>NC_140591.1:429602226-435022226 GCF_964204655.1 Triturus cristatus | reverse complement strand
AGTGCCCCCCATGGTGTTCCCTTGGCCTGCACCCTGTCTGGCACTGCGGCGTCTTTCCCCTGGCAAGGTGGGAGTGATGCTGCTACGACTTGAGGTGTCCTCACTCTCAGCAGAGGCCATGAGTGCGCTGCCACCAGCATTGGCCGTCTGCAGCTGCTCCACAGCAGTGGTCACCTGCGCAAGTCCACGGGCAATATCCTGGCAGCAGTGTGCCATCTCAACCTGCATAGTTACGCTTCTGCGTGTTAGGGTGCTGGTGGTGGTGCAGAGGCGGTTCACGGCCTTGGTGTAATTTTGTAGGCGTGCATTGGCACGTCGGCCAGCCCTGTCATTTGCGGCTTGGTTTTGCCTCAAAGTGTCACACAGCTCATGGATTGCCCCTGCCATGGCCACGAAGCCCACCCCCATGTTCTTGTGGTCCTTGTGTATGCGGCATAGCTGTCGATTAATTGACCGCAGTGCTTTGCTTTGCAGGCGCTGTTCCTGCAGCATGCCCTGTTCCAGGCCTGCGAACACGGCTTCAGTCGCAGTGCTGCTCCTGGGCCTTGATCTGCATGTGTCCTGCGGTGTACTCCTTGGCCTTTGTGTCTCATGGATGGGCATGTGTGACACACCCTGACTCCCCTCTCTCCTGTCGGTGTCATCCACTGTGGCAGGTAATTCGTGCTTAAATGGAGGCAGTGGGGGCACATGTGCACGCTTCCTGCGCTGTATTGGCTGCTGCTCAGTGTCATCACTGGAGTCCGCTGGGTCTGCAGGCTCCTCACCCTCTGTGCTGTCTTCTTGGGCCCTGGAATGTGCTGTGGATGTAAAGGGGACTACATGAGTTTGTGTTATTGTCTGCATGTTGCAATCAATAACGTTCCAACAGTTTTTCTTGGCTAACCTCTGACACTGTATCATTCACTTATCCCCAACCCACATGTTGCATTTAATTTCCTTTGTCTCATGGACACACTGTCAGACACAGTACTACGAGTCCCATGATGCATTGCTGGGTGTGCTGTAAGACCTGGGCTGGAATGATATTTTGGGAGTTGACTATGCGCATTTGGGGAAGTGTGCATGGGATGGGGAGGAGTGCAGATTGATTTTGCATGCATCTTACCTTGACTGCTGGATGCAGGGTCGGAGCTGTCTATGTCAGCCACACCACCGACGCTCTCAGGCAGGAGAGTAGACACCACGAGCTCCTCATGGGGGGTTGGCTGCTCTGCAGTGGATGGCCCTCCTCCAGTCTGATTAGCGTCCTTCAGTCTGGCTGCCACCCTCTCCTTGGACCTCTGGCGCATGTCGTACCACCGCTTGCGCAGCTCTTCAATGGTACGTGTGGTGACTCCCACTGCATTCACCTTGTTCTGTATTTCAAGCCATATTTTCCTCTTCCTGGCCTCTGGGACACGCAGTGCCTTCTTGCCGAAGAGGAGCTCATGGCTGCAGACCAGCTCCTCAATGAGGACCTCCTGCTCCTTTTAAGAGAACTTATGTTTTCTCTTCCTTTTCTCTGCATCCTTGCCCTGCTGTTGTTTGGTGGAATCCATTGCTGGTTGCACTCTCCTTGGATGCCTCCTCTCACTCCCCAAGCAGCCTCTGGGTGTGGCTCAGGTGAGCAGGTGCAGGAAATCACTCCAGTTTCCTGTTTGTGATGTCATCAGGCGGCACCTGGATTGCAGATTCCCGTTTTTGCGATTTCTTAATTAGCGAATTGCGCAATTAAGAAATCGCAAAACGGGTGTCTGAGAATAATTTGCGATTTTTAAGAAATCGCAATTTATTTGCGATTTATTTTTTACATCCCGCTTAGCGAATCTCAATTTGCAAATCGCTAAATATCGCAAATTAGGATTCGCTAAACGGTATTTTGATACATATGCCCCTAAGACTCTTCCATTCACACATATTATTGTGTTTGTTGGTTGACTAAAAACATGTGATACCTAGATGTGACAACCGAGTTGAAGCTTAAGATCAACGTATATTTTGTTCCCACCATGAATCAATTTTTAAGGAATAATCTGATGAATGAAAAAGGTTATGAAGAAAAGCTGTGTATTTTTAAATGTGCCTAAGAATTTTAGTTTAGCAATGATTGTTATTTTTAGGGGTGAGCAAAATTAGTGTAATTTGCTTTCACATAACTTTCTGGAAAATTATTAGACGTAATTTTGGCACTAGATTTTAGAGCAAAATGCATTGTCATGCCCACTTTATATGTGAGGACTCATTTTGAGTTAAAAAGTCGTTCCAAAAACACAAGTGCAGTGAACAGCAATCACTCGTGTTTTAGTTGTTTGCATTGGTCTTGTGCTATAATTTTGTAGCAAATACATCATAATTGCACAACATGGCATAATGGCATAAGTTAGGGAAATCAACATTACCTAGGTGATGAAAAATTCAAGAAAAAACATAAATTATTCTAGCTCAGAATTTGGGGTTTCCCGTCATATCGTGATTCAGAGGACAGTTTTCAAAATCTGTCCTTTCCTCCATATTTGCTTACATAGGAAAAGCTAACAATGTAATACTTTACCCTAAAGTTGGAGTGGAGATCTCTGCTTGATAAAGTATAGGGAAACATACAAAAAAGTATAGAAGTTTATATAACTTGAAAATAAATGTTAAAAATATTTTTATAATCAGTATTAAGGGAAATTAACTGCATATACTTATTTCAAATGTAGAGCAGCATACAAAATGCTACAGCACTCAACTTAATTTTGAATTAAAACTTTAGTAAATAGAAATAAATTAAATTAAAATTATTTTTATGAAGTTTTAATGAAAAACTAAATTGCCAGCTAAAGAAAAAATATGCATAATAATGATAAAAAATTAGGTATAGAATTAATTAAAAGTATTTGTGTTATATTTTGATATAACTTATTGTTACCTAAATATTTAATTGAAAATTGGACACCAGGGGCTGGATGTATCAAGCATTTTTCCGGTTGCAAATAGCCTTTTCACAGAATCGGGCAGTTTGTGACTGGGAAAATGGATTTTGGTTTGTAACATTCTCAAATTGCAATTCAGTAACATGTTAATGAATAGTAGTTTGGAATTGCGAAAACCTACTGATTCGGTATTAGGAAGGGGCGTGTTTAGGGCGTCCCTTCCTAATACTGAATTGCAGTGGTATGTACGAATGTTTAGCAACTGAAATGCAGTCGCTGAACATTTGCATTTTCTCACCTACTTCAAGTAGGTGGTAAGTCATTCACAAAAGGGAATGTTTGTAAAAACCTTTTGTAAGAGAAGTCATTGGTCCCACAGACCACTGTCTGCTCTTAAAAAATTAAAAGAAAACTTTTAATTTTTCTGTTTTAAATGCAGCCCATGTTCCTTGAAGGAAACTGGGCTGCATTTAAAAAAAATGATTGCTTTATTTAAACATAATCACAGACCAACATCCCTGTAATCTTAGCCATTCCTAATGGGTCGCAAATGGCGAACAACCTCATTAATATTCATGATGTAGGCCAATTTGTGCCCACTAGGAATTGCTAAATGAAATTTGATGAGTTTCATAAATTTGGAATAGCAATTACCTAATTGCGATTGGTAGAAAATCACAATTAGGTCATCGCTATTCCTACAATTGATACATCGGGCCCTAAAATATTTCATGATAAATATGTAATATTTTGATTTGATTTATTTAAATGTTTTACCATTTTAAATACTGCAACTTAATTTAACATTACTTCAAATGGGGTTTTAGTTTAATTCCCTTTTCCATTGTTTTCTATAGGAGGATGTACATTGCCAGTTGTTGGCCTGGTTTGGTGTTGGACTTACAACTATTTTGTTTTTAGTAATAACTTAATATTGGATTTTGTGAATAAATAAAAAGTAGTAAGCATATTTGTTAGACCTGTCATCCTTTAGGGTGGTCTCCCCAAAAACATTTAGCTTACTGACCTCCACTTTTTGCTGTTTATTACTTAGGACTGTGTGCACTTTACAACTGCTGACCAGTGCTAAAGTGCATGTGCTTCTCCCCTAAACATGGTGACATTGGCATATACCTGATTGGCATATTTAGTTTACCTATAACTCCCTTGTAAAGTGGTATACCATATACCCAGGGTCTGAAATCTAAATGCTACTAATGGGCCTAAAAAACTGGTTGTGCCACACACATAAGTAGCCTTTCAACCAGTCTAAAGCCTGCCACTGCAAGGCCTGGGTGTGCAGTTTACTGACACTGCATCTTGGCATTTAAAATCACTTGCCAAGCCTTAAACTCCCCTTTTTTACACATACATCAGCCCTAAGGGCAAGATACTGTGTAACTAAAAGGTAGGACATGTACTTATATGCTTTGCATGTCCTGGTAGTGACAAACGGCAAAATTCAGGTTTCACTACAGTTTGGCCTACTGCTCTCATAGGCTAGCTTTGGGAATTCCTTAAAACACTTTGAAGCTGTAATTTCAGAATAGAAAGGCGTAGATAAAATCATGTTTGATATCTTTGGGAATAGTGAGTAGAAATCCTCTTTAGTGGTAAGGAAGGATGGATTTAACATCAGTATTTTAGAAATGCCACTTTTAGAAAGTAGACATTTCTCTGTAATTAACTTAGATCTGTGTGTCTGAGGCCTGTTTCAAATACATGTCTGGGATGTGTGATAGCTACACTTTGTGCATTTCCTCTAGACAGCCATAAACACAGGAAGGGTGGATGTGACAGAGAACTCATCTGCATTCTCATAGCATGTCCTGGGCAGGAAAGGAGAGGGAGTGCTGATTCTTACACGTGACTAGGCAGTGTCTTGTTTACCACACAACGGGCTGATTGCCCACCACTCCAGATAGTCTGGCAGACAAGGCTGGTATGAAAGAGGCACATTTGGGGATAAGTACTGGGGCTCTGACCCTACCAGAACAGTACACTACGGGACCCTGTGAAGAACTCTGCCAGGGGTAAAGCCTGCTGTGCTACAAGGATTGACACTCTTCTTGGCTGACTTCTGAAGGAGCTGCTTCTCTGCTTTGCTAAGTTGCTCTGCTGCCCGTGGATCTCTGCCCTGCTGAGGACAAGGACGGGACCCATCTCACTTGAACCCAAAGTGACTCCAAGGGCTTGATGGCTTGCCCCTGTTCTGAAGTCTCGGGCCATCGAAGACTTCTTATAATTTCTGCTGGCCTCTGCCATCTGTGAGTCCTCTATTACCTAAGGTGCCCATCAAGTCCTGGGCCTCAAAAGTGGGTTCTGCAGCTGTTTCTGTCTCAAAATCGATGGAGTTACAGCTTTGCGTTGATCGAAACTGACGCATTGCCCTTCGACACAGGAGCTGATTGATGACATCGCCTCAACGGACTGCAAGCCTCATTGACGCCGGATCGCGCATCCCAATGACGACACAGCACCTGAACTGTAAAGAGGTTAGTTGACGAAGCCTTCATCGACTGTGAGGATCAGCACCAACAGTTTGCCTCCATCCACGAGATCGACGCAGCCCCTCCTCGGCTCCTTGCATTGAATCTTCGACGTTGACTCTTGCTCCATCCAAGGTACTTTGTCAGCAGGACCTGTCTGAGTCCTGTAGCTGGACGGCCCTCTATCATGGTCAGCCTGAAATTTGGATTTACCCCGGTCTAGCGCAACCTCAACCCTTAGCGCTATTGACTTTTAAGCACTAATTATGGTTTATTCTTTAAAAATGAATAACTCTGGTTCTACTTATGGGATTTTTAAGGTTTTGGTCTTGATTTTCTCATTAAAATATTCCCTATTTTTCTAAACTTGTGTATTTTTGTGTTGTTTTCATTGTGTTATGTGTGCGTGTGTGCTGCACAAATGCTTTACAAATTGCCTCTTTAGATAAGCCTGCCTTCTTTGTGCCAAGCTACCAGAAGATGAGCACAGGTTATCTTTTAATGTGTATCTAGCTTACCCTGACTAGGAATGTGGTCCCTACTTGGACAGGATTCATACCTCTGCCAACTAGAGACCCAATTTCCATCAAATGTGTAAATTACCCAAAAGTGCAAGTTAACTTTATGAATATGGCTCTTGGTTACTCAAAAGGTTAAGCTACCTTTGTGAATCAGGCCCCTAGATTTCCCTCACATTTTTGTGTGTGAAAGTTCCAGAATCTGCAGGGGTTCACAAAATTCCTACCTCTCAAGCTTCTCACACTTCTTCTGGTAACACAAATGTGGTTCAGCCAGTCACCCACAAGAGGAAAGGGCCCCAAATGCAACAAAGAGACATCACGATTGTTCCTTGCAATTTTATTCTTTTTTGTCTAGGTGAATAACTACAGGGTTTGAGCCCTGGGCTGACAAACCCCATGGGAAAATAACCAACCAAAGACATTTCGGAAAGCTAGACACCTGGGGGTGTCCAGGGTAGTGTGCCTTTTATGGATCCCACTAGTTTTTTTTTACCCAGAATACCCTCCATATGTTAACTTTGACTAAAATCACAGACTTTCCTCACATTTTCATGAGCAAATGTTACTGATATCCAAAGGTCTGCCACCCTTATTCCAATAAAAATGTACCCCACTTGCCTCAGGAGGCTATCGCTCGCAAAAGGAATTGGTCAAAACTTGGACCATATGATGCCTATGAGGTGTCGGTGAGGCCTTCGCATGTTTATAGTTTTGTCCATGCCTATGATTGCATTGGGACAGAAATACAGGCTGGTGGCAAGGGGAGGGTCCCAATGCAAACATGATGCAGCGCTCCACCCAATTCCTTTTGTCACTTTTTACCCCGTTGTCTGGGATACTTTCATCCTCCCAGTGATAGGCGGATCGAGTCATTTACCACCTATCTTCCCATCCCATTGAGTCAGCCAGCCCAACAGGCCATCAGGAAAAAAGTGAGAAACAGAATGAAGTCCAGGGCTTGCTTATCCTGGCACTTTATTGCAAATTCTCACCCCGGGCATCAGACAATCGATCTACCCCCTTAGAAGGAAGATTGGAACGTTCATCTCCTATCATATTGCAACAGGGGGATGAAAGCCCAATTGATACAGAGATTGGTACAAAAAGAGGAGAGGTGTAGGACGCCAGCCCATGTTGGCATTGGGTCCTACCTCTGGAAGCCAGGTAGAGAATATATGTGAAAATAGGACCACAGATCAAAACCACAGCTCCATCTTTCACTGAAGGATGACTGGCCACTCTTTCAACAGTGAGAGCACCTCTCGACAGATTTTTGCCTCTACTCCCATGTCAGGTGCAAGTACCCATTGTGATCCCAGGGCACTTTATGTGTCATAGTCCACCCTGTATACTGCACTTTTCTCTCACTAGAACCCCAAAGTCCGAAAAGCAGACTTGGGGGTAAATCCCAAACAGGCACAAAGAATGTTGGGGCATTCAGGGGAGGGGGTGGCCAATGCCAGGATGGGCTGACCCCCATCCTCTTCTTTTGTTAATAAAAATAGAATCCATGGTGTCTAGTGTGTCTGGGAAGGACAAATTGGGTGGAATTCCTACAAACTGCTTGTCAAGTCTGCAGAAAGACAGTTTTGTCTAAGACTGGGGTATACAGCCCAAAGCCAGGACAGGCAGTCTTGGGCGCTATACATGTCTATTCATTTTCTATAATTAGCGAAGGGAACGATGCTAGTGCAGCAATTCTGGCTGCCGCAGACTCTTCCTACAAATCATTTTCTGCTCTAAACATATCTCATGGAACACAACGTGTTGTGGTCGGAGGAAGATAAAAAACTGAAATTATACACAATATAAGTAGCTAACAAATTGAGCTTCATGCTAGGGTACACTTGTATAATAAAATTGACACAGCACAGTACCACACACTTGCACTATTTTTTAATAATATCTGAACTGCAGGTGAAAGTAGCTTCCCACAATCAGGTTTGCATCGTTCAGCCATCATTCATACACCATCTACTCAACCATCTGTGCTACAATAGAAACAAAAATGTTTTACAAATATTCGCAATTACATCATCAGAGCTTGGCACTTATGACAGGAAGCATTGACATCAATAAAAACTGGACATCCTAACCATATATCCACACACTTGTCACTTCCTGCGACCAAAACAGTATTCTCTCATGTCGCACCTATGGCCAATCTTGAAGTGATACCGACAAGCAGGCACCCCCATACATATCTGTACAAGGTACATCTCTGATCTATGCCACCGGCTTTCTCCTGAGGGGGCTTGCTTATGTCAAAGTACTGTGCCTAACTCTTGGACTTTTTAATTGGATTCATTGAACATCATAAGTATAAATCATTAGTATTACAATGTGCACAATGTTCATAATGGGGGTACATCTTATGTTCTCTGAACCACTAAAGGTTTGAACTTAATGAGGACAGGAAGTCAGAAATCTTAAGAGGACAGGAAGTCAGGAATCTTAAGAGGACAGGAAGTCAGACATCTTAACTTACTAAGGCGAGCCTTTATACATTTCTGAAGTTACTGAGGAGGACTAATAGCTCTCTGAGCTTCTTGAAGGAAGCCATTAAAGTTGAGATTACATGAGAAGTGCCCCTAAACCTCTAAACTTACTGATAAGAGCCATCGACGTTCTGCACTTAATGAGCAAATCCCTTAAGGCCGTGAATGTGCTGAGGAGAGCCACTATATCTGTGAATATACAGATTTTCAGTACTGTAATGGACCACAGAAGTAATACCCTGCACAGATTAGACACTTCCTATGTTAGGACTTCTAACTGCAGTGTTACATTTTCCTAAATGGAGCTGGAGGTTGTCTGTACTGGCTTTTGAAAAATACTGGGGTATTGTAGTCCATACTTTTTCACTGCATGACCTCAATTTCCCAGAGTGACCTGTTCTGCAAAAAAGGATAAACTCTTATAAGAAAAATCCACTGATGAATCACTGTGGCTCTTTTTCGCCAGCATATTTACATTGATCCCGTATGCCATTTCACATGCTTGAAAAAAAGAAGTAAGAGCATTATAGCCAACAATTGCTTTCTTAATTTTAATGTACTTTGCTAAAACCTCATTATTTAATGTAGAGGAAGAAAACAATGACCTCAATCACTGGCTGGTCTGAAACTCATCAAGTCCCAGTGGCACTGGAGGTAGGGGTGCAACACCTCATGATGAATTTGAGGGAGTTTTTGTGGAAAATAGGCAATAAAAAGCCTTGTGATGTGTCTTCCCTAAGAACATTTGGTGCTTGTATGGACATTCCTGTTCACGTTTCCTTTCCAGACTGCAGTTTTGTAGCTGCCATTGGTGACACCTGCTCTGGTACAGAAGGCTGTGAAGGGAGGAAGCAACAGTATGTGAAAGACGATGCACTAATTGGAAAGCGATCATTCGGTCAAATGTCTCTTAGTAATGCAGCAGGACGAACACCCTTCATAGACACTGTTTGCCCGTCTGCAATTATAATGAGATTTTCGGTACTGAATATGTGCTATTTCTTGCACAGCTATGTTCAACATTTTCAATATCATTAACTTATGGTGTCCGCTGACACATTGACCACCCTTGCTTTTGCAACATTTATTTTAAGGACATCTCTTAATTGGTAGAGGAATTCCTCTGCATTTCCCACAAACAACTAATACACAGCCATCTTTTAAAATAAATACTTTTATAATATATGTGTAGCTTTTGTGTGAGTGGGCATAGAAAGTTAATGAAAATGTACTTCTGGAAAAGAAACCTCGAACGGGGCTTAGCTTAAAATCAACGATAGGAAAGTGTGCCAGTGCACTTGCAAAAACACTTTGGGGCATATTATCAAGAACGGCTTTAAAATTATAGCCGCTTATCGCTAAATCGTCGATAATGGGCTTGATAATATGCCCTTGAGAATACCAATAGAAGCCCAGGTTCACATCAGAACATGGGCTTCTATTGGAATTCTCAAGGGCGTATTATCAAGCCCATTATCACCGCTTTAGCGGCAGTTTCCTGCCGCCAAAGCGGCGATAATTTTAATGCCGTTCTTGATAATATGCCCCCATAACTATAGAGGTTCAAAACTGTACTTGACCTAAGTTTATGCAGTACCTCTAAAACCAAATTGTCAACGTATCCTTACTTTCAATTTAAGGCATGTGCTTTAACATAGCACCCAGAGGTACATTAGAAGCGCTCTTAGTCCTTTACGGTCAGATATACTAATTGGTTTGCAAAGCACACTGAGGTGCAAGTATAAAAAGTATAAAGTATAAAAGAAGCTTGTAAAGCGCTCGTATACCAGAAGGTGTCTTGGCGCTGTATTGTGCATGAGCTGCAAGAAACAAATTATTGTTGGGCCTGGAATAAGCGATGTTTCAGCATTTTTCTGAAAAGGACATAATTAGGTTGAAGTCGCATCTCCACAGGCAGGTGATTCCATAATCTTGCAGCACACGTGCCAAAAGAGCGACCGCCCCATCTCGCTAATTTAAATCTGGAGGTACCGATCAGGCCCAGGTTAGCCGACCGCAAGGCCCGGGACGGGATGTAGAGTCTAAATCTATCACTTCCATCATTAGCGCCACCCCCAAAACGGGCCCTGTGAACCAAGCAGAGTGCCGTGAACTCGATTCTCTGTTGGACCGGAAGCCAGTGAAGAGATTTCCTACCCGCAGAGGTGGGGCAACCCCTGGGCAGGTTCAGAATGACCCGGACCGCGGCGTTCTGCAAAGACTGGATTCTACCAACCTGGAACTTATTCATCCCCAAAAACATGGCGTTACAATAATCCAATCTGGACATGAACAAAGCGGCCATCACAGTCTTCTGAAGCGCCAAAGGGATGTATGGGAGAATTTTACACAGAGTTTTTAACAGAAAGAAACAAGATGAAGTTAGACTGTTGACCTGGGCAGACATGTCCAGTTTCTCGTCGAAGATCACACCCAGGTTCCTCACCTTAGTGACCGGGAGGGGGCATTGCCTGGCCTCCAAAGGCCACCAGAGGGTGTTCCAGATTGAGGGACCTTTCCCGAACTCCATCACTTCAGTCTTTTCAGTGTTTATTTTTTAAAAACTCAAGCGCATCCAATTCATCACGTCAACAAGACAGGCGTGAAACTTGGCTGCTATTTGGTCAGGGTGGTCCACAACTGATATCACTAACTGTGAATCATCCGCATAGGACACCAGCATGAAACCATGCCTCCTGACCAGACTGGCCAGCGGTCTGACATAGATGTTGAAAAGGGTTGGAGACAAGGCCGACCCTTGTGGGACACCGCAAGGTAGAGAGAAGTTGGCCGAGTGTAGGCCGGCCCATTGTAGACTTTGTCTACGATTGTCCAGAAAGGACGAGAGAAGGGCCAGAGCCCGGTCCACAATCCCAACCTCCCTCAAACGCTGCACCAGCACCGCATGGTTGATGGTATCGAACGCAGCGGACAGGTCCAGGAGGACGAGAACAGATCTCCCCCCTCCATCCACTGTGGCTCGGATCCCCTCGGCTGCGGTTATAAGAGCCGATTCCGTTGAGTGTCTGGGTCGGAAGCCATGCTGAGACCTATCCAGCAAGGCATTCTTATCAAGATACTTCATCAGGCGCTGGTTTATAGCCTTCTCAGTAACTTTAGCCACCAGAGGAAGGCCAGAGATGGGATGATAGCTATTAAATTCAGAGGGATCCAGCGAGGCCTTCTTCAGAAGGGGTTTAACACTCGCCGTTTTCCAGGTGGCTGGATAGGGTCCAGCAGCTAGTACCTGATTGATCAGAGCCATGAGACTAGGTATAATCTTATCAGCCACCTGATGCAAAATATGGGGAGGGCAGGGATCTGAGGCGGCACCAGACTTTATGGAGCCTAATAATGTCGTGACCTGATCACTAGATAAAGGGTCAATAGTTGACAGACAGCAGATAGGTATCTCCTGTGGGGGAGTTATAGGTGCCACTGTATTTAACAGTTCATCATAAATAGTGGTGACCTTATTCTGAAAGAAGACAGCCAGCTGATCACAAAATAGCGGATCTGGGCAGAACCGGTTGGTCTGCTGGGGATTCGCCAGAAAGGACATGTGCAATTCGCCAGAAAAGACAGGTGCAAGGCATATTGAGTGTAATTAGTGTGAAGTTACTGGGATGGCATGATGAGCAATAGAACGAGGGATTTAACCCTGATCTCTTGACTGAGGGTGAGTGCTTGAAAGGTTTCTCCATCCATCATATTGTCGTGATTGCTATGGTCATCCTATGTGGCCAAAGGTATGCCCAGACGTGGGTCCCTAACTCGCTGTGTCACTGGATTCAAGCAAGCATGGCTGATGAGAGGTGATACTCTGAAACCTATCCCAGGATGCTTGTTTCCGGTCCAGGGAGGACCTGGCCTGGCAGTTCGGGCTGGACTGCTCCCATAGGGAGCAGGGTCTAGACTGATTTGCATATGGCTGAGTCCAAACTGGGGTGGCATAGTGAGCAAAAGAACGATGGATTTAACGCAGATCTATTGACTGGGGGTGAATGTTTGAAAAGCTTGAGCACTCTGTCCATCATCTTCTTGTGCTTGCTATGTTCGCCCTAATTGGCCTAGGGTATGCCCAGACATGGGTACCTTGCTCGCGCTGTCACTGGATTCAAGCTAGCCTAGCTGGTGAGGGGTGATACCCTGAAACTGGTCCCAGGGTGCTTGTTTCCAGTCCAGGAAGGACCTGGCCTGGCACTTAGGGCTGGACTGTTCCCAATGGGAGCAAGATCAAGACTGATTTGCATATGGCTGAGTCCAAACTGGCGTGGCACGGTGAACAAAAAAAGAAGAAGTTAACCCAGATGTCTTGACTGGGTGTGAGTGTTTGACAAGTTTAAGCACTCTGTTCATCATCTTGTTGTGTTTGTCACTTTCAATTTCAGGTATGTGCTTTAACATAGCACACAGAGGCACAAATTGCAAGCACTCCTTGTAATTCACAGTCAGATATGTGAATTGCTTTGCAAAGCACACTAGGTGTGTGCACAATAATTTTGAGTGTAAATATTGTGAACAAACACTGCTAATTTAAGGCTCATAGGGAGCACAAAATACTTGCTAGCCATGTGCAAACTAATACCCCAATACAAAATGGAAAATATAGCCGCCAAAACAACTATGAATGCATAGCTTTGTGCACAGGAAGAGACAAGAATAGGTATAATGATCATTTGCTGATGTACCCTTTCACGATTCTGGGAACAGGATCCTGAATCATGAACAAGGCATATTCAGGCAGCTCTAGGTAAAAAGCATGAGCTAGCCTATGACACAAACCACAGGCTAATTAGAACCAGCCCCTGGGTTTCTATTTTGAGTAATTAGTCTTGGCCCATATTCAGAGAAAGAAGCACAGTTCTGTGGTGCAGGACTGAGGAGCAGTATTCCACTGAAGTGCAGCATTCATGGTACCTTATTTCTGATGCACGCCATAATTTTGATGCCAGTATTGGCATGATGGGTCTCTTTATGTTTTTGATTTCGCCATAAAACAATGTTTGTGGAGATCCTTACTTCTGCTGGCACAATATTTACAATGGGCATTACCTCTGCCCTGGCTCAGGGTTTCAGAATGAGGCAATTTCAGAAATTTCACAAAGTTGGCACACAATGCTAGTAATGGAGCCATAATAGTTCCAGGGACTGCAGAGGTCTATTGCATTCAAGAAAAATTTGGAAACTGCAAAATACTTGATGATCTGTAAAGTTCACCATCAGATTTGCCTTTGTTCAAGATTTTGTGCTTGCACTATCGGGGACTACTTATAGGAAACAAATGGTCCTTCAAACAAGAATAATTAAGAAAGCGGTGAATATTGACAAGAATCAGTACTATATTTAGGCAGAAATTTCTATCCGGACATGTAGATTTAATGTATATAACCGTAATGATTCAAAATAAAAACGAAAGTAATAGAGTGGGACACAGTCCTGTATTCTTCAACATAAAACATATAGGGACAATCACATGTAAAAAGACATTTTTCAGGCAAAACAACAGCTTAACGCCAATAACAATGGTAGGGGCATGCTTTTTTCGTAAGTAGACAGTAATGCACAAGCTTTTAACAAGTGAGTTTGACGTGCATGTTGTCTAAAAGAGTCGACGAAGTTTCGATCTATACCGAGATATATAGATCATCATCAGGACGAGAGTTAACTAGCCTGAACACACACTGCCTGTGTAAGAAAATGAAAAAAGGGGGAGGGAGGCAGGGAGACAACATTAGCATTTACAGAGTTGAAGAATTGACAGTTGACAATTGACACAAACAACTAGAGACCAGGTGAGCAGTAGGATGTAGAACAACGCAGTAATGGTTCATTATTACAACCAACAATTAGTAAGACCACATAGTGCCGTCGTTGGAGACACATGCGGGTGAATGAGAATACCGTGAAAACGCCTATTTATAAGTAAAGCGCGAGTGAAACTTACATTAGTGAGAGGAAGAGTCACCATATTCAGGCGGTGAACTAACTATAGACCCGTTTGCGATATAAAGGGCAATGACAAGGCAACGTGGGGGTACGAGAGGTGTACATGAAGTAGCCTCATAAGGTGAGTGAGTTGTGGCATACCGAGGTAACGCGGTGGGGGTGGTGCTACGGAGCGGCTGTTGGGTGCGAATTTAAGGGGGAATGAAGCGCTCACCTGTAGCGAGTGCAAGGTGGGAGGCATCCAGGAGTATGGTTACAGCGGAGTTGCTGCTGTGGGAAAAGGAGGGATATTGTGAAGGCCGTTAGCAACCCGGACAGTTGTGAGAGCAGACCGAAGGGCGGAAACTCACCTATCAAGGGGATGAAGAATTGAAAGCCATGTACGATTAAGGATTGAAATTAATCCATGAGAGAACGGCGGCGCTGATGTTTTGTAGCCAGAATGCGACCGCGAAGGAAGTGGCTTCTTGCCGATCACAAGGGGAGCCTAAGGGGGAGAGAGAAGGGGTCAACTTAGTCCCAAGTTAGAGGCGGGGGTATTTCGGCATGGCCGGAGCCTGGTCTTACCGTGTGTGAAATGATTCGGACCTCGCAGGATCGCTGGTAGTTCCGTATTGTGTGCCGGAAGTATTTAAGGGGCAGTGTGAAGCATGTGAGCATGCGCATCGAGTACCAAGGGGGGCGTGTACGGGTAGCACAGTCAGCCATGTTGGGTGAGGGAGTGAAGGTCAGAAGCCAATGTAATTAGTTACCACATTAGGACGTGATTAAAAGAAGGTAGTGGCTCAGTGTATACAATTTTTAAAAAACAATTACTTCCTTATGTACAAGGAGAACCTATAAGGAGTATGACAGAATTAGAATAAAAATACATTAACATTACAGAGTTGCCAGGAAGAACAAATTAAGTGGTAGAAGGAACATGTGATTGAATTAGATTAGCGTTGTCCAATCCTCACTTCTGTTCAAACCATTTTTTATTGTGTCCAAGCGAATGATGAGTTTGAGTTCTTCTTTGTTCAGAATCTGTATTAGGTCAGTACCCCTTACTGGTAGTTTCACGGTTTTAAGCACTGTCCATTTGATTTCGTCATGCTTATGGCCAGCATGGTTAAAATGTTCCACCAAAGGTGCATTAGGAGTGCTGCAGCGAATTCTGCTGCGATGTTGTCCAATCCGGGTCTTGACCTTTTGTGTGGTCTGTCCAATGTAGTTCTTTTGGCATGGGCATTGGATTAAGTAAATGACATTACAGGTGTTGCAATTAGAGAAGGTACTGGATTTTATGACAGTTTTACCAAAAGTGAACACTTTGCCTTCCATAGTGAATTCACACATATTGCAATTGCCACATTTCATATGTCCGGTCAATGGTGTAAGGCCCCAGTGTGCGTCTATTGTGAGGGAAGGTGCCTTACTGGGTAGAGCAGCTCGTATTAAGTGATCCTTCAAATTGCGGTTCTTACGAAAGGCGAACATTGGCCGTTCGATGTTGAGAGTACCTGCGTTTACTGTTGGCCAGTGTTTAAGGATGGATTTACGGGTAAACAACCTTTACAACGCAACTTTTACAACGCACTACCATTACAACTGAAATTTTTTACAATGCAATTGGATTTACAACGCATGCTTTTACAACGCCTGCTTTTACAACGCAAGTACATTTACAACGCAAATACCTTTACAACGTAAGTATTGTTTTCTATTTAATTTTTATTAAAAATATTATATTTATTATTAAATTATATTTCTGATTTATTATATTTATTGTATTAACATTTTTTTTTATATATTATTAAATTATATTTCTGAATTATTATAATTATTGTATTAAAAATATTTTAATTTACTGAAGTTGTTTTATAAATATTTAAAATTATTAAATGGTAAAAAAACTTCAGTATTGAGAAATAATACTTTAGTATTAATAATTTTAAAAATAGTATTAATATTTTTAATATTAATTTTGACAAGTCAATTTAAAGTGTTATTAATTGAAAAAAATAGTATTACAAGTGAGGAAATATATAAAAAATAATGTTTTAAAAAAAAGGAAATAAATATAATTATATAGATTTATAAAAAAATAATTTCTTGAACAAACTAAAAAATTTGGGAATTAATACTCTACTATTTTTTTTAAAAAATATATAGAGTACATTTGGAAATTTATTTTAAATGTGAGAATAATTATTTATTATATTTTAAGAGAAAAAAAGTAGTGTAAATGTAATATTTTAATACTTAGGAATTAAAATTAATATTTAAAAAAAAATGAAAAAAGCATGTAAAATAATTATTAAAATGTATTAAAAGAGAAATGTTAAATATATATAGTTTTTTCATGAAATAATTAGTTGTAAAATTATTTGAAACTATGAATAAAAAAAAAGTCCCACGCTTTTGCATTGTTTTCAATGGGAAAAATTGTCCTTCATTTATTTCAATATATGAAGCTGTTTCTCTCGCGGAACTGAAAAGGAAGCTGTGAAAAACGAAGAAAGGGTATCTTTGGAAAGGAAATGGAATAAGCATCCAGGTAAGGATAAAATTACTATATTTTACAAGTAATAACATATAAATAAGATGTATAGATTAAATAAATAGATTAATAAAAATAACGTTCACATAGTTTCGTTAATTTTTTTTTAAATTCAAAAATATAGAAAGAAAGCATTTTTTTCTATTTTAATTTTCACATGTTTTCACATATTTTCAAAAGTAATTTATTATTTAATTAAATTAAATAAGTAATTCCAAAAATTATATAAATAAATAGTCCGTTAACAATCTTTGCAGCTCAAGATGACGTAAGCACGTAAACGTGAACGTAAGCGGCCATTTTGAAGAGCATCGATGGAGGAAGTAGCAGGAAGCTGATCTACGTCCAGGTAGGAAACAATTTAAACTTTATTTATACATGTAAAGTTAAAAAAGGATACATATATTGAAAAGAAAGGATAAGGAGAGGTTGCGGTTTAAGAATGTAATGTTAAACTGTTAAAAAAGCATGTAGCCGATCGTGTTAATAGAGTATGCCTATGTCGGGTCTCAAAAAGTTAAAGTTAAAGGTTATTTGTGTTTCGAATTTGTTGCAAAAAAACCAAAAAATTGTTGTAATATAAATGTTTTCAACAACGTATTTGTTTATGAAAAGCTGAGTTTAAAAATGTTTAACATTTTTTGCGTTGTTTTGTAAAAGTATTATGGTAGACATAGTGAGAGTATGGTTTGGTAGGAGGAAGTAATTGTTTAATTTTGAATTGGTTGGTCAGAAGAAATACGAAAGTTTGTAATGTGTAAAAAGGTAAATAGCAGAGGTAGACATAGGGAGAATATGCTTTATTAGGAGGTAGATTTGGATCTATTTTTAAATAATGGAAGCACATTTATGCATCAAATTGGTAAATAGCAAGGGTGACATAGTGAGAAAATGTTTTGCTAGGAGTTAGTAATTTTAAAAGGATGTAATTATAGTACTGTCATATTTTTGCAATATGTTTTAAAAAAAAGAAGAAGATGGATCTACATACTCAATCAACAAGGAGTGGAAAAGATTTAGATTTTTCGTTATCGTGGACTTCACCTGGATGCTTATGGACAAGGATTATTTTGGATTTTACAAAAAAGAAGATTTATGGAAATTTTGGATTTCTTCGTTTTCGAACTATGTTTTTTTTTTAAAAAGAATATTTTGGGGAAATAAAATACTAATTAGGAAAATATTTCCTATTAGAAAATGTATTTAACAACTCCGTAAGGAGAAGAAAATGTTTAAGGACTGAGTCAAATAAGGATAGAAAAAAGATATGGTATATTTGATTTTAACAAATATACCAATAATTTTTTTAGAAAATATCTGTTTAGATATTATAGCAATTTAAGGAAGTTTACCTTTTGAAAAATTTTGGCCTTATAACCAAAAAGCGGAAGAAATTTACATGGTTATTTAAAGAAGTTTATTTAAGATTAATTTTAATAACAAAGACTAGAAGATAATATTGTAACAATAAAAATGCATTTAAAGGAAAAAAAATATGCTTTCTCATGGTAGCAAGATTGGAATGGATATTCACTTTTAGAAAAATAGAAACAATTTTTATCTCCTTTATACTTTGGAATGCTTGGGGTTTTTACATGTTGCAAAAATTGGATTTATTATGGTGGAAAAAGGAGAAGAAAAAGAAAGAAGGCAACAAAAGGTAGGCAGACCCGACGTCTATTTTTGAAAAATGTTTTGGAAAAATGTTATTGCCAATTGTAATTAGTGTTTGATTAAATTTAGGGCAAAGCAGGAAAGTAAGGTGAAAAAGTTATTTAGAAGTTTAGAATGTTAGCAAGATTTTCAAGGTAGTCTAGAGCCACACACAACGAAAACTGCTGTATAATACCCAATAGTCTCTCAGACATTTCCTTGTTTTTTTGTGTAACTCGTGGGTTTAGACTACCAGCTAATGTTTGTGAAAGTCTCATTTCCTGAAAACTTTGCTCCTTCTTCAAAGTATCCAAAAAAGAGTAGAAATGAGGGTGTGGTTTGCCAATTGTATGGTTGAAGGAGTTATGCCATCCCTCAATGGCATTATTTGTTTTTGCTTCTCCCTCTAAACAGCTCATGTAACAGTTCCACCACTCCACATGGAAACGTGGCTTCCTCCTGCGACCCGATCTGCTTAGATGCCCAATCCATGTGTCTTCAAAATAATTTAGGATGGGTGCCAATTTGTCTTCATTAGCATTGTAATAATCTGATTCTGTAATGGCAGTGTAGTACTCGTCTACATTTACGGGAGGAACAAAACAAAGAGATGTTAATTTTTTTAATTCAAATTGTAGTTTGCTATCTGTTGAGTATTCTGCAACCAGGGATGTTTTTTGTAACTTACGCCAGAATGCCTGGGAAAAATGGAAAAAACAGCCCTGAATTTGGGTATCCGTGTACGTTTTACTGATAACATTGATCATGCTCAATTCAAAATCAACAATTATTTTCCTAGGACTTTTGGATGTTTTATTTTTAATAACTGATAAAAGTTCAGTGTAGGTTGCAGAAGTTTTATCAGGCAGCAAACTATATAATAAGGGGATCACATTATGGTTAATTTTAGCGTGTATAGTGTAAATTTGAGTGAAAGGATGGGGTGTTCTTTTAAACGTACCATCCATCATCCAAATTTCACTATTTTCTAACTTAACAAGGTTGCGGGGTGTACTAAAAATTAGAATACGTTTTGAGGGTTTTTGTTGTCAAGGAGAAGGAAGGGTTCATTAGCAAAAGAAATAGTAAGTTCTTGTGGAATAACAATGTCAGAAAAGGTATGAGGTGTTGTGGTTTGTGTGTTACTTGCCTGCTTTTGTCTTTGTATAATTCGCCTCAAATTAGGAATTATAGGCATATTACTAGCAACATGACTGGGGAGATGCTGTGCAACCTCTCTTAAAATGGATCCAGTAGAATCATTGGAGGTGCTTGCAAGTTGTTTCATTTCATTTAAGGTTTCCCTTACATCAATCTCCATTGCAGAGGCAGAGTGGTTATGATCTGTTGTTTTAAAAATGATATCATCATGTGTAACCGCTCTTCCGCTGCAATGGGATGAGTAGTATTGCACACACCTCCAATGATTTCTTGGAAAACTTATCCTTTCTTTACAATATATGTATCCAGCATGTTTAAGTAATCTGTTTCCTTTTCTGGATTTTATGTAGGAAGCTGTTTCTTGAGTAGACATTATGGTGCCGATTCCGATCCTGGAAAAATTTTCCCCGTACGACTCGTATCCGGTCTTTTTACCGTACGAATCGTACAAGTAGCGTACAAACTACCAAGTACGATTCGTATGGGAAAAAGTCCATACGAATCGCATTTGGAAAATTTCCCCACACGTCCTCGGGTCGGAAAAAGTGTCCGACACATCCCCGGACGATTTTACGTACAAATGTGAAAAGTGAAGTCCGAGCGCGCAAGTACGATCCGTTCCGTGCGTCCGATGTTACAACTGTATAGAAAATGCACCGTACGGACCGAACTCCCATAGCAACCATGGAGACATGTGCCCGCATACGCGCTGACCCCCCCAGCCCCCGTGAGTACGCGCCGAACCCCCCCGTGTATGTACACCTGTGTACGTACGAGTCGTACCCCCACCCGTGTATGTACACCCGTGTACGTGCGGACTGTACCCCCACCCGTTTATGTACACCCGTGTACGTGCGGACTGTACCCCGTGTATGTACACCCGTGTACGTACGAGTCGTACCCCCACCCATGTATGTACACCCGTGTACGTGCGGACTGTAACCCCCCGTGTATGTACACCCGTGTACGTACTACGAGTCGTACCCCCACCTGTGCATGTACACCCGTGTACGTGTGGACCGTACCCCCACCCGTGTATGTACGGGTGGGGGTACGACTTGTACGTACACGGGTGTACATACACGGGTGGGGGTACGGTCCGCACATACACGGGTGTACATACACGGGTGGGGGTACGGTCCGCACGTACACGGGTGTACATACACGGGTGGGGGTACGACTCGTACGTACACGGGTGTACATACACGGGCGGGGTACGGTCCGCACGTACACGGGTGTACATACACGGGGGGTTCGGCGCGTACTCACGGGGGCTGGGGGGGTCAGCGCATACTCACGGGGGCTGGGGGGGGTACGGCATGTACCGGGCCCCCTAATCTGGTCATTTCGCGGCGTACTTCGCTTTTCCAGCACTTTTTGGGTGCCGTAAAAATATTGCTGTCCGGACTGCTGTCGGTTCGAATCGTACTTCCTGGTTCGTGAAACGCTGCCTGACAGCGTCCCGACGTCACGTCGGCGCTTTCCCCGGATCACATTTGAATGTATATTTTCGTCGGTCGGTGTTTTGTACGACTCATACGGAAATGGTGTTTTTTTTATTTTAAGTTTTTTATTGTAAGTTTATTATATTTATTAATTCGTTGGCTGTGTAAAATTTTCAAAAACGAAAAATAAGTGAGTATTTTGTAATACTGGAGTATTAATTTTAATACTCGAGTATTAATTTTAATAAATGCTTTGCATTTAATTAAATAAATGTTCTGTTTTTCACGACATTTTAAAACACTTCCCCACTCTAAAACCCCTAATTTCCCTGCATCCCGTGCCAGGTTTTATTTAACAAAAAAAATATATATTTGTGCGTTGTAAAGGTATGCGTTATATTTGAAGTCGTTGTAATAGCACTTTTCAACTAATAACACTATATCGCGTTGTACCAGTATTCGTTGTAAAAACATGCGTTGTAACGGTATTTGCATTGTTAAAAATGCGTTGTAAAGGCATGCGTTGTAATAGTATGCGTTGTAACGTCATACATCCGGATTTACGAATGGGGTTGGAGGCCATGGAGAAGGTCGTGACACAAACTATTATTTTGGTGGTGTTTTTGGTCTTAGGTGAGAGCAGAACTTCCCTGGGGCAATACCAGGCGCGTTTCTGAGGGTTTCGAACCAAGCGTTTCGGGTAGCCACGGGATTTAAGTTTGTCAGATAATATGGAAGCTTCTTTGAAATAGTCTTCCTTGGTATAGCAGTTGCGCCTTATGCGTAAAAATTGGGAATAGGGTAAGGAATCCCTCAAGGCCCTGGGGTGATTGCTTTCGTAACGCAACAATGTGTTGCGCTCAGTGGGTTTTCTGTACAGTTTGGTCAGGAGTTCACCATCAGAGTGGTATATAGTGAGATCCAGAAAGGGAATGGAGGACTGATCTGAAGATAGTGTGAATTGTAAGCCAAGGCAGTTGTTATTGAGCCAGTGCAAAAATTGATGGAGAGTGACCTCATTGTTGTGCCAGATTAAGAAAACATCGTCAATATACCTGCGCCACATTGTGATGCCTGAAATGAAGGGATTGTTGGGTGACAGGATGATGGTGGTTTCTAAGAAATCCATGAAAAGAATGGCCAGATTGGGTGCAAAAACAGCCCCCATTGAAGTACCCTTGACCTGCTGGTAAAAGTCGTTGTCAAAGCTGAAAAAGTCCCTAGTGAGGCATAGCTCAAGCAGTTTCAGTAAAAAAAGGGTGGGAACACTATGTGGCCTAGGTCTAGAATCAAGAGTTTTTTTTAATCACAGTTAAGGCGAGGACTTGAGGGATATTAGTTGTTTGTGTCAATTGTCAACTGTCAATTCTTCAACTCTGTAAATGCTAATGTTGTTTCCCTGCCTCCCTCCCCGTTTTTTCATTTTCTTACACAGGCAGTGTGTGTTCAGGCTAGTTAACTCTCATCCTAATGATGATCTATGTATCTCGGTATAGATCAAAATGTCGTCGACTCTTTTAGACAACATGCACGTCAAACTCACTTGTTAAAAGCTTGTGCATTACTGTCTACTTTCGAAAAAAGCTTGCCCCTACCATTGTTATTGGCGTTAAGCTGTTGTTTTGCCTGAAAAATGTCTTTTTACATGTGATTGTCCCTATATGTTTTATGTTGAAGGATACAGGACTGTGTCCCACTCTATTACTTTCGTTTCTATTTTGAATAATTACGGTTATAAACATTAAAACTACATGTCCGGATGGACATTTCTGCCTAAATATAGTACTGGTTCTGGTCTATATTCACCGCTTTCTTAATTATTTCTTGTTTGAAGGACCATTTGTTTCCTATAAGTAGTAACTACCCAAGGTCCTCTTCACCCTATGGGTTTCCTTGTTGAGAATAAACATACATAGTACAATCGCTGGATCCCCCTCGTTGTGAGTGGACCCCCTCCTGCTCCGTGTAAACCCCCCCCTGCCCCTCTCCCTTGACACATACCTCTTCATTCCACCCTTCCAGGTATGTCAGACCACGCACCACTATATTCGGACAAATATATTAACAAAAATCTGTGAAGGCCCCTCACGGATCCAATAGATAACTCTTCTAGCACAAATATATCACTGTCAGAACAGCTAGAAAAAAATAAGAAAAAGCAGGTCCGTCTCCAACTCATGGTCCGCATGCTTACAGAATATCTTAAAGCCAACATAATCCCTGTAGGTCTACAGGTTAGGAATATCCCAGGTATTTTTACAGATAACCCTAAATATATTAACAACTTCAGCTACAGTGGTACCACCTGTTCTAGGCATTGGTTAGTCTTAGGGATTGACATAGCGACTGAAACACTTTTAACACTCAACGAGGGATTACTTGAGATTGAGAAACAGATCAAAGAGTCTAGCACGGTCACCGAAGGCAAAACACTTATTGATCAAGTGCAGAAAACTGTGGACGACTTTCAGAGAATTGAACAAAACAAAAAATCACTCAAAGTCAAAAAAGACATCAAAGCTTACTCTGCTGAGCGTACCTACCCGTACCTACAGAAAGACTTCTACACCAATAGGACATACACAAAGCCCCAGAACAATAGACCTTGGGGCCGCTTTAATAAACGTAACACTTTAGTGGGATTCTCAGATAAATCGGCTGAATCTTCTGACAACTCAGATTCAGGCGAAGGGCCAAGTACATCCAATAGAAACCAGAATTTTTTAGGGAGAGGCCAAACAGAACCACCAAAACGGGGACGCGTGAAATAAGCTCAGCGTTGGTACAATCCACCTGGCGAACGCCAAACCAGACAGAAATTCTATCAGTGGTAAATCCTAAAATCACCCAGCAAGGACAATTGAGTACCATCCCCATCTTTAATCTATCAACTCACAACCTAGCTGATTCAGAACTCTCCCTCCTCAGCAAAGGCGTATCCTTCGTCTCTACTACTCATCCTAATTTCCTGGAACTGCACACCGACTTACTGAGATTTTTTAGACGGTTATGCCTACACGCTTATTTTCTACAGAATCCCACACCCAACCTTGTCACCAACACTCCGTTCCGGCCTCCCTCTAAGTTCTCACCCACAGCAGGCATGGTACCGGCGGAAATCATCACTTTTGAGAAAATGGTGTTAAAAGACCTCACTGACCTCGAAAGCAGAAAACGTTTCATCCCTTACAATATTACTCTTCAAGAGAAAAAGGCCATTGAAAGCTTAAAAATGAACAACTCCCTTGTAATCAAATCAGCGGACAAGGGTGGAGGCATAGTCCTGCAAGAAATAGACTCTTACAAAACTGAAATAATGCGCCAATTACAAAAGACTGACCACTACTGTAGACTACCAACTAATCCCACCAAGGAACTACACGGACTTATCCTTCAAATCAGCACAGAGGCCGAAAATGATGGCTATCTTAGCCAAAAAGAATTTCAATTCCTTAATGTCAAATCGCCAAGAACACCGGTGTTTTACACACTACCCAAAATCCATAAAAACCTTACCGCTCCACCTGGCAGACCCATAGTTTCAGGCTGTGGCTCCATACTGGAACCTCGGGGTCAGTTTGTTAATTACTTCATTAAAGATTTTGTCCCCAAAACTCAGTGCTATGTCAGGGACAGCATGGATATGATAAATAGGGTTGAACATCACCCCTTTAACCAATCTACGGATATGCTATGTACTCTGGATGTCGAATCATTGTACACTAATATCCCTCAAGTCCTCGCCTTAACTGTGATAAAAAAAACTCTTGATTCTAGACCTAGGCCACATACTGTTCCCACCCTTTTTTTACTGAAACTGCTTGAGCTATGCCTCACTAGGAACTTTTTCAGCTTTGACAACGACTTTTACCAGCAGGTCAAGGGTACTTCAATGGGGGCTGTTTTTGCACCCAATCTGGCCATTCTTTTCATGGATTTCTTAGAAACCACCATCATCCTGTCACCCAACAATCCCTTCATTTCAGGCATCACAATGTGGCGCAGGTATATTGACGATGTTTTCTTAATCTGGCACAACAATGAGGTCACTCTCCATCAATTTTTGCACTGGCTCAATAACAACTGCCTTGGCTTACAATTCACTCTGTCTTCAGATCAGTCCTCCATTCCCTTTCTGGATCTCACTATATACCACTCTGATGGTGAACTCCTGACCAAACTGTACAGAAAACCCACTGAACGCAACACATTGTTGCATTACGAAAGCAATCACCCAAGGGCCTTGAGGGATTCCTTACCCTATTCCCAATTTTTACGCATAAGGCGCAACTGCTGTACCAAGGAAGACTATTTCAAAGAAGCTTCCATATTATCTGACAAACTTAAATCCCGTGGCTACCCGAAACGCTTGGTTCGGAATGCTCAGAAACGCGCCTGGTATTGCCCAAGGGAAGTTCTGCTCTCACCTAAGACCAAAAACACCACCAAAAGAATAGTCTGTGTCACGACCTTCTCCATGGCCTCCAACCCCATTCGTAAATCCATCCTTAAACACTGGCCAACAGTAAACGCAGGTACTCTCAACATCGAACGGCCAATGTTTGCCTTTCGTAAGAACTGCAATTTGAAGGATCACTTAATACGAGCTGCTCCACCCAGTAAGGCACCTTACCTCACAATAGACGCACACTGGGGCCTTACACCATTGACCGGACATATGAAATGTGGCAATTGCAATATGTGTGAATTCACTATGGAAGGCAAAGTGTTCACTTTTGGTAAAACTGTCTTAAAATCCAGTACCTTCTCTAATTGCAAAACCTGTAATGTCATTTACTTAATCCAATGCCCATGCCAAAAGAACTACATTGGACAGACCACACAAAAGGTCAAGAACCGGATTGGACAACATCGCAGCAGAATTCGCTGCAGCACTCCTAATGCACCTTTGGTGGAACATTTTAACCATGCTGGCCATAAGGATGACGAAATTAAATGGACAGTGCTTAAAACCGTGAAACTACCAGTAAGGGGCGCTGACCTAACACAGATTCTGAACAAAGAAGAACTCAATCTCATCATTCGCTTGGACACAATAAAAAATGGTTTGAACAGAAGTGAGGATTGGACAACGCTAATCTAATTCAATCACATGTTCCTTATACCACTTAAATTGTTCTTCCTGGCAACTCTGTAATGTTAATGTATTTTTTTCTAATTCTGTCATACTCCTTATAGGTTCTCCTTGTACATAAGGAAGTAATTGTTTTTTTTTAAATTGCATACACTGAGCCACTACCTTCTTTTAATCACGTCCTAATGTGGTATCTAATTACATTGGCTTCTGACCTTCACTCCCTCACCCAACATGGCTGACTGTACTACCCGTACACGCCCCCCTTGGTACTCGATGCGCATGCTCACATGCTTCACACTGCCCCGTAAATACTACCGGCACACAATACGACGGAACTACCAGCGATCCTGCGAGGTCCGAATCATTTCACACACAGTAAGACCAGGCTCCGGCCACACCGCAATACCGCCGCCTCTAACTTGGGACCAAGTTGACCCCTTCTCTCTCCCCCTTAGGCTCTCCTTGTGAACGGCAAAAAGCCCCTTCCTTCGCGGACGCATTCTGGCTACACAGCATCAGCGCCGCCGTTCTCTCATGGATTAATTTCAATCCTTAATCGTACATGGCTTTCAATTCTTCATCCCCTTGATAGGTGAGTTTCCGCCCTTCGGTCTGTTCTCACACCTGTCCGGGTTGCTAACGGCCTTCACAATATCCCTTCTTTTCCCACAGCAGCAACTCCGCTGTAACCATACTCCTGGATGCCTCCCACCTCATACTCGCTACAGGTGAGCGCTTCATTCCCTTCATTCCCCCTCCTAAATTCGCGCCCAACAGCCGCTCCGTAGCACCACCCCCCACCGCGTTATCTCGGTATGCCACAACTCACTCACCTTATGAGGCTACTTCATGTACACCTCTCGTACCCCCACGTTGCCTTGTCATTGCCCTTTATATCACAAACGGGTCTATAGTTAGCCCACCGCCTGAATATGGTTACTCTTCCTCTCACTAATGTAAGTTTCACTCGCGCTTTACTTATAAATAGGCGTTTTCAGGGTATTCTCATTCACCCGCATGTGTCTCCAATGACGGTACTTTGTGGTCTTACCAATTGTTGGTTGTAATAATGAACCATTACTGCGTTGTTCTACATCCTACTGCTCACCTGGTCGCTAGTTGTTTGTGTCAATTGTCAACTGTCAATTCTTCAACTCTGTAGTACTGATTCTGGTCTATATTCACCGCTTTCTTAATTATTCTTGTTTGAAGGACCATTTGTTTCCTATAAGTAGTAACTACCCAAGGTCCTCTTCACTCTATGGGTTTCCTTGTTGAGAATAAACATGCACTATCGGGGAAGCAGATAGGGATGCTTGGGAGATATTACATTGCCACCAATAGAACAGTATCAATTTGTGCTATCAGATACCATGGTTTCTGAGGGGGTATCTTTAGAACAAGCTTACACAATGTCTAAGGACTGTTGATAGACACTCCCTAGAAAGGGCGAGAGGTTTTTTGCAAATCAAGTTTGGTTCATAGGATACTGCCTCCCTAAGACTATATGAGAACAACTGTACCCTTAGCTCTGGGTAAAAGACTCTAATTACTTCATGCTGACCTCAGTTCCAGAATTCCTATCAGGTATTATTTCTTACCCTCACACACCCTGTTGGTGTCATGTTAGATCATCAGGTCTCATCCTTTTCGATATAAACCAGGTTGGACTCAACCACATTTCATGAAGCACTTAAAATATTACCTCTGATGGGGGTCTAGTTATTGTTAGATAAAAATACCTAGGGTGAACCCCGGTATCTCTTTATTTTAAGGTGCCACTGGTATGGTTAAAAAACTACATGGGTTTTATTTTTTGGGTATAATGCCCCAACACCCTAAGTTATGTTGACATGTTTCAGCCCTCGTTCTGTAGCGCAGGGCTTTTGTCAGGACTAATACTAGTACCCCACTCTCTATTCATCCCTATGTCCCTCATCCCTGGTCCTCTCAGTCACGGTTCTCTAAGACAAAACTAGATGAACAACTTAAAAACACACAGGCTAACTTGCCTGTCATTGGAGCATATATTGCCCACATATAAGGGTATCTAATGTCACGCTTTAAAAGGACAGGCCTGAGGGCATAACCAGTAGTCACAGATTACTCCAAGTGTGCAGTGCCTCCGTTATACCTACTTCCACTTTGCTCTGTTCCGCTTTTCCTCCGGAACAGACCATTGTAAGACATAGAAAGAAATTTAGTCCTCACTCTTTCCCAAACAAAGTGTGTTTGAAATCCATTGCCTACTTCTGGTGATTTAATAGCACAAGAAAGGAATCAAATGGAGAGCGCTCTCTTTATAAATGACAATTCCTTTCAAAATGGTATCCATTCATTTGTAGTATGTGATGCAAAAGGCATCACTACACATCTAAACCGTAATCCTATGCACAAGCTACATTCATTAACATGTTGCGATATCGTTCTGTGTCTATGTGATTATCACATATTAGACACACATTGATGAAAATAAAGTTTCATTTCAATAATTAAAGTTGTTGAGTGTTCTTTTGTTCTTCATTATTAGTAGGAATGCCCATTATACATCTGCTGCTTCTGCAGAATGGGTGGTACTCATTTAGTACAATTACTCTTTAAGTAGCACCTCACTTTTTCACAGCACATATGACATTAGTAACGTGATGTTGACGGCCATCATTCTCTGAAAATTGTTCCAGCACCAATGTCAAGGCCTGAATGTAAAGCACCTTCCTGAAGCTCAGCCCAACCAAGACATAATCCCTGTTATTTGCCAAGAAAAGCACCTAAGTAGTACAAACCTTGCTCATTGGCATGAACCTTGATGGCTTTGAACCCAAACTTTGTGACCTGGATTCACCCTGGACACCAACCTCACTCTGAAGGAGCATAATGCCCAAAAAAATGAAGACAGGCTGGTACCAGCTCTCTCTTTTTCAAAGTGAAACAGTTTTGTCCAGCAAGTGATTTTAAAACTACTGTTCAGACCCTCGTACTCTTGCATCTGGGTGGGAGCAAACCCATTCTCCATTGACCCACTTAATGACATCCTAAATGCCACAGCAAATCCCATCCAGGGCCTGAAAGAATATGATCACATTCCCCCCATTCTCATGGAACTTCGTTCCCTCCCCTTTCTGGGTAGCATCATTTTCAGATCCAGCTGCATCATTTACAAAACTATCACGACCAGCACCGCCTCTTATTTTGCAGACATGCTCAACATCTTTGGTGGTACTCAGCAAAGCCACAGCCAGGATGCCAGACTGCAGACTAAAAAGTGTGGGAAAACAATAAAAAGCTGCATGCCTTTTCCATTTATACCCTCAGTAACTAGAAGAAATTCTCAATATCAACTAGGACTACTGACCCTATGCAGCTCTGATTTAGGAAAGAGTTGAAGATGCACCTCTTTAAAGAACACTATATCACAATACAGTAAAATATATGCAATACTACTCCCAGAACCTGGGTACCTCTACTGTCACTTGTTGACTGTATGCTTGCCTTTGAACCTGTACAATGCTCCACTGACTTTTTGCTAGGTTTGCACTATTCAGATACCATATACATTTGCCAATCATTAGCCTAGCTGAAAAATCCACTTTAATGTAACATTGAACACATGTTAGACTTGTATAATCTGTCTCAAGACACCTGCATACCAGAAACATTAAACAGACCATAGATGCACAGTCATGAATACGCATTGTGGTAAATTTCTTTATATCATTAAACCCTGTAACACTCGCAGTAAAATTAGATAGATAGAAGATAGATAGATAGATAGATAGATAAATAGATAGATAGATAGATAGATAGATAGATAGATAGATAGATAGATAGATAGATAGATAGATAGATAGATAGATAGATAGATAGATAGATAGATAGATAGATAGATAGATAGATAGATAGATAGATAGATAGATAGATAGATAGATAGATAGATAGATAGATAGATAGATAGATAGATAGATAGATAGATAGATAGATAGATAGATAGATAGATAGATAGATAGATAGATAGATAGATAGATAGATATCCACACAGGGTTCTCTCAGACCACTGACAGAGCGGCACATCACAGAATCCTCCTCAGCCAGGTTGGTGATGCAGAACTCATAGTTTATTGTGTGAATGTTATTATTCAAACATTTCATGTTTCAGCTGCATGCCTTCAACTGGACCTTGTAAAAAATTACAATGGACACCATTTTATCATCGAGTCCTTTCTCAATTTTATCAGCCCCAGACCACTAGAACCACAACCTATAACAAAGTGCTGACAAAATGTGTCCTCCATTTTCATACATCTGATATAGCACGTTATGTATATGCAATTTTTCAATATCAAGTTTTCTCCATTTCCAATATAATGGGTTCATACATATTTATTTATACTTTCATTGCTTTCTATTTGGACACATATTCTCTTAAAAAAATACTCTAATTTACATTCAGTTTCGGCTGTTCATAGCACCACTTCACATACTTCTAATATTTCCCAATGGTTCTTAAGGCAATCATGTACCCCAACATACATAATCAATTCATCATAATTGATATATTCATTAGTTCATAATGTTCATAATTCGGAATGCCCAGCTCGTAATTGTTAACTCATTGTTCTATTTCAACATGTAAATACGTAGATGGTACACTTACATTTCTCCCATTCACAATACATTCTATTTGTATGGAGCACCCCATGTTTATGCTGTTCACAAAATTTCAGGTATGAAATGCATACCCCATATTTGTCTTCCCTTATTCAGTAATCCCATATAATACCTCCAATCTGAAGTGCTAAAACCATATTTGTAAAAACACACAACCCACTATTTTGTTCAATGCATGATTATGTAGTGTCCTCTCAATTTAAAGTGCATAATGTGCATATGAGACACCTTGTGGCAATTATACTAATTAGTATCATAAATCTAAAGTGCACAATGCCTATATGAAAACAATTATACATTAAGATTTGTTTCAAGCTTCTCCTTCAAAAGTGCAAATGCATTTGATTTGAGTTACTTCTGTTCAGGGTATGTGGGGTTTATGTCATGGCCATTACATACTGTTCTTAATTAATGGTTCCTCTCACCTGAATCTCTTGTTCAAAAGTGCATGTGCATTTGTATTGCCACTTAAAATACTTTATGGGGAATACATTATGCATGCCATGACCCCATGTTGGTATCCATAGTAAATGTCTCTTTCCTTAAGGTATGTGAAGTGTATGTACATACATTAATAGGTATGAAGGGCCCTTTTAGAGTTAATGTTTCAAAAGTGCAATTACTTAAATATGCCTGTGGAGTGCTATATGTTCTGTTCAAAGTCTATTGCCAATATAACACAATAAATATTCAACTTTTAAAATTCAACATTAAAAAAAAGAGAAAGAGAGGGGAGAAGAGTGCTATGTGTGACCATCTCACATATTAAGGGCAATTAATGTTATTATGCATCATCTTCAAAGCCAATTACATTTGATATTTTTAAGAGAGTACCAACAGGGATAAAAACCCAATCAATGTTATATTACAGGTGAATATACAACTCAGCATCTGCTTTATGGCCCAAAGGAGTTTCAGTTTTTAATGTCACTATTAATCATGATTCTTGTCTTTGCAACTCCTTTTCTCTGTCTCCACCTCTCGGATTGGCTCTGACTTCCTTGATCTCATAGTATTTAAAAGTTGCAAAAGACCGCTCATCATATTGTTCAAAGTGACAAGCCATGGAGTAATTTTTTTTGCCATTCATGATTGCCCTCTCGGTGCACTTCTGATGGGGTGATTAGGTCCCCTTGCCTCTTGCAGGTCTCAAGAGTAAAGTAGACTTCATCCCCCAAGCAGCTAGTGTGCCAGGAGGCACGTTTGCAGAGTGGTGGAGAAAGGTGGCGTGGCTGCTGATCACCTCTCAGCATCCTACTATGTGAGGCTTACTGGAGGTAACAGGTAGGCTACTTGGCCCCTAAGGACCCCAGGAGCAAAGGGGACTTCATCCCCCAACCAAGAGTGCACCAGGAGACGCTTTTGAAGAGTGGTGGACAAAGGGAGCTTGGCCTGCTATCAGAACTCAGCAATCCTGCTGGGTGGGACTTACTGGAGGTAACAGGAGGGGTAGTTGGCCTCCAAGGAAGTCCTCGAGAGCAACAACCCCTCCTATTATCTCAAGAAAGTCCCACACAGTGATATTGCTAAGAGGTCTTCGGAGGCCAAGATCCCCTTTCTCCTCCACTCTTCAAACTTGCCTCCTGGCAAACTACTGGTTTGGGGATGAAGTCCACTTTAATCCTGAGGGCCCTTGGGGGCCAAGAAGCCCTCCTGGTACCTTCTGTAAATCCTACGCAACCTAATTCCTGAGCGCTGGTTGAAGGTCCAGCTCCCTTTCTCCAACACTCTGAAAATGAGACTGCTAGCTAAAAAAAATAGAAATTCACTGAAAATACACAGGTTTCATGGATGTTATAGTTATAAATTAGCATTTAAAAAACCTTAGAAATTCACTGAAAAGACCACAGGTTTCAGGGACGTGATAGTTAGAAATTAGCATTTAAAAAATCCTTAGAAATTCACAGAAAAAACAAAGGTTACAGAGAAGTTATAGTTAGGCTGATATTTCACTCACACAAAACCAGAGAAATTCAGCCGTAATAGTTAGCTGAACTAACTGTAACTCATGCCCCTGCAGCACTGCTGATGATGTCACATATTACATCACTCAACATTTTCAGTGACATCACTGATAACATCACTGATGACATCTCAAATGACATCATCAATAACATCACTGATGACATCATCCAGTGACTATTTTTAAAAAGTTTAAGAATGTTATATATATATATATATATCTATATATTATCTACTGGCGGTCGCCAGTAGATAGTTATAGTTAGGACCGTGTTTCCATAGGAAATCTGAAAATTCTATTTTGAATAACTTTGGCGCCGGTTGACGAATCCTCACGAAATTTTCAAAACTAATGGGGCGCTCTAATCAGCTCCTACCCTGAAAGTCTCGGGGTGATTCGTCAAGCGGGGGCCGAGAAAAAAGGGGGGTCCCAAAACGCGTTTTCCCCATGCATTTTCTCATAGGACTTTTAGTCGAAGGTACAGCCCGAACGGCTGAACAGAATTACTTGAAATTTGGCAGAGAGGTAGTCCTCAGGTCAGACATGTGCCTTTTGCATATATGGAGTCAATCTGTTCAGTAGTTCCTGAGAAAATTGCAGTTAAAAGTACATACATATCTAGAGGCGCGCACCGTGCGCGCACGGTGCGCGCACCCTAACGTGCCCGAGTGTAATTCTGATTGGTGGTTACATGTCAGTCAACGTTCGAATCGGTCGAAATCAGGAAGTGTCGGCCGCCATTTTGTTTGTTTTGGGTGCGACAGTTAAAAAGAGAGGTGGCGAACGTGAAAAGGGGGCAGGGTAGAGAGTTCCTGACCCCCTAACCTTTGTCAGGGGGTCCCTGAAGGACCCCGAAGGGTGAAAAAAACATTGTTTTTTTTTTTTTAAATCGCGGGGTGCACGCACGGTCCGCGCACGGTGAAAAACCTAAAAAAAAATATATAATAATACATACATAACTTAGCATTTAAAAAAACGTACAAATTCACTTACAAAACCATAGGTTTCACACACGTTATAGTTAGGAATTAGCATTTAAAAAACCTTGCAAATTTACTTAAAAAACCATAGGTTTCACACATGTTATAGTTATGTGGACATTTCACTCATAAAAAAACAATGAAATTCCCCCATTATAGTTAGTTCAGATAACTATAACTCGCGCGACCGCCACTCTATCACAAGGATGATGTCATCAGTGATGTCATGAGTGATACCACTGACTATGTCATGAGTGATGTAATATGTGACGTCATGAGCAGTGGATTGCGGGCGCACGAGTTATAGTTACTTAAAATATGAACAAGTATGCAGCATAATCTCACTTTTATTCAGGAAGAAGAGGACGTTTGTGACTGTGACTCCGGGCTCACTTGGCAGAAACACCCCCTGACCCTCCACCCCCGATCGCAAAATGTAATGCCCGTGAAAAGGGTAGGTGAACACAGTGTTATATAGAACATAGTCCTGAGAGCACGATTGAAAATAAAAACTAGATATAGTGTATGGTATAAACTATGCACCAAAAAGTGTGATATAAGATGAACCGGGCGTGAAATATAATATGCAATACATTGTGCGCAATGACAGATTCATTGGAGAGCGCGAGATAGCACAGGCACTAGCGCGTGCTATGCGATATGCGTCTTGGAGTGTAATATGCACAGGGCAGTGTTGTGTAACCTAACTAGTCTCTAAAGTTGTAATATAAAATATGTGCTGGGGAGTGTAACGTTGCATATGCACTGTGACAAAGATATGGATCCCAGATTGTAATATGTATGGCATAGCACTGTGCGTTATAACATAGGCATCGAGGAAGGCACGTTAGATGGGGCAATATAACCCGTACGAAGACAAGTGTGGCATGACATATTCACGGGGTGGTGTTACAGTGCACATGGGCTAGAGAGTGTCATAGCATATGAACTAGCTAGTGGAATACAACACAGAGGTGTGTGGCACTCAGCAGGCAATGGTGGGTGTAACACAGCATTGGGCTCTGCCAGGAGCGCGCTGTGACTCTCAAGTGATGTTCGTCCCCTTTCCAGAGAGTAAAATAAAAAGTATTACACATCCGGCAGTGGATGTGTGTTTTATTAACCATGAGGGGGGTTTCTTGCATAGTTTTGGTCGAATTTTTGTCGAATCCCCTTTGAATGGCTTGGTGTGCATGTGTATTAAATGTGCCCGTCAATAGCTACCCATGTTTGTATAAATAAACGACAAGGGTGTCTACCGGGATTAGGCACGGTAGGGCATCAGACATGTCAGAGCTTCACTAGTGGTGTAAATACATTCCACGTGGATTCATAGTATGCATAGTCACCTTTTAATGAATATCACGCAAATCGTCATGGTGATAGGTACGTACGGTTTGTCCAGCATGTCCTAGGTGTGTCTATAAATATATATTTTTAAAAAAATAATAAAAAACAGTGGCCGGCCCTGGGGATTGGGGTCAAAAAAATATAATTAGGAGACAGGCCCTGGGGGATGGGGTCATCAGGGCCAATAAATTAGAATAAGAAGGGGAACCACACAGCCCCCCTTCTTAAAAAATTAAAATAAATAAAAGACTGGCATTGTGCCGGAGGCCACGCCCCCTCCTTGCAGCACTCTGCAAACGTGCCCCCTGGCGAGTTGTAAGTTGGGGAATTAATTCCTCTTCAATATTGAGGGTCCCTGAGGGTCAACTAGCCCAACAGGCATCTCCAGTATGCGCCAGGGAGCTGTGCTGCAGACAGGTGTTCTGAGGCCAAGACCCTTTTTACACCTCTCTGCAACGCAGCTCTGTGGCGCTTACTGGAGGTACCTAGTGGTCTAGTTTGACCCTAGGGACCCTTAGGATTCAAGGGGACTTAATCTCTCAACTTAGAACAGCCACAGGGCGCGTTTATACAGTGGTGAAGGGAGGGGACGGGGCCTGAGGTGACGTGTGCAACTAGCCCACCAAGTGCTTCCAGTAAGCGCCACTGAGCTGCATTGCAGAGAGGTGGTCCAGGCCGTGCCACTTTTTACACCTCTCTGCAACGCAGCTCTGTGGAACTTACTGGAGGTACCTAGTGGGCTAGTTGGACCCTAGGGACCCTCAGGATTCAAATGAACTTAATCTCCCAACTAAAAACGGACACAGGGCGTGTTTACACAGTGGTGAAGGGAGGGGACGGGGCCTGAATTAACGTGTGCAAAACGCCCTGTTGCCTGTTTTAAGAGGTAGTTTTAATCCCCCTGCCCTATTATATACTAGGAGCTTACAGAGGAGGTCATGCTAATCACAGGGGGACCCCAATGCATAATGTTCCCTAGTGTATGTAGGTGTTTTCACTGTATTCTAAGTGTCTTTTAACATATCACTGGCTCTAGGACTGGTTAGTCAGACTCAGTTACCACCAGTATCCATCTGAAAAAGTTGAGGGTACAGGATGACTTTGCAACAAGGCTTCTTTCTGCTCTTCTTTTTGTGCTTTCTGCACGTTATCCTTCTTCCTGCACTTTTCTTCGTCTTTGAGGACTTCTGTTGCTTCTATCTGCACTTCTTTTTTTTCTTTCTGTGCATTTTTTCTTCTTTCTTCACATGTTCTAGCTCTGTAGGCATAGTTAGAAATTAGCATTTAAAAAACCTTGAAATTCACAGAAAAAAACCATAGGTTTCAGGCACGTTATAGTTAGGAATTAGCATTTAAAAAACCTCAGAAATTCACTGAAAAAACCATAGGTTTCAGGGGTGTTATAGTTAGCTGGACTTTTCACTTGTACAAAACCATTGAAATTCCCCAGTTATAGTTAGTTCAGCTAACTATAACTCGCGCGCCCGCAATGCACTGCTGATGACGTCACATATTACATCACTCATGACATGGTCAGTGACATCACTCATGACATCACTGATGACATCTCAAATGACATCACTGATGACATCATCCAGTGAATGTGTGTCTTTCTGAAAATTAAATATGTTTTATATATGTATATGTATATCTCAAGGTCGATGGAAGAATAAATGGTTTTTTCAGTGAATATATATATATATATATCGGAAAATTTAAACTCCTGCTACTTCCAACCTCATCACGGCGGCGGCGAAGAAGAAGACACAGACCCCGCAGATCTTCTGGCAAGATGTTTTATTCTTCCTTCATAATCCAAGCACAACGCGTTTCGGGCCTCAGGAGCCCTTGATCACATAGATATATATATAAACAAACACACCAAGGTGTTTTGAAGAATGAGTGGGTGTATGAGTGTCTGTATAGATGATTCAGTGAGTGCGTGAGTGACTGTATAAGTGAGTGATTATATGTGTCTCAGTGAATGTGTGGGTGAGTGACTAGTCTGTGTGAATGTCTGTATTAGTCTGTCACTTGGTGTGCAAGTGGCTGCATGGGTTCGTGTGTAGCTAAATGAATGTATATATTATTAATTCGTTGGCAGTACCTGTACAGGTGCCTGAGTGGCTGTGTGGGTGGGTGGGGGGGTGTCTGATTCCCTCCGTGGATGTGTGAGTGAGTGATTCGCTAGCTGAATGGGTTCATTACTGCATCTGCGAGGGGCTGTATGAGTGAGTGAGTATGTGTGTGTGTGTGTGTGTATGGCTCTGTCATTGAGTGAATGGATGTCTCAGTGGTATATGGGTGAGTAACTGCACATGAGTAAGGCAGTAAATGTGAGTGTTGGAGTATGTAAGTAACTGTATGTGAGAGTGATTGTGAGAGTGACTGTATGGATCAATTAACCAATCATTTGTAAAGCGCACTACATACCTGCGAGGGTCTCAAGGCGCTGGGGGGGCGCTACTGATCGAACAGCCAGGTCTTGCGTATCCTCCTGAAGGTCAGCAGGTCTTGGGTCTGTCATAGGCTCAGTGGGAGAGTGTTCCATGTCTTGGTGGCGAGGTGGGAGAAGGATCTCCCGCCGGTGGTTGTTCTGCAGATGCGCGGGACGGTGGTGAGTGAGAGATCGGTGGAGCGTAGCTGGCGGTTGGGGATGTAGAAGGAGAGTCGTCTGTTGAGGTAGGCTGGGCCGGTATTGTGGAGTGCTTTGTGTGCGTGGATGAGGAGCTTGAAGGATATCCTCTTGTTGACGGGGAGCCAGTGCAGGTTTCACAAGTGGGGGGGATGTGGCCGTGTCGTGGTACGTCATGGATCGGTCGCGCTGAGGGGTTTTGGATGCGTTGCAGTCGTTTGATGAGCTTGGTCGAGGCTCCTGCATGGAGGGCGTTTCCGTAGTCAAGTGTGCTGCTGACGAGGGCCTGGGTGACTGTCTTTCTTGTATTTGTCGGGATCTATCTGTAGATGTTGCGGAGCATGCGGAGGGTGTTGAAGCAGGAGGAGGAGACGGCGTTGACTTGCTTGGCCATTGAGAGCGTTGAGTTGAGGATGATTCCCAGGTTGCGTGCGTGGTCGGTGGGTGTCGGGGCTGCCCCCAGTGCCGTTGGCCACCAGGAGTCGTCCCAGGCTGAGGGGTTGGAGCCGAGGATGAAGACCTCCATCTTGTCCAAATTCAGCTTCAGGCGGCTGATCTTCATCCAGTCGGCGACAGCCTTCATTCCTTCGCGGAGGTTGGCTTTGGCGGTGATAGGGTCCTTGGTGAGGGAGAGGATCAGTTGAGAGTCGTCTGCGTAGGAGATTATGTTGAGGTCGTGCTGTCGGGCGACGTGTGCGAGCGGGGCCATGTAAATGTTGAACAGTGTTGGGCTGAGGGAGGATCCCTGGGGTACTCCGCAGATCAATCAATCAATCAATCACTGCATTTGTAAAGCGCGCTACATACCCGAGAGGGTCTCAAGGTGCTGGGGAGGGGGCGGTGCTACTGGTCAAAGAGCCAGGTCTTGAGGAGTGTTCTGAAGGCCAGCAGGTCCTGGGTCTGTCGTAGGATATTGGGGATAGTGTTCCAGGTCTTGGCGGCGAGGTAGGAGAAGGATCTGCCGCCGGCGGTGGTTTTTCGGATGCGAAGGACTGTGGCGAGGGCGAGGTTGGCTGAGCCGAGGCTTCGGGTGGGGTGTGGAAGCTGAGTCGGTTGTTGAGGTAGGTGGGTCCGGTGTTGTGCAGTGCTTTGTGTGCATGGATCAGGAGCTTGAAGGTGATCCTTTTGTTGATGGGGAGCCAGTGCAGGCCTCTCAGGTGGAGTGTGATGTGGCTGCAGCGGGGGACGTCGAGGATGAGTCGGGCCGAGGCGTTCCGGATGCGTTGGAGTCGTCTCAGGAGCTTGTTTGTAGTTCCTGAGTAGGGGGCGTTCCCGCAGTTGAGTCTGTTGGTGATGAGGGCCTAGGAAACGTTTTTTCTCGTGTCGAGGGGGATCCATTTGAAGATCCTGCGGAGCATATGGAGGGTGTTGAAGCAGGACGCGGAGACGGCGTTGACTTTCCTGGTCATGGAGAGAGTGGAGTCGAGGATGACCCCCAGGTTGCGTGCGTGGTCTGTGGGTTCCGGGGCTGTGCCTAGTGACGTGGGCCACCAAGAGTCGTCCCAGGCTGATGGGGTGGGTCCGAGAATGAGGACCTCTGTCTTGTCTGAGTTCAGCTTCAGTCTGCTGTCCTTCATCCAGTCGGCTACGGCCTTCATTCCTCTGTGGAGGTTAGCTTTGGCGGTGTGGGGATCTTCGGTGAGGGATATGATCAGATGGGTGTCGTCGGCGTAGGAGATGATGTTGAGGTTGTGTTGTCGTACGACGTGGGCGAGGGGGGCCATGTAGATATTGAACAGCGTCGGGCTGAGGGAGGATCCCTGTGGGACGCCGCAGATGATCTCGGTGGTTTTGGAGTGGAAGGGTGGGAGGCGGACACTCTGGGTTCTGCCGGAGAGGAAGGATGTGGTCCAGGCCAGGGCCTTCTCTTGGATACCGGCGTCATGGAGGCGTGCTGATAGGGTGCGGTGGCAGACCGTGTCAAAGGCTGCTGATAGGTCCAGGAGGATGAGGGCGGCTGTTTCTCCTTTGTCCATCAGGGTCCGGATGTCGTCGGTGGCAGCGATGAGGGCGGTCTCGGTGCTGTGGTTGCTGCGAAAACCGGATTGGGAAGGGTCCAGGATGTTGTTAACTTCGAGGTAGCGGGTCAGCTGTTTGTTGACAATCTTCTCGGTCACTTTTGCCGGGAAAGGGAGCAGGGAGATGGGCCGGAAGTTCTTGAGGTCCTTGGGGTCTGCCTTGGGCTTCTTCAGAAGGGCGTTGATCTCGGCGTGCTTCCAGCTTTCTGGGAAGGTTGCTGTCTCGAAGGAACAGTTGATTGTTTTCCGGAGGTGGGGCGCGATGGTTGCGCTGGCTTTGTTGAAGACGTGGTGAGGGCAGTGGTCCGATGGGGATCCGGAGTGGATGGAGTTCATGGTTTTGATGGTGTCTTCGTTGCTGACGCTGGACCAGACGGTCAGGCGACTGGTGCGAGTGGTAGTCGCAGGGGTGATGGACTCGGTGGTGGGTGCGGGGGGGGTCGGAGTTGAAGCTGTCGTGGATGTCGGTGATCTTGCGGTGGAAGAAGGTGGCCAGGGAGTTGCACAGGTCTTGAGATGGCGGGATGTCGTTGGTGTTGGAACTGGGGTTGGAGAGTTGGAGATGCTGAAGAGCTCTTTGGTGTTGTGTGCGTTGTTGTCTAGGCGGTCCTTGAAGGCGGTCTTCTTGGCGATCCTGATGAGTTGGTGGTGTCTGCGGGTGGCGCTCTTGAGGGCTGTGTGGTTGTCTGGTGTTCAGTCGTGGAGCCATTTCTTCTCCAGCTTCCGACAGGTGTGCTTGAAGATCCGGAGGTCCTCGGTGAACCAGGCGGCTTTCTTGTTGGTGTGGTTGGTTGTAGAGGTCTTGAGAGGGGCGAGGGTGTTGGCTCAGTCGTTGATCCACTGTGTGAGGTTGGTCGCGGCGGTGTCTGGGTCGGTGGGGTCGGTGGGAGGTCTCAGGGCGAGGGCGGTAGTCAGTTGGTCCTCGGTGACCTTGCCCCAGCAGCGGCGTGGTGCAGTGGTGTGTGGTGGGTTTTCTGAAGGTGAAGTGGACGCATCTGTGGTCAGTCCAGTGTGGTTCGGTGGTGTGGTTGAAGGAGACGTGGGGGCTTGCGGAGAAGATGGGGTCGAGCGCGTGTCCAGCGGCGTGAGTAGGTGTCGTTACGAGCTGTTTGAGTCCGAGGTTGGCGAGGTTGTCGATCAGGGCGGTGGAGTTGGCGTCGTTGTTGTTCTCGAGGTGGAAGTTCAGGTCCCCGAGGAGGATGTAGTCCATGGAAGTGAGGGCGTGGGTGCTGATGAGGTCGGCGATGGTGTCACTGAACTGTGGGCGGGGTCCGGGAGGTCTGTAGATGAGAGTTCCTCTGAGGGTGGTGTTGGGGTCGGTGTGGATCTGGATGTGCATGTGCTCGGCAGTGGTGAGGGTGTCATCGGTGTTCGTTGAGATTTTGATGGAGTCTTTGTGGATGATGGCGATTCCTCTTCCCACTCCGTTGGTGCGGTCTCTGTGGGAGATCTTGTAGCCCTGTGGGATGGCTATGGCGATGTCTGGTGCTGAGGTGGCGTTCAGCCAGGTCTCCGTCAGGAAGGTGTCGTCGGGGGCGGTGGAGTCTAGGAGGTCCCAGAGTTCGATGGCGTGCTTGCGAGCGGAGCGGGTGATGAGTGTGTGCATATGTTAGGGGCTGTATAAGAGAGTAAATATGTGTTAGTATCTGTATGAATAAGTGAGGTGATATGTGTATAACTGTATTGGTGAGTAAATGACAGTGTGATTGACTCTTTGGGTGAGTTACTAGTAGGGGTGGGCGGAATTTGCGAAATTAACTTTCGCAAATTATCACGAAAATGTTTAAAATTATCGCAAACAAGCGGAAATATCGCGAAGATGCGGAAGTTTTTTTCCGGCATGTTTGCGAGATTTTCTGCATGGTTGCGGGTCACCAACTTACCCATGTGGTTGCTTGCGGGCGCGGCCATCTTGTTTTGAGTTTTCTCGCGGTGCATGATCGCGAGAAGAAAGACGTGATCGCGTGACGCATGACATCACTGCGGGCGCGAACTGTCGCGAGACAGCGCAAATGGCTAAAAACAATACAACATCTCATGGAGAACGCGACCGGATCAAGAAAACTTGTCGGCGAACCCAAGGATTCAGGTAAGGCGATCGCGCGCGCGTGAGAATGTATTATTTTATAGCGCGAGCAAGAAACAAATTATCGCCAAGCTGCGGAAACCGGAATTTTTGACATTTTCGCGCTCTCCGCGGAACGCGAAAATGTCAAATTATCGCAATTTCCGCGAACGGAATGAAATTTTCGCCCAGGCCTAGTTACTAGCTGTGTGAGTAACTCTATGGGTGAATGGCAGTGTGCGAGTGCCTGTATAGGTGTATGAGTTCATATATCAATGGCTGTATTGGTGAGTGACTGCATGTATGAGAGTCTGTATGGGTGAGTGAGTGGATGTGTGTGTAGACCTATGAATCAGTGACTGGGTATGTACTAACTGGTATTGGTGTGTCTATGGTTTCGAGAATGGTAGTCTGTTTTTCAGAGTGTGTGTATAAAAGGCTATATTAGGGTACGAGTAGGTGCATCAGAGATTATGTGTATGATGTCATTAGTGATGTAATTTGAGATGTCGTCAGTGATGCCATCAGTGATGTCACTGACCATGTCATGATTGATGCAATATGTGAGGCCATCAGCAGTGCATTGCAGCTGAATTTCTCTGGTTTTGTACGAGTGAAATATCAGCCTAACTGTAACTTCCCTGTAACCTTTTTTTTCTTTGAATATATATGTGTGTGTGGATATATATATATACATATATAAGTATATATTTGTGTATATATGTGTGTATGTATATATATTATTTATATATATATATATAGATATATATATATATATATATAAAATATATATGTTATCTACTGGCGGTCGCCAGTAGATAGTTATAGTTAGGACCTATTTTCCATAGGAAATCCGCAACATTCTATTCTCAATAAGTCTGGCGCCGGTTGACGAATCCTTGAGAATTTTTCCAAACTTTTGGTCAGCTCTGCTCCACTCCTACCCTGAAAGTTTCGTGGTGATTCGTCAAGCGGGGGCCGAGAAAAAAAGGGGGATCCCAAAACGCGTTTTCCCCATGCAATTTCCCATAGGATCTGTTGTCGCAGCTACTGCCCGAACCGCTGAACGGAATGACACCAAATTTGGCAAAGAGGTAGTCCTCAGTTCAGACTCGTGCCTTTTGCATAAATTGTGTGAATCCATTCAGTAGTTCCTGAGAAAATTAGAGCTGAATGTACATAAATAACTATGGCCGCGGAGGATCCGCGGACCCTACACGCACCGTAAGCGCACCCTCCCCGAAGCGAGCGTGCACCCTCCCGATCGCGCACTGAATGCTAATTGGCTGTCGAGTGTCTGTCTACATTCGAAACCAGGAACTGTTGGCGGCCATTTTCTGCCTCTGTAGAAGCGAGGCTGAAGAAGCAAGGGGAAAAAGTGTGTAAAACATATAAAGGGGGAAGAAAACAGCGAAATGCGCACACGGTGCGTGCATCCTATCACGTTGGGTGCGTGGATCCACGGAATTTTTTTAAAAAAAGACAAGACATCGTTGGTTGTTTGACTACTTTGTACACTGAAAGGTAGGGTGTATATTTCTGTTTTTTAAAGGTATGATTCTTATTGGTTAACAAAAACAGATTGTAAGGAACATTATATATGATAAGCTGATATGTTGAAAAGTGAAGCACACTTCCTCTCTTGTGTAGCAACATTGTGTGCTGAACTTCTGACCTGTGTGCTCAGTGCAGTGTTCCATGACCTGTTTCTATGGTAACAGGCAGAAGGCAGATTGGGGGAAGGGTTGAAATGTATTTCAGTTGGAAAGGGTTGAAATGTTTAACCAATAGAAATGTGTGTTTGCTTTTGAGTTTATGTGTGAAGGATTGTGATTTGATGTTTACATGTATATGTGTGGAAAATGAAAGGGAAACTTTTCCATTCTTTGTTTTTGCTGAGAGGTGCACAGTGCAGAGAATCTGTAAAAGAAAGTATTGTAAGTGACTGATATAGTTCTTAATCTACAAAAGAACTTGAAAGATGAGTTATTTAATTGTGAGGGGATGTATGTAGACTATTTTGATTTTAATCAGACTAATGTATTTCTCCTGCTAAAGTGTAGGGAGTACTTATTTTCTCTACAATCTTATTGACAGTGTGTGTGCATGTAGAAACCATTCTGTGATAAGCATTTGTGTTTTTCATGTGTTTGAAGACAGATAACTGTGCTGTTTTTATATTTTGGTAGAATTGGAAACCAGTCATTGTTCATGAATTTGTGAAATGAGTTATGTTATGTTTCTATACTAAAATGTAGTACTTCTTCTAGATGAAGAAATGTGTTTTGGTATAGTGCAAGGGATAGTGTTGTTTGTCTAGAATCACACAGTGAGTATGTGTGCATTTGGGAACCACTGTGAGAGAAGCATTTGGTAACATCGTGTATTTGCTGACAGATAACTGTTTTAACCTATCATGTTGTGAAGTTTTAGTAGCATTAGAAGACAGTTATGGCTTATGATTTGATTAAATGAGTCAGGCTTTGACAGAAAAGTGCAGTCCTGAAATATGTAGATTGTGTGCAGTTCCCTTACCACTTGCACTGTAGTGAATGAGTTTTGGTAAACTCCTAGGGATAGTGGTGAATGTCTAGAATCACACTGTGAGTTAGTGTGTATTTGGGATCACTGTGAGAGAAGCATTTGGTAACATCATGTATTTGCTGACAGATAACTGTTTTAAAACCTGTCATGTTGTGAAGTTTTAGTAGCATTAGAATCCAGTCTTTGCTTCTGCGTTGATTAAATGAGTCATGCTTTGACACTGATGTGCTGTACTTAAATATGTAGATTGTGTGCAGTACCATTAACTCTTCTAGACTAGTGAATGAGTTTTGGTAAACTCCGAGGATAGTGTTGCTTGTCTAAAATCACACTGTGAGTCTGTGTGCATTTGGTTAAGGATTGTGAGAGAAGCATTTGGTAACATCGTGTATTTGCTGACAGATAACTGTTTTAAAACCGGTCATGTTGTCAAGTTTTAGTAGCATTAGAAGCCAGTCTTTGCTTATGCTTTGATTAAATGAGTCAGGCTTTGACACAAAAGTGCAGTCCTGACATATGAAGATTGTGTGCAGTTCCTTTACCACTTCCACAGTAGTGAATGATTTTTGGTAAACTCCTAGGCATAGTGGTTGTTGTCTAGAATCACACTGTGAGTCTGTGTGCATTTGGAAACCAATGTGAGAGAAGCATTTGGTAACATCGTGTATTTTTTAGCAGATAACTCTTTTAAAACCTGTCATGTTGTCAAGTTAGAAGCTAGTCTTTGCTTATGCATTGATAAAATGAGTCAGGGTTTGACACGAAGGTGCAGTACCATGTACTATTCTCTTCACTGTGGCAGAACTGAAAATTTTAAAGTTTTACCCAAGCACTGTCCTAGAAGTAGTCAGTTTCTAAGTACCAAATAGACTGCTTCAAATGTCTATGCAGTATGCATGTAGTGTTCTACCATACTATACACTTGTCTTTTAAACCTTCGATTCCCTAGTCATTATCCATACACTTTCAGGAAACACCCTGTCACTCCCTTTGCAGTCCTCTAGTGACTCATTCAACACCATGTACTAATCCATTCACTGTGCCAAAACCCAAACACTTATAAATTCACCAAGACACTCTCTTTCCAGTACTCTAATGATTCAGTCACTGCCTAAGTATTCATGCACTGAGCCAGGCCTTAGCACATGGACTTCTTCAAACCCCTATCCACTATGCATGCAGTCCTCTAACCACCTACACACTTGTCTTTTACACCTTGAATTCCCCAGTCAGTATCCATACACTTCCAGCAAACACCCTGTCACTCCCCTTGCACTCCTCTAGTGACCTTATTAAGCATCATGTACTAATCCATTCACTGCGCCAAAACCCAAACCCTAATAAATTCACCCAGGTACTCTCCTTGCAGTACTCTAATCATTCAGTCAGTACCCAAGTACTCATCCATTGACCCAGGCCTTAGCATACGGACTGCTTCAAACCCCTATCCACTATGCATGCAGTGCTCTAACCACCTACACAATTGTCTTTCACACCTTCAATTCCCTAGTCAGTATCCATACACTTCCAGGAAACACCCTGTCACTCCCTTTGCAGTCCTCTAGTGACCCATTCAGCATCATGTACTAATCCATTCACTGTGCGAAAACTCAAACACTTATAAATTCACCAAGATACTATCTTTGCAGTACTCTAATCATTCAGTCAGTGCCTAAGTATTCATGCACTGAGCCAGGCCTTAGCACATGGACTACTTCAAGCCCCTATCCACTATGTATGCAGTCTTCTAACCACCTAGACACTTGTCTTTCACACTTTCAATTTCCTAGTCAGTATCCATACAGTCCAGCAAACATCTTGTCACTGCCTTTGCACTCCTCTAGTGACCCATTCAGTACCAAGTACTAATCCATTCCCTGTGCGTAAAGCCGAGCACTTATAAATTCACCTAGGCACTCTCCTTGCTGTACTCTAATCATTCAGTCAGTACCCAAGTAGTCATGCAGTGAGCCAGGCTTTAGCACATGGACTGCTTTAAATGCCTATGCAGTATGGGTGCAGTCCTCTAATCACCTACACAGTTGTGTTTCACACCTTCAATTCCCTAGTTAGTATTCATACACTTCTAGCAAACACCCTGTCACTCACCCAGTGTGTCTCCTTATAGTACTGTAATCATTTAGTCAGTTAGCATGTAGTGTTTGAGGTAGGCTTTAGGGCATGAACTGCTTCAAAGTAGTATGCACTATGCATGTAATGTTTTAACTATCGTCACACTTGTGGTTCAGGGCTATAGTTTCTTAATCAGTATTTATATAAAATGTGTTTGTACAGTAATGGAATGGTATAATTTTGAAAGTTATTAATAAACATTTATTTGTGATTCTTTTTTACAGATACAGAACAGGAGGGTTTCTCATCTGTTTGCACTCTTCTCATGCAAGATTGTTTGGATGAAGGGTCCTTAGGAATTTCATCATACTTGCTGTGCCACATGAGTATTTTTTGTTAGGATCCCCTCGTAACAGAACTCTTTTGAAAATCTTGTGCATGAGAAAGGTGGCATTGGTGTTTGTTTGCCCATCGAGAAAAGTAGAAAATTTCCACATCACTGAAGGAAAACGTTGTGGGCGTGGTACATCCTGCAAAAATTCGTCTTTAGATTTGGTGATTATTTTAAAGCGACATCGTTTACAGTTTTTGTAAGTTAAAGTTAAAAAATTGTGTTAGCTGTGTGCATTTTATATATCTGTGATTTGTATTTTGAGAATGGCATGTTGTTGTTTTTTTAACAATCTTTGAGGTTGTGCTTTTTTTGCCCGCTGTTAAGTGATGAGTACGATTGAAATCACTATTTTTAGTGAAATTTAATATATTCTGAGAACAGCAAAAAAGGCAAAAAAAATACTTTGTGGAAATTATGCTGTGCTGTAAAAAATGTATTATTACATGTTATCATTTTTTTTTCCTTTTCTTTCACAGATCCAAATTTTAAAATAAGCAATTTATATGAATTTATATTTGAATGAAAAACAGAAAAAAATGTATACCATTTTTTATTCCTATTACTGTGAAGGTAAGTTTAACTAAGTCTCAATATGCAGAATGAAGAGGTCTGCAAGAAGCTACAAAGTTGAAACACGTTTCTAAAAATACTCTGTTTATGTAGTTTTGAAATCTGACCATAATCAGATATCATGTGACCTGCAAAAAAAGAGATTTGAGGGGTTCATAATATTTCCCATTTTAGCTATTGAAGGACCGCAATCATTTCAATCATTCTTCTTTGAACATCTTTGCAGGCAAAACTCTGTGCTTACCTTCTATCATTCGCAAGGAAATTTAAAAACGGAAATATGACACTTTTTGTAACATAGTTATTGTGCAAGATACTCTTTCATATTTACAAAGAGAGGAAAAGGCACTCTGCGCACTTTTTATACTCCATGTAAATATAACCTCATCATGCACACCACTTTGTGTTGAAAGGGTGTTCTATAAGTGTTGTTGTGCATGATTGCACTTAATACTCATAGAACAAGACACATGTCTAGATTTATCAGAAATCATAAATCTTGATATGTGTGTGAATGCTGCACCATTCTAAAATTGGTGTAGGAAAGCACAACAAGGAGAATTGTTTTAATTTCTCCACATTTTTATATCTTCAATGCATGCTGAAATGTTCAGCATACATTGAAGGAGAAAAATGTATTTTCTCATTGTTTTTGTGCAGGAAGGTGTGTCTTCCTGTAGAAAAACAAACAGCACATGACACAGATATCCTTGCACTATGGTGCAAGGGTGCCTGTGTCACGACATGGCTGCAGTTTAAGCAGCCGTGCAGAGAGAAGCATAGATTTGCAACATATTTATGTACATATGTTGCATCCCTGTGCTTCGGAAGTACTACAGCACACTGCAGTTAAAGAGGTTACTGTGTGATGCTGCAGCACTTCCTCATACTTCTGCACTTATACATTCACCATACGCTACTAATGCATTCATTCAGTCAATTACGTACTACACATACATTCATCTAAACTAACACTAACAAAGAAATTTAGCTCTTTTTTTAAACCAGGAAAGTTAGTTCTTACAAGAACTTTTTTTTTCTTCTTTTTTCTTTTATAATTCTTTTGGGTTTTCTGAACAATTTTTAAATTTTTTTGGTTTTTCTGCAACAAAAAAAAGAAAAAACAAAACAGGAGAAACCAAACAATGAACTTCAGGGAACAATAAAAATAAAAAATAAAAACTAGCAAATGTGACTTTCTTGCCGGCGGCAGATCAGATCGATCGACTGCTCACCATAGCACAAAGTCGCATTGCACTTAGTACAGAGCACTTTTAAAAATTGAAATTGAGGATGGATGTCCAAGGTTTGGGCTGATGGATGCACTCTTGATGTGCCCGGCTGCGATGAGGTGGATGGCGCAGGAGCAGGAGTGTTTCTCATCCGTCGGCACTCTTCTTGTGCAAGATTGTTCAGATGAAGGGTCCTCATGTGCTTCATCATACTTGCCGTGCCGCAAGAGTATTTCTTGTTAGGATCCCCTCGCAACAGGACTCTTTTGCAAATCTTGCACATGACCAAGGTGGCATTGGTCTTATTCTGCCCCTCGGGAAAAGTAAAAAATTTCCACACCACTGAACAAAAACGTTTTTTGGGTGGTGCCTCCGGCAAAAATTCATCCTCAGAAGTATGAGGTGATGCAGGTGATGCCTGCTGCCCTGAAGCCATTTTTGGTTGAAAAAAGTTAGAGCTAAGTGTAAACTTAGTCTAAAAAATCTTCTTCTCTCCAAAGAGATGGTGCTCTAAAGAAGGTCAAAGAAGAATGATTGAAATGGGTGGGGTCTTTCAATAGTTAGAAGAGGAAGTGTATCAAATCTCTTTTTTTGCAGGTCACATGGGATCTGCGCACCCTACGCGTACAGAGCACGCACCCAGCGCGCATCCGCGAAATTGAATAAAAAAAAAATTATAGGATTAGATGTAAAAATATTTTAGTTTTAAGACTAGTTTAGAGTTTGTCTTCAATTAATATTCACATGAAATACATACATATGCTTTTTTAAATGTTAAATCATTTGCGGGATCCGCGCACCCGCCGCATCATAGACGCAGATGACGCATCGCGGAAGCACGTAAACGTCGCATTACGTACATCGAACGTCTCGCGTATAGGCTGGGAGTCGTGTACAGGTCGCATTGCGATCGCGCACTACACACGTACCCAACACATACCATGCGCGGATGCTACCGCGTAGGGATCGAGAACGGTGCGCATAGGGTGCGCGGATCCAAAAACATTGAAAAATATATATAAAATACAGATTTGAACATATAGGTGCCGATTCCGATCCTGTAAAACCCGGGTACTAATGGTCGTACGGAGCGCATTCTCCATACGACTCGTACCCGGGATATCCTCCTTACAAAGCAGCAAGTACGATTCATACAGGAATACCATTTCCGTATGAATCGCAAAAAACTACATGTGGCGAAAAAATACCCACAATTCCGATCCGGGACATCACGTACGTGACGTCCGGACGGAGTCAGGCAGCGTTTTACGGACCAGCAAGTACGATTCGTGCCTACGTTACTCCGCACGGCTAATTTGTTACGGCAGCCAAAAACTCCCGGGAAATTGAGGACGATGCAAAGAAGGAGCACCGGTACGCGACGGACAGCCATGGACCCCATCCTACGTGTCATCCTGGCCCTCCTAGCCTATGACCTGGTGCACCGAAACCGCCGCGCACGCCGCAGAAGGTCAGAACAACACCCAGGGGCAAAGGGGGGGCGAGGGGCAGAAAACATAACCCCTACCCAATTTACAAAAAATATATCCTGTACATACATTACCTCCAGGGTCTGGTCACTTCGGGGGGCGTGTCCACCAATCCCTGCGTACCGCCACAACGGAAGTGGACGTCTACGCGTACCTGTCACCACTACAATGGTGGAACAGACCGTACCCACGCTCTACCATTGTAGTGTTAATGTAGGGGTACGCGTGGTATGGACCGTACCCATGCCCTCAGAGTGTGGGTACAGTCCATACCACCATTGTAGTGGTGATGTAGGGGTACGCGTGGTACGGACCGTACCCATGCCCTCAGAGCGTGGGTACGGTCCGGTCCACGCATACCCCTACATCACCACTACAATGGTGGTACGGACTGTACCCACACCCTCAGCGAGTGGGTACGGTCCGTACCACGCGTACCCTACATCACCACTACAATTGTGGTACGGACCGTACCCACGCTCTGAGGGCGTGGGTACGGTCCATACCACGCGTACCCCTACATCAACACTACAATGGTGGTACGGACCGTACCCACGCGCTGAGGGCGTGGGTACGGTCCGTACCACCATTATAGTGGTGATGTAGGGGTACGCGTGGTACGGACCGTACCCACGCTCTGAGGGCGTGGGGACGGTCCGTACCACCATTGTAGTGGTGATGTAGGGGTACGCGTGGTACGGACCGTACCCACGCTCTGATGGAGTGGGTGCGGTCCGTACCACTATTGTAGTGGTGATGTAGGGATACGCGTGGTACGGGCCGTACCCACGCTCTGAGGGTGTGGGTATGGTCCGCACCACCATTGTGGTGGTGATGTAGGGGTACGCGTGGTACGGACCGTACCCACGCCCTCAGAGCGTGGGTACGGTCCGTACCACCATAGTAGTGGTGATGTAGGGGTACACGTGGTACGGACCGTACCCACGCTCTGAGGGCATGAGTACGGTCTGTACCACCATTGTAGTGGTGATGTAGGGGTACGCGTGGTACGGAACGTACCCAACCTATGAATGGGGGGGTACAGACCGCATCACCCGTACCCCTAGGGCACATTTGTGATACAAGGCGTACACACGCCACGAATGTTGGCTTAGGGCCTGGTGCAGCATATAACCAGTATATTGGGGGGTGTGTATGCCCAGGACAGCAGTGTACTGCACCAAGGGTGCGGGTGGGTGGGTGGGTGGCTGCCTAGGATTCCCAGCAGTGGACAAAGACATGTGAGGTGTGGGTGCAGAGGAATACCAGTAGTGGACAGAGACATGTGAGGGGTGGGTGCAGAAGAATACCAGCAGTGGACAGAAACTTGTGAGGGGTGGGTGCCTATCACTCCCAGCAGTGGACAGAGACATGGGGGTGGGTGCCTATCACTCCCAGCAGTGGACAGAGACATGTGAGGGGTGGGTGCCTATCACTCCCAGCAGTGGACAGAGACATGGGGGTGGGTGCCTATCACTCCCAGCAGTGGACAGAGACATGTGAGGGGTGGGTGCAGAGGAATACCAGCAGTGGACAGAGACATGTGAGGGGTGGGTGCAGAGGAATACCAGCAGTGGACAGAGACATGTGAGAGGTGGGTGCCTATCACTCCCAGCAGTGGACAGAGACATGTGAGGGGTGGGTGCCTATCACTCCCAGCAGTGGACAGAGACATGGGGGTGGGTGCCTATCACTCCCAGCAGTCGACAGAGACATGTGAGGGGTGGGTGCAGAGGAATACCAGCAGTGGACAGAGACATGTGAGGGGTGGGTGCAGAGGAATACCAGCAGTGGACAGAGACATGTGAGGGGTGGGTGCCTATCACTCCCAGCAGTGGACAGAGACATGTGAGGGGTGGGTGCCTATCACTCCCATCAGTGAACAGAGACATGTGAGGGGTGGGTGCCTATCATTCCCATCAGTGGACAGAGACATGTGAGGGGTGGGTGCCTATCACTCCCATCAGTGGACAGAGACATGTAAGGGGTGGGTGCCTATCATTCCCATCAGTGGACAGAGACATGTGAGGGGTGGGTGCCTATCACTCCCAGCAATGGACAGAGACATGGGGGTGTGTACATCATTATAAGATGACCACAACTCCATGGGTGTATGTACGCATCCCTAATTTTCGACTATATTGATAGTTCCATAACAACACATCACTGACAGCAGTGTCCCACTCCCATGAGGATGGATGTCTTTCCCCCACTGCATGACACCACATGTGGGTGTGAGGACAAATGACACATGCATACCCACTCCTGGTGGATGCAGCACAATACACACACAGAGATCATGCCACAAGACTGTATAGCCATGTCAATGCCTACTAAACTAAGAGAGCCAAAGGAAACACACACTGTCACGCACATCCCAGGACTGATAGGAATGTACAGGTGCTGGGATAGCCACCATGATGTTGTCTCTCATGGAAGGAATAGGGTGGAGTTCCCACAGATACAATGCCCACAATTGTGCCCAAATACCCTGCAGAACAAGTACCATATGTGTGCTAGGCTGGGATTACACACAAGCATAGTGCGGAAAAGGGAGAATTTCTCCCTGAAGGCATGGCAACATACTCAATACACAAGTACAGTGACTAGCAAGGATGGCACAGACGATGCAGCTGGAGACATTGCTGAGCAGGCATGGCCATAGTTGAAGGGATCCGTCACCAACAAAGGGAATGTATACACAGGTCAGCAAAACAATTGTGCAACTCTCTGCAGGGAAGATGTCAGGTGCCACGGAGGAAGGGACACTCCTTGGTACAATGTCTCAAAAAACAAATAACACACACGACCAAAGATCCTTTGCAGAGACCTTGTGATGGCATGCAGATCCCATGGACCACCTCATGACCATCAGACTCGAACCTTTGCCCGAAACGTAACACATTACCACAACCCCAACTCCTGGAGCATCAGCACCAACATCAATACCTGAAATGCAGTAGTGTTCAAAGTCAAAAGAAAATGCTTTAATCAGCATAAGATAATATTTTTTTCAACAACACTATATACAAAGGCCAATGGCCAGTCCAGAATAGAAGTCCTTGGGGGGACACATGGGCACGTGTCTCCCCTAGCTTGCCTGCACATTAGAACCCTCAGGTTCGTCGACTGGGGAGGGGGGCATCATGTGGGGAAGGACCAGGCACCGCAGGGACAGGAGGTGTAAGGGTAGGTGTGGTGGGTGCAGGGCTGGATGCCTCCACCACAGGGGGTGGGGCAGCGCCAAAGGTGGAGGTGAGCTCGGCGCTGCACACTTCTGCCAGGGCTTCCAGAGTATCCCCTGCACCGGAGGAAACCACAGGCACAAAGGAGGGGGGGTCAGAGGGATGGGGTGCAGTGCTACCTGGGGAGGGGGTGGACAGGGGGGGGGGATCAACTCCCCTACCCGGGGAGTGCCTTGCCCGTTTGCGGGCTGGTGACCCAGTGGGGCTGAGACCCAGCACAGCCAAGTAGCTCTCCTGGTCTGACTGTGTGGCAGGGGAGCCAAGGGGAGTGCCTTTGGAGGGACTGGGTAGTGAGGCATGCGGACTCAGACTGTGGCTGTGTGTATGCCTGAGTGCCCCAGACCCAGTGGGTGTGCCTTTATCCCCCTGAGTGTGCGTGCCAGGAGGTGTGTGCTTGCCCTTATGTGTTTGTGTGCTGTCTGTGTCTGGTGGGGTGCGTGCTTGGGAATGTCTGGGTGTGCATGGGACAGGCTGGGAGTGGGAAGTGTGGATGGTTCTGGGGTAGGGGGGACAATGCGCTGCAGGAGACTCACTGCTGCATGGACCTCAGCAACATCCGTTGGTCAGACATCGCTGCTGACATGCCTTCCAAGAACGACACCATCTGTGTCAGCAGTGTGGTGTGGCCATGGAGGACATTCAGCATCGATGTCTGGCCAACCTGCAACTGCCGCTGAATGTCCACAGACTCTGGGGCAGGGGGTGCGGTGCCTGGCACAAAGGAGACATGGTGGTGCCCTGCACGGACAGAAGGGACCGGAGCAACTGGGAGGGCGGTGATTGGAATGGAGTAGGCGGTGACAGATGTTGTGCTGCTGCCAGGTGTTGTAGCAGCCTCCGCCCCCTCGAGGGGTTCAGCCTCGGACCCATCAGAGTCGTAGTCGGTGTCGCCACCAGACAGGTCCTCTGCCTGACTCTCCTCGCCCTCTGTGCCACTTGCTCCCGCAGACTCGCCAGCAGTGGTGGCATCGGTGCTGGATCCCTCCTCCAGGTCCGTGCAGGTGTCTCCCTCAGTGTCCTCCGATGATGCTGTGGGCAAGGTGAAGATACAGAAAATAATCTGTCACCTGTATACATCTGACACATGAGTCAAAACAAAATAGGTCTCAGTGCATATCAGGAAATGCATCATGAGTAACATCTAGATTACTCCGCACATATGTAAGCCCTGCACTCCCCAGTTGGTTGACCCACCATGCCACTTGGAAACAAGGAAAAATAGGACACAACAGCAAATAACTTGATATCGAATTATACTGAGAAGCTAGTGTCTGGGAACAGTTGAGCACAGCAATACTATGAAGGCATGCCACCTCTTGTTAACTGTGAACGAAACAGTATTGGTGCACCCAAGGCTAAATAACAGACCGCAATGCTGAAGGTGTCCCCACAATCAGAGACCTGTGAGTACTTTGGAAACCCAAACGAAATACATTGTGAACCCTTGGGAATCACAACACTTTACACAATCTACATGTTTAGAATGTGTGAATGTGCCACTTTGTGAACAGAACACACATGTGCCTGTATAAAAGAAGTCACACAAGGAGGTGCACACAAAACTACATTTACACAGTCATTGTATGAGCTGCCAGCCTTATTCAAATAAGCCACTGTTAGAAAGATATGGGGTTTCAGTAAGTACATATACATGGCCCCACGGCGGTCTGGATGACTTGACACTCGTAAGTTGGTATCAGGAACAACCAAGGACTTACCCAAATGCCACCACACTGTGGGAACATGTATATATATAATCTGGAAAAAAGTGTTATTCGAACTGTGCCTTTCTTTAAAATGTGCCAGCGTGTCCCCTGAAAGTGTAAAGGTGGTTTCTTGTGCACTTCCGTGGGAGACATCTATCATGCAGGCACATTATTGTCCTTCACAACAAAACATCAAAGTCAAGCATTGAAAACATGAAGACATGTTGACATGTGTAGTGAGTGCCAAGGTACAAGACTTCTTGACTAACAACTTGAATCATGCCACCTGTCACATGGCCATCCGTACCATGATGACACAGTTGGCAACACATCTGACCCACTGCCTGTCATGTGGAGTGGCACACATGTCCAAACACAGGACACTGCATATGATAATGGGCCTGCAATTGTGTCGGAATAAGGAGCACCTGCACTGAGGAGACACACTCATGGCAACCAAGAATGTCCACACAGATGTAAGCACACAAAGACCAAACTACGTAGCATCTGGACCACACACTGGTGCCAAAAATGATTGAGAAGGAATCATGTATTTAAACCTTTGACACATGCTGCGAAGCACAAACATTAAACCCTGCACAACATGACTGGGTCACTGCATGTTGAGTGTCTGTCCAGACAATTATCACACACAGGTCAGACCTGGCAAGGAGACATAAGGTTTGGACATGTAGGCCTTGCCTGCACAAACCCCCCATACCTGAGACAATGTGATTGAGACAGATCAAGAAGTTACACCTCTTAATCTGGGTTTACTAAAATGTGCATCAAGAATTCCTAAATGTACTCCACATCACCTCGTGAGGCTGCCAACACATATTTGTGACAAACAACCATCAACAGATAGTTGTAAATAGACACACAGGCACTGCCCAGTGTGAGGATGCACAAGCCAAATGGGGTCACCCTGTCCAGTGGACACATGTAGCACACTTTACATAAATACAAATGAAGCCAGGGAACAATGCCACAGAGGCCAACCTATGCTGAACACACAGAGAATGGGCACAGTGTTGGATGATACACATGATTCCGAGGCAAGGGTGTCTCAGGGGACTGTAGTGGGCACACTGCTCCATGGTCCTGGAATGATCTGACTGTAACATGAGCAACCGTCCCAGCACTATGCATATCTCCCACTCATGCACATCATGTCTGAGGCCACAACATCGGTCATGCATCCTGCAAGTCTGTTAATTTGAAACCTCACACTCCTATGTTGAGAGTCAGCATCAGTGCCAAAAAATATGGACACCCAAATGACTGAACAGGACAGGGCACAGGCAAGGTACCAACACATGCCACAGACCACCCCCACACATGATGCAGACATACGTGTAGGCACTGGTAGTACACGTACGGGTACGTGTACTACCAGTGCCTACCGCAATGGTAGTACACGTACCCGTACGTGTACTACCAGTGCCTACACGTACGTGTACTACCAGTGCCTACATGTACGTGTAGGCACTGGTAGTACACGTACCCATACTACCATTGCGGACACGTACGTGTAGGCACTGGTAGTACACGTACCCGTACGTGTACTACCAGTGCCTACACGTACGTGTCCGCAATGGTAGTACACGTACGGGTATGTGTACTACCAGTGCCTACACGTATGTGTACTACCAGTGCCTACACGTACGTGTAGACACTGGTAGTACACGTACGTGTGTACGGTCCGTACCACGAGTGCTCCTACGGCCACACAACTCTAGTGATACGGACCATACACACGCCCTCAGAGCGTGTGTACGGTGCGTTTCACACGCTTACACTGTTGAGAGGATACGCACACAAAAGGAATGGAGGTCTCAAACTGGCACAAGGATGTACATCAAGTCATTGTCATTGCTGTCCTACGTGTGCAGGGCCTAGGTGTGTCAGGCAGTGATATTGCATGTCTCCTCATGTATTTGCACAATTGATGTGTGATGACCTGTGTACACATGTCATGTGTGATGGGGCACTATGTGGCACACTTCCCCTTCACACTTTGCACATGTGTGCATGTAGTACAAACGTGTCAAGCACAGCATCACTGGTATGGCACAGTCACCACCACCCGCAACTGTCCCCTGATGCCAGGGACAGGGACACTAACAACTGACATTTAACGACCAGCGTGCAACGATGTGACTATGTCATGTGTGTGTCATGTGTTCCCATGAGCTTGCTGTTGGTGTCCCGTCAACTGCATCTGCTGTTGCTACATCCAACATGTGTCTGTGTGTAGATGGGCATGGCACACATCTACGCACACCATGCCACATGTGGATTTCCACGTAACATGTGTCTGTATGCATCGAACTTGATATTTTGACATGAGGACATATCTGCGTCGTCACAATGTCTGTGTTTTCTGTTTTCACGTGTACCCCTTCATCGCAATGTGTGTGCTCTGTACATTTGACATTCCATGTGATCTGTGCGTCTAGCTTGCCGTCAGCTGTCTGCATGAGATGACATCCTTAAAATGCTGAGATGTGGATGTATGTCACTCTTGTGATGTCTCTGGCTATTCACTGACACTGGCCCACAGCTCATTTCAGGGCATGTCATGTAGACTTGACAATCAACGGGTGTAGCTGGCTTTTCGTAGGAGTATCACCTGGCTGGCATACGTGTCCTGGATGTATTGCACAGACCAGACTCTGTATTTAGCAGATGTGTATTAGCAGTTGAGCATGTGCTCAGTTCATTGACATTGATGTTGTTATGTTCTCACTCTTCGTTATTCATTCCCAATTTCTGCAGGGCACCGCCTGTCCCCAGACCAATGCCAGTATTGGGTGCCATCATGCCATGAGGGAACGTGACTGCATACGCCGTTACAGATTCACCCAACAGTTGATTGAGGGCCTGACAAACAGGCTGGCACCACACCTCCAACCGCGACACAGTTATCCTACTGCGCTGACCCCCAAGATGAAGGTGATAGCAGCCCTACATTTTTTTGCCACAGGTACGTTTCAATTCACCACAGCTGATGTTGGAGGCATGTCCCAGACGATGTTCAGCCGTGTCCTGCATGATGTTTTGGCAGCCATGTTGGAGCACCTGGATGAATTCATCCATTTTCCGACTCCTGAGGAGTTGACAGGTGTCAAGGGTGATTTCTATGCCCTGGGAGGGATGCCCCATGTCATTGGGTCCATTGATGGGACACATGTGGCTTTTGTACCACCACAGGCACAGGAGGTCGCCTATCGCAACCGTAAACATTACCACTCTATGAATGCCCTTGTGCTGTGTCTTGCTAACATGCTGATTTCCCATGTCTGTGCACGTTTTCCAGGGTCAGCACACGATGCCTACATCATGAGGCGTAGCAGGGTGCCACAAATGATGCTGCGGCTGCACAACGAACGAGCATGTCTTGTTGGTGGGTATACTTGGTTTGTCCTGTGTTTTGCGGTATCTTTGTATCTTACGGCATCTCCTGACCCACTTTTTTACATGATGTTTACATGTAGGCGACTCTGGCTATACCAACATGCCATGGCTGATGACGTGTCTTTGCAACCCAAGATCAGCTGCAGATCACCGTTACAACGATGCGCACGGGCAGAACAGGCGAGTGATTGAGAGGACGTTTGGCCTCCTTAAGAGCCGATTCCGGTACCTTCACAAGACAGGCGGGTCCCTCCAATATGCACCGGTGAAGGTCTGCAAAATCTTCCTCGTGTGCTGCATGCTGCACAACATGGCAGTGGAAAAGGCAGTGCCACTCATCCTGGAGCAGCATGAGCAGGAACATCCACCCGTGGAGGATGAAGGCCTGGGTCACGAGGCAAGTGAGGAGGAGGAGGAGGAGGAGGATATCCGGAGTCAGCTCATACGCAACTTCTTATCATAATGGTGAGTCATTGGGTCTGAGTGTGCACGCTTGGAGCCTTGTGTGGCATGTGTTGCAATGTGTGTGTCCAGCTGACTGTATGCTAAGTGACTTAGATGTGTGTTCTGATGTGTCACTCGAGTGATGATGTCATTCCACTCATTTTAGCTGTGACCCTAATTTTTCTAATCGCATGGTGACAACATTATTCCTGTAGAGTAAATGACCATGTATGCGGATAACAATCTTTTAGCTAACTGCTTGTGTGTCTGTCATCCACAGGTTCTTGCGCATGTTGTCTGGTCGTGTCATCGTTGGCTTCCTGCTATTCCTCATGAGTATTGCAACGTGTGCTGAATCAGTGTTCCATGCACGGACATGTGGAAAAGTCATTTTGGGTGAGGATTGCAGCAAGGCATTTTGGGGTTGTTAGGTGTTTGGAATGTGTGGGGACTGCTCCTGTGCATGTTGGGTTACCATGCATACATGTCGACTCACCATGGGGCACATGACATGTAGCATAACTCCCATGAATTGATAGTCAACCTTCGTGACAGTCATCTATAATGGTTTGTGGATTCTGATGAAGGCATCAATGTGTGTATAACTTCCCTCAGAAACATACGGGATGCTACGGGTGGACATGGTGTGGGACATCCCCATAACAGGCTCAATGGGGAATTGCAGCCTCTCCGTGTGCAGAAGGGGGTGTTTGGCTCATCCCCTTAACTTGTGTGCCAGGCCATTTGGATTTACTACATCTGTGTTGTGAAGGGGGTGTCCAGTGTAGGTCCCACATGTTCGGCCAAATGACCTGTGTGTCTGTTCATATTGATGCTTTTCCCTTAGTGTGAGCCTGAGTAATAAAGGGGTTCCTCACCCTCCAAGGTGCCTCATCTCTGTCAATGCAGGTCTCTTGCCACTTTGCATGCGTCATCTCTGGCATAGTTGTCAAAGATTGTGCATATGAGTCTATGTGTAGTTTGGCTACATGCATGCAGTTCTTCATGGGTTACAAATTAGAATATCGATTGTGCCTGAATTCCATGGTTGTGTATGTATTTGGGCATGTTGGTCCCCACGACGGGCCGTCAACGCCTCCTGAGGGTGTGTCTCCTGTGCGCGGCTCGGCCTTCTGTTTCCTGATCCTGTGTCAGTCATCTTTGGTGATTGTGCATCCATTTTCTCTGGGTGTTCCATGGGTAACCGGACACTCCTTCCTTTACATACGCCTGTTGCAGTTGTCCTTTCTGACATCCTTGTCTTTGTGTGCTACTTTTGGCATAGTTTCAAGGACATAACGCCTGCTGCTGCGGCCCCTGCAGCAAGGGCCCACAAAGTGGCGGGATTCGGCAACACACACGCCTCAAAGATGCTCCTCCCTGCCTCCCTCCACCCATTCATTTGGCTGTCATCATTTTGTCTGTGCCACTGTTGGGTCCACGCGGTGCCAAAGACAGGACCGTCAGCACAGGCAACGTGCACATTGCACGACCCTCATGTCCTTGCATGACCCGTATCACACTACAGTCTGATGTTGTAGCCACCCTGCAAGCAATGTCTACCCGAAACTCAACCGCCTGCTCTCATGACACCTTTGCATGGTGCAACTCCAACTGCCTACACAGCGCTGCCTCGCCTTCCAGGCCCTGTCACACCAACCAGATCATGTCCCTCCTGCTCCACACCGGCTCCGTCCATCAGCAAGGCCATGGGAGTGGGACTCAAGCCTTCAGCATGTATTATAGTGGCATCATCTGGCACATGGCCCAGGGCTCATCTCTCAGTGTGTCAATCTTCAATGTGTCCAGGACCCCCCTCTCCACCATCACATGGGCACACAACATCATCATCATGTCGTATGCCATTGACACCCAGGTGCTCCTCACCCTCACCAAAGACCCAGCCATTGCCAGTTCCAACATTCAAGAAGGCATGAGGTCCGTGGATGAATGGCTGAACATCAGTCACCTGAGGCTGGACTTGTACAGGACTGAGGTCAGCATCTGAGGATTGTCCCCTTACAGCTGGCTCAACTCCTTGTGTCCCACCCGCAGGGGCCCTACACAAGCACCCAGTGGCCACGCACACAAGATGGTGTGCATCATGGATTTGTCACTCACATTTGCCATGCAAATCACCAGCATCTGTACCTCATGCTGCAACACCCTCTGCATGATGCACATGATCCTCAGATAGATCCACTCCAAGGAAAGACAGACCATCCCCCAGGTCCACGACACCAGCCGTGTCAACTACTACCCTGCCCTCTACGGAGCAAGTACATCCTAACTCACGGGAAACTTGTCCACATCCAGGGTGCATCTGCACAACTCAGCTTCAACATCCCGCGCCCCATCAACATCACCGTCCACCTGAGATAGCTGCAAGGGATCACTGTGTGCTGCAGGATGACCTTCACACTCCTCACACACACTCAGGAGGCAGTCAACAACCCCAGACCCCAAAACCAACCTTGTACGTCTGTCATCCAAGACCCCGTTAGTCCAACTCAATGCATCCGAACTTGGCCTGGCCACCATTCTTCACATTCACAACACTCCAGCATGAAGGAGATGGTTTTCCCACCTGGAAAAACATACCTGGGACTCACTCCCCGGGAACCTCCACATGAGCCATGACCTCTAGGCCTTCATGATTCTCTTCCTGATTGGTGTGTCCGCACAGTATTTCAAGCCCCCCCTCAGCAGCTTGAGGCCATCACGGGTGAGTATTGGGCTCCCAGGCTGTATTGGATGATACATTGTGACCCATGTGTGTCCTGTACCGGACTCAGATCCCAGGGTATGGATGGCTGGAGTTAGTTCAACACTCAGGCATAGTTTGACATTAACACACACGTATGTTGTGGACTAATGCAAAATGACTGCAACATCTCATGAATAAGGTGCTCTACCGGGTGCATAGACTCCAAAGTTCACAGGGGTAGATGCTATCCTTGGCATTTGAAGTCATCAGAGTCCAGACCACAGTGTTGGTCATCATTGGTCAGACTGTGACCAGCAAGTCCATGTGGCAGAGAATGTCAGTGAATGATGTGCTGCTGTTGGGCATGAAGGCCAGGTGCCAGGCCAGGTGACCTGGGAGATATGGATGGTCCGCTGCCTCTCACGGTCTTTTCTGTGGACGACTCACCTTCCTCCGGGGACCCTCAGATGCAGGCCTTGACGATGTTTGGGACGCTCCGTCGGACGAATCCTCCTCCTCCTTCTCCTTCCCTGTGGCTGGTGCTGGTCTGCGCCTGGTGTCACAGGGAGGGTTGCCCATGTTGTTGGCGATCCGACGGAGTGAATGGATTATGTCCCTTTGCACCGCCACAAGCTCAGCCAGTCTTGCCTCCATCCGTCCTTGGTGTTGTTGTTGACTGGCGTGTTGCTCGGCCTGCTGATTCTTAATGTCTGTGAGGGTCGCCACTACCTGACTGATGGCCCTGGTGTCATGCCGGTATGCCTCCATGATGTTGCGGACGTGTGACATACCGGTCCCTTCAGCTGTCTGGTCAGGTTCTCGCCTCCGCCTGCCTCTACTCCCACCACCCCTGCCCACACGAGCCTGGCCTGCTGTTGTGGGCACATCCGGTCTACGGGACCCCTGAGGGATGGCAGTGTCGGTGTTGGCTGCCTCCTCCTGGGTGCCCGGCGAACCTTGTCCCTCCAGGTCAGACTGGCTCAGTTGTTCAGTGTGGGCAGGGCTCCTGTGTGTCTCCTGGGATGTGGCAGGAATGGGGGTGGTGGTTGGCTCAGATGTACCTGAAGAAGGTGCTGCAGGGGCTTGGAAACCAGAGGGGCCAGGTGGGTTGGGGTCATCCGTGGAGTGTTGTGTGGTGTCGCTGCCGGTGGGATCAGGTTCCTCCCGAGCCTGGGACTGTGGTTCTTCTCCCCCATTGTTGGGGGAGATCCATGACGTTGCCCTGTGTGTGAGAGAGAGACAATGTTAAGGCTGTTTAATGCGACATCCATGTTTCACTCATATTCTATTTGCCACAGTTCCTATAGGTAGTTCTATGTGCCTAGCATTCACATCAATATTCACTTGTGGATGGGTATGTTGCAGGGGACTGATTGAAATGTTCTCCAGGGTGTTTGACATGTCGAATTTGGGCTTGGATGCTTCTTTGGCTGTGGCTTGATCTTGTTGTGTCACATGTCCATTGTGAGAGGGGGTAACTCCATTGGCTGCCCCGGGGGTGTGTGCTTGTGTAAGGGGTGAGTGATCATCCCTCAGCCCGACGCTGTTCAACATCCACATGGCCCCCCTCACACAAGTGGCCCGCCACCACAACCTCAAAAACATCTCCTACGCCAATGACACCCAGCTCATCCTCTCCCTCACCAAGGACCCTCACACCGCCAAAACAAACATCCACAAGGGCTGAGGTCCATCGCCGCCTGGATGCGGAGCGGCCATCTGAAACAGAACTCGGACAAGACAGAGGTCCTCATCCTGGGACACACACCCTCAGCCTGGGACGACTCCTGGTGGCCGATCGCTCTGGGGACAGCACCGACACCCATCCACCACGCACGCAACCTAGGATTGATCCTCGCATCCTCCCTCTCCATGTCCAAGCAGGTCAACGCCGTCTCCTCCTCCTGCTACGACACCCTACGCACGCTCCGCCGGATCTACTGGTGGATCCTGACCAAAACAAGTAGAGCAGTGACACAGGCCCTGGTCAGCAGCTGACTGGACTACGGCAATTCACTCTATGCAGGACTCCCATCCAAACACCAATGGCGGATACAACGCTTCCGAAAAGCCTCCGCACGACTGATCGTCAACGCCCCCCGCCACAGCCACATCACCCCCCTCCTGAGTGACCTGCACTGGCTCCACATCGACAAGAGGATCACCTTCAAGCTCCTCACCCAAGCCCACAAGGCACTCCACAATGCCAGACAAGCCTACCTGAACATCAGACTCAGCTTCTACACCCCCACCCGCCAGCTCCGCTCCGGCAGACTCGCCCTCGCAGCTATCCCCCGCATCCAACGTATGACCGCCTGCGGGAGATCCTTCTCCTACCTCGCCGCCAAAACCTGGAACACCCTCCCAACCCACCTACCACTGACCCAAGACCTACTTGCCTTCAGATGACTCCTCAAGATCTGGCTCTTCGAGCAGTAGTGGAACCCCCCCCCGCACCTCGAGACCCTCACAGGTAAGTAGCACGCCTTACAAGTACCCTGATCGATTGTTGATTGATTGACAGTGCCTGCTGGTGGGTGTAGTGTGATTTGGCAGTGGGTCTCCCAGGTGATGTATCTGTCCCCCCATGGAACATGCTGCCATGTCAGTGAGTGTGAGTTCCTGTCCTAGATATCTGATCTGGTTGTGTTTGTGTTAGATTTTGCAGTTGTCACAGGAGGGCCTTGTGCTGCCTACAGCAGGGCCAAGTGTCAGCTACCTTGTCAGTACTTTGCCAGTCCCTGTGCATTGTGCATGGTGCATGTATATGTACCTGGGCCATATGGGCAGAGGGCAATGGTGTCTGTTTCTGAGTTGTACAATATGTTTAGTGATCCCCACCCTCCCAGCATCCCGGACATCCAGTCTTGGGTTTGTGGTTTGTGTAGCCTGGGACATGGCATGGCCTTGCTTTGTGAATGGGGCATACACATGTTAGTGGCATGAGTGTTGTTTTTGAGTGTGGTTGTGTCCGGTGAGGGCTTGGGGGTAGGTGAGTGCATTTGTTGTAGTTGGGGTGTGGATGCCATTACCCCCATGTTACATAAGTTGTTTGTGTACTCACCAGGCTCGGCAACTCCTTCGACTCCGTGTACTCCCACCGGTGGAAGCAGGGCCATCACCTTCTCCTCCCAGGGATGGTAATGTACCGGTCTGCGGGGCAGCCCACCTCCTGTGATGTTACTCTGGGCGTAGTCCTCGTTCATTTTGCGCTTGACTGCCCTCCGCAGATCGTACCACCTGGCTTGGCATTCATTCCTGGTCCTTCTGATGGGCGCAACAGCATTCACCCGATCGACGATCCTCTGCCACAGGCATGATTTTTTGGCTATGCTGGTCTGTCTGACCAATGTTCCAAAGAGCTGTGGCTCAACTCTGATGACTTCGTTGACAAGGATGTCCAGCTCCTCCCTTGTGAACTTTGGATTCTTGTCTGTGGGTATGGTATGGGGTGTGGATGGTTGTGGGTGTGTGGGTGTGAATGTGTAGGTGTGTGTGTGAATGTGTGGAGTGGGTATGTGTGAAGGAGGTTGTGTGATGGTGTGTAAGTTAAGGTGTATGGGTGCAGTTGTTTGTGTGTGGTGTCTGTCAGCAGTGGGTCTGTTGCAAAGGCTCATGGTTTGTGAGTGTGGGCCCTTTTTATTGGTCCATGTGTGGGTGTGGCTGGGTTTGAAATTTTGGTGGGTGTGTTATAAGAGGTGGTTGTGAGTTTGGGCCTCTGTTTGCCTGTTTGGATGTGCCAGGTCAGTCTTTTAGATGTGTTTTGTACTGTAGACGTATGTTGTGGTGTTGTGCGATTCGAATTGACCCTCCTTGTGCTGTTTTGCAGTGTCCTGGTTCTGTATGAGTCATTTTAGCGTATGTAAGGTGCGTACATACGCGATGTTGTTGCACAGTGCTCACATATGCAATGTTGTTGTACGGTTCGTACATATGCGATGCTGGGGTATGGTGCGTCCAAGTACGGGGCTGGGGTACGGTGGTGGGGTACGGTGCATACAAGTAAGGGGCTGGGAGACGGTGTTGGGGTACGGTGCGTCCAAGTAGGGGCATGGGGTACAGCGCTGGGGTACGGTGCGTCCAAGTACGGGGCTGTGGTACGGTGGTGGGGTATGGTGCATCCAAGTAGGGGCATGGGGTACGGTGCTGGGGTACGGTGCGTCCAAGTACGGGGCTGGGGTACGGTGGTGGGGTATGGTGCGTACAAGTAAGGGGCTGTGGTACGGTGGTGGGGTACGGTGCGTCCAAGTAGGGGCATGGGGTACGGCGCTGGGGTATGGTGCGTCCAAGTACGGGGCTGGGGTACGGTGGTGGGGTACAGTGCGTACAAGTAAGGGGCTGGGGGACGGTGGTGGGGTACGGTGCGTACAAGTAAGGGGCTGGGGATGGTGGTGGGGTACAGTGCGTACAAGTAAGGGGCTGGGGTATGGTGGTGGGGTACGGTGCGTACATGTATGGGGCTGGGGTACGGTGGTGGGGTACGGTGGTGGGTATGGTGCATCCAAGTACGGGGCTGGGGTACAGTGTTGGGATACGGTGCTGGGGTACGGTGCGTACAAGTACGGGGCTGGGGTACGGTGGTGGGGTATGGTGCGTACACATACGGGGCTGGGGTGCAGTGCGGACATGGGGGTACGATGCAGACATATGGGGAGGAGGGGGGGGCTGTACGACTCGTATCCCGGGCACAAGTTTACCCGGATACGAGTGGTACGGCGTTCGATCCGTAACGGAGCCTTTTCCATGTGCTTGTGTTTTCGGACGGCCGGTACGGATCGTACTTGCACGCTTGGACTTCAGTTTTACAATTTGTATGTAAAACTGTCCGGGGACGTCTCGTAGACTATTCCCAAAGTCATTCGTATGGATTTTTCATGTACGAATCGTACTTCGCCGTTTGTACGGGACTTGTACGATTCGTACGGAAAAAAATACGGATGCGAGTCGGACGGTAATTTTTTTTAACAGATCGGAATCGGCACCAAAGTTAAAACAATATTTTGAAAAATATAAAAAAATATGTTTGAAAAACCCATTAAGTTCAAATAATATTTTTTAATTTTTAAAAGAATTAATTGAAAAAATAAGTTTAAAAAATGGTGATCAAAAACTATTTTAAAAAAAAGATAATTAATGAAATTGACACACTGAATTTGAAAAATATAGAAATCCAATCAAAATCATTAAACATGATATCTTCAGAGATAAGTTATAGATAGGTATTAGCATTTAAAAAACCTTTGAAATTCACTGAAAAAACCATAGGTTTCATGCACGTTATAGCTAGGAATTGGCATTTAAAAAACCTTTGAAATTCACTGAAAAAACCAAAGGTTTCAGGGGCGTTATAGTTAGGAATTGGCATTTAAAAAACCTTAGAAATTCACATAAAAAACCATAGGTTTCAGGGGCGTTATAGTTAGCTGGACATTTCCCTCATATAAAACCCTAGAAATTCCCCTGTTATAGTTAGTTCAGCTAACTATAACTCGTGCCCCCGCAATGCACTGCTGATGATGTCACATATTACATCACTCATGAAATGGTCAGTGACATCACTGATGACATCACTGATGACATCTCAAATGACATCACTGATGACGTCATCCATGTGATAAATTAGTGCATCTTCTCACACCCTAATATAACCTTTGATACACCGACTCAAAATTTCAGACGGCCATTTTGAAAACCATAGATACTCCAATACCAATAACTACATACCCACTCATTGACTCTTAGGTCTACATACACCTCCACTCACTCACCTGTACAGTCACTCATACTTACAGTCACTCCGTACAAGACTATCATATGCATTTATACACCTATATAGACACTCACACACCGCCAATCATCCATTGAGGTACTGACACACATAGTCAGTTGTGCAAATAATTAAACACAGTCCAATTTACTCACCTATACAGTTAAACACACTCAAGTTTACTTACTCATAAAAATACTAACAAATTCTGACACTTATACAATTACTAATACAAGCACACACTCATCCATACAGGCACTCCCTCAATCACACACTCTCACATATAGATAGTTATATACTCTTACACACATATACACTGTTTCACATATGTAGTTACTGACACATGTACAACTGAGATATACATTCAATCACTAACACACTCATACATACACTCACCCAACCATACAGTCCATCACAGTTGCACTCTTAAAACCATGCACCATAGAATCACCCACTCACACATCTATGCACAGAGTCACACACGCCCTACCCACACAAACACTCAGGCACCCATACAGATACTCAGACAACCAATCAATAACCCATATAGACACTCATATAGCTATTATTAAAACCATGCAGCCACTTATACACCAACACACAGACACATACAGACATTCACACAGTTTAGTCACTAGTCTGCAGTAAGATACATTTAATGACTCACTTATAGAGTCAGTTACGCACCTAGAAAATCACCCATTCACACACTTATACGCCCACTCATTCTTCCATAGGCCTTTCACTATAAATATATAAAACATATTTAAACTTTTAAGAAAAACACACATTCACTGGATGATGTCATGAGTGGTGTCATCAGTGATGTCATTTGAGATGTCATCAGTGATGTCACTGACCATGTCATGAGTGATGTAATATGTGACGTCATCAGCAGTGCATTGCGGGGGCGCGAGTTATAGTTAGCTGAACTAACTATAACAGGGGAATTTCTAGGGTTTTGTACGAGGGAAATGTCCAGCTAACTATAACGCCCCTGAAACCTATGTTTTTTTAGTGAATTTCTAAGGTTTTTTAAATGCTAATTCCTAACTATAACGCCACCGAAACCTATGTTTTTTTCAGTGAATTTAAAGATGTTTTAATTGCCAATTCCTAACTATAACGTGCATGAAACCTATGGTTTTTTCAGTGAACAGAACTTGCTACACTAGATGTAATGGAACTGATTTGAAAACAATGTATACTATCTTTAATAAGAAGTTATCGACCTGGAAATTTAAAAACCTGATTACTGGACAAGAATTCAAATTCTTAAAAAATGACTTTCCTGTGGTACCTACCATCTACTTCTTACCAAAGATCCACAAAGATCCTATAAATCTGCCTGGAAGACCCATCATCTCGGCAAGGAACGGATGTCTGGAACACACATCGCAATATGTGGACTTCTTTTTACAAAGTATGGTGAAGGCCCTGCCCTCATATGTGAGCGACACAAGTGACTTCCTATGTAAGATCAATAATGTAATTTGGAAACCCAGCTTTTTATTAATTGCCCTTGATGTAAGCTCACTATACACAAGTATTCAGCATGCAGATGGCTTAAGGGCATTGGAATACTTTTTGGACAAATCAATGGGTAACCTGACGGGTCACAAATTGATGCTATTTGAAATGGTTGAGTTCTGTTTGATCAATAACATCTTTATGTTTAACAACCTTCTCTACAGACAATTAAGAAGAGTTGCTATGGGGGCCAGCTTCTCCCCAAGCTATGCATGTTTACACATGGGTTGGTGGGAGGAGCTGGTCCTCATGACGGAACACACTGAGGTTATGACAGTTAATGTTAAGTTATGGCTACGCTATATAGACGATCTATTCATTGTATGGGATGGTAGTCTAGATAGCGCACAGGATTTTTTACAGGCCATTAACAAAAATGATTTAAATTTACAATTCACTGCCAGCATTAGTACCACCTCAGTGAACTTCCTTGATACGGAAGTATATGTCAGTGACAACAGAATCAAAACCAATCTCCATCGTAAGGAAACTGCTGGAAACTCAACACTACATGCTAGCAGCTCGCATGTCAACCATTTATTGAACAGCATTCCTTATGGTGAGATGCTCAGACTCAGACGAATTCATAGCGAAGAAAGTGATTTACAAATAGCCCAATTGGAATGTAAACAAAGATTCATAGAAAGAGGCTATTCTGATAAAATCATAACCAATGTTGTTACAAAATCTATGCGCATGAATAGAGCTGAACTTCTCAATGAAACAGAAACAAAAACTATGACCAGTACCACAGAAACTAGAATAGGAACCAACACTAAGAATAATGAAAATAAATTCAGAATCATTATCCAATATAGTCAGCAACACAAAAAGGTCGAGTCTATTATAACTCGCAACTGGCCTCTGATTTTAAGTGATCCAGTGATAGGCCCCATTTTGCCTAAAAAGCCCTCTATAACATATAGCCGAGGTCGCTCAATGAGGGATGAACTGGTTAAAACCAGCCCAGAAACCATAGAATCTACAAACTGGCTACAAACACATACTGGCTTCTTCAATTGCAAAACTTGCAAAGCATGTCAACAAGGTGAAAATAGAACCACCTATATCACTCCTCTTGATCAAAAAAAGCACAAAATAGACAAACTTCTCACATGTAAAACCGAGTATGCGGTTTATGTTTTGTCATGCCCATGCAATCTACTTTATGTAGGATGCACAAAACTCCAAGTGCACAAAAGAGTTTTACAACACCTAAGGGCGATCAATAATCAGGACAACACATACCCAGTGGCTCGTCACTTTAAGGCTAAACATGACTCTAGAAGTAAAGAATTGAAATATTTTGTAATTGATGCTATTCCGGCCAGCAGAAGGGGCAGAAACAGAGAACAAAATCTACGCTCTATGGAAACCAGATACATCCTTGAACTAAACACGAAACAACCTTTTGGCCTTAATATCACTGAAGATCTTTTTACATGCTTATAAATAAGACTTTTATAACATATAAACACTGCCATTTGCACTCACTTCTTAAAAATAATATTTTTTACATACTTTTTTAGCCTTTTATGTGGGATTTTAAGAAATTGTGAATTTTATCATATTTATTAATTGTTGAAGAATGATGGATTGGATTCTTTTACACATATTTATTTGATGCATATTTTAATATATAAGCATATACTTTTTCTACTATAGATTCTATTTTATTTGCTTATTTAATATTTAATATTTATGCAGTCATTCATCTATGTGTGGAAACTACTGATTCTCTTATAATTATAAATGTGATACTACAACTTCTTTCAATATATTTTCCACATGGGGTTATCTCCATAATACTTATTCTAGAGAGGAATGTGAGATTTTTGCTTAAAAATCCCCCTTTTGGTTGACTACTCAGTCAGTTTATTGTTTGATGTCTTGCTCTTGCACTTTTCGATAAACATAGAAGGGGAATTGCAGGGGCTCCTAGCAATTCTTTCACCCCTTTATTATTTCGTTTTGAATAAATATTCAAATCGCTATTCCAGTATTAGACGAGATGTATTTTACATTCTCATATCCAAAAATGGTATTTGACCAAAACTTGAAGTGTTCCCTGATCATTTAGTGCCATAACTTGTCTGAAAAAAGAATCTCTTTTTTAATTTTAATTCACACTTTGCACTAACTTTGCGCGTTCTCTTGTGTGTTTCTATGTATAAAGATTTGCGGTTTGTATGTCATTCATGATGGACTAGGACTCTTAAATGAACGCAGTTACTGATTCACTATCTGTAGTAATGTTGCACTCCATGCCTTGATGATTATGTAGATTGATCTTGTTATATTAGACTTCTTATTATTTAAGTCTGTGTGAAATTAATTTTAAACTTTATGGAGTGAACATAGCCAACGGATTTGTAGTTCAATAGAAGTCTTTTGTCCATTTCAATTGCTTTTGTATGCTCTAATGCTCCAATGACTACGTCTGCAATTCAATGCTATTTAAACCAATGTAGACTCTTACACTGTGTCATGTGATCAAGGCCCGTGGGAAGGGCTGAAACGCGTCATGGCGACCTCTTACACCGATTAAATTGTTTTGCACCTATTCTGTGGTCCGTATCCGTTTGTTTGCCAGAAGTAGTAACGCAATACAAACAGAGCGTCTGAATATATATATATATATATAAATATATATATATATATATATCAGAAGCACTCCTCCGCCTTGGAAAGCGTTTCGTCGTGTCGAAAAGAAAGGAGCACGGACCACAATTCAGTGCATACAAAATGGTTTATTCACTCAAGGTATGCCAGCCATGACGCGTTTCAACTCCGTAGAGCCTTGATCACATATATATATACATATATATATATATCTATTACCTACTGGCGGTCGCCAGTAGGTAGCTATAGTTAGGACCTATTTTCCAAAGAAAAATCACAACATTCTATTCCCAATAACTTTGGCGCCGGTTGACGAAGCTTTGTGAAATTTGCAAAACGCGTGGGGCGCTCCGGTCTGCTCCTATATTGAAAGTTTCGGGCTGATTCGTCAAGCGGGAGCCGAGAAAAAAGGTGGGTCCCAAAACGTGTTTTCCCCATGCAATTTCCCATAGGAAACTTTAGACACGGCTACAGCCCGAACTGCTGACTGCAATTACACCAAATTTGGCAAAAAGGTAGCCCTTGGTTCAGAAAGATCCCTTTTTGTTAAATGGTGTAAATCTGTTCAGTAGTTGCTGAGAAAATCAAAATTAAAAAAGTTTCGATATCTATGGCTGCGCAGGATCCGTGCACCCTCCCGATCACGAGCTTTATGCTAATTGGCTGTCAACACTCCAAACCAGGAAGTGTTGGCAGCCTTCTTGTGCCTCGGTAGAGCCGAGGCACAAGAAATAAGTAAAAGAAATGCGCAAAACACGAAAAGGGGGCAGGGTAGAAACACCCTGACCCCCTAGGCCTGCTTATGGGGTCCCACAAGGCCGGCAAAAATCCACGGAGGATCTGCGGATCTGGCCTCGAAAAACAAAAACAAAGTGCGGGCTCCCGCGCTTTGTTACTATTTAGCCCCCATGTGGGCCAAGTCCCGGGGGCAATATTTTTAATGTATGGGGACCACCACCCCCCCGGGCTTTTCTACAATATGTGCGGGGGGCTCACAGCCCCCCCAGCCCCGGGGACCTCCACCCCCTGGGGCTTTATGAGAATATGTGCGGGGGGGCTCACAGCCCCCCAGCCCTGGGGATCGCCACCCCCGGGGCTTCAAAAATACATGGGTGGGGGATCAAAGGCCCCCAAAGCCCCGGGGACCGCCACCCCCCGGGCTTGTGTTTTTTTTTTTAAATAACCTGTGTGGGGGGGTTCGAGCCTCCCACGCACCCCGGGGACTGCCACCTCCCCGGGGCTTCAAACATAAATGGGTGGGGGGGCTCAAAGGCCTGGGGACCGCCACCCCCTGGGGCTTTTCTGAGAATATGTGTGGGGGACTCACAGCCCCCCCAGCCCTGAGGACCACCACCCCCCTGGGCTTCACCAATGCATGGGTGGGGGGCTCAAAGGCCCCCCCAAGCCCCGGGGACCGTCACCCCCCGGGGCTTGTGTTTTTTTTTTTAAAATAACCTGTGTGGGGGGCTTGAGCCCCCCACACGCCCCAGGGACTGCCACCTCCCCGGGGCTCTAAATAATAAAATTGCGGGATCTGTGATGGACCCCCCAGCCCTGGGGACCACCACCTCCCCGGGGCTTTGGTAATCTTGGGAGGGGGGCCGCACGGCCCCCTCCTGGAGCCTGTAATGGCCCTGGGGACCTCCACCCCTCGGGGCGGGCTCCTGCAGTGTCCTGGGGTGCCCACCCCCAGGACACTGCGGTTTGCTATGGCAGGGTGGGAGCCTCGCGGATCCTGCCCTGCCATAGCAAACTGCTTTGCTTTTTGGAAGAGAGAGCAGAAAACCTGCCCTCTCTTCCAAAAACCAAAGACAATTGCTTTTCCAAACGGGGAGCTGCATCTTAGCAGCTCCCCATGTGGAAAAGCAATGCCGGCTCCGGAAGGACGCGGGGAGCCAGCGGGACCATGGGGCGATTGGGGACCCCCCACGGTCCCCAACGGAGATGTCATCAGTGATGTCATTTGAGATGTCATGAGTGATGTAATATGTGACGTCATCAGCAGTGCATTGCGGGCACGCGGGTTATAGTTAGCTGAACTAACTATAACGGGGGAATTTCAATGGTTTTGTATGAGTGAAATGTCTAGCTAACTATAACGCCCTTGAAACATATGGTTTTTTCAGTGAATTTCTATGGTTTTTTAAATGCTAATTTCTAACTATAATGTGCCTGAAACCTATGTTTTTTTCAGTGAATTTCAAAGGTTTTTTAAATGCTAATTTCTAACTATAGCGTGCCTGAAACCGATGTTTTTTTCAGTGAATATATATATATATATATTATCTACTGGCGGTCGCCAGTAGATAGTTATAGTTAGGACCATGTTTCCATAGGAAATCCGCAACATCCTATTTGGAATAACTTTGGCGCCGGTTGACGAATCCTCGCAAAATTTTTAAAATAGGTGGGGCGCTCCGCTCCGCTCCTACCCTGAAAGTCTCGGGGGGATTCGTCAAGCAGGGGCTGAGAAAAAAGGGGGGTCCCAAAACGCGTTTTCCTCATGCAATTTTCCATAGGGACCTTTAGTCCAAGGTACAGCCCGAACGGCTGAACAGAATTACTTGAAATTTGGCAGAGAGGTAGTCCTCAGGTCAGGGATGTGCCTTTTGCAGGTCTGGTGTCAATCTGTTCAGTAGTTCCTGAGAAAATCAAAAGTAAAATCATATATATATGTGGGCGGAGCCTAACCACACATCTCATCCTGAGATCTGATTGGCTGTCAGCACTTCATCCAAGAAGTGTTGGCAGCCATCTTGGGACCAATATACATGATAGCACCTCATTAAAAAGCATTGCAGTTAATAGAAGGTTTTAAGACTTTAGTTACATTATAAATCATTTGTTGATGGTACCATACTCATTTTAGGAATTGTGGTATGTTCTAAGGTGATTTCACCATGTGAAAAAGCCTTCTGCTGGGATATCATGATTGAGAGAAAAATATTTTCTCATGCTTTTCCCACAGAGGTTTAGAAGGTGATCTATAAGCTAAACTGAGAGCTTATTTTCTGTAAATTCACATTATCTTTCTCAGTCATGTGAGAATGAAGTCTGACATTCTCAGTAAAACATGTACATCCAACAAGGGCAGAGACTGTCAGTTGATTCCTTTGTGTTCTACTGCAGCTTCCCAGAGTGTTCCAAAGAACAACTAGAGTGCTAACAGTCCTACTTATGATAAACGTATGGCACACCTGAAGCCATCTTGTTTGGATTAAAGTGGTAACTCTTAAAACATTTAATTTAAAAAGGAAAAAAATGAGGGGGTTCATATTTCCATAAAAAGTATGATTAGTGCTGCAGAAAGAAAAATTAGGGCACATTTTGAGTGACTTCTCAAATCCTCTTCTATTTCATTAAAAAATTCTGACATGCAGACTGAAACATGCACTTTCAATACCAGCAGCAGATTTCCCTGGTGAGCAGTAGCTTTACTACAGTGATCTAATGAGCAAAAAGAGTGCTAACATTCTGAATTTATGGCAAATTTGTGACACATCTGAATGCCTTTGGAATCAAAGTAAAAAACTGAAAGTATTTCCTACTGAGGAGACTGCAGTAAATGAGGAAATTAGGAAACTTCATAACAAATAAGTCTGCCAAGATGGCCACCAGAGACAAAAGAGCCCAAATGTAGCCCAAATATCACCCAGATGTAGCCCAAGTATAGCCCAATGACAGAATGTCCCAGAGTGTTCTTAAAAACAACTAGAGCGCTTACTGTCTTCATTATGACAAAAGTATGGCACACCTGAAGCCATCTTGATTGGAATAAACTGGTAACACTTAAAACATTTAATTTAAAAAGGAACACAATGAGGGGGTTCATTTTGCCATAGAAATTTGGATTAATGCCGAAGAAAGAAAATGAGGGCACATTTTGAGTGACTTCTCAAATCCTCTTCTATTTCATTAAAAAATTCTGACATGCAGACTGAAACAGGCACTTTTAATACCAGGAGCAGACTTCCATGGTGAACAGTAGTTTTACTACAGTGATCTAATGAGCAACTAGAGTGCTAACATTCAGAATTTATGGAAAATGTGTGACATATCTGAATACCTTCATGATGGAATCAAAGTAAAAAACTGAAAGCATTTCCTACTGAGGAGACTGCAGTACATGAGGAAATTAGGAAACTTCATAACAAATAAATCTCCCAAGATGGCCACCGGAGACAAAAGGGCCCAAATTTAGCCCAAAATCACCCAGATGTAGCCCAAATATAGCCCAATGACAGAGTGTGCAAAACACTTATTATTTTGTGTTTTTGCAGTGTTATATAGTGCAGACTTGTCAGGTATTGGAGTGCTTTACATGAGCATTGGTTACATCACACAAGAACAAATTCATTTTGGTTGTAGACATGGGGAGACTAAGTGATTTGACCAGAATCACAGAATGTCAAGCTGAAGCAGAAACTCCAACCTGGTTCCCCAGTTGCAAAGTCTGCAGTTCTGGAAGTAACACCACATCCTCTCCCCTAAGTGCAACATTTAATCAAGTGGTCAACTGGATAAAAAAACATAAAGGTAACAAATAATTAAAAAGTGCTTTCTCGCTATTTGAAAACTCAGAAAATATGTCCTTATTTTAGTCTTTTAGAGCACTAACCATAATTTTGATGCCAATAAGACCCTCTCATATATGTAATTTCTAAAGGAAATGCTCTAGGTATTTTTGATTACATCAAGATGACGTCAGGCGTTCCACACTTTAGTAATAAATATAGAATGTTAGCAATCTAGTTGTTCATTAGGTTACTGTTGAGAGGCAGAGGCCAGGGGCACGGACTCTGAAAATTGAAGGCAGGTAGGAGGGTGCAAAGGCAACAATTTAACCACACTGAGCAGGCAGGAAGGGCCGTGGCAGCACAACAGACTATGGAGGGCAGTGGAAAGGGGGGCAGGGGCAACAAACCAACAATACAGGACTTGCAAGAGAGGCTGTGGCAATGTAATAGACCATTGTGGGCAGAAGGAAGAGGCAATGGTAGTACAACCATACATGCCAACAGACCCGATTCAGCCAGGAAACGTCCAATGTTTTTAAGCTCAAATGGGCTTTATTTTATCTGTCTCCTGTCTACAATCTCCTCTTTTTCAATGTAACTCAAAGGGGAAAATCAATACCCCAGTTTTTTTTCAAAATCTCCCTCTTACCAAGTTCAAAATGTTCGCAAGTATGGTACATTGGATCATGGAAGGAAATGGGGTAGGGACATGGACTTGGATAACAGAGGACAGGATGGACATGGAGAGGTGCACCAAACTGACCCTGCAGGGCAGGCATCAGGGTTTGCAGCAGCACAATACACCACACAGGGCATGCGGGACGGGAGTGCAGCACAACAATCCATAGAAAGCAAGAGGGAGGGGACAGGACCATGCACATGGACAACAGAGAACAGAAGGGAAAGAGGCAGGACCATAATGGACAGACAGGAGAGAAAGCTGCAGCATAACAGACCATAAAGGGCAGTAGGGATGGATCAGGGGCATTACAATGGAACAGACAAGCCAGGAGGGAGGGAGTAGGGGTCTGCACATGTAAACAGAGGGCTGGGGGCAAGGGGGCAGGGCAGGAGCAGCAAGATAGCCATGGAGGTCAGGCAGGATGGGCACTAGAAGCAAGACACACCATGAAGAGCAACAGTGAGACTGTGATGGCATACAGACAGACCATGGAGGGAAGGTGGGAGGGGCTCAGGGGCAGCTAACTGACCACACAGGGAAGGTGGGAGGGGCCATGGCAGCACAGAAGACCATGCATGGCAAGTGGGAGGGTTATTGGTAGCACAATGGCTATGATGGGCAAGAAGGAGGGTGCAGGTGCATGCACAAAGGACAATGGAGGATAGAAGGGAGGGTCAGGACCTGTGCACAGACAAGAAAGTTCAGGGGAAGGGGCCTCACAACAGACCGCACGGGGCAGGCAGGAGGAGCCGTTGCAGCACAACAGACCAGGGAGGGCAGAAGGGTGTGGCAGTACAATGGACCATGTAGGACAGGAGGAAGAGGATAGGGGCATGGCATGTGGACAGGCAGGGTGGAGGTGGCAGGGACAGGTTACAGTCATCTGACAATGCTAGGCAGGTGGGAGGGGAGTGGCAGCTCAACAGAACACTCAGAGTAGATAGGAGTGGCAGGTCCACGGAACATGGTGGGCAAAAAGGATGGAGCAGGGGCATACATAAAGACATCGGAGGGCAGGGGGAAGGAGAATAGGGGCAGCAAGCTAAGCACAGAGTTTAAGCAGGAGGTCAATGATGGGGCATGGAATTGGGCAATGGAGGGCAGGAGGAGTGGACTGGTACATCATACTAAATTGAGGGCAGTGGCAGCACATCAGACCATGCATGGCAGGAGGGAGGAGGCTAGTCCATGGATTCACACAACAGAGGATAGGGAGGAGGGGGATGGGGCAGCAAGCTAACTGTTCAGAGAAGGCGGGTATTAGGAACTTTATTGTTTTTAAAACGTGTGTCTGTGCGAACTACTTAAAATATGAACAAGTATGCAGCATAATCTCACTTTTATTCAGGAAGAAGAGGACGTTTGTGACTGTGACTCCGGGCTCACTTGGCAGAAACACCCCCTGACCCTCCACCCCCTATCGCAAAATGTAATGCCCATGAAAAGGGTAGGTAAACACAGTGTTATATAGAACATAGTCCTGAGAGCACGATTGAAAATGAAAACTAGATATAGTGTATGGTATAAACTATGCACCAAAAAGTGTGATATAAGATGAACCGGGCGTGAAATATAATATGCAATACATTGTGCGCAATGACAGATTCATTGGAGAGCGCGAGATAGCACAGGCACTAGCGCGTGCTATGCGATATGCGCCTTGGAGTGTAATATGCACAGGGCAGTGTTGTGTAACCTAACTAGTCTCTAAAGTTGTAATATAAAATATGTGCTGGGGAGTGTAACGTTGCATATGCACTGTGACAAAGATATGGATCACAGATTGTAATATGTATGGCATAGCACTGTGCGTTATAACATAGGCATCGAGGAAGGCACGTTAGATGGGGCAATATAACCCGTACGAAGACAAGTGTGGCATGACATATTCACGTGGTGGTGTTACAGTGCACATGGGCTAGAGAGTGTCATAGCATATGAACTAGCTAGTGGAATACAACACAGAGGTGTGTGGCACTCAGCAGGCAATGGTGGGTGTAACACAGCATTGGGCTCTGCCAGGAGCGCGCTGTGACTCTCAAGTGATGTTCGTCCCCTTTCCAGAGAGTAAAATAAAAAGTATTACACATCCGGCAGTGGATGTGTGTTTTATTAACCGTGAGGGGGGTTTCTGAGGGGGGTTTCTTGCATAGTTTTGGTCGAATTTTTGTCGAATCCCCTTTGAATGGCTTGGTGTGCATGTGTATTAAATGTGCCCGTCAATAGCTACCCATGTTTGTATAAATAAATGACAAGGGTGTCTACCGGGATTAGGCACGGTAGGGCATCAGACATGTCAGAGCTTCACTAGTGGTGTAAATACATTCCACGTGGATTCATTGTATGCATAGTTGGCTTTTAATGAATATCACGCAAATCGTCATGGTGATAGGTACGTACGGTTTGTCCAGCATGTCCTAGGTGTGTCTATAAATATATACTTTTTAAAAATAATAAAAAACAGTGGCCGGCCCTGGGGATTGGGGTCTAAAAAATATATTTAGGAGACAGGCCCTGGGGGATGGGGTCATTAGGGCCAATAAATTAGAATAAGAAGGGGAACCACACAGCCCCCCTTCTTAAAAAATTTAAATAAATAAAAGATTGGCATTGTGCCGGAGGCCACGCCCCCTCCTTGCAGCACTCTGCAAACGCGCCACCTGGCGAGTTGTAAGTTGGGGAATTAATTCCTCTTCAATACTGAGGGTCCCTGAGGGCCAACTAGCCCAACAGCCATCTCCAGTATGCACCAGGGAGCTGAGCTGCAGACAGGTGTTCTGAGGCCAAGCCCCTTTTTACACCTCTCTGCAACGCAGCTCTGTGGCGCTTACTGGAGGTACCTAGTGGCCTAGTTTGACCCTAGGGACCCTTAGGATTCAAGGGGACTTAATCTCTCAACTTAGAACAGCCACAGGGCACGTTTACACAGTGGTGAAGGGAGGGGACGGGGCATGAGGTGACGTGTGCAAACACGCACTATGGCACGTTTTAAATTGGGGATATAATTTTCCTTCAATACTGAGGGCCCCTGGGGGCTAACTAGCCCACCAAGTGCTTCCAGTAAGCGCCACTGAGCTGCATTGCAGAGAGGTGGTCCAGGCCGTGCCACTTTTTACACCTCTCTGCAACGCAGCACTGTGGCACTTACTGGAGGTACCTAGTGGGCTAGTTGGACCCTAGGGACCCTCAGGATTCAAATGAACTTAATCTCCCAACTAAAAACGGACACAGGGCGTGTTTACACAGTGGTGAAGGGAGGGGACGGGGCCTGAGTTAACGTGTGCAAAAACGCCCTGTGGCCTGTTTTAAGAGGTAGTTTTAATCCCCCTGCCCTATTATGTACTAGGGGCTTACAGAGGAGGTCATGCTAATCACAGGGGGACCCCAATGCATAATGTTCCCTAGTGTATGTAGGTGTTTTCACTCTATTCTAAGTGTCTTTTAACATAGCACTGGCTCTAGGACTGGTTAGTCAGACTCAGTTACCACCAGTATCCCTCTGAAAAAGTTGAGGGTACAGGATGATTTTGCAACAAGGCTTCTTTCTGCTCTTCTTTTTGTTCTTTCTGCACGTTATCCTTCTTCCTGCACTTTTCTTCGTCTTTGAGGACTTCTGTTGCTTCTTTCTGCACTTCTTTTTTTTCTTTCTGTGCATTTTTTCTTCTTTCTTCACATGTCCTATCTCTGTAGGCATAGTTAGAAATTAGCATTTAAAAAACCTTTGAAATTCACAGAAAAAACCATAGGTTTCAGGCACGTTATAGTTAGGAATTAGCATTTAAAAAACCTCAGAAATTCACTGAAAAAACCATAGGTTTCAGGGGTGTTATAGTTAGCTGGACTTTTCACTTGTACAAAACCATTGAAATTCCCCGTTATAGTTAGTTCAGCTAACTATAACTCGCGCGCCCGCAATGCACTGCTGATGACGTCACATATTACATCACTCATGACATGGTCAGTGACATCACTCATGACATCACTGATGACATCTCAAATGACATCACTGATGACATCATCCCGGTGATAGAGTGGCAGACCTCCTCTCACCCTAAAGATAACCTTTGATACACACATTCAAAAATAGAGACTAAACTTTTCAAAACAATGGACATACCAATACCAGTTACAACAATCTCTTCAGTAATTCTAAGATCCACATCCACATCCACTCATTCACCAACAGTCCTATACAGTCACTCATACATGTATTCACTCATCATATGTACTCATACACCTATACATCCTGTTACACAATGCCACTCATCCATAGAGTTACTCACACACATAGTCACTCATGCTAATAAAGAATCAAACATACATTTATTTGCATATACAGTTATACACACACCACCACACTTACTTCTACGGAAACTTACACATACTTAGTCTTTTAAACAATCACTTATAGAAACACATACTTATTCATACAGGAACTCTTTCAATCTCTCACTCTCACATATACTCACTTATATACACCAATAGTCACATATAATAGTTTAAAACATATGTAGTTACTCATAAAGACACTATTGAGACAGTCATTCACTCACTAACACACCCATACACACACTCATCCACCCATACAGTCCTGCACACATGCTGTCTTCAACACATACAAAGAGTGAGTCACTCATTCATGCACCTATGCACTACGTAATACCCCCCACCGAACCATGCAGACACTCAGACTAATACTCAAAAAAACAACTAATAACCTATATAGACACCCATGTAGCTACTCACCAACCCATGCAGCCACTTATACACAAAGTGAGAGACTGATACAGATATTTACATATTTAAACATTACTCACTATGCCATGCATTCACTATGATACACTTAATCAGTCAGTTACACAATCAATTTTTCAAAAACAAATCATCCATTTAGACACTTATATACCCATTTATTCTTCCATCGACCTTGAGATATACATATATAAAACATATTTAATTTTCAGAAAAACACACATTCACTGGATGATGTCATCAGTGATGTCATTTGAGATGTCATCAGTGATGCCATGAGTGATGTCACTGACCATGTCATGAGTGATGTAATATGTGACGTCATCAGCAGTGCATTGCGGGCGCGCGAGTTATAGTTAGCTGAACTAACTATAACGGGGGAATTTCAATGGTTTTGTACAAGTGAAAAGTCCAGCTAACTATAACACCCCTGAAACCTATGGTTTTTTCAGTGAATATATATATATATTCACTGAAAAAAACATAGGTTTCAGAGATGTTATAGTTAGAAATTAGCATTTAAAAAACCTTAGAAATTCACAGAAAAAAACATAGATTTCTGGGGTGTTAGAGTTAGCTGCCCATTTCACTCATACAAAACCATAGAAATTCCTCCGTTATAGTTAGTTCTGCTAACTATAACTCACGCGCCCGCAATGCACTGCTGATGATGTCACATATTGCATCATTCATGACATGGTCAGTGACATCACTGATGACATCACTGATGACATCTCAAAGGACATTACTGATGACATCACTGATGACATCATCCACTGAATATGGTTTAGTTTGAAATTTAAATATGTATTATATATATATACCAATCTGTATTGAAGATTGAGTGGATATATAACTGTCTGGATGGAGGATTTAGTAGCTGTCTGACTGTCTTTTTAAGTGAGTAATTAAAAGTGTCTCACTTAATACATGGATTAGTAACTAAACTATGTGAATGTGTGCAGCACTGTCTCTGTTGTTGTATGTATAACATGCTGCATCAGTTGGTCACTAACTACATGAGTGTGTATATTAGTTATTGATTAGTTGGGTGAGTATTTGTATGGGACACTGAGTTTGTGTGTGGTTGGATGGGGTGTGTGTAACTCTATGCATAGATGTGTGAATGGTTGATTGACTAGGTGTATGGGTTTAAGAGTGCATGTGGAAACAGTTGTTTGGGTGACTGAGTGTATTTATTTGTATGTTGGTGAGCGAATATATGTTTTAGTTGTACATCTTCAACAAAGTAATAAAATAAAAGGCATTGTATGTGAGAGTTGGTGTATATAAATAAGTATGTGTAAGAGTCAGTGTTTGTGAGAGTAACTATACGAATGAGTGTATAATTGTAATGGTGCTTTTTTACATATTAACGATGAGTTACTATGTGTTTGAATAAATGAGGTGTTGTTGGATAATTGTGTAAGTGAGTAAATTTAAGTGTGGTACATTTTTTTCATGAGTGAGTAGGATGACTGCATAACCGACTAAGATGACTGCTGATGTGTCAATGTCTATATATGTGTATAAGTGCATGTGATAGTGTTCTATTAATTAATAACTGCATGTATAGATGATTCTGTTGTTGAATGGGTAGTTGTGTGTGTAGACTTAGGAATCAGTGAGTGGGTATGTAGTAACTGGTATTGGTGTGCCAATGGTTTCAAATATGGGACTCTGTATTTTACAGTGAGTGATGAAAGGTTATACTAGTGTATGATGAGGTGTATCCGATTGTCAAGTGGATGATGTCATCAGTGATGTCATTTGAGATGTCATCAGTGATGTCATCAGTGATGTCACTGACCATGTCATGAATGATGCAATATGTGACATCATCAGCAGTGCAATGCGGGCGCGTGAGTTATAGTTAGCAGAACTAATTATAACGGAGGAATTTCTATGGTTTTGTATGAGTGAAATGGGCAGCTAACTGTAACACCCCTGAAACCTATGTTTTTTCTGTGAATTTCTAAGGTTTTTTAAATGCTAATTTCTAACTATAACGTCTCTGAAACCTATGTTTTTTTCAGTGAATTTCAAAGGTTTTTTAAATGCTAACTTTTAAGTGTGATAGTAGTTATATCTATTATTTTGTACTGATTTTCTACAGTTTTTTAACTGTTTATTTATAAATATTTTATTCATTAAATAACATTATATATTTTTCTGAAAATTGCACCAAAAAAATGTTTTCATTAAAACTGAAATATTGATTCATTTTCTTGTTTTCATTTTTTATTTTAATAGATTTATATTATTTTCTTTTAAAAAAAAATCCAATTTTTTTCGGAGTCGCGCACTCAAAGTGTACACATCACGGTGGGTGCGCGCATTCTAGCCGCCATTTTAGAAAAGTCATAAAGGATCCGCGTATGGTGTGTGACGGCTGCGTGTTTTTCAGTTACATCATATACATTTAATATCACGTGATATGCGCGATTGGTATGCGACCAGTCGGCAACTCCTGCTCCTGCACATTTGCGACACATGCACATTACGGTACGAGATGTTGGCGCGGTTTCGGGTCCCGCGTGACATCATATACGTGCTGGGGCGCGCTGGGTGCGCAACTCCCGCAAAAATTATGTAAGATATTCATCAAAATAATATATTTGCACTTATAATGAACTTATATTATTTTTAAATATATTTTCGCGAAGTCGGGTGCATGCATCGTGAGTGCAGAAAACCAGGTCAGCAGAGCTGCTGTAGAGCCAGAGAACCAGGTCAGCAGAGCTGCTCTGAAGCCTGAGAACTAGGTCAGCAGAGCTGCTCTAGAGCCAGAGAACCAGGTCAGCAGAGCTGCTGTAGAGCCAGAGAAACCAGGTCAGCAGAGCTGCTTTAGAGGGAGAGAACCAGGTCAGCAGAGCTGCTTTAGAGCCAGCGAACCAGGCCAGCAGAGCTGCTTTAAAGCCAGTGAACCAGGTTAGCAGAGCTGCTTTAGAGCCAGAGAACCAGGTCAGCAGAGCTACTCTAGAGCCAGAGAACCAAATCAGCAGAGCTGCTTTAGAGTCATAGAACCAGGTCAACAGAGCTGCTTTAGAGCCAGAGAACCAGGTCTGCAGTGCTGCTGCAGAGCCAGAGAAACCAGGTCAGTAGAGCTGCTTTAGGGGGAGAGAACCAGGTCAGCAGAGCTGCTCTAGAGCCAGAGAACCATGTCAGCAGAACTGCTTCAGAGCCATAGAACTGGGTCAGCGGAGCTGCTTTAGAGCCAGAGAACCAGGTCAGCAGAGCTGTTGTAGAGCCAGAGAACTAAATCAGCAGAGCTGCTCTGTAGCATAAGAACTAGGTCAGCAGAGCTGCTCTAGAGCCAGAGAACCAGGTCAGCAGACCTGCTGTAGAGCCATAGAAACCAGGTCAGCAGAGCTGCTTTAGAGCCAGAGAACCAGGACAGCAAAGCTGCTTTAGAGCCAGAGAACCAGGTCAGCAGAGCTGCTCTAGCTGACACTGACTGACTGACACTGACTGATTGACACTGACTGACACAGATTGACTGACTGACACTGACACTGACTGACACTGATTGACTGACACTGACTGACTGACTGACACTGACTGACACTGATTGACACTGACTGACACTAATTGACTGACACTGACTGACTGACACTGATTGACTGACACTGACTGACACTGATTCACTGACACTGACTGACTGACACTGACTGACTGACACTGACTGACACTCACTGACTACTCTCTACTACTCTACTACTGACTCTCTACTACTCTCTCTACTACTCACTCTCTACTACTCACTCTCTACTACTCTCTACTACTCTACTACTCTCTACTACTCACTCTCTACTACTCACTCTCAACTACTCACTCTCTACTACTCTACTACTCACTCTCTACTACTCACTCGCTACTACTCTCTACTACTCACTCTCTACTACTCATGCTCTACTACTCTCTACTACTCACTGTCTACTACTACTCTCTCTACTACTCACTCTCTACTACGCTCTACTATTCACTCTCTACTACTCACTCTCTACCACTCACTCTACTACTTTCTACTACTCTCTACCACTCACTCTCTACTACTCACTCTCTACTATTCTCTACTACTCAATCACTACTACTCTCTACTACTCACTCTCTACTACACTCTCTACTACTCTCTCTCTCTACTACTCTCTACTACTACTCTCTACTATTCACTCTCTACTACTCACTCTCTACTACTCTCTACTACTCACTCTACTACTCTCTGCTGCTCTCTACCACTCACTCTCTACTACTCTACTACTCTCTCTCTACTACTCTCTCTCTACTACTCTCTACCACTCACTCTCTACTACTCATTCTACTACTCTCTACTACTCACTCTCTACTACTCACTCTCTACTACTCGCTCTCTACTACTCTCTACTACTCACTCTCTACTACTCTCTCTACTACTCACTCTCTACTACTCACTCTCTACTACTGTCTACTACTCTACTACTCTCTACTACTCGCCCTACTACTCACTCTCTACTATTCTCTACTACTCACTCTACTACTCTCTCCTACTCTCTACCACTCACTCTCTACTACTCTATTACTCACTCTCTACTACTCTCTCTCTACTACTCACTCTCTACTACTCACTCTACTACTCTCTACTACTCACTCTCAACTAATCTCTACTACTCACTCTCTACTACTCTCCACTGCTCACTCTCCACTACTCATTCTCTACTACTCGCTCTCAACTACTCTCTACTACTCACTCTACTACTCACTCTCTACTACTCTACTACTCTCTCCACTTCTCACTCTCTACTACTCTCTCTCTACTACTCACTCTCTACTACTCTCTACTATTCACTCTCTACTACGCACTCTCTACTACTTGCTCTCTGCTTCTCGCTCTCTACTACTCTCTAGTACTCACTCTACTACTCACTCTCTACTACTCTCTACTACTCTCTAGTACTCACTCTACTACTCACTCTCTACTACTCTCTACTACTCACTCTCTACTACTCCACTACTCTCTACTACTCACTCTCTACTACTCACTCTCTACTACTCTACTACTCTCTACTACTCTCTCTCTACTACTCTACTACTCACTCTCTACTACTCTCTACTACTCACTCTCTACTACTCTCTCTCTACTACTCTCTACTACTCACTCTCTACTACTCTCTACTACTCACTCTCTACAACTCTCTCTCTACTACTCTCTACTGCTCACTCTGCTACTCACTCTCTACTACTCTCTAATACCCTCTATCTGCTACTCACTCTCTACTACTCTCTACTACTCACTCTCTACAACTCACTCTCTACTACTCTCTACTACTCACTCTCTAATACTCACTCTCTACCACTCACTCTCTACTACTCACTCTACTACTCTCTACTACTCACTATCTGATACGTTCTCTACTACTCTCTACTACTCACTCTCCACTCTCTATTACTCGCTCTCTACTCTCTACCTCTCTACCTCTCTCTACCTCTCTCTCTACTACTCTCTACCTCTCTACCGCTACCTCTCTAACTCTACACCTCTACCTATACACCTCTACCTCTCTACCTCTCTGTACATGCACACATATGCACATATATATGCATATATATGCATATGCATTTATATATATGTATGTGTATATATATATACATATATAAACATATAAATATAATCTGCATATCTATATAAATATAAATGCATGCAAACATATACATATACATATATGCATACATATGCATGGTATGTACATGAAAGTTTGAAAAACTCTAATACAAGCAAAGCTAAAACGCCACCTAATTACAAGCAGAATTGCTTTAACTTAAACGAGGGCGAGACCTATTGCATTTTCAGTGCTTGTTTACTTTGATTCCATCAAGAAGGCATTCGGATGTGTCACACATATTCCTAAAATTCTGAATGGTAGCACTCTAGTTCCTCATTAGATCACTGTAGTAAAGCTAGTGCTCACCAGGGAAGTCTGCTGCTGGTATTCAAAGTTCATGTTTCAGTCTGCATGTCAGAATTTTTTTATGAAATAGAAGAGGATTTAAGGAGTCAAAATGCGCCCTAATTTTTCTTTCTGCAGCACTAATCATCATTTCTATGGCAAAATGAACCCCCTCACTTTGTTCCTTTGTAAATTAAATGTTTTAAGTGTTACCACTTTATTCCAATCAAGATGGCTTCAGGTGTGCCATACTTTTGTCATAAGTAAGACTGTTAGTACTCTAGTTGTTCGTTAGACTACTCTGGGACATTCTGTCATTGGGCTATACTTGGGCTACATCTGGGTGATATTTGGGCTACAGTTGGGCTCTTTTGTCTATGGTGGCCATTTTGGGAGACTTATTTGTTATGAAGTTTCCTAATTTCCTCATTTACTACAGTCTCCTCAGTCGGAAATACTTTCAGTTTTTTACTTTGATTCCATCAAGAAGGCATTCAGATGTGTCACACATTTGACATCAATTCAGAATGTTAGCACTCTAGTTGCTTATTAGATCACTGTACTAAAGCTACTGCTCACCAGGGGAGTCTGCTGCTGGTATTGAAAGTGCATGTTTCAGTCTGCATGAAATAGAAGAGGATTTGAGAAGTCACTCAAAATGTGCCCTAATTTTTCTTTCTGCAGCACTAATCATACTTTCTATGGCAAAATGAACCCCCTCATTTTGTTCCTTTTTAAATTAAATGTTTTAAGAGTTACCACTTTATTCCAATCAAGATGGCTTCAGGTGTGCAATACGTTTGTCATAAGTAGGACTGTTAGCGCTCTAGTTGTTCTTTAGAACACTCTGGGAAGCTGCAGTAGAACACAAAGGAATCAACTAACAGTCTCTGCCCTTGTTGGATGTACATGTTTTACTGAGAATGTCAGACTTCATTCTCACATGACTGAGAAAGATAATGTGAAGTTATAGAAAATATGCTCTCAGTTTAGCTTATTAATCACCTTCCAAACCTCTGTGGGAAAAGCATGAGAAAATAGTTTTCCCTCAAACATGATTCATGATATCACAGCAGAAGGCTTTTTCACATGGTGAAATCACCTTAGAACACATCACAATTCCTAAAATGAGTATGGTACCATCAACAAATGATTTATAATGTAACTAAAGTCTTAAAACCTTCTATTAACTGCAATGCTTTTTAATGAGGTGCTATCATGTATATTGGTCCCAAGATGGCTGCCAACACTTCTTGGATGATAGCCAATCAGATCTCACAATGAGATGTGTGTTCAGGCTCCGCCCAGATATAGCTATCTTTTTAACTCAAATTTTCTCAGGAACTACTGAACGGATTTACACCATTTAAGCAAAAGGCATGAGTTTGAACTGAGGACTACCTCTTTGCCAAATTTGGTGTAATTCCGTTCAGCAGTTCGGGCTGTAGCTGCGTCAACAGGTCCTATGGGAATATGCATGGGGAAAACGTGTTTTGGGACCCCCCTTTTTTCTCAGCCACTGCTTGACGAATCACCGTGAAATTTTCAGGATAGGAGCGGACCGGAGCTGGCCAAAAGTTTGGAAAATTTCGCAAAGATTCGTCAATCAGCGCCAACGTTATTCCAAATAGAATGTTGCGGATTTCCTATGGAAAATAGGTCCTAACTATAACTACCTACTGGCGACTGCCAGTATGAAATATATATATATATATATATACGCACACACACACATACATACATACACACAAAGTGTGTTTCCCATGTTAATTCCCAAAGGGGCATTGAACAAGACCACAGCTCGAACCACTGGATGGAATTACACCAAATTTGGCTGTAAGTTAACTTTTGGCTTGCAGATTTGGTGTAAATGTGTTCAGTAGTTTGTGAGAAATTAACTAATTCTCAATTATTTTGGGACGATTTGCGAATAAGCGCAGGAACAGAAATGCTGTGATTGGCTGGCTGCAACCTGAGCAGAGAGTTAAGGCATGCCGAAACAGTCCCCAGGGCTGAAATGAAATGGCAGATACTGGGATAAGGGGTCTGGTTAGAGATTCCCTGCCCCCATGGTTGGAGTATAGGGGTCTTTGAGGGACTCCTGATATCTATAATATGTAAAAAAAAAAAAAGCTTTTTTTCCACGAGCAATATTCGTGAATTTGTCACAACCATCAGTGAGGCCTAAGCCCGGGCAGAGCTGGCATAGTTGCTCTACATGGAGTTCCACGGAGTTGGGCAAAAACTCAGTGGAACTCTGCTCCGTGCCTCCACCCCCCTAATTAAATATATATTTCTTTAAAATAAATACGATTTTTTTAAAAATAGACTTACCTTATGTGTGGCGTCTCCAGGCTGCACTCTTCCTCCTCGCTGTGGTCTCTGGAAACCCCTACGTCATACGTACATCATGGTAGGACTGTGCCCGGAGACTCCGCGTATAAAAGTAAGTGTATTTTAAAAAAAATCTTATTTGTTTTATTTTTTAAAAATATTTATTAGGGGGGATGGAGGCGGGGAGCTAAATGTGGGGCCTGTGGGCTCAGAACTCTGCTCCGCTGCGGAATAGGAGTTTTGCCTACACTCCGTGTTCTCCATGGAACACGGAGTAGGCAAAAATCCGCAAACTCTGCCAGCGGAGCTGAGTTTTCTGTCTGACCTTAGTGAGGCCCACATGTAACGGCGCAATGAATTGGTGAATATTGGCCTAGATGAATTAGCGAATATCAGTGAAAAAATAAACAATCTATATATATTCAGACACACACCATCAATCTCACTTAGACACCCACATACCCACTCACAGTCTCACTGAGACACTCACTCACGTACTCACGGACCCACTTAGATACTTACACGCTCAGTGAGAGACCTACTGAGATACTTACACACCCACTCACAGACCCGCTCAGACACTGTTGCATTCATTCACAGGCCTACTGTGATAGGGACCCAATTAGGCACTCATGCGCCCACTCACAGATCCACAGAAAGACTCACATACCCACTCATAGATCCACTTAAATACTCATGCACCCACTCACAGACCTACTCAGAGACTCAAGTACCCACTCACAGACCCACTCAGACACTCATGTACCCACTCACAGACCCACTTAGACACACACACACCCACTCACTGACCCGGTCAGAGACTCATGCACCCACTCAGTGAACCAATCAGAGACTGATGCACCCACTCACAGACTCACTCAGAGACTGATGCACCCAGTCACGGTCCAACTGAGAGACTCACGCACTCACACCTAGACCCACTCAGACACTCACACACCCACTCATAGAATCTCTTAGACACTCATGCACCCACTCACTGACCCACTGAGAGAGTCACGCTCCCAATCACAGACCCACTCAGAGACTCATGCACCCACTCACAGCCTTAATCAGGGACTCATGCACCCATTCACAAATCCACTAAGAGACAGATACACACTGTCACAGTCCCACTCAAAGACTCACACACCCTGTCAGAGATCCACTCAGACACTCATTCACCCAGTTCCAGACCTACTCAGACACTCACACACCTACTCACACATCCACTCATAGACTCATGAACCAACTCACAGACCCAATCATGCACCCACTCGCAGACTCATTGAGACACTTACAAAAAACCCTCACAGAGCCTTTCAGACACTTATACACCCACTGAGAGACACACTCAGAGACTCATGCACCTACTCACATACCCACTCAGATACTTATGTACCCACTCACAGACCCACTCAGAGACTGATAAACCTACTCACAGTCCCACTCTGAGACCCATGCCCCCAGTCACAGATGCACTCAGACTCATGCACTCACTCAGAAACTCATGTAGTCACTCATAGACCCAAAGAGAGACTCATGCACCCACTCACAGACCCATGCAGATACTCACGCACCCACTTAGAGACTCATGCACTTACTCACAGACCCACTCAGAAAATTATATACCCACTCACAGACTCACTTAGAAACTCATGCACCCACTCAAAGCCCCACTTAGAGACCCATGCACCCATCCACAGACTCACTCAGGGACTCACACACCAATTCACAGATCTACTCAGACAATGATGCACCCACTCACATACCCATTCAGAGACTCACATACCCACTCACTGGCCTGCTGAGCCCCTCATTCACCCACTCACAGACCCACACAGAGACTCATGCACCCATTCACAGACCCAGTAAGAAACTCATACACACACTCACAGACCGACTGAGACACTCATGCACCCACTCACATACCCACTCAGGCACTCATACACCCACTCCCAGACCCATTCAGAGACTGATATACCCACTCACAGTCCCACTCAGAGACCCATGCACCCACTAACAGACCCAGTCGGACACTGATGCACCCACTGAGAGACCCGGTCAGATACTCATGCACCCTGTCACAGACATACTCAGACACTGATGCATTAACTCACAGATTTACTCAGACATTCATGTACCCACTGACAGACCCACTGAGACACTCATACACCCACTCACAGACCCAATTAAAGACTTATGCATTCACTCACACACCCACTGAGATTCTCATGCAGCCTGTCAGTAACTCACTCAGCATCTCATGGACCCATTCACATGCCCACTGTGACACTTATGCACTCAATCACAGACATTCACATACCCACTGGGAAAGAAACTCAGTCGGAGAGTCACAGACCAACTCAGAGATTTATGCAGTCACACACAGACCCACTCAGACACTCACACACCCACTCACAGATCCACTGAGAGACTTATGTGCCCACTCACACTCACACACCCACTCAGACACTCACACACCTACTCACAGACCCACTCAGAGTCATGCATCCAAACAGCAATGCACTCAAAGACTCACACACCTACTTACACACCCACTCAGAGACTCATGGATAGTCACAGACCCAATCAGAGACTCATGCACCCACTCATACACTAATTGAGAGACTCATGCACCCACTGACAGGCCCACTCAGACACTCACACACCTACTTACAGCTCCACTCAAAGGCTCATGCTTCTACTCACAGATCCACTCAGAGACTAATGCACCCAGTCAGACACCCACTCAGACACTCATGCACTCACTAACAGTTTCACTCAGACTCATACACCCACTCACACTCACTCAAACACTCACACACACTCTCATAGACCCAGCCAAACTCTCACACACCTTCTGACAGAACTGCTGAGACAGTTATGCACCGACTTACAGACCCAGTCAAACTCTCATATGCACACTCACAGACATACCCAGAGATTCATACATGTTTTATAGAGTTAGTTAGATAGTGATGTACCTAGTATGATGTACAGAATTCCTTCTATATATGTACACATTTTTAATGTGCTGGTGTCTATTGAATGTCTGCTTTTGTTTTGCGTATTCTCGACAATGTAACGAATATCATGACGTCGTCGTGAATATTTCAATTTTTTTTTTAAAATATATTTATACAGAAAATTAACAACATTTTTGGTGGTTCTAAGAAGAGCCTTTGTGTTCATTGTCAGTATGTGACAGCTACACATAGACAGGATGCAGAGTTTCAGGTTGCTGAGAAACACCCTGTTGCCTTTATCTGTGAAGTGAACCCCATCACTTCTATAGATTCTATGCATGTCAAAACGCAATATTTTACTGTAGATAGAGTCCATATTATGGTCTCTGAGGAATGCAAGAAACAGTTTTATTAACATGCTTCCCGGCTCTGTCAATCTGTGGACAGAATTGATAAGACCATTTCCATTTCTGCCTTTGTACAACAAAGCAGTGTGAGGGAAAAGTGTCATTAATTGTGCAAGGGAGTCCTTCATTAGGATTTCCAGTCCTATCCAAGTCAGTGTGCTCAGGTCATTGCTACCAGAATGTACAATCATTAGGTCAGGGTGATGGTGATCCACAATGCTTTTATCCAAAGGCCGCAAGCCCTCTCTGGTCAATCCAAGTAATGTCCACATTAGCCAATCCCAAGTCCTTGTCAATACCTCCTTTATAGAAAAATACATAGATGTGGCCCACAATCCACGCTCTAGCCATTTTGAAGTGAAGCAGCAGTAGCAGACAGGTGAAGGCTGTAGCTGAATGATACAGTTTGGAAAATGAAAGGCATTTAAAATGGAGGTGTGCTCCCAGTTTTAAAAAAAGGATAAGTAACTAGATCTATGACTGACTCTTGTAAAAATAGAAAAGTGTAATGAAGAGTTGGATATTTTTTTAATTCTGTACTCTAAACAGCACCTGCTGCAGCTCATTTTGTAACTAGTATGGCCCTTTTAGAATGTGCTGCGAACTTGTGACCTACTGGTTCTAGTGGGTTGCTATGGAGACTGAGCTAAGAGTGTATTGGGGAAAAGGTGTTAAAGAGAGAGTTGTCTGTTTTTAGAAATTAGAGGTGTTTAGACTGATTTGTCCATAATAAGCGTTTAATTTCCTAATGAGGGCTTGCTAATAAAGTGTACTGTAGTTTTAAACTCATAAAACTAGCATTCTAAATAATTTTTGAACTTCCGTTTTTTTCATGAATTGGTCACAATAATCGCAAATAAGTCGTGAATATGCACAAATACTTTACTATATTGGGCTTCTTTAGTAAACTGTTTGAAAGGGCTACCACATACTAACCATTCAGAAGTAGAGTTACAAAACTAAAACATGAAAGGTATGTTTATATTTGCTGACTTCTGCACTCAGAGAGTGCAAAGTTGAAAAGGTTGCCATTAATTGTTGCTTTGTGTGAGAGTGGTGTGCCATTCTTATGCTTAGTTTTCATATTTTCAGAGAGTATTGAATCTATCTAATAAATGCATAAAAATTATTTCACCAACTAACTAAATTTTCAGGTATGTGAATTACATTGTATTTTGAAAAACAAAATGATTAAAAAGATATATGTGTACGTGAGGTTGATAAAAACGAGTATGAAATGTATAGAAAAGTTTTGAAACTTTATCAAATGATCTATTAATGGTAGTGTGAGTGTTTATAAATATATATATTAATAGGCAAGTAAGATGCTGTGTGACTGTGAGAGTATGTAACAAGCTTGTCATCCACCCAGACAAATAGTCCTTTAAACAAGGGTCAGGACTACTAGTGAAGATCATCTGTACACACTCACTTTCAACTTCACCTTTTTTTTTAAGCATACTTTATTGGTCATTTATAAGACATGTACAAGTACAGCACAGACATTTGCAGAAGTATGTCAGTAGTCAGAAATACATTTTTACTGGTTATGCATCTCGTCATTATTACATTGTGATCCATATTTGTTTAGTTTTTCCTCACAAGATGTAACGGTAAATAAGCTTACATCACATATCAACAAGTGGTGTAACAGTGAACCTATTATGAGCAAGTAGTCCTCTCAGGGCGGTTCTCCAGGAACTTCCATTGAAGTATCATGCACTCTGTGGTCTCTATAGAGCTTCCGCTAATGGAGCACCTTGCATCATTCCCTCACCCGCATGTATTCATATAAATGTATTTTACGACCCCCCTTCCTGTGGTACTTCCCGGTGTCTCTCTTCTGAAATCACTTCCAGCTTCACTTGACATGTAAAATCAAATTTCCAAGTCTTAAATCCACGTTTTAGTACACATAACTCACCTCTCAGATGCGCAGTAGGTGTGTCATAAAGCATGGTGCTTTGTGCTTAAAAGATTGAGAGATATCCTTTTGAGATTTAGCAAGTTAATGATGTACTTGGAGATCCCTATGCCAAGCACTACATAGTGTATACCATCCCTAATGGAACTGGCATACATGTTTCTAAAGTATAGAACCTCTCTCTCCCTCCCAGTCACAGAGCAGCTTTTACATTCACTCACACACTCAAAAACTACTTATGTATGCAGCAATGTCAAAGACAGTTGCAGACACACCAATACACCCATCTATCCCTTACATGGTCACTGAGTTATTTGTTCAACTACTTTCATACACATTTAGTGAGCCATAGATGTTCTAAAACACATAGGGCCATATGTAGGTAGCTAAATACCAGTCGGTAACGGACGAAATTCGGTAAATATCCCGTTACCGACCGGTATTTAGTCAATTGAGATGTAGGAGGCCAAAAAGAAGGTTTCGGTAAATATGAATCGGTAAATACCGATTCATATTTACCGAATTCTAAATTACCGATTCATATTTACCGAATACATATTTTCCGAATCGGTAAATATGAAGTGGTAAAACGAGAAAAGAGATGTAGGTAAATTCGGTATTTAAGAAATCCATGAAATTCGGTATTTAAGAGTCGGTAATTAACACAGATTGAAAGCATGTGGTAATCAGCAACAGTGCAGATAAGCAATCCCAAAATGCAACAGCGTGGACACTATGGCTGCTCTGTATGTGATTGCAAGGCGCCTACGTCTACAGGCAGCAGGTCTGAGGAATTGGAGACGGGAGGAACGCATTTACAGACAGTGCATCACACTCTTCCAACAGACTGAGGCTGAGATACATGAAAGGTACAGGCTACACCCACAAACCATCATGGAGCTGATAAGGGACCTGCACCCACTCCTGGACCAGCCAACAACAAGGGCGCATGCCATACCACCACATGTGCAGGTTCTCTGTAGCCTACATCTACTTGCATCTGGCAGTTACCAGGGGGTGATAGCTGCGGTAGGCGGGGTATCCCAGAGTTGCCTGTCCGGTTTCTTCCGGAAGTTCCTGGATGCCATGATACAGAGAATGCAACACTACATCAGCTTCCCAAACACACAGGCTGAACTGCAGAAAACCAAGACAGACTTTTACCAGATGGCACAGTTCCCGCATGTCATAGGCTGTATTGATGGCACACACATTCCAATCTGCCCACCAGCAGCCACTGAGCACATCTACAGGAACAGAGAGTCCACCCACTCCATAAATGAGCAGGTAATCTGCGATGCAGGCAACATGATCACTGATATCGTGGCTAAGTTTCCTGGGAGCACCCACGACTCCTACATCTTCCAGAACAGTGGGATCTACACATGCCTGGTTGCCGGAGAATTCGGAGAAGGATACCTGCTAGGTAATACACTGTGACGCTCCCTAATACTGATTGCAAATGATTGTGTATTGAGGCATGTGACTAATGCTACTCTCTTACTCACCTAGGCGATAGTGCATATGCCGTGCGGTCATTCATCCTCAGTCCCTACCTACACCCATCAACCCTGAGTGAAAGACGATATAATGTGGCACACAAATCAACACGCAATGTGGTGGAGCGCACGTTTGGACTATTGAAAAGCAGGTTCCGCTGCCTCCACAAAAGCGGAGGTGCACGCCAGTACTCACCCATCACCTGCTGCAAAATCATTGCCACCTTTGCAATGCTGCACAACCTTGCCACGAAGAGAGGTACAGAGGTGGAGCTAACTGATTATGAGGACAATGATGATGAGTCTGCACAGCCAGAGGCCAATGCAGCTGGAGTGGCAACAGCAACAGATGGGAGAGAGAGACGGACAGAGATCACATGCAACTATTTCTGAGTAATAAGGGGACACAGCCAGTAGTTGGATGGCATGACGTAGTTTAATTATGCGTCACTACGCCACAACACAAAGAAAAACCTGTGCTCTCAATATAGTGCAATTACCAGTTGCAAATCAAGGGTTACTTCACCCAAATGTCTCATGCTATACTGGGCAGCATTAGTGTCTGCGCCCACGCACTACAGTGCGGGATGCCATTGATTGTGCATCCTCGCTAGTGGCAGCCCCATGCCGCCTGCTGCTCCTCCGTGTATCTGGGACAGGGGGGTATTGCTGCTCCTGCTGGTGGTTTCTACGCTGTCCACAGCATCCCCAGAACCAGTTATGGCCGACTGGCTTGTCAGTAGCACTTCCAGTGCACTGGTGACCCTCACCATCCCCCTTGAGACGTCATTGCTGCAGTGCGTCAGGCCCTCCTGCATTGCCACAGAGCGCCTGCAGAGCAGCGAAGTGGCAGTTGCCAGCCGGTTGACTGCCCGTGTATGATTGTCTCTTCTCTGCCGTTCCCGGCGCCGTGCAGCTCTGTCTGCATCAAACTTACTGCACAGCAGCATGACGGACTGGGACATGTCCCGCATGGCCGCAGCCATCTCACTCATTCCCTCAGCCATAGCGCTGATGCCCCTGTCCATATTTACAAATGTATCTTGGAGTCCCCGCATTTGCCGCTGCACTGACATCATTGCCCTTACCTGTAGGCGCTGTATCTTTACCATGGTGGCCTCCAGCCCCGAGAACACTCCATGGCTCTCACCCTGTGGTGGTGGACTCTGGACCCGAGCCCTGCGGCGACGTCTGGCACCTCAGAGGCGGAGGGCACACTGGCATGGCTGCCATCCAGGGGCACAGTGGATGGTTCCGGCCCCCTGCAGTCTTCGGATGAGGACTCCGACACTTGCAACCTGGAAGCAGCACGCCTCCTCGACCTGAGCAATGCAGGCGGTGATTATGCCGGTGACTCCAGCATGAGTGGCGATGCTGGCTGTGGTGGTGATGCTGGCTGTGGTGGTGATGCTGGCTGTGGTGGTGAGGCTGCATGTGGTGCTGATCTCTGGCCAGAACTGGTGGTGGCCTTCCCTGAGCTGTCTTTCCGGTGTGCCCTCTCTCCCGTCTCATGTGCAGTCCTGCGCAATGTATCGTCTGTGGACAGAAATGCAACATCAGCTCAGTGTACCTGAAGCCCTGCATTGCTAGCATCACAATACATTTCTGAAACACTCTCACATTGTCCTCTGCCTGCTTTTCGCTAATGTGTGTAACATGCCTTGTTGTTCTGTGCTATTCAGTTCATTGTTGGGGTTTCCCGGACTACATCTCCCATAATGCATTGCTAGTATGCACTAACACATGGACTGGAGTGGGATACTCATTGCCCACTTGGGGAGTTGGGATAGGGGTAGGGGGGGCCACATTGCTGTGCATGCGTCTTACCTTGTTTGGTGGCGGCTCTGGCAGAGCTGTCGGCATCCCCAATCCCCACGACACTCTCGGGCTCTATTGTGGACTCCACCAGCTCCTCCAGTTTTGTAAGGGCAGGTGCCCTGTTCCTTCCCCCTCCTGTCCGGCTGGCCTCCTTCTGCAGTTCCCCCATCTTCCTCTTGGTGACGATGCATAGGTCATACCACTGCTTTTTCAGCACGTCTATGTCCCTGGGGGTCACTCCGATTGCATTCACCTGCGCCTGGATTCCCAGCCAGATTTTCCTCTTCTCCGACTCAGGCACTTGCAGGGACTGCTTTCCAAACAGCTTCTGGTGCTGCTTGACCACCTCCTCCACTAGTACCTGCAGTTCCTTAGGGCTAAATTTTTGTTTCCTCCTCCTTTCCCCTCCATCTCTCTCTGTCTCCTGGCTGGACATTGTCAGTTGGAGGCTCACAATCAGGCACTGGCTCCCTTGCTCTGCTCTGCACTCCCAGCCTCTCCAGAGTCTGTTGATTGTGTGCACCTGCCTGGGTGTGGCCACTTCCTGGTTGGGTGGGGTTTGGTTTGCACAGGATTGGCTGATTCATCAAGTCATGTGTATTTGAATTCCTGATTCGGTAAATACCGATTCGGTATTTACCGATTCGGTAAATACCACTTTGGTATTTACCGAATCGGTAAATTCCGATTCATGAATACCGATTATTACCGATTCAGTAATAATTACCGAATGTTTACCTACATATAACTTACCGATTCATAAATACCGAATCGGTAAAATTCGGTATTTATGAATCGGTAAATAACACTTACCTACATATGGCCCATAGTCACATAACAGCACATTTGCTTAACCATCTCATGGCACGTTATAGGTTGTCTCCAACACCCACTAAGATATGTAGGCAAGTAGTTACACAAGGTTGTCATCCATCCAAACAAAAAGTCCTTTAAACATGGGTCAGGCCTCCTAGTTTACACCCTGTCTGTACACTCTTACTGGCAGCTTCACTTAGCATGTAAAAGCCGTTTTTCAAGTGTTAAAGCCATGTTTTAGTAGCCATAACTCCCCTCTGAGATACGCTGCAGGTATTCCATGAAGCGCAGTGCTTTGTCCTTAAAAGATTGAGAGATGTAATTTTGAGTTTCAGTAAGTTGCTCAGGCACTTGCAGACTCATGTGCCAAGAACTGCATAGAGAATACTTCCTATAAAGTAACTGACATACATGATTCCAAAGCATGGAGTCTCTCTCTCACTTCAGAGAGTGACAGATGGACTTATACAGTTACTCACATACTCAAAAATTGCTTATTTATGCAGAAACATATACCTCTATCTCCTAACAGAGGCACTTAGGTATTCATCAGGCCACTCTCATCAGCATTTAGAAAGTTGTATTATAATAAGACTACTGTTTACATTAGTAGGTAAATATTTACAATGTGTATTCTCATAGTATGTAATGAGAAGATAAATGAAGTTATTTTTTCCTTTTCAGACATCATTTTCTAGTTAAGAAGAGGCAGCTACATTGCCATCCCAAAGTGAGGGAAGAAAGAAACAGAGGCAAGGATACTATCTCTTCACAACTGACAAACATAAGGGAGGAAATGCAGAGAAAGTGGTGAAAGAGAAAAGAGCTGCTGGAAAGAGAACAAAGACAATTCTTAAAATATTATGTTGACAAGTAGAAAGTCAGCAAAATCATGTGGATAACTACAAAGTCAGCAAAATCATAAAAAAAAAAACAAAGTTTGACATAAACTAAAATGAAAAAGACCACATGATATAAAAAGTAATACATTGTACAAAAAAAACAGACAAATTAACCAGAAAGCAGAGACAGTTTAAGGAAATTAGAGTTAGAATGGTCTGCAATACAGTAATTCAAAATCCCATAAAAACAATGAAGAAATGTAAAAGAAGATGAGAAGCAGTCAGACAAAAGAAACATGTTGAGGATGTAGTTGATAAGGCCTTTGCTGTCAAGAGGAAGCTATTTACTTTGATTCTAAACAGAATGAGGACACTGGATAAAATAGTGTTGTGTATTCGTAAAAGAAGCCAAAACAGAAGATTTGTCAATAAAAGTAACTTTTGCAAAGTTTCCAGTGCTGAATGTAGACATACCTCTAGTACTGAACCTTTATTTAATCAAGAAAGCTTCTTCCAAGAGAACACATTAGTGCATGCAGTTGAAGAATCTGGACGATGTTATGAGATAAAGGATGGTAGCTGCATTCCAAAGAGGTAATTGTACCTAGAAATGTAGGGGAAGTCATAGCTTCTCTTTTGTATGGTTCATTAGCAGAGGTAGAAACATTTTGTGATGATGTTCAGTTTTGTTACAGGAGTGTAGGGAAAATGGGGACTTGGTATCTGCAAGTATATCTGAACATGACACAGCTATTACTGTAGATAACTTTCAAGAAGAGACTACAACATTTAAGACAGTCTGTTCAGAGGAACCCAACTGTATTTGAATATGTTTTCGATACACGAACTACAAAAGTCAAACTTGTTATGTTGATGTGTCTTCAAAAACTCAAGAAGAGAACTGAGGTAAGTGGCTTGAATTTGCAGCTTATTTATTTGTAGAAGAACGCTTTGATTGTTCTACACATGCAATGATATATAAGTACTGTTACGATAAGTTGGAGGATAATGAAAGGACAGCTAGAGCAGTCCACAACAAGTTAGAATAAGTTGCAATCCTATAAGTACCTCAAGATTTTAATGTTTATGAATCAATTCTATTACAGTGTTTACATACGTTCTAAGCTATAGTTTGTATGGAGCCAAAGACAAGGATGTTTCATCCAACAGAGTTACAGAAAGATCTTAAAGGTAGAGTTGTGTACTTGCCATTAGATTTTGAGAAGAATATTGAAACTGTAGGGATGCAGAGAGATTTGGAAGAAGCACTCTAGTTCATTCTAGTCAACGGTGTCCCTACTAAGAGCAAACAAAAAAGGCAAAAGTTACTAGATGTTTCTAAAAAAAACAACATCATATCTGGTACAAAATAATATTTACTATAAAAATATAGATCTTCTTCAAGATATAATAAATTTGTAGGATGACACATCATAATCAAGAGGTCAGATTGAAAAGGTGGATCGATCCAGGTCAGAAGAAATTTTTGAACATTACAGTATTCATCCTCTGCATTGTAAAGAGATTATTGGTGATGCTATTGATGTCTTTCAAATGCAAGAAGCAAAAGGAGCTCCCTTGAGTGTGTGCAAGAAAATTTTAGAAGCTCGCTGTTTTCCACATCTGTTACCTACTGGAGTAGGTGGTAGATACGATGACCGGTCGAGTACAGATCAACTAGACTTCATACAGAAGATCCTAGATTTCACCAGTGCATTCTCTATATATTTCACCTACTATTTGAGAGCGATTTTTCAGGCCTATCTTATGCAGTAAAACACATTCTCAAAACAGGAGTGAATCTGTAAAATCTCACTGCGTGGGAATTTGTTGACAAAGTGCAAGGAAAAGACGAAAATCTGGAATACCGCTTGATTAATTTGATGGCTGAAAACATTGCACCAACGACTATTGGTATCATCATTATGGTGAGATGAAATGCATGTTTAGAAACCTAGGAGTACCTACTTGGTTTCTTACACTCAGTTGTGCTGCGTATGCATGGGATTTCCTGCTTGAATTCTTGTGAGAAGCAAACTCAAACATAAAGGACATCAATAGGAAGACACCTGGAGAACCTTTTCGCATTGAATCCTGTAATTATTTGTAGATATTTCAACCACAGTTTTCAAGCCATGATGTCTTTCAGTTGCAACAAAAGGATACCTTTTCTAGGTGAAGTAACTGATTTTTTGGCATAAAGAGTACCAAGCAAGAGGTGATCCTCATATTACACGCTGTTATGGGTAAAAGAGGCACCAAAATTTGGAACATATAGTGATGAGTCTGTTTTATTTTTCATAAAACAGTATGCCACATGTGACATCTCAAAAGATGATGGTGAAAAGGGCTTGAGGCAGCAAGGTCTACAACTCATAGATGTGGGAAACACTGTCAACAAAAACACAGATGCAAAGGAACATTTTACATGAGATGTCGTTTTGTATTCCCACAACCCGTCATTTTACAAGGAAGAGTAAACAGTTTTTTGTCTACAGTCAGACATACACTAACACAGAAATCATAAACAAATACATACAATCTCAGAAGAACAGAGGGGTCAATATATATTACTGACTAAACCCTGTTATTCTGAAGATATGGAATGCAAATATAGATTTACAATTTGTTGCATACAACTCCATCGCTGTTGCTCGATACATGACTACATATATAACAAAATCAGAGAGAAGAGAAATGAAAGAAATGTGGAAGGAGATTTCTGCAGGAAAAGGCCTTCCCAATATATTGTATAGTTTCAGCTTGAAGATGCTTTCCCACTGAGAAATAGGTTACTATACGTGTTCGGACCACTTGAGCTCAGCTAGTTTGTTTTCAAAGTCATGAGGAAATGTATGGGAAAGTCCAGGCCTTGTAAGCAATCGAAATATATATCTAAAGTATTTAGCAGAAATACAGTATCTTGCAGAATTCGATCCAGAAAGTAGAGCTATTCTGAAAACTAGTTGGTTGGATACATAGTGCCCAAGAAGCAGTCCACATCTTCAAAGCATGTAAAGTAATTTTGAGCCGTAATTTAAATTTTGAGAAAGGGTCAGTAAATGGTGCAATGGCTAAAGTTATTGATTTCATTAGTTTTCCAAATAGAGATGAGTTTTAATACTTGCTCATAAAATTTGATCACATTGATGTGTTGTACGTATTTTGCTAGTGAAAGACATATGTGAGGCGCCAGCAGTTCCCCCTCTCTCTGGAGTATGCTGCAACTGTTCATAAATCACAAGGTTTAAGTGTTGATGCAGATTTTGTTAATATTGGTAGTACTGCCTTTAAAGAAGGAATGTCATATGCAACATTGTCGCGAGCAAGAAGATTGTCCGGTCTGTTTTTGATTTATTTTTATGATAAGAAAGTTAGTGTCGATGCAAGCTGTGTAAAAGAGTACAGTTGGTTAAGAAGTGTATATGCTCCTCGTTTAGGTCAATACCCTGTTTATGAAGAATGGATAATCTGTCCAAATGGATTACAAAACAGTGTATAGATGCTGAAGAAAAGAAAGGGCACAAGGAAACTTGAGAAGCTGTTAAGAAGAGAAAACTGGAAAATGATGGAGATGTTGTAGTATACCAGTTGGAAAACAGTTCAGGTATCAACTGCTCTGCAAATGTTGTTCTCAGTGTACTGTTTCAGTTACTACAACTAGTGAACCATATTCAACAAAAGTCACATTAGAGATTGCATTCTGTGCTCTATCATTTGATCCAACGTTTACTGACTGACAGAACTGTGATACATTCTGCTTCCGGTGTTAGAGATCTTTTAGATATATGTACCGGATCAGTAATGTTTATTCTTAACACTCACCAAGACGCAAAGGAATGTATTATGGTTATGTTTGGAATTTTGGAACAAGAAGATGTAAATAATGATGATTTATTCAGGCTGAGTTACATATAGGGACATGACTGTGAAGATTGTGATTATTCATCCACCACTCAAATAAATTCTGAGCATTTTCTGAATCTAACATTACCAGATTCCAAAACTGTGCCTTTTGACAAATTGTTGCAGGAGGCTAACCAAAATATGACTTGCCCAAAATGCAGATCAGATCTTATGGCTACATTAATCCTATCAACAACTGTTATATACCTTATAGTAATGCTACAACAATGCAGAGCGGATGGTTCCAAATTGGAAACTCTAATTGCAAACTACAAATATCTATTTCGGGGAGCACATTTACTACTTTGGCTATCATCTTTCACGAAGAAATTAATACAACCTCTGGACACTACACTGCCTATTTAAAGAGTGGAAATGGATGGACTGAATGCAATGACATCAACGTTAAATACAAACCTAAACTTTCATTCAAACTGCCAAACTCTTATCTTTTCTTTCTTCAACCAAAGTTCTAAGGAAGAATTCTGGATGAAAAAGTGGTCATAGTGTTTCTTCTAAGTGGTTCATCAGTATATTAGACATTCTTCGGCCTGTTGGGAGTAATGTCTTTAAATATTTCTTCAAAATTCAACAGTTCTTTTGTCTTCCACAAAAGAGTTAATAACACATCTAAATACTACACTGTGGGGTCGTGGCCAAGATGGCAACCATGTAGGCTGCTCAGACGGAAGCTCCTTAGCCCTCATTCTTTCAAAAATATCCTGAACCGATACCGCTGCCACCCTTGCCACCTGCAAGGCATTTGATCAATACTGCGGTGGTCTGGTGCGCTCAGCGGGGAGGTGCTCCCAGACAGCAGGACTTTGGCGGCCGGGAGACACGGCCTACGGCCCGTGGCACAAAAAGATGCACCAGGTGGGTGTGTCCTACCTGCACGGCATGGGGCATGCAAAGTGGTGGCTGCCCAATTCCGGACCCCGCCATTCCACGGCACCAATACAACAGCTGGCTCCTCATGGATTGGGAGTGCGGTAGCCGCTACAGCATTCAACTGTGGCGGCTGACTGGAATTGGAGGCAGCCGTGCACTGTAGTTCCTGCACCACCACGATGGCTTCTGCCTGCCGGCTCCTGGTGACGTGCTGCCCTCATGGATGGCCCAGGACCAGGTGAGTGAACACTGAGAGAGGCTTCTTCCTACAGTTTTGAGCATTACTCCACCCTCCTTTTTGACTGCAATTCAAGGTCTCTTCTGCTGTGCAGCCCTTCCCTTCACCCCAGCAGTAACCATTTCCTGCCACGCCTAATCTTGCATACATATATATATTGGTGGCCTTCCACTTTGCAGTACTGGGACCACTTTGTCATCAAGCGAATGCTGAGGCATTGATGGGGCCTGAGGGGGCCAATCTCTTGCCCTGAAGGCTCTCATGCCTTGTGTTCAGAGCTTTGAAGCAGCGAGTGGTAATTCATCGGGTGCTGTCATTGCACGCTTGCCTCCCCCCTCTGGTAACTCTAGGGGACCGTATGGACCAAGGGCATACTGGCGCAACCTGGGACAGTGATGTCTCACATGTAGGTTATTCGTAATTGTACACTGGGACACATTCTGATCAACACTGTATATCTGGAGCATTATTTCTACAGCGCTCGACACCTCAGGAGCTTCCCAAACTGCAATGCTCATAGTCATGGCACGCAGCCAACATGGTGCATCCCAAGACAGACAAAACCTCGGCAGTGCCCCCTTGCACCTGAGGGGGCGGCTCCGAGAGCAAGTCACCATACACACCAGATGATTCATTAGGAGCCACCTTAGCGGCACACTCTTGATGAGATCCTCGCAGCTGTGCTAGAGATTAAAACTACCCCGGAACCAAATGTAGACACTCTGCAGATTGACTTGAATCTTATACGAGTTGACCATTAGAAGCTCAAAGAACGTGCTGTGTCTGCAGAATCAACCTTGATATCCCTTGGCCCATCAATCACTGAAACTAACGCACATATCAAGGTACTACAGGATATGAGGTGAAGTATCTCCGTCAACGTGCAGATAACCAGGAAGGCAGATCCTGATGCAATAATGTTTGGATTGTGGGCTTGCCATAACGTCTTGAGGGTCACAGCAAGGAGCTGTACATTGAGGCTTTGTTCTCCACAACCATTCTGCAGGGTAAGCCACAGAGTGCTCAGTAGACCACCCCTCCGGGGCCTTCTCCACGTTTGGTTGTCACCTGCATATTCAATAATAGGGACAGGAATAATTTTTTGCAGGTCACCAGAGCCCTAGTCAATATTTTTCTGGGTTACACCCTTGAGGTGCAACGACTGTGGTCTTCTTTCATGGCAGTGAAGCACTGTATGTGGGAACATGATATCAAGTATGCCTATCAGTTTCATGAAATGCTGCAGATCATGCAGGGAGACAGTACCATGTCTGTGTCACCCCAGAGGATGCCTGGTCCTGGCTGGAGCGGAGGGGCATTACAGCCATGCCGGCATACTCTTCCTTTTCCCACCTGGAATGGGAGGTGCAAGGTCACCACAGGGCCCATGCAGGCGTCACACGGTTGTCCCTATGAAGGAACAGGCTGCCAAGGAGAGTGGTTGCATAGGTGGAGCAAAGGTCGGTCGCTCCCTCTCCTGCTGACTCGGATGCGAACAATCATGATGGTGCCCCACCTGACATTGACTTACACTTAATGACTACACTACTTGAGGGGCTCTACTGTGACTCCCCAAACGACTGGGGATGTGATATAAGAGAATGTACATTCATGGTGATTTTCCTGCATTATCTATTGGTTCTCTGTGCAGTAGACAAGAAGGTGGGATGAGATAGAATTTTACTCTTGTATTGGATGGGGGCTACATGCTCCGCTCACACAGCGACTGTCATTGCTACTTTTTCTTGCGGTCCGTGACCTGACAAGTGAATTGCTTTTCAGATTTGTTTATTGCAGCATGTGATTTCAAGGGTAGGCCGTCTTTGTGCCTCCCCTTCATATCGAATGGAATCCAGTTTGGTTGCCCGATCATTGATGGGGATAACTGGCCTTGACCAGTTGATGATGTGGCCCGGGTCAGTGGGTTTGTTGGGGGTTATTTACAGGAATGTTTCCTTACTGTTTCCCTTTTTGCCTTATTTGTCATATTCCTTGCCCAGCCGGATATATCTGTTGTGCTATCCTTCCCCTGCAAACTGTGAATGCTGGGTTTCATTATGTACCAATTATATGACTACTAAAGATGATCATTGACTTGCATGGAACTTGAAGGGGTTTTGGCACATATAGGAAAGGGCACATGATTAGTTCCAATCTCAGGTGGTGTCACATTCAGTCCACTTGCCTCCAGAGGTTGCGAAAACGCTGGCGAGGTCTTGTGGTGGGTACCGCTTACTCCGCTTATGCCAGGGGGGTCCTATTGTGGGTAGCACCGGGAGTGCCATTTCTGCCTGAAAAGTTAGGTATGTTATTGTGGAGGGTATGTTGGACAGGGAACCTTTTACTTTGATGATGCTGTATGCCCCTAATGTGGGTCAATCTCTCTTCTTGTCCTCATTGCCAGTGGCCCCTGTTCGTTCACCACACTCTCCCACATTCTGGTGTGGAGATTTTAAATGTGTTCCAGATTTAGATCTTGACAACTCCACTCCTCCACTATTGGGGGCACAGTCTCACAATAACTCCTAGAACCTATGGCATTGGTCGTAGAACATACTGGGATTGGATTTCTGGCACACATTACACCCGCTTTAACAGGAGTATTCCCGTTACTTAGCACTACATGCTCTCCACATCAGGATAGATTTAATATTAGGCTCAGGGTCTCTTGCAACTAAATGCAGACATGCGGAATATCTGGGGCAGACATTATCAGACCACTGTCCGTTGTTGGTGTCTTTCAGGTGGGGGAGACCGTGTCCAACCATTCCCACCTGGCGCTTGCAGTCACAGGCATTGGCAGATATGGTAAACTATTGGGTAACATGTTGCTAGATATTTTGTGGAGAACAAAGGTTCTGCTGCAGATGAATGGGTGGAGTGGGACGCCTTCAAGGTGGTAATGAGGAGGGCACTGTTCCAGGGTCGGTATGGTTGAAGGTCAACCAAGACCGTACCTCAACAAAGGGAAAGTAAAGAGAAGGATCTATGTCTTAGAGGTCTAGGGTGGGGTACTCAGGATGGGGGGAGACAGCATCAGTGTCTCTTGTTGCCCTCACACACCCCGAGGGATGTCATGCTTCATCATCGGGCGGTGCTCCTCGTCGGGCCGGCGGTGCAATGCCCTACGGGTCCCCCGAAGGGTCTCTTTAGCGGAGATCTTTTAAGAGCGCTGCCGATTGGTGCATGCGGGTATGTGGAGGGGGAGTACCAGGGTCAGTGGTGGCTGTAGTGTGTGCAGGAATAAAAATACCTAAGGGTTACCAGGGAAGCTAGTTTAATAAGAAGGCACCCTTGGTACATTAAAATACGTGGCAAAAATGTTACTAATTAAAACGTGATGTGTTTAGTAGTAACTGAAGGTACAGGTCAAATGGTCGACATGTTTCGCGCCTTTCAGTGGTCAGAGTGATCCATGGCGCTTCATCAGGACCAGTAGAGGTGAAAAGTGTGGGGAAAGGTGTCCAGACTATGTGTGGTGGGTGGGGTAAAATATCACCCTCCCACTCGGCAATGAAAGGGAGTACAGTGTCTCCTAAACAGGTGGTGTGTGCAGGGAGGAGTCTGTTGTGCCCCCTTTGCGTAAGACCTAGATCAAAAGAAAGATAAAACAAAAAGAAATGCAGAGGTTAAAAAACATATGCGGACTTACCTTGTCGATCCGCATAAGTACATAGTGATCCGAGAGATCACAATTTTACAATGAGACAGTCATAATGTCATGCACCCGGAGGCCCAGGCTACTCTCAGGGTTCTGTAGGAGCGGGGAGGCGTGGGTGTGGTCCCATGCCAGTCAAAAGGTGGTAGGTCCCGGGTCCCGGTGGCGGTCACAGAACCCAGCTGGAGACTCGATAGGTAAACTGTTGTACCCCGCGGGGCCCGGACACCTCCACTTGGCTGTGCAACGGGGTCACCCGGCGTGTCGTCAAACCTTTTGACTGGCATGGGACCACACCCACGCCTCCCCGCTCCTACAGAACCCTGAGAGTAGCCTGGGCCTCCGGGTGCATGACATTATGACTGTCTCATTGTAAAATTGTGATCTCTCGGATCACTATGTACTTATGCGGATCGACAAGGTAAGTCCGCATATGTTTTTTAACCTCTGCATTTCTTTTTGTTTTATCTTTCTTTTGATCTAGGTCTTACGCAAAGGGGGCACAACAGACTCCTCCCTGCACACACCACCTGTTTAGGAGACACTGTACTCCCTTTCATTGCCGAGTGGGAGGGTGATATTTTACCCCACCCACCACACATAGTCTGGACACCTTTCCCCACACTTTTCACCTCTACTGGTCCTGATGAAGCGCCATGGATCACTCTGACCACTGAAAGGCGCGAAACATGTCGACCATTTGACCTGTACCTTCAGTTACTACTAAACACATCACGTTTTAATTAGTAACATTTTTGCCACGTATTTTAATGTACCAAGGGTGCCTTCTTATTAAACTAGCTTCCCTGGTAACCCTTAGGTATTTTTATTCCTGCACACACTACAGCCACCACTGACCCTGGTACTCCCCCTCCACATACCCGCATGCACCAATCGGCAGCGCTCTTAAAAGATCTCCGCTAAAGAGACCCTTCGGGGGACCCGTAGGGCATTGCACCGCCGGCCCGACGAGGAGCACCGCCCGATGATGAAGCATGACATCCCTCGGGGTGTGTGAGGGCAACAAGAGACACTGATGCTGTCTCCCCCCATCCTGAGTACCCCACCCTAGACCTCTAAGACATAGATCCTTCTCTTTACTTTCCCTTTGTTGAGGTACGGTCTTGGTTGACCTTCAACCATACCGACCCTGGAACAGTGCCTTATAGTAATTACCCTATTGACTTCTTGGAGCACAGGCACTGGACCATTAACCAGCTCCTGGTCCCCCCCTATTTTTGGATACAATGAGGAGGGCATGCATGTCGGCATAGTTTGGAGTACGCCGGGCCATTCAGGGAGAGAACTTCTGCCTCTGGAAGACAGACTGAGGGGGGTGGAAAGGCACTGGATGAATAATTCAACCTCCTTTCTGGTACTAGCTGACTTTAGGACTGATTATAGACCTCTATCTGGATCTCTGGCCAATTCTGATTTTAGGGAATACACCAAGCGACAACACAAACTGGGGGATTAAGCCAACAGCTTATAGGCCTGGTTATTGAAATCCGAACGTCCCCAAACCATAGTCAGTGCTATCCGTACTCATGCTGGACATATAGTGAATTCCCAATAAGACATCAATAAAGAGTTCAAGCGTTATTCAGGAACCAATATCAGCCCTCACTGTATGTGACTCCTGACACAATTCTAGCCTATTAACGACCTTTAGAAACCCACCTTCGTACTCCATTATTGGCACAGAATCGAAGAGGGGATCATGTTGGCCATCAAACACATCGTGCGGGGCAAAACACCTGGCACTGATGGGCCACCTATTAAATTTTACGCCACGTATGGGGCTCTCCAGGCACCACATTTATTAGCACTGTACAAGCGAGCCAAGATGCAGGGTAGACTGCCGGAGAGCCCTGATCACTGTCCTCCCCGAGGCCAAGAGAGACCTTCTAGAGGTAACATCTTATCGTCCACTGTCTCCCCTTAACCTAGATAATAAGGCACCGGGAAAGGTTGCTGACCCTGATAGTGAATACACTGACCAAAACGGATTCATACATTCCTTAATATTCGTCGATTATTCAATGTAATGGACTTGGTGCACAGGACATCCACACAGGTGTGGGTGGCCTCTTTAGACATAGAGAAGACATTTAACCCTGGGTTGGGCCTACCTACAGGGTGTCCTGCGGAGACTGGGTTTTAGCTAGGATTTCTGTATGTGGATACGGATACTTTATATTGCTCCAATGGCCAGGGCAAGCTCTGGCGATATTGTGTCAGACAGCTTTCCGATTGGGCGTGTGACCAGGCAGGGATGCTCCCTCTCCGCCTTATTGCTCGTCCTGGCTATGGAACCAATAGTCTAATATGCAACCCTTGATATAAAATTCAAGAAAGTTGACTAATAACAATTTTACGCCAATAGTGAGATAATATAGGTAAACATGTAATAAAGCGATACAAAAGTTGAAAGAAACAGAAGGTGAAGCAAAAAAGCTTGATCTAAGGATAATCAGCATCCCATCATTACACTCTTGAAGTGCCCAGTGTCATCATCTGGGTTACCAAACAACTCTTCTCAGAGCCCTCATATTATATCGAGGCTATATGAATGAGTTGTATCCTCTTATCAAGAAACATCCAGAAAAAGAGGAAAAAATAGAGAATTGTGAAGAGTGCAAAGTAATAAACAAATATTTTTTGTATTTTACCAATGCTCATAAAACAGAATACACAATTGATTTGCACTAGATATATGTATTACTGAGCTGTGCCCCATCAATCGTGTTTCTATCTAAAACCAGTGAACAAAAAAGAAGAGAAGGAAGGCAGGTAACCAACGTTTGCTGCCCACTAGTTGGTCGACATGTTTCAGCCTTCAGGAGAAACTCTCCCTGGCTTTCTTCAGGACCTCTTGATCAAAGTCCCTAGTATGGACTTTGGAAAAGAAAATGGGTTACTACTATACCCTTGTATATGTTATCCAATTCCTCAATGTGATTGCTGATGATAGTTGACATCTACAGAACGAGAGAATCAACAAAACAATGAATTAAATTCGGAAGTGAAAAATGACAAATAATCACATGAGACATTTAGCTTCAAAACGTCTGTATCCTCATTCTTCTGAAGAACGTTTAGAAAAAAATCATGCTTACCAAACAATATCTGAGGAAAAAGCCCCACCTCACTCGGCACCAGCTCAAGTCAAGGAAGAGGCCCCGCTCTGCAAGTAAACGTGAGCCAATAAATCAACCGGTCTCTAAACCTAAAGAACGGTACATTTCTCAAAGTTTGAAGAAGGATTTGTAAGTGCTTGACGATATCCCACACTCATAGTAGTGATCGTGACCGGGACATGTCAGCTGTGTTATCATTTGGCATATTATTAAAACAACGTAGCTAAGTTTGGCATAAAGATAACTGAAATGCAACTCCTCCAAGATGACGGATTTATCCACAAAAAATATATTCTAGGCAGAAGCTGTTCATGATTAAATAACTCTTCGACTGTATGGATCGAGATACAGCGCTCAAATGCATAGGTATTTTGAGCGAATCTACGCAATTTCAAATTAAGACATGCAAGTTGCGAGCCTATTTATAAATACAAATGCAAGAATTGACTCGTGAGCCGTACCTGTCCGTCGGTACCTCCGGCTGGGACTCGTGCTGGGATGGAGGTAACTGACGTGACCGGATCGGCTGTTTTTATGTCGAGTTGAAAAGCTCAGCTGTCTACAATCAGTAAAGCCCGCCAAACGAGTATCCGGCGCGCTGAATGTGACGTCTATAGAACTACAAAAAAAGATCTCAATTGCTGGTTATTGTAGTTCGAAACTGAAGCTGTATCTTTTTTAATAGACCAACTCGAAAAAACTTTATTGTGACATGCGTTTACCGCTACACTGTAACACAGGGAGGGAAAACTATTCGGAAATAGAAGTTTATTTACAGTGAGGATATAAAATTCAGTGAATGTTCATATGAGAAGGCACACGTGCTGTATGGGATTATTTGTGCCGAAATAGAGACGAACATCTAAACTTGAGAGCAGGAAGAACTTTCTCTAGTCATGAACATTAGAGATTGTCTAGTGATGATGTAATCAGTACTACAGTATATCCTGGGCCAAACGCTACCATCTGTTCAGATCACTTTTGTTTTTAAGTCTTATTATTTACTTTTTCTTTAGCGACATCCATGGTATCGCGTCGTTAAGACCCTGGGCATCGCTGGACAATTTAAAAATCCATCGTTGCTCGCGTAAGAACAAGAAATTGGACACATCGCTCACATGTGATGGAATATAAGGTTTTTCAAGTACAGTCCAATTAAAATCACCCGCATCATGATCTTTTTCAACAAAGTGTTTAGTTAGTTTCATGATGGTTTTTTTACATCTGAATGTACTCTTGTGTTCCTGCATCCGTAGTTTTACTTTTCTCGTTGTCATACCCACGTACTGTAGCGAGCATGGACATGTGATAAGGTACACAAGGTTTTCACTGTTGCAGTTTGTGAAACTTTTTTGTACCCAAGGTATGGTGGTACCAATGTTCACAGTTTTAGATGCTTGGGTTTGTGGGCAAACCCCAAGTGGAAAAACTTCCACTGGAGCGGTTAACTTGTGTTACTACCTTCTGTACTTTAACTAACATGATCCAAAAAAGTGTTCGTAAACACTGGCGAATACTTAACAGCGATTCTGACAAGATACCACTCCCTTTGTTTTCTTTGAAAAGAAGCACTAATCTGAAAGATGTACTGGTCCACACTCGTCCTCGTGAGCAGAAACAAGTTACAGATACCACCTTATGGGGTTTACCTCCAGTCCAGGGCCATTATCCATGCGGCACCTGTGTCCAATTTCTTGTTCTTACGCGAGCAACGATGGATTTTTAAATTGTCCAGCGATGCCCAGGGTCTTAACGACGCGATACCATGGATGTCGCTAAAGAAAAAGTAAATAATAAGACTTAAAAACAAAAGTGATCTGAACAGATGGTAGCGTCTGGCCCAGGATATACTGTAGTACTGATTACATCATCACTAGACAATCTCTAATGTTCATGACTAGAGAAAGTTCTTCCTGCTCTCAAGTTTAGATGTTCGCCTCTATTTCGGCACAAATAATCCCATACAGCACGTGTGCCTTCTCATATGAACATTCACTGAATTTTATATCCTCACTGTAAATAAACTTCTATTTCCGAATAGTTTTCCCTCCCTGTGTTACAGTGTAGCGGTAAACGCATGTCACAATAAAGTTTTTTCGAGTTGGTCTATTAAAAAAGATACAGCTTCAGTTTCGAACTACAATAACCAGCAATTGAGATCTTTTTTTGTAGTTCTATAGACGTCACATTCAGCGCGCCGGATACTCGTTTGGCGGGCTTTACTGATTGTAGACAGCTGAGCTTTTCAACTCGACATAAAAACAGCCGATCCGGTCACGTCAGTTACCTCCATCCCAGCACGAGTCCCAGCCGGAGGTACCGACGGACAGGTACGGCTCACGAGTCAATTCTTGCATTTGTATTTATAAATAGGCTCGCAACTTGCATGTCTTAATTTGAAATTGCGTAGATTCGCTCAAAATACCTATGCATTTGAGCGCTGTATCTCGATCCATACAGTCGAAGAGTTATTTAATCATGAACAGCTTCTGCCTAGAATATATTTTTTGTGGATAAATCCGTCATCTTGGAGGAGTTGCATTTCAGTTATCTTTATGCCAAACTTAGCTACGTTGTTTTAATAATATGCCAAATGATAACACAGCTGACATGTCCCGGTCACGATCACTACTATGAGTGTGGGATATCGTCAAGCACTTACAAATCCTTCTTCAAACTTTGAGAAATGTACCGTTCTTTAGGTTTAGAGACCGGTTGATTTATTGGCTCACGTTTACTTGCAGAGCGGGGCCTCTTCCTTGACTTGAGCTGGTGCCGAGTGAGGTGGGGCTTTTTCCTCAGATATTGTTTGGTAAGCATGATTTTTTTCTAAACGTTCTTCAGAAGAATGAGGATACAGACGTTTTGAAGCTAAATGTCTCATGTGATTATTTGGCATTTTTCACTTCCGAATTTAATTCATTGTTTTGTTGATTCTCTCGTTCTGTAGATGTCAACTATCATCAGCAATCACATTGAGGAATTGGATAACATATACAAGGGTATAGTAGTAACCCATTTTCTTTTCCAAAGTCCATACTAGGGACTTTGATCAAGAGGTCCTGAAGAAAGCCAGGGAGAGTTTCTCCTGAAGGCTGAAACATGTCGACCAACTAGTGGGCAGCAAACGTTGGTTACCTGCCTTCCTTCTCTTCTTTTTTGTTCACTGGTTTTAGATAGAAACACGATTGATGGGGCACAGCTCAGTAATACATATATCTAGTGCAAATCAATTGTGTATTCTGTTTTATGAGCACTGGTAAAATACAAAAAATATTTGTTTATTACTTTGCACTCTTCACAATTCTCTATTTTTTCCTCTTTTTCTGGATGTTTCTTGATAAGAGGATACAACTCATTCATATAGCCTCGATATAATATGAGGGCTCTGAGAAGAGTTGTTTGGTAACCCAGATGATGACACTGGGCACTTCAAGAGTGTAATGATGGGATGCTGATTATCCTTAGATCAAGCTTTTTTGCTTCACCTTCTGTTTCTTTCAACTTTTGTATCGCTTTATTACATGTTTACCTATATTATCTCACTATTGGCGTAAAATTGTTATTAGTCAACTTTCTTGAATTTTATATCAAGGGTTGCATATTAGACCTCGGATCCCTTTCGTGTTTTTGAAATATATAGGAAGGGGGCTTAGGAATCCTTGTAGGTCTTTAAATATTTGCCCTCAGACCCTATCTGTTTTGATTGTTTATGGAACCAATAGCCCATATGCTCAGAGAATGAGTGACTGAATGCACAGGGACCTATCGGCAGCAGTAAGGTTTGATCAAAAGGGTAATCTAACGCAGAAGATAGACATTACAAGAGGAGTTAGACAAGGCTGTATTTTGGCGCCCTTGCTATTTACCCTTTATATTAATCGTCTTGAACCTTATGTGGAGCTGCTAAAGATATTCCCCGCATAAGGAACAGATTGATTTCAGCTTTGCTTTATGCAGACGATGCTACGCTCCTAGCACGCACAGCTGTGGGCCTGCAGCACCTGTTGACTGCCTTCACTAATTTTATAGGCTCATTAGACCCACATGTAAATCTGTCTAAATTACATATTATGAGACTGGGAGGGAAGCCAAAGATATCTAAAATGTTTTGTTGTGGCGGGGCTGAAGTAACCAGGGTCTCTACATTCCCGTATCTGGGCATTTTATTTGATGATAGGTGTTCATGGGCTCCGCAAAGAAGGGCGAAGAGAAATGCTATACTTGCTCAACAGGCGCGATACTTGATTTTGTCCGGAGGCTGGGTGCTAAGCCCGTGCAGGCTATGCTGAACATATACAAGGCTAAAAGTATTGCTATCGTCAAGTATGGCTCCGAAATTTGGGGTTATAGTTACAAATTGTTGAAAATACATTTTTAAGAACCTTGCTCTCAGTCCTCCAATCCACATCCTCGTATATTATTCATCAGGAGATGGGTATTGATTATGTGGTGGATTCGATTAGAATGTCGCCCATTCTCAAATGAATCTCGATCTGGTCCAACCCAGAGTTGGTAAGGAGATGATACGAGATTGCATGTCTCTAGATAGGGCCAGCAATATAGCGGGGCTGTGACATTTGAAAAGCACAGCTGAGTTATTAGGCCGCCCAGCCTTGTTTGACAACCCTGAAACAATATGCAAAAAAGACCTTGTGTGGGCTGAGACCTCGTATCTGCGCATAGCGTCATCAGAAAGAGAGTCTGCGGAATTATTGAAAACTACTGTCTGCGCCCACCAGCTCCTAAAAACTTCTTATTTTATGGAGCCTTATTTGGATATCGTCACCAAGCCTCAGCACCGTTTTCTCCTGACGAGATTTAGGTTTAATTATCTACATCTCTTGCTGGCTGACCCTCCTGGCTGGGCAAAGATAGAGGACCTGGGGCCATGCTCTTGCGATTGTTTCTCAAGGCAGGACACCATGCATTTTGTCCTTTTTGGTGATAATTACTTATCCATACGCAGGCGCTATATCCTTCCTATCTTAAAGAACAAAGGTTTCCTGACGGCTAGACCGGCGCTCATATATTTGCAGATGTTGAGTAGTCCCTGGGAAACTTTTAGCATTGCGAGCTTTTTAGCAGCAGCAGTTAGATTGAAGAAAAAAAGAAAAAAAAGAAATAGTGAGCGAATAGGATTAGACAATTAGATCCTTTTATGTATCATTAACCTATTGTATATGAAATGTTTTTTATACTGTTTGTATCTCATAGTGGTACATGCATATTTAGACTTGGGATTACGTTTTAAATGTGAGTGATTTTGTGCACAAATTTTTGGTTTTGAAATGTGATGGGTATTTTTAACATGCTTTTATGGTTTAAAATAACCGAATAAAGTGATTTTTTACTTGAGTGACTGAATGGAGATGTAGGATGGTGGATTTGTTCCAGGTAGTCTCTATGTATGCCGACGACACCCTGATTTATTTGAAGGCTGATCCATTGCTTTTACCGGCAGTCATGTCGGATTCGGATGATTTTGGTTGCATATCAGAGCTGAGAATCAATTGGGGGAAATCATGCCTCTTTCTCTTTTGTAGGTACCCTCGGGTCTGCGAGAACCATATATGCGCTCCCCTCTACAATTGGCCCCTGACAAATTTAAGTGCTTGGGATTACATGTTTCCCATAAGGAAAGGGACCTGATGGATGGTAACCTAGGCAAGACACTCACGTTCATCCATCAATCGTTGCCCTTCGCATCACAGCTACCACTTTCACCAATAGGCCGGATATCCATTGCTAAGATGGTAATACTAACACGCCTTCTTTACTTTTTCGCTGCACTTCTGGTGATGTTAAAGAAACCCTTTTTGCAGGACCTCCGATATCTTCTTGCCTCCTATACTGGGGCTCTAAGAGACACAGGGCCAGATGTATCAGCATTGCATTTTGCGATTCTATAATAGCGAATTTTACCAATTCGCTATCATAGAATCGCAAAATGTAATGTATGTAGGTTTCGAAAATAAATAACAATTCCTAAATATTCCTTAATAGCAAATCGTAAATTGCGATTCGCTATTAAGGAATGCTTTCCCACTCCTTCCTATGGGCCTGGAGGCCCATAGGAATGAATAGCAAGGCAGTCGCAATTCGCGATTACCAAATTGTTAATTGCAAATGCAATTTCAAGGGTGATATGGGGCCAAAGGGCCACCCTGATGCACCCCCAAGGGCATGTGTATGCGCCGCATGGCACTTGGAAAAATGTAATTTTGTGCATTTTTCTAAGGATTTGCAAATTACCACCAACTTGTGGTAATTTGCGATTCCTTAATGCAAAGTCGCATTCTGAGAATGCTTCTTGCATTGCATTTAGGGAATAGCAAATTGCGATTCCCTAATTGCATTTGCAAAATATGTAATCACATCACTCAGCAACTCCATCCCAAACATCGCGGAAAACGACGACCCCAACACCGCAGCCCGAACCCTGCACAGATGGATCTCCGACAGCGCCAACACCATAGTCCCCCTCAAGAAAAACAACAACACCCACGCCAAGAAAACTAGATGGTTCACCACTGAACTTTGAGAGTCCAGAGCACTTGCTGCCGCCTCGAAAGGCCTGGAGAAACACCAAACCCACAGACGCCCACAACTTCAGAGCTGCCACCAACGCCCACCACCAACTCATCAGAAAAACGAGGAAAAAAGCGATTGAAGACAGAATCTCCACTCATGCACACAACAGCAAAGAACTCTTCAACAGCATCAAGGAGTTCGCCCAACCCACCAGCAAGTCCACCGACATCCCTCCCTCACAAGACCTCTGCCACAAACTCAGCACCTTTTTCCACCACAAAATCAAGAGCATACAAAATCAAGAGCATCAGCGACAACTTTGACGAAGACAACCAACACACTAAACCCTCACCAACCACCCCCGACACCCTGAAGCCAGCGATCGACAACTAGACTACCCTCACCACCGAAGACACACTGAAGACAATGAATTCAATCCACTCCGGGGCCCCCATGGACCCCTGCCTCCACCACATTTTCAACAGAGCCGCTGACACCATCGCACCCATGCTTTGCCACACCATCAACCGCTCCCTGGCAACCGCCTCGTTCCCCGACTACTGGAAACACACTGAGATCAACCCCCTCCTGAAGAAACCCTTGGCGGACCCCACCAACCTCAAAAACTACAAACCCATCTCCCTGCTCCCGTTCCCATCTAAAGTCATCAAGAAAGCCATCAACAGCCAACTTGCCACATTCATCGAAGAGCACAACATCCTCGACGCCTCCCAATCCGGCTTCAGAAAAAACCACAGTACAGAAACCGCCCTCCTCGCCGCAACAGACGACATCCGCACCTTACGGGACAAAGGAGAAACAGCAGCCCTCATCCTCCTCGACCTCTCAGCGGCGTTCGACACAGTCTCTCACCGCACCCTAATACGCAGACTCCACGACGCAGGGATCCAAGACAAGCCCCTCGACTGGATCTGCTCCTTCCTCGTCAGCAGAACGCAGTGGGTCAGACTCCCCCCTTTCCTCTCGGACCCTACACTTACCACCTGCAGAGTCCCCCAGGGGTCCTACCTCAGCCCTACAGTCTTCAACGTCTACATGGCTCCGCTTGCCCCCATCGTCAGAACCTATGGACTCAACATTGTGTCATACGCAGACGACACCCAACTCATCCTCTCCCTATCCATGAACCCAACACCGCCAGACACAACTTTCGAGAAGGTATGGGAGCCGTTGCCAAATGGATGAAAAACAGCTGCCTACAACTAAACACCAACAAAACGGAAGTACTCATCATGGGCCCAAACCCGGATGTCTGGAACGACACCTGGTGGCCCCTCACCCTCAGAAGCCCGCCCACCCCCACGGACCATGCACGCAACCTGGAAATCATCCTAGACTCAGAGCTCAAAATTGACCGCCAGATCAACTCTGTCTCGTCCTCCTGCTTCCACTCCCTCCACCTTCTACATAGGACGTTCAAACACACAAAGACCGTCACTCACGCCCTGGTCACCAGCAGGCTCGACTACGGCAACGTACTCTATGCCGGAATAAACAAAAACCTCACCCACAAGCTAGAGAACATCCAAAACGCCGCTGCAAGACTGGTCCTCAACCTGCCAAGACACTGCCACATCTCCCAGCACCTGCTCACACTCCACTGGCTCCCCATCGAAGCTAGAATCACCTTCATGATGCTAACCCATGCTCACAAGGCACTCCACGACACCGAACCAGCATACCTGAAAAGCCGACTCAAATTTCACGCACCCCAAAGCACCCTACGATCAGCCTAGCTCTCCTACGCCATGGTCCCCCGCACCATAAAGGCCAGGTCGGGAGGCCGCTCCTTCTCCTTCTGCGCGGCCAGAGCCTGGAACGACTTTCCGCTGCACCTCAGACAGACAACATAGCTCCCATCTTCACAAGAAACCTCAAAACCTGGCTCTTCGACAGACCCCCTCCTTGATGGACTGGAACCTGTGACCCCTCCCACCCCCCAGCCCCTTGAGACCCTTACGGGTGAGTAGTCGCGCTTAACAAACACCTGATTGATTTGTAATCACAAAAATCGTGATTACCTATTTTGCTAATGCCTTTTGGGATGATACATCCCAAAGGGATTTTTACCATTCACAAATGGGCCGATTCCGCAAATCAGCCCACTTGTGACCAGCAAAAGCCTTGATACATCTGGCCCATAGAGTCATGATCGAAGCAATGAACCTGGCATTTGAGATGGGAGGCCTGGGTGTTCCCAATTACGAGTTATACTACGCTGCTGCTGAACTACAGTGACCACTACAGTGGATCCATGCTTTGTCATGCCCTGAAAGAGAAACACCAGGCCTTGATTTGGGCGCCCACCGTATGCTTGGATGGTTATTGACGTGCCACTTCCAGCGAGAGACACGCAATGTTTTGACATGAGCAGCAGCATGTTGCTGAAGGAAATACATTCCTAATGGCTGGAGGGACATCCCATATGCCCTCAGTTTGCCTCTTTGGGACACACCACTTTGCAGACCTTTACTGACTCTTTAATGTGTAGATGACTGGACGACAGCTGGTTACAAGACATGGGGGGATCTGAAATTGGAAGGGACTATGTGCACGTTTGAGGATTTAGTGGAGAGTAGGGGTCATCCTCCGGGACAGTTTATGGTGTATTCAGCCCTTTGAGATGTGGCCGGCAAGATGTGGAATACCAACTTTAATTTAACCTGCACAGATGCAACACTGGACCTGATACTGACTAGCACAACTACGCACTGCGCGATAACTGTCCTTTTGACACCCTGAATCATGACGTGGTAGGTCCCCGCTCCCTTGCCCTTAGGGAATGGTGGGCTGCCCAGTTGCCCACGGAGTTAAGCGATCCTGTTTGATAGAGATTTCTAGGTTCCCTTAGACTGATATCGCAGAATGCCCAATTCTGATACAAGCAGTTCAATTATCTGAAAACACATACCTTCCCCCATACAGAATAGCCAAGATGTACCCAGGGGTTAGTACACACTGTCCTAGATGAAATCATGATACAGCAGACTTTTTCCATATGGTCTGGACGTGCCCTGTGATCTCGGATAACTGGCAAGCAGTGACCTCTTGTATTTCAGCCATTACAAACTCCATCCTACCATGCAAATATACTCGTTGTCTCCTTCATACAGGGGTGATAAGCAAAAAGACTAACAATTACTGTGCTTCCAGAATCTCCTGCTGCTCTTGGGAAAGCAACACATTGCCATGTCCTGGAAAGCAACAACTGCCTCTGTCATTTTAACATGGCAGACCAATGTGGTATGCTGGGCATCATTGGAACTTTCTATTAGAACTGATACCCGGGATAGAGATGGGAAGTGCAACCTTATGGAACAATGGGTGGATTGTATTGCCAAATTTAATACACTATTGTCCCCTAGTGATTGAGATCCTGGCATTTGTGGTACAGCCTCTATGATTCTTCGATCTTCTTTAATGCTGTTATGTCACATTAAATGTAAATGGATGGGGAGGGGTAGGTGAAGTGGACGGATGAGGATAGCAATTATGGGCTTGGTTGTTTTTTTTGCATGATTCGAAGTGAAGCCTTTTTGTTTTCCCCACTTTTGTTTACTTAGACAGATCTGACAATGCTATTACTTTGTTGTAGTGTATGCACATTACCATCAGTGAGTTATTGGATACGTGTGTAATATTGAGCACCGGACTGTGACCTGTCTCATTGCCTTGTATGCAATGGCTACTATCGCATTGACTCATTGTCCACTGATCTTTGGTCTATATAAACTCAATAAAAAGTTTTTTTCCAAATACTACACTGCCTAATTACAGTCTGAAATTAATTGGGCATAATCCAATTACAGTAGCCTTAAGTTAAAAGCAAAAACTGCTTTTAAAACAAAAGAATTACCCCTTTTGTTTAATCAACCTTATTTCTCTGTACTATTTGTGGAAAAAAACTACAGTATGGGACTGATTTTGTCTATATGGATCATCAGCATTTTAAACTTCATTTGTCCTGCCAGGGGTGATGTTTTCAAAAAGATCTCCAATATTGGAGAGTTCTTTATATTTGTTTGTAGTATTGTACCAGATATACTAATCGAAGAAATATTTTTAACATAGAGTTGTCTAGATTACTGTAGTACCTCCAGAAAAAGCAACTGATTAATGAATTGTAATGAATACAATGCATAGTTACACTTATTTGTAGTGCTCTTACTGTACAGCTTTGGGTTTTTTTTACAGCCCATTGATTGTTTTTTCCTCATTTATGGTGAAGAAGTATGAAAACTGGGAACTGTAAAAGCTGGAAAATTATATTTTTACTACATTGTAATAAAGTGCTAAAGTATAGGCAATGTGTATTGTTATGTTTCTGTAATTTTGTAGATTAACTACTAACATATCTTTATGTTCTTTTTCTTTTTCAATAGCGGCTGCAGTTGAACATCGTTAGATGTCTCAGAAACAATTTTTCTACCACAGAACTACTGCTTCAAGATATCCATGGACAGTGTTTTTAAACATAAAGTGCTCATGTCATTGCTTGCTATTAGTTTGTTTTGCCTTTCAGTGAAATATAGCACATTTACAGTCCGTCACACAACAACTCACTCACTCATTTAGGCACTCACATACACGTTCACTCATCCCTACATCCACTCACACAGTCTGTCACTCACTCATACAGGCAATAGTATGCCCACTATTTTACTCTTACTCTGGGTTACACCCCCCTTATTGACTAAAACAAAAATTGATATAGGCAATAACTCACTCATGCTCCTACTTACACATGCAGAAACTCACTGAAATAGCTGCTCACAGCCAGTCACTCACCGCTAGAGCTACAAACATATCCAGTTACTCACTTATACAGACAGTCACCCATCTAATCAGTCACTCATGCAAGCACTCAGACACCTGTTTTCTACCCTATACATCCACTAACACACCCACTCTCTTACCCATGCACACAGTCACTCACTTTTCCATTGAGGCGCTCATGTATTCATTCAAGTAATCATACATCCACAAATTCACCCTCTCACTCATAAAAACCCTCACATACCCACTATCTTACTCATACAACAGCTCATAGACCCACTCATTCACTATTAAACCTACCACAAACTCATACAGCCACTCTCACAATAATACAGGCACTCACTCAGCCCATCACTCACTCACACTTATTCATGCAGGCACTCACAGAACATATCACTTACTCATACAGCCTCTCACACAAGCAGTCACTCAGTCATACAGTCACTCACGTATCTACTATTTCACTCATAGAGTAGATCACCCCACTTGTTCACTGAAACAGCCACTGACATACTAATTCACTTACCCATACTCCACTCACGTGCACTCTCAGTAACTAATATAGCCACCCACTTACTCACATATACAGTCACTCTCACATCCGCTCACTCACCCACACAGACACTGGCACACCCTTTTACTCACCAATGCAGCCAGTCATACAGCCACTTACTTACTGATACAGCCACTCACATATCCACTCGCAAAAGCATACAGCCACTTATACAGCAACTCACTCATCCATACAGCCTTTCACACTAGCACTCACTCACCCATACAGTCACTCACATAGGCACTCACTCAACCATACAACCACTCACATGTGTACTCACACACCCATACAGCTACTCACATATCCACTCCCTCACCCCTACAGCCACACACAGAACCATTCACTCATCCATAGAGCCACTCACCTAACAACTCACTCTCCCATATAGCCACTCACCCACACTCACTCACTTATGCAGTCACTCACACACCTTCTCACACATCATACAACCACCCATGTACCCACTCTCTCACGTATACAGCTATTGACACACCCACTCACTCACCAACATAGCTACTCACACACCCACACACTCATCTATACAGTTAAACACACATCCACTCACTTACCCACATAGCCACTGACACAGCCATTCACTTACACTTATGCACCCTCTCACACATTGATAGATCTACTCATACATCTAATCACTTACCCATACAGTTCCCCACACACCCACTCACTCACTCATAAAGGAACTCACACAGCCACTTGCCCACACATACAGTTATTCACACACCCAGTCACTCACCATACAGTCACTGATATACCCATTGACTCACCCACACAGTTATTCACACACCCACTCACTCACACATATAGTTAGTCACACACCTTCTCACTCACCCATGCAGCCACTCACACATGCACACACTCACCCATACCCTGCTGATGCACTCACTCACCTATACAGATACTGAAACACCCATTCACTCACCCATACTCCACTTATGCACCCTCTCACTCACTGATACAGCCACTCACACACCCACTCACTCACCCATACAGCTCCTCATGCACCCAATCACCCACACATACAGTCACTCACACAGCCACTCACTCACACATACAGCCACTGACGTACACTTGCAGCCATTCACACAGTCACTCACTCACCCACAGAAGTAGTCATGCATTCATTCACTTACTCACAGATACATCCTGTTAAGCACTATTTCACTAACTCATACATGCACTCACACTCATACTGCCACTTACACACTCACTATCTTACTCGTAGTGTAACTGATACATTGTCATTCATTCATAAACCCACTCATACACTTACTCACTCACTCATACAGTCTGTTACACACTAATACAGGCTCTCATCTACATAGTCACTCACTCATACAGCCAGTCACTCACGTATATACACACTTGCACACCCAGTCACCCATGCAGCCACTAGCACACCCAGTCACACACGTATACAACCACTCCTCTTTATAAATACACACACATACAGTTTATATTTTTTTTAACCATGAAAAACGGTTCTTTCAAGAATCTTTTTTTTCTTCTTTTTTCTGGAACTATGTTTTTTATTTTATTTGTAATAACTTTTCTATTTTTTTAAAACTTTTTTAGCATACCAAATGGCAACTAGGGGGGGATTCTAATCAGAAACAGAAAAACAGTGCAAAAACTGGAATTAAATTGTAAAAGAAAAAAACAATTATCAGGTATGTTGCCATGCTGCCTCCAAAATGACATCAACAGATAGCTCCTCAGCTGTCAACACAGTGCTGCAGTCAAGGCAATATGTCTTACACCTTAGTTCAGGAGAGATTTCTGGTCAATGTCCCTCTACGTGTGATGGCACTCTATCCCCAGGAACAGGATGTGCAGCCCTGGGTGTGGATGGCCCCTCTCCAGCTCTCTCCTCCTGTGCCCTCTTCAAGTTATTCCTGGGATAGGTTTTCAAGTGGTACAACATACCTGCTGTACCACAGGAATATTTTGGGGTTCGTCTTGAAAGGGTCTTGATACACAAGCTGCATTTAACAAACTTTGCTACAGTTTTCAATTCCCTGGATGGGATTGTAAAGAAATCCCAGGAAATACTTTGCCTTTCATGGGCTGGTCCATCATCACCAGAGTTGTCCAGACGTTCCTCCTGCTCTGGTTGCTGTGGCACCTCCTGCTGTTTACTGCCTCCTGTTGCCATTTTGAATGTAAAAAAGGACAAAAAAAGCTCTAAGCAGAGTTCTGCACTATTAATACAGGACAGCTCCAAAGAATGATCCAGGTAACAAGTGGAAGATTCAAGAAAGGTGAAATGGGTGGGAACTTCCTCTAAAGATGAATGAAAACAGTCTTCTCCAATCAAATCTCTTTTTTACATAGTCACATGATCTTTGTGAATACCGGCGTCATCGCGAATACTGGCATCATCACAAAGACATGAAATACAATTTAAAGGTCCTTTACATTAAAAATTATTAGAAAAATAGAAGTTTAAACACTATATTAGTAAACAGCTGCTGTCAAACATTTATTACAATATGTGCCTATATATATTTTGGACTTTTGCAGACATCTTTGTGCGCAAATATATCTGATGTAAGCAGTACTTGTGAGGAAATGTCCTAGTTATTCTAGATGTATCAAGATCTGGTTACGAAGATGAGGAACGTACAAAAATATTATTTAGTTACAGAAAATAAAATATGCTTTTCTAAATGCACCATTCCACACAATTTCGAATCATAAGGAGGCATAATGAATGCATTGAATATATTGGGGCTTATTTACAAGCCTCTTGCGCCACTTTTGCGTCATTTTTCCCATGGGAAAAATGACGTACCGGCGGCGCCTGGGGCTTGTAAATAAGCCCCATTATACACAGCCTTGGAAACGAGCGTCTCATTTAATAAAAATATAATTCAAGATACGTTGCGATATGCCGTCTTTAATCACGAGTTGCATGGTAAAGTAAGCTAGAAAGTCATAAAGTAGGAAGATAGCTAAACACACCTTACACATTATCTAGTTTACACTTCTATGTCTATACCTTTGTGAGTCGACATATAATAGGTTCTCGAAACAACTCTAAGTTAGTGGAAAGACTGCACACACCTTTCTGCAGATGGAAAAGCCTGCAAACATTGGCCACGCGTCTGCTGTCCCCTCAGATAGGTAATAGTGCGCGTCAGAAACCGTGTTCGAGGCCTGTAACTGCAGAGTGTCAGCACATTTGTCTTTTTTATCGGAGTTGCCAAGCTCCGCTAGAGGCCTCCACACAGAAACATTTCCCCGACTCTGTTGTTCGGCTTGTTACTAAATCAAAGCATGCTAATTTAATTAGCGCGTCAGCCCTTCTGTGCAGAAGAGGCTATTTAGGATTCTGTGTAGAACCCATTCCACTTATTGAGTTTCTTAATTCTTTTCTACACTCGAAGGCGCACCAAATAAATAAAAGCACGTGCTTGCTGTAAACTGTGGGGCAGCCGCCGGATCAGTCATGTTCAGGGAAGGGCTGCTGCTCTCAGGCGCAGGCTGATCTGGGCAGCAGCGGCACAACACAGGCTTATTCAATTGATGCTTTAATAAAAAATACCAACAATAAACTAAATAGTTTGTAAGGTCTGGGCAATTCTGTAGATAGGTTAAGCTGTACTTGACATAGGAAAGGGCTTTAAATGACTTGCTAATAACTTTTGCACCATTTGAAGAATCCACAAAACATTTGGTAAGAAATGGATGGGCTTAGACTTCAGATTTCATGTACATCGATCTGTGGCTGGTGGGGACAAAGTCATCTTGGGTGATCTAAAATTAACATTTCCAATTTTAAATTTCCTAGGATTTTGTTGTTGTGGATTAGAGCAAAATAATTACTAAATGGACTTGCACCAAAAAGAGCATGAAGAAAGAAATCCATTGTAAAGGTCCTGAAGCTTAATGTAAATCCTTACAGTTGTGTCTGTGATGTTTGCAATAAAATGCGGCTCGAACCCTCAGATACAATAGCGCCAAGTAGACTTCAGGGGTGGCCCGTGATCACTGGGCGTACACTGGATTGGATGTTCTCCTTCCACAATTGCAGCCAGCAAGTTAGAATTCTGTCAACAACAACATCTGCTAGGGATGTATCCTATGGAGTACCACATATTTCAGCGTCCTCAGCTCCAGTGTTTTACCTATACGTGCACCATTTGACCTAGTCGTAAGGCAACCCAGAACAGGCTTTCATATGTATACAAATGGCACCCAAATTCACATTGGTCTTGTGAAATTCCAGGATGGCCAGAACAATATCAGACAGTGCTTAAATCACAGGTCCTATTTGATGCTAGATCTACTTTCCAAGAGCGCATGCACACAGGGGGTGCCCCAACATGTGCCCCCTGCATGCACCCCATGCATGGGGCACAAGGGGGCTCTGTAGGGCCCCCTGTGTTTCATGACCAGCAGCAGTTTCATGTTTCCCTGCAATGCTGCATGTATATTTGATGGTGGGGGACAGAAGGAGCTCCATGGCAACCAGACAATATATCTTTGTCCTCCATACCTTCTTCCTTCTTGTGATTTGTGCTAGCCACCACATCTGGTTCACCCCAGATCTCCAATCACACAAGCGCACCTGTAAGCGACTTGAAAGGATCTGGCGCACCAGCAAAACAAACACTGGCCGATCCAATTTCAAACTAGCCCTCAGCAGGTACCACCAGCAACTCAAAAGCACCAATGAAATAGCCCAAGCCACCCGCCTCAAAGCAAGATCCATCCACAGCAAAGAACTAGTCGGCATCATCAAGGAATTCTCCAACTCCACATCCACAGAGGACACCTTCTTCTACAGCAAAATCACCACCATTTACAAAAACTTTGATCCCCAACCTCCTACAACCAAACTCAACCTCATCAACCCCAACAATATCTCACTAACCACATAGGAACCACTCTTGGCGAATACAACCATCAACATCATGGGTTCCATCCACTCGGGAACACCCAGGGATTCCTGCCCCCACCACATGTTCAACCTGGGCACCAGCACCATCAACAAGGACCTCACCACCATCATAAATGCATCCATCACCTTGGACCCTTTCCTGGAGGGATGGAAACATGCCAAACTGCTCCTCAAACAACCCACTGCGGACCCTAAGGACCTCAAAAACTTCTGCCCCATCTCCCTGCCCCCATTTCTAGCCAATGTACTGTAAAAAGCAATAAACCTCCAGCTCACTACCAACCTAGAAGTCAACAACCTACTGGACTCCTCCCAATCTGGTTTTCACTCAAATCACATCACTGAAACCACCCTGATCGTGGCCACAGATAACATCATGACTCTCCTAGACATGGGGTAACCTGCCGCCCTGATACTCCTCAATCTCTATGCAGAATTCAACACCGTGTCCCACTGCACCCTCCTGCAAGGGATTCCACCAAATTGGGATCAAAGATAAGGCCCTCTTTTGGATCACATCCTTCCTTACCGGATGAAAGTGCCTGTCTCCCACCTTGCACCTCGGACCCAAAAAACATAATCCGCAGTGTCCCACAAGGATCCTCACTAAGCCCAACACTATTCAACACATACATGGTACCCAGGCTACCCTGGTCTGATCCTACGGCATGAACATCATTTCCTACGCGGACGACATTCAGCTAATCCTATCCCTATCCTCACACCCCCACCAACACCAAATCTAACTTACACAGGTTCATGAATAGCGTCGCAAGCTGAATGCAGAACAGATGCTTCAAACTAAACACCAACAAAACAGAAATGCTTATCTTCGGGAGCAGCAACTCCCCATGGGACGACTCTTGGTGGCCAATGGAACCCAGCCCCTTACCCACATTGGAATTAATGTTAAATTAAATCAACTTATTTTGAATTTTCAATGACATATACAAATTCATTTGCTGTTAAAATTGATAAATAATTAAATATAAATATTATTTTAGGATTAAATATTTTAATAACCATTTAAATATAAACCAAACGTATTTTTTAATGTTAATATACATTCATTTCATACATAACTTTTTGTAATTTTAAATACATAAAATAAATATAGATATTTCACTTTAATTGGCATTTTGTAAAAAAATCCTTAAAAAAATACTATTTCTTTTTAAATATTTACATGAATTAAATATTTGATTCAAAATTAAGCTTATAGTTCTGTAACTTTGTATATTTTGTTCTACATTTAAAATAAATATATAAACTTAGTTTACATTAATCTCTAACTGAAAAATATTATTACTTATTTGTTATGGTAAAATATAGGCAAAAGTAAAAAAGTGTATTCAACTTTAAAATACATTAGTAAAAATAGAATATGTTACATAAGAATGCACATTAATTTTACATCTTCATTTACAATGTAGAGCAAAGTACAAAATACTATATAATTAAATGAATTTACATCTAAAATGTAATTTATTTGAATATATTAAATCAAAATAAAATTATTTTTTGAAGTTTAAATGAAAAAACAACCCACCTATAGTAATATTTTACATTTTTATAATGTTTAATTGTTTTCAAAAATGAGTTATGGAATTAATTAAGAGCAATTTCATTAGATTTTAATAAACATTTAATTTACACTAATCTTTAAATTAAAAAGGACATTAGGATATTTTAAAATGAAATAATAAATATATTTTAATTTACAAAAATTTGTAACATTACATTTAAATGTATTTACATTTTTAACCAGTTTAATTTAGTCCTGGTCATAATTGTAATTACTCCAGTGTATTTAGAGTATTTAGGTAATGCTGCATTACTCTTGTGAAGCAGAATTACCGAATGTAACTCCAGGATGCCACATTGCATTACCAATTCTCCAATTATTAGAAAATCAGACCGCTCCATGAGAAACACTGAAATACTGAAACACTGAAACAATGTGAGAGTGCAATTAGATTGGAGCATTCAAAGGCTGTTTTGAACTCGAACAGCAGTACTGTAATGTGGGCGGTCACTGGTCAACATTTAGAGTAGCAAAAATAAACTTGAAATGCATTTTCAAGTTGATATTTTTCCCCGAATTAGCTCTTTTGGTATTTTTTTAGCACAAAATGCGCTTTCTTTTTTTTTTATACACGAAAGAAGTGCTATAGAGACTGTGAGGCTATAATACATACAGTTGCAACTTCCTCTTCCTGTCCTGAAGACTCTTCTTAGTCTGCTTTGTCCAGCCCATGGCCACTTTTGATTTGGAATAGGAAGGATAGCATCACTCTCGCTCTTTGTCTGCAGTCCCTGCTGTATCCACACCATTGGAATCTTAACTTTTTGGAAGAAATCAAACAGGTTCAATACAGCACTTTGAAAAAGGCTTGTTTATTGAGAGAGGGGATGCACCAGCATTTTTCGTTCCTTTTTTAATTTTTGTTGTTGGTGGGTGGCCTGGAGTTTGGGCTGGAGTGTTTGGGGGGGGGGGGGGGGTAAGGGGAGCATGTGTGATTAACTTTTTGTAAGGGAAATGTTTGCACTATTTTAATGATGCAGGTCTCGGGTTAAATACACCTTTTCTCCATTCTCCTGTGTAGGTTTTTTAAAAATGTGACACTGTTTTATTTACCATTTAACTGTGACGTTATTTTACAGTTTGGGGCCTAGTTTGCCCTGCACAAGTCCATGGGTGTATTTTTTATGTATCTTTCACATTCTCACTGCTCCGCTATATACATTTGGGGGGTTGTGGATGGCTGTAGAGTAAAAGCAAAAAGTAGGTTTTTAAATTTTTTGTCTGCATATGCCTGTTGCTGATAATATATTTACAAACCTTCCTCTCTAAGAACATTTTGCTGAGGGGGGAAGGGGCTCGAGGCAGGACAGGGCAAATGTCTCCTTTGTTCTTCATGCCCCATTTTTTGCTGGCCATGTGGTTGTGGCCTTTTTATGTAGCCAGTGTGTGGGGGGATGGAGGGTCACAGTGGCCATGTTGACATTGTTCTCTATGCCTCCTTCTTTCAGACTATGCAACAACCACCATTTTGTGAAGCCAATAGGTGAGTGTGTTTGGTGGCCAGATTCTCTTTGTCTTCCATGCCTCCTTCTTCAGTCACCATGTGGTGAATGACCTAACTTTCACCATTTTGTGCAGCCAGTGTGTCCTTCAATCCCTTTATTCCACTTTAAGAAGCCATTTCCTAGGACTTTTGAGAGAGGCGGCGTAAGACATGTTTGTTCATTTTGTTTCCTGATATATTTATCTTTGCTTGTGGCTGACTGTAGTACATTGTTGCTGATTTTATCGATTTTTTTTATTTTCTTTTGCCTGCCTCCCTCTGCTTTCCATAGAGTCCCAGTGGTCCCTGGTGGGACACCAGCAAATAATGTATGTATTTTTTTTCCAATTTTTGCCTGCCTCCCCCTGCTTACCATAGAGTCCCCATAGGCTCTGGTGTGACCCCAGCAATTATTTGATGCATTTATTTAAAACTGTGCCTTCTTCCCCCTGCCTCCCAAAAAGTCCCCATGTTCCCTGGTGGGGCACAAGCAATTATTTAATGTATTTCTTTTTTATTTTGCCCCCCTCCCATAGAGACCCCATGACACTGGTGGGGCACCTGCAATTACTTAATGTATTTGTTTCGATTTTAGCCTGCCCCCCATAGAGTCCACATAGCCCCTAGGGCCTAGTGGAGCACCAGCAATTATTGAATGTATTTCTTTCCTGCATCCCTGCCTCCTATGGGATTTCCACCATGGCTCTGTGTGGAGACAAACTAGACATTTCTTTGCAATGCTTTCACGTGAAAAAATAGTTTATGAATATTTTTGTGTGCACTATTGTTAAAAATTTGGAATGATGATGATGATGATAATGATGGCTTCACTTGTGTTACATTGGCTAGATTCTTTTGATTTACCACCTTTCACTGACATTTGTTGTTGTTGCTTTGCTTGCAGGTGCTGCAGAAGACTTCACTCATGGTACTGATATGGCGAAAAGTCCCTGAAGGACTCCGCTGACTGCGATACTGAGTCTTTAAGTGCTTCTGATCCTTGTGCTTTGGGGATAGGGTTCCTGGGGACGAAATCAGTGTAGAGAGGGGACCCACATGGCCCTCCTCCCCTATTACAAGTACGCCGTACCCCAGTTGATGTGGTCACCCTCATAAAAAAATAATCAAAAAAGGCTGGGTCCTAGGTGATGGGGTCCTCGGGGCCAAAATCAGTCTGGGAGAGGGGCCAAGAGGCCCCACTCCCCCACTACAAAAAGGCCTGGCCATTGGAGATGGGGTCCCCTGGGCCCAAATTGGCCCAGGGTAGGTGGGCTAAGTGGCCCCCTCCCATAATAAAAGGGAGAAAGAAAGGCAGCTGCAAGTCACCATGGACCACGTCCCCTTTACTCTGCATACTTGACTCCTAGCATACTGCTGGCTGGGGAATGAAGTCCCCTTGACTCTAGAGGATCCTTGTGGGCCAACTACCCCTCCTGTTACCTCCAGTAAGTCCCACACAGTGAGATTGCTGAGAGGTTGTTGGAGGCCACACCACTTTCTCCACCACTCTGCCAACATGCCTCCTGGTGCACTACTAGTTGGAGGATGAAGTCTCTTGACTGCTCAGGATCCTTGGGGCTAACTACCCGTCCTCTTATCTCCAGTATGTCCCACACAGTGGGATTTCTGAGAGGTTGTCAGAGGCCATGCCCCCTTTCTACACCACTCTGCAAACCCGTCTCTTGGTGAACAGCTGGTTGGAGGATGAAATTCCCTTGTCTGCTGAGGGTCCTTGGGGGCCAACTACCCCTCCTGTTAGCTCCAGTAAGTCACTTATAGCTGGATTACTGAGAGCTAATTTGAGGCCCGACCCTTTCTCTACCACTCTGCAAATCTGACTACTAGTTAAAAAAACTATACAACTTAAACCTTAGAAATTTACATAAAGAAACAAAGGTTACAGGGACGTTATCATTAGGCTAAGATTTCACTCGTACAAAACCAGTGAAATTCAGCAGTTATAGTTACCTGTGCTAGCTATATATTACGCCCGCAATGCACTTCTAATGAACTCACATATTACATCACTCATTACATGGTCAGTGACATCACTGATAACATCACTCATAAAATCTCAAATGAGATCACTGATGATATCACTGATGATATCATCCATAGAACCACTCACACACCCACACAACCACTCACCTTTATAGACCCATACCAGTACTCACATACCCATTCATACACCCATACCAGTACTCACACGCTCACTCACTCCTCCATAGAGGCACTCACATACACACTCACTTGTACAGCCACTCATACAACCATTCAATCACCTATACAGCCACTCATACAACCAGTCAGTCACCAGTACAGCCACTCACATAGCCACACATTCACCCATACAGCTATTCATATACCCACTTATTTACCTATACAGTCACTCACACACCCACTCACTCACCCTTACAGCCTCTCAACACAGCCTCTCACTCACCCATACAAGCACTCACACACTCACTCACACACCCACGGAACCACTTATATACCCATTCACATATCCATACAAGCCCTCACATCCACTCACTCACACGTACAGCCATTCACACAGATACTTACTCTCTAATACAGCCACTCTCACACCAAGTCACTTAACCAAACACCCACTCAAACAGCCACTCACTCACCCATACAGCCACTTATACAGTGAGTCAGTCACTCATACAGCCATTCAGATACCCACTTACTCACCCATACAGTCACTACACACCCACTTACTAACCCATTGAGTCACTCACACTGCCACTCAGTCACCCATCAGCCACTGACACACCCACTCACTCACTAATACCACAACTCACACAGCATCTCACTGCCCCACACAGCTACTTACACACCCACATATACACCTATAGAGCCACTTGCACACCATACATACAAGGATATATACAGTCAAATAGACACTCACATAATATATGTTAGAAGTAGTATCACTCAATAGTAGTGCACCTAGTATACTAATTTCACTTTTGTTGTAGGTTAGTATAGATGTTTAACACCCATAAGCTCTTAAAAACACTTATACTGGTAGGATGATGCAATTGGTGATGTCATTTGAGAGGTCATCAGTGATGTCATCAGTGATGTCACTGACCATGTCATGAGTGATGTATTATGTGAGGTCATAAACAGTGCACTGTGGGCTGTAAGTTATAGTAAGTTCAGGTAACTATAACTGTTGAATTTCACTGGTTTTGTGTGAGTGAAATCTGAGCCTAACTATAATGTCCCTGTAACTGTTGGTTTTTCAATAAAAAAATATATATATACACACATACACACACACATATGCACACACACCACACACACACACTCAGTCACCCATACAGCCACTGACACACAAACTCACTCACTAATACCACAACTCACACAGCATCTCACTGCCCCACACAGCTACTTACATGCCCACATATACACCTATAGAGCCGCTTGCACACCATACATACAAGGATACATACAGTCAAATAGCCACTCTCATAAAATATGTTAGAAGCAGTATCACTCAATAGTAGTGCACCTAGTATGCTAATTTCACTTTGTTGTAGGTTGGTATAGATGATTAACACCCATAAACTCTTAAAAACACTTATACTGGTAGGATGATGTAATCGGTGATGTCATTTGAGAGGTCATCAGTGATGTCATCAGTGATGTCACTGACCATGTCATGAGTGATGTGTTATGTGAGGCCATAAACAGTGCACACTGGGCTGTAAGTTATAGTTAGCTCAGGTAACTCTAACTGTTGAATTTCACTGGTTTTGCGTGAGTGAAATCTGAGCCTAACTATAATGTCCCTGTAACTGTTGGTTTTTCAATGAAAAATATATATATATATATATACACACATACACACATACACATGCACACACACCACACACACACACATATATATTACCTACTAGTGCTCGCCACTAGGTAGTTATAGTTAGGACCATGTTTTCATAGGAACAACATTTTTTGACTTCCCTATAACTTTGGTATTGTTTGATGAATCTTCATGACATTTTCCCAAAAAAAGTGTGCCTGTGAATATTATGGAAACAGAATATTTGGGGGCAATTTGAGAAGAGGGGCTGAAAAACACAGGGATCAAAAAAGGGTGTGTTTGCCATATCAATTCCCATAGGACCTGTCAACACGACTACAGCCCAAAACTGCTTGACGGAATTGCACCAAATTTGGTAGAAAGGGTGATTTGGTTACACACATTGTGCTTTTTTGTTATTTGGTGTAAACCCATTAAGTAGATGTTGAGAAATTTAAGAAGAAAACGGTTGTGATATCTGTGCTCAAGGATATTTAGCGGCGACGTCATGATTATTTGCCATGACGTGAGCCAACAGGAATCCTGTGATTGGCTGGCTGTAACCTAATGTGATGGTTGTGGCCACCATTTTATGGATTGAGGAGTGGTTCCTAGGGCTGAAAAGTTGTGTGAAAGGTGATATAAGGGGTCAAGGTGGAGGTACTCTGACCCCATGTTTGACAAATGGGGGTGTTAATGACACAAGTTCTGAGTCCAAAATAGATTTTTTTGGCCACTGGCAAAATACGCAATGGCGAAGCGACTGTCAGCATGCCCCCCATGTAATGTCGCAGGGATTTCACCACTCTTGCGGCGTCTTCATGAATATTAGTAGAAATAAAATAAAATAATTCACATACCTAGATTTAGTTTTACTTAGACACTCACATAACCACTCACAGACACTTGTGCACCCAATGACACACCCATTCAGAAATTCACACCCACTCACAGTTGCACTCTGACACTGACATGTCTATTTGCAGGTGTCATCAAAGACGCACACACCCACTCACAGACTCACTTAGAGACTCATGCATCTACTCACAACTCAGACACCCACTTGTAAACTGACTCAAACACTGAGAGACTTAGTCAGACACTAATCCACCCACTCAGAGGCCCACTCAGACATTGACCCAGTCAGACGCTGACACATCCACTCACAGACTCACTCAGAGACTGACACACACACTCAGCGACCCACTCAGACACTGATGTAGCCACTCAGAGACTCATTGACATACTCAGACACCCACTCACAGACTTACTCAAACACTGATGCACCCACTCACAGACATACTCAGACACTGACAGACCCACTGACAGATGCACTCAGACACTGATCCACACACTGAGAGACCCAATTAGATAGTGATGCTACCATTCAGAGACCCATTTAGACACTGAAGTGCCCACTGACAAGCTCACTTATACACTGAGGCACCCACTCAGAGACTGATGCACTCACTCAGAAACATACTCAGAGAGTCAGATAAGGAGTCAGAGAACCAGTTAGAAACGGATGCACCCACTCAGAAATTCACTGAGATACTCAGACACCCACTTGCAGACTGACTCAAACACTGATGCGCCCACTCACAGACCCACTCAGACACTGATGCACTGACTCAGAGATCCACTCAGAGACTGATGCACCCACTCACAGACCCACTAACACATTGACAGACCCACTCAGAGACCTAGACTTACCCACCCACTCAGACACCATATCAGATACTGATGCAACCATTCGGAGACCCAGTCAGACACTTGGACAAAGACTCACAAGCCCACTCAGACACTAATGCACCCTCTGACAGACCTACTGAGACAAGGATGCACCCACTGAGAGATCAACTCAGCCACTGATGAAACCCACTCAGAGACCCACTCAGACACTCACGCACACACTCAGAGAATCATGCAAATACTCAGACACCCACTCACAGACACACTAAGACACTCATGCAACCACCCCCACACCTAGTGAGACACTTATGTAGCCATTCCCAATGCCCACTGAGACACTCACACGCATTGAAACACTCATGCACTCACTCACTCACACATGCATTGAGACACTCATGCATTCAGTTACACACTCATTCTAAAAGGTTACAGGTTAAAGATAGGAGTTCTTTTTTAAAACCCTTAGAAATGCACATGAAAAACAAAGGTTACAGGGACGTTATAGTTAGGAAATAGAATTTTGGAAAATGTATAAATTCGCTGAAGAAAACAAAGGCTACAGGTACGTTATAGTTAGGTTCACATTTTACTCGTACAGAACCATTGAAATTCAGGAGTTATATTTACCTGAACTAACTATAACTTGCACCCTCGCAATGCACTGCTTATGACCTCACATATTAGATCACACACAGAGCACGGAACTCCAGCTAAGAGTGTTTTTGAAGAATATGGTAAGTTCTCCTGGTATCATAGCTTTAAAGACCCAGAAGACTTTCTTTTCTTTGCACTTACACTTCCTGCAGCCCCCACAACATTAATAAAAGTGCTGGGTGGTGTCCCTTCCCCTTCAAGGGACATCACCAAGCTAAAAAAATGTAAGTATCCTTTGCAGGACAATATGGGGTGCTTGTCCAAGGAACATTTAATAATAAATGAGCAGCAGCTGCTGTTGATTAATTATTCCCTTTTTATTTTGGGGGCTGGGATGCTCAAATGTTTCATTTTGGTTGGGGGCCACAAGGTCAAGCCCCAGGACTCCCACAGCCCCAGGCAACACCAAAGAGTGTGCATGCAGTAGCCGGCTTGTTTTTAAATAAGTTGGTGTCCCTGTGCCTACTCAGGGCATCCACAGCTAAATTTTGTTGGGGGCCACAAGGGGAGCCCCAGGGCAACTGCACCCCAGAAGGCTTCCCTGGTAGGAGCCAGCTTTTTATTTTAATTATAAGTGGGTGTCCGGTGCCCACGAAGGCACCTATAAATCTGGCCAATTGGGGGCCACAGGTAGAGCCCCATGCCCTCCCAGCCCCAACCAGAACCATACTGGGTGCTGGCAGGAGCTGGCACCTTTGGGATCCCTGGGGTCAATACAAGCTCAGTTAGTAGGTCTCTGGGAGCAATTTTCACAGTGGTTGCATGCCCTAACCACACATGCATTAATCATGCCTGCCTTAATAATGCAATCCGAACAATGAATACATCTTTACAATGCATTCCGTTACTACGCAAATCATAACAACTTGCCTTAGGGAAAGCACTAGATTTGGAATATTATAATTTACTATTCCAACTCCAGTCTGTGCAACAGTAGGGAAAGTGTTGGGCTTAACATCCAGCATCAATGCAACAAATCTTTCCTTAAGACAAGTCATTATAACGACTTGTGTGGCAAAGGAATGCGTTGTAAAGATACATTTGAGGTTCGAACTATGCTGTTAAGGCACAGAGTGGTTCGAGCAGAAGTATAAAGGTTGTTTCCCTTTCAAAGGTTTTTAAGGCCAAGCACTGGCTGGCAGTCTAATGCAAACTAACCTTCAGGTGCTTAAGGCAGGAAAATGGTAACTTTCTTAAAGCTACTTTTCCTAAGTATTTATTAAAAATCTAATTTCACCAAGGACTTGGATTTTTAATAAATATGAAAATTAGACTCTATGGGGCCAATTCACAGAACTAATCTGAGAGAAAATCCTAAACTTAGTACTTTTGGTATTCACAGAAGACGTTTAGTGGTAGTAACGTTAGGATTTTGTCTTAAGTTAGGATTTTGTCTTAAATTAGGATTTTGTCTCAGATTAGTTCTGTGAATCGGCCCCTCAATGATTATTCAAGCAATTTCCTGTCAAAAGTTAATAATTTGTACTTTGACATTTTCTAGGACTCGGTTACAGCCATGCCAGTGAAAATAGCTTTTGGGGGTTAGTCATTGGAGGAATAAGTCAAATTAGATTTGCACATGTTCCTCTTTTAAACAGACACTCTACGTTGTGGGCAACAAGGTGTATGTAGGGGTGATTTATTAATATCTGATAGCAGAGCTTCATGTCTATCTGAAACAGTTGTTTTGACAGATTGATAGCAGGGTTTTAGGCTGCCACAATCAGGATACACATTGTAAGCTTGCAGACATGTTTTAAAGGCCCACTGTTTGGATGGCACAATAGGTGCTGCAATCCAGAGGAGGAATTTAACTTCCAAGCCCTATGAGCATGTTCTACATCAAATATTAGGGACTTGTAGGCAAGTGAAATATGCCAATTAGGGATATGACAATTTAAGTATTTCTAAAGGGAAACACAGGCACTTTCATCCTGTTTATCAGGGATGAGGTGCAGAGAGTTCCAAGTCCAGTAAAACAGATAGAGCAAACACTGATTGGGGAAATCATGCCAGGATGGTAATTTCCTACATGGAACAATTTGCCAACCACAGACTATATGTGCATAATTCTAAATCTGCACAATGGGTCTCCTTCAAGGCCATTAAGGGAAGGCTATTACTCAGTGCAACCAGTACAGATGCTTTTGAAAGCATTAGTTGGCATGCAACAGTTGCAGTGTTCTCAATGGAGAAAGCAGACATCTCTGCCAACATCCTGGAAGAATTCTATAACAAAATCTAGTAATGGCTTAAAATCATGACTTCTAAAATTGGCTATATTGTCACTGAAAATGGCAGTAACATTGTCAAATTCATTGGAAATGGACGATACTTTAATGAGCTCTGTTTAGTCCATTGCATCAATCTGATTGTGTAGGACTATCTTGAAAAAGAATAAGTAGGATTCTTCTAAATATTTTAACACATTTTAGCCCTTTGTTTAAGGCCCGGAAGTGCTTGAGGATAAATTACTGAGGTAATAATAACATCCCTGTAGAAGCCGTCAAACAGGATGTTCCTATCCGTATAACGCAATCTTATATGATGCAATGCCTGTTTGAGCTGTGCAAGTCTTTAAATCATTATTCACTACAAATGGGAGGAGATACTACTATCATAGCTATGTCAAGGGATGCTGACAAATGGGACAGAGTGCCTGACATAGATTCTTGCACACTTTGAGGTTTTGACTTTGTACGTCAGCAAGTAAGTTTGTACAATGAGACAAGTCATCCCATTTCTGCGCGTGTTGCAAGTCCATTTGAGTAAGTGGAATACACTTTAATTTTTTGTTAATTTGGTTTGATTAAGAGCTTATTCATTTGTCTAGATACAAATGAAAGGCTACAACAAAAGATCATGTCTCAAAAGAGTACATTTGGGCCATTATACTGGATCTATGTAGAAGCCAGAGATCTCTACTTTTGTTCCCTTTTTGACTTTGGATATCTCAGTTTATAAGAATTAGATCATCAACAACACATCTGAACTTTAAGATGAAACATTGCAACTTCAAGGGCAATGAAGAACTGAATTGTTGTCTTCACAAACTCAGGAGGTCACAATGGTGGCCCCGGCAGCATTTTGAAGCAACAGCACCCGCCACTGGTAAACAAAATCGTCACTATAAGTCACACCTTTTTCTACAAAATGTTATGTTATGTTAATTTATTTTTATAATGCGCACAGCTACCCAAAAAGGGTTTCCCTGCGCAAGCCTAAAAGGAACCCTGAAAAAAAGAAAAACAAAGAAATGAAGTTTATTGATTAAACAGCAAAGTTTTTAGTTGTTTGCGAAAATTTAAATGCAGTGTTTCTTTGCAAATCAAAGAGGAGCGAGAGTTCCACAGGAGTGGACCGAGGTAAGAAAAGGAGCGACTACCCATTCTTACAAGTTTGATCCTAGGAATCACTAATTTTTCTTGAATAGAAGAGCGTAGCAAACGGGAAGGTTGATAGGGGCGTACCAAATTTTGCAGGTATTTAGGTGCAGTGCCAGTCTTGGTCTTAAACATATAGCTCAGGGCTTTAAATTTCGTCCGATTGAAATCAGCCTGAGAAAATCACTATCATGTCACCCTAACAAAATAGTGCACAAAAGCTCCACCAACAACAGCCACTCGTTTTCTGTTGTTACTTTGCATTTGTAGTAAATTTCTGCCATAAATGTTATGTTTGCTGTAAGTTTTTATTGTGAATGGTGCACAATTACACATCGTTGCAATATGGCTGAATTTTGTAAAGTGTAATCCAAAATTTCCAAAATTGTGTGAATTACATTTGTGAAATTTCAATTTCATCCAGGCAGGCCCGGACTGGCCGTAGCGGGCACCGGGCAATCCCCCGGTGCGCCGCACGGGTGGGGGCCGGTTTTGGGCCCCTGGGGGCCGGTTTTGTTACATGGCCGTTTTTGCAGCATAGCTGCAAAATCGGCCCTGTAACAAAAACGGCCGAAAACCAGCCCTGGCAAAGAGCTCGGCGGCACCCCCAAGCCCCGGGGGGCCGGCCGAGCACTTTGCCGGGGCCGGTTTTGGTTCCCAGTCCGGCCCTGCATCCAGGCCTATCTAAATATCCTCTCTGCTGGGTTATTTTCTTGGGACTACTATGGCTTACATAAACAAACAGATGCAAGAAACACAGGAGCAGCAAATGTCACTTGTGACAATAGGCACAATGTTACAGGAGTACTTGAGTGTCCAAACAATTTCCCAAACAGATCAAGAACCTTTGATCTATTGGTAATTAAAAAAAGGAACAGTGACTAGAACTCATCAGCATCGCAATAATATGTCTAACATGTCCTATAGCCAGTCATTGCAACTGGCCCTTTTGTCACAGTTAAAAGTACCAATCTGTCTCCTAAAAATGAGGAGAGGTCGTTAATGAGCAAATCAAACAAGCACACTATCCATTAAAAATTATCAGGCTCCAGAGGACACAATCTTCACAGGCTTCAGAAGTGTGGAGAGTGATCCTTCAGAGGAAGTCCCTGATTAAGAAGATATCCGTCAAGCAGGGGCCAAGAAAAAAGGGGGCCTCAAAAGTGTGGTTCCCCATGTTCATTCCCATATGAACACTTTCTCTTCTGTACAGAAAAGATAGTTGTTCGGAGTTATATTATATTTTGCAAAAAGTTAGAACTTTACTCAGAAAAGCATTTTTTGGGTTATTTGGTGTAAATCAATTCAGCCATTTACAAGAAATTAGCTTATAAAAATGGGTGCAGGGTAGTTATGAGGGGGTTAACTCAGGTAAACAGTTAGAGATATCTGGACTGCTGATGTTCAGATATCCTCTGATTGGTCCATTCTGAATGGATTGTGAGATCCTGATTGGCTGGCCACAACATGGAGAATATACTGTGGCAGCCATTACCTAACAAAGGCCACATAATGGAACAAGGTGGGCCCCTCGTACCACGGTACCCTCGAAGGTACTCCATGTGGTACTACAGTACAGATGATGGTACTGTATTTCTAGTACTGCGGTGCCACTGTACTGAAAAAGTTTTGTTTTTAAAAAAAATAGACGGGTCTTGTCATAGACCAGACCCTGTGGCCAACCACCATAGCGCAGGCTGTAGTACATGCAAAGGGGGTGGTTGGCCACTTGCACTAGGTTGGGCTAGATGGTTAACCCCTCGCATTACATGGCTGAAGGCTATGCACAATGGGGGTTAGCCACCCATGTGAGTATGGGTGCAGGGCATTGCAAGAGGCAAGACCTGTGGTCAGCCCATTGCGGCACACAGAAAATGGCCGCAGAAAGCAGAGGGTTGGGCACCAGCTGGTGGTTGGGCACCCACATTTCAATCCAGAGCCTTACTACAATACTACAATATTGTGGATGAAAGGGTACATAGGTATGCATAGATTAACTACTCTTAATTCTTCATATACGTAATCTTCCAGGTACGTAGATTTGGAGAATAATACATTTATATTTACCTATATGTACTTACCCTCAAAATTATTGTCACAATTTTTTTCTAGGCTGACTTTTTACCCTTGCTATCCTAACACAAGAGCCGAGAAACTACTCACAGAAAATGCTTTCTGAATCCAGCCTGGAAATTCACGAGTACCTCACTTCTAAGACAGGAGTAAGACACAACTCGTCATAGAAAAAGCTTTATAAATTGTGCTCCTACTCCCTGGAATGAGTCCCCTGCAATCAACCAAACAAATCAGAGCTGCAGAGGCCTGTCGCCCTAAGCATCTTTGATTGTAACAGCAATCTATCACCCACCTCCGAAAACGTTCTTTCACGGCCGATGCAGAAGTAATATATGAGGGTAAAACAAAAGGTTTTTTTTTATTACAAGGTGTTGCATTGTACTCCATCTAGAGAGACCAAAGGTGTAATGGTGCTAAGAGAAAATAAAAGGAAACCATTTTTCACATATTGCCCTGGAATAATTATTCAAATTGCCATTATTAAATAAATCATGTCGGAAACTGTTCACTGATTAGAAGTTTTGAGCTTGGATGGTTTTCTGAAAAACAACCCAAGACATATTATTAGAACAGAGCGGATTTTTGCAGGGACTTCCAGATTTTCATATCCCATGCATTGTTGTGATAGAAGTGAACATGCAGTTCATGAAGCATGAATAGTTACCATGGCAACTCAAACATCCTACCACATGCATAAACACAGTAAGAAATGAGAAGTCAGATGACTGAAATTATAGCAATTTCGTATTAGGAAGAAAAGTATGCGCATTGACAAAACAGATTCATAAATGCAGTCCAAAGGGAGAGGTCAGAAAATCGGGCACGAAGAAACAGAAGAGAAAGGTAGAGGGCACTCTGAAAATAATTTCGTATATTTAAAAGAACATTATAAAGAATCTACGGTCCTTGGTGGAAAACAGACTACGGAGAGCGTAGATGGAGATCAAAAAGGCAATATGAAGATGGAAGAAAAAAGAGGAAGAGGGGAATAAAGAAGAAAGAAAGGGTGGGCGTGTGGGAGAAGGGGAGAAAAAACAAAGTAAGATAAGGAAAGGAAAGGAAAGGAAAGGAAAAGAAAAGAAAGGAGAAAAGGGGGAATTAGCGCGTAAGGGAATAAGAAATGGGATAATATGAAGGAAAGACTAAATTGAGGAACGGGGAATAAAAATACACTGAAGCAGGAAGCGGGTGTGATGGAGGAATGAAGGAAGAATGGAAGGGGAAAAAAGGGCGAATGAAAAAGTAAATGAAGAAGAAATTGGGAATGAAGGAAAGAATGAATTGAGGATGAAAGGAATAACAGTAAACAGAAACAGGTAGAGGAACGAAGGAAGGAGTGTAAAGAAGAACCTGTGAAGGAATGAAGTGAGGGATGGAAGGAAGGAAAGAAGGGGGCGGGCAAAAATAAAAAAACAGGCAAAAGAATCGTGGCAATGCAGGTAGGAAGATGTAACAACTAGAGAAAGAATACAAGATAGAAAACGAAATATTGAGGAAAAGTGAAAGAATAAACGTGGAGAGCAGGGAGAATGATCTAGACGGTGATCGATCTATTAGTAAAATAGTCTGGTGAAATAAAGTGTCTATTGAAAGGAGAATTAGTGACCACAGAACGAGAGTGAAAGGCAAGGGTTAACAAAAAAGACATGCGAATGAAATCGCAGAAAACAGAACCAAAGATTAAAGTAAAGATTATTAAACGATAGCCCTTTTTGTTTCAAACGTAAACCCTTATTTATTTGACTTGGATGCCGACCACGGAGGGCTGCGGCGCCCCTTCCGTCCTTCCCAAGGTCAGCCCGACTGCTCTCATTCATGCCGGCTGATAACCTTCCTGCGAATGCGAGGGGGCGCTGGGTGTCGTGTCCACGCAGCCACAAGAACGACAGACACAGAGGGTTCTCGTTAGGACACTTTATTATCGTCCTTACACCAGCATGCTTCTGCCCTCTACTGCCGACCTGTCCCCATTCTCCGCCTCTTCCTGTCTCCCCAGTCCTCCCCTTTCTCCACCCACACTGCTCCGCCCACGCAACCACTAGACCCCTTCATCTCTACATCTCCCCCTTTGTTAGCAAAGAAATGAGTCACCAAGAGTTACATCTCTTCAATCAGCCGCTTGGGCTGACGGATCGTTTGCCGTGGTCGGAGTGTGCGGCCTTCAGGCACTGTGGTGGTTTCGGTTCCGGGTATCTGTCCCGGGTGGCTGTCACCATCGCTCTGTGCTTCAAGTTGTCGAGTTCTTGAAGGTGTAGTTCGCGACTCGAGTGTCTCTTGTAGAACTGGGCTGCACTTCTGAAAGTGGGACACATTTCGGGTTACGCGCCTGTTATCTGACTCCGCTGTCAGCATGGTGCCTTTCTGACGAGTGACCGTCAGAGGTTCCGCTCTGAACCTGCTGTCTGTCTTCTTGGATTGCTCCTGCTTAACGACCACGCAGTCCCCCTCGTGGAACGAGAGGGAACGAGCCCGTCTTCTGCCATCCGCGTACACCTTCATGCTTTCTTTGCGAGCTTTGTCGGTGGCTTCCACTTCCCGATGAACACGGCTGGGAGAAATGGGTCCATTTCCGCGGCTGATGAAATGCCGAAGTTTAGTCTCTTGTACCTGAACAACCCTAGATGTGTTGCAAATGTCGTGATGTAGCGGGAGCTCTCGTGCAGTTCCAGCTGATGGTAGCCTTTGTTTAGGTCCAATTTAGAAAACACCCTCGCCCCATTGAGGGCGGCGATCATGTCACTTAAGTGAGGTCCTGGATGACGCTCTCTCTCAATGGCGGTGTTGGGCATTCTCATGTCCACACAGAGTCGTACTTTCCCTGGTGTTCCTTTCTTCGGTACTATCACGACTGGAGATACCCACGGCGTGGCACCCTCTGTCCGTTCAATGATGTCGGCGTCCAGCAGGTCTTGCAGCTCATCCTCCACCGCTTGCTGGAGGTGGAACGGTACCTTCCGCGGGTGTTGGGCAACCGGGCGGACCTGGTCATTTATGTGGAGGCGGATCTGGCCTCTGTTCATTTTGCCGAGTCCGGAAAACAGCTTTGGGAACTTGTGAATGGTGTCATTGTCACTGTTGACGCGGTACAGGATCTCCACCAACTTCAACCGTTCAGCAGTTGGTAGGCTGAGGAGACAGTCTGCTTCCGGTCCCTCGATGACGTGAATCACGGCCGGAATAGATGTTGTTTGATGCCTCAGTGTCGTTGAAAACTTCCCAAGGCAAGGGAGCGGCTTCCTGGACATCCAGGTGTAGACACGCACGTGTGCGGGATTGAGCCGAGGCCGAGGGTTCATCTTCTTATATTCTGTCACTGGGATGTAGTTGAGGGATGCCCCACTGTCCATCACAAACTTTGTAGGATGCGTGCCAACGCTGATGTCCAGCCGAGGGTACTTTTTAAGCTGGTCTGGATCGGCGATCATGTTGGCATATTCAACGGAATACTCATGTTCACTTGAACGTGAATCGGAGTCTCTTGATGGTGATCTTCTGGACCACCTTGAGGACCGTGACTCCCTGCTGGACTGGGAGGATTTGGAGGAAGACTTCCGGCGGTCCCGTACCGCTCGCGCGTGATGGCGGCGCGTCTCGCCTCTTGGTGACCTCGTGGAGGCTTTATCTTTCTCCCGGCGGTAGTCCCCGCACATGGTCTCAAAATGATTGTTGCGACCACACTTGTGGCATTTCTGTCCCAGGGCCGGGCACGCCCCGATGTGTGGGAAATCGTACCCGCAGCGGTAACATCTTCTCAACGGCGCCTTCTTCCCATAATCCTGACGCCTGCTTCTCTTCCCCGAGTCGGGCCGTCGATGGCCAGGGTGACGGCGATGTCTCGATGGCGGCCGAGCTTGTCGTTCCCGTTCTCTCGACCTCCGGCGAGGGCGGTCGGTGCGCACTTGACAGACTACCTCCTTGCGATCCACGCGTCCTGCCTCCATGGTCTTGGCTTGCTCTTCAGTCTGATCATGGAGCCTTGTGATCTCTTCTATTTCATCCAGCGTGTGACTTTTTTTTAGCAGTTTTCTGCGTAGCGTCTCCGACTGGCAGCCGTCGATTACCCGCAGGCGTATGGCGTCGTCCGTCGAGAACTCGTCGAATTCACAGTGGCGCGCCAGACGCCGCAACCTTGTGATGTATGAGCCCATGACCTCATCCTTTTCTTGTCGTGCTCTTTGGAACACGTATCGTTCGTAATCTACATTCTTCTTGTGCACGAACTTTCGATCCAGGGCTGCACGCACACTCGCATACGTTCCCGCGTCTGCGGCGGGGAGTTCCTTTATCATCTTGCTGACGTCCTTGCCCACGAGGTTCCGAAGTGCGATCAGTTGATCCTCGTCCCCCATCACCTTCGAGCCCTTAATGTAGTCCTCAAAGTCTTCAATCCACTCTTCCCAGCGAGGGCCCATGCTGCTCCCAACCACGAGCGCTAAGGGTTCTGGGGGGCGCAGGTGCGATAACCCCATGATGATCGGCTTCGCATCCTGGCGCGCTGGAGAATGAGCTGGGGATCCATGGTTCGACATCGTGGTGCACGTGTGATGCGTGCAGCTTCAGCGCAGTGCAGGCCCAGGGAATCCTACGTGGAATCTTGTGCGCTTTATTCAATTAGCTTCCCTCGTTTTTTTTTGGGTTTTTTTGTATTTGCCTGTGCTTGTTGAAGTTTCAGCGTTGCCTGACTTCAAAATGGCCGCCCGGGCCTATTTGCATGGGGCGTCTGAGAGTCCGCCTGACTTCAAAATGGCCGCCGGCTGGAGAACGCGTGTAGACATCCCACGTGGTGCCGGGCTCTCGATTCATTCATTCCAGGACAGCGCGCTGCTTAGACGGCTCCTCTCATCGTCCGCTTTTACTCACGGCTTCACAGCAGGTAGGCGGGTGGGTGGAGTCCTCGAACTCGCTGCTCCGACCTGGCCTGGGAGACGCGCGTGGCAGCGTCGTCACTACTTTTCCTGCTTGTCACGGTGTCAGTCCGTTCTCACCGCAGGGCGCTCACTCCTTCAGCTGCGGAGCTCTCAGGTCGCGGGTGACGGCGCTTTCGCTGGTTCCTTTGCTACCAGTCCCTCGCCAACTTTATCAGCGTGCTGGTGTTCCGGGAGAGCATCCAGCTCTATCCCACCCTCGTCGCCAGCTGTCGTGTCCACGCAGCCACAAGAACGACAGACACAGAGGGTTCTCGTTAGGACACTTTATTATCGTCCTTACACCAGCATGCTTCTGCCCTCTACTGCCGACCTGTCCCCATTCTCCGCCTCTTCCTGTCTCCCCAGTCCTCCCCTTTCTCCACCCACACTGCTCCGCCCACGCAACCACTAGACCCCTTCATCTCTACACTGGGGTGACCTTGGTTTCGACCACAGCGTTTCAGTGGGCCATGCAAAGACCGATTAGCAGTCGACACCTCAGTTACACGATTACCATAATAGTTTCACAAGGACGTCTTATCTCCAAGGAACTGAATGATGGGTCCGCTTAGAGTCAATGGGTCTGTGACAGAAGCATTGTTTTACATTTCCTTAATGTGACTGCAGAATGGACAGTAATAGCACATGAACGTGCCCCCTTGACGCGAATAAACACTGACAGGCCTTACATGTTGTCTTCTTCACGAGTGACGCATCCATAATTCGAACGGCCCCAGGTTATCATGCTGACAGTCTATGCTAATGCCAAAGGCTCCCCCAACTGGAGAGCCGCGGGTATGTCGGTCTCTGCGGGGCCAGCATTGTGGTGGTGGGGGTTCTGCTGCGTGTGATGTCAGGGCACCAAGAAATGTATAGAGGGACCTCCTGGGGTCGGTCCCCAGCAGGGAGAGGGGATGCGGAAGCTGCGCCAGTGGGATTTCCCTCGGTGTCAAGCACTCCAGCCGTGTTTGCTCAAGGTAGTATGTCTGCTGTGATGGGACTGACAGCAGGTGGGGGCATTGTGAAAAGTGACAATAATTGTATGGCGATAGGGGTTGCACCGGCTGGGGGCTCCAACCAGCTGGATCTAGTGGCTGATTTGACCAGTATCTTGCCTTGCCACTATAAGTTTGGGATGTTGTATGCCCCCACTGTGGGAGGGGCTCTTGCCATTGTTGGCGATGGTGACGATTTGGATAGGGCCAGGTGGTTGGTGGCTCTCCTTGAGGGTTCAGTGGCACAGGGTGCATAGCTGAATCATGACGCAATGACGGGAGTGGTTGGTGGTGGCAGAAAGTTCCTGTCACACCGGTGGCCCCATAAGGGAGTCAGGTTGGGCCTCCTGCAGCTACAGTGGTGGGATGGATAGGTGGTAGTGGGGTGTCCCCATTACCACCAATGTGGACGACACTCTGCTGGTGATCTCCTTGGACACAAAAAACAGCGAGGACGCTGAGAGATTATCATCTTGTATGGGAAAAGTGAAGGAGTGGATGGCAAAAAGCTATTTAAATTAAACGGGAACAAAACAGAGTTTAAGAATCTAGGTTTCTGGCTAGAAAAGGATCTTTCCATGGTTACACAGGCTAAGAAAGTTGCAGCTACCTGTTTTGGACTACTTAGAAGTCTCCGTAAAATCCTAGATAGGATCCCTATACAGCTCAGGAAGACAGGAGTCCATTCCTTGATTACCTCGCGGCTGGATTATGGAAACTCATTATTCCTTGGGGCACCAAAATATGTGACCCACAGACTGTAGGTGGTCCAGAACGCAGCAGCAAGGCTGCTGTGCAATGTTCCGACGTGGGAGTCAGTAAAAAAGCACCTAAAGGGGCTACATTGGCTCCTAGTTGAGGCCAGAATCAAATTCAAGACTCTGGTCATGACCCAGAGAGCTCTACATAATAGCAAAATCAAGAGTCTAGTATCCCCTTACATTCCAAACAAGCATTTGTGTTCAAGCTCTAAAGAACTTCTAAAATCAACAAAGGCCAGGAGGGAGAGGTGGGGAGGAAGATGGAAGATCCTTCTCCCACCTTGCTCCCAAACTCTGGAACTCTCTACTATGGGAATATCGGCTACTGGACAAAGAATTGTAGTTCCGCAAAGCATAAAAACATGACTGTTCAAGCAATATCTTTAATGCTTATCCGACTTCAACCAACTACGTGTCTCCTAGCGCTGGGAAGCCATAGGGCAGCCATGCTCTCTTTAAATCCCATATTATAATATTAATTATAATAATAATTACGCCAGTGCCCCAACAGGGGGTTCGGTTGAGCTTCCTGAGGCCTCAGGCGATGGCCCAAAACCTCAGGCTATAAGCAAGGCACTTCTGGACGGTGTGCCCGGTGGTGCAGCAGCAGCAGTGATGGCTCCACTCCCTCAGGACCACCCGAATGCAGGTACTGTGCTGCAGATCGGTGCATACAAATTCTCCCTGCTTCCACGGACAGAGTAAATCTACAGTCACACGCGCAATCACTCATCATACGCTAGGGCCCATCACACTAAATTCACACTATTACTCTATCCACACTGAATATAGGAGAGAAAACTTAAACCAATCTGCATCTACAATGAGGTCAATGCGACCTTATTGACATTGCCTTGAGTCATGATTTTGAACATAATAAATACATTTGAAACTCAATAAATGACAAAGAATAAGCACCCGACACTGTAATTCAAACAAATGCTTGTTTATCTAAAATTAATCCAAAAGTAAAGTCAATCATTAGCAAAACCGTTAATCTCATAGTTACCTATTCTAGCTAAATGGGACAGGACAGGTCTCTCGGTAAAGTCTCTTGAGCCGCCGTCCTCAGCATAGGAAACGTCCAAACGCAATGGAAGAATGAACCAGCGAACGAACATGGACCCTCTCTAGTCTAACATACTTATAGTGTATGTTGCAAATAAAGGTAACAATCAAATGTTAGATATCCGTTGAGCCACTGAGCAGAGCGAGCAGGAAAGGAAGTCTTTTAGATACATTTAGAAAACCTCTGCTCAGGAAAAATCACAAAAATAAAAAGACGGAAGAAGGAAACTCGAGTTTGCAAATGTTTCTTTCGAAAATGCTCTTCCTTGATATCTTAGCAGAGCCACCGCAGCATTGTCATTGTTCATTGTGGCTTTATCCTTGTCCAAGGACAATTGGACTCGTTCCCAGAGCTGCTGCCCTCACGGAAAACTTTCTAACCAGGCAAAGGCTGTGGTCAGGTGACTCTCGACCATGTTCAGCAAGGCCTCTCATCAAAATTCGATCACTCGAGCGCAGGCTGTAAATGGCAGCCATCTTTATCTAGGCCAAAACGGACCATCTTAATTAAAAGAGACAAAAACAACGTTACCACATCATAATGATTGTACAGTGTTAAACCCCTCTAATACCCTTATGTGTATGTACTTATCTAGCCTTCTGCAACACAATAAAGCATTAGTACGCATTATTTTAAACGCACAAACACAAAACAAATAGCATTTGTGAATAAACCCGCACACTATTATTAAGCAACATATATGCATCCCACGTGTAGTTTCTCTCATTAGTAATATTGATTAGTCCGGACCAAACAAACTATTAATTAGTCGTTACTAATTAGTGTTTTAAAATCATAACATATAGACGAAACTGGAGCTTAAAACTCGATAAATTTTCAACAGAAAACTCTGCTCCAGCAATCCCCCCTTTGGTGATATCTTATCACCACAAAAACCACCCAAAAAGAAAAATGTAGTCCCAAATTTAGGAGAACTTGGAAATGTCTTTATGACACAACATTAAACACAAGATTCTCTCACATCATCCCTCCTTGACTCCAAGTACACACTCTCCCTCAATTCTTCGAATTCTATTTCTTGTGGATCTCTCCTTGACCTCTTTTGTCTCTTTTCAGCATTGCTTCTAATTATTCTCTTTTTCCCTCCCCTGTTTTTACAACACAAACACCCCAATCTTAATATCAATAAAGCAACAATTATGCATGTAAAAGGAAACAATATTTTACCAATAATGGTACTACCTATCTTAGCAATAAAACTCTTAACAGCAACTATCTTATTAGCTATTTTAGTCCAGACACTTTCAGCTTCAAGTGGTACTAATTCTTCATGTAAATCAGTAATATTTTTGATATAGACCTTTAGGTCTCTACTTTCGTCAGGAATGTAAGTGCAACAATGTTGAACTTTCAGCATTCCACAAACTCCACCCTCTTTGGCCAAAAGAATATCAAGAGCAAGTCGATTTTGCATAGACATGGCTCGTACGGCAATCATTTCCGTATTCACCAAAAGAAACCCCCCAGCGGTACTTGTCGATAAACGATCCACCACTGTTGACAGTTTCCGAATCCCATATGCATTTAAAGAAATTCCCACTGCTGGAATTAAAGCACCAAAAATGTCACCCACTATCTCTGACCAAGTTTCTCTCCTAAAACGTGTTAGTAAATTAATGTGTTCTACATCTTTTATTCTATCTATATGAAAAATTTTTGGAAAGACCAGACCCACATAACATGTGCCATACCAATGGTCAGGCAACTTGTAATAAGCCTTGTTCCCACAAACATAATACACTCCTGGGAAAACTGGATCTTCACCACCTTTAAAACCCCATCCTGTTGCAATGAAATATGTATCATGACACTCACTAGTCCCAACAAAATATGTATCATATTGGGATTTCTTTCTGGTAATGCATAGTTTACCCTTCTGTGGTGCATCTAAAGCCAAAGTCGGACTGGCCCCATTTTTCAACTCCTTTCCCATCTCAATGTCCCAAATTGTTTCACTCACTTTATATTTCCCTGCCTTCTCATGCATGCTCATTCTCCTTTCCTCTACCATGTTTAGGAAAGCTTTCTCCTCTTCTTTCAGACTGCAAGTTAAATTGTTTCTAACAATGTAATCTAAGGTTAATTCTTCTTTCTCAATAAAAATCTCACCAAAAATGTTAGCTTCTTTAGCCGGATTCAGCTTTTTATCCATAGGCAATTGCCCAAAAATGTTATCTTTGTTAGACATCTCATAATCTATTTTCCCTAACAAATAAAAAACACTACTTAGCACACTACATGAAATCCCATACGTAGCTGGTAAATGGTGATAAGTAACACCCTCTGAAACGGATGCAGGTAATTGCATACAAACGTAGCAATCCCTAACTTCCATTGTCTTTACGTATTCATACAACAACTTTGAAAAAATATTACTAGAAAAATCATTAATTGACCTATCTTTATGCACATAAGTGTTACTAATTCTAGTTGGAACTACTTTTTGTGAACCCTTCTCTACATTTGTCACATTTTCAGTATATATTCCTAAAGCGTCTATTGTAACTCTAAAAGTAACTAATAAAGCTAAAACACCCCATAATAGCATTAATAATCCAGTACAGCAGCAGCACATTTTACACCATCTTTTCAAAAAGGCACATCTACTTTGATTATTCTCTGTGTTAGCCATTTTACTACTTTGGCAGTGTCTTTTGACTTAGCCTCTTCTACTCCACTACTGGAACACTAGAACACTAGATTATTTCACACAGCTAATTTCAGATTTTCACTTTTCACTTTTTCCCAAGTGACTCCTTTAGTTCACTCAATTTGGATTTTCATCACTTTTCACTTCTTCTTCAGCAACATCAAATTGTATCAAATCATCAACAACATCCTGTGCATCCGACTCTTCTCCAATGTCAGTCAGGATAATTTTTAGGATTCCAACAGTTTTCTCCTCAACCACTTCTCGTACGGTCCCCTCTGGATTTCCTTGACTTTCTGCCTCTTCACCTTCAGACAGTGCCACATACGTCCATTCCGGTGACCTATACTTCTGGTTAGGTTTTCTGATTCTCTTGATCTCCTCTGGTTCTTTTGAGACCTTTTGTTTTTCACCTTTTGTTTGATTCTGACTGGACACCTCGTTCACTTGTTCAGCTTTCGATGAATTTGCTTGTGTCAGTCTGTATCGTAACCTCTTTATTCTGTTAGACCAAAGATCTCCTCTTACAACCCTTTTTGGTCTCACCTCCTTGTTATTTCTTTCTCCGATCCAAGTTCTCTTTCTCAGAACTCGACCCTCTGATTTCTCATTTTCACTCTCATCTGATTCTGTCTCATTTGCCTCTTGTTCTTCAACAATTTTCTTTTGCTCCACAGTCTTTTCCACTACCGATTGAGACTTCCCTAATTCTGTCCCTCCTCGGGTCTCCGACACGCAATCTTCTTGCTGTCTACTTGTCCCTTCACCTAGCTTATCAGGAATGTTCCCTACACCTCCTCGGGGGTCTTCCGCAATCTGTCCGTCTCTAACTTCTTCTGACCCTACTTCTTCAGGTGTAATCTCAAGTGGATTTTCAACCTCTTCATCTGATTCAGGTGTAATCTCTGTGGAATTGCTCCTTTCTCTTCTACTGCTTGTTGGAACTTCAGGCACTCTTACAGAATCTGATCTCTCCTCTGAGACTCTCAATGTTTCTCTTGAAGCCTCTCTTGGAAAGGGGAAAGAATCATTCAACTCTCTTTCACCTTCACCTCTTTCAGGATTTCTCCCCCTTCTCACTGGTTCAGTTTCTGCATCATCACTGGAATCTGACTCTTCAAAATACTCCTTACCAGTCCCATCCTTTGGATTTGGAACTCTCAGAGTATGACTCGCATGCACCCAATTTTTAACACCAGCACACTTTACTGCAGTTGTCGTAGTCAGAATGACTTGTCTCGGCCTTCCCCACCTTGGAACCAAGCAATTTCTTCTCCTGTGCACCTTAATCCTCACCCAGTCCCCTGGACTCAGATCATGGGCTTGCTTCTAGTCAAGTGTGGTAGCGTCTTCTCCAACCTGGTGAAACACAGAATGAACTGCGTCAGCCAGGCCTTTACAGTAATCCAAAATCATGTCATCAGTTATTGTCATCAACTTGTTGACAGGTACAAATGCATGTCTCATGGCACGTCCCATTAAGATTTCGTGCGGACTCAAACCTGTGGTTCTATCTGGAGTAGACCTAATAGTCATCAGCACTAGAGGCAAGACATCAGGCCATTTCATTCCAGTGGCTAAACACATCTTACCAATTCTGTTCTTTATTGTGCCATTCATCTGCTCCACAACACCAGAAGCCTCTGGTCTGTATGCACAATGTAGCTTCTGCTGTATGCTCAATGCTTCACAAATTAAACCCATGAGCTCATTATAGAAGTGTCCACCTCTATCAGACTCAATGGTCACTGGGAACCCGTACCTAGGAATCAACTCCCTTAACAGTAACTTTGCAACTGTTATTCCATCATTTCTCCTAGTCGGATAGGCCTCCACCCATCTTGAGAACAAACAGACTACCACTAGAACATACCTCAATTTGTTCACTTGGGGCATTTCAATGAAATCTATTTGCATTCTGGTAAAAGGACCTCCTTCTCTGCCTATTGTCCCTAGACTCACCACTGTTTTTTTTCCAGTATTGAACTGCTGACAAATCAAACATCTCTGACAGATGCTCTCTGCAATCAACCTGAACTTTGCATTGTACCAGGTTTGCTTAAAAGACCTGATCATCACATTCCTTCCCAAATGTCCCTGGCCATGATACATTCTTGCCATTGTCGACAACATTGAGTTAGGCATGACTGGTCTACCATCTCTGTAGAGCCAAACATGATCTGTTTCTCTTGGGGCACAACCTGCCTTGATCCAATCTCTCATTTCCTCATCTCCTGCCTCATCCTGCAACTGTTTCACTTCATCCCACGTTTCTAGGACATTAGTAAACATCACAGAACAAAAAGACATTTCCCTTTCTCGTGCCCTATTAATCGAATGATTGTTCTTAGCACAATATTGTGCTATGTCATTGGCACATCTATTACCAAGAGTAACAAAATCATCTCCTTGTCCATGAGCAGCACATTTCACAACTGCTAACTCTTTAGGCAGCTGTATCGCCTCAAGTAACTTCCCAATCACTTCAGCATTCTTTATTGGAGTCCCACTCGACGTCAGGAAACCTCTCTGTAGCCAAAGCTGGCCAAAGTCATGAATGACTCCAAATCCATACTGACTATCAGTCATCACAGTCACTCTCAGACTTTTCCCAATTTTGCAAGCTTTTGTCAATGCCACCAATTCAGCCACTTGAGCAGATCTCACTCCTTTCAAAGACGAAGCTTCCATAACTTCTGAAACCTTGCACACTGCATATGCTGCACTCAGCACACCATCATCAGTTCTCAGACACGATCCATCCACAAACAGCACATGATCACTCTCAGGCAACGGTAAATCTCTTATGTCTGGTCTTGGTTTTGTGCAATAGTCAAGCACATCCAAACAATCATGATCAACATCATCTCCAACATTCACATTATCAGCATCTGGTAACAACGTTGCTGGATTCACATTCACACATCTCTCAAGAGTCACATTTGATGCTCCCATAATGATTTTCTCATATTTAGTCAACCGACTATGTGACATGTACTGAGTCCTGCTTCTTGTCAAAAGAATTGCCACATCATGATGTACGAACACCCTTACAGGATATCCCATTATTATGCCCTCACTCTGTTCCAAGCTTCTGCATGTAGCAGCTACTGCTTTCAGGCAACCTGGCAAACCCACAGCTACGGGGTCAAGTGTCGATGAGAAGTACGCAATCGGCCTTCTCAGTTGTCCGTGCTTCTGAATTAACACTGAAAGTGCACATCCATTTCTCTCACTACAGTACAACTCAAACTCTTTCTCATAGTCTGGCATTCCCAAAGCAGGGGCTTCACACATTCTGCTCTTCAGCTCTTCAAATGCTGCCATTTGTTCCCCATCCAGTTCCAATGGGTCTCTCACCTCACTTTTGGTCAACTTAATCAATGGCTTTGCTATCAGGGAGAAATTACTTATCCACTGACGACAATAACCCACCATTCCCAGAAACATCCTCACTTCTCTCTGGGTCATCGGGGCTCTCATTCCTCTGATAATTTTGATCCTGTCATCGGTCACCTTTCTCAGACCCTTTTCAATATTGTGTCCAAGATAATGCACCTCTTTCTTGCAAAATTGCAATTTGGCCGGAGATACCTTTAACCCTCCATCTGCCAGATGATTCAATAAAGCTATGGTATCTACTTCACAAGCTTCACGTGTCTTCGATGCCACAAGTAAGTCATCAATATACTGCACTAGCACTGAGCTTTCAGGCATGATCAAACTCTCCAATGACTTTTTCAACAACTGATTGAATATCGAAGGACTCTCTGTATACCCCTGTGGGATACGACACCATGCTAAAATACGCTGGCCAAACCGAAACGCAAAAATCGGCTGGCTGTCATGATGCAATGGAATTGAAAAGAAAGCATGACACAAATCAATCACTGTGTACCACTCAGCATCATGAGGAATCTGATACAAAATCACTGAAGGATTTGGCACAATGGGACAACATGCCACCACAATTTTGTTAACTTTTCTCAAATCCTGTACAATCCTGAACTTTCCATTAGGTTTCTTCAGACCCATTATCGGTGAATTACACGGGCTACTCAGTAATTCTCTCAAAACACCCTGTTGAATCATTTTGTCAATTATAGGGGTTATTCCCTCTATTATCTCTGGTGTCAGTCTGTACTGTGGGATATTAGGGTAAGTGATTCCCTCTTTCACTGAAATCTTCACTGGATCTACATTATTCATCAATCCCACATCTTCTCCAGTAAAATCCCAAACAGCTGTTTTCACTGTGTGTCTCAACTCCTGAGACAAATCATCTGGATTAAACACAGCATATGTACCAACAATCTCACTCTCTCTATTATCTAGAGTCATCCGGTACAAAACATCCTCATCTGGTGTCTCAAAAGCTATTCCATCCGGAGTACAAAAAATTGTACAATTCATCTTGCACAATAGGTCCCTACCTAACAAGTTCACTGGACTGGTGTCACAGACAACAAATCTGTGCATGTCTGAAAATTTCCCTATTCTTACCCTTACTGGTTCGGTAAGACGAGTCTTAATCTGTGTATTTGCTACACCAACTACTTGGATTGCTTCATCCGAGAGAGGAAGATTTCTAATATCTGCTGACCTGACAGTTGATCTCGTCGCTCCTGTGTCTACCAAAAAAGTAACACTCTCCCCATTTATTTTTCCATCTACAAATGGTCCTGCCTGGTCTATTTCTAGAGTTGCACCAAGTATGCACTCTTCCTCCTCTCTTCGGCACCGTCAATAGTCCCCTTCAGACTCACTCCCCTCCTTCTTTAACCAGTACTGCTGTACCAGGTTAGAACGTCTCGGTTTGTTTACCTGCTCATCATTGTAGAATCCTGAGTCCTGGTTATACTTTTGGGACACTCTATTCTGCGGCAAGGGCGGTTTTGGCTCTTGACTCTGCTGTCTGACAACCTTCTGCTGTTGCTGCTGTTGATTACACCCCTCGTTCTGCACCTGTTGATTTAAGGGTTTACTTTCATTACTCACTAATGGTGGATTGGTACACTCGGATCTCCAATGCCCCAATTGTCCACAGTTGTGACAAGGGAATTTCTTTTTAGCCTCCTCTAAATTGCCCTTTCCTTTTCCTGCATATCTGGGTCTAATTCCTGGATTATTTGCCTGTTCCATCAACTGTGCTTCTTGTCTTTCAGCAACTTTCACCTGAGCCCACATTGCTTTCTCTTTCAGCTTTCTCTGTTTTGCCTCAATCTCATCACTGAAGTACTTTGCATGTCTCAAGATTTCATCAATCTTTTTACTCTGCCAGTCAACTGTATGCTCACGTATTCTTTCACTTATTTCAGGTCTCAGGCCATATACAAACCTGTAAACAAAATGACTCAAATCCTTGTCACCCAGGTGTTCATCTCCACTGAACTGTTTAAAAGCCAGTATCAGCCTTTCGTAAAAAGCATGAACTGATTCTTTTGCTTCCTGATGTGTTCGATCTATCTTAACCCAGTCTGTCTCTTTTCGGGGTACTTTATTTTTCAGGAATACAATTACCTGATCATATTTCTTCTTGACCTCTGGATCTGGTGCTCCTGTTTTCGGATCTCTTGGATACTCTTTAGCAGGCCAATCTACAACTATTTTACACTCAGCCCACAAGTCTGCTGGAACAATTATATCAAACAGACTATTCAGGTCAATCCACAGCACCTTTGACAATTTCACAAACCTGTGTACCTGCCTATACCACTCGACGGGCTTTTCTCTCAATCGAGGGAAATCATTCGTAAATGATAAAATATCCTGTCTAGTCCATGGGACATGTACATATCCTCCTCCAGGAATCTCTCTCATAGGATAAGCATCCACTGGTTTCTCCTTTTCTCTCACAGGAAAAGCTGAGTAAGTCCTGTCCACTGAATCTTCCCTTTTCTTGTACCACCTATCCTTCCACTTTTCTACATCACACCATTTTCGCAATAAAGCAATCATTTCCTTAATCTGTCCTGTTCTGCCAGCACCATTTAGATTTTCAATATCTCTGTCTGTAAAATCCACTCTGTAAGGTTCCTGCAAAACTTTCACCTTATCCATGTCAACTCCCTGTTCACTCGCTATTGCTCTTAACCTTTCATGTGTATTCTTAGCTCTCCAGGTGATGCTCTTACACATAAATAACAATTCTCCATCATGATGGTTTTTGAGTATGTCTGTAGGAATTGTCCCTGCAATAAGCTCCTCCAATTCCATGCGCAACCTGGCTACATCAATTGCCTGTGAATCTTTATCCTTCTTCTGAAGAACTTTCAACCAATCATTCAAATCTTCAGCTGTTATTTCAGTAGACTTTTTCACTGCACCCACTTGTTCTGTCATCCTCTGTGGTTCCAAAATTGTTCCACCCAAACAACCAGTATTCAATCCTGAATTAGGCTGCACATCTAATCCTCCACTACATGCGTCATGTCTCGACTGCCTTGAATCATTTCCTCCTGTTCTCACTCTTGATTCCTCTAAAGTACAAGTACCAACCAAACCATTCCCAACATAAGGAACTGTCAAATTATTTTCACCCATTCTTTGTTTATCAAAAATAGGCACAACCGGACCGATAGTCACAGGCACTGTAACTGCTTCAAGATTTTTCGTTAGCTCGCAAATTTTCTCAGTCAGGTCAGATGTGGTCCTGGCTAATTCTCTTGTTTTCTCTTCACTGACTCGATTCTCTCTCTCACGCTCTCTCTCTCTCTCCCTTTCCGTGAAAGAGCTACTACTTTTCAGATCAGGTGTCACAACCTCAGTTTTAATAATTCGCAAAGTATCTCTTACAGGAGTAGAAACTGGCGTACTCTCTTCTGGTTCTGGTCTATATGGAGGTGGTCTCTTGTAAATCATATCATCCAAGACCTCATCCTCATAATCAGTAACTCCGTACCTTCTCACTTCTGTATCAGGCACCTTTTCTGCACCTTTCCTCCCTTCCGCTTCATCAACAGTCCTCATAGGATATAATCCCTCTGACATACTAGCATCTCGCCATCTCCTCATTCGATCATGATGAGTCTCACGATCATATTTCCTCCCAAAAAAGGACCTATAATTGCCTCCACTCCTCTGCTTTTCTCGCTCATGCACCTCATCTTCCCATTCCACCAACGCCTCAAACTGTGTCGGCCTTGGTCTAGGCTCTAGACACATCATCTTCTCTCGTAAATTTCTCAACATGGCCAGATTAAATGAACCATGTTCCGGGAATGCTAAGACACCATCATCCTTAGTATACTTAGCCCAATTATCCAACCATATACAGGTATGATACCCATATTTCGCAACCATGAAGGATGCAGGAGTTCTCGTCGGAGGTAGCAATTCACCCTCTCTAGTTATTACATTTTTATCTTTGTCGAACCACCTTTTTATTTTACCGAACAGAGATTTTTTCTTCCTTTCTTCCGGCTGGTAATACATTTTAACGTTTACCAATATTCTCTAGTCCCTTCCGTACAGTTGTGGATCTTCGTCCAATAACAGCGCGACTCACACTAACGCACCAATCCTGGAGCGTCTACGTCACTCTGTACTCCTTCCAATCCCTGCGCGGCTCACACCAACGCACCAATCCCAGCGCGAGCCCTGTTCTGAGTCACTATCCAATCACAGTCTGAATGACGTCAGCAGTCGCTGCAAACGCTTCTGCTCTGTCTCCTGTCACTCGTCTACCCCTCCTTTACAAAGCCTTTTTAGTAGACTTTGTTTCAGATTCTACAAAATCTATTAGTTACAACATATAAACATCTCCATTGTCTGCTTCGCTAACCACAGAATAGTATAGAAAATCTTTCTCACAAGAATCCCGCTTCTCTCTAGAACAGCGCTTACCTCTGCTCCACCACGGAATAATCACTTTCGTTGACACAGTAGTACATCCCTCTACTCTGCCCTTCTAACATGCATCCATTAACTGTTTCCTCTAGGACTGCTCCAAAGAGTCTTACAATCAATTAAATGCTCATACATTCACGCACTTTCACACCAGAAAATGTAGCACATGCACACAGAATCCTGCCTTTCCCGAGAACAGCAAACAATCTGTCCCGCTACAGAATTATAACACACGTTAACCAAGCAGCTTACCTCTGCCCAGTTCTTCAAACAAGCTTAGAGAATACCTATTACTATTCCAGCGATAAGCTTTAACGGCAAACCTTACGGATCCCTGAGACTTAAGACCAGAGTTTCACAGATAACCTTCGCTACCATATACACTCCTTTTATACCGAAAATATATCCCTAATAGTAACACACGACGATGTCACTGATTCCGAACCCAGACAATGTGACGCGCGACTTCAATTGTCACACGTTTTTCCCCACATACGTACAGGGCCAACAATCCCGTTTTTCCCGAGAGCAGCACTTACTTCCCTCTGCCCTACTACGGAACTGTCACCAGCTCCCAAGTTCCAGAAGCCGCACACACTACATAGAACTCAACACGACGACCCCAACATATAGTATTAATACATATACCAACATTAATCAATAATCAATAAATCAAAGCCTATGTACAAGCAATCTAATCAGATCAAGACAATGATCATAACCATCATACTGCTACCAGGAAACTGCTGCAGATCAGCGCATACAAATTCTCCCTGCTTCCACGGACAGAGTAAATCTACAGTCACACGCGCAATCACTCATCATACGCTAGGGCCCATCACACTAAATTCACACTATTACTCTATCCACACTGAATATAGGAGAGAAAACTTAAACCAATCTGCATCTACAATGAGGTCAATGCGACCTTAATGACATTGCCTTGAGTCATGATTTTGAACATAAGAAATACATTTGAAACTCAATAAGTGACATAGAATAAGCACCCGACACTGTAATTCAAACAAATGCTTGTTTATCTAAAATTAATCCAAAAGTAAAGTCAATCATTAGCAAAACCGTTAATCTCATAGTTACCTATTCTAGCTAAATGGGACAGGACAGGTCTCTCGGTAAAGTCTCTTGAGCCGCCGTCCTCAGCATAGGAAACGTCCAAACGCGATGGAAGAATGAACCAGCGAACGTACATGGACCCTCTCTAGTCTAACATACTTATAGTGTATGTTGCAAATAAAGGTAACAATCAAATGTTAGATATCCGTTGAGCCACTGAGCAGAGCGAGCAGGAAAGGAAGTCTTTTAGATACATTTAGAAAACCTCTGCTCAGGAAAAATCACAAAAATAAAAAGACGGAAGAAGGAAACTCGAGTTTGCAAATGTTTCTTTCGAAAATGCTCTTCCTTGATATCTTAGCAGAGCCACCGCAGCATTGTCATTGTTCATTGTGGCTTTATCCTTGTCCAAGGACAATTGGACTCGTTCCCAGAGCTGCTGCCCTCACGGAAAACTTTCTAACCAGGCAAAGGCTGTGGTCAGGTGACTCTCGACCATGTTCAGCAAGGCCTCTCATCAAAATTCGATCACTTGAGCGCAGGCTGTAAATGGCAGCCATCTTTATCTAGGCCAAAACGGACCATCTTAATTAAAAGAGACAAAAACAATGTTACCACATCATAATGATTGTACAGTGTTAAACCCCTCTAATACCCTTATGTGTATGTACTTATCTAGCCTTTTGCAACACAATAAAGCATTAGTACGCATTATTTTAAACGCACAAACACAAAACAAATAGCATTTGTAAATAAACCCGCACACTATTATTAAGCAGCATATATGCATCCCACGTGTAGTTTCTCTCATTAGTAATATTGATTAGTCCGGACCAAACAAACTATTAATTAGTCGTTACTAATTAGTGTTTTAAAATCATAACATATAGACGAAACTGGAGCTTAAAACTCGATAAATTTTCAACAGAAAACTCTGCTCCAGCACTGCAATGCCTTTACCAAGTGTTGGTTTGGGTGAAGGCAGGCATGTGTCAGTGGAGGTGAAGGAAAAAATTGGCAATGGGGCTTATGTGGACATTTTTGATCAACTTGTTGATAAGCCTGATAGGGAAGAGGCGAAGACCTGCAAGGAGTGTTCTCATTCCTGGGCTGTCGACAATGGCTCTAGAAGAGGAGGGTGAAGGAAACATTGGTGAATTGGGTAAATGGGTTCTCAATTTATCAGGCGATTTTGGCTGAGCGTTTTAGTAATTTGGACGCTCAGTTGGAATTCTATCAGAACAGGATAGCATGGGGCAGATTTACAAGCCCCTTGCGTCACTTTTGCACCGTCGTTGCGTCACTTTTGTGACGCAGCGGCAGCGTAAAAGTTGCGGCCCATTTACAACATGACGCATCTAGGGAGATGCGTCACGTTGTGAAGCCCTGCGCCACATTAAACCTGTGTCAGGTTTAATGTATGCAGGGTGGGCGTTCCGTCGCAGGAAGCCCTGTAAAAGTGACTCAGTGAAATCTACAAGATTTCACTGAGTCACTTTTACGTCCATGCTGCGTCAAAATCCTGCGCCTGCTTGAAGCAGGCGTAAGGAGTGACGCAGCATGTTAGGCATAGGGCGCCCCTGAGCATTGCTGGAGTTGCGTCGTGCTTGCGACACAACTCCAGCAATGCGTGACTTTTCCGTCAACAGATGCGTCAGAATTTCTGACGCATCTGTCAATCCTTGTGCCATGGTGCACCGTATTGTAAATACGGCGCATCCATGGTGACGCATGGATTTGGAATGTTGGCGCAGGGAAAGTGACGCATCTCTACAGATGCGTCACTTTCTTGTAAATCTGCCCCCATGTGCGCACAATGGGTATGGTGGTACGGCCTGCAAGGAGTATGATAAGGAGCTCAGGAGATTTAAGGCTACTGGCTCCAGTTTAGAGTGGGATCAGATTGATGTTATCTTGTGGCTGCATTACGTGAAGCCGCAACGCGCAGACCCTACCCCAATCAGCCCTTTCGTACAGGGGCCCCTAGCAGCCCTGAGGGGCAAGGGAAAGAACAGTTCCTGTTGGGACTTTAACAAGTGTTCCTGTTCCAGGCCCGCCGGAACTTATACATTTAAGCACTCTTGCTCTTTCTGTGGCTTGATCTCCCACCCTGAGACAAAGTGTACCAGAAAGTCTGAAGAAAAAAGAGGCACAAAGCAAGACTGATCGATTATCCCCTCTTAGTCAAAGCCCCCTCACCTGTTGACTGGATGGCAATCGTCCCATGGTTTAATGTGTACTGCAATCTGACAGCAGCCCAGGTTTTGTATGAAGGTTTCAGGGATGGTTTTCGGATCCCAGCCGAAGGGAGCATAGGTGTGTCTTACTGCAGGATCCAGCAGTCAGTGAGGTCCAATCCTGGGGTTGCCTGGGCGAAGATTATCAAGGAACTGAGCCTGGGGAGGGTAGCTGATCGTTTTGATTCAGCTCCCTCAAGGATTTTTTCTCCTTCCCCCTCGGGTGGTTCTATATATAGATTGATACACAACTCATCTGCTCCCAAGGGTCAGACTGTGAATGAGGCGATTGATGGGTCCCTATGCTCTGTCAAGTGTGCCTCTTTGAACCGGCCAATTTTGATGCTCAGGAGTTGGGGCCGGGCACCCTCCTTGTAAAATGAGATATAGAGTCAGCCTTTCGCCTGCTCCCTGTGCACCCGCAGGACTTCTACCTGCTGGGTTTCCAGTTTGAAGGCTCATATTACTTTCACAAGTGCATGCCTATCGGTTGCTCGATCTCCTGCTCTTACTTTGAGAAATTCAGCTTGTTCCTCAAATGGGTATTCAGAAGAAAAACAGGCCACCAGAGGGTTTCTTCACTATCTGGATGATTTTCTTTTCTTGGGTCCACCTGGTTTGCAGAAATTCAGCAATGCATTGCAGTCCTTCTGCACAATGATGAGGGAGTTTGGGGTACCACTGGCACAATAGAAGACTATTGACCCTTCAACTGTCATTGAAATCCTTGGGATTGAGCTGGATTCCAGAAGCCTGTGTGTCACAGCTTCCCATGGAGAAAGTCTCTGCCTTCTCCTAGGCCTTGCTTGATTGTTTGGGAGCAAGAAAGGTCGCATTGCATCAATTACAGAGGGTGGTTGGACAGCTGAATTTCGTCTTGAGGGTCATCTCCATGGGCCACCTGTTCTCACGATCCATTGCACAGGCAATGTCTGGCTTTGAGGGAAAAGCACCACCACACCAGGTTGTTGAGTAAGGTGTGGCAGGACATATGCATTTGGGAGGCATTTCTGTGGGACATTAGTGGCACTGTGGTGTGGCCCGGCCCAGCCAGGTCTACTGAGGAGCTAGGTCTCTTCACAGATGCTGCGGGCAGCGAAGGTTTTGGTACCATCCTGGGTCTGGCCTGGGGCATGCAACGCTAGCTCGCTGCGTGGGTGGAGTCTGGGCTGGTTACTAACATTGGTTTCCTTGAGCTCTTTCCCATCCTGAAAGCTCTGTTCATTTGGCCAGATCAGTTCTGCAACCAATCGGTCATATTTTGGTTGGATAATCTGACAGTGGTGGAGTGCATTAATCATCAGGCAGCTTGTCTCAAAAAGTGTTGAACAATGTTGATGATGCTCTATCTCTTTTCAAGATGCAGGTTTTCAGGTCCTGCCACCCAGGAGCAGTAAAATTCCCGACGCACTTTCTGGACCATCTGTGGCAGCTTGGTGCCCAAGCATACTTGACCAGGTGCAGCCAGTTTAACACGCAGGACGAGATGTGCTTAAGAGGGGGGCTTTCATCACATATTGCAGCTTCAGGAGGGGTAGGAGGGTGGGTGCTGGTTTTGATCCTCTACCGTCCTGTTATTCCTTGGGTCTATGAGAGGTCAGGGGCACTTGGCTGCCTGCACTAGATGCCACATTGAAGGCACTTTTCTTCTTTGAAAAAATGCTTGGTCACCTGTATGTTAACAGATTGCTCCTCATTCATAGGGCGTTGCAGGGATGGCAGAGTTTGGAGCGGGCCACGCCAGACTATAGGTGAACAATGCTGTTGATATGCTATCTCATTTCAAGATACAGGTTTTCAGGTACTACCACCCAGGAGCATAGGAATTCCTGATGCCCTTTCTGGATCATCTGTGGCAGCTTGGTGTCCAAGCCTACCTGACTTGCTGCCGCCAGTTTAGCATCCAAGATGAGGCGTGCTTGTGAGGGGCATTCAGCACATATTTCAGCTTCATGGGGGTAGGAGGGAGGGTGCTGGCTTTCATCCCCTTCCAGCCTGTTATTCCTGGGGTCTATGAGAGGTTAGGGGCGCTCGGTTGTCTCGACTAGATGCCACAATGCGTCAATTTCCTTCTTTGCAAAAATGCTTGGCCACCCATATATGACCTGATCATTCCTCACTCAGAGGGCGTTGCAGGGATGGCAACGTTTGGAGGGGGCCAAGCCAGACCCTAGGCAAGCAATGCCACTGATGCGCTATCTCATTTCAAGATGCAGGGTTTCAGGTCCTGCCACCTAGGAGCAGCAGAATTCCCCACGTCCTTTCTGGACCGTCTTTGGCAGCTTGGTGCCCAAGCCTTCCTGATCTGATAAAGCCAGTTTAGCACCCAAGACGAGGCATGCCTGTGAGGGGCATTCAGTGCATATTGCAGCTTTGTGAGGTCGCAAAGGCGGAGTGCTGGTTTTCACTTTCTTCTGTGTTGTTATTCCTGGGGTCTATGAGAGGTCAGGAGCACTCGTTGCCTGACCTAGATGCCGCATTGCACCAATTTCCTTCTTTGCAAAAATTCTTGGCCATCCAGATGTGACAAGATCGTTCCTTGTGCAGAGGGCGTTGTGGAGATGGCAGCGTTTGGAGGGAGCCAGTCCAACTCTAGGTGCCCCATCGATATCTGCAAGCTGGCAGCAATCCTGGACTCCCTGTGGGATATATGTAGGTCACCAGAGGAGGCCCGCTTGTTTGGGGTGGCCTTTACTCTGGCCTTTTATGTGGCCTTCAGGGTGGATGAATTGGTGGCTAAGAATAAGAAGGCTATGGAGGGGACTTCAGTTGGCGAATTTGCAATGGCTGGAAGGATCCCTGACAATTACTGTCCCACACTCCAAGACTGAACAGGGGGGCAGGAGCGACCACATTCTCCTGCATAGGGCACCGGGTAATTCCTGCTGCCCTTTGTGCAATCTGGAAGTGTTTATGGCACATAGGCCATGTTTGATTAGGGGCTCCCTCCTGGTGCATGCTGGCAGGTCGCCTTCTATGAGGTTTCAGTTTCCAAGGTGCTTGGGGTGGCACTGAGAATGGCAGGATTCAACCCTGCAGAATTCGGATATTATTCTTTCAGGATTTTGGCGTTCACCACGGTGACAGCAATGCAGCTCTCGGGTCCGGCAGTGCAAAGGATTGGCAGATGACCCTGAGGAAATTCGATTTTCGATCTCGCTTGTATTCAGCCACCATTTTCTTTTTGTGTGTTCCACCGCCATTTTGTGTTGCCCTCACTCAGGCAGCACAATGGACGAAGTTTTTCTGCTGATCTTACTGCGACGTGTCAACTAACCTTCTGCCTCTGTTTACGAGACTGATGTCAGGGACTGGCTGAGTCCACTAATCCTCGTCTGGTTTGACTAAACCCTGTCTCAACTGTCTGTCGGTTCACACCATTCTTTCCTGACTTTATCTTATCTTCTGGCCTTCGCTATTCTCTACTTGTATTCTCTCATTTCACAACTGTCCTCCAAAGCATACAAATATGTCCTGCCACCTGCAAGTTGAGTTGTAGACACTACCACTGATTAACTTGTGGGGAGGGGTGACAAAAACAGTTGGAAGAGAGGTTAATTTGGGCTACTTGATATTTTGTTTTCAAACTTTTCCCATTGGTTATATCTTGTTTTCAAACTCTTCTCATTGGATAACCATGTATGCATTGGGAGTGTTCTTGGTGAATCTATGTGCTATAAAAGATTGTGCGCCACGGAGTAAAGTGGCAGTCTCCTAAGAACATACTGAGTGTACTTCTGGGACAACTGTACTTAGCTGCAGCTAATAAACCTGATCTTCTACGCTCAACAGAATGTCCCGTGTCTCTTCGACAAAGCAGGTGAACTCAGGAGATTAAGGCGTGCCCTGCGCCGCCAGGCCCATAAGGCCCTGGTTCTTCAACCCTCTGATTGTTACAATCATTGCGTGCGGTTGCACATGCTTTAGGGTTTCATCTAATCACTGTTTTCTTTGTCTCCCCCATTTTCCTTACCTGTGGATGCAGGTGGAAGGCCTGAAGATGTGAGTCGACTGCTGGATTTCTGTGCGACGCCTGTGCACGTGGAGGTTGCAGAGATGACAGAAGAGTAGTCAATAGGCCACTATTATGTGCAGAGTGCTAAAGATGATTATTTTGCAGGGAGTTTCGCAGACCGGGCCCGCCAGGTGGCTACCACGTGTCCTTTCATGGGCAAGGAGGGCTGCGTTTAGCACACTGAAGGCCTTCATTGGACTCATTGTTGTTCAGAGGGTGCACAAACCCTGGCATTGTGTAGTGAATCCTGGTGGCAATGACTTGGTGCACATTGGCTTGAGGGAGCTCTTTGAGCTGTTGATTGCTGAGATAGGCTAGTTGGCAAAGAAGCTCCCTCAGACAGTCATAGCATGGTCTCACATCATCCTGAGGTTGCAATGGAGAGGAGGCGAGTTAGTCAGGGCCTTCACCCACTCCATTAAGCGGGTTAATAATAAAGTTGGTATGCTTTTCAGGTTACAAAGGCTGAAGGTCATCTTGTACAGCTGCATCAAAGAGGAGTGTTTCTTTGTGCAAGATGGTGTTCTCTTGGCAATAAGATCTTTCTGGAGAATTTTCAGGCATGGGTAATCCATCAACTCTTTTGACATGACCGTTTCTGGGGGGAGGCCAGGTAGTAGGTGAACTATGCTGGCCTGTGACATGTGAGATCATGATTGGTGGGTCAGTTCGGGTCCATAGAAGGCATCCTTTTCCTTGTGATAAGTTGGACAGCGTTCTCACGGGGCCCTCCAGGGGCTGCTTTCAACTAGTCAGATAGAGGTGCAGGGTGCAAAGGTGTGGGAATGCTCGCTGGAAACACGTCCTACTGGCCACCCCAGCACAGGCGCATTGGGCGCCAAGCTGTCACAGGCCCTTGGGGGATATGATGAAGGGTGTAGGGGTGTTTGAGGTAGGTACCCCATCTGCCCCCTGCACAAGCTTACCCCAGCGGGAAGGAAGCAGGCTGGTGGGGTCCTCCCCTAAGGAGGGACACACCCAGGTTCCTTCAGCAGAGAAGGAAAGTGTTAGTGGAGAAGGATGCTGCGGGACCAGTCATGATCTCACTTGAAGGCCCAATGCTGGATATGCAGGTACAAAACTAGATATGGTTAGGAATTTAATGTATTAGCGGCTCTGTTATGGTTAGGCATCAAACAATATGTAAATAATTATCTAAAATGTTATAGTTTCTGCGCATAATTGTGAAACGTCACTGTTGAATTTTACTCTCAAGTTTTGTTTTGTCTCATTATATATACGGCCTGGGGTTCATGACCTCTAACCCAAAGATGAATTACAGTGTTTGTTATGTTTTAACAATGTGGGATGATGGGAGGGATTGGAGATGAATCAGGTGCCATTTCAGGGGCTGGGTCTCAGCAATACCTGACCATATGCAGAGTTAGGCGAAGCGATTTTCCTCTTTACCATGAAAAGGAATGTAAACTGTGTTGCACTATCAGAGAATGCAGCAACAAACCAATTAACATGTTCTGCTATACAGCGCATTTAACTTTCTTGATTAGAAGCAATCCCACGCTTTTGAGATAAATAGCATAGCGCTTTATGCCCCTACTGGAAACTATTCAAAGCTTTATACCTGCAAGGAGTGTGCAAGGAAATATACATACAAAGGTGTCTCTGATACAGCTCGATGGTTTGAGAGTCCCCTGCAGACTTCCATGTGTAGACTGCAGACCATAGTTTGAGTGCCAGCATGGTTAATTGATAAGAGCCCAGTTAACTAAAAGAACACCACTCATTGAAACTCCGAGAGGAGAATTATTTTATGGTGCTTGCTGCACAACTCGTCTTTATCACATATCTATTTGTAGGTACTGTAAAATATAGCTACCATGGCCAAGCATACAAAGTAAATTAAGGATTTATAATGAAAGTTCAAAGAAGAAATCAAAACTAATGTGTGTGTCCTTCCACTGTTAAATTTATCCCACAGTAAGCTGCAGAGTAGCATTTGTATAGTCAGGTACACCATCACACTGATGCTGCCCTGGGGATGTAGCACAAGATGTGCACAAAATCTGTAGTTTTGTTCTGTTTACATGGGTTATCGTACTCCTTTTCTAAGCGTTTTGTGCTGAATTTGTCACATCACGAGGACTTCATAGCACTTGCCAGATATATGGCAGACTGACGTCTCTTGTCACAATATGGAACAAGACAGTGCACACAAGAGTTTAGGACCATCTGAACTTGACTCCAAGTAGTTCCCATTTGATGGCTGTAGCATCCTCCCCAGCTCGGGAGCATGCAAATGAATATGCCACACACAGAGCCCTGGATTGTACGTCTTCATTCCTCAGCATACAATCACATTCTGTTCTCTGATTTCGTCATATCCATTAATAAACACACTTTAACACATCCCAACTAGTTACATACTTCCTCTACTGAGTTCACACAGAATCACAAGGGTCCTAGCACACATAGCCTCACAACACTACATCTCCTCCTATATTACATTTCTTTGATGAGTCATTGAGGCGCTCACCCTAGTGAACCAGATCAATTGGTGTGCAATGGTGGAGATACACTGTTCAGACACGGATGGGACAGGTTCTGATGTTGGATCTGGACTGTCAGTCAGAACTGCCTCTTCTGCTAGTGTAGGACTTGACAATCACAGGGGTGGGTGCTTGAAATGTTATGAGTCATGTGTGATGGACTGTCCGAGACAATTTGCAGTCACCATATGTCCTTTGCCTGTCACAAACCTCAGCGGATCAACAGGAAATGGAGTGCCTGTTTTTTGTTTTCGCTTCTGCTTGACCAGGACTAGGTCACCTTCATTGAAGACTGTCTCTTGGGCTCTCCGACCCTGATTGACTTACATTTCATTTTGCACTTTCAAGAAGTGTTGGTGACCCAAACCTTGCAAGCACTCAAGAAACGCTCTACTGTCCATTGTGGCAGTTTGGTACTGATGACTCTCCCAAATAGCATGGTGGATGAACTTCCACCTTTAGTGGAGTGAGGAGTTGAACGATTAGCATAGAGGGCTTGACCCAGGACTCTGTGTTTTTTTTGTCCTCTCCATTGATGCTCTTTTGAGTCTACCTATAAATTGTTCCACAACACCATGGGGCCACAGAACTGTATTCATTTGATGCTTGATGTTCATTCTGATTAGGAACTCTCTGAACTCTTTGCTATTAAATGGCAGACTATTGTCAAACTTGAGAATAGAGGAGATGCCCCAATCTGCAAAGATGTTGTCCAGCTGCTCAATGACCTTCTCATGGGTTGTTGATGATAAATCCTCCACCAAAGGGAAACGTGAATACTCATCAATGATTACCATGAGGTGATGTCCATTCCCTAGGGGCTCAAAGAAATCAACTGCGATCCTTTCCTAGGCCATTGTAGGAAGGTGAGATAAAATGAATGGAGATTGCATCACTTTGGGGGAAAGGCAGTTGCAAAGACGATACTCTTTTGGCGCTCTGTTTCAATTCGCTCGTCTAAGCACAGGAACCACACTCGGTCTGTGAGGGCTCTTTTGGTAGCTGCAACACCACGATGTCCTTCATGAGCGAGTTCAATGGCCTGTTGTCTCAGGCTCTCCGGTATGGCAATTCTTGAACCTCTCAAAACAACATCTTCTTTGGTCACAGACAGTTCATCCTTTACATTTTAGAATTTTTGAAATTCAACATCGTCATCAAGAGGTCGAACACTCCTTTTCTTGGATTGAGTCAGAATGACATCTTTGAGGACTTGCATAGTCTTTTAACATCAGTGGCCTAAAAAAATAGTTTGATTGATATGGCTACTGACAAGTTCTGCCAAAAGAGAACATTCATTGTGCGTGGTATATCTTCCTCCATTTGGAGTTCCAGCTTGTATAATTGATGCGGTACACTCACTCTCGCATCCGGTGTTTCAACCAGAATATAGCCACTCAGCGCTATTGCCACTAGATAGTATATCAGGCTCCGGCGAGCTATCTTGACTTCTGCCATGCTTTCCAGCATGCTCAGAGCACACTCCCCGCTCAGAAGCAGGGTCCTCAATACCTGTGGCATGTTTAACTTTAATGCAAGCCAGCGTCTTCTTTTTGAATTGAGGCTTGGAATGTTTAGGTTTATCTTCCTTTTTAGGTCTCGCTGAGTCAGCGCGCATGCGCTGCTCGGAGAGACATTTAGTAGGTGAGTTTTCTAAGTGCTGCTGGCTGGCTGAGCGCTTGCGTTCACGTGCGCGTGCTCGCGCGCAGCCGGCAGCTTTGCAATATGTACAGCCGTGATCACTTTCACTTTCACGCACGCAGCCTACTTTCACTTTTCCCATCTCACGCGTGTGCACCACGCGCATCCACTTTTTGCTCGCGCTTCTTGTTAAACAGTGTTCCTCCATCAGAGCTGCAGCATCCCTTGCTAGTGCATTGTTATGGTGTACATGCAGCATCTCCAGCTCTACTTAGTTTGAGCCTGCAGCGCACTTGCTGGTCCAGAACAGAAGCCCGCCCACAACTCAGGCAAATTATTTATGCGTAGAAAGTCCTTGCTTTCTTAGAACTCAACCATATGTCTCTGCCACCACACCTCAATCCTGACGTGCAGTTCCACAGGCTGTTCCACTGTGGACCCTCACACAGATCTGCCTATACTGAGCGCTGCCTTGTATCAGCCCGTGCTTGTCAAGGACTCAAATCCACACACAGCTAAAGCAATGCAACTCAAACCCAATGTGTAGAATCCCTTGCTTTTTCGATCTGCTGGTGATACTGCAGCTCTACAAATCAAGTGCAAATGTCATCTGCAGCACTCCTGCTGTTCTGTTACTTGGAAGTGCACCTCATTTTTAATGCACCTAATTCTTTATCTCCAGCATGTCCTAAATCCTCAGCTGGCTTCCCATCCTGTGCTGTTATAGTGCAGGGTACAGCAGCACAACTAATGTACCTCAGTTGTGGCCCGCGGCACTCAGCAGTGGTGTTGTGTGGGGGGTCTAGAGGGGCGGTTGCCCCGGGTGCAAAATTCTAAGGGGATGCAACATTTTAAATGAAAATATTGCACCTCCTAACCCGTGGACCGTTAGCACTTTCTGAGCTAATGGTCCACGAGTTAGGGGATGCAATACTTTCTTTTACAATTTCACCCTGGGCGCTGGCAACCCACGCTATGCTGCTGGCACTCAGCACTGCAGTTACATGGGTACACACACACATGCAAACACACATAGCCCGGACAATGCAACTTAATCCTCAGCCACGGCATCTCTTGCTATTCTGATAATCCTATCCGGCCACAGTTCTGCCAACGCTCTCAACACTTACCTAAAGTAACCCATACTATTCCAGCACTGAGACCCCCACACAGTCCTTCCACTCACCTCTGTAATCATATTTTCCCTTCCCAGATGCACACAGCCCTGCCAGTGCAGCTCCCTCCTCACCTGAAGCGTCTCTCCTTTTGAAGGATTGGGTAAATCTATCCCTACAAACGCACCTCACTCATTGACTGAAGCACCCTCTGCTCTTTCCCCTCTCTGCTGCACCAGTGAACATACATAGAGATTTGAAAACTGTGCACATGCTGCTGTTCCAATACGGAGATCCACCCATAGCTTTGTCAACGTACAGCAATCCTGATCTCCAGCCAACAGAACGCTTACTTTCTCTCTCACCTGCTGCATGGAGTTCGACATTCCCAATGGCATAGGGATTTTTCCATAAGGCACGTCTTGTACTCCTTTCTTGTTAGCTGGATAGGCGTGTGGAGCAAAGGTCAATTAACCTGGCTGATCCTCCCTCCCTCCAACTGAAATAGAACTGTGTCCACCCAGTGCACTCCAGCAACACCCTAGCTGAATGGCTGTTTGTCCTGTGCTTAGAAATGCGCCTGCAAACTTCTCATTGTGATTTGTGTATTGAATTCACGAGGGGAAATCATCGACACTTGGATACATTTGTTTGCTCGGTACCCACGTGAGGCCATGCTTGGAGTATTAAGTAAGCCCCATGGTCAGAAAACATCCATTGGTTTTTGGTTGACTGCATAGAGTGCTGTTGACAAATTGCAGCGTTATACATTCATGCTGCATCATGGTTGGACCCAGGCTCAGATTTCCCTAGAATATTGCCCCTGATATTGGTTGATTATATGGTGAAGTAACATTTTATTGTGTTAGCTTGGCGGTACGAGGGAGTATTTGTGGCCATTTGGTTCAGTTGAACATTTTATTTTGGACTGAGTTTCCCTCTGCGAGAAGTGCCTTTGCTACTGGGCACAGTTGGTGATTTTAAGCCACATTCTGGAAATCCACGTCAGTCACGAAAGCAGGTATAGGGGAACAATTTTTTTGTAACTTTGCTAGTTAATTGCTGAGAGGTGAATGAAGTATTTTGATATTTAATAGCAGCACAGTTCGTACTACTGATGATTTTTTTCAATGATTACCTACATTAAGCCCCCTATGTGGCATATTGACTGAACAAATGGAATGCATTCATTATAATGAAATGCAGTTACTCATATTTAGCTTCACAACCGTATTGTTTTTTAAAATATATTTCATTAACTTTTTCCAGAAGTCACCCATACACTACAGACGATTCCCCCATTCCCACTCTCGCAGGTTCCTTTGTACATAATCAAACTCTGCCTTCATCTCATTATCAAGCATGTCACGGTTTACCAGACATTGTATTGAATTTACAATTTGTCACGTGCCTTCTCTCATAGTCCGGTGCAAGGGAGCGGGCTGCTCGTACTATTCCAACCGACCCCCCTCCCTCATAGTTCTTCCATGTTATTACAATTTGTGTAAATTCCCTCAAGTGAATCAACAGCAGCAGGTTCCAGCGGCGGCTGGCATTTAGGAAGAGTGGGGAAGGGGAGGCAAATGGGTGATGGGTGGGTGCATGCAAGCATAATGAGTGTAAATAAAAAGAAAAAATAACCACTTACCTTGCTTGCTGCACTACTCCGTCATGCTCCTTGCTCCGTGTTGTGCTCTGTCTCCACAATTCGTCTAACCATTCCTCACGCTGCTCTCATGCTGGTAGAGAGCAGCTGGCTGGATGCTGTTTCAGGCCCTGGAGGCCTGTGCTTGGCCTCCACCCAGCTGTCTCAATCAGCTGGGTCAGAGAGCTTCAAAGTGCGCATGTCAGTTTGGCAGGCCCATGACAGCCGTCCAAAGTGACATGTGCACTCTGAAGCATCCAGTCAGCCACTGCTCCTGTCCTCTGCTGTCAATCGGCAGCAGAGGACACACCTAGCATGTCTTTGGGCTCTGGACTGGCGCTGCTGTAGCGCGCACAATGAAAAACAAGCATTGGCATAGCCAATAGGTCTCGCTTTTGGGACCTTATAAGTATTTAGTTATGCAGCACAATATCCTTGGTGCAACAACATCAACCGTTGCATGGCTAAACACTTCTAAGGTCCCAAAGGTGAGACCTATTGGCTATGCCAATGCTTGTTTATTATGAAGCCAGAATAGTATTGTGAGTCCTTTGGTTTCACATGCTCCTCTGATCTGCGCTCTGATCGTCCACGTCTCTCTGAGCATTTTTTGGATGACTCCTGAAAGGAACTAAATTCCTGTCGGCTGTTTTAATATTATCACGGTTACACAAATTGTAGCGCCTTTCAGTGGACCCTTGTTGGTGAGATCCACCACGTGGTTTAGTATTTTCTTTATGTTTCTTATTATACCACTTCTTGTTAGAAGAGTCTGATGCCTACTTCGAGTTATCCTTTTCAAAATTACTTTTAATTTGTGGTTTACTAGGTCTGGCTCCAAAATTATGTCTACCTATTGCTGCATAGGTTTCCTCAATAATTTTTGGTAACTTGCACTCCTGTTCTCTCTGAGTCAAAATTGTGAGTCGTTGACATACCGCCAACGCTGCTGCTTTCCCTTTAATGTTATTCAACATTATGGCGGATACTGCTGCAAAGTTGCCCATCAATTTCATTCCCAAATTCAGGGCAGGGGCTCCCGTACTCATTTTAGATCTGTTTAAGCACATCTGACAAAACAGCTAATGAGGTAGTATCATGTTTTCTGGTATGTACTGCAGCAAAAACTGTATCCCAAGTGGAGCAGTCTTCCACCAGGGGAGCCATCCCCATTAGCAGACTTTGGTAAGAATTCTGTGTTTTTCCTGAGGTCTCATATGGTGAAACACTGCTTCAAGCTGACTTGTTTTTTGTGCAATTCAGAACGGAATTTCCTCCCATCTAATGGGAATTTTACCCATGACTGCATTGGTGGTTTGTGGATTCATTCCACGTGTAGCCTATTGTGGTTGTGCAGCTTGAGCAGACCTCACCAGATGCATTGCCATTGTTTGCATGACAAAATATGTTAAACATCTAATAGTTTGAACCAGATCTGTATTTAGTATACTTAGGTCTGGAGCTGTCAGATTGTCTATATCAGGATAGGGTGTGTAACTGGCTAAGACTGGCCATGTTTCTCCATCATTGTTAAGGAGACCTGCTCTAACATTATTGTTTATATGTGGTAGGGCGCCTTCCAAACAATTTTGATGGTCTTGGTATGTTAATAGTTTTTCTAGTGCTTTATAAGCTGTGTAGTTGTTAGGAACTGTATTTCCAGTGTATGTATGAAACAGTCTTGAAGTTGTATTAGCTGCTGGGAATGTAACCCATTATTAAAATACTTCTTTTCTGAATGCTTTGTGGGCCTCAACCATGAAGGTAATGTTACCACCCTTACCCGGTAGTCCACGTTGTAACAGAATTTGTGTAATCACATTTCTTCAGTTAGCTGGTATGTTAATTGCTGGTTCGTCCTCAGCCATTTGAATAAGTGGAATTTGAGAGCGTACCTCTTTGGAGCGATTCTTTGAAAGGTTCATGTTTGAACAACCTATAGCCAATACATAGCATTTGCCTACTCAACTGAGGAGGATTTTCTTAACACCACAAACATCTCCGGTTAAGAAGTGAGTAGGGTTCTTTGGGAATACAAAAGAAAACTACTTAGGCAGTCCACTAATTAAGAACCCAAGCTGGAACGTTGGTCATACGCCTTATACTTGCCCAAGAAAAAGGATGCATTTGCTGGACAGCATAACCATCAGAACTGCACAAGACTGATTCCATGCCCACAATCCAGATCGGTTGGCCTAAGTCCTTATAACTCACAGTGCCCCATTTGTACCGCTAACCTTACAGGGTAACAAATGGATGTGCAACCTCAGAACAAGACAAACCTGAATCCCCAAGGAAATCATGATAACAGATCTAGAACCATTTTGTTTGGTTACTCATGCATACCCAAAGAGATACACAAGAAATACACAAAATGCATTTCCATATTTATTGCAGCATTGGGATTCTTGAGTAAAATACATGCTGCAATAAAAATAAAAGGAAACAGAATAATGTTATTAGCATTATGAGAATGTTGAAAAAGATGACCGGTTCAACCATATTGCTATAACAGAGAATATATGTTTGTTTATAATTACTGTAATGTATTGCACTACTATTTAGCAAGTTCTAGCCTCGTATGCCTAGTGTGGGTGAATCTGCCAAATCCGTGTAGGCCCATCTAACTCCCTGTTACCTGTGGGTAAGTGCCATCAAGCTGCCCATCTGGGTGTAGAGCTGGAAAGCATCCCTCGAATGAGGTAAACAGGAATCAGCTGAGCTGGAATTCCGACATGGATCGACCTCTCACTGCTAGAAAAAAGCTCCTCCGTCTGAACAAAGGATCAATGTCGTATATATAATAACAGCATCCATATTACCATACCAAATCCCCAGTCAGGCCACTATTGTTTATTCTATTTTGATAGCTCTGTCCCCGAGCAGCAAAAACAAATAACATCTTGCATGATGAACTTAACCCTTGTAAAGAATTTTTAAGGTATTTTTCTAGAGTGCCTTCAAAGTGGTTGTGTAAGCAAAACGGAGTTTGTAGATATATTATCATGTTTGTGCACGCAAATGAATGTGTGTCAAATGTCATCGTGTTCAGGGAGAGATGGCAACTTAAGAATGTGAGCATGTAAAATGGTGTTTCTTAACCAGGTCTAGTGTATTTAAGTGACACTCATATCACAGAAATTAAACCTCAATGGCAAGCACTTGAAAATATAAACATAGCAGGTGCCCCAGTGAATCTCCACTTCTGTAAAGGACAAATGATCCTAATTTCCTGAGCTTGACAAAGGCAAAGCAAGTGTGTTTTCTTGGCAATCCACACATGAATGTATTGTTCATCTATTGAGGCAATCTGTAGTAACAGTGACAAGTGGATTCTTCTTTCTTGGCCTCACTTGGTGAGAGTAGAGCTCTTGGTTCTCCCTTTGAAATACTACGAGTATGCAAATGTGCAAGTCACTTGGAAGCTTCGCACATTTGGCCCTGCCCACCTTAGTAGTATGCAAAGGTCTTCCTGCCTTTTGCCAGGATGATAAACTCCTGAACAAGGCCCCCCCAGCGCATTTCCTGCAAATTTTGGTGACGCATTCTTGATGCCTAGGAATATGAGGATATCTCCACCAAACAAATAAGTACTTGCTTCATATAGTTTAGAGGAAGAACTAGGGGTGGGCGGAATTTGCATAGTCGCATTACGCAAAGCTCTGCAAAACGGTAAAAAATCTCTGCGAGCACGCAAAAGTTCAGCGAACATGTGTAATTGCTTGTTCTGCCCGTTCGGGATGCTTTTTCCTGTTTGGGAACGCTGTTTGCGTGCTCGGGGAGAAATATCTCACAAACACGCATTTTTAAAGATCAAATATTGTGAGGAAGGAACACCATAAAAAGTCCATGAACTTTAGTCTTCTTTCTTCTAAATTTCTTTATTTATCACAAACGTGGTATCTTCAATTGATGATGATTCAATAATTCACAAAATATTGGTCTTCCAATTACATTTCACAAAGCTTTATCAACCTCTTAGCCCTTGTTAAGCCAACGCGTTTCGTCCTACCCATAGGACTTCCTTAGGACTTCCTCAGGGCTGTAAAGAGTCCAAGAATTGTCTGTAAAATTGGCATATGTGCGTCCTCTTGAACTCTGAATCAGTAAAATCTGAGGTTTGATATTAAAAATTGTTTGAGGTTGAAAAACTTCAGGTGAATTAGGAAGCAGAAGATGTATAGTCGATAGGTGTTGCCTAGTGCAATATAAATTATGGGTTCAACAAACGTTGTTGTGATATAGTAAAATCAAGTGAGAATAGAGTGAATTCATGTATTTGAAAAAGAAAAATTGTTTTTGTATTGTTCATATTATTTTGTAAAAACTTGTTTTTCTGTTTCTTTTGTACTCTTTACATCCCTGAGGAAGTCCTAAGGGTAGGACGAAATGCGTTGGCTTAACAAGGGCTAAGAGGTTGATAAAGCTTTGTGAAATGTATATGGAAGACCAATATTTTGTGAATTATTGAATCATCATCAATTGAAGATACCACGTTTGTGATAAATAAAGAAATTTAGAAGACAGAATACTAGAGTTCATGGACTTTTTTATGGTGTTGCTTCCTCACAATATTTGATGTTTATGGACTTCATGGTTGTATGACAGTGAACCATTGGAAGTCGAGCACCTAAGAATTTTTGGGGGGGAATTCCCAACTTAGTGCGCACTACAGAAACCCTTCACTGTCATTGGTTATAGAACGCATTTTTAAAGCGCGAACAAGCAAAAACCTCCACGAAGCTGCGGAACACAGAATTTTTGGAAATTCTGCGTTCTCCGCGGAACGCGAAATTACCCAAATTCCGCGAGCAGAATGGAATTTACCACCCAGGCCTAGGAAGAATCCTTAGTTGATGGAGATTTACCTCTTTGTAGTATCACTGTCTTCTCCAAAAGGAGATTCATGTTATCACAGATTTCTTGATAAAGATGCACAAGGAAAAAACACATTGCCAGAACCCACACAAGGTCACTTGAGACTTTTCCTTGTGATCCATTACACAGCTGTAGTGTGGAATACACATTTACCCTTTGAGGTGGCATTTACAAATTAACCAGTAGAAAGTACTCCAGTTGGGTAGACACGTTGTACAAAACTGTAGACTCTTGTTGGACCAACGGGCAGGTAAGGTTCCGTTCTAGTTTGGATGCTCATTTCACAGAAATTAAACCTCAATGGTAAGCACTTTCAAAGATAAACATAGCAGGTGCCCCAGTTGAAGCTCCACTTCTGTAAAGGACAAAATATCCCAACTTCCTGGGCTTGGCAAAGGCAAAGTACGTGTGTTTTCTTGGTAATTGCAGATTCAAAAATGATCTGAAATGCTTGGTTTAGGGGAATGCATTGTTGATCTATCTGAGGCAATCAGTAGTGACTGTAACAAGTGGGTTCATTCTTGTCCTCTCCTGGTGAGAGTGGCACCCATGGTTCTCCCTTTAAATTACTATGAGTATCCACATGTGCAAAATAACTTGGATGTCTGGCCCGTTTGGCCCTACCACATCCTCCTAAGTATTATGCAAAGGTCTTTCCGACTCTTACCTGTATGATAGGCAGTTTATCAAAGGGTTCCCCAGCCCGGTTCCCACCAAATTTGGTTACACCTTCTCGATGCGATGATTATGAGGACATCTCCACCAAAGAAAGAAGGACATACTTTACATAGTTAAGAGGAAGTACCTTTGTTTGGTGGAGATTCATCTAGTAGTCTCATCATCTTCCCTATAGGTGAATTCATGCTATAAAAGATTACTGGAAGAACATTCTTGCAGAAAAATCATATCGCCGATATTAAACTAACAGAAGATTACTGGAGACATTTCCACCTGGTCTATTACGCAGCTGTAATGTAGAATATGCACTAGATATTTACCCAACGAGTTAGCACTTACTAATTAACCAGTAGAAAATGCTCCAGTTGGGTAGATATTTTGTGAAAAACTGTGGAATATTGTTGTATAAAGGGGCAGATGAGGTTCCATTCTGGCCCAGTCACTCACACGGCTACTGACACACCTACACAAATACTCAGGTACCCACTTACACACCCATTCTGCTACTCTCACCTCTGCTCACAGACCCGAACCGTCACTCACACACTCAGTCACTGACCCTTACAGCCACTTACTCACACACCCACTTACACACCTATAAAACCACTCACACACCCACTCACTGACCCTTATAACCACTCACACACCCACTCATAGACCCATACAGCCACTCACACAGCCCCTCATAGACCCATACAGCCCCTCACACACCTACAAAACAACTTATACACCCACTTACAGACCCATAAGCTACTCACACACTCACTCACAGACCCATACAGCCACTCACACACCCACTAACATACTCATGCAGCTGCTCACAAACCCTCTCACACACCTACACAGCCACTCACAAACCCACTCATACACCCACACGGGTACTCACAAAAAAACTCATATGCCCACTCACACAGCCTCAAAACTACTTACCCACCCAATCTTACACCCATACAAACACTCACACACCCACTCACAGACCCATACAACCACTCACACGCCCAGACACTGACCCATACAGCTACTCACACCACTTCTCACAGACCCATACAGACACTCACACACCAACTTGCAGACCCATACAGCCATATACACACCCACTCATTGACCCATACAGCCAATCACACACCCACAAAACCACTCACACACACACTCAGACCCATACAGCCACTCACACACCCACTCTCAAAGGTTACAGGTTACAGTTAGGAAATAAAATTAAAAAATCTTTAAATTCACTAAAAAACAAAGGCTACAGGGACATTATAGTTAGGAAATATTATTAAAAAAGTAGAAATTCACTGAAACAAACAAAAGTTTCAGAAACGTTATATTTAGGAAATACAATTAAAGAAACTTTAGAAATTCACTTTAGAAATTAGTTAGGGTCAGATTTCAAACGTACAAAACCATTGAAGTTCAGCAGTTATAGTTACCTGAGCTAACTATAACTTATGCTCCAGTAATGCACTGCTTTTATTATAACCTCACAAATTACATCACTCAACTCAGCTCAGGTAACTATAACTGCTGAATTTCAATGGTTTTGTACAAGCAAAATCTGAGCCTAATGTCTATGTAAACTTTGGTTTTCTTCAATTGATATATATATATATATATATATATATATATATATATATATATATATATAGTTATTGCACAAAATAACTTTTGAGAACAAAACAATCAGTTATTCAAAATCCACAGATAATTGGTCTTCTTTATCATTTCATAATCTTTTGTTACTTTTGAAAGTCCAACAATTCACAAAGGAAAATCACAGAGGATAGCCTTGTCTTCATTTCATGATGTTTATTTTCTCCTATTTCTTTTAAGAGTCCAACAATTCACAAAGGAAAAACACAGAAGATAGCCAACACGTGTTTCGCGCCAACTGCGCTTCTTCAGGGCTGTCACATAAACAAAATTAAGTATATTTTAGAATCAATTCATCTTTACATTTATAAACAGTAGCAGAACGTTTTTAATACATTTGAGAATGCGACAGGCCCTCTGCTCCTAATTTTCCCTCTTACTTTTACAATTTTGTAGTATATTTATTTATGTATATATAGTGTTTAGGTGATTGTTTATATAGTGACTAGCCATTGAATACTTCAAATGTATTAAAAACGTTCTACTACTGTTTATAAATGTAAAGATGAATTGATTCTAAAATATACTTAATTTTGTTTATGTGACAGCCCTGAAGACGTGCAGTTGGCGCGAAACACGTATTGGCTATCTTCTGTGTTTTTCCTTTGTGAATTGTTGGACTCTTAAAAGAAATAAGAGAAAATAAACATCATGAAATGAAGACAAGGCTATCCTCTGTGATTTTCCTTTGTGAATTGTTGGACTTTCAAAAGTAACAAAAGATTATGAAATGATAAAGAAGACCAATTATCTGTGGATTTTGAATAACTGATTGTTTTGTTCTCAGAAGTTATTTTGTGCAATATTTAAATAACACTGGTGGGGACTGGTGTCTGAGACTTTAAGCGCCGGGCAATTTTCCTGCAACCCATTTGTGTTTCTGTATATATATAGTTATAGTTAGGACCTATTTTCCATAGGAAATCTGCAACATTCTATTCCCAATAAGTCTGGCGCCGGTTGACGAATCTTCGCGAAATTTTCCAAACTTTTGGCCAGCTCCGGTCCGCTCCTATCCTGAATGTTTTGTGGTGATTCATCAAGCGGGGGTGAGAAAAAAGGGGGGTCCCAAAACAAGTTTTCCCCATGCAATTTCCCATAGGATCTGTTGTCGCAGCTACAGCCCGAACCGCTAAACGGAATTAAACCAAATTTGGCAAAGAGGTAGTCCTCAGTTCAGACTCGTGCCTTTTGCTTAAATGGTGTAAATCCGTTCAGTAGTTCCTGAGAAAATTAGAGTTAAAAAGATAGATATATCTGGGCGGAGCCAAACCACACATCTCATCGTGCGATTTGATTGGCTGTCAGCACTTCATCCAAGAAATGTTCGCAGCCATGTTGGGACCAATATACATGATAGCACCTCATTAAAAAGCATTGCAGTTAATAGAAGGTTTTAAGACTTTAGTTACATTATAAATCATTTGTTGATGGTACCATACTCATTTTAGGATTTGTGGTGTGTTCTAAGGTGATTTTACCATGTGAAAAAGCCTTCTGCTGTGATATCATGAATCATGTTTGAGAGAAAACTATTTTCTCATACTTTTCCCACAAAGGTTTGGAAGGTGATCTATAAGCTAAACTGAGAGCATATTTTCTGTAAATTCACATTATCTTTCTCAGTAATGTGAGAATGAAGTCTGACATTCTCAGTAAAACTTGAACATCCAACAAGGGCAGAGACTGTCAGTTGATTCCTTTGTGTTCTACTGCAGTTTCCCAGAGTGTTCTAAAGAACAACTAGAGCGCTAACAGTCCTACTTATGACAAACGTATTGCACACCTGAAGCCATCTTGATTGGAATAAAGTGGTAACTCTTAAAACATTTAATTTAAAAAGGAACAAAATAAGGGGGTTCATTTTGCCATAGAAAGTATGATTAGTGCTGCAGAAAGAAAAATTAAGGCACATTTTGAGTGACTTCTCAAATCCTCTTCTATTTCATTAAAAAATTCTGACATGCAGACTGAAACATGCACTTTGAATACCAGCAGCAGACTTCCCTGGTGAGCAGTAGCTTTACTACAGTGATCTAATAAGCACTAGAGTGCTAACATTCAGAATTTATGGCAAATGTGTGACACATCTGAATGCCTTTTTGATGGAATCAAAGAAAAAAACTGACAGTATTTCGGGAAACAACCTTTACAACGCAACTATTACATCGCACTACACTTACAACGCAGGCATTACAATGCAACATCCTTTACAACACATGACACTACAACGCATACCATTACAACGCATACCATTACAACGCAGACACTACATCGCATGTCACTACAACGCAGGCATTACAATGCATACCATTACAACGCATACCATTACAATGCATACCATCCAACACTTACCCTACTGTTGCACCCCCTGGAGTTAGAATAGTAATTTTTACCCCTATACTATCCAACACTTACCCTACTGTTGCACCCCCTGGAGTTAGAATAGTAATTTTTACCCCTATACTATCCAACACTTACCCTACTGTTGCACCCTCTGGAGTTAGAATAGTAATTTTTACCCCTATACTATCCAACACTTACCCTACTGTTGCACCCCCTGGAGTTAGAATAGTAATTTTTACCCCTATACTATCCAACACTTACCCTACTGTTGCACCCCCTGGAGTTAGAATAGTAATTTTTACCCCTATACTATCCAACACTTACCCTACTGTTGCACCCCCTGGAGTAAGAATAGTAATTTTTACCCCTATACTATCCAACACTTACCCTACTGTTGCACCCCCTGGAGTAAAAATAGTAATTTTTACCCCTATACTATCCAATACTTACCTTAAATGCAATTTAACATTATGCATTGTAATGGTATGCGTTGTAAAGGTAGTATGCGATGTAATGGAATGCGTTGTAAAGGTAGTTTTTAAAAATGCGTTGTAGTGTCATGCGATGTAATGGAATGCGTTGTAGTGGATGTTGCGTTGTAAAAATTGCGTTGTAAGTGCATGCGTTGTAAAAGTATGCGTTGTAACGTCATACATCCAGTATTTCCTACTGAGGAGACTGTAGTAAATGAGGAAATTAGGAAACTTCATAACAAATAAGTCTCCCAAAATGGCCACCAGAGACAAAAGAGCCCAAATATAGCCCACATATCACCCAGATGTAGCCCAAGTATAGCCCAATGACAGAATGTCCCAGAGTGTTCTAACGAACAACTAGAGCGCTAACAGTCTTACTTATGACAAAAGTATGGCACACCTGAAGCCATCTTGATTGGAATAAAGTGGTAACACTTAAAACATTTAATTTACAAAGGAACAAAATGAGGGGGTTCATTTTGCCGTAGAAATTATGATTAGTGCTGCAGAAAGAAAAATTAGGGCACATTTTGACTTCTCAAATCCTCTTCTATTTCATAAAAAAATTCTGACATGCAGACTGAAACATGCACTTTGAATACCAGCAGCAGACTTCTGTGGTGAGCAGTAGCTTTACTACAGTGATCTAATGAGCAACTAGAGTGCTAACATTCAGAATTTATGGCAAATGTGTGACATATCTGAATACCTTCTTGATGGAATCTAAGTAAAAAACTGAAAGCATTTCCTACTGAGGAGACTGCAGTAAATGAGGAAATTAGGAAACTTCATAACAAATAAATCTCCCAAGATGGCCACCAGAGACAAAAGAGCCCAAATGCAGCACAAATATCACCCAGATGTAGCCCACATGTAGCCCAATGACAGAAGTGTGCAAAACACTTATTTTTTGTGTATTTGCAGTTTTATATAGTGTAGACTTGTCAGGTATTGGAGTGCTTTACATGAGCTTTGGTTACATCACACAAGATCAAATTCATTTTGGTTGTAGACATGGGGAGATTAAGTGATTTGACCAGAATCACAGAATGTTGAGCTGAAGCAGAAACTCCAACCTGGTTCCCCAGTTGCAAAGTATGCAGCTCTGGAAGTAACACCACATCCTCTCCCCTAAGTGCAACATTTAATCAAGTGGTCAACTGCATAAAAAAACTTAAAGATTACAAATAATGTAAAAGTTCTTTGTCGCTATTTGAAAACTCAGAAAATATGTCCTCATTTTAGTTCTTTAGAGCACTAACCATAATTGTGATGCAAATAAGACCCTCTCATATATGTAATTTCTAAAGGAAATGCTCTAGGTATTACAGTTTTGATTACATCAAGATGACGTCAGGCGTTCCACAGTTTTGTAATAAATATAGAAGGTTAGCAAAATAGTTGTTCATTGGGATACTGTTGAGAGGCAGAGACCAGGGACACGGACTTTGAAAATTGAAGGCAGGTAGGAGAGTGCAGAGGCAACAATTTGACCACACTGGGCAGGCAGGAAGGGCAGTGGCAGCACAACAGACTATGGAGGGCAGTGGAAAGGGGGGCAGGGGCAACAAACCAACAATACAGGACTGGCAAGAGAGGCTGTGGCAATATAATAGACCATTGTGGGCAGGAGGAAGAGGCAGTGGTAGTACAACCATACATGCCAACAGACCCGTTTCAGCCAGGAAACGTCCAATGTTTTTAAGCTCAAATGGGATTTATTTGATCTGTCTCCTGTCTACAATCTCCTCTTTTCAATGTAACTCAAAGGGGAAAATCAATACCCCAGTCTTTTTTCAAAATCTCCCTCTTACCAAATTCAAAATGTTCGCAAGTATGGTACATTGGATCATGGTAGGAAGGAGGAATTGGGGTAGGGACATGGACTCGGATAACAGAGGACAGGAGGGACATGGAGAGGTGCACCATACTGACCCTACAGGGCAGGCATCAGGGTTTGCAGCAGCACAATACACCACACAGGGCATGCGGGACGGGAGTGGAGCACAACAATCCATAGAAAGCAATAGGGAGGGGACAGGACCATAATGGACAAGAGAGAACAGAGGGGAATGAGGCAATGGTAGCTAGCTGACCATAATGGACAGACAGGAGAGAAAGCTGCAGCATAACAGACCATAAAGGGCAGGAGGGACGGATCAGGGGCATTGCAATGGAACAGACAAGCCAGGAGGGAGGGAATAGGGGTCTGCACATGAAAACAGAGGGCTGGGGGCAAGGGGGCAGGGCAGGAGCAGCAAGATGACCATGGAGGTCAGGCAGGATGGGCACTAGAAACAAGACACACCATGGAGAGCAACAGTGAGGCTCTGATGGCATACACACAGACCATGGAGGGAAGGTGGGAGGGGGTCAGGGGCAGCTATCTGACCACGCAGGAAAGGTGGGAGGGGCCATGGCAGCACAGAAGACCATGCATGGCAAGCGGGAGGGTTAGTGGCAGCACAATGGCTATGATGGGCAAGAAGGAGGGTGCAGGGGCATGGACAAAGGACCATGGAGGATAGAAGGGAGGGTCAGGACCTGGGCACAGACAAGAGAGTTCATGGGAAGGGGCCTCACAACAGACCGCGTGGGGCAGGCAGGAGGAGCAGTTGCAGTACAACAGACCAGGGAGGGCAGAAGGGTGTGACAGTAAAATGGACCATGGAGGACAGGAGGAAGGGGATAGGGGCATGGCATGTGGACAGGTAGGGTGGAGGTGGCAGGGACAGGTTACAGTCATCTGACAATGCTAGGCAGGTGGGAGGGGAGTGGCAGCTCAACAGAACACTCAGAGTAGATAGGAATGGCAGGTCCATGGAACATGGTGGGCAAAAAGGATGGAGCAGGGGCATGCACAAAGACATCGGAGGGCATGGGGAAAGAGAATAGGGGCAGCAAGCTAAGCACAGAGGCTAAGCAGGAGGTCAACGATGGGCCATAGAATTGGGCAATGGAGGGCAGGAGGAGTGGACTGGTCCATCATGCTAAATGGAGGGCAGTGGCAGCACATCAGACCATGCATGGCAGGAGAGAGGAGGCTAGTCCATGGATTCAGACAACAGAGGATAGGGAGAAGGTGGATGGGGCAGCAAGCTAACTGTTCAGAGAAGGTGGGTATTAGGAACTTTATTGTTTTTAAAATGTGTGTCTGTACGGACTACTTAAAATAGGAACAAGTATGCAGCATAATCTCACTTTTATTCAGGAAGAAGAGGACGTTTGTGACTGTGACTCCGGGCTCACTTGGCAGAAACACCCCCTTACCCTCCACCCCCATCGCAAAATGTAATGCCCATGAAAAGGGTAGGTGGACGCAGTGTTATATAGAACATAGTCCTGAGAGCACGATTGAAAATGAAAACTAGATATAGTGTATGGTATAAACTATGTACCAAAAAGTGTGATATAAGATGAACCGGGCGTGAAATATAATATGCAATACATTGTGCGCAATGACAGATTCATTGGAGAGCGCGACATAGCCCAGGCACTAGCGCGTGCTATGCGATATGCGCCTTGGAGTGTAATATGCACAGGGCAGGGTTGTGTAACCTAACTAGTCTCTAAAGTTGTAATATAAAATATGTGCTGGGGAGTGCAACATTGCATATGCACTGTGACAAAGATATGGATCCCAGATTGTAATATGTATGGCATAGCGCTGTGCGTTATAACATAGGCATCGAGGAAGGCACGTTAGATGGGGCAATATAACCCGTGCAAAGGCAAAGGTGGCATGACATATTCACGGGGTGGTGTTACAGTGCACATGGGCTAGAGAGTGTCATAGCATACGCACTAGCTGGTGGAATACAACACAGAGGTGTGTGGCACTCGGCGGGCACTGGTGGGTGTAACACAGCATTGGGCTCAGCCAGGAGCACGCTGTGACTCTCAAGTGAGGTTTGTCTCCTTTCCAGAGAGTAAAATAAAAAGTATTACACATACTGCGGTGGATGTGTGTTTTATTAACCGTGAGGGGGGTTTCTTGCATAGTTTGGTCAAATTTTTGTCGAATCCCCTTTGAATGGCTTGGTGTGTGTGTGTATTAAATGTGCCCGTCAATAGCTACCCGTTTGTATAAATAAACGACAAGTGTGTCTCCTTGGAGAGTACCCACTGGTGGGTGCGCCGGGATTAGGCATGGTAGGGCGTCAGACACGTCAGAGCTTCACTAGCGGTGTAAATACATTCCACGTGGATTCATTATATGCATAGTCACCTTTTAATGAATATCACGCAAATCGTCATGGTGATAGGTACATACGGTTTGTCCAGCATGTCCTAGGTGTTTCTATAAATACATATTTTTTGAAAATATTAAAAAACAAAGGCCGGCCCCGGGGGATGGGGTCCCCGGGGCCATAAGTGGCCTGAGGAGGGGGGCAACGCAACCCCCCTCCTAAAGAATTAAAAAAAAAAAAGGCCATGACCGGGGGGTTGGGGTCCCCGGGGCCGATTAAGGCCTTGGGAGGGGGGCCATGCGGCCCCCTTCCAAATTAATTTTTTTCAACAAAAAAAATTAGGGTGCAGGCCCTGGGGGATGGGGTCCCCCGGGCCAATACATTAGAAAAAGAAGGAGGGCCACACAGCCCTCCTTCTTAAAAAAATAAAATAAATAAAAGACCGGCATCGCACCGGAGGCCACGCCCCCTCCTTGCAGCACTCTGCAAACACACCCCCTGGCCAGTTGTAAGTTGGGGAATTAATTCCCCTTCAATATTGTGGGTCCCTGAGGGCCAACTAGCCCAACAGGTATCTCCAGTATGCGCCAGGGAGCTGCATTGCAGACAGGTGTTCTGAGGCCACGCCCCTTTTTACACCTCTATGCAACGCAGCTCTGTGGCGCTTACTGGAGGTACCTAGTGGGCTAGTTTGACCCTAGGGACCCTTAGGATTAAAGGGGACTTAATCTCCCAACTTAGAACGGCCACAGGGCGCGTTTACACAGTGGTGAAGCGAGGGAACGGGGCCTGAGGTGATGTGTGCAAACACGCCCTGTGGCACGTTTTAAGTTGGGGAAATAATTCCCTTTCAATTCTGAGGAGCCCTGGGGGCCAATTAGCCCACCAGGTGCTTCCAGTAAGCGCCACTGCTCTGCGTTGCAGAGAGGTGGTGCAGGCCGTGCCCCTTTTTACACCTCTCTGCAATGGCGCTTATTGGACATACCTAGTGGGCTATTTTGCCCCTAGGGACCCTCAGAATTCAAGGGGACTTAATCTCCCAACTTAAAACGGCCACAGGGCGTGTTTATACAATGGGGAAGGGAGGGGACGGGCCTTAGGTGACGTGTGCAAACACGCCCTGTGGCGCGTTTTAAGAGGTAGTTTTAGTCCCCTGCCCTATTATATACTAGGGGCTTACAGAGGAGGGCATGCTAATCACAGGGGGACCCCAATGCATAGTGTTCCCTAGTGTATGTACGTGTTTCACTGTATTCTGAGTGTCTTTTAACATAGCACTGGCTCTAGGACTGGTTAGTCAGACTCAGTTACCACCAGTATCTGTCTGAAAAAGTTGAGGGTACAGGATAATTTTGCAACAAGGCTTCTTTCTGCTCTTATGTTTGTTCTTTCTGCACGTTATCCTTCTTCGTGCACTTTTCTTCGTCTTTGAAGACTTGTGTTGCTTCTTTCTGCATTTCTTTTTTTTCTTTCTGTGCGTTCTTTCTTCTTTCTTCACATGTCCTATCTCTGTAGGCATAGTTAGAAATTAGCATTTAAAAAACCTTTGAAATTCACAGAAAAAAACATAGGTTTCAGGCATGTTATAGTTAGGAATTAGCATTTAAAAAACCTTAGAAATTCACTGAAAAACCATAGGTTTCAGGGGCGTTATAGTTAGCTGGACTTTTCACACGTACAAAACCATTGAAATTCCCCCGTTATAGTTAGTTCAGCTAACTATAACTCGCGCGCCCGCAATGCACTGCTGATGACGTCACATATTACATCACTCATGACATGGTCAGTGACATCACTCATGACATCACTCATGACATCTCAAATGACATCACTGATGACATCACTGATGACATCATCCTTGTGATAGAGTGGCAGACCTCCTCTCCCCCTAATATAACCTTTGATACACACATTCAAAAATAGAAACTAAAATTTTCAAAACAATGGACATACTAATACCAGTTACAACAACCTATTCAGTAATTCTAAGATCCACATACACATCCACTCATTCACCAACAGTCCTATACAGTCACTCATACATGTACTCTCTCATCATATGTACTCATACACCTATACATCCTGTTACACAACGCCACTCATCCATAGAGTTACTCACACACATAGTCACTCATGCCAATAAAGAATCAAACATCCATTTACTTGCATGCACAGTTATACACATACCACCTACTTACTTCTACAGAAACTTACACATACTTAGTCTTTTAAACAATCACTTATAGAAACACATACTTATTCATACAGGAACTCTTCCAATCTCTCACTCTCACATATACTCACTTATATACACTAATAGTCACATATACTAGTTTAAAACATATGTAGTTACTCATAAAGACACTATTGAGACAGTCATTCACTCACTAACACACCCATTCACACACTCATCTACCCATACAATCCTGCACACATGCTGTCTTCAACACATACAAACAGTGAGTCACTCATTCATGCACCTATGCACTACGTAATACCCCCCACGAACCATACAGACACTCAGACACTCATACTGATACTAAAAAAAACAACTAATAACCTATATAGACACTCATGTAGCTACTCACCAACCCATGCAGCCACTTATACACAAAATGAGAGACTGATACAGATAGTTACATATTTAAACATTACTTACTAAGCCATGTATTCATTAAAATACACTTAATCAGTCAGTTATACAATCAATTTTTCAAACACAAATCATCCATTTAGACACTTATGTACCAATTTATTCTTCCATCGACATTGAGATATACATCTATAAAACATATGTAATTTTCAGAAAAACACACATTCACTTGGTGATGTCATCAGTGATGTCATTTGAGATGTCATCAGTGATGTCATGAGTGATGTCACTGACCATGTCATGAGTGATGTAATATGTGACGTCATCAGCAGTGCATTGCGGGCGCGCGAGTTATAGTTAGCTGAACTAACTATAACGGGGGAATTTCAATGGTTTTGTACGAGTGAGAAGTCCAGCTAACTATAACGCCCCTGAAACCTATGGTTTTTTCAGTGAATATATATATATATATATATATATATATATATATATATATATATATATATATATATATGAAACAACCAACACGTATAGACGTGTAAAGTGAAGAGCACTCCAGCAAAAATCCAGGGACAAAGTTTTTTTAAAGCATGAATGCTTTATTTGGCAAGTTCCCCCCGTGCTACCCCCGAAACGCTGACAGACGCGTTTCGCCGACTGGCTTTTTCAATGTCAGTTTCCATTATGTTAAAACGGCACATTTAAAGTTCAACAAAGTGTCACATGACAATGAATGCGTAAACATAGAAGATGGATTAGCAGCAACATTGTATCTAAATTCATGGCGGCCATCTTCTAGTAGCAAATATAAACAAATAAAGTGCCTGACGTTCATACAAAAAATAACATATGTGCAGATTAAAAAACAATTTCAAATTGGCAGACAGCATAAGTGACAGGTGATAATAGGATATTTATATATTTGAGATGGGAAAGATGCACGATTTTAGATACTTAATGTTTCTAAAAAAGTTTTTTGGACTGACTAGGATCTACAGAATGTATGCAATCCTCAAAGTTGTTGGTTGATCTACAAATTTATGGGGGGTGAGCAGACTGGAAAAATACTAAATACTCGAACTTAGTTCGTATAATTTTTAGTTAGTCACGCTGCCCCCCTGAAGTCAGGCATTCCCTCCAGATTGCCTAGTCACCTGACCTTGTGTATTGATGAAGCCCTGAATGGGCAGAAAGCCAACTGTTGAGAGAGAGTACTTAGATATGTGCTGTTACCAGGGTGGAAAAAGAAGAAGGAGAAGAAATATGTGGACCCAAAAACAACAACATGTAACATATAGATTTTCTATCTCAATAAAGTTTTATGACATTAGAGACCAAATGCAGCGGTGTCTCAGGTGCAATAAATATCCTGACCCAAGGTTTAGATATTTTCACCCTCTCACAGGTGGACCCATAATTCCTCATCATTGTTAAGCCCTAATGGGGCCTTGGTTTGGAGGTCTATTATGTATGTTGACTCCAGAATCCGAAGTTTTCGTATTCTATCGCCACCTCTCTCCGACTTGCCTATTTGATCCAGACAATAGAATTTCAAAAGATCACGGTTGCTCTGATGATATTGCTCAAAATGTCGAGCAACCGGATATGCTGGATCTTTGTTGGAAATTGCCCGCATGTGCTCCAGAATGCGTTTTTTAGTAGGATGTATGGTACTACCTATGTATCTTTTTGCGCATGGGCAAGTAAGGCAATAGACAGTAAAATCTGAATTACAATTGAGGAAAAGTTTCATCTTTCGTACAGGTCTGGGGTCATTGGGTCTGCCTGAGTATGTTGTTGTTTTCTCACTAAATTTGCAGGCTTTGCAGCGGTTACAGGGATAAAACCCTGTAAGGCCTATTTTGTTTTTGACTCTAGGGACCGGATCAAAGTGACTATGAACAAGGTGGTCGCCAATAGATAGGCTACGCTTGTAGGTGATGACAGGGCGTGCTGGTAATTTCCTTTTGAGAATGTTATCTGTTTGTAGGATGTGCCAGTTTTTCTTGAAGATCTGCATGATCTGACTAGATTTTTCATTAAAATTGGTTATCATCCTAACCTGCCCTTCTGTTGATTCAGTAGCTTTCTTTACAATTAACAGATCTTTCCTGTCAATCTCTTTAACTTTAGTATCAGCTATGGCGAGGTCTGCGTTTTTATAGCCTCTTTCCCTGAATCTTTTGGTGGATTCTGTCTTTACCTGGGCATAGTCTTGTGCTTTGGAGCAGTTTCTTTTGAGGCGTATGAATTCCCCAAATGGTATGTTCTTAATGGTACTGCGTGGGTGGTGGCTGTCAGCATGCAGGACAGTATTGCCTGCTATGGGCTTTCTGTAGACCTTAGTAGACAGTGTATCATTGTCTACATAGACTTCTAGATCCAGGTATGTGACAGATTTGTCACTGATTTCCCCCGTGAATCTTAAGTTGAGATCATTTACATTAAGGGAAGCCACAAATTCCTCAGCCGAGGTGCGACTGCCCCGCCAAATTATAAAAAGATCGTCTATGTATCGTGCCCAAAGAGCGATCTTTTCCACCCAGCATTCATTTGCCTCGCCCCAGGCCACGTGCTTCTCCCACCAGCCCACGAAAAGATTCGCGTAGCTGGGGGCGAAGCACGTTCCCATCGCGGTCCCTCGCAATTGTTGATATAACTTTCCTGCAAAAGTGAAAATGTTGTTGGTAAGACAGAAAGTAATCATTTGTATCAACATTTTGTTATGTTGGTAATACTTCATAGGTCTTCTATTTAGAAACCAATCTATAGCCAAGATACCCTTGTTGTGATCAATGCAGGTATATAGACTGGTGATGTCCAGAGTTATGAGTAGCATATCAGTATCCCAGGCAGTTCCTTCAATCAATCTTAGGAAGTCTTGTGTATCCTTGATGTAGGAGGCCAAGTCTTTTACTAATGGTGCCAAAAATAGGTCTATGTAAATAGATGTGTTTTCCAATAGACTACTGATGGACGCCACAATGGGTCTGCCTGGGGGATTGTTTATACTTTTATGTACCTTAGGAAGATGGTAAAAAGTTGGAATCGTGGGTGCCTCACATTTCAGGAATAGGAATTCATCTTGATTTAACAAACCATCTGCTTTCCAGATTTGTAGGAGATTATGGTATTTGTCGATGCTTTCAAGATAAATTGCTCTGGATATTGGCAAGTAACAGTCTTTATCGTTAAGTTGCCGCATCGCTTCATCTTGGTACTGCTCTTTGTTAAAAACCACCATGTTTCCCCCTTTATCTGAAGGTTTAATTTCAATGGTTTCGTCTTTCTCCAAAGATTTTAGGGCCTCCCAATATTTCCTAGGGATATTGTAGCGTCGTTCATCAGGATCTTTGCAGTTGGCCAACCTTTTCAAATCTAGAATTACTGCCTCACTGAAGACATCGATAGCGTCGAAAGGTGTTTTCGGAATTGCACGAGACTTCAGCTTGAGATTACTGTGTCCGCCTACTTGGTTGACACCAGATCCTGCCAGATATTCTTCAGTCAATGATTCGCCTGACGGCGTGTCTGGAAGTGAAGAGCTTAATTCCCTCATTGTTATCAAAGTTTCCAGATCATGACCCGTTAGGGCATCTGATCCGCTTACTCCTAACTCTTCCGTTGTTGTTGGACCTCCAGTTTTTGGATGCAAAAGATATATTTTCTGAAATTTCAACTTTCTGATGTATTTGAACAGGTCAATTCTGGTCCGTGCATAGTCAAAGCCTGCGGTGGGACAAAAAGTAGGTCCTAACTGTAGGACCTTGATTTCTTCCTGTGTTAGAATCTTGTTTGATAAATTGATGACTGTCATTTCATTTTTTCTTTCATTTACCACTTCCCCCTCCTCCCTCTGCTCCGTGTAACTCTCGGGGTTGTATTGTCTCCCCCTGCCTTTCTTTCCTCTCCTTGTTTTTCGTTTCTTTTCCCTCGTGGCAGGGTTTGTTGCGGAGGGTGGGTTCTTGGTGTTGGTCGTTGTCGGCTTTCCCTCATGAGTTGGTACTCCTGAAAAAAAGGAGGGGGTGGAGAGGATTCCATGTTTCTGCTTGGCTCTGGCGGTGCTGTACTTTGCTCACCTTCTGATGTTTCAACTTCAGATTCTGAAGTGTCTATATAGCCACTTCTGTTCGTGCCTTGTTGGTTCATTTTTCTCCTGGGTCCGTCAAACTTTTTGGCAAAAGTCAAGACTCGTCCGGTTGCGTAGTCTTGTTCATCTCTCAAGAACTTGGTTTGTTTGCGCTTGCGGATGATAGACTCATAGTCCTTGAGGCGTTTGATCATGGCACTCCTTAACTCTTCTGCTAGTTTGACATCCTTTTCTTTGGCTATTAGATCTTCCAACCTTTTTATTTCAACCAGGAGTTTTTCTCGATCGCTCCAAGCGTACTTGATGAGGATCCTGACCATTCCCTTGGCAGAATCAGTGGTATGCTCTGCCCATTCCTTTAAGAGAGCCGGATCTGGATGTTCATATGAGGGGACGGTAAAGATGCGGAGACCTCTCGGGATTCTGTCACAGTCTATGTATCTTTGAAGTGAAGTCCCTTCCCACCATTTTCGTAGTTCTCTTTCTTGTACTTTTTCTAAGGTCTGGTACAGTATGGCCAAATTGCTTTCTGGCGACTTCTGCGTTGAATCGCTTTTGGCTTGTATATTGGTAGCACCAATGCTTGTTTTAAATATATCTGCGGCCGCTTCCTCTCTCTCAGTGAGGCTTGACATATTTTCCAATGCTGGTGTCCAATTGTTAACGGAACTATTCGGGGAGGAGGGAACCTGCCATTCACATGCTCCCTATTGCTTTTCAGGACTGAGGCTTAGAGTTTCACTCGGCGTGCAGAAAGGCAAACGAAGATCACTCACCACGTAGACACGCGTTCACGACTAGCGAAGAGCCCTCCGGTTCGTGGTGCAGTCTCGTGACGGTAATCCTTCGACTTCCCGCAGAGTCCGAGAGTTGGTTACGGGTGCCGCAGGATCTTACGGCATTGTTGCTTCTTCCCGATAAGCCTCGGGGCCGGCGGCCATATCAATTTAATCAACAGCACTTCACCGCCGCCGCTCCGTCTTCGTCCTGGGTGCTTTCTTCCGGCGGTGGTGAACCGCCAATGCACGAAACAACCAACACGTATAGACGTGTAAAGTGAAGAGCACTCCAGCAAAAATCCAGGGACAAAGTTTTTTTAAAGCATGAATGCTTTATTTGGCAAGTTCCCCCCGTGCTACCCCCGAAACGCTGACAGACGCGTTTCGCCGACTGGCTTTTTCAATGTCAGTTTCCATTATGTTAAAACGGCACATTTAAAGTTCAACAAAGTGTCACATGACAATGAATGCGTAAACATAGAAGATGGATTAGCAGCAACATTGTATCTAAATTCATGGCGGCCATCTTCTAGTAGCAAATATAAACAAATAAAGTGCCTGACGTTCATACAAAAAATAACATATGTGCAGATTAAAAAACAATTTCAAATTGGCAGACAGCATAAGTGACAGGTGATAATAGGATATTTATATATTTGAGATGGGAAAGATGCACGATTTTAGATACTTAATGTTTCTAAAAAAGTTTTTTGGACTGACTAGGATCTACAGAATGTATGCAATCCTCAAAGTTGTTGGTTGATCTACAAATTTATGTAAAAAAAAAAAAAAAAAAAAAAAAAAAAATATATATATATATATATATATATATATATATATACAATTGCCATTTTCACGCTTTCCCCCGGCCGCTTTCTCTGGTGACTGGTTAGGTAAGTGGTGGAGAACAAAATCCACACACAATTTGGTGCCCTGTTATGCTCCCAAATAATCCACAGGTCTCCTGGTAGTGTATTTGAAATACATGTTTTATTCAAGAATATAAAACACGGGGGGAGGAGCTTAGCGCGTGATCAAGATGGCCGCGTGAGCCTAGAGCTCCCGAGACCCTCGCTCCCTCCGGCATCTATCCTGTCTATTATCCTGTACTTGATGCCCGGACTATTGGAGAGGATCTGCTGCTGAGGCGGGAACCGTTGTCCGGGCCGAAATCGCCCACCGGAGACCGAAGTTATACTGCCTGGAAGTTTGGGGCCTAATCCTCGCGCGGTGCCCGGGACTTGCGTTGGCACAGTACCCGTGCCCTAATTGAACAACAGCGGCCTGGTCGGGGAGGAGTCGTCGGAGGTGGAGGGGACTTCACTTTCACTTTCGATTTCGCCTTCCAGTCTCCAGGGCGCCCGGGACGGGGCGTGCGCGGCGCCAGCCACTGGTTGCATGCCCATTTACCCTGTACGGGCCAGGAGATTGTCTACACGGCAGATTGAGATGTCGACCAGGTCGGACGCCGAAAAGCTGAAGCCCAAGAACACCAGGCGGGGCACCTCCACCCAGACTAATACCATGGACCGCTATGCCCATCAGAGGGGGTCCCCGGGCGAATCGGGCCCGACGTCGGAGGCCTCGAAGGACGCGGCGTCCCCCTCCACAGAATTAACCCTGCAGGACATCATGGGGGCCATCGAAGGGATGAAGTCCTCGATTGGGCAGCAATTTGAGACCCTGGCACAAAAAGTAGATGCCATATCGATAGATGTCAACCTGGTTCGGGCCGACCTCGGCAAAACTAATGAGCGGGTTCAGTCCTTGGACCTCAAGACTGCCGGCCTCCTGGGCGATGTCTCCGGCCTCCAGCAGGAAGTCCGTACTCTCCGGGCTGCAAATGATCACTTCGCCCGCCGGTTGGAGGACTTCGAAGGCCGTGCTAGGCGCAACAACGTCCGCATCATTGGGGTCCCGGAAAATTCGGAGGAGCAGTCGGTGGACCTGTTCGTGGAGGACCTGGTGGTGAACCATCTGGCACCCAAAGGCCTTAGCAAGTTCTTCACCGTCGAACGGGCCCATAGAGTTCCTGGCGGGAGGCCCAAGGTGGGGGCCCCACCAAGGCCGATTGTCGCCCGGATCTTTAATTTCAGGGATCGAGATGCCATATTACAAGCATCGCGGATGGCCGGCCCGCTGCCATTCCAGAACACTACTGTAAGCTTTTATCCGGACTTCACTCAGATGGTGCAAAAGCAGCGGCAAGGCTTCATGGCGGTCAAGAGAAGACTGCGTGAGATGGGACTAAAATATGCCATGCTCTTTCCTGCAAGGTTGCGGGTGGTGTTCGAAGAGCGAACTTTCTTTTTTGAGGCACCCGACATGGTCGGAGACTGGTTGGACACTCTGCCCCAAGGGCGGCATGGCGTGGAACGCTCTGGTGGCGCTGATGGTGCTGGTGACGAACATTGACCCGGGACTTAAGTACCACGACTCCGATCCCTCCGGGAGGTTGATAGTCCGGGGGGTGGCGGGGGCGGTAGGGGAGCTTTTCCTCCTCTGGGGTTCTTTCCGTAGACTAGTTTTATAAGGGGCGACAGGCACACTGCAAGTTGGGGGGCACTTTAGAGCTTACGCAGGGGTGCAGGGTGGGGGGTGGGTGGGGTTTGTTGTTGGGGTTGTTGTTGTTTTTGGTTCTGCAAGGCGTCATGATGCAAGCTCCTGTTGTTCGGGTCGGGTTCCACGTGGGTGGTGGTGGTCTCCTTACATGCTGGGATGGGGGGTAGGGGCCTCAAAATACTCAGTTGGAATGTGAATGGCCTGGGGGATCGTATTAAGCGTGGGATTGTACTGCAATTTCTGAAGAGATGTGCCCCTGATATTGTCCTCTTGCAAGAAACGCACTTGATTGGCAACACGTGCCATGCACTCAATCGTAAAGGCTATAAGTTTGTTGCGCATTCCGGATTCACCTCGGGTTCCAGAGGGGCGGGAATACTAGTCAGGTCCTCTCTCCCATTTGAGGTTGACTCTACTACTGTAGACGATAGGGGGCGCTTCGCGGCAGTAGCGGGACGGTGGGAGGGCAGGACGCTGGTCCTGGTGTCGGTTTATGTCCCCCCTGCATTGCAGCCCACTACCCTAGCAGACTTAGAGAGAACATTACTGGGTCTCCCAGAGGGCGTGTTGGTGGTGGGTGGTGACTTTAATGCGGTCGGCTCAGGCCTGCTTGACAGGCACCCGCAGAGGATTTCGGGGGGGGCTCAGAAGTGGCTTCCTGATTTCATAGACACCCTAGGGCTGGTTGATTGTTGGAGAATGTTGCATCCCACACAACGGCAGTACACTTTCCACTCAGGTGCGCATGGCAGTCTCTCCAGAATTGATTATGTCCTTACTTTGGCCGCACACGCTTCTAGTGTCTCTGAGGCCAGGCACATGGCACGAGGTATTTCTGACCATTCTCCGGTGTGGATCTGTATGGATGTTGCCAGAGGAGTGGGTGGTAGGGTGGCCCCAATTAACCCGTGGCATCTCAGAGACCCTGTGACTCGTAGTGCGGTACTTAAGGCGATCGACCGTTATTTTCAAGAAAACCTCGGTTCGGTCACGTCGGCGGTGTCCTTGTGGGAAGCATTCAAAACCGTGATTCGGGGTGAGGCCCTCTCCTTGATTACAGCGGCCAAGCGTCGGAGGGACGCGGAGGTCGCCCAGCTTGAGGCGGAGATCGCAGACCTAGGGCTGGCCCTGGAGGGTGAGGTCACGGAGGAGGCGCTGCACGAATTGAGCCTTAAGCAATCGGAGTACAGGGCCCTCGTGACTGACGCAGCCAAGGCTCTGAGTAGGGAACAGCGGGGCCGTCTGTACGACGTCGGGGACAAGGCCGGGAAATTGATCGCGTGGCTGGACAAGAAGGAGAGGGTCAATCGAGTGGTGCCGGACCTAGTGACGGAGGCTGGCGTCCTGGTCACGGAGCCGGAGGACATAGTCCAGTGCTTTACGGATTACTTCCGCACGGTCTATACATCCGTGTCGGACAGGCCTGTGGAGGACTCATGTGCACTCCTGCGCGATCTAGCCCTGCCATGCCTCTCCGACGTGGACAGGGACGACCTTGATGGCGACATCACGGTCGATGAGATCGCGGGGGCGATCCGTTCTTTGCGTCCGGGCAAGGCCTCGGGTCCGAATGGCCTGCCCATTGAGCTCTACAAACTCCAGCCGGACAAGATCGCTCCGCATCTACGAGCCATGTTTGTGGAGGCGCGGGCGACGGGTTCCCTCCCGCTCGACCAGCGCCTGGCAACGATCGTGGTCATCCATAAAGATGGCAAGCCTAGAGACAGGTGCAGTTCATACCGGCCGATCTCGCTCCTTAACGCTGAGCCTAAGATCCTTGCTAAAATCCTCGCAAACCGGCTAGTCAGGGTGATCGGTGACCTGATCCACCCCGACCAATCTGGATTCATCCCAAATCGGAATACTGCGTTGAATCTTAGGCGCATTCATGGTGTGATCGCAAGGGTCGGGACGATGCGGGAACCGGCCGTGGTGGCGGCGCTCGACGCAACGATGGCATTCGACACGGTTGAGTGGGCATATTTGTGGGCCGCGCTCGCGAAGTTCGGCTTCGGGCCCGGATTTGTGGGTTGGGTGAGGCTCTTATACGAAGGACCTCTCGCCAAAGTTGCGGTTAACGGGAGGGCCTCCAATCCCTTCGACTTGGGAAGGGGTACCAGGCAGGGTTGTCCCCTCTCGCCGCTGTTGTTCGCTCTCGCCCTTGAGCCGCTAGCGGCATGGATACGGTGGCACCCAGACGTGAGGGGGATTCGCTGGTCCCCCGACCACGAGGACCGCATTTCCCTCTATGCCGACGACATTCTGCTCTATCTTACCTCACCCCGAAAGTCCCTTATAGTTGTCTGCGACATCTTGACTTCCTTCGGGAGGAACTCGGGGCTCACCATCAACTGGGGTAAGTCATATCTGTACGCCCTGTGTGGAGACGCTCCGATTCCCCCGCGGAATTGCCCGATCCAGATCGCCCGGGAGGGCTTTCAGTATCTTGGGATCTATATTTCAGCCGACCCCACGGTACGGTATGAGCGAAACCTGCTCCCTCCGTTGGCGCGCCTGCGGCGGGACGTGGCAGGCTGGAGGCGGCTGCCGCTTTCCCTCCTCGGTCGTGCGGCGCTCTTTAAAATGATGTCGCTTCCCCGCTTTCTCTACGCCCTGCAGAACACCCAGGAGCTGGTCCCGGCCAGTTACTTTCGGGAGGTTGAGAGTCTACAGCGTTCGCTGCTGTGGGACGGCCGCCCGCGTATAGCGATAGCAAAACTAACTCTCCCTTGGTATGACGGTGGTATCGCGCTTCCCGACATCCGGAGATACTATTGGGCCTCCCAACTGAGCGCAGTCAACCACGGAGTCTACGGTCCTGCGCTTAGCCCCGGCTTCGCTATGGACCGGTGGTTGTTGCGGGGTGGTGGCTACTATAGAGCACTTTATTCAAGGGCCCCGGCTGGATCCCTCACGGGGCCGACCGGGGTGGCGGTGCACGTGTGGAAGGCAGTCACGAACTCCCTGGGGTGGAAGGATAGACTCACACTGGCCACTCCGCTGTTTGACTCGGACATGCTGGGGAAACTCTGGAACTCTAAGGGTTTCGACAAATGGGACCTGATTGGTATCTCCAGGGTGGGGGACATGCTGGCCAAGGGGCGGATTAAGTCGTTTACAGAGCTGCAGACGGAATATGCGCTAGAGGGCACGGAATACTTCCGGTACGCGCAGGTACGTCATGCGCTGCGGTCGGTCCTCGTTGAGGGGGAGAAGGTGCCTGAATCCTCTCCGTTGGAGGACCGGATCTTGGATGGCCATGTGCCGGAGAGCACAATCTCTCTCATTTACAAGAAGCTGGTGAACGTCCGTACCGATCTCCTCCTGGGGGTGCGGGACCAGTGGACTAGAGACGGTCTTGAGCTGGACGATGAGGACTGGCAGTGCGCTGTCTCCTCCCCAAAAGAGGTTGCCATCCCCGCCAGGCTGCGGCTGGTCCAGCTTAAGATACTCCACAGAGTCTATGTCACTGGTCCCCGGTTGGTCCACATGGGTTTCTCCGAGGACGGGCAGTGTAAGAGGGGCTGCGGGATGGTGGGCACCTTTCTGCACATTATATGGGAGTGTGGTGTGATTGCGGAATTGTGGAAGCAGATTCATGTTGTGATGCAGGAGGTCACGGGTATTGTGTTGCACTCAGAGGCGCGGCGCTGTCTCTTGAACGTGTGGGGCCCTACAGACTACGATGCTGCGCAGACTCAATGGGTGACCCTTGGTAATATGGTGGCCAAGCGGGATATTGCACGATTGTGGGGATCCCCTAGCCCGCCCACCCTGGATGCATGGAAGGAAAACATGGACTGGTGCATGTTTCGGGAGAAAACAGTGTATTGTGCACGGGGGAGGCCCAAGAAATGGCACAAGGTGTGGGGGGGGTGGAACCAGTATAGGGGGTACATCTGCCTGCCTCCTGCCACTGACCCACCAGAGGAGCACCTTTCCCCCTAGCCCCACCTCCGACTTGAGTTTTGCGGATGAAATCTGACAGAAAGTTAGTGCCTCTGCCTCTCCCTCCCCTCCACACTTGAGGGCTGATCTGAGGGTGATATGGGGCCGCCTCTTCGGTGGGATCTGGCGCGAACGCATGATGTATATTGCCTTGCTTGTAATGTTTTTCTTAAAAATTGAAACCTTTTTCTCTCCTGCATGACAGCTGTAGAAGACTACATATGTTGATTGACGAGCTGCCGAACCTCCGGGTTGTCGGCTGAATAGCTGTGTATCTGAAATATCCGAATAAAGGTTTTTAAAAAAAAAAAAAAAAAAAAAAAAAAGAATATAAAACACAAGTTAACATCTTCTCCAACAAGTTTTGGAGATCAGCGTCTCCTTGATCGCGGGTATGGGTGAGACACCAATTCAACCAATTACCAATGCACCTTCGTGAGAAAAGTCATACAGGTAGAAAGAGGATTATATTGGTCAGAGAGCGTCTCCTCAAATGGGAATAGGAAAACGAACTTGAAACCATACCACTTTGAAGCTATTAAAGAACTAAGCAGTAGGGAAGATGTTTTAATAAAACCCTCTGGTAAAAGGGGCACCATAGTGGAAATACTGGTTTAGATGTACCTATCTCAAAGGTATAGGCTACTAAATAATGGATTGAGTTACAGATTATCAGATAAGGAATCAGAGTTACAGTCCAATAGAATATACAATGGGATTCTGAGAAGATGGAAAGATGATGGGCTATTGGGACAGGATGAATTTATATTTATAAAAATGTGACTTTTCTAAATCACCAGCTCTCTAGTTCCTGTCCAAATTACATAATAACATCATTAACCCACTGGGAATACCAAATTGTTTCCTCTATGGGTAGCACATTAGAAAATACCTCACACTATTTTGATTACTTTATAAGACATTTTGTGGAGGGGTTAGCCTCATATATTCGTGATTCAGATGACTTTTGAAAAATAATCATGGCATTGTTTGGGAAGATAAATATCTTCTAATGTCACTTGATGTTAATAGTATATACACGTATATACCCCATGATCTAAGTCTACAGGTTTGCAGATACTTTTTGAAGTCACAATCATTGTCATATTTATTACATACTGAAATCATTTTGGATATGATGGCCTTCTGCATGTCTAACAATTATTTCTTTTCGATAACAAGATTTTCTGTCAGGCTCAGGGAACTCCAACGGACACCTTTTTCACCCCCAGTTATGTGGGTTTATACCTTGGCTGGTGGGAGGAACAGGTGGTCAGACATAACCCTCTTTTTGACGACCATGTTGTTCTGTGTGTCAAATATATAGACAACATTTCCTGCATTTGGAATGGACCAAAGGATTATTGGTCCATGAATGGGTGGAGTATATAACAGAATATGCCATAGGCATGGTCAAAATATTAATAAAATATGCTTGGAGTGACCGTAAAAACTGTCAGAGGAACTAAAGAATTTTGAGGATGCCATTGCCTTAGAGAAAGATATCAATCAGAGAGAGGAATTGCAACAACGGATGAAAAAAAGACTGACAGACTTCAAGAGATCAATCAGATACTGCAAGCAAACTAAATTCATTAGGGATGAATGGGATTATGAGTCGGGCACATCCTCACATACGCCAGAAAATGTAATGCCACTAGGAGAGAACTACATTTGAGAAAAACAACAAAAGAAATACCATCAAGGGAAACTTTGGAATCAGAAGTCGAATCATTGGAAGGGGAATCATCAAGAAAAAGAGGGGGGAGAGAGCATACTAACTTTTTTTCAGGAATACCAGTTGATCAGACAAACAGGACAACGTCCACCTGAGCATACTCACCCCCCAGAAAGAAAAGAAGGAAAACAAGAAGGGGAAAGAGAAAGGGGAGGTTCTCCAATCAAACAAGTAACTCTGAGCAAACGAGGGGGGAAATGGAAGTAGTGATACAGAAACAAACTGTGATTAACCTATCCAATAGGAAATTGACATCAGAAGAGACAAAAGTACTGGAATTTGGCTTAACATTGTGCCCCACAGCACAATTTAATTATGTGAGTACTCGGGTTGATCTATACAAGTATATAAGGAAATTGAAGCTTATGAAAATTCATACACTACATCTGAAAAAGGAACATCTGGAGTTAGAAAAGAAGAAAGAAACTACTGATTTATTGACAGTCACGGACCTAGAGGCATTGATAACCCTAGGAGAATTAGAAAAACTCTCTGATACTGAGAAGGAAATGATTGGTCATAAAGATCTGCCAGACTTTCTAGAGAACATGGGAATCACACAGAGAAGTGGTACTAGTAATCTGAAAATTAAATCGAAATTCATACTACAAACGACTTATGATGTGATATATACATTTCAAGAAATTGTAATAAATTAACTAAAAAAGTTACATTCACAAGGCCTAAATTGAAGGAAATATAACTTGACTTCTAACCAATGGAAGGCCATTTCAGACTTGATAAATGATGAATCGATCATAATTAATCCCTCAGAAAAAAGGTTATTAAGCAAGGAGCAATACCAAAAAGAAGATCTAAGGCACTCAACAAATAAGGGATGGTACAGACCTGTAACAAAAATGTTCGATGAGTAGAGTATACAGAATTTTCCTGAACTGTTAATGAAATGGAGAACCAAAGGAATTCTAGAGGAAGAAGATTTTCAATGTGCGCACAGCGAGTATCCAGAATTACCGACATTTTACCACCTACCCAAGGTACACAAGAACTCGCTGGAACCACCTGGATGACCAATAGTATCCTCCAAAAACAGTCTATTAGAGAATGCATCAAAATGCACTGACTGCTTTCTTAATCCTCTTGTGAAAGTTCCTATGTACAAAACACTTAAGCTTTTTTTATGGATTATATCGGATATCCGGTGGGAAGACAACATGCTGCAAATAACACTGGACATAACAAGCTTATATACAAGCATTACACATGAGAAAGGGTTGGCAGCCATACGATTCTTTTTGAGTGTAAGAGTCCTTAAATCTCAAGAACATAATGAAATGTTGATTGATCTGATGAATTTCTGCCTTAATAACAACATCGTTTTATTTGCAGGGAATCTATACCATCAGCTGCAGGGAACTGCCATGGGCATATGCTTTGCCCCCAGTTATGCAAACTTGTTTGTGGGCTGGTGGGAGAAGCACGTGGCCTGGACAGGTAAGACTGAGAAATTGTTAGACAACATAATCCTCCGGGCACCCTATGTAGGTGAGCTTTTCCAAATGTGTAAAGGGACACAAATAGAGGCGAATTAATATATCTTATCCTTCAATTAGAATGACTTAAATCTGCAGTTTATAGAATATATTATTGATACACATGTAGCATATTTAGATCTGATGGAGTACATTGAGAATAGCAAAGTGCAGACTATGTTGTTTCGCAAACCTACCGAATGGAACAGCAAACTATAAGCGGGAAGCTTTCATCCACGTAGTGTAATTGGCAGCATCCCATCTGGAGAAATGTTATGTATAAAATGAAATTTTACATGAATTGAGGAATATGCGAAAGCTAAAAACGCGACCCTCTTAAGATTTAAAGAGAGGGGCTACACAGAAGGGATTTTACAGAATGCTGTTAGCAAGGCAGACGAGATAAATAGAAATCAGCTCTTACTAAAGGAAGACAGACCAAAGGTTGAAAAGGAGGTACAGAGGATACACTTGATTACTGATTATACAGTCAGTTCACCAGAAGTATATCAGATATTTCAAAAGAACTGGAATGTTTTCAAGAGTGACAGTGTATTAAAATCACAGATCCCACCATCCTCTCACAACATATCGGAGGGGAGCATCCTTGAAAGACCATCTAGTTAAAAGTAATTTTACAGCAAGACACAAGAAGAGGGATTTGGTCCTGGGTGTCTTCCCATGGATGAAGTGTAAAACATGCAAGTACAGTCAGAAAGTTAGGGAATTCCAAGTACCAATGCAGAAAAACAAGAAAGAACATTCCGAGATTTCTCAATTGCAATTCTGAATCTACAGTGTATTGCCTCTCTTGCCCATGTGGAAAACAATATGTTGGTAGCACGACACATACCGCACATATGTGGGTTATAAAAAATAAGGACCATACATACCCGGTGGCCCGCCATTTTGAAGAGAAGCACAATAGTAACCCTAGTTTACTTAAGTTTTTCTGCCTAGACCAGGTGTCGAAGGATGAAAGAGGAGGAAAGCAGGATGAGAAAACTCAGGATACTAGAGTCAAAATATATAATTGAACTCCAAACTAAGAACCCTGGAGGTCTCAACAATGAAGAAGACTTGTCGATACACATAGGCTGAACCTTTATGTGCATCACAGCAGACTTGTAGAAAATATAGGTCTGCGAAAACAGATATTCATAGACAGCGAGGTCTCTACAGCATTTAAAAGGAAAGCCCTTATAGAACAAATTATGTATAGGATACAGAGCATTATTGCCCATTTGACAGGGCCTGTCTGCTCATTCAGGGCTTGATGTCTTACAAAATTAAAAAAGAACCATATAAAAATAATTATGAAATTATATGTGGATTGAACATAAGAGAAGAATATATATGTTCCCATGTTGACAAGAGCTTGCCCATTCAGGGTGGAGTATATATTGGGCAGCACATATGGGTGAAGTGGGCATTCCCATTATTGATTCAATTAATCAAATATGGCGAGGAATACGTATAATCCAAGTCAATAATAAATTGCCCTAGTTCATTAATTTTGGCTTTATTTTTGGATGTATTGATAGTGCCGCCCGACTAAGAAGAGCAGCTGGACATGTTACAATATGTATTATGCTGCTTGTGTCAATTTCCGAATTATTGGGTCAATAATCAATAACATAGTGGATATATTTTTAATGTAAGTTAGGATAGATTTGAAATATGAACAATATGTGTAACCCTGTAATTATGTTGGCATCAACAGAAAATAACCACAACAAAATGGCCGCTATACACACACAAGAATTTTACAGACTTTACCCTTTGTCGATTTCAGTTGCATGCATGAATGAACTGCCCCTTCTTCCTTTTTTGTTTAAATGGCAAAAGATAATGTAGCCACACTGACATTCAGGAAGGCGTACGGGCCGAAATGCGTCTCTCTATTTTTTTTATTTTAACATGTTGGCTATAAATACTTAAAACTTTATACTCCTGGTGTGCACCTTTTTCGTGGTCGTGAGCAGACCAGAGAGAGAGAGACAGAGAGCAAGAGAGACAGATATTCACTGAAAAAGCAATGGTTAAAGTGGTGTTATAGTTATGTATGATAATGTTATCTTGCTTTCCATTAAAAAAAAAACTTTAAGGGACGTTATCATTTTAAACTAACGAAACCACTGAAATTCACTATAACTTGTGGCCATGCCATACGAAATGTTGTCATCAATGATGTCATTTTTAATGTTATGGTATGTTAAATGGTCTTATAGAGTGCAACTGTGTAACATCCAATAAAAGAAAGATGACTCCTTAGTTGCTGTGTCCAAGGGGTAAATTTGTTGATTAAATGAAGTTACAAGGTGGACAGGTACAGCATATAATGTAGATAGTAAGTTCCAGCAAAGAGTACATTGAGAATAGCAAAGTGCAGACTATGTTGTTTCGCAAACCTACCGAATGGAACAGCAAACTATAAGCGGGAAGCTTTCATCCACGTAGTGTAATTGGCAGCATCCCATCTGGAGAAATGTTATGTATAAAATGAAATTTTACATGAATTGAGGAATATGCGAAAGCTAAAAACGCGACCCTCTTAAGATTTAAAGAGAGAGGCTACACAGAAGGGATTTTACAGAATGCTGTTAGCAAGGCAGACGAGATAAATAGAAATCAGCTCTTACTAAAGGAAGACAGACCAAAGGTTGAAAAGGAGGTACAGAGGATACACTTGATTACTGATTATACAGTCAGTTCACCAGAAGTATATCAGATATTTCAAAAGAACTGGAATGTTTTCAAGAGTGACAGTGTATTAAAATCACAGATCCCACCATCCTCTCACAACATATCGGAGGGGAGCATCCTTGAAAGACCATCTAGTTAAAAGTAATTTTACAGCAAGACACAAGAAGAGGGATTTGGTCCTGGGTGTCTTCCCATGGATGAAGTGTAAAACATGCAAGTACAGTCAGAAAGTTAGGGAATTCCAAGTACCAATGCAGAAAAACAAGAAAGAACATTCCGAGATTTCTCAATTGCAATTCTGAATCTACAGTGTATTGCCTCTCTTGCCCATGTGGAAAACAATATGTTGGTAGCACGACACATACCGCACATATGTGGGTTATAAAAAATAAGGACCATACATACCCGGTGGCCCGCCATTTTGAAGAGAAGCACAATAGTAGCCCTAGTTTACTTAAGTTTTTCTGCCTAGACCAGGTGTCGAAGGATGAAAGAGGAGGAAAGCAGGATGAGAAAACTCAGGATACTAGAGTCGAAATATATAATTGAACTCCAAACTAAGAACCCTGGAGGTCTCAACAATGAAGAAGACTTGTCGATACACATAGGCTGAACCTTTATGTGCATCACAGCAGACTTGTAGAAAATATAGGTCTGCGAAAACAGATATTCATAGACAGCGAGGTCTCTACAGCATTTAAAAGGAAAGCCCTTATAGAAAAAATTATGTATAGGATACAGAGCATTATTGCCCATTTGACAGGGCCTGTCTGCTCATTCAGGGCTTGATGTCTTACAAAATTAAAAAAGAACCATATAAAAATAATTATGAAATTATATGTGGATTGAACATAAGAGAAGAATATATATGTTCCCATGTTGACAAGAGCTTGCCCATTCAGGGTGGAGTATATATTGGGCAGCACATATGGGTGAAGTGGGCATTCCCATTATTGATTCAATTAATCAAATATGGCGAGGAATACGTATAATCCAAGTCAATAATAAATTGCCCTAGTTCATTAATTTTGGCTTTATTTTTGGATGTATTGATAGTGCCGCCCGACTAAGAAGAGCAGCTGGACATGTTACAATATGTATTATGCTGCTTGTGTCAATTTCCGAATTATTGGGTCAATAATCAATAACATAGTGGATATATTTTTAATGTAAGTTAGGATAGATTTGAAATATGAACAATATGTGTAACCCTGTAATTATGTTGGCATCAACAGAAAATAACCACAACAAAATGGCCGCTATACACACACAAGAATTTTACAGACTTTACCCTTTGTCGATTTCAGTTGCATGCATGAATGAACTGCCCCTTCTTCCTTTTTTGTTTAAATGGCAAAAGATAATGTAGCCACACTGACATTCAGGAAGGCGTACTGGCCGAAATGCGTCTCTCTATTTTTTTTATTTTAACATGTTGGCTATAAATACTTAAAACTTTATACTCCTGGTGTGCACCTTTTTCGTGGTCGTGAGCAGACCAGAGAGAGAGAGACAGAGAGCAAGAGAGACAGATATTCACTGAAAAAGCAATGGTTAAAGTGGTGTTATAGTTATGTATGATAATGTTATCTTGCTTTCCATTAAAAAAAAACTTTAAGGGACGTTATCATTTTAAACTAACGAAACCACTGAAATTCACTATAACTTGTGGCCATGCCATACGAAATGTTGTCATCAATGATGTCATTTTTAATGTTATGTTATGTTAAATGGTCTTATAGAGTGCAACTGTGTAACATCCAATAAAAGAAAGATGACTCCTTAGTTGCTGTGTCCAAGGGGTAAATTTGTTGATTAAATGAAGTTACAAGGTGGACAGGTACAGCATATAATGTAGATAGTAAGTTCCAGCAAAGGCCCCACCGGGAGCAGCCATCCTGCTGCTCAGCCTCAGGAACAACTGACAGTACACTTAAACATACACAAATAGAACAGTGGATGACCTCACAGAGACTGGCTGAGCAGCAGAGTACAAGACACTAATAAAGGACAAGGAAGGAGGAAGAGCAGGATACAACACACCTTCCCCCTTTAACAAAAGAGATGAAGAAGATAAAACAGAGAACAGAAAAGCAGAAGAAAGAAAGAACATAAAACACACAAAAATAAACACCCTCTTCACAATGATGGAGAGAAAAGGTAAACACCAAGGGGCGAGGGTACCAAAGTTGTACCCACACCATGAGCTAACAAAAGAATGCAAACATGACTAAGCGTGGTAAAGTCCACAAGGTGACACTTCCACAAAATAAGAACTGAACACCTCAATGGATATTGAGCAATAAAGGTTCAGCACAGTCATTCATAAATAAAATTTGAATGCTTCTAACAATATAGAGCACCTAAGTGGTTCAAATAATCACCAATAAAACTGAGCACCTCTACGGCTCCTCACCAGCAAGCATAGATAATACTGAGCATGAAAATGAAATTTGAACACCTCTAACAAAATAGAGCACCTAAGTGGTTCAACAGAAATAAGCACCAATAAAACTGAGCACCTTTATGGCTCCTCACAAACACTGAGCATGTCTACGGTTCTTCATAAAACTGAACACCTCTATTAAGATAGAGCACCAAAGTGGTTCATCAGAAATAAGCACCATTAAAACTGAGCACCTTAAGGCCCATCAACAGCAAGCATATATAACAATGGAGCACCTCAATAGATATAGATGAAATAAATGGCTCCTCATAAACACCTTTAACAGAATTAAAATTCCTACAATGGAGCACCTCAATGGAAATTGAGCATGAAAGTGGCTCCGCACAAGTATGTATTAACAAAATCAAATACCTCAGAAACACATCACCAGAAAATACAAATGGAAATGAACACCTCAAATAAATTGAGCATCTAATGGTTCATTTCAGAACAAGTAAACATAGGAAGAATCAAGCATGGAGCACCTCAATGGAAATTGAGCCTGAAAGTGGCTCCGCACAAGTATGTATTAACAAAATCAAATACCTCAGAAACACATCACCCGAAAAAACAAATGGAAATGAACACCTCAAATAAATGGAGTATCTATGGTTCATTTCAGAACAAATAAACTAAAAAGAATGGAGCATCTCAAAAAAATTAAAAGGAATCATAAATATAATTGAACACTTCAAAAATCTTGAGCACAAAAGTGTTTCCAAATTCCAAAAATAAATCCCACACGCAAACATATGCATGTACTAAACTGTAAATTGTAGCAGAAACAGCATACTGCGTAACTTAGTTAATATGCAACAGTAAAGATCACAAAAGTTTAAACATAACAAGTTAAAACAATAAAAGTAGTCACCGTCGTCAAATCTTGGGAGACAGCTCCTTCCCTGAATTGTTGACCGAAATGTGAATGAAGGATAATCACCACACCAATAAATCTTTGAGAATGTGGAGACAAAATGTTTGCCAAAAATAAGATTGGACATACAGTTAAGTAGGAAGAGAACCAAATCCATGATGGCTCAAACGCACATTCAATAACAGGATGAAGGAGTATACCACTTGTTGCTCCGTTAAAACGATGTTTCCGGTAACTTTATTGAAAAGTGTGTAATAACGTGGTTGGCAAAGCGTGTAAACCAAGAAGATCCGAAATGCCAATCCCAAAATGGCGGCATGCTCTGGTGACACCTCGCCAGATGGCTCCCGGCATCACCGTGCTCAAAAACATCCATAACAGCCATGAGCCACACGTCACTGAGGATCCCACGAAGGAATGGAAGAACAACAGGAGGCAGGTAAGACAGCACACGATGCACATCTCGTGACATTTGCTCGCGCTGAGGAACAAAAGCCATTGATTTGAACAATCTCCCAACGGCCAGACCTCTGTGAAGACCAAACACAAATATGAAATCCCAATTTACAGGGTCCAAAAACAGCTCACCAGGAGCACCGGGGCACCTCTCACGGTCTTGTGGGCTCCTTCGGACTGTCCTCATAAAACCCTCTCTCTCTGTGCTCCCAAATTTCCTGTAGTCTCCACACATACTCCAGGAACAGCTCTCAGAAATGCCGTCCACTCTGCTCCACATAGCTATCTGCCTCCATCAGATGGAGCAGTGGGAGAAAGTCTACTCAAAGTTCCCAAATACTTCAAAATTGGGCCAGTTGGGTCAGGTGGACTAGATGTAATGCCCAAAACAATCTCACTCTCAGTCAATTAAAAGTTGGTACAAGGCAAATAAAAGTCAGCAGGACTTCAAGCTTGTAATATTGAATCCCCAAAAATTCAAACTGCAGGTATCAAGTATCAGATTATGAAGTTCAATAAACATCCGATGCGAAGGCAGACTTTAAACATGACCCAAGCAGCATACCAACACTCAGCTTACTTCTGTAGGCTGTCTGATGTTATAGACACCGGCGGGGCATTGAAAGCGTTGAGCAATGGGCTTAATTCAGTTCCTCTTAGTTACTTAAGTAGTTCCTCTGTAGTTATGTCACGCGTAGTTCCCTTTCTCCAATCGTCGCCAGTGTAACATCTAATAAAATAAAGATGACTCCTTAGTTGCTGTGTCCAAGGGGTTGATTTATTGATTAAAGGAAGTTACAAGGTGGACAGGTACAGCATATAATATAGATGGTAAGTTCCAGCAAAGGCCCCACCGGGAGCAGCCACCCTGCTGCTCAGCCTCAGGAATAACTGACAGTACACTTAAACATACACAAATAGAACAGTGGATGACCTCACAGAGACTGGCTGAGTACAAGACACTAATAAAGGATAAGGAAGGAGGAAGAGCAGGATACAACAAGCTGCTACCCAACAAAAGGCATCCAGGCGCTGATAGCGGAAGTTCATTGAAACACAGAGTTATACCAAGATGTTGTTCAAGACTGATGCAAAGAGGTGGGTTTTTAGTTGCTTTCTAAAACTTAATAGATTTGTATGTGACCTAAGCTAAACACGGAGAAAGGGAGAGTATTCCACTGTTTAGCGGTGAGGTATGCAAATGATCAACCTCCTCCTCTTGCTCTCTTGATTCTGGGGACTTCAAGAAGGGAGAGATCATTTGATTTCAGTACTCTGGGGCCTGTGTGTCAAGCAATAAGATGCTGGACAATGTGTGTGCCTGCTGAACACTTTAACCTGTGAGCAATGCATAGGGATTTAAATATGATTCTTTTTTTGATCAGCAGCCAATGCAGTTCCATGAATGCCGGGCATGCAGAGTTCTTTTTTGGCACACCCAGCAGTGCTTGTGCTGCTGCATTTTTTAATAACCTGCAGAATTTTTTGACATATGCTGTGCTACCCAGATACAAGGAGTTATCATAATCCAGGCATGAAAGATTAAGGCCTTGGAACACAGTCTTCCGACATCCCAGAGGAAGCCATTTAAGCATTTTCCTAAGGGATCTTAGTAACCCGAAGCACGAGCCTTACACCTTTTTACCTGAGAAACCATGGTCAGATCCTTGTCCAAGGTGACACCAAGACATCCTAACTTCAGGTTTAGGAATAGGGGACTCTCCCATACAAGGTGGCCATAGCAGTTGGTCCTATAGCGAGGAGTTGTTTCCCACCACCAACACCTCAGTTTTGTCCTCGTTCAGCTTTAGGTGGCGGGCCGCCTTGCAGCTAGCCACCTGTTCCACCATGTGATCAGCTTCTTGAAGGTGGAGTTGATATCAGGTGACAATAAGACAAGAATCTGCATGTCATCTTCGTAGCATACCATTGTAAAGCCATAGGAGCAGTTAATGTCAGAAAGAGGACACACATAGAAATTGAAGAGCATAGTACTCAAAGAAGAACCCTGCAGAACTTCACAGTCCATCTTATGTGTTCCTGACAGAAAAGGCCCTTCACTCACTTGAAAGCTTCTGTTTGTTAGAAATAATGGGGCCGATTACAATGGCAGATATCATGGTGGTGACCGGGACCGTCCGCAATACATGCGGCGGTACTGCACACCAAATCAGGATGCGACCGCCGCCATGGCGGTCGCATTTTGCATTTTAACATTGCAGCGGGTGCTGCTGACAGCAGAACCCACTACAATGTTAAAATAGCATGTTTTGTATTTCACTGCACGACGTGGCAGGCATCACATGGTGCCTGCCACTTGTTGCAGTGAAATGTGGGGGGGTACCATGGGTACCCCCCAGTGCACCCACACCTCACCCCAACACAAGACTGGCTGGAGACAGCATCATGATGTGGCGGACAGTGTCTGCTAGGCACCGCCACCATTTAATGGATGCAGAACGCTCCACCAGGCAATCGCAATGATTGCCTGTGGTGGTTCTGTGGCGGACGGTATTTGCATCTGCCGCAGTCCGAACGTAATTACCCCCGCCATCGTAATGTGGCGGGGGGAAAATCTCAGCCTGATTGCGGAAGGACCGCCACCGCATGGCTGACAGTGGCGGTCCTTCCGCAATCGTAATCGGCCCCAAAGTTAGCCAGTTTAACTTCTGTCCCTGAGATCCCTATTGCTCTCAGCCTGTCACTCAGGACTGAGTGTGAGACAGCACCGAAAGATGCGCTCAAATTGAGGAGCCTCCATAGTCCAAAGTAATTTTTATGTCCTCCTTAGCCAACAGTAGAGATGTTTCCATACTTGATACTTGGTGAAAGCCGTTTGTGTATGATGCTTTAGAATATTAATTTCCAGTAAATTTGAGATAACGCATTTTAAGAGTTTCTTTGAGGTTGTACTTATCCCTGGAAGCAGAGAAATGGACCTATAATTTTTTTATTTATTTGGGTCCAAGAATGATTTTTCAATAAAGGCTGGTTAATTGCATGCTTCCTTGCATCAGGGACACAACCCATCTCCAAAGAGGAGTTGCAGTAATGTTATCAGTTTTGTGATGGCAATGTTTTTTTAATGCAAAGTAAGATATTATTAATATGCCTAACTATAATGTCAGGCCTGGCCCTGCATCTAACCCCTTAGAGACATCCTACCCCACACCACACATGGCCTTTAGCAGTGCAGGCCTGTGGGAAGGCCCTGCACCCACCCCCCTGCAAGAGCCCTACCTCCTGCTGTACGTGGCCTCTGTCGTGCTCCACTCCCTTTTTAAAATAACTTTTGTAAAATAGCATCCTTGGAGGATTGGGGTCTCCGTGGCCTTTCTAGGCCTGTGTGAGAGGGCTGTGTGTCCACCTCCCCTTTAATAATTATCCCAGGACCAGGGAATGTGGTCCCCGGGACATAAATCGGCTTGGGGATGCGGGACTGTGCGCCCCTCACCTTTCATATTAATACCGGACCCAAGGGGATGGGGTCCTCAGTCTGTAATCAGCTCATTGAGGGGGTTTGTATGTACCTTTCATAAATGTTTTGTGAAGATTCATCAAACACCACCAATGTTACTAGCAAACCAAAAAAGCAATTTTCTATGGAAACAAAAGCCTAACTATAACTACAAAGTGGTGGAGAAAGGGGTGTGTCCTACAACAACCTCTTAGCAATCCCATTGTGTGGGACTCACTAGAGGTAACAGGAGAGGTAGTGGCCCCAAAGGACCCTCAGCAGCCAAGGGGGCTTCATTTCCAAATCAGCAGTGTGCCAGGAGGCATGTTTGAGGAGTGGTGTGGGACTTACTGGAGGCAACAGGAGAGGTAATTGGCCCCCAAGGATCCTGAGGAGGCAAGGAGACTGCCTCCCCCAACAAGTAGTGTGCTAGGAGGTGCGTTTGCAGAGTGGTGGAGAAACGGGGCATGGCCTCTGAAGCCCTCTCAGCAATCCTACTGTGTGGGACTTACTGGAGGTAACAGGAGGTCTTGGTGGCCTCCAAGCACCCTCAGCAGCCAAGGGGACATCTTTCCCCAACCAACAGTGAGCCAGGAGGTGCATTTGCAGAGTGTTTGAAGAAAGGGGCGGGTCTACAGCAACTTGCTGGTCTTTCTTTTAGCTTTTTTAAACTTTAATCAGGGAGGGGGACTGCACAGCCCCCCTTCCCAGGCTGATTTAGGGCCAGGGCCCCCATCCCCCAGGGCTGGGCCTGTTACTTTGTTTTTGTTTTTTTGAATACATAAAACAAGAGGAGGGGGTCCTTGGGGCTGACTTTGGCCGCAAGGACCCCATGTCCTGGGGCCCAGCCTCTAGTGTGGGTGCCCTGGTCTCAACAAGAGAAGCCACTTGTCACTGATGCCCTTTGCAGGTCCACTGACCCTTGTTGGTTTGTTTTCGAGCCACCCACAGTGTCTCATCCCTGGTGGGCTAGTAGGGAGCATCTTTTGCTCTGCTACTGGTCTGCCTTCTGTTCTTGTGCTTTCTGCCTCTTTTCCCCTCTGCCTTCATTGCACTCTTTTTGACTTTTTTCTCTTTTTCAGAATTTTGGCTTACTTTTCTTCACTTTTTTTCCTCTTTTGCGTGATGCCCCAGCCGCTGCTCAACCCATGCGGCCCGCCCCCTTCCAGCGTCAAGTTTCCCGCTTCCCACCTCCCAGGTGTCCAGTCCTCCCCCTCAAGCCACTTAATGGAGGCCGCTGAATGGGCTCACCACTGGCGCATGAAAGGTAAGCCCATCTGCTCCAACCTGCGCCAGGACCACACCCAGCACCACTCCCTGGTTCTCGAACTTCCACCGGTTTAACGGCAGCACTCTCCACACCCTCACATTGGATGCCATGTCACCTGTCACCTCGCGCCACCGAAGGACACCCAAGAACCTCCACAATCCAGCTCCTCCAGCCACCCAGCCAACCCACAGCGCAACTGACCAGCTCAGCTGCATCCTCCTCAACACGTGCTCCCTCCACAAACACACCACAGAAATATGGGACCTCTTTGACTTCATCTTCCCCAACATCGCCTTCCTCATGGAAACCTGGATGAACCCCAGCTCTGGACCACCACCATACTTGATGGTTACAGCATCATTTGCAAGGACGTTACCAACCGAGGAGGAGAAGGCATCACCATCAACCACAAGAACTCCCTCCACCTGACCACCCGCTTGGACAACTCAACAACAACCATGGAAAAACTCTTCCAGGTCCAGACAAACCCCAATACCGCCCTCCATGGCACTCTAATCTACAGACCTCATGGCCCCTGCCCGTCATTCACTGATGCCATCATTGACTTTGTCGTTCTTAAGGCCCTTGCATCTACCGATTACATCCTACTCGGTGATCTCAGCCTCCACCTGGACAACCCTAATGACCAGAACACTGCATCCTTTCTGGAGAACATCGACAACATAGGACTCAAGAAGCTAGCGACCTCTCCGACCCACGCAACATGACACACGCTTGACCCCATCTTCTCTGCCAGGAGAAACATCACCTACAGTCACACCTCTGAACTCCTCTGGACTGATCACCACTGTGTTCTCTTCATCCTCACCAAACTCACCGCCCCCACCACCGTAGCTAGAACAAGGTCTCCATAGAAAATCTCACTGCCTCCTTTAGCACAACCACACCGCCGATATCCACAGATGCAAATACCGCAGCAAGCAACCTCCACCGTTGGATCTCCAAATGTTCCAATGTGCTGGTGCCCCTCTAAAAGCACCCAGCAAGTAACCCTCCAAGAAAGCCAGTTGGTTCACTGCTGCTCTCAACGAGTCCAGATGCACCAGTAGACAGCTCGAAAAGAGATGGAGGAATAGCAAAACCCTGGAAGCCCACACAGCCTTCAAATCCACCGTCACCGCACACCACCTCTTCCTAAAAACAACAAAGAAAACATCCCTCCAAAATAGAATCAGCGCCAACAAACACAACAGCAAAGAACTCGTCACCATCATCAAGGAGTTCACCAAACCCAACAGCGAGACCACAGAAGTCACACCCTCTGCAAAAAAACGGCACTTAATTCCACCACAAGATCAAGCAGATCTATGACAGCTTCAACACCCAAGACCCGCCCATCACTCCCACCACCACTACACATGATGACACCACCCCCCAACAGATCCTGCTGAACTGGATCCCGCTCACCACAGATGACACTCTCAAGACCATGAAGAGCATTCACTCTGGAGCACCCTTGGGCCCCTGCCCTCACCACATCTTCCACAGAGCCGCCAGCACCATCACCCCTGAATTACGCTGCACCATCAACTGCTTCATCAAGACCACCACCTTCCCCAATGACTAGAAGCACAACAAGATCAACCCCCTGCTTAAGAAACCATCCGTTGGCCCGACAGACCTCAAGAATTTCAGACCCATCTCCTTGCTCCCCTTCTCAGTCAAGGTCATCGAGAAGGCCATCAAAGCCCAACTCTCCGAGTTCATCGAAGAAATCCATGTCCTGGACTGCTCTCAATCTGGCTTCCGAAGCAACCACAGCATCGAGTGCGCCCATCTTGCTGCCACCGATGACATCCACTCCCTCCCTGACCGGGGAGAAACAGTAGCTCTCATCCTCCTGGACCTCTCTGACACTTTTGACACCGTCTACCACCGCACCCTAGGCACGAGAATCCGCAACACCAGCATCCGTGACAAAGCCCTGGACTGGATCCGTTCCTCCCTCACTGGTAGAACACAGCGAGTCAGACTACCACCGTTCCTCTCAGAACCCATGGAGATCGGCTGAAGAGTCTCTCCAGGGCTAGTCCCTGAGCCCCACCCTCTTCAATGTCTACATGGCCCCTCTCACAGCCATAGCCAGGAACCAAGGACTCAACATTGTCTCCTACACCGAGGACACCCAGATGATTCGCTTCCTCACCAAACCTTCAATCACTAGAAGCAACTTACATAATGGGATGAAGGCCTTAACGACCTGGAAAAGAGATAGCTGCCTCAAGCTCAACTTGGACAGGAACCAAGTCCTCATCCTGGGACCCACCACCTCTGCTTGGTAACATTCCTGGTGGCCTGCTGCGTTAGGAAACACCCACAGACCACGCACAAAACCTATGCATGATACTGGACTCCTTGCTCACAATGATTCACCAGATCAACCCCATCTCTTCATCATGCTTTCACACTCTTTGCCTGCTTTGAAAGACCTTCAGATAAAATCCAACTGAGGCCAGAAAGATAGTCACCCACGCACTCATCAGCAACAGGCTTGACTATGGCAACACACTCTATGCAGCAGAAACTCCTCAGGAAACTACAGAACATTCAGAGCGCCGCAGCCAGACTGGTCCTCAACATCTCCTGCTTCAGCCACTGTTCTGAACACCTGGCTCCCAGTCAACAGAAGAGTCATGTTCAAGCTCCTCACACAAGCCTACAAAGCCCTCCACAACACCAGATCAGCATACCTGAACCACCAGCTCACATTCTTTGCCACCGTTCCTTGGATTCGCAAGACCAGGACCGGAGAAAGATCCTTCTCCTTCCTCACTGCCAAAACCTGGAACACCTGCCTCTCCAACTCATGCTATCCCCGTTGCTGGCCGAATTTAGGAAGGCTCTGAAGACCTGGCTCTTCAACTGAACCTCAGTGCCCAGTAGGATCTGCTGCCCCCACCCAGTGATTTGAGACCCTCAGAGGTGAGAAGTCATGCTTAACAAATACTGATTGTTTGATTGATGATCTAAGGACTGCATTAATGCATCTAATCCACATTCCATGTGGATCCTTCACTTGTGATGCTTTTTGAAAATCCAGCATTGTCAGCAATGCAGCCACTGAGCAAACAATCTTGCACACTTTGCAGTGAAAATATATTTTTGCTCATTGGTGGGTTAACCCGCTTGATTCACTCTTTTCTTGGATGTGTGTGTGTGTGTGTGTGTGCACGTGCATGTGCTTGTGTGTGTGTGTAGGGAGGACTTCAGTGCACTTCAAAAAACGTTTTTAAAGTCTCCCTCACTTCAAAGGCACAACTGTGTATAAGCACTAGACCTTTGACACCACCACTTCAGTACACTTCTGGACCTATGAATGTCAGGAAGAAAGACTGCTGTGTTGCTAAAAAACGACCTCTCTGCTGTGCTGCTGAAGGACTCCCTCTCTGCTGGACTGCTGCTTTGCTGGACTCCTGCCTTGCTCTGCTCCCCCACAGCCTGCTTTTGCCCTGCCTGGGTAGAAGAAATGGACCTACACTACTTGAACCTAGAGGGACTCCAAGGCTAGCTGCAGTGGCGGTCCATGCAGGTAAGCGCGGTGGGCGGTGTGGCGAGGTGGTGGGGTGGCAGTCGGGGGATGGAAGTGACAAACAGCTGAATAGTGAAAATAAAATAAATAAAACCACTTACCTTGTGTTTGCCGCATCTGCAAGGTAAGTTGTTTTATTTATTTTATATATTTCTACTATTCCATTATTTGTCATTTCTTACCCCCCACCACCCCTGCCCCACCCCACCATGTTTACCTGCACGGGCCTCCACTGGCGAGCTGGCTAGCTTGCTGATCTGAAGTTGCAGGGACATAAAAGATTTCCAACTTACCTGCTTCTGCAACGGGATTTTGCCATCTGTGAGTCTGCCCTGCCAAGTGGTGCCAAACATAATATGTTCCACACTTTATAAGTCACCTCAAACAACTACTCATAGTATCCAAAGACTCAAACAGACCTACCAGGTTATTGTGTATTATTCCCTGATATCCAAAGAATTAAAATGAGTTAAGAGTGGACCTGTGGCGACAAAAAACACATAAGAATAGCGCCTTCTCATTAGGTACAATACACTATCATACATGGAAAATGTAATTGCCAGCTTCTCACAGTCCCCATATAATCCAACTCATCAGTATAGGCATGTCGGATACTTTGTGATATCAATTTGTGCCTGTTACCGTCACATTCAACATTTATTCCTTAATGTTTCGGGCACTGTTTTTTAAGTTTGGCAATTCTCATATTGCCGATCTAAACTGTAGATCAAATCCAAGTACCGCTCCCACGGTACAAATGCCCCATACTCTTTATGGCGCATATCAGCAAGGCGAGGTGATAGAATTATCGCCGCTTTTGCAGCCGTTTTCGGCCGAAAAGCGGCGATAATTTTATCGCCTGATTAGCAAGCTCATGCTAACGCATGGAACTTGCGTTAGCGTAGGAATTCCTAACGCTCAGCTTTGCATCTCTAATGAAATGCAAAGTGGGCGTTCCTGACCTGACATGACAGGAGAAATGTCGCTAAGCGACCTTTCTCCTATCATCAAGCCCCTGTTATCGCTACTTTCCTTACGCCTGCTTCAGGACTGACTTAGCCATGATGTCCTATGGAAGGTGGATATCATGGCTAAGTTTGTGAGTCCCTATCATCAAGCTAACGCCACATTGCGTGAGATTATCGCTGGGTTTCCAGCGATAATCTCACGTTAGGCAGTTAGCGTGAGGATTTTTATCGCTTTTGAGATAAGCGCTGCTAATAGCACGCTATCTCAGCGATAAAAATCCACGCTAGCCGACGATAATTATCCTAGCGCTAAGTGCGCTTAGCGATAATTATCGCCGGTTGTTGCTGATATGCCCCCCAATACCTTTTACAATATACAAAAGTCCTTTTACGAGTCCGTATAGTTAGTACTTCCAAGTCGTGCAAGGAATTTTGCAAGCCTTTTCTGAATTGCAAATTGGCGAAGGCTTGAAAGTGGCACCCCCCTCCTTATTTGTAAATCAAAGTGGTATGTACCGCTGGTTTGTGACCCCCAACTGCGTTTGCACACCACCGATGAGGTAACATTCTCCCTGCCCTGGCTAGTTGGGGTGGTAAATGATGCACAAAGGGGAAGTTGTCTGGTCTGTCCTAATGTCGGTGCAAACGCTGGTGCAACCTACATAATCCAGACACAGCAGGGACTGAATCCCCGATGCACACTGCAGGCTTCATCTATATCATCCTGGTGCACAGGCAGTGACGCAGAAAAGCCAATGATTCGGAATGTGCTCTTGTAATCCTTTTTTGAATGCCTTGAACAACCCAGTGGTTAATTAGCAATTTGCTGCTTGGCAATATGCAAATGAGTGATTGCTCTGTTGATTTATACAAGCCACTCTCCCTCCGTGTCTCTTGTTGTTTCTGCGCGTCGGTGCGCTGCGTGTTTTTATTATTGTGAGAGAACTGGACTCTGTCGCTTTGTATACATTATTTTGTATTAGTCTTCACATTCAATCATTGCCTTTTTTTGTCTCTGATGTTTTTTATTCTCCCTCAGATGCAATGCATTTCTTTGTTCGTGATTTGTTTGCTCGAAATAGCTAGGAAATGCGATTGTGGAGTGACATAAACACTAATGGAAACATAAATCCAATCTGGCTGCCTCTTGTCCGCTTCCCCCACCGAGAATGTTTCGCGTTGGTGTAGCTGAAGCCAAAACAATATTCCATTCCCTCCCAAGTGGAGTGTCCTCTGAGGCCCGAAATCAAACACATTTATCTGTAACGTCGGTGTCCTGCGCGTGGTGTCCAAGGAAAGAAAACCACTCGAGTTACATGAGCAACACGTCCAGTCAGCGGAAGTTGATTTACCAAAATCTCAATGGTAGCGGAAGTGGAATCACGCAACATTTGTCCGTGAAGTCATCACAAGATTGACCTGCCTGTCACAAATATTACTCACTGCGCAAAGTCCGAATTGCTACTGAGGGACTATGAGAAGGGCACGCGACATGGACTCGAAAGAACAGGAAGTAATCGGGACTCCCAGGCACGCGCTTACTTTCTTTTCCTATTGATGTGTGACTGACCCTTGGCAGAAGAAGCAAAGGGCAGTTCTCTGGGCACCGACCAAATTGCAATTCAGCAAGTAGTCCCTGCCATCTCTCTTGAAGATCATGGCACTGCTCTGTGTTTTGCCTTTACATTTCTTTATACATAGTTCTGTATTCACACTGGAAGGGGGAGAAGCGGCCTTGTAACCAAGATATTGGAACTCAGAGACCTGAGTTCTTTCTAGACCAAGCTGTAGTGCTTGATTATGCAATTCCTCATAGCATAGATTAGAAATATGTGCAAAAATAAAAATCTGAAGAATAAGGTGTGCAGTGCGCACCCACTTGCTTGTTTCCACACCTCGCTGTCAGTTAAGGTATGATTGTGTAGCTGAGGGACTTACTTTTGTATATAAGACAATGTTTGTGAAGAGAGAGCTTTGGTCGCTGGGTATACAATGTAATACCTGTCCTGTGAGGGGAGTGCCTACCTGGGCCTGTGATGACAATACTTGGAGTAGGCTAGATTTCGGTATGGATAAGGCCCTCCTAATAAAGCAGAGTCCCTTTTCCTACTCTTTCTAGTGCCTAATTGCAGCCACTGGTTGCAGGTGGGGCCCACCGGCACATATTTTTGGGTACCTGCACTTATTTTTCCTCATTAGACTTTGACCCAGAGCAAGAGAGACAAAAACACAAAAGGAGGGAAAAAGGAGGAAGGGAAAGATGGATAAACAATGATAAGAAAAGAAGAAAGGATGAAAATGAACGTGAAAGAGTGGAATAAAGGGGCAGGGAGTGTCTGGTGGAGGATGAAAGAGGCATGAAGTGGAATCAAGACTACAGAAACTTGGTATTCGGCAACATCAAAGCTTTCGGATTCAGCATGTATTCCTTTACAAATTTAGCACTGTGTTGTACCCTGTGACACAAGTAAACGCTGGTAGCCAAGTAAAGTTCAGGAGTACCATTAGTCTGTAGCTGGGCCAAGTACATGAAGATGGTACAAAGGTAAATCAGGAAGGTAGTCCAGGTAAACAGGTAGTAATGATGTAGGTTAGCCAGTACTCAAGGTCTTAGTTCCAGGTGACAAAAAACCCCACCAGGAGCAGCCTGCCTGCTGCTCAGCCCATCTCTAACTGTCCATTCCTCACTCACACAGACACTCAACATTCCATGCATCTCTGTATTCCCAACATTCTACTGTAAACACACACACTGGCTGAGCAGCAGGAAGATAGATAAACTACAAGATATAAGTAAACTATGCAGGGCATAACACACTCCCCTCCTTTTAAAATGAAAAACGAAAATTGCTAATACCGATAAATATTAAGAGAAAAACTATACACAAGAAAAATTATAAATGCAAATAACAGTTCTAAACCCAGGGATGTGCACTTATGTAAACATCACAAGAGGGTCAGAGCCATTAGTAACTGAAAGAATGGATAGCTTACAACCAATAAATAGCGTAAAATAACCCAATAAATATAATGAGAAAACTTCATTGCAAAGGGCAAAAACACACCCCACAACTTCGATCCCTACTGAGAGAGAACTCAATGAATAAACTAGATTCCGATATAATGAAACTTACAAATGTTTCGAAGATGGAGCTAAAAACCAACCTTTCACCCCTCATACAAGGTACAAACACTTGGAATTGCGACTCCCATATGTAAGGGTCTAAGACTTTAACTATGTATATGGGACCATAAACCTAGAAAATACACCCTGTGTAGGGGAACCGTACCCATAAACCAAAACTAATCCAGAGAAGGTTACATGCTATGTTAAATGGAGGAACCTCCATAAACATACCCCGTGTAAGGGTTACCAATAGAAAAGCTATTAATCGAAATCGTACCCATAAACCAAAACCAACCCAGAGCAAGGGTTACATGCTATGTTAAATAGAGGAAACCCCATAAAGATACCCCGTGTAAGGGTTACCAATCAAAGAACAAATAATGGGAATCGTACCCATGAACCAAAACCAACACAGTGTAAGGGTTAAATGTGATGTTAAATGGTGGAGGCCCAATAAACATGACCTGTGTCAGGGTTACCAAATAGAACAAATCTAAAAACTATGAATGGGAAGCATACCATAGAACTCACCTCTGTGAAGAGGCTGCGTGTAACGCTTACACATATTACCCACCCCTACGTAGAGGCCACGTGTGATGCTAGTATGAAAGGAACTACTTCCCAAACCCATGCCATCCCTAATGTAAGGGAAAAATGTAGTGCAGCTACCCACTAAAACAAATTAGAACAGGACATCCTTCGAGAAGAAAACCCAAAGGGCCCGATTCACAGAATTAACTTAAGACTAAATCCTAAACTTACTACTTTGTGGTATTCACAGAATGCACTTACTACTTTTGGTATTCACAGAATGGATTTACGACTACTAACTTTACGTCCGCACTCAGGCCGGAAATTCCGGCCCGGAGGCGGGGCTTCCGGCCCAGAGGCGGAGCTTCTGGCCCGGAGGCGGAGCTTCCGGCCCGGAGGTGGAGATTTCGGCCATGGCTAAATCTCCGCCACCGGCCGGAATCCCCACCTCCGGGCCGGAAGCTCCGCCTCTGGCCCGGAAGCCCCGCCTCCAGGTCGGAAGCTCCGCCTCCGGGCCAAAATTTCCGGCCCGAGTGCGGACGTAAAGTTAGTAGTCGTAAATCCATTCTGTGAATACCAAAAGTAGTAAGTGCAGTCTGTGAATACCAAAAGTAGTAAGTGCATTCTATGAATACCACAAAGTAGTAAGTTTAGGATTTATTCTTAAGTTAATTCTGTGAATCGGGCCCAAACTGTGCAAGCAGGCACATGTAAACTGTAAACCTAGATCCCTCAAGCATGGTTACTGAACAACACATACACATTGTACAAGAAAAGCAAAAACATTTCTGTAGGGAAAAAAAATAAAACTCAGAGACAGCGCCGGTGAGCGATCTCTCACCCGAGCAGTGTGAACGCACCCAATTTGTGCACACCACCCTACAAAATTTAGTCTTGTCTGAGAAAGACCATGGAACATGTATCCATAAGACAAAACAATCCAATAACGTGCGCTTGTGAGCAAGTGAAAAAGAAGAGCACCTCCATAAAAAAAAATAGTCACTGATCCTGTGTTGATTTATTGATCAGGGATTTATAATGTGCTACTTTGCCCGAAGGCGTTAAGACACCGCTGCTGCCATGAGTCTCTCAATTGAGATTTGCCAATCTCAAATATGGTTAATAAATCAGAATACTCATTCTTAATGTCCAGATACATGGAACATGGCACCAGAGGATAGTCAGTGGAGAAATCTTTTCACTGGATGGTAGTTAATGTAAAAAAAACTTCCACTCACTGCAGGTGTACAAACAGCATCCTCAGTCCACTGTTAGATACCTGACCGTTCACCGGGACATAACACTGCAGGTAATCACGAAACAGCAGCAAACTCATTCTCCAAAATGCGACAATCTTGTCAATCTTCATGCTCCACATAACATTAATAAAGACAACGCGCACCTTAAAAAGAAACGTGGTTGGCAAACTGACAGGCTGGCGGGCAGGCTGAAAACCAACAATTACAAAAGCGCATTCCAGCCCCAAGATGGTAGCATGCTTCTTCACGCCGTGCCGGGAGGCTCACGGCACGCTCTGTGTGCCAAGCATCCATTAACAGGTAGTGAAGACTCCAGAGGATGTCACAGAAGACCACATGAAGCAGCGCACATCTTAATAAAGGTAGGATTTCACACGCTATACATAGCTCGTGCTACGTTTGTATTTAAACATGAAATAGGCGGTTGAGAAGCACCGCGACTTTAAGGTCTCAGAGTAGATTTAAAAATCAATTATCAAAATAAAACAAATCAGTCTCACCTGACTAAGCCCTTTACAGTACTAACGGTGAGATACGCCAAACATGTACCACCAACTGGCACCACTCTGCCAGTCACAGCCAGAGGGAAGTCTGTTTTTGGCAGTTGGGCTCCCCTGCGAGACTCTGAGCAATGTCCACAGCTCTCCTTCGATCGCAGATTCAGCAGAAATAACTTTCACAGCTGACTGTCTCCTTTTGGGGTCCGGTTGTTCATGACCAAATGTGTAGAGATCACTCCTCGTATTGTAGTTGCAATGAGCACGTGAAAACACCTCCCAAAAGTCAGACCGAGTCTACGCAGGACAGATCATGACGTGTGCAGCATAGCAACACAATTTAAACAACTTTAAAGTCATTACCAAGAAACACTCTTTTCTTGAATGCGCAGACCTTGTTGCAAACTCACGGTACAGCATGCTTAGGTTGGGGCTGTCTGTTGTACAAGACACTGGTGGGGTTGCTGAATATGCTGTGACAGGTTCTTTTGTTGTGATGATTCCTCTTGTGTAACATGACGTGTTACCTCTTGTATGCTTGATGTAGAGTCTTTTCTTAGTTATCTGCGCTAGTAATACATGTGGCTCCTTCTCACCCTCTGGACTCATTAAAGATGTCATCTTGTGCTTCCTTGACCAGTAGTGGAGATAAGTAGGCAAGTGGGAACGTCTCCAACTCTCGCTCAACGCCAAAATATGTTGTACCCTGTGACACAAGTAAATGCTGGTAGCCAAGTAAAGTTCAGGAGTACCTTTAGTCTGTAGCTGGTCCAAGTACATGAAGATGGTACAAAGGTAAATCAGGAAGGCAGTCCAGGTAAACAGGTAGTAATGATGTAGGTTAGCCAGTACTCAAGGTTTTAGTTCCAGGTGACAGCAAACCCCACCAGGAGCAGCCTGCCTGCTGCTCAGCCCATCTCTAACTGTCATTCCTCACTCACGCAGACACCCAACATTCCATGCATCTCTGTATTCCCAACATTCTACTGTAAACACACACACTGGCTGAGCAGTAGGAAGATAGATAACAACAAGATATAAGTAAACTATGCAGGGCATAACACACTGGCTCTTTGAGGGCTTCAGATGTGCAGAGCTAGATAGCACGAGTGTGAAACCTTCATGAATAGGTTTGTGCTTACAGTGGACTGACCTATAATTCAATTCCCAATCCAGGTATTAGAAATAAAAAATGCAGTTAGGTAAGACCTACAGAGTTTGAGGAGAGGCTCTCCAGATGTACTCCTCCAGAATTCAGGTGGGTAGAAATTGCAGAGGGCGTGTCTCTCCTCAAAACAGAGCTAGTAAGCAGTAGCACTGAAGTCACCCATACTGCTGGGAAGCAGGCACTCTGATGCTGAAGTACAGATAAACACCCCAGGACTACTGACCAGAGTCATATTGACTGAGCCACATCAGGACAAAATCAGCACTTCTAAAAGGAGCAGGGAAACAAGCACTGAAGTACATCAATGTTTTGCTGATTGAAGGAATTTTAGCAACCTGACAGGGTCATCTTGCTGAACCTGGAAATTGGCAACTGTTGCCATTCCTCTGATAGGAGGCCCACGTGGAGGCTAAAAAGGTGCTGTATTAGTGCGAAAGGGAAAGCATTCTCCTTTGTGAGCAGCAGAATGCTTTGTGTTTGTGTGGAAATTGATTTGCGCCCCTGTGGTCCACCTCATTGAAGCTGACAGATAGCTTGTTGTACGTAGGCCCAACACTACCAAACTCCTCCACAAAATAATATCAGTGTCAGCAAATCACTGCCTCGTTTGTGAAGAACACTTGGCAGGACTTCTTCCATGCAGTTCTCCATCAAGGCCTGTAGGGCAGGTGCAAGCATCCCATGCGCTAGAGATGTCAGTGGAAGAATCTGTCACTTTTGTCTTGCCTTCCTTCTGCTCTGCTCAAAGAAGTATATGACTTGGCACAGATGTAGCCTAGCTGGGGAAGTCAGATCACAAAGGAATTTTTTGTAACGTCTGCTGGCATCAACTTAACACATCTGAGTGGAATTGTAATATTTAAACATAGAAACATTGGCCACATGGATCAAAGTAAGGAATTGAGATTCCTAAATAGCGATTTTTAGGAAATCGCTATTTAGGAATCGCAATTCCTTATGCATGTAGAAATCGCAAAAACAAATTGCGATTCCTACATATTCTTTATTAGCGACTCGCAAATTTTGACTCTCTATTAAGGAATGCCTTCCCATTCATTATATGGGCCTAGAGGCCTATAGGAATTAAATGGAAGTCATTCGCAATTTGTGAGAACCGAATAGGTACTCGCAAATTGCTAATGCAATTCGCAGGGTGCTAGGGGGCCTTAAAGGCCACCCTGCTGCCCCCCAATTTTGGCATCTGTGCACATGTGGCACACACATATGCAATTAGGCACATGTGTGCACCACATGGCACTTTGAAAAATGCACTTTTGTGCATTTTTCTAAAGTTTTGCAAATTACTATCAACTTGCAGTTGATGGGGATTAGCGTTTCTCAAATGCGAAGTCGCATTTAGGAAAGGCATGATGCATCCCAATTGCCTAAATAGCTAATACTGGTCGCAAAGAGGCCGATTCGCGACTGGTATTTAGGTTGATGCATGTGCCCCATTGTCTTTGAGAAAGGAGGTTTTATGTTTGCAACACAACCTATGAAAAATTAGGTGTACATTTTGGTTTTTAAGTCTCGGCTAGCGTTGGCTGCGCACATGCGCAGTCTCGCTGGCGAGATTTAATGTTTGTAGGTATTTTCTGTAAAGGGCTTTAAGCCCCGCCCCTCTTTTCTATTGGCTGGCGTCACAGTTTATGCTAAACGGTGGCCAGCCATTGGAAAAGAGCTTTTCGTGACGTTTTTGTTTGGCTTTTTCAGACGGCCCACTTGGACGGGCTCATCTGATTTACGTGCATCGTGAAAGCTTTCTTATCTTTATGGGGTCATGTGTTTAAACACATGGCCCCATAAAGACATGCTCCGCAGTGGCATTGGGCAGAGGGGCTGGAGGTAATAGAGACCGGTTTTTGAGGGTCTAGCGGTGCCGCTGGTTCGTCAAAAACAGTCAAGCTTCCTGGAGCTTATCTCTGCTGTCCCTCCCCCACCCTTACAATCAATCATGGGGCTCTCTCAGGAAGTTCTATTTACGGGCTCCTCTTTATATCGCACTGACTTCGAACTCATCTCTAGGCGCTCTACGACGGGCGTGCGCGATTTCGAACAGGTAGTAATGTCTTTACAGCTTTTGCTGAGGACCGCGGATTAAAATACGCCAGATTAAAATATGCCGATCGCATTAATGCATGGATACAACACAGTGCTACAATAATTTATATTGCGCTCGGTGCCTCAGAAATGTGGCTTTGTGGCAGAGGGGTGGCTATATATAGTGCACCAGGTGCAGTGGCACCGGGTAGAGGGGCTGGAGGTATTAGAGACCGGTTTTTGAGGGCCTAGTGGTGCCGCTGGTTCGTCAACAGTCAAACTGCCTGGGGCTTAGGGTGCAAGCACACCAGATGTGAGAAGGGAGAGAGAAGAAAGAAAGATTTTTTTTTTTAAAAGTCTCGGGTTCCTGTGAACATTTCCATAGAGTTGCTTTTGGTTGGTTTACTCCTGTGTGGGAACTGTGACCACGTGGTGCAACTATCGTGATACGGACGTAGCGCTTAGAAGTGCGGCAAATGAAGACGTGAGAGAGATAGACATTCAGTCCATGGTTTTAAGGATGCCGGGAGACTTGATGAAGGAATATGAGTCTCACTCGACTGACGTTGTCTGGCGATGGAGGGTTCAAGTTGAGCAGTTAACGGCCTCTTTAAGACCCCGCTCACTCAGATGGGTGAAGGCATTACACATCCGGGGCCTGGAGCTTGAGGCGGTGGGGGAATGGGTTCTGATAGAAGCGCTTTGCCCTGCGCCTCACTTTCACATCCGGGGCCTGGAGCATGAGGCGCTTGGGGAACGGGTTCTGCTAGAAGCGCTTTGCCCTGCACCTCACTTTTACATCCGGGGCCTGGAGCATGAGGCGCTTGGGGAACGGGTTCTGATAGAAGCGCTTTGCCCTGCACCTCACTTTCACATCAAGTCGGGCTGTTATTTACAGTCCTTAGAAACAGAAGCACGGGATGAAGCGCTATATGTTTGCATTACTATCGCAGCATAGAGCGCGCAGAACACCCCGGTGTGTACTCGCGGGTTCCTATGCCCTGTTTAAGGTGCCATCTGCGGCACGTAGGCACATCCGAAGGCTGTGGTGATGACAACTTTCCACTTCCAATGACGACAGATCGGGCTTTGTATGAGGGTAAGGGTTGCACTCAGGGAAGTAGAGCTGTTATTTACAGTGCTTACAAACAGAAGCGCACGGGGTGACGGGGAGGACAAGGCAATGGTGAGCGCTTGTTTTAGGTATGTTTAGGATCACAGCGAAGATAATTTGATAGAAGGAAAAGAGAAAATTAGGAGCCATGCGACTATAAGAGCATCGGCATAAGTAAAGGAAATGTACATAGAAGAAAGCATTGATCAAAGATTACAGCGGGCGCTCGTCATCTGCGCGAAGTGTCCCTTTCAGCATTTAGAGGGCGGGCGGAAGTTTGATTTGCAGAAGATCACACGATGCTTCAGTGAAAACGCGGACCTCCGTGGAATAGTAAGGAATGTGATTCAAAATGTACACAAGAGACAACCTAAAAGTGTATGAAAAAGCATTTAGTTTTAAAGATGAGAACCCTCACTCACCATTAAGGTGACATTCCTCATCATTGGGTCCCCTCTTACACACAGTGTCCGCAAGGTACACTGTGTGGGCTACAACTCTCCCTTTGGAGAGGAACTTGAGGTGTTATACACTCCAATGTGAACTGTGAATGAGGGGCAGAGTGCAAAATAATATCAAAAGTGTATTAAAACCATCGCAAGTGGGAAAAAATTTTTTAATAACTTTTCCCCATGGATGGAATTAAAATAAGTAGTGTGACGATAGGAGCAAGGATGTTTCCTATCTGACTAGGTTTTTTTGTGAGCATGATATAATGGAGTGGTACCGGTTATGGTTATAATTCCTCCAAGTGACCTTGTTGTGAGATAATAAAACGCGGACCTCAAGCCGGGCTTCGTATTTTAACTTCTCATATACTATGTTACTATCTGCGGCACAATTAAATGAATTAAAAACTTGGCGGTGGGTGAGCCCAAAATTGATGGTGCTCCTAAGAAGAATTAAAACCTCGACCAGTGTCTGCGTGAATGTTTCTTTAATTGTTAGCACTGGCCTAATGACCACTTTACGCCTGTTAACCTCATGTGATTATAAAAAAAAATATATATAAAAAAATACTAGTGGGCCTCAATAGAGAGACTTTTGGTCAACCCTGTTCAGCCGTCATTTTTTTCACTCGGACTTTTATATAAAGAGAACTTGACCTGAAGGTATCAGAGCACTTTACATGAGCACCTTTTGCATTACAGATGGACACATTCATTTTCTTAGGCACCGGGAGATTAAGAGATTTGCCCAGAATCACACAATGTTGAGCGTTGCAGCCGAGACTCCAACCCGCTTCCGCTGCTTCGAGGTTTCCCGCTCTCGCCTTCAGGCTACAGCCTCGCTGCCTTTCACAGTTCGGTCGTTGACGCCCACACCTCAGCCTACGGCATGGGACAGTGTGGCGGTTGGTCAGCCCACTTCCCACCGACTCTCTTCCACTGTTAGTGAGGGCATGTTTCCCGTGTGCTCATCTGCCTTAAAAGAAGTGCTCTTCAGTGGCGGACCATTATGGACAATACTTCGGCAATGTTTTTTCTTTCCACTCTTTATTCCTTTTAGTTATCATTGTATGTTTTAAACCATACCTTCAGGAAACGATAATTAAAGGCTAGTAGTGCCTTTGCTGAACACTAATATGAATCACTTCCCAATTATGCACCTTAAAACTAAGAGGGGTTCCTGTGCCTGTTATATGTACATCCGCTCGCTAGAAAGTAGCTGTTATAATAAAAATTGTCTGTGAGTGGTTTTTTAAATTTAAAAACTGCATTGCAAGCATATGGCTCCACGTTTAATGCGCATGCTTTGGTATTTTTTATTTTTGTGACATATGCTTCTAATAGCTGGTAGGGAAGTCTGGGATAAGTTGCCAGCCTGCACGCCTCGGTCCGACTCGGTGATTGTAGCCGTTGAGTGGAGGGCGGACAGGCAGACCCAGCTACTTCCGCATTACGAGCGGTTAGCGCTCTAGCGTTTCGAGCTGCGAGCTGCGAGGACTACAAAGGCAGCGAGGAACGGCGGGCTCTGGGCGGTAAGGTGTTGACGGTGGCAGAGTCTCCCCTGATCCGCTAGATGCCAGCAAGCGCTGCAGAAAGTATATTGGACTTAGTGGAAGGGTCAGTGCTGTTCAAATCATATTGGAATGATATTTTAAAAATCACGAACCTTTGTTTTAAAAACGCTTTAGTAAAACTGATTAATAGTGTATTATTCTCCCGCTTACTCGCACTGAGCTGGTAGGGAAGTCTGGGGTCAGTTGCCAGCCTGCACGCCTCGGTCTGACTCAGTGATTGTAGCCGTTGAGTGGAGGGCGGACAGGCAGACCCAGCTACTTCCGCATTACGAGCGGTTAGCGCTCTAGCGTTTCGAGCTGCGAGCTGCGAGGACTACAAAGGCAGCGAGGAACGGCGGGCTCTGGGCGGTAAGGTGTTGACGGTGGCAGAGTCTCCCCTGATCCGCTAGATACCAGCAAGCGCTGCAGAAAGTATATTGGACTTAGTGGAAGGGTCAGTGCTGTTCAAATCATATTGGAATGATATTTTAAAAATCACGAACCTTTGTTTTAAAAACGCTTTAGTAAAACTGATTAATAGTGTATTATTCTCCCGCTTACTCGCACTGAGCTGGTAGGGAAGTCTGGGGTCAGTTGCCAGCCTGCACGCCTCGGTCTGACTCAGTGATTGTAGCCGTTGAGCGGAGGGCGGACAGGCAGACCCAGCTACTTCTGCATTACGAGCGGTTAGCGCTCTAGCGTTTCGAGCTGCGAGCTGCGAGGACTACAAAGGCAGCGAGGAACGGCGGGCTCTGGGCGGTAAGGTGTTGACGGTGGCAGAGTCTCCCCTGATCCGCTAGATGCCAGCAAGCGCTGCAGAAAGTATATTGGACTTAGTGGAAGGGTCAGTGCTGTTCAAATCATATTGGAATGATATTTTAAAATCACGAACCTTTGTTTTAAAAACGCTATAGTAAAACTGATTAATAGTGTATTATTCTTCCACTTACTCGCACTGAGCTGGTAGGGAAGTCTGGGGTCAGTTGCCAGCCTGCTCGCCTCGGTCCGACTCGGTGATTGTAGCCGTTGAGCGGAGGGCGGACAGGCAGACCCAGCTACTTCCGCATTACGAGCGGTTAGCGCTCTAGCGTTTCGAGCTGCGAGGACTACAAAGGCTGCTCGTCACTCTGAGCGCGCAGCGGTCGCGCGCAGGGGTGTGCCTAAGAACGCGCCTAAGACAAGCCAAAGAGAAGCCCGTCTGCGCCCGTCCGCGACAGGACGAGGCTAGGGGCTAGAGGATATGGCCCTCATATCTGCTCGCCCCACTGACCAGACCATACCCCGGGTAAGATATTCGAAACTGGAGCTACTACGTATTTGGACGCCACCGCTCCAGGGTTGCTCAGGAGGAGGAGGAGCACCTCCAGAGGGACCATTTGCATGTCGCAAATGTCAATATCAAGCCCTTCATTGTCCTTTGCGTTGTATTCCACATGATATCATTACCCGAAAAATAGTCTCACAGGGCCTGTTAAAAAGCAGAAACCTTTTGTGCAACATCAGATCACTGTCTAAACATTACAGTGAAGTATGAGACATGATTTTCTTGGTGCAACCGGAACTCTGCTATCTGACAGAAACCTGGCTAAAACCCCACTCGGTTCCAGCTATTACATTAGGGATTCCAGAAGGCTATAAAATAGTCAGGTTAGATCGTCCAGCTAAGATTGGAGGAGGTATTGCGATTGTATATAAAAACAATCTATCGATCACCATCTTAGAAGAAATGAGTATTCCAGAGCTAGAAATTCTGGTTTTTAAAGTCTGCATCTCTAATAAAACTAGCTATAAAGGGGCACTAGTGTATCGTCCCCCAGGTCCCTGTGCCGCCTTTAACATCTTATTGCTGGAGATACTAGCTAGACACATTGACTCTGAGAATGAATTTATACTCCTAGGAGACTTCAATGTGCACAGTGACCTGAAGGATAATGGAGATGCACAGTCCCTACTGACTGATCTTTCTTTGTTTGGACTAACTCATATGAACACTGGTCCTACACATCTAGCTGGTCACACCCTGGACCTCATTTTTGCTAATAAATCTACCACCATGACATGTGTTCCTCCAACACAAGTAAATTGGACAGATCCCTTTATTCTGGGATTCCATACCTTACATCCAGGTAAAGCCCCCTCGCAGGTGCACATCTTTCCTACTAGACGGAGGCAATGGCATAAGGTCTCCCCTGAAGCATTCCAGGAGCAATTTACCGTACCTCACATTGGCTCTGCAGATGATGTTGATACGGTTTTAGCCAATTATAATCAGGCCATTCTTAAAGCGGTCGATTGCATTGCCCCTATGAAAACGTTTACACCACGCCTAGCTCGTAAACAAGAAGCATGGTTTTCGGAGCATTTAAAATCACTTAAACAACTGGCTAGGAAGCTAGAAAGGGTGTGGAGAACGACCCATGGGGAAACTGACAGGAATCATTATTGGGCAGCCCTCACCACCTATCATAAAGAAATTAGATGCGCCCAAAAAGCTCATATAGAGTCTCTTCTCTCTGCCGCAGGAAATACTCCCAGGATTCTATACCAAACCCTCCAGTCGTTTGCGAAACCAGCTGCTTGCGAAACTTCTGAACTAGAATCACAACAACTATGCAACGAAGTCGCTCAGTTTTTCACCAACAAAATAAATAGGATACATGATGACATTACTAGATCCAATCTATCCATCACAGGAGATACGCCCTCACTCTGGGAAGAAGGAAAAGAATCAGGATCAATGGCCTTGGACTCCTTTCCCCCCATCTCCCTGCTAGAGACTGAATGCTATTTAGGCCAGATTAAGAGTGGGAGTCCCTCAGACATCATCCCGGCCAGAATTGTACCGATAGCAGGTAAGACTCTTAGCCCACAGATTCAATGTCTCGTGAATCTCTCATTGATGGAGGGTCAAGTTCCTAGGGAATGGAAGAAAGCATTAGTAAGGCCCATCAGGAAAAACCCCTCCATTCCCTGGACCGATATGTCTAATCTTAGGCCTATCTCCCTCCTTCCTTTTTTGGGGAAACTTATAGAGAAACACGTCAATAAACATGTATCAAACTATATTGAACTGACTGGTAGGCTAGACAGCTCTCAGTTTGGCTTTAGACCAAAACATAGTACCGAATCTGCCCTGTTATCGGTGACAGATGATCTTCATATGTACCAGGACAGAGGATATTCTGTTATCCTGGTACTATTAGATTTGTCGGCAGCGTTCGATACGATATCCCATAAAATCTTAATCGAACGCCTGACTATGATCGGCATTGAGAGCACAGCACTAGCTTGGTTAAAGAGTTTTTTATCTAACCGTACCCAAGCTGTCAACATGGGCTCATTTCGGTCGACTGAGACTTGCATCACGAAGGGGGTGCCACAGGGCTCTTGTCTGAGCCAGACTCTTTTTATCATCTATGTGGCACCCCTGGCCAGAATTTTAAGAGACTTTGGGTTCATCCCCGTCTCCTACGCGGATGATACCCAGCTCTTATTCCCTCTCAAAAAGCTCACATATGAAGTGAAGACGGCCTTTTCCGAAGGCATGAAGGCTGTGGCAAATTGGATGACATCGAACTATCTCCAATGCAATGTAAATAAGACCGAAGTTGTGCTTTTTGGGGAGGTAAGAACGTTGTGGACATCGGACTGGTGGCCATGTGAGCTTGGCCAAGTGCCAGAACCTAAACAGGTAGTAAAAAACCTAGGGGTTCGTCTCGATCGAGAGCTCACTTTCAAACAACATGGGAACTGGGTGGTTGGCCAATGTTTCCATTTTATTGGACTCTTACGAAAAGTCTTCCCAATTCTACCGGACTCCATCAGAAAAACCCTGGTACAGGCACTAGTGTTGAGTCGCCTGGATTATTGCAATGGACTTTTGCTGTCAGCCAATGAGAGTGTCCTAGCAAAACTCCAGGTGATACAAAATACTGCAGCGAGGCTTGTGCTGAACGCCCCTCCAAGAACGCCATCAAAGCCCCTCCTGGATAAATTACACTGGCTTTCAGTCCGCAAGAGAATAAATTTTAAGACTTGTTGTCTGATCCATAAGAGCCTACATGGATGTGGACCTTCCCATTGGAAGGATAAATTTATCCCATACAATCACTCACGTTCTCTTAGGTCAAGTAGCCAACTTTTATTGAAAATACCAATCACAAAGAAGGTCAGACAAGGTGGTAAAGCTCTTTCGGTTGTCGGACCAACTTTGTGGAATAAACTTCCTCTTGAGCTCAGGCAATGCCCAGAACATCTTAATTTTAGAAACAAACTCAAAACATTTCTATTTTAATTGAATTGAACTGTATGCTGATCTGTTGCTACTGGTTTCTCTTTCTTTCTATTTCTTTTTTCTGAGCGCAGAGATACTCTGTATAGAGTCGATTCTAGCACGTTACAAACCACAAAATAAATAAATAAATAAATAAATAAAAAGTAATTTAAAAAGTAATCCTTTCAAGTAACCTTTGCACCAGCCTACCTGGCATATTGGCTTTGCCAGTGCTTGTTGACTGTGCTGCCTAATCCTGAGAGCCTTTGCCCCTATTAGTATCGTGTGTATTTCTTGCTCCTATGGCGTAAGGCTTTTTACGTGACCGTTCGTGCCCCCTCGCCTTCTTTATGTGCGCACACTGTGCTTCCTCATCACTGAATCCTGTATGGAAGGCTGGGCTTGTAACTTTCCTTCCACCCATGTGAGGGTGCTGTGGTCAGGGCCCTGGGAAGGAGTGGGTCACACCCTATCAGGGGCCGCCCTGCTTCAACAAAAGTTACGTACATTTACAAGCCCATTGCGCCGCCTTTGCATCACTTTCATTGACGCACCAGCAGCGCAATGAGCTTTCCCATATTTACAAGGCCATGTGAAGTCACCCAGAGTGACTTTTCATGGACTTGGAAATGTGTTTTCTTGTTTTCCTTATGTTAATAAACATTTGTAAACTGGCGCATGCGCAGAGCGGGAGCAAGCAAGGGAAGAAGTGGACACACTAGGGAGCCGGAGAGCAAAGAAAGGAACCTGGGAGTAATGTCACGTTGGCACTAAAGTTGCCCTAAATTTATAGTGCACCTTAGTACTCAAAGGAGGCAGTGAGGTAAGGAGAAACAAGGGAAAGGAGAGAAGGAATTGGAGAGAGGGAACAGGAGAACCCGATATAATATGTCAGCAGTTTGCATAGATAGTGCTTATGCCACATGTAGGTAGAGTCAGAGCGCTGCATGTGAAGGGAAGAGGTACACAGAAGTGACGAGGGGAGGATGTCACTTTATGTAATGTATTTGCTTGTATAGTGCTTATTCCGTTTAAGACATCTTTAAAGCGCTGCAATGCAATTGAAGAGGGAATGGCAGGGCATGGATGAGAGGGAATACTCTAGTCTAGAGAATTGGATTAGGGCACATGATGCTATGTCACACTGCTTGCTTGGATGGCGTTTAACCCTAAACTGCTCCAGAGCATCTAGACTAGAGGGACACAGCTGAAAGGAGGGGACCCTAGAGAAAGGAAGGAAAGGACGGAGCATTATGCCTTGTTATACTGCTTCCTGGTATGTGCAGCGCTTCTGCCAACCCTATGCGGATTCGTGGCTCAGACTGGAACGGGGAAGAAAGGCAGGACATGAAATGAAAGAAAGTAGGCATGAGTTACCGAAAGATCTCGGAAACAGGAACTATAACCCACGGAGTTGTTTTACAAGACTATAGCATTGGGTGAAAGGCGGAGTCAGCCATGTCCGTGAATTGGAAATTCCACACGGATGTTGGCAGTGTATTTGGCTTCAAAGTACTACAGTCTAGAAGAAGTAACATAGCAGCAGGTCTGCATGGATGAGGAGAGGGTAAAGAACGTGCACTGCCACACCTTGTCAGCCCGCCCCTAGTGTCCAGCGCTCCCCTGCCTGCAGTCATTGATTCTCCTGGCGGTCTAGCAAACTGCGTTTAGCCGCGAAGAGTAAAGCCACGGAATATAAATCCAATCACAGAGGATTAATCGTGTACTGGCTAATAACGGATTTAGCTGCCAATAGTGTAAAGTGTTTCTTCCAGTGATTAAAGCTCCATCTTCTGGTACTTTAAGCGCTATATCGGGTGCTGCTCATCAATCAAATGTAGTCTTCCTGAACGTAAGGTGTTCACATACACAGCACAACCTCTGGGGGCAGACCACTGTCCTTCCAAGGACGGATGTAGGAGTGACGGCTCTGGTTTAGTGAGGAGGACGAGAAACATCACTGAGGTGTAAAAGGCTTGGGCCAAGATCACACAGTGCATCACGGGGTTTCACTGGCTAATGCTATTTTCTCATTCAGAGCCTGTGCTACATCTTTGCAACTCTCTCCCTCTCTAATCTAAACCTGAAAGAAAGCGTCCCCATCACTGCCGTGTCAACTTTTGTTGTTTCTTCACTGCGAACAGCCGCACTCTGCCTTGTGCTCTCCCTATGTGCAGCCCCAGCTGTTTAAACAAGCATTGAAAATGCAATAGGTCTCGCCTTTGATTAAGTTAAAGCCATTTGCTTTGTTAATGGTATTGTATAGCAAAGCAAATGGCTTTAACTTAACACAAGGCGAGACCTATTGCATTTTGAATGCTTGTTCAGATTGTCTCGGATTAATGTCATAATATGTGAAAATTCAAGGCAACTTCAAAATCCTGCTAATTTGGGAATATTCTTGAAAAATATAATTAGAGCAACCTGAACGACCTGCCACAAAAAGATGAGAGAACTATATTAAAAAGTGATCATTGCTGTTTCTGGTATTAAAGGTCATCTTAAACTGGGAAGGCAAAACCAAATGGTAATTTTAATCTTTTCTTGTTTTATATTGGCATATTATGGAAATGGATTTAGAAAGGCAGAGGTCAAAGATTTTGAATTAGTATTAACCTTACCTTTTCATTTGGATTTACCATCTCTCGTCCCAGGTGCTCTTGGTGAGCAATGATGTTGAATTGATTGAACTGAACAGGATGCAATGACATCATACTACTTCTCCACCCAATAGCAAATTATCCAGATGGACACTTCACGTTCTAATCAATTCTAGTGAGTTGTGAAATACCAGAAAGTTCGTCTCTCTCCTTAATGATCTTCTGGTTGCACGTGGCACAATGTTGGGGTCCTCCTGTAATGCCCACAGAATCATTGTGTACCAGTTCAGTGACGATACACAACTATGGCTGAACGTTTCCTACATCAAGGGCATCAAACGATTCAAATATCGCTTCTCCTTCATGGAAACCTGGCTTCCCCCAAGTCAAGCCCAATAAAAGCTTGATTCATCCTCATATCTAACAACACTAAAGAAGCCCAGATCAACGATTAGATTACTTCACTAAAGTTTGACACATTCACACCCAAACTTTCTGCATTTCAAAATAATTAAGATTCATAACTGACAACTACCTGATCTTCAAAAGCCATATTGCCATCTCAACAACTCGGTAACAGCTTCCCCCTATACAATGCACAAAACCCCAGTCTCCTTACTCAGAATTAACTATTATTGCCTAAGCACTGGTCCTGTCTAATGTGGATGGTGGCAATGCTCCACTTGCAGCCCTGGTGACAGCACTCTGACTCCCATAAAAGAGGCTTGCAATCTAACGCCCACCATCTTCAAAGACAAATGAATATATCACGCTGATGGACATGCACTGTTTGCTTCATCAAAGAAGCCACAAAACTGCCAAAATTGTTGTTTAAGAAATAGATTTCATGACAGCATGTGCAATCTATTTACTACTGAGCATGAAAGATCAGATTCTCAAAATATGCACCCAGGATCTGAGTACCATCCATGGGCGTTGATTCACCAAAATGCCAGGGAGAGCAGAAGGGACATCACATACCTTTTGACCAGAATGACATCACAGGAAGTGACATCATATGACCCTTTAGTATGATTTTTTTTCAGGATGGCATTTCACATGACCCTAACATCGCAATAATTGATATCGCTGGAGTTCCGTAATAGCTGCATGATTCGTGTAACCATATAAAACAAAAAAATGTCTATTTTAGATACCAACTTGATTATGATGCTGACTTGGTTTTTAAAAGTTCTGGGGGAGAATACTTGCCCTGAATTGTAATAAACGAGCATAGTGAGTAAGCCAGACCTTTTCTAGGGGGTTTCTCTCCCGCCAAGAAAACGTGTATAGTGCCTTTTAAAGCATAACTTCCTCATAAATGTAACTAAAATGCGATAGGTTATGAAGGATGTGCTGAAAGGGCACTCATTAAATATTCAAATCCTTCAAGGTGTACCAAGCAATGGAAACCTGACATTCCCAGGAGCTGACCCATTTTTTTCAAAATGTGGCTTGGGTGTACTCATATGTCAAACATTACCTCCATTGTGCCACAGCCAGCATTCATGTATGCCATCATATTCCATTAGCACCCCTTGTATCAAAAATGACTTAAAATATGCCAGTGCCAACATTTTACAATGTATGCAGTGTCTATACCACAGGTGACCCTTGTCTTAAAATTTTCCTCTCTATAGCAGGGCCAGCATTTTGTCTTGTTTGTCTCCAACCCACATGGCAGGTCATGCTTTTTATGTTAAGAATTTCCGCTATCATATCAGCCAGTACTAGCAGTTTGTTCCTGGTGTCCACATGCAAAAAATTTCCTCAGGTATGCCAGTATTCTTTCATAGGGCATCCTATATGCCCTTAATTACCTCTAGTGTGCCGGTACCAGTATTTTACAATTGACGCCCTTTATGCCAATAATTAACCTCAGTGTGCCAGTGCCACAGGTGTCTTTCATGCAAAGAATTGCTACAAGTATGCCAGTGGCAGTGTTTTGCAATGGATGTCTCTTTAAGAGAATAATTACCTTCAGTGGACCCGACCCAATAACAAACTTGCAAACATCACATCACATTCTCAGTCACACATTCACTCACTCATACTTATTCTCTCACTCACACTCTCTCTCACACCCCCTTCTACTTGTTCTTACTCATTCTCACTTGCATTCACACTTAAAATCACTCGTACTCACACACTCATATTTACTGACACTCAGTCCCAGGTTTTACAAATGCTTTGTACAGGGTTTACATCACTTTCGTGACGCAAACACAGCGAAAACTGTTAAGATGGGATTTGAGTTGGATAGTATTCTAAAGTAATGCAGAGTTGTTCTATGCACTGCTTTGCGTTTTTTTGCATCAAGAGGGCATTTCATGGGTGGGGCATGGGTGTTCCCATGCAACCACCCTTGTGTTCTGGCATAAAGCTATATTGTTGGACCTGTCCCTTTTTGCAGGGTTATCCCCAAAATGTTTGCCTTCTTCGTCCTATTTTTTCTGACCTGTTTTTGTTGGCTTTAAGTCTCTGGGCACTTTAACACTGCTAACCAGTGCCAAAGTGCATATCTTCTCTGCCTAAATTGTATGGGTGATAGGTTTATCCATGATTGACATATCTGATTTACTAGTAAATCCCTAGTAGCAGGTGTAATGTAAATGTAAATGTAGTGCATTTATATAGCGCACCGCACACCCCCGAAAGGGTCTCTCAGGCGCTGTACACATACTGCTGTGGAACCCTTCCTGGCCTTTCCCTGTGAAGTGCCCACTCCTGGGCACCCCCAAGGTGAAGCCAGGCATCCTAGCGCTTTTGGGGCCGTTGTGGAGATTAAGCAAGCTATTGTCCAGAGTTTCAGAGTGGGACCCATGATTAGAATAGGCACCGAGGCGAGAATTATCGGGTCCAGGGAAATTGAGCCCAAGACCCGCCGAGGCGGGAATTGAACCCTGGTCCGGGCCAGACCTCTGCATCAGGGTCTGCCGCTCTAACCATTGAGCCACACTTCTCCAAGGCCTGTAAATCAAATGCTACTAGTGGGCCTGCAGTACTGATTGTGCCACCCACATGAGTAGCTTGCAACATGTCTCAGACCTGCCATTGCACTGTCTGTGAGAGTAGTTTTAAACTGCCATTAGACCTGGCAAGTGCACCCACTTGCCTTGAAAGGCCCAAACCTTCCATTTTACTACATGTACGTCATGCCTTGTGGAAATGTGCTTTTCAATGAGCACACCGGTGCAGGGGGAACCCTTCTCTGTCCACGGGTCCTTAGACTAACAAAATAGAGATTGGCACTGAAGCTGGAATTCAAATAACAAGTTTATTAATCACCCATGAGTGGGACTACGTCTACACAGCACTCTCAAGTGCTGCCTGAGGTAGTACATTGAAGTCACAGAACACAGGCCTTATATACAGAGTTTGTTGCAGACTAAGCATGTAGTTACAAATAGAAGGTACAAGCATACACAGGATTAACTACCGACAAACATGGGCAGATGGGAGATCACTTAGTCAGCAAAGTGGGAGGGGGAGCAGGAGTGCTTAAGATTGACAGTTGAGTCTGAAACCAGGTGTCCTGGCAGCTACAAACTCTTTAGCATGCATATTGCTTTTAGTCGAGTCAGGAAGTCAACTAAAATAGACAGCACAGGCAGGGAAAAAGACGGGCAGCAGAGGATGGTAGAATTACAAAGCCAACAAAATGGATGCCATAACCAAGATGGTTTCAGCTTATGCTAACAGTAATTATTTCAGATTTCCACAGCCTAAGATAAGCCCAAGGCAGCCCCATGGGCAGGATGCAGTGTATTGAAAAGGAAGGACATGTGTTTTACATGTCATTTTAGTAAAATACTGCTAATTTTATTTTTTCCACTAGTGCAAGGACTATCTCTCCCATAGGGTAACATGGGGATTGCCTTGAAATACCTTTTAAGTGTCATTTCCCATTGGTAGCAGATAGAGATTTGGAGTTTGGGGTCTCTGAACTCACAATTTAAAAATACATTGTATGGTGAGCTTGTTTTTTAAATTGCGTGTATGAAAATGCCACTTTTAGAAAGTTGGTATTTTCTTGCTTAACCATTTTATGCCTCTGCCTGTCTGTGGAATCCAGGTCTGGGTTGGCTGACAGTTGGGCTCTTGTGCATTCACTCTAGATTGTCACACAAAGTGAAATGAAGTGTGCTTTGCATATCCTGCTGGTTTCATCTAATGGGTGCCTCTCAGACCATAAATTCTCAGGTTCTTAAACCAGGAGATCTCTCTTCTCTCCCAGACTGTTCAATTAATGAACATGAATTACTTTGTGTTATTTTTTCTCATCAATCTATTGTTTTTTCATCTCAAAATTCATAAACTGTAGAGAATGAAATTAATATCAACATTTCTTTATATTTCGTGTACATTCACTATATCTTATATAATTTGCTGTATCAATCGTTTAGATGTTTAAAACAGACATTAATGGAAGCACAACAATCAATTTACATAGGTGAATAGCAACTGATCTGGCCCACGAATGGAAAAGCCGATTGACATATACTAAACAAAACACATTCTAAAAATTACAAACAAACTTCTAATGAAACAGACAAAGTGTACATAAATTTGATAGACAAGTGAGACTTTAGTCTGTCCTATTCTCCTACAAACTATTGGGATCTCATTTTTTCCTCAATATTCACTAATTTGAAGGTCCAAATGAAGTCAGAGTACTAATCAGTTAGTCCTTGTCTATCCCAGTTTATTTAGGATTAGACGCTCTGTCCTTTGCACCACTCTTTAAGAAATGGGTGTTAGTCTTGACCTCAGTGCTGGATATGCCAACGCGTTTTGACCTTCTTGAAGGGACCGTGTAGATTTTCTCAGAAGAACTTCCTCAGGGCTAGGAAGCTGTTGTGTAGGACATGCATTTAAGGCAGCTTGATTTTATGCTGTGTATTTAGAAACCTGGGGATGGCAGTCCGTCAGTTTTGCATGTTCTTTATCAACCCAATGGTGTCTTTTCAGGGTTTATTCTCTCCAGTGGATTCTTTTGTGTTCGGTCGCTCAAAATTGGCTCTTCCTACGTTGTTTCGCTTGTCCCGGGGGTACCTTGCATATCCTGCTGGGCCATCACCAGGCTGATGGGCCTTCCTGAGCTATAGTGGTGGGAGGAGTTGCCACTGACACCTGCATAGGGCTGTGCCTGTTCTCACACAAAGCTGTAATGTGTCTGAAGCCAGGTAAGGAAAAGGCAGGGTCTTGTGCACTAAAAAATCTTTCCTTTGAAGTTTGCCTACTTCAAAGGCAGAAAGGAGTATGTGTGTTCACATCTGACACCCCAAAGTCAGAACACTTCTCAACTGAGGACATTCTGCCAGGAAGAAGAGCTGGATGCTGTAGGAGAGACTGCCATTCTACCTGTTGCTTTTTTTGTGCTGGCCTGGTGCTTGCTGCTTCTGTCCTGGGAGTGAAAAGACTGGACTTTGCTTTCTGTATCCTGCTCTCCAATGTTCTCCAAGGGCATGTGTCTGCTTGCATCCTGTTAAGAATTCATTCTCAGGGCCATTAAAGACTTCATCTGCCAGCACCCGAGCTCCTCTACTGAGAGCCCTGTCCTGTCAAATGGTGCCAATCTCTAGCTCTGGGGCCTTGAAGGAGGTTTTTCAGTGCTACAAGGAGGAAAATCCACACATTGACTCCTAGCGCCTGTTTTTATCGACGATTTATGAAGAATTCAATGCATTGCTGCTGCCAGCACCAGAACATGGTCCCTGCTTAACGCAATGACTGCAGCTTACAACGCAGGTCCCAGCTTTACCTCACACTTGTCAAAAGAACTGCAGCAGGATGAGTTTCGAGCACCGCATCACCAACCTCTGAGACGCATTGCTCTACCTCTGACGTAGCAACAGCTTTGATGCTGTGGAATCGATGTAGCGCACTTTTGGCTTTCGACCCAGAGGGCCATTTTCTTCTTCGACACCGCAGTTAGGAACCAACGCTTCGTGTCGCAAACGACGCATCACTTCCCCTGCCTAGTACTAAGGAACAAACGCATCACCTCCTATGCACAATGAGGAACTGACGCATCACCGGCTCTTTTGTCACATCACATCACCTCCTCTGTGGCCCTCATCATCTTTGTTTTTAACGCATCTCAGGTACTTTTCTCCAGCCAAGCGCTTCAGTGTTTTCAAAGAACTACAATTTCATTTTTTTTTTTTTAATTGATATCTTGACTTGTGTATGTTGGAATTTTGCTGTTTTGGTCTTGTTTTATTCAGATACATATTGGCTATTGTTCTACATTGGCTTGAACTCCTTTTGTAGTGTTTTCACTGTGTTACTGTGTGTGTACATACAAATGCTTGCACAGATAAGCCTGACTGCTCGTGCCAAGCTACCAAGGGGGTCAGAAGGGGTTAGCTTAGCTGTGTGACTCCCTTACCCTAAATAGAGTGAGGGTCTCTACTAAGAGAGGGTGCAAACCACTGGCAACTAGAGACCCATTTCCAACACCTATCTACAAACATTGGTAGATAGGAATTAGGGCCAAAATCTTATGACTCCTTGAAGGCAGGTGAAATGTTTTAATTTCTCCTTCTTTTTCCAACTTTGTATATGTACTGCATTGTACAACACACATACAAAGTAGGAAAAGCATTAACAATAGTTTTTGTACTGGAAGGAACTCCTTCCAGTACAAAACCTATACTTCAAAGAACACACACCCTTGCACTATGGTGCAAGGGTGTATGCTGTGACATATGGCTGTCATAAGTGCACCAGCACATGAGAAGACAAAAAATGCATAATATCTTAGTAGATATGGGGCATTGTTTCTCTCTCCCTTTGAGGCAAGGCATCACAGCAACTTTTGCACAGTTTCTGCCTTGTATCAGCGAATAATAAGTCTGGGCTTCAATCTCACATAATCTCACTCATTCCCTGTCACTGACTCTCATACACACATACACACACTCACTCTCACATAAACAAACTTTCACCCTCAAGCACACACACAGCAAACATTTAATTCCATTTTCACTTGACTCAGCTGCCACCAAAGGCCCAGTTGCAGTGTAGTCCATTTTTTCTGCACTAATAGTAAATAATAAAATATTATTCACTATTAGTATAATGAAAAAAGGGCAGAGAATTAGGAAAACCCCTGTGTTCTTGGCACTGATTTTGACACCTCTGAGGCCAGTGGTCACAAATACAGTGCCAAAGGTCGCAAGGGGCAAGCCAGGGGTCGCAGCTGTGACCCCTGACAAGTACTAAATGATGTCCATGGCAACATCCTTCCACCAATTTGGTTCGACCCTTCAACCTTAACCTCAGAAAGTAAATGTAAATATATCGCTTCAAGGAGAATCTCATCAGCCACTGACATGGAAACCCTCGTTCCTCCATCGACTGGATCCAAAAGCATAAGATCTTTCCCTCCTTGAACCGCAGATGTCACAACAAATAAATGTTTGCTCACTTTTGACCTTCCATTGTTATGGATTCTGCAGTATAGATACTCACACCTCATGTGACAGAATTTGTCAAGTTCTGATAAGGAGGGCCCTCCTGAAGGACGTACTCATATGTTTTCATACATAACCATTCTCTCTCTTTGGAGTCTGAGGGTTTGGCTACCTCTAAACTTAGCTCCGAAATCACTGTCATTCTGAGGAAGTCAGGCAATTACCCTAAAAATGACATTGATGGATGGAGTCCTTGAAATATTTGAGTTCTTCCTCTTCAGGCTTTCATGAGCTGGATGGTGAGCCATTAGGGCAGGGGTCATCAAACTGGGGGGCCTCACTTGATCCCGGAGGCTCTGGCCAATAGAAGCAAAATACTGATAATGGTGCTTTCTTTTAAGCGGAAAGAAATGAGCACCAGTAGGCCACTCTGTACTGGGGAACAACCTTTACAACGCAACTTTTACAATGCACTACACTTACAACGCATTTTTTACAATGCAAAATCCACTACAACGCATTCCATTACAACGCATGACACTACAATGCATTTTTAAAAACTACCTTTACAACGCATTCCATTACATCGCATACTACCTTTACAACGCATACCATTACAACGCATAATATTACACTACACTATCCAACACTTACCCTACTGTTGCACCCCCTGGAGTTAGAATAGTAATTTTTACCCCTATACTATCCAACACTTACCCTACTGTTGCACCCCCTGGAGTTAGAATAGTAATTTTTACCCCTATACTATCCAACACTTACCCTACTGTTGCACCCCCTGGAGTTAGAATAGTAATTTTTACCCCTATACTATCCAACACTTACCCTACTGTTGCACCCCCTGGAGTTAGAATAGTAATTTGTACCCCTATACCATCCAACACTTACCCTACTGTTGCACCCCCTGGAGTTAGAATAGTCATTTTTACCCCTATACTATCCAACACTTTCCCTACTGTTGCACCCCCTGGAGTTAGAATAGTAATTTTTACCCCTATACTATCCAACACTTACCCTACGGTTGCACCCCCTGGAGTTAGAATAGTAATTTTTACCCCTATACTATCCAACACTTACCCTACTGTTGCACCCCCTGGAGTTAGAATAGTAATTTTTACCCCTATACTATCCAACACTTACCCTACTGTTGCACCCCCTGGAGTTAGAATAGTAATTTTTACCCCTATACTATCCAACACTTTCCCTACTGTTGCACCCCCTGGAGTTAGAATAGTAATTTTTACCCCTATACTATCCAACACTTTCCCTACTGTTGCACCCCCTGGAGTTAGAATAGTAATTTTTACCCCTATACTATCCAACACTTACCCTACTGTTGCACCCCCTGGAGTTAGAATAGTAATTTTTACCCCTATACTATCCAACACTTACCCTACTGTTGCACCCCCTGGAGTTAGAATAGTAATTTTTACCCCTATACTATCCAACACTTACCCTACTGTTGCACCCCCTGGAGTTAGAATAGTAATTTTTACCCCTATACTATCCAACACTTTCCCTACTGTTGCACCCCCTGGAGTTAGAATAGTAATTTTTACCCCTATGCTATCCAACAATTACCCTACTGTTGCACCCCCTGGAGTTAGAATAGTAATTTTTAACCCTATACTATCTAATACTTACCTTAAATGCAATTTAACATTATGCGTTGTAATGGTATGCGTTGTAAAGGTAGTATGCGTTGTAATGAAATGCGTTGTAAAGGTAGTTTTTAAAAATGCGTTGTAGTGTCATGCGTTGTAATGGAATGCGTTGTAGTGGATTTTGCGTTGTAAAAAATGCGTTGTAAGTGCATGCGTTGTAAAAGTGTGCGTTGTAACGACGTACATCCCTCTGTACTAGGCCATCACTAACATCTTTTGTCATTTGTATCCTAGCTGGGAGTATGTGCCAAAAGGGAAAGGACTCCAAATATTCTTCAAAACCACCACCCCCATTTCTAATAATCACACTGTTGATACTTTTACGTGCAAGTAAGGCCTGCCTGACATGAATAGTATGTTTGGAAATCATGTATTTTGATTGCATTTTTAAAATGGTAACAAAACAGAACTGCGATGTTTAAATAAGTCTAGCCATTTTTTTTAATTGCCAATTTAGTAGAATAATTGTGAAACGTTCTTAAGGGAGCCCCAATGATGGGTTTTTTTCAACTGGGGGGCTCGGTATTAAAGTTTGAAGACAACTGCATTAAGGCTATCTCAGATGTTCTTTCTACCTTTTAGGCCATGCCAACATTGCCCTTGCTACTGAGGACAAAAAGATTATCTTTATGTTTTTACAATAATATCATATTAGCATTTCTTGAAGATACAAGATAAATGTAGGAGTGGGCAGAACTTGCAGAGTTTCACTCCGCAGAATTCCACAGAGTTACATAAAAACTCTGCGACATTCTCCACGTAGTTCTTCAGCAGGCAGAAATTTGCATGTCATGCTGCTTGTGATGATTTTTATCACAGGAAGCTTGTTTTATGCTGTAAAATCAGTGTGAACAGTACCATGGGGCTCAACAGAGGGTGCTGCTTCTTTCTGCCGCTCGAGGAGATTTTCTACGGGAGCGGCAACTTTCTCAAGGAGAACGGTCACCTGGCATGACTACCTGCATTGAGAAATCTCGCTGATAGGCATTCTAGCATCTGAAAATCATGCTAGGGGATGCAAATTCTCGCTTGTGCTCGCCAACTTAACTTAACTCCAAGCGGAATGCAGAGAAGTGAAAGGCCGTGAACTCTGCCTGCGGAACAGAGTTTATCGCCCACCCCTAGATAAATGTCATCATTCAAGTCTGAATCTTGTGATTAACATCCGATGTCTATGTTTCTCAGAACAGGTTCACACATATATGCTATATATACTTTGCACTTTCAGGATCATCTTAATGAACTATACAAACTAACCTACATTCCGTTACAATCACCACATAGATTTTGCATCCGAGTCACAAATTAAGCAATATATGAAAAATAAACACAACTGTTCATCTCCAATAAATATATAATTCTAAAGATCTACTCACAATGAGTAATCCCATAAAAAGGCAGTGACTGTCTTTTCCCATAATTCTATCCGCTGCCCTAGAAGATAATAACTGTCTGAGAGTGTAGTGCATTTCTATAATAGTTCTGGGTTTGTTGTTAACTCCCCTCTAATATCCTTTGTTCAGAATAGTGAAAGTGAGTCAGGATTATAGGAAAGGGTCTCATATTTGATCAAAGATAATTGATTCGTCATTTAGTTTTGTCGATTAGCCATTCCCATTCTCCTACCCTGACTTATTCAGTTAGCCATTCTTCATGAGTCTGTACAGTAAAATTCCTCCATGTCGAAGGATACAGAACTTCACAATAGCGAGTGCCGCTACTAACCATTTGCATCTATGGTTGGCAGGCATTATGCATTCGCACAAGTAATGGAGGGTCGCTAGATTAGTTGAAAGAATTTAAGTTATACCGTCATTGGTGGACAGTGCATTGCATGTCTGTCTAGTAAGATTTGATATGATGGCATTCCCAAATAATATGATTCAGGTGGTATTCAACATGTCTTCATCTCCAGCACTCTGAGTGGTGCTTTTTCAGGGACTGCCTCTTGGGACAAGTAAAGTTAGTCTGCACCTACTGCATGCAGTATCAATGAATAGACGCAACATGACCTGGCTGATGTCTTGGAGCCCACGGTAGTCATGTGCTGATGCCACATTTTCTGTAAAAAGGATCCTGTATAGTGCATGTGTAATGCTAATGTTTGGGTTGGTGTAATTATAAGCCTTGCCCCCGGGCTACCGCCTTACAGGTGTAAGCCGCGAAGGCTCCAAAACCGGAGGCGGAATCGCGGTTATTCTACAGACTCACCTGACGATCACGTCCAGAAAAATCACGAATACAGGGCCCATAGAGGCTCTATATTTTTCCATCTCGGACGCCTCTACAGCTATCTTTTCGGGGGTCCTGGTATACAGCCCTCCCAATACCCCACAGCCTGCCATTTCTGCACTGTTAGCAGTTATTGCAGATCTGTCTCTTAAACACCCTCACTTCACGGTATTGGGAGACTTTAACCATCACGTAGATGTAAGTGACTGTAGTCGTGCCAACCATCTTCTAGATTCCATGCAAAGTTTGAATCTGACCCAAGGGGTTAGTGGCCCCACACATGTTGCCGGACACACCCTTGATCTGATCTTCTCTAATTGGACGGAGCTTAAGATTCTTCCCTCCACACCTCTGACATGGTCTGATCATTTTCTGATCCCGTTCGAGGTGTCCTTATCCCAACCTCTTAAGAAGGAATCTGCCATCAGAGAACAAGGCAGAAAATGGCATAAGGTCACATGCACTGCCCTGGAGCAAACGTACGATAGTAGCTTAGACTCACACCCTGACGATCTCAATGCAGCGGTATCTACATTTAATAAAGATCTCACGACCGCCATTGAGAAAGTAACGCCCTTACAGACCCTCACCTCCCGTAGATCAAAACCGTCAGCTCCCTGGTTTACCCAGGAATTAAGGGAAACAGAAGCAGTTGCAAAAAACTGGAGCGCCCATGGCGCCGGACCTATGACCCGGCAACCAAATCTCTTTACAGACAGGCCCTCAAAGAGTTTCATAAACTCAAACGTAATACCATGAGTCTATACTTTGCAGAAACTATAGTTAGCGCAAAAAACTCCACTAAGGCCCTCTTCAACATCGTTAAAGAGTTTACTAATCCTACTGCTCTGTCCGTTCCCGTTACCCCCAGCCAAGCACTTAGTGAAGGCCTATCTGATTTCTTTTCTGAAAAAATTGCCAATATCACGGCAACAATCCTTCAGAATCGCACAGAAGTAACCTCAGATCTTGACACCACCTGTACCAAAGTATTTACTTCTTTTAAACCACTTACTAAAGAGTATGCCCTGACTATTTTTAAAATGTAAATCAGGCTCACCGCTTGACCCAGCCCCGGCACTGATCCTAAATGAGATTGCCCCGCTAGTAATTAACCCCCTGCTTGAAATCTGGAACTCCTCCCTTTATTCGGGTGTTGTCCCTTCTTTATGGAAACACGCGTTGCTAATCCCAATTAAAAAAAAAGCGGGTGTCGACCCAATGTGTCTGAGCAACTACCGACCGATTTCACTCCTACCCAAGCCAGCCAAAGTGCTCGAGAAGGCGGTACAAGAACAACTGTCCGACTATCTTGAATCAAACTTGCTGCTCCATGACTCTCAGTCAGGATTCAGGCCGGACTTCAGTACCGAATCAGCTCTACTAGAAGTGTCCGAGTCTATTCGTGAGTGCACGGATAGGGGAGAGGTGGCCATGCTGGTCCTCCTCGATCTATCCGCAGCATTCGACACCATCTCCCATGAAACTCTACTAATACGCCTTCAGGAGGTGGGAGTTGGTGGGATCCCACTCGCCTGGGTCAAATCATTCCTTACGGATCGATTTCAACAAGTGATGCTGGGCTCTTTCTTTTCTACCAAGAAACCGTTGACATGGGGGGATCCACAGGGATCTGCCCTCAGCCCGCTCCTGTTCAACGTATACCTGAAGCCTTTGGCAAAAGTGGTGGAATCATGGGGCGTCAGAGTGATCTTTTATGCTGACGATACTCAGCTGGTGTTCTCTTTCAAAGATCACTCTGAAAGCTCTTTGCTAAATTTTCGCCACTGCATGATGAATATCGCCTCTTGGATGTCCTCAAATAATTTAAAACTGAATACGGATAAGACGGAAGTCTTATTTTTTAATCAGAAATCCCCCATCTCCACTAGCCTCTGGTGGCCGGCTGAATTAGATCCTCCCCCTGTACCTGACCAAGCTGCCCGCAATCTGGGCTTCCAATTTGACACTGCCCTCTCCTGCAAAACCCAAATTAATAAAGTCACAGCGTCCTGTTTTGGAAAGCTCCGTATGATCAAAAAAATCATCCCTTTCCTACCATTAGATTCACGCAAGACAGTTGTCCACGCCCTTATAACATCCCATTTGGACTACGCAAATAGTCTGTACATTGGGGCCCCGGCGTACCTCATTAATCGATTGCAGACAGTACAGAACTCAGCGGCCAGGTTGATTTGCAATGTTCCCTACAGTCATTCCATTTCACCTCACCTGATCAAACTGCATTGGCTCCCAGTGAGACTACGTATTCAGTTCAATGGCCGAGGCCCCGCTTACCTGAGACACAGACTGAAGATCTCACAAGCATCTCGGAATCTCAGATCTAACCATCTTCGCCTAATGCTCTGCCCCCGTTTTCGTCTTGCGCTTACTGGAGGAAGGGCCTTTGCAGTAGCCACCTCCAGACTATGGAATCATCTGCCATTGGAACTGAGATTTCTGACTTCAGAGCCTATGTTTCGAAAGAAACTTAAGACCTGGCTCTTCTCCTTGATCTAGCCTATTCTTTTTCCACCTGGACAATACTGAACCTCACTAGATGTTGTCTTCAGCGCCGGGACACCCCCGTTGGGGGTAGCTGAGTGCTTAACAAACTTCTAAATAAATAAATAAAAATAAATAAATAAGTGACATGGAAGAGATTACTACGCAAGTGCTGGGATAGTTTTTGAACAGACTCCATTTGTCCAAGCAGTTCTTTATCATTTAATAGGTGCGGCAGCACCCAAACTAGACAGAGGGTACATAGAAGTGCAAAAATACAGAGACAAGATGGCGTCATTGTGAAAGACTGTGGCGGTCTCCTGATCTCTCGCTGCCCGATGCCGATGATTGAGGCTGCACTGAGCTTCACAAACATTATATTTGCCCCCCGGAAAGAGCATAGCTTGTGCCTTGCTCACCTGGTGCGAAGAAGTGGGAATGTGGCCAAAGTGGCGGACGGGGCTCGGACGGTCCTGGTGGCACTGGGGGCATCCATTAAGCGGTGCTGTGTCTCTGCCTGTCGGAGCCGCTGCTGAGCTGCTGGTGGTGCTCACAGTACGGGACGGGTGGCTCTCGGCATGGGAAAGCACCAAAACCAGTATGCCTCCCAAATCTGTTCATACTGCTCGCGATCGGAGCGGGGATGCTGGACAATCAGCTACAACAGCGGTCACCAAGGCGGTATGTCCCCCTCCATGCCCCAATGGATCCAAAACCATTCTCGCCTGTGGACCCAAAAGTGCCCCTAAAGGAAGTAAGGGTGTGGGGGCCAATTCTAATAAGAGTTCTGTTAATGAAAAGAAGGTGGCAAAAATAGACTCTCCCCTCCAACAGGCAATTACGGAGTTTTCTCCCCCACAACGGTGGCCCCTGAAGGACGAAAGAGTACCATCACTGAGGTAGGAGGGGGCGGAAAAGCAGAGCACCACTCCATAATTCAATGTAAGGAGTTGAACCCTAGTGATGGCACCAATAATATGAGGGGTGAGCCTGAACCAGAACAACCGGATCATAACTCAGGGAAAGAGACTCCCTTAGCAACCCTAGTTCAGAAAGACCCAGGGGTTGGGCAAGAGCAGGGTGCTACCCTACTGGAGGAAGTTTCTCAGACTGCTGAGCGCTATGGGATTACACCAGAGGCCTCAGGCCCCCCACCTTCAAATAGGGCAGGGCTAGAGACAAAGGCATTAATAAAGAGGGTCACAAGCCACCGGTCCCTTGAAGAATCTCTAGACTTAGGGGGCAAGTTCTTCTCCCTGACTGACGGCTCTGACACAGGTACGGCAAGTGCTGTAGTATTTGACAAGGAGAGCGGGTCTATATCCTCCAGCTCCGATCCAAGCAGCCAGGTGGACGGGCCCGATACGATAGTCCGCAGGAAGAGAAACCTCAGGCGAAGCAAGGATCGGCAGGGCAAGGAGGGTCCGAAGAAACAAGGAAGCCTTGCCCTGAAGTGGGATTACTCTGCCATGCAAAAGGAATATGAGGAGCCTTACTCAGCAGTGAGAAAGGGGCATAGAAGTCAAGAGCCGAGGAACTGACCCTGAGACTGATATATGACTCGATGAAACAACACCAGGAAGAAACACGAAGAGATGGCAAAAAAACCCGCCTGGTGACAAAGAAGTTACAGGGGGCGGTCAGAAAGGTTGCAAAAGTCTGTGCTAAAATGGGCAAAAGGATTATAGCAGTAGAGGAACGCATGGCTGGATTGGAAAATGAAGTAGCGAAAAAGCAAGAACAAACTGTAGCCCAGGGTGCACAGATAGAGGACGTACAATGGAAGCTAAAGGATTATGAAACCAGCTAAGACGCAATAACCTAAGGATTCTGGGAATTGAAGAAGGTATAGAAAGAGGTGAAATCAGAGCCTACGTTCTAAAAGTGCTGAAAGGGGCTTTCCCGGCGCTCCAACAGTGGAATTGGGACCTAGAAGTGCAACAGGTCCACCGCTACCCTCTTAGACTTAAAAACCGCAGGCAGACACACACAGGGGGGATGCAACAACCAAGGACCATCATAGTATACTTTGGGAATTTCCTATCACGTGACGCAATATTCCTCAAAGCTCGCCCGGACTCCAGCTGCTCATATGAAGGACAGACATTTTTCACTCGACCCAACTTCTGTCATGTGACTGTGGAAAGACGTTGGTGCCTGAGACAGCTGATCCAACCTTGTCAAGCGCAGGGGGCAGATGCAATTTGTTATTTCCAGCCCGTTTGAAAATAATCCACAATAACAAAGAGAGAGTCTTCACATCTGAAATAAAGGCAAAGGAATACTTGGATGAAATACGAAAATAGAAACTGAATGTTAGCAACTAAATAAATGTATCACTGGCACAATGAAGGGATGAAGTGGTGAAGAGAGGCTCTACCTAGAATGATAAGGTCATCGTGCGGTGGGGGAGGAGGGACACAGGCACCATCACCTAGACCTCACAAGGTCAGTTTGTCTCACTAATTGGGGGGGGGGGAGGGTCTGGTGGGTGGGAGGGTTTCCCGGGAGAGGGGAGGGAGAGGAAAGGGGGGTAAGGGATGTTAAGGGAGGAAATAGGGCACAACAAACACAAGGGAGATTCCAGAAAAAAGGTGAAACAGGTTGTTGGGAAAGGAAGAATAAGAATAGGGCATTTAATGAAGGGAGGAGGCATTTCGTGGAAGCAAGGGGAAAAAAGACTATCATGATGAATCTAAGGAAAGCCTCAGTTAATATTTGTGGCTTAAATGACCCTGGAAAATGGCATAGGGTTGCAGAAGATCTGAAAATGTTGCGCTCTGATATTGTTTGTCTCCAGGAGATGCATATTATGGGGGCTGAAAAAAAAGTCTTAGACCAGTTAGGGTACAATTTTGTAGCACACACCACACAAGGCACTACAACTAGGGGAGTTGCCATTTTAATTCGGGGAAAAGAGATTGTTTTCAAGAAACAGTTGGCCGATAAATATGGACGCTGGGTTATCGCAGTGTTACATATGTCTATGTTTTCATTTACCCTCTGCTATGGGTCAGCGGGGGATGACCCCAAGGTCTTTGAATTTTTTTAATCTGGAATTAGCTGGATGGTTGACCCCGATTATAATGTGTGGGGACCTGAATATCAATGGGATTAGGGTGCGGTGGGACAGCAGTCCGGGATCATATAATGGTGGGAAACAAAGGGTTCAAAGGGCTCTGTCCCACTTAGTGAAAGGGAACAGGCTACTAGATGCATGGAGAAAGGTAAAAACGGCAAAACCTGATTCTGGAAGTACCTATTTCTCGGCTCCCCACAGAACATTTTTTTTTTGTATTTATTGTTTTCAGTATAAAACAAAATACATACAACTTAAAAAACACAATCATGACATAGCCATTTGGTTCAATATATCAGATCACAACAGCATGTAAGCACATTTGTATTCAGAAGCATAAGTCTAGTATTCGATAAGTATCATGTGTACAATCCTACGGTTAAAACAATGTCTTCTGTGGTTATAGATCATTTCTCTGCTAACCAATGCCTTGTTGAGGGGCTCAACTGTGACATAAGGGCACAATCAAAGGAAGCCTTCCTCCACTCATTAGTGCCCGCAATCGACTATGTTCCTGCCTCTTGCAATAATTCTTACTCAGTAGTAGTCTGTTGCTCCAGGGTTGCATCGCTAGCTCTACTTAACAGGTAAGTTTGGTATGGTCCCCAGCAACTCTTAGGACGACTCCTGGGGGTAGTAATTCACTATGTGTATCAGCCTGAGTATTACAGTACAACCAGTCAGCATTCCATTCTGTGATTCGTGGAAGTGGGCCCCTCATCCATCGCAGTACTACCCGCTGTTTGGCAAGTAAGAGAGCAATGGGTAACAATAGACGCAATTTCTTGTTCACTGTGAGATCCCATCCCAATAACGCCATTTTAGGGTCAGGTTCCAGATCCGCACTGATAATAGTTCCCAGTTATTGAAACACCTTTTCCCAGAAGGCATAGACCCCTGGGCATTGCCAGGCTAAGTGCCAGAATCCTGCACCCTCTAAACCACATCTATGACAACAGGAAGTCTCTGCTAGTCCGCATCGAAACTGGCGTTCAGGGGTGCAATAAGACCTGTGTAAAAATTTAAAGTGGATGAGCCTGTGTCTCCCATTAAGAGAGACCGACCAGGTGTGGGCACAGAAATAATACCATTCTTTATCACTTAGGGGAGTGCCCAGATCGCGTTGCCAGTCTAATCGCACTCTTAAGACTTCAGATTTACGCGTGTCCTGTAGACTAGAATAGAATTTGGTGATTAACTTTAGAGGCTCTTCAACCTTAATTAGAGTAGAAAGTGCCCCCATAGTTTGTGGTTCCAGTAAGTCGTCCCCAATAAGGGCGCGCCAGGTCTGTCGGGCCCTATAGTAGTGAAATAAAACCGTACCTCCCAGCTGCCTGTCCGGTCGTTGTAATGCCTCCCAGGTTACTAGCACAACATCTTTAAAAAGTCTCCCATCGTGGTGCTACCTATGGACTGTAACGCCTGCCTTGCTCCTACATCTTGACCCAGTGGAACCCACATGCACCACTGAAGCAGCATTTCCGGTGCGTATATGAAGGCTCCCGCTTGCATGTGTAGTAGTGTTTGCCAGGCTTGTGCAGTAACTGCGATGGAGTCAAAGACACACAGCCTCCTGGAGGCAGGCTGTGTGAGCCTCTGAGGAAGGATGAGAGGATCCACCGCATTCCGTTCCATATATAAAAAAAGGCGTATCTTGTGGACCATGTATCCAATAATGAACAGAGACACTGCTCGCAGCCCTATAGTATTTCTCCAAATCAGGAAACCCCAGACCACCCAAGTCATAGGGCAAAGTGAGCGAGTTCCATCGTATGTGAGGCTGTTTGCCAGCCCAAGCTAGCTGTATCAACTGTGTTCACCAGCATTTGAATAGATGTTTTGGTAGCAGCATAGATATGTTTTGAAATTAAAAGAGGAATCGCTGCAGTAGAACTATCTTCATTATCGAGATTCTCCCCATCAGAGAGCGTGGGAGCCTAATACACTTATCTACACTATCTGTGAGCCTCTGTGTGGCTTTGCCAAACTTTTCCAGCAGCACTACCGCAGGATCTGTATGAAATTGAATGCCCAAGTAGCAGACCGCCTCCATGGTCCATCGTAATAGGTATTCCATGGCCAGGTCCACGGTGTTTTAGAGTGAGGGGAAATATGATAGACTTTTCCCAATTAATTTTCAGTCCAGAGTGGCCCCTAAACTGTACCACCTCCCACAGTATTGGAGATAGATTTACCTCCGAGTTATGTATATATAATAACGTGACGTCTGCATAAGCAGAAATGTTCAGTGTGTATTCGGGTAATTTCAGCCCTCTGTGTGCGTGATACTCACACGAATGGTGCAGGCCAGTGGTTCGCCACAATCCCATACAATAGCGGGGACAGAGGACAGCCCTGACGCGTTTCCCGGGTGACGTGAAATGACTGAAAGACCTCATTCCCTATCCAAACTCTTGCTATAGGTTATATATATAATACAGAAACCAGACGGAGGTACATGTCTCCGACTCCTATTTTGCGTAATACCATGAACATGAAACTCCACTCTACAGAGTGGAAGGCTTTTTCGGCATTCAGGAAGACTGGCGCCGCCTTGATTTCTGGATTTAGCCTTTGTACTGTGCCAAACAGAGTTCTCAGATTTTGAGAAAAATTACGACTAGGGACAAAGCCTGCCTGTTCTGGGCGAATAATACCAGGGAGTAGTAAAGCCAGTCTATTGGCTAAGATTTTAGCATAAAGTTTAGCATCTACGTTAAGCAAAGATAAAGGCCTATACAAAGAGCAACTGGTGGGTGACTTTCCCGGTTTCAAATGGGTAACGATGATAGCTTTGCGCAAGGAGGGCAGCATTATGCATGCCTCCGCCATCTCCTCATAAAGTGTTTTGAGTTGTGGAATCAGTAGGTCTTGAAATTCTTAATAAAAGGTTACAGTGAGCCCATCTACTCCTGGAGCTTTCTCAGCTGCCATCCCCCTAAGCGCTTCTCGTATCTCATCAGTCATTAGGGGTGCCATCAGATGTTCCCTATGCTCCGTCACGAGCTATGGCATTTTAATATACGAGATATATTCCTCTAGCTCCTTGCTATAGGAAGCGATTTGAGAGGTATACAGTGTCTTGTAATAAGTGCGAAAATGGGCAGCTATTTCCTCCGGTGTATGTAATGCAAACGCCTTTGTCATCCTTCATGCCCACCATAATGTCTAGTTCCCTCTTAGACCTCAGTATTCCTGCTAGAGTAGTGCCTGGTCTCTCCCTCTCCCCGTAGCATCGAGCCGATGCATATTTACCCATGTGTTTGATTTCGTCATTGGCTGTCTGTAGGTGCGCTGCCAATTTCTGTTGGAGGTCTGCGGCAGTCTGGGCAGATCTCCTCTCATTCAAGTCTCGCTCCAGATGCCCTATTTCTCATTCTAATGTCCCTAATCTACCTTGGATGGAACGTAACCCTCCTGCGTGAGTAGAAATCACCACTCCTCTGACGAACACCTTAAATGCTTCCCACACCGTGGTGAATGAGGTCACTGACCCTATATTGTCAGAGAAGAAGTTATCTATGGCCGTAGCCAACTCATCTTTAAATACGGTGTCTAATAGTGACCATGGTGGGAAACACCATGTGAATGCAGGAATACGTGGCGCTCCGTACCTCAAGGCCAGTTGGGTAGGAGAATGGTCAGAGTATGTCCGTGGTAGATTTGCACATGTCACAACTCTGGAGCTAAGTCCCCCAGACAATAGCCAAAAGTCAATTTGAGTACAAGTGTTGTGCATGGAGGAATAATGAATGTAGCCTCTCACATCTGGGGATCTATGTCGCCAAATATCTATAAGGCCATCTGAACACATTATTTCTTGGATGGCTGCCGCAGCTGCCGCAGGACGCCTTAGTAGGCCCTGAGATCTGTCGATACCTGGATCCAATATACAATTAAAATCACCCACCCCTACCTGCGAGATCCCTTTCCACTGCATCAATTTGGTCGCCAAGGAAGCGTAGAAGTGTGTATTATCATAATTGGGGCCCTATTACCCACCAATAGAAATGTCAAATCTCCCCGTTTGCATAGGGCTACCACATATCTGCCCTGTGGATTCTTTAGCATGCCCGTCAATTCTACCCCCGCCTTCTTATCTACCCAAATCAGGACTCATCTAGCTTGGGAAGTATAGTCTGCAGAGTAGCATATCCCTTGTAGTTTGCGATGCACTGCCTCGCTATGCTCTGGAGCTAGATGTGTCTCTTGCAAAATAGCGATTGCCACAGACTGTCTTTTTAAATAAGCTCCCACCCTTCTAACTTTTCTGCTATCATTTAAACCACGAACATTCCAGGTCATGAGCTGCAGGACCTGTGTGATTTCACCTGTCGTAGCCAATTGGTGTTGTTAACCCCTGTCTTGGGTCATGTCCCTTACCAGTGGTATATGCTATTTGTGGCCTCAGTTGCATAGTTGGTACAATACATACAACCGTCCTAATGAAAGAACCATACCCTTCTACGCCTTAATAATCCCCAACTGTCGTGGCTATCTGATCTCCCTCCCCCTCCCACATTTTCAAAGTCAACCCCCAAAATCAAAACAAGCAATGCTGAAGGTGTGATACACTTGGGGGCAGATGTTGCCATCTTGCCGAACTCCCTACAGCACTCTGGGGCACTTATAACAGCATGAGTTTTATAGATGACTATATCTATGAGGTATAACAAGTTGCAATCAATGCGCTCTATAATTCCGCATGTTGCTGAGTCATGACACCCTTACGTCCCAATGAGTCTACTTTGGACAAGTCCAGACCTCATTCTGGGATCTCAGTGGGCCAGCTAGTAACTACTAATCATACGTGGCAATGTGCAGAGTACCCTCCCATGACTCCTCGATTTTCCCGTACATCGTCCAGTCTTGGATCTCAGTAGGCCTGGACGGTAAATTCCGCTCCGCTCGCGGAATTTGCAGAATTTTGGCAATTCCGCTTTCCGCAGAGAATACGGAATTGCCAAAAATTCTGCAACGTAGTGGAATTTTTTCCTTGTTCGCGCTGCTCGCGTGCGCGGGAGCGACTTACCGGGATTCCTGCATTCCCCGACGAGTTTTCCTATCTGTTTGCGTGCGCCACGCGATTTTGGTAGCCGACCGCGCAATCCCGTGATAGTGTTTGATCGTGAACACGTCATTCCGACGCGTCATCAGACATCCACTTTTGCGAACAGAAAACACGCATCGCGAGCGGGCAGGACAAGTGAAACAAGATGGCGGCACCAATTGGCGACCGCATGGGCAAGTTCACGAGATATTTCCCCTGAGCATCCCCGAACAGTCAAAATGCATTGCGAACAGGCGGAACAAGCAATTACGCGTGCTCGCAGAATTCTGCGTAGCTCGCGGAGATTTTTTACCATTTCGCTGAACTTTGTGTAACGCGACTAGGCAAATTCTGCCCACCATTAGATCTCAGCGGTCGATCACTCTTCCGTGTCTCGGTCTTCCTGGACATTCGGAGAGCCCTCCGACAGTACTGAAGATGAGCTCGGTGAACCCTGATGTCTCAGACGCTGTTCTTTCGCGTTAATAAATCGCAGGACGACCTTAGGATCAGTAAAAAAGTGCACTTTGCCAGATGGTAGTGGCCTACAAATGCTACCGCTGTAGTCTCTACCTTACTAGAACCCTGGTTCCCTACGCTCCGCCCATACCACTGGAGGGCTCCCCCAGCGGGCTGGGGCACTCTCCGCTTCTGCACTGGTGGAGTGGCATGAAGCGGACATACAGACGCTAGGTGACCTCTATCGGGACTGCACCCTCATGACGTTTGAGTTCCTGGTCGAAGAGGTGGGCCTGCCACCTGGGCAATTCCTCAGACACCGTTCCCTGATCGCGACATTGACCGCTAGATGGGGGGACATGAAGGAGGAACCGAGCCAACACCTCACCATACAGTATCTCCATGTTATGGGACGGGGCAGACACTTGATTCGGTGGTTTGCGGCCTCCCTACGCATGCACGCAGCGATCAGCCTGGAACTGCTCCGCCGCAAATGGGAGGCGGACCTAGCGAGGCCACTAGATGATAAGGAATGGGGCAAGATGCTACAGAGTCCAACACGTATACCTCAAAACATGTTTGTACTTCACAGGGCATACCTCATGCCCGAAATGATCAATAGATACTTTCATCGCACTGATGCGGTTTGCCCTCGCTGGGCGGAGCTAGGAGCCGGGCTTGTACACATGCTGTGGAGCTGCTGCAAGATGCGCCCATACTGGGAGTCAATACACGAGGCTCTACGTACATGCACAGGTCGAACCATACCATTTGAGTGGCCCGTTTACCTACTGCACCTCTTCCGCAGAATGCCATCTACGAAAGTTACCTCCCGCTTCCTCGACTTGGGGCTGGTGGTGGCTAAACGGCTACTCACTAAACGCTGGAAGGCTCCGGACCCACCGCACACACAGGCATGGTGGTATTCGCTCCAGGTGTGGGCCAAAGCGGAAGGCATATCTCTCCTGAGAGAGGAAACAATGGGACTCCGGAAGACGCCTATTACAACACAATGGGAAGGTCTCTTGCAGGCCTTGGCACAGATTGTGGGGGCACTGAGGAGGGACAACCCATTCATGGGGGTGGGACTTTCCTGGAGATTGCTGAGTAGGCTAACATGGATCATTTGCCCGCCACGTAGTTGGCTGTGTACTATCTGATACTTGGAGTGGGCAGTGCTGGGCTATCGGTTTGATGATGCCCAGCCGGGGGGTGTCAGGGGTAGGGGGGCGGAGGCAATGGGAAAATAATGCGGGATGTAAATTTACATGTCGGACTTTGCTGCTGTTCTTGGTTATTGGGGGCTCCCGAAATTCTGCCCATTTCATGTTCTATTTTTACTATCTGTATAAGTTTGTATCTTGAAGACTCTGCATAGACTCTATGCACCGTACCACTGGGCATATACCACCAAAGCATGATGCCGGGTACCGTATCATGTTTTGTATTGTCACCACATCGTCACTGACCCCTCTATGTGTCGGGAGGGGGGTTCCTCTGATTCACGGTACTGCTCATTTGTTCTTGCCTAATACTTTGTGGTATGGTCGATGTTCATTGATGACTACTACCTATCTGTAAACTCTGCAAAACAATAAAAACTGCCTCTCTTTGACTGTACCTTTTGTATTTTTTTTACTCTTATTTTTCACTAAGCCCAGTATTTAGAGGTAGAAGTATGCCATATTAGGCAAGACAAAAAGAAAATGTTAGTCACCATCCCCAACGTATGTATTGCAGAATGTGTCTTCAAAATTGATTGCTATTATCAAAACCTCGTTCTCTTATGAGATATACTGTCAAGTGTTAGAAGAACTATTGCAATTGGTGCTTTTGGCCAAAGGTAACCATCGACTAAATAAACAGTGGTTTACGGCTTTCAAAAAAGAAAAAGTGCACTTTGCCATCAATTTTGACCCTTAGTTTAGCAGTATACAACATGATGTACTCTAGGCGGAGATCCCGAAGTTTCTTTTTCACCGGGATGAAGAGACGCCGTGCCTCTTGAACCTGCATTGTGAATTCAGGGAACAAAGTTATCTCTGCACCTTCATGGTGAAGTGTTCCTAGTTCCCGGCCTTGCGCAGGGTTGTGTTGTGATCCCAATGTGCCCGTTATACCACCAGTATCTTGGAGAAGGTATCTCGACCCAAAAGGCTGCCAAGAAGTTTCTCTACGTATTTCTCCGTGTTGCCTACATTGGACGATTCTGCTACACCCAAAATGCGAATGTTGTCCTGCCAGGATCTCGCTTCAAGATCTTTAGCGTTAGCTTGCAGGGTACGTAGGATCTTGTCTCACTCCTTGTCGGGTTCCGCGTCTGCTCTGACGACATCCTCCACATCTGACATGCGCTGCTCCACTGCGTCGAGTCTACCCCCATGTTTGTCCAGCCTCTTAGACATCCTGTCCATTTGGAACGACAGCGCATTGATTTTGCTGTCAATCTTGGATAGGCTCTGCTGGATGTTGCAGAATGCTTGTTTCATGTCCACTTCGGACCCAGAGTCAGGTTCGTCTGGGATGGAGTCGTGCTCCGCGAGCACAGATTCTTTTGATCAGAGGGTTTTGCGTAGATGAAATTGTAATTTGGGCTGTAGCTTGTCCGTCTTGCCCATGTTGTAAGTTGCCCACTGTGGATGTGCAGTCAGTATGCGCTAATGCTGGGGGGTAGTATGTCCCAACGGTGCCTATTGTCACCTATGGAACAGGGACCTATAAGGCCCAAGACTCCTCTCTCTGCGCACTGCGATTGACTCTTGCACGCACTTAGTGAGGGATGATTATAATCCCAATGTCTCTCTGAGCAAAGCGTTCAGTAGTTAACACCCTCACCTGGTGTGTGTGCGGCGTGCCAGCTGGCTAACAAATCTCTGTGGAAGAGTCACATCAATGTATGGTGTCCAGGCTACACAAAATGCAGCTTGTTTCCATTTATGGGTGCCAGAAAGCAGTCCCGGCCTTCAATCCTCCCGGCCACATTAATCTCCACTCTCCCAAAGTTCTTGCCTGGTAGGCAATACTCGGGTGCCGTCACCTGTCCCTCCCGGTCTTTCGAGTGCCTGCAGGGGTTCCATGCCGCTCAGCTAGCCGACTCATCACTGCTCCGCCGCGCACAGGTTCAGGGCTCTTGCAGGAGTGTGAAGCCCGAGAGCTCATAGTCCAGGTGCAGGCCTGAGCAGGCTGCGCTGCAGCTGCCTCCGCGAAGGTCACCCACTACCAAAGCCCTCTCCATTACTTCTGGGCACTTATTGTATGTGGCAGCGCCTCTTACCTACAGTACAGCGGCACCTCGGTGAGAGTTCGCAGTAGGCTTCCCTCTCCACTCTTTCGGCTCAGCTGCTCCGCTTTCTTGGTCTCCAGTTAGGCATGTTGATTGCTCACGCAGTCATAGGGGTCCACAGGCGGTGCCGCCCGAAGTGCGTCACTATGGTTTTCTGGTGTTTGGCTGCACCACTGAGGGTCACGAGAGGCGTTTCAGGCAACGCTCTGTGTCCTCGATGTATTCTCTCCTCGTGAGATCAGCTATGCCCAGATTCTTGCAAGGATTTCTAAGGATAACTGGTGGCGTTCGGGAGAGCTACCATAGATCACGGTCATCTTTTAGTCAGGCAAGCTCCGCACCCTCCCCACAGAACAGTTGCTCGGCTGGACTATTTTTTCGTTTCTCAGGGTCTAATTGTAAAATGCGATATAAAAAAATGTCCCTGAGTAATGTCAGACCATAACCCTCTAGTCCTGGGGATATCACAGATTGGGGGGAGAGGTTACAACAGAATTGGACCTTTGAAAGGGGATTGTTAGTGACGAGGGTTATATTACCCACATGAAAAAAGGATAGAAGAGTTTCAGGGATACAATAGAGGGAGTGCCCGAACCGGTATGGTATGGGATGCTCTGAAGGCAGGTATCCGCGGAGAGACACTAAGGGCCTCATGTAGGTAGCCAAATACCGGTCGGTAACGGCCGAAATTCGGTAAATATCCCGTTACCGACCGGTATTCAGACAAGTGAGATGTAGGAGTCCAAAAACCACTTTTCGGTAAATATGAGGCGGTAAATACCGATTCATAGTTACCGAATTCTAAAATACCGATTCATATTTACCGAATACATTATTAACGAATCGGTAAATATGAAGTGGTAAATATGAAGTGGTAAAACTTTAAAATGACATGTAGGAGCAGTCGGTAATTAAGAAATCCAGGAAAATCGGTAAATAAGAGTCGGTAATTAACACGGATGGAAAGCAGGTGGTAACCATCAACAATGCACATAAGCAATCCCAAAATGCAACTGCGTGGACAACATGGCCGCCATGTACGTCATTGCAAGGCGCCTACGTCTACAGGCAGCAGGACTGAGGGTGTGGCGACGGGAGGAACAAATCTACAGACAGCGCATCACACTATTCCAGCTGACTGATGCAGAGATACATGAGAGGTACAGGCTACACCCCGAAACCATCATGGACTTAATCAGGGACCTTCACCCACTCCTGGACCAGCCAATAAGAAGGGCGCACGCCATACCCCCACATGTGCAGGTGCTCTGCAGCCTACATCTGTTGGCATCCGGCAGTTATCAGGTGGTGATAGCTGCGGTGGGTGGGGTATCCCAGAGTTGCCTGTCACGTTTCTTCAGGAAGTTCCTGGATGCCATGATGCAGAGAATGCACCACTACATCAGCTTCCCAAACACACAGGCTGCACTGCAGAAAACAAAAACAGACTTTTATCACATGGCACAGTTCCCCCATGTCATCGGCTGTATTGATGGTACACACATCCCAATCTGTCCTCCAGCTGACACAGAGCACATCTACAGGAACAGGAAGTCCACCCACTCCATCAATGTGCAGGTCATCTGTGATGCAGGGAACATCATCACAGATATTGTTGCAAAGTTTCCTGGGAGCACCCACGACTCTTACATCTTCCAGAATAGTGGGATCTACACACGACTGAGAGCCGGAGAATTCGGAGAGGGATACCTGCTGGGTAAGTAACAGTGACGCCCCTTGAAACCTGCAAATCAGAGTGTATAGAGGCATGTAACTGATGGTTCCCTTTTACTCATCCAGGCGACAGTGCATATGCATGCCGTTCATTCATCCTCACTCCCTACCTACACCCAGCAACCCAGAGTGAGAGACGATACAACGTGGCCCACAAATCTACACGCAATGTGGTGGAGCGCACGTTTGGACTGCTGAAGAGCAGGTTCCGCTGCCTCCACAAGAGCGGAGGCGCACGCCAGTACAAACCCATCACCTGCTGCAAGATCATTGCCACTTGTGCAATGCTGCACAACCTTGCCACGAAAAAAGGTACAGATGTGGAACTAACATATTTTGAGGACAACGAGGATGAGTCAGGCCAGCCAGAGGGCAGCGCAGCTAGAGTGCCAACTGCAATCGATGGGAGAGAGAGACGGGCAGAGATCACATGCAACTATTTCTGAGTAAGTGAGGGGACACAGCGAGTCGTGAGAAGTCATGACGTAGTTTAATGTGGCACCACGCCATGAACACATGAACAGGCCAATCTGGCAATATGCCATCTATACAATGAGTATGTCCAGGGTTACGTCACCCAATGGCAAGTGGATAAGCAGGGCCACATCAATGTTTGCGCATACGCGCTGCAGTGGTGGATTGCACGGCCTGTGCATCCTCACTAGAGCCAACCCCAAGCCGCCTGCTGCTCCTGCGTGCTTCTGGGACGGGGGGTGTGATGCTGCTGCTGGTGTCGATGCTCTCCGCAGCATCCCCTGCAGCAGTTGTCGACGCCTGACTTGTCAATAGCACCCCTAGTGCACTTGTCACCTGCACCATCCCCCGTGACAGGTCGCTGCAGCACTGTGTTAGGCCCTCCTGCATCGTCACAGAGCGCCGGCAAAGTAGGGAAGTCGCAGTTGCCAGACGGTTGAGTGCCCTGCTGGTAGTGTCCCTTCTCTGGCGTTCCCGGCGCCGTGCTTCGATGTCAGCATCTAATTTGCTGCACAACTGCTGGATTGACTGGGACATGTCCCGAATGCCCGCAGCCATGCCGCCAATGTTTGTGTCCATGTTGACTAAGCTTGTCCTCATCACCCGCATGTGCCTCTGGACTGACATTACTGCCTTTGATTGCAGGCGCTGTTGCTTCAACATTTGGCCCTCGAGCCCCAAGAAGACACCATGGCCGTCAGTGGGTGCTGGTGGACTCTGGACACGCGACCTGCGGCGCCCTCTTGCTCCCGTCTGTGCTGCCTGTGAGGTGTGGGGCACAGTGGGATGGCTCCCTTCCTGGGGCCCGGTGCGGTCTTCGGGGCCCATGCTGTCGTCTGACGAGGTGTCGAAGGCTCGTAGCCTGGCTGCTGGACGCCTCCTCATTCTCACACCTGCAAGCGGAGATGTGGCCGGTGAATCGAACATGAGTGGCGATGCTGGCTCTGGTGGTGGTGATGCTGGCTCTCGGTGAGGTGATGGTGGCTCTGTGTGCGGCGCGGCTGGCTGCGTAGGTGGTGCGGCTGAAAGTGGGCCTGCTCCCTGGTCTGAACTCGTGGTGGCTAGAGGTGATTTTTGTGGCCGGTGTGCCGTCTCCCCTGCAGCATGCCCTGTACTGCATGATGTCACATCTGTGGACAGAAAAACAACATTGGCTCAGTGTCCCCGAAGGGCTGCATTGCAAGCGTCACAATAAATCATTTCACATTCCAATCTGTCCTCTGTCTCCTTGTGCCTCGAGTGCGTAACATGCCTTGTTGCCCTGTGACATTTACGTCATGGTTAGTGTTGCCCTGACTACATCTCCCGGAATGCATTGCCTGTCTGCACTGACACGTGTGGACTGCAGTGTGATTCTCGTTTCACAATGGGGGATGTGGGATAGGGGTAGGGGCGGCTACATTGCTGTGCTTTCGTCTTACCTTGCTGTGTTGCGGCTCTGGCAGAGCTGTCGGCGTCCCCAAGACCCACGACGCTCTCTTGCTCGAGTGTGGCCGCCACCAGCTCCTCCAGTTCGGTGAGGGCAGGTGCCCTGTTGGTTCCACCTCCGGTCTGGCTGGCCTCCTTCTGGATGTCGCCCATCTTCCTCTTGGTCACAATCCTCAGGTCATACCAGCGCTTTTTGAGGACCTCAATTTCCCTGTGGGTCACTCCCACAGCATTGACCTGCGCCTGGATGGCCAGCCATATGTTGCGCTTTTCGGCCTCAGGCACTTGCAGGGATTGCCTCCCAAACAGCTTCTGGTGCTGCTTCACCACCTCCTCCACCAGCACCTGGAGTTCCTTGGGGCTGAATTTGAGCTTCCTCCTCCTTTCCCCTCCGTCTTTCTGTGTGCTCTGGCTGGACATGCTGTTCGTTTCCCGCTCGCACATGCAACTGCTCCCTGCCTCTCCTCTGCACTCCGAGCCTCTCCAGGGTCGGCTAATTATGTACACCTGCCTGGGTGTGGCCACTTCGGCTAATTGTGTACACCTGCCTGGGTGTGGGCAGTTCCTGGTTGGGTGGGCTGTCGTTGCACAGGATTAGCTGTTTCGTCAAGTCATGTGATGTTATTTACCGAATCCGTACGTACCGATTCGGTATTTTCCGATTCGGTAGATACCACCTCGGTATTTTCCGATTCGGTAGATACCACCTCGGTATTTTCCGAATCGGTAATTATCACCTCGGTATTTACCGATTCGGTGAATTCCGATTCGTATTTACCGAATGTTACCGAATCGGTAACTGTTACCGAATTTTTACCTACATATAACTTACCGATTCTAATTTACCGATTCGGTACGGCTCGGTATTTAAGAACCGGTAACATTTATTTACCTACATGAGGCCCCATGTTTTAGTTTATACCATTCTAAAAAACGTCAGCAATTAACCAAATTATATCATGGATTGAGAGCAATTGAAGAAGATCTAGTAAGGGTGATAGAGGCAGGAGAGAATATTGAGGGTATATTGAATAGGCTTGCCTTAGCAAAAGCAGCTATAGGCGATGTGGTTGCAGCTAAGGTTACTGAGGAATATATGACACGAAGGGAGGAATGCTATGAGTGTAGTGAACGGGCAGGGTGTATATTGGTAATCCGCACCAGACAGAAGAACGTGCAGAATGAGATAATAGCAATTAAGAATGAGCATGGGAACCTGGTTACCACAGCCCAGGGAATCTGAGATGAATTTCGCAGGTTTTACATGAAACAATACGACTCTGAGAAGGACAGTGACGATAACAGTGATAATGCAATCAGGGAATATATAGCCTCTGATGGTTGGGAGAAATTCTACTTGGAGGACCAGGAAGCTCTGGCCACTGCCTTTTCATCTGATATAATATTCAAAGCGCTCAGTGAGCTTGCAGCCGGGAAAGCTGCGGGGCCAGACCGAATCCTGCTTGAGTTTTATAAAATCTTCTGGTCCTCTCTTGGGGGAGACTTCTCAAAGATGCTCTGTCATGTACAAATGGGGAAACCACCCCCAGAATCTTGGGCACAAGCTAACATAGTTGTATTCTTGAAGAAGGGGAAGTCACCCACAGATCCAGGATACCAAAATATATTGAAAGGTCCTGGCAAATCCCCTAAGCCCAGTTATTGGGTGAGTTTTCTCGTCCAGACAGCACGGATTTATACCTGGGAGGGGTACCACAGATCCTGTTAAAAGAGTCATCACGCTCTTCGACGAGGCGTCTGTCTCAGGAGACCCTATGGCACTTATACTCCTAGATGCAGAGAAAGCATTTGACAGGGTCTCCTGGTACTCTCTGTGGGCGGTGCTCAAACAGTTGGGGATTGGAATGGATTTTATTGAAGCCCTATGACTATTATATGCTTCTTCCACAGCTAGATTGGTATTAGCAGGAGGACAAACTGAGGAATTCAAGATATAAAGAGGGACCAGGCAGGGGTGCCCCTGCTCTACATTACTGTTTGCCTGCTATATTGACACCCTAATCCGCAGAATCGATGCTAACCCCAGGATAAAACCTATAAGCTTTCATGGGCTGGACACTAAGATCTCGGGGTACGCTGACAATTTAGCGATTACTACACCAACATTGGTTGAATTAACAAAAGAAACACTGGCCTTCGGGGAAATATCAGGGTATTCACTCAATCAACAGAAAACCCAAATCATAGTTAATGAATATCTCAGGCTGAACGGCCCTTGGGTTGTTCAGTCAGCAATGTATTTAGGGGTAAATATATCATCCAATATTGGGAAAATCGTAGAGCTGAATCTTGCCCCGGTCATTCAGAAGGGATCGCAGGTCTGGCTGAACAATCTCCATTTATCATTGGTAGGCTGATGCAATGTGGTGAAAATTATTTTTCTGACTAAAGTTTTTTTTTTCTTCAGATCAATACTCTTGATATTCGAGACAGTGTGATTTAGAAAGCTGGACGGGCTGGTAAATAGATTTATATGGGCATACGGCAAGACAAGGCGGTCTATGAAGTTTATGTCTCTCCCCAAAAAGAAAGCCGGAATGTCGGTCCCGGACTTTAGATTATATCATCTAGCAGCAGCCCTGCAATATATGTGTGCATTAGTTCGGGGAAACCCTTTGACCCTTTGAACCAGGGGAGGGTATCAGATATATATGATTTATTGGTGGGGAAAGATGTTAAACACTTGTACTTAAGGTTTATCGAGCCTACTTACTACAAGAAGGTGAGATTTAAGACCTAATTAGCAGCAGGCCAGGTGTGGAAAACAATAAAAAGAAAGATATGGATAGGGAGAATAAATCACTATACCCCTTTATATATGAACCCATCACTACCAATAGTCTTTCATGATAGCATTATGAAACGATGGAAAGACTTAGGGGTAGACGTGGTTGGGGACTTAGTCAATGCAACTGATTTAGGTCATTCTCAGAGTTACAGGATAGATATGGTGCAGATAGGAAAGATTTTTTTTATATTTACAGATACATAGCTATTGGGGGAAGAAAACAGGGGGCCCAAATGGGTTAGCCAAGAATGCCATGATCAATAGGTTAAGGAATGAAGATGGATGCACCATCAGTAGAATTTATAGTGAGTTGATTGCCATGCAGCCAGATGACCTAGAGAGACAGGCTGAAAAATTGGACCAAAGACTTGGAGTAGAAGGATCCGGCTTCCTCGATTCCTTAGACAAGGGACATAATATACTCTGCTCTTCAAAACTACAGCCACAACACTTTATAAATGATTTTAGATTTGTATTACACACCAGACAAAATAGCAAAGTGTGGGGGGTACTGGGGGTATTTACTGTACCTGCCTCCAAGCAATTAGGGCAGATGTGGTGCTCATGTTCTCGACCTGTCTGCGGCTGGATGCTCCTAAAAAAGGTATAGAACTGTTTCTAGAGCTAACCCTGAAGGTGAATGTGGTTTTAACCCCAGAAATATTGCTACTGGGGGTTGGTAGCACAGGGTCAGATGGTGCCCAACCATTCTTTATGTTTTTGGCAATGGCAGTGGTTAAAATCTGTATTGTCACAGCATGGCTAGAGCCAGTGGCCCAATCTTTCTCGCAATGGATTGTTCAGTTCCTCTCCACTTTTAATCAGGAGAAAGGAATCTATGAAGGGAATGGCCAATAAGCCGAAAAATTGGGGAAAACAATATGCGCTCCAGTCTATCGGTGAAGGGCGGAGGTTGGGGGCCCCTAAAATAATAATGAACTGAAATTTTGTTTATGAAAAATAATGCTGCTACAGTTTTAGCCCAACGTCTATCTTATTTGAATAATAACAGCCTTTAAAAAGTAATAACGTACTGAAAACAATATGTATATATGAAATGTATGCTGCTATTTAATGTATACGTTTTTATCTCAATGTATATTTTATCACTATGGAATGTCTCGTAATAACTGTCTGTATATGAATTTATTTATATGCCCTACCCAAAAAATCTCCCAAAATTCTCTTTTTTGTTAAATGAAATGCCCAAAAAAAGTAAAAGAAAAAAAAAGTAGTGTACAAATACATAATTTGTAATTGAACATTGCAGGTTTCTTATATGAATCCTCAAAAATTAAGAAATTCACAGTTGGGTTCATGGGGGGGGGTCATAGTAGAAGTCTTAAGCCGTACATCAGAAAGATGGATCCATGCATTTTTCTTCTCCACCTTGAGGGCTGTTGATGTTGCGAAAATCACCCTGTAGGGTCCATCAAACTTGGCTTGTTTCCACTTTCTTACAAAATTGTGAATGTAGATTTCTTGTCCAGGTTGGGGTGTTTGGTATGGTAGCTTGGCCGTGGTGCACTTGGTGGTCTAATTGTTGACATATTTAGATTGGAACTTAGCAGTTTTGGTTAGTTCTGAGAGATATACATGTAATTCATCTCCCAGTGCTTGGGAGCTAGCCTCAGAGCTTAATTTCGCCTGGGTTTTTGGGATGTGAAACAGGTTAGGAGCAGACAATGGAGCCACTTTGTATTAAGACTGGCGGAATTTTTTTTTTTTAAAAGGCAGATGAGTATCTCAACAATGCCATAGCTTTGGGGGTGGTATGCTGAGCCTAATTTATGTGTTAATCCTTGCAGGTTACTGATGTCATTGAACTTGGCGTTGACAAAATGTCTCCAATTGTCTGACCGGATAACGTCTGGTACCCCCCACTGTGGTATTGCTTCCCTGGCCAGGAATATTGCTGCCACCTTGCATCACAGTGCGCGCCAGGGACGCCTTCGATCCACTTAGAATATGGGCAGGCCACTACAATCAGGTATTGGTAGATAGCACATTGATCAATCATGTCGATGAAGTTGATGTGTAATGCCATGAAAGGCTCAGTTGGTCTTGGGATTGCTGATGATACGACTTTGAGTGTAGGTTTGGGTGAATATAACTGGCAAATGGTACATTTGTTCAAATACATTGTCACAGTTAGTGTAAGGTTAGGGTTAAACCAGTCGTTCTGAAGTTACGTTATCATGTTTTCTTTTGCTGTGTGTGCTGTTAGGTTTAATTGGGACAATGCTATGTTTTCTTGGGTTTGAGGCATGACTGGCTTCCCAGTGGATGTGTGTCGGTATATGAGGTTGTGTGTGGTCTGGGTGCAGCCCCTGGCTTCCCATCGCTCTTTCTGGTCAGGCAACGCCGTTTTTCCTACAACTTTCTTAGATAAAATCCTGCTGTTTCTGTGTAACGCTTGTCCTGAGGAGGTTTAGTCTCTGATGCCTGTTGGGAGGGAAGTGCCGGTGTCTCCCCAACCGCTCCGTAAGCTGTCCTCTTTGCAAACTGGTCAACTAATGCATTCCCCAAGGATACAAAATCCTTGCCCCCGGTATGAACAGCACACTTCATCACTCGTTTAGGTAAGGTCAATGCGGGCACTGTCTGACTTCAGGAACCCTTGTCTTTTCCACCTTCCTATACTAGAATTCACTGTGGTGGTGCCATAGGCTGAGTCTGAGTAAATCGTTATCATTTTCCCCATGCTTTGGTTGAGGGCATCGATTAGTGCTGTCAGCTCTGCCACCTGTTCTGAAAGGTGGGGAGGAGAGCTAGCTGTGTGGTGACTTGCAACGTTTCTGAGGTCACATGGCTACAAGCCATTACTACTGCCACCCCTGTGTGTCTTGCCCCCTGTTTCTTGGTCCATTATGGAGGAACCGTGGATGAACAGTGCCTCACTGTCTAGGATGGGGTCTCCTCCTGCCTGGTTGATCTCTTCAGGGTGTACGTTGCACAATCATGGATTTCCTACCTCTCCTGAACTTCGTAGGCTAGAAAAGTGACCAGGTTCTCTAGACGATGCCAAACTATTTCTAATGATGGTCTGTAGAGCATCAGGTTGCAGCCTAAGAGCCTTTGCATCACTTGCGTGCGCTTGCTTTTTTGTATGACCGCAAATACTGAATGCTTGGCATACAGTGTCAGCCGTTTCCCCATTACAATGTTGGTGCTTTTGACAATGGCAAAAGCTGCTGCCGCCAGGGCCTATTTGCATGAAAAGTGGCCCTGCATGACTGAGTCTAAGTGCCCACTGTAGTACGCAAGGGTTTTGTGCCCCAAGAGATATTTCTGCGTCAAGACTGCTGACATGGCTCGCCTGTTGCTGTGGCTGAATCGGAAGAATTCCTTCTTATAATCAGGTGTTCCTAACATAGGGGAGCGCGTTATTATGGTTTTCAGATTCCAGAAGTTATATTCCATCCCAGGCATCCACATCAGTTTCTCAATGACAGCTGTCGCCTTTTTCATGGCCTCCAGTATGGGGCAATGAGCACGCTATAGACAAAGACCCATTGCAGGACGTAATTACAAAATCCTAAAAACCTTTGCATACCCCTTTTTGTCTTGGTGGTGGCAGAGCACTGATGGAGTCTGTGCGTTCCGGTGTGACCCGTTGACTGGCCGCTGAAATCAGCTGGCCCAAGTAGTTAACCTCCTGCTTCAAATACTGCTTCTTCCCCTTTGTAGCCTCTCATGGCAAGTGCAGTGAGGACTATCTTGTCGTGATGACATAGGTTTACAGAGGGGCTGCATATCAAAATGTAATCTGCGTACTGTATCAGGGTGCTGCTTTACTGGAAGACAGAGAGATCCTTCCTCAGTATTTGATTGAAGATACTGGGGGACTCACAATACCCTTGTGGTAGTATCCGGTATAGCAACTGAACCCCTCGGTTTGTGTACGCGATCAGGTACTCACTCAGAGCTATAGCTATGCGGGGTCAGGCGGGCCAGGCCAGTCTATACTTTTTTGTCCCCCTCCCTAGAAATTGCAGGCTTTGCTTTGGTTTTGCATTGTTTTTCATTTTATTATTTGAGTTTGTGAGGGCCTGATCCTAGAATGGTCATAATAACAAATTTCACTCAGTGTCTTGCCAGGCTGGGCAGGAACTCATCTCCATCTCAGAGGAAAGTCAGTGCAGTCACACACACACAGAGAGGTAGAGGCGGGGCTGTGGGCTGTGCTTTCCCTGACCCTTGCTCCACCCAGCACTGCCTCTGCAGATGAAATCATCATTCTGGACGTGCACCACCTTGGAGTCTGTGCACGTATGCTGCGCAGCTAAGGGAACTGATTTGGTTACTTTACCTGGCAGCGCAGGGTGAAAAGGCGGTGCTGCTTTAAATGCACCTGCGGCCTGGACCACATTTGCAGCATGCTACTTGCCGCCTGCCAATGCCCAAAATGCCTCTCCCTCTAGTATGTGCTGTGATCACAGTATTATCTTGTGCTGGCACAGACAGCGCTGTGGAGCTGCCCATTGCGGGGCCTGATGTCCATTGGTGCTACAGCACCTGGTATTGTAGTATTTGCAGCACCATGCTCTCCAGCAGCAGGTGATTGCTTGCAGCATCAGTTTCCAGGGCAGCAAAAGCACTCCAGCCAAACAAGGAATCAGCAGTCCTCATTACTGAACAAATGTCGTCTGCTACTCTGCAAAAAAGTCATACACGTATCCTAAATTCACATCTTTGAAGGTGTTCACATATGCGATAATGAAGGAGAAGGCAGCATAGTGAAGTAAAATGTCTGCTTAACATGACCCAATTTGGTCAATCACGGAAGCCTGAATTAATTCCGAATTTGTAGTTTCACATTCTGCAATTTAGCCACTACATGGGAATGCCTTTGTCTTTTAAGCCAAAGGTTAACAATTTGACTTTAATTCTAAATTCTGGAAAGCGGAAGACTTACCCCTAAAAATATCAGATTATGCCTCACCATTGAAAAGCATTTATTAAAACTGATAGTTTTTAAACTGAAGTTTAAAAACATTCTTGCCCCCTGCAAGACGTCAATACTGTTAGTGAGCACTAAGAAGCAAGTCAGTTGTTATGTGTGCTCTATAGATGCCTTAGATTCATTTTTTAGGTGAAACAACATCATAGCCTATTTAATCAACCACCAGATGTTTTACACTGTGTGCACCGCTGATGGAGCATGATGGTGCTCTAAAATTTAAGGGGTGCATCATAATCACTGATAGTTCGCACCCGCATATATTCTTGTGTGGTATTAATCTTGATTGGTAGAAACGCATTTTAATAACAAAATGTCCTCGTGAAGTAATAGAAAAGTATTTCGTGCTATGCAAAGAGAAGTGAAATGCTGTTTATATTGAAATTGTAACCCTTGGTATATTGCAGTCGCCTAACGAAAAGCTTATGTGTAGTGAAATGCATTTTTGATTTAAACGTGCACCATGTTGAAAACTGCACGAAGGAATAATGAGTTATCCTCAACATGTCATAATTGTAGGTGTTGCAATAAGAAGTATTATTAACATGTGTGTAAATCCTAATGTGTAAAGGCCTAAACGAATGTTCGCGTTGTGCTATGAAAGGCCTATTCATTTATTCTTATGTTAGCCGAATTGTGTAGGCTGTAACTTCCCTGGTAAGCTCTCGCATTTTGAAGTAGTCAGCGAATTTCATGTGCGCGCAAGGATGTTCTGTTCTCACGATTCAGTTGCAGATGGAAGAAGCTGCCTTTGTTAGTTAGAAATAACACCTTATGTTTAGGAGTTAGGCATGGAGGAGAGATGTTACTTTGTAAACAGAAGATCGATAATTGGGAGCCGGTGTTCTTTCTTGTTGAGGAGGCCTGGGAACCAAGGTCAACGGAATCCACATGGAGACGACGGTGGAAAATTATCTAGGAGAGGTGTCCGTTAGCATGAGGTGATCTGTGGGAGTGTTTTACATTTTTGTATTTTTTATTAGACAAAGTGCCACGAGGGAGGAGAGGCAGAAGGAGACAGGATGAGTTAGGAGAAGGGTAAGAAGATTGATCTGGAAGAGTATCTTAGAACGAACTCTGTAGCTTTGGCTACCTGACTTACATCGTGAATGTGTTTCTTCACGAGCTGACACCTTTTAACTGACTTTGTCGGGGAAAATGTTTAGTAGGGATGTCACCTTAGAGATAGAGTAGGGATAGTCTAATGCTTTTCACTTTTCAGCCACAGATGAAGTCTGACTTAAATGTTGGAGCGGTCCTTGCTAGTGTTCTATTTTTGGAGTTGTTTATTCTCTTCATGATTCATCGGAGCAGACTCTAACGTAGATTTGGCTTTGTATTAGTTCCCATGTATTTTTACAACCTCATTTTGAGGTGCTTGTATATTCAGTTGTTTTTGGATTTGTAATAAACCCCCTAAACTGAAGTTGGAGTCTGTGATCTTTGAGCCCTGGTTAGTACTGGAAAGTTAATTGTTGTGATGCGTTGTTTCTCCTATTTACACTTCTCAGCAGGTAAAAAGAGACATTGACCTAGGGTTCCTTGTTAAAATTTCTGTAGTGGAACCCAGCCTTATCAGTTGGTAGCGAGAGGACGTTTACCTCTGTAGTAAGGGGAGAAGTTAGGGAGATGTTAGGAAAACCCCATAGAGCCCAGGAGATGGTTGTCCAGAAGATCGAGAGAAGAGAACAACGGTGTTTGGCAGAGACCGACGGAGAGTGACGGTGCGGCGGAAGCAGCAGTTCGCGGAGGAGTGAGTATGAATAGGGATGTTGTTAGAGTGTGGTGATGATTTGATTGTGTGCTGTCTCGCGGAGTTGGAACGAGAGTTGAGTGATTGTGGTTTCGGACTGGAAGCACGCGCGGTCCATGTGATTTCTTGATGTCAGGCTCGATGAGTAGCCTACGGTCCCAGGATAGATAGATTGTGGTATAGAAGACACCCAGAACCGTAATGGTCGGCCATTGATTGTGGAAGTCGTGAGACGTCATCGACAAACCCACCTGAGATAGGGAACAAGAGAGTGAGTGTTTGAGTGACCAATGCAGGTCGTGGGTTACTGTGTGTGTAAAATTGAGTGATTGGATCCTATCAACTGTTTATGTGACCGTCCGGCCGTTCGTAGGCAGATAGTCGAGGGCATTTGTCCAGTCCTTTCGCGGACAGACAATTGTCAGATTGAGGTAGACAATTACGAGTGACTGTCCGGTCGCATGGTGGACAGACAGTCGATCAAGTGATTCTCCGGTCGTTTGGTGGACAGACAGTAACTTGCTGCATGAGTGAGACGTGTGAGAGTGTTCAAGACGAATTGTGAAGGAGGGGATCTGTTGAGTGAGGAGGAAGAGTGGTTTCGATGTGTGCCGCATTGTGATAGGTCGGTTAGTGTAAAGCTGTGCTGGTATTGGTGGATTGACATCAGGAAGTAAAACGAAAACATTGTGGGTAAAAGAGTTGATTTCATCATGAAATGTTTTAAGGTATTGCAAGATCTTTGTAGGGGAGATAGAGGAGTGGTAACTCGATTGGGGGAAGAAGCACCGCCCGAGGATACCCCAGCTCATTACATGGTTACGAACGTAGGGTTCCATACTATACTTTGGATTCAGAATTGGCAAAAGACGACTGAAAAGGAGGGAGATTTGGCTTTCCCACGTTATGGTTCATTCAGATTTGATTTGTTGTATCACTTCAAGTCAGCGATAGCTGCATTACAACCCTTACCTAGACCAACCCAGTTTGAGGCACTGGATGCATGGATAAGAGCAGCACATGCAAGGAAAAGAGATCGAAGTCAGGAAAGGGTGAAGAAGTCGATCAGAGCATTTCAAGATGCACGGTGGGATGCACTGACGAAGAGATGGAGGGTAGACACTGTTAGACCTGGCATCATTGGCATGAGTCTCTCCTCCATGTTTTTCTGTTTGCCTCCTCTGTTTACGATGTTTTTGCTGGTTTATTGCTTTGGGCACTGTGCCACTGCTGATCAGTGCCACAGTGCAAGTGCTCCCTATGTTAAATTGTTACATTGATTGGTGGTACCATGATTGGCTTGGTTGACTTACTGTTCAGACCCTAGTCTAGTGCACTGCGTGTGCCAAGGGCATGTAAGTTGACTGCTGCTGGTGGGCTTGCAGCACGGGTTGTGCCACCCACAGAAGCAGCTTGTAAAAAGTGTCTCAGGCCTGCCACTGCAAAGCCTGCGTGCAGTCCCTGACTGCCATGTCGACTTGGCAAGGAAACCTACTTGCCAGTCTCTAAACCTTCACTTTGCCACATTTCAGACACCTCTATGGTAGGCCCTAGGGCAGGGTGCATTGTTGGTAAAAGGTAGGTCATGCCCTGATGTGTGTGGCATGACCTAATAGTGAATTACAGCCATTTTCGTTTTTCACTATTGAAGGGCTACCTGCCTCCAATAGGCCAGACTGGGCAGACTGATTATTAACTCCATTATAATCTATCTGACTCAGGGAGCATGGTAGCAGGTCGAGTTTAGTATCCCTGAACTCAGAATTTAATAACACACCCTTTAGGATGGATGGTTTTTAGATTCTGTGTTTGAAAATAGCCCTTTTAGAAAGTGGCTATTTTCTTGTCCAACTATCCACCGGTCTCTGCTGGTTTGGTGTGTGTGTCAGGGGCTGGGTGGCTCCAGAGGTCTGAATGAGTCAGTGTGGGGTGAATGAGGCATTTACACATAGAGTGAGGGAAGAGTAGCCTGCCCTGCCTGACACAATACTGGCTCCACCTCCTGCTGGGCGACTGATAGCCCTGCTCCTGCCAGTGACAATACTGGCCCCGCCTCCTGCTGGGCGGCTGAGGACTCTGCCCTGCTCAGTGACTAGGCCAGGTGCCTCTGCCTGGCAACACCCACAACGAACCTGAGATGGGGGGAATTTCCCTGCTTGGACAAAGGGAACAAAGGAGAAAAGGGGTATAAGAGAAGGACCCCTGAACCAAAGACTCAGATCACTTCTGACAAGGAAACCTGTACCAAGGACAAGAAGCCTGCTGATCTAAGGATTTGCCTCCCCTTTCTGCCAGAGTGCTGTTTTGCTGTGGAGGAACCTGAAAGCTGCTTCTTTATGTTTGCCAAGGAACAAGGAGAGAGGAACTTGGTGTGTACTCTCTGAACACTTGCTAGGAAATCTCCAAGGGCTGGAAGAGTGCCAGTCTCCTGCTGAAGTCACAGGGCCAAAGGACTTCACCATCTGCTGAATTGCTGGGAAGTGTTGTTTCCAGTACACAAGGGAAAATCTGCAGTCTCGACGCCGCCGCCGACGCCGCCGAATCTAGCTCGACATCGTGAGTAACGGCTCCAGTGTCCCGAGCCTTCGACGCCGGCCGCCGGGCCCGATCGACGCCAGCAGCAACGCCAGTGAGCAGTGGGTATCGGCCCCGGCTCCAAGTGACCCCGTCTCGACGCCGGTATCAACGCCAGTGAGGAGTGAGTATCGGCTCCACCTCCAAGCGACCCCGTCCCGACGCCGCTGCTGATCGCATCGACTCGACGCCCTTCTCGACGCCATGAGCGCTGCTCCGGCCCGACATCCCTCGACGCCGCTGCAGATCGACCCGACTCCGAGGCACAATCGACGCCGACCTCGACGCCGACATCTCGACGCCGGGGATCATCGTTTTCTTCATTTCTCAAGGTACTGTACTCGTGGGGTCTGTTGCAACTCCAGGCTCGACGTAGCGCTCCTCGCGGTCGACGCCGAACCTTGGGAATCCTGTAGACTTGACGTCGTGTGACTCCTGTGGGGGTCACATTGTTGCCAAAGAACTGTGTTTCAGGAGAATACTTAATTCTGTTGCTAAAGAACTATTTGCCAAGAAGAAACCTTACCTGAACTATCATTTTTCCTTCCAAAGAGTATTTATTAAGACTGTGGTATATTTTTGTCGTTATTTGGTCTTGTGCTAAGCCTTATATAAAAATACTATTTTTATAATAACTTCTGTGTCGTGTCCATCTGTAGTTTATTCACTTTATTACTGTATGTGGTCATGAATGCTTAACACACAACCTCTGAGATAAGCCTGTCTGCTCTGCCAAGCTACCAAGGGGGTAGCAGGGGTTATCTGAGTGTGTAATCCCCTTTCCCTGACTAGAGTTGGTTGGTCCCTATTTGTCAGAAGTGTATACCTCTGCCAACTAGAGACCGCCGGTTCTAACATTGGTGGTCAGCGGTGAGGATTGAACTTTGCATTTATGACTCATGTGCAGTGATTAGTGTACGCTACATAGTGAAAGCACACCATAACGCAGCCACAATCTGTTTTTGGTAGGATATTCTATTTTTGTTCTCCGCTTTCCTGGAGCTTAATTTTTAAACACTGCCAGTTTTGACCATGGAGAATGCCGGAGTTGCTACACCTGTGGAGATTGTTGTGGGGGAATTTCATAAGGAGAAGATAGATTCCTACACGCTAAAAGATCTAAAAGGATTTTGCAAGCAGTTTAAAGTTCCTACCACAGGTGTCACAAAGAAAGATGGCTTCCTCAAAGCGCTGAAGGCCTGGTTAGAGGCCAGAAATCCCTCTGATCCGGTGGTGGTACCGGAAGAGGAAGAAGAAGAGGAAGAGGAAGAGCCCACAGGTGGGCCAGTGTCATCTCCAGGCAGTAGTGCGTCCTCTAGGAGCCTTTCCCCCGAAGAATTAGAAGACAGGGAGAGGGGGTACAAGTTAGAGATGGCAAAACTTAAATTAGGAGGGCAGTTGGAATTAGAAAAAGCCAAGAGCCTGAGAGAAGCTGAAATGGAGAGCAAAAGATTAGATTTTGAGAGAAGTTAGCCTTTGAACGTGAGAAGATGTTGAGGGAGATGGAGCTTAAAACTAAAAGTTTAGAGTTGAATCCCTCTGGTGGCAGCGCTCCATCTGTGCCTGCAGAAAGTAGGTTTTATTTTCCTAAAGATGTGATCAAAGATTACAGTAAGAATGAAGATATTAGCCAATGGTTTAAAGCGTATGAGTTAGCATTGTTGGCCCACCGGGTCCCTGAGAAAGATTGGGGAACGGGGTTGTGGAGCCGCTTTACAAATGAAGGGAGAGATACCTTGTTGAGCATGCCTGAAGAGGAAAGGGCGTCTTATACTCATATGAAAAATGCTTTAATGCTGAGATATGGCTTAGCTCCAGAAAAGTACAGACAAACCTTTAGAGAATGTAAGAAGTTGCCTGGTACTGCGTGGGTTGAATATGTGTCTTTTTTTGCAGAGCCATGGATGGTTGGGTAAAGGGTAGCAAGGTTGATAGTTATGATGCTCTTTATGATTTGTTTGCTTGGGAGCACTTGTCTAATAACTGTTTTCCAGAGCTACGCCAGCACCTTGTTGATAGCAAGATATCTAACCCTAGAAAACTTGCTGAGGAGGCGGACCGCTGGGTCAGTACCAGGGTCCACAAGGGTCCAGTGGGAGACTCAGCCAAAGGTGGGCAGGGTTCCCAGCAGAAGAGTGGGGGGGACAGGGGTAAACAGAGGGAGTTCCAGAAAGGGCCCCAAAGTAATCCCCAAGGGAACCAAGGGAAGGGTTCCCAGCCTCCCCCTGGAAAGAAGCCAGAGGCCCCGACAGGTAAACCTGTTCCAAGGGGCCCCATGACCTGCTATGTTTGTAAGCAGGTGGGACACCGTTATTATGATCCCCAGTGTCCCATGAAGGATTCCAATGCACCGCCGCGTGCACCCCCCGCCAGGTAGCGAGTGTAGCCCTGGGAGGGAATGAGATGGGTGCCCCTGTGGAAATTTAGCTTGCAAACTGAACATTATCTGCGCCATCTTGCCTCTCCCCAGCGCCACGCACAGCGAATGCACGGCCGCCATTTTAGGCACCCCACTCTCTCCCCACTCATTGTCAATCGCCAGCGCGGTCCCCTTGGCGCTGCGAGCATCCCCCGCGCGCTGGCCACCCCCGCTCTCTCATACAGGCCATAAACCCTCTCCTTCTGCGCGACCTTGCTACGGAACCACTTCCGACCGACATCCCATACATGGTCATGCCTCTCCTTTGATAACCCCCTTCCTCTGCGGCCCATTGTCTGAACTGGTCCCAGGCCATCACCTAGCCCTGCGGATGCAGTTATTGCCCCTACTGTAAGGGAAACACCCCACATCAAAGGGATTACAGTAGATCAAAGCCCCTACCCCCTGAGACCCGACCGGTCACACACACCCCCGGGAATTGACGGAATACCCTGCTGCGCAATAGCCATCTCCTACTGTGGGTGGGGTGGGAACTTCTACTGTATCTATGTATGGGATCGGATCTGAACCGGGGCTTCAGGGGATATTCCCCCATACATCAAGGGAATCTCAAGAATGTACTATGTGTAATAAAGCAATAAAACAGTGTATAAGAGACCAGGTCTCAGAGATGCAGTTAGAGCACCTCGTGACGATACCTTGCTGTCTGATCTGATGTGTTCTGCTCCGACGGAATAAAACTTTGTTTCCTGCCTTCCAGTCTCCGGCGCCTGCCTCTTTCATTGGTAAATTATTGAGTGGTATAAGAGGCGATTACCGCCGGGCAAATACTTGAAAGGTTATCGACTGAAACTGCCGCTACCATTTAACAATTGGCGTCCCAAACGTGGGGCCCATCAGCGACACGTGGATCCAGTGGGAGAGGTCCCGACGACAGAGTGAACGACTGCAACGATCGGGAGAGCTCCTGCCCAATAGACCCTCGTCTGGCAGCCGATCATCCGAACTTCACTGATTCCGAGCAGACCTCTCTCGAGTGATCTACGGTCCTGACTGGGAACCATCAGGAGTGCCGCGGCAAATACGGAGAGTAGAGGACGATCGGGCGCTGGAGGCAGAAGACGAGAAACTGTCCACGCGGTCCGGGTAAGGTCGTGATACACGACAAATTGAGAAATAATTGATTGATTGTTTGAAGCTTTGGAAATACTAGTATTGCTCATTGATTGTTCTTTTTGAGATATTCGCTGTCTACAAACGGGGAGGAGTAGAAATACTCTCTCTCTCTCCCTTTGCAGATAGTGAAGGGTAGGTAACGCAGACTTTTGTCCCCGTTGAAACCCGTCGTGCCTATCTTTATCTCCCCATTGATTGATTGTCCGAACATTGATTGTTTTGAAGAATAGTGCTTTTTGAGATATTCTCTGTTTGCAAATAACGTAGAATAGGAATATTCTGTCTAGTCTTTGCAAATAGTGAAGGGTAGGTAACGCAGACTTTTGTCCCCGTTGAAACCCGTCGTGCCTATCTTTATCTCCCCATTGATTGATTGATTGATTGATTGTCCGAACACTAGTTGTTCGATATTGGTTCTTTGGAGGTAATCTCTGCTTGCAAATAACGAAGAATAGAGATATTCTGTCTAGTCTTTGCAAGCAGTGAAAAGATAGGTAGTGCTGACTTTTGTCCCCGTTGAAACCCGTCATGCCTATCTTCTCCCCACTGATTGGTAGTTGGTTCTGCCCGGACCGCTTATTAGAGGTGAACCACCCGGCTCCACTGGAAGGCACCCCTAATAAGGACATGTTCACTAAATATGGACTAGTCGCCGTAGCTTATAGCAAGCTGTGGCATAAATATACCAAGAAGGACCCCGAAAGTCAGTGGCCACTGATGGGATCCTTCGACGACCATAAGATAGAAGCGCTAGAAATAGCTCTGCGTAGCAATAAGACGACGCCTACTATGCTTGACAGTATCGGCATGTGGCGCAAAGAAGCAACGCAACGGAAAAAGAGGGAAGAAGTAAAAGCAGAAAAGGAATTACGAAAGGCAGCTCACCTTGCCGCTAGAAAGTTAGAAGAAGACATAAAGGAGAGAAGGGAAACTAAACTAAGACAGGAGCCCGAAACCTCAGGCCAGTACGCTGTTAGGACCCCTTCATTGCTCTACCCTGAGTTGTCCTCCAAGCAGCGAACGAATGACGAATTACTGTTAGGTCCCCCGATCATTTACATGCCCCCTCCGTATGCACCCTCCCAATCAGTAGTGCAACACCCACAACCCCCGAACACGAGCGAAAGCAGTACAGGGGCCTCGGCCCTCACGGCCTCCGCGCCGGCTGAGCCTCTTGTGCCGAACCCAACGTCGACTACAACGCTAGACGACCATGAGATAGGAAAGAAAGAGTCCACCAGAATGAATCGATTAACTAAGGATGAACGAGCAGGAATTGACAAGATAGTAGGGACGCTGGTGGAGCGAAAAGAAAGTGAGGAGTATATAACAGACGTGTATAACTCGTATGCCGACAGCCGCAGACGACACTTCGTCGTACGGCTCTGTTATCACGCCCTGAATGCATATGAGGATAGGTACCACGATAAAGGTCCCGAAGGCTTAGTGGCCCTATATAGGAAGGTAGACATTGGGGAAGAAAGAGAGGGCGATGTAACGAACCTCTTCACTCGTACACTCGAGGTCTACCGACACCTTAAAGAACATGGACAGACCACCAAAACAGAAACCCCCATAGCAACTAAACCCCAGGGAGGAAGGGCTGATGCCATGATGCCCATCAAAGAAGCTGCCCCCTACTGGGTCCCCCCACGGGGTCAGGGAACACACGACGACATCAACCACCAAGATGCGAAGGGAAGGGTTGTATATAACTGGGTCTATCAGCCGTGGGACCGGCAAGATATTTTGACTTTTAGAAAGACTCTACCCCACTTAAGAAAGAACCCGACTGCCTTCTACACGGAATTGGGTACAGCCTTAGGCTCAACGATAATGACGTTAGCAGATATCGACTTGTTCTTTGGGCTATGCCTGCCGGCTGATGTGTGGAAACAAATCCGGAGAGTTGACCACGCTGAGCCGTTCGGATATACCTGGGTACAACTCGATACCATAGATAAACAGCGAGAACCAGGACAGAAACCCCCGAAAGCCATCTTAGAGCTCCCAGACAAGATTGTACAAAAGCTGAAGACTCTAATCCCAGAAAGAAAGGTAGACTGGTCGATAGTGACGGCTTGCCGTCAGAAACCCCAGGAAGATGTGTCTGAATACTTCTCCCGATTCGAGACTGTGTTTTCCGATTACAGTGGCCAAGACATGACCACCGCAACCGGACACCACCTCTTTGTCCAGAATTATGTAAAGGGTCTGTCGCCAGAAGTTTCCCAGAAACTACAGACCAGCGAGAGTAGTTGGGCAGCCTCCAAACCTGCAGCAATTCTCCAGATGGCCCAATACTACGAAAACCAGAAGAACGAGAACGATAGGGCGTCAGAGAAGAAGAAAAAGGAATTAAAGGAGAGGGTGATGATAGCACAGTTGCAAGGTTTGACCATAGGAAGGGAACCCCCAAAAGAGAATTACCAACCAACCGCCCCTAGAAAGCTACCCCCTAGAGACCATACACCTACACCCTACAACGGACGGAGAGACTTAGATGGGAATCAATGTGCGTTCTGTAGAGGGTTCGGACACTGGAAATCCCAGTGCCCGGTCCTTTTGGAACCGAACAAAAATAGGGACCCCAATAGACACAACCGGAAGTTTGTTGATACCCACCATCAACGTCACCACACTTGATTAGGATCACGTGTAATCGAACAACGCCATTTTCCGAATACGCTAACTAGATCGCTGATACGTACAACGCTCCAACAAAATAGTATGGTCAAACATTTTTAATAACTTATAAGTAAACCAACATTCCGACAAGATGAACAGGTTAAAACATGTTTTGAACAACTATTTACATGACAGTCTGCTGCAACCTGCATCCCAAAGCATTTACGTCCACGTGACACCGTCCTCGCCTCTCCTTCCTCGAAGTTGCAACATTGGCCTGTTTTGGGCGGTCCCTTTTAGTTGACTTTGGGTTATAAAAGCCATGCAAAAATCCCTTGACATCAGTGGCGGGCGATTGTGCGAATAGGCCGGAGGCTATACGAAGCGCCAAAGTTCTGGCAACACCAAGGCGGAGCCCGCCATGCTGTGCGGGCCTACCCGTTTTCTTTCTTCTTTCTTCAATAATGGCTGACGCCCTGGCGGGGGGGGGGCGACGCGGACGGGCCTCCCCCACCTCCCCAGGTGGAGGCTTGCCAGGAGACGAGGGCACCCCAGCCATCTTTTTCATCGGCCTGCTGAATTTCACCCTGGCACGCTGTGCGGATCTCCCCATTCTCTTCTTCTTTCGTTAATAAGGGCTGGTGCCCTGGCGGGGGGAGGCGACGCGGACGGGCCTCCCCCACCTCCCCAGGTGGAGGCTCGCCAGCAGATGAGGGCACCCCAAACGTCTTTAATTCACCGACCAGCTGAGCTGCACCCTGCCGCTGCACACGACCGCCAGGCAACCGCCCAAGCACGGGTTCACCAGGACTGCCACTAGCACCCGACGCGGGGAGTGGGCCCCCGCAGCCGAGTAAGCAGGGGCCCACTCCGGTGGTGATACCATCCAAACTGCTGTCGTCGCTGCTACTGGAACCACTCCGGTGGTGATACCATCCAAACTGCTGTCGTCGCTGCTACTGGAACCACTCCGGTGGCAATACCATCAGAACTGCCGCTGTAGCTGCTGTTGGCCCCTCTCCGATAGCCGTACCGAAGAGCTGCTGCTACTGCTGCCCTTGAACTCCGGCGGTTGACCCCTCCGGTTCCAGGCCTGGCCCACCGTGAGACAATTCTGGACTCGAAAGCTTGTTTGCTTGGGCATGGGCCCCACCCTTGACAGAACGCTCCCCTCAGCCTTGCAGAATTGGTTGGAGTCATTTGACATTCGACTCCTGCGGACTTCCGGTAAGGACAAAACCACCACCATTGCTCTTTTGTCCCCCCCCCCGGGCGGCGGCCACCTTGCCTCCGCTTGGTGCAGTGAAAAAGTAAAACATCGGCGGAAGAACCCGCCTGCCGCCCCGCCCTAAGAACGAACCATGGCATTGCTACAAGGTTGCAGTGACGCCATGCTGACGCAAAGTTGACGCTAACGAAAGTTCTCGAACTACCGAAAGGAATTCTGGTTCAACAGCTAATTCATGGAAAGACTTAGACTGTGCACTGGCCCGACCCCGCCCCAAGATGGCGCTGATGTAGGAGTGGCCTACAACTCCTTGTGGCGTTCCAGTCACGTGACATTTGTGTTAAAAAGATATATATATATATATGTACGCGATGCTTTCACACATGATGGTGGGGGAAAGGGGGGAACCGATTTTTATGTTAATATAGTGTTGCTCATGTTGCTCGACGCCTCTCACACCGTGGCCGGCCTATAGCGGCTGTAGGCCCGTATTTCTACACTGACATTGTTTTAAATAAAGGGCTTCTTAAAAAGGAATTACGGAATCAGTGTCATGACTAATCATCTGGGTTGTTGAAGGTTTCTCTTTTAAATAAAAGATTGTCACTCCTAAGCGAAAGCATACAGATAATACAGACTCAATTTGCCTAAAATATTTTTGTTTAACGGAATTTGTACCCATCACGCCTGCCCTTTTTCCAAGAATTGTCAAATCAATAATCAACTATAACTTAAGGTATATGTCGCACGCAAGGTATGGTATCTTGCACCATAATACACGACCAATTGAGAAATACATGTACGACCAGGGAACCCGAATTTAGGAGATGAATGAACTAGAGCATCTTTGCCTCGAACTAAAGAATAATAGGTCCGTGGTATTACCCACCCCTGCGGCTAGCCTGGTACATGGTAGGTAGAACCTTTTCGTGTCTGCGCGCGCTGGGGTATTTTGAATACTGCACCTTCCCTCCCCTCTTTTTCCCCTCTATAGGTCACAACGAAGTTCCGACTGGAGAGTGGAGTGGACATGGACCGCACCGAGTTCAATATCAGGGAAAACATAGACAAACGTTGTGAGATAGTGCGTAAAATTACAGACCACCATTGGGGACATGAAAAACTGTATGATATGATTGTGCGTGTGTACTACGACTACACGGCATGAATGTGTATGCATTTTATATTTGGGTCACTTGAAGAGAGCGTCACTGTATGATTGAAGCGCTCGTCCACCGATCAAAGGGAGGAGAATAAAGGGTCAGACACCCCCTAAGATAAACTACAAAATACTAAGGTACGCAGCATGCATAGGAATAGAGGACAGGAAAGGAGAGGTCCCCATGCTCAACGCAGCCCTGAGTCTCCGTCTTGATGCATGTACTGTCACACCCTGCCCGGCATTTGTGTTGACGTGATCACCGAATTTATGTCTTTTCCCCGCCTGTGTTTTCTTACATGGAACAAACCCATGCTACTCCATGTTGTGTGTGCACCAAGTGGCCTATTATCTTACCCATGTCTCTCTCTCTCTCGTCTTGTGTCGTATGTATGCCAAATAGCCTACTTGATGCACACGTCTCTCTCTCTCTCTCTCTCTCTCTCTCTCTCTCTCTCTCTCTCTCTCTCTCTCTCTCCCCCTCCCTCTCAAAAAGGGCTCTTCCTTGCTCTCTCTCTCTTTTTGAATAAATTAACGACACATACCTCTTCGGTAAGTGTATAATTGGCCTGAACACAGTGGTGTTCGAACAAATTGACAGAAACAAAAACGACCATACTTTACCAGGTTACTACCTCTCCTTTTTGCAAACGTTAAGCCTAATCGGCTGAGAAGGAAAGGACAGGTAAGACGACTGATGTCTCCCAATCTGACCCTCAACACGGGGACTATATGTCAGTGGTTTTTGTTCTTAAAGGATACCATCTCCACCACCCAGAATTACCCCTGACCAATTAGCCCGAAATAGAATGTCTAAAGCACCCTGCTCTCCCAAAAATAACCCTAGCCCTATACTAGCCGTCTCAGAGTATTTCAAACGAAACGGCTGATGGCCCTATTTTCTAATAATCCATCGCCTAAACTGATACAGGGTTACCTATTGTCCCCAACAAAGATAATGCTTAGCTTATGTTCCTCCCCGAAAGGGATACTCGTGAACGCATGACAGTAGCACCTCGCACTTACTTTTTCATAAACTTAGTAGTCCTCGGAGGAAGATGTGTACTACCAAACCTTATGTTGAGGCGAATGAGCCTCCACCGGAGAAGCCGGTTCGAATTTTTAATAAACCAGAAAGTTGACAGATGTCAGGCTTCCTGCAACGATTATAGGGCGCAGAAACCGACACCTAGAAGGCCAGACGATGGACAGGGACACCCACAGAACCCTGCACCACAGCAGTAATTAATAGATTAGTAACACGCACATTAACATCAGAATTAATAGACACCAATCATATAGTAACAGATAAGAGCATTTCCGCAACTACTCGGTGGTTGGGAGAGAGGATGAAGTATGTAAATGTCTTCCCTGCCAAAATCTCTAAGACTTTTGTTTCTTATAACCCATTCAAAGATAACCTGCAGCCATCGGAAGAGAGGGGTCGGACGTGACGCACAGCCTGGCTGCGGATCATAAAGCATCTATGACATCGACCAAGGGGGAAGCGACGAAGCAAAAAGGGCGTGAGACGAGACACCATTATCAGAACGATAAGCGCGAAGGGCTACATCGAGGCCCCTGCTCACTGACCAGCGTGCCTGAAGTCTCAACCCGTCGGGCCCGATTGATGGGCCCAGTGCTGAAAGATTCTGCTCTCCTTGGTCCGCATTTTTGATCCGATCCCACGCCACCCCCTTCTCTCTTCCTCTTTCATTTGGACTATGACTTTGACCTACTACCGAAGAACAAAAGGCAGGCACCCTGTCTCAAAGTACCTGTGGTGAACTGTGTTAAGGAACAGGACTGTGATCAGAGAACAGTGAGTGGTCACACCCTGCCACGTGAGAAATCGGATTTGAGCTGGACCTTAGCTCCACCGCCGGTGCTCAACAGTGCCAACGAAAGAAGAACAACAACAAGAGCTTACCAGTGATGGCTCTTTATAATAGGATACTGGAAAGAAGAACCTATGTTAAGTAGAAAATCCTCTCCCAACCACCCTTTTTTTTTAACTATCTTCCTATTGAGTTTTCATGATGCTGCATCAAACACTTCCGACTATACACTGGGACAGTATCCTATTCATACTCGAACACACTCGCCTGGGCCTGACCTGCGGCACAGCTAATGTAATTTTGAATGTACCTCCTCCTCGCCTACTTTATCAAACTGTATGAGACAATGTACAAAAGTGTCAGATTACTCCTGCCTGCCCTAAAGACTCTGTATCTTTAAGAAATGTATGACGAACATTGACGATACTGTAACTGAAAGGCTAACAAAGGTGAATATTGGCCAGACAAGCTGGCGAGATATGTTAAAAGGGAGGACTGTGGAAATTTAGCTTGCAAACTGAACATTATCTGCGCCATCTTGCCTCTCCCCAGCGCCACGCACAGCGAATGCACGGCCGCCATTTTAGGCACCCCACTCTCTCCCCACTCATTGTCAATCGCCAGCGCGGTCCCCTTGGCGCTGCGAGCATCCCCCGCGCGCTGGCCACCCCCGCTCTCTCATACAGGCCATAAACCCTCTCCTTCTGCGCGACCTTGCTACGGAACCACTTCCGACCGACATCCCATACATGGTCATGCCTCTCCTTTGATAACCCCCTTCCTCTGCGGCCCATTGTCTGAACTGGTCCCAGGCCATCACCTAGCCCTGCGGATGCAGTTATTGCCCCTACTGTAAGGGAAACACCCCACATCAAAGGGATTACAGTAGATCAAAGCCCCTACCCCCTGAGACCCGACCGGTCACACACACCCCCGGGAATTGACGGAATACCCTGCTGCGCAATAGCCATCTCCTACTGTGGGTGGGGTGGGAACTTCTACTGTATCTATGTATGGGATCGGATCTGAACCGGGGCTTCAGGGGATATTCCCCCATACATCAAGGGAATCTCAAGAATGTACTATGTGTAATAAAGCAATAAACCAGTGTATAAGAGACCAGGTCTCAGAGATGCAGTTAGAGCACCTCGTGACGATACCTTGCTGTCTGATCTGATGTGTTCTGCTCCGACGGAATAAAACTTTGTTTCCTGCCTTCCAGTCTCCGGCGCCTGCCTCTTTCATTGGTAAATTATTGAGTGGTATAAGAGGCGATTACCGCCGGGCAAATACTTGAAAGGTTATCGACTGAAACTGCCGCTACCATTTAACACCCCCGGTGGGTGGGGTCCCGCAGAAATGTCCCTGGTCTCTTTAGGAGACGTGGAAATGGTCCCTCCAACCCCTCTGCCTAATAACACTAAAAAATATAGGCAGTGGGTGACCATTAATGGCCATAGGGTGGAAGCTCTCAGAGACACCGGAGCAAGTGTGACAGCTGTCAAGTGTCACTTGGTGTCCAGAGAGCAGGTGGTCCCTCATGCATTCTACCCCGTTGTAGCTGCTGACAACTCACAGAGTCAGTGTGAGGTACCTCAAGTTCCTTTTGAGTGGGGGGGGTCTCAGGTACTCTTCAGGTTGCTGTGAGGCCCGCCATGCCTGTTGATTGTCTCCTTGGCAATGATTTGGAGGACTCCCCTTGGGCTAAGGTGGAGAGAAAATCGCATCTGGAAATGTTGGGTCTGCCTGAGTGGGTGTGTGCGACCACCCGGTCCATGTCAGTCAGTAAGGGTGTTGATGGGGCCCTGGAGCCTGAAAGTATGGCCCCGGTCCCAACCGTGAAGAGAAGAGGCAGGGGGCGCGGGAAACCGTCCCCCATCGTTCCCGCGGTCCAGGAGGGAGCAGACCCTGAGGGGGATGCCCTGGAACAGACAGGAGAACAAGTGGCCGAACTGGGAGACCTGCCCGAGCTGACCCATTGGCAGCAGGATGGTGGTCCCTCCAGGGAGGAATTTTGTGCTGAACAGAAAGTGTGCCCTTCTCTTGTGGGTATGAGGCAGCAGGCCTCAGCCCAAACGACAGGTGATCAGTCAGGATCACATTGGGTCTACTGGGAGAACGACCTCCTGTATAGCGAGCCTAAGGCTGCTGAACCTGGGTCAGCCCGTGTGCTGGTGGTACCCCAGCGCTTCAGAGCCTTCCTACTGGGGTTGGCTCATGACGTTCCGTTAGCTGGACATCTGGGGCAGGACAAGACCTATGACAGGCTTGTCACCCATTTTTATTGGCCCCAGATGAGAAGGGATTCATATATCCATTGTAGGACCTGTCAAACTTGCCAGGCAAGTGGGAAAAGTGGGCGGAAGCAGAAGGCTCCCCTCCAACCTTTTCCCGTCGTCAGTACCCCCTTTGAGCGAGTGGGGATTGACATTGTGGGGCCACTGGACCCCAAGACAGCCATGGGCAACAGGTTTATCCTGGTCTTGGTGGACCATGCCACCCAGTACCCGGAAGCCATCCCTCTCCGCACAGTGACGGCCCCCGTGGTGGGACGGGCACTGATGGGTGATTTTTCTCCCGCATGGGGTTCCCCAGAGAGGTGGTGTCAGACCGGGGCACCAACTTCATTTCTAATTATATGAAGTCCCTGTGGAAGGAGTGTGGGGTAACCTACAAGTTTACCACTCCTTACCACCCTCAAGGTAACGGGCTGGTTGAGAGATTCAACCGGACCCTCAAAGGCATGATCATGGGTCTTGAAGAACCAATGAGGCGTAAATGGGACGTCCTCTTGCCATGCCTGCTGTTTGCGTACCGTGAGGTGCCACAGAAGTCTCTAGGGTTCAGCCCATTTGAGCTTTTGTATGGTCACCCGGTAAGAGGACCTTTGAGTCTGGTTAAAGAAGGCTGGGAGCAATCTCTCAGGAAACCTCCCCAGGATGTATATAGCTACATGCTGGCCTTTAGGAACCAGACTCGGCGCTTCAGATATCTTGCTCAGGCAAATCTGGAGGCCAGCCAGGAAGAGATGAAGCGGTGGTACTATAAGAATGCCACTCTGGTTGAGCTTCAACCTGGTCAGAAAGTTTGGGTCATGGCCCCTGTGGAACCTTGTGCACTCAAGGACAGGTGGACTGGACCATTTGAGGTTGTGGAGAAAAAGAGCGATGTCACCTACTTGGTGGACTTGAAGTCTCCCAGGAACCCCTTAAGGGTCCTGCATGTCAACCGGTTAAAGCCCCACTTAGAAAGGTCCGAAGTGGGCATGCTCCTTGCCACAGATGCTGGGATGGAGGAGGAGAGTGAGCCTATTCCTGACCTCCTGTGTGCAAAAGAAAAAGATGGGTCAGTGGATGGTGTTGTCCTCTCTGACACACTGACCCCTGAGCAGCAGCAAGATTGTCGCCATCTGTTGGTACAATTCCCTGATCTGTTCTCCTTAATCCCTGGTGTCACTCAGTGGTGTGTCCATGATGTGGACACTGGGGACAGCACTCCTGTGAGGCACAAGGCCCACAGGGTGACTGAAAAGGTCAGAGCATATATCAAGGAGGAGGTCTCCAAGATGTTTGCCTTAGGGGTGGTTGAGTCCTCTAGCAGTCCTTGGGCCAGCCCAGTGGTCTTGGTCCCAAAGGCTGCAGCGCCTGGTGCTTCACCAGAACTTCGGTTCTGTGTAGATTACCGAGGACTCAATTCGGTCACCAAGACTGACGCGCACCCCATCCCCAGAGCTGATGAGCTCATCGATCGGTTGGGGGCTGCCCGGTACCTTAGTACGTTTGATCTAACGTCTGGGTACTGGCAGATCACCTTGACTGATGGGGCAAAAGAGAGGTCTGCATTCTCCACACCAGATGGGCACTACCAGTTCCGTGTGATGCCCTTTGGGATGAAGAATGCCCCTGCCACATTCCAGAGGTTGGTTAACCAGGTATTGGGCGGGCTGGAAGATTTCAGCGCCGCCTACCTGGACGATATAGCAGTGTTCAGCGCCAGCTGGGAGGAACACTTGCGCCACCTCCAGGAAGTGTTTTTGGCCCTGCGCAGAGCAGGCCTCACAATCAAGGCCAGTAAGTGCCAGATTGGGCAGGGTTCAGTGGTGTACTTGGGGCACCAAGTAGGGAGCGGCAAGGTGGCCCCCCTGCAACCCAAGATAGATACCATCCTGGCTTGGGAACCGCCCAAAACCCAGACTCAGGTGAGAGCATTCTTGGGTCTCACGGGTTACTACAGGAGGTTTGTCAAGGGGTATGGCAACATTGTGCACCCCTTGACCTCGCTGACTTCCAGGAAGCAGCCGAGACTTGTGATCTGGACTGACGCCTGTCAGAACGCCTTTGACACCCTGAAAACTGCAATGTGTACAGCACCGGTCCTCCAGGCACCCGACTTTTCAAAAGAATTCATTGTCCAGACAGACGCTTCAGAGCATGGTGTGGGAGCTGTTCTAGCACAGATGAATGAGGAGGGCCGAGACTTACCTGTAGCCTTCATCAGCCAGAGGTTACTTCCCAGGGAACAAAGGTGGAGTGCGATAGAGCGTGAGGCATTTGCTGTGGTCTGGGCGCTGAAGAAGCTAAGACCCTACCTGTTTGGGACTCAATTCAGGGTTCAGACAGACCATAGGCCCCTCAGATGGTTAATGCAGATGAGGGGTGAGAACCCAAAGCTATTGAGGTGGTCCATTTCCCTACAGGGGATGGACTTTACGGTGGAACACCGCCCTGGTACAGATCACGCCAATGCTGATGGTCTGTCCAGATTTTTCCGCCTTAGTGATGAGGACTCCCTGGGTGAAGGGTAGTTCTCCCCACATTTCAGCTGGAGGGGACACGTGTTAGACCTGGCATCATTGGCATGAGTCTCTCCTCCATTTTTTTCTGTTTGCCTCCTCTGTTTACGATGTTTTTGCTGGTTTATTGCTTTGGGCACTGTGCCACTGCTGATCAGTGCCACAGTGCAAGTGCTCCCTATGTTAAATTGTTACATTGATTGGTGGTACCATGATTGGCTTGGTTGACTTACTGTTCAGACCCTAGTCTAGTGCACTGCGTGTGCCAAGGGCATGTAAGTTGACTGCTGCTGGTGGGCTTGCAGCACGGGTTGTGCCACCCACAGAAGCAGCTTGTAAAAAGTGTCTCAGGCCTGCCACCGCAGCGCCTGCGTGCAGTCCCTGACTGCCATGTCGACTTGGCAAGGAAACCTACTTGCCAGTCTCTAAACCTTCACTTTGCCACATTTCAGACACCTCTATGGTAGGCCCTTGGGCAAGGTGCATTGTTGGTAAAAGGTAGGTCATGCCCTGATGTATGTGGCATGACCTAATAGTGAATTACAGCCATTTTCGTTTTTCACTATTGAAGGGCTACCTGCCTCCAATAGGCCAGACTGGGCAGACTGATTATTAACTCCATTATAATCTATCTGACTCAGGGAGCATGGTAGCAGGTCGAGTTTAGTATCCCTGAACTCAGAATTTAATAACACACCCTTTAGGATGGATGGTTTTTAGATTCTGTGTTTGAAAATAGCCCTTTTAGAAAGTGGCTATTTTCTTGTCCAACTATCCACCGGTCTCTGCTGGTTTGGTGTGTGTCAGGGGCTGGGTGGCTCCAGAGGTCTGAATGAGTCAGTGTGGGGTGAATGAGGCATTTACACATAGAGTGAGGGAAGAGTAGCCTGCCCTGCCTGACACAATACTGGCTCCACCTCCTGCTGGGCGACTGATAGCCCTGCTCCTGCCAGTGACAATACTGGCCCCGCCTCCTGCTGGGCAGCTGAGGACTCTGCCCTGCTCAGTGAATAGGCCAGGTGCCTCTGCCTGGCAACACCCACAACGAACCTGAGATGGGGGGAATTTCCCTGCTTGGACAAAAAGAACAAAGGAGAAAAGGGGTATAAGAGAAGGACCCCTGAACCAAAGACTCAGATCACTTCTGACAAGGAAACCTGTACCAAGGACAAGAAGCCTGCTGATCTAAGGATTTGCCTCCCCTTTCTGCCAGAGTGCTGTTTTGCTGTGGAGGAACCTGAAAGCTGCTTCTTTATGTTTGCCAAGGAACAAGGAGAGAGGAACTTGGTGTGTACTCTCTGAACACTTGCTAGGAAAACTCCAAGGGCTGGAAGAGTGCCAGTCTCCTGCTGAAGTGACAGGGCCAAAGGACTTCACCATCTGCTGAATTGCTGGGAAGTGTTGTTTCCAGTACACAAGGGAAAATCTGCAGTCTCGACGCCGCAGACGCCGCCGACGCCGCCGAATCCAGCTCGACATCGTGAGTAACGGCTCCAGTGTCCCGAGCCTTCGACGCCGGCCGCCGGGCCCGATCAACGCCAGCAGCAACGCCAGTGAGCAGTGGGTATCGGCCCCGGCTCCAAGTGACCCCGTCTCGACGCCGGTTTCAACGCCAGTGAGGAGTGAGTATCGGCTCCACCTCCAAGCGACCCCGTCCCGACGCCGCTGCTGATCGCATCGACTCGACGCCGTTCTCGACGCCGTGAGCGCTGCTCCGGCCCGACATCCCTCGACGCCGCTGCAGATCGACCCGACTCCGAGGCACAATCGACGCCGACCTCGACGCCGACATCTCGACGCCTGGGATCATCGTTTTCTTCATTTCTCAAGGTACTGTACTCGTGGGGTCTGTTGGAACTCCAGGCTCGACGTAGCGCTCCTCGCGGTCGACGCCGAACCTTGGGAATCCTGTAGACTCGACGTCGTGTGACTCCTATGGGGGTCACATTGTTGCCAAAGAACTGTGTTTCAGGAGAATACTTAATTCTGTTGCTAAAGAACTATTTGCCAAGAAGAAACCTTACCTGAACTATCATTTTTCCTTCCAAAGAGTATTTATTAAGACTGTGGTATATTGTTGTCGTTATTTGGTCTTGTGCTAAGCCTTATATAAAAATACTATTTTTATAATAACTTCTGTGTCGTGTCCATCTGTAGTGTATTCACTTTATTACTGTATGTGGTCATGAATGCTTAACACACAGCCTCTGAGATAAGCCTGTCTGCTCTGCCAAGCTACCAAGGGGGTAGCAGGGGTTATCTGAGTGTGTAATCCCCTTTCCCTGACTAGAGTTGGTTGGTCCCTATTTGTCAGAAGTGTATACCTCTGCCAACTAGAGACCGCCGGTTCTAACAGACACCATCGAGGGAGATAGGTTGTTTCCCTTGTTAGTAAAGGTGGGAGATACCCAGAAGAGAAGAGGAAGATGATAGCGACACTGATGACAGTCTTTTGGAGAGGTTGTTGGCAAAGCGTCCATCTCCATATAACCCAAGTTCGGAACAGGGATTGGGAACTCTTACAGAGGAATATGGCGAGCCGCAGACAAGCTCTTGTGTGAGAGTAAGAGGAAGGATTTCAGGGGGAACAGAAAGAATGGAGACACAACCATTGAGGGGAATGGAAGCAAATTAAGCTAATACAATTACCAGGCTACCGGAAGCTCTTACAGTACCGCCCACAATTGGTCCTATAGTGTCAGTATACGATCGAGATCAGACAGGAAATGGAAGTCTGATATGGTTGGTAATGGGAGAAGGTACTGGTTCCGGAGGGAATGGGACAGCGAGTGGAAGTGGTCACCCTTTGAGGCCCATAGAATCAAGTATGCCGTTGCCAGCCACAGCAGATTCCTCTAGGGGACAGGTGGAACAGAGAGCAGCGAGGACAGGGTCCTTGGCTGATTCACGCTCTGACTTGAGGATGTGGGAACCCCCAGTGAAAGGCCCTAGTGGAAGGATGACAGGAGGTAGTAATAGTCAGGGAGTTTTGGGGAGTCAATCTGTCTCACAGAACTTAATGGAAGGGAATCAGTGGGAAGATCATGGTAAAGAGAGTGGAGAGTCGAGTAGTGTGTCAAGTCGAGGGATAATTAAAGCTGATCGGAGGGCCAAGGTGCTGGATGTGGTGAGATTAAAGGCAGAAGTGGAGGAAATAATTAGTAGCAATTTGCCTTTGGAAAGGATTGAACTCTCTGAGCCAGATGAATTGCTGTTTGTGGCGAAGGATGTAACTCGCAAGGCAAGGAAAGCACATGAGAAATTGACAGAGTTGGCACAGAGGTATGATGTGGATTTGTCTAAAACGAAGATATTACAGGGGAACCAGAAGTTAAATTACAGTGATCAGGAACTAGAAGAGAAAAGAGTCATAGGTTTGAAAACAAACATTCGAGAATTGATCGTAGGGATACGTGCGTGGAGCATGCTTGACAAGTGGGAGGAAAGATGGTCAAAGAAGAAGAGTGCTAGAAGGAGCATAGGAGAGACACCACCTCCAGGAGGAGGAACAATGAGAGTAGAGGCTTTTCCGTTGCAAGAGGTACCGAGTGGAGGGTATGTGCATGTTCCTTGGAGTAGAGGTGATTTAGCAGCGTTTACCAATGACTTTCCTCAGCTGAGGGAAAAACCTGATGAGTGGTACAAGCAAGTTGATCGATTTGTCAAAATTTCAAAATTACTGTGGATTGATTTGAATACATTGTTTGACATCATGGTACCAAGTGATTTGTGGTCAGCTTGTAAGATTGCTGTTGACTGGCCATCTTCAGAGCCTGAGGGAGACTCTGTTATACATGGTCCTTCACCTGTAGTTATGAAAAAATATGAGCAGATAATCATATGGTTGCAATCCAAGATCTCGCCACAAGATATTGATTGGGTTAAGATAGACAGAACTGTTCAGGAGCCAAAGAAGGCTGTACATGCCTATTATGAGAGCAGAAGTTATCCTTATGATCCAGCAGCACTTGATTTGCTGGCAGAATAAGTCCATGGATGAGATTCTACGGTATGCCAGGAACTGTAGCGATGAAGTGGACTCGAAGCATAAGAAGCTTAAGGATAAGCTGATGCTGGTTCAAATGCAGAATGCAGAAAATGAAGATCAGACACAGTCAAACGGAGGAACGTTAGGAAGAAGGCAGAGAAATAATCGGGGAGGGACTCAGAATACATCGTGTCAGGGAAAAGGGAAACCCATAGATCCTAAAACAGGAATAGATGTTGCCACGCTAATAAAGACCACTGCATGTCATAATTGTCACAAGATCGGGCATTGGAAGCCGAGTGTAGATTGAATCCTGCTAATCAGATTCAGATGGAGGAAGTCGTGTAGACACATGAGGTCGTCAATATGGTGACAAGACCCAGATCTGTACAAGGGGGGACAATAGGTCCGCAGGTACAAGTTCCCCAGCCACTGAGAATCCCACAGGGAAACCGAACTTACCAACAGATGCCCTTTATCGAGACTTTCAACAAACTTGATTCAGATCCATTGCAACAACGGTGTCTGAGGGGGGAGGAAGACTGTACCCTTGGAGTAGTCTTGGAGATAGACCAGAGAGGACCGTATGTAGAGGCGGATGTTGACGGTCATCCAACTACCTTTTTGGTTGCCTGTGATTGAGTCTATGATCGAACAGGGAATTCTGAAGGAAATAATGGGGAGTCCATGTAACTCACCGATCATGGGATTGCAGAAACCTAGTGGGAAGTATAGGATTGTGCAAGACCTGCGCGAGGTCAATATGATTGCGGTTCCATGTTGTCCCATGGTACCGAATCCATCAGTGATACTGTTCCAGATCCCATGTGAAGCTAAATGGTTTACTGTGATTGATCTGTGTCAAGCATTCTTTTCAATACCATTGCATGAAGAGAGCCAATTTTTATTTGCTTTCCAGCTGGAAGATCGTGTGTTAGCGTGCTATCGTATCCCTCAAGGGTATACAGAGAGTTCATCGATCTTTAATCAGCTTTTGAAGAAGAATCTTGAGAGTCTTGTACTGCCTCAGAATTCAGTTCTTGTGCAGTACATTGATGATATTTTTAAATGTCCGAGACGGAGGGTACTTGCAGGATCGATACTGATGCGTTACTGAACCATCTAGCGGAGAATGGACACAAGGTGTCACCGAACAAGCTACAGTATTGTTTAATTGAAGTTCAGTATTTGGGACACCAAATAGAGAAGGGTAGGAGGAAGGTATCACCAGATCGAATTGGGGCGATTATGAAAATGACTGTGCCCATCACACAGAAGGAAGTCAAGATGTTTTTGGGAATGGTTGGGCACTGACGTCAGTGGATCCCAAACTTTTCTTTGATGGCGAAGCCTTTACAGAGGCTGACGCACAGGGATGTGAGCGATCCAGTACCGTGGGATCATGACTGTCTGGTAGCATTTTTGGAGCTGAGAGAGAATCTATGTCGGACTGCAGCTCTGGGGATGCCGGATTATAACAAGTCTTTTTCACTGTTCAGTTATGAGCGAGAAGGTTACGCTTTGTCAGTACTGACTTAAAGTCATGGAGGAGTCCGTAGACCAGTTGCCTACTTCTCAGCTACTTTAGATCCAGTGGCTTCAGCTTTGCCCGGATGTCTCAAATCTGTTGCTGCAACCGGTGTCAGCATTGAGTGATGTGAGAGTATTGTTATGGGTCATCCACTTACTGTTTTTGTTCCACATTCAGTTGAGCTCCTGATGACGCGAACGAAGAAACAACATATGACAAATAATACACTTACACGTTATGAGCAGGTTATACTTGCTTCAGAGAATGGGACTTTGAAACGTTGTTCTGTCCTGAATCCAGCTACTATAATGCCTTTGCCAACTGTTGATGATGAAGATTGTGAGGCCCATGACTGTCTCGATGTAACTGGATTCTGCACCAAACCGATGCCTGACATTGTTGATAAACCTCTACCTGAGTCCGATGAAATCTTTTTCATAGATGATTCATGCTTAAGAAACAATGTAGGTCACTTGAGAGCAGCATTTGCTGTATGTACCATTTCTGGAGTAGTAGAAGCTGCTTGTTTACAGGGAGTATACTCCGCACAAGTAGCTGAAATCATTGCTTTGACTCGTGCCTGTTTGGTTGCTGATCAAAGCCGAGTCACTGTTTACACCGACAGCCAGTATGGGTTCGGTGTGGTTCATGACTTCGGACAGCTATGGTCACAGATGGGTTTCCTAACGTCATCAGGATCTCCCATTAGGAATGTGGAATATGTAAGACAATTGTTAGAAGCTTTACAACGTCCATGAGAAATTGCTGTGGTGAAATGTGCAGCCCATGGGAGAGGAAATGACTTTGTCTCTCTTGGGAATAGGTATGCCTGAAGTTGCACGTTTTTGTGCTGAATAAGGGTGCATTTTTACTGGAGATTATACAGGAGAGAGCCCAGAAAGAACTGAGCTCAGCATGATGTTAGCCATGGCAGACACCTGGGATGAGCTCAAGCATCTGCAGGGAGAAGCCTCAGAAGAGGAAAAAGCTGTGTGGATCAGAGCAGGATGTGAGAAAGGAGATGAAGGGATTTGGGTTTCAGGCAATGGCCGAGCAGAGTTGCCAGATGACCTATTAAATCCTATGGCGAGACATATTCATGGAGCAGTGCACCTTGGTAGGGATGCTATGATGCGAGTGTTCAGACAGACGTGGTATAATTCACGGTTCAGTGTGTTTGCTGAAGCAGTGTGTCATAGGTGTGTTACGTGTCAGCAAATGAATGCTGGGAAGAAAACTGTGGTTGCATTGAGTCATATTAGGAAGTCTGGAGGGCCTTTCAATAGAATACAGCTCGATTTTATTGAGATGCCTATGTGCAATGGGTTGAGGTATGTTCTGGTTGTGGTGTGTGTTTTCTCACGATGGGTGGAAGCGTACGCAACAAAAAGGTGTGATAGCCTCACAGTAGCAAAGTTGTTGCTTAGGGAGTTGATACCGCGGTTCGGTTTTCCAACTTCATTGGAGTCGGATAGAGAAACACACTTCCACAGTGAAATCATGAAGCTACTTTGTGCTGCCTTAAATGTTGACCAGAGACTGCATTGTAGCTATCGACCAGAGGTTTCTGGTATCATGGAGCAGATTAATGGGACTTTGAAATGAGGATGGCAAAAGTGAGTTCGCCTTCGTCTTTGAAATGGCCGGATGCATTGCCACTGGTGTTGATGAGTGTTCGCAGTACACCTGATAGATACCCCCATGAGTACCTGATGGGGAGGGCTATGCGGTTACCTGCAGTGCCATCCACAGCCTTGATAAACATCACAGACAATTTGATCCTTGACTATTGCAAGGGACTGGCTGATGTGGTCCATTCGGTGTCTCACCAGGTGGAAGCTGCAACTGTCCCGACCTCGAGGGACCTCTGCCATGACCTGTGTCTGGGTGATTGGGTGCTAGTTCATAAGCACGTGAGGAAAGGTTGCCTTGATGCCCGTTGGAGAGGTCCTTACCATGTAATTCTGGTGACAAATACAGTGGTGAAGTGAGGAGGCTTGCCGAACTGGATACATGCCTCCCATACTCGCAGAGTTTTAGGACCCCTGGAAGAAACAGCTCCTCTCGTAGAAGGAAATCCAGCTGTGGCAGCAAGGCCACTTGAGTGGGCAAGCCAAGCTGTGGGGGTCACTGATGAAGCTGGTCCACCAGAACAAGCTGAGGAGGGTTACACTACACAAGAGCCAGGTATTGACTCTGAGGAGAAGGTAACGTTGCGTATGGTATATAGTCAGACTCAGCTGAAGTAACTGTTGTGCAAGGTAGTCGAGGGCAGAGAAGAAAAGCTGACACTATAGAAGAATCATGGCCTGGGAGACAAGTAAGGCTAAATCTGAGACTAGCTCCTGAAAGAGATCTTGCTCCTGTGTCAGAGACATCTGAATCTGAGTTGAATGAAGTAGAGCAAGTTCAGGAGGGTCCAAGAAGGTCGAGGAGAGTAAGAGTGTCTTGTCAAAAATACGCCGGAGGGGACTTATATGGTAACTGATGAGGGAGTGGTAGGGACCGGAAGACTGAGGTCTTCACAAGAGATCAGCAGAACACCGAACTGAAAATCGAGGTGGGATTGATAGTTTCTGGACTGGAAATAGAGAGTGTATTGACCATAACAGCTCCGAGACCTCCAGTATTGAGCAGAGTGCAGATTCTGATCCTTCAGGAATTGTCTTTTCTGACTTTTAAACATCAGCCACCAGCCCAAGAGATTGCAGCTGTTCGTCATGAAATATTGCAGCGTGTGTTCATCGAAATTGGTTCTGAGCTTGTAAGAGACTGTAAATGAACTGTGAACTGTAAATAAATGTCTCAAAGAAGATAACCTATGTCTGAGTGCAAGAAGAATATATTTAGGGTTTTCTGGTAGAAGAAGAAAGAGGGCTAGGGGAATCGCTTTGGACTGTGTAAATAAGATCAGAGGAACTGAACTGTGAAAGAATTTCCAGAATTTCAATGAATTGTGTTTGAACCTTTGTGTATCCTTTGTGTATCCCGTTGCTGAGCTGAACCGACAAGTTAGAGATGGAGTTTGGAAGTTCGAACTGTAGGTCTAAGTGTGTGATAGGTACATTTATTGTAGGGGTAATAGTAGAGATAGTAGTTGTTGTATCTGTAATCATTTCACACGATGCAAAAGTTGGGGAAGTGGGGGTACAAGGGACGTCCACACCTACCACTTCTAGCACAAAAGAGGGTATCGTAGGAGCTGAAAAAGCTATGCTAGATCAAACTAGTCGTATGTTGCATGTAGATTTGTTTAGAGGTGATAATATGCTTAATGCCTATGCAAAGCTGCTATATGAGTATGTGAATACAATGGATGTGAGAGACTGTTATGTGTGTATGCAGTTGCCTGTATCAGTGGAGGAAGGTATTCGATACCATCATCACCCTTTGACGTATGGTATTACCTGTAGTTTATTGCTTATTATGTTTTATGACAAGGGTCACTATGAATATTATTTTTCTAATTATGATGTAGTGCTTTCAGAAGTCAAAGCTTATAAGCATTTGAATAAGTATGATCATTATAAGCAGGAAGATAGAATAGGGAAGTATTTTATCCCCACTGTAACTTTAGATACAGCTTATGCACGTCAACACAATCTAACATGTTCATTAACAGGTGTAGAAAAGATGTTTATAGATCAAGTAGAAGATAGGCATAGACAACTAATAGGAAATAGTTACAACAAGGGAGGTAAAGTTGAGCGGACCAAAGAAGAGTTAGTTCATAAGGCAAAAGGGAGGAGTGGTCCAATTGCACTAAAATTTGAGCAGAGAGGGAAGTTGTGCGTGAGACAAGTTCAGACCTACTATGATAAGGTCTTTGTGGGAGAGAGTGTAAATGATCATACTTTCACCATTGAGGCCTCAGCAAAGACGTTTTTACAAGACGCAATACAAGTGGTGCCAAATGTGTATTTTGTGTGTGAGAAGAATGCCTATGTGCAATTGCTATTGAATTGGTATGGTACGTGCTATGTGGCAGTAGTGTTTCCCAAGATTTATCATGTGGAGGATTTGGACCATTTGGAAGGTGGATTACATCCTAGAAGGAAGTGAGGTGCAAGTGCAGGGGAAATTGTAGGAGATGTTTTTGAGACATTGATACCAGGTTTGGGAGTGGTGTTGAATGATGTCAAGATTAGAAACTTGTCAACCATTGTGGACAAGTTGTCAGCAAATACAGCTTAGTCGTTGTTGCTTGTAGATGGAGAGATAGTGTCGATAAGGTCTATGGTGATACAGAACCGTCTTGCCTTAAATGTTTTACTGGCAAAAGAGGGTGGAGTCTCTAAAATGCTGAAGGTCCAAACAGTGCTGCACTTTTATACCTGACAACAGCAAGGATTTGAAGAGATATATAAGCAACATTACTGAGATACATCACAAAGTGCATGACTTAGCCACTGAAGGAATTTGGGACAAGGTGGGAAAAGGATTTGGTAAGGTAGGGAGTTGGTTTGTGTCCTTAGGAAAGGGAATTCTTGGTTACGTCTTGAAACCTATCATTATAGTGGTGGTTTGTGTGATTTTATTGCGCGCTAAAATGAAGAGACACACCCAACGGAAGCCAGGCAACCGGACATCAGGCACACAGCTATATGACGGGGCACAGCAGACACTCCAACCAATATGTAGGCACGCATGTGAGGTTAGGTGTTGCAGAACAGTGCACCCAGCTGAAACCATGAGTACATTATCCCTGGCTCTCCACCGGTAGCTACCGGGCGATCCTATCCGAACTGCCACTGTAGTAGCATCCCCCCACTAAGCCGCTTCAATACTATTTGTTCTTCTTATTCTCCCATATTCCCATCCACTGCCCGTTATGGTGTGGGCAGACATGCAATAGCCTATGGAGCGATCTGAAGTTTACCAATAGGTACGAATGCATGGAATGTCACGGTTGAGGTTATTGGCAACACCTCGTACCGACAACCTGTTACTTAGATTATATTCACTGTCCACTTATGTAAATGAGTGTGAACTCCATTTGGAGTCCCTGCTCTGATCCACAAGAGTGAATGTGTGCACTGAGTGCATGTATTTGGCGCTCTTATTTTACACCCTATTTGGGCGCCCACAGCACCTCTCTCCTGCCCTGCAAAAAAGTGCATGATTGGGATGAGATGCCATCTATCATCTCACCATTGAGAACCATGCAGTAATTATGCCTTAATGTCTGTCTGTGTATCGTTTGTGTGTTTTTTATCTTCTCTTGATTTATCTAGGTCACAACAAGAGCAGTTATAATTGAGCTGACATCACCCTGCATTTTTCACAAGGGGAACCGCTCTCCTTTTAATATAGGGGTTCTTTATTTGTTTATTTGTTTTTCACTTCTCAAAATTACCCTTTTTGGTCCTGATGAAGCGCCAAGGATTGTTTTGACCATTGGAGGGCGGGAAACATATCGACCTGATAGTTACTGGGGTACATTATTACCCAGTCAGTAACACATAACCTACGTTTTTTTTTTAGCCTGTCAGGGGAACCAATATTTTAAAAAGCCTTTAGGGTATCCCCTAGCCAGTTTTATTCATTCACTCACTCACCCTCTCTCAATCACCCTTACTCTCACTGAAAAATCTCACATCCCCACTCATAATACGGCATGATTAAAAGATCTCAGCCAAAGTGACCCTTCGGGGGACCCATGGCCCAACGAGGAGCAACACCCAATGATGAAGCATGTCTTCCCTCGGGATGGGTGAGGGCAACAAGAGACAAAATTTGTGATTGTCTCCATTTGTGAGGTCAGAACCTAGACTCCTCTGTTCTTTACCATTCCTTTTCTATGTGGACAATAATGGTGTCCCGATAGTAACAGTAACCCACTTTTTGGATTTATCGAGGAAATATAAGTGTCAGTCCCCAGAAATGGGTGGCTTCCACCTGCAACCACTGGCTCAAGTTAAGCACTGAATGTATCATGCCTGTGCACTAGGTGAAGGAGTCGTTGCACAAGAATGGAGAGTTCCCCTATTGTAATCTTGCTTTATACTCTCTCAGTGGGGCTTAGACCACATTTTATTTCTGCTAATTGTAGAGTGGCCACATTTTCCAAACCAAAAGCCATGAAAGTCAGTAAGTGTTAGCACAGGAACACAAAGACGAGGCACTGACAGAGCACTATGGTATCACACCGCTCCAGAGGCTTTGCTATTGCTAATGTTTTTGTGGCAATCAAACAGTAAAAATGTTAGAGAAATGTGGGGCTCTACTTTAAAATTTCTCATTTCAGCATATACATATGGGGCTGTAAATGTATCTGGCTATTGGGATCTTATGACCTGGGATAGTATGAATTCTCATCTGTACGCTCACATTTTTACTAGTAATCTCCTTTAAGGAAAGCCTAGCATGAAACAAAAACATTATTGTAATGAGCTTACTTAAAAAGGCAAAGACACAAATGTTTACATGTTCAGCTTTTGCCTCTTCTTTTGCAGCAATGGTAATAAAAGGCAGATGATTTGTTCGTACCATAGGTGCCACATTTACCAGGTCCGTAAGTGACTGGGTGCCCCACACCAGTTTTGTTCTTTTCATCTTGGAACTTGTAGTTCTCTTTATAATCAGGTAAGCAAGACTGGAAGTACCAGAATGCAAAGAGAAAGCCTAGACTGGAGCAATCAGTCATGCATAGACCTGAGAACCTTGGGTAAATGTATAATATAGTCTAATATTGGTATTGAGGAGTGTTGGTTACATAATAAACCACATTGCTGATGGCTGAATGGCTTCTAAATGTCATTGTACCTAGAAATGGCAATCCAGAACCCTATTAAATAGTTAACCCCTTATATGTTTTTTATATAACATATTTATTTTAGTAGTGAGTTTAAAAAATCAGTTTAATTCAAAGTGGATTTAACACCGGGCACTGTCTGGAATTAAAATGTTCAGTTTTTGGGTTAATGAATAAAGTGCTAATAATACAAGGAGCAATGGGAAAGGCCAATGGATATTTAGGATTCTGGGCTGCAGTGTTAACACATAATTATAGATTTACCATGTTTGCCACATAATTTGCTCCATAAATTCACATGATTTGCAGATTTCACAAAAATTGCTTCTAGCACAAAAGAATGAAAATAATACTACCAGAAAGTGCTGTATAATTCATATTTTTTGCTAGATGATTTAGATAACCTTGGCGTGGAGTTCTAGTGACCCTGACAATGGTAAAGGTCTAGAGAGTTGTTTGAGGTATTTCACAAGGAACAGTGAAATATTTCCCATATTTCATGGTGCCCTGTGTGAAATATGGGCTTTTATACTACAGCATTTTGTGCAATTAAATGATAGATAGATAGATAGATAGATAGATAGATAGATAGATAGATAGATAGATAGATAGATAGATAGATAGATAGATAGATAGATAGATAGATAGATAGATAGATAGATAGATAGATAGATAGATAGATAGATAGATAGATAGATAGATAGATAGATAGATAGATGCTCCATCACAAACAGATATGAACAAAGCTAGAGAACAGGCATATAGTAAAATACAGAGCTAGGTAGATAGATTATAGGTAGTTGAATAACTAGATAAAAATTAGAAAGAGAGAGATGTCTCTTCCTGTTTCTTAGTCGATCTCTCCCTGTTGTTAGCTCTCCCCGACCTTCTTTGTCTAAATTTTTCTGCCTCCCTCACTTTCAGTCTCTCCCGATCTCACATTCTGTATCTCTGTGCCTCTCTCTCTCCCTGTCTTTCATGGACTTTCTCTTCTTGTCTATTGTCTCCCTGTATTTCTTGACTGTCTTTCCATCGCTTGCCATCTCTGTCTAAATGTGTCTCTCTCTTTCTGTGTCTCTCCCTATCTTTCTGACCTTTAGGCCTACAGTATTTCTCTCTCTCGCCTGTTCTCCCTGTATCGGGCATGTTCTCTGTCTCTCCATATCATCATCTCTGTCTGCTTATCTTTCTTTGCCTCTTTCTTTCACTCTCTCGCTGTCTTTCTCTCACATCTGTCTTTCTATTTATTTATTTTGTTTCTGAAGTTCCATGTCTCTCCTGATGTATTTCTCCACCTCATCTTCGTTCTCCCTTTCCATGCTTTCTCTCTCCACCTTTATTACGTACCTCTCATCTTTCTGTCTCTCTGTGTGTTTATATCATTGTATTTTGTCTCTCTCTATCTCTATTTTCTTATATCTCCCTGTCCTTATCTGACTTTCCTTTCCCTATCTTTCTTTTTCTTTTCTTGTTTTTGTCTGTGCCATGCTCCCTCCCTCTTTTCCTCTCTATTTCTCCCCATCTTTCCCTGTCTTTCTCTGTCTCCTTTTCTTTGGGCACTATTAATGTCATGGGACTGGGTGTGTTTTGCTGTCTGATAACTAGTTGGTCCATGTGGAAAGGTATGTCTATTAGTTCTAGGCCTGGGCGTAGTTCGCGAAGTAGCACTTCGCGAAGCTACGCAAAGTGAAGTTCGCACTACGCGAGCTACGCGTAGCACTTCACGAACTGCGTAGTACCTTGTTCGCACTGTGCCAGATGTCGTTTTCGATGATTGCACAGTGCGGACAAGCAACCGGCACTGTGCAATCATAGAAAATGGCATCTTGCACAGTGTGAGCTGTAGTTTTCTGCTGCTCGAGTAGATTTTTACTCGAGCTTCAGCTTTCTCAACGCGAACTGGTAGTTTCTCATCGCGAGCGGTCGCGAGCATACGCGACCACTCGCAATGAGAAACCTGACCTCCTCGCGTTGGGAATCTCGCCGGGAGGTTTATTTTCCATGCTCGCGATCGCCAACTTGAAGTTGCTGATCGCGAACAAGGAAAAAGTCTTGCCGGGATGTCATTTTGCTTGCTCGCGGTCGCCAACTTGACTTTGAGGACCGCGAGCAAGCAAAAAATGACCGCAGCACTACGCAACACTACGCTACGCGTGTGCGCACTGTGCTACGTGCAGTTCGCGTAGTGCGAAGTAGCGCGAACTTCGCAAACTACGCGAGCGTAGCGTAGTGCTTCGCCCAGGCTTAATTAGTTCTCCAAGAGGGCTTTTTTCGATGAGTGCAAACCTACCAAAGCAATGATATACACAACAGAAATACAACATTTATTGATGTACAGCATTGTTAAAGTTTTGTTTTTTTAAATTGGATTTGGTACACCATTATACATTATTGAAGAAAGTATAAAAAGAGAGCACTAGTTACATGATTGCGCTCTATCATGTAAATTATTTATAGGCTGAGCACATTCATACCTTCCTACATATTCCTAGAATTTTGGATGCCCTATATTTTCAGGCACTCATTGGTGTTCAGCAGCTTTTCGTACATTTCATTTGGACTTAGCTGAATTCTCTTCATATGGTGTGCATGCCATTTCCATGTGTCTGCCGTGAGCCAGTTAATGTAGTCAGTCATGTTTTTTTTTCAGTCCTTTCTAATAATTAAAGCTAAACTTTAATCTCTGGATGATCCTTCAGGCATCCACTCGGTATTGCTTATCTTGAAGGGTGAGCCATGGACATAGAGCTTCAGCCACATGAGAGTCAGTGTGCGGGTGCCGAGCTAAAGCTTGAACATGAATGGGTACCAATGAATCTAGGAATTGAGCTCAGTTACCCTCATTTCCTTGGTGCAAGTCTAGGAGTGAAATCTAAAGATTCATCTTTGTTGTGCTGTATCTGCATGTATACCGTCTTCACTGAGGACATACGTGATAGTAGACAGTCTGTACCAGGACCTTTTAAATCATTCACAATGGATGGTAGCAGAGCATCCCCCTATTGCAGCCAGTGTCATGACTTTATTCATTCTGCAAACAAGTATTTATTGAGACACATTAAGAATGCTGCATCATATAGGTCGTGGTTTGAGTCCGTGACAAAGTCAACTCAGCCCTCCACCCTTCCGAGGATGATAACCTGAATATAGTTGAACTGGGTAATAGTAATGATAGATATTTACAACAATTTGAATTTGAAACTGCAAAATAGGTGCATATCTGCAAATATTGAAACTTAAATCATCTTAAGACGTTGAGTCAAACAAAAAACAAAGGGCTAGATTTACAAGCCCCTTGCGCCCCTTTTGCGTTACTTTTAACATGGGAAAAGTGACGCAAAAGTGGCGCAAGGGGCTTGTAAATAAGCCCCAAAATTCCTACTAACACACATGCGCAAACACCAGGCACACTTGCACCCATGCTGAAAGACCACCAAACATTCAGTCACTGATGCACACAGACCAAGAGACGTGGTGCATTGTAGTGGTTGCTCATATAGTACATCGGGAAGGCTGTACAAAAGCAGTAGATCTAACAGGAGAGTGGAAAGGGAACAGGAGGGAGTGAGGAACCTGTCTTTCAAATGACATGATTTTACTCAAAAGAGAGCAATAGGTGGTAGGCGTTTGCTTGTCAGAATAAGCAGAAGAGTATAATAGGCTGCATTATGAGGACAGTTACAGTAAAGAGGGCAGGAGGTATACATCAAGGAGGAGAAACCATGAGTGTGAAGGACAGGGGCCCTAACAGATGCTTACAAATGAAAAACTATTAGAGAAATGTGTACAACAAAAATAGTCAGACAACAACATCCACAATGTGTTATCAATTTTTATTTTGCTTTTCAGGAGAATCCCAAAGTCTCCTGTACAGTTGTATTTTAATTATAAACAGTCTAAATACTCCAGTAAGCTTTGTGATGTATCATCTTCCACAGCCTTAGACAAAACTCCTATGGTGGAATCCCCATAGTTTGTGTAGTCTGTGCACAACTACACATTAATGTTCCCAGAAACCCCTTGCGGAAAACCTGACAATCCTGCCTCACTCCGTAAAACTGTCATTTAAAATTATATACATTTTTAACTTAGCATGCTTTGAAAGACCTAATTGTCACACATTTTCACCAAACATCCTCAGCGAACTGTATACTATAATCAGAAAATGCAAATGTGAATACATAGTCTGCATTGAAATAATGGGACAGCAAAATTGTTTTCAAAACTTTTAAGTCAATACAACCTGGTCAGAAACGTATCTTCACTTTGTTATTACCATGCCCCTCAGGCCCCTGAGCCAAAGGTTCCTTGCTACAGGCCTATACTGACTGTCAGGGTGAAGCAGGATGCTTAGGAACGTTTTCTTGATGTCTATCACGGAAAAGATGCCGGTGTCCACAGGTATATTAGTCAGGATGATGGAAGGGTCTGGCATTACAGGAAATTCTGGGACCACAATGTCATTGAGGGGGCATAGGTTCTGTACCAAGAGTCGGGTCCCCCCTTACTCTTTTTGACCATGAAGATCGGTGTAATGCAGGGAGATATTCCCACTTGGAGAACCCCCTGATCGATTAGTGCCTGGATTGTGGGCGCTATACCTTCACCAGCTTCCCTGGAGAGCTGGTACTGGTGTACCTGGGGTAGGGTGGACCCTTACTGCAGCGTTATCTTTACAGATTCAGCGGTATTAATGAGGCCCATCTGCCCATAGTTGTGGCGGCACTGCTGACAGATCTTGTTCCGCCATGTTGTCAGTACTGCCATGGGCAGCAGGGTCCCATTTCGCAGCTCTACCCTTACCATGATTGAATTGACAAACACAACCTCTGTGTCCCTAAGAAATTTGTGACCAACTGATCATCTGTTACATCACGTACAGGAAGGCTGGGTGAACAAAGATGATACAAGTCCACAACATATTTGCTTGGTCAGTGGCCAGCAAGAACCCATAATCAGGCCGTAATTCTATGGCCTCCAGGCAGAACAGCACTTTGTCTTGGGGTTCCAAGTCACGATGTCCCTCCCGGCGGGACACAAATTCATTAGGCAACTGTAACTTTTGGCAAACAGTTCAATTGTGCTATCAATAATTGTGAGGACTGCATTGGTGAAGGCCGTCAGGTCAGTGGGTGCTGCCCTCATTGGCCCCTCTGTGCGATGGCCGTGGTTTAAGGGCATGAGTCTTAATGGGAAAACACCAGAAGTCGAGCAGGTCACTGTCCCATCTTTTGAGAAATAAATGTTCATGTTAAATGTTCATGTTAAATGTGGTCATTAAGTCTCTTCCTAAGAGATTAGTGGGGGGTGAGGGGTGATATAACAATTGTCCCTTACCCTGCCTCCCACGTTCAAAGCCAGGGGTCTTGTGAAGGGGACCCTCTTAACAGTACCGGAGAACTATCGCATATCCATAAAGTCTTTGGAAAGGGAAACAATCCCTTCTTTAAAACATGGCTTGGATACCCCTGTGTCAATCAGGAAGCTGTAGGGCATTTTATTTACTAGCACTGTTATGGTGGGTTCCTCCTCAGACTTGCAAGTCCACTGACAGCACAGGACACATGAGGGTGGAGGTGTGTGTGTCATCCACCGGACGCAGGGCCAACCCTGGCTGACCCCGTGGCTTACTTACTTCTTGGAGCGGAAGGGGGATTGTGACCAAGTCCCGCTCTTGGGAGTACTCCATACTACTTCCTCAGATCCTACTACTGCATGCTTCATCTCTTCTGGACCTCTCGCCGGTACCCACACTGGTGTCACCACCTTCTGTTCCATTGCAGCTACAGCTGTTCTAACCAGGGCCGCCCACTCCCAGCTCAGAGATTTTGTGGCAATGTACTGGTCCTGAACCAACTTCTTTCTGTACTCTCTCTCATTCTTTGGCTTGCCTTTTCCCCCACCCCACAAGGCATTGCTGCATGTAGAGTAAGTTTTGTTAGGATTTCCCTTTCCATATTTGATGCAATCCTCTGCTATAGCCATATCCTCTGTCTCAAATAGCCCGTCCCTTGGCCAGGACTGGTCAAGTTGGCTCCTCTCCTTAGTACAGTCCACTAGAAAGTTGCAGAATGGGTGTGCAAAGATCTCCCCTTCCTCTCTCGCTACTATCTCCCTCGGCATCAACCTATAACCTGGATTCAGCAGTGACCACCCTTGTCTTTGGTTTCTGGGGGACTGGGGCTCCTGTCCGCATCCCCACCTGCTGTTTCCCTGTCTAAAACCACCACAAATCTCCCTGTCACTCGTGTGTTCGCCTTCACCAGTGGGAGTTCATGTTCTCCATCCTCCTGTGTTTCTATCTGTTGGACATGAGGTATGGAGGGGTTCGAACTTCAATAAGCCATCACACTGGACTGGGGTTGCACTGGGATTGCCTGGGACTGCTGGCCTGTTAACCTATCCAGCTTGGGACTACCTGTTTGTCGTGCTGTGCATGGCCCACCTTCTACTACTGGTGGATTGGAGTATCCTATTTTGGGGAGAGAAGGCAAGAGCATCTCCATACCTACATATAGTGGGGGAGGTGCTGACACCTTTCTTGCTATCTGTAGTACAGGACTGTTGATCTGTGCTTCCTTGAAGATGTCCAATATTTCTAATAAGGCCACTCTTATGTCTTTTTTTCTGATCTGAATATTTGATTCGTATGTGTGTTCTCATGTGTTCAATTGCGAGTGTCAAAAGTTCCCTCCTTTGGTCTGGGAAATGTATGTGCCTTTGTGTGTGTGTGCCTTTCTTGGCAAACCTTATTTCTTTTTTTGTCCGTGTGGGGAACCTGATTTGCATGTGTTTTAATGGTGTCTTCATGATAAGTTTGGTCGTTTTAGAGGATAAGATACCTTAGCTTTTTGGTTTTCGGGACTCTCTGGTTTTGATCTGAATCGTAGGGAACATATACATGGGGTTACTGCTTCTAATTAAGTAACTATGAGCTCAGCGCTATCTACAGAAGCATCAACAATTCAACATGAACATTTCATAAACACAAATAACAACGCACATGAAGAGTTCAACATAGAAAAAGTAGATTTTGCCAAGAAAAACTGTATCTGAATTACATTGACTCTTGGCATCAAATACGGTTTGTGTGAAATAGCAGCACCTTCATATGAAACTTTAGGTCATCGACAAAACCACAATGCTTAAGACAAAACACAGTGTGCAGTTATTATCAGCACCACAACATCACACATAGACCATAAATCAATAATCGCACTCTGTTTTACACCCAGGGGCCACGCGTATATCTGTATCATGCCCAGCAGTCCAAGGGACCGACACCTAAAAAACTGACAGAGAAAAAATTATGCCTTTATCAAAAAATACCTTAGCCCGCTCCTAACGCATGCTATCCTGTGACCAGGGGAAGCTTTGCGCGGCAAACGGGACTAAGTGAGAATGATAGTCTGTCAATATCTGCTCCAGGACGTAGATAATAGCAATAGTTTGTGGAAAAAAGGGAATAACTCGAGAACCACATACCCCTCTTGGCCAACCATAAGTTACACCTAATCTTCCATGTCCAAATATTTTTCCTAAATGTCCGAATAGCATTCTGTATCACACCCAGGGGCCAAGTGTACCATTTGTGTCACACCCAGTGGTCCAAGCATATCGGCTGTGTCGAGCACAGTGGAAAAAACATACTGTCTGTGTTACGCCCAGTGGTCCAAGCAACCAATACTTCTCACTTCTTTCAGCTACCTTCGGTGTTGAGAAACCGGTTGCACCGAGAAACCCTTTTAGACTAAAAAATAAGATTGAGGTGTCAACTCAACAATAAATACAATGAATATTCACCTTTCTTAGCCTGCTGAATATTGAATAAAGGTGACTTTCAAAGGATCACCTCTGAAGCCGCCTTGTGACTACTCAGCCAGAATATCTGAAAAGGTAATATGCCTGATTTTTGTTAGTGGCAGGGTGCTCAGGTTATATTTTTATGCTTTTCCTTATTATGCCATACACCACATGCTTTACTAAGGCTCTAATGTAGTCTCTTACCCTCTGTGACAGCTGCTTCAGGATGGACCTCTGCCCCATGGATACATCGGAACTTCCAATCAATTGCGATGTCTGCTCACGTTCCTTGTTGCGCAAATGTGAATCTATCCGGGCGGGTCTCCTTTCTTTGGCTGCAGTCGGGTTTGAGGTACCATTCAGCTCTGATGGTAGCTTGCCAAAATATTGCTTGAACATGAAATACCATGAAAAGACAAGAGACAAGAGGCACTTGGCAAAACAGGAACAGGAACAGTTCATTTGAATAAACAACATGGCCGGGTGCACAGTCACAGCCATAGGGTCTGAGGACTGTCTCACTTTACAATCGTTCGAACACGTGTCTTTATACATTTCATTGAAGGCAATAAAAATGTTCGGAGATCCTTTTTTTGGTAAGCAAGGTGAACCTCTGTCTTTGGAGCCATAAATGAATGTATTGGATGAGGAATAGAGGTGGGCCTTGTCCTTGCAGGGACACAATGAGGCCAGTGGGTAGCGTGTCCAGATGTCCGACCTGGGGAGCCCATTATCACTACGTGTACTGTGTGTGCTGTTTCCTGATTGGCTATGTGTTACTAACTTCATATGGCATCTGACTTTATGATGTTTTGGGACTGGGCGTTCCTCTCTTGCCCTGTGTGCTTTATTGGGGCCAATCTCCCTGGGCCATTGTGGAGTTGCTGCGTCTATCTGTGGGATTGATCTAGGATTTCTTGTTTGCGCATTTGTCTGCTGACTAAGTGCCACCCCACTTGTGACTTGTCAATCAGTGACCTTGGTCCTGGGTCTCAGGGTCTGCCTAATAACGTATGTCTGAGGAGGGTTGACATGGAGTTCACTACAGGTGAATTCATCAATAAAGATGCAATTTCATTTTTAAACATGAATGTATCGTTATTCATATTGGCATCACCTTTAAAAACACCTGCTGGATGTACACAGTGAAAGAAAATAATGCAATGTGTCCCTTTCTTCCCTCAGGCTATGGTTTCCTTCCCAAACTGGGGAAATGCACATTTTCTCTTAAAGCTTACCATTGAGGGTGTTTTCTAAGAACAATTACACTGTGCAGGAGAAGAACACTCGTTTTTTTCTGCAAATGTGTCTTGACAAATCTATTTATTTTTTAGTGTTACAGAAAAATGTGTGCAGAGTAAACAAAAAGTCACAATTATCAAGTGAAGTGGGAGTGAGATAATGAAAAAATCATTCTGTTGTTGCAAAATTGATTTTTTTCATACACCTAAGCAAAGCTTTCAAAAATGTTTGCACCTACCACTGTTTCTCCAAACGCCTAAGGCCATTTCGACCAAGATGTCCTTTCAATAATCCCTATATAAAAGATTGAACTGATGGCTGATTGCTGGGAACGTTCTCTGTAGAAGAACTGCTTCTGAAGGTTTAATATGGTCCTAATTGTGGGCCTTTTCGTACACAATTTTAACATTGGTAATTTATCAGCAGCGATTGCCATAGTTGTGATTAGAACAACTGGCTATACATGTCTCTTTTGTTTTTGAAGACTTTTTAAGTGGGCTCGTGAGATCAATTCTAAGAGAAGATCATGATTTGATGATGAGATGTCATGGGTTCCTCCTGCCCAAATAAACTGAGAGGACAAGTGGTTGAAACCAATCATGTATCAATAAATTACAGTAAATTCAGGTTTTGCTGAACCCCAATGCCTTAGCTGGCAGCTACATGTATTTTGAATTCAATGATTTAATATCAAAACTTGGTACTCTATAATCAATTCTGTCACACCTGCCTCCAGGGCCATGCTCTCCAGAGACTACCCAGGACAGTTCAAGACTGGGCCCCTATTCTTCCTCTTAATTTTACCAGATATGTAGGAAAGTGGAATATTATGTGGTATGGCTGTGAGACCTTAGCATGTAATATTATCACAATGTCTCAAAGATGATCCTGGGATTCAACAACAATAATCCTTAGCTCAGTCCTGGTATAGTCAGGCATTACTGGAGGAGCAGGTTTGAAGAATGTTACAGTACCATTGTGATGCATAAATAATTGACATGACTCGAAAGAAATCCGACACCAATTTATAAAAATAGAGCTTATTTTCATATGAATGTAGACACCAAAACAAACGTTCTATCATACATATAACTGGAGTTATGATTTTTCAAAGCATTAGAAAATAAATGCATTAAATACTGTAGAAATGTAATATTACGGTCAAGGGGAAATTCCGCTTGTGACAATTGGTCACTTAGGGGTCAGGTTGCTTTCTACCCTTGCAGGATAAAGGTCCTTGGGGTCCCAAGACGAAGGTTCAACAGCCGGTTCACTTTTACCTTGCTCTGTGAGTTCGGGTGTAGAGGTAGCTTTGGTGCTGTCAATCAACTTGAATCCGGTCACTCCAAGGCTGCTTTTCCCATAGGGGTGACGCTGCCAAGAAGATGTAAGTACACAGGAGCAGGGTCATTGCTGACATGAGTCGCTGTTTCTGTGAGGTGCCCTCTTAATGCAAAGTTGACTTATGGGGTCAGTCACCAGACTGGTGACCAACAAGCCTTGGTTGCGGTAAAGGTAATCCAAAGGAGCCTTGGTGGCTGGAGGTCCACATGAGTGATGTAATGACTCGAGACTTCAGTGAGAGCCAAACTACAACTCCCAGAATGCGCTGCACCACTCTCCTTTGATGATCTCTAGACAGGCCCAGTGACCAGCACTTTTTTGGCTTTAGCATGTCGTTTTACCTGCAGTTTGCAGGGGATTGGTGCCACCAATCCAGAGGAGTCTAGACTGCTTCTGGCACCCACAGGGATCCCTATTCCAGGGAGTTCCGAGTTTTGGCCATGAACAGCGATCACTCATGCAGTTCCAAGCAATGCTGCCACTGGGATTCAGTTTCCCTCTCTTTGTTTGTGGCAGGGGCAAAGTCTTGTTGTCAGTGAAAATGATCTTCTTGCTGTAGTTTGTCCTTGGAGTATGTCGATGAGAGCTGAGGTTCTGGTGCCAGGGGTGTCCCTTAAACCCTGGATTTAGTGGAGTTAGGGGTGTGGGAGCTAGTAGCCAATGTGCAGATACTCCTTTCCGCTACTCTGCCCCTGAGGTGACCACATCTGGTGGGGTGATCACTTTTCCTAACCAGAACCGATTAATTCTGCCCTCCTAAAGATGGCAGAAATCCACTTTAGGTGTGTAGATCTAGCTTATCCATCCTGGGGGTGTAGCCAGCATTCCTGGCGGTGCGCACTTCTGGCATACCTAATTTCCTGCCTTGCCTGGGTCCAACATGCCTAGGGCAAGGGGAGGGGTCTTTGTCCTCCTCAGAGAGACAGCCTTCTTGCATATCGGAGGCGGTGAGACCATTAAAGCTTGCCGCTCCGTTGTCTCACTTTACTAGCCCACTCAGGGGAAGGGAGGTGTGACCTCTTTCCTGCCTAAGCCTTTCTTCGGCCTCTTGAGAGCATACGCACTACCTGGCAGGGGTTCATAAATCTGTCTTGGCGGTAACTGCGGTGGGTAACCCAGGCCTGCCAGCCAAAGTACATGTCAGCAGGGGTAATCAGTAGGGTAAGCTGTAAGGTCGCCAGCTGGGTGCATGCAAGCCTTCTCTTGACACAAGATTAATGTCAGGGGAGAGAAGGCATGTTATTTAACACCAAACTCGACTTATTTAGGTGGTACTATAAGGGAGCTAGCAACCTGGGTATTCCTGGGTACCAGTCCCATGTAATCCTATGGACCCCCTATCACTTAATGTGCGCTTTAATGGGAAAGTCACTGTAGAGACATATCAGCTTGTACTTACATGTCTACACTTCTAATATGCTGCACCACGCCTCTTGGGTTCAAGAAGCCTGCTCTAGGGGTGACTTACATATTCTAAAAGCAGTGCTGTGACTTTGTCACACATGGTGGGAACAAAGTTGAAATGGAGCAGTGAACACTGTTCCTGAAGTCTGCAATGGCAGGCCTGCTGTCATTAGTTTACTCGGGTCACTCAGGGTGGCCCAACCAGTGCTGCAAGCCCTGTGTACCCCTTGACCAGCCATGCCCTGGGTACCACATGTACCACTTACCAGGGACTTATAAGGGAGGTAAGCTCTTGTCAATTGGGTATGCCAATTACACATGTCACCTTAGGGGAAAGGACACTGGTACTGGAGCCTGGTTGGGAGGCTTCAGTGCACTGTCAGAGTAAAATGCCAGCATCCAGCAGTCCAATTTCCTACAAGATGTATCTCACCAAGGAACTCTCATGGGCAGGAATGGATAAATAAAGTTGCTAGGGTGAGGTCTCAGAGGGGCTGTGGGTCATTATGTCATTGAAAATCAACAGGCCTCTCTAAAACTGACCTGTTTCACAAGTGAGCAGTCGCCTCTGGTAGGATTGCGTTTACATTGAGCTCATTATTTTCCAATCATCTTAATTGCTGTGAGCCCACGTCCTCCTTGTCACAGGTCTACTGCCTTCCTCCCACAGCTTCATTTTCTTTAGCAATTGTTGAGCTTTATATTTAGCAGGAGGCGGGGGAGTGGAACTTTTATGGATGAAGGGGAGGAGGATAAATGAAGGGGAGGGAACACTTCTGAAACTTTGTTTATGGAATGCTTAGCTATGGAAACTGTCTTGAGGGGTGGGGTCACCTTATAAAGTGTGGACTGTGATGGGGAGGACTAGGACTCGGGGTAATGAAGATTATAATAATATATGCATTAACCATACGTCCAGCTACCCTATCACAGTCCTTATTTTCTGAGGGTTTAACCAAACTTTCCATTTTCTATAGGGATTTGACATGACCAATAATTATGCAATTTATCCAGTATTTAATGAAAATCATAAATCAGTGATGTTATTTATATCATAACAGATTTCTATATGTCGGAGCCAAAATTAGGAAAATCTTTATTCAAATCTAACTGATACTTCTTCACAAAAGAAGTAGGATGAGATCACTTCCAAAACAGGAACCTCATTTGCTCCAGCCAATGATACTGACACTCCCCTGATAGAGCTACCTTGAAGTCTGCCAGGTGTACAAACTCCCAAAGAGGAGTATGCTTGAGTAATAGCCTGCTGTTCCCACCTACTTAAAGTTACTGTTGATGTTTCCCCTTTGTTTGCTGGACTATACAATACAAAAACAATTCTGAATTTTTAAAACTTTTCGTTCTTTTCAGGTAAATTAGAAGAGCTCTTATGACATTCGATGACAATAGAGTAGATGGGTCTGAATCTGATTCAAAAACTGGTTTGATAACTTATTGTGAGGAATTGAATAAAGATTTAACTTTTGGCTTGAAATTAGGCTCCAGGTACGGTCATAATGTATCCGGGTAGAGTCTAATATATGAAAAAATGTTTGAAACAAAATCTCCTATTTCCGCCACCTTCTAACTGATGTTATGCCTACCAAGAAAACTACATTTACTGTTAGCCACTGAATCATTGCATATGCTAATGTTTCAAAGGAAGGACCTTACAGCCCCTTTAGTACTGTGGGAAGGTATGATGGAGTTTTTTGAGTTGTAGTTTATCTTTTAAAACTCCTCAGCATTCTTTTGACCAAAGGGGTAATCTTCGAAATATACACAAAGGTTCTTTAAAAGCTCCTATTACTGCCCATTGTGCAGATAGGGTGAAAGGAACAAAGCCATTCCAAAAACCCTTTAGTAAACAGTAGGGCTAAAATTGTATTCATTACTCCGTAGTTCAAGATGTAAGGGTGGAATATTTTCTAGATTCTTCAATATAAATAGCCACCTCTAGAATATTCTAATCTTTCAAGCCCCAACCTCTCAGTTTCCACCCCATGAGGTGAAGGAGCTTCAGTGGTGTCTTTCTTAGATTAAAATTACTCGTAGGTGATGGCTCTATGCAAAGTTGGAGACGTTGAATTGATAATTGTATTAGCGCTGGAAGCCACTATCTCAGAGGCTAATAAGAGGTGACTAAGATTAATGTTACATTCTCCTCCTGAATCTTCTGAAACACCCTGATAAGAAGGAGGATGGGAGGGAATGAGTACAGAAGACCCATTAGCCATGGGACAGACAAGGCATCTGTCCCCCGTGCCTCAGTGGAACACATCTCTGCACAGAAATGAGAAACAACAGCATTGGATTGAGACACAAAGAGATCCAGTCATAAGTGGCTAAAGTAAGCAATGATCTGTTGGATGGTCCCATTGCCAATTACAAATTTAATGAGGACTGAATGTTTCTGTTGTCACTCATCAGAATGTGCATCACACTCATTGAAAACAGATGCTTTACACTCAAGAACACATGTAATTTGCTACTGCTGCCAGGGATTTGACATTTGCCCCCTTCCCTAGATGATTGATATAGTAGTTGCAGACTACCTGGCTGTCTGTACATACAAAAATTGTCTTCCCTGTTATATAGGAAGACAGTTTTTGAAGGGCCCTGAGAATTGATGATAACTCTCACCAGTTTGAAGACTGGCGATGAAATGAATGAAATTAGAATAAAATGTATAAAGCGCGACAATCACCTGGGGGTATCTAGGCACCATAATCTATTGACTATTCCCCTTTCACTTCCATTCCTTTCACAGTGGATCCACACCACCCCTGACTTGCATCTGTTGTTACGATTAGGGGAACTGTAGGGTTTCATATGACACCCGTCTGAAAATTCTCTGGAACTTTCCATTATTTTTGGTCATTGAATCTGAGACTGGCATCATTACTTTGAAGTCTTGAAAGTGGCAGTGGTTGCTATACTTGAGAGCATAGTAATAACTTTAGATACTTTCAAAAATAAAAAAAGCTTTCTTTTAGATTTTATTGCATCATAACAACAACTGGTAATGTAACATAACAAAAGGTCACCTTCACAGATACCCCATGTTAACATTTCAAAGTCACGAGCTCATCCACATTTAGGAGATATACTTATAGTGGATATACGGTAATTTGCAGATCATACTGTTATATTTTAAAATCCCATGGTAATTATATAACAGCTTACACCATTTTGCCATTGGACTTTCATTGGCGCTTTATACTTGACCTGACAGATACTGACTTGGAGGATCCCAAATCCCTCTAGGCCTTGATGGTCTCTGCAGTTGTGATAGAATACCTCTAAGTAATTATTACTCACAGTTAAGCCTTTAATCCAGCCTTTTGGCGTTTTGCTTCGCCCACAGGTCATGGCAATTCTACGCTTCCCCATAAGAAGAGCCAATGCAGTAGATTTTCTGTGAGTCTTGGAAACTTTTTTTACACATACCAACAAGGCAACAAACAGTGAGATCTCTAACCTGAAAGGAATCATTTTGTGTAACAAATTGAATGTCTGTGATCAATATTACCAAATGGTAGGACGGGGCCAAGCAAGGTGAATGAACCCTGCTTCCAGAGGCCAACAACTTCTACACACCGAGCTCTCTGCAAGGTCCAGCTTAGCCGGACCAACCAGTGGTTAGCCGACTCCCTGTATGAATTTTAAGGACAGTAGTCTATGCCTCCCATTCGAGTAAATATCTTCAGTCTGTTGGCAGCAATAATACCCCCTGGGAATCTGAGATGTCACGGTGCAGATGTTGGAAATAGTTAACGCTAGCAGTGCTGTTCCCAACAGTCGTGTCTTTTGGCGGCATATTATACATACTGGTTAGCATTATATATGGTAATGATACTGATATGAGATTAGGTAAGAGATTCCAATCCAATCCAATCCAAAGACTTTATTCGGATAACAACGTATCCATAAAAGTGAAACACATACAAGAAATAAAATCACAGTGGGACAAGTAAATAACATATCAAATTCATAATATAAGAGGCAGTCAGTAAATAGGTTACATGGTAAGCATTGTAAATGGTGATGATACTGATATGATCGTAGGTAAGAGATTCCATTCTTTGAGCTTGGCCAGCAATACGGGTCAATTTTATACATAGTTTGCTTTAGTCTGTAGTAAAACAGTTTGTCTAACCGGGAATGGGGAACCAAGCTCATATATTCAGGTAATGGCATATACGTTTGGTTTATATATATATTTCCCATTTTAAGTGGCTTCTGCTGAGTGACTTCTTTTATTGCCCCAGGTTCCCTCACTACTGGGATTGTTAATGAGCAGCATCAAAGGTGAGCACAATGTACTAGTGTTACAAATCTCTTCCAACCTTGCCCATCCCCATATCGCGAGTCAACTCTGTAAATGTCTGTATTGGGTCACTGCATTTTCTTCACGATAATCGTATGTAAAGAAATTGGAACATCCAGGCCTTTTTCTATTTCCTAGTGTGGTGCATCCCTAATATTATGAAACCAGTGGTGCGCCTGTTGATCAAGTATTACAATACAAACTCTGAGGCAGCAAATCCACTCTCCCTATAGGGTAAGTGTAACATATTCCAGCTCACTTGTGGCTTTATCTGCCAAAATGAATGTTATCGTAAGGGATTTTAACTGTTCCATTCTTTTGCTTGCATGGCAAAATTATGCATTAATTTGCCATACCTTTCTCAATGACCAAGTCAAGTTCCAGTAGTATTTTAGATATACATTTATTATAGGCAATTCCAGCAAATTTACTGAATATTCGATCTATGATGGCATAGTAATACTAGTTAGGAGCATGATTATAGTGTTAAGCCAATAAATGACCAGACCACACCATCTGCTGAAGTCTATTACCACTTTGTAAAGGGCATAAGCCAGGCACTGTATATTTGAATTTAAGTTTCCACATTTCAGCTCAGCACGTGGCTGGTGAGAATCAACGCACACTGTGGCACCAGTTTCTGCCCTCCGTTGAGCAAAAGCTCAGCTCAAGTAAGGCACACTTAAAACAGATATGTTTACCTTTACTGTACCATCCTTGAGACAGGACAAGCAGGAGGTGGGAGAAGAGAAGTGTAACTTCCAGGACGGGAGCTAGAAGGATAACTGAAAGTGAGGAAATAGTTACAAAACTTTCATTACTGCGCACATGGATAGGAAACTGTCTCAAGGGTGTGGGGCCACCTTATAAAGTAAGGCCTGGGACATGTGATCTGTTTACAATTCTTCAGTTTCTACGTCACAACTCTACAGTTATATTATCCTGCTTACAACGTCAGTGAAACAATTTGTAGAATCAAGCACAGAGCGCAGGTGAAGACGGCACCCATTGAACTCACTCTTAACCATGAGGGAAGGCAGTCCAGTTGCACCATCACTCAAAGGCAGCCACAACTTCCTAAGGCAAAAGAAAGTTGTTTCCAAGTACAAAGTCGTTTCCAAGCCATTCTAAATGGTAAAAAAAACCATTTAACTTCAAGGAACCAAGTGACTGCTTCTAAAGGAGAGCACCAACTGTCATACGGTTCTATAGAACATTGTTTGACCTTTTATAAAGTTTAAGTGCAAACTGAAACCCTACCTTTTTGCCTATCCCCCTCTGCCATCCAGTCAGCTTTGAGTTTAACGGGAGCTGTAGTCTCCCCCAACGGCGGACAAAGGTGAAGTATGGCAGCGGGGGAGACGCACAGCGTAGGCAGCCCATCGAAGTTTCACTGCCCTGGCCCCAAATGCAGAAAATTCAGGTAGGATGTTGCCTCCGATGCTGGTGTGTAGAAAATGCGGCCCCCGCTCTGCCAAGGAAGCACTCTCTTTTAAAGCGCCTCCGGGCGCACTGGAAAGTAGAAGGTGTCAGCCCCCAAAGGATCACGGGAGCTGTAGTCTCCCCCAACGGCGGCCAAAGGTGAAGTATGGCAGCGGGGGAGACGCACAGCGTAGGCAGCCCGTCGAAGTTTCACTGCCCTGGCCCCAAATGCAGAAAATTCAGGTAGGATGTTGCCTCCGATGCTGGTGTGTAGAAAATGCGGCCCCCGCTCTGCCAAGGAAGCACTCTCTTTTAAAGCGCCTCCGGGCGCGCTGGAAAGCGGAAGGTGTCAGCCCCCAAAGGATCACGGGAGCTGTAGTCTCCCCCAACGGCGGCCAAAGGTGAAGTATGGCAGCGGGGGAGACCCACAGCGTAGGCAGCCCGTCGAAGTTTCACTGCCCTGGCCCCAAATGCAGAAAATTCAGGTAGGATGTTGCCTCCGATGCTGGTGTGTAGAAAATGCGGCCCCCGCTCTGCCAAGGAAGCACTCTCTTTTAAAGTGCCTCCGGGCGCGCTGGAAAGCGGAAGGTGTCAGCCCCCAAAGGATCACGGGAGCTGTAGTCTCCCCCAACGGCGGCCAAAGGTGAAGTATGGCAGCGGGGGAGACGCACAGCGTAGGCAGCCCGTCGAAGTTTCACTGCCCTGGCCCCAAATGCAGAAAATTCAGGTAGGATGTTGCCTCCGATGCTGGTGTGTAGAAAATGCGGAAATTGAGTTTAACAGCGGCTAGCGGCGTGCTCTGGTGTATGTAGCAAACACAACAAGATGATGAACGGAGTGCTGAAACTTTTCAACCACTCACCCCCAGTCAAGAGATCTGGGTTTAATCCATTGTTTTTTTGCTCACTATGCCACCCCAGTTTGGACCCAGCCATAGAGAAATCAGTCTTGACCATGCTCCTCATGGGAACAGTCTAGCCCGAACTGCCAGGCCAGGTCCTCCCCAGACCGGAAACAAGCATCCTGGGAACACATTCCGTCCATCAATTGTGTGTCTTTTTCTGTCTCACCCTAAGAGCGCCAGGTATGCCCAGCCGTGGGTCCCGGGCTCACTGAGACACTGGATTCAAGCTAGCCTGGCTGATGAGGGGTAATACCCCAAAATCGGGACCAGTATGCTTGTTTCTGTGCCAGGGAGGACCTGGCTTGGCAGTTCGGAATAGTCTGTTCCCATGAGGAGCAGAGTCAAGACTGATTTGTTCCTCATTCCATCCACCATTATTTGTGAGCCTTTTGCTGGTGTATGTAGGGCACTCTATAAATCCCTCACCTGATGAAATACATGTTTATTATGTCTCCTTAGAGGTCCGTTCAAGTATACAAATGACTCGCCAGGTGGTTTACATCGCGCAGAATGACAGTGTAAGTTCTAATACCTTGCAATCTGCAATTCATGGGGCCTTATCTTGTAAATAACTGGGGGTGTATAAATTCAAATAATATTTTGCTTTCTGGAGTATGTCTATTCCTCGTGAGAACTGTGTAAAATATTCTAAATACGTTGGAGTTCTTGGAAGAGTAGCTTTCCATGCGAATATCTGGACTTTCTCAATGTTGTTTGATGGCCTCGTCCCCATTTTCATCACCTGTACACCAGTATAGTGCTGTCACGTGGCTTTCCCCTGTGAGTGCCCGAGGTCGAGTCAGGTGTGGAGCAGTTACATGCAAAATGCTCCTAGGTTACCGGTTCCTGTAGGCACCTGAAAGAGTGCGCAAAAAGTCAAAGTTACAGGTGGGCATCTGATAAGAAACTATGCGAGACTACTCTGGGGGTAATAAAACTTTACATACCCCAATAATATAAATGATAAATGCAACGACAAAATATGACTGGATAAATACTCAAGAGCTTGAGGTTTAACATATACTACCGCCTCCAAAGAATCTCTTTTTTTCTTCAAACTTTTGTCTGCACTTCTTGCCAAGATTCTTCGACCAGCAAAAATGCAGAGCTGCGAAACACCGTTCGCCCCTTTACCCTTTAGATGGGTTAAAGAAGTTTATTTTAATCTATAGCGGCATACCTTCCTGTCTAGCTTTTAAAGAGAGCTCTCTTCTCAAATTAAGCCCGTTAATAAATTGAGACACACAGCAATCAATGGCACCGGCGCCTGTGCGGAGCGGCGCGCGGAGCTGGCGGTAATCACACGATAAACGCAGCGTGCTGATCTATGGTAATACTCAATAATACATTCTCCACCAGGCTCCACTCATCAGTGAGCTGGGGAGGGAGGAGGCGGGGAGCTCTCTCCTCATTGGCTGTCTCCGTCCTTTCAGGAGAACCCTTCCGGGCTGCGATTGGCCGGTGCGCTGCTGCAGGATACTAAGCATCTTTATTTTGGTGATGGATATGAAGGCATGCCAGCAGGCTGTGCGGGAGGACAGTGCTCGCAGCCAGGTTGCACTGTTGAGGCGGAGGGACTGACAGCCGTCCCGCTGCTGACATTAACCCTTCCCAGGCAAGTTTCTCTTTCCTGTTTGTGGGATTAGAGTGACGGTCATGGTTGCTGCTCAGCCTCCACCTCAAGGCGTTGCTGCCGTTTGAAGGCGAAGTCCGGGTGACTTTGCGAGCTTTGTGCCCTGCGCGACCCGGGCAGACTATGTGCAGTTAGGTCGACAGGAGGTGCCACGACCTGGAGTATCTGACTCTTCGGGGGAGAGAGGGTGCGCCGAAAAAAAGTTGTGATGCTTTTCTTCACTCAGTGCTTTGGAGCTGTTCTGGACCTCATTCACCTCAGGTTTCATCACTGCAAAGCCAAGAGGGTCTTCACAGCCGCAGGGCAGCTGGTCTGTGTGGTGAACCCCACGCGCAGCCTGAAGGTGAGTGTGCCACCCGCGAGCCTGCCTATTTTGAATATGCGAACTTTTGACACGGCGGCTGCATGCCAGCACTAGGGGGGCAAGGTGTACAGGAATGGTGAAACACGCGTGAATAGTGCATGGCTGTCGGCATACCTGCTTTCTTCTTCCTTGAATAACGTACGTGCTTGCACACAGGAAGTACTGAAACTATTCATAACATTAGCACAAACGTCACATAGTGGGACGATGGCAAGGGAGCTGGGAGGGTTAGAGGATGTATGGGAGGTTTGGGAGATGGTTGGGGATTGTTCAGTGGAGGGCGCCTTTCTCAGGGGAGCCTTAGGACTTGGAGCCTGACTTGCATTTGGATGTTAATGGAAACTACTCAGGTTTCTGGAGGAACTGTTAAATGTGGAGGAGAATCCACAGGTGTTATTTCCATCACCTTCTCATCAGTGTTGGGCTGGCCTGTCAAACAGTCTGCACTGTCACATTGGCCAGTTTTAAAGGTTTAGTGTGTGGGACGGTTTTCGTGGCCCGCGGGGCCAAAAAATAGTGCCCATGCACTAGTCCTTTCAAGTTGGCCCATCTGGCACTGCCAGGCTGTCCTCCAGGCCAGTCTAACACCGCTTCCATGTATGTGGGCATTCAGTCTGTTGCACCTCATTCAGGTGTGGCGCTTCTGCACCTGTGTAGCCTGGCTGGCTGTCCGTGCCAACAAGAACGCACATGGACGCCAGTCAGTGGAAGCAGGCTAGCAGGTTCCATTGTACTTTTTCCCTTCCGCTGGCATCATTCATGAGCCGTGGAGGCAGCCACGAAAAGTAAGCAGAGCGCAAAGTAACATGTGTAGTTTCAACATTTTGTACTCATTACCCTCTACCCCATCAGCAGCAAAATGGAGGTGGTACAGAGGTTCGCAGAGGGACTGAGGGACATGTTAGGTGCCCGGGGCGCAGAGGCAGCACTGTGTCACACCAGTTGGGGCAGTGGTAGACATGTTTGTACATTTGACCCCCATTTACTAAAGTTTTGTTTGTGTGCTTACATGACCAAAACCGACCCCGAAGGTAGCGTCTAGTTATTGACTAAAGGCCTTCATTCGCGGCGCTAAATTTCACCGAATCACGCGACGCTGCACTGACTTTAGTGAATGAGGGCTATTGTTTGCAGAAGGCATTTTCTGCGGGGTGTCCAGTCCACCCTTTCGCTCCTTTGGCTTCCTCTAGTCTACAGACTGCCTGCGTTTGAAAGTGGTACGGGCTGCCGGGTGCATCGAATCATAAACAGCTGTGCCCTCATTCACGCCATGAGAGCTCTGCACATCACCCCTTTCACCCTCTCCCTTCCTCTGGCCCCTATCGCGTCCGCTGCTTGGAGTGAGCCGTCTGCGAAAGTCAGCAGCTGCGCTGTTAACTTTAGTTCTGTCTGTGCGTTCAGTTAATCTTGTGTGACAAGTATTGATGGGAGCTGGTTTCGCTGCTGGGAGGGAGGGGGCGGCGAAGGTATATACAAAGTTATTGTGCTTCGGGTTTATTGCTTGCTATGGGTGTAGTGCCCGTAGTGTCTGGATGAATGCTCGATGTGTGATCCTCTGCTAGCTACACCGGAGACATCCGAGCAATGAAGATGCCGGTTCTAATGCCAACTTCTTCAACTTGACATGAAAATGTGTGCTCTTGGGCAGCCGTTTTTTATATCACATTCTTTATCTGTTGAAACAATAGCTCCTAACAGCAGGGTGAACGTTGACGTGTTATACGTCAACGTGCTATAATCAATTTTTATCTCCTCATGGCACAGCTCAGCGATGACCATGGCAGTCGCGGTGCTCTACAAGTACGGGTCAATAATTAGTGACAATAAACAAACAGTTTTTTTTTTATAAAACAGGAAATCCACAGAGAACTAAGAACTCAATTAAGCCCAAGATCACACTGCTGCTTCGGGTTGGGTTTGCTACTTCCACTAAAACGATATTCTGCCTAGTTGCCACTAGAAAACACCCCCTCACGCTGGGACATAACATACATAAAAGAAAGACGTGCCCTCCGTGGGGGCATTTCCCTCGCAACCGGCTCTGCTGCTAAACAGCCATGGGCATGCTTTCGGTTCACGACCTGTCGTGGTTCATTTTCTCTGTACTGGCTAGGGGTGGCTTCGTGGAGTAAACACGGCGGTTCCGTGCTGCAGGCGGCGCTTTGCCCCCGCCCTCAGGTGCCAGCCGCAGGTTATTACTGTGAAGGCATCCTTGCAGCCTGCCCTTACAACCCGCTGCGGCCGGGCAGGCTGCGGGCACCGCCACTCTCTCTGGTCTAATTATAGCTGCTCGCAGGGAAGCCTCTCTCGGATACGTTACTAAATCCCCTCTGAATGTGAATGACGACCCTCGTTCATTGATCAGGGTGGCAGCGTGTCCGTGTGAGCGTGGTATGCCTTACCCGTCCAGCTGGCACGACTCCTCTGATCTGTGGGCATCGTGCCACCTCCAACCGCATGCTTCTTGCACTGAACTGTTGTCACTGTGCCCACGCGATGAACATAGGAATGCCTGCGCATTGGTTTATTGTTAATTACCACTGGTGGAGCGCGCGACGGTTTCAACTAGAGAACACTGACTTGAGCGGATCTGGTGACACAAAGCTATAATAAGAGTTTAGTGTCATTGTGTCATAAAGGAGATGGGGGCATTGCCCATAGTTTACCCTGCCATATAGGTCTGTAACTTAATGGTCTAGTTTCTAGCATGAGTGTAGCGCTTACATTTCACTAGTGTGGCTTCGTAGCGCTCAGACGTCCCGGAACGATTATAAGCAGACGTACATGTTGGTGACGGTGTTATATGTTGATCTGTAATTTAATGATATCGTTTCTGGCATGTGTGGCGCTTAACTTCCACTAGTGCGGCTTCACAGCGCTCAGACGTTTTGGAGCGATTACAAGCAGTGAAAGCGCGTGGGGCTGTGCATTTTCTATTGAACGTGAAGCCAGCTAACACTTTATGTGACAGCAGGAGACATCTGTAGCATCTGTCGAGCAGCACCAGAGCGGAGCCTGGCGGAACCCTCCACCAAGGCCTGCCAAGCTCTTTCTAACGTGCCCTCCCTTGCACTGTCCCACGCGAGTGGGTTGGTTATGCAACATATACGTATGTGATTCGAATTTTAATATATCATCAAAAAGACAAAGGCACCGTTCTCTAATGGAGAAGTAATTGGAGTGATTACAATGCGTCGTGTCAGCAGCACTGGGTCGTGCCTTCGAGACAGCTCAATCCGTCAGTCCCTTTACTGCAAGAATCTGAGTGCCACCCACAGGCAAGCAACGCCTGGAGCCCAGGCGGGACAGGCTTGGTCTCTCATCCTTCCAAGGTCGACAAAACGCATGTTGTTGAGTTGGACAATAACAACGTATTCTTAACTTTCTCAACAGCACTTTTTGAATTCAAACCTTTCCAGCCTCTGTGAACCCGCCTCTCCTCACCAGGAAGCGCCTTGGTGTAGTTTAGATTAAAGAGACGTGCAATATAGTTAATTTATTAATTCACTGAATCATTCAGTTTTTATTAATTCTGCTTCTAGGGTTAATATCTTTGTAACATGCAGTTGCAATCAATGGCGCCCACAGCAGTCACATCTGAATAGAAAATCACTCAGATCACAGGCTAATTCCAACTATTTTGACGTTCACCTGAGACAGACCCCGTGCTCGATGCTGATGGCATCTTGTGTGAAACATCTTCCCAATCTTTCTATTTTTACAAAAACAGTTCTTACTTTTTGTTTTAAAAAACCGATCATTCCCGAGGTGAATGTCGACCTTGAGGGGCCCAGGCGGAATGAGGAGGGGTTGAGGGGGGCTCCTGTTCTGTGAAACCAAGGTAGAAGTAGACTGCGAAAGGAAGTAAAGAAATGGGCGTGCGTGCACCTGGTGAATGACAGAGGCGTACCTATCATTGGTGCAGCAGGTGCAGTGACACCGGGTTCAGAGTCCTGCGGGGGCCATTCTACCCTGAAACGTTCTGTATTTTACTACCCCAACACCAGCCAAAAGGCCCATTTTCCTTGCTTGCACCTTGGAACACGGTATCATTTGTACTCTACGAGTTAATGCCAAATCGAACGGCAAATTAGGACCCACTTAATGGCTTTAAGTGTTACATTTGTTTGAGGAGTCAGATGGCAAAGATCACATCTTTTTGAGAGGCAGTCTAAGGGTGTTTCAAGATGAGCTCTGGAGGGCATCCTTCTAATGGAAACCTATGAAGAAAGTTGGCACTGGGCACAGTCTGACTGTGTATTAGTAAATGTATATGTTTGGGAAGCACTTGTTTTATCTTAAACACTAAACCCCATTGCACATTTTGAGGCAGCGTTATATTGTGTACAATACAATTGTAAACTAATGGCTTCCACCTTCATATTGGTTTCATCTGGGGGTAGGTCCTCAAAGAACCCTAAATGCACTCTGTTCTCCACTGTGCCAACTAGGAATCAGTATCTCGGATTGTCTGGCTACACACAGACATCTGCAGTGATTACATTAACCAACTGAGCTTTCATTTACCTCAGATTACTTTAACTGGCAGTGAGTTATATTTGATATGCATTTACCTTAAGGTGAAAGGTCAACAAAATAGTTGCAGAATAATTTGTTCTTTTTGGCAATGTTTCTGGCCCTGCACCCACCCTCACTGACCCCGCCCCCATTACACTCAGGGTCACCGCTTTTTTCTGTTCTTCAGTCACTGGATAGACCTCCTCATAATTTCCTCTAACGCGATATTGGCGGTGCTCTTAAGTAAAGCAAGGTGAAGGGAGAACTTTACAAAATGTCCATGTAAACAAATGATCCAAAGAAGGTAAAATGTCAAGGTGTACCCATGTCCCTGGTGCTCTTGGTTTACACCCAGAATGTCTCACTCGTGAGGACATGCTTTATCAGCTGATAAAGACCTCTTCAGGGTTAGTCATGCTGAAATGTTGACCAAACTCAAGCCATGTGTTCAGTGGAGTATGTCTTCTATTGCATGCACAAACTATTGCATAAAGTGGGTCACATGTTGAGAATGCTTCCCATCTTCCCTCTAGTAGTTAGTCTACAGAAGCACCCTCCAGAGGGAGCCATCTTGGGGTGGTGAAAGGCTAGGAGAACAAAAGTGCTCTGCTTCTGTAGGGTGTGATTACTGATTAGCTTGCTACCAGTGTAAGCCGCAATAGCTCCATGTGCCGTCTATCAGCTTGTTGACAAAAGCGCTCTCCAGAGGAAGCCATCTAAGGTTGGTAGTGGTTTAGAACAGCAGACCTCTGCCTATGGAGGTTTGTAAGCAGCTGGACACCAGTGTAACCTATAATAGCTCCATTTTGGTTCTGTTGAACTGTATATTGCAGCCCCCTCCAGAGGGAGCCATCTTGGGATGGTACTAGGCTAGGATAACAGCTGAGCTCGGCCTCTGGATACGAGCATAACATCTGAAAGCACTTTTATGGCACAGTGGTTCTGATTCACTCCTGTTCTATGACGGCCTACATTTGATCTCAGTTAATGTGTTTCATCGTTAGAGCAGGGCATCACATAATAGTGCTAGTCATTCTTCTATACACAATCTTCAGATGTGTATCTGTTATCATACAGTTAGGTGTTGTCAGGAGATCCATTAGCGTCGGCTGAACTCAGAGCATGTGCAGGCTTGTTCATGCACCTTCATTGCCCAAGAGTCCCCCGTTATATGAACTGTGATAGTCTATGCCTGATACGATAACCAACCTGCCTTATTCCTTTTGTATTTGATTGACTAGGGCCGCATTCCACTGATGAAGTCATGGAACTACTTTTTTGTAAAAAATCTATTACTTGTTTAGCCCTCCATGGGACTGCATGGCTTACTCTCAGAGCACCCTTGTTCTCTTTACTGTGATCCCACTCTAAATCAACCCATCTCTCTCTTACTGCCCTACCTTCCTATGGTCTTCGGTTGTGCACCACGCACCAGATGGAGGCCTTGGGGATGCCTTGTATGTTCTTCTTACCCTGTCTCTTCTCTCATACGCTATCTCCCAGTGCTCTTCCACATGGCTCGAAGACTCTGATGTCAACCTTGGAGATACAAAATGGAAATATAAACCTCAGCACTTGCATTAATTCATATAGTTAATTAGCACAGATCAGTTCAAAGTACCAGCAGGACATCAATTTCGTTCTTGCGGCATAGATTTAATACGAATATTTCACAAAGAATCTTAAATCATAAAATTCAAATTTAAAAAACGATAACAATGTGATTGGAGATAGACAGCTTGGTGTGGCAATCTTCCTTTTGAGCGTTGAACCGGCAGCCGACACATGTTTCGTTTCTTAGAAACTTTTTCAAGGCTTCAGTTGTTGTATTATACGAATGACACACAATACTAGTGCCAAAAGAAAATCCAAGTTTCTTATATGATACTCGTCTTTCTCCCAAATGTATTTGGATTTTCTGTTGGAGAGAGGACCGCGTCATATATTATTTCTTATTTTTTCTAAGTAAATCCTCTGGTTATTTGTTAGTTTTAGTCTTCAACATGGTCATGGGCTATGATATGCACCTTTTATATTTAACAATGTCTCACGACGCAGTCCTTCCGCGTTTCGATGTGCAGCCTTGGAGATGCCCTGCATGGTGCCCCACTCCACTGTCCAGTGCTAGCCCTCTCTATGGTGGTAGCCTTTAATGGCTTTTAAACACCACCTTTGTTACTGAAGCCAATAGTGGCGACCGGCCATGTTTAACGCATAGAAAAGAATGAAAACATTGTTTTCTATATTTTCAAGATGGCCGCTGCACTATGTGATGCAACGTGAGTTGTCATCACATCAATCATCATGGCAATGTACATGATGCACATGATGATGCAACACACATTGCATGATGCAAGATGAATGCTATCTTGAAAGTAAAGAAAGCAACGCTTTCATTGCTTTCTACACACATTTACGCTGATCACATTGTTCTCTGAACTTTGGCAAAGCAAGACCGATTGGTTTTGACAATGTTTGTTATTATGAGACATATGAAGCTACGACCTCTGTGGTTTGTGTGAAGTACCCTTGTCCGACATTACCCTACAAATGGGGATTGTTCACAGAGGGGAATATTCATTGCCCAAATACAAAGGTGTTCCTCTTTTTAGTTCATATGGAAAATAAAACTCTATGTGAAGAAATTCCTATCACAAACCCTCTAAAAGCGTTTGTGGATATCCACATTCCCAAACTCACTGCACTGTGTGGGGGAAATGGCGTTGGCACTGTTTGCCAAACCCATGAAGTGGCGACTTTATGGATGTTTACCAAATTGGCAATGTTGCCACCGCCCTTGGCACACTCTTGTGAACAATACCTGTTACTCTGCCACGGAACCCCCACTTACGATTTCAGAAAATCTATTAATATAGCAAATTATTCTAAGAAGTGCATTACACCCTATAAAAAACCCAGAGTGCACTACTATGAAGCAGAATCCAATTTTGGGTTCAGGATGGCGTACTATTTGCCAAAAAGCACATTAATGCCTTGGTCAGAGGTCCTAAGCGCTATATAAATACATTGACAATTACAATTTTCAGCCACAGTAGTAACTTTGTATTTATTTAAGTTGAACGCATCTGCGCAAGTAGGTTTAAGACTGATTGTTAATCTCCAGATCTGCATTTGATGTAACATTGTTATCACTTTTATGTGCATCTCGCTGGGGGTTCGTGATTTCATGCGCATTGCCTTCAGGGCAGCTTAATTTACAATTAAGATCTTCCCTGTTACTGCCCTTGTATTAGGTGTACAGTCTGGGCTTCAGTCACATCCACAGTATTTCAGCTCATTATCAGTAATTTGGAACTGTTCACCCTTTCATGTTAGTCATTCTATGGTAGAAGGGTTCTCTCACAGCAAAGAACTACAGTGTAATGTTCTTTGACATCAGGGTTGTCCAAAGTCCTTGTTGGATGTTTGTAAATACCTGGGGATCTGGTCCTTATAGTCAGTGTGTGTAACTGGCAAGAAGGATCTGTACGTTAAGCATGAGCTACTGGCATACGATGTACCTTTCACGTCACAGGTTAAACACTGCCAGGGCCAACTCGGTCCTTCATCCATTTGATGTCGATAAATTGACTGCGGCAAAATTGGGCTAGTAACAGCTGGAAATTAACATAATTAGGGCCAGATGTACAAAGATTAGGAATAGTGATTTCCTAATAGCGATATCATGCAAATCGCAATTAGGAAATTGCTATTCCTAACATATGAAACTCTTTTGACTTTCATTAGTGATTCCTGGTGAATCGCAAATAGACCTACCTCATGAATATTATTGAGGTAGGTCACAATTTGGGACCCACTAGGATTCTCTGCCATCGCAGGAATGTTGCTGTATTGATTATAGATTGGTCCAGCCTTACTGATTACGGGCCAGAACCCTATATTGATTTGCACAGGAATGGTGGCCTGCTGGGGTCAGTAGACCACCATGTCTGTGATTGCTTTTAAATAAAGCAATTTTTTTTTTAACATGCAGCCTGTTTTTTTTTTTTAAAGGAAAACAGGATGCATTTAAAAATAAAAAAATGAACGTTTGAAGTTTTCTTTTTTAGAGTAGGAGACCACTGCCTGCTTCTAAAAAATCTTTTTCTGACCATTCTCATACTGGAAGAGTTCCCTTTCAGACCCCTTCCTATTAGAGAATGGGTTACGACCAAACTTTGATTTGGTGGTAAAATGCCAATGTTTTTCGACTGCATTTCGGACACAAAACATTTCTACGTAACACTGTGATTCGGTTTTAGGAATGGAACCCTTGAACACGCCCCTTCCAAATACTGAATCACAACACCCAAATTGTGATTTGGTAGCAAGTTACCAACTCGCAATTTGGGCATTGTGCATCAGAAAAAGCATTTTTGAGGTCGCATACGGCCCAATTCTACAAATCGGGACGTTTGTGAACACAAAAATGCTTCGCTCATCTAGCCCTAAGAAACATCAGAAGCTGCACTCTCAGAACCAAACAAATAAACCTATTGCTGTCATTAGGGGTTCACAGTGCACATAGAGTAGTGATTGGCACTAAATATTTGCACTCACTATTATTAAAGAAACCTTTTTAAGTGGACAACTGCCAACTCCATAAACAAAGGCAAATTTCTATGCAGAGAGCTCTACACACGAACATTTCTACCTAAGAAAAGGTGGCGATCTTCTTCGAGATGCTGTTCACCGATTCTATGCTGAGATCTCCACCTAGGTTTAAAGTTAGGACTCTCAATCCCCTCAAACGAAGGGGGTGGAGCTTTGTATGGCCGAATTTCCAACAGTAGAGTTACTAAAAGTAATTTACTCCTGTTCTGGGAGTTCTTGAACCCCTGGAGAATAGAGAGTTCTCAGCTCCCCAGGGCAGAGAACTCTCAATGCCAATATAATAACACACACTGGACCAAAAGATCACACAACTCACATACATTGAGCAAAGATAAATAGGCAGATAATGAAAAATAACACAATCATTTTTCTTCTCTTTTCTTCAGGCTACTTCACTCACATGACACAAAACACCATCTCTAGAATCTAGGATGCATTCTACTACCCTTGAGAGAATAGTGAACGTCATGGGGGAGGAGACATACCTTGACATTTCCTTTATTTTTTTTATCAATACAGGGATCTCCATGGTTTGCATCCATACAACCTCAGTGGAGTACATATGCTGCAATTACATTCAGGAGAGGATGGGTGCGAAAAAGTTCTTCCTGTTAACTCCCTTTGACCTTGCACCCACAGATATGCTGCATGTGCTTAAAGCTTAGTAATAAACTGTGAATTACATTACTCGTACACTAAAAATATATTTTTTAATAAATAAAAAAGTCGCCTATGAGAAATGAAATCAACATTTTATAATGTATTGTAACAGCATTTTTATTTTAAAATAATGTAAATAACATTATATTTACTCTTTTAAAAGAAATGTAAAATGAGAAAAACTATTTACCAAAAACGTATTCGAATTAGCATTTATTAAAAATATGTTATAATTTAATTGTAAAAGAAAATATTTTATATTATTTTCTCTGTGAAGTTTGTGCTATTTCCTGCATTGATTGATTTCTATGTAAAATTGTTGCAGTGCCAGTGAATGGTTGTGTGGAGTGCGTGACGTACTCCAGGCTTGTCTAGAGATGATGTGAGCCTATTCTGTCAATATTGCTACTGTAGTATGTATTTGTGTGACTTTGTGAGAAGTGCATATGTTTTACTAATTTGTGGGCATATTTTTGTACATGGGTGTGCCTCACTAAAACCCTCCTTAAGTTTCCTGAAAACTCTACCCTTTTGTAGCAATTATTCTCAATTTTCAACAACCACTCTCCCATTTCCAATTCAAGAATAATATTTTTTTAATAAATGATGTCAAGAATATTGTAAACATGGGCCTGTCTAGCAGTCTTAATTTCAGCCAGTGGTTTCCGGTGCTCTGCACCAGCACTTAATTGTCAACACCGTTGCCTGTGACAGTCTGCCACAAGGAGGCACTGTCTTGATAATTTAGAGATGACCACAACAACAGGTAATTAGTAATTTAATATAAATTTAAAATAACTATTACCTGCTGCTCAAGCTGTTCTTATAGCGAATTGTCACACTTGTAGAAGTGTGATGGTTAGTAGGTGTGTTGTTACTATCATTGTCTGTGCTGGCAGGAGCAATGTGTGGTGAAAGCTGCAGTGACCTCCTGACGAGAGCCCCGGCACCTATTTATTTACAAATTAAGCACTGCTGTCTAGTACCTGGTGCATTAGCAAAGCGACTTGTGTACCTCACCAGTCCATACCCTTGTAATGCAGGAAGCTACATATCCGGCATTTGATGCAGCATCACTCTGTATTAATGGCTCCTTCTCTGTGAAAATCCCCAGATCCTTTCTTTAGGGGTTCCATCATTTTGCCTGAATTCAGTTTGCATTAAATTTGGAAATCATTATTACCTAAATGCCTCATTGGCCCTCCTCCACATTATGGTCATTCCTTCCGACCTCCCTTTGGTTCAAGTGTGGCGAGAACTATTTGTGATTCCAGTGCATCCATCTTTGCAAAGTCACTTGTCTCATCTCATTCCCTTTTTATCATTCATATCTCATAAAGAACTTGTCCCGTCCCAAGTATGAACCTCTCCTTCATACTTCGCAAAACTACGAATTTCACGATTAATAACTATCTTGCGAAGACTAGCGTGCAACTCGTTTACAAACCCTTTTCAAAAGTGATCACCAATCCCCCACAGATAACATAATCATAAAGTAATCTTTGGTACGTTACTCTATCAAATGTTTCTAACAAAGTCCAATTACAGATACAAAATAAACCTTCCTGGTTTTTGGGGGAGTTACAGCATGTGCACTGTGGGAGCTGGACTTCCAATGGATATCGCTGGCCCCACTCATATTCCTAAATGCATTTTTGATGAACCACAATGTCTTAATGGTGAAAAATTCATTTTCATATTATTCACTTTCTAGCTCTTCATTGTAGCTAAACCCCTCAAAACGAGCAGCAGTGACCTTGAATCCATGCTGGCAGGACCACTATTGCCTAAATTTATATAGTGCAATCTTCAGTCATTTCAGCAACCAGAATTCTAGCCTTCCTGAAATTCCTAGGAATGATTAATGGAGATTAGTGGAGAATGATTAATGGAGATTAGTGGAGAAGTGTGGCTCAATGATTAGAGTGGCAGACCCTGATGCAGAGGTCTAGCCTGGGACCAGGGTTCAATTCCCCGCCTCGGTGGGTCTTGGGCTCAAAAATTCCACGGACCTGATAATTCTCACCTCAGTGCCATTCCAATCATGGAGTCCCACTCTGCAACTCTGGGCAATAGCTTGCTTAATCTCCACAACGGCCCCCACAACGCTAAGGATGCCTGGCCTCTACCTTGGGGGTGCCCAGGAGTGGATGCCTCACAGAGAAAGCCAGGATGGGTTCCACAGTGGTATTCGTATAAGCACCTTGAGACCCTTGTGGGTGAGTAGTGCGCTATACAAGTATCAATTTACATATTAATAGCAATGATCTCTGCAAGGGTAAAACCTAAGCATGTCTTCCTAGGAGGACTGACAGTACAGATGATATTTTGACTTTTTATGCAGGTTTAAGTTACTTCTCCACAATCCTCACATACCCTGTGATGGGTTTGGAATGACTACATATCCTCTTACAGACTGGGGCGAGAGGATTCATCGTCTGTGAAAAGCATTGACGTGCAGTACTTCGGTGCTCCTTCAGGGGTCTGTCGTGCATTGACGATCAAGCGTTGCACTGCCCTGGACTCCTTCCAGGCTGCAAGTTCAACATCATTGTGCTCTGTCAAGACACGGGCCCATTTCTAGCAATTGTGGGAGGTTACTGCTAGGGGTAATTACTAGCAGCATTCTATCACCTATTATAGGAGGGGTCCTGCCTGATTCTGCAACACCTCTGTTTGCTTGAAACATAACTCTCCGCCATTAGCACATTATTGTACAAGTTTACAGAATCACAGGGGTGGCTCCTTCCTTTGAGCTGAGGAGCGTCGCCCCACAAGCCCAGATCCCCAGAGCTGAAAAAAAAGGTAATAAAGTTTATTTATTGCCATTTACTTTTTCTGCAACCCGTCCTGAACTAAGTGTCAGGACAGGGTGAGGCCAACGCTGCAGAGTAGCAGCAGCAGGGAGCTGTACACTTTAAAATGCGCACGTTTCTTTGGCCAGCCGTCTTGGGACGGCCAGCCAGACATGCGCAATTTAAAGTTTTCTAGCCTAGCTGTCTTAGACAGCTGGGATAGAGAACGCGCAGGCCTCCACTGCTCTGAGGAGCACTGAGAGAGGCCACTCTAGCCAATCCTGGTGATGCTTTAGTGCTGTGAAAGCAGCGCCAGGATTGGATAGTGCAGTTTCCTGCATCGAGACCTTCCTGGAAGACACCCAAGGGACGAGGACATCGCCCTATGAATGAAGGAAAGCCATTTTATTTTATGACTCTTTTTGTTGCCCCCACCCCACCACCCTCGGTACAAGCCAGCCGCCACTGCAGAATCAACACAGATGATGCTGAGTGCTAGAAGCCGGGATCTTTGGGGACTCTCAATTTGCACAGTAACGTTCCTGGTCTGTTTGTGGCCCACTTAGACCTTGCAGTCCCGACACACCACAAGGGGGAGGTCCCAGTTGAGTGGCTCTGTTTGTTCAAACCCTTATCTAACATTTCCTGCAATCTGCTGGACCCCAGGGTGAAGTGACTGCCCGCTGCCCTAAAGCCCATGCGACAAAAGGGCCCAGAGCTGTTGTCACAACTTCCCTCTTGCCACCGACTTCCTGGAGAGGGACAATTCTGGATTATCAGACCCCAATCACTCTGTCTTTTTCTGTCCAGTGCCCCCTACTTCACTGGCAGTAACCTCACTGTGTCAACCCTATATAGGGTTTTGTAATAGGACCCGCAAGTCTTGTTAAGAAGCAGATGGTAGAAGTCTTGTCCTTATGATTATCTGTAGTGGAGATGTGCACCACGAGGCGCACATTCGTCACGAGGGTTGGCCAGTGATTCAAATGCCAGGAAGTCCTCTGATAAATCGCTCGTGTGCAGCCAGAGAGTTTGGCAAGCACGGGCACGTGGGCTGAATCCCCGCATGAATTAAAGTTAAAAAACAATTCATGCCTACTTTATATGCAAGAAGCAGAGTAGCCTTTAAGAAACAGCGCCTTTGATTCTGCCTCTGTGCTATGTTTGCAAGGAACATCTAAATATTATGGCTTCCTTTGGGCAGAGCATAAAAGCCCTACAAAGGTAATTTTCGAGATTGCTTCTTTTGTAACAATTGTCATTCCTTTTAGCAATGCGCGGGAACCAATTAAAAAAAATCATCCTTTTTCCACGCCGCTCTTCCAGTCCCAACCGTAGTGTGGTCTGAAGCTCCTAAAAAAATACAGACCACTTCAGTTAACTGTCTTTGAAGAAAGAGGAAAGGCAGTGGAAGCCCCCACTCTAATTACCAGTGTCCACTGCCCTTTTTTCTCAAGAACAATCCGTTGTGAGGACGGCAGCGTGAGATGGCCTCAGTCAAGTCCCCGGGTGAAATCCACGCCCCCGCAGCGGCCTATCAGAATCCGATCCGGCATTTACGCCGCATCCCCGGGTCACCTTGAAGCGGAATTGAATCCCTGTGCATCCATTACCGCGTAACCTTGGTTTTCTGCATGCTTGCTAACAAGTTAATAGCCCCTTGTTATCATTATAGATAACGCACCAGGTGCGCCGACGCGCGCGCCCGTGCCGCCATGAATGGATGGAGAGAAGCGGAAGTCGGACGCTCCGCATCCGCCTACTGCTTATTATATCTTTATAATTATGTTTTTTATATTCTTTATGCGCCAAACGATGGAAGTCCTTGCCTGATAAAAGGAGGGAGATGGTAGTGCTAACATGCCCCAATTCTAAGATACCACATGCAGTTTAAAGACAGCAGGTTAAGGGGGTTGGGGGGTTTGGGGGGGGGGGGGTTAAATGGGTTTGATGAGCACGAAATGTTCGCACAGTCTCCAGCTAGGACAGTCTTTATTACAACAACATTCCAATGTAATTGTGCATCACTAGGAAAAAGTCAAGCCTAGACACTGGAGGAGACAAAACAGCTAGAGATCTTCTAAGCAGAGATGTATCCTGACCCTTATGAGTGGAGTGCAAAATAAAGTGGACACTTGTCCCATCACTTGTCTGCTTTCGCAGTAGAGGCCCATCTGCTGAAGTAGTTGGTTAACGTTCACACTACATGTCTCGTGGTCGCATACACGCACTCTTAGCCTTGCACCACTGGTGATCTGGTGGCAGGAAATGGCAGACACAACATGACCTGTGCACCAACATGATCGTGAAGTCTTCGATCTTGTAGGAGGTTACATACAAGTACGCTTTGTGGATATCACCGAAGGCACCTATAGCCACCTAGAGGATGCTGGTGGTTTCTATCTATAGGAGTGAATGGATGGTACCCCAATCTTGCAGTTATGCAAGATACACACCACGTGTTTGCAGCTGGAGTTGGCTCTCTGCATTCTGCGATTGGGACCTGACGTGATAACATGCCCACAAGGAAATAGCTTACTCACCAATGCTGACACAGCAAAAGACAGATTCCCAAATCCTTCCTGTACATCCGACCAGTCATCTGTGCCCTAGAAGCATGTTGCTAGGCATGAGCTTTAACGCTGGCAGATGAATAATGGCATGGGAGACTGACCAATGGGTGGATTAACTAGGGGAGAAACTGACGTGGATGAAAGAGGAAGGCTCAAAGAGATCCAGAGGAGGTTAGAGACAAGGATGCTTGTCAGGCATTGTGCACAGGGGAACATTGAGTCCCAAGGTTTCCAAGGCATCTGGGAGTTAGACTAGGATGATCATAGATGAGAAGTGGGAATAGAAGGATGGACAAAAGCTTTTTCACTTGATAAGAGTTTGTTCATTTGTGTGTATTTTGCAGAGACCTAATGGCAGGGTAGTCCATTGCTTCTTGGTTGAGGGGTAATTGTTACATTGATTTTGGATGATCCCATAAGGGTTGGAAGAAGAATGCAATTAGCAGGGCAAATTGGATCGGCTGAAGGCTTTTTGTGTATGGAAATACATATTTTGACTTTGAAGCAGGAATGCTAGATGCCAGTAAAGTCAACTTGTTGAAGATTATGAGAGAGCGGAAGAAGGTGAAAAAAACAAGTATTTTTGATGGCTTGGAATGAAAGGGATGGACATACCATTGGCGGATGAGCTCCAGAAAGATTGAGGTGAGGTCTTTGGAGAAGGAGCTACAAGAGAGGAACTGACAAACGGGCAAAATGCTTGAAGGGGAGAAGGAAGTGTACACTTCAGAAAGAGGTGATGATTGTTTGGTTTTCTGTTATGGAGGTTACAATATCATTCACAGTAGCTATGAATTGGGCGGCAGGCAGTGCTTAGTTTGAGCCGGTGGTTTCTGGTGCTGGGCACCGGCACTAACTTGTGAACTCCGCCACTTATGACAGTCTACCACTTGGTGGCACTGTTTGTCTTCTTTCGAGATGAACACGACATTTGTTGTTTGTTCATTCAATATACATTGTCAGTGACTAATACCTGCCACACAAACAATTCTTATAGCTTTGGGGCCCTCTAATAGTCTGAATTGTCACATCTGTAGAAGTGTGATGATTAGTAGTTGTGTTGGTAATGTCATTTGTAGTGCTGCCAGGGGCAATGTATTGTGTGAGCTGTAGTGGCCTCCTGATTGATGAGTGCCCTGGCACTTTTTTTTGGACAAATTAAGCACTGGTAGCAGGAATAATGCAGAGTGGTGTAAGAAGAGATCTGGGATTCTGAGATAGTTGGTACGGATTGATATAGAGAAAGGAATTGAGTATGCAAAAGTAACAGGATATTGTCATGTGAATGTGTGATCTGTGGGGAGAATATGTAGATAGGATGTCACATTATTTTCTGCTTGCGGAAGAGAGTATCGTAAGGGTTATTTTTCAATCAATAGTGGATATTTCTTTACAGTAATCTCTGAACATGGAGATTTCTACCTAAGTACAAGTGCTGGGTAGAGGGCACAGTTTGGAGTTAGAGAATGGGTGGACGTGGAAGGAGACATCAAATAGAGAGTGAAAGTTGCTACCAAATAATTCAATTATTTTCCAGTGGTTGTTGCCTATAGACTATAGTGGCACAAAACACAGCATCATTTCTCTATGGTAACTAGGATTAACATGGAACCATGTCATTCATATTTGGGTATTTCCATGCCCTTGGATTCTTCTCATCTTGAATCCTGATTATAGTGTACAAGAAACGTGCAAGGATTTTTATTGTTTCAGGGAAAGCATTTTACTTGCTGGAGTGCTCTCTATGCAGTCATAAGTAGTACATTTGGGGTTTCTTTTATTTGTAATTTGACTAATTGTAAATCTGGTGGTGGCCTAAGATTGTCCTCATATACCTTACTTGGCTCTTTGGAAGATTGGGCCCTAATGCTGTAGCTAAAGCCTAATCAAACACAGACCATTTGGAACTCAGTTCCCATAGCAACATTGACCAACAGTGTCCATATAATCTCTGCCAGTCTGAATGTAAAATTTAAAAATATGAAAGATTACTATGGTAGGGTGAAAACTCCTGTTTTGGGGCATTTCTTAAGCACAAAAAAGCACATCAATATGGGTGTAAAGGTCATAGCGGTAGATTTTGATGCTTTGAGATTTGTAATTCTAAGGAACTTTGGGTTGTATGTCACTGTGCTGTGGTACAAACCTAGTCCCACAAAAATATCGCATCCATCACATGAACTACCACTTTATCCTCAAGCAAAGTATATGTAGGTATGTTTATTTTTGCTATTTTTACCTCCATATATCCCTATCTTGATATAAAGTGGGAATAGATATAGTGGGTGCGATCAGTGGTTAGTTTGTACTGGTGTTTGCAAGGGCACAACACAGGAATTTTATTCTTCACACCAGCACTTTTCTTACAACAGTCCGCCTCAAGGTGGTGCTGTCTGTCTATTTTCAGTAGAGCACATCAGTTTAACAATTCAATATACACTAAGGGCCCTATCTATCAAGGGGCTGCGTCTTTTTTGCATCACACAACGTGGTGCATGCACGATGCAACATCAAAATGTGATTTATCAAACCACGCACGGCCACTTTTCGTGGCCCTGAGTTTCTTGATAAATTAGAAGTAATGCAGCGCAGTGCAAATCGCTGAGTTGCGTTACTCGGCCCCATTGTGTTCCCTCAGAACTCCCAAGGATTTTGATGCATTCCCTGATTTACTATTACTGGTAGACCTGGGAATGCGCCAAAAAGCTAAGCCTCTTAGGGGAGGCCTAACAAGGAGAAATATTTAAAGTTTCCTTGTACATTTTGCAGCACACATAGATAGAGTAATATGCCTCAGGGGATTGTTTTTGTGCAGGAAGGTGCTCCTGCCTGCACAAATACTCCTACATGCAACACAAGCACCCTTGTACCATGTGCAAGGGTGCCTGCATTGGTGCTAGGCAGCCAAAAGGGCACCAGCGCGGGGGGGTAGTGAGGGATGCCCTGTACTGTGATAAATACAGCGCATTCCTGCCCTTTCCCTGTAATGCGATTACTTACTTTTAGATAAATATGGCCCTCAAAATATAATATTAGTAGTGTGTCCAGGCCTGTGGTAAGGGCATTTTGCAGCACTGACAGGGGCAGTAGGTAGTGCAAGCTGCAGGGAGGACCTGGCTTGGCAGTTCCGGCTGGACTGTTCCCATGAGGCACAGGGTCAAGACAGATTTGCATATGGCTGGGTTCAAACTGGAATGGCATGGTGAGCAAAAAAATGATGGATTTGGGCCCAGATCTCTGTACTGGGGTGAATGTATGACATTGTTCTGCATTCCGTCCATCAACTGTTGTTTTTGCAGTTGCATCCAAAGCAATACACTAGGCACGTTTTTTTGTGTTTTTTTTTTTAAAGAAATCAAGCACTGTATACGAACGATACTTTTGCAGGCCGAAGTTCGGGTATGTAATTGTGGTAAACTGCCCTCTCCATTTTTGATTTTGAAGAGACACGTGGCCTGCGGCAGAAATAGCTGCCACTGACAGACATTGGCTGTCATAGTTCTTTTCACGGGTGCGAATGACTTGTTGAGCGCTTTTGAGTATGAGATAACCTGAGAGTAATGTTTGTTGTGACATTTCACCGGAGCAGATTTGTTTTTTATGCTATGCTTACATTTCCCAGTATTTAGCTCTAATTACACCTCAGAGGGGCTTTTGTTCATTTATTTGTTGATGCATTTTGAGATCATCTTGGTAGGAGACATAACTACCACAGGTATGGCGTTAACTTACACTCAAAACGGCAGATTCATCGACAAAAGGTATGTTATTTGCAGTTTAAAAGCTGCATCCTGTGGTGAAAGGGACGTTCACCTTATCAGGCTGTGAGCATTCCTGCAATAAATGTGCTAATAAGGATGTTTACATGCACAAAAAGCATTCTAATTATTTTCCAACGCACAAAAATCCCTGAAGTACTCGCCATAAAGGTATATTAGATCAACAATGGGGATCGTACCTTGTGCCACAGCAAACGCAGCGCCACGCAGAAGTTCTTTTCTGGCTACAGGGCTGGGGAACAGAGCCGCTGGTAGTCTCCCTCGCCGCCTCCTACTGCATCGAGGCCGCTGTGGAGGAGGACTACAGCCCCCAGCAGCCCTCCAGTGACCCGCCCACATCCGCCGGAAAGCGCGCCCGGAGGCGCTACTTCAGCCGAGGTTCCCCCCGCGTCGCGGGACGCGCGCGGGCGTCGCGGGACGCGCGCGGGCGTCGCCGGGCTGAGCCCGGGCAGAGGGCGGGCCGTCTGTGGCCGTCCGGGGCCGGACGAGGCCGGGCCGGCCTACAACTCTTGATCTTCGAGCCAATTCCAGATCACTTTCACATCGGCAAGAGGACAGGGGAGATAAGTCACGGGGGCGTTCGTGGGCTATACATTGTTTTCAGACAACACCTATTGTTTTGTGCTTGGTATTGGCTAGTCACAAGTGGTTGACTAAGGGTTAAAGCTCTCTGGTTGTTAAAGCGGTTGTTAGACGACATTATAAACTCGTGAGGCCAAAGTTGGACCATGGGAAAAACGAAAAAACCCCATAGTAGAACAGGGGGAGGAGTAAAGGGATCCTTAGATGCATTCATCACACGGGCAGAATCCTTACTTTCACACGAAATACTATTGACGGAGCGGAGGTTATCTCTTGATTCCCTCCTGGCCCACAAACGATCTTCACTGGGGACAATTGCTGAGTGTGTCACACCTGGGGGGAGTACCCCTGAAGGCCAGAACATCTTAGCCCATAGTAACACCCAGCACGTGACCACAGCACAAGTTCACACACCAACGGTAGTAGATGGGGAACAAGAGGTAATAATATTGGAGGGGTCTTTAACCCCCCCCTGTCAACACCTTACTTCTCCCTCGAGATCAAATGTAACGGTGTCAGGAGTCCCCGAGCCACCAACCCCGGGTATCAGGGAAATTAGAGTTGAAGAACAAATTGGGAATGCCACTGGGGTAGAGAGAGAACCTGACATCCCACTAGGGAGAGAAAGTGAAGTGATTACCCGCTCGAAAAAGATGTTACTGGGGACAGACCCCACCCTAGCTCCTGGCCCTATTGTGAATATAAGGTCCCCGCCTAACGCACATCGTAAAGGAACCGAAAAAACCAGAAATGGCAATAAATCGAAAAAAGGTACACTCAGGAATGAGCCCATAGCTACTGAGGACATAAGATCCCGACTTACTTGCACACAATGTGAAACCTGTTCCCCGGTAATCAGAAAGGAATGGTTAATGGAGATAACGAAAGTACTAGAGTCCAACATAGAAGCCCTTCTCCTTAAACACTTGGCCCCCTTAGTAGAACATATCAAGAAAATAGAGGGGAAAATAATCAGGTTGTTGGATGCACAAAATAGGGAACATCCGGTGGCCCAAAAAATCACGACGCAGGAAGGGCTGGGGAGCGACTTGCGTCCAGCCAGTGCCGATTCAAATAACAGCAGGCTGGTAGGGAGCAATTTGAGAGCTGCCACTATAGTGAATAAGGACAGAGATACACCCCCCATCATTGCAACCCCTAGATTACAGCAGGAGGGTAAGAATAGTGGGACGGTAATAGCTCACAGTTTTCCAGAGGCACAGGCCAAGAGCACTCCGGGTCTTCAGACATTGGACCTGCCCCCAGCCTCCTGTCCATACACAATAGTCCTGGCGGGAGTTCCAGCCCAAAACCCCGACAGAGAAGAATCGACACGCTCCCTGATAAATAAAATTAACCACTGGTTACATAACAACGTGAAGGGAGTTAATCCGAGGAATACTCAAATCCTTATGGCAAGAAGGGTAGCTTGGGTTGGACCATCAGAGAAAAAATTCCCAGGGGACTGCGTTATTGTTAACTTCAGAGACCCGCAAATGGTAAAAGAATTACTTGCTTTCAGTTGTGGGTTCTTTGATAGTGGGTCGACAATAAAAATGCTTCCACTTAATTTTTTCTACAGGGACCACTTAACCGAGCAACGAAAAACGAATTGGAGGAAAAGGGAAATGCTTACTATAAGAAATAATAGGCCGTGGTCTGGCCCAAACCGGTTCACCCCATTATGTGAGGCAGCAGTGATGGACGAACTGGTCTGACTGGCCCATGAAGAGCTTTTAGAGCCCCTACCTCCCTCAGTTAATTTAGTGCACAGGGAATTTCTGGATATTATGGGAAATACTATAGAACTTTCCACCGGGCAAAATGGAATTTCACCAACTCCTGTAGTCAATAGCGTGGTTCCGGGAGGGACTTGCTTTGCAGGGTTCCTTGACCAAAATCAGTCCACCCTAGCTAGGAGGACAACAAATTACGAGGCGGAGGAACTTAGGGTGGTCTCTTGGAATATTGCAGGATTATCTTCCAAGTTAAAAAACAAGGAGTGGTTGGATTTTAGTCAGAAATTCCATATTATCTGTCTACAAGAGACGTGGGAGACGGATAGTAGTGCTGCACACTTAGAGGGATATAAAATGTTTTTTGTACCGGCCCGGAAATCTAGTATGGGAAGAGCGAAAGGTGGACTAATTACTTATGTGTCTCTCAAACTACAAGGGTCCTGGGAGGTCTTGGGCTGGAGTTCGGATCACTTACAGGGCATTAGTCATCGCAGGAAGGGCTTAAGTTTTGTCTTAATAAATTTTTATAATGCAGTTCAGCCAACGCAGAGGTTGAATGAGCTCGAGGATAGATTATCAGATCTACACTCCAGGGGAAATAACCCCCCAACCCTGATTTTGGTGGGCGATTTTAATTGTCATCAATGCCCACACTTAAAATGGGAAGGGGCTAAATGGGATTTCTGCCCCTCTACCAAGGACTGGCATCTAGAACATACACTAGAAGGTAGTAAACTTGGTAATATCCTGGGCTCATATGATCTAATCCCTACGATGGACTTAATCAAGCCCACTAACTCTAATATCATTAACCCAACGTTCAAAGGCAGAGGTAGGGATACCATTATTGATTTTATTCTTGTTTCGAATGATCTTAAATACAGGATTGTAGATTTTAGTATACAGATTAGCATTTTTAGTGACCATAACCCCTTGGTGCTGTCATTGATGGTCGAGGACTCATCCTCTCAGGCAAAGGCCAGTATGACGAGGGGCAAATTAGATGCAATTGATCAAGGCAGGCGCATACGTTGGTCTAACATAGATGGGGAAGCATTCTATAAAAATCTTATTGCAACCCCCGACAGTGGGATCTGGATGTGTTTAGACCAGGATGTCAAAGGCAAAAAATGGATAAATGTCTTTATAAATATGGCAAGGGACATCGACAAGTTACTCAGGGCTAAAGTACCACCTACGTCCAACAGCCAACCGAAATGGTTTGACAAAGCATGCTCCAGTGCCCAAAGAGAATTAAAACGGGCACTTAAAAAAGTACCGAAAGACAAGAGCAGGATAACGGAATGCAGGGCCCAATACAAGCTGGCCATAAAAAGGAGGAAACAAACTATCCAATCTGAGGCTTGGGGGAACCTAAAGGAGGCAGCGGAGCTGAGAGACATGTCTAAATTCTGGAAGGTGATAAATGACCCAATTTTTCAGACATCAAATAGCGAGAAGATGGTCTGTAACATCCTTCCAGAAGAATGGGTTTCTCATTTTAGTAAGCTGTATAATCATGTCAGTGCTCCAACCCAATCAGCCACAGATGTGGGGACTCTGCCAAATTCATGGGTGGAGTTTACAGTGGACGAAGTCAAAAATGGAATATGTGCCCTGACAAGAAACAAGGCCCCGGGGCCAGACGGGATTCCTCCAGATCTATTCTTATCACAGGTTGAGCTGTGGGCACCTATATTAGTGAGAATTTTTAATACAGCCGTGGAAGAGGGACTGCCAAGGTCCTGGTCAACTGCCCATATTGTCCCCATATTTAAAAAGGGAAATAAGAGTAACCCACAATGTTATCGACCGATTTCTTTAATTGATGTGTCTGCAAAGGTGCTAGGGAAGGTGATTTTAAATCGTCTTATGGACTGGGCGGAGGAAAAGGAAATTATTACAGACACCCAGTACGGTTTTAGAATGGGCCGCTCAACTACTGACCAATGCCTCAATTTATACAATCTGGTCGCAAAATATACGGTGGCTGGCGAAGGTACAGTTTTTTTAGCATTTATGGACTTGACAGCAGCCTTCGACCGGGTTAATCGAGGGAAATTATGGGAGATTCTAGAGTTGCTAGGGGTAGATTCGAGCTTGATATTCATTTTAAAATCATTGCACATGAGTACTACAGCCCAGGTTCGGTATAGCAACGAGGGGAATCTAACCGACCACTTTTCTTGCACAGGGGGTGTGAGACAAGGCTGCATCCTGGCGCCTTTTTTATTTACATTATATATAAATGGTTTGGACAATGCTTTGAGTACACTGGGAGTTGATTGCCCGAGAGTAGCAAATAGAAGTACTCCGGTCTTATTGTATGCGGATGACGCAGTACTCCTCTCGCGCACAGGGAGGGGTCTGCAATCTCTTATTGATGGCTTCTGTGAGTTCATGGCAAATCTAGACTTATCCCCTAACCTTACAAAATCCTATATTATGGAAGTAGGAAAAAGACCAACCAAGAATTTTACTTTTAAAATTGGGGGACACAAATTAGAGAAGGTTGAGGTCTTCAATTATCTAGGGATCACCTTCGATAAACATCTCAATTTTAACGCATTAACCACTGAAAAATGCAAACAGCACGTGAGCATAATGGGCTCAATCATGAATCGGGCCACGAGATTAGGTAGGTGGTCAGTGCTGGAAATACTGAATTTATATAATTCAATTTGTTGTTCCAAAATCATGTATGGGAGTGAGGTTTGGGGATTCAGAAACATGGCCACTATACAATTAGAGGAAAACAAGTTTCTTAGGAGGATCTTGCAGGTTCCTCAAAGCACACCGGCCCATATTATTCATGAGGAGCTAGGGATCCCGTATATCTCTGACAGATTAAGTTTTAAGCCATTACTGTGTTGGATTAAAATCTGGACCAACCCTGAAGCAAGTCTAAGCAGAGAAATACTAACAGACTGTATTAACAGGGATAAAGGTCATCAGATACCATGGCTTAAATATGTTCAGGATAAACTGGAGTGGCTGGGTTTTGCAAAATATTTTAAGGAACCAACGGCACTAACACCGCAGCTAAAGGTCACGTTAAAAGCAGAATATATGAGGCGGATAGCCTGTGCCCGGGAAGATAGCGAAATTCTGAAAGGGTCAGTGAGATCTCATATATTAACTAAATCTGTTGTAGGTCTCGAACCCTACCTGGCACTGATCTATAATAAAAACGATAGGTTTTTAATGACCAGATTCAGACTGGATCTCTTACATCATATTTTAGCAGTTCCCGCGGGGTACACGAAAGAAATTGGCACAAAGGGTCCCTGTGGCTGCGATCTGGGATCTCCACAGGACACCCTACATTTTGTATTCTTTTGTCCATTTTATGAATATCCGCGGGCTCTTTTTTTAAAAACCATCCTAAGAGCGAATAAATTTACCCAGGTTAGAGTAGCTCTCTTATATTTAAAACTGTCTGTGGAACCCTTCACATTGTTCTGTACTGTAAATTTTCTAAGATTAGCTGTGAAACTGAGGAAATCTAGAAGGGAGGCGTAAGTTAGTCTGATTGCCGGATACTGTAGTTGAGGCATCCGGATTAAAGGCCCCCCGTATGATAGTTTTACATTGTACACAGAACAGGAGATAATTCATGGAGTTTTCACAATTGTTGACCCGCAATGTTTACAGTACTTGGGATGTTATAAGAAGTTTGTTTTAATTAGGCTACGGCTTATTTTAAACTTGATTGATCTTATGTAAACTACGATCCTGCATTTTATTTATCGTTAAAGGGTTGGTATTCCCTACCTGTACAGATGTCAGCTCACTGCACTTTATAATAAAACTATGAATTTGTAATTTAGTATAAATCTTAGGCCCAACTCTGCTATTGAGATCTTGGAATGGTCCATCAGATATGTTTTATTTTAATGTTTTTTGATGAATTGCTCACATTATTGTATTTGAAATATGTAAATATATTGTTCTTTTCTGGATGTTTTAATATCCGAATAAAGATACTTTTGATTGATTGATTGAACAATGGGTGTTTACTAGAAATACACCTTTACTAAAACCAGAAATGAAGTTCAAAGATTATTTTTTTCCTTAAAAACCTCCAATCTGAGTCAACACGTGGGCATATATTCGATCCAGCTGGAGGCAGCTTCAAGAGTAACACAAGGAACTAATGTTTTCACAGAATGAGGAGTAAAGGCATGGGCCAGCCTCTCAACCAGAAGTGGTGGAGACAACATTTTTACATTAATTTAAAAGTCCCAGTAATATCGAAAACGATGGGATAAGGCTGGAGGCCATCTTTGGGCTTTATGAAAAGAGCTGCGAGTAAATGCTTAGACTGGATGGCTATGCTAGTCATTATGTGCTATGTTATATTATGTTCTCTACTGTTATGCCTGACATAGTATATAGCACATATTCTGCCCATTGGTATCCTAAATGTTATGCTCCTGTGCAATATAACTTCAATGCCATTGCTTTTATTGTGGTCTATTTTGAGATGTTAAGGGCCTGTTACACTTATGCGTGGCACTTGAGTCAAGGTGGGTTGTACAGAGAGGTCAACACTCTGGGCTTTAGAAATATTTACAAGGCAGCAGAGGTGTGCAACCCTATTTACTGAAGATCACTGTACTGGAAAGTACTTTTTAAAAACAAAGGGGCATATTATCAAGAAACGGCGTTAAAATTATCGCCGCTTTAGCAGCAGAAAACTTCCGCTAAAGCGGCGATAATGGGCTTGATAATATGCCCTTGAGAATTCCCATAGAAGTCCATGTTTTGGTGTCAACATGGGCTTCTATGGGAATTCTCTGCGGCATATTATCAAGCCCATTATCGCCGCTTTAGCGGAAGTTTTCTGCCAATAAAGCGGTGATAATTTTAACGCAGTGCTTGATAATATGCCCCAAAATCTTGAAAAAATGGAAAGTGGTGTGAGATCGTTCTAATCTGCCTGACTCTAGTCCTAGTATGTTGCGCCCATAAGTTATGTTTTCTATAGAGGCTTAACCGTGTATGTTTCGATCATGCAGCACTAGCTGGAGAACCACAGTAGCCTGCAGCGCCTGCAATAAGTCCTGTAATTATTCATTCAATAATGGGTAAAATTGCTGCAAACGGTGAGGAAATTCCTTTTCGGATAGCGAAAACAATTGATCAGTTTGAAGCCGTGTTTCGCCTTATGGGATCAGAAGACAAGCACTGAATATTGACTATGTGCCTACCCCATGGGATGGTTCCCCAAATAGGTGCGTCACTTGGCTCACAGTCTTTGCTGCAGTCTATACCATCACACATGGTACTCCGTCTCTGTTAGTCTTGCTGGAAGTCTTTTTCAAACGTTTGCACATCACCTTCAGTACTCAGAATTCTTACTTTTTCTTACTTTTAAAATGAAAATGCCTATTGCAGGCTTATCAAGGTGAGAATTGTTTACTTGATCAATGCTTGTTTTGAATTGTCGGACCTGGCTCCACCTCATTTGCTTATTCCCAGTTGAGTTAAGCTCCAGCTGTGCCAAACACAGTGCCTTTCCAGGCTTGCAGTTTCTTGGAGCTCCCAAAGCAAACAGTCTAATGGTTGGGACAGAATGAGAATATGCAGATTTGACTCCTAGCAACAATATTGAGTCTTGTAGGCACTCTTGGAAATTAACATATAGGTGTTCTATAGGAAAGGATCAAAGGTGCCTCGAAGATGTTCAAAGTGGTAGCCCACGTCTTTGCACTAGTAGTGGTAATCATAAACAATGGTTTGGTTGACTTATAAACCTTATATAACTATCCCATAGGAAACATTCTCTCCATTTAAAAAACAACCTTTTATTAGATTTTACAATATTGTTACACATGTTCAGCTCATTTACTATAAATGTTGTTAGGCAGAAATGATGGTAAACATTAGCAAAGAATTTTCAGGGACTAGTCGCCCATTAAGTGTTGTCCAACTTTCTAGTCAAGAAGCGGTGTGTGTCCAACATGCCGATCCTCGTGCTTTTCACTCTCTAGGAGTCAACCTTCTATTAGTGGAGAGATTGAGTAGAGATTAAACCCTTAGAGAAATAATGCAGAACTCTACGCTAAACGTTTGGGCAAGAGCAGATGTGAACAACTGGTTGTTTGATCTCTACTGAGTCAGGGGTCTTACTGAGTGTAAACCTAGAGCTTAGATAAATCTTAGGGGCCACTACGGATTGCAGCGATCATCGGGTGTGTCCTGTGATATCAGTGTCTAAAGTGGAGCCTGGGAGGCATGACGGATAAGTCAAGGGGGAGGGGAACCTTCAGTCAGTTATTTGGTGATGATATCCTCATGACGAGTCAATGATGGAAAATTTCTAGAGAGGAAAATCACCACGGTAGCAAGGATAATAATTCTACCGCTATCACATCGATCATCGTATCTAAGGAAGAAAGGTGCCATCTCCGACGTTACTCTTGAAGGCTATCAGGTGTGCATCCCAGTCCTGCGAAAGGGAGCATCTCCTCTGGCCCCTCACCTCTTACTGTCGAAGCGCTCTGCTTTCAGCCTCCACCCATGTCATTAGTGATTGGTGCACATGGGAACCTGCTGGGGTGTGCTTGCTTTCAAGTGTTGGGTCCTCAGCAGCTTAGCGAGCAGTAGTGCTACGTCCAGGAAAGGAGCTATGAGTTTAGTTTTCTTGGTTCGTTCAAGTAGCCCTAGAGCAGTTGCATCCCAGCTATGCAATGTGGTATTTATTACCTGTGATGTGGTTAAGGAGAATTTTAAGCTTTGTCTGTTTCTGTGTAAGGAAGGGTCATGTGACCACAGCATATGTTGCAAATCCAAGCAGAAGGCACAGGGGCAACAGGTGTCTTCACTCGGGAAATATCGAGTAATCTTCCTGGGAGTGAGATAGGCCCTGTGTATCAGGAAAAACCGGAATGAGTTTAAATCTGAGTACACCTGTAGGTGGTCCTATTCCTTGTCATTGAGGGACCCTCACAAGATCATCTTCTCATTTGTCTCATGGTCAAGCCAATGAAACCTGCGCCTGCTTGACAACTTTTCTTCTTTTTTTAAAACAGATTTTATTTGTCAAGGTAGACGTATATTGCAGGGCTCTGTACCCCAGAGACATCTGCACAATCAAATCACAGAAAATTGACTTTGACATTTTCAATTGGAAGCATAGAAGAAAAGGTAACAATACAAATAAACTCCAACTCCCCCCGCCCCCAACCCTCCACCCCCCGATCGCACTCTGCCCTCATAACCTGACCAAATCATTTGGACAGAGCAGGGGGTCCACCCATTCAGACCCCCCCCCCCCACCGCACAGCACCCCCGGATTCCCAGTATGAAAATATGAGTCACCTCAGAGGGTGATCCTCTGCCACCAATACCGGTTCCAACAACAGTCCACGATAATCTGCCCACCATTTCCAAATTTTGAAGTGTTTGTGCAGGCACCCTTCTGGCAACGAAGATGGATTTCTCCAGACCCATACAAAAGTCTAGGCCATTCTTCCATGCAGATAAGGAAGGGGCCCTCGGTGCCTTTCATGCCCTAGCTATGTCCCTTTTTGCTAGGGTAAAGCCCAATTGCATTAGGTGTCGCTTATAGATGTTGCCCCCTATCCCCTTCATAACATGTAACAGAGACAGACTCGGTGAGCGGGGGACATCCCAACTCAGAACCTCTGAGAGACAGGTAAAAACTCCCCTCCAGAAAAGATCTAGGGAGAGACAATGCCAGACAGTGTGGATAAGTGTGCCCTCCTCCCGATTGCATCAAAGACACATAGGAGAGGCAATCAGCCCCGCCCTCCATAGGCGCACTTGAGTAAAATAAACCCGATGTAAATACTTAAACTGGATGAGGCAAAGTCGTATTGCTATGGCCGCCCCCCCTCACGGAGCAGCTAGGGCCTCAGTCCAGTCCTCCTCTTCCAATGGACCTACTTCGCCCTCCAAATCCCCCCGGAGTTTCTGTAGCGTGGGGGAGCAAAGGGTAACTAGGGACTGATAGATCTTGGAGATTTTGCGGTCCTTGAGGTCTCCCATAAAAACTTTTGCCTCCAGCGGGCTGAACTCCGGCAAGGACTCCAAGCCCTCCAGGCTAGGGGACAGGGCGTACCTAAATTGAAGATATTGATAGAATTGAGACTGCGGCATGTGGAATTCTTTCTGGAGGTCCTGGAAGGATTTTAGTGCCAGCCCTCTCATAACATCACCCAAAACCGAGATGCCTATGTTATCCCACCCCCGGAAGCCCTGCAGGGCCGCCAGTTGCGGCAAGCGCCCATTATTCCAAAGGGGAGTTTCCCGGGTCAGCGTGCTCCACCACCCCATCCGTTGCAGCGCCTGCTTCCAGACCTGGAATACGACCTTTGTAGCCGATGTCAGCGAACCCCGCAGCGGTGCCGAATAGAGGATCCTATGTAGCGAGTAGTTTCCCATGAGTCGACGCTCGACCGCGTATGCTGGATCTTCCCTATTGCCATACCACGACCCTATTGAGGACCAGCAAATGTGAGGCTGGTAGTACAAGTGAATGTCAGAGGATGCTATCCCCCCGCAATAAGTGGACAAGAAACACGTCCTCAGGGCTACCCGCACCCTGCCCCCCTCCCATAAGAACTGCCCGAGCGCTGCATTCACCTGCCGGAACCATCGGGCGGGATCTGGTAAGGGTGGTTTTGCAGTTGGTAGAGGAGCCGGGGAAGCGCCACCATCTTAAATATAGCCGTTCTGCCATATATTGACAGGGGCATACGGGACCAGGACCTGAGGTAATTGCGCACTCATTCCCACACCGGAACCAGGTTATGCTCCCAGGAGACAGCGGGCACATCTGATAGGAGCACGCCAAGATATTTCAGCCACCCCCCCACTGCCAGCTGAACCGATGAGACCCACGAGCCCACACCCGTCCGATCTCCAAGAATCCACAACGTGGACTTATGGGGATTCATATACAGTCCAGATGTCTCCCCAAAAATCTGCATAATAATTAGTAACCGCAGCCCTGTCATGTCCACGGTCGTGAGACAGAAAAGGACGTCGTCCGCATATAATGAGATCCTGTCGGACAGTCCCAGAGCCCATTTGAAGCCCCGTACCTGTGCATCTATTCGCACCCATGCAGCCAGAGGCTCCATAGACAGGGCGAATAAATAGGGGGACAGGGGGCAGCCCTGCCTCATGCCCTGCCTGATAGAAAATGTGGAGGAGATCGCGCTGGCAACCCGCACCGACGCTGTTAGATCGGTATATAGGAGAGTTAGATAGGAAAGGAATCGCGGTCCAAGATTAAGTCTATGTAACAAAGCAAACATGTACACCCAGCTAAGGGAATCAAACGCCCTATCCATGTCAGTCAACAAGAGCGCCGCCGGTTCCCCCAGCTGCCGAATAGCCACCACCGCCACATGCGCCCACCTGATGTTGTGCCTGGTCGCCCTCTGGGGCATAAATCCAGCCTGGTCAGGATGGATCAGATTGTTAATGAGGGCAGAAGGCAATTTGCCAGGGCCTTAGCCAGGATTTTAGCCTCCACATTCAGGAGAGAGATGGGATGATACGATGCATGTTACTCCGGGGGCCTGCCCGGCTTATGAAAAGCAACCACTTCCGCATGTCTCCAGTCCGGGGGAAGTGAGCCCCGCTCTCGAGCCTCCTCCACCACAGATCGGTAGTGAGCACCCAACTGCAAGAAGTAATGTTAAAAGAATTCACTGGGAAACCCGTTGGGCCCCGGCGCCTTTCCAGAGTTAAGCTCCCCAAAAGCAGTGCCCAGCTCTTCGTCCGTCAGGGGCAACTCCAACTGGTCCCTTATCTCGTCCAACAGGGCCTTGGGCGTAAGATCAGTTATAAACGTATTTATTGTGGCAGCTTGTAAGCATTCCCTAGGGGCATACAGATCCGCATAATATGCGGCGAAGCTTTCCGCGAGGGCCAGAGGGTCTGTAAGTGGTTCGCCGGCAGGGCCCAAGATGCCTGGAAGAGCCTGAGAATGAAACGTCCCTTGACAGAGTCGATGCAGCATCTTGCTGGATTTATCCCCCCACTGATACACCCTGCTACGAGTCGCCAACCAGGCTTTGCAGGCCTCATTCATCAGGAGTGTGTCATAGTTCTGTTGAGCCCTCAGTAATTGCCTTCTAGCCTGGCCGCCTCCAGCCTCCCGGCTCCTGCGTTCAAGATCTTCTATGCCAGCCTCCACCTGCAGCAGCTCTTCCCTATGCACCCTACGCGCCGCCGTGGACCAGGAAATGACCGCCCCCCTCAGTGTGGGTTTCATCACCTCCCTTAGTAACTTGGCCCTGGGAACTGACCCCACATTTATAGTCAAGTATTGGTCAATAGCACAACTCATGTGTTCCCTAAAGTCATCATTTTGCAAGTGCCATACCGAGAGGCACCACCTAAACGGTTGTTTCATCTGCCCTATTTCGAGCGTGAGGGCTACCGGGAGTGATCTGAAAGCCCCCGCGGAAGAATCTTCCCTGACACCACCCTACCCACTGCCACCCGGGGAACAAAGAGGTAATCAATTCTGGAATAGGAATCATGGACAGCAGAAAGATACGTGAATTCCCGACCATCTCTGTGGAGGCGCCGCCATACATCAACCCAGTCAAGCCCCGTTGCTAAGGAGTACAACCTCGTGGTACGACCACCATCTGGACCGCCCCCAGCCCTCCAGCTATCCCTGGCCATATCCATCACATCGTTCCAGTTTCCGCCAACTACTGATAAACCATCCGGCATATCTGCCCAAAGGGTCATGAGATGCTCCACCAGATTCCACTGCAGCGGGGGGGGGAGCATAGACACTACCCAGCACCAAAGGATCCTCCCCGACCTTGCCCAGAAGGAATAGAGAACGCCCCTGAGTGGCCGTCCACTGCTTGGTATGTGTATAGGGGACCCTGTGGTGAATCCAAATTGCGACCCCCATGATCCCTTTGCAAAGCCGGAGTGGAAGACATGCTGAAACCCATAGCGCTGAAAACAGAAGGCCTTCGTTCCCATGAGGTGCGTTTCTTGTAGCATAAGGACATCCGCCCCAGCCCGTTTAGCCTGCTGGAGTATGGACCCATGTTTAATCCTGTCCAGGCCTCCTCGCACGTTTCATCTAATGATGCGGAGAGTACCTGCCCCCTAGTGGATATACCGGCCATCAGGGGCTGTGGCAGCAAATGTAGGATGGAGGAATACGTTACGGTTCATGTGCGAAGAACAACAGACAATGAGTGAACGTGCGATCAGCGAACAAAAACAACCCCCACCCAACAAACCTCCCACCCTATACCTCAAAAACACTGAAGCATCTGTCGCGATGGGAATGACCCCCAACGGGAGATTGCGAGCCACCCCGACCAATGGATTCCCAACTTACAGCCCATGTATCCTGGGCGCGCTCTCTGCTAGCAAGGGTGGCATATGTGCTCGCACCTGCACCGTCTCATCAATGCATTTAAAAACTTCTTCTGGTGAGTCAAAGAAATGGGTGTGGGAGCGGTATACAACTCGTAAGCGGGCAGGAAACAGGAGAGCATATGGAAGCTTAAGGTCTCTCAAACGGGCCTTTGCCGCTAGGAACGATTGCTGCTGTTGCTGCACCAGCCGTGTGTAGTCAGGAAAAATGAGGATGCAAGCATTTTCATAGAGCAAGGGCTCCTTGATCTGGGCCTGCTTCAGTATCGCATCGCGATCAAGGTAATTCAAGAGTTTTGCTATAGCTGGCCGTGGGCGAGCCCCAGTCAGGGGCTTCTGCATAAGTGCCCTGTGGGCCCACTCCACCACAAAACAGCGGGACAAAGCCTCTGGAGGGAGCCAGCCCTCTACTCCAACCACTGCGTGAGGAAGCATTCCATATTTCCCCCCTCACATCCCTCCAGGAACCCAACAAAGCGAAGATTATTGCGCCTGGACGTCCCTCGGCATCCTCCACTCACAGCGCAAGACACCTCTGAGCAGTCTCCATGGCGGCCATCTTTTTCTTTAGTGTGGTAACATCATCTTCCACCCCGGAGATGCGGGTCTCAGCCTCGGTTCTGTATGACACAGCATTGCGCAAGTCCTGCCGCAGAAGCATGACGTCGGAGCCAACTGCCCCGATTTTAGCATCCAACATGTCCCTGGACTAAGTAATGGCTGCCATGAGCGCCGCATTATCCGGCATAGTCCCCTGCTGTCCCCCAGACACCCCAGACGCTGCACCTGGGCCAGTAAATTTATCAATGGGGCATTGCTTGGACGAGCCGCCGCCTCCCCTGTCTCTCATCATAGCTGTCTTCGGAGCTCCCAGCACAAACCCAGAAAGGACAGAGGGGGGGAAGGAAGAGAGAAACCCCAATAACGGACTCCCGCAGCCTGATCCAGCCACCGAGTAGGAGTGCGTATGAAGCTGCCTGAGGGCTGAGGTCCGCAAGCAATATTAGAGGCCTGCTCAGCGTCGAACCCCACCTGGCCAGGGGCCCCCAATGGAGCTCGCGTGGCCCGACCGACCGCTGATGCCAAGGCTCCTAGGAACCGGAATAGGAGGCACTCACCCGTCGGCTTCCACTCGAGCCACCAACTCCACTGTAGCCGCCCCGGACAGCACACCCCCAGGCCTCACACCACTACTGGCCTGCGCAAGTCCCAGCCAGCAACAGGGTTGGGCGAGGCACCCGCACGGTCCGAACGACCGCCGAATCCAGTGCCCCTTGTAGCGGGGGGGAAAGAATCAGCATAGCGTATAGCCCCGGGACCGCCCAGAGACTCGCCGACGATCACACTAGTCCTCCACGGTCTCCTGTCGACTTCCCTTGCGGCTCGATGGCGCCGCCGGACCCCCATTGATATGTGGGCAGGGGGGAAACCAAGCATAGGAGTCCGGGTTCCCATTCTCCGTGTTCCCAGAGGAGCTGCGCACACTCCGGGCCTTTACTACGGGGTAGAGGGCGTCAGGCAACAGAGGGGCGCACCCGCCCTCCGGGGCCAGTGGACCGCCAACCCACTCACTGCCAAGAGCGCGGCCAAAGGCCCGGGGCTGCAGACTCTCCATGGGGTTCAAAGAGCTATCGGAGGAACAGGATAATGTAGGATTAATTAAGGGCTGGACAGAGCTCGCTCTGCACACGTCCGCCATGATGGCTTGCCAAGCCACGCCCCCAAAAAGTTTTCTGGTTTGCCAGCTGATGAGGTGTCTCCTACTGACCATAATGTGTAGGTTTTGCTTTGCAACACTGCATGTGTGGGTGGCTCCTTTGAGTTAGTACGCCAGCCACTGGGATGCATGCAGGACATACTTCCCCATCACTTATAGCCAAATGAGGAGGAGCATACCTCACAAGAGGTACTTTACTTCTGGCAAAGTCTTGTACCACATATTTTTTTAAATCAAAATGGATACTAGGAGTTATTTAGGAAAAGTTATTTCTCCTCCCCATGTACTTGATTGGGCTACTTACATGAACCTGATAGCAGAGTGCTCAAAGCCTGAATAAACTTGCTGAACCATACATAGTGCTTCACCTGAGACCCCAGACCTGAAGTCAGCAGTTCTGGTCATTAGGCCATACCTCCTCCTTAAAAGGGAGGATTACATGTTTCCCAATGTGAGAGAGGGGGTGGTGCTTCTCAGGGGGGTGGGCCCTGGGGAGGGTGTGGGGGGGGGGGCAAGGCTTTAAGACTGTCACAGCTTGAGATTCCACAGAGGGACATTGAAGGGTCTTGGAGAGAAGGGTGGGCACTAGTAGCCCGGCCAGAAACACAGAAGGCCTCTGAAGCTGCTTCCTGGGGTCAGTGGCAAAATGCATAATAAATTACAAAATTGCAGAGCCTCCTCACATGAGCATAATCACATGGCAAGCACATGAATCTCATGTGCTATGCCAGTTTTTAACCAGTGAACATCTGAAGAGAACCAATGTTGTGTGATACACCGTGACCTCATGTGAAACGGCGTTATTGCAGCCTCATCTTCTGCTGATGTCTCTCTTATTGTGAGTTACTGTTAGAGAAAAATAACAGGCATAAGACTTCGGGACAGTAATCGTGTTCAGGTTATGCAGATAGCGCCACATCTCACTCTGCCCTCTGTAGATGGAAAGCAAGTAACGTGGGAGACAAGTTGTGTGCAGTGCTTTAACGAAAGTGCAGGTGCTCATTATTTAGAGTGCCTGTTTGCTCCCGAGAAGTGCAAGCACTCTGCCATTAATTGTTACGCGGAAGTGCTGAGAAGTGCAGGTACTCTCCCTTTCAAATTAAAGAGGTGCAGGCTCCCAGTACCGGACATTTTCTGCCCATAAAGCACCGGTTTTGTGTGTCCAAGTGCCTCCAAATCACAGACTACTGTTTGTAAGGTAAAATGAAAGACTCGTATACACCTTATTACTGAATAAAAAATGAAATGATGTGCAATTAATATAAAGGAATCATCTCATTAGACATTTGTGACTACTCTTCTCAAAAGCCACTCTCAAAAAGTAACGTAGGGGCCTACCAACAAGCAGGCGATAAAAAATTATCGCCGCATTTGCGGCCGTTTTCGGCCGAAAAGCGGCGATAATTTTATCGCCTAATCAGCAAGGTCACGCAAACGCGTGAAACCTTGCTTTAGCGTCAGGATTCCTAACGCACAGCTTTGCATCTCTAATGAGATGCAAAGTGGGCGTTCCTGACCTGGCATGACAGGAGAAATGTCGCTAAGCGACATTTCTCCTATCAGCAAGCCTAACGCTATGAAGCATAGCGTCAGGAAAAGTAGCGATAACCCCTGTTATCGCTACTTTCCTTACGCCTGCTTCAGGACTGACTTAGCCATGATATCCTATGGAAGGTGGATATCATGGCTAAGTTTGTGAGTCCCTATCAACCTGCTAACGTGAGATTATCGCTGGGTTTCCAGCGATAATCTCACATTAGCCAGTGAGCGCTAGGATTTTTATCGCTGATGAGATAAGCGTTGCTAATAGAACGCTATCTCAGCGATAAAAATCAGCGCTAGCCAGCGATAATTATCCGAGCGCTTAGTGCGCTCAGCGATAATTATCGCCGGTTGTTGTTGATATGCCCCAAAGTTCGCAAGTATGCCATGGCGAACACTATGCTTCTAAGCGGGAGCCCTGACATTTGCTTTATGCATTTAAATGTTGCTTTAATTGAACGCTTTCCAAAGAAGAAAATGTTTTGTAGCTAAACCGCTCTAAAAAACAAAAACAATAATAAATGCTGCATTCCTACTGCAAATGCATCGACTCGACGTCCTCATTCTACATCACAATGAGCTGTGGGGATGCTTCACTAATCCTCAGAGGGGGACTGTCTATTAATGCCTCAATCTGCCTAATCCCTGGAGTTTGCCTCCATTGCAATCCATTAACCTTCGGCGTCTCTATGCTTCGTGAGCAGGCTTCATACAGTGAAACAAAGGCACACCAGGGGCCTTGCTTTAAATGACTAAAATGGATCTTTTGTGCTAAACCTGGAGCTGTTGCTGAGCTAATGCTCTCTATTCATCTCAGATGCTGTCACTGTAACATGCCTTACACCGCTCTTATTGCATATATCGCTCTTGCACCATCCTTAAGACATATATTGAAGAGCAGGATATTAAGACCAGCACTTAGCACTCATTGCGGGTTGAAGTGATGATCACCCAAGAAGGAGCTTGAGTTCGTGCACATTAAAGATGAGAGAGAGAGAGAGTGCAGACCTGTCCGATAAGGGGAATGAGCTTACATGGGAAGCCACTGATGCACGAAATGGAACTGAGAGTCCACATATGAGGATGGAGAAATGTTGATATCTGGGGCGTGAAGTGCAGAAAAGGAGCAGGCAAATGGTGGAATCCTCTGGCTGAGGCGTATGGTGGGGTGGTTTCTATGTCAGATAATCGAATAGAAAAATATAGTCCTGCCAAATCATGGTAGCCAAAATATCAATTTCTACAATATCGTGAAGGGATGTATATATACATATAAGTTGAGTTATAAATCTTGAATATATATATACATTGCATGACCTCCATCCTCATAAGTGCCAGGTACCAACAGCACGGTGCATCTCCAGGGTATGAGGAAAACCCTGTAAAATGTTGATTTTCACCAATAGCAGACTCACTGCCCGGCACACACTCCCTCCAGAATGGTGAAACAATTATGAAAAAACACCTCACATGTGGCTCAGAGTGATTTATTAATAGCCAGCTAACCCAGCGCGTTTTGGCGTCCGCACACCATGATCAAGGCATGGAGACGTCAAAACGCATTGGGTTAGCTGGCTAGTCTAGAAGCTTGCATAAAATAATAACATTACTGATTGATTGCCGAGTGGGTTTTGACCTAGGACAAGTACAGAGCATGTGGTCCTCTGTTTTTTGGACGTTCTAAGGACTACGGTAAGGGTGGCTGTGAAATCACTGCACATTTTGAGACCATTCTGCTGCATTTAACACAGTTGTCTATCTACTCATCGATCACATAGTGGCAGTTAACCTGCAGAGATAGGCTCTTGATTGGGTTTGGTCCTCTATTTTATTCCTACCACTATCAGCCGCGGCCCATTCATATGGGAAGAGGGGCCATGCCCCCAATCATTTTATCCTGACAAGAAGAGTGTCTGAAAAAAGGTCAGCCTGACAGACACTCTTCTTGTTCATGCCAGGCAGCCAGAAGCAAGACGTTCTCTAAATGCGCAGGAGCTTGGCTGCCTAAGCTGAACTTTGCCAGACTGAGGATTTCACAGGCATGTAGGCATGACCTCCTCAGCCAGGCAAAAGGGCCTCAAGGCCCAACTTGTGATGAGGGGGAGCGGCACTGAAAGACTCGGACCTCAGCGCTTCAGTTTTCAGCCCTAAAGTGCCCAGGGCTGAGGGTCAATCAATGATACCTTGTCACAGAGTGGGATAGGGTCAGCAGTCTCAGAGACGAGTGAAGGACTGCTGCCTTTCCACATAGGCTGACTGAGAGAAGGCAGCAGTCCCAACCCTTTTGGAACCTCCAAGGCTTCCCTCTCGGACAGCAGCAATAAAGGTAATTTTTATGTTTTTGATGTTTGGTGTGAGCGTGCATGTATGTATGACTGCACGTATATATATGTATTTGTGAGTGAGGGTTGTGAATGCGTGTGTGTGTGTGTGTGTGTGTGTGTGTATGTGAATGCATGGGTTGTGGGTGAGTGTGTTTGTGTGCGTGTGTGGCCCCCTCCATGCTAAAATTACCATCCGCCACTGACTGCAATCTGCACCCCTACCAACATTTTAGTCTACTGCATCCCTCAAGGTTTGCAATTTCTCCTGTTTTTTTAAAGAACTATATTCCACAACTAGCCTTGGTTGCATATCCTAAATATTTACATAAATATGAATTAAAATCTTTATGTGTGCTGATGAGATCAATTGATATTTAGATATAACCAATAGTCAAGTGGACAGCAAATTTTCTCGCAAGAAATGCGCATGCGCGGGCGTCCGCGCATGCGCATTAGTCAGAAGAAGTTTGAAATGGAAGAGGGAGCCCCGGAGACGCCGCGTTTCAGGTAAGTTTCTTTAATTTACTATTTATTGTAAATCCGGGGGTTTGATTTAAAAGGAGGGCGGGCGGGAGGCGGGTGGCGCGTAGTGGGGCTACGCGAAGCACGTAGTGTGCGTAGATTTGGGCACACTACGTGCTGCTTCACGTAGCCCCACTACGCCCACTACGCCCACCCTTAGTCCCGACCCTGTGTTTCACTACCTCATATCCCCCTGCACCCCACTCCCCACGCTCACTGCCTCATATCCCCCTGTATCCCACTCCCCGTGCTCAGGGCCGGCTCTAGGGCGGTGCGACCGGTGCCACCGCACCGGCTGCTGACTTCGTGTAGGGGGCCCTAATATGATGATTTTAAAAGCACCTGCTTCTTTCCTGGACTCCTAGAAACTTTCAGCCACCTATAAAAATGTCTAAATGACTGCAGTGATTAATGCACTTCCTTAGAGAGAGGGAGAGATCAAAGTTTTGTGTAGTGGAAGTTTCTACTCATCCTAAGGTAGCGCAGAGGGTTACTATGCTTGCTGCAAAGAACGTGCAGCTCACAAAGTGCGTATAATGTAATGTAAATAGGTCAGTGGGTCACACTTTTGTCAGAGAGACCATATTGTTGATAACTCTTTATGAGTTAAAATCCTAATGTGGAACAGTGAGCAAGTAACTGTTAGCAAAGATGCATGCCAACTGGGCTAGAGCGTTATGATTTCCCCCCAGTTTTTCATTATCCTAATGTGGCAAAATGGGTTAATTTGGGTAGAAATCAATTCTTATTAATAAAGAGAACCCCCCCATCCATGGTGCTAGATTTTAAATTCTAGGTTTCTGATTCTCCTGACCAAGCACTCTTAAACTATCCTGCCTACCTGTATGGATGACATGTGACTCCTACACCTTCTTGTCCTCTCTCTTATGTAACATTTCCTATGCACTGATTTACACACCTATGATTGATTGTCTCTATGTAATCTGTGTGATGTAAAGTGTTGTGACACCTTACACTGATAGGAGCGGCGCTATAAAATGAATTAAATGCACCTGAGACTGAATGGTTACGGAGGCTTGAGGGGCGCTGTGAAAGGATGGTTATGAAGAACCTGTAGTGGAGGTGGTCATTGGGGGTGCCAAAAAGCATTATCGCACTGGGCCCCACGAGCGCTAAAGTCGGCCCTGCCCACGCTCACTGCCTTATATCCCTCTGTACCCCACACCTCGCGCTAACTGCCACGACATATCCCTCTGTACCCCACACCTTGCGCTAACTGCCACAACATATCCCTCTGTACCCCGCACTTTGCGCTCACTGCCACATATGCCTCTGTATCCCACTCCTCACACTCACTGCCTGATCGCTCATTTTACCCTGCCATTCATCTTCTCGTGTTCTCTCCCCTTCCACTCGTTCTACCTCTGTTCACCCCTTACTTCTTTTTGTGCCTTACTTTTTTCTCAATATCTCTACTTCTTTTCCTCTTCAGTAACATCTGTGACACATCTCTGCACTTCCTTTATATCAACGCACCCCTCTACCTCGCCTGTCTACCTCAGTCGTTATTATTCCCTCTTCCTCAGCTGTCTCTACCTGTCTCTGACACACCTCTCCCTCTCTCTACCTGGCCCTCTCTGGTTCTACGACTGCGTTATTCTCCCCTCTCCAGCTTTGATTTACCTGTCTCTGCTCCTGAATCTTTTACTTCTACACGTCACTTCTTTGTCTACCCTTCACCCCTCGCTACCCTTCTGTTTGCCTCACTACGGTCTTTACCCGACCCACCTTCAGTGCCTCTTCCCATTTCGCCTCACTCCCTCACAGCGCTCTCCTAGCATGCATCTGTTTTTCCCCTCACCACCATGCCCTCCTCTACCCCTCCTTACCTTTCTAACCAGCCTAACTTTCTACTTTCCTGTTATTCCTGGTAGTGAACCTTTCATTTCACCCCTCCGGTTGTATTATCTACGCATTCAAATTGAGTAGGTCATTGCTGTGCTCCCAACCTGACATCGAGACCCAGTCCCCTAGCCTCTCAACATGCCCAGATATAACAACAAGCATTGGCATAGCCAATTGGTCTCGCCTTTGGGACCTGCTGCAGAACTAAATACTTATACTGCCGGCATCATACTTACCCAGCGCCAAGACGCCTTGGCAGAAGTGCGCTATATAAGTTCTTCAGTCAGTGAGTCAGTCATAAGGTCCCAAAGGCGAGACCTATTGGCTATACCAATGCTTGTTTTTCTCAGGTTGGCCTGAACATTACCCGATCCGGATTGTCTGCCATTTTAGCCCCGCCCCCATTAACATTAGCCACGCCCCTTCATTTGCCAGGTTCGCCCCCCCCTGGAAAAATTTCTGCGGACGCCCATGCACCCAAGTGCCAGCAAATGAAACTCTTCATCTCAGCAGCTGGTGCAAGTGATACAGCAGAAGAGATTGTTGCAAAATCTAAAGGGCAGAGGGAGTGTGCACACATTGGTACTCCCGTTTTTGTTTTTTACACAATTACAACTAAGCACTGAAGACACAAGAAAGAAAGTTCATGGTAACTGTTGTTACAATTGGCAGAATTTGGAATAAATACGTGTACGTGGCCAGCTCTTGGAGGATACCACTCATATCACCCCATAAAACGTGTTAAGATCTTGCGAGTGCTTAAATCCTGCTCTGAAATCTTTGTTAGCTGTATTCATTTTTTATTATCACAGGGCTCGCTTGTATTTGTGGTTCTTAAATCATTTTTTACAAGGGATGTTTTTACATGTATATATATTTTTTAAGTATAAATACGTTACGGGGTTCACCAATGGATGACTGACTCTGAGCGGTTTTAGTTGCATTTTGAATGCAAAAAAGACAACATGGTAAGAAGTTTGGGAGAACTAAGGGGCATATTATCAAGAAACGGCGTTAAAATTATCACCGCTTTTGTGGCAGAAAACTGCCGCTAAAGCAGCGATAATGGGTTTGATAATATGCCCTTGAGAATTCCCATAGAAGCCCATGTTCTGGTGTCAACATGGGCTTCTATTGGAATTCTCTGCGGCATATTATCAAGCCCATTATCACCGCTTTAGCGGCAGTTTTCTGCCACTAAAGCGGCGAAAATTTTAACGCCGTGCTTGATAATATGCCCCCACATCTAGAGAATTGCAACAATACAGATGGGCCAAAATAACTGCTTGGACTACTGGCTGGCAAGAAATTTGTGGCAAGACGGGGATGATTTCCTGAAGCAGAAGGGAATTAGGGGATGGTCCAAGTTCAGAAGGCCACAGAGTATGGACCTCAGATGTGTCGGTCTTGCGAATAATCAGGTTTCGTTTTTTCTATGCTCACGCCCAGTGAATTGTTGGCCAACCTGAAAACAAGTGCGGTAAGGCAAGTGTGACAGGTATTATGTGGCATCAGTATACCGCTAACATAGCCAAAATGTAACAAAGTGCTGTGGAGGACCAAAAGGAAAATTATAGACAGTACATGATGGAGGGGAAGCTATGCTGTCACAGTGGAGGCAGATTGTTACTTCTCATTATAGCTCACTACAAGTGAGTGGGGACGTCACAGTGTTCTATATGCCAAAGTGCACAGGTGAGCCAGCCGCACTTTCCCTCAGAATCCATGATGAAATGATGTGTGTCTGCTTAAACATATACCTGATGTGTAGGAAGCAGAGAGAAAACCAAAACCTCTCATCATTTCTATCCAACAGAATTTGTGTTGGGGTGATAGCACACCATCTCCCTCACACACTCTCATAGAACTATTTCCTTCAGTGATTTCATAGCAGTAGGTTTAGAAAACCTGGCCCCTTCCAAAATGTATTCTAGTGAGTGAACTGCATATTCAACTTCCTAGTTTTCACCTAGCCTTCAGAAAGGAAAACGTAAATGTAAAGAACTGGAAAGGAAGTGGAGGACGAATTACAATGTTGAGGGCAAGCGGGCTTATAGCACTGCCCTCAAAAAGATCCGGAGAATTATCAAAAAGCCAAAATTGCTTTCATTGCTATGTAAATTTCAGCCTCCGAAAATGCTCTTAGAACGTTTTACAAAATTGTTAAAACATTTTTGCAGCCAGAGGGCCAAAAAACAAAGCGTTCCTACAGCTCTGTCATTTATTCATCCATACTAAAGAGGAAAAAATCTGCTCCAACTTTAATAGCCAGGCCGATCATCCCACTCCTGAGATAACTTCCACCGCTTCTCCAGATAAGTCAGCGTTGCTTCTTTAGTCATTCATCTGATCTCATTAGCTGAATCATAATCCTAAAAATTAAATCCTGCTCGCCACTTGACCCTTGTTCTCCCTTTATGCTTGCTAAGGTGGCCCCTGCCATCAATCCTCAAATCAATGCCCTCTTTAATCTGTCTATAAAATGTGGTAATGTGCCTCTTAGTTGGAAAAAGGCATTGATGGTTCCTCTTTTAAAAAAGGTTAATGCCGACCAGCGTTCTTTGAGTAATTACAGGCCCATCTCTCTCCTTCCACTTCTATGAAAGATGTTAGAATCACTGGTGAACTGTTAGACCACCAGGTATGTAGAACAGAAAAAGATTTTACAACCCACCTAATTGTGAGTCCCTGCTTGGAGTCATTGAATACATCAGAGGCAGAAAGTGAGGGTCATCCTTTCAGATCTTTCCCCTGCTTTCGACACTGTGTCCCAGAAGATCCTTGCACTAAGGTTGGGACAGGTGGGAATTATGGGCCATGCCCTGAATTGGCTTTGCCACTATCTAGCTGACAGACAGCAGAGAGTATTCCTTTCACCCTTCATCTTCCAGTTTAAAGCCATAAGCTATGGGGCCATATGTATTAAGGTTTTTGTGGGTGCAAATGGGTTTTAGACCCATTTGCTCCCGCAAAAAACCTGTGGCCCATGCACTAATCCTATTTTGCTAGTCGTAAATCAATTTACGACTCGCAAAATAGGATTAGCAACTTGCTGGTAGGATGGGGCGTCCCAAGGGCGTCCCTTCCTATTAGCGACTCCTTAAGCTATGTATGACTGTTTTGCGACCGCAATTGCGGTCGCAAAACAGTCGCAGTTTACCACCCTTCACAGAAGGGTGGTTAACCACTCGCAAATGGTAAATGGTCCTCAGGTGACCCCTTCCCCTTTGTGAGTGACTCTCAAAATATTTTTAAGGGCAGGCAGTGGTCCCAGGGACCACTACCTGCCCTTAAAAAATGAAACTGAAAAGTTTAATTTTTTATTTTCAAATGCATCCCGTTGACCTTTAAGGAAAACGGGCTGCTTTTTAAAAAAAAGTCTGTTTTATTTCAAAGCAGTCCCAGACACAATGGTCTGCTGACCCCAGCAGGCCACCATACCTGGGAGTGCCAGCCATTCCCAATGGCGTTGCAAATGGTGCTTGACTCATTAGTAAGCATGAGGCACACCATTTGGGAGTAGGACCCCATTGGGATCGCAAACAGTGTCTCAGACACTGTTGTGCATCCCAATTTGCAAGTCGTAGATGCGATGCAATTTGCGACTAGCAAATTGGCGGGTCGTTCATCTAGCCCATGGTGTTACTCAGGGATCAATCAGCATTTAGTCTAACCCTTTTTAACAACTATCAGGCCTCTTTAGCCTTAATTGCTCAAAGTTGTAGTATGAACATCGTCTCATATGCGTATGATGCGCTACTTATGCTAGCCTTTCATCAGCTCAATGAAATTGTGATTGGGGATTTTCAGGGTTGTCTCACGTCTGTTGCTCAAAGGATGCGTAAGAGCTGTCTACAACTCACCTCTGGCAAATCGGAAATCTTGATGTTTGATTCTTCCTCCCCTCTTGATGTGATGAGACTTTGGTCTTCTGAGTTACGGCTTGCTCCCACTCCTTCCACAGTGGTTAGGAATATGGGGGTTTGGATCGATACGTCACTTTTCGTCAACCTCCAGGCTAAGGCCACTGCTGCTACCTGTTTCGGGTTTCTAAAATCATTTTAAGGAAGATTCTAAAATATCTTCCTCCAGATACTCATAATGGGATCGTTCATGTGCTAATCCCCTCTAGGTTGGACTATACCAACATACTTTATCTGGGTGCTCCCCAAAGTCTGCATCCTTGACTTCAACATGTAAAAAATGCCACTGACAAGCTCATTAGGAATATCCCCAAATGACATTCTATCAGACAAGGGCTGAGAGAATTGCACTGGTTACCGTTTAAATTCAGGATCAAATTTAAAAGTCTCATGATCACACAGAGAGCCCTCCGCCAGAAGGGCCCCATTTACAACCAAGACAAGCTCAAAAAATATCTTCCTGTAGGGGACTCTTCTCTTCCAATCACAACTGGTAATGCATTCCTAAATTTCACAAAGCCAGATCTGGGCGCAGGTCTTTCTCTTTTTGGCTCCCAGTTTCTGGAATGCTGTCCCACCCTTCCTTCGATCCATTTGTAGTGAAAGTGTGTTCAAGGCCCTGCTGAAGTTCTGTTTGGTGAGCTTTTATTCATTCATGGAACCTGTGTGCACATTCAACCCTGTCTCAGGAGGAGAATAGCACAGCTAATACTATGTGCCCCTGAGAGCTTTTTTCAAAGAAGGCGGTGTCTGGTGCTCGGACCATATCATATTTTAGTGTTCAGCTGCCAGATCTGACTTTTTTTAATGAGAAAGGTCTTGAATAATCCATAGCTATGCCCCAAGGGACCACCACAGCAGCACTTGTGAAGTATGAGTCCCACCCAGAAGGGTACTTTGTATTTTTTCAGTCGAAAGTTGATGAAAAATATTATTTCAATATAGTAACTTCCTTTTTAGACCTTTAAAAGAGTATATTTTGCTCTGCTTTTTTTGCATGGATGTTGCTGTTCCACAACTGCTAATTGGCGTCATCCTAAGTGGGACAGTTTCAGTGACTTCTTTGTGCCAATAAAATTTTGAATAGGGACGCATTTTAAAATAGCAAATTTGGAATTAAAGATATGGAAAGTACTCTTGTCTAAGACGGTACTAGTTACTGAAGCTTTCACAAAGTACACGGGGCCGCTGGGCAGTAACAGAAAGAGATGGCCCATATATATACAGAATAAAATATCTCCAGTCATATATGAAAAGGGTCTGGCAATTCACTTTCGAATTCTGTGACCTTATATGGGCATTGGCCTGAGGTCTCATAACTCTAAATGTAACTCCTCGCTGATTTGCAATATTACAGTAATGCAAAGTCGGTTGTAGATTAGCCCGTATATTATTATTCACATTTCTTCAAAGGGGGGGGGTGGTCTCCATAACTAATGTATCGCCATGCATTCTCTATGATGATATAGTTCCATTACAGTGGACGTGCGGTTGCAGAACACAGAGTCCTAAACTAGAAGTTAGGAGAAACTTTTGCAACAGTAGTGATGGGGGCAAAATCAGTCCAAAAAGAACCTGATGAAGGAGAGGCATCAAAGTGTAGGCGCAAAGACAGAGTTGGAGGCCAAGTCAAGTCAACCGGATTAGAGCAAGTATGAGAAATTCAGAGGCTTGGGCCCACATTATGCGATGGCTGATATTCATATTTAATCCAAAAGCTGCTGTTTTGCAGCTTATTCGGGCACGTGACCACTTGAGAAAAGCAGGTACAATCTGTGTCTGAAAAATTGGCGCCTGGTACTCGGTATACACGTGTGAAAGCCAGGGCCGTAATATCGATGTTTGTAAACTATTCCCCATTCCATAAAAGCTGTTGGTGCATCGCTCGTAGCCTCCTCTGTAGGGTGTTAGTGCGCTATATATGTATGTCCTTTCCAGCATCAGTGAGGAAATTAAACCGGGCCATCTGGGCGAGCAGATCCTGCGTTCATAATAAATCATATGGTAAACTGTGCGGTGCAGTCACATGAAAACACGTTTCTTTCAGATTTACAAATGCAGGTTTCCGACGCGCTCCTCCTTTCATGCACCCGGGAGCGTCGCGTGCTGCCAGCTGGGAGGCCGCGTGGCCTTCAGAAGCAGAGACATGGGCTGCTGGGCTGAAGGAGAAAAGGTTAGGACGCGTCACCGCATAGGCAGCTACCGTATTTTATCTGAGAGAGAGTGCTCCTAATTAAGCGCGATACCCCCAGGAGCCTCCCCTTCACCGAGCTGGGAGGGTCAAGCTTCTAAAAAAAGGTGAAGGGCATCAAAGGGGGAAAGCGTACTTCTGAGGAGCCTTCCTGCATCTGAGACCGGTTTACTGCTTCTTGAGCACAAAATGGAAATACCGCTTTAGTGTGACTTCAGTGAAACTTCAATAGAAACAGACTGCATCTCCACTTTCTGCCATGTGATTGTTTATACCGTTCCAGTCCATCCATCCATCCATCCATCTCCATCCATCCATCTGGTGCGGCTCCTGAGTGGCTCATATTCATCAGAAAGGTGGTTTCTGAGTTGGAGAGGGGCTTCCAGTTGCTTAGCTGCTGTTTGGTGATGAAGGAGATATCTGGCTGATATAGGGATGTTATTCATTAGGAAGTTGGTTTTTTCGTTGGAGAAGGGCTTCCAGTTGCTTAGCTGCTGTTTGGTGATGAAGGAGATATCTGGCTGCTGGGGGAGTTTGTATCTGTATGCTGTGGGTCAAATGTGTTGTAGATCTTGTTAATCTTCTGTTCACAGACGTTTAGGAGGTTGTTGCAAAATGCTTGAGATAGAATGAAGTAATTGTTGGCAGATACAGGATTGGAGAACTCCTTGACAATGGTGAAGAGTTATTTGCCGTTGTTGGAGCTGGTTTCGAGTCTGAGAGTTAGGGTCTTTTTCTTTGCATATCATAGTTGGTGGTAGAGGTTGGGGCGGCTTTGTATGTGGTTCTTGCATTGGAGTTTTTGTCGAGGCTCCATTTTCTCTCAAGTTGTTTGCAGTGGTGTTTGGACTCCCTGAGGTCATTCGTGTACCAGCAGGGTCATTTGTTGTTTTTGTAGGTTTTGTTTCTGGTCGGAGTGGTGCGATTGGCGCGGTCCGCAAAACATTTAATGAAGTGCTTGGTGTTGCCATCGAGGTTCGAGGTGTAGTTGGGTTGATGTTCCTGTAGTGTCTTGGTCCAGTTTTCTTCAGTTATTTTGCCCCAGTGTCTTGATGGTTCTTTGGGTTTTTTCTGGTGGGGTGGCTTGGTGGGTGGGTATCTCGAAATGAATGATTTTGTAGTATGACCATGTGATCAAGGAAGTGTGTGTCATGGTGATCCTGTTGATCGAGGAGAAAATAGGGTGTAATCTGCTGTGTGGGTTGGTTCTTGGACGAACTGGGTGAGTTCAAGGTTGCTGAGGCTGTCTGTGGTGTTTTGCAGGTGGAAATTGAGGTCCCCAACGAGGATGTAGCTAGTTGATCTGATGGACAGGGGAGCAATGAAGTCTGGAATGTGGGTAAAGAATTCCACTATGGGGGCCGGGGGATGGTAGGCAAGGGTACCATTAAGGATGGCATTGTAGACAGTATTTTGAAGTAGAGGTGGTCAATGGGGTTGGTGTCCGGGTGCGTGGAGGTCGTGCAGTCAATCGTATTTTTGTAGATGATCGCGAGTCCTCCACCAGGTTTGTGAGTTCAGTCCTGGCGTAAAACCCAGGTGCAACATCCCAGGCAGCAGCACCGTCAGTTGGTCAAAAGGCACCAACTGGATGAGGCTGGAACGAGCAGGAACTGGAGGCCACTGGAAGTGGCAAGCTAGGTGTCCAGGTGCCTACTGATGTGGTCGTGCTGTGGCCTGCATTAAGTAGGTCCTGTGGTCGGGGGGGCCTCTCTTGGTGGGAAGAACGGTGAGAGGATAAAACACCAGGCGGGAAAACCCAGGCAGCGGGTAATTGCTTGGTCAAAAGGCAGCAACTGAATCAGGCTGGATAAGCAGGAACTGGAGGCCTCTGGCAAGTGGCACTCTCTCGCTCTCGCTCTCTCTCGCTCTCGCTCTCTCTCTCTCTCTCTCTCTCTCTCTCTCTCTCTCTCTCTCTCTCTCTGTCTCTCTCTATCTCTCTCTCACCATGGTTTTACCACTATTGTCATCCTTACTAGTTGTTTGCAGCAAATGCGCACTGATGTTGAACCTTTGCAGTTTTTAGGTGCATGTTGAATGGACATATGCACTAGCAGTGAGGTCGTCAACCGCGCCACTCTCCTGTGTCTCATGAAATACTGAGGAGTGAAGCACACTCACTCGCTGACTACCGAGAGGTCCTGGCTCAAAGAAAGCAGGTGAAATCAGCATTAAAATAGAGCACCCTGGTTTCTCTTAACTTCATTTTATAATTGTACCAAAAACCTTCTCATTTCAACTTGATTTAAAATGTAATTGCGACTACATATTCAACATGTCTTTGAATTCACAGAGTATTATAACAGAGCTCTCAATCAAATAATCAAAGTAGATGTAGAAAATGAAAAGAACAATACAATCCTTATGCAAATGTATTAAAACACTATCTAAGGTTAGCTTTATCTAGTCATTTAATTGAACAGTCCTTGTTTTACAGTTCATATGGGGTCTCTTAACTGCATTTTAAAGTTCCAAGTACACCCAGAGGTAATTCCAAGCTTCTGGGCTGGACAAGGTAATTAATTTACAGTTCAAATCATCTGTGAGCATATCATTCTACGTGCTGTAATTATGAAATGGAATTCCTCTTGTTCAAACATCAACATGTTTTGGCACATTTGAGTCTGGCCTCCTTGGGACTTGACGCAAAGACATGACAATGAACAGCACTTCTATGAGCCTCTTGCTTTTTCTCAACAGCAGGTCTTGACCACCAGTGCAGTGATACAATATAATCTACTAAAGTGAAACGCTTCTACAATGTTAAAGAAATAAACTTTTTTTAACTTGATGTTTTTATAAATGTTTACATTTTTTACATGATTTACATGGCAAATATGTTAGTGGTATAAAGGTTCCTCATCATAAGCGTGACACTTGACTTAGCTCGGCTCTTCCTGTAAATTTCGGCAGCTTGCCCACTTCTAGTCAATCAATCAATCAATCACAAGATTTGTAAAGCGCACTTCTTACCCGCGGGGGGGGTCTCAAGGCACTGAGGGAGAGGAGGGGGGGGGTTGCCGCCAGCCGCGGCCCGTGGAGGGAGTTCCATGGGGCGGTAAGGCGGGGCGGGGGAGGGGCAGTGTGAGGGGTTCGAAAAACCGGAATATGGATAATTGCAGGTAAGTAAACAATTAAATAAATAAAACGAATTTCGTAGCGCGCGCGGCACCGCATTTTGCGATGCAGCGCGCGCTACGAAATTCGTTTTATTTATTTAATTGTTTACTTACCTGCAATTATCCATATTCCGGTTTTTTGAACCCCCCACCCTGCCCCTCCCCCGCCCCGCCTTACCGCCCCACGGAACTCCTGGTTGCCGCTACTGGTCGAATAGCCGGGTCTTGAGTCAGTTTGTGCAGCCAGTTTTTAGGTGATGGGGAAAGCAATGAAAAAAATGACCACTAAAGTGCAGGCATTAATGTTTATTCATTTGACGTACCATTGCTAGCCAAAAAATTGCACAGAACATATGTGAAACGGTCCCTAGGAGTTTTAGTGGGGCTCCATTACATAAACCAGGATATAGGGAAGAGGGGAAGAGGGTGTATGATGAAACTCAGGTAGAGAGATCCATCGCAGGAGAGCCCACTCAGGCCAGGGACAGAAACCTTCGAGCACGAAGAGCAGTGGTTCTTCAATTGGAAAAGGTGGGTTTTGAAGCCCTTTGAGACACAAGGGGCCTAATTAAATGATGACAGGTAAAAATGAGGTGGTAATATGGTCCGTTATTAACTTTACTAGGTGATACTACCACTCTAGTTACTGGCCGGTAAGGGGGAATAACTTGCAGTTCCTGATATTCCCAGGCTGTTGATGTTTACCAGTTGTGTTTCCAAATTCTAGGAAATTTTCCTGTCGCATATTATACTGGAAATACCGCGGTGCATGCTGTGTAGAGAGGTCTCAAGCGGTGTGGAGGTTATTCCAGAGACTGAGGCTGCACCAATGTTGGTGCGGAGGGAGTAAAAAGAAGTGAATAGCGAGGGTGCATTACAGGTGGGAAGATGAGTTAAGTTTGTGAGACTCTCTGTAAGGTGGCAGATTTTAACTTTAGGGTGAGAAACATGCAACGAGAGCTTGTATACAACAAAAGGAAAATGGATAAATGGGTCTTGGAATGGGTAGGAAAGTATGGGTAGCAAACGTAAGAATGATTATTGGAAGAAGGAGCGGTGAGGGAGATACTGGAGTTTAAGCAGTACATGAAAGCTGACTAGCCACAGAACTTGTGGAGTGGCAACAATGTGTGGACATGATAGCGTAGATAATAACGTTGGAGAGACGCACTTCGCTGTCACAAAAAACACAGATGTGGGCTGATGGGCTGAGAGCAGGAGGAAAGGAGAAAGAAGAACACAACTTGTTGTTTCAGCCAGAGAGTCCAATTAGAATATCTTGATCTTAGGGGCACTAATTCATCACCAAACTCTGTCTATCCAGTCTGAGCGACAAAGACCAAGTCAGTCGTGTGACAATTAAGTAACTCTACAAGATGCAAATGGGAAGCATAGAGGCAATCTGCCAAACGACTCTAGGAGAACCTTAAAGAAGAGATATTGCAATAGAGAAAAGTTGTGAAGAGAGAGTATGAGCTGTGCCGGTCAGAGCTTCAGACTACGGAACTGGGGAACCAGGTTGGAGTCTTGATGTCGGTTCGAAATCCTGTGATTCAGGACAAATCACTTAATCTCCCCGTGCCTAAAAAATCAAAAAACTTAATGTCTTGTGTAATGTAACTGGTGTTCTTGTAAGGGGTTCCAATACCTTAGGTTCGAGTTCACCCTAAATAAAAATGCAAAAAATGCAAAAAGAAAGGAGGGAATGGGCCAAGTAAAAACCTGCATTCACTGATGCTGGGAAGAGCTGTGGTCCTTAGTGATGGGTACAGCTATGATCCTGGGCAATGGGTGAAGTCATGTTTGTGGGATGGCTAAAGAGCACAAATAAAATATGCCACGCGTAGAAGGTGGAACATGCCAGGCACATTTGCTGGGCCAGATGTTATTGTTGCACAACGCACCAATGAAAGCGTGAGAGAAGTGCTGAGAAATACAACAAACATCAACAAAACCAATAGGACCATTTCTTGCCAAGCAGTCATCAATTTCTACAAAAATATGCAATATGCCAGCAGTTCTGGCACACATAAAACAATCTAGAAATAAAGAAGTGTCCTGGCAGCCTAAGAAAATCAGCCGTGGCCCTGAAGTGCACTCATTTTCGGGGAGATGTGTTTTTGGGGAAAACGTGAAGCTGGCAATACAGGTAAATCTATCTAAAGGATAGACCATAGGACTGGGCCTGCTTGCCTTGAACCCACGATCCTCAGAACTGAGTTCAAGGGTCTGTTGTCTGACCCCCTGTGTTCTGACCCAGCAAGCTGCAGAGGCCTCCCTTCAACTTTACCACTGACCAGCACCAACTGGACCTGCCTAAAACCTACAGTTGCATTTTGCTGGAGTGAGTCCTGATTCCCAAGAGGTGCCCTACAGGTTCTGCTCCCTTGGCTGGTACCAGAGTCTTCTCCTCCTGCCTCAAAACAAAACTCCAAGTGAAAATCCAAAAGTTATAGGCGCCTTATGATCATGAAGTGGAAACAACAGCCTGTGATGCTTGATAAAAAGAAGCTCCAGTGGCATCCTGCTCATCACGTCAGCATGGTTCGTCTGCATCAGCAATAACCTCCGCATATCACACCAATACAAAGCTCCAGCGATGACCACTCTTTGCACCAAACAGCGCCGGCTCGCATCAACCGTCAACATGCCACTGCAGCGGAGACATACTCCACACACCAACAATGACCTTCTTGCAGCACCAACCAGCGTGAACCTTCAGTCAAGGCTCCTTGTGTAGAACTGGACCCCTCAATAGTGCAAACCAGGTCCCTGCATCCGACCCACGCTTCATTTAGGTCAGCTGGAACTTGTGACTTTGACCCGGTCCGGATCAATCAGATACCCGACCTGGCGATTTATGCTTTTTGGGTCTACTTTCACCTAAAAGTTTAAAAACTCACAAATGTTGTTCTTCTTATTAGAATTTTGATGCTTTGGTGTTATTTTATTTAATACATTCTACTCTAGTTTGGTAAATTGGCTTGGGATGTTTATTGTGTTTTCACTTTATTACTGTTTGAGTGCTGCAGGAGTACTTTGCACAATGCCTCTAAGTTAAGCCTGACGGCTTTTGTGCCAAGGTACCAGAACATTGGGCCTAGGTTTGTTTAATGACTTTTGTGGTGAACCCTGGCAAGGATTGTGTTTATTATTTTAGTGGGGCTTCCACTCTTCTCAACTAATACACAATATCTTACATTATGAATATTGCCTGAATTGTCCTGTTATCCTCTAAGGGTGTAGTAATGGATTTATTTACCCAAAGTTTCTAACTGTGGACAGATATGCCCTTATAAATCTATCTTTTACAATTCTATAATTTCTGCTATTATTTTTTCCTTGATAATTCACTTAATTCATGCCTCAAGGTGCGTCCTATAATACCCTAACAATTTAAGATTATATCTGTATCACCCAGGTGTATCCTTGGAATTGCTCCACCGTATGGTATCCTCACCTCCAGAGAGATGCGGATATCATTTTGTGAAACCATCACAGAGGTAGCAAAGTGTTGCTTTCCCCACCCGTGCCGCCATGCTGCTTCCCCCACCCACGCCTAAAAAAAAAAGACAAAACACTTTTGTGCTGCTTTTTTAATTGTTTACATTTATAATCGTGACTTTAATGGCAAATTATGTTGAAAAAGGTAAACTTGCAGAAAAAAAGTTTGCTTCCCTATGTTTTAGATCGTGTTACGTTTAATTAGAATTAAAATTATTTCACACTGTGGCTTAAAATATCTCGCTATTCATATCAAATATTTTCATGAGTAGAGGTGAAAATCAGGAACTTCAGAAAACCTCACCAACACAAAAAGTAAATCTGTCCACTCCTCTCTGTTTGAGTTGTCGATTTGGATGGCAAGCAAAACAACTGATTTTTCCATTCAATGGTTTCACCTTTCCCTAAAACATATTTAAATATGGTCAATATCACGAACATCTATGTTTATGCTGTATCAAAGAACGTGATGCATGTTTAATAACTCTGTGTGAGGTGCTTTGGGAAGTGTGCATTTTCCTTGATAATTGGCCTGGTACATTACCACTGCAACCTATACAAGGGATTTCGGCTCAAGTCTGTGGTACTTGAAAACCTGTAAATATGCTGATACGTAAAAAGAAATGGCGGCTTTTACTGTAAGGATTTCTGGCGGCAAAGAGAGCTCAGAAAAAGGCCCTAATGTGAAGGTTGTGTCACTTCAAAGATGACTTTGTCAGCCGAAGACAAGGAAAGCAGCCACATCGTTCACTCTTGTAGCAATTAATCATGTCCTCTCGAGCACTGCAATCAGGCGCAGCTGTCGCTCACCTGAAGCACTCGCGAGGCAGGTAGACAGCACGCGCTCCCTTGTACACAACATCTGCCACTAAACCTCAACATCCGGCACTTCATCCCTGACGCGTGACAGCCATTTCTTTTCCTGTTCACTTCAAAAATGTTCTTGCGCAGCCCGACATGAGGCCGGAGGCGGTTTTTTTTCTTCAAATAAATCCTTTGGCAGTCTCCATTCCCGCCTTCAGCGCGTGCGCGCCAGGAGCTACAGGATAGTTCACCTTCGCACACCGAAGATCACAAGCTATAAATGTTAAACTACGAAGAGAAGTCCGGCGATACCCGGATAACACAACTTTTTGTTGAGCGACTGTTAAGCCTCTACCATCCGGCTTTTTTTTTTGCATTCGCAGTGTCATTTTACAAAGCAACAGAAAAAGTGAAACGTCATCACAGTGCGTTCCCTTCACGTATAGTGCAAGACACAGTGCCCACAATGTCTTAGTGGGTTAAACACCTGCCCAAAGTAGGCAGGCAAGATAGCTCAGTAGGTTGTGTGCCTGCTACACATATATGAAGATAGATAGCACAATCATGGCAGTGCCCACTCCTTCTGAGGGTAATGCAATTATTTGTGTCTGATTTCTCAAAAGTCTGTGTTCGACCTCATGGTCACAAGATCATATCCTGGCAGATTCACTAACCCTTTCATCTTTCTGAGGCCGATAACATGGGTATCATTGCGTTGGGTCACAGGAATAATCTGTTATCTGTTACTAGCACCAAGAGACTCCTCAGGGGAGGCTCTACAATACGCCTATTACAATATGGAGGCAATTTTTAGCATTTGTAAAAGTTTGAAGATATTTCCGCTGTTAATTATTGAGTTTTTTATGTATGTTTAGTTGTCTGTAGTGGAGTGGATGTATGTTGTTTGTAGTGAAATTATGTGGTTTGAATTGAAATTGTTAGTTGAGGAATTGTGTGGTGTGTAGTGCATTTATGAATTGTAAATATGTGTTATGGTGTATAGAAGGGATGAGAGTTCCATAGAATAGATGGATTGTAGGAATGAGAGGGATAGTTAGTTTGTGTATGAAGTGATGGTTGAAATGTGGATGAAGTAGTATAAATAGTGTGTGAAAGAGAGACAGAATGGGAGAGAATATTATAGATGTATAAAGAGGCTGCAGTTGTGTATGTAGAAGATAGAGAAAGAAGAGGAGAGTGTGTGTTTGTTGTTATTATTTGAATACAACTAAATATGACACATTTTTGGTTCCACACACAATCGCCTTGCAAAAATCTATCATGGGCAGTGGTAGTCTTAAAGAAAGAAAACATGATCAACACTCAAAAGCTTTGTCAAACACATTGCCAGACCTGTTGCCTTTATTAATGTTTGCTCTGTTTTAAGTCAGTCTTCTGCCCCTTCTGTAGAACTGTTCAAGCTAGCATTATTCTTTAGAGCAAAGATGCCCCTGGCTCAATCTTAACTACTTTTTCTGCACGTTTTCTCCCTGGCACATTTTATTCTCATACCATCCTGAGGCAAAGAGACCTAGGGCAGCTTCTTTCCAACACCCTGCAAAGTTTGTTGATGTCTCAGTAGAAAACATTAATATGCGTGGCACACTCTAAGAAGAAGTCATGTGACTGCAAGGAATCTGGGCAATGTTTTAGCAGAGAAAGAGCAAAACAAACACTGGCTAAATGCCAAAAGATATCCCTAGATTTTATGTAAAAGCACATATTGCATCAGCAGTCCCTGGCACTGAAGGGGACACCTTCTTGTGTAGATATGCACAACAGGTGTCCAAAGATGCACCAGCAGGATAGCTGCAGGCCAGTTTTTTGGCATATCCACAGAAAAATAATGCAATTAAATGAATCAAAATGGAACTGTTACATAGTCTGTGGTTATCTGGAAAATGTGTAATGTGTCCGAGTCTTCTGTCACAACATTCAGCATTTTTGGTTTTAAGGCAATAATAACATGACACAAAGACCTTGAAACAACACCACACTTCTGCTAGTCCTGTGGGCAGATGCCAAGGAACATGGCTGGGCTAAATACATGAACTGTAAGCCTGAGCGGAGTTCGCGGAATAGCGGAACTCCGCGAAGAGCAAAAAAAACTCCGCCGCGCTACGCGGCGCTCTGCGAGCAGTCAAGTGCGTGAGATAAATGCTGTTTGTGGTGATTTTCAGTGCTAGGTGCTTGTCCGCACTGTGCAATCATCGCGAACAGCACCATGCACAGCGCAAGTGGGCGCTGCTTTCCTTTTTACTCGAGCAGCAGCTTTCTCAACGTGAATGGACGGTTTCTCAACGCGAGCGGTCGTGAGCATACACGACCACTCGCAATGAGAAATCTGACCACCCGCATTGGGAAATCTCATCAGGAGGTTGATTATTCATGCTTGCGCTCGCTAACTTGATATTGCCGATCGCGAACAAGAAAAGATCTCGCCGAGAGGTGGATTTTTTCCCCTTGCGCTCGCCAACTTGACGTTGACGAATGCGAGCGAGGAAAAAAACTCCAGTACGCAACGCGAAGCGGAGTTTTTTGGAACTCAGCGAGCTTCGCGTAACGTGGAGTGCGGAGAAATCCACAAACTCCGCGAGCGGAGCGGAGTTCACCGCCCAGACTTAATTAACTGTTTGTGTTCATGGATTATCTCAGGGGCATAAATCAAATGTTGCTGCAAAGCACGGGCAGAATGACAACAGCAAAGGTGGGTATTCTGAAGTTGAAATGAAAATAATTAAAGCTATAGCATCCAAAAACGCTTATAAGTATCTTTAACCCCTTCGGTGCTCATGACGGAACGGTTCCGTCATGAGCCACGGTTGAGCTGTGCTCATGACGGAACCGTTCCGTCATGACCACGCCCGCGCAAGAAACCGTCAGCACAGCGGCGGAATTCGCGCAGCATGGAAGGGGTTAAAGAAAATTGTTTATAAGGAGAGCGGGCTATTTTTGCTATGCCCTAATACTGCCAGCATAAATTAGTCACGATTTCTAAATCTAAAGGTTCATTGTGGTCAACGCGACAAGGGAAAGAAGGATCATAGGCATGGACAGGCGTTTCCTACCATGCACTAGTACTTTAACATTCACTATGGCTAAATGTAGAATTTAAACACCTAAGCAAAGCATAGAGTTCCTAATCTGCTAACTCTTCCTATTTGATAAATAAACTGAACTCGGTTATGTAGCTACTAGTGCCTGTATATCCGAAAGCTCTTTCACAACATCGAATAATAAAGTAATTCCTGCCCTTTGAACTCCTTTCATATGCACAAGAGACAAACTCCAAGCAAATATTTTCACACTGACAAACTCAGGAAGTGAAATTGCGTTGCAATGCTCATTACCTGGCAAATCGACAACTTGAACAACACTATTATGAAACACAGTGGCAAATGGCATGGATGTTCCCTGCTCGCCCAAAGCAATTTATTCCCCATTTATTTATAGCATCTTTTCAAGTACGTGAAAAAAAATAGCTTTAGCATAAAAAAAAATAAACATGAAGGCTAGTATCTTGCAACATAATGCACATCTGCCAAACTAGTAAGGTTTCTTGCCCTGGATACATCTTCTTTTTTTGCAGTAGACATGTAAAATAAGAATTCAACAATCTCTTTAATGATTACAAATGAGCTGATAGCAAATCATTTCTGAAAAGCATGCACATAGGAACTGTAACTTCCTTTGCTGGGAATGATGTCAAGCTACTTTTATCTGGTTTAAGGTGGAAGTAATTTCAAACTTTTTGCAGTAGAATGGCCTAAAGGCAAAAAATACATAACACTTACCAAATCAGTATTGCCAAGCATTCCTGTATAACGCACATGTGGTGAAATCAAATTATGCAGCGTAAACATTTTTATCTTCATTCTGTGTTCTACAAGCTCAGAATTGAATGAATAACAAGGGCAGCGTCCCTTAATTGGTGTATGCGGACCACCATTGTAAAAACTGAAAGCGTGCAAGGCACGCTAAAAATAAAACCAAGAAGCAGACGCCATTATTCCTAAAGGGCAGCGTCCCACGAGTGGTGTGTGCGGCTGCCATTGTGAAAATGAAAGTGCATAGCGCTCTGAAAAAAATTAAAACTGAAAGCGTGCATGGTGTGTTGCAAATAAAAACAAGGGGGTGGGAGGGTTTACGCCATGCTAAAGCCTGCTTTAAAGAGGCAGTGCTGTGTCGGGCTGGATATAAAAAAGCGTCGGCCACTGCTATGCGCTCGCACAGCATGTTGTGCCTGGTTCGGCAAGCCATTCATCAAGTAAATAGTTCTCCCTAACTGCTAATGAAAGCTACAGAGGGAGGAGTTGTCCTTATGGGAGGTAACCACAAAAGAGAGGGAGGTACCAAGGAGGGACTAGTAAGCCTATTGGCAAATCTAAAGCCATCATTTACATAGGACAGGAAGAGGAGCCATTTGTAAAGATGGGTGGAACATGGACTTAGCATAATGCCCATATCCTGAGTACAGCACGTCTAGGCGAGACCTAAAAATAGTAAGTAACTGTTTCATATTTTCTGTCGTTTCAGGAATATATGGAATAAACAACCATCTACTGTACTTTTTAATGGCACTCAAAGAGGTCTTGCGATATTCCATTTCCTTACCATATTGCCTATTTTATTCCTTATACTACTTGTAAAACAGGGCCAGAGGGATTGTTTTAACTGACCTGAAGCAGAAGTGAACCCGCATCACCCTGCGCTTGTCAGACCTCTACACTACACTAGAGACTGCATATTCTTCTGGCAGCTTTCAGAGTTCAGTGAAGCATCTCCGTAGACTGAGAATTGGTGCAGCTTTGTGTGCCCAGGCCTGTTTGAAGGAGACGGGGACTTGTGGGGATTCTCGCTGACTGGCTCTCACTATAGGACGTGTGACAGCAATGGCATGAGCCTCACTGTGGACCGGTGGTGCCATTTGCTGTCACCTGGGGTAAGTACATGTTGTGCTCCTGTTATCTATCAGGGGGAAGGAAGCTATGGCATCCTCATAGCTTGTCTGACTTGTGCCCGACTGTGTGTTTGCCACGGTGAGAAAAGCTGTGGCAGTGTCGTTCTGAGTGACATCCGTTTCTCAAACTCATGACCGGTTTCGAGTTTGTTATATTTATGCACAGGAAGTTCTTCATGAGTACCTTCCTTTGCTCCCGGTGAGAGGAGGATGCACTTGGATTGTATGTTAATGGCCCTTTTTGCCTATAATCAGGGCCATGAGAATTATGTGATTGTGTGGCTGAGGTGATTTTTGCATAAATATAGATTTGCCTCATTTGCCACATAATCAATCATCTGCCCCATAATCTGCAGGTTTTAACAAAAAAAAAGTTGTTTCTAGCTCAAACGATTTCAAGAGTTACTATAAATGTTACAACCCATTTTGCAGCTCAGTAGTAGGCTCTGTGCAAACCTGGACTGGTCACCTTCCTGTTGCTTATTGCTGTAGTTGGATGTTAAACTGGCATTAATGAGATGCAATCAATGCCCACAGAGTGAAACCAACTTTAAAAATGATGAAATAATGAAGTAGTACTGTTATAAAATGTGCCACTTTATGCTGCCCATTTTGCCTATTCTTGCTGCATAAGTAACTCAACCCTGATGCATAACTCGGCCCTCTCCAACCGTATAATTCCAGTGGCCCTGCCTATAATACTTTATTAGCGGAAAGTAGGGATGTTTCATATTACAGGGGAGCTGGTAATAAGAACATGAAAGGCACGTATTTGGTTCAATCTGTTGTATAGTTTAATGTAGATAAATGATCATTGTAGTTTTTCTCAGCTCCTGTCACACTAACAATATACCCTTAGAGGGAGGGCATACATGACCTCTAGTAAATTGCATCGTTCTAAAACCCCCGATTTCCATATTCCTGTTTTACTTTATGCAGACGATGCCGTTATTTTATCTAGGACTCCCATCGGTCTGCAACGTCTAATGGACAGATTCTCTCTGTTCATTAAGGACAGGAAGTTGAAGATCAATAAATCAAAAACCTTTGTCATGGAGTGCGGCAATAGTTGTAAGAAGCCACATTCTTTTTTTATTGAAGGACAAAAGGTTTTAACAGTGGACACTTTCAACTACCTAGGTATCACCTTTTCTAAATCAGGTAGTTGGTCCAACGAGATTAATTATGTAAGGGGTAGAATGGCGAAAAGTGCCCATGGGGTGTTTCAGTTTGCTTCTAAATTAGGGGATAAACGGCTCATGGATATGCTGAAAATCTACCAAATGAGGTGCCTTTCTATTACTCTTTATGGTGCCGGTATTTGGGGGCATGCACCGAGTAGTAGTCTTCAAGTGGAGGAAAATACCTTTCTTAAAAGACTTTTAAGTCTACCCACTTCGGCTTCTACCGACCTGGTGCATAGGGAGTTTGGGGTCCAACATCTCTCAGACCATGTAGCCCTTAGACCGCTTATGCTTTGGCGTGCAATATGGATAAAGGAAGAGACATCTTTAAATAGAGCCATTATTGAAGATTGTCTCTCCACCGATAAGCATTTATCGATTCCATGGGTAAAATTTGTTTCTGATAGTTTTTCTGAAATTTATGATCTTAATGTATTAGAGGATCATTATGCAGCCTCTTGTTTTACCAAAAATGAGTTGAAATCTACTTTTATGAACCACAGGAATGAGAAGCGAGGGAGGACCAGTGGTAATCTAACAACCTGTCGTTTTTACGGAAGTTTTAGTGAAACGGCAGGGTTTCAGCCGTACCTGAGTTTTGTTTTTAGACCCTCCCATCGATTTGTTCTGACAAGACTCCGTTTTGGTATTGTCCATTATCTGGTTGCATTTCCAAGCATTAGGAAACACCCAACAGGTTCTTGCCCATGTGACAATATCACCGCACAAAGTACTGTACACTTCTTACTGTTCTGCTCATTTTACGGAAATATCCGATCAGCTTTTTTAAAACCTGTTTTTAGGAAATATGGAGTTAGGACTGTAAAAGACACTATGAATCTGTTATTTAACCCGTCACCCGATGTATGTTTTTTCACTGCCACCTTCCTTCTACGGGCTATTAAAGCAAGGCCTAATCTGTCATTTTAAACTGTTTTAAAGTATTTATATGTCTGATTGTTAAAATGATGAAGTTTTTTATGTATGTATGTGCTTTTATGGACTTTGTTTTTAAGCTCCGAATAAAGCCTTATGAACTGAACTGACTGCATTGAGGGGAGTGATTGTTAATGTGCAGGAAAGTGCCCCATCCTGCATATAAACAATCTTTAAATGGCGTTTTGTAACTTCCATGTGTGCTGCTTAATGCAACACACATAGAAGTTGCAAAACGTCATTTTTTTAAATGATTGTTTCTGTGGAGGAAGGGACACCTTCCTGGACATCAACAATTATTGGTGTTTTGCTGTTTCAATGTCTGCTGCACAACGCAGCACGCATGGAAATAGCAAAAATGAGGAGAAATGAAACATTTCTCCTTGTTGCGCCTGTTTAAGATCAGGTATTCGCTGGTCTTAATTTTGTGTCAAAATCAATGGTTGTTGTGGTGGAATGCCCACTGCAACACCCATTGCGCCCCCCTTTTACGATAAGTATAGCGTGAAAGGGTGCCTTATTTACAAGGCAGCGTTAAGCCATGTTGAGTGGCTGAGACATGCCTTGTAAATAAGGCAAATCCCCCGTCGCCACCGCAACATCCTGTAAAGTGATGTTATGGTGGCGATAGGGGCTTGTAAATATGCCCCATAGGCCTTTATAGCTGCCACAATGGATGACAAAACATCATGCCACTCTGTCTACTTTGTTAAATTAGAATGGGCTGGTAGATTACAGCTCATTGTTATGACAGGGTGGTATGAGTCACACACAAGGTAAAAATCCCAGCATTTGTTGGCATATGCTAGTGCAATGCAGCGATTGCCGACTATTTAATCTCAATACGTGGAAGAATATGTGTTTGTTGGCTTCGGGTTTCAGAACTGTCAAAGGAAACATATGGTATGTATACATATTCCTAGCACTTGTCTATATTTCCTAATCTTATGGATGCTGAGTGCCTGCATTTTGAGAAATCTGCATGAAATTTCATATTTTTCTCTTTCCTTCACATGGAAAACATTTGCTTGAAATGAATTTCTTTCTATTGAACACCTTGTTTCAACGGGAGAATTCCATTAATTTTCCGCACCTGCAGCACTTACACTTTGATCATCCAGGTGTAAGTTTAGACTTGTCGATAAGCCTGCACCCTTCACAGCAAATGCTGCTGTTTGTCTCTGTTGATGTTCAGCTTATTTGCTTTGCATTGACATTCGTTCAGACACCACCCTGGGAATGAACACTTATTCTTCTCTAGGCGTCAGTTACAAACCTTAAAGTCGACAGTGGCATGCAATTTACACATGCATAAGTGACTCCGCACGTAAAACCAACTTTACATTTCTCCTGTCAGTTTTTTATGATAGCACTCCTGACTCTTTCTAAGCACAAGTCTGACTTTCACATTGAAAAATCTTTGTGAATCGGGCATATTGAGATCATGTGGCAAAGCTTTTTGTAAATGTAGGTGCATCTTACTCCAGGGGTTGTTCTTACACCTTAATAGTCATGCCTGATTCACATTTTCTGTGAATTGTTTTTTGGAGTAAGACGTTTTTTTAGTTAAATAATTTTTATTGAAAGAGTAAGACATTTATACTCGTGGAAATCTTTGTCATAAGTCTTACTCTTGAGAATTCACGAGTTAGTCACACTAGAGCCTGGAGTAAGACACGCCTACTCATAAGAAAGCCTTGAGTGCGCATGAGTTGCTTTTGGTAAATGTTCATGGGATATATTTTGGCAACTGAAAAGGAGCGTGGATTTGCATAAAAAGTGTAATTTCATTAATTAACAAATTTGCACTATTCCAGAAAACAAATCTAATATTAAAGATTGAACGTGAATGTGACGGAAAAGGTGTTTTTTCAGTGGCATTACAAATTGTAAGCACGAAGGAGGAAGACAGACCAGGGGGTAATATACCACCATAAATGTTTCTCTGTGAAGAATGTTGGATTGAGGTGAAGACCGCACACCATTCGGTAATTTGATACTGATGGAATGCACAGCCCTGATGAAGTCCTAAAGGGAAGAAGCACGTTGGCTGGGCTGCATGGACAACTCCTTTGAATTCAAATATTGAATAAAGTTGGATTATAAATAAACATACAAGACTCCTGAATAATCACATTGCGTTGAATCATTAATATTAGATCTGTTTTTTGGAATACTACACAAATGTTCATTAATATAATGACACTTTGTATGTAAATCCACACTCCTTTTTAGTTGCCGAAAATGTTATTTGTTGATTGTGGCTTCTAGGCAGTGGGGGTCATGAAAAGTAGAGCGTATTAGAACTTGAGGGATAATTGACTACAAACTAGTGCGTCTTCATAGCCCACACTGCTGGTGTTCATATCCTTGTATTGTTCATGGGTTATAGTTTGTGAATCATGCCTAGATATTGCAGTGCCACTCAACTGTAAGACAGGAGTAAGACACAATTACTCATCGAAAAAGCATGGTAACTCAGATCTAAACTCATAGGCCTTGTTTAAAATTGTGACATTGCTTCCTATTAAATTATCTAAGATGATGTAAAGATATTGCTGATGGACCCGCTTTCTCAGAGTACGGGCAGAATGAAAGAAAGGGTTCACATGTGGTTTTTAAATATAGTGTATCTAATTGAAAATTACAAGTGTGGAAATGGAACCTGGAATGCGCCTTCTCTGAGAAACCAACAATATCAATTTGCAAACAGCAGGCTAATGTTTGAAAGCTCAAGCAGTATTTCATTACATCGCACAGTCCATTAGAGAGTCTTATTATATTTCTTGTCCCTCAAGATATTCGGAAGTTCTCGGATTCACATTGCATCAACACATGGTGCTATATATAGGTTCACTGAGAAAGCACTCAGAGAATACTGAGTTTCAACTGCAGAGTGGCATACCGTCTGTCACTATTTTTATTTGTTGCTAATATTCCCATGCTAAAAATGGCATTCTTGTATCTAGCATTGTTGACCCATCCAGAATACTCCCTCGAGTAACAATCATCAATTTATAAGGTACACCATCCATCATGTTTAAAGAATAACTGATGAGATACACTCTCTGTAAAAGTACAACATCCGGCCCTTTCATGTTAAGGTGGATGACCCCATGGTGAAATGCAACGTTTAAATAAGGCTAAATCATGGACGTTTAAGACTATTCTTTTATAAACTAGGAATAATCATGGTGTGTTTATGAGACTAAATAGAGAAAGGTTGAGGTGTATTTTAGAAGTATTTCCATTAGTTCGAGACAAATACTCCCCTACTCAAAAGCATATTTTGAATGGCTCTGTCCACTATATCATCTTACAAACCTTCTCAAGGCAGCACTTTTAATGTCAGTTTGCCCTTTAGAAGTCCAGTTTACATAACGTAACATAGCGTAACATAATGTAACACAACACAGCAGAACACAGCACAACACAACACAACACAGCATAACATAACATGACTTTAAATGACAGAAGTCCACATTACCTCTCATCTAAACAAAAAAGTCTGTAGGAGCACAGAAAACTCATAGTAGTGGCAGAAGAGAAAAGACCAGATGCCATGCCTTTATGTGCTACACAACAAAAACATGCAACTCCATACCCCCAGAGAACCTCCATTAATCCTCGCTTTGACACACCAGGAGGCTACCATTAATTTTCTGACAGTACCTCACCAGCAGAATTGCACTGATGCAACGAAGGCTCCTCTGCCCCATACACCCAACCTCCCCTCGATATACTCATTTTGGACAGCCCTGATCCCACCTCAAACTCTCCCTCTTCCCATTGCCACTAACACCCCAGCTCACCGCCCTTATCTTCTTCAAAACTACCAATGACTGGCCTTCTCTCCCTCTCGTCCATGCATTCCCTTCCTCTCTTGCATGCACTCCGCTGTCTGTAGTACTCCAATTGGTTTGTAGTTCAATTCGCACTACGTAAATTCCAATACATACATGACCAAATGTTTTTTAGTGCATAATTTGTTTCTTAACACATATTATATGAGAGAGAATCCCTTTTCGGTTATGTCTTTAAAATGTCACCTGTTTGAGCATAGAAATACAAGGCCATAGCGTCATTTCTTAGAAAGATCTTCTGTTAATTTGTAGAGTCAATGCAACTAAAGATCACTATACTTATGCCATGCTGGGTTAAAGAGATCATCCTCCTGGTGCCATCCATCAATAAAAGAGCTCAAGTTCCCCAACTCTGCTGAGCAATTCATCAACGGTCTACATTTGGTCAAAACCCAAGGCATCGCGCATTCTACCAACAAAAAAAAGCATGGAAAGTTCTTGATAGAAACCTCGTTGGCAGCCCATTTGAAGCAAGATCAGCTTTACAACCATTTGCCTTGCGAAGAGTTTTCTGAAATTCCTCTTCACATCCCTGCACGCTCACATTCCACATTATACATACCCTGTACTCATGAAATCATGCTCAATTAATTATGCCCTACATCAAGAATTAGTACCTAAGAGGATGATGAATCTTCAACTCTCAAGACCCAGTGCCTGGAAGGTTCACCATCTCAGTCTTTAAAGTACTACAGGGCACTCCAAGACAACACAGTGCATCAATCAGGTCATGAGGAACATCAGATACAGTAAGTCCAGTAATGGAATTATCTGGGACATGATCTAAAAGTATATTTAAGCACTATACAGAAATACTGAAAAGAATATGAAACAGCAAATAAATATACAACTTCACCTGTCCTGAGACATAGAGAGAGAAATGAATGCTGCAAACATCAGAGCAAATTAAGGGTGTGGGACTATGAGGTAAGATGTAGGAGGGGAACAGTAGGGATAGATGTTAGTGTAGCTTGTCAGTTGGAAGAGTTTCATCAGAGTTTATTCCGCATGCCTGGAGAACTTGTGGATGTGTTGAGCAAGGTGTTAAAGTGTTAAAACTTTGCTCACATGAGGTCTACCGTTTCAGAAGTAAGTGGTTTTAAGGTGTTTTGGAAGTCTGCTTATGTATGGGTCCTATCTAAAATATAGGCTTGTTTTAAAAGTGTATATGTAAGCACAAACACTTTTTATCTGACTGTTTCTCTAGCAGATAACAAAATGTAGTCGAAGGATTTAAAAATATGGACTTATTCCCCACCGTTGGAACTTTATGGTATAACCGTACTATAGGTGACACATGATTAAGCATATAGATACTTCCTAAATTGAAGGAAAATAATTCATAGTTGACGCAGTGTTGTATGCTGACAACACTCAGCTGCTACTCCCTCTCCGACCAGACCCAACTGATACCAAGCGCCGATTCAGGCAGTGTATGTCTGACATACACTGCTGGATGTTAAACAATCATTTGTAACTCAACGCCAGCAAAACCAAAATTATTTTTTTCGGCAATGCACAAACCCTGTGGTCAAGCGACTGGTGGCCTCCAAATCTAAGCATTTTTCCCTCACCTAAGGCGGCAGTCCGCAACCTCAGAGTGCTGATTGACAATCAACTTTCCATGTCGGATCATGTCAATCATGTGGCTCGCATCTGTTACGGACTTATGCGTAGCCTCCGCACGATCTTTAAATGGGTTTGACTGTCATCTAGCATGGCACTGGTGAAAGGACTAGTCATCAGCCATCTGGATTGTGTCAATGCCCTTATGGCTTCCATAAATCAAGAGTACCTAGCAAAACTCCAGGTCCTTCATAACACGGCGGCCAGATTAGTACTAAATCTACCACCTCGCTCCCCCTCTGCACCAAATTTGAAGGCCCATCATTGGCTCCCAATCAGAAAACCTATCACATTCAAGATTAACTGTTCAGTGCACAAAACACTCAGTGGACATGGCCCCTATTATCTTGCTAACAAACTGAAAAGGTATCAGCCCTCCAGAACCCTCCGATCAGCTAATAAACACCTCTTAATTCCTGAAAAAATCCGCACCGCCAGGAATGGCGGAAGATCTTTCTCCTGCCTTGCTCCCACTCTGTGGAACACACTTTATCTTCATACAGAGACCGACCACAGAAAGTTCCGTAAATCTCTCAAAACCTGGCTGTTTTGAGACCATCTCTTTTCCAGTTTGTCCCCCCTTGTCTCTTCCATTTCATTCTCTGAATTAGGCTAGTGCTTTGAGACCTTCGTGTGAAATGTGCGCTCAATAAAAACTAATACATAACATAACATGCAGTAAGCATTGCTGGTTTTGTAATTTAACTATTCTATGTAGTGGATTTATACATATTTATTTCACTCAATATCTGAAGCATTATGAAATAGTATCTGATGTAAAAGTTTTAAGACTCCAGGGATCAAGCAGAAGCACAAGCACACATTGAATGGGAGAAGGTCAACTAACGGTGGGCAAAATCTATACAATAATGTACGAAGTGTTGAGAAGGGTGCTGTACAGGGAGTTCAGTGCTAAACTCTAGACTTCCAGAAAGGTAAAAAAAGAAAAGCTATATAATGCTGGTATGGCCTAGATACACGTTTTATGTGGAATATAAACTAAATTAGTTTGATGGCAAGGAGGGGGAAATTGGAATAAGAAGACAATTGGTGATGAAGTTAAGAAATGTTGTGAAGTAAGTAACTTTAATGTAATTTTTTGTTCATCAAATAATTGTTATGGATATTCAAATCGTGAACTAAATGCATACTTAGAGTTAATAAATATGCTAGTGTACTAATGGCGAGAAAGTGGAAATATCCTGTGGCTCTTTATTCAGTGAAACTTCAAGGTAAATTGTGTGTTCTGCCCTTAGAATCTCCACACCATCTTTTTAAATTATTTCCTGCTTGTTGGAGTTAAAATAATTGTATCTCAGTCAAATGTTTGTTTTAGGGGGCTCATTCACTTTACTGTTCTGCTTTTATTATTATTTATTGCAGTTTTCGTTAACATTGTAATCGTTTTTTACTGATGAATTACTTTCTGTTTCGCTCTCCAGAGAAGCAATGTTGTGTACATTTGAATTAAAGGGCAACAAGAATGAGTTAAAGTTATTGGTCCAGTACATAAATGTATATAACTATTCAATAAAAGCAGAGAGAGATAAAGAAATAGGGCCCAACTCACAAAGGGACTTATGACTTGTAAGTGCTCAGTGCGTAGATTCCGCTACACGTGCGGAGATTCTGCCCCGAGTGTGAATGCGCTGCACACGTAACTTTACGGATTGTAAGTCCCTTTGTTAATCAAACACTATAAAGTATAGCTTAATCGTTATATACATGGCCAAACCCAAAAGAGATAGATGTTTCTATGATATCAATGTTCATCTATGGCAACAGGAATGTGCCTGAAATAATAGGCCAGATCCATCTTCTTTTAGGTATTAAAAAAATACATAGAAGTAGACAAACAATTAGAGTAAATATTTCTCATTCTATAAATAGTTAACTACAAAATAGATAAATGTTATTTCCATGATTTCAATGTTTATCTGTTGAGTAAAGGTATGAGAACTAAAAAATAAAAAACAAAAGGTACCAAATGCTTAAAGATCAGAATGTGTATTACGTGTTATGTATGGGTCGGGACTACTGAATATGAGCTGTGCTCCAGTGTTATGAAAAATCTTTGCGTTTATGGATACCTGCCAGTAATCGATTTCCAAAGTAAAGTCTAAATAAGTTTTGTGTTTGTATGAACGGTGCAGAGATCGTTCCAATTGTTATAACTTTTTATCTACTGGGACAGAGCTCTTTGTTTATATTCTTCATACAGGTGAATTTTGATATACAGTAAGTGATGAAAAGGCTGTGCCTTTTAGTGGGCGATTTTAGTGGGCATAAACATAGTTGATGGCAGTGTCAGCATGTTGATGCGGACCTACTCCACATGCTGTGGACTTGTACATCTCTTCAGCATTATTGGCAAGAAGTAGTCACGACCCTAGCTTCATGCACAAACACGGATACGCCACTGCCATGGGAAGTATGCCGTTTAGGGCTGTACGCCAGATCCCCAAAAATAAAGTTACCTCGAAGTTTCCGGACCTGGGTCACATCACTGCAAAACGTCTCATAACTAAAAAATGGAAAAATGCAGCCCACCCGGAGATACTTAGTTAGAAGCGCTCATTCATAGTATGGGCTCAGGCGGAAAGTACAGCCTTGCACAGAGAAGAGATAGCTGGGCTTCGAAAGTTCCCCATTGCACAAGACTGGGACACGCTGCTAGTTGCCTTACAGACTGGCAATCTGGTAGAAATTGATGCCGCCCTGTCAGCCAATCAGTGATAAACCCACCAGCCCCCCACTACACAGCTAAAGGGAACTGACGTGCCTCAGGGTTTGCAGAGCAGATTAATGTTGGTCCCCCTGGTCTGTTATGGATAGCCCCACACACCCCCTCCGTCCTCGGACACAAGGGTCCTTTTTGCTGGCCGCTGCTCTGCCCTGGTATGTGTACTGTGATAACTATTCATTAGGTGCATGGATGCGTGAAAGTGTTCTCATGATACATTTTTGCATACAATAATGCACGGTTAACACTGATTGTGTTTAGTGGATGGCAGGCGTTATTTTAATGTTTTAAGTTTCAGTTATATTTAGGAAATTTTGGATAAAGTGCTTTATTGGTACTCATTAGCGAGTGATATATATGATTTGTCATTATTTAGGTTTTTTTCCGACCAAATAGTGAACTGATGTTAGAACCCCACCGGCTAAGCCCCGGATGTAACTGGTGCGCACACGCAATCTCCTGTTAGGACTGCTCAAATAAGATGTGTTATGAATAAGCAGTAGATAGCAATGTCATTAGTTGGCAATCTACGATGTAGTTCGGCAGTGGACAATAGCACACAGAGGTATTCGAACAGATGCTTCAGTAGGATATAAATGTTGGTACTAGGGAATAGCATCTGCGTGTTAACTCTATATTGCTGCAATGTTTAAAGCTATTCTGCACATGTGATTTGCATTTCTGTTGTCCACATCTAAAACTTTTAGTATGGATCCGCGATGGCAGCCATGTTAAAAAAGTAAAATACCAATAAATATATTTAAACAGACAAAAATAAACATAGTAGATGTCAGTGTGTTGAACCTTTTGCACATCGGAAAATACAAAAAAGAGGAGCATGGGAGTAGAATCTGTGTTTTGGTTTAGTCTAAATAGTGTTGTAAACGTCATATCTGAGCTGTTGGGAAGTACTCCATTAGAATACTAACTTATTCTGCCACTTTAAAATCTAATTATATGGTCCACATTATGGCTTTATACAAAGTATAAAACGTATGCGGGCTAGTTGAGCCTTATATGGACAACCAATGACATTTTAATAAATGCATACATCATATATAAAATTATTTGTGGATTGGTGTGCTCTCTAAATACCTACTTTTTTCTAACAGGTACATACCTCATATCTTTAGTTGTTAAAGGCATTGTTGCCAGAATAACATGAAATAAGCTAACATGCTGCTGACAATGCCCATAGAATTGCAGAGATTACTTTATCCAATGTAACTGATAGGGAAATATTAAATTAAGCACAACAGTGGTATTTATTTTAGGTTTAAGGCACCACATAGAATAGTCACACACATGAACTCTGTAGATGACGGTGCTAAAAGGTGAGAAGAACCACCCTACTTCTCAAAAATGGGGGCCTTAGCCCTCTACAATAGAAAACACTCCTTAGCACACGTGATAATTTTAAAATGCCAATATATATAACGCGTTTCCACAGATGCTCAACAAAAGAATACAAAAAGGATTTGTCTTCCTTCTTCTTAGTTGTTCTCTTTATTTTATGCAAGTCTTCTCAGTTATTCTTAACAGACAACAGCCAACACGTGTTTCGACGCTACAGGGGAATGTTGTCCCGCAACTTTTTCAAGGCTATATCTTGAGTGCATACTGTATTTAGTAAGCGGTGATAATTCCAAACCGCCAATGGTTTCAGGTGTGGCGGCGTCTTAAGTATCGGAAGTGTTTATCCTGTTCTTGTTCCTTCAGGTTTAAACCTCTTAGTGCTTATTCCTCTGATGAAGAAGTCCTCCGTGACACCAGCCTATAGTTGTGATGCCGAGTGCGCCGCCACACCTGAAACCATTGGCGGTTTGGAATTATCACCGCTTACTAAATACAGTATCCACTCAAGATATAGCCTTGAAAAAGTCGCGGGACAACATTATATTATTGTTATATTGGCATTTTAAAATTATCACGTGTGCTAAGGAGTATTTTCGATAGGGAAATATTATTTAACATTTATATAGCACACCAACACCAATATATGTTTGAATGTTTAAAATATATTTGAGGAAAACTTGGGTTAACTCGAGATAGGGAGGGGTATTAATCTCCCAAAATGATATGAATAGATGACCTCAAACGAAACAGAGTAAAGTAAACAATCGATAGTGACAAGACAGAATTTGTTACGTACAGGCTCAGGAATTGCTTGAATTGATGTGTCTTAAGTGCCTTCAGTTGTTTCCTGAAAGACAACAGAGCTGTTCGTGATTGAACTGTGGAATGTGGGAACTTCCAGGAGCTAGGAATCTATACTTCTGAAAACTCTAGCACCATCTGAAATAGTGATAAGGTCAGCCATGCAGGATGAATTATTGTAATATATGGTCTTAGATGCAAGGATGCAAATGTTGACATGGACTGCAATAGGCATCCTGTGGCAGTCACAGAGAATTAGTATGATGTTGTTGAACTTGTTGCATCATGAACAAACCTGGCTGCTGAATAAACAACAGCATTGAGTGGGGTAGTGCTAGAGAGGATAATTTCATCCAGAACAGTGCTATGATGATCACCATTATTTATGATTTGCAGTGTGTCCTTGGTCACATATATGTGTCTGTTTCTATGGCCAAATTGGTTCTCTTCTTCCCTTAAACGTTGTAGTGTGTCATACAACTCGTTGTTAAGATATTTATTTATTGTCTTTGTTAGAGAAAAGATAGTTTTGATGCGATAGACTTAGCGCATATAATTTTGCTACTGGATCCATTGATTCAGTAGAGAAGTTAAGCAGTTATACGAGGAGCTGCATTGAACAACCAAGTCCACCATTGAATTATGCTTTTGAGAAGGATGTGCTAATGTAGTTTCACCAAAAGGGACTGATACTGCCCAAGCTTATTTTCTTCAACATGCATGCAGCTGTAAGAAATGCACAGTATAAGATTGGTCTTATGTTTGCAAATGTTCTTTCCATGGCTTAGATTATGAATGAAAAGTTGACCAGCCAAACAACAGTGCTTTTTAACTGGATTCAGTGTAACTGGAATGCTAATCTAAATTTTGATGTCTTTGGTAAGGGCATAGATGAATTCAGCAAATTCTTGAAATTTTAAAAAGAGTGGATAATTTCTGGGTGGAGGCTAGTTTCAATCCTCAATGAATAATCTTAAAGGTTTTTTCTTTAGATGATTGCCACTTTATCAATTTGGATTACTAGACCATTGATGAGGTTGGTTTCATCTAGTTAGGTCTATTCCACATTCAGAAGCTTGAGGAATGTTTTGCTGTCAAAGCATGTAACTTTTAGGATAAGTGCCACTATGTTTGGTGAGCACCACACATGATGGTTATTAGATTTTCATATCAATTTTTCTCAACATAATCAAGCTACGAAGCTACCAGAGCACAAACATTGATATTTGATACTGCACCACAAACAATAAGAACTTAAATAGCATCTCATTGGAACATATAATACAGGGTTAAATGATGCGTGGTTGAAAATTAGCCTTCTGGCAATTTTTGTACCCTATCAAATATCTGTACTATAGAAACTTCATCTTGTTCAGAAGAACTGATAGTGTTGTATGTGATAATCCAAAATATGTAATCACTAGACTGGGTTGTATATCACAAAAGATACCTACGGATTTGATCCAAAACTATGATAGAGGGACAGTGAATTTTGCAATTAAAGTACAAATAAACAAATTCCATATTTCCAATCACATCAACAGATTCAGTACGCTGTATATCCATGTATTTTAAGGATTTATTTAGTGGAAATCTAGCATATAGGCAACAGAACCCACAGTTTGTGGTAAATAAAGATATCCTGGAAGCACAGCAGTGAAAATTGCAGGGTTGCAAAACTCCATGGCAAGCATTATTTGTTTATGTTACTTTGGCTTTATTCACATTTTCAACCATATCTTACATTTATGCTTTTGACACTAAATGATACAATAAAAGTTACAAAAAATTAAAGAATACTTGTATATTAAGCATGCTGAAATTACTTTTAAAAGTTGCACATTTCGCTGATTACTTTATTTTGAAATGCTCCTATTTAGATGTGATTTTCTTTGTCTAGTTGGATCAAATATATTGACTAAGTAGGCCTGATTCACAAACGTATCTACATATTTAAATTCAAACTAGATGCACAAATAACAGCTTTTGTAAAAGAAAACATCCATTTTGTGAGTGAAAGACTCAAGAGTGGTGGTATGTTGTCCTCTCAATTGTGATCTGTTCACATAAAAACACTGCCAATGAGATGGTATTTTCATGTGAGGAAATTTGCTTCTATTTTGATGTTCCTCAGTGGTTACTGTTAGTGAACACCCACCACCTTGGAGGTTCATGGGTATCTATCAAACCTTTTCAGATAGTTTCCCACCCTGAAGATGCTTGAACATATTTTATTGCAGATTGAAAAGTAATTGCCCAGTGGAGAAACATAAATGTTTTTTAAAGTGGAAATTCACTATTTCTTCATTTTTTGTGCATGTGTTAATATACGCATGTTACATTACCATATGTATAAATGGGTATCCTTAAAAGTACCTTTAAGAATTTGAGACTAATGAACATTGCAATATATGGTGTGTACTTTCCTAACTACTTTATTTACTTTACTTTATTTATTTGATATTTGAGATTTCCATCAAAAGTGTTGAGCCCAACTATTTTACCCTACAAAACCATAATGTATTACTCCTGACTAGTGACCATGTCTTTTTCTTATATAATCGCAATATAACTTCTCTGAGATCGAAAATGCTCAATAATCATTTGGCATTAATATAAGACTCTACCGCCCACTTCAGTTCGCAGCCTCCCAAAAATAAAAGACATCAACTGGAATGGTGAGTTGTGGCCATTTAAGGAAGAATTTGAGGTGGTAAAACGGGATCTACCACTTTATACATTTGTTAAACACCCCTGGGGGATTATTTTAGATAGAGTTCTTTTCCAGCTTATAATTTGTTTAGGTCACCCACAAATAATCTCTAAACAACCAGCCACAAAGTTTGAAATGGTTTCAATATAGTTCTGGTAGTTGATGTTGTTGATGACTTTTTCAAAAGGCTTTGTGGTTTGGATCACTGCCTTCCTCTGAGTGTATTATGTGAAACTGTTCGGTCAGTAGAGTGATTGAAAGTGCCACTCGAATGTGTCAACACTAAAGATTAATTTACTAATGTTTTATTTTAATTTGTAAGCATGCGCATTGTCTGGCTAATCTACATGTGTGGGAGGTAGCCACCGGTTCTGTTGGGGAAATGTTATATTAACATCAACATCTTTTCTGTTGTTACTGGATTCTGTTTTACCATCTTCTTCCTTCCAAAACGGAATAGAAAATATTTGGCTCACATAGTTAGTTGAATGACCTTGGTTGATTCAGAAATGTCTTTGGTCACATGCAGGAGATTAAAATGCCCAGTATACATCTCCTGTGAATATCTATTCGGGTTTCAAGTGGACCGCATAGCTATAAAACTAACATTTACTTTTTTTTTTATTATAAAAGACAAAAACATTCTTTTCAGTTTCAGAAGCAATAATGAAATCATTTCTTATCTCCTGGTCAGGTGAGTAGATGCCCTTCTTATTAAAGTAGACGGATCCATCCGTCTTGCTAGCCACTTTTCTAAGAGACGTGATTTAAGCAGGGCAAATCTATAGCGTGGAGCATTGCCTCATTTCCCCTGTGCAGCCAAACCTCTCTCCTGTACCAAAGCAAATGTTCGTAGAATGGATGTAATGATTTAAAAGCTCTAATTTTATTAAGTCTTACAGCATAACCACCATCCACGCTGATTCTAATGTAATTCTGAAAACAGTTTTTACAGAGATGTGGCCAATTTGTTTCAGGAAACCAGTGATGGCATCAAAATGCTTGCAAATTATTAGCACTTAGTCTGAAACCTTTGGAGGCCTATTAATGCTCTGACTCTGTCTGAGTGATAACAAGCACAGCACAACCCATCCCACTGTCTGTTGTCCTCTGAGCTCTTCATAGTCATACCGACTTTTCATATGCTCAGCTACTTGCACCTTTTGTAATGTAGAAGACACTGAGTTCTGCTTTGTAGCATGCCGGCTCATTCAGTCATGTTAAAGACGTGTGATCTCCGCTATTATAAACATATTAATCCTGGTATTACACATTAAAATGAACCCTAGTTATGCAGTGCAGTGAAGTACTAACTACCTTCATATGCTGAGAAACATTCAAGAAGGATATGAGTCTTTGCCAGACCTGTTAGATAAAAAAAAACAAGTCTTAATGACTGCTGCGGCATGCAGGGTGTGAGATTGGAATGTGTCATTACCCCCAAATACAATCAGTGTTTTGGCTAGAACTGCATTTAGACCCATTGCTGGTGCCCAAACACCAGGAGCAGCACATACAGGTAAGAGCGGTGGGGCCGGGTTGGGGGGATTCGACAGACGACCAAGAGGGAAAATTAAATAAATAATTAATTTCCCTTCAGCGTCATCTGTCTAAATCTTCCCCCAACCGGCCCCACCGCCCCAACCGCTGTTACCTGCACAGTCCACACCTGCCAAATACCCATTTATAGAGTTTCTTTTTAAGAGGATCTTTGATTTGGGTGGATTAAGCTTTAGGTAGTTTACGTGCCTACATCGAGGGATGGCCGCTAATGCAATAGGTTCCCAATTTATTCTCCCCTAATGTGAAGAGCTAGTTGTTATCATGTGCATTAATGCAGAATGCAAGGCTGCAGATAAGCAAAAAAGGGAAATACTGAATAGTAATGGAACAATAATGGAGAAAATGTGGCACCTTAGGGAACCTCCAATGGGCCAATTTCAAAGAGACCAGTACGAGTGTAAGAGACCAGACCAACTGCACCAACTTAAAGGTGAACATTTAAAAATTAGTCCTGAAGAAGGTGGCATATTTCGATCAAGACTATTGAAACACGTCAACAGATTTTATTAACATGACCCACAGTGCTTGAACAAGTATAATGTGTCATTGAACAGAGTTAACGATACCCAATGACACACTCAGTGGGAGAGTAACATTTTTTTAATAACTAATTGGTGTTAATTTTCCTCCCTTTGGGTTTTTAACCATTTGTCAATGTATTGGTTTTATTTATATTTATTGTTTATTCATGTTATGTATTTGTGATGTATTGTGGATGATGTAGTGCTGATTTTTTCATCTTATTGAATTGTGGTTTTATTAAACGATTCAATCATAGCTTGTATATGTGCTTTTAAAAGGTCCTGTGATAGCAAATTTGGTTGAGTGTGGGAGACTGGATGCAAAAAGGTGTTTTTTAAGGTAGTACAACTATCAACAGAAACATAAGAAAACCATTCCCATAAGGAATAATGACAATCGGGGAGGATATCTTGTAACCACTTATAGACCTATGTGCGAAAACGTACCCCCTGCCACACATTATAAGGATAATTGCATCTCGCTGAGGAGGTTTGCGACCTTATAGAGGAACCAGTTCAAAGGCCGAGTCCATTTATAAGTTCATGGAACTCTGAGGTGATTTGCAATATCCTGAGAATATACATTACATATAAACATGGGCACACCATCACTACTTAAATGCTACCTGATTTGGTCCTTCATATGAAAGAGGTTGTATGGGTGAAGACATGGAGAATAAAGGTGGACTGTAATGTGAAACTAAACACATAAAAAATGGTAATTTATTGAAAAATAAATTAAAACCAGCTTATTGCAAGCAAGATTAAAAAAGTTACAAGGTAGAAATAGGCACACAGATTCTGTTGACACAGAGATTCTAATGACCTTCAATGTGCAAAAAGTAAACATGCTGCCAAAAATATGTATTATATCCTTTCTGCTCATGACTGTATGTTTTAGAAAAACAAATACCAAAAATGAAAAATCAGTTTTTATTATATTGCTCAAAATGCAGCTGCAATTATGCTCCATGACCTTCCTTTCTCCTTGGTTACTGGTTCTGTTAGCAGGCATTGTGATGTCAGAACTTAACTGTAATAATCTATTACAGTTGAGCATCTACGTCATTTGATTATTTCAGTTGACTACAAATGTCGCAAGTACCCTGTAATAAGAAAATGAGAGACTGGATTTTATACAGGGATTGCAGGCCACCATGTATCATAAGAGGATAAACTCTAACCCTCCATGGGGAAAAAAGAGAGGATAGCCGCTGACTATGAAGAGAGACAAAAGGAAACCATAGCCCATCACTCTCTGTAAGGATAAATGAAAAGATTCATTCTGCCTGGCCAAAGAGATTAAAAGAGGGGACAACCTTTACTGTCAAATGAAATAGAAGGAAATAGAGAGGCTTCTTTCTGTCAACAAGGATTTTCCTTAACTCATGACTTACTCCTATATTATTCCTGAATTTCCAAGAGAAAGCTGAGTGCATGAGAACTTAACAGTTTATGCCCCATCAACCCAACGGGTTTCTTACTCTTAACTTGTTATAGCTGCGTTCTAAACATAATCTGGAAAGAGGTAGAGGTCCAGTAAGCAGACATCCTGGGACACCCTACATATTTAACCCCCAGGCCCCCACCCCCGAGACCCTTTTGTGATACCCGACAAACATTTTTTTCTCATTGCTCTTTACTAATCCTTTTGCATGAATAGTACAAAGTAAACACATTACAGACATATTCGATGTACATCAGCAATTAAAGACCCTATCAGAGTTTATGGAATGTGTCAGATGTGAGCTGCAGCGTGGTCAGGGCAAGCTCCCTTGCACATGTATAAGAGTAATGGGTGAATCGGGGCTCCAGGAGGGATATGCGTGGTGTTGTTGTCTTATGGGAATGGTCGCATGTCAACTGGCTGGGATGTATGGGTGGTCCATGGCTCCTGAGAGGAGCATGGTTGTGAAGGTACTGGTGTAGGAGCAGCTATCATCGATGCGCTGTGTCGGTTGCATTGTGTCTGCGGCTTAAGGTGTGCCATAGACTATGGAGGCTGGAGATCAGATACTGGCCCCAGAGCCAGTATTATGTTGTGCCGCCCTGGGATTTGCAGGGCTTTTCCCACTTAGATGCGCACCTTATCGACTCCCCGGTCTTCCGTTTGCACCCAGTTTCAGAGCTCGATCTTCCAGGTGGTAACTGCGTGGGTGCCTTTCTGTGCATTGCTATCACCCGCTGTGCCAGTGTTGATGCCAGGTTGATGAACTTGGACCCTGCTTTATATGTTAGGGCAAGTGGCATAAGGACCAGTAAGCATGTGTTTGGTGTGTTGAGGTAGTGTCTGCCTGTGATTTGCGTAGTGTATGAACATATCTTGGTCCAGTAGGGTTGATGCACAAAAAACTTTACCAACCCGAGAGGTAGGCTTGGCTCTTTGCTGTTGCTATCAGCAAAACAAGTAGTCATCGTGGCTTGTTTGAGGGGCCCACCCTTCTGTCAAGAGGTGGGTTCGACATGCACCCTTTGTAGTGGCTCAGCAGATTGTTTTGCGCAAATGCAACCTACTCACAACCGACCTAAGGACTTTTGGGACACTCTGTGACATTATTTTGAGAGGCATACATCATCTTAATGATCTGTGCATTTGTTTGAGGGTCTGCTTGTCTATTCATTACCATATAGGTTGGACTCTATTCTTCTAAAAATCTATTATTGCAGTGGAATTTGTAATACAGTGTGTGTGACAGGTACGTGGAGTATTGTCTATATGCCACTGCTAAAAAAACTTTTTTTATCACCATGTAAAGTGTACACATATAACTAGCAGTGGCATTTAGACAATACCCCACGTACCAGTCACACATACTGTATTACAAATTCCACTGCAATTATAACTTTTTAAAGAACTTAATCGTTCATTTTCATCACGCTTCCCTATGAAGGTGTGGGCCTCCAACTCACGGTGAACCTGCAGCATTTGGTCATACAAAGAAAATAAAAAATGTTCTTTTCCCTAGAAAGCCAAACGTGTAACTGCAAGTGGGTAAACACACAAGGACAAACACCAACAGCATCTTCTGCGTCACGTCAGTGAGTGAGGCAAACCGTTCTAGGTGTCAAAGACAGCAGGAAGACACAGGACCGCATCCACAGAAACAAACTTTGGACTAGAACTAGAAGCCAGCCACCTAGGTGCTGTGACTCCTTTCCTGCTTTCCCAAACAGTAAAAGGAATCACGTGCAGGGGCATGATGGTTCATGTCCATCGGAAGGAGGGATGCAGCCCAACGGCCGCTTATCATGGTCCATGCCATGAAATTATTCCAGCAGTTCAGGCTCAGCTTATCAGCAGAGAGCACTTCACAACAGCACACGAAAACAATACTGAAGGGCGACTAGAGAAAAAAAACAAGTATAAAAAGGAAGGTTGATATTAGGGGTCAAAGATATGAACTGGCAGGAGCTTATCAAAGCGGATCACCAGATTCTCTGTTTTGCTTCCGTGTTGTGCACGGGGTGGGTGCAGCTGGCCCTTTATTTGCATCTGTCACTTTGCTAGCATGCACTGAGAGGAGTTTTATTGTGTCTGGCTGCACTACGAGACTTAATGAAGGTAAGTAGCTGAGAAGAAAGACAAATGCATTTATGGTCAGGGCTATCAGAATGATGTGCATCCGCAGCCGTGCATAATTCACATAAATATGACCCTGTTGCATTTAATATGTAATATTCTATCGCCAGTATTATGTGAAAAACCTAAAAAAAGGACCAAACTCCATTGATAACATTGAGGGTGGGATGCCCTGCCGTGCTAGACACTTTGCAAATGGTTAATTGGTGGGCACCTTTCAGGTGATGGCTGAAGTGTTCAGGCTCTGACAAATGTGACAAGGTTGCTCAGTAACTGCCAACATTCCCAATGGAGGGACTGAGTGCACGTCAAACCGGATGGAATGAGTAATTCCTTTATTGTCAGGAAATGGTTTCTTTCACTGTGCAGGTTACTGGTTATGTTTGAGAAACTGTTCTCAAAGCAGTCTTTTACAACCAAGACACAGGAACTTCAATGCACCCCAATCGACAGGCACAATCGACTCAGAAGAATGTTGGGGAGGTCATTTTAGCTCAGCTCTAGGGTTGGCCTTGAGCGCCGGTGTGGTAAAAGCAGAGACAAAATACATTTCTGGATTTTATACAAGTACCGAGTTTATATACCAAACAGAAACAGATCTGATTTTCGCATTATGCATGAAGTACATAATGCAATTTCTTTTAGAGCTTCAACTAACACATTACGCCCTCCTGGGCTGGTCCAGGGTTTTCGCAGGGCTGTACGTCTGGTTCCTATATTTATGTAGCCGAGGTAATGAAGAGAATATGTCCATCTAAAATGTAATGTGCTCTGCATGAGGAAAGGTGTCTGTGTCTCCAGAGCACTTGTTCTCAAAGCAGCAGTTAATTCACAGCAGTGCTGAACTTGTAAATAAATGTCAGGGCCCTCATCAGGGGGCCACTGCAGCTTGAACCACCCATTGCCCCTTCAAGCACTGCCAATGACAGTACAAATACAACTGCTAACCATCACACTCATATAAATGAGACAACTCAGGCTATTCCAGTCCCCCAAGGCTATGAGAATGGCTGGGGTGGCAGGTAAAAGTAATTTTAATGTATACTGAATCAATAAAGAATTACGGTTGTGCTCAGCTATAAATGAGACAGACAGCGCCACCATGTGCAAAACTGTCATCAGTGCTGGTGTCGAGAAATAAGTGCCGGTGCCAAGCACTGGAAGCCCCCGGCTCAAATTAAGCACTGATTAACAGGCATCATTCTTGAAAAAATGGTTATTTCAAAAAGGTGCTTAGAGTTTAGGGTCATAGCAACTACTTTGAACTGCTTTTTAAAGTTTGCCTAATAAATACATAAGGAATAATACTGCTCCGAATGGCGTTTTTAAGAGAAAGAAGTAATTTCAGAGGCTGTGAAGCGTTAAAAGGCATAAGACTGAAAAGGATTTTTCCAACATAACCTGGTAGCACAGAATAAAGATAGCGCAGCTATTAATATGAGAAGTCTTGACATGTAGGCTTGGTTTTTGCTGAGTAAAACAATTCACTTTGGGCGGTAGATAGGTCATCGTTATTAATACTGTATCTCTGTGATGCCATGCAAAACAAAATCATTAATTGTTGCTGGGTAAGATGTTAAATACGATCTGCAGCATGTGCATAGATTTCTTTCTTAAAATTGTCTATTTTCTATACATTAAAATCCCTCTTTTATGAGCATATTTAGCAAGTATGTGTATAAAAGAACAATGGAACGGGCTGCATAATTTCATCTAATCACATAAAATTCCATTCACATTTTCATTCTTTGCTCATAACTTCACAGTACATTATTTGGGCCTCCAATGCAGCGTTATTCCAGCAGTAATGCATATGGATGCAGAAATTACCACCCTGATGGGAGGAACGCACCACAAATTGTGCTCACTCCTGTGTTTGTATGGGCTATTTCCGCCATATTCCAACACGCTAATGGGGAAAGTGTGAAATGCAAATGACTCTGGGCCAGATGTACGACCGTTTCGAGTCACTGACTCGCAAAATAGTGTTTGCGAGTTGCTATTAGGAAGGGGCATGCCAAGGGTGTCCCTTTCTAATAGCCAGTTCGAATGGTATGTATCATTGTTTTGCGACCGCAGTTGCAGTCTCAAAACACTCACAGTTTACAGCCTTCTTCAAGTAGGTGGTAAGCCATTTGCAAATGTGGAGGGGTTCCTAAGGGGCCCCTTCTTCTTTGTGAATGGGTGTGAAAATATTTTTTACAAGCAGGCAGTAGTCCCAGGTACCACTGCCTGCCCTTAAAAAATGAAAAGAAAGATGTTAATTTATTAATAAATGCATCCCGTTTTCCTTTACGGAAAACGGGATGCATTAGAAAAAAAAAGTTGTATTTTTGAAAAATCAAATACTAACATGGGGGTCTGCTGTCCCCGGCAGGCCACCATCCCTGTGTTTGCAGGCCATTTCCAATGGGTCGCAAATTGCGCTCTGCCTCATGAAAATAAATGAGGCAGGTCCCTTGAGACCCAGTTGAGGATCGCAAAGAGTGTCTCAGACACCGTTGTACATTCCATTTTGCGAGTTGCAAATTGCGAGTCGCAAAACGCCGCAATTTGCGACTCTCAAAATGGAATGGTCGTACATCTGGCCCTCTATCTTATGAGGTGCACAAACACGTGCGAACATCATTCCCCTTTAGTTAGTGGGCAGGTATAATTGGTGGCAGCAATACACCCACAGCCGTCACAAATGGAGGCGGAGAATTTTACAGCCAGTACTTAGATCTCATTTCTATATAGATCATTATTTACATCAAGATTTTTTTAGAAGGACTGTCTCCAAGATAGGATAAAACTGTTGTAAACCTCATACAAGACACACAGGCCCAGATTCTGAACATTGTCACGCAACGCAGCGCAGCCTCCAGGGAGAGAGCAGGACAGCGCCATATTCACAGAGAAATGGCACTCGCCTCCCCTCTCACCAGCACTGATTTTTTTCTGCCATGAACCATGCACACACCTTAGCACCAAGGTGCTAGGCGGCATGTCTGAGTCTAGCATAGTTTTTCCACAGGAACGGTAGTCTAGACATATCCAAAAGCATTTCCTACTTTGTATGTGTGCTGCACAGTGCAGCACGCATGCAAAGTCGGAAAGGTGTGGAGAAATGTAAAAAGTTCTCCGTTTAACCCCTGCTTTTCAGCGGTGTTAGTTTTTTACATTAAACCATTTCCACTAATGTTAGTGAATCGGGTTTAGCATCAAAAAGCATGGGTGGTTGCATGGGAACGCCCATGAAACATCCCCATTTCGCATAGTAGTGCAAAGCAGGGTTTTGCGCTACTTTGCATTACTTTTCTGTACAAAGCAACGTGAATATTTATTTGCCTTGGTTTGTGAATCCCAAAACGGGTTTAGCATCAGGTTAGCGTTAAAAAAGTAACGCTAAACCTTTTGGAATGTGGGCCACTGTGTGATAGCAAGACAAACACAGGAACACACCTTGAAAAGGATCCAACACAATAGTTCCGACCTCTGGCACGCGCAGCTACACAAACCTGGGCCACAGAGTGCTCGGAGTGGGAACTTAATCAATATTTCATGAAAATTCATCTTCCAAATGTATTGCATCTCAGACGGACACAGGTCAATTATTGTCATAAATATGCCACTCAGACATATTTTACTGCAAGGCAGGCCTGCTTCCCCTGAAAGATTTTTGATTTTAGAAAGAGCTGCTCTGGTGCTCATTGTTCATTTCCCTGGGGCATCCGGTGTAGAGACTGACACCACAAGCCAGGAATCAGATATTACTAAGAGTCCGAGAGGCTGCAGTTAGTACACCAGGCGTGACAGGCTGCTCTTCCAGCAGAATCCCATGGGAGGAAGGAAATCCGCGCACAGCACAAAAGCAACCCTGCCTTTTCCAAACAAGGAAGTCCTCATATGTTGTACCATTGAGGACCGCACGAGAAATATAATAAAAGGAGGCGGTCTCAACGGAATCCTGACTGAATACGTCTTTTTTATCAGTGAGGGAAAGCGTACAGGAAAGTGTGTAAAAATCCACACAGTGTGTGTTGTTGTTTAATATACCGTAGTTTCATTTGTATAGTGCATCATTCCCCTGACGAGATGTTTTTAGTATTTGTTTGGCATTTCACTGACCAGTTACAGCTTATTACGTTATTTAATTCAATCAATGGCTACAGATGTTTATTTGAGGTTTAATATGAGTTATTGGCATTAAAATACATTCACAAAGTGGGATATGGCTCCAATCACAAAATGTACAACTCAGAGTATGACCATTTCCTACAGAGTGTGGCACAATGGTCTTCCAGAAAGCACTATTTCTCCAAATTTCAATATGGCTAATGTCCCAGCAGAGAGGTAAGAGCTAACTAAACCAACCTCCAGGAAGGTCATCACCATATTCTCCCTCAACCTGGCATTGACACATTCCTTCCTTAAGCCTGCCATCTGGCTGGGCTCAAAGAGTAGGGGTGTAAATGAAACTGGTTTCTCCTGCCTGCCAGCTCCTTCTAGTGAAGATTATTGTTTATAATACCTCCCCTGACTCTGGCATTGCTCTGTAGCAGAACTCTCTCCTCCCAGAATGGCTCCTTCACCCATGGCTAAATATCACCTGATCAAAGCAACCTCGCTAATCCACTCAACTCTGACCATTCAGGACAGAGCACTGGAAGGCTTACAGACAAGACATTCTTATAACTTCTTGTCTGTACATGTTGGGACAAATAATAGCATATTGTTGGATTTATCAATATCATTCTTGTAAGTTCTTGAATGCTATTTTTCTGATTCTCCTGGCAGGAATTATTAAATAATAACTTCTGGCCATATTAACATATGTGGCTTGGGATCTGCAAAGGGGAACATGAACTGGACAATTTCTCCAACACTGGGGCTTATAAAACATCTTTATAAGGACCCTGCCTATATCTACAGGATCCTTCACCCCTAGAACACATAGGGGAGACTTTAGGGATTCTGACTATGCAAAGATATTGCAGATCCTCACTCCACAGTGCTCCTAGCACAAAAGTGGATTTTGGGAAGCACTTTACTTCAATATTGGGAGTGAAATGTGCAATTTCACTAAACCCAAGGCATATAAAACTTATTTTATAAGGGTCCTCCTCATGAATACCTGACCTCTCACCACGGGGGCACCTAGGGGAGACCCTGGGGGTGCGCCATACCTAGGGGTTCTGGTCTCTCTCCCAGAGCAGAAGATCTTCTAATTGGAGAGAGCTGGAGGCTGTACGTCCAACCCTGAAATCCTTTTCCCGCAACTTGAAAGGAGCAGCGGTTCTGATCAGGATGGACAATATTACAGCAAAAGCTTATTTCAAACCATAGGAGGAACCAAATCTCAGTCACTGGTAGGATTGTGGACAAGCTGTTTCGTCGGGCCAAATCCAGACTGATATCCGTCTTACCAATCCATATCCAAGGAATATCCGACACTCTGATAGACAACATCGGCAGGGACATCCGTCTTCTGTGAACTTTTGTCTCCCTCAAGAGGCGTTTGTAGAGCTATTCCACAGATGGGGAAATCCAGAGATAGACCTGTTTGCTACTTCTCTCAACTCCAAAGTGAGGAAACTTTGTTCAAGAATCAAGAAAGGTCATGCCTGGGCTGTGGACACTCTCTCATGCAGATGGCCTTGGGGCTTCTGAATACGTTTCCTCGATTCAAGTTCCTACTCAGAGTGAGATGGTAGAGGGCTTTGGTGATAATGATAGTTCTAGCATGGCCACGCTCCACTTGGTTTCTTCTTCCAGTAACGATGAGGCGGTCAGAAGAGTGGAGGTTACCGATAAACCCCTACCTTCTTCAGTTTCCAGTTTTAAGACAGGAGACTCTTTCCATACTGAAACTAGATGTGTTGATGTTGAAAGGTTAGGCTTACTGAACAGAAGGATGCCAGTAAATCTAACTGATACTCTTCATCCGTCCAGAAGATCCTCAACTATAAGCTCATATTTAAGGCACTGGCGTAGCTTTAGTAAATGGTATCAATCTAAAGAGTTAGATCCTCCTGCCATTGATTTGTTTCAATTATGTCTTTTCTTCAAGATGGAAGTTCTTGGGGTCTGAAGGTGTTCATACTGAAACTTCAGTGGGCAGCAATCAAAGTCTTCTAGAGTTCTTGGAAAAATCTCACAGATGAAGAAGGCTTGACTAGCCATCTCTTTAACAGTTCAAGTAATATGTTTCCTTCTCCTGGGAAGCAGTTCCCTACCTGGTATATTTCATTGGTACTAGAAACGCTGATATGTCTTCCATTTGAACCTCTAGAAAGTATAGATATTAGGATTGTAGCTCTTAAGACTTATAGTTGCAGTTACTTCAGCTAGGCGGTTGGGGATTGGGAGCCTTGTCTTTCAGGCATCCTTTTTGCAAACCTTTTGGGGACAGAGTTATTTTAAGACCTCTTCCTTCCTTTGTTCTCAAAATAAATACTCATTTTCATAAGGAACAGGAACTGATTTTACCATCTTTTTTCGATTCTCCTATTGCAGAGGTAGAGATTAGCCTGCATTATCTCGATATTAGGAGAGTGCTTTTACTTTATTTGGTAAGAGTAGCTCCCTTTCTGCCTTCTGAGCCATTGCTTGTCAATTTGGGGCCCGTTAAAAATGGGTTAAAGCCTTCTAACTCTTCTTTGAGCGGGTGGGTTAGGTCTCCTTGGCTTATGAAGCTTCAGGGCAGATGTCACCTTTAGGAGTACAATGCAGGTCTACAAAGAGTATGTCTAGATCACACGCGGAACGTCAGGGGGCTTCCACAGCAGAAATCTGCAGGTCAGCCCCTTGGTCCTCTCCTTCAACTTTTGCTTCTAACTATAGAAATGTTCAAGAAGTGGAACTAAGTGGTGTTTTTGGTTCTAAAAGTTCATCCACTATTGCTTAATAGTGGTCCTCTCTCATTCTTTTCCTATCTTGTCAATAAAGAGTTTGGTTTCATGCATCAACTGTGCGATTGCCCAAATATTGGTTTGTGTACCTCATTTTGTAATGAAGGGAACTGAATGTAGGGACAATTACTTATCAGTAATTGCATTTCTCTCAGTCCGTCCTGTTCCCTTGCTTCCATTCATTACATTCCTTCCCACCCTCCCAAGTTCCATGCCAACCAAAGTGGAGTTGAGTCGTGGCTTTGCAAACAGGAGGAGTGGAGGGGGATGGTCTCTTTTTATTTGGATGATGTGGTGCTTGATGTCTGGTGAGGCAGGACAGCCTCATTTTACATTGAATGGAAGCAAGGGAACAGGACTTAGAGTAATGCAATTACCAGCAATTAATTGGGGCAGAAGGTTTGCCTGTGTGACATACTGCGTGGTATTTATAACACCCTCGCCCTTCTGGAAATTATTTACTTGCCCCCTTCTTCCATTCTTCCCCCTCTTTTTTGGGACGTTGATATTTTCTGTCACCAACACTTCTATCCTGATGGTGTGCACATGAATATTTAACCCACAATATAGGAGGGACAGAATATCGAGGGCAAAGTATCAACAACAAATAACGATCGGTAAGTCTATATTTTCTATTTCTAACTCCGCATATATGTTCCTACATGCAGGGCCGGCTCTAGGGCGGTGCGACTGGTGCCACCGCACCAGGTGCTGGTGTTTTCTAGTTTATATTTTGCTTAAAAGCACCTGCTGCCACGTTCCTGGCCTCTAGCAGTGTTCAGGCAGCAATTAAAATGTCAAGAAAACTCCAGTGATTAATGTTCTTCCAGGCCAGATCGGAGTTTTGTCTAATGTCTAATAGAAGTTTAGTTTTGACTCCAGGAAGTTTTGATTCTTGGTTAGGTAGTGCAGAGGGTTAATATGATGCTGCACAGAACATGTACCATGCAGATCACAAAGTGAATGTAATGTAAACAGGTCAGTAGGTTAGTGCGTTAGTCTGAGGCTTCCTTTTGTTAGTTGCAGTTTGCAGTGAGCTATTAACTGCCAAAGAACTGCTTGCGGACCTCAAGGTATAGATTAGAGCGTATGGTTTTTCCCCCCAGACTTCCATTATTCTAATGTTGCGAAAAGGGTTCACTTGGGTACAAATCAGTTCTTGTTATTAAAGAGAGCCTCAATCCATTGTGTTACATTTTAAATTCAGGGTTTGTGCTTCTCCAGACCAAGTCCTCTTCAGCTATACTCCCTACCAATATGGATGACATGTGAATTCACCCCTTGTTGTCCTTTGTCTTATGTAAACTATCCTATACACTGATTTACACACCTATGATTGATAGTCTCTGTGTAATGTGTGTGTTATGAACAGTGCTCTGATACCCTTCACTTTTATGAGTGATGTTATAAAATGTATTAAATATATCTGAGAGACAGTGGTTATGGAGACTGTAAAAGGGTGGTAGGGAGGGAATCCGTGGCGGAGGTGATCATTGGGGAGGGGCGCCAAAAAACATTGTCGCACTGGGCGCCACCAGTGCTAAAGCCGGCCCTGCCTACATGGTATATATATATCTTCAAGGTATGCAGATGTGAAGTTAGGAATAGTAAATCTATACTTCCTCTCTATGCACTTACCTTTCGATATTTTGTCCCACGATATTCTTTCCTCAATATTTTTGTATCACAATATTGTTGGTGTTGGTGTTCAGTAGTGCCGTCTACTCTGACAGTCAGGGCTGCCTGCAGGGTAGGCCCGGGCATTCTTGGGATTCTGTGGAAATCAATCAATCAACCAATCAGATTCTTGTAGAGCACGACTACTCACCCGTAAGGGTCTCAAGGCGCTGGGGGGAGGAGGGGGCAGCAGAACCATTGAGGGCCCTGCAGTTCAGTCGAAGAGCCAGGTCTTGCGGTCCTTCCTGCATTGAAATAAACTTGCTGGTGGTGGCATACTACTATGCCTCCGATATCACTAGCCGTAAAAGCGGAGTCTGACATCCTATTGTTTACGGTATATGCCCTCATATCTCCCTGTGCGCGTTATGAATTGTAAGACACTGCGAAAGAACATGTTTATGGTGTAGCCATGCCGCAGTGCCACTTATCATCAAATAACACATGACACAGAAGAAACCCAGTGCAGCCCAAACCCCTGTACAGTATACTTAAGATTAATTCACTGTTACTAAAACTGATTGTTCTCATAAATCACCCCTTGCTTTTAAGCTAGGACATAACCTCGGTTTTATTGATATTCATGCCTGGAGTAAGGGAAAATCAATTCAGCACATAAAAAGACCCTCTGGGTCTTCAGAGTGAAATATTTCGTCTGGTAAGAGAGCTATTCTCTCTTTCCCTTTCCCCCCAAGCTTAACAAAATATATTTCTGAATCAACGGTTCTGTCTAATGTGTCAGCAGTCGATGCGTTCCCGGAAGGGCTTGCTGTGTAAACAGATGCACGCGAGAGGCGGCGGTGCCTGCTAAGCAGCTCCAGCCGCCGGGGTGGGCGGGGCTTCCGTACCTGGAAGGAAGAATTTGTCTGGGCAACAGCATCTCTCCCCACAACTCTATGATGCCTCGTAGGAGAGTGTGGGACACATCAAAGGGAAACATTAAACACATCATTAACCCAGTAGCGCCTACAGTGTTGAGCTAGAAGGTCGAGGCTGTGGAAACATCCCATGCTAAGGCAAGATGTTTACAATTTATTCGAAGAATTGTCCCTCTCAGCAAAATACAGAATGATTGAGTGATTAGATACACATATGCTCATATATAATACATATACATATTTTCATGCCTTGTAGGGGTCTCCTGGCGCTGTTAACTTATAATAGCATGTCAGACCAAATAGGTTTTTAAAGGCACTTGAAGCTTGACAAACTACTGAGGGTGAGAGCGTGGTCAGCGCTGCTTCACCAGAGAATACGTGACTGCTCTTTGGCACAGGTTTAAGTTAGTAGTGCAGATATTTTTTATCTGTAATACTGGCATTAAAATTGTGACAGAGGGCAAACATCAAGGGGCAGATTTACAAGCCCCTTGCGTCACTTTTGCACCGTCGTTGCGTCACTTTTGTGACGCAGCGGCAGCGTAAAAGTTGCATTGTCACGTTGTGAAGCCCTGCGCCACATTAAACCTGCGTCAGGTTTAATGTATGCAGGGTGGGCGTTCCGTCGCAGGAAGCCCCATAAAAGTGACGCAGTGAAATCTGTAAATCCTTGCGCCATGGTGCGCCGTATTGTAAATACGGCGCATCCACGGTGACGCAAGGATTTGGCATGTTGGCGCAGGGAAAGTGACGCATCTCTGCAGATGGGTCGCTTTCTTGTAAATCTGCCCCCAAATCTCTGGTCAGGCAGTCGTAACCTGAAAGAGGCTTCCGCCCCACGTCCTTCCCTGTACCAGCTTGTCAAGCTTTTGGCGCCTTTTCAAGGCGCTCTTACTGTAGCGTGCAGTGAAATGCTAACAGCAACTCAAAAATCATTCTTGGCATGAGAGTGACATGCAAGTGTACTGACTAAGCCAATCTACATTGTGCTGGAATGGTCTAATATATTGGTAGAAAGATGAACCATGAATGAGGATACACTTTAGAGGGAGAGGTGCGGCACAGCGGCCAGAGTGGTTGACTCTGGAGCGCGGGGCTCACGGTTCGATCCCTGGCAGCAGCTCTGCTCAGCATCATGTGACTCTGGGCAGAGGCGCAACTAGAGCCAAATTTCAGGGGGGGCTAAGAATATTTTTTGGGGGTGGCTGAATCTTTAAGCAATAGGCAGAGTGGAGCTGCAGGGGCTCTTAGAAGGAGTGAAACAACAGCAAGGCCTCATTAACATGCAAATGGTCTTTTAAAGACCTGTGAAGTGCTCGGGTGCGGCTGTGTGTGTGCCCAGGAAGCTGTCTCAGCCCCGGCTGCCACACATGATGGGTGGGGCTGAAGCCCTTTGAGTCCAATGGGTGTTGCGCGCCTGACTCTGGGCATTAGCTCACTTAATCTGACCGACGGCCCCCAGCGCCTGGGTACCCTTAGGGGCGATAAGTTGCACTTTACTAATCTGGAATTAATTAATTCATTTGGAATTTCCCAATTACTAAGTTGGATTCTCTCGCACAAATACCGAATCAGCATGCCATTTTAGAGTGCAATTTCCATTAAGTGTATGGTTCTTTCCACACTGGCAACTGACACAGAGTGGGTGTTCCCAGGTAGTTTCATGTGAGTCGTTTGTGGACATAAAGTGAATTATACACAGTTGGGACATTTTGGGTGTTTCCAAATAGTTGAAGGGTCTTTCCCATATTCCACTGCTCTTCTAAACTTGCATCTAAATGAAAAAGGCGAAAGTGATACTGCTACGGTGCATGGTATGATGTCATTTTACAGACAGCCACAAAAAAGAGAAGACCTTACATAGCAAAATGCTGTCAAATAACACAAAAATATTTTATCATACACATGAACATTTTCACTATATGAGTGATCCATACACAAGATTTTTTTTTAAATTGCCTATGCCTAGAACATTACAAGGAACAAACATTTTTCAACAAATCGTTCATTTTGTGAGTCTACCTATGTAATAATAGGTCACAACACAAAATCTCCAGTCGCAATGGGTCATACAACAACATGCCTAATGAATATTAATTAGTCAGGTTGCCATTTGCAACCCTCTGATTGGTTACAAACATAAGGATGGTGGCCTGGAAGGAACAACAGACCACTATCACAAAGTTTGCATTCTCAACCACAAAATATTCTGTTTAACCTCTTCTGTGCCCATGACGAGATAGTCTTGTCATGGAGCACGGTCGCGCTGTGCCCATGACGAGACTATCTCGTCATGAAACCCACCCGCGTGGGAAACGCCCGGCACAGGAGGGGGAAAGGGCGTGGCACCGAAGGGGTTAAAGCAGCATGTATTAGACAAAAAAATACAAGAAAAATAAATAAATAAATAAAGCAGCATGTATTCCTAAAAGGAACCAGTGCTGCTTTTTTTTTTAACTCTTGTATTTGGAAAAACATCGTAGGGAGAAGACATTCTACTCTTCTGCGGCTGCCAATAGTCACATTTCCTTTTACAAATTAGTTACTATCTCTTTTAAGGTGTTGGCAACTGATCATTGGTTTGCAACTAAAAAACATTGATACATACCAATGTGACTCACATTCTGTAAGGGATCCCCTTTTACGCCCCATCCTAACTGAAATTTGGAATGAATCACAAAACCCAAATTTGCTTGTTTGAAAGACTTTTCTGATAAAGCGAAATGGGTTTGATAAATAGAAACAAAACTTTTTGTGATCTCAAATCCTGAGAAACTCTGTGGGCCAGATGGCTTTGCATATCTGGCCCATTGGTCATAAAATTGCAACTAGACCAACCATTATCACAAATATTACCGAAGAGGGACAAGTAAGTCACCAACAAACAGAAAACATTGAAGAGGAGCAGGCGCTCAATCTTCAGTAGTCCGATAGCCCGTAAGAACCAAGGTCCTAATTTTGAGTTTGGAGGGTGGATCATATCCTGATGTCGTTGTCATAGGTGGAAAGGATACACGTCAGATTTGTGACAGAGTACCCATCCCCCAAACTCTAAATCAGGTGACAAGTTGCGATAGGAAGGAAAGTGTTTATAGAGGTCAAAGTGAAGAAGTTTTAGTGTTCAGTTAACTGAAACATGATTTTCATGGTGAAACCAAGAGTTGGGAAATGTGGAATATCTGAAATAAATAGAATAGGCACAAAACGTGGAGAAAGCCAATTTCCACCATTTGCCAACAGCGATGATAGGTGTACAAACTCTCTTTAGAGAGTCATGCTAGACACATGGACCTCACAAATCATAGACGTATAAATCTGAGTGCACCATGCAGGTTGAATGTCACCTTGTATGCTAGAACTCTGTGGGGCTCAATGCACACATACCCATTTGCAAGTTGACAAAGATAAAAAAGACAATTACGGCAGGCGGGAATAGAAGCATAGTCAAATGGTGGTGTCGATGGAGACACACCATTTAATGTGTGCCACTAGGATGTAGGGTCTGGGATTATGATTACAAACATGAATGGACACCTAGCTAAACTGAAGGGCGCTGTGGATGGACGCATTGTTTATTATGTCTCACTTAGTGACAATATCTAGAGTAATAATGACAGTCAGGAATGGAAACGTAACCAAACTGCAGAGTAGTGTGGATGGTGGCTTAGTGGACTCATGCGTCCACTGTAGGGGGCCTGTGTTTAACCTCATGGTCACAGATTCAAATCCTGGTGGGTCCACTCAGCCTTTTGTCCTTCTGAGGTCGATAAAATGAGTACCATTGAGTTGGGTAACAATAAACATCTATTATTAAACGCTAAGATACCCCTGGGTGAACGTGCTCTTTACAAATACACATGTAATGTTATGGAGATGGTGTTTAATATGTTTCACCAGGTGATAGTATCTGGGTTATGGATGATGGACCGGGCAGTGTGGATTGAGACGCAGAATTTAATTTGCCTCACTAGGTGAAAGGATAGGGGATAATGATGACAAACAGGGATGGACGCCTAATAAAACTGCATGGTAATGCGGATGAGGCACTGTTTAATGTGCCTCGCTCTGCGATTGAAAACTATGGCCCTTATGTAGAGTTTAGCAGATGGGATACTGCAGTACAAACATGGTGGATGTCTCATACGCCATACTAAAAGTGCATTATTTTCTATGGTACTTGTAATAAAGCAGGTGGGATACTCTGTCACAAATGTTTTTGGATGTATGTCTACCTTAATGCAAGTGCATTATATCCTATGGCACTTTTAATATGGAGGACGGGATGTCTGTCACTTTGCGGCAGAGCATCCCATCCTCCAAACTCTAAATTTGGCCCTAAATATCTACACTAAGCGCCAGCAGCAAACTGTTGAGTAATGCAGGGTGTGAAAAACAAAACAATCCACCGTAGACAAATACAGAGATGTGTAAAGCCAATGCACTGCAGGCAGAACATTGACTCAGTATTTTTGTGGTTGTGCCAGTGGCTATCAGAACGTCTGGATGTAAAAAGATTTATTATCACTTATTTTCAGTCCAACTCTTTCTTGTTTTCGAGTACAAACAAAAGATTCTCATTAGATTTCCCAGAAGTGGCATTCTTGGGAGATTGTACACCGAAATCGCTCTCATCAGCATCCATTTCCTCTCAGTGCCATCCTCTACACCAATCACTGGCGGCAATTATTCCCTAGCTGATCTGGCACACCACATGGCAAGGCTGCTTAGAAGGGTTTGTTTATTTTTATTGCCTATCGAGTAGTCGTTTTAGTTGTTTTGTCTTCACTGATAGCAGAATGCAGCACACCTTTCAGCAGTTTCTCTTGTCTTTCTTTGATGATTTTCAGTTGCGGCCAGCATGTCTAGTGGGTGAGGGGGTGGGTGCAGGGGTGAGGGGTCACGCATAGGGTTGTGCGGGAGGAAGCATTAAAAAAAAAAAGAAAACTTACCATGAAGCTGGGTACAACATCTTTTTTGCTTCTGCTCTCCTGTCTCCGACCCCAGAAACAGGAAGCAGGCAGCCAGGCTCCCTCCCCAATGCAGCGTTGGGATTGGTCTGAGCGTCGTGACACAGCGCTGAGCCAGGGGCTGAAGGAGTGGGCATGTTCTCTATGCAGCCTGCATGGAGAAGGGGAAAGTGCGCATGACTAGTTTGGGCGGCACGTGGATTGCAAATTTAGGAGCCAGCAAACCACTCCTCCCCTGCCCAGGTAGCAGAGCAGCTCCGCTCACCTGTCCGCCCGCAAATTAAACATAAAATGGTAATAACTGAAATATATTACCATTTTATTTATTTGCTACTCTCACTGCGAGAAAGCAGTGGGGCGACGCTCCTCCGCCATAGTGGAGGAGTCGCCACTGCTGATTTTCACGTGCTCTATATTTGTTTTAGGTAGAATAGGCCTTCACTTTTCAAAGAACACGAGAAAGTGTTTCATTTGTATTATATCTGTCTCTTAGTCGACATGGTTGGAGGCAGAGTAGCTTGTGAACGGGTATGCTAGCATCCTGGTGTGCTTCATACCTTCTGACATTTACGCCTATATGTAAATCGACACTTAATTATTCAAAAATCATAGGGTAGTGAGAGTTTACTGAGTGCCACTGTGAGTCCTCTGTTTTCATTTGCTATTCACTCGTTGATGACCATCTGCCCGGGAACCACCTATACATCAGGAGAGAAGAGAACAATCTGGCTGTGTTTGAAGACCTTTTTGGGTCTTGGCCCATTAAAAGGCAACACAATCAACTAAAGATAGAATTTCACAACCCTTCCTGTATGGCAATAGAAAACCTTACACTTTATTTTTATTTCCTTGGATTCTAATACTGTTGACGTTGAAGTGATGCACAGAGTGCATGCATGCTGCAGTGAATGTTATATTGCTTCACTTCTCTGTACCTGGTCAGGTCTAGCACTGGAAGTCTAAACATGAAACTCAGTGTACCTTTTTCTTTCTCAAGTCTTCCAACATTCTCCTGAGCAGGGTTTGCCAAAGATTTTGCCACCCTGCTCGAAGTGGCATCTTGCTTCTCTCCTTCCGTGACACAGGGAAATTATTAGGTGTCTTAAGTGCTTACCTAGCCCCCTTCTTGCTGATTACACCTTAGACCTCTCCCTGGTAATGCCATAATGAAGAACTAGCTCAGTTTGTTTGGCTACATCTCTTCTCTGTATCAGCGATGGCTGATCCTTAAGGGCGGAGGGGCCCTGCCCCCCCCCACTTTTTTTCAAACATGAAGATTGTCTGCCAGGCTGAGCAAAGGTCAGCCAGACCGCCTCTATTCATGTTGAGGTCATGAGCGCCAATTAACCAAAATGCCCTGGACAGTGGAAGTGACATCAAGTAACATTTGACCTTAATGACAGGAAGTGGCATCATATGACCCTTCACCATGATTTTCTCCCAAAAATCATGGCACATGACCTGAACCTTGATGACATCACAACACTTGACATTCCTGAAGTTCCATAAAAAAAATCACGATTAATGTAACATTTCAACAGAGACCAAGGTCTATTTAAGATAACGTATATATTATGGTAATGGCTTGATCTTTGACATTTTTGAGGCACAATACGTGCCCTGAATTGTAGTGAAGCAAATAAGTCAGACCTCTTCTAAAGGGTTTTGTTTCCCTGAACAATTATGAAACAAAAAGGATATAATAGTGCATTTTAAAGCGCAATTTTTCACATAAAGTTGCTATAATGTCATAGGCTTTGTAAATACTTTCATTAAAATTCAACTCCTTTCACATATGTGCCAATCCACTAAAGCCTGACACTCCTTAGGAGAAGAACTCATTTTTGCTAAATGTGCCAGGGCCTACATTTTGCACAGGGTGCCCCCAATACACCAGTGCCATAATGTTGGCATTTACACTGTCCATATGCAATAAATGACCCGATTATTTCAAAAATGTCATTGTTGCCACCCTTCCATATGACAGGTTCTCTTCCTTTCTGCCAGGAGTCACCTCCAATGTACTCGTACCCTCATTTTGCTATGGGTGCCTCCATGCCAAGTATTTCGCCAAGTATGAACATTCTTCCGTTGGATGCCCATATGCAATCATTACCTCTAGTATGCCTGTACCAGTATTTTTCCACGAATGCCCACTATGCCAAGAATTACCGCCAGTTGCAGCATTTGCTCACAGGTGTCTGTCATGTTAAGAATTGCCTCAAGTGTGCCAGCACTATTCTTTTGCTATGGGTGCTTCTGTGCAACTAAAATTGCCTTCGGTATGCCAGGGCCAACAACAGACTCACACGCAGGACACCACATTCTCACACACACTCACTCACACTCCTGAACCCTCTCTTACACTAATTAGTTCTTACTTGCTGTCACTCTTACTCTTATTTACTCATTGAAACTCACTCTGACTCACTCATACTTACTGATACTCAGTTTCACACATTCTCACACACTACCTGTCACTTACTCACTTTCACTCACCCACACACCTACACAGAGGCACACATACTCATACATGCTCAAAAATACACACACACACTCTCTCACATAAGCACTCCCTTTGAAAGCAATCACACAAATTTCTTTTAAAACATTTTTTACTTACCTAAAATGGCTGTCTTAAAGTATCTCAAGTAGAGTGGGGGTCAAAGGGAACAGAAGTTTATAGACTCTAATAGTTGTGGTATCCCCAAATCAACATCATAACATACTAGAACAACTATGAGTCTCAAAAAGTAGAAGACCTAGACACAAGGATAAAGGTAATGCTAGAGTTTAGTAAAGCTGTGAATTCATTTATGCATATATGTGTGTATGCACTGGAAATAAAATTCCCATCATCAACCTCAAGAGGTTAAATTCATCATCTGGGAAAAGAGGACGGCAAGAGTACCATATTCTACTTAGCAATTAGTAGATCTTGGTCTCTTATGTGTCCCAAACCAGTGGATGATATAGTTGTTATTTGATGATGGATGGATAGGTGTGCGAATTGCAGTGCTCGTGAAACGTGATGTTGTGGGGGTGCTCGATAAAAATTGTCTAGCAAGGCACTAAAACACTTTTTATTCAATCGCTGCCTTGTTAGCAATGACTAAAAACAGTGCTATGACAGTTTAAACAAATAACTGTGATGACAAATAGGTCTACATGTTTCTGCTACCGGGTGAAATTCACCCACGCATTCTTCAGGACCAAAAAAGCTACTGCAAAAAATAAACGGTGCTCGAGTGAGCAATAAAGTGAAATGATACAACCTGGACCCAAAACGAAGGGCCAAGGAACTCTGTGGGAGGTTATTTTTCCTCCGTTGACCTACAGAGATACAAACAAAAAAGGGGGGGAGACAGAAAACACAGCATGACGCAAACCTTTTAGAAAGTGAAATTCATGAGGTCAAAAACTTATAGCATCCAGTAATTGACCAAGTATGCAAATACTCTTAAATGTATCAAGACTATATTAAGTCTATGTTAATTGAATAAAATGAGTAAAGGTTATGGCACTTACCCAAAATGTTGTGGGTGTGCGCCTCACCTCGCCTGGCTACTGCTCAGGTTAGGGGAGGCCCCGCTCTGTAAGGGAATCAGAGGGTTCACAATGTATTTTTGCTCAGAATATGAGCTCTTTTATAAAAACCGCAGGCGCTCATTCCGCGAAATGCCAGAAAAGACTAAACCCTCATGATGACATTCGAGGGCTACAAAGCGTCAAAAGGGTAGTACCTGTAGGCTATACTGAGTAGTCGCCATGGTAACAGTTAAGGAGAAAGGCTCCACTACCCAAGGTAACTCACTCGATATTACCAAACGCGATATATTTCCTTCTTACAACATAAAATGAACCAAAAGGAGAGAATTACTGCTCACCTCTCCGTCGGTACCTCGGAGTGGAACTGAGCTCGTAGGGGAGGCAACCAGCGGGGTGGAAACACTCGGCTGAAGTACAGAAAGCCGGTGTTGGTTGTCATGGTAACCCTGTGAGTGAGGCGCGGGGGAATTGCGTCACCGCATCGCGCCTCACGAGTATGGGAAATGTGGTTCCTATGGGAAGGCGTCATAGGTAGAGCTCGATTAGAACAATAGCAAAGACAAAACGATATTCTGTCTTGTCCATGAAGATGACTAGAGTTCCTGAAAGAATGTGTATGTGTACACATGGAGAAGGCAGCCGCTCGGGTGAATGTGACCAAACACAAGCCTGAATAAATGGTGTCATATTGTCATGGCAACTCTGTGAGTGAGACACAGGGGAGTAGCGTCCCCGCATCGCTCCAAACGAGTATGGGAAATGTGGTTTTTTATGAGAGGCAAATCACGTGCACATAGCTCGACTCGAACGATGGCATGATGAGGCAAAATTCTGTCTTATCCATGAAGGTAGCATAAATGTCAGAAAAAATGTGTATGTATACACATAAAGAAGGCAGCCACTCAGGTGAAAACCACCAAGCACAAGCCTGAATAGATAGTAGTGTACAAGCACACGCTAACTGAATCATATCGACCTGAGCTCCAATACACCTTAGGAAACGAATGTGTATCTACCTAGATAGTTGCCCAAGGAATATCATCATTAAGCCCATCCTGGTCACTATGTAGTCTAAACACCCATCTCTGTTCCTTTTGGAATAGGTAGTTCGTGACATCTGTGATGTGTGGTGGAATGAAAGGTTGTTCCAGGATGAGCCATTGCATGTCTTCTGGTTTATGGTTTGATGTCAAGAAATGTGTAGTCATTTTTGTTGACTGTTTCTTACGCCTGATTGTGCTCTTGTGCTCACTTATTCTTATCTTGATTTTGCGGGTGGTCATCCCAACATATTTGAGTGAGCACGGGCAGGTGATAAGGTAAATTACTTTTTCTGAGTTGCAGTTGGTATGTTTATAAAGCAACCATGGTCTTGCGGTGCCAATATCTACTGATTTAGTATGTTTTGTCTGTGGGCACACCGAGCAGCTGCCACAAGGATAATGCCCTTGTACGGGTGGCAGGTCCCAGAGTGTTAAGTTAACAGGGTTCTTCATAGTTTTTGGTCGTGTATGAACCAGACTGTCTTTTAAATTCATACCCCTCTTAAAAGCGAAAAGTGGGGGAGGAATTTCTTCGTTGTTGAGATTCAAGATACGCCAGTGTTTACGTACTACTTTCTGCACCTGATTGGAAAGTGTGCTGAAAGTATTGACAAAAGTTAATCTTGTTAGTGGCGGTTTTGGTATTGGGGGAGCAATAAGAGCGTCTCTGTTGTTATTAGCCGCTCTTTTCTTAGCTTGTCTAATCAAGAAAGGAGGATATTCTTTGGCTTTTAGTTGATGGGATAAGGCCGCTGCATGCTTGTCAAAAGTCTCCTTAGTGGAACAATTTCTGCGTATCCGCAGAAATTGTCCAACAGGCAAGTTCTGTCTAAGAGACTTAGGATGATAACTTTGAAAATTCAGTAAAGAGTTTTTTGCTTGGGGTTTTCTGTATAATTCACTCCCCAGAGTGCCTTCTGAGGGATAGATGACAATATCTAAAAAAGGCAACCTTGTCTTATCGTGTGTCACTGTAAATTTCAGAAATCTGTTCTGTGCATTGAGCCATGTGTGGAAATCAAGCAGGGTAGTCACATTACCGCGCCATATGACCAGAATGTCATCAATATATCTCTTCCAGACGACAAGCCTGTCGTGGAAGGGATTGTTGTCGTTCAGTACTGTGTCCTGTTCGAAAAGATGTACGTAAAGGTTCGCCAGGCTCGGCGCAAAAATGCTGCCCATTGATGTTCCTGAGGTCTGGAGGTAAATGGTATCCTCAAACTTAAAGAAGTTCTCTTTCATTGCCAGTCTGGCACACTCCATGATGAAATTGATAGGCGTGATTGTGTCTAGATCTGTGGTATCAAGTAAACCCCTGATGGACTCCAGGGTTTCGTCCTGGGGAATACAGGTGTAGAGAGATTCGACATCGAAACTTACCAAAAGGTCTGTTTCGGTGTCGAAAGGGGTCTCAGGTAACAGTCTCAGGACGTCTTTTGTGTCTTGTAAAAATGTTGGCATCTTTTTGACCAACGGACGTAAAAAGAAATCCACAAAGGTGGACAGAGGTTCAAGGAGAGATCCTATCCCCGATATGATGGGGCGTCCTGGTGGTGGTCTAGTGGCTTTGTGAATTTTAGGGAGGACATAGAAATAGGGCATCACCGGAAACCTCGTGATCAGGAAATCAGACTCTTGTGGTGTAATCCAGCCTGATTCTTTTGCTTCATAGACCAGATCATTGATTTCTTTGGACAATCTGGCTGTCGGGTCTTCTGACAGGACCTGGTAAGATTTGCCATCATGAAGCTGTCTGAGACATTCATTCCGATATGCTGTCGAATCCATTATGACAATAGCGCCCCCCTTGTCAGCGGGCTTGATGGTGATAGTGTTGTCATTGGAAAGGGTAGTTAAGGCATTTCTTTGTAAGAGGGAAAAGTTTGAATATTTCTTCTCGCTGGTGGAGCACAGCGTAGTGACATCGTTGGTAACAGCTTGTTCAAACACCTTTACATGGTCTGGCACCAAATGCACTGGTGGGTTGAAGTTAGAAGCTGGTTTGAGACCTGTGTTGGATTCTGGAGGTGTGTCATCTAGACTCATCATATTGGTTCCCTTGTCTTTACCTTTAAAAAAGAAATGAAGGCGAACTTTCCGAAAAAAATTTCCGAGTTCGCACTTTAATTGGAAGGGATCACCCACACATGTGGGAACGAACCCCAGACCTTTGTTTAGAACCTCATGTTCAATTGACGTCAAATTGCGTTGGCTCAAATTCACCACTAGAAGATCCTTGTCATCTGTAGTCTTAGCGGTTCTTTGTTCTTTGTATTCTATGGGTTCTGCGGTGGTTGGTCTGTTTGCCAGTGTACTTGTTGTGCTTGTCCTCCTCTTCTCCTGCCTCTGTTGCGCCCACGGCCTTGCCCTAAAAAAGGAGGCTGCCCAAAAAAGGTAGATGCAGGGGGCGGCTGGCCAAGAAAAGGGGGCATGGGTGGATTGAAAGGCGAAGATTGGTAACCCCAAGGTGCTGGGGGCCACCAAGGGCTCGGTTGACCATAGTAATTTTGTGTGCCGCGTCTTTTATTTGCGCGAGAACGTTGATAGTTTGGTCTTTGCGACGGAGCCGATGTATTAGAGCCCTCTGAGTCTGATGAGGGGGTATCTGTCCCTGACGAAGAATAGTTAGAGCCGTATCTCTTACCCTTTCGGTTATATTCGGGTGGTGTGTAAGTTGCACTGGTGTACGGGTAGACTTTTTCAAACGAGAAACGGGCCAGATCCTTCTTGAATTTCTCAATTTTCGTCTGCAAGATGGTATCTTTGTGTTCTTTATTGTTTTTGTTAGTGTCCTCGAGATTTCTTTTGAACAAAGCACTCGTGATTGTGGCTTTGATTTGACCCTCCAAAGTTTGTATTTCTATAAGGATCAAGTCGGCTGCCTTCTTGGCCGTGCTGATGATTAAAATAAGCCAATCGCGAGTGCATCGCCAAGCAATAAGCGACCAGTCTTTCAGAAAACTTTTATCAGTCAAAAACAGGCGTGGTGTATTGGTTACTATCAAACCCATAGGTGCGCTGTTACTTCTTAAATACTCCGTCATTATTGCACCATGTATAAAGGTGCGCGAATGTGATTTCTTCAGGGCAAGGAGATTCTGCCATTCGTCTACGGTGTTGTTGGAGACTGATGGCAAGGTGTCTAATATGCTAGGATTAGTATCGAGGATTGATTGTAGCATACTGTCATCGAATGACAAACCAGTGAGTTCGGCCATTCTGAAACAGAGAACGCGGAGTGAGCGGCGGTATAAGTGTACTTGAAAACAGCCAATTGGCGTAAGTACCGGAAAAAAGACCCGCAGCCAGCAGCTGCTCTATAAACTGTCTTAAAGTATCTCAAGTAGAGTGGGGGTCAAAGGGAACAGAAGTTTATAGACTCTAATAGTTGTGGTATCCCCAAATCAACATCATAACATACTAGAACAACTATGAGTCTCAAAAAGTAGAAGACCTAGACACAAGGATAAAGGTAATGCTAGAGTTTAGTAAAGCTGTGAATTCATTTATGCATATATGTGTGTATGCACTGGAAATAAAATTCCCATCATCAACCTCAAGAGGTTAAATTCATCATCTGGGAAAAGAGGACGGCAAGAGTACCATATTCTACTTAGCAATTAGTAGATCTTGGTCTCTTATGTGTCCCAAACCAGTGGATGATATAGTTGTTATTTGATGATGGATGGATAGGTGTGCGAATTGCAGTGCTCGTGTTTGTATCTCTGTAGGTCAACGGAGGAAAAATAACCTCCCACAGAGTTCCTTGGCCCTTCGTTTTGGGTCCAGGTTGTATCATTTCACTTTATTGCTCACTCGAGCACCGTTTATTTTTTGCAGTAGCTTTTTTGGTCCTGAAGAATGCGTGGGTGAATTTCACCCGGTAGCAGAAACATGTAGACCTATTTGTCATCACAGTTATTTGTTTAAACTGTCATAGCACTGTTTTTAGTCATTGCTAACAAGGCAGCGATTGAATAAAAAGTGTTTTAGTGCCTTGCTAGACAATTTTTATCGAGCACCCCCACAACATCACGTTTCACGAGCACTGCAATTCGCACACCTATCCATCCATCATCAAATAACAACTATATCATCCACTGGTTTGGGACACATAAGAGACCAAGATCTACTAATTGCTAAGTAGAATATGGTACTCTTGCCGTCCTCTTTTCCCAGATGATGAATTTAACCTCTTGAGGTTGATGATGGGAATTTTATTTCCAGTGCATACACACATATATGCATAAATGAATTCACAGCTTTACTAAACTCTAGCATTACCTTTATCCTTGTGTCTAGGTCTTCTACTTTTTGAGACTCATAGTTGTTCTAGTATGTTATTACCTAAAATGGCACCAAATTTCCCATTCAGCTAATTGTGTTCCCTTTTTCTATTACATTAATAGTGATAAACAGAACATTATTCACTACTGGTTGAATGGAAAAATAACAAAAAACAAGCAGTGTGCAGCTGCCCCTGAATTTTGGCACTGATTTTGCGACCTCTGAGTCCAGGGGTCAAAAAGGCAGTGCCAGGGGTTTGAGCCAGGCCTCACAGCTGTGACCCCTTAAAACTGTAAACTTGGTACTTGTATAACGCACGACTCACCACTGAGGCATCTCGGCGCTTGTATTCATACCGCTGTAGGAACCCTTCCTGGCTTTCCCTGTGAAGTGTCCACTCCTGAGCACCCCCATGGTGAAGCCAGGCATCCCAGCGCTGTTGGGGCCGTTGTGGAGATTAAGCAAGCTATTGCCCAGAGTTGCAGCGTGGGACCCATGATTAGAATAGGCACTGAGGCGAGAATATCAGGTCCAAGGAATTATTTAGCCCGAGACCCCGCCGAGGCAGGAATTGAACCCTGGTCCCGGACCAGAGCTCTGCATCAAGGTGTGCCGCTCTAACCATTGAGCCACACTTCTCCACCCCTTGCGACCCTTTAATGATGTAATGGTTCGGGTCAAGCGGTCAGATGCTCTACTTGTGCTAAATTCGCAGGCGCCTGGCTGTTTGAGCTGAACTTTCCTGGCTAAAGATGTGGCAGCAGCCGCGGTCGGTAGTAGGAGTTCCTGCAGGGCGGTGACGCGGGGAGGGGCAGGGTGGGGGGTAGTAAACTATGGATTACAGAGGTTTACAGGTAAGTAAACATATAAATTAATAAAACGAATTTCGTTGCATGCACTGCATCCCCAAATGCGATGCAGTGCACGCAACGAAATTCGTTTTTATTAAACCCCTCCCCTTCCCCACGTCACCGCCCTGCAGGAACTCCTAATACCGAACGCGGCTGCGTGGCAGCATTGTGGGCATGATCTCCTCAGCCCATCAAAATGCTTGGGGCCCCTCCCCTCCCACCCATGAAGAGGGGAGGTGTCACTGCTAGCCTCGGACATGGGTTCTTCAGTTTTAAGCTCTGAAGTCCCCATGGCTGAGTGGCTATCAGTCATGTTCGTCAGAGAGAGGGGTGGGGTCAGTAGTCTCAATCACCCTATCCCACTTAAAGAAAGGGGCAGCCGCCTCCTCTCTTTGGTTGACCAATAACAAAGTTCAACCAATGAGGGAATTATCAGAAACCACGAGGCTTCCCTCTGGTCACCTGAGATCACAGTTGCGGCCTTGTAGTATCTTTTTTTAATGTTTTGCTTGTGCGTGCATGTGTGTCTGTATGGATGTATGTGTATTTGTGAGTGTGGGCAGTGAATAAGTGTGTGTTTCTGTGCATGTGCATGAGAGTATGTGTTTGTGAATGCATGGGTTTGAGCCAGTGAGTGTGTGTGTGCCTCGCCCACCCTCGCTCAAATTAGTAGCCGCCACTACTCTGTATGTTCACCATCACTGTATAAAACTAAAGCTCATCCCCACGTATGCATAGCACACATAGCACACAAGGCAGGCTAATGTCTAGCCATTTGCTCTGACGCTTCGGTTGCCATTCAGCAACTAGTTATATCTTGAAATATTTTATGAAGCAAAAGCATGGCACAAACTCTCTTGGGCAGAACCTCATATTTTTTATGATGCTACTCTCCTAACAACAAATACAAATTCATTAATTGGTTGAAGGACTTTTTGCAGCACTATGTGCTGTGTTACGTCAGAGTGCTTTGCAGGCCACAAGGAAGTCAGCACTGTGCATTGCGCTATGCAGTACCAGAGGCGTTTTTGTCTTGCAACTGCGCGAACTCCTGATTTTTGGCTACCTGCTTAAAATTGTGATTTGGCGCCAAAGTGCCACAGACCTGTCTTAGGAATCATTCAGTCACCACTACATGCCCTAAATGAATTTATTTTGCATCGCCCAAGACGCAGCAATATCCCATCTGTAGGTTAACGGTACGTATTATGCAAAGCATTCACACGCAGTCTCTTTTCTTCAGCAGAGCGCTTGTAAAGTGCCATATCGGCATGTTTCTGGAAAAAAGTGTCATTATATTGCTGCAAAATCATAATTCTCTGCTGGCACATCGCATATTGTATGTGTTCTGAATATTTCCCTTTGTCTACATATTCCTTCCAGTGCTGCTACTGGGAAATCCGGCGAGCGGTGCAAGATTTGTCTCCCCGGGCATCTGTCGCGACCTGTCACGCCTCCTCGGTAGCGGCTGCACAATCAACTCTGTCCCATGTGCCTTGTGCCTCTTTAGTGCTCCGATCCGGGTCTTGTCCATTTGTTCCGGGAATAAGCGAGGTAGTTCCCTCACACACATGACATGTCAGCGGTTCACAGGAGTCATGTTAATATGCATGAGCTGTGCAGGATTGCGCATATATTTGCATGTTTTGGAGCCCGTTAGCAGGAGTTGCTGTATTCTTGCCCCAGGGCTTCCACTTCTTCCAGGTAATGTTGTGGAATATTTGGTTCAGATGCCAGAGATCACACGTCTGGGTGGACCCCATGTAACATCTGGCAGAAGGCAATTTGAGAAGGAGACTCATTATTATCAGGGTCGTATTGGGACAGAAAATAGATCCCGGCACCAAAATAAAAGTGGCCCCAATTAGTGAGTTAGGAGGCTAAAAGGGGGCCTAGGTTTACATATTCGGGCAGTTTTGGACTTCTAAAGAAACGATGTATAAGTGTTTTGCAATTTATGGAAAACTGGATTTGAGTTTGCTGCAGCCAAGGTTTGTTTTAAGTAAACAGTAAATCAACAGTAAAAACCGGCCCAGCAGACTGCCAAAAAAGACGGTCCCCCCACTGACTAGTCAGACTTGCCCATTGGGCACTGCCTTACTGCCTACTGCCCTGTCTGACCCTGATTATTATACCTGGTTGTTGCCCTGTCCATGAGCAAAGGAGTATTTCACCATTCACTGAATCTGCCACCTCAGCCATGGGCACCAGGATATGTGGTTTGATTATTCTTCAATTCACCGTACCATGCAGCACGCTCAAGCTGCAGCTTTCTCAACGCAAGCAGCAGCTTTCTCACTGAGACTGCACGTGACCACCAACTTGAGAAAATCTCCCTGGCTGCCGTCCTAGCGCCTGAAAATCGCTCTAGGGGATGCCCTTTCTCACTTACGCTTGCCAACTTAACGTTGGCCAGTGGTGTATGAGAAAAGATTCCACCACACGGCAGTTGGCAGAGATTTGCTGGAACTCTGCGTAACTGGCGCAACGCAGAGTGAGAAAAACTTTGTGTACTCCGCCAGTGGAGCGGAATATATCACACATCCCTAGTCACAAGGCATCTTTTGGGTGCATTACAAATGCAAGCAACTCTAGTGTTAGTGAAAAAAGTAAGTTCAATAGAAGTAGCCCTTGCTTAGCATTTTTTTCTGACCAAGAGTCCCTTTTATTGGCAACCAGAGTGCAAGATTCCAATCCATGATTCAAAGTAAACCATAATCTGGGTAGTATATAGACATTAGGTCTAGTCAAATACCTTCTCGGCCTGCAAAGCTACCTATCAAAGGCCACTTGGCACTCAGCTATCATCATTATTAGCAATTAAAACATGATTCGATCTGTTATCTCACATCGTGGTGTAAAGATAGTGCAGTTCCCAGGCATTGTAACCAATATCACATTTAGGGATGCGTGTCCAGGCATTCCACCTGTACTTTATAGCTACTAGTGGGTAGTGACGCTGGATGGTGTCACATAACTCATATAGGAGGGCTGATGTTTTTCCATATCCAGACAGATATGACACAATACATTATTTCTGGTGGGTTCCCTTTCTTCTGTATGCCAGCTTAGTTCCTCATACAGTAGCCAGTGCTGCAGGCTAAGAGGCTGGTTTCTGAATAGGAATGTCTGACAAGACCCAACAATGCCCACCTGGCCCTATTCTGGCTGCAGCCACCTGTGTGGTCTGAACATTTTTCCTTTGCCAGGCTGATTTTGCTTTGCAGTCTGGCCCTGTTGGTAGGATGATGGTATTGTCTACTTTGTTAAGAATAGTCTACATTGTACTGGTTTGAGAATGACAGATAGGGGAGGGCTTCCTCGCTTAGCTTTTTACCTGTAATGAACTCTTTTAAACTTGCAGATAAAGAAACCATTGTGGCGATTCACGGACTTCCGTATTTATAAAAATATGGCTTTCTCCCTCAGTAGAATATATAGCAGGACATTATCACAATTTTTCAATTATTCCATTGATACCTTTGACTGCGTTCTCATTGAAGTATTCCAGTCACAAAAAGAAATTTCATAGGCGCTTTATGTTTAATTCTATCCTAAATCATTAACTATTTCATTTCAAAAACCTTCTGCAGGTCTGGAAAATCTAAATCAAGCACAATTGTTTCCAGTCTTGTCAGGCCAAACTCCAAGCCTATCAAGGATCTTGGAGCGTATTTTGTTAAGTGAAATAATCACCTCTATGCAGTGCTTTGAGATTGATCCAGCAATAGGGAGAGCTTCGCTGCATAGGCTTGATGTCTCTATGCAATAGTTGGAAGACTTAGCTTTAGTCGTTTTAAAAATAGCTATTGGTGCTTGTTATTTTAAGACTGCCCAGCCTCCACTAATGCTTGGATGGGTTCTTATATATTCCAAAAAGAATCACTTTAATTTTATTTACGTTAACCAACAACCTATTGCTTGAATTATATTTGTGTAAGTCATATAGGCTGCGCTGCATCCTGATTTTCATGTGTTCTAGAATGACCAGATCATCTGCATACTCTATGATTGGTAGTCTCTGGGATCCAATTCTTGGAAAAAAGATGCTTGCTTTGGTCATAGCACTACCAAGATCCGCTGTGTAAAGGTTAAATAACATTGGGGTTAGCACAGAGCCCTGTTTTATGCCGCAATTAGGAGGGATCCGGGCCACGAGCTTATTTCCTTGGCCTACCTTAATCGGACTGACTTGCTTGCCTTACCTCATTGGTGAACCGTGGGTTATTTAGTGGCCTCTGTTTCTATGTTACTGTTGTTTGTTTGATGAACTTTTCCCCCATGGGGTTGAACAAGGAGGTTGTTATTATGTCCCACTTTACCTGCAGATATTTGCCCTTTCTAGGATCCTCAAGGGCGTATTTTGGGTTATACATGTTTCTCCATGCTTTAAACCGGTTTAAGAAAGCTTTGTTCCACTCCAAACCATGTATAAGAGTGTCGTTTTCTTCCCCTTTTGAGACTCTCAGTAACTTTAAATGTTCCACCCTGTGCCAGTCGAAAGTTGTCATTTCGATCTCAATGGATAGTGGTCACTTACTTGTCATTCAATTACTGTGTGGTCCTTAAGAGCTTTTAAGAGTGGGAGGCTCACAAACGCGTGATTAAAGGTTGGTGTGCCCCTAAATGTGTGGGGAGCTTTGGACCGCAGTTGTATGTCAGTTTGAAAGGGGTATAAAGGATAAAGTTTAAAGGCGGGCCAACAGTTAATCATGGGCCCATTAATGTAATCAGTAGGGATTGTCGGCTGGCAGATAGTTCAAAATAAAATCTGTCAGAATAATTTCGCTTGTAGCAAATCTACAAATACCTCAGCTAGTGATTCCCAAATAGCTTCTATTTGAGATGTCTTGTCTGATCTGTGGAGATGTAGGTGCATATAAATGAGAAGTATTGGATTAGTGCAACCACCAATTTTAAGACCATGGATTGTGGCTGCCTGATATGCCGGGTGCTCAGTCTTAACTACAGTCTGCTCTGCACTCTAAACGTCTTATAATGTAAATTGATAAGCACCCAGAAGGGCGCCCAAGATTGTTTCTTTAGTGACTGGTTGGTGTATCTCTTGGTATCCCAATATTGGGTGTGGGCTCATTGTCCATGTTTCTTGAAGACAGACTACGTCGCCAGTCTTTATAAATGTAAGTGCGCCCAGCCTCAGCGATGTAAGATCCTTCTTAACATGTTGGAGTGACCCTGGTATCCTTCTGGTGTTTGTTAGAAATAGTTTGAGTTCTTTACCTTTAATATGAAGATACTTTTATATATGTTTTTTTATTATGATTTTGTTTCCAAAACACAAATTTGGTTGGACAGCCAAGGCTGTCTGTAGGCCAGACCTATAAAATACATTTAAACAAATGCCTTATTATCTGCCTTGTTGGGAGTTTCAAGGTTATGTTAACCTGAGACAAGCAATTCCATATGCGCGTTTGCCTTCAGCGAATAAAGGCAGCCCATACTATCGCGCCATTCCTCTGTGAGTGGTAATTGAATGACCTTGTGCATTAGTATAATTACACCTGCCATCTTATTATTCCCTGCAGAGAAAGTACACGCTCCTACCCAGACCTCTATCTTTTTTTATAGATATGTTAGCTTTTTAAATGTGCCTCACTGTTGACTGTGTCTTCTGGATGAATAAAATGCAATTTTTGTGACTTTTGAACTCACTGTAAAATACCACATTTATTATTTGCTCTTTTGTCTATTTACCTTCCTTCTGCAGCATTTTAAGTACCTTTGTTAAAAGACATCATGTTTTTTACGTTTGCTTCACTTTAACATTAGTGCTATTCATAACACCTTTTCTTATTGGAAAAAAAACATACAAGGAATTATGCAAATGTAAAGGCGATGCAATTTTCTTTCAGTTCGTATGGATCTATCAAATGAGGGCCTGGATACAGGGGCATCTTAAGGATTTTGGGGGCCCAGAGCCAAACATATTTTGGGGGCCCCTGTTGGGAACAGCTTGAATTTATGATCCAATTTCAGCTCTTTCATGCCCTCTTTGGCCAGATCACAGACTGTGGCTATCCACACTCATCCAAATTGAAAACGTGTTTACATCTCATATTCAGGAATAGTGACCCGTGCTTTCAATATTGTAACAAAGCAGCAGCTAATTTATATTACTGCAAACAATCTCTGTGGCACACAATTCTCATATGTGAGGTCCTGCTTTGATCTTAAAGAACCTTTTTTATGGGTGTTGCAGGAAAAACAAAGGCAACATTTTGCCGCATAATGCCTGTAAGAAACTCTCAGACATTACCCACATTAAAAATAAATGAAAGGAAAACAGTATTTAAAACAGTCTGCTTTAGAATTCTTCAAGGTCATTAGGGCTAGATTCTTTGCAGAACAGATGGCTCTGTAACTGGGCCATCTTAAAGAATGGGGCCTGGGACAGAGCCCGCTTTGCCCATGCCATACAGGTCTCTGACTGGATACTGCAACATGTGTGTATCCTCCTCAACGTAGTAGTCCATGCCCAGAGCTGTTACCTTCATGAAAAGGCACCAAGGCTGTTACCGCTCATGAATAATAGCCCCAAAGTACAGCGGCTGACTGCATTGCCTCCTCATCGTTCATACTCGTCCTGATCATAATATCTGAGGTTCAGGGTCGGACTGGCCTAGAGGGCAATCAGGCAGTGCCCGATGGGCTGGACTGAGAGATCAGTGTGTGGGCCGTTAGTTTGGCTGGGTGTAGGCCTGTTCATGTTTTGCTGGGCCATTTGTTTACTGTTAATTTTCATGATATTAAAACAAACATTGCCTGTAGCAATCTCTAATCCACGCAGTCTTCCATACCTCGCCAACACCTATTCAGCATGTCTTTACAAGTTCAAAACTGCCCCAGTTTGCAAATGTGGGCCACTTTTTTAGCTAATGGACTAATGGTGCTTCTTAAACTTTGGTGCCCGGGCTATTTTCTGTCCCTGTCCCATTCTGCTGAGGCTTGTGTCGTGTTGCATTCAAAGTAGTACTTTTCCCAGTGTCCCCGTCCTAGACTCTACCCCTCCTTAGATGCATCAGGAGTGGACCCTTACTCAGCAACTTCCTGTTTTTTGTGTCTCACCAGGGCTGATACCTACATTGTCATCCTCTCAGTTTTTCATTTTTCGATATTTTACAAGGTATTCACAATAACCGCACATAATGATATGAACTGGAAAGAGCTCGAAGTATTAACCTTCCCATGCTGCCATACATACCTCCCATTAGTAGGACCCTTGAAGCTGTTCCTCAGCCCCCCTGTGATTTTTTCTTCTCTGAACAGCAGTTTACAAAAAGATCCAATTTTTACTGTCTCCAATGTCCCTCTCCCAGTTCCTAACAGCCTATCTCCCTTTTACCTTGACCTGCTCGTGGGCATGCTGCAGTGGAGCATTGTGCATTTATGTGGTTTCTCATCCCCTTCTGATTAAGAGGTTTGGCAACAAAAAGAGGGGGATCATTCCAGGATCACCTAAACTACCATTTTGCCTGGTTTCAAAATGGTTGTGATCTCGCAGTAAGTGCTTTTCTTTCTCCAGGTGGCAAGTGCCCACATTGTGCGTGCCATTGTAATGGAGCCTCACAATCCTGCTGAGACCTTCCGCCCCTGTGAGCGGTTAGGCTCTCCAGTCTTTCCTTACCGTGAATAAGAAGAGGACAGCCCAGCAGACACCTGCAGGCCTCCCCATATGGCCGTACTACAGCAACGTATTGACCAGGCTGAATCAGTGGCTCCACAAGACAAGTTGAGTCTTTGTTCGAAAAAACAAAGATGGGAGATCCTGATGACTTCTCATCAGGCAGATCCTGCAGGGGAGCCCGATAAGGCGTTGCTATGTACAGGATGCTGAGCTAAGGGAAGTTCTACAGCATCTGTGCAACAATTTGTCTTTGCTTTGCTCCATTCTGCCTGAAAAGTAGGATGACTTTGTTCATCACTAGCAGAAGAAGGAACCAGAGAGCATTCCCTTGCATGGTGCTGCTTTTGAGCATGCATCTCCCGCTAATGCCACTGACATAGTGGTGGATGGTTCTATCAGACGTGCCATGCCACCTCAAATGTTGCAATAAGACCCCACAAGTATGCAATATATAAAGTCACATTTATTTTGCGGGATTTCCAGACTGTGACTTAGGACTTGCAGCACAGTACCAACTGATCATCTTCATTGGCCTTGATTGAACAGAAGCAAAGATTTACATTTTTAACAGACATTCCTTTTGACTCTCTCCATTACATCTGTTTTGTCGGTGGCCGTTTGTTGGACTATCTACATGCGCTCTTGGAAGCAGACATGTCGATGTACATTACTTTCACTAGAGCAAGAGTCTTTGGACTGAGTTAGAAGAGCCGATTAAGAAATATGGGGCATATCAACAAGGGCTTTATCTCTGCTTTTTTGGCTTTAAAAGCCAAAAAAGCAGTGATAAAACTAGAGCCCTATTAGCAACAGGGTGCTAACACGCAAATTCGCATGTTAGCACCCTTTTACTCTACGCTTCCCCTTGCATCTCTAATGAGATGCAAAGGGGGCGTTCCAGAGTAAAATAATAGGAGAAATGTTGCTAAGCGACATTTCTCCTATTATCAAGGATATCGCTAACCCTGTTAGCGATAAAAAAAGCAGCGCTAACCGCGGTTAACGCTGCTTTTTTACGTCTGGTATTTTTCTGACTTAGCCATGATATCCTATGTAAGGTGGATATCATGGCTAAGTATGTCTATCCCTATCAGCAAGCTATCGCCAAACCTTGTGGGATTATCGCTGTATTTCCAGCGATAATCTCACAATTGGCAGCTTGCTCTCTGAATTTTATCGCTTTGGAGATAAGCGTTGCTGATAGCATGCTATCTCCGCGATAAAATTCAGAGTTGGCCGGCGATAATTATCCTCGCGCTAAGAGCGCTGAGCGATAATTATCGCCGGCCCTTGCTGATATGCCCCTATATGTCTTACTTCCATGTGTAACTTGAACAGTTCTTACTGTAATATGTTCTCCTAGTGATGTGCTTCTAAGATTGTGTGATTTTGTGGGTAGAGAAATGCAGTCTGCAGTTCTGTCCCTTCATAAGATGTATATGTTAAGTGTATCCTGTTCTGGGCTGTTCAGGTCGTTGGTGCATCTGACTACAGCAGGAAGGGGATTCTCCGGAACTATAATCAGTAATGCCCAGTTACTTTGGGCCCAGAGTATCTGCACTCTTATTGCTTCACAAAAGGAGCAAGCTATCAATTCTCAGCAGTGTTGCTTCACATCTAATGAGACGCTAAACCTCAGTGAAGTTGAAAGGGTTAAGCAGTAACCGATAGCTATAAACAAGGTTCAGTGGATCTCGCTGACCTCGGGCCCTGATGCCACTGCACCCTTTGCACCATTGATAGCGACACCCCTGCTCCACCCACATGCCACAGACAGCTCCAGTATTTTTCAAAGTGGTCGCCATGCCTTTAAAGTGACAGCACCAGCACTTTTTACTCAGGACTGCTGGATTATCTCTGGCACTATATCTCATCTATTGAAAGGTCTGTTGTGCTTTCAAAGGAAGAAAGGAAGGGATTTTCAGAAAAGAAGCTATAATACACCTTTATTTCTGTATTTAGTTATTTCATTATTTTTTTTAGTGTCGCATTCGCCGGAGGACATCTTGGTTACAAAGACCCTAAAACCTATTCTAAACCAAGAGAACAAAAGAGAAGTGTGCTTGTCAAGATGGAGCCTGTTGTTGGGTATGAAACCCAATGATTATGGCCTTTTAACCACCATGGCTAAAATACCTAATATCTTGAGGAAGGTAATCCATCGAATCGGCACTGTGTCAGAGTCAGAGGGCACAGCAACGGTTCCGATTGGCGTAAAGGCATCACTGCATTTATTTTTTGCTGAAAACAGCTGTAGAACCTACATCTAAGGCCCAGGACAGGAGGAGGGCACTTCAGGCAAGGGTAGGACTCACAGATGGCAGAGTCCAGCAGCACCAGCAGAATTGCAAGAAGACTTTTATGACCCTGAGGCATCAGAAAATAGGAGGCAAGTCAGCAAGCCCTTGAGAAATTTAGGTTCAAAGATGTATAGAACAAGTCTAGTACTTCTCACTCCCAGGCAAGATGCAGCAGGCAGCAGGCCAACACAGTAGAACAGGTAGCAAAGTGACAGTCTTTCCTACAGCACAGCAATCAGCAAGCACCAGGCCAACACAACAATGTGGTTAGAAAAGTGTCAGTCCCTCCTCCAGCACAGCAGCTCTTCTTCAATGCAGAATGTCCTTGGTTCCAGCAAAATTCTGATTTGGTGGTGTCAGGGGTCCAGTAGGTATACCCAAATGTGCCTTTGAAGTGGGGGTGACTTCAAAGAGGCCTTTGAAGATCAAAAGGTCCTGCCTTTCTTGCCCTGGCTACACTACAGGGGAATATGCAGCTATTTGGTGGGGGCAAGCACAGCCCTATTCAAGTGCAAATGTCAGCTACTCCCTCCCAATCTACCTCAGGAAGGCCCATCAGCCTTGTGATCGGCCATCAGGATGCAAATGTTACACCCTAGCTCCCTTTGTGTGACTGTCTAGAAGGAAAGCACAAAGCCCAGCTGTAACCCAACCCAGACGTGTATTCAGAGACAGGCGGAGGCATGGAATGGGTAAAGTAAGAAAATGCCAACTTTCTAAAAGTAAAAAGAACAATTGAGGGACAGAATGCTGAATAATGTCAAACATTCACCCCAGTACAGAGATTTGGGCCTAAATACATCATTTTTTGCTCCCCATGCCATTCCAGTTTGAACCCAGCCATATGCAAATTAGTCTTGACCCTGCTCCCTAAGGGAACAGTCTCGCCTGAATTACCAGGCCAGGAAGGGTATGCCCAGACATGGGTCCCATCATGAGTGATTTGCATATGGCTTGGGTCCAAACTTGGGTGGCATGGTGAGCAAAAGAACAATGGATTAAACCCAGATCTTTGTGACTGAGGGTGAATGTTTGCATTGTTCAGCATCCCGTCCATCAATTGTTCCTTTAGCTTTTATCACCCTAAGTGGGAAGGGTATGCCCAGACCTGGGTCCCATGCTCACTGCACCACTGGATTTAAGCTAGCCTGGTTGATAGGAGGTGATGCCCCGAAACCGGTCCCAGGATGCTTGTTTCCGGTCTAGGGAGGACCTGGCTTGGCAGTTCGGGCTGGACTGTTACCATGAGGGACAGGGTCAACACTGATTTGTATATGGCTGGGTCCAAACTGGGGTGGCGTTATGAGCAAAAGAACAATGGATTAAATCCAGATCTTTGTGAGTAGGGGTGAATGTTTGCATTGTTCAGCATCCCGTCAATCAATTGTTCCTTTAGCTTTTGTCACCCTATGTGGGACGGGTATGCACAGACATGGGTCCCGTGCTCACTGCACCACTGGATTCAAGCTAGCCTGGCTGATGAGGGGTGATGACCTGAAACCGGTCCCAGGATGCTTGTTTTCAGTACAGGGAGGAACTGGCTTGGCAGTTCGGGCTGGACTGTTCCCATGAAGTACAGGGTCAAGACTATTTTGCATATGGCTGGGTCCAAACTGGGGTGGTGTGGTGAGCAAAAGAAAAATGGATTAAACCCAGATCTTTGTGACTGGGGTGAATGTTTGCATTGTTCAGCATTCCGTCCATCAATTTTTCCTTTAACTTTTTTAAAGTGCCATTTTCAGGCCTAAAATGTAAAATCTGACCACTATAAGTTGCGATTTTAAATTGTGAGTCCAGAGGTACCAAAAGTCAAAATCTCTATCCCTTCTCAATTGGAAACCACACTTAAAAGAGGTTTTAAGGCAATCCCAATGTTAATCAATGGGATAGATAGGCCTTGCTGTAGTAACTACCACATTGTGTAAAACTCAAAAGTACATATCCTACCTTTTAAATACACTGCACCCTGACCATAGGGCTGTCTAGGGCCTACCTTAAGGGTGACTTATATGTAATAAAAGGGAAGGTTTCGGCCTGGCAAGTAGGTTAACTTTTCAGGTCGAAATGGCAGTTTAAAACTGCACACACAGGCTCTGCAGTGGCAGGTCTGAGCCATTGTTTAAGGGTTACTGCAGTGGTTGGCACGATCAGTGCTGCTGCCGTGCTAGTAGCATTTAATTAACAGGCCCTAGGCACATGTAGTTCATTTTACTAGGGACTTAAAGGTAAATTAAATATGCCAATTGTAGATAAGCCAACGTTACCTTCTTTTGAGTACAGAGCATATGCACTTTAGCACTGGTTAGCAGTGTTGAAGTGTCCAGAATCCTAAAGCCAGCAAGAGTGAAGTCAGAAAAATAGGAGCCCAGGAGGCAAAAAAATGTCAGGGGACACCACACCAGGTCTAACAGTAAGTTCATGTATTGAGTATAAATTTACTATTCCTAATTCCACTTCTATATACCTTGTATATACATGTACAGCGAAGGTACATTTATCTGGGGTTAGGTATTGAAAATCTAGACTTACTTACCTGTTGATATTTTATTTTCGATATTCTATCCTCGATAGTCTGTCAATCAATATTTCAGATTCGATATTCAGGGGTTAAACCAGCGTAACCGCCACCTGAAGGCACATGGTGCTAAGCAGTAACCAAAGCCACTGGCAACAGACAGAAGTCTCAACAAAATGATTTACTCAACATATCACTTTTCAGACTTTTTTGGATGATAAGGTAGTTTTATAAGCATACTGATGTTATGTTATGTTAATAATTTCTTATAGAGCGCACGTACACCGGAAGGTTTCATGGCACTAGCTCTAGCGTGTGCTGGGACCAGCAAGGCGTTAGTTATGGGCCTGAGTGAATAGCCATGTTTTAAGCATTTTCCTGAAGCTTGGGAGGTTATTTCAGGAGCGGATTTCCAACGGAAGGGAATTCCATAATCTGGGAGCCAGAGTCGCAAACCTGCGTCCGCCCTGACGGTGAAGCTTAAAAGAAGGGACAGCTGGGAGTTGAAGGTTGGCAGAGCGGAGGTTGCGGGAGGGGGTATACCTCGGAAGAAGGCAGTTGATGAATTTAGGGCTGCGGCCATGAATGGACTTGAAGATGATGCAGGCCGTCTTAGATGCAGTGCGTTGGGCGATGGGGAGCCTGGCAGATTGCCATTGCGGTTGCTGATGAATCAATCTGGCCGCCTGGTTTTGGACCAATTGGAGGCGATTATTGAGGAAGAGCGGGAGGCCCAGGTATATAGATTTGGCATAGTCCAGACTTGACAGTACCAGGGCTATCACGACCTGGATCAGGGCCGAGTGGGTGAACATGCGCCTGATCTTCCTGATCCTGCGGAGCTGGAAGAAGCAGGAGGACACAACCGCGCCTGCCTGGGTCTTTAGAGATAGATCATTATTGATGATAACCCCTAGACTTTTGACCGAGGAGGATGGGGTGGGAGGAGCGCCAAAGTTCTGTAGGCCAATAGTGAGGGCCCCAAAGATTTTGGCTGTGCCCATTCAAAACTAGCTCGGTCTTCCCAGGGTTTAACTTCAGATGGTTGTGGTCCATCCACTGCTGAATGTGAAGCATGGTACCCTGGAAATCCCGAATTGATTCCGGGGAGTTGGCTATTGTAAAGATCAATTGGAGATCATCCGCATAGTTAAAGTTGATAGTATTACGTTTCTTCAGGGACTGAATCAGGGGTATCAGATATAAGTTAAACAGTAAAGGGGATAGTGAGGAGCCCTGAGGGACCCCACATGTTTTGGGAAGCTTAGGGGCAGTGAAAGGGGCTAGACGCACTGCTTGGGTGCGGTTGCTGAGGAAGGACCTGATCCAACTGTGAGCTGAGTTGCAGATGCCGGCCTGTTTGACACGGTCCATTAATGTGGCATGGTCGACCGTGTCAAACGCGTCCGAGAGGTCTAGAAGGACCAGGGCCTGGGGGATTCTTTTATCAGCATTTCTACGAAGGGCATCCAGTACTGCAAGGATTACTGTCTCAGTGGAGTCTGGGTCTAAGTAGTCAGACTGTTCAATAAAGTTAGAAAGACACGTTGCTACATGAACTTCAAGGACCTTTGCCAGATAAGGAAGCAGAGTGATGGGCCGGTAGTTGGAGAGATTTTGGGGGTCAGCCCCTGGTTTTTTTAGGAGGGGGACTACGACAGCATCCTTGAACGCTTTGGGGACCCTGCCCTGGGATAAGGATTCGTTTAGGAAGGTCAGGATGGTGGGGGGGGGGGGAAAGGGCCGAAAATGCATCTTTCAGAATGTGCGGGGGACAGCAGTCCCTAGGTGAGCCAGATTTCACCCTTGCCAGTAGAGCCTGCAAGGACTGAGCATCTATGAGTGGAAAATGGTCAAGGGTGCGAGAGTTGAATAAGGTGACCGGGGGGTCCTCCTTGGGGCAGGAGGTAGAGATACTGGCTTTGATGTTAACAGTTTTTTCCAGGAAGTATTTGTTCAAGGAGTCACACAGGTCTTGGGTGGCCACGGTCTTGGGGAGGATTCTCTCAGCGTTAGATAACTCGTTCACTATGGTGAAAATGTCCTTGGATTTATTATTTGACTCAGTGATTTTTGCCGAGAAGTAGGCGGCTTTGGCTGAGAGAATGGCATTTTTATAGTTTTTGCGGGCGGTAGAGTAACAACGTTTTCCTTTCGGGGTGTACGTTAGTCTCCATTTCCTCTCATTTTGGCGGAGGTCTAGTTTTTGGGCCCTGAGCTCAGGCGAAAACCATTTCTGGGCTGCAGAGCGGCGAGCGAATTTGAGTTTTTTGAGTGGGACGTGTTTATTGCTGGCTACCAGTAGCCAGGCAGAGATGTTCGCTTCAGCGATGTCCACATCTGGGTCGACTACGGGAGTGGAGTTAGCTAAGCTGTCTAAAAAATCCTGTTTATTAACAGATTTCCATTTCCTAATCATGCCTCCCTCCATGGCAGGGGGCTTGTTACAGATGGGAATGGAGAGGGTGAATTTAATTAAGTGGTGATCAGACCAGATACACGGAGATATTGAGGGGGTGGAGACCGTGAGATGGGTTGTCCACACCTGGTCTAGAGTGTGACCTTTAATGTGTGTAGCTGAGGTGATATGATGGGTGAGGTTAAGGTTAGAGAGGAGTTCCATCAGTTCGGTGGAATGGGGTCCGCCGGATTTATCGTTGCACCAGTAGTTAAGGTCGCCTGATAGAAGTATATTTGCATAGTCCATGACCAGATTGGCCATCTGCTCACTCAGTGAGAGGGAGAATGATGGCATGTGCTGTGGAGGTCTGTATATCAAGACACAGATGAGTGGCCCTGCACTGGAGTCAAGTTTGATAATCATGTTATCCGCGGCGGGGAGATTAAGGGGGGTCATAGACGTGAACGTATGGTCTTTGTGGATGATGGCAGCTACGCCGCCACCCGCTTTTCCTGGGAACCGATTGACATGTAAGATGTAGTAATCCTCGGGGAGATCAGCCAGAATATCGGGGGTAGAGTCAAGGTTTAGCCATGTCTCGGTGATAAAAAGGATATCAGGCTTATCTGATAGAAGGAGCAGGAAGATATCTATCTGGCGTTTGACGAGGGAGCGGCTGTTAAGGTAGTGTATCCGTAGAGTGGTGTTCTTCACCTGCGTAGGGATAGATGTGTGACCCTGGCAGTGGGTGGCATGCGGGAGCCCTTGGGGTTTACTCTGCCTTTGGAGGATTCCTGTATGTTGGAGGCATGCATAGATGGCAGGGCAGAGTGCAAAGTCCCCCTGATGTAACATTTTTAGTTCCTCCGAAAAGTAGGTGATGATTAGAGCAGAGGTGCTGGCTCCTGGTCCCGTCCTGGCGCGAATGGGCGCAGACGGGCGTGCCTTTGGCGTGCCGCTGGCGCGCCGCTGGCGTGCCCGCTGCGCGCGTCCGCTGCGCTCCCGCGCTGATGATAATTTGTGGCAAAATCATTTATCAGGTCCCTCAATAGTTACAAGTAAAAGGTAAATTAAATGAGAGTGAACAAGGATGGAGTCTTTTATTGTACTGTGTGGCGTAGGGTACAGAGAACAGTGGTGATTACCCATATGGATTTCTATTTTAAGTTTGTAAAAATATGTGGTGCACTGTTTTAGTACAACAGCCTCAAACTTCAGTCTGTTTCTCAGAGTATCAAAGTTCTTAAGGGTATCATCAACTACTATAAATATGGCATTTTCTGTTCTGTTAGCGCACAGGCTTGAAACCAGATTGGAAGTCTCCTAATGATCTCAGATAACATGTTGTTGTTCATTCACTTTGTTAGATGCACACTTTTCAAGGAGATTTGGAAAAAAATGGATACTGACATTGGCCAGTAGATATTTCGTCAGATATGTCAATAATAGGTTTTTTTTTAAAGATGCCTAGTTCGACCATCTATTAAACAGTCTTGTAGAACACTGTGCTAAAGGGAGACATTACTGACATTATGCCTTAATTCATTAAGTTGTCAATTACTTTTATAGTTAAAGAAGCAGGAATGAGCTGGTCAGTGAGAGATCATAGCTTACTTTTTCCCACAACTTTACTTAGATAATGTCTAGAGGTTTGTTAATTATTATCTCCTAAAGGGGTGGCAAATTGCATTCCAGTGAGCAATGATAAGAAAGACGGATGTCCACTGGCTGGCATTGGAGTGGAGATAATTTTTTTATGGCAGCAAGAATGTGGTTGAGGTTGTTCTTAATGATAATGACCCCACCCCTACCTCTTCTCTCTTGTCTGCCCAAGTGTGTAATTATGAAACCATCATTTAATATTACTTCAGTGGTAGGTTGAGATGTTTGTTTATGAAATTAATTTTCTGTCTTTATGAACAAGTATAAAGTCTATGTTGTGGATCTCAATGCTATGTGTTTCCATAAAAAGACAGTTTAAAGGGCTTGCAATTACGTTTTTTGAGGTAGTGGGGTAGGAAAGAAAGGCAAAGGCATTGGATTTGAATATTATTTGAATGCAATTAACCCTTGGTTCATTTTCAAGGAATTTTTGTATTTCTATTGCAGAGGATGAGGTCAATATGTCAGGTTTGTTAAGACCAGTTGAAGCAGGAGCTTCCAAGGACTGACCCTTTTCCAAGAGAGTTGTGGAGGGTGAATGGTGGACAGGGTGCAACAAAATTTGTAATCTATGTAGGTTTCTGCTCCAGGTCTACATCCTATTGATTGTATCTCTGTCTTTGGAGTTAAGTTGAGGTTCATTAAAGTTTATTTGTTAACAAGCATTATATTCTAGAGTTTTATCGCAAGCCGAGGCAAAAGTTTGAAAAGGATAAGTGTCACCACGCTTACTAAGCTGTAGCACAAGATCTGTTTCTGTGTTAAAGGTGGAGCAAGAGAATTTGTTTTTTGAGTCACATATGATACAAAGGAAACATTGCAAGAGTGATTCTGTGTTATTCATCTGCATAGTGTTTGAGACAATAGAAGCTCTGGAGCATCCTACTACACTTGTATCTGTAGTACTCCCAACAGCTCAAATTTGATTAGGTTGATTGGGGATTTCAGCTTTTTTGCTTCGGGTGCAACAATGTCCTGAGAATCATTTTATTAATGTATTTATTTATTTACTTGAGACTTTTATATTGCATACGTGACCCGAGGATATCAGAGCGATGTACGGTAAACAGCAGCATTCCAGTCGTATTAGTGGTTACACAGATGCTAAAGTTACATACCATGATATGTACCTTTTTCATCAACCAACATACTTCTGCTACATTAATAATAATAAATAATATCGAGTTTGTAGAGCGCACAGTAACGCCATCACGGCGTGTCCCCGCGCTAACACTAACCAAGAACTCAGCATACAGACCGACCGGATTAAGATGAGTAAAGATGAGTTTTGAGCAGGGACCTAAACCGCGTTTCGTTGCTCTCCAGTCTCATTGCACAGGGGAGTTTATTCCACTGTTGGGCTGCTTGGAGTGCAAATGAGCGTCCGCCCATTCTAGCCTTCTTAGTTCTAGGCACTTTCAGCAGTCCGGCACCCTCTGATCGAAGGGACCTGGTAGGTTCATATCTGCTGATTAAGTCTCTGAGATATGTCGGTGATCTGTCCCAGACGATGCGGTGACAGAAGAGGAGACACTTGTAGCGCACCCGTTTCTTTACAGGTAACCAATGAAGCGCATCCAGTGCTTTTTTTGAGTTGGCTCTCCTGGGTCTTCTTAGCACCAGTCTGGCAGCAGAGTTTTGTATGACTTGTAGGCGACCTATGCTGCCTTCGGTAGCCCCTAGGAACAAGACGTTACCATAGTCTAAACGCGAGGTTACTAGTGCCTGCGTTAGCGTTCTTCTGGCCGATAGAGGGAGGAGGTCTAACGTTTTGTTTAGAGTCTTTAGCACTCCAAAACATTTGCCTACAAGACGCCTAATGTGGCCATCATAAGAGAGAGCAGGGTTCATCCAGATCCCTAGATTCTTTGCCTCCTGACAAGGTATGGGGGTAGGACCCAGACAAGTAGGCCACCATTCATCCGACCAGTCTTCCCTTTTTTTTCCCCCTACCACCAACCTACCACATTATGTTTATAATTTAAATATAATAATGATCGGATAGGAGGTGTTGCATATTATGTGGCGTAGAGGTTGGCTGACAGAGTTGTGACAGAGACTATCCATAGAGGTTTGAGTTACCTGAGTCAATGAAAGTACCCCTGTAATGTGTCATGAGAGAGGAGTAACACACTTATACAGGTTGTAATATCTCTCTCCCAAGTTATAATAACAAGCCGCAGGCAAAGGCCTATAACAAAGGTGATGACCAGAGAGACACCACCGGAAATCTGGAGCACCAGATCTATGCCAGCAACCACAAACCATCTGCCTCACCATTTCCTATAATAGAATCCCCACTATTTTAATGTTTGTAATAGTATGTCAGATGCCTACTTACCAGTAATTTTTACAGAATAACGGTTTATCTGTTCCTAATGCTAACATAGCACTCTATGGCCTACTAATTGTTTATCCACTTCATCGGGTAGGAAGAATATTTTGTCTAGCTCCTTTGACAACTGATTGGTATCCTTCAAAAAGGCCCCGGCAGTTACCTTTTTAGTGTAAGCAGCAGTTATCACTTTTGATGGTCCCACGTTGCATAGTTGTTTTAGGTCAAGCCTCAGCATGCATGCGCTGTATGCAAGACCTGCTGTAATCAGTCTACAGAGTGTAATCCCACCTGCTGCTTGCAATTGGTTCACTCCCCCATTGCTCATCTTTGCTGGCTCTTCATTGGTTGGCACTCCTGAGACATCACTGCCGGTTTTTGCTCAGGAGCACCGGCCAACTACCATTTTGTTACGCTGTAAGTGTACATTTGGTTCTTTGGGAAATACTTATTTTATTTTCATACACGTATACCTTTTTTCTACACATGCACGGCACCCGTTTTTATGTTTCTTCTTTATAGTTACTGTCCAGAATTTCCAAACCCACACATAACTTTTATATACATGGGCGGGGAGTTCCATGTTTCAGCACAGCACCCCCTTTTACTTTTTTATTTTGTATGCATGCACCCGCTTGTTACATTTTGTTTAATATTAACGCAGCGCCCCCTTCACAGCCACTGCACTAATCTTAAATCATGGCAGCAGCTTCCGAAGGCTGCTCAGCTTTCTTTTGTTCTGCTGGGTTCCACACTTCCTTCTTCCCGGCTTAGTGTGCTCTGTGTCTTATTTAAAATGCTTTTTATTACTATTTGTTTAAGATCGGTGCGGCGCCTGCCTCACGGCTGCCGCGCTACTTTTAAATCATGGCGGCTGCTTGCGGAGGTCGCAGGACTTTCTTTTGTTCTGCCGGGTTTCACACTACCCTCTTCCCGGCTTAGTTTGCAGCTACAGAGTGTGAACAGTGTCCGGCCTCGTTAAAGTAGTGAATTTTAGTCTGCTGAGTAGGATATGTTGATGTTTAGCCCCTTCAGGAAGTCCAGTCCATGCGCGTGGCACAGAAACACTTCTTGCAAACTAAGGCGCAGCGGTAACCAGCGTATTATTTGCAGAATTCAAACATTGGTAAGTTCAACCAAATTGTTTAATATTGAACAAATTGCTAACAACTAACTAGTATTCTTTGCTTTACTGTAATAAGTATGGCACAAATACTTTACATATTACCTCGTAATTATGCCTTACTGCTCTGGGCCAAGTTATATTTACATAAATACATTGTATTCAGATATCTGACCAATATCATTTTGGAAATTAAACGCATTCAGCGCATTCTGTTGTGTTACAAATAAGATTGCACTGGTACATTATGGACCCACAGATCTTGCCCACTGCCTTTTGTTTGTTGCTGCACACTATCGCCAACGCATATTGTCTCATGTTTTCGAATGTTGTGTATTGTATCTGAGTGGACAGCATTTTATTAAAAAACACATTTAGAGTGTTCTGATAGGAGCAAGTTGGTTTACAAATAAAGGTTAATATTTGTTTTTATCTGTATGTTTTTATCAGCGCATATAGGTGATAACAGAAATGTAGTCATGTTTGTACTGTCTTGCATGCCACATTTGACACACACAAGACTTTCCTCCTCTTCCCCGACTGTATTTTCTAAAACGTGCCATCGCATTACATGTACTGACTGCAAGGCATGAGCCCACTTAGTGAATCTCCCTAGAAAAATATATATAATTTAACTGTTCAAAGTGGTGACTTTGCACGCAGTAATAGAAGTGCAGAAAACGTCCACGCTTTAGTTGCGCACAAATTATACAAATTGCAGGAATACAAAACAACGTATGTGAACACCAGTGTAGATTTTCTTCTCGCTTGTTTACACAACAATCATGTCGGATGTGGAAACAAGTTGTAAAAAATGTGCCGCTGCACATCATCAATAGTGCCTGCTGCTAATCTGGACACTTGCATGGTTCATTTTTTGTTTGGTTTTCTTAGAAACTACTTTGGAAGCTTTTTAGTGACTTTCCTTTGCTTTATGTAATGAGTGTGGCACGACATATGTATATATTATATTACATTATTATATTATATTATATTATATTATATATTATTATTATATATTACTAACATATTAACAACATATTACCTTGAAATTAAGCCTAACTGGTCTGGGCCAAGTTACATATAAATAAATAAAACACGTTCAGCTATCTCCCCTATACCTTTTAAAAAAAATCATTCTGTTGTGTCAGAAATAAGATTGCACCGGCACATTAGGGACCCACAAATCTTGTCTTCTCCTGAGGTGGTCTTCCCTAGTAGAAACTTTCAGCTACGTGCTGCGTTCTTTGGACCCTCCACCTCTCAATATATATCATATTGCTACAGTGCAGGCATTCGGCGTTTAGTATCAAGTGAAGACTGGTCTGTGGGTAAAGGGTCTTGGAATCCAAACTGTCCCCTCCTTAATCATGAATACTTTTTCAGGCCAGCCGCATTCTCTACTAAGTGTGTGTAAAATCTAACTGGCTCCCCAGTGCTATACACGTGCAACTGTAAGAGTTGGCTCGCTGGATGGAACAGCACTCTTCTCAGTTTCTACTGCCCCCTACTCTGTTGCTGCTTCATGGCCAGGGCAACCAGAATGATGCCAGTCTGAGGTACAAGCGTTTTTCGCATAATAATTGGGGTTGCCACATAAACCAAAATCCTGCCCAATTTGCAGATATTAGCCCAAAAATATTTCTAGCTGAAACGGATCAAAAGCTACTAAAAGGCTGAAATGTGTTACCTGTTTGTGAGTGGAAGGACCTTCTAAAAGGTTAGATGGTAAACTTCCAGTTAGATATTGCTGCAATTCGTTGTTATTCTTTTACTAATGAGGTGAAAACTTTGCACAGACAATGTATGACATGATGCTATTGTAACATGTGGCGGTTTATGCCGCATAATTAGCAGATTTTTCCATAATTTTGCCAACCATGCCGCCTAATTAAGGCCTCCCTTGTTGCATGATTTCAGCGGCCCTGCTCATAGCTGCCCTTGCGATAAGGGGATGCATAACTGATCAGCCTCTTTAGTATTCTCAAATTATTTAGCCATGGTAGCTTCACCATTTCTGCTCATTTCCCAAAGTTATTTGAGTAAGTGCATATTTCAAATAATTGCAATTATGCTTATACCATTCATTCTTAATAGGGCCTTTCAAGGATTTATCGTTGGCTTTCCAACATTGTTGTGTCTTTATTTTGCATCCTTTAGAAAACAATGGCATTATAGGTAAACCATATAATCTGGTTTAGTGTTTCTATGTATCACTAACTCTACCACATGGTTCATCTTGCCTTGACACGTCTGGGCAGAGCCGCGATTACACGTCCTTGACCTTTAGAACCGTACTTGCAACACAGTTACACAACAAACTACATAAATACAATCCACACCACACAAATCCACTTCATATAACAACATTCAGCAGCACTACATATAATTAAACTCTACTCCATAGCACAACACAAAATACCATTTCACATAATTACACTCCATAACACACAATCCCACTCCCCTTAATTCCAGTACACTCAATATCACATAATTATTATCCACATATTTCCACTGCACACAATGCCACATAAATCCGCTACACAAATCCACTCCGTACAATTCCACAACACACAATTCCACAACTAATAATTCCAATTCAACCCACATACTTCCACTACACACCACATACATACACTCCGTAACACATAGGTAAAAGACATTGGCATTTACAATGCCAATAGCTGTAACTCAAACAAATGCAAGACCTATTGCATTTCCAATGCTTGTTATTAGTCTACTTCTGACCGCTCCTTTCCAATCATGGAGCATCCAAGCTTATACGCTGGTGGCTCAGGCAAATGTTTGCAGTTTTTAATGAGACATTTCTCTTACTTTTTGCTGGCGATGTCCAATGTTTGCACGGTTTTCCATTTCCTTTGTCAAACAGCCTGTAAACTTTCTGTTTCTGCTTTGAGTCATGTTACAGCTTTTTTCAAGATCCTCGCCGTGTATGGCTTGAAAAACGCTGGTTGAGCAAATCTCTTTACGTTTCTTTCAAGCTTGGTAACCTAGTGAGAAAATCTTATTGCAGAGCCAGGGATGAGAAACCTCTGCTCCAGAGCTGGAACAATTTAGTTAATAGCCTAACTGCAGTGGAGTTCATTAACCTACCTGTGACAGCGACAGCAAATCAAAGATTCCCTCAGTATACCTTTTATGCTCATCTGAGCCAGCCGTGCAGACATTATCAGTGCAAATGCTAGCAGAGACCACAGTGCATACTTGTTCAAATTGCTTTTTTCAGTGCTTTGCTGCCCTCACCTATGCACTATTTGCAAACCTTATTTTTCAAGTTCGATTACTTGTTGAAACCTGAGGACATACCAAGGCTGTTTTTACTGTACCTTTTGTTCTGTACTTGTAATTGCTATTATTCCCAGTATCAAGGCTGACATGGCATTAAGGGGCATGTTGCTATGAGAATATTAAGCTCTTTCCTTATTTATTTCTTATTTTTCTTTCAGTTCCTCTTGTTCAGTTTAATCTTGCGTAATATAAATTAGCGTTATCTGAAGAAAACAATAACATTATACCTAATTAAGCTAACTAAATGATATATTTCTAAGCTTTCATAGCTAGACAGATAGACATGTCAGACTATTAAATTACAGTTGGGAAACTTATAAGATCAACTTTTATGTATAATAAGTTTAGGGTGTTTATGGTGTCAACTGCAAGTGATTTCATTGCATGTGCATAAAGTGGCCATTTTGGACTGAAACATGACCTCAGTTCAGGCCCAGCAATATGCAAATCAGTCTTAACCCTGTGCCTCATGGGAACAGTCTAGCCTGAACTGCCAAGACAGGCCTCACCTGAACCGGAAACAAGTTTCCTGGGACCGGTTTCTAGGTAACACCCTTCATCAGCCAGGCTAGCTTGAATCCAGTGGCAAAGTGAGCAAGGGACCTACGTCTGGGAATATCCTGCCAACTTAGGGCGAACAAAACAAACACATGGAGATAATGGAGGGAGCGCTGAAACTTTTCAGACACTCACCCCCAGTCACGGATCTGGGTTGAATCCATCGTCATTCTTTAGCTCACTTCGCCACCTCAGTTCAGACAGAGCTATATGCAAATCAGTCTTGAGCCTGTGCCTCATGGGAACAGTCCAGCCCGAACTGCCAAACCAGGCCACCTCAGTTTAGACCCAGCTATATGCAAATCAGTCTTGACCCTGTGCATCATGGGAACAGTCCTTACCAATCTGCCAAGCCAGGCCTTCCCTGAACCGGAAACAAGCATCCTAGGACTGGTTTCTGGGTAACACCCTTCATCAGCCAGGCTAGCTTGAATCCAGTGGCAAAGTGAGGAAGGGACCCACGTCAGGGCATTCCCTGCCAACTTAGGGCCAACAAAGCAAACACAAGGAGGCCTACATGTTGCATTGCGAGATGATGTCATAGTGTATGTGTGGAGTAGCCGCTTTGGTTTGGGACAAGCTTACTAGGCGCTTGCAAGATTTCATAGCGGTTGTAAGAAGACATTTGTTCTTTATTTTAACCTACTGTGTGATGTCTGTGTTTAGCTGTTAGACATAATTCTACAATACTCAACTATTTAAAGAGAATAATTAGGGCATAGAAAAAAATAAGAACAAATACACTGCAGAATTAAATAATATGTTTTTCTTTTATTCTTTGGTCATTCAATATCATAATTCTGGCATTAAGAGTGGAAAGATGGTTTGTTTGTTCGTTTGGTTAAAATATCACAAAATATCTAGTATTCAGCCTTCTGCTCCTTTTGTACAAAATACAAACAGGGCAATATTGAATGGATGATGTGGTTGGGTTTACTTGAGAGCTTTTGTAAGATTTTAGAAGAAATAAACTAAACGTCAAAGGACTTTTTCTCTTTTGAAATTACCCATTGTAGCTGAAGTTCTAAAGCAATTTACAAATTGATGCCATCTTGTTTCTGCTTCCAGTGGCATAGATGTGTACTGATATGCTGTTCCACCGAAGCAGGGAACGCTTGGAAAAAATATCCCCGTTCTGGAGTATTATAAATGTTATTCCAGAGGACAAAAAAAGGAGAAGGCTGTGACAAAAGGTAGCTGTATTAAGAAAGCTGGCAGCATTTTGGGATTTTTAGAACATTACATATGATCAAGTTATAAGAGACCACATTTTAACAAAGACAAGAAGTAAGGATGTGCCCACACTTAATGTCACTATAAACATAGCAAAGGCGATTGAGCGGTCTAAAAGATATGTTGAGGAAATGCATGCTAAAGAGAAAAGGAGGATAGGTGCTTTTTCTCAAACAATTCCTAAGAAGAAAAAAGGGGCAGGGAGACAAAGGAATCAAACACAACTTCCGAAGCAAGACAAAAGCCATGTTGTCACAGTGGTAGCCAATCACATTTAGCCAGCTTCAGATTTGCCCCTTCAGTTATTAAAATATGCAGTCAGCATGGCCATGGAGGATATGTTTGAACTGTATGTTTGAATATAAAGAGGTTGAAGTTAATAATGTGGACAAACAGAACTCTTCTGAAGAAACACGTAATATGGGTTTATGCATTGGAGGGAATAAAAAGAATGTTAAATGGCTACCACGATGTGAAGTATAGAAGGACAGCAAAAAAGATGATGTCGTGGTAGATTCAGGACATGATGTACCTCTGTAGAAGCAGATGTTGTTAGCTGAGGGACTGAGGCAAATATTCCTTTGATATATGCCCAGACAGGTCTAATGAGCATAAATGAGAGTTAATTAATTACTATTAAGTGGATCTTTCCTTCAAAGGCAGGAGCACCAAAGGGAAGGTGTATGTTCTAAAAAGGGAGATGCATTATTATGCTGCAGGATGAGATGAAGATTGGTACCAACTAGACCCTAAGCGAGTTCCTCCTCTTTACGGTCTGAACAGTGAGATACATTCGGTGTTGGCTAATCATTTCTCCCATTTGAATGCGCAATGTTCCAAAGTTAATAAACTCAAGAATAAGTTCAAAAATGTTTGAGTGAAATCCTGGGTAGATTTGAGAGCTTTAAATGTCACATTATTTTGGAACAAGATGCCATATCTGTAAAGCATTGGGTAAGGACTGTGCTATTGAGGAATAGAATTAAAAAAATAGAAGGATTTAAGTAGAAAATAAATAATTTCTCTAATTGTGGTGTCCGACTGGTTGCCCGAATTGCAAATCTTCAGATTTGAGGCAATATGCCATTTAAGAAGCCGAAAACAATGCATATTGGTTAATAGCCATGCTTTAACTAATATGCATGGATTTGAGTCATCATTGAGCGGGATTACTCTATTTTCAACTTTTAACCTGGCTGGTTTCTGTCAACAAGTGGAAGTGGAGGAAGATTCTGAACACCTTTAGGGGCATATTATCAAGAACGGCGTTAAAATTATCGCTAAAGCGGAGATTATTTTAACGCCGTTCTCGATAATTCCCTAAATCTTTTGTGACTCCCGAGAGTTCACCTCCATGCAAACGTATGCCTTTTGGTCTAACCTCTGTGGCCTGGATGTTTCAAAGAATTATGCATAAAACCTGAAAACTCTGAGTTAGGGCATTTGCATTTTAGGATTGCATTTTAGGATGGCAGGGACCACATTGAACACAATAATAATCTGGAATTGGTGCATTTTTTACTCGAGTTGAATCAATGTTTACAGCTTTTATTTGGGCAAAGAAAACACCTCGCATTGCACTTAGCACGTTATATGGAGATCTGGATCAGGGAGGGCTTGCCCTGCCAAACCTTAGAGATTATTATAATGCCTATTTTGCCCAGTACCTATCCAGATTTAAAACTCAACTTCACGTTAAAAAATTATTCATAAATACATTTATGGATTTCATTTGTAAAGAAAATCAGATACATGCTCCTCTACAAGTGTTTAAATCTCCCAAATTTGTTCGTTATAAGACACTGCAGTGGTTTTTTAAAAAACGTCAGGCTCTGTTTAAAAGATATTCTATTCCCATTATCAATTTAACATCCTTACTATCCAGTATTCTTCCACTAACGGGTGTTACACAAGGTTCAGATCTAGCTGTTAATTGGGCTGCGGCAGGGTTTTCGAAAATCTCAGATTTTTTGAGAAATGGGAATTGGATCACCCTGACGGAAATGTCTCAATTAGTTACCCGAAACTTCATTTTGTTAGGGTCATATAAATTTGTTTATAAATTCCTGGTTCAATTGGATATTACTCAGCTAGATCAGCAAAATTATTTAATAAAGGAATTATTGGTCGACATGCCTGATAGAAAACCAGGGGTATGGAAGCATCATCTCGCTCAAAATAGGAAGCTGGACCTTAGTCAAAAGGCAATCAAAAAATGGACGGAGCAGGAAAATCAAGTAATGCCTTTGAATGTTTGGTCTGCTATTAATAGCTATAATTTTTCTACATTACGGGGGGCGAATTGACGTCGAATGCTATTTTTTAGTAAGTGGTTACTTTATCGTACACCTACTTCTATTGCTAAAATGTTTCCTAATCATTCTCCACATTGTTTTAGATGTATCCAACATTCTCCAGCTAATTGGTCACATGTTATCGTTTATTGTGATAAGATTACTAAATTCTGGGAAGAGATTTTTAGCCATTTCCAGATCAAATGTGGTATTGAAATCGTAGTGAACGAGAAATTAATTTTGTACGGTTTTGATCCTGATCTTTTTTTTCCTGACCAGGTGACTAAATTACTATATATTGCTATGGCAGTGGCTAGGTCTCTTTTATTACAGCAATGGTGTACACAGCAGATTCCATTCTTTTTTGAATGGCTACATAAGATGAGACAGGTTAAAACTAGTGAGAGGATTTTCGCGCAACGAGTTGGGGGTATTAGAAGATTTAACAGAATTTGGGGGACTTTTTTTGACTAAAAATCAAGTGTAGTTATTGATATTATGGGAAATAGCAATTTTTGTATGCTCTATACTATATAATATGTAGATACTGTGATGTTAATAACCTTTGCTATAATGTGTGGTAAATGATATTTGTTTATTCTTTCAGATCTCTGTAAATGTAAAAAAAATGTTTTTATACTAAATGAGATGAAATATTGTTGATGAACTTTAGATTATGTATAAAAACGTTTTTTTGTGTTTTTTTTGTGTGAACTTAATAAAAAATTAAAAAAAAAAAAGAATCTGGAATTGGTATTAAGAATCTTAAAAGCAATGGTCAAGCACTGAAGTTGAGCAAATGTAAATTTAACCAAGAGTCTGTGGCGTACTTAGGACATACCATTTCTGGGAAAGGGGTGAGACCCAAGAAGAGTTTGGTAGAAGCCATTTTAAAGCCCCTGGTGCCTACTTCAAAGGAACACTTGAGTTCATGTTTAGGACTCCTGGGGTTCTATCGTAAATTTGTAAAAGTTTTTTCAAGTAAAAGAGAATACTTCTGATTTTTTTCTGAAAAAAGTAATACATTTGTTTGTCTTAAAAATTAAACCCTTTGTTGTCGGTAAAGAATGTATATTATAAATAGAGGCAAGCAATTAAGAATTAGGGGATTTATTATGAAAAAAACATGAAGAGAGTTAAAGGACTGTGCCTTTCAAGGGTGATATGGGTGAGTGAGATGAATTATTCAATATTAGAGAAGGAGTTGTTGGCATGTTGTTGGGCAACTAACAATTTATGAACTTTATTTTCGAATCCAGATGTACCATTCACATTGTTCATAAACCCTTAGTCATTGCTCTGTCTCCTAGCAGAAGAAGAACATTGAATGCAAAGTTAGCTAGGCTTTCAGCCAACGTACAAGGGTTTTTTGTTTGATATTGAATATGTCTTTGATTTCATGTCTAGGCTACCTAAGAAATTATATGAACAGGGACATTAAGGGTCGGAGTTTTGTTTTTGGAAATGGAGGTGGACAGCTGTTGGATGTTTTGATATTATATTCAAGTAAAGACTTGTTTAGACTAGATTACGGAATTTATTCTGTGCTGATGGTCTAATGAAAATTATTTGAAAGGTGAACTTCAAAGCTATCCAAAAAATTAAAGAATTGGTTTTAGAAAATGATTTGGTTGTTATTGATGATAAAATAATTCTACAGTTTAGGGTGTGCAGAGAGTGGAATACACCAATATGTTTGGTAGTCTGGATGGGATGCTAAAGCAAATAGAGTAGTTAGGAGCTGTGGAGAATAGGTCACCCATGATAAATTAGCTCAAGATTTCAAAGTTCCATCCATTCCAGGTTAATAGGACCATGGCATAAAGTAGCTTTAGACATCATGGGTGATTTTGATATGTTAGTGCTGAAGGAATCATGTTTTGGTTTTAATAGACTACCACTCAAAGTGGTCAGAAGCCAATATTTTGGGACAAGTGAATACTAGCGCAGTGATTGAGTTTATGGAGGATGATTTTTATAGAGATGTAACGCTTTAGGAACTTGTATCAGACAACCAAGTCCCATTTGTGTCACATAAATTGCAGGAATTAATGAAAACATCTGTGACTTCATATAGGAATGTTTCTTTATTTGATCTAGAAGGGAATGGTCAAGTTGAAAGGAGGCACCATGTAGTATAAGAAGTTATGCACTTCAATTCAGAACATTATGTAAGTCTATAGGAAAATCTCTCACTCTGTGTCAGACTATTTGAACTGTTGAGAGGGAAGAACTGTTCTCGTGGAGAAGTGTGGCTCAATGGTTAGAGCGGCAGACCTCGATGCAGAGCACTGGTCCGGGACCAGGGTTCGATTCCCGCCGCGGCAGGGTCTCGGGCTATAAATTCCTCGGACCGGATATTCTCGCCTCAGTGCCTACTCTAATCATGGGTCCCATGCTGCAACTCTGGGCAATAGCTTGCTTAATCTCCACAACGGCCCCAACAGCACTGGGATGCCTGGCTTCACCATGGGGGTGCCCAGGAGTGGACACTTCACACGGAAAGCCAGGAAGGGTTCCTTCAGCGGTATGAGTACAGCGCTGAGATACCTGTAGAGGTGATCGGCGCTATATAAATACCTATACATTTACATTTATACATTTACAGAAAGCAGCTACAGGTCATATCCTTGGTTGGTTGACAGAAAGGCGAAGCTAAAAAAGGAAATCATTGACAGTGATGAATTACATAATGTTAAGATACAACAAAACTAAAATGGTGGTGAACATGAACTGCAGGTGTGGTACTAAAAATTATTTAAAAAGCAACCATTTGATACAAATTGGCCAATTTCTGCATATGGAAAACAGTGAATTGTGGAAAAAGCAAGTGAAGGTGGTTTAAAGTTGAAATATTAGGAATATCCTTACTCCAACAATACCCAGATGACCACTTAGGACTGGGTCTTAAACGAGCCTTGACTTGAGAAAGAACTGGTGCCCAGATGCCTGCTCTCAGGATCTGAGGGCTGGAGGAACTTTCTCAGCAGTGGAAGAAAAGTGGGACATTTTTCAACCTCCTTAGGATTGGGACAAGAAGCTGAGATTTCTCCAGCAAGGGTGCACCCTAGCGGGTTAGAAAACCAGGTTAATTCTTCTCCCAGCGTTTTTCGTGCTGAAATGAAGTTCAGTGGGACTTTCAGCAGAAGTATCCAACTTTGTTGAGCCCTCTGTGGCTACAGCTTCCAGACTTGCCTTGTTTGCCGGATTTGAGTACCAGAAAAAGATACTATGTTTGCAGTAGAAAACCTTGGACCAGGGCAAGAAGGCACATCTATTGCAGAGGTGAAGTGAACTCTGTAATCAGAAAATCCAGCTTTTTCTCACTCAAAGCTTGTGGTACCAAATCTAATTACTTCAGCAGGAGCTCCAGGGTATTGTATCTGACTTCAAGTGGCCCTCACTGACTGTAAACATCAAAAATGTGCAGCTGGACAATTGTGACCTTCAGAAAGTAGTCTAATTCCCAAGGTAAAGCCTTTGACCAGTCTGACCTGCTTGGCATAGCTGATCTCCGCCTCATGGAGGTCAGCCTGAAGACACACAAACTGGTACTTTAGATTGACATTTGACTTTTTCTAGGATTTTTTTAAACCTGAAAATATACAAAAATTACTCTCTCCAGGTCCTTTTATCCAATTTTGAATATTTTGGTATGTCTCTGCTCATTTATGTTTTTCTTTTCTCCTAAATTGGTCTGGGAATTCTATTGTGAGTTTTTCCAACTTTAAAGCTGATTGTACTGCTTGAAATTCATGGTTATTTTTCGGGGGAATTGCTGTTTGTGTCACAGCTAACATTGTTGATCAGAGGCTCATTGAGACTGGTGTTGAGTCCTAACCACGATGGGATATATTCACAAGAAAGTGTGATAACTGCCGCAAGGGTAGCCTAATGCAACTTCCAACATCGCAGCCCAACGTGGGAAAATTACGCCGTGCCAACCAAGTATTCACAGCGCTGCGCTAGCATGCAATAGTCACCAGATAATGCGTCAAATGGCTGCGCAAAATCCAACGCCACGCCGCAAAAATGCAAAACGCGAATGCAAAAATACATGCAACGAGGCCAACGTGGTACAAAAAGTCATAAAAACCAGCCACAGGCCTGCAAATACCACGCGTATGGCGGGCAAATGCACCACAAAAAAGACAGAAACAACACACCAGAAACAAGCCAAAGCACGTAGCAACATGGATGCAAACTGACCCAGCGCAGAGGCCAACGCGAACCCCACAACCCCCACAGACCATCAGCAAGGAACAACGGGGTCGGGGAAGGCCAAGGAGAAGAGGGAGAGGAAGACGGGGTGCAGACCGCAGGAAAACAAGACCAGCGTCACGGAGGTGACAGAACACTACCAGCAACTGACCCACAAGCAGACCACCCGGAATGCAGTTGGAGTGCCGAGGAGGCCAATCGAGGAGGCCAAGAGGCGCCGGCATGACGTGACAACCGAAATCAGGGACAAACCCGCTGCCAACAGGAAGGCAGCAACAGCGACAGGAGGTGGCAGTCCAGCAACACAGGAGGAGCTGGAGGAAACCGAGGACACAGTCATCGGTGTAGAGATGGTGCAAGGAGTAGGGAGTACGGACACAGCTCGAGAGGACCTGATACAACATCAACAGGGACTGGGGGTACTGGGGGGAGATGGGCACAATGGCACACATGCACAACGAGACGTAGCACACTGCACACCCACAATCACCCAGGATCATGTCCTTCATCCCCTTGGCACACTGCAGCACACACACATAGCAAGAACAGCAAACCCACATTGACGACAACGTGGTACAATGCGCATAGCCGACACTGCAGAACAGAGGACACATCTGGCTCTGCACATGCACAGAAACATGCCTACTACATCTGACAGAGCAGGAAACTGTGAAATGGAAATATACGCGTACAACCTCACATCCGTCATGTAGTTCAAATGTACACTGTCCCGCAGCAGGATTCAGCACCTCACGAACAGTCACAATGTGCATTGCCATACAGTCTGCATGAAGACCAGAACAATGCTCAAACATACATGTCAACACAATGTCAACATGCATCTCCCCTTCACATTGCAGAGGGGCACACAACACCTCCAGCAGAGCACACAAGACAACACATCTGTGATGCCGGAGAGGACCACCACACCTTCGACACCAACACCCTACAACAGCCCATGGACATCCCATGCAACCCACCCCCTGGACCCAGGCAGACAAGCTACTCAGAGGAGGGCACAGAGCCTACAACAGACCACACAGCAGGAAGCACCCGCAAGCACAGCTGGCTCACAACACTTCACCCACCCACACATGGCACCCCGTTGCCATGTGTCAGCACGCCAAAAGGAGGTGGCCAAACCCATGGAAGGCAAACTAGATCACATACGTTGGTGTCCATTACACTTCAAGGACCACCCACACCCCACAAAGGAGACCCACACAGCCATAGAGATACATGCAGATGCACATTCACAGTACAGAACCACGACCAGGGGCACGCAAATAGCAGTCACCCACCCACGTCGGCTCTGCCTACGACGGCCCAGCCCACTCCTCTTACGATTTGAATGGGTGACGACAAAACTACATGGCCAAGCTTCAACGCGCTGCCTACGGTGACATGTCTGCATCCGCTGTACACAGCACAATGTAATGTCCTAGGGCCCTCATGCATACAACAAGACCACAGGGACACACGCAGATATCATGTTGAACTGGCTACGGGCATGTGCACCCGGCCCCTTTATGGTACATGGCGTCGATGACCCCAGGACCACCGTCACAGAGGTCATCCAATATTCAATCAGACAGGGTCCCTGACGTGAGCTGCACAGAGTTATTGGCCCCTGATGCACAGCGGCCGGCACAAGCACCCTGCCACGGGACGGTGACTTCCGGTGCAGTAAGATGGGCCATGTGACCTGAGTGGGTCCTCATCAATGTCCAAGGTGTATGTTGCAGAGTGTTGCGGATTACAGTGGAAGGTGTCCTCCAGGGCATGAGGCGAAAGGTCTGATGTTATCCGGAAGCAGCAAATGGTGGGCTGGAATGCCACGGCCTCGTTTTTGCCACAAAGTCAGTATCACCGCCATGATAGCGATGACAAGCCCAAGTCTATGGACTCAGTCACCCCCAAAGTCCAACCAGAAAGTGACCATGGGTCTCGGGGAATAGACATCTTGGCACCGGGGCTGAAAGGGGATGCAGTCTGCAATGAGGCCTGTACAATGACATGAAGGCTTCCATAAACATACCGAGGCTGAATTGGAAGGTGTGTGTGACCTATTCGACCAGAGTGTAGGCAGGGGCAGCGGTTAGCAAGGGCCCACAGCCAGCTGTCGTTGGCTCACGATGCACAGAGTTAGTGGCAACAGGGCAGTTGTCGGTAGTGTTCGATCACCTCCATGACGATGATCCTATTCCCTCCGGGCTGCAACACGTCATCCTCTCACGCCCCTGCTTGCGAGCGTAGATATGTAATCTGCCGTTGAACAGTCGATGTTCAGTTCCAGTTCTGTGACCTACTCGTGCGCAGCGTAGGCCGAGGGCAATTGTCCGCGAAGGCCAACAGACACGTGTGGTTGTAATGCTATGCACTGACTTGGTGGCACCACATCGAAGGGAGTATTGTGACATGAACTCTGCCTTAGATAATGTTCACTACCATGGTGTAATCAATAATCAGTTGCAAATGTGTGACCTACTTGACCGTGGTGTAGGCCGCAGGCGGCAGTAGAGTACGTCAATGAGAAAGGACTAAAGCAGGCATCTGTCGTGGAGCCCGTGATGGTCTGAGGAGGCTGCCAAGGTCACGGGCCTCGGGCTTGGTGCTTGCGCCTGCACATGGTGGGCCCTCCGTGACACACACCGGTGTTGACAGGTGATCAGTGTGGCCTGATGGGTTCGGGGTCCAGCGGTCTGGGGTACGGCATGCACACAGGATCGCAGGCAACTCCGCTCACGAGGACGGCATCGGCCTCGTGGCGTGGTGAGCGGCGCCACCTGGCAGAGAGTTGGGCTTTCCAGAAGGGGACCACGCCCAGGGCTACGTGCTTTTTATTCACACCCCTACACTGGGCTGGTGTACGCCGGGCCATCCCACTCCGTTCACACTTACGGGGGGGACGTAACAGGAAACATTTCCGCAAACTCCCCCACTGGCCGGGGAGACATGGTTGCGTCCACTGTCCACTACACTCCATACACCAGAGGTGTATGTCACCATGGATATGGGTCTGTTCTGCATACTGCGGTCTGTCCAGCACATCTCCGCCACTCTTGGCATTGTGTAGTTTCCCAATCAAGGTTCTCCTGCATCCTTCACACATGCCTGGTTGCCACCTCTCACCACAATCGGCTGTTGTGTGGCTGAGGTGCCATGCCGTTGATGGCTCATGTTCACGGCTTGCTCAGGTTTCCATTGTGAGTTGTCCTGTCGTGTCTGGTGGGTGGGCATGTTGTTTTGCATGTTGGTTTTGTTTTTGTGTCGTGTGCATTGCCAGAGTTGTGAGTTACACGGTTGTGGAGTTGAGGTGAGTGGGGTGTTCATTTTGAACTTGCCAGGGGGCTGTGTATTTCCCTTGGTGCCATCCTGGGGACGCTGGTTGCTGACGGACTGTTGGAGGATGGAGGAATCGTGCATAGTGGCTGGGTATTTGGAGGCGAGATTGGTGTTGGTTCCATGGTGTTTGGTTGTTGCCTGCACATTGATGTGAGATGTGTGCTTTCTGTTGCGGTGATTGTGTGCTGTGTCGGCAGGGGGCACAGGTATGACATGTGTGCTGTGGATTGCCCACAACACGTGCGTGCATCCAGCTATGGCATATGGTCCTTGCTTGGTCTCCAGCAGATCCTGTGCATTATGTTTGACGTATGGGGACTGGGGTACCAGGCTGTGGTGATGTCCAGGACATGTGTTAGTGACTTGGATGTGGACGTGGACTCCTCCGACTGTAGCGGGTGTTGGTTGGGGGGTACCAGAGGCCTACAGGTGCAGCACAGCCAGCAGCTTTGTGTGGGGTGGGATGTTGGTTGTCTGCTGTGTTGGTGCCGTTGGCCTGTTGGGCTTTGTTGGTCATGATGCGTGCAATGGTTTTCCTTTTGAACCTGTATTGGGCAATGACATTGTCAGGTGTTGGGTTTGTGAGGCTGGTGTGTTTCCTGGGGGTCCGCTGTCTTTGTCATCGCTGCCCGGGTGCTGTATGGGGTCCTGGGGTGGTGGCGGTGGGTGTTGTGGCCCTCTTGGGTGTCCGGGCCGCATTACCAGTGGCTCGATGGCATCTGCTGCCCTTCCGATGTGGCTGTGGGCTGGGCTCCCTTTTGTGGTGCAGGCTGCGGTCCGACTTAGCACCAGGTCAAATCAAGTGTTATTTTCCTGCTGCTAACGTGCCTTATTGCCTGTTTTGTGTTCTTATCGCAGTTCTGGCTGTTCGTTGTGAATGTTGTGGAGTTGTGTTGTCGCAGCTTTTGGCACGGGAACGCCTACTTTGCATCTCATTAGAGATAATTGCGGGGGTCATCTGTGGCGATGTTTTTGTGGCTACTATCACGGGTAAACTGGTGCTGGTGGTGTTAACACCAGCTTGTGAATGGGGCGATAAATTTATCGCAACTTTGGCTGCGATAAAGTGCCGTTAACTCTGCGATAGTTCCTTGTGAATATGCCCCAATATGTTTATTCAAATGTTATTACCCAGTTTATGTCACAGTGCCACTGTTGGTTCATATCTGTGATATACAACATCTGTAAAACCTGAGGTGTTACATTTGGAGTCAGTCAAATGTCAGAACAGTACCCTCGAACATTTGGAAGCTGTGCAGTAAAGACATTACTTAAGAGGCTTGTGTTTTAGTCCAATACAAAGCCAGTAGCATGTCAATGTAGATTCCAAAGTATGCAATGGCAGGGATAGAGTGAATCATAAGCCCTGGTGATACCATGAAAATGTTTCAAGAGCTTGGTCAGATAATCAAATGGCAGGCTCATGTCTCTGATATACCAGCAGCTGAGCTGCACAGCTACTAACATATCATGCCACTGCTCTAAAATGTCAGTCGGTCTATGGCAGAATGACATTCCAGGTCTACGTTGGTTAAGATATGCCCTAGAACTGCCTTCTTTCTCCTCAGATACTGTGAATGGTTTTAAAATTGTCACAGATAGTCATTCGAGTGAACTGTGTTGATCTAAGCCTGTTCACAGTTACAGCAAGATGAGCCATGCCTGGATGTCATAGAACAAATCATACATGGGAAAATGAGAGTATGGAAAGCACACCCTATAAGCATGTTGGAATTAGAAAACTGGAACTAGCCATGCTTTTGACCACCAGTGAGCCAAGGACCTAAGGTACAAACTTCATGCAAACAACGGTCCTACACCTCAGCACTTTACCTTCGAAGTTATAAGGCTGTAACACAGTAGCTTGAGTTGAAATGAATTATATAAGTCACACTCAGCCTTTATGTTTTCTATTTAAGAAAAAGTACAAAAATAGCCTAGAATGAATATCAGTTGATAACAAAGCTCATTTATTAATCTAAAGGATTTAATAGCACTGGCATGATGGAGCCCGATAGGACAGCATGCAACATTCCAAAATGAACCATAAGCATGTTAGTATCCACTACTGTGCACAGGAATTTCTAGTATGTTATTTATATTATTGTTAATCACCTAACCCTTAACCTTCGGTACTAGCTGTCTGGTGTTGCTTAGATGCCTTTGCTCTGACTCGCCACACCATATTTCTTTTGATAAAAGCCAAGTATACATTACTGTTTTGTGGATGGCAAAGGGGATCCCAAACTCTACAGCAGCTGGCAGTGCTGACCTTGCCTCATGTATATTCTTTATGGGCATAGCCCTAGACTCTTTAGCCTATAGTGACATTCTGTGGCCTTCTGTCTCCCCTCACTTCAGTACAAAAACAAAACCATGAGCCAAACCCCAAACATGTTTTTCTAATTAGAGAGATTTATAGAGTGCGTGGCTGTCCACAAGCGCTTGCCAGTGTAAGCGAAACAGATCAAAGCACAAGCCTGTAGGATTAAAATAGCCATGTCTTACGCTGCTTATGGAAACTCATTGACAAGGGGCAAAGCCTTAAAAAGAGGGTAAGAGATTTCCACAATTTGAACCCTAGATGTTTAACTTAGATTCCTCCCTGTCTCACCAAATTGACGCAAGAAATCACCGCTAGATTCTGCTTGCTAGCACGAAAGGATCCGTTAGTCAGACTGAAACAAATTCCTTAGGTACTGAGGGCCGGTCTCTGTCACGGCTTTAAACATGTAGCAGAGCGCTTTAAACTTAATGCGCTTATCAACAGCCAAATACAGTTACAAAGTTGGGCAGAGACACAAGTGTGTTAAGGAATATAATGAAGAAGGTGAGAAGCTGCACTTTGTGTGATCTGTAGTCTCTTCAGAGAGGACTTGGATGCACCCAGATAAATCACATTGTCGTAATCCGGGTGATGAGTGGCTGGACAATGGTCCTTTGGGTGAAAGCAGAAAGGGTTCAGAGGAACTTCCTCAGGCATCTGATGAGGCCAACCAGCAAGCGGATACCCTATTTATTTGATAGTCCATCATGAGCTATCTGTCCAGGCAGAAGCAGAGGTCTTCAACTGCCTGCTTTGTTATAGGAAGTGGATCCAGCTCCTCTGGCCACCATTGTAGACTAGGACTTCAGCTTTACTGCTATTAAATTTTAGACAATATTTCCCAATCCATTGAGCAATTGTGACAAGGCATGGCTTAAGTTTGGGTGACCTGTTGTCAGTATCTGTAGATAGAGTGATGGCAATCTGTGTCAGCTGCATATGAAAATAAGGTGAGACCAAATGCTCCCATAATGACATATATATTAAAAAGCATAGGGCTAAAAGAGGATCCTTGCAAATCCCCACAAGGCATATGGTTTCTAGCCAACTTGAAAAGCAGGTCCATCAAAAAAGCTTGCAACCATTGGATGATAGAGCCATGAATCTCGCTTTCTGCAAATTTCCTAAGATATACATAGTGAGAGACTGTATTAAAGGCGGTGCTTAGATCCAAAAGGATAAGCCCCACAGACCCTCCCATGTCTATGGTCATTCTCAGAGTCTCTGTGACCCCAAGGAGAGAGGATTCTTTGCTACGACAGGGCCGGGAGCCTGACTGAGATACATGGAGTAGATTGCAAGAGATGTTCCAACAGCCGATATTTTATATTCTTTTAAATCATTTTCGCTTGTAGAAACGAGAGCGAGATTGGTCGATAATTTTCTATCCTTGATGCACCCAAAGATTGTTTTGAGCAAAGGGATATCGATAGCATGTTTCAACGTTTAGGGAACAGTAGCATTCAGGATGGATATATTCAAAAGGTTGATCCAAAGGAGAGGTTAGGCCATCGCATTGTGAAAATCCAAGGGTGTACTTGGTCAGTTCTGGATCCTAATTTCATAGAGCTCAGAAGAGACTCAAACTTTGCTCCATAAATGGGCTTAAAAGTCAAGAGTATGGGTTCAGTACTAAAAATAGGAAATCAAACTAAATTGCATGACTACGATACCTAATGGTCATATCGGTCTGATAATAGCCAAACTGATTCAATCCCTAAGCCTTAAGTCATAAAATAAATGACTGTGACGTCTTGGAGAACCAGGGCAAAGAAATGTAATTGGGAGTCACCTCAGTGGCCCTAATACTCAAGATCCAGAATGAGAAAGACATTATGCATTTCTCCAGGATGCCTCTTTATCTCCACCAGGCTCCAAATAACATCGCGTGGCATTACAACGCTGTTGTTACAGCTAACAAAAAGCAAGCCTGACAGCGGAACCTCCAACTTACAGCACCTAACCTGTTTTAACACTCCTCATGTAATGTCCCATCTATACTCAATGGGCTTTGTGTGCACACTGGATAGTACCCACCATCACAGTACCTGTTCCTCCAGGAACTTTAACAATATAAAACCAAAGCACAGGTGCACCACTTAAGAACAGCTTATATCACAAAGAAAAGAGCAAATTTTATACGTCCAAGTCCATCAAAGAAAGTCCTTAAATTTGTTCTTATTTTTCTTTTTATCTTTTATTGTTTCACTTTCCATTCACGTTGATGAAGCACAGCGTTTAACACATAGAACAGCCGACGCGTTTCGTCCCCTTGCAGGACTTCTTCAGGGCAAGTAGAGTGGGTGGATTCAGGTTCTCTCCACGATGTATTGTTTTAATTAGAGGATTTCCTTAGGGAGAATACTTCCCCATCCAATGGAATATTATAATAAATAGTGGCGACGTCGAAGTCACGATGGCAATCACTAAGTAAATGGAGACAGCGAGTCCCACTTTGGTGTAAACACGCTCTATCACTATATGTACTTTGCAGGTGCAGTATAAGACCTTTCCACAATATTCAAACACCGGTATATATCATCTTGTCTATAATAATTCTATGCCAAGCAGATGTTCAATTGTGAACATGTTAAGCAAAGCACCCCAATAAGGCAGCAAAACGGCAACCACAGTAAGGCTGTGACTGCTGGCATATATTCAATAGTGCGTGTCAGTGAATAAAACGGCAAGACAGCTACCGCGTTGTTACCACGCAATGCCATTGCTACGCAAGTCATTCTATCGACTTGCAGTAGATGGCGCGCTGACATTAGAAATATATGATTTACTATTACAACTTCAGCCTACGCAACAGTAGGGAAGGTGTTGAAATAGTAAACTATACTATTTCTAATGTTAGCCCGCCATCTACTGCAAGTCGATGTAATGACTTGCGTAGTAATGGCATTGCGTGCTAACAACGCGGTCGTTGTAACAACCGTGTTGTAATGGCATCGTGGTGTAATCACCGCGATGTAAAGGTCGGTTCCTTCCAGAAATGTTAACTAGGCTATGCATGCCACTTACAAGCCCATTTCTTCTTCCCTTCATGTGTCCACATATGTCTTGTTCTCATGTGTTTTCCTCTGGTATTCTTTTTCTGGTCTTTTCTTACTCTGTGTTCAGTTGCGCCCACCCTTAAATTATGTTGGGATGTTCAAAAACATGCTGCACTGTTTCAAAGCAAGGGAGGGACATGGTCCAAAATACTTACAGACATGTTTGCCAATCTATACATTCAGTCACACTGTAGATCCAGCAATCAAAACCTGATCACTCAAGTCAGATTTAATATTAAGTCACGTGGAGGCCAGTCCATCCAGGTGATCCAAAAACTGGGTTGGGGTTTATTCCAGCTGATTCATTGATCTGGATACTCACATAGGATCTTAAAGCCATCACAGCCCCAGTATCCATAGGATGAGAGAAAGGTAGGAGTCAACCTAAGAACATGTACAAACCCTTTTGCTGTTGCAAACCATGTGGTTCACAAATACATAGAGTTTTCAACTGCGAAAGGGCTTTAAATAAAGTACAAAAGTCCTTTTTCCATGCAGTATACAAAATTACAATGTTTGCAACCACAAAAAAAGCTTCATTTAGTGTTCAAAAGCCTTCTGCAAGGCGGAATTTTTCTTCTGACTTATAAGAGGGTTTCTGCGGTCTTTTCCAAATTGCTAATAGGATGTGAAAGTGGCATTCCCCACCGATTTATGATTTGGAAAGGAAGGTATCCATGGTTTGTGAATGCAATTGTGTTTGAAAACCACTGAGAGAATTACCTGCCCCCAAGTAGAGAGTTACAAAATTTGCAAAGAGGAAATCGTCCTCTTGGGACACTTTGCCTTTGAAACTCATGTTGGTGGCCTTGTGGAGAGCAGGCAGTAATCCAAAGGACCACTGCCTGCTGATACCTTCCCAAACAAGACACATTTTCAATAAAAGCAGCATCTGTGCCTTTTATGGTGTCTGGCTGCTTACAGAAAAATATTTTCCATTTTAGAAAGCAAATGCAGGGATATAGGTCTGCTGTCCTTTGCATGCCTCCATTGGCAGCCATTTACAAGGGATCTCAAACAGTAAGACATTTGAGTATTAGTTGGGGGCGACACTCCACCTCAAATATTAATGATAAGGAGGACCCACAAGAGTCATTACATAAATCTGTGCATAACCTTCTGGTAGCTTTGAACAAAATCAGTCAGGCTTAACTAAGGCAATATATGAAGTATTTATGTAGTACTAAAAAACAATAATGAAGTTGAAACACAACACAAGAAAAATCCTAAACCAATTGATAAAAGAGAGTAAATGTTAATAAATAAAATAGCACTAAAACCACAAAAATCCAATACTTACAAGCGGAGTTATGAATTTGTTTTAATTTAAGGTTTAAAATAGTACCAAAAACATTAAGCACCAACTGCAGTCATCTAGTTGCACTTCACTGGGATAAGGTCAAAAGTTAAGGCCAATCGCAACGGGCGCGGGTCAGATACAGGGACCAGGTTTGTCCCATTGAAAGGTTTTACCTTCAGACTCAGTCTCTGGAATGGAAGTCAAAATTCTCAGTGAGGCAAGACAGCAGGTTTTGGAGAAGAGGGCTCTGCTTCATCAGACAGCCGCTGGACTAGGTCCCCCACTGGCCAGATGCTTTTTGCGCTTTTAGCTGGTGAAGAAGTATGAGTATGAGTATGCTCTTATATAGCGCATGGCTACCCGGAGGCATCCCAGCGCTGCAGACGCGCGGTAAAGAGCAGATGGAATTTATGGGAAAAGCCATGTCTTCAGTTGTCTGCAGAACGAGAGGTGGTTGGTTTCCTGACGGATGAGCAGAGGCAGGGAGTTCCAAAGCCTGGAGGCGTTATAGGAGAAAAGGCATCCGCCTGTGTGGGTCCTCCTGATTCTGGGGACATCGGCCAGGTGTAATTCTTTAGACCGAAGACTCCAGGTAGCTTTGTAGGGTTTGATAAGGTTGTTAAAAATAGGAGGACCTATGCCCTGCAAATTTTTATGTGCGATGCACAGAGCTTTAAAGTGTATTCGTTCTTGCATCGGGAGCCAGTGGAGTGTTTTTAAGGCCGGCTTAGCTGAGCAGCGGTTGTTTGTGCCTGTAAGGAGTCTTGCTGTCGAGTTCTGGACCACCTGAAGTTTGTGGATAACCGAGGTGGGTGCTCCTAAATAAAGGGCATTTCCATAATCTAGCCTTGATAGAATAAGCACCTGGATTAGGATCTTTTTGAACTCTCAGGTAGAAGGGCCAGTATTTTGCGTGTTGACCGGAGCAGGCCAAAGCAGATGGCAGCCGTTTTTCTGGCTTGGGCTCTAAAAGTGAGCTCGTGGTCGAGCCAGAAACTCAGGCTCTTTATTTCCTTTTTTGGAATTGGGGCGGGTCCCATACATGATGGCCACAGAGTAGGTGGATTGAAAATTGCTTGGTTAGCCAGCAACATGAGCTCCGTCTTGTCGCCATTGAGTTTGAGATGGGACAGACTCATCCAGCTGGCGACTTCTTTAAGACAGGAGCTCAGGTTCCTGGGAGCCTGCTCTGCCTGGTTCAGTGCCACAATAAGCTGAGTGTCGTCCGCATAGCTGAAAAGTTGAATTCCAAAAGGTGCAACTATCTCAGCCAATGGGGACATATACACGTTAAAAAGTGTGGGGCTCAGGGAAGACCCCTGAGAAACCCCGCACTGCAGTGGAAGTGGTCGGGAATGGGTATTACCTTCAAACACCTGGAAGTATCTTCCTTCAAGGCACGATTCCAGCCAGGAAAGGGCCCTGCCTGTCACTCCCAGTTTTTTGAGCCGGTGTACCAGGGTGCTGTGGTTCACCATATCGAAGGCTGCACTAAGGTCTAGGAGGATGATGGCTACGGACCCTCCGGAGTCCAAGATCTTTCTAGACTCCTCCACCACCGCCGTTTTTTTTAATAATGCTTTCACCATAGCAATCTTCTAATCCTGGGGGACTACACCAGATGCTAAAGAGGCGTTGACTAGATTAACAATGGGAGGAATGATGATAGGCATGGCGGACTTCAGAATATTAAATGGGGCCGGGTCCAGCGGGGAGCCACTCTTGATCATACTAATGATAGAAGGAAGAAGTTCCTCAGTGAGTGGAGCAGAGGATTCAATAAGAGGTGCACTATTCTGGAGTTCTACTCTGAGCTGCGCGGGAAGGTGTTCATTGTCAGCCGGTGGAAGAAGATTCAGTATGAGCTGAATTTTGGTGAAGAAAATATCCGCTAGCTCCTCACAACGGAGGCCTGAAGGATCAGGTGCCAGGGGGGAGGGGGGGTCTGGGAGTTTATTTACGATCCTGAATATTTATTTGGGTGAGTTGGAGGAGGATGATATTTTTTCTTCATAGTAAGATGCCTGTGCGGCTTAAAGTGCGGCTTTATAGGAGATGATAGATGCCCTATAGTCAGATTTTTTATCAATTGAAAAATCTTTCCTCCATATTCTTTCTAATCTTTTGCACCGCTGTTTTAGTTTGCGGAGTTCGGGTGTAAACCAGGGTTAGTTGTTTGAGCCAACTTTTTGTATTATGGATCTCCTGGGTAGTCTAGTGAGTTCTCAATCCATAAGTGGAACTCACCGCTAGCTATTGAGGAGTCAGGGTGGTGAAGAGGTATGGTAGATTGCAGTTCCTGAGTCCATTCCTCTATGCTCAACTTAGGCCATTGGCAGGCTTGAGTGCGGGAGGTGAGCACATTTGGGCGTGGGGAGGATGACTGCCATGCGAAAGGGATTAGGAAGTGATCGGACCAGGGGAGGGGAACAGGCTCCTTTCCTTTTAGTTCTGCTATATTTGAGAAGATCGGGTCCAGGAGATGCCCTTTAGTGTGGGTGGCTTGATGGATCTTTAGAAGCATCTCGTATGCTGCAAGGTCATGGGCAAGATCATTGGCTATTATGTCCTGGGGGTTATCGAAATGAAGGTTGAAGTCTCCCAAAAGATTAAAATTGGATGAGGTGCTAGCTAAATTTACCACAGATTCAAGCAACAAACTGCAGAATTGTCCCAGGGCTCCTGGGGGGCGATAGAGGAGAATGCCGGCAAATGTGATTAAGGAGGTGAGCGAGATGGAGAAATGGGCATTTTCACAGTCTAAGAGGGGGCTGCCCAGAATGCGGCAAACTAGGTGGTCTCTATGGATAATAGCAATCCCTCCCCCCATGCTGCCTATTCTATCTGGCTATCTAATCAGATAGCCAGGGGGAAGCGCTTGGACAACATCTGGGTCGGAGCTCGGTACCAACCAAGTTTCCGTGAGGAATAGTACATCAGGTGCAGTATCTTGTAGTAATATGGAGATTTCTATGGCATGCTTTGGCAAGGATCTGCAATTGAGCAGTGCCATGTTAAGCTGATTCCCACACATCAATTGGTTTCTTGCCATTGAAAATAGTTCATATGAACAGTGGGAACACTTCTGTTGCCTTTCCTCCAAGGCGATGGAATGTTTACACGGTGAAGTTAAAGTTTCCTAATTTGAAGGGCTCTGTCCCATGGAGGGGAGCAGAGGGAAAAAGAACAGGGGTTCTGGGCCCAGGGCCTGGTCTGGCGCGGACGGGCGCAGACGGGCTTGCCTTTGGCGCACCTTAGGCGCACCGCCAGCGTGCCCGCTGCGCACGTCCGTTGCGCACTCCGCTCTGCATGTGTTTTTATCAGGTGGGGTGGAAAAGAACTAGACCACCAACCTGCAGTAGCCGGAAGTCAACTCCCTCCACTCAATTGGGACTGGGACCCGTGGTGGACCGAGAAGGTATCCGGTAAGATAACTATCCAGATCATCGCAACACAGTGATTATTCGCACATACAATTTCAGTTATTTTAAATATAGGTGCACAGTGAGTTAAAATTCAAGCAGGCAACAATAGCTAGCGCGGGCAGTGTGATCGCAGAGCATAACACAGGCGCCACAACTACCATACACGTGTCCGCTGCGCGCTCCGCTCTGCATGTGGTTTTATCAGGTGGGGTGGAAAAGAACTAGACTGCCAACCTGCAGTAGCGAGCGTTCGTGTTCTTTAGCGGCTCGCTTGCCTCAGAACTGGCCTAACACAAAGGGATTGCGTTACGGCTCGGGATTTTGTTCCGGGGCGATGGGTCATGCAGTATGCTTCAACAGCTCAACTCCAACATTATTCTCCGCATGGTGCGTACTCGCCCACTTTTGTAGCACTCCCTGTTTGCTTTTCTGTAAACTGTCTGGCAGTGCCCCTCTCTAGCTAAATCTAACCTGGCAGACCACGACCGACCCTGATCACAGCTCCCTGTGCTCACCTGGAGGTCTGGCTAGGATACTGGGCAAACCCACCCTTGTGGTCACTCAAAAACAGTTCTGGGGCACTTCCCACTGGATTTGAAGGGTGACTAAGAAGACAAATGGAGGTAGGCCTAAGTATCGGCATCATCTGCCAGAGATTAGGCACCTGTTAAAGCTCAGAAAGGGGCTGGGTACAGCCTCTAGGCTGTCTTGCTCAAAGAGGAAAAACATATCTCCCCACCAAAGCTGTTTGTGTGCTGTCTTGGAGCCATCCACATCTTACAAGAGGTGAGCCATTCAACAGTCAGGTGTCACTAGACACTGGCAGAAAGGTACATTTGGCTTAGGCAGGAAAGGCCCAATTTTCTAAAAATATAATGTTAAAAATAGTGATATAAAATCTGACTTTACCATTAAGTTGAATTTTAAATTATTAAAATGAGTACTTGAATCTTCTCTCGAGCTTTTACGAAACTGAAACTAAGCATTATACGTTATTATGATGTAGCCCAGTGTTTCCTTGCGGGAGAGACAGCCCTGCTATTGTGAAAAATGACTTTGGGGGATTTTCACTGTAGGACATCTAAAACATTAAATATACATGTCCTACTTTTAAATACCATGCACCTTGTCCTATGGGCGGTTAGAGGCTAGATTTCTAATTAGTATTAAAAATGGTGGTTTAAGACAGGAAAGGGGTTTATTTTTCAAGTTAAAATAGCAGTTAAAAACTACATACCCAGACTGCAGGGGCATGTCTGGATGCATGTTTTATAGTGTTACTTTAGTGGGAGACACAATGGGTGTTGCAGCCCACTAGTAGCATTTAATGTAGAGGTCTTTGGTACATGCAGTACAATTTGCAAGGTACTTATAAATAAATTAAATGTGCTGAATTGGAATATGTTAATTTTACCAGGTTAAAGGGAGAGCACGAGCACTTTACCACAGTTTAGCAGGAGTAAAGTGCACAGAGTCCTATGGCCAATAGAAACAGGTTCAGTAAAGGATGGGAAAAATCCAGCGAGACCCTATAGAAAGGAATGTGACTAGACAGTTTGCAATGCAACCCAATAGTACATAGGTCACCGTGTAACCGTGGGGCCAGGTTGGAGGGGGAATTCGTAAGACGACCATGAGGAAATATTTTCCCTCATCGTTGTCTGACGAAATCCCCTCCTACCCACCCACCAGCTCTTACCTCCAAGGGCCGCGGCTGGAAATAGCTGTAGTCAACAACTGGGAAATTACAAAATAATTAAATACATACATGCTCTACAAAAATATAATCTCAATAAGATATAATTAACTCAGTAATGCATACACAGATGAGAAGTAACTCTTTTGAAATGCTTTATATCTTGATTTTACTTGCATGGCAATTGAAAATTATTTTTCTGAAGAAGCATTTTGTTATGTTTTGATTGCATTTGCAGCCCCCAGGAAGTGGTGATTGCTTGGAAATAAGTGTTGACAATCAGAGTATGGGAAACTGATTACAAGACAAAACATACATTCATGATTCAGAACAAAGGCTTATTATTCAATAAGGTGTTCCCACACCAGCTACCTTTCCCAGGGGGGGGGGGAGGGGGAGGAATGTTTTCCCATTTGACAAAAAAAATGATTTTGCAGAGAAGACTTAATTTCCATTTTGCTTAAATCTACACTATGCAAATGTTTGCCTTGAGGATATGAGAGTTCATCTGAGGCATTAAATGGCACCCCATTAGTAAGCCTAGAATCTGGCCTGATGCAATTTCCTGGCCAAGTCAAGAAAACCTTCATTCACAGCATTTCTGCCGCATAAAAGAATACATATACAAATACAATTCACAATAAAAGCATACATTAATATTGTTAAAAAGAGCTACTGTGTCCGATGATCAGTGCAATAGAGCGAACCCATTCAAACAGTACCTCATCGCTGGGTCAATACTAGACCGTGCAGAAAAACAATTTGTTCCTAACACATATCAACACATATCAACTACCGTGTTCCTTCTTATTTTTATGATCTTCCATATATAAAGTGCCACGAAACTACAGACCCAGGGGGAGTGAAGTTGTTGAAGGAAAAGTAAAGTTGGTCTGCACTGGCTGAAGTGAAAAACTTTAAATAACGGAAGGATCAAATTTCTCCTAGGAATTTCATAACAAGCATTTGCAATGCAATAGGTCTCGCCTTTGCGAGAGTTTGAGCTATTGGCATTGTAAATGACAATGCCTTTTATTTATGTGTTTTGAAAACCTGTAAGCGGTCCGTAAACACGCAGTTTGTACTAATAGCTGGCAGTAAAAGAGGCGCAGTTACTGCCAGCCTTGTAAGCAACAACTTTCATTACAAAGTGTGTGTTTACACACTGCTTGCAGGTTTTCAAAACACATAAATAAAAGGCATTGTCATTTACAATGCCAATAGCTCAAATCTCGCAAAGGCGAGACCTATTGCATTGGAAATGCTTGTTTCATTCGCACTTGAGACCATCACCTTGTGCAGAGGCGTGTGATAGAGGGTCCGGTGTGACTCTGAAAATTTGAAAGTGCGCAGCGCCACAAAGAAGCTTCACAACACACTGAATTCTTTCTAGGACCAACAGGAAAATGAGCACATTTGAAACATTTATTACAGATTCCATGTCAGAGGAACCTCACAGGGAATGAGGCAGCTAGAAGGACTCTCTGCAACTGATGACACCTACAGTGATGCTGCCGACATTGCACAATCAATCGCTGTATTAGGTCAGGGAAGGCAGGCGGGCAACCCATTTATTGTGATGTCACAGTATCAAGCATTGCGATTGGCCGTGAAGGCTTGGTCTCTAGTCTATTATGACATCGCAAAATCAAGCACTCACTCAGGATAGGGAAGACGGGGGAGGGGGAGGATTGGCGTTCAGTGTGACATCACGTGAACACAGTCAGGATAGTGAAAGCAGAGGAGCGTTTCACTGTGGCGTCACAAACACTCAGACAGTATACTTAAAACGCAGGAGATCAAGTTGTGACGTCACATAGTCAAACATAATAGTACAGAAAGGCTTTTAGATCTTTTTGGCTATTCTGACATCGCACAATTAAACATTCTTACGGGAGCGTTTCACTGTGACGTCAAATGTGCCCAGACTGGCTAGTGAAGACGCAGGAGAATCCCATTGTGACGTCACATACTCAAACATTCTGATAGGCCGTGAAGGCTTGGTCTCTATTCTATTATGACATCGCACAATCAAGCACTCAGTCAGGGTAGGGAAGAAGTTATAGGCTGCTATAGGTAGACACAACGGGCCGTTGTGCCCCCTTTTCCCAAATAAGCCGTTATCATCCAAGGTTGAGAGAGAACCAATTATTTGTTTTAGGATATTTTTAAAGTCTGTTCCCCAGACCGTAGCATTTTATTCTGGTTTTATCAGCAGCTGAATGCCACGGAGTTGTATTTACATATGCAGGAGAGTCATATTTTTGTCATTGATCATCACTGAACGTGACTGCAGCTTCTAATTTGAACCAAAACGTAAAGGATAGCACCTGCCAAAGATGCTCAACAGTCACACACACTGACACCTTTCAGTTACGTGCTTATCACTTTCAGAGATTGGCAGATAATGTCTTAATTGAAATGGTGACCAAAGGGGGGTGGGGGGGGGGGGTAATCGGCTGCGAGAAGATGACTATTAGCGTGTAAGAACCTTTCCGGTTTCTTCACAATCGCATACCTGCATCTTTCGAAGACGTGAAGGTGAGTGAAAATGACGGCAAACGGGTGACAGGCAAAGATAAAAAGGCGCTCCACAGTGAAAGGATAGTGAGTGCTGGGATAGGTAGCGTGAAGTAGATGACAAGCGACGCAAACTAGATGGGCATGGATTAAAAGACACAGAGGGTTCAAGGGCCTCCTTCCTTGTTCGCCAATTTCTTCCCCCAACCCCCTAATCTAACTCCAGTCTCCCCAACAATGTACCCCTAAACATGCCTCACCTTCCCTGCTGGTCTTACTGTACAGCGGTCCCCCGCTCCACTGCACAAGGCCCGGGCTCTGCAGCAACAACTGCCGCCCGAAAGACACAACCAGCGAGACACAGAGGGGGAGAAAAATGGCCGCCCGCCAAACGCAGGCACGTAACGGTAGAAGCTAAAATTAAAGGAGGGACAAGTTAATACGCCTTTTCATAAAACATTAGACACTATACGGCCATTTTAGAGTTACATTTGTTCTCAGTGCAGAACGAGAGCTCCATTATGAATCAGGAAACTATAGGTACCTATTTAAAAATCACATTTTGACAATGCCGTAATGCCCTAATAACGAGGAGTTATGTAAAAAGTTGCTTTATTATTCAATAATTATTTGTAGGGATTAGACTCGTAACTTTAAAATACAATTAAAATGTGTCGTCGTGTAATTTCATGTACGTAAATGGTAAATGTCCGAATTTAGTGGCTGTTCTCTCAGTTGATGTAAATATTCACGTGTAAGTTAGCCCCTTTCGGCAAGGTTTTGGTTCCGCCCCCCTCACCATGAAGGAAACGTTCTTCTCGGCATCAATGGGGTAGTTTCCACGGAATGGCGGCCATCAACATAGCAACAAAACGATAACAAATGCTTTTACGGCAAAAGTAAAACAAACGAGTCTGTCCAAATGGGACGGCTCAAAAAGCAAAGCAAAAACGTAATAGACACCTCTGTTCCAATGGCTGTCCACCGTTTAGCATAAACGGTGACGCCAGCCAATGGAACAGAGGGGCGTGGCTTAACGCCCCTTACTGAAAATACCCTGCTTACACTAATTCTCGCCAGCGAGACTGCGCATGTCTGCGCAGCCTACGCCAGCCGAGACCTAAAAAGGACATAAAACCCTGATATGGAGTTTAGATTGAATTGACACTCCATCGCAATTTCCAGGTATACTGCTAGGAACGTGTGTGAATTGAAAATAAACCCATAAAAGCAGGGGCAGGTAGAAATGTAAACCTGCTCCTGTAATTCCACCTTGTGTTTCACGAATCGGACCGTCGTGTCTAACAAGGAACTGTCCTCGTGTTCAAGTCAGAAAACATTACATTTTCCCACTAGACTAGGATGTCCTGGAGCTAAAGTAACTTGTCTCTGCCTTACTTTTATAATATTCAGTCGACCAAATAAATTAAGTGTACAATTCACTTGATCATAGAAATGGCCTGAACGATCCTGCAGCCTGTTATATTTGTATATATCCAGCATCCCAGCCTCCTTCCCAGGCCAGCCGCAGCAATCTTCTGCTTGAACAGACCATAATGGTTCATTAGACAGCCCGCTCTGTCTTCTCTCTTCCCACACACGATACACAGGATGGATTTCAGAACACTGCCCTTGGTTCAGATGCCTGCTGTCAGTGGGATCAAGGCGCCCAGAGACGTAAAGACAGGCAGACCTACAGGAGCAGGGCAGAGGTGAACCCAGGACACCAGGAAGGTCCATCAGGCATGATTCTGTTTGCTATCTTTCAGAAATTCTTTTCTAAGTTCATAAGCCATTTATTTATTTAAATCCAACTGACAAAGTGTATATATTTCTATTTCATTTACAGGATGTGCGGCAATAAATATATGTACTATTAGAATAAAAAGATTACAAGCCACTATGGCATTAACAAACTTTCCTTAATGGCTGCCAAAGAAAGGATATGTCATATTCCAAAAAACAATACAGCACAAGAGAGTGCAGTACGTTTCCCTGTTGGCTTTGAAAATAATGACCACAAAATAAACATAAGACACAACGCCCAACAAATACGAGGGAAGGGGTAAGTTCTTGATATATGGGTTATTTGTTGATTAATTCTTTCTAGATCAGATTAAAACCATTTGCATGGTTCTCAGTCGCTTCATAAAATAATATTTCGAATCAAGACTATTGCATATTTAATTCTGAGTTTTTATTTTTCACATTCCAATATGTATTTTTATTTTTTATTTGTACGTTTGGTAAAATACAGAGAGTACTTTGGGGCATATTATCAAGCCAGGCGATAAAATTATAGCCGCTTTAGCGGCAGAAAACTGCCGCTAAAACGGCGATAATCGGCTTGATAATATGCTCTATGGAATTCCAATTGAAGCCCATGTTAAATGTGAAGGACGTCTATATTCCATACCACTCTCCAGTCCAAGGAAGAATTTGCTGGCTTTCCGGTTTCTCTTGCAGGACTTTGCAACTGTAACCTTTGGTAAATAGTGTAATGTGAAATGAAGCCACTGCATGCTCATAGACATGTTCCATCTTTGGAAATGTGTGAATTAGCTCTGGCTTTCATTTCAAGATGAGACATTTAGCAAATAATTTTAGGGGATATTTCTAAAGAGTGGTTCTATCACATTTGAGAGATGTTTCATCAGCTAAAGAGCTGACGATTAAGAGCGCTCGATTAGAGTGTATTAGAATACTATTTGATAATCCATGGGCTAAAGAGAAAAAGACGACAGCTCGTTGTGAGCAGGTGAATGCAGGCACTTAGCAAGGATTGTGACGCTGTGTGTGATATAGTCTGCATTTCAGTGATTGATACATGCATCCATCCATCCATTAAAAAAGTACTAGATGGAGAGATACAAAGAGATAATGACCTTCACTAACATCAAGCCTCCAGTTAGTTTGATGATGAGTGCCCCCAATATGAACCAGTGATCCCAACATAAGCAATCACACTTCACTGCTAACTTGGAAGTACTCCTACATAATCTAAAATAAACATCAGCATTGCAGTAATAGAGACATTTTCTATCATAAAACCTAAAGGGGTCATTGTTAAAATCTTTTCTTGGTTGTTAGGTGATCATCATTCAGTGGACATGATCTGATATTTACATGTCAAGTGGGCGCAGGCTCTCATGCTGACCGGAAGCTTCTCTTTGGAGGTTCAAGTTTTAATATATTGATGTTGAAGAGCAGGGAATACCTGTATACGGGTATATACCTAAGTATATAGCAAATATTTCTCCACATTTCGGGAAGTGTGTGAAAAGTGCAGTAATCCGATAGTTTTTTTTTTTTTTTTTTTAGAGTTTTATATAGCGCAAACTAGACCCGGAAATTCAAGAACCAGAGCGCTTTACATGAGCACCAGTTTTGTTACAGATGGACACATTCATTTGTGTTAGGCACTGGGAGATTAAGTTATTTGCCCAGTGTCACAGGATGTTGAGCGTCGTTGCCGAGACTTGAACCCGGTCCTGCAGCTTCGTGGTTGACCACTCTAGCCGTAAGGCTACATCCTCTCTCCAAGTTAAGCGGATAAGGCAATTAGTCGATACCACACTTAAATTGGTCCCTCTGGAATCTCCTGAGGGCTTCCCCATTGCTGCATCAATATATAACTTTGTCCACATGACGGGAAATGACTATCTTCAGATGAAGGCTATTAAAATGTCACCCAATAAAATCAGGAAAGAGAGGACTCCTGAAATGTAAGAGGGGATGAAAAAGGGATGAGGACATAGAAATGGAGCTAAGGGGCAATCAATGAAAGATCCTTCCACATATGATAATAAGAGCCAAGCTGGGTTTAAGCTAATGCATTTGAACTAATAACACAGCAGACTTGCAGCTCTAGCAGCACCAGCAGCACCAGTAGCAGCAAACAAACCACACCAAACAGAGAAACGTCCCAATGTAAAATTGAGAACACCACATCGTTTTATGTGCTGTGAGACTATGATATAGTTAGATTTGGTAAAAACTAGAGAAATGGTTGAGCAACAAGTAAAAAAGGGCTACAGTCACAACTACAGTGTCTACCAGTGCCTACAAATTCGAAAAATGATCAACCAGCAGTTAGATTGTATTCACCAGATTGTCACTTTAGCTAGGCACAACATATCAATATTGTGGACGCTTAATAAATTGCCAGTGATGGGCGGGTTGGTGTCAATTACAATGGTTCAGCTGAAAATGATGATTCATGGCAAAAGTGTTTTGGCACAGAGAAGCATAATCTTAGAATCTCTGGTATAGGGGCCACTTCAATCTGAGATTAGGGATGGATTAAAAGGCATGGTGACGGCAATGCCAACAAGAGTGGATGGACAAGGGTTGCGAGGAACTTTTCATGGGTTGGTCGGAGCATAACTATGGGACCTTAATACAGAGCAGGGTCTTTGTCATAAAAACATGTGAGGATATGAATCGATATTGACTTGTATATCATAAAAGGTAATACAATGTATCCAAAAAAGATTCATTCTCTGATGTGGGATTAAAATAAAAATGTATAGTACTTGTATACTTCTAAACAATGAAATAACAATTGATTTGATTAGCAAATCACATTCAATTAATGTAAATCAAAAAGACAAGACAGGTTAGCTTACCCAGTAAAATGTAATCCTCAATTTACATGTATGCATCTCCAGTTTACATGTTAATTCTCTGTGTCTTTACCACGTATGTGATTTACCTATAACATCTGAAGTTGAAGACATTCAACTCAAATAATAGAAGCTTATAGGAACACCTACATTTCTTTTAATGTTTAAAAGCAATTGCAATGCGGTAGTAAACCATCTTTAACCCCTCAGGTGCAACCTCTTTGTTAAACCAGGCAAAGACTCTTGAAAACTGCCAGAGCTCGGAGGGGGTTGAGCCAGAGCTCTGGTTCTTCCGCCCTTTTTCTCTCCACCAGTGGTGGCTCGCAGAGGGAGTGCTGTGTTTGGGTGGGGCGGGGGAGGGGCAGTGTGAGGGGGTAGTGGAGTCGGACATACGATGACAAGGAGTAAAGTAAGAAAATAAATAAATACAACTATTTACCTTGCACTCGCTGCATCGCCGAATTAGCGATGCAGCCGACGCAAGGTAAATAGTTTTATTTTTGTATTTACTTACTTTACTCCTTGCCGTCGTATGTCAGACTCCACTACCCCCTCACCTTACCCCTCCCCTGCCTCACCGCCCCGCAGCACCCCCTCTGCGAGCCGCCACTGCTCTGCACTCAATCAAGGTGAGTACACTGCGCAAGAAATGCTTTTGTGTCTGACAAGCTATCAGTATCTCTCATCATTTCTTTACAATAGTTCACCTACAGATTGAGCTGAGATATGGGAAGCAGAAGGCTGTGGCCTGGTCACACCATCATATAGGTTTGCAGGTCAGGCACATGAGCTGGATGAAATCGACAAAGAAGTATCAAACGCCTGGAGCCAACACCATCACCGCTTGGAGACCTAGTCTTAGACAGCAGACCCACTAAGAAGATAATCAAGAGCGAACCAGGAGCCATTTTGCTATCCTTCATGGAACATCATCAGTCATGTCGAAACAGACTGATTAGAGAGAGGACCAATCATCTCACTTGGTGCAACCAACAATGGCTTCAGTCTTTTGTTATGTGCAGACGAGTTATGATCTTTAATAAGATCCAGAAGTTTATATATTAATCAATATGGAAGGATGAAAAGAAAGTTTTACAGCATGATGAACTTCAAAGTACATATTGTTAATTTTTTTAGGACTTCTGCGTACCATCAGAATTGGCTGCAGACATTGTTTGGCCAAACGTTCTCCTTGCAGATTGCCAAAACAATTTTTGGGGGAAGGCCTGGATCATGACACGTCACCACCTGACACTGGCCTTCAGAACAAATATCGTGGATGTATATTCACTCAGAAAGGGTAGCGTACACATCATCAGGCACCCTTTGACCCCTGATGACCTCATGAGGTTGATGCTTTGTTCCACACTGGAAATATGGACTAACACTGGTTGCAAAATTGGTCGCAATTTGTGTACCAACTTTTTGCATCCACTAAATTATTTTGCAAACTGACATATGTACTAAAACGTCAGTTAATCAAATAATGATGTCATACAAGTCGCAGAATGACTTACCTAATGAGTGCTCATTAGGCAGGTTTCAAATTGCTACTCCCTTAAATCGGTAGTAAAGAGAAGGATGGTGGCCTGCAAAGAACAGCAGACCACTATGCCTGTCGTTACATTTAAAAACTGAAAACTTTTTTTTAAGTCAGACACATTTCCTTCAAGGAACAGAGGCTGTTTTTAAAAATAAATGTTTTTCATTTTGAAAACTTAAGTGAGAGTTGACAGTGGTGCCCTGCAGCACTTCCTACTCCCCTCGATGATGCCACCTCAATTCATAAATGGAAAGGAATCCCTTCCCGTTTGCAGACCAGTAACCACTCCAACTTGGGAGTTGGTAACTTATCAATTGTACACAAATGGAATTATGGTCACAAGCCATTGGTACTCTGGCTACCAATTCAGTTTTTGGAACGCATGCTGAAAACTCTCCCCTTCCAAATTGCGAATTGGTTGCCATCTTTAAACCCATTTTGCTATTTGGCAAAACGTTTCTGAATCACAAAATGTGTACATACGTAGAAGGATTTTTATGGTCATAATCCTAAGGTTTAGTAATTCAAAAAATTTGCGACTGAAAAAAAACTCCTAATGCACCTGGATCATGGTCTCCTATTTCCTGACAAGGGGGAGGGGGGTCAAATAGTGAAAATCACAGATAGTAAGAATATTTCTAACAGCCCTGTTTACTGTATGCATCTGCCACTGTTTTCGTGCACCTGAGACGAGTGGTGGTGAGGACTGTCCCAGAGGAACCAAGGGCATCTCTTGGGTAGTAGCTGCCTTCCCTAGATGCACCTGATTGATGCATGTGCTCCTGAAGTTGTATGCCATTTCCATGCCACTCCATTTGCTCTATATTTATAAAAGAACAAAAGAGTTGGTGCTGTGACAAAAAGATTGACTGTCGTGCTTCACGCACTGTGCAGATAGATTGATGGGGCTATGATTTAGCAGAGTGATTGATGGCTGACAAGTGCTGCACCATATATTTATCGATTAAAGCGTAAACATCAACCACGCAACCGTCTTCATCGCGCAGCTCGTCAGCACCATCTCCAAACTGTTCTTTTATAATCTCCATTTGGATGGTGCCGAGTGACCTTGATGTCTCAAGATGTGTCACCCACCTTGTGGTTTGACATCTGGCAATTTCCGGTGCATTTTAAACTGCGCTGAAGACCATCGACAAACGCGGGATCCAAAGACCTTCTTGATTCTCTTCAATCTTTATCAGCCTCGGTAGAGTGTGGATTTTTGTTGCATGCACCTACGCCTTGTACTCTTCTCATGGCAGTCAACTGCAGCCATGTCATTGGGGTGGCTTTTAGCCAGCCCTCATTTTACAGCCTTGCCATTAGGGCTTGTAGAAATGGACAGGACCACTCTAGTATCGAGAACGTGAAAATGACAAGGCCTAGCATGCATACTGTGTTTGACTTAATGATCACAACTGGATAAAAGCCCTACTAATGATTTACCTCCCAGTTTGACTGTAATGCCATCCGAGACCAATCACTGCTGGATTGATGCACAGTCAGTATTGCCACACCTATCAAGCTGTATAAATCACTGAATTATGAATGATAAAGGGCACCAAACACCAACAAAATCAGAACCACAAGTACAACAAGGCGTCCAACTCATAAACAAAAAATACCTATATTGTCTATTTTTTTATTTAGTTATTTATGTATATTTTATTCATTATTTATTTATTTGTATTTTTTTACTTTCTTTTCATCTTTCTTCTTTGCCTGTTTTACATTTCTTGCTGTTATCTGGAGTGAGACCGTTTTTTTCTTACATATAAAGTGTCAGGCAATCAGGCCTATTCTATGGCCTGCTGGATCGGATTTTACTGTAAATTTCCCTGATATTAAAACAAACATAGCCTGTATCAAACTCAAATCCATGCAGTGTTCAGTACCGTGCAAGACACTTATACAGCTTGGGAATCTTTATCCTTCAGTTGTGTCGCCCTTGTGCCACACAAGGGGCACAAGGGGGACGCAAGTACTAAGTTAGAGTTATCAAGCCACGCAAGGCCACCGTGCGTGGCTATGCTTGGCTTGATAAATCTAGAGTAACACAACACAGTGCAAATCACCGCATTGCAGTACTCTGCCCCAGTGAGGCATTCCATGCCTGGTGCATGGGTGTTCTCACGCGTCCACGCATGGATTTTGACGCATTCCCAGGCATACCATTATTAGTAAACCCGGTAATGCATAAAACAAATATGCCTTCCCAGGTTTTCTTTCCTCTGTGCTGCAGCACACATGGAAAGAGGAATATGCCCTAGAGGATTGTTTTGTGCAGGAAGGTGTCTCTTCCTGCACAAAAACAATCCTGCTGACAATGCAGGCTCCCTTGCACCATTGTGCAAGGGTACCTGCGTTGACACTGGGCAACACGTTGTGAGCCAGTGCAAGGAAAAGACAGGAATGTGCCGTATAATGTTAATTATAGCGCATTCATGCCCTTTCTGTTTCACGCAGTGCAACACAGTAAGGTGGCTTGCAGCGCTGCGCTGAGCTGCACTGCGTGTTTTCTTTAAAAATGTGCCCCCTTGTCTTTACAAGTAAAATAACTAGCACAATTTGCAAACATGGCCTACTTTTTTAGCTTTCTAATTCACTAATTGGTGTCACTTTTATTTTGGTGGCCCAGCCTATTTTCTGTTCCAGTCCGATCCTGCACATTGCTCACTAAGATGAAGATCAATATATTGAAAATAGTTATGCGTCGACAGAGGTCATATTTTGATGTTACACCATATGGAGGATCTTTCCCCCATCTTATAGTAATTGCACAATATAAATAACAGTTTATATTGCCTCCATTCAATATCAAATAACATAACGTGTATTTGCAAAGCCACGTTCACCCCTAAAGGGGCATCTTGGCGCTGAATGACAGATGTTTATTGCTACCCAACTCAATGGTACTCATATTATCGAACTCAGATGGATAAAAGGCTGAGTGGACCCGCCGGGAATTGAATCTGTGACCATGAGGTCGAACACAGGACCCTGCAGTGGATGCATTTGCCCACTAAGCTACCAGACCCGGTATGTTACACATATGAAAGTATTGAATACGATTTTTGTCTCAATGTAATAAAATTAAATTCCGAAACAAAAAAACACAGGGGCAGATCTACAAGCCCCTTGCGCCTGTTTTACGCCGCCGTTGCGTCACGTTTGTGACGCAGCGGCGGCGCAAAACCAGAGCCATGCTGCGGGGTATTTACAACGTGACGCATCTGGGAGATGCATCACGTTGTAAAGCCCTGCGCCAGAAGTAGGCGTTCCTGCGCAGAGGGGGGCGTTCCGTCGCAGGAACGCATCCTAAAAGTGGCTGAGTGAAATCTACAAGATTTCACTCAGTCACTTTTGAGCCCATGCTGCGTCAAAACCCTGCGCCTGCTTGAAGCAGGCGTAAGGATTGACGCAGCATTGTGAAGATAGGGCACCCCAGAGCCTTGCTGGAGTTGCGTCGCGCTTGCGACGCAACTCTAGCAATGCGCTGCCTTTACGGCACAGATGCGTCACGCATCTGTCCGTTTTTTGCCCCATGGTGCGCCGCATTGTAAATGCGGCGCATCTATGGTGGCGGAGCCGTGACGCACACTAACTGGCGCATCCCTGCTGATATGCAGGGATGCGCCAGTTATTGTAAATCTGCCCCACAGAGTTCAGTCTGTGATGGCACCCTCAGCACCAGGCCTACAGGGGAATGGATTCTGCTAGGGCCGCAAATCGATACTATTAGCAGAACGCATGCTTTATAAATAATGCTTAAAATGACCTGTAAAGGGAAATTGTTAGTGGACTCTCCAAGTGCAGGTGTGCGTTCCAGGTGCGAAGGGCCTGCTGGGATCTGTCTGCCCGATCCCGCAGCGCTCCTTCCTTCCGGTGGCTGCTTGGAGTTGTCACCTTGATGAATGCCAGAGGAATACAGTGACCAGCAAGATGCGGCTCCCGCTCCCTTCCACTGAATGCTCTGAGAGTAAAATTATCCTTGTACTACTTATGCCATAAATCAGGGGCTGCAAAACCTCTGAAAACTCGGCTCTAGCTTTATTACAAATTCAAAGATTTACGGCCTTACCAGAAAAGCAAAACAGAAGAAGTCTATTTTGCCTCCCTTCATAAACAAGATATATGCCTGGCTCCTTCCCTCCTTACAGCAGCGAAAGCATATGCAACATTTTTATGGTGACCCTTCTAAGCTCTAATGAGACGCCCCAGCCAGTAGTTGTTTACAGTACAATTTAATCCCCAGTCAACCTTCGGCGTAAGCATCAGTCATACATCTCTGTACCCCAGTGTGGGCGTAAAGTCTTCATTGGACCATTCCTATATTTTAAGGAAACAGCGGTTCTCCCTCCGATGCAACGCGAGCTTCTTCTGGGGCACAGACAAAGTAGAATTTCGTCACCTTGAGTGCTCCCTGGGTGCTGATTGATTTACATTACAATGCTTTATTTCACCATGTTAGCCTCTTTAGATTGTATGCATTATCTTGCTGTCCGTCCATTAAATGCTTCATCGCCTCGTCAGGAGTAGAAAGTGCTGTACAACTTACTCTACAATATCAAACAATTATACACTTTAATTTTGGTGGGAATGTCCAGGTCCCACAGGCAAGCATCTGGAATGGGTACAGCAATCTCACAGCCAGGAGCTTGGGTGATACAAGGAAGAGATGACTGTTCTCTGGCATCTCACCATGGGTGGAATGGGTACAGCAATCTCGCAGCCAGGAGCTTGGTGGATACAAGGAAGAGATGACTGTTCTCTGGCATCTCACGGTGGGTGGAATGGGTACAGCAATCTCGCAGCCAGGAGCTTGGTGGATACAAGGAAGAGATGACTGTTCTCTGGCATCTCACCGTGGGTGGAATGGGTACAGCAATCTCGCAGCAAGGAGCTTGGGTGATACAAGGAAGAGATGACTGTTCTCTGGCATCTCACCGTGGGTGGAATGGGTACAGCAATCTCGCAGCCAGGAGCTTGGTGGATACAAGGAAGAGATGACTGTTCTCTGGCATCTCACGGTGGGTGGAATGGGTACAGCAATCTCGCAGCAAGGAGCTTGGGTGATACAAGGAAGAGATGACTGTTCTCTGGCATCTCACCGTGGGTGGAATGGGTACAGCAATCTCGCAGCCAGGAGCTTGGGTGATACAAGGAAGAGATGACTGTTCTCTGGCATCACCGTGGGTGGAATGGGTACAGCAATCTCGCAGCAAGGAGCTTGGGTGATACAAGGAAGAGATGACTGTTCTCTGGCATCTCACCGTGGGTGGAATGGGTACAGCAATCTCGCAGCCAGGAGCTTGGTGGATACAAGGAAGAGATGACTGTTCTCTGGCATCTCACCGTGGGTGGAATGGGTACAGCAATCTCGCAGCAAGGAGCTTGGGTGATACAAGGAAGAGATGACTGTTCTCTGGCATCTCACCGTGGGTGGAATGGGTACAGCAATCTCGCAGCCAGGAGCTTGGGTGATACAAGGAAGAGATGACTGTTCTCTGGCATCTCACCGTGGGTGGACTGGGTGCAGCAATCTCGCAGCCAGGAGCTTGGTGGATACAAGGAAGAGATGACTGTTCTCTGGCATCTCACCGTGGGTGGAATGGGTACAGCAATCTCGCAGCCAGGAGCTTGGGTAATACAAGGAAGAGATGACTGTTCTCTGGCATCTCACCGTGGGTGGAATGGGTACAGCAATCTCGCAGCCAGGAGCTTGGGTGATACAAGGAAGAGATGACTGTTCTCTGGCATCTCACCGTGGGTGGAATGGGTACAGCAATCTCGCAGCCAGGAGCTTGGGTGATACAAGGAAGAGATGACTGTTCTCTGGAATCACCGTGGGTGGAATGGGTACAGCAATCTCGCAGCCAGGAGCTTGGGTGATACAAGGAAGAGATGACTGTTCTCTGGCATCTCACCGTGGGTGGAATGGGTACAGCAATCTCGCAGCCAGGAGCTTGGGTGATACAAGGAAGAGATGACTGTTCTCTGGCATCTCACCGTGGGTGGAATGGGTACAGCAATCTCGCAGCCAGGAGCTTGGGTGATACAAGGAAGAGATGACTGTTCTCTGGCATCTCACCGTGGGTGGAATGGGTACAGCAATCTCGCAGCCAGGAGCTTGGGTGATACAAGGAAGAGATGACTGTTCTCTGGCATCTCACCGTGGGTGGAATGGGTACAGCAATCTCGCAGCCAGGAGCTTGGGTGATACAAGGAAGAGATGACTGTTCTCTGGCATCTCACCGTGGGTGGAATGGGTACAGCAATCTCGCAGCCAGGAGCTTGGGTGATACAAGGAAGAGATGACTGTTCTCTGGCATCTCACCGTGGGTGGACTGGGTACAGCAATCTCGCAGCCAGGAGCTTGGGTGATACAAGGAAGAGATGACTGTTCTCTGGCATCTCACCGTGGGTGGACTGGGTACAGCAATCTCGCAGCCAGGAGCTTGGGTGATACAAGGAAGAGATGACTGTTCTCTGGCATCTCACCGTGGGTGGACTGGGTACAGCAATCTCGCAGCCAGGAGCTTGGGTGATACAAGGAAGAGATGACTGTTCTCTGGCATCTCACCGTGGGTGGAATGGGTACAGCAATCTCGCAGCCAGGAGCTTGGGTGATACAAGAAAGAGATGACTGTTCTCTGGCATCTCACCGTGGGTGGAATGGGTACAGCAATCTCGCAGCCAGGAGCTTGGGTGATACAAGGAAGAGATGACTGTTCTCTGGCATCTCACCGTGGGTGGAATGGGTACAGCAATCTCGCAGCCAGGAGCTTGGGTGATACAAGGAAGAGATGACTGTTCTCTGGCATCTCACCGTGGGTGGAATGGGTACAGCAATCTCGCAGCCAGGAGCTTGGGTGATACAAGGAAGAGATGACTGTTCTCTGGCATCTCACCGTGGGTGGAATGGGTACAGCAATCTCGCAGCCAGGAGCTTGGGTGATACAAGGAAGAGATGACTGTTCTCTGGCATCTCACCGTGGGTGGAATGGGTACAGCAATCTCGCAGCCAGGAGCTTGGGTGATACAAGGAAGAGATGACTGTTCTCTGGCATCTCACCGTGGGTGGAATGGGTACAGCAATCTCGCAGCCAGGAGCTTGGGTGATACAAGGAAGAGATGACTGTTCTCTGGCATCTCACCGTGGGTGGAATGGGTACAGCATTCTCGCAGCCAGGAGCTTGGTGGATACAAGAAAGAGATGACTGTTCTCTGGCATCTCACCGTGGGTGGAATGGGTACAGCAATCTCGCAGCCAGGAGCTTGGGTGATACAAGGAAGAGATGACTGTTCTCTGGTATCTCACCGTGGGTGGAATGGGTACAGCAATCTCGCAGCCAGGAGCTTGGGTGATACAAGGAAGAGATGACTGTTCTCTGGCATCTCACCGTGGGTGGAATGGGTACAGCAATCTCGCAGCCAGGAGCTTGGGTGATACAAGGAAGAGATGACTGTTCTCTGGCATCTCACCGTGGGTGGAATGGGTACAGCAATCTCGCAGCCAGGAGCTTGGGTGATACAAGGAAGAGATGACTGTTCTCTGGCATCTCACCGTGGGTGGAATGGGTACAGCAATCTCGCAGCCAGGAGCTTGGGTGATACAAGGAAGAGATGACTGTTCTCTGGCATCTCACCGTGGGTGGAATGGGTACAGCAATCTCGCAGCCAGGAGCTTGGGTGATACAAGGAAGAGATGACTGTTCTCTGGCATCTCACCGTGGGTGGAATGGGTACAGCAATCTCGCAGCCAGGAGCTTGGTGGATACAAGGAAGAGATGACTGTTCTCTGGCATCTCACCGTGGGTGGAATGGGTACAGCAATCTCGCAGCCAGGAGCTTGGGTGATACAAGGAAGAGATGACTGTTCTCTGGCATCTCACCGTGGGTGGAATGGGTACAGCAATCTCGCAGCCAGGAGCTTGGTGGATACAAGGAAGAGATGACTGTTCTCTGGCATCTCACCGTGGGTGGAATGGGTACAGCAATCTCACAGCCAGGAGCTTGGTGGATACAAGGAAGAGATGACTGTTCTCTGGCATCTCACCGTGGGTGGAATGTTTATGTCTTCTTAGTGAGGAGTCGGCCAGGTTGCTGCCCAAGGAATTCATGAAATCCAATCAGATAATGAAGTATGCTCAGGAGAGTGTCTACATGTCTGATCAGGACCTATGTGTCAGCAAACACCAACCATTTTCTTGATGTGGGGCGATCAACAAAATATCTTTTCTGTGTTTGGACCATATCTGTGCTTGGACCATATCAAGAGACCTTCGAAAGGAAAAATTACAAAGTGCACCTGTATTACAAATTGCACACTAAAACAGCCAGACTTCTGTAAAAAATAGCAAATTCAAGCTGACCAAAATGAGACTTGTGGGACAAGTGTCCAGAGGTGCAGACTTCGGAAGAGTGGAACCTGGATTAAGTCCCGGTCTCGGCTCACCATCCTGGGTTTCTGAGCAAGTTGCTTAATTTGCCCATGCCTAAAATAAACAATAATGTGTTATCTCATCCGGCGCTCATGAAAGTGCTCTAATGCAAAAAAATAATTTATGCCGATGCTTCTTAGCGTATCCATGTTTTGGTCATGACTAATGTGGTGTACAAACAAAGCACAGGTCCAGGAGCATGCTTTGCACAAGACTGTGCGCACATCATGTATTCTAGCCTCAGAGAGAAACAATCTCACAGTGTGAATATCACAAAGTGCAATCATGCACAAAAATGGATCTTTGCGGAAAACGTCGCATAGCGATAGCGTGGAAACCTTCTGCGCTCCCCCCATTTCCCTGCGGCTCAGAGACGTTTTCAAATGTGTGACCGCCAAGACCACTGTCTGGTGCCCACTTCCACAACAGAGGAGAGCGATACCTGAGACTCATACCTCCACAAACTGGAGGCGAAGACAGATGAGTGACCCCCTTGAGGCCCTGCGTTTATTGACTTACATGCTTTTGCGTAACCGGTAGTGCAGAGGGGTGTATTGACACATGATGAGTGGCACAACATATATGGCTATGGGTTAGACATTGTAGCCTTGCTCCCCACCCCTCAACACCGCGATTACAACTGGGCGTGACCGGCACAGGTAAGAGCGGTGGTGCGGGGTGGGGTGGGGGGGAAGTTGACCGATGACGGGATAGGTAAAATTTCATAAAAAATGAAATAAAACCATCTACCTTGCGCTCGCCACACTACCAACTCGGCGATGCGACGAGCACAAAGTAAGTGTTTTTAAAAAACTTTTATTTTATTTTACCTATCCCGTCGTCTGTTGACTTCCCCCTCCACCCCGCCCGCCCCACCGTCCAACTACCCATACCTGTGCCGGCTGCGCCTGATTACAACTTGTCTTACTTTATTTTGTAATCACCACAAATGTCCTCCGTGGCCTCCTCCCCTACTCCGACTGACACTGGGGCATATTGAGAGATTATGCTCCCCTAGAAAGGGGAATCGATAGATCTCACACAACTGGTCCTATGGGTTATACCCCGTTGGGGCGATGGGGAATGGTTACTATTTGCTCCATCTTGCTGCAGTAGCCTTAGGCTGTTAGTCACCAGGGCGCTCTTATTCCAATGGTCAACCAACTTCATAGGCCCTGGCCAATGGAAGTGATGACTGCACACCGAGGAACCAGAGACATAAGGGAACACACGCTTGACACACCATGTCTAATGTGTGAAGTCTGCTGTGTACTATCATATTGTGAGGACAAACTATGCCCCCCATTGCATGTGCTGAGATTTTGAAAATTCAATAAAGAACTACTGTTAAAAGAAGGCTCTTTGAGGAACCTGAGCCGAGCCTGCCCCGGCTTTTGGAATGAGGTTTGTTCTTGACATGGAATCGGCACAGCAACAAAAAAGCATCCAAGAGACATTAGCTCCCGGGAAAACACCATCCTGAAGCCTACTATTAAAATACATCCCAGAGGCCCATGCATCACTTGGTATAATTCTTTATTTCCCTTTAACAGAGCAACGTTTGTTTACAAAGGTTGCTTTCTCTAAAACGAGAGACATACACTGCACTTATCATGCAGTTTGTCTAAACGACTATAAACCTATTCAAATATTAAAAAAAACATCAACAACGCTATCTGTTACTATAAGTGACCTTGTCAAAAATTATATACATTCTCTGGAAATGAAAGCTTAAGAAAAGAGAGCCTTTATGCCTCGGTATATCATTGTAAACGTCCCTTGGCACCAGAGGGAATACCCACAGCACTCCATTAAGAGAACATTTAATTTCACTCTCTGTGGGTGCTAAGAAATTCCATCACAATAAAATGCTGGAAATGATGGAGGGGGTGAAAAGGTTAGAAATTATACACAGGCAAACGGTTTGACTTAAAGTCCGTGAGGGATTAAATGGAAAAAAATGTAAAAGGGAAAATAAATGAATTAGAAACACATAAAAAGGAACAAAACGTGACTGTTTAGCAAATAGATTTTTGGGCTAAACAAAGAGTATTTAGCATATCGTCTTTTATGGACTGCACATCTGAATTTACAAAAGAATGTCACTGCTCCGTTTTCTTTTGCCTTTTAATAAACAATACACACCTTTAAAAAAAAATAGGCTAGTTAAAATGAAGTGGCCTGATTTTGATGGATGATTAGAATTATGGGTAAACAGTTATTTTAAATGCTAAACGTATTACCACTGTTAAAGCCAAATGCCTCTTTTGTGTCATGAACACCCTCAATTCATAGCATCCGATTGTCAACAGTGGGAGCATGCTGCTCAGCTTTACTTGTGAGAAAGAAGATTTTAGAGTCAAGATATTAGGGAGTCTTTCTACTAGATTAAGGAAAAGATAGTGGTTTGGCGCCCTCTGACAGGGGTTGTGGGACAGCCAGCAAAAATGGGCAAGTGCCCTAGCCACAAATTCAGGGGCATATCAACAACAAAAGGCGATAATAATCGCTGAACGCATTTATCGCATTTGTCATTATCGCCGTCTATCGCCGGTTCACATCGCCGTGTTAGCGGCGTATTTACAATGCTTGGCTAACAGGCGATGTGAAATCCGGCGGTAGATGGCGATATTCCACATTACAGTGCGAAAACCAGCGACAACAGGACTGCGCTAAAGGAAATGTTGTTAATATGGAGATGTGGACTCAGCCATTCAATCCATCTCCCATTGAACAGATGGACAAGTCTGAAATTTATCAGACGTTAGATACCGGTTGGGGTAGCGGGCCCCTGGTAATGGGCCCGCTACCCCCAACCGGTTACGCATGTGCGCAATCTGGGCTTCTTGTTGGACGATTCTCTATCCATGCGTCAACAAGCGGTCAGTATTGCAGCCACCTATTTTACCATCTTAAGGTGGCTTCGGAAAATCCTCTGGCTGCTTCCAGCTTCGGCTAGACGTACCGCGGTCCAGGCACTTGTCACCTCCCGCCTTGACTATGGTAATGTACTTTATCTGGGTAGTAGCCAGGAGGTACAAAAGAAGCTCCAGTTGGTGCAAAATTCTGCCGCCCGGCTCCTATGTAATGTTCCTAGGAGATCTTCCATCTCTCCTTTTTTGCGGGACTTACATTGGCTGTGTATAGAGAGCCGCATTAAATTTAAGGCGCTTTGCTTTATGTTCAAAATCAAACAGGGCCTGGCACCTCTGTATCTGCGATCTCTTGTTTATCCTTATGTCCCTTCCCGGTCCCTCAGATCAGCATCTCAGGGTAACTATGTGATCCCTAGATTTAGATTGGTTAGAATGGGCGGTCGCTCCTTCTCCCATCTCGCTCCTAAGCTCTGGAACTCTCTTCCTGTCTTTTTGAAATTGGAACCTACTTTCATAAAGTTCCGTAGGGACCTGAAAACCTGGCTCTTTCCTCAATGAATAGCTATCTCAGTTTTTGGCCATTACCATCCTTGGCGCCGGGAGACCCCATGGTGGGTAGCTGTGCGCCGTTATAAATTCAACTACAATACAATACAATACAATAGCCGCGGTTAGAGTGGCTTTTAATAATGCTATTGGTGTCAGGACACGGCTTGTAAACACCGTGATGTGCGGTTACCAACTTTTTCCCTGTTGTTTTCTTTGGGAACGCCTTCTTTGGATCTCATTAGAGATGCGAGGCTAGGCGTGTGTAGAACGGCTGCTAACATGAGCTAATGCATGTTAGCACTGCATTGTTGATAGGGCGATGACATTTTCGCTGCTTTTCTGGCTTTTAAAGCCAGAAAAGCGGCGATATGGCCCTTGTTAATATGCCCCTCAATCCTTTACGGACCTCTTTTAGAGGGGTGGAACTGCTGGGTTTCTGCCCACAGAACCTCAGCTGCTCCATTATTGGAAATCTTTCCCAGGCAGTCCATTTGCTAGGAAGTCACTGGAATTAGAACATCAAAGAGCTCACCCGAATTGATAATTTTACCATTTTATCACCACCATGTCATCAATGATAGTTTCGAACCTGAAACATTAAAAAAAATGTCAGTGGCGTATGTGGAGAAACCTCCCTACGTGTCAGGCACATTTTGTTTGCTTTTCAGAAACAAAGTCCTACTTCGAGGTGTGTTTTTGAAAAACAAAAAAGTGGCGCCTACATTTAGTGGCCCATCCGACATTGAATTTTTTGCAATGTCAGCTCCTGCTGTGCCTGTGAGGGAACTATCCCAGCAGTGGAGAGCTCAGATTATGGAGATAATGGCAGGGATTTTGGCGTTAGACTGGCAGAGGCTGGGCCTCTCCCACTCCAGTGGATTGGCAAACCTTCAACTATAATCTAAATGAAGCTTTTGGTCTATATGACTAAGATCCCATATAGCCAAGCAGCAGCACCTTCACAGGTACAATAGATTATTTCAGTAAGAATCTTATTGGTTCACCTTTGGAAGGTTGTAATGAGCAGTAAAGGAAACTTCAAAGAAAATGTGTATGGTGTCATGTTTAACAAGTCAACCAAACAGCAATGCAGATAAAGAAAAAAGGATCTTAAATACCCACACCAAGTTTAATTAAAAAGAAACCTCATCACAGTATATCTCAATTGAAAAAATTGGGTAAGAAAGCTAAAATTAACAGAGAATCCATTTTTTTCTTTAAATCCCTATGTAAATATTTACATTAAGGTTAAGGAGAATTTGAAAAATAGAGAAATGGTTTCTAAGTATACTCCTGAGGGTTTATTGAACATATTTGTATTGATTTTTAACCAGGATGTCACATAATTTATTATACAGGTACAGTCGCCATACGGTAAGTACTGCGAACAGTAGTATATCAGTCATGTGGTCCCTCTTATACAGTGTCTAGGATAAAGTCTTTAACATCTGACTTTGTTCAGCATCGTCAAATAGAGGTACACGTCCCTAGTTTATGCCCAAGGCTTCCCTTGTAGACCGTATGGAGTTTCGAAGGTCCTAAAATCTTTCAAACTTTTTGTGGCAACCTAGGCCCTCATGTGTGACTTTCTCAGCTCTAATACGTCAGTCCATATCTTGTTTCTTTAATGTTGAGTGGGGATTTTGCATCCCACAATCTGACCACATTACGTCTTGCCACTATCGAACCCACATTGCACAGTCATTTCTGGTATTTAGGTAGTGTGTCCTCATTCTTTATGCCTAATATAGTTAGCATTGCATTTATTGTCACTCCCTCTTCCATGGACTGTGTCAGACCAGTGGTCACTCCCTCCCAATAAAGTTTCAAATTAAGGGAGGTCCATATTATGTGTGTGAATGCACCTACTGACCTGCAGTCTCTCAAGCATACATCTAAAGTGGCCTGACCAAATGTTGTCAATTGTTTTCTAGTATGTTAAATTTTGCGCAATATTCTCCGTTGTGCCAGCTGGAATGTTTCTCTAATTGTCACCTCTCTAGGTTATTAGATTGCACCAGACCACTCTTTTTTTCCTTCACTCATCCAAATCCGGCACCCATTTTATAGTGAGTGGCAACCTAGGCATTTTAGTATCCAGCTTCCATGTACAGACATTCTGATACAAGCTGAGGTTTGTCTTGCTGAAGGACACTTGTCAGCAGAATTAAACTGCAGGCGGTATACAAAGACATCTCCAGAAGAATAGGGGGTCATCTTTCAGGAATCCTCATTGAAACTCAAAGCATCTTATGAAAAACAATTCTGACCGAGACAGCGCTGTTCCACCAGTGAGTGCATGCTGCCTACCTGAAGTTGCTGGTTGTTCCCAATCAGACATAATGCATTCAGAATTGAAGACAGTGTGATTCTTATTAATATTTAGCTGGACCAGCCCAGAGACTCTATCCACACTTGGCTTTAGGGAGGCCGGATGCCTTTCAATTCCAAAAGCTCTAAGTGGTCCAAGGTGTCAAACAAGGCTCACCCGTGTGCGCATGCAGCCAGCCTGAAAGGGCCAGCTTCTCGTGCAGCTCCAAAAACTATTGATATGCGAAGTCAAAGGTAGTGCTCGACATGTTGTCCGTGACATCAGCTTGACTTTGTGAGAGACCCTGACCCACACACTTTTTGAATTTTCAAAACACAAATGAAGGCCAAAGCAGGTTCCATGGCCACAGATCAATGCAACATTGACAGCATTTATTTCAAGCCATCTCATGGGGATAAGGATATATGGGGCATATTATCAAGACAAGCGATAAAATTATCGCCGCTTTAGTGGCAGAAAACTGCCGCTAAAACGGCGATAATGGGCTTGATAATATGCTTTATGGAATTCCAATTGAAGCCCATGTTAGATGTGAAGGACGTCTAACATGGGCTTCAATTGGAATTCCATAGAGCATATTATCAAGCCCATTATTGCCGTTTTAGCGGCACTTTTCTGCCGCTAAAGCTGCGATAATTTTATCGCCTGGCTTGATAATATGCCCCTAAGTTTCTAGTTTGAATTTTTTTTAAACTTAAATGGAGTAGTCCCTAAATCCAGATCTTCAGGAAGAGTTTCCTATAGCTTATTTTTTTTTAATCAAATGCATTTGTAGTGATTCCATCCACTGAAACTATGCCTGAAAATGCTTTCAAACTCCAACTTGCATATCTGCTAGATATGGTTCTTTCCAACCAACAGCCACAAGCTTTCTTTGTTGCAGTCTCTACATGCTCTAGAATAATTTTGTTTTGCACTCTAAAAGCATTTACTCACATAGAGATTTCCATGGCAGTAAACCTCCTCCTGTCATTGGTGAGTGGGCATTCCAGGGCAGTGATGCACTGGAAGTTTGTGACCTGCAACAAAACTTACATTGTTTGTGGGTATTCACAAACCATTTTCCGGCCCTTTCCCATTCTGGAAATGTTTGTGATTTACTCCTCCTCAGCCCAGCAGTACACCACTTACCAGCCTCGGAAGGGGATTTGTATGGAATAAGTATTCTCCACATGGCCAAATATGGGCCTGATTTAGAGTTTGGCAGATGGATTACTCAGTCACAAACATGGTGGATACTCCATCTGCCTTATTACAGGTGCCTTAGAATATAATGCACTTGAAGTAAGGCAGGTGGGATAGCGTCCACGTTTGTGACAAAGTAACCCATCTGCCAAACTCTAAATAAAGCCCTATGGCCCTGATGCATCAAGCATTTTTCTCCTCGCAAACAGGCCGATTCGACTCGCAGAATCGGCCCGTTTGTGATCGCAAAAAATGCTTTTGCGATGCATCAAACCAACTTTTTCGATTCCGTAACCTGTTACAGAATCGCAAAATGGGTTTGCGATTCGCTATTTGGAAGGGGCGTGTTTAGGGCGTCGCTGCCAAATAGCGAATCCTAACAGTATGTATGAATGTTTTGCGACCATGAATGCAGTCACAAAACATTTGCATATTACCACCTACTTCTAGTAGGTGGTAAGACATTCGCAAATGGGAAGGGGTCCCCAAGGGACCCCTTCCCCATTTGTGAATGTTTGTAATACCATTTTTAAGAGCAGACAGTGGCTCCAAGGACCACTGCCTGCTCTTAAAAAATTAGAAGAAAACTTTTAATTTTTCTATTTGTAAAGCATCTTGTTTTCCTTTCAGGAAAACGGGCTGCTTTACAAAAAAAAATGATTTGCTTTATTTAAAAGCAATCACAGACATGGATCTCAGCAGGCCACCATCCCTGTGATTTTTGCGATTACTAGGGGGTCAGAAGTTGAGACCTAACTAATTAATATTCATGAGGTAGGCCATTTGCGACCCCTTTGGAATCGCAGAAAGTGTACTGCACACTTTCATGCATGCCGTTTTGTGATTCCCTAATTGCGAATCGCAAAGATTTGCAACTAGGGAATCGCAAAACATTTTTGGGATGCATCTGGCCCTTTGTTCCTTGTGGAGAAAAAAATCAACATTTGCCGAGTGTATGTGGTCTTTTTTTTTCATGTGAAAATATGCTTATCTCTATTTTAGCCATTGCAAAAGGGATTCATATCTTTTGCGTATCCCAGCCAGTCGTAAATATGCACTTAATTGAGAAAGTAAACCTGTGGGTGAAAATGTATGATTGCTTATGAGAATGAGCCCCAATAACATTTCTACAGACATTTTGGGACTCACAACATTTTTCCTGTGACTGGGTGCACCTTACTCCTGTCTTAGGTGTAGATTACATCTAAAGTGCTACGTCTGAGTCACAATTTGTTTTCTGTGCAAGGTTTTGTCTTATACTGGGTATGGCTTGCTGATTAATTTACAGGAGTAAGACATGTCCCTGATTCACTATTTCATAAATAATCGTATCCAACTCAGAAAAATTCATGAGTAACTCACTCCTGGGTTTCTAGTAAAACACAACTCCTAAAAGGAAAAAAAACTTTGTGTATCGAGGCCTCCATGTGTCATCAGCAGATTAGGAAAAGACAGATCACCTGGCTGCCCAGAGTGCACTTGAAGAAGCAAAAGCGGTCATTTAAGAGGGAAAGCATCTGTTCCAGATGATAGATGTGCTAAAGTGCAGGCACATTTTATCAAAGTCCTTATCCCATTAATGCATCAGCCATTCCTTGTGCTCAGCTTGAGAGAGCAATCACAGAATCCCTCATTTCAATGTGTGCCAAAGATCCTGCACAAAGCCCTTCATCCTGCCCTAGCCGCTTTTGAATGAGCACACGGAGATGTACTTCAGAATAATGCTATCTTTGCCTTCCAAGATAATTCTCCACCAGATACACATAAACACAGCTGTCTGCCTGTCAGTGGGATAAATGGCAATTCGCATGATGGCTCCACCAAGAGCCCCTAATAACACAGCCGAGGCATGCAGGCCTTTCCAACTGCAATGAATGAGAGACAAAAGTGGCCTCATGCACTGAGGACATGTTTTTCTACTTGTTCCAAGACACCTGTCCCCAAAATTGCTGCATTCACTGAACGGTTCAGGAAAATGCCTGAATCTAAATTCGACAAGAAAAGAACTGAGCTTTGGAAATTGAAATGATTCCTATAGAGCAGGGGTACTCGTAATCATATGCTGAGTGGCCACAACGTATGGCCTGTGGAGTGATCGAGGGCCGGTAAGGAGTCCTGAGTGCGTCAGGCATTGTGTAAGGAGGTCTAAAAAACATGTTAAATAAACAGGCAAGCATTTATTTGCAGGCTAACTGAAGTTAGGTGGTGCAGGACACCACAGTAGTTACTTCATTTGACCTTCAAATAAATGCTTGTGCTACTTTTCACCAGGGGGGTCGCATGTAAAGGTCCAGAGGTCCGCAAGCGGCCCCCGGGCCGTACTTTAAGTATCATTGCTCTAGAGCAGAGGGCTTTGAAACTGTGGGGCACGCCCCCCTGGGGGGGCATGAATGTGTTCCCAGGGAGGCACCAATGAGTCGGCAATTACATGTAAAAAAGATAGCCTGGAAGCACAAAAGGCGCGTTTCCAGGCAGTCTTCATTTACATGCAGCAGTTAAAGCCCATTAAAAAGTGTGAGGAAGGTATGCTTTTGATATGGTCAGTTAAATATATCGTTTAAAATGGTGAGGATTTATTGTAAACATTGAAAAGCATAGATACAGCCATTAAACGGCATTGAGGAATTGTTGATTTCTCCTATAAGGGTTGGATTATTTTCCTCTGCATTCCAGTGGGAAATCGTGTGGGTTTTTTTCTTTGCGTTTTGCTTGCTTTTTACTGTTGAAAGATATTCTGTTGTAATTTTAATTAATCATACAATAAATGTATTCTGGTTCTGATTCAGATTCTTTCTGTGAGTAGGTGTTTCTGTGTAGGAAACAACTGGGTTACTTAAAATGTTTGTGCTTATGGGTGTCTCAGAGAAAGACACATATTTGTAAGTGTTATTTCCTGTATGCATGTAAGAGAGTAAAACATATGAAGTGTGTGCGTGTGTGTGTAAGAGTTATATATGCAAGCAATATGGCCCAAGTAACAAGGGAGGAAGGCAGGGGGCTAAATAGACTTTTTGATGATGTTGTTTTTTCACACAAAGCAGCAGAAAGCCTGCTTTGGGCACCTAGCCTGGAAGTAATAGCCCTGTTTAGTGGGCAGAGTAGACAGCCTGCTTTGCAGAGCTGTTGGGTTCATTGGTGCTGCAGTTGCAGGCCATAATTGCTAAGCCAGTGTTTCTTTGATCCATGAAACAATGGTCCAAGGGAGGGGAAGAACTTAAGCAGAGGAGACCCTCAAATTGGTTTGGGCATCAAAGAAGGAGAGGGACACAGAGATGGGAGGGGGAGGGATGATGAGACATGGGAGGGAGAGGAATGGTGTGAGTTGGGAGCTCATTTTAACAAACGTCAGAGACGACAGCAAGGCAGTACCTATCCTTAGTGGAACCGGTGCAGTGACACTTTTGCCCAGGGGCCCACTGCATCATAATTATGAATGCTTTGCAATACAAAGCGGAAATGGGGGCTCATTTTCTTTGCTAGTGTTAGGGCAGATGGGTTCCTTGGCACAAAAATGGGGGGCAGCATGCAGTAGCTAATTTTCTTTCAGAATGACCAGACTTGTTTTGAGTTTGAGGTGATGGTCAGACAGAAGGGGAAGGAGTGAAAGAAGAGGTGATAACCTGCTTCTCGGGGCTACAGCCATCATTAGTGCAGCAGGTGGAGTGCATCGGGGCCTACAGAACCCCAATTATGTGCAGTAGTGTTTTTGGTGAAATCTTTTCTTGTTTAATGCTGTTGCTTTTTTATAAGTCCCACATTTAGTGTGGATTCTGAGCTACGGAAACACAGCCTTGAAATGATCTCATGATCCCCGCCCCCTGTGATCATCCCTACTCCTCCCACTCCCCAAATCTTTGCCATATAGTTTTGGAGGGGGGCACCACTTCAAAACATTTTGCTTAGGGGGGGCTCAGAGCAAAAAAGTTTGAAGACCTCTGCTCTAGAGTATCCAGCATTGTCCATTTCTAATGAAATCTTTAGATTATGGCATCACATTAGATCCCAAGAAACATTTAAACCTTATCCTCTATATAGTTCTGTAGGATATACACAGAGGCCCAGATTTACAAACACTTTGCATCAATCGGTTTTGTGTTTTTTAACCCCTTCGCTGCGGCGCGAATTCCGCCGCAGCGCTGGGGGGGTTTGGGGGCAGCACGGTGGCGCGGTGCTCATGACGGAACCGCGCCGTCATGAGTCACGGGCGAGCTGTTCTCATGACGGCGTGGTTCCGTCACAACTCCGCCCACTCTCTATTTCGCCCGCACAGGCGGGGAATTCGAGCCACGTGGGAGGAGCGGCCGCTCCATGACGGAACCACGCCGTCATGAGCACACGGTGCCCGTGGCTCATGACGGCGTGGTTCCGTCAAGGGCACACAAGGGGTTAAAGCAAAGCGGACACAAGGTTTTGTGGTGAGATTTACAATACAAGGTAAATTGGGATTTGCGTTGGATTATGACTCAAAGTACTGAAATGCAGCGCAATGCACTACCTTACATTACTTTACATTACTTTACATTAAAGGGATCTTCAATGGGTAGTTCACGGGCAAACACATAATGGGTTTTAATGAAAATCTCTATCTGCAAAGAATTGTAGACAAGGATAAGTGGTAAAATCCTGCAAATTGTCAAGGCAGGTGGAACGAGGATGACTTTTTTTCATTTCTCCTCATTTTTCTCACTTTGCATGTGTGCTACAATTTACAGCACACATGCAAAGTGAGAAACACATAGGAACATAGTTTTTGTACTGAAAGGGTTCCTATCAGCACAAAACTTATGCTCCCCACAATACAGACACTCTTGGACCATGGCGCAAAGGTTTTTGCGTTGCAGCATGGCAGCCAAAATTGCACCATCACCGGGAAAGATCAGAACAGCGCCACATTTTAACAGATATGGCACAGTTCTGCTCTCTCCTGTTCACACAATGCAGTGCACAACTTTACTTGCTGCCCTGCGTTGCATGACTTCTATGTAAATCTAGGCCCCAAACCTTGGGCCTGAATCACATTTCCTCTAGTCATCAACAATAATATTCTAGCAAATGTAACTATGATGATGATGAAGTTTTTTGTTTCCATATAACTGCCTATAAAAATATTCTCCAAATTACTGGACATTGTTAAAAGTTTCATATGATGTATTCAAATGCTGCAAAGCTATAGCAGAAATCATTAATGTTCACTCATAACTGGTGAATGGCCATTTTCTAACACCAAGAACGAGCGGCAGCTGGCATGACTCGCGGGCGGGGGGTGGGTACGGGGGTCACAAGAGGAGTTGCGAGAGGTGTCCAAGGTGGTGTCGCGCTGGGGCGTGTAACAAAATTATAAAACAAAACTGACATTGAGGCCGGTCCCGCATTGCTGCTCCTGCTCTCCTGTCTCCGACTACAAGAACAGGAAGAAGACAGCCAGGCTCCCTACCCTAAGCCTAAGCCAATCACAATGCTGCAATGCAGTATTGTGATTGGTCTGAGCGCTGTGACACTGTGCTCAGCCAAGGGCTGGAGGGGTGGGCATGTTCTCCATGCAGGCTGTAATGCAGCCTGCATTGAGCGAGGGAAGTGCGCATGACTCATTTGGGTGCCCCGAGAGAGCCGACCAAGCAGTCATTGCATACTTAGGAGTGGGCAAACCACTCCTTCTCTGCCCTGCTCCGTGAGGAGAGCAGCCCCGCCCACCCTCCCACCAGCAAAGCAGCAGGACATGTCAGGAAGCATAAAATGACATTAACATTATCATTTTATGTTTCTCTTCTTCACACTGCTTAAAAGCAGTGTGGCGACGCTCCTCCGCCATAGGGGAGGCTCCTGCCAAGAACACCTGCTGAGTCGCAAACATGAAAGTATGCCCAGAGCCTAGGGCTCAATTGCTATTTCAGATTTCAATTTACAAGATTCTTTACTCACTGAGAGTCTTCTCATTTAATGGTAACCCCCCTCCCCCAAATAGTCACTGACAAATAGAGATCTGTTGTATATGGTGAGGGGTCAACTTTGATTTTACCACCTGCAATGCTAAGCATTAAGGGTCTTACACTTTTTTCCATATTTCATATATTATTCGTTCACAAGTCACAGAATGATTGACAGTTCCAAGCTATGTAGTTGAACCATTAATCTCTCTAAATCTGCACTGAACAGTGATCCACTGGAGGTTCTTGATTTGTAAACAGTTTCGAAGGCTCACTAGTTTAATATCAAATGCTTGGTCAGTGCGCAGTCTGGTGACAAGTACACGCAGATGCAAGGGCGTAGCAAAGCCCCCGCTTTGTCATCTTAAGCAGGGGTGCCTTGGACATATTAAATTGGTTTACGGCCCTTCTTAACTTTCATCTCAGGTGTGCAGGTCATTGCAAGGCAGAAGGAAAGAGGTATCAATTACAGTGTTAAAACTTTGGGATGGGGAAAGGGTGGAGGGGTTCTAAAAAACTTAAAATGGTGACAGAATGGAAGAGATTTCTTTTGAATAGAAAAGAAAAAAGACTTAGATGCAAACACAATGAAATAACTTGGAGGAAGCACAGCAAATGCAAATAAGAACAGAACTAAAGTTAAAAGGAAGTATTATGGAACGTAGGCGCTAAAGAAGAATGGAGAGAAGGACAGGAAGGGAAAAAGAATAGTAGTTGGAAGAAAACAATGAAAGGTGGAAAAAGGGGTAGCAGGAAGAAACAAAGAAATAACAATGGGAGAAGAGAAAGAAAGGAAAGCTAAAAATAAAATTAAATATTGGAAAGAAAAAATGAGAGAAATGTGGAATCTGGTGGAAAGAAAGAAAATAAAGACTCAGCAGATGGAAGGAATTCAAGAAGAAAGAGGGATGAGAGAAGAGGCAAAAGAAGTACACTAGATGATAAAAAAGAAGGAACAAGAATGCGAGAATGGGACTAAGGAAAGGAAAGATGGAAAGTAGGAATAAAAATTAAACACGTGTCTAAAGAAGGATGGAGAGCTTAAAAGAAACCTGAAAGAAGAATGTACAGAACAAAAGAAAGATAGAAAAACAGAATGAGAGGCGAATGAAAGGGAGGAAAGAAATAAATAGAAAGTAGGAAAGAAAGATGGAGAGAAAAAAGGAAAGAAGTAAATGCTGGAAAATGTGCAGTTTTTTTGCCACATTCTTTTCAAATAACGATGTAAAATGCATCATTCTTTTATTTATTCCAAAATCTAAGAGTATTAGATTCTTTCAAATATCATATTTATCTTATTTAGCTTGTAAATATCGTCCATTTCAATCTTAAAGCAAATTATACATTAAAAAAGTGTACAGCTGACAAATATTTTATGCACCAACTGCTTTGTCAGCACTAGAAAATGTTCACTTTAAATGTTTTCGAAAGTTCTAGGTTTCACCAGTTAAAAGTTGTAATGCGGCTTCTCATCAACTGGTTGGTAAATACCATGATAAAGAAACTACTGTTAGTGGACAGGTGTACCCCACACACAGTTGTGCGATTGGAGCTGGGCCATATGGCAAGAATGTACTGATGAAGCAGCACTAAATTATTTCTAAAGAATTTATCATGCCAGAATTGCTTGACCAGAGGTTAATTAAGTCCACACTGTAGGATGATTTAGATAAGTTGAACACTAATTTATATTTTTATGGGGGAAATCTTGGACTAAAGTGTGAACTGGAAACTTTGCAAGTATATCTAGCTGTAGGGAAAATAAGATCAAAAAATATTTGCATGACCATTCACCCATGCCAAGGCCACAAAATAAATCCGAAGTACAATGCGCTACTAATATTTAATCTTTAGTTAAATGTCCCTGTCACTAACTCGTATTGTTCATTGGTGGAAGAATTAATTGCATAAGCATTTGGAAGCCCACTTAGTTTTCTTGTTTTCAAACATTGTTGTCAAATGTTCTTCCTTTTTGAGCACATTACCATTACTTTTAACTGGATAGCCTAGTCTTTTGTCCTCTCTGCTTCTGTTACTTTATTGTTTTTAAGAGGAAAAAAACAATGTACCCACTTAGTTTTACTTCGGCTGCTTTCTGTTACAAGGCATGGCTCCTAAGGACTGCCTCTGTTCACTGATACCATTAGCCTCCTAGGTGCCATGGGGTGGAGTGTACAAGCTGGATTTTTTCACTTTCACGATGCACTGTACGGCTCATATTTATCAAGGTTTTGTGCCACCCTTGCGCCACACAAGGGGGTGCAAGGGCAGTGCAAAGCCGAAGTGAGATTTATGAAGCAACGCATGGCCACCTTGCATGGCCCTCATGGCTTGCATTACTCTGTGTCAAGGAGGTGTCACATGGGTGGAGCATGGGTGTTTCCACGCATCCACCCATGGCTTTTGGCGCATTCCAAGAGTTACCATTAGTGGTGCACATGGGAATGCGTCAAAATGCTATGTTTCCCCAGGTGAGGCGTAACGAGGAGAAATATATTTCTCCTCCTTTTTGCCTCTTTCTATGAATGCAGCACACATTGTTCCTCTTTCTATGTATGCAGTACACATAGAAAGAGGAAAAATGCCTCTCAGGATTGTTTTTGCGCAGGAAGGTGTCCCTTCCTGCACAAAAACAATCCTTCCTACAATGCAGGTACCCTTGCAACATGATACAAAGGTGCCCACATTGGCGCTAGGCAGCCAGAAGTGCACCAGTGCTGGGAAAGGACAGAAATTAACCATACAATGGTAAACACAATGATTTTCTGCCCTGTCACGCAGCACAGCAAGGTGGTTCTCTGCGCTGTGCTGCATGAAAGAATGATACATCTGCCATTCAGTTTTCTTGCCTTCATCTGTTGGGCAGTTCTGCTTGGTACTTGGTATTTCTTGCTAATGCACACCATCTTCTCTGTCTCACAGTCTTTGTTTAGTATAATGATAATTTGTGTGTACTAAGGGGCTCATTTATGAGCCCCTGCGTCACTTTTGCGCCACCAGTGCGTCACTTTTTGTGACGCACCAGTGGCGTAAAACATGCGCCATGATGCGCCATATTTACAAAGTGACGCATCTACCTAGATGCGTCACTTTGTAAACCCCTGCGCTACATTATACCTGCGTCAGGTATAATGTATGCAGGGTGGGCGTTCCCACATAAGGAAGCATCGTAGAAGTGACGCAGTGAAATCTACGAGATTTCACTGCGCCACTTCTAGGGTGCAAATGTGTCAATATCTTACGCCTGCCTCACAGCAGGCGTAAGACTGACGCAGGCCCTTTCACATGGGGCTTGCCCCATGTGAAAGGAAACATTTCTGGAGTTGCGTCACTTTTGTGACACACTCCAGCATTGCGTCACTTTTGCGCCTACAGATACGTCAGAAATACTGACGTATCTGTGACTCCTTGCGACATGATGCGTCATACTGTAAATATGACGCATCATTGGAGTCGCAGGGAGGGCGTAGTGAAAAGTGACGCATCACTGTTTTCACGCAGTGATGCGTCACTTTTCATAAATGAGGCCCTAAGTGTTTAATAGGACCATGTTTTGTTAAGTATAAACCTCATAATATGTGCTGTGCCTAGTAGGCACTGTGAATCATGTGAAGTGTCTTACACATGACTTTTGTCTCAATGAGAGCTGCGTCTTACAGCCATGAGGGGAAGGTAGCCGCGTCTTGTAAAGCTACTTTAAGTTTATTTGCAGATTGTGTTTACGGCCAGGTGAAATGTCCAGTACACCAGGTTAAGCTTGCATAATGGTAGTATTTCACTTCAAGCTTGCTAAGCAAAAAACCCAAAATGAAGTTATTATGTCAAGTCGCAAAAAGACACAGCATTCACAGCAAACAAGTGCAACAACATGCACAATACAAACAACCAGAACAAGACTGGCTGCTGTTCACAGCATTTGTCATTTTTGCGCTTTTGTTAGTACAAAATGCTCCTCGCATTCAAGATGGGTGCATGGATGCGTCTTGATCTAAAATATAGCACCAAATGTATGTTTTGCCTTTTGTGCAATGAAGCGTAAATTCAGGTGGTTTCCCCCAAACGTTTGCATCCTTATGCAAATTGCACATCCCTGATTTTTTCTATAGACACAGGGAGGCACGTTGCTCTGCATGGGCCTGCCGCTCCCCACAAATCGCACAAAAACAAGAAAAAGGCCTCCCAGCTCTCTGAGGGGCAACCCACTTCCAAAGCATTTAAGAATAAATATCATACTTTCTTGTTCCTCTGTTTCTTTGCAAGATTTTTAGGATGGTTTTGGAACCCACATCGGCTAACAAATATGTATGGGTTACCCAAACTGGCCATGCAATGATCCCAACAGTTTTTGTGTTCTGTCCATCATACTCCTGTGATCTGTCTAACTGCCTTTTCCCTAATGACGTGACATCTGCATTATTCTATGGAATCCCAAATGCAAGGCTTTGCAGTAATCTGATCTGGACATCACAACCACGGCTATTAAGGATTTTTTTTGTCCACGTTAGGTAATTTTGTCCACGTTGGACACTTATTGGAGTCATTTGGCATTTCTCATTAGTCATTACGCAGTGTCTAGATTTATTTTCTTAAGCATCATGTACAAATTTCTAACCTTTCTGCACAGCTGATCAGTTCATACGAGCATCGGTGAGAATAAGTCTGCCTGTGAGAAAAAAGTGCTAACATTCGTAATATTTCTGAGTTAATTACTTGTAAAATATGTTCACAGTTTGCATCTACACGACCGTCTGCAAGGCGAAGCCATGTTTAGGCCGGCACACTGCCCCTCAGTTCATACCTTATTGGATATTCGTTACTTCTTAATACCCCAGAAACAGGAGGAAGTATTCGGGTACTTTTCAATGTCCTTCGATTGCTCGTATATACACTTTGGCCTACATGTGTTTCACGATAGCAGATCGACTTTGCAAAGCCACAAATTGCAGTATTTTAACACTAACAAAATGCAAACAATTCAATGAGATTCTAAAAAATAAAAGAAGGTTGCTGAAACAGACCCTTGACACATCCCTAGTTGCATCTACAGTTATATGTATCTGCATCACCCTTCTGTTAACTTCCCTGTTAACTTCCCCGTGTACTTTCTTATTACCTATTGATTCCACCACAGTATTAGTTAGGAGTCTAGTTTACAAAAACGAGCTTTTAGAAGGAAGCGGTCTGCTGTTGCAAAGACCATAGCCCAACTCAGTCTCTTATCCTTCCTAGATCCATGAACAGGGAAAATATTCTTCTGTCATTTGCAATGTGCAAAACGGAGGCAGCAAGTGCCACATAAAAGATAAACATCTATTCTAGTTGTTCTAATGACACAAATGCCAAGCAGTGCAGCGGCAACCCCATCAACCAACCCTTGAGGTTAAGCTTGCCGCCACCAGGCTGCCATTAACGTTTGAACCCATTGGCACAGAGGAGCAGGGGAATTAATCCGATAGGCCTGTATCACAGTGGGAGGGGTGATGTTTAACCCTTTCTACCATTCAATCTTGTCTTCCTGTATCGTATGCCCGGCTGCGTGCATTTTATGGATGAAATGCGTGTGTGAGAAATGTTTGTGTCCCCACGCATTTAACACAATTGTTAATATAAACCTCACAGGTTTCCTGCTTATGAGAACAGGCAGATACTCTCACCCCAGTGTAGAGCTGTATTTCAATGTGCATGCGAGGCAGACATTTAATATATGTATATGTTGCTTGATGAAATCACTGTTGAAGTAATCGTATAACTGTGACATTATTATCATATTGAATAGGAAGTATCGCCAGAGGAAAGTCTGCTTATTACATTTCGCTCATGCAGGACAAACATAAAGTGCCCCCGGGTCCTGAAGAAGGCTCTATTCAATTATTGGGAGAAACACATTTACTCTAGCAATTCGTTCATCAAATGCCCTCTCGCCTTCATTAGGTTAATACTGCGACTTCCGTGTTGTAGTTTCTCCCTGAAGGTGACGAGGCAGAATCATTCACGTTCTGCACAAACAGTTTTGTCGCTGCTCTGGGACCTTTAGACAAGCAACAATCAGCTGCCAGCGGGAAAAGAGGCTGCAAACTGGGCTCAGGATAGCTTTTCTGTCACATGGCTGCTACACGATCCTATTTTGTTTTACTTGTCTAAAGGATGTTGCCTCATAGGTGAGAGCACAGAGGAAACTGCGTGGGGCATCTCAAGGGCGTCTGCGCAGCATCTTCTTGACACAGAAATTAGATGACCCGAATTCTTATAAATGTACAGGATTTCGATGTACAAAACGTGTAAGATCAATAACTGACATCCGTTCGTTTCTCCGCTCTTTATTGATTAGGTAATGGAGAACAACGTTGCGCAAATAGAACAATTTCCGTTTATCTGCACAGTTTTATGTAGCAAAATCCCCTGAAAAGCAAAGCAGTCTGTTTGAAAAAATAAAGCACGTTTCAAGTTAATGTAAACGTAGAACATATTATCCGAACGAGAAAACGTGAAGGAAGAAAATCAGATAAAAAAAAAGAAGAAAACACTCAAAGATGCCCAAATGTCGTCCAAGGTTTCACCAAGACAGAAGCATCCTGTGCGTCAGAAGATGGTGGTGGGGCCTGGTGAAGGTTCCTACCTCTGCACACTTAGCAGCTCATGCTGGACCATCTGGAGGCTCCATTTGGTCAGTGTTTCCACCACATCATATGCTAGAAGCACAAAATCTTCATGAGCACAAGTCATCAAGTGAAGAAAATTCTGAGAGGGATTTCTGCACAGGAGTATAATGCAAAATGATGCCCCCGCCTACGGAGAATATTAAGAGTGGCCACCTAGCCTCCCCAATCACAGTTATTCATTGGCCTTAGAATGAATGGGGAGGGCTCAAATAGGGTGACAATCCATGAAGGGTTGGGGACCCCCTGCAGAGCATTGGCTGCAGGGGCCTGTGTTATGCCACTGTGTCTAAATGTTATGTTATGTTATGTTATGTTACAGGAGCTTATAGAACGCACGACTCACCGGGGGGCATCTCGGCACTTGACTAGAAATGTTCCTGAGATTAAAAAAAGACCAGAGAGATTAGAAAAGGAAGGCTTTTAGCTGCTTCCTAAATGTGCTATAAATAGCAATTTTGCGAAGGGGATCTGGTAGCTCATTCCAATATCTTGGCGCTAGATACGAGAGATTCTCCTCCAGAGCGACTCAGCCTTATACGCGGTACTTGTAAGAGACCCCGCGCCCCGGACCTAAGATTTCTGTTAGGTACGTGTTTAATAAGTCTCTTTTGGAGGTATTTAGGACCTCATCCGTTAAGTGCATTGTATGTGAGACAGCAGATCTTAAAAACCGATCTCTTTCTCACTGATAACCAGTGGAGTTCTCGCAATAAGGGAGCCGAGACTGTGCCCCCTGAGTGATTCAATACCATCCTGGCCGCAGTATTTTGAATCACCTGCAGTTTGTTTAGCAGGGTCTCTCCTGCCCCTGCCAACAAGGCATTGCCATAGTCCAGGCGGCTGATAACCATTGCCTGGACCAAGGTTTTGCGATGGGTTGTAGGCATAAAGGGGAGGATTTTGCGCAGCAGATGCAGGCTATAATAGCAGGAGCTGGTCGTCGTGGCAATGTGGTCTTTCATAGATAGAGAACGGTCTAGTTTTAGCCCTAAATTTTTGACACATTGAGTTGGAGCAGGGGCTACTCCCAATTGAGCGGGCCAGCAGTCATCAGACCAGCTAGCTACATGGGAACATAGTCCCTTTTTGAGAGCTCTAAGAGGTCTAGTGATGTAGAATCAAAGGTTATAGCTCAGGGGAGATGCTAAATGTTGAATTGGCTGCATGTGCGACTTTTGTGAACAGTTCAAATGAGAAAAGAAAGCTGGAGGAGGCAGTGCTGAGAACTGCAAAGGATTCTGCTTTGGTGGATGGGTACTCCTGTTGAGTTTTCTATCCCCCAAATTCATGCAAAATCATACACACGTCCTGCAAGATTGAGGCCTAACACATGGATTGAAAGTTTCATAACTTGACTTCTGGACCAGCCATGCAGGTACCTGGCCTCTTGAAACCTGTTGCAGAGTTTATCTTGTAACTTGTGCATGCTTCCGCAGTCTCCCCAGTAGTATGTGGTTAACTGGGAACTAGTTAACAACTTTCTCTAGTACTGGATCTACTTCAGCCTTGAATTTAGACTCTCCAGAAGCAATATCATCTGCAGACAGGGATCTGTCAATAGTATGGTCGCCCAAATGGAGCATCGCCCCACTGCCTGTCTCAGAGCCAGCTAATAAAAAATAAAATGATGTTCTAGCATCGTTTTATTTTTCACTTGCCGGCTCTGAGCCAGCTTGTGCATGGAGGGGTGGGGCGTGGAGAGGAGGAGGGCCATGTGCATTCCCTAAGTGCGCATATGTGTTTGGCCGGCCATCTCAGGCCGATCAAAACACACATGCGCACTTAGGTTTTCCAGCCCAGCTGCATTGAACAGCCGGGCTGGAGAAACCCTCACAGACTCCCTGGTATGAGCTGAGGGTCTTTCCAGCCCGCTCAGGCCAATCCTTGCGCTGCTCTCATATTATGAGAGCAGCTCAGGGATTAGACGGAGAGTCCGTGATGCTGCTCTAGTGCTTGATGAGACCAGGAAGGATGAGGCGCAACGTGGGAGGCGGGCGGCAGCTGCAGGTAATTGTTTTTTATTTTATTTTTTATTATTAACACCGTTGTGCGCACTCCCCCTCCCGTGCTTCCCCCCCCCCTCTTCATTGTGGCGGCCGCCGCTGGAGTTAGGAGCGTCAGTCTAGAAATTACAGAGTAGAGCAGAGGGAACATACCAAAAACCACCATACTGAAGTCCCCACGCCAAATTGCGACCCAGCATAGTCACCTGGAAGAAATATCACCCGTCAGAGATCCCCATAAACTAGAGATCACAAGGCACCCAGACAATCACCAGGATTACCTTCTGTGGATCGCAAGTGGTAATTACACACAACCTGGGGCTCAAGGTAACAGGAACCATCTCCCTCGCCCCAAGGGTCGTCTTCAGTATATTGAATAGGAGAGAGTGGTGAGAAAGGGGTCTACTCCCAAGTCTGAGATGGCACGCCCTATTCCCCTCCTCCGCCCCCCTTAGGTCATGGAAAATTTGAATGGCATATAATGCCACATGCGGAGTAGGGGTGGTAGGTGGGCTGCCAGCGTTCATGGAGTCAGGGATACTGACATCTGATTAGAGCTCTCCCTGCCCCCACCATCACTTTGTATTTGGTGGGCGGATGATGGGTGGCACTCACTACCTTGGCAGAGGGGGGCACCGCCTTCCTCCAATTCTGCGCCGACATTTAAATGACATTCTGTGATTTAACAAAATAGCTACTGTGAATATTCTCCGCGCATTGCTGTCTTTTTCTGTTATTTTCCATTTCAATAGATGTACTCCCGCTTTCCACACCCCATCCGCAATCTTTGTTTTGACACCGAGCACTTGCCTCCTGCTGGGCGAGTGAGAAGAATATTTAGCATTTCCCGGTTCGGTTTGAAAAGATGCGCGCATCAAAGCCAGTCCTGAGCGCTGCCTCCGCCGGCGCGTGCCTTCATCCTCTTGCTCCAGCGGATCGCCTGCACAGAGCAGTGTTCTGGAAAAGATGCGCGGAGGAGACTGGTAATGTGGGGCATCGGTTCAGGGACATCTGTTTCCTAAGCCTCGGAAATGAGATGTAACCTAAATGGAGAGGATCCGCCGCCCGGGCCGAGCTCCCGCTTTGAGTTCCAGACAGCCCCGCATCCAGGAATGTCTGGACACTCTGAATAGATTCCGCTGCCGAGACGTCTTCATAGCCCTTCCGGCAGAGAGATGCTACGCTTTTAAAGGCGTTTATAGGACGATCCTAAGCAGCCCTTAATGCGATCCCATTCATGTGTCAGATTATGCATGCTCCATAATGGCTCCCTGGGTGTATGATTACATTTCTCCTTAATTAACTTTCAAATGTGACCTCTGGTTTGACTTTCCCGGTCCAATTTAAATAGACAACGAGCCTGGTTAGTGTATGGGGCCTTTGAGATACTGATAAATATTGCTCATGCCTCACCATGGAATATTAAAAATCACCCAGGGGTTGTGGGGTGACCGTGCTCACGCAGGCCTTCATGTGGGAGATTCCGTTTAGATTGGGGATGGACTCTCACATTAGAGCAGGGCTCTCCAAAGCCGGTCCTGGAAGGCCGGATCCATGCCAGATTTTTATGATAACTACATTTATCTAAATGGGCATATGCTAAAAATCTGGCATGGATCCGGCCCTCCAGGACTGACTTTGGAGAACCCTGCATTTGAGAGTGCTAAATGCAGTAGCATGCTTCATGGCCAAAATGATTTGCATGTTAAGTGAGAAAGAAGGATACCAGCATGGTTCTTCTCTGTTCTCTTTTCTGTCACATTTTGAAGGACATCAGTTGTAATCCAGAGCTATCCGGCTACTTGTCGCAGAAGATGATGGTGCCATGTGAACCAGATTATCAGCCTTTCTACCTGGACGATCCATGACACTAGTTCAGTAGCTATTACAGTGCGGGTGCAGCCCCGCTACAGAAATATAGCCAACAAAACTCAATATTTGAAAGATTTAAGGCTGGTTTCAGACCTGGGCCGAGTACTGAGGTTGTGGCACTTTCAGACTTAGGAGACTCCAGACATAATGTCCATCAGCAGGTAATGCCAGTTCCACAAGCCCAGCAGCAAGTAATGCAAACCTCCAGTGCCCAGCAGTTAGTGCCATCCGGCCCTAACTGCTGGGCTGGGCATTACCTGCAGTAACAGCATGTAATGGCATTCTCACTTGTCCAGCAACAGGTGAAGTCAGTCTGCACGAAGCCGCAAGCAGGTATGAACAGCTGCCACATGCCCAGCAATGTGTTTGACCAGTTGCCACATTCCCATCAATACATATTGTCAAGCCCTATTAGCATAATTCAATTTTCCAATTTTTAGTTTCCAAACCAAACGCATTCCTCTTCCCTCCTGCACAGCGTATAGCATGGATGAGCTGGAGTGGCACAAAAATGTCATGTCAAGTGTTGGTCAGCTCCAGGAGGCAGCCCAGGTGATCGATGTCACGGTACGGTATGGTATGGTATGGTGTGGTGGAGTCAGTGTGTGGCAGATTGACACTTGGCCTAGCCTCTCGCATTGCAAATAGGTGGAGTGTTCTGCCTCAGCATTCCCTGTTGATGCTTCTTCCAAGACCTCCTGCACACCTCTAGACATTATGTTACTGCCAGAAGTTTCACCTGCAGGTTTGCCAGGGTCAGATGCCCAGCATTGGTGGGCGATAGTGTTCCCTCTGGTTATCTTTCTATGTACACTGCAATCAGCCACGGCCCGTGTAGGGCGTGCAGCCGGGACAGTGACGTGGGGTGGGGGAGGGGCAGGGTTGTAAAATGCGGCATACAGCCGATTGCAGGTAAGTAACGAAGAAAAAAAAAGAATTTTGTTGCGCGCGCTGCATTGCCAGATGCTATGCAGCTCGCGCAACAAAATTCGTTTTATTTATTTTTTTCGTTACTTACCTGTACTCGGCCGTATGCCGCATTTTACAACCCCCCACCCTGCCCCTCCCCTGCCCCACGTCACCGCCCCTGCTGCACGCCCTACACGGGCCGTGGTTGGCTGCAATGGAACATGGACATGTTCAGTTTCCTGAGCAGTGCTTAATTTCTAAAAGGAGAAGTGCCGGGGCTCTCGTCGGGAGGCCACTGCAGCTTGCACCTCACATAACCCATGCCAGCGCTGCCAATGACAGTACATACACAGCTACTAACCTGCACACTCCTACAAGTGTGACAAGTCAGACTATTACAGGCCCCCAAAGCCAGAAGAATGGCTTGGGAGGCAGATATTAGTCATTATTAATGCAAATTGAATAAATAACCCTCTGTGGTTGTGTTCATACCTAAATTTGCAGGACAGTGCCACCATGTGGCAGACTGTCATAGCCCCGGTGCTGACAATAAGGTGCCGGTGATGAGCACCGGAAAGCACCCGCTCAAATTAAGCACCGTTCCTGAGCCATGCGTACAACAAATTAATATGATGATCCTCTGCGTGAGTGTGTAAATTGAGACAAATCTAGATATTCTGATGTGGGCTAGTGCCCCCTGAAATTATATGAAAGAAACTGCTGGAATCGGGAGTACTTTGAAAGTACAACTGCGTTTTCCATCATTGTGGTGATGTGTCATCTCCTCATCATTCTGCTTTCTTTGCACGTCCATGACCCCTCAGCATTATCACTTTTATATGGATAAACACACATGTCAATGTGCTACTCACATGGCTGAGATCTACCTTCTATTCTCGTCTTATTTTTATGGTCTTTCCTTTTACTCAGACCATGTGTTTTGCACATGATTAAGGGAAAATAAATATATTTTGCAAACACTGAAAAAATTCAGAATTCAGAGTGGAGAGTCAATAAAATATTGATTTGACCCCTCATTTTCACCTTGTGTTACAAAGGAAAGTTATCAGGTTGGTCCCTAACATGTCATTAAAAGAAAATCTATAAAAGTATTAATTTCTCCTCAAATCATGGTACCCTCGTATTTCCCCAGTGGGTTTCAGGTTTGAGGGCTGATTCCAGAGAAGATGGGCAGCTACGACCCAACCATGAAAACCCCACGGTTCCATTGTATTAGCTGCTTCCTGCAATGTGGAGATGGTTTAAACAAGCATTGGCAAAGCCAATAGGTCTTGGCAATGCAAGAGTTCCGGGTGTTGTGAATGTCAATGTCTTATAGCCATGTTGTATAGCAGCACAGTTACTCTTCAGCATGGCTGAAATTCGTTGAAAAAGCACCATGACGTGGGCAGCGTAAAAACATTTAAAAGTACCACTAAGTCTAGAAATGCTATGTAAACATCAGCAAACAAAGGAGAATTGATTGTACGTGGTTGGTCCTCCTGAGTAAGTGTTACACATATTAGTATTAGGGGTGGGCGGAATTTGCGAAATTCACTTTCGCAAATTATCGCGAAAATGTTAAAAATCCCCGCAAACACGTGGAAATATCGCGAAGATGCGGAAGTTTTTTCCCGCCCGTTCGCGGTATTTTCTGCATGGTCGCGGCTTGCCAACTTACCCATGCGGTTGCTCGCGGGTGCGGCCATCTTGTTTTCACTTGTCTCACGGTGCATGATCGCGAGAAGAAAGACGTGATCGCGCGACGAATGACGCTACTGCTGGCGCGAACTGACGTGAGACAGCGCAAATGGCTACCAACAATCCAACATCTTGTGGAGAACGCGACCGGATCGGGAAAACTTGTCGGCGAACGCGGGGATTCAGGTAAGGCGATCGTGCGCACGCAAGAATGTATTATTTTATAGCGCGAGCAAGCAAAAAATTTCCGGTAAAATGCGGATTGCGGAAATTTTGACATTTTCGCGCTCTCCGCAGAACGCGAAAATGTCAAATTATCGCAATTTCCGTGAGCGGAACGGAATTTTAGCCCAGGCCTAATTAGTATGCATTGGCTGTAGGCTAGAGTACACCAAACAATGGTCAAGTGACTGATGAGATAGGTAGCAAGTAGAGCCACCTAATAGATTGTGAAGATAGTACTGTCGCCAGGCTGGTACCTATTGCTGTGCAGGGATTGGAACAAAACAGCAGCCCATAATTATCTGAAAAAAGCCAGCCTGTTGCCTTTTTTCATATATAGCGCTTCATAAATCGCTTCTACGGTTTCTAAGCATTTTAAAATAATTGGTGTTACTTAGAAAATGTAGAAGCACTCCGTTTACCTACATCAGATGGAATGTCTACCGATCTGGACTTGGCGTGTTTAAACTCACTCCTTGTCTAACCGCTAACGTTCAACTCACTGAGCCTTCATGCCAGGTATAAACAAGCCAATGGGTTGAATGCATTTTTTTGAAGGGAGGCGATCTAGTGTCTATCACACAAGGAAATGAAAAAATGCGATTGAAAAAAAACGATGAAACAATATTTCCTCTCATAAGATGAACATGTGTTGAAGGACCTGAAGTTTGGCAATACAGTGGCGAGCTAGGCCCTGCAGTGTACATTTCGGCTTTCCAACTGGGCTAATACTCTGCCAATCACTTTATCACCCTGAGCACCAATTCCATGTTTTGTAAACAATGGGAATGCTAGGGCAACACGAGGAACAGAGTAATGCTCTGCATATAAAAAAAGGCAATTATTGTTCTAGCTGTTCAGTCTGTATTGCGATCTATAATCTTATTTCGATTTTAGTCATTTTTCAGAGAATAATTCCATCAGTTGTGTTTGTTCTTTTATGGCTGATGGCTTGTTGTTTACTAAGATAGAGCCCGAGAGCAGCTCTTCCACAGTCCCATTGTTCTTATGCCCGATGCTTGCAGCCAATTTAAGTATTGATCTTAAGGTGTGCTAGGAATTAATAACTATGGCAGTTTACAAAGCTGATTTCCAGATAAATGGATGTATCAACTTCATTTACACTTCCAAAAGAAAAAGAACTGGTAATGAGATGTACAAAACACTAAATGGAATAAAGTTCAATTTGCATAACATTCTTGCAGTGTCTAAAATGTCTTTGAAAGCACAGCACCATGAGCTTCAATACCATGTTTTGTAAACAATGGGAATGCTAGGGCACCACGAGGAAAAGAGTAATGCTCTGCATATAAAACAAGCGTAAGGATAAGAATAAGGATAAGCAAAACAACTGTGCTTGGAGCGAATGAAAAGAGCGGTGCTCTTGAGGAGGGCCAATGAAAAGCGATGGAGGCGGCAAATGGGAAGCCTATGGACGGCCACAAAGCACATACAGCACTTCTCTTTGAGACTGTCTACAGCCGAGACCCAACTCTTTGAGACAGTGCATGCGCTGTCTACAGCAGAGGCCTAAAATTGTGTCCAAAGAGGGTGGCTGCCTCGGCATCCCTCGGTGCAGATCTGCCCAGTGGTAAGCATATCCCTTTTAGAGATGTCTTCTGAACTGTCTGCGTCCCATTGCAAATCCCTGTGACCATAGCTCACCCCCCCCCCCCCCCAGCACTGAGCTGTGAAGTCAATGCACTCAAGCCATCGCTATACCCCTATCCCCCAAACCCCAAAAAACACTTCTTGTCTACACCTCCTTGACCATCTAGTGACATCATCATCGCCCCTGCAGCGTGAGGACCTGTACTGCACCAGATTGGGTTGAAGGTGGCACACAGTTCTACTGGGCCTGGCATACCACCACTAGACCCTCCGTGCCACTCAGAAAGTGAAGAACACATTTTGTGGCATTCTGTTTGGCTGCTCGAGGCTTTCCAGAGGTTGCCAAGGACCTGAACTCTGGTCATAAATAGGATATTTTCTTAGGCTACAAAATCATTTTGATAATAGAGCCTTGTGTATAAGGCTAGAACACTGATTGGGAGTGTAGCTTCGGGCACGTTATTTCATATGGATGGTGGCATGGTTTTGCTACATGTATGTGAAGACTGGAGTTGGCTATGGCGGTCATCTGAGGCAAAGGGCTGGTCCTCTTGGTCAGCAGTGGGAAGTCTATGGGCATGATGCTGTCATGTTACAATCACTTTACTTAAAACGCACCGTGAGGCTCACTGTTTAATAATAGATGAGGCTCTTTTATGCACGAGGCTTCTCTCTATATCAAGTGGACGCTTAAATAGCATCTTTACAAGGCTCAAGGCACTCTAAAAAGCGGTGTTCTTATTAACCCTTTCCAGAATAACATATTGTCAACATCAGAAGGATGAAAGGCTGACTTTCCATGCTGAGGTCCTTCATTCTACCTACAAGTTGCACACACCTCATGCATTAAGCCTCAGAGCTATCTTATATCCACACTGCCCTAGCAGAGACATTTTGGGCCTCATTTATGAAAAGTGACGCATCACTGCGTGAAAACAGTGATGCGTCACTTTTCACTGCGCCCTCCCTGCGACTCCAATGATGCGTCATATTTACAGTATGACGCATCATGTCGCAAGGAGTCACAGATACGTCAGTATATCTGACGTATCTGTAGGCGCAAAAGTGACGCATTGCTGGAGTGTGTCACGAAAGTGACGCAAATCCAGAAATGTGTCCTTTCACATGGGGCAAGCCCCATGTGAAAGGGCCTGCGTCAGTCTTACGCCTGCTGTGAGGCAGGAGCAAGATATTGACGCATTTGCACCCTAGAAGTGGCGCAGTGAAATCTCATAGATTTTACTGCGTTACTTCTACGATGCTTACTTATGTGGGAACGCCCACCGTGCATACATTATACCTGACGCAGGTATAATGTGGCGCAGGGGTATACAAAGTGACGCATCTACCTAGATGCGTCACTTTGTAAATATGGTGCAACAAGGTCCAGTTTTTACGCCGCTGATGCGTCACAAAAAGTGACGCACCGGCGGCGCAAAAGTGACGCAAGGACTCATAAATGAGCCCCTTTGTCGGGAAATGCACACATTCCTCTGTCGGTAACTCTGGGGCAACAAAGGTCAGAAAAGTCACTCAATAAACAAGGTGGCTCAGCTGTATGTACTGCCTGCCTTGCCAGCTGCCTCGCTGCATGTTTGACACCTGGAATGTACTGCATCCGGAGGGGGCTAGAAGGCATGGGAGGGCTGGGCGTCTGTGTTGTAACTCCCTTGTGTGTTGCAGCAGCAGCTTGGAGGGGTCATTGTACAGGGCTTGCAGTCTGGGGGTGGAGCTAGCACTCTCTCGGGGAGGAGGACTTGTGTTTTGGGGAAGCAAGAGGGGTGGGGGGTCTGTCCCTGTCTCACACATAGCTGTGCACCCACAGAACAAAGACAGGGCAGACTAGTTCCCTGCCCAGGCAAGGAGGGGGTACATTAGGGCGACAAGTGAAGTTTTTTTCAGAAAGAAAAACAGAGGCGGTACCTTCTCAGTCCACAAACGGTTGTTGTCTCAGGCTGGCTGGAGCTCACTGTAGTCAAACCCCACCTGAACAGAAACATGGTTTAAATCTACACAAGCGTTATCTTTGCAAATCTGTGTTGCGTTATTTGTACAATACTCGAGCTGCCCTAAGGAATATTAAAACACTGAAAACCAAAGTTAAACTGTAGGCAAGGACCCTGCATCACTCAGGGAGAAGTACGGGGTGGGAGCAGAGTGAGGGGAAGATATTTCTTGCTTAGAAATCAGTAAAGCAAGCAGCCAGGGTGGCACAGCATGGAACAAAAAACGGTGATGGGAGAAATTGAAAACAGCAGCACCCCTGAGGAGGGCTTGTAAACCAAGAAAAAAGAAGTCCCTAAAATGGTCATAAATTGAGGGATAGTGTACTTGGTCCCTGCTCTTGGAGTAGTAAACACACGAGGAGGCAAGACAAATGCATGACATGGACAATTGGGCATCCAGCAAATAAGAGGCCTATTGGCAGGCTGAAGCCCACAAAGCAGATGCAGCATGTCTCTTTGAGTCAGCGCGTGCACCGAGGCCTAAAAACATTTCCTGGACTGGTCCTGGTTTCCAGTCTGGCTCTGATTTTCATGTAAGAATTCTAATTGATTGGGTACCGCTTTCAGATCCTTAGCCCACAGCACAGTGGCTGAAGAACAAAAGGTACATTGCTCTCATTCATATTATTACAAGGCCATCTCACTCAATAAGAAAAGAACAAGAAGTACATTTAGTTCAGGCATCACAAGTGCCAAAGCACAATGATGAACTGAACCCAAGCACTCTAATTCAGCTCCTTAGTGCTAAAAAATATTACTCACAAGTGTATGTCGGTACTACAGATATCTATTTTGGGTATTATTTATATGCAGCCGAGGGAGTGAAAGATGCAGAACACTTGCATGTTACTATACAAAACGCTTCTTGAAAAAAATTAGGACTCTTGTACATAAGGAAAGCAAATACATTTGCAACAATGTAAAGAAATTGCTCAATACGGATTAGTTGTGCAACTTTTAGGTGCTGTTACTGTACCTAAGCAAGGGTACATTAAAGAAAAATATGAAAGTCTGGTAGCTGCCCATAAGTTCCCAGAATTCCCTGCACCATCTCAATCTTTTCACATCCTAAGAGCTGTGAAAGCAGCCCGTTTAATGCCATCTCTGGGTGTCAGAGACGTACAGGTAAGGTGGTAAAGGTGTTTCGGTAGACTCACGACCTCATACGATGGGATCCCCTGTGAGCTAGATGAGAACCACTGTTGAAACAGCTTACTGTGAGAAGTGTGTGATGTAAATGGGAATATATGGTTTATGTTTTCTGATTTTACAATGCAAGCCTGTTAGAGGTTTTAGCTACAAGATCCTCTGTGCATGTCTTAGATTCATTCTGAGACCCACCCTGGTGACTTCCAGGGGTGGGGGGATTTAAAGAAAATGGTCTCTTGGATTGTAAGTCACCCATTGACACTACTGCTGATCATCACTAACCCATGAGAGGCCTTAAATACCAGCATAGGTCAGTGGCTGACATTATTTCAAGCACTTCTTCCATTACTTTGTTATTTGATCTTTTGCATTTGATGCCACAAAATCATCGCTAAGAAGGAAGAGGCTTCTAAAGGTCCACCCCCTGCTATATTCTCCCAGACGCGCTGGGATTGCAAAAATTGGCAGATCAGTGGAGCTGGTGGTTTGAAACCATATAATGCGGAGAAGGTAGTGAACAAGGCAGATTAATGCTGTCACACGGTACTATGGGGATTGGTCTCACCATAACCCCACTCAGAAGAAAAATATTAAATTGCCATCATCATCCAATGGCCATTTACATGTGCAATCTGGTTTCTTTCTCCAGTAGTTCCTCACTTCGACCCACAGCGGCTGTTAAATTGGGACAAAAAGGGGCAAAAACCATCCAGGTGGAATTACCCAGCTGCTAATGTCATTATCCAGCAGCAAATTGACAAAAAGTCAGAGAAATGAAGCAAAACATATGCATCATTTACCGAGAAGGGTATGTCCAAGGTTGTCAGTCGAAGAGGCTCACCCAACAGTAATTGAAATGTGTCTCTATCGGGCCCTCTATTCATGTCCTTAACTTTACAGCAAATAACACTGGTCAATTATTGGGCAATGACTGCAAAAACCATTAAGGTAATTCATGTCAGCGATGTACATGTTTTACTTAATCTTGTATTTTTTAATAGTTTTTACTTTTTTCTGTAGTTTTCTTCTTCTATTCATCAAATTGCTCTTGCATATTCCAAACTGTGGTCTGAGTTGCTTCTAGGTGTCTGTGTGAGATCAGGTTGTAAGTGATGACGATGAAAGCAATTTATAACGCGCACAGCTACTCCAAGGAGTGTCCCGGCGTGAAGAAGCGAGATCGGAATATGAAAGAGGCTTGCACAAAAAGACAAGTTTTAAGTTTCTTCTTAAACGATGCCACATCACTTATAGTCCGCAGGTGAGTGATATAGTGGGCCACAACTGAGAGCTCTGGAGTTGAGGCTGAAGTTAGAGCCAGTTTCAGTGCATGCTAGTGTGTCATCAAGGTATTCAAAATACATGCTCATCCAGCCATTGGCCTCTCCGCAGATCAAATTGAACACTGGTCATGTGTGATAATTTTTGTTGCAATCCTGTGTAAAAGTGTGTAAAGGAGGTGCACAGTGGTGAAATATTGTCCAGAGATGTAGGTGAGTTGTTATATTGTATCTATAGGGGGTGGTGAAGTGGAGACAAAGCAAGGACGTATATGCAGGAGAAAGTGAAAAGAGGGCCTTATGACGGATTTCAGAAAGATGTGGAGAGAAAAGGGATGTTAAGTGTTTTATAAAGAGACTGCAGAGGGAAGTGGTCTGATTGGAAACACAGGAGTGATTGAGACACTTCGAAGGCCACTACCCCTGCCACAGTCCTTAGTAATGTTTCATTCACAGTCTCATATTTTCAGAATTGAAACATTTTCAATTTTAATTATTCACAACTAAATCAATGTTACTCATTTATCTGAAACTGCTAATAAGCATTGGCAAAGCCATTAGGTCTGGCTTGTTTCAGGCTCAGGTCCATTAATGTGTAATATGCCAAAATGCAATACAAGAAAGCTCTGAGAGAGGCACCGAAATACTGGTTGGATGGCAGGTTATAGGGAGCACAGGATTTTAATGTACAAGTTTAAGCCACACCCTTCATTGCATGGGCCACGCCTACTGAAATGGATTCCTAGTTATTTTTTTAGGTCTTACTCCTTTCTGACGCCCCTTCCACACACTTTTCATGCAACTTAAAGCCATGGACAGACCGACCAAATGTCCAGGTTTGGGTTAAATACCAGCATAGGAATTAAATGGCATTCTGATTATTACCAGGGTTCAAAAAGTAAAAATAACCCTCTCTTCATCCTTGGATCAACTGGAATTTATATTCCATGTAAGGGCAGCATTGTAAGGCAATATTTCTTGTTTTGCGAAAATACTTCTTCCACTTGGGTTTCAACAAATGTGTTTGGTTGCTACATGTTTACACATATAACACTTTAACACTATGATTGGAAATAGTCTGGTGCACAGATTAGAGTACCAACAGCTACCTCAACATGTCCATACTCACAGCCTCTTTGCTCCTACTTCTGGAATGCCACTTTTTAACCACGAGCCTCAGTGTCCTACAGGTGCTGGATTGATTGGATCCACCTTCCAATGAGGTCTCTCACTGCTCAGGTTCATAGTGTTGAATTCGAGTTATTAGTCCCAAAGGAAACCTCCAGTGCCGAGATTGCCACAAATAGTACATGTTCTTGCTGCAGCTGCATGCTCACCTTGAAAGATGAACATCTGCACTGAATGCAGATCTTTACTGCGCACCTCAATTTTAGCAAAGTATGCCTCCTGCCAGCTGCAAGATTCCCACTCCCTGTCATCAACACAAAGTTCTGATGGTGTCATGGCAGGAATTCATACAGTTTTGCCATTGAGTTCTGAAATATAACCAAAGACATTCATCATGATTCTTGCCCAAATTCTGGTGGTCAATATCTACAATCACACCTGGAACTAAGAAATCCGCTTAAGATACCCCTCAATTAAATTATTCTAAAAGTGAAACATTTACATTTTTCAGTGTATCCTGTAGTAGCGGTTGCTACTGGGTAGTAGTGGTAGGCAGGGTGGGGAAGTTAAAAAAATGAAAAGAAAAATACATTTCTCTTACTTGCAGGGCACCGCCTTTCCTGTGTCCTGTTTGGTCGACACAGGAAGCACACAGACTCCCAGACTCCCCTAAGCCAATCACGATGCTGCTGTCAGCATGACAGCAGGGTTGGGATTGGGCTGAGCGACCTTGTTCAGCGCTTAGACAGGTAGTGGGAGCCTGTGCATGTTCTCCACCCGGTTGTGCAACAGAGCCGGGTGGAGAACATGCTAAGTGTGCTTGTCTGTTTTGTCGGCCCAAGACGGACGGCCAAACCATCATGCGCACTTAGAAAGTGCCCACCACTCCTCCCCCTGCTCTGTGGGCAGCCCAGTTCGGCTCCGCCCACCCCGCCCCTCACGGCACCTAAAAGAAACACAACAGAGCCAGTACTGAAAAATACAAGGATAATAACATAATGTTATTATCATTTTATTTTCCTTGTGGGGCGACGCTCCTCTGCCTTAGCGGATGAGCCGCCACTGGCATCCTGAAAATTGTGCCATTAAGACCTGCAGCTCTGGTGCCGCCCTTGACACGGAATGTTCTTGAACAAATAAAGCACGCATTCTGTTGGTCCTGTAGATTGTTGTTAATTGTACCGATGGCTCCCAGATTCCTGCTTAATAATGACCCACCTGCTTGCCAGCAAATAGATCAACAATATGACCACTCTAAGAGCAACACCTGCAATGCCTCATGCACTGCGGCTTCCATACAATGCAACCCCAGCTACAGAATATTCTATACGCATCTATTTGTTGCGGAAATTGATTCATCCTCCAGATATTGACATCTGACTTCAAATCAAAGCTGATGATTTCCTCTTGGAAGGACTGGCATGCTGATGGCACCACTCCATTCTAAAATTGCTCAGATCTCTGAATTGCTTTTGTCATCATGACTGTTTTTAGAAAACCTCACGGCTGCTTTCTCATAAATACAATAGCCAGGCTGTCCTATAGTCTTCTTTTGATGTTGCTTTGAGCTGACACGTATGGCAGCACAACCTTTTCCTTATTTGATCATGAATTTTTAAGACCACTGAACTGTGAATCACACCTTTTACCTTGTTCCATATTTAATCTTTGCTATACCAGTGAATATTTTAGTCAAGAAAAATATAATTTCTTTTCATTCTGGCATTACAGGAATTCCTTTCTTTCCATTTGGATGCACGGAAATGAGAGGTGCTACAATTTTATGAAAACAGAAACGACTTCACAATCCGGTTTTATGCATACTTTATAACGAAGAGGAACCCCTTTCATAATTACATTGTCGGTAGTGATTTGATTGAGGTGTCCTTTCTGTTTAAACTTGGGACAATCTGGCTAATATTCACAGGGGCATATTTACAATAACTGGCGCATCCCTGCATATCAGCAGGGATGCGCCAGTTATTATGCGCCACAGCTCCGCCACTATGGATGCGCCGCATTTACAATGCGGCGCACCATGGGGCAAAAATGGCACAGATGCCTGACGCATCTGTGCCGTAAAAGTGGTGCATTGCTGGAGTTGCGTCACAAGTGCAACGCAGCTCCAGCAATACTCTGGGGTGCCCTATCTTGTTAATGCTGCGTCAATCCTTACGCCTGCTCCAGGCAGGCGTAGGGTTTTGACGCAGCATGGGCCTAAAAGTGACTGAGTGAAATCTTGTAGATTTCACTCAGTCACTTTTAGGAGGCGTTCCTGCGCCGGAACGCCCCCCTGCGCAGGAACGCCTACACGTGGCGCAGGGCTTTACAACGTGACGCATCTCCCAGATGCGTCACGTTGTAAGTACCCTGCACCATGGCGCAGGATTTGCGCTGTCGCTCCGTCACAAAAGTGACGCAACGGCGGCGTCAATGAGGCGTAAGGGGCTTGTAAATCTGCCCCACAATGTGTTTCACAGCAGTCTTTGGGGACAGCTGCCGTTCCATTTCCTGTTCATTAATTCATTAACCCATATGGAGCCCACAGTGCTGCGGGGCCATGGCGGTGGCATACGTGTGCTCTACAAATCAAACATAACACATCATAACCTCATATGATCTAATTTCAGGGTCAGCGTCCAGTGAGCCCCTGAACTTGTAGTCATTAAACCCAAGTGTAATGTCACATATATGCTGCTCTGATTAATGTTACCCAAAGAAAGGCCTTTGCTGGCAGCGTCCATTGTTAACCTGTCATACAACCCGCTGCACCTAATTAAAATGGAGGGCATTGGCCCGTGCCTTGAAGGGTGCAGTGCATTTCAACCTGCTTTCACAATAGATGTAAGGGGTCTTTGTAGGGACACGAAGCCAGCACCTTTACGTGATCACAGAACTTGCCTACGCTCCGGATGTGAGGAAAGAATTGCTGAGCGTCAGGGGAGGAAAACGCAAAAACATAGTTTGATCTGTTCCAAGAAGAAATAAAGGCGGGAAGGCTACATTTTAATGTAGAATATCAGAGTTTTCACCAGTGCCTGAAATTGAAAAATAGAAGTGCAGGTATGCTGTATCTGAGTACCCACTTCTTTCTGAGAAGTCCTGGTACTCTCCAATTAAAAGTATTACGTTTCCCTTGAGAAGTGCAGGTACTCCTTCTGAAGATAAGAAAGTGCTGGTACTTAGTACTGGCCAGTACTGGCCCATTCCAAGCACTGATTTTCACTTATAGGAGGAGAATGAGCGGTGGGGGACGTTACCTGCAATGTACAGTGCAGTGGAAGTTCATAAAACCGTGTTTTTGTATGTGCAAAAGATAACCACATTTATAACTTGAGTAAAAGAAGTTAAGGATGTCTGTGCGAACCCTTCCTATTAAATCCCACACAAGAAACGGAACAGAATTATTACTTTTTGAATGCAGGGCATATTGTGCGCTGTCTATAAGCCTACATTGAGTTTGTTGTTTACTTACATATTTCACCATACTAATTCACCACTAATCCTTTATGGGTTTCCGGAGTAGCGTGCTACTCGCCCAAAAAAGAGCTTCAACACCCCATCAGGGCTAACTAGCGCTATATAAATACAAACTTTTTCCCTCTTCTATCCTTCTGCTATCCTTCCGGATCCAAATAACTGACTAACCTATCCACCACTTAAAATTACTTTCATATTTCACTATACTAACTCAACACTAATCCTTTATGGGTCCCGGGGTAGCGTGCTACTTGCTGAAAAAGCTCTACGATGCCTCGTCAGGGGTAGTAAACGCTGTATAAATGCAATTACAATTACAATTACAATGACATTTGTTTGGAGAAGGCTGGAATGGATCTACACACTCATGAGGGAAATCATGATCACGGCTTATGCCCTATCACCAGTGGCATAATGAAACTTGAGGGGGCCTCCCTGCAAAGTACATGGAGGGGGCCCAGTCAGGAGCTCTCATGCCAGAGCCCGCTGCCAGTGCACAGTGCCGGAGGGGGGGGCCCCCTAGAGCTCGGGCCACCTGCACTGAGGGTGCTATTGTTTCGCCACTGCCTAGCACAGAGAAGGGCCCAGGTGTTTATCAACTATGAGCCCGACCTATTCAGTGTGCCTACTAGCACATTTCTCTAATGACGCTTGATCTAGTCACACAGGTGTCACCTTTGTCTTCACTGTTCAAATTGTGCTACCTAGTGACAATCCAGCGATGGAGTGTGTGGCATCAATGTGCAGGGAGCACATTCTCTCAACTTGCCTGCTACCTGCCATCCCCCAGGCCGAGCTGTAGATGCAGTGGAACCACAGGGAAGGGACTAATGCTCAAGATACAGGGGGTCCTCTCTAAACCCTCTCATTTGCAGTAGCGTCTGAGCCTTAAAGGTAGAGGTGTGTGAAATTTACATAATTTGGGTTTAGCATAATTGCATGACATTTCAGCAAAATACACATAATTCTTAATTACAATAAATGCAAATCCATTATTTCATGCTATATTTCAGCATTACATGTGTCTAGTATCAGTTTTCGACACAAGGACTCGTGTCCTTCCACTGCTTATATTTAGGGAACTACATTTTTCCTTTTCTTTCATCACTCCATGGGAGTTCATATTTTTTCTTGATCTCTCCCTCATGTGCTGCTGCCAAACTCAAATCCCCACTTCCTCCCCAGCAAGTCTGTTGCTTCCCACGCTCCTCCTTGTCATGCTGTTTTTCTGTCTCTTTTTTTCATTTACTACAGCCCTGCTCCCAGCTCCTCCATTTCCCCCCTGTTGCTCCCACTGCTCACTGGGGCACACTCATTCCCACTCCTCCACCAGCTCTTCTGCTGCTCCACATCTCATTCTTTTTTTATTATTAATGTTTGCTCTTTTTATCACCTGTGGCAGTTAACATTTTCTGCCTGTCTGCTCCTTTCTAAAAAATGCTCTTGCATCGGTGCACTTTTTATGTGTTTTTAATTTACTACTCCAAGATTGGCGTTGTCATCTTGAACTACAAAATACAAAATAGCCACTGAATCATGACATATGCATGTTAATATATTGCAGTGCATGCCTGCTGGGGCTGCTGTAGTGGCGTGACTCATACATGTGAATGTGTGAAGCATGCATGTGTTTACATTACTCTTACCTGCAGCCGCACAGGGCGGCAAACATTGGAATTGTTTGCCAGCACCCCCTCCGCTCTTACATCCGCGGGGCGGCAAAGGCTGGTGACCGCCACTGACAGCAGAAGTGCTAGCTACGCCACTGTGTTCAACATCAGCAAACATGCATTATTTTTCTTTTTGCCAATGTGAAACAGCATTGGTAAAAAGCACTGCCAAACTCAAAAGATTCCGAAATACCTTTGAAAGGTGGGCCTTTTTAGTTCGAGCATTCAAGACCTCTTGTATATACTTTAGTGTATACTTATATGTGTATGTGTTCGCCTGTTTATTCAATCTTTGCTCTTACCTTATTGTTTCTGTTATGCCTGGCATTAGAGGGGGGCAGTGAGGCGAGCTGACACTGATAGTGGAGGAGGGGTGTGGAGGAACTTAGGCGCCATCTTGTGTGGGTGTGTGTTGGTGCACCAGACATTTTGTTTTGCGCCCTTCATATGCCGGCACGCGCAGCCGGCGCGCCAAAGGCGCGCCTAAGGCAAGCCCGTCTGCGCCCGTCCGCGCTCTTCCGTCACTAGTCACCAGGCACCCTGCTCAAATTTCCGCCGAGCATATTAGTTACTCGCGTGCGGAGCTGTTGGGGCTGGAGGTACAGTGCTCTACGTTCCGTTGGATGCCCCAGGCTGCTCCTTTTAAATGTAATTCCTGTATGTTCCAGTTAGCTGGTTTGGATAGAGTGCCTTCTGTACCTGAGGACACTGAATTTAAGTTTTTCAGCCTAAACTGCAGGACCCTTATGAAACACCACGCGGAGGTGTTGGACTTACTTTATGAGGAGGCCCCTGACGCCGTATTCCTAACTGAGACCTGGCTCTCACAGGACTCAGTGGCTGTACCTTGGCTTGCCCTTCCTCAGGGTTATGTGTTGAAGACAGTCAACAGAGCGGGGGGGCGTGTCTATAGCTATAGATTTATAAAAGATTCGATTATGGACTGTGAAAGTGCTGTGTTTAAAGTTATGTTGACTCCCAATTTCACCATGTCAGGTCTTTTAGTTTACCGCCCTCCGGGTCCCGCGACTTGCTTCAGTGAGGATTTTCTTAATAGAATTGCTCTCTACGCTGGTAGGGCAGCAAACTTTACCATTGTAGGGGATCTGAATCTCCACCTTGAGTTGCACGAGAAAGCGGAGATTTCTAATTTTTTGGCTGATATGGAGGCATTCCAGCTGGCTCAATGTGTCGTTGAGAGCACTCATGAGGCAGGGCATTTGTTAGACCCTATTTTCTCGAATCTGCAGTCTATACAAGTCGCTTCTCCAGTTCCACTGGCATGGTCGGATCATCATCTGGTCTCTTTTACCCTGCAACTGCAGGGGAAAGTAGTTCCCCCTCGCCCAGCCCCTGTACTAAAGCGTCCTTGGCACAAATTAGATCTTGGTCAACTTTCGGCCTGTCTGGCGGATAGTAGGCCCCCAATGCCTTGTGACGTGGAGACTTCAATTTCTTGCTTCCACGAATGGGTTGTCCATAGCTTGGACACCTGTATCCCAGCTCGTCTGGGAGTAAAAAGCAGAGGGTTCTCGAACTCCTGGTTTGACGCTTCTCTTGTTTTAGCTAAAAAGGGCTGTAAGCATCTGGAACGTGTCTGGAGACGTTTTTATGACGACTCGGCTAAGCTGGAATATCGGGCTGCCATAAAACAATATCACCGTCTTATTAGGAGGGCTCGGACTGAGTATGTGGAAAGGGAAATCTTGGCCAGTACTAATCCTTCCAAGTCGGTATTTTCCTTACTTAAGAGTATGAAAAAGGCTGGATCTGTGGTCTCTTCCCCGATTGTCTCCAACCAGCAGTGTAGTGAGTTGGCCGGTCACTTCCTGGCTAAGGTTGAGCAGATCTATTCCAACCTGCCTCTGGTGGATCAGTGCGTGGGGAGTGAAGTTTCCATCACTTCTGGCCCCTTGGTGGGTCGCAGCTTGGCATCTTTTGCATCTCTATCTCCCGACGAGTTCGTTGTTCTCTGTCGGAAGATTAAGTCTGGATCCCCAGTTGATCCCCTTACTCCCGCTTTATTTTGCCAACTCCACTCTGTGATTTCCCCGTGGGCTCTGGGGTTAGTGAACTTATGTCTTTCTTCTGCAGTGGTTCCTAGAGCGTGGAAACATGCTAAAGTTATGCCACTGCTTAAGAAGCCTTCCCTGGACCCCGGGGAACCGGCTAATTATCAACCCATTTCCCTGCTTCCCTTTCTGGCCAAGGTGACAGAGTCCCACGTCAATGCTGTTCTCTCGGAGTATATAGATCACAATGCCATCCTTGACCCTTCGCATCATGGTTTCCGTGAGCGTCATGGGACTTAATCTGCACTGTCAGCAGTGTCGGAAGCCATTGGGGACAGTCTGGATAGGGGTGATTCCGTGGCTCCGGTCCTACTGGACCTTAGTGCCGCCTTCGACACCATTTCACATGCAATCTTACTAACTCGTTTGCGGGAAATTGGTGTTGAAGGTGAGGCCTTGGGCTGGTTTCGCTCCTTCCTGAGTGACAGGTCCTTTCAAGTCTCTATGCCTCCGTTTCACTCCCAGGAGTATGCCCTGCTTCAAGGCGTACCGCAGGGCTCAGTTCTTAGTCCGCTCTTGTTCAATCTCTATGTACGCCCCTTGGCTGCGGTAGCTAAGAGTAAAGGTCTTGCACTGGTGTCATATGCTGATGACACCCAGTTGCTGATCTCCTTCTCTAAGAACTGCAATGACAACTTGAAGAAATTTAAGGAGCATCTTTTAGCAGTGGCGGACTGGATGGCGGGTAATTTTCTGCAGCTCAACGCCAGCAAATCTGAGATTTTGTTACTCGGGAAGGACCAAGATACATGGTCCGAACAATGCTGGCCGGAACGTCTGAAACCTGCACCCTCCCCTAAGATAGTAGTAAAAAACCTTGGGATATGGTTCAACCAAGGTTTGACGTTTGATGCACAGTCCAAGACTGTGGCTGGGGTGTGTTTTGGGCTTCTTCGTGGCCTTAGACCCATGATTGGCTTTTTTCCCCCCAAAGTACGTCAAACCATAGTCCAGGCCCTAATTCTGTCTAGGCTGGACTACGGGAACATACTCTATCTGGGCGCTAATAGAACCAGCATTAAACATCTGCAGCGGGTCCAGAACGCCGCTGCACGACTTCTGGTAGGGCTCCCTAGGTCAAGCTCAGTGACTGCTTTGCTTCCCAAATTGCACTGGCTCCCTGTGGAAAAACGTGTTCAGTTTATGGCCCTTTGTATAGCTCACAAAATTGTATCGGGTCTGGACCCTTTGGGCCTGGCTAATCTACTTATGCCCTACACTCCTAGCCGCCCTCTAAGATCGGCGGGCTGCACCTTGCTTTGTGTCCCCCACGTTCAGAAGGCTAGAGCTGGCGGCCGCTCCTTTCGGAACCTAGCCGCCAAACTGTGGAACTCTTTACCGATTTCTATCAGATCGATTCAACAGCATCTGCCTTTTCGTAAAGCCATAAAGACTTGGTTGTTCTCTGGTCCTGCTAAGTCTTTATAGACTGAGCGGCCTGCTGTGTCTGTCGCTGGGTGATTGGCCTCGGTCCGGGTCGCGCTGGGACGCCCTGTTGCTGGAGCAGCCATGCGCGCTACAAATTGAACTAATAATAATAATAATAATATGTACTTTGTGGGCTCTGGAGATCAGCCCTAGGACTTGTCTGCTTCTGCTAAGGGACTTTTTTTCTGTTCAATTGCCTCTATTTAACTGTCTTGATAGAAAACAACCAGCAGAGGTCAGTAAAATACCAGAATTGCTTTCTGCTGAGGGTCTTTCTTTTTTAAATATTTTTCTGGCAACTGCCCCTATTTAACTTTCTTGATAGAAAACAACCATTAGAGGTCAGTAAAATACCAGAATCACTTTAGCATTCTCTAGATTCCAGTCCATAGAAATTGTCTTTCACGAGCACCCGTAGACAATAATATTTTTTTCAAATCTTGTATTTTCAGTGAAATGACCACCGAAGGCCCTGATTTTATATTAAAAACAGAGCTTTGGACTATACCATTTCCAGCTAAAAGGCAATATTTCTCTCCATGTGTTCCCATAACTGGCGTGTCACGTAGTTTGGTGCTTACTTTCCCTCATTTGTTAAAGAACAGCAGATGTTTCATCACCCCGGCTAATGTGCTGCATAGCTAAATACATAAAAGGTCCCAAAGGAGCGACCGATTGCATTGCAAATGCTTGTTTTCTTTGTCACTGTTTATTGCTATGTAGAGGTGCTATTTAATTATACCACTGCACTTGCTAATTACCATTGTCTTTAATGTATTGTTATATGTATGTTCTGCTACTTATATTATTTGCGTGATTGGTGGTAAGTAGAAGCTGGATAAGTCCGCCATGAGGTTTAACTTTAAGTAATTAATAAACTAAATATTAAGCTAGGTGACAGAACAGGGAGCATTAGAGGCATTCACTTTAGCAGTACCCTACTGGATATCACAAAGATGATTCCCCTAAAAGAGGAGTGGTTGTTTCCTCAGTAGATGTTAACGTCAATTACACGCTGCGGTTGGTTACTGGAGGTTGACTCCTGCTTTAGGCATTCACACACTTCAATACTGGGCCATGTATTTCTACGAATGGTTCGAGCTATTGTTGGAGTTTGTGGCACATTGTGGAAAGCTTCATATGAAATGGTCTTTCATGGTGATAACAAATGTCCTGCACTAAAAGGTGCTTGGGTATTTGAGACCCTGGAGCAGGGGTGTAACCAAACTCCTGCAGCCCCTGTAGTGTGCGGGGGAAGGGGGGCAACTCTGTAGGGGCCCTAACCCTTCAGGGGGCCTCCAGTCAGTCCAAAGCCAGTGAGATATTTTGCATTTAGACTCCATCTTTTTGCCTTACGCCTAAGCCTGTCGAATGCACATTTCCTCTTTCTTTTGACACTAGAGAGTGCCACATGTCACAGTAAAATCAGGACTGAAAGGTGCGTTTTTGACTCAGTTATGAACATCATACAGAAGCAGTCACTATACATATCCAAGGTATGTTACCTTAGTACCAGCCTCAAAGGAATACCACATCTCAAGTACAGAGGACACGATCAAAAAGACGTTGTTGGTTGATGCGTAGAATCAATTCAAGTAAGTTTATTTAAGAAAATATTAAGGAAATTAATATTTCTGTGACTGTGGTAAAGGCAGTGTGGACACAATAGATCCTACATGGTGGAAAGCCATTAGACTGGTCACCATAGGACAGCGATAAAAAAATAATTACATTTAAATGAAGGCAATGGGACACAGAAGCAAAATTGATTTGTGCTAAACAACATTAATGTTTGGACAATATTAGTTTTATCACATTTCAGTGTTTGAGTTGATATTTATCAGAATAATTTATTTATTTTTTCCTATTGGAATAGAAGAATGAAAAAGTTGGAATAGCATTGCTAATATTACCATTTGTATGAAATGCATTTTATGATGGAGAATGCATTCAACATTCGAAAAAAATGTTCAAAAGCATTCTTCAGTCTGAGAAATAATATTAGGATTTTTCTGAGATTTTATGAAGCGTGTTGCCCCCCATACACACACCCCTGTTAGATCTTGATAATGCAGGAAAGACTATGTTGATGTATATCAACATTTTCAGACACTTTACGTGTTCCATTAGGCATTTGGTTAGCTGAGCCTTTACCAGCAGAAATTAATGTAAAAAAAAAACATTAAACGTTGTTATGGAGTGAGAAGTTAAAAAGTTCTCCAAGATATAAGGAAAGGGAAAGAAGGACAAAGTGTTTTTTCCAAAACGTGCACTAATGCCCATTACATAGTGGATATCTAACAGCATGCAAAGTACCAAGTGCACCTTTTGTCTATGAATGTATTCAGTATCTAGATGCCTGTTTCTTAGTGCCAGTGGTGTGCCTAGAAGTGATTTCTTTGGGGGGAGGCACACAAGGGACCACAGATAACAGTGTTGGGCCCTCCTACAACAGGCAATCATGAAGTCTATGCGCACATGTTTAATATATATATAAACATAAACACATACAAAGCAATTTAAACATTTTAAGCAGACTATAAATGAAACATTACTAAGGTCTGTGGAAGGGGTAGTGGTCTTCAGTGTCTCTTAGTCACTCGAGTTCTCTTCACACCACTTTCTTCTGCGGTCTCTTGGTTAGACACTTTTGCTCTTTTTCTCCTGATATCATTCTGAAAGCCTCCATGTGCATATCTCACAAATCATCTCTTTCCTCACCTGTTTCCTCTTCAGTACTCTCTTTTCACTCTCTCCTGCACATACTTCCCTGCATCTCTTTCTCCTCACACAGAATGTGCCCACCCATCGGTAAGCACTGCCTTTTTTTTGATAACTTTTGCCATGTCAATATTTTGACAGCTGTGAACCTCCTGTATATCTTTTACTATATACACTCTGCAAGGTTTGAAGGAGCATTTATTCTGATCCCCTTGATGACCCACAGACATACACTAGGAAATTCCCACTGCTTTTGGACTCAACTCCACAGCTCTCAATCATGGCCTGTTATAAATAGCCAGCCACAGACGGAATTCACTAGAACATATAAAAATTACTCTTTTTACAGTACATGTTATGCATAAGTAATATGTTGCATTAAAAAACCACAGAAACACTTCCTGGAAAAATTAAATACTCTTAGTGAATTCAAGAGTAAGTAACAAGTGAAATGCAAACAGGAACAGCATCTCTTATCTTAGGCAGAGAGGCAAGTGTCTGGTTTTGCTGGCTGCATCTATCGCTGGTTGATGAGTCAGGAGGGAAGGGGGGCAGGACAATTGTAGGTTGGGCTTCAGCTATACACAGTACCCCGCCACTCATAGAAACACCACTACTTAGTATGGCACTATGGCCCCCTTTTTCTGCTCCTAGACAGTGCCAGTATGACATGCAACCTAAGTCGACCTGTATTCTTTTGATAGGAAAAACATAGTAACTCGTTGAGTACCAAAGAAAATGTGCAGAACCATAACTCCACTTCAACATTTTATAACTCAGTATGGCGTCTACACCCTTTTAGTTTGTTTCTATGTACTCTGTGAAACGGACAGAGTCATTATTGCTCGACAAATAGTAAGTACATACTAATTGATAAAAATGCCTACACCATGGCTAGGGCCTCTGGCATTCTCTGGGGCAGATTTAAAAGGATGTGCCACAGCATGGCAATGCAAGCCCTTTGTCCTTGTAAATATGGAGCAGTAACATGCGCCACCAGTACGTCACACAAAGTGACGTACTAGTGGCGCAGGGGGCTTGTAAAACTGCCCCTATTTATTTTGAAACGTTACTATAGCCTTGCGGGCTATACCGGCCATTAAAGGCCTGCTCCAGCGTTACAGAGAGGGCCTTTAAAAGGGAGCGGGACTTTAATGGCCGGTTTAGCCCAGCTACAAAGGGCTATAAGGCTATTAGAACATTCTGCCACTAGAGGGCAGAATGTTATAACACATAAAAAAAAGGTCTTTCGAGTCTGAGGGGGTTTAAATCCCCTCGGGCTCCGAGAAGCCAAAAGCAACATTGGAATGTTGCTCTGCAGGCTTTTACCGGCCCGTAGAAGCACGGAGACCTCCATTGTATTCAATGGAGTGCTCCAAATTCCAATGTTCTAATATAATGTTCAGTGTAATAATCTGTTCATTCATATTTAGGAATCAGATGTCAAGCCCTTCTGACAACATCCCATCCTTTCAAAAGCATAACATTTCACTTGAACAGGTATTGATGAGCCTGAATAATACATCTTCTATCCAGGGGTGTAACACAGGCCCCTGCAGCCCCTGAGCTGCAGTTGAACCCCAATCCTTTAGGGGGCCTCCATTTAGCCCAAGGCCAATAATCATCTGCGAGATATTGGAGACTTGTGGGCCCCTTTTCACATTCTGTAGAGGGCCCTATCCTTTTGCGTTACCCCACTGCTTCTGTCATTATACCATGGTTCCCACAGGTTCCATCTTTCTATAATAATAATCAGTCTGCCGGTTTCACAGTATCCAACAGGCTGCCTCATTTATCACCATTTGTTAAGGACCTTCTATTATTGGTTCTTGAATCAAGATGTGGGTGGTTCACCTGTTATCAAGAAGTCTGGAACCCCTCTTATGACTAATATAAGTGGAGGCCCTGGTGGGGTTTAAATACAAAATTTGGTGGCGTTTGTTACTGATTATCAAAAAGGAGAACAGTGGCACTCCATGAAAGCTCTTCAACAGACCTGATGGAATAGCTACTCTATGCTTATGTCTCTCCTCACCATGTAGCAACTACCTCCAGAATCTTTACCCTCCATCTAACTAGTCTAAAATTCTGTGATGGCATCGCAAACTCTCTGCAGCTCTGGTTGACACTTGTGAATTCCCAGAATTTGAATTAAAATTTATGAAGGTCCTTTTTTTTTATTTATTAGTCAAACTAAGGAAAATTGAAAAATAATTATTTAAAATTTAGGATAAATATACAGCAAATTGCTACTCTAACATATAGTTCGTTAAGTAATGAAGCATGTTAAGTTTCTGCTTTTATCCTTAAAAAGCTCTTATAATGAAGAATAAAGGGCCAGATGCATCAAGCATTTTTTGCCTTTGCAAATAGCCAATTTGCAGAATCGGCCGTTTGCGAACACACAAAAAATGCTTTTCTGATGCAGCAAACACTATTTTGCGATTCGCGAACCTATTACAGAATTGCAAAATGGGTTTGGAATTCGCTATTAGGAAGGGGATTATTCAGGGCGTCCCTTCCTAATACCGAATCGCATCGGTATGCATGAATGTTTAGCGACCAAAATGCAGTCGCAAAACATTCGCATTTTATCCGATTTGAATATCTGTAAATGCATTTTCTAACAGCAGGCAGTGGTCCCACGGACCACTGTCTGCTCTTAGAAACTGAAAGGAAAAGTTTTCATTTCTCTTTTGTGAAGCATCCCGTTTTCTTTAAGGAAAACGGGCTGCTTTACAAAAAAAAGTTTGCTTTATTTAAAAGCAATCACTGACATGGTGGTCTGCTGATCCCCGTGATTTTTGCGATTCCTAGGGTTTGGAAATTGCAACCTACCTAATTAATATTCATGAGATAGGTCATTTGCGATCCCCAAGGAATTGCAGAAAGTGTTAAACACACTTTCATGCATTCCATTTTGAGTTTTTCTAATTGCTAATCGCAAGAATTCGCAATTAGGAAATCGCAAAATGGATTGTTGATGCATCTGGCCCAAAGTTCCTATGTTTCTTGCCAGAATTTTAAAGTTGTAAGAGTTTTGGATGAATGGCCCAGCTTTTACTCAGGTGTAAACCTGTTAGTTTTGTCTTGTCTTGTGCCTAATGGGTCAATGAGGAGGAAGAATATTTGTTTGTCTGGGTGTTTTTAGGTTGCTCTCTAAGTAAGATCTTGGCTATCATGTAACAACTCACCATGTTGTAAAGATTGCAGTTCAGCATGAAATGCTTCATGTCCTCTCTTGTCCACTCAAGTACTTATCAGGACTGCAAGGTTTCTTTATTCATGATGTCATTCAGCAACAAGCATCCTCCTCTCCTAGAGCAAAGAATCTCCTCTCTCTGTAATTTGAATACAAGAAAAGGTATTGTTGGGTGTGCTGTGAGGGGTCATACAAACCAGTACGGCTTATCCTGTGTCATTTTTTAAGAGCTTCAGATTTATGATTCATCTTTAAATTAGAGAATTGTATTAAGACACTCAACCTTGGAGCAACTCAATATTGGGAGATGAGAGTGTCAATATCAGACCAAGTCTCTTGTCTCCCTTTTCCCATTATGTTACGTATTATGATTTAAATATTCATGGGGAGGCTTTCTTTCCCCAGCATTCCCAATCTTTTCAGCCCATATTTTAAAGGGCCATCTGGCACCTGGCTTAAGTTGAGAGATAACCGATGTCTGATTCTAGGGCAGCTGTAGGGAAACTTGATGGTAACTTGAGCATTGATCCCAAGAATTTCCTCTCATGGCAACCTACTCGGCTTGTTAACCTATCTAGACACCATAGCTCGGCTCTTTGTGAAACTTGGTTTTGATTTTCTGCTTTGAAAACTTTGTTGATGGTTTAAAAAATGATGATCTTGTTTGTGCACCATCCTCAGGATGGTATTGGCAGCATTTTCAGATATTTTAATGTTCTGTCAATTGACACCCCCATTCTTGTATGCTTTATGACAGTAGTGTTGCAAGGATGCCATCGGCCTTGGTGCAAACAAGGAAAATTGCCCCATTGACTGCTGTTAGGGTAGTAAACACAATAATTATCAGGGTTCAATGTGTCCCTCAAGATTCTGGGCCCTGGTCTCAATACACCTGCAGCAACAATGGTAGCTAAAGCCCTTCTTTATTAAGTTTGAGTATTTCTATTTGCGCTTTGTCGTGAAAGTCAAGATTTTTCTTTTTTTTGGTAATAATTCCTCGGTTGTTTGCTTTGCAGTATCCTTTCATGGATGTGAGTGGAGCTGGCAGGTCTTCTGGGGGTTTTGGATATCAGAATTGAGTCAAAGGCAGAAAAAAAGGGCTGAGGTCTTGAAGCAGTTTATTTCTGGGATGTCATCAACAGCTTTACAAACCTCCTGATATAGGTCGTTTGTACAGAGGGGAAACACATTTGGAGCCAAAAGTCATCCTTGTTGAACCCCTTTGCTAATATATAGTTTTTGGCTGATGTTGCCTTTTTTGATTCAGTCTCACCTGAGTTGTGGTTCCCGTGCACAGCCGTTGAATTAGAGCTAAAAGGCCCTATTTTTCTTAAGCTGTGTTACTCTATCATGCAAGGAGAAGAAGTTCCTCCTTCTAGGAATCCGTCAAACATTGTTGTTTTCACAAAAAAGGGGAAGCCCATTGATGATATGAGCTCGTATCGACCAATAGTGCTGATTAACGCTGACCCTAAGCTTTTTTCTAAAATTCTTGCGGCATGATTGGCCCCGGTAATTCATAGAGTTGTCTCTGAGCACCAACACGGCTTTGTCCCCGGAAGAGACACCGCCGCCCACATTAACACGGCAATTTCCGCATTTGATGTTTCTGGTCAAATAGGCCATCAGATGGGGATGCTGATGTCAGACGCCGAGAAAGCCTTTGACCGGGTGACATGGGAAGCATTATGGGTATCTATGTCTCAAATGGGCTTCGGTCATCGGCTTATCTCGGCAGTACAGAAACTGTATAAACATCCAACAGCTGCAATTAAACTTAATGGGCTTTCTTCTTTTTCTTTTTCAGTTCAAAGGGGGACCCGGCAGGGTTGTCCTTTATCACCCTTATTGTTTGCCATCTATATCAACCCCTTTATTAAAATGTAATGCTCAATGGGGATATTGTCCCAGTTATTTTAAATGGGACGAACTTAAAATTAACCGGATATGCAGATAACATTGCTATCTTCTCGGTTAATCCAGTTAAAGCCATGGCTGCGTTAACGTATGAAGCACAGTGATTCGGCTACTTCTCCGGCTATAAATTAAATGTGCTGAAAACACAGACAATACTAAACTTCCAACTAGACAATCCCCCAGTAACTCTTGGGGTCACAAGTACGGCTATCTATCTGGGAGTATGTCTCAGCAGCCAAGTCATTGACATTATTTCATTAAACTACAAATTATTGCTGAAGAAGGTGGTGGCTAAGCTGAGAAGTTGGCACCGGCTACCTCTCAGTATATTCGGGAGATGCAATGTGGTTAAAATGAATGTCTTACCAAAGTTCCTATATTTGTTTCGTACAATTCCATTAAAAGTGCCATCATCCTTTTTTTAAACGTCTAGACAGTGTTCTGGGCAGTTTTATTTGGGGATACTGACGGGCTAGAAGAGCTATTTGATATCTAAAATAATCATACATGCAGGGTGGTTTCAAGCTACCGGATTTTAAGCTGTACTTTTGGGCAGCATTCATCGGGCGGATACAGAGCCTACTTGGGGGAACTGACAGAAAACCCAGCTGGCTTTTATATCAGTTGGCCTGTGGACCAAGTACCGGGTTTCTATTACATAAAACATCTGATCCCAAATATTTTAAGCGGGTCAACTTTAAGGTAATCAGGGATATTACCAAAATATGGGGTGAAATCTGCAAGACATATGCAATACCCGACTTACATGGTTACACTGTATTATGGGGGAACCCTTTGTTTCCTAATATATTCCACGACCAGATCGGGAAGGAATGGCAGTTCAAGTGTGTAGTGTGGTTGGGTCAGTTATATGACGAACAAGGTTTTCAAACTTTTTTATCTTTAAAAGAAAAATTTGATCTTCCACAAACTCGTTTTTTCAACTACCTACAAGTTAGGGACTATTTTACTCATGGTAGGGGACTATTAGAGCTATCTAATCCTTCCAAGATTTTGTCTACACTTGTATGTACTAGAGGGCGAGGAACTATAGGCAAAATATATCAAAAATGTATCGGGATGGCGTACAAATCGCGGCAAAGTTAAGTCAGATCTCTTGCTGTGATATAACAAAGGAGGAAGTACAAGAATCTCTTCAAACTATCGATATAGCTGTAACATCTGTCAACCTAAAACTACAACAACATAGAATTATTTTCGTGTTTTATTATACCCCTGAGCGAATTTCTAAATGGGCTAACAACCTAACTACTGCTATAACATACTGCCCGAAATGTCAAAAGTACGGCGCTGACCTACACCATATGTTTTTTACATGCCCAAGACTGAAGGACTTTTGGTCTAATATTACTCTCACTCTTGCAACCTGGGTTGGCTACGACAACCCAGTTTCGAGGAAAGGGTTGTTGTTGGGACTATTTTCAGAGCCCGGGGGTCTTACAAAATCTCTAGCCTCGATTATCATGGCCTGTGCCCACTTATGTATCGCCCGCTCTTGGATTCACACCAAGTCTCCTAGTATTAATGAATTCTGGTCTCTGTTGAGGGAGATCTTCGAAATGGAAACTGCATTAGCCAAAGCTAGGGGCCCTCGATCTCTGCTAAAATTCCGCAGGGTATGGTCCTGTCTTCAATGGTATTAAAGATTGAATGCATTTTCTTTTGATTTACCTTTTCCACTGTGTGTAAGCAACTATACTACTATGTGGTCAGTCTTGTTTAGATTGATTTTTCTGTTTCTCTTTTTTTTTTACAATGCTCCTCTATGCTCTGCAAATTATTATTTATTTTATGATTATTGGAAAATTTTGATGTAATTATTTCTTTTTTTCTGTGGCAATAAAATCATTGAAAAAAAAAATTAGAGCTAAAAGGCCTTGATCAATGCCCAGAATTAGCAGGATTTCTCAGAGGCGATTTCTTAAAACCAAATCGAATGCTGATGAGGAATCTAAAAGTGCCACACGCAGGGGAATTTTTATCACTGTGCTAAATTTGTGTATTATGTACAGGAAGGTAAAAACTGGTCTATCACTGAGAGTTCTTAGCTAAAGTCTCTTTGTATGAGTGAGAGGATGGTTTTCTGAGTGAAATCCCTGAGTAAATTACACAGAGCATTCCCACATGCAATTTCCATTCATAACATAGACAGCAAGGTATACAAATCAATAAAGTAATTCAAAAATATACTTAGAGTAAAATGAAATCGAGGCACAGTCCAGCTGCTGCCAACTCAGACTTGAGCCAAGCAGTTCACAAATACAGAAATAATGACTGCACCTTAAAAATGCTACAAGCACACCGTTTATTTTCTTGATTCTATCCGAAAACCTGAAAATCTGTGTCAATTAAAGAACCTGGAATGGTATAAGAATGCTAATGTAAATGTGACAGTTGATCTGTGTCTTTCTGTAATTTTTGGGAATATGAAATATAAACAGAGGAAAGAGAAAAAAAAAGGGTGGGGTACATGCGACAAGTATGAAGGATCGTTCATATGTGCTTTATGTCTCTTCCCAGCAAGAAATTCACATTTTTTCATTTCATTCTCTTTTGTTTTGTGGACCAGAATCCCTTTTACTTCTCCTTTATTTCATGTTCTATTCTCATTTTGTTAGGGACTGGCTGCTTATGCACTTGCACTGATATCTACTTTCTTATGCTCACGGCTTCTTGTAAAAAACATAACTATATCTGTTATTTTCAGAAACTGATATCAACTGATTAAAGCAATCATCTCTTTATTGTTTCTTTTTAAAGCCTTTTTTGTAATGTATTTCAGGAAAATATTTGTGACTAGTTATAGGAAGGCCAGCCAGGTAAGACGGGGTGCAGAGGCTTTCGTTAGTTTCAGTAATCCTGAAACCAAAGCTTTGTGTTATCACAGACCCTACCTAATCAGGAGGTAGCTAGTTGTACATTTCACACTTATCCTACAATATATGACAAGAAGGACTGTGCAGACTGTGTGATATACTGAGCTACAATACAGTGCAGTATCATGTATAATGTTTAATGGAGGGCAAATGTGCGAGGAGATGACCGAATTATTGACCTACATATCTCTTGACCTTTGGTGGAGCTACAGTGTAGCACCCCTCAGACCTCTGCCACCAGAACTGTGGCCACATGTCCCCTTTCCACATTCTTTAAAAACACATGCCTCAGATCCAATGCCCATTTGGAGATTCTTAATTGTTTCTGAATTGGATGGACCCTTTCCATGATCTCTCACCTTACTTCATAATCACTATTTAGTTTAGTGCTATTTGTGGAATGCGGGGATTACATGTAATCTTCCTACGCAATTGACAAAGTTTCATCATCCAACAGGAACACTGACAGAATTCCCTCCAGAGGGTTTCCCCCAAAAGTGCTTCCCCAGGGACGACTGCCACTTTGATGGAGAAATCTACACCACCATATCAGAGAACGTCCACTATCAGTGTGCCAGAAGGCCAACAACCCCCACACTGGTACAAAGACATTCCAAGAGCAAATCTCCAATGTAGCACGTTCATAAGGAGCCTGTGTTGCTGAGGGAACTTCTGTGGGTAAATGAGACTTTGTTCTGCAACAGAGATGGCACTCACTGTAATGTTTAGGTTCAATACATACTCTTCGAGATGATGTCACTCAGAGTGTCTAACTGGATACTTTGCAGCCTTTTCAAAGGCACATTGCCATAGGGGGATTTGGAACCTTACTATGAGGTATAATAATCTGTGTGTGACTACAACTGAGTCCTTCAGACAAAGGATCTGATTCACAAAGTGCTTCCCCACTCATGGCGGAGGCCCCGCAGTTGTGGGGGAGTCTCCGCCCTCGAGGCGCATTCTGCGCAATGCGAATTCTCATTGTTGAGATTCCGCCCAAGTGACGTGATTCCCCCACAACTTTGGGGCCTCTGCCATGAGTGTGAAGGCCTTTTGTGAATCAGATCCTCAATGAAGATGTGCTTATTGTATGGATGAGCTACTGCTTGAACTTTATTGGCAATAGAGTGTGGTGATGCAAGGTACAGTTAGTCTCGCCACGGCAGCGCCTCAGAATGATGGGTATTCCCCATGGCACTCTCTGCACCCAGAATGTACAAATCCCTCCTGTTTGTGAAGGGGAGCATTTCCTACTACAGTTTTGTTTCTTTGATTGCCATCAATTGAGTTTGAACTAAAAACTGTACATCGGAATTGAATCACAAAATTAACATCATCCCACTACAGAATTGAGATTATCACTTAATATGGGATTATTGATGTATACTGCCCATAATGGTTACACTTTTAAATCAACATTTTCATTATTGAGATCTGTCATATTGTACATAGTAGGTGATATTGAATTAAATGAATTTTTCCTGTTGTGGAGTTTTATATAGCGCAAACTAGACCTGAAGGTATCAGAGAGCTTTACATGAGCACCAGTTGTGTTACAGACTGACACATAAAAATAAAAAAAAATTGTTAGGTACCGGAAGATTAAGTGTTTTGCTCAGAATCACAGGATGTTGAGCATCCATATCGAGAGTTGAACCCAGTTCTCCAGCTCCGAGGTAGACTGCTCTAGCCGTTAGCCCACATCCTCTTTTGTTTCGGATGGTGTCCCCCTAAAACACGTCATTGCATTACTGATATTGAACATTTCAGTCAGTAGCAGAATTGGGTGTTTTTATAGGGTAACATAATAACTAGAACACTAAACACTTACGTTATTTTTTAGACAACCCCGCTCAAGGGCACTACTGTGTGTGGTTTCTATTGCTAATTTTCCTTGCAAATAATCTTGGTATTCTTCCTTTGCCCTTTTAAACTCACTGTCTTTTTCTCTTGCTTCTGTTTCTTCACTCTTTGCCCTTTCAATCTCCCATTTCATGCAATTATAGGGACAGTTTGAGTCTGGGACGGCTTTAAGTTGAATTTTGTGATACGTGATAGCCTAGGACATGAGAAAGGCCTTCTGAGTGGTAGTGGTGGCCTTCTCAGTGGCATGCAATGTGCATGAAGATACTCAGATGGCCCATCCCAGAGGGGCTGCCTATGTTTTGCAGATCTTCTGTTCAATAGGCAGCGTTCTTATCTAGTATTCAACCAAACACTGCTGTGGGGAAATTGTCAAAGGCCATGGAAGCAATGGAAAAAACAGCAAATGGAATGCAAGAAACTGGCAAGGCAGTAGTAGATCTAGAAATAGTATTTTGGGGCATTTTACTCAGTATTATACTTTTAAAACTATTATACTTCAGTCCCAGGTTGGCACATTTGACAGCGAGCACATTTGCCTGAATTACTACAGTTATGACTCCTGCAAGTAGCACTGCCCTCCCTTGTCAATGAGATTGTCAATATTGTGGTGTAACAATTCTGTGAAAGAAAAAGAGAACCTATGGCTTCACTTTGTAAATTTACCTTCACAGTATTTTGGTGGTCAATATTTGCAACACAATCTTTTGGCCCCACGATATTCTGGCGGTTATATTCTGGTGAAGTACCCTACCAACATATGTATATTTTCACATTGTTGTGTTTAATTTTATGGGATTTTTTGTTGTTCCCTGTGCGACTTGTATGTACCACTTCCTGACTCTCTGCTCATCATATTAAACTAACCTTCCAAGATCCCCTGTAATACCGATTCTGCCGCAAACAGAAGTCACAAAGCGAATCAGGGTTATAATATCCTCAGTGCATCTGAGGCTCAAAGTGTTCATCTTCTAAAAGCACATGGTATCTCGGCATGAAATGCTGTGGGGAAATTAGGAATTACAAGGGAATATGGACAGAATTACTGATTCCCCTGGAATTTGTAAGGAAATCGGGTTGGGGTAGAGGGGCAAGAGCCTTTGTTGCTCAAGGGAGCTCAGAATCAATCTCTTTATTAATAAAAACTTGTGACCCAACTTGACCTCTTCTGAGTTTATGTACTTTAGTAGCATTAGGTGAGCTACTGTATCTGCCTTCTGTTCCCAACATCAGAGTTACCTACTAATGCAGTGATCAGGTCTGTATGATCAGTAGCATTGTTTATATCTACTAGCAAGGTTGAGAAAACATTTCCTGTGTTTTCAAGATAAAACTAATCAATATCTATGTGATCTGATCAGAAAACATTTTATTGCAAATTTGCCCTCTTCGATTTCATTCACGTAATATAAATTACCAGTGTGAGGCTGACTCATAGAGGTTCATAGAAATGCGAGCTATTATTTCATGTGAAGGTGATGCCTGTTTTAGGACTATTACTCATTTCTGCTAATTCGCATTCATTACCTTGATTTATATGAGCGTCTTGCACGTAGAATAAAATGTGCTTATTAATATGTGACTTACAAGAGCAGTTTTGGCCTCATGCTCGGCTGAGGTAGAGAACATGTACTTGGTTAAGGGAAACTAATGAGGACTTCCATATCGTGTTTGATGCTACCATTTCTTTGCTGTAAAGCATTAAGCAAGTATAATGCACCTGCTTTCAGAGTTTGAGTGTACACTGCAGGCATGTCTGTTGTTATTGTCACCAGAGAAGAAGAAAGCCTATAGCTTTGTGCTCAAGAGAGCACAGACCAGGGTACATCAGACTCTAGTCAGTGATGAAAGAACAACAAAGCCAAGACCCCGTTACTTAAACTATTACTATTCAATAGGGCTGATTTTGCAAAGTGAATGAGTAAGTTAGACAATAAATGAGTGTGTGAATGAGAAAGTGTGTGTGAGTGAGTGAATCAATGCTTCGGTGAATGAGTGACAGGATGAGAGAGTATGTGACTGAGTCATTGTGTGTGAGTCAGTGCTTGGATGAATTAGCGAGCAAGAGGACGAGGGAGTGTGCGAACAAGTGAATGAGTGTGTGTGAGTGAATGAGTGTTTTAGCAAATAAGGGAACAATTAAGGTAATGAGTGAGCACTTTAATGAGTGAGTAAGCGAGCGAGTGAGTGGGTGAGTGAGTGAGTGAATCCCATCTACGAACTATCCTAAGCAACACAGCACTTGAGGGACAGGGCTTGTTTTGAGAAGCTCACATCTAGAGTATGGAATTGATAACTGGGAATTTTGAAGAGGAGCAAATTCCCCAAATATGCCACTATTATTTTAAACTATTAACCATATATTTGATGGAAGGCATGGATAAGGCATGTTTTGTTTGGTATCTTGTATCATTCTCTGTAGTGTGTATGCTACCTATTTGTTGGATTTCTAGAATAAAACATAAAGCCCTCTTCTCTTAGGATGCTTGAAACTAATTTACACCCCCTCAACCATCCTCCCGTCTTCCGGCTGTATACCTCTTCTGCCCTCAATCTTGACTCCTTCTACAGCACAGTGGTGCTGGAACATTTTCAGAATGGGGGTGCTGCTATCAGTGTTACATCACTGAAGTCATAGACATTGTGAAAAATCAAAATGCATGGAAACAGTATAGCAAATGAATCATGACAATTCAGCCAGAGAGTGGTAAAGGTGTGGTATTTAGGAAGGCGTACACTTTGGAGCCCACTGTGGCAGATATATTACTAAAGCAGGGCGTGGTAGCGAACAGTCATGTACAAAGAGAACGTTTTCCATTGGAATGGCCACAATATTCTCACGGCATTCAGTTTTATTGATATAACTATATAGTGCTCAAACAATATCGGGTTTCAGCAGATATTACCATTTCCACGTTACCAAGTAAAGTGTTTTGCTTGTTTTGATCCTACTAAAATCTCTGTTTCTATCACACTTAAGAATTAAAGTAAAATATGCTTCATTACTGCTTTCATAACCGCTGATATATTTTAAAATATTTGTACAGTTGATTTACAGGTTATTAAAAGTTGTTGAGTGTTAGAAAATAACTGACATCCTACAGCCTTTCCATTCACACTCAGCCCTACACTAGCAAGATCGTCAGATAGTCCACCTTACAAAATCCTCTAGAGGGCAATTTGTCAGAAGACATGGCCTGACGTTTGACACCTGCCTTTGAACACACAGCAAATGTGAGATGATGAAGACAAACTTTAAAAGCATCTTTATTGCTCATTTAACTTCTGATCTCCAGCGTGGGCATTTAAGTGGTGCTGCAGCGCCCCCGCTACCCATGGTTCCAGCATCATTGGTACTGCACTCACTATGCCCTAGCTAGGTCCCGTGATATAGGCCTACCTATACATACACAAATACATGGCCCTCACATGGGGGCCACATGCATTGTCTGAGGATAAACCTTTCACTATAGAACTTCAAAACTCCTTCCAAAATGGAGAGGGTGTGGAACACACATTGAGGCTTTCGCTAAGAGTAAGAATCTTTATTAGAGAACTTTGAGTCATAGATGATGGAGACAGGTCAAGCGAGATGCACTCATCATTGATTTCAACTAGACTTGGAGTGTGGCTGCCCTGCTAAGGTCTCAGCTGGACACTTGCTCAGAGGAATGGCATTGCACGACAGGTGGACTGGGCCAATAGCTCAGGAGGCTGACATATACTCAAGGCCCGCCTGACTTTAAGTGGGAATGGCGGACCTTCAGTGTGGCGGGAAGGGTACTCTGTTGTAACTCAGTCCACTTTCCACCCCTCTCTAAATCAAGCCCTTAGGCTTGTGTTGCAGCACTGGAGAGGATTACCAGTTTACCCCCGGGAAATCTGGGCCCTCCCTTTCATTTAACTGAGCGGGTTAGAATGACAATCACTTGTAACAATTTGCTGCACTTGTTTCTAACAGGATTTGGGTCGGCAGCAAAGAAAAGCGCGGTAGGAGTACTGCTGTATTTTTATTAGCAGCTCCAGTAGATTTGCATGCAATTAACATAATTTACTCATTCATGAAAGTCCCTCTGTGCCGGCGTTTCTCGGTGATTTTATATTTCTAATAAAACTGATGAAAAGCACTATCAGTCCTATATTGGTCAATTTGAAATATGTGCAAATCATTTGCATAATGTATTCAGCGGGGAATGCACCTTTGTTTGGTAGCTTTCCATTATTTTTTATCTTTATGATCCTTTTTAATATCTATCAGCCAAGTCACATGGGTTAGTAACTGTTCGGGCAGTGCGGGAGAACTTACATTTAAATTGAAAAGTGTAGTCAGAAGCAACTAATGCAAAATAAAAGTAATATAATATAAATGCTATTTCAATCCAAATATGTTACCCACTCCCTCCGATTTCTTTTCACCATCTCTGCTTCTTTCTCTTTCACCCTCTGCTTCTACCATATGCATTTTATCATTCTCCTAGTCTCAGTTTTTCTATTTTTTATTGCCATGTGTTTATTGCTCTGGCCTCAACCATAGCAAAACAGTACGTTCACATTCAGACTTGTAAACTATAGAAGATGAACGTTCGAAACAATAAGCACCATAAGCAGTAGTATACATACGCATTGCAAAAAACCATTAGGTCTTGACTTTAAAAGGCCAAACTATTGGCACGATCAAAGTTTCCTCGCACTGGCATGAAAAAGCTTGTGTGTAAATGGATGTGCACCATGCCCTGCAATATTGGAATGGGTTTTCTATTTGAGGAAAACCATTTCAAGATGGCTGCAGATGTGGATGGGTATGTCACAAGGCAAGGTTTTGTCTTGACGCAAACAAACATCCATGGCGTGTGTAGTGTGACACATGCCGACGTGTGCATGGTGATGCTTGGTGGCAAATTTGGATTTGCCATTCGACAAGAAAATCCCAAAACTAGATTTTCTTTTTGAATATAAACAAAAAGCAATGTCCATCTTGCAATGGGACTTTCCTTCAGTGGTGAAGGGGGCATTGAGCATTTTTCAGTGCCAATTACAGTCAGGTTATCCTGGCGGTGACGGTCGTTAAAAAACAGGTACATGTGAACCCATCTAAATTAGGTGGGCGGACATATAGCCAATTCTCTGTCATTCCTTACTCCTCCAGACCATCAGAGAAGTTTGACCATGATGAAGACGCAGTAGTCTCCACCGTCGTCAAACTATGGTCCATCCTCATTTAAATTAGGCGGGTGGACCACGGTCTTGGCAGAGCGACAACTGAGATCCCTCTCTGCCAAGATCTAAATCAGTCCCTAAATACCAGATTAACGCCAGTGGTGCATGTTCTTCCTCAACCAGTATCTGAATGTAGCATGTAGTCACAGATGGATTGAACTCATTAACAACCAAAAAATTTGCAGCACAGTGTTCCCAGAGCCCCTTCACTAGACTAGACCATTGCTGAATACCCATTGTTATTGACCAGTAGGCACCTGTCTCTTTTTGAATGCCCTCTCAATGTACAATAGTGTCTGTGTTTTGCTAATACTCCCATCTATTTCTATATTATTTGACCTTACGCTTACCTGCAAGACCTCAACATCATCTCCTATGCCGATGACACCCACACCGCCAAAACCAACCTCCACGAAGGAATGAAGGCCGTCGCCGAATGGATGAGGAACAGCCGACTGAAGCTGAACTCAGACAAGATTGAGGTCCTCATCCTCGGATCCACCCCTTTGGCCTGAGACGACTGCTGGTGGCAGACCGTACTGGGACCAGCTCCAACACCCACCGACCACGTACGCAACCTAGGGGTCATCCTCGACACCACCCTCTCCATGACTAAGCAGGTCAATGCCGTCTCTTCCTCCTGCTTCAACACCGACCGCATGCTCTGCAGGATCTACAAGTGGATCCCCACCGAAACGAGAAGAACAGTCACCCAGGCCCTCGTCAGCAGCAAGTTAAACTACGGAAACGCCATCTACGCAGGAGCCTCGGCCAAACTCCTGCGGTGGCTAGAAACGCATCCAGAACGCCTCGGCATGCTTGATCCTTGACATCCCTCGCCGCAGCCACATCACACCCCACCTGAGAGACCCGCACTGGCTCCCCGTCAACAAGAGGATAACCTTCAAGCTCCTCACCCACACACACAAGGCACTCCACAACACCAGACCAGCGTACCTCAACAGACGACTCAGCTTCGACACCCCCACCCGCAAGCTCCGCTCCGCCGGCCTCACCCTCGCAACAGTCCCCCGCATCTGAAGAGCAACCTCCGGTAGCAGATCTTTCTCCCACCTCACCGCCAAGACCTGGAACACCCTCCCCACCCACCTACGGCAGACCCAAGACCTGCTGACCTTCAGAAGACTCCTCAAGGCCTGGCTTTTCGAGCAGTAGCAGCATTCCCCACCCCCAGCGCCTTGAGACCCTCATGGGTAAGTAGTGCGCTTTACAAATGATATGATTGATTGATTGAGTTCATAGGGCTAGGGGCTTGGACAGAGAAGCAAACTACACCCATGCTTACTTATTTAATTTAAGTAGGGAAGTAGTGAGTCTGAGGTAGCTATTGGAGAAGACGGTCTGATTGCACCCATAGGAATAGCTGAGCTGTGCCCAAGAAGCATCTTTGAGTGAAGTGGAGACTGGCACATTTTATTTTAGCTCAAATAGGGAGATTTTTTAAAATGCAAGGTTAAGGGTGTCTCTATATATATTTACAGAGGCCATGTTTTGCAGCCATGCTTTGCACTCTTTGAGTATCCCTTTAGGGCTTGATGTGGTCAATATAGAGATCACTGGTGTGCTCCAGCTCGTAATTAGGCTAGTTGTGACTGTGGACTTTGTTACTTCAAAGTTTCTTGCTATTATATGACTATGTTTGAACATGATTAGGTTCATTTAATCAATGTCTAGCCTATCCCTGCTGCTTTGAAGCCTCATTTGCTAATCTGGTGGCATCCTATCCAGGGCCGGACTGGCCGTAGTGGGCGCAGGGTGTTTCCCCGGTAGGCCGGAATGGAGGGAGCCGGTTTTGGACCCCTGGGCACCGGTTTTGTTACAGGTGGCCAGTTTTGCAGCAGTGCTGCAATATCGTCCGCCTGTATCAAAAGCGGCAGTGTGGGAGTAGTGCTTTTCCATTCGCACCCCGTCCCCCGCTCCTTGGGGGCCAGTCGAGCAGTTTGCCAGGGCTGGTTTCAGTTCTCAGTCCGGCCGCGATCCCATCGGATGGAATATATTTTACACTCTGCGGCGCTGATTACAACCTTAGACAGTAATCTCGGATCAGGTGCAATGGACTCCATTGCAGCGACTCCATTGCAGCCTCAAGATTACAAGTTGGGCACAAATTGTGCTAGACGTGGTTGTTTGCCTCCCACTTTGCGGCTTTTAAAACTGGCCTCAAATAGGGTAAACAAAGAGGGCAAAATGACCTGTTGTACACCTCAAGACTAGAGAAAATGTTCCATTTACATGTTTGTTTCTCCTTCTGAGGCCTACAACTCGGTGTCAGTTCAAATTACACAGCCACTCTCTGCCCGAACTTACACCAACAGTGTATGGTGGGTGTACAATGTATGGCTGAAAATCGCTCCTCTTATGCTTCTCAGGTACCCAGAAGGCACATCTGTCACCCTACTCTCATCTGATGACTTGATTACAAGATTATTATTCCATGTTGTGGTTTCTGCACAGTCATTTCAACCTTTGACAGATTGAAATCGACATGGTTGTGATTTTAAACAAATTGTAAATTTTTGTAAATATTTTAATTCTAACATCCAGTTTGATACAATTGCAGATGGTAGAAGAAATGTGGGAGCAAGGTGAAAACCTCTCATGTCTGTTTCTGGATCATATATTTTCATGAAATAAAGGCCTTAAACTAAAGAAGCAAAACTGTTTCTTCGTCTTGAGTTTGGTGTCAAACACACCACTAATATGAGTTGGGATGAAAACATAGCCATGACTTAGTACTCTTGATTTCTGCCTGCAGCAGTTGACGTCATAATAAATAATAAAAAATTGGAATGAGACACAGTGGCTGCAGTCTTGGCGTCTGCAACCAATGGGGTGTTTAATTTCTTGTATGTGATTGGCCTGTCTGTACCATCCGTGTATTCTTCCTAGCCTATCAGGAGTCTTCCCTCTCTGGTCATCATAGTATAACAAGCATTTGCAATGCAATCGGCTCGGATGTGTGAGCGTTAGAGCTATTGGCGATGTAAATGACAATGTCATTTACCCATGTGGAGCATTTAAAAAATAATATTACTACTCCTCAAACATAAGTCAAACTCTAAAGTAAGATATTGATGTAAGTCTGTCGATGTAAAAGCAGGGTTACAAGTTGACTTGTATTTTAGAGACACAACCAATAATTTTACATGAAGGCCCATAATAACGAAAATAAGAAAACGGCAAAACGAACAAAACAGTAATGAAATCAGGTAAAACCTCTTCTGGCTTTATGAACCCAAAGTAGGAAATTCAACCAACTGAGTTAAAGGCTCAAAAATGCATTAAACGCTCTTTGCGATTTTAGACCATTTATAATAATATTAAAAGCAATACTAGAAATCCCAGAATGCAACGTATTGTTGTTAAAAATCCGGCACTGTCTGAACGTGTTGCATATAGCATGAACTCGCTTGTCAATTAAAGATGAGTGCCCCTGGCTGGAGGAGAAGCAATGTGTTGAATATACACGTAAAGTCCTGACTGTTATGGGGCATATAAAAGTGTGTGAAGCATCTAAGACGCACATCATGGTTTAAGCTCAGGTTAGAAATGCAACGAAGGGTTTGGAGGTGGAGGGGGCTCAGGTAGGTGAGCTGACTTAAAGTCCTAAATGCTATGGGGCATTTAAAAGTGTGTGAAGCAGCTCTGACGCATGGCATGGCTTAAGTTCAGGTTAGAGATGCATAACTATTTAAACAAGACATTATTTTACCTGCTATTTACAATACCTCTTCATATGATAAAAATTGAGATGACAGTATCACTGGTCCCTCCTGCCTTGATTGATTGAGAATTCGTCATTTAGTTGTTCTTTTCTAATTGTCAATAACAGGGCTGGACAGTCCGTAGCGGGCACCAGGCGTTTCCCCGGTGGGCCGCTAGGGTGGGGGCCAATTTTAGGTCACTGGGGGCCGTTTTTGTTACAGGGCCGTTTTTGCAGCATAGCTGCAAAATATGCAAAATCGGCCCCTGTAACAAAATCGTCTGAAACCGGCCATGGCAAACAGCTCCGCCGCTCCCAGGGGGGCCAGCCTAGCTCTTTGCCATGGCCAGTTTTGGTTCCCAGTCCAGCCCTGGTCAATAATAACACTCATGAGCTATGTGGCAACTGCCCGAGTTTATCGCTTAGTTTCTATTTGAAAACCAGTAGCCTAGGTGCCTAGGTTGTTGTCACACTCCTCATTTTGCCTTTCCTCTGATCCATGTCTAAAATATTGCCATTAATCACAGGTTCCTGGACGGTGCGAATGTCGAGAAGCATCGCTACCTGATGAAGAGACCAGATCCGAATATTTTTAAAATAAAAATTGTCCTAAACATCAACAAAATATGATAGGCCATTGCAATAGATTAAAAAAATCTATCGGCAATGGGACTCGAACCCATGCCTCTGGAGAAGCAGGAGCCTTAATCCTGCAGCTTAGACCACTAGGCCACTCTCCTTTCCATTGGGCCAATGTTTAATTCTAAAATACAGACTGCAAAAGCGAGCCACTAAGAGCCGCATAGGATAATGTTAAAATAAGGTGTGCAAATATGCATTTTTCTGATCGATTAATCGATTTCTGAACAGACAGCAACAAAAAGTTTATGTAATCTATGTTGTTCCTGCTTAGTTTTCACATGCTTTACTTAATCTTGCATCACTCGAGTGGTTGCTTTTTCCAGGAGGCTATGTTACTTTTTTCAGGTTGTATGTTTTTTTAGGCAGCATATAACTGTTGCCTAGTGCATAATTTGATTTGAGTTTCATCGAGGTGCTTCTATGGGGCCACAATTAAGTTGCAGCTGCAGGCAGTGCAAGTTTCTCTCAGTGCCTATCAGTAGGATAAAAAGGTGGCAGATTACATGGTGATCTAATCCTTGGCCTCTCTGCAAAGGCACGGAGCAATGGTCACATATGCCGGCACTTTAGGCGGCCCTGTTGACTTTACAAAAACACAAGACGACTGTTTGAAGCAACTCTCCTGAGACTGACATTTGAATCTTCAGAGCAGCAACCGACCATGATCCTACCCTGGCCCAGTGGGAGGGCCAACTGTTTAGTGGTATAGAGTCAGACCAGTTGTAGAGGGGTAACTGGTCCCTTCAATCTGGGCTCTATAATTAAATAGCACATCTGCCGTTCCGCCAATGGCTACAAGCCAGACAAAGGGATGCTCCTATCTGCCGAACAAAGATGCCTCATTGTGATTGGCTAGAATACTCCTCATAGTGACACCCATTTAGATGTTGTCTTTTCCAAAGATTCACACCGGTAGCAGCGCACACAGAAGCAGGGCGGAAGTGACTTCCACCCAAACAGTCCAGTAGTGACAGCGAGCAGGGGCAGAGCGTGTACCCCCCAAGTGCACGCTGCCACTGCCCTAGGGGGACACAAGGAGAGCAGTGACCTGAAGGTACCCAGAGGAGACATCCACCACTGGCCAGATGCTCATTGGCCTTGGAGGCCGCCCTAGTGACATCAGCACGCCTCTGCGAGATACCGCCAAAGCTCCACGCAGACCAATCACAGTCGTTTCATGCAGAACACCTCATCACATGACTGGACCGCATCATAATATTATGGATAACCTAAGGGCAGTGACCCCGCGTACTCAGCCACCATGTCAGTTATCCTTCTGACATACATGTTACAAATAACACTCAAGGGTAGTGGGGAGTAAGGCTTAAAACCACAATTAAAACAAAATAAAACCACAAATACTGTCAAAATTGTTCTGTTACTAACGTGTATGTATAACACTGTTGAGAATGCATTCAGAAATTAAAACAAGACGTTATATATACCCTTATATTGATTCGATCTCAATTTAATAGCTTTAAAATGTTGAATGAATTCTCAACAATGTTTCAAATACAAGTTAATAACAGAACCATTTTGATAGTATTTGTGTTTTGTTGTTTGGATTGCGGTTTTCTCTCCTTACTCCCCACTACCCTTTAGTGTTAAATGACTGTACTGCTCGAGTACGGGAAGCGCTTGGGACAGCTGTCCCGAAGAGGCCCTTAATGACTGACATGTGCCTTGCAGCACCACGACCCCTCCCCGTTAAGTGATGGTCGGCTCCTTCCACAGACCAGTACACTGTAACCATCCTTGGACCCCAAACATTTACTAAACTCCTGCCCTGACGTGATCAGGTACTCACCACGGTGCCATGCTGCCCCTGCCGACCCCCAGCAGCACAGGGTGCCACTGGCTCAACTGCACGATGTATCACTCGTAAACGCAGGTTCAAATCCCAGCTTCTTCACTGGACCAAATTGTGTGACCCTGCACAAATCACATTATTTCACTATACCGCATGCTAGTTTACCATCAAATCTGAGAATAGTGAAGAAACTTCATTTAGGATGTGTGCTGTATAAACACTTAACCTGTCTATGGTTTAACAGACAGTGTTGCTCCAAATAAAACGATACTGGCCTCATATAAGGGGCACATAACACATGTATATCTTGGTTCACTCATGTCCAGGCCCTGAGGTCACCGGAGGTGGGGAAAGTTCACATCTACAAGCTATTACTTTTAGGAGATTCCACAGCAAATGTATACAATTAACCTCATGTACTACAGTGAAAAACAAGCCTTCAAGAAATCACCAATTTTTCACTTAAGTCTGTATCACATGTTCACAGAACGCTTGCTGTGTCCTTTCAATGACTCCGCTGGATTGCTTTAGTACCCTACCGCCAAACCAGACCGCTGGCCCGACTCTAGCTCGGCTCCTCCTATGAATTTCTGTCCCCCTTCTAACACATGTCACACGTGCATCACCTTCACTTGCACTGCTGTTGCACCAGACCTCAGTTTCCCACAGGGGCCACTGCTCCAGAGCGCCCCCTTCTGTCCTCATGCCAGAGCTCCTGGCTCCCTACCTGGCCGCTAGGCCACGAGCACCACTTGTGACCTGCCTGCAAAGGTGCACTCCCCAACACGCACTGCTTCCACATACATGCCTCAAGCAGTTGTGTGTGAGCTCCCACATGTCTGTAATGGTTGTGTGCGAGCTCCCACCAAGGTTGTAACAGTTGTGGGCGAGCCCCCACCAGGGATCTAACAGTTGTGTGCGCGCTCCCACCAGGGCTCTAATAGTTGTGTGCGCGCTCCCAACAGGGCTCTAACAGTTGTGTGCGACCTCCCGCCAAGGCTGTAACAGTTGTGTGCATGCTCCCACCAGGGCTCTAACAGCTGTGTGTGCGCTCCCACCAGGGCTCTAACAGTTGTGTGCGCGCTCCATTTGGAGATGGGCAGTGCTTGAAATTAACCACTTGGACAAAGGAACCTGCAAAGATTACTACTCAAAACGAAAGCGGGGACTGGGAATTTGCTATGTTACTAGGTGGGCCTTTGTGTAAATTGTAAAGCGCTTTGAATATAGACTGTGTGCTTTACGGATGTTGTTGACTCGCCGGCCTCTTCTGCGTAGGAGCAGGAGAAATGCATTTATTTCTGTTTCGCATTTTGCCAGACTGGTAAAAGATCAACTTTTGCTCAGAGACACCACACACATTGCGGTGTGCCTGTGCAAGTACAAAATAAAGTAAAAAGAAAAAATGCGCAGTAATGTGGTTCAGCGATTAGCCGTGTGCGTCCTCGGGGTGCGGGCTCCAGCTGGACAGGGCCAGGGCAGGGTAGGAATTTTTGTGCTTGAGCAGCGCAGCCTGTTTGCGTAGGCTTTCCAACCCCGTTTATACATTAAATGACCTGATCTGCCGCATATTTTCAGTAAACAAAGGGAGAGACATGCGATTTGTCGCTGTCCAAGAAAGCTCTAATTTAACAAGAGGCAGACTTTTGGTACGCCTGCGTACGATGTATAACATCGCACGCATGCGAGAGGGACAGGTCAGACAAAAGAAAGTGCGAATGCAGGCAGCCAATGATATGAAAGAAAAGCATTTACAAATGAAATAGGACTCGCATTTACGCAAGTCCTATTGCATTGCAAATAAGAATGCGGGCGCCGAAGAAGGCAGGAACGGGAGTTGGTGGAGGGGTGGTGGTGGCCAGAGAAGTCACGGACTGCGGGAGGGAACAGGGGGAGGAAGGGGAACAAAAGAGTTGCTGAAGTAAAGGGGCTGATAGCCGTGGAAGGACACAATTGACGTCATGGCAGGAAGGAGACGGGACTAATACGCCGGCAGCCAATCAGAATGCAGCATTTCAGATTTGAGCCAATCAAAAGCATGGGCAGAAAGTGGGCGGTGCTTCCCCCACAATACTGTATACAGCATCTCTCGACGAGACAGCGCATGCGCTGCCTAGCCGAGACCTAAACATTTTGGGTAGATGGCTGTAGATTGTTTGTAGTTGAGGCTCTCAGTCACAAGTACTTTGGACAAAGCATACTTCCTGATAGTGTTGGTTCACAGCATAATTTTTTGATGACTGAATGACTTGGCTTTAGTCACGGAGATCACTGCATACCTTTTTAGTATCCATTATTGCTGAAAGTCTAGCATGTTGCATATGTTTCAGCAGTGGTTGCACATTCTGTATGTATTATTATATGCACAAGACAAGTAGTGTTTGGGCAATTGAATCAAGGGTGTTGTTTTTATCCATCTCATTGGTCCTCATTTTATCAGGATTTGAAGGATGAAAAGGTAAGACCGGACTGTCAGGATTTAAACCTGCGATTTGCCGGTCCATGGAAACGTGGTCTGAAGACTAAACTACGTTATAAATGGCAAAGCACAAACAATTGATGGAGAGTGAGCAAAAAAATTATGGATTTAACCCTGGTCTCTTGACTGGGGGGAATGTTTTGATTTGTTCTGCATTCCGTCCATCTATTGTGTTTCTTTTGCTTCCTTGCCCTAAGTTCGCCGGGTATGCCCAGACGTAGGTCCCAGGCTCACTGTGCCACTGGAATCAAGCTATCCTGGCTGATATGGGGTGAAACCCTAAAACCGGTTCTAGGATGCTTATTTCCGGTCCAGGGAGGACCTGACTTGGCAGTTTGAGCTGGACTGTTCCCATGAGGCACAGGGTCAAGACTGATTTGCATATGGCCAGATCTAAACTGGGGTGGCATGGTGAGCAAAAGAATTACGGATTTAACCCAGATCTCTTGACTGGGGGTGAATGTTTTGATTTGTTCTGCATTCCGTCCATCTATTTTGTGTCTTTTGCTTCCTCGGCCTTAGTGCGCCGGGTATGCTCAGACGTGGGTCCCGGGGAGGAGTTTTACGTTTAACACGATCAAGGAATGAAATTCCCTTTCCCTATATCTCAGAAAAATGTCCCCCCTTCTCGAATTCAGGAAACAACTGAAGACCTGGCTTTTTTAGTAGTAGTAGCACTGAGCTTAGTATGTAGCACTGGAAGCGCCATGACACCCGAGGGTATTCTTGCGCTGTATACATTTTATTAACATATCATAGCATATGCCCAGACGTGGGTCCCAGGCTCACTGTGCCACTGGAATCAAACTATCTTGGCTGATGAGGGATGAAACCCTGAAACCGGTCCTAGGATGCTTGTTTCCGGTTCAGGGAGGACATGGCCTACCAGTTTGGGCTGGACTGTTCCCATGAGGCACACGGTCAAGACTGATTTGCATATGGCCAGGTCCAAACTGGAGTGGCATGGTGAGCAAAGTAATGATGGATTTAACTCAGATCTCTTGACTGGGGGAAAATGTTTTGATTTGTTCAGCATTCCGTCCATCTATTGTGTGTCTTTTGCTTCCTCGTGCTAAGTGCGCCGGGTATGCCCAGATGTGGGTCCCGGGCTCACTGTGCCACTGGAATCAAGCTATACTGGCTGATAAGGGGTGAAACCCAGAAACTGGTCCTAGTATGCTTGGTTCTGGTCCAGAGAGGACCTGGCTTGCCAGTTCGGGCTGGACTGCTCCCATGAGGCAAAGGGTCAAGACTGATTAGCAAATGTCCAGGTCTAAACTGGGGTGGCATGGTTAGTCAAAGAATGATAGATTTAACCCAGTACTCTTGACTAGAGATGAATCTTTTGATTTGTTCTGCATTCCGTCCAACTATTATGTGTCTTTTGCTTCCTCGCCCTAAGTGCGCGGAGTATGCTCAGACTGGGGTCCCGAGCTCACTGTGCCATTGGAATCAAGCTATCCTGGATGATGAGGGGAGAAACCCTGAAACCGGTCCTAGGATGCTGTTCCCGGTCCAGGGAGGACCTGGCTTGAAAGTTCGGGCTGGACTGATCCCATGAGGCACAGGGTCAAAACTGATTTGCATATGGCCATGTCTAAACTGGGGTGGCATGATGAGCAAAAGAATGATGGATTTAACCCAGATCTCTTGACTGGGGGTGAATGTTTTGATTTGTTCTGCATTCCGTACATCTATTGTGTGTCTTTTGCTATGTTAGAAATGGAGCATCATTCCTTCTCTGTGTGCCTCCTTTTAATCTTGGAAGTGTAGTTTCAGTTATACACAGTAATATTTTAAAAGGCATGATCAAAAGTTTGTTACACAGAAACATGTACAATTTAGATGTCACCTTGGTAGGCCATTGTATGACATGATTTTGTCCCCTTTATTATTTTGAGGTACACTAATCATGAAGCATGCAACACATCTGATGTATTCAGAAACAGTTTTATTTGTTTCAGAAATGTGACTTTTTGATTTGAAACTATGAATCCTGGACTGCATAATACCTTATGGTTCATGCTTTTTTTAGATTATGGTATTTGCTAATTTTAGACAGGAATTTATATCAAAATGCTTTGAAACAATACATAAAAAATTATATTAGTGCTAATAAAGCTTACCACACAACCAGTCTGGCCCCGAACTGATCAAATTGTCAAATAATATCAGTTCATGTGCGTCCTAAGTGCAAAAATATAGCACCCCTTGTTGAATATATAATAAAGTTTCTCCACATATATCAAGAGTAGGTAGACCTTTGAGGTAAGCCTGGCATTAATTATTTTTGGGATTTTTAATGGAGTTGGGGTTCGGCTGGGGAAGCTTAGAACTTACTTAATTTTTATTTTAGTGGCACGAAGAGAAATTTGCATAAAATGGGACCCGAAACTGTATCACACTTGTGAAGGTTGGAAATACGCGGTTAGACATATTGCTAGACTTGATTGTCAATCTGGCTTGGAGGAAAAAAATATGGGCACCTTTTTCCTTAAATGTTTCTTAAAATCTTCCTACATTTATCTTAAACGTTACTTAAAGTCACATATAGCAGAGGGGAGGATTGGTAGATTAGGTAATTACATATTGGAATAGTCCAAGGATTAACACAAATCTCAATCAGTTGTTGAGGTTAGTGGTGAGAACCATTAAAAACCCCTCTCCAACTACTGGTTGAAGAAGGTTGACTTAAGAGAGCACAAAATCTAAGAGGTCTTGTTTCCTGCTGTTCCCAGACCATTTTATCGCATAGGAGGACTTGAAAAAAAAAAGAGTAGGTAGACCTTGTTCTTCTTTGTTCCCCACATAGTAGTCAGGCATTATCTTTACTGATGCATGCGCGGCCATCTCATTGTATTCTCTTGCTCCTGGCAGAGCCTGACCAAGGTGATCTTATCTTCCAACTCTATGATTTAATAGTAACTTCATCAGCCTGAAGTACAACCTATTATATGGTAGAATTATCTATGAGCATTCAGCTCATTGGCTGTTACATAGAAAATTCCTATAGGTCCAGCAGTCCCAGCCCTTTTTGGTTGGAAAATTCTTAGCTGCTCCTCAGCCAGTTGGTATATTTCAAACTTTAAAAGATCCACACATTGTAAGGTAAAGATTGACAGAACTTGACCCCTGGTGGGTTCAAAGCAACATCAGATGATCTTTCATTTGCTTTCACATCGAAAAATAAAAAAACAAGAGATATAAACATCACATTGTTTAGCTGTTACCATGAATTTTCTAGGTTTGACCATCCCAGAGTTTTGCATAGTGTAAGTGAGAACCATTTACCCTTCTATTCAATGGGTCCAGGTTTGAAAAGGTAACAAAGTTGAATACTTTGGATAAAGATATATTACCCTGACATAGCCTCACAACAGCCCATTCAGCCTCCTTTGAATCACTAATTGGACCTACTCCTCTATCATTTTAATGTCCACTTCGAACCCATTGTGTTGCCCCACTACTTCAGTATCTTATAACGCATCAACAAAGGTATCCAATGGATACACCAAATGGTACAGCAGCTTTAGGGTACCACAAGAATCTAATCTTTGCAAAGCTTTTTAGAACACATCTGCCCACCACAGGAAAATTAAGTTGCTTTTGTTTGTCACAGGATTGCCCATTATTCATATTTGAGAAAACACAGGAGCAGAGCATGATTTTTGCACTCAGCTTCTATGTTGACAGCATAGAGTATTAGCTCTTTTTTCAAAACTGGAGGTTTACATGTGATCAATGGTTTTGTGTTACACTTATATTGGTATCTTGATGATGACCTTGGTTAATGGATGGATTGCTGATATGGATATTACTTCATCTTTTGGAATCTGATGAAATATCGGTGCCCTTGTAGGTGTAGGCCGAAGTATAGCATTTGGCTGAAATATATATCAGACTTATCGAATCGGGGAAGCACCAAAAGTGTCATTATTATAGTATGTGGTGTGTGATGATACAAGCATAATAAAATGAAGATGTTGAAATCAGAATAACGCAGAAAGAATGAATGCATTCAACACAAATAAAAATGTATTGAAGCAAAAAATTTGACCGAGACTTAACCAATAAGAGGGCTTGCACAAACGAAATGCCACAGGATCAGTGACGTGAACCAAAAGGTTCTAGCTATGGGTTTTTCTACCGCAGGCACTGAAGCCAGTGAAGATGATTGCAATGGTCAGAAAGAACTGAGAAGACCAAGGGCCATATGTATCAAGCCTTTTTCCCATTTGCGAATTGGAAAAAGCCTTTTGGGATGTATCATCCCAAAAGGCCATCGCAAAATAGAGAATTGCAAAATTTGCGACTCTCTATTTTGCGAATGCAATTAAGGAATTGCAAATTGCGATTCCTTAAATGCAACTCTGGAAGCACCAGAAATTTGCTATTTGGCCTTAAGGAATTGCAAATTACCACCAACTTCAAATTGGTGGTAATTTGCAATTTTCTTTAAAAAAGCACTTTTTTGATTTTTAGGTCTCGCGACCTGCGTTGCACTACGCAGCAGTGCTTACGCAGGCAAGAGTCCTTTTGTCCGGGGTCCAGAAATCGACCCTGGAATCGCACACATTCGTGCGTGTGCGATTCCATTTCAGCTCCCCCATTGGCCTTTGCGTGCGTCTTCTTCTAAAAGACTGTACGTAATTGGCCCCAGGCGCGCGCATAGCTCCTCCCATGGCCTATTGGTGTCTATTACGAGCACCAAGCGCGTAATAGACACCAATAGGCCGTGGGAGGAGCTGTGATCGCGCCCAGACACAGGCGTGACGGGCGCGCCACTTGTCTTATTTTGTCTGTGTTTCACGTCTTGGTCTCTGATATCCGTCTTCTGCAGCCCACACACTCGGTGCTCATGTTCTTAAACTGAACTGTACACCCTTTTACATCATTGTGTATGTGCCCATGGCCATTTCACCGAGGGTCACTGACCGGCGCAAAGGCATGATTTGCGCCGCTGTCTAGCCCGCACGCTTTAACCGTGTGCATTTTCCTCTGCTCTGCCTTGCCATCTTACCTACGTTTGGGCCGTTCTCGATGAAAGAAAGGTGGAGAACGGCTCGGGCCACCTGGACTTGGGTGATAGGGGGCGGGCCGCAACCCAGAAGGATTTATTTTCCCGGTGTTTCCCTCGACTGTCGATGCCTCCGGAAGTGCCTCTGGAAACACCGTTCATTTCCGTGTCTGCGCCGCACCGCGGAATTTCACTTCGCGGCAGATGCAAACGGTTCAAAAACAGAACCATTAGACTTAGGGACACCGGGTTCCCTTTTTTTTCACCCACACCAACAAAAGGAGAAAAGCGACATAAACAATCAAAAACGCTCGCAAAAGCGCGGCGGTCTGCAACGGATGGTGTTTCGCGGCAAAGGCCCTTGTGTTTTGGACCTATTATCTGCCAACCATTTCTCAGGGTTTGGCACAGGTTGGTAAAAAAAATTCCCAATTTTCCGGCCACAAACGATGCCATCTGTTTCCAGAACCTCGGGTAGAAAAGAACATTTATCCCTTAAACAGAAAAAAAAAATGGTGTTAAGTAACATACATGCTAATAGACCCGATTCCGGCTGGAGACTCCCGTTTTAAGAAGGCAAATTAGCTTTATTTTATCTGTCTTCCACGTGCGCTTTAAAAGTGCTGTCTACTGGGAGGTGAACATTCTTTTAGTGGCACCACGTAGCTGCCACACAGCAGTAACATCCCTAGGACTCAGCAAGAGGTGCTGGCCCTTTAAAACCAGCCGCATGCTTAATGCAATGTTTACTTTTCATTTGGTGGATAGCATTAGAGCTCTGGAGAACTGCACTTGTCTTTGAAGGTCTGAGTTTCTGTAACTTTATATAGATTTAGGCCCCTCCCATCAGAAACATGACCGCATGGAGCGAGCGCGCGCTCTAGGTGAGGGACACGAGATGGACCTTCTCCCAGGGCACCTGATATCAGAGGGGCGCACTGAGCGGACCTAGCACTCCTGTTATTCAGTTTTCCAGTGCCTGTCCAGTCAGCCCAGGCTCTCATTCCCTCGCATGCCGTCCCGCCTGGGGTCTCACTTCAAATCTGGCATCAGTGCAAAGGTGCTCAGGTGTGGCACAGATGAGGCGAAGAGGTGGAAGGGTGTCCTGGGGCTGGTCACTGCTGTCAGGGGATCACTCAGCGCGACCCGACCTGTGGACACGAGGGAGTCCCCCTCTGAGATCACAGCAGGAGCGAGGAGGAAGATAGGGGGGTGGCAGCAAAGGTCGAAGGAGGGTAGGCCCCCAACACTTCCCCTTTTGTACCCCAGGAAAGGTGAGGATACCCCGAAGGCTCTCCGGCGCAGGAAGGTAAATCCCTGCATGTCTGGGCCATTGGTATATTTTTCCAGAACAAACCCACGCTTTAAGATTTTATTTTCAGGAAACAAACATCACAAAAAGATAGTGTCAAAGATGGCGTCTGCTCCTTACAGGCTCAGAGCTTCCAGAGGAGCCGTCACAGATCAGAGGTGTGAACTGCAGCCCTGTGCCTCAACCATTTCATACTGCAAGTCCGCCCGTCCCAGTGTCCCCTGTCACCTCTGCAGTGTGTACGACATTAACACACCCAGAGGGGGTATGGTGTTTAACACACAATCAGTAACCCGTTTCATACAGAAACAACCTGTAACTTCAAGTGCTGACAGTAACAGAACCACACCAGGCCAAATCAGAAACAAGGTATCGCATTTAAGGGAGTTTCAGCTATTGGCATTGTAAATGACAATGCCTTTTGTTTATCTTTTGGAACATAAATAAAACGCATTGTCATTTACAATGCCAATAGCTTAAACTCGTGTAAATGCGAGACCTATTGCATTGCAAATGCTTGTTTAAAAGTGCCATATGTCGCACATACATGCCCTTAGGGAATGTATGTGCGCAAAATGTGCACACATGCATATTTCAGGGGTGCAACAGGGTGTCCTTTTGCCACCCTTGTAACCTTGAAATTGCATTCTCAATTCGCAAATTGAGAATGTCTTCCTATTCATTCCTATGGGCCTCCTAGCCCATAGGAATGAATGGGAAGGCATTCCTTATTTGCGAATCTCAATTTGCGATTCGCAAATAAGGAATATGTAGGATTCACAAAATTGTTAGCAAATCCTACATACATTGCATTTTGCGATTCTCTAATTGGGATTCTCTAAAAATCACAATTTGAGAATCAGAAAACTCTTTTTTGATACATATGGCCCCAAGTTCCCTTTCTATGCATAGAAGTGTAAATAGAAAGCAGACACACACCCACACCTGTCATCGGAATTGCAGAATTCAGGACAGGATTCAAACGCAGGATCCAATATCTCACTGGACCCGAGAGCATCGAGACAATGGAACGACTTCCCTTTGCAGTATACACTCGTATGCAGGTGAGAGTACGAAAAGGTCTCAAGAACCACAATCTTCATCATCGACTTACCATCACTTTCTCACCTCACCATCACTTCCCACCTGAAGCTGCTCTGCTAATATGTTTCAATGTCTGCCGCATTAATACACACATATTACCCACAGTTTGCACTGCAAATATACCTGCATTCGTCTATATCCCAATATGCTGGCTACATATCCTCTTGTTAGACACTGTTCCACTCGGAGAGTTGGTACCCATTTAAAAAAAAATATATATAATAAAATAAATACGTGAAATTTGGTTTGTAAGTATGTAATGTATTTTATGCACTATTTCGGTTTATATTTCTCTAATAAAAATTTAATTGAAAGAAATTATTCCCTAATAATTCAGCATCTCTTTTTTACTGCCGCGTATGTCACTACTTTCACTGTGTGCGCTTGCTCTTTAGAGACTTTTTTCAGTCTATTTGTACATTATTTGAAAATGCTCTGTCAATTCTTTTGACAGTCCGCGTTGCTAACTCAGCATTCGCTGCTCTGGATTGAACATTTTCACAAAGGCGCCGGAATGAATAGCTCGGTCTATTATCTTCTCAAACTGGGTTAATTCCTCACCTATGCAATTTCCTTTTGTTCCTGCTCCGCTGTGCGATGCTAGAGTCTTTAATGATAGTTGTTGTACCAGCCGCTCAGGAAAGGCTCTTTGTAGCTTGGATTAGACAATCTCCGCTGTGTCTCCATTTGGAGAAGTCTTTATTTAACTACGCTTTTGATTGCTTTGCTTACCATATTTTTTGCAAATAGCATTTTTTTTAAGCAGCCGTTATAAATATTCCGTTTATTTTGCAGTAGATTCTATATTCTGGTCTCCTTAACTTGTTATAAAAAATAATCCGTTTAGGGGAGCAAAGCATTTTTTTGGAGACCGTTGCCGCTGAATGTCGAGGTTGCCGAATACTTGGGCTCCTTACTGTTGGTTGCAGCTGATGCCTGTTTCTTCTTGTTTCATAATCTCACACTTGCATGTTCTTTTTCATCCCCTTTTTCTTCCTTTATTTCTACTCTTCCTATCAAACAATCAATCAATCAATCAATCAGAGTATTATAAAGCATGACTACTCACCCCTGAGGGTCTCAAGGAGCTGGGTGGGGGGCTGGGTCTGCGGTTCAGTAGAAGAGCCAGGTCTTGAGGTCCTTCCTGAATTGCGGCAGCGATGGTGATTGCCCGAGGTGCAGAGGCAGGGAGTTCCAGGTCTTCGCAGCGAAGTAGGAGAGGGATCTTCCTCCAGCCATGGTCTTGCGAATCTGTGAGACGGTGGCCAGGGCCAGTTGGGCGGAGTGGGGATGTCTGGTGGGAGTGTAGAAGGAGAGGCTGTGGTTGAGGTGCGCAGGTCCGGTGTTGTGGAGGGCTTTGACGTTAGAATTACAAAATAGTCCCTGACAGGGGAGATTCACACAGAAAACTGTGAATATAGGCCTGAAATATTAATTGTTTCCTATGTGAATCTCCCCTGTCAGGGACTATTTTGTAATTGTAACGTACTACTACCCAAGGTTCCTGACCATTACAATTGGGTTCCCTTGTTAATTAAACACGTGGAGGGCTTTGTAGGCATGTGTGAGAAGCTTGAAGGTGATTCCCTTGTTGACCAGTAGCCAGTGAAGGTCTCTCAGGATGCTGGTGATGTGGGTGCGGCGTGGAATGTACAGGATGAGACTGGCTGAGGCATTCTGCATGGTCTGCAGTTTTTGGGCAAGTTTGTGGGTGGTGCCGGCATAGAGTATGTTGCCGTAGTCGAGTCTGCTGCTGATGCATGCATGGGTGACTGTTTTCCTGGACTCTGTGGGGATACAATTGAAGATTTTACAAAGGAGGTGGAGCATGTGGAAGCAGGGGGAAGACAGCATTCATTTGGCGGTTCCTTAAGAGCAAGGAGTCCAGGATGATGCCGAGGTTTCGTGCATGGTCCCTGGGACTGGGGGGGATTCCAAGCGCTGCGGGCCACCAATAGTCATCTCAGGTGGAGGGGGAGGAACCCAGGATGAGGACTTCAGTCTTGTCTGAGTTAAGCTTGAGGCAATTGCCCTTCATCCAGGTGGCGACTGCCTTCATCCTGTTGTGTGAGTTGCTCTTGGTGGCTGTGGGTTCGTGTGTGAGGGAGAGAATCAGCTGGTTGTCATCAGCATAGGAGACAATGCTGAGTCCGTGGCTTCTAATGATGGCTGCAAGCAGGGCCATGTAGATGTTGATGAGGGTGGCGCTCAGGGAGGATCCCTGAGGCACTCCGCAGCTTATCACTAAGGGTTCCGATTTGAATGGTGGAAGTCTGATTCTCTGCATTCGGCCGGTGAGGAAAGAGTGGGTCCATTCTAGGGCTTTGTCGCGGATGCCGGCGTGATGGAGTCTTGCGCAGAGAGTGTGGTGGGAGATGGTGTCGAAAGCAGGCGAGTGATCCAGAAGGATGAGGGCTGCAGTCTCGCCTCGGTCGAGGAGGGTACAGATGTTGTCTGTAGCGCCAAGGAGAGTGGTCTTAGTGCAGTGGTTGCTCTGAAGCCCAATGGGGAGAGGTCCAGGATTTTGTTTGTTTCAACGAACTCACAGAGTTATGCGTTGATGGCTGTCTCCATGACTTTGACTGGGAAGGGGAGCAGAGAGATGGGTCTGTAGTTCTTGAGGTCCATTGGGTTGGTAGAAGGTTTCTTCAGAAGGGAACTGCTCTCGTGCTTCCAGTCTTCATGGAAAGATGCAGACTTGATGGAGCAGTTGATGGTGCGGCAGAGTTCAGGTGTGATGGAGGTGCTGACTCTTTTGAAGATGTGGTGAAGGCAGGGATCCGAGGGGGCTCCGGAGTGGATACTCTTCATGCTTCTAGAGGTGTCATCAGGGGTGAGGGTAGTCCAGTTGGTCAAGGTCTGCTGGGGGCTGGAGTAATTGGGTGCGTGGTTGCGAGTGGAGTGGGTGTGTCTTAGGTTGCTAAGCTGACGTAGATCTTTTTGATCTTGCGGTGGAAGAAAGTGGTGAAGTTATTACTAAGGTTGGGCAGAGCTGGCGTAGTGCCTCTATGTGTAGCTCCACGGAGTTTGAAAAAAACTCAGTGGATCTATACATAGCTCCGCTCCGCTCCCTCCCTGCTCCCCCTCTCAAATGCTTTAAAAGTATTAAAAAGAAGGCACTTACCTGTGTTTCTGCCACCTCCCCTGCCTGGCCGCTCTCCTTACTGCTCCACACCACCTCGCGTCCTTCTTCATTGAAAAAAACACTACATTGTACGTCTTGCACGTGCACATGCGCACTCGCAAGACGTACGATGTAGTATTTATTTTATGAAAAAGGATGCGAGAGGCGCAGGAAGAGGAGCAGCCAGACAGGGGAGGCGGTAGAAACATAGGTAAGTGCCTTCTTTTTATTATTTTTAAAGTATTTGGAAGGGGGGAGGGAACGGCTAACTCCGCTCCACCACGGAGGCGGAGTTTTCCCTATCTCCAAGTTCGCCACAGAGCGCGCAGTAGGCAAATCTCTTCAAACTACGCTGCTGGAGGGAGTTACCCGCCCAGGGTTAATTATTACAGATGTCTTGGGATGGGGGATGTCTGCTTTCTCTGTGCTGGGTTTGGTGAATTCTTTGATTATGGCGCAGAGTTCCTTGCTGTTGTGTGCATTGGTGTTGATGGGTTCCTCGATGGCTGCTTTCTTTGTTGTTCTGAGGCGGTGGTGTGTGGTGATGCAGATTGCTTTAACTTCTTCAAAGGCCCTTGTCTGCCTTTCTGCTGGTAAAAATAAAGTCTTAGTCCCCAAAATGTGTGCTGGTACCCACCACCTGCAATCACCTGCACAAATTAAGCACTGCATCTTTCACATTTCGATACTATTGAGGTCGAGCAGAAGACCTTTTATAGTCTTTGACGTACATATCTGCATGTTTAGACTGCAGAAATTGCGGGATTTTATGCTGTCACTAAAATGGACCTTTATAAAAAGTAGAATCAATCGACCCAATTCTAGCTATATATAGAGTTTTGTGAGTACATCAAATATGCAAGTTGAAGGAAGGACACCACAATCTTATTCAAACATGCATACATTACATTCTGATAATTTGTAATCCTAAATTGTAACTGTGATTGGAAAAATCTACAAATACTGGGGTGTTCTGGGGGAAAACCAATGCACATTTGATTACCACCCACAAAGGAGTGGCAGTAGGCGAGTGGTGAAAGAAGTGCACTGAGGAAGTCTAAATTCATCCAGGGGCTTTAAATAAGAGGCAAAATTGCGCATTCCAAAGCCAAAACTTTTCCACATAAATGTGCCTCAAAGGTATAGATTCTGAAGGAAACCCCATCAAATATGCCCAATGCCTAATTTACGGTGTGTCAGGCAGGTCTGACGCTTTCGAGGAGCATACACATACCTACATTTCTGAAAAATATCAAAATTTTTCAATTTTGTAGCACCGCTTCCCTTAAAAACATTTTTAAAACAAATAATACCAGCAGTCCATAAAATGAAATTTCACATGATATTTCCTTTTTTCATAGGGTATTCCTGTAGTTCTAAACTTCACTTCCATACTATCTCTTCCAAATTCATTTGTAGCTAAATGTAAATGACAGAGAAACTTTGTGCAAGCGCCAGCTTTAAAAAAAAAAGAATAAAAAACTACATCTGACAGTTTCATACACCAGGCAGTAGAGCTAGTTTACTGGCTCATAAAGCAGTGTTATTGCTCAGATTACTGAGATCTTACAGTTTAGGGCAGCAGACAGTTTACACCAATCTTACTGGTTCTCATCTCAGACAGCAGTAGTGATTGCCTGTCAAATATCAACATTGGGTATATATTTGGAAATACAAATCTTTTGTTCAGAAACATCAGCATATCAGTTAATCAAAATATACTCCATTTCGATATAAAAAAAAGCTTTCCATTTTGGAAAATGAAACCACATTCTCTGAAAAAAACTGCCCTTCCATGTGTATGTTTGGCCAGAAGTCCAGAAGTATCCATTTACATTTTTTAGAGAATATACATTTGATGCCCAAACACAAGTGTGCCGTTTTCATCAAAGCACTCACACATGTAATACGGCCACTGATGGATAGATTCTTTGTAGCAGGCTCTTGTTTCACCATCTCATGCTAGAGGTTACCCATCATATGCCAAAAATGACCACTATTTGGTCAGGACCTGCATTATACCAAAGTTGGACACCATCATCTCCATAAAATACCAAGATGTACCACCATAATAATAGGGCCCGCATTATGCCTGGAGTGGGTTTCATTGCACAATAGGATGATGAAAGTATGCCAAGATCTCTCACCATTGTGCCAGGACCAATATTACTCCAGAGGCAGACACCATTTTGTCAAAGATAGTCCAGGAATTAACTCTATTATACAGAGGTTATCACTGTTCCAGTTACGGGCACCATCACAACAAGACTACTCAAATATGTCAAGATTTTCACTCGCTATGCAAGGCTCATTATTGTGCGATGGGTGGGCCTCATTCAATGAATGCCCGTAAATTGCCAGGAGTTACCATCATTTTGCCATGATCAGCAGAATATTGTGATATCTTCCACCATGCCCTGAACGTCCAGAGTATGCCAATAATGTATTTCATTGTGCCAGGGACAGCATTGTTAGAAATGGGGGTCTCTAGTTGGCAGTGGTATGCACCATGTCCAAATAGAGACTCTTCCTTCTTGTCAGGGTAAGGGAGTTACATACCTAAGATCATCTGCTCTCACCCTTTGTAGCTTGGCACTGGCAGTCAGGCCCATCTCAGAGGCAATGTGTACAGTATTTGTACATAACGTACACAGTAACACAGTGAAACACTACAAATGGACACCACAACAGTTTAGGTTTAGAAAAATAAAGTATCTTTATCTAAACCAAAAAAAAGATCAAAACAACAAAAAGCCAACATACAAGACTTAAAATATAATTTTTTAAAGGTTTAAGCAATTCTGTCCATAGAACTTTCTAGATGCATTGATTTTACACAAAGTACCTGGGATGTGTTAAAATCCACAAGGAAAAACTGCCGCAGAGGAGGGAATCGTTGGAAATCACAGGGATGTGTCGGTACCTGAGTTCCTGGGGAAGTGATGCCTCAGTTCTGCTGCACGTAGGGGAAGTGTTACGTCGGCTTTGGACTGCAAGAAGGAAGCGATGCGTGGAAATGGTGATGCGTGGTGATGTTATGGAAAACTTGCCGCACAGGTGCGATGCATGGAAATCCTGATGCGCTGGAGGTCGATGGAGTGGCGGCAAACAGGCGCTGCATCGATTCTTTCACCCGCGATCACACGATGCGTCGATTCTTTTACCGGAAAAGCAGGGCCTGCATCTGAGTCAGTGCGGTGGTCTCGGAGTTCTGAGACATGGTGCGCTGGACTCAGGCTGCGGTGGTTTCTTCAGCTGCGGGCTACACAGTGGAGGTGTGTGGCTATTTCTCCCGCACAGCGGTACTGTGTCAGAAAAACAGGCACTGGAAGGGAGAAGGGTTTATTTAGAAGTCTTTAGCAATAGGAACCACCTCCAAGGGCCTAGAACCGGAATTGGCACCACTTGGCAGGTCAGACCTCCCAACAGTGGTGTTCAGGGATGCTGCAGGTGAAGTCTTTGATGGCCTTGAGACTTCTTAACAGGAGGCAAGTACACCCGAGTCCTTGGAGAAACTTCTCAAGCAAGATGCACAGTAAAGGTCCAGCTGTTTTGCACCCCAAAGCAGAATCAGCAACTGCAGGCAAACCCAGCAAAGCAACACACAGCAAAGGGGCAGTACTCCCCCTTACAGCTCTTCAGATCTTATTCTTGGCAGAGACTCTTTTTGATACAGAAGTGTTCTAAAAATCTGGGATTTTAGGTCCAATACTTACACCCCTGATGGTCTTTGAAGTAGGCATTCTTCAAAGGATTATCTTTGTAGTGCACAAGTTGTTGTAATGCGTGATCTTAGCTCCAGACATGCTCCTGGGGGTGGAGACATTATTGGGAGAGGCCAGCCGTATTGAGGTGTATGTGACAACTCCTCCCACCACTCTAGCTCAGGAAGGCCCATCAGCCTGGTCATGTGAAATCAGGATATGCAGGGCACACCTCAACTCCCTTGGTGTGACTCTCTAAAGTGAATGCACAAAGAAGCCCCTGTCAGTCTTAACCAGACATTGATTCCAAAGGCAGGCAGAGGCACAGAATAGTTCAACAAGAAAATGTCCACCTTCTAAAAGTGCCGTTTTCAAACACAAAATTAAAAAACTATCTTTACTAAAAGATGTTTTAAATTCTGAATTCAGGGACCCAAACTCCAAATCTCTGTCCCAATTGAAAATTACACGTGTAAAATGTTACAAGGCAGTTTCAATGACAGCCTATGAGAGAGCTGGTCCTTACAATAGTAGGAAAACGAAATTGGCAGTATTTCACTATCAGGACATGTAAAACACACACCAGTACATGTCATACCTTTCACATACACTGCAACCTGCCCATGGGGGAAGGTTAGGGCCAGGTCGAAATGGCAGTTTAAAACCACCGACAGACACTGCAAAGGCAGGCCTGAGACAAGTTTATAGGGCTACTCATGTGGGTGGCACAACCAGTGCTGCAGGCCCACTAGTAGCATTTGATTTACTGGCCCTGGGCACACCAAGTGCACTTTACTAGGGACTTACCAGTAAATCAAATATTCCAATCATGGCGAACCCATCAGAATTCCTGTTTACCCAGGGAGATCTTGCACTTTAGCACTGATCAGCAGTGGTAAAATGTCCAGAGGACATAAACCTTAAAAAATGAAGTCCAGCATAACATCAAAAATACAGGAGGTAGAGGCAAAAAGACCGGAGAAACCACGCCTAGCATGCCAGTTCTATCAAGCATTAAAGCAGGGATAGGAACCATTACATTAAGAATACCCAAATCATGTTGGCAATTACCACCATTGCACAAGAGGTGGGTCTCATTATGAAATATATGGTCCTCGTTTTCATAGGTCAATGCGTAGGCAGAGGTGAAAGGTAGGTGTTTTGCCAGGTTTAGAGAGTAACATTTCCAAACAGTAGTCCTGCCTCAAAAGCACATATACACTACATAAATATGAAGACTGGATATTGATTTTATATATTATTCTAACTCCACACACACCTTGGTACTGGGGTAGGTAATACAGCATACCAAAGCACAAATAACTGCTCGTTTAGGTTTTTTGATGCACATGCTCGATGGTACCAAACACAAACTGAGAGGATTGGTCTCAGTAGAGCGGTGATCCTCAATTGGTCCAGTCCCCAATGTTTGGGTTAAGCACACACACACAAACACACATGCACACACACACCATAGCAACAACATTTGTGACATTTCTGGTGTACTTTTCTGGCTGTGATTCCTGTACCTCACATAGCTATCATACTTTGCCTTCACTCCAGTTTTCAACTGCCAGAAGCATAGCTGCCTGTGCGCATACACAGTTAGATTGACAATACAGAGCATGAAACACAGCCAGTCACCAACTGCTGAGTTCCAGCCCCTTTATTGTCAATCACTTTGTCATTTTGAGAGAAGGGCCTGTGCTAAATAGGCGAGAGATGTGATTCCAAGCTTCAACTCCCTAGTAGAGTGCTTCTGCACTACCTAGTAAAAAACACACAAAGGCAATGCTCACAACTAGGCTGCCGATTCCGATCCGTTAAAAATATTCCCCGTACGAATCGTATCCGGATTTTTTTACGTACGAATCGTACAAGTCCCGTACAAACTGGCAAGTACGATTCGTATGTAAAAAAATCCATACAAATCGCATTGGGAGAACTCCCCGACACGTCCTCGGTCGGAAAAAGTGTCCGACACGTCCCCGGACAGTTTAACGTACGAATCGGGAAACTGAAGTAAGAGCGCGCAAGTACAATCCGTCCCGTCCGTCCGAATGCACAACCGTATGGAAAAAACACCATACGGAGCGAATTCCCATAGCAACCATGGAGACGTCCAAACATGTGCCCGCATATGCGCCGAACACCCCCCCAGCCCACCCCCTCGAGTATGCGCCATACCCCCAGCCCCCCCATGTACGCGCCATACCCCCACCCCACCCCGTAGGTACGGAGCGTACCCCCACCCCACCCCGTATGTGCGGTGCGTACCCCCACCCCCATATGTACGGTGCGTATGCGCTGGGGGTACGCACCGTACATACGGGGGTGGGGGTACGCACCGTACATACGGGGGTGGGGGTACGCACCGTACATATGGGGGTGAGGGTACGCACCGTACATACAGGGGTGGGGGTACGCTCCGTACATACGGGGTGGGGGTAAGCTCCATACCTACGGGGTGGGGTGGGGGTATGGCACGTACATGGGGGGGTGCTGGGGTACGGCGCGGACATGGGAGGGGTGCTGGGGTACGGCGCGGACATGGGGGGGTGCTGGGGTACGGCGCGGCCATGGGGGGGTGCTGGGGTACGGCGCGGACGTGTAGGGATGGGGGTACGGTGCGTACTGGGCCCCCTTTTCGCCGTGCATTGTGGCGTACTTAGCTTTTCCAGCACTTTTTGGGTCCCGTAAAAATATTGCCGTGCGAAGTGCTGTGGGTACGAATCGTACTTGCTGGTCCGTAAAACGCTGCCTGACTCCATCCGAATGTCACGTACGCGGTGTCCCGGATCGGAATTGTGGGTATATTTTAGCCGGTCGGTGTTTTTTACGATTCATACGGAAATGGTGTTTCAGTACGAATCGTACTTGTAAGGTATTTTTCCCGGGTACGAGTCGGACGGAGAAAACGCTCCGTCCGATGATTCGTAGCCGGTTTTTCCAGGATCGGAATCGGCCCCCTAGGTTGGAAAATGGGGGTTACATTTGTATTAGCGTCAAGTGTGCAAATTTGTAGGTGTGTATTTTACAGCTGATTCCGAGTTTCACTTATCAAAATGGTGAGTGATGATCCAATGACACGTTAGTATCTTTCCATTCCAAAGTATGTATGCAAATAGTCAAAATGCATTTTCTGCTCCGGGTTCCATCATAATGGGGGACAAACAGCGCCAGTGTGATGGGGGCTGAGCCAATTACACATGCATACTTTCAATCATTTCCCTGTCATTCATATGGTCTAGAGTAGTTCAGAGAGGACACTGAAGAACCTGGTCAATTTCATTGAGTTCAGGGAAGGCACCACATATAGTGCCTTGTGCAGAGAAATTTTGACACAACGCTTTGCAAAGTGAGTAGTATGGGAGGCAAAGGAAAACCTACCTATCAGATCATTCTTTTCAGAGTACCCAAAGGAGGTTGTGTGTAATATGTGTAATACATTTTTGGGACTAAAAACATGCGTACAGTTATACAAAAATAAAAAATAAAACACTGAGCTTTTATACTGTGCCCAACAAGCTCTGTAAACCAGTGCTTAATTTGAGCCAGTGGTTTCCTGTGCTCAGCACCGCCACTCAATTGGGTGCTTGTGGACAATCCACCACAAGGTGGCGCTGTATGGCTAATTTAGAGATGACCATAAAAATAGTTATTAGTTCAATATACATGAAAAATTACTTTTATGTGCCACACAAGCCATTCTTATAGCTTTGAGTGCCTGGATTAGTCCGAATTGTAACACTTGTAGGAGTGTGATGGTTAGTAGTTGTGTTCTTACTATCATTGGCAGCATAGTAGGGGCAATGTATGGTGCAAGCTGCAGTGGCCTCCTGACGAGAACCCTGGCACTTCCTTTTTAGACAAATTAAGCACTGCTGTAAACTAAAAATTTGCCATTTTAAATAAACACCGCACATATGTGCATGTTTATTATGGCATGCACACAAATGCCTGAGTCACTTGGAAGCCAGAATGATCATACTATTCAGCTGCATGACCTACACATGGCATACAAAACCTATACCCTTGTGAATTGTCCCCTTAACACAGCTGCGGTTGCATTTCTAATCACACTAGAAGCTGCAGGAAGAATCATGTCGGGAAACAAATCAATAGCTTGGTTAGATAAAGCTTTTTACAAATGGAGATACCTATTAAACCTTCTCATTTAGTCTCGAAAGAGACATTCTTGAATGACCAGTACAAAGACGAACAATTGGCATTATCTAAAAGCGCATCAACGCAGAAATAAAAGCAATTTGCGTGACGAGTTATACATCGCAGATCCACCGCGCTCCTTTGTGAGGATGCCCAGGCCTTGACAAATAGTCCCTGCAACAATAAAGGACTGGGTTTAATTGTTGAATGAACTGTCGACTGTCACATTAATAGATGCAGAAAAACTGTTCACTTACCCCAATTCACGTGCCGTTTTAGAGCTAAACTGGTGAATTCCGACAGACCAGGCGAAATCGCAGTGTGCGGTTTTAGGATGGAAATTGTGTCTGCATGTGACCAGGGCTTTAAGTAGGATATAAAAAAATGGAGGGGTCTCTCAAAGGGGTGCAGCCAATGTCATTAAGGATGAGGGTTAAAAATCTGTGCTTAGCATAGTGTGCAGCCCGACTGGTATTTGGCTGTTTCTGTCATTGTATCCAAATATTTAATGAAACAGTAACATTATACCTACAACAAGCCAGGACTATTGGCTTTGTCAGTGGTTGTTAGTTGCATAAGAAAACCCCCCAAAACTATGAATTTGTTGTGTAGAATATTGACACTGCTTCAGTGCTGAAATGATGAGACTGTGAGAGAACTATACAGAGTCTCTTTGAAGTTACATCAAAAGCAGTGAAGGGTGGTACTGTCACGTTGCCCATGGGGACATTGTCGTTTTTCACTAAGTTGGCATGAGCACTTCGCAGCTTGCCTGCTGCTTTTGCGCATGTTACTAGCCACCTTTATTTTTTGCAATATTTCAAAGACTGCTTTCACATGGAAACTCATTGCTGTGTTCACTCTCTGCAAGTTCCTGGGATTTCGACTGAACATTATGTGCAAGGTCCTAAACAATGCCCCTTGTTATTCTGTTCTAGTCAGACCTTAGCCCTTAGACAAAACATACCGATGCAGCTGCTGTTCGGACAGCGTACTTGGGTTTTTAGTAGGGTACACGAATAGGTGAGACACACTTTGAGAGGGACCTTTCCAGGGAGAAGACCTATGATGTAGATATACCTAAACTATGGTATGGGGGTCTGCTGACATAGCCCAAAGATCTACTATTACATAATAATACTTCTTCTTAGCAAGTAGAGGGAGGTGAGGCACCATAATCTTTTCTTCATTGTCTTTTTTATGATGAACTCTCCCTTCATGATGCATAGACTAGCTGCGATGCTGACTATATTTGTATTTTGCACTATCCAGCTTGTTGGGGCACGTTAGTCAAAATAAACATTTTTAACTGTTCTGTGTCTCTGTCAGAATTTATTGTGGACAAGTACAACGGTGTGAGCGAAAGGGTGTGTCTTGTTACCGCGATTCCTGAGAGATCTGGGAGTGTTGTGTTCTTGGGTGTCTAATCATATGTTTCTCTAGGAATTGTGTAGGAGAGCAAGTGAGACACTATAGCTAGTCGGTCCTGGGTTTGTGGGTACTAAGGTGGTAGGAAGACCCAGTCCCTGTACACCAAGGTCCCACATTCCTGCACATAGCTTTGTGTTGGTGCAGAATCCCTGCTTGTGCAGCACGTATTACTACTCATTTTAGTAGCAATTTGTGCAGACTATCTGTGACATAAACGACCCATTTACATCTCAATTGAAAATTGTGAGTTGTTTACAATACAGAGTTTTATTGATCGCCATGTTGTGACTTAGGGTGGGTAAAAAGGGGTCTCCACTTAAATTCCCAATTGACAAACCTGTTAGCAAAGTCAAACATTTAGCAGGATTTCTCAATACCGTAATGTTCATGCACGATTAATTTAAGTGTAGCTAACATGTCACAGGAAGCAAACACGAAGTGAACGTTGATGGCCGGCTCATGCTTTAATCTGGCAATGGGTCTATGAGGTGACACCTGTAAGTTGTGTCAGAAATGTTTCAATATCGCTAAAGATGTTGCGTGCCGCATCTTAAACAATCACTTTTTGTTGTTACCACACAGTGGCTCAATACAAGGGCTTCGATATTTTGTCTCTTGTGTCCTTTTGCCCTTACCCCATCCCCCAGAGTTAGTTGGTTCTTGGTAAATTCAGGGTGAGTGGGGGAATTAAGAATTACAAAGTGCTTTATGCCCTCAGACATAAAAACTCACTGGTGGAATCAAAAATACCCGGAGTTTCACTCAAATATTGTGGATGCTTTTAGCCATTAAAATGAATGGATGAACTGCTCTGTGTCACAGTGTTCCGACCGATCTCATAATTCTGATGTGGCCATTAACTGTAGTTACTATCCCCATCGAAAATACAGAGGACTTGTTATAAAGCCTGCAATGTCTTAGAGCAAAGCAGCATGTTTGCACCCAGTGTATCAGCTCTACATTGTTGGAAAGGCATGGGCTTTGATAAGTACAGTGATATCAAATTAAAGCTGGCAGGATGGCATAGCAAATCAACCACTTGCTGTTGAGGAACGTGGTGATCTGCAAGTCATAAGTTAACATCCTGTCAAATCTGACTCTGCTTTCCACCAAGATTGGTTGAATGTGTGGATCTTCAGAAGTGCGGTGTAAACCGATATATTTTTTTCCAGGAGCTTGGTAAGTTTTCAGTTGGCTTGTTCCTAGCATAGCTTCAAATTATGCATTGTATGTTCCTCAATGTATGAATAGGACATAGCACAAGAATAGCCACACTGAAGTGAGTAGGACATTGTTTGGGTGATGCCAATGAACAACAGAAATGACAGTCCTCCTGGAGGACTTGTCCAACCTTTGGACTCAGTGAGTGGATGCCCCACACACGCCACTGGACACCAACTTGTTCCCATCTTTATCAGCTTCAGTGACAACACTGTACACAAGCCCACACTGATCATCTGGTCTAACCATTCCCTCATCAACTTCTGCATACCCATGACACACCGCTTCAGAAACACCACCGCCAGATCTTCACGATGGAACTGGAACAAGATCTCAGAAGCATCCTGGTCTCCTAAAACTCCTACACCATGGGCCCTGACACAACATTCACCTCCCCAAATCTATCTCCAATTCAAAATGTCTCAATCACTGCTTCTGCATACACCCTGGCTCCTTGCAAAGCCAACAAATCCAGGAGAACCAGACTTCTAGTAAGCTTCTACATGGAGGAGCTCAGGATCACCAAACATCACTACAAGCAATTTGAACACAGATGGAGACAAAGTCAGAATGACACTGCAAGAGCTCCTACAATCCACCTTCAGACTCTACCATCAGCAAATCAGAGCCACCAAATGCTCCACATGCATTGACTGCATCGAAAGCAGCACCAGGGAAATCATCATCATAGTCAATGATTTAACCTGTTAGGCAGCAATCTTCACCAGCGTAATCCCTTATCAAGACTGTTGCACCCAGCTGTCCCTATTCAACAAGATCACCAGCATCTATAATAACTTTGAGCCCCAACCAGACCCTTCGAACACCACAGCCTTCCTGCCCATCTCAACTAACACCCAAAGGAACACCCTGACCATCTGGTCCAGCATCACTACCCAAGAAACTGCAATGACCATGCAGTTCATGCAGTATGAAGCACTGTCGGACCCCTGCTCTCCCCCACAGACCCCATCAGTGCAGTCCTCACCTCATTCCTGAATGACTCAATGATCACAGCTATTTACCCGGATGCATCGACCATGCCATACTACTCTCCCTGCACAAGAAACACTCAGTAGACCTGACAGGCCATATTTGGGCAGTCAGCACTGTCCCCTTCGCCTCTGATGCTGTCAATCTCATCTAAGGATTTCCACAAGGATTCTTTCTTGTCCCTCCCTTTTCAATGCATACATGACTCGACATGCCATAATCATCCATGCCCACAGAATCAACATTATATTACTGAGCTCATTCTTTCTCTCTCTGATAAGACAATGAACACCTGGACCAATTTCTCTGCCTACATGACCAAAGTCGCTAGATGGATGAAACCCAACTGACTCAAGCTCAACATAGACAAGACTGAAATAGTCATGTTCAGCAGAGGCACCTTACTCTGGGAGACCACCTGGTGGCCGCACAAATTCAGACCCACACCCCTCCTGGTAACTCTTGTAAAGAACCTTGGATTACTAATCAACAACCAACTCACCATGAAAGGCCAAGTGAAGCCTTTCTCCATCTCCTGCTTCCACACACATAATGCTCAAGAAGATCTTCAAATGATGCCCCACCAGCACTCGCAGAACTATCATCCAAGCTCTTATCACTAGCATCTGGACTACGGCAAAAACACTCTATACCACAATCAACGCTCAACTGACCATAAGAATCCAGACCATAAAAAACTCAGCTGCCAGGCTGACACTCACACTCAAGCTCCCAGCCTGCACTCACATCAACTCACACCTCAACTGGTCTCCACTTTACTTGGCACGGTGCTGTTTGAATAATTCACTAAATGTAACACTTCTAAAACTATTCGCTAGGCACAATGCTACTTAAGTCATTCACGAAATCTGCCACTTCAAGCAATTCACAAGTGCTGCGACTACTTGAGTTGTAGCAATGTTCACAACTAATCTGCATTCACAATGGAAATTCCCTGTCTGAATACCCTTCTTCATCAACCGCATATTTTTCTCATTTTTTTGTTGTGCATTCTCCTTCTGTCTTCATTCATTTTTGGGGAACTAGTTATGGCTTTCACAGCAGGGGTGAATTTTATGGCTTTTGCATCCAACCACAAATGGCTAATTTCGGAGGTTTTATTTAAATATAACTGTACTTTATCTTTAACGAAATTTAAGAGGAGTTTTTAACTCTACAAAATGATTTTATGAACAGAAAAAAACCTGACTTTCCTTTAAAAATATGTTCCGTTAATTTCACTGTTTTTGATTATATACAACATCCAAAGTCTATGAAAGGGGCCCCTGCTGGGCACAGCCTTTCACTCTGTGCAGTGGGGTATGTACAGTGGGGAGGGGTGACTGCAGGCCTTCAGCTTCGCCCGGCACCTGGCCATCCGTGGGTGATCAGCCTCCACTGCACTTAGCTGTGCACAGCAGGATTTGGAGCCTGGGCCTAGTGGGAAACATCCACAGGTTGGTCACAGGCCAGACCCAAAGCTTAACTCTCCCTGGGTAGCCTGTGCCTGCTGCAGGACCAAAGGCCATGCACAGCCTCCAAATGTATGGTCAACAATGGTCATGTCCAGGTTCTGAACCAGCCTTGGGGTCCAAGTTCCATACTGTGCACGGTCTTGCCCATGTATATTTTCTAAATGATTGCTTCCCCTTTGTTTAGGATGTTTTAATAAAAGGATATTACATTTTTCATAAAAGGTGCAGATTTACCCACAAGTTTAGGGATTTGCAGTTTTACAATTGGACCTGTTAATCCTATGAGAAAAATAGGGTATTTTTATTTTTTTTACTTTCAAGGGCAGTCTCTTTCCTTCTGTGCCCCCCCCCCCTCTTACATCCTCCCTTGGGGACAGAAGATGCTTCCTCATTTACTACATACCGCCTCTCTCACTTATTTTCAGGACACAGTCATAGTTGCCTGACATCCTGTAAAGGCCACCTCAACAAAAACTATCAGTGCATGCGATTCAATCAGATTACTCAGATCCTGTAATCCTCAGAGGGTCCCTGAATCCTGCATTGGACACAGGGAAAGAATACTCCACTTTCGAGGATTCTTTATTTTCAGATGTATTATCCTAAGAGTGCAGCTCAACACTTGGCTGGATTTTACATTTTATTGTGGTTCAATAAATGTGTTGAAAGAGTCGCCCCTCTTTTCTGTTGCGGACTGAGTAATTTGAGAGTTGACAGCAGTGAACATTATCTCAATTAGAGTTCAGTGACTGATCTAATACCTACTCCAGGGATCCCATCCTGGACAAAGTATGTTTTCATTTCTTCTTGGTGGCTGAGAATAACATTCTCAAATTGAGAAGGACTATTGAATTTGATGTCCAATCAAGTGCTGAATTTATGACCAAACAAGCTTCGAACCACTACCTCCGTGCTCCAGCTAATCTAAATTGGACTCTGGCTCGCTAGAGGTAACTTCACATTTGCAATTCGCAAAATGTAAATTTATATTCATAAGATGACTTATTTGCACTTTTATGTTTATAAATTGATTAACTCACAAGTAATACTATAGCTGTTAGGTGCAATACTTCGTTAAAGTAAAACCAAGAGTATTCCAGGGCACAAATACCACACAAATGTAGTGAAGACCCACAAACTTGGGACTGTGTGGGCATTTCCAAACGTTTTTGCTGCTAATTCCCAATCCCATATATCATATGACCAAGTATATATGATTGGAGATTTGCTCTCATCAAAAGGTATTATTCAGTCCTAGTCCAGGGTGAAAACGTGAAGGAACATGACTAAATTTGGTGGGGGGAAGGGGCTTCTCCACTGGAATCGCATTTTCGCCATTTAGAAATTACAGTCAGTATATTCAGATGCACATTCGCTAAGCGTGTGTACGTATGTGAATGTACACAGTGTACAATAAAATAAAAGGCATGTGAGTACTTCTAGTAAACTGCCTGTCACGCTTTCCCAGAAGTACTAATGGAATTATTTGAGCATTGTCAAAATTCGTAAATCTACTCCAGTGTAGAAATTGGAAAAACTGCTACTGCTCATCAGGCGAAGCATTTTGTCCTTGGCTGAGGATGGACTGGTCTGCAGCTTTCCATAACACCAATAAATGTAAACAGACTCAACACAAATCTACCACAAATACTGTTTACAGGTTAAAACAACCATGACAGAAAAATGTTTACCTGACACGGCCCATAACTGCGTTAAGATCGCAGTTTAGTTCACGGCCCTGACTGAAAAACAAACATTTAAATAGATTTCTTAATGCGAGTTCATTTCCACCTCCCAAAGTCGGTGTGGGCACCACGCCCCCAGAGGCGCCTTCGTGCCCTGTTGGCACTCTGCATACTTCTGCAATCATTCAATTTATAGATACGCCTCAACCCGTGTAATAGCTTTCATTTTCCTGTCACTCGCGCCACATATTAGAGGTGAATGTATTATGAAAATGCAGTTTTATCATGCCACCGAGTGCGTCATGGCGCATACATTGTGGTGTTTAGAAGCAGAGTTCTGGCCAAGACACTAACCCTGCTTATAGCATCAAAACACACAAACCATACACGGCAGGTCTTCTATTAAGGTGACTCAAAGGCATTTACAAAGGCTTAATTGTTCGTCGCCTTCAGCGTGAATGCACTCTGTGTCGCAGAGCCCCGGCAGTGGTGTTTCTAAAGAATATTAAGACGCCCTGATATTCAAATCACATCCCGCTGCCCCACTCAGAATCTATTTAGATGTCATTCATTTTCCATGTGCAAATTCGTGTCTCTGCGCACACAGGTGATTTGCCTGAAGTAGATCCGGGCTGAAGGGGTGACATTTTCTGATTGGATGTTTGATCAAAATTGCAAGAGGTGCTAACAGCAGATATTGGAAGGTATCAGACGGCGTAATTTGAAAAGAGCACTATTGTAGCAGGAATACGGTAGCCCTAATGCAGCCGAGGAGATTTGAACCTCTGCCCCACCCCCCGCCCCCTAGTTAGTCAGTCAGGGGGCAGTGGCCGGACGCCTCACGCTCATGTGCCCCAGTGTCATTGCATCTGCTGTTCTGCTGATAGCCAAGCCCCTGAAAAAGGAGCACTTTTGTGCTCTCAATCTACAAATATGTGATTATTTTTGCAGTGGAAAATGTTGATTTAGCAGCAGTAAGCCTCAGGTGCTTTCTATCTAGATGCAGCCCATGTAGGAACTTAGCTTTGAAAACATGCCAAGGCTATTTGTTTTTGCTTAGAAGTTTTTGTTCCCTATAGAGTTGTGCGCAGACTTTTGTAGCGCTTTAATAATATATGCACATTTGCTACATTTGAATCTTCAATGCACATAAATAGTCAACAAAAGCTCGGTGTACAGGGAGAATTTGGATGCATAGTGTGATACTGTATTACAAAGAGGTGTTTCCGGGAAGCAAAGAGTAACACTTAGACCTTCAAGGGTTCAAAGGATTCAAGTTTGAATTATAAAATCCCAGATCTGGTACCTGTAATGTATTTATGTGGATGGTATTTCTATGGAACAAAAAGCAGTGAATTACGGTACAGGTCAAAGGCAGGCTTAAAGTCAACTAGTAATAGGAGGCTTGTGTAAGTATGTATATGGTACTTGTATGGCGTACTGATGTCTTGGCATGACCTGGAAAAGGTTTTCCTCATGGAGCCATGCTGAAGTGAGAAGTGTGAGTGTCATATAATGATACTCACATATGGGCCAATTTTGATGTCGGGCAGAAAGCCATCTAACAGGTTGTTGGAGGCTTTCCCCCCCGACATCGATGGTTTCCCTCCGACCACCATATTACAATACCAGCGGTTGGAGAGAAACCCGTGGGGGAATTCTACTGCGCTTTTGACGGGCTCAAGGAGCCCCTCGGAACGTCAGAATGACACATAATCCCATAATGACAGCGGAGCCAGCCTCACCCTCGATGTCGGATTATGATGTCACTTTCCCACAGCCTAATTATGTTGGCCTTTCCGACATGGAAAGGCTGTCGGAAAGTGACTTTGAGGACCCTTGGCAGGGCCCCCCTGGCCCTCTGGTATGGGGTATGTGCCCCCCTAAACATCCCTGCACCATGTGGCAGGCACAGTGCAGGGATGTTTACAGACATCCATTTTTCAATGGCAGGTTGAGCTGCAGCCCTTTTCCACCCGCCGCACAAGCTGCCATTGAAAAATGGATGTTTTGATCCGCCCATAGGGTGGTCGTTTCCAAATTCTGTGGGTGGAACCGCCGACCTATGGTTGGGCGGTTCCAGTTCGCAGCAGTGCATCCAACCAACATCGTAATAAGGGCCATAGTCTTTGTTCAGAGAGAACAGGGTGCATCTACCCCAATGATCTCCCCAAACACCTCCTGTGATCATGCCAGAGCAGCCCATTACTACAAAAGAGAAAAATCTTCTTCTTGCGATGTAGAGGACTCTATGTTTTAACCCGAAGAGGATTCAGGGCCTAGTGGGAAAGTCTGAGAAATTCAGCAAAGAGAACCAAGAGAAATAAAAAAATTCAAGAACAAAGTCATATGATCCTGAGAACATCATGTGGAACAAGAATATTTTCTTACTCCAGTGTTATTCGAACTGGAACTGTACTTGTTTGTTTACCTACGGGTAACCTTCTCTTCACTCATGTGATGGGAGAGACAAATTAACAATGACAATATTAAAGGCAAAAACACAGTACTTGGAAATGTGTGATTTACCAGAAGACAGGATATAAATATTGCAAGTTACGGCAGAACTACCTATAAAGCTCAGGGGGTTCCAGGTGAGCTTCCTAAATGCCTGGGTCCTCTTGGAAAACTGTGATATATGTTACTGACCATCCCCCAAAGAATTTAAAGGTAGGTCACGAACCACAAAGATGGTTGTGGTGCCCAGTTTCACACATATCCTGAGGATGCTATGCCCCTCTTCATTAAGCCCTTGATGCTATGAACCATAGAGAAAACATTATAAAAAAGCTCATATGGGTTGACATGAAACCACAATTGTGAATCTTTATTCGGATTGTAGACAGACAATATTGGGATCTGAGCCTCACTTTTGTAGAACACTATTAGACTGCACTACAGTTTTCACAATCACCATATCTATGCCCAGGGACCAGGGACACATCCCTGATGGTTCACATGAAGGGATGGATTGCAGATTGCGTATAGTGGACTGGATCTCCTTTGCTCTATCAATACAAAGCCTCACTTCCTCCCGCTCAACCCTATGCTGCAGGCTATGACACATACCTGTATGGCAGCCTACAAACAGCTGCAGGTCAATGCCAGGCTTTATGCTCAGGTACCTCTTTGTCGGCCTATGTACAAGGGGTTGCACCTTTCATTCGGAGATTTGGCAAAAGAAAGGGATATACACCCTAAAGCACTTGATAAACCAGGGGACCCTCAAAACCTTTGCAATGTTAAGAGCTGAATTCAATCTGCCCCTATCTAAGGATTAGCACTGCAACCAACTCAAACATTGTCTATGCAGTGCATTGGGAAGTAACCATGGGAAGTTCCTTATGCACTCATCCATTAATATCTAAATCATTTGGGCCTTTTTAAGGGAATTATGTTAGGATCCTACAACCTGATAGTTCGACACATATATCTCAAACCCGTCATATATTCTCTGTATATCAAGTGGCAGCGCTCTCTCTCAATAACCTACACAGAGACTGATTGGGAGGAGGTTGTTGAGAGCAATGAGAAAGGAGTGCACAAATCTAGAATGAAATTCTGGCTTTTAAAATCACTCCAGGACAGGTGTGGACACCACAGAAATTTATAAGGGCAGGGTTTCTCCCTCACTCAAACTTCTGGTAGGTCCTGTCAAGAGGGCTGCGGCACAATACATGCTTTATATGACTGCTCTGATCTCAATCTAATCTTGTTTGAAATAGGTGTTACACTGAGCCACACACACGCCCTGCCTTTACACGACTGGGAAACTCGTCCTGTTACACGAGAAAGCAGATTTACCCACACTGACTTGATATCAGCAACATCGTTTAGCCTCAGCTATGACTGCTGGTAAGCTGTGCATCTTGAGACACTGGAGAGAACCACATCTCCCCACACACAACCAATAATTGCAAGAAACGGGGGCGTGGCTTAGTTACTGAACATGGCAGCCGCACCTTAATACAGTTCCATGCAGTCTCCTTGTATTTATCATAATCCTGGACCACATCATACACAGGACGCTGCAGAGCTGCCCTGCCTAGCCTTGCTGAGCTGCGGTGACACTGGGGACAATGTTTGGGGTCTCTGCCTGCCACCGGGATGCTTCGGTGTGTGGAACCCACAACAACGTCCGAGGAGGCGGCCTTGCGATGCAGGCTTAAAACGTTGCGCTGTTGTTGATGCAGCGGATCCTGACTATCCCAATACAGGGGCCAAGGACAGGGTATCGAAGTGCGTCAGTGGAGGTCCACCCGGGCACTCCTTGGCCTTGGGGGGCATTTAACACTGCTGACCATCGCCGCTGCATGGGCGACCTAGCGATACAGACCTGTGGTGTGCCAGGGGTGGCGCCATGAAGGATCGTATCGTCCTGGTATTAAAGCCAGAGTAGTGGCAGTGGGGAGTGTATGTGGGGATCTACTAGCCCCCTCCCGACCTCGGGAGGCACATGCCAATCACTTTGGTCCTTTGCTGCGACTGAGGGCCATCTATCGCTCTATGCCCTATGGCTGTCGCTGTGATTGGTGTGGCTTCCGCTTTAGCTGCCATAATGCCTTGCCTCGATCACTTGGCGTGTGCCTGGATGATGCTGGAGTGGTAGTGGCAGGCCCTGGAGGACATCGAAGACTGCCAGACAGTGAGTGGCTCCCAGTGTCATGCCGCAGGAGTAGTTGTTTAGCCCCCCCCTCTCCAAGGGGTTTCCTGATTGCTGGGGGTTCGACCTTGACATCCTCATGTCCTTCGCCTCCCCCTCTCATCTGGATAAACAAGATGCCTGGTTGTCCTCTGTTGGGGGTGCCAGCTTTGTTGGCCTATATGGCAGCCCCAGACCGGCCATCATCCATTGGCTTATCATATTCCTATTAGATACACCACACTCTGGTATGTACATTGGCCGCCACATATCTTGTGGACCCTGCACCTGAATTCTACTGGAGTGGTGGTGTATATTGAGGTATATTGTGGTGCTGGAGGCCGTTCCTGGGGCCTGGGCAACTGCTGCCCCTGATGGCTGTGGTGGCCATCTCCCATATTCCTCCCCTCCTTCTACTGTGCTTGATTTCTGGTTGTATCAGAGGGAACCCGACATTGTTTCGGCGTGTAACCCTCATAGGGGGCCTCGCTAAGGAATGGTGTGTCTATTGCGGAAATGGCTAGACTAGGTCCTGGTGTTTGTGGTGGTACACTTCTTCCTGTCCCCCTCCAGGACCTTTCAGCCTTCTCTGTGGCCATCTGCGGAGGCTCCTGTGTTGATGAGGTGTACACCTGTCTCTGACTGCTTGTGCCACCTATCGCACTGGACCGCACGAGGGTCAGGCAGGTCAGTTGTGGTGCTGTGGGCTGTCGTGGAGGCCCTGCTGGATTTGCTATAGCCTTCGTATCCATGGCCGAAAACAAAGACTCTCCCAGGATCAAACAGAATACAAAGGACAAATACGCCTAGTCTGGGGGACCACCCTCTCTTTCTGGGTTATGCGTTGAAGACGGCCCGCATCCTGGCAGCGTGAGAAATGCTGGATGCTATAATTGGAGCAGTGGGTGCAAATGTCACTCTCCTCCGTCAAGACATCAGGAACACCATCAAGCTGATTACGGAGGCTGAGAACAGGGTCTCAGGGGTGGAGGATTCCATTGGTGTCCTGCAGCAAATGGTGACTAAGCTTACGACAGTGACCAAAGAACTGTCAGTGAGTGTGGAGGATGAAGAAAGTCGAGCTCGCCACAATAATTTGAGATTTGTGGGCTTCCCTGTGGGGGGGTGAGGGTCCCTCAATGGACTGTTTCCTTGACCAGTGGCTACGCTCATTGATGCCCTTGTAGGCTCTGTCCTCCTGCTTCATTGTCACAAAGAGCATTGCAGTGGCATTCTCCTCTTGGGGCTGGACCCCGACGTGATGATTGTGAAGCTTTTAAACTATATGGACAGAGATGCTATCCTCAAGTTTGCTCGACTTCAAGACAAGCTCAGTTACCAGTCCCAAGTCATCATGATCTTTCCGAACTACACCAGAATGGTGCAACAACAGCAGCAATCCATCTTTGCTGCTAAACAGCGGCTCTGTGAACTTAAAATCCAATATTTGCTCCTGTATCCAGCCAAATTAAAGGTCATCTACAACTCACTGACCCTATTCTTTGAGACACCGAGAGGGGTCTTTAATTGGACCGACAAGAGGATTCCACTAAAGCCACACGGGAAACAACCATTAAAATGCAGTCATTACAACTCACTACCTTTACAACGCGAGTGTTACAACGTGACTACAATTACATCGCATGCCATTACAACGCAGGCATTACAAGGCATGTCACTACAATGCATGCCGTTACAATGCATACCATTACAACGCATGCCATTACAACGCATTAGAAGGTAATGGAGTTTTTTTGTTTTAGGGTGGGTATGGGTTTGGGGGTACATGGGAATAGTAATGTTTACCCCTACACTATCCAACACTTACCCTACTGTTGCACTCACTGGATTGGGAATAATAATTTTTACACCTACACTATCCAACACTTACCCTACTGTTGCACTCACTGGAGTGGGAATAATAATTTTTACCCCTACACTATCCAAAACTTACCCCACTGTTACCCTAAAAGTATTATGTGTTGTAATGGTATGCATTGCAATGGTATACTTTGTAATGGAATGCGTTGCAAATGTAGTTTAAAAAAATGCGTTGTGATGACATGCGTTGTAAAATCATGCGCTGTAATGGATGTTGTGATGTAAAAACTGTGTTGTAAAAGTATGCGTTGTAAATTTTTGCATTGTAATGTGTTCTATTCGTGCCACACACCCCCATGCATGGACTCTGACTCTTACCAATGGGACTGTTGCAGTCGTACTGCTAAGACTCCTGTGAAGAGGCATAACAGGTCGTCATGGAGAAATTCCCAGCGAGATGGAGAGGCTCGGGTCAGAGGTGCAGTGCCTGAAGAGCTTCAGCCATTAATCACAACACCTCCTACATGATTTTGGCATACACTGTTACTCTTTATGGGGGTTGCAGCGATTTTCAATCAGGTCCATGATATTCTTGACCGCACACCTTTGTGGGAAATGGATCTCGCCTCCCTGGTTGTATGATTTTGTTGGATATGAGGATCCACTGGGACAGGCCTAGTGGGATCCCATGTTGGAATCTCGTGCTGGTCTGCCCTGCAACAGATACTTCTTGTTTTCGAAGTATGGGGTGGGGGAAGTTAGGGAAATGTTTGTGCTTTTTCTTTTTTCTTCTGCTTTATAGACCTGCCGCGCACCCTTCCCACTTTACACTGATTCTACCGCAAGGTCTACCCTAGCGTATTATGAGTCAAAATATGATAGATCATTCCACAAACCAACTTCATGTGAGACCATGGAATGTGCATGGTCTGATTGATAAGATTAAGCAGCGGGTGGTTCTGAAACATGCCAAGAGGATGGGGGCTGATGTCCTACTTCAAGAGACTCATCTCTTGGGCAACAAAGTCCCTTGTATGCCCTGGTTTGGTTACACTCAGGTTTTCCATTATGGGTTCGTGAGAGGATCCAGTGGTACAGGCATTTTCTTCAGAAACCACATTCCTTTTCAGCATATTAAGTCCTGGGTGGACCAGCAAGGTAGACGGCTGTCACAGGCACATTATATGGAGAGCCTCTCACATTACTCTGCATCTACGCCCCTCCTCCTCTTGGTCAGTCTTTTGTGGATTGGGTTACAGAGTTGAGGGGTGACTTTCTGGAGGGGTTCATACTGTGGGGACTGATTGAAACAGTGTCATGGATCACTCGATGGACCATTGGCACTCATGCAGGCATTCTTTGGGGTCTGGCAGGACCCACCTCTCTTCCCTTGCAACTGACTCTTCGACTGATCCAGAGCTGCTCCCCCCCCAAACCCCAGCACCTTGAGACCCTCACGAGTGAGTAGCGCGCTTTATAAACCATTGATTGATTGAGTTTAAATGATGTTTAGAGGACACATCATCCCCCCAAGCCCACCTTTTTTTCCCAAGCTAATTGCTCGGTTTCTCGTTCTGATTATTTCCCTGTCCCATATTCTCATCTACATAAGATTTCAGAGGCCACTATTTTGGCACAAGGGTTGTCTGACTTCTCCTAAGTGGCCATCAGACTCAGCATAGGGTGTCAATGTCCGGTGTTTTGCTAGCGTCTCTCGCCCTTGAATCTACAAAACGCAGACTATCGGTTCCATATAGTGAGCTCTATCGAAGATTATTTTGTACACAATGCTGATTCTGTGTCGTCTAAGGCACTATTATGGGAGGCTTCGAAGCTCGTGTTACGGGGAGCAAATATTAACTTTTCTAAAGGGTGGCATCGATGTCAGGCACAAGACCTGGTAGATCTTGAAACACGGACACCTCATTTGGAAGTTCGGAGTCACCACTTAGATGGGCATCTAGCGCATCAACAGTTGGGACTTATGCAACAAGAGTACCAGCTGACTTTACAAGGGGAGGCCAAGCAGTGCTGGCAGGCGGCCCAGAGTTGCATATGTCAATGGAGTGACAAATCGAGCAAGGTGCTGCACAGATTGTTCTAAAATTCCCAATATTCTTCTTCCATTCCTCTCATTCGAGACACTCCGGGTGCTGTGATCACTGACCCCTGGGAGGTAGCATGTAGTTTCGCCACTCAATTTGAAGCCATGTACACACAGAATGAGGTCCTAGCTTGGGAACAAATAGATGACTTTGTGAATACTGTTCCCATACGCGCCCTCTTATCTACTGTTTGTGATCAGTTGGATGATGTTAATTAACACTGTTAATGAGCTCTTGTTGACCTTGGCAGAGCTATGCTCCAGAAGATCCCCGGGCCCTAACGGGGTCCCCTGTGAATTCTTTAAAGCTTGCATGCCTAAACTGTGGAAACTTTTGCTGGTGGTGATCCATGCTTCGACTTCAGGTGCACTTTTCTAACCAATTGGCGCCTTCCGGAGATTGTCGTGTTCCCCAAACCTGGTTGGCCTTCGGATTGTGGTTGCTGCTTGATTAGGGCTCACACTCAAGTCAACCAACAACCCAATTTCTTACACATGGCAAAAAAAGTAATTTTTGCAAGGTCGAAATAGCAGTTTAAAACTACACACAGGCTACAATGGCAAACCTGAGACATGTTTAATATGGCTATTTAAGTGGGTGGCACAATTTGTGCTGCAGGCCCACAAGTAGAAATTAATTTACAGGTCCTAGGTACAGGTAGTACTAATTTACTATGGGCTTATGAGTAAATTAAACGTGTCAATTGGATGTAAGCCAATTTTAACATGTTTAGAGGAGTGAACACAAGCACTTTAGCACAAATTAGCAATGGTAAAGTGTACAGAGTCCTAAGGTCAACAAAAATGATTTCGGCAAAACAGAAGGAGTTAATCTTTTTGCTTTTTTTTTTACATTAATCAGCACTTTATTGTCCATTGGATCTGAGTCATGCTAAATACCAATTCATGCACCACTAAATACTGAAATAAACCTGGTTCATGCCAACTAGAGATATAAGCTAATAATAATCACTAAATAATTAAATAAACCTGGTTCATGTAAATGGCAGCTAGAAGCTAATATACCTGGGGGCACTTAAAAGAAAGCAAGTGACAAACACCATGTGTCATTGGCTGGTGTTAGGTATGTGCCTCAGAAATGTGAAAATCACGGCAGGTATCTAAGACGGAGAGCACCTGGCATCTAAGAGCGGTTCAACAGGTGGTCAGGAGAAAATCACGGTACTTGGAGAGATCTTCTAAACGGTTTAATAGGTCAGCTATGCAAAGAATATAGAGTGCATTAAAGAGGCAGCAGGCGTGTACCTAGACAGGATGGAAAATGTATACACAAAGGTAAAGTAATAATTTATTAATAGAGCAACATAGTATGGTCCTGCAAGCAATAACGTGATGGAAGGAATATTTGAATCACCCTCAGCCACTGGCAATCACGTAAAGCCAAAATATTTTATACTAGAATTATTACAAAAAGCATACCGGCAGGCCTGCCAAGTATCACGCATCAGGTGTGACACTACCGCATTTCAGTGTGGTGTCCGCATCCCTGCACTGAAATGCATTGTCACGCATTTTAATGCCATTGTCTCACTCCGCTGTACCAGCACTGAAACTGGATACGCCAGGCTGCTAGCGCGCCGGTGCCTGTGACACCTGTGCTCTGGCTCTGCTGCTCCCTGCAGACTTGCCAGCACTCAGGCTCGCTCAGTAAACAGTTAATGTACTTGTGTGTTGAATGAGTGCAGCGCTTGCTGTTACAATCTTAGCCCTGCTCTGCTTGGCTGCATTGAAATTCCCGCCTGTGGCGCTGCGCGACTGTCACACTAGTGACTTGTCACTTCACTGCCCAATACCGACCCGGAGCGGGTTCTGACCTCAGCAGTGGTTGCCGTGTACTGGCTGTGGCGTCGCAGGGGGATGTTGTGACCTCATGTCCTGGAACAGGAAGGAAGTGAAGTCGGTCAGAAGCGGCGGGGGATTTGACTGGAGTTGTGCTGTCCGCGTCCCTCCCAGAATCCATGGCATAAACTCTGAGTGCCCTCCTGCCTGCACATATTACTCGGCATTGGATCGCAGACCTCAGCTCTCTCAGTCAATCATGGCCGCGCATGAGAGAGGCCTCGGGGAGAGCTGCCTGAAGTGCTGTGTGGCTGCGATACGTGCAGCTCACCACGGCGGCCGTTCAACTCGTGCTCAGAGAGAGTGAGACTCCAGTGCCAGCTGCCAGAGGAATGTAAGACTACAGAACAAGTAAGTACATTGGCCAGGCAGCCTGCCTGATGCCACTGACTTTAGTAGTCTTGTTGTTCATGTTGCTCACAGAGAGAGTCTCACACACAGTGCACTGCAGCTAGTCCGTGAATAACCACTGTGTCCGTTGGATGAGATTGATGCAGACGTTCATTAGCCCTGGTACGGGGCACCGCTGCGCACCAGTAAGTAGTTAACATTAATTTGCCGGCTGAGGGCTCAGGCTGCAGTATCGTCGGGCATCCGCATCGGACGGTGGAGCCTGTGTGCTCTGTTCCACAGCAAGCACTGCAAGATCTGATCCTTTCGTCTATTCCAGACAGTAATATGGCGTCACTAGAGTTGGTGTCACCCGGTGCGGGTAACTCATGGTGTCACCCCCTCACGACTTACCGCATGGACCTCCTCTGCCCCGAGTCCGCCAGTGGACACAGTTGGCAAATAACGGGACCATACAGAATCCTTAGTAACGTTTGTAAATGTAGGTCCTATATTTACAAAATGTGCGTGTTAACAACAGTGTGATAATGATTCATTAATCAGGTTGTACAGTGGGCTACCTGCTAGTCAACAGTTTATTGGAATTTATAATATCATAGGTATCGTTCTTTTAACTGGTGTGGTGTTCCCACTATCCAGCACCACGATATATCAGTGGTCGAAGTGGAGGAAAAAAAGTGGGGGAACTGTGGGCGGAGAATCAGAGGGCGGGAATAACCCAAGGATTGGATCAGTGGGCAGAGCCAGAGGCGTGGTCAGAATGCGCAAACAACCCAATTTTTTGTATTTGTTTGGTTTTACTGCCCAGTTTTATCAACCAATGGATACACATGATTATTTAAGGTTATACTGAGTTATTGACAGTAAAATGTGTTCACAAAGTGGGATATGCATCTAATTACAGAATGTCCCCAAATACGATAAAATGTGGAAGCACAAGCCATTTGTCTCCGAGCCATGGAGTTTCTTTCATCAGCACTTCTCCCTTTTCCAAAACAGCAGTTCAAACATGAATGGCTAAAGATCCTAGTTTCCAAATGTTTTCTAAATATTAATGGCTCTGCCATATTTGCCTCATAATGCAAGATCTGCAGCATGATCTGACCATTTAAACTAATAAATTGTTTGTAGCTCAAAAGTATCAAAAGTTAATAAAAAATGTGACTTGTGTTGCTGCGGAGTAGATGACAGTTAATAGCTCACTGTTCTATGTTAGGATTTTAACTTATAAACTGCAAGTAAGAAAAGGATCGCTCTGACAAAAGCAGTAGCCCACTGGCCTATTTACATTATGTGCACTTTGTGATCTGCATGGTACATGTTCTTTGTAGCAGGTACATTAACCCTCTGAGCTACCTTTCCATGAGTCAAATCTTCCATTAGACAAAATTCCGATCTCTCTCTAGGAAGAACATTAATCACCAGAGTCATCATGACATTTTTATTGTTACCAAAAATTACTGGAGGCCAGGAAGGAGGCAGCAAGCGCTTTTAGAACCATAATATACTTGCAAAAATAGTGACGCCGCTGGGCACGGCTGCTCTGTCTCGTCATCCTTCTGATGTTTATAATGTTGGGCACCATCGGTCATTGAAAGCACTAGTAGCCGGGCATGACCCACTCGGTCTGTAATTAACTTACTTCAGTTTATGGACTAAATTATAATTCAATGAGTCAGTGTCAGTGATTGAGTCTGTAGCTAAATCAATCAGATAATCTAACTAATTAAATGTGTACTTCAGTTGAGAGTTCGTTACGTGATGTCACATTATACATATATTTTACTCTGTACTTAATTTATTAATGGTGCAAGTATTTGTACATAATATGTCTGAGAGGGTTTATTTTCAGTGACTTACAGGTGCGTGTGGTGTTTTGCCAGGGCTCTCTGCTCTCTCTCATCCTGTGGGGGTGAGGGGTCGTCTCGACTCGCATCATCCCTCAGAGGCCCCTTAGTCCTCTCATCATGCTCTCTCGGGAGAGAGCACTAGGGTTAGTGCCCTTTCATTTCTGGTGCTCTGCAGCAGTTTCAAGAACTAATTGGAGTTTCTTGTTTCCCAAATGGATGTCATTTCTGATATTTAGAAGTTTCCCTCCTCTTCATTGCATGATTTTTGCTCGCGAGAAAGTGTCACTCATGGTCGTTGAAATGTCACGCATAATTTCACTGAAATTATGAAAATGTCACACATGGCAATCTGAAACCTTGGCAGCTATGTCCCGAAAGAGAACATTAAATAGAGTTCTCACAGGGAGGAAAAGACCAAACCCATAACAGTTTCTGCTGTTGAGTAAAGAAGTAACTCGGCATAAGGAAAACAGGGATGTCACTTGCGAAAAAAAGGGTTGTGGTTACAAGTGCTAGGGAGCACTATTTGGAAGAAATAACATATGAAGGCAAACAAGAAGGTAAAGCAATTTTGGTATTTTCGGTTCAAGGGAGTACTCTAATAATTTGTAAGACTTAGGAGAAAAAAACAAATATGAGTCATTGAATAGTTTTTTGAAAAATAATCACATTGAAAACATTAATCTATGCAAAATGAATGGCTAAAACACAAAGAAGAGAGTCATGTAGGCCTATTTAAGGAAGTAAAAGTCAGACATAGCTAGTGGATGGAATGCGGATCCAGGAAGAAGGCCAGATGGACTACAGTGTGGAATATTGAGTGAATTTAGGGAGCCATTGCCAGGGATCACTTTCATCCTTGTTTAACTTCTTACTATAGACAGCTGGATTGCTAGAAGATTGGAAAAGTGCAGATATAACCACGCACTACATTAGCGGAAGGTAAGTGAAAACTCTAATCTACAGAAATGTAAGCCCAGTGTTGGTGCTATTACTGAAAAATATTATGAAAAGGGCTTCGTTACATTTCTTTAAGCCACTGTTTCAGAAAGTAAGCTTAAAGGGGACAATCAAACAGATCTCTTTCACCTTATTTCTTGTGACATAGATCAAGGATGACCAATGATTATGGTCTATTTAGATTTCACAAAAAATCTAATCACGATTTCTTATATCAGACATACTATATTGCACACCATAAACCTCAATTTGAATTATCAATGATTCTTTGGATGTTACTTTGTTTATAAATTAGCCAAATAATCTGGTACAACGTCTAGACAGAGGGTTCCATTTCGCATGCCCCATTAGTGATGATACTTTTAGGCAACTGTCAACTCATTATTTGAACCAATATTTATATTAGATCAAACAAGATCAAGCATTTCTATATTTGCATTCCTTTATAATTAAATGCAATCTGACAATTACATAGTCAGTAAAGAACAACAAAAAATAATACTTTTACATTTATTAGCACTGACATTAAATATGACAGAGAAAATAAAGCAATGGGGAAAATAGAAAGCGATTAAAAAAGAGGAAAACAGATATTATCCTAAAACTGAGCTAGCTCCTAAATTATGCAGAGGCCATTAGGGCTTAAAAAACTGTCAACATGATTTGGCCTATTTCTAATTAAAATTGGCCTTCATCAGGACAGGACTCTACTCCCGATATTCTATAGCCATGTTTCATCTTCTCCACCAGAACTGCACAGGGGGGTTTAAAAAGCATTGTGTTATCTTTCAGTCGACTTAGCATTAATTTCATCTTCTCACTTCATCAAGAAGGTGGGTACCAGATGGAAGGAACATATCTAATTAACACCTTGTATTTGCAGCTAATTAACTTATTCACTTTTAAAAATTGAAGAATGACACAATCATGCTGTAAAAGGTTTTTGCAAAAAGATAATAACAAAAATTAAAAGCGGGTTAGAAAAGCAGTATTGAAGAACATAGGAAAAAGAGAAAATAGAAATGCATTGAATAACTGAAAATAAAAAATCATATTTCAGTTCCCTATTTTGATGATATTCATCAAATTCATTTTTTGCCGGTCGTCTTACCGTAGTTGTTGGTCTCACTCATTTCAATCCCCCATATCTAATTGATAGAGTGATTCCCCAAGAGACTCTGCACTTCTTATTAAAATGGGTGACACTCCAAGAAAATTACCAACGCAAAAAAAATCTGATTTCCAAAACTTTTATTTTAAATCACTTCAGCAAAATATAATGGAGCTCTCGCAAATAAAATAAACTTTTAATAATAATGAGTGCAAAATTTCTCTGTTCCTTGATAAACCGAAAGCACGCTATCTGAATTATACTGAAAAAAGTAAAATCAGTTAACTCCTTACAGGATCTCTACAGTCCATGAGATTTCCCATTACACCTGCTCTAAAACAAACAGGTCCTGGTTCAGTAGTGTCACTCTTTTAAATCACCTCTAAATTCCAGTGCTTAATACAAAAACCTCGATTCTCCTAAAACAGTTTTCTTTTAAAATGAACACAATATAAGGCTTCTAACTTCAACCCCTCTCAATAACTCTAGTTTTACTCTAGCCTTTGTTGAGATGCTTGGTCGGGAAGCGAAACCTCTCTTTGTTTCTGGAATAAGTTCTAAATAGTGAATCCCTTTCTAAAGATAAAGCCATGCACATTAAAGGACATCATATCACAAGAGCCTGGAAATCTGCAACACTGGAAACCACATTTGATTTGTTTCACCTACTTTTAAGTTCTTAGTAAAATGCATCCATTACCTCTCGCGTGCCTGTACCTAACTTCATCCACTCTCAGCCGAGCAGGCCCCTCAATATCACGGGCAGCTCTGCGTGTATTTGAAATGAGGAAAAGTTAACTGCATTCTTTCCTGTATGTTTCTGATTGCATGTTCAGCTGGCATTTGTATGTATGCTTTTTTGCCTGAGTAATTTTGGATATGGGTTTCTCTCAGGGAATATAATATACAGTATCTAATGCAATGTAATGTTTCTCTGAAAACCTTCATAAAACAGACATCTCAACTGGAATTCAGTGTGGTGGGTCTAATTTAGCAGGATACCCCCCCCCCCATACATTTTGTCTAATGTTGTGAGTTAGTAATAAAAGTAATACAGTTCAGTGTGTATCAGGGAACAGAGGATCCTGTGGAAAATTCCCTTGGTTTATTAATGGAAGGGTTGGGAAGAAACTGCAGTATACCATGCCAAATTTCACAGTTCTCTTCCTAAATATGCTAATTGTATACCCCCCATCGTACTTCCTTGGCACCTCTGGAAAGAAGGACTCAACAGCAAGTCACCCAGGCCCTCAACCATTTTTGCCGGGGGTCGTGGGCAGAGCAGGAAAGCTAAATTCCTCTCTGTCTTCTGAATCACGGACTTCCTAAATCCAAAGACTCAAACTATCCAATAATTGGAAAACCCAATAAATAAACAGAAAGGAGCTGATACATAAAAGTCCAAGTGTGCCCTCAGACCCTTTTAGAATATTTGCACACGTTTCCAGCGGGTACAAAATGCAAGAATTGTCTTGACAATTTGCTGACAATGTTGGTTTGCACGCCCAGGAATGCATAATAGGAGGCACAAATCAGAATGTAGTAACCTGGAACATGTTCCAAGGTGCTTAAATCAAAATTTCACACCATTTGCCAACAAGATCAAGGTTGAACCCGCTGAAAACCTGTGGACAAACAGAGCAATGTATGAAGTTTGCACGTGGCCAAACAGAACATAAGCAATTACTGCATGGGCACAGCCACCCAACTTGGAATCACCTTTCAGGAAGAAACAGACCTTTGCCCCCAAATTGGAATTGCACTGTAGTTGCAATTTGTTCCTTATTTTGAAGATCAATGTTTCTCTTTGTATAACGTTTATATTTTTTTTATATTTTCGTCATGCTAGAAAGTATTTCTATTATCTCTTGTATATACAGACATGTTTGAAGTAGCAAATTCAAATGGTATACTATTGCTTGACAAGATAAATAAAATCAATGTACTCTAACGTTTTTGCTTAGATGACTGTTGCTAAAATATTGACATATGTGTAGTTTGTTTAGATGTAAATCTAAACACCATGGGTTGCATGATGTTATTATTTCAGCAATGTTTAGTCCTACTTCTTTACTTAATGGTCTGCAGCTGCATGCACACTCATATAACTTAAAGGGCTCATTTTGCTCCACCTTTTACAAAATACATACTCATTTTCAGAATATTAACCCAAACACATTCCACAGTGTTATTGTCAATCTAACCGGTTTTACGCACAATTCAGGAAATGTTTTGTATATCTTTATTCAACTGAATAATGCAAATTGTTGAATTTGTGATAGAAATTCTGGAGAATTCTAATTTGCATATCCTACTACAAATTCTACTTACTAGTGGGGATACTACACTAGGTGGTTGGTTCTAGGCTGGTGTGAGTAGTAAGTGTAAGGAACAGCTTTAATCCCAGAGAGTTAGTGGACAGAATGACACACTAATTGTCTGGTGCCCCTAAAAAGACAGCACATTTTCAATTATTTACAAATGTTTTGCAGAAACACAGGTAAAGTTACTCCCACAAAAAGTATTGGTGAGTGTGTTTCCAGGGTGGAAAAAGGGATCAGACGTATTTCAACTAGGCCAATAACATTGTTACACACAGGAGACCCAAACCAATGTTAGGGCTTTTCCTGTAAGCCATTAGGTGGGGAATTGGATGCAGAATATGTGAAAGGAAACAACGTGTGGTGGTGGATGGAGTTAGGGCCAGTTTCCCCAATAAGCATCACAGGCTCTTTTTGCAGGCACAGGACCTGAGATCTGTAGACTGGCACTGCTCGGACTTGGCACGTTGACTGCCATCTCGCCTAACACTCCTTACTGTATCCATGCACAGCATGAACTTAACCGAATGGAAGGTTTGTGATATATAATTATCAAATACATATTACTCTTTCAACTCTCCTCCTTGTGAATGGTGCCATGACAAGGACAGAGGAAGTGAAGACAGCTCTGTATAAACCAACCTGCTTTGGTTGCTGTATATGCAGTGCTTAATTTGAGCCGGTGGTTTCTGGTGCTCGGTACCTGCACTTAATTGTTATCACCACACTTATGACAATCTGCCACATGGTGGCACTGCTCATCTAATTCAGTGATGAGCAGAACAACAGTTGTTTATGAATACAATATACATTAATAATATTAATCACAAAAAACCACAGTGGTAGGGACAATTTGCGCTGAGAAATGAATTATTAGTACTGTGTATGAATTAGAACCCTTGCTACTAGGTTAACAATACGACGACCACCAACATCGTAATTTAGGCAAGCAAAGTTTACCTCAAACATCAACAAATTTTGAAAACCGAGCAAGAGGGTTCAAAAGTACAGATCATATAATAATGCAAGTACACATCAAATTAAAGATCTCTGATTAAATTCCAGATGTTCATATCTTGTCTTTATTTCTTGACAAAACTTTCTTCGTTGCAAGCCCACTGCCAGCCAACACGTGTTTCGTCCTGACTTTAATAGGTCATGGACTTCATCAGGGCTGAAGACAAAGAAATAACCGAATTTCATAAAGTATATATTAAAAGTAACAGCAGAATACGTGCACATATTCTAACATCAAAAACTGAAATGCAAATTATGCAAATTATTGGGCTGCTTAAACCTGATAGATAAACGTGATGGTCGGAGCAAGAAATATAATGTGTAATATCACCGAAAAAATAGGGGTTGTAAGTAGTGTGTATAGGAGAGGAGGGGAAACTGCAGAGAGGGAGTGAAGATTGTGAAGAGAAAGAAAAAGACCCTATGAAAATCAATATATTTAGAGTTCAAGAGTCTAGTGAAGTCGAGAAAATGTAAGTAAACTAAAAAGAGTAAAGGACTAATAAACTGAACACTTGTGCCCTAGATAAGGGCATGAAAGAAAAAAGTATTATCATAAGTTATAGGAAACCTAAGTCATAGTGACCTGCCAGTGAAGTTAGACCGTTGACAGGTATAATCTACTATCAATTATTAAAGCTAATATATGGAAATCGAACATATAGTACATAGAACTCACCAATACTTGGTGTAATCAGTAACCGTGTCTTATAGGTCCAGGAGCCAAAGGGCTACGTCTGCAATCTACGAGTAAAAATTAAGTATTGCTAATATTCTATCAAAATTAACTAAAATTATTAATTCGCCAGTGGCAATAGATATTAAAGAGCATACCAATTAAATCTCGGGCTGCTGGCTCCAATCCAAAAATTCTCAAATAATTTCGATCTGTTGTATTCAGCTCTAGGTATCAATCATGTAACCTAGGACAAAGGAAACTAAACTTCACCGAACAATCAACAGTGATAAACAAAAATTTAAGAAATGCCTTACTCGACAGAAAGAGTTATAAAAAAGACACTAGTTAGAAATACTATCGCCTTAAGTCCATAGACAAACTAGCAAAAACCGACATAAGCCCATGTAGCTTAATCGTATTTTGTACTCGTAGATTGCAGACGTAGCCCTTTGGCTCCTGGACCTATAAGACACGGTTACTGATTACACCAAGTATTGGTGAGTTCTATGTACTATATGTTCGATTTCCATATATTAGCTTTAATAATTGATAGTAGATTATACCTGTCAACGGTCTAACTTCACTGGCAGGTCACTATGACTTAGGTTTTCTATAACTTATGATAATACTTTTTTCTTTCATGCCCTTATCTAGGGCACAAGTGTTCAGTTTATTAGTCCTTTACTCTTTTTAGTTTACTTACATTTTCTCGACTTCACTAGACTCTTGAACTCTAAATATATTGATTTTCATAGGGTCTTTTTCTTTCTCTTCACAATCTTCACTCCCTCTCTGCAGTTTCCCCTCCTCTCCTATACACACTACTTACAACCCCTATTATTTCGGTGATATTACACATTATATTTCTTGCTCCGACCATCACGTTTATCTATCAGGTTTAAGCAGCCCAATAATTTGCATAATTTGCATTTCAGTTTTTGATGTTAGAATATTTGCACGTATTCTGCTGTTACTTTTAATATATACTTTATGAAATTCGGTTATTTCTTTGTCTTCAGCCCTGATGAAGTCCATGACCTATTAAAGTCAGGACGAAACACGTGTTGGCTGGCAGTGGGCTTGCAACGAAGAAAGTTTTGTCAAGAAATAAAGACAAGATATGAACATCTGGAATTTAATCAGAGATCTTTAATTTGATGTGTACTTGCATTATTATATGATCTGTACTTTTGAACCCTCTTGCTCGGTTTTCAAAATTTGTAGATTAATAATATTAATACCTACCTCCCCAGCCATTCCTTTAGCTTTGGGGACCTGGAATAATCTGAACTGTCGCACTTGCACATGAGAGAGATGGTTAGTAGTTGTTTTGGTACCGTCATTGGCAGCGATGACAGGGTAATGGGTGGTGCAAGCTGCAATGGCCTCCTGGTCAGGGCCCTAGCACTTATTATTTTACTAATTAAGCACAGTGTATATCCCTATCCCACTGCCATTTAACAGGAGAGAACTTGTGTACCCTGGAAGTAGGAAGAGCTTGGCAGAGTGAGTGTATGTGCCGTTTGTTGGGAGAACGTACTGCTTCTAATAGAGGGTGTATCTTCAAGGGAAGGGAGTGTTGTGGGGTGTCATATACTCTCTGAAGCTGTAGATTCGCAGGTTGTTAATCTGGTCCAGGAACTCTAAATCGGGGGTGGCAGTGTCTTTATCTGGGTTCCCTTGTGATCAGCAGCACTCTCGGCGTGGATGCATGTTTCCCGTGAAACTATAACATGTTGGGTTACACCATCCAATCCACCTTACACATGGCGCTGAACAGTAGAAACAAAGGGAGAATCCCTTTTCTGATTTAGAGCTACATTTCTTGCTATTTCTGCTCTGAGTAAACATCTTTATGTTGTCATTTGATACATAGAGACTCACAGACACAAATATGTTTGTTATGATAGGACGGGATGAGCAGTGGAAATGTCAATGGCCCTTTTCAGCTGTTCTTGCACTGAAATGCAAACAAACCCACAATTAATACGTTTGCTTAGTGAGTAATGGGTACTAAGCAGAACAAAGATGAGTTAAATTATAATAATAAATATTGTGTGTGTGCAGAAAATATATCAAAATGAATCTCAACTCATCACAACCAATAATTTGAAAGTAGACAATTATTTTAAAACACAAGCTAAGAACTCAAGCACTTTAATAAAGTACGTGGAGTGGTTCGTCACATGCCCATCCTCCTCAGACCTCACTGATAAGTACATACCTGCAATCCACTTAAACTGTGGGCACCAGGGCGCATTCATTTCCTGCTCTTTGAGACTGCATTTAATCAGAGTTTGATACACTCAAGTGATGAGTATAGACCAAGGGGCTGGAATGTTGCTGTTGAGGAAAAAAAGGGAGGACTAAAATTACCCTGCATTAGAAGGCGACCTCTTCAGCTGTCCAAAAAGGTGCTGAAAAGTAGCTGCCAACCACAGACTTCATCACAGCCCCTACAATACACAGCTAGAAGTTGCAGACTCAAAACTAACCTTAAATCGCAGAGCATGGGCCATTTGCGTGGGAATATTAATGAGAACGTTGTGGGGGGACAATAGTGTGAAGACATGTGTTGTAGGTCTATTGAGATCTATCAATGATTTTAAAGTCCACAAACCTATCCAAACAACTCCAAGGTTTCTTCTACTTTTTAAGGACCATGATGTATGAACAACTGAAACTATTTCCTATAACACTGAACTGTTTCTCCAGCCATCACTCTCCAAGGATGAGGCTAGACTTAGAAAGGTAATAAAACAGCAATACCAAACCACTAAGTGATTTTTGGGAAATTAAGGGAAATATAGGGATAAAGGCATACAAAAATAAAGATTGCACAGAAGAGCATAGACTTATTGCAGTTTCTCAGCAGCACTTGTGTTCACAAATTCACCAAAGAGGGCTGAACAGTGACTACACTGTACAAAGGCGCTTCATGATTTTGACACCCAGGGCTAGATTTACTTTGCTTCATGCTTGACAACGCAGGACAGCGCAAAGGTATATTTGGAATATACGAAGCCACGTCCTTTGTGTGGCCTGGTGTGGTTTTGTAAAGAAATGTAACTCAACGCAGCTCCTTGTGGTGCATTACATTACATTTCAACTTAGGAGGTATTCCATGGGTGGAGCATGGACGTTCCCATGCATCCACTCATGGATTTTGGCCCATTCCCAGACCTAGTAAGCCTGGAGTGCATCAAAATTCTATGCCTTCACTAGTGAGGTGTGACGAGGAGAAATATGTTTATTTCTCCTCGTTATTGCCTCTTTCCACGTGTGCTACATTCTGAAGCACACATAGAAAGAGAAAAATGCCTCTAAAGGCTGTTTTTGTGCAGGTAGGTGTCCCTTCCTGCACAAAAACAATCCCACCTGTAACGTAGGCACCCTTGCACTATAGTACTAGGCAGCACACATTGCTCCAGTGTATGGAAATAGCAGAAATGCTCCACATCTTTGTTCTCTCCCTTTCACGCAGTGCAAGAACTTTGCTTGCTGTCCTGTATCGCATGAAAGACTGGTAAACATGCCCCCAAGGATTTATGTTTTGACACATGAAGCACTCTTTACACGAGGTCATGATGAATGCAGAATTGATTGTACCTTACCAGAACAACTGGTACATCATATAAGATTAAAAGGCGATTGGGCTCTGCAATAATTACATGCTCTGGCATCATGTAAAGCTTTCCCAGTGCCTATGTGTCTATTAGATCAGCAGTCATATGAATTTCTGAGCAACACTGAGGATAAACATTAGGTCAGGTGGAGGGGAAGTGAAAGCATTCAAACTCACAGGTCTCACAATGGCTCTCCATGCTCTCCTCTGCCATCCTCACCGGTACCCATCATACTTCAGATGTTCTCCAATACTTCCCTGGTTCAATTTCAGGCCTAGATAAGAGCAGCCTGGTTGGTGGAAACTACATCACTGAAGTGGCTGCCTCCACTCATTCCGTTCTCCTGGGGGCTCACGGTGGGGGAATCTTCATAATAAGGCCTTGTTGGAGGCAAAGTCCTGCACCCAGTATCAGTTATCATGGTTGAAGCCCTGCAGAAAGAGTGAGGGGAGTAGGGCTGCTGAGAGCAGGACTTAAGGGCAAAACCAAGTCTACTGACAAGCCCTACTCCCTAAGTAAAATCACATTTAACCAGTGAATGTTAGGCATAGGGACTTTAAGTATGGACCACACCTGTGAATGTTTTTCTATTCAGTACAAAGATAACATAATTTGTGTGAACTATGGATTTCTTTCCCTCAAGCTAATTAGTCTCTAGGCAGAACAATGCATTTAATAAAATGACATCAACAATATACACTGTTAAGTTTCGACATTGCCCTTTGTTTCAATCAATCAATGAATCAATCCGGATTTGTAGAGCATGGCTAATCACCCGCAAGGGTATCCAGGCGCTATGTTTTACTGGAGTCAGTCAAAGAGTAGCCAATGAAGGTTCCTGAAGTGGGGGGAGATGTGAGTTTTTCTGGTGAGGCGAAGGATGAGTCTGGCCGCTGAGTTCTGTATCATTTGGAGTCTTTTCATGAGTTGGGTAGAGTTTAATCAGATTCTACTTCTTGATGAGTTAACAAAACCTATTTTTTTAATATTCAGCTCTAAATGCGGTCAGAAGCTTGAATTACCTCTTATTTCTTCAGACACTTATAGAGAATTTGCTTTTTAGCACTTTAAAACACGTCTTCAGTAAACACCACCTTAAAAGCACAATTAAATATGTTCTTTTTAGTGTAGAAAGCCATCCAACATAGTCCATTATAAAACCAATTATCTTCAAAAGAACATTCCCTGTTCGAAAAAAATCATTTTCATGCAAACTGTAGCAGTATAAACATTTACTATAAAAATACACAGCCCTTAACATGAGTAATATTATTATATAAAGTCATCTCAGAAGTCTGTTGACATTTACAAACCACTCCTCCTTAAGTCTTGTAATTTATTTTGTAGCATGAAGACCTTCAATGGCATTATTGGATGCTTGTAGACAGTTACTCATTAAAACTTTCACTCGATAGTGAAAGGCTTAACAGCACTGGCATTTTAGCAAGTGCTTTTTCATCTTTAATGCTGCCACTTGAATCTCTTCTTATTGTACTAGATTATTTGGCGTATGGTTTTAATTCTTTTTGGTGGAGGCAGGACTGAGAAACAGAGAAGGCCAGGGCGGAATTTCCTTTACGCTGGTACACTCGTTTTATTTTACGCCTTTTGCGTTACCCTTTTTTACGCCAAAATTTACGGAATGCGACATTTAACCAGTGTGCTGCAATTGCACTACGTTTATCTCAAAATGTTAGCACAGAAGCACAGGACCAATGTAAACAACTATAACACAAGCAGCTGTTGTTCGCTGAACTTGTGTTTTCGTGCAGTTTTTCTGCTATTTTTGTTGTTGTTGTGCAGAATGTATCCTCGTGTCCAAGATAGATGAGAAGACCCATTTCGCACTAAAGTATAAAGCTAAATGCCAGTTTTCCTCTTCCCTTAATTTCCTGTCATTTTTGTTGCATTTCACATAATTAAGCAAAAGAAAAGTAACCAGATTTCGCACACCCCTAAGCAGGGCTTTAAGTAGGAAAAAAAACTAAGGGTGCTCTAACAGGGGCCGGGCAAACCTCTTAAAGGGGTGTGGCCTATCCAAGTAGGGGCGTGGTCTAAATAAAGATATGTATGGATAACCCTCCCCAGAGGCGTAAGTAGAGCCAAATTTCGAGGGGGGGGCTAAGTAAATATTTCGGGGGGGGGGCTAATTCTTCAAGCAATAGGCGTGGAGCTGCAGCGGCTCTACAAAGGGTCGAAAAACAACAAAGCCTCATTAACAAGCAAGTGGTCTTTTAAAGACCTGCGAAGTAATCAGGTGCAGCTGTGTGTGTTTGGAGGCTGGTTGCAGGATCGCACTCTTACGCTTACCAAAAATAAGGCGCTAAATCTATGAAATGGCAATTTTTTTGTTATACTTAGTTCTACGTAACTTACCCAACAAACAAAGCTTTACTCAGAATGACTCGGAGATAGGTGCCTGAAAAGTCATTACCTCTTGATGTGATGAACAGGCGCGCAACTGCCATTGGGCTCAAATGGCTTCAGCTGCCCCCCCCCCCCCCCCCCCCCCAGTCGCGTTGCGTGTGTCAGCCCGGCTGAGACAGCTTCAGGGCACGCTCACAGCCCCACCCGAGTACTTCACAGGTCTTTAAAAGACCATTTGCTAGTTAATGAAGCTTTGTTGTTTTTTCACCCCTTTTTAGAGCCCTTGTATCTCCACTCGGTCTCTTGCTGGAAGAATTAGCCACCAGAAATTTGGCTCTAGTTGCGCCTCTGGTGATGGATGGAGGTCCCATTCACCATCAGAAATAACTCTGCTTGTGATGCTGTCCCTTTCCCCTGTCACGAGAGACTCTGGGTGTGATGGTGACCCCCTTTCCGGATTCAAAGCAGGTTAGACATGATTGTCCTTATCGGGACTGAACGAGATGGGTGGCTACGTGGCAGGCACGACAGCCTCACAGTGACTCCACTGCATGTGATTGTCCCGTCACTGACAGCAGCAGCAGTGCTGAAAGCTGCCACTTGGGTGGGACAGAAGCTAGTAACTACCCCTTCTCCTCCTCGCAGGGGAAGAGGGCAGGGAGCACCGCCGGCCATTCAGAGTGGTAGCGCTGCAGGGAGCATGGGAAAGGGCCCTCACGCTGGTGTTTCCTGCCTCCTGCGCGCTACCGGCTCGGAGCCGCGTGCTCGGAGGAGCTGTGAATGAGAGGCGTCCTGGGCAGGGGTGAACCAGAGGCTACCGGGAAACGCGCAGTGGAGTATGAGAGAAAACAAACAGCACCACCCAGCAGCGGCGAGGGATAGCCGCCACCCCACCCTCCTGCCAGGCAGGCCATGGCCAGGCCCGTGACTGCAAGAACCTGGCATCAGGAGGCACGTGCAGCAGCAGACTGGCATTCCAGGGCCAGCGCCCAAGTGTAAAGAGCAAAGAGGGAGGGATGTGGTGAGGTGTGGAGGTGAATGAGTGAGCGAGAGAGCTAGGCACTAACTTACAGAAAGATGGGGCGGCGGGGGGGGGGGGGAGGGGGGTACAACCAGTGAATGAAGGGTACACAGGAGACAAACAGGGAAAGATAAACAAGGTGACGGAGAAGAGGAAAATAATAGAAGGGAAAGAGTACGGGAAAGAAAGAGAAGCAGAAGATGACAGATAGAAAGGGGAAGGGGGTCATGATTAAAATAAGTTTGGTGCAAGAAAAAAAAAAGAAAACGGACTACCTCTACGAGGCCCGAAAATAGAGCCCGATAGAGACCCATTTTGAGGCCCCCTGAAAATTACTGCTAGGGAGGGCTCAGACCCGGCCCACTTAAAGCCCTGCCCCTAAGAATGAAATCTGCTCAAATTAAACGTACTTAAAAAATTGCTAGCTGCAACAGGAGCATGTATGAGCAAAATGAGTGTATGGAAACGCACATTAATTTTCTTGTGTTTACTGCAATTACCCTGCTGGAATCCATTCCAGTCTGCATTGATATCAGCCTCTGAATCCATACGAGGAAGGCATTGAAAGTGGAAATGGAACTTTCCCCTCGAACAGGTCTGCTGTGGTAGGGGCGATGGTAGAGACGAGATCCTCTCTCACTGCACCTCTCGCGTGCCTGACAGCCTGGCGCGAGCGCTTAATTTCTTGAGTAAAACAACAAATGAGATGACCCCAGCACAATCTCTAATAGGCAGCACGGGTCAGCGATCATTCATTTGTTATAGTGCTTTCCAGATGAAGGGCTGAGATTAAAGTTTGCCCAGATAATGGCAAGCTCGATAAATCAGTTTTATTGCAATATTTAAATCTCGGGGAGGTGAGGAGTGCAATGAGAGGACGGAACGAAGGAGGGGGCGGAGGAAGGAGTTGCTGGTAGGTACAGTCAGTCCCCTGGCACGGTTCTGAAGCAACCCAGGAACGTGCTCATATCAGACTTATATTTGTACAGAGAGTCCAATAGTCTTCAAGATTTGAGGACCAATGATATGTGCCTACAGTAAAATTCTGGGGGTTCCTACAGAGTGGTTTGGCAGGCTAGCTGATGATCCCTCTGTCAATCTACCCCTAAAGCAGTGCTTAATTTGTGATAGAATGAATGCCAGGGCTCGAAGTTCTTCTCAGAAGCCTGCAGCCAGTGCAATTAAACGTCGCTGTGATGAATACCATGGCTAGTAGTCTCAAATCGGCCTCATGGCCTCCCTAATCGACTACCAGACACCTGCTGTCCCTTTATCTCACTCTAGCGGGTTCCTGCTTTCTCCTTTTGTGACGGTTTTGTCATCTTCTTGTTTCCTCCATCTTTTCGATCTGTGTTCTTTTCCATCGCTTGTGCTCAGTAAACTAATGATCTGGAAAAATAAGTGCCTGTCCCCAAAAATAAGTGCCAGTGGCCCCCATCGGCAGCCTCCAGATCAAATTAAGCACTACCTAAAAGCATCCTTCTGGTCTTTAGCTCTTATGGGCTTCTTCTCATATCTCATAAGTCAGTCTAGCACTGCTAAAACTGAGCAAATGCACCTATTGTCTTCGACAGATAATGTGTAATCTAGCAACACCTTAATTCCACAGAAGTATTCATATCCATTGTGCTGAAGTGCATGCTATTTCAAGAGGCAATACTTTGTGCAGTGCCTAATTTGAGCCATTGGCACATATTTTTGGGTACTGGCATTTATTTTTCCTCATCAGACATTTCACAAGAGCATAAGAAAAAAACACACAGAGGAGAAAGACGAAGGTAGAGAAAGACGTCACAAAGGAAGAAAGCAGGAACCAGCAAGAGTGAGAACAAGCATTGGCATAGCCAATAGGTCTCGCCTTTGGGACCTTATAAGTGTTTAGCCATGCAACAGTTGTATAATTAAATACTTATAAGGTCCCAAAAGCGAGACCTATTGGCTTTGCCAAGCGGCCGTGCGGCCGCGAAAGTGATCGCGATCAAACATCAAAGCGGCCGTGAAAGTGAAAGTAATCGCGGTAAAGCGCGGCGCGCGCACCCGCGCACATGCACTGTAGCTCTAGGCTGGCCTGGTAGCACTTTTTGGAGCCCTCTCAATAAGTCTCGCTAGACCAGCGCATGCGCTGGGTCAGGCGAGACCTAAAAAGGGGCAGCGAGTGTCTGGCAATCGATTAAAGAGACCTGAGATGGATTCGGGACTACGCAGCCTTCGTAATTGGTGCATCGGCAATTATTAACACCAGTCTCAGGCTTCTGAGCAGCGCTTTGGGCACGGCACTCATTAGTTTACAAATTAAGCACTGACTGTGTGAGTGAGCTCGTCAATGAGTAGAATGAATGAGTGAGTTTGGGTGTTGTTGGAATGGTGAGTTGAGGAAGTGACTAAAGGAGAGCCATTGAGTGGCAGTGAGCAGAGGTGTAGCTTGATCAGTAAGATTATGATGGGGGGCTTCAGATTTCCCAACAACCATGCTGGCACCTAATGTTAAAATACATTATATGACACGCAGAGTGCACAAGAGGGGCTTAAGTTGCAATGGAAAGGGAGAGGAATATGGATTGGTATGGGTGCTAAATGAGAGAAAACAACATTATTTGTGAAATAACCAACATTTTTTAAGTCTTTCCAAACAGAGAGAGGGAGAGAGTGTATGCGTTTTTGTCTGTGTGTGTATACATTCTTGGTAAAATCCTACAGACACCTCACCATACTCGATTGAAAGCACCTGTACTCAACTATTTATCGAATTAATTTTTTATTAGGATGGGTGTAACAACCTAAACACCCCCCTGAAGCTACACCCCTGGCTGTGAGTTTAAGTGAGAAAGATCATGAGTAGGTGACAGTGTTGAGTGTTTGCGCGACTGAGTGGCTTCAATGAGTGGCTGAGTAGCATTACATATGTAAGAGGGTGAGTGAACTATATGTGTAACTGCAGAGTGAAACTCACCAATGATTCCTCTTTTAAAGAAATAGTCTTGAGATCTATAATTAGTATCTCTTGATGTATCTTTATTTCTTGGCCTACTTTCACATCCATTTTTAGGTCTCGCCTGACCCAGCGCATGCGCTGGTCTGGCGAGACATTTTGTGAGGGCTCCAAAAAGTGCTACCAGGCCAGCCTACACCTACAGTGCATGTGCGCGCACGTCGCGCTTTCCCACGATTACGTTCACTTTCGCGGCCGCACGGCCGCTTTGATGTTCTCCGTGAGGCTTCAATAGATTGCAGCAGTTAAAACAAGCATTGGCATAGCCAATAGGTCTCGCTTTTGAGACCTTATAAGTATTTAGTTATGCAACTGTTGCATGGTTAAACACTTATAAGGTCCCAAAGGCGAGACCTATTGGCTATGCCAATGCTTGTTACTAATGCTATAATTCTGGGAGTTAGTTCTCCTTGTTACACAAAAGGATCCTTCAAAGTAGTTTGGGATAAGCATGCCTTTGATAATTCACAAAACAGTGCATGCATGCCACAAATTCACCGAAGAATATAATCTATCCCTGGTGCACCTGCATTTCTTCAATGAATGTACTGAGGAAGAGCAATGTTTCTGCAAGAGACACCACAGTGCAGGCAGGGTACAGAACTGTTTCCTTTTAGTATTTTGGACCCCATACACAATTGCCCATGGACTACATGAGTGGTGGAGCACAAACCCCCACTATAGACATCAGAAGTCCATGTGTCACCTAGCCCATATGCAGAGGTTTGCCTCTTGCATGTGTAAATCCATGGTTTTGTGAATCCACCCCAAATATCTTCCTTATGAATTCTATTTTGCTGTGTGGTGTAAAACAGTGCACTGTATTCAAACACTATATGCATGCATCCTGAACTGCAACCACAGGTTTACACCTCACTCTCATTGCGATATGTGAGTCATTCGACTGCAGACACGAACTAGGGTAAAAACTGAAGGTTGCGTGGTCTGGCAGACCTTGAATAATAACAATAAAGTGAGTGGGTGATCAGTTGTGCCTGCTTGTTTCCACCTACCTCGGCTCAATTATGCATTTTTGGGTGGTTTTTCCCACAGTTGAGTTAGTTAGATTACATGCGGAGATCTGCATTTTAGATTGACTAAGAAGAAGCATTAGTTTCAATAAGGATAACTGAAAAAGGTGACCTTACTATGACCTTAACCTGGGAGAAAAAACAACAGGTTAGTGTCAAAGGATTTGCAAGTTATGTACTGGTTGTACATCCAAAAAAGTGCTAGAATATGGGTGAGGTTTTGAGGGCATGTTTATTTATTTATTTATTTGGAGTTTTTATATAGCGCATAGTTACCCTAGGGCATCCCAGCGCTTGTCCAGGGCAACAACCATTAGCAAAAGACAGGTTCAGCAGCGTCCGGCAGGAAAGAGATGGGTTTTAAGAAGTTTACGAAACCGAGAAGTACAAGTCTCTGAGCGCAAACTCAGAGGAAGCGCGTTCCACAGGATGGCTATATTGACCGAAAATCTTCGCCCACCAGCACGAGCCCTTTTCACTCTGGGAAGTTGGAGCAGATGTTTCTGGTCAGAGCGCAAAGCTCTATTAGCCTTATAGGGCATAGCTAAATTCCTCAGGAGAGGAGATCCCTTCCCCTGAAGAATTTTATGCGCTGTGCATAGAGCCTTAAATGTAACCCTTTCCCGCACCGGGAGCCAGTGCAGGGCCTTCAAAGCGGGTTTAGCTGACTGCGTCCTTGGTATACTCGTAAGCAGCCTTGCAGCAGCATTTTGAACCTGCTGAAGTTTATTGAACGTAGCTTCAGGGGCACCTACAAAAATAGTATTGCTATAATCTAGTCTCGGTACAATAAGCCCCTGAATGAGCAGCTTCCTAGATATCCAAGGAAGCAGAGGCAGGACTTTACGAGCTGAACGGAGAAGACCAAAACATACTCTTGCCGTTTTTTTCGCCTGGGTCCTGAAAGAAAGATCTTGTTCCAGCCAGATCCCCAGACTCGTAATCTCCTCTTTAGGACTCGGGAGGTCTCCCAGACAGCTAGGCCAAATAGTCGAAGGGAGAGAGGGAATTTTATGCCCTAGCAACATTATTTCGGTCTTTGAACCGTTCAACTTTAAAGCTGATTCACACATCCAGGTGTAAACTTTGGACATACAGGAGTGCAGCGAGTCTGGGTTATTCACAAGTTGGGATAAAGCGACCACCAGCTGAGTATCGTCAGCATAGCTGACGATTTTAATACCAAATGGGGCCACCACATCCTCCAGGGGGGCCATATATACATTAAACAATGTGGGGCTAAGGGAGGAGTACTGTGGCACACCACACTGGAGGGGGATAGATGCCGACCGTTCACTGCCTTCCCAAACCTGGTACGTCCGGTCGCAGAGAAATGACATAAGCCACTTCAGAGCCACACCTGTAACCCCTATATCTGACAGCCGTTGGATCAACACTTGGTGGTTCACAGTGTCGAAGGCCGCACTAAGGTCCAGGAGGATCACTGCCACGGACCCTCCTGAATCCAAAATGCTCCTGGCTTCCTCAACGACTGCCAGAAGAGCGGTATCGGTGCCCTGACCTGGGCGAAATCCCGTTTGAGAGTCTCGCAACAGGCCATTAGACTCCAGGAAGTATGACAACTGACGGTTCACCAACCTTTCAGCGATCTTACCGAGTCCAGGAAGCAAGGAAATGGGCCTGAAATTTGCCAGGTCCGATGGATCCAGATTTGGCTTTTTCGGGAGAGCCTTTACCACTGCTCTCTTCCAGCTCGGTGGCACCAAGCCCTGGACAAAGGATGCATTAATTAGGTCCGTAACCATGACCGCAATAACGGTTGCTACCTGTTTCAGGAATCTCATAGGGACTGGATCCCTAGGGATACCACTCTTCATAGCATGTGTGTTGATCCCTAAAATGAGTTAATCCGTTTTGCTCTGGAATTGAAGATGGTGTTGCTCGAATATGCATTTACTTTGATAAAGCCGAAGGCAAGAGTCGTATGGCAAAAGAGGAACAGTTGCTTCAATTAAACACTTCCGCCGGGAGCACAGTTACAGAAGCAGGTCTGACACTCTCTCAAAGTGCAATCAATCTTAGCAGGGTTTTATACATTTCATTTGGTATCATAAAGTACTTCCAGTAATCCTTGTTTGGTAAAAGAATGCAAACCATGTCTGTGTAGTCATAAATAAGGCCCCTGATAACAAATGCAGATGGGCCTCGACCTTGCGTGGACACAATGTGGGCCAGTGGGTAACATGTTCAGATGACTGGCAGGAGGGGCATGTGTGTACTGTGTATGCTGTGTCCTGATTGGCTGTGTATTCCTAACTTAATGTGGCATCTGACTTTATGGTGTTTTGGGAATGTGCACATCCCTCTTGCCATGTGTGCTTTATTTGGGGAAAATGCCCCTGGTCTATTGTGGTGTCACTACGCTTTTCTGGGGGTTGGGTTTCCTGGGATCTGAGTTTCCTGTTTGCATGTCTGCTGGCTATGGGCCACCCCACCTGTGACCTGACAATCAGTAAGTTCAGGCCTAGGTCGCGGGGGCCTGCCTGACCATGCATTTCTGAGTCAGAGGGATGGAGAGTTCATGACGGACAAATTTGATAATAGTGATGCGATTTCGTTCTTATGTGCGCATGAATCATTATAAACATTGACATTGATTCTATCAATATTAACAATAGCTATGTTCAATCCATGCTATGGCATTTTGAAGACAATGTCTCAGTGCCGAAAACTGACGTGCTACACTCATTAGGCAGACTGTCAGTATGTGTAACGGAATTGTACCTAATGCTTAGAAGAGACTAAAAAGAGTGGCTGATGATGACCCCCTAAAGTGAAATAATGACCGTGGTGATCCCTGAACTGGTTTTCTTTTACTATAGTTGCCTCTAAGATGGACCACATAATTACGTGGATATTTGGAAACATTCTTTCAGTTTTGGATGGCAATCAGTAGGTAGTGAATCATATATATTTTTTTTTTACCAGCTGTTCACTTTTCTATTTGCCCCCTTCTCCCCACTGGCATGGTAGTAACACCTGAGACCACTTTAAATAATATCATTAGTATCACTTGCAATAGTAAATCATGTGATTTTGCAATAATGCTGGAAAATAGGAGGAAATAATGTTTCACAGAAATCATAACCATTGTAAATATGTGAGGGGAGGTAAGAATGAAGGTGACATTCAACAGCTCATCCCGCAAACACCTTGCTGACAGAGGTCTCTCAACAGGGGCAAGGGTGAAGCTGCCTACACTACTAGTTACATGTTAGCCCCTGAAGCCTAGATCAAGTTGTTTTCTGCAACAGAATAATTGGTTCCGATCCGCCTTAGGTCAGTGGATTCAACACTGATGCAGTGGCCACTTCCCTGCTCCTCAGCGAAGGGATGCTGGGGATTTATCTCCACAGAGAAGGTAGGAAGTACCCACACAGTCACTGCTCCAGGAACCTCAGCTTCATCTTGAATCACACGTTTGAGGGTCTTCAACTATGACTGTTCTGGTGGTGGTTACTTCATCTCAATCTTCTCACGCAGAGTAGGTGACTGAGAATGACTGTTGATCCATTTGGGGAATAACTGGCAGAGAATTGACTTCCTTTTTAACATGGACTCGTCAGCCAGACATTATGAAATGTAAAATCTGTCGAACACAATCACAGCGATAAACAAACATTGGCAAAGTCAATAGCTCTGGCCAGGGAAAGCATGCATATTTTTTACATTTTTGATGCAATAGAAATCATATTTTAACAGCAATACAAGGAATTTGCCATTGTTTATACGTGGTCCCCTTTTCACTATGTAGTATGCAATGGTGGGCAGAACCAAAATGTGCTTGACAATTTAACAGATTAGCCAATAAAAGAGCTGAAGAAAAGTCCTTCTGTAAGAATGTTTGGATGCATTTATATTTATGACTTAAAACAAATACATTGAGGCTCTCTATATAGCTAAAGCTGTGTCTAGGCCAGACTAAAGAAGATGGACGTGGTGTCTGCTGTTGGATACCAACAGCCTCATTATGAAAGAAAATGTACTGTCTTACAAAACTGGAAAAGTGTTGCCCTTAGTTACTCACTCTAGAGGTACTTTGAGACAACACTATGCAGTGGAGTCATAATTTCTTACAAAGGTCTCACTAGGATGATCCCTGAGTTAAACAGTGATTAGGGAAATGCACATCAAAAGTGACCTGGATTTGACTGTCCTACCAGGGTAACATTCTTCAGAAAGGAGTACCTATAATATAGCATGATTAGGACCCTCGAGTCATAACTCTGCATGAATTCAAGGTCAAGCAGGGTAGAAAGATGGGATATCACCTCAAACAATGAAAGGATGCCTTCGATGAAGAAAGCAGATACTTTGCTGAGGAGAGTGTTCTGGGGTTCAGTCAGTAAGGTGTTTGATGCAGCTCGTGGGAAATTGGAGCAAAAGGAGACAGCAGAGAAGACAATCCATTTTACACAATTGAAGACATATGAAAGGGTCATGTAAGACCTCTTTAGCAATATCTGTTGGCAGGGATACTCTCTCAGATTACTCAATGAGTAATTGGCAATGGTAGTCTCTGCAATTACCGATAAAGCCCAGAAATTACAATATGGACCAGGTGGAGCTCTTTCCAAACACAGCATGAATGTTTAGAGTGACACTGCATGCAAACAGAGCAAAGAGCGGCAATATTACCTAATTACTAAATTGATGGGTTCTGAACATGAATATTTAACAAATTAAATATATCTGCCCCTCCATCGTCCATACTATAGTCGCAGGTGGTATAAGTAGCGAGGGCTTCAGATGTTAAAGCTTCTTTCAGGAAGAACGAGAGGAGACGGAATAGAAGAAAGAGGAAACAATGGATATGGATTATGGGCTTTGGGACTGCCAGTTATGTTTACTTTAATCAGAAAAAGTCTTAAAGCTAGGACACAATGAGGACAAAAGGAAATGCTAGCATTGCTTGTGTTAAGAATGTCAACCAGAAGAATATGTACTGGCTCTAATAGAGCTGCGTCCATTGCAGCCCGAAAATGAAGTGGGTCGTGTGGTCATCCAGATTTCCCACCGGAAGCCTGAATTGGAATCCTATGGTGTTCTTACATTTCAGGTGCCTGCGATCCATCTTATGTTTGAATCAACATGTTAATGAGAAGCTAATAATAGTGTGGAACATGTAGCATGATTGTGAAACACCAAGAAGGCAAAAACTTGGGGTTGAATATCTGGAAAAATTGAGAAACACTGGGCTTCTGCCTTATATATCCAACTTATGCTACTGTGAAGCAAGGCACAAATATATACATTTTCCATTTGGGCTGCTTAGTGCCCTGATGGTAGAGGGCTCTTGGGAACGAATAAGTAGGGATGAGTATACATACTGATTGTTCATTAAGACATTGAAATTTATAAAGCACATTTACAAGCAATTTCACAAAATGAATCAGGTACATGGAACTGCTGTTGCAAGGGTTTAGTGCAATTAGGGATAATAAAGTAAAGGGGAAGCTGAGAAACCATCTAATTTATCTGAGTGCAATATGATCAATGAATTAAACAGGACAAAAGTGGATTGTCAGCATCAGTAGCAATGATTGGACTTTAAAGAATTCTACCAATTATATAAATTATATTTTATAGATTTTTAATGATAATGAACCAACATACCTTTGAGCCATATTTGTGTTGCCTTTAAGTGTGCATAACATTATTATAAATTACTTTAAAAGGTAGCTCCACGCGTATTGCATGGAGTTGCTAATGCGTATGTGCTCAGCCAGCCTGCCGGCTATGGGGGCTGCTTAAATATACGAGTATTCAGCACAATATGCCAGTTCCTCATGGATAATCACTGATATTTAGTGGGCTGTGGCTGGTCTTTTTGCCAGATGACTGCATTTTTTGTTTGTGTGCTTGAGGTTTTAGGACTTGTTTACATAATTGGTACTGTTCGGTTGTGGGGTTGTAGGCAGGTACCCGCGGAGCATCTTTTCATACCAGATTCCACATTACTACAATGAGTAAAGCACTGTTTCCTTGCCATCTCCCACATTGCACATTTATCCCAAGGTCATGAAACATTGTTTTCTACATTTCTATGCCTATATCCACATTGCCACTGTGTGACAGTAACATCCCTAGGGCTGTATACATTTTTACCAAAGGTCACACTTGTGCACCTTCACAATTCCACTAGCTTTCAACACATGGACATGTTGCCTGCTGATGCTGCTCTTGCTGCTTGTGCAACTGTTGTGAAGTTCTGGCTTTATAATTGTATAACCATTAGAGACTAGCCTGTCATCTGAGCATGGGGACCAGATTCTGCACATGATTATCACCTCCTAGAGACATTTGTCTACCACTTGGAATAATGCCCAACACACCTGGGCTCAAATTACACATCAGGCGCACTGTTTCAGTCTGCGCAAGGAAAGCATCATTAACTTGATGCACCAGGCACAGATCGGTGATGAGCGCCTGATTACAGTAGAAATGTGCTGTCCTCAGGGCAGGCACAAACACTGACAGCTTGCTTCTGCACTGAGGAGAGGGCAAATGATCCCCTGAAGTGTGTAGCTAGATCCACCTGCAGAGAAATGCCTCAGGGATCCTTGGGGTCCTCACAACCTCCCTTCCAAGCATTGCCTTTGGTGGGCACACTGTCCATGGGTCACCTTCTATCTTGCGCTTCTTTACCATGGCACCCTCATTTGTAATATGGCACTGGCGTCATGGCAAAGGGTTCTCTCACTGTCATGTTGCCGCGCCCTATACAAATGAGGGCACAGCCCCTTCTGATCGTGCTAGTCTACGTCTTGTGCTGGCACGCCCTATATAACAAAAGGGGCTGTAAAAGCATCTGCAGCTCCAACCATAACACCGAAGTGCCTTGGGGTGCCACAAACCTTGCATAACAGGTTTGCATCAAGTGTGACAACCATACCATTAAGGTAGGACAGTAATTGTGTCACGACGTTAACACGTTATGACATCTGGGTGGCCATTTTACAATGGTGATGCTGAAATCTGATCAAATAGCAAAAGTGGAGCACGCACCTTTATGCGTGTATTGTTACTCAAAGGTATAGACTTACGTTTCTCTACCCCCTGAAACAAGGGGTGGAGCTAAACTTACAAATGTAAGTCACTACAGCCAAAAAGCAGTAGCAGTAAGTCCACACCACATATGACCAACCACTGATAGACTTAAAATAGAACACTCTAGGAAATTAATGTTCGATGTATTTATTTATTTAAAATATATATAAATTACATTAACTTGAATGGTAAATAATATTATTTCCCTAAAAATAAATACTTTTCATAGATAGATTTATTTAACAGCCTTTTTGATTTAAAAATAAATGTAGCTTAAATTTCTTTACAAAAATAAATGTATTTAAAATAATAGTATACATAGCATTTTGTAACTGTTAATACATAATAAGTAAAAATAAACCTTTTACTGTTGGTGGGACTTTTGTTAAAAAAAAGTAAAAATAATATGTTATTGAATTAAATATATTTATTATACTTAACTTAAATGAATATTTAATTCAAAATGAATAGTGCAGTAGTTTGTTTATTTGTTCTGCATTTAAAGTAAATGTATACATGTATTTACATTATTTTTAACATAATCTGTGTACTCACTTTTTTAATGTTTACTAAACTATTTTATTTTTCCCCATACCTTATCATAAAGAGATCTCCACCCATATGGTAAGGATAAAGGAAAAGTAAAAAAAACGTTTAGTAAATTAAAATATATATATATTTTTACATGTAGAATAAAATAAAAAATGCTAAAACACTATTATCTTAATTGTAAATTAAATTTTTAATTATTTTAAATATATTTAATATTGTTATATTATGTGTTAAGAGTTATCAATAGAGATATATAGAATAAATTAAAAGTGATTTCATTATATTTTAGTAAAAAAAGTTACATTATTTTTTTAATTAAAATGGCTATTAAAATACAATAAAATAATAAATATGATTTACATTTTAACATTAAATACATTTATTTTTGTGCTTAAATTGTTTGAATAATTTAATTTAATTTAACATTATTTTCTATTGGGTTTTATTTTAAGTCCTACCTCCATTATTTTCTATGGGCGGGTGTTGCAGTACCAGCTGTTCCTTTGTGGCTGTAGCAGCCTTAGAAGTGCAGTTTGTGAGTAGCAATGGGCTAACTTTTTTGTGGGCGAATGTCTGTCCCTCCCTAAACACATCCCTAACCCTAGGTCTATCTTTAAGTCGCCCAAAACATAACCTATTTTATAGTAAGCCCGCTCCATTTTTCGATCACTTTCCCTGAATAGGGCCTGTGGTGTGATTGGGTGCTTTAAATGTCACTGGTGTGAATCCAAGTGCATGTGCTCGGAGTAGATGGGTCTAAAGCCATTAAAGTCTACGATTCTGATTGATACTCCTAACAACTGATGTGTCTGAGGAAAAATCAGTTTGCCATTAATTACCATCCCCTCTTTCGCGCCGGGCGCCTGTAGGACAGAAGCTATTGTTAGCTTGATATATACAAGAGCAAATAACACACTGCAGTCAAATCGGCATTGCTGTAAAACAAGACGAATAACAGGCGAAGTTCTGTTCAACAGATTCCAATAAATATCCTGGTTGAATAATTTACAGACTGGCGAATGGAGGGCATCTGGGGTGTGCACATTCCTGGGCGATAATGCTGACATGATCGAAGGCATTGATGAACAGGACAGGAGTGCATGCGATGCGCCGGAACATATATAATTGCTGAATGTGGTACCCAGAAAGCGTTAAAGCCGAGAGTGGACAGTGAGGCGACCCTGCATACCTTGCAAGTGGAGCCATCGCATTTTGCGTCAGTGCCAATTTAATTTCCCTCTCTGCAATACCTTGACTGCACACATACATGCTCCCCGCTGGCTGCAACGCGAACAATTGTCATCCTGCCGCCTGAATGCTGGCTCAGCACAGTCGCATCACAGGGGTGTGAGGCTGAGAGCCCCCGGCAGTAGTGACATGTAAATGAGCTATGAAGAAATGCCCTGTGCTGCTTCCAAGTACCTGGCAGAAAGAAATGTAATTAGCAGCGCTGTTAGTGAATATAAAAACAGCTCATAGCAAGCAGGAGGGTCCTTGCTGCAGGTTTATGTTTTACCGATTTAGGAATTGCTGAGATGCTGCAGAACTCTGACCAGGGCCATGTTATATAAGATGGTGAGTTGCCGCTGCCTGCACCGGGCGCGAGACCTCCAGCAGGTCCTGCTGGGCCGGAAGTGCCAGTGCATGCTGGTCCCTCACTATGAGCTGCCATCAGTGCAAACACAAACTCGCACCTGCCTTGAGTAGTGTGCAGCATTAAAAGGTTTAACGCCAGCTTGAAACTGCCGACTGGTATCAGCTGCACTTTGAGGCGGGGTAGCAAATAGCGATCCCCAACAAGTGGGTACAGTGTACCAGTGGCGTAACAAAACTTGAGGGGCCCCTGCATGGTACGTGGAGGGGCCCCCTCTGGGCTCAGTCAGGAGCTCCTGGGCCAGAGCACCGTGTTGAGGGGGCCTCCTGGAGCTTGGGCCCCCCGCACCATGGGGGGGGGCTGCGGGGGGGCCTGTGTTACACCCGGTGGAGAGGTGTGGCTCACTGGTTAGAGGCGGCCGACCCGTAAGCAGAGAATCAGCCAGGGACCAGGGTTCAATTCCCGACGCGGCAGGGTCGTGGACCAGGGTCAAAACGGACTCGACAATTCTCGCCTCGGTACCTACTCTAACCAGGAAGACACTCGGCAACTCTGGGCATTAAGCTTGCCTCATTTCTACAACGGCCCCCCACAGACGCCGGGGATGCCTGGTTTCACCTTGGAGATACCCAGAAAGGGACCATCTCACAGGGAAAACCAGGACGGGTTCCCCAGCGGTCTTCAGCGCCAGGATACTCCATGGAGTCACAGTGCGCTTTACAAGTACACCCACACACACACACCCCTGCAGTGTACTAGGGCGAAGGCTGTTCTTGCCACCCTGGTGCAGTGCTTGAATTGTAAAGAAAATAAGTGCCAGGGCCCTTGCCGGAAGGCCACTGCAACTTGCACCATCAATTGCCCCTGCAAGCGCAGGAAATGACAGTTCCAACACAACCACTAGCCATCAAAATCCTAAAAATGTGACAACTCAGACTATTTTAAGCGCCTAACACTATAAGAATGTCTTGGGCAGCAGGTATTAGTCCTTTTTAATGCGTATTGAATTATTAAACTACTGTTTTTCTCATTTCTAAATTATTGAGACAGAACCACCATGTGGCGGACTGTTGTAAGTGCCAGTGCTGACAATTAAATGCCGTGTGGAGAAATGGAAACCACAGGCTCAAATTAGGCACTGCCCTGGTGGTTCCCTCCTAGGGTACACCCTTGAGTGTGAGATGGCATGCAGTAACTGTGTGTGGCTTCTTATGTGGCACGGAGTCAAGACACCTTCAGTGGCCTATTTGCCTCTGCACCTGCATCTATAATATAAACAGAAATAGGGATAAAGTTGTTCACTAATTTGCAGGGGATCACAAATCCAGCTGAATGAGGCAAAGCCCCATTTTGGATTGTGTTTGTGGTCACTTCTGTAATACTGGAGTTCTCCGAGGCTGAAAAGATTGGCACAAACAAGTGTAATATGGCTCCAGCATGATTCCTCTTCCAGAAATTAGGAGTCACTTTTCGCAGCCCCTGTTCAATACCGCGTCCAGTTATGAATCTGTGGCAAGTACAGGTCTGATGGTCTCTTTGTACTGGGACTCTTACGTTCAAGGTGCAGACGAATGTGTCTGCATTATCACTGTAACTCTCGTTCAGCTAGGTATTAAACATGATCAGAAACAGATAATTTGATCTCTAATATCAAAACAGTGAGCCCGAATCAGACAGCCTTTTGTGCACCTAAGTTCTTCCTAATCACACACATGGCACGATTTCCAAGTTTAAATTCATATTTTGAATTCACAAACTGTAAATTTATATCTGTAAATGTATTTATCCCCATGTATTGTAATAAATGCAATACACTCTAATGATTTAGATTTTTAAGGTTGTAGTTCTTCCAGGGATTGAAAGGGCTTCTCTGGGGACAGGGGTTGCCATTTGAAACCCTTTAATTTCCTAATCCCACTATAGATATTGTCAGAGATCAACTAATGTTTACCTGCCCATAGTATGAACACTCTTAAAATTGTTGGGAAACCTATTTTCCCTGTTGAGAACAAGAATTGAATAAATGCTTTAATGTGCAATTAGAACATTGGTATGTTGAGAGCTCCATTGAAGGCAATGGAGTAGCTCAGGCTTACAATGGTTGGTATAAGCCCGGAGCTCCAATATTTCAATGTTTTCCTTCATGTTTTTCCCTTTTTAATGTAGAAAATTCTACCCTCAGTGGGTTGATATGTTCATATAGCCTGATAGCCCTTTTGCCTAGGGCTACGCCGGTTGTTAAAGGCTCTCTCCCTCGTTATAGGCCCTCGCCTGCAGCTTGGGCCAAAAACTCGGATTCAGGGCATTTAACAACCGGTATAACCTTTGGCAGCAAGCTATAAGGCTATAATACATTTGGCTAAGCATTTACTTGTAATTCAATGTACAGCATATATCTAGGTCCTAGGTTTGGCTAGGCACAGGGCCAGGATACCCTCCCGTGTGATAGCGCACTCTACAAATCTGCATAACATAACATTTAAGTATATACAAGGGGGTAGTCCTGAAAAGCTGTGACTGTTGAAGCTTCCCAGAAGTACTCCTATTGTTTGTGGAGAAATATAAAAATGTGTAAATATACTTCAAAGGTACAGCATCAACTTTAAGGGAAAATATTTCTACATGTTAGAGAATAAGACCCGTTGAATTCTGTACTGGAAATGGTGATCGGTTGAGCTTCACAGCCTCTTTCTACAGACACCGAGACAGAGACATGAACTAAAATGCCCTCTTTTAGAAATGGCCTAAAAGCTATTTCCAAGCAGCTTGATGCTGTGTAAATGTATCGCATTAGTATCTGGCTCTGCATGGCATGAAATTGCATTCTCTCGGAATCAGTCATTCTTCACCTAAAGTTATGTTCTTGCAGTACTCCCTAATAGCAGATCGTTTGCTCAATTCATGTACCTTAAAGCAAACATGTCAAACGTTTTAGTAGTGCTTAAGGGGGTGGACAAGAGCAAAGAACTGACCATTAACAGACATCTTGTGCATTTCATGGATATCTACCTGCCTACTATACGTCATTTGCCTACCTATCATAACTAACCTAACACAACTCCTGCCTACCATACCTGCCAATCTTAACATACTCACACTACCACATCTAACATACCAGGCTTACCTAACCAACCACACCTAACCTACCACACCTAACCTACCACGCCTAACCTACCACGCCTAACCTACCATACATACCTATCATACCTAAATTACCTCCTATATACTATAAATGCCGTGTTTTCCATACTTGACTTACCTTTGACATCTACCCTGCCATACATACCTATCAAACCTAAACTTTCTCCTATATACTATACATGCCGTGTTTTCCATACTTAAATTACCTATTACATCTACCCAGCCATACATAGCTACCAAACCTAAACTCTCTCCTATATACTACACATGCTGTGTTTACCTTACTTAACTTACCTATGACATCTACCCTGCCATACATACCTACCAAACCTAAACTCTCTCCTATATACTATACATGCTGTGTTTACCATACTTAACTTACGTATCATATCTGACCTACCATACATACCTATCAGACCTAAACTACCTCCTATATACTATACATGCCGTGTTTTCCATACTTATCTTACCTATGACATCTAACCTACCATACATACCTACCAAACCTAAACTCTCTCCTATATACTATACATGCTGTGTTTACCATACTTAACTTACGCATCAAATCTAACCTACCATCCATACCTATAATACCTAACCTACCTCCCATACATTCCATGCTTACCGTGCCTACCTACCTGCCTAACATACCTTCCACACCTACCGAACTACCGTGCCTACCGTATCTAGGCACTTTTTTTGTAGGCTGGCATGTTGACTTTCGTTTTTGCAAATAGTAACAAAGACAAGTTCAAATAATGACACAAAAAAATGCAACAGCAACTTTCCTTTTCAGCAGTTTCGGGAATCATTGTTGGGAGTTTGGTCAAAAAGTGACTCAGGAGAGAAAGTGGCGCCTGACCTATGGGGATCAAGGGCAGTGGATGAAGCCAGCTCTCTGCACTTGCCAAGCGGATTGTATGTTCTGCGCATTGGAGAAGGCCATATCTTGAAGACCACTTTCTGTCAATGCATCATCAGCATGCTGGAGCCAAGGATCTTTCTTTCTATAAGCAGACTGCAAAGTAGACCTTTGCGAATAATAGCTAATCATGTCAATAGAATATGAACATCAACAATTCCAATGCATCCAAAGCTACCCCATCATTATAATGTATGGGGACTCCGTATTCTGGGGACCCCAGTTCGGAACAGCTTTGAATTAATGATCCAATGTCAGCTCTTTTTATGCCCTCTTTGGCCAGATTACTGACAATGCACAGGCACACTCCTCCACATTCTAGATGTGTTTACATCTAAGGTTCAGGGATAGTGATGTGTGTTTTCAATGTTGTAACACAGCAGCAGCTCATTAATATTACTGTAAATAATCTCTGTGACACCCTCTCATTTCTCATATGTGGTCCGATTTTCATCAAAAAGACTCTTTGTTTATGGATGCTGCATAAAACATAAACACACATTTCTCTGCAAAATGTCTGTAATACTCTCAGACATCACCCACATTAAAAATAAATGAAAGGTAAACTGTAATTAAGCCAATCAATTGGGAGTTATCATAGGTCATCAGGGCAAGGCTCTCTGCAGAGCAAGGATGGCTCTATCAGCCCCCTCGCCCCCGAAAGGCTGCGGCCCTGTGCCAGAGCCCACTTTTCCTATGCCTTAGAACGTCTCTGGTTCCACTGCAATAGCAACACTTTGATGCTGGCACAGATGCATTCCTCCCACAGTCCACTTGCATATTTATTGAAGCCCTAATTTAGACCACAATTACATGATGTGTAGAGATTTGAGCCAGACCTACAGTGACCACAATACCACCCATATCTGTATAAAAGATCATGCACCAGAGTGACATGGCAAATGCCAGACCCTCCCCTGAATGCTGCCATTTGCTTGGGTGTAACTGCTCCTACCCACATGCTGTGCCCTAGCCAATGGTGGAAGCCTCACAGCACTGACAGAGTACTGCAGTAGATATCCTGCCGGGGCCGTGTGCGCTCAGACTCGGGTGAAGGATAGAAGTGCTGCTGTTTTCTGTCTTCTTCCTCAGCCACTTGTCTATCGCACCCTGCATCTGACCTGCTTGGACCACCCTAAGGGTTATCCTTCTTCGGGGTACATCAGCCTGCTTGCACAGCCACACTTTGCCATGCGCCTGAGTTAGAAACCTCCAGTAACACGAGTCTTGTCTTGGCCAAAGACTGTCTGCTCCCTGCCCCACCTGTACCAATGGGCTTCCATTATTCTACAGTAAGTCTTTTATGTTATGCATGATATGCCTCTGATAGGCTGCTTCCGCTATATGGTGCTGATGCAATAGGGATGAGCTTGTGGAGATGCAGGAACCCGTCTACTACAGATCTATAGAAGCAATGAGGCTGTCAGTCATTATAATAAGTGCCGCCAAGGGAGATCTGCGTGATTCAAGGATGGTACTGGCACCTTCCAGCACCAAGACTCGCATTATTTCTAATGCAAAGTGATGTGTAAAGGCATATTCATAAAACAGAGTTTGCAGGCCCTTGAAAGTAGGTCACATACTTCCCGATAACAAGCTGTACAAGGCACTTGAACCTCCAACTGAACGCTGCTGTCCCACGACAAAAATGGTATCTGGCCTGCTGCATTTAGGAGCTTGAAAATCCTATATGGGATGTAACATAATGTCCATTATCTGATTTGGCCCAAGTAGCGACTGTCGCAGTACATTTTAGTTGACCCTTACGCCAGTTTGAAGTGATACCATTTACACCATATTTCCTGTGGTTCAGTGGCTTGGCCTTGACTGTGGGGACAGTGGCTTTCTCAAGAGCTCACACAATATTGGGAGATGGGCAAAAGCTCATAACATGGAAAGCAGCAGGGCAGTGTACCTGAATGGTGATAAGTGGTGGACTCAGAGGAGAGATGTATACTGACTTAGCATCTAGGTTGATATTTTCACTATTCATCAGGCACAATGGTTTCTCCTTATTTGAGCATTAGGGCTGCTGTTTGATAAAGGTTCAAGGCAATGATATTAGATGAGATATAGGGAATCTGAAGCTACTGAAAGCTAAAACCAGCATGAATAATACAAGTGCTAAACAGTCCCAGTCATTAAGTGGGCTTTGATTTGCAACACTAATACTACAAAGCACCTATAATATACACATCTGAGCCATAGGACAACAACATGACAACTCGTGAGCATGTTCAGCTTGCTGGAGATGTTCTACAGGTATATGTTTTAGAGATACGGCTGGCTCCCGATCACACCGCTAAGAATCTGCAGACCCACAACTGCTGATGACAATGTAGTGCATTCCGTCCCACAACATTGTCATCTTGAACACATATCATGATGAGCGGGTGACCAACTTTCCACTCTACTTGGGCTGATGTTATCTCATATTCAAACACACAAAAAGTGATGGAAGAACTGTTTGCAAATAGTTAATTTGTGTTCCCCATACGGAAATATTTTCCTTTAAGCATTTTAAGTCTGCAACTTACACAACTGTTAAACGCGATCATATTTGTACTTTCCATTAACGGAATGTGAGATTGGAGTTTGCAAGTACTATAAGAGATTGTGATACAGAACAGCAGATTCTCTGTTGTCTCCAAACATGGATTACACTCTAAGCCCGCACAGGGGTTAAACCACAATGTGAAATCTAGGTTTTTCTCCTGCGGTTTCAGCAGGTGACATTCCCAACCCACTCAAATGAGAAGCAGGATGGGTAAAATACTTGTGCAAGGGCATAAGAGAATGAGTCAAAGTATTGCACACTGCTCTCCAAGGCAACAATTCCTGTTTTATCTTTAAGATAAATAAATAATTTGTGGAGTATCCTTATTGAACTGCTTCCACATTCTCCAAGCACTTTAATTCACTGGGGTCTGTCTTCCATATGTGCTAGAAGGGGTCAATGAGCTTCACCTAAGTATATTGGGAACACTGAATTCCCTGAGGCAAAAAGAGTGATTAACTCACAGTCGGTTAAAGTCATTACCTGGGTTTTAGGGCACCGTCAAGGTTGTTTGCCATGATCGACACAAAACGCCGAAGCACCTCTGACAGATGTGGCCAATTACAATAATGTGTGTAAATGAAGGCAGCTCTCAGCCCTGCTCGTTCGATGGAGCATCCCTCCGATACAGGCTCCCCTTGGAAACTCGGCTCTGATTAAGTACTTACAATAAATTGACTCCGTGCTCCCTCTCCGAATCTGTGCACTTAAGGTATTGCTGGAGTCCAAGCCAAAGCATCAGCACAATGTTTTATGTATTAATGCTCCTCGGGGGAAATCCTTTTAAAAACAGGGACCGCAGCCAAGCTGTTCCTGCTGAGCGATAGGATGGAGGCGAGGGAACTGGCCCCTGTCGCTCGTCGCAAGCCGGCAATGGGCGTCGGTGGATCCAGCCGTGGCTGCCCAGTGGGGTAAGAATAGGGCATCACCTGAAAAGGGTGCACCCAGGAAAACAAAGTGCTGTGGAACTCCTATAACCCCTCCATAAGAAAGGGTATCCAAGAATTTGCTTTGCAGGTGAGGAATTGCATAGCGACGAGATCGATACTGATCAATATGCAGCATTTATTGAAACAGATACATTCGAACACCTTCATGGATGCAAGGAGCAGGATTGAGAGGCCTCCGTGCAAGTATTGTGAAAACTCTGCAGGAAACCTTCATACCTGCAATATCAGAAGGCCTCAGTGCAAGGCAAACGATGTAGCACTTTGAGCCGCTTTGCACCCATTATGCGGATGCATACATTAGAGCAAGCTCAGTAGCCCTTGGTAATTGTGCGCTTCACCTGTTGCATAAGGGAATGGGCACATGGTGTGAAATTTGAGTAGAAATAATTGAATGTATGTACCAGTGCGTACTTCGAGAAGAATGGGATCGTACCACTGTATGTGCTATTTGCGGACTTGGCTTACGTATTAGTACCTTCACTACTCCTACAGTGTTGGGAACCAGAGTTCCGGTGATGCACATTTTCAGATAGAAGTCGCATAAAAATGGTGGAGTGGGGAGCCTCTTGCTGGAGCAGGTATTGCAGTTGGCTCCAGGGTGAGCTGAATTGATTTGTTGTGCCATTGTGCCATTTTGTCATCACCGGGCCACTCTGTTGATCAGAAGGGCAATTGTCCATGGAACAACGGAGATTTGGCAATGGAAGACATGCTAACATCACCTGGGAAAGTTAAGTTCCCAGCCGGCATGTACTGTGCATCTTATTTTTACTAGCATAGGGAGGTACATACGTGTCATGTCATGCACTCTATGAAAGAGAATTACAAACTGGCAGTGAAAGGGTTAATGGATCAGTGCTCAATTTGAAATAAATAAATAAAGCACATTAAGTCACCACCCTTGCTGCTGAATGCTGGGTTTGCTGAATAATAAGGCTGCCTAGTCTTGATTCCAGCTCGTCTTTTTCTTCCATCACCCTATACTTCCTGTTTCCTTATATCACTCTTGCATGTTCTTTTTCATTCGTGCTTTCTCCCTTTACCATTGATTTCCCAGCGTTCTCTTCCTTTTTTCTTCCTTTTCTGCCTTTCTCCCACTTGCTCTGGTCCAAGTCTGAAACCCAAAACACAAACTAATTGATGGGGTATATGATTTGATTTGATTTGATTTGATGATGAACTTGTAGAGCGCAACTATCACCCTACGGGCATCTTGGCGCTTTAGACTGAGGAAACCATACCGGAAAGACAGAAGAAGGGACAGGGAGAGTGGACCCAGGTTAGGCTTTAGGATAGAGCCAGGTTTTGAGTCCCTTGCGGAATTCAAGTAGAGAGTTACACTGTCTCTAGTTCAGGGGGAGCTTATTCCACAACCCGGGGGCTACTATGCTGAAGGCCCTGCCACCTACCCGAGAGAGTTTAAATCTCGGGACTACCAGTAGGCCTGCTGTGGAGGAGCGCAGCTGCCTGGTTGGTATATGGCGAGAGAGTTTATCCTGCAGAGGGGCTGGGCCCAGTCCATGCACTGCTCAGAATGTCATACACAGAGACTTGAAGGAGACCCTTTCCATGACCGGGAGCCAATGCAGGTCCCTCAGTGCACCGGTGGATGAGGAGCTGCGTCGTCGATCAAGCACTAGCTTAGCTGCTGCTGATTGTATCCTTTGCAGACCCTGGAAAATATACTGCGGGGCCCCTAGATAGAGGGAGTTGCAGTAGTCGAGCCTGCTTAATACTGTGCTGCGCACTACCATGGCACGAAGTTCCCTAGGAAGTAAAGGTAGAATACTTCGAAGTAGTCGTAGCAGGGCGAAGCAGACCGAGGCGGTCTTGCTGGCCTGGGAGACCATCTGGAGGTCGTCGTCAAGAAACACCCCGAGGTTGCGCACCTTGCTGACCGGTATCAAAGGATCCTCCTCTGGAAGGAGTCTGAATTCTGGAGGTAGATGTTTTGGGATCCTGGTAAGAGAGCAAAAGACCACCTCGGTTTTACCGCTGTTGAACTGGAGGGAGTTTCTTCTAAGCCAGTCCGTGGTCTGCCTCATGCATTGCTGGAACCGGTCCATAGGTATCGCATCATCTCCCTCTAGAGAGAAAGCCAGCTGCGTATCGTCAGCGTACTTCACTAGGCTGACTCCAAAGGATTTCATTAGAGGAAACAGGGGCCGTAGGTAGATGTTGAAAAGGATGGGACTGATTGCCGATCCCTGCGGCACCCCGTACGCAACTGGCGACCTACTAGAGGAGAAAGGGGTCATGGTGACTACTTGCTGTCTGCCCTCCAGATAGGATTGAAACCATTGCAGCGCACTGCCCTTGACACCTATCTGCTCCAGTCTCTCCAACAGGACCGGATGGCTCACCGTGTCGAAAGCTGCCGACATATCGAGAAGCACTAAAATCATGGCATTCCCGTTGTCGGCACGCATTCGAAGATTGTCCAGCATGGTAGCCAGAGCCGTTTCAGTCCCATTGACGGGGCGAAAGTCGAACTGATCCCTGTCGAGCAGAAGGTTCTCCTCCAGGAAGCAAGACAACTTCTTGCTAACTGATTTTTTGAGAATTTTCACCGGGTAAGGCAGGAGTGAGATGGGCCTGAAATTAGCAGGAACCAAAGGATCCAGATTTGGTTTCTTAATCAATGGAGTTACTACTGCTAATTTCCAACATTCCGGGACTGATCCTGCTATCAGAGACTGGTTGCAAATCAGCCTCAGGCCGGGAAAGGTGTTACGCCCGTGCAGTTTCCAAATTTTATGAGGGAGGGGGTCAAGAAGAGAGCCAGAGGACACGCTTTCTATTAGACTGTCAAAAACTGCCTGGGAGAGTGGTTGAAAGCTGTCTAAGGCCGCGGTCAATGGGAGAGCTCCGTCGGCCAGGCTGGTGGTTTCCTCAGAGCCCTCCTGAGTTTTGTCGTAGAGTGTGTTAACAATATTAGCGATTTTCTCCTGGAAAAAGGAGGCAATTTCATTGCACAAGGTTTGTGAGGGAGCTACTCTGTTGTTCATGCAATCCGGGTTGGAGAGATCGCGAACAATCTTAAAGAGGGTTTTAGTCCCATTAGAGGCCTGGGTGATGGAGCTCGCATAGAAATCAGCCTTGGACCTCAAGATCAGAGCTTTATATTTTAGTTGGATCAGTCTCAGATCTCGCTTGTCGTCCTCGGCATAGTTTCTTCTCCATTTCCTCTCGGCTTGCCTACGAGATAGTCTAAGCTGATGCAGCTCCTCATTGTACCAGGGCGCTGATCTTTTCCTCGCCTTCTTTAGTGATTTTATGGGAATGGTGCGATCAAGAGCCTTAATTATCTGATCGGTGAATGATTTATAGTTTTCATCCACGGACTTATCAGGGGAGAAATGGCTGACGTCCGAAGATATGGTTAAGGGGTCGGCTTTGGCCAATTTGGCCCATTCTCTATCCTTCCTATAAAGGCTCTACTGGCTGGACTTGTTCTTTTGACCGGGCAGCATCGTGCTCAAGTGTATAAGGAAGTGGTCTGTCCAGTTCAAGGGCAAGATACTTGATATCCCAGTAGTGTCTGGGCAAGCAAATACCAAATCCAAAATATGCCCCTTCTGATGGGTAGGACTGGCCACCAATTGATGAAGATTTAAGTTAGAGCACGAGTGCTGGAGGTCCCTCAGGTGACTACCGAGACCTCCATCTTCTGTGAGGTTGAAGTCACCTAGTACAATCAAGTTGGTATGAGCAAGCTTTAGATTGGTGATGGTATCAGCTAGGAGTTGGAAAAGTGTGGTCGCACCCGGGGGCCTGTAGCAAAGCATCCCCGTAAGTAAATTCCCACCAGGAGACTGTAGGGAAAAGCCCATGATTTCTATCCCCCCTACCTCATCGATCTGAAGAGGTCTGAAATCTAGGGTGTCCTTAATAAACACACCCACTCCGCCACCTCTACCTGTGCCGCGGGGTTTGTGGAGAATTTTATAACCACTGGGACAGGCGGCGCCCAGGCCTACTATGGACGTGGCCGTGGCCCAAGTTTCCGTTATAAAAAGAGCATCAAGCTCCAGATCCTCCAAGAGGCCATAGACTTCAGCGGAGTGTTTAACTAATGACCCGCTGTTGATTAGTCCGCAAGATAGACTAACGGTGGAAGGATTGTGGTCTTTCGGTGGGTTCAGCTGCAGTAGTTGGTCTCTGCTATAAGTCACACGACCAGAGAGGCCATTTGGCGGGGCAGCATTCCTGGCGCTGGGAGCGGCCGGGGTGCGGACGGGCGCAGACGGGTTTGCCTCTGGCATGAAAACAGTCACACAGTTTTATCTAAAAAATGCCATCTGTTCAGTCCTAAAACCCACAGCTATTTCAAGCTGTCACTCAAAAAGGCCTGCTGTAGGCCTGGCTCCGCTTGTGATATGGAAGCATGGCTGGTGACAGTGGCTTACAAACAAGGAGGCCCCCTCCCCTCATAGAATGTTGGGAGGGGGTGAGTCTCCCATATCTCACAGATAATCATAGGCCCTGGTCTGACTGGGGACTCTGGATTGTGGGTCGCCCACTGTGCCTGCTTTACAACCCTGGCTGTTGCACAAGGGGTGGGTGAGCCCTTTTTGTGTTTTTTGGCACATTCACCTACACCGCGAGGGTGCTAGCTCAGCATGACAGCAACTCTCTCGCAATTATCACGTCCAGCCATTTATTGGAATGTGGCGACGGTGTTCACTTTGTTTCCCGCCTTCCGTGGCCAGCTCAGCTGTAATTATACGAAGAAGGCGCAGGCTCCGTGGGGAGCGGGGACTCTCTGTGGATGGAGTGCGACAGCATTGATTGTCACTGCCAAGAGGCAACGCGGGCGCGAGGGGGTCAAAGGGCAAAGCTTGTACTGGGCGCAGATCAAACCGCATTACGAATGCAAGAAACTGTGCGGGTTAAATTCATTCTGGTTTTAGGGCTGGAGATTGACTCAATTTCCTCAGATTACAAGCGCAGACACACTTCCCTCTGAGACGTGCTGTTCGTCTAGTAAGATGTAAATGAATTTTGGGTGATGAGTTGTAACCCGTCTGATCTGCTAAATTCACAGCTTGAAGTCATTTCCTCTTCTTCCTTCGCCTTGCTGGGTGTGATAATTGTCTGGAAAGGGTGTGAAAGGCCAGGGGAGCTTCCGCAGAATACAGACTGCTAAGCAAGCATTGAAACCTATCAAACAGAAACAAGCATTGGCATGGCCAATAGGTCTCGCCTTTGGGACATTATAAGTGGACTACTGTTAACAATGCCTATCGTTATAAATAATGACCGTGTCTATTGGCTACGCGCTGGGAGGGGTGGATGGGCTCTGGGGGGCAAACTGCTCATCCATTCCTTGGCACTTCTGCAGAGCGCAATAATCACTTTTGCCAATTGTAAATGTGATTCTACACGAAAGTGTGTGAACAATTTATGCATTTGTAGAAATACTGACACAGCAAAAGTTTAAAACAAATAACAGTACTTACAGGTGAGTGGGTAAGGTGTGCATGGGGGAAGGAGCTGCAATGACATATGTACAGGAGAGAGTGAAAGAGTGTGCTAAAGAGGAGAGAGGTCAGTTGTGAGATATGCAGATGAAGGGATTGAGAAAGATATGTGAAGGAAAAAAAGCCAAGTGTCTGATCGAGAGACTGCAGAAGAAAATGGTATGGTGACCGAGACGCTACCCCTTCCACATACCTCAGTAAATTTTAATTCATAGTCTGTTTAAAAAGTTTAAATTACTACATGTGCTTTTGTTTGTGTGAGAAGAAATATATTTATTACACACATGCACACAATATTCACGATTGCCAGTTGTTGCTCACCTCACCACTTTGCTGTGCCCCCTTCATTGCCCCTAAAGGTGCAATCGTGCTGGAAAGACACGTTGGATTACAGATTACTACATGTAACAACATACTTTTTATCTAAACAAGATGCAGTTAGGAAAATGTTACACGAGACTTACAGCTAAAAATCAAATTGAAGGTGGAATGAACACAAGTAAAGAATAGTAATCAAGCATTTATCATCAACAGTAGCAAAATAGTCAAATACAATTTCACATAATTGATAAGGTATCAAAACTTTGCACAGGGGGCAATATCACCATAGACAACAACACCATTTGTCAGTCAGTCATCAGTTCACTGAGACTATGCTCCGTTAAACTTTAACAAAGGTCTTATAGGACATCATAACATTTATAATGAATTAATCATATTTTAAAATTCTGCATGACCTTTCATTAGACAATTATTAGCTCTAATCGCATCGGACATACTATGGTATTGGTTATTATTCCTGTAAATGAATATTGTATTTGTATTGGTTATTATTCCTGTATATGATTATTGTTTTTGCTCCCCTTATGTCATTATGCTCCATCGTCTAGCCCACTCTTCGGTCACCCAGGTTTATAAATGATCTGTTATGTGTGCACTATTTGATTCAATGCCTATTAGATTCCCCATTTGACTCAGGTTTTGATCTGTTACCTTCCTTCCCTCAAATTGTAAAGCGCTCTGATATCCTTCGGGATCATGTTTGCGCTATATAAAACTTTATAAATAAATAAAAAATACAATAAATTAAAATGTTTAAAAATAAGAACAAATAAATACCACTTTACTATTTTTCTTTTCCACCATTTGGAAGAACTTTCTAAGCACACCTGTTGCTTCCAAGAAATTCATAGTGGACAAAAGCAAAAATCTCTCTGACATTTTCTTATATCATATTGAAGTAAGATCAGTTTTAAAAATCTCCACCTTTACCCTAAAAAAATGTGCAATCCAATAAAATATGCACTTTTGAACATTTCATATTGATGCCAAATTTATGTAGCCTTCTGGCTTTCAGCATCATCATTACATCGCGAATCAATCAGCTGCTAAAATGAAGCCTTTTAGCATGGAAATTTTAAATCATATTCTATGGACAAAACTTCAATTTCCATATTAACATCTAAATGAGAAATTGTGACAGGAATGTCTAAGGTGGGATAATCCAAGGGCAGCAAATCAAGTATTGCCTTTATCTACCCTCTTATGCGTGTAGGCCACCTCAGCTCATTAGTTAAAAGCTCTTCTTTACAATAAAAAACTATTTTATCGACTCCAGCTAAACATAGTCTATTCTAGAATTTCAGTAATGATTTCAAACATATAAAATACCAGAAAATTAAGCTTGTTTCCATCGTTATAGCTTGTACCAAGGATCGTTGGGGAAAATTCAGCAGTCAACATTGAACCTACAACTTATTCCAATATTGCATTGTACTCATATACATTTTTTTGCAGTCATATCAGTTTTTTGTTCACCCAATTGCCTTAAATGATTAAAAGACTGGGTATAAATTGAGTCCTCCATTGTCCCTACAAAACTTGCATACTCTTGCTATACCTGGTAATACACATAATTTTATTGGCTCGAAGTGCAACTTCCAATGTACATTTGTTGTGAAATGCATTCCAAGATATCAGACAACCCCATATCTTTCTTATTGCATCTGGCATAACTCATGGGAACTTGGCATCAAATAAACTCACAATGGAGCAGGTGTTGTTTGCACAAGCAAGGAAGATTCTGCCCTTCACACTGTATTCCTCTATAGAATGGGTGCTTACAAACTTTCTGTGGGGGGCCCAAATTACATTGTGGTTTGTGGACCAGGGCCACACCGGTAGGGGTGGGGTCAGTGGGAGGCGGGTCAGTGGGGGAGGGTGGAGCTAGAGTAAAAAAAATCAAACCCGTTTCAAATCATTAGACAATGCAACAATGCTGTATTTCAAAAACAGATGTAACTACAAAGAGCACAATTTGATAATACATTTTTATTAGCAGACAATAGCAATTTTAATAGGCATTGCATAGCTTCATAAACACTTTGTCCCCAATTCCATCACAGTCTCTCTCTCTGTCTCTCTCTCTCTCTCTCTCTTAGTCAGTCTCTCTCTCTCTCTCTCAGTCAGTCAGTCTCTCTCTCTGTCAGTCATTCTCTCTCTCTCTGTCAGTCCTTCTCTCTCTCTGTCAGTCAGTCTCTGTCAGTCAGTCTCTGCCAGTCTCTCTCTGTCAGTCAGTCTCTCTCTGGCTATCAGTCTCTCTCTGTCAGTCAGTCAGTCTCTCTCTCTTAGTCAGTCTCTCTCTCTCAGTCAGTCTCTCTCTCAGTCAATCTCTCTCTTAGTCAGTCTCAGTCAGTCTCTCTCGCTCAGTCAGTCAGTCTCCCTCAGTCAGCCTCTCTCTCCCTCTCTCTGTCAGTCTCTCTCTCTCTCTCTATCAGTCAGTCTCTCTCTATCAGTCAGTCTCGCTCTCAGTCAGTTATTCTCTCTCTATCAGCCAGTCGCTCTCTGTCAGTCTCTCTCTCGTTCTCTGTCAGTCAATCTGTCTCAGTCAGTCAGTCTCTCTCAGTCCTTCAGTCTCTCCCAGTCAGTCAGTCAATTTCTCTCGGTCAGTCTTAGTCAGTCTCTCTCTCTCAGTTAGTCAGTCAGTTTGTCTCTCTCTCTCAGTCAGTCTCTCTCTAAGTCAGTCAGCCTCTCTCTCTGTCAGTCAGTCTCTCTCAGTCAGTCAGTCTCTCACTCAGTCAGTCAATCTCTGTCTCTGTCATTCAGTGTCTCTGTCAGTCATTCTCTCTCTCAGTCAGTCTCTCTCTCTCTCTCTCAGTCAGTCAGTCTCTCTCTCTCTCTTTCAGTCAGTCTCTCTCTGCCATTCTCTCTCTTAGTCAGTCAGTCTCTCTCTCTCTGTCAGTCTCTCTCTCTGTCAGTCTCTCTCTCTGTCTCTCTCTCTCTCAGTCAGTCAGTCAGTCTCTCTCTCTCTCTCTCTCTCTCTGTCGGTCAGTCTCTCTATCAGTCAGTCTCTCTCTCAGTCAGTCAGTCTCTCTGTCAGTCAGTCAGTCTCACTGTCAGTCAGTCAGTCTTTCTCTCCCAGTCAGTAAGTCTCTTTCTCTCTCAGTCAGTCTCTCTCTCTCTCTCTCTGTCAGTCAGTATCTCAGCCTCACGGTCACTCTTTCCACTCTCTCCCCACTCACTCTCTCTCAACTGTCTCTCTCCACTCTCTCTCCCTCTCTCCACTCTCTCTCTCCACTTTCTCTGTCTCCACTCTCTCTCCACTCTCTCTCTCTCGCTCTCCACTCTCTCCACTCTCTCTCCACTCTCTCCATTGTCTCTCTCCACCTCTCTCCACTCTCTCTCTCTCTCCACTCTCTCTCTCCATTCTCTCTCTCTCTCTCTCTCTCTCTCTCTCTCTCTGGAGGGCCATGGGTACATTGCCTGCAAGGTCCGCGGGCCACCAAGAAAGGCTTGGCGGCCTGCGGGCCGTACTATGAGTACCACGGCTCTATAGCAAACTAGACACTGTCAGTAGTCACAAGGAATGTTTGATAGCCCGGGACATAGCGGCTGATAAACGTACCCATACTTTGTGTGGACTGAGGAATTAAAAAAGTTCTAAATTAAACAGCAACTTGATTGTGTAAATGAAATAAGTGATTTTTTTTTTGTGTTGAGATTTTTTATTAGCATTTCATAAAATACAGTACAGCACAAAGAATACTGTCCATAACAAGTACATGAATTAAACAATGATAGAAACACAAAACAAAAAGTGATTTTTGAAGTGTGGGATTCATGAACGACCTTATAGCAGCTAATTAATTAAAATTGATCTACAAGTCGATCATAACTACATAATTTTTTATAGCTTGGTACGTGGCACAGTGGAATAATGTATCAAGTGCAGGAATATGTTTGACTGCATGGTTACAGGATCAAAGCCTGACAGGTCTACTGAGCCTTTTATCCTTCTGAGGTCGATTAAATAAGTACAATTGAGTCAGGTAACAATAAACATTGGTTATTTCAGTCAGAGCCAAGTGACCCAAGCTGTAGTGAATGTGTGGTTTACATTTGTTATGTTTCATTTGACAAACCAAAATCAAACTTAAATGCATAAAAAAAGATAATGAAAAGATGAATCAGTATCCTTATAAGTATAAAATATTTTTTCTTTTATGGGCGATTAGGAATCACAGGCATGAATACATTTTCTTTGCAGGCCTTTCAAAAGAAATTATATAAATTTCAGACAGGATATTGTTTCCATTCTAGTCTGACTAGAATGGCGGGACACCTAAGTAAGACAACCAAGAGGCATTATAATACAGCCTTGTAGCCTGCTGCCGAGGGCTATACCGGTGGTTAAAGGCCCTGAACCCGAGTGGCCAATAACGAGAGTGAGAGCCTTTAACAACCGGTATTGCCCAAGGCAGAAGGGTTATAAGGCTATTAGAACATTGTCTTTGTAAATGACTCTTACTCCTCCATCTTTCTTATGTGTGCAGTAGAAGTGATGCATCAAATAACTATCAGTCAATAATTAGATGAAGCCGATAGAGGAACAAGGCGAAATACAAGTCCCAGTCAGAAATCGCATTTCAAATTTATTTTTTGCCAAAATCAAATCTTTATTGTCTGGTTTGTGATAAGGTAATTAATGACAATTTAAGAACGTAAAAGGAGCTCACATTTTTGGAACATTGTGAGGCTTACTATGTAGAACAGGGGCTTCTGTCAGGTTTAATTTCCTCGTTTATCATAATGGTGTAGCTCGTAAAAAGCGAATTGTTTTAGAGTACAGTGCTAATATCTTGTGATCCGAACTTAAAGGGCATGGGCCACAGCAGGAAAGGGGTCTTATAAAAGCAGCCTAATGAATAAAATAGCACTTCACTTAAACAAACGTGTATTGGGCAGTCCCATTTTCTAGCTGCTGTGTAGGGCGCCTCCTGAAACCTGTGTGGTGGTCTATTGTGCGAGAGTGTCAGAGTCTGCTGGGGGATCCCCCTAACCTTATTAGAGAATAATCAAGGCCTTCAGTGTGGTGCTGCACTCACACATGCTCTGGACTCATCCAGAGGGACATACTATATGTTCATCTTGAAAGAGCAGTAGATGTGAGCACCTGTGAAATGTTTAAAATGCTTCCTCGGTGGCCACATGTGCACTGCCAGCAGGTTATCTTCCGGCATTATCTAAATTGCTATTGCCGGCACAAAAAAAGGTGCGGTTTGTAACAACTCATTTGGGAGGAATGATTCTGGTATCTCATTGGTCACTCCTCATCACTCCTCATCATCTCCCTACATCCCTTCCTTGGCCGGAGAAAGCTTTACAAAGTTTACTTTACCTCCTAGATGGTGTACATATTTCAATTTCCTGCCAGGCTCAAATTTCTAGTGAGAACATGTATAAGGCCAAAGTGGATCTTCGAATTTGAGGTACCAACAGTTGAAGACTAACAAACACTGATTATAGACAGAAATAGACCATTTTCTGTTTTTAGGTCTCACTTGTGAAATCTTTTGCAATAAAAAAATTAACAAGCATTTGCAATGCAATAGGTCTCGCATTACTAAAAGTTTGAGTTATTGGTGTTGCAAAATTATTTGCAAAGCCAATAGCTCAAACTTTCAGTAATGCGAGACTTATTGCATTGCAAATGCTTTACCTTTGGCATAATCGCGGCACCCGCGCTTTACTTTTAATGTTATAAGTAAAGCACGGGTGCCGCGATTATACCAAAAGTAAAGAAATAGATTTTTTTTCTATTCCTTTACTTTTGGTATAATCGCGGCACCTGCACTTTACTTATAACATTAAAAGTAAAGCGCGGGTGCCGCGATTATACCAAAAGTAAAGAAATAATTCTATTTCTTTACTTTTGGTATAATCGCGGCTCCCGCGCTTTACTTTTAATGTTATAAGTAAAGCGCAGGTGCCGCGATTATACCAAAAGTAAAGAAATAGATGTTTTTTTCTATTCCTTTACCTTTGGTATAATCGCGGCACCCGCGCTTTACTTATAGCATTAAAAGTAAAGCGCGGGTGCCGCGATTATACCGAAAGTAAAGAAATAGAAAAAAAAATCTATTTCTTTACCTTTGATATAATCGCGGCACCCGCGCTTTACTTTTAATGTTATAAGTAAAGCGCAGGAGCCGCGATTATACCAAAAGTAAAGAAATAGATGTTTTTTCTATTTCTTTACCTTTGGTATAATCGCGGCACCCGCGCCTTATTTATAACATCAAAAGTAAAGCGTGGGTGCCGCGCTTATACCAAAAGTAAAGAAAAACAAGTGGCGCGCGCGTCACGCCTGTGCCTGGGCACGATCATAGCTCCTCCCACGGCCTATTGGTGTCTATTACACGCTTGGTGCGCGTAATAGACACCAATGCCATGGGAGGAGCTATGCGCGCGCCTCGAGCCAATTGCATGCAGTCTTTTAGAATAAGACGCACGCAAAGGCCAATGGGGGATCTGAAAAGGAAATGCACACACACGAGCATGTGCGATTCCTAGGTCAGCTTGATTTTCCCGTGTTTCACCTACTAAAGGTCTCGCAACCTGCGCGAGCAATGTTGCGCAGTGCAACGCAGGTCGCGAGACCTAAAAAGGGCTTAGAGCCCACCCATTGCTTGCCAGTAGCTGGCTTCATTGTCATTCTTATTTTCTGGCTCCTGATTGTTCAGCTCATGCCAGCTTCACGTTCTCTTGTTTGATCTCCCTTCCATGGAGCATGGCCCACCTACTGTTTGCTTGTTATGTTTGATTATTGTCTTTCTGCTCTTGCTCGTGCTGGGATCTTTCTTCTATCGACTCCTCTCCCATGTCATTGCTTCCCCTTCTTGCCCCCATCCATGTTGTTGCTTGCCCATCATTATTGCTTCTACTTAATTGCTTGCCGGTTTTTGCTTTCCCTTTCCCCTCCCCATTCCTTGGTTGTTGCTTGCCCCAGCTCAATGTCTTCATGATAACTTCTGCTTGAATTCCTCTCTTATCAGAAGTGTTTAAAATGATGTGCCTCATTTTCCTCACAAAAGACACTGCTTGACAGCGTTCTGGTTTGCTTTTTATACCATCGGTGTTCACATCTATTTTTAGTGTGTAAAATGTATGCAACATGTCTAAAAGCAGAGAGGGGCTCCTTATAACCAAAGAGGTAGAGCAACAAATAGACCCAAGTCAGAAACCAAATTTCCTCTTTAGTGGAATCAAACACCTCAGTTACATCCACACAGTACAGCCATACCATATCATCAGAACATAAATTCACAATTGAAACAATAAAAAGTGAAGATTGTATTAAATCTTATTTGAACAATTTATTACCGATCATTAAAAAAAATTAAAAATCAAACAAACCATTGCATTTCTTCAACACAATCAATTATTATGTTTACAATAAAAAAGCATAAAAACCTATATTGCATCAGAAGAGGGTCACATGAAAAAAAAAAACATAAATATCACAATTATTCAAACAACAAAGCGGGAGAAAACAATAGACAACAAGCTCATATCATTGTATAAAACACCAGTCTATAATAGATTATTTGTCACAGTCAGAAAACTTTACATCGTGCTTTTCCATCGACTTGCAAATATCCTAAGGATCTAGGGCCATATGTAGGTAGCTAAATACCGGTCGGTAACGGCCGAAATTTGGTAAATATGCCGTTACCGACCGGTATTTAGTCAAGTGAGATGTAGGAGGCCAAAAACCAGTTTTCGGTAAATATGAAGCGGTAAATACCGATTCATATTTACCGAATACAGATTTACCGAATCGGTAAATATGAAGTGGTAAATATGAAGTGGTAAATATGAAGTGGTAAATATGAAGTGGTAAAACTGAAAAAGACATGTAGGTAAATTCGGTAATTAAGAAATCCATGAAATTCGGTAATTAAGAGTCGGTAATTAACACGGATTGAAAGCAGGTGGTAAGCTTCAACAGTGCATATAAGCAATCCCAAAATGCAACAGCGTGGACAACATGGCCGCTCTGTATGTCATTGCAAGGCGCCTACGTCTACAGGCAGCAGGTCTGAGGATTTGGAGACGGGAGGAACGCATCTACAGACAGCGCATCACACTCTTCCAACAGACTGACGCAGAGATACATGAAAGGTACAGGCTACACCCACAAACCATCATGGACCTGATCAGGGACCTGCACCCACTCCTGGACCAGCCAACAAGAAGGGCGCATGCCATACCACCACATGTGCAGGTGCTCTGCAGCCTACATCTACTAGCATCTGGCAGTTACCAGGGGGTGATAGCTGCGGTGGGCGGTGTATCCCAGAGTTGCCTGTCCCGTTTCTTCAGGAAGTTCCTGGATGCCATGATGCGAAGTTTCCTGGGAGCACCCACGACTCCTACATCTTCCAGAACAGTGGGATCTACACACGACTGCTTACTGGAGAATTTGGAGACGGATACCTGCTAGGTAAGTAACAGTGACGCCCCATGAGACTTGCAAATCATAGTGTATTGAGACATGTGACTGATGGTTCACTTTCACTCACCTAGGCGACAGTGCATATGCCGTGCGGTCATTCATCCTCACTCCCTACCTACACCCATCAACCCAGAGTGAGAGACGATATAACGTGGCACACAAATCTACACGCAACGTGGTGGAGCGCACGTTTGGACTATTGAAAAGCAGGTTCCGCTGCCTCCACAAAAGCGGAGGCGCACGCCAGTACACACCCATCATCTGTTGCAAGATCATTGCCACTTGTGCAATGCTGCACAACCTTGCCACAAAGAGAGGTACAGAGGTGGAACTAACAGATTTTGAGGACAATGAGGATGATTCAGGTCAGCCAGAGGACAACGCTGCTGGAGTGCCAACAGCAACAGATGGGAGAGAGAGACGGGCAGAGATCACATGCAACTATTTCTGAGTAAGTAAGGGGACACAGCCAATTGTTGTATGTCATGACGTAGTTTTAATGCGGCACTACGCCACAACACCAAAAATATGCCATTCTATCAACATTGCGTATGTACAAGGAGTAAGTCCAGGGTTACGTCACCCAGTAGTATATGGCTATGCGGTGCAGCATTAATGCTTGCGTCCACGCGCTACAGTGTGTGATGGCACGGATTGAGCCTCCTCACTACTGCCAACCCCAAGCCGCCTGCTGCTCCTGCGGGTTTCTGGGACCGGGGGTGTTATGCTGCTCCTGCTGCTGGTGTCGATGCTTTCTGCAGCATCCCCTGCACCACTTGTGGCCGCCTGACTGGTCTATAGCACCTCCAGGGCACTGGTGACCTGCACCATCCCCCTAGTAACATCGCTGCTGCAGTGTGTCAGGCTCTCCTGCATGTTCACTGAGCGCCGGCAGAGTAGTGAAATTGCAGTTGCCAGGCGGTTGAGTGCCCTGGTGTGCCTGTCTCCCCTCTGGCGTTCCCGGCGCCTTGCAGCTCTATCTGCGTCTAACTTGCTGCACAACAGCTTCATGGACTGTGACACGTCCCGCAGGCCCGCTGCCATGTCAGTAATCCCCGCCGCCATTGCGCTGATGTTCCTGTCCATGTGTCTGAATGTGGTTCTCAGTCCCCGCACATGCCGCTGAACTGACATGACTGCCTTTGTTTGTAGGCGCTGCTGCTTGAGCATGTTGCCCTCGAGTCCCGCAAAGACCCCATGGCTGTCACCGTCTGCTGGTGGACTCTGAACCCGCGACCTGCGGCGCCGTCTTGCACCCGTGTGTGCTCCCTGTGAGGTGGTAGGCACAGTGGCATAGCTCCCATCCTGGGGCATTGTGTTTGGCTCCGGGCCCCTGCTGTCGTCCGATGAGGTCTCTAACACTGCCAACCTGCCAGCAGCACGCCTCCTCGGCATCACAATTGCAAGTGGTGATGTGGGCGGTGACTCATGCATGAGTGGTGATGCGGCCAGTGGTGGTGGTGATGCAGGCTGTGGTTGTGGTGATGCAGGCTGTGGTGGTGGTGATGCTGGCTGTGCAGTACTCGTGCTGGCCAGAGCTGACCTGTCTTGCCGGTGTGCCCTCTCTCCTGTACCATGTGCAGTCCTGTGCGATGTTACATCTGTGGACAGAAATGCAACATCAGCTCAGTGTACCTGAAGGGCTGCATTGCAAGCATCACAATAAATTCATGTAACACTCTCACATTGTCCTCTGCCTGCTTTTGGCTAATGTGTGTACCATGCATTGTTGTCCTGTGCTATTCACTTCATGGTTGGGGGTTCCCTGACTACATCTCCCATAATGCATTGCCTGTCTGCACTAACACATGGACTGGAGTGGGATACTCATTTCACAATGGGGGATGTGGGAGAGGGGTAGGAGGGGCTACATTGCTGTGCATTCGTCTTACCTTGTTGGGTGGCGGCCCTGGCAGAGCTGTCGGCATCCCCAAGGCCCACGACGCTCTCGTGCTCTATTGTGGCCTCCACCAGCTCCTCCAGTTCGGTGAGGGCAGGTGCCCTGTTGATTCCACCTCCAGTCTGGCTGGCCTCCTTCTGGATTTCCCCCATCTTCCTCTTTGTCACAATCCTCAGGTCGTACCAGCGCTTTTTGAGTACCTCAATGTCCCTGTGGGTCACTCCCACAGCATTGACCTGCGCCTGGATACCCAGCCATATAGTGCGCTTCTCAGACTCCGGCACTTGCAGGGACTGCCTCCCAAACAGCTTCTGGTGCTGCTTCACCACCTCCTCCACTAGCACCTGGAGTTCCTTGGGGCTGAATTTCATCTTCCTCCTCCTTTCCCCTCCATCTCTCTGTGTCCTCTGGCTGGACATGATGATTTTGAGCTGCACAAACAGGCACTGGCTCCCTGCCTCTCCTCTGCACTCCAAACCTCTCCAGAGTCTGTTAATTGTGTGCACCTGCCTGGGTGTGGCCACTTCCTGGTTGGGTGGGGTGTGGTTGCACAGGATTGGCTGTTTCATCCAGTCATGTGATTTTCTTTTCCCGATTCGGTAAATACCGATTCGGTATTTACAGAATCGGTAAATACCACCTCGGTATTTACCGATACGGTAAATACCACCGCGGTATTTACCGAATCGGTAAATTCTGATTCTTGAATACCGAATGTTACCGATTCGGTAAATATTACCGAATTATTACCTACATATAACTTACCGATTCTTAAATACCGAATCGGTACGGTTCGGTATTTAAGAATCGGTAAATTTAATTTACCTACATGAGGCCCCTAGTGTGTATACATTAAAAAAGCATTGAGGCATTTCAGTGTATAGTAGTGTACAGCAACCACCTTCTTCAGGAAAGGTGATATCTTTTTATTATCTCAATTGGGAATTTATGTTCTGATGATACGGTATGGCTATACTGTGTGGATGTAATTGAAGTGTTTTATTCCACCAAAGTGGAAATTTGGTTTCTGACTTGAAATTTATATGCTGTAAAAAGATATATTTTTCTTATGTGGATCACCTCGTTTCCCAAATCCATGTAACCTTATGATTACTAGAATTTCTACACCAAGGCTATGTGGTTGTATTAAGCGCACTTTTGTGAAAAGTGGGAGCTGCTGGCCGCTTGTACTCAAAACGTGTTTCGCAAATGTTTATCTGAAGTACCGTAGATCTAGGCGGATGTGTCCTTAGAAAATGGCTACTCTGTTGCTCTAGCTTAAAATAGCTTTCTTGGACATTTCTGTTTTTATTTTTAAGTTAAAGGGACTAACAAATTCTGCCATCAGCACTGAGTAGTGGTCACAGAGAAAGTGCATAATATTCCACTGAGAATGTTAAACTGGGGTTATACAGCATGCTAAGGCTACTGCTCCTGATTGCTGCTGATTAGATTTCAAGTGCATCTTCTGTATATGCTATTCCGGCAGAGGTTGCTCCGCTGTTATGGCGGAGGAGCCTCACCATGCAAAAAAATAAAATGATAATAAAACCAGTTTATTATCATTTTATTTTTCTTACCGAGCCAACTGCCAGTCTTAGGGCAGGGGTGGGGCCATCCTGACAGAGCGTCACTCAGCTGCAGGAGGTGTGGTGGGCACTGTAAGTGCGCATGTCGGTTTGGCCGGCCGTCTAAGGACGGCTAAGCCGACATGCACACTTACATTTCTCCAAACTAGCTGTGTTGCACGGCTGGGTGGAGAAATGACACAGGCTCCCTGGGCCTGAGCGAGCATCAAGTTCGCCCGCTCAGGGGAATCCTGGCACTGCTGCAGGAGAGCAGTGGCATGGTTGGCCCCTGCAGTGCGCCGAGCATCCGGAGAGGAGCACTGAGGCGACGGCAGAAGCAGCAGCAGGTAAGTGCCTTAACTTGTTATTTCCCCCTAATTCTACCCCCTGGCATTTGCATTGCCTCACCACTTTGATGTTAGAGCTGTTGCCACCCTATTTCAGATTCCACATACACAGAAGGGATGAATGCCAAGTACATCTTTTAATTAAAGAGAACTTGTGTTTCTACATGGCACACTGTTTTTTGTTTTCTTTTTACAATAAAACACAAACCCATAATAAGAAAGGCTCTCTGAAAAATTTCATATAACTAATGTGGTGGTTGCCTGCAGGCCTCGGTTTCTTACTCCTATTAGCTCCTGCAGATCAACTTGAGATGCGTCTTTATTACCTTGAAAGGTGGGGTGATCAGTCGTGGTTGTTTTTGTTAAAAAAGTGTGCTTGTGTTATGTGCTTTCATAAGGCATGTAATTACTAACTTCACTTGCAGCGAGGGTAAAATGTATATTGGAAAGTAAAGACAGAGCTCTACTCGGACTGGCTCACCATCATGAATGAGTTACTCGCACTAGGAGGGACATACTAGCCTTTCTTCTTTCTGACTGATTGTTCTGGCATCTCCAAATTCTCGTCATGTAAACACCCAGATTTTGGGCAGTTCTTAGATGGTATGAGTTAACCTGTTTTAAAGTACCTTTACTCTACAGTCCATGAGACAATAGAGAAAGCGATGTGCCCATGACCACACCGCTTGAAGCCCAAATAGGAACTCTGGTCTCCCAATTGATTATCTCTCCTTTTGCCTCATTTTCCTTTTACCACTCAGAATAGGGCCTGCTCTACAATCTACAACATTTTTGTTGCATTGTTTATGCTTCAGCCTTATTAGAGGTACGTATCCGATTTTGCAACCATAAACCATTACCTTCTGGAACGCACCCCCCACTCTTGAATCTTTTGCGTCCCCTCCAGGGTTGCTTCAGCTTTCTCCTGCCCCGTCTGTGTTCCTTTGTCATTTGCCATTACCCTCTACTGTGCTGCTTCGCCCCTTCCCTCCCTTGTGTTGCTTTGCAATTCCCAGACCTTTCCCTGTTTTACTACCAAAGCTCCTGTGTCATTTGGTACTGCATGCATGCATGGTGCACATGCCCACAAAATGACGCAGATGGCCGCATCAGAGACTTTTTTTGTTCTTACTTTATCAATGCAGCATAGCATTGCATAAGTTGTGGAGCATGGGAAAAACACTGGCAAAGCCAGTAGGTGACAAAGGCAAGACCTATTGACTTTGCTAATGCTTGTTACTGACCTGTACTTAAAACTAGAATCGTCACTGCAAGCACCTGTGATCTGTGTTTGCCCAGACTGGTAGTGCACACCCTCTGATCTCCATTCACCACCATATTCCTCTAAATATGAAGCACAGTTCCCTAAACTAGGGCAACAGGCTGAAAAAGTAAACATGCATTGCTATAACTCAACGTTTTTCCCTTTGATTTAACACAAATTAAGTTCATTTGGTTTTCTTTAATATATTTCAAATGGTTTCAGACTACATAATGTAGATTATAATAGCTTATTTTTTAATTCTATGTATGTAGGATCTTATGCTTAAAGGGTAAATATCACGTTTGTGATGCCCCAGCCCACAAGAGACATGTCCCTATAACGTTGCTTTTTAAGGTATGCGGTTGTGTGTATTGAGATTCGTTTGTATGTTAGTTTTTGAACAAATACTGTATATCTTTTCTTCAGTTGTTTTTTTGCATGCTTCCATAATCCCGAAGGATCTAATTTTCATTCTAAAACCCATGAGAAACTTCAATCTCTTGGTTATTGTCCACTGGACCTGAACACACTTCTAAATAGCCAATGGCTTATTCCAAAGGGAAACAAACGTAAGAGAATCAATAACCTGCTTAAGCAGTCTTTTTCTGTGACAATTGTCTGAGAATTGCTCGAAATTGGTGTTTAAAATCAATATGAGCCGATGGAAATTGTGTGATAGCTAGACACACGGATGAGTGGCTTGTCTGCTATAAATACCTAGTGAAACAGGCTGTGTTGTTCACTCCAGTGACAACAAGGGTAGTGGCATGTACTAAACGCAGCCAGGCAGACACGTTTTACACTAATCATCGACGCACAGCAAGAACCTAGCTTGCAAAGCTGTCTTAATTTACATTCCTTTGATAAAAAAAGAAACTTGGATATAGCCTGTCCAAAGTGTTTCAAAAGAGATTATTCTTTTTCATTTCTATAGCCGGCATAGAATGTTCATTATCCTGTCGGTCAGCCCCATAAGGTCAGGCAGAATTGAAATGACACACATATCCCTATGCTGAAATTTCATTTTAATAGCTTTCAGAGAGGTGATCCTTGACTCAGACACATGCCATCAGTTTGCAAATCATTCACATTGTGTAGCACCTATGAAGATGACAACGGGATCACCGTGTCAGTAGGATGCTGATCCACTATTTAATGTTATTTAGTCTGTGCAACTTTCAGAGTGTTCTTGGATTGATTACTTATTAAAATGTGCATTTTGTCAGGGTTTCCCATAGTTATCTGTATGCCAGGTGTTTGTATTGCTGCAGAATGTTTCAGTGCCAGCCAGAGCTGAAATACCTGTGATGTCATCTTTGGGATGTTGGAGCTGGTGCTGAGGTGATGAAAAGTGGGAGGCAGATTAGAACTGGAGGAAGCCGAGATTGGAGCCAGGTGTTAATTGACAATGAAGAATGAGTGTGAAAATCGACATATGATGTGGAATACACCTTTCACAGGTCTATATCCTGTCAGAAAGCAGCCAATGCAGAGCCAACCTGTTTTACATATTTGCAGACAACAGGTCAACACAGCTGAAGAGAGGACATTTTGTTTAAAGTAAAACATGCTCTCTCACCAAAACACGGTGTGTGATTAACTCGGTGGAGCAGTTTGAAGATAGTCTTTCCATCATATGAAAGTGTAGGGAGTACAAGCTGAAGTGTCACATACCACAGGTTTATATGTGCAGGACTCCAGGAAAGAGAATTGAGAAATGTATATAGATTTGGGCAAAGCAGCGCTTTTGAAATGAGTATTTTCAGTTGCTTGATAAAAGTTTGAATAAAATAATATATATACCCAAAACAGATGGTGTTGAGGTTTGTTGTTTATCCCACTTCAGCCAGGGTTTTGGTTTTGGTGCTGGACTTCCGATTTCCGGTTCCGGTTGTTGCAGTTCCTGCTGCTGTTGCTGTTGTGGGCGCTGCGTGGGCGTCTTCCGGGCCCCTGGCTTGCCTCGTCCAGCCTCGTCCAGCACTTTGACCCCGCCGCCACCATTCTCACCATTCTCATCGCTCCTGTCGCCAACAGTGGTCGGCGGGAGTCCAGGGGAAGCCGTGGGAAGCCCGGAGGCCAGCGGCGTCCCGTTACCTGTTCCCCGCTCCCCGCTCTGACCGGACAGGACCTCCGCTCCTGGCTTTTGGCTTTTGGCGGGTCAGCCGGCTGACTGGCTGCTCCCCCGCTCCCGCTGCAGCTGCACAGAGTGGTGCCGGCAGGGTGCCGGCTTGGCATTTCTCCATTCCGCCACTGCTGCTTTCCACCACTCACATTACTGCTTCTCCCTGCTCGGCCTGGCCCTGCCCTGCTATTGGTGTTTCCAACCCTCCCACCTTCGTCTTACCGTCCTGTGGAGTGGAGCAGAGAGGTGCTGTGCATTTGACCGGGAGCTTCTGGGTGCACCCACTGCGTGCTTGGGAGGCAGCGGTGCTGCGGAAGCAACAGTCTTGCAGTGGCTGCGGCGAGGGAGTGGAGCGGGGAGCGGAGCAGGTGAGAGCAGCAGGTGAGAGCAGCGAGCAGCGTGGGGGCACGTGATATAGAGCTAGGTGTACTTGGCAGCCCCGTTGGTTCTGTCAGCGGGGGTTGTGGGGGCTTGCCGTGAGTCATCTAATCATCACCAACATCAGGCTCCTGATTAAGACCGAGGACGTGCCCCTGGGGGTCCTTTTGTCACAAACTGATATGGGCTGATAAGAGTTCTGATTAAAGAGACTCAAGCTGGGCCCAGCTTTCCCCCCCTTTCCTCATTCTCATCCTTGCTGCCCATAGAAAGCTTGTGCCAAGTGAGCTACCAAGCGACCAACTTAATCCAACAACAACGAGACAGAACCTAGTTAAATTACAAGTTAAATCACAACAACAAAGTAAAACCGGGAGAATACCAAGGTTATTGGTGGATAAACCCAGTAAAACCAGTAAACAATACCAGTAAATAAAATAAGCATATTAACTGGGGAAACATGAGGTCCGGTAGAGTAAGAAAGACCCCAACTATCCCTAAGTCAAGGCAAAAAGCAACAAAATCAATAAAAAGGAAAAATGTGTTCGACAATGGGAGCAAGGTCGACGACCCCCTTGGCTCTGACTCAGACTCCCAAAACGTCAAATGTGGAAAGCTTGAGGATAATAACGATATATCATCGCTCGAAGAGCGCTGCACCTCCTCAATTACCTCCTCAACTGACAGCTTAGTACACTACAGCCCTCACAGAACCCCCTACAATGCCTTTTCAAACCAGACAAGGACATCATTTAAAGAAACGCCTAAAGTCACTAAGTTAAACCCAGTGGCCATCTTAAGGCCGAGCCCGGGCACAAAAAATGTAATCACAATAGAGGACTCCTCTCAACGGAAGACTCCACATTACTTCCAGCCCAAGATTTACACCAAATTCGCGTTTCTGAAAGATCCAGGCACCGTAATATTTTCTAAAACTAGCGGTATTAAAGGACTCAAAACTCCCCTGCAACCAAGCAACTTCAATTTACCTCTTCAGTCCGATACAAAACTAAACTTAAAACAAACAGTAGTACAAATCCATATGACGGACCCACAGAAACTACAACAAAAACAACAACCAGAATCAAATGGAACAAGCAACAGGAACTTAATCAACATCAGGCCCATCAAAGACCAAGAACCAAATGACAAACTAGAAGAGACAAGAGATCTAGACCTAGACCTAGACCTAGAAAATGTAGCGGAACCTGGCACCACTAATCAAAAAGAAGAACTAGGGGATTCCGCTAAACATGCCAAACATACTGATAGCATACAAACACAATATCCAACACTTTTATACTCACAGGTAGGTACAGGGCCCACCAGGTTCCCCTCCAACAAATCTGCCCAACCCTCCCAGATTACGGCAAGAAGAGAACCTAAGATAGTTACGCTAACATCATGCCAGCAAGAAGCGCCAGAAAAAGGCACAACCATTAAAATTAAACAGCACCTCCTAAAGACAGAGGAATCCTACCTTCCGGTTAACACTCAAAATTCGGAACAACTAGGACCAATCTCTGCGGCTTACTCCAGTGCCTACCAGGCGAGTTTAAATAACACAGAACAAAGAGTAGATCAAAAACCCAAGGAACTCGGCGTGCAAATTACCAACGTCTCTCCTCAACACCGGCCAATCACTCATAAGAACGAAGCAATAACAATTGAAGAAAACATCCCGCTGGGGCATAGTCAGGCGACCCCCCACAATATCCACCATAACTCCAATTGCAACATGTGAATTCTAGATTCTCAAGAGTGGGAGGAGCTATTGGCTTCATATAGCAATGACTCAAAAAACAAAACAAACAGCGTAAAGACAGAACCTAGTGACAAAAGCAAATCGACCAAAGACACTTTTTGGGAAACAGTACTAAGCACGATGCAATACTCAACTGCAGCACTACAATATCAATCCCGCAAAATGGATTTACAACTGACAGTGCTTTAAACCTTAGCAGATTTCTCTTCTGCAATTGATAGGAAACTGGACGACCTAAACGGATTGATAAAGAGAGGGCAAGAAGCAGCCCTCAACGATAAATTACTTCAGCAAGAATGTACCTGTGCCCCAATTGTAGACAAATTATCCATGTTACAAACTTTACTGGGTGACTTACTATCAATCGCAGCAACAACTGCAACTCAAATAGCGGAAAGCCCGGTCCTACCCACAAAGGGGGAAACAAAAACTGAACCCCAACATACTGAGAAGTTAACCTCAAACAGGACTGGCGAAACACGAGAGAGCGGGGTCGCACAATATCCCAACATAGCTACTCCAGATAAAGTAGTAATAGAATCAATTGATTCAACTAATAAAATTACACCAACGAATATCCGTCCCAGGAACAAAAGGAAGGGGAGGAAAAAGAAAACCACTGCTCAGGCCCAACACCTGATCAATTGGCTACTATGCCGACCAGTAGTCACGAATACTAAAGCTACAAACAATCAATGCTCCCCAGTTTCACTATCGGAAGAAGGCACAAAAGAAGTCTCTATACAACTGCAAAAAGCGGGGACTCGCACTCTTTATTAAAAACCAAGCAAATAGAGGCTAGTGCTCAAGTAACGAAAAAAAACAACCCCAGCAGCCAACTAGAAATACCCCTAAAATCCAAAGCCCAGGAGCTTACATACATGATAAAAGCCCCAGGCAAGTCTTCTTAAGTCCGCAACCTACAAACGGAAGACGAGGGATTAACAATACCAGAGCCCATGAGCATAGAATTACATCGCTCATTAATGAAAAACCCAGAGCTAACTAGAGGCACGGAAGAAAACATTTGGGATCGCCAAAGTCAATTACCAACTATTGACGACAGCATTGACAGTAAAACAAATGTTTCTGACATCTTTAGCTTACATCAATTTACAGCCGTTACTACTACTCACTACCCTGAGTCCTCGACCCAGGAATCCGCCCAAGAGGAAGAGACCGACACGATCATCTTTGCCCCTCAATAGAAGTCGTGAGGCCGTGCAGACATCTTAAATAGAGGGAACATGCTACGGCTTCTGCAAGCCATCCCAAAGTTAGCCAATATTCACACTTCCGATTTCGTGTTCGTTGAGTTTTTACCAAACAACGGCCTGCCAACCTCCGAAGCCTACAAAACTAGATGGAAAACACCGGAGATAGCTAGTAGAATTATTCAAGAAAGAAAAAGATTTCAAAGCTGGGGGATCACCCTAAAACCAGTGCTTAAACCACAATACCCAGCTCCATTTCTAATCACAGACAGTCAATCTAGACCGTCAACTTCAGTCTTAAGGGGAGCAAGAGGCCGCTCCCCAACAGACGGCCAATCCCTTCTAAAGGAACTCTTGTCAATGAACGGAAGACAGGGGCTACAACGTACAATTCTCTTAGTGCAACCAAATTGACATAGGAAGCCTACCCCATCACATCTTCAATTGGGCCCCAACAAAGTTAAAATCTGTACCTGGAATATCAACGGCTTAAACTCCAAACTAAGCGACCACGACTTTTTGAACTATCTTAAAACTTTCGATATCAATTTACTCCAGGAGACCTGGGAAGATAAACCCTTCGATTTACAGGGCTACACTTCCAGCTTCATCTCGGCTACTAAGGTATCCATTTTCGGACGCCGCTCGGGGGGTTTACTCCTCCTCTCTTCCATAACAAAAATTGGAGAAATGCACACCATAAAAACTGACATCACCCATCCAAGTTGTATTCAGGCTTCAATGGTTAAGTTGATTCTTAACCAGACAGCACAGAAGGTAATACTGATAAACATCTACCTACACTCTAGAAATAAACTACAAACATCCAAGGAACTGATCAAAGAAGTTACAAGAGTAATGGAAGAAGAGGACACAGACAACGCTATCTTAGCAGGAGATTTTAATACACACCTTTTAGGGAATAGCCAGGAAGACGATCTCACACAAGATCTGACTGGCACATGGGGAATCCCGATTTAAGGCCCCTTGAAGGAAACCAATCCAGCGAAGAGTTCAAACTACCTTCTTTCAGAATTAGAGCACCTGAACTTGAGGGCAGTAAACGGCCGTTTCAAGGGGGACAACCCCCCGGCACCTACATACCACTCAGTCAAAACATCTTCCTACCTTGACTTTACATTCACTACATTATCCATGTTTGACAGGATAGCCTCATTCCAAATAGGCAACAACACACTTCGTGACCACATGCCACAAGAAATGAAACTTCAAGCAACCTCAATATTATTCTTGGAGGCTGACAAATCTATCATTTCGGTAGGAACAACAAACCTCAAACGTATAAGGTGCAACTCAACAAATATAGAAACAGTAGCAGCTACAGCTAAAGAAGCGCTTAAGCAAGTACAGGAAAACCTAAGTCAACCGTTGGAAAGTTGGGAAAAATTAATCTGTACCCATGGCGACAGATTTCCCACCAAAACAGGCCCAAAACGTAAGAACGTAAACGATCCGCCAATGACGATAGTAAAGAGCCCAGTCTCAAAGGAATTGAAACTAACAATAAACCAATTATTTCGACAACTCCGGAGAACACCGCAAAATCAGTGTTTGCAGCAGTCTCTTCGTGACTCAAAGGCCCTTTTTAAGAGAAGAAGATGGATCAGGAAAACGACCATGAATAATTTTGCGCTAAACTTCTTTACGACGCAAAACAGAAAAACTGCGCCAAATTTTGGCAATCCGTAAACAAATGACATCGGCCAAACCACCATGGAATCAACTCTCACATCACCGAAGAGGCCTGGATAGACTTCCTCTCTAAGCATTTCAACGACACAGAACAAATAGCTACACACCCCAAATGCCCAGGATCTGAGAGTTCCAGCAGGATTGCAAAGGAGCTAACACTGCACCGCCCACCTTCTTCTGAGTATACCGAAAGAACAGTACCATACCAACAACAACGGGTAACAGCCTTAACCTCTGCACCAAATGACACACGGAGACAAGTGGAGGGGCACACCACCCAACCAGCCCAACAGATAAAGAAACAAATAGCAAGGGGCCGATTGGCTGGAGCCCCCGGCCCCAATGGCATTCCACCAATGTTGTTCAAAAATGACCCGGACTACTGGAGCAATGCACTTGAACCCGTCTTTAAGTATGCAGCTAGAAACTCTACAATTCCTGAGCAATGGAGAGGCTCAATCATAAGCCCAATTTATAAACAAGGAGAAAGGTCAGTGCCGAAAAACTACCGCCTGATAACCCTGATTGACATTAAGGCCAAATACTTTGCAGGGATCCTCCTAAACGATCTAGCCAATTGGGCCGAAGAGAATCACATAATACTGTCAACACAAACAGGATTCCGGAAAGGGCAAGGTACAATAACCAACATAATGGCCCTGACCCTGCTCATGGATGCAGCAAAACAGGGAAAATACCCACTTTTTCTTTGTTTCATATATTTTGTTGCAGCATTCGACCACGTGGACCGAACAAAACTTTGGCAAAAACTGGATGGCTGGAGGATCCCTTCAACTCTTTTAGACCAACTAAGGAACATCCACATCAATACATGGGTCAGGATAAAGCTCGTCGAAGGTTAACATATATCCAAAAAAATCTTTACTACAAAAGGGCTTAAACAAGGGTGCGTTTTAGCCCCCCTCCTATTGAATCTCTTCCTAGTGGACCTTCCGGGGGAGCTGAACAGCTGTGTAGCCCACGCACCAAAACTAGGGAATTCCACTCTGTCAAACCTGCTATACGCGGACGACCTAGTCCTAATAAGTAGGACCCCAATTGGACTGCAGCATTTACTGAATGTAACTTATAAATGTTCGCAAGAAAACACACAAAAAATAAACTTCAACAAAACAAAAATTATGGCAGTTAATTAACGCAAGAAGAAACATCTTAATTGGTTTCTCGACGGACATCGTTTGGAACAAGCAGTGAGCTATAAATATTTAGGAGTAAAACTGGATCAAAACAATTCATCAAAACCGCAAATAGAATCCTTGCGGAGAAAGGGGGTAACGACCTACCTAGCCATAAAGCCCCTAAAGAAACTTTTACCGGATTTGACGTTTGACCCTTTGCAAAGGGTTCTGCAAGCTAAACTCTAGCCAACAATAACTTACGGGAGCGAAGCATTGAAGGGAAAAGCCGCAACAACCCTTGACAACATAATATCCAATTCATATCGAGCGATCTTTCAACTCCCCAGAATGGTCTCCCCGGCCCAAATAATATTGGAATTTGGGCTACAAAAACAGTCATTGGAACGCATGGGAGCATATGTGAAATGTTGGCATAAAATCAAAGGCGATGAAAAAGGAACCCTGAATGACCAACTTTGAAAGGACCTCTCCCACCCAGGAAAATCACCAGCAAACCTATACCTTCAGGAATCCATAATACATCTTGGTCTAAGAGACTTGTGGGACGTCCCGGCGAATCATTTCACATTTAAAAAAAACGTAACAAAGGTAACCCGCTAACATTAGCCAAACGATCGCACGGCTGGATGGTCCTAAACACATACAAAATGCTAAAACCCCAGCTCTACCTGAAAATGGGAATAAAAATTAATATCAAGGAAAAATTCCTAAAACTCCGGCCGGGGTTTGGCCCCTTCAATCATTTTATGCCACCTTGGGAGAGAAAGGGAGGAGTGCAGCCTTGTCGTTTATGCGGCAGCGGTGTCGAAGACGCAATTCACGTCATATGCACCTGTAATAAGTTAAAAGATATAAGGATCACCCTGCTTAAGCCAGCATTCAAACAGTATGGAATCAGATCGTGCAGACAAGCGGTAATGTTGTGTTTTAACCCTGAGCTGGTCCAGCTAAATTGCCGGCTAATTAAATTCCTTGACATAACTGCAAAAAGACTGAAACACCGGACCGAGAGGCCCAATGACTACTTACTACAAGAACTGACATAATCATTACAAGAACGGACACAGTCGAAACAATACTGACAGTCAATATGACTAATGTGCAGAATGTTTTAATAATTTGTGCATTTTCTTTAACGCGTGCAAAATTTTACAAATCATTCTAATTATCGTTGCTGATAAAAAGTTGGGAATTTTTATAATGATTTTATCAAAAAATGTAAGATATTTTATTCTTTTGTATATGCAATGGTTTTAATTAATCAAGCATAATAAATAAACCAAACCCTCCACTTCAGTCTTCAGAAATTATATCTTGTCCAGGATGACCAAGTAAAAAGAAGTCCTGGGCGAGATTTACATTACAAAGGCACAAGATGCGTAATTTGGGGAATTTCACATTAGTCTTGTTACACAAACTCCCCGAATTACACCATTGCTTCACGTAATTATATACCATTTGCTGTAAACCTTTACTACGAATATGCCATTCACAGTAAAAGGTTCTGCAAACATCTGCATTTAAACAAAACCACCATGAACAACAGCCGCTCACCTTCTATGTAATTATGTGAAAGGAAATTCCACAAATCCCACACACCCATAGTCAGGATAAATAGTATTTATTTGATTAGTCAGAGGCCTTTTATTTAGTGAAAATAGAAGTCCACCCCTGATCGTTTATTGATATAGCATGATAGATAGAAACATATTTTATAAGGCTTAAAGTGTTACAGTCAACTTAGCCTCATATATCTTTCTGAAAGAGTCCAACCCCATCTCGTGTTACTTGCTACACAACGCGGAGACAATAAAAGTGTAGCGCTTAGGTGTAGCCCATCAAAGGGAATCAGGTAGAGGAGTCATGTAGGAGTTTTATCAATTTATAGAGACTGCATGTTTAGTCAAATCTAAATAGTATGATTAATACAAGGATTTGTTTTTTACTTTGAATTTCATATATTACCGTTAAGTATGCGCAAATAAATAAATGCATAATTAATCTTAATTTCATCCACTGCAGAACAAATGAATTACTTTCAAGCACACAATAAACCAAGCAGAAATAGGCATACGTTTGTTTTAATGTTTTAAATGCTGGTGACAGTGCCATCATTTAGAGTTTAACAATGTGCTTTAAACAAAACTACTATGATCGTGAAATAATAAAAAACAATATTTTATTGTAAGGTACCCCGCAGACAGAAAAGCACCATTCCATAAATCAGTATACCAGAAATATTAACTGGTTCACATCCCATACCATGTACCACAAAAAATTTAAATCCATGTGTGTCTTCTCAGCTATTCATCCTTCTACTTTAAAACGTACAGTTGAATTAAGTAATAGCAAGCAATACTTATTTGTAAATCTGAGTACGAAGAGTCTCTGGCAAAAAGCGCTACATGAAAAAAAACAAAGCGGTTATGCAGACTTTAAAATCCATTGTCGACGCAAGAGAAGCAGTCTATTGCAGTTTTATTCAGTAAATTTGCAGTTATGGTTGGTACTCACATTAACCACCATCTCATAATACCTATAGCAGCCTAACAAACTGTTAATACATCATGGAGGATCAAAAGAGGTAGTGGTATTAACAGGTCTAGAGTGAGTAACTGTCCTGGATAAATATGAAGTGAGTGAAAGCCATACCAAGCCTCTTTTAATCATTAGGGGAAGTGTAGTGGTGTGGACCTTATCCAATCTATGATGATGGCATAATAAATCCCACAATCCTATAAAGGTTATTAGTTTTGTAGTATCTTTCCAATTCAATGTGATAATTTGTAAGGCAGTTATCATATCAATACATTTTCCAATCATCTTTTGGAAGTGTCATAAGGGGGATGAAAGTTCTAGGAAAATAGGTACATTGTTAAATGATATATCAGCAGAGAGGATTTTATTTTATCCCATATGAGTAACCAAAACTTCCTAGACATGAGACATTCAAAAAACATTTGTAAGAAATCACAATTCTCTTGGGCACAAAGCCAGAAATTAGTATCTTTGGTAACGATAGATCTATGAAGACGCATGGGAGCAAGATACATACTGTTATAAAAATAAAATAATGTTTGAGTGGTGGCAGCATATTGATTTCTGAATTTTGAAGAAAGAATTCTTGATTAAAGTCCCTTTCCCATTGTAATTCCATTCTGGATTTTGGTCTATCTGCAGGAAAAATACATAAGACTTTGTATATGCACGATGCCTTTATTTATGAAGAAAAATCTGAAGGAGGAGAACAAAGTTGAGAATTGAATGATGGATGAGAGGATTGTGAAATAAATTGGAGAAGAATATTCTTACGGTGGTGGTACTGGACAGCAAAATAGGAAGAAATACCATATTTTAGTTGTATGTCATTGAAATCTAAAAGGGACTTATTAGAGGTCATATGACTAATGATTATAATCCCTTTCTGTATCCATTCTTTCCAAAAAAGGACACTGTTATTTAATTTGATGTTATTATTATACTATATGTGAGTTTGTGTAATATTTTCTAAAGGAGAGTTGGAATAAAGAATTTGAGGTGTGGCAGTGGAAATGGAGTGAGTAAATATTGGTGAGAAGAAAGTCTTACCTGCTTGTGAAATATAGATTGCCTCCAAAGTGTGAACGGTGCAATAATGCAACGGTCGCAATTGGCCCCAAACTGTTGATACATTGAGGGGAGCAGTTGTGAAAGAAGTCCATATTTGATTAAAAGTAAAAGCAGAATGGTACTGTCTGAGATTTGGGAAAGTAATCCCTCCATCTTCATTAGATTGTTGTAGTTTTAATAACAACGTTCTAGGTTTACATTTATTCCCTAAAAAAAGTTTTCAGTAAATGATAAATTGTTTTTCAAAATGTGAGTGGAAGCTTGACTGGAAGCATGGGCAAATAGAAATTAATTATTAGAAATATCATCATTTTGTTTGTGCCTACTCTTCCCCATCATGATTAATAGAGGACAAACTATCTGACATACAAGAGGTTTTTGATTTGCCCTCATTAAGATTGATTTTAATAGTTTCTTTAGAGTACAGGACACCTAAACATTTGACATGCTTCGAGTTCTAAGTAAATCATGTGTCTTTAAATATTTTGAGAAGACTATACCTATTTAATGGCATAACCTCTGCTTTCTCTATGTTAAGTTTGTATCCTAACACAGCGGAGTATTTAGTTAATAAAAAAAAAAATCAGTAAGCGAGGTTTGTGGGCCAGATATATACAACAGAATGTCGTCCGCATATGCTGTGAATTTTACTTCCATGTGATTACATTTGTAGCCAGAAAAAGCTGGAGATGTATGGATTTTCTCTAAAACAGGCTCTAGGGGCAAAATGAAAAGAAGACATAAAAGGACAGCCCTGTCTAGATCCTCTGAAAAGAGGAAAATAGGAAGATTATTTGCATTTGATAAAAATAGAAGTGGAGGGTTGAGAGTATAAGAGATGAATATACTTAAGAAAATGTGGGCTAAAAACATGCCATTTCAAGGCCCCAAACATGAAATCCAAGTTAATACTGTCTAACGCTTTTTCAGCCTCTAAGTTTATGGTAGCATCAGGAATGTTTGATGTTGATGCCATTTGGATTATGTTAAAGTTCTGGAATATTCAGAGATATAACATCCCCTCACAAAACCTTATTGTTGCTTACCAATTAAGTCAGGAATTACATGATTGATATTTAAGGCAAAGACTTTAGAAAATATTTTTCAGTTACTATTGATAAGGGAAATAAGCCTATAGCTTCCACAATTGGATAAATCCCTTCCTTTTTTAGGAAGAAAACACAGCATTGCCTGAGAGAAGGTGCCTTGCATGTGAATTTGAGCTGAAAAATTGGCGATTTAAAAGTAGCAGTTTTGGTACTAAGAGATGTACAAATTGGGAATAGAATTGGACCAAGAAACTATCATGATCAGGAACTTTATCCTTAGGGATTTGAGCAATAGCCTTTTAAGCTCCTGCTCTGTTATTTCAGTATCCAATGAGAAAAGATCTGGTATATGACCAGATGGTTTAGGGATAGATTGAAAAAAACTGTCTAATTGTTCAGCCGGGGAGAGGACTCTGGGTTGTGTAATTTAATATAATATTATGTGAAACATTCTAATACTTTAGTGTCACTGGTATGGCTAACCATGTGGGTGTCTGTAATAATGTGTATCTTGGACTTTTGTTTCCTAAATTTTAAGATAATTAGCCAACATTTTTCCAGCTCTTTTGCAACCACCAAACATTTTAGCGTTAACTTTGAGTAAAGAACCACATGTATTGTCCCAAGAATGCTTATTATATTGTAATTTAGCTTGTTGTAACCTAGAAAGGGTATCTGGTATATTAGAGGAAAAATATTCATGTTACAGAGACTTCATTTGTTTTAATAATTGTGAGAAACCTTTAAGAGATTTTATTATCTTGATTGCAACATAATCTATAATGAACCCCCTTGCAGTTGTTTTAAAAGCATCCCAAATAAAATTCCTCTGGGTATCTGAAGAAAGGCTGACTGCGCAGAATTCATTAAATAAATTGTTCAATAAATTGTTTGTCTTCCAATAGGGCATTATTGAAATTCCACCTTCTGGGGTGAGAAGTGTCAGTGGAGTATCCAAATATTCTATAACAGGGGCATGGTCAGAAATAAGAACAGGTCCTATCTCAGCCTTTGACACATACTGAAGAACATTCTGTGTGACAATTAAATAACCAAGATATCACAAAATCTATAAATGTCTTATTGCAAAGAGACTCAGGACATCATTCACAAAAGGCCTCCACAGTCGTGGAGGAGTATCCGCACTCGCGGTGGAATCTCACAAAATGATCTCATTGCTGAGATTTTGCCCTGAGTACAGAAACTCCCACATGACTGTGGGGCCTCTGCCACGAGTGCGGAGTCCCTTTGTGAATCAGGCCCTCAGTCTAGTCCACTAAAGCATTAGCAAATCACCTCTATATAAACAAAACAAATAGCCAATCCCCTGAACCTAGAAAATTATAGAGTTGTTTTAAATCTGTCCTTCCCAAGCCTTATCATCGGGGGTGATGTCATAAACCCCTTTTAATAATTTATAGTGCCTAGCTATTCTGCACGATACACAGTCAGAATTTAAACCACAAAAGCTGAAATAAACTCCAAAAGCCCATGTCACAGAAAACATATTTTCCTCACTTGATCCTTCTCAGCTAGGAATCCTAATTCTGATCCTATTCCCCTCCCTGCAGCCTTTAATAGAGTGAGTCACAAGGCTTTTAAAGGTGTGTTGGTATCACTAATAGGGTCCCACGTAGCCACAGTATCAAAGACTGCATATCAGAATGGATTCAACAGCCATATCAGTGAAAGTCATTGCTTGTCTTGTTCCATTGTGGTCTGTGATAACCATTGCCTCCTCTGTTGCTCAATATATAGAAGGTCACTGACCCAGGTCATTACCGCCACCATTAAAAATGTATACTTGGTACTTGTAACACACAATAAAGTTCAAAATACTTATTTTCAAAACATGCAGGGGCATTGATCCCAAGGCACTTGAAGAAGCTGATCCAATATAAGATTCAAAGATTCATTAAGCATGCTGGGGATGCACAGGCAGGTTCTCCATTTCACATACATTTTTAATGCATAATTCTCAGCTGAGCAATACAAGTTTAGAATCCATTGTACATTTTTTTACTCAGGCACAGTTTCTTGCTGAACATCAAACTCTTGTACACATTTTACCTAATGGTGCTAATATTTTTGTGACAAAGAACCAGGCTTCATTACATAGCAAAGTTATTCTTAAACCATAATTGCTCAATGACCCTGCAGCTTGATTTCATTTTGGCAACAGATTTTCCCGTAATTAAAGCAGATAGCTTCATTAATTCCAGAGCGCAATGGCTCCAAAAAGGTACTGCCATTATGATTAAGCATATCCTTTTAATCATGTGTCAAATGCATTTCTAGCTTTTCTGCCAAACCACTTCAGTGCATTCAGTTTCATTCTCTGGCCTTAAAGCCTAAAGCTGAAAGACATTTTTGACAAAGGCACATGTTTGGCCTATTTTGGAAACCAGAATGCACTTAATTGATCTATAAAAATAGCAACATATTTGTATATGAGGCTTTTGCAGCATATGGCGTGACTTTGGTGAACAAGTGCTTTCACTTACAAAAAGTACCAGCCGAAACAAAGTAACAAGTACATTTTTTGATGTCCTTTAATTTTTAGGTCTCAACTACATGTGTTTTCCAGATCTTTTGTTTCTGATAGTGGTGGCTGGTAGGGGAGGAGAGTGTCGGGCCGGGACAGGGGCGATGGGGTGGGGGTGAAAAATATATAATTAAAATGCACGTACCTTTCCCGCTGCCTCTCCTCTTCCTGACTCCTGTCTGGTAGAAGCTATAGGAAGCACACAGGCTTCCTTAAGCCAATCACACCACTGCAAGGCAGCGTTTTTATGGGTCTGAGCGCCGTGAAACAGTGCTCAGATGGGGACAGGGAGCCTGTGCATATTCCGCACCAGGCTGTGCATTAGAGCCTGGTGGGAATAAGCAAAGTGTGCATGAATGTTTGGCTGCGCCCAAACCACTCCTCCTCCCTGAGCCACCAGCCCAGCCCCGCCCCGCCCTAACACACCCCCACAGTAGCGAAAAATAAAATGATAACGTTGTGATTATCATTTTATTTTTCCTTTTTTCACTACTATAAGAGCAGGGGGGCAACGCTCCTCCACCTTAGCGGAGGAGCAGCCACTGGTTTCTGCTATTCACTGAGTGAGGTTTGGGTCAGCCCCTTGTTCATGAGTGGATAGCTTTGTTGCCTATCTCAATTGTTTCCTGTTGAACCAATAGCTCACCTTCCTATAGTTGAATTTGTCCAACGTAGAAGCATTTACGTCTCACAGTGTTCTATTTGTTGTCGCAGTGCTAAATGTTGCTTGCATTCAGCCAACAACTTGTTTTTTGTTCCGGTTCTGTTTTTTTTACATCCTCCTGCTCCTCCTGCACTGCTCTTTGCTTTCTCATTGGCTCCTCCCTGCTTGTCACCTCCTTCCCGCAACTTTTCTACTTTTTTCATCCCTTTTTTTGCCTGCCGCGCTATTGGTGGGTGTATATCTTAAAATGGGTTTTTACTATTTCAAAATGGCCGTCTATGAATACGTATAAACATGCATGTGAAGGGAGGCACCAAGGAATAGGTTTGCTTTAGTTGAAGAAACCCATTCAAAGATTGCTATAGTGGCCTTATTTGAATGGGTTTTTGCAGATATTACAAATGCTTTCAAAGATGGCCGCTATTGATGGCCATCTTTGAGTGCAATTTTATTCTTTGTACAAACCCATTTCAAGATTTTCAAAACAGATAAGTGTGTATCCACGACAGCTATATATAACAAAAAAGCACTGGTAAGGCAATAGGTTTCATTGTCAAGACAAATTGGCTTTGTCAATGCTTATTTCCCCAGCCAGAGATTTTTTGCATTATCTCTAAGGAAGCAAAATAAAATACCCCCATTTACGATCCTCTTCCCCCCATGACATAATTTTAACAGAAAACCGGTAGGGGGTAAATTATGACGAATTGTGACCTGCAATATTAAAATAGAACTTTATAATACTTATATAGTTGTGAATGGAGACTGCAATCAAAGAGAAGATTAATGCTATCCCGAAGACCTGGCCAAACACCACTTAGACTACTGTTTCGACAAATAGTCACAAACCGCTGAGTTTGATCATTTCTGAATTTCCACATATGTCAATTATATCCCAGACATATAATCTAAGCCTACTGCATTTCAAAACCATCAGATCATCTAGTGATAGAGGACTGATCAATGCCAGCATAATAAATCCTTTGTTCTTCTTGCCAGTTTGAACATTAGGTTACTCAGCTCCTGACGATGCCAGGGCTTCCCAGCTAGCCTCGTGGGTGGCCTTTACTACGCATGCTTCCACATATCCTGATTATTGTGTGACTTGTAGGTTCTAACATTTCCTTTTCCCATTGGTCTTTTCTACAAGTCAACATGCATTCACAAAAAAGTCATCACTTTTACAGAATAAAGAATTGGCAACACTCATAGAAACTTAAAATGAATTAGTTTAAGTACTGCGCATATTTGGTATTGTACAAACAATTTATTTTTAAGTGATTTCACACAGAGCATGCATAGTATAGTGCTTAAGGGAAATTGAAAGGAAAAAAACACTGTTAAACATGTAAATTACCAGAGTTTAATATGAATGGTTAAGTGGTACCTAACTCACAATGGTTTCACATACAGTAAATCGTATGTTGAGGTAAGCACTGACAGTAGAATGATGTATTTAATCTAAGCTATGAGTCTGGTCCTCAGAGCACTGTGCATGGTTGATTCTGTGTTGCTTATGGCTTTAGCTGGTATGAGTAGAAATGTATTTCAACTTTGAAATTGGATAGCTGCTGCAGCTTACGGAAACTGAATGCCATTCCTTGGTTGTAGTACGCCGCCAACCTTTTGTAAGCGACTGCATAACTTTCCTGTTAGTTTGGTGAGTAATTGGACAGCAGACAGTCGCAAGGGAAAGCTGCATGAGGCCCTTCATACTTGCAAATAGATGTTAAACATCGGGCTATCTCATGATTAATACATTGTCAAGGACACCCACCCTTAAGTAGTATTCGCCAGGAGTAGCATCTGCATCGCTCATACTCCTTGCAAGAAATATGCATACCCACAAGGTGAAAATGTATGTGGCTGCCAACCCCTACTCTTAGTCCGCAATCTAGGGAAACAAAAATCATACATACACTATGTCAACGTCTAGTTGGCACATGGGTGATGGGAAGATTAGTAGTTATGCCTGTGGGTTACAATATAAATATTAACAATAAGCAAAAAATTGGAGCTGTTGGACCTGGCCCTTTTTGCAGGGTTATCCCCAAACTTTTTGCCTTCTTCTTGTATTGTTCTTTATATTTGTTGGCTTTAGGACTCTGGGCACTTCACCACTGCACACCAGTGCTAAAGTTCACATGTGCTCTAAAATGTATTGGTGATTGGTTTATCCATGATTGGCATATTTGATTTACTAGTAAGAGCCTATTAAGGTGAACCAGAGGTGCCCAGGGCCTGTGATTTAAATGCTACTACTGCACCTGCAGCGCTGATAGTGCCACACACATGAGTAGCCTTGCAAACATGTCTCAGACCTGCCACTGCAATGTCTGTGTGTGCAGTTTTAAACTGACATTTCGACCTGGCAAGTGCACCCACTTGCCAGGCCCAAAACTTCCCATATGTTACATGTAAGTCATCACTAAGGTAGGGCCAAGCCAGCCCCATGAACAGGGTGCAGTGTATTTAAAATGTAGGACATGTACTGGTGTGTTTTGCATGTCCTAATAGTGAAATAATTCACATTTCGTTTTTCACTATTGCAAGGACTGTCTCTCCCATACAGTAACATGGGGATTGCCTTGAAATATCTTTTAAATGCAATTTCCCATTGGGAGCAGATAGAGATTTGGGGTTTGGAGTCTCTGACCTCACAATTTAAAAATAAATCTTTCAGTGAAGTTGGTTTTTAAATTGCATTTTTTTAAAATACCACTTTTAGAAAATAGGCCTTTTTTTGATTAACCAATCTGTCCCTCTGCCTGTCTGTAGAATCCATGTCTGTGTTGGGATGGCAGTTGGGCTCTTGTGCATTCACTCTAGACAGTCTCACAAAGGGAGCTGTGGTGTGCCGTACATATAGTGATGGGCCATAACCAGGCCAATGGGCCTTCCCGAGCTACAGTGGTGGGAGGAGTTGTCACTGACACCTGAATAGGGCTCTGCCTGTCCTCACACAAAGCTGTCTCCACCCCCCTGTAGTGTATCTGGAGCCAGATCAGGGAAAGTCAGGGGCTTGTGCATTACAAAGACCTTCCTTTGAACTTTGCCTACTTCAGAGGCAGAAAGGAGTATAAATGTTGGACCTCTGACACTCTCAGATCAGAACACTTCTGGAATAAAGGACCTTCTACCAGGAAGAGGAGCTGGTTGCTGTAGAAGGAACTGCCACTCCTGCCTGTTGCTTTGTTGTGCTGGCCTACTGCTTTTTGCTTCTGTCCTGGGAGTCAAAGGACTGGACTTAGCTTTCTATATCCTGCTTCAAAGGTTCTCCAAGGGCTTGTATGTGCTTGCCTCTTGTTAAAAAGTCTCAGGGCCATCACAGACTTCACCTACCAGTGTCTGGGCTCTTCTGCTGAAAGATCTGACTTGCCAAATCCAGGCCCTTGGGAGTGGAATCTGGTGAACTGAAGAAGAAAGTCCACGCACCGACTCTAAGCGCCCGTTTTTATTGATGCATCGCTACAAACTTTGATGCCTCACCACTGCCAGCACCCGAGCGTGGATCCTGATTGGTGCATCGACCATGGCTTTCACCGCAGACCCCAGCTTTCCATTGCAGTATGTCAGAAGAACCGTTGTAGCGTGAGTTTCAAGCACTGCATCACCGAAGTCCATGACGAAGCACCTGCTTCATTGATGTGCAATTGACGCAGCGCATTGGTGCATCGTCCTTGGTTGCCGATTTCTTCATCGATGTTGCCCACCAGTAAGGAACTGAGCCCTCGTGTCTGCAGATCGACACATCACCTCCCCTTCCAGGAAGGAACCGATGCATCACTTCCCATGACAGTAAAGAGCCAATGCATCACCTCACCTGCGTAGCAGTAAGGAACCAATGCATACCCTCCCCTGGCAGTAAGAAACCAACACATCACCTTCCCTGGGAGTAAGGAACCGATGCATTGCTTTTCTATTCCGGCACCTCACCTCCTCTGCACCTCGCATTGTCTTTGAATTTGATGCATACAAGCAACTTTGTGCTAAAAGAAACGCATCCATTAATTTCTAAAGGCTAAAGTTGTAAGTGATATTTTGACTTGTGTATTTTGGATTTTTGTCACTTTGGTCTTGTTTTCTTCAGATAAATATTGGCTATTTTTCTAAATCGGTGTGTACTCATTTTGTAGTATTTTCACTGTGTTACTGTGTGTGTATATACAAATGCTTTTCACATTGCCTCTGAGATAAGCCTGACTGCTCATGCCAAGCTACCAAGTGGGTGAGCAGGGGTTATCTTAGCTGTGTAACTCTCTTACCCTGACTAAAATGAGGGTTCGTACTTGAACAGGATGAAAACCATTGCCAACTAGAGACCCCATTTCTAACAGGAGCTAAACATTCGCTGTCATTATCTGCTGTGTTTTGGAGTTTTGGGGGTTTTATCCTGGCAATGACAACTCAGCCTTTTTCCCTTCTGAATTGAATTCCTTTCAGCTGGGTAATTGTGCCAGTTTAGATTTACAGAGCTTGAAGTCATCAAAACTGTGGTACATAGTGCTGTATAACTAACAGCTATGAATATATATGGGATAACGTACACAAAAGTCTACATTGTAAGAATATTGGTATTTACCTTGCAATTCAGACTCAGTGCTGATATAAGGTCAAACTAGTCAGAGGTGATTTGCAATATCAATTTAATGAACTCTTTGATGTATTTTATTATTTAAACTGTATGTTTTTTAAAACTGACAAAAGAGACTTATGTTTTGTTACAACTTTATCAGGTCTTCATGGTTTAGACTAAAGAATGTTGCATTCTTGGATTATTCATTAGCCCATTAGGCTAATGAATAATCCAAAACTGGGAGTTCCACAATGCAAAGGGCCATGGATTACACCACTGAACCTTAACATGACATCTACCATCTCACCCCTATATATTTATTATAGGTTTTTTTCCCCTACTGGATGGCCAAAGTAGTAGTGCAATTTTTAAGGACCTTGAGTAAGGCCTGCTTACTTGGCATACTTTTTGCCTGGAGGACAATAAAAGGTAATGGGGTGGCATGTCCAGCCCTTCTTATTAGCCCCCATGGCCAGCCCCACCTGTGCTGCTGCTGAATGCTACAGATTGGGAGGGGTAGAAAGTGGTGTGCTCCTTGGCTTTCTCCACGTATGTACTATATACAGGCCGCACTGTCATACCTGCGTGGACCTCTATAAAATCATGGTGGGCTGTGAGAGGCTCTGGAAGTAGTAGTGTGGGCGGTGCTTCAGCACCCCATGCAACCTTGATGGAGTTCAGATGGAGAATTAAGATTAAAGAGGTTTTTATTTATTAGTCTTCTAGCAATAACTGTGTATTCAAGTAAAAACTGTCTCATTACAGGCAACTTGGTTAAGTGCTCTTGCTACAGCTTTCTGCTTGACAGAATGTTTATAGTAGCTTGGCTTTTTAGCCTTTGACATCCCTCCTGGGATACAGGTGAAAGGAGAATAGGATTTATAGCACATATATGAAGACAGACATCTGTTGACCTTCAAATGTAAAGCACAAATATTTCAAAATATGTACCCAGAGCATGGAAGGGTCAGTAAGGCAGGTATGCCAGGTGAAGTCGATGGCAAGCACCCCCACTTTAAACATTGTTCCTGCACCACTTGTAAGAGAGGTGTTTCAGGAGAAAATCAGGCTTGGTTGCAGCCTCTGACAGGCTGCCCTCAGCTTGCCTTACCGCCTCCGTCTGCATCGCTGGCTGATGTGGGCAGGGGGTGGGAGGCTCGTGGAGGAGAACCGACCCTTTGCTGTCCTGCCAGTGTCTTCTTAGTGCCAGCCTGGCCCCTGCATACAATTATTAGAGGCAAGTGGTAACTTTTTATGTTTATTTTATGTGCTTTCTAATGTCAGAACGCGCTTGTAAACAAGGAAATTACCAACATGCCCTTAGGAGTTGATTGCAGTTTTTTTCATGACATAAGCAATTGAGATAAGACTTATCCAAAATAAAAAAGAAGTTAGTAAATATCGCTAAAATAAATCCATGTGGTAGCATGAATATATCTGCCTTTTTAATGGTTAGAGCACTTTAATCCAGGACTTCTTTAAACGATGAGGCAAACTGCCCTGAAGCATTTGCATTAGCCAGAGTAAATTAATGCCACTGGGAACAATTTCCCGGATAGTCACTCCCCTGTGTGTAACAGATTAATAAGGTTAACCAATTTTACAGTCTAAAATTGAAACACAATGGGCATCTGTAGAAACTTTCATATTTTGACTACCCTGGCAGATGTTGGAAGTTCCACATATCTGCTCATCCTGATTGTAATATAACGCGAGAGCAAAAACGCCAAACGTGACTAAACATGTAATTTTTCAAGGAAATGGGTGGGTCAGTTGGTTCATTCTTGCAAAGTATCCTTATTTAGCAGGTGCATTAGTTCGGGTGTGCCCTCAATGTACGGGCCATTGAGGCTGGGGCAGTTGCAGTCGTACTCCAGATATAGGTGCTACAATCATCTATGAATCAATACAAAATTCAAAATCGGATGTAAAAAATCCTTTGTCGCACCAAGAGTTGTTTATTTCTCCATATCTTATATTTTTTTCATTAACACATTTCCGATCACCATATAAAGCAAAAGCATGCTTCACACACTATTAAGACATATTAACACAATATTCAGGAATGTGTGAATAAGCATAAAGTTGTGTGCTCTTGTCCATCTGTTCCTTCATCGAACAATTAGTGCAAAATTATAGACAATCAAAAGAATAAGAATTTATTAATCTCAAAAGCAAAGAATATCTTCATTGTCTTCAATGCCCTGTCCCTTAGTACTCCATTTCTGCTTAAAGACTTTTTACAAGTTTTCACACATGGGCAGAGAAGGGGCAAAAGCATAACGAGGACATGATTTGTCCAAGATCAAGCCATTTGTTGAAGAAGAAGAATCAAGAATGCAATGCAGCCCTTGGTATTTAAAACTCGTAACTTGCCCATGATGCCGCATTACTACAACATCAAACTGGGTGTCCTGTCTCCAGGAGTAATATTAAATGTGCACGGGTTCCAGTTTAATTTTCTCATCACACACGTGCTTTGCACATTTAAACTGATTCCAGTACTTTCAGCCTTTTGCAAATCATGGGAGCAGAGTAGTAATTTTAAATGTAATTATCAAAGACCACACAGTTTGGTTACCTGAAGAGACCAGCATTAAAAACCTTGTCTCCTGGATTTATAGTTTTCACCTTGCACACTATGACACCGCTTCTGTGGGGCTGCTTCTGAAAGTAAGGACTAACCTCCCTGAGTGCCACCACTTCTGTGGGGCTGCTTCTGAAAGTAAGGACTAACCTCCTTGGGTGGGGCTGCTTCTGCAAGTAAAGACTAACATCCTTGAGTGCCACCATTTCAGTGGGACTGCTTCTGCGAATAAGGACTAACATCCTTGAGTGCTACCATTTCTGTGGGGCTGCTTCTGAAAGTAAGGACTAACCTCCTTGTGTCCCACCACTTCTGTGGGGCTGCTTCTGAAAGTAAGGACTAGCCTCCTTGGGTGCCAACACTTCTGTGGGGCTGCTTCTGAAAGTAAAGACTAACCTCCTTGGGTGCCACCACTTATGTGGGGCTGCTTCTGAAAGCAATGACTAATCTCCTTGGGTGCCACCAAGTCTGTGGGGCTGCTTCTGAAAGCAAGGACTAACCTCCTTGGGTGCCACCACTTATGTGGGGTTGCTTCTGAAAGCAATGACTAATCTCCTTGGGTGCCACCAAGTCTGTGGGGCTGCTTCTGAAAGCAAGGACTAACCTCCTTGGGTGCCACCATTTCTGTGGGGCTGCTTCTGAAAGTGAGGACTAACCTCCTTGAATGACACCACTGCTGTGGGGCTGCTTCTGCAAGTAAAGACTAACACCCTTGAGGGCCACCATTTCTCTGGGGCTGATTCTGATAGTAAGGACTAACCTTCTTAGGTAATGCCATTGTGTTTTGGCATTGCCTGGCTTTTTAATGCATTGTTTTGTTACAGGCGTATTTTGGTAAAGCGATAAAGCCGTAATTCGATCAAAAGCTTAATAGTTCCATGATTAAACCAGCCCCTGGATCACATCTATTGGTGAGACTAGTGGTGCTTCCCAACTACACTGCATTGCCTACACTGTTGGTGTTCTATCATGCTTTTTTCTAACCTCACTTCCTAAACTGAGACAATTTCTAAGAACTCCCGCTGTTTGCAGACATGCAAATCGGGTTCTAGTTTTTTTACGAATTTGTGTGATCGTGCTTATTCCAGCCATGAGCCATTCAGCACGAAATGGTTCAGGTACTTGGGCCGAGATTTATTAAAACTTTGCTCTGGGATTGCATCACAAAAGTGAAGCAAAGCTAGTGTAAAGTGTTGTGGGGGATTTACTGTACAATTTAAATCATGATTGCCATTGTAAAGTTGCCTAAAGTAACATAAAGTAGCGATATGCACTACTTTGTACTACTTTGTGTCAAAGGGCATACCACAGATGGTACATGGACATTCTCATGCAACCACCCTCAGGTGTTGGTGGAATCTCTATCTAATAACATTGACCAAAAAAAACAGTGAAGCAATTTTGTAAAGTCTCTACATTTTTCCAAATTTGCGTATGTGCTGCCTTGTACAGCACACATACAAAGTGGGAAAAGTATCAAAGCATAGTTTTTGTACTGGAAGGGTCCCCTTCAAGTACAAAATCTATTCTTGAAAGGAGGCACACAGATTTGCACTATGGTGGAAGGGTGTGTTCCTTCGCGCATAGTAGTCTAAAGTGTGCCACCACAATCGGAACCAAAAACAGCGCTGTATCTTAGCATATGTACCACTGATTTATTTCCTCACCCTTTGTTGCATTGCAGCACACACTTTTAGTTACTGTGTTGTGTTGTGCCAAAAGGTAGTAAATCTGCTCCTGCGTCTTCTCACTTGGCCTTATCAAACCGCATTTTGTTTATTTTCGCTTTATTGTTAACCCCTTCGCTGCTGCGGACATTCCGCTGCAGCGCTGGGGGGGGGCAGGGGGGCAGCGCGGTGGGCCTGTGCTCATGACGGAGCCGCTCCGTCATGAGCCACAGTTGAGCTGTGCTCATGACGGAACGGTTCCGTCATGACTCCGCCCATTTGCGTTGTCGCCCCGCACAGGCGGGGAAACAGCGCCGCGCAGGCGGAGCGGCCGCCAACAGGATTGTCATGACGGAACCGTTCCGTCATGAGCACACGCCAACCGTGGCTCATGACGGAACGGTTCCGTCATGAGCGGGGAAGGGGTTAATTCAATGTGATATGTAATATCTACAAACAGTATCCTGTGTTGACATTACCTGTCCTCTAAGATCCAAAAATATAGTGCCATTTGTGTACATGAATGCATGGACGCGCTCCTTGCCATCACTGGCGTAGCTAGGCATTGTGCCACCTGTGGCGGTCACTGCGTTTGATGCCCAGCGGCTGCGTGTAAGACTAGGGGAGAGGTTGCTGGTGATTCCCACGATGGCCACCCCATATGGCACCCCCATAACTTGTGCCACCCAGGGCGCACTGCCCCCTTGCTACACCACTGCTTGCCCTTCACAGGTTAAAGTAAATGCACCTCAATGAATGCTAGCAGTAATGCGCCATGTATACATTTAATAATACAGAGGCTTTATATGTGTAGTGGTCAAAACTGTCCCAGAGAGTAGCACATTAGTCAAGACGAACTCTGTACAGGTTTCAGCACTTAACGGTCCCACCGACATACAGCCCTTCGGGCTGACTGCCGCATTACGATGCAGGAAGTCGGACACTTAAATCTCAGGGGACAGACCGCCACCTCCGAAAGGATCTACTAATCTTATCGGGGCTGTGGTCAGAATCGTGATCCTGAATAGAGGCGGTGCCTGCTCTGGCACCACCGTCACAATGCCCATTTCCCACAGCATTTTCATGGTGGTCCCAATGCCATGAAAAGGCTGTCGGAAATGGACTTTGGGGCCCCAAGCCTGGATCCAGTCCCCCTTGGATCAATGCTAAGTGTGGTGCCCCCTCAAACATCCATGCACCATGTGCCAGGAACCAATTGGTGCCTGGCATGCGGTGCATGGACGTTTGAAAAATGCCTTTTTGTACTGCGGCTTGTGCTGTGGCCCTTTTTTGGGCTGCAGTACAAGCCACAGTATAAAAAGGCATTGTACGACTGTCTACCCAGCAGTCTGATCAAAATATTGCAGGTGGAACCGCTGACTCCTTGTCGGCCGGTCTCCATCCCACTTCAATGGCGGTCGGACACTCGTCTGATCGTCATCGTAATGAGCGCCATAGTCCCTGAAACTTTATAAGTGATAGTGACAAAATACCTCATCAGTCACTTATCTGAACTAATATTGTGCAGTTGACACAATTAAGGACAGACATTCTCCGCATACCACTGCACATGCAGGGAGGGCTGAGCTGTGCAACTACAGACTACCAAGCTGTCCCTCGCATAAACCCAGTATGATAATACCAGTTCTGTACAGCTCTTAATAACTGCAGAAGTGTGCTATGAGGTTCTTTATAAAATAACAGGTTATTATTATTATTATTAAATGCTGGATTCATTTAGAATATATGACTTGTATGTTGTGGGTCCAAACATTTAATTTTAATAGGGGTGAAAACGTGTGATTCACTAAATGTAAATCTGCACAAAAAGATCTTCCCCAATAACGGATTGGTTATCAGACTCAAATGGCTGATGAAGAAAACATTCCAATCCCAGCCATATTATTTTTGACATATGAGGACCATGAAGAACACAAAATGTGGGATAAAGTCAGTATTCAATTTGTGGAGTATATTTGTTTTCTTTTTATATTAATCTTTATCACTTGGTTGAAAACTTTGTAACTTTGTTGTAAATGTTTCCATTGTAGTGCATTTATTCCATGGATTTTGAGTTTTACCTAATGTGAGTATATTCCTCATTTCGGATATTGAAAAGTCACAATATATTGAAATTTACTGTGAGAATCTTGAAAACCCTGGCAATTTATTCTTATGTGCTAATGCGCCTCACACTCGTTAATTTGATTTAATTACCACTTGTGGCATATTATTCCTTTTTTTGTGTCAGCTGCTGCATTTAAGAGGATTGGGTTTAGTGGCAGAGCTACATATTTTTAGTTATGGATTAATAGTCAGTTCATTTAAAATCTTTATTCGACTATCAAAAAAGGTAGCCATAAAAGTAAAATCATATTGAGTTTAAAAGACAGGTTAAACAGGCAGATACGATCACAGTTGTTAAAAACATTCATTTCTTATATTATATCAAGACACATTCTCACATTAATGGCTTCAAAATAGACAAAGCATTATTATTGTTAGGTAAAAAAATCAACTACGTGATTAATAAAATCAAATACATTCTTTTCTACTATAGTCTGATATTTTTCCTCACGTTAATTGATTTCAAAATGAACAGGGCAACGCTGTAACATGTTAGGGGGTCACTTAGTGTCACCAAAAATGTTATAGCTACTTTGTGTGACCTAATATTATTGGTGTAAAACAATGGTTTAAGGTAAAAACATCTAAAATTCTGGTAAAAATTACAAAACAACATAAAGTGCAATGTGCTCTTTTTACTTTTGTTGTCGCACTGGCATGGTACCTCATCAGACGGATGAGTCCTAATTTTTGGGAAAGCTAGGAGGTGATGAGCGATGCCACATCTGAGTCTTAATAGCACAAAGAGGTGCTGAGCATGGGTCACAAATGACAAATAATTATTGGCCCTCACCTCGAGGCTATACGATATGTACAGGTCAACAGTGGGGTTGTTCCTCTCAGCCTTAGATCTCAGATCCAACCTATATTGTAGATAGGTGTCTCTGATCTCCTTCTTTGTGTGGGGCAGTGTTTTTGATGTCTCTGACCATACCGACATTTTGCACAAATTTTCTAAAGAGGAATCAATGTATAGTAGCCACGGACTTTTTAATGCGCCATGCAGTTTAAGACAATCTAAAATAACCGATTTAGTAAAAGCAGTTTCTTTCCTTTTCCAAATTGAGTCCCACAATAACAGTGGTCTGGCCAGTAAGAGGTCTTCTAAAAACTGGAGACCCACCTTGTGATGTGCATAAGTATTTGTAGCCGATGACGGTAAATATAACAAACATTTCTGGAAGGAATTCTTTTGTGTTTGCAGGTCTTTGCTTTTTGTATGGCCCCAAAGCCCTGCCCCGTAAAGAGCTATACTTGCTCCTTTAGCTTTGTATATAGCTACCATCTCATTAGTTGGCCGATTCCCCAGTTTGGAGGAAAAATTTAAAATTCCCTGAGTAGCCCTGCTTATTTTGGCTCTTGTATTCAGAATATGTTGGGACCTTTATCGATTAATAAAATGCCAAGATAGCAAGAGGAATTAACAGTATTGATAGGACTATTCTCGATAAAAAGGTTAATAGACTCTCTAAATTTTTTTTACCTGAGATGAAGGAGTGGGGTTGTCTTGGATTCAACCAAGCAAAAGGCCATAAATGGGTGAAGCACACTCAAGTTCTTACCAGACCATCTATGCCTAATTTAGTGAGCCGGCAGGGGGGTGGGAGCGGTCTTTATTTCAACTGAACCCTTGTTCTTGACCCTTATGCTCACATCCATTCGAGGTTTCCAGGAGCTGGAGTGATGTTTTGAGGCCCAGTCAGGGTCTTTAAGCCATTGGGTTTGTAACAGGCAGCTACTTGTTGCAGGATAATTGTGGTCGGGCCTGTAGATTTCTGCTTTTGTGTGTTCCTAACAGTATATACCACTAGAATGTCCCTTCTGTAATCTACTTGTTGCTATCCCTTCAATAAGGCCAGGCAATGAACAAGATCAATATTGGATTGGGGGTTCCTAGATGTGTAGTGGGGATCCTCTCCAGAACACAGTTCGCAAGAGATTAAATATGTGTAACCCGTTGTGGCGGGTGAGAAGGGAAAGAAACCCTTTTCTTGTAATAGCCCTCACTCACTCTAATAGTGACATGCTTCATCATAGGGCTAACCCTGACTGCCAAAAGTCGGGGTGGGCTCAACCGTGTTTCAGGGAGCACTTAAAGATATTGTGTATGGGGGCGTACTGTTAAAGATAAAATTCCTCACCCACTCCTAAATAATTCTTTAATAATGGAGTGGGAGGGAAGGTTAAAACATATACAATAGGGTGTCTAGGATGTGAGGGTCCTATGACCCTAACTTTAGCACCAACATGTTTCAGCCCTTCCTATCTGGCCTAAATAGGTCTTGGGCTTTCATCAGGGTGGGACGTAAAGAAGTTACTTCCCCCAAAGGCGTGAGTACAAGTGAACTAGTTGGTTCAGGCACTTCTAAGTGATTAAAAACTGGAACAAGCCTAATACATGCCACTGGTCTTGTTGAGGAATTACCCCTATAACTCAGGGCAAAGGATTCCCAAAGGGAGCGCAGGAGGGAGTCCTTGTCACACTTTCATCAAAGTAGATCCCTGCATGGACCTACTGATCCTACGGCTCCTAATAGTAGCCTGCTTGGTTTTCTACTTCTACCCTCTGTGACAGATACAATGGTGGCCTGCAGGTCACTCTTCCACAACTCCTCTAGTTATCGTCCTTTTCAATAACTGTGAACGCCATATTCTAACTTGTCCTTTCTGAAAGCGTACACTAATTTAAGCCTAGCCCGCGCAAACGCATAGTCCTAGTGCGGCAAGAGGTTATTCAGAGGATAATTCAGGGTGCATTTAGGAACAAGTGCTTGATCGCTGCTAAATTAGGCCCTAATTACCAATGCATTAGAAATACTGAAGTAGTTAATTTGCAATGCACAATTACCTTAGTCTCATGAGTTCTCCCCTTTAAAATATGAAACTACTAAAGAAACTGACGTGACCCTGCCAATTTCTGCCAGTAATCCACGAATTCCCAGCGCAGAAGAGTATTTCAGGATACACACAAGTGGAGGTCTCCAAAGTAAGGATATCACTGTTGCTGAAGTCAAAGGAACTTATTGAGCGCACAAATCACCTAAAAGGTCTCATGGCGCTTGAGAAGACTCCATATGAGCTCGTGATCAGATCTGACATTTTATTAACGCTCGAAAAGCCAGGTTTTTAATTCCCTGCGAAAGAGCTTGTGATCGGATAAGGAGAGAAGCTTGGGCGGGAGTTTGTTCCAAAGGGCGCGGAGAGAAAAAAGAAGGATCGACCACCGTTTCTTGCAGTGCGAATAGGAGGGCACCTTTCCTGGAGGGCACCAATCCTGGATTTAGGCAACACAAAGGGAAGGCTACCATTTAATGGTGCACGCTTACTTATTGTGAGTTTATCAATTACTGAAGTCCCTCATATTCTTTATCAGCGTCTGCAAATTCTAAGGTAGAGCCCAGTGCAGTTTAAAATTTCAAGCCAGCTGCTTTTTTATGCACTTTTCATGCGCTTGACTGTAAATGCGAATATTAACATATTCTATCACGCGCTGCTGTGCATGATTATGGCGCAAGCTGAGATGAAGAAAATCAACTGTGGAGAAAAATCTCACGGTCTTAGTTCTCAGACTAAAAAAAAGCTAGAGTGCTTAAGGTAAGTTATTCCTCTGAAGCATTCCGCATAATTAACACACTTAACTGGGCTCCTGCGATTAAGCTTACACATCAATGTTCCAGCAAGAGCTCCCCTTTGATACCCTAATTAATGATATGCGAGTTTGGCTCATGTCAAGCACATTTTCCTCATGTTGAAGATTTACAAAACGCAATTAGTACCACATGGGACCAGAAACCCGAGATTAAATGGATTTCCGTTTCCTTCATGAAAGATTCAGTGTGAGGTAAGTTCTTGAGGCCTTTTACCTGTTGGAAGCTCATAGCACGCGCAGCTTGGGTCATAAGACTGCCAGTTTCCGGTCTCCTAGCTGCCACTGAAGGCCTCTTGGAGACCAGAGAGTGAGTTCTGAAATAAGTCCGGCTGCAGTGTGAATTAGCACATTTCAGTTTTTCACACGTCCATTGATATGCATTGCGAGGGCAAGAAGCAATTTCTTGTGTGAATGTTGACTCCCCCCCAGAGGTTTGAACTTGTTTTGATGAAAATAAATAAAAAATGAGGTTCACTTGGTGTTCTTTAATGACATTCGGATGGTAAATCACAGCACCATGAAATAGAATCATCTATATTTACTTAAGCATCGCGATTGCCAACTCTTGTGCCTACGCTATGCAACTTAATGCTAACTGCCTCATTCTGAAAGGCATGGGTGCAGAAACACAGAGGGAAGTGTCATTTGTGCAAAATATCCATGCGTCTTTAGTGTGCTTTTCCAATCATCTGCTGCTCTTTGGGAGACATTGAAGTGTGATTTTTAAATGACTATTGCGCACCGAGGTCGGACATCTCAAGCAATTTTTCGTGCAGAATTTCCTCCAGGTATGACCAGCGGAAATTTGCAAGAGCAAATATCTCAGTGCCGAGTTCATTTTGCAGGAAACCTTTAATGTGGCCTAAATAAATAAAATAAGTGTTAATCCCAACGCAAATTGTGTTTAGTGAGGAAGGCTTGCTGATGTCAGCAGGCTCATGACCCTTAACTAACATTTCCCATTGGAGATGAATTGTATGCATTTAAATACACCAATAAATGTTGATGAATCAAATTCTATTTCTGCCTGAAATTCAACAGTAGTATGAGATTTACATGAGCAGTTGAGCATGCTGCTCTAGCTTGCAATGCTGCTAGGGCACTTTTCTGACCAGTGGCACAGCTAAGACAGTGAGATTAGGGTGCGTGTGAATCTCAACTTTCCCAGCTAAACAAAGCAGTGGACTGCAGGGTGAATGGGTGAGATGCCCATGGTTTGAGATTTACTGTTTCCATGAGGAACAGGGTCAGCACTGAGGTGGGCCTCTGCCTAAAGTGGCACATTGGGCAATAAACAGTGGTTTGGAATGCTCACCAGAGCGATTCCCACTAGTTAGACTATTTTCAAGAACTCATCCCATCACTTATTGCATGTTTGATTGTCATTAGTATGCCTGCAAAGTTAAGACTGGCACAGCTGTCCAAGTCCATTACTGCCAATGTTTGTGAATTCCAAAAGGTGTTAGATTTGCACCCATTCAAGGAGTTCTTCTATAGGTGCAGATTAACTTTTTTTGGGGTAAATCAGTCACTTTATATATTAAAGATTCCAAATCAAGAAATGAAGTTAAAACCTCTTAGTGAACTCAGGATGAAGAGAAAAAGTGACACAGATATAGCTGACCCAACTCAGTGACCCCAGACCCACCTACCAAACCAAGGATGTATTTAAGGGATGTCATACCCCAAACACCCCCGCTAAAGCTACACCCCTGCCTATCCCACCTGGGTCTTGTAGTTCTCTTTGGGAACCCATGACTCCTTATAACATAGTGCCCTGTAGCCCCTGCAATGAGATCACTTAAATGCATTTCCATGGCACAGCACTCTTTTTCATCCCTGTTACGAGGAGCCTTGATAGTAGATTAAAAAAATTAATCTATTTATGCATAGCTCCATGTTTCTAGCCACTGCCTTTTACACAGTTTTATCAAGAATTTGGTAGCCCAATGTGCTTGGTCCGAGTCTGAAATAGAGGAGGGCGTGGAGCAAATTAATAGGGTGGGCCGAGCCATGGGTCTGGTTGTAGTTGACTGTTTGTAATTCCAAGCATATCCCAAACAACATAACTTTATTTTTTATTTTTTCCAAAGTCAATCACAGAGTTTGTTCATTTACTTCTTAAAGGCACTGCTTAATTTTACTTTTCTGCAAATCTCCACAATCCAATCAAATATGTTATTTTAAATTTTAGGTGCTGTCCTCCATTTTAAATTCCTTTAATCTTCTAAACTGCCTCATACTGCTGCTGCCATTTCCTGTGTGCTACTCCTGCTTGTCTCAAAAATGGTGTTGATTTTGGGCCATAACTTTGTGTTTTGGGCCAGAAAGAGCAGCATCGACAGAGACCTAGGTTTACCTAATGTAGACATTGCTTGGGTTGGCCAGAGAGGAATAAAGTGGCATCAACTACTGCCATTGGTATAAAGCATTCCGGATTGCCACTATCCAGACCTCATGATTGCGCACTTTGGTGGCAATGACCTAGGCACAACTAATGGAGTAGGACTGGAAATCCTAATGAAGGAAACCTATGGTAAATTAATGAAACTTTCCCACATACTGCCTTGGTGTTCCCCAACATTTGCCAAAGACAGAAATTGAAGTGCTCAACCAAAGTTTGTCCACAGATAGAGAAATCCAGGAAACATGTAAATAGAACCGTTCCTGCATTCCTTCAAAACCAGAACATCGGTTCTGTATACCACAACAACTTACGATTCGATGTGGACGGAATATATTGAAAAGTCTGGGTCTGTTTCTCAGACGGAGGTAACAGGGTGTTCCTCAGCAACTTGAAAGACTGCATCCAGTTCTATGTGTAATTATTGTCTGCACATCATAAACACAAAGGCTCTTTTCAGAGCCAACCCTTTTCCTAAACTCTGGTTCTTTTTGTTTTCAAATCCTGTTTGTCAATTTCTCACTCTGATCCGCAAATCCATTCCGGATCTCCAACCAAAAGCACTCATTCAATAAAGCCAGCAACATGTTTAGGCACTGCAATGGATTTGCGTTTCCGTTCCATACCAAAAGCACTCATTCAAAACAACAGCACAATTAATACAGTGGGCATATGAGTGGCTGTATGGGTGCAAGACAGAGTGCTTGAGTGGGTGTGTGAGTGGCTGTGTGGATCTGTGCATGGGTGTGTAAATGGTTTTTTGGGTGTGTGAGTGTGTTAGAGTAGCTGTATGAGTCTGAGTGGGTGTGTGGGTTTCTGCATGGGTTTTTGAGTGGGTGTGTGAGTGGTTTTGGGGTATATGAGTGGGTGTGTGAGTGGCTGCATGCGTCTGTTAGTGGGTGTGTGAGTGCTTTTATGGGTCTAAGAGTGAGTGTGAGAATGGTTTTGTGGGGTGTGAGGGGCTGTATGGGTCTGTGAGTAGGTAGGTGAGTATCTATATGGGTCAGTGATGTGGTATGTGAGTGGCTGTATGGCTATATGGGTCTGTGAGTGGGTGTAGGAGTAGGTGTATGGGTCTATGAGTGGGTGTGTGAATGGTTTCAAGGTTGTGTGAGGTGCGAGTGGGAGTGACTGTATGGGTCTGTGAGTGGATTGTGAGTGGCAGTATGGGTTTGTGAGTGGGTGTGTGAGTAGCTGTATTGGTCAGAGTGTGGTTGTGTGGGTGTGTGAGTGTTTGTATGGGTCTGTGAGTGAGTGTGTAAGTGGCTGTATGGGTGAATGAGTGGCTGTGTGTGTGGTTTTGAGGGTGTGTGGGTGGCTGAATGGGTCTGTGAATGGCTGTGTTAGTGGCTGGATGGGTGCCTGAGTTGGGTGCTTCAGAGACTGGATGGTTATGTGAGTACTTGTGTGAGTGCTTGGGTGGATCTGTAAGTGGATGTGTGAGTGTGTGACTGGGTATGTGAGTGGGGGTTTGTGAGTGGCTCTGTGGGTATGTCCAGTGCTGGTATGGGCATGTAAGTGAGTTTGTGAGTGGCTGTATGGGCGTGTGAGTGGGTGTATGAGTGGTAGTGTGGGAGTATAAGAGAGTGTGGAAGTGAGCCTGTGAGTGTGTGTATTTTTTCCCAATTGGCGCTGGATCCACGGATCTGTCAAGGATTCACACGGGGCTGCACTGCGATGGATCCGTGTATCATCGCACATAAAAAAACACATTTAGGGCAATTTATTGCCTATCAGAGGTCAGGGGTCCCTCAGCGACCCATATATCACACCCACGGGGTCGGGGTACATCTACCGTGACCCCTTCTATTACTTTCAACATTAATTTCAGGCCCAAGACCATGTCCTGGTACATAAAATAGCAGCCACAACTTTCCTGTCAGGTTTGGGCCATACAATCACAGCATTGCTGTTGGGGCTTGGATCGCAGATCCATTGTGGTGAATCTGCATTGGATCTGTGCCCTTAGATATCTATAAATCCTTTTTCTGTAATAACTTCAAAACTACTAAACGGATTTACACCAAATTAAAAAGAAGCTCTTTTTAGACCAAGATCTAGCTTTCTGTCAAATTTGGTGTAATTCCGTCATACTATAGTCATGTCTAATTTCCTCTGGGAAATTGCATGGGGAAAATGTATTTTGGGACCACCTCTTTTTCTCGGCGCCTGCTGAACAAATCACCCCAACAGACAGCAGCTGAAGTGAGTGGCAAACTTGTTGCCAATATTTTGTGAAGATTCGTCAACCAGCACCAAAGATATAAGCAAGTCAAAAAATGCTTTTCCTATGGACACTAGGTCCTAACTATAACTGATCCGTCAAGCTGTGCCAAGATAATGAGGTGTCCCAAAAGTCTTATTTCCCATGTTTATTCCCCTAGGAAAGATTGATCACTGATACCGAAAAAACAGCTAAAGACAATTACACAAAATTTTGAAAAGTGTTACACCTTTCCCCGGAAAGTGGGCTTTATGTTATTTGGTGTAAATCCATTCAGCCATTTTTGAGAAATTAGCATTTAAAGAGGTTTTGGGGTTTAACATGACAGGGTTAATGCTGGTAAACTTTAGAGATGCCTGGACCGTTGTTGTTCAGATATGTTCTGGAGGATATGTTCGAACTGGATTAGCAGATCCTGATTGACTGACTACAGCATGGAGAATATGATATGGCACCCTTTACATGGGACATGGGTTACTCAGTCGCCCAGTCCTGAAAACAAATCAAAGGCCGCATTAAGGGGCAGGGTGGGCACAAACTAACCTACCAGGGTCATGTCGGGGAACCCTCTCATGGATAAAAGGTAAAAATAAAATGGGGTCACAGGTACTGTGGTACCAGTACTGCAGTACCGCCAGCAGTACCAATACCGTGGCAGCACGACTGTCATGAAATGTTATTTTATGAAACCAATGAGAAGGGTCTGATCCTCGATCAGACCCTGAAGCCAAACACCATTACGTAGGCTATAGGCCATAAGCAGTGGGGGTTGGCTGCCTGCAGCGGGTTGAGTACAGGGCATACCGACTGCCACACACAGCTGAAGGCTGTGCACAATGAGGTGATCGGGTGCCTATGCGGAGCACCACTAAAGGCAGTGTGCAGCAAGGAGTTGGCCACCAGCTGGCTGTTAGGCACCCACGGAGAAAAGGGTCTAAAGCCTTTCTGGGCCATGCTATTTAGTTAACCATCCACTACGCACAACTGAAGGCAATGCACAGCAGAGGTTGGGCACCAACAGGGATTGCCAGCCAGTTTGGCCAACCCACAGTGCATACGACCAAAGGCTGTATGTAGTGGGGGCTGGGCACCAATGCAAAGTTGTGCACAAGATTTACACAGTGAAGCATGGGGTTGTACACCCACTGGTGAAGGAAGTGACCCGCTTAGGGCCACCCAGGTCACCACTGACCACCTCTCAGCCTTCCATACCAAATGAAGAGTTGGAGAGACAGTGGAGAATATACACCAATAACTGTTTATTCGTATACTCTCAGAGCGGAGCCCCGTCTGCACAGTCTCTGGGAGTGGTACAGAGGGAACTAAAGATCTGCAAGCATTGAGATACATTATGTACATTTCATGATTGGTTTAGCACATGCCCATAATGGAATTTTACAGGCACATGCAGCAGGAAAGTAAAATACAAAAAAAACAGTTTCTGCTCTCGTAGATCAGCACAGTCCAAGGCCGTTGCACCATAGGCCGCAATAACGCCACCAGACAGGTGGGAGAGGGCCTCTATCTAGTGAGAAAGCTATGCGTTGGCATTCTCAGTTCTTCAGTGCAGAAACGAAACTCAGCAAAGGCCATTTCTCAGAAATAGCAAAGATTAGTTTTGATCATCTTTCAAAATAGAGTCTGAACAGAAAATGGTGCAGCGAATGCTGACTTATTCAGGGCACTGCATAAGCATAATGGGCCTAATCTAACACTGGGGTTGGCTTATCACATGGAGGTTGGGTGAAGGGCTGAAAGCCATGCACAGTTGATGGGTTTTGTACCTGCAGATGGCCAACCCCTGCACCACGGTCAAAGGGGAGATTAGTGCAGGGCCTGGCTAGAGACCAGAGCCTGGCTGAAGACTAGGCCCAGTGGCCAACCTGCAACTGCACAGGGCCTTTGACCCAGCACAGTGGTCTGTTGGGCACCCAAAGGGGGGTGGGGATAAGGTCTTGGCCAGGGTTAGGCGCTCTGGTCATCCCATCCACTGTGCATCGCCTTTGGCCTTTCGCAGAAGGAGGCTAGGCACCAGCCAGGTGTTATGTGCAGAGCCTGGCCAGAGGTCACCTCCCTTCACCAATCCTGCCCTGTTGGTGACCAAAGGTTGTACATAGTGGGATGTTGGTCACTGGTTGCTCAAGAGGGTTGGCTGTAGGCTCAATGTAATAAATTATTTTTAAAAACACAGAAATTCACTGCACAAACCATGGTTAAAGTGACGTTAGAGTTAAAAAGGATAATCAGATTGGAGCTTCCATTTAAAAAACTCAGAAATTCATCAAAAAACAAAGGTTAAAGTGCCACTATAGTGCAATGTTGAAATGAGGTAAGAGCTACTGTTTAGTAATCATAAACACTGAAATTGACATCACTGATGGCATCATCTAGTCATGGTGACAGTGTTCCTAGCTACCCACATCAGGTGGATGCTATCCTCTTTGTACTGGCATTCATCCACTTAAAAAACAAAATCTCTTTACAGACTTGGATTGAGTCACCCTCTTTTTAAACCTTGAACACACTCCAAAAAGAGTTTGTGTAATCTATTCACCTTAATAGGATTACTCTCTTAATGAATTCACATGACCTGCAATTTCGGGTCGGGGTTGTGAGGTATGCATTTGCCAATAATAAGACACCTACAGCCAAACCCTATGGACAACTCTGCATAATCAGAATATGGTATCTACACACATTCTTGAGATGAGCACAGTGGCATAAACCTCAGAGCCATGCTTACAATTCCTTGAGAGTTAAACCACATCTAAGTGGGTCACCCCCTACATTCTACACTAATCAACAATATGCCATGCCTCAGAATCTTCATTGGAGTTCTGAAAATAATATACATCCACACCTAATAAACATCCTTGTTACACATAATGTGTCCATAGCTCTGTATTTAAATTGGGATCATGACCCGACATCCACTGATGGATAATCTATTGTCAACAGAAATTCTGGCATTTCTCACAGATTTTTTGCAACAGACTTTAGGCCGCAACTTACTTTGAAACATGCCTCTGCAAATCAAATCATGTTCACTCAGTCTTTACTCTGCTTGGAGTACTATTTACACCTGAAACGATGTGCCATGTAACTTTCAACATGCACAACCAAACGTATTTATTTGCATTCGATGCACCCATGTGTACACAGTAATTCTATGCTGTAGATTACTTTAGGCCTTTACTAACAACTTTCTGTTTAAATTGATGTAAGGGCTGGTGGAGCAATACGAATAGTGGTATCGTGGATGATGTCATTAGTGATGTAATTCGAAATGTCACCAGTGATGTCATCAATCATTCTATTTAACATGTCATGACTGAAGTAATATGTGAGATCATAAGCAGTGCGTGACTGAGGCACAAGTTATAGTTAGTTCAATAAACTCTAACTGTTGAATTTCAATATCTTCCACTTGGCAGTGCTACTGCTAGCTCTTGCAACAGTGACTTAACATGGATATGACTGGAGATGGTTTGCTCACCAGCACTGTTTCTGCTGGTTTCTCTTCTGTCTGGGGCCTTGTCCGTGGCAGTCCTGGAAAGAAAAAGACTTGAAAACTCCTGGGAGCATTGGAAATCAACTCCCAGCACCTGAGGACATTAGGTATGTGATTGTCGGAGATGGACCCCTGCTTTAACAGTCTATAATATAGCCTTATAGTCCACTTCCGAAGGCAATACATTTTGTTAAAGGCCCTTAAACTGAGTTATAGGCCGAAGCCGCAGGCGAGGGCATATAACGAGTGAAAGGACCTTAAACAGCCGATATAGCCCGAGGGAAAAAGAGCTATAAGGCTATTCGAACATTCCATCCACTAAGGGTAGATTGTTCGAAATTTAAAAGGGAGAAACATGAAGACAAACATTGGAATGTTGGCGCTCCAGGCTTACACCAGCCATTATAAGCCCGGAGCTACTCTTCAATGGAGCTGTCAGCATTCCATTGTTCTAATCAAGTAAATACGACCAGTAGCACCACGCCAGCATGGCAAGGTGTGCTTGCCACCCAGGTAATCTTTCCCAGAAGTTGTTCATGTCCTATATTCAACAACTGTTTCTGAGGAAAATGTATATTTGGCTTTCAACCGACACGACAGGCGCATTGCTCTGTTATAGAGACCGCTTAGCGGCTGGGCCACCAATGTCCTAATGAGCCTGTTTATCTAAAGGAGTCATTTACATGACAGATCAGGACTGAAAAGATAGTTATACACTTCTTATTTTAATTTTATATTTTAATAGATGTGTCCGTTCTGCTTTTTTTTTGCAGTTTTTGCCTTTCTGAACATAATATTTTCTTATTTGTTTTTGGAATTTGTTTCAATAAATTAAATAACATACGACGATGCCACTGAAGAAGCAGGCCTCTAAAACGAGAGAGAGAGAGAGAGACTGGTTTCAGAGGCCAGAGACAAATAAATTAAGGTAATCCTACCTAATTATAATTGATAAATCCAGCAAAATCAAAATGCTTTTAATCCATGTACTCTCTGGCAAAATAGCCAAACCTAATTTTGAACATTACCTCAAAGGTTATTTCAAAGTATTCCATTTAGAGCTGCGCGTAATGTCTGTAGGGCCTGGGCGCCTTGCGACTTTATCATTCTGAATGTGAGAGTTCATTAGTTTTAATTAGTATAATCGCTAATGTTGCATTAACAATTTGCCTAGTGAAAGTAATTACAGCAGGTGTGCAAGATATGAAGATTGAAATTCATCTTCTGACATTATTAAAATGATCTTTTTTTACATTGGCGTTACTTGCGAGCCATTGTGACTGGGCCTTATCTCTCGGAGCAGGGCTTTGAGCTCAGCCCAAAGTCACAAGAACTGTAGAGTCACTCTAACGTACTTCTCTGTGTCAGTGAAGGACAGTGGCGTATGAGAGTTCCATGGGCCCTAATTCAAGCAAGTAGCATGTGTCCCCGACCTACTATCTTTGTAGCAAAATGTTAACGCTGTTTGGCTGCAGGAGGCCTCTCACACCGTTTGTCCCGGTGCCACTACACCTGATACACTAATTCTAACTACGGCCCAGGTAAAAGACATGTACTGCCAAAATGGACACGTTTATGGTAGAATTCTCTCTTTTTTTGCACTGGAAGTACACAAACGTCAATCTTGTAGGTGGGTGAGAAATTAATCACGGATTGGGTATTATACCATATTAAACCATTAAAATGTTGGGAGCTCCATTGTAGACAATGGAGTGCTCCATGCTTTACGGGCCAGTAAAGCCCCGCAAAGCAACATTCCAATGTTTTTTTCAAATGCCTTAGGGAGCCCGAGGGAATTTAAACCCCTCGAACTCCGAGAGGCCTTTGTTTTATTTGTTGGACATTCTGCCCTCCAGTGGAAGAATGTTCTAATAGCCTTATAGCCCTTCGTAGCTGGGCTATACCGGCTATTAAAGTCCCGCTCCCTTGTTAAAGTCCTTCGCCTTCGGCTCGGGGCTTTAACGCTGGAGCGGGCCTTTAATAGCCGGTATAGCCCGCTACGGCGGGCTATAAGGCTATATTAGAACATTGGAATGTTGGAAGCTCCATTGGAAACAATGGAGTAGCTCCGGGCTTATAATGGCTGGTATAAGCCCGGAGCTCCAACATTCCAATGCTTCTTTGTTCACAGCTGTAGCTGTGAACAAAGGCTTCAGGGAGCCTGAGGGGCTTTCAATCCCTCGCGCTCCCTATAACCTTTGTTTTATTTGTTAGAACATTCTGCCCTCTAGTGGCAGAATGTTCTAATAGCCTTCGGCTTAGGCCTTTAATGGTGGAGCGGGCCTTTATTAGCCGGTATTGCCCGCTACGGCGGGCTATAAGGCTATACAATGATTCCGCACCTGCTACGGACAGAATCCTTCTTGCACATGTTCTTTTCCATTGTTACATCCCTAGTCACAATCAGCGCCATGTGCCCCGTGAGTGGGCGAGGGGCAAATTCACCCTGAGCTGCGAATGCTTCTTTGTGAGCCCTGAAAGCCAACAGGGGCAACCGTGATTCAGACCCATCATCAGAGGGAATTGGGGGGACTGGAGTAAGAAGAGGTGTGTACGAAAGGGATACAGTGGAGGGGGGGGGCAAGGAGGGTCTGCTTTTCTCCATCCTCCATCAAAGCAGAAGAAAATCCTGATTTACATTCATTACCCTCATTTTGATATTGTGACGCAATGGTGTACACTGAGCAGCACATTATTAAAGCGATAACAGTCAGGAAAAGGGCCGGCCCGTCCTTTGAGTAGCATTTTATTTATATTGATAAACAGCTTTGGCGTTCTCTTTCCTGAGGTTACAAGCGCCGCGGGAAAGTTGCTAGGCAGTAAACTGGCGTTTGAAAAAACAGACAGCAGAATATTAAATAGGACAGCGCTCAGCCCTTGCTGCACATCGTATGGAAATGATTACTTTCAGAAAGGCTTTCTGCCATCTTATTTTCACAGTTCGGTGCACACACGATGCAAGAGCAGAATAGCAGTTTGGCCTTAATATTGAAGTTGCTGTGAAGCAGCGGCACCTCCTGTACGTCTGAAAACTTGCATGCCCCTCACAGCTTAGGGCAAATTTACTATTATTTCATGCAACGTGGGTCAGCAACCAAACTTTCTGCGCTGCATTGCATTAAAGGGAGAGAGCTGGACAGTAGCATATCTAAAAAGATATGGCGCAGCCAGTGGCGGCTCCTCCGCTAAGTCTGATGAGCATCACCCAACTGCTTTCAGCAGTGCAAAAAAGGAAAAATGAAATGATAACAACATGCAGTTGTTATCATTTTATTTTTCCCTGCTGAGGCAGTTTTGTGGGATGGGGCGGGCTAGGCTGCTCATAGAGCAGGGGGAGGAGTGGTGAGCACTTAAGTGGAAATGACAGTTTGGCAGCCATCTCGGGCCGGCCAAACAGTCATGCGCACTTTGCATGCTCCCCACCAGGCTGTAATATACAGCCTGGTGAGGAAGATGCACATGCTCCCACTGCCTGTCTGAGCACCGAACCACGGCGCTCAGACCAATCGTCATTGGCTTTGTGGAGGCCTGTGTGTCTCCTACTTCTGTGCCAGACTCGTTGAAAGGGAAGCGGAGGAGAGATGGGGCTGACCAAAGAGGTAAGTGAACTTGATCTTATGTAACTCACCACCACCCATGCCCCCCACTGTCACCCCCTCCTCCCCGTCCTGCCACCCCCATTCCATATCAGCCGCCATTGGGCGCAGCTGCTCTTTTCCCAAGTGCTGGTGACAGGGCTGCCTAAGCGCCATGCACACATACTTGCACAATCATGCATAGGTATGTGTGTGAGTCTAAGGTTTTGTACAGGAAGGGTACTCTTCAGCACAAAACACAGTATTGGAAATTACCCTTTCTAGGGTGCTTTGCCACAACTTTTTGCTTTTGTCCCTCCTTGTTTTCTGCTGATCTATGTGCTAGCACTAGGACTTTGAGCACTTTTGACACTGCCATTCAGTGCCAAAGCGCTGTGCTTGTCATGTACATGCTGGGAATTTGGTGTATACATGATTGGCTGATTTGAGTTAGCTGTAAGTCCCTCGTCTAGGGGTAAGATATATATCTAGGGCATGTATCTCTAATGCTCCTCCATGGGCCTGCAGCACTGGTTGTGCCATCCACGGAACTCTTCAAACGAGCAACATGTTTGCCCTGGCAGGGTCTGTGTGTGCAGGTTACTGTTACTCAGCTTGGCATTTAAAAAGCTACTTGCCAAGGGTCTGCAAGTCTCTCGCTACATCAGTGTATTCCCTGGGAGCAGGGTGCGGTGTCGGGAAGAGGCAGGGCATGTTCTCATGTGAGCTACATGCACTGGTAGTGAATGGCACCGGATGGTGTGTTCCGTACGGTGGGGCCTGCTTCTCGCATTGAGTAACATGGGCGATCTGTGGAAAGGCTACTGAGCAATATTTCCTATGTGTAGAAGAGTAGCAGTACAGTGTTTGATAACGATTAATTAGTAATGGCATATCCTCTCTGCTAGTGTGAGTGGATTCAACATTATTAATGAGGAAATGCCACTTTGGAAAAGTGGGCATTTTGGTGCTCATGGCTCTGTGTGCCTGTCAGCCTGTCTCCAATCTACATCTGGGTGCTGGAGGGACTGCTACATCTGTGCATTCCTGATAGAAGCCCATAAATTAGGAGCTCAAGGGAATCAGCAGACCTCTGACTGAGGGGCCTTCCTGGGACAGATACTGGGGTGAAATTGGCACCTGCATTCTAAGGGGCAGGGTCTTGGCCCCACTAAAGATATTGATCAAGGCTCCGGTGGTAGGATGGCAGACAGGACAACATTTTGAGTGGACCTGTGCATTGCAGAGGTGGCGTTTTGAACTGATCTCCTTTTTAAAGGCCATTGTAGGTATAATTACTGGGGCTCTGCCCTCAGGAGTTAGAGAAGCTTTAACAACTGTAACCATACGACGCTGGGTCAATTATGGGACATCGAAAAAAGGAACTATTAGAGGGAGGGATTGCAACTGGATTATCCGCAGACTTGTGGTGCTCTGGGCTTGTCGTGCTCCAGGAAGGGGACTATCATTTGGTGGATTTTTCCTGGATGTTGCTGGCCTGTAGCTAATTTCCAACTGTCTTGGCCTGGGTCCCTAAACACTTTCCAAGGGCTGGTTGGCAGTCCTTCTGTGCATGAGAACGCAGGGACAGAAAGGATCTCCCCATTTCCGCAAGATCATAAGGACCGCACAGTCACCACATGCTACTGAGAACAGGCTTGCACAGGGTTCCGGTTGCAAGCACGGGTCCCTCAGACACTGAAAACTTCCCCAGCTCTCTGCTGAGCCTGTGCAAGCTCGTACTCCATAGCATGTGGTGCCTGTGGGTGTTGAGGGATGTTTGCCGAGTCCGCAGCATTCGAGCTGGATGCCTAGACTGTCTCTGACCTCCGGATCAGGAGACGACAGCGTCTGACATTGCTGCCTCCATCCAGGGTCACTGGCTCCCTCTCCCCGAACCCAAGCCACAAGATACTCTGTTGCTGAGACTATTGTGACTGGACCCGAGGGGTCTCATTGTGCCTTGTGTGCACACACGGCTGGCTGCCTGGAGCAACTGAAGCTCGCACCTCTGTCTGGAGGGAAACATTTCTCCAATTTGGAAGCTTGCCAGCTTCTAGTGTCACAATATTTTGCCTACAGTGGGAGGATAGTGATATCGCACTCGTGAATGTGCCACTGGCTGCCTGAAGGCCTAATCTAGATGGATAAATCCAAGTAACTGTTTCCTTTCCCTTCAGATGATCCAGACAATCTAATTCAAGTGTCGCCAGTGGATGCAACATGAATCGTTGCCAGGTGTAGTTTGGGGTGGCTTAGGGGCTGGGTCAAGAGGAGTCGTCAAAACCTGTGATTTCATGGCCATTACAACTGTACCGGGTATGCAACATTGAGAATGTCGTGTTCCATGCTAATGTGTTAACGGGAAAGTGGCATACCTCTGAACAGCTTGCATATAAGTTTTTGTCACTTTTGATGTGGATGGGATTGCTTGGATGGTGAACATTTCGGGGAAGTACGCACATGGGTTTATGTTGCTTACGAGACTGAGGCGATAATGGAACAGGTGAATACCTATGACTAGTACCTATATGTTCATGCCATTCTGCTGCTAAAGGGAGAGTTCGACAATTGCATATAACTGTAAAGCATATATCCAATGTGTGTGTTGTTGTGGGTTCAATGTGTGTGTAAAAGAAAGACCAGTGATTTATACATACGGTGTGGATTCTTTTTGTAATGTACTCAGCTTGTTGCGAGGGTGGTGGTGTGCCAATACTTTACACTTTGTCCCTGAGAATAAGCCTAACCTCTCTGTGCCAAGCTACCCAAGAGCGAGCACAAGTTATCAGACAAGTGTGTCATACTCATCCTATCTGAGATGGTGTATTCTGTATGGCTTCGAAGAATGTTAGCCAGCCGGAAACTGCTGGGTCTAACAACAATGTTTAAACTAACTTTAAAACATTTCCAAATTCCTGTTTACCATTGTTAGTAGAAATGGAATTGAACTTTGTGCCACCAAAGGGACGCCCCTTTGATGCAAATTAATGTGATGCACCATAAAGTGCTGCTTTGTGTTGCTTTTAGCTAAGTATCCAGATAAAAATTAACATCAGTGGATGGCGTTAGATCTGTGTGTTTGCTGACCAAGGCCCTGTAAGAACCTCTGACAGGAGACCTGCATTGATGGCTGGTAAAGTTGGGAGTTTGGAACTAGAAGAGTTTAAATAACCTCCTCAAATGCAATAAAGGAGAAAACAAGTCCCTCATCCACGAGCGGTGTGCCACAGGATCCCTGAGAAGATCTTTTTAAAAATGGCCAAAAAAGCATCTAATAGCACAATTGTCACATAGACTTCCTAAAAATCAGTAGGTACAGAAAAAGAACTCAGGAAATATTCTAAAACGTTCATGGCATGCAATGGCATTTGTTAGAAATGGGATTTCTGGTTGGCTAGGGCATGCGCCTAAGACAGGCAGAAACCACCACTCTAGTCAGGGCAAGGGAGTTACACACTGAAGATAACCCCTGTTCACCCCCTTGGTAGCTTAGAAGAGCAGTCAGGCTTATCCCAGAGGCAATGTGTAAAGCGCTTGCGCAACACACACACACACAGCAGCGACACACTAGGCACACCACAAAAGAAACTCCACACAAGGTTATATAAAAAATAGCCTTTGTATTACTCATAAAACACATTAGAATGCAATCACATATATACATTGTGCCACCTGGCACTAGGTAGGAATTTACAGAGGATTATATACCTTACAGGGCCAATAGGGCCACTGTAATCACCATTAGCACATAAGTAGTAAAACGCAACCAGTAACTACTGGTAACATCACAGGAAGCATAAACGCATTATGAAATGAAATGAAATGAATGAAATGAAATGAAATGAAAAATTATATTTATATAGCGCATAGACTACCCGGAGGCCTCGCAGCGCTTTAATTGATCACTGTGGCGGGCCGCAGGGTGAGACTAGCACGTTTTTGCAATTGCATTATGCATAAATCAATTAGGCACACATCCTAAATTTAACAGTAACACTAGCAAGGTGCACACATCACCTTAGGGCCTAACGCCCCAGTAGAATGCAAGATGATCCCAGGCCAACTGGCCTTCCTCTGGCGCCCGTTTGGGCTGTCCCGTATGGCCTCAGTCCCACAAAGTCAGGGCTCTCCAGTCACGAGGCCTCCACTGGCCCATACTTTAATGGGGGCGAGGGTGCAACTCACCATTGTTAATCTTAAGGAAAAAGAAATTCCCCCGACGGTGCAGCTGTCCGCAATCTGGCAGTGCAACTGTGAGAAATCCCGTTTGGAAGCCCCCCCTTCACAGGGCTCCTCTTGGTGCAGCTAGTGGGCACTAACCATGTGCCTTCTCGGCTCGAAGCGGTGGCAGGAAGCGGGCACCAACAGTGTGACTTTCAGGCCCCGCTCACCGGGGCCTTCTCTTTCTCTCGCCGCCACTCAGCAAAACAGGACGGGTGTGAGGCCGGGAGCTCCTGAAAGGCTCCGTCGGGCTCTGGACTACACGTGGGGCTCTCCTTAGTACTCCAAAACCCCTCCTTAGACCAGGCTGCCTTTGTCTTTGCCTGTCTTCCGCTCCAGCCGCATTACCTCCGGTTAGGAGCGTACACAGAGCGAATCCTCTGTTGATCCTTGCTCCTCTCGATGTTGTAGGCCCCGCCCACAAACAGATGGGCACTTGCCTGACTTTCGGCCTCTGGAGCCCTGGATGCCCACGAAGGCGGGGTAGGCTCCCGCTCCACGGTGCTGATTGGCATGGCCCCTGCCTGATTTCTGGCTGGCCATCCCACCTCAAGGCAGCACGGGGGAATCCCCTCACCAGGATGCCTTCCGAAGGGGGATTTCTTATATGCAATCAGCTTTGCCGCACATCGCTTTCGAGCGCAAAACTCCTGAGGCACTCCTCACTCCTCGGGCAGTGTGGACCCCACTTTGGGCTCTGGTCATCTCGGGGAGGGGAGGCTGCCCACGCTGCAGGGCACACGAGCCCTGCTCCCATCTTCTTGCACACAGCAATAAACCTGAAGCGCTCACGACGCTCTGAGTCCCAAATTCAGAGGGGCAGAGCTGGGCACAGGCAGGCCAGCACATAGGGACCCCCAGGAGACAGCAGCTGGTTCCTCCTCGCCCAGCAGTCCTTCAGCTTCCCGCAGGTCAGCACAAAGTTCCTTTCATGAGGTCACAGCCCCAATATTTATGTGGCAAATTGTCTTTGTTCTCCCCCGGCACAGGGCTCTGTGCCCGGTCCAAACCAATTCTGGGGGGCACTTAGGAACATCTTTTCAGTGCACAAACACCCTCATTCATTGTTAGTGTAGGCTCTGGCCCCAGACACACCACAGGGGGCGGAGCCAGCATTGTACAAGGCAGGCACAGACCTATTCAGGGTCAGGGGCTACTCCTCCCACTACTCCCAATGCAGAGTGACCCATTCAGCCTAGCACTGACTCACCCACCCCTCTGGAGCCTCTGCACCTCCCCATTCTCTGTCACTCCAGAGCCAGACATGCAATACACCACAGGCAGGCACAAAGAGACATAGCACACAGAAATACCCACTTCTAAAAGTGGCATTTCTAAAACAGTGACAATAAATCTACGCACACCACCATGTAGCACTTATCACCACTATTTCAAACATACCAATCTTGATCATGCTACTCCTCTCATATCAGAAATTACCACTGACACACATATCAGGGAATACCCAATGCATTCCTTTGAGAGGGCAGCCTCACAGTAGTGAGAAACCAAAATGACTGTTTGTCACTACCAGGACATGCCACACAGTTAAGGCACATGTCCTACTTTTACCTACAGTGCACCCTGCCCATAGGGCTAGCTAGGTCCTACCTTAGGGGTGACTGATATGCAGTAAAAGGGGAGTCATAGGCGTGGCATCCACTTTATGTGCCATGTCACAGCGGCAGTAAACTGCGCGCGCAGGCCCTGCAAAGGCAGAGGCCTGAGACAGGTTTGAAAGGCTACTTTGGTGGGTGGCGCAAGCATCGCTGCAAGCCCACCTGTAGCATTTAATTTACTGGCCCTGGATATCTGAGATACCACTTTACAAGGGACTGATAGGTACATTAAATATGCCAAACAGGGGTATACCAATCTTTCCATGTTTTACCATAGAGAGCACATGCACTTTTCACTGGACAGCAGTGATAAGGTGCCCAGAGTCCTAAAACCACCAACACCATGTCAGAAAAAAGACTAGGAGGAAGGCAACAAGTTTAGGGATGACCCTGCAAAAAGGGCCAAGTCCAACAGCATTCATGGCATATTAGACATGCTAACCCTCTAAATCAGTGTCCAGGGGTTGTTCTCTCTAAGAAAACATTGAAAAAGAGATAGGAAAATTATGCATTTTTCATCAACATTCCAATAAAAATGTAATGAAATTTACATTTTACAGACAGCTGAAAATGTTTATATATGTAAAGTCTCAGATGTTTAAAACATATATTCTACCTGGCTTGATTTCTATATTCTATTTTTTTCAATTTTTTTCATACTGCCCATTTCAAAAAGATTCTAAGTCATTTGATATGAACCTTCTTGTAAAAGGCAGTGAGGCAAAATGTGAAGTAAAATAAATCTCACAATCTCAGGTCACAGCAAGCATTGCTGGACAAATCATACAAACCTATACAGCAATGCTCTTTCTCAGGTTACAGCCATGCTTCATGTTCAGACAGTTTGACAGCAGACAGAACAAACTAATTTCAAATTCATCAGCATGATTCATGAAATAACAACCAGAGTAGCTATTGGCTTCTGGCACCAAGTAACCAATATCACAATTAAGTCTCCCAAACTCAGCATGAATTGTCAATCAAATAGTGTTAAATGTGTTTTAAAAGGATAATCACTTTGTCCTTAAACATCATATACCCAGTTTCTGAAAGTACACACTTTGTTACCAAATACAGGCCATGATGTATGTTCTTTCTGTTTTGCAAATATAGGTTGCAGTTTGTGATCATTCTTTTTGTGGCCAAAACGTTTTTTTTGCAAAGCGGCTTATGTACGAATAGTTCAATTCTCCCAAAAAGTATAAAGAGTGGATCACAATCCAACCTAATTTACTAAAATTCATGAGGTAGGTTGCAAATTGTGTCTCACTCCAATTGGAGGCCATCACAGGGATGGTGGCCTATTCTTGTCAGCTGACAACAATGTCTCTGTCTGCTTCCCAAAAAAGGATCCCAATTTAAAAATCAGAATACTTTCATTTATTCATTGAGCTGAGGTCTCATTTACTCAATCTTACTTGCATCAGTAACAAAGAGAAACATGAACTAAAACACACTGTCTTAAATTAAGCTCAGTAGCCCCACAACTTTGGGTGGTTATGACATGTTGGTCACTTTTAATGCACAATGTGATCCACTATTTGCCATTATTTACCCTCAACCTATTTCCATGTAAAATGTTGCTTAACGTTTAAAGTCTAGCAGGTTTTAACCGTTGCAAAAGGCTTAGGCCGAGTTGGTCAGAGTGTTCAGACCCCTGTGCAAAGCCCTGTTTGTGCAGGGTTGGAATTCCAAGTTGGGTGGTATTTAGCAGACTCAGCAACTACTGGGTTCATTGAATACCTCACCTTTCAATACATTTCAACAGGACCAACTTGCTGGAATTTAACAGGGAAATACAATATAGTATTTACATTAAAATGCAGATGTTGGTCCATTAAGCCCCAAAATCCACATGTTATTCCACAAAAAGTCAGAATAGGTGCTACTTATAACACTGAATACATTCTGACCCAACAGTGTAGGATTTTATTAGGTGCAATAATTAGCATGTACAGCTCTGCCACTCTCAGAATCAGGGCCTTAATCTGTTCCTTACACAATCACCACTATAATTAAGATATTAAGATAAATTATGAATTGGAAAGTCTATTGCTGTTTACACCGTTGACTTTACTTTGAGAGTTTCCATACTAACAATTGGACAGCACCATCAGTAATGGAATCTCAGGGTCCTTCCTGTTTGTTATGCCAGCGTAATCTTGTGAATTATTTCTCATTATGCTTGCTATATGCAATTCTTTAATGCTAGACCCGTCAGCCTTAGGATAGTCTTCCCCCAAACCTTTTGCCTTACTTTTGAGCCTCAAAGTATAACGCAAGTCCTAAACACAGTGAAAACATGGAAATGTCACCCATAATCCCACTTATCCTAAACACAGTGAAAACATGGAAATGTCACCCATAATCCCACTTATAACTTGGCAGCTATGTTGAAAGGCTACATTTGCTGGTGCTTAGGTGTCCAGTGACAGATGCAGGTGAGTTGCCACTTCTACTATGGTAACGTGACTGTGCCGTCGGTATTCTACAGGAGGCAGAGAAATGCAGCTAAGTATAAGAATATGGTCCTCAGCAGCATTTCTCTGCAAGTCCTCCACTTCCGGGACACATGCAGATCCAAGGGCTGAAGGGAGCACCGACCTCTGTGGACAGAGTCCCTGCCTGATGCTAAAGTTCCGCTGCCCCAGGTCAGCCAATCATCGCCCCCTCCACCAACAGGTGGCACAGACTACAGCCTTCAATAACTGGCCTGAAGTACTGCCAGGCTATACTTCTGGTGCGCCAGGGGCAGCCACTTCTAGTCCTGCAGCACAAGTGGTGGCCTCCAAAGCAGCAGCGGGGGTGGTGCCTTCCGGTGCAGCTGTAGTGGTGGCCTCTTCCGGCTGGAGGGTGCAGTCTCTTTCAGAGCAGCAGGGGCTTTAACTTCCAGTGCAGCTGCTGATGATCTCTCGTGGGATTGGCTGGCCTCTCCTCTGGTCAGTCATTGTTATTGAGCCCACTGCAGCCATGGTCTTGTTTGTACTTCCTAAACTACCAGGGTATAGCAGTTCAGTGACTAGATGATTTTAATTGCTTTGAGTCTGTTTGATTGCACTGATGAACAAGATTCAAGAAACTCACAGCATGAGCATTGTAGATCGAGCACAATTTACATTTCATTGCTTGTGGCCCAAAGGCCCAAGTCTAAAATTTCTTCATGCCTTGCTTTTGAGCTTTAGTTTGAAAACCCAGTATTCATGGAGCTTGGTTGTAGACCAGGAGATTCAGCAGAGCATGGATATTAACAGGAGTCAGAAGAGCTTTGGTGGGGACACCTGAGATTTAGTATGGCTTGGATATTTAAACCTGGGATTCAGTGAAGGCTAGTTATTGCCACCTGTGGTTTAGTGAGCTTGGGTATTAGACCCCAGGACACAGTGAAGCTTCAGTATATGAACCCCTGAGTCAGCAGGACTTGGGTATTAGAACCTGAGATTCTGCAGGGTTTGACTATTAAAACCTGAGATTCAGCAGGGTTTGGGTATTAAAACCTTGGATTCAGTGAAGGTTGTTTATTGCAACCTGTGAGTCAGTGAAATTGGGTATTAGAACCTAGGACATAGTGAAGCTTCAATATATGAACCCCCTGAGTCAGAGGAGTTTCTGTATTAGAACCTGGGATTCAGCAGGTTCTGTGACAATATAACCCGGGATACAACAGAACTTGGCTACTAGATCTCAGGAGTGTTGTACTTTTCCTACTAATTCAGTAAGACTGTGAGTTTGGGCAACATAAGCGTCAACATTATGGGGACTACATCCACTCATACCATCAGAAATTGTTGTCCTAGTTGCTGACTAGCTCACCGTGTGCCATCTGAACCCCTAAACCTTACAGGGTACCTGATGGTGTCTGCAACCTCAGAATAAGACAACCCTAATTCCCCCAAGGAAATCGTGGAAAGAGATCTACCCTTTCATCGTTAACTCAGGCATGCCCAAAGGGAAAAACAAGAAATACACAATTTGGCATTTCAAACATTTATTGAAGTAATTGGATTATTGTATACAATACATGAGCTGCAGTAATCAATAGAAGAAAAGAGAGCCTGATAACCAACATTACAGGAATGATGAAAAAGATGAATAATTCAACCATATTAATTATTGTGTTAATTATGTGGATACATCTAATTGTACTCCTACCAAGCATTACCGATCCTAGAGAGCATACGGTGAATGCGGTTCTGCCAGATACCTTGGATGGGTCTAACTCCCTATTTACCTGTTTCATCCGGTGCTAGTCTAGTGTAGAATAGGTCTCCCTCCCTCTCAGGACAGTGATTAGATACAGCGTGGCTGGAATTCAGGCACAGGCGACCACGACAATCCATGGAAATGCTCCTCTGCCACACAAAGGCTTAGGGCAGTTTCTATAATGAAAACTGGACCCATTTACACTGTGCTTGTGTTGAGATCCGGCTGTCTTTGTTGAATCTACCAATGCAGAGCTGTCTCTGAACAGACAACAATATGCAAGGGCAGTTTGTGCAATGTACTTGGACGAAATGTACAATGGCATGATAATGTGCCTATTAAGAAATGTATTTGTAGGCACAAAATGTGGTAAAAGTAATCGTCTAAAAAGATATCAACATTAATTGTGAATATGTAAAAATGGGAGCGTTTTTGCAAGGGCCCTATTAACCACACGACAGGAGGAACATCAGAACTAGAACTCTGGATTCAGCTATGTGATTGTTGCTGTCCTCTTCCTAAAATATGAGTGACTCATAATGTACTACTGCACTCACTCATAGGTAAAACTCAGTTATGGTTTGCACCTTCGGCCGTTTGCAAACATTGTGGGTGAACTTCTATGCAAGAAATTGTATTGTTATTGGAAAGCGAATTAACCATCTATCAAATATTACAGACAGAGGGGCTGCCTTTGAAATGTGGCATGTGCTGTGGAGCAACTATTTGTGTAAACACAGGGCTAGATTTATCAAGGTTTTGTGTCACCCTTGCACTAAGCAAGGGGGCACAAGGGCAATGCCAAACCTAAGTGAGATTTATCAAGCAATGCAAAGCCACCTTGCGTGGCCCTGCACAGCTTGATAAATCTAAAGTAATGCAAGACAGCGCAAATTCATGTGCAGCAGGTAGGAGTGTCATAAGTGTAGCGTGGGGTTTCACACGCATCCACTCATGGAGTTTGCTGCATGCCCAGATTTACCTTTTTAATGATAGACCTGGCAATGCGTCAAAATGCTACCCCTCCCCAGGTGAGACTTAACGAGGAGAAATATCTTTATTTCTTCTTGTTTTTCCTCTTTCCACGTGTGTTGTATTCTGCAGCACATTCAGAAAGAGGAAAATGCCTCTCAGGATTGTTTTTCAGAAGGAAGGTGTCCCTTCCTGCAAAAAAACAATCCTGCCTACAATGCAGGCAATCATGCACCGTGACGCAAGGGTGCCTGACTGGTGCAAGGCAGCCAAAAGTGCACCAGTGCTGCTAAGAAAGGAAAGGAATGGTAAATGGGCATAGAATTGTAAATACAGTGCATTCCTGCCCTTTCCCTTTCATGCAGCACAGCAAGGTGGCTTGCTGTGTTGCGCTGCGTGAAAGAATGATAAATCTGCCTCACAGTGTGTTACGCCCTTACTCACATACACTTCAGACTAATTAATATTTTGCGTCCCCAAAAGAAATTTATTCTACAACGAGCTCGTGTGCGCCGTACAGAAAGTGGGGCTGACATTAAATGCTAATGTTGACACCGCCTTCGGTATCAAGCTGTCCAGAATCATGTTTTCTGTCAACCACAAGCTGAGCAGTCGCAGCTTTTTTCTTAAAAGAGCTTATTATCTGTTGCCAGCCCAGCAATCATACCTTAAGCTTACTGTGCAACATTTTTTTCAGAACGGCTGCCAGCCCTCTTTCGATCTCACACCTGCAGACGTTGATTAGAAAAACATGTGATGAGGTTAAGTGCAGGAAGTGGGGGTGGGAAGAGACCTCCAACAGAACAATAATTATACAATCACCTCAGAAGTCCTACGTTGCATTTTAAAAGCTTCCAAGGGGGGTTGGTTTATATTCTATATCACACATTTTCATATAGATAACCTGTAGTAAATGGGGCACCTTCATGCTTATATTTCCCTAATGAATTGAAATATTGCACCAGGCTTAACCCATTATTATAATATGTTCTGAATTTATTTTTATTTTATGACATCTACCTTGTAAGAGTCTTATTGAGAGGGATCGATTAATCCTCCCAGCTGCTTCGGTTCCACAGGAGAGACTCGAGGAATGCAGGGAAATAGGTAATTCCAGGTCCAATTCCTCCAGTAATTTCTTATTTTTCCTTAGATTTTCACAACAAGATTTCTGTGGTGTTTTGGGCCACCAGGCCCACATGCTGGATAAATAACCACGCAGACACTGTAGTGGGGTACTAGAACTGGGCCCAGGGCACGTGCGCCAGGCCCCATTTATTAACAGGGTCACCTGACTGGTGACGCCTGTGGTGGGTGGCTGTAGAGTGTCTTACATCACAGGCTAAACACTAGAATGTATCCAGCCAGATACTACATCCCTCCCAAACTTTAATGAAAAAACAAACGAGAGTCCAACCTGTAATGAAAACAGATAAATAACACATAGCACCAATGAGTCTATACAGGCCGTCAGCCAGACAGTGCTGGAGCCTCGGATCACATGGTTGGGATGCCTTCAGTCGCCTTGGCGATGTTCTTTAGACCGGCCTGGTCTTGCGGTGTTAAAGTCTATATATAAAAGTTCAGTGTCGATGCATCTGGAGCTGTGGTGAAATCCACTTTGGTGTCGGAGGCGATCTCTGTGAGTGAGGCCTTCCGGTTGGGGCGTCGTGCTCGGTGACTCTCCTTACTCCTGACTGCTGAGCGACGTTCGACTTGCCTCTCTCGCCTCCTCTGCCACTGGAGCCTCTTGGAGGGCTTTCCTGCTGGCTGCCATGGAACTGTGTGGACCGTGCGGGGCTTCGTGTGAACCGCGCAAAGGCGTCGCTGGGGAACTGCCAACAGACTCACAGACAAGTCGCTCATGTAGCCTCCGAGGGTGGTGTCATGGTCTGGGCGTCCTTGCCATCTGGACTCTGGTTCTGCGTCTTCCTCTGGCGATCTTGTGGGTGACCAGTCTTTAGTAGTGACCTTCGTGTTTCCTGCACCTGACGTGGAGCTGCGGCCGACACATTTCTCCTACTCGGACTCCCTTCGCACGGGAACTCCGTCGAGGCCCTTGTCCCCTGGACTGCCACGTGACCGCGTGGGCTGTGTGGGCCATTGCGTAGGCCACACTTAGGGGTCGCTGCAGAACTCCCAACAGGGCCACGGCCAAGTCTTGTGTAGTCCCCAAGGTCGGACCTTCCAATGGCCGGGTGTGCTCAACTTCGGCAGGCTGTAGGTTGAGTTGACTGGGGTGCACAGACTGTTCCTGGGTGATTCGCCTCCTTGAGCTCTGGTTGTTCGGGGTGTGTGTGGATTCACTCAGGTGGTGCCATGCTCCTTGGTGATGATGCACCTGGAAGGTGGTAACAGATGTTAGTCTTCTTCAGTGGGCAGACAGGCGGTGATCTTCTGTCGGGGTGACTTCAGGGAGTGAGAAGGACCTGAGGGACTTCGTGGCACCGCTCCGTTGTCTTCAGGCAGGTGCACAGCGAGGTGTGGTGCTATTGATACCAAGCAGCCGGTGACAGGTGAGAGGATGGTCGAACTGCGAAGTGTGGGGCCAGGACGCAGATCGCTCTTGCTAGCGGCTTACGGTGGGTCCTCCTGCGGAGCTGTCTCCAGTGACGTCTCTGCACCCCAGTGGCTGGCTTGTGTGGATGAACACCTTCCTCAGGGCTGGTGCGAGTCCTTGGTCCTGTCGCTCTTCTCTGTTCCATCTTGCGCGCCTTTGGTGGTTGTCTGCCCTGTGGCATCATGCCACGCTCTTCTTCTTCCGACCAGGTTTTTCCTTGGATGTGACGTCCTGCCACCTGTCTCATGTTCGCGCCACATGGACTTCTCACTAGTCGCGTCGTTCTTGTGACGGTCTCTCTCCTTCCTTTTGCGGGCCTGTTGCAGGCCTGTCCTGTCTGTAGGACTTGCATGTGCTTCTTGGGGACTTCCAGTGGCACCATCCCCTCCGGATTTCGCGGTGTCCCTCTTCTCTTCGCTTGAGGGCGTTGCGCGGGTGCCTCGAGGCTGCGCTGTCATGGCATCTACTTCTTCCTTCCGGTGCCCTTGTCCTGACTGGTCACTTTGCGTGACGGTCTCCTTGTTCGCTATGCGCCGTAACGTCCGGTCATATGTCACCCTGCTGGGGGAGCTCCTGTCGCTGTGGCGGCCTGCCACATGGAGTGTGCGACTCCTCTCTTGCCTGTCGTGGGCCACTGCCGACTCCATCCTGAGGCAGTGCGAGGGAGTACACTCTCTTTCTCCTTCGGCACACTGCAGTGCTTCGCTGCGGCGGTGGAGATGTAGGGGCACTCCCTCCAGCAGTGCTTCTTCGTTGCGACCGTCTGGCAGGTAGGCTTCACCCTTGTGACCGTCTGGCAGGTCAGCTTCTTAATTTGGCGCGCATCTGACTGCGCTCTTCGTTTGCTTCACTGGACGCACTGGCTGCGCATTGTCTTCGGTCTGTCACTCCTGGAACGGTAGCAGCTGTCCCTGTGCTGCTGTGCACTTGCCTGGTGCTGTGTTCTCCTGTTCAACCTCGGTGCAGTAGAGATGTGGTCGCTCTCTGTACTGCGTTCAGTAGTGTTTCTCTTGATGGAGATGTCTTTATCTCCTGGGCGTCTGCCTGTGCTGACCTGCTTCTGGGTGCCTGCGTCTTGCACCTCGGACTTCGCGCTCTTAGTCCTTCTTCAAAGTGTTCTTTGCTGGCACTTGGCATGCTTGTTTTCGTGCGGTGGGGTCCGTTCACCACCAGGACTGTGGGGCACCGTATCTTCGCTTTGCTGTGGCATTAGACAGTCACTGGTGGTTGCATGCTCAGTGCACGGTCTTCACGTATTTCCTGTGGGCCTTGCTGTCTTCTTGGGCTTTGCTGCTTGGACCTTGGCTGCCTTTGAGTTCATCACTTTGGCTGGATGTTTCTTGGCTAGAATACTTTGGGCTTCCTGGAGGCTCTCTCTCTGTGGAGGTTTAACAGTCACTTCCCTCCTGTGCAGAGGCTAGCAGTCTGTCCCTTGGAGCTGTGACCTTTTTCTGGGTTTTGGAGTGGCTACCCAGTGGTGCTGCAGTCACTTCACATGGTGGAGAATGTGTGGTTACCGCTTCTTTTTATAAATGTCTTTCACCTTGGCTGCTCAATAATGGCTGCAGACTTGGTCCTGTTGCCATAAGCATAGAGCCTGTGTTTATGCTTGTTTGTTGATTGGTTCAAGTAGTTATTTACACGTGCGTGTGAGCAGGGCTGCTGTTTGAGGCACAAAGTCCTTTCCATGGGGCACTGGGTGCAGTCTGCTCCTTTGTTGGAGGCACCGGTTCTGCCTGGGTGACTGGCATAAAGCTATGCTCTTTGTGACACTTGCTTAGTGTCAGTAGGGGTGCCTCGACTCTTCTCACTTGGGGTGGTGTCCGATTACCACTGAGGGACAATGCACTTCTTCCCCCCTTCCCTGATGGAAGAATGACATGGGACAAAGTAGCTGTGAGCTCTGGTGCTTGTGTCTTCTGCTGCTGCTGGCAGTGCAGGATGAACAGCATAGCATTGTAGTGCTCATATTTTGTCCTCATGGAATGGCAAAGAGCTGTCGTTTACTCTGCTGCAGCACTGTTTGTTTGGTATTGCTTGTTCCCTCTGTCGGGCTGGGGCGCAGTGCCTCGAACAACCACCAGGTGGAGCCTGCCTTTCCTGCCTAGGCCGCAGGAGATTTACCGATGGTGCAGGGCCACGCCGATCACTCGGGCTCTGCAGAGGGGAAACCGCCACCCCGGCTGCGAGCATCTCCATGAAGTAAGCAGGGGCATTGTGGGCATCATGCTGGGTAGCAGGGCGGCTTTACTTTAACATAATAGATGGCCCTGAGTCATTCACTTGGCCGGTCCGGTATCAGGGGTCACTGCTCTGACAGTCATTTTGCCGCTCGGTGTTGCCACTTCAAAACAGGGCCGCGGCGGTGATTGGCGGTCTCTTGCTGCTTGTTGCACTGGAATTTACAGCACTGGGGCATTCTGCATTTGCTACGGGTTGTGCAGGCCTTAGTGAAAGGGGCTGAGGTGCCGTCCGGTCATCTTCACAGCGGTGGCAGCACAGAGGCCGCACCGCCTCTCAAGGCCCGTCCTCGATATGCTAGTCATAGGTCCCGTGCAGGGTTGACGCCTTGAGCGTTGAGGGCTGCGGCAGCGACCCTGATGTAACGAGTCTGTGCGGGGTGGTAATTTCTTTCAGAGGCAGCCTCCTTCTTTGGGATAGAGCGTGGCCGACAAGCAGTGAGGATCACACTGCGGCTGCGGAAAAATGTCTGTCTCCTTACAATGTCCGCCTTGGCCGGCTAATTCGCTTAGTGCTTATGTGGTGCTGGCACTTTAAATACAGACCACTACCGACTTTCTGGCGGAGCGGCCCATGCTTCTCAAATCATTCACGGGCCCTGCCCTACCTTGAGGCGGTCTGCTGCACCTTCTCTTGTTGCCACTGACATCTCCTCATTACACTGCCCGCTGATTCATTCAGTCTCTCTGCGTGCGGGTGACAGCAGGAGCATCGGGCTGGCTGTCGTAGACGGACAGTCTCTTCTATTTTTTCACGGCGAAGACCTGGTGTCCCCGGGCTGTCGTGAGGGTAGCAGGTGCAGGGGTTGCCTCACGCTGTGTCAGTTTATACCCCCGAGGAACTGCATAGCTTTTGGTGTTCAACACGCGGGGTAAGACCCGCTCGTCGCCATTGTGGTGTTTTGGGCCACTAGGCCCACATGCTGGATAAATAACCACACGGACACTGTAGTGGGGTACTGGAACTGGGCCCAGGGCATGTGCGCCCGGCCCCTTTTATTAACAGGGTCATCTGACTGGTGACACCTGTGGTAGGGTAGGTGGACGTAGAGTGTCTTACATCACAGGCTAAACACTAGAATGTATCCAGACGGATACTACATCTTCGACTGCTCCCAATAGCCAAAAATCTCCATATGAAAGTAAAGAGATCTGCAGTGTTACCGCAGATCTCTTAAATCCAGTGGTGCAAGTATACCTATCACCGGCCCCATCGGTATAAACAGGGCACTCATAAGGAGGTTCCAATATCATGATGTGGCCTGAGAGACATGCTTACATTTAGTAGTAAACCATAACATAAATAAACATTTACCGCATGTTATCCTCCATATTCAGCGATACACCAGGACAAACTGTGAAACTGGGACACTCTGAATCACAAAGTTATTTGGAAATTGACGAGTTTTAGCACAAGGGTACAGGGTTTGCCCAATTGCTACACTGCATCAAGGCAACCTGTCAACAACCACGATGGGAGGAAAACACCACCTCCCACAATTTACCGTAGCAAACATGTAGTTCAGTTCCCACCTGAAATGTCAATTGTTTGGCACAAAATGTTCACTAGAAGATCCAGGTTGATTCTTATTTTTCGTGGAAGGTTTCTGATTTATATCTTTTCTATGCCTCCTATTTTTCTCATATGGTCCTCCATTTGATAGCTGCTGATTCTAGTGCCATTGTGAAGTGTGGTGTAGAAAAGGGAGTTCTAAACCTGGCATCCTATTCTTCTTATATTCTCCTCCTGTTGGGCTTAGAATAGTGTGGAGTGACCATAGTGAGAGGTGGCAGATAGGGGTCGACTTGTGGGACTTTTTGGCAAATAACAACATTCCACACTCTATGTGAAGGGGGCATGGGAAAAGGAAGCAGCACCAACATCACGCTGTTGGCCCCCTCTACTTCAACTCCAACAGACTGAGAAACCCAGCGATCCAACGTAGACAGATGTGGATTTATGTGACAAAATGTGTAGTCATATCATGATGCCGAGCTCGCTAGGCATTGGTTTCTGTGACCTGCATTACAACAGGAACATATTGTCTGGGTTAGATCTGTTATGAGGTGTTTCCCATTTAAAATGCTGATTCCTCAAGAAGTAGTCATTAGTCATACATAAGTACTACATAGATTCAAGCAGAACCACAACTGATGCCACGACCGCAGTGCTGGCTCCAGTCAATAATACCCATTTTCTGGAGCAGCGGGGCTGTGTCATATTTGTTGCTACATAAATCAAACAGCTTGAATGGAAGTAAGCATAGTTTGCAAGGACGCAAAAGCAGCAATAGATACAATCATTGCGGTCGGTTGTGGCACTCAAACAGGTTCCATTTTGAGTACATGCAGTGAATATACCATCCTCATCTTCAGTTTCTGCACACTTTCTCTTCTCTAGCACACCTGGACTTAGATCATGCTTTATGCAATGTAGGCACTGCCCTCCTTTCACCTGTACCTATATTAATATGACATTGTAAATTTACCTCTCATTGTTCATTGAAGACCTTTCAAATGGCCCATACATCAGAAGGTCGAATTAGTGTAAAAACCTCCCAGGCTTGTACTCGCATCGGACTATTTGAGACAACTAAAGATAAGGACTCATTAGTTAACACATTTTATCCATTCGGTTATATGTTAGAATATTGTATACCAAAATATTGTTTGACATAAATATTGCATCCCAAATATTGTTTATTAGAATTCCCTGCACTTGGATGTAGATTATGCATGTGTGAAATTGTTTAGGGTGGAATTTTAAGAAAATATAGCAAAATTACTCCTAATTAGTGGAATGCAAATCTGTCATTTATCGCTATTTCTTTAGTGTGAAATGTGCCCTGGTGTACATTTTTAATGCAAGGATGCGTTTCACTGTAAATAAATAGTGCAAAAAGCACAAGTGCCATGAGCAACAGTTGCTCGTGTTCCGGCCATTTGCGTGATTCCTGTGCACTTCTAAAATTTTGTCACGAATAACACATAATTCTGCTGCATAGTCAAATGGTAATATTTTGGCTAATATCATATAACGAGCGCAATACAAGTTTCCTGAAATTACACAGATTACATCAGGATAATTTAAACTTAGCTTGGGCCTAGCGTAGGTCTTCTAATATTAGCTTGAAGTGGGGTATTTTTGTGAATGATATTTAGCAATATTTCAGTCAGATGATATTCTGACAGATGTATTCTGTTAGCACACTTAACATGGTCATCAAATAATGGATATCATTGGGAAATGTGAGACAGTTCTTCTTCTTCATCAACATCCCATTTTGGGGCAGGGTATGTACCATCGTGGGTTGGCAGTTGGGTGGACCCCTTTGGTGAACATTTACTATACCTTCTTGGCCATCATTCTCCACCCACCCAACTCGGCCTCTACATTAACTTCTTCCAGACCATACTGCTAGGCCTCTAAACTGACATTCTACTGTCTCCTGATTGTCATACTTTCATCACACTTCTTCACCTTGACAATAACACAATGCCGTTTCTCCAAAGTAGCTAAAATGTAGTACCTAAGGCCACAGAAACAAATTGCTCTTCTGCTGGGAAGAGGTTTGGGTTTTTGTGGTCAGAAAGTTACTGTTCCGCTAATGAATGCCAATGCTGTAAACCGAAAGCATTGTTAATGCCTCTGTTCGTAAATCTCATTAAAGGGTCATAAAACAATAGCTTTGTATTTAGCAGTAATGAGATCTCGAATAAAACACGTCAAGCGCAGGGCAGTGGCGCCTTCCAATTCCATCAAATAAATAAATATATAAAAGCTGAACTAATGAAGCTGCCTCCTGAAAGTCATGCATCACTTTCACTTAACGTGATTTATTGCCAGAGAGCTAAGTATATCTATTCTGCTATAGGAAAGGGACAGCTGGTGGCATCACCATGATAAATTTGAATTTTCATCGTGTTCATTGTGTGTGCCCGCAGCCATTTGCTATTCAGGACTGCTAGCTTGCCATCCTCAGTGATTTGCCTTTTCTTTGTCAAATCAAATCTTTTTTTTTATTTAGACCTCATCAGAGACAAACAATATAAAACATTCATGATCAGTACCATTTTCTAAAAAAATATTACGTACTTAATATTTCTTCTTATAATACAATGATAAAAACGCTTTAAAGAATGTATACAGTTTATAGCACACAAATTCATCTGGAGGTGACCTTATTAAAGCGATGAACTCAATAATTCTAGATATATTATATTTAAGACCCATAGGTTTTATAAAGCGATCCCTAGCTTCCACCACAACTTTACTAGGGCAAACGTCTAAGACATCTTGGACGCCTCCCTCATAGTTCACAAGATCCTGACTTGTCTTTTCATTGTCTTCCTTGCAGAATGTCTCCAATGAGTGTACGGCTGCCCAGACCAGCACAGAACCCAAAAAACAACTCAACAGCCGCGAGGTGGTCTACGACCCCCAGCTGACCTCCTGCACCTGCCCTCTGTTCTCCTGCAAATGGGAGGGCCACTTGGAGGTGGTCGTCTGCCACTTGCACCACAGCCACCGGATCAGCGTGCTCCACGGGGCAGAGATCGTCTTCTTGGCCACCGACATGCACCTCCCTCCCCCCGTGGACTGGATCATCCTGCACTCCTGCCTGGGCCACCACTTCCTGCTGGTGCTCCGGAAGCAGGAGAAGTACGAAGGCCACCAGCAGTTCTTTGCTACCATGATGCTCATCGGCACGCCCTCACAAGCTGACAATTTCACCTACAAGCTGCAGCTGAACCGGAACCAGCGGCGCCTGACGTGGGAGGCCACGCCGAGGTCGGTATTGGATTGCGTGGACTCTGTAATTACAGATGGCGATTGCCTCGTCCTGAACGCCTCACTGGCTCAGCTCTTTTCTGATAACGGGAGCCTGGCGATTGGAATTGCAATTTCCGCCAGCAACACTGACTCACACGAATCTGAAATGTAAAGCATTTGGCTGCTCAGAAGATGAAAAACAGAAACAACTATTATTTTTTTTGTTCAGATCGATTTATGTTTTCTGCAGAGACTTGCACCAGTACGGAGACTTATAAACATAAAAAAACTGCGCTGTTTCTTCGACTATTTCACGTTTGTTGACTCAGCATCTAAGACATTTAAAAGGGGCTGGTTTAAAAAAAAATATGACTCTCACGCAGTGGTTGGAAGTACAGCTGGTGGGACTGCGCAATGCTCATTTTTCACAGGAAAGTGTCCAAGCTACTCCCTCGAGGCCATTAAGTTCTGCTCTAATCTTTCCCGCATATTCAGTACTATGTTTTAGCAGATTTGTTTATGTGTAGGAGGAAAATCATGTTGAAAACAATGGATTCAGATTGCGAGTATCCAATTTTAAAGAGGCAGGGGGGCAGCACAGCACAATGGCCAACTAGATGTGAAATTACTAACCTGCCCTGTTTCAAAATGTCAGCACCTGCAGTTTCAGCATCTTTGTGTCTGGTGTTTGAGCATGTCTGTTGGTTTTTCCATGGCTCTACCACCAGCTTTAGCCCGCCCTTAGTTTTGGAATGCCTTTGTCTATACTTTTAGCATACACGCAATTTAAGTGAGTCCCTGGGAGCAGTCTCCACTACACACTTCCTTATTTTTTACATGCCTGTTTTTCAGGCACCTCCAGCATGTGGGCAGATGTACCTTGCATGAGCCTACTGTTTAAGCATCATGTGTCTTCAAATGCTAATTTTAGGTGCCTGTGCACAGATTTCAATAGCCTGAACCTGCTATTTCGGTATGCTTGCATTTGAGGATTCTGTGTGTTTGCACTTCCAGTTTCATTGGTCCATGATTTCTGCATCTCTGTGGCTCCAGTGTCTGCTTACTGTCTGTGAGCACCCAGACACCACAATTGCATTTCCAGCATGCCTCTCTCTTCAGTTTCAGCGTGATTACAGTTTCAACATGCCCAGATGACCTGTGTCTGCAATTTCACCCTGGTGGTACCTGCAGTTTTAGCACATCTAGTTTTTACATGCTACATGCTTTAGTGTGTCTGTGTGTTGCAAAATTGCTTTGACTGTAGATTCACCATGTTAATGTCTGAAGATTGCTGTGCTTGATAGCTCCATACGTCTACGTTTGCATATAGAACATCATTTTTGTTTGTAGTTTCAACATATACATGAATGCAGTTTCAGCACAGTTCTGCCTGTAGTTTCGGCGTGCCCAAATCTGTGGTATCCATGTCTGTATATCTGTCTGTAGTTCGATGATGCCTGTAGTTTTTATCTATTTCTCCAGTGTCAGTATCATTACATCATGGTTAAGTGTGCTTGATTCAATGTGCCTGCAGTTTCCGCATGATAGAAGCATTAGGATGCCTGCACCTGTTGATTCTTCATGCCTACACCATCAGCTGCTTCAAGTCTACACCTACAGGTTCAATTACCCCAAAGATCTACTGCTACAAACTCAAGCCTCCACCCGCAGTTCTAACTTTCCCTTGGCTGTAGTTCCACACTTTGCATGCCTGAAATTTCAGTTTGTGTTCTTTTGTGGTTTGACAACACCTGTGCATACAGTGCTTCTGTTGATGTTGAGACGCGCCTGTAGTGTTACATGCCATTGCCTCGTGTAGCAGCACCTATTTTCCACAATTGTCGGTGTTTGTTGCCTACAACTTTACCATACTCCTGGCTGCAGGGAAACTGCTGATACTATGGAAGTGTTATCATCTTTGGACATTTTTAACGATTCATAGAAACAACGTTTGGGAGTCACCACTACAGAAGCCCTGCGTGTCTGTGCAATGCTAACATTCTGCATGCAAACAAATTCAGGTCCCACCAACAACACATTCTACCTCGAAGGAGGATCACTCTTTTTCACGAGTTTCATTTTTTTTACTAGATTCAAAATCCTTGTATAAGTAGTAACTACGTTATTTGTCAAAATTACTTTTATGAGTGCTTTGTGGTCATCTTTTTCCTACTCTGTGGGCAAGTAAGAATAGTCATTGTCTGCCCTCCAGACCAACGTGGTGCCCTAAGTGGGCTTCATGACACTAGAGTGATTATCTATCTCTACCAGTCTAAATGTGTGATGTGGACTGATACAACTGTCCTGATTGGACGATGATAGCCAGGATCGGTGGGGTTCACCAGGAGTGCCAGGCTGAGCTTCAGCAGTGTATAAGCAGGGCTAGCAAACCAACTTTGAATATACATTTATGTGTCATCTAGGATATTATATGAAAGTTAATGTGACATGACACCTAAAAATAAGGGACATTCCGAGTACCTTTGACTACTTATTCACCCTCCAGGGCAAGGAAGGTCAATTATACCCTAAAGCTGCAACCTGGCACCCTCAGGTTCTCCTATCATTTGCAATCCTCCTATTCATTTTAGTACAAGGGATTGGACGAAGAGTGACCAGTTCCTCTGGCGTCATACTGGATCTGACCTCAAGGGAACGGGACTGGCCAAGGGCAACTTCAATTATCTACAGAATGTTTCGCATCTCCAAGACCCCAGAAACCTGAAAGGAAATGTCCTGAATGGCTGTGAGAGCTTTGTAGGTGGAGCCTCCCCTGAAAACATATTCAGATATGGAATCTTGTTTTCAATGAAAACAATATCTTTTTGCAATGTCATTGTGTTATCTGTGGAAAAAAACATGTTCAATATTTTACGCAACATTTGCATTCTCCGATTGTGTCTCTATTGTGTCTATTAACGTGATGTCTTCTGCCCATTAGTCAGGTCCTGAAGAATTCCCGAATGTCCCGGATACTAACTATGAAAGAACCGAGTTGTAAAAAGAATCTATCAAATTCTACAAAATTTCCAAAAGTCACAATCCCCAGAGTGGACACGCTGTGACAAACATGACTAAAGGACACACAAAGTCAGTTTTTTAGGTGTTAATGAGAAATTAGTAGACGTCAATCCTGCCTGACCAAGACGTGGCTCTGTGCTTTGGTACATACATATGGATGAAGCCTGACCTTGAAGAGGAATGGGCCATAATCAATGATAAGCTGTCGAACATTACTAGTTTTGTTCTGTTCAAAACAAGCTTGGTTGCATGGGAAACTAGGAACCAACTGTACACTTGTTTTTTGAGATTGCGGTGTTTCAACTTTGTTTAGTAACTAGACAGTAGTTGCCGAACCTTGTTTAGAAGTTTTCCTCTTTTAAAGCCTATGGTAATGCCCACTAACTACTTAATGAGCCAGATGGCAAGGCGTTTTTTCAGCTGCAAACCCTCTAATTCAGAGTTTGCAATCACAAAAACATTTCCCCCCATGTACCAAACCCATTTGAGGAGGCAGTACATCTTTGCCAACTTTTAAAATGGATCTGCGACTGGATATATAATTGCAAATTCAGAAGAGAAATATTGTGGACGTCCCTTCCCAATTTGGGATTTGATACCAGATGTATCCACTGGCTTGTGACTGGAACTCCAGTCCAAGCCATTGAAAAGTTAGTGACCTTCAAGTTGGGGCGGTAACTTGTTCTCAAAAAGGATCCCTTCCCCTTTGTGAATTGGGGTACAAGTTTCAGGAGTTCTTGCACTTCTCCAAAACATTGCTGTTATTTTGGTAATCACAGGAAAAAGTGTGCTGAAAGATTCGGCACTTTTTCCTGTAATTAACAAAATAACAGCAATGCCCCGAGTATGAACAAAGAAATAAATACCCAGGAAAAATTGAACTAGGAGAAGTTGTTTTAAATTTGATTTTTAGGTTTTAGCTAATATCCATTTCCTTTGAAATTATTTTCTGTTTCTCTTATATACACGTAGATATCAGATGTATAGTCGTGGTGTTCCTGCTGGTCTGAATCCATGTGCTCCTGCAAGGCTCCCTGCGTCATTGTGAGAACAAGTTCTATTGATAATTCAGAAATGCTGCAGAAAATATTTCTTTGAATGCACAGAAGAAATCAGTGACAAGAGCAACACTGCTTTCTACCTCACTTTTTGGACAAAGGTTGAAAAATAAATATAATTTTTTAGTTGATTCAGTATAACATCTGCAAGGTATTTTTTGTTGTTAACCCTGATGCCCATCTTAGATCCAGGAGCCCTGGATCCATTCCTTATTTGCAGCATAAACAGTGCTTTTGTAATTGATTTCTCTTTAAATTGCATGTAAATACATTTTACGCATTATCCCAAATGATTGGCTTAGAACAAGCCCTCATGTGTTTATATCAAACAACGTGTTTTTAAAAAAAACACATTTATATTGGATTTGATTGCAGCTAAATGTGATGATATACAACTGTGCGTAGCACGAGCAGAGGCAGTGAGAGGATCACTACAGGTCTTCAGATGGCTACATAAGGAAAAACTCCAGTTTTGTGTTTGGTCCCCGTTGAGATTATTTTTAGTTTCTTTCCATAGCATTGTGAACCAAGATTTTTCTAGTGGGTTTTTGTTGGAGGAGTTAAGTTTTTTAAAATCTTTTGTTTGCTAATGTTCTAGTCATGTTGACGTTGTTTTAAAGAAAGTTCTAGTTGTAGCTAGAAAGCAGTGTCAAATATTTTCAGCAAAGGGTGGTGCCGACATTTTTAAATTCTTGTGACAAACATAGTTGTGTGGTTTCGGGGTGTTTTGATTTTGGCTTAATATTGCAACTTTCTAAAGTTGAATATTAAATTATCCTTCAAACTCTGTCTCTTTCCCTTTCTCCAAAAACCAGTTGTAATTTCTTTAAAATGTCAAATACAATAGCCACAGCTTTTTGCCACCTAAATTGATTGGGTACTCCATAAGTGTGTGTTCAAAGTGTCTGACCTTAGGTTGTAAATCCGTTGCTGTGACAGATTACACAGATTTACCGGTGCCGTCTAAACAGTACTAGTTGGTGCCCAGCCCCTTTCCTTTTCCCAGTGTGCACCAGCTCTTCCGGTTAGGCAATCATTCTGTGAAAACAGCCTGTTACTTTGAAGAATAGTATAAGACACACACTGTTTAATTAGGAACAATGTCATGTAGGCGTGTGTTGTAAATGCTAATCAACAGAATAGGTATGGAGCCAGGCTTGAGGGATACACATGTACGATTAAAAAGTAGAGATGAGGGGGGTTCTTTCTGCTCTTCTTCCCTCCCTAATTTCCTTTCTATCAGTCTCAACAGCACAGCAAAAAGGCAAGTTGTAGCCTTACTATTCAGAGGCTTCTAAAAACCCTCAAACCCCATCCAAGAGGCCTAGAAAAGAAAACACATGTCCTAAACAAATGAAAAGCTTAACACGTCTAAGAACGTGCATCATCAGAATATGGAATGTTCATCATCAGAGCACACATCAGGACATGGAATGTTCATCATCAGAGCACACATCAGGACATGGAATGTTCATCATCAGAGTACACATCAGGACATGGAATGTTCTTCATCAGAGCCCACATCAGAACATGGAATGTTCTTTAGAGCATGCATCAGCGGTATTCAATATTCACCGTTGAAGCTTGTGGTAGGATTGGTACACTATTTGACATCAGAAAATAAAGAAGCAGGAGTACGGCAGTGCTAAGCATAGGAGCATGCAGCATACAGGTATGCTAATGTCAAGCATGAGAGCATGCTGTGCGAGTATGTCATGGTTTAGCATGAGAACATGCATCGTGTGTATGGCAATGTCCAGATTCAACTCATGCCGCCAAAGTATGGCATTATCCAACAATGATGAGGCAGTTAGCAATGATCACTCTCAAAGCTAGTGTTGGAGTATGGCAACGTTCAGCATGAGCGCATGCAACACACATTTGCCAATGTCCCACATCCGAACATACAATAGGAGTATGTCAATCTTCTGTATTAGAATATTCTCAAGGACTACACTGACATTCAGCATCAGAGCATGTGCCAGAAGAATGCCAATGTTTAGCATCAGAGCATGCAGTGGGGCTGTGCCCCTTATCAGCAGTAGGGAATGTGCTGGGATTATTGCAAATTGTACCGAAGTTTATATGATATATTGAGTGCTAGGCCTGGGACATCTTCCCAAATACTCCAAGACTAGAGTTAAAATAATAATATATCTTCCAAAATATCAAGGGGAAATTTAGCTGACTTCCAAATTACATGCATTAAAGAAAAAACTACTAAAATAGGAAGATGCATTTTCATTCATAATGTTTAAATGAAAATGTTTCTATGAGAAACATTTTCTGTCCTTTCCTTTCCCCAAACACTTAGCTCTGTTAGACTACATGGCAGCTCCCTGTTAATAAACACGCCACAGAAAGAGAGCTGCATTATTTAAAGACGTTACTGTGATTTAACATTACTGAAACTCCTAAAATAGATACTGTTTATGAAAAATAATGTTTGCTTGACTCTGGTCACAGGTTATTGTTGAGACAAAGTGACTGTCATAGTGGGGTGCACCATATGAAAATTATGAGTAAAGATCAGCCTATTTTAAGTAATCCCACAATAAAATGTGTTTCTAACACATTTGCCTTTAATTTGTAAATCTAACTTTTATAACACACAGACACCTGGCATGATATGTCAATGGCAATCAATGTTAGTGTTTGTATTTTTATTTGTCGGTAAATAAAAAGCAAGACATCCAGTTGCTCCTGGTTTTACACCACACTGTAGACAAGACCAGCTGGGAAGTGTTAAAACATGTCCCTCGAGGTCTTAGGCTCTCACTTGTGTTTTTTTTGCCAATTCTATTGGAGCCTTAAATGGGGTGAGGTGGCAGTTCATATTTACATTAAGTACCATCGAGGCACCTGGTATATCATACGCCCAGTTACAATGTAAATGTCTACTCAGTTAAAGTCATTACTGTCTGAAGGAATACACCCTCATACAAAAATGGGTGGCTGGTGCTCCACCTCAGGCGCTAATGCAGCAAAAACTAAATTCATCCTCATTGTCAGCAACAACAAACAAGCTCAAATCCAGAGCTTAACCTGCTTCTCAGGTAGGCCTAATCACCATGGAAGCCAGTTCCTGGATTGGCTTGCCGAAGCCAACGGTGCCTAAAGTCCTCTTAGCTGAAATGCTACAATGCCTTCAATATATATAAGTCTAATACGGTTGAGCTTCAAGATTGAATTTCAATATCTTAGAGCCGGAGGTGCTGTCTGAGGGTTAGTTTTACTTCAACCCAAGAACAAGGCATTGAATTTTAGTGTTCCTTCCCAGTTGAAGCTGATCAGTTTGTGAATCTAGAACACTGCAGCTTCGAGGCACCTACCTATGTCTTGATTTGAAATTTGCTCAATGGCCACCCCTTCCTCATTTGACCCAGTAGAACTAGTTTGAAGGGGTAATTTTTCAAAATTAGGTAATTAACCTTCTGCGGGTCCTAGACCTACATACAGGCCCTTGCTGAGTGATGTGACAGGATAATTTAGCCATTAAAAGTTTCACACTGATGGATTTGTGCTTTAGGAGGTTTTCCCGATTTACCCTGATGCCAAGGATCTACAATGACTTTGTTGCCCATTGTTTCCTACATACTTTTTACCACCTCTTGACCAAATATTTTTTTTACTTTATTTTCCTTTTATATTTTTATTTGAAACTTGTATGTATCTTTAAGGTCTCTTTCTCTTAACCACGTGTGTTGTTTGTTGGAAATATCTATCTCTGCTGTTTGGGGAAAATATTACATATAACTCATCACATATTTTCACTAAGGAAGTCCCTGGAGCTGTTTATTAGCTGTGAAAACCTTTATGACCAAATTGGTAAACTCGCCCAATAACTATAGTCAACCTACGAAACTACCTCCAGAGAACAAAATGCATCATTCATGCAAACTCTGTTTGGAGCAGTTTCCGGTACCATACTATCATTTATTTATCTATTTATTTTATTTATTTGCATAGTTTTATGTAGCACAGGTCAGGACTCGAGGGTGACAGAGAGAGAGGAATTTACAATGTAGAAACAAGTCTTTGCTAGACCAAAGCATGAGCAATATCATTACAGTGCATGATAGAGAAAAGGCCACTCTTAAGCAGAAGTCCACCAAACTCTCAACAAGCCTAAAGACTTTAGAGACATAGATTTGCTCCATTGTAGAATATGCAAAACAAGAGCATTTTCATTGAGTTACTTTGCTACTTGAGTATGGTGAATATTGAAAAAGGGTGACATAAAAAGTGAATATTTTTTAATTCATCCTATGCCATGGAAACATTGTCCTTGTGGTATACCTGGTATGCAGTTGCGGCATGTCAGGTATTTACATTGTGACCTATTTCACTGTAAAATGCACATACACGTCTGTCTTCATATCAGTCTGCTGCTCTTACCTTTGCAAAGGCTACTGTTGAATGAAGTAAAACATTGTGGTGGTTGGTCACGGGGACAGTGTGAAATGTCTCTACTTTTTAGTGGGCAAATAGCTAAGTAACAAAGATTATGTACAATCTGCAGCAGCAGCCAGGGAAATACCAATACAATGGCACTAGCCATAGGGCTGCTGACTTAGGAGCTGAGGTTCTGCATTAAATGAAAGACCAAGTAGATTATTATGTCAGTGGCGGGTGCGGGAGATCCACCACAAACCAACTGATGTCACACTCCGCCATATTTGTAGTCCCCCCCGCCTTTTTTAGAAAAGAGAAACCACCTAGTTTCTAAACACACAGCCTCAGTCTGCTCTGCTTCCGGAAGCTCAGTCCTCATAGTGTACGCCTTTCTACCGGCAACACTACTTTGTGTTGCCGGTAGACGCTGGGTCGTCCTGCGCAAGAAAAGACCAAACAAAAATGGCCGTCGAGAGCAGAAGGAAATCTCCCTGTGCGTCGGAGACTTTTTTTGTATTTCAAACCTGAATCCTCATTTTGGGTGTTTGTTTCTGAAAAATAAAAGCAATTCCACGTAGCATGCTATGACATCGCAGCTCACCCAGCATTCATTTTTTTCAGAAAGGGCTACTGCCACATTCGGAACTCTTGATGTAGTAGGTGGGATGCCACTGGAGTGGGGGAGGACCCGCACCACTTGAGTAGTTTGGCAGCCTGTGTGCCAAATTGTAAATTATGCACTAAGCCACAATTCTAGGGGAGAGTCCAGGACCTGCCACCCCTCGCATAGGAGGTCTGCACTCAGGGGCCATGATAAATTAATTAGACAGAGCAGATCGCACCCTGGAAAGTTGTAGAAACAATGGCGCCGCATGGGTGGTGGGAATCCATTTTCACAGTGTTCTGGTTTTTCACCAACCAAAGGTGATACACGTCTTAACAAAGGAACTGTTTCTGTCTATACTGTACATTGTGTTGAGAATATGACTCAAAGCATGTAATTGCTTTTGGAGCGCAACCTATTGGCAATTGTATATTTTAATTTCCATGGTTAATGTTTCGATGACTTGACCCCTTCATCAGGAATGGATCGATATGTATATACTTTTCTAAAAATCTCTGAATTGTTTTACATACATGTACATGAGCAGTCGTATTAAACATTTGTAAATGTACCAGATGCAGGAGTGTCTGGCCTGCATATTGCAAATAAACTGAATTTCCTATACTGTCCTTATTTCCTGAGACTGTTTGCAAGATTTCATGATTGATAGGTCATAGTGTGATGGTTGATGATGTTGCAAACATGTGAGTAAGCAACAAGCATGAGTATTTGCAACAGATGTACTTGCATGTTAAATTTGTACACAAAAGATAATTCCTTTCTTTTAGGAACAATACAATATTTTTCATTTTCTATTCAAGATTATTCTACGTGGTATGTCAGTGAGAAGATGCATACATTTTTTATTGTAAATCTCCACTTCCCCGATATTTCAACCTTCAAATACTAATTTCGCTACCAAATACATCTCAACTAATAGTCACTACTACTGGTCAATTTTGACACTGCACTGCAAAGAAGATTTTCATACAATTGTTTACTTTTAATTTTGCAAACACCATCTGCTTTAACTAAGTCCATGATAGGGTACCTGAAACAACAGTGCACGCAGCACAGCGCATGGTGAACATCCAGATCTGATCCGAAGAATTTAGTTTACACCATGGTCATATCCAGACTTGAAAACAGCAAAGATCTATTCATGGTTCTCCCTATGATCGAACTTGCACCCTTGAAAGCGGTACTGAACTCTGCGACCCGTCTCGAACCCGGAGCAAGAAAATTCAATCATATCTCTCCAGTTCTAGCATCATTGAACAAGCTGCCTCTAGAGACACATAGCACATTCAGAGCTGCATGGATCACACATAAGGCACTACAAATGGCTACCCAAGAACAGCTGGCCTACAAACTGACCTTAGCTGCAGGAGGTAATGTGGGAAGATCCCCTCAGGCTTTGGACTGTCCACGTTTAAGTAAAGCGCCAGCATGAATTGCACATTTTCAGGCAATGCCTCAAAAATGTGCCATGCCCTCCCTATAAACAAACAATTTGCAGGACCTCCTCCTTCACAATGTTCTGGACAATCTTAAGGAATCAACTGATTGCTCCACGCTGACTCAGAGCTCCTATTACAGGTTCCCGACTTCTGTTAATGTCATCACAGAAGTCTTTCTCACCGCCTACCCATAGATGTTCTCCTGTTATGTATAATATGACTCTCAAATACGTCAAGTATTCTGTCATCCTTGGCCAGGTTCAAGACCACGCTATACAAACCCCAAATTGAAAAAAAGACCCAACCTATGTTCAAGTGAATTTGCATACCAAGAACTGACAATATAAACTAGAAAAGCTCTCCGAACAACTGCCATATTTTCATCATTTATCTCAAGACATGGCAAACAGTGTACAGCAGCTTCTGGTTCCTCTCTGCAGTGTCATTGCAGCCCCAAAGTTTGGGGTACAGCTACTCAAAAGCACAAATCAAAAACTATGATTTGAATACAAGTACTAGTTTGGGCTGTGCAAGAAGCTGCCATGGAGTCCATGAAAAAAATGTGAGCGATCTTATCTAAACAGATCAGCAGAGGACAATCATGAGAAAACAAGCATTTGCAACGCAATTGTTCTCGTATTCAGGTGAATTTGAGCTATTGGCATTGTAAATGACAATTCATTTTATTTATGTGTTTTTTTTTTAAGTTCAAAAGAAATATTTTATTAAGAAGAATAAAGGTGTCAACACAAAAGTCATAACCATAAATTCATGTCAGTACAGTACAATGGGTTCCACTATGCAAAACCAAATCGGACTTGTGGATAAGAAATAAACAAATAAACAAATAATACATAAAGAATCAATCATAGAAGTACTAGAATCATAAATAATCTGGGAACGCACAGGGAAATCAAGGAGGTTTCAGGACCTCCTGCTGAGATGGTTTTAACTGAGAACATCGTTTGGCACATGCATCAAGGTAAAGTGTAAGAGGGGACCACAGATCCAACCGCTTCGCTGCCGCCTGTATAGGATATACAAAGGAAGTGTCCAACCTGTGGTTGTGGCAAACAGCATACCACCATGCCTTATAAGAAATTTTTGCAAAATCCTTCCAGTTAACAGTGAGTTGCTGAAAGGCAGCCGCTAGTAACAAATCAATAATTTTAACATTAACTGTAACATTTCCCCAGCAAGGTGCAAGACTCCCTAAGAAAACATTGGTAATGGAGAATGAGAATTTCGTACCAAAAATGAGATTAATTTGGGTCCAAACTTGTTTCCAAAAACTATCTACTAATGGACATAAAAATAACATATGCAATAAGTCAGCATTTGGAGAAGAGCATGACCAGCAAACATCCGAAGTAGTCGGAAACCTGCTGTGCAAAACTCTTGGAGTAAGAAAAGTCAATTATACACAAAAAACAACGTTTGTATTATACTAGCTGCCCTGGAGGATTTGTGCAGTTTAATCCATAAGTTGTTCCATAAAGCTACTGGCCACGAGAGTTGAAAATCACACTCCCATGCTTCTTCTGTTTTAGATTTCTGCCTGACATTATCTTTTCCTTGTAAAGTTTTGTATATAATGGAGGCTGTGGGTTTAGTTTTAAGCAGGGTAAAAAGTTGTGAAAAAGGGGTCTGGGGAGTAGGAGCATTGGATGTAGCAGATAATCGAACATATTTATCCATCACAGCCAACTTAAGTAGATTATATTTATGTGTAAATGAAGCAGGTAAATTGAATACTTGTCTAAGTGAGGAAAAAGATAAAAAGTTTGAGTGTGAAAATCACTGGTTTATCCATATTAAACCTTTCCGTCGCCAGGACTTCCAATAAAATGGTTTATTGCGGATAACCAAATCCTTGTTGTGCCAGATTGTTGAATTCAAGAAATGGTCCAAAGTGTTGGGGGACGGAGGAAGCGTAGAAGCCAAAAGTTTAGAAGTCAACTTCAGTATAGGAGTGTACACAGCCTGCGGTTTACGTGAAAAAGACAGGTACTCAGAGAAAGAGAAAGGAGATAAAAAAAGCCGTTCAATTGTGATCCATAAGGGGTCATTCTCCGAGGGGTCAAGCAGCCAGAGAGAGGCTTGATGTAGGAGAAAAGCTTTTTGGTAGACCTGAAAATCGGTAAAATTAACTCCACCTTCAGTTTTAGGACGTACTAGTTTGGACATAGACATTCGAGATCTCTTCGAGTTCCACAAAAATGAGGAGAGGGTGGAATTGATCCTTTTAAAAAATTTAGCAGGAATGGGAACTGGAATGTTAGAGATGGTGTATAGTACAATAGGTGATAACATCATCTTTATAGTATCCAGGCGACCCCACCACGATAGGTAAAGAGGATGCCATTTAGCCGCCAGATCAGCAATTTTCTGTATACACCTGTTCATGCATAGCGTCACCGTGTCCGATATTGAAGAGGTAACATGCAAGCCAAGGTATTTATTATGGGAGGGGCTCCATGTGAAATTTGAGGCATTAAAATCCACCTTAAAAGTGTACTTGGTCAGGGGAAGGATCTCACATTTAAGTAAGTTTGTACCTCCGCCAGAAAGGCAGGAATAGAGTCATTAGGATTAGACATAAAAAGTAAGATGTCATCAGCATAAGCAGCTAACTTAATGTGAGAATTTTTTGTTTGAAAACCGTGTAAATTCGTATTTTGACGTAGTTTAGAGAGAAATGGCTCCAAAGCTAAATTAAAGAGGAAAGGAGAAAGAGGGCAACCTTGACGCACTCCTCTACCCAAGTCGAAGAACGAGGAAATCAAGCCATTGGCGCAGATAGCCGCACGTGGATTTGAATATAGAAGAGAAATCAAAGGTATAAATTTAGACCCAAAACCAAACCATCTGAGAGTATAGAACAAATAGGCCCACTTAACCCTGTCAAATGCTTTCTCAGCATCGAGTGCGATTGCCGCGAGAGAGTGTTTAAAATGTGAAGATTTAGAAAGAACATTAAAAAGGAGTCTTGTGTTATCAGTTATAAACCTACCCTTGACAAAACCAGATTGTTCCTTCCCTAATAAATCAGGCAAGTAAGAATCAAGTCGTATGGCTAAAGCTTTAGAGAAAATTTTATAATCGATATTTACCAGGGAAATGGGTCTATAGTTTTTACAATACCTATGATCTTTACCTTCTTTGGGTATGAGACAGATGTGTGCTTCTGAGAAAGACCCTGAGGAACTACCTAATGTACTAAATAGATTTATTAGAGAATGTAATTTGGGCAATATGAGTTTGGAGAAGTGCTGATAAAATTCTACTGTGAACCCGTCAGGTCCTGGTGCCTTATCTTTTTTAAGTTGCTGAAGGGCATTTGACAGTTCTTGCTGTGTCAAATCTGACTCCAGGAGGGCCAGATCCGGCAAAGCGCGAGGAGATCTTTGGAGATTCGAGAAAAAATGGGATAAGGAATGATCAGAGGGCTGTGACTCCGAGGTGTAGAGAGACTTATAAAACCGAGAAAATTCGTGCAAAATATCAGCATCTTTGAACTTTAGGTCCGAGCAGTCATCATAAATAGATTCAATGGTAAGTTTATTATGTTTAACTTTTAAATAATTAGCCAATATTTTCCCCGCTTTGTTTTTACCCCCATAAAATTTGGGGCTGGATTTTAACAAATATAGTGAAGCGTCCTCCGTTGATTTCTTGTTAAATTGCAATTTGGCATTGATGAGAGCTGTGAGAGACTGCTTCGAGTGTGAGGTGTAAAAAGAGTGCTCCAATTTTTTATGTCCTGTAGAAGGTCCTTAGTGAGTTTGCGGGAGATTTTCCGCCTCTTAGCAACAAAGCCAATAATAAAATCCCTCGCTGAGGATTTAAAAGTGTCCCATACAGTTGAGAGGGGCATGGAAGGGAAATCAATTCTTGATTGAGTTTAGTGTGATGGGGAATAAAAAGTATACTCTCTGGTAACCGGATTACAGAGACGCCAAGCGTCCAAAAGCTTGTACTGGGATATGGTTCTTAAAAATGATTTCTGGGATTTATTAGGAATGTAGGAAACTCTAGAGTTCCTGTCTATAAACGGGTCAAAGATCTGGTTACAGTCGCCAGCTAAAATGAAATTGTCCTCCATTTAGAGAGCAATCTGTCTAGCCAGCGTGGACCAAAAGGAGGGTTTGCCACACGTAGGGGCATAAACGTTAAAAAGAGACACAGGAACTCCCTTCAAGGACAATTTAACATTCAACCATCTTCCATTTACATCTGAATCTTGAGACAATAGTAAAAACGGGAGGGACTTACGACATAGAATCATCACTCCGTTCCGTTTACCATCACCTGGAGAAAAGAAAACTTCCCCCACCCAACCTCTTTTCATCTTTAATGATTCAACGTCAGAGAGGTGAGTTTCCTGTAAAAAAAACAATATCCGCATCCAGCTTTGCTAGGTGAGTCAAAATTCTTTGCCGTTTGATGGGAGAATTTAAGCCCTTAACGTTTCATGTAATCAATTTCAAAGGCATAAATATTCAAAGACAAAACATAATGCAACCATAAAGCAAAAGTCCAATTCAAAACAAGAACATTGTAGGATAAAAAGAAGATAGAGCAAAGAGGAAACAAATTGTGCAGTGACACAGTTAGAGTGAGAAGATGAATCAAATAACCAGAACAGTAAAGGTTGGTCAGAGGTCATGACAAGAAGAAGTGGAAGCCAAATGGATAGGTAATAGGGAAATGAAGAAATAGTTATGACAGAAAGAATAGTCGAAAAGCTCAGATAGGGTGAAATGAGTAAACTAGAAACACCTACTGACGAAAACCTGCTAGCATTTAAAGAAGAACAAAAAACAAAAACACAAAAGAGAAAATAGCTAATGAAGAACAAAAAGAAGACATACCTACAAAAGAAGAATCAGGAATATGCGGGGGAGGGGTGGAACCACGGGGAGTAGGCAGCACGTCTGATGTCGGCGAAGCGGAAAGTCGGGGAGAAATCACATTACAACGATGAACATCTGCGGAGACAACATAAAAGATAATCCTATAGAACCAACATTGAGACACATGAATGAGACATACAAAGGATCGACCGAAAACAGAAAAACCAACAATAATGATAAAGAACCAGTCATGAAAAATATAACTTCGTAAAAGCGGCATCAAGATAATCAACTTCTACCGGAGAAACATTCCTACACACTTTTTAAATAAAATGAGAAACTTAACAAAGTCTGAGGAACCTGTGGAAGAAAAAAGGAACCATTCAAGCGGTCGATGAGGAGGAAGGACCGGAAGAGTCCATGGCGACTGTTTTGCAAGAGTTAATAAAGCTTTGTAGATGAATTGGGTCTTTGTATGTCGTTGTTCCATTGTTATACGTAACTTTGAAGAGGCAAGGATGGAAAAGGCCGAACCTTGCCCCTAAGGAGCGAAGATCAGCTCTCATACTGAGGAATGCCTTGCGTTTATTAGCTGTAGCTTTAGCGTAGTCTTGTGTGAAAAATAAGGACGAGTCTGACCACGTAATCCTCGGAGAAGCTCTGACTGCAGAAATCCCTTTCATCAGATCTGTATATTCCAAAAAGTAGATAATGACACCTCTTGGTTTCTGCGAGGTGCTAGCTGGGGATGGGGCATGACCCAACCTGTGTGCCCGTTGAATATTGAGCTGCGTCCCTTCTGATAAGTGAAGAACTTTGGTCAAAAAAGATTTAAAAAAGGCGATCGGGTCTGGCCCCTCAATTCCCTCTCCCGGGCCATAAATACGCAGGTTATTCCACCTGTTGCGATTTTCAAGATCCTCAACCTGTTTCTGCAGCACGGAGACCTGAGAGTGTAGATGAGAAACAACTGAGCAGGACTCTTGTAGAGAGGAAACAGACTCTTCAACAGTAGAAATTCTTGCATCCAGTTGGGACCAATTATCCTCGAGTAAAAGCTCCATTGATACCGGTGAAGGCGAGGGAGGATCTTTTTTAAGGCGCTTAGTTTGGGATTTACTGGTAGCACCGGAAGAGGGATCCATAGTGGCAGTTGAACAGTGAGGTGGAGTCATTAAAGGGAGGTCTAGCTTGGAAAATTCCTTGAAGAGCTTTGAGTTCTTTATAAAAATATGTGGCTTGGATGTAAAACTATGCGTCCCTTTTGTTCTGCCCATACAAACGCTGACCTAAGGTTCCCACCACCAAGGCACAGTAAGTGCGCACTAGGTGAGACCTGTACGACACAATGCGAGAGCACCCAGTCTCTGCCATGAACACTCCCCTTGAGAGTAAAAAAAATATCAGTGAGAAGGTAACACAGTTACTCAACAACGTGCTTTAAGGCAACGAAGATGAAGTGCACAAGTGGCTCAAATAAAGGGGTTTGCAAGGTACACTGAAAGCAAAACCCAAGAAAATTTCAGCACAAAGAAAATATTATATTGTTTCTCAGTCAGCAACATCGAAGCCACATTAAAAAGTTCCACAGGAATTTCAACAGAGTCGCAAAATGGCCACCGTGTTTAAGTTCCTCACATTCTCAAGAAACCCCCAGCAGCAGACTTACAGCCACAATCTTCAGCAAAATGAGGTGAGGCCTTGTCAAAAAAAACGCTTTAAGAGCAGGCTGGGGGCACTTAGAAAAATTACGAAATGTTCTGATGAAGTGTCAGCAAAACCGCGAATCGCAGTAAAAAACAAAATGGCGGCAACCAGAGGACGCGGCCACAAAGGGGATTAAACCACATACTTGCTGGCAAAAACTGCAGGTTTCATGAATGTCCAAACGATCACCAGGTCTTCATCCGCACGAATCCGCTGTCATTTCGAGTCAGCTCACTCGAAAAGCGTGATTACTCCGTAGACTGCCGGAGAGCCTCATCCGAGCGCCGCCATCTCCGTCAGACGCCAAGCCACGCCCCCCCTATTTATGTGTTTTGAAAACCTGCAAGTGGTGCATACATACGCACTTTGTACTTGAAGTCATTGCATACAAGAAGCAAGGCTGGCAATAAAAGAGGCGCAGATAATGCCAGCCTTGCTTCTCGTAAGCAAGGACTTTAAGTACAAAGTGTGTGTTTACGCATCGCTTGTAGGTTTTCAAAATACATAAATGAAAGGCATTGGCATTTACAATACCAATAGCTCAAACTCTCGCAAATACGAGACCTATTGCATTTCAAATGCTTGTTCTATTTTGGTTTCACCATTGGGGTCATCCTCTCTGTGATTTCATGCGGCAAGACAGGGATCAAGCAAATTACAAAATCTCCCTCTTATGGATATAACATCCTTGGTGATTCATCCAAAATGTACATATAGTTGTCCCGCAGACTTAAAACAAGACAGGGATAATGCATGGAAAAGGGGGGATGTCAAAGTCTGCCCGGTTGCACTGTGATGCATGCAGCCCTACTTTATATCATTGTCACTTGTGAAAGACACGTTATATAGCAATCCGGCAGCGCATGCTGGGTCAAACAATTTTAGAGTCCACCGTGTTTGCCAGCATTGCTTGTTACACACATTGCTTGTTACGCACCGCCCAGAGGCTGAAGAAGCGAGCAGAGCTAGGTGTAGAAAAAGGAAGACCAGAGGAGGAAACCAAACTCCTGTGCGCTTGCCCTCAGCTTTTACTGCAGTCCGTGCATGCTGATATACTGTTGGTTTGCGCGAGCCCATTGGCTCCTTTCCTCAGGCACTGCCAAGCCAGTGACATGGTAGGATTTTCCTGTCCTCAAGTCACATATTATTGGTTGTCCTATTACACAACCTTTTTCTGTATACGTGACACAAAAAACTGAGAAGGCTGGATAAGGGAAACGTGCGGGCCCGTAGTGGATTTACCTGCTTGACTGCTCCATAAACTGTACTCCACCTTGGTGCTGTTGGCACAGGTCAGGGCCTGAAAAAATGTTCAGAGCACGTCCACGCCACGTTTGCTGCTGCTATTGAAAGGAGTTAAATCAGGCTCTGTGAGATACAGCTATGTGTGTAGAAATATCAAAATAAGCAGACATGCTTTTTTTTATTACTTCACCAAAAGTATCCTGAAAAACAGGAAGGAAAAATGCAGGTTACAAAGTCAAAATGCAGCCAATCAGCAGTCCGCTGTAATGGCTGCACGGCTCTGTATAATGGTTAGCTCGTGGCCGGGCTCGTGATCAGGAATGTCCCCAGATGTATCACATAACTATCCTCCCTCTACCACACACCTCATTCACCTCTACATGACAAAGACAGTCAGTGTTTAAGCACCCTCCAGTAGGTTGCACTGCGTGAACCCTTAAACTTCTTTTGACGGTCAGCGGGGGCTTTGCTAAGAACAAGCATTTGCAATGCAATAGGACTCGCATTTACACGAGACCTATTGCATTGCAAACAGTAGTTATCACCGACAACAGGAGGGAGGGCGTGGGGAGGCACGGACAACGTGAGTGAGGGGGGAGAAGGCACAGACAACGGGAGTGCAGGTAGGAGAGAAGTGAGAAGGCACGGACAACAGGAGTGCGGGTGGGGTGGGTGAAAAGGCACGGACAACGGGAGTGCAGGCGGGGGAGGGGTTGAGAAGGCATGTGTGAGAAGGAGGCCTGATATATGCTGTCCACTAGTTCTAGTGGGCACCTTGTATCAGTCCAAACAACCCCTTATGTTGATAGGTTAAAGACAACCTTTATTGAAAGCTATCCTAGTGGGAGCTATGGAGAGCAGCCTTCAGGCCAAGTCTTGAAGGAATGTAAAGCAGCTTGCTTTACCAGTCTATAATCTCTTGAATGATCAAATAAAAGACAACCACGCCATGTATATATTCAAAATATATGTATTTAGGTTAACACACACCCCTCTAGTCTCTTTATGAGACTGGAGTTCGAAGAACTTTGCTTACAAGTCAGCAATTATCAGTAATAGCAAAAATACACGTTTGGGCCCTAGGGGTGTACCAAACCATATACCAAAAAAGTGGTATAAGAACCACGACTGGAATAGACACTAGACCTATAGCCTGTAGAATCGCTGGGACCCCAAGGAACCACCCAAGGTAGTGACACAGGGGACCCATGAGGACTGTATGCAGTGTGTAAACACAACCGCGGGTTCCCGTTATCTTCTGTGGGCAATGTCGCGGTTGGAAATTTAAAGATTAGGGACACTTCTAATCGAGTCAGGACCAAACCCTTTTTGACTTAAGAAGTTCTAGGGTTAGCACTCACGAGAGCACCAGAGTACTCGAGTTACCTCACCCAGGGAAGCCGGGTGCATAGGTGTCTTTTGGTGTCGGGTCGCGTCGTTGATTTCAATGGGAGCCTGCAAAGAACTGCTACTGCCGTGAAGAGGAGAAGTGTCCGAAGAGATCCAAGCCTGGATCTGGGATGGAAGGAACCTGAAAGCAGAGGGGACAGAGTCTGGGTCACTTGCCAGTGACCGAGGGCAGGATGGACTAATGCCCACAGATGTCGGGTGCTTCAGGTGAGTTGATGGGTGTCTTGACTCTTCAGCAACAAGGTCCAGGAGGTGTTGACGAAGTCCATGAGCCGGATTCGAGCAGTCCCACAAAGTTTGTTGAGTGCTGCGGTGTTGGCGACCAGAATAGACCCAACAAGCCTTGGCAACGGCAAGTCACTGGAATTCAGAGAAAGGACTGCGGTGCAGACCAGCAAAGTCTGAGGGACTCACCCAGCGAGGGTAAGTCAGGGCACGTCTGGAGCAACCAGGAAAGCCCAAGTAGAAAAGGAGTTGCCTTCGTGGGGACCTGCCAGCCAATGGGCTAGTGATTGCAAAGGAGCCTCAAGCAGTCGCACTTGGAGCTGGCCCATGGGTCACTCGTGGAGTGGAGGCCAACAATCTTCGGTGCAGGAGGTGCTCAAGGCTGGGGCTACTCGGAGCCCAAAGCACAACTTTGAGGAGGACCAGGGAGATAGTGTTGCTACAAAAGTTTATGGTGTTCCGGGGTCACGGTTCCACATCACCCACGATAGCCACGGGCCTCAGCTTTGCTGTGGACTCAAGGTAACCTCGGGGAAATCTGGAAATCCACCTCTGGTGATGCAAAGACTTCGGCATCCAGCGGGAGCTTCAGCGATGCAGACCGGTCAGTTGCTTCTTTGGTGCCTGCCAAGCAGGGGAGTTACTCCTTGACCCCATGGGAGATTTCTTCAGTTTTCTAGTCAGGATAGAACGTCGAAGGTCCAGGATATAGGTAGCAGAGTTTCGTCCAGAGTAATCTAAAGTCCTAGGGACTGGATTCCTATACTTATAGTAAATTTAGGGGATGGACTAACTCTAAGGCCCCACCTATGGGTGGGCTTGGAAAGAGGAGTGGTTACACCCATTTCCTTTGTCCAGTTTTGCACCAGAGCAGGGGCAAGTAGCCCCTGCAACCAGTTTCAACTGGGCTATGCACAGGGAAAGCAAACATGCCCCAGTGCAGGACTTCAAAGGACCAGAGAATGCTCCCGCCCAGCCCCAATACACATCTGCCTGTCGGGAGGTGGGCACACCTCCCTTCAACAGGAAACCTATTGTCCAGGCCAGAGTTTCGGTCAGCAGCAGGAGGCCAGACCCGTGTCTGTGGCAGAGGCATCCATTTTGTGATGCCAGGGCTCAGGAAAGTCCTACCGAGTTTGACCAGTGTGAACATGTCTTTCCCTCTAGAAGGGTGGAATTCTACCCCCGCCGCCAGAACTAGCAGGGGGGTAGTATTCGAAAGCGCTTGACACCAAACACAACATTTTGTGATGCAGCCATTCCAAAGTTACCATTTACCGCGAGGTTATAATGCACTTAAGAGTATATGGTATGGCTGTATCACTGAACAGCCATAAGGAAGTATCTCCGAAAGCTGCAGAGGGGCTCAGCTCATGCTTGGGCACCCTCTCACACAAAACCAAGCACTCTGCCTTCAGGATTGTCAAGGCCTGCCATAGGAGTGGCTTATAGGTTTATATGTGTCTGTATATATGTGTGGATATAGGTAGCCTATACCACTGTAAGGGGTGCAAGCACACCCTTACCCAGGCTGCAGTAGCAGACCTGTGGTGCCATTTTGGAGTGCTTCCCAGGGGTGGCATAATACATGCTGCAGCCCCTGGTAGGCCTCTGAGGTACCTATGCCCTAGGTACATAGTATACCATATACTAGGGGCTTATAAGGCACTCCAGAATCCAATTAGATATGTACCTAATGTACATGCAAACCATTTTAGAGAGGAAGCAGCTAGGCTGTGGTCCTGATTAGCAGGGCCACAGCCAGACTAAGGTCGAAAAACAGTGAAACACCAGCAAAAAGTGAGGTTACCCATGTGATCCTACTCTCCTACACAACCCCCCCTCCCCCAAACGCAGGGACATTAAACTAACCTTGACCAGTTGAGTCTTCATGTTCTAAGTGTAAATACCTAGGGGGTCCATTTGCATTGGCATGGTCACTCCCAGGTCTATGTTCCACTGTAAAGTCCATCCCCTGTAGGGAAATGGACCACCTAAGCAGTTTGGCGTTTTCACCCTTCATTTGTTTTAGCCATAAGAGGGGCTTATGGTCTGTCTGAACAGGGAAGTGAGTACCAAACAAGTATGGCCTCAACTTCTTCAGAGCCCAAACCACAGCAAAGGCCTCCCTCTCAATGGCTGACCAACGTTTCTCTCTAGGGGTCAGCCTTCTGCTTATTAAAGCTACTGGCTGATCCTGACCTTCATCATTCAATTGTGATAGTACAGCCCCTACCCCCAATTCAGATGCATCTGTTTGGACAATGAACCCCTTGGAGTAGTCAGGACTCTGCAGAATGGGAGCAGAGCACATGGCCTGCTTCAGGTCATCAAATGCCTTTTGACAGCTAGCTGTCCACTGAACCTTTTTGGGCATCTTTTTAGAAGTTAACACATTCAAGGGTGTCACTATTGATCCATACCCTTTGACAAATCTTCTATAGTACCCAGTCAGGCCTAAGAAGGCTCTCACCTGAGTCTGGGTAGTTGGAGCAACCCAGTCAATTATGGTCTGGATTTTGCTCTGCAATGGTTGAACCTGGCCTCCACCTACAAGGTGGTCCAGGTACACAACCTGACTCTGCCCTATCTGGCACTTAGTAGCCTAGATAGCGAGGCCTGCCCTTTGCAGGGCCTCCAAAACATTCCTCAGGTGGACCAGGTGATCCTCCCAGGTGGAGCTAAAGACAGCAATATCATCTAGATATGATGCACTAAAGTCTTCCAGGCCTGTAAGGACTTGATTCACCAACCTTTAGAAAGTTGCAGGTGCATTATTTAAACCAAAGGGCATTACCACAAATTGATAGCGTCCACTAGGGGTAGAAAATGCGGTCTTTGGCTTTCCATCATCAGCTAGTCTCATCTGCCAGTAGCCAGCTGTTAGGTCAAATGTGCTTAGAAACTTGGCTGAGGCCAAAGTGTCTATCAGCTCATCTGCCCTAGGGATGGGATGGGCTTCAGTCCTAGTGACTGCATTGAGACCTCTGTAGTCTACACTAAACCTCATCTCTCTTTTTCCACCACTGGTGTGAGGTTTAGGTACCAGGACTACTGGGCTAGCCCAAGGGCTAACTGAGGGTTCAATCACACCCAGACCAACATCGTTTGGACTTCTGTCCTTATACAGTCCCTGACATGGTCAGGTTGTCTGTAGATTTTATTCTTCACAGGTAGACTGTGCCCAGTGTCCACTTCATGAGTGCACCAGGTGGTCTGACTTGGAGTCAGAGAAAACATATGGCTAAACTGGCTGAGAAGGTTTCTACAGTCAGTTTGTTGCTGAGCAGTGATTCTACCTGCCAAGGCTACACCTTCAACTGACCCATCATCAGGGTTCTGAGAAAGCAGGTTAGGGAGTGGGTCACTCACTTCCTCCTGTCCTTCATCAGTAGCCATGAGCAAGCCCATGTCTGCCCTGTCAACAGAGCTATGTCCATCATCTCCTTGTGTTTGCTTTGTTTGTACTAAGTTGTCAGGGTATGCCCAAACGTGGGTCCCTTGCTCAATTTGCCACTGGATTCAAGCTAGCCTGGCTGAAGAGGGGTGTTACCCCGAAACCGGTCCCAGGATGCTTGTTTATGGTTCAGGGAAGAACTGGCTTGGCAGTTCGAGCTGGACTGGTCCCATGAAGCACAGGGTCAACACTGATTTGCACATAGCTCGGTCTGAACTGAGGTGGTGAAGTGAGCTAAAGAATGATGATGGATCCAACCCAGATCTTTGACTGGGGGTGAGTGTCTGAAAAGTTTCAGCGCTCCCTCCATCATCTCCTTGTGTTTGCCACTTTCTAAAAGTGGCATTTTCAAAAACTCAATTTAAAAACCATGCTCACTAAAAAGTGTGTTATTAAATTCTGAATTCAGAGAGCCTAAACTCAAAAATGTATATTTGTCCCAATGGAAAGTTACACTTGTTAGAAGTTGCAAGGCAGCTCCCATGTTAACGTATGGGAAAGACAGCCTTTCAATAGTGCAAAACGAAATGCACAAAATTTCACTATCAGGACATGCAAAACACACCAGCACATGTCCTATCTTCCACATACACTGTACCCTGCCTATGGGGGGGTACCTTGGGCTTACCTGAGGGGTGCCTTACATGTAGGAAAATGGATGGTTAGGGCCTGGAAAGTGGGTGCCCTTGCCAGGTCAACATGGCAGTTAAAAACTGCGCACAGACACTGCAGTGCAGGTCTGAGACACATTTACAGGGCTACCCATGTGTGTGACACAACCAGTGCTGCAGGTCCACAAGTAGCATTTGATTTAAAGTCCCTAAACACACGCAGTGCCCTTTACTAGGGTCTTACCAGTAAATCAAATATGCCAATCATGGATAACCAATCAGAATCACAATTCACCCAGTGACCACTTGCACTTTGGCACTGATCAGCAGTGGCAAAGTGCCCAGAGTACCTAAATCAGCAAAAATGAAATCCAGCACACAGTCCCAAAATACAGGAGGTAGAGGCAAAAAACCAGAGGAAACCACGCCAAGGATGCCAGGTCTAACACGTGCCCCTCCAGCTGAAAGTAGAGAGAACTACCCTCCCTCATAGGTGCTCTCATCACTAAGGTGGAAGAATCTGGGCAGACCATCTGCATTGGCATGTTCTGTACCAGGGTGATGTTCTACCGTAAAATCCAATCCCTGTAGGGAAATAGGCCACCTCAACAGTTTTGGGCTCTCACCCCTCATCTACATCAACCATCTGAGGGGTCTGTGGTTTGTTTGAACCTGGAAGTGAGTCCCAAACATGTAGGGTCTTAACTTCTTCAGCGCCCAGACCACAGCAGATGCGTCTCGCTCAATTGTGCTTCAACTCTGTTCCCGGGTAAGTAACCTCCGACTGATGAAGGCTACAGTTTGGTCTAGGTCCTCATCATATAGCTGTGCAAGAACTACCCCACACCATGCCCTGAAGTGTCTGTCTGCACAACAAATGCCTTGGAGAAGTCTGGTGCCTTCAGCACGGGCGCCGTGCACGTTTCAGCCTTCAGGGCAACAAAGTGGTCTGACAAGCCTCAGTACAGATCACTTTCCTGGGCTGCTTCCTAGAAGTTACCTCAGTCGAGGAGCCAACAAGGGTGCCATACCCCTTGACAAATCTTCTGTAATATTCGGTGAGACTAAAAAGGTTCTCACCCTAGTCTGGGTCTTGATGGGATCCAAAGCCAGAATGGTGTCAATCATCGGTTGGAGGGGTGCCACCTTGCCTCTTTCTACTTGGTGTCCCAAGTACACCACAGACCCCTGCCCTATTTGGCACTTACTTGCCTTAAAAGTGAGGACTGCCTTCTGCAGTGCCTTCAACACTTCCCTGAGGTGTTGCAGGTGTTCCTCCCAGCTGGTGCTAAACACCAAAATGTCATCCAGGTAGGCGGCACTGAAATCATCCAGCCCACCAAACCTGATTTACCAACATCTGAAAGGTGGCAGGGGCGTTCTTCAACCTAAAAGGCATAACCAGGAACTGGTAGTGCCCCTCTGGCGTTGAAAATGCAGACCTCGTTCTGGCTTCATCAGTCAAGGCAATCTGGCAGTACCCAGATGCTAAGTCAAACATGCTGAGGAACTGGGCAGCTCCCAAACAATCAATAAGCTCATCAGCTCTGGGGATGAGGTGTGCATCAGTCCTGAAGATGGCCTTGAGCCCGCAGTAGTCCACACAAAACATTGGGACCAAGGCCACTGGGCTGGCCCAAGGGCTGTTGGAGGGGTCTTTCATCCCTAATGCTAGCATCTTGGAGACTACCTCCTTGATGCTGGCTTTGACCTTGTCAGTCAGCCTGTGAATCTTGTATTTTACAGGTAGACTATCCCCAGTATCCACATCATGGGTTGCACCAGTCAGTGACTCTCGGGGTCAAGGAGGACAGGGGGGCAAACTGTCTCAGTAACTAGTGACAGTCCCTCTGCTGTTCTTGGGTCAGTGTTGGAGAGAGGCTCACACCTTCCACTGACCCATCCTGCTCATGGGCATACAGGAGTTCAGGAAGAAGCTCACTTTCCTCCTCCATTCCATCATCTGTCACTAGGAGCATGGTCACTTCAGAACTCTTAAAGTGAGGTTTGAGGAGGATCACATGCAGGACCCTCAAAGGGTTCCTTGGAGACTACAAGTTCACCAGATAGGTTACATCACTCTTGTGCTTCACCACCTCATAATGCCCGGTCCACTTGTCCTGGAGAGCACAAGGCTCTACTGGGGCCATGACCCACACTTTTTGGCCGGGTTGAAACTCAGCCGGAGTGGCATTCTGGTCAAACCAATGTTTTATCTCTTCCTGGCTGGCTTCCAGGTTCACCTGAGTGAGCTTCTTAAAGCGCGCAATCTGGTTTCTAAAGGCCAACATGTAGCTAAATAACGCCTTGTTTCACCAGACTAATAGGTCCTCTTACCGGGTGCCCATACAGTAGCTCAAAGGAACTTAACCCCAAGGCCTTCTGCAGTACCTTCCGGTAAGCAAAGAGAAGGCATGGCAAGAGGATGTCCCACTTACACCTCAGGGAGCCTGGCAGACCCACGATCATGCCCTTCAAGGTTCAATTCACTCACTCAACCAAACCATTACAATGAGGGTAGTAAGGTGTGAACACTGTTCCCACAGAGGCATCATATAAAAAGATATGAAGCTGGCACCCCGGTTGGATACCACCCCTTTGGGGAAACCCATGCAGGAAAATGTTGCCATCAATGTGGCGTAATTGTGCTTAGAGGAATAGCCTCAGGGTACAGGGTGGCATGGTCCACCTAGACCAGGATAAATCTGTTGCCTAAGGCTGTGTTGGGGTCCAGAGGCTCCATGCTGACAACAGGGAAAGGCTGGAGAGGAGCCTTACATCTCCCTCCACTCTTTTCACTTGCCTGGCAAGGTCTACAATGGGCTGCAGATTCTCTGAGCATTTTCGGCCACTAGAAGTGGGTGACAAGCAGTCATAGGTCTTGTCCTGCCCCAATTGTCCTGCCAAGAGACCATCATGACCCAGACCCAGTAAGAAGACTCTGATGCGCTGGGGTGCCACCAGCCCATGGGCTAACCCAGGCTCAGCAACCTTGGGCTCGCCATACAGAAGCTTATCCTCCTAGTAAATCCAGTGTGATACAGACTCAAGGCCTGCTGCTTGGTCTGCAGCCCTTACGCCATGGACCCTCAAGAGAAGGGCACTCCTGCTCCCTGCAGAACTCCTCCCTGGTGGGGCCCCCTTCTCACTGCCAATGGGTCAGCTCAGGTAAGTCTCCCAGTTTAGCCACTTGCTCCCATGTAGGTTCCAGGGCAACCCCCTCAGGTTCTGCCTCCTCCTCGACCGTGGGAACTTCTGGGACTGGTTTCCCATGCCCCCTGCCCTTCTTCTTTTTGGCAGAGACCAGGCCCACTGTTTCAGGCTCCAGGTCCTTCTGATTACCCTGTCTGGCTGCCATCGACTGAGTGGGCGCACATGCTCACTCAGGCAGACCCACTATCTCCAAGTGTGCCTGGTGTTCCACCTCACACCTTGAGCATCTTCATCCACAATTCTATGAAAACATGAATCCTCATCAAGAGAAGATGATGAGACTACAAAGAGGTAAATCTTCACCAAACAGGGGTACGTCCTCTTCACTTTATGCAGGAAAGGGGTAGGGAGCTGGGATGATTTTGGCCCTGGATACCCCATCCTAGGGGCCCTGCCTTCTGATGCTTGGTCTTCTGGAGCCCACCTAGCAAACACAAGATGATGGATGGAGTGCTGAAACTTTCCAAACGCTAACGCCCAGTCAAGAAAACTGGGTTAAATCCATTGTTCTTTTGCTCACCATACCACCCCAGTTTGGACCCAGCCACATGCAAATTAGTCTTGACCCTGCTCCCCATGGGAACAGTCTAGCCCGAACTGCCAGGCCAGGTCCTCCCTGAACATGAAACCAGCATTCTGGGACCGATTTCGGGGTATCACCCCTCATCAGTCAGGCTATCTTGAATCCAGTGGCACAGCAAGCAAGGGATCCACGTCTGGGCATACCTTTGGCCATTTTGCTGTGTCCAAACTGGGGTGGCCTGGCAGTTCGGGCTAGATTGTACCCATGTGGAGCAGGGTCAAGACTGATTTGCATTTGGCTGGGTTCAAACTGGAATGGCATGGCAAGCAAAAAAATAATGGATTTAACCCAGATCTCTGATTGGGGTTGAATGTTTTGATTTGGTCAGCCTTCCGCCCATCATCTGTTCTTTTTGCAACTGCAGCCCAACCAGGAAACCCGGTCTGCAGGACTGGGACCACGGGGGGAACCTCAATGCCCCTGTAGTCACTGCCACCTCCCCCCCTCCAGTGGGAGTCGGCATTGCTCTGACACACAAGAAGCAGCCAAAAATGCAGCTACCTGTGTGTGGGAGTAATTTTTTCATCTGTTTTCCTGCCTGTTTAACAGATGAAAAGTCCACTCCCAGTAAGCGGAAGCAGTGTTCCTGCTCACGCCCACTGAGAGAGGACTTAGTTTGCTCTCGCTCTCCTGCCAAGCAAAAGCAAACTGCTATCTCCTGAGGGAGGGCACCTCGAGAGATAGGAAGATAACCCTGGTGAGGGGGTGGTCCTCAAGGCCATTAATGGCTCCAGGAGGGGGGCTGCATGGCCCCCCTCCTTTATTTTACACAAGGCCAGTCCTGGGGAGGTAGTGGTCCCAGGGGCCAAATATGGCCAGAGTGGGGGACTGCGCGGCCCCCCCACACTTCATACTAGATTATGCCCCGGGGAGGTGGCGGTCCCTGTGACAATTGTAAACACTGGAAGGGGGTCCACAGGGCCCTCATCTTTGAATGCACACATGCCCAGGAGGTGGTGGTACCCGGGGTCTTTAAAGGCCAATGGAGGGGGGCTGCGTGGCCCTCCCTCTCATTAAGTTTTAAAATGAACCCCGGGGAGGTGGTACTCTGCCCTGGAAGATGTGCCCATTTCTCCTTTTGCTTAATTAATGCTTGCCCCAAGGACCTGGTTCAAACGCTAGAAATATTAATGAAACAACTGCAAAGCGTTGAATAAATTACTAAATTAATTACATTTAAAAAACTATAAAATCCAAAAAATAGACATTTTCGAAAATATTAGAACAATATATATATATATATATATATATATATATATATATATATATATATATATATATATATATATAATTAAAAAATTGGAAATAAATAAATAATAATAATAGATAAATTTAAACAAAAGTGAGAAAAGTAATAAAGTCAGGGAATAGTAGATATACTATTACCATAACAGAAGTGAAAGTGTAGGCTTTCAGAGTAGTTACATTTACTATTCCCACTCCAAACAGGTCAACAGTAGGGAAAGTATCGGACTTAGGAGGGATAAGAGTTACTATTTCCACTCCGGTCTGTGTAACAGTAGGGAAAGCGTTAGACTTCCGAGGGGTAATATTTACTATATCCACTCCAGTCTTGCAACAGTAGGGAAAGTGCTAGACTTTGCAGGGGTTAAATTTACTATTCCCACTCCAGTCTGTGCAACAATAGGGAAAGGGTTGTACTTCCGAGGGGTAAAATTTACTATTTCCACTCCAATCTGTGCAACGGTAGAGAAAGCGTTGGACATAGAAAGGATTACATTTCCTATTCCCACTACGGTCTTTGCAACAGTAGGGAAAGTGTTGGACTTTGGAGAGATTAACTTTACTATTCCCACTCTAGTCTTTGCAACAGTAGGGAAATCGTTGGACTTCGGAAGGGCGAGAGTTACTATTCCCACTCCAGTCTGTGCAACATTTGGGAAATTGTTGACTTCAGAGGGGTAAAACAATACATCACTTTAAATTACAAACTATAACAATTTTACAAACAATAACAACACATACAATTAATCTGTTAACTACAACACAATAAAACAATTAAAAAACAATATTTTTCACAACTATATTATTTAAAATGATGTTAACAACACTGATATTCTTAACAGCGCTATTACTTACCTGAAAAAAACAATATTCTTGACAACAATATTTCTACATCACAATACTTTTGCAGCACAACATATTTTTTTATATTTCTGTATCCTGATATTTACAACTCAATATTTTGTCCAAATACTGAATCGAATCACTTATACAACGGAACACCTTGCCCAACAACAATCACTGATAAAAAAAATCCTTTTTTCAAACAGAATCCAATGCAACGGCATGATACTGGCGTAAGGTCAGTCCATTCAAGATTGATCATGGTTGGCCAGTGCGCTAGGGACGACTAGTTGCAATATCAACACCAAGTTGCACAAAACATCCTTTATCGAACAGAAATATTCAGTTATCAAGACTGACACATATAAATGAAGTTACAATTGTAAATACATCTTTTTTTTTAACTAGTTTTTTATCAAGCACTACATCAAAGGATATCTATAACTTTTGTCATGCACATACATTTACATCTCAACAGTTGTTTTGTTGCAATAAGTTAATAACATGACTTCACTGTTTCTTCGCGCTCACAACCTGTGAGCCGAGTTGCTTTAAGGAACAGTGCATTTTGAAGTAACTCTCAATCATAAAACCAATAATACAATAACGATAATCAAAAAAGAAACTAAATTCCCCTTTATATGACCATCTCCCCCCTCCAGCAGCGACCGGCAAGTGTTGCTATTTCCTGATAAGGGTAATTTGGCAATGTACATGAGACTGGTTTGTAATTCGCGTAAATATAGTGTGAAAGGGCACTTACATTGTTGTTGCATTAATTGACAATGTGGGCCTGGTGGGTAGTGAATTGTGATTGCTTTCATTCTCACTTTGAGTTGTTGCTGTAGAAGCTGCAGTCAACATTTGGCCCCAATCTAAAAGATCACTCTCTGCATTCTCATCTGTTCGTACTGCTCTTAGATGGCATTCTTCAGCCACACCCCACTCACGCAGGATGTATCCAGTGGATCACTATTTTGCTAGGACCATTCCTAACAGTGCAAATTTGTATCTCATCCTAGTCCCCTTTTTGGGTGTTGGGAGTACACCCAGGATGCATTGTTTTATGGAGGTTACAATTTGCACCGTCGTTGCTGTGTGAAGAGATTGCACCACCTGGGTCCAATACTACTGTAGGCGTAAACAGCTCCAGGTCATTTGTAGGAATGTGGCGGGGTCTATGCCGCATCATGGACATGAAGATGACGACCCTGGGGCGAACCGTGCACAGCGTTGTGGAGTATAATATGTGTGGTGTACACAATAAAACTGAATTTGTTTGAACCACGCATTGCTTGTTGCATCTGCTACCTGTGCTAGTGCTCTCCTCCATTTGCCATCCGTCAGTGGGATTGGCAGGTCCTCATCCTACCTTGCTCTAATCATAGTGAGGTTAGACCCCCGATCCTCCTTTAATGTTTTGTATATGTATGCACGAGATGAGACCCCTGCTAGAGCTTGGGTTGAGCATTGTCATCAACATAGAGGACTCTTGCGGCCCGTCCGGGAATATGGTCTACATCTCACACACAGTGCGTGATATTTTTGCATACTGTAGAAAATGCCCCAGTGGCACCTGGAACCAGTCCTGAGCCTCATTAAAGGTCATAAACGTTCCATTCTGATATAAATTTCCAGCTGACTCGCATCCCCCTTCGTACCACCTCGAGATGTCCACGGTCTCCTGAATATTTTGGAATCCCTTCAGCCAGTGGAGGGGTAGCCCTTCGGAGAACCAGTGCCACTGCCTGTTCCTAAACTTCCGTAGCCTGCCGAATTATGTGCGGGCAGCCTTTCGGGACCCTTGAACCCATCATTAGGAACTGCTGTAATTGCGTCCTCTCATTCCATCTACCTAACAGATTCGTCTCGACTGCACATTCCCCCATGCACCATTGCACCGCATATTGCAATAATCCAGCCATGTGATATAGTCTAAGGTCCAGCAATCCTAGGCCACCCCCATCCATGTCCAATTTGAGTGTTTCCAGCTTGGCCTTGCTCCTTTTACCAGCCCATAGTAATGAGACCAAGAGGCCATTTAGATCATCAAACGTGGACTTAGGGATTTTACAAAAGGAGTTCTGGAGCACATAGAGACAGTGAGGCAAGAGCACCATCTTTGATATTGCCACTCTCCCCATAACCGACAGCGGTAACCTATTCCAGAATGCTATTGTCCAGTGAGGACCTTCCCCATGTTTAGTTCAAACTGGGACTCCAGCTGATGGGCAGTCTGTATACCAAAGTAATGGAATCGATCACACCTCCAGTCCATGCCAACCGCAGTGAGATCATGAGGTGTCCCCCGCGCCAAGGCTGCAAGCGGGAACAGTATTGTTTTCTGGCAGTTGATTCGGAGGCCAGAGGAAGAACTGAATGAGTCTAGTATTTCCCAAACCTCCCGGGATTGCCCCTTCCGGTTCCCTGACATAGAGTAGGGCATTGTCTGCATACATGGAGACCACGTACATACGACCGTCCACCGCTATACCCCATGGCTCCACATATCTTTGCCATCATACCACCAGAGGTTCCATGGCCAGAGCAAAAAGCAATGGGTATAATGGGCACCCCTGTCTAGTGCCCCTTCCTATCTCTATAATTTCCATTACCTGTCTCCCGTTCCGCGCTCTGGCCCTCAGTTTGCAGTATAGCAATTTGATCCAGGCTTTGTATATTCGCTACCAACCCCCATTCTCCTCAGTACTTCACGTAGATAGTCCCACCGCAGATTAGCAAAGGCTTTTCCAATATCCAGGGTGACTACTGCCGCACTGAGGTCACTGTCCGCCACCGAGTGTAGGACGTGTGATAATCGGCGAAGGTTCAGATGTGTTCCTCTCCCTGGCATAAAACCACATTGGTCCGCATGGACCAACAAATTAACTACTCTCCTTAGTCTTATGGCTAGAACATTGGCCAATAATTTAGCATCTACTCCCAACATGGACAGGGGTCTATATGCAGCCGGGTCCTCAGGGTTTCTATCAGGCTTGGGGAGCATGACAATCTGTGCCTCTCGCATGGATGTGGGGAGAACTCCAACCTGTTTAGCCTCCTGCAGGGTGTCTATTAAACATGAAAGGAGAATATCAGCGTATGTCTGATAGTGTTCAACGAGCATTCCATCCGGTCCAGGCGCCTTGCGTCGGCCATACCCCACAGGGCTTCCTGCAGGTCCTCGAGCTGGAGTGCTGCTTCCAGTTCGTCTCTCTACTCGTCCGTAAGTCACGGTAGTGGGACATCCTAAAGGAAGTCACCCCCACCAGCCCCCTTGTTTCCTATAGTCCCGCGATAGATATCAGCCAGGTGAGCGAATAGAACTGTGTTAGCTATATCTCCCTCTGGGCGACTTAGTGTTAGAATCATCGGGGGAGGGCTCTCATGCTTTAACAACCACGCGAGCAAATTCCCTGATCTGTCACCCTCGTTATCTAATAATTGCCGGTATTCCCTGCAAGTTAAGTAATCCAGTCTATCCCAGGTCTCCCCAACCGTACGTTGCGCCTGCAAAAGGGCATCCAAAGGCTGATCCATCACGCGGTTCTCGTGCTGCAGTTTGGCCAGCTTTTCCTCCGCCACTGTCAGTTCCAACTCCAATCGCCTCCTAGGTACTCACACTCTGGACAGGCAGCTCCCCCTCATGACCACTTTAAACGTATCCCATTCAGTGTTCTTAGTTTAAGTAGTGGACCAGTTCTCGTCGAAGTAATCTACTATGGTTTTTCTAAGTTCTTCTCTAAATAGCTGGTCTTGTAGTGCGGAGGGCTGCAATCGCCATAACAGGACTCTCGGCCTACTCCTCTCAGGTCCCCATTCTAGTAACAGGGGCATGATCAGATAAGAAGCAGCCCAGCACTGTAGTCCCACCCCCATTGCCACATACTTCTCGGGAGAGCAAGAAACAGTCAAGCCTGTTGCAGACCTCGCGGGCCGGCATATAGCAACTATACGGACGCTCTTTTGGATGCATCTCGTGCCAAATGTCCACACAGTGGAACCTATCCATCACTCACCCCAGGGCCGCCAACATATTCGGCTTAGTGTGGTGTTTCGGAGGATGTCTATCTAATGCACCATCTAACATGCAGTTAAAGTCACGCACCCAAACTAATGGTATCCCGATGTATGGTAGTAACCAGTTCTCCATATCATTAAAGAAGTCAACATCATCTGTATTTGGGTTATAGATGTTCACCAGGCACACTGCCATCCCATCTATATCACCATGCACTATTACGTATCTACCCTCTACATCAGCTTCATAGCTGCACAACTTAAACAGGACCTATGGAGCTATCCATATGGCCAAGCCCCTGGCGAACAATTGTCCCCTCCATTTTCTGTGGAGTTTCTGTGTCTCAGTGTCTATTAGATGTGTCTCCTGTATTATAGCCACAATGAGTACCCTGTCGCCGCAGATATGTCTGTATTCTATAACGCTTCACAAACAAATTTAGCCCTCTCACATTCCATGTTATAATTTTGTAGTGTCCCATGACCAACAGTAATTACCAGTCCCAACACTGTTATCGACCTGCCTTCTGCCGCCATTGCTGCCAAATAACCCCATATTGTGAACATTTGAAACGTCGAACCCCCCGGATAAACACTGTGTTAAACATTTGTGCATCCCCATGGAGTCCCCAAACTCAGAACCCCCGCCCAGGTCTTGAACCATGTTAACAATAATAAAATTCCCATCTGTACAATGAAAATCAATAACATCCATTTTTCTAAGAAGAGTTCCAGCTCTCTCCCCTCAACCCCCTCCGGAAAACCAACGAAGTGCAGATTACATCTGCGGGACCGTCCCTTAGCATTGTCCACTTGGCGCTCCAGGGACACTGTCTTATGTGAGGGATCAGTGAGCATCACCTTCAGGGCAGAAACCTTTTCTTGCAATTCACTGACTGCCTGTTCTGTGGCTAGCGACCGATCTGCGACCGTGCGGAGATCTGCACACAGCAGTCCAATGTCCAAAGAGACCGCGTCGATTTTTGCCTGCACCGTTGCGCTGGAGGATTCTATGGCTGCCAGTATTTGAGATCCTTTGGGCTCAGACTGCACCGCACCTCTCTCTGTCGGCATCACAGGCAGCGTGACAGCCATTGCGGGTGCACCCTGAGTTGTAAATTGGTCCATCAGGCAGCCCTAGGTAGATGGTCCTTTCCCATTCCTCTGCTCGGCTAACCAATCGACCCAAAAACTGACACCCCCCTATCTGCGCACGTGGAGTAGGACCAAGTCGCGCGGTGTGCTCCTGTGGCAGCTCAGGCCTGTTGCGTAAGGTATCACTGCACCCGGGATGATGGCCACCCACCAGTTTGCTGAAGCTAGGGCAGATGAAGGAGATGCGGGTCACCCCAAAGTCTTGCAATCAGGAGCCGTGGGGGGGGACAAATCTAGTTCGCAGGTGTTCCCAGGACCTGGTCTTGACTCGCAAGCTCCTCCAGCACCCCACACCTGCACTCAGTTCTAGCTCATACGGGGGTTTAGTGTCCGATGCCCAAAGTGTCTCCCACCCTGAGTGCAGCCAATTTCAGCCCAGGTTCATCGCCACCTCACCTCTATTTAATGCTGCGTGTGAGGTCCGGCCTTCCAGTTCCTCCTATGGCCGATCTGGTGACACAGCAGGCCACGGAAGGTCCTGTGTCCCTTGCAAATAAATCTGAGATCAAACTGTGCTCAAGGAAAATTTCAGGTTGAGAAGTGCTTCAAAAACAGTAAGATACTATTACATTTTCTTTCCCATTTTAGCGTTATTTATATCGAAGTAACTTGGTAGGAAGGTGCCATTGGAATTTCAGTTTCCAAAAGCTTCCCCATCCCAGCTGTAAAGACCCCAGTAAAAGGCAGACCATCAGGAAGATTATCTTTTTTCGTCTTTACTAATCTTCACCTTGACTTCGCCAAGCTCAATATCAATAGCTCTTGGATCCAGGGGATTGTAATAAAGCTAAAGTAAAAAATATAACATTTCTGATATCTTGTCATCCTTTATGTATACTTAGTCGAAAGGAAAGAAGACAAAAATTAATGAATTAACTACTAAAATTAGTGAATTAACTACTATAATTGAAATCCTTACAGACCACATCAAAGGATGATGCGATCATTTTAATGGGGGACATTATTCTTTACCTAATTGATACCTACACCGAAATCCCTGGCACTGTTACAAGGACATGTGCTGGAATATACCTGACTCATTTGTTATTCGTCATCTCTTCAAATTCTAGGGCTGCAAACTCTAAACAGCTGTTTTTAAGTGATACTCCTATCAAATACACAAGGAAAGGTACAACCAGAATGGCAGGACTCGACTACACCTGTGCCACGATAGAGTTGGTGACCCACTTTATCAACTTTGAGATAACAGAAAGTGAGCATTTTCTACAAACATTCACATTAAATATAAACAAATATTTAATTCCCTCCTATGTAGTGATTGGACAATAGGCTACTACATGAATTTCTATGATCACCTGTCTTTCAACGTAAGTTGGGCAATGGATAAGCGCCTCGCACACACCTCAACGCACACTGATACTTGGGATCTCATGGTGGCGAAAATTGTAAATCTTCAAAAATGACTTATTTTTCCGAGAACTTCCAAACATCAATGGTACATACAACTTTACAGCAAACATAAAGGGAATTTAATAAGGCTTTTAGATATGCAAGAATAACTGGTTGACTTTGACATGTGGAGAATACACAGCTCATTAAGAAGGAATGTAAAAAAAGCTGTGTGCATTGCCAACAAAGAGCATAGAAAAAAACAATGTAAGACCGGTGTTGAACAATACCCTGAAGAAGGGCTCCCATGAGCCCGAAATGCATTGGGACCAATAAACTGTGATATATTTTCTGCTTCACTTGAATATGTACATTCTCCAGATTATGTGAAAACACATGTAAAAAGTGGAATTTATGAAACTGATTAAATTCAATTTATGCAATTAACTTGCTTAACGTTCTAAATTGGATTACTCCAGAAACTGGATATTAAGCAGTGCACTGAGGGGACACCACCCCTGGGGTGGCGCTTACCATATACTTCATTGACGCTCGTGGATCAGTGAGCGATACCCAATCTGCACACATAACACTGCTGAACTTAAACCAAGATTGGAACTTTACTTTTCTCAAAAGAGGTGTGCATGAACCACTAGCCTACCTCCTTTAAAAGAAGACACATTTCATTCCAGAATGCTCCACAATAGATGACATTGATTTACTTTCAGTGCTAATCCAACGGAGTATCCACCAAAACTTAAATCAGTTTGCATATTTCAACAATTTCAGAAAGGCCTTTGATTCTCTTAAAAGATCCTTGCTATTGCTCAAACCCAAGCAAATGAGCATATAAAATCAACAAACAAAGGCCATTATATTTCACTGTACACTGATAACTGGATAAAAATCAACCAGGGAAAAACTCATAGAGAAGGTCCCCGTAAAGTAGGGCCTAAAGCAAGGATACATTCTGGACCATTGCTTTTTTAGCTTTATCTGGCTGATATGGGAACAACTCTGGAAAAAACATGTGCATGTCTTCTGTACTTAAAGAACAACCATTCAAATGTCATGCAATACACTGATGATATTGTGCTCTTGGACCAAACACAGATAGACCTCAAATACACTTTGAATTCTTTGAGTCATACTGCGAAAACAACAGACTGAAAGTTAATTACTACAAGACAAAGGTCATCTTGCCATTAACTTTATCAAAACACAAGTTTACATGGGGATTGTGGGACTTGGCCCTCTCTGCAGGTTCACTCTCATACATTTTGCCGCTACTCCTCCTGTTTTCTAAAATGTATCTTTGTTGACATTAGTACTTTGTGTACTAATCGGTGCTAAAGTGCTTGTATTCTCTCGCTAAACATGGTAAAATTGGCCTACAACTGATTGGCACACTTAATGTAATTATAAGTCTTAGTATATGTTACTGCTTGTACCCAAGGCCTGTACATTTTTTAATTAAATGCTACCAATGGGCCTGCAGCACTCATTGTGCCACCCACTAAAGTAGCCATTCAAAACATCTTTCAGGCCTGCCATTGAATCCTGTTGAGCAGTTTTAAACTGCCAATTCGACCTGGTAAAATAAACTTTTTCCCAGGCATAAACCTTCCATTGTAATACCTATATGTCACCCCTAAAGACGGCCATAAACAGCCCACAGGGTATGGGCATTCTATTAAAAAAAATGGGAAATGTGTTTTTAAGGTATACATGTCCTGGTAGTGAAAAACCCATACATTTGTTTATTCCTACTATAAGGTCTACTTCTCACATAGAATAACATCAGGTTACCTTATTGCATGCTAACCTTTAATTGGGAGCAGGTGGAAATGCTACGTTTGGACTGAAATGAATTGTAATTTGAAATCTTCATTAATGGTAAAGTCGGATTTTAGATCACAATTTTGAAAATGGCAATTTTAGAAAGTAAAAACAGTTCATGGACAGAATGCAAGACAATGTCATACATTCACCCCAGTACAGAGATCTGGGCCTAAATCAATTGTTTTTTTGCTCACCATGCCATTCCAATTTGAACCCAGCCATATGCAAATCAGTCTTGACCCTGTGCCTCATGGGAACAGGCCAGCCTGAACTGCCAAGCCAGGTCCTCCCTGGACTGGAAACAAGCATCCTAGGACCAGTTTCTGGGTTTCACCCCTCTTCAGCCAGGATAGCTTGGTTTCAGTAGCATGGAGAGCACGGGACCCACGTCTGGGTATACCCGTCCCACTCGGGGTGAGAAATGCAAAAACAACAATTGATGGACAGAATGCAGAACAATGTCATACATTCACCCCAGTACAGAGATCTGGCCTAAATCCATTGTTTTTTTGCTCACCGTGACATTCCAGTTTGAACTCAGCCATATGCAAATCAGTCTTGACCCTGTCCCTCATGGGAACAGTCCAGCCCGAACTGCCAAGCCTGGTTCTCCCTGGACTGGAAACAAGCATCCTAGGACCAGTTTCGGGGTTTCACCCCTCTTCAACCAGGATAGCTTGATTCCAGTAGCAATGGGGTGTCTTTTAATTTGAGAAAGTTGGCATTTCCATGCCAATAAGCTTCTAAAGGCTTCTATGAGTTTCCACCTGCCAGGGCCGGTTAATGACTCCCCAATTAAAAATGCATATTTGGCCCAGCCACTGAACAATAGGGGCCAGGCATAGGCAGGATGGACCATCCTGCCGGGGTGATTCGCGATGGAACTGTTCCCTTTTTGCACCAACTACAATCCTGGAGTCGCTCTACAAGGTTTGCTTGCCCACCCACAGATGACGCCAGTGAATTTTGCTCAGGGCACCAGCGCTGAATACGAAAGACAGGTTATTGTAGCCCCACAGAACCCCACCAGATATCTTATTGAAGAGGAATCATTGCTTTTGGGTTACTAAAAGCCCATAAACAGGATCACCATGGTATTAGAAGGAGACCTATTTCGCTCTTTGCAATATCACACACACAAATTGTACTGAGAAGAATTGATACTTTAAAACAAAAGCATTTGTTGCGACAGCCTCAACCTGTTTCGTAGCACATCTAAAAACAACCAAACACAATATCATACAAACAGCAAATAGGCACGTTGTGAACAAGGAAATTAACCTTTCTAACATAGTTAAAACATAATTTCAAACCTTACACCCTAAAACCTGCTTTTATGTGCTACAGTAGGAGAGCATGGAAAGTAGAATTTGCAATCTAGACTTTCTAATGGAGAAGGAAAGCACTGCATATCTTTTTGAAAGCAAAAGCCGTAGTTATCAGTAAGGCTTGAAGGCAGTGTTCCCTGCAAAAGGAAAGCACACACCGTGGCAGCATCCATCTCCTGGACTCAGCTTGTTATTTGTATCAAGTGTGAACTAGCATCTTCTTAGTGCACTGGCAGCAGTCAGGACCGTCTCTGGCAGTATCTCTTGTGATAATCTGTGCAAAGGACCTCTCCTAACTGGTGATGAAGTGCCTGTCCGTATATACTAAGGGTATATTCTCAAGAACACATCACAGATTTAGCGGCACTTTTCCGCCACGAAAGTAGCAATAGATTTATCGCCCCATTCACAAGCCTGCGCTAACAGCTGACATCGTCAGTTTACCTGCGATAGCTGCTGCTAAAAACATCGCCATGGCTGACAGCGACAATTAACGCTAATCATATGCAGAGTGCGTTCCCGTCCAAAAACTCCCGATAACACCACTTCGCAATATTTTCAACGACCAGCCAGATCGGCGATGCGGGCCAAAAACATGCGATAAGGCACGTTAGCAGCAGGGACTTAAAACCTGCTTTTTTCTAGTCTTAAGTAGGATGAAAACCTGCAGTAGAAAGGGAGCCCAGCCCAGAGCCACATCTGAAGACCAACAGATGCCATTGAGATACTAATCATGCAGCTCGGAGACCCAAGAGGGCCACAACACCCACCGCCACCACCCCCAGGACCACCCCCCCCAGACTACCACCGAGGCAGTGCAGAACAAGACGGCGGAACTTCCGAAAATGCACCAGCCTCAGAGACTTAACGCCAGAGGATGTCATTGCCCACTATAGGCTCAAAAGGACAAGCATCCTCCGCATCCTGACTCACATTGCCCACAGGCTGACAGTACCAACACAGCGGACAACTAACCTCCCTCTGCAGACAAAGCTGCTGGCTGTGCTGCACTTGTTGGCCTCTGGTACCTTCCAACCAACAACTGCCAGAGTCAGAGGAGTCTCACAGCCAGCCCTATCAAAGTTCTTCACACCTGTCTTGGATGCCATCATCAGCTTGACACCACCCAGCACTTTCACTTCCCCAACACTGCACAGGAACAGCTGGAGACCAAGCAAGGCTTCTACACCATGGCTGGCTTCCCGCACGTGTTGGGGGCAATTGACTGCACACATGTCCTACTTGTGCCCCCTGCCGACACTGCACACAATTACCGCAACAGAAAGCATACGCATTCCATCAATGTGCAGGCAATAGAGGACCACCGGGGACTGTTCACCAATGTCATCGCCAACTTCTCAGGCAGTGTGCATGTTTCCTACATCTTCCGATAGTCCATCATCAACCAGTACTTTCAGGATGGCACCTATGGAAATGGACTGCTCGTTGGTAAGTACCAACGGAACACACCACACACCTCAACTCCACAATCATACAACTCACAATTGTGGGAATGCACATGTACCAAATCACATACAACATGCCAAACAACATGCCCACCTACCAGACACAACAACACAAGTAACTGTGGCAACAGGGGCCAGACATGTAGACAAACCCTCCACAAAGGCATAGCCCCTCTGCCACACAATTGCAGAATGTGGGGAGAGGTGGGAACCAAGTATGTGCGAAGGAGGCATGTGACCCATGAATAAAAATGTACACAATGCCAAGTGTGGCGGTGATGTGCTGGCCAGTCTTGAGTATGCAGAGCACAGACATGTCCATGTGGACATACACTGCTGGTGTTTGTAGTATTGTCGACAGTGGACGCAACCATGTTACCTCAGGCAGTGGGGAAGACCTTGGACATGTAGCTATGTTGCCCCCCTGTAAGCGTAAACATAGTGGGCTGGGCCGGCACACACTAGTCCAGCGTAGGAGTGTGAATAAATAGCCTGGGGCTCTGGGCGTGGTCTACTTCTGGGATGGCCACCAAAGTAACTACTGCGTGTGTCTCTGTGTCCACCATATCCTGTTCAAAAAAAGGGGGGGGGGGGCAGAAGCCGTTATTTGAACCAGGTCCTGCACACAAGGCTCCAATTAGAACTGTGCATCAAGGGGTGTGCAGTTCCTAACAGGGGTACAAGGGAAAGAGGAGGTCTTTCTTGGTGATGCCCTCACACATCCCGAAGGATGTCATGCTTCATCATTGGGCTCTGCTCCTCGTCGGGCCGGCGCTGCAATGCCCAACGGGCTCCCGTAAACGGGGCTGTTTGGCGGAGATCTGTTGAAGAAGCCGTGGGGTTCGTGCAGTTGTGAGGGCAAGGATAGAGTAGTGCATGGGTAGTGGGTTTTAAAATGTCTGGAGTAGTCCTCTTCCGAAATTATTTATTTATTAAGGTAGTTCCAGCTTAGTTAAAAAATGTGTAGGAGCCCTGCGTGGATGCAATGTTCCTAGACGGCTATCGCAGTGTAATGGGTCGACATGTTTCGTGCCTTTATTGCCCCTAACGAGTCATTTGGCACTTCATCAGGACCTAAGTGAGTGGATGGTGCACTACTAATGGTCTGGTTCTCTTGATATGGTATGATATCCAGACACAATAGTGAAACCCTAGTAGACTTATACTGGGCTGCTGTAGACCTATAAGGGAAGGGAAGGGGGGAGAAAAAACAAACAACAACAATGGAAGGTGCACTACAAGTCATCGCCACGTGGCGGTAGACCCGTGCCGGACGCAGTGCCTCAGGTGCCACTACCTCAGTGCACAGCAAGTCATCGTCCTGTGGGGCTACCCCACAAGTCCACCTTCAGCAGCCAACAGCATGTCCTCGGTAATGCTACTGGAGCCCTTGACAGTCACGGGACCACCCCCGTCCCAAGCAGGCCACTGTAAAGCCTGGGTGGAACGTCTGGAGATGTACTCTGAAGCGCACGACATCCCAGCGTTGCAGCGGCGGACCACGTGTAGGCATGTGAGGAGTGTGATGAAATGGCCCGGAGCTCTGGAAGTGGTTCAGTTCTGGGCTCAGGGCGTGGTTCAGTTCCGGGCTTGCCACAAACGTGACTATGGCGTGTGTCTCTGTTGTAGTAGTGTTGGCACCACCCGGCCCTTAATCAACAATGTTGCAATGTAGCATGCATCCGGGGGCAGGCTCACCTGAATGGATCATTAAAAGAGCGCAAGACCGCTCGGAGTCTTGGCTCATACATGCCAACTGTTGTGTGTGTACCTTCATTGCCGCTGCATAAGCCAAAGGCCTAGCCTCAAACGCAGCGAGAGTTCAGCCATGCCTGAACTCTACATGTGTGCCCCCCCTATCCTTACCATAGGCCTACACACACGTGGCTGCCCACCTTCAATGGTCCACATCACAGTGTTGTTGTCAGGCTTGCGGACATGCGCAGACAGGCATGACAATGGTGTGCCGTAGGAGTGCAAGTAATGCAACCGCTCAGCGCACACAAGTAAATAGGCTTGGGGGGAGGGAGGAGCAGCTGGGAGGCCACGTAATACACATTGATCCCACACATTTGCCAGAAGCAATACATGGCGAACATGAATCCCAAAGTCGCACAAATCACACGCCACACAACTTGTGAGTCTGCCAACACAGCATGCAGAACCGCCCGTGGATGATGACACCCCTCCGAGCCCCGAACACCCCGGCCCTGTGGCAGTACAATGTGACCCACAAATGCACCAGGGGCATTGTTGAGCACACATTTGACGTGTTAAAGTCATGTTTCAGGTGCCTGGACATAACAGGTGGAAGACTCCTGTACAGCCCATATATAGTGTGCAAGATGATCATTGCATGTTGTGTGTTGCACAACATATGTGTACGCACCAATGCCCCATGGATCCAAGTGCCAGATGCACCGGACGATGATGAGGAAGATGAGGCAGGTGGACCACACCCTACTGCAGCTACAGTAGGTACAGCCCGAAGGAACACAACCATTACCAATTTCTCTGCATGAGCACATCACATTGTGACTGTCCTTAGCAATCATGAAACAGTACAAAATGACCACATGAACAGCATGTGCAAATAAATTCAGTGTAACACACATTCCCTGTGTGCATGTCAGTCCTCTGCATTAGCACATCACTCTGATAAGTGTAAGTGCAACATTAAGTGCTAACAATCTCACAAATGGCAAATAGATGGTGGGGATGTCACCTCTGTGCAGAGAGGCTGTTTAGGGTGTCGCTTATTCGAAATTCCATTTCAGGGTGTCAAATGTAGTACGTAATCCCACTCATCAGCGTATCACATGTGCACAAAAACATGACATGAAGTAATTGGTGTTAAAAAAAAGACAACAGGGTGTCATTTGGGGTCATATATGAGATTCTGGGTGTCATTTTGGGTCAAATAAAAGCCACCCTGATGCAGAGATGCACCCTGTGACTCAAGTCCCACAACATGAGCAACATGGACGTAAGGGGGATGATGTCAGGGGTTGTTTGTACACGTGGATGTGCCAGAGTGTGACCTGTTCCTTTACGGATGTGGTCCACGCTCAGCCACCCCAGTTTCGTGGCATGCACCATGTCATGATAATTGGACTGCAGCCATGCTAATCGTCATGCAGTGTCACTTGTATTGTCAGTGTGGCTCATGGACCCGCAGCTTGGCTGGGTTCAGCACATGTGCATGAGTTTGTAGTGAGATTAGTGATGTGTGGGGAGGGCCCCCTCTGGGCACATTGTCTACGAGGGCCTACTTGCTGTTTCTATGTGTGCTGCAGTATGCCAAGGAGATAAGGACATGATCTAGAGTCATTGTGGGTGTGCACTGTGCTATACTTAATTGTGCATCTGTGCCTTGTGCCCATCTCCTCCCGTGCCCCCAGTCCCTGGTCGTTACTCACCCTATTGCTGTTGGGTCAGGTCATGTTGAGCAGTGTCCAGTCCCCCAACTCCTGCCACTGTCTCACCACTGATGCCTGTGGACACCATTTCCTCCATCTTATCCAGATTCTGCTGTGGCGCTGTACTCCCACCTCCAGACTGCATTGACGCTTTCCGGTTGTTAGCGAGTTTCAGCTTGGTTTTGCGCTTCACATCATTCCAGCGCTTCTTGGCACTTCACTCCGACTGCATTCACCTCGGCCAAGCTGGACGGCCATATTGCATTTTTAGTTGACAATGACACAGTGGAGGTGATGAACAGTTGTTGGTGGTGTTCTATCACCTCCGAAATCAGGTTCTTGTTTTCCTGCGGACTGAATCGTGGGTTCCTCTTCTTCTCCTTGCCCTTCTCCTTCCCTGAAGTCCCTGGCTGGTCCTCTGGGGGGGTTTGTGGGGTTCTGGTTGGCCTCTGTAGTTGCTCCAGCTTTCTCCATAGTGCTTCTCAGTTCTTTGAGTTTTGTTTTTTTTCTTTTTTTTTTGGCAGCTTTTATGGTGAATTTTCCCGCCTGACGTGGGAATAGCAAGCCTGGCGCTGCTTATCGCTGATATTCTTATTGCTGTTGGGCCCATCGCAACTTTTTTCACATTTGGGTTTCCTTTTTTATCGGCATCCCTGTAATTTTAACGCAGACATTTGACGTGTTATCGGGGAACTATCGCCTGTTGCCGGCGTGTTGAGAATATGCCGTTAACACAGCGTTAGTTTATCGCGATACACGCCGTTATGTAAAATTGTGTTAACCTAGGTTGGCGATGATTATCGCATGTTCTTGAGAATATCCCCCTAAATCTTATCAGAGATTGGAATTTCTGGCATGAGTTTAGGAATGTCTGACATAGATTATGTGCATCAAGATAAGCATCTCAGAAGTAATCATATGAACTTATACTGTAAATGGATGCCAATTCAGGCTACACTATTTTGTCTATATGTCTGTTTGTTCTTATTTAACCATGGCATTGCGATAACTAGACACTTGTCCCAGACATGATTTCGCATCAGGTGTGACATCTATGGCATTGTCTGAATGCCTTGACACTTTCACAGTTCTTGGAGTTGGAACTTAGGGGGTTTACATCACTGTGCCTCACTTACATTTTAGAGGTCTTGCCTCCCGCTCACATAAATAAACCTAGCAGTAGTCTTTTGTGACCCTAGACTTCTTTGAGCCTGGGCAGGGGAAGGGGAAAACCCAGCTACAAATATTAGACTTCCTGAGCTACTCTTCCCTACACCCCTGGACCTGTGGACATTACAGAAGAAGGACTGCCTTGTTCCCCAGAGGATAAAATTAAACTGTGCTCCAAGCTTGCTGCTTACTTTTTGAAATTTCTGCTTCTTGCCCTTCCCTTAGAATTGAGCAGCAAATTGAAGGATGCAGTGAGAGAAACAAGGGGTCATACCTTCGACCTACTTACAGGATCAAAGGATGATTGGTGCCACTTCTGGTACTTTTGGTATTTTGATGAATCGATAATTGTGTTTATCTCTGCTGACTTTTTACAAGTTCCCATTTTCGTTTTGCAGCCTATAGGACATTTCAATCAGCGTTACTCTGCCTGTCTGGACTTGCAAAAGCTCCACCATTGTTCTTGAGCTCCTGTGCTGTAAAACATGTGTCGCACTATCCAGTTGGTGAAATCAGTGATTTGTTGCTCCAGTGCATACACTTCCCGCCGGTAAACGGGATGAACAGAGAATCGCCATTCTGTAGGGAAAACTGAGCTTTTCTCAGCCAATCAGAATAATTACAATGAAGGCACTAACTATTGCTGTTTACCTGGGGAGCCCGTGGCCGGGAGATGAAGCAGACAGAGGCAGTGAACGTGTTTTTTTGCCTGTGTTGGGTGAGATTAGCAGGACAAGTGCGAATTGTCTTCTTGTGTATCAGCTGTTAGGCATTAAGTGATGTTATTTGCCTTTTCGCTCGTTATAAGCCTTCTCCTTTAGCATGGGACCATGTTTCTAGACAGCAAACAACATCAAATTATTTTCTCTGTTGAGAGCATTGACAACTGTTATTATGAAGAGCAGAGGGCAATGCGGTTCAAATACCCGGAAAACAGTACGCATTTTTATCCTCTAAATATACGGAAATGTTGAAAGTTCCCCGAGTCGAAATCACAGGAAGCAAATCGCAAATAACGAAGGGGCAGATTTATGTTCCCTGGCGCATCCCTGCAAATCAGCATGGATGCGCCAGGGAAGATGCGTCACGAAAGTTTACCCTTGCGCCACAATAGATGCGCCGCATTTACAATGCAGCGCATCGTGGCGCAAGGATAAACAGATGCGTGACGCCTCTGATGGCAAGCGCGACGCAGCTCCAGCAAGGCTCGGGGGTGCCCTATTGTTACAATGCTGCGTCAATCCTTACGCCTGCTTCAAGCAGGCGCAGGGTTTTGACGCAGCATGGCCGGAAAAGTGACTGAGTGAAATCTTGTAGATTTCACTCAGCCACTTTTCGGAGGCGTTCCTGCGCCGGAACGCCCCCCCCTGTGCAGGTACGCCCACATGTGGCGCAAGCTTTACAACGTGACGCATCTCCCTAGATGCGTCACGTTGTAAATGAGGCGCAACATGGCGCAGGGTTTACGCCGCCGCTGCGTCACAAAAGTGACGCAAAGGCGGCGTAAAAGTGGCGCAAGTCCGTTATAAATCTGCCCCGAAAGGTTTTGAGCTACGCAGTCAAACTTCTTTACAATAGTTTGTAATAAAATAAAGATGACTTTCAAACGAGGCCTCACAGGAAGGTTTCCTCTTTTACAGGAACCAATTACCATAGAACAAGTTTCCAAACCAAAAAGGTCATTTGACAAGATCGCCTGTATGGTTTAATTCTCTACTTTCCAACCCTGGGTATTTAGTCACAGAATGAGACACGAGTCTAGTTTTCTCATATTGTTGCCTGTCAATCCATTTTAACCTCAATCTCCGTAAACCTCCTCCCGACAAGCCTCTATTTCCTGTTCTACTATATTGATAGGAACCTGGCTTTAAGTGAGCCCCTGAATGATGAAAACTGACCGGTGGCATGACATATATGCAGAAGGGATATCAGCCTCAGCAGATGTGGCCTGCCTGGGTCATCTCATATGTGTCAACATCTGACAACTCCAATGAAGGAATTTAGAAAGGGTCATCTGTAGGATTTCTAATCTCCCATTGCAATGCACTGGAAAATTAGATTTTTATCTCGAAGAAAATGGAAAAATCCATCCACTTAAGAGAGAAAAAAGTGACCAAAAAACATGAAGATTGCCTAAAAAATAGAGCTGGCTATACGGCGTTGCCTTCACTGAACTACACAGCGTTATCATAATGGTTGGGGTTTGTATATGAATTAAACTAAAGGTGCCTAACATAACGAGTGTGCAGTAATACGTTTGATTTTCGTTTTGGTGTATTTATTTCAATAGCTCAATTGCTTTCTCGAAAGAGAATAGGTCAACAGTTTGTAGGCTTGGGAGAATGTAAAATACGTTTATGTAATCCGCGTAATTTGGGGAATTTCATGTTAGGTTTGTAGCAGGGAAATTACTGAAATTAAGTCATTGCACGTAATTACACACCATTCGTGGTAACAATGTACTGCAACTCAGCAACTCACGATAACAATTCACCACAAACGTTTTGTGTAATTATGCGTAATTTAGAAAAGTTGTTCTGAATTTTGTGTAAAAGTAACGCATTACGTGCACCGTAACAATTTGCTATTTTGATTTACGCCAGTCATACGGGATTTGCCGATCACTGATTCATAGGGATCACCTTAACACTGTGAAAGAGACAGGGCGTTTATAAATGCCATGCTATGTACTCTCCTACTGGTGTCAGTCAGTCATAATTCTTTTATTTCAATTTAGAAGAAAATAAATCATACAGGCTCAATAAATACACGTCAATAAATCATTAAAATCATCTATAAATACAGATTCATTGGTTGAAAGCACAATAAAATAATCTGAAACTATACAAACTGGTTTTAAATTATTAGCAATTCGATGATAGTCTCAGTTCAACAGCCTCATGCAGAAAAATACCCATCGAAATGCTCTGTAGACACTAATTGTAGAAATATTAGGACTGATCTGGCTTGGGTAAAATTTAAATCCTTTTGGTGACCCTCAGGTGGGCATAAAACCTATAGAATAGAATAAAGTGCACGGTATCCTGTACTGAGGTTGAATCACACCCGCAGGGTGCAAGGTTCCCAACCTGATGCCAACCTTACTGTGTCAACACAATGGATGGTAACTGTTCCTAAACAAGGGGAAATTCTGCAACATTTTCTAGTTGAGATAAGATGTGTCTAGAGCTAGAGTAGGTGGGATTAAAATAGGGATAGGGGAATTCTTCCTTTTGAAATTGGTGCCCTCACACACCCTTACGGGTGTCCTGCTTCATCATCAGGTGTTGCTCCTCGTGGGGGTGGCGCTGCAGTCCCCCACGGACCCCGTGAGACGGCTCTTTGTCGGAGATCTTTTATAGGAGGTGCCGCAGTTGTGCATGCGGGTGTGTGGGCCTCGTGAAAAAGTGTGTGGGTGAAGATAAAATTACCTCACCGGAACCCTGACTCAATTTTATTCAAGGGTCCGTAAGATAAATTAAAATCAAAAAGGACTGGAGCCTATCCTAAAAACAAATATGTAGGATGGATAGGTATGTTCCCACTGCTCTCAGTCCGTGCAAGTGATGTGAAGGTGCAATAGGGTCAACATCTTTCGCACATCTGGTGGGTCCCTAATGGATCTTCAGTGCACTTTGGGGGAAAATGAATATAAAACTATGGGAGTCAGGGAAAGACACCCTGTACTCTCACCATACCCAAATGTAAGGTCAGATGCATCTAAGGCGCTTGGAGACACGTATTATCCATAGTCACGTTATCCCAACCTGGCAGAGACACAAACAAAAAGAAAATAGACAAGGTACATGACATGAAGAAACTTTCAATATGATCATACATAGCAATTAGAATGCCATACTGGTGGATAAGAAGCCACATAGAACTCCAAAGCATGCTCAATGTAGCATGCCTTAGTGTTTGTAATCAAGCACTATTATGCGTAGCAAGTGTGGCCAGTATGAACACAAATACCCACATGAAGGATAGTCACCATATAACAAAGATATAATGGTGACATGTGCAAACATGCAGGTATTAGAAGGACAAGTAGGCTGGGTGGCATGAAGAGAAAGGACACCCATTCAGCAATTGTGATACAATGGTCGTGGACCAATACCATTCACTGAGTGTAATGTGAGCCAGTTAAACCCCCAATAGTGAGCTCGAAATGATTCACGGGTTAATGGTGTACTCATGTCTCTGTAGAAACGCTGCAGTGACATGCAGAGGTAATGATGGCTGTGCCCAGCATATAATGTGGAGCGCAATCAGGCAGCAGCTAAAAGGGACACCTACCCCCTGTGAGTAGGGATGGGCTTCGCCGGCGAATGCTTTGGATAAGAGGAGATAAAAGCTGCACAGTGAGAGAAAGAGTATAATATCATGAGCCTGTTGGCGTTGCCAAGAACGCAGTCCACATACCTGTTTTTGTGGCCTGGAGCAGTCGGAGTATTTACTGTGTTCCCCTCTCTTGACAGCCTATTTACTTGCCCTTTCGATCAGGATCACCGGTAGCGAGTGGAAGGAGCCCCTGTCTAAATAAAGTCGGGCAACTTCGTTAGACCGGAAGTGACGGTGTGGGAGCGTCTCCCATAACGTGTGAAGAAACAGGAAAAGGTGCCGGTGTTGATGGCGGCCATGATGGACTCTATTGAGCTGTATGTATTGTGGGGGCTGTGTGCTTCACCACACAGAGATAGAGCATGTAATTACAATCTCATAAGTCGCAAGCGTGCAGACTGGGGCCGTGGAGAGTGCAGTTGGAAATGTAGAATATGTACAATATAATTGCCGCGTGTGTCGTATCTGGAGAGATTGAGGGACTATGGCAGCCATGATGGACAAGTGTGAATTAGATTCAGTGAATCAATAAATATATATATATAGAGAGAGAGATAACTAAGCCTCCCCCAGGTGGTACCGATGCTTACATATTTGATGAGTGTAGAGTATAACGCTGAACTCACAGTGGGGGAAGCAATGGATAATATAATAAAAAACCACAAATTTAATACTAAGTGATACAGCATATTCAAGTGTTGCCACAGGCGAGTAAAAGTACACAAATCTTACCATTAACCCACAGTGAGAGCGGGACAGTATTGAGGCCCTCTATGTCGTGGGTTGGTCAGGGAGGGTATGTCATGTTATACCAAAGGCAGACAGGTATTCTGTGGTCACCAAAAAGAATTGCTATTGGTATCAGTTCTCTGGTGGTCGTAACTTAACACTTGGACCAGAAGTCACCCTGGCAATCACAAAGATGGTGGCACATAACAGAAAACAATGTGGGTATTTCTGGTAGCCGGGAATCATATGTGCCCTAAACAGTCCCACAGTCTCTGCTAGAGATTGGAGTGCAGGTGACCCCATGGATTCTGGTTGGATCCCGAGTGTTAAGATGCCAGTTCCACCCATGGTATGTCTTCATTCAGACCACCCAAATAGCTTTTTAAGCGGAACACCCACCGTTGTTCTCGGTTGAATAATGTACGTGTGGACCAGTTGGGATTTGATTCAATTATGGTCCAACGGAGACTGTCAGGGGGATGATTTTTCTCAAGGCAGTGGTTCTGTAGCCTTGTGTTGGTTTTCCTACAGTGGATGGTGCTTTTGTGTTCCCCAATGCGGGTCTTAACAGGGCGGGTCATCATGCCCACATACCTCATGGCACAGGGACAGGTGATAAGGTAAATACCGTTTTTTTTATTACAGTTAGTGTGGCATTTTTAAAGCCAAGGTCTGGTCAAGCCAAGGTCAATCTGTTTAGATGCTGAAGTTTGAGGGCACACTGCACAGGTACCGCATGGGTAGTGTCCTTCTACTGGGGGTAAGGACCAGAGAGTGGGTTGTTTCTGAACTGTGGTTTTTGGACGAGTATGGACGAATATGTCTCTCAGATTTTGTGTGCGTTTGAATGCAAACAGTGGGGGTGGACCTGGACTAAAGCTGCATGTTTTGAGGATGTTCCAATGTCTTTTGATAATCTTTTGAATTTCATTAGAGTTAGGTGTAAATGTGGTCACACAGGTTAAGGTATCTAACTCTCGTTTGGTTCTGACCTCTAGGGGTCCTCCCTATGGTTATTCCTTGCTCTCTTGTGGGCATCTCGTATGACCTTCCTAGGCTAGTGTTGTAATGATAAGTTGTCAGATAGTATCTTGGACTGAGACTCAAATTCGTTAAGTGTGTTGCAGTTCCTGCGGAGATGCAAAAACTGTACCACAAGCAAGCAGTGTACCATATATTGTCTAAATCTGGTCAAAAGATATTGATGATTTGTGTTTTGCACCATGACCAGATAGTTCTCCATCTGCAAGCAAGATTTTAAAAGAGCGTGTACACATAGCGTAGGTTTTACCAACTGCTCCTTCTCCCTACTATCTTTCGTGTGGTAAATGAAGCTAGATTTAGTCCACTTCAAATCTAATCTAGTAATACTTTTGAGGTTTTCGTATAAACCTGGTCCGCCAAAAGAATAAAACATTGATTTATCATAATTCAGCCATCAAATCCGTTGTACCCTATCCAGTTTCTTACAATCTCTTATGATATTTTTGTTAAGGGATGGTCCACTCCATAGTCTTATACACAAAATGTACGTTTGGTAGTATAGAGAAAAGAGCAACTAGCTGTTAAGGATGAGAACCCTCACACACCCGAAGGTGACATGCTTCATCAATTGGGAATATATAGAAAAAGTAAGTATAGTGTTTCTGAGCACACAATTTAAAAACACATCTTTTAGTGAAGTTGGATTTTAAGCTGCTAGTCTGAAAATGCCACTTTCTTGGAAAGTTGGCATTTTCACACACGAAGGGAAGCTGAGATGTGCCCCGCATATCCTGATGGTCCATTATCAGGCTGATGGATCTTCCTGAGCTAGAGTGAGCGGGAGGAGCTGACACTTGCTCCTGAATAGGGTTGTTCTTGTCCCCACACAAAGAGTTGTAAACCCCCCTGTAGTGTGCCTGGAGCCATATGTTCCCAGCGGCCCTCTACAGGTCTTTAACTGGAACGCCCAACAGTATAACTGTGGGTCAGGTGCACCCAAACCCTCTTTAAGCTGTTTCCTTCAAAGTCTTTTCCAGGCAATCCTGACCCCTCTGAAGCTCCAAATGAGGCTACTAATCTCTCTCTGATCATCTGTAGCATCTTTTTTGTCAAAGGCTAAGGGAATATTGTCAAACAGGAAGGTGAATTTAGGAAGATTCATAATTTTAAGCACATTAATGCGGCTATTAATTGTCTAGGATATGTTTTTCCTCCTGGAGAGCCAGCTTTTACACTCTTTAATAGCCCCAATTAAATTAATCTCTGCTAAGCCTTCTACGTCTTTAACCACAATAATGCGTAAGTATTTCATAGTCTCCTTTCCATCACTTCCTTCCTAGTTAAGATTCCATGCCATTACCTCTGTTTTATCTTTATTCACGTGATACCCTGAAAACCAACCAAAACCTGCAATCTCCTTTTGTATTTCAAGATATGATTTGTTGGGGTGTGATGTAAATAAAATCAGATCATATGCATACAAAGCTGACGTCTTTGTGAGCCCCTCAGGACTACTGAAGGGGACAATACTAGTATTTGACCTTTGATTCTGTGCAAAAGGCTCCATATACAAGTTAAAAAGAAGGGTGGACAATGGGCATCCTTGTCTTATCCATCTCTTAATCTTCACGCAGTCTGATAGACCCTTATTAACTAATATCCTTGCTCTTGGGGCGCTATACAACACCTTTGTCACCCTTCAGAATGTATCTCCCAACCCTAGATGTTCTAGCACCTCTGCAAGATATGCTGAATTGACTTGGTCAAACACTTTTACAGCGTCTAACGTAATCACAGCTAACAGTTTAAAGTTGGCGTAGCCAGATCTATCGTTCCCAAAAGGGAGTGCGTCAGTTCATGCAGGTATCTACCGGGCATAGAACCTTTCTGGTCCTCGTGGATCAACTTTCCAAATAGCTTAGCCAATCTTTTCACCATTATTGCTGCAAAAACCTTGTAATCACAATTTAACATTGATAATGGCCTGTAAGACTCACATCTGTTATGTGGCTTGTTGGGTTTCAAAATCAGATTAATGGTAGCATCCTGCCATGATGCGGGGTGCATAACTTCCCCCAATAAAATCTGTTAAATAGGGACTTCCACACTGGGACTATAACTTACTTTATTAGGAAGACTATCTGGGCCTGGTGCTTTCACTTTCTTACATTTGTTCAATATCCTCTCTATTTTACCTGCTTGTATACTGCTATCTAAAACTGCCGGGTCCTTATCATTCAGTGCGCTCAATTCTTTACTTCCTAGCCAGTGTTCCAGTTCACCAATGTTACGACTATTATCCCACTGATACAAATCACTAAAAAAACTAGGGGTGGGCAGAATTTGCGTAGTTGTCCTACGCAAATTATCGCGAAATTGCTCTAAATCTCCGCGAGCTCGCAGAACTTTTGCAAAGACGCGGAGATTGCTTTTCCCGCCTGTTCGTGATGTGTTTTTGTGTGCTCGCGGGGAAATATATCTCTAACTTGCCTATGCGGTCGCTAAAGGGCGTGGCCATCTTGCTCGCGATGCTTTTTCCTGTTCTGGGTCGAATTACGTGTTCGCGATCGCCAACTCTCGCGTGATAGCGCGACCGGCTACCAACAATCCAACATCTCGTGGCGCACGCGAACGGATAGGAAAACTTGTCGGCAAATGCAGGGATCCAGTAAGTCACTACGGCATGCGCGAGAACGCAGTTTTAAAGCGCAAACAAGAAAATACTTCTGCTTTCGCAGCGGATCGCGGAAGTTTCGACATCTCCACGTTCTCTGCGGAACGTGGAAATGCCAAAACTTCGCAACTTCCGCGAGCGGAAAGGAAATTTTCTCCCAGGCCTGAAAAAAACATTTAGTACTCTGTCAATGTCTTGAGATGATTTCAGAACCATATTCTTAGGACTCTCCACAATTTCAACTATAGAACTGCTGCTTCAATCTTGCCCTTCATTTCCAAGCCAGCATCTTGCTGCAATTCTCAATGGATTCGAAAGCTTAGACTTTACTAGCTTTCCACCTCCTCCTTAACTGGTTTTCCAAGTGAGCTTCCAGTAGCCTTCTGCATATTCTGGCATCCGACCCTCCTATCATCCTCTTTCAATCTGGGGTCCCTCAGCTTCCTCTGAAGACCAAGAATTGTGCACTCCATCTCCCAAATTTCTTCCTTATTCTTCCTAATTTCCTGGGAGTTCAAGTTTATCAATTGTACTCTTGAATATGCCTTACACATATCCCATATACCCACACCCCGGCGGAGCCCATATTTAGAGTGAAGAATTTCTCTGACCGTTTTTAAAAATTCTGATATTATTACTTTGTTAACCAACAATTTCCTGTCTAACGTCCATCTATGCTCCATTTTCTGCCTACTTGACTCAAGCTCTAAATATACCACGGCATGGCGGGATATATGAATAGGGTGACCCGCTATCCTCCTCATGTTCTTCAGCTCCCTCTTATCAAATAAAAAATAGTCAATCCTTGAGAAGTGACTGTTTCTTATAGTGAGATGTGCATTCCCTCTGTCTCCCCAACTGGATTCTCCACACATCACACAACCCTAGTTCACTCATCACAACCTTTAGATATGAGTGGGTTTTGGTAGTGCTCACAATATTACAGGTCATAGATTTATCTAGTGTGTTGATTAAAAGGATGTTAAAATCTCCCCCCCATTAATATGAGTTAGTTACAATCCAGCAGGTGTAAAAAAGATTCCCCTAGGGTTTCCAGGCCATTGTTATTTAAACATAAAATGCTACACAGCTGAGTACCCAATCTTGTATTCTTAGCCTGGCAATCATCCATCTACCCATAGTGTTAGCTGTAAAACTCACAACCTCTACACCTGCTTTCTTTCTTATCAAGGTGGCAACTCCTTTAGTGCAGCGCGTCTGACTAGTACCAACTCCTTGTTCGATCCACCTCATCTCACTACAGAATGATAAGAGCTCTTCCTTTAGTAACTGTGTCTCTTGAAGCATAATTATAGATGTCCCATGATCTTTAAGGTACCGTCCTACCACCCATTGTTTCCTTCTTCCTTTTAACCCATTAATATTCTAGATTATTACTGAGGTTGACCTGGCCAGGTTATCTTCCTTACCTATCATCGCCTTCGTAACCAGACACATTCAGAACACTATTTCATGCTTCCCTATCCCTATGCTTGCTCTTTATATGAGAATTTTTTTTCTCCCTCTGCTCTCCACCCAATTTCCCCCTCAACCTCCCCCAGCTCACGCTCCACACTCCCTCCCTAAGGAACCCTCTCCACATTTCTTCTGACATATCAAATGTCAGCTTAGAACATACCCTGCAGGTCTACCCTTCATATTCTTGCTTTCTCAACTGAGCCCAGCCTAGCAATCGAGCTCCCCCCTTATATGTGCAATAAATTGATCCACTTCTTCTGGTGCACTAAAATTCTGCATTGAAGTATCGTGCCTAACCTTAAGCAAGGGAGGAAATTTCAGTCTAGAAGTTGCCCCTAGTGCCTTTAACTCATCAATTCGTTTACCCTGCTCTCATTGCCTATCTTGTGATGCCCTAGAAATTTCAAATCTGACAGTTATGTTATGTTATGTTATGTTAGTGCTATTTGTATTGCGCACGGCTGCTCCAGCGAAGGAGCGTCCCGGCGCACCGACAAGGTGGCGAACACAACACAACTGGGGAACAGAAATAATTATTAAGAAATTGGGGAGTGAAGGATTTAACAAAGCTCAGAAAATAAATGAGTTTTAGCGGCCTTGCGGAAGGAGAGCAGGTCACCAAAGGTCCGGAGTTTCAAAGGGAGAGCGTTCCAGAGTGCGGCTGCCCGCACCTTAAAAGAGCGACCCCCCACCCGACTGAGTTTGAACCGAGGGGCTACCGCTAATTCTTGGTCTAGCGAGCGCAGAGTGCGGCCCGGGATGTAAGGGCACAAGAGTTGGTGCAGTAAGGGAGGTGATAGGCCCTTCAGAATTTTGAAGGAGAGGCACAAAACTTTAAAGTGGATCCGCTGCCTAACGGGTAACCAATGCAAGGCTCGCAAAGATTGACCGGCCGAGCAAAACCTAGGAAGACCTATGATCGCTCTGGCCGCAGCGTTCTGCACTCTTTGAAGTCGGGTTAACTCAGCCTGGTTTAATCCTATAAAAAGGGAGCTGGCATAGTCCAACCGTGCCAAAACCGTTGCTTGCACCACCAATTGACGAGTTGCGGCATCGAAGTATTTAAGGGCAGGGCGCAGATTGCGCAGGATGCCGAAGCAGCAAGCCGCCGTCCTTTTGGTGTGGCCAACAAAGTTGAGGGAAGGGTCCAGCCAAACACCAAGATTTTTGATCTCCGCAACCGGAGTGGGGGTCGGCCCCAGCTCAGAGGGCCACCAAGTATCTCCCCATAGGTCCGTGCATCTGATCTTTCACTGAATATGTCGAAAAATGCACAAGAAGCTCTCTCGGTCTCTTCTGAGCTGAGCTAACCTTAAAGGGATCCCTTTGGACTCTCTGCATCTCCTTCATTAAATCTATGCCATAGTCAATCAGCACCCCAGACTCCTCCAGCAGACTCACAACAAAAGACTTAACATCCTGCCCCTCTGCTCTCTCTGTAATATTGATGATTCTTATGTTGCTCCGCCTAGAGTTGTTTTCCAGTGTTTCAATGAAACATATTCAGATCTTACTTCTGTTTCTACTGTAGTCCCTTCGATACAGACTTGTATGTCCATATATTCAAATATCACTTTGCAAAACACAGAGGTGTTGCCTCTGCCAAACCACAAACTTGGCTTGTTTGCTAAAGCTCTAAAAGACCATTTTTTGTTTCCTACTTACTCAAAGTCTCAGAGACAGTACAGAAAAAAAGTTTGTGTGATTCAAAGTATTTTCTATTAAAGAAGTGAAGGTTTTCAGGCTGGTTGTGGAAAATGGTGACAAGTCGTGAGTAACCAGTCGGGAGCCTACAGACCGTGGATCACGGGAATGGTAATGAAAGGGCCGGGCACATAACTTCTGGACCTGTTATGGATACACAATCTTTAGCAGCATGGAAGCGTAGAGGGGAGAACATTTGTGAGCCAATAAATTAATTAAGAGTCAGTCAGTCAGTCAGTCAAAAGTACTTTATTCGGTTCATATCAAAAACCATAAAAGTATATTACATAATACACCGATATCGAGACCTCATATGAAATATGAAGAAGCAATAATGCAGATTATTAAAAGTTATATACATTAAATCATTTATATACAAGCAAAATTTTATAAAAAGGAAAAACAGGAGACACAGACAAAATTCATAATGTCCCGCTGTGAGGCTGTGACCAATTGATATTTTTCCTCAGTCTTAATGCTATTGATAAAAAGTTTGCTAAATTAAAAATCCCCCAAGGATTCTGTAACATCTGTAAATATAGAAGGGCGGGTTTGACTTGTTTAAAACCTCTATCTTTAATAAGAGGGATAGTGAACTTTTTGCGGATTGGGCAAAGATGTTTACAAAAAAAGATAAAGTGCACAGAGTCTTTGATGGAAAAATTATCACAGGAACAAATCTCCAGATCTGTTCCCTTCGTCCACCCTGGGTGGTCAGTAAGCAGAAGATGGAATCTATTCAATCTAAACTTGGTTAACAAATATCTATGATTCATATTGTTAACAATTCTCAGGTAGGGTTCTAAACCACTGGTACTAATCAGCATCTGGTGAGCCCTTACTGATGGTTTACATAATTCCTTTTCTTCCCTTGTTAGATATGCCAACTGTTTGTATGTATCTTTCACCCATTTCACGTCCCCCTTTAATAGCTTTTGTGGGTGATCAAACAGTTCAGGGCGACCCAATTCTGTGGTTAGTTTTTTGATATAATTCAGCCACGGAATGGTATTACCATGCTCAAGGGCTAAACAGTCCCTAAGGATCTCACGATTCAACTTTAATTCAACATTTAGCCATAATGAGATCCATTTGAGTAGCGGGGCTAAGGCTATTCGATCTGTAAGATAATCTACCCCGCACTCCTGGTGAGCAATGTATCCAGGTGTCGACTGTGGGAGAGATAACATGGATTTCAAGAACTTATCTTCAGCTATTTGCAACGCCTTTACATTTTTCCACCCCCACAGGTCCGCTCCATATATAGCTATTGAGATACATTTTGCATCATAAGTTTTCAATACGGCCTCTAAGGGTTTTGCCCCTAAGTTACGGGCAAAGGCCAGAACAGCCAGGATCGACCTAGAGAAAGAATTGCGTTTAGCTACTAATTGGGGCAACCAAGTGGATTTATCGTCAAAGATCACCCCCAAGTATGGGAATCTTGAAACCCTAGATAAGATATTCCCTTCACAGTGCAAAGTCTTAAATCTTTTGGGCTTGCTGCCCACAATCATAACGTGTGATTTCGAAAAGTTCACTCTAAGATCCAACAATTTCATAAAATTAGCAAACACATTTAAAAGACATTGCAGCCCCACCGCCGTGCGTGCTATAAGGGCGGCATCGTCTGCATAAAATAAGGCCGGAATAGAAAACTTGGCAGCCCTTGGGATATCTAGGGACGCCTCCATAAGGGTCACACCCAAATCATTGATATAAAGAGAAAAGAGCAGGGGGCCAAAATACACCCCTGCCTAACCCCATTAGTAATCCCAATCTTGCCCGTGCAATTGCCTAACCTGTCATATCTAACTGTAGCTGTTAGATCTCTATGTAAATCAGCCAGAAAATACACAATATTTTTTATCTATGCCCAACTTAAGGAGCAATCCCCAGAGTTTGGACCTATTCACACGGTCAAAGGCTGAGGAAAGGTCCATGAAAGCTAAATATAGGGTGCCCCTTTTGGCAATGGTGTATTTTCCAATTATTAAATGAAGGTTAAGGCTTTGGTCTATGGTCCCTCGCCCCTTCCTGAACCCATATTGCAAACAGGAAAGGGTATCTGTATCTTCCAGCCAATCATTTATTTTACTTAGAACCACTCGCCCCAGCACCTTAACCGCGGAATCAATAAGAGAAATGGGGCTATAACAACTGGGGTCTCCTCTGTTACCTTTCTTAAAAATGGGTATGATGACAGATTCAGACCAAGTGCCAGGAATCCCTACAGTACATACCCTATTAAAAACATTTGTTAAAACTCTAGACCAGGTCTTGATATCAGATTTATAGAGATCGGCTGGGACGCCATCGGGTCCCGGAGCCTTATTGCTCGTCAGCTTACCGATGGCGTCCGCCACCTCGTTCTCAGTAACCGTCAAAGTATAAGGGTCAAAAATGGGGGTGGACATAACCTCCTCCTCAAGATTATCCCCTTCATAGACTGACGTAAAATGAGAATACCACAACTGTTCCTGAATACCACAGTCTAATTGATTATTGCATTGATTGTGGAAAAAGGGTTTATTTACAACGGCCCAGAATTTGGCACTGTTCCTAAGTACATCCACAGAGGTCAGTTCATCCCAAGCATCCTCACGTATCTGCCTTTTTCTAGTTTCCAATACCTTATTGTAATTCTTCCTTAATATGGCCACTGTGGCCTGATTCACTGGCTTACAGTTCAGGGCGGCCTTCAACTTTTTGTTGGCTGTCGAACAGTTTTGATCGAACCATCCCTTTTCGGCAGGATCTTTGGCTTTCCCTGTACAGCTAAGATCTACTTAGATCTGATTACAGATTTTTGCGTAGGCCTCTAAGACCTCCGCATCATCTGCTAGCAGGTTCAAACATGTGTCCAACTCTAGACCTACCTCACTTAATAAGTTAGTGTGAAAATCACCAGGTATGACTCTATTCCATCTAATCCTGCGGGCCTGGTCCTTAGGGCAGATATCAAATTTATCCTTTCTATTTTTAACTACCTCAGGCTTAATAATCAGGTCCAGAACACTTAGAACCACCGGATTATGGTCGCTAAATTGTGACCAAACCGGCGAATAACCATGTATCCTATCTCCCAGTGCCAAGCTAATAAAAATATAGTCAATGACTGAGTGACTTCCATTCCCCTTAAAAGTGGGTATCTCCTCATCCATTATTGTTGGAAGCATCAGACCATTGTCCGCCAGAATAGTTTCGAGGAGATCACCCTGTACAGAGTGTTCAAAATGAGTGTCCCCTTGCTCAACAGGGCCTAACAGATCTAATGACAGACATTTGTCTGGGCAACCATGAATATTGAAATCACCCATAACTATGATGAAGCATTCATCGGTATTAGGCTCCTTATAGTCTACCAAAAATAGATTTAGCATGGACAGGTGATCAGTCGGGGTAACTCTATCATAAGAGTTATAAACGTTAATAATTAAAACCACTCTCGTGTTGCTCAAAGAAATTTGTACAGCTAGACAATTTTGTGACCCTGTGTCTAGTTGAGTATGGATACCGGGGATAGAGGCTGAAATTAGAGTGGCCAAGCCACCCTTCGCCCGCCCCATAATAGATGGAACTGCCGGAATAAAATAACTAGTGTATCTATCCAATGTCAAAATATTCCCAATGTCCCATGTTTCTTGTAAGCCTATGATGTCACCCAGACCTACAAAATCCCTCCAAGCTGGATCATCAATTTTATGTTTGAGGCCTGCAACGTTCCATGTTACCAGCTTTCCAGGTGTACTCCTAGCCCCTGGAGCGCACCCATCTGCAGGGGAAGCATTTCTTGCCAAGGTCCCTGGGATACTGGCGCTAACCGGGATAACTGGGAGAAGAGTGTCCTCACTTGTCCGTAGTCATTCAATATCGCCCAGATTTGAAAAAGTGTCAAATCTATTAAAGACCGGGACTGTGAATTCGCAAGGACCTCTCCCTCTAAATGGATCGCTACTCACTGGCCTTGTATCATGTGGGGGGTAAAAAAAACCCAGAGGGAGTACGTTTACATATTCATTTAAAATTCTGGCAGACCCAGCCTGCCTGAGGATGTTATCCACCAACCTGGGAGACCTAAAGCTTATGACGACACAGTCGCCATCTAAGCTTTTCTTGGTCCTACCCACCCACGGCACCCTTCTTATCATCAGAAAATTCTCAAACAAATGCTGGCCCAAGACTGTTTTGTTAGATAAAAAGTGAAGGGCCTTATTTTTTAATGAGGTCCAGTGTTCATTTTGTCCACTCTCAGTTTTAGGGACATTGGCAAGTATTATAGTATAGGGACACGCCTCTGCAGGTAAATGTAGCGACGGTTCTCTCTCGGGAGGCTGTCCTGAAGAACTCAGTCTCTCCCCTGAACTCCGGGGACCCTGTCTCTCACCATTAGTGACTCTGGTAACTCTTGGCACCAAAGATGAGATACTAAGGCCTGCCCTCTGAGGAGCAACAGAGGGTACTGGTTGTTGAAGTGGGGTGATTATAGAATCCAACAGGTTATTAACAGAGGCTGTGGCTACTTTGAGTGAGTGAGCAGCTGAGGTACAAGGCCCCAACTTTGGGTCCTTCATATTAAGATGTGTTTCAATGGACTTAAGGCGGTCTTCTATTGATTCCAGCTTGGCCATTAGGGGCGAAACAAATGACCTAAAACGTTCATCCAGAATTTTAAGGAAATCCAACATACTTTCCTCATTACTATGTTCAATATCTAAAATCGAACGATCGTTACTAACCTTCCCCCGATTCTCCGTAGCTATAATTGGAGCTATAGGTTCATTTTGGGCCATCCCAGATGTGGATTTGCTATTTCTTGGCTGTTTTGCCTGTTTCCGGCTGCCGTGAAGAGTGTTTTTAGCCTTCCTTTTCATAGGGGCAGTTTTACTGCGAGTGGTTACTGTTTGTGGTCCGGCCCTCAAAAGTCTAGTGCCTATGGCCACAGTGGAAGGGGCTACGCTAGTTTCAAGTGGGAGAGCAGAAGAGATCATAGAATTGTCAGCTGCTAATGACCCATTGGAAATGAAATGAGGATGTGAGCAATCCAATTGGACATCAATGGGAGCATATAAAGACCGGGGTACTAGATGGACACTAGGATCCAGGGACAATCTACGCTCAACTAGATCAATCTCCCTGACAACAGCTGTTTCTACCTGTTTCAGATAGCCGTCGAGTGGCCCCTTCCCCGTTCCCTTAATTCCTGTTTTACTTCTAACTTTAGCCATACTAAACAGTTAATTAGCACCAGTTAGTGTCTCACTTTACCAGGGACACAAAATCAAATATGACACACTCAATCAAAAGCCACCCAACCGTACAGTGACCTGGGACACAATAACAACACAAGATGTAAGGGGGGTGTCCCAGCCCAGCCTCCTATGGCCTCTGAGGGCCTAAGAGGGCCCGCCCTTTGCCCGGGCTTAGTCCGGCACCACCCGCGCGCGTCCCGCGACGCGGAGGAAGCCTTTCGTATTTGGCGCCTCCGGGCGTGGAAGTGGGAGTGTTTGGGGGCGGTATCACTGGGGGAATTCTAGGAAATTAAGTCCTTTCCCTCCTCTTGGCGACCGCTGCGAGCACCAACAGCAGTGGCAGCGGGAGGGAAACCGTCCAGAAGACTGTCCAGCTAACCGATCTCCCCAGCAGTGATTCCCAGGTATGGGCGCTCTGCTATTCGGCCACAAAAGAAAGAGTCCTTTTAGACACATGGAAACCCCAGATAACTACGTAAAGTTAGTTTGATTTTTTACAAAGTCAAAAATAACTGAACATATAAGCACCTCAAGACGAGAGTGTAAAAAATACATCGCAGTTAGCATAGAGCCAAACCTGCGTATCCAACTGAGATGATGTAGCATAAAATGTAATTATTTCAAGAAGCAGAGTGCAGAGAATAAGATAGCATGATTCCAAATTTCCCTGCACCATAGGTTGATGATTAAAGAGCATTGATCTAGCACTACACTAACACTAAAGTGACATCCCTACTTAGGTATCTTCAGGAAGGAGGGTTAAAGGTGTCAGCATGTGGAGTCCACCTAAGAAGTCTCTCCACAATCAATGGGTCATGTTGCATAAAGCTACCGAGACAGAGCTTGTTTTCAGGTGCTCTGTCTCCGAAGGCATAAGAAGAAGTGGGCACGTTCCCTACTCCCATTATCACATTATTCGAACAAAACATTCCCAAGATTCATTGGGGATCACAACATCTGCTCTGGGTACAATCCTAAAGCTGTTTTTCCATGGGGCAACTGTGTTCTTTCTTGCAACATTTTGTCCTGGATTCCCATGCCTTGTCCTGTGTGAAGCACAACAACCTTCCTTTACTGACTCAAGCCACACAATTGTAACTTCTTCTCTTCTTGCCTGACTAATAAACAAAGAAATTACTCTAGCTAACAAGAATGCTTCTTTCACATGCAACACAAAATGTGAGAAAGAAAAATTTCCACATTACACATGAAATTAAACTGTTAATTCTAAAGTGAGGGTTTACAGGAAACCGCATTTCAGGCCTACAAGATTAAGCTAACAAAAGAAACCATCATAGGAACTTTACGAAATTGCATAGAAAATAAGACACCTTCAATGAATGCAATTACCTACATGTAAAACAACACAATTTATAAACACTTGACTAATTGTCAGTTTCTCACCACAAGTTCTTCACATTAATGTTTTCTACTAGTTACATTAAACTTCCACGTTAATTTTCTGCATGTTACTTTTATATGGCCTAAAGACTTCACTTTTCAGATTAATGCATTTCGAAATTCTAATACTTCTTGTTAATACAACATAGGATTACATGCAGGTGCATTCTACATGTGTGATTATAATGCACCCCTCCAAATAAAATGTGATTCCCGCTACATCAGTACCATTTGTTTGACACCTTTCTGTTCTTCCTACTGCTCGACTCACGATTCAGGCTAAGTTGCTTTTGCTTAAATATGACTGCAAGCACATGCACCTGATTGCTGAACAGCCTCCAGCACCCTCCGGGGTCTTATGCTTTCACCAGTGTGACTTGTCCACTGTGTCCACTCTGGAAACCTCACTCAGATAATGAGCTGCATCCAGTGCTGACAGGTAATGCAGCAGTATCGGCTCCTGCAGGGAGTGCGGTGGGGCGGGGCAGGGGAGGGACAGGGTGAGGGATAGTAAACTCCGGCTTAAGTCTGAACGTAGTTCAGTTAATAAATAAATAAAACACATTTCATTGCGTGCGCTGCATTGCAGCGCGCACAATGAAATGTGGTTTATTTATTTATTTATTAGCAGAACTACGTTCGGCCTTAAGCCGGAGTTTACTACACCACACCCTGCCCCACCCCACCGCCCTGCAGCACCCCCTCCAGGAGCCGCTACTGTAATGCAATGCACCTAGAGTCCTTGTTCGTCAGGAGCAGCATGTTAGCAGTACTGTCACCTGCCTAGCTTCCTTGTAAAAAGACTGCTAAGAAGGAAAGCCCTATCTAATGTACAGATAACCACAGGCAGCATCTGTCAGTGACACCCCCAGTGAATGACCTCACCTCACATTTAAATGCAGCAGCTGAGAGCCTTAGAGGAGACAGACAGGAGGAGGCCCAGAAATAAAAAGTGTCAATGATGAAACAAAACAGCAGGTGTCAGAGAGTAGGGAGAGGCAAGGAGCTGCTCCCCCACAAGGCCATAGGAAATTCAACTGGCTCTCGGAGAGGCAGGTTTTGGGATAGAAAGATGTAAAATATGGCCACACCAGGACCCTGGGCCTTGCAGGGAAGATGATAAACGGCAAACATAAGTTAATTTCAATTCATGTTGTGGAGCACTCTCTAACTTCTATTTTCCATTCTGTTACTATTCCAAAATTTTGCCTCTTGAGTGGGCTCTGTACATGAAACAACTGAGGACTGGTAATCACCACTAAAACTCACATCAAAGTTCTTGTATGACTCATGCCTACTTCCCATTTCAGACTTGGACACATTCAAAAACCTACATTTGCTTCCATGAACTACAGATTCCATAATACACTGCCAAGTATTTCCTGGGACCTGACACCCACTGTGCATTGCTTTCAATGGAAGTTGCCCTGTTGTTCCACAGGACTAGATTCTCTCCTCCAGGAGCAGTGAGAGAGGAGAATTGCACACACCTGTGACCTGGCATGCGATTCTGTCATGGGCTTGCTGCTGCCTGCAACTGCTTATAAGCTCCAATGTTGATGCTTCTTGTTCATGCTTTAAAGGTTGAACCTCTGTGTACCAGACCTTGTGCTGCCTGTTTTCCTGTCCAGTTCCCGCCTTGCTTCAGACAGAGCCTATGTCCAGTTGCTGTTCAGATTTCTCTCAGCCTTGCATTGGTTTTGCTTTACTCCCTTGTCTGTCTTTTTTAGCAGTCAAGTGAACCCTTGGGCTGCTCCCTTACTAATTGTTCCTAGTTTGTTCCTTCTGCTACTACTATTTATTTCCTTGCTTATTCTTTGCTTGTCATAGCTTTTTTATTGTCTCCCCAGTCTCCTAGAGTTTGCCCCTGTTTATGTTCCCTTTCTCAATGATTCTTTTGCTTCTTTAGTCTACTTGAAGTTCCAGTCTCTTGCTTGTTACAGTTCTTAGAGTCCTTGTGCTTGATTTGCCCATTTGTTTTTCAGTTTTTCTTTGAATGTCCTGCTCTTCACTATTTGCTACAACTCTTAGGTTCCTTTCTAGTGCTTGCTCTGCGTTCTCCACTTTTATCTGGTAAGTGTGCTGTTTTGTCGTCACCTGTGTATAACTGTATTCCTTTGTAGAAGGATTGTCTCCTGGTTTCCAGGAAGCCATTCCTGTCCCATACTTTGTCTTGAGTTACTGTAGTCCTAAATCCCTTAACGATGACTGTGTGACATTGCTATGTATCTTAAGAATCTCAACTGTCTCTCCTGCTGGAATCAAAAGAGCTTGTCTGATATATGTAAGTACAATCCTCGTTTGTGCCCTAGGGTCCAGATAGAGAATCACGTCCTTTCAATAGGGCTTGCAGGATGACTATCTGTAAGAGTAATCTGCACAGAAATATTGACATTCCCTTTGCTGTGAGATGTTTTGGGTCTTACCTGTGCACAATCCTAATGGTAACCCAGTGTGTTTGTCCATTATTGGTCCCGTTCCCTGTTTGTTCACATTAAGGTTGCTTTGCCTTCTCTATCCTGTTCCTGTGGCTTACCATGACTGTTCTTTCCTGTTGTATACCTTTGCCCACTCCTCTGCATCGGTACACTGTTTCCATAGACAGATATTCCTTGACTCTTATGGGGTGCTCCACATGGAGTACCTGACACATTTGTAAGTGGGTCATCCAAACCGACTTTTTTTTGTATTCTGGCACTTCTAGTCTTGGTTTTACTATTATAATTTCTGGTGCACAAGTGCCACAATGGAAATCAAAGCAGTATCCAGGATTGGCTTCTCACACATGAAACAGGGAAATTTGAGAGCTCTGATTGTGAAACCTCCTCCTCTGCTATGGTTATCCCATATGTCCAAATGTCACTGTGCTCCTTTGTTTTCCAGTTCCTCCTTTGAAGGCTTTTCTCAGTTGTAGTGGGTTCAAGGACATTGAACTTTGTCACATTCGTTGAGGGGAGGAAGAAGATGCTGAAGGTGCGTGAATGCCCTACTAGTCATATCTGTTATAGGGCTGCAGAGTGTGGCCTTTCGGTCCATCCAAGAGCCCTAGTACAAAGAAATGTGTACCTGAGAGTTGTAGTCTGGACTTCACCACAAGCAGCAGGATGTCCCTTTATCTATGCCAACAGCTGCACCTCACCTTGGGCTGAGTGCTGCAGCAGGATGCACCTGTCGCCCATGTCAAGTGGCTCACACTACTGCATCTTTCAGTTGCCAGCTGTATCTTTTTAATTTGAGCTTGGTCTAACAGACAGTAGCAGTTGCTACTTAACAGCGGTGGGGGGGACGGGTGGTAGAGGGGGACTGGGGGAGGGAATGAAAAGAAAAAAGAAAAACGCTTACCGGTATGCCACCACAGCCGCCTTGTGCTCCTCTTCGTTCACTTCCAGGACTCCAGGGCAGGATGCAGGAACAGAGAGCACCAAGGCTTTCAGGCTCCCCTAGCCAATCACAACACTGCTGATAGCTGCATCGTGAGAGGGAGTGGTGTTTGGCCAACCCGATACGGCCAGCCAAACATTGATGTGCACTTAGGAAATTGCCACCACTCCTCCCACTGTTCCTCTGACACAGGCCGGCCCTGTCCTGCCCGTAACCAGTTACGCAAGGATGGAAAAATCAAATTATAATAACGATACATTGTTGTCATTTTATTTTTCATTTTTCACCTGCTCACAGATCAGTGAGGCGATGCTCCTCCGCCTTAGCAGAGGAGCCGCCCCTGCTAACAGATCTGCACCTTTGAATTAGATACAAAACACACTTCTTGGAAAAGCTTAATCTGAAACTACTCCCTTCTTTCAGAAGGATATTAGGGTATATTAGGGGAACAGTGTGGTTCATCTAAAATAAAATTTTTATTTTGAACAGGGAACTAGTCTTTTTAGAGCGTCTCCATATTTCCATTCCAGTCATACGGATATTGGGTACTTATGTCTGGGGATCCATTCGACCCATGAAAACTATTGACGCCCAAGGGATGTTGCAAAGCTCAGAAGGCCTTTAGATGTCAGTATTCTGTGAGATTTTCTCTAAGTGATAATGGTATCAGGATACTCTCCAAGTTGCTGAATTCCTGTATTTTTTTGTAGAACTCCACCTTTTGTTAAAAAAACAAATCCCAAATTGGCACTGGATGACACCCATTTATAGTTTTTGCAATCATATTTTTAATTTACCTTTATTGTTCCCAGAGTGAAAATAGCACAAAGGAAAAACTAACAATGATTCAAAATACAGCACTTCACCCAGTAATAGGATTATTTCTACTCAATATCATGTTATTCGCGCATTGCAAGACTTAGAGAAACTAAGCACCTATTTCTAGTAAAGGCCTTTATACATATCTCTTTTCATAAGTGATGTAAGTAACGTTTATTATAGATCAATGTACTGGTTCTCAATTTGTTGACCTTGGAAGAATGATAGTCTGAGATTGTCTAGCTGGGACTTGAAGTCGGGACCTGCATAAGACTGCAGATCTCACCCCCAAGTGTATAACTCAGTGATCCATCTCACAAGTGGAAAATGTCTAGGTCTGGCTTCTGTATGTATATGTCAGTTTGCAGTGTGATCTTACACCTCACCACTGATAGAGCGCTGTGTATTTCTGAAATTTGTAGGGGTGCATCATAATCACTGTTAGTCACTCTGCACCCATATATTTAGTGGACTTATATAACGTGTGACTTAGAAATGTAATACTAAAAGCTGCACGTATTAGAATTAATTAGAGATGTTATCACGCCACTTATGAAGCTCAATGTAGTGGTGAACTGAAAATGCATTTTAGGCAACGCATAATGGTTGTTTCCCATATAATGTGATGCATTAGGTAAATGTGTTCTATATTAAAGTCTGCACATGTAGTTTGCTTATTAATATATGCAATTTAATGAATAGCAATGTTCGCATATACGTTAAGAGAAGGCCTGTTTGTTTCTTATGTTAGCTAAATATTGTAGGCTGAAAATGATTTTCCTTGGTAAGGCTCTGGGTTTCAGAGATGTTAGAAAATCTCATAGAAGTGGAAAGATTCTTGTTCCCATGTTTCTGTTGCAGGTGCAAGGACACCTAGCTCGTTAGCGAAACTAACTCTTTGTTTTAGGAGTTAGGATGGCATGAGAAGCCAACATGGGAGTATACTGGAATGCAGGGATGATACTTTCGGCAGAGAAGGTGCCTGGGACCCAAGGAAGAGTAAACTGTCGTTGGATGAGAGACAAGTTTCAGTGGAAAAGTACTGGAAGAAGACCTGGCTGGAGAGGTGTGTCGGAGGGCGTGTTCTACGTTTTTGGGATTTTAAATTAGGGACAGTGCCCCATGGGTTGAGCAGTTGAAGTTTAGATGGGAAGATAGAAAGAGCATCTTAGAACGAGCTCTGACAAAGTGAGTGTACTTCTAAGGAAGTCTTCACTACTGACACCTTTTTACCCTCTTGCCTGGGGAAAATGCTAAGTAGAAATAGAGTAGGGATAGACTAACTGATTTTCTTTTTAGGTTAATGACTTCTAATATAGAGATTGAAGCCGTTATTGCCTGTCTAATGCTTCTTGAACTGACTATTCTTCTTATTCTTATTTCTATAGTCGGATGAGACTCCTGCGTAGGATATTTTTTGTACTAGTGCCCATTTATTTTCATAACCTTGTGATGAGGTGCTTGTATGTGCAATTATGTTTGGCTTTGCAGTGAACCCCTAAAATTTGAGATTTGGAGTCATTGGCCTTTTTGGAGATCAAATTCGAATTTATTGATTTTGTGGAGTGAAGGAGCACCAGGCGAGGGCGTAAGCAGCAGTTTTATCGGACCAATAGCTATTTTTGTTGTCTTTATTGCTGCGTCCCAATTGGCTGCTGGGATCACGTCGCATGGAATCTTTCAACTGAGGTAACAAGCTGTCGGCTTTGGGGAAATATATAGTGCATAGCAGATAATGAAGGAGAGAGTGTGTAACGCTGCAAGTGAGAGATCCAATCCTGGTGGCCGGGGCTAAAAGAAGACAAGGCGGCAACAAGGAGGGACTAAGAAGCCTCCTTTTCAAACGTGAGCCTGTGTTTTGCTTGCAGGATGATGCCAGCGAATGAGGAAGATGGGCAGGGCTTCAACTCCACCTCCGAGAGCTTTGGAATCTGTATTGATTTCAAGAAGCTCTCGTATGACGAGAGCAGCGCATGCTCGCTGCTTTCACCAGCCGAGACCTAAAAATAACAACCGAGATGAAGACAATTACACATTGTGCATAGCAGATAATGAAGGAGAGAGTGTGTAACGCCGCAAGTGAGCGATCCAATCCCAGTGGGCGTGGCTAAAAGGAGACAAGGCGGCAACAAGGAGGGACTAAGAAGCCTCCTTTTCAATCGTGAGCCTGCGTTTTGCATGCAGGATGACGCCAGCGAATGAGGAAGATGGGCGGGTCTTCAACTTCGCCTCCGAGAGCTTTGGAATCTGTATTGATTCCAAGAAGCTCTCTTATGATGAGAACAGCGCATGCGCGCTGCTCTCGCCAGCCAAGACCTAAAAATAACCACAGACGAAGACAATTACACTACTTGTTCTAGGATTCATAGTGCACGTGTTTCTTCTATCTAAACATATAACTAACATATCTCTAACCTAACAAACACTAACAGGATTTTGGTTGCATTGGCGCTTTTTTAGTTTAGCTGTTTTCAATGTTGTATCGGATGTTATGTTCAAGTGCTCCATGAGCACACTTCTTAAAATGCTGCTGGACGCTGACAAGCTGTTTGCTGGTGAACGACATAATACCCAGTAATCTTCTACACTCAACAACAACAGTTTTGAGGATCTCGCCGTCATTGACAAGAAATACACAAATATGTAAAATCAAAGCTTCACAAACAAGGTTTCGTGAGAAGTAGCACAAAAGGTACTTAAGGTCAGATTTACAAGCCCCTTGCGACATCTTTATGACACCTTTGCGTCACTTCTGTGACGCAGCGGCATCGTAAACAATGCGCCACTATGCAACATATTTACAACGTGATGCATCTAGGGAGATGCGTCACATTGTAAAGCCCTGCGCCACATTATACCTGCGTCAGGTATAATGTATGCAGGGTGGACGTTCTGTCGCAAGGAAGACTCGTAAAAGTGACGCAGTGAAATCTACAAGATTTCACTGAGTCACTTTTACGACCCCGCTGCGTCAAAACCTTACGCCTTCTTCTAGCAGGCATAAGGAGTGACGCAGCACAGCAAGTATAGGCCGCCCCTGAGCAGTGCTGGAGTTGCATCACGCTTGCGACACGACTCCAGCACTACATCATTTTTACGCCGACAGATGCGTCACGCATCTGTCTATCCTTGCGCCACAGTGCGCCCTATTGTAAATGCGGCGCATCCATGGTGGCGCAAGGCTATTTTTCCATCACGCACAATAACTGGCGCATCCCTGCTAATATGCAAGGATGCACCAGTTATAGTAAATCTGCCCCTTAGATTTCTGCGAACATGCAGAGTAATCCCCTGTTACATTCTAAGCCGTTTTAAGCATTATTAGGTTAAAACACTGTCCACAAATTTAATTGATCAGCTTTAATTGTTAACCTGCATCACAAACAACATTTACATGCACTAGCCACATAATTAATCGAAGTACAAAATGGGACTGGTGGGAGGGCATATTGTAGGTATTGTTTATTCTGAAGAAAGGAGGTATGAGACCTATTATTACAGATGTAACTATAGTACTAAATGCCAGATATAAATGTAACTTCAACATCTCTTTTAGTTTATGCAGTACTAAAAGGCAATTTCGAGAATTCTCAGAAATGAGAGTCAATTAAAAATGACTCAGTCAAGATGTTCTAAATAATTATTATTTCTATCTAATCTATGGCGCAACAGAGTAAAAACTGGCATCACCGATGCAGAAAGCACCAGAAATTACTTGTCAATCCAAATGTGTGCATTGCAACATGAATGCTTTACATAAACAGTGCTACTCACATCATGTTTCTAAATCAATTAAATTTCTCATAAATAATTATCCTTGGGAAAAATATTTAGCTTAACAAAGTAGGAAGTGACATCACTGATGCAGAAAGCACCTGAAGTGACTTGCCAATACAAACGTGTGCACTGCGATATGAATGTGTTAGATGTACAGTGCTACTCTCATCATGTTTGTAAATAAGATGAATTTTCTCATCCCTGGGTATCCCCCTGCTTTGTACGATTTCCAGAAGTATCTGCACTGGGAGAAGGATTTTGAGATGATTTTAGTTGTTGATGGAGTGATGTCTTGGGGGTGGGGGGATTATATGTTGTGATGGAAGTGGAAAACCTTTCAACAATGTGGTACTTATGGTCCTTTTTTTAAAATTGTTTCTCAAATCATGTACACATTCAATGTAGCATACTGTGAGTTGCCCTGCGTTAAAGAAAAAATGTGGCATATGTGGACTCATAGGACATTTCAGTAAAATGTGTCGTAGGAGGAACAGTGTGAAAATGGTAAATGACGTGGAGGAGGAGACGGAAGAAGACGTGGAAGCCGAAGAAGACTGCTGCGTTAAAAGCTTACAAACGAACTATATGTTGAATGTGGTAGACAATTGTGTGGAAGGGAAACCTATTTGTGAGGTGTCCTTGGGTGGTATTAAGGTTGATGTGTATGCGGACTCAGGGTCGCCTTACACCATAATTAATGAGGGTGTGTGGAAGAAGGATTTTGAGGGCAAAATTGGGAACCATTTAACTCCTACGGATGTGAACCCGGTGAGTTTCACGGGAGAAAAAATCGATATGTTGGGCTTCAGGTGGCTTACGTTTACATTTAAAGGGAGGTCGGCAAGAGGCAAGCTATATGTAGCAAAGAATGGGCCGTCGGTACTTGGTTGGTTCGACCAAAAGAATTTACATATTATACTGGATCCGAACAGTATAGAGAAGGTACTTATAATGGATGAGAACAGCAAAGTGAGTGATGTCTTAGTTAAAAGATTCCCGGGAGTATTTGGGAATAATCTAGGAGCTTTGAAAGGTTTTGAACACAAAATTAAGTTGAAGGAACAAGCGGAGCCTAAAGTTCATAAAGTCAGGCTGATACCCATGTTAATAAGAGATGAGGTTAATAAGGAGCTTCAAGGATTGTTATCAAAGGGTGTAATCGAAGAGGTGGAGAGTTCGGAATGGGTTTCTCCGGTTGTGATCGCACGTAAGAGCAACGGAAAAATCCGTTTGTGTATTGATTTGCGCCATTTGAATGATAATATTGTCATTGAAAGATTTCCCCTTCCAAAAATCAATGAAATGGTTTCTTCTTTATGTGGGACAAGTTGGTTTTCCACGATTGACTTGTCAGCAGTGTACCACCAGATTATGTTGTCACCTGAATCTAGAAATCTAACGGCTTTTATAACACCATTTGGGTGCTACCAATTTGTACGCATGCCGTTTGGGTTAGCCTCAGCCGCTGCGGTGTTTCAGCGGTTGATGCATAGACTTTTTGGAGAAATGAAGGGGGTAAGTTTCTTTCAGGACGACATCCTGGTGGCGGCAAAGAATGAGGAGGAGCACAACCTTGTTCTGGATAAGGTCTTGAGTATATTACAGGAAGCAGGGTTGAGCGTAGAACTTAGCAAATGTAAGTTTGCACAAAGGAGTGTGTCGTATCTAGGACATGAGATAAGTGAGGAGGGGGTGAAACCCAAACCGTCATTAGTAAAAACTATCAGGGATTTGCCTGCTCCGTGTAGCAAGGATGAAATTAGATCATTCCTGGGGATGGCGGAATATTGTGCAAAGTTTATACCGAACTTTGCTAGTAAAACCTTCAACATACGCTCTCTTCTCAAAAAGAATGTGAAGTTTGCGTGGTCAGAAGATTGTAGAAAAGAATTTGTGAGGATAAAAGAGGATTTGAAAAATGTTGATGCCTTGGGCAGTTTTGATCCACATTTAGAGTGTTTATTAACAACAGACGCAAGTGATAAGGGATTGGGGGCAGTGCTGTCACAGAGGATGAGCAATGGAGCGGAAAAAATTATTTTGTTTGCATCTAGGGCGGTTTCCCCCTCGGAGAGTAGATATCCGATTATTGAGAGGGAAGCGTTAGCCTGTGCTTGGGCGTTAGAGCATTTCAGGGCGTTCGTTTGGGGGAAAGCTGTCACTATCCGCACTGATCATAGGCCTTTGGTGAAGATTTTGACTAGTGTGGGGGGTGTTGGAGCATCTGCTAGATTGGCAAGGATATCTATGAGAATGAAGGAGTACATCTATCGGAATGTATATGTGCCAGGTAAAGATAATGTTGTGGCAGATTGCTTGTCGAGGTTGCCCTCACCACTGGAAGAATGTCTAGATGACCCTTGGGGTGAATTCAACATTGCGTTGGTTCATGATTCTGGTGCACCGGTTATTGCAAAAGAGGAGTGGATGGAAGAACAATCAAGTGATGTGTTGCTACAGGCAGTCTTCAATTATATTCGTAGTGGCTGGCCGAGGAAGCACCTCATTAAGGGGGATTTGAAAGCCTTTTGGGATGTGCGAAAGGAATTGTCTGTGGACAGGGATGTGTTGTTTAGGGGCGAAAGAGTGATTCCACCTAAGAAGCTACGAAGGAAAGTGTTGCAGCTGTGTCACGAAGGACATTTTGGTATAGTGAGAAGCAAGTCCTTAGTGAAGGGAAGTTTTTGGTGGCCAGGTGTGGACATGGATGTGGAGAGGTTTGTAAGGGAATGTTCAATCTGTTCTTCAGCAGACAAGTCATTGAAAACTTTGAGACCGCCAATGAGTGAGGGTCTTATTCCAGATCTTCCATGGGAAGTGATTGCCATTGATATTTTCGGGCCAGTGGGGGAATCAAAAGATTATGTATTAGTTGTTATTGATTTGTTCACAAAATGGCCTGTAATTGAAATAGTTGAGAAGGTGGATACTAATGCTGTTTTAGAATTTCTTGACAAATTATTTGTATCAGAAGGACTGCCTGTGTGTCTGTTAAGTGATAATGGGGTTCAGTTCACGTCTAAGCTGGCAAAGGAGTATTTTCAAAAATGTGGAATTAGGCACAAGACTACCTCACTTTATAATCCTAGTGGGAATGGTACAGTTGAGAGGTTTAACAGGGTGCTTAAGGGTGTAATTCAGGCTGCAATGAATAAAAGGTTGGAATGGAAGGTGGAGGTACATAAAGCAGTGTGGGCATATAGGTCTACTAAGCATGCTGCAACGGGGTTATCTCCTTTTATAATGATGAGAGATAGGAATCCGAGATGCAAGTTTAATCCGGATTGGATCAAGGGCGGTGGAGTTGTAGAGTGGTCACCTAGTTTTGTGAAGGAGAATTTGGTTGCTACACATGTGAAAAGTAAGGAGGTATATGACGCGCGTGGCACCAAGGATGTTTCAATTGAGGTAGGTGATTGGGTTCGCATCAAGAAACCGGTCAAAGTACCAAAGGGTGAGAGTAGGTTTGAGGAACCTCAGCAGGTAGCAGAGGTTCTTCGCAATGCTGTAAGACTCAAAGATGGTAGAGTGTGGAATTTGAAGAGTGTGGCGCTGAACCCTACATTGATGATGTTCATAATGATTTTGGTTGGGTGGAGGATTATTTTGACCAGAGTGCTGTACAATCTAATTTGGGTATGGATCTTTGTGTGGAAAACAAAGGGTCGAAGGGTATAGAACCAGTTGTCACTGAACAAACTTTTGGTGGGAATTGTGAAAAAGTTTTTCCGTTGAAGGATTTTGCTTCTTGTTTGAGAGGGGAGAAAGGGGTTGCCAGTTCTTCTAATTGCAATAGTGAGCTCGCTAATAAGGGCGATGAGGGCGTGGTAACCAAGAGGAAAAGGGTTCTCCCTGGGTGGTTGAGTGAGTACGTTAGGGACTAGTTGTACCTTAGTTAGAAGGGGGTTAGGTATTGTGGATTGCTATTTTTGATTTTGGTTGCTGTTTTTGTTTTGATGTTTTCCTTTTCAAGGGAGGGGGATGTGTGGTGTTCGCTGGTATGTATGTGTACTTCCTTTATGTCTTTTACCTGGAGCGTGGGGTGGAATGTGCATTGTTTATATCCTACATTCCAGCCAGGGCGTCAGTTGCTACTGGAGTCCTGAGCTGAAGGTTGTACTGCCTGGCGCTCACCTGTTTCTGCCAATAAACCTTATTCTATTAAGACTATTCTGGCATTCCCTCATCATTACACATACATTACAGTAACAATGCAAAAACAAAAACCATGTGGTCATTTGAACCATTAGCCACTTGCCCTCCAAAACACACAGTTTAATTGATATCTTTGTCAGGTCGCAAAGAATACATGCATAGCGTCATCGGTCTTCATCATTCATGAGTGTTGGCTGGTCTCTTGTCCGTTGGTATTGCCTTAGTGGTTCCCAAATGTCCTTGGATCGTGAGGAAGGCGGTAGCTCCTTCGCATATAGTTCAATGTTCTCCCTGCAGTATACAACGTCCAGTGGCGTAATGAAAATTGTAGGGGCCCCCCTGCGAGGTACACCGAGGGGCCCCCACTCCGGATTGAATCCGGAGCTGCCAGGCCCGAGTACCATGCTGAGGGGACCCCCTGCAGCTCGGCCCCCCCCACACCGCAGGGGCTGTGGGGACCTGTGTTACGCCCCTGACAACATCTTTTATCCATTGTACTGGCAGTGGGGCCAGAGTACTCTCCCATATCAGCGCCCCCCTTCGCTGTGCCAGTAACAGTGCAATTCTAATAAATTTGCCCACTGTGCCCTTCAGCTGCTGTGTGAAACACAATAAATAGACCTTCGGAGTACATTGTAAAGTGACAGTAGTCATAACCTGCATTTGCTGCACCACCTCTGTCCAGCATTTGGACATGCGCCTGCATGCTTCCTGATCCCCACATCTTTTGCAACTGTTACTATCACGGAGACCATACTTGTGCAGCTTAAGTGGCATATGGTATACTTGGTGAACATATTTAAAATGAATGATGCGCAAATTTCCATTTGGCGTGAATGTACTGGTAAGTTGGCAGCAATATTCCCATTCCTTCTGCGTTAATGGAGAAATTAAGTCTTGTATTCCAACTAGCAAGGTTTTTATTTATAACTCTTGCCGCTTTATATAGTTTAGTAATTAATTTATGACGTGTAGAGCTGACCAATAGCATCTGTAAAGTTTGCAATATAGGTGGCTCTGTAGGGAGGGGGCGTGGCTTGGGAGCCAAAGAAGATGGCCGCCGGATCACGGAGCTCCGTGATAACGTGAAGATCGGAGTTTCCTCCGGGCACCTTTCTCTGCTCCTGACATGATGAGGACGCTAGCAGGACAACATGAAGAATAGCGCTTCCATTTGATCTCAGTTTCGGCTTCCAGGGTGAGCTGCTTCATACTATTTTGGCGCATTTTCGTACGCGCTCGTTTTTGCGGCCGCCATTTTGTTTTTTACCGCAACGCAGCAAAGAGAATATTATCTCCTCAGTTTTGGCTCATGGATATGGCTTTTTTGCTTTCCTATCGTTCATTGTCGCTCTTTTTGTCTTTTTGAAGACTCCTTTTTTAGTTTTTCACAAACAACCTGTGCATCATACTTTTTTGAGTGACTTTTACCTCATTTCTTCCCTTTTTCACTGACTTTCGTTGTTCCTCACTGAATTTTTGTCCTTGCTTTATAGATTCGCCTATCCTCATTTTCTCCACACGCTCTACATTTTACTGTGTGTGGTTTAACATGGCAAAGGCTCGTGCACTTCGTACTGGTGCTACTCTGGGTGACAGTGTTACGCTGACTGATCCCAATCCTTTCAGTGTACTACAGGACAATACGGAAGACTCTGAAAATGCGCAATTCAATACTACTAATATACAGACCACCTTACCTCGTGGTAACCCTAAGCAAATACCTAAAAATTCATCGACTACTTCTACCAAACGAGTCAAAAAAGACCCACCGTCCCCAACAGGGTCTACAGCGACTTTATCTATGGAACTTCTTCTTCAAGAAATTCGCGCGCTTAAGCCTCATATGGAGGAGACCAACATTCTCCAGAATCTTGAGGATAAATGGTTTCAAATGGAGCAACAGTCCTCATTGCTTTCTCAACGCGTTGATTCCATTCAAACTGTCACTTCTCAAATCCCTCCTCTGCAGTTAGAGGTCGCCCATCTCAAGACTCAGATTGAAAGTTTGGAAAACCGTAATAGGCGCAATAATCTACGCATTTACGGCCTTGCGGAAGGACTTGAAGGCTCTGATGCGCTTTCTTTCTTTCAGTCATTCCTACCAACTCTATTGGATCTTCCTGCATCCCCAAAATTGAACATCCAGAGAGCTCACCGACTAGGCCAAAATTCTAAGTTTGCCTCATCTACTTCCAAACCACGTGGTGTTATTCTATATTTTTTAGAATATACCGACTTACTTAAAGTTCTTCATGCAGCCAAACGTAAAGGGAGAGTGTCTTGGCAAGGTAATAATTTATTTTTTGCTCAAGACTATGCGAAAGCAACTGCGGACCGGCGGAAAAAATTTCTGGACATGAGACCTGCGCTACGGAATATCAATGCTCGCTATGGCCTGTTTCACCCATGTCTTATGAATGTAACTTTTAACAACAAAACTACTTCTTACGAAGACCCAGGACGTCTACAAGTCTTTCTTGACTCTTGCACTGAGGACAACATGGAAATTCCTCGTACTTCAAAGACCTGAGGATATCTACAACTTATATCCTATCACTTTTAGCTAAGCAAATGTTTTTTCTATTTTAAGAATTGTTGTTGCTCTATTTTAATTTTGTTCTTTTGCCTTTTTCCATTATATGTGATTATACGTTTTATGTATCCTTTGTAATTGGTCTTCCTTTCCCCTTTCTATTTTAGAAGCAGCATTATATCGTCCGTCACTTCGTGATCCTATCTCCATTGCCTGGATGATGGTGTCTCCGTTTTCCGTTCTGTATCGGAGTTTCCCGCCTTTGGTGTGCTGTTTTCCTCATGTGCTTCCACCATCCCCATCTGTCTATGTCTTTTCGTGGTATGTGCCTTAATCATTTTTTCATCTTGTTTTTCTCTCTCTCTATCTCTTTTGTCTTCTCCCTTTTCCCTTTTCCCTTTTCCCTTTTGTTTTTGCTTTCATTTTCTTACCCTATTTCCTATACTGGATTCCCTGTCATTTTTCTCATACTTTGTATTTTTTCCCTCAGTCTTGCTTCTTTTTTTACTTCCTATATTTTTCTCTTTACTTTTCCTGCATCTCTGTATTAACCTATCACCTTTTCTATCATTTCTCCTTTTTGCATTATATTCTAGTTCCTGGTTTTTCAGTTACTATTTTCTGTCTTTTCTTCACTCCTTCATGTTATACCATCTTTTTTACCTGCTTAACTCTGCTTATCCTTTCTCAACAATTTTCCATGATAATTCCTTCTTTTATTCGCTTAACGTGCATTGTACAGTTATTACTTAATATATGTGAATGTTTTTTATGGTAATTTTGGAATTAGTACTTATATCTAAATGACGTTAAATATTGTATCGTGGAATGTTAAAGGCTTGGGTTCCCCCATTAAACGCCAAAGGGTTCTATCTCATATTGCTAACTTAAAAGGAGATATTGCATTATTACAAGAAACTCATGTAACTGATGGTGAATTAACTAAACTACGTCGTCAATGGGTAGGTCATGTTTATGCTTCACCTGGTTCAGGGAAACGTAATGGTGTAACTATACTATGCCATAAACGTTTAGATATTCAACTTGTGAAGCAGGAGAATGATTCTGATGGTAGGTGGGTGGTTGTATCATTACTGATTAACAAAATTCCTTTAACCATATTTAATATCTATGCTCCCACCACCCTAGACAGGTCGTTTTGGCCCCATCTTCTTTCATCTTTAATGCAATATACTGATGATTACTTGATTTTAGGCGGCGATTGTAATATGGTTTTAGACCCCTTTTTAGACAGACGATCCAAATCTCGATTTTCTCCTTCCTCCATGCACAATCAATTCACTTCTGCTATTCAACAAAGATCTCTGGTAGACTCCTGGAGACTCTGTCACCCCACAATTCAAGAATACACGTATTTTTCCCCAGCGCACTCTTCCCAATCCCGTATTGATTATATTTTTATTTCCAAACCTCTCACACAGCATATTTCCCATTCTGATATAGGATCTATTCTAATTTCGGATCATGCTCCAGTCTCCTTAAGTTTAGATTTACTCCCTCCCAACAAAGGCACTAAGCGGTGGAGATTTAATAACTCTCTACTATTAGATCCCACATTTTCATCATCATTTCTTGAATTTGCAACTTTATTTTTTTCTGAAAATGACACTCCCCATTTATCCCCCCAACTTATTTGGGATACTTTTAAAGCTGCCTCAAGAAACTTCATTATTTCATTCGTGGCCCGTAAACGACGAACATCTATGCAAGCTATACAAACGCTTAATTCACAAATCAAGAAATCGGAACACTCTTATTATCTAACAGAAAATCAATCTACGCTTACTAATCTTATTAAAGCCAAACTCTCCTTTAATAAACTCTCTACTGAATCTGCAAACTTAATCCTTTTAAAGTCCAGTGCTAAATATTATAATGCTCAGAATAAAGCTGGCAATCTCCTTGCCAATTATCTTAAGGTTAAAAAGGAACGCACAAAGATTGAATCTATTATCACTTCTACTAACACTACTGTTCATATAGATAAAGACATTCTCTCAGAATTCGTCAATTTCTATCAAACACTCTATACCCCTGAGTTTTCGCCTTCTCTGTCTGATATTTCTCATTATTTGTCTACTATTCCCTCCCCGTCTCCTCTAGATGTTGATTTTTCTTCTTTGGATTCAGATATACTTCCCAATGACATTCTTAAAGCTATTCACTCGCTCAAAAAAGGCAAAGCTCCTGGGCCAGATGGCTTTACCATGGAATTCTACGCACACTTTGCTACCTTCCTCGTTCCTAAATTATACCAACTGTTTTTATTTTTCATCTCTTCTAATAAATCTGAAGGCTCTTTTCAAGAGGCTCTAATATGTCTTCTTCCTAAGGAAAACAAAGATCATACTCTTTGTAAAAATTATAGACCCATTTCTTTGATTAATTTGGACTATAAAATTTTTGCAAAAATTCTAGCTCTTCGCCTAGATGATATCTTGCCACGGTTAATTGGAAGGGAACAATCTGGTTTTATTAAAGATCGTTATTTATCAGACAATACCCGTCTCTTTTTTAATGTCCTTAGTAAGTCCCACTCACATCCACATTCCTTAGCAGCTATTGCATTAGATGCTGAAAAAGCCTTTGACAGAGTCAACTGGCAGTTTATTTTTTCCACACTCCGTTGGTTTGGTTTTGGTCCCAAATTTATTTCATATATCTCAATACTATATTCTTTTCCTAGATCGTTTATTTTAGCCAATGGCCTTATATCTTCTTCCTTCCCTCTTCATAGAGGAGTTCGACAGGGTTGTCCCCTTTCTCCACTTCTATTCATTTTAGCGCTAGAACCCTTTTTAACGAAAATCCGTTTGAACTCTAACATTACAGGCTTCCCTTATGCAGACAACAATTGAAAACTCTCAGCGTATGCTGATGACATTCTCTTATTCTTTTCGAATCCTCAATCATCCATTCCAACTTTTCTATCAGAGGTTTCTGCTTTTGCTCTAGTTTCGGGATACAAACTCAACACTGACAAGTGTGAAATCCTTCCTTTAAACAAATATTGTTTTCATGCTGATTTTCTAGACTCTTCTTTTCATTGGAACCCTTCTAAAATTAAATATTTGGGTCTATGGTTCACTCCTTCTCTTAAAGATACTGTGGCATTAAATTTAAAGAATTTACAGCTCACTTTAAATAACTCTACGTCAAGATGGCACCCTTTATTCTTATCTTGGTGGGGCAGACTTGATTCAATTAAAATGATGCTCGTTCCGATAATCCTATTTTTCTTATCTAACATTCCTATTAATATTCCTAAATCTTGTTTCAAAAACATTTATGGCATCTTATCAAAATTTTTATGGCAGAATAAACATCCTCGGATGTCTCTCTCCAAACTCAAGCAACCTAAACATATGGGTGGGGTTAACTTCCCCGACTTTTCTTCTTATCACACATCCTTTTTTCTCAAACACTCTTCATTCCTGCTCTCTACAGATCTGAACACTGTTAATTCTCGTCCCTTGTGGGTAGAGTTAGAGTCTTCTTTTTTCCATCCTTTCTCCTTTGAAGAATTTTTATCCTTAACCCATATTCCAGCCTGGATGTCCCTTCCCATTCTCAAGAATACTCGCAAAACTTTTCAACCTCTTTTGTTTGAAGGTCTTGATGATCGTACCCGTTTTCTAAACTCCCCAATTTGGTATAATAAGCATATCACAATTAAGAATAGGACTCTTTTTTGGAAGGACTGGCTAGCACTTGACCTTAAATGGACTCATCAACTGTTTCAAGATGATGCTTGTGTTCCCTTCTCTATCCTTCGCACCCGTTTTTCTCTTCCCCCTTCCTATTTGTCGAAATATCGATTACTGGCTTCTACCGCTCTACAGTCTTTCAATAATTTATCTTCAGCTCCTATTCATACCACAGCCTCTCCTCTTACAATTTCTTTTCTACACACCCCCTCCTCGGCATCCTCTATATATAAAAAATTAAGATCTACATCTCTTTCCCGTACTAAATCTAACACGGAATGTAGTTGGGAGGCGGATTTGGGGTTAAATTTTTCCATTTTAACATGGGAAAAGATTTGGAATAAAATAAGGAAGTCATCAAGAGCAGCTAATATCACACAAACTTTATTCTTTATTTACAATAGACTCCTAATCACCCCGGCCAAATTACATCATATAGATCCTGCTGTTTCCTCTACTTGCTGGTCATGTCCTGCCCCTAATGCAGATCTTTACCACATGCTCTTCACTTGTCCATCTGTTCACACTTTTTGGATCAAAGTCTGGAACCAAATTAACAAAATTTTCCACACACATATTCCTTTCTCTTATGTTCATATTTTTCTAGGTAGTGTCTCAGAGGAATGGTCTTCTTTTAGCTCTTCCATTTCTATTGTTGACCTACTCTTGGCCGTTGCATTTCAACAAATTACAAAATCTTGGAAAAATGCCTCTAACATTTCTTTCCAAGCCTGGTGGTATGGCGTTTGTTACAACCATAGATTAGATCGAGCTTATGTTTACCCAATTACTTTAGCTATTAAACGAGATTTGTTGTGGTTACCAGTCACTAATTTCCTAAATGTTTCTGCTTGTGCTATGCCTTTACATACTCCTTGTACTGAAGAAGTATTCAAGCCTCCGTGAAGTTCATAGAAAAGTTTTAGTCTTTTTAATATTAATAATTTATTATACAATGTACGTTTTCTATTTATGCTCTTTCCATTGTTCACAGAAATGTTTACATGCTGAAATTTAGTTAATGTTACCAGTGTTTATCATATGATCTCCCCCTCTTTCATGCCTCTCCCTTCCTTTCTTTCTTTCTTTCCCTTCCTTTCTTTTGCCTTTTTGCTTTATCTTTAATTTTAGATTTTTTTATCATATTATATGATGTATTTCAAACTGTCACATTTCCCTGTTTATATCCAATAAACTTCTCTTTAAACTTAAAGGTGGCTCTGTAGGAAATGTGCGGTAATGTGATTGCAACGCCAGCTTTAGCCTGTCCAATATGAACTTGAAGAGCGGCGACGTGTTTTGTATATATTGCAGCTCCTCTGCAGTGAGAAAACTACCATTTGGGTACAGGTCCTGCATTGTGTCTATACCCGCCCGTCTCAAGGAGTGCATTGCACCTTCCTCTTGTGTCACCAAGAGTGCAGCATGGTGTGCCAATGGGAGCGAAGGGGCATATAGTGGGAGCTTTGCAGCAAGGTGGCCTATAGACTGCCAAGCTGCAATTGTGGTGTCTATTGTGTTGATTTCATGTTTAGGGGTACCTCTACATGAATGTGGTAGTATATACTTTAATGAAATCAGGTGCGCATCTCCATCCTCCACCGCCACATGTGGCATAAAGTCATGATGGCTATACTAATAATATCCATATTGCGCCTGTTCACAGAGATAATACAAATGCAAATCTGGCACACTAACGCCGCCTTTGTTATAATCAAGGGTGAGTGTGTTACAACCCACACAAGGCTGTTTTTTCCCCCAGATTAACTGTACCAGCAGCGAGTGCACATTAGTGAAAAACTGCTGGGTCAATTTTATTGGTATGTTGCTGAACAAGTACAAAAACCAAGACAGAACAACCATCTTAATGAGGGCAATGCGATCAGCTAAAGACAGCGGCATCCCCGTCTACCTGCCCACCTGTTGCTCCAGCACAGTGCATGCAGTGTGTCAAGAATTCCTGTCATACAAGGGAAACACGCCCTTATGTAAACAGGAGAGCTGTTACATAACTCAAGGGAAACACGCCCTTATGTAAACAGGAGAGCTGTTACATAACTCAAGGGAAACACGCCCTTATGTAAACAGGAGAGCTGTTACATAACTCAAGGAAAACACGCCCTATAAAGGGAGGAACCGGGAGGTACAAGGCTGTCGGATATTGTGTTTACACCGACGTACCTGCTTCGTGAAGAGCAGTGTTCCGGAGTGGTGCTCCAGTAAGGCAAGAACGGAGGTAGGTCGAGTCGTTACTCCCTGGGCCGTGTCTTGCCCCATCGTCACCTGTGAAGGACCCGGAAGCTCTACCGGTCAACCATTGAGCTTCGCTTTTTGACTCGGCTGAGTCCAAGCGCAGTGGCGCTTTTGCTGGTTGGAGTCGTAACTCCCAGCCCGACCAGAGACACAGGGACTGCCAGCTGTAACGCACACCAGGAGGTGTTTGCCGCGTTACAGACTCGGAAGTCCACAGGATCGATCGAGCGGCTGCTCTCGGTTCAGTCTTCTTGCTTGTGATTGGGGTATCGGTGACGCATCACCAGGAGGTGACTCTGCGTCCCGGTGCAGTCTGAGGAAGAGGTTGAGCGGCTGCTCCCTTCAGGTAGAGACCCCGGCTGGGTGTTTCCCTGACTCCTCGATTCTCCCCAACACTCTTCGTGCCCCTCACAGCCTACCGATTGGCATTGTCGGCCATTTCATTTCTGCCCTCTGTTGGCATACGCCGGGATCGGCGTATATGCAGAGGACGGTTAGGACCATCCGTGCTGTGGGCTGGTAACGTACTTAGCCTGGAGGATTCCAGTGACTATAACTTTTGTTTGTTCTTTGTATTTTATTTGCCTTCATTAAAAGAACTAACCCTTCACAAGTGGTTGCGTCCTCATTGTCGTGTCTGTTAAACGATCCTGAGACGTTCAGGGCGTTACAAAATATCCGACCTTAATAACACTAACTGTCTCCCGGTCGATAACAGACATGGCAACACTTGATGATGTGCTGGCTGCTTTAGCGGCCATGCAAGTTGAAGTGGCTTCCTCTAGGCAAGAAACAGCCGATGTAAAAGCCAGACTGGATGCTATCCAATTGGACCCGCTCACGCCCAGCACCTCCCTCACGAACCAGACCCCTGCGGTAGTAGTGGAAATGCCGGTAGCCATCCCCTTGGCAACACCAGAGAGGTACAGTGGGGATCCTAACACAGTGCAGGTAATCCTCACACAAGTGGCGCTACATTTATTGTGCAAACCAAAGGCGTTCCCCACGAGTCAGGCTCGTGTGGCTTTCCTTATATCCTATTTGGCTGGAAACGCGGCACAATGGGCCGTACCTCTGGTGAGCAGGGACGACCCCCTCTTATGTGATTGGGGTGCTTTTCGTGAGGAATTCCTGAAGGTATTCGACAGAAGGGCTGACTCGTACACGGCGGACCGTGAAATGCTTGAGTTGAGACAGGGATCCAACGACCTGGTGCAGTATCTCAACGCGTTCCGAAGGCTGGTTGCGGAAACCAAGTGGCCTGTTGCTAAACAGACGGCGCTCTTCCATCAAGGGCTGTGCGATGAGCTCAAGGACGCCGTGGCTCATATTGACCCTCAACCCAAGACATGTGAGGGCCTTATCAACCTGGTATTACGGCTGGAACATAGGCTAAGTGAAAGAAAGGGGGATCATGGGAGAAAAGGAAAATCCCTTCCATCCTATGTGACGGTGGGAAGTCCTGAAACTTCCACCGCATCCAAGGGAGAACCCATGGACATCAGCGCAATACGAGCGAGCCTCACAGCTACGGAGAAAGAGTCACGCCGTAAACAAGGATTGTGCCTATATTGTGGCAAAAAAGGCCACTACGTACGTGAATGCCCTGCCAAACCGAAGACGTCACGTTATCGGGCCAACCGGTCGGTAACAGCCGTGGTGGACATACCGGCGGAAAACTAGAGGACTCCAAGACCAGAGAAGGGGCATCTCGGAGTCACTCATCCATCCCTTCACTTTCCAACTCGGTCACTAAGGGACAACGACACCTGTTTATCACGGTGCACGTGGGAGTGCATGACCAGTGGATACCCGTTGTGGCCATGGTGGATTCAGGGGCCACTGGCATGTTTATGGACCACAACGAGGCATGCAGGCTAGGGCTAGTGCTTCTTCCCAAAGCAGTACCCGAAGACGTCTATGCGGTAGACGGAAGGCGATTGGTGACGGGGCCCATCGGACAGCACACGGGGGTCCTTCCGATGAGATATGGGAGGAACCATTTGGAACAAATCGATTTTAACATCATCCGAGCGCCCCAATATGGCGTCATATTGGGATTGCCGTGGCTACAGAAACACAACCCCTTTGTGGATTGGCCAACACATCGCATCGAAATGACGTCACCGTATTGCATCCTGCATTGTGGAATAAGAACGGAATCCCTTGACGCAGATGAGAGCGGGAGTCAGACGGTGGCTACAGCGGCAGAAAAAGATGTGGCTCTCCCCCAGGCTTATCACAGTTTTGAGGATGTATTTGATGAGGTGAAGGCGGAAGTGCTACCACCACATAGACAGTTTGACTGCCAGATCGACTTGGTGCCAGGGGCCAGCGTTCCCAGCGGCAGGCTGTATGCCCTGACGGAGCCTGAAAACGTGCATCTCCGGGGGTACCTGGATAAACTCCTCAAGCTAGGATTCATCCGCCCGTCCAAGTCTCCGGCCGCCTCGCCACTCTTCTTCATCCCGAAGGCTAATGGGGAGCTGAGAGCCTGTGTGGACTTTAGGGCATTGAATGCGATAACCATAAAAAATCGGTACCCCTTGCCTCTCATCAGTGTACTTCTGGAACAGGTTAAGAAAGCTCGTATCTACACCAAGTTGGATTTGAAAGGGGCATACCATCTGGTGCGCATGAGGGACGGAGACGAGTGGAAGACCGCCTTTAAGACCAGGTTCGGCCTTTTTGAGTACCTCGTCATGCCGTTCGGTCTGTGCAACGCCCCGGCAGCCTTTCAGTACTTTTTGAATGAGGTATTCAGAGAGGAGTTGGATATCTACGTGGTCGTATATATCGACGACATCCTCATCTATTCGTCCAGTGTGGAGGAGCACGTACACCACGTCAAAGCTGTGCTCCAAAAGCTGAGGGAAAACATGCTGTTTTGTAAACTCAGCAAGTGTGACTTCCACGTCACATCTGTGGAATTCCTCGGAGTGATGCTGAGTCCAGAGGGACAGGAGATGGCAGAACGAAAGATCAAGGCGGTGAAAGAATGGCCGGTGCCCCAAAGCGTGAAGGACGTCCAAAGTTTCATTGGCTTCGCCAACTTTTACAGGCGGTTTATAGATGGATTTTCAGGAGTGGTGGCCCCAATCACACAGCTACTGAGGAAGTCCAAGGAGTTTGTCTGGTCCCCTGAAGCGAACAAAGCCTTTGAGGCCCTGAAAAGCGCCTTTGGTAAGGCGCCGGTGTTGGCTCACCCCGATCCGGATCTCCCCTACGTGGTGGAAGCGGACGAGTCGGATGTGGCGCTGGGGGCTATCTTGTCCCAACGCAACCACGACACAGGGGTGCTTCATCCCGTTGCGTACATGTCCCGCAAACTCAACGACGCCGAACGCAACTACCATATTGCGGAGAAGGAGCTTCTCGCAATCAAGGACGCCTTCACCGAATGGAGGCATTGGTTGATGGGGGCAAGACATGTGGTATCGGTGTACACGGACCATCGGAACCTACAGTTCATGACGGCCACTAGACACCTTTCTCCCAGGCAGCTGCGGTGGATGATCTTCTTTGCGGGGTTCAACTTCCGCATCACATATCGGCCGGGGACGGAAAACCGGAAGGCGGACGCCCTGTCCCGTCAATCTGCAGTTAAGGAACCATTGCCTGCAACCGAGCGTTCCATCATTTCCCCGAGGATGGTATTGGGGGTTATCCAACCGGATACTTTCCTGAGGGGAATAAAGAGAGGGATCAGGTCATTCGCATGGCGGAGGTGGCTCCTCAGTCACAGAGAATGGCAGCTGAAGGACGGGATACCCCTGAAGGGCAGGTGCCTATTGATACCCACGCCTAGGCTAAGGAAACAAGCATTCATCTGGTGCCATGACTCTCCATGCGCAGGTCATTTGGGCTTTGAAAAAACGGTGGCTAGCATGGGACGGCATTTCTGGTGGCCAACCATGAGAGTGGATGTCAGGAGGTGGGGACAGGAGTGTCCTACGTGTGCTACCATGAAGGCCGACCATGGCCGAACCCAAGGGCTCTTACATCCACTTCCGACCCCGGATAGACCATGGGATAGCATATCACTGGACTTCGTGGTGGGCCTACCGGTAGACCAGGGGATGACGGCAATACTGGTGGTGGTGGATTACTTGACGAAAATGGGGCACTTCATCCCCTGCAAGAGAGTCCCTACGGCCGGGGAATTGGCGTCACTACTCCTAAAGAATGTGGTACGACTGCATGGATTACCTGGGGTGATCGTGTCGGACCGGGGGTCGCAGTTTACTGCGCAATTCTGGAAGACTTGGTGCACTGCGCTGCATGTTAAGACCGCCCTGTCCACCAGCTACCACCCTCAAACGGACGGCCAAACCGAGCGCCTGAACCAAACGCTCAAACAGTATCTGCGATGTTTTGTGGACCAGGGCAGGGAAGAATGGGTCGACTTGCTATGGGTTGCAGAGATCGCCTATAACAACGCCACTCACAGCTCCACACAGTCATCTCCGTTCTATAGCAACTATGGCCAACATCCCAGGTTCTTGCCATTTCTACATCCGTTCAGAGAGGACAGGATTCCCGCCACAGCGGACAGGGTGGCACACATAAAAGACACGTTGATGCGCTCAAGGGCTGTCCTAATAGAGGCCAAGAGAAGATACAAGGCTGCGGCAGATAGGAAGAGAAGGCCCGGGCCACTGTACCGCACTGGAGACTACGTCTGGATATCCACAAGAAACATGAGGTTTCGAAAGAACAGTGTGTTCCATCCCAAGTACATGGGCCCCTATCGAATTACCAAGTGTATGGGTCCCGTGAACGTGAAGGTGTGCTTGCCCCAGTCATTGCGGATACACCCTGTCTTTCATGTATCATTGCTCAAACCAGCACCCTCCAAGCCGTCTGGGACACCTAGGCCGGTATGCGTGGAGTCGGAGGTGGAGTATGAAGTGTCGGGCATACGGGCGTCCAAATGGCGCAGGGGGAAGCTGTGGTACCTGGTTGCGTGGAAAGGCTATGGCCCGGAGGAGCATTCATGGGAACCGGCTGAAGGGGTTCATGCTCCGCGCTTGGTCTCCTTGTTCCATCGGAGTTTTCCTGCCAGCGCTGGACCCGTGGGGAGCCGCTGAGAGGGAGGATGTACTGTCAAGAATTCCTGTCATACAAGGGAAACACGCCCTTATGTAAACAGGAGAGCTGTTACATAACTCAAGGGAAACACGCCCTTATGTAAACAGGAGAGCTGTTACATAACTCAAGGGAAACACGCCCTTATGTAAACAGGAGAGCTGTTACATAACTCAAGGGAAACACGCCCTTATGTAAACAGGAGAGCTGTTACATAACTCAAGGAAAACACGCCCTATAAAGGGAGGAACCGGGAGGTACAAGGCTGTCGGATATTGTGTTTACACCGACGTACCTGCTTCGTGAAGAGCAGTGTTCCGGAGTGGTGCTCCAGTAAGGCAAGAACGGAGGTAGGTCGAGTCGTTACTCCCTGGGCCGTGTCTTGCCCCATCGTCACCTGTGAAGGACCCGGAAGCTCTACCGGTCAACCATTGAGCTTCGCTTTTTGACTCGGCTGAGTCCAAGCGCAGTGGCGCTTTTGCTGGTTGGAGTCGTAACTCCCAGCCCGACCAGAGACACAGGGACTGCCAGCTGTAACGCACACCAGGAGGTGTTTGCCGCGTTACAGACTCGGAAGTCCACAGGATCGATCGAGCGGCTGCTCTCGGTTCAGTCTTCTTGCTTGTGATTGGGTATCGGTGACGCATCACCAGGAGGTGACTCTGCGTCCCGGTGCAGTCTGAGGAAGAGGTTGAGCGGCTGCTCCCTTCAGGTAGAGACCCCGGCTGGGTGTTTCCCTGACTCCTTGATTCTCCCCAACACTCTTCGTGCCCCTCACAGCCTACCGATTGGCATTGTCGGCCATTTCATTTCTGCCCTCTGTTGGCATACGCCGGGATCGGCGTATATGCAGAGGACGGTTAGGACCATCCGTGCTGTGGGCTGGTAACGTACTTAGCCTGGAGGATTCCAGTGACTATAACTTTTGTTTGTTCTTTGTATTTTATTTGCCTTCATTAAAAGAACTAACCCTTCACAAGTGGTTGCGTCCTCATTGTCGTGTCTGTTAAACGATCCTGAGACGTTCAGGGCGTTACACAGTGCCATAATTTTCCCTGACCACTATCTCAGGATCACGATGCACCCATATTCCCAGGAATTTGATCGGTTCGGACGACCACACAATAGGGAACTCCGGAGCGTGGGGGGTAGTATTCGCTGTTAGAGGCACCACTACTGATTTGTTCCAGTTAATGCTGATCCCCGCATAACGACCAAGTCTGATATACTCACGTAGTATAGGTGCTAAATATCTCTGCGGTTCCCATACGAACAACACCATATCATCAGCATAAAGCGATATGCCTTCTGGACGATGTGCAAATCGCACAACGGCCTCTCTGTGTCGCAGTCTGGCAATGCAAGCCAGCGGTTCCAGCATTATTGAGAAGAGAAGTGGCGAGAGAGGACACCCTTGCCTAGTACCTCTGCCAATTTGAAATGGCTCAGATATAAGTCCGCCCACACAAACCCGTGCAGATGGATCAGTGTGTAACAAACACACCCATCTATTAAAATATTTGGGGAACCCCATGCGTTTAAGTATTTGAAACATATAACTCCATTCAATGGAATCAAATGCTTTGGCCGCATCCAACATAACTGCAGCAGCCTGGAGATCGGGGCGAAGTAAGTGAAACATCGCAAAAATCGTGCGCAAATTGTGTGACGTGGACCGTCTGGAATAAAGCCTGATTGATCCTGTAGGATCGATTTCGGCATTAGAGGTTGAAGCCCAGTGGCTGGGATTTTTGCAAGGATAAATTAAAAAGTAATAGGAGGAGGTATGATTCACAGTCGAAAGGTGTCTCGTCTGTTTAAGTGGGTGATTATCAGGGCTTGTCGAATCATTGGCGATAGCCTACCGGATTCATATGCCTCCTCATACATGTCAAATGGATGTGACACTAGCTCCTCCCCATACTCTTTATAAAATTCGGACGTGAGGCCGTCTGGTTCCAGTGCCTTATTGTTTGGCAAGGAACGAATTGCCTCTTGAATATTAGCGGCCTTGATCGGCTGGCTGAAATACTCTTGATGCCCCTTGGCTAACCACGCACAAGCGATATCTGCTAAGTAATCATTTAATTCTTGTGGGTCGGAAACACCTTGCGACGTGTATAACTCAGCATAACAGTTTCAAAACTATTGCCTGCGGTGTATAGTGGTCATTACATGTATCATCTGTAATTTTTGTTATGACATGGTGATCAGTTCTATATCTAATCTTAAAGGCTAGGGTATGCCCTGATCTGCCTCCGTCGCCATATACTCGAGCTACATGCCTCTTGGAAAGAAAACGAATCTCTCCCGACGCTAACACGTTATGCTCTAATAATAGGTCTTAAATTTGGGATAGTGTATGCACGCATGGAAGCAATTTATAATCCCTTACAAGCCTTGTCAGCGCCTTCTCCACTCTAGGGATTTGACTTCTAATATCCTTAAGTATACCTGCCATTGTACTAATGCAAGTGCCCCTGATAGTAGCCTTAAAGGCCTCCCAAAGAGTCGCAGCGCTATCCACAGATCCCTTGTTTAAGTCAAAATAATAGACTATAGTTGCTCTGATCCTATTAGTGTACAGCCGGTCTAGCAGAGATTCAGAGCGGAACTGCCATGTGAACTGGCGATGGACACTCGTCTGGATATGTAAAGTGAGTTTGACTGGATTGTGATCGGATAAAGTTCTGAGTAACGCAACTATAGTTGTAGATGCGTGTGTGCCTTCTAGTTTATCAATATTATGGAGCCGCCATGTGTCTACTAGTCCCATTCCAACCATTCCATTGTTTATGATCTAAGCAGCTCTAGGTGAGTGTTGCCCTGCTTACTTGATTTATCTTTGCTGGGGTCTAGGTGTGTGTTCAGGTCGCCTCCCCACAGAATTTCTGCTGCAGGCCACTCACGTAGCACATTGAGAATGCCTGCAAAGAGCTCAGGCTCATCAGTGTTGGGCCCATAAACATTTATAATAGTTATGAGTGAACTTCCCAGCTTGCCATGAACTATAGCGTATCGACCCCTATCATCCGTGCATGTTTTGATCATGGTGAATGCAAGACCTTTCTTTATGAGTGTAATGACCCCTCTTGCATATGAAAAATAGGAAGAAGCCACATGATACCCTGCCCCCCTAAGGGCAAACTTGGTCTGAGTCTTTTTGGTCAAATGTGTCTCCTGGAGGAGAGCGATCCTGACCTCATGCCTATCTAGATAAGCCAATACCTGTCTAATTTATTTGGGGGAGTTTAACCTACCGATATTCCATGTCATGCAAGTGATTGATTCCTTATCCAGCGTTGTCATATAAACTATCTGATGATACATGTATTTCACCGATGTACAAGGACAAAGAGCAGCATTGCGATGGTGATCTTGGTTTCCAGCTAATCACATACAACATACCCCTGTAATGTGATCTTCCTCTGCCTCCCCCATCCATACCCAACTTGCCAAAGCCATCCTGTGAACTAAAAAGTAAACCCCGAATGTAGAAAGTGAACATAGTTAAATGCGGGGTACACCCATTGGGGAATACAAGAGCACATCTAACTCCCTTGATATAAAGGGAGGTGGCCGAGCATCCTAGAAAGTCCCCCTTAACTACTTAAAAATCAGGTCAGGGGAGGAAACAGGCAGTTAAACAATTCAGCATATCGATTTTCAATATTCACAAACCAGTTGGCAATCAGTCAAATTGAAGAAAGAGGCAGGAAGATGCATTGAGCAAAACACCCGCCCACACATCCGTGACAACATATAGAGTATTTAAGCTGTCAGTCTCTTCTCGTATTACTGTAGAGTCTAATGGATATATCCAGGCACAATGTCCTGCTGGGGTTAGATCTCTTCATCCAGTGCGTCGGAGGCCGCATGTTTGCTACGTTTGATAGATTTTGCTTATTCCAGAGCCTGATTGGGATTGGAAAGATCTTGGCTTTGCCTTCCGATCCAATACGTAGCCGGGCCAGATACAGCATGGCACACTGCACATTTTCCGCCATTAGCATCTTTTTCACAGGCTTATATTCCTTTCTCGCTGCCTGGACCGCGGTGGTGAAATCGGGATAAAAAGCCACGGTGTTGCCCTGATGGCTTATGGTGCCTTTCTCACAGGATATACGCAACACAGAATCACGGTCCCTGTAATTTAGTAAACGGGCAATAATCGGTCTTGGTGGGGTCCCTGGAGGAGGACGGGTCGCCAGAGAGCAATGGGCTCTTCCAACAATCAGCAACTGAGACAGGTGTTCCGCTCCAAAGATCTCCTGTAGCATGTCCTCGACATAGGTCTCCAGCCTACCAGTATTGGTCGACTCCGGTAGGCCAGTTATTCATAAATTATTTCGCCGGGACCTAGCCTCTAAGTCTTAATTTTTGGCCTGAATAACAGCGAGCACCTTCTCCATGTCCAGAGATTTGGAGTAGGCATGGGTGAAAATTCCGTTCCGCTCGCGTAAATTGCGATAATTTGAAATTTTCGCGTTCCGCCGAGAGCGCGAAAATGTCAACATTTCCGCAATCCGCATCTTACCGGAATTTTTTTTCTTGCTCGCGCTGTAAAAAAATACATTCTCGCGTGCGCGCGATCGCCTTACCTGAATTCCTGCGTTCGCCGACAAGTTTTCCCGATCCGGTCACGTTCTCCACGAGATGTTGGATTGTTGGTAGCTATTTGCGCTGTCTTGCGACAGTTTGCGCCCGCATTAACATCATTTGTCACGCGATCACGTCATTCGTCGCGTAATCACGTCTTTCTTCTTGCGATCATGCACCGCGAGAGTATGAGATGATTGAGATCTCGAACACGTCATTCTCCACCGCAAGCGAGAGCGTGAGGACGCGGGCACGTCATATCGAACGCGAGCGGGCAGGACAAGTGAAAACAAGATGGCCACGCCCGTGAGCAACCGCATGGGTAAGTTGGCGAGCCGCGATCACGCAGAAAATACCGCGAACGGGCGGGAAAAAAACTTCCGCATCTTAGCGATATTTTCGCATGTTTGCGGAGATTTTTAACATTTTCGCGATCGTTTGCGAAAGCGAATTTCGCAAATTCCGCCCACCCCTAATTTGGAGGCCATATGCTGTAAGCCATCCTCCGCATCCGATAGGCGTTTTCAGCTTCTCCCAGCCTGGCAGCATGCTGGTCTAGTTTTGCAGACATGTGATCCATCCGGATGATAAGAGCATCCATTTTTCCATCTATGGATTGCAGACTGCTCTGGATGGCAAGGAGCGTAGTCTCAAGAGACGATGGGTGCTCTGAAGGTACATCCAGCTCCGAGTCCGAAGTAGCCCTCTGCTGCGACCTGCCAGGTTTTCGCAGTTCAAAATTGAGGCACGGTTGATTCTTCTCCGGCTTACCCATATTTGCTCCTCTGTGCAGCGCAGCCGTGGCCAGCGTTTTTGCGAGCAACACGCTAGGTCTCCTCCTGTTGGCAGCTGCCGCGATTTCCAGCAATTAACATAAGCCTGTGCTTGCAGGCCGGGCGCTGCCCAAGTGCGACACCACTGCACTGCGTGGTCTCTATGTAGATGCCAGATTGGGAGGGATGCACCCAGTGTCAGCACACTATGCACAGCGTCAATCCTTCAATAGCCCAAAGCACTATAATGTGAGAGTCAATTTAGGCCTACTGCACTGGAAGACAAGCCTCTTTATTGATATACTGCCCTGCAAACAGCAGGGCCCCCCATGTATTTGATTTGCCGGCAGGTATCACAGCAGTACCACTGCACCTTCCAGTGGAGTTATTCACATCCAGCAGGAGCTGGTGCAGTGGTGAGACGCTGTGCCTGAGTCAAAGTCCTACGGCGTCTCCGCGCACATGCAGTTCACAGATGCAGGCCTCTCATATATACTCAGCGATCCTTGGCCTACCACGCTGATCAGTCGCACGTCTCCAGTGGCACATTACACTTTCCGTGCAGTTGGAAAGGGGCTCGTTCCAGGGCATGTAATTAGTTCAGCCTGTCCGCCTCACCTTGAGATCATGCGATAGTCCCGCGAAGCTCCTCCGGTGTTATACAGCATTCGCCAGGGGCAGAAAGGAACTGATGCGCTTCAGAATGGCTTTGCACGTCCAGGTTCGGTGCCGATTGGCTCCACACAGGCTTCAGAGGGGGTTCGGGTTCACATACAACAGAGGTAAGCTGTGCAGGAATTATCTGTCCAGCTCAGCACACAGCTTGACTCACATGCGGCTGCTCCACCCCGGTGTAGGCACCAGCCGTCTCACAGGGCAGCCATGTCTCGCACCAGGCCGCATTCACAGGGAACAGCAGGACGCAGCAATCCGTGCCGATGCCCATGAACACACCACCTCAGCCCTTTGCCCTTCAATCCAGCTTCAATTGCCTCCGATTATTTACCGCAGATGGCGTTTACGGAGCAGGAGAATGGGCGGATTAGTAAATTGGCCGGCGGAGCTGCACTGCGGTGCAGCCATCTTGCCGTGCGTCCTCTAGCGCCCACCTACTTATGGTCCTTATGGACTTCTTTTGTGTTAGTACACAAGGACTCAGAGCACCTACATTGGGGTAGTAAGCGCTATGTAAATGGTGCTTGCTATACAATACTTATTTTAAAAATGCTTAAAGTTGTAGCCTCCAAAGTCAACCCTGGGTGTATAGTAAAAACAAGCAGACAAGAGTGAGAAATATCGAAATTCAGTGTAGAAGATCCATCAGCCCTCTACTTTTACAGCCTGAGAGGTTTTGGGCTGCACATATTTTCAAAACCCTCATATGTCGCAGTTTCTAAGGACCACTCACTCCCTACTGTACTGCTGCATGAGTATCATATAACCCCTGCACTTTGTCCACTCCAGCATAGCATGAAATCTTCTATCACCTGCATCTCTCATAAAACAGCCAACATGTGTTGTAGTTTTTGTGGTCATTGTTGGCCGCAGATTTATAACAAATACATGCATAATCATCTCTTCATTTTTACAACACCCAGGCCATAATTTTAAGACCCCTACGATAAATCACCTTTGTGAACTGTCATGTATTGTTTGTCATAAATCATATTCTTTGCTTGTCATAACACATTGCTTGTAGTAAATCATTTGCACATCATACATTCGTAAATCACCCCGGCGGTTCATTTGCAGGCCTATTTCACTTTTTGCCACTTCTGGGTCATAAAATTGTTCTGTTGGTTTCCACGCCCCTTGCGTGTGGGGGGGTAGCTTCCCCCGGAGTTAGGCCCCAAGTCGCTACCTTGTTAGTCTCATTTGGGCCCTGCCGTCTGCGGGATCTGGGATGTGAGCACCGTCTCCGTTTGCTACCCCCTTTTTTTAGGCCTTCTCACCCTGCCGTAAGGCATCCCAAAGTGTGTGGCCCTACTCCTACACACCGCCCTGTCGGTATGTCTCCATAACCAGCCATTGTACCCTTACTTATCTGCCATGCCATCTGGGAGGCTAACGTACTCCTGCGGCTCCCCTTGTGTCATCCGTTTTTTTTGTTTTTTTGTTACTTGCAGCCTGCAAGAACCGTTGTGCCACACAGGTTATCCCAAAACACCTACATCCCTTCCACCAATAGGTGAACCTCATCCCACCCATAATGCTTCGGGTGGCCTGGGTGGATGAGGCCATGCCTGATGCTTTCCAGGCCATTGATTTTGCAGAACTTGTTTACTGCGATGTTCAGCTTCCTCCTCGAGTTTTCAACCGCCTTTTGCCACTCGGCCCCCCACCAAGCCATTATACTGATCAGCTCTTATCATATGATAGACATTATTACCAAAGCACCTTGCTGCCTCTGTTAAGTCTGTTTGGATGGCCGAGAGGAGCACCTTCCTCCTCAAATGGGCCAGGTCATTCCCCCGAGGTGTATTGTCAAGATGTGCGGATGCCATGCGGTGTCAGCCTGTAACTCCTTGAGTGCCTCTGGCAACTGGTTCCATCTGACCCTCGGACGACTCAGCCATCGGATGCATGTGTTGACCGGTGTCTCGTCTGCTTGTGGCCCCCCCCCGCTGCCACCAAGACTGTATACGGGATACAGAAGAGTGCCCCACCACGCATACCAGGGGTCGCATTCCTGAAGCAATAATCACAAATGTCAGCTGGCCTCTCGCACTGGAGGCTGCGCCCTCCTCACAGCCCCCTTGCTTTTACAAAGTGTTTCTACAATAATTGGCGTCTTACGTAGGTCCTGTATGCCCTGGAATGCCATCTGCCAATCGCCTTGATCCCTGCCTCGGTCATCCCGTGTTGGGCTGCCGATGTTGCTGCACCAATCCTAAATGAATGAGAGCCGAATGCTGCTGGGGGAAGCCCTGCTTTGGCGAGGGATTGGTGCATCACTGCTGTGAATTGAAATGTACTTATCATATAACCCCCACACTGTGCCCACTCCATCATAGCATGCAATCTTCTATCACCTGCATCTCTCATAAAACAGTCAACATGCGTTTTAGTTTTTGTGGTCATTGTTGGCCGCAGTTTTATTGCAATTACATGTATAATCATCTCTTCACTTTTACAACACCCTGGTCATAATTTTATGACCCTGGTCATAAATCATCTTTGTGAACTGTCATATATTGTTTGTCATAAATCATATGATTTGCTTGTCATAACACATTGCTTGTCGTAAATCATTTGCACATCATACATTTGTAAATCACCTCGACAGTTCATTGGTCGCTTTATTGCAGGCCTATCTAATTTCTTGCCACTTCTGGGTCATAAAATTGTTCTGTTGGTTTCCACGCTCCTTGCGTGTGGGGGAATAGCTTCCCCCCCGGAGATGGCCCTAACTCGCTACCTTGTTAGTCTCATTTGGGCCCTGCCGTCTGGCGGGATCTGGGATTGGAGCTCTGTCTCCGTTTGCTACCCCCTTTTGTCAGGCCTACTGACCCTGCCGTAAGACATTCCAAAGTGAGTGGCCCTACTCCTACACACCGCCCTGTCGGTGTGTCTCCATAACCAACTATTGTACCCTTACTTATCTGTCACCCTGTTAGGGAGGCTAATTTCTTACTGCGGCTTCCCCCTTGCGTCATCTGTTTTTTTGTGTTACTTGCAGCCTGCCAGAATCTTTGTGCCACAAAGGTTATCCCAAAACACCTGCATCCCTTCCACCAATAGGTGAACCCCATCCCACCCATAGAGCTTGGGGCGACCTGGGTGGATGAGGCCGTGCCAGATGCTTTCCAGGCCATTGATTGTGCAGAACTTGTTTACTGCGATGTTCCGTTTCCTCTGAGTTTTGAACCGCCTTGTGCGACTCGGCCCCCCACCAAGCCATTCTACTGATAAGCTCTGACCATATGATGGACGTATTACCAAATCACCTCGCCGCCTCTGTTAAGTCTATTTGGATGGCCTGGAGGAGCACCTTCCTCCTCAGCTGGGCCAGGTCATTCCCCCCGAGGTGTATTATCAAGATGTCCGGATGCCACGCCGTGTCAGCCTGTAACTTCTTGAGTGCTTCTGGCAATTGGTTCCATCTCACTACCCGACGACCCAGCCATTGGATGCATGTGTTAACCGGCAACCAGTATGCTTGTGGCCCCCCTGCTGCCACCAAGAATGCATCCAGGATACAGAAGAGTGCCCCACCACCCATACCAGGGCTCGAATTCCTGCTGAAGCAATAATCACAAATGTCAGATGGCCTCTCGCACTGGAGGCTATGCCCCACCTCACAGCCCCCTTGCTTTTACAAAGTGTTTCTACAATAATTGAGTTCTCACGTAGGTCCTGTATGCCCTGGACTGCCATCTTCCGATCGCCTTGATCCCTGCCTCGGTCATCCCATGTTGGGCTGCCGATGTTGCTGCACCAATCATAAATGAATGAGAGCCGAATGCTGCTGGGGTAAGCCCTGCTCTGTCGAGGGCTTGGCGCATCACTGCTGTGAATTGAAATTTACCTAAGAGGCTTCCATCCCCATGTTTTAAAAGTGGGCCTTCCCCTGTTAGTCGCACTGCCATGTAAGTTAGGAGGCAGAAGACTACGCAGTATCTGTGGTCCTAGATGTACTTCAACCGCACCACTGCCCCTTTGCCAGTCCGGTCCGTTTTCAACCATCTCAGTAGTAGCTCCACCTCTTCCAAGCCGGGTTTGACGTAGCCTGCTTGCAAGCAGCCCCCTGCTGGGCCAGACTTTCTAGGGGTCTCAAGCTCGCTGAGCCGAAATGCCCCAAAGAACGCGGTCGCGAAGGCTGCCTTGAAAAGGTTTGGCTTGAATGTGTCCCTTGCTATTAACCCCAGTGTGTCCATGAGCCGGGTCAATCTTGTGAAGTCTATGGGTTGCCTGTTGTCTGTTTTTTCCCCCTCTGACCGCTTCTACCCTTTCATAGCTGCTTTAATATAGTGAGAGGATGTGGGGTCCTGATCAGTAGCGGCTTGTAGTGGGAGTTTTGCGGGGCAGTTCACTAGTACCAACAAGTCTGTCCTGCCAGGTCCCATAACTGATCTGGGAAGGGGGTCATAACCTGTTTCGCCTCTGGTGCCAATTCCCTGAATCTGCTCTTCTGTGCTCGTGAAAGGGCACCTGCCACTGCGTTCTCCACCCCTAGTACAAGATATGCCTTCAGATCTATGTTCCCCTCAAACTGCAATTTAACCAACTGACGCATTAATCTCAGCGTATATGGCCACCTGGCTGAGCCTCTGTTGATTGCCTGTACTACCCCTTTGTTGTGCGACCAAAGCATCATGTTCATGTTCCTCTATTTCAGCTACTAGACTGTTAGGGCCACTACTATTGGGAAGAGCTCCAGAAATGTGATTTTGCTGGTAAGGCCTTGTTTATGCCATCTGTTTGGCCATTGGCCCGCACACCACTTGTTGCCCAAGATTGCCCCTAAACCTGTGCTACCCGCTGCGACTGTGAGCAAGGCTATCTGCTTGTCTGTCACCCAGCCCTCCCATTAAAGTCTGCTAGGAATGTGTCCCACATGAGCAGCTCCTGTTTGACCCCTGCCCCCAGCCTGATGGGGTGGTGCTTGTGAGTGAACTCTGCTGTTAGCTGTGTGAGGCACCTGGCAAAGACCCTGCCCGTGGGAATGACCCTGGCTGAGAAATTGAGCCTTGCCAATCAACCACTGGAGCTCACGGAAGGTTGCCTTTTCCCAGCCGCGCAAGCCCCTTATCTCGTCCCTAAAATCCCTCACCTTCTCGTCTTTCAGTCTGGATGTTCCAGCAACTGAGTCTTGCTCTATAGCCAGAAATGTGAGTTTGGTTGAGGGGCCTACTGTTTTCTCTGCTGCAAGTGGAATCCCCAACTCCTCCGCTAACTCTTGAAATGCCGCCAAGGTGTCACCACACTCTGCTGACCTGGGGGGCCTGTAAACAGTAGTTTAGTTTACCCCAGCGAGGTGCCTGTCATGTAGGGCCCATTCCAGAAAGGTGCTAAATTGTTCAAAGTATATGCAGGACACTGCGCACCCCATAGGCATTGTTTTGTCAAAATATATTAACCCAACAGGTGGAAGCTGGCAGGATGAACTGGGAGAGGCGGAATGCGGCCCAATGTCCGCTTTTGCAATGAGGGCTCCTTAGCCTGAGGCCCTTACTAAGTCGATGGCATCATCGACTGCAGCAGAACCCACTGAGCATGCCTCAGCACTGATACTGGCCTTAACAGACCAAGGTGGTGGATGAGTCTGAACTGACCTGGCTCCTTCTTGGGAACTACCCCCAGGGGAGGAAATTACCAATACCTTGGTATCAGGAGGGGAAGGCGACCATCTATTCTACCAAGGGATTTTTCTTTCTCTAGCTTTCTGCGAACCACCTCTGGGTGCTGTAGTGCCGATTTTAAGTTCTTTGAGCTGCTCTGTGGTAGGAGACCCTCAAATGGTGTAACAAAACCTTCCTCAAAACCCTCCACAAATAGGACAGCATTTATCTTGTTGTGATATTTGTTGGCTAGTCGCCGTAGCTGTTGTGTGTTGCTAGGGGACTTGGCTAACCTGTATTTGTGCACTTCCTTTTGTCCCCCCCTCTCTCTCGTCTGTTCTAATGTTTTCGTTTTTTCTCTTTTTTGTCCCCTAGTGACTCTTTCTTGCGTCTGCATCCTGCTGCTGGATGTCCTCCCCCACACGCTCAGCATATGTGCCGGAATTCGCAAGAGGCCCCCCCATGTGCATTCATTAGAATCATACTTACAGAAGATGGCCCCCGCCCGCTGGAGTATTGGGGTTTCCAATTATTATATGTTTTGGGTCAATGAAAAGACGTGCCTTCCCTTTGTAGAAAGAACCCCGAAAGGGCTGCTCACTGTTCCCTGCCCATGTTTTAACCTCTTTCGCCACCATCATTTTGTGAATGAAACCGGACACACCATCTTCATTCCATTCCATTTCTGGGTGTATCTGCATCTTTAGTCTAAAGCCCATATCATATTCTAACCATGCATCCCCTGGGAATTTCCTATGTGCCCTGTGGATGTTGGCTTCATACAGCCATAGGTCTGCCATGCATCATGGGAACTTCTCAACAATAATGCAGGTCATGATTCTAAATGCGTCTAACCAGTTATCAAAATTCCTTTTTTCCGCTCCCTTCTCCTCTCCCTCCTGTCCTCATCTTTTTTATCGCACACCGTCAGGCCCAGCCCGTCTACTTGAATCTCTAACACGGAGAAAATGTCAATAAATTCTTTCTTCCATATCCTCTCCTTTACTGCTGAGGGGTTAAGGCTTGCCAGCCCAGTGGCCCCTGTAGTCATTGATGCTGGACCTAGAGATGGCCTAGTGTATGCTTCCGGTGGTAGGGCTGTTCTATCTGGGTCGCTTGTCATGCTTGCGCTGCCCTATGCCGCCCCCGGGATTCTATTACCCCACCTCTCTCCTGCATGACCTGCCCCTGCACGTGCTCCTGTCGTGCACAGCCGGGGTCTACCAGGTGCCATGGTAGCCAGGATACCCCCCTTGAGGTTTGGTGCCCACTGTACCCAGCCCCTGCGGGCCTAAGCCATTAGGCAACAACGTTGCAATTGATTTTAAGCATTCCTATACTATTGTACCAATAAGCTCACCCCTTGTTGCTGTGTTGCTGGCATCTCTGCTAGCTCCTGCAGTCACTAGGATGGCAACAGGTGGCAGGTCAGTCCTTGGCACCCTTTCCTGACCGCCGTCCTCCGTGATGTTTTCGAAGCAGCCCTCTGTCTCTTCCTGGGTGCTGGCTTACTGCCATCCTCGGGTTGCTGATTGCTTGTCCAATCGCCGGCATCATGGTCCAAGTGCAGCTGCAGCCAGCTGGTCCCATGTACCTCAGATGCTGCACGAATTTGCCTTAAAAAATCCCCTAGCTTTCCTGTTTGCTCCTTTCCCACATGATTCTCCATCCTGCGTGCCTTTCGCTCACCTCCTTTGTTGTTTCCTACTGGCAGGGTGCTGCCACCCTCCTTATGTACCAAAACACCATAGGTCCAACTGTTGTGTTGTCACCACAAGGGAACAGCCTCCACAATGTACTTTCGAGTTTACAGTCACTGTTATTTGCAACACGTTGTCAATTTCTTCCTTGTTTCATTCATTCAGGAATTTATTTATGTATTTATTTATCTCAGGCCAAACTGAGCCTCCGATGATCCTGCTACTGGGCCTGCCCCTTCGCTCTTGCTTCGGCTCGAGTCTCCCCAAGGCAGGGAGTGGCCGCGGAGCACTCGTGCAGGACTCAATACAGTGAGCCCTATGCATACCCAAGACACGAGCGATGGGTGCCTCGTGAAGAGGTGAGGCTGTCTTGGTGGCTTGCTGGGCAGCGAACTAGGCGGGGTGAGGGACAGGTCCGGACAAACCACCGCTATTCACCTTGAGTAGTTACATAACCTCCCACAGCCAAAACTGCCACAGCCCCTTCACAATACTGACCTTGATACGCAGCACACATTGAACTGCTATCCCGGCTCCACCCCCTCGGCCTCGATTCGGCTGCCGCTCTTCTACCTCGTAGGAAAGGCAGTGTTGGTGATCTGGTGCAAGAGACTGGCGTGTAACCTGATGTACTTTGCAGCGGTTGTTATTTCAGCGACCAAGGAACTGCGCCAGCCCTCCCGCTGTCCATGCTCCTTTCTTTCACACACAAATCAGCTGCAGCTCCTGAAAAACCTTGCTTCAACGCCCTCGAGCTCCGTCCTCGCCAAGGTAAGGGTAATTCAAGAACTTCTTGCTGCGCCGCTCCCCCTGCTCCACGATGGTAACAAGCTGTACTGGGGGGATTGGTACCTTATAACCTCCTGCAGATTTCCCCCATTGGGGAATTCGAAAATCACCTGGCCCTCCCATTTGTCGGGACGCTTGGTGCCTCTCTGGCGCACCTTAGGCGCGAAGGGTTGCCCCCATCTACTTCTGCAGCGGCCAGAACCAGATCCTTCCGGCGGCTCGGTAGCTGTTATGACACCGGCCCTCGAGGCCCCCTTTGGGGGCAGCCTCTGCAATAATCAAAACAAATGTCCCCCGGGTTCAATTGCCTCATTTCCTATGATGTTGCTCTTAGGTAATATGATCAATCACTAAACTACTCCCAATGTATAATGTTAACGGCAAAGGTTTAAATGCATTCATACAAAAAATCAAGACAAAGCCTTTTTAGGTCAAGCCTAGCGTTGCAGCACATGCTCTGGTCACTTTGCGAGGCATGCAGTATTCAGTATGGCGTGGAAGCTTTGTGGAAGCTCCGCCCACTCTCCGCCCATCATTTTCATTGGCTTGTGTCTTAAATGCTGCCTACCGATTGGTTGTAGCCTTGTTACTCCCTCCTTATGATGGTCATGTCGTCATTTGTGTCCTTCCATGGCTTCTGGCCCCTTTACTGGACAGACTACTTTCTTCCCATGCCCCCCCGTAGTCCAATGCCTTCTCGCCCGACCGCCCCCCACCACTCCCTTCGTGCCTTGTCGCCAGCCCGCACTCTCGTTTGCAATGCAGTAGGTCTCGCGAGTCCTATTGCATTGCAAATGCTTGTTTGGGGGGAAGCACAAAATCAGTTTTCCCGTGTCTAGGGTGGTGAGTTGTGTAGCAGTGGTGTACGGGTACCGTAGAGTCATCACAGGATAAGAGGGTAAGAGGCCTTGGCATCATGCAATCCTAAAACACCTCCTCCTTTGATAAAAGTGATCTTTGCTCCATTTGAGACAATGACGAGATTATGGGACAGATACGTGGGGACCTATTTGTGTAGCGGAGATCATTCATCAAACCATTCCCTAACCCTCATAACCCACTTGCACCGCTTTGTACGCTGCCTGGTCGAGGTTGAAGTGGGAGGGATCTATTGGAACGCCATGCCTATACCTTTTAAGCAAGTGGGTTACGAGGGGTAGGGAGTGGTTTGGTGAATGTTCTCCGCTACACAAATAGGTCCCCGCGTATCTTGGCCTGAGGCAACATGTGGTGATTACAGTTCAGGTGGGCTGTACCGAGGTATATGCAACACAGGAGCAATTGTAGCAGGTCACGTGCAGTGAAGCTAGGCAGTGAGCAGGATGAACACAGCAAAAGAGCCCATTGGGCCGAAAGGGCTTCAGATCCCCTGTGTGGGTCAGTCCGGGCGCCACACACAGCCGCACCGAGTACTTCACAGGTATTTAAAAGACCATTTACTTGCTAACGAAGGCGTTTGTTGTTTTCTCACCCCTGATTACAGCCCCTGCATCTCCACTCTGACTATCACTGGAAAAATTTGCCCCCCGAAATTTTTAGTAGCCCCCCCGAAATGTGGCTCTAATTGCGCCTCTGTGCACTTCAGTAGGAAGGCACAATAAATTTAGCACAGATTATCCCTGTTGTCAGTCTAATTTAGTGCCTCGCGGCACGGTTCTGACTGGTACAGATGGTGCTGCTATATTACGCACATACAAGGCAGTGTGGTGGTTGATGGGCAAATGAGTTCAGATGTGGCAGACCTCAAACTGGGTAAGTGCAGCTAGGTTGGGGTCTAAGCAGGGTAAGTGCAGTTCCAGTGGGGTCTAAGCAGGGTAACTGCGCTGCAGGTGACTTTGTTACAGGTGCACTTGCCGTGCAGTGCATCCGAGTCCTGACCAGAATAACTGCGGCCCTGGAGTGTGCCAAGCAGGGTTAAGTGCAGCACAACCAGTGCACAGAACAGAAACATCACCTAGGGTATCTGTAGGGTACAGGTAGCGTTGGCAGTGCACTGGGACCTAGGAGTTGGAAATGTTTTGTTACAGTAAATTAGTTTAGTGTATTTATTGTGTGGTAATTATCGGTTTACTAATGTCATCTGAGTACACAACTTAATCTAATACCTACTGGTGTGAGTTACAAACTGCTTTGCAAACTCAGCTCAAGCACTAAACTAGTTCTGCCTGCTGCTTAATAGAATCTGGATCTGCCTTCAACCCAGATGGAATCAACAGCCTTGAAATCTGTACAAATCAGGTGGTTAAGGGTTCAGTGGTGGGAAAATGGGTTTTCCCTTGGGAGGGGCAAGAGAGAGGTCATTGTGAATGTGCAAAATCCCACTAAGTTACATATTTGAGCATAAACCCCGTGAACATCCAAGGGGCATATCATCTTTTGCGTCCGTTTTTGGCCGAAAAGCGGCGATAATTTTATCACTTTATCAGCAAGGTCACGCAATTGCGTGAATCCTTGCCTTTGCGCTCTTCCCCTTAACGCCCAGCTTTGCATCTCTAATGAGATGCAAAGTGGGCGTTCCTTCCCAAAAGAACGTGGGAAATGTCGCAAACTGACATTTCTCCTATTATCTAGCCTCACGCTAACCTGCAGAGCGATAAGAAAAGTAGAGCTAACCCAGGTTATCGCTACTTTCCTTACGCCTGCTTTTCATCTGACTCTGCCCTATCAACAAGCTATAGCCAAACGTTGTGCGATTATCGCTGGATTTCCAGCAATAATCGCACATTTGGCAGCTTGCGCCTGGAATTTTATCACTGTTGAGATAAGCGTTGCTGATAGCACGTTATCTCAGTGATAAAATTCAGCGTTAGCCCTATCAACAAGCTATAGCCAAACGGTGTGCGATTATCGCTGGATTTCCAGCAATAATCGCACATTTGGCAGCTTGCGCCTGGAATTTTATCACTGTTGAGATAAGCGTTGCTGATAGCACGCTATCTCAGTGATAAAATTCAGCATTAGCCGGCTATAATTCTCCTCGCGCTAAGTGCGCTGAGCGATAATTATCGCCGGCGCTTGCTGATATGCCCCCACATTACTACTGCTGTTTGCACACGCAGTTGTAGCGCCAAAAAGCTGAAAGTGTAAATGGAGGGGTTTTTCTACCTGCAAAAGGCGTGCGACTTTGGTGCAGTGTAAGAAATGCGACTGTCACTCACTACAAATGAACCACTTGCAGCCTTTGACATGATATAACTGAATAGAATCTGTAACGCGTACAGTTTATCTTTTCTCTCACAAGCACTCACTCTTCTGTGGTGAGAAGAGCCAAAGTTCAAAAGTGCAGAGAAAAAGAGCACACTCAGAATTTGTGACCCCTTTTCTGAATACCTGATGTTTTCTTCCATTCGTGAAGTTAGTCTGCTCTTATATAGGGGCTCGCCACCACCCTAAGATTCCTCAGCAGGGATAGAGCTACTGTAGGGGCAGCGGGTGCAGTAGTTCATTGAATTTTTTTTAAATTGTTCTATTTTACTTCCCTAACAGCAGTCAAAGGAGCCATTTTCCTTTCTTGAACCAGGGCCCATGGCTACTGCCTTTTATACAGCACTTTAAAAAGAAACTTTTTAGTGCCCGTTTTAAAAAGTAACATCTACCTCACACCACGGAGAACACTGGTACATTTCACCTATTAGACCACCCGCAACTAACCCAAACCATACCCAACAAGCTAAGGAAGCCCCCCATCTCAATATGAACTTTGGCCAGACAGCAGCTCCGGGCCGTGTAAGTAGGGAAAATTAAATAAATAATTTCCTTGTTAACTGTCGGGCTGCAGCTGCCAGACAGACGGCATCCATTGTTCTGCAACTGTGTAGGTCACCAAGAACTCGCCTCCCTCCATCTGATTCCAGCACACATGTAGATCACCAGTTGGGGAGACTACTGTATCAGCCCATCCAATAACTTGAGTGTGCTGGCCTGGTTTCACCCTCCCACGGCACTCCCCATTCACCCCGGATAGGATTCCCTCCCTTGTGCATATGGACCTCAAAGAATCTCTTCCCCCCACCCGTGTGTCAACCGCCATTAGCGGCCATCCTCCATTCGCTAGAGGTTACATATTTTGTCAAACTTGCAAGGACAACCTAGGGCCTTATACACAATTTCTCTGCCCACATACACCAGTGAAGACTTGTTTTCCATTCCCACACCGTGGGTGTGATGGGACTACCCCAACATCGGACAATAGCCCAGCGTGTCACTGCCAGGGCCACATTACAGAAGAGTAGCGTTTATCTCTCCAAGCTTTGCACCCCCCAAATGCCGAGGGCAATCAATTGAGGTGTGAGTTGGATCTGCACCTCCCCCCACCTCAGATATTCACGTTCCCGCTTTCTCCTAGAATCTCCGCACCAGTAGACATCCCTAGACAGTATGTTTGTAGGAAGGTATCTCTCTGGCCACATTCCCACAGACATAAGTCAGACTCACCACGCCTCTTGTGTGTAAATTTCTCTAACCGCATAGTACACTATATGCAACAATTTCAGGTGTACTAGATGGAAGCCTGTCCGTGTCGCCACCTCATGTGGGTAGTGGCAGGCTTGTCCCCATGCATCATCCTCCAGCCACCCAAATACTGCTCCCACACATATAAGTAAGTCCAGTAGAGGTAGCCTGTGGGCTAGTAGTGTGGTGTATTTTAGTGAGGTGGCATGCACATATAGGGGGGCGGCCAGCACATGGAGCTCCATGGGTGGATACTCCAGAATGTCTACAAGAAGAGCCTCATGTTTCTTAAGGATGTGCACAATCTGCAGGTATCTCAAATATTGGACGCTCGACATTTCATAGTCTACCTGCAGCTCTGGGAAGGGAATAAGTCCCCAGCGCCTTGAGGCCCCTAGGGATGATTAGTTTGCGCTTTACAAATACCGGATACATACAGATACATACATACTGTCGCTCCAGACATCCCCCACCACTGAGATTCCCAGCATGTCCCAATGTTTATGTCCCTCAATCTTTCTAAGCTCCCTTAAGGCCTCTGTCTCCCACAGTGGTGTTGCCATTGTGATTCTCCCCTTCCAGGCCATATGCCGCCCAGCTCTCCTCCAAATATCCCTCACTATGGCTGTTGGTGGTGGAAGCTCTCACGTTCTCCCCCCGTACAGGTGACGCAAGCCACCCAAGGGCCCCAGCGCCCTTCTATCTGCCGTAAGGGAAGACTCCCTTTGAACAGTGAAGACCTAGTCGTTACCAACCACCAAATGGGCCACCCAGTAGTACAATTTTAGGTTTGGCAGGTCGATACCCCCATCCCACGCCCATGTCTTCCTTGTCAGTGTCGCCAGGACTACCTGGGGAGCTCCCCCATCCCACAGCAGTGCTCTCTTAACATTATCCACCTGCCTGAACAGCGTGTTCTGGAGGAAATAAAGGAATTTAGGTAGGTATATCCTTTTATACAGCGCTGCCCTACCCAGCAGCGACAACGTCAAGCAGCTCCAGTGACCTGAATCCCTCTCATATGCCTCCAAAATCTTCCCTAGGTTCTCATGGATAAATGACTCCCTGTCAATTGTAACATATATGCCTAGATATTTAAAGCCCTGGGCCTCCCAACGGATCGGGAAGGTACTGGGGGGGTGGAGGGGGCTGAGATGGGCGTGCCAATCTGACACGGGGCAGGCAACCGATTTGCTCCAATTGATGCGGAGCCCTGTATATACTCCAAAGACTCGTATAATCTCCAATATACGCGGGATAGAGCGGTCAGGGTCCGTAAAATACAGGATGAATGAATATTGGTTATTGTTCAGTTGATTAAAACCATAACATTACAGCCAGTCAGTGGAATATTGAATCAAACATGATATTTGAAGAAACATGGCCAACAAATATAAACATAAGTTAAAAACCTCAAGCTCCGCTGATTGAGGATATTGATTAAAATTCTAGAGAAAGTGAAAGGACAAGCGAAACACAATGCCTTAGTTTGGTGCAGAATAGCAGCAGAGTTGCAGCAAAGTACAACGCCTACATTTGGCAAAAGCAAGTGAGATTACCTCAAACCAGATTAGGTGCCATGATTAGCATCGTAATAGGTTCGTGCACTTTGAGATCATCATTCCCTGAGCAGTAAATAAGGTGCTTGGTATAAGGTGCATAGTGCAGGATAGCAGCAACATTGCAAAAGAATAATGGCAGAATGTGAAAATGCGAAAGAGAAAGTGCAAGAGTGCAGAGTAGTGGACAAGGTAAGAGGTACAGCGCCACGAGGTTAGGCAGACTTGATGAAAAAGTGCCTAGTGCCAAATAACAGGAAAAACACAACAGGGTGACAGCAAGCAAAAATGTTAAAGTGCAACTAGATGAGACAAGGTGATAAAAATACAGCCTCGCAGGGCACAGGATTGAGTGGTAAGTCAGTTTTAAAGCATGGTCTTCTCTTTGAGTTCAGGCCTGCATTTACAGCCTGGCTGCAGGTTCGAGCCCTCTCAGATGGTTAAAGTCTCTATGAAGTAGGTCTTTCCTTAACCATCGCAAGCAAAGGCAGATGCACAAAATGTGGATGATGGGTTCCTTGCTCTGGTTGCAAAGTCAGCACATTTCTTTAATTTTTTGTGGGATTGTGCCATGCCGGGGTGTGATCCCGCAAATTACACTCCCCCAGTGTTCACCGCTATAAGCCTAGACTGTAGCCACATCGGATAGGTGCAGGTGATACAGGAGGATGTCATCTGCATATAATGATATTCCATCTTCCCAACTGTGTCCCACCTCAGGGTCCTTATCTGGGTATTGCTATATATCCAGTTCACAAGCTGTACATAAGGCAAACAACATAATACTCAATTCCCAGGATTGATTAATTTATAATTATTTATTTGCAGTTTTATATAGCGGGTACTAGACTTGGGGGTGTCAGACCACTCTACAATAATAACACTAAAAATATTTCAACAATAACTGTATAATGTAAGGCTGTTACCAGCTAGAATACAAGGTCATACCAATGGCAATAATGCTATGCAAAGATAATCACTCCTCCACAAATAAACAAAATGAAAGTTAAAAACATTGTCATTTTCAACGCCAACAGCTCTAACTTTCGAAAATGCGAGAACGATTACATTGCAAATGCTTGTTTTCTCTTGGCACCAGAATCAATATATTATCTGATTATCTGATTATCTGATTCAGATGAAGTGCACAATATACAGTGGAAACAAAGTGCAGACACACTGTTCTTGAAAAATTATTGTGTAACCATAAATATTGAACAACACATTGTAAAATCCCATGGTTATAGTTCAGTTGAAAACATATTTAGAAGAGATTGTATCCAGTGTTATTCATACACTGTCAATAGGTTAATTTTGGAAAACAACCAAAGGAAGGGGTTTCGACGTTTTGACCTGGATTCACTTGTGGGGTTTCATCAGGACCTAGTTGTCTGTCTAATGCTCCAAACATGCCTGTTCCGGCACATTTCTACTTGATGCATCACCTTCCAAGTTCATAGATTACTTTTGCTAAGTTCTTCACTGCCTTTCTTAAAAAGCTCCAACGCATGCGTGCATAAATCTCCAAACTAAAGAAAACAACTGTTGGAAATGGCGTCTCTAGTTGGCAGAGGTAGGTACCTTTGTCCAAAGAGGGACCCTTGCTTCTAGTCAGGGTAAGGGGGATACACTCCTAAAATAACCCCTGCTCACCCCTTTGGTAGCTTGACACGAGCAGACAGGCTTATCGCAGAAGCAGTGTGTAAAGCATTTGTGAACACATACAGTAATACAGTGAAAACACTACAAATGGACACCACACCAGTTTAGAAAAATAAGAACACTTTATCTAAACCAAAACAAGACCAAATGACAAAAATCCACAATACAGCAATAAAAATATGACTTTTAAATGGTAGAAATAGTACAGTTCAATGCAAGTTGTAAATCCGACACTTTTCTCAAAAGTACCTTAAATGTGTCACGCAAAACAACCAAAATGGCCGTAGGTAAGGTGATGCGTCGGTTCCTTACACTCAGGGAAGATGATGCGTCAATTCCTTGCTTCGGGGGAGGTGATGCGTCAGTTCCTTACTGCAGCGTAGGGGTGTTAATGCGTCAGTTCCTTACTGTGGCCCCCAACGATGCGACAGTCTTGGCTCTTCGATGCGATGCATCGATCCGGTACGATGCTTGGTTTCATGCAGCCGCACAGCAGGCTTGGTCGGGATCGGTGCGTTGATCTCGGACTTCGACGATCGTTGCACCCGATGCGTCGTGCAGTGATTTCTCGAGCCACGGCAGGTGCTGCGACGGTTTCTTCGGCAATGCGTTGGATGCAAAGGCGCATCTTCGATGTTGTGTCGATTTTCCAGCTCCCAGCGACATGCAGTCTCTAGAGGTCTTAAACCGCAGCAGGCACCTCCATGCAGGTTGAAATTCCCAGCAAGGAAAATCAGGGGAGCTGGTGGTGAAGTCGTTGTGTTCCTGAGACTTCAGAACAGGAGGCAAGCTCAGTTTCAAGCCCTTGGAGATCTTTTCTTCAAGCAGGTGACTAAGCAAACAGCAAAGTCGTTTTTTTGCACTGGCAAAGGAAGCAAGTTTGTCTTTAATGTGGTAACACATACAAACTCAGCCATGAACAAATGCACATAGACATTTTTGGGCATTCTGTATGCCACCTGTCTCTTTCAGAGCCTACTGTGTCTGTGAGCAGCAGAGACAGTTGCATAACAAAACTAGAGGGGTCCCTCTGTAAAGTACATGCAGGGGACCCCAATGCTCTAGACCCAGTTTAGAGCTCTCAGGCCAGGGATCTGCCAGTGCCATAAGGGGCCTACGAAGCCCGGGTCCCCCCACATTGAGGGGCCAGCTAGGGCTTTTGTTAGGCCATTGAGTAGATATGCGTCAGTTCTGTTTGGTCCTCAAATAGGCTGGCAAAGCACCTACATACCCACTTCCAAGGGTCTAGGACTGGTCAGGCACCACTTGGCAGGGCAGGATTCACAGATGGCATCAGTTCCACATGTCTGGTAAAAACAAGAGCATAAGTGTGACTTTAAGAATAAAATAAAACAGGAGACAGACAACAAAGGCGTAGAAAGGTTACACAGTGACATTTCCCAAATAGTATGCGTGCATTTGTGCATGTCTTTTGTTTGCATGTCTTACTTAGCACATTAGAGCAAGACCTATTGCCTTTGTGAATCCTTGTTTTGTTTTATGGTCTCAATATACCCACCATTGAGTCGTAATCTCTGCTCCTTGTTTATGAGCTTAGAACAATCTATTGCAGGACGAAAATCCTGCATGCGCTGGAACTGTGCTGCTAATCGTTTGATCAGTTAAAACATTTGGCATAACACATGTTCTTTTAATTCTCATTCCCAGCACGAACCATTTGCTTTTCTCAAAATTTGGTCTTCCATTTTCTTTTCTTTTTTCTTTTTTAAGGATTCCAACACATGATTTTTAAGAGTTGTCGTGCATCTGTTAGGCATTTTATTTTCATTTTACCGTATCATAAGCATGCCACTTTAATAGTACATTGTGGTCCAAAACAGCTCCCAGAATTTATTCTACAAGCTAACCTGCTGTTGTCGAACAGTGAATGTTCCACTCTGAAGGTGGCTTTCAGTTCCCTCTATACAATAAATGTTGACTTGGCATAATGGTGTATACTGTTACCAATCAATATGCGGCTAATGGCTCGGTTTCTCCCGAGTGGAAAAGTGACATTGGAAAGTGGATATTACACAGCACATATTTCTATATTTGTATATATGTTATTAATAGTGATGGCACATTTCATAGCGGAATGTGATCTGGTTATCACACTTTCATGCACTTTACTCTTCTTTCTAAAGAGAAACCATTTGAAGCCTTTAAAAGAACAGTTCCTTCGTCAATGTAAAATTATTCCTTCTTTAAAGCAATGTGAGCAGCAGAGGTCTCTGGAATGTGCTTACCTGTGTCATGAGCCAGGCTACAGATACACCCATTTAATGACTTTGAGGACCTGATTCACAAAGGCAAATTTACACTTTAGTGTAAGTTTACGATTTTTTGTAATTCACAAAGGAATTTTACAAGTAGTATCTTTAAGGTTGCCTATCTTTTTATGGGCAGAGTCTCCGCCAATGGTACAGAAACTCCACACTGGTACAGATACTACTCAGATACAGGTACAGATACTACTCATAAAATGTCTTTGCAAAAAATGTAAACTTGTGAATCAGGCCCTCAGTGTTTCTACTTATGCCTAGCATAGTGCTGCTCATACAGGTACTTTACATGTACAATGTGAACCCACCATGTGAGTAGGTCCCCTGACATAAATAAATGATGCAACAAGTGGTTGAGGGTATTTATCACAGGCAAAGCTGTTTGGTACCAGAAACTGACCCTATCTCTTTCACCGCTGTTCCTTCTTCTCCAACACTCAATGACTCATACAGCGTTGAAAACACTATAGACACTAATGCTTCACACCTTCCAGGCAGAACTCTAATGCAAAAGTGAAGCAGAAGCCTCCTAGGGGTGTGTTATTTTAGCTGCCATTTCACTCACAAATTATCTCCTGCTCATAAAGAAGTGGATAGACGACTGGCAGGTCGATATACTGTGGGCTGGTAGCTGAACAGTTTACATATAAACAGAATATTTTGACTATGAACTGCTCAAAAGATACATGAGGTCCTGATGCCAATTTAGCATTTGGAGGATCTGCAGCATCAGTGTAAATCAGTGGTACTCCCACCCTCCCAAAATTGTGGTTCTTAGGCTATTTTAGAGGTTGGGGTAAGTGACGGGTTTCCCGTGGCACTTCCTCAGTTGGCTCTGCTATAGAATCACCTTCTCTGGCACCCCTCCGCCAGAAGGACATCAGCTTCAGAGCTTTGAAAGGACCATCCTGTTTAGTGCAGGTCTACGGAGTCACTTTTTTTTCCCTGTGAATGATCTCCATGCGGCCATGCACAACAAATAATAACAATGGCACCAGTTAGCAATGGGGTTCTGTAGTTGGCAGTGGTAGGCACCCTGTCCAAGTAGGGAACCTTCCTTCTAGTCAGGGTAAGGAAGGTACACACCGAAGATAACCCTTGCTCACTCCCTGGGTAGCTTGGCACGAGCAGTCAAGCCTATCTCAAAGGCAATGTGTAAAGCATTTGTACATAACACACACAGTAATACAGTGAAAACACAACAAATGGACAACACACCAGTTTAGAAAAATAGTCATTCTTTATCTTAACCAAACAAGACCAAAATGACAAAAATCCAACATACAAAAGTAGAACTATCACTTTTTAAAGGTTTAAGCAATTCTATCTATAGAACTCTATGGATGCGATGATTTTAGCACAAAATACATTTGATGCACCAAAATCTGAGATGAAAAACAGCAGCAGAGGAGGAAAGCACAGAAAACACAGCGTGCATTGAGTCTTGAGTCCCAGGGGAATGGAGGCGTCAGTTCTGCTGCACGCAGCAGCAGGAGTGTTACTTTGATTCCTTAATGCGAGGAGAAGCAATGCATTAAAATCCAAAAGTGGTTCCTTTCTGTGGGGCGATGGACTGGAAACATGGCACACAGGTGCGATGCGTGGAAAATCCGGATGCACTGTGGTTGATGCAGCAGTGGCAAAATAGGTGCTGCTTCCAGCCGCCGACAGGTGGCTTCCTTCAGCCGCATTGCAGGGCTTACATTGGTTTACATTGGTGCTCTGGACATAGGCTGCAGTGGTTCTTCCAGCGGCGAACAGGTGCTGTGTCGATTTTTTGTCTGCACCACAGTGATTAGTTGGTTTTTCAACTGCACAGCAATCTTGTGGCAGGAAAAACAATGATGAAGGGAGATGCATGGATTTTCAGCTCTTGAAACAGCAACACCACCTTCAAGGGCCCAGAACTGGAGTTGGCACCACTTAGCAGGTCGGAACTCTTAGCAGAGGAGTTCAGGGGTTCTGAAAACACACACAAGCCCTTGGAGAACCTAGATAAGCAGGATAGAAAGTACAGTCCAGTCCTTCCTCTTCTCTAGACAGAAGCCGCAAGCAGCAGATAAGCACAATGCAGCAACAAGCAGAGTGGCAGTTCTCCTCCTACAGCTTCTCCAGCTCTTCTTCTTGGCAGAATCTCCTCTTGATCCAGAAGTGTTTTAAAAATGTGGGGTTACAAGTCCAATACTTATAACCCTTTTAGCCTTTGAAGTAGGCATACTTCAAAGGATAGTCTTTGTAGTGCACAGACCCTACCTTACCATGTCCTAGCTCTAGACACACTACAGGGGGAGACAGCATTGTGAGAGGACAGGCACAGCCCTATTCAGGTATCAGTGACAACTTCTCCCACCGCTTTAGCTCAGGAAGGACCATCAGCCTGGTGATGAGCAAGCAGGATCTGCAGGCCACACCTCAGCTCCCTTTGTGTGAGTGTCTAGAGTGAATGCACAAACAGTCCAACTGACAGTCTAAACTAGACGTTGATTCCACAGGCAGGCAGAGGCACAGGATGGTAAAGCAAGAAAATACCCAGTTTTAAAAAGAAAATCTGGGTTAAATCCAGAGTTTTTTTGCTCACCACGCTACCCCAGTTTAGACCCAGCCATATCCAAATTAGTCTTGAGCATGCTTCCCATGGGAACAGTCCAGACCAAACTGCCAGGCCAGGTCCTCCCTGGACCAGAAACAAGCATCCTGGGATCGGATTCGGAGAATCACCCCTCATCAGCCAGGCTAACTTGAATCGAATGGCACAGCAAGCAAGGGACCCACATCTTGGCATACCCTTGGCCAACTCAGGGTCAACATAGCAAACACAACAAGATAATGTATGGCATGCTGAAACTTTTCAAACCCTTACCTCCAGTCAAGAGATCTCAATTGAATCCATTGTTCTTTGCTCACCGTGCCATCCCAGTTTGGACCCAGGCAAATGCAAACAGACTTGCCCCTGCTCCCCATGGGAACAGTCCAGCTTGAACCACTAGGCCAGGTCCACATTGGACTGGAAACAAGCATCCTGGGATCAGGTTTGTGGTATTGCCCCTCATCAGCAAGGCTAGCTTGAATCCAGTGGCACACCTAGCAATGGACCCACGTCTGGGCATACCTTTAGCAACTTTGGGATGAACATAGCAAACACAACTAGATGATGGATGGAGTGCTGAAACTTTCCTAACACTCACCTCTGATCAAGAGATCTGGGTTGAATGCATAGTTTTTCTGCTCACTGTCGGAAAGTGGGTTATTATTAGTGGCAAATGTATGTCTGCCCCTGACAATAAGGTCACTACCACAATATGAGACTCAGCACAGATCTTAAAAAAAGTATTCCCATGCTCAAACCTTCTTAGCTTGGCCGCGAGCAGGCAGGCTTAACTTCAAAGACAGGTATTAAAGCATTTAAAAACTTCAATTCAGTAAATAATTAATACACAACACGCAATAAAAATCCAACACCAATTTATAAAAATAGGAAATGTGTTTTTCTTTAAAATTACACCAAAATGAAAAACATCCAATGTAGGGAACCAGAGATATGAATTTTTTAAAGATTTAGCACAATATAGTACATATAAACCTATAGCGCCTATTGGGACATCTGGTCATGCTAGACCGGGTCAAAGTGTCAGGCTGACCGCAATGGAGCCCTGTGCAGCTACACTTTGCAGTAGGTCTCGGTCAAAGTTTTTACCTTTTGACTTGGAAACATTTCTGGAGCTTTTCTTCCCGGGGTCCCTCGAAGCTCTCAGCAAGTCTTGCCTTGCTTTAAACTCGCAGTCACACATATGCAAGTCTGACCTCTGGAGCTTTCCAGTGGGATGAACCAGGGATCCAGGCCGGCTCGCGGTTGAAGGTGGGCGGCTTGGCTCTCGCGGTTGTCCTGGTCACCTTTTCTACGTTCTGACTTAGAAACTTTTACGGAGCATTTTTTTCAGTGGCCCCTCACTGCTCCTCACCAGGCCGGCTTCGGTGAGGGTTCGCCGGCTTGGGTTTCCGCCAACTCCCAGTCAGACTCTAGAAGTCGGACCTCCGGAGCTTTTCAGCAGAACAACTCACAGTTGAGGGTCACTGGCTTGGCTGGCCCGGTCGAGTTGGTGCACTTACGGAGCTTTTTTCCAAAGTTGCTCCAAACTTCTCAAAACTTGTGGAACTTCTTCCTGCAGTTCCCCAAAGGGCCCCAAAGTGTCCAAAACTTACTCCAAAGGTCTGTAATCGCAAGATGGTCCATGAAAGTTTGGGACTTCAATTCAAACAATCCACTTTGACCAAACCCTTCCAAATCCACTGGTAATTCTCCAGGCCAGGGATTTTCAGTGGGGATGGTCCAGGTGAGCCGTGTTAACCTGTAGCTTGCAGGGAGTCCACTCTTTAGTTATTTTGAAGCAAGGTAGTCCACAGGGCTGTAGTTCTAGAATGTGCAACATGCTCAATCTTCAGAATGCAGGGCCTGGTTGGTGCAAATCAAACTCCACAGCAGGGACCCTTCTTCTCTTAAGTTTCAAGCAGCAGATCTGAGAGGCTCTATCCTTCACAGATACTTATTTCAAGTTCTCTGGGTCAAGCAGAGGTCATTCCAATCCTATGGGGTGCAGAGCAACACCTCAGGGTATGACCACATCTTTTAAAGTGTGGCATTATTTTCTCACAGAGAGCACCATTTCTCCAAAATTCATCATTGCTGATTATCTTTGACCAATCAAGGTAGAGCACTAGAGGGCTGAATTTTGGCTTACAGACAAGAACGTCTTGTAACGTCTTGTCTGTACATTTTAGAATAAATTCAGCAATACCATATTGCTGGATTTATCATTACCACTCTACTGTTTCCTTTAATCCTAGTTTTATGCTTTCCTGTCTCCAGTTATTAGTTGATAACCTCTTCCAATGTTTGCCTATGGGCTGGGGATCTGCAATGGAAAATTAACTGGGCAAATTCGCCAATACCAGGGCCTATAAAACAGGTTTTGTAAGGACCACGCTTATACCTACAGGACCCCCCGAACCCCTGGAACACCTAGGAAAGGCTTTAAGGGTTCTGAATATATCAAAACATTGCAGATCCTCACTTCACAGTGCTCCTAGCACAAAAGTTGATTTTGGGGAGCACTTTACTACAATGTCAGGAGTGAAAAGTGCAACTTCACTAACCCAAGGGCATATAAAAATCTTTCTTTAAGGATCCTCCTTATAAGTACCTGACCCCCCCACCCCTGGGGCACCTAAGGGTGACCCTGGGGGTACCTAATATTCCCAAACATTGTAGTTTATCAATGTTTAAGTGCCCCAAAGATAAAAGTCGAGTTTGGGTGCAATTTGCATTTTAAAAGCAGTCATGCAACACAGGGCTGCTTTTAAACTGACCTCAGTCTTCAGTCAGTTACCACCGGTACCAGTCAGCAAAAAAAGTTAGGGTAGAGACAAGATGACTTTGCAACACTCACCATGCCATGCCACGCCATCCCCTGGCCCTGTTGCTGTTCTCACTGTAGGCTAAATAATCCCACTATAGTTCCATAACTGGATGAAGAAATATTTACAATTATTTTTACTTGTTCAGAGGTATTGCTACCCACTTCCTTACAATTAATTTAAACATTATGGAACAGTCTTCTTCACGTAAAACACATATAAACTCTCTCTCTCTCTCTCTCTCTCTCTCTCTCTCTCTCTCTCTCTCTCCCTCTTTCCCTCCCCATTTGATGTACCCAACCCATACATCAGATAGTATGTCAAAAACAATTGTTGACAATAGGGCAAGCTTTTTACAATGTGTGTCTGCGCAGATTTGCAAAATATGCAGTACATTTTCGGAAATAGCAGGCATGTGAGCACACAGATTAAGAAAGCAATAGCGAAATATTTTCACAGTGTCTGACAAACATTGAAATGCCATATGAAGGACCAAGTAAACATCCCCTGTGGCACCCGCTTCGCAACTATGAAGCTTCTAAAAAAGGATCTTCCTAGGCTCCCCGACAGTGCTAGAAAAACTCTTGTCCAAGCTCTCATAATCAGTCGCCTGGAGAACAGGAATGCTCTGCTAACATCAGTTCACGACTCCTTCCTGGTGGTACAGTACACCACCGCTAGACTAATTTGCAATCTTCCTTCTCGTTCCCTTCTTCCCCTATTCTTCAGAAGCTCCATTGGCTGCCCATCAGAAAACGGGTCATTTTTAAACTCTGCTGACACATAAGGCACTTCACAAATCCCGCCCCGCCTATTTGTCCATGCGTTTACAACCATATCGACCAGCGAGATGCCTTAGGTCTTCGGATAAGGCTCTTTTGACTATCCCTCGCATTCAGACCTCAAATCAAGGGAGTAGATTTTTTTCCTACACTGCCCCCTATAATTGGAACAAAATCCCCTCTAGTCTCCGCTCCTGCTCAGACATTATCTCCTTCAAGAAGGGTTTGAAGACCTGGGTGTTTTAGGAAATTTCTCCTTTCTTACCAGTACAGCGCCGAGATACTCCTTCGAGAATGACTTGTGCTCTATTTTAAATATCTATATCATATCATATCACATAGCTTTAGAAAATACAATGAATTGTGATACATACTATTAGAACATGTATGTTTATATGTAAAACATTATTGTCTTTGTATATTAGCCGTAAAGTGTTTGGCAATATTTGTTATGTCTATGGTTTTAAATAAGTCTTACATGTCTGCAGATATTATACCAAAAAAATTATTTGTTTGTAGATCAGTTGAATGTGTGTCTGATTTAAACTATTAGAATATACATATTTTTTAGTCCTGAAGAAGGTGGAAATATATTACTCCTCCGAAATGTGTAAACTAAGATTTGTGTCATAATTTACTCATTCTGGGCAATTGTACATGATCAATGGATGTCGGTTCAGTTCATAAACCTTGTTCGGCTAATTAAATACAGCCATAAAAGTACATTTAAATTAATTGTCCCAATAAAAATTACATCCCAATAAAAATAGATCCATTTTATATCCATTTGATTAAAACCATATAAAAGACAGTTTAAGATCAAGGGCTAGTTCATACAAAAACCTTTTCCTTACATGAATAGCATTCATGATAATAGGGTCACCCTGTAACACACAAAGGGTTCGCATAGTGCAATCAAATATTTCATAGCAACTTTGTATGATCTGATATTACATCAAACAAATATGGGTTTTAGATAAAAACTTCTAAAATACAATAGAAAGTGCATTATGCTTTGCTTACTTCGTCCATCAATGGAAGTCATAAATGCACAGCCTAATTTTCATAGATGGGATTAATTCTAAAAACAGTTAAAATTGTCTGATTTATGTTTCCTCTGTGGTAATGTGTGGTGATGTTTTATCAGTATTTGAAATATTTTCTTTTTAATAAGAAAGTTTTGATCTGGCTCACAAGTGGATGGTAGTGGTAGAAAAGTGAATGACTGAGTGAATAAATATGAGGAAGAATGGAATTGTGTTTTTCTCTCACATACCTGGGGAGGTCTGGCATTATTTGTTATAATAACCCAGTCCCCTTGGTTCGAGGGGTTACTCTCCTCTTCTTCAATTCAGTCAATTTCCAACACAGAGTGCTCTGTACAATAAATCGGTATAATGGGATGTGTAAAAGATTGAAAGATTCCCTAAAGCTTGTTGTCTTCAAGCAATGCACTCTTTAACTGATATGATGGCTTTCAAGACTAGATTTTTTCCGTAGCAGTGCTAAGCCAATGAAGACTGCAAATACAGTGGAAATAATACAGAGAACAAGCAAAATTCCATTCTGAATCATTGCATTGGCAGCTCAACCAATCATAAAGCAAGCATTTCCATTTCTAGAACAACAGTCCCTATTACCTATTAGATGTTGACACAGGAACAAATGTAATAGCATTCATAAAGCCAAACCTATAAACTAGAATACTCAAGAATAGACTCACTTACTCATTTGTTCTTCCCAAGATAAATGCAAGATTGTTTTTCACCAGTATTCTCAGCTGTTCAATTAAACCCATGACTCTCCTGTCGCTTTAACTGTACATAGATTTTAATGCATGTGCAATCATACTGGGAGGATCCGTTCTGCTTTCACCTTACCTTCTTGCTGCGAACTGACATGGGCAAAAACAACAATTGATGGACAGAATGCAGAACAATGTCATACATTCACCCCAGTACAGAGATCTGGGCCTAAATCCATCGTTTTTTTGCTCACCATGCCATTCCAGTTTGAACCCAGCCATATGCAAATCAGTCTTGACCCTGTGCCCCATGGGAACAGTTCAGCCCGAACTGCCAAGCCAGGTCCTCCCTGGACTGGAAAAAACTGACATGGATCACAACTACCAACAGCACAAACGAAAAGCGCTTCCTCACCTTTCCTTTTTCCAAGGGGCAGACTATGAGACATTACCTTTTCACACACTTGTCAAATGCAATTAGAGTCAACTTCCAATCGAAGGTGAGGTGTTGTCTGTCTTAGTTGTGCGACAATGCTCCCGAGGATGGAACCTTCTTGTTCCCAAAGGCTGAAGAAAGGAAAACATTCATCAATCTAAGTCGAATATCTTGCATTTAGTATTACTATATCTCCTTCTTTCCTTTTCAACACACAAACGTTTTGCCTGATTAACAAGGTTTCACCAGTTTTTTTTGCATTGTGTAGCAGATCATTGCTGACAGTTGAACATAACAGGAGTTTTTGCAAAGTGCAACTTCACTCCCTAAGAGGCCTTTTTGCTCTATTGTATTGTATTGTATTGTATTACAATTGCATTTATATAGCGCTTACTACCCCTGACGAGGCGTCGAGGGCTTTTTTGGCAAGTAGCATGCTACTCCGGGACCCATAAAGGATAAGTGTTGAATTAGTATAGTGAAATATGCAAGTAATTTAAAGTATTTACCCATAACATTCTTCCCAAACTCAATTGTTCCGATTTCATCGACCTCAGAATGATGAAAGGCTGAGTGGCCATACCATGATTCGAACCTGTGGCCCAGTGGGTCAAACACAAAATCCTGAAGAAAGTGAATTAGTTCACTGAACTACTAGACACCCCTGGGAGGACCCAGGGAGGATTTGCAGCTTGACTTCAGAACAGCACACAAAATAACAAACTCCTTCCATTTACAGGAGCAATTTTTCAAATCCCCAAGCTAAACGGAATTCAATTCATCTTACGTAATTGAAACTTAAAATAGATTGTGTCTGTGGCTTTGGAGATGCACCCGATAACAGTTGGCAAATTGCTGTCAGACACCATACTTTACTTCTTTCTACCACTGCAGAAACACAGAAATTGTCTTGTTAATAAAAGTAATCTGCGGTTCTAGTTGAGCCAGTGCGAGGAATTGCTTCTTTTGTTATTTTTTGGTCACTCAGCAGCAAAGTGACGCGTGTGCTTCTGCCTCGAAGACAGTTAAAGGTAGAAATTGCTGCAGAGGAACAAGAGGAGCGGTGCTGAGCTTAATGATATCCGAGCAAACAGCTTGCAGGAATCCCTGGCTTTGGAATTTAAGGTTTACAGCTGAAGAGAGAATAAAATCCCCACAGCCCATTGAGCCATACATTGTTTAAGTGGATCTGGTGCCTGTATCACATGGCCACTGTCATCTTGAACTAATTAGGCGGCCTTTAGTGCTACTGACATTAGATTTCCCCTACTGTTTCTAACACATTGATTGGAAGCAACATACAATGTTCACGTTATTACTATAGTGCAGACTGAAAAAGTGAACAATTGCCCAAATCCAGACACATTGAACTGTAAGTCAGGTGATACCACATGCTTGCTCCTGTTCTGAGGTGCAACATTTTGAATGTATGTGGTTTCCCACACACATGAATTCCACGACATTTACCTGGCAAAATTTGTATGGAGAAAGACCAACCAACATGTGCAGTGATTACTGCAAACTCCTAAAAGTCCAAATTGGGGCTCAAACTTTTGGTTTCATCTGAATCACGAGTCCCATGGGCCTTTCAATAACCCTCCAAGGTGTATCAGGCTGTACAGGAACTTGTCGTCTCAGTTTATTTAGGGACCCAGTCGTCGCAGGGAGGGTCTCCAGGAACGGTTCGATTAATTATCGGTAATCTTTATTTCTCCTAGTTCCAATTGTCCTCGTCCTATTCATTACTTTTAAGGGGGAGTCTCAAAAAAGAACTCACATGCTAACTACGAAGCCCGACATCCATGATAATCTGGAGGAACGGAGGGACGTAATGAATAGGTCAAGGACACTCAGAAATATGAGTTGGGAAGATTACCGCTAAGTAATCAGACCATCACCCCCACATCCTCTTGTCCTTGTCTCCTTCATTACTTTTGAGGAATACCAAAGCATTATTGACACAGCCTTTATATCTCAATAAAATAAAGCATAAACCACTTTCCATTATGCACCACACCTTAATTTATTCTGCAATATAATCCCTTAAATAAAAACATCTTTAAACACACCAACACCATATACTGTGTTTTCATTCAAAATATAGTCTATGGTAGATAATTGTAAGAAATTAGGTTACTGGTTGAGAGGGCGGAAGATCTTACTCAAATAGGAACTACAATCCTTGTCAGGGTGAAGGCACCAGCAAACCTTAAATTAACTTGTGTTCAACCCTCTGGTAGCTTGGCACAGAGCAGTCAGGCTTAATGCAAAGGCAATGTGTAAAGTATTTGTGCAAAGCTACAAACAGTAACACAGTGACAACACACAACAAAAAGATCCCACACCAGGTTAGAAACATAGAGTGGATTTCAATTAATAAAACAAGACCAAAATAACAAAATTCTGATTAGTAGAACCGGAGATATGCAGGTTTATAGGTTTCAATGAAAATAGAGCTAAAAAGCACAAAGCGGCAACTGTGGATAGCCGCTTGCGCTGAACCAGGACAAAGTCACAACTTCAGGTCGGCCACAATAGAGTGCAGGCTGGCTACAGGGGCCCAGTTTGGCCCGTTCAACAAAAGTACCTTAAGTCCTGGTTCTGGAGCGTTGAGAGGTCCTGTGTTGAGGATCCACTTGCAGCCAAGGCGAAGTGTCAGTTCCAAGGAACTGTAAAGCTGCGATGCGACGTCTATGTTGTCGCCGAGGATCTCTCTGACAAGGGCTTGCAATGCAAGAACCTGCGTCGGGAATGTGTCGTCAGCGGCGGTTCCGATGTGGGTTGTGATAATGATGAGGATTCCTTGCGCTGAGAGAATCCTCATACCAGAGGCGATGCGTAAGTTCTGCTCAAGGTTGTGTCGAGCTACAAGGGAGATAAGTTGGTTCTGCCCCATCCACAGACGGGCTGGCAAAGCACCTTCAGGCCCACTTCCAAGGGTTCAGGACTGGGGTGGCACCACTTGGCAGAGTAGGACTCCCAGTTGCAGAGTCCAAGTGCTAGTTACAAGAGTCTATCTCTTGGAGTCACTCTGGTTATCCTGGGTTCAGGTTATAGGTCCAGTCCTTGTCACCCAGGAAAGAGGACAGCAGGCAGCAGGTATGCACAGCAGGTAGCAGCCCTGCAGAGCACAGTTCAGCCGAGTGGCAGTCTTTTCACCTGCACAGCAGTCCTTATTTCGGTCAGAGTCTCCCATAGGTTCAGAAGAATACTGAAGAGTTGGTGTCGGAGGTCCAAAATTTATATCAAGTGCCTCCTTTGAAGTGGGAGAAGCTTCTAGAGGAATCTCTTTGAAGTGCACACGTTTCCTGCTCCCCCTGCCCTGGTTCTAGACTAACTACAGGGGGTATGAAGTCCTTTGTGTGGAGGCAGGACATAGCATATTCATGTGTAAGTAGGACTGCACCCAGCTCAGCCCTCCCAGCCTGCCAGTGACAGCCCATCCAGGCACCCCTAAGCTCTCTATTGTGTGTGGCTGCCTAGGAGGAATACACAAAGCCCTTCTGTCAGCTATGACAGGCTGTAAGCACTGAATGACTAAGGCTGGAAAATGCCAACTTTCTAAAACTGGCATTTTGAAAATTGTAATTTAAAATCTGACTTTACCATATGTTAGAATGTTTTATTACAATTCAAAAGACATCAAACATGAACTGGTAACCTGTTCCCATTTGGAAGTTATAGGTTATTAAATGTAATAAGGTAACACCAACATTATCCTATGGAGAGGTGGGCCTTTCAATAGTGTAAAATATATTTCATCATTTTTTGCTATCAGGTCATGTAAAATTTTAAAAATACATGTCCTACTTTTTAGATTCATTGCACCCTGCCCATTTTGCTGGTTAGGACCTACCCTAGGGGTGACATATGTATTAGGGGTGGGCGGAATTTGCGTAATCGCGTTACGCAAATCTCCGCGAAACGGTAAAAAATCTCTGCGAACACGCAGAAATTCCGCGAACACACGGAATTGCTTGTTCGCGATACTTTTTTCCTGTTCGCGATCGCTGTTTGCGTGCTCGGGGTGAAATATCTCGCGAACACGCATATTGAGAACGCGAACAAGCAAAAAATTTCGCGAAGTCGCGGAACGCAGATTTTTGGACAATTTCGCGTTCTCCGCGGAACGCGAAATTACCCAAATTCCGCGAACGGAACGGAATTTACCGCCCAGGCCTAATATGTATTAAAAAAGAAGGTTTGGGCCTGAAAAAGGCTACAGTTAGGCCATCCAGGCCCAGTGCCTTGTCTCCAGGCATGCTTTGAATGACCAGCACAGTCATGTCAGGTATATGTAAGAACTGGTGGTGCGAATCATCAAGCCTGAGTACCTGACTGCATCAAAGTAGGAAATCAGGTGGTAGGATCATGTGGCAGTGAGGACGTGAATAGGGCAGCGAAGACCATGGTCATGGTGCAGCAGATATCGTCGAGACATGTATCGGCTGTCTTTTGGTCATTTACGCATTCCATAATTTGGTCACTGGTGCAGGGTTTGTGAAGTAGCTTAGTACGTGTTTTGCCTGCACTGTTCCCCTCTCCATAGCACTGAGCAACTGGCTCCCTGCCAAGGAAATGCATCTCCCTGAGTGCCACTTCCTTATAGTCCAATAATTTAGTCTTGAGAGAATCTCTAGTGTATTTATGTCTTTGGTGGCTTAGAATTGAAGTTTTTGTACGCATATCTCAGTTTCCAATTGTGTAAGGTCCCTGCAAAATTCCCGCAGCACTCCAGCCTGTTTAGTGATACAAGCCCTATGTATCACCACCATAAAGGACTCCCACAGTGTTGAGGGAGATTCGACTGAGCAACCATTATGTTAAAAATATTTAAGTGTGGCTGTTATTATCTCGTCTTTAAAGAGCTGATCCCAGACAGTATCGGTGGCGGAGTCTCCAGGAAAAGGCCCTTGTGTCAATTTCTGGGGTGAGATCTCCAGCAGTACTGGAGCCTGTTCTGGAGTGGTGTGTGACTTTGGCAGTCCAAGTGACTACGTCTTTGGTGACCAACCAGTAGTTTGTTCTAGACCCGCAGTTTTGGGTGGAGGTGCTACATGTATCATCTGTGCTGGTGCCATGCTGATGTTGCCAAATGTCTGTAAGATCCACCATGAGAGCGTGCAATTGTGCAGCGTCTCCTGGATGTGGTCAACGGATGTCACAGGACCTATCTATGCACTCATCTAGGATCACATTGAAGTTCCCACCCCAAATTACTAGGCCTGGGCCCATAGCTCATCACAGAAGTCAGAGTAGTCTGTCATATAATTCTCACCAATCAGTAGGATCTTCACGTTTGTTGGACAACATAAGCTTTGGGCGAGGGGCCTAGACTGATTCAGGGCACCCCCACAAGATATGTTGGCTTAGAGACCAGCTAGCTTACAGTGCCACCATAAGCCGCCCAAACCCTAACAAGGAGCAAATGGTTTCTGGCAAACACTGAACATGACAACCCTGACCCCTCAGGGATCTTGTTAAATGATCTAGGACCTTTTCTCTCACTCACTCGTGCTTACTTGTTCTGAGAGAAATATACACACAATACACAGTGGTACGTTTTCAATATATTTATTGACCCAACGTTATTCTTGTATAGAATACATGTGCTGTGATAATAGAGAGAAGCAGATGAAAGTGATTACAAGCACCAAAAGAGTAAATAGCAGATACAGTTTCACCATGGTGCTAAACCAGTGTATATATGCAGGCATATAATACAGGCTAGTAATCAGGCATACTCCTACTATGCAAACCCGACTCTATATATGTCTAGAGTGTGTGTAGGTGTGGAGCCAAAAATCCTCCACGGGATGATCCAACCCTTTTACCTTGTAAGAGAGAATGTAGGACCCCGTTCTGGTCATGAACTGGACACCCCTCACGGAGTTCTCAGACCTCTGCGTGGTGAAGTATCATCATGCAGGGACCCTCGGTGTCAGCTGAAGTGCTTCCTCTGCTAATCCTTTGAAATGCTTATTATTTATAATAAAAAGCATCCTTACAATGTACACATAGATTAGCAATGTTATGGACATGTAGATAGCCCTGTCGCCCTGTGGCTGAAGATAGAACTACACTTGTACATTGTGCATAAAGGCCTTGCACTTGGTGTTCGAGGCATCGTGAAAATGTTATGCAAAGCCAGATGTGTAAAACAGAAGTAGTTTCAGAGATACTAATCCAACATTGTCACGAACACGAATATGTGCAAAAGGTCACAGCAATAATGTTATAGTGCTAGAACAAGGACAATGTAGGGAAATGTGCAGTGTTGCTTCATGGACCTACCTATGGACCTAACCCGGGCACATAACACCCAGTCCTCATACTAAGGATCGGTAAATACACGTTATCTAAAAAGGCAGCAGGCCATATAAAAAACAAACTAGAAAAGTACTAAAACCATTAAAAAAACAATTTAAACGCAAGCTTCCCTTCTAAAATGCTCTAAAAATGCCATTAAAAGTCATTTTACTGTTTGATACTGTTTGAAATCCCAGGCACTCAGAAAGCCATGGTACCTAGAAAAAGCAGAATAATATTGTTTTGATTAATTTTGTTTAAAAACAGGCCAAATAGTTCCCAACACACGGAAAAGCCAATTGTTTATGTGCTCCGAGTGATAGTCACAACATGCTGTCGCTGGCAACCGTAGATGACGTTCCCAGAGGTGCACATCGAAACATGTTTATGGAGCAAAGGTAGTTCCATCCATTTGTCACAGCAGCCTCTGAGAGTGGGACTGCAACCTATAAGCATTCCGCAGAGCCAGTTTTCAGTTCACTAGGAACCAAAGCATCCCAGGGTGCCTCAAAGAATGCTTTCTTCAGCAAAAGAATACGCTAGGGACAACTATATCCATGGGCCTTTAGGAGGTCCTTTAATACTTCAATGTCCAGTGTCATAGCCAATTGTGATCCGAGATACAAAACCAGTATGCATTCATGACTGCAGAGCGGGCAGCGGAATGCAGATTGTACTCAGTGAAGCCACACAGACCTGAATGATAAGAATCAGTACTCATTCAGTTATCAAAGCTGAGGTGTGCCGAAGCAATGTATCATGCGCTCAAGGCATTGTAGCACAAACCAGTGCTGTCTCCATTCCAGTTTTAACTGGGACATCCATCGAGGAGCAAGAAAATTAAAATCAGAACTCATGCCACAAGTAGCAGGACAAGCGGGACAGCCCAAAAACGATTCCAAACACATGTGTATGAAAGGTGGTATAACTCAGAAAACTGTCTGAACAGTGCAAATTAATCCAGAGCCAATACATTTAAAAAAGTGTGCTATTCCCTTTATATCTGACATGTTACAGATATGGTGGACTAGTTCCCCAAAATGCTAAGGGAAGTTAGTATGAAGTAGCGTCTGTATCTCGGACGAGGACCTTTCAACCCGGAGATCAAACGTCTTGTTTGTTTATGTTGAAAACATTTATCGAAGGCCCTAACGTTGCCTACCCAACTGTGCGAGCAGGTGGAGACAGTACTTGTGTGCAACAATAACGAAGGAATTAACCGTCACCAGAAAAGCGATACCTGGTTTCATTCCACAGTATTGATCATCAGCATTAAGTAACTCTCATTAGAGAGCAGCCTCAAAACTGCTCAGATCACAGCAGTCGGAGAACCCTTCAGATAACAGGAAAGAAATGTGTTGTAACTTGATTTCTTACTATGCATCCTTTCCCTGGTTACCCATTCCCTGCTGCTCAGCTAGTAGGAATGTGATAGGTATGTGGAATGTTAGAATGCTTGATGAGGTAGTGGAATGCTGGAGTGCCTAGTGGAGTGGAGAGAGAGACAGTTGGAGTATGTGGGCTGAGCAGCAAGGATGCTGCTCATGGTGGGGCTCAACTTTATATCTTCTACTTATCATCTAGACCTGATCTGTAACCAAGCTTACTAAATCTCTTACTTACAACCTACTACATGGCTACCTTATGGACATTTTTTGGGTTACATCAACAATCAATCCAGTTGTGGCTGGAATTGAAGGTACGATCCTCTTTTACCTGTTACCTTTTGACTTGTCTGTTTATCTTAGCTCTGGACGTGTGCAGTTTTTACCTCTCTCTCAAAAGCAATAGCATATCAATGTGCAATGCAAATGAGTGTAATGTTGATGTTTGAGAAATTTAAAGAAACACACCTGCGTGATTACATTGTATTTCTAAATTTGGTGCAAGGTGCCTTAAAAAAATGGGCACTTACACAAAAAGGACATCAATCAAAAACTCAAAAAGTGACCATAAAGGTGTGTTTAAATAAATTGTCAAATTAATAACATATGCATAACACATCATTGGGATAAGTGAAATGTAACTTAATGAAGAAATTGCACTAGACAAGGTGTGACACTGACTTTTAAAATACCTGAAAAATCAATGGAAGTTCAAAACCTGGATCAGTTGACATATGTATCCATGTAACATTGTCCCTTGCCTGGTGGATTTCCTGTATTTGATTCAATTTCAATTATCACATAATTATTTTAAGTTAATGCATATGTGTTTATTCCTATCAAGTTGAAATAAACATGTGTATTGGTGCAAGTGTCCATTTTCATGATGAATTCTTGAACCTTAATTCAACTTAATATTATATACTATTTTAACCATTGTATGCACTTAATAAAGTAGACATTTCAAAAATATGTTGTCTTTCCTGCCATAATGGTAAATAAAAATATGTACTTCTGTTAGATTAGGCCAGTTAATGCTCACGCAATGCCATGTTTTTGTTAGCATTCGCTACACCATTTTCTTTGCAGGCGCCATTTTAGGCTGTTCGAAACTGATCTCGCCCATTTCTGAGAAATGCCCTTTGCTAAGTTTTGTTTCTGTAAAGCTACGTTTTGTTTCGGTAATGAGTAACTGTTTATGCCAGCGCACAGCTTTTCCATTAGATAAAGGCCCTCTCCCACTTGTCTGGTAGTTCGAATACGGCCCAGGGTGAAACGGCCTTGGACTGTGCTGGGTGGTGCAAGATACAAAGAGCAGAATTTTTTTTTTGTATTTCACTGTCCAGCTACATCTGCCTGGAAAATTCCACTGTGGGAATGTCTTTGCCCAACCATAAAATGTACATAATGTATCTCTATGCCTTCTGTTATACAGTTCACTCTGTAGCTCTCTCCAGAAATTGTGCAGACGGGGCTCCACTCTGAGTGTATACAATAAACAGTTATTGGTGTATATTGTCCACTGTCTGACCGACTCTTCATTTGGTACAGAAGGCTGAGAGGTGGTCATTGGTGACCCAGGTGGCCCCACGCGGGTCACTTCCTTCACTTCACATTTTAGTCATAAACATTTCTAGGAATCAAACAATTGCAAATGAAAATCAATGTCCGGGGAAACTTGGTGAAATTAAAAATCTTGATTTATTCAACTTAGGAGATACTTTTCTCTATGCTCAACTTCAAATAATAACATATAAAAATTACAATAGCCATATTGCCAAAGGGAACCTCCTCAGGAAAGGGCATCTTGTGGGTTTGGGAGGGCTGGTTTTGGGAGTGGTGAGTTTGGGTTCAAGAGGGCTTGGTTTGGAAGGGGTCAGGGCCAGACCAAATAAATTGTCGGAACGAGGAGAAAGGACAGGATTGCTGTGAGAGGATTTGGGTTGGGAGGTAGAGGGGGCTGCAGTGGATGATGTCATGTGTCTGTCTGTTGTACAGTTACATGTGGGTCTGGTGTATGTTTTATATGTTTGGGCGTGTGTGTCTTGGCAGGTGTTTGGGTGAGTGTGTGCATTTGGTTTTGGCTGGTGTTTTGGGTGTTGGTGTGATTTTGTGTGAGTGTGTATGTTTAGAGGAGTGTGCTGTTGAGGTTGATGATCTGATTGTGGTGCTTGTGGGTGTGCTGGTGGGTCTGGTGCTTGTGGGTATGCTGGTGCTTGGGGGTGTTGTAGGAAAGTAGGATGTTTTCATGATTACCTCCGCATTTTACCTGGTGTCAGTATGTTTGGACTGTAATTTGCTCTGATCCTGCTAACCAGGACCCCAGCATCTGTGCTCTCTCTCCTAAAATGACTTTGGAAGGTACTTTGATACCTCCAAAATTGCAGCCTGTGCAAGATGGTGCATGCACGTGTCATGATTGATATAGGTTTTCTTATATCTGAGGTCACTGCACTAAAAATCTATAAGTCACCCCTATGGTAGACCCGTCAGTCTTGAGGGCATGGTGCTTGGTTATAAATGTGAGGATGCTCGTGCATGAGGAAGACACCCCTACAATCCCCAGAGTCGATTCTCCAGGTTTTGTAAGTGCAGTCAACCATTTTAAGACATCTAGTGGGCATCAGTCATTATCAGGTGTCTAACTATATAGTGACTGCACTGAACCTGGTCATGCTTAGTATCAAACAAGTTAGAATCATACCCTAACACTGATTCCAGTGTTGGAGGTATGATCCCATGTACTGGGGGCTCCTTAGAGGACTCCCCTGTACTCCCGTTTACAGCCTTTTATTGTCTGCCAGCAAGCTAGTGCTGCGTCCGACCACAGACACTGTTCTACTCACCTGCTGCTGAGCTAAGCTTGGGCAGGAGAAGGTAGACCATTAGGTTTCCTGTCACAGGGAGATGTGACCACCTCCCAGACAGGACTTAGTGTATTTGGCTGGGGTGGGGGAGCTTTCCAGCGTAATGAGACTGCATTGAAGCTTACATTTGGTGCCTTCCTTGCATACTCCAGTATGAGCCAGTTCAGGAACCCTTTCCTGCTCTGGTGGATAATTGGACAAAGGACAGGGGACAGGGGTATCCTCCCCTCTGTCCAGCCCCTCCTCTGGGAGTGATCCCTGAGTCATTACAACCCTTTCTTTTGGTATTTAAGGGCTCCCGTGTGTGTGGGTCCTCAAATCTGGCGTGGAACAAGGCTAACCTCTGAAACCAAGACACACGTCGATCGTCTGGACACCTGGACTTCGCCTGGAACTGAGACTGCATCAAGAAAGACTCCTGCTGCTCCTGGTCTGGCTGTTCTGCAAAGTATTCTTCTTTGTCTGTATCTGTGCTTCACTCAGGTTCTCTCAAAGACCTGTGGGCTTCAAGGACATCTGAAGAAATCTCCCTTTGAGTGAAGGAGTTAATCCCCTGCATCTGCGTGCACAGCAACAAAGCTGACTGGTCTGCTGCTCCTGTAGTCCTAAGAACTTCCCATGGCTCAGTAACACAGGTGGTGGTTCTGTGGTTCTCCATGGGTCTGACCTGTCGTCCCAGCAATTTGGAGGAAAGTATCCATCTTTGGAGCTGCTGCGACCATACCCCCTAAGCACCAAGATGACTTGCCATGGCTTGCTGGCTCTGCAATGCAGAGATCTTCGGGCTCCAAGAAGCTCCCGCCTCCAGCACCTCTTCACTTGAAGATCAGCATCCTCCCTGCATCCCTTGCATCGTGGACCTCCATCTTTGGTTATCTGAATGAGGTCCTCTTGCGACTCGTGTACCTTCGACCTGTGGGTCCTCTCGAGGGTCTTCTTCTGCATTTGCTCGGGCCTGCTCTGACTCTCCAGCACTTGGTGAGTCCCTTGGGCATTTCTGGTCCCAACGATTGCGTCTTGTCATCTTCAAAGTCAGTTGCAGCTGCCAAGGTTTGTTGGTGCTACCGCCAGACACCAACCATCTAGACACCAACATCCGACATGGGACAGCTTGTGCACGGCTCCTGGTCTTCCACAGCATTACCTGGTCTCCACAACTGCAGCAACAAAGTCCTCGTCAACACTTTTGAGCTTCCCAACAAGGGTGGGCATTGTGTCTCCATGTCTCCTGGTCACCTCAGAGTGGCACAGACTCTTTTCCCTCTGCTTGCAGGTTCTCCTTGTCAAGAATCCACCCTTGGATTCCACCGGACATCTTCACAGACTTCTCCTGAGGCCTTTCTTCCCAAGTTGTCCAAAGTCGTCTACAGGACGTTCCGATGTCAGTTCACCCCAATGCAACCTGCTTCACTCATGCAGGTAACCTGGTTCCTGGGGCATCCATGGGTGGGGTGGCTCTGCAACCTTCCTTCCTTCAAAGGGATTCTTCAGGGTCCTCTGGGAAGGGTCCTTCTTCTTTAAAACTACAACTGTGACTTCTCCGTTGACTTCTATTGTGCACGTGGCTGTGTTTCCACTCGGCACACATCCTCTGTGAGGTTCCTGGGTACTTACCTTGGGTGGTTCCTGGTTCCCCCATTCCTCTGAGTCCTTTGGTCAAAGTCCCACTCTTCTTTGCAGTTTGCATTCTACTTCTTTCATATATGGTTTGGTTTCCCCCTGGAGACCTGTGTATATTTGTGCTACTTACCTGATTTGTTTGAAGTATTCTTGTGTGTATTGTTGATATCTCCAGCTAGGAGATATATCAATTGTTAGTGATTGTGTTGTGTAATAAGTAGATTTATTTTTCATACACACTGTGTGGCTCCTTCTAATCTAATCTACCCTATTGATTAAATGTGGTAAAACAAGCTGCTTTTCACTCCTTCAAAATAGGTCTAAAGGCTGCTCTCCACAGCTGCCACTTTTAGAGCCTAAGGTTATCAAAGACCACTAAAATCACCATAAAGGTTGCCCGGATTAGTGCAAGGTGCATCACTCCTTTAAGTGTGCACTATACTAAGCCAGCCTCCTACCGGTGTGGTGGTTGGACTGATTGTGATGCTTATGAGCATGGTGATGGGTATGGGGCTTGTGGGTGTGGTGATTATTGTGGTGGGTGTGGTGGTGCTTGTGGTGGGTGTGGTGGCGCTTATGGGTGTGGCAGTGGTTGTGGGTGTAGTGGTGGTTATAGTGGGGGTGGATGTTATGGTGGTTATGGCTGTGGTTGTGGTGGTGGTTGTTGCGGGTGTAGGTGGGGTGGTGGTGGGTGTGGTGGTGGGTGTGGTGCTTGTGGATGTGGTGCTTGTGGATGTGGTGGTGGTGGTTGTGGTGTCTGGATGTTGTTTGGATGTGTGCTTGTGTTTCCTGGTGTGCTTGTGTTTATGTTTGGGTGTGCTGCTTATGTCTGTTGGAGTGGATGCATGCAAAGGAGCATGCTTGGGACAGAGTTGGGCATTGGGAATTGGGATGGGCAGCCTACCAGCCAGCCCAACCTTGTGCACTGAATCAGGTTAGGGCACAAGGGTGAGCTGGTTGGGAGGCTGCAGTGAGTGAGGAGGATAGTCCCGCAAATGATCTCTGCAGGCCAGACCAAGCACTATGAATGATTTCCAAGTATGCAGCTATTTGTGCATTTGGCAACTAAGGCCCTGGGTGGCATTCAGGAGTACAGTCTGGCCAGCAGGGATGCTGTGTAGCAGGTTGATAGCCTCCTCACTCAGTGCTGCCGGCGATACAGGGGCAGGGAGTGGGATGCCTGCAGTGAAAGAGACCTCAGAGAGGTGGTTTTGGCCAACTGGGAGCAGAGCAAGAGGGAGGGTGGAGATGGCTCTCTTGGTGTTGGACAAGGATGTAGGTGGAACAGGTGCTGTAGGGTCTGCCACCATTAGGGACTGGTCACTTGTGGAGGCCTCCGAAGATGATATACAGCTAGTGGCCTCTGTGCTAGTCCCCTCACCCTCCGTGCCACTATGTCCATTGGTGTTGGTGGTCTCACCAGTCGAAACACAGTGGCCAGCTGCTTCCCCGCCTATGTGGTCAATTTCTCCTTCGTCTGCTCCTGATGATTCTGAAAAGACATATACAAAACTTTTATTGTATCTGTGTAAATAGAAGTGATCATGAACTTTGATCACAAAACATTTTTCAAGTGTTCATATGTCACCTGCTTCAATGCTCTCAAACTTTGGCTCTTTATTCTCATTATGTCATGCATGTAGGGAACATCTGATTTGTTGTTTAGAATAGTGAACTTATGTCCCATTTTAAAGCATTTACAAACAGCAGGCCCCTTACTCCTAGTGGGCAGTATACATTTTGTCATAAGCCTTTCGAAAAAATAAAGCTCTTTTTTTATATGAGAGAAAAGCAAAGTGCAGAAAAATGTTCCATGATATGAAGTGTTAGGTAGAATATTCACCTGCACTTTCAAATTTAACAGAACATATAATTGTATGTTTGTGTCATTCATGTACCAGTGTAACGGCACCACATATGGCGAAAGGTATGTCCTAAACTGCAAGAACATACAACACAGGCTCTCAGTCCCCCATACAAAAAGTTCTCCTTCATACACGCACTTTCATCACTCCCCAAGACCACACTCTCACTGACACTCATGGTAGCCCTTTCATAGTACCCTTAGTCACAGTATTTAGTTCAAACCATAGTATCTGTCTCTATTGACATTAGGCTTCAAGTCAATGTAGCTGGCTGTGGGGTTGGCTTGTTACAATGTGCAAGTTGTTTAGCCTTCAGTATTTCACAAAGATTTTAACTGATCAGAAATAGCTCCCATTACCTAAAATGTTGGAGCCCTCTGCCCTAGACGATGTCACTGGCCTGAATTAGTGATTTTGGGACAAGACAAGGGATGAGGTTAGTCAACAGGTTACATCAAATGTATTATTTATTGTTTTATTTTGGCAGAATGAATAAGAAGTATATTGACTAGAACTTTTGACTAATGCTGATTGAAGTAGTAAAATTGTGTTACATCAATACAGACAAACAAAAAGTCACAAAACAATGTTTTTGTTCTTTCATTTCTTGTATCCATTCAAGTCAACACCATTTCAATGAATAAACAGTAAGAGCTAGGGGTTCCTTAGAAAATCTTCATCCCATCATTTCAGCTCGGGAGTCAATATGGTCAATCATTATCACTAGTGAGGCTGGATTCATTTGCATTATGGTCAAATCCAGCTTTATGCCTGGCCAGCAGGATACCTCTTACAAACTTAGCAGCTACCTTGGGGTCAGTAAAGTATATTGTTTTACCAGAGTGGAAAATACATAACTTAGCTGGGTATAGCAGAGACTACTTGGCATTCGTTTTTGAGGTGAACGCTTTACTGACAGGAAATCTCCTTGCGCAGCCTGAACAGTAACCGTAAAGTCTGGATGAAAGGATACATTATTCCCTTGATAGGACATCTGTTGTTGGTGTCAAGCCAGTGTAAGTATAGTGTCTCTATAATTTAGGAGCTGAGCAATTATAGGTTGCTCAGCTGTCCCAGGTGGAGGTCTTGGACCCCGTGATCTGTGTGCTTGTTCCACTATGCAGACGACTGACGATGCCATCCAGAACAGGGCCAGTAGCATTCCCTTCACATATTCTTCAACCTGGTTCATTGCAGTGGATTCCGGGACTCCCATCATTTTAAGGTTGTTCCGTTTGTACCTGGCTTCTAAATCTTCATTCTTGTTTTGGATTAATTCAAGTTCTTTTTCCATTTGGAGCAATTTCTCTTTAGTTGTATTGCTGTCATCCTTTACTGTTGATTACGTTGTTAAAATTGACTAACACATTCATCATGGCCAACAACCTTCTCCTTAAGGCGATCAAATCTTTCTTCTAGAAAGTCTATTTTAGTGTTTATGGCCGCAAGGCTCTGTTTGAGATCTAAGAACATTCCTCGTATGTCAGTTTCCTGATGTGAGCTGACAGCCCCTCCAGGGTCGATGAAAATTTCTCCTGTGGGGCCTCTGAACTGTGGGGCTGCTTGCGCTGATCGAAAGTTAACTTGGGTTACCTGATGTCTGGCTTTCCCATTGTGGCAGCGGTAGTGCAACAATGGGCGATGTTAATAAAGGAGTAGTCCTGCCACAATGGTCCCGCCACTTCCTGAATGAAACAGGTCTGGGGCCATGAGCAGACTGCCGCTTCCGGTTGTCAACACAATGTAAAATCAATAAATGCGCTAGTATTATCAAGTATCAAATGGAAGAAGCCCCACCTTTGGTCTCAAAATGATGGCTGGCTCAGTCGCCCTCCTCACTATATCCCAATAAATAAGCCCCAGGCCTCCACCAGACGCCCGCAAATGCACCTTAGGCAGCACAGCCCAGTTACTCCTTGTTTCAGACATATAAGTTGCTGTAAGCACAGTGAATAATGGCGCCTCCAGGCTCGCCTATTCCACGATAGGGATGAACACCAGTTGTCAGCTTGCAGTGATATACAAGGGGCTGCTGTGCTCACCTCTTTGGGAGACTGTTCAGCCTGATATGTGCCACCTATTAGAAGCTGCCCCTGGCGGTCGTATGGTTGCTCTCCTCTCGGCTGCTAGCGGCCTGCCTGAAGCATGCAGCACTCCGTGCACTGGCTCTCAACTCCAGTCGAGCAACCACAATATCCAGGACGCCTCCTGATCCATGTTCACCAGCGGGGATTTCAGATGAAGGTGATAGACTGTCCTCTCACCTTGTTTGCGGCAAGCGGAGGTGTGTCGCCAATCCCCATGTCACCTATCCAGGCAGGCCGTCTACCTACTCCACAACTCCGGGTTCCGGTCTTGGGTCCACTCCATCAGTCAGTGCCCACGGGGCCGGCCAGAGAGCTCTCTCCAGCTCCACAGCAATAACGGCCTAAAATTAAGAGGGGGTGATTCTTCTTCTTTCAGGTGCCCACTATCCACATATGCCCCTACTCCGCCCCCGCTAAAGCAGCTTTTTCCTCTGTCACTTCTCCACGCACAGTGGATGGGCCTATGGCACCAGGCCTGTCACGCTACACTGCAATCTCTCTGCCAGGCGGTAAAACCATTCCTATGGTGCTGACTCCTTTCATATGGAGACCTTAACATTCTGTGGCTATAAGGTAGTCCATAAAGCCACAGATGATGCCAGCAGCATCGGATAAATGTTGGATTATTCCTCTAGCTGGCAGAGCCTCACAGTGTGTCAGCCATTTTTCCAGCTGGATCTCTAGCGCCCATCCCCCAAAAAACAGAAGTTCTTTAATGTAGGTGGTCGCTGGTGGGCATTTTGGGTACAGTTTTTCATTGAGAGGATAAAAATTTATTTTTGAGTTGATATTCTACCCTTTTTTTTGTCCAAAATATGCTTTTTATGTGGGTTTTTTTAAAAAAAGGAAGGAAGTGCCATAGAGACTTGGATGATACTGTGCATATAGTAGCAACTCCCCCTCCCAATCATGAAGACTCCTCCATCTGCTTTGTCCAGCACTTGGTCACTTTGGATTTGGGTTTTGGTGGGAAAGTGTCACTCTCTCTCTTTGTCTGCAATCTCTGATGTACCCACACCAATGGAATATTAGCATTTTTTAAATAAATCAAGGAAGCTCAGTGGAGTACTTTGGAAAATGTTTGATGTTTGAGGGGGGCATTCACCTTCTTTGTTCTTTTTTATTTATTTTTTATTTTGTATGTTTTTTGGTGGGTGGCATGGAGTTTAGGATCGGTTAAGGAGGCTAATGTGGGAGTGACATCTTTAAGGGGAAATATTTCCACTGTTTTGATGGCAGAAGCCTTGGGTTAAATATACTTTTTTCCATTTTCTTGTATGGTTTTTGTGAAATTTCGAATGATTTGCTTATCATTTTACTGTGATGTTGTTTTACTGTGTGGGGCTTAGTCTTCCTTCCACTCGGCGTTGGGTGTATTTATGATGTGTTTTGTACGTTCCCACTGCTGCGCTATCCTCTTGTTTAAAGCATTTAGAGGGCTGTGGATGGCTTTGGATTAAATGCAATAAGTAGGTTATTTTATTTTTGTCTACATGTGCCAATTGCTGGCTATGGTTGGAGTGGCTTCTATAGTCCAAGCCCATGAAGCCATACCTCTGTTTTTGTTGTTATCTACCACCTTCTTGACCACCATTTTTTTGTGAGTTTGTGTACATGTGACATGGTTGGTATTAGGAGTGGGAATTATTTTAACTTAATCTAATTTTCAGTTTTGGCATTGCTGATTACATGTTGGTGGGTAAAGGGAATATGCATATGTGATTGAGACACATTGGATAAACACTATCTTTGCAATCATATCCCTCCAACACTACAAGATATTTTTTATTTCGGGTATTTTTGCAGACAAGGCAGGCCACCTGTTTTCTTTGTTCTGCATGTCTTCTTTTCTAGCCATGCAGCAGTGGCCATTTGGTGCAGCCAGTGTGTGTGTGTAAGTGTATGTAGTGGTATTTTGTCTGTCTTCTCTATGCCTTCTTTTTATATGGCCATGTGGTGGAGGCAGTGTGTGCATGTGGCCATTTTGTCTTTGTCTTCCTTGCTTTCTTCTTCAGTGGCATTGTGGTAGATGAGCTAGCTTTCACCATTTTGAGCAGCCACTTTGTGCTTCAATCTATTTATTACACTTTTAAAAAACATTTCCTATGAACATTGATAGAAGACGTCTATGCCATTTATGTTCAATTATTTTCCTTTTTCCTAATATATTTATTTGTGCTTATGGTTAATTGCAGTACAGTGTTGTTATTTTTATTCATTTTTTTCATTTTTGCCTGCCTCCCGTAGAGTCCCCATGGGCCCTGTTGGGGCACCAGAAACTATAATTTAATTTGTGTATGCTTTTTTCCCTGCCTCCCATATAGTCCACGTGGTACCTTTTGAGGCAGCAGCAATTATTTAATGTTTTTTTTCAAAGTATGCCTACCTCCCCTGCTTCCTATACTCTCCCAATGGTCCCTGATGGGGCATCAGAAAATAATTAATGTCTTTTCTTAATTTTTGCCTGCCCACTCCTGCCTCCCTTAGAGTCCCCATGGTCCTTGGTGGTGCACCACCATTTATTTCATGTGTTTATCAATTTTTGTCTTCATACCCTGCCTCATACAGAGGCCCCGGAGCTCTGTAGGAACGCAAACTAACCTTTTCGGTCTCTGTTGTCATGTGCATTAATAGGTTATGCATGTTTTGGTTACACTATTTGTAAACATGTGGAATAATGATGATGTTTATTTTGTTGATTATTTTACTTGTTTTGCATTTGCTGGATTCTGATTGCCCATCTGTCACTGATTTTTTTTTTGCTTTACTTGTAGGTGCACAAGACATCACAAACGGTATTGACAGCTGATAGTGACACTTGAGTCCTCCCCTACTGAATGTTTCAGCTCTTTGTGGTAAAGGACAACAGCCAGTGCTATGAAAATCTCTAGAATGAGGTTTCTGCTAAGAAGTGGCCGGCGGGGAAGAGAAGGAGTTGGTTATCCTTCATCCTTGTTCAGGAAATATGTACCGGCTGAAGGTTACTCTGATCAGAAAAAGACTGAGAGGATCACATCTACATCAACGGAACCACCAGTACCTAAGGCCATGTCTCTCAGTGCTGCAATGACTGTGGAATAAAGAGCAGCAAATGTGAAATAGAATTGTCTCAGCTGCAAACAGAATTATCGCGGAAAAGTCAACAACAGGAGCTTCAGTCAGCAACAGGTATTCCAGAGTAGGAGCAGAACAGGAGGTTTAGAGTCTTGATGAGCAAGATGCTGTTGAGAAGTCTGCTTCTTCTCTATCGACTTCCCAATGTCCAGTAAGGAAAATAATTAGTATTCTCCCATCTTCTTCAATACCCCCTTCTGGTTATCTGGACATGGATTGGACCCCAGCTTTGTCTGACAGAAAAGGGAAAAGAAAGGCTCAAGAAAACCTTGCAAGTGAAGAAGGTGGTGATGATGATTAGCAAGTGATTATCAGTTTGGAGAGTGCCACTGAGGAGTTACAGATCACCTGTATTCATCCTGCTCAGAGACATGTGGTTCCACCATAACCATTGACTCCTATATGTGCAAGACCCCAGAAACCTGCAGATGCCACCACCACCCCTACCACTGCCACAGGACAACCTACAGAAAAACAAACAGCACAGCCACCTAGCTTTACCTTCAGTTCTGTAACTTTGGAAGAATAAGAAGATCTTCTTCCGAGTTTGGAACTTCTTTATGCTTGACCAGCATGAGGACAACATCGCTCCATGATCCATTTGCCACAAGAACGTTTGTTGTGGTAAAACAGGTCTCCACTACGGTACTGGAATTGAGCTGTCCCATTTGAAAGAAAAACAACACTCAATCACATGGGAAGAGCACCTTAAATCATAGCTCCTGGTGGTGAGAGAGAACCAGCAGCTGAATGAGATCAGAAGGCAGTCAAGACTAGAGGAAGAAGAGGATGCCAGCAGCAGCATCACACAAAGCAGTCCTATAAGCCAACCCCATATTATACAATCCTCACCTGCAGCAACCGCATCTTGGCACAAGACGCAATGCACAGCCAAATACAGCAACCACCAGCCCAAAGCGCTCAAGCAACCTACCTGCTGCTGGCAGCCATAGGTTGCTTGTTGCAGTATTACCACAAGAAAAGCAGCCATTGATTAAGACTATGCTTGCCAAGGATTCAATGTATCACTGGAACTACAAATCAGCCTGCTTCCACAACAAAGCTGGCTGAAATGTTAGTGTGACCTCCTTCCTTTTTCTTTTATGGAACAAGTAGGCTTTCTGAACTTTTTGGAGGCCCTATGCCCAAAATGGAGTTCTGTACAATTCAACCACCTTACAATGGAAATGTGGACCAGTTGTCAAGCAACAGATTACATGTGCATCACTACACATTTGATCTCTTTCCAGGGAGTTAGACAAAGGCTAGCTGGTGCACTCTCTGCTAATGATGTTTTCAGGGCATTCATCAGCATGCAACAGTTGCGATGTTCGCCATGGAGAAATCTACCATAATTTTGGAAGTGTTTAATACCATGGTCTATGAATGGCTTAAACCCTGAGGTCTCACAACTGGATTTGTTGCCGCTGACATTGGCAGTAATATTTTCAAAGTCAGTAATATTTTCAAAGTCATGGCTGATGGTTATTGCAGGATTGTCCCAAACCAGAAAAGGTTGTCAGCAACATACTAGTCACCTTATGAAGAATATGCACTCTTTTCAGTCATTCATTCAAAGCCCATAAACAGTTGAGGATCCTCCAACATGCTAATAAGCTACACGTAAAAGCTATTGTAGAGGTAGTAACAATCGAATGAAACTCAGCCTACTACATGCTGGAATGACTGTGTTAGCTTTACAAGTCTATCAGGAAATATGTAATATAAAGGAGAGGAAATGCAACTATCAAAGCAACGGCAATAGAGGTGAACAAATGGGGGATACTGCAATATCTGATGCAAATGTTAATTCCTTTCAAGACTTTGGCATGGAAAGTGCTACAGGATTAGTTGAAAAGGTAGAATGAAAGTTTGTCACCAATGGCAATGACGAAGAAGCTTTTTTGGTGGATAGCTTAATTCTTTACTTGAACACTAATCAAAGGCCGCAAAAAAGAGATTGTGTTCCCCAAAGACTACATCTGTGGCACTATACTTGATTCATGATACATACAAAAAAAGCGCTGGCTGCCTTAATTTATTTTACTGAAACAAGTGTCTTAGTTTATCAGATTTGGATAATCATTAAAGTAAGTGATCAATAAGAAGAAAAACTGCATATTCACGGCTGGGGCAGAATTCTGAAGTGTAGCCGTCAACCCTTTACACAGTGCGGTGCTGATGGGCTGCACTTTCTACAGCAGCAGCCAACACTATTGTCAGCTACTCCAAAACCCACATCAATAACAGCTTCAAGTTCACTGCCAACCCCTGCAATGGGTTGGTTTCATTCAGCAGGATTTCATTCAAGTCCACAGGTACAGGCACAGCAAGTCGTAGCATCAATGGCAATTCAAAGATTTTGCACAAGAGGGTAGTAGTGTTTCCTGACAGGGAAAAACCTGCACATCAATACAAGAGTTAGTTTAAGAACAAAGTCAATGGCGTGAGATAATAAAAATGAAATAATGCTGTAAATGCAGCAAGGTGCTTAGCTAGCTAGAAGCACCCACCACCCAAGAGTGCTTATTAAGCAAGTTGAAAGAAAAATCTGCCAATTTAGAAATCAAAAAACAAAAGCTAATACAGCACACCCTTAATCTGTATACATAGGTCCTACTTGATAACCAGTATTGAGGACCATTAATCATTTGAATTCAAAGGAGCAATCTCACAACTCATGAAGTCATATATGGCAGTCCAAAATCCAACAAGACATGATGAACAGTCCACGTAGTTTTAGTAGAAGATGTTCTTTTTATTTCTTTAAGAGACCAATATCCAAAGTAGAACACAATTTGAACCTTACTTGCACTAATGAGTATTTCCCAAAAATGACTCATGTTGTGGTGAATGGGAGAAGCTGGTAAGCTACACCTGATAATGTAATATTTGGGGGGATCAATATGCATCAATGCTTGCCTTTCATATTATACTGGGATATATACTTTTTTCTTTCATTAACATAAGTCCATCATCTATAAGTTCTTCTGAGACCAGTCGGTTTATTTACCAAGACTAACGTACCCTCAGATTTTTCTCATTGTCTTGTTCAACACTACAGGTATATTACTTTTGGGTGAAATCCTAAGGCACAGTTGACAAGGGCCAGAAGAAGGGCCATTGCCTGTCTACTTCAGTCGGAAACAAGAGAACTCAAAGAGACCTATTCCTGTCGACATGGGAGGTGTATTTATTAGGACAATGCAGAGTATTGGCTCAAATGGCAAACTCTAATTACGTGGTTGTCTTGTGATCTGCTTGACTGGACACTGAAAAATGTTGTTATTGTTAGAGTGATCAGCTGAGTACTTGAAACCAGTTGTCTGTGATTGGTGGAAAGTGGTTGCTTCTTCTCTCTTCTTAGTTAATGGCTCATCATTGCACCAGTCTATGTTCTCTTGCTCTTCATTACATAACATAACAGGTGTATTTGTAAAGAGCACGATTACCCGTAGGCGTCCTGGCGCTGAATAACAGATGTTTATTGTTACCCAAATCAATGGTACTCATTTTATGGAGCTCAGATGGATGAAAGGTTGAGTGGACCCGCCCCGATTTGTACCTGTGACCATGAGGTCAAACACAGGCCCCTGCAGTGACTGCTTTAGTCCACTGTGTCACCAGACCCGACGGCCATCAGGCACCATCAAGCTTACATTGACTCTCCAATACTGACATTTTAGTTTTGCATTCCATAAGAAGCATGCTCCATAGCACTCTAGCTTTGCTGTTCATCCCTGGACCCAAGACAAATAATGCCAGAAGAATGCAGATGCACTGTCTATTTATATAAAGTATCATTTTATTTTCGTCTTAACTATAACAATTTTTTAAACTGTGAGTTCATCCTATTTTGTAGTTTTTCAAGCCTAGGTAACAAATCAATTAGATAACTTGAGATTCTGGGGACTGAAGACTGTTTGCATTCAATACTTGAGCTATTATCGCTTCCTTTTACAACAGATGTGATGGACTTGTTAAAGTGATGAATGCTGTGTTTGTCTATCTCTCATCTTTCCCTAATTCCTACTACCCACCCAATATTAAAACCCCTTACCCATTTCCACCTGTTTATGTGATCAGTTGAGTTGTGTGTTCATTTTCGCCATCCACAGACCCGCACTTGGTGGGACAAACATGGCTAAAGTGATACCAGCTGTTACAGGGGGTGGTTACCAAAATTTACGTTTGCCCACACCACCCATCCCACCCAGGCATGAAATGGACATCATAGTACAGCAACTTAATTTCAACAATGTCTGTCTAACCACGTCATGGTAGTCTTATTCTTGGATTTTCCACTCATTTTGTGTTTTCATTTAGTATAGTTACTGGCTGTAATGCACTAGTTCACCTCTCCAAATTCATTTGGAATAAGACTCGTACCCTGTTGCAAATCCTGTGATGTTGTCCCTGTTAGAGATGTTGGTCTACCACCACTACCATTAAGAAACCCTTTGCAAAACCCTGCATTAAGGAATTGGTTGATTATAGGAAAGAAAGCAAGCAGTGCTTTTGCTACTCAGTTAAGAAAAGCAGATCTCAGGAAGGAGATATTTCACAGACCCAATAAGCGATCATTAGTTACAGATGGCAGAGCAGCAGCAGCAGTATGTATTCTACATATATTACTGACACTGATGGGAGGATGGGTGCTGCTTAGCCTGGCCAAGCAATTAAAGGATGTGAAGGTTGTATATGGTAAGTCATACTCTGTTTTGCAACACTGTTTACAGGGTCAGTTATGGAATGAAAGAGGTTAGGTACGTATCCTACTCAACTATTCTTGAAAAGGAATATTTAGTAGGGAAATTCTAAATAATTTAAAAAATTGGTGCCAACATCCTCCAGCCGGCGCAAAAGGTCCTGCTGGCCATGCGATTTGCTAGAAGAGGGCAGAATCTGTGGTGGTGGTTGGGGGTGGCCTAGGTGGCTGGGGGACCTTGGCTGCCTAGATTGGTGGCACAAGGCAGCAACAGCTGCCTCCTCAAGCAACACCAGTTGGAAGTACTCCACCGCAATTGCCTTAATTTTCAGAAGGGGCAGCCGAGTGTCAGTGTCCCACCGGGAGTGGGCCTCTGAGGCAGCTCCTCTGGCAGGAGTAGTTTGATGATCCACAGAAAAAAACATGAATCTCAGTACTCAACGCAAAAAATAGTTTTTTGTACAGTAGCCACACAATTGCTGTTCCCCCTAGAACCATGGGACATTATTTTAATGTTATTCTTGGTCATAGGACAACTTATTTTACCCTTACATATGTCCCATAATTCAGAAGCAGTGCATGGTATGAATTAATTCATGATCATTGCTGTTAGACCTGGCATCTTTGGCATGGCTTCCCTGACTTTTTGCCTTCTGACCTCCTATTTTGCAGACTTCATTTCTGCTGGCTTTAGGATTATGTGTATTTTATCAGTGCTAACCAGTGCTAAAGTGACTATGCTCTGTACTCAAAACATGGTAACTTATCCACAATTGCATTTAACTTACTTATAAGTCCCTAGTAAAGTGCACTATGTGTGCCCAGGGACTGTATATTAAATGCTACTAGTGGGCCTGCAGCACTGATTGTGCTAGTCACTTCTGTAGTCCTTTAAACATGTCTCAGGCCTGCCATTGCAGAGCCTATGTGTGCAGTTTTAAACAGCCATTTTGACCTGATAGGTTAACCTACTTGCCAGACCCAAACCTCCCCTTTTATTACATATAAGTCACCTCTAAGGTAGGCCCTAGGCCTACCATTTTATTACAAATAAATAACCACTAAGGTAGGCCCTAGGCAGCACTATGGACAGGGTGCGGTATATTTACAAGGTGGGACATGTTCGTTTGAGTTTACCATGTCCTGGTAGTGGAAAGCTGTTAAATTCATATTTCACTACTCCAAGGCCTATCTCTCCCATAGGTAAACATTGAGATTGCCTTAAAACATCTTTTAAGTGCCATTTCCAATTCGGAAAATATAGAGATTTGGAGTTTCCTTTCTCTGGACTCACAATTTAAAATGGTGAAGTTTGATTTTAAATTATAATTCTAAAAATGCCACTTTTAGAAGGTGGCCACTTTCTTACTTTAACTATTCTGTGCCTCTTGCGTTTATCTAACTACACGCCTGGGTTGGGTGACAGCTGGGCTTTGCGCATTCCCTCTAGACAGTCACACAAAGGGAGCTGGGGCATGACATTTGCATCCTCATGGCCCATTGCCAGGTTGATATGCCTTCCTGAGGTAGATTGGGAGGGAGGGGCTTACACTTGTACCCGAATAGGGCTGTTCCTGTCACCACACAAAGAGCTGCAGACTCCTTGTAGTGAGTCTGGAGACATGGCAGGAAAGGCAAGTACCTTGTGATCTTCAAAGGCCTCTGTGAAATCTCTCCCACTTCAAAGCACAACTGGGTATAACTACTGGATCCCTGACACCACCAAATCAGTACTTGGCAGGAACCAAGGACATTCTGCCAGGAATAAGAGCTGCTAGAGCTGCTGTGCTGTAGGAGGGACTGCGACTTTGCTAACTGCTTTGCTGTGTTGGCTTGCTACCCGCTGATTGCTGTGCTACAGGAGGGTCTACCACTTAGCTACATGATTTGCTATGTTGACCTGCTGCTACTTGCCTAAGAGTGAGAAGTACTGCACCTGCACTCTATATCCTTGAACTCAAGTTTCTCCAAGGGCTTGCTGGCCTGCCCCCGATTATTGAAGTCTCAGTGCCAACAAAGACTTTATTTAACTCTGCTTCAGCTGCTCAATTCTGTCAAGTGTGAGTCCTGCCCTGCCAAGACCTGCCAATCCAGTCCTGGGCCTTAAAATTGGGTTCTGCAGCTGTTTCACTGAAGAAAGCGATGCAGTGATGACTTTGAACCGATTGGAACTGACGCAGTGCCCTTCATTGCCCATGTATCGCTGACCCGAGGGCATCCCTGCGTGGCTCGGTGACGCTGGTCCTGACTCGAGGTTCATCATTGATGCAGCACCGATCTGACGTCACCCCTGCATGGCTCAACAAGAAGGCAGAGCCTGCATCATAAAGGGTTCAACGATGACACGGAATCTGCCTGTGAAGCTTGACGAAACTGCTGCGGCCCGCCTGTGTGCATCGAAACCAATGCATCAAGACTTGGTCCATCCAGGGTACTTTCTCGGCAGACCCTGCATGGTCCAGTGGTCAGCCTGCCTTCCATCGTGGTTGGCCTGAAACTTTAGATGTACCCCAGCCCAGGGTAATCCTCAAGTAACCCCTAAGTGCTATTGACTTTTAAGCACTATATTGCAGTTTATCCTTACAAAATGAATATCTCAAGTTTTACTAATTGGATTTTTGTCATATTGGTCTTGTTTTACTCAGATATATATGCTCCATCTTTCTAAAATGGTGTGGTGTTTTTTTCTGGTGTTTTCATTGTGTTACTGTAATTAAAGTGTGCACAAACACTTTACATATTGCCTCTTAAGTAAAGACTGCTCTGTGCCAACCTATCAGAGGATAAGCACGGTTAATTTAGGTTGTATATCTGACTTACCCTGACTAGAATTGTGGTCCCTATGTGGACAGGGTGCAAACCTCCTCCAACTAGAGACCCAATTTCTAACAGCTACCATAATCAAAAATAGAGGGCCCGATTCACAGAACTAATCTGAGACAAAATCCTAAATTTACTACATTTGGTATTCACAGAATGCATTTACTACTTTTGGTTAAACTTATTACTTTTGGTATTCACAGAAGGCATTTAGTAGTAGTAAACTAACTTTACTATTACTAAATACCTTCTTAAAATACCAAAAGTAGTAAGTTTAACCAAAAGTAGCACGTTTAACCAAAAGTAGTAAGTTTAACCAAATGTAGTAAGTGCATTCTGTGAATACAAAAAGTAGTAAGTGCCTTCTGTGAATACCAAAAGAGGTAAGTTTAGGATTTTGTCACAGATTAGTTCTGTGAATCGGGTCCAGATTGTTTTTATTAAAACAGGTAAAAAGTTTAAATTACTTAATTCGGTGACACCTTCGACACACGCATAATGTGTGTTCATTTTTCAATTAACAACCAAATATACATGTATATTGCCATCAATGAATATGGCACATTAAATTGAATCTGGCCAATTTACTTGACTAAACTGTCCAATATTAATGGATACATTAATTGGGACAGCTAGTGGCATGTCATCAGAAATTCCAATGGCCCGCTCTTATCCTTCCTACTCCTCCTGAGTATAACTTGCAGTGCAACACCAGACTGAGTTCCGCACTACACTCTCCACCCAAAATAATGCTTGACAACTACTTTTTCTTTTGACTGTACAGCAAGTAAGTGACAGTGTAGGGTAAGGTAAGTTAAACATCAGGCCTTGGACTAGGTTTATGTTTAGCTATGAACAGGTTGGGTGTCATACACTTGTAGACACTTGTGGGAGGTAGAAGATGAAACAGTAATGCAAGCTTTGAAAGTAGTTACTTAGACAGAAACTGTGGGCCCGATTCACAGAACTAACTTAAGACAAAATCCTAAACTTACTACTTTTGGTATTCACAGAAGTTAGGATTTTGTCTTAAGTTTGTCTTAAGACAAACTTAAGACAAACTTAAGACAGACTTAAGACAGACTTAAGACAGACTTAAGACAGACTTAAGACCGACTTAAGTTAGGATTTTGTCTTAAGTCTGTCTTAAGTATGTCTTAAGTCTGTCTTAAGTCTGTCTTAAGTTTGTCTTAAGTCTGTCTTAAGTTTGTCTTAAGACAAACTTAAGACAAAATCCTAACTTCTGTGAATACCAAAAGTAGTAAGTTTAGGATTTTGTCTTAAGTTAGTTCTGTGAATTGGCCCCTGAGGGAGTAATGTGGCACATACAGAGATGTGGTTGTGATCGGAAGAATGGGGTAAGTTGTAGGGAATGGCCACTGGGCACTGAACCTTTTCTTCTAACAACTGAGTGGTAGCAACAATAGAACAACAACATAGGAGGCTGGATAATTTATCAAAGAATTGCTAAGTACACTCAGAAGAAAGGGAAAAATGATTTAAAATGCAGCAGTTGTAATTGAGAAAGGAAAGCAACTTACCACTTGTCCCAGTTGCCACTCCTTCCCCATCCACTAGATGGTCTCCTCTGTCCTCATCCACAGGAGCCTGGAGTGCTTCTGGTCTTAGACAAAAACTTAATACATATATTTAGATACCTATAGCTATCACTTTATTTTGCACAAGTTACAAAAGCAATACATCACCAATGTTGGATTATCTACTATCCAAAGTATCACATTGAAAGACTTAAAGGACCAAATAAGCAGTCAACCATTCAACACTATTTATTTTCTTATCATAATTGTAAGGACATGGCTCCGAAAGGATCATAAAAACAATGCATGGGTGGAAGTAAATGGAAAGGGCATATGGTGGTATCCTGCCATGTTGTGCTGTCATGACATCATGGAATATTGTATGATATGACATCCTGTTGGGGACCATCATTTCCATCTCTGTACTTGGACTAAGAACTGTTTGCACAATTAAGCCTTCTGTCAACCTACTTGTGGTGAATACTTAGACCTGTTTTTCTCTTCACATTATCAGTCAGTCAGAAAAACTTTATTTCGGCTTTAGCCATAAAAGTACATAAAAGACATAATATTATTAAAATTAATACAACAATAATCTAGTGACACTCATTCATCATATCAATGAATAAGAACAGATAATAAAAAGACGAATAATAAAATCAAGTTAACCTTAATGAGGTAGCAGTTTTCTTCTAATTAGCCACATTGAAAAAAGAAATTTTGCAATCACAGTAGCATATAGGGGAGAGGTATCATACTTTAGCAACCTGTGAAGATCCATACAATGTCTAGCCCCTATATTCTTGGCCAATTGGATGATCCATTTTCTGCGCGGGAGAATATAAGCCGGACAGAAAAAAACAACGTGTACCTCAGTTTCTTCCAGGGTACCACAGCCAGGACAGGATTGCTGGACTGAGCCCAACCACTTATTTGTTCTTGAAAAAAGCGGGAGGGAACCGTGCCTGAACTGTAGGTATAACTTTTTGGCCATGATTGGTTGAATCAGGTCTATTACGGACTCAAATTTATAGCTAATTTTGGCCTCTAGATATACAGAGGTCAAATTTGTAGTAGAGGCAGTACAAATAAGATCGGTCAAATATCTTTCCTCCAGAATTTTGGCCAGGGATCTCTTTGGAAGAGAAGAACATGCATACTCTGGCGAATTCCAGAGGTCTTCTCTCCCTATCTCCCTTAGTGATTTCTTAATATAAGCTAGCCAAGGGATGGCGCCAGCCGTTGGAATCAACAAAATAGACTTCAGTTCCTCCTGAAAATTTATCAATTCAGGGGTGCTCCATAGGCGGCGCCAATACATTACTGGTCTGGAAGCAACCATGTCCGTAATCGGTTGAAGGCCTAAATCCATCCTGAGTGGCTGCATAGGGGTGCTCATTGGAAGAGCAAGAATGTTTCTAAAAAATTTGTTTTCTGACTTAAGTAAAATTGGGGAGGGGATATGGCCCCATAGTTCGGCTCCATAGGCTACAACACCCCGTCCCTGAGATTTGTAAATCTCGACAAGTGGGCTGATCAATTTAAGGTGGCTTTTTTTATGCATCTTGGTGATGCCCCCAGTTATTTGGACAAGTTTCAAGTTTACTTTAGAGATCTGGGGTCCCCAAGTCATTTTATTGTTAAGGGTCAAACCCAAATAATCGAAAGTGGTGACTTGTTCTAGAGACTGGCCATCGAGTTTGGGTGTAGGGTGATTAGTAGTGTCTGCATGGAACACCATGTATTTGGTTTTGCTTACATTGATGACTAAGTTCCTTTTTCTACAAAAGGATGCAAAGCCATCCAGGATTCTTCCCATCCCCATAGGAGTACGGGAGAGAAGCAGGGTGTCATCAGCAAACATTAATGTAGGGATTTTCCTTCCCGCCAACTTAGGGGCATCGATATCTCTTAGGCTCAGAATTTCCTCAACCAGCCCGTTTAGAAATAGGGCAAAGAGAGTTGGCGCAAGGACACACCCCTGTCTCACCCCCTTTTCTACCCCAAATGGGAGTGTGAGTTCACCGTTTAATCCAAACCTGACCCTGGCAAAGGTGTCTTTATGGAGTCGCTCTAGTAAGTCACAAAGATATAGGGGTACACCCATCTCCTTTAATAGCTCCCAGAGCTGTCTGCGGTCCACCATATCGAAGGCAGACTTTAGATCAACGAACGTGAGGTAAAGGCTGCCCCCTTCGAGAATGGTGGTTTTCCAGTGGATCAATTGCAACCTAAACAATTGATCCACAGTTGACATCTTAGCTCTAAATCCCACCTGTAGGGGAGTTAAAATATTGGAGTCCTCCATCCAGGTCTGAAGTCTCCCTAGGAGGATGCGGGCGAAGATCTTCTGTGCTACATCGATGAGGCTAATGGGCCTATAATTAGCCGGATCTAGTGGGGAGCCCTTTTTGTGGATTGGTATTATCTCGGCTCCAACCCATGTGGATGGTAATGGCATTCCTCGTAGGATTGCATTATAGAGGCCATGGAGGTATGGGACCCAGATATCAGGCTCACTTTTAAAAAGATCTCCTGGGATCTTGTCTAGGCCGGGGGCTTTATTAGGAAGTACTTTGCTAAGAGCCACTCTGATTTCGCTGAAGGTGCACATGTCAGCCTGCCCCGGAAAAGTGTGGGGGCTGGCGTAAGTGCTAATGGAATGGTTATTTTCGGTGGGTACGTTAGAGGCGTATAGGTTTTTAAAATGTTTACGCCAGATTTCTTCACTAAGGTTAGGTTGGAGTGCTTGCGTGGGGGCAGAAGAACCTGTCTTAACCAAGTTCCAGAAGGATTTAAAATCCCTATTCTTTAGTGCAGAGTAGATCTCCTCCCATCTAGTAATTTCCCACTCTTGCTTCGCATCATGCGTCATTTTCTTAAAGAAGGCCCTCGCTTCCTTGATTTCCAGCGAATTGCCATTCTTGAGGGTTATCAGGAGCAGTGACTTTGCTTCCCTACAGGTTTTATTAAACCAGGTTGGTTTCCCCCTGGTTAGCGCCGAGTTGTTCTTAATAGGTCGGCTAAAGTGGGTCCCAAGGATGGCACAAAGTCCAGTGTGGGTGGATCCGGTTAAATCTAAATTAACGTAGCCATCAGATATAGTATGTTCTCCCATTACTTTCTCTAGAAGGGGATAGATCTCAGAATACATTTCACCGAGATCACTTTCAGATTGGACGATCTTCTCCCATCTGATTCTGCGTGCCCCATCGAAAGTAGTTAGTGGTAAAACAATTGGTGAAACGTTAGGAATAGTAGGGGAAAAATTAAAACCCTCCATACATACAACTACAGGGTTGTGGTCACTTTCATAGCGTTTATTGACCTCAAAATTCGAGATCCTAGACCACAGACCCATACTAACCATGATATAATCAATGATGGAGGATTGCCCGTTTCTTTCGAAAGTTGGATTACCTGGGCTATCTAGAGGAAACCTGCCATTACAAGCTCGTACTGAAAAGGCGAGTGTGATTTGTGTGAGTTGGAGGACCAGAGGCGTCCAGGCCTTTGTGGGATAAATATTGGGTGGAGGTATGTCCCATGCTAGGTCCTCCTCCTGAGCTACTGGCGTAGTTAAGCCATTCAGTGGCTCATAGTGGCAATTGAAATCTCCACCAATGATAAGGTGTTCAGGATTAGTAATCGTGCTCAGGAGGGCTTCTAAACTGGCCAGAGTGGGATACAATTGGCCATAACTCACTGGACGGGAGTATACACTTATCAAGTTCAACTTACCCCTATCCTGGAGTGTTATGTCTAACCACATAATATCCGGGGAGTCAGTACATATTTTTTTGATGACATATCCCAAATGTGTGCGGACCCAAATGAGCAACCCTCCCGACGGCCTACCCTTCTTTGGCTTTACTGCGGGTTCCCAAAAAGTTGCAAACCCTGCACGATGAAAGGGGGTCATTGCCCAAGTCTCCTGTAATAAGCAGATGTCATGTCTATCAATGAAGTCCCCCCAGTCGGGGATTTCAAGCAGGCGTGGCAAACCTGCCACATTCCAGGAAAGAATATTCAACCCGGCAGTCTGACTGGTAGTCGTAGTGCCGGGAATAATCGTGCAAGGGATTGGAGTGGTACTCAAGGGGGTAGCTGGACTAGCACCGTTATTAGCTCTTGATCTAGGGGGATCAGTGGGAGGTGAAGGAGAGACCATACTCTGTATGGGATCCCTGGAAGATGTCACAGCAGGCCCATGAGGGAAACTAGGCTTTAGTCAGTCTACACAGTCCAAAGTACTGAACCTGTTGTAGCAGGGAATGTTGTATTGAAGCATATGAGTCTCGGTACCATGTGTTCCAATTTGACCAAACCCCGGTCTCTGTCTGCTTAATTGGGCATTGGCTATGTCCCTCCCATGAGTAGGTAGTCGAGGGGGATAGAAATGAGAGAGGGGGAGGGTGTGAATTCCATTAATGGTGTCCGCCCATCCCCCCTTGTGCACATGTTGTGGGACCCTTGGGTCTTTAAACGTTACAACTACGCAGTCTCCCCTGATGCTCTTCGGGCCCTGGCCCACCCAAGGGACTCTATGAACCATTAAAATTTCTCCATTCAAAGTGGATGGCAAGGATCTGTATTTGTTCATCCAATGTATTACCTTAAACTTCAGTGATAGGTAGGGTTCAGTTTTATCCTTCGGAAGTTCAGGAACACCTGATAGGACTGCCACATATGGGCTGCAATCAGGAGGAAGGTCAAGTCTCAATGGGGGCTTAGTATTTGAGAGGGTGCCTAATCTAGGATTAGTCAGGGAAGGGGTGGAAGGCTGGATTGGATGATCCACTGAACTGCCCACTATAATAGGAGCAGTAGACAGGGGAAAAGGGACGGAAGGAAGAGATCTACCATTCTCACTAGGGTCTAGTTCCCCGATAGTCTCAACTGGATTACACTGAGTAATATTCGCTATAGGCCTTTTATTCGAAATATTAGAGGGCAGTGTGATTGACTTTTGACTAGTTGGTATCACAGTTGAGTGTGTAGCAGGGACGGTATCTGATTGAATCCTATCAGCTAGCGAAGCTAGCTTTAATTCAACTGCTGAAAGGCGCCTAACTAGAGGGGATAACCTTCCGTCTATTACTTCGGCAAGTTTATCCCAAAAATTACTGGGAAGAAGCCCACCCAGATTTTCCTCACTTATTGTTGAGGGTGCAGAGCGTGCAACAGAGTCCTGTATCAAGGTAATATGTGGGTCTATGCTACGAGTAGGAGCATTAGGGGCTGGGTTGGGAGCTTGGGTTCTTTGTTTTTTTTTAGAGGGATAAGTCATTGAAGCACCTCCTCGTTTCTTAGCCTTTACGGCTGGGGAATTCAACCCAGTGGCATTGCTTCTAGCGGATCGATCAGCCATGGACCTTGTTTTGGGACAGTTGACCGTAGGGGAAGGAGCAACCTTGTCATCGTGGGTAGACCCAGTGCGAGACGAGTCGGCTAAAGTGGCGTCGACAGGGGTCGTGGAATCCCCTATCAAAATTTCAACCGAATGGCCACTTACTAGGGGCTGCCCAGAGTTGTGCGGGGGGGGGGAGGGGACGAGTGCAATATGTCCCAATGAAGATCTATTCCCTAATAAAGGGTCAAGGGATAACCTTCTTTCAGTGGCAGCAATCTCGTACGCCAAAACATTACTTGCTCGAGTTATGAAATTGTCCAATGTCCCCATTACATTGCCTCCCTTGTTACCCACCCGTAAAAATCCAGTAGCCATAGTATGTACCTTGCTAGGGGTGCCGACCAGGGGGGGGGCCAGCCCAGCCTCAAACAGTCTCGAACGGCCTCAAACGGCCCGCTCTTAGCCCGGTCTTCGCCCCGGTGCGCGTCCCGCTAGCGCGGGTGGGAGAGTGTCTATATGGGAGTGTCAATGTCAATCAATAAGGGGGGTGTGGCCGAGAAGAGCTTCCAGGTGCGCCCAGCGATGTCCGCCGACTGCACCCTGGTCCTCGCAGTCCCGACAAACAGGCTCCCCAAGCGTCCAGCGCCACAACAGCACAACAGCAGCGATATCCCCGCAGGTCAGAGGGCTCCGATTCAGCAAACCTCCTTAGCGGGTGGGTAGAGTGACTGCGCCTCACATTATCAACAATCTTATCTTTACATAAGACATGTAAATTAGGGATGAGGGAATTGTTACTAAAAAAAGGCAAGGGAGGAAAGCTACAGACAGAAGGAAGTAAACTGCAGAAACTGAGGGAATATAAAAGAAAACAGAAAACAGGAGGCGGCAGGTATGCGTGTTTAAAGTGTACATTACAGTAGATTTAGAGGGAAGTTGGGGAAAATACAGAAGACCCTATTGCATACTAGTTCAAAAACAGAAAATAATACACATGACTTACCAGCAGCACCATCAGGAATGGCAGAGGTAGTGCCTGAATTCAGACCCATGGAGCAAGGGGAAGGAGAGGTCAGCTGCGGTGGGTTATCCTGAAACAAGGAAAATAAAGAGGAGACCAAATAGTACTAATTAGTAGGTACTCTTAAAGAAAAAATGACATTTTAGATCTGTCTGACTAAGCAACCCTTTATTTTACTTCACTTCAATCCTAAAAATAAAATAAATGTCCTGTTTTACACATAGTTTCCTACAAATGAAATTTCTCCTCCCCTTGCCTCATACAGTTGTATAGTTTTGACACTCCTAGAGCTATAGGCAAAGTCAGTTTCCCTTTGTGTACTGCACAGCACAAAGCTGGAGTGGAGATATGTACGAGAAGGGTGATGTAAAGGTGTCTGGCACTGTAACAAAAAGGGGTGGGCAAAAAAGACAGAGACAGGAAGAAGTCAGGTGCAGAGACAGGGAATATGGAGAACACAAGGGCATATGTGGGGTTCTCGAACAGTTAAGGAGACCAAGAGAAGAAGGGAAAATAAAAAATGCAGAATGGAACACTCACTGGAAATAAGTAAAAATAAGAAATACATATTAAACACTACTTACCAGCACCAGCAGGAATGGTTTCTGTGGCCGGAGCATCTATTGTAACACCATTCCCAGCCTGAGCCTTTATTTCGTTTCTTCCACTAGTTGTGTTCCCTTTCTTATCCTGTTTGGATCACTTCAATTCTGCTGAAAGGAGGAACGTGAATGTGGGCAATGATTAATAGTACTCTCTACAAAGGGCATTCAAGCATTATACTGCTTGACTAACCAACCCTATTCCTCCCTCCAACCTCCTCCCTAAAATCAGTTCCCTTTCCTACACATTATTTGCTGCCTACAATTATATTGCTGCTCCACTTACTTCACAAAATGTTTCTATTGATAGGCAAAGTAAGTCCTCCTTTGTGTACTGCACCTCACAGAGATAGAAACTGTATTAGCAACATAAAGTAAAAGAAAACTATCTGTGCCACCACCGCCTTGCAAAGAGTGTGGCAATATGTCACCCCATTGCACTACTGTTGACTACAGGGGGTGCCGGGCTCAGTGGTTCTGCCTGCCTCAAAAATACTAGGGGTCGGGGGGGGGGGGCCTCTACAGAAAAAATAGTCTAATCTGGGTAGCGGGAACTCTAAAATAAACACAGAGGGTGCTTTGGAAAGTAATTAAAAGCAAAAATAAAGTTGAAAAAAGTGAGAGGTGAAGCAGAATGGGGCGGATTGGATTGGATGGGGAATAATGAGCAGGAAACATGAGGAGATGGCCAAGCATAAAATGGCCTAGGTGAACTAAATGGCTGCATGCCTATGCAATGTGATATGCAATTCACTGGTTTTGACAGTGACCGGCAATACCGTGTCATTATTTTGTTGGGACGTGGGCGAGAAAGATCGAGCAAATTGCATATAATCTTCTGGTAATTCCGAAGTGATTACTCTAGACAGAATTACGTCACACCAATCTCTATAAAATAGGCAATACATAATACAACTATAAAGTGGTCTGTAAAGGATGAGCTCAAGTGTATGAAGCTTAGTGAGTATAGAGTAGGTTGTGGCGAACTGGGTGGATGGAAAAATGGGAGAGTGGAAGGTGCATGGTGAAGAAGTAGGAGTTTTAGCAGTCCACATAGTAAGGCTGGAATTATGGACCCGTTGGCAGGGTGGAATAGCTATCTTAGCCAAAAAATCCAGTAATGGGGAAGTAAAGTGAAATATTAGACGGCTGAAGAATCCCTACAAAGCAAGGCGAGTGTTGGCATATCTAGAAAGGCATCCCATCGACCTGGCACTCCTGCAAGAGACTTTAATGGTACCATGACACCCTAATATCTTGGCTAGAATGTGGAAGATTCACAGCTATGTTTCATCATATAGCTCTTACTTCAGAGGGACATGTGTTCTGATTGTGGTCATGTAGAATCTTTGCTAAATCTGAAATATGAGGATAAAGAAGGCAGACTTCTTGTAGTGGTAAGAACATTAGAAAATGGAGGGATAGCATTGGTGAACACTTATGCACTAAATGTTGAGACATTGCAATTTTTCCATGCCATACTAATTATTCAGAGACACACCGGAGTGGAGACAGTGATATGGTGGAGGTGAGGGTATTTCAACTTAGTGCTAGGCCCAACACGGGGCAGTTCTGGGACTCACAGCTCACACATTTCTCAGCCGGCAAAAACACTGGGATTACATTAAGGATCTGTACGGCCAGGCTGATATAGGGTTGCAGAAAAATTAAAGTGGGTGAGAATACACATTCTATTCATCACCACATGATTCATCATCATGCATAGATTACTGTTTAGCCTTTCAGAAAATGACACCCTGGGTGAACAAGATCCAACATTTTCCCTGCATATTGTCCAATCACTTCCTGTTGAAATTGACATTAGAATTTGTAAGTTCCCGGTTGAATTTCACTGGCTGGAAATTTGGGGAGAGATCCCTCATAGATATATACAATATTTCTGGGGGACCTTTATATTGATAGAAGAGAATATTTTCGATTTAATTCAGCACGGCATCCAGCTATGCAACCTTATAGGAGATATTTTATGCTTATATGTGAGGTATAGCAATTGCCAATCATGCAAACATCCTGAAAGACATACAGGCACAGATGGAGATAGACATAACATCATTAGAAGGCAGAATTAGGTTTATGTCCCTATTGACTTACCTCAAGGAGCAGAATCAACTATTACAGAGATAGTGAGACATGACAGATAGAGAGGTAGCCTTTCTAGGGAAACTGAGCTGGCTAGACAACATGATGAAAGCAAAAAACCTGTAAAACGAATGGCCTGGCTGGCTGAGAGGGAAATACACAGAAATAGCATCTTACAGTTAGAGAATGAGAGATATGAGACTTTAATAGCCTGAGATGTTGTAGCTGAAGATTTTGAGTAGTTTTACAAACATCTGTACACTTTGGGTGCAGATGAGATGGAGGGAGCCTTTAGAAATCACTTAGATGAGATAACTATGGTTTGGTTGAAAGACAGTCACATGCAGTTTCTGAGCCACTCAATTTCCACTGAAGAGTTTGCGGCATCTTCTGACAGTTTAGTGGACGATAAGGCATCAGGCTCAGATGATTACCCATTTAATTTTATAAAACTTATACAAATGCATTGGCTCTTCACTTATTAGAAGTATATGCTGAAGACTTGTAGGACATAGATGTAACCATATCCACGTGCAAAGCCATTATTTCAGTACTCTTAATATTAGAGAATGACCCAAAATCTGCACATCCTATCGGCCCCAATCATTGCTTAATTGTGATAATAAAATCATGGTGAAAGTAATCGCAACTGAAGGATAATGGAAGCTCTGTACTGTGCTCCCCGCTCAAACCCATTATCCAACATGATTTAAACCCCAACAGGTATAGAATGCCGTCTCCAGAGCCCTCCCTGATGAAGTTGGCTTCCTGCCGTAATGCAGCTGGAGGTCAGCCAAGCCCCACGAAGTACTTCCCATTCATGGAGCCACCCTGAGGAGTGTGTGTGGAGCCTGTTTCCAGTGGAACGGCGGCTGACGCAACTAGGATCTGCTTTGGAGGAGTCAGCGAATAGACGCAACACAGCTCGAGGCCAGTCATGCCCTGTGAGATGCTCCTTGCTCATGGAGCCATCCTTAGGAATATGGGGCCTACTACCTATGAGACGTCAGTTGCCATAACCTAGATGGCATACAGCTGCTGCGGGATGGGAAAGGATAAACCAGGGCAGCAGTTGTCACAGGGCAAGATTGACAAATACTCCAGGTCGAGTTCAATGTTGGCCGCCCTCTGTTGGACTCTTTTCATACAATGTACCTTATTTGGTCCCCCACCTCCAGTGTAAGCAGGGTACCCCTCCCCACTGTAGGCATGTTGTTAGAAATTGGGTTTCTGGTTGTCAGAGTATGCACCCTGTACAAGCAGGAACCACAAGTCAGATGCACAGTTGGAGATTGTCTGTGTCACCTTTTGTTATCTTGGCACAGAGAAGTCAGGCTAATCTAAAGAGGCGATGTGTAAAATATTTGTGCAACACACACATACAGTAACACAATGAAAACACTACATCAAGACTCCACCCAGGTTTGGAAAAACAGATTATTTTACTCTGAACAAAACAAGACCAAAACAACAAATATCCAATAAATACAAGTCAAGATATTATTTTTAAAAGAATAAGTGTACAAATACCACTTAGAAGCAACTAGCGCTATAGGGTTTACTTAAGGTCGTGTTGGACCGGGGCAAAGTCAAAGTTCAGACCAACCATGATGGAGTGAGGCAGGCTAAAGGGCCAAAGCAGACCCCAATGAACAAAGTACCTTTCCTAGTAACAACAGCGAGATGGGTGGAGAGATGTGTCGATCCTACAAGTCGAGGATGTATCTATTCTTCTCCACACAATAATGGTGATGCATCAGTTCCACAGGCAAGACGCGGGCTGAGATGCGTTTGTTCCGTAGAGCCATGCAACAGGTTTCTCCACATAGTTGGGGGATGAATTGGTCTTTCTGAGTTGGTGCTGCAGCGAAGCCCGGTTCCGATGTATCAGGCTCTTGAGGCGCTGCGTGGCTTGCGAGAGCGAAGCCCCGATTTTACTCCTGCAACTGGGTCGAGGTGGCGGTTCTGCTAGTAGCAGACAGGAGATGTGACTATGTCTGTGTTGCAAGTATCTAGGTCTACTTCCAGTGGACCAGGTACAAGTACAGGGGTAGAGACTTTGATATCCCTGAGTCTTAAGCAACAGGAAGCAAGCCAACAAGCCCTTGGAGCACAGTTGGAGGAAAAGGCGAAGTCCAGTTCTCTCTCAGCAGAGGCGGAGACCAGCAGGTAGAAGGGCAACACAGGAGAAAAGCAGGCCTTACTGGTCATCTATCCAGAAATGAGTCATTTAAGCAGCACAGAAGTCCTTCTGACAAAGTGCTGTTGAAGGTCCAGAAATGTCTCATTTTAGGGGGTCAGCGACCCAGTACTTTTACCCAAATGTGCTTTGAAGTGGGGGTGACTTCAAAGAATGCCCGTGAAGTGCACAGGTCCACCTTTCATCCTAGCCCTTGCTCCAGACTTGCTATGGTGGAAGTGAGGGGGGATCAGCACTTTGTTTGGCAACAGGACATTACCTATTCAATTGAAGTCATAGCCACTCGCTTCCATCCTGCCCTGGTGTGGACATCAGAATACAGATGTATGTACCTGTGTACTCAGACACACCTATCCATGCTGTGTGTGGCAGTTTAGAGTAAATGCACTAAGTGCAGCTGTCATCCACCCCAAACCTGTATTGGAGACAGGCTGTAAGGCACACAGAGCTATGAGTATAGAGACATGTCCGTTTTTAAGGGTGGTATTTCTAAAACAGAAATGTTAAATCTAACTTCACCAGTAAGGAGGATTTATCAATATCATTCCAAAGATATAAAGCATGACACAGCTACTCCTTTCTGATTAGGGATTTCCAACGCTAACCTATGAGAGGAGTAGGCCTCACAGTAGTGAAAATCTAATTTAGCTGTTTGTCACTACCAGGACAAGCAAAACATAAAAGTACATGTCCTTCCTTTTACTTACGCAGCACTTTGCCCATAGGGCTACCTAGGGCCAACCTTAGGGTTGACTTATGTATAATAAAAGGGGAGTTTAAGGTTTGGCAAGTAGTTTTAAATGCTAAGTCGAAGTGTCAGTAAACTGCACACACAGGCACTGCAATGGCAGGTCTGAGTCAGTTTTGAAAGGCTACTTGTTTGGATGACACAATCTGTGCAGCAGGCACACAGGTAGCATTTAATGTATAGACCCTGGGCATATGGTACACCACTTTATAAGGGACCTGCAAGTAAATTAAATATGTAAATTGTGTATACACTAATTTCACCATGTATAGGGGAGAAGCACATGCACTTTAGCACTGGTCAGCAGTGGTAGGGTACTCAGAGTATTAAGGCCAACAAAGAGGAATCAGTAAAAACAGGAGGTAAGTAGGCAAAAGGTTGGGGGAAGGCCATCCTAAGAATGACAGGTCTAAAGCATGTGATTTCAGAGTGAGGTCCCCCCAGAGCTCTTCTGGGACCCTATGCATCTTAAGTGTCATATCCTAGACAGAAAAGCACTTGCTTTTTGCCACCCTCACACTTGGGACGTGGCGATGTTGTCTTTAGCCGCCTGCCCAGCCTGTGGCTTTAATTTGGGGTAGGGGCCTGTTCCCCTGGTTAATGAGGGCTGCCTACCCAAACAGTGGGCTAAGGACTCCCATATTTTGGCAACTATGATAAACGTCCGTTCTCTTGAGAAACACGATGCAGACGTATTTGGTCTCTTGGAGGACAACTCATTAGATATGTTGATCCTAACGGAGACTTGGATTGATTCCACCTCGGACCCCATCGTCTCCCATGTCACCCCAGTGGGCTATAAGATCTTTAGAGCCGACCGCCAGGGGGGAGGGGCGGCGGTGTAGCCATTATATATAAAAATATATGGGATCTTCGCTTGGGTGATACCACTGCATGAGCAGGCTGTGAGGTGCTTGACTTTAGCGTCCGTCTTTCAGCCCACTTTACCTTTGGAGCCTCTTTGATCTACAGGACCCCTGGTCCTGCTGGCCCTTTCCTCCAGTCGTGTGGGGTTGCTATCATCTCTAGGGCAGTTAGGTTCTCCCACTACATGGTTTTTAGGTGATTTTAATATTCATTTGGATCGACCTGATACCAAGGAGGGAATTGACCTGCTGGATATTCTACAACTTGCTCAACTTAACCAGCATGTCCGCCTTCCTACTCATCAAACTGGCCATATTTTGGACCCAATTTGTTCTAATTTCCCCATCTCCTTAAGGGATCCTTGCCCGGTGTCCTGGTCTGACCATTTTATATCCTATTTTTCTTGGATGGTATCTAATGCAGAGACAAAGGTGTGTTTCCACCAGAAGCCAGCTTTTGGGAAAATGGATCCCCTTGAATTTAGACAGGCTCTGGAAGCCTCTAGGCCCGTCCTGTCAGGTGAACTGGAGGAGTGTATGTCAGGGTTCACTGGTTGGGTGTCTAGGGCAGCTGATTCTGTGGCTTCTCTTCGGTCCACCAGACCCGCCAGAGATGCGCCCTCTAAACCATGGTTTAATTTGACTCTTAAAGCGGCTAAACATGATTGCCAGATCTTGGAGCGTGCATGGCACAGGAGCGGTTATTGCCCCTTAGCCAAGAGGAAGCTCAGAGCTATGCAAAAAATCTATTATGCTGCTATTGCCACGTCCAAAGGGCAATTTTTTGCAGCTCGCATTGATTCTGCCAGGAACAACGCCAAATAAATCTTTGCCATTGTGCAGAGTTTTACGTCGCCGCTGGCTCAAGCAAGTGTGATTCCTTCCTCTCTTGCCTGGTGTAACACTCTTTCAGGCTGCCTTAGAGATAAAATTCAGGCCATTCAGGCTACATTTCCCTCTGTCAATGGTTGCCGTAAGGGACCTTTGGCGGTGCAATCTGCGGCTCCTACCTGCTTGCTGTCAGCTTTTAGAGCAGTCGACCCCCTGGAATCTCTTAAAATCCTCAAGGGACTCAAGTCGGTTCTCCTGCGGACTCTTGCCCGGCCAGGCTTCTGGCAGAGGTGGCAGAGAGTGTACATATAGAGGTGAACTTTATCATCAATCTATCTCTTCGGACAGCGGCTGTTTCTCAGGGGTGGAAGCAGGCGAAGATTCTGCCGCTTCTCAAAAAACCCTCTCTGGATCCCCTTAACCCAGGTAACTATCGGCCCATCTCCCTCCTCCCTTTTTGGGAGATTAATTAGGGCAATACGGGAAGTACCTTGATTCCAAAGCAAGGCACGTACCTCAGAGTCAATTGACTGAAAGTAATGAGATGGAACAAAATGGGGCGTGTTCTCTAGGGCATACAGAAAACGTGGCAGCGCCATCATCTTATAGAGGGCAGCTCTGCCTAATAGCATAAGGGGTAGCGTTTTCCAGTGTTGCTTGTCAGCTCGAAGGTGGTGCAGGGGGGGTTACGAGATTACCATCACGGAAAATTGTATAGTTGGGCTTGATGTATATTCCTAAGTACTGATAGCCGTCTGTAACTATTTTGGCTTCGCAACCTGCGGGCAGAGTCGGACGGTCTCCGCTCAAAACGTAAATCAGTGATTTATCCCAGTTAATAATGTAACTGGAGTATTCTTGGAAGAGAGTAGAAATATGTAGTAACCGGTGGATAGAAAACCGGGGTCTGGCTACATGGAGCAAGATATAGTCGGCATGGAGGGAAATTTTATCCTTACAATCCACCGACTAATTGAGACCCCTAATGAGGGGGTCTCCCCTTATCCAGAGGTTTGAGAGCCAGAGCAAAGAGCAGAGGCGAAAGGGGGCAACCCTGTCTTGTACCCTTTCCCAATGCAAAGGTTGCCGATCGATCTCCATTCACCGTAATCTGAACTAGGGTTCCAGAATAAAAAAGACGCACCCAGGACAAAAACCGACCTCCAAACCCATATCTTTCAAGTGAGGCAAAAAGTAGGGTCACACAATCATGTCAAACGCCATTTTGGCGTCAAGAGACATAATCACGGAGTCCCACTGTATAGTGGAGGCCCTACCCTGAACACTGTAAAGGTGGCGGAGATTCAGTGCGGTCTTCCTAGCAGGCATGAAACCTGATTGGTCCGGATGTATCAATTTGTGAAGATAAGGCGAGAGACACAGAGCCAGAAGTTTAGCTAATATTTTGACTTTTGGGTCTCAGAGGGAAATAGGTCTGTACGAGCTACATTTCTCCAGGGGTTTACCCTTTTTATGAATAACTACAATATTCGCAAGTCTCTGCGTCTCAGGCAAGATGCTTCTAGTCACACTCTCCTCATATATCCACACGAGGAAGGGGGCAATCATAAAGGCATTGATTTTGTAAAGTTCAATTTGAAGGCCATTGGGGCCCATGACCTTACGAGACTGCAAAGCGCCAAATGGCTTAGATACCTCTTCGGTTGTCAAGGCGGCGTTGAGATCTCTCACATCCTGGGGATCCAAAACTGGCAGGGGCAGAGTGCTAGCAATTTCGCCGCCTCTACTTGGGTGGATGTCTGCATAGTGACATAAACCCGCTCAAAATGGTCAGCGAATGCCCTCGCAATCCCAGCACCCTGTAATTTCATGCCTCTCTGGCCTGTGATTCCCGCCACCCACCTATTGGCCATCTCCCTCTTGTCAAGCTACGCTAACAATTTATTGGCCTTGTCGCCAATATCATAAACACGATGTTGAGTAGTGCGGTATTGGGCCCTCGCTGCAACATCTGCGATGTCCCTGTACTCCTTTTGCTTTATAGATAATTTGTGCATGGTATCTGGTGTTCCTGATGCCACCAAACCGCCCTCGAGAAGGGCATCTCCTTTCTCTATCTCCTCCAGGTGTTTCCGTTTTTCTTTTCTATGACCTGCTACTGCCGCCACCCCGCTACCCTGGATCACCGTCTTGGAAGCCTCCCATAGTGTTACGTCAACAGAACCGTGGTTTTCGGCGAAGTAATTTTTGGTGACCTCTGCCAGTTTATCCCTTACCATCGGCACTCTGAGGAACCAGGGGTTAAGAACCATTTTGTGATGAGTGGGGGGTGGGACGCCTCCATAGTATGTCATAACCGGGGAATGGTCCGAGATGCCCCTGGGAAGGAAGGAGATCTTGCCGAACATGGGGAGCTGGGTGGCTTTACAGAAGGGATAATCTATGCGGGACATACTCCTATGTACCCCAGAGTGGATAGTGTATTGTTTGGTCGTAGGGTTGCAAACCCTCCATATATCTATCAGGCCCAGTGCCCCAAGGAAGTCTGCCAATAGTTTCCCGAGTGGTTCCCCTCGTTTGGGCAGCAGTAGCTCCAGAGCTCCATTAAGGGCTGCATTGCAGTCTCCCCCCACCAATACATCACCTCAGGCAAGCTCAACATATGTGGACCTAGGTCAGTCAGATTAGGGGAGTGAAGTATGGGGGGCACGTATAGGGAAGTCATATTAAGGGGCCTACCCCCCATAGCCCTGAGGCCGTGACAAACCTGCCAAGTGGATTCCGAGTAACCTTTTGTATTTGTAAGGGGAGGGACTTGCGTGCCAGAATACCCACCTCTCTGGACCCTTTAACATAGCCCGCATGAGCCACCAACTTATATCCCCATCCATTGAGTGCGCAGTAGGTGATTCCCTGGATAAGTGTTTCTTGGAGTAATACGAGGTCAGGAGCATGTCGTTTCAGATATTGCAATACGGTCCTTGCTTAATTCCATCACCCAAGCCATTCACATTCCAAGGCGGCCAAATAGCGGAGCCACATCCTGATCAATGCTCATTTACGCGTGGGGCAAGGGGCCCTTCCTCATGAAGGACAACAAATAAACAATAATGAAGGTCCATCTTACCTCCCCCTATGAGTGATAGCTTTTGAGAAAAGACATAAATGGTCTGTGGAAAACTATTAATCAGATTGCTGACAACCCAAGGTGCATTAAAGGAGTCACCATCTACTAGACTGCACTGAACACACATGCTAAAACTGCAACAAAACCTGTTAAAACACCCTGGAACCCACCCCCACCCTGCCTCCCTGCAACGTGGACATAGAACTGCCCACCCCCCAATTTTGCAGAGCACCTGTGTACCCAAAACAAATATACTATGTGAAGGGGAACGCTACACAGCCGAAACTACCCAAGTATATGACCTCATTCCCCCCATAATAACTACTATGCGAGTCCAAAATATAGCATGCCTAGCATGGAACCCATATAACCACCAACCCCGACAGTAGCTTGTAGCGGTGTGCCTAGTGCTGTGAACACGACTGGCTGTTCAATGCAAGTACTATATGTGTAAGAAAGGTGCAAACATCAAACATTGTTTCTCTTGTTAGAGTCACACCTGCCCTCGTGGGGACGGCCAATACTCATAATCTCTGCAACACAACGAGAGACTCTGCTGTTCGTAAGAGGCAGGTCGGGCCACAGCTGTGGGATGAGTCCCATGGACGATCAAGCACCTTCGCCCCAGTCGACCCTCTCCGGATGGCCATCTTGCCTCTGCATTCGACTGGGAGAGGAATACCAACCTTCCAGCCAGTCCGAGGATTCCTGTGCCCATCTCTAAAAACCACGATTTCCCCTCTGCTTGCACCCGCAACTTGGCCGGAAAGAGCATTGCATATTTCAGGTCTTGATCACGGAGAGCCTGCTTTACTTCCAGAAAGGATCTACGCTTCTGTGGTACCTTGTAGGTGAAGTCAGGGAAGAATGTAATGGTAGACTTCTCGGATTTGAGCGGTGGGGCGGTCCTTACTGTTTGGAGGATGATATCCCTGTCACAGAAGTTAAATATCCTTGCCAGAATGGGACGCAGTGGGGCACATGGCTTTGGGGGGCCCCCAGGTACTCTGTCAGCACGCTCCACTGAGAAGTATTGTGAGAGGGACCGAGGTTGTAGGAGGTTCTGGATTAAGTCCTCAACAAAAAGATCAGTGGCTTGCCCCTCTGCCCTCTTGGGAACCCCCAAAATGTGCACGTTATTTCTGCGTGCGCATCCCTCATAATCCTCCAGTTTCGCCTCAAGGTCCGATTTTTGGGCCTGTAGTTGCTTAACCGTCGTTTCAAGTATCTTCGTGGAGGTTTGAAGCGCTGTGACTGAATCTTCACTTGCCTTAACCCTTTCTCCCATATTGTGGAGGTCGGCGCGTATAAGGGTGACTTCAGTCATCACCGTATCAATCTTTTGGACCCCCTGAATAGCCTCCATGACGTCCACTAGTGTTGAGGCCCCTCCGTCGATTTGTTGCTTCGTTTCCAGCTCATCGTGCTTCTCATCCGCAGCATCAGGCTTGTAGTGGGCAAATTTGCTAATTTCGACAGGTGGGTCTGCCTGGAACCTTTCGCGGTGGCCATTGCGTTGGGGCCAAATATCAAGTTAAGACCCCAGATACGAAAGGCAGCGGGGGCACAGACGTGGGGGACGGATTCGACCAACAGCCAGGAGGAAGTACAAATGCACCGTGTTCCACCACCAACACCAGTGGTGCTCCGCTTCAGCAGGGGCCCCAGGCATCCGTGTCCAGCTTTAGTGATGCGGCACCCCGCTCGTACACCACATCGACCGCCCCATCAGCTCCTCACTCGCACTCTGCATGCACTGTCCTACAGTGATCGTGTTGCTCTTATAAAACAGTCCTTAGTCCTCCAGGCAGCAATCAGATCAGCGGTTTGATTAATAGCTGCCGTGAAACGTGGGGATCCTACTGGCAACAATCCCTCAGCAAAAATGCAGGAATAAGGCCTCACGCGGGCCTGTCATCCACAATGGGGAAGGGCACAGTGAGGAGTCGCAACGCTAGGCCATCGACGCGGAGAATGGCCGATTATCCCAGGCGCCATGCACTCGATGCACTGAAAGTACAGAGGGGGGGAATCTGATGACGCCCCTCACCCCCTGCCCGAACATGCAGGAGGTGTTCCAAAGATGCTTGTGTGTACCGGAGCCCACCCGGCATGTCGTTTTACCCGCTTATATTCGGGAGCTCACCAGATTCCTACCAGGAGACGAGCGGCGGGGACACACCTGGAGCCAAGGTACGTCTCGGGCCGGAGATAAGCAGGGGAGCACAAGGGGAACACACTCCAGGGCCTTTGGGCCCACTTCCATGCAGCCGAGCTAGCGTGGCAGGGTGCCGAGAGCAATCACAGCCAGAACTCCTCCTCACGGCACACGGTCCCGGCACCCATATCTCGGGACGGGGCAAAAGGATTCTGGTCGTTCGTTGACCGGGTGACTCCTTAGATCAAGGAGCCCCAGGTCGTTAATTGTGGCGGGCTAAACGGATGATTTTCACAGATGTGGGAGAAAATTAGCTAAGTGGCGATCGGAGCTCTACTCCGTTGCAGCCATCTTGGGTGTTGGCTAGCCACTCCCCCCGTACTGCACTACTCTTGCGGCAGTATCGTGGTAATCCGGAATTTAAAAAAAATCTATAGAAACTTATAGATACCTTTCCCTACCTATTATCCCTTTATTAAAGTGCTAATAGGTATATTTTTCCCCTACCTTTTACCACTTTATTAAAGTGGTAATAGGTAGGGTAAAAATATCACACCTAATACTTAGCACCATCTAAAGGCGAAACCAGAGCACAAGCAAAGTGTACTTAAAAACAGTATGGCTACTGGTAACTTTTGTAGAGGCAGTCATTAGCCAATTAGAGAATGACTTGGTTTTGCTGTGTACTGCAACACTTCCTCAAAATACCACAAGATTTCGATAAAATACAGCGCCAACAGATATCACTAAGATAAAATGCCTTATAGCTTAACAAATATGTGCTCTACGTACCTGTACACCCCAAAAGGTTCATCTGCACACAATATTGTCTAATAATGACAAATTTCATGTCAATCCGTTCAGCTGTTTACACTCTGGGATAAAAAAAGTCAATGGAAAATACATTGTTGACAAAACACGTTTATGGACCCCCTTTTTATCTTGGCCAGTCACGGTGAAACATTGCATCGTCCACCGATGCAGAAGGATGAATAGGTCTGCAAAGTTTCATGGAGATTCGCCAAACACTCACAAAGTTATTTAAGGTGAAAAATCCAAGGAATTCCTAGCTCTGGTAACCCTAACTTTAACTACAGAGTGGCTGCTGCCACTCTGTTATATTTCTATATATTTTATTTATGGTTGTTGTTTAGCTAAATTTGCCACTAAGCCATACCTAACAATAGGATTAATCATTTGCTGTCAGAAAATCAAAGATTTTGAGCACAGGAAAAGTGGTTCAAATCTATATTGCATTATTTTGCTACTTAAAAAAAAAGGATGAAGGAAATATATATTTTTTAATTTTTGATGCGTAATAAATATATTTTGCTTTATTTTATTATACGTATGCAGCAAGGAATACAGCAAATTGAAAATTCTTCAAATTTTAACTGTACCAAACTGTTTTTGCTTAGTTTCATTTTTTTAGTAAACTGCTATACAGTGCAAAACAAATGTGGTAAATAATTTGCTCTGATATTTCATCCTTAGAAATTGAAGGTATTGTTAAACATGGTATTAAAACAAAGGATTGGATATTATTACATTATAGCATTCATTTTATATTAAAGCCTGCTTTTAACAAAGGTGTGTATGTTTTTCCCTTTAAGTCACTGGAACACTAATTGGATCGTTTAATACTTGATGACAGTGTTATAACAAAGGGAATGGTATTGGCATCTCTTTCTGCTTTAGCACTGAGTACTTAGACAGGAGGTAAACGTGAGAACAAATCCAGACAAATGTCAAAATGACACACGTAATTAGGCGCAAATATGATCTCTGTTCATTATTCAACTTTTTTTGCACCAATGTGCAAATTGGGCACTACACTTTTAAAACACCTGACACAAAAGTAATTTGTGCAGTGAATTTTTTGCACCCAGTTTTTGAACTGAACTCTAAATTATTACGTGTATTAATTTCTAGTTTACAAAAGTTTATTTGGGGATACAAGACAACAACAACCCATGACTACTGCAAACATTGATTTTTTATTTTTATTTCTTGTTGTCAAGAACAACCTTCGAGAAGACAGAAGGAAAACTATCCTTTTATTTGTATTAAAAGACCCTTTAGAACTGGGCTTCCTGTACATAAAAGCGCTTTTCAAAGGTCCTTTTCTCTCCTATTACCTTGTCACCACCAGAAAATAGGATTTCTCACCTACAGATGGCGAGGAGAGTGGGAGGATGGCCGTGAACATTAAGCTGAAATTGCTTGTCAAGTTTGATCAATTCAGAGAAGGAGAAAGTCCCCCTTGAAAAAGGCACAGTTGGTTTTTGTAGATTAATGAAAATGTCCTTTAGGATTCCACAGTTTGGACAAATTAGCAAAGTATACAGTATTTGACTAAGTGGAAAATGCTTAAGAGTGGTGCAGTATCATCAATCACATCTGCCAGCTGTCAGCTACATGAAATATTCATTTTATTTGTAAGGAGTACCATATGAATTGTGTTGTTCCTAGATCTGTCAATAGGACAGTATGTCAGATAATATGTAACACATCCTGAGTGTGATCCAATGCTGAAAGAGGTGTCTTGCATGTGTTCTTGGGAAAGTCTGTTCCATGTAGAGCAGTGGGACAGTACGCAACGATTGTGACTTACTCTTGCAAAACTCCTGGTTTACTTGTGCATTTCAGGAGTAAGCCAGAACTAATCATGACTTGCTCCTGACTTCCTCCCAGAATTCAGGAGTAAACCAAAGTAATTTACAACAATCAGGCTAATTAATTATATGTGTACTTGTCTCTGCAAACAGTTGCCCCAATTTTAATCCTTGCATGAATTGGTTTCAGCAGCAACACTTTGCAGATGTACGTATCTCCACCCCATTTCAACCATGTAATTGAGGGGCTAGGGCCACATGTGCCTCAAAATACTACCCAATGGTACTGCTAGTAACATTATGATAGTGATGTTAGTGTAACTCCATTTATAGAAACAACCATCAATGGGGGAACAAGAGGAATTGGACGGTCTCCCATGTCCTTCCTTAAATATTGTATGATCTATTATATGTGACATTCTGTATTGTGTGAAAAGATAATCAACTGTCAGCAATTGTTCACGTTGATTGTAAGTGTAGGGCCATTGGAGTATCTTTTTCAAGATGCAAAGACCCTCGCCCACTTAGGTGGCATGATTTATCATCAGGTCGTGCTGAATGTTGGGTCGGGGTGCTGTACCCAAAGGGCCCCTTGGCAGGACTCTTTGATGGAATTCTTTTATTTTGTGTTTTCAGGTTTAATGGGCCTTCAACACGTGCTCTGTGTCCACTGGACCAGAAGGAAAGTGGTGGATTGGGGTTGTTTTATAGTGATTAAAAAATTACCTAGGGATAACCAAAACTGTTGTTTTAATTATTGATAATTAACCGTGGTAAGGTTGAAACAAAACTGACGCCCTGGGACTTAAGTGGTGTGTGAGTCCGTGATTTAGACTACATGTTTCATCCTTTCCTGCCCACCCCGGGTTAGCAGCAATTCTTTAGGACCTTAATGGGAAACGGTCATCGCTTAGAAAGGGACACAAATTAGGAGAGATTTTTGTTTGTCCCCAGATGTGAAAATGTAGCCACTTATATTAAAGAGAAATTATTTTATATAATCAGAAACTTACACTCTTATAAAATTACATTAACAGCCAAGATATCGAACAAATAACAATAAAATATGCAACCATAAATCAGAAAACATCTATCTTTAAAAAAAATCTGAATCACTTCAAGACATTAAGTAATTTTGCGGCACATGAAAACAGGTGGAGGTCTAAAAAGCCCTCCATGCATGTCGTGGGCAGTGTAAGGATGACAACAAACAAAGTGGAGTGATATCCCCATGAATTTCATGAACCCCTTAAGTGCTGGAACTTTTTACCCCCAGTGCTGAGCCATTTTTTGGCTATTTTGGATTTTTCGCTCTTAGTGCTCCAAGCCAAATTTGCATCTTTTTATTCTAATATCTGGAGATTCTAACCACAATCAGGGTTTGTGGATTCCCCTGGACGGGACCAAGAAAATAGGCAAAATATGTATACAGTTTTAGTTTTTTGGGAAAAAGGTGTCTGGATAAAAGTGTCTGTTTTTTTCCTAAAAATGCCATCAATGAACTGTTTGCCGTGCTAAACTCACCATCCCAGCATTCAGGAACATGCAAAGTTGAAATAAAAAACAGGATTTTTTACTACAGTTTTGGCATTTTTCAAATAAGTAGAGGAGGAAACCAGTGTGAAACCCATGTGTGATCCAGGAAAGCTGGAGATTTCTGAAAAGTAGACAAAATTCTAAATTTACCAAGTGGTGAAATGTGTAGATCCCTCAATGTTCATTCAAATAAACTAATTGTTGGAATAAAGGAATATTGAAAATGAGTAGGAAAAATCCGCAGTCTATGGCAACGTTTTCATCTGTAACTTTTTGTCACAATAGCCTATTTACAAAAGCAGTGCTTAACCCCTTCCATGCTCATGACGGAACGGTTCCGTCATGAGCATCGGTTGAGCTGTGCTCATGACGGAACCGTTCCGTCATGGCCCCGCCCGCGCTCGAACCCTTCAGCACCGCGGGGGAATCCGCGCAGCGCTGAAGGGGTTAAATTGAGGAGAGTGTTTACGGTGCTCGTCACCATCACTTACTAGTCAACACTGGCACTTGTGGCAGTCTGCCACAACGAGGCGCTGTCTGGCTAATTTAGAGATGACCACAATAACAGTCAATTATTAATTCAATACACAATAAAAATGACTATTTCCTGCCTCCCAAGCCATTCTTATAACTTTGGGGGCCTGATATAGTGCCAACTGTCACACTTGTAGGGGTATGATGGTTAGAAGTCATGTTGTTACTATCATTGGCAGCATGGAAAGGACAATGTGTGGTTCAATTTCAGTAGTTTCCTGACGAGAGTCCTGGCACTTACTTTTTACAAATCAAGCACTGTACAAAAGCAATATGCTATTACATCGCTAGACCGTTATGGTTCCACAGTTGTATGGGGTTCGTAGGTTCTTCAAGAACCCAAGGTTCCCAGAGATACCAACTGAACTGCACTGTGCAATTGTTTTATATTGTGTGCCGAGTATGGTCCAATTCATATGGGGAAATATGTAGAGTGGAAAATGGGTATCAAGAAAACCTATGTATTTCTGAAATGAGGACAAGATATGCAGTTTAGTAGCAGTGATTATTTGTACATCTTTGAATTTGTGGGTACCCATACTAGCATATGATTTAGGGGGTATTTTTCAAAAAGTCTTCTTTCTTAAGCCCTGGCTTACACTTGGAAGGCACAAAGCCAGCAAGACCCAATTGCTAATGACAAATGTTCTACTATTCTAAGGTCCCACATTTCTGCTGATAAAACGATACCTCACTTGTGTTGCTAACCCTAGTGCCTGTGGCCCAAAACACAACATGGATGCACAACATTTTCCCATTCAAGACTGGCCCTTTTTTGCAAAGTAGGTACCTGTGGATTTTGGGCCCTAGCTTAGCAGGCATCTAGGAAAACTTAAAAAGATTTCACATTTTTCAAAACAAATTCAAAAATTAGAAAAAGGCGTTGAGCTGAAAGCTCGACACCTGGGGGAATTCAGGGTGGGGTGATTTGCTTGTCTCTCACAAAGCTTTTTTACTCAGAATCCCTTGCAAATCTCAAATTTGAGTAAAAAGAATAATTTTCCTCATATTTCTGTTATGGAAAGTTCTGGAATCTGCAGGGAGCCCCAAATGTTCTTCCACCCAGCATTCCTCCAAGTCTCCAGATACAATAAAAATGGTACCTCACTTGTGTGGGTAGGCCTAGTGCCCGCAACATTAAAGGGACCAAAACACAACATGGATACATCACATTTCCCACTCAAGACTGGCCCTTTTTTTGCAAAGTGGGTAGCTGTGGATTTTGGTCCCTAGTTCAGGTGCCACAGAGGAAAACCTAGCACATTTGCACATTTGATTTTGAAAACTTGACACTCAGGAGAATTCAGGGTGGGTGACTTGCATGTCTTTCAACAGGTTTTATTTACCCAGAATCCCCTGCAAACCTCAAAAATGTACTGTCCAAAACACATTTTCCTCCCATTTCTGTAATGGGAAGTTCTGGAATATGCAAGGACCCATAAACTTCCTTCCACCCAGCATTCCCCCAAGTCTCCTAATAAAATTGACACCTCACTTATGTGAATAGACCTACAGCCCCCAGCAAGAAACAGCCTAAAACGCAACAAGGATACACCACGTTTCCCACTCTAAATATTTTTTTTTGTAAAGTGGGTAGCTATGGATATTGGTCCCTTGCTGAACTGGCACCTAGGGAAACCTAGTAAACTTCCACATGTTTTTAAACTAGAGACCTGGAGGAATCCATGGTGGGGTGACTTGCATAGCTCTCGCTACAGTCAAAAATATGCAACCCAAGAATCACAGCACTTGACATAATTTCATACATGTCACAAGGCATCACACCAGAGATGCAGGAAAATATACAATCATAAAAAACAATTATCTAAAAATCACAACCTATAGAAAGTATTCAACCGCACAACTGGTCTATGTTGTGCCTTAATGTAAAGTACAGTGTGCATTTTCTTGCAGTTAAAAAGAGCAGGGTCAATTGGGCAAACCTTAGAGAGTGGTGCAAAACACAAATCTAAAGTGAAATTAACATATTAATTTTTAAACAAGAACAAACCAACTAGACATCTAATGAAAACTCATCATACAATAACATACATTTGTCACTCAGCATCACACAAAGGATAGAAAAATATTTATAGTTCTAAACAGCAATAATCAGGAAGTCTCGTCATTAAAAGGAGCGGTCAACCACAGGAATATTCTGTTGGGTCTCTTGATTTAAATCACACTATACAGTTACTTGCAGGTGGGTGGAACAACTCAAAAGGAATGGAATTAGGTATTAGTGCAAAACGGCAAAATCCACAGTGCAAAACTAACATATTAGTCTCAAACTAAGAGCAAGTCAGCTGGATGTGTAGTAACAGGGAACAGGGAAGCTGGACACCTGTCTGCCGACAAAAACGTTTGTTTTGGTGGAGCAGGCTTAAGATAGGCAAATCTTAAAGAGTGATGCAAAGTAGCAATTTTAAAGTGCTAGTTAACATATAAGTCTAAAACCAAGGGCCAAGTGGGAAGGGTGGTGTAGTGTCTTGTGACTTTTATGACGGAAACCTTTTGGCTCCTTAAAGACTCCATAGAGCTGTGACATAAGTTTCAGAGCGGAATGCAATGAAAGCTTGTTTCAGAATGTTTAGTTTGCAATTACATGCAGAAGAATAAAGACGTGTAATACTAAGCTCTGTGTGTGGCGTAATTATTGGCGGTACCCAGGCTAAGGAGGATTCTACAAATAGTGATGGGATAGGGGACAAGTAACCCAAAGAATGACTGTGTACACCCAGAGAGTTTACCGTGGTCCAAGCAAACTGCTTGTGCATGCCACATGTGTTGCTGTCGAAGCACAAAATCAATGCTTCATGCATGTGGAGTCAAGCGCAGCTTCAGCACCGTAAAGCAGGTGAAGACAACGAAAAAGTTGCAAAGAATCTGCACTTCGATGGTCAAGAACCTGCTGTGCAGAACATACATAAAGGTACAGCTGCCATGCAAGATAAAGTTGTACATTATAAGGAGCAATACTGCAAAGTGTGGTTACGTATTGATACAGGAAAAAGCCCTAATAAACGGCAGGAGTCAAATACTAACAAAATACATAGAAATGGTGGTTGACAGAATAAGTAAGACAGAAGTATATTATCACTGCACTTACCATTGTCTCAGTAAGCGGAGCTTTACGACCTCAGTACTGGGCAAGGAGACCCATGAAGAAGCACAAGGGCTGTGCTTGCTGAGGTGTCCGATACCTGAAGTGGCTCACCACCAAAGCTGCATGGTGGCAGCTCAGAGCAAGTGAGAGGTCTCCAACAAGTGAGGGGCTCTGATGGAGACCAAGGAGGAGGTCACAGTTTCCCTGATTTTCCATGATGACTCTGATTCTGGTCCCTTTTGCAAGGCCTCAGAAATAGAGCAAATGAAGCTGGCTCAACTGGACAGCTCACATTAGCAGAAAGAGCTCCACTCTCACTGTCAGCCACTCTTATAGCTAGTTACCATGCTGCCGCCTTCCTGCAACCACCACCACCTTTTGATGCCAAAAAACAGCAAAATATTGGTGATAGATGGACTGCTTAGATAGAGACATTTGATGAGTTCAAAGATTATCAAGTGTCTCAAAAATCTTGCTGGAAGGAGTCAAAAAGAAAATGCTGCAAACTGACGAAGAAATCACATACTGTCAGATTAAAGAGATGCTGATTCTCAAGTTCAATCCTGTACCAAATGTTGATTTTGAAAGATACATTATCTTTTAAGAATGCGAAAAATTTAGTGAAACCATTGATGAATTTGTGGAGATACTCGATACACTCATCAAACACTAAGTTCAATTAATTTAATGACAAAGAAGCTATGTATCTTAGAGTTATTGATGGATGCTTGTCAGATGCATTCAGATGACAAATGCTGAGAGAAACTCTTAGTCTGTAGTGAGTGTTGATGTCTGCCAGAGCTGTGGAACGTGCAGAAAGATAAGCTTCTAATGGAGGCCGGAGGTGCCCAGAGTGAATCAGTGATGAGTATAAAAAGTAAGCCAAAGCAAAAGACTGAAGGACACAATGAGGTGTCTTCACATGAAAAGAAGTTATGTTTTAGATATTGATTTTCATTTCCACATGAATGTAAATGTCCTGCCATTGAACAGATATGTAAGGCTGTGGGAAAGAGAACCATTTTTTGATAGTTTGTAAAGCAAAGAAAAAGAAAGTGCATCATGACGCGAAGAAAAAATGGTAGCCAGACCATTTCAGAAGCAACATTTCATGCACACCCGCAAGGCCAAGAGGCAACATCAATTCAGGCAAATTGACACTGAATGAAGTCGATCGTCATCTAAATCATCATAAAGAGTTCTTACGCCTGAATATCAAGTAAAAGTGAGGAAGATGGTTGTGCCATGTCGGTGTTTACCTCAGAGAAACGTGTGCATAATGGACTGGCTGCATGTGAGGAAACATTTGAGTAAAAAAAAAGTCAACATGCCAAAGCACCAAAGTCATACAAACATTGTCCTTGGATTACATTGAAAATAAATGTTTGCTTAATACCTTTCATCATTGACAGTGGTGCACCGATACACATAATGCCTGATGAGAAATACAACAAATTATCTCCATCTAACAACCAAAGTGTACACATTGGCTGCATCAATGCCCATAAAAAGGTCAAGGTTCATTTGTAGTGATAATGAAACACAAGAAAACGAAGGTGCAAGCACCCATGTGCTTCAAGATACAGAGTCAGGTGCCTGTCTGCTCAGTTTCAGTATCTCTGCTGATATGAGACTGGTTTCTGTGAATTACAACACAAATGTTCACCACACTATAGTAAGTTAATTCCCTTTGTTGTTTCATGGTTTAGGAAAGCTTAAGACGATGAAAGTAAAGTCGCATATTAATGAAGGTGTCCGTTCTACTGGTATGAGGACAAATTGCTTTTCATTTACAAGAAGCTATTGAAAAAGAACTTGTATCATTACTTCTGCATGACATTATTGAGTGTTCAACTGGTCTGACAACATGAGTTTCTCCCATAGTTGTAATGCCCAAATAGGATAGTGAAGGAGCTGTAGGCATATGCGTTGACATGTGTCAAACAAGCAAGGTAATTGAATGATAATGACATCCAGGTCCACATATTGCTGAGATAATAATGCAATTAAATGGTTCAAAGGTCTTTTCTCGCCTTTATTTAAATAAACGTTACAACAAACAATTGATGGACGGAATGCTGACAATGCAGACATTCTCCCCCAGTCAAGAGATCTGGGTTAAATCTATCGTTCTTTTGCCCACTACACCACCCCAGTTTAGACATGGCCATATGCAAATCAGTCTTGACCCTGTGCCTCATGGGAACAGTCCAGCCCGAACTGCCAAGCCATGTCTTCCCTGGACCGGAATCAAGCATCCTAGGACCGGTTTCTGGCTATCAGCCGTCATCAGCCAGGATAGCTTGACGCCAGTGGCATAGTGAGCACGGGTCCCACGTCTGGGAATACCCATCCCACTTAGGGCGAAAAGTGTTACAACAAACAATTGATGGACGGAATGCTGACAATGCAGACATTCTCCCCCAGTCAAGAGATCTGGGTTAAATCCATCGTTCTTTTGCCGACTACACCACCCCAGTTTAGACATGGCCATGTGCAAATCAGTCTTGACCTTGTGCCTCATGGGAACAGTCCAGCCCGAACTGCCAAGCCATGTCTTCCCTGGACCGGAATCAAGCATCCTAGGACCGGTTTCTGGCTATCAGCCGTCATCAGCCAGGATAGCTTGACTCCAGTGGCATAGTGAGCACGGGTCCCACGTCTGGGAATAGCCATCCCACTTAGGGCGAAAAGCGTTACAACAAACAATTGATGGACGGAATGCTGACAATGCAGACATTCTCCCCCAGTCAAGAGATCTGGGTTAAATCCATTGTTCTTTTGCCCACTACACCACCCCAGTTTAGACATGGCCATATGCAAATCAGTCTGGACCCTGTGCCTCATGGGAACAGTCCAGCCCGAACTGCCAAGCCATGTCTTCCCTGGACCGGAATCAAGCATCCTAGGACCGGTTTCTGGCTATCAGCCGTCATCAGCCAGGATAGCTTGACTCCAGTGGCATAGTGAGCACGGGCTTGGCAGTTCGGGCTGGACTGTTCCAATGGGTATTCCCAGACATGGAACCCGTGCTCACTACGCCACTGAGGCACAGGGTCAAGACTGATTTGCATATGGCCATGTCTAAACTGGGGTGGTGTAGTGGGCAAAAGAACGATGGATTTAACCCAGATCTCTTGACTGGGGGAGAATGTATGCATTGTCAGCATTCCGTCCATCATTTGTTTGTTGTAACGCTTTTCGCCCTAAGTGGGATGGGTATTCCCAGACGTGGGACCCGTGCTCACTACGCCACTGGAGTCAAGCTATCCTGGCTGATGACGGCTGATAGCCAGAAACCGGTCCTAGGATGCTTGATTCCGGTCCAGGGAAGACATGGCTTGGCAGTTCGGGCTGGACTGTTCCCATGAGGCACAGGGTCAAGACTGATTTGCATATGGCCATGTCTAAACTGGGGTGGTGTAGTGGGCAAAAGAACGATGGATTTAACCCAGATCTCTTGACTGGGGGAGAATGTATGCATTGTCAGCATTCCGTCCATCATTTGTTTGTTGTAACGCTTTTCGCCCTAAGTGGTGAGGCTCTGTAGCGATCCGAACCCGTTAATTCGGTATCGTAGTACTGACACGATTTTGGTACCAATGAACCGCAAATGATCCATTACATGCATGACAGTGTTTTCGCTACGCAACTAGCATGAATTCACTGAGAAATAGGGCATTCTATGGTAAAGTCGTGGCATCCATTTTAGTTACGGCATCCATTTTGTTTCTTGCCCTCACATAGTCAATGAACGGGCGATGACCCCGGCAGAGTCACCTTGTTAAGGACACGTAAGCCGAGCCCCGAGAAAGGCTGACGCTACATGACTAGGCAGAATCAAGCTGCCTCCCCTGCCTGAGGCCAGTCCTGCTATACTGGTTCTCGTGTCCGTTGTCCTGACTGAAAGGCCGAAGACGGTAGCCATGCCCGTTTATGATCCATAAACACCTCTTATCCTACTTTTCAATCCTTTGCACCTGACTCTGCTCCTCTCCTTCTGGGCTTTTACAATGGGGAGGTTACGATTTTTATGATGGGGAGGATCGGGTAAAGAATGGAAAACTGACAAGGGGATCTGATCGAATACCGAAATCCTACAAATTATTGTTTGATGTCTATTTACTGTTTGTTTGGGATACCGGGTTGGGCATGAGAAATATTCGTGTAATGTAGCCTAAAGACATTTTGCGTGTATTTAAAGAGTAACCCACTTAATGCAATTTGAACAGTCTCGTAGATTCTGCCTCTGTGTGGTTCCTATGATTTCTGTGTCCCTGCAGTAAATAAACCTTGGTCTTTGACGCCACCATCGAGAAGCCCGTGTCTCTGTTTATTTGTGCACCGGGACAGGAGGAACTCAGGGGTCTTCGGGTGTTGTTTTCCCTGACACCTCTGGACTCTTAAAAGTCCAGAACCTCAAATTGGCGCCCAACGTGGGGCGACGTCATCCGGTACCGGTCCAAAGCCTGAAAAGTTCGAGAAATTTCGTGTGAAGATTCCGGAGGGAGGTACCCCGCTTCATCGATCCCTGCATGTCGTAAAAGTGGCCCGACGATCTCTTCCACGAGGGTTCCCGTTCCCAGACGGCTACAGAGGACCGCTGCCCTGACTGTCGCCCTGTCTTGGACCCGAGGTGCAGACCTTAGTACGGCGAGACGTAGACGGGTTCTCCTTGGTGACGTCTTCCACATTTCAGTTAAGTATTAAGTGGGCTACGCTCAGTTTGGTTGTTCCTTGTTGCTCTGGTTTAATTCGTAGATTATCATTGGTTGCTCTTGTTTAGATAATCTTTGTTTGGTATTAGTTCATTTTGGTAGGCCTAAGTTCTTTGTGCATTTTGGTTGGAATTTGTCTTTGTTTGTCATGACTACCAGTAGTAATTGTTTCCTGTCCTGGTTACGTTGCAACGAGGATTCCCGGTTAGAGGATTCATGTTCCGTTCCTCCGATTGGAACTCCTACATATGAGCTCTATTGTAAACATGGTGTTGGTCCTATTACGTATAATGAAGTATGGGTCCGTTATACCAGAAAAGATGGTGTCCTTAGTTGGCCACCGCATGGTAGCTTCGAAACCGAAATTCTAGACAATCTAGAAAAGAAGTTGTTTAAGAGAAAAGCCCGGCCGGCAATGTTTGATTCTTTTCGCGTATGGCGTAAGGAAGCCAAACAGAGAGAAATTAGGAAGACGAAGAAAGAACAGAAAGAGAAAGGGTTGACTTTAATGGAGTCTGCTAGGCAGCTGCATGTCAACGAGACTGAGAAAGCAATGGAGATGGCGAATAGAAAATATAATTTGGCAATTGATAAATGTTACCCTGTATTGCCATCATGTCCTGCTAAGCAGATGGAGGATCATATGAAGGATCCTCTGTTGTCTTACCTGTTGAATTCACCTCCACCGTATGCACAGGGTATTACAGTACCACAGTTACTACCTGTTGTACAGCCAGCTGCTGGTAAGCCTGGAATAGTTGCTCCACTTCCTTTGATTCCAGCTCCTGTCCTTCCCGTGGTTAATGTTCCTTCGGCACCCCCTCTTCCTGGGTCGCCTGCTCCGCCTTTTCCTGTCGTTTCGCAAACTGCTTTACCTGCTACTCCTACCCTTACTATTTCATCTGCTCCAGCTGCCCTATTCCCGAACCCTGTGAACATTCTGACTCCGCTTTCCGTTCGTCGGAAAATAACCGACTCTGTAACTAATATCTTAACTCCTCTCTACAGGTCTTTAATTGGGACCCCCGTTTCTGACTCTATACAGAGACGTAGCCAGCTTCCTGGTCCTCAGGAACGAGAAATGTTAGATTCGACAGCTCTTAGGTGGATGTCGAAAGCTGCGAAGTATGATGCACAAAGAGTGTTAGATACTTTTATGCAATGGAATGAACCTACTCAACGTTATGTTTTTGACGTGATGTGTTCTCTTGTGCGTGAAGAATGGGAAGATGATGACTTAGATTCCGTCCCCTCTGATTTGATAAATATTCAACAGAAGTTTGCCGCAGGAATGGTGATAGGTTCAGAAGTAAGGGGACCGATAGAACTGATTTTAGCTCATGGGGATGATTCCCCTCTTCGAGCGACAAGAGACCCTGATGGTTCACCGATTACTACTAGAAAAAAACGAGGTCAATATCCGATGAGGGAAGTTCCGCCGATATGGCGTGATGCAGTTCAAGCTGATGCGGCTAATGGTATTGCAGCTGCCCCGGCACAATTCCAGAGAGTGTGGATACACATCCCTTGGAAACGGGCCGAAGTGTTAGCAGTAAAACAAGCGTTACCAGACCCACGTAAAAATCCTGCTGGTTATTACAAAGAGTTAACGCAGACAGTTCAAGCGTGCATCATGAATTTGGCAGACATTGAAATGTTATTTGGTAATGTAGTGCCACAGCCTATATGGGCCAAAATTCGGCAAGAGAACCACCCAGTCGCCTTAGGAGGTGATTGGCCAGCTATTGTAGCAGCAGATGCGCAACAAGTTGGCGGTGCTAAACCTGAACCTCTGATTGCTGCCCTACCTGGCAGAATAATTAATCTGATGAAAACGCTGATGCCAGCATTACGAGTCAATTGGGATAAACTATCGGCATGCAAACAAAAGAAGGATGAAAGCGTCTCTGACTTCTTCACTAGATTTGAAGAGACCTTCGTAGACCACAGTGGGCAAGATATGAGTACTGAAGGAGGCCAGAGATTGTTTGTCGACAAGTTCGTGTTTAATTTACTACCTGAACTTAGTAACAAGTTAAAGGATTCTGAAAGTGCATGGGCAGTGTCGACGACAGCACAGATACTTGCAACTGCTCAGTATTACGAGAATAGAGAGAAAGAAGAGAAGGAAAAGTCAGAAAAGAAAACAAAAGTTTTAAAGACTAAAGTTCTTTTGCAACAGGCGTATCCGCCTCGTTCGAATCAGTCAGATTCACAGCAGCGACCCCAGTTTCAGCAACAGCCACAATTCCAGCAAGGGACGTCCCAAAGATCTAATTATGGTTTTTCCCAACAACAGTTAGCATGGAATCAGTGTGCCTATTGTAAAAAGGAGGGTCATTATAAGAATGAGTGTCCGGTACTGCACGCACAGACTAGTGGTGTCCCAGCTCAGAGAAGTACTGTTGGATTTACGCAAGCTCCTAGAGGTAGAGGACGTGGTACTATGACACCACAGGCCGATCGCCAATCAAATTATTTCGATCAGCGAAATGCACAATCTGCGCAAACAGGTAGATCTCCACAGTATCATGTTGAAGATTACTATGATCATAATGAGGAGATTCAGAGAAGCGAGTACTAGGACAGCCACAGGCAAAGAAAGGGAGTAGTATCAGTTCCAGTTGATCAGAGTGGACCTTATGTCGCAGTAGTTACCTCAGGCGTGGTCGAACCGTTTCTGTTGGATACTGGTGCGGCAAAAAGTTCAATTATGCATGCGAAACTCCCTGGCGCACCTTTGTCTGGCTTAACGAACACTTCAGTAGGTTTCTCAGGCGCCCCTGTTCACAATCCTGTTTCTAGTCCTTTATCAATATCTGTTGGGCCATGCGAACTAGAAGCACCCCTTATTCTAACAACCGGTTGTAATGAGAATCTGCTTGGTTTAGATCTGTTGAAACGCCTATATGCGACACTGTACTGTTCTCCTTCGGGAGTACAGCTCACATTAGGCAAAAGAGTCATCTCTTCAATGTATATGTCGATGGATAAGCTCCCACCGGAGCTGCGTTCTCTCCCTGATACTCTTTGGGCAACTGGTCCTAACGATGTAGGTCTCTTGGAAATTCCCCCTTATGTGGTAAGTTTGAAAGCGAATGTTAAATTCCCACGAATCCCACAGTATCGGATTTCGAATGAAGGGGAACGAGCACTCTTATTGATTGTGAAAGACTTAATACAGAAAGATGTGATTGAGGAAACTAGAGGAAATGTCTGCAATAGTCCTGTTTTGCCGATTTTGAAACGTACTGACCCTTCCAAACCTCCAATCTACAGATTTGTGATTGACCTCAGAGAAGTAAACAAAATCGTGATTCCGCAGTTTCCTGTGGTCCCAGATATCACTGCATTATTGACGTTGATTCCTGCCTCAGCCTCATGGTTTACGGTTATCGACTTGAAAAATGCATTTTTCAGCATTCCCATAGCCGAGGAAAGTAGAGACATTTTTGGTTTCTCCTTAGGAGGTCGCAGTTTCAGATTCAAGCGCGCTCCACAAGGTTATTGTGCGAGCCCTTCAATTTACAGCCAAGCATTAAAGAGTCAATTAGATGCTCTTGTACTTCCTCCTGGTGTTGCCCTGATCCAATACGTAGATGATCTTTTACTGGCTGCTGATGACAAGGAAACTTGCAAAACAGCTACAATTTCTTTATTACGTCATTTGTCAGACTTACATCACAAGGTGTCACCTTCTAAACTGCAATATTGTTGCCAAGAAGTGACCTACTTAGGTAATCTTTTGTCAAAGGAGGGAAGAAGGTTGACCCCAGAGAGAATCAAAGCAATTTCGCAGATGACTGTACCAAGCACACAGAGAGAAGTGCGTGCGTTCTTGGGTATTACGTCATACTGCAGGCAATGGATCCCAAATTTTTCTCTCATGGCAAAACCATTGGTAGCCCTGACTGGAAAAGGTGTTCCGAGCCCTTTGCCATGGTCTGATGAATGCCAACAGAGCTTCTCCGACTCACGTGATGCGCTGTGTTCAGCTCCTGTGTTGGGTACTCCTGACTACAGTAAGCCGTTTACTTTATATGTCCATGAAAGAGAAGGTTGTGCGTTGAGTGTTTTAACGCAACAGTTTGGTGACAAACAGCGGCCTTGTGCATATTTCTCATCCACATTAGATCCGGTAGCCAGAGCATTGCCGAGTTGTTTGAGAGCTACAGCAGCAGCTGCAGTGTCTATTAGACAGTCTGCTGGACTAGTCATGAACAACATGTTAATAGTCATGGTTCCACATGCTGTGGATACACTCATGAATCGAACGAAAACTCAGCACCTCACCAGTGCTAGACTATCAGGCTACGAGCTGACACTTTTGGCAAGTCACATTCAGATCAAGCGATGCAACACACTGAATCCAGCAACGTTGTTGCCGACTACTCAGGAGTCGAGTGATTCAGAGCCTCATGATTGTTGTTTCAGAACTGAGGAAGAGACAAAAGGTCGGATTGATTTAAAAGACACTCCGTTGCCAGATCCAGACGGCACTTTATATGTCGATGGGTCTTGTTTTAAGTTACAGAATGGTGATGTGACGGCCGCATATGCAGTTACGACTTTGAGTACGATTGTTGAGACTGCAAGAGTAAGTCAGAACTCTGCCCAAGCTGCAGAATTAATTGCACTAACAAGAGCGTGTGTTTTAGCTGAGGGAAAGAGAGTGAATGTGTTTACTGACAGCCAATACGCCTTCGGCGTATCACATAACTTTGGACGTCTCTGGAGAGAAAGAGGTTTTCTCACATCCCATGGGACTAAAATCCAACATGGACAGTTAGTCAGTGATCTATTGGAATCTCTGACCCTACCGAATGAAGTTGCGATTGTGAAATGCAGTGCACATCGGAAGATTACGGATGATGTTGGCCGTGGAAATGCGTTTGCTGATGAGGTCGCCAAAGAGACGGCCAAGAACATGACGAGCCGAATGTATGTTGCAAAGTCTGCAAGATGGATTGCTGAATCAGGGATGTGTGAGAATACGATTGAAAGCGTGAAGGCAATCCAGAATGAAGCAACTGAGAATGAGAAGAATGAATGGAGGGAGAAAACGGGTAAAATGGATTCAAGTGGATGTTGGGTTGATTTGTCCGAACAGCAACGTTGGATGTTACCTGATGCGTATGTACTTGCGGTAGTCACGATGGCGCATGGAGCGGCGCACATCAGTTCGAAAGGAATCTGTAAAATGTTAGCTCCAGTATGGAAGAACGATGGAATTACTAAGTGTGCGGAAAGAGTGGTGAAAAACTGCATGATATGCCTGATGCATAATCCTGGCAAGGGAACCCCAACCCCAACTGGTCATTTTGCTCCCCCTTCTTGTCCCTTTGAAGTGATTCAGTTGGATTATATCCACATGGATAGGTGTAACAATCTCAAATACGTCCTAGTGGTAGTCTGTGCCTTCTCAAGATGGATTGAGGCATATCCGTTAAAGGATAACACTGCTATGTCCACTGCCAAAATCCTCCTCAAAGAATACTTCCCCAGGTATGGTATGCCACGGATTGTTTGGTAGGACAATGGAAGTGAGTTTGTAGGGAAAGTTATGAAGAGTGTGTGTGCGGGGCTGGGTATTAATCAAAAATTCCACAGTGCGAATCACCCACAGTAAGCGGGTTTGGTTGAAGGGTACAATGGCACCCTGAAGCTGAAACTTGCTAAAATTCAAGCTTCCACTGGTCTCTCTTGGCCAGACGCACTGCCTTTAGCTCTACTGTCCACCAGAGCGACTGTACACTCTCGAGTAGGGCTTAGCCCATATGAGATTGTGTTCGGTCGTCCTGCTAATGTCTGGGGAGTCCCTAGGCCAAAGGAATTCAAACAGATTGAATACCCAATGTTGATTGATTATCTTTATGATCTGACTGCTAAACTAAGCCTTATTCATCAACAGGTATTCGAATCCTTGCCTAAACTGCCGGAGAGTCCAGGCCACACGTTGAAACCAGGCGACCAAGTTGTAGTTCGGAATTTTGACCGTACTCGGAACCTCCAGCCAAGATTCGTGGGTCCGTTCCAGGTACTCCTCACAACAAGAACTGCAGTACGCCTAGCTGGAAGGAAAAACTGGGTACACGCTAGCCATACGAAGCGTGTCCCTCTCCCACTCCCCTATGACAATTGGGTTAGACAGGGATTTGGTGTATCCGAGACAGAACCTGTTCCTAGGCACATCCCTTTCAGTGATGCAGAGTACATAACGGACCACCCACGAACTGAAACACAGAACTTTGACACCTCAGCAGGAACCGCTCCTTTGAATCTTGGACCGAGTATTGTACAAAGTGAACATTTGCCACCTGTGGAGTCGAACATTCCCGCACCTATAGACCAGCTATTTCAAGATCAGACAAGACCCGGAAAGTACAGATATAATCTACGTTCTCATGTTATGAACAAATGACATTGCATAATTACCTTTCTGTTTGAAAACTGTTTTGATCTTACTGCATTCTATTCAGTCAGGAAGTTTGCTCAAAATTTTTATCTTTTTGTTTTTTTTATTGTTTCTCTCACCTTGCCATCTGGGTTACCGTAGGGTCGTAACGTGTGCCTTGTTTTAATTTGCAGGGAATCAGACATAAGGTCGGTTTCTTCTGTCTATCTTGGGAACTCCCAGGGTAAACAGAAGCAAGTTTTTAACAGGTACAAACCATCCGTTGCGAACGGTTGTAGAAGATGGAGCTTCCTGAACTGCGACGGGTTAATGTCATAAATGTGCACAAGACAAAGCTATATGACATATTGTATAGCAAATGTTTTCTAATGCAATGTACTCTGACACTTCTAATTGTTTTGATAACTTTGGTAGGCGGAATTATTTTTGGTATTCAGTTGATCTTTACACCTGTTACATCTACAGTATCTCCCCATGTTCCTGTTTCTCCGACTGTTGTTTCTCTTCATTCTTTCCACCCTTTTCCTGCCCACGAGCAAGCTCGACGCTCTGAGTTTATAAATAACACTTTCATTCAGCTCTTGCACCAACATCAACTAGTAGTTAACACAACAAACTGCTGGGTGTGTGGCTTGATACCACATACCATGGACAAGGGCATCCCTTATCTGGTTCTGCCCTTTAGTTATAATGGATCATTCTGGGCATTTCAGACCATTTTCGCTTATGCCCTAGAAACCTATCCTCCACGACCTCCGCGTTCCACTCGGTATAACTCTGCTAATAGAGCCTTGGTAAAAGGAATCACTGACATGGTTAGAGATGTCAATAATACTCCGTTCATTCCCAAGGATGAATTGCGAGTTTACATGGGTTGGAATGTTACGGAATATGGCATTACTCTGGGTGAGAACAAACGTAAAAGCTCGACTCCGATCTGGGTCGTACCCCACCAAGGTCAGGTCTGTTTGCAAGGAAATGGGAGGAATCCGAAAGCTCGACTAGGGAAGAGTGACTGTATCGAAACATATGTTTTCCCGTCACAGTCTTCCCCTGCATTCTTAGCTGCTAAGGGTACTTATTTTGTTTGCCAAGACAGAGCATACACATGGTTGCCTGCTGACTTCTCAGGCTCATGTTATATCGCTCAACTGCTACCTCCGACATACACTGCTGCACCGGACTATCACAAAACTAGAGCTGTGAGAGGTGTTTTCAGTAAAGAAGATACTACTGGCCAAGAAGCAGGAGACTTCTTCAAAGGTTTCCTTCCGTTCTGGGGGCCTATGGCCAACAGTAGAAACTTACGTCAACTAACACGGGTAGTTGAATCCACTATCACCGAGACTGCGGGTGCCCTTAGTAACCTGACAGCTGAGCTTCAAGCGGATCGCCTCATGACGTTACAGAACCGTATGGTTCTTGATGTTTTACTTGCAGATCGAGGTGGAGTGTGTAAGATGATCCAATCGAGTTGCTGTGTTTTTATCCCAGATAATGCGCCAACGGTGTACAAGGCCATCTCTAAGTTACATAAGATCTCTGACTCTATTCATGTAGAGGAAGGTGACTGGTCATTAATGGGATGGTTCTGGAGCCTGTTGTCTGTGTGGGGATGGAAGGTTCTGATAGTCACTGGTGTTGCATTAGTATTTTTATTTTCGTGCTGTCTCATTGTTCAGTGTGGTCCTGCCTTATGTAACGTCTGCATTTCAACATGCGTAAGAAGACCACCTGTTTTTAGAGATATGCCACGGGATAGAGTAATGCTCCAACAACATATCAGTGACCTGATGAACATAGAAATGGATTCTGACATAGAGTGAGTTATTGCCTATGTAAGGGCAAAAGGACGGTCTGAGGTTCTGTAGCGATCCGAACCCGTTAATTCGGTATCGTAGTACTGACACGATTTTGGTACCAATGAACCGCAAATGATCCATTACATGCATGACAGTGTTTTCGCTACGCAACTAGCATGAATACACTGAGAAATAGGGCATTCTGTGGTAAAGTCGTGGCATCCATTTTAGTTACGGCATCCATTTTGTTTCTTGCCCTCACATAGTCAATGAACGGGCGATGACCCCGGCAGAGTCACCTTGTTAAGGACACGTAAGCCGAGCCCCGAGAAAGGCTGACGCTACATGACTAGGCAGAATCAAGCTGCCTCCCCTGCCTGAGGCCAGTCCTGCTATACTGGTTCTCGTGTCCGTTGTCCTGACTGAAAGGCCGAAGACGGTAGCCATGCCCGTTTATGATCCATAAACACCTCTTATCCTACTTTTCAATCCTTTGCACCTGACTCTGCTCCTCTCCTTCTGGGCTTTTACAATGGGGAGGTTACGATTTTTATGATGGGGAGGATCGGGTAAAGAATGGAAAACTGACAAGGGGATCTGATCGAATACCGAAATCCTACAAATTATTGTTTGATGTCTATTTACTGTTTGTTTGGGATACCGGGTTGGGCATGAGAAATATTTGTGTAATGTAGCCTAAAGACATTTTGCGTGTATTTAAAGAGTAACCCACTTAATGCAATTTGAACAGTCTCGTAGATTCTGCCTCTGTGTGGTTCCTATGATTTCTGTGTCCCCTCAGTAAATAAACCTTGGTCTTTGACGCCACCATCGAGAAGCCCGTGTCTCTGTTTATTTGTGCACCGGGACAGGAGGAACTCAGGGGTCTTTCGGGTGTTGTTTTCCCTGACACCTCTGGACTCTTAAAAGTCCAGAACCTCAGTGGGATGGGTATTCCCAGACGTGGGACCCGTGCTCACTACGCCACTGGAGTCAAGCTATCCTGGCTGATGACGGCTGATAGCCAGAAACCGGTCCTAGGATGCTTGATTCCGGTCCAGGGAAGACATGGCTTGGCAGTTCGGGCTGGACTGTTCCCATGAGGCACAGGGTCAAGACTGATTTGCATATGGCCATGTCTAAACTGGGGTGGTGTAGTGGGCAAAAGAACGATGGATTTAACCCAGATCTCTTGACTGGGGGAGAATGCATGCATTGTCAGCATTCCGTCCATCATTTGTTTGTTGTAACGCTTTTCGCCCTAAGTGGGATGGGTATTCCCAGACGTGGGACCCGTGCTCACTACGCCACTGGAGTCAAGCTATCCTGGCTGATGACGGCTGATAGCCAGAAACCGGCCCTAGGATGCTTGATTCCGGTCCAGGGAAGACATGGCTTGGCAGTTCGGGCTGGACTGTTCCCATGAGGCACAGGGTCAAGACTGATTTGCATATGGCCATGTCTAAACTGGGGTGGTGTAGTGGGCAAAAGAACGATGGTTTTAACCCAGATCTCTTGACTGGGGGAGAATGTATGCATTGTCAGCATTCCGTCCATCATTTGTTTGTTGTAACGCTTCAATGGTTAGAGCAGCAGACCCTGATGCAGAGGTCTGGCCCGGGACCAGGGTTCAATTCCCCGCCTCGGTGGGTCTTGGGCTCAAAATTCCACGGACCTGATAATTCTCGCCTCGGTGCCTATTCCAATCATGGAGTCCCACTCTGCAACTCTGGGCAATAGCTTGCTTAATCTCCACAACGGCCCCCACAACGCTAAGGATGCCTGTCCTCCACCTTGGGGGTGCCCAGGAGTGGACACCTCACAGGGAAAGCCAGGACGGGTTCCACAGCGGTATTCGTACAAGCGCCTTGAGACCCTTGCGGGTGAGTAGTGCGCTATACAAGTATCAATTTACAATTTTTACCTATATGAGTGTCTATATGAGTTATTGATTGCTTGTTTGAGTATCTGTATGGGTTCCTGAGTGTTTGTGTGGGTAGGGTGTGTGTGACTCTATGCATAGATGTGTGAGTGGGTGATTCTATGGGTGCATGGTTTTAAGAGTGCATCTGTGATGGACTGTATGGTTGAGTGAGTGTATGTATGGGTGTGTTAGGGATTGAATGTATATCTCAGTGGTAAATTTGTGACTAACTACATATGTGAAAAGCAGTATATGTGCGTGTAAGAGTATATAAGTGGATAGATGTGAGAGTGTGATTGTGAGAGTGACTGTATGGATGAGTGTGTGCTTGCATCAATGATTCTATAAGAGCGTAAGAATGTGATACTATTTTTATGAGTAAGTGAACTTGAGTGTGTATAACCACATAGGTGAGTAAATGGGAGTGTGATTATTTGCATGACTGAGCAGGTGTGAGAGTACCTCTATGGATGATTGGTAGTGTGTGAGTGTCTATATAGGTGTATAAATGCATATGATAGTTTTGTATGTTGTGACTGTAAGTATGAGTGACTGTACAGGTGAATGAGTGGAGGTGTATGTAGACCTAAGAGTTAATAAGTGGCTATGTAGTTATTGGTATTGCAGTATGTATGGTTTTGAGAATGGAACTCTTAAATTTTGAGTCGGTGTATCAAAGGTTATATTAGGGTGTGAGAAGATTTGGTAATTTATCAAATGGATGATGTCATCAGTGATGTCATCAGTGATGTCATTTGAGATGTCATCAGTGATGTCATGAGTGATGTCACTGACCATGTCATGAGTGATGTAATATATGACGTCATCAGCAGTGGATTGCGGGCGCGCGAGTTATAGTTAGCTGAACTAACTATAACGGGGGAATTTCATTGGTTTTTTACGAGTGAAATGTCCAGCTAACTATAACATGTGTGAAACCGATGTTTTTTTCAGTGAATTTGCAAGGTTTTTTAAATGCTAATTCCTAACTATAACGTGTGTGAAACCTATGGTTTTTTAAGTGAATTTGTAAGGTTTTTTAAATGCTAATTTATGAATGTATTTTTATATTTTTTAAATATTTATTTTACAATAAGCTACCTATATATATAGTTATAGATTAACTTTATCCTGTAATATGGAATGGCTCAGTTTTTTCTTTTTTTAATTTGGATGGAGTTGAACAGCATAGTTAATATCTTCTATAAACTTATAAAAACTGTAAAAAATGTAAATAAATTTTTTTTTTAAGGGTTTTTATCCATGCGCGCATGGTGCATGCATGCGTACGTACTCCGTGTGCGCATGCGTACGTGCTCCACGTGCGCATGCGTACGTCGTGCGTGCTCCGTACGCGCATGCTCCGTACGCGCATGCACGCGTGCTCCGTACGGGCGTGCTCCGTACGCGCATGCGCGCGTGCTCCATACGCGCATGCATGCGTGAGTGCTCCGTACGCGCATGCATGCGCGCACGGCAAGTCATGTGATTAAGAAACAACACTTTTCATTGGTTTATAGTAGTTTCAGTTCCAGAACTTTCCAACACCACACTCACTCCCCTCATTATTACTTCTGATTCCCTGGGAGAAGGAGCTGAGCAGCTTTTCCAGTACTCCAGTACTTGAGAATGGCAGAGCAGCAGTCATCTTCTGGGAGTGAGCAGGAGACCCTTGTGAGACAGAGACAGAGGAAACAGAAAGACTCTTTTATATGGCAATTTTTTACATTTCCAGACGGGCAGACGAAGGTGAATGCTCCAAAAGTCACCTGCACTCTTTGTGATCATGTCTTATCAAGAGGAGATCCTAAAAAGAAATACTCTTTTAGTATCTTCACTATGATCAGGCACGTTAGAGATGTACATCCTGTGGCTTATGCTCGAGCTGCTAGAGAAAACCCTCCAGCAGCTCAGCCGAGCACATCCGCAGCAGCTCAGCCGAGCACATCATCGGCAGCTCAGCCGAGCACTTCATCTGCGGCGGCAGCTTCACCTTCTTCGGTTCCTCTGTTTAAGAGGGTGCATATACTGTGCAATGCGTGCAATGCTCTTCTCTCTTATGCGGACACCAGCATTCCGCTAATAGAGAGCAAGATACAGCAGCACACGTGCAGCACCCTATAATTTTTGCCATGTCTTTTTTTTCCTCTGTCCCTCAATTAACACAACGGCTCTTTTTAGAGCCACCTAACATCTAAACACTTAAATTTGATTTTTAATTCTATTTTTTTTATGATTCCGCCGTGCGGCTATAGATATTTATGTGCTTTTAACTGCAATTTTCTCAGGAACTACTGAACAGATTGAAACCACATATGCAAAAGGCACATGCCTGACCTGAGGACTACCTCTTTGCCAAATTTCAAGTAATTCTGTTCAGCCGTTCGGGCTGTACCTTCGACTAAAGGTCCTATGGGAAAATGCATGGGGAAAACGTGTTTTGGGACCCGCATTTTTTCTCAGCCCCCGCTTGACGAATCACCCCAGACTTTCAGGGTAGGAGCTGAGAGGAGCGCCCCATTAGTTTTGAAAATTTCGCGAGGATTCGACAACCGTCGCCAAAGGTATTCAAAATAGAATTTTCAGATTTCCTATGGAAACACGGTCCTAACTATAACTATCTACTGGCGACCGCCAGTAGATAATATATATATATATATATATATATATATATATATATATATATATATATATATATATATATATATATATGCCAACTATCTACTGGCGGTCGCCGGTAGATAGTTATAGTTACAACCTAGTTTCCATAGGAAATCTCAAAATTCTATTTTGAATAACTTTGGCGCCGGTTGACGAATCCTCGCGAAATTTTCAAAAGTAATGGGGCGCTCCGTTCAGCTCCTACCCTGAAAGTCTCAGGGTGATTCGTCAAGCAGGGGCCGAGAAAAAAGGGGGGTCCCAAAACGCGTTTTCCCCATGCATTTTTCCATAGGACCTTTAGACACAGCTACAGCCCGAACGGCTGAACAGAATTACTTGAAATTTGGCAGAGAGGTAGCCATAAGGTCAAGGAAGTGCCTTTTACAGGTGTAAATCTGTTCAGTATTTCCTGAGAAAATAGCATTTAAAAGCATATATATATGTGGGCGGAGCCTAACCACACATCTCCTCCTGAGATCTGATTGGCTGTCAGCACTTCATCCAAGAAGTGTTGGCAGCCATCTTGGGACCAATATACATGATAGCACCTCATTAAAAAGCATTGCAGTTAATAGAAGGTTTTAAGACTTTAGTTACATTATAAATCATTTGTTGATGGTACCATACTCATTTTAGGAATTGTGGTATGTTCTAAGGTGATTTCACCATGTGAAAAAGCCTTCTGCTGGGATATCATGATTGAGAGAAAAATATGTTCTCATGCTTTTACCACAGAGGTTTGGAAGGTGATCTATAAGCTAAACTGAGAGCTTATTTTCTGTATATTCACAGTATCTTTCTCAGTCATGTGAGAATGAAGTCTGACATTCTCAGTAAAACATGTACATCCAACAAGGGCAGAGACTGTCAATTGATTCCTTTGTGTTCTACTGCAGCTTCCCAGAGTGTTCCAAAGAACTACTAGAGCGCTAACAGTCCTACTTATGATAAACGTATGGCACACCTGAAGCCATCTTGCTTGGATTAAAGTGGTAACTCTTAAAACATTTAATTTAAAAAGGAACAAAATGAGGGGGTTCATTTTTCCATAAAAAGTATGATTAGTGCTGCAGAAAGAAAAATTAGGGCACATTTTGAGTGACTTCTCAAATCCTCTTCTATTTCATTAAAAAATTCTGACATGCAGACTGAAACATGCACTTTCAATACCAGCAGCAGTTTTCCCTGGTGAGCAGTAGCTTTACTACAGTGATCTAATGAGCAAAAAGAGTGCTAACATTCTGAATTTATGGCAAATGTGTGACACATCTGAATGCCTTCTTGATGGAATCAAAGTAAAAAACTGAAAGTATTTCCTACTGAGGAGACTGCAGTAAATGAGGAAATTAGGAAACTTCATAACAAATAAGTCTCCCAAGATGGCCACCATAGACAAAAGAGCCCAAATGTAGCCCAAATATCACCCAGATGTAGCCCAAGTATAGCCCAATGACAGAATGTCCCAGAATGTTCTTAAAAACAACTAGAGCGCTTACTGTCTTCATTACGACAAAAGTATGGCACACCTGAAGCCATCTTGATTGGAATAAACTGGTAACACTTAAAACATTTAATTTAAAAAGGAACACAATGAGGGGGTTCATTTTGCCATAGAAATTATGATTAATGCTGAAGAAAGAAAATGAGGGCACATTTTGAGTGACTTCTCAAATCCTCTTCTATTTCATTAAAATATTCTGACATGCAGACTGAAACATGCACTTTTAATACCAGGAGCAGACTTCCATGGTGAACAGTAGTTTTACTACAGTGATCTAATGAGCAACTAGAGTGCTAACATTCAGAATTTATGGCAAATGTGTGACATATCTGAATACCTTCATGATGGAATCAAAGTAAAAAACTGAAAGCATTTCCTACTGAGGAGACTGCAGTACATGAGGAAATTAGGAAACTTCATAACAAATAAATCTCCCAAGATGGCCACCGGATACAAAAGAGCCCAAATGTAGCCCAAAATCACCCAGATGTAGCCCATATATAGCCCAATGACAGAAGTGTGCAAAACACTTATTATTTTGTGTTTTTGCAGTGTTATATAGTGCAGACTTGTCAGGTATTGGAGTGCTTTACATGAGCATTGGTTACATCACACAAGAACAAATTCATTTTGGTTGTAGACATGGGGAGACTAAGTGATTTGACCAGAATCACAGAATGTCGAGCTGAAGCAGAAACTTCAACCTGGTTCCCCAGTTGCAAAGTCTGCAGTTCTGGAAGTAACACCACATCCTCTCCCCTAAGTGCAACATTTAATCAAGTGGTCAACTGGATAAAAAAATATAAAGATAACAAATAATTTAAAAGTGCTTTGTCGCTATTTGAAAACTCAGAACATTTGTCCTTATTTTAGTCTTTTAGAGCACTAATCATAATTTTGATGCCAATAAGACCCTCTCATATATGTAATTTCTAAAGGAAATGCTCTAGGTATTACAGTTTTGATTACATCAAGATGATGTCAGGCGTTCCACACTTTTGTAATAAATATAGAATGTTAGCAATCTAGTTGTTCATTAGGATACTGTTGAGAGGCAGAGGCCAGGGGCACGGACTCTGAAAATTGAAGGCAGGTAGGAGGGTGCAAAGGCAACAATTTAACCACACTGAGCAGGCAGGAAGAGCCGTGGAAGCACAACAGACTATGGAGGGCAGTGGAAAGGGGGGCAGGGGCAACAAACCAACAATACAGGACTTGCAAGAGAGGCTGTGGCAATGTAATAGACCAATGTGGGCAGAAGGAAGAGGCAATGGTAGTACAACCATACATGCCAACAGACCCGATTCAGCCAGGAAACGTCCAATGTTTTTAAGCTCAAATGGGCTTTATTTGATCTGTCTCCTGTCTACAATCTCCTCTTTTTCAATGTAACTCAAAGGGGAAAATCAATACCTCAGTTTTTTTTCAAAATCTCCCTCTTACCAAGTTCAAAATGTTCGCAAGTATGGTACATTGGATCATGGAAGGAAATGGGATAGGGACATGGACTTGGATAACAGAGGACAGGAGGGACATGGAGAGGTGCACCAAACTGACCCTGCAGGGCAGGCATCAGGGTTTGCAGCAGCACAATACACCACACAGGGCATGCAGGACGGGAGTGCAGAACAGCAATCCATAGAAAGCAAGAGGGAGGGGACAGGACCATGCACATGGACAACAGAGAACAGAGGGGCAAGAGGCAATGGTAGCTAGCTGACCATAATGGACAGACAGAAGAGAAAGCTGCAGCATAACAGACCATAAAGGGCAGGTGGGACGGATCAGGGGCATTACAATGGAACAGACAAGCCAGGAGGGAGGGAGTAGGGGTCTGCACATGTAAACAGAGGGCTGGGGGCAAGGGGGCAGGGCAGGAGCAGCAAGATAGCCATGGAGGTCAGGCAGGATGGGCACTAGAAGCAAGACACACCATGAAGAGCAACAGTGAGACTGTGATGGCATACACACAGACCATGGAGGGAAGGTGGGAGGGGGTCAGGGGCAGCTAACTGACCACACAAGGAAGGTGGGAGGGGCCATGGCAGCACAGAAGACCATGCATGGCAAGTGGGAGGGTTAGTGGCAGCACAATGGCTATGATGGGCAAGAAGGAGGGTGCAGGGGCATGCACAAAGGACGATGGAGGATAGAAGGGAGGGTCAGGACCTGTGCACAGACAAGAAAGTTCAGGGGAAGGGGCCTCACAACAGACCACACGGGGCAGGCAGGAGGAGCAGTTGCAGCACAACAGACCAGGGAGGGCAGAAGGGTGTGGCAGTACAATGGACCATGTAGGACAGGAGGAAGAGGATAGGGGCATGGCATGTGGACAGGCAGGGTGGAGGTGGCAGGGAAAGGTTACAGTCATCTGACAATGCTAGGCAGGTGGGAGGGGAGTGGCAGCTCAACAGAACACTCAGAGAAGATAGGAGTGGCAGGTCCATGGGACATGTTGGGCAAAAAGGATGGAGCAGGGGCATGCACAAAGACATCGGAGGGCAGGGGGAAGGAGAATAGGGGCAGCAAGCTAAGCACAGAGTTTAAGCAGGAGGTCAATGATGGTGCATAGAATTGGGCAATGGAGGGCAGGAGGAGTGGACTGGTACATCATACTAAATTGAGGGCAGTGGTAGCACATCAGACCATGCATGGCAGGAGGGAGGAGGCTAGTCCATGGATTCACACAACAGAGGATAGGGAGGAGGGGGATGGGGCAGCAAGCTAACTGTTCAGAGAAGGCGGGTATTAGGAACTTTATTGTTTTTAAAACATTGTGTCTGTGGGAACTACTTAAAATATGAACAAGTATGCAGCATAATCTCACTTTTATTCAGGAAGAAGAGGACGTTTGTGACTGTGACTCCGGGCTCACTTGGCATAAACACCCCCTGACCCTCCACCCCCTATCACAAAATGTAATGCCTGTGAAAAGGGTAGGTGAACACAGTGTTATATAGAGCATAGTCCTGAGAGCACGATTGAAAATGAAAACTAGATATAGTGTATGGTATACACTATGCACCAAAAAGTGTGATATAAGATGAACCGGGCGTGAAATATAATATGCAATACATTGTGCGCAATGACAGATTCATTGGAGAGCGCGAGATAGCACAGGCACTAGCGCGTGCTATGCGATATGCGCCTTGTAGTGTAATATGCACAGGGCAGTGTTGTGCAACCTAACTAGTCTCTAAAGTTGTAATATAAAATATGTGCTGGGGAGTGTAACGTTGCATATGCACTGTGACAAAGATATGGATCCCAGATTGTAACATGTATGGCATAGCACTGTGCGTTATAGCATAGGCCTCGAGGAAGGCACGTTAGATGGGGCAATATAACCCGTGCGAAGACAAGTGTGGCATGACATATTCACGGGGTGGTGTTACAGTGCACATGGGCTAGAGAGTGTCATAGCATATGCACTAGCTAGTGGAATACAACACAGAGGTGTGTGGCACTCGGCAGGCAATGGTGTAACACAGCATTGGGCTCTGTCAGGAGCACGCTGTGACTCTCAAGTGATGTTCGTCCCCTTTCCAGAGAGTAAAATAAACAGTATTACACATCCGGCAGTGGATGTGTGTTTTATTAACCGTGAGGGGGTTTCTTGCATAGTTTTGGTCGAATTTTTGTCGAATCCCCTTTGAATGGCTTGGTGTGCATGTGTATTAAATGTGCCCGTCAATAGCTACCCATGTTTGTATAAATAAACGACAAGGGTGTCTACCGGGATTAGGCACGGTAGGGCATCAGACTTGTCAGAGCTTCACTAGTGGTGTAAATACATTCCACGTGGATTCATTGAATGCATAGTCGCCTTTTAATGAATATCACGCAAATCGTCATGGTGATAGGTACGTACGGTTTGTCCAGAGTGTCCTAGGTGTGTCTATAAATATATATTTTTTAAAAATAATAAAAAAACAGTGGCCGGCCTTGGGGATTGGGGTAAAAAAGATATAATTAGGAGACAGGCCCTGGGGGATGGGGTCATCAGGGCCAATAAATTAGAATAAAAAGGGGAACCACACAGCCCCCCCTCTTAAAAAATTAAAATAAATAAAAGACTGGCATCGTGCCGGAGGCCATGCCCCCTCCGTGCAGCACTCTGCAAACGCCCCTTTTTACACCTCTCTGCAACGCAGCTCTGTGGCGCTTACTGGAGGTACCTAGTGGTCTAGTTTGACCCTAGTGACCCTTAGGATTCAAGGGGACTTAATCTCTCAACTTAGAACAGCCACAGGGCGCGTTTACACAGTGGTGAAGGGAGGGGACGGGGCCTGAGGTGACGTGTGCAAACACGCACTATGGCACATTTTAAATTGGGGATATAATTTCCCTTCAATACTGAGGGCCCCTTGGGGCTAACTAGCCCACCAAGTGCTTCCAGTAAGCGCCACTGAGCTGCATTGCAGAGAGGTGGTCCAGGCCGTGCCACTTTTTACACCTCTCTGCAACGCAGCTCTGTGGCACTTACTGGAGGTACCTAGTGGGCTAGTTGGACCCTAGGGACCCTCAGGATTCAAATGAACTTAATCTCCCAACTAAAAACGGACACAGGGCTTGTTTACACAGTGGTGAAGGGAGGAGACGGGGCCTGAGTTAACGTGTGCAAAAACGCCCTGTGGCCTGTTTTAAGAGGTAGTTTTAATCCCCATGCCCTATTATATACTAGGGGCTTACAGAGGAGGTCATGCTAATCACAGGGGTACCCCACCGCATAAGTGTATGTAGGTGTTTTCACTGTATTCTAAGTGTCTTTTAACATAGCACTGGCTCTAGGACTGGTTAGTCAGACTCAGTTACCACCAGTATCCGTCTGAAAAAGTTGAGGGTACAGGATGATTTTGCAACAAGGCTTCTTTCTGCTCTTCTTTTTGTTCTTTCTGCACGTTATCCTTCTTCCTGCACTTATCTTCGTATTTGAGGACTTCTGTTGCTTCTTTCTGCACTTCTTTTGTTTCTTTCTGTGCATTTTTTCTTCTTTCTTCACATGTCCTATCTCTGTAGGCATAGTTAGAAATTAGCATTTAAAAAACCTTTGAAATTCACAGAAAAAACCATAGGTTTCAGGCACGTTATAGTTAGGAATTAGCATTTAAAAAACCTCAGAAATTCACTGAAAAAACCATAGGTTTCAGGGGTGTTATAGTTAGCTGGACTTTTCACTTGTACAAAACCATTGAAATTCCCCCATTATAGTTAGTTCAGCTAACTATAACTTGCGCGCCCGCAATGCACTGCTGATGACGTCACATATTACATCACTCATGACATGGTCAGTGACATCACTCATGACATCACTGATGACATCTCAAATGACATCACTGATGACATCACTGATGACATCATCCTTGTGATAGAGTGGCAGACCTCCTCTCACCCTAATATAACCTTTGATACACACATTCAAAAATAGAGACTAAAATTTTCAAAACAATGGACATACCAATACCAGTTACAACAACCTCTTCAGTAATTCTAAGATCCACATACACATCCACTCATTCACCAACAGTCCTATACAGTCACTCATACATGTACTCACTCATCATATGTACTCATACACCTATACATCCTGTTACACAATGCCACTCATCCATAGAGTTTCTCTCACACATAGTCACTCATGCTAATAAAGAATCAAACATATATTTACTTGCATATACAGTTATACACACACCACCACACTTACTTCTATGGAAACTTACACATACTTAGTCTTTTAAACAATCACTTATAGAAACACATACTTATTCATACAGGAACTCTTTCAATCTCTCACTCTCACATATACTCACATATAAACACCAATAGTCACATATACTAGTTTAAAACATATGTAGTTACTCATAAAGACACTATTGAGACAGTCATTCACTCACTAACACACCCATACACACACTCATCCACCCATACAGTCCTGCACACATGCTGTGTTCAACACATACAAACAGTGAGTCACTCATTCATGCACCTAGGCACTACGTAATACCCCCCACCGAACCATGCAGACACTCAGACTGATACTCAAAAAACCAACTAATAACCTATATAGACACCCATGTAGCTACTCACCAACCCATGCAGCCACTTATACACAAAGTGAGAGACTGATACAGATATTTACATATTTAAACATTACTCACTAAGCCATTTATTCACTATGATACACTTAATCAGTCAGTTACACAATCAATTTTTCAAAAACAAATCATCCATTTAGACACTTATATACCCATTTATTCTTCCATCGACCTTGAGATATACATATATAAAACATATTTAATTTTCAAAAAAACACACATTCACTGGATGATGTCATCAGTGATGTCATCTGTGATGTCATTTGAGATGTCATCAGTGATGTCATGAGTGATGTCACTGACCATGTCATGAGTGATGTAATATGGGACGTCATCAGCAGTGCATTGCGGGCGCGCGAGTTATAGTTAGCTGAACTAACTATAATGGGGGAATTTCAATGGTTTTGTACAAGTGAAAAGTCCAGCTAACTATAACACCCCTGAAACCTATGGTTTTTTCAGTGAATATATATATATATATATATATGTATATATATATATATATATATATATATATATATATATATATATATATATATATATATATATATATATTCTATGAAGATGCACTCCTGTCGGAAAGCGTAGCCCTCCGAGGGGTGGCACAGCGCCGGTGGAGTAACCCGGTAATTTAAATCCTTGAAAAACGGAGTTCCAACTGTGCTCTCAGGTCAGGGAAAAAGACACCACACCATCCAAGTTGCTTCAAGGGGGTTTATTACTTCATAAACCCAACGTGACGCGTTTCACCCTCAACGGGCTTGCTCACACACCGTTATGCTACCGGACCATCGTATACATACGTAATTAGTATAGACATCGACATTGAAAGAGGACTTTTGCAAAGGTTTTTCAGCGCCATTTTGGAACAGTAAATGTTTGCACAAATGACAGTACTTTGTAGGCGCCATTATACAACAGTAAAACAACTCGTATATTGTGTCCAAACATGTTTTTTACTCGTTTGCAAAAGGACACTCGTGGACTGTGTCAAGACATGCTATGAAATTTATACATAGACACACGTATACTGTAGAAAATTGACTCATTTGTAGATGGAGAAGACTGTACCACGCTCCTAGTGAGATAAGGTTTAGAACAGACGTCATCCCCTACAATAATACAGTGCCGTGAGATGAGGCTGAATAATTATGTGCTGGATTGCTCTGTGTGTATTAAGAGCCTTTCATATTATAATGTCGTAAATCGCTCCCAGTGAGCTTGGTTCTAGGGCATGGTTACACAATGTTAAATGAGCATTGAAAGAGCCTAAGGGGCACCTCAGGGACTAGATTTACGCAATATGGTAGATTTTATGGTAGATTTTCGCAATTGCTCACTGTGTTTACATCTAATCACACATGATGGTGTCGTACGTTATATTGGGAGCGAGTATGTGTGTGACCGCTGTCTGTGTTGCTCATTACTGGTGCACCCTATTCCCCAGTTTGCTTCCGAGAATGTTAGTGATGTACGCGTGGTCGAGACAAATGGCTATATTGATCTACAAACCACATGTATGTTAAGGTGTTGGCGTCTAAGGTCTAACTGGTGTTAAATGCAACAGCCTGTCATGCCTGCCCTTTTGACTACCTTGCATGTCTGACTACCTAGCATTGTCTCTATAAAGTCCAGGAAAATAATGACATAAACATTCAATTGTTATATGACACGTTGGTCCATTGGTGCATCCTTAACCAAACTAACAATAAATTCAAAAGTGTCCCGATAATCAAATTTAAAATTTAAAAATAGAGTTGGTCTTATCTGTTCACTGGAGAGCAGCTTGGGAAGAGAAGGGTAGGGATCCTGTGTCGCGGGCCCGAGACATAGTCCCTTCCTTTCTTCCTGTAAAAGAGAAACACAGGGTCAGTTGTCACTAGCTACAATAGACATTACAAAGACAGTTGCAATACATGCTGCGTTCGTTAATTGACCCGTTAGTCATAATTGGGCCTCGATATACCCTCCCTCATGGGTCACCCTCCTAGAAGTGTTCATTCTGTTCTTAAATGAGATTAGTGTCCAAAAGATTACTTTCACATGTTAATCCCCATGCAGGTGTATTGCCATCTCCTCGTCCATGTTATGGCCATTCGGATATTTAGTCCCCATCCCAATTATGTGACGTGATTCACGTTGTCTTAGTTTTAGAGTACTGTTGCCTCCTCTCTTATTAGGTAGGATTCTTTCTATTGCATAGTATGACATTTTGGTATTGTCTGAAAAATGTTTGGCCTCGAAATGTCGGGCAATGGGATACTGTTGGTCCTTATTCGTAATTGCCCTCATATGCTCGAGGACCCGTTTCTTAGCCATGTGTGTGGTGCTTCCTACGTAGCTAAGTTGGCAGGGGCATTCAAGCACATAGACCACGTTGGTGCTGCTGCAAGTGAGGAACTGTTTAATAGGAATCATGCTGTTTGTACTGCTGTTCCAGAACTCCTTGCGTAAGCGGCTATTGCCGCAAGCCTTGCAGTGTCCACAGGGGTAGAAGCCTTGTAGATCAATAGTATTGCTTCTTTCCATGCTAGGTAAGTCACTGTGTACAAGCATGTCTTTTAGGCTACGTCCTTTCCTGTAACTTATTGAGGGATGGGAAGGTATCATCTTGCCTATAACTGGATCTCCTTTGAGGAGCTTCCAGTTCTGGGAGATCATTTTTTTGATTTTGTCTGAGTGACCGTTGTATGTGAGAATCAATCTGGTTTCAATATTCTCATCATTTATGGGTGAATTGGACTCAGGGGAGGATTCAAGGATTGCACCTCTGTCAATCGTTTTGATCCTGTCCATCGCCTTTTTCAGAACCCACATGGGATATCCTCTTTCTCTAAATCTCTGTGTCATGGTTGTTTGTTCTTTTAGGAAACCCTCCTCTGTGCTACAATTTCTCTTTGCTCGGAGCAGTTCCCCATAGGGGATGCTCCATTTGAGTGTGTTGGGGTGACTGCTAAGAGCATGTAGCAGCGTATTACCTGCTGTAGGTTTACGAAACAAAAAAGTTGTTAATTTGTTATTCGAAATTTCTACACATGTGTCAAGATATTCTACCCTCACATTGCTTGTAGTATGTGTGAGTGTAAGATTGTTGTTGTTCTGGTTCAGTCTGGTAATGAAATTATTGGCTTCCTGTTTGCTGCCTTTCCAGATTACAAACAGGTCGTCAATATAACGTAACCAGAGTTTTACTTTGGTGAAATCAAACTGTAGGCTGGGTTCCTTCCTTATGTCCTCCTCCCATGCTCCCATAAAGAGATTGGCAAAGCTCGGCGCGAAGCTTGTCCCCATCGCCGTACCGAGCGATTGTTTATAGATTACATTATCAAACATAAAAAAGTTATTTTTCAGACAAAATTTGATAATTTCAAGTATCATCAGAGTATGTTCTTTGAATCGAATGTGTCTGCGTTTGAGAAATCTTTCGCAAGATTCTACTCCTTGTTCATGATTGATGACAGTATAGAGGGAATTGACATCCATGGTTATCAATAAAAAGTCATCTTCCCATCTAACATTATGAATTTTAGCCAAGAAGTCTTTTGTGTCCTTGACATATGACGGGAGAGTGATTACAAATTCCCTGAGGAAATGATCCGCATAGCGCGAAAGATTTTCCAGAACACATCCTCTGGAAGAAATAATGGGTCTACCAGGGGGATTGGTCTTATTTTTATGTATTTTGGGAAGTAGGTACATCACTGGGAGGATAGGGTGATCTTTCTTCAGGTAGCAGAATTCTTCCCATTCGATCAACCCCTTATCCTTCCATTCGCCCAGTTTTTCCCAAATCTGTGCAATGCTGTTGTTATAATCTGTGCGATTAGATCTAGAGTAGGTGTTGGTATCACTCAGTTGTCTCGTAGCTTCTGCTACATACATTTCCCTAGACAGGATGACAATGTTGCCCCCCTTGTCAGCGGGTCGAATTACAATGCTGTCATCTTCGGCTAGCTCTTGAATAGCCCTCCTTTGTGTAAGGGTAAGGTTATGTTTGAAAGTTTGCATTTTCTTGGCCCAGTTCTGTTGCCTAAATTCCAGAAGGTTCTGGCTCACCTGCTCCTGGAAAGTGTCAATATTGTCATGGCTCATTATTGGTAAAAAAGTGGATTTAGGTTTAAAGTCAGAAGTGGCAGATGCATCGCACCTTATCTCCATCTCATTTAAAATTTGTTGTGCCTCAATATTGGTATCTCCGTCACTGATGTCATTTTGTAGTTCATGCATCGCAACCAACAGATCAATATCCCCTATCGTCAATTCCTCATCTGTTATGGAACTTCCTTTTTGGGATCTAGTTCTGTTTCTTGTAGGTTTCAGAGAGTGCCATTTTTTAAGTTTTAGTTTTCTACAGAATTTAAAAATATCAATTCTGTCATTGACATAATTCATGGGGATTGATGGGCAGAAAGAGAGGCCAAAACATAGGGTTCTTTTGTCTTTGAGACTAATGGTTCTGTTGGAGAGGTTCACAATAGTTAAATTTACCATGTTGTCATCCATTATGCGTTGGTCTTGGAGCGTGTCTGTTGTCTTCCCACTGGCTCCGAGTCGTAGTCTTTTCTGTCTCCTCTGAAGGATCCTCTTCCTCCTCTTCCTCTTGGGCCTCTTGTTCTTCCTCTGCCCCTTCCTCTTCTCGTCGGTGTTGCATCTCTCTGAGTCTCCTGATTGGTTTTCAGAGTTTGGCGACTCCGTCTTAGGAGCCGATATTCGTCTAAAAAAGACGTTGGACGTGGAGTGGCTTCCCCTTCCGATGTAGTTCCCTCAGATGTAGGTGTCGTATCTGAGCCTTCAGTGTTTGTGTCACTTGAATATATGGTCTCTTCATCATTGTTATTGGCTGGTATTAAGGTTGTCGATATGTTTTTATTTTTATTTTTCGTATCTTTCTCATATATATATATATTATCTACTGGCGGTCGCCAGTAGATAGTTATAGTTAGGACCATGTTTCCATAGGAAATCCGTAACATTCTATTTGGAATAACTTTGGCGCCGGTTGACGAATCCTCGCGAATTTTTCAAAACTAATGGGGCGCTACGCTCCGCTCCTACCCTGAAAGTCTCGGGGGGATTCGTCAAGCGGGGGCTGAGAAAAAAGAGGGGTCCCAAAACGCGTTTTCCTCATGCATTTTCCCATAGGACCTTTAGTCCGAGCTACAGCCCGAACGGCTGAACAGAATTACTTGAAATTGGGCAGAGAGGTAGTCCTCAGGTCAGGGATGTGCCTTTTGCAGGTCTGGTGTAAATCTGTTCAGTAGGTCCTGAGAAAATAGCATTTAAATCAATATATATATCTGTAAATGCGCTCCGTGCGCTTACGGTAAGCTTACCGTACGCGTACGGTGCCGTGCGCGAGCTCAATTCTGATTGGTGGTTACATGACTGTAAACATTCGAATCGGTCGAAATCAGAAAGTATTGGCCGCCATTTTCTGTCTCTCGCACTGAAAAACAAAGGTTGATAACATGAAAAGGGGGCAACGAAGAGAGTTGCAGACCCCCTAGCATTCGTCAGGGGGTTCACGATTCACGGTTCAGTATGAAAAATAAATTTAATAATTTAAAAAAAAAATTGCGGAGTGCGCGTACGGTAAGCTTACCGTACGCGTACGGTAAAAAAATAAAAATAAAAAAAAAAGAATTAACAATCACATTTAATATATAAATCTAAGGACCCCCAAGGGAGAAAAAAACAATTGATATTTTGTAAAAAATGGCGAGGCGTGCACGGTACGAAATGCGCAACGTGGGCGCAAAAATTGAAAATAAATACATAACTTAGCATTTAAAAAACCGTACAAATTTACTGAAAAAACCATAGGTTTCACACACGTTATAGTTAGGAATTAGCATTTAAAAAACCTTGCAAATTCACTTAAAAAACCATAGGTTTCACACAAGTTATAGTTAGCTGTACATTTCACTCGTAAAAAACCAATGAAATTCCACGTTATATTTAGATCAGGTAACTATAACTTGCGCGACCGCCACTCTATCAAAAGGATGATGTCATCAGTGATCTCATGAGTGATGCCACTGACCATGTCATGAGTGATGTAATATGTGACGTCATGAGCAGTGGATTGCGGGCGCGCGAGTTATAGTTACCTGATCTAACTATAACGTGGAATTTCATTGGTTTTTTACGAGTGAAATGTACAGCTAACTATAACTTGTGTGAAACCTATGGTTTTTTAAGTGAATATATATATATATATATCTTCTGAGAGCGTATTGACATTTATTGTGTTTCGTTTGGAAATTGAATACCGGCACGCTCCGCCGGAGTATACGCCACCTCCCATTGGGTCCCAGTATACCGGAAGGAGCTCTTCGTACTGTTATATATATATATGGCCATGTGAGATGTACTTGGAGGAAGCCCATTGTCAACTAAAAGACAGAGACTGTTATAAAATCAGTGACATAAAAACAGTCAAGCAGGCTTGGAGTGATTTTTATATCAAACTGCTAGGTTGGAAAAGCGCTGGTTTACTCAGTGGGGATGAATTCAAGTTTTTAAAAAATGACTATCCAGTGATGCCGGTCATTTACTTCATCCCTAAAATACACAAGGATGCCAACAAGCCTCCTGGGCGGCCGATAATTTCGGCCCGCAACAGCATCCTAGAGAATACGTCCAGATATGTGGATTTTTTTCTGCAAGATCATGTTAAAAACTTGGCCTCATACATACAAGATACCAGTGACTTCTTACGAAAGGTCCATGACATTGTGTGGCAGGATGACTATCTTCTTATCACCTTAGATGTTAGCACGCTGTACACCAGCATCCATCATCGTGATGGCATCAAAGCAGTGGACTACTTTTTGAGCAAAAGACCATTATGCATGTTGAACCACAATAAGATGTTGTTGAATATGATTTCATTTTGCTTAACCAATAACTTCTTTTTATTCAACAATCAGCTCTATCAACAGATGAGAGGTGTTGCGATGGGGGCTTGCTTCTCTCCAAGCTATGCCTGCCTGCATATGGGCCTTTGGGAGGAGCAAGTCCTCAACAACCAATTTGCGAATGTGATGGTCAACAATGTAATTATATGGTATCGCTACATAGATGACTTATTCCTTGTGTGGAAAGGCAATTCACAGGATGCCTTGACTTTTATAAACAACATCAATGACAATGAGCTTAATTTACATTTTGTTGCACATGTGAGCAAGGAAAGAGTCAACTTCCTGGATGTAGAGGTTTATACCAAACATGGCAATTTGGAAACTACTCTACACCGCAAGCCAACAGCGGGCAATACAATACTCCACGCTTCTAGCCACCACCCTGAGCACTTGATTTGCAGCATTCCCTATGGGGAAATGCTGCGAATCAGAAGAATCTGTAGTGTTGAGTCTGAGTGTCTACTGGCACAAGCTGAGAGTATGAAAAGATTCTTGATCAGGGGATATTCTAGGGACGTTCTAGAGAAGGCAATGAATAAGACTATGAATATTTCAAGAACAGAAGCCCTTGCGCCTAAAAAGTCCATCCAACCTAGTGACAAATTTACTACGAACAATGATCCACCCAGGTTGATCTTAACTTATAACAGGCAACATTTGGCCGTACGTAAGCTAATCAACAAGAACTGGGTAGTGGTACGCAGTGACCCAGTCATAGGGGAATCTTGCCCTAAAAAACCTGCTATCACATTTAGCAAGGCACGCTCTATCGCGACATGTTGGTCAAAAGTAGCCCTGAAATAATACCTTCTAGAACATGGCTGCAGGACATCAAAGGTTTCCGCAAGTGTGCTATATGCAAAGCTTGCAAATATGGCAAAAATAAAACTACGTTCATTAGTCCATTCAATGCAACTCCTACCCCCATTCTGAAACGATTAACTTGCAAGACAGAATACGCCGTTTATGTGCTGGAGTGTTCATGTGGCCTGCAATACGTGGGGAGTACCAAGTTGCAGGTTCACAAACGGATACTCCAGCACATAACGGCAATCAATAACAGTGACGCAGCGTAGCCTGTCGCTCGTCACTTCAAAGAATTCCACAAAAACTGTCTTGACCACCTCAGTTACTACGTAATTGATATGGTACTCCCACTCAGACGAGGTGGTAATCGAGAGGCAATTCTTAGAAAGTTAGAGACTAAGTATATCCTGGAGTTGGATTCCAAAGTGCCCAATGGGCTTAATTCCAGTGAAGATCTCTACACTTGTCTATAAAGGGACTATATATGCTTTCTGTAATAATTGATTATTGATTTAAAACAACAACTTTGAGATTAGTTTCAACCACCTCCTCTACTATCTAAATTTTAACTCTATGCCTTTTTTTATATATGTAACGAGTGAGTCAACATATAGCTTTTAAAAAAAAGTGTATTAATAGAGCTTATTTTGAAATTTTTAAATTATGGGTTCCTTCGACAATGATTTATCTATTGAGTGGCTAAATTGCATACTGTAAGTTTTGAAACACACAAAAGATACATATTCTATTTAATATCATTATATAGTATATGGGGATACCATATGTAGAATGCATTGGAAGTGACGCCTAGGTGGATGGCATATTTAACACATGGCGATTCGTCAAGTGGGATACAACAAGATAGCCCACTCGGGCTGTATGACAATAATATTAATTTTTGGTATCCTCGCTAACTTGAGATGTCCATCTCACTAGGGCGTCCATAAAGATTAACATTGTTTGTCAATAACAATGACACAACACTATATAAATGTATATGATTGTTGTTAATATTGAATGTTAATCTGCGTTAAAGTCATTATGAGCGTTCTATGATTGTTTAATTGAACAATGAGGTTTCAAACTTATTTTTAAGCTATGACAAAGGATTGATTTTAACGTGTTTTTTAATTGACACTGTTTTAAATCCTTGCAACTTTGCCCATAATTTACAGTTATTTTCTTATATGCAATGTATATTCAGGATAGTAATATACAAATGTCTTGGCTTCTGAAGTTTTGGTTTTTAACGTGTTTATGAAGTCAATAGACAGGTATTTTAACCAAATGCGAATTTGCACAAATAAGAGCAGCATTTTGCACATGTTCTAAACAGTATTTGCACTAGTCAACTTTTATTGTAGGTGTCTACAGGCCAACAATTTTGATTCCTGAGGCATTTGTTTGTCATTATATGCAACTTTGCACGAAGAAAAAAAGAGCAATTTGCACATTTGTTAAACTTCAAAGTATTTTGTCGATGTCTATGTACCCGTAATCACATGATTGTTGCACTGTCACTTTAAATTTCATGGTCACTCCTCTGGGCGTCATGTGATCAAGGCTTCTTTGAAGCCGAAACGCGTCACGGCGACAGTGCTGGTTTGAAATAAAATAAAATAATTAGCACGAAAATCTGGGTTCGTACCGTCTCTTGTGCAGCGCCTGTGAAGTGGAGTTCTGCGACGGATTGCTTGGGCATATATATATCTATATATATATATATATATATATATATATATATATATATATATATATATATATATATATATATATATATATATATATATATATATATATATGCCACACTCCTTTTCTCCAATGGTCCCTTGCCCCTGAAACCACAGAGGGAACAGACGCTTCTTGTTTTGTGCAAATAATTTCTTTATTCTTTATCGTGCTGTGCCGCCATGACACGTTTCAGCCCCTAGAGGCCTTGATCACATGACGTGCTAGCATTTCCTCCCTCAAATTTGAAGTGTCAAGTGCTTTTAAAAATGGAAAACAGACTGCCCGTCTATTCTCCCCTGCCCTTATAAAAACTTTCAGCCTGTGGATTCATGTAGGTACATTTGGTTAAAATGTCCAATACCTGTGCAATATATGCCTATCAACTATTTTAATACAGCTGGGTAAAACACATGGTAAAAAGCATGATAAACAAGTTTAATACATAAAAAATTGATTATTATATGAGGCATGTGTACACAATAAAAAGTACTCGACCTAAATCCCAGTTCCAAGTATAATATATGATAACTAAAATTTGACCTAAAACCATGTGCAAAATACTCAATATTCCTGTTTAAATACAATTTGGTACCAATACACAGTTAAAATTGGTCTTTGTACAATATTGTTGTTACAGGAATGTTCCAAACCCATGCCCCAAATTATCATAAATTGTAATGCAAATGGACATATTACCAATATTGGAATGTATCCTGCTGATTGTAAAGTGCTTTTATGTTCGTGCAAAATTGTGCCAAAGTAAAGTGTCAGTGTGTCATTTTTATAGATTATTGGTATACTAAGGACGGCCAGATGGAAACGTCCTCAGTAGTCTGAAAAAGAGAAAAGTAAAGAAGGAAAGAGAAAGAGAACTGAGACAGCATTAAATTTAAGGATAAGTACATCTGTCCGGCTACTTTCTGTGTAGAATGTGGACTGGGTGTAGATATATATGTATGTATATATATATATATATATATATATATATATATATATATATATATATGTTATCTACTGTAGATAGTTATAGTTAGGACCTATTTTCCATAGGAAACCCGCAACATTCTATTCCGAATAAGTCTGGCGTCGATTGACGAATCTTCGCAAAATTTTCCAAACTTTTGGCCAGCTCCGCTCCGCTCCTACCCTGAAAGGTTTGTGGTGATTTGTCAAGCGGGGGCCGAGAAGAAAAGGGGATCCCAAAACGCATTTTCCCCATGCAATTTCCCATAGGATCTGTTGTCGCAGCTACAGCCCGAACTGCTGAACGGAATTACACCAAATTTGGCACAGAGGTAGTCCTCAGTTCAGACTCGTGCCTTTTGCATAAATGGTGTGAATCTGTTCAGTAGTTCCTGAGAAAATTAGGGTAAAATAGTGAGTGATATCTATGGCCGGGGAGGATCCGCGCACCCTACCCGCACCGTAAGCGCTCCCTCCCCGATCCGAGCGCGCACACTGACGATCACGCGCTGAATGCTAATTGGCTATCTACATTTGAAACCAGGAACTGTTGGTGGCCATTTTCTGCCTCGGTAGAAGCGAGGCTGAAGAAGCAAGGGGAATAAGTGTGTAAAACATATAAAGGGGGCAGAGTGGAAATACTCTGACCCTCTAGATCAGCTTAGGGGGTCCCAGAAGGACCCCCTGGGGCCCCTTTTTTAAAAACAATTAAAACTGCGTAATGCGCGCAGAGTGCGCGCATCCTACCGTGTTGGGTGCATGGATTCTCTCACGTTGGGAGAGTGGTTCCTATCGCGTTGGGTTTGCGCGGATCCAAGGAAAAAAAAATGACATTTTTGGGAGATAAACATCAAGCTTAAGTGTTTTGTTCTTGAGTGGCTCTAAAAAGAGCCGTTGTGTTCATTGAGAGTTTTTGGTACTTATAAGTAAGTACCTATACAGAGTCTGAGTCAAGTTGTTGAGGAAGACTCTGTTTCCTTCATCATCCATCTCTCCTATATATCTCTTGCATATGAAAGTGCAGATTGTTATTGAAAATGGACCCCATTCTATAGTCTCGGAGAAAAGCAGAAACAGATTTATTCACATGTTTCCTAGCTTTCTCAATTTGTGGACAAAAATGATCGGACCAGTTCCATTTCTGCCTTTGGCATATGTTAGAATACACAAAGGCAGTTTTGGGGAAAAGTGAAATCAGTTCTGCAAAGGTGTCCTTCATAAGCATTTCCAGACCTACCCCAGTCAAAGTGCCTAGGTCATTGCCATCACAGTGCACTATTATGAGGTCAGGGTGTTGGATATGCATGAAGGATTTCACCAATGGCATCAATTGGTGCCACTTTAACCCTCTCTGTCCAATCCATTTAATGTCTACATTTGGCAAACCTAGGTCTTTGTGAATGCCTTTGTTTTCTGCATACCTTTGGCTCCAAAAAATATAGCTGTGTCCCACAATCCACACTCTAAGCATCTCAAAAGGAGGTCTGGATGCACTCAGATGGTCTCTGTAAATGAAATGGCAGATTTTTCTAAAATGGTGGTTAAGATGCAGTTTTGAAAAAAGACAAGAAATCATTGTTTGTTTGACAACCTTCTACACTGAAAGGTAGGGTGTATATTTCTGGTTTTTAAACGCATGATTTTTATTGGTTAAAAAAACTGATTGTAAGGAACATTATATATGATAAGCTGATATGTTGAAAAGTCAAGCACACTTGCTGTCTTGATTAGCAACATTGTATGCTGAACTTGTGACCTGTGTGCTCAGTACAGTGTTCCATGACCTGTTTCTATGGTAACAGGCAGAAGGCAGATTGGGGAAGGGTTCAAATTTATGTCATTTGGAAAGGGTTGAAATGTTTAACCAATAGAAATGTGTGTTTGCTTTTGAATTTATGTGGAAAGGAATGTGATTTGATGTGTACATGTATATGTGTGGAAAATGAGAGGAAAACTTTGCCATTCTTTGGTTTTGCTGAGAGGTGCACAGTGCAGAGATTCTGTATAAGAAAATCTGGTGTGTGACTGATATCTGGTGTGTGACTGATATACTTCTTAATCTACAAAACAATTAAGTTGAGTTATTTAATTGTGAGGGGATGTATGTAGACTATTTTGATTTTAATCTGACTAATGAATTTCTCCTGCTAAAGTGTAGGGAGTACTTTTTGTGTCTACAATCTTATTGACAGTGTGTGTGCATGTAGAAACCATTCTGTGATAAGCATTTGTGTTTTTCATGTGTTTGCAGACAGATAACTGTGCTGTTTTTATATTTTGGTAGAATTAGAAACCAGTCATTGTTTCTGAATTTGTGAAATGAGTTATGTTTCTACACTAAAATGTAGTACTCCTTCTAGATGAAGAAATGTGTTTTGGTATAGTGCAAGGGATAGTGTTGTTTGTCTAGAATCACACAGTGAGTCTGTGTGCATTTGGGAACCACTGTGAGAGAAGCATTTGGTAACATCGTGTATTTGCTGACAGATAACTGTTTTAAAACCAGTCTTGTTGTCAAGTTTCAGTAGCATTAGAAGGCAGTTTTTGCTTATGCTTTGATTAAATGAGTCAGGCTTTGACACTAAAGTGCAGTTCTGAAATATGTAGTTTCTGTGCAGTCCCCTTACTTCTTCCACTGTAGTGAATGCGTTTTGGTAAACTCCTAGGGATAGTGGTGCTTGTCTAGAATCACACAGTGAGTGTGTGTGCTTTTGGGAACCACTGTAGGAGAAGCATTTGGTAACATCATGTATTTTCTGACAGATAACTCTTTTAGTAGCATTAGAAGCCAGTCTTTGCTTATGCTTTTATTAAATGAGTCAAGCTTTGACACAAAAGTGCAGTCCTGAAATATGTAGATTGTGTGCAGTTCCCTTACCACTTCCACAGTAGTGAATGAGTTTTGGTAAACTCCTAGGGATAGTGGTTGTTGTCTAGAATCACACTGTGAGTCTGTGTGCATTTGGGAACCACTGTGAGAGAAGCATTTGGTAACATTGTGTATTTGCTGACAGATAACTGTTTTAAAACCTGTCTTGTTGTCAAGTTTTAGTAGCATTAGAAGGCAGTTTTTGCTTATGCTTTGATTAAATGAGTCAGGCTTTGACACAAAAGTGCAGTCCTGAAATATGTAGATTGTGTGCAGTTCCCTTACCACTTCCACAGTAGTGAATGAGTTTTGGTAAACTCCTAGGGATAGTGGTTGTTGTCTAGAATCACACTGTGAGTCTGTGTGCATTTGTGTAACCACTGTGAGAGAAGCATTTGAGTAGTTCATTTCTTTGAATATGCATAACTGCTTAAAAAATGTCCTGTTCTCAAGTTTAGGTAGAATTAAAAGGTAGTCATTCCTTATGTATTCACCGAGGAACTGTCCTTGCAAGACTGTAAACATTCAGTTAATATTCAAGTAGTAATGGAGTGAGGCAGGCCTTTGCACATGCATTGATTCAAATGCTTATCTACTATGCATGCAGTTCTCTAACCATCTACATAGTTCTCTTTCATACCTTTAATTCCACAATCAGTATCCATACACTTCAAGCAAACACCCTGTTACTCCCCATGTACTCCGCTAGTGACTCGTTCAGCACCATGTACTAATCCATTCACTGCGCAAAAACCCAAACACTTATAAATTCTCCCAGGCACTCTCTTTGCAGTACTTTAATCATTCAGTCAGTGTCTAAGTACTCATGGTGTAAGCCAGGCATTTTAACATGGACTGCTTTAAACCCTATACAGTATGCATACAGGCTTCTAGTCACCTACACACTTGTCTTTCACTTCTTTATTTAACTAGTTAGTATCTATATATTTCAATAAACATCTTGTCAGTCATCCTGCACTCATCCAGTGACTGATTCAGTACCATGTAATATTCTCTTCACTGCGCCAGAACTGAAAATTTAAAAGTTTTACCAAGGCACTATCCTAGCAGTAGTCTGATGATTTAGTCAGTTTCCAAGTACTTATGTTGTGAACCATGCATTACCACATAGACTGCTTCAAATGTCTGTACAGTATGCATGCAGTCTTCTAACATACTATACACTTGTTTTTAACAGCTTCAATTCCCCAGTCAGTATCCATGTACTTCCAGCAAACATTCTGTCACTCCCCTTGCACTGTTCCAGTGACCCATTCAGCACCATGTAGTAATGCATTCAGTGCGCCCAAACTGAAACACTTATAAATTCACCCAGGCACTCTTTTTGCAATAGTATAATCATTCAGTCAGTACCCAAGTACTAATGGAGTGAGACAGGCCTTTGCACATAGATTGATTCAAACGTGTTTCCACTATGCATGGAGGCCTCTAACTACCAACACAATTGTTTTTCACACCTTCAATTCCCCAGTCAGCATGTATACACTCCATCAAACACCGTGTCACTCCACTTGCACTTCTCTAGTGACCCATTCAGTACCATATACTAATCCATTCACTGAGCCAAAACCCAAACACTTATAAATTTACCCATGCACTCTCCTTGCAGTACTGTAATCATTCAGTCACTACCCAAGTACTCATTCAGCGACCCAGGCCTTAGCACATGGACTACTTCAAACCCCTATCCACTATGCATGCAGTCCTCTAACCACTTACACACTTGTCTTTCACACCTTCAATTCCCTAGTCAGTATCCATACAGTCCAGCAAACATCCTGTCACTCCCCTTGTACTCCTCTAGTGACCCATTCAGCACCAAGTACTAATCCATTCACTGCGCCAAAAGCCAACCACTTATAAATTCACCCAGGCACTCTCCTTGCTGTACTCTAATCATTCAGTCAGTACCCAAGTACTCATGCAGTGAGCCAGACCTTAGCACATGGACTGCTTCAAATGCCTATCCACTATGTATGCAGTCCTCTAACCACCTACACACTTGTGCTTCACACCTTCAATTCCCCAGTCAGTATTCATACACTTCTAGCAAACACCCTGTCACTCACCCAGTGTGTCTCCTTATAGTACTGTAATCATTCAGTCAGTAAGCATGTAGTCTCTTAGGGCCATATGTAGGTAGCATACAATTTACCACTTCTTAAATACCGAACTTTACCGATTCGGTATTTAAGAAGTGGTAACTTGTATGTAGGTAATTAGTCGGTAAATATTACCGATTCGGAATGGGTTGGTAATTTAGAATCGGTATTTACCGATTCGGTAATGGTAACTGTCTTCCCATTGATTCCTATGGGCCAGGAGGTCCATAGGAATCAATGGGAAGACAGTTACCATTACCGAATCGGTAAATACCGATTCGGTAATGGGGGGAGCACAATCAAGGGTGGCAGGGTGTCACAGTGACACCCTGTTGCACCCCTGATTCCTGCATGTGTGCACATGTGGCACACATACATGCCCTAAGGGCATGTATGTCTGCCACATTGCACACTTCAAAGTTCACAAAAATGCTTTTTCACAGCTAATCGTCATTTACCACCAACTTTTAGTTGGTGGTAAATAACGAATCCCCACACCCACGACACACTCCCCCTACATCTCATTTCAGGATTCGGTATTTACCGAATCGGTAAAATTACCGATTCGGTAATTTTACCGATTCGGTAAATTACCGAATCCTGAAATGTGCCCCCTACATACCAAAAGCCTAAATACCGGTCGGTAACGAGATATTTACCGAAAATCGGCCGTTACCGACCGGTATTAGGCTTCCTACATATGGCCCCTAGTGAGGTAGGCTTTAGGGCATGAGCTGTAGTATGCACTATGCATGTAGTGTTTTAACCATTGTCACACTTGTGCTTCAGGGCTATAGTTTCTTAGTCAGTTTTTATATAAAATGTGTTTCTACAGTAATAGAATAGTATAAATTTGAAAGTTATTAATATACATTTATTTGTGATTCTTTTTTACAGATACTGTTTTTCAACGTTAAAATAGAGAAATCATGCCAGAAAAAAAAAGAAATAGAAAAGAACAGAGACAGGAGGATTACTTGAAGAAACATCAACCACAAGTATTGAATGTACAAGATAATGTGGCTAAAAGGAAAAAATCTTCTGGTAAGATCACAAAGCAATTTATTAAAATGTTTGTAGGACCAAACAGAATGTACATAATGCTGGAACTACTGAGAATTCTTCAAGTAAGAAAAAATTCAAAATAAGAGGAAAAGCAAATGGTCAGTCAAAGGAGATAAAGTATGGTAAAAGAAGGCAAAATCAGTATAAGGAATTACACAAAAAAATATTTTACAAGAGAGTAGTGCATAATTTGCTGAAAGATGTGAAGAAATATAAAAAGAGAGCTTTATTTTATAAAAAGAAGAAGCATATTGAAAACATTGTGGAAAAGGCTTTTGAAATAAAAAGGAAACAGTTTATTTTAGTATTAAACAGAATACGATCACTAGATAAACCAATCCATGTAATGAAGGCCAAAAGTAGGAGGAAAAGAGTTATTAATAAAAAAAAAAAATTGTGAGGTTTTTTTGGGAGAATGGAAACACAGTTCCAGTTCAGAGCCTTTTTTTAACGAAGAGAGTTATTCACAGAGTGAAAAATTATTGTATGCAGTTGACACCAGTGGTAGAGGTTATGAGGTTAGCGACGGTTGTCCAATTGAGAAAGAGAAAATGGTTGAAAGAAATGCAGAAGAAGTGATAGCTGATGAAGTTTTAGGGAGACGTGCTAAAAACCCTGTGTACACTTGGGATTGCAGTAGTATTTGCAGTGTACGACAGGAATCTATTGAAAAATGATGTAGATTTTACGAGCCTATACTAAAAAAAGCGTAAAACAAAAGATTAAGCTGTTGCAAGGACTAGACCCTTGCAGAGTGAGAAAACATACTGGTTTGCAAGGTCATTCTCTGGCTTGTCTTTCTAGGAAAGTTTGTCAAAGTATTTTTCACCATTTCAGAATGCTGGCAGTACATCATACTCAAATGCGGAAGTTAGTGAGAAGGTTGTATTATGCAAAAAGTCCAGCACTAAAGTTAAGTGAGTTGAACAGTGCTGTTTTGCGTGGGTCAGTATCAGATGTGAAGCAGGTCTGTGGTGATATTGAGTTTTGTTACTTTGGTCCTCAGCAAGAGAGTGAAGAAACTGACACATTAGTAGAACAACATGTTGAAGACAATGTACAACCCTTAATTACAGAAAAATTTGAGGATGAAATCACAAAGTTTAAGGTCATTTCAGGTGAAAGACCAAATGTTTCTTGTATTTGTTGTCGGCGAAGTCACTATAAAAATCAGACTAGGGGTGTCAATCTGTATTTAAAAAGTGAAATAGAAGATAATGATAAGTGGATGGAATTTGCAACTTATTTGTTGGTAGAGGGTTGTTTTGATTTGGGATCTGAGCAGCGTATTTGCAAATATTGTTATAACAAATTAGATGAGAATAAAATGCCTGCTAGAGCTGTTCATAATAATCTACAGTTGGTTGCTATTCCACCAGAGCTGATAGATTTAAATACGTATGAGTCTATTCTCATACAATGTGTTTACCCGTTTCAGGCTATTGTTCGTATGGAGCCCAAAACAGGTAAATTACCTCCATCAGAAGGGCAAAGAGGATTGAAAGGAAGAGTTGTGTATTTACCGTTAGATTTAAGGAAAAATATTGAAACTATTGGTGTAGACCATGCAGAAAATGAGCCACTAGTCATTCTAGTTAATGGTGTTCCTACTTATAATAAGAACATTTGGCAAGAGTTAGTGGATGTTAGAAAAGTGCAAAAGGCATCATTGTATCTGTTAAAAAATAATGAGTACTATAGAAATGTGTTTGTAGGAGAAGAAGAAATAGATTTAGCAGAATATACTGAAACATTAGGTGGACAAATAGAAAAAGTGGACATGTCCAGATGTGAAGAAATCTATGAACATTACAGTGTGCATCCACTTCATTCCAAAGAGGTGATGGGGAATACAATTGAGTTGTTTCAAATGAAAAAAGCAACAGGAAGTCCCATGAGTGTATGGGAAGAGAGCTTGGAAGCTCGTTGTTTCCCGCAGTTGATTCCAACGAGAAAAGGTGGACGATATGATGAACGTCCTGTGCAGATTCCTGCATCTGAATATCGGACAACAAGATTATATGCAGAAGATCCAAGATTTCTACAATGTATCCCTTATATGTTTCATCTTCTGTTTGAAAGTGACTTGTCTGGACTTTCATATTCAGTAAATCACATTTTAAAAACTGGAATGCATCTACAAAATGAAACTGCAAAGGATTTTATGGATAAAGTGCATTAGAGAGATGATCATTTAGAATCTCAGTTGATTAATCTGATGGCATGTCAGCGTGGGACTAATGAATATTGGTACCGTCGACATGGAGAACTGAAATGTATGCTACGGAACTTGGGAACTCCTACATGGTTTGTTACACTAAACTGTGCTGAGTATGCTTGGGATGATTTACTTGAATTTCTTCGAGAGGCAAATTCCAATATAAAAAATATTGAATACAAGACACCTGGAGAATTGTGCTCTTTGGATCCTGTCAATGTATGCAGATATTTCAATCATAGTTTTGAAGCTATGATGTCTTTCATCTGCAATAAAAAGAATCCTCCTCTTGGAGAAGTTGTGGATTTCTTTTGGAGAAAGGAGTATCAAGCAAGAGGTGTTCCTCACATTCATATGTTGTTATGGATCAAGGATGCCCCCAAATTTGGAACAGATTCAGATGACACTGTTTTGTCTTTCATTGAAGATTATGCTACATGTGCTCTTCCCAATAGCAGAGAAGATAAAAACTTAAAACAACAAGTCTTACGATTTCAAAGGCACAGGTGTGGAAAATACTGTTGACGAAAGTACAAGTCAAAGGATAAGTTCTATACCAAATGTCGTTTTGGATTTCCACGTCCTGTATTATCCAAAGGAAGAGTGAACAGTTTTATGTCAGCTATGCGACATACCATCACAAGAAAGTCTCAGAAAAACACCTACAACTTAAGAAGAAGCGAAGAATCGAAATACATAAATGACTACAATCCAGTTATTTTATCCATGTGGAACGCTAACATGGATATTCAATATGTTGCGCACAATTCCATTGCTGTTGCTCGATATGTAACGTCTTACATTACTAAATCAGAAAAGACTGAATTGAAAGAAATGTGGGAAGAGATTTCTCACGAGAAGACTCTAAGTAAGAAATTATACAGTTTCAGTTTGAAGATGTTATAGCATCGTGAAATTGGAGCATATGAATGTTCAGATCGGTTATCATCTGCAAATCTATATTCCAAAAGTAGAAGAATCATTTGGGTGAGTCTAGGTGTTGAAAGAATGTGAAATCGGGTACTGAAATCTGTTCAAGAAATTGAATATTTAGCAGAAAATTAACCAGAAAGTATAGATATTTTGAAAACTAATATGTTGGACACATACTACCCAAATAGAAGTCATCATCTTGAAAACATGTGTCTCTATGAAGTGCTGCAAAACTACACTTTTAAACGGAATACTACAGAGAACATCAACGATGGAAAATATGCAGTGATTGGTTCCGAAGGATGTCTGGTGAAACAAAGGAAAGGAAATTTAATTAATCACAGGAAACGAGTTGCGACACTGCTGACAAAAAGGAATTTTACTATTTAGCCCTTTTGCAAATGTTCAAACCATGGCGTTCAGAACTGGAATTACTTGGAGATTTTCCCAGCTCTGAAGATTCATTTAATGCTTCTAAAGATAGCATGCAATGCAGTGCTTTCGCAAATTATGGCAAAATGTTTAATGATGAAATTGATCAAGAAGCTACAATTGCAGCTGAGATTGCTAGAGACAGTTCTCAAGACAGTCAAAGTTCTGCTGCACTGAGTCAAGATCCACTAGGACAACCAATTGTTGAAAATGAAGTAGCGATTGCAATGAATGAGGTGGAAACAGCAATGTATCAAGCTCAAGAAGATGCAATACAGTTAGGAAACTTGGAAGAACAACTAAATGTTGAACAGAAACAAATATATCAGCAAGTGAAAGAGCAGATTGACCATGGATTACTTCATGAAAAGAGAGGGTGCTCATGTACATCATTTCAACCTATCCGAATGTATGTGAGTGGTCAAGCTGGAACAGGAAAAAGTTACTTAATTAAAGTAATTACAAGTTATCTGCAGAAAACAACTGATTCGCATTTGTCTTGTGTTGTCACTGCTCCAACTGGGTTGGCAGCACATAACATTAAAGGAATTACTTTACATCGTTTACTAATGCGGCCAGTAGAGCATGAGAACAAATTGGAATACAACAAGCTATCTGGAGAAGCTTGTTGTGAAGTTTCAAGAGTCCTGAAGAAAATGAAACTTCTCATTATTGATGAGGTGAGCATGGTCTCAAACTTGATGCTTGCCTTTGTGGATTTAAGAATGCAGCAAATTCTTAAAACAGAGTATGACGTTTTATTTGGAGGAAAACACGTCATCGTTTTTGGAGATCTACTGCAACTGACTCCGGTAAAAGGACAACCGGTATTTAAAACACTAGCCCATGAAGATACCAGAAAGTCTCTGGGCAGTGTTGGTAATGTGAACATTTGGACTCATTTTGAATACAAAGAACTGACAAGAAATATGCGACAGGCAAATGATGCTGAATATGGAAGTATTCTTCAAGATATAAGAATTGGAATTCTTTCAAAACAAGGCAAACAAGCTTTGGAGAGTCAATTACTTTGCAATGTCTTTCCAAATGAAAATGCAGTTCCTGCAAAAGTGTACGTGGAAATTGCTAAAAATAAATCAGTGATTTGCTTAATGCCAACACTGCGCGAGTGTTCCATATTCAACGAAGAACTATTGAAACTGGAAAATGAAGAAATTGTAAAAATGGAAGGCATCGATAAAATACAGCGTGAAGGAATCACTACTATTTTGATGGGAAAGTTGAGATCAAAACTGGATTGTTTAGAAAAAAAATATCTAAAACTGCTGGTTTAGAAAAGACACTATATGCGTGTGTAAACTGTCGGGTAATTTTAAGGCGTAATTTGGATGTAGAGAAAGGTTTCGTTAATGGTGCAATGGGTAAAGTGGTGGATTTTGTGAATTATCAGAAAAAAGAAGGAATTGAATTTTTAAAAATTAAATTTAATCAGATTTATGAAGTTAAAGAAACTGGTCGTTGTTCAGTTCGTTTTTTGCTTGTTAAAGATTTATATGTCCATAGGAAACAATTTCCATTTTCTCTGGCATACGCCGTGACTATTCATAAATCTCAAGGATTAAGTGTAGACAGTGCATTGGTGAACATTGGATCTACCGTATTTAAAGAGGGTATGGCATATGTTGCTTTGTCGCGAGTCAGAACATTATCTGGTTTGTTTTTGCAGAATCGGGAAAAAAGATTTTGTTCTCTGTTGCATTCTGTTTATGAAAAATTGACAACAGATACAAGTAAAATACAATCTGTTTCAGATGTTCATAATCTTTTGGATGTGTGTTCTGGTTCTACACAATTTTCACAAAATATCCAACAAGATGCTCAGGAATTTTTAATGTATATGCTTACCATTTTTGAAAATGAAGGAGTTGAAAAAGAAAATATTTTTGGCCTTTCTTACAAATGGGAACATCATTGTGAAAATTGCATGTATACATGTAGCACCAATGTAGACACTGAGAGATTTCTGTATTTAACATTACCAGACTGTAAATCAGTGTCTTTCAATAAATTAGTTAAAGGTGCAAATCAAAACATGGAGTGTAGCCAATGTAAATCAGAAATGTTATCCACATTATTCTTAACAAAATATGGAAAATACATAATTTTAATGATGCAACGTTGTACAGCTGACGGAAGAAAATTGGATACTTTAATAAAGCAATTTGTAGCAGCACAACTATCAATATCAGGAAGGACTTTTGTAGCAATTGCAATAATTTTCCATGATGGTCCTTCTACCACATCTGGACATTACACTGCCTATCTAAAATGTGACAAAGGCTGGACACTTTGTAATGATTCCCAGTTGGTTTTTAAACAAAGTTTGCCTAGGGAATTATAAAATTCCTGCCTAATATTTTTAAAGTCAAAGTTTTAGGAAGATAATTCATTCTCTGAGGAATTTATTATTATAATTTAATAGGACTACCATTGGACAATTTATATAAAGAAGGAGTGCAAAAATACCATTTGGCCTCAAGGAAAGGTATATGTTTGAATTATGGACTTTTTGATGGTCATTGATTCGGTGAATATTTAAAAGCGGCAATATTTACAGTTTTTATAAGTTAAAGTTAAAAAATGTTGTAAGCCGTAAGCATTTCATATATGTGTGATTTGTATTTTCTGGTATTTTACTGAGAATAGCATGTTGTTGTTTTTTTAACAATCTTTCTGATTGTTTTTTTTTTGCCCGCTGTTAAGTGACGAGTACGATTGAAATCACTATTTCTAGTGAAATTCAATATATTCTGAGAACAGCAAAAAAGGCAAACAAATGACTTTGTGGAAACCATGCTGTGTTGTAAAAAATGTATTGTTACATGTTATAATGTTTTTTTTCTTTTCTTTCACAGATCCAAATTTTAAAATAAGCAATTTATATTAATTTAGATTGCAATGAAAATCTGAAAAAAATGTATACCGTTTTTTATTCCTATTACTGTGAAGGTAAGTTTAACTAAGTCTCAATATGCAGAATGAGGAGGTCTGCAAGAAGCTACAAAGTTGAAACACGTTTCTAAAAACACTCTGTTTATACCTATGTAGTTTTGAAATCTGACCATAATCAGATATCATGTGACCTGCAAAAAAAGAGATTTGAGGGGTTCATAATATTTCCCATTGAACCTATTGAAGGACCGCAATCATTTCAATCATTCTTCTTTGAAAATCTTTGCAGACAAAACTCTGTGCTTACCTTCTATCATTCGCAAGGAATTTTAAAACCGGAAATATGTCACTTTATGTAACATAGTTATTGCGCAAGATACTCTTTCATATTTACAAAGAGAAGAAAAGGCACTTTTTCTACTCCATGTTAATACAACATCATCATGCACACTTCTTTGCGTTGAAAGGGTGTTCTATAAGTGTTGTTGTGCATGATTGCACTGAATACTCATAGAACAAGACACATCTCTAGATTTATCAGAAATTATAAATCTCGATATGTGTGTGAATGCTGCACCATTCTAAAATTGGTGTAGGAAAGCACAACAAGGAGAATTGTTTTCATTTCTCCACATTTTTATATCTTCAATGCATGCTAAAATGTTCAGCATACATTGAAGGAGAAACATGCATTTTCTCATTGTTTTTGTGCAGGAAGGTGTGTCTTCCTGCAGAAAAACAAACAGCGCATGACACAGATATCCTTGCACTATGGTGCAAGGGTGCCTGTGTCACCACATGGCTGCAGTTTAAGCAGCTGTGCAGAGAGAAGCATAGATTTGCAACATATTTATGTACATATGTTGCATCCCTGTGCTTCGAAGTACTACAGCACACTGCAGTTAAAGAGGTTACTGTGTGATGCTGCAGCACTTCCTCATAGTTCTGCACTTATACATTCACCATACGCTACTAATGCATTCATTCAGTCAATTACGTACTACACATACATTCATCTAAACTTTCACACACTAACAAAGAAATTTAGCTCTTTTTTTAAACCAGGAAAGTGAGTTCTTAGAAGAACTTTTTTTTTCTTCTTTCTTCTTTTATATATATATATTTTTTTTTTCCAACGATTTTGTGATTTTTTTGTTTTTTCTGGAAAAAAAACCAAAAAACAAAACAGTAGGAACAAAACAATGAACTTCAGGGAACAAAAAAAAACAACAAAAAAAAAACTAGCAATGGTGACTTTCTTGCCGGCGGCAGATCAGATCGATCGACTGCTCTCTGTTGCACAAAGTCACATTGCACATAGTGCAGAGCACTTTTAAATATTGAAATTGAGGACGGATGTCCAAGTTTTGGGCTGACGGATGCACTCTTGAAGTGCTCGGCTGCGATGAGGTGGAAGGCGCAGGAGCAGGAGTGTCTCTGATCCGTCGGCATTCTTCTCGTGCAAGATTGTTAGGATGAAGGGTCCTCAGGTGCTTCATCATACTAGCTGTCCCGCACGAGTATTTCTTGTTAGGATCCCCTCGAGGCAGCACTCCTTTGCAAATCTTGCACGTGACCAAGGTGGCATTCGTCTTCGTTTGCCCCTCGGGAAAAGTAAAAAATCTCCACACCACTGAAGAAAAATGTGGTGTGCGTGCTGGCTCCTCCAAAAATTCCACCTCAGATGTATGAGGAGATGCAGGTGATGCCTGCTGCCCTGAAGCCATTTTTAGGAGAAAAAAGTTAGAGCTAAGTGTAAACTTAGTCTAAAAAATCTTCTTCTCTGCAAAGAGATGCTCTTCCAAAGAAGGTGAAAGAAGAATGATTGAAATGGGTGGGGTCTTTCAATAGTTAGAACAGGAAGTGTAATGAACCAATCAAATCTCTTTTTTTGCAGTTCACATGGGATCCGCGCACCGTGCGCATACGCAGCACGCACCCAGCGCGCATACGCGAAATTGAATTAAAAAGAAATATAGGATTAGATGTAAAAATATATTACTTTTAAGACTAGTTTAGAGTTTGTCTTCAATTAATATTCACATGAAATACATATATATGTTTTTTTAAATGTTAAATATTTCGCAGGATCCGCGCACCTACCGCATCATAGACGCACATGACGCATCGCGGAAGCGCGTCAATGTCACGTTACGTACATCAAACGTGTCGCGTATAGGCTGGGAGTCGCGTACCAGTCGCATTGCGATCGCGCACTAAACACGTACCCACCGCATACCATGGTGGATGCTATCGTGTAGGGATCGAGAACGGTGCGCATAGAGTGCGCGGATCCAAAAAACATGGAAAAAATATATAAAATAAAGTTTTGAACATATAGTTAATTTTTTTTTTTAAATATAAAAAAATATGTTTGAAAACCCCAATAAAAACAAATAATATTTTTTAATTTTGAAAAGATTTAAATGAAAAAATAGGTTAAAAAAATAGTGTTAAAAAAGAATTTAAAAAAAACATAATTAATGAAATTGACACACTGAAATTGAAAAATATAGAAATCCAATGAAAATCATTAAACATAATATCTTTAGAGATAAGTTATAGATGGGAATTAGCATTTAAAAAACCTTTGAAATTCACTGAAAAAACCATAGGTTTCATGCACGTTATAGTTAGGAATTGGCATTTAAAAAACCTTGTACATTCACTGAAAAAAACAAAGGTTTCAGGGGCGTTATAGTTAGGAATTGGCATTTAAAAAACCTTAGAAATTCACTGAAAAAACCATAGGTTTCAGGGGTGTTATAGTTAGCTGGACATTTCCCTCGTACAAACCCCTAGAAATTCCCCCGTTATAGTTAGTTCAGCTAACTATAACTCGCGCCCCCGCAATGCACTGCTGATGACGTCACATATTACATCATTCATGACATGGTCAGTGACATCACTGATGACATAACTGATGACATCTGAAATGACATCACTGATGACATCACTGATGAGGTCATCCAGTGAGTGTGTGTTTCTGTAAATTTTAAATATGTTTAATATATATATAGGGAAAAACCTATGGAAGAATGAGTGGGTGTATAAGTGTGTAAATGGATGATTTAGTAGGTGCGTGACTGACTCTATAAGTGAATCATTAAACGTATCTTACTGCAGACTAGTGACTAAACTGTGTGAATGTCTGTATCTGTCTGTCTGTTGGTGTATAAGCGGCTGCATGGTTTTGTGAATAGCTATATGAGTGTCTCTATGGGTTATTGATTGGTTGTCTGAGTATCTGTATGGGTGCCTGAGTGTTTGTGTGGGTGGGGTGTGTGTGACTCTGTGCATACATGTGTGAGTGGGTGATTCTATGAGTGCATGGTTTTAAGAGTGCATCTGTGATGGACTGTATGGTTGGGTGAGTGTATGTATGGGTGTGTTACGGATTGAATGTATATCTCAGTGGTACATGTGTGACTAACTACATATGTGAAAGGCAGTATATATGTGTGTAAGAGTATATAAGTGGGTATATGTATGGATGAGTGTGTGCTTGTATCAGTGATTGTATAAGAGCATAAGAATGTGGTACTATTTTTATGAGTAAGTGAACTTGTGTGTGTATAACTGCATAGGTGAGTAAATGGAAGTGTGAGTAATTATTTGCATGACTGACTAGGTGTGAGAGTACCTCTATGGATGATTGGTGGTGTGTGAGTGTCTATGTAGGTGTATAAATGCATATGATAGTCCTGTACTGAGTGACTGTAAGTATGAGTGACTGTACAGGTGAGTGAGTGTATGTGTGTGTAGATCTAAGAGTCAATGAGTGGGTATGTAGTTATTGGTATTGGAGTATGTATGCCAAATTGCAGCTACATTCCAAAACATAGATAGCATGGTCCGTTCGGCATGTTGGATGTTGATTAATGGCTTGTAACCTGTCACTAAAAGCAGTATGGTATGTAGAATCATTAGAATGTTAGAATCATATTGACAAGCCTTGCAACTAGAACACTTGAAGTAGCCTTTTCTGGCTACGAGCCATCCCCCTACAACTTGATCCTCTGGGCTACTCTTCACTAATGCATTGGCCATTGATGCTGTTTTTCTTTATGTTATGGCCGGATGTTTAGGGAGTAAGTCACCAATTATCGGGTCATCCAAAACAATGGGCCAATTGCATCTAATGATGCCTCGTAGCTGTTGTTCCTGTCTGGAGTATGTCATAATGAGTCTAGTGGGTTCTTTAGATGCATCCACACAGTTACTAACTGCAACCTGTGATTTTGCGTTGTACTGCAAAAGATCTTCCTTAGTTCGATTTCTAGATTGCATTATGGTGGCATCTATGGTTTGTGTTTTGTAGCCTCTCTCCAAAAATCGTTTTTTACTTTCCGTCTGTTTAATTTCTAAATCTTTTTCTTCACTGCATATTCTACGTATACAAAGCATTTCCCCGTAGGGAATGCTTTGTATCAAATATGGAGGATGCGCTATAGACGCATGTAACATAGTATTAACTGCAGTGTCCTTGCGAAACAGTGATGTGGTCAGAATATCATTGACTACATTGATTTGCACATCCAAAAATGTAATTTTCTTGTCACTAATGCTAGATGTAAAATTCAGATTAACATCATTGACAATGATTAGTGCAATAAATTCCCTGGTTTCATGCTCTGTACCGTACCACACAATAAACACATCGTCAATAAATCTAAGCCACGAAATAATGTTCTCTTTGTAAATGTGCACAAATTGTCTCTTGAAGACCAGCTCCTCCCACCAACCCATGAACAAACAAGCATAGCTGGGGGAGAAGCTGGCCCCCATTGCCACACCCTGTATCTGCTGGTACATTTGGTTTTTAAACATAAAAAGATTATTTTCAAGACAGATGGTCAGCATGTCAATAAACATTTTGTTGTGCTGGACAAACTTGAGTGGTCTGTTTGCCAAGAAATGCTCAACAGCTCTTATCCCATCGGGGTTTCTGATGCAAGTGTACAATTAGGATACGTCAAGAGCTATTAAATAATAACCCTTCTACCAATGTATATCCTTGATTTTTCGAATGAATTGACTCGTATCCTGCACATACAATTTAAGGTTGTGGACATGTTCTTATAAAAAGAAGTCAAAATACCTCGACATGTTCTCTAACGGTCCATAAAATCCCGCGATGATGGGCCTTTCTGGTGGTCTGTTAATGTTTTTGTGCACCTTGGGAATTAAATATATTGAGGGTATTGTTGGATGCTCTTTCTTTAAATATTTATATTCCTCAAGTCTCAAAAGACCCCTGCTTTTCAATGCCAACAATTTAGTAAAAAAGAGATCTTGTGTGGCTTTGAATTTGTGGAGAGAACTTTTGTGGTAGCAATCAGTTTTATTCAGTTGGGAATAAGCCTCTTTCAAATAATCCTGTAAGGGCCACAGTACAATATTTCCCCCCTTATCAGAATTCCTAATTACTACATTCTTCTTCTTTTTGAGTTTTGCAATCAATTGGCCATATTTTATTTCATGGTTGGATACTCTTCTTTTGTTTTTGTTGATATTGATATTCAACTTCTTCACCTGTGGCACCACTTGTTCATTAAAAAACGTCCAAAGAATCCCTTGGCATGATGGGGGTAAATTTTGGTTTTTCTTTGAAGGGCGTATCTGGTTTCGCACAAACCTCTAATCCAGATGGCCCACATTGAAGGGCCACTTTTGTTTGCTTCCTGAATTAGAACTTCAACTGGGGCCCTGCCATCCTGCTCCAGCTCATGTAAGTCTTCATTCATCATTCCGATATATATGCTGATCTGAAAACTTTTAAAATTGTTTTAGTTAACAGAGGGGGACATGTAGGGTCTTGCGAGTTTTATGACAAAACCCTTTTTGCTCCTAATGGACTCCGTAGAGCTGTGACGTAGGTGTCAGAGTAAAATACAATGAAAGCCTTTTCTAGAATATTGAGTTTGCAGTTACCTGCAGAAGAATAAAGACGTGTAATACTAAGCTTCGAGTGTGGCATAATCATTGGCTCCTACTCATGCTGGGGAGTACGCTACAGGATGGTAAGGTACGCATCTATTCCGAGATGCACACTCATTCTACAAAAACCTCTGAAGGGTCCGCTATGTGTGCTAAGGGTGATATCCCGCCTGGCATAAGTTGGTACATAATTCACAATAAATGGTAACAATTTCTTCCGTTGAAGCTTTTGGCAGTTACATGAACCATGGATGTTACAAGTATTTTGCCATAGCTTTGTGTCTTAGGAGCCACACCCTTCGCAGGAATTTGGCTAATGCACAGGCAAATAATGGTCTAGGGTCCGATCTTAAAATTCTTAGGGTTTAAGCGTGTCTCATGGTGTCCATCTGGGAACAGGCAGGTTTAGTCCAGGACAGCCTTGGTCGAGTGTCAGTAGGGCATGCAAATCGGATGTGTGCATCAGTTTCTTTGGAGAAATTTCCTGAAACAAAAAATCTATCTTTGTTGTCAAAAATCACACATTTGCACAGTAGTCCCTGCAAATTGTGCGCAGACCTGCTCCTTGTAAAATCTCACAGCACTATCACCAGGGTCACTGGAATTATGTGGTGCAAGAGCACCAAATTATGCAACAGGGTGGACTAAATTATGTGCCAAGAAAAGCTAAATTATGCGACACAATGCTGCACTTTTTTGACAGTATTACTTTTTTGTGAATTAAAAACTTTATACTGCCTGAGCAAAGATTTTACCTCAATAGCACCAGTATAGCAACCAAATACATAAACAAGTATCTGAATGATAAACAGTCAACCTTTGTTCTCACTTTTAACCCATTTGAGCTGCAAACACTTTTTTAATATAAATCTGCAGATTATGCAGAGATGACAGTTTATGTGGCATTAGTTTTTTTAAATGTGTGCCTTTCTTCTGGGATCACATTGGCCTCTGAGGGGAAAACACACATTTATAAAAAATAAAGTCACATAATCTATAATTTCTGCATAATCTGCAGGTTTGCAAATGAAAATATTTTAGCACATAAAATGGGCCAAAACAGCCCCCTGACTCTTATTATTGTTTTTTTTTAGAATATATGTGATTTCCCAATGAGGCCACGATCACCCATCCAACCCGCCCCACCACCCCCTTGGGAAAACACACATTTTCAAAAAGAAAATTAGGGTACACTGAGAGTCGGCCCATATGACAGTAGGGCCGACCCCCTGACAATTTCATTGTTTATTTTTATTTTACATTTTTCTTTCCCCCGGGCACCACTGATTTATTTTCTCTGTGCGGGTGATACAGATATTAAGCCGTTGTGTCTCTTGTTTAACATGGGAAATGCCACATACTTTCAGTCATTCAATATAGATTGCTTACTTATGGGAAAAGTGTGCCTTCTGCATGCCTACCTGTGTTCTCTACTCCCAAATGATGCCAGGCTGAAGAAAATGGGTAGCTTTTTAGGGGCCAGTGCACATACCGGGTTTCAGATGTGTGTTCACACCGATACAGGCTATCAATATGTGTGATGATATCTACGCATCACATCATTAGAGTCCTTGGTCAGTGCCATCTGCCTGAGCTTCAAAGGTTGCCCTACATTGTCACTGGTAGATGAAGCTCACATCTCGAGCTGCCTCACTTTTGTCTCTGTGGTCAGGCTGGCTCCATACTAGGCCTGGACAACATTTTAATTATGCTGGAGTAAACTGAGTAATTTATGCTAGAGAAAACTGAGTAATTTTTGTGATTTAGTGTTATTCTTTTGAGGCAAACTTACTGAATATTATGTGATAACATTGGTTCACATAATTATGAGTAATTTGGCACAAACATCTTACCGCAGGAGCACAAGACCAACAAATGTAGGAAGAGCGAGTGGCTGCTTGTGTTCTGTTGCATTTAAGCTATTTTTTTAGAGCAAAATGAATCCTCTGGTCCATTTTGTCCACAAGGGTGCAATAACTCTAAATGCAGGGTTGCCCTCATTGTGTAATTCTGCATAATGTAGTGCCATTTTCCTGTAATTTAGCGTTATTAGGCTACAGCAAATTATGTGGAAGAAGCTGACAAGGACTGATATGAGGGTGGGCAAAGGCTTGCCCTGCACTCACATGCTGGTACTGGGCATAAAAGTGGACCCCACAAATCTCTGCTCAGAACACTCATAGCCCTGTGAAGAATCAGAAGAAGAACTGCCCTGCTGTCTGAAGAACCTGAAGGGAGACTAGACCTGCTTGCCTTGAACTAGGACCCAGTTGTAACATCAAGGGTCAGTTGACTAACCTTCCATTTGAACTACCGGGACACAACAAGCTTCCAAAAGCCTCTTTCCCTGCATCTGTCCAGCTTAGCAGTTCTAACTGGACCGGCACTGAACTCTCCTGCTGGCTTCTGCTGGGGTGAGTTCTAACCCCCTACTAGTGGACCCTTGGTTGGTGTTAGAGTGTTCTCACCTCCTGTCCCCAAACTGCAAATAGAGGGACTTAGAAACATTTTTGCAACTTTCTGCCTGGAGAAGCCCAAACTGTCGACGTTGAATTGCTGTTCAGTCTCAACTTGCTGGTTTGCCTTGCTGAAGGAAATCTGACTTCCAGAAAAGTTTCTAAGTCTGAATGTAGAGTGCTTCATCGGACTGACAACGGGCAGCATCCGATCGATGCTCTTCAGCAACTCACCATTGTCGAGCCCCACTTTGGATCCAACTTTCAGCTTGCACTGCCAACAACTCATTGATGAACACTTTTTCTCCATAAACGTTTCTAAGCCAGAAAATAAACTTTCCACCAGGACAAAACTGGTCCCTGTTTACGACCCACACTCCATCTCAGTCAGCCTTAACTTTTGACTTTGACTGGGTATGGCATGATCAGATAACCACAGTTGATGCTTTGTGCTTTTTTGTGCTTTTTTAAATTAAAATATTCGCTATTCTTTCTAAATTGGTTTGGAATTTTTCATGAGCTATGTTGTCACTTTATTACTGTTTGAGTATTGCATAAATACTGTACACGCTGTGGCTAAGGTAAGCCTGACTGAGGATAAGCATAGGTTCATTTAGCGACTTTAGTGGTTCACTCAATAAGGGGATGCAGGTTCATGCACTGTGTTTATACCATGGTGCATGCACCTTATGGTTACTGATGAACAATGTGTATCACAACATACATGAACACTGTGGGCTTAGATCATATTGTGACACACGTCTATACACCATATTTGTGTCACTGTATGTAAAACCTGTGGTAACACAGCACCACTAGAATACTGCATGGACTACTATACACACACCACAAGGTACCACAATTGCACACAGTTTCTGTTTATATTGCGGGGCAAACACCCTAAGCTCACAATGGTGACACCTATACTTTATACGTATCATGAGTCAAGGCAAGTGCGAAGCCAGGCACGCACATTTGATGTAAAAATATGTGAATACATACACCCAGCATTGATACAAGCACACCATCATGTTCTGTCTGTCTGGCTTAATGTGTCAATGCATGCTGACACAGACATGAATATATACTGTTTTTCTGCACTAGAACATTAAACCCAGACCTATTGGCTTTGCCATCGCTTGTTTTCATTTTCTAAACATTGTGCGAAACGTCGTTCTACATTCTATCTTCATTGCAGCACCACAAGGCCTCCAAAAACATAACTCTTCATTCATCTTTCAAAGAACCCCTCAGACTGTGGACTTTGCGTCCCTGAAATACCCATGATTCAGCCTGTCCCCCAAGACTTTACTAAAACATTGGCTTGTATTATATACAACCTTCAGTTATGGAAGTACAGTACGTTCTCATGACAAAGTCGATTCACCAGAACATAGCAAATTACTTTCCATTACTTCCTGTCATGCAGATTCAATTATCCTTCGTGCACGTGCATGGATGTCAATCATCCTCACAGCATCCGTGCCTCTATATCTGACTCCCATTAAAGTCAATGAGCCCCGTTCCCAAGCTCCTGTTCTGTTACAGTACGGTACAGTCCCTGATCCTTCCCATAGAAACGGCAGCACATTCCTGGATGCAAATGAACAGCTGGAAGGAGTAACAGCCCAAGAGATCTATCAAGGGAACCCCCAGCCGCGTGCCGGCTGACGCGCTCAGGCGGAGTGCGATGCCGGCCGCCTCCCGGGGCTTCCCACATTGCACATAATGTTTGTTGAATTAGCTCAGCTGATGGACTGACTGCAGCTGAAGTGCTTTAACAACGCGCTCATGCTAAAAAATGGCATAAAACGAATTATCATGTATATGTTTTCAACTGGTTCTTGTAGCGTGTGACACTAATACTGCCTCGCGGATCTCTGTCTTTCAATTATAAACGAAAGGAGGTATTGTTTTTTTGTTTTCTTTTTCTACTAAAGTTTAAAGGAAAGATTTTTTTTTTTTAACTCAGCATTTTATATGAGGTGGATAACCAATAAAACGGAGCACTTAAGACACAACAGCAGTCGCACACAGTCCTATTTAAGTCATTATCTGGGGAGGATAAAGCTGCATGCCGCTTGAATATTGGCAGATCTATTCTCGTCGCACGCCAGGAGGCCCTGGAACAAAAGACTCTCTGTGTCGACAGAGGCCTTTTCTTAAAATATTAGTCTCTTATGACCGAGGAAAAGGAGTATGGTATTGAATTCATACTGAGAATGGGAAAAATGAAGCGAATAAAGAGGAAGAACATTAAGGTTAACTGAACTCGGAATAAAGGGTTTGGGTTAAACGGCTACTCTTTGCAGAGGTATTTCGTTCAATAGAGCTCTAAATTTACTTTAGCACATTCCTTAATTTTTCATTTGGCTCTTGTCTTTGAGCATCTGGAGAATGACATCTTGTTTCTTTCCCCACACATGCTTACGGGAACTTCTTGGTATAGAGTGGGAGCTTCACAGCGCCCCATTTCATCACTGTTATTAACTTAACTTCATTCTAGAGAGATACAGGATTCATCTGTTAGCCGTTAGTAGGCCTGATATGTCATCTGTAGATGCGCTCGCCATTCAGGGCCAGAATATGAATTCACAAACTAGGTGCACATGCCAGGCCCTTCTAGGTTGTGATAGCAAGTTTGGGGAAAAGATGCTCCATGTGGTTATTAAAAAAAGATGCAGTATTTAAAGCTAGCTTCGGCTTAGTTGCACACTCTACTTCATAATGAGTGCCCTAACAAAGACCTTCTACCCCCTACTTCTACCCCTGAACATTGATCACCCCTTGAAATCACCCATCCCCCTCTTGATAAGGTTTCATCTTTAAAACCTTTAACATCTCCATTTGTGTCCTTGCCACATGGGCCTCTTCTTCATCATCCTTCCCGCACTAGGCCCAGGAAGACACACCATTGAGTATCTATGATATCTCTACTTCATTTCCTGGTAAAATTGTCATCTGTTTTCCTGCCCAGCACTGAGATCTCTTTCTCCACTCACTTACAGTGACAAGAAACCTCTTTATTCCTTACAAAATGCAAAATACCTCAAACTCTACGCACTGAGCCATCCTTGGGAGAAAGATTGCTCCACTCAGTGCTTAATGAAAAAGTCTGCTTTAATGGAAGCAAGCTGAGCTCTTACATATAATCATCGGCTTGATCGTACATTCTACTTTGCAACAAGTAATCTATCAATGAACTTTTACCCCCACCCCACAAACTCAGCAAACCCCTAATTTTATAACATTTCATCTATTACAAGTTTAATGTTTCCCTTTGTGTCCCAGCCAAATAGTTCTCAATTTCATTCACCTGCCCACACTAAGCTGAGGTGGGCTGCATCATTGAGTAGCCATGTTATAATTACTTCCATTCATCTTCACCTAAACTTGTCATCTGCTTTCATTCCTAGCCCTGAGGTCTCTTTCTTTGCCTCCAGGAAAGCCCTCCCTTGTGGTGTTCTTTCTGTGCACAACCTCCTCACTAATCTTGATTATATGCCCTTCCCAGATTGTATCCATTCCTTCACCGCTTCTACTACCTTAGTATGTCCTTTTCTCTAACACCGACAAGTGTACAACATTTGGCTGAAATAAGATTGGCAATTTATGAGTCATATCATCATGTCTCACTATCCCTACCCCCCTCGCTTTGCAGAAACAAGAAACTTCTCTGTTTATCTCCTTCTTCACTTTGCCCCCGCTAGAGACTCCTGGGCAGCATCTGAGACTACATGAACTCTATTGTTTCCCACCTGTCCTCCACTAGGGATAAATCCTTCTTTACCATTTTCACCAACTCTAACCTTCTGGTGACATTTCAGCCTAAGGCACTACCTCAGTGCTCCTGAAACCTGTTCATTCAATACCTCTTTCATACCTTCATGTCCAAACAATTGTCCCTGAATGTTATCTCTCACTAGACAGTATTCATTCACAGCCCTTACTGAGCAGATCCTTTGGTTACCAGACCTGTCTGTCCTCACCCATAACCCACATCCCTTTTGGGCCATCTTGACTTTCACCACATCTATCCGCAGTTTGATCATTGATAGTCTTCCATTCTTCCATTGCACAACACCATAATGCTGGGCTCCAACCACTTCCAAAATCCTGAATGCTCAAAGAAAACACCACCACAAATATGGTCTGGAAAAGTCCAGCTTCTCTGTTAACCCCCACACAAATATCACCTGAGTTACGATGCCCTCAAGAACATATACTTTGATTGCCCTAAGGTCATCTCCCTTGACTCCGTTTCCTATGCCCATGCCTCCAAAATTCTCCTCACAAATTCACCTCATGTGGTTCATATCCCAAACACATTTGCTGTAAAATGCTACTCCTGCCAGTCTCCCCTCAATAGTCAGTAGTGATCCGCCCTTCACCATCAGCATCATAAACTGCACAGCATTATCTTTCGTATGTTCCATATCCACCCTGCCACATCCTCTCCTTTTTGCCCCTCCCCTCACAAATTCAGTCCCGACTTTTCTATACAACTTCCCTATGGAGGCTGCTAGGGAACCTTCTGCTATTATCTACATCTCTCTTCTCCCTAGCTCTCACTGCTCTTCTGCCATCTTTTCCCTCGCTTGTGCTGCGTCTGGTGTCAAACCATGAAACCTCGACCACTAAAATTAAGATAAAAAAAACACTAACTGAGTTTGGAGCCCAGGTATGTTTCTTGCTCTGAAAACCACATTCCACCACAGACATTTCAAAACCACCTATTGAAGCAGTCTTACCAGTCAGTGATCAGTTGCAGACAGCCTTTTATACACACAAACAAGGGCCTGGTTTTCAATCTTAAACAACTCACTCCTGTTCGCAAGCTCAGCACCCCACAGTTCAATAGCCAGCAACACTGGAAAGCACTCCAGGAATGTGCTGCTGTGTCTGCAGCATACTCAATACGTTTTCCAACTTCCAACTGTCAGCAAACCCTTGCCCCTGCCAGTGAAGTCAAAAACCCTTGCTCCACATGCATCAGAAAATATCCTGATATCCAGAGGACTTGCTCTGGGAATCCACATCATCACACCAGTGTACTCATCAAGGAACCTCAGCCAGAAGTACATGTCCTGCCTAACTGCACAGGTATCCTTACCTAGTGGTGGTGTTTACTTGCTCCCTTCATAGTCAGGTCCATGTGCTTCCAGAAATCCAACCCTGGTACCACCACCATGCATGCAAATTTCAGATACCCCAAAGCCTACTGCAGTTTCTGAAGATCACACTTTGGTCTAGACACCACCTCACTCATCAATCACCTTAATATCATCCATTTGTCAGCTAGCAATTGGGACCCTATGGCCCTAGGAAAGCCAGATTCGTGGCAGAAATCTCTGTTTCTCCTCTGCTGGGGGCATACCCAGTCATCTGCTACTTGCTGCATGATTGAGATTGACCTTGTGCACCCCCTTGAACATTTACCTAACCCACAAAGAAAAAGTAATTTAAGTAGTAAATCACTTGCTCAGAACTAATTCTTATTGTTATTACCCACTCCACGAATATATTAAAGCATTCAAAAGCCACACAGTCCACAGAGTACCCAATGGGCATAGTCTTATCCACGTACTAGTGTCCACTAAACTGGATACCCAGCTGAGAGAAATACTCTGGTTGGACCGGCAGTAAGTGGAATGCTGATTGTATGTTACTCTTTTCCATGTCTGCTCTCTTGCCACCAATTACAAATAAAGGGTATAACCCAATTAAGCCACTGGGGCCTGGATAATAGACAGTACAGTCGGAAGAAGCGGTCTCAGCGGAACAACTTCTGAGAACACACACAGCTAAACACCAACAGGTATACATTTTCACACACGTAGAAATCCATGTTCAATATTATTTAATCATATTAAACATCCTAAGATGTTCACAAGCCAGCAAAACATCTGGAAATGATGTGCAACAGTAGTGCCCCATTCAAAGGGAGGAGAAGAGGGGGAGGTTGTGTGCATCAGGTGAGGGTTGGTAAGTGAAATGGATGATAGTGACAATTATAAGCATCACAGTACTATTTATAAAAGGGGAGGCTTGTCCAGCCTCACAATTGAGTATCAGCAAATAAATAGCCGTTGTTGATAATACACAGGCACAATGAAAAAGCACTGTTGACCAAACTGGCATCAACATGTGACAAAGTCAAAGTTTCGACCCCACTAGAAAGTAGGTTGCTTTAGTCCTTACATGCAAGGACATACACGACGACCCACCAACACCAGCAACAGGCAGCCCGCAGAAGCTGGAACAAGATCACAGCAGACCAGCTCGCCACCTCCCTGAACCAGCACCCTCCTGCCAGCTCAGCGAACCCCAGCCAAGCCGCCGACAACCTCACGAAGTGGATCAGCAACTGCGCGGACGAACTCGCCCCACTGAGGACCCCGCCTAGCAGACCCGGCAGCAAGAAGGCCCCATGGTTCACCGACGAACTCAAGAGCTCCAAGAAGAACTGCCGAGCCCTCGAGAAAGTCTGGAGAAGGGAACCGACACCAGACAACAGGACCTCCTTCAAACTTGCCACCCGGAAACACCACCAGCTGATCCGCGCCGCCAAGAAAACAGCATTCAAAGACCGGTTGGACAACAACGCACACAACTGCAAGGAACTCTTCAACATCGTGAAAGAGCTTTCCAACCCCAGCGCAGGAAACAACGACATCACCCCATCGCAAGACCTCTGCAACTCCCTCGCTTCATACTTCCACAACAAGATCGCGGACATACATAACAGCTTCAACAACCAACCAACGCACACCATGACCGAACAACCACCCCCCACCACCACCCTCCACGCCTGGACCCCGATCAGCACCGAAGACACCATCCGCACGATGAACTCCATCCACTCCGGATCACCGACCGACCCGTGCCCTCACCACGTCTTCAACAAGGCCGACGCTGTCATCGCACCCCACCTGCGAGACATCATCAACACTTCCTTCGACACCACCATCTTCCCTGAGAGCTGGAAGCACTCGAACTCAGCGCCCTACTTAAGAAACCTACAGCGGACCCCACCGACCTCAAGAATTACCGCCCCATCTCGCTCCTCCCGTTTCCAGCCAAAGTCATCGAGAAGACCGTCAACAAGCAGATGGCCGCCTTCCTCGAGACAAACGGATCCCTCGACCCCTCACAGTCCGGCTTCCGAGCCAATCACAGCACCGAGACCGCCCTCATCGCCGCCACCGATGACATCCGAGCCCTGATGGACAATGGAGAAACAGCGGCCCTCATCCTCCTAGACCTCTCTGCGGCATTCGACACGGTCTGCCACCGCACCCTAGTACGGCACCTCAGCAACATCGGAATCCAGGACAAGGCGCTGGACTGGATCATCTCCTTCCTCGACGGAAGAACACAGAGAGTCCGCGTACCACCGTACAAGTCAGAGGCCTCCGAAGTCACCTGCGGCGTCCCTCAAGGATCATCTCTGAGCCCCACCCTCTTCAACGTCTACATGAGCCCCCTCGCGGCCATCGTACGCAAACACAACCTCAGCATAATCTCCTACGCCGACGACACCCAACTGATCCTCTCCCTGACCAACGACCCCGCCGCCGCCAGATCCAACCTGCACGAAGGGATGAAAGAGGTAGCCGAGTGGATGACGACCAGCCGCCTGAAACTGAACTCGGACAAGACGGAGGTCCTCATCCTGGGCTCCTCACCCTCCGCCTGGGACGACTCCTGGTGGCCTCCCGCCCTGGGCACCGCACCCAAACCGACAGACCATGCACGCAACCTGGGCTTCCTCCTGGACTCCTCCCTCTCCATGACCAGGCAAGTCAACAACGTCTCCTCGGCGTGCTTCAACATCCTACGCATGCTACGGAAGATCTTCTGGTGGATCCCCACCGAGACCAGGAAGACCGTCACCCAAGCCCTCGTCACCAGCCGACTGGACTACGGCAACGCCCTCTACGCCGGTACCACCGCCAAGCTCCAGAAGAGACTCCAGCGGATCCAGAACGCCTCAGCCAGACTCATCCTCGACATCCCACGAACCAGCCACATCTCCGGACATCTGAGAGACCTTCACTGACTCCCCGTCAACAAAAGAATCACCTTCCGCCTCCTCACCCACGCACACAAAGCCCTACACGACCAAGGCCCGAGCTACCTCAACAGCCGAGTCAACTTCCACGCTCCCAAACGCCACCTCCGATCAGCCAACCACGCCCTCGCCGCCGTCCCCCGCATCCGAAGAGCGACTACAGGAGGAAGGTCCTTCTCCTACCTGGCCGCCAAGACCTGGAACTCCCTCCCTACCGACCTGCGCCTGACCCAAGACCACCTCTCCTTCAGGAAGAAGCTGAAGACCTGGCTGTTCGAGCAGTAGCGGCACCCCCCCCTCCCCCCCCCCCGAGCGCCTTGAGACCCTACGGGTATGTAGCGCGCTTTACAAGTGTCACTGATTGATTGATTGATTGAAGGTACAGAGTGTTGCCTGCCTCCACCCGGACCCCAAACTTCTGCTGCAAGGCCTGGAAAGGCCGAGTGCTCCCGGGAAAGGCCCAGTCAGAGCCTGCTGATGCACGTGCCGAGACGCACTCCTGCTCAAGTCGCCCCCTGCTGGTCTCCAATACCATGGTTGATACTCCCAGCAAACAATGTCCTCACCACACCTGTAAGGCGGTCAGGTGCAAGAGAGCCCAGTGCACAGCCTGGAAAGGGACCACACAGCAAGGAGTGAGGAATGGGAGATTGCACACCACCTCAAAGCACTGCCACCACTGCTGCACACTACCTCAAAGCACTGTCACCACAGTGCCACCGCAAAGTAGACACAGAACCAGGCACATGGTGCATGTGCAACAATGACGGACCAGGCCGTGCAGGCAGCGCCACACAACCTTCCACCTGCCCAACAAGCTGGGCCACAAGCTATACCTCCTACGTCACAGCACTCCCAAATCAATGCACTGCCCCCTTTCAGCGAGTTTATAGACCTGGCGACAGCGTCTCCTAGATGGACAATCTGGATCAGCAGGCTGTACAACTATTTTACGGTGACGTGAGAGACGGACGTGCAATCAAGAGGTCCCTGCTGTTACACTTCGGGGGGGAGGAGATATACAAGTTGTTTGCTCACCTACCAAACACCAGAGTGCAAAACGACTATAACGCAGCGGTCAGGGCCCTGAACGCACATTTAGTTCCCCAACATAACCCGGATTACGAAAGGTTCAAGCTGCGCCAAGCACGCCAGAGGGAAAGGGATTCAATAGGTGAGTTTCATGTGCGGCCACGAGAATTGGCGAGCACCTGTATGGACGACAACCAGAACAAAGAAGTAGAGATGCAAGTACTCCAGGGCTGCAGAAACAAAAACCTCCGTACCCTCATCCTGCAACAACCAGGAATCACCCTGGAAGACATCCTCAGGGCGACAGCAATGGACATCGCCATTACCCAGCAGGCTTAGAAACTAGTGATGGTCAAGACTGAAAGAGCTGATGCTGTACGCACCCAGAATAGAGGCACCCACAGGCGGTGGCGGGCAAGAGCGCACAGGGATCGTGCTGTGGATACTGCGGATACTGCGGAAGGGAAGAGCACCCGCAGGAAGAATCGCCCACGCAAGGATGGACATGTTCAAAGTGCGGCACCCCCTACCACTTTGCTGTGGCGTGCAGAGGAGGACCACGAAATAGAGGAGCTCCCGGGACATCAGTGCGACAAAGACAATACCTTGAGGACTCATCTACAGATGAAGAAGTTGAGTGCTACCTCATCTCTTTCGCTAGTGACCTCAAATGGAAGAGGCGCCCACGTGCACCCTCGAAATGACCAGATCCCAGGTCACCACACTGATTGACACGGGAGCGTCTGTTAATGTGATGTGGTGCCAACAATACAAGCGACTAAATCTTAGACTCGCATTATCCCCGTTGCATGTTAGGATCCTCACATACGGCAGCCAAATGCCCCTGCAGCTCAAGGGTAAGATGACCGTACAAGTGAAGTCAGAAGGTCACGAAATCACCACCACTTTCCGCATGGTTGACAGGGAAGCTGATATCCTGGTGGGAAGCCACACAGCCGAGGACCTCGGCCTGGTCACATTTGCCAATGGAGTCAAGACCCTGCAGACCGAGGATGTTCTAGAACTCTTCCCACAACTGTTCAGAGGACTTAGATGCATGAAGAGGCCCCTAAACCATTACACGTATACAAAGCCGTGAAGCTAGTTGCCCTGCAACACAGGCGGATACCTTTCCACCTCAGGCCACTGGTTGAGAAGGAACTCCACGATCTTGAACAACAAGGAGTCATAGAGAAGGTCACAGGGCCAATGCCCTGGGTCTCTCCCATTGTGATCGCAGGGAAACAAAAACAGCCCAGCTATGTTTCGACATGCGCCTGCCCAACCAAGCAATTTAATGTGAAAGGCACCTGATGCCAACCGTTGATGACATCCTAGCCGATCTGAACAGGTCCCGCTGGTTCTCCAAGCTTGACCTCAACGCAAGATACCGCCAGTTGAGGTTAGCTGAGGAGAACCGATACGTCACAACCTTCTTAACCCACATAGGTCTACGCTGCTACAAAAGACTGAACTTTGGAATCTCGTCAGCGGCGGAGATATTCCAGAATGCCATCCATGAAGTACTATCAGGATTCAGACTCCGTGGAGTTCTAAATGTCAGGAACGAAATTTTAATCCACTCAGCAACTATAGAGGAGCATCATCGCCATCTCCGGGACACACTCCAATGTCTCACCGAGCACGGAATCACCATCGGGAGAAGTGCTTGTTCTTCCAGAAGTCCATTGAATTCTTCGGCTACCTATTAGATCCGTGAAAATTGCAGGCCATACAACAAGCTCCAGCCACGGCGAACGCGTCTGAGGCTCGAAGTTTCCTAGGGATGGCCACCTACTGCAGGTGGTTTATAGCAAACCTGGCCACGCTGACCGAATGGCTTCGTGCCCTAACAAAGAAGGATGTCACCTGGAAGTGGGGCCAAGGGGAAGAAGATGCCTTCCAGAAGATCAAAGCGGCGCTCTTGGGAAAAACCACTATGGCGTATTTTGACACAACCTGAATGATTGAGCTCCTGGTGGATGCCAGCCATGTCGGGCTAGGAGCTCTCCTGACCCAGGAAACAGAACCGGGGAAATGGGCCCCACTCGCATTCGCCTGATCTTCCCAAATCGAGAGAGAGGCATGGATGATCAAGTGTGCCTGCAACCATTTCCACTTGTATGTCAGCGGGCACCCTTTCCGAGTAGTGACGGACCACTAATACCATTGTTCAGGGGTACGGCACCACATCCTCTGCCAAGGATCGAGCTCTGGGTGAAAAACCCTGCAGACTTCTTGTCACAACACCCGCCGGAGATGGCTGGAGATGGAGAGGCTCAGGAGCTAAGAATGGAAGAATACATTGACATCGTGTCTTAATTGGCCTGTCCATGTGTCCTCACCCTGGACGGGATCAAAGCAGAAACCGGCAAATTTGCTGTACTCATGAGGGTACTAGACTCACTCGAAAAGGATCCTGGGAAGATTTCCTTCACAGGGCAAATGGATGGAACGAAGCAGACAGGGACTGCTTAGGAAAACTCTGGAAGGTGCGGGATGGGCTAAGCACCACTGCAGATGGAGTGATACTGAGGGTTTTCCAAATAGTCGTTCCTGTAAGTCTTCAAGAACGAGCCACCACCCTAGCCCATGAGAGACACCAAGGGACCATTCGGATGAAATCACGCATGAGAGAAAAGGTGTAGTTCCCTGGACTCGAAGCCACCGTGGATACCTTGGTGAGGAATTGCAGACCCTGCCAGTTCACAAGCAACCAAGAATACCCTGCCCCGGTGGTAACAGAGGACCCAGCAACAGCCCGGTGGTCTCGAAAAAGTACAGACGGCAGGGTAACAGCTGTGCTGATCAACAGCTACACAAAATACCCCCTAGTTGAAGTGATCGCAAATACATCCTTCTCTTACCTACAGCCAGTCCTAGGGAAGACGTTCGTGCTTTTTTGACTTCCCCACAAAATCAAGACCGACAATGGGCCCCCATTTCAAGGAGTAGAGTTTAAAAACATGTTAATTCTGTTGTGAACTCACCACCACCGCATCACTCCCTAGTGGCCGCAGGCAAACGGGGAAGCCGAACGCTTCATGCGGACCCTATATAAAATCCTCCAGATTGTAGTGTCCGAACAGGTGGACCCGAAGGAGGCGCTACACAGATTCCTGCGGGATTATCGCAGTACCCAACATTGCACGACTCAAAGATCACCCTGGTCCCTGATGCTGGCCGGGCCCTGGCATGATACCATCCAACAGCCGACGGCTGGCTCCGGAACTTTATAACCCCGCTAATGCCCAAGCATGAAGAGTGGCAACCAATCAGCGGGCTAGCAAGAAGAGTAGGGCAAGGACCAAGATCATCGTGCCAGGGTGCACAGTCCTGGTACAGAAGCGCCGCAGCAGAGGGAAGTTCCACATAGAGTATGAGCCCGGGGAGTGGACCATGCTGAAGATCAATGGCACCGCCCTAACTGCTCAAAGAGGTAACAAGACTATCACCCGAAATGTATCCTGGTTCAAGAGAATACAAGACTCTGACACTGACCGGACATCTCCCGGATCTGCGGAGGGTGGAGAAGCAGTGGCAGAGGGCCTTTTACCAGGCCAGGCAGAAGAACAAGCCGTAGCGAGCCCGTCGTCACCCATAACCGAAGAGGGTGGAACAACGATGACCCCCAGTATCCTGTCACCTGACAGCCCTCGGGCAAGTCGAGGGATTACCACCGGGGATACAATCTGAGACCCAACCTAAGACCAAGTCAAAGACTCACAGACTTTATGTTTTGATTATGTTAATTTGTTTTGGACACTGACTTGGGATGGTATGTAGCAGTCTAGATGCTGAGTGAGCATCGACCTGGGACCTCTAGCCCGGAAGGGCCTGCTCACATTGCATCACTCTCTGGCCAGGTGTGGCCAGAGAGCTTAAAAAAACAGGTGGAAGTCGCTTGTGGCTTCCGGCCCAGACTAAGATACTGGTTGCCTGTGTCTCGTGTTTGCTCCCTGCTGCAAGCCACGCACGCTTTATTAAGCAGCGCCACAGAACCCACCTTGCTGTGTATCTCCCATTCCCTGGTCTCCCACTCCCTTTCTCACAACCCTCCCTCCTGCACCTGCACCACCATGTTATGCTCTCTTTCCCAATCCTCCTGCTCTTGTCATCCTATTTTTCCCCAAAATCAGTTTCCACTTGTCATGCAACCTCGCCATCACCATCATCTCTGTCCAGCCTCACTGCTCTCAGGATTAAGTGGGGCTTTTTTCCCCTTCCAAACACTTCCACCGGTTCTTGAGCCATACCAGTCCTCTTCTCTTCCACCCACCCTTTCCAAATCTGGCCACACTCTCTCCTCGAGGTGCCCTCCCAGCGCGAGTAGCCGTCACCTGCCGTAACTATCTGTCTGGCCGCTCCGCTGGCATCATCCTCTTTCCAGCCTCTGCTTCTTTCATGCCAGGCCCACTCCTGGGGCGCCACAGTGAGGTACACTTGCACTCCTGTTTCTTTCTTTTACTACCCTCATGCTTGAGGAACCGTGTTATTGCTGCTCCTCCTCCCTCCTCACTTTTGTGTGTGGACACTAGCCTAGTCCAGCGGGTCTTCATAGACCTCTGTGAGGGCGGTTCCCTCCCCTCCCCAAGAGGCCCTACATGGTAATAACATCATAGGCATGAGAATGGGGCTTTAGGATGTTTCCAGAGAGCAGTTCACTTCATTTATTAATACTTGCCACTACTGTTTGTTTACACAAAGAAACATATGTTTTTCTTTTTGATGTGCCGGTCACCCACCCTCGCACCCTTTTGGTATATTAAGGGGGGTCTTTCAAAGAGCTGCACCCGGAGGTATGAGTAGGGCTGCTAGTGGGATGCAGACTTGCTTAAATAGGGAAGCCACAATCACCCATGTACACTTTCCACTTCCTCCTGACACCTCCAACATCTCTCCCTCATCTTCTCCCCAACCTCACACAGCACCTCTAGCCCACATTAAAAATATGATGGAGGCGGTTCATGGCATCTCTTGGCAGTAGGTGGTGGTGTTTATGTACCGTAACTGTGCTCCTTGGCTAACCATCCAGCAAAGAGAGTTGTTGAAGATCTGCAAAACTCAAAAACGTCAGGGATGACTCCACTGCAATCCACACCATGCCCGGCGGCGGCACATGTTAGTGCAAGGTGTGTGCATTCACATCAGGCTGCTTCCGCTTTGGACTCCTTGCACAAATATGACTAATTCTAAGAACAGTGCAAAGATTGTACATTTGGTTTTACAATGTTTACATGGCAGGAGAATGTCAGACAGTGTAAGTTTGCTCTATGGAAAGCAAGCTTTGGCAAAGCGAATAGCTCATTCATTCGCAATAGCCTGTTTTGTTTTGTCATGGGTTTTGCCAAACCTTATTTTTGGGAAGCTGAATGGCCCTCATCAATTTTTGTATGTTGCCGGAGAGGATGTCTCTGGTCTCAGACCCTCATTCTATGGTGGTATCTTGGCAGTGAAGCCATGGCGGCAGGAGCTGCCAAACACAGGGGCATATGAACAAGGAAATGGTGCACCGCTGCAGCTAATTTTGCAGTGCTGGGTTGTGCCATTTCCATAACACAGGGATGCGCCGTATTTACAATTATACCCCTGTGTTTTCCATAGCGCTGGCGCTAAAAACAGCTGACTAGCGGCACTCCCTGGTGCCATAGTGCAAGGGTGCATGCATTGCAGGTATGATTGTTTAAGTGCAGGAAGGTGTCCCTTCCTGCATGTAAACAATCAATAATGGTGATTTGCTACTTCTATGGGTGCTGAATTCCAAATGCAACGCACATAGAAAAAGCAAAAACAAGGCAAAATTACAGTATCTCTCTTCGCTGCACCAAACTCACGTCTGCTTCTGCATGGAAATAGTTTTTGGCGATGCCTCAGATCTACAGATCCTTGTAAATTTGAAGCAGCAACAAAAAGCAATGAGTGTTGCGGTGGAACACTCACACCAACACCCACTGCATGCCCCTTTCTAGCAGATACCTTTGTGAAAGGGTACCATATTTTCAAAGCGGCGTTAAGCCACAAAAAAGTGGAAGCTGGGCATTACGTCACTAGAACGTCGGTAGAAGTGACGTTCTGGTGGCCCAACCCGCTTGTATATATGCCCAACAGTGCTTGACTTCAAAGAAGAAGCTGGGTAACCACCTGCAGTTGAAGTCTAACCCCTGACACAGCAGCGGGCGAAGGGGCGAGCTAGAGGCCCGAGCCACGCAAGCTGCAGTTGGGTGAGTGCAGTCGAGAGCGGGTTGAATGATTTCTCCATATAGCCATCAGGATTAACATGGCGATTTGTAATGTTGCAATTTAATTAATGTCTGCCGACGTACTGCGCGACAGGGGGGCCAGAGTAAAAAGTAGTTTGACAATGCAACCGGTACATTCCAGGGCAGTCAATCACAGGCATCTTCTTCAGCAGGATGCGGAATATACATCAGGACGAAAATGAGAGAGCTATTAAAGCTGATGAAAAATGACCAGGCTAAATGGTGGGAGATGAAATCAATCTCCAAATACTTGGAAGCGAGGCGCATTCCCCGGGGTTTAAGGATTCTCATGGCACAGAGTTATGAGAGTCCCAATGTGGACATGCTCAAGGAATGGCCGGAGAACAGCATGGAAGCTTCTATATGCTTGATGAAAAGAATCGTCAAATATGCTGAAGTAGACTGGAGTGTGCTCCCGATCAAAATCGATCAGTTAAATGAGAAATTGAAAGCCCATGAACAGCAGGAGCTGATTATGAAATTAAGGAATGAAATTATGGTACGTCTAAAGAAACAGCAGTGGTGGCTCCTCCGCTTAGGCGAAGGAACATTGCCCCACTGCTCAAAACGAAAAATAAAATCATAATAACGTATCATTATTATCATTTTGGTTTTCCTTTTGCAGTCAGTGGCTCTCAGGGTGGGGCGGGCTGGTCAGAACAGGAGGAGGAGTGGTTTGCCCTATCTAAGTGCACACAACTGTTTGGCTGGCCCTATTGGGCCAGCCAAACAGTCACGCACACTTTGCATCTTCCCCACCAGGCTGGTTTGCACAACCTGTTGAGGAACATGCCTGTAGTATCGCTGGGGGCCTGTGCTTATGACCCCCACATGGTAGGCCCAACACGCGTAGTGCAATGAACACGCGAGACACTTGTGTGGTGTAACCTCCGTCTCCGCAGCCGTGGCGCTTCTGCCTACGTGCATGCGTGACGTAGTATTTATTGGGGGACTCAAACTAACGTGCCCTGACGTGCACGCCATCGCGTGTCACGTCAGGGATGATATCGCGACACTACATTCCTCCCCAACACACAAAACAAAAATATAGCATAACCCCAGATTCGTGACTGCACCCTAAGGTATGGACAACAGGTCTCATAGTGTCCCGCACCTCTGCCCTCGGCATCTGCAGTCTGAAATTCTAACAAATAAACTTAAACAGTCTTACTTGACGTAGTCACGTAACCGACAGGAGGGCACGGGGTGCGGCCTCAGGTCATATCGCACTCCGCCACGGTCCACCGCAACATCCTGACCTCCACTCCCGGAGTCACCATCTGCGCCGCTCTCTCCGGTCTCAGGCACGCCAGCTGCTTCGGGTGGCAAGTTCTCTAGCTGGTGCTGCGTTGTGTCAAGTCCATGACCTGTGGACTCCGCTCCTCCACTCGCCTGGCCCTCGAGTTCTAAGAGTCTCTCCTCTCGCGGCATGTCCCTCATGGCCCTGTCCTGGCGTCGTTCATCCACTCCAGAGGGCACTGGAACCTTCTTGAAGTATGAAACATTCCTCGTTATCTTTTCGGCGCCTTTCCGGGCTGTCACGCACGTGCCTCTGACTTTCTCCACGGTCCAGGGCTGAGGTTCAAAGTTCAGACGAAACTTGCCCCCTGGCATCCGATTGCGGATCAGTACATTGTCACCTGGGGCTAGTGGTGAGGACACAGCCCGCCGGCGGGCGTCGGCTTGAGCAAACGCTCCACGTCGATGCGCATCAATGGCACTGTCATTGGGAGTTTCGGGCTTCCATTCTGGGTGATGCGGTATTGAGTCGGTGACAACCCGCCCCATCAGCAGGTGCGCCGGTGCTACTCCCGTAATTGAGTGGGGCGTTTGGCGATAGCTGCGGAGAAATGTGAAAATGGCAAGTTCCACAGACTGGCTCTTTTCGTGGGCAATCCGTATCACTTTGTTGAGTGTCCTCATGAAGCGTTCAGCTTCTCCGTTCGCTTGAGGCCATCGGGGGGTGATTCGCCGGTGATGAACCCCGAGAGTCTGTAGGTACGCCGCGAAGTCTTGGCTCTGAAAAGGTGACCCATTATCGGTTCTGATCTCCTTGACGATACCGTGTGTTGCCATGATTTTCTCGAGCTTCGGGATGACTTCCTGAGCACTCAGAACAGTCAGTATTTCCACTTCCGGATACTTGCAGTGATCATCTATGGCCACCAAGGTGTGCCGTCCGTCTGGCAAGCTGCCAAAATCGACGCTGATCTTTGACCAGGGCCTCCTTGGGCGAGGCTCCATCACCACGGGGGCTGGCCGGGGCACTTCTCCGGTTAACTGACACGCCTGGCATTCTCGAACGGTGGCCTCCACAATTTCGTCCATGAGAGGGAACCACACTTTGGTTCGGAGCCTTGACTTAGTCTTAACCATGCCTTGGTGACCGATGTGGGCCAGATCCACCACTCTCTGGGTGAGGGACGTCGGTATGACCAGCCGGTGGCCTCTCAGAAAACATCCTGTATCGTCTTCCGTCAGTTCTGTTCTCACATGGTACAGGCTCTCCATTATCTGCTTCGCCTGAGGCGTCAGGCTCTTCCACTCCTCTCTGGCGCAGGTCCAGCTGTTATCTCGGACCGCCACTCTTGCTCTTTGTAGGCACTCATCTTCACTTGTTGCCTGAGACAGGCTAGCCATGGACACTGGCCGGGGACATGACCGCGCCGTGATGCACCGGACATACTCTTCTGTTTCTGCCGCCTCCTTCATTTCTTTTGGAGTTGCTGTACGAGGGTGGCGAGATAGGTAGTCCGCCGGGTTCCGCGCACCCGGCTGATACTCAATCTTGCAGTTATAGTCCTGCAGTTGCAACATCCACTTCTCGATTCTTGGCGGCGGCTTAGTGGAGGTGCCCGCAAACAGGGATACCAGTGGCTTGTGATCTGTGGTCACAACAAAGGGTTTGCCGTAGACATACAGGTGGAAGTGACGACACCCCCAATGAATGGCGATCGCCTCTTTTTCTATTTGGGAGTATCTCTGCTTCGTCTCAGTGAGTGACCGGCTGGCGAAAGCCACCGGGGCCCATTCCTAGGCACTTGTCTTCCGTTGCAGCAGGACCGCGCCCAGCCCGACTGGACCGGCATCGACAGCGATCTGTGTCAGCTTGGCCGGGTCGAAGAAGGCCAGCGTCGTGGCTTCTGAGAGTGCCTGTTTGACTTCCTCGAACGCTCGATTCTGGTCACTGTTCCATGTCCAGGGGGTTGATTCCTTTGTGAGTTCTCTCAGTGGCGCCGTGAGGTTCGCCAGATCCTTGATGAACCTGCCACAGTAGTTCACCATTCCTAGAAAACTCCTCACCTCCGTGACATTGGCAGGGGCGGCTGCCTCCTTGATATCCTTGACCTTGTCCGGATCCGGGTTGACACCATCGGCCGAGAAGGTGTAGCCGAAGAACTGGATCTTCCGGCACAGGAATTCGCACTTCTCCCGATGTAGTGTGAGACCTGCGTCTCGTATGCTTCGTAGCACCTGCACCAGTCTCTCGTTGTGTTCCGCTACGGTTGTGGCATGTACCATGATGTCATCGCTGACGTTGATCGCTCCGGGGATTCCTGCGATCAGTTCTTGTATTACGTTCTGGAATACCTCCGCAGCGCTCGACACCCCGAAGCTCAGCCTCGTGTACCGCCTCAGACCTACATGGGTGGAGAACGTGGTTATGTTCCGGGACGCTTCGTCCAGAACTAACTGGTGATACCCCGAGCGTAAGTCCAGCTTTGAGAACCACTTGGCGCCGGCCATCTCCCCGACGATGTCATCGATGGTCGGGGTGATGTGTCGCTCCCTTTTGATGGCAGCGTTGGGGAGCCTCATGTCCACGCATATTCTGACAGCGCCTGGCTGCTTGGGTTTCTTCACCACAACAATTGGCGACACCCACGGGGTCGGTCCGGATACTTTCTCAATGATCCCCGCTGCCTCTAGCTTCTTCAATTCCGCTTCCACCAGTGGCCTGAGGTGGAACGCTATGCGGCGATGCCGGAGGGCTATCGGCTGGACAGTGGGATCGATATGCAGGTGGACTTCTTTGCCCCGGAACTTGCCTATCCCTTGAAAGATTTCCTCGAACTCCTCCAAGGTGTGGTGTACTGATTCTTGGTGTACCCCAAACGCGAACGTTACCACTCCCAGATCTTCTGCCGCCTGACAGCCCAGGAGCATGCCTTGCCCGTCTTCGGTGACGTAGACATTCGACGTGATTGACCTCGTCCCATGGGATATCACCGTTCTGAACTTTCCTCGTACCTTTAACGGTTCCTCCTGTCCATAGGCGAACACCGTGATTGTCGAGAGCTGGAGCGTGGGCTGTGGGCGCATGGATCTGTGCATCGCGGCGGCCATGATGTTGATGCTGGCTCCTGTGTCTACCACCGTCGTGACTTCCTGTGACCCTACTCGGATGCTGCATTGCGGCAGTCTCCTAGTCCGGCGGGCCGCCGTGCCTATCATGTGTACCCGGTGTATGACTTTTTCCTCCTCTTCATCGTCGTCCATGTCGCTGGCCCCTGGACCTCCTTCCTCGACCGTGTTGACGGCTTGGCGGGGCTTTCGGAAGCTCTTCGATCGGCACACTTTCTCAAAGTGGTTGAAGCGTCCACACCCTCTGCACTTGGTCCCTCGCGCTGGGCACTCAGACGGGGTGTGGGGCGAGCCACCGCAGTACCCACAGGACTTTGGTTGTTCTTGAGCAGCCGGGCCTGGCCTTCGTCGGGGCCACCTCTGTTTGGGCTTGACTGCCACGGCGTTGACCGGCTCGGTCTTTACTGGCACTTGCAGGGCCGCCTCCATGTGTGCAGCGCGCGCTTTGGACAGTTCCTTCGTTCGGCCCATCGTCAGGGTATCAGCTAGGGGCTTACCGGATTCCTCCAAGATCCTCTCCCTCAGCTTGGCGGACGCACACCCTTGTATTATCTGGCCTCTTATCTCCTCCGTCTCGTCCCGAAACCCGCAGGTGGCCACTAAGTTCTTTAGACGAGCGTAGAATTTGTCAAGCGACTCCTCCGGCAATTGGCGCGCCTGGCGAAATATGAAGCGTTCATAGTCGCGGTTTGCCATTGGCTCGAAGTATTCGTTGAGCGCTGCTATTAGCGTCGTGTGCGCCTTGGGGGTGGCTTCCGCGAGCGTCTTCACTATATTGTGAATTTCTTTCCCACCTAGGTGAATTATCATTGCGCGCTTTTGATCTCTGTGGACCTTCGTGGCCTCGAAGAAGATGCGCACTCTGTCCTCCCAGTCTCTCCATCGGGCCGCTACCGTCGATGGGGACCCCTCGACAGAGAATGGCTCTATTGGCGGGATGGTCGCCATGTTGCACGTGCGCGGCTTGCGCTGGACTGGACCTCCTGCTCACGTGTGCTCTAGCGCTGGGCGAGACCTTCTGGCACGTGCGTGGCTTGCGCTGGACTAGACCTCCTGCTCACGTGTGCTCTACCGCTGGGCGAGACCTTCTCCTCCCCAGGACAATGAGGGCTCCCTGCAGTGGCCTCCACGTGGACGGCGGGACCTTCACCCTTGGGCAGTGTCAGATTCCCCAGGGGGGGGGGGGCCTCCAGGACAGCAGGGATGTGTGGGCCAACTAACTCCGTGCCCCACGTGATTGAGGGCTCATGCAGGCGCAGGGCACTTGATCCTACCTTCCAGGCAGCTGGTGGGCAAGGTGGCGCTATCTGTCACAGCTGTAGGCAGGAGGCAGGGCACGACAGGCGCTTCGCGCTCCACAGGCCAGGGGGGGGGCAGGGCACGTGAGGTCACTGAAGCGCGCTGAGGCGCCGATGCCAGAGACGGCCCCAGCGCGAACAACCAGTCGAAACGGAGCGCTCCGGCGCTTCCGCGCACGTCCTTGGCAGACCTGGGACGCGGGGACAGCAGCGCGCTCCGGCGGGGCACGAGCACCGCGAGCGAGGAGCGCTGACGGCCGCCACACCAACCGGACGCGCGGAGCGGGAGCGGGGGCACGCCCACTCTCGTCGCCACTTTGTAGTATCGCTGGGGGCCTGTGCTTATGACCCCCACATGGTAGGCCCAACACGCGTAGTGCAATGAACACGCGAGACACTTGTGTGGTGTAACCTCCGTCTCCGCAGCCGTGGCGCTTCTGCCTACGTGCATGCGTGACGTAGTATTTATTGGGGGACTCAAACTAACGTGCCCTGACGTGCACGCCATCGCGTGTCACGTCAGGGATGATATCGCGACACTACACATGCCTATCCTCCCATCCCCTGTCTTAGCGTCGAACCACGTTGCTCAGACCAATGCTTCCTGCTGCCGGACAGAGGAAAGGGGACGGCTGGCTGTTTTCTGGTAAGTGTTTTTTTTTGCCCCAACACCTGCTCCTGATAGCAGCCGCTACTGAGAAACATGAAGAAATATTCAAAGAATGCAAAGCGCAGAAATTTCAGCAGAACAAAGCGGATTTTGAATAGGGGAAAGTTTTCACATTTGCGAGAAGGTTTAACAACATGAAGACACAGAGATTGGCAGAAGGTAATCACGCTTTGCAAGATAACAAAGTGGTGGAGACAGGCTCTGGATACAATTCAGAGTATGAAACTGATTTGGATGCAGGAAAAGGTGCAGCTGGAGGGGCACCAATGGTGAATAAACCTTTCCTTGTAGATGAAGTGGACTTTTTGTGCAGGGACAGGAGACAAATCTTGAAGCCAATGGGTCAGTAATATATGGCAAACAAAGGAGGAACAAAAAGCGACAAGAACAGAGAAAACTTAGTAGGTGGCACAAGACCAAAACAACAACGATGGAGGAAAAAATAAATATAAAAAATACCATGACTGTGATCAATTTCTCTGATATCCAGTTAACAACAAAGAAGGAACAGATTTTATCATTGGGATTATCCTTTTGTCCCTAAAGTAAGATGAACTAAGCACAAACAAGAGTAGATGTGTATAAATTCATCAGAAAACTAAAGCTTGTAAAGTACCACCTCATGAAAAAGAAAAGAGAGCTCAGAAGAGAAACAAAGGAAGTTGCTTAAATGAATTTACAAGTATCAGACTTAAGATTACTCAGGGAGTTACAAGAGCTTGAGAATGAAGTAATGGGCATCTATCAACCTGTTAAGGTTGAACAAGTAATTGACCAAATGAATTTGGACAGATATGACAGTATGGATTCACCATCTAAGTCACTGTGCACATTCATGCCAGCACTACATAGGGATGCCACAGATTCATTCCATGATTGTGTGGTAGGTAAAATTAAGCTTTTGTGAACAAATGAATGAGTCGCGGGAAAATAAATCACCAACTGAGAGCATATCACAATCTGATACAAAATTTGGGGCCAGATGTACAACCCACCAATTTGCGACTCGCAAATTGCGTTGTATCTGTGACTCGCAAGTTGCGCCTCGCAAATTGGGATGTACAACAGTGTCTCAGACACTGTTTGCGATTCTCAATGGGGTCGCAATTTGCATGCCGCATGAAAATAAATGAGGCTGTTGCAATTTGAGACCCCATTGGGAATGGCTACGACTCTCAGGGATGGTGGCCTGCTGGGGTCAGCAGACCACCATGTCTGGGACTGCTGTTTAAATAAAGCAGTTTTTTTAAAAGTGCAGCCCGTTTTCCTTAAAGGAAAATGGGATGCATTTAAAAAAAAATTAAACTTTTCAGTTCCATTTTATTAAGGGCCCGTCCCATAAAATATAAATAATTTTTTTTAAAAAGAGGCAAATCCCCAGGGGATGGGGTCCCCAGGGCCCAAAAAGTACTAAGGGAAGGGGGGGCCACACAGCCCCTCTTCCACAAATAAAAGAGGGGAAAAGGCTGGCATCTTGCCAGAGGCCCCGCCCCTCCTTTCACCACTCTGCAAAAGCACCTCCTGGAGTGTTCTGGGTTGGGGGATTATGTCCCCTTCGATCCTAAGGTTCCTTAGGGGCCTACTAGTCTACCAGGTACTTCCAGTAAGCCCCACACAGTGGGATTGCTAAGAGGTAGTCCCTGGCCATGCCCCTTTTTACACCACTCTGCAAACACGCCTCTTGCCGCACTGCTGGTGGGGCGATGAGGTCCTCTTGTGTCCTGAGGACCTCAGGACTAAAGTGGACTTCATCCCCCAAGCAGCAGTACCCCAGGAGGCGAATTTCCAGAGTGGTGTAAAAAGAGGGCATGGCCTCGGACCACTCTCAGCAATCCAGCTGTGTGGGGTTCACTAGAGATAAAAGGTGGGCTAGTTAAATGTAAATTGATACTTGTATAGCGCACTACTCACCCGCAAGGGTCTCAATGCGCTTGTATGAATACCGCTGTGGAACCCATCCTGGCTTTCCCTGTGAGGCGTCCACTCCTGGGCACCCCCAAGGTGGAGGCCAGGCATCCTTAGCGTTGTGGGGGCCGTTGTGGAGATTAAGCAAGCTATTGCCCAGAGTTGCAGAGTGGGACTCCATGATTGGAATGGCACCGAGGAAAGAATTATCAGGTCCGTGGGATTTTTGAGCCCAAGACCCGCCGAGGCGGGGAATTGAACCCTGGTCCCGGGCTTGACCTCTGCATCAGGGTCTGCTGCTCTAATCATTGAGCCACACTTCTCCAGGTAGTTGGCCCCCAGAAACCCTCAGTAGGCAAGGGGACTTCATACCCCAACCAGGAGTGCGCCAGGAGGTGTGTTTGCAGAGTGGTGGAGAAAGGGGGCCTGTCCTGTTTCAAACTCTCTGCAATCTTACTATCTGGGGCATACTGGAGGTATCAGGTAGGCTAGTGGCCCCTAGGGACCTCCAGCAGTGAAGGGGACTTTAATCCCCAACCGACAGCGCACCAAGGAGCACATTTGCAGAGTAGTGGGCAAAGTGGGCGTGCCCTGCAATGAGAAGTTACCAAGCCTGCTATGTGGGACTTAGAGGAGATAATAGGCGGGGTAGTTGGCCTACAAGGTTGTCTTTGGGGGCCAATTACCCCTCCTGTTACCTCCAGTAAGTCCCACACAGTTGGATTGCTAAGAAGTCTTCGGAGGCCACACTCACTTTTTTTCTTCACTATGCAAACGCGCCTCCTGGCATAGTACTGGTTGGGGGATGAAGTCCACTTTACTCTGGAGGAACTTTCGGGGCCAAGAAGCCCTCCTGGTACCTCCTGTAAGTCGTACACAAGGGAATTGCTGAGCACTGGTTGGAGGCCCAGTCCCCATTCTGCACCACTCTGCTAATGCAACTACTACCTGTGGGTTTTTTTCAGTGATATTCTAAGGTTTTTTAAATGCTAATTTCTAACTATAACATCCTTGAAATCTGTTTTTTTCAGTGAATTAATAAGGTTTTTTAAATGCTAATTTCTAACTAATAATACCTATGGTTTTTTCAGTGAATATATATATATATATATTTAGCTCCAAGATGTGTCCATCAGTTGAGTCGCACACAGCCAGCAGCAGCAAGAGAACTCTCTTTCCATGGTATTGACAGATACCGCTTACAGCACTCAACAGCCTCCGTGTAGGTTTGCCTGACGTGTTTCGAAAGCTCCTCAGCTTTCTCTTCAGAGGCTTTCACAGGAAGGATGTGTGCATATGACGTTCCCTTTTAAATACTGCACTCCCTCCAATTGGATGGTCATATGGAACTGTGCATTATGGGAAGTATAGGTCATAATCGATCAGCCCCCAAATGGATGCACGGATTATATTCTTTTATTAATAGGTCACATGGACCCCGTAAGCGGGCCCGTCCTCAATCCTCTGCTGTTGGCCCACATAATCGATTTGGTGAATATCTTGTTGAGTGGCCCCCAGTTATCACGGGGTGGTGCAGACTCCACGGCAGGACGGCCGCGAATACATTCAGCTCCAAGATGTGTCCATCAGTTGAGGCGCACTAGGCCAGCAGCAGAAAGAGAACTCTATTTCCATGGCATGGACAGATACCGCTTACAGCCCTCAACAGTCTCCGTGTAGGTTTGCCTGACGTGTTTCGAAAGCTCCTCAGCTGTCTCTTCAGAGGATTTCACGGGAAGGATGCGTGCATATGACGTTCCCTTTTAAATACTGCACTCCCTCCAATGGAATGGTCATATGGAACTGTGCATTATGGGAAGTATAGTTCATAATCGATCAACCCCAAATGGATGCACGCATTATTCTCGGTTATTAGTAGGTCACATGGACTCCGCAAGCGGGCCCGTCCTAAATCCTCTGCTGTTGGCCACATAATCGATTTGGTGAATACCTTGTCGAGTGGCCCCCAGTTATCACGGGGTGGTGCAGACTCCGCGGCAGGAGGGCCGCGAATACATTCAGCTCCAAGATGTGTCCATCAGTTGAGTCGCACTCAGCCTCTATTTAAATTAGAGACCCGCCCCTTTGGGCGTCACACAAACTAGCATGCTGGTCCTGATAGTTCATTATACTGCCTCCCAAGACTCTCAGTTATAGTTATATATATCAGCTCCTATGTTGAAAGTTTGGGGGTGATTCGTCAAGGGGGGCCGAGAAAAAAGGAGGGTCTCAAAACGTGGAAACTTTAATCAAGGCTACAGGTCGAACGAGTGAACGGAATTACCCCAAATTTTGCAGGGAGAAGGGTCTTGGTCTAGAAAGCACACTTTTGTTTATTTGGTGTAAATTCTTTCAGTAGTTTTTAAGAAATATCGAAATTTACAGAAATCGATATTTGGGAATTCTGCCATCTGATTGGCTGAGGCGTTACAAGCACAAGCTTGTTGCTGATGGGCTGCGAGCGGTGCGAGCGATTGCAACTAGGAAATGTTGGCTGCCATTTTGTGATTCCGTTGAAGCGAGCAAGGTGAAAAAACGGGAAAAAAGGGGGAAAGAAGTGGGAAATAGGAGGGTAGGAGCACTGTAACCTCTGTGGCGTGTTTAGGGTGTGCTATAGATGGGGTGCGAAGCGAAGTATTTACTCCTACCGGTGTGTTAGTGGTGGGCTACGGAAATTAAGTGAGGTATTGGGTAGATTCTGATACGGGTAAGTTGAGCTGGTGTGGGACTCAGGGATTAAAGTGTGAGCCCAATTTGTGTGTCTTATGCTGTGAAGTCATGTGCCGTGGCCGCTGCACTACAGTTGTGGAAGTAGTGTCCAGATGTGTTTATAACTACTAGGATGAACTACTGACCCGTACTGGTATGAAAGTCCTGGGTTATGGAATATATGTGAGGTTTTGTCTAGAGTCTCATGTTGCTAAGCTGAGCTGCTGCCGGAGTCGGGGATTAAAGCGTGAGCCCAAACTGTGTGTCATATGATGTGAAGTCATGTGCTCTGGCCGCTGTGCCTCATCTGTGCAAGTAGTGTCAGCATGTAGTTATAGGTACTTGGATGAACTTTTATTTAGAACATTGTAGCTTAAGTATGGTGCTTAGGTGGTGTTGTCTAGGTAGTGCGAAGGTAAATCAATATGGTATTTGTATAGCACAAACTACTCACCTGGGGATCAAAGCGCGAGGTCTGTGCTGCAAAGTGAGATGGTCTGGCCGCTGCGCCACAGCTGTGTGGAGAATACATTTTGGCGAGGGTGCGGGAGTTGGCGTTATCTGGCCCTAAAATAGCGGGCCTAAGTTGTAAGTTATAGGGTGGCTCTAAAAAGAGCCCTTGTGTTCATTAGGTGGAGCTACATATAAGTGTGGATGCACAGCTCTATGTTATTCAGTAAAACTCGGTTTCCCTGATCTGTGAAGTGTACTCCATAATTTCTGTATGTATCCGCCATATCAAAACGTATGTTGTTGTTGTATATGGACCCCATTTTGTGGTCTCTGAGGTATGCAGAGACAGCTTTGTTGACTTTTTTGCGAGATTTTTCAATCTGAGGACAAAATTGTTAGGACCATTTCCACTTCTGTCTTTGGCATATATTGGAATATACAAAGACAGTTTGAGGCAAAAGTAACATCAATTGTCCAAAGGTGTCCTTCACATGCATTTCCAAATCTACTCCAGTCAATGTGCCTAGGTCGTTTCCATCACAGTGCACAATCATGAGGTCAGGGTGTTGGAGATGCAAACAGGTTTTAACCAAAGGCAACAATTGGTGCCACTTCAATCCTCTCTGTCCAAACCCTTTAATGTCCACATTTTGGAAACCTAGGTCTAAGTCAATACGTCTCTGTTCTGCATACCTCTTGCGCCAGAAAACATAGCTATGTCCTACGATCCACACTAGCATTTTGAAGGTATGGCTAGAAGTTGTGGAAAGATGTCTGTAGCTCATGCAGTTCCTTCGTAGAATAAGAGATATGTTTAAAGATGGGGAACTAGTTTCTTTTCGCATACAAAATGGTACCTGATTGGGAGATGTAAAGCATTGTTTTTTAAAAGTAGGGTGCACATTCGTTTTGTGAAAAAGTATGGTTGTGATTGGTCAATAAAAAGCAGTTTGCACGTACATATTATAGTACATATTATAGGATAAAATGTACTCAACTCAACCACACCTGCTACTTGCATTTGGAAGGCACTGTTCGAACTTAAAACAATCGTTAACTTTTAACCTGCATGTGCCGTTAAATGTTCGAGAAAATGTTGCAAAGAAATATAGTTAGGTTTAAAAAAATTGATGAACTTTTAACCTCCACGAGTTGTAGAATGTTCTAGAAAGTGTGTTGATAGAATACGTTGCATTTATGACTTTGATGCGTACTTGAATATTAAAAAAACTATTCATATGGAAAAGTAGAAAGACAGTAATAGAGAGAATTTTTGAAAGCTAAAAGAATCAAGGAACTATTGTAATTTGTTCTGGATTACCTACTGGCGGTCGACAGTAGGTAGTTATCATTGTTAACGGTCTGAAAGTGCGGTGTTGCTCAGAGTGGCATGGTGGTGATATGATATGGTGCTACACTCGGGTATGAAACCGAGAGTCTAAACCGTGAGGTCATTGCTGTAAAGTGATGTGGTCTGGTGTTTGTAGCATATGTGTGCAAGTAGTGTTGGTAGGCGTTTATACCATACAGGGAGTGGGAAGCGAACTACTGACCGCTACTGTGCGTTGATAGTATACCGGAAGCGGGAAGCGAAGTAGTTACGCCTACCGGTGTGAAGACTTGGGGATGAAACCGAGCTGATTGCTGTAAAGTGGTAGGCACTGGGCGGTGTGGGATAGGAGCCGCTGTAGTATAAGTGTGTAAGTAGTGTCAGTATGCGTTTATAGTATATAGGGAGTGGGAAACAAACTACTCATCTCTACTGGTGTGAAGACTCGGGTATTAAACCGTGAGCCTAAATTGTGAGCTCATTGCTGTAAAGTGATGTGCTCTGGGTGCTGTAGCATATTTGTGGAAGAAGTGTTAGTTTACGTTTATACAATATAGGGAGTGGGAAGCGAAAGTCTTACCCCTACCGGTGTCAAGACTTGTGGATGAAACTATGAGCTCATTGCTGTAAAGTCATGTGCTCTGTGTAGCATTACATTGTAAGCCATAGTAGAATGTTAGTATGTAATTCTACTAGAATCTAAAGGGCATATTATCAAGGAATGGCGTTAAAATTATCGCCGCTTTAGCAGCAGGAAACTGCCGCTAAAACAGCGATAGTGGGCTTGATAATATGCCGTAGAGAATTCCAATAGAAGCCCATGTTAACACGAGAACATGGGCTTCTATTGGAATTCTCTACAGCATATTATCAAGCCCATTATCGCCGTTTTAACGGCAGTTTTCTGCCGCCAAAGCGGCGATAATTTTAACGCCGTTTCTTGATAATATGGCCCTCAGTATGTAATGTTAGAATGTAGGGCTGTCATGAGGGGAACCTTGCGGATTTCGTACACGGTGCTGGATTAGACGGTTGCTTTGCTGTCTGCTCCTGTTGGTGGTTGTTTCAGGTGTCTTGTTTTCTTGTAATAAATCTACTTATTGGATTCACTGCTGTCTGCCTCTTCACTACATAAATTTGGCGACGAGTGGGAGAAGGCAAAAAGAAGGCACCACTCAGCAATATTTCAAAATTGCATGCGTTGTGCTGAAGACCCATTTTGTTTGTGTAGCTGTTTCTACTAATGCCATGGTCGTCGGCTCATTGAACTATGTCATTTGACTACTGGTAGGATTTATATTTTTAGATTTTGCGCTTCCTCTGCTTCTTCACTACATTCTGGTCGCTGTACTACACGTGTGTAAGTAGTGTTAGTATGCGTTTATACTAACAAATGCATCATGGTAGTAGGGAGGGCGACCTCTCGGGCACAGCTCATACAATGTCCCGGGGTGTGCATTCGCTGGACATTTGTGTTTGCTATTAGAGGGTGGTGCATGGCTTTCACCCTGTGATAGCAAATACTTCTTTGACTACTTGAAGCGAGAGGAGGAAAACCTTGTATCGCTGTAATAGAGGGGATGTGGATGGTAAAAATTGAGAGAAAAGAACAACAACAAAAAAAGCGGGGTCTCAACCGTTCTTTTAAATGAGGCCCATGGTGGGTGGGTAATGTTCCGTGGCCAATCAAATTATTATATTGCTGGGACTCTGTAGGACTGGGGATCTTAATGTCACATGTAAATTAGGCGCGGAAGGGCACAGAAACATTTTGCAGCCTAGGGGAGCAGCACCTTCCCGGGTATTGTTTACTAATTGTTCGGGGGGTTCGAGGCCAACTGAAGTCCGGGGATCGCCACACTCCGGGTCTTTATTTAAATATGCAGGGTGGGCCTCGGCAGTCCCTGAAGCCTTGGTGGTCCTAGGCAGTGCCTTATTTGTTCTGTAATCACACGGGCAGTACTTATGGTGTTATAAAGTGATACACTCATAGAACACTTGCAGTTGGAAAATTCTTAACGTACATGACAGCGAAGCACTTCCATCTCCTATTGTAGCATACAGAAGGAACAAAAATTTACGCGACATGTTAGTACATACCAGGCATGATGTTCGCAAAACGTGTCTTCAGACCACCCTTACCGGACTGCCACCAATTCTTGGTAATCACAAATGTGGATCATGCCATGCTTGCAACACTGCTCTAGTTACAGATACAATTAACTACATGGCAAAAACCATCAAACTGAGAGATCTGAGCAATTGTAGAAGTAGTAACATCATATATATCATTTTTTGCCCATGTGAGCTGGCCTACATAGGAGAAACAAGCAGAGATTTTCGCACTAGGTACAGTGAACATAAGTCGGCCATACGCACTCACAAAGTCTCTGCACCTATGGTCACACACTGTCTGGACACACACCATAGCGAACAAGATCTTCGTTGGTGTATTCTGGAAAAAATCAAAATCAAACCTGGACAATCAAACGACACTGTGCGAAAACGTAGAGAAACCTTTTGGATTTTCACACTGGATAGTGTGAAAAACGGATTAAATGAAGAAATTATTTGGAATGTCACGAACCGTTAGATCTGCTATAGCATATGTGCATTTCCACATGACATTATTCTCTGCATATCAAAAACTCGCACATGATTTCCCCTCACCTTTCCAATATACAGGGCTCCATCAGGTCCCTATTACATTGAACTAAAAGATTTTTTTGACAATTCTTTTTTCATTGCCAAGTAGTCCTACACCCTGACTTGGCTGTCTTTAGCCATACAGTTCTCACACTGCCCCCAAATCTTTTGGGCATACATAGGAGACTTACTTTCTACTCGAGGCTCGAACTTCAACGACGATGTAGAATACGGCGCGGTATGCTGACAACTAAGAAACAACATTTTACAAACAGCTTCGGACCTGTTAAATATCATGTGTAAAGGCCGTAACAACAGCCTATATTGAAGATTAAAAATAACTTCTGCCCATATATCTTCTCATGAAGGTATCCCCAAGTGTCACACAACTCTATGTGGATACAAGATATACAGACCTGGCCATACCTACAGTTCGTGGCAAACTGACAGTCTGCATGATTAATCCAACAAGAGACCCACCTCGACTTAATAGAAGAATTGTTGAGGATAGCAACAGAATAACAAAAGCTTGAAAATACAACTCACCTCTAGCAGAGATCTGTCCCCTCGTTTGTGCACAGAAAAGTTTTCAATCTTTATTGGTCCTGATGAAGGTGAATCTAAATTATCGCTCACCGAAACGTGCGTAGACCAGCATCGCTACAACTGGACAAGAAAGCTTATCTGGACATACTCAGAATAAAGAATAAGAGAATATTAAATTTATTTCTGCAAAATGTACAGACAAATATGAAAACTCTCTGATTGTTTTTAGACAAATTGAATTATCCAGTTGTACATTTTCTTATTGGTTTTTCTTTTTTTGTTAGTGTTTTGTATGTGGCATGAGTGTTTGTATGCAAGATTAGTATGCAAGATATGAATGTAGGGATTTAATTAGCCTATCGAGGGGCCAAATATTTTGTGTTTTTGTCATTTTAATAATGTCCAATTGTAATAATTAGTTTTTCAGTATATTTGGGAATTATCGGAAACTATAACACTGTAAATGAAATGTTTATAATCACTTTTTTTATACAAAAAAATGCCTTTGCTTACTAAACGAAAAATAAACAAAGATAAAAAGTAAATATTTTTGTGTGTGTATACATTGTATCTTGGAGGTCATCACTGTAGGTGCGCATGTTTGTTAAAATTTAATGAGAGCATTTGCCGGGAAAAGAAAGAAATATAGGCCGTCAAATAGGTCATTTTTCTTTAATTCTTGTTTTGTCCCCCCTCTTGAGCCTAAAAATTCTTTCTTGGGGAAAACCTTTTCTTAGATATTGTTGTGTGAGCAAACACTACGGGCAGCAGTGCTCACAATTTAGATGGAGTGTTGATTGCAGGATGGAGTACACCTCATGGATCCATTTCTTTTTTTTATTTCGCATTATGATATGCGAGGTGGATGCAGCAAATCATTTGAGGTAGTGTGGAAGAAGAGGGACGTGTGGCATCATGGTTATCCTATTTATAGGTATGCAAAGTGGGCTGGGCTTGCGTACGCCATGCCAGCGTAGGGGTGTGAATAATTATTCTGGGGACTTGGGTGCTGTTCCGTTCCTGCCTGGCAAGGAAGTGTACTTATGTGTGTTTCTTTTGTAGTTTTGACCTCGCAGAGTGTGCAATTTAGATTAGTGTAGCATGTGTCGGGAGGGCGGAAACTATCGTTAATGATATGGCATGTGATCTAGGATGTGCAGTCTACCCGTGGCTGATGATGCTCCTTGGAGCCAGCAATACCCAGGCCGAAAGGCAGTACAATAATGTGCAGACACACACACCAGGGGCATCGTGTAACACATATTTGTTTTTTAATGGAATGTTTGAGATGCATGGCAATCACACGTGGAAGGCTAATGTACAGAGCATGAATATTGATCAAGATGATTGTTGCATGTTGTGTGTAGTATAAGATATGTGTATACAGGAAAACACTCTTCAAAAAAGCTTTCTAACCAGAAGAGGTGTCTCTCATCAAACGCTGAAGAGAGAATGAGTAAAATGGGTGGGGTCGTACAACTGTTACAATGGGAAATGTTATGAACCAATCAAATGCTTTTTTTTAAGGTCACATGGCAATCGCGCACCGAGCGCGCAAGGAGGCCACACCCGACGCGATTTTGACAAAATATATTTATCATAATATAAGTTTATTAGTTAGAAATATATAAATGGTTAAAATAATTTAGATTTTCGCGTGCTCTCATATACTGTTTAAAGTTATTTAGATATACTTTTGAGACAAAAAAAAAAGGGAATGGTGTACCCGGCGCGATACTATACATCTGTGATGTAACACAGGGCCTAGCAGCGTGTACTCATCGAATACGCAACGTGCAGCATGCGCGACCCCATACGTACATGACGTAACGCGTTGGATACCAAAGTAGAACCTGGGGTGACTTCATGCGTATATGATCATGTTACGCGGGACGGAGTACTCGTCGGATATGAAATGCGCATCATTTACGAGTTTAGCAATATGGCGGATAGGATTCGTGTGGTGATGGAGCTTGGTGCGCCACCGGTATGGGAGTGCAGTTTTCTCCCCCCCCCCCAAAAAAAATATACATATTTTTGGGGGAAGATATAAAACATGACATGATTTTTAAAGTTAAAAACAAGAAGTATAATAGAGTTCGAAAATTATTTAAAAACATAATAGAAAAAATATAGGTTTTATAAATATTAAAATATGAAATTAATATTTAAAAAACCTTTGAAATTCACAGAAAAAAAACATAGGTTTTACAGATGTTGTAGTTAGGAATTAGCATTTAAAAGACCTTTGAAATTCACTAAAAAAACATAGGTTTCAGGGACGTTATAGTTAGTTGAACATTTGACTCACATAAAACCAGAGAAATTCGCCTGTTATAGTTAGTTGAGCTAACTATAACTCCAGCGCCCGCAATGCACTGTTGATGATTTCACATATTACATCACTCATGAGATGGTCAGGACATAGCAGGAGCTGGCCCTGGGGTGTGGCGGCACCCAGGGCCATGTGTGTCTCCAGGAAGGTGGTTGTGCAGCACCCTCCTTCCCTTGGGCTGAGAATGACCGAGAGGGGCCACGTGGCCCCCTTCTCATTTAAAAAATACTTTTGGCCCCAGGGAGGTGGTGGTGGTTCCCAGAGCCAGGGGGCCCTAAAGGTTCCCCATTATGAAATAAACAACCCCAAGGAGGAGGCGGTCCCTGGGGCATGGGGATCTGCAAGGACCCTGATTTTTTTCAGATTCTTCCCAGGGAGGTGGTGGTCCTCAGGGCTGCGGGGGGCTGTGTGCCCCCCCCCTTATAAGTGATAATCCAGGGTAGTGGTGGTCTCTGGGGTTTTAATAAACCCTACGAGGAAGGCCCCATGTGCCCCCTCCTTTATTTTTTACATGCCCCTGAGATTTGTCCCACCCTCTGGCTTCTTAAAAAAACCACAGGAGACCGCGCGTCTTTTTAAAAAAAAGTTTGCCCCAGATCTATGGGTCCACCAGCACATTCGCAACAAAATTTAATTAAAAAAATGCCTTTAATGCCTGGAGGGTTCCCTGTGGGACCCCACCACTATATCTGGGGGTCAGGGTATTCTTACTTGGCCCCCTTTTCTTTTTTATCTGCATTTTGTGTGGGATTCAGCTTCAAGCCGAGTCCTAGGATGGCTGTCATCACCTCCTGGCTGAAGTGTTGGCAGTAAATTAAATTTCAGTAGGATCCTCGAGTCTACTTCAAGGATTCGCAGTACCCAGATATCCATATTTTTCAACGTAAATATCTTGAAAACTATTGAACGGATTTACACTAAAACACAAAATGCATGCTTTCTGGCACCAACATCTAGCTTACTGCCAAAGTTGGTGTAATTCCGTTCAGCGGCTCTGGCTGCAGGAATGTTCAAAATCCTATGGGAAAATGCACGAGGAAAACACGTTTTGGGTCCTTTTTATTTCCGCCCTCACTTGACGGATCATCCCGAAACTTTTAACACAGCAGCTGATCCAATTAAAGCAAAGATTTTGAGAATTTCGTGAAGATTCATAAAGCAGCACCAAAGTTATTGGCAAAATGCTCTTTTTATGGAAACTAGGACATAACTATAACTACCTCCTGGTGACAGCCAGTAGGCAGTATATATATATCTGGATTGCGCTAAACTTTTCACTACAGAGAACCTCCCAGCAGTAGCATTCCCCAAAACTTTACAGCAGTTTTGTCCCCAGCTCCCAGCAGGAAACCAAGGTAGATCTCTTCCAGGAGATTATGATTGAAGGACTAAAGAAGATCAGTTTAAATGATGCAAGAAGAAATATGATGAGAATTGCAACATGATGAAGGGTGATTGAGAAGCACTACTAGACCTGTAGCAAGATAATAACATCATTAAAAAAGTAAGTGATAAAGGAGGCAACTCTGTGATCCAAAATCATGACATATAAATGGCTGAGGCTAACAGACAGTTAAATAACAGACGTCACTGTAGTAGGCTTAGCAGGGATCCCACCAGCAAAGATATGAAAGCCTTTCATCTAAAACTTAAAGGATGGCATGATGGAAGTCTTCTTGATGATGAAGAATACATGAATTTGAAAACCACTCATCCCAGAACACCAACTATTTACTTCCTACTGAAATTTCATAAAGACTGTGCAAATCCTCCAGTGAGGCCTATTGTGAGCACAATTGGGTCATTACTTGAGAACAGCTCGAAATTTATTAATAGTTTTTTGTTTTCATATGTGGTCACTCCCCCATCATACATACAGGACTTGCAGGATTTTTAAAACAAAATCAGTGATGTGCCTTGGAGATCAATCTATCTTATGGCCACAATGTATGTGGTTTCTTTATATATGGCCATTCAGCATGTAGATGGGATTAATGCATGCAGATTCTTTCTTAAATCTAGCTCAGTAGCTCTCCTGGAGCGCTCTAACATGCTGTTAGAGATGATGATAGGTATCTCCTTGAGGTGCAGGGAACCACGATGGGGAGCTCATTTGCACCAACCAATGAGAACCTAATGATGGGCTGGTGGGAAGCGGAAGTCGCGTGGAACGAACAGATCTCAATGAATATGGAACAAATGATATTATGGGTTTATTTCATTGACAACTTATTTATTGTCTGGGTAGGAGAGAGAGACACATTTGAAAGCTTCCTGAAATCACTGAAAAGCAATGTGTTTGGACTAATCACTTATGAGAGCAGTGATAAAGAAATACATTATTGGAACATTGGAGTATGACAAATAAGAAATGAACTAGAATTCACAGAAAACTGACCAGTACAAACAGCATCCTACATGCCAATAGTGGGCACCCACCGAGCTGGAAGTAGAGTGTCCCCTATGGGGAGATTCTTGAAGCCAGACTAAATTGCTTGGAGGAGAAACAATTATAATTACAGGCTGGAGATATTTACTAATGCTTCAGGATGAAGGGATACCCCATTCAGGTGTTAGAAGATGCATTGTGGAGGGCAAAAGGAAAGAAAAGAGAGAGCCTGTTAACTGTGAAACCCAAAATTGGCAAGGAAGATCGTGAGTCTCCAGATTCGTTATGGATTTTGACATGTCTAACTTTGAGGTCAGGAAATTGGTAAAAGAAAATAGGAACATCCTTAGGATATATGGTGACCTTAAGTGTTTGCTACCAGAGGTTCCAAACATAATGTATAGGAAAACAGCATCATTTGGGGACCGTCTCACAAAAAGTATTTTTAACCCTGATAATCCTATGAAATCTGGAGTTGGGAATTGGTTATCAAAAGAAAAGCGAGGGTTTTGAAGGTGCTTGAGATGCAAAGCATGTTCTGATGCACACAATAAAGCAACAGTTGTGACAGTCCAAGGGAAAACCATAAAAATAAATGAATGGATTACATGTGAAACCACATTCATGGTCTATGTTATCGATTGCACATGTGGTAAAAAGTATATCAGAAGCATTGTTAAAATTACGCTCTGTTTTCTGCAACATCTGTGTGCAATAAAGAACAAGGATTTCTCTTATACTGTGGCTAAGCACATCTGGGAGCCTCATGATGGAAATATCAATAACATAAAATTCTACGGTATTTATCATGAGACAAGGAGACCCCGGGGTGGAACAGAGAACTGGAATTGTGGAGAGCGGAATCAAGATGGATAATATTAATGGGGACATTGCACCCCTGGGGCATAAATGCAGATGCTGAGCTTCATGTGCAGTAATGACTTTTTACTCTGGTTGAAATTTTCTTATTTTGATGTGTGGCTCTGTGGTAGATTTCCCCATAGAGTCACTTGAGGATTCTGTTTTCCCAATTTTTATGCCGCTATTTTGCATGGTTAGAAAAAATATAGCACTTTGCTCTTTACTGTTATTATCATCTGCATTTGCACTTTGATGCTCGTTTGCATATTCTGGGGACCACTAATATGCATTACAATAATTGGTTTACCATATCAATGAGGGAAGGTGACATTCATATGAAATAATGCTGAAACAATGATTCTGGAATACCAGTATTAATGTCAACATTTTACATCAATTAATGAAAGTTAGCACTCTGTACTTGACTGTGATTAATATTTGCATTTGTACTTTGATGCCTTTAACACATGTTCTATATATAAATCAGGGGAACTGCCAATGCATTTGCACTTTACCATATGAAACAGAAGGGGTTGCCCTATGCATGTGCATGTTATGCTTTGTAACTAAGTACTCGACTTGGATGATGGCAGTATATAGAATCTGGTTGCCTATTTAATGCATTTGCACTTTAATATATATATGAACATCCGGGGATGTCTGAAGTATCAGTATTTCATATTAATGTAAATATATACATGTATTTGCATAGAGCTTGAATGCAAAAGGATAAAAAAGATTTACAGCATTTGATTATATCAGGCATTTTTATTGTTTTTTTTCTTGATTACTGTTACTGACCAAATTAATATCACAAGAGGTACGAATACCTCCATGTCTAAGGATATCTGACATGAAATCTCCTGATATTTCAAAACATTATTGTCAAATGCACTTACACTTTATCATAGAAAATTCTGGGATAACTGAAGCATCAGCACTGCATATTAATGGAATACAGATATATACTGGTATTGAATTTGAATGCATTTGCACCTTATGATTTTGTTTATAGATGGCACTTGGCCAAGCTATAAACATATGATGTCATTGTGAAAATGTGGACAATGATATGCACAAGACTTGCACTTTAACAAGTGCAAATAGGATTCGGCAACAGAAGGGTATTTTACCAGTCTATAATACATATGATGTGACTGTAAAAAGTTGGATAATGTGGAATTACACCTGTGTGATGTGGTACTTGGTGATCGGTCCCACTAATATGGATTTAGAAAATGTGCAAGTGCAGGACAGAATACATCTGTGCATCAGAGTCTTTATTATAAATCTTTTTATTGAATTTCAAGAGAAAGCAGATTACAATGCCGCCACACAGGGCAGCGGATAATCATCAAACAATCAAACACAACAAACCAAATTTGATTGTATATCTCACAGTTGTCATAAGCATAGATGAATCACCACATACTACACCAAGACCACAAAGCAAAGGGTGTGTGTTACATCATGATACCTTTATCCAGCAGTTGTGGGATCACTTTGGGCAGTCGTTGCTAGATATTGCCTCAGTGGTTCCCAAATGTCCTTGGGCTTGGATGAGGGCGGTAGTTCTTCTGCATAAAGCTCAGGATTTTCTTTGCAATATACCATATCCCTTATCCAGTGTTCATTTTGTGGGTCCAAGGAGCTCTCCCAGGTTAGTGCTATTCGTCGTTTTGCCAGTAATAGAGCAATTCTCAAGAACTTCCCCACCGCGCCCTTCACTTGTGGCACACAACACAGCAAGCAGATCATAGACGTGCACAGAAGATTTAGCTTTGAAATGGCTTTGAGACACACTATCACCTCTTCCCAGTATTGCATAACAAGATCGCATTGGCATGCCAGGTGCCAGAAATCAGCATCAGAACGACCACATCGTTTGCACCAACTGCTGTCCCGAAGGCCGATTTTATGTAATTTAAGAGCTGTATGATAGACTTGGTGAAGAAATTTGAAATGGATGATTCTGAAATTCCCATTGGGGGTTAGTCTGCCAGTTAATTCGCAAATGTGTTCCCAGTCTTTCGGTGTCAAGGGGGTGTCTAGTCTAGTGTTCCATCGAGCTAAGCTGCGATCTTCCCCTTGTGCCATCTCATCTAGCACAGCCCTGTACAGTTTAGTAATCAGTTTACGCTTTGTAGGGGCTATCAGGAAGAGCTGCAAGGATTGTAGTGAAGGTGGTTCTATAGGAAACGATTTATAGTGTGTTCTGAACGCTAGTCGCAGGCGATGTCTAGTGAATTGGAACAAGTGTGTTTGATTAGTGATGTATTGGAGCTTCTCGGAGGTAAGAAATCGCCCATTCGGGAAAACAGATCCTGCATATGATCAATACGGCTGCTGTTAGTGAGCGTATGGGACCCTTTTCCTGCGTAACTGAGAGAGATGCATGGTGTGCGATCGGTAAAGCCGGGCGTATATTGGGAGTTTGTCCGCAAGTTTACCTATATCCTGCCAAGCAGCGATGATAGCATCTAAGGGGTTTATTTCTGTTCTGGGAGTGTGTCGATGGGTATGAGTGAGCATACCATTCAGCGGAACAGGGTGTGCATCCCCATCTTCCACTGCAACATGAGGTGTGAAGGCATGAGGGTGGAACCAGTGATAGGCATACTGCGCCTGTACGCAGAGATAGTACAAGTATAAATCTGGTGCGCAGAATTCCCTTTGGGCATACCCCAGAGTGAGTGTGTTTCAGCCCACTCTAGCTTGCTTACTACCCCATATAAGTCTAAGTAGGTGAGTTCGTACTGTGTGAAAATTTTTGGGGGGAGTCGTATCGGGATGTTGCAGAAGAGGTATAAAAACCTCGATAAAATATTCATTTTAATAATAGCGATGCAGTCTGCAAGGGACAATGGTAGTGACAGCCATTTGTCCACCTGTAGTTCCAGGGATGCACAAGCCACACCATAGTTCTCCCGTATGGCCACCTCCTGATCCCGATGCACCCACACTCCGAGATATTTCACAGGCTCTGTGGTCCATATCAGCGGAAATTCCATCTGCGGGGGAGTTGTCATCATTGTCAGAGGGATCACCACTGATTTATCACAGTTAATCATGAGACCAGAGAACAGGCCAAAACGGATACGAGCCCACAGGATGGGGGATAAGTGTTTGTGCGGTTTGCGAATAAAGAGCACCATGTCATCAGCATACAAGGACATGCCAACGGGGCAATGATTAAAATTTAGCGCTGATTCCCTGTGCCGCTGCCAAATCACACATGTCAATGGTTCGAGTGAGAGGGTGAATAGAATCGGCGAGAGGGGACAGCCCTGTCTAGTTCCTCTTTTGATGGAGAACAATTCCAATGTGAACCCCCCCACCCGCTCCCGCGCCGTGGTGCCAAAGTACAACAGCTGCACCCATCTGAAAAAAACATTTGGGAATCTCATCAGCCTCAGAATGTAGAACATATATCGCTATTCAATAGAATCGAATGCCTTAGCAGCCTCTAACATGACTGCGGCAGCAGGGAGATCCGGATTCAATATATGCAACATGGCAAAGATGGTTCTTAGATTGTGAGAGGTGGATCGCTCTGGTATGAAGCCGGATTGATCTGGCAGCACCAGACAGGGCATCAACGGATGAAGCTTAGTAGCCAGTATTTTTGCTAAGATTTTCGCATCCAGATTAATTACTGACAAAGTGCGGTAGGAGTCACATTGAGAGGGCTCCTTGTCTTTCTTAAGTAGTGTAATGATCAGAGCCTGCCGCAAGGATGGAGGCAGCACTCCAGACTCATGCGCCTCTGCATACACATCTGTACATCAGAGTCTTTCTGCTGAAAATAATTTGTGCACTGAAAAGGTTAAAAATGTATGTACACTTCTGTTGGAAAAAATGGTAACTTTATGTGCCACATTAAAAACTATATATGTAGGAAGTTAGCAGTCCAGTTGCAAAATTAAATGGATTGGTGGTGGGAAAAGGTTTTGTTACTTTAAATTGACATTCTGCACTGAAAAACTCTATGACCCTGTGGAAGGCAATGGCCGAAACACGTAGGTCAAATTTTCCTGCACCTTACATGAGATAACTAATAAAAGATTGCTGGTGAATCACGGAGCCGTGCCGCTTACTCCCTTCCTACTGAGTGCGAAGTGGAGATGCTCTAATGGATGCGGGAGTGTGAGAAGTATCCATGGTCATATATTTATATATATACAAATGCATATATATATATATATTACCTACTGGCGGTCGCCAGTAGGTAGTTATAGTTAGGACCACGTTTCCATAGGAAATCCGCAACATTCTATTTTGAATAACTTTTGCGCCGGTCGACGAATCCTTGCGAATTTTTCAAAATAGGTGGGGCGCTACGCTCCGCTCCTACCCTGAAAGTCTCGGGGGGATTCGTCAAGCGGGGGCTGAGATAAAAGGGGGGTCCCAAAACGCGTTTTTCCCATGCATTTTTCCATAGGACATTTAGACACAGCTACAGCCCGAACGGCTGAACAGAATTACTTGAAATTTGGCAGAGAGGTAGTCCTCAGGTCAAGGAAGTGCCTTTTGTAGGTTTGGTGTAAATCTGTTCAGTAGATTCTGAGAAAATAGCCTTTAAATCAATATATATATCTGAGCCAGCTTACGGTGCGCTTACGGTGCGCTTACCGTACGCGTACGGTGGCGTGCGCGAGCGCGATTCTGATTGGCCCTTAGATCTTAGTAAACATTCGAATCGGTCGAAACCAGGAAGCGGCGGCCGCCATTTTCTCTCTCGCACTCTGAGGGGGGAGCTGATAAACAAATGCCAAAAACATATAAAGGGGCTGTTTAGACAGCGCCCATGCACATAACCATGTTAGTTGAGTCTTCAAAGATCCCCCAAGGCAAAAAACGGTAATTTTTTATTTTTCGAAAATTTCGCCGATTACGCTTACCGTACGCTTACCGTACGCGTACGGTAAATAATTATTAAAAAAAAAAAAACCCACTCTCTCCACCCCGTGTGCAAATGGTGGCCGAAGGCCACCATTTGTGCATGGCATATAAGAGCACAGCATTTCCCCAAAAAATTTCAACAGATTACCTATCACAAGGAAGCGCATAATATGTCCTCCATGTGCGCACGGTGCGCGAAGCGCATCGTGCGTACATGGCCCATCTAGCGTAACGTGGGCACGCGGTGCGCGTAGCGCACCGCGTGCCCACCGTGCGCGCACGGCACTAACTGCGTAAAGTGGGCGAAGCGCACCGCGTGCTCACTGTGCGCGCACGGTGCGCGAAGCGCACCGTGCGCGCACGGGACGAACTGCGTTAAGTGGGCGCACACGCCACGAATGGCGTAAAGTAACTTAGCATTTAAAAAAACGTACAAATTCACTGAAAAAACCATAGGTTACACACACGTTATAGTTAGGAATTAGCATTTAAAAAACCTTGCAAATTCACTGAAAAAACCATATGTTTCACACATGTTATAGTTAGCGGAAATTTTACTGATAAAAAACCAATGAAATTCCCCCGTTATAGTTAGTGCAGGAAACTATAACTCATGCGACCGCAATCTTCTGCTGATGACATATGTGTCTTTATGAAAAAAAAAAAAAATGTAATATATGTATAGCTAAAAATTTATGGAAGAAGACATGGGCAAATAAGTGTCTAAATACAGTATTAGCATCAGCAGAGGATTGCGGTCGCGTGAGTTATAGTTTCCTGCACTAACTATAACGGGGGAATTTCATTGGTTTTTTATCAGTAAAATTTCCGCTAACTATAACATGTGTGAAACCTATGGTTTTTTCAGTGAATATATATAAGTATATATATATGAGCATGTACACATATATATCTATATCTATATTCACTGAAAAAACCATAGGTTTCACACATGTTATAGTTAGCTGGACATTTCACTCGTAAAAAACCAATTAAATTCCCCCGTTATAGTTAGTTCAGCTAACTATAACTCGCGCACCCGCAATCCACTGCTGATGACGTCACATATTACATCACTCATGACATGGTCAGTGACATCACTCCTGACATCACTGATGACATCTCAAATGACATCACTGATGACATCATCCATTGAGTATGTGTTTCTGAGCAATTTTAATATGTTTAATATATATAGGGAAAGGCCTGTTGAAGAATGAGTGGGTGTACAAGTGTGTAAATGGATGATTTTCTGTGGTGCGTAACTGACTCTTTAAGTGAGTCATTAAATGTATCTTACTTCAGACTAGTGACTAAACTGTGTAAATGTCTGTATGTGTCGGTATGTTGGTGTATAAGTGGCTGCATGGTTTTGTGAATAGCTATATGAGTGTCTATATCAGTTATTGATTGCTTGTCTCAGTATCTGTATGGGTTCCTGAGTGTTTGTGTGGGTAGGGTGTGTGTTACTCTGTGACTAGATGTGTGAGTGGGTGATTCTATGGGTGCATGGTTTTAAGAGTGAATCTGTGATGGACCGTATGGTTGAGTGAGTGTATGTATGGGTGTGTTAGTGAGTGAATATATATCTCAGTGGTACATTTGTGACTAACTACATATTTGAAAGGCAGTATATATGCGTGTAAGAGTATATAAGTGGGTAGATGTGAGAGTGTGTGATTGTGAGAGTGACTGTATGGATGAGTGTGTGCTTGTATCAATGATTCTATAAGAGCGTAAGAATGCGGTACTATTTTTATGAGTAAGTGAACTTGAGTGTGTATAACCGCATAGGTGAGTAAATGTGGGTGTGATTATTTGCATGACTGAAAAGGTGTGAGAGTACCTCTATGGATGATTGGTGGTGTGTGAGTGTCTATATAGGTGTATAAATGCATATGATAGTCTTGTATGGAGTGACTGTAAGTATGAGTGACTGTACAGGTGAATGAGTGGAGGTGTATGTAGACCTAAGAGTTAATAAGTGGGTATGTAGTTATTGGTATTGCAGTATGTATGGTTTTGAGAATGGAACTCTGAAATTTTGAGTCGGTGTATCAAAGGTTATACTAGGGTGTGAGAAGATGTGGTAATTTATCAAATGGATGACGTCATCAGTGATGTCATTTGAGATGTCATCAGTGATGTCATGAGTGATGTCACTGACCATGTCATGAGTGATGTCATATGTGACATCATCAGCAGTGGATTGCGGGCGCGTGAGTTATAGTTAGCTGAACTAACTATAACGGGGGAATTTCATTGGTTTTTTACGAGTGAAATGTCCAGCTAACTATAACATGTGTGAAACCTATGGTTTTTTCAGTGAATTTGCAAGGTTTTTTAAATGCTAATTCCTAACTATAACGTGTGTGAAACCTATGTTTTTTTCAGTGAATTTGCAAGGTTTTTTAAATGCTAATTCCTAACTATAACGTGTGTGAAACCTATGGTTTTTTCAGTGAATTTGCAAGGTTTTTTAAATGCTAATTCCTAACTATAACGTGTGTGAAACCTATGGTTTTTTTAAGTGAATTTGCAAGGTTTTTTAAATGCTAATTTATGAATGGATTATTTTATTTTTTAAATATTTATTTTACAATAAGCTACCTATGTATATAGTAATAGGTAGACTTTATCCTGTAATATGGAATGGCTCAGCTCTTTTTTTTTATTTGGTTAAAGTTGAACAGCATAGTTAATATCTTCTCTAAAATTATAAACACTTTTAATTGTAATTTTTTTTTAAGGGTTTTTGACTGTGCGTGCACCGTGCACGCATGTGTACGTGCTCCGTGTGCGCATGCGTATGTGCTCCACGTGCGCATGCGTACATCATGCGTGCTCCGTGCGCGCACGGCAAGTCATGTGATTTAGAAACAACACTTTTCATTGGTTTATAGTAGTTTCAGGTCAGTTTCCAAACTATCTGCATCAATTGTTTCAACATTTTTTTCAAATCTAATGGCAAATAGACAACTCTTCCTTTTAAACCTCTTTGTAAATCTGAAGGAGGTAATTTGCCTGTTTTGGGCTCCATACGAACTATAGTCTGAAACGGATGGACACATTGAATGAGTATAGACTCATACATATTTAAATCACTAAGTTCTGCAGGAATATCAACCAATTCTAAATTATTATGTACAGCTCTAGCTGGCATTTTATTTTCTTCTAACTTGTTATAACAGTATTTACAAATACGCTGATCTTCACCCAAATCAAAACAATTTTCCAGAAACAAATATGTAGCAAAATCCTTCCACTTAGAATTATTTTCTTTTTCACTTTTTTTATAGAGATCAACATTCCTTGTTTGAGTTTTATAATGGCTTCTCCGGCAACAAATACAAGTAATATTTGGTCTTTCATTAGAGATGATAGTACATTTTGTCATTTGATCTTCAAATGTTTTACTAACAGTGGGTTCTACAGTCTCTTCCACATTTTCTTCAATAACTGTGTCATTTCCTGCACTTTCTTGCTCTGGACCAAAGTAACAAAACTCAATATCCTCACAAACCTTCTTCACATCTAATACAGATCCACGGAACAGAGCACTATTCAACTCATGTAACTTTAGTGCTGGACTTTTAGCAAAATACAATCTTCTCACAAACTTTCTCATTTCAGTATGATGAACTACCAGCATCCTAAAATGGTGAAAAACACTTTGACAAACTTTCCTAGAAAGACAAGCCAGAGAGTGTCCTTGCAAACCAGTATTCTCTCTCACACTGCATGGATCTAGTCTTTGAAGCACGTTAATCTTCTGTTTAACACTTTTTTTACTATATTCTCTTAGAAAGTCACACAATTTATCAATAGATTCCTGTCATACAGTACAAATACTACTACAATTCCAAGTGTACACTGGGGCTTTAGGACGTCTCCCCATAACCTCATCAGCTAACACTTCTTCCTCATTTCTTGGAACCATTTTCTCCTTTTCCATTACACAACCATCTTTAACTTCATATGCTCGACCACTGGTGTCAACTGCATGCAGCAAACTATTACTTTGAAGATAACTCTCTTCATTAAAAAATGGTTCAGTACTTGAACTATGCTTCCATTCTCCTAAGAACACTTTACAAAAGTTTTTTTTTACTTCTCTTTTTCTTTTTCTTTTTGACTTCATTACATTCACTAATTTATCTAATGTACGGATCCTGTTCAAAATTAAAATTAATAGTTTTCTTTTTAATTCCAAAGCCTTTGCAACAATTGATTCAATATGTTTCTTTTTCTTATAAAATTTGGCTTTCTTCCTATATTTTTTCACATCCTTTAGCAAATTGAACATCATTCTTCTCTGAAACATTTTTCTACGAATGTTTTTAAAATCTATTTTTCTTTTTAAGTCATTCTTTCTTACTTCTGATTGTACATTAGCATTTAGTATATTCTGTCGATTGTCTTGTTGTTTTCTTCTTGAAACACTATTTCCAGTGGATATATTTTTTACATTTTTTCTTTGCTTGAGGATATTGTTCATAAAATCCTTAGTCTGCTTACCAGAAGGCTTTTTCTTTTTTCCAACATGAGGTTCTTCAACTAATTTTTGTTGTCCAGTTGTCTTCAAATATAGATGTTGTTGCTGTTCTTTTCTCTTTCTTGATTTTATAGGCATCTTTAATATATTTCAGTGTTGTTCAGCAATACCTGAAAGAAACTAAAAAAAAAAATACCTTCATGTAATTTAAATATATTACTATATTTTTTATGAGCTTTTCAAAACCTATCATATGAGCTGTCCCTTTCCTACGACTGCAAGTCTTACACAATAAAAGCTACACAAATGCAAGTGATAATTACTGTAACAGCCTAACACATTTTCCTTATAGTTTAGAGAGGCAGAAAAGAGCACATGTCCTAACAGCTACTTGAGAGCATGAGCATGTGTAACCTGGGTGAGTGATTAGACTACAGCAAAGGAAATGAGCTTTGGTGATGTTGAATGTGGGAGCGTTACACACTACTATCTAAAATAACACACAGTGCTGAATACTTAGCATGCGAGTGCAGGAGAAGCAGCTGCCTGTGTGCTAAGAGCGTACTTCTGGAGACTGTGTATTGTCAGGTGCAAGAGAGATCGGCATGGGCGCTTGCACAACTGCATGAAGACTGCAGAGATGTATGTACGAGTACATGTGGGGTAAGGGTTAATTGGAGTTTTGAACATGTAGGATCTACCTCACCCATTGCAGGAGTGGAAGGAAAATCTACCCTGTTGTTTTCAAATGTGTTAGCATTTGCCTCTCATTTGTGAGATATTTATTTATGCTGAATGCTAGCCATCACAGTTCAAGAAAACGAGCTGCCCCTTTCCTACGAATGCAAGTCTTACAGAACCAGACCACCACGAATTAAATCTCTGACAACAATTCATTTCTGCACACAGACTCATGGTGTGATTCTAGGCAGAAAACGATATTTGATTGGCAATTTCAAAGCACATTTACTACTGTGGTTTTGCAAGTGATAATTACTGTAACAGCCTGACACATTTTCCTTATAGTTTAGAGAGGCAGTAAAGAGCACATGTCCTAACAGCTACTTGAGAGCATGAGCATGTGGAACCTGAGTGAGTGATTAGACTAGAGCAAAGGAAATGAGCTTTGGTGATGTTGAATGTGGTAGCGTTACACACTACTAACTAAAATACCACACAGTGCTGAATACTTAGCATGGGAGTGCAGGAGAAGCAGCTGCCTGTGTGCTAAGAGCGTACTTCTGGAGACTGTGTATTGTCAGGTGCAAGAGAGATCTCCATGGACACTTGCACAACTGCATGAAGACTGCACAGATGTATGTAAGAGTACATGTGTGGTAAGTTTTAATTGGAGTTTGTAACATGTAGGAACTACCTCACACATTGCAGGAGTGGAAGGAAAATCTACCATGTTGATTTCAAATGTGTTAGCATTTGCCTCTCATTTGTGAGATATTGTGCTGAATGCTAGCCATCACACTTCAAGAAAACAAGCTGCCCCTTTCCTACGAATGCAAGTCTTACAAAACCAGACCACCACGAATGAAATCTCTGACAACAATTCCTTTGTGCACACAGACTCATGGTGTGATTCTAGGCAGAAAACAGTATTCCTGGGTGATAACAGTACACCTTAACTTATGGTGAAGACATACTCCATAATATCTTACAAGTTCAAGGCAGTTAAATATCTTCCAAAACATAAAATGTAAAACACAACTTTAAAACAAGAATCACATTTATATTTTTTATATCAAAATGCACCACATACATCCCCTCTCAAATTCATAACTCACCTTTAAAAGTAGTTAATTGAGAAAGAAATGTGGCACTCACACAGCAGATTATCAGAGCCAGAATCTCTGAACTGTACACCTCTCAGCAGAACCAGTAAATGGCAATCTTTCCCTCTCTTTTTTCACATATATACATGTTAACTTCAAATCACAGTGCTTCCCACATTTTTTCAAATGGAAACACACATTTCTTTTGGTTGCAAATTTCAACCCTTTCCAAATGATCCCTACCCCCAACATGACTTCTGCCTGCTACCATAGCAACAGGTCATGGAACACTGGTGTGAGAAGAGAGGTCAGAAGTTCAGCACACAATGTTTCTAATCCAAAGAGCAAGAGTGCTTGACTTTTCAAACCTAACAGTAAATCCAAAGTAATGTTCTGTGGGAACACATTTTTCTGAACCAATACATAACATGCTTTTAAAAATGTAAACATACAGCCTAGTTTTTAGTGTTGAATGGTCTGAAACAGCCAATGAGTTCTTTTTATTTAAAAAAAAAGTATGTAAGCCTCCATTTTACAACTATCTTTCTTTTCATATTGCCATTCTACTGAAAGACACCTTCTGAGTGCATCCAGATCTCCTTGAAAGATGTTCACAGTGTGGATTGTAGGTCATAGCTATGTCTTCTGGAGTGAAAAGTATGCAGAAAAAAGAGGTATTGTGAAAGACCTTGCTTTGCCAAATGTAGACATTAAATGGATTGGTCAGAGAGGGTTAAAGTGGCACCAATTAATGCCTTTGGTGAAATCCTTTCTACATCTCCCACAGCCTGACCTTATAATTGTGCACTATGGTGGAAATGACCTAGGCACTTTAACTGGGGTAGGTCTGGAAATGCTTGTTAAGGACACCTTTGTGCAATTGATGTCACTTTTTCCGCAAACTACCTTTGTATATTCTAATATATGCCAAAGGCAAAAGTGGAACTGGTCCAACCAATATTGTCCGCAGATTGACAAAGCAAGAAAGCACGTCAATAAGTCTGTTTCTGCTTTCCTCAGAGACTATGTTATGGGTTCTATATACCACAACAACTTGCGTTACAACATGCAAGGCATTTATAGAGGAGACGGTGTTCATTTCACAGATGAAGGCAACAGAGTCTTCCTCTTGAACTTTAGACTCTGCATCGGTACTTACTTGTAGGTACAAAAAAACACTCAATGAACACAACGGCTCTTTTTAGAGCCAACCAACATCTAAACACTTAAACTTGATTTTTAATTCTATTTTTTTATGTTTTTTTTGCCGCCGTGCGCGCACCGTGCGCGCACCCCGCAATATATATATATATTTTTTTTAAATTGTGACCTAAGGGGTCTTTCATGGTCCCCCTGAGAAGGCCTAGGGGGTCAGGGACTCTCTACCCTGCCCCCTTTTCACGTTCTCCACTTGTGTTTTTAGCTCTCTTCTGCCTCTAAAACTCAAAATGGCGGCTGGGGGGTGTGCGCACCGTGCGCGCACCATGCGATTAAAAAAAAATGTTTTTTTCACCCTTCGGGTTCCTTCAGGGACCCCCTGACAAAGGCTCGGGGGTCAGAAACTCTCTACCCTGCCCCCTTTTCACGTTCTCCACCTTTCTTTTTCCCTGTCACACACACAACACACAAAATGGCGGTCGACACTTCCTGATTTCGACCGATTCGAATGTTGACTGTCATGAATCCACCAATCAGAAATACGCTCGCGCACGGCACCGTGCGGGGTCCCGCGCATCATTTTATATAAGCCCTCGGGTGGGCAGGTCCTTGGGGCAATGCATAATTAATTTGCAGGGGCCCACGGTGGCCCCCGCAGCCCCGAGGACCACCACCTCCCCGGGGCTTATTTAATTGTATGCGGGGGCATGCGCCCCCCCCAGCCCGGGGATCGCCACCTCCCCGGGGCTTGGTTTTTAGAAAAAAATGAGGTGTGGGGAGGCAATAGCCCCCCACATGCCCCGGGGACCACCACCTCCCCGGGGCACATACTCATTTCAATACAGGAGTCCGTAGCGGACACCCGGCCCCGGGGACCACCACCTCCGAGGGACTTTGAAATGCCGGGAGGGGGGCCGCACCCCCTCCAGGAGCCATTGATGGCCCTGGGGACCGCCACCTCTTTAGCCGGTTCCTGCAATGTCCTGGGGTGCCCACCTCGGGACATTGCTGTTTGCTATGGCAGGGCTGGAGCACACCTGCTCTCGCTTCCAAAAACCAAAGCAGATTGGTTTTGCACAAGGGGAGCTGCATGTCAGCAGCACCCCTTGTTCAAAAGCAATGCCGCTCCCTCAGGAGGCAGGGAGCCAAGGGACCGTGTGGGAATTGAGGCTGCCCCCACAGTCCCCAACGGAGAGGCCAGGCCCCGGGGGATGGGATCCCCGGGGCCATAATTGGCCTCTGGAGGAGGACCACACGGCCCCCCTCCCCAAAATAAAAATAAAAATTACCAAAAAGGCTGCTAGGCCCCAGGGGGATGAGGTCCCCGGGGCCAAAATTGGCCATGGGAAGGGGGGCCACGCGGCCCCCTCCCTTAAAATAATAAATTTAATATAAAGAAAAAACAAACCGGCAACTCGCCGGAGGCCCCCCTCCCTGCATGACTCTGAAAACACGCCCCTGGCATGTTCTAAGTTCAGGATTAAGTCCCCTTGAATACTGAGGGTCCTTGGGGGCCAACTAGCCCACCAGGTACCTCCAGGAAGCGCTACACAGCTGGAATGCAGAGAGGTGGTCCAAGGCCGTGCCCCTTTTTACACCACTGAGCAAACGCAGCTCCTGGCGCACTGCTGTTGGGACGATGAGGTTGTCTTGTGTCCTGAGGACCTTAGGACACAAGTGGACTTCATCCCCCGAGCAGCAGTGTACCAAGAGCTGCGTTTGCTAAGTGGTGTAAAAAGGGGGGGGTGGCCTCGGACCACCTCTCTGCAAAACAGCTATGTGGCGTTTACTGGAGGTACCTGGTGGGCTAGTTGGCTCCCAGGGACCCTCAGTATTCATCGGGGACTTAATTTCCCACCTTACAATGTGCCAGGGAGCGCGTTTGCAGAATGTTGAGGAAAGGGGGCATGGCCATTGTACACCTCTCAGCAATCCCGCTGTGTGGGGCTTACTGGAGGTAAGAGGTAGACTAGTTGGCCCCTAAAGGACCCCCAGCAGCAAAGGGGGCTTCAATCCCCATCCAAGAGCACGCCAGGGAGCGGTTTACAGAGTGGTGGGCAAAGGGGGCATGGCCTGACTTAAGAACTTAGCAATCCTGCTGTGTGGGACTTACTGGAGGTAATAGGAGGGGTAGTTGGCCCTCAAGGTTGTCCTTGGGGGTCAACTACCCCTCTTGTTACCTGCAGTAAGTCCCACACAGTGGGATTGCTAAAACATCTTCGGAGGACATGCCCCCCTTTCTCCACCACTCTGCAAACGCGCCTCCTGGCAGACCATGGGATAGAGATGAAGTCCAATTTACTCCTGAGGGACTTTGGATGCCAATAAGCTCTTCTTGTACCTCATCTAAGTCCAATGCAAAGTAATTCCTGAGCGCTGGTCGGAGGCCCAGCACCCTTTCTCCACCACTCTGCAAATGTGGCTACTACTTAAAGAAGCATCTTTCTGCACCTCTCACTTAGAGGTAGTTTTAATCCCCCTGCCCTATTATGTACTAGGGCCTTACAGAGGAGGTCATTCCAATCACAGGGGTACTCAAACGCATAGTATTCCCTAGTGTATGTAGGTGTTTTCATTGTATTCTAAGTGTCTTTTAGCATTGCACTGGCTCTAGGCCTGGTTAGTCAGAGTCAGTTACCACCAGTACCCGTCAGCAAAAAGTTGGGGGCACAGGATGACTTTGCAACAAGGCCTCTTTCTGCTCCTCTGTTGGTTCTTTGCGCACATCTTTTGCTTCTTTCTGGACTTCTGTTGCCTCTTTCTGAATTTCTCGTGCTTCTTTCTGCGCATTTCTTCCTCTTTCTGTACATGTCCTACCTCTGTAGGCATAGTTAGAAATTAACATTTTAAAAACCTTTGAAATTCACTGAAAAAACATAGGTTTCAGGGACGTTATAGTTCGAAATTAGCATTTAAAAAAACCTTAGAAATTCACTGAAAAAACCACAGGTTACAGGGACGTTATAGTTAGTTGGATATTTCACTTGTACAAAACCAGAGAAATTCGACCGTCATAGTTAGTTCAGCTAACTATAACTCGAGCCCCCGCAATGCACTTCTGATGAAGTCACATATCACATAATTCATGCATGGTCAATGACATCACTGACGACATCTCAAATTACATCATTGATGACGTCACAGATGACATAATCCATGTGATAATCTGATGCACCTCTTCATACCCTAATATAACCTTTGATACACCCACTCTAAAATACAGACTACCATTTTCGAAACCATTATCCATAAGGCCATTGGGGACCCCCACTGGGGCGGGACTTTTTAATAATTTGATTAAATACGCATTTCCTGCTACTGTCCGCTGTCTACTTCATTTTTAAAGCCAGTGATCAGGAGCACCCGGTGCTCGAAACGCATTTGGCAGTTTATACAGGAGTATGAAGACTAGCTGAAACTGCTGCTGCTGGTGGTGTTAGTGCAGTAACCTCATCGTGTGCGATATCCTCTGTGGGCAAACCTGTGTTATGATGTTTTGCGGCTAGTCCAGCCGCAAGGATATCTCGCTGCCGGATAGGCGGATCCGCGATGCACTAATAAGAAGGTAGCAGGACTTATACAATGCGATCACGGAAGCCTCCTGAACACTTGGGCACTGATGAAGGCAAATCTGTGCCGAAATGCATTCGCCATATTCTGTGAATAAAGTGCTTCCATGGTTCTCCCCTGTGTGGCCTCTGCTCTTTCACGAGGAGAAGTTTGGTGGTGATATTTTCTGCGTCAGCCAGAGACGCAGTACAGAGGCCCCCACTTCAAAAGTTGGCCCGGACTTCATTGGCTCTGTTTCGGCAGTTTCTTTGTGCTCCAAGGGATTGGATTGGCCGGAGCACGCCACTGTGTTTGGGAAGAGATAGGTCGGTTGTGAGGTTATCAACCTCATGTTGGGCAGTATGCACTGTCATTACTGCCCCCGCTGATTTGTGTCCTGAACTTTGTGGCTGAAGTGGTGTGGGGACCGGAGGAGGTGCTTTGTTTTCAATACAAGCAGGAAAATTGGTCTTTTAAATATCGCAACCCTGCACCCCGCTTAACCATTAGGTTTTACGAACACCCCAGGCATTACCTACCTGGAAGCCGAACCTTGCATTCTGGGAGTTGCAGTTCACAAGAATTCCGTGAAATGGAACAGGTGAGCAAACATCTTCGGGTGCGGAGCCAGCTTGTACTAATAAGAAGGTAGCTGGACTTATACAATGTGATGACGGAAGCCTCCTGAATACTTGGGCGCTGATGAAGGCACATCTATGCTGAAATGCATTAGCCATAATCTGTGAATAAAGTGCTTCCATGGTTCTCCCCTGTGTGGCCTCTGCTCTTTCGCGAGGAGGAGTTTGGTGGTGATATTTTCTGCATCAGCCAGAGACGCAGTACAGAGGCCCTTGCTTCGAAAGTTGGCCCGGACTTCACTGGCTCTGTTTCAGCAGTTTCTTTGTGCTCCAAGGGATTGGATTGGCCGGAGCCTGCCACTGTGTTTGGGAAGAGATAGGGTGGTTGTGAGGTTAGCAACCTCATGCTGGGCGGTATGCACTGTCATTACTGCCCCCGCTGATTTGTGTCCTGCACTTTGTGGCTGAAGCAGTGTGGGGACCCGAGGAGGCGCTTTGTTTTTAATACAAGCAGGAAAAATTGGACTTTTAAACATCGCCACCCTGCGCCCCGCTTAACCATCAGGTTTTACAAACACCCCATGCATTACCTGCCTGGAAGCCAAACCTTGCATTCTGGGAGTTGCAGTTCACAAGAATTCCGTGAACTGGAACAGGTGAGCAAACATCTTTGGGGGCGGAGCCAGCTTGTACTAATAAGAAGGTAGCAGGACTTATACAGCACGATGCCGGAAGCCTCCTGAACACTTGGGCGCTGATGAAGGCAAATCTGTGCCGAAATGCATTCGCCATAATCTGTGAATAAAGTGCTTCCATGGTTCTCCCCTGTGTAGCCTCTGCTCTTTCGCGAGGAGGAGTTTGGTGGTGATTAGGCCTGGGCCAAAATTCCATTCCGCTCGCGGAAATTGCGATAATTAGGTATTTTTGCATTCCGCGGAAAGCGCGAAAATGTCAAAATTTCCGCAATCCGCATCTTACCGGTAATTTTTGTCTTGCTCGTGCTGTAAAAAAATACCGCCTATGGTAACACCAAGGTGAGATGGAGACGAGTAGGTTCTAAGACGAGCCCACGTCTTTTTCAGGTACACCCGCTCAATTGGTCGGGTCGTCTTCCCTCAACTCTGAGGCTCCACTTCCTACCTTGAGGAGGAAGAATGCCTTTATGAGAACCCCAAATTGAGGATTCTATCTCTCAGAAAGGGAGCTCACCTCCCATGACTGTTAACCTAGCGGTCATGTCATTCTGGTCCTGAAGAAGTGTCGCTTTACTTTGAAGCACTTGACACGAAACATGTTGACCTGACTTAGTCCACCAATGGCTACTTGAATACCTTTAATTATCACACGTAGCCTCACTGTTTTTAACAAAGTCCCATCCTTGAACATTTAATAAAGTGAACCAAAAAGGTTAGGGGCCTTTTTTAATAATCACAATCTACACCTTCACCAAACAATGTTTCACCTATAGCCCCACACACCGCACTCACCATACGGCGTTCACAGATCAAAAGATCTCCGATAAAGATGCCACCAGGCCCGTCGGACATTGCAGCGCCGGTCCGACGAGGAGCGCCCAATGATGAAGCATGACACCCTAACAGGTGTGTGAGGGCATTACGATCTGGATTTGCAGATCCCCCTAGATACCATTTGTAATAGTGTAGTAAGTCATTGTAACTCTCTACCCAGGCCCATAGAGAGGAACTGTTTCCCCTTTTTGATATTAATGTAAAAAAATACATTCTCTCGTGCGTGCGATCACCTTACCTGAATCCCCGCGTTCGCCGACAAGTTTTCCCGACCCTGTCGCGTTCTCCATGAGATGTTGGATTGTTGGTAGCCATTTTGCGCTGTCTCGCGACATTTCGCGCTCACATTAACGTCATTTATCGCTCGATCACGTCATTTGCAGCACGATCACGTCTTTCTTCTCATGATCATGCACTGCGAGAGAATGAGAAGATTGAGATCTCGAACACGTCATTCTCCACAGCGAGCGAGAGCGTGAGGACGCGGGCACATCATATCGAATGCGAAAACGAGAAAGAGACACCGAACAGGCCATATCCAACGCGACAGGGAGCGTAAGAATGCGATCAAGTCATTTTGGACACGCCATCGACATCCGGCAGATGTAATGTGAAGCTCGAGAACTCGAACATGTAAAATTTTCAATTTGGAGAAGAATATCAGCTCTAGCAGTATGAAACCTTCTGCAAATGAGGATTTTGGATGAAAACAACTCCTCAGATTGACATTTGGCTGTCCTTTTTTGTGCAAGGAGTCCTTTTTTAAAAAGGTGGGGAGAGGAAGTGCCACAGAATCTCCAACGTCCTGTTCCTGTCCAGCAGGCTCCTCCCAGTGCTTTGTCCATCTCCTGCTCATTCTGCCTTTGGATTTTGAGCTGGAAAGATCACCCTTTTTGTCTGCTGCATCATTGCAATTGGATTTGAGGATTTTTTAATTGGATATTTTACAAGTAAGTGGTTGTTGTGTCTTTTTGATTGGGTGCATTGCAGTTGTAACTACAATTTATTTTTGGTAACTATCATCATTCCTTTTTTTTAAAATGTTGTGGGCAGTAGTAGTCAGTAGTAGGCCCGAGCTAGTCATGGTCTCATGGGTGTGTGCATGATGAAGTAACTGTTCCTTTGGTGTTTTTTGAATGTATTTCATTTTCAAGCATCATTTAGGGCCTGGATGGCATTGGATTTAGTTGGGAAATGTGTTTTTATGGGGTGGGCTTTCTGTTATTGGGCCTGGCCTTGTGGTTGGTGGCCATTTTGAAGCCTAGGCCTGCAAGCTTGCCTGGCCTTGTCTGCCAACAGGCCTGCTTTCATCCAGTAGGATCAGAGCAGGTAGCCACAGCTTTATTAATCAAGTGTTTCTGTGTGGTCTGTTGAATTTAGACATCATTTAGGGCATGGATGGCATTGGATTGAGTTGGCAAGTGTGTTTTTTGGGGATGGGCTTTCTGATGTTGTTGGGCCTGGCCATGAGGCTGGTGGCCATTTTGAAGCCTAGGCCTGCAAGCTTGTCTGGCCTTGTCTGCCAACAACAGGCCTTCTTTCATCCAGTAGGCTCGGAGGCTGAGCAGGTAGCCACAGCTGTATTAATCAAATGTTTCTGTGTGGTCTGTTGAATTTACACATCATTTAGGGCATGGATGGCATTGGATTGAGTTGGGGAAGTGGGTTTTATTTGGGTGGGCTTTCTGTTGTTGTTGGGCCTGGCCATGTGGCTGGTGGCCATTTTGAAGGCTAGGCCTACAAACTTGCCTGGCATTGTCTGCCAACAACAGGCCTGCTTTCATCCAGTATGCTCAGAGGCTAAGCGGGTAGCCACAGCTGTGTTTAATCAAGTGTTTCTGTGTGGTCTGTTGAATTTAGACATCATTTAGGGCATGGATGGCATTGGATTGAGTGGGGGAAGTGTGTTTTTTGGGGGGTGGGCTTTCTGAAATTGTTGGGCCTGGCCATGTGGCTGGTGGCCATTTTGAAGCCTAGGCCTGCAGGCTTGTCTGGCCTTGTCTGCCAACAGGCCTGCTTTCATCCAGTAGGATCAGAGCAGGTAGCCACAGCTGTATTAATCAAGTGTTTCTGTGGGGTCTGTTGAATTTACAGATCATTTAGGGCATGGATGGCATTGGATTGAGTTGGGGAAGTGTGTTTTTTTGGGGTGGGCTTTCTGATGTTGTTGGGCCTGGCCATGTGGCTGGTGGCCATTTTGAAGGCTAGGCCTGCAATCTTGCCTGGCCTTGTCTGCCAACAACAGGCCTGCTTTCATCCAGTAGGCTCAGAGGTTGAGCAGGTAGCCACAGCTGTATTAAGCAAGTGTTTCTGTGTGGTCTGTTGATTAGACATCATTTAGGGCATGGACGGCATTGGATTGAGTTGGCAAGTGTGTTTTTTGGGGTGGGCTTTCTGATGTTGTTGGGCCTGGCCATGTGGCTGGTGGCCATTTTTAAGCCTAGGCCTGCACGCTTGCCTGGCCTTGTCTGCCAACAACAGGCCTGCTTTCATCCAGTAGGCTCAGAGGCTGAGCAGGTAGCCACAGCTGTATTAATCATGTGTTTCTGTGCGGTCTGTTGAATTTAGACATCATTTAGGGCATGGATGGCATTGGATTGAGTTGGCAAGTGTGTTTTTTGGGGGTGGGCTTTCTGATGTTGTTGGGCCTGGCCATGCGGCTGGCGGCCATTTTGAAGCCTAGGCCTGCAAGATTGTCTGGCCTTGTCTGCCAACAACAGGCCTTCTTTCATCCAGTAGGCTCGGAGGCTGAGCAGGTAGCCACAGCTGTATTAATCAAGTGTTTCTGTGTGGTCTGTTGAATTTACACATCATTTAGGGCATGGATGGCATTGGATTGAGTTGGGGAAGTGTGTTTTATTTGGGTGGGCTTTCTGTTGTTGTTGGGCCTGGCCATGTGGCTGGTGGCCATTTTGAAGGCTAGGCCTACAAACTTGCCTGGCCTTGTCTGCCAGCAACAGGCCTGCTTTCATCCAGTATGCTCAGAGGCTAAGCAGGTAGCCACAGCTGCATTAATCAAGTGTTTCTGTGTGGTCTGTTGAATTTAGACATCATTTAGGGCATGGATGGCATTGGATTGAGTTGGGGAAGTGTGTTATTTGGGGGGTGGGCTTTCTGAAATTGTTGGGCCTGGCCATGTGGCTGGTGGCCATTTTGAAGCCTAGGCCTGCAAGCTTGTCTGGCCTTGTCTGCCAACAGGCCTGATTTCATCCAGTAGGATCAGAGCAGGTAGCCACAGCTGTATTAATCAAGTGTTTCTGTGGGGTCTGTTGAATTTACAGATCATTTAGGGCATGGATGGCATTGGATTGAGTTGGGGAAGTGTGTTTTTTTGGGGTGGGCTTTCTGATGTTGTTGGGCCTGGCCATGTGGCTGGTGGCCATTTTGAAGGCTAGGCCTGCAAGCTTGCCTGGCCTTGTCTGCCAGCAACAGGCCTGCTTTCATCCAGTAGGCTCAGAGGCTGAGCAGATAGCCACAGCTGTATTAAGCAAGTGTTTCTGTGTGATCTGTTGATTAGACATCATTTAGGGCATGGATGGCATTGGATTGAGTTGGCAAGTGTGTTTTTTGGGGTGGGCTTTCTGATGTTGTTGGGCCTGGCCATATGGCTGGTGGCCATTTTTAAGCCTAGGCCTGCACGCTTGCCTGGCCTTGTCTGCCAACAACAGGCCTGCTTTCATCCAGTAGGCTCAGAGGCTGAGCAGGTAGCCACAGCTGTATTAATCAAGTGTTTCTGTGTGGTCTGTTGAATTTACACATCATTTAGGGCATGGATGGCATTGGATTGAGTTGGGGAAGTGTGTGTTTTTTGGGGTGGGCTTTCTGATGTTGTTGGGCCTGGCCATGTGGCTGGTGGCCATTTTGAAGACTAGGCCTGCAAGCTTGCCTGGCCTTGTCTGCCAACAACAGGCCTGCTTTCATCCAGTAGGCTCAGAGGCTGAGCAGGTGGCCACAGCTGTATTAATCAAGTGTTTCTGTGTGGTCTGTTGAATTTACACATCATTTAGGGCATGGATGGCATTGGATTGAGTTGGCAAGTGTGTTTTTTTGGGGTGGGCTTTCTGATGTTGGTTGTCTTAAAGACATGCTTTTGTTGTGTGGGTCTGGTGTGTGCTGGTGTGCATCTGCATGCACCCTACAGACCTTTTTGGGGCCTGTGAATGTTCATATTTGCATTTTGTTGCATTAAAAAGGCAGAGCAGTGTGCTTTAGCATGCATCCTTTACCTGGCTTTTATAGGCTTTTTGTCAGCTCCTGGCGTTTCCCAGGCCCCCTGCTTGTTTGTGATTTGTGAGTGTCCATGTGGCTGGTGGCCTTTTTTTGTGTTGGGAGTTATTAGTGTCCTGCTTTTGCCATATAGGCCTGCATGGTTGTCCTATTGGCTTATTGCTTCCATCCATCCACCCCCTTTGCCAGCAGCAGCTCCATGTATGATGAGATGCTCAAATAATTTATTGACAAATAGGGTCCACCCCACTTCCATTACTTTTTTAGTTTGGTGGTTCTTATTAACTTTCCTATCCTTCCTGAGAGTGTAGTGTGTGACTGTACACAGTAGTATAACATAGCCCTTGTTGAAAAAAAGTCTTAAATGGGTAGACTATACCTTTTGTTTGCACTAGTAAAGTAGTAAGTAACTGAACCACAACAACAAATGCAACATTTCACTGATGTTCTTCTCCTGGCTTGTTTGCTTTTAGGTGCACAAAAAGCCAGAGGAGGAGGTGTCATCATCATCACCCGGCTACCCGTTGTACTGCCAGCCAGACAGAAGTCCTGCTGCGCATCACGTACACATGTGACCAGAACTTGTTGTGCATCTGCATCCTGCCTGACATCTGAAGAAGATGGCCCCAAAGAAAGGTACCAGGTCCAGTACCAAGAAAGTTGCCGGTGAGAAGAAGGAACAGAAAAATGAAGTGCCATTAATCACGACTGGTGTGCCGGCCAATGTTTTTTTTGGCACCAAAAAAGTTACGCCTGCAGCAGCGTTGTCCGGGAACAAAGCTGGGAGCAGCACCTCAGCACCAGCGGTCCAACCCCACCAATCTAGGCCCAAGGGCTTTTGTGTCGCAGAGGTAGCCATTCTACTAACGAGCAGCGATGTTGAAATGTCATTATGGCAAAGTAGTACACAATCAACGCTGGCAGATAAGTGTGCAGCCACAACAAGAACAGCAGCAGCCGCAACAAGAACAGCCGCAGCCACAACAACAGCCCACCATAGGAGTTGTTGCTCCTGACGTAGGGGCATTTCAGGAAATCGAGCTTCCTGCAGACAAAGTGGAGCAAACCACTGTTTCGGAAGATCTATTGTCTTCCAGACCACCAGCAAGGAAAAGGAGGCTTAGTCCATCATCTTCTTCTTCAAGCCCTGCTTCTGATGATCGTGATGCCACTTGGCATCCACCAGCTCAGTCTGAGAGTGATGCACGCCACAAGACAATGCTTCTGAAAAGGAAGGTCCCAGAAAACTTAGAGTTATGGAGGTGGATGTAGAAGAGGGGGGTGATATTGATGAAGACGAGCAAGGTCATCACGCACATTACTCCCGCCCCAAAGGGATTGGAGACCAACATTCTCACCCTATCCAGAAAGGCTGCTACTGAGCGGGATGTAGCATGGATATCAGCAACACAGGTAACACCACCACTACCTCCAGCTGCCATATTTTCCAAGGCCCGGCAGGGACCTACATCCAGCTCAACCATCTCAGTAGGTAGTGGTAGTAAAAGTCACAGTGTAGCTGCACAGGATCACATTCCAAGCACACCCTCCAGTTCATCTGGTATTGAAAGTGGCACATCCAGCAGTGCCAGAAAGTTCTCCTCCCCAGTTTGAGACTTCTTTTCTGTTAGCACCAAGGAGGAGAACGTTGCTATATGCTCAATTTGTCGACAAGGTGTTCGGTGGGGTAAGCTTGGTACAAACTATGGTACCGGAGGCCAAGCAAGTCATCTCAGAATACACCACACTATCATGTTGGAGAATCACCTACTTCAGTTAAAAGAAAGTAGAAAAACTCAACCCATTGAAGTTGGTCAGGGGGCGATATTATTGCGGTGGAAGGTGAAGAAGAGGGAGGCATTTCTAGCCCTGTCCCCAGCAGTGTAGTGGTACCGCCCACATCCTCCTCAGTAACATCTGAGGGGCACCGCAGTAAGAGCCATACTCAAAGTCAGGCTGAGACACCAAGGCGACCGAGTACCGCAATGAGACAAACTGTGTCGTTGAGCCTAAGTGGTTTATTGAAAACAACAGTACCACAAAGGAAAGTAATCCAGCCTACCATTGAGAGCATGCTTAGGTTGGAAGGGCAGTTCCAACGCAACCACCCAACGGCACGGTTGTACAATGTGAAGCTGGCTAAAATGTTAGCGCTGGACCTTCTCCCTTTTTCATTTGTGGAAGGGGTGGGTTTCCTTGAATTTGTGTCAGCCACCTGCTCTAAATGGAAGGTTCCCAGCCGGTCCTATTTCGCAAGAATTGCTGTTCCGGCACTACATCATGATGTGCTGGAATTGGTTGGACAAGCTTTGCAGCAGAGTGCTGTTCACAATATCCACCTGACAACAGGCATGTGGACCAGTTGCCAAGCCACAGATTACATGTGCATCACAGCACACTGGGTCTCTTTTGTGGGGGTTAGAGATAAGCTATCTGCACGAGGTGCTGTTGACACAGCTGCGATTTTTAAAGGTACTCGGAAACATGCAACTGTAGCCATGTTCGCCATGGAGAAATCTCATACACCTGTAAACATTTTGCAAGCGTTTTGCAGCAAGGTTTTTGAATGGCTGTGCCCAAGAGGGCTTAGTATTGGTTTTGTTGACACAGACAATGGCAGTAATGTACTTAAGGCCATGGATCTTGGTTCCTATTTCAGGGTTCCATCTTTGGCGCACTGCATAAACATTATAGTTCAAGACTTACTGAAAAAAGAACCCATAGTCAGCAGCTTACTGGCCATCTGCCGAAGAATATGCACTCATTTCAGCCATTCTTTTAAAGCTCGGAAGCAGCTGAGGATCATTCAACGTGAATATAGGATGACAGTCAAAGCACTCATCCAGGAGGTGGCAACACGTTGGAACTCAACGTATTACATGCTTGATCGTCTGTTTGAGCAGTACAGGCCACTCAATGAATATGTCTGGAAAAGAGGGGATGCACTTTTAAAGGCAAGAACCTTCAAATGGAGCAATGGAGCCTAATTAAATGCCTGACTGAGAGGCTTCATCCTTTTGATGTCTTCACACGTGAAGTCAGCAAGGAGGACTGTACAATGGGCCAAGCTATCCCATTATTTAAAATGCTAGAGCATCAGCTGAAGAAGGTGTCTGAATCATACAAAGGTGTAGAGGACAAAAGGGAAGCCTATGACTTGGTGGAGAGCTTAGCCCGTCGCTTAGCTGAAAATACAAGGATAGAAAATAAAATTTTGTCACCATAACATTACATTTGTGCCACAATTCTGGATCCACGTGCAAAATTTGGACTGAAGACATTCTTTGCTTTTTCAGAGATTGATGTTGCCCGCTACAAAACTTGTATAGCTGAGGCAGCCAGTAAGTTGGAAAATGAATGGCTGCTAATTAAAAGCCCGCAAGATCAACCCACAAGAAGTACTGCAGCAGGGCATGCAGCATCAAGTGCAACTTCGTCAGCTGAGGGCAGTGCATTTGGATCACAACACTCACCATCACTATCGACAACAGCAACGATAACTGTATCATTAGGCCCAGTAGAATCGTTAGATGATTGGTATGTACAGTTAGGCATTAATAAGCACAGTGCTGATGCACAGAGAAAAGAGCCCGAAAGCTTACCAACAGCACCCCTGAACTTTGAGCGGATGGTCCAGGCCTATCTGGACGACCCAACAGAGGTGTACATTGATCAAAACCCATTGCAGTATTGGTATAGGAAAAGGTCTGAATGGCCACTGCTCAGCAGGCTGGCGATAAGCTATCTGGCTTGCCCTGTCGCAAGTGTCTCTTCTGAACGTGTTTTCAGTGCTGCTGGTTCCATTGTAACAGTGAGAAGGACCAGTCTCTCGCCCAAAAACGTGGAGAGGTTAACAATGATCAAAATGAATCAGCACTTCATACCACCGAATTACACAATACATGAAGCAATGGAGGAAGATGAGGACAGCGCTCAGGTGACGGAAGTAGTGTGTCACATGATTACCTACTACTGGCTGAACTCCCAGAGTTTGAGGACGAGCTATACTTTCCTGACAATTAGGCTTGCACTTACTGTCCTCCTCCCTTTTTTCCCCTTTATTTGTGTGTCTGTCGTTCCGGTTACAAACTTGTGAATCACAACAAACCCATTACCACCGTCTTCTACTCTTCTTATTTAATATACAAGTTTCAGGTGTCTGCAATTTGACAGTACAGTCCTCCGAATCCAGCTTCTCCGCTCCATCATCCTGAAACTCCCGCCTAAATCCCTTGCCCTCATGAATGATGATTGGATGATGGAAAATAGAAGAAAAAATAAAAACTTTACTAGTCCCGCCAAAAGAAGTGGCAGATGACTACTATAGCTATCCTCCTTACAGAGCCGAGAGAGACTGTCCATTAACTGAAAATGAGATGGAACAGGTAATGATTGATGCCATGCATTGGATGCAGAGTCGCAGACTGAGTGATTTTGTTGTTGTTTGTTGTGCATGAAGTTATGTCATTGTGCACTAATCATCTTTCTACAGTACACACCAAACGCAACTCAAGGTGTCCTTCTTGCAAATAAGAAATTTGTGCTTCTCCTGCAGCTTGATACATGGCTTTTAATTGAATACAGGAAGGGGACTCAATCTGTGCACTGAGTATGATTGACAACAGCACCGTCCATGATGATGATGGCGAAAAGATGGCCTGTTAATTTAAGATGAGAAGGAACAGGTAATGACAATTAATGGCATGCATTGGACACCTGACTCTGAGCGATTGGTGTTTGTGTTTTCGTTGTTTGTTTGTTGTGCACGAAGTGAAGTCAAAGTGTACTAGTAGTCTTACTGTACACACTAAAGAGTGACTCAAGTCAATAATATTTCTACTCTTGTTGTGTAATAACAAAATTTTACTTCTACTGCAGGCCGATCTTCACAGTCAGTCACTACAAGTATCGGAGATGATTGATGGAATAATAACAAGTCAGGAGGACGTTTCATGAGTGGCATAAAAGGCTAAAGGTAAACATATCAACAACAACCACAGCAGACCCAAATGTCTGTGTAGAAGTGGAGTCGAGTGTAGTGGTGGGATGACTGCGATGCATTGATTTAGTAACTTACATTTTAAAATGCTATGTTTGGAATGGATATGTGCTTTGCCTTTGTCCAACTCTTTAAAAATAAAAAAGTACCCTAAACGTAGGATGTGCTAAGCAACATGCCGTCAGGCCTGTCACTGTGGGCCTGCTCTCTCCTGTTGTTGTTGAAGGTCAATGCTGGAAACAGACTAGAGTAGAGATGATGCATACCTGCCGCCTCGGAAAGTGTTCTTGTTGCACTACACCATAACTTGTGCATTTGTTTCAACTTTGTTTCTCAATATCCCCATTGTTTTTCCATCTAAAATTACAGGCCGGGCCTTGCCCTATACTTGGGAAAACATTACAATGCATACTTACCTTACCAATAAATCGACATTTTTTTCCAGCCGGGCAGTGGCGAGTGGCGACACCCAAAATTGATGGACGAGAGGACCAAGGGGAATGCCGAGATGCAAATCCAGTCCACATTTTTGACCAGGATAACAGTAACAGTATCAACTTTCATCTTCTTTTAAATAATTTGATTCATTTTTTTGTCTACAATCTTTACAACAGTGTGTTCTTGTTGTTGTTATTATAATCATTAGGTTTGCTCTCTGTTTACGATTCATCCCTACCAATATTTAAAATTTCTATTTTCTATCTGTAAAAGAATTAAGGCCGTAACAACAGAACAAGAAGTGTATGTAATCCGGGTCTCCTTATCAATCATCATCATGCATGCATTTCCTTTTTCTCCCTTAACATATAGATATGGTAGTCTTCAAAGATTGTCGTTTGTTTGTCCATGCGTACTGTTTTTCACTGTCAAACCTTTCCCCAAACCCCCTTCCCATCCATTCAACAAACCCTAACCCTCTTCCCCCCGGGCTGTGTGACTCATTGTCGAGGGGTGACTAAATTAAATGTACACCAATACTTAATCACACGCTTGCTGGGGCAGATGTGGCAAAAGCAACAGTACTTCAATTTCAAGGCAGAGCGATGATCTTCTTCTGCTTGCCCACCCATGAGTAGTATATTTTAGAGGTGATTTTATTTAACAAAGGAACATATACCTCAGCATTAATTGCCGGCATTGATTGGATTTGTTGTCATTCCTCATACACAGCACTAACTGTTACGCTGTAGGCCTAGTCAAGTGACTCGACACAACTATAGTTTGTAACTCTGTCTAGTAGGCTATCCCAACCACCATTATGATTTGTTGTAAAATATTTTAGCATATTATTGTTGCTCGGTAGGTTCTGTACTGCACTTCATTCTACTACTCCTCGAACAGTCTCTTAAAGGCGACTGACTGTCTCGTTTTCTTTTTTTGCAAATGCTGCTGCCCTGCCAGTGTCTACTACTACTACTATACTACCACCACCACCCCAATCATGGCATGTTAGAAAAAGGAAACCATCTTCACCATGCAGCCATTGCTGTGCCTAAGTTAAACATCAAGCAAAGGTAAGAGAAGTTTTGGGGAGGCAGAATTAATAATGGACATGTTTTCAATGAATTCAATTTCACACACCCCTTTGAGTCCAGATAAAGAATGCATAGACTAGAGGAGAGACTGAAAGTACTAGTAGGACAAGTCAATCAGTGAGGGGTGTTGCATCTATCTGGTTGTGTCTTACACAGTCAGCCAATTATTTAAATCAAACACTGGCTATGGGCAGGCCTGCACCAGCAAGGAAACAGTCTGATGTAAAACAGTAACCCCATCTACAAAACATTAACACCATTGCATGTAACGTAGAAAAATAGATGTAATTGACCCTAACAAAAATAAACTAAAAACCCACAAAAGCTGACCCATCCCCTCCCTAACCCCAACCAATGTCCGTAAGAAAGTCCAGAAAATAGTCCAAAAACCCAACGCCCAAACCAATTCCCACCCACCCAAACAAGAATTAAAAAAGTGGCAGAAGACAGGGACTAAGGTGTGCGGCGGGATTGCAGGAGGACACACATCTGCTCCTCTAGACGGGCGACGCGCCGTCTGAGGGCGTGGCAGTTGCAGCCACAGTGGGGGGGCACCAGAAATGGTATTGCGGTGGTGGCGGGCAGCCACCAGACGGTGGCGCCGTACCGCTGGAGGGCGGTGGCTGGGGCCCGGGGCACTGGAGGAGGCTTGAAGTGCTGCTGCAGTCTCCTCCTCTGCCAATACCACCAGCCGACGATATTCCTGCTGGATTGTCTCCAGCTTCCGGTGCCGTGCCTTGGCAGCCAATTCCTTCCGATTGAGTTTGGAAGGAGTAGCTGTGTATCAAAAAGAAAAAAATAAGACAATTGTAAAATATACTCTTAGAAAAACAGTAAGACAAGTTAATTATACACATAGTGGCATGGTAGAGTATCACTATAAAGCACAGTACATAACATTTTAAATCTCGCCCGTCCTTCTTCCTTCCACCCGTTTTTCACTTTTTAGTTGAACAGTGCACCAGGTGATCTGATCTGACTTTTAGTCTTCTCCATTAAACTTTCAAAGCGGAGTTGAAATCAGATAGATGAGGCCATTGGTTACTCAATACTCCCGCCCCTATGCCAATTAAAGGGTGTCTAGTCTAGTTCACTCTTCAAATGTTCACAACAACTCATACTTAATTAGGACATCGGATGGTGGGTGGACTTTGTCCGCCCGCCATCCTCATGCTAAAAAGGGTGGGGGTCCCGTAGGGACAATTAGGATGCGCCCGCCATAGGGGCGGGCGCATCCTGTTTTTTTTACATTCTGGTGGGCGGTGTCGAAAGCAATGCTAAAAATACATGTTGTGCTTTTCCAAGCACAACATGATAGGCCCCGCGCAGAGCCTGTCACGTTTTGCTTTGAAAGGCAGGGGGGTACCATAGCATAGGTACCCTCCATGGGGGCCCCCAAGCATACTCCGCATGCCTTTCCGTGGTGGCCGGCAATGCCGCCATGTAAAGGCATTCCAAAATGCAGATTATATGTCTGGCGGTGTGTTCAGACACCACCACCACATTGAACCCTTTTCCGCCCGGTCGACATGTGGGGGGTCTGACTCTTTTCTACAGGGATGGCAGGAGGTTTGCCGCCGGCCCGGCGGGGGCAATCCGCCCGCCATCCTTATGGGGCCCTAAGTCTCAACAATACAGTATACATACAGTACACCCTTGCAGTGAGTGTAGTGTCAACAATAGATAAGGATTATGAATCTAACTTACCACCGCCCGCCACTGGTGCTGGCACTCCCCCTACCGCTTCATCGTCGGTATCAGCAGTAACAGCCGCATCCTCTCCCTCCGCGTCGCCTTCGCTGGACCCGGCAATGGTGGTAGGTAGTGCGCCTAGAAAACATTACACATTTATTAGGCGTCATATACACCTCCCCCTATTGGTCAGTAGCAAGATTGAAAAATGAGTTAATTGTATATAACATACATCAATAGTACAAATGAGGTAGTAGTAGAGTAGACACTAATAGTTATATATGGTCCCCCCTAGGGTCATTCTAGCCTTTGCTTAGTTAGCCCGAGCCATGCAACCATTTTACCTATGTGTCTTTTATTTTTGCACATGTGACGTTACCTTGCAACTTGTTGTATAAGACAGCTTTGAGCCCACATGACCTGCCTCACACTGCTACTGTCTACGCGCTGCGTACAAGCGGTCAACAAAAACATTAACAAGCCACTTTTTTATGAAGTACTGGTGTACTGTTAGTCCATATTGCTTATCCATAAATGCTACACTTTTTGGCACAGCTGAGAAATGCTTGCAAGTTGCAATATACTAACGTGCACCATTTCATTTTTCGCATTACAGACGGAAGATTCCCTTCTACGAACCAGAGCTTTGCAGAGCTTATGATGCAACAACTACCAGTACTAGGTTCTTATAAGGTGAGGGGTCCCTTCACTCAGAGATCTTCATTTATAAATTTATATAAACTGAATTTCTAGGGGATGGTGGTGCTGCCTTCCACCACTGTTCAGTTATCATGATTTAATTCCCAGCTGTAAGTAAGTGTAACAATGTTTATTGTTTTAATGTTATTGATTTTCCTGTTGGTGCTGCATTATATAATAGAACAATGTACAGAGTTTCTACATAGACTTGGTGGTATTTGGTGTGGACTTACACAAGTGAGCAAATTAAAGGAAGGGTGTGCATGTGCATTGCTTCTACGACTGAGAGGTTGGGTGTGTTAAGTTCTGGGTTGTCTACTTGTTGGGTATCTTGGGGGGAGGGTTCAGAGACCTAATAGTTATGACAAGACACTACTATAGTCGGGCAGGGGATTGTGGTGGGTTCTGAATTTCTGATTGAGGTGTGTGAGGAAGGTCCAACTTACCATCACCAACATCCTATTTTCTTGTGCAAAGGTCTGTATGTGCAAGATCCCTACAACAGTAGTACTATGTCCTATAGGCTCTCATATCAAAATAGTAATAAATCTGGTTGGGCATTTGTTGGTGTGAATTGTCAAAGCCTCAAGATTAACAAAGACTCAAGATCAATAAGACGAGAAGTAGTACAAGAGGACGACCCAAAGGACTGGACTCAATGGCTAGAGCTACTGGTGAATCTGAGTTTTATTTACAACCTTTCAAATAAAGAGTGGCCAACTGGGCAAGCTTAGCTACTATAGTACAGACAGACTGATAGTAGTAGTAGTACAGAGAGTCAACATAGCAGAGGCAGGGATAACAAGATTTTGGAAACCGTACAGATCGAAGGATAATTGTTGGTAAAAAATAGCATTGGGAAACTGAAACAATAGTTCAGGAAAAATATGGTGCAGTAAAAGTTATGGAATAAGAAATATTATTAAAAACAAGAAGACTTACTTGTGCCAGCAGAGGAGCCCTCGTTGGTGTCCTCCTGGTGGTGGTGTTCTCCCGCCGACTGCCCACTCCCTGTCTGCCTGCCCCTGGGTGCTGAGGAACAGGAAATATATAAGAAAGAGACAAACATTGATGGATGGTGTCAAACAAATACAATATTTTTAAAGAACGGTCAAAAAACACTTATGTAAACAACAATTGCAATAACTAAATTGACCGATCTCATCTGGTCAACAAGTAGTATTGGGGGATTCGCGGATCGACTACTTAAGTTACTATTTATCAACAGCAATCCAGTCTTCCATTCTGATTTCAGAATACTAAGTTACAACTGAGCCTAAGTACGACGTACCACCCTAGCTCACCTATTCCAGGCGTGCTAATTATACATCAAGTATGCATTTTCACTTCTTTTAGTCCTCAACAATGCATATGGTCAACTGGAGGACACATGACTACATTTTTGTGTACACCAAATTTTGGGTTGATTGATTGATGCTGATGTTCTGCTAGTGCTTCGCCAATTACCACCACTCATTGAACAAACTAGAAAAGGTTCTAATAAAGACTGGCGTACTAGCAGCACGTGACATAACTGAGGTGGCATCATGCATACCACTATAAAATTACAAACTCATACAAAGTACCTAAACCTAAGTATCAATCCGCCCGTATCTCCTAGTGACAGGACAAAGTAAGGACTAGAGTCACTGTAGCATTACGTAACTTAATTTCTCTAAAATAAACTCTTACAGAATCACGCTAAGCGAGCGCAAACGCAAAGTTGCAAACAAGTAAGATTAGTAGTAGCGCAGAGGAGCACCTGTGTCATAACAATCACAGAAGACTTTTAAACGTAATTTACCTGGAATGTAAGCAGCAGCATTCTAGCTGGTTGGAAGAAAAAAAAGATATTAGCAATATATAACACAGAGCAGAAGAACAGACACAAAGTAGTAATAATTAAATAGTTACTCACCAAGACCCGGGAACTCCACTCCTAGCAGGTCCAGCAGGTCCTGCTCACAGTCCAGGATGTCGGACCACCGGTACGTCAACTGCGCATGGGTGCGCCGGACCCCAGAGCAGCACAACACTGCCCGGCGCACCTTCCCCCACCGCTGTCGACGCTCCCGGAGGCCGTACCCGGACCCAGGCCTGCCACCTGCTGCCAGGGTTGAGGGGAGGTGGCGCTGCATGAAGAAAATGAGTGCAGCCAACTCCACCTTCCCAAATAAGGCCCGTGCCTGCACCTCTTGTGGGCGCCGCCTTCCACAAGGAAGGCGGTCGCGGCTCTGGCTGTGACGAGCCCTACCCTTTGACATGGTTCTGGGACGGGGCGGGAAAGAAAAGGTAATAAAATTAAAAAAGTAAGTAAAGGAAATAAATAGCAGGCAATAGAAAGAGTGAAAAAGTAGCTAAAAAACAAAAAAAGTTGACAAAAACCAAAAATATAGAAGCAGGAAAATAGTTAGAGAAATAATAAATAAAAAGATTAAAAAAAAGTGGCTTCAAACAAAGGATTGAAAAGATGCAGGGAGGATTGAAAATCAGGCCCCAGAACCATGCAATAGAGTAAAAAACAAGATGGCCGTGCCCATTGCGACCACGTGCGCAAGTTCGCGTGATATTTTCTCCCCGAGCAGGCAAAAAGCAACACGAACAAGTAAAAGCGTTCGCGAACAGGAAATACGTACTGTGAATGGGCGCGAGCATGCAATGCGCGACCAGGAACAGGAAGTAAGCATCGCGGGAGGGCAGGACAAGTGAAAACAAGATGGCCGCGCCCGTGAGCAACCGCATGGGTAAGTTGGCGAGCCGCGATCATGCAAAAAATACCGCGAACAGGTGGGAAAAAAACTTTCGCGTCTTCGCGATATTTCTGGCGTGCTTGCAGAGATTTTCAACATTTTCGTGATAGTTTGCGAAATGGAATTTAGCGAATTCCGCCCACCCCTAGTGGTGATATTTTCTGCGTCAGCCAGAGATGCAGTACAGAGGCCCCCGCTTCAAAAGTTGGCCCGGACTTCACTGGATCTGTTTCGACAGATTCTTTGTGCTCCAAGGGATTGGATTGGCCGGAGCCCGCTACTGTGTTTGGGAAGACATAGGGCGGTTGTGAGGTTATCAACCTCATGCTGGGCGGTATGCACTTTCATTACTGCCCCCGCTGATTTGTGTCCTGAACTTTATGGCTGAAGCGGTGTGGGGACCCGAGGAGGCGCTTTGTTTTCAATACAAGCACTACTATACTACCACCACCACCCCAATCATGGCATGTTAGAAAAAGGAAACCATCTTCACCATGCAGCCATTGCTGTGCCTAAGTTAAACATCAAGCAAAGGTAAGAGAAGTTTTGGGGAGGCAGAATTAATAATGGACATGTTTTCAATGAATTCAATTTCACACACCCCTTTGAGTCCAGATAAAGAATGCATAGACTAGAGGAGAGACTGAAAGTACTAGTAGGACAAGTCAATCAGTGAGGGGTGTTGCATCTATCTGGTTGTGTCTTACACAGTCAGCCAATTATTTAAATCAAACACTGGCTATGGGCAGGCCTGCACCAGCAAGGAAACAGTCTGATGTAAAACAGTAACCCCATCTACAAAACATTAACACCATTGCATGTAACGTAGAAAAATAGATGTAATTGACCCTAACAAAAATAAACTAAAAACCCACAAAAGCTGACCCATCCCCTCCCTAACCCCAACCAATGTCCGTAAGAAAGTCCAGAAAATAGTCCAAAAACCCAACGCCCAAACCAATTCCCACCCACCCAAACAAGAATTAAAAAAGTGGCAGAAGACAGGGACTAAGGTGTGCGGCGGGATTGCAGGAGGACACACATCTGCTCCTCTAGACGGGCGACGCGCCGTCTGAGGGCGTGGCAGTTGCAGCCACAGTGGGGGGGCACCAGAAATGGTATTGCGGTGGTGGCGGGCAGCCACCAGACGGTGGCGCCGTACCGCTGGAGGGCGGTGGCTGGGGCCCGGGGCACTGGAGGAGGCTTGAAGTGCTGCTGCAGTCTCCTCCTCTGCCAATACCACCAGCCGACGATATTCCTGCTGGATTGTCTCCAGCTTCCGGTGCCGTGCCTTGGCAGCCAATTCCTTCCGATTGAGTTTGGAAGGAGTAGCTGTGTATCAAAAAGAAAAAAATAAGACAATTGTAAAATATACTCTTAGAAAAACAGTAAGACAAGTTAATTATACACATAGTGGCATGGTAGAGTATCACTATAAAGCACAGTACATAACATTTTAAATCTCGCCCGTCCTTCTTCCTTCCACCCGTTTTTCACTTTTTAGTTGAACAGTGCACCAGGTGATCTGATCTGACTTTTAGTCTTCTCCATTAAACTTTCAAAGCGGAGTTGAAATCAGATAGATGAGGCCATTGGTTACTCAATACTCCCGCCCCTATGCCAATTAAAGGGTGTCTAGTCTAGTTCACTCTTCAAATGTTCACAACAACTCATACTTAATTAGGACATCGGATGGTGGGTGGACTTTGTCCGCCCGCCATCCTCATGCTAAAAAGGGTGGGGGTCCCGTAGGGACAATTAGGATGCGCCCGCCATAGGGGCGGGCGCATCCTGTTTTTTTTACATTCTGGTGGGCGGTGTCGAAAGCAATGCTAAAAATACATGTTGTGCTTTTCCAAGCACAACATGATAGGCCCCGCGCAGAGCCTGTCACGTTTTGCTTTGAAAGGCAGGGGGGTACCATAGCATAGGTACCCTCCATGGGGGCCCCCAAGCATACTCCGCATGCCTTTCCGTGGTGGCCGGCAATGCCGCCATGTAAAGGCATTCCAAAATGCAGATTATATGTCTGGCGGTGTGTTCAGACACCACCACCACATTGAACCCTTTTCCGCCCGGTCGACATGTGGGGGGTCTGACTCTTTTCTACAGGGATGGCAGGAGGTTTGCCGCCGGCCCGGCGGGGGCAATCCGCCCGCCATCCTTATGGGGCCCTAAGTCTCAACAATACAGTATACATACAGTACACCCTTGCAGTGAGTGTAGTGTCAACAATAGATAAGGATTATGAATCTAACTTACCACCGCCCGCCACTGGTGCTGGCACTCCCCCTACCGCTTCATCGTCGGTATCAGCAGTAACAGCCGCATCCTCTCCCTCCGCGTCGCCTTCGCTGGCCCCGGCAATGGTGGTAGGTAGTGCGCCTAGAAAACATTACACATTTATTAGGCGTCATATACACCTCCCCCTATTGGTCAGTAGCAAGATTGAAAAATGAGTTAATTGTATATAACATACATCAATAGTACAAATGAGGTAGTAGTAGAGTAGACACTAATAGTTATATATGGTCCCCCCTAGGGTCATTCTAGCCTTTGCTTAGTTAGCCCGAGCCATGCAACCATTTTACCTATGTGTCTTTTATTTTTGCACATGTGACGTTACCTTGCAACTTGTTGTATAAGACAGCTTTGAGCCCACATGACCTGCCTCACACTGCTACTGTCTACGCGCTGCGTACAAGCGGTCAACAAAAACATTAACAAGCCACTTTTTTATGAAGTACTGGTGTACTGTTAGTCCATATTGCTTATCCATAAATGCTACACTTTTTGGCACAGCTGAGAAATGCTTGCAAGTTGCAATATACTAACGTGCACCATTTCATTTTTCGCATTACAGACGGAAGATTCCCTTCTACGAACCAGAGCTTTGCAGAGCTTATGATGCAACAACTACCAGTACTAGGTTCTTATAAGGTGAGGGGTCCCTTCACTCAGAGATCTTCATTTATAAATTTATATAAACTGAATTTCTAGGGGATGGTGGTGCTGCCTTCCACCACTGTTCAGTTATCATGATTTAATTCCCAGCTGTAAGTAAGTGTAACAATGTTTATTGTTTTAATGTTATTGATTTTCCTGTTGGTGCTGCATTATATAATAGAACAATGTACAGAGTTTCTACATAGACTTGGTGGTATTTGGTGTGGACTTACACAAGTGAGCAAATTAAAGGAAGGGTGTGCATGTGCATTGCTTCTACGACTGAGAGGTTGGGTGTGTTAAGTTCTGGGTTGTCTACTTGTTGGGTATCTTGGGGGGAGGGTTCAGAGACCTAATAGTTATGACAAGACACTACTATAGTCGGGCAGGGGATTGTGGTGGGTTCTGAATTTCTGATTGAGGTGTGTGAGGAAGGTCCAACTTACCATCACCAACATCCTATTTTCTTGTGCAAAGGTCTGTATGTGCAAGATCCCTACAACAGTAGTACTATGTCCTATAGGCTCTCATATCAAAATAGTAATAAATCTGGTTGGGCATTTGTTGGTGTGAATTGTCAAAGCCTCAAGATTAACAAAGACTCAAGATCAATAAGACGAGAAGTAGTACAAGAGGACGACCCAAAGGACTGGACTCAATGGCTAGAGCTACTGGTGAATCTGAGTTTTATTTACAACCTTTCAAATAAAGAGTGGCCAACTGGGCAAGCTTAGCTACTATAGTACAGACAGACTGATAGTAGTAGTAGTACAGAGAGTCAACATAGCAGAGGCAGGGATAACAAGATTTTGGAAACCGTACAGATCGAAGGATAATTGTTGGTAAAAAATAGCATTGGGAAACTGAAACAATAGTTCAGGAAAAATATGGTGCAGTAAAAGTTATGGAATAAGAAATATTATTAAAAACAAGAAGACTTACTTGTGCCAGCAGAGGAGCCCTCGTTGGTGTCCTCCTGGTGGTGGTGTTCTCCCGCCGACTGCCCACTCCCTGTCTGCCTGCCCCTGGGTGCTGAGGAACAGGAAATATATAAGAAAGAGACAAACATTGATGGATGGTGTCAAACAAATACAATATTTTTAAAGAACGGTCAAAAAACACTTATGTAAACAACAATTGCAATAACTAAATTGACCGATCTCATCTGGTCAACAAGTAGTATTGGGGGATTCGCGGATCGACTACTTAAGTTACTATTTATCAACAGCAATCCAGTCTTCCATTCTGATTTCAGAATACTAAGTTACAACTGAGCCTAAGTACGACGTACCACCCTAGCTCACCTATTCCAGGCGTGCTAATTATACATCAAGTATGCATTTTCACTTCTTTTAGTCCTCAACAATGCATATGGTCAACTGGAGGACACATGACTACATTTTTGTGTACACCAAATTTTGGGTTGATTGATTGATGCTGATGTTCTGCTAGTGCTTCGCCAATTACCACCACTCATTGAACAAACTAGAAAAGGTTCTAATAAAGACTGGCGTACTAGCAGCACGTGACATAACTGAGGTGGCATCATGCATACCACTATAAAATTACAAACTCATACAAAGTACCTAAACCTAAGTATCAATCCGCCCGTATCTCCTAGTGACAGGACAAAGTAAGGACTAGAGTCACTGTAGCATTACGTAACTTAATTTCTCTAAAATAAACTCTTACAGAATCACGCTAAGCGAGCGCAAACGCAAAGTTGCAAACAAGTAAGATTAGTAGTAGCGCAGAGGAGCACCTGTGTCATAACAATCACAGAAGACTTTTAAACGTAATTTACCTGGAATGTAAGCAGCAGCATTCTAGCTGGTTGGAAGAAAAAAAAGATATTAGCAATATATAACACAGAGCAGAAGAACAGACACAAAGTAGTAATAATTAAATAGTTACTCACCAAGACCCGGGAACTCCACTCCTAGCAGGTCCAGCAGGTCCTGCTCACAGTCCAGGATGTCGGACCACCGGTACGTCAACTGCGCATGGGTGCGCCGGACCCCAGAGCAGCACAACACTGCCCGGCGCACCTTCCCCCACCGCTGTCGACGCTCCCGGAGGCCGTACCCGGACCCAGGCCTGCCACCTGCTGCCAGGGTTGAGGGGAGGTGGCGCTGCATGAAGAAAATGAGTGCAGCCAACTCCACCTTCCCAAATAAGGCCCGTGCCTGCACCTCTTGTGGGCGCCGCCTTCCACAAGGAAGGCGGTCGCGGCTCTGGCTGTGACGAGCCCTACCCTTTGACATGGTTCTGGGACGGGGCGGGAAAGAAAAGGTAATAAAATTAAAAAAGTAAGTAAAGGAAATAAATAGCAGGCAATAGAAAGAGTGAAAAAGTAGCTAAAAAACAAAAAAAGTTGACAAAAACCAAAAATATAGAAGCAGGAAAATAGTTAGAGAAATAATAAATAAAAAGATTAAAAAAAAGTGGCTTCAAACAAAGGATTGAAAAGATGCAGGGAGGATTGAAAATCAGGCCCCAGAACCATGCAATAGAGTGAAAAACAAGATGGCCGTGCCCATTGCGACCACGTGCGCAAGTTCGCGTGATATTTTCTCCCCGAGCAGGCAAAAAGCAACACGAACAAGTAAAAGCGTTCGCGAACAGGAAATACGTACTGTGAATGGGCGCGAGCATGCAATGCGCGACCAGGAACAGGAAGTAAGCATCGCGGGAGGGCAGGACAAGTGAAAACAAGATGGCCGCGCCCGTGAGCAACCGCATGGGTAAGTTGGCGAGCCGCGATCATGCAAAAAATACCGCGAACAGGTGGGAAAAAAACTTTCGCGTCTTCGCGATATTTCTGGCGTGCTTGCAGAGATTTTCAACATTTTCGTGATAGTTTGCGAAATGGAATTTAGCGAATTCCGCCCACCCCTAGTGGTGATATTTTCTGCGTCAGCCAGAGATGCAGTACAGAGGCCCCCGCTTCAAAAGTTGGCCCGGACTTCACTGGATCTGTTTCGACAGATTCTTTGTGCTCCAAGGGATTGGATTGGCCGGAGCCCGCTACTGTGTTTGGGAAGACATAGGGCGGTTGTGAGGTTATCAACCTCATGCTGGGCGGTATGCACTTTCATTACTGCCCCCGCTGATTTGTGTCCTGAACTTTATGGCTGAAGCGGTGTGGGGACCCGAGGAGGCGCTTTGTTTTCAATACAAGCAGGAAAATTGGTCTTTGAAACATTGCAACCCTGCTCCCGGCTTAACCATCAGGTTTTGCAAATACCCCATGCATTACCTACCTGGAAGCCGAACCTTGCATTCTGGGAGTTGAAGTTCACAAAAATTCAGTGAACTGGAACATGTGAGCAAATATCTTTGGGGGTGGAGCCAGCTTGTACTAATAAGAAGGTAGCAGGACTTATACAACACGATGACGGAAGCCTCCTGAAAACTTGGGCGCTGATGAAGGCAAATCTGTGCCGAAATGCATTCGCCATAATCTGTGAATAACGTGCTTCCATGGTTCTCCCCTGTGTGGCCTCTGCTCTTTCGCGAAGAGGAGTTTGGTGGTGATATTTTCTGCGTCAGCCAGAGACGCAGTACAGAGGCCCCCGCTTCGAAAGTTGGCCTGGACTTCACTGGCTCTGTTTCGGCAGTTTCTTTTTGCTCCAATGGACTGGATTGGCCGGAGCCCGCCACTGTGTTTGGGAAGAGATAAGGCGGTTGTGAGGTTATCAACCTCATGCTGGGCGGTATGCACTGTCATTACTGCCCCCGCTGATTTGTGTCCTGCACTTTGTGGCTGAAGCGGTGTGGGGACCCGAGGAGGCGCTTTGTTTTCAATACAAGCAGGAAAATTGGTCTTTTAAACATCGCAACCCTGCACCCCGTTTAACCATCAGGTTTTTCAAACACCCCGTGCATTACCTACCTGGAAGCCGAACCTAGCATTCTGGGAGTTGCAGTTCACAAGAATTCCTTGAACTGGAACAGGTGAGCAAACATCTTCGGGGGCAGAGCCAGCTTGTAGTAATAAGAAGGTAACAGGACTTATACAACGCGATGACGGAAGCCTCCTGAACACTTGGGCGCTGATGAAGGCAAATCTGTGCGGAAATGCATTCGCCATAATCTGTGAATAAAGTGCTTCCATGGTTCTCCCCTGTGTGACCTCTGCTCTTTCGCGAGGAGGAGTTTGGTTGTGATATTTTCTGTGTCGGCCAGAGACGTAGTACAGAGGCCCCCGCTTCAAAATTTGGCCCGGACTTCACTGGCTCTCTTTTGGCAGTTTCTTTGTGCTCCAAGGGATTGGATTGGCCGGAACCCGCCACTGTGTTTGGGAAGAGATAGGGCGGTTGTGAGGTTATCAACCTCATGCTGGGTGGTATGCACTGTCATTACTGCCCCTGCTGATTTGTGTCCTGCACTTTGTGGCTGAAGAAGTGTGGGGACCCGAGGAGGCGCTTTGCTTTCAATACAAGCAGGAAAAATTGGTCTTTTAAACATTGCAACCCTGCACCCCGCTTAACCATCAGGTTTTACAAACACCCCATGCATTACCTACCTGGAAGCCAAACCTTGCATTCTGGGAGTTGCAGTTCACAAGAAATCCGTGAACTGGAACAGGTGAGCAAACATCTTTGGGGGCGGAGCCAGCTTGTACTAATAAGAAGGTAGCAGGACTTATAAAACGCGATGACGGAAGCCTCCTGAACACTTGGGGCTGATGAAAGCAAATTTGTCCCGAAATGCATTCGCCATAATCTGTGAATAAAGTGCTTCCATGGTTCTCCCGTGTGTGGCCTCTGCTCTTTCGCGAGGAGGAGTTTGGTGGTGATATTTTCTGCATCAGCCAGAGATGCAGTACAGAGGCCCCCACTTCGAAACTTGGCCCGGACTTCACTGGCTCTGTTTTGGCAGTTTCTTTGTGCTCCAAGGGACTGGATTGGCCGGAGCCCGCCACTGTGTTTGGGAAGAGATAAGGCGATTGTGAGGTTATCAACCTCATACTGGGCGGTATGCACTGTCATTACTGCCCCCGCTGATTTGTGTCCTGAACTTTGTGGCTGAAGCGGTGTGGGGACCCGAGGAGGTGCTTTGTTTTCAATACAAGCAGGAAAATTGGTCTTTTTAACATTGTAACCCTGCACCCCGCTTAACCATCAGGTTTTACAAACACCCCGTGCATTACCTACCTAGAAGCCGAACCTTGCATTCTGGGAGTTGCAGTTCACAGGAATTCAGTGAACGGGAACAGGTGAGCAAACATCTTTGGGGGTGGAGCCAGCTTGTACTAATAAGAAGGTAGCAGGACTTATAAAACGCGGTGACGGAAGCTTCCTGAACACTTGGGCGCTGATGAAGGCAAATCTGTGCCAAAATGCATTCGCCATAATCTGTGAATAAAGTGCTTCCATGGTGCTCCCCTGTGTGGCCTCTGCCTTTTCGCGAGGAGGAGTTTGGTGGTGATATTTTCTGCGTCAGCCAGAGACGCAGTACAGGGGCCCCCGCTTCGAAAGTTGGCCCGGACTTCACTGGCTCTGTTTCAACAGTTTCTTTTTGCTCCAAGAGACCCGATTGGCCGGAGCCCGCCACTGTGTTTGGGAAGAGATAAGGCGGTTGTGAGGTTATCAACCTCATGCTGGGCGGTATGCACTGTCATTACTGCCCCCGCTGATTTGTGTCCTGCACTTTATGGCTGAAGTGGTGTGGGGACCCGAGGAGGCGCTTTGTTTTCAATACAAGTAGGAAAATTGGTCTTTTAAACATCGTAACCCTGCACCCCGCTTAACCATCAGGTTTTTCAAACACCCCGTGCATTACCTACCTGGAAGCCGAACCTTGCATTCTGGGAGTTGCAGTTCACAAGAATTCCGTGAACTGGAACAGGTGAGCAAACATCTTCGGGGCAGAGCCAGGTTGTATTAATAAGAAGGTAGCAGGACTTATACAACGTGTTGACGGAAGCCTCCTGAACACTTGGGTGCTGATGAAGGCAAATCTGTGCCGAAATGCATTCGCCATAATCTGTGAATAAAGTGCTTCCATGGTTCTCCCCTGTGTGACCTCTGCTCTTTCGCCAGGAGGAGTTTGGTGGTGATATTTTCTGTGTCGCCCAGGGACCTAGTACAGAGGCCCCCGCTTCAAAAGTTGGCCCGGACTTCACTGGCTCTGTTTCGGCAGTTTCTTTGTGCTCCAAGGGATTGGATTGGCCGGAGCCGCCACTGTGTTTGGGAAGAGATAGGGCAGTTGTGAGGTTATCAACCTCATGCTGGGTGGTATGCACTGTCATTACTGCCCCCGCTGATTTGTGTCCTGCACTTTGTGGCTGAAGCAGTGTGGGGACCCGAGGAGGCACTTTGTTTTCAATACAAGCAGGAAAAATAGGTCTTTTAAACATCGCAACCCTGCACCCCGCTTAACCATCAGGTTTTACAAACACCCCATGCATTACCTACCTGGAAGCCAAACCTTGCATTCTGGGAGTTGCAGTTCACAAGAATTCCGTGAACTGGAACAGGTGAGCAAACATCTTTGGGGGCGGAGCCAGCTTGTACTAATCAGAAGGTAGCAGGACTTATAAAACGCGATGACGGAAGCCTCCTGAACACTTGGGGCCGATGAAGGCAAATCTGTGCCGAAATGCATTCGCCATAATCTGTGAATAAAGTGCTTCCATGGTTCTCCCCTGTGTGGCCTCTGCTCTTTCGCGAGGAGGAGTTTGATAGTGATATTTTCTGCATCAGCCAGAGATGCAGTACAGAGGCCCCCACTTCGAAACTTGGCCCGGACTTCACCGGCTCTGTTTCGACAGTTTCTTTGTGCTCCAAGGGACTGGATTGGCCAGAGCCCGCCACTGTGTTTGGAAAGAGATAAGGCGGTTGTGAGGTTATCAACCTCATGCTGGGCAGTATGCACTGTCATTACTGCCCCCGCTGATTTGTGTCCTGAACTTTGTGGCTGAAGCGGTGTGGGGACCCGAGGAGGCGCTTTGTTTTCAATACAAGCAGGAAAATTGGTCTTTTAAACATTGCAACCCTGCACCCCGCTTAACTATCAGGTTTTACAAACACCCCGTGCATTACCGACCTGGAAGCCTAACCTTGCATTCTGGGAGTTTCAGTTCACAAGAATTCCGTGAACTGGAACAGGTAAGCAAACATCTTCGGGGGCAGAGCCAGCTTGTACTAATAAGAAGGTAGCAGGATTTATACAACGCGATGATGGAAACCTCCTGAACACTTGCTGATGAAGGCAAATCTGTGCCGAAATGCATTTGCCATAATCTGTGAATAAAGTGCTTCCATGGTTCTCCCCTGTGTGGCCCTGTGTGGCCTCTGCTCTTTCGCGAGGAGGAGTTTGGTGGTATATATATATATATATATCCCTTCAAATTGCTCCTGCTGCTTGAAGAAGCACTCGACAGTCAGGTTAGTGAACAGCCACTATAGTGCATGGATGAAGATGGAATCTCACTCGTTATTGTCAATCCTTCAGCCTACGTGTTCCGGGGCTGTGCGCTCCTTCTTCTTGGGCTATTGATGAGTGTGGAGTTTAGCTGATAACAAAATGTCCTGTGATTCGCTGTGCCTTTATTAGTACGCGAATCCCCCGTTTCCGCTATAGTAGCGCTGTGCATCTTGGGACTTGTAGTCTTTGTATATTTCTTTTACACCCACAGTGGGCCCCACACTTCTTCAATTTATTAAAAGGGGGGAGGTCAGAGGCTCTGTACAAATCCTCTGAGTAAAGGCGCTCCAGTGCGCCCCGAGTGAGCAATGATACCTTCATTAGTGAAATGCCCCTGCTGCGCCGGTTAAAATTAGGAAAGTTCCTGTTTTCACGGCCCCTTACTCGATCGGCTCCTGCCTTTTTCTTTCAGGTGGTGCTTCTTCCACGACCAGGGCCGTCGCGTTATATATCCCTTCAAATTGCTCCTGCTGCTTGAAGAAGCACTCGGCAGTCAGGTTAGTGAATAGCCACTATAGTGCATGGATGAAGATGGCATCTCACTCGTTATTGTCAATCCTTCAGCCTACGCGTTTCGGAGCTGTGCGCTCCTTCTTCTTGGGCTATTGATGAGTGTGGAGTTTAGCTGATAACAAAATGTCCTGTGATTCGCTGTGCCTTTAGTAGTACGCGAATCCCCCGTTTCCGCTATAGTAGCGCTGTGAATCTTGGGACTTGTAGTCTTTGTATATTTCTTTTACACCCACAGTGGGCCCCACACTTCTTCAATTTATTAAAAGGGGGGAGGTCAGAGGCTCTGTACAAATCCTCTGAGTAAAGGCGCTCCAGTGCGCCCTGGGTGAGCAATGATACCTTCATTAGTGAAATGCCCCTGCTGCGCCGGTTAAAATTAGGAAAGTTCCTGTTTTCACGGCCCCTTACTCGATCGGCTCCTGCCTTTTTCTTTCAGGTGGTGCTTCTTCCACGACCAGGGCCGTCGCGTTATATATCCCTTCAAATTGCTCCTGCTGCTTGACGAAGCACTCGACAGTCAGGTTAGTGAATAGCCACTATAGTGCATGGATGAAGATGGCATCTCACTCGTTATTGTCAATCCTTCAGCCTACGCGTTTCGGAGCTGTGCGCTCCTTCTTTTTGGGCTATTGATGAGTGTGGAGTTTAGCTGATAACAAAATGTCCTGTGATTCGCTGTGCCTTTAGTAGTACGCGAATCCCCCGTTTCCGCTATAGTAGTGCTGTGAATCTTGGGACTTGTAGTCTTTGTATATTTCTTTTACACCCACAGTGGGCCCCACACTTCTTCAATTTATTAAAAGGGGGGAGGTCAGAGGCTCTGTACAAATCCTCTGAGTAAAGGCGCTCCAGTGCGCCCTGGGTGAGCAATGATACCTTCATTAGTGAAATGCCCCTGCTGTGCCGGTTAAAATTAGGAAAGTTCCTGTTTTCACGGCCCCTTACTCGATCGGCTCCTGCCTTTTTCTTTCAGGTGGTGCTTCTTCCACGACCGGGCCGTCGCGTTCTATATCCCTTCAAATTGCTCCTGCTGCTTGATGAAGCACTCGACAGTCAGGTTAGTGAACAGCCACTATAGTGCATGGATGAAGATGACATCTCACTCGTTATTGTCAATCCTTCAGCCTACGCATTTCGGAGCTGTGCGCTCCTTCTTCTTGGGCTATTGATGAGTGTGGAGTTTAGCTGATAACAAAATGTCCTGTGATTCGCTGTGCCTTTAGTAGTACGCGAATCCCCCGTTTCCGCTATAGTAGCGCTGTGAATCTTGGGACTTGTAGTCTTTGTATATTTCTTTTACACCCACAGTGGGCCCCACACTTCTTCAATTTATTAAAAGGGGGGAGGTCAGAGGCTCTGTACAAATCCTCTGAGTAAAGGCGCTCCAGTGCGCCCCGGGTGAGCAATGATACCTTCATTAGTGAAATGCCCCTGCTGCGCCGGTTAAAATTAGGAAAGTTCCTGTTTTCACGGCCCCTTACTCGATCACTTTGTTTTCAATACAAGCAGGAAAAATAGGTCTTTTAAACATCGCAACCCTGCACCCCGCTTAACCATCAGGTTTTACAAACACCCCATGCATTACCTACCTGGAAGCCAAACCTTGCATTCTGGGAGTTGCAGTTCACAAGCATTCCGTGAACTGGAACAGGTGAGCAAACATCTTTGGGGGCGGAGCCAGCTTGTACTAATAAGAAGGTAGCAGGACTTATAAAACGCGATGACTGAAGCCTCCTGAACACTTGGGGCCGATGAAGGCAAATCTATGCCGAAATGCATTCGCCATAATCTGTGAATAAAGTGCTTCCATGGTTCTTCCCTGTGTGGCCTCTGCTCTTTCGCGAGGAGGAGTTGATAGTGATATTTTCTGCATCAGCCAGAGATGCAGTACAGAGGCCCCCGCTTCGAAACTTGGCCCGGACTTCACTGGCTCTGTTTCGACAGTTTCTTTGTGCTCCAAGGGACTGGATTGGCCGGAGCCCGCCACTGTGTTTGGAAAGAGATAAGGCGATTGTGAGGTTATCAACCTCATGCTGGGCGGTATGCACTGTCATTACTGCCCCCGCTGATGTGTGTCCTGAACTTTGTGGCTGAAGCGGTGTGGGGACCCGAGGAGGCGCTTTGTTTTCAATACAAGCAGGAAAATTGGTCTTTTAAACATTGCAACCCTGCACCCCGCTTAACCATCAGGTTTTACAAACACCCCGTGCATTACCTACCTGGAAGCCTAACCTTGCATTCTGGGAGTTTCAGTTCACAAGAATTCCGTGAACTGGAACAGGTAAGCAAACATCTTCGGGGGCAGAGCCAGCTTGTACTAATATGAAGGTAGCAGGATTTATACAACGCGATGATGGAAACCTCCTGAACACTTGGGTGCTGATGAAGGCAAATCTGTGCCGAAATGCATTTGCCATAATCTGTGAATAAAGTGCTTCCATGGTTCTCCCCTGTGTGGCCTCTGCTCTTTCATGAGTAGGAGTTTGGTGGTGATGTGTATATATATATATATATATACATATATATATATATATATATATATATATATATATATATATATATATATATATATATATATATATATATATATATATATATATATATATATATATATGAAAGCTCCAAAGTTGCCCACTGGCGAAGATGCACTCTGGCAGCAGCAAATCCACCATAGACTCTTCCAAACACAGGATGCAGCCTGACGCGTTTCGAAATAATATCTTAATCATAGGCTTGGTTCCGTTTGATGCACAGCATGTGTCACCACACCTTTTATTTAAATCTGCTGCCTCCTGATAGGCAAATAAAAGGTGTGGTAAAAAAACGCTGGGCCTCAAGTTTTCTGTTACACTCGGTGGTGTTTTGATGGGCTGCTCCATGCCCATTGTGTTGAGGCCGCCCTGAAGGTTCGGGGGCTCCGGAATTGGAGAATGCTGTGTGGATATTTAATGAGGAGCATGACCCACTCACGCGCCCAGCCTACTTAGGAATGCCAATGGGGTGAAAAAGTGGGCGCATGTGGAAGGGATTCAGGACGGATTACATCCCTCTCTGATCGTGCTGGTTAAATGGTGCATTTTTTTTTGCCTGGTTGGAGTAACACAGCACTGTGCAAGAGAAACCAACGCACCTGACTGTGTATTTACAAGATTCCACACCAACATCAGTGCGACTGCCATTATGAAAAAAAACTTTGAATTTTGGTGAGCATTAACGAGGACTTCCAGAACGTACTTTTTAATGTATGCTGCAGTGCACTATGGGATTTGTATTTTTTAGTACCCAGTCACGTGACCCAAGAACTTTAAAGCACGCACGAGCGCACTTGGCAATTGAAGCGTCTGACTTCCACCTGTGAGCAAGACCAAAATGTGGTTGAAACGTTAGATAAATGGAAGTATACTGTGCTGCGAGATGCTGATTAAAACCCTCATTGCCAGCAATAGGTCTCAAGTTTTCTGTTACACTCGGTGGTGTTTTGATGGGCTGCTCCATTCCCATTGTGTTGAGGCCGCCCTGAAGGGTCGGGGGCTACGGAATTGGAGAATGCTGTGTGGATATATATATATAGATATATATATATATATGATTTGGAAAAACAAAATCCAAACATCAAGGAATCTGGAAAGAGTCGCACACCGTAATCCAAATTCCACAATATTTTAATGGGCTACGTGTTTAAAGAAAACCACCAAGAGAAAGTGGAGGAAGCAACGTAAAAGAGAAAAAAACAGAAGAGGTGGCAGATACCACAGCAAGTAAGGACACAGTGCCTCATGGGACGATTAGTTACCAGACAAGCGAGGAAACGATAATGGGTGAGAATTCACTAACTATTGTGAACCTAACGTCACACGTCCTCATGAAACAGGAACAATCATGATTGGAACTTGGCCTTTCATTCTTCTTTCCCACAGCGAACCTGGACTATTGCAGAACACGTATCGACATTTGTTTGTTCAAACCTAAGCTCGAAAAGGTGTTTATGCTGCAATGCAAAAGAGCTAATAATCTAACTGTATCTGCAATTGCCCCGGATGGGGATACAACATTTGACACTCTTATAATTGGAGATGTCCCAGGCTGAGCGTCCTGGGTGGATCAAAAGTTGGGCACACAGGAGTGGGCTTCTGAGAGGAAACTCTTAGTATCATTAGATCTAGAGTTAGACAGAACTAGCCAAAATTGCTTCAAACCTAGATCCACTTGTAATCCCAACACACATGACGCAATTGACAGAGTCCATGAAGTAGTCATTAGGGATCTTAATTCTATCTGGAAGAGCACCTGTAACTGTTTGCTTCCAACTTAATGAAGGGACAAAAAGAGGCCCTCGATTCTTTGTCTACATCATTACTATACCTTCAGATAAAGGAGGTAATGTGGTGCTGTGGGACGTTAACAAGTATCTCAGGGGGGAATGGTGTGAGAGATGTCTTCTAAGCAATGATATATACCTCGTCCTGCATGTGAAAAACCTGGTGGCTCCCTGCTTTTATATGTTGCCTTAAGTGCACAAAAATAAGGAGGAACCACCTGTCAGACCCATAATCCCTGCAAATGGCAGTCTTTTGGAACAGACATCCATTTATCTAGACTTTTTCTTGCTGCCATACATTCTAGCGTTGCACTCCTATTGTAGGGGCAGCACAGATTTAATCAATAAAATTTCCAACATCCCTTGGCACAGAGATTACATGTTGGTCACATTGGATGTGGTATCCCTTTGTACCTGTATTGATCACAATCTTGGCATTAAGCTTGTCATCATTTCTTTCGGGATGAACCTCTAAATTGATATGATCATTCTGTGATGCTATTGGAAATGTTAAGATTTTGCTTGGAAAACGACTTTTTTCTTTTCAATGATATGTGGTACTGCCAATTGGTGGGGACCATCATGGGAAGTTATGCCTGCAGTTTTATGGGCTGGTGGGAAGAACAGCATGTGTGGGTTGATGCAAATGAAAAATAGACCAAACATATCCCATTTTGGAACAGATGCATAGATGATTTGTTTATGATATGGGAGGGTCCAAAAGACATCTTACAGGAATTTCTGAATCACACACAGAATTCATGATAGTGAAATTGACTTCCTTGATGTCTCAGTCAAGGTGGTGGACAATAAAGTGTGGACTAGACTCTTCCGATCAAAGTACGTCAGGAAACAGCATTCTTCATCCAGGCAGTCGTCATACGAATAAGTTGAAGTGGAGCATCCCACATCTTAAAGCTAAGAGGAACTGTAGCACCTATGTAGCTTTCAAAGGGGAGGAGGAATGCATGACGAGCAGATTTAGGGCCAGGGTTTACTCTTATAAAAGAGCTAAGAGAGGCCAGTGACAAAACAGCATGTATAACTAGAGAGAATTTCCTCCACACTAGAAAGCTTGAAAAACCCAAAGATCAACAGGCAATCAGACTAATAACAATCTATAATGGTGAGTCTGACAGCATCTGAAAAGTGTTTAACAAACACTGGCATATAGTAATAACAGACCCGGTCATTGGAAGCAGTGTGTCCTCGCACCCTCTAGTTGCATAGCGGAAATCTAAATCCCTACGAGATTTCCTAGTACACAGTAATACGAACATTAGGGAATCACAAGGTGGGTGGTTGAGTGGACAAAACGGGTTTTTTAAATGTGGCAAATGCAAAGCCTCTCTTTGCTTTCTTTCTGCCCTCTTTTTTCTCTTTTTACTCTCCTTTTCTTTGTTTGCTCTCTCTTTCCTTTTCTCTTCTCTTTTTGCTCCCTTTGCTCCCTTTTTCTTTGTTTGTTTTCTCTTTCTCTTTTTCATGCTCTTCTTGTGCTCTCTGCTACTGCCTCTGCGGCCCTTCCCCCTCCAGCATGTCCTTCCCACTTCTGCCCTCCCCCAACCCCTGCTTAATTGCAGCTGCTTGCGCGGTCACCTAATGGATGCGCCACTGGTGGGTCAAAGGCAAGCCCATCTGCAACCATCCACAACCTGACCATGACCATCGCCAGGGACCCTGGTCCCCCGACCGGCCTCCGTTATGACTCCAGCACCCTCCACGCTCCCAATCCTGGATACAGCAGCAACTGCCAGTTTTCGATACTGAGCAACATCCAAGGCCGGATCTCCTGCCGACACTGCCACTGCACCTTCACCCACCTCCGGACCCCAGCAGCACGGCCAGCCCACTGGATGTCATCATACACAAACCACTGAACTGCATCCTCCTCAACATGCGCTCCTTACACAGGCACGCCATCGAAATCTGGGATCTCCTTACCCACACGCCGGATTTCATCTTCATCACAGAAACCTGAACAGTCGCCATTCCTGACAGATACAAGATCCTGAAAAAAGACTGCCCCACCCACCCAGGAGGAGGCACCGCCATCGTCTACAAAAGCTTCCTCTGGATGACAACCACTGACCCTGACAACGCTACAAACCCCATGGAACATCTCCACTTCCAGATCCAGACCAACCCCAAAACAACTCTCTGTGGAACCTTCATCTATAGGCTCCTGCGCTCCCTTCACTGACACCATTATCGACCACATCACACCCCACGCCCTCGCCTCCACAGACTACATACTACTCGGGGACCTAAACTTCAACCTGGACAACTCCGATGATCCCCAACACCACCACCCTCCTAGAGAATCTTGCCAACATAGGACTGAAACAGCTTGTCACCACCCCTACACACACAGCATGACACACACTCGACCCCATCTTCACAGGAGGAAACAGCATCTCCTATAGCCACACCACGGAACTGCTCTGGACGGATCACCACTGCATCCATTTCTCCTTCAGAAAACCCACCCTGCAGAAGCATGCGCACCGCCCCAATGCAGAAGATGGAACAAAGACACAAAAGAACTGCTGACTGCTGCCCTCACCAGCACCCCACCTCCAATGATGCCAGACGCTAACACTGCAGCACGCAACCTACAGCCACAAGGCAACAAATCAAGAAGGCAAACTGGTTCATCCCTGCACTCCAAGTATCCAAGCGATCCTGCAGACGACTCAAAAAAACATGGAGGAGCAGTAAAACCCCAGAAATACACAGCCCCTACAGAACAGCCACCACAGCACATACCACCTACTCATCAAATCCACAAAGAAGAAGTGGCTCCAAGACAGAATCCTCACCAACGGCCACATCTCCAAAGTACTTTTCTCCATCATTTAGGATTTTCTCAAACCCAGCAGTGAAACTACATACATCCCTCCCTCCTAAGACCTCTGCAACAGATTCAGCACCTTTTTCAGCCTCAAGATTAAAACACTCTACGACAACTTTGACAAACAGGACCTCTGCATCGCCTCAGCCCCCAGCGACACCACCCAACAGACTCTACTCACGTGGACCCCGCTTATGACAGAAGACCTCTTAATGATCATGAGGAGCATCCACTCCAGAGCATCTTCAGACCATTTTCCCCCCATCTGCCACAGAGCTTCCACAGCCACCGCACCTGAACTATGCCGGACCATCAACTGCTCCCTCAAGACCGCTACATTCGCCGACAACTGGAAACACACTGAAGTCAACCCCCTCCTGAAGAAACCCTCCGCAGACCTGACAGATCTCAAGAATTTCAGGCCCATCTCACTGCTTTCATTTGCAGCCAAAGTCATCGAAAAGGCCATCAACACCCAGCTAGCAAACTTTATCAAAACCAACAACGTCCTTTACATATCTCATTCCAGATTCCCGACACAACCACAGTACTGAGACTGCCCTACTGGCCGCTACCAATGGCATCTGTGCCCTTCTCAACCAGGCCCAAATGGCAGCCCTCATCCTCCTGGACCTCTCAGCTGCCTTCAACACCGTAGCCCACTGCACACTAGCCACCAGACTCAATGACTCCGGCATCCAAGGAAAGGTCCTAGACTGAATACGCTCATTTCTCATAGGAGGAACTCAGCAAGTCAGACTCCAGTCCTACCTCCCAGAAACCAACAAAGACCAGATGTGGAGTACCCCAGAGCTCCTTCCTCATCCCCACCCTCTTCAACATCTACATGGCCCCCCTCGCTACCATCGCCAGAAACCGCTGGCTCAACATCATCTCCTATGCCAATGACACCCACCTCATCCACTCCCTCACCAAGGAACCCAACATCACCAGGCACAACTTCCAAGAAGGGATGAAAGCTGTCCCCACTGGATGAAAGACAACTGCCCGAAACTCAACTCTGAGAAAACAGAAGTCCTCATCCTTGGCTCCACCCCCTCAGCATGGGCCAACATCTGGTGGCCCCCGCCCTCGGAAACTTCCACACCCCGACAGACCATGCACAAAACCTTGGCACCATACTGGACTCATCACTCGCCATGAACCGCCAGATCAACACTGTATCCTCGGCCTGCTTCACCACCCTCAGCATACTCCAGAAAAAGTTAAGATGGATCCCCTCTGAATCCAGAAAAACAGTCACACATGCCCTCATCACTAGCAGACTGGACTATGGCAACGCCCTCCATGCCTGAATCCACAAAAAGCTTCCTTGAAAGCTCCAGACCATCCAGAGCGCCGCAGCCAGACTGATCCTGGACATCCCCCTCCGCAACCACATCACCCAACACCTTTGCGACCTCCACTGGCTCCCCATCAAAAGAGGAATAACCTTCAAGCGCCTCACGCACGCACGCATACAAGGCCCTCCACAGCAGAAGACCAGAATACCTAAACAACCGCCTCTCCTTCCCCGCACCCAAGAGAAACCTCCGATCAGCGGACCTCTCTTTGGACACCATGCCATGCATCCACAAGACCAGAACCGGGGGACGGTCCTTCTCCTACCTCGCAGCCTAGACCTGGAATGACTTCCCCCTCCACCTCCAGCAAAGCCCTACACTGCTCCAGTTCAGGAGAGACCTCAAGACCTGGCTCTTCAGATGATCACAGCACCATTTGGGGCCACCCCCCAGCACCTTGAGAACCTCACGAGTGAGTAGTTGCACTATACAAACCCCTGATTTATTGATTGATTGAAAGCCTGTAAGGGCAGTAGGAAAGTTAAGGAGTATTTAATCCCCACAGGTAAAAAACTTTCTATCAACAAATTTTTCACATGTGGGAGTGATTATGTGGTTTACGCTTTGACATGTCCCGGCAGTTTCCAGATATATAGGTAGTACCATCTGCCCAGTAAAGGAGCGTGTACAGGAGCATTACAGGGCTTTTAAGAATTGTGATGTCAACTATCTGGTGGCTAGACACTGGGCAATACTACATAACCCAAATGCTGATCTGATGTCTTATTTTGGGATTGACAGGATGCTGAAGAGTATAAAGGGTGGAGACAGGGAGAAGAGACTCAGGGTTTTGGAGTATGAGTAAATTGTTCTCCTTGGGAGCAAATCCCCGGCAGGATTAAACAAAGATGAGGAATTAAACATCCATATTGTCTGATCTGGACTTTGTTGAATTTTTTCATCTGAGAGTTTTATCTTTATCTTTTTCTATGTCTTCATATTTTCCTTTGCTTATCATGCTGGAAAATGTTATCACTCTCTATCCCCCCCTCTTATAAATTTACTTTACTGAGGTATGTTATGTTTTTTTTTTCTTTAAACTCCTGCTCTCTTGATTTTGTGAGGATTGATCAGTATTACTTTGTGGCTCTAGCGAATCAGTTACAGAAGTGGTTTTCACTTTACTGATTTACTGTGGTTTGGGGTGTTGGATAAGGAAGGGTGGCGGTATATGGACATACTACATATCTTTTTTGCGAAGTTCAACTTTTGCAGGTTTTTGCTTACATTAATGAATTATGTGAATTTTAAAATAATACGCTTTGGGGTGAATGCTTACATATTTACTCTTCTGTGCAGATTTTTAGGGAGAACGGAGTGAATTTTGCCATTTGGCATGTATTCGTTTTTATAATCAGTTTCGGATCTTTATGATGTAGACCACTAGGAAGCTATTTATACCTGTGCACAATAGGGACCTCTTAGCATAGCAAAAGCTCAGTCACTGGGCTGCCATCTTTGAACAGGCTCCCCTATATAATATCTAATCTCTTCTGCTTGGAAGAAGAGCTATTTAAACTAGTTGTGGTACATTGCACCAGGCATGACCTAATCTCTTCTGCTGGTTGGAGTGTCTTGAAAATTAACTATTGCTAACTATTGCTAACAACAGTCCTGCAGCACCTACCCAACACCGCCAGGAACCGGTTCCTGGCGGTGTTGGGTAGATGCTGCGGCTTAGCGTGAATCGACGCGGGACCCAACTGGTGTCCTCTAGGCACCGCCAGGACTGTTGCTAGCAATTTCTAGCAACCCACTAGGTAACGTACCTGAAGACGTGGTAGGTAGAATGCACCTTACCACGTAGTGTAGATAGTTGCTTTGATCCTGAAGAAGTGCCTAGATCCCCCTGACACACGAGGCATGAAACATGTTGATCTTTAGAGTAGAGCTTCATGACTAGACACCTTCTCTAGTACACAGCCACTCTACACAATTTTAATCGGGTAGTTTACCTTCTGAACAAATTACTGACCCGTTTTAATCCCACTCCGTCACACATCTACATACACTAGGCCCCTCACCCCCATGCACCAACCGGCAGGAACAGAAGATCCCCGATAAAGAGCCCCGGTTCGGGTGCCCGTCAAGGATTGCAGCACCGTCTTGACGAGGGGCAGAGCTCATATGATGAAGCTTGACACCCAGCTTGCTGGGTGTGTGAGAGCTCTAGTTCAACCAAGGGAATTTCCCAAGTCACTGCCCGGCCACTTCCGGTTCTGAATTAAGTATTTACGTCCTGAATAATCTCTTCTATGTACCAGAGGAACTTTGTACCCTTTTTTGTTTATAATTCCTAACTATAACATGCATGAAACCTATGTTTTTTTCAGTGAATTTCAAAGGTTTTTTAAATGCTAACTCCTATCTATAATTTAGCACTAAAGCTATGATGTTTAATGATTTTCATTTGATTTTCTATTTCAGTATGTCAATTTCTTTAATTATGTTTTTTTTAATTCACTTTTATCACCTTTTTTTAACGTACTTTTTCAATTAATTCTTTTAAAAATAAAAAAATATTATTTGTTTTTATTGGTTTTTTTAAAAAAAAATGTTAATGTTTTAAAATATATTTTTATATTTTTTTAAAACATTTTTTAAACTATATTTTCAAAACTTTTTTTTTTATTTATTTTTTCAATTTTTGGGGGATCTGCGCACCCTATGCGCACCCTTCACGACCCGTACGCGAAAGCATCCGCGTACGGTAAGCGTTGGGTACGTGTTTAGTGCGCAATTACAATGCGACCGGTACACGACTCCAAGCCCATACGCGACACGTACAATGCACGTTACGCGACACTTGCACGCTTCCGCGATACGTCATGTGCGTGCAAGACGCGGTGGGTGCGCGAATCCCGCGAAATATTTTACATTTAAAAAAACATATATATATGTATTTTATGTGAATAATAATTGAAGACAAACTGTAAACTACTCATAAAAGTAATATATTTTTACATTTAATGCTATATTCTTTTTAAATTCAATTTCGCGGATGCGCGCTAGGTGCGTGCTGCGTAAGCGCACGGTGCGCGGATCCCATGTGATCTAAAAAAAGAGATTTGATTGGTTCATTACACTTGCTGTTCTAACTATTGAAAGACCTCACCCATTTCAATCATTCTTCTTTGACCTTCTTTGGAGGAGCATCTCTTTGCAGAGAAGAAGCTTTTTTGACTATGTTTTAACTTAGCTCAAACTTTTTTCTAACCAAACAATGGCTTCAGGGCAGCAGGCATCTCCTGGATCTCCTCATTCATCTGAGGATGAATTTTTGGAAGAGCCACCACGCACACCACGTTTTTCATCTGTGGTGTGGAAATTTTTCACATATCCAGAGGAGCAAACAAAGACCAATGCCACCTTGGTGACCTGCAAGATCTGCCAGAGAGTGCTGTCTCGTGGGGATCCAAACAAGAAATATTTATACGGAACGGCGAGCATGATGAAGCATCTGAGGACCCTTCACCCAGTAAATCTTGCACAGGAGGAATGCCGAAGGATGAGAGTCGTTCCTGCTCCTACGGATTCATCACAGCCAAGCACTTCAAGAGTACATCCTTCTGCACAAAATTTGGACATCCGTCCGCAGTTCCAATTTTTGAAAGTGCTCTGCATAAAATGCAATGCTACTTTGTACTACGGGGAGCAGTCTATTGATCTGATCTGCCGCAAGCAACAAAGTCACCATTGCTAGTTTTTTGTTTTTTTTCTTTTTACCCTGAAGTTCATTGTTTTGTTCCTCCAGTTTTCTTTTTTCTTTTTTTTTTTAAAGAAAATCCCCCAAAATTAAAAAATTGTTCAAAAAAACAAAAAAAATATATATAAAAGAAAAAATAAGAAAAAAAAAGTTCTTCTAAGAACTAACTTTCCTGGTTTAAAAAAAGAGCTATATACTTGTTTGTTGGTGTGTGAAAGTTTAGATGAATGTATGTGTAGATCGTAATTGACTGAATGAATGCATTAATAGTGTATGGTGAATGTAATAGTGCAGAACTATGAGGAAGTGCTGCAGCATCACACAGTAACCTCTTTAACTGCAGTGTGCTGTAGTACTTCCGATGCACAGGGATGCAACATATCTACATAAATATGTTGCACATCTATACTTCTCTCTGCACGGCTGCTTAAATTGCAGCCATTGCAGTGACACAGGCACCCTTGCACCATAGTGGAAGGATATCTGTGTCATGTGCTGTTTGTTTTTGTGCAGAAAGATACACCTTCCTGCACAAAAACAATCAATAAACACACTTTTCTCCTTCAATGTATGCTGAACATTTTAGCATGCATTGAAGATTTAAAAATGAGGAGAAAAGAAAACAATTCTCCTTGTGCTTTCGTACTCCAATTAGAGAATGGTGCAGCATTCACACACACATCAAGATTCATGATTTTTGATAAATCTGGGGATGTGTCTTGTTCTATGAGTATTCAGTGCAATCATGCACAACAACACGTATAGAACAACCTTTCAATGCAAAGTGGTGTGTATGATGAGGTTGTATTTACATGGTGTAGAAAAAGTACACAGAGCGCCTTTTCCTCTCTTTGTAAATATGAAAGAGTGTCTTGCGCAATAACGATATTACAAAAAGTGACATATTTCTGTTTTAAAATTTCTTTCGAATGATAGAAGGTAAGCACTGAGTTTTGTCTGCAAAGATGCTCAAACAAGAATGATTGAAATGATTGCGGTCCTTCGATAGGTACAATGGGAAATATTATGAACCACTCAAATCTGTTTTTTTGCAGGTCACATAATATCCGGTAACAGAGAGATTTCCTATCTACATCGGTATAAACAGAGTGTTTTTAAAAAGTTGTTCAATCTTTGTAAGTTCTTGCAGATCTGCCCATTCTGCATATTTATACTTAGTTAAACTTACCTATACAGTAATAGAAATGAAAAATGGTATACATTTTTTTCAGATTTTTTTTGCAATAAAAATTGATGTAAACTGCTTATTTTAGAATGAGCACAAAAAATCCATAATTCAAACATATACCCTTCCTTGAGGTCAAATGGTATTTTTGCACTCGTTTTTATGTAAATTGTCCAATGGTAGCCCTATTAAATTATAATAATAAATTCCTCAGAGAGTGAATTATCTTCCTAAAACTTTGACTTTAAAAATATTAGGTAGGAATTTGGTAATTCCCTAGGCAAATGTTGTTTGAAAACCAACTGGGAATCATTACAAAGTGTCCGGCCTTTATCACATTTTAAATAGGCAGTGTAATGTTCAGATGTGGTGGAAGGACCATCATGGAAAATTATTGCAATTGCTACAAAAGTCCTTCCTGATATTGATACTTGTGTTGCTACAAACTGCTTTATGAAAGTATCCAATTTTCTTCCATCAGCTGTACAACGTTGCATCATTAGAATTATGTATTGCCCATATTTTATTAAAAATAATGTGGATAACATTTCTGATTTACATTGGCTACACTCCATATTTTGATTTGCACCTTTAACTAATTTATTGAAAGACACTGATTTACAGTCTGGTATATTAAATACAGAAATCTTTTAGTGTCTACATTAGTGGAACATGTATACATGCAATTTTCACAATGATGTTCCCATTTGTAAGAAAGGCCAAAAATATTTTCTATTTCTACACCTTCATTTTCAAAAATGGTAAGCATATACATTAAAAATTCCTGAACATCTTGTTGGATATTTTGTGTAAATTGTGTAGAACCAGAACACACATCCAAAAGATTACGAACATCTGAAACAGATTGTATTTTACTTGTATCTGTTGTCAATTTTTCATAAACAGAATGCAACACAGAACAAAATCTTTGTTGCCGATTCTGCATAATTTGTTCTTGCAAACCTTCAAGATAAAAAAACAACATTGACCACTACATTAGCATAGCAGTTGACACCTGAACTATTTTCAAACTGATAACCAACAACCTCTTCAACAGTGTCCAATTTCTTTTTACTTGCAGTCACAACATTATCTTGTTCTATTCCCTTCTCGACACCTTCAGAACAGATATTCTCAAACCTTCTTTTTCGACCAATCACACGCTTTTCAAATACAGGATATTGACCTAAATTTGGAGCATACACCCTTCTTAACCTATTATACTCTTTTACACAGTTTGCATCTGCAGTAACCTTTGTCTCATCAAAATCAATCAAAAACAAACCAGATAATGTTCTGACTCGCGACAAAGCAACATATGCCATACCCTCTTTAAATACAGTAAATCCAATGTTCACCAATGCACTGTCTACACTTAATCGTTGAGATTTATGAATAGTCACTGCATATGCCAAAGAAACTGGAAATTGTTTCCTACGGACATATAAATCTTTAACAAGCAAAAAACTAAATGAACAACGACCAATTTCTTTAACATCTTCAATCTGATCAAATTTAATTTTTAAAAATTCAAGTCCTTCTTATTTCTGATAATTAACAAAATCCACCACTTTACCCATTGCGCCATTAACTAACCCTTTTTCTACATCCAAATTACGCCTTTAAATTGCCCGGCAGTTTACACACGCATATAGTGCCTTTTCTAAACCAGCTGTTTTAGATATTTCTTTTTCTAAAGAATCCAGTTTTGTTTTCAACTTTCCCGTCAAAATAATAGTGATTCCTTCATGCCCTATTTTATCGATGGCTTCCATTTTTATATTTTTTTCATTTTCCAGTTTCAATAGTTCTTCGTTGAATATGGAACACTCGCACAGTGTTGGCATTAAGCAGATCACTGATTTATTTTCAGCAATTTTCAGGTACTCTTTTGCAGGAAATGCATTTTCATTTGGAAAGACATTGCAAAGTAATTGACTTTCCAAAGCTTGTTTGCCATGTTTTGTAAGAATTCCAATTCTTATATCTTGAAGAATACTTCCATATTCAGCATCATTTGCCTGTCGCATATTTGTTGTCAGTTCTTTGTATTCAAAATTAGTCCAAATGTTCACATTACCAACACTACCAAGAGACTTTCTGGTATCTTCATGTGCAAGTGTTTTAAATAATGGTTGTCCTTTTACCGGAGTCAGTTGCAATAGATCTCCAAAAACTATGACGTGTTTTCCTCCAAATAACACGTCATACTCTGTTTTAAGAATTTGCTGCATTCTTAAATGCACAAAGCAAAGCATCAAGTTTGAGACCATGCTCACCTCATCAATAATGAGAAGTTTAATTTTCTTCAAGACTCTTGAAACTTCACAATAAGCTTCTCCAGATAGCTTGTGGTATTCCAATTTGTTCTCATGCTCTACTGGTAGCATTAGTAAACAATGTAAAGTAATTCCTTTAATGTTATGTGCTGCCAACCCAGTTGGAGCAGTGACAACACAAGACAAATGCGACTCAGTTGTTTTTTGCAGATAACTCGTAATTACTTTAATTAAGAAACTTTTTCCTGTTCCAGCTTAACCACTCACATACATTCGGATAGGTTGAAATGATGTACATTAGCACCCTTTCTTTTCATGAAGTAATTCATGGTCAATGTGCTCTTTCACTTGTTGATATGTTTGTTTCTGTTGAACATTTAGTTGTACTTCCACGTTTCCTAACTGTATTACATCTTCTTGAGCTTGATACATTGCTGTTTCCACCTCATTCATGGCAGTTGCTGCCTCATTTTCAACAATTGGTTGTCCAAGTGGATCTTGACTCAGTGCAGCAGAACTTTAACTATCTTGAGAACTGTCTCTAGCAATCTCAGCTGCAATTGTAGCTTCTTGATCAATTTCATCATTCAACATTTTCACATAATTTGCAAAAGCACTGCATTGTATGCTATCTTTACAAGCATTAAATGAATCTTCATAGCTCTGAAAATCTCCAAGTAATTCCAGTTCTGAACGCCATGGTTTGAACATTTGCAAAAGGGCTAAATAGTAAAATTCCCTTTTATCAGCAGTGTCGCAACTCAGTTTCCTGTGATTAATTAAATTTTCTTTCCTTTGTTTCACGAGACATCCTTCAGAACCAATCACTGCATATTTTCCATCATTGATGTTCTCTTTAGTATTCCGTTTAAAAGTGTAGTTTTGCAGCACTTCATAGAGACACATGTTCTCAAGATGATGAATTCTGTTTGGGTAATATGTGTCCAACATATTTGTTTTCAAAATATCTGTACTTTCTGGTTCTTTTTCTGCTAAATATTCACTTTCTTGAACAGATTTCAGTACACGATTTCGCATTCCTGCAAGACCTAGATTCACCCAAATGATTCTTCTACTTTTGGAATATAGACTTGCAGAAGATAACTGATCTGAACTTTCATATGCTCCAATTTCATGATGCGATAACATCTTCAAACTGAAACTGTATAATTTTTTACTTAGAGTCTTCTCATGAGAAATCTCTTTCCACATTTCTTTCAATTCCGTCTTTTCTGATTTAGTAATGTAGGACATTACATATCGTGCAACAGCAATGGAATTGTCCGCAACATACTGAATATCCATGTTAGCATTCCACATGGATAAAATAACTGGATTGTAGTCATTTATGTATTTTGATTTTTCACTTCTTCTTAAGTTGTAGGTATTTTTCTGAGACTTTCTTGTGATGGTATGTCGCATAGCTGACATAAAACTGTTCACTCTTCCTTTGGATAATACAGGACGTGGAAATCCAAAACGACATTTGGTATAGAACTTATCCTTTGACCTGTACTTTCGTCGACAGTATTTTCCACATTGATGGCTTTGGAATCGTAAGACTTGTTGTTTTAAGTTTTTATGGTACAGCACATGTGGCATAATCTTCAATGAAAGACAAAACAGTTTCATCTAAATCTGTTCCAAATTTGGGGGCGTCCTTGATCCATAACAACATATGTATATGAGGAGCACCTCTTGCTTGATGCTCCTTTCTCGAATGGAAATACACAACTTCTCCAAGAGGAGGATTCTTTTTATTGCAGATGAAAGACATCATAGCTTCAAATCTATAATTGAAATATCTGCATACATTGACAGGATCCAAAGAGCACAATTCTCCAGGTGTCTTGTATTCAATGTTATTTATGTTGGAATTTGCCTCTCGAAGAAATTCAAGTAAATCATCCCAAGCATACTCATCACAGCTTAGTGTAACAAACCATGTAGGAGTTCCCAAGTTCCGTAGCATGCATTTCAGTTCTCCATGTCGACGGTACCAATATTCATTAGTCCCACACTGACATACCATCAGATTAATCAACTGAGATTCTAAATGATCATCTCTCTGATGCACTTTATCCATAAAATCCTTTGCAGTTACATTTTGCAGATGCATTCCAGTTTTTAAAATGTGATTTACTGCATATGAAAGTCCAGACAAGTCAATTTCAAACAGAAGATGAAACATATAAGGGATACATTGTCGAAATCTTGGATCTTCTGCATATAATCTTTTTGTCCGATATTCAGATATAGGAATCTGCACAGGACGTTCATCATATCGTCCACCTTTTCCTGTTGGAAACAACTGTGGGAAACAATGAGCTTCCAAACTCTCTTCCCATACACTCATGGGACTTCCTGTTGCTTTTTTCATTTGAAACAACTCAATTGTATTCCCCATCACCTCTTTGGAATGAAGTGGATATACACTGTAATGTTCATAGATCTCTTCACATCTGGACATGTCCACTTTTTCAATTTGTCCACTTAATGTTTCACTATCTTCTGCTAAATCTATTTCTTCTTCTCCAACAAACACATTTCTATAGTACTCATTATTTTTTTATCAGATATAATGATGCCTTTTGCACTTTTCTAACATCCACTAACTCTTGCCAGATTTTCTTATTCTTAGTAGGAACACCATTAACTAGAATGACTAGTGGCTCATTTTCTGCATGATCTACACCAATAGTTTCAACATTTTTCCTTACATCTAATGGTAAATATACAACTCTTCCTTTCAATCCTCTTTGCAACTCTGATGCAGGTAATTTACTTGTTTTGGGCTCCATACAAACAATAGCCTGAAAAGGGTGAACACATTGAATGAGAATCGACTCGTACGTATTTAAAACTATCAGCTCTGGAGGAATAGCAACCAACTCTAGATTATTATGAACAGCTCTACCAGGCATTTTGTTGTCATCCAATTTATTATAACAATATTTGCAAATACGCTGCTCACATCCCAAATCAAAACAATCCTCTACCAACAAATAAGTTGCAAATTCCATCCACTTATCATTATCTTCTATTTCACTTTTTAAATACAGATTGACACCCCTAGTCTGATTTTTATAGTGACTTCGCCGACAACAAATACAAGAAACATTTGGTCTTTCACCTGAAATTACCTTAAACTTTGTCATTTCATCCTCAAATTTTTCTGTAATTACAGGTTCTACATTGTCTTCAACATTTTGTTCTCCTAATGTGTCAGTTTCTTCACTCTCTTGCTGAGGCCCAAAGTAACAAAACTCAATATCCTCACAGACCTGCTTCACATCTGAAACTGACCCACGCAAAAGAGCACTGTTCAACTCACTTAACTTTAGTGCTGGACTTTTTTCATAATACAACCTTCTCACTAACTTCCGCATTTGAGTATGATGTACTGCCAGCATTCTGAAATGGTGAAAAACACTTTCACAAACTTTCCTAGAAAGACAAGCCAGAGAATGACCTTGCAAACCAGTATGTTTTCTCACTCTGCAAGGGTCTAGTCCTTGCAACAGCTTAATCTTTTGTTTTACACTTTTTTTAGTATAGACTCGTAAAAAACTACATAATGTTTCAATAGATTCCTGTCGTACGCTACAAACACTACTGCAATCCCAAGTGTACACAGGGTTTTTAGCACGTCTGCCTAAAACTTCATCAGCTATCACTTCTTCTGCATTTCTTTCAACCATTTTCTCTTTCTCCATTGGACAACCATCACTAACCTCATAACCTCTACCACTGGTGTCAACTGCCTACAATAATTTTTCCCTTAGTGAATAACTCTCTTCATTTAAAAAAGGCTCTGAACTAGAACTGTGTTTCCATTCTCCCAAAAAAATATCACAAATTTTGTTTTCATTAATAACTCTTTTCCTCCTACTTTTGGCCTTCATTACATATATTGATTTATCTAGTGATCGAATTCCGTTCAACACTAAAATAAACAGTTTCCTTTTTACTTCAAAAGCCTTTTCCACAATGCTTTTAATATGCTTCTTCTTTTTATAAAATAAAGCTCTCTTTTTATATTTCTTTACATCTTTCAGCAAATTATGCACTACTCTCTTGTAAAATATTTTTTTGCGTAATTCCTTATACTGATTTTGTCTTCATTTACCATACTTCATCTCCTTTGACTGAACATTTGCTTTTTTACTTTTCCTCTTATTTTGATTTTTTTTCTTACTCAAAAAATTATTTGAAGTTGCAGCATTCTCTACATTCTGTTTGCTCCTACAAACATTTTTAATAAATTGCTTCGTGATCTTACCAGAAGATTTTTTCCTTTTAGCCACATTATCTTTTTCATTCAATACTTGTGGTTGATGTTTCTTCAAATAATCCTCCTGTCTCTGTTCTTTTCTTTTTCTTTTTTTTTCTGGCATACTTTCTCGATTTTAACGTTGAAAAAGAGTATCTGCAAAAAAGAGTCACAAATAAATGTATATTAATAACTTTCAAATTTACAATATTCCATTACTGTACAAACACATTTTATATAAAAACAGACTAAAAAACTATAGCCCTGAACCACAAGTGTGACGATGATTAAAACACTACATACATAATGCATACTACTTTGAAGCAGTTCATGCCCTAAAGCCTACCTCACAAAAAGACTACATGCTAACTAACTGAATGATTACAGTACTAAAAAGAGACACACTGGGTGAGTAACAGGGTGTTTGCTAGAAGTGTATGAATACTAACTGGGGAATTGAAGCTGCGAAAGACAACTGTGTAGCTCATTAGAGAACTGAATGCATACTGGATAGGCATTTAAAGCAGTCCATGTGCTAAGGCCCGGCTCACTGCATGAGTACTTGGGTACTGACTGAATGATAAGACTACAGCAAGGAGACTGTCTGGATGAATTTATAACTGGTAGACTTTTCGCACAGGGAATGAATTAGTACTTGGTACTAAAAAGGTCACTAAAAGACTGCAAAGGGAGTTACAAGATGTTTGCTGGACTATATGGATATTGACTAGGGAATTGAAAGTATAAAAGAGAAATCTCTAGGTGGTTAAAAGACTGCATGCATAGTGCATAGGGGTTTGAAGCAGTCCATGTGCTAAGTCCTGGCTCGGTGCATGAATACTTAGACAGTAACTGAATCATTAGAGTACTGGAAAGAGAGTGTCTTGGTGAATTTATAAATGTTTGGGTTTTGGCACAGTGAATGAATTACTACATGGTGCTGAATGGGTCACTAGAAGACTACAAAGAGAGTGATAGGGTGTTTCCTGGAAGTGTATGGAAACTGTCTAGAGAATTGGAGGTGTGAAAAACAACTGTGTAGATGGTTAGAGAACTACATGCATACTGCATGGACATTTGAAGCAGTCTATTTGGTAATGAATGGTTCACAACATAAGTACTTAGAAACTGACTAAATCATCAGACTACTTCTAGGACAGTGCCTGGGTAAAAATATTAAATTTTCAGTTCTGGGGCAGTAAAGACAATACTACATCGTACTGTACTTTAGTGTCAAAGCATCACTCATTTTATCAACGCATAAGCAAAGACTGGCTTCTAATGCTACTAAAACTTGACAACATGACAGGTTTCAAAACAGTTTTCTGTCAGCAAATGCACAATGTTACCAAACGCTTCTCTGACAGTGGTTCCCAAACGCACACAGACTCACAGTGGGATTCTAGATAAGCACCACTATCCCTAGGAGTTTACCAAAACTCATTCACTACAGTGGAAGAGGTAAGGGAACTGCACACAATCTACATATTTCACGACTACACTTTAGTGTCAATGCCTGACTCATTTAATCAACACATAAGCAAAGACTGGCTTGTAATACTACTAAAACTTGACAACATGACAGGTTTCAAAACAGTCATCTGTCAGCAAATGCACGATGTTACCAAACGCTTCTCTGACAGTGGTTCCCAAATGCACACAGACTCACAGTGTGATTCTAGACAAGCACCACTATCCCTAGGAGTTTAGCAAAACGTATTCACTACAGTGGAAGTGATAAGGGAACTGCACACAATCTACATATTTCACGACTACACTTTAGTGTCAATGCCTGACTCATTTAATCAACACATAAGCGAAGACTGGCTTCTAATGCTACTAAAACTTGACAACATGACATGTTTCAAAACAGTTTTCTATCAGCAAATGCATGATGTTACCAAACGCTTCTCTGACAGTGGTTCCCGAATGCACACAGACTCACAGTGTGATTCTAGACAAGCACCACTATCCCTAGGAGTTTACCAAAACTCATTCACTACAGTGGAAGAGGTAAGAGAACTGCACACAATCAACATATTTCACGACTACACTTTAGTGTCAATGCCTGACTCATTTAATCAACACATAAGCAAAGACTGGCTTCTAATGCTACAAAAACTTGACAACATGACAGGTTTCAAAACAGTTTTCTATCAGCAAATGCACGATGTTACCAAACGCTTCTCTGACAGTGGTTCCCAAATTCACACAGACTCACAGTGTGATTCTAGACAAGCACCACTATCCCTAGGAGTTTACCAAAACTCATTCACTACAGTGGAAGAGGTAAGTGAACTGCACACAATCTACATATTTCACGACTGCACTTTAGTGTCAATGCCTGACTCATTTAATCAACACATAAGCAAAGACTAGCTTCTAATGCTACTAAAACTTGACAACATGACAAGTTTTAAAACAGTTATCTGTCAGTAAATAAACGATGTTACCAAATGCTTCTCTCACAATCCTTACCCAAATGCAAACAGAGTCACAGTGTGATTTTAGACAATCAACACTATCCTAGGACTTTACCAAAACTCATTCCCTACTGTGGAAGGGGTAAGGGGACTGCACACAATCTACATATTTAAGTACAGCACATCAGTGTCAAGGCATGACTCATTTAATCAACATATAAGCAAAGACTGGCTTCTAATGCTACTAAAACTTCACAACATGACAGATTTCAAAACAGTTTTCTGTCAGCAAAAGCACGATGTTACCAAACGCTTCTCTGACAGTGGTTCCCAAATGCACACAGACTCACAGTGTGATTCTAGACAAGCACCACTATCCCTAGGAGTTTACCAAAACTCATTCACTACAGTGGAACTGGTAAAGGAACTGCACACAATCTACATATTTCACGACTACACTTTAGTGTCAATGCCTGACTCATTTAATCAACACATAAGCAAAGACTGGCTTCTAATGCTACTAAAACTTGACAACATGACAGGTTTTAAAACAGTTATCTGTCAGTAAATAAACAATGTTACCAAATGCTTCTTTCACAATCCTTACCCAAATGCACACAGACTCACAGTGTGATTTTAGACAATCAACACTATCCTAGGACTTTACCAAAACTCATTCACTACTCTGGAAGAGTTAATGGTACTGCACACTATCTACATATTTAAGTACACCACATCAGTGTCAAAGCATGACTCATTTAATCAACGCATAAGCAAAGACTGGATTCTAATGCTACTAAAACTTGACAACATGACAGGTTTTAAAACAGTTATCTGTCAGCAAATACATGATGTTACCAAATGCTTCTCTGACAGTGGTTCCCAAATGCACACAGACTCACAGTGTGATTCTAGACAAGCACCACTATCCCTAGGAGTTTACCAAAACTCATTCACTACTGTGGAAGAGGTAAGGGAACTGCACACAATCTACATATTTCATGACTGCACTTTAGTGTCAATGCCTCACTCATTTAATCAACACACAAGCAAAGACTGGCTTCTAATGCTACTAAAACTTGACAACATGACAAGTTTTAAAACAGTTTTCTGTCAGCAAATACACGATGTTATCAAACGCTTCTTTCACAGTGGTTCCCAAATGCACAAAGACTCACAGTGTGATTCTAGACAAGCACCACTATCCCTAGGAGTTTACCAAAACTCGTTCCCTACACTGGAAGTGATAAGGGAACTGCACACAATCTACATATTTCACGACTGCTCTTTAGTGTCAATGCCTGACTCATTTAATCAACACATAAGCAAAGACTGGCTTCTAATGCTACTAAAACTTGAAAACATGAGAGGTTTCAAAATAGTTTTCTGTCAGCAAATTCACGATGTTACCAAACGCTTCTCTGACAGTGGTTCCCAAATGTACACAGACTCACAGTGTGATTCTAGACAAGCACCAGTATTCCTAGGAGTTTACCAAAACTCATTCACTACACTGGAAGTGGTGAGGGAACTGCACAAAATCTACATATTTCACGACTACACTTTACTGTCAATACCTAACTCATTTAATGAAAGCATAAGCCAAAACTGTGTTCTAATGCTACTAAAACTTGACAACATGACTGGTTTCAAAACAGTTATCTGTCAGCAAATGCAGGGGTGTTGGTGGCTGATGAGGGGTGTTACCCAAAACCGGTCCCAGGATGCTTGTTTCCAGTTCAGGGAAGACCTGGCTTGGCAGTTCGGACTGGACTGTTCACATGAGGCACAGGGTGAAGACTGATATGCATATAGGTGGGTCTGAACTGAGGTGGCGAAGTGAGCTAAAGAATGATGATGGATTCAACCCAGATCTGTGACTGGGGGTGAGTGTCTGAAAAATGTCAGTTCTCCATCCAATATCTCCTTGTGTTTGCTTTGTTCTCCCTAAGTTGGCAGGGTATGCCCAGACGTGGGTCCCTTGCTCACTTTGCCACCAGATTCAAGCTAGCCTGGCTGATGAGGGGTGTTACCCCAAAACCGGTCCCATGATGCTTGTTTCCAGTTCAGGGAAGACCTGGCTTAGCAGTTCGAGCTGGACTGTTCCCATGAGGCACAGGGTCAAGAGTGATTTGCATATAGCTGGGTCTGAACTGATGTGGCGAAGTGAGTTAAAGAACGATGATGAATTCAACCCATATCTGTGACTGGGGGTGAGTGTCTGAAAAGCTTCAGCTTCAGTGCTATGTCCATCATCTCCTTGCGTTTCCTTAAAATAATTAACAAACAACTTCTTTTAAAACTAAAATCAAAGAGTTAAAAAACAAAAACTAAATTAAGTGTTTATAATGTACAAGTCATTTATTTTTTCAATAGTTAAAAAAAAACACCTGTGGCAAAACTAAATAAATGAACAATTAAAGTGACATTACTAAAAATCACCATTGGCTGCCCCGGCCCATTCCACCTATCTGTCTCCCAGGCCTCCCTTGTTGGAGCTCGTGGACTAATCCAGTGAATGGCTAATCGTTTCTCTATAAGTAGGTCTAGCATGGCGTATCTTCTACTAGTCATTTTTTTGGGATTCTCAGGGAGAAAAGACATATCTTTATTGACTGTGGGATTTGCCAGCCTGTGGCCTTCTGTAGTTGGCCCAGAATGTCTGTCCAGTAATGACAGATCACATGGCAGTGCCATGTCATGTGAAAAAAATCTGCCGGTATTGCGTGGCATCTTGGGCATTGTGGATGTCTGGAAGCGTATATGCCATGTAGGAGTTTGGGGGTCAGATAAGTCATGTGTATGCAATTGTATTGTATGAATTAAAAATGGGCACTAATCAATGCCTTTTTCACCCCTACGTGGATTCTGAGCCATTCAAGTGCTCAATACAAATAAGTTATTAATTTGTGGCTCTCCGCCATCGCCAGAAGGGTAACCAATGTGTTGGTGGGCTCTGGGGCCTCTGGGAAGGTGGGCCATATTTCCCTTGCTGTTGCTGCAACTTCGGCACATTGCAAAAATTGGCCGGATCCTAAATTAGTGTTTTCTGAGCCTCTTGCATAGTAATGAATCTATCTCCGGGATATAAGTTGGAGAGCATCAAGCAACCACCCTCCTGCCATTTGACTATATTCACTGTTTGTGCAGATTGTGTAAATGGTACTATTGACCAAACATCCATGTCTGGAGTGTAAGGGGCTCTCGTAAATATGCGGTAGACCACTCTTTCCCAGATCATACCCATATGCCGGATCACCTGAGGGAGTGCTGGGGGGATCCAGGCTCCTTTCATTTGTGGTTCCCCTAGCTGGTACACAGCATGGGTACCGTTCAATAGGTCCCATTCCCAGTTTGGTTCTCCGTCTAGCCAATTCATTGCATATTGTAGTTCTGCAGCAAAGTAATATAATTTAAAGACAGGGACTTACATGCCTCCTTTCTCCCACTCCCATTTCAAAGTGGCTCTACATTTCTTACCCTGCCATTGAAGGGTGGTTGTCAGTTGATTAGGTTCACCAAATACTGAACGGGGCAGCTCATAGAGGGTGTCCTGCATCAGGGACAAGCACCGTGGGAGCACTACCATTTTCAGAAGTGCTGTTTTCCCCAATAAGGATAATTGAAGTGAGTTCCAGAACTGTATGGACGGTTTCAATCTAGCAATAACCCTTGCCATGTTGAGATCATAAAAATGCTTTTCATGCTGGGTGATAGTAAGCCCCAGATATTTAACCTTATCTGTCTCCCATTGTAGACCAATATTTTGGAGCTGTTCGGCCTGGCAGTTTGCTAATAAGCCCAACAGGAGCAACATCAATTTTTGCAGGTTTATCTGGAGCCTCAAGACCTCCCCGAACTCCTGCCGCTCTCCTAAGAGAATCGGGATTGACTGCTCAGTATTCCTAAGGTAAACCATGGCATCATCAGCATAGGCTGAGATGATATGTTCTGTGTTGCCCACTGGGATCCCCCATCCTTGAAGGGCCTGTCTGAGTCTACACACCCAGGGTTCGATAACCATAGCAAAGAGCGGGGGAGACGGTGGGCAACCCTATCTAGTCCTCCTCTGTAGATTTATAGGGTTAGATATATCACGTCCTGTCCAAATCCTTGCCATTGGGGCCGAGTAGAATAGCCTAACCCAGTTTATTTATTGGGTTCCCACCCCTGTTCTAGCAAGTACCTTCCACATATATTCCCAGTTAAGGGAGTCCAAGGCTTGTTCTATATCTAAGAAAGCCAGTGTGAAACATCCCTCCTGGAAGACTGCGGGCTCATAACGTGTGCTAGCTGACGCAAATGGCACTGGGTATTTCTGTGCAGAATACATCTCATCTGATCCTCATGGATCAGTTGTGGAGGGTGGGGGTGGAGGCGTACTGAAAGCACATGGCTAAGGAGTTTGAGATCTGAATTTAGCATAAAAATGGGCCGGTATGAACCCGGTTCAAACTGGTCCCTACCCGGCTTTGGTATTACCATTATCAGGGCTTCGGTCATGGATTGTAAAAGCTGTCGCTGTTGATATGCTTCCTTAAGCACTCGGGCCAATCTGTTTAACAGAACTTCAGGGAACGCCTTATATAATTCAGCAGGGAGTCAATCTCCCCTGTGGATTTTAGATGTAGCCATCCTCTGCAAAGCTCCATGGAGTTCTTGTTTACTTATTGGGGCCCCCAGTTGCAAGCAGTCATCCTCTGTGACGCCCGACAGTGGGAGGCTGTCTAGATAATACTGTCTCCTACCCTCCTCTAATGTCCACTGTGGGTCCATATATCCAGTGTGTAGGTGGTCTTCAAAGGTTAAGTTGATCGCATGCTGAGTCCATACTGTACGGCCTTCACAGTCTCTAACAGCCAGGATTGGTTGCAGGGACAGTTCCATTTTAAGGAACCAGGCTAGCAATTGAGGTCCCCCGCTATCACAATTTCTATACTGGGATCTGTCTGTGTGGCTTTCAGTGCTTTTCCTATGAAGTCCCCGTCATCTGTGTTTGGAGCATAAATATTGATAAGGCATATAGCGTGAGCGCCTAGTGTTCCTTCCAGGATAATGTATCTGCCTTCTGTATCTCTGATTGTCTTGCTGGCTTGAAACTGGGTCCCCGGGACCATCCATATCAGGGCTCCCCTTGCGCCGCCCAAGTAGGATGTAGTGAAGAGTTTCCCTCACCAACGTCTCTGCAGGAACTTGAGACAGTCTCCCCATATGTGCGTTTCCTGCAGGAAGGCAATTGCTAACCCATAATGTTTGAGATAAGTGATTACACAATTGTGTTTTGATGGATTATTGAGACCTCTCACATTCCATGTGGTAAATTTATAAGACCCTATTTTGTCTTCCCGGGGCATTGTGCTCATTGAAACCATATGTAGTGTAAACCTTGACTCTGGGCGGTGTCTGTATCAACCGCATCTCTCTATTAGGCAGTCCCCCTCCCCCATATAAATTGGAATCTGTTTGCATAGGTATTTACAACTGTAAATTACATAACCTCAGCATTTTCCATAATAAGCCCCAAAACGTGGATAAACACCCCTCCCACCCACAGGCAGTGGCCCCCTAAAACTCTCCTGAGATCCCCAACTGTCAAGAGATAGGTCGATAGCCCCGCCCCACTTCCCTGTTCAAGTAATTTATGTAAAACCTAACAAAACTCTTCTTCTTCGAAGTTGCGTTTGTCCAACAGGGGTCTTTGCCTTCACCATTCTCTGAAAATCTCTCCTTCACTCGGCCTAGGGAGTCCATCCAGTTTGCAGCTTCCTGTGGAGAGTAAAAAAAGGGCTTTGCCTTTATGCTGAACCCGTAGGCGGGCCGGGAAAATCAGGCTGTACTTGATCTCTCATTCTTCGTTTAACTGGTCGGAAACTTTTACACTGGTCTTGTACCTTCTTTGTGTAATCTGGGGATATCTGAATTCGGGTCCCTTCAAATAGTGGGGGCCCATGCAACCTCAGATATTGGAGGATGATGTCCCTGTCTCAGTGATTAAACAGCCATGCTTTTATTGCTCTCGGCAGAGCACCTGGACGTGGCCCCGGTCCAAGGGTCATGTGTGCTCTTTCAATAGTAAAAATTTTAGAAAGTCTTATATCAGGCATTGCTGCTGGGATCCATTCTTCCTGGAAGAGTTCAGTGGAGGGGTCTTCCGCCCGTTTCAGAAACCCCAGGAATCGTAGATTATTCCATCTGAAACGGCCTTCCGCGTCCTCCTGGCGATCTTCCGTTTGGGCTCTACTCCTCTTTAATTCCGCCACTGTCTTTTGTAACTCTTTCACAGATGTGCGGAGTGTCTCCACCTCCCCTTCCGTGTTAGTGACCATTTCAGCCACTTTCCTAAGATCTAGTCACAGGTGGTTAATGTCCATAGCCATTGAGTACATTTTTGAATTCAGAGCAATGCACACTCCTTTTATGGCTTCCAGAATGTCGGCTGTGCCTTGAGAGTGACCGCCCTGCTCCTGGTGTTGGGGGGGTAATGGTCCCCCTCTTAGGCGCCTCCCCCGGTTCTGTATACTGGAGTATTTTGTTGGCTTGTGCCCCTCGTGCTGGCTTATCCTTCCCCATTTTAGCAGATCTTCACCAAAGCAGCTGTGGTCCTGAATACTCCCACACCCTGATGGGTTGTCACTGTGGGGAGAGGGTCCTTCAGCAGTGATTCTTGTACCTATAATGATAGTGCAGTGAAGAGTTCCAAGCTATGGGTCCCTCCTGGGGGGCCTCCCCTTTGTTCCAGTGGCGGGAGCCTCAGGCCTATTCTCCACTGTACTGTATTTTACTGTACTCACAGTGGGGCAGTGGCTCTGGTTCAGAAATTTCTGTTTAGAGCCTCCTCACATGGGGTCCAGCTTCTTCTGTAGCAGCCTCCCCTGACGCGGGACTGGAACTCTGTGGACCCCTGTACTCACACTGCTGACGTTTACGAGGTCAAGCTCCACCACTCTGTCAAGTCACCACCGCTCCTGGCTAACAGGGCCCACTATTTGCAGTAATGTGGGCAGGCGAGGCCACAGGGCCAGCACGCCACTCACTGTTCTGTACTGCATCCCCAGGACTCCCCTCAGGAGGTAAGACCCTCGGGGACCCGTCTGCCAAGGCAGCTCACAAGTGGGCAAGCCAACCCAGGCTGCTGGGAATTAGCGCACCATACCTGGAATCTGCACGTCCACAACAGACAGGGCTGTTGCTCCGCTCCACTTCTCAGCGTCCTGGGCTAGGGCAAGGGTTCACGGTGTCACTGCCTAACAGTAACGGCTGTCGTCACCAGCGAACATTACAGGTGTGAGCAGTCCCCTACCACAGCGGCTTTCACCTCCTCAGTCTGGGGCCTCACATTGAGTCAGGCGGCCGCAGCAGCAGGCGTGTTTCCAAATGAGCACCCGGTCTGTGTCCCGGGCCAGGGCACTGGTTCAAGGAATCACCACCCAGTGGGAACGGTGGTCATCACCAGCAGGTATCAGGGGAGTAGGCGGTCCCCTCCCATGGCCTCTCTCACCTCCTCAGTCCGGGACCTCACATCGAGTCGGGTGGCCGCAGCAGCCGGCGTGGTTCCAACCGAGGGCCCGGTCTGGTAGGACAGCTAGGCCCAGGCCTATTCGTCAACTCAAGCTGTCTTCAGTTTTAGGCAGTTGGGCACCAACTTTTGTCGGGTTGATGGGCCTTTGTCTGTCAAAACCTTTTTATTTCAGCATTATTGTTTAATTATGGCTTTTTCCCCAGGATATTGTCGTCCGAGGTGGGAGCTCCTCGCAACAAGTCTAGCCAGCCATCTTGCTCAGCCACGCCCCCTATTATTAATAATTTGTTGATAACTTCATATTGTATTATTGTATAACTCACAGAGAAAATGTCTGAAAAAACACATACTCATCTCAAAAAGGAAAATTAATATTAAACCATGTGCGATAAAAAATTAACTGCAAGGAAAGCTCAAGCCAAGCCCAAGCAGTGAGAGAACAAACTGGAAATGGCTTGAGGGGCTGATGTAATTTCACTCTTTGCTCATTCTATTTCACTCTGCTGCTAAATTTTGCTGCTACATTGAATGTGTTTATTTATTTATCTTAGCCCGTTTTTAAAATCTTTTATGCACTGCACATTAATTCAACTGCTGATACGTACTACTTTATTCCGCTGGTCCGGGGGGTTTCCTCACTTCCTCTTTACCGGCAAGCCGGTGAGTGACGCCATTTTTGTTTTGTTGGGCGCTCTCTAGTTGTTCTGGCTGCCGGATCTATAAAAATGCACGCTGCGTATTTGCGCAGCGGACGCGCCCAGCGGTCGCCCGTCTGCAACCGTCAGCGTCCCGGAAGCGGCCAGGGCCAGTGATGCTGCCTGTCGGTCTATTACCTCTTCGGACATACGTGTTTCACCAGTGAGTCACTAAGGCTTTTAAGGTCAGCAATTTGCAGTCCCCATGTTTGTCCTGATTTACCTCTGAAAAAGGATTTTCTTTGTGCTGCTTGTGGTTTCAGACTTTGCTTAGATCCTGCCTCCATCATTAGGTCCACTGGGGCGGCTACCATCTCGGCGGCACTGATAAATGCCCGCTCGTTAAAAAAACCTGGATGTGTTTGAGTTGCTGTCCGACAATTCATTGGATCTTTTAGTTATTACGGAGACCTGGTTGGACAGTTCCTCCGATCCTATTATTTCATTTGCCACTCCCGGGGGTTATAAGATATGTAGAGTGGACCGCTTGGAGGGAAGGGTGGGTGGAGTGGCTATCATGTTTAAAGATAAGTGGGATCTTCTTAAGTGTGATTCTAGTGCCTGGGGTGAGTGTGAAGCTCTTGACTTTAGCATTCGCTTTTCGGCCCATTTCACACTGGGGGTTCTTTGATTTATCAACCCCCTGGCCTTGCGAAGTCCTTTCTTCAATCATGGGGCAAAGCAGTGACCTCCAGGCCCTGCGCTTTTCCCATTGTTTGATATTGGGCAATCTTAACATACATATTCATCAGATGGACTCTAAGGATTCATCGGAGCTCTTTGAGACTCTCCAGCTCGCCCATCTTTCTCAATGGGTCAATCGGCCGACCCAGCAAGGGGGCCATATTCTCGATCCTATCTGTTCTAATTTTTCCATTGCAGCTGATGACCCCCTTCCAGTTTCCTGGTCCGCTCATCACCTGACCTTCTTTTTCTGGGAGGTGGCCTTAGCTAGTATGCCTATCCCTGCCTCCCGTAAATCAGCATTTAAAAGGATTGAGCCTTCTAAATTTGCATAGGCCCTGACCAACTGTAGGCCGGTACTTCCACAGGATTTGGATGGGAGCCTCCTGGCTTTTACTAACTGGGTTTTGTCTACTATGACTACCATTGCTATCAGAACCTCGGCTAGGCGCACCAGGGAGACTCCTTCTAAACCGTGGTATACCCCTGAGCGGACCTCATTAAAACAAGACTGTAAAAAACTGGAACGCTCTTGGCGTCTCAGCGAGTATTGCCCGGTGGCAAAGGGTATTCTTAGATGGAGATAGAAAGTTTATTATGCTGCTATCTCTCAAGCTAAAAAGGACTATTATGCTGTCCGTATTGATCAGGCACAAAACAACTCAAATGAAATCTTTGCAATTGTACAGAGCTTCATGTCACCCACAGCACAATCAAGCTCTCTTTCAGCCACAGATTCCTGGTGTAACACGCTGTCTAATTTTTTTTTGGACAAAATCAGAGTAATTCAAGCAAGCTTTATACTGTGTCCACCTAATTCTCTGTCGTCTGCTTCTGGTCACACCTTCCCGAGGCATTCTCTGGGTAACTTTTCCCCGGTTGATTTGCCTAGTACCTTCAAAATTCTGAAGGGATTAAAATCCGGCTCGCCTGCTGACCCCTGCCCTGCCAGTTTAATGGCGGCAGTAGCGGAGGTTATTAATCCTGAGGTGAACAACATTATAAATCTCTGCGCGAAGCCCGAGTGCCAGACGTCTGGAAGCAGGCTAAAATTCTCCCTTTATTAAAAAGGCCTGCTCTCAATCCCTCGATTCCTGGGAATTTTAGGCCCATTTCTCTTCTACCCAGTCTTGCTAAGGTCTGTAAGAAGGTAGTGAATAGACAGCTGCCTGAGTTTGTGGAGAGGGCGGACATCTTGCACCCAGCTCAGTCGGGCTTTTGGTCCTCTTACAGTACCGAATTGGCTTTGGTGGAAGTGTGTGCATTTGACACGGTTCCCCGTTCTTTGTTGCTTCACCGACTCACGGAGATTGCTGTATCAGGGTCGACCTGCGGCTGGATTAGATCCTTTCTGGAGGGTCGGGTGCAACAAGTCTGGTTACCACCGGCAGCGTCTGCCCCTCTGCCAGTTACGACTGGGGTCCCACAGGGGTCGTCCCTTAGCCCCCTCTTGTTCAATATCTATCTTACTCCTTTAGTCGTACTGGCTGAGGCTCTGGGGGCTAAGGTGATCGCCTATGCTGACGATACTGATATACTTTTCACCTGGAAAAAGTATGAGAAATCTGTGGCGTCCATTCAATTCTGCTTGTGTTCGGTATTTAAATGGCTTGCGGGTGCCTAATTAAAATTTAATGAAGACAAGTCGGAGATACTCTTGTATGGTAATTTTCCCCCTGGTTTTAGAGATCTGATCTGGCCGTCTGAGTTCTTGCCACCATCTTCTAGCAGTAGCACTGCTAAGAATCTGGGAGTTTGGTTTGAGGATAATTTATCTTTTGCCACCCAAGTCAAGAGACTTTCAGGGTGCTGCTTTGGCCTCCTCAAAATCTTGAGAAGATTTCTTCCACTTCTCCCACTGGCGGCGAAAGAGACAGTAGTCCGTGCGCCCATTCTTTCCCGCCTGGATTATGCTAGTGCTCTTTATGTGGCGATTCCGGCTTACTCCCTTAATAAACTCCATGTAGCGCAAAATGCGGCGGCTCGGCTCTTGTTAGAGATCCCCTTAAGAAGTAGTGTGCGAGGTTATCTTCGCTCTCTTCACTGGCTTTCCATGGCGGCCCGGGTGAAATTTAAATCCATTACCATCACCCATTGTGCTCTGCATGGACTTGGGCCAACTTATTTGCAGAAATGTTTCTCTTTTTATGTTCCAGGGAGACTGCTCCGCTCCTCCGCTCTTCTCCTGGCAAAGGTTCCCCGTTTTTATCGGCACAGGCTTGGTGGCTGTTCCCTTGCCGTTATGGCGGCCCAGGCCTGGAACGCTCTACCGTTAGCGCTTCGCAACATTGAAGATCCTGTGGTTTTTAAAAAAAAAATGTAAACTCATCTCTTTGTTTAGCATGGACGAGCATTTCAGTCCCTCTGTGCTCGTGCCGGGATGCTCCTTAGAGTAGCTGCGCGCGTTAGAAAACTAAATCACATAACATAACATTACAAATGTACAAAATATTGTTCTAATACATGTTATGAGAGGACAACTAGAAAACATGTTAGATATGTTAGAAGACATAATCAACCCCACAAAATTAACAGAAATGTAATCATGAAATGGACTGCAAGACCTTAGTGAAGCTAATATTAGCTCACAAAAGAATACTGGGATAATTAGAAAAATATAACACCCAATGTCTTAGATTATACTACATGATCGTTCCATGCAATTCCCAACTTAAAAAGATTCATTGCCAGGACTAGAAATGCAGCCAGAGAAACACCTGCTGCTCAAAAAAGGGTTGAGAATATAAATATCCCAGAAAATTAGCAATTTACCTCACACAAATGACACTGGCCTTATACAACACTGGTAACAATTAATTATATATGCTGTTAACAATAACTCACTAAAACTTACCCAGTGCCACACGCAGATGATGGGAGACACATTCATGCAAGTCTATACAATCCACATAGAACACCAAAACACCAACATCGATTTAGTTTACACACTTCTTCCAAATAAGCAAAGTGAAACATAGCCAGAACTATTAAATGAAAAAATATCCAAAACAAATCATTGCAATCCACAACAAATACTTACTGACTTTATGCAACCAATGATATCAACCATTTAGTAAATATATTTAAATGCAGCCCTTCAAGTGTTATTATCATTTCATTCAAATGATCTGGAGAAACCTGCACAAATCAACATTAAATTGAGTACTTCATTATATTTGAAACACTAATTGCCCTATCAAATTTCCCTGTTTGTGAAGTAACAAAACATTATAGTCTATGAATAGAATAAGCTTACTATAAAATACACAAATAAAAATGAACTCTAATAATTGTCTATGTTAAAGATGATTGGGTTGACAGGAAGCACTGTTTTGGTCAAAGATGCCAATCTATACACCATTGTGGAACATTTATGACAGCACGTATATTGGGGCAAAAAACAGTAATGGAGTAGAAGGGTGGGCAATTTATTCCAAGGAAGGTTAGGAAGAAGCCACCTTAAAATATACCCATTTTTAGACATTTTATAAAAGGAAAAAAGCTATCTAAAACTAAGACAGGAACAATCACTAACCCAATTAAAACCTAAAGTCCCAAACCAAACTAGAAAAATGTACAGTATCTTACAAAACCAACTCTTTGCTACCAATGTAAGCCTATCTTACCTAGACTCCATAGCCAGATCCTTACTTTAGCTAACCAATCCAAAAAAACACCAACTGCAGTGCTCAATTAAGCTAAAAGCAACTAAACTATTTATTTATTAACATTATTTAAAAAAACATTATGAATCAATCTTAAATTCAAAATAGACACACACAGTGATTTAAAATGAATTAAAATGGCAAAATAGAAATTAATTGATAAACATTAAATATTACAAATATAAACTCTAACAAACACAGCACATAATGCAAAATACAATGTAAAATATACACAGCATAAAACATCATTAACAATAAATAACACGCACACAGTACAAAACAATAACCTATCCCATTATTTAAAGTTAAAAAAGCATTACTTACAGTTTTGCAGCTCACATCAAAAATGACATAAAAATACATAATGCAAAAATATCCATAATGAGAAAACAAAATCCCCAAAACTATGATCAATATGAAGGAGAAAATACAATTCCAAAATAAATAACAAAAATCCATGGAGGCCATTCAAAATCTAAAAATTGAAATTTTAAAAACTGCTCCAGAAAACCAAAAAACAGGGAAATAAAAAATACTTTTGGTTAAATTATTCACTAATGCATTTTCTTGGGGAAAAAAACCCATCCAAAAATATCTTCAATGACCCAAATAAGAAATTTTGTAAAAGAAACACAAAACACCTCCCACATAATATATAAGACCCACAAATATACCAATGCAAAATAGAATGTAAAAAACAAGTACAATCCACTACATGAAGTAGCAAAGACAATAAACATATCAACAACTCAAGCAAGAAACCTTGTAAAAGAAACACAAAACGCCTCCACATAATATATCAGCCCCATAAAGATTCCAATGCAATATAGAATATAAAAAAACACATACGATCACTACAGGAAGTAACAAAGACAATAAACATATAATTACAATAAGAAGAGGACTAACATACTTGATAACAACAACTACAGCACATTTCTAACCCTAATTAAACAAAACTAAGAAACACTAACCTACACTAACTAAACTAATCCTAAATATATCCCTCTGAACACTAAAACTAAGCCCGGGTGGAGCTGGCGTAGTGCCAGTACGCAGAGTTCCACGGAGTTGGAAAAAACCTCAGTGGAACCCCGCTCCTCTCCCCACCACTCTCCCTAATTTAATTATTTTAAAAAAGGCACTTACCTGCTGGGGCGTCTCTGGCCTGCCTCTTCCTCACCATGGTCTCTCTGTCCTCCTCGTCCTTGTCCACAGAAACCCCTACATTGTACGTCAAGATGTACAAAAAAGGGGTTTCCATGGATGAGGACAGACGCCACAGCAGGTAAGTGCTTTAAAAAAAATAAACAAATTAGGGAGGGTGGAGGGGTCGGCTAACTCTGCTCCACCATGGAGTCGTGGTTTTGCCTGAACTCCGCACGTTCTCAACGGAGCACGGAGTAGGCAAAACTCTGTAAACTTCACTGGCGGAGCGGAGTTCTCCGCCAGGGGTTAACTAAAACCCCAAAATGTAATGCAAAAGTAATCTTACTTGACCCAGAGAAGAGGAACTGGGAACTGACACTGAACACAACCAAGAACAGTCCAAAATAACAGTAACTGAGATTAATTCAAGCACTCCATCCATCATGATGTTCACTAAGTGTGACCAGTATGCCTAGAAGTGCATCTCGTGCTTACTGTGTCATGGGAGTCAAGCTTTATCCTATTGACAAGTCCTAAATTGGACAAAACCAGTCTGGGGTTGCGTGTGGTCCCGTCTGATGGCTGTCGCTCTTGGCTTGACTTTTCCCATGAGGGAACACTGATTTGCATAAGGGGGGCCTTTGTCAAGAATGGAATGGTGGGCTGAAAAAAGTGGATTGGAATGCACCCCTGAGTAATTGCCTGTGACTGAAATTATTTCAAGAATTCCACCCTGTTGTTGTTGTTGCCAGAGGCGGTTAAAGGCATGGGCAAAGTGGGCTCTGGCTAAGGGCCCCAGCCTTTCAGTGGGCCCCCTTATAGTGCCAGCTCTGTTCTGCAGAGGGTCTTGCCCTGATAACATTGAATAATTCTTAAACAGATAGTTGTAAATACTGTTTCCTTTAAATTTATTTTTAATGTGTGTGATGTGTGAAAGTCTATTACAGACATTTTGCAGAGAAATATTGTTTATGTTTCATGTTAAATCCAAATATAATGCCTTTCAGATCAAAACAGGACCTCACATCTAAGACATGGGAGGGTGTCACAGAGATTATTTACAGTAATATTAGCGAGCTGCTGCTATGTTAAATATTGAAAACACACTTCATTATCCTTGAATATTAGATGTAACAAATTTAGAATTTGGACGAGTGCGACTGTGCACTGCTAATGTTCTTGCTAAAGACAGAATGAAAGAGCTGAAATTGGATCATAAATACAAAGCTGTTTTGAACAGGGGCCCCCAAAATACGTTCGGGCCTAGGCCCCCAAAATACTTGAGATGTCCCGGTTGTTGCAGCTGATGCTCTTAGTGTAATGGGTATGCCCTACGTGGATCTCATGCTCACTGTGCAATAGGACTCAAGCAGCACCCTACTGACAAGCCCTAAGCTGGGCAAAACCAGTGTGGGGTTGTTTGTGGTACCTTCTTTATGGGGCCTCACCTGGCAGTTCAAGGCAGACTTTTCCCATGAACAGCATGGGCAGTACAGTTTTGCGTAAGGTAAAAAATTATGGATGGGAATGCAGACCTAAGCGATTGGGAGCAGCTGAAATTAATTTGAGCATTCCATCCATCAACTTGTTATTGCACTGTAAAATCAGTAAAACAGAAAATACTGTCCTCTAAATAAGCATGAAAAAGGCTTAAGCCCCATGGACAACAATACTAAATTAAAATATATTATTTTTTCATATATTAACATATAAACATGTTGTAAGGTTTAAAAATTGTTAAAACTTTCAAAAATATAAATGTACCAATAATGTAAACTTATTTATTAAAAAAACTAAATAAATAAAAAATATTGATAATACTTTTAAATATATTAAACATATATTTCTGGATATAAAATGTATAAAATAAAATGTGTGTTTAAAGAAAACATATTCTGAGCACCATTTGATCCAAACCCCTGGAAAAAGATCATGTGAGTATCGCAAGTGAAGAAGAAAACCAGTGGGCCATCACATGTCTGGATCTAGCACCAGTTAAAACTGTTAATTGATAATTGTATGTATTTATATTTATATATTCATTACCAAATTTCTCAATAAAAAATTTCGAAAATAAAAAGTGCACTCAAGTCGCATTCCAGTTGAAGACCCTGACCTTCGACTTTGGGCTAAGGGTGTTAATGACAAAATGAAATCCAACAAGATGGAGGCACCCACTTTCAATGGAACCAAAAGTAAGAATTGTATTGACTACATTTTGAAAGATCTGAGGCTCTGGTGCAATGTAGATGATATTGAAATCAGGGAGCGGTTAGAGAGTGACCGCATTCCTTTATGCCTCACTTTGCTGCCCCTGTGGAGAAGCACGCCTAATTCTCCACATTTGTACCAGCTGACCCAGAAATTCATTCTATCCAATGACAAACAGCAACGTAAGTGACAACATTTAGCTGCGCAGTAGGATACCCTAGGACTAATTCACCTCTATCTGCATTTGAGGGCCTGCAAGCTATGAGCGACCCTTCACCGCAATAGATATACGTATTCACCTCTTGATCAGCTAGTATTGCACCTCATACCCAAACCCAGGAGAATACAAAGAAAATGTCACTCTTGACTAAGGAGTGTAGGCATCTCAGAAACAACTGGCATTGGCCATAAAAGCTAAAGATTTGGCCTCTATAAGCACCCTTAGAAAGGGAATGCTAGGAGGCCCAATATAAAGTCAAAAAGGATCATGATTTGAAGAGGTGGTGGGATATTAAGGATATATGTGAAGGTAAAGATCCAAAAAGGTTTTGGGCCCTGGTCACCTGGGGTGACAGCAGGACTGCCCCGAACCCAAAAAACATATCTCTGCACCCGCATGGTATAACCCCTTGAAAGCTCTCTACACAGAAGTATCCAAGATCCAATCTCAGAAAGCCCTCCCGGTACATGCAGAGATATCATCCAGTGACCTATTTGACCTAGGCAGCATTGCAGCCTCTGTTGATGCGATAGAACATGCCAAAGTCTCTGGCCCTGACAGCATGCCAGGTGACATATTTTGGCACAAGAGGAGCAACTGGTCAAAATACATCTTGCTTCTGTCTAATGCAATTGCATGCAGCACTCCAATGCCAGAGTCCTGGAAAGGTGCTGAGGTGATACCCATATTCAAGAAGGGAGACAGGAACTCACCCCTCAGCTAAAAGGCCTCATCGACTCAATTCAGAAAGTATTCAGTTGCGCCGTACTAGGGAAGATCCAGAACTGGATTGATGCCAACAACATTCTACTAACACCCTATCAGGCTGCCATCAGACAAAAAAAATAATACAATTGATCAGGTTTTCCGTTTCCTCCTTTTGTTATAGAAAATTCTCAAGGGCAGTCTTTACGTCACCTTTGTCGACTTAATGTCAGCATTTGGCCTGGTCCCGAGGCACAATCTCTGGCACGTGCTCAGTGACATGGGTATGCCATCAGACATTTTATCTCTAATCATCTGCCTCCAAGATGACAATTATGCCAGAGTATGCTGGGGTGATCAGGGGCAGCGGACCAAGCCCATTCCCGTAAACAGGGGTGTTCGACAGGGATGCATGCTTGCTCCAACCTTGTTTTATTAATTCTTAAACAACGTAGTCTAATTCCTTTGTTTACAACCCGCTGATGATCCCTCCCTAAGTGAGGCAAAAATCTCTTTCTTCTTCACTGATTACAGCTTATTGGTCTCAAAAACCTCAGGAGGCCTCCAGCACCTATAAAATTGATTTGAGGAATTCTGCTGAATGAGTGGGCTGGAGATAAACACATTCAATACCAAATTTATAGCTATCAATCCTCACAGAACATGCAGATGGAGGCCTACTCTATGGGAGGTTACACTAGAATGGGTAGACACTTTTAGCAAGCATGTCTTGGCAAACCCATCTTGAAAAAATAAGCATGACGGAAAGGCAAATTGTGGGTGTCTTGCTGAAAGAACATCACACATCCAATAGTAAACCTGTTGCAGCAGCATTCCAAATATATGATTTGAAAGCAGTGGGCTCAGACCTCTATGTGGCTGGACTCTGGGGTTTTGCCAAATTAGTTGATCTGTCAAGAAGCGAACTTAAGTTCCTGAGGAACATAGCACCCCGCTCAGCCCCTTGAAATTTGATATGGGCAGAAAATCGATTGAAGGTGAAGCCAGGCTGCGCCTATTGCTGTTCTGGGGGAGAATTAAGGCTACGCCTGAATTGTCATCCTATGCTGTTGCCCTCCAGGAAGTTTCTTCCCTAACAGGTCCAAGAAAGATATCATGGATAAGCAGTGAAATAAAGTTGTTGACATCCCTGTGCATGCAAGAGGCATGAGAATGCACTTCCTCAGAATACCTCCCCACTAAAATTCAAAAGAAAGCACGTTACTGGGAGTGGGTAGTTCAGAAAGATTTCAATGCTGCATCCAGAGGCTTGCTTTCTAGCGATATTCTGGATTTTAAACAAGTTTGTTCACTGGAGCCTTATCTAGATCTTATTCTGGTTCCTTTGGACAGAAAACTTTATGTACAGTTTAGGAAAGGCTCTCTCCCTGTTAATGCATTGACAAGCAAATGGACAGCAAATACATCCACCTCCTAACAGTGCCCTCGCTGTAAAGCCACCAAGGAAACTGTGGCACGTCCCGCATTCAGAGGATCAAACCAATCTGCAGTCTGTTGGGCACACAAAACCATGCTACACTCCTGCACATACTAAGATCCACTAACCCTCCACTTTCCTGTGCTATCGCTAAATTTCTGGGAAAATGTGGTTCATCAATGAGAAGGCCTTATCAACCCAGGAGCAATAACTCTTCAGCCCATATACTGTGTATTCCACCTAGACAAAATGCAGATCTGCTGCTGGCAGTGGTGCCTTTTGCCACTTGTACTATGCACTTTAATTTGCAAGCAGCTTTAGAAGTGTTGCACTTTGTGGGTCTGTGGTGACCCAAATAAGATTCCTTTTAAACTAGACGAACCAGCTAACTACAGACATGAACGTACTGTAATGGTTAGCCAGCTGTTTTTAAACCAAAGATATGGCCATATATTCATGCTTACACTCCACTCTTTGTCTTATTGATGCACAATTGATTTTTATAACTTTCCATTGTCTTGCTGCTTTATTGATTTTAGGAAGAATTTTTTAACTATTGCTGTATGCATTTTATTGCTATTCTGATGCATGTATCGTATGTTGCACAACACATGTATAGTACTTGTTGCCGAAAGAACGTTATTTCAAGTAAATATAAAATTATTGACAAAATTATATTAAAAATGTATCTATGTAATAACGTTTTTAAAATGTAAAATGTTTAAATGGCATGCAAAAACAATGTATCAAATAATAGAATAGACATGTATGTTTAAAACTATTTATTTTGAGACAAAAATGCATGTGCATGGCAAATATGTTCTGAAAGATGTATGAAAATGTATGTTGAAATACAAATTTATATTAAATATTTAAAAGAATAACATTTCACATCTGTATATATTACTAACTTGACTGCACGTAATACATAAAATGTAACTTACAAATACAGAGTAGTGTTTCAAATTTTAACTTGATAACCTATAATGTAAAACAAATCATGTTATGACAAATTTTACAGTTAATTTTAAATGTTACTATCATCTGTAAAAACTACATATTGCATAATAAAAAAACTAACAATACTTACAAACAAAATGTCTTGCTAATGCACAGTAAACAGTATTGAACTTACAAGGGTGTAAATTGAATATTCCAACTCCAAACTAAAATACATTATAGAAAATAGTAAAAATTAAAAGCTGTACATTTTCTATTCTGACTTCAATCTAAGCCAAATTTGAGATAGCACAGAACTTTGAATGGTGCAGATTTAGTATTTCCATTCCAGTATAAGACCTAGGGCCTCATGTAGGTAAATAAATTTTACCGTTTCTTAAATACCGAGCCGTACCGAATCGGTAAATTAGAATCGGTAAGTTATATGTAGGTAAAAATTCGGTAACAGTTACCGATTCGGTAACATTCGGTAATCACGAATCGGAATTCACCGAATCGGTAAATACCGAGGTGGTATTTACCGAATCGGAAAATACCGAGGTGGTATTTACCGAATCGGAAAATACCGAATCGGTATGTACGGAATCGGTAAATAAAATCACATGACTTGACGAAACAGCTAATCCTGTGCAACCACAGCCCACCCAACCAGGAAGTGGCCACACCCAGGCAGGTGTACATAATTAGCCGACCCTGGAGAGGCTTGGAGTGCAGAGGAGAGGCAGGGAGCCGGTGCCTGTGCGAGCGGGAAAACGAACATCATGTCCAGCCAGAGAACACAGAGAGACGGAGGGGAAAGGAGGAGGAAGCTGAAATTTAGCCCCAAGGAACTCCAGGTGCTGGTGGAGGAGGTGGTGAAGCAGCACCAGAAGCTGTTTGGAAGGCAATCCCTGCAAGTGCCTGAGGCTGAAAAGCGCAACATATGGCTGGCCATCCAGGCCCATGTGAATGCTGTGGGAGTGACCCACAGGGACATAGAGGTCCTAAAGAAGCGCTGGTATGACCTGAGGATTGTAACCAAGAGGAAGATGGGCGACATCCAGAAGGAGGCCAGCCAGACTGGAGGTGGAACCAACAGGGCACCTGCCCTCACCGAACTGGAGGAGCTGGTGGGGGCCACAATCGAGCAAGAGAGCGTCGTGGGTCTTGGGGACGCCGACAGCTCTGCCAGAGCCGCCACACAACAAGGTAAGACGAAAGCACAGCAATGTAGCACCCCCTATCCCTATCCCACATCCCCCATTGTGAAACGAGAATCACACTGCAGTCCACACGTGTCAGTGCAGACAGGCAATGCATTCCGAAGAGATGTAGTCAGGGAAACACCAACCATGACGTAAATGTTACAGGGCAACAAGGCATGTCACGCACTCGAGGCACAAGGAGACAGAGGACATTTTGGAATGTGAAATTATTTATTGTGACGCTTTCAATGCAGCCCTTCGGGGACACTGAGCCAATGTTGTATTTCTGTCCACAGATGTGACATCATGCAGGACAGGGCATGCTGCAGGAGAGACGGCACACCGGCCACAAATATCACCTCTAGCCAGCACAAGTTCAGACCAGGGAGCAGGCCCACTGGCAGCCGCACCACCAACACAGGCAGCCTCGCCGCAGCCAGAGCCAGCATCACCTCACCCAGAGCCATCATCACCTCACCCAGAGCCAGCATCACCTCACCCAGAGCCAGCATCGCCACTCATGTTTGAATCACCGGCCACATCTCCGCTTGCAGGTGTGGGAATGAGGAGGCGTCCAGCAGCCAGGCTACGAGCCTTAGACACCTCGTCAGACGACAGCATGGGCCCTGAAGAACTCACCAGGCCCCAGGAAGGGAGCCATGCCACTGTGCCCCACACCTCACAGGCAGCACAGACGGGAGCAAGAGGGCGCCGCAGGTCGCGTGTCCAGAGTCCACCAGCACCCATTGACGGCCATGGTGTCTTCTTGGGTCTCGAGGGCCAAATGTTGAAACAACAGCGCCTGCAAACAAAGGCAGTCATGACAGTCCAGAGGCACATGCGGGTGATGAAAACTACATTAGTCAACATGGACAATAACATCAGCGGCATGGCTGCGGGCATTCGGGACATGTCCCAGTCAATCCAGCAGTTGTGCAGCAAATTAGATGCTGACATCGAGGCACGGCGCCGGGAACGGCAGAGAAGGGACACTACCAACAGGGCACTCAACCGTCTGGCAACTGCGACTTCTCTACTGTGCCGGCGCTCTGTGACGATGCAGGAGGGCCTAACACACTGCTGCAGCGACCTGTCTCGGGGGATGGTGCAGGTGACAAGTGCACTAGGGGTGCTATTTACTAGTCAGGCGTCGACAACTGCTGCAGGGGATGCTGCGGAGAGCATCGACACCAGCAGCAGGAGCAGCATCACACCCCCCGTCCCAGAAGGACGCAGGAGCAGCAGGCGGCTTGGGGTTGGCTCTAGTGAGGATGCACAGGCCGTGCCATCCACCACTGCAGCGCGTATGCGCAAACATTGATGTGGCCCTGCTTAGCCACTTCCCAATGGGTGACGTAACCCTGGACATACTCCTTGTATAGATGGTATATTGCCAGATTGGCTTGTTCATGTGTTCATGGCGTGGTGCCACATTAAAACTACGTCATGACTAATCACAACTGGCTGTGTCCCCTTACTTACTCAGAAATAGTTGCATGTGATCTCTGTCCGTCTCTCTCTCCCATCGATTGCAGTTGGCACTCTAGCTGCATTGCCCTGTGGCTGGCCTGACTCATCCTCGTTGTCCTCAAAATATGTTAGTTCCACATCTGTACCTTTTTTCGTGGCAAGGTTGTGCAGCATTGCACAAGTGGCAATAATCTTGCAGCAGGTGATGGGTGTGTACTGGCGTGCGCCTCCGCTCTTGTGGAGGCAGCGGAACCTGCTCTTCAGTAGTCCAAACGTGCGCTCCACCACATTGCGTGTTGTTTTGTGTGCCACGTTGTATCGTCTCTCACTCTGGGTTGATGGGTGTAGGTAGGGAGTGAGGATGAATGACCGGCATGCATATGCACTGTCGCCTAGATGAGTTAAAGGGAAACATCAGTCACATACTTCTTTACACTATGATTTGCAGGTTGCAAGGGGCGTCACTGTTACTCACCTAGCAGGTATCCCTCTCCAAATTCTCCGGCACTCAGTCGTGTGTAGATCCCACTATTCTGGAAGATGTACGAATCGTGGGTGCTCCCAGGAAACTTTGCAACAATATCTGTGATGATGTTCCCTGCATCACAGATCACCTGCACATTGATGGAGTGGGTGGACTTCCTGTTCCTGTAGATGTGCTCTGTGTCAGCTGGTGGACAGATTGGGATGTGTGTACCGTCAATACAGCCGATGACATGGGGGAACTGTGCCATGTGATAAAAGTCTGTTTTTGTTTTCTGCAGTGCAGCCTGTGTGTTGGGGAAGCTGATGTAGTGGTGCATTCTCTGCATCATGGCATCCAGGAACTTCCTGAAGAAACGTCACAGGCAACTCTGGGATACACCACCCACCGCAGCTATCACCACCTGATAACTGCCGGATGCCAGCAGATGTAGGCTGCAGAGCACCTGCACATGTGGGGGTATGGCGTGCGCCCTTCTTATTGGCTGGTCCAGGAGTGGGTGAAGGTCCCTGATTAAGTCCATGATTGTTTCGGGGTGTAGCCTGTACCTCTCATGTATCTCTGCATCAGTCAGGTGGAATAGTGTGATGCGCTGTCTGTAGATGCGTTCCTCCCGTCGCCAAGCCCTCAGTCCTGCTGCCTGTAGACGTAGGCGCCTTGCAATGACATACATAGCGGCCATGTTGTCCACGCTGTTGCATTTTGGGATTGCTTATATGCACTGTTGATGGTTACCACCTGCTTTCAATCCGTGTTAATTACCAACTCTTATTTACCGATTTTCTTGGATTTCTTAATTAAAGAGTGCTCCTACATGTCATTTTCATTTTTACCACTTCATATTTACCACTTCATATTTACCGATTCGTTAAGTATGTATTCGGTAAATCTGATTCGGTATTTTAGAATTCGGTGAATATGATTCGGTATTTACCGCCTCATATTTACCGAAAAGTCGTTTTTGGACTCCTACATCTCACTTGTCTGAATACCGGTCGGTAACGGCATATTTACCGAAAATCGGCCGTTACCGACCGGTATTTGGCTACCTACATGAGGCCCCTAGTGAGGAAAGTGTTGGATTTTGAGGGATGTAGATTTACAATTCCAAAGTAATCTAAGCCACATTGGGGAAAGTGTTGGACTTTATGAAGTCCAATAACAAACGTAATTGTAAAAGCAGTTTATATATAGAAAATAACTCACTAACAAGAACCACAACAATAAAACAACACTTTTAATTTAAGACACATTTTTAAAACATATACCAATAAGAATTAATTTTATACAATAAAATATTTCACCAAATGTTTATTGCTTCCAAAAATAAGTACATTGACAAAATAGAAATAAAATAATTACCATCTTACAAAAACAATGAAAAGCTTAACAATAATATATATAATTATCATTAAAAATACAATACATATTTTATGAACTAATAATATACAAATACATTAAATATAAATCAATATTTTTTTTAAATAAATTCATTAAAATATACATTTACTAAATTCTGTTTTGTTAAATAACATTTATTACGTAATAAAAATATACTATAAAAAGGTCTAACATAAATAAACATTAAATAAAAATGTCATTGTTATATTATAAAATATATATGAATTACAGCAATACAAATATTTATTTTTTAAACTAACATTGAAATTATATATTAGATATTTATTTTAATAAAAAATGTAAAAATGTCAAAATGTTAAAAAACACTCTCCCAGCTCCCTTACAAACCTTACATCCTGCTCTTAAAACAGTTAAATGATTTAAAACAATATAACAAATAATAAATACACATTCAAATATCCATTACAATTCCAAATTCAACAAATAATACATCACAAAGTTCTTATGTTTTTTTACAAATTAAAACAAAAATTACTCTTCACCATATTTCGCTATAAAAAATATTTCCCGCTCATAAGTATTTAAACTAATTTAAATCTATATCTAAAGCCATATCTCTCGCTCTCTCTCTCTTTCTCCATAAATATATATATATATATACACATATATATATATATATATATATATTGACAAAGGCTTCGCCGAAACGCGTCGTACTGTTTGGTTTTTGAGACAATAAATCTTTATTGAACTCGTCCTTTGGTGTGCCGCTGGAAGTTATTCTGTATTCCTGGATGACGACTTCTTGGTGAAATATAATTAGCGGTACTGTGTCCGCTGCTGGCACCGGTGTCGCTAGGAGGGTGAACGGCTCTTCAGAGTGACTCGAGCAAATATATATATATATATATATATTCACTGAAAAAACCATAGGTTTCACACACGTTATAGTTAGGAATTAGCATTTAAAAAACCTTGCAAATTCACTGAAAAAAACATAGGTTTCACACATGTTATAGTTAGCCGGACATTTCACTCGTACAAAACCAATGAAATTCCCCCGTTATAGTTAGTTCAGCTAACTATAACTCGCGCACCCGCAATCCACTGCTGATGACGTCACATATTACATCACTCATGACATGGTCAGTGACATCAATGATGACATCACTGATGATATCGCAAATGACATCACTGATGACATCACTGATGACGTCATCCATGTGAAAAATTAGAGCATCAACTCACACCCTAATGTGTATTATTTGTATTATTAAATTATATTTTTAAAATATTTCTTTTTTTAAAAATTTCCTATGTATTCATTTATATATTATCTGTATCCTTTTATTTGTTTTGGCTCATTTTTTTTTTTACTTTCAATTAGGATAAAGTTGAACAGCATAGTTAATTTTTTCTATTAAGTTTTGTCCACTTTTAATTTTTTTTATATAAATTATTAGGGTGCGCGCTCAGAGCGCGCACCTAGTACGTTTTCGTAAGTTTTTTATGAATACCGTTGTACGTTATTTACGTACGCATACATACGTTTTAGTGCGCGCTGGGAGCGCGCCCCCAGTACGCATGCGTACGTACGCATGCGTGCGTGCGTCGTACGCGCTCCACGTGGTACACTTCCGCATACGCTTAAATTACGCGCCCTGACGTTCGCGTATACGCGTGTGCAACGTATGCGCGTTACGTACGCGCATATGACGTATGCGCACGCGCTCCTACGCGTTCGCGCATGCGTAATTGCACCATGCGCGCTCGGAGCTTGCTCAGTGCGCGCACCTCGGGTTATGTGCATAATAAAACAACACTTCTAATTGGTTTTCATTACTTTCAGTTTCTGATTGTTTCAACACCACACCCAATCCCCTCATGGCAAGTCATGTGATCAAGAAACATCACTTTTGATTGGTTTGAAGTACTTTCAGTTCCAGATTCTTCCCAAACCACACCTACTCCCCTCATTATTAGTTCTGATTCCCTTGGAGAAGGAGCTATTCTGTTGTTGAGAGACAATGGCTGAGCAGCAACCATCTTCAGAGAGTGAACAGGACACTCTTGAGAGACAGAGGAACAGGAAGCAGAAAGACAGCTTTATATGGCAGTTTTTTACTTTCCCTGATGGACAAAAAAAGGTGAATGCACCGGAAGTTACTTGTAAATTGTCTCAAAAAGTCTTATCACGTGGGAATGCTAACAAGAAGTACTCTTTTAGCATACACACAATGATGAGGCATGTTGAGGCAATGCATCCAGTGACTTTTCGTCGAGCTTCTGGAGCAAATCCTCCACCTGCTCAGCCGACGACATCTGCAGCAGCTCAGCCGAGCACTTCTTCGGCAGCTCAGGCGAGCACTTCTTCTGCGATGGTGCCTTCGCCTTCTTCCACACCTCTTGTTGGTCCACCTTGTTTGGCGAGGTTGTCCACACGGTGCACTGATTGCGGTCGTCTTATTTCTGTGGGGGAGACCAGTCTTGATCTCCTTCAGAGAAAATTTGATGCGCATGAGTGCACTAGGCCATAGATGTTTTTTCTTTTTTTCGTTTTTCTCTTCCTGTTTCCCTACATTAACTCAAGGGCTCTTTTAAGAGCCACTTAAAAACTAAACCCCCAAAAATTTTTGGGGATTTTTTTTTTTTTTTTTTTTTTGGGTGCGCGTCCCGGGATGTTTTTAAAAAAAATTTTTTATGTTAATGTACAAAGAGAGGTGAAGAAAAGGAAGCATGAAAAGGGAGGATCGAGAAATACAAATATTTTTAACTTCTTTTTTTTTAAAATAACTTATTTTGAAAAAAAACATTTTTAGTAATTTGCAAGGAAACAATTTCATTTTTTAATTTTTCTTTCTAGTTCTGCAAAAAAAGAAAAAAGTATTAATATTCATTCATACATTTTAAAAAGCATTACATGTTTTTACATATTTAACAAAGCAATTTTTTGCCCTTTTTTTGCTGTTTTCAGAATTTTTTAATTTTCACTTAAAATAGTGAAAACAATTGTATTCATCATTTAACAGCGGGCAAAAAAAAACAATCTGAAAGATTGTTTAAAAAAAGCCCCAAAACTATCCACACTAAAATATACCTTGTTAAAAATATTACATATATATTACAAATACTTTTCTAGATAAATAAAATTTTTCTAGATAAACCGTCTTTAAACCTTGTTGCAAAAGCACATATGCCAAAATAATATCTGTCAAAGGAGTCCACAATTGTTTTTATTACTTTTCCTTTAGGCCAAATAGTAATTTCAAAATCCGTTTTAAGTGATATCTTCAATTATAATCCTTTAAAATTACAAAAAATGCTTTCTTCAGATGCAGTTTTTAGTTTTCAAAATTTAGGTTTCAGAAAAATTAAGTAAGAATTGGGTAAATCATAAGGCAAACGTTGCTTGAAAATCAATTGGGAATCATTACACAGTGTCCAGCCTTTTTCACATTTAAGATAAACTGTGTAATGTACAGAAGTTACAGTAGGTCCTTCATGAAAAATTATTGCAACTGTAACAAAAGTTTTTCCAGAAATTGATAATTGTTGTCCTATAAACTTCTTTATTAAAGTATCCTATTTTGAACCATCAGCTCTACAACGTTGCATCATTAAAATTACATACTGACCATATTTCTGTAAAAATAACGTGGAAAACATGTCAGATTTACATTCAGAACATTCCATGTTGTGATTGGCATCTTTAACTAATTTACTAAAAGTCACTGATTTACTTTGTGGTAATGGTAAAAATATGAACCTTTCAGAATCAACATTACTACTGCATGTGTTCATACAGTTTTCACAGCAATGTTCCCATTTGTAAGAGACACCAAATACGTTTTCTACTTCTACTCCTTCATCTTCAAGTACGCTCAGTATATATATTAAGAATTCCTGTGCATCTTGCTGGACATTTTCTTTAAACTGTGTAGATCCAGAACATACATCTAAAAGATTTCTAACATCAGAAGCACTTTCTATTTTAGTTTTATCATTACTTAGCTTCTCATAAAGGAGACTCAGCAGAGAACAGAATCTTTTTCCATGATTTACTATTATCTGTTCTTGCAACTTTTCAAGATAAAATACAACATTCAGCACTACATTTGCATAGCAGTTGACACCAGAGCTATTTTCAAAATGGCAACCAACAACCTCTTCAACACTGTCCTTTTTCTTTTTCCTTGCTATCACATCACTGTCCTTTTTTTTTTTGTTCTGTTCATCCACATTACAGATATTTTCAATTCTCCTTTTCCGAGAAACAACATGTTTTTCAATCACAGGATACTGACCTAAATGAGGAGCATAGGTTCTTCTTAATCTATTATACTCCTTTACACAGTTTGTATCAGCACTAACTGTTGAGTCATCAAAGTATATCATATTTAAACCAGATAATGTTTTTACTCGTGACAGAGCAACATATGCCATACCTTCTTTGAACACAGTAGAACCAATGTTTACAAAAGCACTATCTACAGTCAATCCTTGAGACTTGTGAATAGTTACAGCATATGCTAGAGAAAATGGAAACTGCTTCCTACGCACATACAAGTCTTTCACTAGTAAAAAACGAACTGAACAACGACAAATGACTTTAACCTCTTCAATCTGATCAAATTTTATTTGTAAGAATTCAATTCCATCTTTTTTCTGGCACTTTACAAAACCCACAACTTTACCCATAGCTCCATTCACTAAACCTTTTTCTACATCCAAATTTCTCCTTAAAATCACTCGACAATTCATGCAAACATATAGATTTTTTTCTAATCCAGCTGTTTTGGAAATGTTCTTCTCTAGTGAATCCAATTTATTTTTCAGTTTGCCTGTTAATGTAATAGTAATTCTTTCATGCTGAATTTTGTCCACTGCTTCCATTTTCTGAATCTCTTCTTTTTCCAATTTCAAAAGTTCCTCATTGAATATTGAGCACTCACGTAGTGTTGGCATTAAGCAGATTACAGTATTTTTTTCAGCAATGTTCTTGTATATTTTCTCTGCAACTATTTCTTCATTTGGAAATAAATTATGTAGCATCCTGCTCTGTAATGCTTTTTTGCCAACTTCTGTGAGTAGTCCAATTCTAATATCTTTCAGAATACTTGCATAATCTTCATCGTTTGCTTGCCTCATATTGGTAGTGAGTTCTTTGTACTCAAAGAACGACCAAATATTCGCATTACCAATGCTTCCTAATGACTTCTTCGTGTCTTCATGTGTCACAGTATTAAACACGGGTTGTCCTTTAACTGGAGTGGGCTGTAAAAGATCCCCAAAAACTATGACGTGTTTTCCTCCAAATAACACGTCATAGTCTCTCTTTAGAATTTGTTGCATTCTTAAATGCACAAAGGCAAGCATTAAGTTTGATACCATGCTCACCTCATCAATAATGAGAACTTGCATCTTCTTCAACACTCTTGAAACTTCGAAGCATGCTTCTCCAGTTAGCTTGTGGTATTCTATTTTGTTCTCATGCTCCACTGGTAACATTAGCAAGCGATGTAAGGTAATTTCTTTTATGTTATAGGCTGCTAACCCAGTTGGAGCAGTTACCACACAAGACAAAGTTGAAGCTATTTTTTGCTGTAGGTAGCTTCTGATGACTTTTATTAAGAAACTTTTACCAGTTCCTGCTTGTCCACTCACATACATCCTGATTGGTTCAAATGATGTGCATGAGCACTGTTTTTTTTCAAGTAGTAATCCATGATCAATTTTTTGGGTGACTTCTTCATAAATTTGTTTTTGTTCTTCATTCAGTTGTTGTTCCAGATTTAGTAAGTCTATTGAATCTTCCTGTGCTTGATTCATAGCCGTTTCTACTTCAGTCATGGCTATTGCAGCTTCATTTTCTACAACAGGTTGTCCTAGGGGATCTTGACTGAGTGTTCCAGAACTTTGACTGTCTTGAGAACTGTCTCTAGCTACTTCAGCTGCAATTGTTGCTTCCTGTTCAATTTCTTCATTTAACATTTGGACATAAGTTGTGAAAGTACTGCATTCTATGCTGTCTTTGCTAGCATTAAATGAATCTTCATAGCTTTGAAATTCTCCCAGTAGTTCGTCCTCTGAACGCCATGGTTTAAACAGCTGTAAAAGTGCCAAGTAGTAAAATTCCTTTTTGTCAGTAGTGTCGCAACTCAGCTTCCTTTGATTTATCAAACTTCCTTTTGTTTGCTTCACCAAACATCCTTCCTCACCAATGACTTTATATTTTCCATTGTTGATGTCTTCTGTGGCTTCCCGTGAAAAAATGTAGTTCTGCAGCACTTCATAGAGACACATGTTCTCAATATGATGACTTCTTTTTGGGTAATATGTGTCCAACATGTTTGTTTTCAAAATATCTGTACTTTCTGGGTCGTTCTCGGCCAAATATTCAATTTCCCCAACAGATTTCAGTACCCGATTTCGCATTCCTGCAAGGCCTAAACTGACCCAAATTATTCTTCTTGATTTCGAGTACAGACTTGCAGATGATAACCTATCTGAACATTCGTAGGATCCAATTTCACGATGCGATAACATCTTTAAACTGAAACTGTACAGCTTCTTACTGACAGTCTTCTCATGAGAAATCTCTTCCCACATTTCCTTCAATTCTGTTTTCTCAGATTTAGTGATGTAAGATGTGACATACCGAGCAACAGCAATAGAATTGTCTGCCACATACTGAATATCCATGATAGCATTCCACATGGTTAAAATGACTGGGTTGTAGTCATTTATAAATTTTGACTCTTCTTTTCTTCTTAGGTTGTATGTATTTTTGGGAGATTTTCTTGTTATAGTATGTCGCACAGCTGACATAAAACTGTTGACTCTTCCTTTTGAAAGAACAGGTCTAGGAAATCCAAATCGACATTTTGTGTAGAATTTATCTTTGGTCTTGTACTTCCGTCGACAGTATTTTCCACACCGATGACTTTGGAAACGTAAAACTTGCTCTTTTAACTTTTTCTCTTCTGTGCTTTTAGGTATAGCACATGTTGCATATTCTTCAATAAAAGATAACACTGCTTCATCAGCATCTGTTCCAAATTTTGGAGCATCCATGATCCACAACAGCATATGAATATGAGGAGCACCTCTTGCTTGGTACTCTTTTCTCCAAAAGAAATCCACAACTTCTCCAAGAGGTGGATTTTTTTTATTGCAGATGAAGGACATCATAGCCTCAAATCTATGATTGAAATATCTGCAAACATTAACCGGATCCAATGAGCAAAGTCCTCCTGCTGTCTTGTATTCGATGTTTTTAATGTTTGAATTTGCCTCTCGTAGAAAATCCAATAAATCATCCCAAGTGTACTCGGCACAGCTTAAGGTTAGGAACCATGTAGGAGTTCCTAAATTCCGTAACATACATTTCAATTCTCCATGGCGTCGGTACGAATATTCATTTGTCCCACGCTGACAAGCCATCAGATTGATCAATTGTGTTTCCAAATGATCATCTCGGTGCTGCACTTTGTCCATAAAATCCTTAGCAGACACATTATGTAGATGTACTCCACTTTTTAAAATGTGATTTACTGCATCAGATAGTGCAGACAAGTCGCTTTCAAATAAAAGATGAAACAAATAAGGAATACTTTGCCGAAATCTTGAATCTTCAGCATATAGTCTTGTAGTCCGATACTCAGAAGCTGGAATCTGTTCTGGGCGTTCATCGTATCGTCCGCCTTTTCCTGTAGGAAACAGCAGAGGAAAACATCGAGCTTCCAAGCTCTTCTCCCATACACTCATGGGAGTTCCTTTTGCTTTCTTCATCTGAAACAGATCAATAGTGTCTCCCATAACTTCTTTTGAATGAAGAGGATGTATGCTAAAATGTTCATAAATTTCTTCTTCTTTTGACTTGTCCACTTTTTCAATTTGTCCAGTTGGTGTTTCTGTGTCTTCTTGTAAATCTTCTTCATCTTCATCTATATAAATTGATTCATACCATTTATTATTCCTTTTCAAATATAAATTTGCTCTTTGTACTTTCCGTACATCTACCAGCTCCTGCCAAATCTTCTTATTCTTTGTAGGTACACCATTAACCAGAATAACTAATGGTTCAGTTTCCAAAGTATCTGCATCAATAGTTTCCATATTTTTTTTCAAATCCAACGGCAAATACACCACTCTTCCTTTTAAACCTCTCAGTAAATCTGAAGGAGGTAATTTACCAGTTTTGGGCTCCATACGTACTATGGTCTGGAACGGATGAACACATTGAATGAGTATAGACTCATATGTATTTAAATCAGAAAGTTCGGCAGGAATAGCATCCAATTCTAAATTATTGTGTACAGCTCTGGTCGGCATTCTATTTTCTTCTAACTTATTATAACAGTATTTACAAATACGCTGATCTTCACCCAAATCAAAACAATTTTCCAGAAATATATATGTTGCAAAATCCTTCCACTTATAATTATCTTCATTTTCACTTTTTTTATACAGATCAACATTCCTTGTTTGAATTTTATAATGGCTTCTGCGACAACAAATACAAGTAATATTTGGTCTTTCATTAGAGATGATAGTAAATTTTGTCATTTCATCTTCAAAATTTTTAGTAATAATGAGTTCTACATTCTGTTCCTCATTTTCCTCATTAACTGTGTCCTTTTCTGCACTTTCTTGTTCTGGACCGAAGTAGCAAAACTGAATCTCATCGGTAACCTTCACTACATCTGATACAGATCCATGGAACAGAGCATTATTTAACTCATTTAACTTTACTGCTGGACTTTTAGCAAAATACAATGTTCTCACAAACTTTCTCATTTCAGTATGATGTACTGCCAGCATCCTAAAATGGTGAAAAACACTTTGACAAACTTTCCTAGAAAGACAAGCCAGAGAATGTCCTTGCAAACCAGTATTCTCTCTCACTCTGCATGGATCTAGTCTTTGAAGCACCTTAATCTTCTGTTTTACACTCTTTTTACTATATTCTCTTAGAAAGTCACGTAATTTATCAATAGATTCCTGACGCACAGTACAAATACTACTACAGTTCCAAGAGTTCACTGGGGCTTTTGGACGTCTCCCCATAGCCTCAGCAGCCATTACTTCTTCCTCATTTCTTGGGACCATTTTCTCCTCTTCCATCACACAACCATCCTTAACTTCATATGCTCTACCATTGGTGTCAACTGCATGCAACAAACTATTACTTTGAAGATAACTCTCTTCATTAAAAAATGGTTCAGTACTTGAACTGTGCTTCCATTCTCCCAAGAAAACTTTACAAAAGTTACTTTTTTTCACTTCTCTTTTCCTTTTGCTTTGTGACTTCATTGCATTGACTAATTTATCGAATCTACGCATCCTATTCAAAATTAAAATAAAAAGTTTTCTTTTTATTTCCAAAGCCTTACTTACAATATTTTCTATACATTTTTTTTTCTTAATCAATTTTGCTTTTTTCTTATATTTTTTCACATCCTTTAGCAAATTTAACATCACTCTTCTCTGAAACATTTTTCGACGAATGTTTTTAAAATCTAATTTTCGTGTTAAATCACTTTTACTTACTTCTGATTGTACATTAGCTTTTGTTTTTTGCTGTTGACTCTGTTGTTGCTTTGTACATAAAACACTGTCTGTTTTACATTTACTTTTTCCATTTTTTGTTTTTTTGAAGATATTTTTAAAGAAAACTTTAGTTTGCTTACCAGTAGAGTTTTTCTTTTTTCCATCACAAGCTTTTCCTCCTATTTTTTTTCCCCAGTTTTGTCCAGATAGAATTGTTGTTGCTTTTCTTTCCTCTTTCTTGTCCTTAAAGGCATTTTTTTATTTTTTCACTGTTGCTCAGCAATACCTGCAAGAAACTTAAAAAAAATACCTTTTTGTAATTATAATTCATTAAAAAATGTTTTATACTTTTCAATAATTTCAAATGTTTTAGCATTTGCCTCTCATTTGTGATTTACTGTTTTGTACAGAATGCTAACCACCACAGTTGAAAAAAACAAGCTGCCCCTTTCCTGCAAGTGCAAGTCTTTCAGAACAACTGCAACACAAATTAAATCTCTGCCCACAATTCCTGTGCACACACAGCCTCATGCTGTGATTCTAGGCAGAAAACGATATTTGATTGGCAATTTGAAAGCACATTTACTACTGTGGTAGAGCAAGTGATAATTGCTGTTACAGCCTGACACATTTTCCTTATAGTTTACAGAGGCAGAAAAGAGCACATTTCCTAACAGCTACTTCATACCATGAGCATGTGCAACCTGGGTGAGTGAGTACACTAGAGCAAAAAAAATGAGCCTTGATGATGTTTTTATGTGTTTGCGTTACACACTGCTATCTGAAACATCACACAGAGCTGAGTACTACGCATGGGAGTGTTGGAGAAGCTGCTGCGTGTGTGCCAAGAGTGTGTTTCTGGAGACTGTGTATTCTCTGGTGCAAGAGAGATGAGCAAGGAGACTTCCAGAACTGCATGAAGACTGCAGGGATGTATGTAACAGTGCATGTGTGGTAAGGGTTAATTTGAGTTTAGAAAACAGGCTGCTCCTTTCCTGGGACTGCAATTCTTACAGAACAACAACTTCACAAATTAAATCTCAGACAACAATTCCTGTATGCACACAGACTCATGCCGTGATTTTAGGCACATAACACAGGCTGCCCCTTTCCTGGGACTGCAATTCTTTCAGAACAACAACTTTACAATTTAAATCTCTGCCCACAATTCCTGTATGCACACAGACTCATGCCGTGATCTTAGGCACAAAACAGTGTTCCTGGATAGTACCAAATTACTGTTACAGCCTGACACATTTTCCTTATCATTTAGAGAGGCAGAAAACAGCACATGTCCTAACAGCTCCTTGAGACCATGACCATGTGTTACAGGGTGAGTGATTAGACTAGAGCAAAGAAAATGAGCCTTGATGATGTTTTTATGTGTTTGCGTTACACACTGCTATCTGAAACATCACACAGAGCTGAGTACGACTCATGGGAGTGTTGGAGAAGCTGCTGCGTGTGTGCCAAGAGTGTGTTTCTGGAGACTGTGTATTTTCTGGTGCAAGAGAGATGAGCAAGGAGACTTCCACAACTGCATGAAGACTGCTGGGATGTATGTAACAGTGCATGTGTGGTAAGGGATAATTTGAGTTTAGAAAACAGGCTGCCCCTTTCCTGGGACTGCAATTCTTACAGAACAACAACTTCACAAATTAAATCTCAGACAACAATTCCTGTATGTACACAGACTCATGCCGTGATTTTAGGCACATAACACAGGCTGCCCCTTTCCTGGTACTGCAATTCTTTCAGAACAACAACTTCACAAATTAAATCTCTGCCCACAGTTCCTGTGCGCACACAGACTCATGCTGTGATTTTTGGCACAAAACAGTGTTCCTGGATAGTACCAAATTACTGTTACAACCTGACACATTTTCCTTATCATTTAGAGAGGCAGAAAACAGCACATGTCCTAACAGCTCCTTGAGACCATGACCATGTGTTACAGGGTGAGTGATTAGACTAGAGCAAAGAAAATGAGCCTTGATGATGTTTTTATGTGTTTGCGTTACACACTGCTATCTGAAACATCACACAGAGCTGAGTACGACTCATGGGAGTGTTGGAGAAGCTGCTGCGTGTGTGCCAAGAGTGTGTTTCTAGAGACTGTGTATTTTCTGGTGCAAGAGAGATGAGCAAGGAGACTTCCACAACTGCACGAAGACTGCTGGGATGTATGTAACAGTGCATGTGTGCTAAGGGATAATTTGAGTTTAGAAAACAGGCTGCCCCTTTCCTGGGAGTGCAATTCTTACAGAACAACAACTTCACAAATTAAATCTCTGCCCACAATTCCTGTATGCACACAGACTCATGCCGTGATTTTAGGCACATAACACAGGCTGCCCCTTTCCTGGGACTGCAATTCTTACAGAACAACAACATATCTTCCACAACATAAAATGTAATTCACAACTTTTAATGTAGAACGAAAATCTACCATGCTAATTTCAAATGTGTTGGCATTTGCCTCTCATTTCTTTCAAAGTGATTTCTGCTAAATCCTAACCATCACAGTTAAAAAGAAGCTTTCCTTTTCTTTCAAGTGCAAGTCTTACTTTTCAACAGCAACAACAATTAAATCTCTGTCAACAATTCCTCTCTGCACACAGACTCACGGTTTGATAGTAGGCACAAAATATTATTCCTCATTGTTACCAGTACACCTTAACTTATGGTGAAAACATACTCCATAATATTTTACATATTCAAGACAGTTAAATATCTCCCAAAACACAAAATGTAAATCACAACTTTAAACAAATAATCACAATTCTTTTATTTATATCTAAATTGACCACATACACCCCCTCTCAAACTCATAACTCACCTTTAAAATTAGTTAGTTGTGAAAGAAATGTGGCAGTCACACAGCAGTTTATCAGACCAGAATCTCTGAGCTGAACACCTCTCTCCTCTCAGCAGAACCAGTTAATGGCACAGTTTCCCTCTCTTTTTTCACACATATACATGTTAACTCCAAATCACAGTCCTTCCCACATTTTTTCAAATGGAATCACACATTTTTATTGGTTGTCATTTTCAACCCTTTTCCAACTGAACCCTTCCCCCACCATGACTTCTACCTGCTGCCATAGCAACAGGTCATGGAACACTGGTGTGTGCAGAGAGGTCAGAAGTTCAGCACACAATGTTTCGAATCCAAAGAGCAAGAGTGCTTGACCTGTCAAACCTCACAGCAAATCCAAAGTAATGTTCAGTGGCAACACATTTTTCATAACCAATACAAAACATGCTTCTAAAAATGTATACAGACAGCCTAGTTTTAACTTTAAAATAGTTTGAATCAGCCAATCAGTTCTTTTTGTTAAAAAAAAATATGTATGCCTCCATTTTTCAACTGTCTTTCTTTTCATATTGCCATTCTGCTGAAAGACACCTCCTGAGTGCATCCAGATCTCCTTGGAAGATGTTCACAATGTGGATTGTAGGTCACAGCTATGTCTTCTGGAGTGAAAAGTATGCAGAAAAAAGAGGTATGGTGAGAGACCTTGCTTTGCTAAATGTAGACATTAAATGGATTGGTCAGAGAGGGTTAAAGTGGCACCAATTAATGCCTTTGGTGAAAACCTTTCTACATCTCCCACAGCCTAACCTTATTATTGTGCACTGTGGTGTAAATGACCTAGGCACTTTAACTGGATATGCTTGTTAAGGACACCTTTGTGCAATTGATGGCGCTTTTTCCACAAACTGCCTTTGTATATTCTAACATATGCCAAAGGCAAAAGTGGAACTGGTCCAACCAATTTTGTCCACAGATTGACAAAGCAAGGAAGCACGTCAACAAATCTATTTCTGCTTTCCTCAGAGACTATGGTATGGGTTCTATATACCACAACAACTTGCGTTACAACATGCAAGGCATTTATAGAGGAGATGGTGTACATTTCACAGATGAAGGCAACAGAGTCTTCCTCTTGAACTTAAGACTCTGCATCGGTACTTACTTGTAGGTACCAAAAAACACTCAATGAACACAAGGGCTCTTTTTAGAGCCACCTAATATCTAAACACTTATAAGTGATTTTTATTTCTATTTTTTTTTAAGGTTTTTTTGGGGGTGCGCGCCGAGTTCGCGCCGAGTTCGCGCTGAGTGCGCGCACTCAGCGATATTTTTTTTAAAAATATAAAAAAAAAATTTGCCCTACAAGGTCCTACTGTGACCCCCTGACAATGCCTAGTGGGTCAATATCTCCCCACTCTGCCCCCTTTACATTTTCTCCCCCTTTGTTTTTCACCCCCTCAAAATGCGAGAGACAAAATGGCGGCCGCTGCTTCCTGATTTCCACCGATTCGAATGTTTACTTACATCTAACAACCAATCAGAAGTGCGCTCGCGCACGGCAGGATGCACGCACAGGGCTTGCTCAGTGCGCGCACGCTGCGCGTGTATAGATATATATATTGATTTAAATGCTATTTTCTCTGGAAATACTTTACAGATTTACACCAAACCTGCAAAAGGCACTTCATGGACCTTATGGCTACCTCTCTGCCAAATTTCACATAATTCTGTTCAGCCGTTCGGGCTGTAGCTGCGACTAAAGTCCCTATGGAAAAATCCATGGGGAAAACGTGTTTTGGGACCCCCCCTTTTTCCCAGCCCCCGCTTGACGAATCACCCCGAGACTTTCAGGGTAGGAGCTGAGCAGAGCGCCCCATTAGTTTTGAAACTTTCGCGAGGATTCGTCAACCGGCACCAAAGTTATTCAAAATAGAATTTTGAGATTTCCTATGGAAACTCGGTCCTAACTATAACTACCTACTGGCGACCGCCAGTAGGTAATATATATATATATATATATATATATATATATATTATATAAAAAAGCTCCTTCCTTATCAGTAAGGATAACCAAACTCCCAAAGTGCTGCAAAATATTAATTTAATGGCAAACAACGACGCGTTTCGGATTTCTCCTTCATCACAGTCATGTGTACAAATCCCATAGTGCACTTTTAAAATACAATACATCAAAATAGAGAAGGGACTATAATGTTCACATGTACGTCTATTGGATCCAGCTATAGCGGCCATCTTACAATGTAGTATGAGTCAATTCGAGCCACAGCGCATGATAAAACGCAACTTCATTATTCCATATTATACAAATGTACTTGTTCATATTGTGTATCACATAGCGATAACTGTGCAGTTTATCAGCATACCGTTGCACCACCAAATTTTATATCACAAAATAGAACAAAGTTTGTAAGTTGAATAAAACTATTATCTCACTTTTACATATTGCGAACCACATAAACAGCGTAATTCGATTAGTGCCTTCACATATATTATGAATCTACGTATGACTGTCAAAATTAACTGTCATTACGAGATCGGCATACAATAAACACACATCATTGCTGTGGCGTCATGAAAGTCCTGCCCAAGTGGGCATTAGCCCATATACTCCTGATAAAGAAAACCAATTGTACTCACTAATTAATGAATGAAAAAGAGTCCCTGCCACGTTCTTGGTCAACAGCCACTATAGTGCCCATTTTTAAAAAAGGTAAAAAGGATGACCCGCAGTGCTATCGTCCCATATCTCTAATTGATGTGAGAGCAAAAGTTCTAGGCAGAATGATACTGAACCGTCTACAAGACTGGGCTGATGAACATCAGATAATGTCAGACTTTCAATACGGCTTTAGGTCTGGTAGATCAACTACGGACCAATGCTTGAACTTGTACCTTTTAGTGGCAAAATACACCATAGCCAGTAACCAATCAGTATATCTGGGGTTTATGGATCTATCGGCCGCATTTGACCGTGTGAACAGAGAAAAATTATGGAGTCTCTTGACTAGACTAGGCGTAGATCCAGGTCTAGTAAACATCATGAGAGCGCTCCACTGGAACACTTCTGCAAATGTACGATACAATTTGGCCGGAGACACAACTGCATCATTTCGTTGTAGAAGTGGAGTAAGGCAGGGCTGTATTCTGGCCCCGTTCCTATTCTCTCTCTATATAAACGATTTGGAAAAGGCACTGTGTATGCTGAATGTTGATACCCCCAGGGTAGGGCTTCGCCCAATCCCAGTACTGTTATACGCAGACGATGCGGTTCTCCTGGCACGCACACCAATAGCTTTGCAACATTTAATAGATGGTTTTGTGGATTTTATGGATACATTAGACTTGTCCGCCAACCTTACTAAGTCCTATGTTTTAACAGCAGGCACGAAAACCTGTCAAAAATTCACATATCGAATAGGTACGCACATACTAGAACAAATGAAAACTTTTTCTTACTTGGGTCTTTTATTTGATGGGCTTTTAAAATTTAAAATTTTTAACTGAAGAACGGAGCATAAAACTGGTCTCGTCATCGGGGGCAATAATGAATTACGGCCGTAGGTTGGGCCGGTGGTCGCCGGAGCAGGTTATGCACCTCTATGGCTCCATCTGCTGCCCCAAAGTAATGTATGGAGCAGAAGTTTGGGGCTTTGTTGGGGCTCGGCAAATACAGGTAGAAGAAAATAAATTCCTGCGTAAAATACTTAAAATGCCGCAGAGCTCTCCAGCTTATATTGCCCACGCTGAATTATGGAGGCCATATATTGAGGACCTGATTAAGACCAGACCCGTTCTGGCTTGGCTCAGGACCTGGTCTAATACTGAGGCGGAACTGGGAAGGCAAATTATTAGAGACTGCCTCAGTAGAGACAAAGGGATGTGCATCCCATGGCTCAAATACGTAAAAACAACATTGGAGGAAATAGGATGCTCAGACCTTTTTAGCAAGCCATCCATAATCATCCCCCATGACAAGAACAGAATTAAGAGTTTGCTCCTGAGTAAAGCTGCAGCCTGTAGAATCAATAAGGAAGGCAGGAAGCCTCTAGCTTGTGCTTATAGTATGACCAAGACAGTAGGTGGCATGGAACCATACCTTGGCCTAATACATAATGCACAAATTAGGTTCTTGTTCACTCGTTTTAGGCTAAACCTAATACATCACTTATTAGCGGTCCCCTCTGGTTATTCCGCTACGGTTGAGCAGAAAGGTACTTGCGGCTGCGATAATAAATTCCGCAGGATACCCTTCATTTTGTATTGTTATGCCCTTTTTATTCTTTTCCCAGGCGTCGTTACCGAGTCAGAATTTTAAAAAATGGCAAGTTTAGACAAGCCAAGGTTGCTCTGTTATATCTACAAAGGGCTGAAGACCCATTGACTCTGTCTTGTATAACAAGTTTCTTGAAAGTGGCACTTAGAATAAGAAACACCAGAGGGCAATCTGGGCCAAATTAGGGTTGAAGCTAGCAAATTAATATGTTTCTTTTTTTTTAACCGATTGGAATAGAATGTGGACAATTATGCCGCTTCTATACTTGTACGAAATTTTATCCATCTCTCTAATGGTATGGCACTAGCACTTTTGGGAACACTTATTCATTTTACTTGTTAATACTTAAAGGACATTATGTATTTGGCCTTTTTAATCTGTTAATGTGTACTTACGATCTGTAAAGACATTATAAATGAATTTGATATTGTTTTTTTTTTTAAATATAACTGTTGTGCTTTTATGGTGACTTGTATTGCACCGAATAAAGCTGATTTGATTTTGATTTTTTTTTTGATTTGAGTCCCCGCATGTGTAAAAAACAAGTAATTAAAAGAACTAGTTACTACACAGAATTGCTAAACGAAAATAGAAATAAATTAATTGCTCAACTCATTTCATAAAATGCATGTGGCAGAATACAAAATTATATATACAGGTGGATAGAAAGTTCTTCACTTGAATTCAGGCCCAAAGGTCCCATAGTTTCAAAATCTATTATATATCTAGATTCAAGTTTACGCAAGGCCAATTTTGCATTACCTCTTCTAGTATTCAAAGTCACTAAATCTATGACCATCATACGTAACAATTTTTCATTCTGAAAATGACTTTCATGGAAGTGGCGTGCCACTGGGTAATGTTTATCATGATGTCTGATGGCCCGCACATATTCCAATACACGTTTTTTAGCACAATGTATTGTGCTGCCTATGTACATTTTCTCACAGGGACATATGAGAGCATAAATGCAATGAGTGGTATTGCAATTCAAATGTTTCTGAATTTTGAATATTCTCTTCGAGTTGGGTATCGGAAATGAGGCACAGTCCGTACTATTCTTACACGCTTCGCAATTTCGGTGCGGTAAATCCTCCTGGGAGGCCCATAGTTTCATCCATTGGGTCTCTATTGGAGAACACATCTAGATTTATAGATCATTATCTAAGATCATTTGTAGTAGGACTACCTGCATACCTTCGTGCTACCACTCATTTTTTGACAGTCATAGATGGCATCCATTGGGAGGAGGAATATACCCTAATCACAATGGATGTGCAAAGTCTAGATACCTGTATTCAACATGAACAGGGCATACAGGCAGTACGACATTTTTTGAAATCACGTTCACTGTCATTGCTGTGCCATTCAGAAATGCTGGTTGATATGATTTATTTTTGCCTTACTAACAACTACTTTCTTTTCAATGAATCAATTTATAAACAGTCACAGGGCACAGCGATGGGCACCTGCTTCGCCCCCAGTTACGCAAATTTATTTGTGGGCTGGTGGGAGGAGCAGGTGGCTGCCCAACATGAAGAATTTGACAACTGTGTTGTCCTGTGGCTACGATTCATTGACGATGTCTTCTGCATTTGGAAGGGGGATAGTCTATCCGCTAAAGATTTTGTGCAGAAATTAAACAACAATTCTCTCAAGTTGGTCTTTATGGAAAGCATAAGTAAAACTAGGATAGAGTTCCTTGATGTTGTAGTTGAAGTACAGGATGGAAAACGTCAGACAAATTTGCAGAGAAAGACTACAGCAGGGAATAGCCTTTTAAATTAAAAAAGCGCTCATCCAGCTAAACTCGTCTATAGTATTCCGTATGGGGAATTACTACGCGCAAAGAGAAATTGCAGCACAGATGAGGCTTTTGTATTGGAGGAAGACACCATGGTGCCGATTCCGATCCTGGAGAAACCGGGTACGAACCGTCGGACGGAGCATTTTCTCCGTCCGACTTGTACCCGGTCAAAAAACATTACAATAAAGTACGATTCGTATGGAAACACTATTTCCGTATGAATCGTACAAAACAACGACCGACGAAAATATACGTACAAATGTGATCCGGGAAAGCGCCGACGTGACGTCGGGACGCATCCAGGCTGCGTCTCACGAACCAGGAAGTACGATCCGTACCGACGTCACCCCGCACAAATTATATTTTCCGACTGCCAAAAACTGCCGGGAAATCAGGACGACGCGCACAAGGAGCACCTGTACGCGACGGACAGCATTGGACCCGAACCTACGTGTCATCCCAGCCCTCATAGCAGTCCACCTGCTCACTGGAACTGACGCAGACGCCGCAGAAGGTCAGAACAACACCCAGGGGCAAAGGGGGGGGCAGAGGCAGGACACACAACCCCCACCCAAGTCACAAATCATACATGCCCTGGACATACCTGACCTTCAGGGCCTGGTCACTTCGAGGGGGTCGGGGCGTGTCCAGCAACGCATGCATCCGCCACAACGGAAGTTGGTGATGACGCGAACCGGCAACACAACAATTCCGGTACGTACCGTACCCACGCCTTAAGAGCGTGGGTACGGGTCGTACCACGCACACCCCTACGTCACCGCAACAATGGCGGTACGGCCCGCACCCACGTTCTAAAGGCCTGAGTACGGGCCGTACCAGCATTGTTGGGGTGACGTAGGGGTACGCGTGGTACGACCCGTACCCACGCTCTGAAGGCCTGGGTACGGTGCGTACCCCTACGGCACCCCAACAATGGGGGTACGCACCGTAACCACGTTCCAAAGGCATGGGTATGGGCCGTACCCAGGCCTGCAGAGTGTGGGTATGGGTATGTTCGGAGCGTACCCCCACCCGTGTTTGTATGGAGCGCACCCACACCCCACCAGTGTATGTTCGGAGCGTACCCCCACCCGTGTATGTATGGAGCATACCCACACCCCACCAGTGTATGTTCGGAGCGTACCCCTACCCGTGTATGTATGGAGCGTACCCACACCCCACCAGTGCATGTACGGAGCGTACCCCCACCCGTGTATGTACGGCGCGTACCAACACCCCACCCGTGTATGTACGGCGCGTACCAGCACCCCACCCGTGTATGTACGGCGCGTACCAACACCCCACCCGTTTATGTACGGCGCGTACCAACACCCCACCAGTGCATGTACGGAGCGTACCCCCACCCGTGTATGTATGGAGCGTACCCACACCCCACCAGTGTATGTTCGGAGCGTACCCCTCCCGTGTATGTATGGAGCATACCCACACCCCACCAGTGTATGTTCGGAGCGTACCCCCACCCGTGTATGTATGGAGCGTACCCACACCCCACCAGTGCATGTACGGAGCGTACCCCCACCGGTGTATGTCCCGAGCGTACATGGCCAGACATAGGAGGGGTGGGTGCCTATCACTCCCAGCAGTGCCCAGACACAGGAGGGGTGGGTGCAGAGTCCTCCCAGCAGTGCCCAGACACAGGAGGGGTGGGTGCCTATCATGCCCAGCAGTGCCCAGACATAGGAGGGGTGGGTGCAGAGTCCTCCCAGCAGTGCCCAGACATAGGAGGGGTGGGTGCCTATCACTCCCAGCAGTGCCCAGACACAGGAGGGGTGGGTGCAGAGTCCTCCCAGCAGTGCCCAGACATAGGAGAGGTGGGTGCCTATCACTCCCAACGGTGCCAAGACACAGGAGGGGTGGGTGCAGAGTCCTCCCAGCAGTGCCCAGACATATGAGGGGTGGGTGCAGAGTCCTCCCAGCAGTGCCCAGACATAGGAGGGGTGGGTGCCTATCACTCCCAGCAGTGCCCAGACACAGGAGTGGTGGGTGCAGAGTCCTGCCAGCAGTGCCCAGACATATGAGGGGTGGGTGCAGAGTCCTCCCAGCAGTGCCCAGACATAGGAGGGGTCGGTGCCTATCACTCCCAGCAGTGCCCAGACACAGGAGGGGTGGGTGCAGAGTCCACCCAGCAGTGCCCAGACACAGGAGGGGTGGGTGCAGAGTCCTCCCAGCAGTGCCCAGACATAGGAGGGGTGGGTGCCTATCACTCCCAGCAGTGCCCAGACACAGGAGTGGTGGGTGCAGAGTCCTCCCAGCAGTGCCCAGACATAGGAGGGGTGGGTGCCTATCACTCCCAGCAGTGCCCAGACACAGCGGGGGTGGGTGCAGAGTCCTCCCAGCAGTGCCCAGACACAGGAGGGGTGGGTGCAGAGTCCTGCCAGCAGTGCCCAGACATATGAGGGGTGGGTGCAGAGTCCTCCCAGCAGTGCCCAGACATAGGAGGGGTCGGTGCCTATCACTCCCAGCAGTGCCCAGACACAGGAGGGGTGGGTGCAGAGTCCACCCAGCAGTGCCCAGACACAGGAGGGGTGGGTGCAGAGTCCTCCCAGCAGTGCCCAGACATAGGAGGGGTGGGTGCCTATCACTCCCAGCAGTGCCCAGACACAGGAGTGGTGGGTGCAGAGTCCTCCCAGCAGTGCCCAGACATAGGAGGGGTGGGTGCCTATCACTCCCAGCAGTGCCCAGACACAGCGGGGGTGGGTGCAGAGTCCTCCCAGCAGTGCCCAGACACAGGAGGGGTGGGTGCAGAGTTCTCCCAGCAGTGCCCAGACATAGGAGGTGTCGATGCAGAGTCCTCCCAGCAGTGCCCAGACACAGGAGGGGTGGGTGCAGAGTCCTCCCAGCAGTGCCCAGACACAGGAGGGGTGGGTGCAGAGTCCCCCCAGCAGTGCCCAGACATATGAGGGGTGGGTGCAGAGTCCTCCCAGCAGTGCCCAGACATAGGAGGGGTGGGTGCCTATCACTCCCAGCAGTGCCCTGACATAGGAGGGGTGGGTGCCTATCACTCCCAGCAGTGCCCAGACACAGGAGTGGTGGGTGCAGAGTCCTCCCAGCAGTGCCCAGACATAGGAGGGGTGGGTGCCTATAACTCCCAGCAGTGCCCAGACACAGGAGGGGTGGGTGCAGAGTCCTCCCAGCAGTGCCCAGACTCAGGAGGGGTGGGTGCAGAGTCATCCCAGCAGTGCCCAGACATAGGAGGGGTCGATGCAGAGTCCTCCCAGCAGTGCCCAGACACAGGAGGGGTGGGTGCAGAGTCCTCCCAGCAGTGCCCAGACACAGGAGGGGTGTGTGCCTATCACTCCCAGCAGTGCCCAGACACAGGAGGGGTGGGTGCAGAGTCCCCCCAGCAGTGCCCAGACATATGAGGGGTGGGTGCAGAGTCCTCCCAGGAGTGCCCAGACACAGGAGGGGTGGGTGCAGAGTCCTCCCAGCAGTGCCCATGGAAAGAAAAGGGTGCAGTACCCACAGATACAATGCCCACAATTGTCAGTCAGGTGCTCAAAGACCCTGCAGAAAACGGAACACATGTGTGCGAGGCTGGGAGTACACACAAGCATAGTGTGTAAAAGGGAACATGTCCACATGAAGTCACGTCAACATACTCGAAACTCAAGTACAGTGACCACCAAGGATGCCACTAAGGATGCAGGTGGAGACATTGCCCAGCATGCATGGGCAAAGTTGAACGGATCCGTCACATACCAAGGATATGTAGACACAGCTCAGCACAACATTTAGGAAACACCCTGCAGGGAAGATGTCAGGGTCCACAGAGAAAGGAACACACCTTGGGACAATGTCACCATGCAGTAAGAGCTTACATGAACAAAGTTATTTTGCAAATACCTTGTGATGGCACACAGATACCAGGGTCCATCCCATGAGCAGCACACTACTACATTTCCCAGACACCTAACACATTATCCCCACCCCAAATCATGGAGCAGCACCACCAACAGCAATACCAGAAAAGCGTTAGTGTTCAAATGAAAAAAAAATGCTTTATTCAGCATGAAAATAAAAGAGGTTGTTATGTGTACACTATTAACAAGCCCCATAGGGCAGTCCATATTTCCATCCCTGGTGGGGGACATATTGGGACACGTGTCCCCTTCCTTGCCTGCACAGTTTATAGTTCCTGGTCTTCCACAGGGGTAGGGGCATCATGTGGGGGGGGAAGGACCAGGCACCGCACGGACAGGAGGGGCAAGGGCAGGTGTTGTGGGTGCAGGGACGGAGGACTAGACCACAGGGGGTGGGGCAGCGCCAAAGGTGGAGGTGAGAATGGCACTGCACACGGTTGCAAGGTCCTCCAGTGTCTCCCCTGCACCCGAAGGAACCACAGGCCCCAAGGAGGGGGGGTCGGAGGGATGGATCGCAGCGCTACCGGGGGAGTGGGGGGACTCACCTACCCTGGCGGTGTCCTGCCTCCACCGCTTGCGGGGTGGTGCCACACTGGGGCTGATGGACAGACTGGGCAGGACTGACCCTGTGTCCGACTCTTGGCCAGGAGAGCTGAGGGGAGTGGATTTGGAGGCAGGGGGTTGTGATGAATGTGGACTCCCACTGTGGCTTCGTGTCTTCCGTTTGCCCCCCGACCCAGTGGGTGTGCCTACTTCACCCTGTGTGTGCGTGACAGGAGGTGTGCGCTTGGGCTTCCCTGGTGGTGTGGTGCCTGTGTCTGGTGGGGTGCGTGCATGGGTATGTCTGGGTGTGCTTGGGACAGGCATGGGAGTGGGAAGTGTGGATGGTGCAGGGGTAGTGGGGGGACGTAGCACTGCAGGAGACCAACTGCTGCAGTCAGTGTCGAGTCTATGGACCTCAGCAACTGGCGTTGGTCAGACTGCGCAGCTGAGATGCCCTCCATGTATGCCTCCATCTGGGTGAGCACTCATGTGTGGCCATGGAGGACATTCAGCATTGCAGTCTGACCAACCTGCAACTGGCGCAGGATGTCCACAGACTCGGCATTCGCAGCAGCAGTGGAGACAGGGGCAGGGGGCGCGGTGCCTGGCAAGAAGGAGACACGTGGTGACCTAGCACGGCGGGAAGGGACCAGAGCAAGTGGGAGGCCGGTGATGGGAACGGAGGGGGCGGGTAGAGATCGAGTCCTGCTTTCAGCTGTGGGAGCAGCCTCCACCCCCTCTGGGAGATCAGCCTCGGACCCGTCAGCATCATAGTCGGTGGTGAGACTGGACAGGTCCTCCGCCTCACTCCCCTCGGCCTCCGTGCCACTCGATGTGCCAGACAAAACAGCACTGCTGCCACTGGTGCTTGCTCCCTCCTCACGGTTCGTGCCAGTGTCTCCCTCGGAGTCCCCCGACGATGCTGTGGGCAAGGTGAAGAGACACCAGTATACATATGTCACATGAGTCAACTCTACATAGGTCACAGTGCATAGCCTGAAAAGCAACATGAGTAACATCTACAATACAAGGTACATATGTAGGCCCTGCAACACACAGCTGTTTGACCCACCATGCCACTGAGAAACAATGGAGAGCATGACCCAACAGCAAATTACTTGATATCAAATTGGACAGAGGAGCCAGGCTCTGGGGACATTTGTGCACAGCATCTGTACCACACAGCGTTGCCAAAAAAGGGATGAGCAGGAACCATGTCTATTAACTTTTTGCACATGCTGCAAAGCTAACGCATTAAAACATGCCCAACATGACTGGGTCACTGCACCTTGAGTGTATGTCCAGACAAACATCACACACAGGCCAGACTAAGCAAGGAGACTTCAGATTTTGACATGTAGGCCTTGCCCGCACAAACCACCCCCTACCTGAGACAATGTGATTGAGACAGAGGAAGTACTTACACCTCTTACTCTGGGATGAAAACACATGTGCTGCACTAAATCCTGATTGTACACAAACCACCCCTGTTGCGCCTGTCCACATACATCATTGACAACCAACCATCATCAGATTGTCGTACCAAGACACACAGGCACTGCCCACTGTGAGTATGCACAAGCAAAATTGGGTCACACTGTTTATGTAAATACAGATGAGGCCAGGGTACAATGCCACAGAGCCCATCCTCTGCCGAAGACACAGAGAATGTCCACATTGTTGGATGACACACATGATACCTAGGAAAAGGTGCCCCAGGGCACGGTAGTGGCCACACTCCTCCATGGTCCTGGATGGATATGACTGCAACTGAAGCAATCGTCCCTGCACTATGCATTACTCCCACTCATGCACATCATGTCAGAGGGCACAACATTGGACATGCATGCTGTAAGGCAGTACACTTTAAAAACACACTCCTATGTCGGGACTCAGCATCAGTGCCAACTGACATGGACCCCACAATGACAGAACTGGCCAGGGCACAGGCAAGGTCCCAAAACCTGTTACACACCACCCCCACACATGATGCTGAAAGCATTGGGCACGTGGATTAACTGCCAGCCTAGATTACCTTGTGCAAGAGTGACTACACACAGACCAGGAAACACATGGCAAGGAGGGGAAGGGAGGAAGAACAGCACCGGTTTACTTTGGGGAACTGGTTATGCACTGCACATTTAAACCCTGGCCGTGTATCCATGCAACTGCGCACTTCCAAAAGCTGGTGACACACAACAAACACACATGTACCTACCCCCTTCCTGCTGCTGCTTCTCCTGTAAGCGCCTGTCCAAGTCGGGGAAGACCACCGCCAGCACACGCTTATGGATGTGGGTCAGACGCCGGCAACCACGGTTCTTGTGGCTCTCAGGTGAGTCCCCCAGCAGGACCCGTGCAATCCTCCTCGTCCAGCACCGGATATCCTGCCAGCGTTTCCTCACCTGGGCTAGGCGCCGCTTCCGACCCTCCGTCTTCCTCACGGCACTGACGGCTTGCTTCCATATCTCCCCCTTGGCATGGACGCCTACCTGTGAGGATGCAAAAGTGAGAATACTTTAATACACCTGAGCAATGACACAGAGACACACATATTATTAATTTGTCTTGTTTGAACAGGCCATGGTATGCAGGCAACTCATTGCACCTTTGTCATAGGGACATCCCCTCTGAAGAAGGCAAAATGCACTACGTGGCATTGAAAGTACACAGGTGGCATGAGGGGTGCCACACAATCAATGATCCTGGATCACAATGTGCATCACAAGCTCCACCAGGATTATGTACAGCACCTCAAAGCAGTCACATGCCCCAGCCCACTGACGCAACCTCAGCAGAGTACACAGACACACACAGGCACAGGACAATCTCCTGCCATTGCCAACTGCGGGTACAAACCTCACTCTGCTCATGTGCCACTAGGCTCGGGGGTGTCACAGGTGTGGGGCTGGTTTAGCACGGCAGTCACACAGCACTGCTCCCTGCTCACATCACATGGCCAGGGTATATCCATCTGGTGTGCAACACTCCCCATATGCACTAACCCACATGACAGGGGACTTACACACACACACCAATGTCCAGGGGACGATCACATCATTTGGACACTCACAGCACAGGTACACTAAACAAACACACATCTATGGGTACTGTCACCTGTCACACTGGGGGGACCACAGAATCACATCAGGACTGTAGCAACAACATTCCCAGGAGGAGTAGCCAGGCAGAATGTGGCATGCACCATGCATTGATTGTCACAGTAAGCACTATGCAAGTGAGGAGTGCACACAGGAACTACAGCATGCTCTGCATGGGAGACATGAGGCCTTCCCCACCCTTGGACCCACTCTAAACAACATTGCATGTCTGTCACACAGGGACACAATGCCAGAAGTCACAGTCACAAAAAAGGGGCACAGTCTAAGCTAGTGGAGTCAGCCCTCACCTGCTCCCCTGGTCGACCATACAGCATGGTGTACTGTGGGAGGATCACATCCAGCAACGCCATATTCTCCTCCATGGTGAATGGCTGGGCCCTCTCCACAGACCTGGACATGGTGCCAGAGGAATCACGAGCAGCAGCAGTGTTGTGGAATGAAAGGATGTGCAAGCAAGTGCTCTCTCATGGGTCCTGGCTGCCTTATATCTGCCTTGCTGGGATGTTTCATTTACAGGAGTACAGAGAGATTGGTCAGTCACATTAGCATCCTACGTTTCCTCCAATCCCTTTAAACCTACCCCAGTGAGTGGCTTTGCATGGTTTAAAAAATGAGCATGATGTCAAGTCAACAACCACTTTGCAACAAAGTATATTGTTTCCAACCGACCTCTGCTGGCCACCTGATGCAAAAATTCAAACTGTAAACTCGGTCTCCATGACAACCAGCATGCATTTAGGCCATTATACTTGTCCCTCATGTGTCCCCTATGTTATTTCAAAATTTTCACACAGGTATGGTGCGTTCCACTGCCCTAGGGCACCCCAAATGCAGTGATACGGACCGTACACGCATGTGTAGGGTCCCTATCACCATGGGAGTGCTGGCGTATGCGTACGCCATAGTGATACGGACCGTACACGCGTGTGTAGGGTCCCTATCACCATGGGAGTGCTGGCGTATGCGTACGCCATAGTAATACGACCCGTACACGCGTGTGTACGGTCCGTATTACTATGGGAGTGCTGGCGTATGTGTACGCCATAGTGATACGACCCGTACACGCATATGTACGGTCCGTATTACTATGGCGTACGCATACGCCAGCACTCCCATAGTAATATGGACCGTACACCCGCGTGTATGGGTCGTATTACTATGGCGTACGCACACGCCAGCACTCCCATAGTAATACGGACCGTACACACGCGTGTACGGGTCGTATTACTATGGCGTACGCATACGCCAGCACTCCCATAGTGATAGGGACCCTACACACGCGTGTACGCTCCGTATCACTATGGCGTACGCATACACCAGCACTCCCATAGTGATAGGGACCCTACACACGCCCTCAGAGCGTATGTACGGTGCGTTTCACACCTGACAGTGGTGACAGGCTGCACACAGACAGGAATAGAGCTGTCATACTTGGCCAAGGCTGGACATCAAGGCATTGTCTGTGCAGTACTATACGTGTCGGGCACAGGTGTGTCAGGCTGTGATGTGTCACATTACTCCTGAGGTGTGTAGCTAATTAAAGTATGATGAGCTGTGTACACATGTCATGTGTGATGGTGCACTATGTGCCACACATCCCCTTCACTCCTTTGACATGTGTGCATGTAGTACAGACTTGTTGAGCCATGCGTCACTGTCATGGCACAGTCACCGACACCCGCAACTGTCCCCTGATGCCAGGTACATGGAATATTGCCCCTGAGATGTGAATGCCCGCGTTGCACGCTGTAACTATGTCATGTGTGTGTCATGTGTTCCCATAGGTTTGCTGTAGGTGTTTGGTCAAATGGATCTGCTGTTGCTGCAACCAACATGTGTCTGTGTGTAGATGGGCATGGCACACTGTTATGCACCATACAAATATTGATCAGCCCCTGATCCATGGACAATGTTGGAGCGATTAATTAACATTGCTTATGCTCCCACTATCACTGTGTTAACAATGCTGAGCAGAAATACATATTTCTGGGCTTGGCCTTAGTTTTCCGACTAATACTGTTTTTAAGGGGCGGGCCTTTTCCAGTGATATCAAAGGGCTTGTGTGTAAGCACGCTATTTCACCGCGTATGCGTACACCAGTTCTTTAACAGCTAGCGTCCTAATTGGGACAGGCAGAGCTGTTAGACACCCACGGGGTCTTTGAGCACTCTCGCGGGTGCAGGCAGTTCGGTTAGACACCAATGGGGTCCTCACATCTCCATTCGAAAACCCGATGGGTATTTATCTTCACTTCCCTCACCCCGTCGGTACCTCCGGTTGCAATTTTTGTACTACGACGGAGTACCGACGGAGAGCTGAGTACATGGGATTTTAGTTTGGCAAATGCTATTTTAAAGCGTGATCGGCGTATGTGATAGTCTCTATGCCTGGGTCAAACTTCCATGATTCTTGGTACTTGAGGTGGTGGTGAGTGTGTAGATATTGCGGCGAAGAGCTCAGTTTACATTCATAGCTGCCTTGACCACTGCTTTGGACACCATTAAAGGGGTTTTAATCCCTCTGTATGTGATAACTGTCTATGACAACTGTCTATGTTCTGGGTCAAACTGCTAAGGGTCTTGGCACTTGATGTGGCGGTCAGTTTTTAGTCACTGTAGCGAGCATTTCAGGCTGCATTGATAACTACTTTGATCACAGCTTAGAACATTACTTAGGGGCCCAATTCTTTTGTATGTGAGAATTGTCTATCCTTTAAAGGTATGCCGTGGTTGCTGGTTTGATGACATTACGGCAAGAATCGTAGCCTACGTTTGCCTACCTTATCTGTACTCTTACAACTCTGCAGAACACCCATGAAGGGTCGTCCTCAAGATGTATATGTTAACTGCCTTTGTTTTGAGATAGGGTATGGCTATTTGGGTGATGGTAACTCGATAAGAACTTCATATTGCCCATTAGATTTACGTTTTGACCTCACCCAAGAACACCTATAAGGGGTCTTTTTCAATTAGTTTAACGCATGATGTACATCTTCTGCATCTAAATAGGAATATGTGCATTAGACTGTATGCCTCTTACTCTGATCCTCTTGGTTTTTACTGATATTTTTCACATTTCTTGGCACCTTGTGAGTAAGCAAAATGTATTGATTAGTTCACGCTTGCTTATTTTTCCACAGCGGGGCTCCCTTCCCTGAGTTGCAACCAGGTTGAGGTGGGCCCACTTGTCCCAAAATTTGGGTGAGTCTTTATTACTGGAGCTTTTTAACAGTTTGGACTTTTGCATTTTGTTTGAGACACACATACCATGGTCTCAAACACCACTGTTATTTAGTGACAAGGGTTACTATGTTTCTACCTGTGTCTTCTTTATTTTCAGACAAGTTCCAGCGAGATCGTATCCGCAAGAGCACTAACTGGTTTGGTCATTTTTCAAACTTTATTTGCACGTGTGTTACACTTTCTAGCAGCAGCTTTGTTTTTTTCGGTCCTGATGAAAGCCATACATACTTTCGAGATGGTTATTGGCTGAAACATGTTGACCTTTTGTCATCAAGCAGTTTTCAATAGTCACTGCTTTGCACTGTTTTTATTTCTAATGAGCCAATAAAAATCATTTTTTCAATAGCGCTAGTCAGTTTTAGATCACTTTTTCACATCTTCCTTAAAACAAAATATAATTTTTTTGCGCTGCGCCCTCACCTCACGCTAGTGCTCATCTTTGGGATCTGAGTATCCTAAATCCTAAAACATCCCTGAGCTCCCACCTCTCAGTGCGGTGGTTGTAGCCCTCAGTGGGACTAGGTTTTCCCACTGAGAGGAGAAAGCCCAAATGATGAAGCATGTCACCTTCGGGTGAGTGAGGGCATTCGTCCTGAAAGGGATTCCTTCCCCTTTCCCTTACTAGGGTATTGTCATTTCAGACACAGTTTTCACATAGTACCCTTCCTTTCATGCTCAAGTTTTAAAGTTGCTCAGACCCGAGAGTTGATTTGTGGGGTATAACACTGTTACGCACACCAGCCCACATGTGTAATCCGACGTAAGGTGTGTATGTATGCATCGACACGGAGTCTCAAAACAAGGACATATCTGTATACTCTCAATGTATGTGTGATCAGTCTTGACATGTACTCCCTCATGGCAAGGTGTGTGGTCTGTCCTTTTTCTATGACATGTGACCTGTGCATCTAGTGTTCCGCAACCTGTCTGTACAATGAACATCCTTCTTCTGCACAAATGTGGATGTCTGTAACTCCTGTAATGCATCTGCCTGTTCACTTACACTGGCCCACAGCTAGTTTCATGGCATGGCATATTGAGGTTGAGAATCGACGTTTGTAGCTTGCTCTTGGTAGGAGTGTCACCTGCCTGGCATACGTGTCCAGGGCATATTGCACAGACCTGACTCTGTATGTAGCATATGTGTATTGCCTGTTGAACATGTGCTCAGTACATTGACATTGGTGGTGTACTGTACTCACTCTTCGTTGTCCCTTCAAATTCACTGCCTCTCCCTTGACCAATTCCGGACTTGGCTGACCTGAGGGAACATGACTGTATACGCCGCTACCGCTTCCCCCAACAGTTGATTGAGTACTTGACGACACGGCTGACACCACACCTCCAACCGCTACACAGGTATCCTACTGCACTGACACCCAAGATGAAGGTGATGGCAGCCCTACATTTCTCTGCCACGGGTGCCTTTCAACATACCATTGCTCACGTTGGTGGCATGTCCCAAACCATGTTCAGCCGTGTTCTGCATGATTTTTTAGAGGCCATGTTGGATCACCTGGATGAGTTCATTAAATTCCCAACTCCTGAGCAGTTGACAGGTGTCAAGTGTGAGTTCTATACCCTGGGAGGGATGCCCCATGTCATTGGGTCCATAGATGGAACACATGTGGCTTTGGTACCACCACAGGCACAGGAGGTAGCGTATAGGAACCGCAAGCATTACCACTCCATTAATGCCCTTGTGGTGTTTCTTGCCAACATTGTGATTTCACATGTCTGTGCTCGTTTTCCAGGATCAGCACACAATGCCTACATCATGAGGCGTAGCAGGGTGCCTGAAATGATGCTGCAGCTGCGCAACAAACGGGCATGTATTGTTGGTGGGTATACTCTGTCAGTCCTGTATTTAGCGTCATCTTCCTGTCTTACTGCTTCTCCTGACCCACTTTTGTCCATGATGTTTCCATGTAGGGGACGCTGGCTATCCCAACATGCCATGGCTGATCACGCCTCTCCGCAACCCCAGCACGGCTGCCGAGCACCGCTACAGCAACGCCCATGGGCGGACCAGGCGAGTGATAGAGAGGACGTTTGGCCTCCTGAAGAGCCGATTCCGTTGCCTCCACAAGACCGGTGGCGCACTCCCATATTCACCGGTGAAGGTCTGCAAGATCTTCCTCGTGTGCTGCATGCTGCACAACATGGCAGTGGAGAAAGCTGTGCCACTCATCCTGGATCCAGATGAGCAGGACCATCCACTCGTGGAGGATGAAGGGCTTGGTCACGAGGCAAGTGATGTGGAGGAGGAGGAGGCGGTAGAGGACATCCGGAGTCGGCTCATACACAACTTCTTTGCTTAGTGGTGAGTTCCAGTGTCTGAGTGTGCACGCATTGGGCCGTGTGTGGCATGTGTTGTAATGTGTGTGTCCATCTGCATGTCTGCCAGGTGAGTCAGAGGTGTGTTTGGATGTGTCACTCGAGTAATGGTGCAATAGACAAATGTTTTTCCAGAGTCATCATTGTCACCTAACATGTTGACAACCTTATACGTGTCGAGTACATGCACATGCATGCGGATGTGCTTCTTTTGGCTGACTTCTGGTGTGTCTCTCATCCACAGGTACTTGCGCATGCTGTCTGCTGGTGGCATTGTTGTGCTCCTGCTATTCGTCATGAACACAGCAACATGCGCAGACTCAGCGTTACATGCACGGACAAGTTAGAAAATCTCCTTAGGGTAAGGGATGCAGCACGGCTTTTTGGGTGTGGTATTTGTTTTGATTGTGTGTGCACTGCTCCTGTTCATGTTTGGATACTTAGCATACATGTAGAATCACCATGGGGCACATGACATGGAGCTGAATTCACCAGAATTGATGGTCAGACTTGGTGACAGTCATCTGTAATGGGATTGTGGATTGTGATGAAGCCATCAATGTGTGTAACACTGCCCTCGGAAACATACGTGTTGCACCGGGTTGACATGGTGTGTGAATTCCCCATTGGAGGCTTAATTGTGTATGGCAGCCTCTCCGTGAGCAGCAGGGGGTGTTTAGCTGTAACCCGTCACTTGTGGGCCAGTTCTATGGATTTCAAGCATCTGTGGTGCAAAGGGGGGTGCCAGTGTCGGTCCCACATGTTCATCCACATGACCTGTGTATGTGTTGACAGAGTTGCATTACCATTCCGACACACATGACTAATAAAGGTGTCCCTCTGCCTCCAAGGTGCCTCATCTCTGTCAATGGTGGTCTATTGCCACTGTGCATGCGGCATGTCTGGCATAGTTATCAGAGATGGTGCATATGAGTCTATGTGTAGAGTAGCAAGATGCAAGCTGTTTGTCAGGGATTAGAATCTGTATTGTGCATGATGTCCATGGCTGTATAGGTATTGTGGCATGTCAGTCTCCACGACGGCCACTGTGCTGCATGTGCATCCATTGTGTGTGTGTGTGGCATGTTGAACTAGACATTCCTTCCTTGCCATACACCTTTTGCATAGTTCCTTCCTGAGATCCTTGTCTTTGTGTGCAACTTGGGGCATTGTTTTCTTGACATGGCGCATGCTGCCGCAGGCCCTGCAGCAAGGGCACCCAGTGTCAACGGAAACGAGCTGGTGTTCATCATGGATTACTTGCTGACATGTGCTATGCTGATCAGCAGCATCTGTGCCTCATGCTGCAGCACACTCTGCATTATGCACAAGATCCCCAGTTCCATCCACCTCAAGGCAAGAGAGACCATCCCCCAGGTCAACTACGACATCCGTGTCTAATCCTACCCTGCACTGTACGGACATGTGCGTTACAACTCCCATGATACTTGTCCACATCCAGGGTGCATCTGCACAGCTCTGCTTCTACATCCGGCGACCAGGCCACATCAACGTCCAACATGGATGGGGGAATGGATCCCTTCCAGCTGCAGGATGACCTTCTCAATCCACGCACACACTCAGGATGCAGCCCACAACCACAACACAACCCTGTGGCACTGTGATCCAAGACCCCATTGTGCCATCTCCATGCATCCAACCTTGTCCGGCCCACCATTCTCCACATCCACCTTACTCAAGCATGCAGGCCATGGTTCTGCCACCTGTCTGCACATACCTGGGAGTAGCACCCCAGGACACTCCACATGATCCCTGACCTCTGCGCATGACTGTTGCTCTTCTAAATAGGTCTGTGGGCACAGTTGTGCGGGCACCCCCTCAGCTGGTTGGGCCTATCACGGGTGAGTATGTTGCTCCATGTCTGTATTGGATGATACATTGTGACCCATGTGTGTCCTGTACCAGACTCAGACCCCAGGGTATGGATGGTTGGAGCTACTTCAGAATTCAGGCATGGTTTGACTTTACAACACACACATGTAGTGGAATAATGCAAAATGACGGCATCATATCGTGATTGTGAAGATATTTATTGGTGGTGGGGTACGTGTTTGGGGAGATGACAAGAGGTGCTTGGCGGGAGTGTAGAATCCAAAGTTCACTGGGAGAGTTGGTATCCTTGCCATTGGAAGTCATAAGAGTCTTCGCCACAGTCTTTGTCAACATTGGTCAGACAGTGACCAGCAAGTCCATGTGGCAGAGAATGTCATTTGCTGATGTGCTGCTGTTAGGCCAGAGGGCCAGATGCCAGGCCAGGTGACCTGGGAGATGGTGATGTTCCGCTGACTCTCACGGTCTTTTGCGTGGACGACCCACCTTCTTGCGGGGACCCTCAGAAGCAGGCCGCGACGATGCTTGGGATGCTCCATCGGATGAATCCTCCTCCTCCTGATCCCTCCCTGTGGGTGGTGATGTTCTTCGCCTGGTGGCACAGGGAGGGTTGCCCATGTTGTCGGCAATCCGACGGAGTACACGGGTCATTTCCGTTTGCAAGGCCACGAGCTCAGCCTGTCTTGCCTCCATCCGTCCTTGGTGTAGCTGTTGACTGGCATATTGCTCGGCCTGCATGTTCTTGATCTCATTGAGGGTCTCCACTACCTGGCCTAGGCCCCTGGTGTCACGCCGGTATGTGTCCAGGATGTTGCTGACATGTGACATTACCGGTTCCTGAGCCAACTGGTCAGGTTCGCGCCTCCGCCGTCCTCCACTCCCACCACCCCTGCCCACTTGCACCTGGCCTGCCGTTGTGGGCACATCGGGTCTCCGGGACCCCTGAGGGATGGCATTTGCGGTGTCGCCTGCCTCCTCCTGGGTGCCCGGAGAACCTTGTCCCTCCTGGACAGACTGGCTGTGTTATTGTGTGCAGGCAGGGCTCCTGGGTGTCTCCTGGGATGTGGCAGGAGTGGGGGTGGTGGTTGGCACAGTTGTACCTGACGCAGGTGCTGCAGGTGGTTGGACACCAGAGGGGCCAGGTTGGTCTGGGTCCTCCACGGAGTGGTGAGAGTCATCGCTGCCGGTGGGGTCCTCTTCACGTAGAGCCTGGTCCTGTGAGTCTTCCCCCCCCATTGTTGGGGGGAGATCGATGACGTTGACCTGTGTGTGAGAGAGACAATGTTAATTGTGTTACATGCGACATCCATGTTTCATTCATTTTTGAGTTGGCACAGTTCCTCTGGGTGGTTGGATATGGCTTGCATTCCTCTCGCAGTGCACTTGTGCATGGGTATGTCCCTTGGCCACAGCTTTCGACACTTTACCTATGTGTGACACAATCTTAGTTGATGCATCTTTTTGGAACGCAGTCAGCAGTGTAGTGAGCGGCCGTAGCAAGCCATGCAGAGCCGCCTTACGTGTTGCACTGTACGTGGCCAAATGGTGTTTTTTCCATGCTATTTGAGAATGCAGGTAGGTAACTTAAGCATTTGTGACAGGGTTCTAACGAACATAGTGGGTGGGTTTACTGGGTGTAAGGTTAGGTTTGTGCCTGCAGCACGGATGTACTCGTGCACAGATTGACACATGGCCCAGTGTTTATCCAAGGAAAAAGGGGGGGTTCAGGCACTGCCAAACCTTGTCTACATGCACACAGTCCACATGCTGACGAGCGGACATGGCCACACCACCCAAGGGTGATTTGGTCTCCCTCTGTCTCCCTTTCTCCCTCCCTCTGTCACCCTCCTCCCTCTGTCCGTCTCCCTCTGTCACCCTCCTTCCTCTGTCCGTCTCCCTCTGTCAACCTCCTCCCTCTGTCCGTATCCCTCTGTCAACCTCCTCCCTCTGTCCGTCTCCCTCTGTCTCCCTTTCTCCCTCCCTCTGTCAGCCTCCTCCCTCTGTCCGTCTCCCTCTGTCACCCTCCTCCCTCTGTCCGTCTCCCTCTGTCAACCTCCTCCCTCTGTCCGTCTCCCTCTGTCTCCCTTTCTCCCTCCCTCTGTCAGCCTCCTCCCTCTGTCCATCTCCCTCTGTCTCCCTTTCTCCCTCCCTCTGTCAGCCTCCTCCCTCTGTCCATCTCCTTCTGTCTCCCTTTCTCCCTCCCTCTGTCTCCCTCCTCCCTCCCTCTGTGTGTCACCCTCTGTCACCTCAGCTCAGCTTCCTAGGCACACACAGTTTGCAGGTCTTTCAAAGGCCATTGGCTTGTTCATGTGGGTTTGTTTCTAATCACCGGGCACCCATTGGGCGGAATGTCTGAGTCTGCGCTGCTGCTGTGGCGGTGTGTGCTGACACTCTTCCAGAGTGATGCGTCTTCATTAGCTGCTGTTATGTGCAAATTGTGCCTTCATACCCATGTCATCCTGCAACACGGCCACCATTTGCAGGCAACACAGTACTGTGTGGGGACACACTGTTTGTATGGCTGTGCCCTAGGCCATATGGGCTGAGGGCATTGTTGTGTACTTCAGAGTTGCTATGTGTTAGTTTAGGGGCCCACCCTCCCGGCATCAGGGACATCCTGTCTTGTGTTGGTGTTTTGTGTGGCCTGTGACTTGGCATGGCCTTGCTTGGTGCATGGGGCATGGAGGCGCTAGTGGCATGTGTGTGTTTTTGGAGTGTGGTTGTGTCCGGTGCTGGCTCTGGGGGGGTTGCGTGCATGATTGGGATTTTGGTTGTGTATGGCGTTCCCCCCATGTGAGGTGAGTTATTTGTGTACTCACCAGGGTCTGGGTCTCCTTGTACTCCGTCTACTCCCACCGGTGGCACCGTGGCCATCACCTTCTCCTTCCAGGGATGGTACTGTACCAGTCTGCGGGGCGGCCCTCCTCCAGTGATGCTCCCCTGGTTGTGATCGTCCGTCATTTTGCGGCGGACCGTCCTCTGCAGATCGTACCACCTGGCTTGGCACTCATGCCTGGTCCTTCTGGTGGCCCCAACAGCATTCACAGCATTGACAATCCTCTGCCACATGGTTGATTTTTCGGATATGCTGGTCCGTCTGACCAATGTTTCAAAGAGCTGTGGCTCGACTCTGATGATTTCGTCGACAAGGACCTCCAGCTCATCCTTTGTTAACTTTGGATTCTTGTTAGTGGGCATGGTGTGGGGTGTGGGTGTGGATGGTTGTGAGGGTGTGGGTGTGGATGGTTGTGGGTGTGTGAGTGTGGTTGTGAAGGTGTGTGTGTGAATGTGATGAGAGGGTGTTTGTGATGGTGGTTGTGTGAAGGAGTGCAAGTGTAAGGTGTATTGATGGCTGTAGTTTGGTGCAGTGCGTTGTCTCTGTGGTCTGGCAGTAGTGGATCTGTTGCAAAGGATCATGGTTTGTGTGTGTTGGGCCTTTTTATTAGTCCATTTGTGGGTGTGGCTGTGTTTGAACTTTGGGTGGGTGTGTTATAAGGATTGGTTGTGTTTTGGGCCTCTGTTGAGCTGTTTGGCAGTTGCAGGTCAGTGTATGGGGTGTATTTGGGCTTGTTGGACATGTTTTGTGGTGTTGTGTGAATCGAATTGACTCTCCTTGTGTTGTGTTGGTTTGTCCTGGTTCAGTACGTGTGTTTTTGGCGTCTGTACGGTGCGTACATGCACTGGTGGGGTGTTGGTATGCGCCGTACATACACTGGTGGGGTGTTGGTACGCTCCATTCATACACGGGTGGGTGTTGGTATGTGCCGTACATTCACGGGTGGGGTGTTGGTACGCTCCATTCATACACGGGTGGGGGTACGCTCCATGCATACACGGTTGGGGGTACGCTCCGTACATACACGGGTGGGGGTTCGGTGCATACATGCACTGGTGGGGTGTTGGTATGCGCCGTACATACACTGGTGGGGTGTTGGTACGCTCCATTCATACACGGGTGGGGGTACGCTCCGTACATGCACTGGTGGGGTGTTGGTACGCCCCGTACATACACGGGTAGGGTGTTGGTACGCTCCATTCATACACGGGTGGGGGTACGCTCCATGCATACACGGGTGGGGGTATGCTCTGTACATACACAGGTGGGGGTTCGGCGCGTACATGCACTGGTGGGGTGTTGGTACGCGCCGTACATACACTGGTGGGGTGTTGGTACGCTCCATTCATACACGGGTGGGGGTACGCTCCGTACATGCACTGGTGGGGTGTTGGTACGCGCCATACATACACTGGTGGGGTGTTGGTATGCTCCATTCATACACGGGTGGGGGTACGCTCCATGCATACACGGGTGGGGGTACGCTCCGTACATACACTGGTGGGGGTTTGGCACGTACAACCGCGGCCGGGGGGGCGTTTGGCGCGTACATACGGAGGCTGGGGGGGGTGTTCGGCGCGTACATACGAGGGCTGGGGGGGGTGTTCTGCGCGTACAAACGGGGTCTGAGGTGGGGTGTTCGGCGCGTATGCGGGCACATGTCTCGATGGTTGCTATAGGAGTTCGGTCCGTACGGTGTTTTTTCCATACGGTTGTAAAATCGGAAGGACAGGACGGATCGTACTTGCGCGGTCGGACTTCATTTTTCCGATTCGTACGGTAAATCGTCCGGGGATGTGTCGGACACATTTTCCGACCCGAGGACGTGTGGGGAAATTTTCCTAATGCGATTCGTATGGACTTTTTCCCATACGAATCGTCCTTGGCAGTTTGTACGCTACTTGGACGATTCGTACGGTAAAAATACCGGATACGATTCGTACGGGGAACATTTTTCCAGGATTGGAATCGGCACCCATGTGTAAAAGATTTGCAGAAAGAGGGTATAGTAATAAAATCATATCTCAAGCTAAAGAGAGAGTCAAGCAGACGACTAGAACAGAGTTATTATACCTGCATAAACAGCAGGAAGACGGCAACACCTTGAGGTTTATCACTCAATTTTCGGCACAAGCACAGGATGTTAGAAAGATATTTAACAAACACTGGCATGTGCTGAGAACTGACGATACTCTAGTTAAATACCTAAATGACAATCCTCAAATCACCTTTAGAAAATGTAAATCCTTAAGGGATGATTTAAGTAACAGCATGATATCAGACATAGAGAAACCTAAAGGTACAGGCTGTGAGAGTTTCTATTGTTGTAGAAATTGCAAAGCGTGTAAGAATAGTACGGACTGTGCCTCATTTCCGATACCCAACTCGAAGAGAATATTCAAAATTCAGAAACATTTGAATTGCAATACCACTCATTGCATTTATGCTCTCATATGTCCCTGTGAGAAAATGTACATAGGCAGCACAATACATTGTGCTAAAAAACGTGTATTAGAACATGTGCGGGCAATTAGACATCATGATAAACATTACCCAGTGGCACGCCACTTCCATGAAAGTCATTTTCAGAATGAAAAATTGTTACGTATGATGGTCATAGATTCAGTGACTTTGAATAATAGAGGAGGTAATCGAAAATTGGCCTTGCGTATACTTGAATCTAGATATATAATAGATTTTGAAACTATGGGACCTTTGGGCCTGAATTCAAGTGAAGAACTTTCTATCCACCTGTATATATAATTTTGTATTGTGCCACATGCATTTTATGAAATGAGTTGAGCAATTAATTTATTTCTATTTTCGTTTAGCAATTCTGTGTAGTAACTAGTTCTTTTAATTATTTGTTTTTTACAGATGCAGGGACTATTTTTCGTTCATTAATTAGTGAGTACAATTGGTTTTCTTTATCAGGAGTATATGGACTAATGGCCACTTGGGCAGGACTTTCATTACGCCACAGCAATGATGTGTGTTTATTGTTTGCCGATCTCGTAACGACAGTTAATTTTGACAGTCATACGTAGATTCATAATATATGTGAAGGCACTAATCGAATTGCGCTGTTTATGTGGTGCGCAAAATGTAAAAGTGAGATAATAGTTTTATTCAACTTACAAACTTTATTCTATTTTGTGATATAACATTTGGTGGTGCAACGGTATGCTGATAAACTGCACAGTTATCGCTATGTGATACACAATATGAACAAGTACATTTGTATAATATGGAATAATGAAGTTGCGTTTTATCACGCGCTGTGGCTCGAATTGACTCGTACTACATTGTAAGATGGCCGCTATAGCTGGATCCAATAGACATACATATGAACATTATAGTCCCTTCTCTATTTTGATGTATTGTATTTTAAAAGTGCACTATGGGATTTGTACACATGACCGTGATGAAGGAGAAATCCGAAACGCGTCGTTGTTTGCCATTGAATTAATATTTTGCAGCACTTTGGGAGTTTGGTTATCCTTACTGATAAGGAAGGAGCTTTTTTATATTGTGTTGGGTTATCCGGTAACCCGTACCAGACTGCCCCCGGACAGCTCTCTCCGACTGGAACTGGGTCTTGATATATATATATATATGTATATATATATATATATATATATATATATATATATATATATAGACAGATATAGAATTATTCATCAAAGACCTGAATCAGAACTCAATTAACTTAGAGTTTGTAGGTCACCACAGTAAAGTCACTATAGACTTTCTTGACATCCGGGTCAAACCGGTGGGAGGGAAGTTGGAGACCTCAGTGTTCCGTAAGGCTACCGCCGTAAATACAGTGCTCCATGCGGGAAGTGCTCATCCTTTTGCATTAATTAGGAGCATCCCCTTTGGGGAGTTCTTTAGAGCGAGGAGAGCATGTAGCAATCAGACTGAGTACGATAAAGTTGAGAGTGAGATGACCCATAGATTCATCCAAAGAGGGTATTCCCCGGCTGTAATAAAGGGGGCCTCATCTAAGGCAAGGAACCCAATTACTGTTATGGTTTGCTTCCATATGCTTTGCCACAACATTACTTCTGTCTTTATGTATAGTTGCTCGAACATGTTCCAGTATTCTTTTTTTCAGTTCACATATTGTGCTTCCAACATATCTTAGTTGACACGGGCATTCTATTACGTAGACCACATACTGGCTCTTGCACGTAATAAGTTCCTGTATGTTCCAGTTTTTTCCATCGGCCATTCTTATGTCTTGAGTATTTTTTGCAATTGAACATACTTTGCAATTGTGACATTTCTTGAAGCCTTTGCTTTGAAGCCATGTTTTTCTTTTTTCTTTCCTGTAGTGGCTGTGTGTTAGACGATCTTTCAGATTTGTAGCTCTTCGGTAGGTTATACTTGGTGTTTTCCCCATAATTTTTCCAACCGTGGTGTCTAGCTGTAAAATCTTCCAATTTCTCTTGATAATATCTCTTATCTGTTTAGATTCTTTTGAAAAGGTTGTAATGAATCTTATTGGTTCTTCATCAGAACTTGCTTTTATTTCACTTTTTTTGGGTTGTAATAATTTTTTCCTTTCCAATGCATTTGCCCTTTCCCAACCACTTTGGATTTGTTTTTTGGGGTAACCTCTTTTTTCAAATCTTTTGGATGTTGAGCAGCTCTGCTCTATCCATTCTTTGTTTTCAGAGCAGATTCTTCGCAGTCTTAGGAACTCACCGTATGGAATGTTTTGAAACAAACATTGTTGATGGAAACTGCTTGCGTGTAACGTTGCATTTGTTGCGGTGGTTTTCCTGTGTAGAGGTGTTTGAAACTGATTTTCTGAAATATAGATTTCAGTGTCCAGAAAAGTTACTCTTGTTGGGCTTAAATCATATGTGAATTTGAAATTTGCTGGTGTTGTATTGAGAATTGCAAAATATTCTTTGAACTCCTGATCCGTTCCATCCCAAATGATCAGGAGATCATCGATGAAGCGTAACCAAAGGATTATTTTATTCAGAAATTTGTCATTGCTAGGTTGCCAAGCCCATTTTTGTTCCCACCAGCCCATTGTGAGGCAGGCAAAACTGGGACTAAAAGAAAAACCCATCGCAGTGCCTTTTCTTTGGCTAAAGATGTCTTCCCCAAAGTAGAATATGTTTTGTGTTAGGCACATTCTGATCATTTCTTCCAACATGATGTTATGTTTATTGTAATGAATATTTCTTTCTCCTAAGAAAAATTTGCAGGCTGAGATCCCAATTTCATGGTCAATATTTGTGTATAAGGACACAACGTCCATCGTTATCATCTTATAGGATGTTTGCCATGGGGTGCCATCCAGGTGTCTCAAAACGTCGCTAGTGTCTTTGATGTATGAACTTAAATTAGGAACAAGAGGTAACAGAAAATGATCAATGTAATTAGCCATTGGTTCAAATAAAGATCCATTTGCTGACACTATCGGACGCCCTGGTGGTCTAGTGCGATTCTTATGGATCTTAGGCAAGAAATACATTGTTGCTGTTACTGGATGTTCTACTGTCAGGTATTTACATTCATCTTGGTCTATCAACCCCGCATCTAACCATTCTTTCAATTTCTTATCCAGATTGATTTTCATTTTTGCTGTGGGGTTTACTTTAAGTTTTTCATAATACATGATGTCATTGAGTTGTTCAAATGCCACATTTACATAGTATTGTTTGTCCCAAATGATGATGTTATATATATATATATATATTGAATTAAAGGTTGCCACTAGGTGGACCGGCACTCGCAAAAGGCATCCGCACACAAATGCAGGCAGTATCCATGTGACTCACAGCCCCTCTCATTGCGTTGCTCGACGCGTTTCGGGCTTGGTCGCCCTTCCTCATGAGCAGTTCAAATCCCAGTAACAAACAGCACAACACTACCAGTGGAGTCCCCTTTTTTATTTCTATTGCATGGCATATCATCGCACTCAGCATTATGGGACTGGTAGTACATCATTACCCCTGTGGGTTGCTGTCATTAGTGGAACATCACGATTTTCAAAAGGCTTTAGTGCCGCATAGAGACCCCTGGCAGTTAACAAAAGCACCTCTGGCGCCGATCATGCTGTCCATTACAAACAGCACCGGCCCCGCTTCAGTCCCGCGGTGGTGCTAGTCCGTGACCGGGCAGGCCACTAAATATATACTAAATATATATCAACTCCACATTCCTGCTATTCTATTCAGACAGACTCCAGCACGCTCTGGTTCGCAGGAAGTCGAATTTATTGGCACACAAACGGTAAAGCGTTCCAGCAGCCACAGCTGCCTTTGTCAAACATTTTGTTGTTGCCATATTGGTTCTCTTTTATACATATTCCTGAGTCTTACAAAAATTAAAGTGACAGTGCATAATTAACTTTTTAATGTGACAAGTATTTTTAGCTGCCGCAAATTTAGTAAACTGAATGCACAGACATGCTTACAAGTGGATCTTTTGAATGTCCTCGGTTATTCACTACTATACAGGCTTATCACTGAAGGGATTGCATCACTAATCATTGAACAATCACCGTTTTGACACAAATTTACCAAATATGTAAACACTTTATAAACTGTGAAACGACCATGGCAGAAGGAGAGCATGTGCCCAATGCAGCCCATTGTTGGGTTGCTTGACAATATCTGAAACTTATCTTGGGGGGTTCGCACCAACTAATCTTTGCACAATCTCCCTATTCTTTCCCTATGAGAAAACGTGTGTACAGTGGCCCCGAACAGATAAAGGGCAAGTGCCCATTGTCACCCAGTCAGTTGGAAAATTATATACAATTAAACAGTAATCTTGTGTAGTCTCTGTGCTTTAGGATTGAAATACGGCAATAGAAACATGAAATACTAAAACATAAAATTCAGCAGTCATGGACTGGATCATTGTAAGAAAGGAATTGTAACAAACAACCCCTTTCTCATATCTAACTACTATTTATGACAGAAGACTGAATACAAGGAACTTGGGATGACAGATAAAACAACCCCCACCTATTACAAGAATGTTACAGATGGACATACAGATCCTCTCTCTCTCTCTCTCTCTCTCTCTAAATATATATATATATATATATATATAAAGACCAACGCTTGTTCCCAGTAAGAAAAAGCACGGCATACAGATCCTCTCTCTCTCTCTCTCTCTCTCTCTATAATATATATATATATATATATATATATATATATATATATATATATATATATATATATATATATATATATATATATATATATATCCTCCACAATGGTTCCTTTTTGCCGGTTGTTTGCAGCGCTCTTCGTGGGTGCGTTACCCCGCGGTTGAACCACACCGCTACTAATTTGCACACAATCCTCCTAGCCAGGAGGAAAAACGGGCCGCACTCCCAAAGTATCAGTTTCAATCGTTTTATTTTGTTACATCAGGGCCATAGCAGAGCTAGATCAACGCGTTTCGATGCCGCCTGGCACCTTGCTCACGATCGACTCGCTCTCGGACAAAGTCTCGTTAAAAAGCAAACTAGTTGCTATGACATCATTTCCTGTCTGCTTGCAGGCTCAATGGCTCATGGTCAATGTAGTTGTCTGCGGTTTCTTTCCGGCCATTGCCAGCCTCTTCTTCTTCCCCTTTGTTGTTGCTGCTGCATGGGGCGATTTTGTTCCCATTGTCTCTGTTGCAGCACGAGGCGCATGTCTCCTAAAAAAGACATTTTCACAGTGTCTCGCATTGATGTGGATTCCCCTTCATTTGAATCCCCAGATGCTAGCGAGGAACCAACAAGGATGATTGGGCAGAATGAGAAGACAACTACAAGCAAATAAGAAAAAAAGAAAGAATGAAAAAGAAGTAGAACAACTTTATCGACAAAAGGACAAATCACAGTACAGTTTAAAGCAAAAATTTGTCAAAAATAATATACTCTGCCGAAATCGATGCTACAGAAGTATTAGATCAAGGGCAGCCTGAATACGATGAAGCTGAATAACCATATAAATCCATCATGGGTTCATTAAGACATTTGAAGCAAAAAAAGAAACCCTTCCTTTCAGAGAATATCGCTGACAACTACATTGACCATGAGCCATTGAGCCTGCAAGCAGACAGGAAATGATGTCATAGCAACTAGTTTGCTTTTTAACGAGACTTTGTCCGAGAGCGAGTCGATCGTGAGCAAGGTGCCAGGCGGCATCGAAACGCGTTGATCTAGCTCTGCTACGGCCCTGATGTAACGAAATAAAACGATTGAAACTGATACTTTGGGAGTGCGGCCCGTTTTTCCTCCTGGCTAGGAGGATTGTGTGCAAAATATATATATATATGTATATATATAACAATTAAGCCTGGGCGGAGCTCACGGAGTCCCACTCCTCAGAATTACGTGGAGTTACCAAGAAACTCTGTGTGATTTCACTGAGTTCCGTGAGCGGGCAGAGTAAGAGAAGGACTACATGCTGGCACAATGCATGAGGTCACCATTGACACTCGCCCAAAAAACATATAAGTAGTGAAAGACGAGAAGTTGAGTTTGCCCCCCTAAATACAATAGCAGCCCACTGTGACCTCCTGCTTGTTACCCCCTGAGGGCAGTCAGCCACAACCTTACCTGCATCTCCCAGGCTCCTCTGTGCTGCCTCCGGTTCAGCTTGTGAAACTATCTGGCAGTGGGGGCACCACAAGTCTGTGTGCTGCCTGCCGTGGAGCTCTGCTCTGTCTCCGCTGTACCCCCAGCTGCACCTCCGTGGCCCCCGGCTCTCTGCATTCTTCTGCCTCTGGCCTTAACAACTGAAGGGAAAATGAAATAAAATGGCACACCTGTGACATCAGTACAGGCCGGGTGGGCGGTCAAAAAGTAAACTGCTGGCACAGAAGTTTACTGTCGTGCCACCAGCCAACTGTAGGGCAGGGTGCAGCAGTCTAGGGTCACTCAACCAGTAAGAATTTGGCAGACCTCTTTCAGCCAATCCACAGCAACAGTGTAGTCACTCTCAGGGCACTCTTGGCCAATGAGCAGCCCTGTCTGGAATGGTGGAGCTGTGGGGGTGCGATGTCAGGAGAGGAAACAGCTGCAGTGCACCAGAGCAGCTTCAGACCTCCTGGCTTCCTCAGAGAAGGCGCAGCCACAGATCTGACTGCAATGTCCAAGGCTCATGGCAGCAGTGCAGGGCCAGCTCTCTGCAGGACCGCCCGCCCGACCCTCTCTCTCAGCTCTGCCCCTCTATCCACACCCACTGCAGGTGAGTCTTTGGAGGAAGCGGAGAGCCCTATGGCATTTCAAAATTGTATTTAATTGGGATAATTTAGAAAAAGTACCTTATTGCCGAGGGCAATGTAAAGAGAATGATGTTAACGAAGATATGTGATATTCACCTAAGTCTTGGTAAAAGCAAGAATGGCAAAGTGGCAGGCACAGATGCTCTTCCCAATGAGTTGTATAAACTCTTGATTGAGGAGCTGGTCCCGATACTGGAAATTTTGTTTAATTCAATCTTTCAAACAGAGGGCCAAGTTCCTAGGTCCTGGAAACAGGCAATATTTGTCCTCATCCTGAAACCCTCTAAGGATCCTCAAGAGCAGATTCCTATAGACCAATCTCCCTGTTGAACGCGGACTATAAGATCTTTATGGGCATTTTAGCAGGGAGATTGGCTAAACTCACACCACAACTATACGCCCTGATCAGAAGGGTTTCATCCCCAAGAGGCATATTCAGGAGCAGACCCAGCAGCTCATTGGTACTATAGATCTTGCCACTGAACGTATCGAGCCCTTGGCCGTGGTGGCCCTTGACGTGGCCAAGGCATCCAATAGAGTGTGCTCGGAGTACTTGTGGGAGGTGATGAGAACAATGGGATTCGGCCCAATTTTTCTATATACTCTAAAAATAAGTTACGATGGTGCCTCGGCTAGGCTTTTGTTAAATGGGGCTTTAACATCTAGCTTTAATATAACAAGAGGGACACGACAGGGCTGTCCTCTCTCACCTTTGTTATTCGACATACACATAGAGCCATTCGCCCAGGTGCCTCTGTAGTTCCCTTTAGATCTCAATTCTACAGCAGTAAGGTCACGCTTATGTGGACGATCTGCTGTTGTATACGGCCGACTCGGCTACTGCAATCCCGAGGGTTGAATATCTTCTAGAGGAATTTGGGACTTATCAGGATACTCGGTCAACTCATCGAAAACCGAGATGATATGCTGGAACATCGGAAACTGGGATGGGAAAGTTAGCCACAATTTTATTTATCCGGGTATTATAATTGTTAAGGAGATTAGTGAGATCCCACAGATTAATTTAGACAGGGTAGCAAGAGAAATAGACCTACTGCTAGCAAGGTGTCAAAATCTCCCTATAACCATATTTGGAAGGGACAATTTAACAAAAATGGTCATACTCCCCAAATTAAGTTACCTCTTCAATGCCATCCCCCTTGGTTTCTCTAAGTCATGCATAGATAAAATCCAGGGGAAGACCATAAGCTTCATATGGGCTTATAAAAGGTGCAAGGTTGTCATAGAAAAAAACTTGGACGTAGGCTTACTAAGGGGGGATTGGCTCTCCCAGATGTTAATTGGTACTGTGCAGCCTTCAGTTCAAAAACATCTGGATGCTGCTTTGGAAGGTGGATGACTCTACTTGGGGGAGGCTTTTGGGCAAAATCGTGAGGATGGGGGGCAGAGATGATAAATGATAAATTCGGTGCCCCCAGTTACTTCAAGAAAGTCTGCCTAAAAATATTGAGGTCTGCCCTTCGCTTGTGGTTTAAGGGCAGGAGTAGGTGGGGTCTAGGTTACTATTCTAATTTAGCCTCAATCTGGGATTCTCCAGGGATCCCGCTATGCTTAAAAGGTAGTTCGAGTATACCAATTGGAAGGGCAGGTATTATAAAATGGTCAGACCTGATGTCATCAGAGGGCGTGTATCCATGGGAGGCTCTAAAAGCAAAGATCCCTACAGGTTCAAGTTCATTCAACGTACTTCCTGGTTTATAGCTGCCAAAAAGGAAGTTTGTGGTGACTGGGAACTGGAGCTATCTCTTCAAGATGTTAGTCTTAAGAATAAGGAAGTATCTAAGTTGTATGAGAAGCTCTTGGAGGTGGATGAGAAGGAGTGTGTGGCACCACATTCAGTCTGGAATGGGGATTCCCTTGAGTGTGACATCAAGACGTTCTGGGACCATTCCCTGAGGCTCCTCTACTGTTTTGGGAAGCCAGCTAATCTGAAGAAGAATCACTTCTTCACTCTGTATTGGACTCCAGCTAAGATTGCAAAGTTTGCCCCAAACCCTCCCACCTGCTAGTCCCCAAGATGTGACTGTATAAGAGCTAAGGATCTTCATATTTTCTTCGAATGCTCAAAGCTGAGAGATTACTGGGGTAAAAGTGAGATTGCCTTTAGGGGCATCTTTGGTAGAGAGATCATTCTGAACATTGCTCTTGTTTTATTTGGAGAAGATGATGAAGTTTGTAAGTGGTTGAAGTGCCCGCTTAGAGGCTGTTATTCAATCTGATTCTGATTGCCTGAAGGGAACTCTGTATAAAATGGAGGGATCCTCTGCCCCCGAAGGTGGAGGATTGGGTCAAGGCAGCCATTAAAATTGCACGTTTAGACCAGGCAGTGGAAAAGGGGACCAATAATGAAATTTGGCTTGCCTTTTTGATATGGAGCAGATCCCTGGATTTCGATTCCCTTGCAGTCCAATGATTAGACCAAGACACCAACAAAGGTGTTGGGCTGGTAAGGCTTACAGACCAAAGCGAATGCAGTGACTGCAGGGCGGATAGTTCAATGGGCGGTTTCACAAAGTATTGCAGATGCTTTTTTTCGGTGCGGCGAGGATAAAAAAGTAAAAAGAATTAAAAACCAATACATCTGATATTTTGTCCGGATGTGAAAAAATTGAGTCTCTTCTGTGCTTGCAGGGGCAAGGAGTGCCACTAGGGTCTGTTCTGTTGGTATCAGCTGGAAAAGGTACCAGTGCCCTCCTGATAAGGCAGCTTACAAGGTGCTGCAAGGGGGGGCCTTCTCTCAGCTAATCCTCCTGCCCGGACAGGGTCAATTCATCAGCCCAGCTTTCAGGGCCAGGCCTGGCTGAAGTTGTCGGATCTGTCACTAACCCTGTGTGCCAGCAGTACCTGTGCCCAAACACTAGGCATCTCTTACCAACTTTTTCTGTAATACAACTAAGGGTGAGTGTGGTGAGCGCAGCACACCAGTAGACTCCCCTCTGCCATCAGATGGCGGAGTTTTGTGCTAAACTACGCGTTTCAAGCGGAGAACCAGAGTTGCAAAACTCTGTGAACTCCGCTGGCGGAGCGAAGTTTACTGCCCACTGTTAATAAAAATAGGATATAAACACAAATAAATTAACGGAATCCATTGATAGTAAATATAATTATATTTTCAGCCATGTCATTCACAACAGTATTGAAATAACTTTTAAAATAATATTATTGCCTGTGATGCTAAAGTGGACCATTTTATTGCAATGATATTCTTGCATCACAATATTTTTTCTCCAATATTTTGTTACAATACTGCCTGTAATGCAAAAACTTCCTGTGGAATTCTTCCAAGTTTGCTGAAGCTGACAGACATTTCCATATAGTATTTTTGCTCCAGGGACATGTTTCGGTGATTAATGAAATGGCTGCTGACCTACTTACAACAGGTAGATCCTGTAGTATTTTCTTCGGACAAGATCTGCATTTTCTCTTTGGGGCACTACATTTACTCCCCTTTGAATGACTGCTTAAAAGTCAAAGAACACCCTATGATTTAGGGATTTGGAGCATCTAGAGATGGTGTGGTCCAAGACCTGTGCCTGCCAGTGTTATTGAACATTGTGAAATGCAGGTGCTTCCTTGATCGGTGATTGCACCTGCAGAGAGAGCTAAACATTTCCTATGCCACTCATAGATCAGCCAGTCAGGATGGGAGATTCAAGACATTTTGTAAACTAGTCTCACAATAGAAGTATGGGCGAGCCAGATAATGATTCATCAGAGTGTGTAGTCAGGTGCCATGGTGTAGTAGGAAACCCGTCATCCTTCTGACATAAAGTCTGTTACTGCCCAAATTAGCAAAGCAACAAAAGAGCTGATATATGATGATAATCCTTAGTGCAAAGGCTTGACGCTAAAAAAAATTTGTACCAGGGATGGCCAACAGAATAGAAAATGTGGTCTTGACAAGTGGAAAGATTCAGCAAATATGCTCTAAAATGATAGCCCAAGAATTAAGGGTCTGATCGAAAGTACAGAAAGCACTGACCTTATGGGATACACTGAAGATATTTTATCCCAAATATTCCTAGCTGAACAATGTCAAAAAATGCTCAGAACCACAGTACACAGAGTGCACAGGTTGAAGCAAAAATAAGGTATGATCCTCTGAATACTTTAGGGAAATTCCATTCTTATCAGTTGAATGATCCTTCAGGAGAGCCTGCTAATTAAACTTCACCTCATTCAGGGTCATACATTGAAGTCTATCAAGATAGCTCTCTCGCTACACTACAGAAGAGAGCAAATATATGTGCTTTTATTGAAATTTTGGTGGTTTGACATAAAAAAGAAAAAAAAATTCTTGAGTGTTCTCTTCACCTAGAACAGTAAACGTTACAGAATCACCACTCTGTGGATCGGATTGGCCTTTCCTGATATGTAATTCAAAGGTAATTCTTGCTCAACCTCCAAGCTTAAGAAATAGAAAAGGTGATTAATTGCCACAGGGGCCCCAGAGGCAGTGAGAAGAGGTGACAAAAAACAGAGAACATAAAGGACAAGAATAATTTTTTACTGTGCTACAGAATATTGGCTATTCTTATGGGCTCCTGTCTTTTAGCTGATCTGTCCTGGGCCCATATCATATTGGTACAAGTATTGGGAGCACCATTCTTTGAGGCTTATTATCGCACAGCTGCAATGGGTGGCCAGATGGCTATCTGTTAATAATCTTTTTGAAACGAGTACTGGGGAAACCCCTGCCTCCACCTGTGATACAACAAATTCTTCATCATACTGTCAATCTGCACCGTCCTTGGACCCTCTATGTGTGGTTAGCTCGAATGTGCTTTGCACAAGTCTTTCAGCTTACACAGCGCATAATACCTTAGTCTCTAGCCACACCTTCACAGGGTCTACCAAGAGCCCTTGGGCACTTTACTGGTAACCTGGTATGACCATTTCATTGATGTAGTGGGGGATTTGTTTCAGAATGACCACTTGCTTTTATTTGATCAGATGTGTCAGGAATATAGCATTCCCTCAACTCAGTTTCTATTACATGAGCAGTTATTAGGAGCACTCAGGGCACAGTGGGGTGTAATTGACACACAGAACGACCACACATACAGTGATGCATGCGCTAAACACATTGACACCTAATCACTTGGTTTTACAGAGTCATTAGGGATCACACTGGTATTTCTTTAAGTCAACTCTGTCAGGAATGGGAGGAGGATTTAGCACGCCCCCTGCATGGCACTGAATAGATGCTGGCACTTGAATCTCTTCATGGTATCTCTAGAAACATGCGATTCAAGAACATTATATTTATGATTTTTAACTCACACCTTTTTTCATAAACTGTATGTTGTTCTCATTCACTGATCAGGCCTTCTTGCCCCAGATCAATCCAGATCTGTGACTGGGGGTGAGTGTCTGAAAAGGTTAGGTGCTCTGTCCATCATCTCCTTGTGTTTGCTTTTTTCACCCTAAGTTGGCAGGGTATGCCAAGACGTCGGTCCCTTGCTCACTTTACCACTGGATTCAAGATAGCCTGACAGATGAGGGGTGTTACCCCAAAACTGGTGCCAAGATGCTTGTTTCCATTCCAGGTGAGACCTGGCTTCGCAGTTCGGGCTGGACTGTTCGCATGAGGAACAGGGTTAAGACTGATTTGCATATGGCTGGGTCTGAACTAGGGTGGCAGAGTGTGCTAAATAACGATGATGGATTCAACCCAGATCTGTGACTGGGGGTGAGTGTCTGAAAAGTTTTTTCGCTTGGTCCATCATCTCCTTGTGTTTGCTTTTTTGGGCCTAAGATGGCAGGGTATGCCCAGACGTGGGTCCCTTGCTCAATTTGCCACTGGATTCAAGCTAGCCTGGCTGATGAGGGGTGTTACCCAAAAACAAGTCCCAGGATGCATGTGTCCGGTCCAGGGAAAACCTGGCTTGGCAGTTCGAGCTGGAATGTTCCCTTAAGGAACAGGGTCAAGACTGATTTGCATGTGTCTGGGTCTGAACTGGGGTGGTGAAGTGAGCTAAAGAACGATGGTGGATTCAACCCAGATCTGTGAAAGGGGGTGAGTGTATGAAATGTTTCTGCGCTCCGTCCATCATCTCCTTGTGTTTGCTTATTTCGCCCCCAGTTGCAGAGCACTGTCAGCTGACTTTCGGCATATGCTTTGGGTGTGCCCAGATATTGCCAAATTCTGGCATTCTGTGCACACCACGTGAGCCACAGTTACAGAGCTAACAACACTCAATTTATGGGAAGATACAATGCTGGGTGTATTTCCAAGTAGGAAAGGCTTTATGGTGTGGGTGCTCTTTGCAAATGTAGCCCTTCTCTTAGCCAAGCGTATACTAACCCTGTGTTGCTGCGCACAACAGCCCCATACTTTCTTCAGTGGTGCTCAGAATTGCTCTGTTGTGGTTTGGCAGAAAGTTCTGCGGTGCACTGGGAGGAAGCCCAGAGAATAAGAAAACATCCCATAGCAGCAGCCTGGGACACCATGCTAATACAATTCAAAGAGCACATGGCAGAGTACCCCTCTACCACCACACATCAGTCTACTCCTCCTGTGTCCTAGCAGCAAGCGAACATCCACTAAACATCCCTTATTAAATCTCAATTACTTCCTTTTCTGATGAGTCGTGCAGTGAATTTGGCCCTACACTACTAATTCATTGCCACCTACCTAATAGTGTGGTGTATCTAGCCTTGCACTACTTAATCACAGCCCCCTAAGCAGTATTTCAGTGGATCCTGCCTCACGCTACCTACTCACGGCCCCCTAACCAGTCTCCCCTCTATCCCCTCATTTGCCTAATCATGCTTTCAGCTCATATATTCCTCTTTGTTCTACCCACTCCAAGCTGGACTTCCCAAACTTAAATCTTTTCTTATCTTTATAGGTTTTCTCTTGATCCATGATAGAGGACCGAAATGTGTTGCAGTCATAGTGCCACAGCTGATGAACCCAACTACTTAACACTAAGGGGCTTATTATAAGTACAGAGGTCCTAGTACTGCTGTACTCGTGGTGGCAGTCAAAACACTGCGTTTTGACCACTGTAGTCTGCTACAAGACTACCAACACCACCAGAATCCTGGATTCCGTGGTGCCGGCGGTGTGTAAAGTGGGGAGGAATGGAGGCGGTGCTGACCCCAGTACCACCGTCCAAATTACGAGTTGCCCTTCCACAAGCCTTTTCATGGCGGTGATCCCGCCATGAAAAAGCTTGCAAAAAGGCAAGGAGGGGGCCCCCAACCGGGCCCCTGAGCAAATCTGCTCATGGGGGTTGCCGCGGGGGGTTACATTTTGTGCCCCCCTACAATTGCACTTTTGTGCGTTTACTGTGTAGCAAGCACGACATGACATGGTGCATGCCACACAGTGCATGTACGTGCAGCAGGCTCTCCCACTGTGGCAGTCTGCTTGTTAGGCTCTCCTATGAGCCTAACAGACACCACCGCACTGCCCGCCTGCCCTGGATTGAACTTGGAATCCGGCGGCTGGATACACCATGGTTTTGGCAGTCTTCCTGGGACCGCCGTGATGGTAGTCCCAGACGAAGACCGCCAAACTCAGAAAAAGGCCTTTAATGTTTTTAAGATGATTGATTAATCTCTCTTAATGTATGTAGTGCAAAAAAGGTTGTAGTATTGTATTACTGTATTAAATAATTTATAAAGCCTAATAAAACTATTTGAACAATCATGATGGCACAAGTATCTGTTTTTTTGCATGTGAGGTGTCAAAACTTCATTCATATAACTGAGACTTTCTTTCAAGGTAATGCATTTACTTTAAACAGAACACATTGGAAACGGTGAGCAGGGATTGCCTCTGTATGTTTCCAACCATTTCTGTATAAAGTTCATGCATTAGAGAAATTCGGAGTTATATGTTTGAACTTGAGATACCTCACACACACAAAAACAAGTCTCTGCCAATCATGATACGCCCTCAGCATGTCTGCATTTAAGGCTCAATTGTGTTATGATTACAGTTTATTTCGGGTGTTTGGTTTCAGGTGAAGGTTTGTTACTGATTAAATGCAACTTTGATGTTGTTACAGGAATTAGGAGTAAAGGAGGTGGGTAGAAGGGGGATTATAAAGTTGTGATTTGCTTAATGATTCATTTGAGCCCACATTGTGGACAGGCCAACAATCTAATTACACAGGTGCACGCTGCCAGTCTTTCGAATGGTGACTGATCCTCAACACTAGAAGTCTGAATCCCTGAATAAGAGGATGTGGACTCTAACACACCTCAAGGACCAGAATGCCAACACTTCTTGTGTCCAAGAGAGTAACCTTCTCCAGGTAGGTACCTAAAGGCTGAGATCTAGGGAATTCCTAGTTCAGCTCCATGGCCTCAGTGCGAGACCTATAACCTTTTCGTATCGCTCCCATTGAACCTGATGATTGTAATTAACTATATTGTATTTAAATATTGAAACTGAACACATTCCGTTTAAAAGTCAAACTAGTTAAAGAGGAAACTCCAATGGCCTTTAGGGCCTCTACCAGGACATTGCTACAACTAATACCACCCAAAACACCTATGTGGAGTCATTCAAGATATCATTAGGAATCTTTTATACCATAGACATCAAGCTTAAAAAATGGTAGTACTGATGAGCAGAGGAAAGTAAGAAAAAAGAACTGAAGGAGGTGGCTATGATGCACGAGTCAACAATGCTGAGTTTGCTCTACTCAGGACTAAACAAAAATATGATCAAAGGTATGAGAAGATGGGCAGATGTGTGGCATTTCAAGTGAAAGCCAGAATTAAACCAAAGACAGTTTCAGTTATTATAATGCAGAGGGCAAAGCATGCTAAAATAGAGGGATAGGTTTAGGCCTTCTATACCTCTGTAAAATATTGATGCCGAAGCTTATGGCAAAATCTTTGCTACACACTTGGAAGAGCTCCCTCGCAGATTGCTAAATTTGGATCACTTGATATCTGTAAACTGGAAGCAGCATGACCTTATTGCCATCACTAAATGAAAGAAGATTTCCTTGTCCTTCGTTATCACTAAATGCAGAGAAACTGTTTGATCTGGTCGGTGAGCCTTCCTAGCAGCATTTATACCCATTTGTAGCTCTGGGCCCAACTTATTCAGAGCAATTTTGAATTAGGTAACAGCCCCATGACAAGGGAGAATCTGAATGGATGGCTACTCTCTCCTCTGCTTAGAGGTCTGTCGGTGAATACACTTGGTCAAGCTATACGTTTCAATGACAACATCAAAGGGATAACTTATGCCATTGAAGATGATACCCTTCCTTTTCAATATGTCCGACACAGGTTCTTACCTCCTCACAATAGTCCTTCCTCTTTTTTTCTGAAAGCACGCTATTTTTAGTGGTGGGCCGAGAACCGGATACTGAACTTATAGGAGCCCGTCTACACAATGCTTGGGGAGAGCACAGTCGCAAACGGGATGCCACACGGGCACTAAGTGACAGCATGCTATGGGGCAGATTTACGAGCCCCCTGCGCCACCAGTACGTCACTTTTTGTGACGTACTGGAGGCGAATTTCACTTCTCCATATTTACAAGGAGAGGGAAAGCCACCCTGCGTGACTTTTCCTCTCCTTGTAAATATGGCCCCTTCACACGCAGTACTTTGTGTGGAAGGGGCGTTCCATGGGTGTTGCTGTGGGTGTTCTCACACAACACCCATAGAACGAGACACAGTTCCAGATTTACGGGGAATCGTAAATCTGGAAATGCGTGTCAATGCTACGCCTCCCCAGGGGTGGCGTAGCAAGGCACAATGAGGAGAGATGTTTTCATTTCTCCTCGTTTTTTCCTCTTTCAAAGTGTGCTGCATTCTACAGCATGCATTGAAAGAGGAAAACGCCTTTTGTGCAGGAAGGTGCTCCTTCCTGCACAAAAACAATCTCCCCAAGACACAGGCATCCTTGCATCATGGTGCAAGGGTGCCTGCGCCGGTGCATGGCAGCTGTGTGTGCGCCAGCGCAGGGGAGAGCACAGGAATGCGACATATTATTGTAAATATGTTGCATTCCTGTGCTGCGGAAGTGCCGTAGTGTGGCCCAGCCAAAGGGCTTGCGTTTCCGCGCTGCGGCACTTCCTTGTAGATCTGCCCCTAAATTTTTACAATAGCGTCTCTTATTATTATTTTTAGTTTTACTCCCAGCTTATCGCGGTTATCACCTCATACCATGACGTACCGCCTTTAACTCTTACGGCTAAACATTTATAAGCATTACTAAAGATTGATTGCTACCGCATGGCTTGGTTTTACGGAGTGTATTTTATAAGTGGCAAGCTGCATGAAAACATACACTTAATTTTATTCAGACCTTTAACTATCTTTACTAGTTGGGCATTTTATTTAGCCTCCTTGATTCTTTTGCAGGATTAGTGTAAGGCGCTACTACCCTACTTTGGACAATCATACTAGTGAACTTGCACGACGTACATTAAGGTAGATTCACATTTTTGCATATTATGTTGTTTTATGGAAACGACCACTAATTTGTCAGATTTTTTTAACACACTGGTAATGAAATGTGGTATAACTGCTTGAGTTGTCAGTGCATGTGGCACATTGGATATAATGCTACATTTGTTTAGTAGTAGCAGACACAATCGCTCTTTGACGAGGTGACAAAGACTTTACTTCCATTTCGGTGACACTTAGACACTTGGGGCCGGTTTCCCAAAGGTATACTTACACTTTTGTTGTAAGTTTACGATTGTTTGCTATCACAAAGAGATTTACGAGTAGTATCTTTACAAGCGCGGAGGACTTTTTATGTGCAGATACTCCGGACTTGTAAAAAGATAACTCGTAAATCCCTTTGTGAATAGCAAACAATCGTAAACTTACACAAAAGTATAAGTTTACCTTTTTGAATCAGGCCCTTGGTATTGTTAATCTGTTTTCCTAGTGCATTTTCGATTCCTTTCCTGACTGGCATAGATGAGAGGTGCATTTTGGTACATATTTTAATTTGGCGTAATACGTTATATATTTTTTACTCATTGCTGCCATGAAAAAGTCTGTATCAGATGAAAAACGTGTCCGCTGTTGATGTATGTACTCATTTGAAAAACTGGTGCCAATATAAAATAAACCGAGAGGAAGAGAAATAACATTTTTGGATCATTCATTCGCGACGGTAATTGCTATCGTTTGTATTGACTGTTCTAATAGTGCTCCAGTGTCGCATTGTATACTTTGATTTGATTGTAACCTATCTTGGGGTGACAAGGTATGTCACACCCTGCATGTTACAGGTTGTCGGGCACTGTCAGTAGCCCTTGATTTACTCCAAAGAGATATGCAATTGAATTTGACCGCTGCTTACTTTTTGCACCATTGTTATGATATCACGGTTACAAGGTTTATGTTTCTTCAAACACATTATTTGAATGGTATAAAATAGCTGTTCACAGCCCTCTCTGTGACACTTCGAGCACAACAACAGAGAGCAGTACAGCACCTCACAGAGCTGAATCCATATAATCAATGCCATCATCTCATAACATCGTTCCACACAGACATAATTTGGCATTGTCTTGCAGGGAGGCAGGCTGTAGACTGGAAATATAGATGAAGATCAGATATGCATGAATTATTGAACACTCATGATGGTAAACCTTTGGTGCTAAAGATTAAAAGAACTCATTTTCCATGTCATGGCTAATGTAATATGCAAAGTCAAAAGCAGTTCATGATAGGGGTGCACTTTCACTAAACTATGGGCCTGAATTAGATCTTGGCATATCAGATCCAGTTGTCGCTTTTTTGGTGGTCTTCCCACCCACCAACTTGGCGATCTGCCCGCCCTATTTAGATGTTGCCAATTGCATAGACAAAAGACCACTATCGTCCCACCTTCAACGTCAGGAAATCTTGACCGCATTGACGGTGGGATAGGCAAAAGTGGCTGTCAGAGGAAGGACCACCAGTTCCTCTGCCGGGCCTATATCAATGTGCCTTCCTGCTGACGCAACTATAGCGGGGAAACCTCCACATCTGAGTTGGCAGAATTGAACTCACCTGTACTCACCTTCCCAGTTCCTGTCTGCCATGGACCTGATCCTACATGCCCTGCCTCTTCTGCTGCTGGCTGATCATGATGCAAATCAACACTGTTGTCACCCGAACTGAAGGTAGGCTCCCCTCTTACCTGTTACCTTTTTCACTTGGCTATTCACATATGCTCAGGACTCGTGCTTTATTAAATTACTCACACAAGCAATAGCATACCAATGTGCAATGCATATATCTCTAATGTTGACATTTAAAAAATGTAAAGTAATTCACCTCTATCTATCACCACATCGTGTTCATAAATTTGGTGTCAGCTGCCTTCCAAAGAAAGGCCACTTGCACAAAAAATGATATCAAATCGAAAATCAAAAACTCATCATACAGGTGTGTGTAAATAAAATATGAAACTGGTCACAATAAAAACATATGCACCACACATCATTGGGATAAGTGCAATGAAACTCATGTAGAAATTGCACTAGACAAGTTGTAGCCCTCACCTCATAGATTACCTAAGTAATCAACGCAGTCCCAAATTTGGAAGCACTCCACATATTCATCCATGTGACATTTCCCCTTGGGTAGTGTATGTACTGTAATTTATACAATTTCAATTTGCACATAATATCACAATGTGAAATGCATGTGTGTACATATTATTTGTAATCAAGGTGAAATAAACACACCTGTAGTAAAATATCCTTAAATAATGTCTCAAAATCTATTTGTTGGTTAAAGTGCCCACTACTATGTTGAATGGCTGCACCTAAATCCAAATGACTATCACATACCATGTGAGCTAGTGTACTCACTTAACATAGTAGAGATTTACAAAGTATGTAGTAGTTCCTGCCATCATGCTGAAGAAAGGGGCATGGCATAGCCGAGGACGATGGCGGACGCGTGAGCAGAGAGCTCCGCATCAGGCCGGCAATTCTCCTTGCCAAATGAACAGCCGGGACCGCTTCGACCATCCCCAGTGCCCCGTGAAGGGCCAGAGACATGAGGAGAGGGGTCGGACTGCTCTGGCGACTGCCCCGACTTAAGATCTGTGAGCTGCGACTGGTGGCAGAGCACGGATGGCCGATGCTGCACAAAATGGCGGCATCGGAGATGTTTGCTGCCCGACCTGGTTGTTGACTCTCCGTTCCTGCCGGCAGGTGCCCTGGACGACCACAGTGGGGAATATCAGAGCAAGAGCAAAGAGAGGAGAACACCGCTGCACCCCTTGACCGCAGCACCCCTTGACCGCGACGAAGAGGCTGTGGGCACTCTTGGGTACTGGCCCATGGGGAGACCGTGGCGTGGGCCTCACCCCCCTCTGGAGCGAGTGGTGCTGAGGGCAAGCAACGCAGCGCATTGCACAGGCGCCTGGAGGGACGACAAATTGCAGGCGATCTGGTACGTGCGGGACCCCTGGGACTGGCGGCGGCGGGCTGGTGATTGCTCCGTGGAGCACGGCGGCCGCGACTGGAGCTCGCAGCGGAGTGGGGGAAGCCAGGAGACTCTGCATAGAGCGGCGTATTATCGGAAAAGGCCACAGTGACTGAGAGGCTCTACAGCAGGACTATTGGCTCCTAGTGGCTGTGGCAGCCTGTTGAGGTAGCGCTGTGGTGGGCCACCATGGAAAGAGGGACTGTGCTGTAAGCGAGTGCCTCCCGGGCAGAAGAGGGGCGGCGCCCCCAGCTGGGACTTCTGACTGGCAGTGAAGATTCATCTTGGATAAAGGTCGGGACTACACCGAGCTCAGGCCCAAGGGGGGAGCGACGAGCGGGCCTACGCCTCACCCGGGGGAGAGGTGCAGACGGCACCCCGAGAGGTACAGCCGAGGACTCCTGGGCCGGAGAGAGGACCTGTGTGGTTGGAGTGAGTCGGACAGACCTCCCTAGGGTTGGGAAAGAGGCCTGCGCTCAACAGTGGGCTTGCTGAGAAGGAGGTGCGTGAACGGACCCTAGAGGAGGTAGCACAAAATGGCGACTTTAAGAGCTCCCGCGGCGCTTAGGCCTTGCAGATAAGGCTAACCCTGAACACATGGGGTGCTGCGCACGACACCACAATAACTGTGCCATTGCTAGATCGTGCCAACGCAGTGGGTTTGACTTCGACAACCCCCTGAGAGAGCCCGACGCCGGACGGAGTGGGGAGCGCAATTACGAGGGGTGAACCCACACCGCCATGGGTAAACCCTGGGCCCGCCAGGCCGGGGCCCCCCCAGGACCCAGAAGATTGTGCTCCAGACCTGCCACGGGGTACCCAGGAGGACCCCCTGCAACAGCAGCTTCAACAAATACTGGAGGCACTAGCGGACATGAAGGTAACCCTCCACCAGGATATCTGCACTGTTGCAGTGGGGCCAGGACTACTGAGAGACAAACACAAAAAGCTCTTGAAGAGGGTCAAGAAAACTGAGGCCAGCATTGCAAAGCTGACACCGGTGCAAAATGATATGGCACAGCAGATGGAGGCCCTAATGAATAGGGTGAGTCTTCTGGAGTTCAGGACCAAAGATGCAAAAGGGCGTAACCGGGGGGATAACATCAGGGTGGTGGGCCTGCCAGAGGGAACGGAAGGGGGTGATATGGTGGCCTTCTTAGAAACATTGTACGGGAGCATATTCGCCCCGGTGGGTCTCACTGCTTTCTACAGAGGAGAGGACCCCCAGAATACCGGCCAAGCTGCTGGCCCAGGGGAGGCCTCCGAGGCCCATGGTGGCCCGCCTTCTCCACTTCCGAGATTGGGACTTACTCCTGCAAAGAGCGAGGACAGAGGGCCCCTTCACCGTAGATAACGCAAGAGTTACTCTTTTCCCGGACTATACTTTGGTGGTACAGAGGAAGCGGGCCTCCTATGTGGCAGTTAAGAAAGCACTGTGAGATGAAGGCCTCCAGTATTCCCTGGTGTTTCCGGCCTGCTTGCGCATTCTCCTGGATGGGAACACACACTATGTGAACTCTCCCAATGATGCCTAAGATTGGTTAGAGACGTACAAATGTGAGACACTGAGCGGAGAGAACCTTGGACAAGACCAATGGCGTACCACGGACTACAGACCACGTTTGAACCGTCGTCCCGTCAAAGAAACCCACGTTGTCTCAGACTGCACGGGAACGAGCAGATGCTTTGCAAGCTGTGGTGGCACTGGCGCAGGATTGGAATGCTGCACCAGAAGAAGAGGCTGATTCTTCCAGAGAATCAGTGGGCAATGAATCGGATGCATCCCACAGCAGCGGTGTACAGATGCCCGAGGTGACACCACAAACAGCAGATGGCATTATTTGAATGGTGGTGGTAAGCTAGAATGGACAGAGTGGCTATAGGGACACCGAACTTGTAAAGACTGGCAAAGTCCCGGACCATCTTTCTTATGAAGGGGCTGGTGCGCAACGCTTAGTGAAGTCCCCAAGCCAGCCGCGTTCCCTAGAACCTCTGTAGGTGATGGAGGAATTTGAGTATGGTTTGGATGGGTGCTAGTTTAACATTAGCTGTCCTGGGGAGGGGGAGTTGGGGTATTTGTTAATTATGGGGTTAGTTAGGAACAGGCATGTCACTAGGGAAGTTTTATTTGCAGACTTTCTAAAATTGTTGAGATGAGTACCACCAATGACTTGAAATGTATATCATGGAACGTGCGGGGAATGCACTCAATGTGGAGGCGGCACAAAATACATGCATACCTAGTCCAAAGGGGAGTTCAGATTGCGCTGCTCCAAGAAACACATTTACAGGCACAGAAAGGTGTAGCACTGCAACCCCGATGGCGCGGCCATTCAGCGTATGCCCGGGTAGCATTGATTTGGGTGTGGGCAGTGCACGGAAAACATTATAGACTCAGAGGGACAATATGTAGTGGTTATGGGTAAACTAGATGGTCGTGACATAGTCTTGGGGAGCATATACGCTCCCAACATGGAACAACTCGCCTTTTATTCACAGTTGTCGGGGATACTAGCACCCTACCTTACTGGGTCAGTGCTCATTGGAGGGGACTTTAACTGTGTATCTGATGTGGTCTTAGACCGCTCGCACCCCCAACTTTCAAATGCACCCATCCATAAAATAGCAGAGGCACTGGCAGGACCGTTGGGGGCTGGTGGACACTTGGAGGGCTCAACACCCTAGAGACCGGCATCATTCTTTCTTCTCTGCCTTGCACAATGTTCACGTACGCTTGGATGCGTTTTTATGCTCTCCGGACGTGCATGCCAGAGTGCAGGACAGCGAGTACCTCACTAGGACATTGTCGGATCATAACCCCGGAGAACAACCTTTACAACGCAACTGTTACAACGCACTACACTTACAACGAAATTTTTGCAACGCAACATCCACTACAACGCATTCCATTACATAGCATGACACTACAACGCATGTTTAAAAACTACCTTTACAACGCATTCCATTACATCGCATACTACCTTTACAACGCATACCATTACAACGCAATCCAACACTTACCCTACTGTTGCACCCCCTGGAGTTAGAATAGTAATTTTTACCCCTATACTATCCAATCCTTACCTTAAACGCAATTTAATATTATGCGTTGTGATGGTATGCGTTGTAAAGGTAGTATGCGATGTAATGGAATGCGTTGTAAAGGTAGTTTTTAAACATGCGTTGTAGTGTCATGCTATGTAATGGAATGCGTTGTAGTGGATGTTGCGTTGTAAAAAATGCATTGTAAGTGCATGCGTTGTAAAAGTGTGCGTTGTAACGACATACATCCAGACCAAGTGTTTCGCAACACAGTGGGCACTTTCATAACTCAATACTTTCGAGACAACGTAGGCACGGCGTCATCCTCTTTAGTGGAATTGGATGCCTTTAAAACAGTGGTCCAGGGTTGCTGTATTGCTGAGGTAGTGGGAGTGCGCAGGGGGCTGCTGGCGGAGATAGGGGAGGCGGACCAGCGTCTTCGGGAGGTGGAGCGAGTTCGTCCTGGGAGGCCGGACAAGCAGGGGTAACTATTGGAAGCAAAGGAGGCAGTAGCAGCACAAGTAGAGCGGTTGCAATGTTTTGACTTTAAGGCCCACGCAGAGAGGGATAAGTCGGGAGCGCTCCTGGCTTGGCTGGCTAACCCGTCGCATCGAGGCTCGATTATCCTGGAGATCCGAGACCACCAGGCAGGGGCTTTTTATACCCAACAGGGCATAAATGAGATATTTCTCGAATATTACAAAGATCTATATAAGAGTAAGACGACCCAGACGGAGAGTGACTTGGGTAGATTTACGCATGGACTCAGGCTCCCACGACTAGACGACGACCAGGTGGAGTTGTTAGGGAGAGATATTGAGATCAGGGAGGTGAGAGCAGCTATTAAGCATATGGCACTGAATAAGATTCCGGGGACGGATGGGCGCTTGATAGAATTCTACTTGACCTACGCTGGTCAGCTGGCACCGAGATTAGTAACACTATATAATGACGCGAAGCGCATAGGCTAACTCCTGGTGTCAACGCGAGAAGCAGTTATCATCTCCTTAAACCTGGTAGGCCGGCATGGGATCACTCTGCATACCGCCCGCTGTCCATGCTTAATACGGACTACAAAATATTGAGCCGTATATTAGCCACCTGGCTTCTTCCTTCCCTGTCGACCATAATACATAAGGATCAGGCTGGGTTTATACCAACTAGGAATACGGCCCTAAATATTCGGCGCTTAATGCAGATATTAGAAGCTGACTCCTACCTGAAAGACACAGCCACTGTGTTTGCAGTCGATATCGAAAAAGCGTTTGATAACCTGCAATGGCCATACTTATTCCACGTCATGTCTAAATTTGGACAGATGGATACATTTATAGAGTGGACGGCCTTACTCTACAATTGCTCTACGGCGCGGGTCAGGGCTGGTGGATTGATATCTGATGCCTGTGACGTAACCCAGGGCACAAGGCAGGGATGTCCGCTGTCCCCCTCCTGTTTGCATTGGCAATGGAGCCTCTGGCGGCTAAGGCCAGGACGGGACAGCATTATCAAGGACTGCAGGTGCATGGACAGATTCACCATATAGCCCTATATGCAGACGATTTGCTAATGTTTTTAGTAGACTCTGGACAGGCTCTCCACGGGGCAAAGAAATTATTGCAAGAGCTGGGCGTAGCGTCTGGACTTTGAGTGAATTGGGCAAAGTCCTGCTTGTTCCCGACTATCGGAGATAAAGAAGGACCGCAAGATATAGCTGGGGTGCAATGGGAATACAGGTGCCTACCGTATTTAGGGGTAAAGATATATCATACACAGGCGGATATACGGCTGCGTGGGTCAGTCGAGGTGAGGGATAGAGCACCGGTGCTGAGAGTACTTTCTCAAATTGTGCTGGATTTTCCCGTCCACGCTGGTGCCCTCCCAGGGGACCTTAAAACAGCAAGGCAGTGCTGGAAGCGGAGTTTACAAAGGGCGAGAATTGCGGTGCCATATGCCCCCAACATACCATTATCCATGTGTAAGGCGTTGCCCCACAGAGGTACATGGAGCAAACTAGCAGACTGGAGCAAGAAAGGTTTGACCACCACAGGCGATCTTTATGAAGATGGAAACATGCCGCCTTTTAATGACTTACAGGAGTGTTTAGATTTACGAGGGGGGGACCTTTTGTTCCATGCGGCGCTCACCGCGGCCATTCATAAACATTGGAAGGAGGGCCTAGTTGAACCAAAAACCTCATTGGGGTGTCAATACTTAGTGATAGCGGCGGGAACATTTAAGGTGGTCACATGTCTATATAGGCGTATGACACAGGAAAGGCTGTTGCCCCTGAGTGTATTGAAGTGCAAGTGGGAGGAGGATGTGGGGGAAGAGATACCAGATAAGGCCTGGGCTGCTATTGTGGAAAGAGCATGGAAGAGCACCAGGAACAACTGTTTTCAGTTAGTACACTTTGACATACTGCCCAGAGACTACCTCACTCCAGCGAAAATTAAAACCTACTTCGACACTGGCTCGGATGAATGCCCGCGTTACCGAGGGGAAGGAGCAGACTTCTATCACATGTTCTGGGGATGCCCACAACTAGACACTTATTGGACCGAGATAGTGGCCTTGTTGAATACTGTTACAGATAGGGATTTGGAACCGGCAATAGGGCCATGTATGCCACATTAGTTTCCCCATACAGCCAAAAACAAGGTCACTAGTAAATTCATAGATATGGGTCTTTTCATTGGCCGAAAGGGAACTCACGATGCATTGGAAAACACAGCGGGCCTCAGCATAACTAGGTGGAAGAAGGAATTCATTAAATGGGCGGAGTGTGATGGGACAGCTCGGTTGCTGTTGGCGAAGAGAGCGGGTAACGAAAAGGCACTAGAAGCGGCAAAAGCATGGGATATGTTAGTGGGACTATTAAAGGACCCAGACACTGGTTGCGATGAAGAATCTGAGATTGTTGCGCCAGAAACAGGAGATTAGAACGATCACACTTAAATGACACTGAGCTAATACCCCTAGAAACACCAGGACATATGGGCGAACAGCAGAAGCACGTAACTAGATACACTGCTATCCATGGTATGTTGATAAAGCAGACGAGTAATAGATGGGTGATGTATGACCTATGTAGAATTGGAAGTGGCATGCCTGGGGGGGAGGGGTGGGTGGGGGGAGTTTAGTTGGAGATAAGATTTTAAGCCATATTGAAGCAAGCATCACAGGATTGTAATGGAAAGCAGGAATTGTCCTTATCACCCCTCCACTTTTGTATTGAAGAATGAGAGGGAGGGCTAAATAGGGGTGGGCAGAATTTGCGTAGTCGCGCTTCGCAAAGCTCCGCGAAACGGTAAAAAATCTCAGCAAGCACGCACAAGTTCCACGAACATGCGGAATTGCTTGTTCCGCCCATTGGTGATGCTTTTTTCCTGTTCGCTAATGCTGTTTGCGTGCTCAGGGAGAAATATCTCGCGAACAAGCATTTTGAAAGCGCGAACAAGCAAAAAAATCTGTGAAACCGCGGATCGTGGAATTTTTGGCAATTCCGTGTTCTCCGCGGAACACGAAATTACCCAAATTCCGCGAGCGGAACAGAATTTACAGCCCAGGCCTAGGGCTAACGCCATGCAGAGTAGACTTCCTTTTGCATGACTGTGCACTAAATGATTGTGACATCGACCCCACTGGGAGGTATTGTGTAACGAACTTTATCACAGTATATGGTTGTGTGTGACAAGGAAATCTCAATAAAGTTTGTTTAAAAAAACAAATCATGCTGAAGAAAAATAGGCACTACACAAACTAAAACATTACAAGGAATCAAACAATTTCTAAGGAAAAATAATGGCAGGACAAATTTGGTCAAATCCAAAGTATTTATTGAGATACAGCTCTCAAAATAAGAATACAGCCAAATGGCAGTCCATAAGTCCAAACATCACCACTGTTGTGCAGTGACATTAATCTTACTTCCAAATACCTGAGCAAGGGGAACCTCTTCAGGAAGGAGCATCTAGTGGGTAGACCAGGCACCTCTAAGACTTACATGGGAGGGGGGGTGGATTTGGTAGGGGTGACCTTGGGCTTGGGAGGTGTGCCTTTGGGTTAGTGAAGGGGGTGTAGTTTTTGGAGGGGTGTCCTTGGGTTTGGAGGGGGTGTGTGGTTTTGGGAGGGGAGGGTCTTGGGATGTGGTTTTTAAAGAGGTGGTCTTGATTTTGGGATTGGGACCTTTCCCTTTTTTAGAGGTACCTTGAAGGGTAGTAGGGGTGTGTCCTGTCTTTTGAGGGGTGAGTTTGGATGTGGAATAGATGGGCTGGGGATGTAAGGGGTATGTGTGGCTTATCAGGGGTAGTTGTAGGTGTGGCAGGGGTCAGGGGTCAGGACAAGGGCAAATAGAAGACTCACATGGGGATAATGGGTAGGATGGTCGGAAGGGAGTTTGGGTTAGGAGGGAGTGGAAGTGTCTGTTGAGGGAGCAGGTGTCTGATCATCTGGTGTATGTCATGAATCTTTGGGTGAGTCTTGCTTTGTTGGTGTGTGTTGTATGAGTGAGTGTGGGCAATTCTGTTTTGTGGGTGTGGGTGCTGTGGTGGTGATGGGTTTTGGTCATAGTGAATGTGACTGGGGAGGTGTGTGCAGTGTCTGGGGCTGTGATTGTGGTGGTGGATGTGTCTATGGAGGTGGATGTGTCTGTGGTGGTGGGTGCAGTGTCTGTGGTTGTGCTGGGATGCTGGGTATGTCAGTGGTGATGGTGCTGTGTCTGGGTGTGTGCTGTGGTGGTGAATGTGTCTGGGGTTGTGCTGGGGGTGATGTCTGTCTGGATGTGCACCTGTGTTTGTTATGTTGTTTGTGGGTGTGATGCTTGTGTCTGTGTGAGTAAGTGCATGCAAAGGTGTGTGTGTGGTTGGTATTAATCCTGAGCAGAGTCCGTGAAGTGCACCATGCGGAATTCCACAGAGTTAAAAAAAAACTCTGTGGAACTCTGCTCCACAATCCCTAACAATAAAAAACAGGGAAAAGAATCATTTACCTGCTCTGGCATCTCTGGGCTGCCCTCTTCCTCATCGTGGTCTCTCCTCCTCGCCGTCCTCGTCCTCTACGGTCGCAAACGCCTACGTTGTACGTCTTGCGAGGACTGTGCATGCGCACATGCGTGCGTATGTGCAGACCTCCCAAAATGTACAACATCAGGGTTTGCGACCGGCAAGAACAAGGACGGCGAGGAGAGACCACGGCAAGAAGGAGGGCAGCCCAGAGACGCAAGAGCAGGTAAGTGATTTTTTCTGTTTTTGTGGGCATGGGTAGGGGCTAACTCCGCTCCGCCACGGAGTTGGCGTTTTGCCTGAAATCTGCGTTCCTACTGGAGCACAGGGTTGGCAAAACTCCGTAAAATCCACTGGCGGAGCGGAGTTTGCCACCCAGGTTTAGTAGGTATAGGTCTGGGAATAGGGAATTTGGATGGGACATGGCAGGAGATGGGGCACAAGGTTGGGATGGTTGGGAGACTGCGGTCAGTGAGGAGGCTAGACCTTGAAAAGACCTCTGTAGGCATACATAGCACTGTGAATGCCTTCCAGGTAGGCTACCATTGTTTGCAATTGGCAGCCAAGCCCCTGGATGGCAGTCTGCCCTACAGAGATATTCCTAAGGAGGTCAATAGCCTCCTCACTCAGCACAGCCGAGGAAACAGGGGCAGGGGGTGAGGTGCCTGCAGCAAAGGAGACGCCACCCCTTTTCTGGAGGTGGGTTTTGGCCAACTTTGGGGGCACAAGATGGAGGGTGGAAATGGTACTCTCGGTAGTGGATAAGGATGCAGTTGTAACAGATGGGGGTCTCTAGTTGGCAATGGTTTGCACCTTGTCCTAGTAGGGACCCTTCCTTCTAGTCAAAATAAGGGAGTTACAATCCTAAAATAATGTGCAATGCCCTTATGTCGCGGAGCGAGCAGTGGCTCGATTGCAGCATCAGATGGCGTTGTCATTAAGACCAGGGTCACGGTGCAAAGGGATGCGGTGCCTGTCACGGTGTGGGCAGGTCACGGCCCAAGCAGCGGTGTCATCGTTGCTGAAGCGCTGTTGTTGGCTGACGAACTGGAGTCAAGGATGCCGGCGTCGGTTGGCCAAGACTGCGGTGCAGGATGAGGGCAGTGCTTTGTGTACCTTTATGAGCGGTGCCCTCGAATCACGGTGCAAGCAGTGGGGTCGATGTCGGCGTGAAGCGTCAGCGTCAGGGATACAAAGGCGGCGGCGTGAAGTGAGGCAGTGTGGAGTGCAGTGCCCACAGGTCACAGTGCGAGCAGAGGCTCAATGGCGGCATCAGATGGCATCGTCGGTGAGACCATGGTCACGGTGCGAAGTGATGCGGTGCCCATCACGGTACTGGCAGGTCACGGTGCAAGCAGCGGCATTGTCGTTGCTGAAGTGCTGTCATCAGCTGACAAACTGGAGTTGATGGCACCTGTGTCGGTAGGCCAAGGCTGCGGTGCAGGATGAGGGTGGTGCGTCTTGTAACTTTACCACCAGTGCCCTCGAACCACAGTGGAAGCAGGGGCATTGATGTAGGCGTGAAGCGGCAGCGTCGGGGATTCCAGGCAGCGTTGTGAAGCAAGGCAGTGCAAAGTGCGGTGCCCACAGGTCACGGTACAGGCAGCAGCTCAGCGGCGGCATCAGATGGAGTTGTCAGTGAGACCATGGTCGTGGTGTGGAGTTTCTGCGGTGCCTTCATAACACGGAGTCCCCAGCGGCGTCGTAGACAGCGTCAGGCTTATTTTTCCTCTGTTGCTGCACAAAACGCACAGTCCCCAGTTCTGAGGGCAGAAGAACTTGAAGTCTTTGCTGTTCCTGAGACTTCTTGAACAGGGGGCAAGCTCTACCTCAAGCCCTTAGAGATACTCAAAGAAAGAAGTTGTAGAAAGTTCAGTCCAGTCCTTTCACTGCCCAAGACAGAAGCAGCCACTGCAAGCCAACACAGCAAAGCACTCAGCAAAGTGGTAGTTCCTCCTCACAGCTTCTCCAGCTCTTCATCTTGGCAGTCTTCTTGGTCCAAAAGAGTTCTAAAGTTCAGGGGTTTGAGCCCAACTTTTTATAGCCCAAAATCCTTTGTCCTCTCAGGCAGAGTGTCTGTGCCCAGCCAGAACCCGTTCTGCCCTCTCTGGTGTGGCTTCCTGGCAGGAGGTGGAGAAGGCATTGCCAGAGGCAGACCAGGCCCATTCAGGTGAAAAGAAATCTCCTCCCCCTACTCTAAATGCAGTCCAGGTCTATTCAGGCATTTGCTGACCCATGTAGACTATCTGGAGCCACTGCTCCTCCCCAGCCCCTGTCATCCAAAACCCACATAGGTAATTCACAACCCCAGCAGAGGCCTACTGGTTGGCTGAGCAAGAAAATACCTACTTTCTAAAAGTGGTATTTTCAAACACAGAATGTAAAAATCACCTTCACTAAAAGATCCATCTTTAGATTCTGAGTTCAGGCATACTAAACGTTATTTATCTACCTAGTTCCTAGGGCCAGTTATGTTTATAAGATGTTATAAACAAACTCCCCATTCTGTCCTATGGGAACATTTAGCCGTGCAATACTGAAAAACAAAATTGGCAGTAATTAACTATCAGGACATGCCACACACATCAGGGCATGTCCTACCTTTCACATACACTGCACCCTGCCCACAGGGGTACCTTGGGCCTACCTTAGGGGTGACTGACAGGTAAGAAAAGGGCAGGTTAGGGCCTGGCAAGTGAGTACACTTGCCAAGTCGGCATGGCATTCCCAGACTGCACACAGGATCTGCAATGGCAGGCCAGAGTTACATTTGAAGGCTGTTTGCGTGGGTGGCACAATCCAGTGCTGCAGCCCACTAACAGCATTTGATTTACAGGCCCTGGCACACTCAGTGCACTTTACTAGGGACTGACAAGTAAATCAAATATGTTCAATCATGGAAACACCAATCCATAACACTGTTTACAACAGGAGCACTTGCACTTTAACACTGATCAGCAATGAGAAAGTGCGCAGAGACACTAAACCAGCAAAAACAGAGTCAAAACTGTGAGGTCAGAAAGCAAAAACGCTGGGGAGACACGCCAAAGGATGCCAAGTCTAACACACCACTAGGAAATGCTCACTGGAGGAGGCCTCCAAAGAAGATGTAGAGTCACTGGTGACCTCCATTGCATTCCCCTTAGCCTCCGGGCCACTGGGTCCCTCGGTGTCAGTATTGGAACCACTGTGGCGAGCTGTTTCCCCGCCGATGTTGGCACCTACTCATTTCCCTGCCCCGGATGATGCTGAAATTACATATGCAAAAGTTGTATTGAATCTGTGTAAACAGAACTGAGTATGACCTTTGTTTCCAAGTTTTCAGATTTCACTTGCTTCAAGGCTCTCAAACCTTGCCTCAACATTAGCATGAGCTCATGCATGTACACAACATTATCAGAAAACATTTAGTCACAGTTATGTCATTCCCCATGATAGCTCCTTTATCATGGGTGATCTTGTCTCTTATCCATCATTATGTATCTCCAGAAACAGTATCACACCTCTGAATGGTTGACCTTTGTAGTTTAGAATAGTGAACTGATGTCACCAAAAAGGATATCAACCCAAAATACTTTTGTACAGTGCATTCACAAGGCCTAGAATCTGCATACTGTTCATTCACAAAAAGTTAAATATAAATACATGTGTGTCAACCAATTCTGCAATGTTTTACCAATATTAACATAAACTGAAAGTAGGTTACCATTGTCTGTGCATTTCACAATGGAAAAACATACTCCAAGTTACTAAAGTAAATGTCAAGTGTCAAAAGTTATACATGAAGTCTGTACTTAAGTAGCTTAGCAATGTGTCACATACTATGTAGATAGTCAGAAACAAAGATTTGGGGGGATTGACAAATGGCTTCTACAGCATAAGTAAATACATAGCCGTACATTTCTACTACACATCAGTACACAGCAAAAACATTTTCACATTTCACTCCTAAATACCTCTAGTTAATGAAGCCTTTCACTGTAATGCAAAGTTTTTAAGAACATCATAGTAGTTTTTACATACACTTAATCCTATATAATACATACTTCAAACATATTACACCTTGATGAATTGCAACACTTGCCTAATTAGTCATGAGTTTGGCCTGATTTTGAGTTTTCCTGATGGGATACTCCCACATATATGTGAATGAACTTTCCAGCTTGCAAATTCCCTTCATGTTTGCCATTTATCTCCATCATTGCTTTATCATCTGAACAAAGGACATTGAGAAATGCTTAAGGGTATGTGTTACTTTTTCACCAATGTGTTCACAATACTGTCTGTGTTTCCACAAAAATTGTATGCCTATCACAATTATTTCTCAAAAAACAGACTGGTTTACACAAACTTAGGGGCTTATTACACTGCCAGTTGAACGCACGTCCAACTGGCATTGTGTTGGAATGGAAACTAAACGACTAGTAATCTGACAATCTGACAAATTAGGATGCGACTGCCCATGAGGTGGTCGAAAACATCAATTTTTCCATTGCAGCTTGTGCTGTGGTCGGTAAAGGGCCGCAGCACAAGCCACATTGTTAAATGTATGTTTTCAAACATCCACGCACTGTGTGTCAGTCACCATGTGGTGCCTGGCAGACGGGTTATGGATGATTGGGGGGGAACGGCAGGTGCCCCTTAGGCTTCATAGCGGAGGCCGCAGAGGAACAGGGGCCCTGTTTCTGACAGCCTTTCAATGGTTGTCGGACCACCATTGAAAGGCTGTCTGAAAGGGAACTCGTAATCTCTACGGCGGTGCCTGAGCAGGCAGCGCCCATATTGTAGGGAATTACATTCTGACCGATGTTTGGATGAGCTCTTGCGCCTGTAGGAACCGTCCGTCAGTCCCTCCGTCCTGCCTTTGACCACCACGCATCCTAATGCGGCGGTTGGACTGTGGCCTGCAGATGTCGGTCAGATCGCAACCGACGGCCTGTCGGTTGTTATCCGACCAACATCGTAATGAGGCTCATATTTGTGAAAGAGTGAGACATCATGCTAATCTGTCACTTTTAACATGCATTAAACATTATTTCTGATGCCAAATCAAATTAGTATATGTTTTGATTCCTAGATTTAGCCATGTATACTGATCTCCCTAGTCATTTTGGATTACATGTTCACTCTTGTTTGTATAGAATCGCAATTTATCAATGTGATGTTTGCCACACCCACTGTATCATACCTGCCGAGCATGCTATGTTATATGTAATAGAGCTGCCATCACATCATCCCCAATAGTGAAGGAGCATCACACCTGACATGATAAACATTATTGGTCTGTTTGGTGCAACTGTCCCTCAAGACATCAAACAACATGATATAGATGCGAAGTTTAGGCAGTCATGTGTCTGCTCGGAACACGTGAAGCTCTGATAAGAACTTACCCCCTTGTTGCAGCTGTTAGGCCCTCAACTGACCCTCAAGTGCCTGATTAGCCACCGCAAGAATGCGGGCCATTAGGGGGTCTGGGTGCGTCACACTTGCCGCCCACAGTGGAAGGACTGGTGAGCTAGAATTCAACTGACTCTCAGGTCCAGCGTGGTAGGTCCTTCCACCTTGCCCAGCAATGGACGCTGTACCCCTGGAAGACCCCCAGGGTCCGCACCTTCCTGGCAATGGCCTTCCAGATGTCTCATTTCTGATGGGCTTTGACCTGTATTAATTCAAGAAATGATAGAAAAAACAATGGTTTTGTGACTTTGTGCTTGTCTGTATTGATGTAACACAATTGTGCTTTATCTATCCCTAGCATAACTCATAAGTTAGCGTACAACAGGTATATTGTTTCATGCTGACCAAAATCTTGTCTACACTGGCCAATCTAGGAGTGTGACATCATCTAGTCCAGTGGGATCCTACATATTTTGTGATGTGACATACTTTTGATCAGTGCAATAGATTGTGAAGTACTGAAAACTGAAGGCTAAGCATAAATACTTATGGTACGATGAATAGTGGCCATTCGGAGTAAAGGGCCTACAGTTTAGACATGACACAATTTGAAATGCAAGTCCAATGAAATGAAGTGTTAGCTCAAGTAGTTAGGTAACTCTCCCTTTCAACTGTTGCCCATTTGAAAAGCATTCAGTGGCATATTTATAAGTACACCTCAAAGGTTTATCTGTCAAGGATATAAGTTTATGAAAGATATACTTCGGTCCTTCAGTTGTTTGTCCCTGTGACTCAGACTCAGACTGGCCCATTATTCTGACTGAGCACTGTTCATTGTCAGGCCTTGTTATCTGCATCCTGATGATCATGATGTGACATCAACACAGGCTTCCTTAAACTATTCAATACTAAAAGAACATCACGCCTATCGAATAAATGAGCTCAAGGCTGTGTGCTACCCCTTAGGGGTCTGGGAGCTACTGGTAGCTCCCATACAACTGTTTGGAGAAGCCAGATATAGGATGAGTGAGTTGCTGGACAATACACATAGCTAACATCATTTAAATTTTGTTTGTACAGAAAACATTTTTATGTACAGTTGTAAAGAGTCTATAATGTGTTCTCAAATTGCCATGATGTGAGTTTAGAACGTAGCACATGTCAATCAATCATATACATGGATTTATCTCTCCATACACACCAATTACACTCTAGGGCTTTAAATACACAGAACATACTAAACGTTGTTGTTTTTTTAACATGGCAACTTGCTTAAAAATCCCCACCATCATTGTCCTCTGTGAGGAGCATGTATATATGACAGTTCACATCACTACCTACCCTTCACTCAGAGAATTTAAAGGGACATTGTAGACTGTGTTAATGGAAAACAACAGTTAGACAGATTCCCATATACATTTTAGACATGTACCTGTTCCCCTGGTGAGACATAGAGCTGTCCATACAGGGAGAAGACCTCCCGTGCCAATCCAGCTCCTCTTGTGAGAAAGCATTGTAGCTCCTGGAGGTGAAAAACAGCAGCAAAAGTAGAGGAGATCTTGATGGCAGCAGTTTTAGGGGGCAAGAGAGCTTTTTTTCCAAAAACATGTACGCTACATACGCTATCATCAGTGTAGACAGACACAGCCATTGGTCTTCGTACGTTACTTCCAACAACATCGTAGAGTTCAACGCCCACTACGCCGTCGACCAGCGCCGTGCCCATCTGATTCCAAATGTCCTATCTGTGAAGTCAGGCAGCCACAATTTCAGAAGTTCAACATAGTGTGTTTGTAACTGTTAAGTGCGTCACCACCACCCAAAATGGGGGCTAGTTTGTATACATATACTAACTTTGATGGACACTCATTCTTTTGAGAAAAATACAATTATATGTAGTGCGTTAATGTACTGAAAAGTGATATTAGTGCTGTGTTGTTTACATCTCCGTTAACAGTATTTTTTGATAAACAAATTATAAAAAAATAATAATGTGTAAATAACACATTTAACATATATTATTTACATATTATTAAAAATGCCCGATTATTTTAGGCTATAAATGTAATTTGTGAAGAATAAAGGACAAAAAGCAAATATTGAATTCAAATATATAGTTCATCATCATCATCATTTACTTTATTCGGCTTTTCAAATGAAAACCATAAAAGTTACACAAAAAACAATACAGACATATATATAAAAAGGGAAACGGAGTGCCCCCAATTAATTAACGTAAACAATCGACATAGGGGATACAATAACTTGCAAATGTTAAAAGTAAACGGAGTGAAAGAGGATCTGGCAGCCAATTAATTATACAGTTTTAATCACAGCTTGATCTGAGCCTAACTGCTGCCTTTAAAAAACTAAGGACATACCATAGTGTGGATCCAGAAAATAATGCTAAAAATATAAAAGCGGGACGTACCTGATTAAAATTTTAGGATTTTAAAAGAGGGATTACAAAAGTCTTCTTCGGTACCTCATACAAACTACAAAACATAAAAAAATGAAGCATGTCCTGCAGAGACCTATTATCGCAGCTGCATAAAGGCAAAGTCTGGCCTTTGATACATCCACGAGGTTGGGCGAGGAGAAGATAAAATAGATCAAATCGGAACCTTGTCAATAAAAAGCGATCATACATGTTAGGGAGCCGGAGGAGATATGGTTCAGTTGATTGTACTGTTTTTAAAATAATGTATCTCCGTACTCTGGGCTTCATTCATTCTGACGCCTTCCTTTTTACTGCCATCAGGCTAAAAAGTTGCTCCTTAGCCCAGACCCTATCGTTCCTAGTGATGGATTCCGGATGACTATAGAGTTCTGCCCTCCCAAGGGTCCTGAGCCCAGCCCTAATATATTTTAGCCAGGGGATACGGTGTGCGTAATCAAGGGCCATGCAATCCTTTATGACATCTTTATGTAGTGAGGTCCCCTTGTTCCTCCACACTTTAAGCCAATAGAGTAGAGGGCGAGACGACAATAGATCTGACAGGTAAGGCATACCCAATTCTTCATGTGCTAAAAAGGTAATGGTTACCTGAGGCACACATAGGAGGCTTCTTAACAATCTATTTTCAATTCGCTGTAACTCCTCGGCCTTGGAGTAATCCCAGATTTCGCTACCGTATGAAACCTGCGCTAAACATTTGGCTCTATATATCTCTAGTATAGCACCTATTGGTTTTCTACCCAACCCGGAGGCAAATTTATAAATTGCTTCATTTGCTCTTAACTCCCCTTTCGTCTTTCTTCTGAGAGGGCCCCAATCGAGTTTTGGGTCCAACATGACACCCAAACAGGAAAAAGCCCTTGTTTTGGGAACCAATGTAGACCCCACCTTAAAGTTAAATGGCTTCCCTCTACCAGGTCCCACCTCCATCAAGTAAGATTTGGATTTGTTGACTAACAGGTCCTCCATAAATTTCACAAAGAAATTGATGAGGGATTGCAGTCCACTCGCTGTCCTAGACATGAGGACAACGTTGTCTGCATACAATATTACCGGCAGACCACGCCGTCCCATGTGTGGAGTATCTACCTGGGTAGCAATCAGGGCCTTCTCAAAATCATTAATATAAAGATTAAATAAAAAAGGGGCCAGGACAGAGCCCTGGTGCACCCCTCTCTGAATGGGGAATTGTCGAGTAACCTGACCCTCTTTTGTAACCGTCCAACAGCTTTAGTGTCCCTGTGTAATTCTTGGAGGAAGAAGACAATCTCATTGTCCACACCCATGCACTGTAAACACTCCCATAACTTATTACGGTTGACACAGTTGAAAGCGGATGATAAGTCCATAAATTCAAGGTAAATCCGGCCTGAACGAGAAACTGTATATTTGTTAATAATCATGTAGAGGTTCAGGCATTGGTCGATTGTGGATCTCCCTGGGCGAAAGCCATATTGGAAATCTGTCAAGATGTTGTTTGCATCAGCCCATGTGGACAACCTTTCTAACAGAATCTGTCCCAGCACTTTGACAGATGAATCCAAAAGAGATATGGGCCTGTAACACAGGGTGCTATCTCTGTTTCCTTTCTTAAAAACAGGCACTATAGTTGATAGGGACCAGGTACTAGGCAGTACCTTACTAATGGCAGCATTTATGACCGTTGTGAGGATTGGCACTCATAATTGGGGTCTAGATAAGAAGAGGTCCGGAGGGATACCATCCGGGCCAGGAGCTTTGTTCTTAGATATCCCCGCTATTCCTTTGCTGACTTCCTCGGCTGTAATAAGGAGGGACGACTTCCCTCCATCTCTAGGTTGACAAATGTCTGCTTGCCGGCAGAAAGTTCCCTCGAAGTGACAGACCCAATCCTCTTCAGTGATATGTGCATCTAGGGGCTCAGAGTTTCCCCCTGACAGAAAGGGGCAATTTACAATACTCCAAAACTGAGAACTATTTTATGGCGACAGGCCTCACTAAGTTTGCTCCAAGCCTCCTCTTTGAGCTCGTTCTTCCGCCTTGCTAATTTAGCTTTATATATCCCTCAGCTTGCCCTGATCGCAGCAAGATTCCTTGGACGGATTTGCAAGGCTGCCCTCAAATTCCTTGCAGCCCTTGAGCAGCCATGATCCAACCAGCTCCTAACACGTCCTTTCCGGGACGCCGGGGGAGCCTCAAGCAGGAGTCCAATTGTGTGTGAGATGGTTGAGAATGCTTTTAATGCGGCATCTGCCACCCCACTTCCAGTTGTACAAATGTCGAACTGCACCCACCTCAGCCCTGATCTACTGCCCTTAGTGTTCCACTGGGTACAACACTGGGGGAATTCCCTACCTTGGGGCAGGAGGTCGAGATGCACAGGGGGTTATGGTCACTATGGATACTATCCTCCACCAAAAAGTCTGAAAGGAATTCGAAAAAGGGTCTTGAAACAAAAATATAGTCTATTAACATTGAACACCCCCTTCCAGTAAAAGTCGGAAGAAAGTACTTCCTACTGTGGACCACCCTGGTCCTTGACATTGTTAACTCAAACTCGTCAACAAGGGCGTTAAAACTGTCTCCCTGGGCAGTGTGTTCAACATGCAACCCCGCCAACCGGAGGCACCCCATCCTGAATTTGGTGCCTACAACTGGATCCCCGCAAAGGTGAGTGTTAAAATCTCCTGAAATCACAAGATATCCTGTCAGGGAACACTTTGCGTCCAGATTCCTTAGGAAAATACCCAATCTAGTGATGTTACAAAGAGCTTGAAGCCGAACATTAGCATTATAGAAATTTACCAGCACCATATCAATCGACCCTTGAGATAATGAGATGGCCTGCAAACAAACATTATCAGTAGGTATTTCCTTCAATCGGCGTGGGATGCCCAAGGAAACATATATTAACAAACCCCCTTCACTCTACCCATCTGTGAAGCAGTAGCTGGCACAAAAAAAGTCTTAAAACCCTCAAGAAAAAAAGTGTTCATTGTAGCCCACGTCTCCTGAAGTATATAGTTAAACCTTATATATTATGTATGAGTACATGACTTCACTGGCAATTATCAAATATCTTGCTGTTGAAAATGCAATTAAAGTTCAAATGTTAATCCAATGCAGACATATGAACCCAGAGAGAGTGAGGAAATGACAGCCTCAGTTGTACCGCCCATTTTCAGACTTTACCATCGTGAAAGAGAGGGATATAATCAAGAAGTTCAGGTTGAATAAGCAAACAATACTGATTTATGCCATCAGCTGGAGACAAATTGTCAGCCTCACAACAGAAATCCAACATTTATTAAACCAAATGCCAAACTTATGGCAGTACTTCATTTTGTGATCACAGGATCCTTCCAATACACTGTGGCAGTATCTGGTAGAATGTCACAAACATCTTTCAGTAGTGTGCAACACGATGTTCTATCTTCAATGATGAGACACATCAACAGCTTCATCCAGATTCTACGTGAAGTCAGCAGTATTTAGCCAGTGTGAACAAGGACTTATATGGTTTGGGTTGTGTACCACATGTGATTGGAACAATTGATGACACACACATTGCCTTAGTGCCACAACATGCCAGAAAACAGGTCTACTGGAATCAGAAATACTTCCATTCAATCAACGAGCAAGTTGTCTGCTTACGGTATTTGTACATCACAAGCATCTGTGCGTTTTTCCCTGGCCCATGATTCCTTTGTACTATAGAACAGCCCCATACCCCTGCCAATGTCTCAACTTGGACCTGAGAGGCCCTGACTTGTTGGTCACTACAATCTTTCATTATATTGTTTGTGGCAGTTCTAGTTGCAAAATCTGGAATTGCGTTACATTATTTTGGCCCTTTTTTTGTCTTCGATCTAGGAGACTCATCTTATCCCAACCCACCATGGCTGTTGATACCACTGAGGAATCCAACAATGCCAGGGGAATTCTGCTTCAATGAGGCCCATGGAAGAACATGGAGGACAGTGGAGCGGGCTTTTGGGCTCCTAAATTCCAGATTTCATTGTCTGGACAAAACTTGTATAGCCCTCATCTACTCACCCGATAAGGTGTGCCAAATCACCGTGGTATGCTGCATGCTCCACAACATCACCCTGCAATGGAACATCCCTTACATCTCAGAAGATGGAGTCCTTGAAGAGCCACCAGGTGAGGGTCCTGATATGCCAAATGAGGATGACAGTGGTGAAGAGTTAGGAGTTGACTTACGTTGAGATGTTGTGGACAACTTTTTCTCATGAGTGTGAATACATCTTTACATGCTACCTCTTTCACCGTTACACCAACTATTGATGTGGTGATAAGAGAACCATGTGGTGGGAAGGGCAAGTTCAGGGAAAATCAGGTCAAAGGAGATTGTTGATCAAAGTTTGGACACATTGACCTCTGTGTTCAGTTACATTGTTTATCTCTGATTGTTTTGTGAAGCAGTGTCTTCCAAAAGTTGTCTTTGTAGTGTGGCCATTATGCTCTGGGTGATTGGTTATCTTTTTTTCTAAATCTGTTTTAGGTTTCTTCACCATGTTATCTTCATTTGGACATTTCAGAGTTGTGACATTTGTAGGGATAAGGTGCTGTTTCCAAGTACAAAGGAAACCTGGGTTGTTCCTTGGAAAGACAGACATGGATGATGTAAAAATCTTGTAACAAGGTAACTTGCACTGTGATTGAATGGAAGATTTGAAAATTACATTGGACTTGTTCTCTGTCGAGTATTGACATTAAATCAATGTGTGTGCCAATAATTTGCTCAAACACACATGATAGAGGAGCCAAATCATGCTAATCTCCTTTCACTTGGAAAAAATCCTCGTTGCGTGTGAAGTATATGTCGGTGTTGATGTGCAACATTTTTGTGGGTCATACTTCTGGAGGCACACCACTGAAACATGGTTATGACATTCCATCAGATACTGGAACAACGGTTTGGAATTATCATGTGTGTACAAAATGTAAACTGCCACGGTTTTGTCTCTTGATGTTATTAAAGTGGGATTCCTTATGTGAGCCAGACGATCTGGCTTCAGCTGATGACATGAGTCAATGTTAATTTGCCTATGCTTTCTTATTGTTTTGGACATATCCCCTTCTTCCATGTTGGGAAGGTCTTGAACTGTAAATGTGCAAACTGGCACTGAGTAGTTGTGTAATGGATGGATTGTTATGTTTGTGAAAATGTTGACAGACAAGTATTGGTCAAATGGAATAAACAAAGTAGTAGATGAATGAATGATATGACATTTCTGGAAGTCATGTTTGGAAACTGGAGTTAAAATGACCTACTTGCAAATTATCTAAGTTTACACAATTTTTTTATTTTTGTCATAGTCAAGTTATAATGAAAGAAAACAAATGCATTGATAGAGTTGAGATGTATACAAGTCTATGAGTTTTTGACTTGTCCATTTATTGTACTAAAATGATAAAATTAAAGAGGGTGAACATAACAAAAGCAAAACAAAAAGTGAAGAAGTCAGTCATGGTAAATGAAACCATAGTTGGAGAGCCACAATTGTTTGAAGTTCAATGTACAAAATACTACTGGCATCAGAAAGGCAAATGTGTCCAGAAATAGTCCACAGATTGAATGTTAGGCACACACTGGGGGAAATTAGTGTTGGAAGTACTTGCTTGTAATGGCCGAGATCTTGCCATCCTCACCTCCTGGTAATATGCGTGGATGTTCCCTCTTTCGGGGAAGGGGGATCCACAGTTGCAGGGGCTGGGGGGGCTGCAGATGGTTCTTCTGGTGGCAGGGCTCCCTTCCTGTGGCTCTGGCAATTGTAGATGGCCCAGATGTTGTAGGACCATAGGAAGGGGCAGACAGTGCTGGGAAAGCACTGCACATATGGGTGTAAATGTCCTGCAGCACCCCAGTCAGGGAGCCAATATTTCAGTTGTGGGCCTCCACCTGATGTTTCAGCTCCCTTCAACTGCTTCATCTCCTGGAGCTCGGTGAGTACCTGCCTCATCATGTCTCGGGACTGATGGTAGGCTCCCAAGGCATGGTCAATGGTGGTCTGTGTTACTGTGACCCTAATGTCCTCACTATGCTACCCGCCAAACATCCTCCCATGACCCCTACCCCCACTACCCTGTACCCTTAGCCCAGTGTGCCCCATCCAACTGGTTCCTAGGTGAGCTGGAGCTGGTGGTGTTGTGGTCTCAACATCACCCAGGAGTGGGGAGCACACCATTGGTGTCACAGTGGTAGAAACACAGGAAGTAGAGTCTTCGGTTTGCTGACGTGTTACAGCATGGGTGTGGAGCTGTTGGTGTGGGCGCAAATGGCGTCCATGGAGCCATCTGCCCATGGTGATCAGATATACCAAGCTCCTCATCGCCCTCCAGATTAACAGAAGTAATGTTCTCACTGATGGCATAATCCTGGGCTAAAGTGGAGATCTCTTCAGTGACATATTCCTGGCCACGTACTTCACCAGTTGGACCAATTGAGAAATTGAGAACATTTTTATTACTAATAGTGTGTATTGTGCATTCAAATCTTTTGAGACAAACAATATAGATAACTAGAAGACAAAGTTTATAGAGATTATAATGATGATAGCTTTCAGTGGTAACTAGCAATTTCAAACAGTACAACTTCAAATAAGCCGGTAATAAGATGTCCTGAAGTGATTAGAAAATATACCTAACATTTCCCAACCATTCAGCCGAACACAGTGTAAAGGTGAAATGTGTAATTTACAATTCCAAGGCCTAGCTTTAAAAAAGACATTGCACAATTTGGATAGATGTTTGGCATTCGTCATCATGTGAAAAATGCAGAGTACATTTTTGGAAGTACCACTTATTTTCAGCATAGTAGCTTACATAGTTTACAATTATAGTTTGAACACCCTTTGATTTGTGAAACTCATGGCATCAATTTAATTGTTTGAGAAGCACAGGACAACATTCAGAAAACAACACAAGCCATTTTCAGAAGAGAGCTTTGAATAGGGATTGATCAATACATGACACTTTACGATATATTGAAATATGTTAGACAAGAGAGAATGAGCAAAATGAGATAGCAATATTCTTTTTAGAAAACAGATACAGGGCATCATTTTTTGCTTAATCTGTTTATTAATTTGACAATAAAAAGAAACAATGTTACAGTTCACTTGTGCATCACTTACATAAATGTCACATGATTCTCTATATCACTTCAGGAGCTTCCACAGCAGTCCCATACAGCTCTTACGTTAGCCACAGTTATGCATTTGTAGATATTCGCACGAAAAAGTGCAGATCGAGTTCATCTCTATAAGTACCACAGCTAGAATTGTCACAATAAGGTCAATCATGTAGTCATTATACAGATGCGTACTTAAGAGTGTAGAACTGAGCACTATTCTTTTACACCTCAATGTGTCAAATTTGTACAGTATAAACAATTGAAGATGTTGTTATCACCGGTATCAAACTCATTATGAAATAAAAAACACTCAGATTATAACACACCAACCTGTGAAACATTCTCAACCTTCAGGCAATCCCATGCTCAGCGTCACCCCACTCTCCTAAGACATATGCCTCATCTTCCGAAGTTGCAATAAAATCATCATTACCAGCATCTTGACTTTGCCTTTAAGTGCAACTACACACACACACATATATATATATATATATATATATATATATATTCACTGAAAAAACCATAGGTTTCACACATGTTATAGTTAGCTGGACATTTCACTCGTAAAAAAACCAATGAAATTCCCCCGTTATAGTTAGTTCAGCTAACTATAACTTGCGCGCCCGCAATCCACTGCTGATGACGTCACATATTACATCACTCATGACATGGTCAGTGACATCACTCATGACATCACTGATGACATCTCAAATGACATCACTGATGACATCACTGATGACGTCATCCATTGAGTATGTGTTTCTGAACAATTTTAATATGTTTAATATATATAGGGAAAGGCCTGTTGAAGAATGAGTGGGTGTATAAGTGTGTGAATGGATGATTTTCTAGGTGTGTGACTGACTCTATAAGTGAGTCATTAAATGTATCTTATTGCAGACTAGTGACTAAACTGTGTGAATGTCTGTATGTGTCTGTATGTTGGTGTATAAGTGGCAGAATGGTTTTGTGAATCCCTATATAAGTGTGTATATGAGTTATTAATTGCTTGTCTCAGTATCTGTATGGGTTCCTGAGTGTTTGTGTGGGTAGGGTGTGTGTGACTCTATGCATAGATGTGTGAGTGGGTGATTCTATGGGTGCATGGTTTTAAGAGTGCATCTGTGATGGACTGTATGGTTGAGTGAGTGTATGTATGGGTGTGTTAGGGATTGGATGCATATCTCAGTGGTACATTTGTGACTAACTACATATGTGAAAGGCAGAATATATGCGTGTAAGAGTATATAAGTGCGTAGATATGAGAGTGTGTGATTGTGAAAGTGACTGTATGGATGAATGTGTGCTTGTATGAATGATTCTATAAGAGGGTAAGAATGTGGTACTTTTTTTATGACTAAGTGAACTTGAGTGTGTATAACCGCATAGCTGAGTACATGGGAGTGTGATTATTTGCATGACTGACTAGGTGTGAGAGTACCTCTATGGATGATTGGTGGTGTGTGAGTGTCTATATAGGTGTATAAATGCATAAGATAGTTTTGTATGGAGTGACTGTAAGTATGAGTGACTGTACAGCTGATTGATTGGAGGTGTATGTAGACCTAAGAGTTAATAAGTGGGTATGTAGTTATTGGTATTGCAGTATGTATAGTTTTGACATTTGAACTATTACATTTTGAGTTGGTGTATCAAAAGTTATATTAGGGTGTGAGAAGATGTGCTATTTTTTCACATGGATGACATCATCAGTGATGTCATCAGTGATGTCATTTGAGATGTCATCAGTGATGTCATCAGTGATGTCACTGACCATGTCATGAGTGATGTAATATGAGACGTCATCAGCAGTGGATTGCGGGCGCGCGAGTTATAGTTAGCTGAACTAACTAAAACGGGGGAATTTCATTGTTTTTTTACGAGTGAAATGTCCAGCTAACTATAACATGTGTGAAACCTATGGTTTTTTCAGTGAATTTGCAAGGTTTTTTAAATGCTATTTCCTAACTATAACGTGTGTGAAACCTATGGGTTTTTCAGTGAATTTGCAAGGTTTTTTAAATGCTAATTCCTAACTATAACGTGTGTGAAACCTATGTTTTTTTCAGTGAATTTCAAAGGTTTTTTAAATGCTAATTTTGGATTTTTTAAATATATTTTTTATATATTTCTTTTACAAAAATTTCCCTATGTATACATTTATAAATTATCTGTATCCTTTAATTTTGTGTGGGTCATTTTTTTTTTACTTTGAATTTGGATAAAGTTGAACAGCATAGTTAATATCTTCTATTAACTTATGTCCACTTTATTTCTTTTTTTTTTTTTCTATACATTTTTAGGGTGAGCGCACTGAGCGCAAACCTAGTACGTTTGCGTACGTTTTTCATGTATGCAGGCGTACGTTATCTACGTACGCATACATACGTTTTAGTGCGCGCTCGCAGCGCGCACCTAGTACGCATGCGTACGTTTTCTGTGTACGCATGCGTACGTTATATACGTACGCATACGTACGTTTTAGTACGCGCTCGCAGCGCGCACCCAGTACGCATGCGTACGTACGCATGCGTGCGTCGTACGTGCTCCACGCGCTACACTTGTGTATACGCGTAGAGTACGAGCGCTGACATTTGCGCATACGCGTGTGCTGCTTATACTTATGCGCATGTGCGCATGCGCGCGTACGCGTTCGCGCATGTGTAATTGCACGGTGCGCGCTCTGAGCTTGCTCCGTGCGCGCACCTCGGGTTATGTGATTAATAAAACAACACTTTTAATTGGTTTTCATTACTTTCAGTTTCAGATTGTTTCAACACCACACCCAATCCCCTCATGGCAAGTCATGTGATCAAGAAACATCACTTTTCATTGGTTCAAAGTACTTTCAGTTCCAGATTCTTCCAAAACTACACCCACTCCCCTCATTATTAGTTCTGATTCCCTTGGAGAAGGAGCTACTCTGTTTTTGTGAGACAATGGCAGAGCACCAGCCACCTTCTCAGAGTGAGCAGGACACTCTTGAGAGACAGAGGCAGAGGAAGCAGAAAGACTCCTTTAGATGGCAGTTTTTCACTTTTCCTGAGGGACAAAAGAAGGTGAATGCACCAAAGGTCACCTGCATACTTTGTCACCGCATCTTGTCACGTGGGAATGCTAATAAGAACTACTCTTTTAGTATTCACACTATGATGAGGCACGTTGAGAAAATGCATCCTGTGACTTTCCTTTTTCATCAAGCTTCTGGAGCAAACCCTCCACCTGCTCAGCCGATGACATCTGCAGCAGCTCAGCCGAGCACATCTTCGGCAGCTCAGCCGAGCACTTCTTCTGCAATGGTGTCTTCACCTTCTTACACACCTCTGGATATTCGTCCTTGCTTTTGGAGGATGAGTACACGGTGCATGGATTGTGCTACTCTTATTACTATGGGTGAGAGCAGTGTTGATCTCATTCAGAGAAAATTTGAGGAGCACCCTTGCACTAGGCCATAGTTTTGTTATTTTTTTTTTTCATTTTTCTCTTCCTCTGTCCCTACATTAACTCAAGGGCTCTTTTTAGAGCCACCTAAAATCAAAACACAAAAACTTGTTTTTTGAATCTATTTGTCATTTTTTTTGGCAGTGACGTTTTTTTTAAAAAAAACTCATTTTTTTCACCTTTAGTAAACCTTCAGGGACTCCCTGACATGCTATCTAAACACTTAAACTTGATTTTTATTTCGATTTTTTTAAAAAAAAATTCCGGGTGCGCGCAGAGTGCGCGCACCTCGTGATGTTTTTAAAAAAAATTAAAATCATTTTTTTTGCCCTTCGTGGTCCTACTGTGACCCCCTGACAATGGCTTGGGGGTCAAGAACTCCCTACTCTGCCCCCTATTCACGTTCTCCACCTTTCCTTTTCAGTGCGACAGACAAAATGGCGGCCGACACTTCCTGATTTCGACCGATTCGAATGTTTACTGACATCTAACAACCAATCAGAATTACGCTCACGTACGGCAGGGTGCGCGCACAGGGCTTGCACCGTGCGCGCACCCTGCGCGCGTATGGATATTGATATGCTTTTAAATGCTATTTTCTCAGGAAATACTGAACAGATTTACACCAGACCTGCAAAAGGCACTTCCTTGACCTTATGGCTACCTCTCTGCCAAATTTCAAGTAATTCTGTTCAGCCGTTCGGGCTGTAGCTGCGTCTAAAGGTCCAATGGAAAAATGCATGGGGAAAACGCGTTTTGGGACCCCCCTTTTTTCTCGGCCCCCACTTGACGAATCACCCCGAGACTATCAGGGTAGGAGCTGAACGGAGCGCCCCATTCGTTTTGAAAATTTCGCGAGGATTCGTCAACCGGCGCCAAAGTTATTCAAAATAGAAATTTGAGATTTCCTATGGAAACACGGTCCTAACTATAACTATCTACTGGCGACCGCCAGTAGATAATATATCTATATCTATATCTATATCTATATCTATATATATATATAGATATAGATATAGATATTATCTACTGGCGTTCGCCAGTAGATAGTTATAGTTAGGACCTATTTTCCATTGGAAATCCGCAACATTCTATTTGGAATAACGTTAGCGCCGGTTGATGAATCCTTGCGAAATTTTCCAACCTTTTGCCCAGCTCCGCCCCTCTCCTACCCTGAAAGTTTTGCGGTGATCCGTCAAACGGAGGCCGAGAAAAAAGGGGGGTCCCAAAACACGTTTTCCCCATGCAATTTCCCATAGGATCTGTTGTTGCAGCTACAGCCCGAACCGCTGAACGGAATGACACCAAATTTGGCAAAGAGGTAGTCCTCAGTTCGGACTCGTGCCTTTTGCATATATGGTGTGAATCTGTTCAGTAGTTCCTGAGAAAATTAGGGTAAAAAAGTTAGTGATATCTATGGCCGTGGAGGATCCGCGGACCGTAAGCGTACCCCCCCCCGAACCGAGCGCCCACCCTCCCCGAACCGAGTGCGCACCTTCCCAATCGCGCGCTGAATGCTAATTGGCTGTCGAGTGTCTCTCTACATTCTAAACAAGGAACTGTTGGCGGCCATTTTCTGCCTCGGTAGAAGCGAGGCTGAAGATGCAAAGGGAATAAGTGTATAAAACATATAAAGGGGGCAGAGTGGAAATACTCTGACCCTCTAGAGGTGCTTAGGGGGTCCCAGAAGGACCCCCTGGGGCCCCCTTTTTAAAAAAAAAAACACGGGGAAATGCACGCACGGTGCGCGCATCCTATCGCGTTGGATGCACGGATTCTCTCGCGGTGGGAGCGCGGATCAACAGCAACGTTTTTTGAAAAACGACAAGAAATCATTGGTTGTATGACAACTTTCTACACTGAAAGGTAGGGTGTATATTTCTGTTTTTTAAAGGTATGATTGTTATTGGTTAACAAAAACAGATTGTAAGGAGCATTATATATGATAAGCTGATATGTTGAAAAGTCAAGCACACTTCCTGTCTTGTGTAGGAACATTGTGTGCTGAACTTGTGACCTGTGAGCTCAGTGCAGTGTTCCATGACCTGTTTCTATGGTAACAGGCAGAAGGCAGATTGGGGGAACGGTTGAAATGTATTTCAGTTGGAAAGGGTTGAAATGTTTAACCAATAGAAATGTGTGTTTGCTTTTGAGGTTATGTGCGAAGGATTGGGATTTGATGTTTACATGTATATGTGTGGAAAATGAAAGGGAAACTTTTTCATTCTTTGCTTTTGCTGAAAGGTGCACAGTGCAGAGATTCTGTAAAAGAAAATATGGTGAGTGATTGATATACTTCTTAATCTACAAAAGAACTTGAAAGATTAGTTATTTAATTGTGAGGGGATGTATGTAGACTATTTTGATTTTAATCAGACTAATGTATTTTTCCTGCTAAAGTGTAGGGAGTACTTTTTCTCTCTACAATGTGTGTGCATGTAGAAACCATTCTGTGATAAGCATTTGTGTTTTTCATGTGTTTGTAAACAGATAACTGAGCAGTTTTTATATTTTGGTAGAATAAGAAACCAGTCATTGTTTATGAATTTGTGAAATGAGTTATGTTATGTTTCTATACTAAAATGTAGTACTACTTCTAGATGAAGAAATGTGTTTTGGTATAGTGCAAGGGATAGTGTTGTTTGTCTAGAATCACACAGTGAGTCTGTGTGCATTTGGGAACCACTGTGAGAGAAGCATTTGGTAACATCGTGTATTTGCTGACAGATAACTGTTTTAACTTGTCATGTTGTGAGGTTTTAGTAGCATTAGAAGACAGTTATGGCTTATGATTTGATTAAATGAGTCAGGCTTTGACATAAAAGTGCAGTCCTGATATATGTATATTGTGTGCAGTTCCATTACCACTTCCACTGTAGTGAATGAGTTTTGGTAAACTCCTAGGGATAGTGTTGTTTGTCTAGAATCACATTGTGAGTCTGTGTGCATTTGGGAACCACTTTGAGAGAAGTGTTTGGTGACATTGTGTATTTGCTGACAGATAAGTGTTGTAAAACAAGTCGTGTTGTCAAGTTTTAGTAGCATTAGAAGACCGTTATGGCTTATGCTTTCATTATATGAGTCAGGCATTGACAGTAAATTGCAGTTGTGAAATATGTAGATTGTGTGCAGTTCCCTTACCACTTGCACTGTAGTGAATGAGTTTTGGTAAACTCATAGGGATAGTGGTGCTTGTCTAGAATCACACTGTGAGTTAGTGTGTATTTGGGATCACTGTGAGAGAAGCATTTGGTAACATCATGTATTTGCTGACAGATAACTGTTTTAAAACCTGTCATGTTGTGAAGTTTTAGTAGGATTAGAATCCAGTCTTTGCTTATGCGTTGATTAAATGAGTCATGCTTTGACACTGATGTGGTGTACTTAAATATGTAGATTGTGTGCAGTACCATTAACTCTTCCAGAGTAGTGAATGAGTTTTGGTAAACTCCTAGGATAGTGTTGCTGGTCTAAAATCACACTGTGAGTCTGTGTGCATTCGGGTAAGGATTGTGAGAGAAGCATTTGGTAATATCGTGTATTTGCTGACAGATAACTGTTTTAAAACCGGTCATGTTGTCAAGTTTTAGTAGCATTAGAAGCCAGTCTTTGTTTATGCTTTGATTAAATGAGTCAGGCTTTGACACAAAAGTGCAGTCCTGAAATAGGTAGATTGTGTGCAGTTCCCTTACCACTTGCACTGTAGTGAATGAGTTTTGGTAAACTCATAGGGATAGTGGTGCTTGTCTAGAACCACACTGTGAGTTAGTGTGTATTTGGGATCAGTGTGAGAGAATCATTTGGTAACATCATGTATTTGCTGACAGATAACTGTTTTAAAATCTGTCATGTTGTGAAGTTTTAGTAGCATTAGAATTCAGTCTTTGCTTATATGTTGATTAAATGAGTCATGCCTTGACACTGATGTGCTGTACTTAAATATGTAGATTGTGTGCAGTCCCCTTACCCCTTCCACAGTAGTGAATGAGTTTTGGTAAAGTCCTAGGATAGTGTTGATTGTCTAAAATCACACTGTGAGTCTGTGTGCATTTGGGTAAGGATTGTGAGAGAAGTATTTGGTAACATTATGTATTTACTGGCATGATAACTGTTTTAAAACCTGTCATGTTGTCAAGTTTTAGTAGCATTAGAAGCCAGTGTTTGCTTATGCGTTGATTAAATTAGTCAGGCATTGACTTTAAAGTGTAGTCGTGAAATGTGTAGATTGTGTGCAGTTCCTTTACCACTTCCACTGTAGTGAATGAGTTTTGGTAAACTCCTAGGGATAGTGTTGTTTGTCTAGAATCACACTGTGAGTCTGTGTGCATTTGGGAACCTCTTTGAGAGAAGTGTTTGGTAACATTGTGTATTTGTTGACAGATAAGTGTTGTAAAACATGTCATGTTGTCAAGTTTTAGTAGCATTAGAAGACAGTTATGGCTTATGCTTTCATTATATGAGTCAGGCATTGACAGTAAATTGCAGTTGTGAAATATGTAGATTGTGTGCAGTTCCCTTACCACTTGCACTGTAGTGAATCAGTTTTGGTAAACTCATAGGGATAGTGGTGCTTGTCTAGAATCACACTGTGAGTTAGTGTGTATTTGGGATCAATCACTGTGAGAGAAGCATTTGGTACCATCATGTATTTGCTGACAGATAACTGTTTTAAAACCTGTCATGTTGTGAAGTTTTAGTAGGATTAGAATCCAGTCTTTGCTTATGCGTTGATTAAATGAGTCATGCTTTGACACTGATGTGGTGTACTTAAATATGTAGATTGTGTGCAGTACCATTAACTCTTCCAGAGTAGTGAATGAGTTTTGGTAAACTCCTAGGATAGTGTTGCTTGTCTAAAATCACACTGTGAGTCTGTGTGCATTTGGGTAAGGATTGTGAGAGAAGCATTTGGTAACATCGTGTATTTTCTGACATATACCTGTTTTAAAACCGGTCATGTTGGGAAGTTTTAGTAGCATTAGAAGCCAGTCTTTGCTTATGCTTTGATTATATGAGTCAGGCTTTGACATAAAAGTGCAGTCCTGAAATATGAAGATTGTGTGCAGTTTGCTTACCACTTCCACAGTAGTGAATGATTTTTGGTAAACTCCTAGGTATAGTGGTTGTTGTCTAGAATCACACTGTGAGTCTGTGTGCATTTGAGAACCACTGTGAGAGAAGCATTTGGTAACATTGTGTATTTGCTGACAGATAACTAATTTAAAACCTCTCATGTTGTCAAGTTTTAGTAGCATTAGAAGCTAGTATTTGCTTATGCATTGATAAAATGAGTCAGGGTTTGACACTAAGGTGCAGTACCATGTACTATTCTGTTCACTGTGGCAGAACTGAAAATTTTAAAGTTTTACCTAAGCACTGTCCTAGAAGTAGTTTGATTATTTAGTCAGTTTCTAAGTACCAAATAGACTGCTTCAAATGTCTATGCAGTATGCATGTAGTGTTCTAACATACTATACACTTGTCTTTTACACCTTCAATTCCCTAGTCAGTATCCATACACTTCCAGGAAATAGCCTGTCACTTCCTTTGCAGTCCTCTAGAGACCCATTCAACAGCATGTACTAATCCATTCACTGTGCCAAAACCCAAACACTTATAAATTCACCAAGACACTCTCTTTCCTGTACTCTAATGATTCAGTCACTGCCTAAGTATTCATGCACAGAGCCAGGTCTTAGCATATGAACTTCTTCAAACCCCTATCCACTATGCATGCAGTCCTCTAAGCACATACACACGTGTCTTTCACACCTTCAATTCCCCAGTCAGTATCCGTTCACTTCCAGCAAACACCCTGTCACTCCATTTGCAATCCTCTAGTGACCCATTCAGCATCATGTACTAATCCATTCACTGCGCCAAACCCTAATAAATTCACCCAGGCACTCTCCTTGCAGTACTCTAATGATTCAGTCAGTACCCAAGTAATCATCCAGTGACCCAGGCCTTAGTATATGGACTGCTTCAAACCCTTATCCACTATGCATGCAGTCCTCTAACCACCTACACAATTGTCTTTCAAACCTTCAATTCCCTAGTCAGTATCCATACACTTTCAGGAAATACCCTGCCACTCCCTTTGCAGTCCTCTAGTGACCCATTCAGCACCATGTACTAATCCATTCACTGTGCTAAAACCCAAACACTTATAAATTCATCAAGATACTATCTTTGCAGTACTCTAATCATTCAGTCAGTGCCTAAGTATTCATACACTGAGCCAGGCCTTAGCACATGGACTGCTTCAAGCCCCTATGCACTATGCATGCAGTCTTCTAACCACCTAGACACTTGTCTTTCACACTTTCAATTTCCTAGTCAGTATCCATACAGTCCAGCACTTGTGACTGCCTTTGCACTCCTCTAGTGACCCATTCAGTACCAAGTACTAATCCATTCCCTGTGCGAAAAGCCTAGCACTTATAAATTCACCTAGGCACTCTCCTTGCTGTACTCTAATCATTCAGTCAGTACCGAAGTAGTCATGCAGTGAGCCAGGCCTTAGCACATGGACTGCTTTAAATGCCTATGCAGTATGGGCGCAGTCCTCTAATCACCTACACAGTTGTGTTTCACACCTTCAATTCCCTAGTTAGTGTTCATACTCTTCTAGCAAACACCCTGTCACTCACCCAGTGTGTCTCCTTATTGTACTGTAATCATTTAGTCAGTTAGCATGTAGTCTTTTAGTGAGGTAGGCTTTAGGGCATGAACTGCTTCAAAGTAGTATGCACTATGCATGTAGTGTTTTAACGATCGTCACACTTGTGGTTCAGGGCTATAGTTTCTTAGTCAGTTTTTATATAAAATGTGTTTGTACAGTAATGGAATAGTATACATTTGAAAGTTATTAATATACATTTATTTGTGATTCAGGAGTGTTTCTCATCTGTTTGCACTCTTCTTGTGCAAGATTGTTTGGATGAAAGGTCCTTAGGTGTTTCATCATACTTGCTGTGCCGCATGAGTATTTTTTGTTAGGATCCCCTCGTAACAAGCAAATCTTGCGAATGAAGACGGTGGCATTGGTCTTTGTTTGCCCCTTGGAAAAAGTTAAAAATGTATTCACCACTGAAGAAAAACGTTGTGGGTGTGGTGCCTTCTGCAAAAAAAATTCCTCAGATTCGGTAAATATTTTAAAGCGGCCACATTTACAGTTTTTGTAAGTTAAACTTATAACATTTTGTTAGCTGTATACATTTTATATATCTGTGATTTGTTTCTTGTGGTATTTTGTTGAGAATACCATGTTGGTTCTTTTTTAACAATCTTTTTGATTTTCCAGGTCTGTCGTCGACATCCGTGGTTCCCACAGGAGTGTTCCGCCTTGTTGTTTTGTATTATTGTTGTTACATTTTGTTTATTAGTTTATTGTTTATATTCATGTTAATAAAAAAATAAAGTTTGAAAATAGTTTATCGTTTATATATTTATTATTATAAAAAATAAAGTTTGAAAAAAAAAATAATAATGTTTTTGGTTGTTCTCTTAACTGCTGTGTGACTCTTTCTTGTTCTTATTACTGTTATTTGATGGAGTCCACCATGGTGTTAAATTTTGGGGCACTTATCGCTGGAATACTAGTGATATCTGCAGTTTGCACCAACTTCTGAATAGTGTGTTAGATTTATCTCAACTTTACTTCCGTTAAAGTGCTGATAATGAAATGGAGAGTAGCCGTTCCCGTGCAAAAAGACATGAGGTGCACCTTTGCGATTTATTCTAAATACTAAAATCCTGTATTGTATTGCACTGAGGTATTGGCTGCACTTACAGTGTACACACAAAATCTACTAAGAAATCTCATTGTATTTATATTGATTGGGAATAGTGCGTCAGGTGCTGGATCTTGACGAGATACACTGCTCAGTTCGTATATTGTTGTGCACACGAAAAAAATCACATCACAACTTTCACACCAATTGCAATGCGAAACAAATTCCGGCGATAAGACACGTTAGCACCAGGGATTTTACACCTGCTTTCTGCTGGTGTTAAGCAGGACAAGTACCTGCACCATAAAAGGGAACACAGCCAAGAGCCACACCAGAACACCCACAGGTGCCATAGAGTCAATGAGCATGATACAGGGATAAATAGATACGCAAGTCGCAGCACGCCTCAGCCCGTAGAGGACTGAGAGGACCCCAATGATGAAGCATGTCACCGTGGGGAAACCCTGGTGAGTGAGGGGACTCAAGAAAGGAATTGTCCTGTCCCTTTCTTTTCCTTGGGTGTTCTTTCGGGAAACAACTGCCTTCCTGACACCCCTAGGTTAGGTTCTCATAACCTGAAGATTCAGGCTATTTATCTATTTATGTATACAATGGGAGGGTGAACCTAACCGTTAAAAACCTCTCCTTCCCCCCTTTTTTGATACATGATACAGGGATACCCATGAGGGCCAGAAGACTCATCTCAACAACTCCAGGACCAACAATGCCCCCCAAACCCACATCTTAGTAAGTGTGTCCCCGTGGTCATTGTCTTAGCATGATAGGCACGAGCCTGCAACATCACAGTGTGCTGTCACCTCAGCATTGGCAGTGAGCCTGGATGTGTAGCTATGTATGCATCCTCCTGTATGCACAACTGGCGTGTGCTGGTCTGTTGTTCACAGGTCAGTGCAGGGGTGTGCCTATCCGGCAAGGGGAACGGGATGTCTCGGACATGTCCGTGTACAGGAAGTGCGGTAAGTGTGTCTCTGTGTTCTGGTGTGGCCTGTTACAAGATCCGCAGCAGTCGATGTTGTAAAGTGGCATGCACCACCTCCAAACGGCACTGTGATGTTGTTGTTGGATTGTAGCAGGACATGCGCAAATAGGAATTACAATGGCATGCCGTACGAGTGCACGTGATACAACAGCTCACCGTACAAAAGTGTGGGGGCTCGTGGGAGGGAGGAGCAGCCGTTTGGCAACATAGCACACAGTGAACTCGACCATGTGCCACATGCTGGGCATCTCATCAATGATGACCACGGTCGCAGACATCCCACAACACCAATGACTGGCCTTTGTACACATCCTGTATGAATGCAGCATGGTTTTCACTTCTATGCTCGTTCAGTGGTGTGATGTTGGCAGGTTGTGTGACTTGTGCTCCTTGTTGGTGTGTTTCATTTTGGCCATTGTTTGTCTATATGTGCGTTGTACTTAATTGTGCATGTGTGCCATTCTGCCCATCTCCCCTCCTCCCCCCACTCCCTGCTTCTTCCTCTTCCTAGTGCTGTTGTGTCTATAATTTTGTTGCTGCACACATAAATACATGTAAAGAATAAATTAGAATAGTTCCTTGATTCTTTTAGGTTTCAAAACTTCTCTATTGATTTCTTTTTAATTTTCCATATGAACCGTTTTTTTAAATATTCAACAACACATAGAAGTCAGAAGTGCAACATATTCTATCAACACACTTTCTAGAACATTCTACAATACGTGCAGGTTAAAAGTTCATCAATTTTCTAAAACTTTACGATATTTTTTTGTAACATTTTCTTGAACATTTAACAACACATGCAGGTTAAAAGTTGACGATTGTTTTAAGTTCGAACAGTGCCTTCCAAATGCAAGTAGCAGGTGTGGTTGAGCTGAGCAAATTTTATCCTATGATATGTACTCCACGTTGAAACTGCTTTTTCTTAACCAATCACAAAGATGCTTTTCCACAAAACTAATGTGCACCCTACTTTTAAAAAAGAATGCTTTTCATGATATCTTCAGAGATAAGTTATAGATAGGAATTAGCATTTAAAAAACCTTTGAAATTCACTGAAAAAAACCATAGTTTTCATGCACGTTATAGTTAGGAATTGGCATTTAAAAAACCTTAGAAATTCACTGAAAAAAACATTGGTTTCAGGGGTGTTATAGTTAGCTGGACATTTCCCTCGTACAAAACCCTAGAAATTCCCCTGTTATAGTTAGTTCAGCTAACTATAACTCGCGCCCCCGCAATGCACTGCTGATGACGTCACATATTACATCACTCATGACATAGTCAGTGACATCACTGATGACATCACTCATGACATCTCAAATGACATCACCGATGACATCACTGATGACGTCATCCATGTGATAAATTAGTGCATCTTCTCACACCCTAATATAACCTTTGATACACCGACTCAAAATTTCAGATGGCCATTTTGACAACCATAGATACTCCAATACCAATAACTACTCACCCACTCATTGACTATTAGGTCTACATACATCTCCACTCACTCACCTGTACAGTCACTCATACTTACAGTCACTCTGTGCATTTATACACCTATATAGACACTCACACACAGCCAATCATCCATTGAGGTACTGATACATCTAGTCAGTCATGCAAATAATTAATCACAGTAAAATTTACTCACCTATACAGTTAAAAACACTCAAGTTCACTTACTCATAAAAATACTAACAAATACTGTGTCTTCCTGCAGAAACAGCACATGACACAGATATCCTTGCACTATGACGCATACAGCCACTCCCAAAATCACACACTCTCACATATAGATAGTTATATACTCTTACACACATATACACTGCGTTTCCATATGTAGTTACTGACACATGTGCAACTGAGATATACATTCAATCACTAACACACCCATTCATACACTCATCCAACCATACAGTCCATCACATATGCACTCTTAAAAACATGCACCCACTGAATCACCCACTCACACATCTAGTCACAGAGTCACACACACCCTACCCACACAAACACTCAGGCACCCATACAGATACTCAGACAACCAATCAATAACCCATATAGACACTCATATAGCTATTCACAAAACCATGCAGCCACGTATACACCAACACACAGACACATACAGACATTCACACAGTTTAGTCACTAGTCTGCAGTAAGATACATTTAATGACTCACTTATAGACTCAGTTACGCACCTAGAAAATCATCCATTCACACACTTGTACACCCACTTATTTTTCAACAGGCCTTTCCCTATATATATTAAACATAATAAAACTGTTCAGAAACACGGACTCAATGGATGACACCATCAGTGATGTCATCAGTGATGTCATTTGAGATGTCATCAGTGATGTCACTGACCATGTCATGAGTGATGTAATATGTGACGTCATCAGCAGTGCATTGCGGGGGCGCGAGTTATAGTTAGCTGAACTAACTATAACAGGGGAATTTCTAGGGTTTTGTACGAGGGAAATGACCAGCTAACTATAACACCCCTGAAACCAATGGTTTTTTCAGTGAATTTCTAAGGTTTTTTAAATGCCAATTCCTAACTATAACGCCCCTGAAACCTTTGGTTTTTTCAGTGAATATATATATAAATAACATCACCTTTGCATTATCAGTTTCCGCATTTCCCTTAAGATGGTGCCTCTATTCCGATAGTGGAGCAACTTAAAGATGAATGGGCGAGGGTTTGCACCCGGGAAGGGGACCCGGTGAGCACTCTCGATCGAGAAGTGGGGCGAAAGTGATGTCTTTGACAGCAAGCCCTTCAGCCATTGTTCAGTGAACTCCACAGCATTCTGGCCCTCCAATCCCTCCAGGAGACCTATCAGGTGGATGTTATTTCAGCAGGAGCGACCCTCCGCATCCTCCACCCTACCTTCCAGGTGGCAAAGCCGTACTTTATAGTCCTTCATTTGCTGAACCATTTTGGTCGTGACGGGTTGAGTTATGGCCAGTGTGTGTTCGACAGTGGTGACTCGCTCGGACAATTTTCGATAATCTGCATGCAGGAGCGTTAACTCAGTGGCTACATTAGCAATTTTAGCCTCCAGAGAGAGTCTGGAACTCCCATGGCCCGTACCCCTCGTGCGTCCTATCTCCGATACTTCCAGCCAGCAATCTCATCCACTCAGCCACATGCTGGGCCTTGGTGTCTCCCTGCACTCCCAGTGGCAGCGCAAATGTGGCATTCTCAGCCATATAATGTGTGGTCTCACTCCCTCCGGAGCCTCACATCTTTGCCGGCGTAAAGGGGAGAGAAGCAAAGCAGTAGGCGAGGACAACAAGAGAAGAAAAAGCAGGGAGAAAGCAAGAAGAGGGCCCTGACCTAGTGCAGCTTAATAACTGTCCTCCGTAACACACACTGCACCGCCCCAGGTGGCACACCTCCACTTCTATCTCTTTAGCTTGGGCAACAGTAACCAGTTCAGGCCGACCCTGCTGCTCCAATCAGCCCCCACAGACCTACCGGAAGCCGGTTATGGCAGTTGAGAGATATAGCTGGCATCACAAGGTTAGCAGTACCAGGCCTTTCCTAGGCAGGACTGAGCAGTTGTGTGTAGTCACGGGTCAGTGCAAATAGAGCCGATGAACATTTAGTTCAACAGATGCAGGGAGCACAGTCAAAAGATCGGGCCATCTGCCTTTGTATGTCCATATTACAGTTTGAACAAACTTATCATATATTTATCTCTATATTTCTTCAAATCTTATCCATATTTTTCATCTCAAATTTAAATGAATTGAATAATAGGTATTCAAAACTTCCATATTTTATTCACGTTGTGTGATTTAAAATTGTAACAGTTCAAGATGGTATGTTCCTCGATTTGTAACATCATACAAATCATTCATTATACCCAATGCATTTCGAGAATAATCTCTTCTTCAGGGGTAACTGTAAAACATTCAAAGAAAACATCCCATTACAATCAACGTAATTAAATCAAATCTCCCCCTTATTTTAAATACATCGTTGCACTTATACTGAAAAGAAATCGCATATTACCACACAAAAACTAGCTGAATTGCTTTCTTTTCCCTTACTGCCCATTCTCTACCTGAAAATAAAATGCTACCCTATCACATAAAGGATAATGAATTTTAACTCACATTGTGTATGTGAACAACAAAGATCTCCAACCGCTCAGTGGGCCAAACTCGTTCCTCCATCAACATCTTTCCTATACATGCTCAGCCACTCCCCACACCTTTAAACCTGAAGCTAATAATACCTCGTGACCTCAACCCTTTCCGATAAGGAAACAAACGAAATACTGAACTCATAAACTCTGCGTGCAACAAATAAATAACTGGAAATAAGCCTGAGTGAAAAATGCACAAATTAATCCACATAAAAAGAGATTGGAATATGATTGCCGAATCACATAATAAAAATAATTGTCAGAGCAATCCTTTTGCCAGCTTCACAGCGGGCAGAGAGACAGATGAAAACGTAACTCTCAGCATGCAGAAGTGTTTCACGTGATGATGCAAAGAGAGCCGATGAACGTTTAGTTCAACAGATGCAGGGTGCACAGCCAAGAGATCAGGCCACCTAATGGGGAGGTCTGTGGGGCCTCCCTATTAGATGGGTTTTAGCCCTGGGAGGTGATGTTGCCAGGGCTTATAGAGCCCATGGAGGAGGGCCGAGTGCGCCCCCTTCTTTTTATCAATAATGCCATGAGTAGGTGGTTGTCCCAAGGGCTCAATGATCATAAGAAGGGGAGCCCCGAGTGCCCCCCTCCTTTTTTCAAAGAATGGCCCAACCCAGGGGCTGTAAACTAAACAAACATGGGAGACTGCACTGGAGCTGAGTCCCAAGATGGCTGCCAACACTTCCTGATTGAAGTTTTGGCAGCCAATCAGATCTCTCCAGGAGATCCATGCTTAGGCTCCGCCCAGATTTTCTTATTTTTTTCTCTTAAATTTCTCAACAACTACTGAATGGATTTACACTGGATAACTGAAAGTGTGACCTGTGAATCAAAATCTACGTTCCTGCCAAATTTGGTGTAATTCTATCCATCGGTTCGGGCTGTAGTCAAGTACAAAACTCCTATGGGAATTAACATGGGTAATCATATTTTTCTCGGCCCTTGCTTGACGGATCACCCCAAAACCCCTTGCACAACACGACTCACTCTGACACTTTGGGGGAAAATGTGAAGATTCATCAAACCGCAACAAACATATAGGCAAGTCAAAAAACACTTTTTCTATAGAAACATGGTCCTAACTATAACTACCTACTGGCCACCGCCAGTAGGTAATATAATCATTTCTATCTATGTGTATCTCTCCCTCTCTGTCTCTTTCCCTCACCTATGCAGTACACAACCTGGAGAGTTTACTTAAAATACTGCTAAACGTTGCCTTCACATCCTTCACTGACCCTTATATGGCAGCAGTCTACTTACATAAGCCGGTGGGGGGCAGAGATTTCTTTACTCTGTGGTGGAGCTCTCCAAAAAATAGTCAGAACCATTCATATCCAAGTAATATATGATTCCACCAGGTCTTATATAGCTCATGCATCACAAACAAGATATTTTAGGCATCCTAATTAATTCAAAAACATTATAGTGTCAACTGTGCATCTTTGAATGTATTCTACAGGGATAAAACATTTTACATGCATAAGGACTGATTCACCAACGAATATGCAACATTTTGGAAATGTATGCATTGTAGGTTTCCTTCTATGATTTATGTAGACTTTTTGGACATTCTTAAAAAATTCTCAAACGGGCACATTGAAAGTAGCACAGCTTTTATCTTCCCCTGAATACGTGTATGGCCCTATGCTTAGTTGTGTGAAGTATTTTAAAGTAGATTGGAACGGTTATTTTAAGCATTTTTCTCAACCAGGATCATAATTCTGTGAACGAAGGTCTGCCATTTTTGCTCACCGTGCTGTACTCAAGGCCAAAACGTGCTGTGAGAGATCTTTTTTTAAAATAGATTGGTGCAGGATAGGGGATCGGAAAGCTTTGAGGCCCTTATTTATGAAGGCCTTGTGCCACCGGTGCGTCACTTTTAAAATGAGAAAAAGGGACGTACCTGCGGCGCAAGGCCGTAGTAAATAAGCCTTAGGGGCTTATTTACAAGACTCTTGCGCCACTCTTGCATCGTTCTTAACATGAGAAAAGTGACGTACGGGTGGCGCAAGGGGCTTGTAAATAACCCCCAGAGGAGCTTATTTACAAGGCTCTTACACCACTTTTGCTCATTTTTACCATGGGATAAGTGACGCAAAAGTGTCGCAAGGGGCTTGTAAATCTGCCCTTTAGTACGCAAATCTCACTTGCAATACCCATAGTATGAAGTTTACCGATTTTCCCATGGATTCACTAGTGGAGAGTTTTCTCGCTTTATTACCTACTACCATTTCCTTTCACGTGCCAAAATGTACCCGTAAGTACAAAGAGGCTCTGAAAATGGATGTGAATTTTCATCTCAGTAAACTTTAAAACTATTGCTCTCGTGTCTGTGAAGTAGAATAAAGGTGGCTATTATGTTCCTCTCAAAAAAACTTACAATGGGTTCAAAAACTCTCATTTTAATGTGAAGGATCACCTGCGAAAAATTTCGGGAATACAATTAGTAATCGTAGTACTCATGAAAATTGCATGAAGTTTGCAGGAAAAATGCTTTGCAACTTTGCACACCCCTACCCCGTAGACAAGGACATGTCAGGTAAACTCAGATGCATTTGCTCCTTATTTCTTCAGTGGAAGGTCTTGTAAGTTGCCTTAATGTGGTTTTTCTAGACGAGCAATTGTATAATCTGTTCAGAGAGCAAGTAAACTAGGGTCACATTATCTGTAGTAAATGATTTGTAAAAAAATAAAAATAAAGAAACAGAACTATGAAAAAGTAAATCAGATTTTTTGTTGTTGAAATATTTGTTTTTCCAGAAATATAAATGAGCATTCTTAGATACCCTTTTGGAGTATGCCCACCCGAATCTAACAATGGCCTTTTCTTTTTCAGTTAAATATTTTTCAAGCACAAAATCTTACAAATATTGAGCTCGCAGGATGGCTCAGTGAGTTGAACTATTATTGTGAAATGGAAAGGTCAACGAAGGATTCTAGGTTTTACCCGTATGCATCCATGGGGAAAAGCATTTTTACATAAAGTCCTCCGTCCTTTCATAGGGCGGTAAATACCTTCATTCATACCTATAGCCCCTTTATCCTTTCCTAACTATGTGCACTGTAATCATGCAATAAATGTTTTGTTTCCAAATGTATATTTTAAATATTTTTCTACTGTACTATTGCTCAAGCACATTCGTCTATGATGATTCTGCTCTGTTCTACAATATCGGTTTTTTGCTCCTTGGAAACTCCTCCCCTGCCCTTATGGCTAGGTTCATCCTATATAAATACCACATATACATAAATAAATAAATTCAATGATAAATTGGCACACAGTTTCGAGTCCTATTCTGCCACCTCCTCCAGCTCATATGCTATGCTGGGTGCTGAAAATCTACGTGGACATATCTGCTGCTAGCAATGTATCTTTAAACGAGCGCACTTTTTCCTGTGATGAAATATTCTAGGACTAGAAATGGAGGCTGCTTCGCCTCTTGCAGTAGGGCGCGAAGTAATGCATTATTTGCTGTCTGTTCATAATTGATTAAATGCATTTTCCAGGAGAAGTCGTGCTGTTTTTTTCTAATGAAGTGTTGGGAATATGGAATTCAATATGTTCTTAATATTCATTCCATTCCTTATTGGTCATAGTTAGGAGACACCATTATGACATAAGCCCCGCCTTGTTAAAACTGCCCGTTGCCTCTTCCCCCAACACACACACACACACACACGCTAAAAAACAAAAGCGAGCAATAGTGGTGAGAAAATAATAACCGAAGGAAAATGAGCAAAGTTGCACTGACTCCTCGGATTAAAGCTGCTACATTCACAGCCTCACACCTAATCCCCCTGAGAACAAGTGAAGATTAGAATGTCACTCTGTGCAGACAAGTCATTTCTACAGCAGGTTACGGTAGATTTCCCAGCTGTCAATCAAGCGCTCACACCGTAACACACACATTTCCCCCCATACACACACACATGCACCCATGGCGCGCTTTCCCATCCTTTTCAAATTGTCCCCTTCACAGTGTACCAGCAATTTCCGCAGCAAGAAGTGCACGCGACACTAAGTCATGGAATCTTCGGCAGCACGAAGTGGAATGTCTTGCCTGGCTTGGAAACATGTTAATAATATGCTATGTAAGAGACTTCTGCAATGGCACCGAAGCAGCATTGCGTCTGGTGCCAACGCTGATGTAGTTATTACACACGTGCTAACCGAAATGGTAAAATGTTAAAAGAAAAACTGCGATAGGAACAAACGATGCAACACATAGTGCTTGAATCTGGCGTGAAAAAGAAAAGAGCGCATGTGGAATAAAGTGTAAAGTATCCAGCGTTACATTTTAAAACTAAGAAATTCTCTCTGTATTACCTAATGAGTCCTAAAATGGACCGCAGCTGTATGAGTTGAACTGCTTCGTGTGTTCATTTTTAGGTCTCGCCTGACCCAGCGCATGCGCTGGTCTGGCGAGACTTTTTGAGAGGGCTCCAAAAAGTGCTACCAGGCCAGCCTAGAGCTACAGTGCATGTGCGTGGCCGCGCGCGCTTGACGCGAGTACTTTCACTTTGATGTTTGATCGCGATCACGATCGCGGCCGCACGGCCGCTTGGCATAATCAATAGGTCTCGCTTTTGGGACCTTATAAGTATTTAGTTATGCAACTGTTGCATGGCTAAACACTTATAAGGTCCCAAAGGCGAGACCTATTGGCTATGCCAATGCTTGTTGGACTTGGGGTGAGAGCCTGCCCAGAACAATGAATAACTCAGCTATGACAACTCCTTTCACACAACATGAAACAGCAAAGAAAGCGACGGAAAAGTGTGAGGCAAACAAGCCAGCAAATTATAGGGAGATTCTGTCATACACACGCTCAAACGTCGAGGGGAGGCTTATCATGTACCAGGATGTGTGGAATAGATTAGCAGATTTTGAGGCACACAATTCAAAAATGTAAATTTTGAGGCCTTTCAGCTGCCTTTATTTTACTACAATTCTTTCTTTTTTCATGCTTTTGCCACCAAAGACGGAGAACATATTTTTGTAAAGTCTAATAGAAACATGAATATCTAGACCTAGACGTTATTAAAAGTATTTTTGAAGTCCTATTTTCATTTCAGCTACTTTGCTCAAATTCTTCTAAGCAGCCTACATCTAGTCTAACATCTTTCTACTGATTCTAGTGTAAAAACAATAATGCAGGGTGGATTGCACAGAGAGGGAGCAATGCCTGGCTGATAAAATAACTTTATAGCTTTATAGATGCTGTTGCTCCTTTCAGGATCTGCAGAACTATTTACCAGCGGCGGCCCCTCAATTATAGCAGAGGAGCAACGCCCCCTGCCACCACCCGCTAATAAAATGATACTAAAACTGATTTTAATCCCCATAGTCCCGTCCCCGAGACTCTGACGAGTCCTGGGGGTGGGTCCAGGGGATGTCACTGTGGTGGGGGAGTGGTAGTGCACTCCCTTCTCTGCGAATGAGGGATTGGCCGGCCTTTGTGAGGCTGGGCAAACCTTCATGCGCAGTGAAGCTTTCTCCAGCCCCAGCTGCGTTGCTGGGGCTGAAAAAAGTAGGCACTGGCTTCCAGTCTGCTTGGAAGCGCAAAGTCCTAGCGCTCAGGCCAATCCTGACGCTGCTTTCATGCAGCTTCAGGATTGGCTGCAATGCATTCTGGTAGCCTGTGCCCAGAAGACCAAAGAGCGCGATGCCGCCAATGGAGGCATCAGAGATCAGGTAAGTTTAAAAAATATATATTATTATTTTGTCCCCTGACCGCCCACCTCCCTCCTCTGGCACCGCCCCGCTACTTTGTCAGGGGACGGGCCGCTACTGCTATCTACACAGTCTTTGTACACAACTGCCACTACAGAAAGAACTGGCTTGAAGTCAGCCATCTCAGGCCAAAAGAGGTCAGTGTTAATCTTCCCTGAAACTGTTTCCTGATCTCCATCTGAACCTACATGTTAAAAGTACAGGCGAAGCTCACGATCATGAGCCTCACTCAAACTGAGGATAGCTGAATGTGTACTCTTGTTCTGGGATAATATGCAGAGTCATGCAAGATAGAACACATGGACTTGCTTGAAGATGTCAATGCCTGACTGGGCATCACCCACGTTCTTGCCCACCTTTTCAACAGTCCTTTCAAACACTTTTTAGAGCTATGCTGGAATTCATTTTTTCTGAACCAGACTAACTTTCACCCCTGCTGTAGCGTCAAGGAATGGCTGCAGCGACTCCAGACTGAGGACTAAATTATTTAAGGTAATATGGAAATCCTCCAGATAATCATACACCTTCATTGCCACTGGTGTCTAACAATGGAAAGGTCCATCAGACTTAAAAGGTTTTGACATTTGTCTGCCAGACCTAGTTCTAGGACACCCCCGTGCCGCACGGCCACCAGCTGCTGCGTGTGTCTTCCCCGCCTTACTGCCCGCTACCCAAGCTGCCGCCGCGTGACCACGCCCCCTGCCTTCTAGCGGCGTGGTCCGTGACCGCCTGACCTGCCCCCGTCGTCATTTGTGTTTAGAACTGTATTTAGTGTTGCCTGTTTCCCTGTAATTTGTTTTTGCCTTCTGTATTGCCTGTTTTTTGCCCCCTGCGTCCTCCCTCCCCGCTTCCCGCCACCGCCGCTAACCCCGCCCCTTTTTGCCTTCTGTACCCTCCCCGCTCCCGCCTCCCAGCTGCTCCGCCCCCGCGCACTTGGCCATATATGGCGACCGTGCGACGCAGGTGAGTGTGACCTAGTTCTAGGACACCCCCGCGCCGCACGGCCACCAGCTGCTGCGTGTGTCTTCCCCGCCTTACTGCCCGCTGCCCAAGCTGCCGCCGCGTGACCACGCCCCCTGCCTTCTAGCGGCGTGGTCCGTGACCGCCTGACCTGCCCCCATCGTCATTTGTGTTTAGAACTGTATTTAGTGTTGCCTGTTTCCCTGTAATTTGTTTTTGCCTTCTGTATTGCCTGTTTTTTGCCCCCTGCGTCCTCCCTCCCCGCTCCCCGCTTCCCGCCACCGCCGCTAACCCCGCCCCTTTTTGCCTTCTGTACCCTCCCCGCCTCCCAGCTGCTCCGCCCCCCGCGCACTTCGCCATATATGGCGACCGTGCGAACGCGCAGCGGTCACGCGCAGCGGGTGCGCCGATTGTGCTCCGAAGGCACGCCAAAGGTAAGCCCGTCTACGCCCGTCCGCGCCTGGACCGCGCCCAGTGCCAGGACCCCTGGCTCACGAGGACCCCGGCCAACCCGCCTGACATACACCGCCACCACCCTCATCGCACTCAACACCGGCCGAATCCCAGGATGCTACCAAGCCACCCCACGACGCTCCCACGGACCCTTCAGCTGCCACGCCTGCAAGTTCACCTGCATCCGGACCTGCCCGGCACCAGCACCTGCCAAGCCGAACACCAGCAGCTACCACCTCAAGTGCATCCTGCTCAACACCCGCTCCGTCCGCAGACACGCCATCGAACTCTGGAACCTCCTAGACACCACAGCCCCTGACGTCGCCTTCCTCACGGAGGCCTGGATGAACGCCTCTTCAGCGCCCGACATCGCCATCGCCATCCCAGAGGGCTACAAGATCACCCGGAGGGACCGCACCGCCAACCAGATGGGAGGAGGCATCGCCATCATCCACAGGAACACCATCCGAATCACGACTAGCACCGACAACACCCTAACCACTGCCGAACACCTGCATTTCCAGATCCACACCGACCCGAAGAACACCCTCAGAGGCACCCTGATCTACCGACCCCCGGGACCACGCACTCAATTCAGCGAGGACATCGCCGACTTCGTCAGCCCGCATGCCCTCCCCTCCGCTGACTACATCCTCCTGGGGGACCTCAACTTCCACCTGGAGAACAACAACGACCGCAACACCAGCACCCTGCTCGACAACCTCGCCAACCTTGGACTCAAGCAACTGGTGAGCACCCCACCCACCTCGCCGGACACACACTCGACGCCGTCTTCTCATCCAGCAAAGACATTGCCTTCAGCCACGCCACAGAACTCCACTGGACAGACCACAGCTGCGTCCACTTCACCTTCGAAAGAACGACGATCCACCACCACCAGCAACAGGTTGCCCGTAGAAGCTGGAACAAGATCACCGTCGACCAGCTCGCCGCCTCCCTGAGCCAGCACCCTCCTGCCAGCTCAGCGAACCCCAGCCAGGCCGCCGAAAACCTCACGAAGTGGATCAGCAACTGCGCGGACGAACTCGCCCCTCTGAGGACCCCCCCCAGCAGACCCGGCAGCAAGAAAGCCCCATGGTTCACCGACGAACTCAAGAGCTCCAAGAAGAACTGCCGAGCCCTCGAGAAAGTCTGGAGAAAGGAACCTACACCGGACAACATGACCACCCTCAAGCTCGCCACCCGGAAGCACCACCAACTGATCCGCGCCGCCAAGAAAACTGCATTCAAGGACCGGCTGGACAACAACGCACACAACTGCAAGGAACTCTTCAACATCGTGAAAGAGCTCTCCAACCCCAACGCCGGAAACAACGACATCACCCCTTCGCAAGACCTCTGCAACTCCCTCGCCTCCTACTTCCACAACAAGATCGCGGACATACACAACAGCTTCAGCACTCAACCGACGCACGCCACGACCACAGCCACGACCACAGCAACGCCGCCCACCACCACCCTCCGAACCTGGACTCCGATCAGCACCGAAGACACCGTCCGCATGATGAACTCCGTCCCCTCCGGATCTCCGACCGACCCCTGCCCTCACCACGTCTTCAACAAGGCCGACGCTGTCATCGCACCCCACCTGCGGGACATTATCAACACCTCCTTCAACACCGCCACCTTCCCCGAGAGCTGGAAGCACGCCGAACTCAGCGCTCTACTCAAGAAACCTACAGCAGACCCCACCGAACTCAAGAATTACCGCCCCATCTCGCTACTCCCGTTTCCAGCCAAAGTCATCGAGAAGACCGTCAACAAACAGCTGGCCGCCTTCCTCGAGACGGACGGATCCCTCGACCCCTCACAGTCCGGCTTCGGAGCCAACCACAGCACCGAGACCGCCCTCATCGCCGCCACCGACGACATCCGAGCCCTGATGGACAACGGAGAAACAGCGGCCCTCATCCTCTTAGACCTCTCCGCGGCCTTCGACACTGTCTGCCACCGCACCCTAGTGCAGCGCCTCAGCAATGTCGGAATCCAGGAGAAGGCACTGGAATGGATCGTCTCCTTCCTCGACGGAAGAACACAGAGAGTCCGCCTACCACCGTACAAGTCAGAGGCCACCGAAGTCATCTGCGGCGTCCCTCAAGGATCCTCGCTGAGCCCTACCCTCTTCAACGTCTACATGAGCCCCCTCGCGGCCATCGCACGCCAACACAACCTCAACATAATCTCCTACGCCGACGACACCCAGCTGATCCTCTCCCTGACCAACGACCCCGCCACCGCCAGAGCCAACCTGCACGAAGGGATGAAGGATGTAGCCGAGTGGATGACGACCAGCCGCCTGAAACTGAACTCAGACAAGACGGAGGTCCTCATCCTGGGCTCCTCGCCCACCGCCTGGGACGACTCCTGGTGGCCCCCCGCCCTGGGCACCGCACCCAAACCGACGAACCACGCACGCAATCTGGGCTTCATCCTGGACTCCTCCCTCTCCATGACCAGACAAGTCAACGCCGTCTCCTCGTCGTGCTTCAACATCCTGCGCATGCTACGGAAGATCTTCTGGTGGATCCCCACGGAGACCAGGAAGACCGTCAACCAGGCCCTCGTCACCAGCCGACTGGACTACGGCAACGCCCTCTACGCCGGAACCACCGCCAAGCTCCAGAAGAAACTCCAGCGGATCCAGAACACCTCAGCCAGACTCATCCTCGACATCCCACTAAACAGCCACATCTCCGGACACCTGAGAGACCTGCATTGGCTCCCCGTCAACAAAAGAATCACCTTCCGTCTCCTCACCCACGCACACAAAGCCCTACACGATCAAGGCCCGAGCTACCTCAACAACCGAATCAACTTCTACGCTCCCAAACGCCACCTCCGATCAGCCAGCCACGCCCTCGCCGCCATCCCACGCATCCGTACAGCGACAACAGGAGGAAGGTCCTTCTCCTACCTGGCCGCCAAGACCTGGAACTCCCTCCCGGCCGACCTGCGCCTGACCCAAGACCACCTCTCCTTCAGGAAGAAGCTCAAGACCTGGCGGTTCGAGCAGTAACGGCACCCCCCCCCCCCTTAGCGCCTTGAGACCCTACGGGTGAGTAGTGCGCTCTATAAATGTCTTTGATTGATTGCTTTGATTGATTGATTTGAACTTCAATGCAGTTCAGTTCTTGTTGTCACTGTTAAGAATACTCTGCATATTTTCAAGAGAATTGAGTGATTTTCTGAGGCCCATCTCAGACTGAAAAAATCCTCTATATAAAGCCAGATCTGGAGGTTGACCCTTCTCCATAATAGAGAAACAACACTTTTTTGGAAGCTGATATAAGTTTTTAACATATTACCCCACAGGACTGTTGTGTGCTCCTAAAGCTGCAGGCCCATTTTTAAACAAATGTGTGTTCCCACCCCACTGCAAAAACACAAGCGTCAGGCACAATTACTATTTATTTTTACCCTCCCCATCTCCTTTCTGGAAGCAATTGCATATTTTGCAACTGCCCAGAGGTGAGGGGGGCTGCTGAGGAGAACCGGTGGATAGCCACTGGAGCCAGTTAAGCAGGAAAGACAGACTGTGCCAAGACAAAAATGATCGGTTTCCTCAGTGCAGTCTTCTCTGTCTAATGCTCCTCTCTAGCGGTGATCGGTTTTGGCAGTAAGGCCGGCTCTCCAGAGGATGTGACCATGCAGCGGGCAGTTGAGGAATAAATAAACAAAAACCTTGCCTGCCTGGTGACCCTGCTTTCAATCGAGCCAGTAGTAAACACTAGGCCATAAAAGGAGGGGATTGCATCCCTTGAATTTCATGGGTCCTTTGGTAAAAACTGCTCTCTTTTTACAAAACTGCCAATTTAGTGATTTTTTGTACATCACTAGTGGGGCCCTCATTATGATGTTGTTCGGAGTTGCTTTCGACTGACACCATTTTGTTGAAGTAACCACCCGACCATAGGTCGGCGGTTCCAACTGCACAATTAGAATGTGACCGCACATGGTGTAGTCACAAATTTCCATTTTTCAATGAAACCGCCCACAGCACAAGCTCCCATTGAAATATTTAAGTTTTTAAACATCTCAGCACCGTGTGGCAGGCACCTCACAATGCCTGCCACACGGTGCAGGGATGTTAAGGGGGCACCACAGACCGGTTTAAACTCCTACTGCCATCAATATACTGCGGCGGTCAGCCTTTAAACCTATCATGTCGGTTGTAAAGCTTCCTGCCAGTGGTCGGAGGCTTTCCGACCGACATCGTAATCAGACCCTAAATCTCAAAGTCCTGGATGGACTGGGATAGTGAGCACTGGGAGAACTAAGTTAACCTCTTCAGCGCTGCGCGGATTCCCGCGCGGTGCTGAAAGTTCTGAGCGCGGGCGGGGCCATGCCGGAACGGTTCCGTCATAAGCACAGCCCAACCGACGTGCATGACGGAACCGTTCCGTCATTGGCGTCGAAGAGGTTAATATTTGGGGACAGATAGCAAAACATTTTTGACTGGCACTTTTATGACCATGATGGTAAGGGGATATAGTGCTTGCTCCATCCACCTTTCACACTGCATGAGGAGAACAGGATTCTGAGGGTGGTAATGTGTGACAAGAACATATGTGCGCACTTGTTGTGTGGCATTATGTTGTTGTGGTGTTGTGTTGCTGTGTTTGTGTGCTGCATTATTGCAATGTCATTTTATTTTGCTGCATGCGGTGTACTGTTGTGTTGCATTCTGTTTTGACTGTTATATTGTGCTATGCCGTTACATTTTAAATATGGTTTTATATTGCTTTGTGTATGTTATTTTGTGGTATCCACACATGTCAACAAATGCTGTTATGTTTCAGCCAAAAAGAACACATGCCTTCAAAGTTCCTTTGACAAGCAACCATTTACCACTGTCTAACGCTGCTTCAGCTGTTCCCCTATTTAAACAACAATCTGTCCAAAGAGAGAGACTGTTTTAAGGTAGCACTGCCAGTGCTCATGTCACTTGGACTCTTATCTCTTTAGTACTGTTTTGAGAGGCAATTATTAGAAGTGATATGGACGTATCACATAAAGTGAGCGATGCAAGTGTTGTTTTAAGAATATTATGGAACACAGCACATTTTTGATTGATACCGTTGCATATCTTTGGTATTTTAAAGCAGTGCAATCATTTTACGAACCCAGAGTTTCAGAGCTGGTAATGTGTGACAAGAATGTGCATGTTTGTGTGGCATTTTGTTGTTGTGGTGATAGGCTCTGTGATTTTTTGTCCTGTTGAGTTTTTGTGCTGCATTATTTTAATTTGGTGTTGTCATATGGTTTGTTGCATTTGTTTTTGGCTGTTATATGTTGTGCTTTGTTGAAATTGTACTATTGCTTTGCTTTGTGCATGTTACTGTGTTATGAAATGTTGTTTACGTTGATATGCCAACAATGTAGCTGCTAGGTTTATTAGTATAGGAAATAAATAGTTCCCCAAACAAAAGAAGACATCGATCACAGATGTTCACTACATTTTGCAGTTGATTGGTTTGAAGTAGTTTACAATCTTTTTAGAATTATGAGGCTTACAGTATTATATTGTAGTTACATTTCTGTAACTCTGACAAAGTGTATACATGCTTTCTCGGACAGGTAGCACACTACATAGTTTTGGAGTGCTTGGTTAGAAGAGTGTCAAACTGTAGTTCGACCTGTTTGACAAGTGTTTAAAGTATTTTTGTGCAGTGAGGGAAGACTAGACTGGTGCTTGCCTCCTGACACTGGGTGCAGTATTACAAATATAGTGGAGCAAAGAGTAGTTACAGATTGAATTCAGGCACCTGACATTAATATATTGTTGTGTTCTACTTGAAGGATGTGTGTCAACAGTGTGGGCTCGGTGGGAGGCTTCTTAGTGTTGCATGTGACTATTGCCTGACTTGAAGTAGAGTGGCAGCAGAAAATTGGCTGTTTTAGGGAGGAAGTGCTGAGTCAAGAAAAAACTTGCCATATAATTTCTGCCAAAATAGGACACAATGGTAGAGGAAATTCTGCCCACTGATTCGTCTCTGTGTTTAAAATATCTTCTAGAAATTTGAGCCTTCTCTAAATGAACATCTTTGTGCTTTGCAGGTTCTACTGATTCTTGCATATTTTATAAAGCTCTTTTTTCGAAATAGAATGTATGGGCATTAAGTGTTTCCAGTAGTTGGCATGATCTCATAAGCCACTGGCATGTGGAAGAGCTCATTTAGTGTAAAAGAACAGACTTTTCAACCTCCTTTCTCTCACATCCAAGCATCCTGTGTTTACAAACCTTAAACCCAGTAAGACTTCAGTGGTCACAGCTTTTTGGCCTCGCCATCTCCATGAGCCTCACAACTCCCATTCCCCTCACCCAATGATAACTGGTTTTGGTGCTCATCTAGCCTGCGTCCACTGAAACAAACATGTCTTCTGCCCTTGAATGCCCTTGTCCCCATACAGCAAAACATTCTTGCCTTATGCACTACCATCATCCTCTTTGTGCAGTGCTCCACTTGGTAGGATAACACTTAACACCCAAGACAATATTAGCCAAAATACAGAATACTATCAAACTAGTCAGCTACTGTTTGGCACCTTTACAGTCATGATAATCAAATACGGTCACTCAAATTAAGCAATATTTTAACTATGGCTTTTTGTACAAAATTATGAATTTAGCACACTTAATTTTATTATTGATTTATTTAGGATTCTTTTAAAGTGCAACTAACTCTCATAAATAGAGTCTCCAGATGCTACAGAAACTCAAACAGAGTTTGAATGGGGAGTTACAAAAGGTGGAGGAAAACCTAGCTGGTGAGCTGGCACACATGAGTAAAACTATTCGTTAGTGAAGCACATTTTTATATTTGAATGGGTTCTGTTCTTCAGTGAAAAGATAAAGAGTTCCATACACACATTTCACTACCTCCAAAGGCTCTGCCATCTGATTTTGAAAGACTTGTTGTAGGCAGAACAACTCTTACCATAAATAGATCTCAAGGAGCAGGTGGGCAACAGCTTTACAAATTGTTTGATAAGAAATTCGTTTTTGCCAAGGTGGAGTCTATCTGGAAAGTACATTTATTTAAACTGGATTCTTTTATGAATTAGAAGCAAGTGAAGTTGCCTAAAGTAATCACATGTGCCATCAAATTCCCTCAGGAATACAAACCAAAGTATTTTGAACGTTTAGGCGTTGTATACTCTTTATTTGGATACTCAAGTAAACAGAGATTCTATAGTAGATTCTGCAGAAAAGGGGTGGATGTGTATACACATTTATGACTATAACTTTATGATACAATGATAAGAATGGAAAACTCCTGCATAATGGTCTCTACTGGAATACGCAGGATTTAGTAACAGAAAAGATCAGAGTATCAAAGCATAGCTTGGAATCCAAAAATATCCCAAGATTTCTGACTATTCACCCTTGCTCAGTAGGGTGTTTAGGGAAACAGGCTAGCAGGCACAGTTCCATTCACTGATCGTATTGTGGAATGGTACAATTTGAGATTCTGATGAGTTTAGTTTGAAAAAAAAGTCTATCTTCCACACGCAGGTACCCTTGAGCCAAGGAGAGCTTGGCCAGATTCACCGGAATGATCTTAAAGGTTAAACAATAGCTCAGTATGATCCGCATACATATAGGTTGGTGTCAGCTACAGAACTAAAATAAAGATTGAACAATAGAGTGGGGTACCCGACATCGTTCCCGCGCCCAGAGGCGCCGAAAAGGAGCCGGGGTTTCCCGCAGCGTGGGAAGCCGTTAGCAAATTGCCGGTCGAGATTGGGAGAGGACTACCACTCCCAACAGCATCGACGCAGAGCGCCTCCACCACGACATCGTTCCCGTGCGCAGAAAAGGAGCAGGGGCTTCCCACAGTGCAGGAATACGTTTCTAAATTGCTGGTGGAGGTTGGGGGAGGACTACCACTCCAAGCAGCATCGCAGCAGAGCGCCGCCACCGCAACATCGTTCCCACGCCCGGAGGCGCAGAAAAGAAGTTGGGGCTTCCCACAGCACAGGACACGTGCGGGCGTGCCTGTGCCGTGCCCGGGCATTGCCCTGGCCAAGGGGGGGCCCATCTGCGCCCGTCGGCGTCCAACAGAGGCTGGGCTGGGCCACCCCTCTTTCGTTCATAAGTCATCATGGGTAAGCGTAAATTCCCATGTAGCACTGATTTGGAGAAGGTTAAGGCAAAAGTACCACACAATTGTGCTTCTATTATATCTTATCTAACAACAGCAGTTGGGGCCTTAACAAACGAGATTCACAATGTAGAGGAGCAGCTAGGCTTGGGGACTGAGGCAGCATCTATCAATACTCTCCCTACAGTAGTATCACAACATGGAAATTTAGGCGTAGACACTGACATTAATATAGCGTGGAGGAGAGGGCCCTTACACAGGCCAAGCAAATCTTCTTGACTCTACCACAGGATCCGCTGATTCGAAGAAGGGGGGAGACTTGCAAGGAACACATCCCCTGTTTTGAACATGACCCCCAATAAAAAAAGGAGGAAAAGAGGCTCGAAGCTGGGTACTACTACAAATGAACTATCAACTCAAGAGGGGGGTGAAAGAACCTTGACCGCAGAGGATCGGCTGCTTCCTCACCTTAACGCAATAGTGGCAGACTCTATTCAGTCATGCATTGAAACACTCCTTGGGACACTTAGGGAGGATTTAATCACTTGTGTTAAGAATGTGTTAGAAGGTATGATAGAGAAGTTGTCTTGAATAGAGCCTCAATTGTGCGAACTGGTTTACTTCAGCCCCAGGGTCAGGGCAAAGGATAAAAATGTTACGTATAATGTGCCCAATAGCACCCAAAACATCCAATACACACAAAAGGTGGTGGGAGGAGCAATATATTACCCTACATCCTAGGCCATTGAAACCCGACAAGGATACCTTATGGATCAGCACCGAAACTAGACAGGTGGTCATCAATGGAAATCATCAGGGGTCCTACCGACTGTCGGAAACCCCACACCTGATGGTGCCTAGCAAATCACCCATACAATGTTCTGGTAACCAAGGAAGGCTTCAACTACTACCCAAGGCTACTCCTTTGGTTGCAGTACTAACACTATTAAAACCACAGAATAGCTCATCCGCAAAGTAACATTTTGGTGTAAAATACTGTCGGATGGGGGGTTTAGAGCATCCTCAAACATCATAATGGCCAGGCAGGTTGGATGGGTCAGACGGTGTCCCAAACTAGATGAGGGTGACTGCATAAATTTGACCAGATTAATGTAGCCGTTTGGCTATTTCAAGAAGATTGTAACCATGGCCCGGGCAGTATTAAAGCACTCCCTCTGGGTTATTTCTATCCCCCAGTCTCCAATGGGCAGGCCAAAGACCCCAAAGCTTTGTCGAGACAATCCCCAGGGTTAGGCAGTAATGGGCCAGGTGTTAGACCTAAGAACAATGATGGTTTCCCCCTCTTATTGGGCACCACTTACCTACCTACATGTTACCCAAACTCAGTTGAAATAATCAGAGAGAGGGCAGTAGAAAATAGACTCGAGCTAGCAAAAAGATTTGCTCCATTGAGTCAGCTAGACAGCAATGACTGACTAATCAATTGTTCCCTTAAGCATGGACAGGATACAGTCAATCCTAGTATTTCTACTTTCTGTCCCACAATGGGGGAGGAGGCTAGAACAATTGAACACTCCAAGGTACTTAGCTGGAATATAACGGGATAAAAAACAAAATTGATGATGCTAGGTGGCATGGTTTGTTAAGGGAATACAATTCGGTTGGGCTTCAAGAGACCTGGGAAACTGAGAACACCCTTTGGATGGATGGTTATACAACTTATTCCAAGCCCGCATGGCTTTCCGTAGCTGGTAGACCTAAGGGCGGTTTAATAACCTTAATCTCCCTAAATGTCATAGGTAACCATTGCAAATTGGATTCTGGGTCTGTAAATTGTCTAGTGGTTCAGATCACGCATATTAATGCGCCCAAAGTACTTGTTGTTAACTTTTATAACTCATTTGAAAGAATCTCTGTGAACGAACATTTATGCAGTTTAAGTCGTTTCCCGGACTCATACAGGGAAAAGCAAACTACAGCTTATTCAGTTATCATTTTGGGAGATTTTAATGTACATTTATGTGCAAAGAATTGCCATGTCACCGATAATCTTGGCCCTGGTATTCATTCAGAGACACATTTTGAACACACACAACCAGGAGGCAGAATATGATAGGCCATAGCGGAATTTGGTTTATAATACTCTAATTCCACGAGTGACAAGGATGATATCCCATCCTTTAAGGGTAGGGGTGCGAACGCTACAATTACTTATATTTTTATTAATACAGCCTTGATACCCCTGGTATTAGTCTACGCTGCCAAATGGTCACACTTTAGTGATCATAATCCCATACACCTCATTTTAGTGGAAGCATCAGGGTCACTCCTAAAATAGGAAGGAGCATTCCTGTCCCCAATTTAAAGGCAAAGGACCAAGGCTGTAGAGTTAAATGGTGTAAGGTAGTTCCAGACCATTTTTTAACAATTTAGTGAATACCATTGGAATCAAGCTTGATCTCTGTTTAGATGGAACGAAAAAGGATGCTGAAATCTTTATAGCTTACGATAAGATTTGTAATCAGGTGGCCAGAGCTCTTACATATCCGAACAGGGAATTCTTAAATAGAGGGGAGAGATGGTTTGATCACAATTGTACAGTTGCCCACCAAAAGTTGCTCGCCGCATTAAAGCAAAAACCTCAAGATAAAATTTAATAGCGGTTCTTATAAGTTGACCATACGTTCACGTAAAACAGAAATTAAACATGATGCTTCAAACGATTTACTGTCCTTAGACATAATTAAGAATAGTGCCAAGTTTTGGGAAATCATCAATAAACCATTCTTCTCTGATATTAAGGGCAGCTCACTAGATGGTAATATTCCAGAGGAGAAGTGGTTCCACCACTTTAAACATATATATGGCGACCAGGAGGATCAGGGACCCTCAGGCACACCATTTACGGTCAAGGCTTATACTTTGGCCTTCACCGAAAAGGAAGTAGCTGAAGCTATTATACAAGTGACAAGTAACGAAGCTCCAGGACCGGACGGTGTCCCAGCAGACCTTTTTAAATTAGATGTGACATTATGGTTAAAATTACTAGCTCATGTTTTTAACATGGACTGTAAACATGGTCTGCCAGGATCTTGGTCTCAGTCAATTATTGTTCCAGTTCTTTAAAAAGGGCAGAGAGGAGACCCACGATGTTACAGGCCAATATCGCTGATAGACTCAGCAGTTAAAGTGTTAGAAAAAGTGATCCTTAGTAAACTCACAGATTGGCTTTTGAGTTCAATGTACAACCAAACCTGCAATACGGGTTCAGGGAAGGGAGGGGTACCATGGACTAGTGCCTTAACCTGCATCTGTTTGCAGGGAAATACACCATTGCCAAGAAAGTGACATTAGACCTGCCATTTATGGATCTATCCTCGGCCTTTGACCGGGTAAACAGATCCAAACTATGGGCCTTATTATTAAAATTGGGCATGGACAAGAACATTGTACATTTTTTGGCCGATCTGCATAGGGACCTCACAGCCACAGTTAGATTTGACCAAAGGGTCAACCACACACAGGGAATGGGCATTATTAGAGGAGTTAGACAGGGATGCATTTTAGCTCCCCTATTGTTCACTCTTTATATTAACAACCTAGACTCAGTCCTAGGTGGAGCCAGCAAAGACATTCAACGTGTGGGGGAGCGGTTGATACCAGCTCTCCTATATGCAGATGATGCCACCTTATTAGCCCGAACAGCGGTTGGCCTACAGTGTCTTTTAAGTGCCTTTGCTGATTTTATGAGATTGTTGGATTTAAATGTAAACTTTTCTAAATCTCATACAATGATCATGGGCTCTAAACCTAGAAGACCCAAAACGCACTACTGTGAAGGAAACAAAATAGTTAGGGTAACTACATTTTTGTATTTAGGTGTTCTATTTTATGATAGGGCCACAAAGGAAAGCCAAAAGAAACGCCATGGCCAGATCGACAATAGCGGTTCTCGATTTTGCACGCAGGTTAGGGGCATAGCCTGTAAAAGCAATGTTAAACATATACAGAGCAAAATGTATCACTATCTCAAATTACGGCTCTGAAATTTGGATATATAAGGAAGTTAAGGATCTTCAAATTGTAGAAATAATGTTTTAAGAAATCTGCTATCAGTGCCACAATCAACACCTTCCTATATTATCCACCAAGAAACTGGCATAGGTTTTGTATCAGGTTTGATTGGAATTGTACCCTTACTCTAATGGATAACGGCCTGGATTAATCCTGAATTAGAAATTAACCGCGAGATCATGCGTGATAGCCTAGCACCAGATAGAGCAAGTAGTATCCCCTGGTTGAGCTATGTGAAAAGGATAGCAACGCAATTAGGACGCCCTGAGTCGTTTAATTCTCGAGATAAATTTTTGAAGGAAGATCTGTTGTGGGCTAAGAAATCCAACCCAAACCTGATACATTCTGAAAGAGAGGCTAGAGAGGCGATGAAACCAATGGTAGGAGCCCATCAACTATTAAAAACAGACCGCACAATAGAACCCTATCTAGATGTAGTAACCAACCCCCATCACCGTTTCCTTTTAGTAATATTTAGATTTAATTATTTGCACTTTCTACATGCAGAACCCCAGGGGTGGAGAAAGGTGTAGGATTTGGGTCCCTGTCCATGTGACAACTTTTCCACCCAGGACACTTTGCAGTTTGTCTTGTTCTTAAGAAAGTTGGACAGGTTAACATAGTTCAGAGATACAGTGGGGGAGGAGGGAGGGAAGAACAGGAAGTCAAGCATTTGGATGACATTGAACAATTTGAGGTGTGAAGTTTGGTGTGAGCAGATATTTGAGAGGTATGAGTGGCAGGGGAGTTCTAAAGGTTCTTTACAGGAAGTGGATGGATAGGGTTTTACATTGTGTTGGCGAGGCCGGTTTTGTATAGTCTGTATGGCTAGATGCCAAGGTTTGGATAAGTTAAAAATTGCACCTGCCTTATTAAAGCGGCCTTTCCCACACTAATACTGTCTCATAGGTTTTAATGAACCCCGTCCTGCCCCATACACGCAGAATGCTAATTTTATTTATCTTCAGCTGCTATTATGTCGATGTAAATATTAACCCCCACTGAACAGCTCACAATGCAGGGATATTTGAATTACACACCACCCTACACGTGGATCCCTGTCTGACACTTTTTTATATATGATTTGAATAATCCAAATATGCCTCCTATATTTTTGAAGGCAAGATTAGGGGTTGGTCCCTCGTAATCGTTTTTATGTGGACAATGTTTTATTTTTATTCCTAGAAGAGTGTCCATGTTTAGTCCGTGGATATAATAAACTGTATCATCTTTTGTTTGTTTCCTAAGTCTTGTATTTCCGCACATGACACCTTTAAGCAAATAGAACATTGCTATTGGTGTTATGTTGTCTCATGAAAATCTTGAATTTTTTTTAGCTTGTGGCAATTTTTTAGAGTGTACTTTATTGATTAATATGTTGTATTGATAATTATGATTATAATCTGTATGGGCATTAATTTGTAGTAAAGTTTAACATTGATTTATTTTCCAGGTGCCACCACTACGCAGTCCACATTGCAGGAGTGTCAGAAAAATGAACTAACAAAACCACAATCTTCTTTTTTTTAATGAATGACTTTATTTGCAAAACTAGAACAATAAATAAGCATTTCACCTTTGTGTAGTACATAGACTCACCAACTAATTTGCCAGTGTAAAGAGTAGCGTTAATGCACAGTCTGTGCTTGAAGGAAAAAAACGTAGATTATAAGTTTTCTTTGAAGTCATGTTTTTCATTATTATGTTAAACAGTTATCTGCTTTCTTAAATATTTGTAGTATTTTAAGTTGACTAAATGCCATTTAACCCTTTTTTTATCCTTTTCAAATTTATATGTGTATTCCACCAACTTTTTAGCCTCCAGCACCAAATATTTTGCATTTCAGAATGAAAGCCCTGCAGCGAGGAGATGTTTCTAAAACACCCAAAAAAGACCCTTGGTGCACAGGGGGTTTTGTCTGAAGGCATGGGGGATATTTGTCTTTTTTCCTGTTCAGCTCTGCCCACATTGCATTACCTGGTGGTTCACAAAAGGAAAAATGTGTGTCAGACATATCGCCTTAAATGTGATGGTCCTTCTGTTGTTCAATGATCACTAGATTAGTGGCACATGAGCCATCAGTCAAAGATCTCTTGACTGGGGGAGAATGTATGCATTGTCAGCATTCCGTCCATCATTTGTTTGTTGTAACGCTTTTCGCCCTAAGTGGGATGGGTATTCCCAGACGTGGGACCCGTGCTCACTACGCCACTGGAGTCAAGCTATCCTGGCTGATGACGGCTGATAGCCAGAAACCGGTCCTAGGATGCTTGATTCCGGTCCAGGGAAGACATGGCTTGGCAGTTCGGGCTGGACTGTTCCCATGAGGCACAGGGTCAAGACTGATTTGCATATGGCCATGTCTAAACTGGGGTGGTGTAGTGGGCAAAAGAACGATGGATTTAACCCAGATCTCTTGACTGGGGGAGAATGTATGCATTGTCAGCATTCCGTCCATCATTTGTTTGTTGTAACGCTTTTCGCCCTAAGTGGGATGGGTATTCCCAGACGTGGGACCCGTGCTCACTACGCCACTGGAGTCAAGCTATCCTGGCTGATGACGGCTGATAGCCAGAAACCGGTCCTAGGATGCTTGATTCCAGTCCAGGGAAGACATGGCTTGGCAGTTCGGGCTGGACTGTTCCCATGAGGCACAGGGTCAAGACTGATTTGCATATGGCCATGTCTAAACTGGGGTGGTGTAGTGGGCAAAAGAACGATGGATTTAACCCAGATCTCTTGACTGGGGGAGAATGTATGCATTGTCAGCATTCCGTCCATCATTTGTTTGTTGTAACGCTCTTCCTAAAACATGGCACAATTGGCACCTACTTAATTGGCCCCTTTAGTTTACATATAAGTCCCTAGCAAATGGTACTACTTGTTTCCAGGGCCTGTAAGTTAAATACTTCTAGTGGGCTTGCAGCACTCATTGTGCCACCCATTAAAGTAGTCTTTTAAAACATGGCTCAGGCCTGCCTCTGCAGCTTATAGCGCAGTTTTAAACTGCTATTTTGACCTGGCAAAATACACCTTTTGCCGGCCTAAATCTACCTTTCTAATAAACATAAGTCACCCCTAAGGTAGGCCCTAAAATCTCATAGGGCAGGGTTCACTATATTTAAAAAGTAGGACGTGTACTTGATATTTACATGTCCGGGCAGTAAAAAAGTCCTTAAGTCAGTTTTGATTGATGCTAGGCCTAGCTTTCCTATTGAATAACAATGAGTTACCTTATTACATCTAATAAGCGATAAGTTTAGATTCGGAGCAGGTATAAATATACCGTTTACACTCAAATAAATTGTAATTTAAAATCCTCCTTAATGTTGACGAAGTCGGATTTTAAGTCAGAATTCTGAAAATGCCACTTTGAGAAAGTTTTTAAGAAGAGGTGCCGCTGTTAGCGGCCCCAGCTGCTGCACTGCTTTAAAAAGAACATATTTTCCATGTACGCCAAATTTTTCACTGTACACCGAGTAATCCATATTAAACCAGTAAACTTTTCTTCTTGATTATCAAAATCTCTGTGTTTTCGTAAAATCAATCCGGAGACAGATAGATAACATTGAATACTTTATTCTTGCATTTTCAAAAACGCTTTCTGTTGCCCATCCAAGCTTTAACATAAGCGTGTGCAATCAATCGTATTTCACTATGGAACTTTCGGATTGATTTTACGAAAACACAGAGATTTTGATAATCAAGAAGAAAAGTTTACTGGTTTAATATGGATTACTTGGTGTACAGTGAAAAATTTGGCGTACATGGAAAATATGTTCTCTTTAAAGCAGTGCAGCAGCTGGGGCCGCTAACAGCGGCACCTCTTCTTAAAGTCTTGTACATGCTGTGATGGGGCGATTCACCGCGCTGCTTGCACGCACGCACATTGGTAGTTTCAGCATAAACTTAAACAATAAGACAAGGGAAGGAGTGCAGTCGCTAACCTAGTTTCATTGACTTTGAGAAAGTTGGCTTTTTCTTGTCATAACCTTTTGTGCCTTCTGCCAGAGTCCTGGGTCATCTGACTGTGCATGGCTCTGCTGTTGGGGTTTGTGGATTCCTTCCAGACAGTGACACAAAAGGGGTTTAGGTATGTAAAGGATGGGCCATCCTGGCAGTATGACTGGGAGGACCTGCACCAAGCACCAATTGCACTTCAAAGGACTCTGCCTCACATACACACACACACACAATCACACACATACACATGCCTTTTGTCACCCCTCAACAATTTGTAGTCTTAACAGGGGAAGGGAAGACCTTTCCTGAACAAAATGTGGGGTTAGGGCAGGGAGCACCCCCCCACACACAAAGGCTGGTACCAGGTATAAATATTGGACAGTCAGAGCTACTCCTAAGAACATTCCTGGATCTGTGGACTTTTCAGAAGAATGACTGTCTTACTGCCAGAGGACTGCACTGCTGCTCGAGTACTGCTTTGCTGTCTGAGAAGAAAGCTTGGACCTGCTTACTTCATTCTAGGCTAACCTGAGGGACTCGATTGGTCAGCTCACTGACCTTCTGTTTCCGTTACAGGGACCTAACAAGTTCTAGCAGTCTCCCAGTAACTGCCCAGCTGCCCTGCTGCAACAGGACCTGCAATGTGACCTCCCTGGGCCCTGCTGGCCTCTGCTGAAGTGAGTTCCAGATCCCGAAGAGACCCCCCCCCCCAATCCTGGACCTTAGGCTGGTATCCTCCAAAGAAAAAAAAGGTGAAATCCTGAAGTTTGGGCTCTTCACGTCCGCAAACAAGGTCCTTCATGCTGACACTCTGCCACCTGCAACAACCACCAACGTGAAGCTACAATGACCATCTGCAACGATCAGCAATGCATGATCTGCACTTTGTGCTACAGCAACAATAGCCTCTGGTGCAACACCAGACTGGCTCTTTGCTTTACAGCGATGCCAGCATGTGCCGCCCAACATGCTCCTTGAGCTACAGTGACGACCATTAATGCTGCTCTCCCTGCTCCTTGCGCCCTTCACCGCAAACGGAACTCTTCGCACCGGAATTTGAGAAGCCAAATCTTTCAATGGGAATAACCTGGTCCCTGTATCCGAACTGTGCTCCATCGTGGTCAACCATAACTTGTGACTTTCCCCTGGTCTAGGACGATGGATGTGAAGGTGACCACAAGTGGTGCTTTGTGCTTTTAGAAGCTATATTTACTTAATACTTTAAAACTGAATATCTCCAGTTCTACTGATTGGATTCTTGTCTTTCTGGTATCATTGTATCTATTAAAATCCACTCTATTCAGCTAAATTTGATTAGGATTTTTCTTGTGTTGTGTTTTCATTTTATCACTGTTTGTGTGCTCCATAAATATTTCACGCATTGATTCTAAGTTAAGCCTGACTGCTTTGTGGCAAGCTACCAGAGGGTTAAGAACAGGTTAATTTTGTGACTTTTGTGGTTCACCTTGACAAGGATTGTGGTTGTTATTTCTACCCCCCTTAAACAATAATCCGATTTCTCACAAAACATTTAGATAACACTGTTAAAAAGTCTCTCAGCTTCCTAAAGAATTACGCTTTTTGAGAGTTTGGCTGCTAGAATTGGTATTTCATAAATATGCTACTTCCTTCAGCAAGATTTGATCTGTTGTGTTTTATTGAGTCATGATTCGTGAAGAATGCTCTTTGACACTGGGTCATCTTTGCAGGATTAACCCTCCATAGTTCTGAATCACTCATTAGAGAATGGCAGGACGTTATGTTAAAGTGGTCCCTACCAGCCTCAGTAACTAATGATTTTTCAGTTAGTATATATTGTACCATAGTACCCCACCCTAATGCAGCTAGCTTTCCTTGGGCAATTTACTGATTTACTAGAACAAATCATTTCTATTAGTTCACAGATGATAGTTTATGGTGACTTTATTTACTGTTTAATTGAGCCTAATCGCTCTTCTACAAAACTATTAGCTGATTAGGTATCCAAGTCATGCCAAGATCTACACTGTTGACAGTTTTTATGGTAGGCTTAGAAACTCTTGCCTTTTGCTTCAAGACCATTGAGCTTGAGCAATACTATTTTTGTTCTAATAATTTGATGCAGACAGCATCCCATCCTTATGCGTGTAACTCTGAAGTCGCAAATATAATGTCCATGGTTCAGAGTGCTCTTTAGATGGGTCAAATCAAAAGTGCTCTAGGACAACAAATACACTACTCTTCTGGAGCCAGCTGGGGAGGAGTCAATACCAGAAATAAACCATTCTTGAAATAACAATATCTTAAAAGCACCGCTAATGGAGGGCTGGTGTACATCATTTTATAAAAATATCCACCATTGTAGCTAAGAAACTCTAATGTATTTTTTCTACTTTCTTTACATCTAAGGGGTTCTTTTAGTTCATTGAAGGGATCCAAATCGCAAAGCTTGGGACCTCAAATTAATCCTTCCAGAGTAAATGGAAAGAAACTGGCTAGACTCTTTTCTACAATATGGCGAAGATTGGCAATTGTATTGTGGCTGTATCCCTTGAAATGATAATCAGGTGGGTCCAACGCATAGTGCATATGTGATACCTTTAAAGATTATCCAGTTGTCCATTAGCAACTATTATATGGATACCAGATTGGTCCTAACACTGTCAGATACTTTCAGTGTGGTCACTCAACCTAATATATTTTAGATTTATTGTAGTCACCTTTGAGAAATTGGTTTGTTGGTTTAGAGAGGTGTGAGCCCTGCTCAAGTAACAGCCACAATCCCTGTCAGGGTGAACCACAAAAGCCAGTAAATTAATCTGTGCTTAACTGTCTGGTAGCTTATCACAAAAGAAGCCAGGCTTAACTTATAGGCAATGTGTAAAGTATTTATCCAGCACAAAAGCAGTAATAACCTGAAAACACAACAAAAGAAACACCCCACTCCAATTAAGAGACTTAGGGGCATATTTAGAATGAAATGTCATAGCACTGCAAGCAATTGAGCTGTGATGCATCATTTAAAAAACACAAGGATGCACTGTATTTACAAAAATATGGCACATTCGTGTTCTCCTTTGCGCCGGCGCTATTAAGCCACCTAGTGCCAGTGCATGCACTCTCGCCCCATGGTGCAAGGGTGCCTGCATTGTCAGGGAAGATTGTGTTTGTGCAGGAAGGGACACCTTCCTGCACAAAAACGATGATTTATTGTGTTTTGCTCCTATGTGTGTTGCACAATGCAGCACACATAGAAAGAGCAAACAACAAGGAGAAATAAAAGTATTTCTCCTTGTTGCGTCACTCTAACGCCTCATTTTAAAAGGCGTTAGTTTTTGCCACTGCCTCAGATTTACTGAAAATCTGGGACTGTGTCAAAAAGCATTGGGTGCTGAGTGGGAATGCCAACAGCAACACCTATTGCATGCTCCTTTGCCTCAGAAAACTACAACGTGGAGGACCATATTCACAAGGCGGTGTTAAGCCACACAAACTGGCTAAGTGCCGCCTTGTAAATATGGAGCAGGGAATTTTGCCATGGGAGCTTTGGAAAAAGTGATGCGCGGTGGCGCAATGCCCTTGTAAATATGCCCCATAGTCTCTTTTATGTAAGTCGAACATCCCCAGCAGAACAAGGCTGGAGGTTGTAGCCGATGAGAATTCCATGAAGCTGACTAACCTTTTGGCGAAGGACTGCTGAACAGGATTATCTGCTATGGAGAAGAATGTAGTAGGAGATGCCGTGGAGTCAGGCCGAACGGAAATGCACCATGGACGGATAGACGAGCAGGTTGGTCCTGTTCTCCACTTGGTTTTCATAGCAGTTTTTAGCCAAAAGGTTTCTAAGTCCCAAGTTTTGGATTTTGGCTTTTGGACACCCTTAGAACTATCACCAATGGTCCAGGGCCGGAGAGGCACCACTTCAGGGGTTAGGACTCACTCAGGCTCGGCCCAGGTAAGGGTTCAAGATGGTTGGAGCCTTTTCTGTCCCTGAAGCTCTCATCAGGAGGCCAGCCAACTAGGCCTTGGAGCCACTTTGGTAGTCCTGGGTTCAGCGGTGGAAGAGGGCTCAAGCAGCAGGGCAGACCACTGAGGGTTCAAGAAAGGCCACAAAGCCGACCTTAAATGTCCAGCAAAGCAGCCTTCTAAAGAACACAGCAGGCCACAGCAGCAGACAGTCCGCTGGGAGTCCTTCTGCAGATCCAAAATGTGAACTGAAAAGTAGGTGTGAAGGCTCTATTTTATAACTGGTGCCTTCTTTGAAGTAGAAGTTTCTAGAGAATTCTCATTAATGTGCTTGAAGTTTCCTGCCTCCCCTGCGCTGCGTCCAAGCTGGCTTCATGAACACAGAAGTGGTGACAAGTCCTTTGTGTAAAGGCAGGGCACTGCCTTTTCAGTTGCAAGTGGGCTTGTGCCCTGCTTCGCCTCCCCATACTGCCACTGATGGCCCCTCTAGACACACCAAATCCCTGTTTGTGTGGCTGTCTAGGAGGAATAAACAAAGTCCAACTGCCACCTACTCCTAGTCATGTGACCCAGGAGCAAACAGGCTGTAGGCACCAAATAGTTAGGGCAGGAAAATGCCAACTTTCTAAAACCATTTAAAAATAGAAGCTAAGCAATGTTGAACCAATGAACTCATACTGCAATGAGCAAGGGATGCAAATCCGCTAGCATAACAGGGGCACGCTGTCGCTTTATACCAGGACCTGGCAGCAATCATGTTGCGGAAGCCCCGTGACTTTAGACCAGTCATGACACATCTTCGTAACCACGGCGTCTTGTATTCCTGGAAACATCCCTTTTGCATCATTTTTAAATGGGATGGCAAACTACGGCAATGCCCTCAACCAGCCGAGCCCCTTGGTGAAGCAAAGAAGGGCCAGCGAGAGGGATGGCAGCGGATCGGGGGTCGGAGACTCAGAGACTATGGTGCAGGAATGCAGAGCGGTGTTGGCCTCCCTAACTGCTGATTCCGGTCCAGGAGCTGACTCAGGGGTCAGATAAGTGGGTCAGAGCAAAGTCGGGGGCGGCCGGGGGCGGGGGGAGCACCATCGGCCACGAGATGCACCCTACAAACTGTTTCACCAACGGGACGCGGTCATGTACTGCGGCTCCTGTACAATGTTTGGGGTAATCACTGTTGGGTTTGTTGGGGTTAGGGAGGGGGGAGGGCAGGGTCTGGTATCCATAACATATATCTGCACGAAGTCCCGAGAGCTTACAGAGAACTTACGCGGGAGTCTCGACACCTACGTGGACAGTCTGGATACGCAGATGGGGCCTCACTAGGTTTAGGGATAAGCGACAGAGCAAGGGCTAGGATAGATCTGCTCACAACCACCTATTATGGCTAAGGAGGTGGTGAAAATAATTACACTTAATGTCAAGGGGTTTAACAACCCGGTAAAAAGATGCGCTATCCTATTCTACTTAGAATGTGCTGAGGCCGATGTGTGTCTCTTACAGGAGACACACCTCCTTCCCAAAGACTGCCATGGCAAGCGCTCGAAGGCGTTTCCCCAACGATTTAGCTCCTCCATCGGGGAGAAAAAGGCGGGGTTGGCCATTCTTATCTCTAACCGCTGCAAGGGGGAAGTAAAGGAGAAAGTGGCAGAACTAAAGGGGAGGCTAATGGCCCACACTATCCAGTTTGACAATCAACTCTTGATGATTGGCGCTATATATGCTCCTAACTCGGGCAATAGAGATTTCTACAGGCAGCTTTAGCAGACGTACTAACCCCGCCGAACAGTATGATACTGGTAGGGGGGACCTAAACATAGTCATGGATTCAAACAAATACAGGTCACAAGCGTCATACTTCCATCGGGGAGAGATGTCCGGAGACAGGAAGAAATGGCTGAGGGAAGTGGGACTGATTGATATCTGGAGGGAGGCAATCCCCACTTCGAAGCAATACACATTCTACTCCCATGCTTATAAGTCTTATGCTCGCCTCGATTACTTCCTGTGAACGGGGGAGCTTAATAGTGTGGTTAAAGCAGTGAGCATTGAACCCGCGGTGCTCTCGGACCACGATGCACTAACGATACAGATATTGCTGACTCCACGACCCCGCCAACCTAGCAGTTGGAGACTTAAAGAAACTATGCTCCACAACAAAGTTGTAGAACAACAACTTACTAGATGCATCAACGAATACTTCACCCTTAATGACACCCCACACATAGCCATTACAACATTATGGGAGGCGATGAAAACAGTAGTGCGGGGTGAGATAATGGCAATTTCAGCTGCCCATAATAGAGAGCGCAAGGAGGTGAGGGCAAACCTAACAGCTCAGGTGCAGGAGCTCGAGCACAAATGGATGCGATATTGTTGACGGTCGACGCTGAAAAAGCGTTCGACCGAGTGGACTGGGGATATCTAGGACACACGATGGCAAGATTCGGCTTAGGGGAAAAAGTTCCGGGAGTGGGTACGCTGCTGTTATGATAGACCCACAGCTGTCATCAGGGTCAATGGCACCTCCTCAAGTCCCTTTGCCATCCAAAGAGGGACCCGGCAGGGATGGTCGTTGTCCCTGCTACTGTTTGCCCTGTACATAGAATCCCTGGCACAGAGGATTGGGGATAACCCTAGAATTAAAGGGATACCATTTGGAGGAGAATCACACCCCATCAGCCTCTATGGAGACGATGTGCTAGCGGCACTGACAGAACCACAGACCTCCCTCCCCACCTTTTTAGAAGAGTTAGAAACATTTGGCAGGGTTTCGGGGTTTCGGGTCAATGTGGGTAAATCAATGATCTTAAATTTAAACCAGGCGGTACCCACGCTAGATCTCAAGGAAGACTGGCTGTCCGGCTTGGGGGTGGTGGACACGATTCCCAACCTAGGATTGGAACTGGCAGCCACAGTCCAACAAACAGCTCGGCTGAACTACGATAAGCTGGCGCGGCAGGTGGGAAAAGATCTAGGAGCCTGGAGTAAACATCAGCTTTCCCTACAGGGGCCGGTAGCTGCGGTCAAAATGTCCCTGCTTCCGAAGGCGTTGTACTTGTTTCAAACTTTACCAGCACTACCACCCGAGGGGGCGATTGCCTCGCTACAACACAACATCAACCAATTTGTGAGGGCAGGGGCACGCCCTCAAATGAGCAAGGCCATAGGGTACATGTGCCCTGAAAACAGAGGCCTGGCAATACCGGACCTCCTCAGCTATTATAAAGCAGCCCAACTAAGGTACATGGTGGAATGGGCAAGGCTGAAGTGCAACAAATGCTGGCTTTTTCATGACAGAGCTCTGGCAGGTATCCCACAATGGAAAGTCCCTTTCATGAAGAAGTCGCAGCGCCCACGGGGTTTGCTGGGCTCGCCGATCACTAAGTCAGTAATGAATGTTTGGTACGGGGTGGCGACGGCCAAGAAACTTACGACATTTCTATCGCCTCTATCCCCCTTATTCGGAAATAGTGAGTTCATCCCAGGAATGTCGGACAAATCATTTGTCCGACTTCATGTCGCTCGGTGGGACATCTCTTCGACATATCAGGGGTGATTACATTCCCTCAATTGAAACAGGAGTACGGGATTCCTTAGACCGAGAGATTGCAATACCTGCAATTGAGACACTGGGTCCTTCAAAAGGAGATGAGAAAGCAAGGGGCCAGTAGACTGACCAAATACGAAAAATGGTTAATCACCAAACTCAATGACAAGGTGTTGATCTCCGAAATGTACAACATGATTAGAACTAGCTCGCACTCACAAGCTACACCAAGTCAAAAGAGGTGGGGGAAAGAATTGGGAGGTGCGCTCACGCAGAAAGACTTGGAAGGGATATACTATAGAGCAAAACACACAGCCCGGAACGTGGCCAGTATTGAAACAGCTATGAAAATAGCTACTTACTGGTACCTTACACCGGCGTGCCCACATAGAGGCAACCCGAACAGGCGCCCCACTTGCTGGAGATGTGACAATGACACTGCTACATATATTGTGTGGGAATGCCCATTGTTGTCCAACTACTGGACCAAAATCCTAGACAAGCTGAGCTATTTGGCACAGAGATACTGAGGTTCCCGATATATGTGATTCTGAGTCTTCTCAACCCAGTCACGTATCCCCTTAAAAGCATGAGAGGCCGACAGATGGGACGATCTCTGAGGGCAGCTTTACAAAACATATTGACACACTGGGGGACACTCACCCTTCCAACACACGTGGAATGGCTCCACAGGATATGGAACATTGTAGGGATGGAACACATTTCGAATACACTGAATAGCTCTACTGTCTCTTTCCAGAAAGTATGGAGTCCATTCCTAACATTGCTTTCAACAGAGTTCAATTAAATTACCCAACCTAAATATGTGAGAGTGCAGTGGCTCTTGTACTTAATGACGGAACGACAAACATCCTCAACTGCCTAATGGAAGACGCCAACAATATAAGGCAGGGACTCGACAGTTAAGACTTTGGAATATCGGACGAGGAGGGGAGGAGTTAAAGTTACTGGTTTCTCGCTTACAGGTGTGCTTTCAACGATGTATCTCATTCATTGCTTCGACTTTGTTCATTTTGTACAATCTACAACGATGGCACTATGTTTTTCTGAGTTTAGGAATATGTGTGCATTGTACTCTCTATTGCAATTTATCGATGATGCCTGTGTATTGTTCTCCGATGCTGGAAATGCAAATAAAATCATTTAAACATAAAATTAAAATTGAAGCGACCCCTTGTGCATGGGTCGCTTCCAGGGAGCAGATTTTTTTATGTGAGTATTTTCCCCCCCAGGTGTCGATCAGCCCGTTTTACTGGCCTTTCTCCCCCCGCGGGGGGGGGGGGTCGAAAACCCACTAGGCACCAGGGATTTTGTTTTGTGTGTAATGGAAGCGACATGGTTGCTTCAAAGGGGTAAAATTTGGTTAATGTTTTGTTCTGCCCCTCCTGGGGACAGATCTGCCCCTATTTTGGCCTTTCTGCCATGGCGGGAGGGGGGAGGCAGAAATCCCTACTAGGCACCAGGGATTTATTTCTTTTGCAAGGGGGGCACATTTCTGTCTGCTGTTTTCTGCCCCACTTGGGAGACAGATCGGCCTGGCAGACAACTTCCCTTGGGCAAGATCACCCCCCATTTTTCTCAGCCCTATTTGAAGGCCCATCTGGCAGATTGACCTTTTGGGTAGTGACATAGCGTGTTATAATGTTAATTGTTTTATTTCTTGTGAATTGCAATTGTAATGCTTTATTTCTCCCTTTTTGTTCTAGTTCAAGGCTTTTGCTCTTTAGACTGTTCCAGATTGCGGTTTCGTTACTGGTGATTCCGCTGTTTGTGTAGTTGCATGTGTTTGGTAAGAGACTTTTTTTTGTACAATGAAAATGAGTTTCATTTCTCTGCATGAATGTGTTTTTTGCAAATGGTGTAATTATAGCAGTATGTTTGGCTTCTGTTTTTTGAGTGTCAAAAACTTTTTGTATTTGTGCTCGATGTGTATTTTGTTGTCTTTTGAGTAATTGGTTTTGTTTTTTTCTTTCTAGTGGGATATCGTTTGTTTTTGCTGTCTCTCTGCAGAGTAGGTGCTGGTGAGTGTAGCTGTCTCTTGCAAGTGAATCGTATAGTTTTTGAGTATATAGATCTTTGTGATAAAGGCCCGCATTTTATTTACTTACTGATTTTGCACAATGTTGGTTGTTGTTGACTTGTTTGTACAGTCTCCTTTCTTAGTAAGGATAAGGGCTAGCCGCAGGATTACTGCTCAGCAGGTTGTTGGTATGCTTTTTGAGTCTTCCTCTGACCATGATTCAGAGACTGACTCTGCATCTGAGGCAGAGGAGGGAATCGAAGATTCTGGCAGTGAGTTTTCTCTCCAAATGGAATCATCGGATGATGAAGCTACTCTCAGTGCGGATGAAGCTACTTTTCGGGGGATATTAACAAGAACGTGTAATTACTATCGCAAAAGTAACTTAACGCAACTCCCCACATCGCAGTCCATCGTGGGAAAATAACACCTCGGTAACGCGGCATTCCCAAGCCGGCGGCATCATGCGATAGGCTCAAGATAACATGACAAATGTCTGCGATGAAGTCAACGTGACGCTGCAAAAATGCGAAACACGAACGCAAAAAAAGCTGCGATGAGACCAAGCGCGATACAAAAATCAGTGAAAACCAGCCACAGGCCTGCAAATCCCATGCATCATGTGGGAAAAAGCACTATAAAAGGAAAAAAAACACACCAAAACCCAATTAAACTGCGTAGCATCATGGATGCACACGGACCGAGTGCAGAGGACAACCCAAACCCCACAAGCCCCATGGAGGACCAGCCAGGAACCCCCTGCTCGGGGAAGGGCAAGGAGAAGAAGAAGAGGAAGACGGGAATCAGTCCGCAGGAAGACCGGATCATCGTCACAGAGGTGACAGAACACTGCCAACTACTGTTTGTCACCTCCACTACATCATTGGCAACACAAACGGATATATGGCAGTCCATCGTCAACAACGTGAATGCAGTTGGAGTGTCGAGGAAGTCAATGGAGGAGGTCAAGAGGTGCTGGCATGAAGTGCCCAACCTAACCAAGGAGAAACTCGCTGCAACCAGGAAGGCAGCAAAGGCGACTGGAGGTGGGACCCCTGAGCCACAGGAGGAGCTGGATGCGCTTGATCAACTGGTGGCCACAGTCATCAGTGCGGAGACGGTGCAAGGAGTTGGGGGTCTGGACACAGCTCGATATGACCTGACCCAACAGCAACAGGGTGAGTAATGACCAGGGCCTGGGGGGCGGAGGGAGATGGGCACAATGGCACATATGCACAATCGTGCACAGCACACTGCACACCCACAATGAGCGTGGAGCATGTCCCTGAATCCCTTGGCACACTGCAACACACATAGAAACACCAAGTAAGCCCCCGTCCACAATGTGCACAAATGGGCCCCCCTCCATATCACCAATGCCACAACCTACCCAAGCACATGTGCTGAATCCGGAAATGCAGCGGCTCACTGAGCCACATGGACTATCCAAGTGACACTACATGACAGACATTATGGCTGCAGTCCCAATACATGACATGGTGCACAAGACGACTTTGAGGTGACTGAGTGTGGATAACATCCGTGAAGGAGCAGGTCACACTCTGACACATCCACGTGCACATACAACCCATGACGTCAACAACACATCTGCAGACAAACAATGTACAAGAGTGCAAAATATGTACAAGAGCACAAAGGACCCAAATCGCAAACATCACAGCACCCGCAGAGCACACAAGTCAAAGGCACATCGACTCAAAGGGATGAGTGGCCGCCAAATCAGAGCTGCAGGGCCGACGTGCCAACAATGCAGCAATCACAGTACATCAACATTGACGACAATGTGGTACAAAGTGCAACCCTTACACCACAAGACAGAGGACGCAAATGGTGCTGCTTGTGCATAGAAACTGGCCAATCACATCTGGCATTGCATGACACTGTGAGATGATGATGTACGAGTACAACCTCACATCCGTCATTTTGTCCAAATGTACACTGTTTCCCAGCAAATAGCCAGCTCCTCTAAAACTGTCACAATGTATATTGTCATGCAGTCTGTGTGTAAACATGTACAATGCGTAAACATACATGGAACACACTGTTAACCTGCATCTCCCCTTCAGATTGCAGAGGAACAATCAACACCTCCTGAAGAGCAGACCACGCATCTCTACAGTGATGATGAAGAGGACACCCAGCACATTTACCCAGACACCCTCCAACGGCTCGTGGACAGCCTCCGCACACCATCCCCAGTAGCAGGGCAGCCCAGCAGCATCTCGGTGAACCCACACCCTGCACAGACCACACAGCAGGAAGCACACACCACCACGGCTGGCCCACAGGACCCCCACAACCAACACTATGAATTCCAACGCCGTGTGTTAGCGTGCCAGGAAGAGTTGGCAGATCAGCTGCGGGTGGGTTTTGATCTTGTGGCAGCCAAACTCGATGCCATACGTGGGTGTCTGAGTCCCATCAGGGACCACGTACAGTCCCTACCGGACTCCTCCTGTCTGCACCATGCTCACCGACAATCCTTGGCTGACCTCGCTGGGGCCATTACTTGGATACAAGAACTGTCTGGTCAGACAGGCTCCAGCGATGACAGCACAGAGTTGGCACAGATGCAGAGGACAATGGAGACCATGGAGCGGATGCAGGCAGGAAGTAGGGCTGCCACGGCTGAACACCAGCGACATGTAGCTGGGATCTTCCAGGCCTTGCAGATCCTCATCTTGCCATTGCTGCCACAGAGCCTGTACCAGATGACTGCTGAAGGAACCTCAACACACACTACTCTGCCCCCTGATGTGTCAATGGCACACAGTGATGTAGCCATTACACCTCCGCACCCTGATGTGTCAGTGACCCACAGTGATGCAGCCATAACACCATCACACACACCTGACACACCAGACACAGAAGAACTCTCAGAGGAGCAAGATGTGGAGTTCAATAACTGTGTGAGGAAGGAGGCAGCAGCATCTGTACCCGCCACATGGCCAGTCCCTGCATAGTTCAGCCCTATGCATCATGCCCTGGAACAACACCTCCCACTGTCCCCCGGAACACTCTGCGACATTCACCAGGACCCCGACATGGACTGCCATATCTACTCTTGTACCAATGACACAGCAATCCGGCTGAGGACTGTACTCTTCCTCTTCAGGTTAACTTTGCATTCCCCCAAGGACTCTGGTTGGCCCACCACTAGGCAACCACGTAAAGTGGACTTGAACTGGCCATGTACCCCTCCATCTCCAAGGGCCCGATTCACAGAACAAACTTAAGACAAAATCCTAAACTTAGTACCATTTTGGTATTCACAGAATGAACTTACTACTTTTGCGATTCACATAATAAACTTACTACTTTTGCTATTCACAGAATGGATTTACGACTACTAACTTTACGTCCGCACTCGGGCCGGAGCTTCCGGCCCAGAGGCGGAGCTTCTGGTCCGGAGGCGTGGCTTCCGGGCCAGAGGCGGAGCTTCCAGGCCAGAGGTGGAGATTTTGGCCATGGCTAACTCTCCACCACTGGCCGGAATCCCCACCTCCGGGCCGGAAGCTCCGCCTCCGGCCCGGAAGCCCCGCCTCCGGGCCGGAAGCCCCGCCTCCGGGCCGGAAGCTCCGCCTCCGGGCCGGAAGCTCCGCCTCCGGGCCGGAATTTCCGGCCCGAGTGCGGACGTAAAGTTAGTAGTCGTAAATCCATTCTGTGAATACCAAAAGTAGTAAGTGCATTCTGTGAATACCAAAAGTAGTAAGTGCATTCTGTGAATACCAAAAGTAGTAAGTTTAGGATTTTGTCTTAAGTTAATTCTGTGAATCGGGCCCTATGACTCCCCAGAATGTGAATAAAACATTACAAATCACACAGATGTGTCATGTCTATATTCACCCACGTGTACAAGTATGGATGAATGTAGGGACGTTGATTGCATATAAAGGTACACCCTAGTAAATGTCATCAATGCGCATGTTTGGGCCTGACCCACATGGCCAATTAGATGACTGTGAAGGTGTGAACTAGCTGTGGCTACATTGCACATGCACAGCAATCTCACATCCCCCAACGTAGCCCCACGTCCATGTGTTATATAGGGCTGTGTGTGTCAATGTCAGAATTGGTAGCCCGCCTAAAGTAGTGTCCCCCATCGATTGTGGCTATGGAACTTATGTTCGCATGACGTACTCACACACATCAGTGTGTACACAGTCTGTTTCAATGGATCATATTCATCCACATGGCAAGAAGTTGGACACCATACTCACATTGCTGAAGACACGTAAGAGCACAGGTCTACCAGCAACTATCCCAAACACAATGTGTGGCTTGCAGAAGTGGAGCTACCAATGGGGATTCGCCACCTATGTACCAGAGGCAGTCTGTCCCTCCCTGTGTACGGACAATGTTCATTGAGGCACAGGATTGGTCATACTAATCAACACTCATCACAGTTGTACACTGGTGAAGTTGAGTAGGCTTTATTAGCATGTGCGTGTCAGTACGGGCAGGTGATGGGCCACAACAGGCAGACAAATGTTTAAGACACTTAGGTGCAGAATGGGAACGTGTCAAGGTTCAAGGAATGGGGTGACAAAAATGTACACATATCCTTACGATTGGCAACGGTCTCAGCCCACCTTGCCTTGCTGGTTGAGTCATGTGAAGTTTGGCATCTGGTCATTGCCCCGTGTCAGGGGACACGACTCACAGCCCATGGGATCTGCAGCTGACAGCAGATGAGACCAACAAGATCACATGTCGTGCTATATTGCCATGTGTACAGTCCCCTCTGTCACTATGTCAGATTTAGGAACTTTGCCAAGCAATGCTGTGCAGCTCTGCCCATGGGGCGGCAGCACCTTGCACAGGTATGTGGCAACACGCGTAGGTGCACGCACATGCATTCTGAGTCCGAGTGAATGCAGACATGTCCATTGTTGTACTGGCTTATGGAACCAATCCTCCAGGATGCAACACAGTGTTGGGACCTGTGCTCTGGGTGTCAATCAGTTGTGGCTGCAGGAAGGTTGTTACTCGTCCATGAATGCAAGCGCTGCATCATAGGGGATCAGTTCCAGAACTATGTTGTTCTCGAATTCAAGGAACATGAGGGAGAGCTGATCCATTGACTGGTACGGACAGTTGTGCTCCGACCACGCAGTTTCACCAAACTGCAACACAGCCCAATAGGGAGCGCCTCGATGTGGTCACTGCACACGATGACTTGTGCAATCTCCCATCCACTGCTGCCGGCACAGACACCACATATCAAGGAATCACATGCCCAGGTATCCCGTTTGCACTCCTGTTCGTGGACCAACAGGGGACGCACACACACGTCGTAATCCAGTTCAGCTACCATTGTGTTGGATAGGCAGACCTCCATGGGCTACTCGAATGTGCATGATCGACAGTGGAACCATGACTGGACGCATGTGACATACGCCAGCCGGAAACTCAGACGGTAACTGATTCGCAAGACTGCCATTGGCAGAGCACCCAACAGATGCAGCATTCATGCACGGTACAGTTCTATGTGACTGGGGTTGTGCATGTGCCCAAGACTCCCGGCACTCCTCAGACCAGCGGCAGTTCTGTGGACAATATGCCACGGCTCGGATTAATGAGTCGTATGTGTGTTCAACGTTTGGCCGTTTGGGCTGTCTTTTTTGCCGATGTGTTGGGGCATGCCATGCAGGTGTATATCGAGCAGGGACGAGTGTGTGGGGTTCTGACAAATCACTCTTTCATTAGCACAGTTCGTGGTGTGGGAGTCGGCAGAGTCTCGTATGGTATCTCACTCAGGGGGTGCCGGGCGCATTGGAGACCAAGGTCGGAGGTTCGGATGTCCTTCCGCCTTGTGTATTGAGACAAAGGAGCTTTCATGCCTAATTTCGATCTGGCTGTTGCTTGCATTTCTGAAATGTGATGTGGCCTTCACGCTGAAATTGTTGCCAGACCTTAGATTTTGGGTGCACCAATTGCGAAACATACGCAACAGTTGGCATATGTGCCAAGGGCACGATTGTCCTTGTGCTTCTTGTTCAGTCTCTCTCTCTCTCTCTCTCTTTCTCTCTCTCTCTGTCCTTTGATGGGTGCCTGACACACCTTCTTATCTGGGATATTGTCTTACAGGCTGTCACTTGCAGATTGTCCAGGGATGACCCGCCATGACTCTAGGAAATAGTTGTTTGGTGTGGAAATTGATTGTGATATTTTGTTTGGACTATCAATGGTGGATGTTTGATCCTGCTTTTTCTGTACTCACATGGCTGTTAGGTGTTGTGATTCTGTGGCATCAGGCGAATGGTTTTGTGCATGTTTCGTGACATTGATATGCATTCTCTTGGTCCAGGGAAGGTGGGGGGTGGTTGGGTTGTGGCCTCGGGGGGAGGAGCGGGAGGGTGGCAGTGGGTGTTGTGGCCCTCTCGGGGCTCCAGGATGCATGGTGTAGGCTCCATGGCATCTGTTGTTCTTCATGTGTGGCTGTGGTCTGGGCTCCCTTTTCTGGTGCAGGTTGTAGTCGACTTTATAGCAGGTGTTAATTTCCTGCTGCTAATGCACGTTATCGCGTGTTTTGTGTTCCCATCGCAGATCTGGCTGGTCGTAGAGAATGTAGGGGTGTGGTGTTGTCACAGGTTTTTGCTCGGGAACGCATACTCTGCATCTCATTAGCGATAGTTGCCGTGGTCATCCGTGGCAATGTTTTTTGCAACTGCTTTCACAGGTAAACTGGCGATATGGGCTGTTTGCACCAGCTTGTGAATGGGGCGATGAATTTATCACAACTTTGGGTGTGATAAAGAGCAGATAACTCGGCGATAGTTCCTTGAGAATATGCCCCTTAGTTTGGATGAAGAGGAGGTCATTGATGTGCCGATAGTGCAGCAAAAGGCACCTGGGCTGCAGCCTGGGGCTCCAAGGCTTCCCGTTGGAAGTGCTAACCTCTGGGTTGCCCTAGGCATGGTGTAGCTGGCATTGCCAGACTTTACTGGTGTTCCAGGGTGTAGAGTAAATACTGAAAACCTTTTGCCAATACATTTTTTTAAGTTGTTTATGGACGATGTATTTTTGGCAGAGATTGTTGAGCAGACTAATTTGTATGCCGAACAGTTTTTGAGGGACAACAGTGCCAGCCTTAAGCCCCACTCTAGAGCTACCCGGTGGACTCCCACAAATCTGGAAGAGATGAAGAAGTTCTTGGGTTTAACTTTTTTGATGGGCTTGCTAAGGAAGCCATCAAGGTCTTCATATTGGTCTACTAGTCCCTTGATGGCAACGGCTATATTTCTGGCAGTTATGAGTCGTGATAGGTATTTGCTTCTGCTTCGGATGCTGCATTTTATCGACAAAGGTTTAGCGTTGCCAAGAGATCACCCTGATTCTGACCGTCTTTTTAAGATTCAGCCTGTCATTGATCACTTTGTAGATCGATTTTCTGAGATCTTTGCTCCAGGGAAAGAAATAGCAGTGGATGAGTCTTTGGTCTTGTTCAAGGGCCACTTGGTATTTAGGCAATACATTCCTAGTAAGAGGGCATGCTATGGTATTAAGATGTATATGCTGTGTGACAGTAGGACTGGATATGTCTCTAATTTCAGGGTGTGCACCGGTAAGGAGTCCAGGATTAACTCCCCTGGTTGTCCATCCACTTTTGGAGTGACTGAGAAAATAGTGTGGGAACTTGGTAGAGGACTTTTTCACAAAGGTCACCATTTATATGAAGATAACGTCTACACTGCTGTGCAGTTGTTCAGGGAATTGGCCAAAGTGGACACTGTTACTCCTGGCACAATCCGCTCAAACCGTTAAGGCTTCCCAAAAGAACTTGTTTGTCAAAAGCTTGTGTGGGGACAGTGCAGTGCGTTGCGCTGTGTTGCGTTGCGAGGAACTTCTAGCTGTGAAGTTTTCAGACAGGAGAGATGTCTACATCCTGAATACCATCCATGATGAAAGCACTTCACCTGTGACTGTTTGGGGTCAGGTTGCTGAAGCGCCCAAACCTGTGTGCATTTTAGACTATAAAAGGCACATGGGTGTTGTTGACAGAGTAGATCAGAGGTTGGAACCTTACACTGCTCTTCGCAAGGCTTACATTTGGTATAAGAAGTTAGCTATCCATCTTCTCCACTTGGCAACCTTTAATGCTTTTGTTGTATTCAAGGGTTCTTGTCCTGAGTCAAAGATGACTTTTGCTGAGTTTCAGGAATCTGTAATAGGCAGCCTTGTTGTAGTGGAACGGGCAAGTGTTCCTAGAGTTGGAGGGGTGGAAGATGTGGCTAGATTGAAAGATCGCCACTTTCCTGATCACATTCCTCCCACACCCTCAAAAGACTTTCCCAGTAGGAGGTGTAGAGTCTGTTGGTGAAGAGGTACACAAAAGGAGACTCGTATGTACTGCCCCGAGTGTCCTAACCCTGCGCTGTGTGTGTCTACTTGTTTTAGAAAGTAGCACATGCAAAATAATTTTTGGGAGCATCCATGAGTGGTAAAGTGAACTGCCTGGTCTCTATTGCTTTATATTTTTCCTTCAGTTTCAAGGTTGGCATTTGTGAAATGAATTTAGTTTCAGATTTTGTTAGTAGATTTGTATCTATTTGCAATTTGTTTGTGTTTTCTTTTTTGTATAAAAATATCCTAAATGTGATGGCGGTGACTGTAGGCTGGCGGTTGGCTGGTGGTGTGCGTGGACTGGCGCTTGGCTGGTGGTGTGCATGGACTGGCACTTGGCTGGTGGTGTGCGTGGACTGGCGCTTGGCTGGCGGTGTGCATGGACTGGCGCTTGGATGGCGGTGTGCGTGGACTGGAGCTTGACTGGCGTTGTGCCTGGACTGGCACTTGGCTGATGGTGTGCATGGACTGGCGCTTGGCTGGCGGTGTGTGTGGACTGGCGCTTGGCTGGCGGTGTGCATGGACTGGTGCTTGACTGGTGGTGTGCATGGACGGGCGCTCGACTGGCAGTGTGCGTGGACTGGTGCTTTGCTGGCGGTGTGTGAGTAGTGACTTGACACATTTCTACACAAACTGCTAGCCAAACGCCACTCCACGCAATCCGTGAGCTGGTGTGGTTGCTGTGTCAGGAATGTGGGCATGTGAAAGTGATGGACCCTTGAATGGCGCTGTCTGCTGGTGTGAGTGTTGTAATGTGCTGGGCCCGCAGCTGGTGGTGTGAATGGTTTTGTATGTGTCACACGTATGAAAGGTGTATGAATGGCCTGTAAAGAGGTGTGTGCCTTGTCGCGGCTTTACAGCTTACGAGCTGTGAGTCAATAGTTCAGTTTCTTGTCCTTTCAATTATTAACAGTGCATTTCATTTTTGTGAAATCTCTGGTTAATACAACTGTATATTCTGAACCATCACTCACCATCGTGCTAAATCCAACCATTATGTATGTGTGATTGAGGAATAGATGGCTGTGCAGTAAACTTTGTCTTTTTTGTCTCTCTGCCAAGGTGTACATTTCATCTAAGGAAAACCTACCAACTGTAGATATTGTCGTAAACTAAAAACCATTGGGAGTACATGGTGATGTCTCTCTTGTGGATCCCAACAAGTTATCTTACCCACATTGTGTCCTGCAAACCTCAAAATGTGACTGTCACATTTTCCTTGCATTATTGTGCCAAAATGTTCACGCTGCAGAAAGAAACAACAAATTTCCAACCCCCCAGCATTTCTCCAAGTATCCCAATAGAAATGGTATCTCACTTGTGTGGGTGGGCCAAGTACCCGCAACAGGGAAGGGCCCAAAACTAAGGGTGGGCGGAATTTGCGAAATTGACTTTCGCAAATTATCGCAAAATTGCGCAAAATCTCCGCGAGCATGTGAAACTTTCGCGAAGATGCGGAGAATGCTTTTCCTGCCCGTTCGCGTGTTTTTGCATGCTCGTGGGGAAATATATTTCCAACTTGCCCATGCGGTCGCTAATGGGCACGGCCATCTTGCTCGCGATGCTTATTTCCTGTTCGCGATCGCAATGACATGTTCGCGATCGCAAACTCTCGCGGGATAGCGCGACTGGCTACCAACAATCCAACATCTTGTGGCGCGCGCGAAAGGATAGGAAAACTCGTCGGAGAACGCAGGGACCCGGTAAGTCACGACCACGTGCGCGAGAATGCATTTTTAAAGCGCGAACAAGAAAAATACTTCAGTTTTGCCGCAGGTTGTGAAAGTTTTGACATTTTCGCGCTCTCCGTGGAACGCAAAAATGTCAAAATATTGCAAATTCCGCGAGCGGAACGAAATTTACCGCCCAGGCCTACCCAAACCCTATTGAGGCAACATCAAAATTACCTATCACAAACCAACCTGGTTTTGCAAGGGGGTCCCATGAGTTGTTTTGGCCCCGGGCTCAGCGGCCATCTAGGGAAACCTACCAAACCCACACATTTCTGAAAACTAGACACTGGGGGGAGTCCAGCGAGGTATGGCTTGCGTGGGTTCCCCAACATTCTCCAACCCAGAATCCCTTGCAAACCTCAAATTTAGCTGGAAAAATCATTTTTTCTCTCAAAATTCTGTGTCGGAAAGTTCTGGAAACTGTGTGGATCCACAAATTTCCTCCCACCCAGCGTTCTCCGAGGTCTCCCCATAAAAATGATACCTCACTCACGTGGGTGGGTCAAAGACCCGCGACAGGCAAGGGCCCAAAAGCTATTGAGGCGACATCAAAATTACCTGTCACAAACCAACCTGGTTTTGCAAGGGGGGTCCCATGAGTTTTTGGCACGGGGCTCGCCGGCCATCTAGGGAAACCTACCAAACCCAAACATTTCTGAAAACTAGACACTGGGGGGAGTCCAGCGAGGTATGGCTTGCGTGGGTTCCCCAACATTCTCCAACCCAGAATCCCTTGCAAACCTCAAATTTAGCTGGAAAAATCATTTTCTCTCTCAAAATTCTGTGTAGGAAAGTTCTGGAAACTGTGTGGATCCACAAATTTCCTCCCACACAGCGTTCTCCGAGGTCTCCCCATAAAAATGATACCTCACTCACGTGGGTGGGTCAAAGACCCGCGGCAGGCAAGGGCCCAAAACCTATTGAGGCGACATCAAAATTACCTGTCACAAACCAACCTGGTTTTGCAAGGGTTTGAGTTTGGCACGGGGCTCGCCGGCCATCTAGGGAAACCTACCAAACCCACAAATTTTTTCTCAAATTTCTGTGTTGGAAAAGATCTGGAAAGTTCTGGATCCACAAATTTCCTCCCACCCAGCGTTTCCCCAGGTCTCCTGATAAAAATGGTACCTTACTTGTGTGGGTAGGCATAGTGGCTGCAACAGGAAATGGCTCAAATCGTATTGTGGAGATTTCAAAATGACCCATAACAAAACTACCTGGTTTTGGGGGGGGCACCTGGAGTTTTGGCCCCGGGCTTGGCAGCCATCTTGGGAAACTACCAAACCCAAACATTTCTGAAAACTAGACACCATGGGGAGTCCAATGAGGTATGGCTTGCGTGGATCCCCCAACGTTTTCCTACCCTAAATGCCCTGCACACTTCAAATGTAGCTGAAAAAAACGAATTTTCCACATATTTCTGTGTGGAATCACCGTGTCGGAAGACTTTGGGGAACGCTGGGTGGGTGGAATTTTGTGGAGCCACGCAGATTCCAGAACTTTTCGCCACTGAAACGTGAGGAAAATTTGTTTTTTGATAATTTTTTAGGTTTGCAAGGTATTCTGGGTCACACGAACCTGGTGAGAGCCAGTCAAGTCACCCCATCTTGGATTCCCCTGGGTGTCTAGTTTTCAAAAATGTATAGAATTGCTAGGTTTCCCTAGGTGCCGGCAGAGCTAGGGTTCAAGAACTACAGCTAGGCACTTTGCAAAAAAAGGGTCAATTTTCCCTGTAAAAATTTAGTGTGTCCACGTTGCGTTTTGGGCCGTGTCCTATCACGGGCTCGAGGCCTACCCACACAAGTGAGGTACCATTGTTCTCAGAAGACTTTGGGGAACACGTGGTGGATGGAATTTTGTGGATCCACGCAGATTCCAGAACTTTCCACCACAGAAATGTGAGGAATTTTTCTTTTTTTGACAAATGTTGAGGTTTGCAAGGAATTCTGGGTAACAGAACCTGGAGAGTGCCAGTCCAGTCACCCCATCCTGGATTCTCCTGGGTGTCTAGTTTAAAAAAATCTATAGGTTTGATAGGTTTCCTGTTAGAAATGGGGGTCTCTAGTTGGCGAAGCTTGCACCTTTGTCCAAATAGGGACCCTTCTTTCTAGTCAGGAGAAGGGAGTTACACACCTAAAATAACCCCTGCTCACCCTCTTGGTCGCTTGGCACGAGCAGTCAGGCTTATCTTAGAGGCCATGTGTAAAGCATTTGCAAATAACCAACAGTAATACAGTGTAAGCACTACAAAAGGACACCCCACCAGTTTAGAAAAATATCCAATATTTTTATATACAAGCCCAAAAACGATAAAAATCCACAATACAGTACTTAAAAATCGACAGTTATCAAAATACACTTTAAAAACAGTTCCTTGATGTCGATAGCTCCGTCCGGGGCTATCATGGCGTCGTGAGCAAACAAATCTAAACAGTTCTGGCTCACCGCAGCGTCATGGGCCAGCTATGGAGTCGGGAAGAATCGCAAACAGTACCTTTTAGAAATGCAGAGCGCCGGCGACCTCTCGTTGAGTTTTCGAAAACACGGCATCCTCAGGCGTCGGCTCCGGAATTCGGTGCAGGAGTCGTCGGGGCCCTCGAAGTCACACGCGTTGCAGGTCAATCTCCTCTCTGTTGGAGTCAGGAGCACTGGCGTCTACAGGCGTCGAGTTCTGCCATGTGAAGTACAGCGGTGCAGCGGCCTCAGGTCATGGTGCGAGCAGCGGCTCGGTGGCGGCGTCATATGGAGTTGTCGTGAGACCAGGTTCACGGTCCGAGATGAAGGCCGTGCTCGTCACGGTGCTAGCAGGTCACAGTGCAAGCAGCGATGGCATCATTGCTGAAGCGCTGTCGTCGGTTGACAAACTGCAGTCGATGGCACCTACGTCGGTAGGCCAAGGCTGCGGTGCTGGATGAGGGCGGTGCATCGTGTAACTTTACGAGCGGTGCCCTTGAACCACGGTGCAAGCAGTGGCGTTGATTTCGGCGTGGAGCGTCGTCGTCTTGGATACCATGGCGGCATCGTGAAGCGAGGCTGTGCATAGTGCGGTGCCCACAGGTCGCGGTGCGAGCAACGGCTCGGTGGCGGCATCAGCAGGCGTCGTCGGTGAGACCAGGGTCACTGTGCGGTATTGCGGCGGTGCCCTCTGCGGTGCCAATGCATCATCGTGAAGCAAGGCGGTACGGAGTGCGATGTCCACAGGTCGCGGTGTGAGCAGCGGCTCGGTGGCGGCATCAGTAGGTGTCATCGGTGAGACAAGGGTTGCAGTGTGGCGATGCAGCAGAGTCCTCTGCAGTGCCGTCAGGACACGGAGTCGGAAGCAGCATCGTAGACGTTGTCGAGTTGCTTTTCCTCTGTTGCTGCACAAAACACACAGTCTCCAGTGCTGTGGGCAGAAGAGCTTGAAGTCTTTGTTGTTCCTGAGACTTCTTGAACAGGGCGCAAGCTCTACCTCAAGCCATTGGAGAAACCCACAAATCAGATTGCAGAAAGTTCAGTCCAGTCCTTTCACTGCCCAAGAAAGAAGCAGCCACTGCAAGCTAACACAGCAAAGCACACAAAGTGGTAGGTCCACCTCGCAGCTTTTCCAGCTCTTCTTCTTGGCAGTCGTCTTGATCCAAAAGAGTTCTAAAGTTCAGGGGTCTGGACCCCAATATTTATATCCCAAAATACTTTGATCTCTTAGGCAGAGAGTGTCTGTGCCCAGCCAGAACCAGTTCTGCCTTCTCTGCTGTGATTTTCTGGCAGGAGGTGGAGACGGCATTGTCAAAGGCAGACCAGGTCCTTTGAGGTGTAAGGAAATCTCCTCCCTCTTCCCCCATCCCAACCCAGGTCTATTCAGCCCTTTCCTGACTTTCCTAGACTATCTGAGCCACTCCTGCTCCCCAGCCTTCTGTCATCCAAAACCCAGGCAGGCAATCCACATTCCAGCAGTGGCACACGGGATGACTGAGAAAGAAAATGCCTACTTTCTAAAAGTGGTATTTTCAAACACAGAATGTAAAAATCACCTTCACTAAAATATACATCTTTAGATTCTGAGTTCAGGCATACTAAATTGTATTTTCCTACCTAGTTCCTAGGGCCAGTTATGTTTATAAGATGTTATAAACAAACTTCACAGTCTGTCCTGTGGAGAACAGGTAGCCTTGCAATAGTGAAAAACGAAATGGGCTGTAATTCACTATAAGGACATGCCACACACACCAGGGCATGTCCTACCTTTCACATACACTGCACCCTGTCCACAGGGGTACCTCGGGCCTACCTTAGGGGTGACTAACATGTGGAAAAGGGAAGGTTTCGGGTCTGGCAAGTGGGGTCACTTGCCAAGTCGACATGGCAGTTACAAACTGCGCGCAGACTCTGCAATGACAGGTCTGAGTTACATTTTTAGGGCTACTCACGTGGGTTTCACAATCAGTGCTGCAGGCCCACTAGTAGCATTTGATTTACAGGCCCTGGCACATGCAGTGCACTTTACTAGGGACTAACAAGTAAATCAAATATCCAATCATGGAAACACCAATCCATAAGACAATTTACCACAGGAGCACTTGCACTTTACCACTGATCAGAAGTGAGAAAATTGCGCAGAAACACTACGCCAGCAAAAACAGAGTAAAAACCGGGAGGGCAGAAAGAAAAAACTCAGGGGAAACACGCCAAAAGATGCCAAGTCTAACACATGTCCCCTCCAGCTGAAAGTAGGGAGAACTACCCAACCTCCTGGGAGCTCTCTTCACTAAGGTGGAAGAACCTGGACAGACCATCTGCATTGGCGTGTCCTGTGCCAGGACGGTATTCCATCATACAGTCCATTCCCTGTAGGGAGATGGACCACCACAGCAGTTTTGGATTCTCACGCCTCATTTGCATTAACCACCGGAGGGGCCTGTGGTCTGTCTGAACCCGGAAGTGAGTCCCAAACAGGTAGGGCCTCAGCTTCTTCAGCGCCCAGAGCACAGTGAAAGCTTTCCTTTTTATGGCACTCCACCTCTGTTCCCTGGGGAGTAGTCTCCTGCTAAGGAAGACTACAGGCTGGTCTAGGCCCTCTTCATTCAGTTGTTAGAGCACCGCTACCACACCATGCTCTGAAGTGTCAATCTGCACAACGAATTCCTTGGAGAAGTCGGGTGCCTTGAGCCTGGGTGCCGTGCACATGGCAACCTTCAAGGCATCAAAAGTATTCTGGCAGGACTTAGTCCAGATCACCTTCTTGGGCTGCTTCCTGGAAGTCAGCTCGGTTAACAACAACGGTGCCATAACCCTTAACAAATCTCCGGTAGTAACCGGTGAGTCCTAAAAAGGCCCTCACCTCTGTCTGGGTCTTGGGGGGCTCCCAAGCCAGAATGGTGTCAATCTTGGGTTGTAGGGGTGCCACCTGGCCGCTTCCTACCTGGTGTCCCATGTACACCACAGAACCCTGTCCGATCTGGCACTTACTGGCCTTGATCGAGAGGCCTGCCCTCTGCTGCGCCTTCAACACTTCACCAAGGTGCTGCAAGTGTTCTTCCCAGCTGAAACTGAACACTGCAATGTCATCCAGATAGGCCGCAATGAAATCCTCCAGCCCAGCCAAAACCTGGTTGACCAACCTCTGAAAGGTGGCAGGGGCATTCTTCAACCCAAAGGCATCACCCGGAACTGGTAATGTCCTTCTGGGGTTGAAAATGCTTCCCTCTCCCTGGCCCCATCGGTTAAGGCAATCTGCCAGTACCCAGATGTTACATCAAACGTGCTGAGGAACTTGGCAGCTCCCAACCGATCAATGAGCTCATCAGCTCTGGGGATGGGGTGTGCATCAGTCCTGGTGATGGCACGAAGCCTATGGTACTCCACACAAAACCGCAGTTCTGGAGTGGCACTGGGTGCAGAAGCCTTTGGGACCAAGACCACTGGGCTGGCCCAAGGACTGCTGGAAGGCTCGACCACCCCTAATGCCAACATCCTAGAGACCTCCTCTTTGATGCTGGCCTTGACCCGGTCAGTCAACCTGTAAATCTTGTGCTTCACAGGCGGACTGTCACCGCTGTCCACGTCATGAGTACACCAGTGAGTAACACCGGGGGTCAGGGAGAACAGTGGGGCAAACTGTCTCAACAACCGGTGACAGTCGCTCTGCTGCTCTGCGGTCATGTAGGGGAGAGGATCACACCTTCCACTGACCCATCACCTTCCTTGGCAGACAGGAGGTCAGGGAGAGGCTCACTTTCCTCTTCCTCCGTCATCTGTCGCCAAGAGAATGCTCACTTCGCATCTCTCGAAGTGGGGTTTGAGGCGGTTCAGGTGGAGGACCTTCAAAGGGTTCCTGGGAGCCTGCAAATCCACCAGGTAGGTGACATCACTTTTGCGCTCCACCACCTCCAATGGCCCAGTCCACTTGTCCTGCAAGGCACAAGGTTCCACTGGGGCCATGACCCCTACTTTTTGTCCAGGTTGAAATTCGACCAGAGTGGCATTCAGGTCATAGCACTTCTTCATTTCTTCCTGGCTTGCTGCCAGGTTTGCCTAAGCGAGTTTCCTGAAGCGGGCAGTTTGGTTTTGGAAGGCCAGCATGTAACTAATCACATCCTGGGCAGTTTTCCTGGGAGCTGCCTCCCAGCATCCTTCACCAAACTTAGAGGTCCTCTCACAGGGTGACCATACAGGAGCTCAAAGGGGCTGAACCCAAGAGGACGTCCCACTTACGCCTCATGGATTCTGTTAGACCCTTAATCTTGACCTTCAAGGTCTGGTTGAATCTCTCTACCAGACCGTTATCTTGTGGGTGGTAAGGAGTGGTGAACTTGTAAGTCACACCACACTCCTTCCACAGGGATGTCATATACTTAGATATGAAGTTGGCTTCCCTGTCAGAAACCACCTCTCTGGGTAACCCCACTCGGGAAAAGATCCCCATTAATGTCTGGCCTACCACTGGTGCCATCGTTGCCCTGAGAGGGATTGCCTCTGGGTACCAGGTGGCATGGTCCACCAAGACTAGGATGTACCAATTGCCCATGGTGGTCTTGGGATCCAGTGGTCCCACAATGTCCATCCCTACTTTTTCAAAGGGTGTTCCAACAACTGCTAACGGTTGGAGAGGAGCTTTCACCTTCCTCCCACTCTTACCACTTGCCTGGCAAGTTTGTCAGGACCGGCAATGTCCATCTGACTGCCTTCGCATCTGGGGGCCAGAAGAAGTGGGTGACCAGCCTGTCAAAGGCCTTGTCCTGCCCCAAATGTCCTGTCAAAGGCACATCATGAGCCAGACCCAGTAGGAAGGTCTTGAAACGCTGGGGTACCACCAGCACACAGGCTGACCCAGGCTCAGCGACGTTAGGCTCACTATACAGGGGATCATTCTCCCAGTAGATCCAATGTGATCCGGACTGATCACCAGCTGCCTGGTCTGCAGCCTGCTGCCGCAGACCCTCTACAGAAGGGCACTCTTTCTGCTCCTTGCAGAATTCCTCCCTGGTAGGACCCCCTTCTTGCTGCCAATGGATCAGCTCAGAGATGTCCCCCAGTTCAGCTACCTGCTCCCCTGTAGGCACCGGGGTGTCCCCCTCAAGGTCCACCTCCTTCCGGTCTGTGGGAACTTCAGGGGCCGGTTTCCCACACCCCTTGCCCTTTCTCTTGGCAGGGACTTGGGCCATGGTTTCAGGCTCCAAGTCCTCTTGACCACCCTCTCTGGCTGCCATTGACCGAGTGGACACGCAAGCCCATTCTGGCAACCCAAGCATCTCCAAGTGAGACCTGAGCTCAGCATCCTTCCACAAGGACTGCTCCAGGTCGTAACCTAGCAGACAATCTACATGCATGGAAGGGCTCACAACCACCCTCAAGGGACCTGAGACCCCCCCCTTACTTGAAGGGAACCTGCACCACCAGATACTGGCACTCTGAATTGTCAACCGCAATTACTTGGTGGAATGCCCCTGGGACTACCTGCTCCTCAGAGACCGGGTGACACCGGACTGAGGTCACACTGGCTCCAGTATCTTGGAGAGCCTCTACGCTTTTCCTACTGATGGTCACCCAGGTGCTGTATTTCTTTGTGTTAGGGGGCACCTGGTTTCATTAGACCAATCCCACTGCCCCCTAGTGAGACGAGGGTCATTTCTGCGGGGTCCCCACCCTCCTGTGAGTACTCCTGCTCCTCCTCCCCAAGCGCTACACTAACCCTATGGGCAAGGTGCATTGTAGGTAAAAGATAGGACATGCACCTTAAGTGTGTGGCATGTCGTGGTAGTGACAAACAGCCATTTTGGTTTCTCACTACTGTGGGGCTGCCCTTCCATAGGAATTCATTGGGTATTCCCTGATAAGTGTTTCAGTAGTAATTCCTGATACGAGAGGAGCAGTGTGGTCAAGTTTGCTATGTTTGAAATAGTAATAATAAATGCTATGCAATGGTGTGCACAGATTGATTATAACTATTTTAGAAATGCCACTTTTAGAAGTTGGCATTTCTGTGTGCTATGCGTCTGCCTGCCTGATGTGAATTGCATGTCTGGCTTTTGAGTGACAGGGGCTGGTGAGGTGTGTGTCACTCCAGGAGGGGCAGGATGAGTCAGCGCGAGGCTGAATGGGACATCTGCATTTGGAGTGGTGGGAGGAGAAGTCCCTGGTCCCTGAATAGGATTGTGCCTGCCCTAGTGAATGGTGGCTCCACCCCCCTGTGGTGTGTCTGATGACGAGCCCCCACCTAACAATGGAGAAGAGGAGCCCTGCAAACAGAGTGCTCAAATCCCCCCTGAACCAGTTGCATCTGGTTCCCCCAAAAGCCCTGTCCTGCAGACAAAGGGAAAGGTGATATAAATGTAGGGGCTGTGACCCCATGTGTGTGCTTGTTCTGACGCTGGGGGCTGCTGCTGCTGGGCTCCAGGAGGAACCGCCACAAGAGACTGCCTCCCTGCTGGAGGGCCCTGTGTGCTGGCCTGCCTGAGCCCAGCCTTTGGCCCCCCTGACCTTTACCCAGGACCTAGCGCCTCTGTGGTGCTTCTATTTAGGATTTGCAGCACTGGGCTGCGACCTGGAGCTTCCCCAGCATAGCGTGGGGAGCGGGAGCTTACCCCGCGTTTTGGATACTCATTGACAGTGGGAGCTCACCCCGCGTTGCCGCTTTTGTGGCGGTTGCCCATGCCGCAATTGTCTTTATTTAAAGAGCGGGTGCCTACCCCGCATTGCCGCTGTATTTGTGTGCTTGCCGGCGGGTGCCCACCCTGCATTGAAGACTCTGTGAGCGGGTGCCCACCCCGCATTGTGTGCTCCTAGTCAAGGGAGCCCACCCCGCACTTGCCGAGAGACAAAGAGCCGCTCACACGGCCGCCTCGAGAAATCAGGAAGTCAGGCAAGGCTGCCTGATGCTGGGTGGCGCTTACGGCCCAGGAGTCGAAGTCCCCGTGTGGCCGACCATGTCTGCAGGAGAGCAGGCCCCCGTGTGCTGGTGGGAGCCCCGCGGGTCATCACGAGGAGGACGGTACCTTATCTCCAGCCCAGGAAGGACCGAAGAAGTGAGGAGAGGCCCCCGGGAGAAGGGATCCACTGTGGCCCATGGTCAGTGCCTTCCTGCCATGTTGGGAGACCAGAAGGGTCCTGTGATGCCCCGGTGAGTGGGGGCTGAAGTAGTTGCGATCTGATGGCGCCGATTGAGGGCACTAGGAGGAGCTCAGTAAAGGAGTCCCTCGAGGCACTGTGAGTGCCAGCGTATTTTCACAGCTGCCCGCCAGCAGTGGGCAGCTGCAACACTTGGGCCACTTCATCTTAGAAGTCCCGGAGTGGGACTTGGGGCCATTTCAGTTTGGGAGTCCCAGTGGGGGCTCAGAAGGCACAGTGGTGCCAAGCCGAATTCTCCAGCTTCACCGCGAGAGAGAGCAGGCAGCTGGAACGTTGTTGAGCATTTCTTTGGAGGGAAGAGAAAGGGGTGAGGTGCACCCCAACCCCCAGTGCATTGCGCACTTTTGATTATTGCTGCATTGGCAGCCCAGCCCATACATTTGGGACATGGGGCTTTTGAGCCCTCTGAGAAGGCCAGTTGGCCTGGGGGTCAGTTGTAGGTTGGTAGGGCGCAGGGCCCTACTGTGATTTAAGTATGATGTGCCAAATGTGATTTATGCACCCTGATTTATGCCTCTTATGATGGCTATGGTTATGAGGTTATTACATAATGTGTGTATGCTGGTGAGGCCTAAGGCGTAACATGTTTTTGCTGATGAGGTTTGAGCCTAACGTGGTTACGCCTAATGTCATGCTATGATATTTTAGGAGGGTGTCTGATGCTAATATGATAATGCTTAAGTCCATATGGGACCAGTAGTTACTGGTTATGTTTTGCATTTACTTACCTGATCTGATGGTTCTGACCGTGGCCAGTTTGGCCTGGTCCTGTATATAATCCCCTGTGAATATTCCCTAGTGCCAGTTGGCACAGTGTAAATGTGTGATTGTGTTTCTAATGTGTTTAGGATAATACAAAGGCTAATTTTGATGTAACCTTGTATGGAGTTTCTTTTGTGGTGTGCCTAGTGTATTGCTGCTGTGTGTTTGTGTTGCGCAAACGCTTTACACATTGCCTCTGGGATAAGCCTGACTGCTCGTGCCAAGATACCAAGGGGGTGAGCAGGGGCTATCTTCAGCGTGTTACTCCCTTTACCAGACTAGAGTGGTGGTTTCTGCCTGACTTAGGCGCAAGCCCTAGCCAACCAGAAATCCCATTTCTAACAAGGTCAAAAAGAAAAAGAACCAGTATGTGGCACGTAATGGTCTGCGATATGGTAGTAGTGCACACCAATCACTGTAAGTCAAGTGCAAAGAGAAGTCCTATCCTCACTGCTGACAACCAGTGTTAGAAATGGGGGTCTCTAGTTGGCAACGGCTTGCACCTTCGTCCAAATAGGGACCCTTTTTCCTAGTCAGGATAAAGGAGTTACACTCCTAAAATAACCCCTGCACACCCCTTTGGTAGCTTGGCACGAGCAGTCAGGCTTATCTAAGAGGCCCTGTGTAAAGCATTTGTACATAACTAACAGTAATACAGTGTAAGCACTACAAAAGGACACCACACCAGTTTAGAAAAATATCCAATATTTATATATACAAGACCAACAAGCATTTGCAATGCAATAGGTCTTGCATTTGCGAGAGTTTCAGCTATTGGCATTGAAAATGACAATGCGTTTTATTTAAATGTTTGTTTTAAAGCATAAATAAAAGGCATTGTCATTTACAATGCCAATAGCTTAAACTCTCGCAAATTATTGCATTTTTTTACCGCACGAGTTTAAGCTATTGGCATTGTAAATGACTAGGGGCCATATGTAGGTAAAACATGTTTTGCGATTCTCTGATTGCAATTTTTAGGGAATCGCAATTAGAGAATTGCAAAACGGAATGTAGGTAGGATTAGCAAAATATTTTGCGATTCCCACCTATTCCTTATTTGCGAATCCCAAATTGAGATTCGCAAATAAGGAATACCTTGCCATTCATTCCTATGGGCTAGAAGGCACATAGGAATGAATAGGAAGACATTCTCAATTTGCGATTCTCAATTAGAGAATCGCAAATTTGGGATTCCTTAAATGCATTAGCAAAATAAGGAATCGCAAATTTTGCGATTCCTTATTTTGCGTGTGGGTTTTTGTGTGCTACATAGCACACTGCCCAAATTGCGATTGTAAACGCCAAAATTCGGTGAATTTCAGCATTTGTGATTGCAATTTGCCTTCCTACATATGGCCCAAAGCCTTTTATTTATGTTTTGAAAACCAAAACATAAATAAAAGGCATTGTTATTTTCAATGCCAATAGGTCAAACTCGCGTACATGCGAGACCTATTGCATTGCAAATGCTTGTTTCATGTGGCCTGAAAAGAAACTGAGGGTCTGAATATGTATTTACTTAGAGAGCACGTGGGCGCTGAGAATTATGTGCTTTCCATGGTAAGAGTAGCAGTGCCAAAACTCTTACAATAAAGTGGAAGAAGCACATAAGAGATGAGAAGCTTGCAGGGGAGTGCAGCTAGCTCCTGGCGAGTGAGAGAGAGCTGGAGCAAGAAAGAGCCGGAGCCAGTGAGAGAGGGCCGGAGCCAGCGAGAGAGAGTCGGAGCAACCAAGACAGGGTCGGAGACAGCGAGAGAGGGTCGGAGGACATAGGAGAATAGGACGAACTGGGAGGGTGAAGGAGGAGGGAGGCAGAGGTAAAACGTGGAGTGAGAATGGGGAGACGAGGAGTAGGGGGCATAGGTAAAACACGGTGAGAATAGGGAGACGAGGAAGAGGGGGGCAAAGGGGAAGTGATGGAATGGATGGAGTTTGCATTAGGAAGACGCAATTAGGAAGTAGGGGGAGAGGGAATGTAAGTACACAGGAACCAGAATAGGGTAGAAAGAGAACTGGGGAGGTATAGAGACATATGAGTTACTTTACATCAGATCCGTTCACCGCACCACAAAGCTCTCTGGAAACCTATCGAATGTGAGGGAAAACTGCGCTACTCCAAAAAGAATCAACCCACAGATTTGTCCGCGAACCCACATTCATGTGTTTCATTCATGATGGCACCACTGGGAACTCTACAACCCCCTCTCAGTGAAAACAAAAAACTTGATATCTGTGTAGTATCCTCTTAGAGAGCGTATTTTGTAGTGACCATAGGTTGGAGGGAGAGTCTGCCCCTAGGGCCCCTTCGAAGGGAGCCCAGTGCACTAAAACTAGAACTACTGCCGAACTCAGCAAAGTGCTGTGAAGTGGCGTGCACTGCACCCCTGGGGCCGCACGGGAAACGTGTTGCATTATTTTATGAGGCGCCCATTTGCCGGGGGTTTCAAGGGGTTTAGCAGCAGATGCCACAGGGCAGCAATACTTCTGTTGCTTGGCAGAGCCTACAATACATACTGAGATTACTCCCAGACACCGTCAAAGCACACAATTACCTGCACATACCCTTGCATCAGGTAAAAGCATACCTTTGAACTTCTTTGGTAGTGCCTTTAGTCTGAGTCATAACAACCTGTGACAGTGTGCCAAATATTCTCATGTCACAACAGCCTGCCAGTGGTAGGGTATGCTTGGAAGGAAGGATACCACAGTATTCGGTGCGCAGCAGCAGGAAGCCCCCCCCCACTTCCCGAATAGTAGCCACAGTGTAAAAAAAATACAACAAGGATTTCCCATCTCCTGACCATTGGTCTTCCTGAAGCCACCCAGTCCTTGCCACGGCATGACACACCAAATCATCACAAAAGCGGAACGGGTGGTGGTGGGGCGACTAACTAAATGGAGCCTTGCTTGGTTACTTTCAATGCAAGTACTGTGAAAAAAGATTTTTTTTTAAAACGCAACAGAGGTTTCCTATCCAAGGCCAGACAAATCAGGGCTCGAGCCCGACAAGCAGGTGCCACCGCACAGGCAGCCCCACAGCGCAGTGCGTAGCAATCAACACATTAAGCCCAACGTGTGGCCGTCTCTGGAAATCTTTCTCTCCAGAAGTGCAATTACCGCCTCTGAACACTGAGAGTCTGCAGAAAGGATGTGCCCGGAAGCAGCTGTAGAACTCCAGAAGACCCGTTTGAAGAGGGGGCTGTACAACAGTGACATGTGTTAATCTGGTTTCTGAAGAAAAAAAATATGGGAAGCATCTGTTTGGCGATTATAAAAAAAGCAGCCCAAGTAGTCCCTAAAGGAAACGGACAAAGCCCTACAGCGCAATGTAACTGTAGTTGGTCTGTGCTGCTTACGATAAAAACGGAAGTGATGCTTCGGACCAGCAACCAATAGGGAGGCCGGAAATCACAGTGAAGCCAATTGCAAGCAGGAGGCAAGCAGCGTGCGGGATTACCCTCGCTATACAGATAACTAGATGTCTCGGAGAGACAGTGCATAAGCGCTGCCTAGGTGAGACCTAAAAAACGAGAGAAATCCACAATACAGTACTTAAAATCAACAGTTATCAAAATACGCTTTGAAAACAGTTCCTTGGTGTTGATAACTCCGTCCGGGGCTATCACGACGTCGTGAGCAAACAAATCCAAACAGTTCTGGCTGACCGTGGCGTCGTCGGGAAGACCTGCAAACAGTGCCTTTTGGAAATGCAGGGTGCCGGCGACCTCTCGTTGAGTTTCTGAAAACACGGCGTCCGCAGGCGTCGGTTCCGAAGGTCGGTGCAGGAGTCGTTGGGGCCCTCGAAGTCACACGCGTTGCAGGCCGATCTCCTCTCTGTTGGAGTCAGGAGTGCTGGCGTCGGCAGGTGTCAGGTGCTGTGGTGCGAAGTGTAGCGGTGTGGCGTGCGGTGCCCTCAGGTCTTGGTGCGAGCAGCGGCTCAGTGGCAGCATCAGATGGCGGTATCGGTGAGACCAGGGTCGCGGTGCGAGATGAAGGCGGTGATCGTCACGGTGCTAGCAGGTCACGGAGCAAGAAGCGGTGGTGTCGTCAGTTGGCGAACTGGAGTCAATGGCGTCGGTGTCAGTAGGCCAAGGCTGCAGTGCGGGATGAGGGCAGTGCGTCGTGTAACTCTACGAGCGGTGCCCTCGAACCACGGTGCAAGCAGCGGCGTCGATTTCGGCATGGTGCATCATCATCAGGGATACCAAGGCGTCATCATGAAGGGAGGTGGTGTGGAGTGTGGTGCACACAGGTGGCGGTGCGAGCAACGGCTCGGTGGTGGCCTCAGCAGGTGTCATCGGTGAGACCAGGGTCACAGTGCAGCGTTGCAGCGGTGCCCTCTGCGGTTCCAAGGTGCCGTCGTGAAGCGAGGTGGTGCAGAGTGTGGTGCCCACAGGTCACGGTACGAGCAGCGGCTCGGGGGAGGCATCAGCAGACGTCGTCGGTGAGCCCAGGGTCGTGGTGCAGCATTGTGGCAGTGCCCTCTGCGGTGCCGTCAGGACACGGAGTTGGCAGCGGCATCATAGATGTCGTCAAGTTGCTTTTCCTCTGTTACAGCATAAAACACACAGTTCGCAGTGCTGCAGGCAGAAGGGCTTGAGGTCTTTGTTGTTCCTGAGACTTCTTGAACAGGGGGCAAGCTCTACCTCAAGCCCTTGGAGAAACTCACAAAGCAGATTGCAGAAAGTTCAGTCCAGTCCTTTCACTGCCCAAGACAGAAGCAGCCACTGAAGGCAAACACAGCAAAGCACACAGCAAAGTGGTAGGTCGTCCTCACAGCTTTTCCACCTCTTCTCTTGGCAGTCGTCTTGATCCCAAAGAGTTCTAAAGTTCAGGGATCTGGGCCCCAATATTTATATCACAAAATCCTTTGATCTCTTAGGCAGAGAGTTTCTGTGCCCAGCCAGAACCAGTTCTGTCTTCTCTGATGTGATTTCCTGGCAGGAGGTGGAGACGGCATTGTCAGAGGCAGACCAGGCCCTTTGAGGTGCAAGGGAATCTCCTCCCTCTTCCCCCACCGCAGCTCAGGTCTATTCAGCCCTTTCCTGACCTACCTAGACTATCTGGAGCCACTCCATGTCTCCAGCCTTCTGTCATCCAAAACCCAGACAGGCAATCCACGTTCCAGCAGAGGCACACGGGATGACTGAGCAAGAGACTACCTACTTTCTAAAAGTGGTATTTTCAATCACAGAATATAAAAAACAACTTCACTAAAAGATGCATCTTTAGATTCTGAGTTCAGGCATACTAAATTTTATTTTCCTACCTAGTTCCCAGGGCCAGTTATGTTTATAAGATGTTATAAACAAACTTCCCAGTCTGTCCTTTGGGGAACAGGTAGCCTTACAATAGTGAAAATCAAAATGTGCTGTAATTCACTATCAGGACATGCCACAGACACCAGGGCATGTCCTACCTTTCACATACACTGCACCCGAATGTATGACGTTACAACACATACATTTATAACGCATGCCTTTACAACAAAGTTTTTACATCACAAAATCCTTTACAACGCATTCTTTTACATTGCATGCCATTACATCGCATTTTCAGAAATTACCTTTACAACGCATTCCCTTACATCGCATTATACCTTTACAACGCATACCATTACAATGCATGTCATTACATCGCATTTAAGGTAAGTGTTGGATAGTATAGAGGTAATAATTACTATTCTAACTCCAGTGAATGCAACAGTAGGGTAAGTGTTGAATAGTGAAGGGGTAAAAATTACTATTCTAACTCCAGTGAGTGCAACAGTAGGGTAAGAGTTGGATAGTGTAGGGGTAAAAAGTACTATTCTAACTCTAGTGAGTGCAACAGTAGGGTAAGTGTTGCATAGTGTAAGGGTACTAGGCGTTGTAATGGTATGCATTGTAATGACTTGCGATGTAATGCCTGTGTTGTAATGACATGCGTTCTAATGACATGCGTTTTAGTGACATGCAATGTAATGGCAGCGTTGTAATGACATACGATGTAAAGGATGTTGCGATGTAATGACTGCTATGTAAAGGTGGTGTGATGTAATGACTGCGTTGTAAAGGTTGTTTCCCACTGCACCCTGCCCACAGGGGTACCTCGGGTCTGCCTTAGGGGTGACTAACATGTAGCAAAGGGAAGGTTTAGGGTCTGGCAAGTGGGGGCACTTGCCAAGTCAACATGGCAGTTACAAACTGCGCGCAGACTCTGCAATGGCAGGTCTGAGTTACCTTTTTAGGGCTACTCACATGGGTGTCACAATCAGTGCTGCAGGGCCACTAGTAGCATTTGATTTACAGGCCCTGGCACACGCTGTGCACTTTACTAGGGACTAACAAGTAAATCAAATATCTAATCATGGAAACACCAATCCATAACACAATTTACCACAGCAGCACTTGCACTTTACCACTGATCAGCAGTGAGAAAAGTGCATAGAAACACTACGCCAGCAAATACAAAGTCAAAACCGGGAGGGCAGAAACCAAAAACTCTGGGGAAACACGACAAAAGATGCCAAGTCTAACATTTCCCCAGGTGCCGGCAGAGCTAGGGTTCAAAAGCTACAGCTAGACACTTTGCAAAAAAAGAGTCAGTTTTCACTGTGAAAATGTGGTATGTCCACATTGCATTTTAGGCCGTTTCCTGGGTCGGGCACTATGCCTACCCACACAAGTGAGATACCATTTTACACGGAAGACTTTGGGGAACGCGGGGTGGGTGGAATTTTGTGGATCCATGCAGATTCCAGAACTTTCGACCACAGAAATGTGAGGAAAATGTGTTTTTTTGGGGACAAATTTTGAGGTTTGCAAGGGATTCTGGGTAACACAACCTGGTGAGAGCCAGTCAAGTCACCCCATCCTGGATTCCCCTGGGTGTCTAGTTTTGCAAAAATGCATAGGTTTTCTAGGTTTCCCTAGGTTCCGGCAGAGCTAGGGTTAAAAAATTACAGCTAGGCACTTTGCAAAAAAAGGGTCAATTTTCACTGTAAAAATGTGGTGTGTCCACGTTTTGTTTTGGGCCGTTTCCTGTCACAGGCACTAGGCCTACCCACACAAGCAAGATACCATTTTTCTCGGAAGGCTTTGGGGAATGCGGGGTGGGTGGAATTTTGTGGATCCACGCAGATTCCAGAACGTTCCATGACAGAAATGTGAGGAAAATGTGTTTTTTTGGACACATTTTGAGGTTTGCAAGGGATTCTGGGTAACAGAACCTGTTGAGAGCCAGTCCAGTCACCCCATCCTGGTTTTCCCTGGGTGTCTAGTTTAAAAAAATGTATAGGTTTGCTAGGTTTCCCAAGGTGCCGGCAGAGCTAGGGTTAAAAAACTACAGCTAGGCACTTGGCAAAAAAAGGGCCCGTTTTCACTGTGAAAATGTGGTGTGTCCACGTTGCGTTTTGCGCCGTTTCCTGTCACGGGCACTAGGCCTACCCACACAAGTGAGGTACCATTTTTCTCGGAAGGCTTTGGGGAACGCGGGGTGGGTGGAATTTTGTGAATCCATGCAGATTCCAGAACTTTCGACCACCGAAATGTGAGGAAAATTTGGGTGTTTTGGACAAATTTTGAGGTTTGCAAGGGATTCTGGGTAACAGAACCTGGTGACAGCCAGTCAAGTCACCCCATCCTGGATTCCCCTGGGTGTCTAGTTTTGCAAAAATGCATAGGTTTTCTAGGTTTCCCTAGGTGCCGGCAGAGCTAGGGTTAAAAAAAATACAGCTAGGCACTTTGCAAAAAAAGGGTCAATTTTCACTGTTAAAATGTGGTGTGTCCACGTTTTCTTTTGGGCCGTTTCCTGCCGCGGGCACTAGGCCTACCCACACAAGTGAGGTACCATTTTTCTCGGAAGGCTTTGGGGAATGCGGGGTGGGTGGAATTTTGTGGATCCACGCAGATTCCAGAACGTTCCACGACAGAAATGTGAGGAAAATGTGGTTTTTGGACACATTTTGAGGTTTACAAGGGATTCTGGGTAACAGAACCTGTTGAGAGCCAGTCCAGTCACCACATCCTGGATTTCCCTGGGTGTCTAGCTTAAAAAAATGTATAGGTTTACTAGGTTTCCCTAGGTGCCGCCAGAGCTAGGGTTAAAAAACTACAGCTTGGCACTTTGCAAAAAAAGGGCCAGTTTTCACTGTGAAAATGTGGTGTGTCCTCGTTTTGTTTTGGCCCGTTTCCTGTCGCGGGCACTAAGTCTACCCACACAAGTGAGGTACCATTTGTCTTGGAAGACTTTGGGTAATGCGGGGTGGGTGGAATTTTGTAGATCCACGCAGATTCCAAAACTTTCCACCATAGAAATGTGAGGAAAATGTGATTTTTTGACACATGTTTAGGTTTGCAAGGGATTCTGGGTAACAGAAGCTAGTGAGAGCCAGTCAAGTCACCCCATCATGGATTCCCCTGGGTGTCTAGTTTAAAAAAATTTATAGGTTTGCTAGGTTTCCCTGGGTTCCGGCAGAGCTAGGGTTAAAAAACTACAGCTAGGCACTTTGCAAAAAAGGGGTCAGTTTTCACTGTAAAAATAAAGTGTGTCCACGTTGCGTTTTGAGCCGTTTCCTGTCATGAGCACTTGGCCTACCCACACAAGTGAGGTGCCATTTTTATCGGAAGACTCAGGGTAACACAGAATTGTAGAGCAACTGTTACTACCTATTGACTTTTGATGCATTTCTGCCTTCCAAATGAAAGACAATGTGTAAAAAAGAATTCATTTTGAAAAATTACCTAAAATTCTCATGCTAGTATGGGTACTCCCAATTTTGGAAATGTGCAAATATCTACTGTTTCTAAACTCTATATTTTGTTCCCATTTCAGAAATACATAGGTGTCTTTCATACCGATTTTTCCATGTATACCTTTTCCCAAAATAACTGCTACATACCCAGTACATAATAAAAAAACGTTGCAAGACGCGGCTCAGTTATTGGCTCTGGGTTCGTCGGGTTCTTGGTGAACCTACAAGTCCTATATATTCCCACAACCAGAAAGGTCCAGCGGATGTAAGGGTATATTGCTTTCAACCAGCTGTCATAATTAGAAGAAGTTACAGGTGAAAACGCTGACACAAATGGCTGTTTTTTTCAACTCATTTTCAATTTTTCATATATTTAAGTGTTAGTTTCTATAAAGTAACCTTGAAGGATCTACACAAATGACCCCTTGCTGAATTCAGAATGTTGTCTACTTTTTTAAAATGTATAGCTTTCTATGATCCATTATTGCTTTCATACCCATTTCTACCATTGACTGGAAAGAGGTTGAAAGCACAAAAAATAGCAAAAATAGACTATGTCCCAGAAAAATAGCAAAACTGTGTAAAACATTTGGTTTTCTGACAAAAGTATGCTTGTCCCTGAAAGCTGGGTAGATGGTGATTTCAGCACCACAACCCCTTTGTTGATACAATTTGCAGGGAAACAAGCAGATGCTTTCAACTGTAGCCCTTTTTTCCCATTTTTCCCCCCAAAAACTAAAATGTTGCTGTATTTTGGCTAATTTCTGGGTCCCCTCCAGGGGAATCCACAACCCCTAGGTACCATTAGAATCCCCACGATGTTGGAAGAAAAGGACACAGATTGAGCGTGGATACCTTTTGTGGTCAAAAGGTTACAAGGGCCTAAGCACGAACTACCCCAAATAGAAAAGGCTTAGCACGGGGGGGGATGGCCTACCTGTTGCCGATTGAAAGTTAGCTCTTATTATATGTAATAAAGCAACCCAGCTTTATCCTATGGGAGAGGTAGGCCCCACAGTAGTGCAACATTAATTTAGGAGTTTTTCACCACCAGGACATAAAACTTTAAAGCACATATCCAACCTTTAAATTACAATGTACCCTGTCATATGGGCTATATAGGGCCTACCTTAGGGGTGACAAATGAAATAAATGGATAGTTTAGGGCTTGGTAAGGGGGTCATATCGCCAAATCAAATTGGCGGTTTAAAACTGCATTCAGGCTGTAATAGCAGACCTGGAACATGTTTTAAAGAGCTCCTTAGGAGGGTGGCACAAAAAGTGCAGCAGGCCCACTAGTAGCATTTAATTTACAGGCCCTTGGTATATGGTATGCCACTTTAAGAGGGACATATAAGTAAATCAAATATGCCAATCAGGTGTAAGTCAATTTTACCATGGTTTAGGGAGTGGATGAAAACACATTAACACTGGTTAGCAGTGTTAAAGTGCACAGAGTTTTAAATCCCCAAAATACAAATTCAGCAAAATAGGAGGGTGAAGACAAAATGTTTGGGGGAAGACCACCCTAAGGCTAACAGGTTTAACGCCACCTGATCTGCTTCTGTGTTAACCATTCAAATTTGGCACTTGCTTTATTAAGAATAGCATTAGTTAGAGCCTGTACATTTGTCTTGCGGTGTTTTGATTGCAGATAAGGTAGCACTTGTTTCATTTATTGCAAGCAGATGAAATTTGAGCTGTCTACTGACCCCATGTGGTCTTCAAAGATAAGTTGGGGGTAGCACAAAGCTCAGATATTTTAGCTGCTTTATAGAAAAATGTGACAAGGCCTGCCTGACAAATCAGAAGGCCGAGTCAGGTCCCTAATATCCTAAGTGTGTCTAATGCCCCCAACGGATGACTCAAGTGTTGTAACATTATATTTCACCTATTCTTTCCTTTTTATCTCCTTCTAATCACCTAGCACTTTCAAGCTCTTTCTGAACCTCTCTGCTCTCTCTCTCTTAACTGGCACACCCTGTGTGGGAAACTTTCAATGAGTCAGTTGGACCTGGGCGCTTCCGGGTGAGGATCTACATTTTGTTGCCGATTCCGATCCTGTAAAACCCGGGTACGAATGGTCGTACGGAGCGTTTCTCCGTACGACTCGTACCCGTGAAATCCTCCTTACAAACCAGCAAGTACGAATCGTACAGAAATACCATTTCCGTACGATTCGTACAAAAGTACGTGCGGCGAAAAAATACCCACAATTCCGATCCGGGAAATCGCGTACGTGACATCCGGAGTCAGGCAGCGTTTTACGGACCAGCATGTATGATTCGTGCCTACGTCACTCCGCACGGACCATTTTTTACGGCAGCCAAAAACTGCCGGGAAATTGAGGACGAAGCGAAGAACGAGCACCGGTACGCGATGGACAGCCATGGACCCCATCCTACGTGTCATCCCGGCCCTCCTAGCCTACGACCTGGTGCACAGAATCCCACGCAGACACCGCAGAAGGTCAGAACAACACCCAGGGGCAAAGGGGGGGGGGCAGGGGCAGGAAACATAACCCCCACCCAAGTTAAATTGTAAATATGTCCTGTACATACATGACCTCCTGGCTCTGGTCACTACGGGGGGGGCGTGTCCACCACTCCCTACGTACCGTCACAACCGAAGTGGATGTGGACGCGTACCCGTCACCACTCCAATGGTGGTAAGGACCGTACCCACGCTGTGGGGGCGTGGGTACGGCCCGTACCACCATTGGAGTGGTGATGGAGGTGTACGCGCCATACCCACGCCCTCAGAGCGTGGGTACGGCCCCTACCACCATTGGAGTGGTGATGGAGGTGTACGCGCCGTACCCACACTCTGAGGGCGTGGGTACGGCGCATACACCTCCATCACCACAACAATGGTGGTACAGGCCGTACCCACGCCCCCACAGGGTGGGTATGGCTCGTACCACCATTGGAGTGGTGATGGAGGGGTACGCGCCATACCCACGCCCTCAGAGCGTGGGTATGGCCCGTAACACCATTCGAGTGGTGATGGAGGTGTACGCGCCGTACCCATGCTGTGGGGGCGTGGGTACGGCCCGTACCACCATTGGAGTGGTGATGGAGGTGTACGCTCCGAGGGCGTGGGTACGGCACGTACCCCTCCATCACCACTCCAATGGTGGTACGGGCCATACCCACGCCCCCACAGCATGGGTACGGTGCGTACACCTCCATCATCACTCCAATGGAGGTACGGGCTGTACCCACGCCCCCACTGCGTGGGTACGGCGCGTACACCTCCATCACCACTCCAATGGTGGTACGCGCCGTACCCACGCCCTCAGAGTGGGGGTACGGCCCGTACACCCTATGAATGCGTGGTTAGGGTCCATCCCACCCGTACCCCTACGGCACCAGTACAGAATGGATACAAGGCAAAGACACGCCACGAATGTTGGCATAGGGCCTGGTGCAGCATATAAGCAGTATATTGGTGTGTGTGTATGCACAGGACAGCAGTGTACTGCACCAAGGTGGCGGGGGGGATGGTGGGTGGGTGGCTGCAGAGGACTCCCAGCAGTGGACAGAGACATGGGGGTGGGTGCATATCACTCCCAGCAGTGCCCAGACATATGAGGGGTGGGTGCAGAGGCCTCCCAGCAGTGCCCAGACATATGAGGGGTGGGTGCATATCACTCCCAGCAGTGCCCAGACATATGAGGGGTGGGTGCAGAGGCCTCCCAGTAGTGCCCAGACATATTAGGGGTGGGTGCAGAGGCCTCCCAGCAGTGCCCAGACATATGAGGGGTGGGTGCAGAGGCCTCCCAGCAGTGCCCAGACATATGAGGGGTGGGTGCATATCACTCCCAGCAGTGCCCAGACATTTGAGGGGTGGGTGCAGAGGCCTCCCAGCAGTGCCCAGACATATGAGGGGTGGGTGCATATCACTTCCAGCAGTGACCAGACATATGAGGGGTGGGTGCAGAGGCCTCCCAGTAGTGCCCAGACATATGAGGGGTGGGTGCAGAGGCCTCCCAGCAGTGGCCAGACATATGAGGGGTGGTGCATATCACTCCCAGCAGTGCCCAGACATATGAGGGGTGGGTGCAGAGGCCTCCCAGCAGTGCCCAGACATATGAGGGGTGGGTGCATATCACTCCCAGCAGTGCCCAGACATATATGGGGTGGGTGCAGATGCCTCCCAGTAGTGCCCAGATATATGAGGGGTGGGTGCAGAGGCCTCCCAGCAGTGCCCAGACATATGAGGGGTGGGTGCATCATCCTCAGATGACCACAACTCCATGGGTCCATGAACGCATCCCTAATGTGCGACTATGTTGAGAGTGCCATATCAACACATCTCTGACAGCAGTGTCCCACTCCCATGAGGATGGATGTCATTCCCCCACTGCATGACACACCACATGTGGGTGCGATGACAAATGACACATGCATACCCACCCCTGGCAGATGCAGCACAATACACACACTGAGATCATGTCACAAGACTGTATAGTTATGTGAAACCCACTAAACTAAGAGAGGCAAATGGAACACACACTGTCACGCACATTCCAGCACTGATAGGAATGTACAGGTGCTGGCACAGCCACCAAGTTGTTGTCTCCCATGGAAGGAATAGGGTGGACTTCCCACAGATACAATGCCCACAATTGTCAGTCAGGTGACCAAATACCCTGCAGAACAAGTACCATATGTGTGCTAGGCTGGGAGTACACACATGCATAGTGCAGAAAAGGGACCATTTCCCCATGGAGGCATGGCAACATACTCCATACACAAGTACAGTGACTACCAAGGATGGCACAGACGATGCAGCGGGACACATTGCTGAGCAGGCATGGACATAGTTGAAGGGATCCATCAGCCACCAAGGGAATGTCGACACAGGTCAGTACAACAATAGTGCAACTCCCTGCAGGGAAGATGTCAGGTGCCACAGAGGAAGGAACACTCCTTGGGACAATGTCTCAAAACACAAAGAGCATACACGACCAAAGAATCATTGCAGAGACCGTATGATGCCACGCAGATACCAGGGTCCACCCCATCAGCAGCAGACTACTACATTTCCCAGATACCCAACACATGATCACCACCCCAACTCATGGAGCAGCAGCACCAACATCAATACCTGAAAAGCAATTGTGTGCAAAGTAAAAACAAAATGCTTTATTCAACATGAAAACAAAAAGTAGAAAAGGACACTATTTACAAAGGCCATAGGCCAGTCCAGACACGAAGTCCTGGGGGGACACACATGGCCACGCGTCTCCCCTAGCTTGCCTGCACATTAGATACCACTGGTTGATCGACTGGGGTGGGGGCATCATGTGGGGAAGGACCAGGCACCGCAGGGACAGGAGGGGGTAGGGCAGGTGTTGGTGGTGCAGGGACGGACGACTCCACCACAGGGGGTGGGGCAGTGCCAAAGGTGGAGGTCAGTATTGCGCTGCACACGTCCGCAAGCTCTTGCAGCATCTCCCCTGCACCGGAAGGAACCACAGGCCCCAAGGAGGGGGGGGGGTCCGAGGGATGGTTTGCAGCGCAACTGGGGGAGGTGGTGGACGGGGGGGGACTCAACTCCCCTACCCGTGGAGTGCCTTGCCCGTTTGCGCGCAGGTGAAACAGTGGGGCTGAGGCCCAGCACAGCCAAGTAGGTCTCCTTCTCAGACTGTGGGGCAGGAGAGCCGAAGGGAGTGACATTGGAGGGACTGGGGAGTGAGGCATGCGGACTCCCACTGTGGCTGCGTGTCTGCCTGTGTGCCCTAGACCCAGTGGGTGTGCCTTCTTCACCCCGAGTGTGCGTGACAGGAGGTGTGCGCTTGCCCTTCCCTGTTGGTGTGCTGCCTGTGTCTGGTGTGGTGCCTGCCTGGGAAGGTGTGTGTGTGCTTGGGACAGGAATGGGAGTGGGAAGTGTGGTTGGCACAGGGGTAGGTGGGGGGACGAAGCACTGCAGGAGACTCACTGCTGCCGTCAGTGACAAGTCCATGGACCTCAGCAACATCCGTTGGTCAGACATCGCTGATGACATGCCCTCCATGTACGACACCATCTGTGTCAGCAGTCTGGTGTGGCCATGGAGGACAGTCAGGAATTGATGTCTGCCCAACCTGCAACTGCCGCTGAATGTCCACAGACTCGGCAGTGAGGGCAGCAGGGGAGACAGGGGCAGGGGGTGCGGTGCCTGGCACGAAGGAGACACGTTGTTGCCCTACACGGACAGAAGGGACCCGAGCAACTGGGAGGGTGGTGATGGGAATGGAGGGGGCGGTGACAGTTGTAGTGCTGCTGCCAGCTGTTGGAGCAGCCTCCGCCCCCTCAGGGAGTTCAGCTTCGGACCCGTCTGCGTTGTAGTCGGTGGTGGTATTACCCAGGTCCTCCGCCGCACTCCCCTCGCCCTCCGGGCCACTTGATGCTGCAGACTCGCCAGGAGTGGTGGCACTGGTGCTGGATCCCTCCTCCACGTCCGTGCAGGTGTCTCCCACGATGTCCCCCGATGATGCTGTGGGCAAGGTGAAGAGACAGGAAAGAATCGTCACCTGTGTACATCTGACACATGAGTCCAAACTACATAGGTCACAGTGCATATCATGAAAAGCATCATGAGGAACATCTAGAATACCCAGCACATATGTAAGCCCTGCACTCCCCAGTTGGTTCACCCAACATGCCCCCTGAAATCATGAAAATCAGGACACCACAGCAAATAACTGGATATCCAATTATACAGAGAAGCTAGTGTCTGTGAACAGTGGAGCACAGGCAGACCATGACGGCATGCCCCCTCCTGGTCACTGTGATCGAAATAGTATTGGTGCACACAATTGCAAATAACAGACGCCAATGCTGAAGGGGTCCCCACACTCATAGACCTGGGAAGCACAAAACTTTACACAGTTGACATATTTGGAATGTGTGAATGTCCCACCTGTGGAACAGAACACACATGTGCATGAATATCAGAAGTCACACAAAGAGGTGCACACAAAACTACATTTACACAGTCATTGTATGAGCTGGCCGCCTAATGCCAAGAAGCCAATGTTAAGAAGAAATGTGGTATAAGGAAGTACACATACATGGCACCACGATGGTCGGGATGACTTGACGCCGGTAAATTAGCATTAGCAACAACCAAGGACTAACCCAAATGCTAACACACTGTTGGAACATGGGTATGTGTAATTCCCCCAAAAAAGTTTGACAGACATGTGCCCATGTTCTAATTGTGCCAGCGTGTTCCACAAAAGTGTAAAAGTGGTACTTGTGCACTCCCTTGGGAGACATCTGCCATGCAGGCACATCATTGTCCTTCACAAAAATCAAAGTGAAGCATATAAACTATTGGGACATGTTGACAAGTGTATTGAGTGCCAGGGCACATGACTTCTTGAATGACAAATGAAAACATGCCACCTGTCACATGGCCATCCGTACCATGATGACACAGTTGGCAACAAATCTAACACACTACCTGTCATGTGGAGTGGCACACATGTCCAGACACAGGACAATGCATTAGCAAATGGCCCTGAAATTGTGTTGGAATAAGGAGCACCTGCACTGAGGAGACACCCTGAGGTGAACGAAGAATGTCCACACAGATGTCAGCACACACAGACCAAACCACATAGCATCTGGAGCACACACCCGTGCCAATAATGGATGAGCAGGAAACATGTTTTTTAACTTGTGACACATGCTGCAAAGCACAAACATGACACCCTGCACAACATGCCTAGGTCACTGCACGTTGAGTGCCTGTCCAGACAATCATCACACATTGGTCAGACCTGGCAAGGAGACATAAGGTTTGGACATGCAGTCCTTGCCCGTAAAAACACCCCATACCTGAGACAATGTGATTGAGACAGTTCAAGAAGTGACACCTCTCAATCTGGGTTTAATAAAAAGTGCATCAGGAAATCCTAAATGTACTCCACATCACCTTGTGAGGCTGCCAACACATATTTGTGACAAAAAACCTCAACAGATTGTTGTATATAGACACACAGGCACTGGCCAGTGTGAGGATGCAGAAGCAAAATGGGGTCAGCCTGTACAATGGGCACATGTAGCACACTTTAGATAAATACAAATGAGGCCAGGGAACAATGCCAAAGAGGCAAAACTATGCTGAACACATTGAGAATGGGCACAGTGTTGGATGACACACATTATACCAAGGCAAGGGTGTCTTAGGGTACTGTAGTGGGCACACTGCTCCATGGTCCTGGAATTATCTGACTGTAACATGAGCTGCCGTCCCGGCACTATGCATATCTCCCACTCATGCACATCATGTCTGAGGCCACAACATCGGTCATGCATGCTGCAAGTCTGTTCATTTGAACACTCACACTCCTATGTTGAGACTCAGCATCAGTGCCAACTGATATGGACCCCCAAATGACGGAACAGGACAGGGCACAGGCAAGGTAACAACACATGTCTCCGACCCCACATGATGCAGACAGTAATGTGCACTTGGATTAACTGCCAGCCTAGATGACCATGTGCAATAGTGATTACACACAGACCAGGGAACACATGTCAAGGAGGGGAAAGGAGGAAGAACAGCAGCGGATGACTTTGGGGAACAGAAAATGCAATGCACATATTAACCCCAGCAGTGTATCCATGCGACTGAGCACTTCCCAAAGCTGGTGACACACATGTACCTACCCCCTTGCTGCTGCTGCTTCGCCTGTAACCGCCTATCCATGTCAGGGAAGACCACAGCCAGAACACGCTTCATTTGGTGGGTCAGGCGCCGGCGCCCGCGATTCTTGCCTTCTGGTGAGTCCCCCAGCAGGACCCGGGCGATCCTCCTGGTCCACCACCGGATGTCCTGCCAGCGTTTCCTCACCTGTGCCAGGCGCCGACTGCCACCCTCCATGGAGATCACGGCCCTGGCGGCCCGCTACCATATCTTCCCCTTCTCGTAGGCGGTTACCTATGAGGATGCAGCACTAGAGGGAGCAAGTGAGCAACGACAGTTTTGGAGAGGAGAGAGCAGAGTCAGAATCCAGACCGCCACGGCAGGATAGGTCGAGCGAACCACCGCCGCTGCTGATGTCGATGCGGTTACTGGCCAAACAGCCGTTGACTGCCTTCGCTGCGTGAGCCACCGCAGAGCCACGGAGCCGTGGAGCCATTGAGCTACTGAGGGAAATCACCGCGAGAGCTATCGCCAGTGTCTGCAGAAGCCTGGGTCCCTACTGCCTGCCTGCCTGACCGCCTTGCCTTGCCTTGTCTGTGCCTGAGCCGAGCCTGAGCGAGTCGCTCGGTTGCATCGCGTGCTGGGGAGGAGCAGAAAAGCAGGTGTGTACTCCCAAGAAATCCTACACAGCCGAGGCTCTGGGCATTTGGGCATTGAGCGTTGAGAGGCAGTGAGTGGTGTAGCAGGACGAGGGGGAAACCATCGCTGCGATCCAGCGGAGATACCCGGGTAGGTCTGAGTGTGCGTCTTTCGACACAATGGCACAGTGTCAGTGATAGTGACAGTGACTGGACACCACCCCCATTTAAAAACCAGGGGGGGGGCTGGATTTAGGAGTACAGTTTGGGAGTTGCAAGTAGCCTAAACTGCCGGAGTTGAGCAGAGCTGTGCTGTGTGAGGACGCGAAGGACGCGCCATTCCTTGCTGTTTTACTATGTATTTGATTCCTTGATTACTGTGACTACCTTCCCTCTTGCCCGAGCCTGCCTGAGCGCTTGTCTGAGCGCGACCGGAACAGAAGCCGAATTCGGAAATATCCCTCTCGACGAAGGAGCGGGCAAAAACTCTCCCTGATGTGGAGTCGTCATTACATTTCAAACATATAACTTTGCCAAACCTTTTTGTCTAGAAGCTGGAGTCGCTGACGGGCTTGGGAGTATACGGGGAGCTGGGCGGTTAGATTGACATTTTTAGTATTAGGCCGGAGCCGGAGCCTGAGCAAAGTGGGGCCTTCGGGGAAAGAAAGTTGTAGATCTGAAGAATATCACTTTCATTAACCATCGGTCAGAATTGTGGAATTAAAACTAAACCTACAACTACATTACACCCATCGTTAACGTCAACACCATGAGATCAGGGAAAGTAAGAACTGTGGGTTCAACATCAAAACGCGCTAAAAGGTTGCAGCAACCTACTGTCCTGAAAAATCTAAAAACCAACGTATCCGGTCAGTCCCAGCCCCTTATATCCCCTATTGCGCTGATGTTTGAGAAGTCTGGCAAAATACCGGACAAATTTCAATTTTTGAAGGATCCTGCGGGAAGTATTTGGACAATGAGCTCTGAAACTAACATTGAGAGACTCCAGACCCCTATGAAACCTACAAATAGTAATATCGATTCTCTAAACCCTACGGAAACCACGAAACAAAATGAAAAAGTGGAGCTACTAGAACAAAACTGGGACTACAATAAATTTGAGAAAACAAATCTAGATACTGGAGAGACTGGTGAACGGCTACAACGGACCTTACAGGAAGAACCTCCAAAAGAGATGTTAAATTGTAGCCTAACACTGAAGAAGGAAAACAATCTCCTTGTAACACCTAACTCGGAAGCTAGCCCACTTAATAAACCTTACTCGCAATCCACGGCAGGAAGCCAGGAAATCTGTCAGGATATGATTGAACACGCAATTCAAAGGATCCCCCTGGAAGTGAAAGTTGACGTAAAGAAAAACTTGGTTCTAACTGCTGAAGGAATTGAAACACTCCCTAAACACCATGGGGACTATCACCTGAGTGACAATTACACCAACACTCCTAAGGAAATGAAAAAAGAAACCACTATGCAAGGGGCAAAAACAGAGGGACTACAGGGATTCAACAAACAGGAGATAGTGAAACCCTTGGATATTTTCTACCAAACATCGACCCTTACGTTAGAAGCTCTTCATTACCAATCGAACAAAATGGACATACAGATTGATCTTCTAAAAATGATGGCTACGAATGTAGCGGGAATTGATGACAAATTGGCCCAATTAAATGATCTTATAATTAGGGCACAAAGGGAAAATGAATCAAGTACTTCTGATTCTATCTATGTTCCAATTATGGATAAGTTATCAGCTCTACCAGCAGTTTTAACCACCATAATAGAAGATACAAAAAGAGAGACTCGATCCAGTATGGTCAATCCGGTGATAATCCCAGAAAGCACCAAGAGAACGCAAGAAATATCAGCTGAGTTTGGATCTGATATCCTTATAGACAAATATTCACATAAGCTAGTAAACCAGCCCTGTGATAAAACCAACTTACAGACACAGCAGGCTAACGACTTAATGCTCAATGATTATATGTGCGAGACTTCAATTAAAGTGGATAAAATGGACTCTAATCAGATTGACACTGACTCAGATGGTTTTACGAAGATGTCAAAACGTCAAAAGAAAAAACTCCGTAAAGCACGAAAAAATGAGAAAACAAAGCCGAGTAATACAAACAATAAAGTTGAGAAGGAACGATTACCTATTACAGAAAACATTACTAAAATGAAAGAAAAGGTCAATTCCTTCCCTATTTTTGAAAAAAACCCATCAAAAGGCCAAAATATAACAAAATTTGAAACAACAAAACTTGAAAAAAAAAGCGTATATACGTCAGTTGAGGAGGACAAAGTAATATTGGAAATGCAAGAGCAGAATGGGAAACAAAAACATCTGCAAACAATATCAAACGGGGAGGTTAATCAAAGTAGGGAGGAAAATGAACCTTTCACTAATAATTCGGATAAAAGAAATGGAATTAAAACAAGAATCATCACGGATGTAATGATCCCTCATCATAAGCTGTGCTACGAGGAAGACTCAAAAAAAGAAAGGGCCCCCATAGTACGGAGGGCAGAAAATAGCCCTGAAATACCTAATGAGGGGGTCAATCTGCATATTAAAAGCATGGATGGGAGTAAAACAATCAGCTTGCAAACGAATCAAATAGAGCAAAAGGACCAAACTAGTCAACATATCCCTAAAAATGCTGAGAAACTTATATTTACACCAGAATTCCAATCTAGAGGTAAACAAGACATACTCAACCGAGGGAATCTACTCCGACTCTTTAAATCTATACCCTCACTGAATAACATTGTAAGTGAAGACATTATCTCGGTACAATTTATTGAGGATGAATTGAATACTCAAACTCCAACTCTAATCTCATTAACAACATTATCTTTAGTTGATAAGATAATGAAGGAGCAGCAAACATTTAAATCATGGGGTATAATACTAACGAAACAACTCCCAGAGGTCTACCCCACTCCCTTTATAGATGTGGACAATCTACCAAAACAAAAAATACTAAGGTCCAAGCTTACGTCAGTATTAAAAAACGCACTAGGTAGATCCGCGGAAAATAAGGTATGCCCAATTCTCCAAAGTAAGGGAAAAACAAACCTAGAAATGAAAGAAAAATTGATTAATATGGCACTCCATAGTAACCATACACAATGATATGGCCTTCCAACTCCAACAGGACCTACCACTAAAGATAAAGAGACAATAGAAATATGTTCATGGAACATCAATGGTTTGAGGTGGAAAATACGCAATGCGTGTATAGACTCAATAACTGGACATCCAGAAATAGTAGTACTGCAGGAAACATGGGAACTTAAACCATTCATGCGACATGGCTATGCTGGATACTATAAGAATGGAACGAAAGAGCATAGGTTCGGGAGAGCAAGTGCTGGGCAGGCAATATTCATCTCTAATGCGTTGCACATTGACCATGAACAAGTGGAGACAGATGACCCGACTATTTTGATGGTCAAACTCAGTTATAAAACAAATACTCAAAACGTTAGAACTATATATCTGATCTCTGTTTATATATTACCCTCAAATAAGAGCAGAGAGACATTATGTGGAACCCTGAATGCAGTTCTAATTGACAAAATGTTGAATGACCCAATAGCGGATTTTCTGGTCACCGGGGATTTTAACCTCAATTTAATGTCTTCTCATATAAGAGATGAGACCACGCTTATCCAAGACCTACAATGGCTAATTCCTGAGCAGGATATAGAGACGGCGACCTTTTCCAACTGTAATGGAATAGGACTGACCTTCTTAAAGGACACGGAAGCTTTGGGCCTTCGACTACTAAACGGAAGAGTAAAACCAGATGTTCCACCTAAATACAGCTACTATGGTCATAAGGGAAATTCCAGGATTGACTATACAATGACATCACTTTGTATGTTCCAAGACATCATTTCATATTGATTAATAAAGGTAAACGAAAGTGATCATGCCCAGCAGTCAATTCTAATGGATATTGGAGTAACGACGAAAAAGACCTACCGGACCGTTCAAGGGCATATTGGTACTATTAATTATAAAAAATTGATCTGGAACATGGAAAATAAAGATGAACTGAAAGAACAACTAGAAATGATTCTGGATAAAACCTTGAAAGACACTACATCAAAAACAGCGATAGAGCAATGGGAAAAATTGATCGGCATCCTAACTAAAACAGAAGGTCAATTAAGACCAAATAGGCCAAATTACAGGACGGAAAATAAAAAGGAAAATGAAGTTACTTTGAATATGCCGCTAACAATAAGATCACTAAAGAAAGAACGAAACAGGATCATCAGAAGAGCCAACAAAACAGGGAGAAATGCAGAACACATGGGAAAATTAAAGTCATTAAATCAGAATTTGAAAAAACTAATATGGGGTGAGAAAAGTAAAGCTGAACAAATAATTTGGGCAAAAATATTTCACGCCAGTAAGCAAAAGAACTCAAGGGACTTCTGGACTATAATCAACGGTCTTGTAAGACCCCATAAGCAAGCAGTCTCATCACCTCTGTCTGAGCAAGAATGGGATAAGTACCTGAGGAGGCACCTGCATCAAGAGACCCCAATAGAAATGAAACAGGGGCATAAAACAGTCAATGTAAACACCACTTTTTATCAAGGTAGTCACACAGACTCATTCATAGACATTGATAAAGAAGTGATAATCAAACTTATAAAACAACAGAAGAACGGAGCTCCGTGCCCAAATGGGCTACCGTTTGCGCTGCTCAAAGAAAAACCAGAATTATGGGCACCAATCTTAAAAAAATTATATTTAGAAGTTGCTCGGACTGGAACGGTACCTAAGTCGTGGCGTGGCTCCCTAATAAGCCCCATTTTTAAAAAAGGTGATTGGGCTCGGCCTGAAAATTACAAACTGATCACATTGCAAGATACTGCCGCTAAGCTTTTTGCCAGATTAATACTTACGAAGCTAACAGAATGGCAGATGGAAGAAAAAATAATGCCCATAAACCAAACAGGCTTTATCCAAGGATTAGGTACCACTACCAACATAATGATTCTTGCACTTTTAATTGACAAGTCGCTCCGGTTAAAAAAACCTTTGTACCTTTGTTTTATAGACTTTAAATCGGTGTTTGACTGTGTCAACTGACAACTCCTTTGGAAAAAATAAAAAAAAATGGGAATTCCAACTCCACTCCTTAAGTTAATCTGCCTTCTATATTCAGAGACATGGGCGAGCGTGAGGATGGGTGATGGTCGTACACTATCGAGGGAGATCCCAGCAAATGAAGGCCTGAAGCAAGGCTGTGTGCTAGCTCCCCTTCTTTTTAATCTGTTTCTTGCTGATCTACCTCTAATTTTAGATAAAGAAAATGCACATCCCCCGAAACTTGCAGAAAAGAGGCTCACAAATCTGATGTATGCGGATGATGTCATTTTGATGAGCCACACAAAAGTGGGCTTACAGCGGTTAATTAGAAGAACTTATATATATTCAAATGAGAACGGGATGGTTATAAACGAGACCAAAACCAAAATTATGGTGGTTGACAAAAATGCTAGGCTTAAATACAAAAGCCGTTGGTTTATGGAAAAAATAGAACTTGAACAAGTCGAGGTCTATAGATACCTCGGCATACTATTTGATGGAAAAGGCACCTACCATCTACACAACAAAGAGTCACAAAGAAAAGCTAACACACTAACTTCAGCTTTTAGAACTATCCAGAAGTCTTTATCCACCCTGACCTATGGCCCCCTTCTAAGTATAGTTGGTGCAAAACTTTTACCCGCGATTACATATGGCAGCGAAGCTGTGATGGGTAACGACAGCGTCAACCTGAACAAAACCATAACCAGAGTCTACAGAGCGCTTTTCCACCTTCCAGCAAATGCGTCCCCTTCGCAAATAAGGTTGGAGTTTGGCCTTACCAATCAAGAGTTTGCAAGGCAAGGACATTTTATAAAAGTCTGGAATCGAATAAAATCCGATCAACATAATGAGATTTCTCAGCTCTTATGGTCAGAAATACTAAGGGACACTAACTCCACTGCTGCTCGCTATCTTAGTGAGGCAATTAAAGCATTTGGAATTACATCATTATGGGAAATGAACATAACTAAGTTATCATTTATGAAAATTATTAATAAAACTGCAGTCCACTTATCTGTCGTAAAGGATAAGGCCATTCTTACAAAGAGAACCATGCATGGATGGTAGTAAATGGATATAAAAAGAAGGAGATCCAAAAATATTTGACGACCCCGTGGACGGAAAAAAATAAGCAGGTTCTGCTGAAAGCGAGATTCGGATCTATGCCTGGGCTATGTCATCTACCACCATGGGAATTTCAAGAAACCAAAACAAAATGTAGACTGTGTAAGGGGAGAGGAAAACATTTCTCATTTACTATGTATTTGTCCTGAACTACTACAAGAAAGAAAAAGACTGCTTAAGGCCCATTTTAATTCTCGCAGTATACGGTCATGCAGGCAGGCGGTGATCAAATGTATGGTTCCAGACGACATCATTTTAAATGTATCTTTTGTAAAGTTCTTAAATATAGTTTAAAAAAAACTCGGTGAGGCATAAATTGTAAATATTTAATTGACTAAGTTAGTCCATGTAATGCAATTTTATGTGATTTTATAGTAAGAATATAACTTTTAATTCTTTGCCCTCTTTTTCTTATTTTTGATATGTACTGTTGTAAGATTTTAAATAATCAATACAATAAAAAATTGCCACTACCACTGTGAGGATGCCAAAGTGAGAATAGATCACTACACCTGCTCCATGTCACAGAGACACACATTAGAACATCTTTGATTTGTTGAACAGTGCATAGTATGCTGCAAAATAATAGCACCTTTGTCATAGGGACATTGGCCTCTGTGTAAGGCCCAATGCACTACATGGCATTGGAAGTACACAGGTGGCATGAGGGGTGCGACACACTCCCTGATCATGGCACACACTGTACATCACAAGCAACACAAAGCTGATGGCCAGCACCTCCAAGCAGTCACATGCCCCAGGCCACTGAGCCAACATCCGCAGACTACACAGACACACACTGGCACAGATCATTCACCTGCCAGTGGCAACAGCCGATACAAACCTCACTCTGAACATGTGCCACTTGCCTGGGGGGGTGTCACAGGCGTGGGGCTAGCCCAGCAAGTAAGACACACAGCATGGATCACTTCTCACATCAGATGGGTAGAGCTGTTGCCTCCTCCATGCAGCTGTGGTGCAACACTCCACATAGACACTCACACACATGACAAGCAACATTCACACACATCAATGTCCAGATCATTTGGACACTCTCACCACAGCTCAACTCAACTCACACACATCTGTGGGTACAGTCACCTGTCACACGGGGGTAACACTGAATCACCTCAGGACTATAGAACAAGAAGGGCCAAGAGGATTAGCTATGCTGAATGTGCCATGCAGCATGCAGTGAATGTCACAGTAAGCACAATGCAAGTGAGGAGTGCACACATGAACCACATCATGCTCTGCATGACAGACATGAACCATTCCCCCCCCCCGGGACCCACTCTAAACAACATATTATGTCTGTCACACCTGGACACAATGCCAGAAGTGCCAGTCACAAAAAGAAGGGGCACAGTCAAAGGTAGCGGAGTCAGCACTCACCTGCTCCCCTGGTTTCCCATACAGGCTGGGGAACTGTTGGAGGATGACGTCCAGCAACGCCTCATTCTCTTCCTGTGTGAATGGCTGGGCCCTCTCCACAGTCCGCGACATGGTGCCAGAGGAATCACAAGCAGCAGCAGTGGTGTCGAATCAAAGGTTGTGCAGGCAAGTGCCCTCTCATGGGTTCTGGCTGACTTATATCTGCCTTGCTGGCCTATTTCAGTAACAGGAGTACTGAGTGATTGGTCAGACTCATTTGCATCTTACGTTTCCTCCAATCCCTTTAAACATACACCAGTGACAGCATTAGCATTTTTTCAAATTTGCAGCATCATGTCAAGTCAACAACCACTTTGCAACAATGTATAATGTGGCCAACTGCTTTTTCCATGCCACATGATGGAAAAATGTGATCTTTAAACTGTGTATCCATGACAACCAGCATGCATGTAGGCCCTAATACTTGTCCATTATGTGTCCCCATTGTAATTTTCTAATCCCCACACAGGTACGGTGCATTTCACACGTACCCCTAGGGCACCACTACTCTAGTGATACGGGCTGTACCCGCGTGTGTACAGCCCGTAGCACTATGGCGTACGCCTACGCCAACACTACCATAGTGCTACGGGCCGTACACACGCGGGTATGGCCCGTAGCACTAGGGCGTATGCCTACGCCAACAATACCATAGTGCTACGCGCCGTTCACACGTGGTACAGCCCGTAGCACTATGGCGTACGCCTACGCCAACTCTACCATAGTGCTACAGGGCCCTACACACGCGTGTACGGGGCGTATCTCCATGGCGTATGCCTACAGCGACTCTCCCATAGTGCTACGGGCCGTACATACGCGGGTACGGCCCGTAGCACTATGGCGTACGCCTACGCCAACCCAACCATTGTGCTACGGGCCCTACACACGCGTGCATGGGCCGTATCTCCATGGCGTACGCTTGCGGCGACACTCCTATAGGGATAGGACCAGTGTGTACACGTACGTGTGTACGGTCCGTACACACACGCGTACTCCTACCCAAACCCCATATAGTGATACGACCGTACACACGCCCTCAGAGCGTGTGTACGGTGCGTTTCACAGTTTACACTGGTGATAGGAGGTGCACAGGAAAGTAATGGAGGTGTCTGACTCGCACAAGGATGGACATCAAGTCATTGTCAGTGCAGTGCTTCATGTGTAGGGCCTAGGTGTGTCAGGCAGTGAGCTGGCACATGTCTCCTCATGTTTTAACCCAATAGTTGTGTGATGACCTTGAGGTTCTTTAATTTTGACTCCATTTTGCATTCACCGCCATTTTGTGTTGCCTTTACACAGGCTGCTCGATTCACGAAGTGTCTCTGCCCCTTGGACTGCAACGTGTCAAAAACCCCCTCCGTCCTTGTCTTGAAACCCATCTCAGACACCAGCCGGCCTAAACTAATCCTTGTCTGGACTACCTAATCTCTATATCAACTATCTGTTAGCCTTTAGTATTCTTCTCGTGCCGTATCTTATCTTTTGGCCTTCGCTATTCTCTCCCTGCGTTTTCCTATTCCACAACCTTTCCTTTGAAGCACACAAACATGTTCTGCCATTGCTGATTGACCTATGGGTGCTGTCATTGATTGACTTATGGGATTGGGCAAAAACACGACTCAAGGGGGACGTTCTGGTTACATGATGCCTTGTTTTGAATGTTTTGGTTTTGGCTAATATTTCGCAGATTTTGTATATCCATATTGGCATTTTGCATGCTTGCATGAGCCAGGACTGCCCCTTTCTTTTATGCTGAGTTTGTAACCCTCACATACATAAGACCCCAGTGTACTGTACTCTTTGGACTGCCTCATTCAGTTGCTGCGGCTTCTGGGTGACGTAGTCACACTCATTTTGAGTTTAATAAAGATGTTCTTTTATATTTCAGTTTCTGAGCCAACTTCTTTTTTTGTTAGTTTAATCCTGAGAAGGAGTTTTTTTAAGTTTCTTCAACCTGTGTACACATGTCATGTGTGATGGGGCACTATGTGGCGCACTTCCCCTTCACACCTTTTACATGTGTGCATGTAGTTCAAACTTGTCAAGCACTGCATCACTGGCATGGCACAGTCACCAACACCCGCAACTGTCTCCTGATGCCAGGTACACGGATGATGACACCTGACATCTCACTACCAGCGTGCCACGATGTGACTATGTCATGTGTGTGTCATGTGTTCCCATGATCTTGCTGTTGGTGTTCCGTCCACGGCATCTGCTGTAGCTGCATCCAACATGTGTCTGTGTGTAGATGCCCATGTCACACTATTACGCACACCAGGACACATGTGGAATAACATGTAACGTGTGTCTGTATGCATCAAACAGGGACTTGCGAGCTGAGGACATATCTGCGTAGTCTCAATGTCTGTTTGATCAGTTTTGACATGTACCCCTTCATGGCAAGGTGTGTGGTCTGTCCTTTTTCAATGACTTGTGACCTGTGTGTCTAGCTTGCCGCCAGCTGTCTGTATGAGATAAGATCCTTCAAATGCACATATGTGGATGTATGTCACTCCTGTAATGTGTCTGGCTGTTCACTCACACTGGCCCACAGCTACTTTCATGGCATATCATGTAGACCTTGACAATCCACGTTTGTAGCTGGCTCTTGGTAGGAGTATCACCTGGCTGGCATACGTGTGCAGGATGTATTGCACAGACCAGACTCTTTATGTAGCATATGTGCATTAGCTGTTGAACATGTGCTCAGTTCATTGACATTGGTGTAGTAATGTACTCAATCTTCGTTATTCCTTCCAAATTTCTGCAGGGCACCGCCTCTCCTCCGACCAATGCCAGACTTGGCTGCCATGAGGGAACAAACAGGCTGGCACCACACCTCCAACCGCGACACAGTTATCCGACTGCGCTAACCCCCAAGATGAAGGTGATGTCAGCCCTACATTTCTTTGCCACCGGTACGTTTCAATTGACCATAGCTGATGTGGTTGGCATGTCCCAGACCATGTTCAGCCGTGTCCTGCATGATGTTTTAGAAGCCATGTTGGAGCACCTGGATGAATTCATCCATTTTCCAACTCGTGAGCAGTTGACAGGTATCAAGGGTGAGTTCTATGCCCTGGGAGGGATGCCCCATGTAATTAGGCCCATTGATGGGACACATGTGGCTTTGGTACCACCACAGGCACAGGAGGTAGCCTTTAGAAACTGTAAACATTACCACTCCATTAATGCCCTTGTGGTGTGTCTTGCTAACATGCTGATTTCCCATGTCTGTGCACGTTTTCCAGGGTCAGCACACGATGCCTACTTCATGAGTTGTAGCAGGGTGCCAGAAATGATGCTGCAGCTGCACAACGAACGAGCATGTCTTGTTGGTGGGTAGACTCTGTTTGTCCAGTATTCAGCAGTATCTTAGTATGTGACGGCATCTCCTGACCAACTTCTTTACATGATGTTTCCATGTAGGGGACTCTGGCTATCCCAACATGCCATGGCTGGTGACGCCTCTCTGCAACCCGAGAACAGCTGCAGATCACCGTTACAACAATGCCCATGGGCAGACCAGGCGAGTGATTGAGAGGACGTTTGTCCTCCTGAAGATCCGATTCCGTTGCCTCCACAAGACCGGCGGGTCCTTCCCATATGCACCGGTGAAGGCCTGCAAAATCTTCCTTGTGTGCTGCATGCTGCACAACATGGCAGTGGAGAAAGCTGTGCCACTCATCCTGGATTCCGATGAGCAGGAACATCCACCCGTGGAGGATGACGGCCTCGGTCACGAGGCAAGTGAGGAGGAGGAGGAGGAGGAGGAGGAGGAGGACATCCGGAGTCAGCTCATACGCAACTTCTTCTCATAATGGTGAGTCCCTGGGTCTGAGTGTGCATGCTTGGAGCCTTGTCTGGCATGTGTTGCAATGTGTGTGTCCAGCTGACTGTATGCCAAGTGACTTTGAGGTGTGTGCTGATGTGTCACTCGAGTGCTGATGTCATTCCACACATTGTAGCTAACACACTCAATTGACAACTAGCATGGTGTCAACCTTATTCATGTAGAGTACATGACCATGCATGCGGATGACTATGTTTTTCCTGACTTCTTGTGTGTCTCTCATCCCCAGGTAGTTGCGCATGAAGTCAGCTCGTGGCATCGTTGTGCTCCTGCTATTCCTCATGAGTAATGCAACGTGTGCTGAATCAGCGTTACATGCACGGACATGGTGAAAAGTCTCCTTTGGGTAAGGATTGCAGCAAGGCATTTTGGGTGTGGTAGTTGTTTGTAATGTGTGGGCACTGCTCCTGTGCAGGTTTTGTTACTATGCATACATGCCGACTCACCATGGGGGCCATGACATGTATCATGACTCACATGAATTGATAGTCACACTTCGTGACAGTCATCTGTTATGGGATTGTGGCTTTTGATGAAGGCATCAATGTGTGTACAACTTCACTCGGAAACATACAGGAGGCTACGGGTGGACATATTGCGGGACATCCCCATAAGAGGCTCAATGGGGAATTGCAGCCTCTGCGTGTGCAGCAGGGGATGTTTGGCTCACCCCCTTCACTTGTGTGCCACTCCCATGGATTTACAGCATCTGTGGTGCGAAGGGGGCGTCCAGTGTAGGTCCCACATGTTAATCCAAATGACCTGTGAGTCTGTTAATATTGATGCATTTCCATAGGTGTGAGCCTGAGTAATAAAGGTGTTCCTCAGCCTCCAAGGTGCCTCATCTCTGTCAATGCAGGTCTCTTGCCACTGTGCATGCGCCATCTCTGGCATGGTTGTCAAGGATTGTGCATATGAGTCTATGTGTAGATTAGCAACCTGCATGTTGTTCTACATGTATTTGATTCTCTATTGTGCATGAAGTCCATGGCGGTGTATGTGTTTTGGTATGTTGGTCCCCACAACGGGCCTTCAACACCTTCTGGGGTGTGTTTCCTGTGCGCGGCTTGGCCTTCAGTTTCATGATCCGGTGTCAGTCATCTTTGGGGATTGTGCATCCTTTGTCTTTGGGTGTGCCATTGAAAACAGGTCACTCCTTCCTTGACATACACCTGTTGCAGTAGTCCTTTCTGACATCCTAGTCTTTATGTGGAAATTGTGGCATAGTTCCCAGGACATGCCGCCTGCTGTTGCAGCCACTGCAGCAAGTGCACACGAAGTTTCCTGATTTGGCAACACACACACATCAAAGATGCTCCTCCCTTCCTCCATCAACCCATTCATTTGGCTGTCATCAGCTTGTCTGTGCCACAGTTGCGGCCACGCGGTGCCACAGGCTGGACCGTCTGCACATGCAACGTGCACATTGCACGAGCCTCATGTCCTTGCATGACCCACATCACACTACAGTCTGATGTTGCAGCCACCCTCCAAGCAATGTCCATCCACATCCATCCACACATCTGCTGCCAGCTCTCAGGCATACACTAAGCGCACACACAACACCTTTGCATGATGAGTGTGCAACTCCGACTGCCTACACAGCGCTGCCACGCCTTCAAGGCCCTGTCACACCCACCAGGTCATGTCCCTCCTACTCCCCACTGGCTCTGTACCCCGGCAAGGCCATGGGAGTGGGACTCAAGGCTTCTGCATGTAGTATGCTGTAGTTGTGAGGCACATGGCACAGGTATCATCTCTCAGCGTGTCAATCTACAATGTGTCCAGGACCCCCCTCTCCACCATCACATGCGCACACAACCTCATCATCAACTCGTATGCCATTGACAGCCAGGTGCTCCTCACCCTCACCAAGGACGCAGACATTGCCAGTTCCAATATTCTAGATTGCATGAGATCCATTCATGAATGGCAGAACAGCAGCCACCTGAGGCTGGACTTGTACAGGACTGAGGTCATCATCTGAGGATTGTCCCCTTACAGCTGGGTCAGCAGCTTGTGTCCCACCCGCAGAAGCCCCGCACAAGCACCCAGTGTCCATGCACACAAGATGGTGTGCATCATGGATTGCTTGCTCACATTTGCCAGGGTAATCACCAGCATCTGTGCCTCAGACTGCAACACCCTCTGCATTATGCACATGATCTCCAGATAGATCCACTCCAAGGAAAGACGGACCATCCCCCAGGTCCACGACAAAATCCGTGTCAAATAGTGCCCTGCCCTCTATGGGGCAGCCACATGCAAACTCCCGGGAAACTTGTCCACATCCAGGCTGCATCTGCACACCTCAGCTTCAACATCCTGCGCCCCAGCCACATCACCATCAACCATAGCTAGCTGCAATGGATCACTGTGTGCTGCAGGATGACCTTCAGACTCCCCACCCACACTCAGGAGGCAGGCCACAACCCCGACCCAACACCAACCTTGTACCACTGTCATCCGAGAACCCGTAGTGCCATCTCCGTGCATCCAACCTTGACCTGGCCACCATTCTTCAGATCCACCGTACTCCAGCATGCAGGACATAGTTCTCCCACCTGGGAAAACATACCTGGGACTCCCTCCCCGGAAACCTCCAAATGAGGCATGACCTCTACGCTTTAATGATACTCTTCCAAATAGATCTGTCCGCACAGTATTGCAAGCAACCCCTCAGCAGCTTGAGGCCATCACAGGTGAGTATTGTGCTCCATGTCTGCATTGACTGATAAATTGTGACCCATGTGTGTCCTGTACCAGACTCAGATCCCAGGGTATGGATGGCTGGAGTTAGTTCAACTCTCAGGCATAGTTTGACATTTACACACACATATGTTGTGGACTAATGCAAAAAGACAGCAACATCTCATGAAAAAATAAAGATTTTTATTTAGGGTGGGGTACGTGTTTTGGTAGATAAACTAAGGTGCTCTACCGGGTGCATAGACTCCAAAGTTCACAGGGGGAGATGGGATCCTTTGCTTTGGAAGTCATCAGAGTCCAGACCACAGTGTTGGTCATCATTGGTCAGACTGTGACCAGCAAGTCCATGTGGCAGAGAATGTCATTGGATGAGGTGCTGCCATTGCGCCAGAGGGCCAGGTGCCAGGCCAGGTGACCTGGGAGATGTGGATGGTCCGCTGACTCTCACAGTCTTTTCCGTGGACGACCCACCTTCCTTGGGGGACCCTCAGATGCAGGCCTTGACGATGTCTGTGATGCTCCGTCGGACGAATCCTCCTCCTCCTCCCTCCCTGTGGCTGGTGGTGGTCTTCGCCTGGTGGCACAGGGAGGGTTGCCCATGTTGTCGGCGATCCGACAGAGTGAACGGCTCATGTCCGTTTGCACCGCCAGGAGCTCAGCCAGTCTTGCCTCCATCCGTCCTTGGTGTTGTTGTTGACTGGCATGTTGCTCGGCCTGCAGGTTCTTCATCTCGTTGAGGGTCGCCTTCATCTCTGTGAGGCTCGACCCTACCTGGCTGATGCCCCTGGTGTCACGCCGGTATGTGTCCAGGATGTGGCGTATGTGTGACATACCGGTTCACTCAGCTGCCTGGTCAGGTTCTCACCTCCGCCTGCCTCCACTCCCACCACCCCTGCCCACACGAGCCTGGCCTGCCGTTGTGGGAACATCGGGTCTACGGGACCCCTGGGGGATGGCATTAGCGGGGTTTTCTGCCTCCTCCTGGGTGCCCGGAGAACCTTGTCCCTCCTGGTCAGACTGGCTATGTTGTTCAGTGCGAGCAGGGCTCCTGTGTGTCTCCTGGGATGTGGCAGGAATGGGGGTGGGGGTTGGCACAGATGTACCTGACGCAGGTGCTGCAGGGGCTTGGGCACCAGAGGGGCCAGGTTGGTCAGGGTCATCCACGGAGTGGTGAGAGTCGTCGCTGCCGGTGGGATCATCTTCACGCTGAGCCTGGGACTGTGATTGTTCCCCCCCATTGTTGGGGGGAGGTCGATGACGTTGCCCTGTGTGTCAGATAGAGACAATGTTAATGCTGTTTCATGCCACATCCATGTTTCATACATATTCAAGTTGTCACAGATCCTCCAGGTAGTTGGATGTGCCTAGCATTCCTCTCAATGTACATTTGGGGATGGGTATGTTGCGGGGGACAGATTGGTTTGTTCTCCTGAGTGTTTGACCAGTAGAATTTTAGCTCGGATGCTTATTTGGCGATGGATTGGTCTTGTTGTGTCACATGTCCATTGTGAGAGTGGGTAAATCCGTTGGCTGCCCCAGGGGTGTGTGCTTATGTGAGGGGGGTGTGTGACCGGGCCTGCTGTTGGGTGTAGTGTGATTTGTCATTGGGTCTCCCAGGTGATGTGTCTGTCCCCTCATGGTGCATGCTGGCATGACAGTGAGTTTGAGTGCCTGTGCTAGATATCTGAGCTTGTGTAGTTGGTGTTTGAGTGTACAGTGGTCACAGGAAGGCCTTGTGCTGCATACAGCAGAGCCAAGTGTCAGCTACCTTGTCAGTACTTTGCCAGTCCCTGTGCATTGGGCATGGTGCATGGGTATGTACCTAGGCAATATGGGCTGAGGGCATTGGTGTCTGCTTCGGAGTTGCACAATGTGTTGTGTGAGCCCCACCCTCCCAGCATCCCGGACATCCAGTCTTGGGTTTGTGGTTGGTGTGGCCTGGGACATGGCATTGCCTTTATTTGTGAATGGGGCATGGAGACGTTAGTGGCATGAGCGTGGTTTTTGAGTGTGGTTGTGTGCGGTGAGGGCTTGGGGGAAGTTGCGTGCATTTTGTGTATTTGTGGTGTGGATGGCATTCCCTACATGTTACTTGAGTTGTTTGTGTACTCACCAGGCTCTGAGACTCCTTCGATTCCGTGTACTCTCACCGGCGGAAGCATGGCCATCACCTTCTCCTCCCAGGGATGGTAATGTACGGGTCTGCGGGGCAGCCCGCCTCCAGTGATGTTACTCTGGGCGTATCCCTCGTTCATTTTCCTCTTGACTGCCCTGCGCAGATCATACCACCTGGCTTGGCATTCATGCCTGGTCCTTCGGATGGGCGCAACAGCATTCACCTTATCGACAATCCTCTGCCACAGGCTTGTTTTTTGGGCTATGCTAGTCTGTCTGACCAATGTTCCAAACAGCTGTGGCTCGACTCTGATGACTTCGTTGACGAGGAGGTCCAGCTCCGCCCTTGTGAACTTTGGATTCTTGTCTGTGGGCATGGTGTGGGGTGTGGGTGTGGATGGTTGTGGGTGTGTGGGTGTGAATGTGACGGTGTGTGTGAAGAGGGGGTGTTTGTGAATGAGGTTGTGTGAAGGTGTGTAAGTTAAGGTGTAGTTAAGGTGTAAGTAAGGTGCAGTTGTTTGTCTGTAGGGTCTGTCAGCAGTGGGTCTGTTGCAAAGGCTCATGGGTTGTGTGTGTGGGCCCTTTTTATTGGTCCATTTGTGGGTGTGGCTGGGTTTGAATTTGTGGTGGGTGTGTTATAAGAGGTGGTTGTGATTTAGGGCCTCTGTTTGCCTGTTTGCATGTGCCAGTTCAGTCATGGAGATGTATTTTGTCATGTTGACATGTTTTGTGTTGTTGTGCGAGTCGAATTGACCCTCCTTGTGCTGTTTTACAGTGTCCTGGTTCTGTACGAGTATTTTTCGCGTAGATAAGGTCCGTACATACGCGATGCTGGGTGAGGGTGCTGGGGTACGGTGTTGGGGCACAGTGCGTACAGGTGCGTGGATGTGCTAGGGTGTTGGGGTACAGTGCGTACTGGTGCGGGGATGTGCTACGGTGTTGGGGTACGGTGCGTACAGGTGCGGGGATGTGCTAGGGTGTTGGGGTACTGTGCGTACAGGTGCGGGGCTGTGCTACGGTGTTGGTGTACGGTGCGTACAGGTGCGGGATGTGCTAGGGTGTTGCGGTACGGTGCGTACAGGTGCGGGGCTGTGCTATGGTGATGGGGTACGGTGCATACAGGTGCGGGGCTGTGCTACGGTGTTGGGGTACGGTGCGTACTGGTTGCGGGGATGTGCTACGGTGTTGGGGTATGGTGCGTACAGGTACCGGGCTGGGCTATGTTGTTGGGGTACGGTGCGTACAGGTACGGGGCTGGGCTACGGTGTTGGGGTACGGTGCGTACAGGTACGGGGCTGGGAGACGGGCCTGGGGTGCGGCGCGTACAGGTGGGGGGCAGGGGTATGGTGTTGGGGTACGGGGCGCACAGGTGCAGGGCTGGGAGACGGGCCTGGGGTGCGGCGCGTACAGGTGCGGGGCTGTGCTACGGTGTTGGGGTACGGTGCGGAGGGGGGGTACGGTGCTGACATACGGGGGTACGGTGCTGACATGTGCGGGGTGGCTGTACAACTCGTATCCGGGCACAAGTTTACCCGTGTACATGTGTGCTACAGCGTTCGCTCCATACGGTGCCTTTTACATGCGGTTGTGTAATTGGACGGGCGGTACCGATCGTACTTGCGCGCTCGGACTTCTGTTTTACGATTTGCACGTAAAAATGTCCGGCTCCTTATCGGACACTTTTGCCGACACTATTCGGACGTAAAAATTTACGGCTCCCTCTCGGACCATTTTCCCGACGCAATTTGTATGTATTTTTCACATACGAATCGTACTTCGCAGTTTGTACGGTACTTGTACGATTCGTACGTGAAAATATACGGATACGAGTCGTACACAAATATTTTTACCTGGATCAAAATCGCCACCTTAGTGTTGTTATGTTGGAATCTAATAAAACATGTTCTGAAACATACCTATGACTTGAATGAATTGCTGAGAATACTAAGATTTGGCCACATTCAGGTTTAGTCCACTGGAATTTATCCCTTGTGTTCTATCATCAAGTCCAGTTTTTAGATAAAGAAATCATTATCAGACACATTGACATGCATGCAACTATAGTTTTCTGGCACTGATGGTGGAGAATAGTGGTCTTATGAAGCCATTCAACAGCAATTGGGAGCGTGTGGAGCCCAGGTGGTACAATCCCATTCCACTGCCAATTTAGAGGAGAGAAAGGTGCCTGCTTTGACTCTTGATATGCACTTATACAGGAAGGATTAAAACTACTTGATTGCCTCGTCCAATATCGAGGCCTCAGACCTGAGCCTAGTAAGCAAAACATCAAAGTCCACCATGCTGACCATTGAAGACAGTTCCAAGAGAACAAGAGGGGACACGTGCCCTCCATCTGCTACTCCAGCACATTATCAAAGTGTTCCACTAGCACCCATTTAGAACCATGAAGTGTCCTGAAGTCCAATCCTCCATGGAAAATGGTGTTGGAATGTTTCTACCTTGTCAAGACATTTGGATTGCCGTGGATTGTCTCCTTATAAGTAGATAAGGCTCATGATCAGGGTGCAGAGAGAAGTAGCCAAAACTAAGTGGAATGTACTTGACTGTGAAATGCCATTTTGGAAATCATATAGTGCCCATTACATTTATTTGTAAAAGTGAAGGTATATCCAGAATATATTTATATGATGAAGGTAAAGGGAGATATTTTTTACACAAGATACTAGAATATCTTTTGTCATTCATTACACAACTGTACTCTAAAACACGCATATCAAAGTTATTAATTTGGGAGTGCTTGAGGTTATTGGAAATATAATAGTCTGGTGTGCGTTGAAAAATACGAAGGTGCGGATAAAATGTTAATGTGAAATCAGCTAGTGGTAATTTTAAAAGTAATGATTTTTCTCTGAAGTTGTTTGGAATGACATTGCCAGCTCTTCGCTAGCTTCACAAATACATTAGCATGACGAATAGCACACTGCAGGCTGCAACGGCAAATTCAGCATGAGATTAATATGATTAAATATACAATTGGTTGCCTGGTGATCGCCGTGCACACATATTTAAAGATTGGAAAACTGTAAAGCGGCAATGGTATGCCAAGCCAGCACAGTTAGTGAAGTCGACAAGGATTCTAAATTAAATGGGTTGGAGATCACTCATATTATTCAGTTTAATCCTCTATGTTTTTAAGTCTTTGCACAACGGTTATATATGTATCTTTGTATTATTGTGATATATACACAGTTGCGAATTCAAGTTTAAACTGAACTGAACTGAACTGGACTGTGTTACTTACTTGCAGTATATGGTGTTCAGCAATATTGATGTCCCTCACTCACCGATTCACTACCATTGACCCTACCCTTCCTCTCCTTCACGACAAGAGCACTGTAAATACTGAATGTACTACCTTTATATGGAGCAACTTTAACGCCAATCATTAATGCTTTGATGTTATATTGCATTTAATGCCTATATACTTGATAGAATTAAATTCCTTTTTTGAATCATTATGAATTTGTAAGCGGTGAATGCTTTCTTTCCAGCATAAGCGCCTTACGAATAATACTACCACGACCAACTTCATAATATACTGTATTATTGACCCAGGGTCGGGTAGGTTTTTTGGGCTAACCCCTTTAAAACTCAACACATGAGCATTCAGAGGCACAAGAAAAACATTCGGAATCAAATTAAGTACATTGCAGAATAATATTTGATGTTAAGCAGAGAAGAGCACAAAAAAAGTAGGTTACAATCGAATTCCAGAGTACTTTTGAGTTTTCGTTCGGGAATGAGGAATTACCGCGTGAATCAGGATATGCACACCAATTTCTCCCACATTATGTGCTCTTTTCTTTGTGAGTACTTCACCACGTTATTCCTGAAGAAATGAGTATAGGAAAATTCCAAGATGCTATTTTTTTCCTACAGCACTTGGAATTGCGACTTGGGCAAAAAACTTCTGTTCTCCTTTGAATGAGCAATACAAACATACTCAAAATGACAGCTCTAGTGGGAATTAAAACTGCCCTTTGGCGCTCTATCCAGAGTGTTCCACTCAAAAGATAGTCAATTGCAGAAGCCTTGGAACTTAGGGGGCACATTTAAAGACCCGTGTGTGATGTCTCGCACAGATTTTGTACTGGAAAGATGTCCTTCCAGTAAAATATACAATGCCTAGACATACTTCTAAAGGTCTAGTGACTTTGTACGTGTGCTGTACAGTGCAGCAGGCAAGCAAAGTGGTAAATGTGTTGAGATTTTGTTTTCCTCGAGGTCTATGTGCCCAGTATTCTTAGTTCAAACCCATGTCTACAAATGTTAGTAGATAAGGCATTGCACCAAAACACATGGGGGGGTAATATGGGAAAGCTCATGTACGATCCATGGGAGGCCCTCTTGATGCAAAGTAGTACTCTTTGAGCTTTGTGTTGGAAAGTAAACTACAAATAAACACATTTCACCAGCTTGCATCACTTTCAAGGGCATATTTATTAAGATGTGATGAAGTACAGCAGGTCACCTTGCTACGCTGTGCTGTGTAACAGGGAAAGGGCAGGAATGTACCTCATTTAGCCTAATACGGCACATTCCTGCCTTTACCCAGCACTGATGCAGAATGTGCTGCCTAGTGCCAATGCAAACTACAAGTGACAAAGCTGTTCCTAAAGGGAATGGGAAGGGGGATGTACCATGTAGGAAGATATCTGTTATGGATATGGGAGCCCTCACACACCCATCGGGATATTGTGAATCACATACCCTTCAGGATGTAATGTAACATCATCGGGCTGCTCCTACGTCGAGTCGGCTGGTGCAATACCCGACGGGCTCTTGTTTGGAGAGCACTCTTGTGGAGATCTTTTATATCCAAGATAGCCGATAGTTCAAATGGAAAAGTGGGGCTTGGAGATGTTGTAGATGAATGGTAAAAAAGGGGGGGAGTACTATCTCAACAATTTTATTACGATGTCTCCTCACCTAATTAAAAAACATGAGGTAAAGTGATAGTAACTCAGGTCTATGTTCTGGGTTGTCTACACTGCCTCGTTATGGTCGACATGTTTCTCACTGTAACTGAGCTATACTCAAGTGATTCATCAGGACATAAGAATTCTATCTACAGGTCTATCCAGGAAGATTGTGTGATAGACAGTAAGCGTTTAATTATACAACTGGTATTTACCTGCGGCTCGGTCTACCTGTATGGGAAATAGAATACCGAAATCGTTATGTAACGCTTATTTCACAAAACAGTTATCATACATGGTGCAGGTGGAACGTGCATGTAGAGTGAAGGTGCACATTCTGTGTGGGGTGGGGGGGAATTAAAAACACACAAAAGCCATGTGAAGTGATCACTCTAGAGGTGTTTCGACAGCAGTAGTAGGACTTACCCTATAGGCTCCATAGGATAAACCACTGCAGTCCCTGGTAGGCTGCGCAAGGAGTTCCTTGCGTACTATATTGGTATATAGGGGCAGTGTTAAAAAACAGGTTAGATAAATGCAATACTCCAGGGTCATTAACACCCCTTCTCTTGGATCCAAGAGAAGGGGTCCTACTACTGCTGTCGAAACACCTCTAGAGTGATCACTTCACATGGCTTTTGTGTGTTTTTAATTCCCCCCCACCCCACACAGAATGTGCACCTTCACTCTACATGCACGTTCCACCTGCACCATGTATGATAACTGTTTTGTGAAATAAGCGTTACATAACGATTTCGGTATTCTAATTCCCATACAGGTAGACCGAGCCGCAGGTAAATACCAGTTGTATAATTAAACGCTTACTGTCTATCACACAATCTTCCTGGATAGACCTGTAGATAGAATTCTTAGGTCCTGATGAATCACTTGAGTATAGCTCAGTTACAGTGAGAAACATGTCGACCATAACGAGGCAGTGTAGACAACCCAGAACATAGACCTGAGTTACTATCACTTTACCTCATGTTTTTTAATTAGGTGAGGAGACATCGTAATAAAATTGTTGAGATAGTACTCCCCCCCTTTTTTACCATTCATCTACAACATCTCCAAGCCCCACTTTTCCATTTGAACTATCGGCTATCTTGGATATAAAAGATCTCCACAAGAGTGCTCTCCAAACAAGAGCCCGTCGGGTATTGCACCAGCCGACTCGACGTAGGAGCAGCCCGATGATGTTACATTACATCCTGAAGGGTATGTGATTCACAATATCCCGATGGCTGTGTGAGGGCTCCCATATCCATAACAGATATCTTCCTACATGGTACATCCCCCTTCCCATTCCCTTTAGGAACAGCTTTGTCACTTGTAGTTTACATTAGTTTGGGCACACTTAGCTGGACCTCAATAAAAGCCCGTTTGGCCCCCCTTCTTCTTTGTTGATTTAGTGCCAATGCAGGCACTCTTGCACTGTGGTGCAAGGCTGCCTGCGTTGCAAGCAGGATAGTTTTGGTGCAGGAAGGGGCAAGTCATGAAGTCAAGCCCTTTTACAACTATGGGCCCATTACAATGTAGGGCAGAAAGCCTCCTCCCGACAGTCGGAATCTCCTCAACCGTGTCGGATCCCTTCCGACCGCCCGATTAAGAATCGGTTCCGAGCGACTCGCGGAGTATTCGTGTCAGTCAGAACCGCATCGTACACCCCTATGAACAGCGTTTACGTCCTCTTTGACTTTGGGGCAGGGCCGGACTGGCCGTAGTGGGTGCCGGGCATTTCCGGGGTGGGTGGCCAGGGGTGGGGGTGAGTTTGGGCCCCTATGGGTCATTTTTGTTACAGAGACGTTTTTGCAGCATAGCTGCAAAATCAGCCCATGTAAAAAAATAGTCCGAAACTGGCCCTGGGGAACAGCTCGGCCGCACCCCCAACCCCTCGGGGAGCCGGACAATCACTTTGCCAGGGCCGGTTTTGGTTCCCAGTCCGGCCCTGCTTTGGGGCCCCTGGCTGTGCCCCCTTACTCCCGTGGCCAACACTTGTTGTCCAAGAGGGTGCCTAAGGGCCCCCCCCTGTAAAAACCTGCACTGTGGGGAGCCTGCAACAGGGTGCAGGCAGGGCCGGACTGGGAACCAAAACCGGCCCTGGCAAAGTGCTCGGCTGGCCCCCAGGGGCTTGGGGGTGCCGCCGATCTCTTTGTGAGGGCCGGTTTTCGGCCGATTTTGTTACAGGGCTGATTTTGCAGCTATGCTGCAAAAACGGCCCTGTAACAAAAACGGCCCCCACCTGTGCGGTGCACCGGGGGATTGCCCGGTGCCCGCTATGGCCAGTCCGGCCCTGGGTGCAGGGTAACCCGCAAACACCCCATTTCCCCATAGGAGCCAGTGTTACAGCGGTTGTCGGGCAGAACACGAGCTGCCATAGGGAACAATGAGACTCCGACCGGAGAGTGTTCGGCCGCACCGTAATCTGAAGGTCGGATCAGCCAACCGCAAGTCGGTCGGTCCCGATTCCGAGTAAGTGTCGGGCGGAGGCTTTCTGCCCGACATCGTAATGAGCCCCTATGTTTGAGCATAGTCAGGTGTGTATTAATATCTTATGCTAGTTGGCTAAGCTATCAGAAAGGTTCACCTCATCTCTAATGTCTAAGGTCCTGAATGAATGACAATTCTTTAAAGCTGTATCTGTCCACAATAGAACTCATCATTAGTAGAGTTAGCATAGTCTGTGGTACCCAGCACTATGACCATTGTATTTGGCCAGCAGAATTTATTTTCCAACATATGGAAAGCCTGGGCATGATACCTGAACAAGTTAGGGAATTAGAGTGCTAAACTATGGCTGATAAAGGATATATGTTTGATGTGTGTTGTGACTTGGCTCTGACAAGACAATCTGAGCCACAAAGATTAAATAATTATGATGTATTACTGTCTGCAGTTTGTAGTCTGGTACAAGCAACAACGTTTCCTGTGAGAAATTGGGTTACAGGCTGACTGGGATGCCAGCCTTGGTCAAACAGCAACCATAATCCTTGTCAGGGTAATGCATAGGCAAACCCCAAATTAACCTGCGCTCAACATGTGGTAGTTTGGCAGAGAGCAGTCAGTCTTAACTTAGAGGCAATGTGTAAAGTATGTGTGCAACACTTCAAACAGTAAAACAGTATGACCACCACACAAAAAGATTCCACACCACTCCAATCAGTATAACCGGAGTTATTCATTTTTAAAGAACAAAGTGTAAAATAGCGCCTAAAATTACAAAGTGAACACCGTGGCTATCTGAAGTAGTCACGTTAAAGTTTTACCTTCCCAAGTTTTGTGCAAAGAGTCCCGCTCGAGTTGGAGAGGGCCAGGAGGAGCAAGTAGAGCGTCGAGGGCAGTTGTCAGCGTGGAGCAAAGAGCAGGCTAGGCGTCGTTGATAGGCAGGCTGGAGCTTCACGTTGGCAGTCCCCGATGGGCTGTCAATGCTGCTCTGTGAAGACTCGGACTGGCGGCAGCTCGTGCTAATTTTGTATGTGAGCGGAGTGGTCTCAGTGAGAATGAGCCCATCTCAGCTGCAAAGAGCCCAAAAGCTTGATTTAAAAGCCCATGGGCCACACCAGGGGTCCAGGACCTGAAAGGCACCTCTTGGGGGTCGGAAACTTACTGCAGCTGTGTCCAGGAACTGGTTGGGGAGTCTTTTATGTCTGTAAGGCTCACGTCAGGAGGTCAGCAGAGTAGCCCTTGGAGTCACTATGGGGTACTGAGTTGAAGATGAAGTTTGAGGTTCAATTCTTCATCCTCAGGCAACAGGGAAGCAGGCAGCAGCTCAGCAGAGCAGCAGTTCATTTACATCAGAAGTTCTGCAGAATGGCAGTCATTGTAGCAGCACAGCAGCCCTTCTTTCTAGCAGAGTAACCACAGGTCCAGAAGTGCACTATAGAGTTGGTGTCTGAGGTCTGTCTTTTATACTCAGGTGTGCCTTTGAAGTGGGGAGAAGCTTATAGAGGCATGCCTTTGAAGAACACAGATTAGCTGCAATTCCTGGCCCTGTCGTCAGACTAACTACAGGGGGCATACAGCCCCTTGTGTGGAAGCAGGACACAGACTATTCACGGGTACCCAGGTTCTCCCTCCTAGCCTGCTAGTGTTGGCCCATCCAGTCACACCTAAGCTCCCCATTGTGTGTTAATGTCTAGGAGGAATACACAATGCTCAACTGTCAGCAACACCCAGTCACGTGATCAGAGACAGGCTGCAGAAACCAAAAGACTAAGGCAAGAAAATGCCAACTTTGTAAAAGTGGCATTTTCAGAATTGCAATTTAAAATCTGACTTCACCATAAGTTAGGATTTCAAATTGTGATTCCAGAGACACCAAACATAAACTGGCTGTATCTTCCCATTTGAAATATACACTTATAAAATGTAATAAGGCAACTCCAGTGTAATCCTATGGGAGAGACAGGCCTTGCAGTAGTGAGATAAGACTTTAAGAGTTTTTCTCTACCTGGACATGAAAAACTTTAATAGTACATGTCCTGCTTTGTAAATACATTGCACCCTGCCCTCTGGGCTGTTGAGGGCCTTGCCTAGGGGTGACATGCATGTATCATAAAGGAAGGTTTGGGCCCGGCTAAGGGTTTATTTTGCCAGGTCGAAATGGCACTTAAATTGCACACACAGGCTCTGCAATGACATGCCTGAAACAAGTACTACTTAAATAGGTGGCACAACCAGTGCTAGTAATATTTAATTTCCAGGCCCTGGGCACATGTATTTTACTAGGGACTTACAAGTAAACTAAATATGCCAATTGGTTATAAGCCATGGTTACCATGATTTAGGGAAAGAGCACAAGCACTTTATCACTGGTTAGCAGTGGTAAAGTGTGCAGTCCTAAGGCTGTCAAAAACGAAGCCAGCTAAAACAGAAGGTCTGAATGCAAAAAGTTAGGGGGAAAACACGCAAAGGATGCCAGGTCTAACACCTCCCTTGAAGAAAAACGAGTGTTTAAAATGTCATTGCCTTCCATGTGGTTAACAAGGACCAGGCATCATCTGTGACCAGCAGGCAAGTGCACATGGACAGATTGAAGTTGTTGGTCTATGAAGATACAACTATAAACAATTAAATTTAAACATTTTGGTGGAGGTTGACGATCATCAGTAGGGTAAGCCTGGAATCTGTGACCTGAAAAGGGCTATATAGTGTGTTATCATAATTAAGTGGTCAAGCTCTAGCTTCAACCATCTCACCATAAAGATCATAGCAAGATAACAAATTAAGATGAAGCTGCACAGGTTGCATCTTTGTTTGGTAAACTGTTTCGAGAAACTGAAGGACTCCGCAGGCACACGCCGGGAGCTTCTCTGTGCTATCTCTTTTTAAAAAAAAACCTGAAATCTATTGTTTTTACTTGTGTGTGCTACTCTCCCTAAGCCCTCCTGAAACAGCCGTGAAGCGCTGCATAGCGCCGGCTGCAACGACCGATACCACGCCATTCAGGCGAGTCCCTGGGCCACGCCCACATCACAGGCCACGCCCCCTCCGTCAGGCAGCCTATAAAAACGCGCCTTGGTGAGCGCCGCCTCGAGAAACTGAAGGACTCCGCAGGCACACGCCGGGAGCTTCTCTGTGCTATCTCTTTTTAAAAAAAAAAAAAACCTGAAATCTATTGTTTTTACTTGTGTGTGCTACTCTCCCTAAGCCCTCCTGAAACAGCCGTGAAGCGCTGCATAGCGCCGGCTGCAACGACCGATACCACGCCATTCAGGCGAGTCCCTGGGCCACGCCCACATCACAGGCCACGCCCCCTCCGTCAGGCAGCCTATAAAAACGCGCCTTGGTGAGCGCCGCCTCGAGAAACTGAAGGACTCCGCAGGCACACGCCGGGAGCTTCTCTGTGCTATCTCTTTTTAAAAAAAAACCTGAAATCTATTGTTTTTACTTGTGTGTGCTACTCTCCCTAAGCCCTCCTGAAACAGCCGTGAAGCGCTGCATAGCGCCGGCTGCAACGACCGATACCACGCCATTCAGGCGAGTCCCTGGGCCACGCCCACATCACAGGCCACACCCCCTCCGTTGGCTACATCATGTGTTGCCACCGGAAGCGCAGCGGACGAGCGCAGCGGGAGCGCCGTTTGCGCGCCGAAGGCGCGCCTAAGGCAAGCCCGTCTGCGCCCGTCCGCGTCCCGGACGCAGCCAGCGCCAGCCCCCTTGCAGCTGCCCCCCTACCCTGTAACCGGCTGCGTGTTCCCTACTCTCGTGAGTATTTAATTGCACTGAACACTAAATCTTGCTCCTGTTCGAGTCAATGGGACCTGGCGGTTGCTGTTCAGTACACTTGTCAATCATGCTCATTCCGCTCTCAACCTACTCTACCAGCCTCCACACAGTGTGCTACTGACCCGTCTAGTCTCCGGGCCGGCTTGATCAATGCCAGATCTCTGGTAAAACATTCTAATGAAATATTCGAGCTACTAAGTGACAACGAGTTTGACCTTCTCTTTGTCACCGAAACATGGCTCAATGACACATGCAACCCAGTGATCGAACTTGCCATCCCACGTGGCTTTAAAATTATCAGACAAGACCGCCCCCTAGGCAGAGGAGGTGGCGTAGCAGCCATTTTTCGGGATAAATGGACCTTTTCTCTAGACCCTATGGGCCCATCCATTGATGCTGAGGTACTCCATTTTTCTCTCACTTTAGGGGCTCACTTTACCTTAGGTGGATCTCTGGTTTACCGACCACCTGGCCACGCAGGAAAATTTCTAGAGGCACTAGAGGACATGATAGTCCCACGCGCCCTGAAATACCCCACATATCTCCTTCTAGGGGACTTTAATATCCATGTGGACCAGCTTGATCTATCCGACACAGTTCGGCTAAACGATGCGTTTGCGATGGCCCAACTGAAACAGTGGATCAAGGCTCCCACTCACTCAGGGGGTCATGCCCTTGACTTAGTATGCACCAATTTTAATATAAATATGTCCGAACCTGAGAAATTAAACTGGTCTGATCACATGCTAATAAGATTCTCCTGGCCCTTGTCCCGCCCTGCTGAGACCAACCAATCTGTGGCTCATACACAGAAAATTAATTTAACTTCACTCTGTGACCATCTCGATACCTCTCGCCCCTCACTGCCTTCAGAAATTGAACCAGCAGTGAGCGTATTCAACTCATGGATTAAAGAAGGTGTTGCTCTCTCAACCAAATCAGGTCTCGTCTGTAGAGTTCGCTCCTCCCCTTCTAAACCCTGGTTCTCCAACACCCTCCGCGATCTTAAATCAGGCTGCAAAAAACTCGAAAGACGTTGGAGACAAGCATACCTCCCTGAGGCCAAGAAAGAACTTAGAACAGCTCAAAGGAAATACTATGCTGCAATTAAAGTGGCAAAAAGCTCATACTATGAAGGGCGTATTTCCAAGGCCAATAACAACAGCGCGGAAATCTTTGCTGTTGTTAAAAGCTTTGTCTCCCCTTGCGCCGCTCACCCTCTTCTAGCCTCATCGGCAAAATGGTGTGAAGAACTCTCTGTGTTTTTTGTGGAAAAAATCGATAAAATCCAAGATGATCTGCTCACTGTATGCAACAATTTCCCAGCCTCTATGACTACTCCCATTCCCACTATGCCCACTTCTACGGATCAGTTTGCCCTCTTCACTCCAGTGAATCCAACTGAGGTCGCGAAAATTCTGGCTACCCTAAAATCGGGTTCCCCAGCGGACCCCTGCCCAGCCAGAGTCCTTGCGGGCCTGGCCAACACAGTCGGCCAAGAGGTGACGCATATAGTGAACCTCTCCTTTTCCAGCGCCACAGTTCCAGCTTGCTGGAAACAGGCAAAACTGCTACCACTCCTTAAGAAAAATGGCCTAGATCCAAAAACTCCCGCTAACTTCCGACCCATCTCTTTACTGCCAGCTCTAACAAAGATATGCGAAAAAGTTGCATTCTCACAGCTGGACCGATTCGTAGAAGACTCTCAAGCTCTCCACCCTGCGCAATCAGGTTTTAGAGCTGCCTTCAGCACAGAGACGGCCCTGGTTGAGGTCTCTGAGGCTATCCGGGAGTGCCTAGACGGAGGTGGCAGAGCGGCGCTGATTTTATTGGACCTCTCTGCCGCCTTCGATACGGTCCCTCACTCCCTCCTACTGACCAGACTAGCAGACATTGGCATAACTGGCCCTGCCCTCGGTTGGCTGAGATCTTTCTTAGATGACAGGTCCCAGCAAGTGTGGATGCCACCTTTCTCTTCCTCTCCCAAAAAACTCTCAACTGGCGTACCACAGGGCTCCACCCTGAGCCCCCTGCTTTTTAATGTCTATATGACCCCCCTTATCTATCTTGCGGAACAGCTGGGGGCCAAAATTATGGCCTACGCCGATGATACCCAGCTCTTGTTTACATGGCCCAAAAACAACCTTGACACGACGAGAGTCCAATTTTGCCTATCATCGGTCTTCCGCTGGCTGGCCTTGGCTCAACTTAAGTGCAATGAGAGCAAATCTGAGATTCTACTGTACGGCTCCTTCCCAGATAATTTCTATGATTCTCTCTGGCCCACCGATTTTCCCAGCCCTAAATCCACAGGTGGACCTGCAAAAAACCTAGGAATCTGGTTCAGCAATAATCTCAGATTTGAAGATCACCTGAAAAAACTCACCGGAATCTGCTTTTCCACTCTTAAAACTCTACGCAGATTCCTTCCTTTGCTTCCGCGATCAGCTAAGGAGACGGTCATTCGCGCTCTGATATTATCCAGACTGGATTATGCGAATGCTCTCTACAGCGGACTCCCAGCCTATCTGATCCATCGCCTCCAAGTCATCCAAAATGCTGCGGTCCGGCTGCTGTTTAACATTCCCAGAGGATCTAGCGTTCGCCAACCACTCCGAGACCTTCACTGGCTTCCAGTGGCACAAAGGATCTTATTCAAGATTCTTGTGTTAGCATACCGAGCACTCCACCTAACAGGCCCAACCTATTTGAGAAAAAGATTCTCTCTCTATGCCCCCAACCGCCCTCTCAGATCAAGCAATCTCCATCAAATGACTGTACCAAAGTTCAAATATAGCAGGCTTGGCGGACAATCCATTTCTGTTAGAGCAGCGAGAGCTTGGAATACCCTGCCTCTGCAATTGAGAACAGCCCCTCCCATTATGGCTTTCAGGAAAGGCCTAAAAACCTACCTATTCAACACCAATGCCTAAAGGCTGCTCCTCCCTTGCATTTACTGCGATCTGTCCCCTTCTTTTTTCTCTTCGCGCCAGGATACTATACTATTTAGTAGCAGAGCGCGTTATAAAAGCCTCTATAATATAATAATAATAATAAACTCAACACATTTTGACTTTTCACATGGAGTCAGTGCTTAATTTGAGCAGGTGATTTCCGGTGCTCAGCACTGGCACTTAAATGTCAGCACCGGCTCTAGTGACAGTACACCACATGGTAACACTGTATTTAATTTTGAGATGAACACAACAACGGTGTATATTAAGACAATATACATTGAAAATGAATAATACCAGCCTTTCATGCTATTATTATGGGTTTGTGTGACCTAAAATAGTTTGAATTGTCACACTTGTATGAGTGAGTTGGTTAGGTGTTACGTTGGTAATGAAATTGGCAGCGCTGGGAGGGGCAATGTGGGGTGAAAGCTGCAGTGGCCTTCTGAGAAAGGCCCTGACGGTTAATTTTTTGCATGTTCTGGTAGAATAGCTGACTTGCAGAAAAGTCCTCCAATCTTCATAACTATTTCCTTCAACTCCCGTTCACGTTTTCCATGTGTATACATTTTTCCAGGCAGCAGTGTCTTTTCACCACTGCATCAATTGCCACAGAAATCATATTTTACATACCGGAGACAAGGTCAGAGCCTGCTGGTACAGGAATTCTTCCAGACATACAAGAATTTCCCTTTCTCATGACCATTTTTAACTGCCATACCAATGACTTGTCAAATGGGAAAACAAGCTTGTCCAGAACAGTCTTAATACCCTTTAACCCACTTGTCAAAACATAAGTATCAATAGGTGTCTCTTCAATCCAGAGATGACCTCTTTAATATCTGTTTGTACAGGTAGGAGCCATTTGTTTTTATTGGTTTTCAGTTAAAATATTGAGTTGGAAATGTCGACTTACACTAATATTGAGTTTTAAATATCGTGAGACAGAAATATCGACAGCAAGAATATCGTAGTCAAGAATATCGACTTTAAGGAAAGAAACATCGATTTCAAAGGTATAGAAGTCATTAATACCATTTGCAAAAATGTTGAGGCTGATTACAATGTTGGTTGGAAAGACTGAACGGGATTCGTATTTTCCTAACCAGTGTTTTTGACTGACTCGGAAACATTTCCGACCGACTGATTACGATGGAAAAGTAGTCGTTCGGTCTTTCCGACCTGTTCCGACCAGCATTCGGAGACTTCGAGTCGGTCGGAGCCAATTCTGCAGGTCTATGGACCACGTTTCTGACCGACGTATTACGATGTCGGATTTGGACAGCCTTTCTGAATCGGTCTGTCGGACACTAAACGGCTGTCGGCAACTGACTTTGAGGGCCTGTAGCAGGCCCCTTTCACCCAGGGGTGGTTGCGGAAAATCTTGCGCCCGGTGGCGGGCACCCCATGGTGCCTGCCACCCCGTGCATGGTTGTAAAGAGGGGTCCCATGGGTACACCTACGGCCCCAACCAGAGACCCCTGGGTGAAAGGGGCCTGCTACATGGGAGTCGACCGAATGGTGTTCGGAAACATCATAATCGATCAGTCGGACTCCCCGAACCAGAGTCGGTTGGAAACGATTCTGACATGGAGTCGGTCGGAATGCTTTCCGACCAACATCGTTCCGAGGTCCATAGTTGTTTAAAATATTAGTTTTTTAATCAGTGTTATGTATTTTAGTATATATTTTACATTTATGAGATTATGGGGCTGATTACGATGTAGGGCGGATCGCTGTCGGGGGCCCGTTGCGGGCCCCCAGGGTATTGGGGGTACACATGGGGGTTACCTAAGGTACTCCCCCTACATTTTGTCATGGACAAGGTGGCAGGCACCGCGCAGTGCCTGTCACCTTGTGCATGACAATGCACACAGTGCATTCCCAGCATTGCTGGGAGTTGAGGATTCTACTGCCACGGTGGCAGTGGCACCCTAATTGCAGATGCGAGACCGCCGCACCACTGGCGGCCGGTCCCAGCACCGCTAGGGTCCATCCTAATGAGCCCCTATATTTTTGTATTAGTATTGTTTATGTTTTTAATATATGTGTTAAATTTTTAGTAGTTATTAATTTTGTTTTAATTAAATTTAGCATTTTTTAATTCTATAGCGGGTTGTGGGTTTATAGGGGAATAGGGTGGAGAGTATTTTAATTATAATAAATTAATTATTATTTTTTATTTATTAATATTTATTTAATTGAGATTTTATAATGTTAATTGTGTTTTTAATTTTTGGGGGTCAAGTTTATCTGTGGGTTGTGGGGTTTATAGGGGTATAAGGTGGGAAGTAATGTATTTTTAATTTATTATTAATTAGTTGTTAATTCATATAAAAAAATGAATAAATAATTAATTATGGTAGATGTGTAATTCATTTTAGGTGTTGGTTGTGGGGTTTATAGGGGTAAAGGGTGAGAACTAATTGATTTTTAATTAATTAATGATTAGTTGATGATTAATATTACTTAATTCATAATTAAGTAGGGTGGGTTTTTGGTTTATAAGGATGAAGGGTGGGGAGTAAATTCATTTGATTTACTTTATAATTAGTTGTTAAACACTATTAGTTATTTAATTGAAAAAATGTTTTAATTGTGTAATACATTTTTTTACAGTTTAACTTTAGGTTTGGGTTGTGGGTATTATAGGTGTAATGGGTAGTCAGTTAATTAAATTGTGTGTGTTTTAATTTGTATTTTTATTAATACTTTTTTTAGATTAAAATTAGTTATGTTAATTATGCAAATATTTTTTTTTGTTTGTGATATGGGTTGTGAGTTGTGTAGTGGTATAGGTTAAGAAGTAAATAGACTAAGGTGCCGATTCCAATCCGGTAAAAAGGCCCTACGAATCGTCGTACGGAGAGTTTTCTCCGTACGACTCGTACCCGGTAAACTGTCCATACAACCTAGGAAGTACGATTCGTAGAGAAAGCCCATTTCCGTACGAATCGTACAAAAGACCGTACGGGTAAAAAAACCCTACGAATCAGATCCGGAACAGCCTGTACGCGCCGTCCGAACGGATGTAAGCAGCATTTTACGGCCCAGCAAGTACGATCCGTCCCTACGGCACTCCGTATGGCTCTTTTTTTTACGGGAGCCAAAAACAGCCGTAAAAGCTGCTTCCCCAGGGGTGTGAGTCGTACGGGCCCCCCCACCCCCACCCCTGTATGTACGCACCATACCCCCACCACCCACCGTATGTACGCACCGTACCCCCACCCCCCGTATGTACGCACCGTACCCCCACCACCCCCTGTATGTACGCACCGTACCCCCACCACCCCCGTATGTACACACCATACCCCCAACCCCGTATGTACGCACCGTACCCCCACCACCCCCGTATGTACGCACCATACCCTCACCACCCCCGTATGTACGCATGTACCCCCACCACCCACCGTATGTACTCACCATACCACCACCCCTGTATGTACGCACCGTACCCCCATCCCCTGTATGTACGTACCATACCCCCACCCCCCGTATGTATGCACCGTACCCCCACCACCCCCGCATGTACGCACCATACCCCCACCCCCCGTAGGTACGCACCGTACCCCCACCACCCCCCGCATGTACGCACCGTACCCCCACCACCCCCGTATGTACGCACCGTACCCCCACCACCACCCCATATGTACGCACCGGTGCGTACATACAGGGGGTGGTGGGGGTACGGTGCGTACATATGGGGGGTGGGGGTACAGTGCATACATACGGGGGTGGTGGGGGTATGGTGCGTACATACGGGGTGGTGGGGGTACGGTGCGTACATACGGGGGGTGGGGGTACGGTGCGTACATATTGGGGGTGGGGGTATGGTGCATACATACGGGGGTGGTGGGGATACGGTGCATACATACGGGGGTGGGGGTACGGTGCGTACATACGGGGGGTGGTTGGGGTACGGTGCGTACATACGGGCGGGTGGAGGTATGGTGCGTACATACGGGGGGTGGGGGTACGGTAATTTTTACCCCTCCACTATCCAACACTTTCCCTTCCCTTCACTGACTGGAGTAGAAAATTAAAGTTTAAAGATTTTTAAATAGTATAATGTTTTAATTTACAATAGAATGCTTTTTTAATAGATGTTATGGTATTGGTATATATATATATATATATATATATATATATATATATATATATATACATATAAATATATATATATATATATATTTATATATGAAAGCCAAAATCCTGGAACAATCCATAATAAGATCCAACAAACAGGTACGGACCACGATGTGGAGAATAATTCCTTTTATTTCAGCAGATTAAAGTGCAAAGTGCATAAAAGTCTCACGCAAGTGCTCAGCCTGACGCGTTTCGACTGCCCACGGCAGTCTTGATCACATGACGCGCAGGACCAATGATTCACTTTATATAAGGTAACCAATAAATTTGCCGCTTAGATAAATGCCTACACAGTTTACGAATTAACATAAACATAGGACTGCGTGTTATGCCATGTATACAGGTAAATGCTTATATACTTCCAAACGCCAGCACATTGCGTCAATACAAGGAAATAAATACAAATTATCACCACAGTCGGTATGAGAAAACATTTGTTGAATTAGAACATAGTGTTCCTGTATGCTCATTTCCTAATCTAACGTTGCTGTTCTAATATTGAACATACAATGCTTTATGAAGTTTTATCTATTTGTGAACAATCTGATTAACTATTACAAAAAAATGTTCATAAATCACAATTCACAAATGTCCGACTTCATTGAAAAGGAAAATAATTTATCCGTTAGTGCTGACTCTATCTAAAATGTCTAATACATTCCTTTTAACATACATTGACTGGCGTTATTGCTAATCAGCAAAATTATTTTATAATACTATATACATAGTGTATTTTTCAAAACAAACCCACACACGTCCAAATACATATTGTAGGCAATTTAGCGGTAGTCATGAGCAATGGTGCAAAATCGTGCAAAATAACGTGCTATTTTTAAAGTGCATGATAACAAAAACTTAATAAGTAAATATAAAGTACACAGCAGCTTATGAAGCATTCTTCTGTCAATTATCCATTTTTCAAGAGATCTGGAATGCAATGTTCATACAGATACACGCCTTGTCTTCTTCAGAATTAATCATATTGATAATTTCTAATGAGGTAAGGAAATCAAAATATTTTCACATTAGAATTAAATACAAAAATAAGATATAAGAACTGCCAATTGGCGCTATAGAAACATATAAGTTCATCAACTTCAAAGCGTTGCAGCAAGAAATCATATATGATTGCACAACTATCATGATGTCTAAAATAGATAAAATTTGATGGTTTAAAACTAACTTTAAAATCCCATAAAACCAAATAAAATCTAGATCCCTAGATAAAATATGGTAAAATTAAGGATAAAATGTCAGTTAAAATAAACCAGGAACCAATCAATTCCTCAACATCATTAATTCATTATAAAAAGTTATGCAAATCTTCATTATTATTCAACCCATTTGGCATCTTGGTATCTAATAACATGATGAATTCAGACTCTGCTTGTCTCAAACTCTTCTCCCTGTTTCCCCCTCTAATATTTTTAGGTATTGTACTAATAACATAGTAACTGAGGTCATTGAGGTTGTTCTTATGTACCAATTTAAGATGACGCGCTACAGGATATGTTGGGTCAGAATTGACCACAGCTCTCAAGTGTTGTAAAATCCTGTTAAAAACTTGTAATTTAGTACTGCCTACATATAGTAAGTGGCAGGTGCATTCTAAAATGTATATTGCATATTCAGTTCTGCAAGTTAGATGTCCTTTAATTTTAACTGGATCAGGACTGAATGCCGTGACATATTCTGTTACATTTTTGCCAAACTTACAAGCACGACATGAACTACATTTGAAAAAACCATTTCTAGCTGTTAACCAAATATTGGAGGTCACCACCTCAGGACTATTTCTGACTAGAGCATCCCTCATTGAGGGAGCTCTTCTAAAAGTCAAGAGGGGGAGTTCTGGCAGAATTTGCGACATAGTAATGTCTGTCCTAACTATTGGCCAATTTTTATAAAGAATTTTGCGTATTTGCCTTTCTTGTCTACAATAGTTAGTTATCAATCTGATGTTATTCAAAGGTTCTAAGATAGAGGAACCCCTATCATCATTGCCAATCCTTGATACATCTTGGGCCTCATGAGTAGTTTGATGATATGCCACCAGGGCTGTATTATTAGCCTTGTCCTGAGCTGAATGTAAATCGGAAGCCGCATAGCCCCTACTTAAAAATCTCTCAAATGTATCTTTTTGACAGGCTATTAAATCATCCTCATGGCTGCAGATCCGTTTGATTCTTAAAAATTCCCCATAGGGGATACTACGAATAAGATGGCGAGGATGAGAACTTTTGGCGTGTAATACAGAGTTCCCGGCTGTTGCTTTTCTGTGCAATCTAGTGTGCAAAGTCCCGTCTCTAATAAAGATTTCAACATCCAGGAATTGTACTATGGTGTTACTAATATTGGAAGTGAACTTCAGATTCAATGTATTGTCATTAATTTCCTCAACAAAGGTATTGGCAGACTCCATGGTACCTTTCCAAATTAAACAAACATCATCAGTAAATCTCCACCAATGGAGCACATGTTGTTCATATACCAATTTATGGGTGGCCATTAGAACATGGCCACCCATATATATATATATATATATATATATATATATATATATATATATATATATATATATATACTCTGTTGACCTATTCAGGTTGTGGCTTATACAAAGCCAGAGTGCTTCACCATATGTGGGACACTCACAGAGTTTTCGTTCTAACAGCGGCAGGCGAGGGGATGTTTTTATAGACGGCTTTTCCTCACTGATGACGGCAAGAGCCAGAAACGCCTCTGCGGATGTTTTATAGCCGACACATACCCCGTGAGTGCACCGGACCTTGGGAGTACCATGAACTCCTTGTTTTTGCTGTGTAATAAGTGGTTTCCACCACCACTACCCGGTTGCACCCGCCGTGAGTTCGGCTGGCCCCAGGTGGAATACTGTGTTTTGGATTCAATTTGGGCTGCTGAACCGCCGCTTACGGACTCTGTTGACCTATTCAGGTTGTGGCTTATACAAAGCTAGAGTGCTTCACCATATGTGGGACACTCATAGAGTTTTCGTTCTAACAGCGGCAGGCGAGGGGATGTTTTTATAGACGGCTTTTCCGCACTGATGACGGCAAGAGCCAGAAACGCGTTTGCGGATGTTTTATAGGCGAAACATACCCCTTGAGTGCACCGGACCTTGGGAGTACCATGAACTCCTTATTTTTGCTGTGTAATAAGTGGTTTCCACCACCACTTCCCGGTTGCACCCGCCGTGATTTCGGCTAGCCCCAGGTGGAATGCTGTGTTTTGGATTCAATTTGGGCTGCTGAACTGCCGCTTACGGACTCTGTTGACCTATTTAGGTTGTGGCTTATACAAAGCCAGAGTGCTTCACCATATGTGGGACACTCACAGAGTTTTCTTTCTAACAGCGGCAGGCGAGGGGATGTTTTTATAGACGGCTTTTCCGCACTGATGAAGGCAAGAGCCAGAAATGCGTCTGCGGATGTTTTATAGGCGACACATACCCCTTGAGTGCACCGGACCTTGGGAGTACCATGAACTCCTTGTTTTTGCTGTGTAATAAGTGGTTTCCACCACCACTTCCCGGTTGCACCCGCCGTGAGTTTGGCTGGCCCCAGGTGGAATACTGTGTTTTGGATTCAATTTGGGCTGCTGAACCGCCGCTTACGGACTCTGTTGACCTATTCAGGTTGTGGCTTATACAAAGCTAGAGTGCTTCACCATATGTGGGACACTCACAGAGTTTTCGTTCTAACAGCGGCAGGCGAGCGGATGTTTTTATAGACGGCTTTTCCGCACTGATGACGGCAAAAGCCAGAAACGCGTCTGCGGATGTTTTATAGGCGACACATACCCCTTGAGTGCACCGGACCTTGGGAGTACCATGAACTCCCTGTTTTTGCTGTGTAATAAGTGGTTTCCACCACCACTTCCCGGTTGCACCCGCCATGAGTTCGACTGGCCCCAGGTGGAATACTGTGTTTTGGATTCAATTTGGGCTGCTGAACTGCCGCTTACGGACTCTGTTGACCTATTCAGGTTGTGGCTTATACAAAGCTAGAGTGCTTCACCATATGTGGGACACTCACAGAGTTTTCGTTCTAACAGCAGCAGGCGAGGGGATGTTTTTATAGACGGCTTTTCCGCACTGATGACGGCAAAAGCCAGAAACGCGTCTGCGGATGTTTTATAGGCGACACATACCCCTTGAGTGCACCGGACCTTGGGAGTACCATGAACTCCTTGTTTTTGCTGTGTAATAAGTGGTTTCCACCACCACTTCCCGGTTGCACCCGCCGTGAGTTCGTTCGGCTGGCCCCAGGTGGAATACTGTGTTTTGGATATATATATATATATATATATATATATATATTTGTTACATTTTTCTATCATTTTAAAATGATAAAATACAACAAAATTATTAGTTTGATAATTCTTTTATAGTAAATATATATATATATAATATTTATTATATATGTGTGTTTAATTCTTTTTATGTTTATTTGCTATATTTGCTCAAATGTATATTAAATCTAATTAAAAAAAAAATGTTATTCTTTTAATATATTTATAATTTATTTTATATACATATAAAAACAATGGTTTTTACAGCTATATTGATGACATTGATATATATGTTTTGATATTTTTGTACTTACCATTATAAATAAAGAATGTCAATATTCTTGACATCTATATTTATAACTCGATATTGTGGTATGGGGAAATTTTTGGTGTAGATATTCTGTCAGTGAACCTTTATTTTCAACAGTATGAGTGAGCTAAATGTATGAATAGAAACAAGGCATTCTGAAACATCGTCATCGTTCTTACCTCACATCCTCTAAATGCATAGTTCCCTTTCAATTACTAATCACTGTGTAACACGCTCTGGTGAATTCAGGGCACACAATACTCGCTGATATGGGTATAAATCCACAGCTCCACAGGCACGCTGTTTGGAGGCAAAGCCAATCGCTCCACACACACTCTGACCTCTGCGAGAGATGACGTGAGAAGCGACAATCACAGTTCTTAGACAAAAGCGCTGCTGCCGGACTCATCAGTGGCAGAGTTCCGCAGCAGAGTTAGGTTGCCAAATGAAATATTTTCATTCCCTTAGAACAGGGGAGCAAGCGAACAATCCCTTGGAGAACACTCTTGATGGGGCACAGAAGAAAGTGGCAGGCAGTAGACCATCACATCAAGGCAAGTAGGAAAGTGGCAGTCCCTCCCGCAGCTCAGCACTCAGCAGACAGCAGGTTAACACAGCAAAGCATTTAGCAAAGATGGCAGTCCATCCTGGAAGCAGAGCAGTCCTCCTGGCAATGTGCAGATGTAGAGCCAGCAGCATCTGGTCACAGGCCCCATGCAGTGTCTGATTAGATGGGGCCAGAGCCCCAGTACTTATGCCCAAAAATATATTTGATATAGGGGCTGATTTCAAAAGAGCCCTTTAAATTGCACAAAGATCCCTTTCAGCCCAACCCTGGCTCCAGACTCTTAGTAGGGGGTAAATCAGCTCTTTGTGTGAGGTCAGGACAAAGCCAAATTCTCTCCCTGCCCAGGAAGACTCTCCGTATGCAGATGAATGCAGATGTTTCCCCTGTCCATCCAGCCCTTCCTGTGTTGTGGCTGTCTAGAGAGAATGCACAAAGTGCAGCTGTCACCCAGCCCAGGCGTGTATTGGAGGCAGGCTGCAAAGCACAAAGAGTTCTAAGCACAGAGAAAGGCCCACTTTCTAAAAGTAGAATTTCAAAAATAGTAATGTGAAATGCAGCTTTACCAATTAAGTAGGATTTATCGCTACCATTCTTAACATGCCAAATATGGCAATGCTACTCCTTTCTGATCAGGACTCACCACTTAAAAGTATATAAGGGTATTCCCAATGCTAGCCTATGAGAGGAGCAGGCCTCACAGCAGTGAAATATGAAATTGGCTGTTTGTCACTAGCAGGACATACCAAACATAAAGGTACATGTCGTACCATTTACTTACACAGAACCCTACCCACAGGGCTACCTAGGGTCTATCTTGGAGTTGGCCTATGTGTAATAAAAGGGGAGGTTTAGGCAAGGCAAATCATTTTAAATGCCAAGTTGATGTGGCAGTAAACTGGGCACACAGGTCCTGCAGTGCAAGGCCCGAGACAAGTTTGAAAGGCTACTTATGTGGGTGATACAATCAGTGCTGCTGTACCACTAGTAGCATTTCATTTACAGGCCCTGCGTATATGGTATATCACTTTACAAGAGTCTTACAAGTAAATCAAATATGCCAAGCAGGTGTAAACCAATCATACCATGTTTAGGAGAGAGAGCACATGCACTTTAGCACTGGTTAGCAGTGGGGAAGTGTCCAGTGTCCTAAAGCCAACAAAAATAAGGTCAGAAAAAAGGGAAGAGGAAGGCAAAAACGTCTGGGGATAACCCTGCAGAAAGGGCCAGGTCCAACGCATGCTTATGCACTTCACAGTGTCTATTGCCAACTCAACTAGTTGCATTGTGTTATTATGTTATTTAACAGCAGACCAATGGAAAGGAGAATCGAGTGAGAGAGAAAACAGATACTCTGAGGACTGACACTCTGACTCATCGGTTCAGCTATGAATGGACTTCAAATGGTCACCGTGGTTAACTAAAAAATATGACTATTAATTCCAATGAATGACATTGCATCTAATTCTAGACATATGCATAGTTAACAATGCACCTTCAAATTACCTTTATATAGCTGACTCTGTCTAAAGTGGCAGATCTGATATTTCTGAAAACATAGATAAGAGTTTAATGCCCTAAGTATATTGCAACCTGACCTTGTATGACTTCTAACAACAATGGCAAACTTTATCTGTAGAAAGTTAGGTGAATAATACTATAGTAACAGAACTAAGTTGGATCTATGGTTGGGCGGTCTGGAATTTTGTAAAACTGGTAAATAGTGTTTACATAGGTTACTGAGTAGTTTTAAGATTTTACAACCGTGAATGTGAACTGCCTAGACCATTGTCCTAAAGGTAACTCAGTAATAAAGTTGGATGAGAGATAAGAGGCTCTCTGCAGTATTACTTAAGGAGACATACTTTCAGAATGGCTATGAAGGTATATTTTTGAATCTAGGTCTATAGCTAGAAACAAAAAATGTTCTTTCACCTTAGCTAGTAATAGATTATTAGGAAATGTACTGAACAAAAACGTACATACACAATTTTCTTCCATGGGTGAGGATTCACGAGGAAGGTGAATCATCATACGTTTCATGACAGGTGGGTTCACTTATAACGAGGTAAACTTTGATGACCCTATTGAGGGTACCATTATATGATTTAAGTTACCAACTCTGCCAGCTCCCCGGTGAGCTCAGAACATGTGATGATTTAAATTTTTGCCCACAGTAAGTTTAGGGTCTGTAAGCATTAAACAATTTCAGAGTAAATCTGAAACATAATTTCTTTGTCTAGTCTGCTTACAGATCTGACGATAATTAATGTATGGTGCAGAGACTTCCTCAACCCAGGAGGTATTCATGTTATTTGATTTGTGTTTTATTATCACTTATCCATTTTATAGCGTTATCTTTAAAAATGTATTACTTGCCAAATACTGTATTGTCTCTAGCAACTTCAGAAAGAATGTAGTTATGTTGCCTAGGTGCACAGTCTGGACATTCTAGTATTTGAATATTCACAGGGCAGTTTGCTGTCAGCTGCACTTGGGTCCGGTCTGCTGTCTCTGCTGTGTAGCTTTCCTGTAATAAACTACATCTACAAATCCATGACGTCCAGTTTGTTACTACAATTTTATTGGCGACGATTCCTGCTACACAGCCATCCTTACGAACCCTATGCGTGACTCATCGACTGTCAAAGCGTTTCATCAACTCTTTTGACGAACATCTACACTTAAAATTTTCTCAAAATCGACTGTACAAGCCTACGCACTGCAAGCGCAAAGGAATGTAATGCAGTAAGACTGTTCCAAATTATTTCTGTTTCCCCGCATTTACCGCTCACTCTTTTGTAACCCTACATTAAGGATTATCTAAATTATATATTTTCTACGATAATCCTACCCTGCTGCGGAGCTCCAACCCGTTACGATCTTGCTTCCATCAAAGATTGTGGGTGTTGTAAAGGTGTGTTCTGCCGGGTCAACGCGGAATTCGGCCCATCGTCATTCGGCCGACTCGTAAATTCAGCGCATGCACACAGCTATTCCTGGTTGCCTGACTATTTCGTAAGCTCTCTTGTGGCGTTTCTCTTCACATCTGAGCGCTTGTTAACGTTGCCTAGCAACACAACCTTCGAGGATTTGCCTGATGTGCGCATTACAAATTGTTCGTCTAGCGCAACGCTATTAAAAGTCTAGACTGCGGATCTATACTGTGATTTGCACACATATCTGTCATCGTGTTGAGGAAATATGAATTTTTATGATCGATTGTGTCCCCTATCTTAGACCCCAACGGCTCCATGTGCATGCTACAAGTACATGTATGTTCCCTCCACTTCAAGTTATGAAGACGCAAATCCATATGTGTCCAACGTCAACATGTCCTCTTTCAGATCCGCCATGAATGGGTCGAATATTCCGTTCCTAAGTATGCCTTGCCACCGTCTTTATATGGTATACTTTTCACGTTTTTCAGCCCTGGCAAGGTAGGCCCTGAATTCTGCCATCGAGCTCTTCCTGCCTTCTGCCTCTGAATGCTCCAGCCTGGACCTGTATCTGTATCCATGACCTTTGTCTTACTTCCTGCGCGGCTAACGGTGCCAGGCCCGGCCTGTTGCCTGCCAAAACTGTATTCAGCCTTCAAGTTATCTGCTCCGCTCCTCGAGAAATACATTCCTGTCTAGTAGTTTAGGTAAACATCCTTCCAGCTACAGAGCAAAGGGCCCGGCCTTACTGTCTCCGTGCAAGTAATTCATGGCTTTTGTTGCCATGGTAGGCCCATGCCCCCTCGCATCTCATTTAGACACGTAGACGCTTATACACGCACTAGTAGTTAGTATAGGATAGCCTCTGCCTGAGAGACCTTTCCTTCCAGATAATACAGTTCCTTAAACACAAGATATTAGATACGATTTGGGATTAGGTTGTTCTGACATCCCAGACTTCTGTCTCCTCATGTAGGGCTAAATGTCAAGTCCCCTTCACCCTCCAGTTACACGTCAAACACACGTCATGCTACTGTGCGCACATCTCTGCCAAGTATTTCTGCTGACTTTGCAGGATTCTCTTATGGATCCACCCACCTGTGTCATCATCAGAATGACGTTTCTAGTACATGCCCTCATGCACGCCTATTGTAACGCCTTTATTCATTACGTATGTGTATTCTTATCTCTCTTCTCAGCTGTCACGCCTTCTGCATATGTCTTCACTGTAATGCATTTACTATATATATGATAACGTGTCAATAAAATTGCGCTCTATCCCTTCCCGAACCTTAGTGGTGACGGAATACGATTGCCTGGTTCGAACCAATTCCTTTGTAAGGAATAAACCCATTTTAAAACCTCAAATACCACGGATTCTGCCTCTTATTTTTACTGAGTTATTCTTATTGAATTTTACCGCATAAATTAAGTCTAGGTAATTAAAATTTACCACATAATTGGCGCCCGAACAGGGACACCTCTCACACCCCACGCGCCGGAGGTGCGTTGCAGACCCGGTCTCCTTCCACAGCCGGACGGACAACTACGCGTACCCGCAGGATTTCCTGTATCTCCCTCAGGCCAATGGGGGTGACTGAGGCTGCGATCAACACCCAGACGAGGCGGTGAGGAGTGCGGCGGATCCCGACCAGAGCCTAGCTGAGAGAGCAAGATCCGAGGTATACAGAGGCCCACCAGATTCTGAAGTTCCGAAGTAACTAAGTCAAGAGTCGAGTCTAGTCCAGTTTGGTCTAGTCCAGTCCAGACTTCCGAGGCCTTCTGTTCCGTTCCGTGCTTCCCGGTGAGTACCGTTGCTGGGGACGCATCTAGACGTGCACATTGGTTTGTGCCGGTCAAGACGGGTCTGGGTACACAGACCTGGTCTGCACTGTTTCAGCAGTGTATCTGTACTGTTTAGCAGTATATCTAGTATTATGCAGTTAACTCGTTTTATTCTAATTATTATTGTTCGTTCTAAAATGTTTTAATATGTTTTACATGTCGTGGTATGAGTGATTGTTCGACCTTCATTACTGTGTTTATTGTATTAATTGTGTTCAAGTCCGAGTAAGAACCAAGTAGCAAGGTTCAAGATGCCGTTATTCTCGAAATTAAGACAGATAAAAACTAGAAAAGGGATACTCGAGGAAGCCGTTCCCATTCCACCTAGGGACACTCCAGGGTACTTTATGTACCATAAGCATGGCCTAGATGCCGTATTATATCTCGAATTGTGGGTAGACTACACCAAGGATTTAGCAGAGAAACAGAGATGGCCCGTTGTTGGGACATGGGATGCAGATTGCATCATGAGAGTAGAAGAAGCATTATGGAGAAAGAAAGCCAGACAGTCACAGAAAGATGCCATTGAATTATGGCGTAAAGAATCGCATAGACGCACAGAGAGAGCGCTCAGAAAAGAAGAGAGAAGTAGGGAGGATTCAGACAAAGCCCGAGAAAATGTATTAATTGAGGAAGGTATCCGAGCAAAAGCCGAACAAGTAGACAGACAACGAAACACTCTTATGAATGGTATGTATCCTCTTCTGGCCGAGGGTTTACCTAAGGCCACCCTGGAAGTACCGAAAGATCTGCCACCTCCATTGCTTCCGACTAAAATGCACCCCAAGACTGCAAAGGACATTTTCCTTTCTTCCTATTTAGATGATGTAGCCCCCGAATATGTTAACCCTCCGCCGCCACGCACACCGCCTGCTAATGGCGCTCGACCCCGAGAAAATCTGCCCCCGTTTCTGCAGCAACATACTCCTCCGTCCGTTCAAAACCTTCCGCCCGTTCTTTCACTTCTCCCTGCATCTATTCTTCCTACCTTACACCCAACGAATCCTTTTGGACCTAGCACCTTAGGAGGTGCGACAGGAAGTTTTCATACGCCGCCATCAGTGCGTCGATTGACTTATAGGGATCTAGCACACCAACGTACACCGCAAACAGCGAATTATGACATACTTAAAGAGCCTCTTACAGATTGTAGATATGATCCAGTACCAGGTAAAGACGACAGAATGATGCTATCATCAGTACGTCTACGACGAGTTGCGAACTATTTAATGATATTACCAGGAATGATTGAACATCTAGACAAAATATATCACTTTGTCCAAACAGGGCAAGGTCCTGAAAGTATTGGCGAGGCCATGGCATACCAGAAAGTGGACACGCAGAAACTGTTGTTACGCTTCTTTATAAACTGCCTGATAAGACACAGAGATAGGCCAGGTGTAGACGCGGAAGAAATGAGAGCCCTTAACAAATGGGGCCAGAATATAGCAGACGGAAAACATGATAAACAGAATAGTATAGAAAGTATGTACCGAAGGATCAGAAAAAAAAGTAGAACAAATATGAAAGAACAGCCCGAAAGAGAAACAGATGCAGATAAAACCGAGTCCTCAGGGGATGAGGAACAACTAGAAATGACAACAGGACAATTACAGTTACCAGCTAGAGAAACGATAGCTTATGTAGGAAAAGGAAGATCCTTCAATAATCCAATACGTCCGATACGTCCAGAAAGTAAGAGAATTTTTCAAGCAGCTATGTCAAACCCAAAGACCCCTGAACATTTGTTTCAGGCTACTGATAAAATACTTCAAGAACGAATGGGGTACCATGTACTCGATTCTATGGATGAACAAGAATTAGCCAGGTCAGCAGTACAATGGGCTGACAGTTCTGATAAATATAGTGATGAGGCCCTAGTACATACGTTTTTGAATCTTTCACCAGACGAACAGCGTTTAGCTGGTATATACATGATACAACATCTCCTTATATTATATAAAGGCCAACACTCCGATCCTGGTCCCCTACCTGATATACTGATAGAACTACTCATGAATAAATGGAGAGGTCTAGGTACAGATCTAATTAAAGTAATTCTAGAATATCGACACAGATATAGTGCCTTTTTGTGTCCAGAGCATGACCCAGCTCCCTCCATGGAAAGAAAGACGTATTACATAGACAGACAGAATCCCTTACGCGAAGTACACCCAGTTAGAAATGATGATAATACTTTTAGACGCGTGTTCGTGTACACGCCTATAACTAAAATAGAACTATTGGAAATGAAAAAATTTGTGCCCAGCCATGACAGAGATCCAGCAGGTTTTCACCGTGAAATAAAAGACATGTTACTCATGGGTGATTATACCTATCCTGACATTATGAAAATATTGAAAGTATTATTACCTGCCGGTATTTACGAGAAACTCAAAGAAAAAGAGTGGGAGGTGGGAGAACAAAAGATTGATTGGACCGCATTAGAAAATGAAGAAAATGCCCGAACTGCAGGCGTAGGGCTTGGAGACAAAACTAAAGCATTACCAGGATTATTAGTACAAGTGTTGCCACGTTTATTAACTACGAAAAAGGAAGACTGGGGAGCAATCTCAGCTTGCAAACAGAAACCCGATGAAGACACTAGTGATTTTTATTCCCGATTTGAAAAATGTTTTGGTATTAATAGCGGCCTGAAAGCAAGTAGTGATTCATATCCGCATCTTTTTGTAACGAAACTAGTCGAAAATTCCTTGCCTCAGGTTAAGAACAGAGTATTGAAAGTAGAGAGCTCTTGGCAAGCTAATACCCCGTCACAAATGTTACAGATGTTACAGTACCACCAGAATAGAATTAGAGAAGAACAAGAACACGAACAAAGACGTATGAAAGACACAAAAATGAAAATGCTCGTCGCCCAGTCAGTTCCAGCTGACAGTCATAAAAAGGGTGCGACACAGTCCAGTAATTCAGCAGTTCCTGTTAAAGGGACATGCAACTATTGTAAACAGCCAGGTCATTATATAAACGATTGTGCAGTTCTAAAACATAATATCTCTACGGGTAAAACCAAGGAGAGACCACGTCCACCTAGACAGGATCAGATCCAACAACAAGTACCTCAGAATGTACAGCCTATGCAAGCTGCACAACAGACCGTAGCGGTCCCACAGTCACAGCCTATTGCCGCAACACAGAACACGGCACAACAGATGTACCAGTATGCACAAAATGACTATCCAGATTATCAGCGATACACATGAAACAGCCTAGAGAGGGAAGTTGGCTTACCCCTTATTGAGGTTCCCGTAGATCAAGAGGGTCCTTATGTACATAGTCAAGTATTAGGGAAAGACAGAAAGTTCTTAATTGATACAGGGGCAAGCAGAACAACTATAAGTCACGACGAGGTTCCAGGGGCACCCCTCTCAGGCTCACAAAATGTTTCCCTTGGATTTTCAGGACAGCCTATTGTTAATGAAGTATCGCAACCTCTGCCTCTTGCAGTTGGTCCATTGACACGGACTACAGATCTATTGCTTACAAAATCATGCCCAGAAAACTTGTTAGGTATAAAGACACTGAAAGCTCTAGGAGCTGTAATATGTTGTTCCCCGGAGGGGGTACGACTATTTTTGCGTGACTTCAAAGGTCACTATGTATTTAGAGACATGGATCACAGGTTACAGAATGTCCCTGCACATTTATGGGCGCAAGGCCCTACTGATGTAGGTTGTATGCATATTACACCATATCGAGTCACACTCAAAGCAGGAGTGGTATTACCACGAATTCGACAATACAAGTTACCTCCAGATGCTGTAGTGGCTTTGCTGCAAATCATTGACGAGCTCATTGCACAAGGAGTGGTTGTGGAAACCGACTCCAATGTGTGTAATTCTCCTATTATTCCAATTCTTAAACGAACTGATCCAAAAGCAGCCCCAGTTTATCGATTGATTATTGATCTGCGCGAATTGAATAAATGCATTGTACCACAATATCCCGTGGTTCCAGATATCTCTTCACTATTGACAGCTATTGATTCAGAAGCAACGTTCTTTACTGTAATTGACCTCAAGAACGCCTTCTTTAGCGTCCCAATTGATCCGGAAAGCCAATATTTGTTCGGATTTAGTTTAAATGGACGAAGCTTCAAATTTGCACGCGCACCTCAAGGATTCACAGAAAGCCCCAGCATCTACAGCCAAGCACTGAAAAGACAACTTGACAGTATCCACATGCCTGTTAACACTGCCCTGCTTCAGTATGTCGATGATCTGCTGATCACCGCCCGAAGCGAACCCGAATGTGAAAAAGCATCACTGACGGTTTTACATTTTCTGGCCGACAAGGGGCACAAGGTGTCCCCTTCGAAGCTGCAATTTTGTGTTCAGCAAGTTGTGTACCTTGGGCACTTGCTGTCCAAAGGGGGAAGACAGCTCACACCTGATCGCATCCAGTTAATTGTAAACATGCCACCACCCAAGACACAAAAGGAGGTGCGGGCCTTCATAGGTCTCACTTCGTACTGTAGACAATGGATTCCCCAATATGCATTTCTAGTAAAGCCACTCATTCAGTTGACAACCCAGGAGGAAGCGACTTCGACTGTCCTCCCTTGGACTCAGGCACATACACAAGCTTTTGAAGACTTAAAGAAAGCCTTATGTCAAGCACCTGTTTTAGCGACACCATGTTACAGTAAGCCTTTTACACTCTTTGTTACAGAACGCGAAGGTACTGCCTTGTCAGTACTCACTCAGGAACAAGCAGGTTCACACAAGCCGTGTGCTTACTTTTCTAGCACATTAGATCCAGTAGCTCAGGCTCTGCCTACATGCCTGAAATCAGTCGCAGCGACAGCTTTAGCAATCAGACAAAGCGATTCCATAGTATTAGGACATCAATTGACAGTGCAAGTTCCACATTCCGTGGAAGTTCTTTTAAACAGAACTCAGACTCAGCACTTGACTATAGCACGACTGACAGGTTACGAACTAACATTGTTTCAGCCACACATAGAAATCAGACGCTGTAGTACATTAAATCCTGCCACACTTTTGCCATTAAGTGGAACAGACCCACTGGCACATGATTGTATTGAAGTCAGTACTATTACGACAAAACCCAGACAAGACTTGACAGATGTTCCATTATCAGATCCAGACCTGACACTTTATGTGGATGGTTCATGCATGAGAACAAATACAGGAAAATTAGTGGCCTCTTACGCAGTCACGACAGACACCGAAGTTATTGAAACGAATTGTGTTGACACGTTGTCAGCTCAAGCAGCAGAGCTCATCGCTCTGACACAAGCCTGTATTCAAGCCAAAAATAAAAGAGTCAACATATATACAGATTCACGTTATGCATTCGGAGTTGTACACGACTTCGGAGTCCTTTGGCGAGAGAGAGGTTATTTGACTTCTCACGGTGCCAACATTCAACACGGTCCCCTCATTCAAGCTCTGTTAGATGCAATACATCTGCCTACTTCGATATCTATCATGAAGTGTAAGGCCCATACAAAAGTCACCGATATAATTTCCCAGGGTAACGACCTAGCAGACCGAACAGCTAAGCAAACAGCACAGAATCGGATTCATGTAACTGACTTGACAAAGACAATAGTTCCGACACCAACACACTGCATGACAGTTAGGGATCCCGCCCTTGATGTAATTGACATACAGACACATGCTACGCCAGAGGAAATCAAGAAATGGACTGAACTAGGAGGGATCCAAACAGATCAGGGATGGATGACGAAGGGAAAATCTACATGGTTTCTCCCTGACTCAATGGTTCAAGTTATCATTAACACAATACATAGTCCAGCACATCTAGGAGAGAAAGCTATGTTAGACAGTATTCAAAACATTTGGTTTAATAAACACTTACGAGCTGCAGCCAAACAGAAAGTCCGTACTTGTATGATTTGTTGTCAGTTCAACCCAGGTAAAGGCGTACCTGTAGAGCAAGGTGGATTTCAACCTCCTGATCACCCTTTTGAAGTCCTCCAGATGGATTATATCCAGATGGAACGATGTCGAGGATTCAAATATGTCCTCGTAGTTGTATGCGCTCTTTCCCGTTGGACAGAAGCATATCCAGTCTCAGATTACACTGCCCCGACCACTGCCAAGCAGTTGGTTCGTGAATTCTTCCCACGGTATGGTTTGCCCCGTATCGTGTACTCAGATAATGGCCAACCGTTCTCATCCGAGCTAATGAAACATATTTCACTCCTGTTAGGCTATCAATGGAAATTCCACTGTGTCCGGCATTCCGAGGCAGCAGGTCTCGTGGAACGTCATAACCAGACTCTGAAAATTCGACTCTCTAAAATCTGTAGAGAGAAAGGCGTCGACTGGATAGTAGCCTTACCAGTTGCACTATTTTACATGAGAATGATAGCACATTCTCGAACAGGGCTATCCCCGTACGAGGTGGTCTTCGGTAGGCCACCAAATATGTGGGGGACGCCTATACCTCGTAAAATCACTGATGTTGATTGTAATATGCTGACAGATTACCTTGCTTCCTTGATGTCTGCACTACAATCTTGCCGTTCACAGGTAGCTGCAGCCTTTCCCGACAACACCGAGGTGAAGCCCCATGAAGTGGTTCCCGGAGATTTTGTTTTCATAAGAAACTTCGACAGGAGGAGCCCGCTGGAGCCTCGCTGGCAAACGCCGAAATTAGTACTTCTGACCACGAGGACAGCAGTGAAGGTCGAGGGTCGCAAGGGTTGGCTACACTCGAGCCATATCAAGAAATTTCATGGACTACCTTCTGATTTGAACTCTCAGCCCTGCCCCCCTCCACAGACTGATTCAAAACTCCCCCTGGTCGAGAACACTGCTGCCCAAAACTATAAACTGAAACTAAGGTCTAGCAAGTCAGACAATTTGATTGTTTAAGTCCTCTCCTAGGTGAATCGGTTAAATTAGTCTCTGACATGTATCCTCTAGACCGAAATCGAGAGAGAGATAGACAAAACAGCTCAAGAAACGTGCATATTGTAAATTACTTCATAGTCACTGTATAGTGACATTGTTGATTATGTTTTTCCTAAATCTTCTGATTATTGCTGCAAGTATACTGTTGCACATATACTATCCTATTTTCAAGCGTGCTCATTCTGCTTACAATGTTACTGCCGAACATTCTTTTAGCGAATTACCTTCACATGAGTTGCCTTATAGACTTGCGCTGCGCAACAACACATTCATTAGTATGTTACAACACTCCCATCAGGCCAACAACGTTACTAATTGTTGGATATGTGGCCGACTCCCTCCCTATCAGAAATACAAGGGAGTTCTGCCTCTCTTTCCTTATCCATTCACACACAATGGTTCCTGTGGCGCATGGTTTAGTTTGATTAATTCTTTAGATTCAAATACTGTAGTTTACCAGAGCAACTGGGTATGGGGAAACCTGAACTTAGTTTTGCTTAAAGCCTGCTACCCTAACAAGGAGGGACTTCCCAAAAGGACAGGAACAGACCTAGAAAATGAAGTATATGGATTAGGTAACTTTACACCTAACCTCATGATTCTGAATGTTGAATCCGAAGCTGCATCAGTCTTGCCTGCTATGTCCGTATTACCAGTCAAAGGTGAATTATGTTTAAGAAAGAATGGTTCAGTACACCTGGGTCATAGTATATGTACTACTGTGATCGAATTCAGTGATAAAGGCAAGTCTACATTTAGAGCTTCCCGTCATTCCTACTTTATTTGTGGTCATACCGCATATATACGCTTACCTCTAGATTGGGATGGTACCTGTTACATTGCATTCCTTCTGCCACCTGTTTTCCTAGCCCCTCCTGATTATCATAGAAATACCCATCTAGTACACAATAGACCCCAGAGAGATCTCCCGATTGTCGACTACACTGAAACAGCATGGGAACAATATACAAACTTCAATAAAGGCCTCTTTCCCTACATAGATGTTGTCTCTAATAGTAAACTGATACGCAGACTAACCAGAACCCTTGAAGCAGTAGTGAATGAAACTACCTCTGCCCTAGGCAACTTAACAGAGGAGCAGTCTGCGATGCGGATTGTTGTTCTCCAAAATCGTCTTGTCCTTGACGTCATCCTGGCCGATAGGGGCGGAGCCTGTAGAGTCATCGGATCAAGTTGCTGTGTTTTCATTCCAGAAAACGCGCCATCCGTATATAAAGCCATAACTCGTCTTCATAAGATTGCAAGCCAGATACATCAGAATCCAGGCACCTGGACATGGTCCGGTTGGTTCTGGAGCGTGTTGTCAGCCTGGGGATGGAAAGTCCTATCCTTCCTAGGTATTGGCCTTCTCATAGTATTCAGTTGCTGCCTGTGTCTACACTGTGGACCAGCGATTTGCGGCCTGTGTGCCACATCATGTATTCCACGTTCAAGTTCTCGTTCAAAATCCCGGAAGAAGAAAGAAGAGCAAATGATGTTACATGAACAGATTGATGGATTCCTGAGGATCGATATCTCATGAAGGGTCCGTAGGGGACAAGGAGGGAATGAGGAAATATGAATTTTTATGATCGATTGTGTCCCCTATCTTAGACCCCAACGGCTCCATGTGCATGCTACAAGTACATGTATGTTCCCTCCACTTCAAGTTATGAAGACGCAAATCCATATGTGTCCAACGTCAACATGTCCTCTTTCAGATCCGCCATGAATGGGTCGAATATTCCGTTCCTAAGTATGCCTTGCCACCGTCTTTATATGGTATACTTTTCACGTTTTTCAGCCCTGGCAAGGTAGGCCCTGAATTCTGCCATCGAGCTCTTCCTGCCTTCTGCCTCTGAATGCTCCAGCCTGGACCTGTATCTGTATCCATGACCTTTGTCTTACTTCCTGCGCGGCTAACGGTGCCAGGCCCGGCCTGTTGCCTGCCAAAACTGTATTCAGCCTTCAAGTTATCTGCTCCGCTCCTCGAGAAATACATTCCTGTCTAGTAGTTTAGGTAAACATCCTTCCAGCTACAGAGCAAAGGGCCCGGCCTTACTGTCTCCGTGCAAGTAATTCATGGCTTTTGTTGCCATGGTAGGCCCATGCCCCCTCGCATCTCATTTAGACACGTAGACGCTTATACACGCACTAGTAGTTAGTATAGGATAGCCTCTGCCTGAGAGACCTTTCCTTCCAGATAATACAGTTCCTTAAACACAAGATATTAGATACGATTTGGGATTAGGTTGTTCTGACATCCCAGACTTCTGTCTCCTCATGTAGGGCTAAATGTCAAGTCCCCTTCACCCTCCAGTTACACGTCAAACACACGTCATGCTACTGTGCGCACATCTCTGCCAAGTATTTCTGCTGACTTTGCAGGATTCTCTTATGGATCCACCCACCTGTGTCATCATCAGAATGACGTTTCTAGTACATGCCCTCATGCACGCCTATTGTAACGCCTTTATTCATTACGTATGTGTATTCTTATCTCTCTTCTCAGCTGTCACGCCTTCTGCATATGTCTTCACTGTAATGCATTTACTATATATATGATAACCTGTCAATAAAATTGCGCTCTATCCCTTCCCGAACCTTAGTGGTGACGGAATACGATTGCCTGGTTCGAACCAATTCCTTTGTAAGGAATAAACCCATTTTAAAACCTCAAATACCACGGATTCTGCCTCTTATTTTTACTGAGTTATTCTTATTGAATTTTACCGCATAAATTAAGTCTAGGTAATTAAAATTTACCACAGTGTCTCAGAACCTTTATTTTTATACATCTTCAGCGGAACAACAGTGATCCGCACACTCAATTAAATTACAATTTGAATATTGTTTCAATGCACTTTCCTGCAGACATTAACAGTGATCCGCACACAAATTTCTGTCATTGTGTCTCACAACCTTTATTTTTGTACATCTTCAGTGGAACAACAGTGATCCGCACACTCAATTAAATTACAATCTGAATATCATTTCAATGCACTTTCCTGCGGACATTAACAGTGATCCACACACTCATGTGAATTATTATTGAAATATTGTTTTAATTTATCCACATAGGAGCATTCATCTTTGTTTAGTTTTCGATCCAGAAATATTCATTACCCAGCGGGTTACCACAGTGATTCGCACACTCAAATCTTCATCAAAGTTCATTTTTTGGGGGAAATGTTGACACTTTACATTTCTCTCACTTATTTTTTTTTTGCAAAGAATTCTTCATTTATTGCTTCTTCAATTAAAATTTTTGAACTAAGGATACACGTGCCCCTTTACTGTATAACATTACACTCCGTGCTCCATTTCATATTTATTTTTATTTTTATTTCTCTTCGTGGAGTTCTACTTTTTTGTAATATGCAATCTGTAAATCCTCCTCCTTCTTTATTGGAATCTGCTGGTGATCCTCCCGTTAGATGGGAGGTTTGGTTTGATGCCTTTCAAACATATCTCGGTGCTATTGGTGCATCTAGGTTCAGCAATGAACGTAAGAGATTTCTACTCCTTCATTCTCTTGGTTTCAAATGAAGGTCTATCTACAAACATCATCCTGAGATTGTCCATCCTCCTGGTGATGATATTTATGTCTTCCAAGATGCTATTACAAAATTGAAAACAAGATTTCACAAGCAACCTAGTTTAATGGTGTTACGACACAAATTTTTCAAGAGACAGCAAAGGGATGGAGAAGACGTTGACACATATATGTCTGCTCTTCGCAAACTAGCTTCTGACTGTCAATTTGAAACATTCCTCGACCAATTGATCAGAGATCAATTTGTTTATCACTGCAGTGACAAACAAATACGTCAGAAATTACTATCTCTTTCAAATCCTGATTTAGATGAAACTAAAAAAATTGCTAAAAGCATTGAGACTTCACAAGTATCTTTGAAAGAGTTAGAGGACAAACTACCTGAGTCTATAAACATTGTTTCATCGAATTCAAAATTGAAACAAAGTGAAGTTTTGAAGTCAGACAATAAAAACTCTAATTTTAAGAAAACAAGTTCAAGGAAAAATGCTGTTCTTGCTCAAAATGTCAAGCAGATGTGGGAATATACAACATCAAAAGGGCGCAAGATGTCCCGGTGCAAATGTCGTGTGTAGTTACTGTAAAAAATAGGACATTTTGCTAAAGTATGTTTTAAGAAAAAATTCAATGATCAAAAAAGGTCTGTTGCTTGTGTCCAAGAATCAGATTGTGTATCTCATTCTGAAATTGCTTCTATTGTAACTGAAAAGTCAGATCATATTTCCTATGTTGAAGACCCTATTGAATGTATTGATCCGATTTTTGAGATCCTTGTTGGTGGAAAGCCTCTAAATCTACTGGTAGATTCTGGAGCAATAATCACTATGTTAAACAAGGAACTGTTTTTAGAAAAATGGGGTGAGAGAATTCTTTTACCTCCTGATCATTCACCGGTATCCTACGAAGGTCGGAAAATAGACCTAATGGGGTATTTTGAGGACGATCTTATATTTAAAGGGAGAAAAATAAGTGGCAAGATGTATGTTGCCGTCAAGGGTTTGAATATATTAGGATGGTACCGCCAAGGCTTGTTTGGTATGATCTCAAAGCCTGGACGTTCGGAACAAGTACTTGTAATTTCTGAAGGAGAGGAGAATGTTAAATGGGAAGATCAATTCCCCACAGTTTTTTTCTAGTGAACTAGGCACCATTCGTGGATTCAAACATAGAATCATTGTGAAGGAAGGTTCATCACCTGTAAGCCACAAATTAAGAGGGGTACCTTTCAGCGTCCGAGAGGATCTTGAGGCTGAACTAAAACGTCTATGTGAACAAGGAATTATAGAACCAACCGAGGCCTCTTTGTGGCTCTCTCCCCTTGTTGTGGCACGAAAGAAATGTGGGAAGTTGCGCGTTTCTGTGGACCTCAGATCTCTTAATAAGGAAATCAGGGTAGATTCACATCCCCTCCCTAAGATTAATGATCTGTTTTCATGTGTCAGGGGTTCTCGGTATTTTTCAAAATTAGATCTGGCCAATGCTTACCACCAGATTGAATTAGAACAGGAATCCCGCCATCTCACTGCTTTTATTTCCCCATTGGGAACATTCCAGTATAAATGGATGACGTTCGGACTGGCTTCGGCGGCATCATTTTTTCAACAAGTCATGCAAAGCATGTTAGGGGAAATTGAAGGTGTTCTTGATTTCCAAGACGATGTGCTTGTACATACAAAAGACATTGCATCACATAATGTTCTGTTGAAGAAAGTCTTTGAGATTTTCAAGGATCGTGGAGTAGTTGTGAAACCTGAAAAGTGTAAATTTCTTAGTGATGAAATTGAGTACTTAGGGCATCACATTTCAGGAAAGGGAATCAGGCCTAGACAGGGCCTGTTAGATGCCATTATTGATGCCCCGATTCCAGGTGACAAAACAGGTGTCAAGTCTTTACTAGGATTACTAGAATATTATTCAAAGTTTATCCCGAATAATGCCTCAATTGTTCGTCCGATTACTTCATTGCTAAGGAAAGGTGTTTCTTTTTGTTGGTCTGATCAGTGTGCTGCAGCTTTAAGTACTGTCAAAATGCAACTTGCCAACAGTGATGCTCTTAAACCTTACGATCCCTTTCTATCTACATGTATCACTGTTGACTCGAGTCAAGTAGGTTTGGGGTGTGTTGTGACTCAAAATTCTCAGATTGGCAAGAATACTATTGCTTTTGCATCAAGAGTTTTAAGAGATGGGGAACTTCACTATTCAGTAATTGAAAAAGAGTTATTGTCCTGCCTTTGGGTCATTGAAAAATTCTGTTCATATGTCTGGGTAAGGCGTTTTTTGTTAAAAACTGATCATAAACCACTGGTTAATATTCTTGGTGCAGGGACGAGCAAATGTTGTTCACCAAGGATTGTCAGGATGGTTTCACGTCTGATGCAATATCAATTTGATGTAGTTCATGTTTCTGCTGGAAGAAACATTAGAGCAGATTTTTTATCTAGATTTCCATCTAGTGTGAATAGGAAGGAACCTCAGACGGAGGATGACGAAGATAATGATTCTGAAGATTGTTTCATTGCCGCAATCGATTTATCTGTTGGTACTGAAGAGTGCTGGTTAAAGGCTCTTTCTCAAGATGAAGTTCTTCAACAGGTGTGTGAATACGTGAGATGTGGTTGGCTGAGAGAGCGTGTTTTGCCGCACTATTTGCAACTTTTTTGGAAAGTGGAGTCCGAAATTTCAATTGAAGGTGGTGTTTTAGTTCGTGCAGACAAACTCATTCCCCCACACTGTTTAAGAAAGAATATCATCACCAAGGCCCATGAGGGACATTTGGGTTTGACACTCACTAAACGTGGAGTCCGTGATTGTTTCTGGTGGCCCTCTATGGGCAGTGACATTTGTGATGTGGTTGACATATGTTCTATCTGTAAGAGTGCCTCCTCTTCTTCCCATTGAATGTCCACCTTCTCCTTGGTCTAAATTAGGTCTTGACATCATTGGTCCTGTAGAAATTCTACAAGGAGGTTGTCGTTTTATTTTTGTCATAATTGGTTATACTTCAAAATGGCCTGAATTGAAACTTGTTAAGGATACTTCTTCAAGTGTGATCTCATTTATAAAAGAGGTGTTCATCCGAGAAGGGTTTCCAGAAACACGTGTGACCGACAATGAAACTCAATTTATCAGTACAGAATTTGAATTGTTTTTAAAGTCTTGCAGCATAAAACATGTACGTGGTTCGTTATATCACCCACAGTCAAATGGTCAAGTTGAACGAATGAATAGAGTGGTAGGGGACTGTATAAGGTGGGCGAAATCTTCTAACTCTAACATTCACAATGCTATTACTAGCATGCTATGGTTCTATAGGACCACTCCCCATTCAACAACTAAGATTTCACCTTTCGAATTATTAAGAGGACGAAAGGCTAACACTTGTTTCAAGCCGGGTTGGATGAACAAGTGGATTAAATCCGTTCATGATGTTAATGACCTTATGGACATAGTAAGGGGAAATGTTAAGGTCTCTCAATCTAGACAAAAAAAATGGTTTGATGAGAAGAAGTCTGCCAAGTTGGTGGAAGTGCAAATGGGGGATTTGGTTTGCGTTAAATCCTCTACACATTTTTAAAAAGGTGTGAGCAAGTTTGGACCACCTGTTCTTGTTACTCGTGTTGGGAAAAATGCAGTGCAGGTTGAAGGTGGTAACTGGTGGAATGTAGGGAAAATTGTTAAAGTTAAGAGTACATCTTACATTGGGGCTCCTTGTCCTAAGAATGTTGATCTCGCTACATCTCAAAAAATTGTTGAATCTCATGCTTCTCTGAGAAGAAGCACCAGAAGGAAAATGACTCCCAAAAGGTATCGGTTGTGATCCTTGAATGTCATCCTTTTGTTTCAAATAAGAGTAATCTATTTTTATTGTTTAGTTCATTATATTTATGTTCATTGATTTTTTATGTTTCTTTTAATTTTCCATTATTATTGAGAAAAGGGGATATGCTATATTATCACATCCATTTTATAGCGTTATCTTTAAAAATGTATTACTTGCTAAATACTGTATTGTCTCTAGCAACTTCAGAAAGAATGTTGGTTATGTTGCCTACGTGCACAGTCTGGACATTCCAGTATTTGAATATTCACTGGGCAGTTTGCTGTCAGCTGCACTTGGGTCCGGTCTGCTGTCTCTGCTGTGTAGCTTTCCTATAATAAACTACATCTACAAATCCATGACGTCCAGTTTGTTACTACAATTTGGCATTCATATGCATTGAGAGTAGACTACAATTTAAGATTGATTTGATAAGAAGATGCTTGTGTTACATACTTTTATCTTGTTTGTCATACCATGCTGCTTTTGTTAAAAGTTTGTTAAGAGTTCAAACTGGATGAGGAATGGATTTGCATGCCTCCTAGATGGAGCCTAGATAAGTCATTGTTTTTTTTCTGCTGACCTTGTGGAAATCGTTCAAGACAGCATTCCAATGATCCTTCAGGAAAATGCAGGGATTTATATTTCCACCACTTGGGAATGCTTTAAGGTCTAGGTCTGCAGTCAGCTGATACCATTGATGGCACCACATGAGACAACACATTCAGCAGTTCCTGGTTGAGCTGAAAGTTTGTGAAAGGAACATGGTAGCTAGAACTGAGTGAAGTGGTAAATCAACAGCCCTATGGCAGGCAAGACAAACACATTGCCCCTTAGCAAAGTTGTTGACCTGGCCGACAAGTGGGTTGCCCACAGATTTCTAAATAACCTCAATAGTGGTTCTAACAAATTAAAAGTGTCATAATTATGAGGATAATAAAAAAGATCCCAGCTCTGCTTAGTCACAGTCTATGCTGTACTTCCCTTCCCAGTGCTACAAGAATGAGACCTTTTGGGAACAGTGATTTTCTATATGATCTCAGGGGACTTTTACAAAATAGACAAGTGTAAGAAATTGGGTTACTGGTTGAGGGAGGGGAAACCCTTTTCAAGCAGCAACTACAATTCTTCCCAGAGTGAAGTCACAAGCAACCCTAAATTTACCTGTGCTCGACCAACGGGTAGCTTGACACAGAGCAGTCAGGCTTAACTAAGAGGCAATGTGCAAAGTATTTGTGCTACACTTCATACAGTAACACAGTGAAAACACACACCCAAAGTTACCCACGACAGTTTTAGAAAAATAGAGTCATTTTTATAAATAAAGAAGACCAAAACAACAAAAATCCAATAAGAAGAACCAGAGATATTAAATCATACAGATTTTAGTGAAAATAGTGCCAAAAGGCATAAAGCGCCAACTGTGGCTATCTGGTCACGCGGGATCGGGATAAAGTCACAAGTTCAGGCTGACTGAGATGGAGCATGTGCTGGCTGAAGGAACCCAGTTAGCCCTGATGAACAGAATACATAAAATCCATGGTTGTGGAGCATTGCGAGGATCCACACATAAAATGCATCGCACAGCCGAAACAATGCACCTTTTCTGAGATGCTGCCAGGCTGCGGTGCAAAGTCCTGCTCCGTCAGCATCAAAGATCCCATCGATGAGGGCTTGAATGCAAAGTCTGAAGTTGAGGATGCATCGTGCAGTCGGGCAATGAGTCAGTTTGACGGAGCTGCAAGGCTGCCATGCGGAGTCTGATCTATCCAAGGATGCGTCATGCAGCAGCAGTTCTGATGTGGCAACAGACTGCGATGTGGGTCTTTGCCATGGTTCCGATCCACCCAGCAGCGGCATTGATTCGGTTTTGCTTAGGGTTGTGTCACACAGCAGAGGAAATGCGTCTATCCTGCTGGATCCACAGAGGCTTGCCCCTTAGACCCACTTCTAAGGGTCCAGGACTGGGGTGGCACCACTAGGCAGGGTAGACTCACAGATGTCAGAGTCCAGGTGCAGGATCAAGGTTGTTGGAGGCTTCTGTACCTGAGGCTCGAGTCAGGGGGCCAGCCAACAAGCCTGTGGAGTCACTCTGGTGTTCTGGGTTCAAGAGAAGCAGGTCCAGTCCTTCACACCCAGGCAAGAAGACAGCAGGCATCAGGTCAACACAGCAAGGCAGCAGTCAGCAAAGCAAGGCAGCAGTCCAGCAGGGCAGAAGTCTGGCAGAGTGGCAGTCCTTCAGCTGCTCAGCAGTACTTCTTCCTACCAGGTCCAGAAGTGTACTAAAGTTGGTGTCTGAGGTTCAGTATTTCTACTCAGTAGTGCCTTTGAAGTGGGGGAGGAGCTTCAAGAGTTTTTCCTGGCCTGGTTCCAGACTAAATGCAGGGGGCATGCAGCCCTTTGTGTGGAGGCAGGACACAACTTATTCAGGTGTAAGTGGGTCTGTGGCCAGCTTCTCCCTCCCATCCTGCCTGTGATGGCCCATCCAGGCCCTCCTAAGCTCCCTATTGTGTGTGGCTGTCTAGAAGGTATACACAATGTCCAACTGTCAGCTGCATCCAATCATGTGACACGGGTATTGGCTAAAAGCACTAAATAGCTAAGGCATGGAGATGACACCTTTCTAAAACTGGCATTTTCAAAATTTTAATTGGGAATTCGACTTCACCATAAGTTAGGATTTTTCATTAGAATTCCAAAGACACCAAGCATGAACTGGTTCCCTACTCCCTTTTGGACATTATAGTTTATTAAATTTAATAAGTTAACTTCAATGTTCTATTGAAGTGGTAGGCCTTGCTTGCTTTAGTGAAAAATGAATTTGAGAGTTTTCCACTACCAGGACATGTAAAACTTAAAATTACATGTCCTACTTTTTAAATACACTACACCCGGCCCTCTGGGCTGTCCAGGGCCTACCCTAGGGGTGACTTATATGTATTTAAAGAGTGGTTTGGGCCTCACAAAAGGTTTATTTTGCCTTGCGCAAATGGCAGTTAAAAACTGCAAACACAAGCTGCATGAGCAGGTCTGAGACATGTTTAAAGGGCTAATTAAGTAGGTGGCACAGTCAGTGCTGCAGGCCCACTAGTAGTGGGCAAAAAAACGATGGATTTAACCCAGATCTCTTGACTGGGGGAGAATGTCTGCATTGTCAGCATTCCGTCCATCATTTGTTTGTTGTAACGCTTTTCGCCCTAAGTGGGATGGGTATTCCCAGACGTGGGACCCGTGCTCACTACGCCGCTGGAGTCAAGCTATCCTGGCTGATGACGGCTGATAGCCAGAAACCGGTCCTAGGATGCTTGATTCCGGTCCAGGGAAGACATGGCTTGGCAGTTCGGGCTGGACTGTTCCCATGAGGCACAGGGTCAAGACTGATTTGCATATGGCCATGTCTGAACTGGGGTGGCGTAGTGGGCAAAAAAACGATGGATTTAACCCAGATCTCTTGACTGGGGGAGAATGTCTGCATTGTCAGCATTCCGTCCATCATTTGTTTGTTGTAACGCTTTTCGCCCTAAGTGGGATGGGTATTCCCAGACGTGGGACCCGTGCTCACTACGCCGCTGGAGTCAAGCTATCCTGGCTGATGACGGCTGATAGCCAGAAACCGGTCCTAGGATGCTTGATTCCGGTCCAGGGAAGACATGGCTTGGCAGTTCGGGCTGGACTGTTCCCATGAGGCACAGGGTCAAGACTGATTTGCATATGGCCATGTCTGAACTGGGGTGGCGTAGTGGGCAAAAAAACGATGGATTTAACCCAGATCTCTTGACTGGGGGAGAATGTCTGCATTGTCAGCATTCCGTCCATCATTTGTTTGTTGTAACGCAGGCCCACTAGTAGCATTTAACTTACAATACCTGGGAACATGAAGCACATGGGTGACTCTTCCATAATGGTGGAGGAGTGTCGCCCCACTCGTCAGAGTAAGTCACAGAAAAATAAAATGATAATGAAACAATATCATTTTATTTTTCTGTGACTGGCTCTGACGTGAGTAAATTGAGGGGCGGGCCATGACACACAGGTGGGGGGCACTTAGAAGTGCGCATATATGTATAGCTGGCTGTCCTAGGCCGGCCAAACATACATGCACACTTCTATTTCTCCAAACCAGCTGTGTTCACAGCCGGGTTGGAGAAAAGCCTCAGGCTTCACAGCAGTGTCTGAGCAGAAGAGCAGGCCCGTCAGACCAATACTGGCAGGAGAGCAGCATGAGGATTTGCTGAGCAACCTTTGCCTTCCCAGAGACTGCTGGGAGAGCTCCGGGGTGGCTGTCTGCATTGGAGGCTGCACATAAAGGTATGTTTAAAAAAAATATTATCTCCCCCCTGCCCGCCCATGTGCCCTACCCCCCCACCTTCGGGTTGTGACAGCCACCACTGATTTAGCACCATTCTACTTCAGACTTATCAGCAAATTAAATATGCCAATTGGGGTTTAGCCAATGTTACAAGGAGTGAGAACATGCACTTTCACACTGATTAACAGTGGTAGAGTGCACAGAATCCTAAGGCCAGCAAAGCGACATCAGCAAAAATAAAGGTGGCAGGCAAAAGGTTTGGGGGTAGACCACCCTAAGGCTGACAGGTCTCATAAGAAGCGCCCGTATTTTCTGCAGGTCATACTTATCCCGAAAATTCTTATGCCCTTCACTTCTCTGCTCACTCCATGAACCTAACTCAACATATCAACTGACACCCACAGAATACTCCACACAGAACACTCACTGCATCACCCAGGAGCTATAACCCAGACACAGAAGACAGTAGTCAGTGAACAGCATGAAACAGAGAGCATCAAAGGACAAATAGCAAACAAATGTAGATGTGAAAACACTTGGGGTATCATTACGATGACTGCGAGACGGCCACCGATAGGCTGTTGATGGCGGTCTCACTGACATTGGAAGGCCATTCCCCGCCCGCCAAATTAGGATGGCAGGCGGTTCCGTGGTGGTCGGAAACTCCCACCCCCATGCATCCGACAGGCTCCTTGAGCCGGCGGTGCGGCAGAGGACCTCCCAATCCCTAAAATGGTGGAGGTGCCAACCAGGCATGCCGTAGGGATTAGGCCTGTGGGACGGCTGTCTTGTAGGCTGACGGTCCCTAATACGATACAATGGCGGACGGACTGAAGTCCATCCGCCATCATAATGACCCCCATGGTTCTGTGCTATGGCTACCGATGACGCTGTGAGAAAGAGACTACATTTAAAAAATAAACCTCCCAGATTAATAAGGAACATACGCAACCAAAACTCTGTCTGACCATTGATCAGGAATTAACAACATAACTGAAATACATAAACTTCCTAAATTCACGTAGAAAATACTTTTCCCCCTATAAATCACACTGCTTAAACTTTCTCTTTTTGTAAAGCAAAAAATTGAGCAAACAGTAAGAAAACTATACGACTGTCTAACTTGCTAACCATGCTCCCAGTAAATCGTCCATTGAAATATTGATGTGCACATGCATTATTAATCACTAAGGCTTAGCATATTAGGGAAGTGATTTATAGCTTGTTTTCACATTTGCTTTGGTAGCATGTACAGAAGCTTCCAGCCATTTCCTTGACCCTTTCACCTGCTGTGCAATACTTTCCCTTGCTCCAGGGCTGCACTAGTTAATGATGATAAAGAGCTACCACAGGAAGCAACAGTGAAATCAGCAATTGCTCTAGGAAGTACAGCCCTGGACTATCCGAGGTGTTGCATGATACAACCCGGGCAGCTACAGCCAGCATCAAAGTTCAGGAAAAAGTAAGTAAATTGCAAAGTCCTCTAACTAGATGCTGGTTTTTGCAAGGTAAAATCAAATCAGAGTACCGTAACTGACATAGGAGTAAATAATGGCAGCCACCCATAAATGTGCTTTCCAACTTAAAATTACAATGCTGTATCCACTGTTTTACCCTCACAGGCCAAAATTGCAGGTGGGACAAAAGTGGCCACCACATGGTTGTATTGTGATCTTTTCCTGTGCGTAAATGCTGAAGGGGGACGTGCTCCTATTCTCAATTAAATTGCGCTGCTGTCTAAAGCACAAACAAAACTTAGGGGTATATTATCAAGAAACGGTGTTAAAATTATCGCCGCTTTAGCGGCAGAAAACTGACGGTAAAGTGGCATTAATGGGCTTGATAATATGCCCTCGAGAATTCTAATAGAAGCCCATGTTTTGGTGTCAACATGGGCTTCTATTGGAATTCTCTGCGGCATATTATCAAGCCCATTATCGCCGCTTTAGCGGCAGTTTTCTGCCGCTAAACCGGCGATAATGTTAACGCCGTGCTTAATAATATGCCCCTTAGTAATTGCACAAACCAGCACAACTCATTAACACAGCTCAGCAACCAATGCTGGGGCATATTATCATGCACGGCGTTAAAATTATCGTCGCTTTAGCGGCAGAAAACTGCCGCTAAAGTGGCGATAATGGGCTTGATAATATCCAGCAGAGAATTCCAATAGAAGCCCATGTTGACACCAGAACATGGGCTTCTATGGGATTTCTCAAGGGCATATTATCAAGCCCATTATCGCCGCTTTACCGGCAGTTTTCTGCCGCTAAAGCGGCGATAATTTTAACGCCGTTTCTTGATAATGTGCCCCAAAGTCTTTTTCTGTGCTGTGGTGTTTGGCGCACTACCCACAGGAGTTTGATTATTTGTTTATTTAGTTAGGAGTTTTATAAAGTGTTACATGTCAGCTTGGCTCCTACAGAGCTTTGAACAGAAAAACAAAAAAAAATATGGCAATTAGATCTGAAGCTTTGAAAATGGAGATTCGAGAAGGCTGAGGAAGATGGACCTAGGTGCTACATTTTTCGCCTGCTTTGATGAGTAATCATGGCTGAATTGCAAACCTGTTTGAACAGGCTGATTTGCAGGAGTTCATGAAGAATTACGTTTCAAGATGGAAGCTTAGGCTGTTCATTAATTTCTGATCCTTTAGCCCTAAGGTTCCCCATTCATACATTAAGCTCTTGAATGGATGTTGTTTGATCAGATAGGTTGATGATGAAAGCTGATTTCTGGTTGAAGTATAGTTGCTTGCCAGTTCACAAAGCTGGTTGGGAATGCATAAGGCCTATGGAGAGGATTCAGGGTTTACTTTGTGTGTTCATTCTTTATAAACTCAGGAATACCATGGCTGCCAGTATTTGCACTCTTTGCAGTTTTGTGAAGTGAGGAGCTTTTGGAAGATGTGATTAGACTACTTTACAATAGTCTAAACTGGTTATAACAACAGCATGTCAGTTAGATACATTAAGTAGTTAGTTTGGAGGAATTGAAGGGTTTTCCAGCCAAGAGGGATTTGAAAGTTGGTTGTTGCAAAACTTTGGGTTATTAGTTTATAGAGGTGAGAACCCCATTAAAATACTATTCACAGGTCCTGTCAGGACGAACCACTAAAGTTGCTAAATACACCTGAGTCAACCCCTGATAGCTTAGCACAAAGCAGTCAGGCTTAACTTCAAGGCAATGTGTAAGGGATTTATTCAGTACTCAAACAGTAATAAAGTGAAGACACAACACAATAAAAATCTCAGACCAATTTAAAAAAATAGAGAAGATTTTAATGACTCACATGACATCAAAATGAAAAAAAATCCACTGAGTAAAATTTGAGATACGGATTTTTTTAGTTTCAGGTGAAATAGTGCCAAAAAACAGAGAGCCCCAACTGCGGGTATCTGGTCATGCTAAAACGGGTCAAAGTTCAAAGTTAAGGCTGACTGTGATGGATCAACAGTTGGATAGAGGATCTAGGTTTGCCCCAGTGAAAGCTGCCTTCCGACATAGAAAGGTTTCTGCGGAAAAAATTGCAATCAACAAGCCCAAGGCGGTGCAAGCTGTTAGTTGGATTGGAAGCGGGGGCTTGACGATGGCGGGGGACTGGAGAGCGGGGTCCCGGTGCTGTCGTTGACAAAGGTGGAAGCCATGAATCCATGCCAAGAGAGGTCTTGATGTCAGTCAGATGCAGCTCATCATTGGATTCGGTGACTCCTTCTACGTTCAGACTTAGAAACTTTGCTGGAAGTCGGATCTAATTCAGCGGGGCAAACCTGCAGGTTGGCCCACGATTTTGCCCACAATTTTTCCAGCACGTTTGACAACACTAGTGAACAAACGTTTCCAAGGCCTAGCTCTTGAAGTTTGGACAGAGGGGTAGAATTTTAACATCAACCAAGCGTCCAAGACCTGGGGGCACCACCCGGGGGATACGACCCACTCCAACTGAGGCCAACAGCAGCAGCCAGGGCAGGTCCATTTGGAACTGTCAGATGGTCAGTTGCAGTGAAAGGCCCCTGGAAGTTTATTGTAGCCCTCTAACTCAAACAGGAGGTCAGCAGGTCCAGTCTTCCCTCAGGTTCTTCAGCCAGCAGGGGAGTCCTTATGATTCTCACCAGGCCCAGAAGCGTTCTAAGGAGATTTGCAGGGATGACACTTTTATGCCCTGTGCCAGTCTGTGGGTGGGGGTAATCCTTTATAAACCCTATAAACCAGTTCTGGGCAGCTTCCATCCACCCACTGGATATGGAGCCAGCCTGACAAGAAAAACAAAAGGAGGCAGGCCTACGTGTGAGCTTCTCTACCATTGACAGGGTAGGCATCCTTTGAAGCACAGGAAGGGGCTGGGCACCGCCCCTCAGGCCATCCTGTCACGGAGCAAAACTCCCCCCCAACGCCCAGGGCCGCTTGTCCATTGTCTAGGAGCATTACACATCTCACCAAAAAGGAGCCATCAGTAGTTAGGTGACAGTTGTGCACATGGCATAAAGGCCTTTTGGTTTTAGGGATCAATAAGGCAACTTTCTAAAAGTACATTTTCCAAAATAGCAATGTCAAATCTGACCTTACAATTAAATTGGATTTGAAAATACCATTAAATGAGTCCTTGAATTATTTCCTAGCTATCCCCATAAATAATTTAACATGTATTCTGTGTAGTAGTGTAAACCAGTGTTAGACTCCCAGGCCATATAAAACATTAAATATACATGGCCTACTATTGAATACCATGCACCCTTCCCTGTAGGCATTTAAGGCATGTCTTATGTGTGTCTTACAAATATTAAAAAGGAAGGTTTAGGCCTGTCAAAGGGTTAATTTTACAGGTTGAAATGTAAGCTTAAAATTGCACACTGAGGCTGCAATGGCAGACCTAAAGACAATTTTCTACAGTGCTACTTTAGTGGGTCACACAATGAGTGCAGTAGCCCACTGGTGGCATTTAATGTACAGGCCCTGTGTGTACATAGTAATACATAATAGGGACTTACCAGTATTTTAAATGTGTTAATCAGATGTATATATTTTAAAGCACTTTACCAATGGTTAGCAGGGGTGAGGTGCCGGGAGTCCTATGGGAAACAAAAACAGGTTCAGCAAAAGAAGACAAAATCTGGTGGAATACCATGCAAAAGATGGTAATTTCCAACAGTTCTTCCAAAAATTAAATTGACTTGTGTGGTGCAATTGCGTTCTAAAATAAAATGCTACACATATTTCTGATCTGTAGGGAAGAAGTAGGAAGGAATCATTGCTTATGAGGCTGGTTGTAAGAAAGTTGGTCTGAACTAGTCCCTTGTTTGTTGGTACTATAGTCTTTGATATAGTTAGACAGCAATAACTTTCTTTGCAGCATAAAAACAGATCTTACCTAGGCACAGAGACATGCTAGCTTGATTGTCAATGTTGTTGCAAAGTAGGATGCGTATCTGTGTACCATCTATGCATACCAGAAAGTTTTTCTGATGAGGTCTGTAATTTGAGCTGAGAGGAGAAGCATGTAGATTTTGCAGAGTGGTGGGACCCTGCTCTGCACCTGAGACAAAATGTCATACATATTTGTTTACTACAATTGTGAAGAACCAAACAAATCCATTTGAGAGCTATGCCTGAAATCTCTGGCCATTTCTTGAGCCTGCTGATTAGGATGGTGTGGTTGACTAAAAATCGAAATACTTGTTTACTTTCTAAGATGAGGTATGAGAACTCTAGCTGTCCACCACAATCTGCAAACATTAGCTGTATTAATTTTATGTGTTTATGTTACTACAGTAAAAATACACAAGGAAGTTTATTAACACAATAGCGTGGTAAAAAAATATTGTTGAGAAAAATTTTGTGTACAAAATATCATTTACCACAACATCATGCTCCTATTCTTATAATGGTAAATTCCAAAATATCGGAAAACAAATATGGTTAACACTAAGATTGTCAAAACATTTACAAAAATATCACTTTTTAAAGTGATAAAATGTTGAATATTAATGGATTCTACTAATATTTAATATTAAATATAAATATAGATTTATATAAACAAACACAAATGTATGCATTTGTGTTTCTTTAAATATATATATATATAGTAAAATAATTAATACAAAACATACATTTTATATTTTTTAATATTTTGAATTCATTACTATACTATTATATATTTTCATAGTAATACATTTGAAAATATAAAATAATTATTTGTATTATTTTTGTTACTATATATTACCTACTGGCGGTCGCCAGTAGGTAGTTATAGTTAGGACCCCTTTTCCATAGGAAATCCGCAACATTCTATTTTGAATAACTTTTGCGCCGGTTGACGAATCCTCGCGAATTTCTCAAAATAGGTGGGGCGCTACGCTCCGCTCCTACCCTGAAAGTCTCGGGGGGATTCGCGAAGCGGGGGCTGAGATAAAAGGGGGGTCCCAAAACGCGTTTTTCCCATGCATTTTTCCATAGGACCTTTAGACAGGGCTACAGCCCGAACGGCTGAACAGAATTACTAGAAATTTGGCAGAGAGGTAGTCCCTAGGTCAAGGAAGTGCCTTTTGTAGGTTTGGTGTAAATCTGTTCAGTAGATTCTGAGAAAATAGCCTTTAAATCAATATATATATCTGAGCCAGCTTACGGTACGCTTACCGTAAGCTTACCGTACGCGTACGGTGGCGTGCGCGAGCGCGATTCTGATTGCCTCTTAGATCTTAGTAAACATTCGAATCGGCCGAAACCAGGAAGCGGCGGCCGCCATTTTGTGTGTTTCACTCAGAAAAAAAAGAGTGAAAACAAGAAAAGGGGGCAAGGAGGAGAGTTACAGACCCCCTTACATTTGTGAGGGGGTCAAAGAAGGACAGAAAAGTACAAAGAAAACATTTATTGATTTTTAAAAAAATCACGGGGTACGCGTACGGTAAGCTTACGGTAAGCGTACGGAAGAAAAAAAAATTAAAAAAGAAATGAAATGCAGATTTAAGAGTTTAGATATTAGGGGGCTCTAAAAAGAGCCGTTGTGTTTATGAAGTGATTTTTTAAGTGGTACCTACAAGTAAGTACCGATGCAGAGTCTAAGGTTCAAGAGGAAGACTCTGTTCCCTTCATCATTGAAGTGCACACCATCTCCTCTATAAATGTCTTGCATGTCATAACGCAAGTTGTTGTGGTAAATGGCACCCATACCATAGTCACGGAGGAAAGCAGAAACAGATTTGTTGACGTGCTTCCTTGCTTTGTCAATTTGCGGACAGAAATGATTGGACCAGTTCCATTTTTGCCTTTGGCATATGTTGGAAAACACAAAGGCAGTTTTAGGGAAAAGAGAAAACAGTTGTGCAAAGGTGTCCTTCATAAGCATTTCCAGACCTACCCCAGTCAAAGTGCCTAGGTCATTGCCACCACAGTGCACTATTATGAGGTCAGGGTGTTGGTTTTGCATGAAGGATTTCACCAATGGCATCAATTGGTGCCACTTTAACCCTCTCTGACCAATCCATTTAATGTCTACATTTGGCAAAGCAAGGTCTCTCACCATACCTGTTTTCTCTGCAAACTTTTCACTCCAGAAGACATAGCTGTGCCCTACAATCCACACTGTGAACATCTTCAAAGGAGATCTGGATGCACTCAGGAGGTGTAATTCAGTAGAATGGGAAAAAGAAATGAAAAACAGTTTGGAAATGGAGGCATACATATTTTTTTTTTTTTAAAAGAACTGATTGGCTGTTTCATACCATTCTACACTAAAAACTAGGCTGTATGTGTAAATTGATAGAACCATGTTTTGTATTGGTACAGAAAAATGTGTTACCAAAGAACAGTACTATGGATTTGCTGTAAGGTTTGAAAAGTCAAGCACTCTTGCTCTGTGGAATTGAAACATTGTTTGGCGAACTTCTGACCTAACTCCACACACCAGTGTTCCATGAGGTGTTGCTATGGTAGCAGGAAGAAGTCAAGTTGGGGGAAGGGTACTTTAAGAAAAGGGTTGGTTTTCAACCAATAGAAATGTGTGATTACATTTGAAAAAAAGGGGGAAGCACTGAGATTTGAAACTTACATGTATATGTGTGGAAAAATAGAGGGAAACTTTGCCATTTTCTGGTTCTGCTGAGAGGAGAGAGGTGTAGAGAACAGAGATCCTGGCTCTGATAATCTGCTGTTTGAGTGCCACATTTCTTTCACAACTAACTAATTTTAAAGGTGAGTTATGAGTTTGAGAGGGGATGTATATGGTAAATTAAGAAATGAATAATAGAATTGGAATTCCTTTTGTAGAAGTTGTGTTTATTATTTTCTGTTTTGGGAGAAATTTAAATGTGAGGAACATGTAAAATAATATGGCCTATTTTTTCATGATAAATTAAGGTGTACTGGTAAAAATAAGGAATACTTTAAAATGTTGTAAATGTTGTAGACTTGTAAAGCGCACAGCTGCCCCAGCAACGGGGCGTCCCGGCGCTGTAGACCGCTGGGGAACCCGTCCTGGCTATCCCTGTGAGATAGTCCCTTTCTAGGTATCTCCAAGGTGAAACCAGGCATCCCCGGCGTCTGTGGGGGGCCGTTGTAGAGATGAGGCAAGCTTAATGCCCAGAGTTGCCGAGTGTGTTCCTGGTTAGAGTAGGTACCGAGGCAAGAATTATCGAGTCCGTTTTGACCCTGGTCCACGACCCTGCCGCGTCGGGAATTGAACCCTGGTCCCTGGCCGATTCTCTGCTTACGGGTCTGCCACCTCTAACCAGTGAGCCACACCTCTCCCTAAGGGTTTGAGGTTGCAGTCAGTAAAGCAAATACATTCAGCATCACTAAGGCTGGTTGCCCTTGCTGGAGTGTAGGCAGTCACCGAGGATACACATGGTGGTGGTCTGAAAAAGCAGTTTGGACATGGGCTTTTTAAAAAAATCTAAAAAGTGGATTCATAATGTGTCAGTCGGTAAAAGTGATTTTCACTTGCCAAAAAAAAAGAGCAGTAAGTGTGCATTTAAATTGGCAAAGAAATTTCGTTTTGTGACTAATGTGAAAACATGACTCTGTGTGCAAATAGGAATTACAGGCAGAGATTTATTGCGTTTTGCTCTGGTGATTTCACAGTTGCATTAGTAGGAAAAAGGGGGAGCCATTTTTTGGGGGAAGAAGCAGACTCTTAGCACACACCCAGCTCCTTTCCATGTATAATCATGCACAGTATTTAGAAGCGAGTGGGGATTTTGAGGTTTCAGTCTGTAATGCAAATACATTCAGCATCACTAAGGCTGGTTGCCCTTGCTGGAGTGTAGGCAGTCACCGAGGATACACATGGTGGTGGTCTGAAAAAGCAGTCTGGACATGGGCTTTTTAAAAAATCTAAAAAGTGGATTCATAATGTGTCAGTCTGTAAAAGTGATTTTCACTTGCCAAAAAAAAAGAGCAGTAAGTGTGCATTCAAATTGGCAAAGAAATTTCGTTTTGGGACTAATGTGAAAACATGACTCTGTGTGCAAATAGGAATTACAGGCAGAGATTTATTGCGTTTTGCTCTGGTGATTTCACAGTTGCATTAGTAGGAAAAAGGGGGAGCAATTTTTGGGGGGAAGAAGCAGACTCTTAGCACACACCCAGCTGCTTACCATGTGGAATCATGCACAGTATTTAGAAGCGAGTGGGGTTTTGAGGTTTCAGTCTGTAATGCAAATACATTCAGCATCACTAAGGCTGGTTGCCCTTGCTGGAGTGAAGGCAGTCACCGAGGATACACATGGTGGTGGTCTGAAAAAGCAGTCTGGACATGGGCTTTTTAAAAAAAATCTGAAAAGTGGTTTCATAATGTGTCAGTCTGTAAAAGTGATTTTCACTGGCCAAAAAAAAAGAGCAGTAAGTGTGCATTTAAATTGGCAAAGAAATTTCGTTTTGGGACTAATGTGAAAACATGACTCTGTGTGCAAATAGGAATTATAGGCAGAGATTTATTGCGTTTTGCTCTGGTGATTTCACAGTTGCATTAGTAGGAAAAAGGGGGAGCGATTTTTTGGGGGAAGAAGCAGACTCTTAGCACACACCCAGCTGCTTACCATGTGGAATCATGCACAGTATTTAGAAGCGAGTGGGGTTTTGAGGTTTCAGTCTGTAATGCAAATACATTCAGCATCACTAAGGCTGGTTGCCCTTGCTGGAGTGTAGGCAGTCACCGAGGATACACATGGTGGTGGTCTGAAAAAGCAGTCTGGACATGGGCTTTTTAAAAAAATCTAAAAAGTGGATTCATAATGTGTCAGTCTGTAAAAGTGATTTTCACTTGCCAAAAAAAAAGAGCAGTAAGTGTGCATTCAAATTGGCAAAGAAATTTCGTTTTGTGACTAATGTGAAAACATGACTCTGTGTGCAAATAGGAATTACAGGCAGAGATTTATTGCGTTTTGCTCTGGTGATTTCACAGTTGCATTAGTAGGAAAAAGGGGGAGCAATTTTTTGGGGGAAGAAGCAGACTCTTAGCACACACCCAGCTGCTTACCATGTGGAATCATGCACAGTATTTAGAAGCGAGTGGGGTTTTGAGGTTTCAGTCTGTAATGCAAATACATTTAGCATCACTAAGGCTGGTTGCCCTTGCTGGAGTGTAGGCAGTCACCGAGGATACACATGGTGGTGGTCTGAAAAAGCAGTCTGGACATGGGCTTTTTAAAAAAACTGAAAAGTGGTTTCATAATGTGTCAGTCTGTAAAAGTGATTTTCACTTGCCCAAAAAAAAGAGCAGTAAGTGTGCTTTCAAATTGGCAAAGAAATTTCGTTTTGGGACTAATGTGAAAACATGACTCTGTGTGCAAATAGGATTTACAGGCAGAGATTTATTGCGTTTTGCTCTGGTGATTTCACAGTTGCATTAGTAGGAAAAAGGGGGAGCGATTTTTTGGGGGAAGAAGCAGACTCTTAGCACACACCCAGCTCCTTTCCATGTATAATCATGCACAGTATTTACAAGCGAGTGGGGTTTTCAGGTTTCAGTCTGTAATGCAAATACATTCAGCATCACTAAGGCTGGTTGCCCTTGCTGGAGTGTAGGCAGTCACCGAGGATACACATGGTGGTGGTCTGAAAAAGCAGTCTGGACATGGGCTTTTTTTAAAAAATCTGAAAAGTGGTTTCATAATGTGTCAGTCTGTAAAAGTGATTTTCACTTGCCAAAAAGAAAGAGCAGTAAGTGTGCATTCAAATTGGCAAAGAAATTTCGTTTTGGGACTAATGTGAAAACATGACTCTGTGTGCAAAAAGGAATTACAGGCAGAGATTTATTGCGTTTTGCTCTGGTGATTTCACAGTTGCATTAGTAGGAAAAAGGGGGAGCGATTTTTTGGGGGAAGAAGCAGACTCTTAACACACACCCAGCTGCTTACCATGTGGAATCATGCACAGTATTTAGAAGCGAGTGGGGTTTTGAGGTTTCAGTCTGTAATGCAAATACATTCAGCATCACTAAGGCTGGTTGCCCTTGCTGGAGTGTAGGCAGTCACCGAGGATACACATGGTGGTGGTCTGAAAAAGCAGTCTGGACATGGGCTTTATTAAAAAAATCTGAAAAGTGGTTTCATAATGTGTCAGTCTGTAAAAGTGATTTTCACTTGCCAAAAAAAAGAGCAGTAAGTGTGCATTCAAATTGGCAAAGAAATTTCGTTTTGTGACTAATGTGAAAACATGACTCTGTGTGCAAATAGGATTTACAGGCAGAGATTTATTGCGTTTTGCTCTGGTGATTTCACAGTTGCATTAGTAGGAAAAAGGGGGAGCGATTTTTTGGGGGAAGAAGCAGACTCTTAGCACACACCCAGCTCCTTTCCATGTATAATCATGCACAGTATTTACAAGCGAGTGGGGTTTTGAGGTTTCAGTCTGTAATGCAAATACATTCAGCATCACTAAGGCTGGTTGCCCTTGCTGGAGTGTAGGCAGTCACCGAGGATACACATGGTGGTGGTCTGAAAAAGCAGTCTGGACATGGGCTTTTTAAAAAAACTGAAAAGTGGTTTTATAATGTGTCAGTCTGTAAAAGTGATTTTCACTTGCCCAAAAAAAAGAGCAGTAAGTGTGCTTTCAAATTGGCAAAGAAATTTCGTTTTGGGACTAATGTGAAAACATGACTCTGTGTGGAAATAGGAATTACAGGCAGAGATTTATTGCGTTTTGCTCTGGTGATTTCACAGTTGCATTAGTAGGAAAAAGGGGGAGCGATTTTTTGGGGGAAGAAGCAGACTCTTAGCACACACCCAGCTCCTTTCCATGTATAATCATGCACAGTATTTAGAAGCGAGTGGGGTTTTGAGGTTTCAGTCTGTAATGCAAATACATTCAGCATCACTAAGGCTGGTTGCCCTTGCTGGAGTGTAGGCAGTCACCGAGGATACACATGGTGGTGGTCTGAAAAAGCAGTCTGGACATGGGCTTTTTAAAAAAACTGAAAAGTGGTTTCATAATGTGTCAGTCTGTAAAAGTGATTTTCACTTGCCCAAAAAAAAGAGCAGTAAGTGTGCATTCAAATTGGCAAAGAAATTACGTTTTGTGACTATTGTGAAAAGAAATGTAGTAATATATTTAAATAAAATAAAGGAATTTTTTTTTAGTTTTTTTCAGGTATTGCTGAAGAGCAGTGGACAAAATTTAAGATGCCTACAAAATCCAGAGTACAAAAAACGCACAAAAAAAACCTATATTTGAAGACAACTAGAGGACCAAAGTTAGTAGAAGATGCTCATGTTGGGAAAAAGAAAAAATCTTCTGGTAAGCAGAAAAAACAATTTCTAAAAAATATATTCAAAAGAATGAAAAATGTACAAAATGTCTGTACTCGAAAGGATGTTTTGAGAAAAAAAGGAGAGGAAAAAATTGACAATTTAGTTAATGCAAATATACCTTCAGCAACTGAAAAGATTTATATAAATAGAAAAACAGCGTTTAAAGAGATACGTAGAAAAATGTTTCAGAGAAGAGTTATGTCCAATTTGATGAAGGATGTGAAGAAATATAAGAAAAAGACAAAGTTTTATAAAAGAAAAAAAGAAATAGAAGCCATTGCAGCAAAGGCATTAGAATTAAAAAGGAAACTATTCATTTTAATTTTGAATAGGATGCGTACATTAGACAAAATGGTTAATGTACTGAAATCACATAGCAAAAGGAAAAGAGTAGTGAACAGAACAAACTTTTGTAAAGTGTTTTTAGGAAAGTGGATGCATAGTTCAAGTAGTGAACCTTTTTTTAATGAAGAGAGCTATTTTCAAAGTAATAGTTTGCTGCATGCAGTTGACACCAGAGGTCGTTCTTACGAAGTAAAAAATGGTTGCATAATGGAGAAGGAGATAATGGTTCCAAGAGATGAGGTACAAGTGATGGCAGATGAGGCTATGGGGAGACGTCCTAAAGCCCCAGTGTACACTTGGAATTGTAGTAGTATTTGCACTGTGCGTCAGGAATCTATTGACAAATTTCGAGAGTTTCTAAGAGAATATAGTAAAAAAAGTATAAAACAGAAGATTAAGGTGCTTCAAAGTCTGGATCCATGCAGAGTGAGAGAGAATACTGGTTTGCAGGGTCATTCTCTGGCTTGTCTATCTAGAAAAGTGTGCAATAGTGTTTTCCATCATTTTAGGATGCTGGCTGTTCATCATACTGAAATGAGAAAGTTTGTGAGACGGTTGTATTTTGCCAAAAGTCCAGCAATAAAGTTAAATGAATTGAATAGGGCTCTGTTCCGAGGAACGGTATCAGATGTAGAGAAGGTTGTTGATGAAATTCAGTTTTGTTACTTTGGTCCTGAACAAAACAGTGCAGAGAAGGACACAGTAAATGAGGAAGAAGTGGAAGAGAATGTAGAACCCTCTGTAAGTAACACATTTAATGATCACATAACAAAATTTGCAATAGTCTCTAATGAAAGACCAAATTTTACTTGTATTTGTTGCCGCAGAACTCATTATAGAAAACAAACTAGGAATGTTGATCTCTACAGAAAGAGTGAAAATGAAGATAATTATAAGTGGAAGGATTTTGCCACATATATATTTCTAGAAAATTGTTTTGATTTGGGTGAAGATCAGCGTATTTGTAAATACTGTTACAACAAGTTAGAGGAAAATAGAATGCCGACCAGAGCTGTACATAATAATTTAGAATTGGATGCTATTCCTGCCGAACTTTCTGAATTAAATACATATGAGTCTATACTCATTCAATGTGTTCATCCGTTCCAGACCATAGTACGTATGGAGCCCAAAACTGGTAAATTACCTCCTTCTGATTTACTGAGAGGTTTAAAAGGAAGAGTGGTGTATTTGCCCTTGGATTTGAAAAAAAATATGGAAACTATTGATGCGGATACTTTGGAAACTGAACCATTAGTTATTCTGGTTAATGGTGTACCTACAAAGAATAAGAAGATTTGGCAGGAGCTGGTAGATGTGCGGAAAGTACAAAGAGCAAATTTGTATTTGAAAAGGAATAACAAATGGTATGAATCAATTTATATAGAAGAAGAAGAAGAAGAAGATTTACAAGAAGACACAGAAACACCAACTGGACAAATTGAAAAAGTGGACAAGTCAAAGGAAGCAGAAATTTATGAACATTTTAGCATACATCCTCTTCATTCAAAAGAAGTTATGGGAGATAATATTGATCTCTTTCAGATGAAGAAAGCAAAAGGAACTCCCGTGAGTGTATGGGAGGAGAGCTTGGAAGCTCGATGTTTTCCCCAGCTGTTTCCTAAAGGAAAAGGAGGACGATACGATGAACGTCCAGAACAGATTCCAGCTTCTGAGTATCGGACTAAAAGACTATATGCTGAAGATCCCAGATTTCGACAAAGTATTCCTTATTTGTTCCATCTTTTATTTGAAAGCGACTTGTCTGCACTGTCTTATGCAGTAAATCACATTTTAAAAAGTGGAGTACATTTACAAAATGTGTCTGCTAAGGATTTTATGGAGAAAGTGCAGCACCGAGATGATCATTTGGAAACACAACTGATCAATCTGATGGCTTGTCAGCGTGGGACAAATGAATATTGGTACCGACGCCATGGTGAATTAAAATGCATGTTACGGAATTTAGGAACACCAACATGGTTCGTTACCCTCAGCTGTGCGGAGTACGCTTGGGATGATTTACTGGATTTTCTACGAGAGGCAAATTCAAACATTAAAAACATCGAATACAAGACAGCAGGAGAACTGTGCTCATTGGATCCGGTTAATGTTTGCAGATATTTCAATCATAGATTTGAGGCTATGATGTCCTTCATCTGCAATAAAAAAAATCCACCTCTTGGAGAAGTAGTAGATTTCTTTTGGAGAAAAGAGTACCAGGCAAGAGGTGCTCCTCATATTCATATGCTGTTGTGGATCAAGGATGCCCCAAAGTTTGGAACAGATACTGATGAAGCAGTGTTATCTTTCATTGAAGAATATGCAACATGTGCTATACCAAAAAGCACAGAAGAGAAAAAGTTAAAGGAGCAAGTTTTACGTTTCCAAAGTCATCGGTGTGGAAAATACTGTCGACGGAAATACAAGAGCAAAGATAAATACTACACTAAATGTCGATTTGGATTTCCTAGACCTGTTCTTTCAAATGGAAGAGTCAACAGTTTTATGTCAGCTGTGAGACATACTATCACAAGAAAATCACCTAAGAATACCTACAACCTAAAAAGAAAAGAAGAATCAAAAAATATAAATGACTACAACCCAGTCATTTTATCCATGTGGAACGCTAACATGGATATACAGTATGTAGCTGACAATTCCATTGCTGTTGCTCGATATGTAACGTCTTACATTACGAAATCAGAAAAAACAGAATTGAAGGAAATGTGGGAAGAGATTTCTCACGAGAAGACTGTCAGTAAGAAGCTGTACAGTTTCAGTTTGAAGATGTTATCGCATCGAGAAATTGGATCCTACGAATGTTCAGATAGGTTATCTTCTGCAAGTCTCTACTCGAAGTCAAGAAGAATAATTTGGTCAAGTTTAGGCCTTGCAGCAATGAGAAATCGGGTACTGAAATCTGTTGGAGAAATTGAATATTTGGCCGAGAATGACCCAGAAAGTACAGATATTTTGAAATCAAACATGTTGGACACATATTATCCCAAGAGAAGTCAACATCTGGAGAACATGTGTCTCTGTGAAGTGCTGCAGAACTACATTTATTCACGGAAAGCCGCAGAAGACATCAACAATGGAAAATATAAAGTCGTTGGTGAGGAAGGATGTTTGGTGAAGCAAACAAAAGGAAGTTTGATAAATCACAGGAAGCTGAGTTGCGACACTACTGACAAGAAGGAATTTTACTACTTGGCTCTTTTACAGTTGTTTAAACCATGGCGTACAGAGGATGAACTACTGGGAGAATTTCAAAGCTATGAAGATTCTTTTAATGCTTGCAAAGACAGCATACAATGCAGTACATTCTCAAGTTATCTGCAAATGTTAAATGAAGAAATTGAACAGGAAACTACAATTGCAGCAGAAATAGCTAGAGACAGTTCTCAGGACAGCCAAAGTTCAGGAACACTCAGTCAAGATCCCCTAGGACAACCAATCGTTGAAAATGAAGCATCAATAGCCATGAATGAAGTGGAAACGGCTATGAATCAAGCTCAAGAAGAATTTATAGACTTAGAAAATTTGGAAAGACAACTGAATCAAGAGCAGCAACAAATTTATGAAGAGATCAGAAACAAAATTGATCACGGATTTCTACATGAAAAAAAAGAGTGCTCATGCACATCATTTCATCCAATCAGGATGTATGTAAGCGGACAAGCTGGAACAGGAAAAAGTTTCCTTATAAAAGTCATCAGAAGCTACCTACAGCAAAAAACAGATTCTACTTTGTCTTGTGTGGTTACTGCTCCAACTGGGTTAGCAGCATATAACATAAAAGGAATCACTTTACATCGTTTGCTAATGTTACCAGTGGAGCATGAGAACAAAATACAATACAACAAGCTAACTGGAGAAGCATCCTTGGAAGTTTCAAGAGTATTGAAGAAGATGCAAGTTCTCATTATTGATGAGGTGAGCATGGTATCAAACTTAATGCTTGCCTTTGTGCATTTAAGAATGCAGCAAATTTTGAAGACAGACTATGACATGTTATTTGGTGGAAAACACGTCATAGTTTTTGGAGATCTTTTGCAACTTACTCCAGTTAAAGGACAACCAGTGTTTAATACTGTCACACATGAAGACACGAAGAAGTCATTGGGAAGCATCGGAAATACAAATATTTGGTCCTTCTTTGAGTACAAGGAACTTACTACTAATATGAGGCAAGCAAGCGATGAAGAATATGGAAGTATTCTGAAAGATATCAGAATTGGACTACTCACAGAAGTTGGCAAAAAAGCATTACAGAGTCGGCTGCTACATAATTTATTTCCAAAGGAAGAAATAGTTGCAGAGAAAATATACAAGAACATTGCAGAAAACAAAAGTGTCATCTGCTTAATGCCAACTCTACGTGAATGCTCAATATTTAATGAGGAGCTTTTGAAATTGGAAAAGGAAGAGATCAGGAAATTGGAAGCAGTGGACAAAATTGAGGATGGAAGAATTACTGTCACAGTAACAGGCAAACTGAAAAATAAATTGGATTCACTAGAGAAGAACATCTCCAAAACAGCTGGATTAGAAAAAAATCTATATGTTTGCATGAACTGTAGAGTATTTTTAAAAAGAAATTTGGATGTTGAAAAAGGTTTAGTTAATGGAGCTATGGGAAGAGTTGTGGGTTTTATTAATTATCAGAAAAAAGATGGAATTGAATGTTTAAAAATAAAATTTGATCAGATAGAAGAAGTTAAAGATATTTGTCGTTGTACAGTTCGTTTCATGCTTGTGAAAGACTTATATGTACGTAGGAAGCAGTTTCCGTTTTCTCTAGCATATGCTGTAACTATTCACAAGTCTCAAGGATTGACTGTAGATTGTGCATTTGTGAACATTGGTTCAACTGTGTTCAAAGAAGGTATGGCATATGTTGCTTTGTCACGAGTGAAAACATTATCAGGTTTATTCATGATAGACTTTGATGATTCAAAAGTTAGTGCTGATACAAACTGTGTAAAGGAGTATAATAGATTAAGAAGAAGCTATGCTCCTCATTTAGGTCAGTATCCTGTGTTGGAGAAACGTGTAGTTTCTCGTAAAAGAAAAAATGAGAATATCTGTAATGAAGATGTAGAGAAGAGGAAAAAAAAGAGGAGTGATGTAATTGCAAGCAAAAAGAAAAAGGAAAATGAAGAACAGGTTGTAGGATGTCATTTTGAAAATAGCTCTGGTGTCAACTGCTACGCAAATGTAGTGCTGAATGTTGCATTTTATCCGGAAAGTTTGCAAGAGCAGACAATAGTAAATCAGGGAAAAAGATTCTGTTCTGAGCTGAGTCTCCTTTTTCAAAAGCTGAGTAAAGATAAAACTCAAATAGAAAGTGCTACTGAAATTAGAAAACTTTTAGATATATGTTCAGGACAAACACAGTTTTCTCAAAATGAACAGCAAGATGCACACGAATTTTTGATGTATTTTCTTCAAGTACTGGAAGAAGAAGAAGTTGCAATTGATATTTTATTTGGTCTCTCTTATAAATGGGAACATAGTTGTGAAAACTGTTATAATATATGTGGCTCTAATGTTGATAATGAAAGGTTTATTTATTTGACATTGCCAGAGAGTAAAACAGTCACTTTTGCAAAATTAGTTAAAGATGCTAATCATAGCATGAAATGCGGTGAGTGTAAATCTGACATGTTTTCAACATTAATTTTAAAGGAATACGGACAGTATGTAATTTTAATGATGCAACGATGTAGAGCTGATGGTTCAAAATTGGATACTTTAATAAAGAAGTTTACAGGACAGCAATTATCAATTTCAGGAAAAACTTTTGTAACTGTTGCAATAATTTTCCATGATGGACCTACTGTTACTTCTGGACATTACACAGTTTATCTTAAATGTGAAAAAGGCTGGACACTGTGTAATGATTCCCAATTGATTTTCAAACAACGTTTGCCTTTTGATTTAGCAAATTCCTATCTAATCTTCCTGAAACCTAAATTTTAGAGAGACTTGGCAAGATCTGGACAAAATAATTTTACCATTTTACTGGATTACCATTGGAATTTTCTAAAAAAAAGATTTTTTAAATTATCATTTGGCCTAATGGAAAGATAACCAATTGTAATGTGGACTTTTTTAATTTTTAATGAAACTTTCAAAAACCAATAATTTAGAGAAAATCGGTAACATCTGCACAATTTAAATTTTGGAATGTTATTGGAGTGCCATTGGAAATTTTTTCAAAAAAGATTTTAAAAATTACTATTTGGCCATGCGGAAAAGTAACCAATTCTATTGTGGACTTAATAAATTATTAAAAAAAAATTCGGGAACCAAACTTTTACAGAGAATCGGTGAGATCTGGACAAATTAAACTTTAGAATTTTATTGGATTACCATTGAAAATTTAATCCAAAAATTTTTTTTAAATTACTATTTGGCCTAAAGGAAATGGAATCAGATGTATTGTGGAGTTATTTGAGATATAATATTGTGATGATACTTCTGAAACAAAAATATCAGACGGTATTTTAAAGAAATAAGTATTGTTTTTTGATGATATTTTTTTAGAATATTATGCATTTCTGTAATGTTAAGTTTAAGTGAGAAGAGATTCTGGGCTTTTTTAATACAATCTTTGAGATTGTTATTTTTTTTTTGCCCGCTGTTAAATGATGAATGCAATTGCTTTCACAATTTAAAGTGAAATGCAATATATTCTGAAAACAGCAAAAATAAGGCAAAAATATTTTTTGGTAAATATGTAAATACGTGTACTGTATTTTAAAATGTTTAAAAAATATTAATACTTTTTTCTTTTTTTTCAGATTGATATAGAAAATTTTCGAAAACTAGAACCATTTTTAAAGCAATTTTTTTAAAAAAAAACAAATGAATAAATATTTTTTGGAGTGGGTATGGTAAGTCAATAATAATAATTGTAGTGTTTCAAAGTCCTTGTAATGTGATTATTGATTTTTAGTGTTTTTTAAAAAAAAAAAAATAAATTACGCGCACCGTACGCGTACGGTAAAAAAAAAAAAAAAATGTTTTTAAAAACATCTATAAAAAAAAGATGAAAGATAAGGTTGGCTCTTAAAAGAGCCGTTGTGTTCATGCAGGGAGAGAGGAAAGAAAGAATGGGAAAATTAGTCTCTGTGACAAGTGTGCTGATCTATTTTGAGGTTCACTAGGGAAACACTGGTCTCCCTATGACAAATTAGATCATGACAAGAGGCACATCGAATATCAACCCTCAGAAATCGAGGGTTAATTTCCAGAGGGCCAGCAAAAGGAGATGCTCCCCCCACAGATGAAGGGCTCACCTGACCTGCAGAAGAAGGAGTCAGCCCTGCAGATGATGGTCCAGGCTGAGCTGCTGTGGATGTGCTTGGTTGACTTTCTGAAGGGTTCCCAAAGGAATACTTCCTGTCAGGATTACCTCTTGAAAGTACACGCTGACAGAGCTTGCAAGTCACTAAGGGTGCATTTACCTTTAGCTGGCCTTCAGGAAAAGTAAAATAATCCCATACATAAGAGGTCTTTTGTTTCCTCGCTCTCTGCCTCAAGGTAGTGCTGCTAGTGCTAGCCTCACTCTCAGAAGAGCTCTGCTGTTCTGCCATCGTATCACAAAGACAACCCAGCTCCTTCTCCTAAGGGATCACAAGCAGAAATGAGGGGAATGGGTGTGGTGTAGGAGAGTTCTAGAACTGAAAGTAGTTTCAACCAATCAAAAGTTGTGTTTCATGATCACATGACCTACCGTACGCTTACGGTACGCTTACGGTACGCTTACGGCAAAAGTGCGCATGCGCGTAAAAAAGACACGCGCTTGCGCGCATGCGCATAACAGTCACTACCCGACACTTCCGCGTAACGTGCGCGTGTAGCGTACACGCGTACGCGTCCCACGCGGAGTACGCGCGGCTACGCAAATTGCGTAACTATACGCAAACAGCGTAGATAAATTACGGGCGTTGCGTAAACCGTACGCTTACCGTAAGCTTACGGTACGCGTACTAAAAAAAAAAGGAAAAAATGTACTGCAAAAAATTATAACATGTTTATTTTATGAAATATATTTAAAAAAACATATTAAAGAATTTTAAAAATTTAACCATAGTCTTTATAAAAGGTTAGAACATTAAATTAAAAATATGTTTAAAAAAATAGAAGAAAAAAAAAAAATAGCATTTAAAAAACCTTGCAAATTCACTGAAAAAACCATGGGTTTCACACACGTTATAGTTAGGAATTAGCATTTAAAAAACCTTGCTAATTCAATGAAAAAACCATAGGTTTCACACACGTTATAGTTAGGAATTAGCATTTAAAAAACCTTAGAAATTCAATGAAAAAACCAAAGGTTTCACACACGTTATAGTTAGCTGGACATTTTACTCGTAAAAAACCATTGAAATTCCCCCGTTATAGTTAGTTAAGCTAACTATAACTCGCGCGCCCGCAATGCACTGCTGATGACGTCACATATTACATCACTCATGACATGGTCAGTGACATCACTCATGACATCACTGATGACATCTCAAATGACATCACTGATGACATCACTGATGACATCATCCTTGTGATAGAGTGGCAGACCTCCGCTCACCCTAATATAACCTTTGATACACACATTTATAAATAGAGACTAAACTTTTCAAAACAATGGACATACCAATACCAGTTACAACAACCTCTTCAGTAATTCTAAGATCCACATACACATCCACTCATTCACCAACAGTCCTATACAGTCACTCATACATGTACTCACTCATCATATGTACTCATACACCTATACATCCTGTTACACAATGCCACTCATCCGTAGAGTTACTCACACACATAGTCACTCATGCTAATAAAGAATCAAACATCCGTTTACTTGCATATAGTTATACACACACCACCACACTTACTTCTACAAAAACTTACACATACTTAGTCTTTTAAACAATCACTTATAGAAACACATACTTATTCATACAGGAACTCTTTCAATCTCTCACTCTCACATATACTCACTTATATACACCAATAGTCACATATACTAGTTAAAAACATATGTAGTTACTCATAAAGACACTGTAGAGACAGTCATTCACTCACTAACACACCCATACACACACTCATCCACCCATGCAGTCCTGCACACATACTATCTTCAACACATACAAACAGTGAGTCACTCATTCATGCACCTATGCACTACGTAATACCCCCCACCGAACCATGCAGACACTCAGACTGATAATCAAAAAACCAACTAATAACCTATATAGACACTCATGTAGGTACTCACCAACCCTTATAGCCACTTATACACAAAGTGAAAGACTGATACAGATATATACATATTTAAACATTACTCACTAAGCCATGTATTCACTATGATACACCTAATCAGTCAGTTACACAATCAATTTTTCAAAAACAAATCATCCATTTAGACACTTATATACCCATTTATTCTTCCATCGACCTTGAGATATACATATATAAAACATATTTAATTTTCAGAAAAACACACATTCACGGGATGATGTCATCAGTGATGTCATCAGTGATGTCATTTGAGATGTCATCAGTGATGTCATGAGTGATGTCACTGACCATGTCATGAGTGATGTAATATGTGACGTCATCAGCAGTGCATTGCGGGCACGCGAGTTATAGTTAGCTTAACTAACTATAACGGGGGAATTTCAATGGTTTTTTACGAGTAAAATGTCCAGCTAACTATAACGTGTGTGAAACCTTTGGTTTTTTCATTGAATTTCTAAGGTTTTTTAAATGCTAATTCCTAACTATAACGTGTGTGAAACCTATGGTTTTTTCATTGAATATATATATATATATATATATATATATATAGTCCGGCATTGGAACACTGGACTGCTAGTGTATTAATGTGGGTAAGGTTTATTGATGATGTTTTTGTGCTGTGAAACTAACATTGATTTATTTATCAACGACCTTAATGCTAATAGTCTTAATCTAAAATTTGTGGGACACTACAGCAAGACATCAATAGATTTCCTTGATATCAGAATAAAACCTAAGGGAGACAATATTGCATGCGGGGAGCACTCACCCTATGCCACTCATAGTATTCCTTTTGGTGAGTTTTATAGGGCATGGAGGACCTGCAGCAATCCAGAAGAATACGACAGAATAGAACAAGAGATGACCAGTTGTTTTATTCAAATGGGTTATTCATTAAAAATGATACATGGGTCCTCGATTAAAAAAAAGGAATCTAGATAGAGAAAAAGTAATATTCGAGCCATCTAAAACACAACGTCAGAAAAAACAACAAGAAGGTTTGAAAACTTATTGGTTTATAACGACTTTTAACCCTAAACATAAGGAAGTTAGATCCATACTGAAAAAACACTGGCACCTTATTAAAGGTGATTCGGTATTGGGTTCTGAGACTAAGAAACATCCGGAAATAAAATATAGGAAGTAAAGATCCTTAAAAGATCAGATTGTCAAGAGTGAATTCAAATCAAAGAGAATGTGAGCAATCCTTCATGGTTAGAACGAAGAATGGGTTTTAAAAAGTGTTTTAAATGCAAAGCATGTCAGCATGGAGATAATCTTACGAATCTTAAAACACCTTTTAATAAAACCATCAATATAAAAGGCGATTTAACTTGTAGGTCGAGCTTTGTAGTCTACATGTTGGCATGCCCCTGTGGGAAGGCTTATGTAGGAAATACCACCTTACCTGCTCATAAAAGAATATTGCAACACAGAAGAGCAAAAAGTAACAGTGATAGAAGCTACCCGGTAGCCAGGTATTTTGAAAAAAATCATCAAGGTAATCCCACACTGATGCGATACAGCTGCATATCAGAAGTCCCCCGAAAAAGGGGGGGGGCAAACAGAGAAAAGGAACTCGGTAAATTGGAGACATATTATATTTTGGAGTTCGATGGCAAGGAACCTAATGGGTTAAATATAGATGAAGATTTCTTCACTTACCTCTATTAAGAAGAGCTGTAGAGTTTGCACATTCGGAAGAACCATTTTTGTTTTCAATAAAAAGGAACAGTTGTATATGATAAAGAGAGGAACAAAGGACAATGGCACTTTAATAATTAGCACTTTGATTTAGCACTTTAAATTATTCATATGAATAAATATGCAGTATGCACTTTATATATGAATATTATGTATATGAATTTTAATGTACGTAGGCACTAGCACTTTAATTGTTATAGTACTGTATAAAATGAACAGAAAGAAAAAAGTGAAAAAATAAGGTGGTGCACTAGCACTTTAACAAAGTTTTGTCATTTAATAATTTGGGACAATTACTGAATGAACTGTGGGTAGTTATGGAGCTTGTTATAATATTGTTTTTATGCAAGGATTAGAAAATGAACGTTTCATTGTATCCATAATTGTATTGTTTGGAGAAAGTAATGAATAATACTGCCCAAACCAAGACAAGGATACGTATCTTGCACTTACACTTTGATAATGTAATAATACATATTGAATAGTATGATTTTAACATGTTCCAATATGGCATCCAAAATTATGAAATGACCAGCTTCTATGTGCCAATGGGATGCTGTCTTTGTTAATGTTGATTAGTAGTGTTTTAATGTTTGCGAAAATGGCGTTCTGCATCGTGAACAAGGCTGTCACAGCCAAAACGCCTAGATGCCGTCACTGTACTATTAAAATTGAGTGAAGTGTATCCCTTGGAGTGCTGGATTATTGCCCGTTTCGGGGGTGGTGGTGATTCGTTGTGTGATATATATATATATATATATATATGTATATATATATATATATATATATATATATATATATATTACCTACTGGCGGTCGCCAGTAGGTAGTTATAGTTAGGACCCCTTTTCCATAGGAAATCCGCAACATTCTATTTTGAATAACTTTGGCGCCGGTCGATGAATCCTCGCGAATTTCTCAAAATAGGTGGGGCGCTACGCTCCGCTCCTACCCTGAAAGTCTCGGGGGGATTCGTCAAGCGGGGGCTGAGATAAAAGGGGGATCCCAAAACGCGTTTTTCCCATGCATTTTTCCATAGGACCTTTAGACAGAGCTACAGCCCGAACGGCTGAACAGAATTACTAGAAATTTGGCAGAGAGGTAGTCCCTATGTAAAGGAAGTGCCTTTTGTAGGTTTGGTGTAAATCTGTTCAGTAGATTCTGAGAAAATAGCCTTTAAATCAATATATATATCTGAGCCCGCTTACGGTACGCTTACCGTACGCTTACCGTACGCGTACGGTGGCGTGCGCGAGCGCGATTCTGATTGGCTCTTAGATCTTAGTAAACATTCGAATCGGCCGAAACCAGGAAGCGGCGTCCGCCATTTTGTCTCTCGCACTGAGTGTTATTTATCAAACATGATGCCCAAAAACATGTTACGGGGCTGTTTTGACAACTCCCTCCCACATAGTCATGTTGAGGGAGTCCCCAAACATCCCCCAAGAGCAAAAACGGTTTTATTTTTTTTTCGGCAATTTCGCCGAGTACGCTTACCGTACGCTTACCGTAAGCGTACGGTAAAAAATAGAAATAAAAAAAACACTATCCTCACTTACCCCACCCCCTGTGCTTTCGGTGGCCGCAGGCCACCAAATGTACAGGGCTTATTACATCAGTAAAAAAACTATATTTTGGCAACATGAAATTATAAAATCGAAATAAAAAAAACACTATCCACATTGACCCCACCCCCTGTGCTTTTGGTGGCCGAAGGCCCCCAAATGTACAGGGCTTATTAAAGTTGATAAAAACCGTGCACGGAACGCACTGCGTTAAGTGGGCGCGCACGCCTCGAATGGCGTAAAGTAACTTAGCATTTAAAAAACCGTACAAATTCACTGAAAAAACCATAGGTTTCACACACGTTATAGTTAGGAATTAGCATTTAAAAAACCTTGCAAATTCACTGAAAAAACCATAGGTTTCACACATGTTATAGTTAGCGGAAATTTTACTGATAAAAAACCAATGAAATTGCCCCGTTATAGTTAGTGCTGGCAACTATAACTCACGCGACCGCAATCTTCTGCTGATGACATATGTGTCTTTATAAAAAAAAATATTTGTAATATATGTATAGCTAAAAATGTATGGAAGAAGACATGGGCAAATAAGTGTCTAAATACAGTATTAGCATCAGCAGAGGATTGCGGTCGCGTGAGTTATAGTTGCCAGCACTAACTATAACGGGGCAATTTCATTGGTTTTTTATCAGTAAAATTTCCGCTAACTATAACATGTGTGAAACCTATGGTTTTTTCAGTGAATATATATATATATATATATATTATCTACTGGCGGTCGCCAGTAGATAGTTATAGTTAGGACCTATTTTCCATAGGAAATCCGCAACATTCTATTCCCAAACTTTTGGCCAGCTCCGCTCCGCTCCTACCCTGAAAGTTTTGCAGTGATCCGTCAAGCGGGGGCCGAGAAAAAAGGGGTGTCCCAAAACGCGTTTTCCCCATGCAATTTCCCATAGGATCTGTTATCGGAGCTACAGCCTGAACCACTGAACGGAATGACACCAAATTTGGCAAAGTGGTAGTCCTCAGTTCGGACTCGTGCCTTTTTCATATATGGTGTGAATCTGTTCAGTAGTTCCTGAGAAAATTAGGGTAAAAAAGTTAGTGATATCTATGGCCGCGGAGGATCCGCGGACCGTACCTGCACCGTAAGCGCATCCTTCCCGAACTGAGCGTGCACCCTCCCAATCGCACGCTGAATGCTAATTGGCTGCCGAGTGTCTCTCTACATTCGAAACCAGGAACTGTTGGCAGCCATTTTCTCCCTCGGTAGTAGCGAGGCTGAATAAGCAAGGGGAAAAAGTGTGTAAAACATATAAAGGGGGCCGAATGGAAATACTCTGACCCTCTAGAGATGCTTAGGGGGTCCCAGAAGGATCCTCTGGGGCCCCCTTTTTAAAAAAAAAAAGAAACGGCGAAATGCGCGCACGGTGCGCGCATCCTACCGCGTTGGATGCACGGATCCTCTCACGGTGGGGTCGCGGATCCAAGGGAAAAAAAATGAAATTGTTGGGAGATAAAGAGCTCAATGAACACAACGGCTCTTTTTAGAGCCACTCAAGAACAAAACACTTAAGCTTAATCTTTATCTCTCAACAATTTCATTTTTTTTCCCTTGGATCCGCGAACCCACCGCGAGAGGATCCGCGAACCCACCGCGAGAGGATCCGTGCATCCAACGCGATAGGATCGAGAACGGTGTGCATAGGGTGCGCGGATCCAAAAACATTGAAAAAAATATATAAAATACAGTTTTGCACATATAGTTAACGAAATATTTTGAAAAATATAAAAAAATATGTTTGAAAAACCCATTAAGTTCAAATAATATTTTTTAATTTTTAAAAGAATTAATTGAAAAAATACGTTTAAAAAATGGTGATAAAAAAGTATTTAAAAAAAAAAAGATAATTAAGGAAATTGACACACTGAATTTGAAAAATATAGAAATCCAATCAAAAACATTAAACATGATATCTTCAGAGATAAGTTATAGATAGGAATTAGCATTTAAAAAACCTTTGAAATTCACCGAAAAAACCATAGGTTTCATGCACGTTAAAGTTAGGAATTGGCATTTAAAAAACCTTTGAAATTCACTGAAAAAACCATAGGTTTCAGGGGTGTTATAGTTAGCTGGACATTTCCCTCGTACAAAATCCTAGAAATTCCCCTGTTATAGTTAGTTCAGCTAACTATAACTCGCGCCCCCACCATGCACTGCTGAGGATGTCACATATTACATCACTCATGACATTGTCAGTGACATCACTGATGACATCACTGATGACGTCATCCATGTGATAAATTAGTGCATCTTCTCACACCCTAATATAACCTTTGATACACCGACTCAAAATTTCAAACGGCCATTTTGACAACCATAGATACTCCAATACCAATAACTACACACCCACTCATTGACTTTTAGGTCTACATACATGTCCACTCACTCACCTGTACAGTCACTCATACTTACAGTCACTCTGTGCATTTATACACCTATATAGACACTCACACACCGCCAATCATCCATTGAGGTACTGACACATCTAGTCAGTCATGCAAATAATTAATCACAGTCCAATTTACTCACCTACACAGTTAAACACACTCAAGTTCACTTACTCATAAAAATACTAACAAATTCTGTGTCTTCCTGCAGAAAAACAAACAGCACATGACAGATATCCTTGCACTATGGCGTATACAGCCACTCCCAAAATCACACACTCTCACATATAGATAGTTATATACTCTTACACACATATACACTGCGTTTCACATATGTAGTTACTGACACATGTACAACTGAGATATACATTCAATCACTAACACACCCATACATACACTCACCCAACCATACAGTCCATCACAGATGTACTCTTAAAACCATGCACCCACTGAATCACCCACTCGCACATCTAGTCACAGAGTCACACACACCCTACCCACACAAACACTCAGGCACCCATACAGATACTCAGACAACCAATCAATAACCCATATAGATACTCATATAGCTATTCACAAAACCATGCATCCACTTATACACCAACACACAGACACATACAGACATTCACACAGTTTAGTCACTAGTCTGCAGTAAGATACATTTAATGACTCACTAATAGACTCAATTATGCACCTAGAAAATCATCCATTCACACACTTGTACACCCACTTATTTTTCAACAGGCCTTTCCCTATATATATTAAACATATTAAAACTGTTCAGAAACACATACTCAATGGATGATGTCATCAGTGATGTCATCAGTGATGTCATTTGAGATGTCATCAGTGATGTCATCAGTGATGTCACTGACCATGTCATGAGTGATGTAATATGTGACGTCATCAGCAGTGCATTGCAGGGGCGCGAGTTATAGTTAGCTGAACTAACTATAACAGGGGAATTTCTAGGGCCTGAGGAGGGGGGTCACGTGGCCCCCCTCACAAACAAAGGATGACCAGGTCCCAGGGGATGGGGTCCCCGGGGCCAATAGAGGTCTTAGGAGGGGGGCCATGCAGCCCCCCTTCCTATAAAAAGACAATATGTTTGGCCATGCCCCGGGGGATGGGGTCCCCGGGCCGGAATTGGCCACGGGAGGGGGGCCCACGCGGCCCCATTTACATTTAAAAAAAAGAAAGGGGGACCAGGCCCTGGGGATGGGGTCCCCAGGGCACAAAAAAAGGCAAGAGAAGGGGGCCACACAGCCCCCCTTCTTAAAAAGAATTACAAAAAGCTGGCATGGCGGCTAGGCCCCGCCCCCTCCCTGCAACACTCAGCAAATGCACCCCCTGGCGCATTTAAAGTTGAGGAATTAATTCCCCTGGAATACTGAGGGTCCCTGGGGGTCAACTAGCCCACCAGGAACCTCCAGTATGCGACAGGGAGCTGCGTTGCAGAGAGGTGTTCAGAGGCCATGCCCCTTTTTACACCTCTCTGCAAAGCAGCTCCCTGGGGCATAATGGAGGTACCTGGTGGGCTAATTGGCCTCCCAGGGACCCTCAGTATTCAAGGGGAATTAATCCCCCAAATTACAACGCACCAGGGGGTGCGTTTGCACAGTGGTGCAGGGAGGGGGCGTGGCCTGATGTGCCAAGTGTGCAAACACGCCCTGTGGCATGTTTTAATTTGGAAAATTAAGTCCCCTTGTATCCTGAGGGTCCCTGGGGGCCAACTAGCCCACCAGGTACTTCCAGTAAGTGCCACAGAGTTGCGTTGCAGAGAGATGTAAAAAGGGGCGTGGCCTCGGACCACCTCTCTGCAACACAGCTCTGTGGTGCTTACTGGAGGTACATGGTGGGCTAGTTGGCTCCCAGGGACCCTCAGGATACAAGGGTGTTTCCAGTAAGCGCCACTGCACTGTGTTGCAGAGAGGTGGTCCAGAACATGCCCCTTTTTACACCTCTCTGTAAGACATTTATACATCCACTCATTCTTCATTACAGCTTGGTATATAAAAAAATACATATTTCCATTTTAAAGAAAAACACATTCACTGGATGATGTCATCAGTGATGTCATCAATGATGTCATTTGAGATGTCATCAGTGATGTCATCAATGATGTCACTGACCATGTCATGAAGGATGTAATATGTGACGTAATCAGCAGTGCATTGCGGGGGTGCGAGTTATAGTTAGCTGAACTAACTATAACGGGAGAATTTCTATGGTTTTGTACGAGTGAAATTTCCAACTAACTATAACTTTCCCTAAAACCTATGTTTTTTTCAGTGAAAAAAAAAATATATATATACGTATTACACAATGCCGTGAATGGTGGTCACATCCACCTCCATGTGTCACAACTCCAACATCTACATTTGCAATCATAATCAGCAAGCCAAAGAAAGAGGGACACCAGTTAGTGTGTAGTCACTCAGCTTTTTTATTTTCAGCGTATTCAGACACTGACGCTTTTTGACTTCAACAAGCCTTTTTTTAAGTGTACAAGCCCCACCACCTCTAAACAACATATACACCATCCAACATAGAGATGGAAAACATACTGTTGTGGACCCTCACTTCCCCTTTATGTCAGATTGCGGATCCTCTATCAGTTTCAAATGCTCATATATACACATTAAAAACAAAGTAAACAACAAGATATGTTTCCGTTCTCGGTGAATGAATTAATAAATAGGCAGCTAAATAAATAAATCAACAAACAGTTGTTTCAAATGCGTCTCATAGTATTCCCCTCTCTATCGATCAACGCCATTTTTCAGAGATGCTCCCATATCACATCCTGTGCAATTAATACTTAAAAAAGAGGTGTATATTATGACCTGCGTTTTTGGTAAATTACTTTACCCCGAAGAGCACGTGGGATACCAATATCAAATCAATGAGGAGAGTTTAATTTATCACTAACGTCCTCCATATATAAGTGGAGTCTCATCATAAATTACCGGCTAGAGCCAAAGTCATAATTTATTAATAACCCTAATTTGTTCCCACAACACTAAGGTGCCGATTCGGATCCTGGAGAAACCGGGTACGAACCGTCGGACGGAGCATATTCTTCGTCCGACGCGTACCCGGTCAAAAAACATTACAAAATTGCAAGTACGATTCGTAAGGAAAAAGTATTTCCGTACGAATCGTACAAAACACCGACGAAAATATCCATACAAATGTGATCCGGGAAAGCGCCGACTTGACTTCCGGATGCATTCAGGCTGCGTTTCACGAACCAGGAAGTACGATCCGTACCGACGTCACCCCGCACGGTGTATATTTTCCGACTGCCAAAAACTGCCGGGAAATCAGGACGACGCGCACAAGGAGCACCTGTACGCGACGGACAGCCATGGACCCGAACCTACGTGTCATCCCAGCCCTCATAGCAGTCCACCTGCTCTACAGGAACCGACGCAGACGCCGCAGAAGGTCAGAACAACACCTAGGGGCAAAGGGAGGGGCAGGACACACGACCCCCACCCAAGTTACAAATCACACATGCCCTGGACATACCTGACCTTCAGGGCCTGGTCACTCCGAGGGGGTGGGGGCGTGTCCAGCAACGCATGCGTCCGCCACAACGGAAGTGGGTGATGACGCGAACCAGCAACACAACAAGTCCGGTACGTACCGTACCCACGCCTTAAGAGTGTGGGTACGGGTCGTACCACGCCCACCCCTACGTCACCCCAACAATGGCTGGACGGCCCATACCCACGTTCTAAAGGCCTGGGTATGGGCCGTACCAGCATTGTTGGGGTGACGTAGGGGTACGCGTGGTACGACACATACCCACGCTCTGAAGGCCTGGGTACGGTGCGGACCCCCACCCATGTATGTACAGCGCGTACCAACACCCCACCCGTGTATGTATGGAGCGTACCCACACCCCACCACTGTATGTACGGCACGTACCCCCACCCCCGTATGTACGGCGCGTACCCCCACCCGTGTATGTACGGCACGTACCAACACCCCACCCGTGTATGTATGGAGCATACCCACACCCCACCACTGTATGTACGGCGCGTACCCCCACCCCCGTATGTACGGCGCGTACCCCCATCCGTGTATGCATGGCACGTACCCACACCCCACCCCCCCTATGTACGGCACGTACCCCCACCCCCGTATGTACAGCGCGTACCAACATCCCACCCGTGTATGCATGGAGCGTACCCACACCCCACCAGTGCATGTACGGCGCGTACCCCCACCCCCGTATGTACGGCACGTACCCCCACCCCCGTATGTACGGCGCATATCAAAACCCCACCAGTGTATGCATGGAGCGTACCCACACCCCACCAGTGTATGTATGGCGCATACCCCCACCCCGTATGTACGGCACGTACCAACACCCCACCCGTGTATGCATGGAGCGTACCCACACCCCACCACTGTATGTACGGCGCGTACCCCCACCGGTGTATGTCCCCAGCGTACATGGCCAGACACAGGAGGGGTGGGTGCCCATCAATCCCAGCAGTGCCCAGACACAGGAGGGGTGGGTGCCTATCACTCCCAGCAGTGCCCAGACATAGGAGGGGTGGGTGCCTATCACTCCCAGCAGTGCCCAGACACAGGAGGGGTGGGTGCCTATCACTCCCAGCAGTGCCCAGACATAGGAGGGGTGGGTGCAGAGTCCTCCCAGCAGTGCCCAGACATAGGAGGGGTGGGTGCCTATCACTCCCAGCAGTGCCCAGACATGGGAGGGTGGGTGCAGAGTCCTCCAGCAGTGCCCAGACATAGGAGGGGTGGGTGCAGAGTCCCCCCAGCAGTGCCCAGACACAGGAGGGGTGGGTGCAGAGTCCTCCCAGCAGTGGCCAGACATAGGAGGGGTGGGTGCCTATCACTCCCAGCAGTGCCCAGACATGGGAGGGGTGGGTGCAGAGGACTACCAGCAGTGCCCATGGAAAGCAATACCCACCATTGTCAGTCAGGTGCTCCAAGACCCTGCAGAACACGGAACACATGTGTGCGAGGCTGGGAGTACACACATGCAGAGTGTGTGAAAGGGAACATGTCCACATGAAGTCACGTCAATATACTCGATACTCAAGTACAGTGACCACCAAGGATGCCCCTAATGATGCAGGTGGAAACATCGCCCAGCATGCATGGGCAAAGTTGAACGGATCCATCACACACCAAGGAAATGTAGGCACAGCTCAGCACAACATTTAGGAAACACCCTGCAGGGAAGATGTCAGGGTCCACAGAGGAAGGAACACACCTTGGGACAATGTCACCATGCAGTAAGAGCTGGAAATGAACCAAGTAATTTTGCAAAAACCTTGTGATGGCACACAGATACCAGGGTCCACCCCATGAGCAGCACACTACTACATTTCCCAGACACCGAACACATTATCCCCACCCCAAATCATGGAGCAGCACCACCAACAGCAAGTCCAGGAAAGCATAAGTGTGCAAAAGAAAAACAAAAAGCTTTATTCAGCATAAGAATTGTAAATTCTCGGAATGTCCATTATCAACAAGGCCCATGGGCCAGGCCAGCAGCAAAGTCCTGGGGGGGTACACATCGGGACGTGTGTCCCCTAGCTTGCCTGCACATATCACATGTCCATGTCATCCACAGAAGGGGGGTATCATGTGGGGGGGAAGGACCAGGCACCGCAGGGACAGGAGGGGCAAGGGTAGGTGTTGTGGGTGCAGGGATGGAGGACTCCACCACAGGGGGTGGGGCAGTGCCAAAGGTGGATGTGAGAAGGGCGTTGCACACGGATGCAAGGTCCTCCAGCATCTCCCCTGCACCCGAAGGAAACACAGGCCTCAAGGAGGGGGGGGGGTCGGAGGGATGGGTCGCAGCGCTACTGGGGGAGGGTGTGGACAGGGGGGGACTCAACTACCCTGACCGGGGACTCCTTTGACTGCTTGCGGGGTGGTGTCACCTTGGGGCTCAGGGACAGAGCGGCCATGAAGGATTCCTTGTTGGAATCTTGGCCAGGAGAGCTGATGGGAGTGGATTTGGAGGCAGGGGGATTTAAAGACTGTGGACTCCCACTGTGGCTGCGTGTCTTGCGTTTGACCCCGACCCAGTGGGTGTGCCTACTTCACCCTGTGTGTGCGTGACAGGAGGTGTGCGCTTGGCTTTCCCTGGAGGTGTGGTGCCTGTGTCTGGTGGGGTGCGTGCATGGGTACGTCTGGGTGTGCTTGGGACAGGCATGGGAGTGGGAAGTGTGGATGGTGCAGGGGTAGTGGGGGGGACGTAGCGCTGCAGGAGACCCACTGCTGCAGTCAGTGTCGAGTCTATGGACCTCAGCAACTGGCGTTGGTCAGACTGCGCAGCTGAGATGCCCTCCAGGTATGCCTCCATTTGGGTGATCACTTGGGTGTGGCCATGGAGGACATTCAGTATCGCAGTCTGACCAACCAGCAACTGGCGCAGGATGTCCACAGACTCGGCATTTGAGGCAGCAGTGGAGACAGGGGCAGGGGGCGCGGTGCCTGGCAAGAAGGAGACACGTGGTGACCTAGCACGGCAGGAAGGGACCATAGCAAGTGGGAGGCCGGTGATGGGAACGGAGGGGGCGGGTAGAGATTGTGTGCTGCTTTCAGCTGTGGGAGCAGCCTCCGCCCCCTCTGGGAGCTCAGCCTCGGACCCGTCTGCGTCATAGTCGGAGGTGTAACTGGACAGGTTCTCCGCCTCACTCCCCTCGGCCTCCGTGCCACTCGATGTGCCAGACAAGTTGGCACTGCTGCCACTGGTGCTTGGTCCCTCCTCACGCTCCGTGCCAGTGTCTCCCTCGGAGTCCCCCGACAATGCTGTGGGCAAGGTGAAGAGACAGGAAATAATCAGACACCTGTATACATATGTCACATGAGTCAGATCTACATAGGTCACAGTGCATAGGCTGAAAAGCAACATGAGTAACATCTACAATACAAGGTACATATGTAGGCCCTGCAACACACAGCTGTTTGACCCACCATGCCACTGCGAAACAATGGAGTGCATGACACAACAGCAAATTACTTGATATCAAATTGGACAGAGGAGCCAGGCTCTGGGGACAATCGTGCACTGCATCTGTACCACACAGTGTTGCCAAAAAAGGGATGAGCAGGAACCATGTCTATTGACTTTTTGCACATGCTGCAAAGCTAACGCATTGAAACAAGCCCAACATGACTGGGTCACTGCACCTTGAGTGTATGTCCAGACAAACATCACACACAGGCCAGACCTAGCAAGGTGAATACAGATTTGGACATGTAGGCCTTGCCCGCACAAACCACCCCCTACCTGAGACAATGTGATTGAGACAGAGGAAGTACTGACACCTCTTACTCTGGGATGGAAACACATGGGCTGCACTAAATCCTGATTGTACTCAAACCACCACTGTTGCGCCTGTCCACATGCATCATTGTCAACCAACCATCATCAGATTGTCGTACCAAGACACACAGGCACTGCCCACCGTGAGTATGCACAAGAAAAATTGGGTCACACTGTAACGTGTACACATGTAGCACAGTTTACGCTAATACAGATGAGGCCAGGGTACAATGCCACAGAGCCCAACCTATGCCGAAGACACTGAGAATATCCACATTGTTGGTTGACACACATGATACCTAGGAAGAGGTGCCCCAGGGCACGGTAGTGGCCACACACCTCCATGGTCCTGTATGGATATGACTGCAACTGAAGCAACCGCCCCAGCACTATGCATTACTCCCACTCATGCACATCATGTCAGAGGGCACAACATTGGACATGCTTGTTGTAAGGCAGTACACTTCTAAGACACACTCCTATGTCGGGACTCAGCATCAGTGCCAACTGACATGGACCCCACAATGACTGACCTGACCAGGGCACAGGCAAGCTCCCAAACCCGCTTACACACCACCCCCACACATGATGCTGCAAGCATTGGGCACTTGGATTAACTGCCAGCCTAGATTACCTTGTGCAAGAGTGACTACCCACAGACCCAGGAACACATGGCAAGGAGGGGAAGGGAGGAAGAACAGCAGGTGTTTACTTTGGGGATCTGGTTATGCACTGCACATTTAAACCCTGGCAGTGTATCCATGCAGCTGCGCACTTGCAAACGCTGGGGACGCACGACAGACACACATGTACCTACCCCCTTCCTGCTGCTGCCTCTCCTGTAGGCACCTATCCAAGTCGGGGAAGACCACCGCCAGCACACGCTTATGGATGTGGGTCAGACGTCGGCGCCCACGGTTCTTGGTGCTCTCAGGTGAGTCCCCCAGCAGGACCCGTGCAATCCTCCTCGTCCAGCACCGGATATCCTGCCAGCGTTTCCTCACCTGGGCTAGGCGCCGCTTCCGACCCTCTGTCTTCCGCACGGCACTGACGGCTCGCCTCCATATCTCCCCCTTGGCATGGACGCCTACCTGTGAGGATGCAAAAGTGAGAATATTTCAATACACCTGAGCAAATGACACAGAGACACACATATTAATAAGTTGTCTGGTTTGAACAGGCCATGGTATGCAGAAAAATCATTGCACCATTGTCATAGGGACATTATCCTCTGGGGAAGGCTAAATGCACTACGTGGCAGTGAAATACACAGGTGGCATGAGGGGTGCCACACAATTAATGATCCTGGATCACACTGTGCATCACAGGCTACACCAGGATTATGTACAGCACCCCAAAGCAGTCACATGTCCCAGCCCACTGACGCAACCTCAGCAGAGTACACAGACACACACAGGTACAGGACAATCACCTGCCATTGCCAACTGCGGGTACAAACCTCACTCTGCCCATGTGCCACTAGACTGGGGGTTGTCACAGGTGTACAGCTGGCTCAGCACGGCAGTCACACAGCACTGCTCCCTGCACACATCACATGGCCAGGGTATATCCATCCCTCATGCAGCTGGTGTGCAACACTCCCCATATGCAGTCACCCACATGACAGGGGACTTACACACACACACCAACGTCCAGGGGACATACACATCATTTGGACACTCACAGCACAGGTACACTAAACAAACACACACCTATGGGTGCTGTCACCTGTCACACTGGGGGGACCACAGAATCACATCAGGACTGTAGCAACTACATTCCCAGGAGGAGGAGCCAGGCAGAATGTGGCATGCACCATGCTTTGTTTTTCACAGTAAGCACTATGCAAGTGAGGAGTGCACACAGGAACTACAGCATGAGCTGCATGGGAGACATGAGGCATTCCCCACCCTGGGACCCACTCCCAACAACAGTGCATGTCTGTCACACAGGGACACGATGCCAGAAGTCACAAAAAAGGGGCACAGTCTAAGCTAGTCGAGTCAGCCCTCACCTGCTCCCCTGGTCGACCATACAGCATGGTGTACTGTGGGAGGATCACATCCAGCAGGGCAAGGTTCTCCTCCTGTGTGAAAGGCTGGGCCCTCTCCACAGACCTGGACATGGTGCCAGAGGAATCAGGAGCAGCAGCAGTGTTGTTGTTTCAAAGGATGTGCAGGCAAGTGCTCTCTTATGGGACCTGGCTGCCTTATATCTGCCTTGCTGGCCTGTTACATTAACAGGAGTACAGAGAGATTGGTCAGTCACATTAGCATCCTATGTTTCCTCCAATCCCTTCAAACCTACCCCAGTGAGGGGCTTTGCATGGTTTGAAAGTTGAGCATGATATCAAGTCAACAACCACTTTGCAACAAAGTATATTGTAAACCGACTTCTGCTGGCCACCTGATGCAAAAATTCAAACTTAAAACTCGGTCTCCATGACAACCAGCATGCATTTAGGCCCTTATACTTTTCCCTCATGTGTCCCCTATGTTATTTCAACATTTTCACACAGGTACGGTGTGATCCACGGCCCTAGGGCACCCCAAATGCAGTAATACGGACCGTACACGCTTATGTACGGTCCATATCACTATGGCGTACGCATACGCCAGCACACCCATAGTAATACGGGCCGAACACGCGTGTGTAGGGTCCCTATCACTGTGGGTGTGCTGGCGTATGCGTACGCCATAGTAATACGGACCGCACACGCGTATGTACGGTCCGTATCACTATGGCATACGCATACGCCAGCACACCCACAGTGATAGGGACCCTACACACGCGTGTACAGCCCGTATTACTATGGCGTACGCATACGCCAGCACACCCACAGTGATAGGGACCCTACACAAGCGTGTACGGCCCGTATTACTATGGGTGTGCTGGCGTATGCGTACGCCATAGTGATACGGACCGTACATACGCGTGTACGGTCCGTATTACTATGGCGTACGAATACGCCAGCACACCCACAGTGATAGGGACCCTACACACGCATGTACGGCCCGTATTACTATGGGTGTGCTGGCGTATGCGTACGCCATAGTGATACGGACCATACACGCGTATGTACGGTCCGTATCACTATGGCGTACACATATGCCAGCACTCCCATAGGGATAGGGACCCTACACACGCCCTCAGAGCGTATGTGTGGTGCGTTTAACACCTGACAGTGGTGACAGGCAGCACACAGACAGGAATGGAGCTATCATACTTGGCCAAGGCTGCACATCAAGGCATTGTCTGTGCAGTACTATGTATGTCGGGCACAGGTGTGTCAGGCCGTGATGTGGCACATAACTGCTGAGGTGTGAAGCAAATTGAAGTATGATGAGCTGTGTATACATGTCATGTGTGATGGTGCACTATGTGCCACACATCCCCTTCACTCCATTGATATGTGTGCATGTAGTACAGACTTGTTGAGCCATGCGTCACTGGCATGGCACAGTCACCGACACCCGCAACTGTCCCCTGATGCCAGGTACACGGAAAATTACCCCTGAGATGTGAATGCCCGTGTTGCACGCTGTAACTATGTTATGTGTGTGTCATGTGTTCCCATAGGTTTGCTGTAGGTGTTTGGTCAAATGCATCTGCACTTCCTGCAAACAACATGTGGCTGTGTGTAGATGGGCATGGCACACTGTTACGCACACCAGCCCACATGTGTAATCCGACGTAAGGTGTGTATGTATGCATGGATGCGGAGTTTCATGACAAGGACATATCTGCATACTCTCAATGTATGTGTGAGCACTCTTGACATGTACTCCCTCATGGCAAGGTGTGTGGTCTGTCCCCGTTCTATTACATGTGACCTGTGCATCTAGTGTTCCGCAACCTGTATGTACAATGAACATCCTTCTCCTGCACATATGTGGATGTCTGTAACTCCTGTAATGTGTCTGCCTGTTCACTTACACTGGCCCACAGCTAGTCACATGGCATGGCATATTGAGTTTGAGAATTGACGTTTGTAGCTGGCTCTTGGTAGGAGTGTCCCCTGCCTCACATACGTGTCCAGGGCTCATTGCACATACCTGACTCTGTATGTCGCATATGTGTATTGGCTGTTGAACATGTGCACAGTACATTGACATTGGTGGTGTACTGTACTCACTCTTCGTTGTCCCTTCAAATTCACTGCAGGGCTCCGCCTCTCCCTCGACCAATTCCGGACTTGGCTGACCTGAGGGAACATAACTGTATACGCCGCTACCGCATCCCCCAATAGTTGATTGAGGACTGGACGACACGGCTGGCAGCACACCTCCAACCGCTACACAGGTATCCTGGTGCACTGACACCCAAGATGAAGGTGATGGCAGCCCTACATTTCTTTGCCACGGGTACCTTTCAACATACCATTGCTCACGTTGGTGGCATGTCCCAAACCATGTTCAGCCGTGTGCTGCATGATTTTTTAGAGGCCATGTTGGTTCACCTAGATGAGTTCATTAAATTCCTAACTCCTGAGCAGTTGACAGGTGTCAAGCGTGAGTTCTATGCCCTGGGAGGGATGCCCCATGTCATTGGGTCCATTGATGGAACACATGTGGCTTTGGTACCACCACAGGCACAGGAGGTAACCTATAGGAACAGGAAACATTACCACTCCATTAATGCCCTTGTGGTGTGTCTTGCTAACATGGTGATTTCCCATGTCTGTGCACGTTTTCAAGGATCAGCACACAATGCCTACATCATGAGGCGTAGCGGGGTGCCTGAAATGATGCTGCAGCTGCGCAACGAACGAGCATGTATTGTTGGTGGGTATACTCTGTCAGTCCTGTATTTAGCGTCATCTTCCTGTCTCACTGCTTCTCCTGACCCACTTTTGTCCATGATGTTTCCATGTAGGGGACGCTGGCTATCCCAACATGCCATGGCTGATCACGCCTCTCCGCAACCCCAGCACGGCTGCCCAGCACCGCTACAACAACGCCCATGGGCGGACCAGGCGAGTGATAGAGAGGACGTTTGGCCTCCTGAAGAGCCGATTCCGTTGCCTCCACAAGACAGGTGGCGCACTCCCATATGCACCGGTGAAGGTATGCAAGATCTTCCTCGTGTGCTGCATGCTGCACAACATGGCAGTGGAGAAAGCTGTGACACTCTTCCTGGATCCGGATGAGCAGGACCATCCACCTGTGGAGGATGAAGGGCTTGGTCACGAGGCAAGTGATGTGGAGGAGGATGATGCGGGAGAGGACATCCGGAGTCGGCTCATACGCAACTTTTTTGCTTAGTGGTGAGTTCCAGTGTCTGAGTGTGCACGCATTGGGCCGTGTGTGGTATGTGTTGCAATGTGTGTGTCCATCTGCATGTCTGCCAGGTGAGTCAGAGGTGTGTTTGGATGTGTCACTCGAGTGATGGTGCAATACATGAATGTTTTTCCTGAGTCATCCTTGTCACCTGGCATGTAGACAACCTTATACGTGTCGAGTACATGCACATGCATGCGGATGTGCTTCTAATGGCTGACTTCTGGTGTGTCTCTCATCCACAGGTACTTGCGCATGCTGTCTGCTGGTGGCATTGTTGTGCTCCTGCTATTCCTCATGAACACAGCAACATGTGCAGAATCAGCGTTACATGCACGGACACGTTTGGAAATCGCCTTAGGGTAAGGGATGCAGCACGGCTTTTTGGGTGTGGTATCAGTTTTGATTGTGTGTGCACTGCTCCTGTTCATATTTGGATACTTAGAATACATGTAGATTCACCATGGGGCACATGACATGGAGCGGAATTCACCTGAATTGATGGTCAGACTTGCCGACAGTCATCTGTGATGGGATTGTGGATTGTGATGGAGCCATCAATGTGTCTAACACTGCCCTCGAAAACATACGGGTTGCACCGGGTTGACATGGTGTGTGAATTCCCCATTGGAGGCTCAATGGTGTATGGCAGCCTCTCCGTGAGCAGCATGGGGTGTTTAGCTGTAACCCGTCACTTGTGTGCCAGTCCTATGGATTCCCAGCATCTGTGGTGCAAAGGGGGGTGCCAGTGTCGGTCCCACATGTTCATCCACATGACCTGTGTTTGTGTTGACAGAGTTGCATTAGCATTCTGACACACATGACTAATAAAGGTGTCCCTCTGCCTCCAAGGTGCCTCATCTCTGTCAATGGTGGTCTGTTGCCACTGTGCATGCGGCATGTCTGGCATAGTTATCAGAGATGGTGCATATGGGTCTATGTGTAGAGTAGCAAGATGCCAGCTGTTTGTCAGGGATTAGAATCTGTATTGTGCATGATGTCCATGGCTGTGTGGGTATTGTGGCATGTCAGTCTCCACGACGGCCACTGTGCTGCATGTGCATCCATTGTGTGTGTGTGTGGCATGGCGACCTGGACAGTCCTTCCTTGACATACACCTTTTGCATAGTTCCTTCCTGAGATCCTTGTCTTTGTGTGCAACTTGGGGCATTAGTTGACATGGCGCATGCTGCTGCAGGGCCTGCAGCAAGGGCACCCAGTGTCAATGGAAACGAGCTGGTGTTCATCATGGATTGCTTGCTGACATGTGCTATGCTGATCTGCCGCATCTGTGCCTCATGCTGCAGCACACTCTGCATTAGGCACAAGTTCCCCAGTTCCATCCACCTCAAGGCAAGAAAGACCAACCCCCAGGTCAACTACGACATCCGTGTCTAATCCTACCCTGCACTCTACGGACATGTGCGTTACAACTCCCATGATACTTGTCCACATCCAGGGTGCATCTGCACAGCTCTGCTTCTACATCCGGCGACCAAGCCACGTCATCGTCCAACAGAGATGGGGGGAATGGATCCCTGCCAGCTGGATGACCTTCTCATTCCACGCACACACTCAGGATGCAGCCCACAACCCCAACACAACCTTGTGGCACTGTGATCCAAGACCCCATTGTGCCATCTCCATGCATCCAACCTTGGCCGGCCCACCATTCTCCACATCCATCTGACTCAAGCATGCAGGCCATGGTTCTGCTACCTGTCTACACATACCTGGGAGTGGCACCCCAGGACACTCCACATGATCCCTGACCTCTGTGCATGACTGTTACTCTTCTGAATAGGTCTGTGGGCACAGTTGTGCGGGCACCCCCTCAGCTGGTTGGGCCTATCACGGGTGAGTATGGTGCTCCATGTCTGCATTGGATGCTACATTGTGACCCATGTGTGTCCTGTGCCAGACTCAGACCCCATGGTATGCATGGTTGGAGTTACTTCAAAACTCAGGCATGGTTTGACTTTACAACACACACATGTAGTGGAATAATGCAAAATGACGGCATCATCTCGTGATTGTGAAGAGATTTATTTGTGGTGGGGTACGTGTTTGGCGGGAGTGTGGAATCCAAAGTTCACTGGGGGAGTTGGTATCCTTGCCAATGGAAGTCATCAGAGTCTTTGACACAGTCTTTGTCAACATTGGTCAGACAGTGACCAGCAAGTCCATGTGGTAGAGAATGTCATTTGCTGTAGTGCTGCTGTTGGGCCAGAGGGCCAGGTGCCAGGCCAGGTGACCTGGGAGATGGTGATGTTCCGCTGACTCTCACGGTCTTTTGAGTGGACGACCCACCTTCCTGCGGGGACCCTCAGATGCAGGCCGTGACGATGCTTGGGATGCTCCGTCGGATGATTCCTCCTCCTCCTGATCCCTCCCTGTGGGTGGTGATGTTCTTCGCCTGGTGGCACAGGGAGGGTTGCCCATGTTGTCGGCAATCCGACGGAGTACACGGGTCATTTCCGTTTGCACCGCCACAAGCTCAGCCTGTCTTGCCTCCATCCGTCCTTGGTGTCGCTCTTGACTGGCATATTGCTGGGCCTGCATGTTCTTGATCTCTCTGAGGGTCTCCACTACCTGGCTGAGGCCCCTGGTGTCACGCCGGTATGAGTCGAGGATGTTGCTGACGTGTGACATTACCGGTTCCTGAGCCAACTGGTCAGGTTCGCGCCTCCGCCGTCCTCCACTCCCACCACCCCTGCCCACTTGCAGCTGGCCTGCCGTTGTGGGCACATCGGGTCTCCGGGACCCCTGAGGGATAGCATTTGCGGTGTCGCCTGCCTCCTCCTGGGTGCCCGGAGAACATTGTCCCTCCTGGACAGACTGACTGTGTTGTCGTGTGCGGGCAGGGCTCCTGGGTGTGTCCTGGGATGTGGCAGGAATGGGGGTGGTGGTTGGCACAGTTGTACCTGACGCAGGTGCTGCAGGTGGTTGGACACCAGAGGGGCCAGGTTGGTCTGGGTCGTCCACGGAGTGGTGAGAGTCGTCGCTGCCGGTGGGGTCCTCTTCACGCAGAGCCTGGTCCTGTGAGTCTTCCCCCCCAGTGTTGGGGGGAGATCGACGACATTGACCTGTGTGTGGGAGAAACAATGTTAATTGTGTTACATGCGACATCCATGTTTCATTCATTTTTCATTTGGCACAGTTCCTCTGGGTGGTTGCATATGGCTTGCATTCCTCTCGCAGTGCCCTTGTGCATGGGTATGTCCCTTGGCCACAGCTTTCGACGCTTTACCTATGTGTGACACAATCTTAGTTGATGCATCTTTTTGGAACGCAGTCAGCAGTGTAGTGAGCGGGGGTAGCAAGCCATGCAGAGCCGCCTTACGTATTGCACTGCACTTTGCCAAATGGTCTGTTCACCATGCTATATGAGAATGCAGGTTGGTAACTTGGGCATTTGTGACAGGGTTCTAACATACACAGTGGGTAGGTCTAATGGGTGTTAGCTTAGGTTTGTGCCTGCAGCACGGATGTACTCGTGCACAGATTGACACATGGCTCAGTGTTTGTCACAGGATAAAGGGGGGGGTTGAAGCACTGGGAAACCTTGTCTACATGCACACAGTCCACCTGCTGACGAGCGGACATGGCCACACCACCCAAGGGTGATTTGGTCTCCCTGTGTCTCCCTTTCTCCCTCCCTCTGTCTGCCTCCTCCCTCTGTCCGTCTCCCTGTGTCTCCCTTTCTCCCTCCCTCTGTCTGCCTCCTCCCTCTGTCCATCTCCCTGTGTCTCCCTTTCTCCCTCCCTCTGTCAGCCTCCTCCCTCCCTCTGTGTGTCACCCTCTGTCACCTCAGCCCAGCTTCCTGGGCACACACAGTTTGCAGGTCTTTCACAGTCCATTGGCTTGTTCATGTGGGTTTGTTTGTATTCTCCGGGCACCCATTGGGCGGAGTGTCTGAATCTGCGCTGCTGCTGTGGCGGTGTGTGCTGACACTCTTCCAGAGTGATGCGTCTTGATTAGCTGCTGTTATGTGCAAATTGTGCCTTCATACCCATGCCATCGTGCTACGCGGCCACCATTTGCAGGCAACACAGTACTGTGTGGGGACACACTTTTTGTATGGCTGTGCCCTAGGCCATATGAGCTGAGGACATTGTTGTGTGCCTCAGAGTTCCTATGTGTTAGTTTTGGGACCCACCCTCCCGGCATCGGGGACGTCCTGTCTTGTGTTGGTGTTTTGTGTGGCCTGTGACTTAGCCTGGCCTTGCCTGGTGCATGGGGCATGGAGGGGCTAGTGGCATGTGTGTGTTTTTGGAGTGTGGTTGTGTCCGGTGCTGGTATTGGGGGGGTTGCGTGCATGATTGGGATTTAGTTTGTGTATGGCGTTCCCCCCATGTGAGGTGAGTTGTTTGTGTACTCACCTGGTTGTGATCGTCGGTCATTTTGCGGCGGACCGTCCTCCGCAGATCGTACCACCTGGCTTGGCACTCATGCCTGGTCCTTCTGGTGGCCCCAACAGCATTCACATCATCGACAATCCTCTGCCACATGGCTGTTTTGTCGGATATGCTGGTCCGTCTGACCAATGTTCCAAAGAGCTGTGGCTCAACTCTGATGATTTCGTCGACAAGGACCTCCAGCTCCTCCTTAGTGAACTTTGGATTCTTGTTAGTGGGCATGGTGTGGGGTGTGGGTGTGTATGGTTGTGGGGGTGTGGGTGTGGATGGTTGTGGGTGTGTGAGTGTGGTTGTGAAGGTGTGTGTGTGAATGTGATGAGGGGGTGTTTGTGATGGTGGTTGTGTGAATGAGTGCAAGTGTAAGGTGTTTTGATGGCTGTAGTATGGTGCAGTGCGTTGTCTCTGTGGTCTGGCAGTAGTGGATCTGTTGCAAAGGATCATGGTTTGTGTGTGTTGGGCCTTTTTATTGGTCCATTTGTGGGTGTGGCTGTGTTTGAAATTTGGGTGGGTGTGTTATAAGGTGTGGTTGTGTTTTGGGCCTCTGTTTGGCTGTTTGGCAGTTGCAGGTCAGTGTATGGGGTGTATTTGTGCTTGTTGGACATGTTTTGTGGTGTTGTGTGAATGGAATTGACTCTCCTTGTGTTGTTTGGGGTTGTCCTGGTTCAGTATGTGTGTTTTTGGCATCTGTACGGTACGTACATGCACTGGTGGGGTGTTGGTACGCGCCGTACATACAACTGGTGAGGTGTTGTTTCGTGCCGTACATACACGGGTGGGGGTTTGGCGCGTACATGCACTGGTGGGGTGTTGGTACGCGCCGTACATACACGGGTGGGGGTTCGGCGCGTACATGCACTAGTGGGGTGTTGGTACGTGCCGTACATCCACGGGTGGGGGTTCGGCGTGTACATGCTCTGGTGTGGTGTTGGTACGCGCAGTACATACACGGGTGGGGGTTCGGCGTGTACATGCACTGGTGGGGTGTTGGTACGTGCCGTACATACACTGGTGGGGTGTTGGTACGCGCCGTACATACACGGGTGGGGTGTTGGTTCGCGCCGTACATACACGGGTGGGGGTTCGGCACGTACATGCACTGGTGGGGTGTTGGTACGCGCCGTACATACACGGGTGGGGGTTCGGCGCGTACATGCACTGGTGGGGTGTTGGTACGCGCCGTACATACACGGGTGGGGTGTTGGTTCGCGCCGTACATACACGGGTGGGGTTTTGGCGCGTACATGCACTGGTGGGGTGTTGGTACGCGCCGTACGTACACGGGTGGGGTTCGGCACGTACATGCACTGGTGGGGTGTTGGTACACGCCGTACATACACTGGTGGGGTGTTGGTTCGCGCCGTACATACACGGGTGGGGGTTCGGCACGTACATCCGTGGCAGGGGGGGCGTTTGGCGCGCACATATGGGGGCTCTGGGCGGGGGTGTTCGGCGCATATGCGGGCACATGTCTAGATGGTTGCTATGGGAGTTCGGTCCGTATGGTGTATTTTCCATACGGTTGTAAAATTGGATGGACGGGACGGATCGTACTTGCGCGGTCGGACTTCATTTTTCCGATTCGTAGGGTAAATCGTCCGAGGATGTGTCGGACACATTTCCCGACCCGAGGACGTGTGGGGATATTTTCCCAATGCGATTCGTATGGAATTTTTCCCATACGAATCGTACTTGGCAGTTTGTACGCTACTTGGACGATTCGTACGGTAAAAATACCGGATACGATTCGTACGGGGAACATTTTTCCAGGATCGGAATCAGCACCTAAATAGGATGATTTTGTTTTGACAATAGCAAGAATTGAAAGGAAAACATCAAAATGACTAATTGGATAACAATCCTTTCTGTAGGCAGAGCAGCAGTTTAAATAGCAGCATAATCAAAAACACAATTCCAAAATGTAGAAGCATCTTAGTAGCAACACAATCAGGAATAAAGGATAAATAGCCGCATAATAACAGCAGAATGACTTACATTATTATAGTAGAATAAAACACAGTTTCGAAATATAGCAGCATCTTACTTGCAGAATGATCAGGAGTACAGTACAAGGATAAGCAGCAGCATAATAATAGCAGCGGTGTTTCATGTATTTTTATAGTAGACTAGAACAGTGGAAAATAAAAGGCATACATTGTTAAAATACCATAAGATCCTTACTCAAGTGTGTGTATAATATCAAACAATAGCAGCAACTTAATAGCAGCAACTTAATAGCAGCTAAATTCCAACCACCATATCAACAGAATTGCAAACATATGGTAATAAGTAAAAAGTCAGACAAACCTAGTAGACCATAAGCTTAAAATGTATCATCACAGCTATCAATATTATTCACTTTCGTTTTATCCCACCTGTACCTTCATCTCCTCATCCCTATTAAAGCCTGCTTGAAATTTTGTATAAAGCTCCAAAATGTATCTTGATTCCAGACGCCTTAACTGAGTTACTCTACTACCCCCCTCTGAAGTTCTTGCACATCCTGTCTATGGCAAAGAACAGAAGCTTTCCTGCATCACTGTTATGTCTTTCAAAGAAATACCTTGCAACTGGATATGTAAAATGCTCATTCTTTATTGCCCGTTGATGTTCCAATATACGCTTACGTAGAGGAAAGATAGCACTGCCCACATACATGAGAGCACACGGGCAAACCAATACATAAACGCTGTGATCAGTACCACAATTAGAAAACCTACCTCTCTTCCTTCTGTGCCCATCGAAGGTAGTGTGCTCCACAGCATTAGCTTTTAGCTGTTTGATCAGGTGCGGCTGTTGGTGCTGTGGTAAGGAAAGAATTGATAACTTGCAAAAATATCATCAGCTTGGTAGTCCTCACCAGCATATCTCGAGAGAAATATATACCTGATCATATAGGACTACCATATGAAGGAGATACCGTTACAAAGGCTGCCAAATTTAAATGAAATAGCTTAGTGCACGATGAAGGAAACATCCTGGCATACATTTATACCACAGAAAGACCTTCATTAAAACTGAAATTTGGAAACAGAATTATACTGAAGAATTGTTAAAACGGGAATTTTTTTGCACTGATGAAGCAAGTTAGTGTAGTTAAACGTGCTGGATAATTGTGGGCAAAATCGTGGGCTAATATTTAGACGTGCACACCTAGAAATCTGGGAATGTATATGAATGTGACCAATTTGTCAGTTTGGAAAACCAGGAGAATAGACTTCATTTGAAACAGACACTGGTGAAGTTATCAAATGTGGAAGTCTTGTTCTCAAGGGAAAAATTGATGCGTGTTGCTACATGGATACGTAATCTGTTCCGGCCCAAGACAGAGGTCTGAGGGACCCCATAAGTGAAGCTCGAAATTTGTCACAGAAGAAAACCAACGAGACAGCCTAGGAATAATTGTTGCAAAATGAAGAAGTCACTAGTAGTGCAAAGTGTTCTACCCTGAAATGAACCGATCTTCATTTTGAGTACAATACTGATCTATTTTCTTTAAGGTAATCTCTTTTCATTTAAACAGTATAGTTCAATTTTCTCTGAAGTAATGCATAAACAGCTTGTTTATTTACAATCGCTTAAGCTCTAAAGATGATTTTAATCAACCTTGATAGGCTGTGCTGACTCTGAATGTTGAAAATTAAATAAAGTGATAAAATGCCCAAGTACCTGTAGTTTACTGCTAAATGAAGATTGCTGAAACCTATTGAAATTACCTGTATCAGGTGAATTAATAATACTGCAGCTAAAACACACACGTAGCAGGATTACAAGTGACCAATGGAAACACTTTTATAAAATACATAGGATATTTTCCTTGCCATAGATATTAGGGGATTGGTGTAAAGTATTCTGCCAGGACTGATGCAAAGGTATTCTAGCACCTCTTGGATCTGCTTTAGTTTGCACCTTTCATAGTAGAATACCACTACTGCGGTTTGTAAATGAAGCAGATTATGATAACTATTGCAAAGTAGCTTAAGTTTGTTTTTTCATGAATTTGGGCAAGTGAGCGGTAGATGACAAACAGCTTTGTTGGTATGACGTCAACTCCCTTCCCGATTTCTACTAAATAGTAGATGCATGTTTTTCTTTATTTTGATGACAGTGTCAATAATCATGTTTTTCATGTTTTCTTCACGCTTTCCTTTGTAATCGTCTTCAAAAACACTGCCTTCTGGCTACATATCACACTGATGACATTTTAGTCAATGTGTAACAGAAGTGTATGCGCTTTAATTAGCAGGTGATGTTAATTATTAAAAAATCAACAAATACTTTCAAGTACACCAACCCATATCCCAATAAGACTGACTGCATAAATTGCCCTTGCTCTGCAGAGGCCACATTTTTCTACTTCACACAAAGGAGAGTTGCAACTCTTGTTTGTTATACCTCTTTCCCATTCATTGCAGATAAAAGGTGGCCGAACAGGAGGATAAAAAAATGTAATCATTTTTTTTTGGGTGGGGAATCACTGATGAAGTGCTAAACTTCCTTAAAAATCAGTAAGTAAAAAAAATGAATTCAGTTTTTATATTACGGTAAGTGTGCTGCTAAAACAATGCGTAAGCATTCTCTTTGGTCAATTTTGTGATCTGCTGATCATATGTTTGAGTCGCTACACAAGCTACTGAGTCTTTCAGTTTGCCATGACTAATCCAGTAAATAGATTTACATTCTGCAACAGTGATTATATCTCACAACCAGTCGCGGACGGTGCAGGTACGTGTGGTGAGGCGGTGGAGAGGGGTAGGATGGGGGGAGGTCGACAGACGACGGAATAGGTTTCATTTATTTATTTAATTTTACCCATTCCTTTGACTTGCCCCTCTCCCACCCCACCGCCCACCATGCTTACCTTTACCGGTCGCCACTGCTCGCAACACACACATTGAGTCCAATTCACAAAGGGATTTGTGGGTACAGGAAGTGAGATATTTTCCTGAGAGTGCAGGAAGTAGCAAGTAGTACTGTAATTAAGCTTTGTGAATTGTCCCTGAAACATGCAACCCCCTATTAGGAAAAGTGCAAAGAAATCCCATTATTTTATATTTGTACTGATTGTATAGTATATTGATATTGCCTGAATATTCCCATTTTATCACCATTTTAGATGTTTTGGTGAAAATTCATGAAGGCTTGTAAGAGTATAAAAGAGTACTTATGCACTCCAAGACGCCTTTGTGAATAGGCCACAATGTTTCATCAGCACAGCAGTCTGCTCACAGACCTCCAGCGATGCTAAACAACACTGTGACAGAAAAGCAGGTGCCATGATACAACATAGCTTTGGGGCTGATTCACAAAAAATGTTGTGTGAGTAGGAGTAACTTCCATTTGCAATACTGCTGGCTTACACCTGGTTTAAGCCAGGAGTACTAGAAGGGTAAAACACAGCAAAATCTTTATGAATCGGCTTGCTATTTCGAAAAAATGTTGTGCCATGTACCACCAAAGCCAATCAAAAAATGTTTAGTGATGTAGCCCAGTAGCTTATAAAAAATCTCTGGTTTGAATTTCTCTTTAAAGAGAATATTGGCGTCAACCAGAACTCCTGACAACATCAGGAGATGATGGTCCATCATTTAAATTCCATTGCTGAAATATAGAATGCTTGCATACCGCTCTCAATCAACCATTCATGAAAACTGGAATTCCACTTGTTGCACCACAGTCCATCTTCCATCTTTCATGGATCTCGAAAGCACTTTGTCATGAAAGAATCCTGCATGTGCATTCTTGAAGGCCAAGCATAACAGGAAGAATATTTAAAGCCCACTCAAGACTGACAACAAAATAATGAAACCCCATAGCATCCTCAGTAAGTAAAACAGAAGTATGTGAATTACTGAAGAGCAGCAAAGGGTAAGGAAAGTTCTTGCTCAGTTGCAGATGTAATCGGAAAGGAAGCTCTAGGTTGCACATTTTTGTGGTGCATTGTTAATCAAAGGAGTTTTGGTTTGGCAAGGTTAAAACCGGTATCCCTTCGCATATATGTACTACTTATTTATGTATTCATTCTTTCAGTTTAGTTTAGTGCACAAATACCTGTTAAGCAGTCCTGGAGCTAACAAATAAGTGGAGGAAGCTAAAAAATACTGAAAGAAATTAAGGATGAAATAACTACACTAACAGACGTTTCCTTGAATTCAGACGTTAAGCAGTAGTATTTAGAGACAAAGACATAGGCGCTGGAAGTAGGGGTGGGGTGTGGGGGGGGGGGTGCTGCAGCTCCCCCACAATAACCATGCTGGGCTTTCGAAGATGAATGACAAAGGACTAGCATTTACTTTTCTTGCTCTTGCTGCAAAGGGTGAGGATTTTGGGAAAATGAACTATGTGACAATCTTGCTGGTGTAAAATGAAAGGCTGTAGGATGTGTTTTCTTCTAAAGCACAACGCAATTTAAATATCTATACATGAACTGTACAAATATTTCCAAATAAATAAACAGTTAGGAAATCACAAAGAAAGTGTTTTTATTTCTAATTCTGAAGTGTGATAGTAAAGATTTTATTGGGATCAAAACTTACTAAGACACCTTACTTGGAGATGTGCAAATGACAAATATTCACTGAAACCCAAGTTCTACACATTATTGTTTGTGTGTTATATAATTTTATCAGTATAACTGTGTCTGTGCAAATTTAGTGGTCATTTCAGGTGAAAATGTGCTGTGTGTAAATTACAGTGTGCTACCACAGTTTCGTTTATTAATATATTCGTGACAGTGTACTCCTATGTGCAACAACAGTTACATACCAACCCATACCGCTCTCCTGCTGATTGGGCATGGCTCATGCACAATTGATTCTTTGTTTGATGCTTGGATTTTTCAGAATCCCTATAAGCTCAGTGATTAAACATTGATGGCAGCACCCCCTTTCTGAAATGTGTTCCAGCATCACTGGACAAAGGTAAAGGGTTGCAGAATGTAACAGTTTGAAAAGCATATGATTTTGTACCCTGACAAGATTTACAGTGATTTCCAGGTGATGTACTGAAAAGAGTGTACAAAATGGTACATCAGTCTAAAATGAAGGTCAAAACACAACAACCATACATGCGCTATGCAAATTACAGGAGAGATTACGTAGCCCAACCACAGTACAGATTAGGAGAGTAATAAAAACCAAATTGCTAGTGTTTGCAGGGTACACCCTGCAAGCTTTCCAGGGGCAATTGGAGTCTGCAATGGAAAAAGCTCAGCGCCAGGGCTAAAAAAGTGTCTTCAGGTTACCAAAATACACATGCAACTGCTTGATGCGGCTTGAGTTTTGATTAGTCCAGCAAACGTACAAATGAATGAGAACTCGGATGAAATATTATCAGATGCTCAAAGATCATACAGGTTCAATAAAGGAAGTACTGAAAGCAATATTTGAAGAGGGATCAAACCCCTGGAACAGCTACATGCAAAATGTAGTGTAAAATTGAAATTAGCAAAACCAACTGGTCACTGGAGGAAGTAAATTATGTGGCAATAAAGAAGGCTCTAATTAAGCAAATCTGTCAGCTATCGAGGGAAGAGTCTATGGCTAGATATAAAGTAAATGTAGGATTACCAGGCCTAACCTCCTCTTACAAGGCAAACATAATTTAGCCATATTTGAATAATGCGGCGGGTATGTAATGCCTGAAAGACATCCGGCGCATATTATCAACGGCCAGCGTTTATCGCTGGTTGTGCTTAGCGACAATAATATTATCGCAGGCTATCTCTGGAATTTATCGCCCTTGTAAAGCGTTATTAACAACGCGTTTCTCCAGGGCGCTAAAAATTGCAGAGATAGCGAGGGTATCGCCTTTTTGCAGGGAACATCGCTGGTTTTCCAGTGATGGTCCCTGCAAAACGGCGATAACCGTGCTGATACGACCCACAGGGTCGTATCAGCATAATCCACCCCCTATGTTAGGGGTGGCTAAGTCAGGATTTTAGCGGACTTTAGATTTTGGCGAAAACGGTCGTTTTCGCCAAAATCTAACGTGTGCTAAAATCATGTGGGCTGCCTTGTAAATATCACGATGTAAACATCAGCGATATTTGCAAGGTAGTCCATCGGGGTTACGCCCACTTTGCATCTCATAGGAGATGCAAAGGGACGCATTGGGGAAAAGGGTGCTAACATGCGATTATGCATGTTAGCACCCTCTTGTAAATAGGGCGCTGGTTTTATCTCCGCTTTTTTGGATTTGTAAGCCAAAAAAGCAGAGATAAAGCCCTTGTAAATATGCTCCATCCAATGGGCCCTGGTAGTGTAACTTCCAATCAAGGAATTGAACGCAGGATGGGTGTCTTTAATGCAGGTAGTCAAACGTCGAGTGTGGATATAGAGTGGCGTCCCTGCTGTAGTGTCCAAGCATGGACACGTTCTAGTGCTCCGACCTGCTGTATTACACTGTACACCCACCCACCACAGACGTCACTGTGTCAGGTGACGCTGTCAATAAAAGGGGCCGAGCGCACGTGCTCGAGGCCATTCCCACTATCCCCAACTATGTGTCCTGTGTCCTCCTTCACCTAGCATGTGGGCCTAGGGCCCATCATTACACTGGCGACGAGGCGGGTACGTTACCCCGCGAGTGAAGCCCCGACCGGCGCACCATCGATAACGATGAGGGAGAGGACTGCCCGGTGAGCACACCCCCCGTGTGACGACGCGAGACGCCGGCAGCCCACCCGCATCGGCCGCGACGCCGCAAGTCTGCAGGCGGAGGCCGGGTGCCCACCCCGACCCCTGTGCCCGGAGGTGTCCCCGACGGAAAGGCACGCCGAGCGGAGCCCACCCGCATCGGCGGCGACCCCCGCAAGAGGTGTGGCCCACGCGGTGCCCACCCGCGTTGAAGGGAAGCCCCGCCGGGCCGAAGGTGAGCCTGCGGCGAAAGGGACTAGCTGTCCACTCCCCCGTCCCGTGAGGAGCCACTGACTTTGCCCGGAAAGGAGCGGGCAGGCTCCGGCAGCAGCGCCAACCCTCCCCCGCTCAGCGTGTAGTCAGGGAAGCTGATAGCGGGGGAGCGAGGAGGAGAACAGCGCCGGCACAGCCCAAGACCGAGTACGCCTGCGGGCGGAATGAACTGAACGAAAGCGGAGCCCACCCGCAGCACAGGAGCGGCACAAGCAGCGCAGCACCCCCCCCCCCCCCGCGCGGTCCGTGAAGCAAGGTGACCGGCTGCAGGGGGCGGGCGAAGAGGAAATGGAGAGCGGAGCCCACCCGCGGAAGGTGCAGGGACCTGTATCCCCTGTCCAGCAGTAGCATCTCTCCCCCGCCCCGGCCAGCGAGTGACGGAAGGAGCTGCCGAGGGCGGGGAGAGCAACGCACTGGAGGAAGGCGCATCCGAGCGCTAAATAAATAAACAAAGGGGTGCCTGGCCCGCGACGAAAGGACAGTAGAGTGGAAAATAATGACACTACCAGCGGGTGCCTACCCCGCATGAGGGTGAGTGCAGAAGGCAAAGAATGGCCCGCTGGCCATCCGGATCATGCCCCCACCTCGTGGGTCCCCCAGCAGCGCCTTCAGAGCAGCAAGTGGCCAGCGCTGCCGAAAATAAACTCACACCATGTGCGCGATGGCACTATGCCCAAAAGGAGTGTTGCCTCGCCCTCTGACCAGCCCAGACGCCTGGGCCCTCACTGCAGCTGCAGAAATGAAGCGGAGCCTACCCGCAGTGAGGACAGAGCATTTCTCAGCCAGCCTGCCAGTGATGCCTCATCGTTCTCTTGCTAGCCATGTCGGTGCCGGTGCCCCCCTGCCTCTAAGGTAAATAAATAAATGAAGAGACTTACCTGCTGCCCAGCTCCGGTCCTGCCCTTCACTGGTCTGCCTGGCTCCAGCTCCCCTCCGGCTCTCCTACTCACGAGTGAAGCCTGGAGAAGAGGAAAACAAGGCATAGAGTTCTGGCAGCACAGAAGGTTGCTGCTGAAGCCAAGGAAAAGCAACACTGCCACCCAGTGGCCACTGGTGGTACTGCAGCACTAAGAAACCAACAAGCCTACAGCAATCCAAAGAAGTCCAGCAGCCACAGGAGACCGACGGCTCGCAGCGCAAGGGAGAAGAGGCAGCAAGGCAAGTACCGCAAGGTCTGACGGAGGCGCGATGGTGAGCGCACGGGAGTGCGACGGAGGCGCACAGGAATGTGCCAGAAGCGCAGGAACGCGACAGAAGCACAGGAAGAAGAGAAGGTGTGCCACAGGGATGCAGCGCTATCCCACAGCAATAAGGAGGAAGTAAGAAGAAATGGTGTCGAGCCACATCCACCCCAGCGAGGACTGCGCTGTCGCCGCATCAAGTGGAGCGAACCCTCGAGAGAACAAACGGACTCAGCGCAGATGTACCCCGGACGCGGAAGGTACACTGCAGCGCCTACAGGAGAGGAACCCACTGAAGAGGATGGGCGCAGCAAGTATCCGACACTGGCGGCCAGGGATGCAGAGCAACACCCAGTGGCGCCAAGAAGCCACCACCTCAAGTGATCATGATACTAGGAGCAACGCTACACTGAAGATGTACCACGACGGTACGAAGAGTAGCACGCACCAGCGCCTGACAAGGCAGCGGACACAGGTACTCACACGACGTGACACACCTCGTGAAGCCGACCAGCCAAATGGTCGCACCACAAGGCCAAGCCGACCTGCCCAACGGTCGCAACACAAAGGTCAAGCCGACCTGCCCAACGGTCGCACCACAAGGGTCAAGCCGACCAGCCACATGGTCGCACCCCAAAGGCTCAGCCGACCTGCCACATGGTCGCACCAAAGAAGCCGACTCGCCAGGAGTTGCGCAAAGAGGTCTGACGCAAGACCGAAGATATCCTGCCAGCGATCGGCAGCGCGGACCGACAAGTGGTCCGAGAAGCTCAAGAAGAACCGAAGTAACTGGTGAAAGGGAGAAGAACGAAGCGGACCATGAGCATGGCCCCACGAACTTCAACCAAAGTAATTGGTGAAAAGGAGAAGATAAAGAGAAGGTCACGACCCTAACTCGGAGTGCTGAAGAAGATGAAGAGAGTGCCCTCGGACGAGGACAAGACCAGGGGGAACACGTGCAGAGTGCGCGCGCTGCATGGAGAAGCCTGGCCAGATAAGAGAACAGGAACGGTCCAGAGTAGGTCGTGAAGCGAAGAGATGAAGAGACCAGAGTGGCACGTCCGCCACTAAGAAGAAAGAAGATATCGCAGTGGCACGTTTGCCACTACAAGAAAAGAAGATATCGCAGTGGCACGTTGCCACTACAAGAAAAGAAGCATGTAGATATCGGAGTGGCACGTTTGCCACCAAAAAAAAAAAAAAAAAAGGCGAAAGGAAGAGATCTGAGTGGCACGGTTGCCACTGCAACAAAAGAAGAAGTCAGAGTGACATGACATCCTCACGGAGAAAGAAATAGAGGAAAGAGAGAAGAGTGTGGCAAGACTACTCACACCTCAAAGACAAGGAAGGTGACAAGCGTCAGAACACGGTGCGCAAGTCCTGAAGAACACCCGTGGCACGGAGAAAAAGACCATCTGTGATGATACCTTCAGCGCACCTGGGATCGGCAGAGGTGAGCAGGCCGGACCATTCGAAACACCCACCTTTGGGGTCACACAGACACTGGACAACGCCAGCCGTGGTGACCCAGGGGCAGAGGCCTCAGGGATGCCAGTGAGAGAGCGTCCCCGCGACGAGAGATGGTCATCAGCCGCCCTCCAGCAAAGGTCCCAGGAGGATGAAGACATTGTGTGCGAAGACAGGAGCCAACAGCTACCCTCCAGGCACGACTGCAGAACCCGAGGTGAGACTTGTCGTCTCCTCTGCACCCACACGGATCGGCGTGCGAGTAACACGACACAGTACACCCAGCTCAGGACGAGCCAGAGGGCCTCAGGGATATCCCGTGGCAGGGGAACACCTGCGAGAGAGGCATCCTGGTGAGAGGGGTGTCTTGCAACCAATCCGTTTTGCAAAACAGAACACACGCCACAGATAAAGAAAAGGACTGGACGAAAAGACGAACGGCAACATCTAGCGGTAAAACCACAAGAACTCAACTGCGTTTGTCGCCAAGAAAGTAAAAGCGAAGGAAAGACTGTGAGAACAACTTCAAGGCAGAGCCGTCAAACAGACTAGATCCATCGAGCACCCATGACTGGTGCCACAGTGAACTGGTGATCGTCTGCGACAGGAAGAGCATCGTCCGCGACAGGAAGAACATCTTCTGCGACTCCAAGCAGCTGAAGCGTGAGCGATTCTGCAGAAGTTTGGTCACTGTATTACAACTGTGTATATCTTTCTTTCTCCCCCAGGTTGAACTTTGACGTTGGGTTTTGTTATTAAAAATTGGGAGGGATGTAGTGTCCAAGCATGGACACGTTCTAGTGCTCCGACCTGCTGTATTACACTGTACACCCACCCACCACAGACGTCACTGTGTCAGGTGACGCTGTCAATAAAAGGGGCCGAGCGCACGTGCTCGAGGCCATTCCCACTATCCCCAACTATGTGTCCTGTGTCCTCCTTCACCTAGCATGTGGGCCTAGGGCCCATCATTACACCTGCCACAACTCGTATGCTGCTGCACCGCCTTGCTTCAACACATTGGGTGTTTCTAAGGCCAAAGTTCCAATTGCATGGAGTTAGGACATATGCAGAGGCAGTATCATGGTTCCTGGCCTGCACAGTGCCCTCGGAGCCGGCAACATTTGGAAGATACATGATAGTGGCCCGAGCTGAGCTGAACAAGGTAACAGGCTCCAACAAGCAACAGCAAATTATTAAAAAAGGAAAAACGGAACTTTTGAGCCAGAAGAGGCAGAGGAAACCAATCGCTAGATGCAGGGTAGCTCTGCTACCAAACGCGGGTGGGACAGCGAAAATGGAGCACTTGTCCATAGCCTGGAGGCACATGTGAGTGATTTAACATTTGTGGTATCACGCAGCAGTGTTGAACATCTAGGAACCAAGCAAGTGAGAAAATACTCAAATTGGGCATATTGGTGTTGGTATTTGTTATTTAGAATATCTCTAAATAGCTCGGAAGGAATATTTTACACATTGTTCTCTTCATTGATGTGGTGGGAGGAGCAGAGATAGTTAAGCCAAATCGTACAGCACATGCACCTTTTATTCAAGGTCCAACTACAGTAGAAAGATATGGGGTGGGTTCTATCACAGCGACTGCATCCATAATGGGGGGATGGATTCTCCACGGCCATGCCAAATCATAAAGCACAAGCACTTTACATGTTAGGACCATGTGAATGTATGAGGTGGTCTTTTGAGCCAGCTTTTTAAAATCTGATTTTGATGGGAGGCAGCCGTAAGATGGGAAATAGAAATGCATTGACTTGCTTCCTCACTACTTACTAGCACTTTTTATTACAGAATTTTTTTATCTTATTTGTCTGCATATGTGTGTACTTGCAATGATTTTAAATAATTATGCAGTACATTTTTTCATTCATTCATACTGAAAAGAGTGTAGCAGGTGAGTAAGTTGATGGGAAAAAGAAGACTTCTAAATGACTTTGACTATGTGGCAGAAGTAGGGTCCGTGGCTATTCGGCTCCAGCATCATTTTCTCAGATGACGAGATGGTGGTTCCTTGTGAGGCAGACCAGGCAGAAGGTGAGCTGCTGATGTTTGGACAAGGCGAAGAGGGAGAATCAGAAAGAGGTAGCCCAATGTAAATTAAATTGACATGATGAAGGTGATCACAGAATCACAGAGAAACGTGTCTATATAGGAAGAAAAAGAAGGGCCCTCTTTATGATGCTTGGGTAGAAACAGCAGTTAGCTGAGACCTTTGGCAATTTGAGGGGTGAGAAAGAGTTCCTTATCAAATACCAATCCTACGTTGCACGCAGTTGTAAAAGGCTGGGGGATGGTGCCCAAGCTGAACGCTCACCAGTCTGTGCCCCACAATGGAGTCTCATATTGAACATGGATACAACAATAAGCCCAACTTTCTGTGAGGAGTCCCAAATAAAAAAATATTGGACATTTCATTTAGGCAATTTTACTTTTTCTTGTTTTTTCCTACAAACACATGCCAAGAGTTCCCTCTTTAGAGTTTGAGCTACCCTGGATGAACATCACCAGGTTACAACCTGATGATAAAGCATGCCACACTAACAGGTGAGAATCACTTAATCAGAAGAAAGGACTCTTTCTTCCCCTCTTTCCTCACAAAACCCTAAGCTTTGATTCGTTTTTGTTGAGCAGCAGATCTAATTGTGGATTACAATAAGAACCTTCAGTTTTACCTTAAAAGCCAAATATTACAGTTTAGTTCTCAGCTGTAAAACTCAGGGCCTCATTTATGAAAAGTGACGCATCACTGCGTGAAAACAGTGATGCGCCACTTTTCACTGCGCCCTCCCTGCGACTCCAGTGATGCGTCATATTTACAGTATGACGCATCATGTCGCAAGGAGTCACAGATACGTCAGTATTTCTGACGTATCTGTAGGCGCAAAAGTGACGCATCGCTGGAGTGTGTCACAAAAGTGACGCAACTCCAGCAATGTGTCCTTTCACATGGGGCAAGCCCCATGTGAAAGGGCCTGCGTCAGTCTTACGCCTGCCTTGAGGCAGGCGCAAGAAAGTGATGCATTTGCACCCTAGAAGTGGCGCAGTGAAATCTCGTAGATTTCACTGCGTCACTTCTACGACCCTTTGTTGCGTCAAAACGCCCCCCTTGCATACATTATACCTGGCGCAGGTATATTGTGGCGCAGGGGTTTACAAAGTGACGCATCTACCTAGATGCGTCACTTTGTAAATATGGCGCAACATGGCACATGTTTTACGCCACTGGTGCGTCACAAAAAGTGACGCACCGGCGGCGCAAAAGTGACGGAGGGGCTCATAAATGAGCCCCTGAGTTTTCTGTCAATCAGAGGTTTACAAATTAAATGTAAAGTCCGATGAGTATTTGCATTTTGTGTTGTATCTATTTATTATGTACAGCATATAACGGAATAGTTTTAGTTTTGAGGTGCAGAGAGTGTCAGAAAGGTATGAGGTAGAATGGACAAATTAATGGGAAACAGTGTGAAAGTTGGGATATTATCATGTTATGGATGACGTTTTAAAAATGCTTGACCAAAATGATTCTTGCATCCTAAACCTCCTTGACCTTTCTCCGCATTCGACGCAGTTAATCATGACAACCTCCTATCCATTCTGAAGAACAGGATGGGTTTCTCTTGTCGGGTGCTACAATGGTTCTCATCCTTCCTCCACTACAGATCACAAAGAGTCAAAGCAAACCACTCCCTCTCCCAGCCCTCTCCAGCACTCCAGCAAGGGTCAGCCCTATCTCCTATCCTCTTCAACCTTTTCTTGGAACCATTAGCTAATTCTCTAAATTCCACGAACATACTTTTCCATATGCATGCGGACAATACGCAACTTTATCTGAAAATCTCATCTCAGATAACATCATCTCTCTCAACACCACCCTAACGTCAATGCAAAATTGGTTTACTGAGAACCATCTCCTGCTCAACACCTCCAAAACTGAATTCCTTCTCATCTCTCCTCCGAACCACATCCCCAAACTAGACCTTTGGCTGAATCACCTCACTGCTTTCAACTGCACCCCTCTCATCATAGACTCTGCCAAATCTCTTGGAATCACCCTGGACAAGCACCTGAATATGAAAAATCACATCAGCAATGTGTGTAAGGGAGCTAATCATTTGATGATGACACTTAGAAATATCAAACCATTCCTTCCACAAACTGATTTCAAGCAGGTGGTCCAAGCGCTTGTCTTGCCGATGCTTGATTACGGCAGCGCTACGCTCTGTGGCCTTCCCAAATACACCCTGACTCCACTAAGGGCATCACTGAACGCTGTGGCTAGACTAGTTACTGACATCCCCATTCCTAAAATCTCTTAAATGGTTGCCCTATGAAGCTCGAATTCAGTTAAAGATTGCCGTTCTGGTGCACAAAGCCATTTCAAAACTCCCAGGTACCCAGTGCAAAAGCTTGAATTATCCTGTGGTGGTAGAGCCTCAAGAAGCGCTAACACTTTCCTCTTGAAACCACTCATCCTTAGCAAAAATAGAACTTGTCACCGAGCCTTCTGCGGCGCTGCCCCAAAGATATAGAACTCTCTTCCACCGGAAGTACGCAGAATATCTTCAACTACTACTTTCAAACTGGAAGCCAAAAGATTTCTAATTAAAAAATTCTTACCTTAATTGGGCTAGGTTCACCTGCTCGAAGCCATTAATCCCACACCCATTGTACCATCATTTGATGCTGCTCTTCCTTACCGCATAGTGTGCCCCCCTGCAAAGCCTACTATATACCTGTTTATTGTATTACTCTTTTTGACTTATTTGTCTTGTAATTATGCGATTTTTCCTGTTTTCTTTTTTTTTATTCTTACTTGATGTCGGCATTGCATTTATGTCCTTCCCTCCATCCTTTTGTTAAGCGCTCTTCGGAATCTTGGTCGCGCTATATAAAACTTTATAAATGAATAAATAAATTACAAACTAATAAGAAGTTCATTGAGCTTTGGGAAAGAGAATATACAGCAGAAGCTTTTGGGGTTGGCTTTCAAAGTCTTTAGAGTTAGAGTGTTTTTGCACACGGCAATAGATTGTTCGACAATTCTGTCATCACTGTGGTAAATTGTAGCCTTTTGCTTCTCTATTTGGTTATAGAAAATATTGGGTCCCTGTTTGAGTATAGTTTTCTTCCAGACTTGGTCTGTGTGAATAACTCGGCTGATAACTGGGAGTTTAATGATGAGTTCCTTTTCAGTAGTTGTCTGATGGACAACCCATTTAGAGCATTAGCTCCATATGTACTTTGACAAAATAAAAAGAATAGCTTTGTTTTGGACCATATGTAGTTTTTCAGAGTTCTTGGGGTTCTGAGGGAAACTGTTGACAAGTAGAATAGCCTGGAACTCGACGAGAATGATCCTTTGTGGTATGCCAGTGTGGAGCATATTTCAGAGTTGTTACAAAGGAGCCAATGTGCATTTTTCATTATTGCTTGGTTATGTGGAGGCAATGGAAGTGATCCAAGTCAAAGATTACTCCCAGATTGTGTGCTGTTTTCAGGAGTATCAAGGACTGATGGGCATTTGATTGAGAACACAGAAGCTTTTTTCTTACTGAACATTAGGATTTATGTTTCATATTTTAAAGCAGAGGACGTTTTTGTCCATTCGGGATTTTGAGGCTAACAAGCCAGGGTCAATGGCTAAGGTGTCAGGATTGTCTTTTGATGGAGCTGAAAAAGTATCTCAGTGTGGTCAGCGTACCTTCTGAATTTTAAACCCGTATGTGGAAATTACTTCAACTAAAGGTTCCCTTTAAGCTTTGAAGAGCACTGAGGGCATCTGTGTTTGATGCTGCTGTGCACTGATATGCAGTGTCTGAACTTGACACATTCTTTGCTGTGAGAAAAGACTGAATTTAAGGGCGTCCTTTTCCTCAAATGGTGTCAAAGGTGGCAGATAAATCATTTAGTAATGCATTTTGCCAATTGTCAGAAATGCTGAGACGGTTTTCCTGAAGTTTAGGATTCCTGTTTCTGTGCAGCAGTTTATTCAGAATCCTGATTGCTAATCTGGGGCTCGCTGGTGGGATTCTAGGGAGTTTATCGGAAACTGATGGCGCATTAGATTTTGTTGGCTTGGAACAGGACAGAGGAGGCGGGTGTATCGTTGGCGGGTATTGCTGCATTTGTACCCATTTATTTTAAGAGGGGGGTTACAATAGCTTGCTTTAGGTTTCCAGGGTATGTTCTCTGATCTAATAAGGCATTAACAATTTGAAACATGTCCTCTGCCAGGGTAATGATGAATGATTTAGTAAGATGTGAATATAGAGGATCGTACCATCAGCAGGAGGGGCAGAGTTTGTTGATCAGACCTAAAGATGTGAATATGGAGGATCGTAACATGAGCAGGAGGGCAGAGTTTGTTGATCAGATCTAAACCATCATTTGGTCATATGAATTCAAATTGACTGAAGATGAGAATGGTGTCATGTTTGTTGGCATGGGAAACTATTTGGTTAGTAAGGCAAGGATTTGAGGTGGACCCTTGGAAGCTATTCGTGATATTCCTTCTGATGAACATTATTTTTTGTGTGATGTGAGAGCTGAGATTATTACACAGCCCCTGGTACTGTGTAGTTGGAGCTGAGATTCCTTGTAGGGATGCCAGTTCTTTGTAGATTTAGAAGCAGTAATATGTAACTTGTTAGAAACTTTAAGGGCCCGAATACGAGTTTCGGCAGTACAGGGGCAGCTAGTATTCCACCGCTGCGCCCCCGCACTGCCGAGACTCACTGCCACCCACCCGCCAGATTACAAGTTATTTGTAGTCTGGCGGGCAGCGTTGAGTTCCCAGCCCGGTGCCTCTTTTAAAGGCCGCAGTGCCTTTGAAAAAGGCTCTTCCTCACAATGTTCCTGCATGGCATGGACTCAACAGTTCATGCCGTGCAGGAACAATTGTGCATGCACATATGGGAGTACTTGTTATGCCTCCCTGTATGCATGCACAAGCGGAGGGGTCATAGTGGTCCTGTAGGGCCCCCTTTGTTTCCACCCCTCCAAGGTTTACATGATGGAGGAACAGACATGTAAACCTTGGAGGAGAGGAAACTCGTAATATGCTTGGCGGGACCACAGTGGGCCCAGCGGTCCCAGGGCGGTCAGATCACCCAACTGACAATGGGATGAACGGACCACGGGTGCCGTGGTGGCTGGACCGCCATGGCTGCGCCACCATGAGTCTGGCGTTCTTCGAACTGCCAGACTCGTAATCAGGACCTGAATGCCTTTATGCTACAATATATTGTTCAATGAAAGAAATATGTGAACTCTTTTAATAATTATTGTGCAAACTTTAGCCAAATTATTTTTTTAATGGTTGACCAAACACACACTGACCCTCAACATCTTGGTAAGTAAAGCACTGAAAATTGTTGCTTTTTGGAAGTCCTCCATACATTTTGCTGGTCATTTTAAGGCGACATTTCAATTGATGACTTATTGGTTCAACATTATCATTTTCATAGCGAAAGATTTAAGTCACACCCTTTGTGCTTCGGTTTGTGTGCCTTTTCCTGGGTGAGGTGTGTTTTAAAATGTCCTATTATACTTTTTTTTTAACCATTTTTAAATGAAGTAAGGCTTGTTACAAAATGTCTTAAAAAATATGTCTGGTAAGAAAGCACAGTTGGAAAACGATCTGTGCAGAAACCTCAAGGTAACAATTTTAGATTTTGACAGGGTTATCTCAATCTTTTATGCATCGGAAATTATTGTAAAGCTTACCCATGTCGTGGTTGGGCAATTGTCTTGTGACAGTTTGGTTTGTGGCGTGTCCTGCTTGTGGCGTGTCCTGCTAATATGGTGATTAATATTAGCCAGTTTTGTTCGAAGAAGCAGTTTGAAGCGCATTGTCTTTTTTTAAGAACAGCAAATTATGTGATTTTATTATTGCATTGTAGAACATCAAGTGCATTGTATTAGAAATATGTTTTTTATTTTTTAAATGACACTGAATTGAATACAAATGACACACACTGAAATGCACCTGGGAACGAAATGTGCTAGTGTGACACAGACTTGAATTACGGAACAGCTTGTGTACAAGACATCCTCATAAGTGGTTGGTGAACTGTCGAGAAAATTAGCTTTTATTGCACATTGTTAGCAAGTGGACGTGAGTGTTGGAAGCAAAATAGTCTCAGCCTCTAAATGGCATTCCAAGTAAACTAAACTGACTAAGATCGACACCTTCTGCGGACATATTTTGAAGGGAAACTCAAGATATATTTCAATTCATCCTGATATGCCACGTGTGTCTGTCCTTCGACAGGGGATTTTAGTGGAGATCATCTTCTTCCTCCTCCCTCCAAAACCTTTTCAGAATACCAAGACCAAACAGTACATTTAACAGGATCATTTTCCAAAGAAATTGGCTAACACGTTCAAACTTTTAGTTTCACAGACAGTTGAAAAAATATCTGGCAGTGCAATTTGACCTGGCAGCTTGTTTCAAAATGTTCAACGCATCCCCTTTCACTTCTACACACCACGTCCCTCACAAGTAAATGATTAGCCATACACTATTAATCACAATCTACTTGGAAAGTACAGGATGGGAAATGAAAAGTCATGCATATCTCAAAATTCTAGGCCTTACACAACAAAACATTCCTTCCGGTTGCACAGATTGTACAACCTCACAGCTGTCACATATCATATAGGTTCAAATAGCAGCCATGCCCCTTATATAATGCAAATCATACAGATTTAAGTCTCAGAAAGCAGAGTTATATATATTATGATGGTTAAGACACATACAGCTATCGATATGGATGATTAACCTAAAATTACACTCAGATATAAAATTCAGATATTTGCAAATGTAATCATTTTGATGCAATATATGTGCTTCCCATTTTTAAGAATTATATGTTTTTCATATTTAATAAATGAACTCACATTATCTCCAATCACCAACTAAAAAGGACTATTTTTAACAACAAATGACAACTTTTAATGTGTGGCAATTGAGATAATATTGTCCCCAAACATCACCTTGTATTTTCTTAAAATGCTCTACAGTTACCCCTCCAACCTTACAAAGAGCCCGAGTACGATGTCAGGCGGAAAGCCTCCTACCAGCTGTCGAAGGCTTACTGTCCAACATCGTAGGTTTCAGTCCAATTGTTGTATAAGGATGACGGCGGATGGAGTAAAACCTGCGGGGGATACCGATGCGCTGCGGATGGGCTCAAGTCGCACGTCTCAGTGCATCGTAAGCCACTGTAATCCGCTAATGACATGGAAAGGCTGTCAGAAAGTGTCTTTGGGGTCCCTAGGAGGGCCCCCTTTACCCCTCGCCCTCTTCTATGGGACCTAGGGGGCACGTAAGGTGCCCCCCTTAACATTTGTGTGCCACACAGTGCAGGGATGTTTAAAAACATCCATTGTACAATGGTAGCTTGTGCTGTGGACCTTTTCTGCCCGCCGCACAAGCTGCCATTATAAAAAGGGTGTTTTCGACCGACCATAGGACTGATACATCCTAATACTGAGGTCGGAACTGCCGACATTAGGTCAGGCGGGTCCAGACCGCTACGTCCGCTCTACTTCGTAATGAGCCCCATTGCTATTATTTAAACACGCATTATCCTCAAATCTAAACATATTTTTCTGTACAAACATCGGTTTAGTTCCTTTTTTAAATAATCTAATTTTGTCCCTAAAAATCAGCCTCTTGTTTTCTGAAAATACACCGATCCGCACTTTTATTCTCATGTGTTCATAGATACACATAATGCTTACTATACCATCATTTGTGGGACAGAGGGCCAGATGTACAACCCACCAATTTGCAACTCCCAAATTGGGATGTATTACCGTGTCTCAGACACTGTTTGTGATTCCTAATGGGGTTGCAAATTGCATGCCTCATGAATATTAATGAGGCACAATTTGCGACCCCATTAGGAATGGCTATCTCTTCCAGGGATGGAGGCCTGCTGGGGTCAGCAGACCCCCAAGTCTGGGACTGCTTTTAAATAAAGCAGTCTTTTTTTTTTTAAATGCAGTCCGTTTTCCTTAAAAGAAAACGGGATGCATTTAAAAAACGGAAAATGAAACTTTTCAGTTTTATTTTTTTAAGGGCAGGCAGTGGTCCTGGGACCAATGCCTGCTCTTAAAAATACTTACTCACATACTCACAATGGGTAAGGGGTCCCCTGGGGATCCGTTCCTGTTTGCGAGTGGTTTACCATCTACTTGAAGTAGGTGGTAAACTGCGAGTGCTTTGCGGCCAAAAATGGAGTCGCAAAACATTTGTACATGGCATGATAACTCGCTATTAGGAAGGGACGCCCCTTCCTAATAGCGGGAATCGCAAATGCTATTTTGCGACTCAGTTACATGCCATTACCCATTTTTGTGGTCGCAAACGGGAGGATCTCCCGTTTTAGGCTGCAAAAAAGTGTTGTACATCTGGCCCAAAGCTTCACGTACCCAAGCTCAGTCTCACATGCCTACGTATTTGTTACTTTTTTCATACATGCATTTACTTAATGTTAACAAGGTGCTGCAAAAAGCGGTTCTAAAAAATAACAGTGAGGTTTAATTAGTGAATGACAGTTTTAGAGTTTGAAGAAATTGCATACAAATTTCCACATTGCCTGGGCCTCCTCCAATTCCAGGCATGCTTATGCTGAGGCATTTAATGGGTGGTAAACAGGCAAAATATCCACTCCACTCATGGGGTCACAAGAAGAAGCATAGAGAAGTAACAAAAGGACAGCAGCGATAACACTCAGCAGCCAAGTGTATTCTGTAGCCCACATATAAATTCCAATCTGGCTTTTACAAGGAGAGCCCATTCATGTGAACTGAAGGTCGTATGTTAGAATATTGATGAAAGAAATATCGTCCTACAAAAATATCATGACCTAAACATTCAGAACCAATTTTCTGTGAAAGTAAGTTCATATAGGCAAGTATAGATTTACTATTCTTAATTCCACATCCATCCCATGTACCTTGAGGATGCATATGACGTTAAAGTTTGTATATGTGGTGATAAGTATATCAAACCTATATTTACCTATATGCACTTAGGTTTATGATAGTTGGATTGGCAATATTTTAGCCTCAATGTTTTTGTAGTATGATATTTCATTCATGATATTCTGGTGCATTCCAAAACAACAAACTTTCAACTACTTGTACTGTGGAACCAGGTTCCTTTTTTAACATTCATTTAAAGAAGATCAGCCCAATACATATTTACAATGCACTCCCTGTAGAATAGCAGGGATGTTTCCAAGGTTAGACTACCCCACATTCGTCCTGGGAGAACATGTAGAGTCAATGAGCGAAAATGCAGTGTGTGGTTAAGTTTGTCACGTGACAACAAGAGGGCAGACCAATTTGTGGCACCAACAGATCCTATTAGGACACTCAATGGGACCTTTAGTCAAGGTTTCAATGTCCTTTCAAAAGAGTTAGAACTTTGCCATGTTCACCAAATATGAAGCATATCCCCTAATAGGCACCAACAGCTGTCACTGCTAACTTCAAAGTAAATGACATGCAGCCTCAATGGGGTTGGGTATTAGATGTACAGCACCTTGAAGGCATTTCCTTTGTGCTGTACACTGGTAGAAGAGCTAGCAGCTCTGGTCCAAATCTCATGCATCATATCTGGGAAACGAGCCCTTCAAAAGTCACTGCCCCTTACTTTCTAATTTACTCATATAGTGCAACTGCTCATCCATCCCCAAAATGCCAGTGGTTTTATGTAACTTGTGCAATGCCACCACAGTCTTTATATGTGCTTGCAATAGGCAAGGATTTGAAGATGTAAATGCAATTAATGGAAGTGGGGATCTCACTCTCTCAGTTTTCTAAAGATAATTTTACCTGGGTTTTTTGTAGACCAAGATAGCTATCATATGGGAAAATGATCTGAGCAATATAGTATATATCACTAATCAATTACTGGAATTATTATGATCTATATTGGAGCCCCCATTCCACCTATTCACTTGTTATGTTAGATGGGCAGAGTCATTCTCACATAGAAACTAACAGGTGAAAGGCATTTGGCATCCAAAATTGCAAATCCTATAATACATATGTGAATGATACATGCATTAATTGAAAACAAAAAATGTAATTATAATAAAAATATGAATACTATTGCTTAATGAGATGCATCTGGATATGTAAACATTTGCTTACATACCACATATTTATACTTTTGTATCATAGAAATCTGCAAACAAAGACACATATAAACTAAGTAAGTAAGTACATTTTTATTGTTTGGTCAATTAAAACCTTAACAATATAAACACGTAAAAAAAAAAAAGAAATTTAAAACATTATAAGGGAAAAAAGGAAAAAAATCACTGTACATCAGTTTAAAAACGAAAAAGGAAATTAAAAAGATCGTAAAATTATGTTGTTTAACAAATAATTTATCACATTATTATCCTTTTTCTGATATCAGACCTGGTGATGAACTTTTGTGTGTCTGTGCAAAAACTTTCAAAAATTTGATCAATTTACAGTTTAGTTGTATTTCCGATGGATTTAAGCTTGCTATTATTGCGGCTCTACAGGATCTGACACCTCTATCATTTGAAATTTGTCTAAGAAGGGTGGCTCGAGCATTGTGAAGTTGGTTACATATGCAAATTATATGAATAAAATCTTCTTTATGGTAACCGCAAAGTCGACATAATTTTGGCCCTTTATATAACCAAGTGGGCTGATCCGCTATTGATGGTAATTTTCCAAATCGTATCGCCATTAGTTGCTTTTTCAAGTAAATGGAAAATGTCACATTCAGATAATGGGCTGGTGCAAGTGTCTTGTAGTTGTTAATCACCATCCAAGCGTGCGACCTTGTCCTGAAGATGTTTTTATCGATTAGTAGTGAATTAATTTTTGCTACTTTATTTATTGTTGTTTGAAGTTTAGATAGGACACGTTTTTATTCCATAAATCTTTTGTGCAGGTTATTGTCAGGGAATAGTTTAAATATTGGTTGTAAGGTGATTTCTTGTTATGTTCAACTTCGATCCAAAGGGCTTTATTAATTGGTGATGATCCCACATTCAATTTCAGTCTATACCAAAGCTTTATGGTGGCATACATTCTCCCTATTGTTTCATTTATTAGGCCAAATTCAAGACGGACCTGGGCTGGAGAGGCTGATCGATCTACCTGAAAAACTTTTTTGTACGTGGAAACGATTAGTTGATTTAAAAGCTCTACATCCTTGCCATGAAAGGTGGCACTGGCATATGTAATTGTAGGGAGAATTTTCGCTGACATTACCGCTAGTAATGGTTTATATGATGGACCTTTCAACTTCTTTGCCAATTGGCTGAAGGCGAATATAAGTGTGCTAGTTCTCTGAGTCATATACTTTTTCTGTTCTGTATAATTTTGGAGGTTGTCTATGTAAAATCCCAAATATTTGTAGTTCTTAACTTCCTCTAATTGATTGCCATTAAGCCAGATGATCTGTTTACTTCTCTGCCGACTTCCAATGATCATTGTTTTTGTTTTTGATGTATTGATCTCTAGATTGTTCTCTGAGATATAATCAGATGTTTCGTTGAGGAGTCTTTGTAGACCGATCTTTGTTAGACTCATTAGCACCACATCGTCAGCATACGAGAGGTGCGTGAGTGCTAGCCCACCTAATTTCGGTGGGTGAGAGTTAGTACAGTCTAGCCTCTGTGCTAGGTCAGATAGGAACAAATTAAAAAGATGTGGCGCCAATACACAACTCTGTTTGAGGCCTTTTGTTGTGGTCAACTTTCTAGATAGTCTGTTGCCATCACCTATTTTAATTCTTATCCATGTGTTTGAGTAGAATAATTGTATTCCCTGTATTATCCTTTCGGGAATATTCCAGGTTCGTAGTTTTTTCCAGAGGAGGTGACGGTCTACACTGTCAAATGCATCCTTTAGGTCTATGTAACAGAGGTAAAGTTGTTGTTTCCTCTGTTTACATTTGTTTGCCATTAAGGATAAAGCTAAGATGTTTGAGATTGTCCCTATACCCTGCCTGAAACCTGTCTGATTCACTGGGATTAGATTATGGCTGTCTGACCATTCCTTAAGATCTTCCAGAATGAGTGCAGCGTGATATTTGACTTCGACGTCCAGGAGGGCGATTAACCTGTAATGTGATGGATTCTGCCTATCTCCACCTTTGTAGATGGGAGTCAGTATTGAACCCTGCCAATTCGATGGAATACAATTTAGGAGCTCTATTTCATATAAACTAGACATTTAGGGTCTCATTATGAGTCTGGCGGTCTGAGGAATTCCAGACTTCGGGGGGCCGCCGATGGCGCTCCAGCCCCCGCCTCACCTGCAGTCTGACCACCCCATTACAAGTTGGGCAGTCAGACCGCCATTGCACTGCGGCAACTGCCAGGGATCAGAAATCCCTGGCAGTGGCACGGTAGTCTTGAGACCGCAATATCCTTGGGGAGCCGTCACAGTCCTGCCAAGCATATTATGAGTTTTCTCTCCGCCATGGTTTTCGTGGTGGTTCCTCCTCCATGAAAACTGGTGGAGAGGAAACAAAGGGTGGCCTACAGAGCCCCCGTTGCATCTGGACCATGTTGTGTCCTCCTGTATGCATGCACCCCAGTACCTGCACGGTATGGACTGCACCAGTCCATGCCGTGCAGATACTGCCTTTGACGTTCCCATTACGGTGCCTAGGCACCACCACGGAAACACCAAATAACCGCCTGCCGTTGACTAAAAAACGTAATAATCTGGTGGACGTTGAGCACACAGGTTTGGCGTTGTGGGGCGGCGGCGTGATGGTCCTGCACCACCAAATTCATAATCAGGCCTACTTTGTCTATCACATAAAGGTTTTATGCAATGCAGTTCAAAAGTAAATTCAGTTCAAAATTAAATCAGTTAGTTTTTAGCTAACTGCAGCTTACTCTACTATTGTAGCTATCTCAGTTTCCTGGTTAGGGAAAAACTGACATTCACGTTATTCTATGGATATCTCTGTCTTCCAGCTGTTGTTGCATTCGGGAATGTTTTTTTCCTGGGATAATAGTGCCTGTGTAGTCATAGAAGTAAATGTTCTCTTCCCCATGTATTTTATAACTTACTGAATATGGAAATGTTAAAAAGACAATGACTGCACTATTCCTCGCTATTTTCATCTTTCTCAACTTGATTTGAAAAGTGTATGATTATTGTGTTCTTCAAGTACTATATATATAACTGTGACTTCAACACAGGAGACCTTGGAAACCATTCTGCTACCAGCAGGAGACTTTTTCCCTAATAATGCTTCCTTAGGTCTTTCGTTTTTTACTGGTGGTTGTTGTTAACTTCTTCTTTTACTATTACTGAATTTACCAGCAACACTGAAACTTGAATTTTTTCAGCTCTAGTTTGCAGTGTGTGTAGTGTGTGCCAATGAATCTATGGAAATCAAGCAAATCTATTACTTTCAAGTAAAGTAGTTCAAATGTCACTGCTGCCTGAAATGGGAAAGTAAATGCAGCTAGGATCTGTCAAAAAAATACAATAAGTATATGTTATTAAATTATTTGTGAAATGTTAATGCACATTAGAGGCCAGTTTTAAAGGTTAATAACATACAAATAATATAGATAAATGGTGAAAACAGGAGAGAACGCGTGGAAGGAGAGGGAGCCTGTGGACATGATAGTGAATGGAGAGATGAAAGCAAGTATTTAAGAAAGCTTTGACATAAGTATGAAAGTACATCATTGAGTTGGTCTCTAAAAGGAAACGTTGTGTTTTTAATTTGCTGGTCAAATTAAGCATGCTTGCTCCTGAAAAGTAACCCATTCTAATGAAACCTTAACGTTTGACCAAAAAGCATCCTGGATCTACAAACGTGTTTTTTTTTAAAGCAGACTGTACCCAATGGGGTGCTTTAAAAAAATTATTCTGGCATAAGAACACATCTGGGGTAGCATGTTCTCAAAACAGGACCACCCAATTTTATTACAAATGGAGAATCTTTCCATTTCTAAAATAGTTAACACACTTATGAGGTGTATGTAACTTTCCAAAGATTTAGTCCAACAATTGCAGCACAAACCATTGAAACAATTGTCAATCACCATGAGAAGACAATGCCCCTTTTACACCGCCTGCTAACTGCGATTTGTAATGATTCATAAAATGCTTTTGTGAGTTAGAAAGGCTTTTCTACTCAAAAAGAGTTTTAATACATTTCCCTTTACAATTATGTGGTTGCAATTGCTCTGGTTCTTAAGGACAAAAAGTATCTCTGGCCCTATTTTTCCCAAAACTCAAAGATTTGTCTGCTATTTATCCATTCTTTATTGGAAGCCCACATATTGTTCCTGGAATCTGTGATACACCTGGAAGATTACTATTTCATGGGATTCCCTTCACAACTGCTTCTTCACCTAACAGCTATATGTAAGAAATTGAGTTACTGGTTGAGGGGCGTGAAACCGTTCTTAAGCAGCAACTGCAACTCTTCTCAAGGTAAAGGCACAAACAAACCCTGAATTAACCTGTGCTCAACCCTCTGGAAGTTTGGCACAGAGCAGTCAAGCTTAACTCAGAGGCAATGTGTAAAGTATGTGTACACTATTTCCAACAGTAACACAATGAAAACACCCCACAAAAGGATCCGAAAAAAAAATGGAGTACTATTTAATAAATAGAACCAGACCAAAATGACAAAAATTCAATCAGTAGAACCAGAGATGGGCCATTTTAAAGATTTCATTTAAAATAGCGCCAGCAAGCACAAAGTGCCAAATGAGGATATCTGGTCCTTCCGCACCGGGACACAATCAGAAGTTCAGGCTGACTGTGATGGAGTGCGGGCCCGCTAAAGGAACCCATTTGGCCTGCTGAACAAAGTACCTTAAATACTGGTTTGTTGAACGTTGTGAGGATCGGCATCGAAGATGCGTTGCTCTGCCAAAGCAATGGGTCAGTTCCAGAGATTAAGCAAAGCTGCTGTGCGAGGTCCTGCGCTGTCATTGAAGATCATATCAATAAGCGTTGCGCAGTCAGAGGCGATAAGTTGGTTCTGTAAGGCTGCGAGGCTGCGATGCAGAGTCCGTTGTCAAAGCTGCTTTCAATTTGGGATCCGAGGGCCTGCACCGGGAATGCATGGTGCAGTGGCAGTTCTGATGAGTCAACAGGTTGCAATGAGGGTCTTTGCGATGGTTCAGATCCAAACAGCAGTGGTGATACATTGGTTCTGCTTTGGGTTTCACCACGCAACAGAGGAGATGTGTTGGGGCACCTTAGGCCCACTTCCAAAGGTTCAGGACTGGGGTGATGCCACTTAGCAGGGTAGACACACAGATGGCAGAGTCCCAGTGCTGAGGGTTGAAGGTTATTGGAGAATTCCTTCCCTGGGGCTCTAGTCAGGCGTCCAGTCAACTAGCCCTTGAAATCATTTTGGGTTCCTGGGTTCAACAGATATAGGCACAGCCCTTCTCACCCAGTCGGGAGGGTAGCAAACCTCAGTTCAGCACATCAGGGCAGCAGTCCTTCAAAGCAGCAGTCCAGCAGAGTGGGAGTCCGTGGAACAGCACAGCAGTCCTTCATTCTGGCAGTAACCATAGGCTCAGAAGGGAACTGAAGAGTTGGTGTCTGAGGTGCAGTATTTATACCCAGTTGTACCTTTGAAGTGGTAGGATAATCTTCTAGAGGTTTTCCTTTGATGTCCCTTGGCATGCTACCTTCCCTGTCTTGGCTCCAGACTAACTACAGGGGGTATGCAGCCCCTTGCCTGGAGGCAGGGCACAGCCTATTCAAGTGTAAGTAGGGCTTGGCCCAGCTCCGCCTTCCCATCCTGCCAGTGATGACCATCCACGCACACCTAAGCTCCCTATTGTGTGTGGTTCTCTAGGAGAAATACACAAAACCCAACAGTCAGCTACACCTAGCCATGTGACCCAGAGACAGGCTACAGGCACTAAATGGCTCAGGTAGGAAAATGTCAACTTTCTAAAAGTGCCATTTTCAAAATTGTAAGTTTAAAAGCGACTTCACCATAATCTGGGAGATTTTATTACAATTCTAAATACGCCAAACATGCTCCCATTGAGAAATTACAGCTTATTAAATATAATAAGGTAACCCCAATGTAGTCCTATGAGAGAGGTGGGCCTTGCAATAGTGAAAAACTAAATTAAGATGTTTTCACTACCAGGACATAAAAAACTTAAAAATTACATGTCCTACTTTTTAATACACTGCCCTCTGGGCTGTCCAGGGCCTACCCGATTTTCACAGGTTGAAATGGCAGCTAAACACTACACCCACAGGCTGCAATGGCAGGTTTGAGACATTTTTAGAGGGTTGCTTACATGGGTGGAACAATAATTGGTGCCGGCCCACTCATGGCATTTCATTTACAGGCCCTGGGTGCATGTAGTGCCACTTTATTAGGGACTTATAAATAAATTAAATATGCCAATTAAGCATAAGTCAATGCTACCATGTTTTTGAGGAGTGAGTGCATGCACTTTAGCACTGGTTAACAGTTGTAAAGTGCACATTGTGAAAATACTTAACAAGAAAGGACCCCAGGGCTGGTGAAAGGGGGAGATCTACGGCAAGGCCAACAAATGGAGAAGGAGGGCAAAAAGTTTGGGAGGAGATCACCCTAAGGCTCACAGGTCGGATTTTATGTCTGAAAAATGTGCTTAGAAATACCCTCTATGGTGTTAACTAGTCAAAAAAAGTTTTGGAGACGGAGAGTCCTTGTACAAAGTTATGTATTTCTCATGGACAGAACTTCACCAAAATGCTACTTAGAGGAATATGCCCTTTGACCTTTGCACTTAGCCCTTTAAAAGCCTCTCCTTTGCTGCTGCTGTGGGACAAGGGGAAACGCAAGGAATTGACACAAAAGACAGTAGCAACAGTCATTGAGCTTTGGTTGCTTTCCACTTCCTTCATGGCATCTGAGATTGGGATAGCACGGGAGGTTGGGAGTACCAAAGTACAATCCATGCATATCAGATGCTACCCTAAGCTATCCCTAATTGAAGTTCATGGTCTTTAACTTGCTTGGTATCTATGGGAATGTTTATGACACTTACAATGTTTGGGAAATAACACAAGCATATGGGGGTATCAGACTATATATTTTTAAGTGCATTCACCACACAAGTTTGTTCAGATCCGGCCAAACTCTTGCAGCAGAACCAGTACCACAATTGCAGACCTGGGCCAGTTTCAATATTGTCAGTGTCCATGTCATAAAGTCAAACCACATGCCCTAGGCCAACCAAAAAAGACAGCTTATCTAGGAATCTTACCTAGAACTGACTCTTTTAGTGTGTTTTTTCAGAGCAATATTACAAATGATGTAAAATGAGCCAGATGCCATATGTAGAATATGAGTACCAGAAAAAAAAAACTGCAGATATCTCCTCTACAATGTCCAGAAAGGAGATGTTAATTTGAAATTCTGCTTACAGGTGTTCACCCAGAGGTGAGCTATGCATTCGTTTGTTTTAGATTCAGTTTAAGACATACAAGCATTAAGGTGAGAACTCTCACGGATCCACACCGGGAGGTGACGAAGCACGCGTGTTCATGGGGAGGTGACAGGACATGTGTGACTTTTAGCACCGTATCAATACATTAAGTTCTCTTGTTACCTGTTTAGCTCTTTTAGAGCACTTCACTTATGTCCAAGGGCTTCCACGCTCAATGTGACAAGAGAAGTTGGCATAAAACCCTAATAGCTTTGAGAAATCGCAACTGCAAAAATTAAATTTTCCAATTTTCCCTTCTTTGCAGCGAATTTCTTTTAATGAAAATCATCTCCCCCCATTCTGTAACTTACACATAAAAATTTCTGTGAAGGTACTCCTGCATGATATTTTGGGAGACCCGTGCTGGAGTAACTATAACTTACTCCAGCATATTGTGATATGTTTGAACCCTTCAATATTAATAGTTTATTTTGTTTTTTACCCCGCCTACATTCCAGTATGACACATCAGCTCTCTCCATTTCTCTGCCATGTAAGGCCTCCTTGGGCTGCTGTATCAACGCAACTCGGATTCATCCACGGGCGAGCTTAGTAAGGTCGGGGGTGTGAGGTTCAGATTTCCCGACAATCACGCTCGCAAATCATAAAAAAAGTATATTATATGATAAGCCAGGCATGAGAGGGGCTTAAGAGGCAAGAGAGCGGAGTGCGGTTTGTGAGGCGCGTTTAAAACACAGGATTGTACAAAATAAGAAAAATTTTAAGACATTCAAAAGAGAGACGAAAGAGAGAGTGCATGTGAGTGTGTTTTTGTCTGTGTGTGTGTGAAAATCAAAGGGGAAATCCAACAGACACCTCACCATACCCGACTGAAACCTCCTGTGCCCAACTACGTACTAGATAATACAATGATACATTTATTTGGAGGTGGGGGTGTAACACCGCAAACACCGCCCTCCCGTCCCCCCACAAACCCTACTATGCCTCTGCTCGGATCCCCAGGTTTATTGCGGTAAGGTGGGGAGCGAATAGACCATATGGCCTCACTGTAACCTGAGTGTTTTTATCGATATTACTGTTCAAACGTCACTCACTGAAATGCCCACTATATATCGGGATTTTTTCAGAGGTTTGATTTTAAGTTGCTTGTGGCATTTGTAGAGCACCAATGGGCAAAAACAGTAAATAACCGGCAAACAGAACAAGGCAGCGAGCATCGAGTGGAAAGAAACTTGGTCAAATAAAAAGTCCTCAAGGCCCTTCAAACTCGCATGGTTATCAGGCATATTATGAAAATGCCAGATAATCAGCAATCGAAGTACCTATATGGAAAACATGTCACAGCCCGAAGGAACCAGTCGATTGCATTGTGCATTTAGAAGGATCGTTATTCAATCACTAGCTAGTGTCACAATAATTCTCATGCCCACAGCAAGCTAATGCAGGTCATGCTGCACTGGTGAGAGGCATCACTTTGTGTCCCAGTACGTCATGCCCAGTATTTAAATTTGCCCTAATAAGTTTTTTTCCAGCTGCTCCATGTTTGTAGCCAGGGCCGGCTTTAGCACTGGTGGCGCCCGGTGCAACAATGTTTTTTGGCGCCCCTCACCAATGATCACCTCCGCCACGGATTCCCTCCCTACCACCCTTTAACAGTCTCCATAACCACTGTCTCTAAGATACATTTAATACATTTTATAATATCACTCATAAAAGTGAAGGGTGTCAGAGCACTGTACATAACGCACACATTACACAGAGACTGTCAATCATAGGTGTGTAAATCAGTGTATAGGATATGTTACATAAGACAAAGGACAACAAGGGGTGAATTCACATGTCATCCATATTGGTAGGGAGTATAGCTGAAGAGTACTTGGTCTGGAGAAGCACAAACTCTGAATTTAAAATGTAACACAATGGATTGGGGTTCTCTTTATTAACAAGAACTGATTTGTACCCAAGTGAACCCTTTTCGCAACATTAGAATAATGGAAGTCTGGAGAAAAAAAAACATACGCTCTAATCTATACCTTGAGGTCTGCAAGCAGTTCTTTGACAGTTAATAGCTCACTGTAAACTGCAACTAACAAAAGGAAGTCTCTGACTAACGCAGTAACCTATTGACCTGTTTACATTACATTCACTTTGTGATCTGCATGGTACATGTTCTGTGCAGCATCATATTAACCCTCTGCACTACCCAACCAAGAATCAAAACTTCCTCGAGTCAAAACTTCTATTCGGAAGAACATCAATCACCGGAGTTTTCTTGACATTTTAATTGCTGCCTGAACATTGCTAGAGGCCAGGAACAAGGCAGCAGGTGCTTTTAAGCACAATATAAACTAGAAAACACCAAACAGGTGCCCCCCTGCGAAGTCAGAACCCAGTGCGGTGGCACCAGTCGCACCGCCCTAGAGACGGCCCTGTTTGTAGTCTAATTTTGAGTTGTCAAGTACCTCGACCATTGACATGTATTTCCTAAGCTATAAAGGAAATGGTGCATATGTAATTATTGTAAATTGAAAGGAAAAAGATCATATGGGTGTTACAATATAAGCATTCAATATAAGGCCACCCTTCCGGAAGCTCAGGTCATCCAGTAACTGGGCTACCAACTTTAAGAGTTGGTGTTACCTCGGGAACACTGGCTCCTTTAAGCTTAAGGCGCTATTTTATCCAATTAGCCACAGCATCCAGATTTTCAGGCACCATTAAAATGCCTTCTGTGGATCAAAAAATACAAGCTACATCTGGATATTATTGGCCTGGAGTCCTAGGGTCTCCGGGCAGCATCATAAGGGGGTTCTACAAATATGCTGAGTAAAAGCAGGAACAAGATGCCCTCAGGGGAACGCTACATTCAATAGTCTTGGTGGATGACAAAGATTTATATCGGCCGTTCTCTTTCTATAAGACGTAAACAAATAAAGAGGTGGATAAGATACCCTAAGATATCCATTGACACTGCCAGGATGGAGTGATTCAAGATGTTGATGGCGTGAGAAAGTTCTATTCAGAATAAAAGGCATAACGCTCCTTCAGTATTCATGAGCAAGATATCATTTGCCTAGCACAAACTCGGTCTCTAATATGGGGCACAAACTAGCCTGATGATGGCATATTAGTTCGCGACCGACATTATATAAACCAGCAAACATAAATAAATATTTAAATACTGAATATTTTCACACTTGTGAGTCAGTGATAGTTTTTTTTTCATTTAAGAACCAACACAGAGCCTGATTTAAAGTTTGGCAGACTGAGGCCATCCTTAGGGACCTCCCTCAACCAAGTCTAGAGTTGTTCAACAGCCCTGCAGAAAATCCAAAAGACTGATTACAGGATACCTGTCAATGTTGTAAAAGTTTGATGGACGACTCCGTCAAACAGGACGACCACTTGTCAAACTTTTACACAGTTTTTCATTTTTCAAAAATAACCTACCAAAGCGGTAGTTTGTATTTGAAAAATGAAAAACGAATAACTCTCAAATGAAAACTAAATAAGTGTGGATTGTGAGTTTGGCGGAGAGGGCACTCTGTCGCTGCTGTATCGACTTTACTAATCTATCAATCAGCCCCATAGCCCTTAGCTTCTTTCGCTCATTGCAAGTGTCCTCTTACTTCCAGTGGGTCCAGTAATGCGAGTTGCTGATCTCATCGAAATTACAACTCTACAAAAACAGCACAGGCCCAGTGCTATTTACTCCGAGAGTCCATCTGCTGCAAACAGGCGGGCTCTCTGGGTGAAATACTGGGGGAAATACAGATTGACCATCTGAACCAGAATTGCCAAAGTCTTCTGTAATCACAAATTTCTTAGAGTCTCCTCATGGTCCAGATATTAATTGACCCGTCCTTTCGCTCTAGAGTTACTTTGGATATAGTAACTCTGGGGGCGGTAGGGGAGTAAAGGCTACATTACTCTGGGGCTCATCATGAGTTTCAAAGGCTGGCGGTGTATAATTCTCTAAGCTGTCATTTTTCAGTTGTTGAACCTGGTGAATAGTGGGAGACCCTTCCTTCCTTGACTAGAGCACTGAGAATATCATTAACACTGTTAAGGGTTACAGACTTTCTGGTCACTGAATTGGCTGCCAGGAAATCCCTGACTTTCTTTATGAAGACAGAGTAAGTATACAACCAAGTGCCAATATGTAATGGTGCCGAGTAACTTAAAGCCATTCCCAAATCGAATTTACATAAGATGCTAGATTTACATGCTCATTTTAATCCACAACAATATACTTTTTATAGGTGGTTCATGATTCTCTGAAATTAGAGTGATCCTCACCCTCTTTCAATCAATCAGTGATTTATAGAGCGCGTTACTCACCCGTGAGGGTCTCAAGGCGCCTCTTTGATTTGCACCATTTGATCTCTAGTGTCCAGCAGTTCTTTTTCACAGAAGCCAGCGGTGCATTGAGCAAGGTGCGGTTCTTTGGCCTTGATGCACTGTTCTTAGTATGTGCAGTCCTATCATCAATAGTTTGACCTGCATTTTTTTTTTTTGAGTTTGAAAAGCTTTATTAGCAGTTAATAATACATAAACATATCAGCAGTGCATGGACAAAAATGCAAATGCAAAAAAGAAACATGTGAAATAGCTGATACATTAAAAGAGAAGAGTTAAAGCATTTTTGGGGGATTTTAACTAGGGTAAAGGGGGGAGGGGAGGGAGGAAGGGGGGAGGAAAGGGAATGATCATGACTGATAAAGGAGAAATAGGAATAAGCGTGTAAAAAACCGAGAAAGGCATACCAAAGTACGTATCATAAATAGGTAAATAAATAACTAAAGAAGAATTTTGAATGAATTGATAATTCAAGGAGGTTTAAATTTATCAGAGCTAAGGTGTGAGTTATTTTGCAAAACCATACGATCTAAAAATGAGGTAAGGGGTAACCAAAATAGATCTCTATTAACAAGTGGTTTACATGAGGAGGCAAAAGCAACGTCCAATCTATGGAAATGACAGAGGGTATTCCACCAATGTTGTACGGAAAGCTTTGTGAGAGTTTTCAAGTTGAAAGAAATGTGTTGAAAGGCTAGAGCAAGCATAACATCATAAAGGCCATGGGCGTGTGGGGGAAGAACAAAAGAGTCAGAAAGGCTTCCAGCAAAGAGAAGAGGTATAGAATAAGGAATGGAAATTGAAAAAAGACGGGATACATATGACCAGACCCTCTCCCAAAAAGCGGAACCAGGAGGACAGAGAAAGAGAAGATGAATGAGATCGGCATTAGAAGAGCCACAAGTCCAGCAATTAGAGTCAGCAATGGAGGGAGAGAACCTTGCCAGAGAAACAGGGGAAAGATAAAGTCTGTGGTAAAGGAAGAACATAGATTGGGTAAGAGAAGCAGAACGAGAGATTTTTAAAGATCTTGACCAAAGTGTATCCCAGAAAGTGATAGACCATTCGCATTCCAGATCCGATTCCCAAGAAAGTTACAATTTAGTTTTAGCACGATCCGGATTGGGAGCTAGAAAATATTTATATATAAGAGACGCTTTAGGGAGAGTAAGAAGTATTTTGAGAAGTGGATTTTGGGTGATAGACGAGGATGAAGGTGGAAGAGAAAAATATATGTCAAGAATAATTGTCATAAGAGTAATAAACTTCTGAAAAAAGGAGCGAGGGCAATGGAATAAGGATTGAAAGTGAGGAAAGGAACAAGGAGAGGCTCCATCGAACAGATGCTTCACCCAAATAATACCCTTTAATCTCCACTCCTTCCAAAAAATGGGTCTATTCTTGAGAAGAATAAGCGAGTTATGCCAGATAGGGGAGTCTAAAAAAAGATTTGCGAGAGAGAGAGTTAGGAAGAACTAAAGATTTCAGAAGAGAGCATGTGTGCTTAAATAGGGGGGAAGAGATATTAGAGGGCTTGGAAGAAAAACGTATAACTTCGTTGAAAGAAAAGGGTGATAATAAAATCTGTTCAATGGAAAACCAAAGAGGAGTAAAGGGGGAGAAATCTGATAGGAGCCACTTTGAAGCTTGGCGAAGGGAGAAGGACTTATGATAAAGACGAAAGTCCGGAAAGTTCACTCCACCGTTGGATTTTGGTTTCCGAAGCGACGCTAAGGAAATTCTGGATTTCTTATTCTTCCAGAGAAAACTAGAGAGACATGAATCAATACGCTTAAAATATATAGCTGGAATGTGAACGGGGAGCATGGAGAGTACATAAATTAAAATTGGGGCAATCATAATTTTAACCGAATCCAACCGACCCCACCAAGAGAGAAAAAGAGGGTTCCAAGAAGAAAGGATCTTCTCAATCCGAGATAAGACCGCGGACATATTTAATTTAATTGAAGAGGTGATGGAATTGGAAAACCATATGCCCAGGTATTTGATCTTTGAACTATTCCATGCAAAACCAGCAGTAGAAAAAGAATGGGGGAGACAGAATTTTGTGAGAGGGAGGATTTCAGTCTTGTCAGAATTAATTTTATAACCAGAAACTAGCGAGAAGGATTCGAATTCAAGCAATGGAGGAATAGAGGTTTCAGGAGCAGAAATAAATAAGAGAATGTCATCAGCGTATGCAGACAGTTTTAATTGAAGATCACCATGAGGAAATCCAGAGATGGAATCATTGGAGTGGATAGAAGTCAAAAAGGGTTCAAGGGCTAAAACGAAAAGAAGGGGTGATAAAGGACAACCTTGACGAACACCACGCTGAAGAGAGAAGCAAGAGGAGACCTGGCCATTAACTAAAACCGACGCCTTAGGAGCAGAATACAATAAAGAAATAAGCGATATAAAATTAGGACCAAAACCATGCCAACGTAAAGACACAAACAGAAAAGACCAGTCTACTCTATCAAAGGCCTTCTCTGCATCAACAGATATAGCAGCCAGTGAAATAGAAAGAGAGGGGACTTTATTCAAGACATTGAGAAGTAGACGTGAGTTGTCAGAAGTGAGCCTACCCTTAACGAAACCACATTGTTCCTTACCGATAAGATGAGTCATGAGGGGATCTAACCGTAACGCAAGTAGCTTAGCAAATAGCTTATAATCAACATTAACTAGCGAGATCGGTCTGTAGTTCTTACAAAATTGGGGATCACGACCTTCCTTGAGAATAAGACAGATAGTAGCTTCCTGAAAAGTACCCTCTGTCTTACCATTTGAATAAAATGATTGAAAAAGATTTAAGAGTTTAGGGAGTAACAAATCAGAGAAGTGCAAATAAAATTCCACAGAAAACCCATCCGGGCCAGGTGTCTTCCCTTTAGTAAGGGTATGAAGTGCATTGGAGAGTTCAGTAAGGGAGAGATCTTTTTCAAGATTGAGGAAATTAACCTGGGAATTAGAAGGAGAAGGAATTTTATCAAAATAAGCTTGGATGAGATCAGAGGAAGGAGGAGATTCTGGTGTATAAAGATTTTGATAAAAGAGTTTGAATTCATTAAGTATATCCTGATTCTTATGTAGAAGGGAATTGTTGGAGGAATAAATAGAGTCTATGAGAGTACGTTCTCTGCAAGTTTTTAAATAATTCGCCAAGAGTTTCCCCGCCTTATTACGGTCACCATAGAAACGAGCGCTGCTACGAAGAAGTACAGATGAAGCATTATCGGTTGTAGATTTATTAAACTCTAGCTTAGCTTGTAGCAATTCTGGCGAAATGGAGGTCTTTGAGGATGTATAGAATTTATGCTCCAAGGACTTGATACGCGCAAGTATGGTTTTCCGCTTCTGAAGATAGCGTTTCTTTTTCTTGGAAACAAAGTCAATAACATAACCCCGCGCAGTGGCCTTAAAGGAGTCCCAAAGAATATGGGGGGATGAAGTGGATTGACAATTGAGTGTAAAGAATTCATTAACAAAAGAGCGGAAAGAGGAAGAAAAGAGACGATCGTTGAGGAGAGAGTTATTAAAGCGCCATCGGGAAGATTTAGGATGTGGAGGGAGTAAATCAAGGTCGGTAACAATTGGAGCATGGTCAGAAATAACAATGGGTTCAATAGAAGAGGACAAAAGATTTTGAGACAAGGATTGAGAAAGAAAGATATAGTCTAAACGAGAAAGAGATGCATGAGGAGGAGAGAAAAAAGAATAGTCAAGAACATCAGGATGGGAGAGTCTCCAAGAATCAATGAGATGTGCTTGAGAAATAGTGTTAAGGAACTGTTTGTGAGGCTTGTGTGGAAAGAAACGAACAGAGGATTTGCGATCAAGAAATGGGTCAACAATTTGGTTGCAATCACCACCTAAAACAAATAAATCATTTTGAAATTGAATACATTTTTGAGTAATCAAAGGCCAGAAAGAACAATCAGGTTGCGTAGGACCATAAACATTAAAAACAGTTAAAGGAATAGAGTTAATCAACAGTTTAGCCAGTATCCATCTACCTTCTGTATCATGTTCTTGCAATAAAGTTGTACATTTCAATTTTTTGTGACATAGAATGACAACACCATTTTTTTTGTTAACAGAAGGAGAGGACAAAACTGTACCCACCCAGCTTCGCTTCAGCTTAAGTGATTCAATTTCTGTAAGATGGGTCTCTTGCAAGAGAACTATATCAGGATTGTAAGAGGCCAAGTGGGAAAGAATTTTCTGTCTTTTAATAGGATTGACAAAACCCTTTACATTCCAGGAGATAACTCTGAATGGAAAGACAGAAAAAATGGAAAAGGAATGGGGACTAGGAAACTTAAATCTAAATGATAAGCAATAGGGAAAGAAAAAATACACTGTACTTTGATAGGATAAATGGAGCCTTTTATATTGCAAAAACTAACGCTGAATAAAAAAACATTAACAAACCAAAGAGAGTGAAACAAAACATGACAAATTGATACAAGATAGAAAAGGAAAAAAAAGGGAAAGAGAAAGAAATGGAAGGGGAATAAAAGGTCAAGGGGAAAGGAGGAAAGACAAGGAAAGACAGCACATGTCCAATTAGGACGACTGAAAAAACATACCTGAGGGGAAAAACAACGGGAGTACACCGGGGCAATGACGGCGAGCGAAAAGACGGAACACTCTAATCCGAGAAGCTCACAACACACCGGAGGAAATAAATGGGATGAGACGGAATGTACAAATTATACAGATATACACAACACCTGTGGGAGATAAGAAAAAGTAATTAAACAAACATCTTCAAACGAAACAGATGAGAAAATTACCTAGGATACCGACAAGAGAAGAAAAAGAAGAAATAATTGGAAAAAACAACAGAAGAGAAAAGGCTTTTTAATTTACAAATGACCAAAAAATGGATATATCTAGAAGGCACAAAAGGAAAAACAGGTGACAGTACGCATATGAAAAATACATTAACCAAGTAAGAAACAACAGCATAAGTATACCATCATAAACTGTATCAGAATGTAAAATAAATATCAACCAACAGAAGGACCAGCCGTGTCCATGTTACTTGAAGTGTGAGAATGAATGAATTTCTTGAGTTTCACAGGGTCCTCAAAGGACAAGGTACGGTTCTGATAGGTCACCTTAAAGGTGCAGGGATGAAAGAGGCCATAGCGGGCTCCAAGAGAGCGAAGTGGTGGACGAAGATTGAGAAATTCTTTTCGCCTGGCGGCCGTGACGCTGGAGACATCTTGAGATAAAAAAACGTTTTGACCAAGCCACAAAACCTGACGCTTAGCTCTAGCTGCAGAGAGAACAGAAAGTAGATCAGTAAACTTTAGAAAGAGGATGATGACTCCTCTGGGTCTGGTCGAAGTTGTAGAAACGGAAGGACGAGGACCAAGTCTATGTGCTCTCTGGATATTAAGGACCGTAGAAGGGGGCATATCCAACAGCTTTGGTATGAAAGTGGAGAAGAAGGAAACAGGGTCATCTCCTTCGAGGGTTTCAGGAAGACCATAAATTCGTAGATTATTCCTTCTATTCCTATTTTCCAAATCCTCAGTATGTTGTTGCAATCTGCGCACTTCCTTTTCCAAGGAAGAGAGTCTTTGAGGGACATCTTGGAGAGTAGAAAATTGATGCTCCATTGTAGACACCCTATCCTCCATTGAAGACCATTTTTCCTCCAAAAGTTGCATTTTACTATTTGTTTCCTCCACAAAGGGACGCAAAGCGCGTATTTCCTCCAGCAAAAGCTCCATGGAAATGGAGGAGGGCGCCTTGTCAGGAGAGGGAGGATCCTGCTTCAAACGCTTGGAGGACGTGATAGGAGGAGATTTCTGAGGCGCAGACTGCAACCAAGGAGTACGAGTAGAAGATGTACCAGCCATACTTTGGACAGGCGATGAGGTTGCCGTGTGCAGAGCCGAGGAAAATGAACTTGCAGGATTATGACCTTTCGGTACAAATATAAATTGAGGCTTCCGTATTCTACCCATATAATGAGTTACTGAGACAAGGAAAGAAAAATGTTAGTGTGAAGGTCCCAAAGACCCATCAAACTCCAGCGGCAGCAGATTCAATTAAAACGCAAGAAAAAGTCAGGCGCATGTCAGGCAAAGGCAAGTGTTTTGGTGATGAGTAAAAAATTAAGCCAAAATGATGCCAGACCTTGAACGTGAGGAGACATTCTGAACTGCATCACAACAAAGCTCCATTCGTCAGGCATATGAGAGAGCTAAAATGGCGGCCAGCCTGAGGAGAACGCATTCGCGCTAAAAACAAAAGAAGCGCGACGCGTTACCTCGTAATAAACCTTCCATCCTGTTGCCACACCACTCCGATCAGAGGAATGATCGTTTCCGTGGTTCTAACGATGCAGGAACCGCATTTCCGATGAAAAAAACGATCCCGGCGTTACGGAGCTCCTCCGTTAGGCGGCCATCTTATTCGGCGCCGAAACCACGCCCCCCTTGACCAGCAATTTTGAAGGACAATAACAGCCGTTTGCATGATGCAGTATCCTCAGGAGTGTTAAGCAAGGAAAGTGCTTTGTTCTTGCCTTCCAACAGAAGATTTTTCCTTTGGTATTGCATGAATAGGGGTGTTTTAGCTTCCTTGCACTCTGCCCATACCTTACTAAACTTATGATGTTTAGGCATAGAGGACCGATTTTGTCAGCCTCAGAGGGAACTAGAAGACAGACAAGCATGTCTCATATATAAGAACTCCATTCAAGTTTATCAATGCTCTATAATAACACATTCCTTCAATTACTCTTTAGTACTTGAGCATTTAAACATTACTTAACCTCCAATGTTACTTATGGAATTCTTGTAGTGAAGCAAAAAGTGTCTATTTGTGAAAATGATTTTTACCTCATTTCATCCTGCTGTACCTTGCTTCTTTTAGGAAAGATTAACCTATGGTTCTATGGGCCAGAAAACAAATCTTTAAAGATTATCTGACATATCTGAAACACTTCACTTTTGGCAGACAATTATTAATGAAACCCACATTGCCTCACATAAAGTGGTTGCAGTGCTTAATTTGAGCCAGTGGTTTCCAATGCTCGTCACTTAATTATCAGCACTGGCACTTATGATAGTCTGCCACATGGTGGTGCTGTTGATCTAATTTAGAGATGAGGAGAACAACAGTTGTTTACTAATTAAGGGGCACATGCATCAAAGGTTTTTGCGAGCGCAAACGGTGCGAATCGCAAAAATTGTCCGTTTGCGCCCTCAAAATGGCCTTTTGCGATGCATTAAAGTGTTAGGCACTCGCAATTTAAGAAATCGCAATTTATTGTGATTTCTTAAATTGCAATTGCATTTAAGGAAGCACAATTTGGGATTCATCATGGGAAAAGCATGATCCAAGATTAGAACTCATTCATGCTCAATAAAGAAACTAAGGAATGATCTCATGAACCAACCTTTGTTGATATTCACACTGTCATGGGTGTTGTTATGCTCTTTATTTACCTATGTTGTTTTTCTTCTTCAAAGCTGAGATACATGGCTTCTTGTCAGTATTGGTGTGTCAATATCTGTCTGGACACATGGTCTTTTTAACCCACCCTATTTAATGTTTATATGCTGTGACCTCCTGTTGCATTGCTGAGGAAACATACAGAGCCTGATGTATTAATATATGTTGTAGTCACAAAGCCTGCGATTTCCAAGACAACAGGCATTGCAACTGCTAAATCCAAAGCTGCATTAGATCAATGACACATTGTGATTTGCAAATGCTAAGTGAGATGAAATATACACTTTGCGACCCATTACAAATCATAAGGAAAAGGAGGGATGAAATGAGTTGAAACTGATTAACAATTGAATGTCACAATTGTTTGCTAACCCAATTATGTTTGCAAACCATTGATTGGATACTGACACTCAAAAAAGGGTTGTAAAAAGTCACAAAGAGGACGTAGTTAATGAGGTTCAGTTGTGAGTATGGGCTGTTGGCATTAGGGAGAATGCACAGCAGTTCAGAGGACCTCTGCCTGCTCGCCCAAAAATCCTTCTAAGCAGGCCATTTTCCTGTAATTCCAGTCTATTGATCAAGCAAAGGAGAAGCGATATACCAAGCTGATTTTTTGCAATTTGGAACGCAGGGATGTAGGTACTGTATTGTATTGTATTGTAAATGGTATTTGTAGAGCACACTGTGACCAAACATGGTATCCTGGCGCTGAGGACTACTATGTAGGGAGACAGCAGATTGAAAACTGAAAGGTGAGTCTCTAGTGCAGATATAACCAGGTTTTCAGTGCTTTCCTGATTTTAGTAAGTCAGACTGACTATGCTGTTCCTAGGAGGCCAACATTCCCACATTCCCAGCCCTTTAGGTAGGAATCACAATCATATGTAAGCCTCATTACAATGAATGGGGTGGGATTCAGAAAATCCTACCCATAGTCCATTTTGTGCGGTGACGGATCAATACATCCATCGCAGCACAAAACAAGCCCTTGGCCCCAAATCAGTCACTGTGCAAACTCTACTGTGCAACAGAAGGTCTCAATATTTTGGCATATTAAACCAACAAATGTTACAATATGAATAACCCTTCTTATTGGATAGCATCGTCCTTACCATGCAGAACTGACTGCACCATTAAAGAGAGAGTTATCAAAGTATCTCTGGAATTACTCATAACCATTGGGATTATTAACTAATAACTGATAACCTTTTATTGTAAATCGGCTTCAAATGACCAAATGCACTTTGACTGGATCCCAGAGGGTCAATATCAACCGAGGCGATTCACAGACCTGAGACAAGCTCACTAGAGCATCAATCCACATATCACTATTTCTTCTTCCCTTCTCAGATGCCTGTGAGGATCACAGAGTTCTAATAGCGAACTAGAATGTTCACCTCGCTCACAGAACCAGCCTGCACCGGGAAAAAAATGACTGGACACATCAACTTTAGAATCATTCTCTTTTTTTATATAAAGGCTGCATATGTACATGGAAGTGGTTCTCTTTTCTACTGCTACAATATTCTGAAATGAATGAGTCTCCAAAAATGTTTCCTTCCAGGTGTTTAATATTTCAGTGTTCCCAGTCTATGAAAATTGTGAAGCCAAGACTGTTTATTCTGTTTTTAAAAAATGATTGCCTCATTGGCTCTCTCATTTACAATGTTACTAATTTTAAAATATTTTTAATAATTGCTTTTAGGTGCTATCATTTGGGAAACAGCCATTACAACGCGGTCATAACCACGCGTGACCGTCACCACGAAGCCATTACCACGCATATGCCTTTACCACGCATGCTTTTACCACGCATGCTTTTACTATGAATATGCATTTGCTACGCATGATAAAGGCATAAGCGAGGTAATGGCTTTGTGGTGTAGGTCACACGTGGTTATGACCGGGTTGTAATGAGTGGTTATGGACGCGTTGTAAAGGCATGCGTGATGCATGTGTGCGTTGTTATATCATACATTCCTATCATTTATATAGTAGATGGAGAAGAGTTGTATAGAAAAAGAAGTATATTGATGTGTATTTTATAATGTCCTTACATTTACTGAAATTGATTTTGAAACGAGGGCACACCCTGATCATGCAAATACTGACCAAAGGACGTGGGAAAAGTCAAAAGAAATATCAAATATCCAAACAGCAACTCATTCAGAGTGTTGCACCACTCCTCGTAGCACACATCCATTCATTTTACATATGCTACATGAAAAAATCTATTTCTATTCACAAAAACGGAAGATTGAAAAGATCTATTTGTATCAAAATGTTGCTATTCTAAAATGATGGAGGTATTAAGTGACAGAAGATGGGCAGTCTGAAGAAGCAGATGTGAAAAGGAGTTGCTATAATTATGTAGGAATTTCTCTCGTTACTTCTTTTTGCTCTTTAAAATATAATATGCCATAAATTACTGAAACCCTTACTTTTCACAAGCATTTGATTTCATGTCTGCATCAATCTGTCAATGCATATTTACTTCAGTCTGCGCCTTAGAAAAGGCTTTAAATTCAACAGATCATATCTCAGGAACACAACATCCAGGAAGGCCTTACTTTTGTCATGAATACGAAAATTAGTATTCTAGTTGTACATTAGTACTCCCGGGTGAAACTTGCGTGGAACCCCAAAGATTTAACACCCCGACCGCTGCTCGTGATGGAAGTACATGTTGCATGCCAGTTCTTTTCTCTCACATGGATTTGTTCTCACTTTAGCTTTCTGAAGCATAATACCCATGACAGAATTAAACCCCTCATTTTGTTTATTTTGTTTAATCTTCTGCATAGGAAATGCTTTCCGTTTTACAGTTCTTATTCCGGCCATATGCTGTCCAGGAGTGTCTAATTCTTTTACCAATTTGAAATATAAGCTTTCTAGTTCTCTGCAGTGAAGTTCCATTAGAACACTTGGAAATCTTTTCTCACACAGACGAGGATGGGATTTGTGAATTGATAGAAACTATATTCTCATTTTAGCTTCTGTCTCTCTAACCATAATTTCCATGAGAATCATGAGAGAAAATCTTCTTCTGTCAAACAAGATCCTCCAGCAGAGGATCAACATTTTTCAAAGGGTAAAAGCACCTCACAAATCACCACAGTTCTAAGGTTAGCATAGCACCAATAACTAATTGATATTGTGTCTAAAATCTCTGGTCACTGTTTCCATATCCTTCTTATTGTGATTTTCAAAACGAGGCCTTCACCACAGTGCTGTTCAATGGGACTAAAATGGCAGAACGTTATCACAGACCCACAGGCAGGCTTCCTTTAACCTTTCATCTAAATAGTACCATGACAATAACTACAATCTAACAAACACTTGTTTCATGATGTTCAACCTGTGACTCTGCCCTAGGAAAATACTACCTGACAGTGACCTTCTGCTTGGATAATGTTGCCTAATTGGAACAATGGAATTTAAACGCTACTGTAGTGTTGGCATGTTGAGCCCCCTTTTTTGTCAATCATTTGACCATATCATTCTTATCTCAATTTAACCTTTGCCACCTGAAAAATCTCATTGGTCCTCCGATGTATCTTTTTCTGTGCTGAAAGGGTCTGAAATACTCGGAAGATAGGCAATTATCGAATGAGGACCAGGAATATTAAATTGCTACCATATAATTTATACTCGTATAATTCAGGAATCCACATTTATAAATCAGTAAGAATAGACACTAACCAAATTATTTCACCCACAAGTAAATAAAAAGTCAGAATCAGCAGAGATTAGTTTAAATCTTGAAGTTTTAGTATTTGATAAGATAGTCTAAATGAATTGCAGACAATCTTAATCAAGTTAAATAAAGCATTAACAAATTTAGTGAGAGCCATGGACGTAGGGATTGATCTTCCTCCGCTGAGGGAGATTAATGAATACAATTAAATGTTATTAACAGGAAATCAGTTTTGCCTCATACAAACCCTTAGGAGATTTCAATGAGTTCCAAATGACCAGTTCTAGTTCATTAAAGACAGAAAATCTGCCTCCGTCCGTTGCTGTAACATTGATGTCACAGTAGTGTGACGTGCACCCTTTCAGCCGAAATGATTCCACCACGCTAGTATACCAGCTGGCAGCAAATCGGAGTATTCTGTCATAATTCGCCTTGTTTTAGGATGTTTAAGCCGTTTGTGCTGTAAAATGGAAGAGTCTCTCTCCAGTTTCAAAAGTCTTGAGCAATTATACTTTATTAGTTCTGGGGTGCCACCCCTTGACATCACCAAATCTGTCAGACCACTTTGTCCCAATGGTCTTCTTTGATAGTATGAGATGATGTAGTAGGTAAAAAGTATACAGCTTGGAAGAATTAAATGATCCAGATTACGTAGCTTACTTAAACTATTACAAGTTCATATATGAACAATGTAGCCCTCAGTAAATAAACACATTTATGCTCTCATCTTTTGTCTGCTAGTTCTCAATCATCTGTTCTGGCATGTAGCAGTTTTTGTTGCGAGTTTAATCAAATTGTGCTGCAAATGTCGAAGAAAGCAACTGGAAGTTAGAACGCAAGTGACAATCTTACGAAACTTTCCCATAGGCTTCAGATTACTCAGTTCATAAATTCATAGTAGAAAAAAAGAAGCAAAGTTGAGGCCTTCATGAAATACAGCTCATGCACGACGAAATTATGCTAAAATATGAATCTCACATTGCATAAAATGAAGTATTAATCTTTCAATTAAATATATTAATATCACTCCAATCATATTGTAATTAATTCATGAAAGTAAAGGTTCTCATAACATTTTGAAAATGTCACTCACATATATATTTTTATAAAATGCTTTCACACATCATATGAGTAGGAAAATAGAATCTGCTTTTATAGTTACCCCTACGTTTTGCCTGGTGGTATGCTGTTTCTGACTAGTCTCACTGGGATCCTGCTTATCAGGACCCCAGTCCCTGTGCTTTCTCCCCTAAATTGGTATGGTAAGTACTTAGGTACATCCCAGATTGGACACTGGTGTACCCTTATCAGTCCGCAGGATATGGTACTGAGGTACCCAGGGCATAGGTACACCAGTGGTCCCCCATGGGCTGAAGCATGTATTATGCCACCCATGGGAGACCATTCAAACTGCAAGTACAGGCCTGCCATTGCAGCCTGTGTAAGCTGGTGCGAGCACCACTTACGAAAGATATAGGTTTACCTATATCTAGGGTCACTGCACTTAAAACCTATCAGTCAACCTTAAAGCAGGCATTTCAATCCTGAAGGCAGGGTGCTTGGTTCTAAGTGTGAGGGTGCACCTGCATGAGCCTTCGGTGTCCATTTTTCCGGGCTGCAAGTGCATCAGCCATTAAGATACATAGAGTGGCCATGCGTCATTACACAATGACAATCTCTAAACTGGCTGTAACAAATCCTATCATGGTATCAAACATATTGGAATCATACCCTCACACCGCGAATGGTGTGGGAGGTATGATTCCATTCACTGTAAAGCTCCTCCGGGAGGCCCTCAGTGCTCCCGGTACCAGTCTTCTAGACCCGGACAGCGCAACATGGCTGCTGCCAGCCAGAGACATGATTCTGCCATCCTGCTGCTCAGCCAAGCTCGAGCAGGTGAAGGCAGAGCAATAGGTATCATACACAGGGAGGTGTGACCACCTCCCAGACAGGGTTCACTGTATTGGGGCAGGGTGGGAGTGCTTGCCAGCATCACTCAGTCTGCTTGAAGGGCACACTTGGTGCCCTCCTTGCATAGTCCAGTTCAAACTGGCTAAAGTAGCCATTGGCTCCTGCTCTGGCACAAAACTGGACAAAGGACATGGGAGTATCCTCCCCACTGTTCGACCCTTCCCCTTGGAGGGATCCCTGAATTGTCCCAATCCTTTCCTTAGGGTACTTAAGGGCTTACCTGAGGGTGGGTCCCTTGATTTGTAATATGACAAGATTAATTTCAAGACACCACTTCCTCTTCAACCATCTAGGCCTTCTGGACTTCGCTGGACTTCGCTCTGGGCATCAAGGCTGAAACTGGAAAGACACCGGCTCCTGATCTCATCGCCCTGCTCATCTGCTGCAATGTCCATGCCTTTGCACCATACAGGAACATTCCAAGACCTGTGGGCATCCAAGACACCTGAAGGAATCTCCCTTAAAGTGAAGGAGTCCCTTCTCTAAATCTGCAGGCACTGCAACTAAGCCGACTGGTCTGCTGATCCTGGGCCCCCACGCACTCCAAAAGGCTTAGCAACACAGTTGAGATCTTCACATCCCTCAAGGCCTGCCCTGTCCTGTTACCAAGTTTGAGGCTAGTATTCCTCGGCGGAGCCACAGGAACCGAACCCCTGTGCACAGTGTTGATTTGCAGTTGCAAAGGCTTGTTGGCTTCCTTTCACAAAGATCTTCAGGCTCTAAGTAGCCCCAACTTCAAGCATCTCCTGTGACCAAGATCTTTGCCCTCACCACATTACTTGCACCGTGGGCCTGCATCTTTGTTGAGCTCCTCGAGGTCCTCTTGCGACTTCAGTGCCTCCGGATAGTGGGTCCTCCAAGGGTCATCTTTGAATTCTGTGGGCTCCCCTGACTGCTTGAACTTCGCCTGACTCCCCTGCTTGTGATGAGTCCCCGGGCCTAGCTGGTCCTGACACTGCACCTTCTTCACTTTCCACATTGTTTGCAGTTCAAGACTTGTTGGTGCTCCAGACGGACACCAACCCCTCAACTCTCGGCATCCAGTGTGGGACAGCTCATGAATGGCTCCTGGTTTTCCACAGCATCACCTGATCCTCAAAGCTGCAGCTCCAATGTCACTGTCATCTCTCCTGCAACACAACATTGGAAGGCATTTGTCTTCCGTGCCTCCTGGTCACTCCTGAGTAGCATAGACTCTGTCCCTCCTGCTTGCAGGTACTTCTCAACTTGAATCCGCCTTTGGGTTCCTCCGGTCACTTTCATCTTCTCCAGCAGCGGCATCTTCCTGAAGTCCTCTACTGGGTTCGACAACGGTTTCAGACGCCACTTCACACCTATGAACCCAGCTTCACTGGTGTAAGTGTCCTGGTTCCTAGGGTATCTACGGGTGGGGTGGCTCTCCAACATTCTGTCTTCCACAGGGTTTCTTCAGGGTCCACTGGGAAGGGTCCGTTTTTTTTTAAAATTGCAACAGCAACTTACCCATTGCACACTGCCTCCGTGGGGTTTCTGGTTACTTACCTTGGGTGGTTCCTTGGGTCCCCGGCACTTGTACGTCTTCTGGGTATAGTCTTGACTTGAGTCGTGGTTCGCATACCACTATTTTAGTATATGGTTTGGTCTCCATCTGGCGACGACTGTGTATTTCATGCTACTTACCTGTTTCTGTTGAAAAGTATTGTGTGCATTGTGTATATCTCTGGCTAGAAGATATCTGTATGTGTTAGTGAGTGTCTTATAATAAATGCATATTTTTATAAATACACTGTGTGGTTCTGTTTCACTTAATCTATACCTATAGGATTATGTTCTGGTAAAACAAGCTGCTTTACACTCCTTCTGGACTAAGCCTGACCACTTAGAGAGCATTCCAAGGTTGTCTAAGACCACTAAAATCACCAAGTCAGCTTCTCACAATATGCTATTAAACACACATGTTTAAAGGCACCTCAAGAGAAAGTTTTATGAAATGCAATTTTAGCTGGACTCGTGTATCACTTACTTTTCTTTTGTCATTTTCAGTGCACATTTGACAAAATTTAATGTACTATTTATCCTCTAACACATACAATGTTTAATGCTCACATATGGATTTCTTTGTTACCGTTATTATCACATTATCTATCACGAGATCAAATGTCATTAAAGTTTTAAAATTCACATCTATTCAGCAAATATAAAATATAACATAAACTCATTCTAACATTCTGCATGTGTTTACGATGCAGTATCTAAATCAGAACTACGTTTTGTCATTCCTTGAAACATGGAGCTTAACACACGTTTTGTCATTTTCTTGTAAAGTAGTGCCATAAATTATTTTTCTTTATAATTGTTGTAAATTAGCTAGAGGAAAGACTGCTCAATCAGCGCTCTGTTGAAGACAGTAGGACTTGTGGAATTAGGTTGTGGGAAGAGGGCGGTGAAACCCTACTCCAGAAACAGCCACAATCCTTGTCATGGGGAACCACAAAAAGTCACCAAATTAAACTGTGCTTAATCCTCTGGAAACTTGGCACAAACGCAGTCAGGCTTACCTTAGAGGCAACATATAACATTTTTATGCAGCACTTTAACTGTATTAAAGTAAAAAGAGAGCACAAGAAAAATCCCACATCAATTTAGACCAATAGAATGAATTGTACTGAATTATTTGACACCAAGACTAGAAAAATCCAATCAGTACAATTGAAGGTACGAATTTTTAAAGTTTAAAGTGAAAAATAGCGCCTGAAACATCAAAGTGCCAACTGCGGACATCTAGTCGTGAGCAACCAGAGCTAAGTCAAAAGTTATGGTTGACTGTGATGGAGCGCAGTTCAGATGGAGAAAGTGGAGTGGGTCTGGTTTATGCTTACGTTTGGACTTAGAAGAATTTTTGAAGAAAAATGTCTGCAAAAGTAAAGTTCAACGGGCAAAGCAGCCGGTGTGTCTGAGGAGAAGGTGTCATTGCGGGAGAGTCACTGGGCAAAGTTGCTGTGAAGATTTCTATATTCGGAGTTAGAGCCTGATTTCGTGTTTGGTGGACGGGCTACTCCCTGGTGACGGATATCCCATCCGCTGAAATATAAACCCCATTATATCCTATGGTATTTATATGTCATCCAATGGAATATTTGTCACCGTTGTGACGGAGTAACCCATCTGCTAAGATCTAAATCAGTCCCTTAGTCTCTTTTATGGAAGTCAAAAATCTACAGCGAGATGTAGCTGCAGGCTGTAGCCAACGTGGGCTCCACAAGGCTGGCTACCCCTTCTGTGAGGAGCTTCTGAACAGGATTTTCTGTTATGGCGAAGAACGTAGTGGGGCTGCTGCCAAGTCACGCCGACTGGTGGTGCACCTTGGATGGATCGGTGAGCACGCACGTCCCGGTCTCCTCTCGATTCTCAGAGCATGTTTTGGCTGAACATTTTCTAAGTCCTAAGGTTTGGATTTGGGCTATCTGGGAACTGTTAGCACCAATTTCAAGGGTCCAGGACTGGAGGGGCAAGACTTGGAGGGTCAGGAATCACTCAAGTTTGGGTACAGGTGTGGGTTCAAGATGGTTAGAGCCTTTTCTGTTCCTGAGAATCTGATTAGGAGGTCAACTATCCCTTGGAGTCACTCTAGAAGTCTTGAGTTGGAGCAGAAAGCAGGTCTTAAGAAGGAGAACATTACTCTGATAGTTCAGGGCAAGCTTCAGGCAGCATGGCAGTCCTGTTGGAGCAGCAGGACAGTCCTCTGAAGTACAAAGCAGGCCACAAGCAGCACGGCAGTACTCTGAGACTCCTTCCATAGGTCCAGAAGTGAACTCAAGAGTGGATAGGAAAGTCCTAATTTTATACCTGGTACCAAATTGTGGGAGAAATGTCTGGAGTCTTCCCCCATTAAAGTGTCTGGAATTTCCTGCCTTCCTCCTCTGGTTTCAGGCTGTCTGAAGTAACAATAGCAATTTTAAGATTTTTGTGAGTGAACTAAGGCAGCTGCTTTAAAGTGCAAGTGGGGCAGTGAACAGCTCCTCCCCTCATCCTAGTAAGAAGCTCTATCCTCCTAACAGCCATGTCCCTCTATTGTGTTGCTGTCTGGGAGGAATACACAAAGGTCAACTGCCAACTACACCAAGTCATATGACCCAGGAAATAGGCTGCAGGCACCAAATGATTCGAAAAAGAAAATGCCAGCTTTCTAAAAGTGGCATTTTCAGAATTGTGACTGAAAATCCAACTTTACTATTAAAGAGGATTTAAAGTTACATTCTTTAGACAGCAAACATGACATTTCTACCTGCTCTCAAACAAGCTATCACTTATTAAATGTAATAAGGCAACCCATTATTATCCTACGGAAAAGGTAGGCCTCACAGTAGCGAAAAAATGATTTGTGAGTTTTTCACTACCAGGACATGTACAACTTGCAAGGACAGGTACATCCTTTTAAATACAATGCACCCTGCCTTACTACCTCTTTAGAACCTACACTTGGGGCACCTTATATGTATAAAAAGGGAGTTTTAGGCCTGGCAATGGGTTTACTGTGCCAAGTCAAATTGGCAGTTTAAAACTGCTCACAAGCTGCAATTGCGGGCCTGGGACATGTTATAAGTTCTTACTTAAGGGGGTAGCACACTAAGTGCTCACTAGTATTTTTTAATTTACCAGCCCTGAGTATATGGTATACCATGGAGATATATGTTGTTAATAGTAAATGTGGAAGGGACACGGGACGGGGTGGAGAAATGGGCAATAGTTACTAATGGGTGAGGTTAAGGAAATCAAAGGAGGGGTAGAGAGAGGGGCAGACACATCAACACAAAAACTCACTCACAAGGGAGTAAGGAATTGCAATTCACAAAATGCATAACTATAACAACTGCAGTGGCTCTACTTAGAAAACAGGCTTAAATGTATCACAGCTGAGCCCCGGAGTAAGTCAAGCACAAGAAGATGGCTAACTGTTGATACTGCAACACTCTTCCATAGAAATCAGTAGAGGCATGGAATAACATCAACACTACCAACATATAGGATACAATGAAAAATACATTAAAAAATTACAGTTTATATCACCTTTTTAAAAATTATTTTAAATGTTTGATTGTTCTGACTTAAAACATATTTTATTATAATTTAAAATATTTAATTTATGTAACCATTAAATTTCATTTTGATTTAATTTACATGGAAACTTAAATCAAAAGTAATTTAAAATAATCTTTTTTTTTTTTTTTTTGAAACCGTTTATTGCAATCTCAAGTATATACAAGTATGGGCCTACAACCTTCCGGCCGGCCGCTAGAGTGACAGGAGCACCTGACAAACTTACAAAAGGGCACTTGGCGTTGCAGAGAAGTAAATCAGGGGGCATCAACGACGTGGGCCACATGACTCTAAGCCCACAATACGGTTTCATTTTATACAAACACAACAACATAGAAAAACCACACCCGCAAGGCAACCCGCAATCGAAGGTAACCACACGTGCTCCTCAAATGAGGGACCCCGACCATCCACAGGAATCTAAAGAGGGGGAAGGGAAACAAGTCCAGGACTGGGGGAACTCTGTGCCCGGGGCTGGGGGAGGGGGTCAACTAGGGGGACGGAGCCGGTGAGGCAGCAGGCAGCAGTGGTGGCTCGCAGATACCCCCGTGGTAGGCGTTCCAGGGGCCCCATATTTTCACCCACGCCCCAGGCTTGCACCCACGCCCCAGGCTTGCAATTTAAAATAATCTTAACTAAAACATAACTTGAGACCAAGCTTACAATACATTCAGAATTTGAAATAGGTTTATTCTGTTAATAATATAACCATCAAACCAAACAATAACAGTAAAAAAAATCAATATAAAAGATATTAATGAAATCATTTGTATTTAAAAACATCTTGTGCTTAATAGCTGCTTCCACAAATGGCTTAGGGACGAGCCTGCTGATAAATTATCAAGTAATTGTAAAAATAAAGATGCTGGTCTGCATCTCTTAAAACCACATGATCTCAACAATGGAATTAAACATGTAATACAAATAGATTTATAACATTTACAAGAAGTGCAAAGAGCATTGGTGTTTCAATAGTTAAACAGTCACAAATACAGGGATCAAGACCATCACATTTTTACCATAGGAAAGGACAAAGAAATTTTTAGAACTCATTCTCAATCTGGAATATAACCTAGTATAATAATTGGCAGAAACAAAAGAAAAATAGGGCTATAAATCTGGACTTTTCTTTATATACTAATACAAAGATTTAGTGAGCGTATTGCCTACTTTATTTAGAATAAAATGTAAGTTCAGTTCTTTTTTCATCTAGGATCTCACTTTGGTCTGAATGGTCCAGGGTTGTGTAAACATTTCTGGACTCCACAACTGTTGGTAAAGTTTCTTTACATATCTAAACCAGGGAATTTTAAAAGATCTATCAAGAGTCGAACAGTTTCTAATAATGTTTCTGTTAAATTCAGTTGCTGAGTTATACCTATCTGAGACCCAGAGCTCAAAAGGGGCAGAGCGGAGGTGGTCTTGCAAATTTTATCCTTAATTTACTATGACAAACAAAAGAAGAAGAGCCCTTAGCAAGACCCAGCAGGTTTTTCCAGCCACCTATAGGGCGCTGCCATCTAGCTTTGGAAATGCACTTACTATTATACATTTCAATAAAGCACTTCATCTGTATGCTGCGCAGTTTGTTTGGCAAAATTAAGAACCTCATATTGGGTTTCCAAAAGCTGAGTTTCCTGAGTTTTCACCAATTCAGACCAGGTGCCTGAACTATCAAAAATAAGACTAAGATAGCTGTAAACCTTAATGTTGCCTATTTTATGATTATAGACAATGAAATAACAAGGTCTAGATTTCCTAGGGATCAATATCATAATGAGCGACTTTGAAAAGTTTGTTTTTAAATCTTGATCATCCACAAACCTGATATAGCCATAAAAAAATCTCTAGAGGCCAATTGTGGTCCTTGATAAAAGCAAAAAATCAACACACATGAAGTAGGGATGTCTTTATTACAGATATTTGGGGTGTCCTGATTCATATTTTTCAAATCTCTCTCTAGCCCATTGGAATTAAGTAAAAAGAGGAGTGGGGCAATATCACAGCCTTGTCAGAACCCTTTGGCTATGTCTAACCTGTCAGAAAATTATCAGTTGGCTCCATACTGAACTCTGGTAAACAATTTTAGGTAGATGCTCTGCAGAAGGCATATAATGTCATTGTCAATGGCCATTGAAGCAATAATGGATCAAAGATTGAGTCAAAGGCTGAGAACAAGACCCTAAATGCTTAACACAGGAAGCCACCTGTAGCCAAAGTGTATTTGTTGTTTAATAAATGTAAATTAGGGTACTGTTCAGTCATTCCATGTTCTTCTCTAAAACCATATTGTGACTCTACCAAAATGTTCTTTTCTAGTCTCTCCATAAAGACATGACCCAGAATTTTTAAACTTGAGTATATCATAGAAATAGTAGCGTGCCAACATCTCGGATCCCCTCCATCACACTTTTTAAATATAAAACAATAAACTACTCTAATCAAATTTGTGGTAGAACTGAATTACAGTCTGTGTTCAAAACATTTGTGAACATCAGGCCCCCAAATGTAGCCCCCAGGCTACAATGAGGTTCTGAACGACCCCTAATGTGATCCTTCAGAACCCCATCGTAGCTTGGGGGCTTTGCCAGATTGACTATAATTTACAAGTTTGATGACCTCCCAGACATGAAAGGAAATGTTTCTCCCTATTTCCCACAATTAGCAGCTTATAAAAAGCCAAATTTGGTCCATAGACATCACTAAAATGAGTGATCCAACTATTAGCAGGAATACGAGAGTAAAGCCTAATGACATTACAGTCTTAAAATAAGGAGCATTTACTATCCTCCAGAAAGAATGTTGGCCATCAGGCAGTGCATATATCACTCCAAGTTTTTTCCTGGGTTACTAATTTGGCTAAATGTGTCCCAATAGTAGAAAAATAATTGCCATTTTATACTGCCTTCTATATCTTGCAAAATCCTCAATATTCTGGAAACCTTAAAGCTGAATGTATTTCGTGAGAAGCCTTGGACCAAGAACTGTCAAACCATGTCTGCTGTTTGTTAAGGCCTGAATTCTTGCTCTTAATGCAGGAGGACATTTATAAATAAGAAAATGTTAGAAAAAATATTGAAATAGCAGTTGTAGTGATTATCATCCAAGAAGCACTGTTTAATTTCATACTGTTGCTACTTTAATAAGTTTGTCCATAGATTGTCATGATTTATCAAATCCCATTTCCGTCTTTTACCAAATTCAGTAGTAAAGCTCTTTTGGGACATGATTGTATTTTTATCACAGCAGTCAGTTTTCAGAGCCCAAAACAATCAAATACAATGGATTAAGGTCACTAAAATGATTTATCAGAACAAAGCAAAACAAAAAGCAGTCACTCAAAATGGCAGTGATAACAATGTAGCCTATGAAACTCTGATGACTCATAGAATCAAAAGTGGGACTACAGTCAGTAGTGAAGAAGATATAGCAAACATTTCACACACATATTGGCTTCAGCTAGAACCTCTGGAAGGCTTCATCTTGTTTGAAATAGAGTGAAATGAGCCTACATGTATAAATGTATCCCCCCCCCCCCCAGAAACAAGATTATAGGTCATAGGCCCCAAGTTAATATTAAAATCACCTGCAAAAATAGCAAAAGGCATCTGACATAAACAGGGTGTATTATAAGACAAGCTACTTGTTATTATTTCAAAGCCCCAAAATAATGAAGCAATCAAAGCACTTCAAATTAACATTGTAAAAATTGAAAATAAATAAAGAACCAAGTAGAACAAAGGATAGCTTGACCACCTGCACATGAAAGTGAACTTGTAGGCCATGCCATTACCTCACAATTCAGGGATAGCAAAATGCATATGAGTAGCCCACGTCTGGCTCGACCAGAAGAGGACCTTGCACCAGGATGGCATGGGAAGAGTAACACAGCATTTAGAGCAATAGCTGTGCATACTGTTGTTTGGTAATTGATCATTATTAATTTAGAGCACCAGAAGGGAGTTGATCATTACTGTCTAGAAATGTCAAGGGCAAAAATCTATTTGAGGTTGAAATTAAAGGTTCAAGATGGCAATAATTTACTGAATGAGATGCATAAAAATTGTTAGAAAGCATATGTGGTTTATAAAGAAAACCTCAAAGGGAACAACACTAATCCTTCAATCGTACCTTCCTGGGCACAAGCTAGAAAATAGCCTGTCTAAAAGGTTTGATTTTTCAAATTGAGAACAATACAATCCCTTTTAAAACATCTTTTGATTGACCAATCCAAGACCCCTGTCTAACCAAGAGGACAACCTCAAACATAATAATAGAGCCCCAAGCAATACACAAAGTTGGTGAATAGTCTTCTTTTTTAGTTGTGTTGAGCCCTCTTGTAGGCAATTTCTAAGTGGGGGGACATCTTTTAATACCAAAACCTAAGGTGCTGCCTGTGGTGGAAAATTAATGACCGGTAAATCAGATCCCCTTGTTCGCTATTGGAAGCCATGGCTATCTGTTTTTATTTGATTTAAGGAACTCAGATGAAACAAAAGAGACTGTCATTGTCGAAGTACCTGAAAGTCAGATCATTTGCCAATCTTAGATAAATGAGATTCAATCGATGAAAGTTGACATATAATAGGTTTAAACCCTGTTTCTAACAGTATCTCCAGTTTACACAAAAGTTTAGCCTCCACAGAGTCAACAAGGTTTGATAAAAATACTTGATTAATTAATAAAGGTTTGCATCCGGCTGCAAATCCCAAACCACTGGTTGGTATCTGCCTGCAAATCACACAGTGATTAATTGCTGGAAGATGGGGTAGTGCTAGCATTAAGATTAGGAATGTACTCCATGAAAGAGCACCTTAACCACCAAGTCCTCCTTGGTTAAAGTAGTTAAAATAAGTTTCCCGGTGGATGCAGTGACACAATGTTCTACATTGCCAATTTCATTGTTATTTGACCCAACAGCTTTAGCAAGAATATGATCCATCTGTGAGGAGTGCCTCTGCTTCTAAAACATTCCAGCACAGAGAGTGGTACAGCAGCTTTCCTTTACCCCATGACTTAAAAGATATAAAGAGCTAGATGAAAAAGAGGGGGCCCAGCCCAGCCTCTTCTGGCCACGGACAAGCCACAGACGGGCCTGCACTCGGCTTCTCCATGTCATGTTTCCGTTGCAAGAGTTGCTGGAGGTAAAAGTAGTGCAATGATAGGGGATTTGTCTCCTTTCTCCTCCCTCCTCTGTCGAAGGGACACTTAGCAAATGTAGTTACTCTTCACTTTCCAGTCCAGGATTTTTACCCACATCCCTGATGCATTATGGTCCTTGTAGCTCCCTCTCTCTTCAGACCCTTTCTAGATCATGTCCAGGTGATTGCTCTAAGTTCCTTAGCATGGTTCCTGGACCCTACAGTTATTCTAGCCTTTTTCTCGACCTCTATCTCGCTCGGCTCTGATCCACACTCTGTTCCAGGCTTTCCTCTCCCCTGCCTACTGTATCCTGGCTTCCCTGACCTTCCTTTTTACAGGCCACAGTTCACCATTCACGTCATTAGGGGTTCCTGATTCCTTGCACCTGTGTTATTCCTTGCACCTGGCTCTCTCCCTGCATCTGTGTTTTATCAGCTGAGCCTCTTTCTGTTGCATCCTGGTTAGCTCATAGTGCAATGACTTGCAACAGACTTGTTTGTTGAGTCTCTTCATGCTCTGTTGTATGCTTTCCAGGCTTCCCTTTTGATTCAGTTTCGATCTCTTGTTTTTCTGCCTCTCTGTTTCTGTGATTTACTTTGTTCGCAGTCTTGTCTGCACTCTTTCTAATCTGCCCTGTTCTGAGTATTCTCCTCGCCCTATATTATGTGTCTTCCAGTCCTCACCTGGCCTTTATTCAAGTCTTGCACTTCTGAGCCTAGTTCCTGTTTCATTTTGTGTTCTACTTGCCGTTTAGCACTCTTTCTGATTAGGAGTTGCAGGCTGTCTCCCTGACCTCTGTGAGATTAATATGCTCTTTGCTTTCTTGTAAGATCTTTTCACTTAATAGAGACGTCACTATGCAAGGAACATACAAAATTGCATTTATGGTAGTTTGTCTGTCCTGTCCTTTCTACCCTTTTTTTTGTAGTACTTGTGTTATCTTATAGTTTCACCTCACAGATTTTCAGTTTCCTGTTCACAGCATACTCCCGCTTAGTCAAGTCCTCAGCTTCTGTCGGACATTCCTTCCCAGCCTTCAAGTATTTGTATATGTTTTACCCCTGCACTAGAAACCCTTTTTCCTACACAGAGCTCACACTCGCTGTATTACAGTCTTGTTCCAAACCTACCCCTTACTAATCTACAGACAGAAGGGGCATGGGTGGGTCTTATCACCATTGTAACTTTCACTGCAATTTCTCACTTTGCTCTCATTTTCGATATGCGTGCCTGGCCAAGAATAAGTATCCAATCCCTAAGTGGCTTCATGGCATATTTTCACTACTTTAGCCTCACACTATTTTGAGAAAAATTCCTCTATTCCTTATAAGAAAGCCTCTGTCATCAGACAACTCACTCTGAACTTCCCAACAATTCTTAAGATCTTCTGTTAAGTATTTTTTCATGCCTAGCCTTGATAATAAGTTCTTCTATGCTCTGCAGAACAGTATTCTTCTGATAATCATGATCTCATACCTCATTAACTAGCAAGCACATCTCATTAGTATGCATCAATGCAATTTAAAACTCCTCCCGTTCATTCTTGGGCCATTCAATAAGGGGCCAGGGTAACCTACTGAGGCAATACACCACTCCCAGAAAATTGTGAATCAAGAAGTTGTAATCTTGTAATCATAAAATAGCCTCGCAATTCTGGGGGAATATTTAACCAATTCTCCATTGTCTAGACCTTTTTCAAAATTATGTGAATGGTCTTGACTAAAACCGTGTACCCCAAATAAATGATAAGAAGTGTGCAACCACCAACATACAACCAAATACTTCTCTTTTTGTGACTGAGTAGTGCTCCTCAGAGGGAGTAGGTGAATAGGATGCAAGCTCATCAGCCCTGACATCCTTACCCATAGCATCTATGATTGTTACACTTTTTGTCCAAGAATCTAAACCAATCAAAAGTTCTGCTTTACAAGTTTCTTTTTATGGGATGAAACATTCTTAATTATTCCTCTGATGAAGTAAACTTAGATTTTTTTTAACAGACCCCTTGCTACATGCAACTTTCTTTGAAAAGATCTTAAATGTTTTTAAGTGTAACTCGAAGTGTCCTAGGAAGGGTATTAAATCATTCTTTCAACATCTGCCGAGAGCTATTTTAATGGCATATGGAAATTCCTTATTTGTCATTATTCGTTTTCAGCAAATTTCATGCTCCAAAAATGTTACAGACTCCACAGCAAACTTACATTTGTTTTGGCCAGCTGTCAATCCTTTACTTTCTAGAATTTGAAGAACATCCCTTAAGGACCTGTCGTCCCCGTCCTTATTTTACCCCATAACTACAATGTCATCCTGGTAGAAAAGGATGTCCTTCTTTCCCTTCAACTGCTCTGACATTAATCTTTGAATAATCACTGTGACTGTTGCTATGCTGAATTACAGCCTAATGAAATGGACAATACTTCTTGCTCTACATTTTACTGCCAGGTCTCTCTCCGCCAACTGACCCAGGTCGGAACACCAACCTTCCAAAAGAACCAATGGTGTCACAGCAGCAGCGAAGAGACAGCTGCATGGACAGTGCACCATTATTGCAATAAGCCTTCAACCACATTTAACACTGGGGTAGGAAGTGAACAGTCATGGCGCAGTCACACCCATCAGTACATCAACAGGTGAGACTCACTACAACTTCAGCCAATCACACATAGGGCTCACGTCTAAGAAATCAAGACACAGACCCAAAAATATCTGTTTTACCATGTCAGTCAATATCTTTATCTTTGCCTCTAATTTTGAGGAGCAAATCCCAAAAAAGAGGGGAGAGGCTATGGTGTGGGCAGAATTCACGTTTTGTGGATGAATGTGAACCATGCATGTATCTCTGACGTCATATGAATGCTATTTACCTATACTTTCCCATTCTGTGTTTTAAACGTAGAGGAGGCGATCTCTGCCTCCAATGCTAAGATTTCCGCCCATGAGTGTGGATCTGAAATCTCCTCGAAAATTAACTAGTCAGACCTTTACGGATTTAGGGGCTTATTTACAAGCCCCTTGCGCTGCCGGTGCGTCATTTTTTCCCCATATTAAAAGTGATGCACCGGCGGCGCAAGTGGCTTGTAAATAAGCCCCTTAATTTCTTCAAAAGAGTTTCCACTCCCTTGTGTAAGGGAGGAGACTTGTAAATCCTCCTACTAGGCGGCAATTTCCACACAGATTTGGTAAATAACATCAAGGTGGTAATCTCTGCCAAATCTTAGGCCGAAATGTATTTGTGCAACGATCACCGCACGTAGATTTCCCTTTCTGAATAGAGTCCCTTCCTTATTTTTTGTCCTGAAATATTCAAAAAAAGAAATAAGGATGGACAAAGCCAATACATCTGGTTTTATAAATAAAAGTGTCTTTTGTGTCATTGATGAGTTTAGGCACTCAACAAGTCATCATGCATGCTCCATGTCACTCATCTTTGTCACTCATATGTCCATCAATCCACTGGCTCATTCTTGTGTTCACCCTCTGACACAACCACAATCAAATCCACAAAAGTCAGCAGCATATGCAAGATGAAGTAAACGGACTTAAGTAGAACAAGCATTGGCAAAGCCAATAGGTTTCGTCTATGCAAAATCCATTGGCTTTATCAATATTTTTGTACATGTCGCACAGCGGTTGAACTGCTGTGCAACATTGCTTTAAAATACAAAAATCAAAGTGCTATGACACAACAAAATTTGCCCGTGTGATAGGGATTTTTAACTTTTAAATAAAATAAGACAGAAAAGGGAAGGAAGGAAGTGAGTGCAGGAGATATAGAGGGAAGCAGGGGAGAAGGGAGAAAGGAACGGATTAGGTCAGTGAGGTAGGAAGGAGCAATAAGGAGAGATAAGGGAAGGAAGGATGGCAAGGGGGAAGAAATTAAGAGACAAATGGGAGGAAAGATAGGATTATGTGAGTGAGAGACAAATGCAGGAATAGAAGAATCTAAGGAGGGAGAGAGAGAGAGCAATGAAAGATAGGAGAGAAAGCAGAGGGGGCAGGGAAAGGCAGAAGAAAAAGAAAGAAAGAACTCAGCGTAAGCCAGAAAGGCAAGGTATGAGTGGCTGGAGTAAGAGAAGGAGAAATAAGGGTGTGAAGTAGTGGGAGATGAAAGATTGTCGGCTATAGGATCAAGGAGTGTAGAGAGGGATTAAGAGGGGAAAGAAGCAAGAAGGAGTTAAGAAGGGAATGTAGAAAGATAGTGAGGCAGAGAAGAAGAGATGCGGAAGGGACAGTTAAAGTAAATAGGGAGGAAGGGTGGTAGAAGTAATGAAGAGAATTAAGGAGATAAGGAGAAGAAAAAGGAGTGAAGGAAGAGAAGGAGAGAGAAACAAAGCAACTGGGAGGAATACCTGATGGAAGGGCATAAGATGGTAGAGCATGGATGCAGTGGAGAAGAATGAAAAACAAAAGAGGACCAGAGGATAGAAGCAAAGAAAGGAAGGAAAAGAGGGGATGCGGAAGGAGCCCATTCCTGCTGAGCTGCAAAAAGTATGTGCTTGATACTTCCACAGGCTCTGGAGCAGGGAATGTGCTGCCATCATATGGGTTCCTTTAAGATGACAGAGACTTGGCATTGGGAGCTGGATATGTCCTGGGTTCAGGCGGAGCGGCATGGAGACAGGAGTGAAACAAAGAGAAATACTCCACATTAGATAAGCAGGTCATGGTACTTGCGGCACCTGGAGCCCGACCAAGATATGCAGTGCCCCAGCAGCACTGGAGCAGGCAGAGCCTTGGTCTACAAACACATACAGACCTCCCACCCTGACAAGAAGCAGATGGTGGTATGGCTACTGCACTCAGCTACCTGCAGCTTGTGATTATTTTGGGCCCTCAGAGGAAATGTCTGGGGATTCGAATTACAACATAGAACAATGAGTTAAAAAACAAGGAATCATATAGTGTTGAGGTACACTGCAACTGCTAAAGCAAAAAACCCTGGCCCCTCTCTTCTAGTCTTGGTCGCCCGCACCCCGCCCCCTAAATATGTAGCCATTCTCCGCGGAGCACCCTGAGTGAGGGAATGGACAATAAATACCCTGTGGCCATCAAAACGTGCCACACTCAGTCGGAAAACAATCTACCTACATAACCCAGCTTGCAAGGTGGCAGACATATCAACTCTTAAGTACGCTCGTCCACTGAATTACCCTTACTAAACGCCATTTAACTGCAACAACTCATTTTTTGCTATTCCATCGGTCCTCTCAGCTGCATGTTTTAGCAGCTATGTGCTCTAGTGTTGATTGGATGTTGCAAGCCCATAATCCTCACCAGAAATCAAGCATTTGTGCTGCCAATTGGGGCCTGTAGCATCTCTCCGGTGTTTCCTTCCACACTTCTGCAACAGCCTGATGTTAGAGTATGACAGATGTCTCAGTCAGGCGTAGAGCAGAAAATTATGCAGAATCAGTGTATCGACCAATCATAAATGAAAACAGCACATGGAAGCAAATAAAGCAGTGGCAGAAGGAGAGCGATGCATGCCCAGGAAATGAAGTTTTATTGAAAGAGAGTGAAGGTCACATTGACAAGCATTGTTATTTTGGGAAGTATATACCGTCTGTAATGCAACTGGTGCTCGTGTAAAGTGCTCCAATACCTTCGGGGGGAGATTGCGATATGTAAAATAGAAAAAAAAATATGTACAGCCACGGGGAGATTGGGTAAAGTGCTGGGGACAAACAAAAAAGCACAGCGCAAGCACTTTGCAGGCAAAACCTTAAAAAACAGTTCAACAAAAGCAGATGAAAAGGAGTACTTGGGCCATGGGACACTGTTAAGGGAAATAACAGGAAATAAAATGCTACAGCCAATAGAAACGGAGGAAAAGTAAGTGGCAAACGGCAAAGTAAGGGCAGGATGTAAGCCCCTTTTAAGATTTATACTAAATACAACAGATTGCACAAGCACAGCTCAAGCGTCATGTAGGCGAAACCTTAAAAAGAAAACATGCTGCTGTCTGAACACAGTAGGCATATCCTTGCAATAACAAAACCAAATGGAGCAGCTGGTGTCCGGTTTGCGAAGGTATAGTAAATAGTCTTTTGTTTTACAGTTCAAAGATGGCATTTAGAAAAAATGTGTTGCCATCTTTGAATGGTAAAACAATGTTATGTTATGTAATGTCATGTAATGTTATTTTATGTTATGGTATGGTATGTTATGGTATAGTATATCATGTAATTAGATTATGTTAGGTTGGGTTGTGTTGTGTTGTGTTACGTATCCTAGCACTGAAGTTGGAGCTGCATGGTCCAAACCATGGGCAGGTCTACATGAAGAGTCAGGCTTTCAATTTATTGCTGAATACAAGAACTGAGGAGACGGCTCTGATGTGCAGGAGCAGGTCATCCCAGGCTTTAGGAGAAAGGCAGTAGATGGCATGAGCACCCTGTCTCATTCTGCATATGCGGTGTGTGGGTGTGCAAGTAGGAGTCTGGCTGAGCAGAGGTATCTGGTAGGTTTGTGGAAGTTTATGCGGTTGTTAGGGTACTTGGGTGTTGTGTGAGGCTTTTTATGAATGTGTGAGATGCTTTAAGAGTGCTTGTTTGTGGATTAGCACCAAGTAGAGTTCTTTGATGTGCAGGGTGATGTGTGTGAGGATTAGAAGGATGAGAGTGAGCCTGGTTGCTGAGTTTTGTATGGTCTGGAGTCTTATAGTACGTTGAACATTGATTTTTGCACAAAGTGCATTGCCACAGTCCAGCCTGTTGGTGATGAGGGCTTATGTAACAGTTCTGTGGGCATTGATGGGGAGCCATTTGAAGATCTTCTTGAGCATGAGGGTTTCATGAGGAGGGGACTACTGTGGCATGTTTCCAAGCATCCGGGTAGGTGATTGTGATAATTGAGATATTCCAGATTAGGGTGAGGGCCGCACTGACGGGTCCTGTCCTTTGATGAAGATGTGGTGAGAGCATGGGTCTGAGGGTGCTCTGTAGTGTATGGACTGCATAGTCATTGCAGTTTCTTGAGTGGTGATTATGGGTCAGGTGGTAAGGATGATCCTCTGGGTGAGTTCAGCATAAGGCCTGAATGGTTGGAAGTGTCTGGTTGGGGCTCAATGTTGTTGTGGATGCTGGTTATCTCATTGCTGGAGAATAAGGAATAGCTTGGTGCAGAATTCGTGAGAGGGCAATACGCTGGTGGAGCTCGCTGCTGGCGAGGGGAAGTCCTTCATCACGGCAAAGATTTCCTTGGTGCTGTTGGTTTTGCTTTCATGTTTGATGGTTCTGATTTGATGATGGAAGCGTTGGAGGGTGGATTTGCAGGTGATTCTGTTGGTGTCATCCTGACTTTGTCTCCATCTGCCTTCGGATTGTATTTAGTGGCATTTGCTTACCCTAAGCTCTTTTATGTACTCGTTTGCTTGTGGCTTGGTTTTTGTGGCTTTGAGAAGAGCCAGGGTGTTTATGCAGATGGTGATCCAGTCATTGAAGTTGGAGATGGATTTGGGCAGGTGTTTTTGTGTCAAGGATACTAGTGTGTAAGTTCAAAAGACCAGGATGTTTCTTAGATCTTGTTGCACTTCCATCATGAGGATTTGGCAGTGGTGTGGGACGGGTATGCTGAACTTGACAAAGGTGTGGTCTGGCCAGGTGATCAGTGCAGGCTTATCCACTGTGATGTTGCTGAAGCTGGTGAAGATGGGGTCAAGTAGGTGTCCAGTAGGTGACTTTACACTCACTAGGTGAGTTTGAGGTTGGGCAGATCCTTGAAGAGGGTGGACTATGTGGGGATCTGTGAGGTCCCACAGGTGATAGTTGAGGTTGTCAAGGAGGCTGATGGTGATGTAGTCAATGATCAGGGGAGTGGCAAAGTTTGCAATGGTGCAACTACAGTTGTCAGGAAAGGGAGGGTGCTAGACTAAGTTGCTGCTCAGAGTGTATTTGGCCGTGAACAGGAGTTTGACGGTCAAGTGTTTCATGTTGGTGGTGGTGGAGCGCTGGATAAAACCTCTTAAGAAGAATGTGATTGAGCCTCTGGATCTGTTTCTTCTGTTCTGTCTTGCAATCTTGTATCTGTGTGGGATTGCCATGGTGATGGCAGTGGCTGATGAGGGACTCAGCCAGCTTTCGATCAGAAATAGCAGGACTGATGAGCAGTTCGGTGGCTTCTTTACTGAGGCATTGGTGAGTGAGGTGGGTGCAGGAGTGGGCATATGGTGCAGGAAAAGGCACGTTCAGTATTGGGTGGTGAGGCTTGGGAATAGCACTGGGAGATGCAACAGGGGTTCAGGCCACTGAAGGTTTCAGTGGAATAGTGACAGTGTGGAGGTGGGTGGGAGAAGAAGCAGAAGTACTGGAGCTGGGTGCGGGCGAGGCACAGAAGGAAGCAGATGGGCTGTGGTCACCGTTAAGAGAAGACAGTTTTGGGGAAAAACCAGTGATGTCACTTCCTATGGAGATGGATGATGGGAAATACTGTGAGGTCAACGTCTGTGTAGATGGATGATGGGAATGAGTCCTCTTGCTTTGCTTCTTCTGTTTAAGACAGCTTTGTCAGGGAAATACTATAGAATAGAGGCAGCAGCCTTCCACAATAGTCTCCTTGTTTGGAGGAAGTGGCCATGTGGGATGCTGCACACTGCATATATAATGAGCAGCTGGGAAGCTACTCCTTAGCACTTCCAGGAGAGCTGTAATATCCAATTAAGAAACACTATCATTGAAAGAGGAAAAACAAAGAAAAGAAAGGGGAGCTATAACAGTAGAAACTTAAAAATTAAAGGACAGGCCAACCAGTCCTGACACCGAAGCACACTTATTTTTAGGTGGCTATACAGATGTGATCAGAAAATGCCATCATTCACAGGGCAAGAAAGCCAAAGAAGGTGGACTGAACCATTACCCCATGAAGTTTCGTTGTCATAGACAGGGCAAAGTGAAAAGACCAATGGTAGAATAGAGATGACCCAATGGCCCTTTATTTATCTATATGACTATATTTATCTATATAGCAGTATGTATTATTTAATGATTTGTTTATTAACAGATTATGTCAGGCAGCTAAGAAGAAATATTAACAAGAATTATTATAGTGCAAATCTTCCCCCACCATGGTCTGGTAAAGGTGGTAACCAACACCAAAATCCTTCCCTACAAAGGTATTCTGTGACATTTCATGTAACAAAAGACGTATCTCTTGGCTTTAATACATAGAAATCACAACCCACCCTTAAATGCCTATTGACTTTAACACAATCAATATGTCAGGCCTACTGGGATTATCATATTTTTTTTTTAAGAAACTGATTAGGCTTATGGCATTGGAAATATTTCCTAGTGAACCAATCAAGCCTCTAGAGGTTAGCAATAGCTTTTAATTAATACATAGCATACCAAATTACAGTTGGCAAAGAAAAATACTACCTCTCCTAAGAGAGCCAACAGAAGCATTCTCACTGCAAATCTTCTATACCCATGGTCTGTCAGAGGAGGGTAACCAACACCTAAACCTTTCCCTGCTATGGTAATCTCTGAAATTGCATGTAACAAAATAAAAGGCCTATCTCTGGGCTTACATACAGAGTAGTAACAATCTACTCTTAAATGCCTATCAATGTTTACATATTCATTTCACAATCAATATGTCACATATCAACATGTAACAATGAATATGTAAGGTCTACTGCCTTTATTATAACTTTTTACTATAAACAATCAGGCCTATAAGGCTTGCCACCATAACCAAATCAAGCCTACTGTACACTGTCTCTCTCAGAAGAGCCTAACAAGGATCATTGTTGTGCATATCTTCTATCTGTGCAGTTTGTTCATGTGGATCACCAAAACCAAATCCTTGACGACTATGGTAATCTGTGAAATTGCATGTAACAAAATACCTCCCTAGAGGTTTTAGTTTAGTGTAATATCAACCCATCCATAAAAGCTTATTGTCTTTAATGTATGTTTTTCACAATAATTAGGTGAGGCCAACTGGCTTTGTCATTTCATTTCATATTAAACAGATCAAACCTGTAAATCTGTGATGACTTTTCTAAATGAACCCATGAAGTCTTTACCCTTTAACATTGGCTTTAAAACTAACCCAACACTGGCCTATACAGGTCCACATAAATTGGTGACCATCATGCATACAATTATAAAATTACAACTATGTAGAAAAATGCATCTTGCAAAACATTATATAATCCATTTTAACAGGGCATAACAAGAAAAATCCCAATGAAAACTCTCAGACTCTGATCCTGGATCATCATTTTGATGAGGATGTAATGTCCCTTACATTCTTGCCATATTTTATGTGTTTTAACAGGAAGTCCCTTTCTTAGGAAGATGGCAAAACCAACTTTTCGATATGACTTTGCAGTCATGACAAGTGTTGGGTCCCTAAAATTTTTACTCTCATGGTATTCCTTGCCCAACCAGTCTCTGTACAGTTTTTGGCTCTCCTCATCAAAGAGGTGTGTTTCTTGTAGCAAGACAACATCTGGTCTCAGTGTGTGTGCGTAGGGCAGTACTTTCTTGCATCTAATGCAGTGTTAGAGTACACTGACGTTGAGAGAGATCCCAGTGAGAGCAGATGCTGCGGGCCTCCTGAGCCATTAGCTGTGGGTGTGCATGCGTGGTATGTAAGGACCCTAAGGTTTGGAGAGTCTGGTAGAAACGCAGTAGTGGTAGGTAATGTGGAGCTTATAGAGGCTATGGGAGAGATTGCACGCAATACTGTATCACACGGCTTAAAGGTAGAAGAAATTGTTTCAAATTATCATCTGAGATAGGAAAGGGTTTGCTGAACCAATAAGCATAGTGTGGATAGTGGTTATCTATAAAGAGAAGTGCTGCCCCTCAAGGGAAAGAGCAGTGGTGAAGCCTTAGTTGACAGCAGGGAGTCAAAAGCCCAAGTCTTGTGATCGGGCTGTAGTGTCTGAGTAAGGCACCCTTTTGGCCCCCAGCCTCCAATAGAGGACAGAGAATTGGTGGTGGGATATAAGTGCAATGGGCCAGGGAAGGGTATTAGTCAAGATGTTACACCCATGGATGACTTGTCCCCTCTATAGAGTAAGGGGTTGATCTCTCCGGGGACAGTGTATGGTGGTGGGGTAAGGGTTTGCCACCTACTACTCAACTCCCTTAGGCTGAATGGTCCACCCTCAGAAGTAACACTAGATTGTTGGCCTCAGCAGAAAATATTAGGGGCCAAGTTCTAAAAGAAAGCAATACACCCTCCTGTGCGCCCCACATGCCAAACTATAGTCGAATGAATGGCAATAGTGCATGTAAACAACTCCTGTCTGACAGTCAGAGAAGTGCCAGGGAGGAAAAGAAAGAAGTTATAGGGGTTAAGCAAATAAAGGATTGCAAAGGACACATTGGAAGGCAGCAAGTTCTTATCTGTTTTGCTGCAGAGCAATCAGTCTTTGGTTGTTTTGAGGGGTGATATGGATTTTTCCATGGGTGTGTGCATAGCGTCCGTCTGCCCAGATTTAAGGACTGATTAATTTATATAATTTTTTCACTTTCCGCATTGGTGAAGGTGGAACCCCCATATCCTCTAGCCACCAACTTAGAGAGGGGGTAAATTTCTCTGTTACCATCACAGAGGGATCGCCCGCATAATTTCTAAATGACCACCAAGCAGGTGGTCATTAATAAAACCATTGGCAGGAACAGCTGTTACGGCCGTTTCTGCAAATGCTTTTGACTCTGCTGAGCAAAAGAATGATGGATTTAACCCAGATCTCTTGACTGGGGGGGGGGATTTTTTATTTGTTCTGCATTCCGTCCATCAATTGTGTGTCTTTTGCTTGCTCGCCATAAGTATGCCAGGTATGCCCAAACGTGGGTTCTGGGCTCACTGTGCCACTGGAATGAAGCTATCCTGGCTGATGAGGGGTGAAACCCTGAAACTGGTCCTAGGATGCTTGTTTCCGGTCCAGGGAGGACCTGGCTTTGCAGTTCAGGCTGGACTGTTCCCATGAGGCACAGGGTCAAGACTGATTTGCATATGGCCAGGTCTAAACTGGGGTGGCATGGTGAGCAAAAGAATGATGGATTTAACCCAGATCTCTTGACTGGGGGTGAATGTTTTGATTTGTTCTGCATTCTGTCCATCAATTTTGTGTATTTTGCTTTGACTCTGCTTCAGGCCTGTATCAGTAGGAAGCAGCCTTGTAGAGAACTCTCTTTTTTATGTACACAAAGAAAATCCTGGAACAGGACTTTCTTTTTTATATTAAAAAATAAATGCTCCCCTAACCATGGGAGTTATCTTCCGTAATGGGGGAGCATTATTTGCATTTTGCTATCCCACACTGCCAGGGCGTTCCTGACAGTAAAAGACAGTAAAAAATGGCTATATATCTGCACATTGTAATTGGGCTGGTGGACATATGGCCATATCTCCTACTTCGCTGGGCTGTCTGAGAAATTTGGCTATGGCGGGAACAGAGTGGTTTCCTCCTTGGTCAAACTTAAGGTGAACCAGCAGATAGACCAAGTTGGTGGACCACTGTGTTGATAGGGAGAGATCACCCTTTCTGGCCAACCTATACATCAGGCGCTTAGTTCCTCTCTTGTTCATTCAGCTTGGATGCAGTTGGGTCATCAACCGTCCTAGTTGTCATAGTTCCCTCATTGTTACTGGTGTGTGAAATCTCCATTGTCTTATCCTGCAAGGAATCCAGCCAGCCTTCAATCTGAACTGGCTCACTGGATTTCATTATTTTATTGTCGTGATTGATCAGTATGCAGGCAGGCTCCAATAGGCTATAACAAATTTTGAGATGCTTCATTCTCGATCTGAGCATTAGAAAATGTTTCCGGTGTTGCAGAGTGTCATGCAAGAAGTCTTCTGTCACTTTAATTTTCATGTCAATAGCTGTACGAGCCTTTTTGTTTCACCTTCATAATCGCTTGGCGAGCTTCTTGGTGTCACGGGAAGCAGGATATGACTCGGTGCAGTCCCGACTTCACCACTGAGGATCTGGCTCTACAATCAAGGGCTTTTTGGCATTCTAGTGGTGGAGTGAACAAGTTGGTAATTTCTGAAACAAAGCAGGTCAGGAAGGAGATCATGTTAATCTCTTCTAATTTCTCAGGTATGTGGAAGAACCAGATATGGAATTGGAGGTCTTTGTAAAGGACATGAGCGATATGTGTGTGTTCATATGGGCAGGTGATTTTAATTTGAGTAAGTGTAAATATTCCCTGACTAGTCTATGTGGATACAATGACGTATTAGGGAACAGAAAGAATAACTTTACCCATGATAGATAAGGATTTATCCTAAATGAAGTAATTCATAAGTATAATCTAGAACTTTTAGAGCTAAGTAGTGAAAATGAAAACAGCTCCCTGCTTACTTTTTATAGGAATAGGTGCAGCTCATGCATTGACCATAGCATGCTTTGATTTGATATGTAATTTTATATAGCGCTCGAGAGTCCTAGGCATCTTGGCGCTGCTGCTATCATGACTGAGAGAAGGAATATGAGACTAGAGAAAGATGCTGCTCTACTGATTAAAAAGCCAGGTCTTCAAGGATTTTCAAAAAGACAAAATGATCTGGCCACTTCCTTAAGATTGTGGGGAGGGAGTTCTATAGTTTTGAGGCCTTCAAAACAAAACTCCTACCTCCCAGACACATTTCTCATGAAGATATTGTGGACCAATATTATGTAATGCCTTGAAGTGTGGATCCTGGTACTCATTGGCCACATCCGCTTTCACAGATTGTGTACTTATTTGAGCGTCAATAAGTACACAATCTGTGAAAGGGGATGTGGCCAATGAGTATTTGAAAAAGCTAAAAATACCAGAATCCACACTTGAGTCACTGTTGTAATACGGATGTGTGCCATGTAAATGACATATTGTGGTTGTCTATTTTCTGTACTCTCTTTATTTTTGATATTTGCATTTTAGTCAATTGTACATGTAATTCTTGGTTAGGATTTTGTGATTATGTACTGGGTTCATGTGATCACTGCTGAGTAGTAACTTGATGGACTGTGTTATAGACACATTGTTCTTTTTTAAACTTGAGCTTGATTTTATGATTTTTTTACGAATACATCGATTTACATTTTTTGCATACCTATGTGTATTTTTATCTTTGGTAGATATATGGCACATTCTTCTCAAGTGTGAATGAGATTGTATGGAAGGTATAGCTTAAGTTGAATGGAATGTGTAGATTGGTTGATTACAGGATGTTAGAAACTGGTCCAAAGGATACTGTTCCCTTACTATAGATTCTCTAGTAACATTGGTCACAAACCAATATGAGAATTGATTCAGCTCTACAGGACTAAGAGCCCAATTTATGAAAAGTGTTGCATCGCTGCGATAAAACAGCGATGCAACACTTTTGACTGCAACACTATGGATGCGTCTTATTTACGGTACGATGCTCCCTCTCGCAAGGAATGACAGATGCATCAGCAATCCTGACATATCTGTCGGCACAAAACTCACGCATTGCTGGAGTTGTGTCATAAGCATGATGCAACTCCAGCAATGCACAGGGGAGGCCTGTACACATTGCACCACATCACCCTTTCGCCTGCTATGAGGCAGGCGTAAGGTTTTAATGCATTGGTGTCCTAAAAGTGGCGCAGTGAAATCTGATAGATTTCACGGAAACACTAATGCAAGGCTTTCTTGCGGGGGAACGCCTACTCTGCATACATTATACGTGATGCAGGTAGAATGTGGCACAGGGGTTTACAAAGTAACGCATCTGCCACTTTGTAAATATGGTGCAACGTGGTGCATTTTTTATGCCACCGTTGTGTCACGAAAAGTGTCACAACTGTGGCGCAAAGGTGTCACAAGGGGCTCATAAATAAGCTACCTATGGAGCTGCAGTGCAGAGTCGACCAAAACTGGTATCTTACTAATTCAGGAAATCCAACTTTTATGGAGGCTCTGTGCTTCGCTCTGTAGAATCCTTTGTTACCCATAGAGAACTAGATGTGCCCTATCTCGAAGATAGAATCTGCTTGAACATGCTTACTTGCTCGCATAATATCTGTAATAACCCTATGTCTAAATTCACCTGGACCCTTATTCATACTTGCCTCACGCTATAACATTATAACAAGATTCTGTGGCTAACAAATCTGGATGGACTATTAAAAGAGCTCCATTATGAAGTATCTTTAACTAATCCTGCCATACATGATAATGGTTATTGACTCCCTAAAGAGATTTTATTTAACAAGATTGCGCTGAGTATTCTCCATCAACTTGTAGCCTTCCCAAAAAGGGATGCATGGTCTAAAATCGTACCTATATGCCCCTGTGATTAGATGCCCACACAGTCAACTATTAATCTCATGTTCTTTTGTGGATTCACAGAAATATTAGAATAAGTTTGTTGTGGCATCTATTTTTACCGGAGAGATTCATGTTTTGTCAGGATGCTTTTAATGTTTTATGAAATTTAGAGAACCAAGTGACTTGCCATACTGTTTCTACCTTTATTATGCATGCAATCAAAAGAAGAAATTCTGTGACCTTCCTGGACAATATAAGAGATGAATATGGTTAATCGAATATTTTTACCTGTATTGTAAGCTGGGTACGATGAGCAACAGCTATATCAGTCATTCTTTTTTAATTGGTTTTACAAAAATTCAAAGCATTGATTCCATCTATTAATGTTATTATTGATTAGCTTCCGATTTGCACTAAGCATTTTTTGCATAAGTACTACTTGCACTTTTAATAATTAAGTGAAATGAGTGAGAGTCGAAATATTTCTCTGTTGTAGAACACAGTTGGATAAGCTTTTGCACAAGCACTTGCATTCCATTTACTGGTAACTGATTTGTGCATGGTGTCTTTTACTTGTAACTGATTTGTACATGGTGTCTTTTTTAATAAGTATTTAATACGAATTGTATGTACTATTATATCTCTTTTACGGATTTTATAAATCTGAATAAAGGTTATTTTGACTTTGACTTTGACTGATGATCCCAAATTGTTCCCCAGGTTCCTAGCTCAACCAGTTTCTTCTGCATGTCTCTTCCAGTGATCTTGTTCCCAGTCAAGGGAAGTCATCAGTTTCTGTTCCACCTGCTGAAGATGCACTCATGTGTGTTGTATCCTCATACTGAAAGAGGCGATGTCAGAGTGGAGCGTCATGATTTCCGTGGAAGTTCTGGAAGTATTTTGCTCATAGCCGTGTCCATAGTAATTGTCTCTTTGTCCTTAGGTACCTTTAGCGGTTTCCCGGCCACAGCTTCAGCAAATAGCAGCTGGCATGTCGAGTTTGGCATAGCAAAGTTCTCAACAGCAAGTGAGGAGGAGAACATTATGAGCCCATCCCAAAGTGAGGCACTTGTGGAAGGTGCCAGGATCTCCTTCCTGGTGTATCGGGACAATGGCCGGCAAACCCACAAGACCAATGCCTTCTAGTTCCAGACAAGTTCTCCTTGTCCTAGGCAGGGTCACAAGAAAAAAAGAAAAACCATAAATGCAAAGCCCAGGTGAAGAAGGAAAGAATTGCTGAATCCTTGGATATTTGTTCAACAACACTTATTATAGGGTGAGGCGACTAGTCTGCTTCGGGAAGGGCTGGAGTGAGCTGGTCATGCAAGTAGTAAGGGTAGTGGAACTACCAAAGCACTCACCCCCTCAGGACTGTAGGGGTGCTGAAAACAATAACCTTCCTCCAACATATCAAGCATTGATAAGACCACCTTCTGTAATCACTGCTTCTGAGAACCATGGTGGTTTCAAATGATAGGGTCATGGCTCTCTATTGGAGAAATCAGAGCAAGTCAGCCACAGCTGTCATTAGTCTGCTTTCTATAGCCAAGGTCTGAAGTGTCACTGCAGAGATAAGCACACTCCGATGTCTCTTGTCTTTGGTCTCTACGACGGTGGCTGGAGCCCCCCTAGAGCCAAAAGTAATTGCAGCTCCCATGGAAGTGTGGTGCCGCTGAGGTGCTGGGGCCTCAGAGTTCAGTACTTGTGGCATATGGGGGAGCTGGCTGTACAGGGCTCTGTGCATCCACTCAAGGCATCGGGAGCAGTATTCTTGATTCCCTGTCTTGTACCGAGATTGCCATCGCTGTTTCACTTTAATCTCCCCAGCAATTGTGTGATGTCCAGCAGGCTGGACTTGCAGACAGTAATGGAGCTCTAAATGAATACTGTCATCTTCTCTGGCACGTAGCGACGCCCCTCAGACCTACAGTTTTCAGCATAAGCTTTTCCACAAGGCATCTATCAGACACAGTCATAAAGTTAGAAAGGTATACAAAATTACAGTTAGCTAAGCAAAATACTATATTTCCTAAAAGGGCCTAACAAGGGTTCTCTCAGAGCAAACCTTCTATATCCTTGGTTTGTCACACCGAGTGACCAACACCAAAACCATTGCCTACTACAGTAATCTGAGAGATTCCATGTAACAAAATGTTTATCTGGAGACTTTAATATAGAGTAATAACAATACAACCTAAAATGCCTATTGACTTTAACATATGCTTTTCACAAAAAATACATCAGGCCAAGTCCTTCTTTCACACCATTTCATAATCAACAGATGAAGCCTGTAGTCATGATCATTGGCTTGCTAGAATAACCAACTCAGTTGTTCTGTATCGAATATAAGCTTTTTTTTCAAATCAAAATGTTTAATACACGCATTCATTCTTTTTAATAGAAGCAGACAAATTCGACCCATTCAAATCCTGTACTCAGGGGAACAAATAGGTGGGTGAAGACTAAGCCCCACTCTCGATAGGACGGTCCAGTCAAACCTAAAAGTCCATATTGATTAGTGTAGTCCTGGGCTCCCAAACACAATATTGCACTTTCAGTCCAGATTTAATCACTGCCATCCTCCCATCTTTGCCGCAGCCAAAGAAAAATAAACAGGGTAAATTATATAGGCACTTTAATAGGATAACAATATCATGTGTGTGTGTGCCCATGACAATTCAAGCTCAGACACCTGGATAAATAAATAACATGTTCACACATGCCTGGAGGGCAAGCACTCAGTTTCTGCAAGCACAAATAAAACGTCTGCCCAATCAAAACAGGTACTCCTAATTGTGATATCTGTGGGCTCTCGGCCCACATGCTGTTGAAGGAGACATAAACCAACACCGGAAACCTAGTTGCTGGTAATAGCCACGAGTACGTGCAGTCGGGCTCCTTTATTAGCAGGGCACCTAATTGGTAACACCTGTGTTGGATGGGTGTAGGTGAGTGTGTGGGCCAGCCCTCGAAGGAGTGGCTAGCAAAATATTCAACTGTGTCCAACAGGACACAACACTCCTCTCAAATCATATGTAAAACAAAAACAACAAACAAAAGTCCAACCTATGGGAGGGAATGAAAAACAACTAAAAGTCTCACAGTGCAGGACAACGGTGGAATGGTGCAGCTGGAAGCACCCGGGCATCTTGGCACGTGTCCATATTTTAACCAGGTACATCTGGACACAAACACGGTGCCCATGAGGTCCGGCCCTCCAGCTTTGCATCAGTTAACTGACAGTTCCCCTACATGATGTTAGTCAGTCCAGCGTACTCTTGCTGTGAGGCAATTGAGATTGTCCTGTTCATACATAGGTGCATCGGGAGCCTGAGTGAAATCCATTGTAAGCACCTTAATCCATTGACGAAGGTCTTGGAAAATCCGCCGATGGGGCAAATTAAAATCCATCTCTCACGCTCGGGGAGGCCCTTTAGATGAGTTGCCACAGGACCGACTATGGGCTGCACTGGGTGTGCACATGTCCACATCTAGACAGCCACCAGACCACCTCAGAGCCACCGCCTAGTCACTCGCGCAACTTCAAGGGTAGATGTAACCAGGACAAACATGCTCACACCACTGGAACAGGATGTACACCAGCTAGACAACCAGTCACTGGGTCTTTGGATTGGTACATGGTGCAGGACTCCATTCATGTCATGTAATGCCCCCTAGATGGTAGAGATGCACATGAATAATGATGGGATGGCAGCCAAGAAATAACTCGTAAAAAGTGTCGACAGGCCACGCAATGCATGTCATTTATATAAATACCCTAGTGTCGACGGGCCACGGAAACTCACAGGGAACTCCTACACACTCCTCCACATTCTTAGGACTACGCATCTCGTCCCGTCACAGACACTGCCTGGTCCGGTCCTGTCAATAGGACTGGGAGTCTTCCCAGATGCGCTAGCCATCTCAGGGACGACAGTGAACGTAGATGTTCATTGATGGATCCGGTCTGTAGTGCCTTCCATACCCATCTTCCCCTTGATAAAGTATTCCGGCAACTCGTGATCGCTGTGGGAGGTACAGGACTCCCTTCTCATTTACAGATGTGGCAACTGTATTTGCCCCTCTCTTTCGGCAGTGGCCACGTGCCACCAGATGCATATGCCCTCATCACCAACAAAGTCAACAATGAGGCAATGTAAGAAAGTAAATGAATTGATTCCACACGCACCAATCCAGGCCCTTGTGTAACTTACTATGTACTCATAACGTGAAACCCCATCAGAATCAATCCTTCCTTGTCCCGGCACGGGCTGATTGGCTGCTTCACGTAATACAAGGAACTGGCATCCCTTTTAATTTAAACAGTCCTCAAACAAAACATTCTTCTCCAGCCTTCCCCCTCCTGCAGTCGCTTTGCCAATATAAAATCTTCACAACTCTCACCTACATCTGAACCATATGCCAGGTGGCTATCATCTAGACCAGCGTGCTGTGTAACTCCTTGAAATTGGAGGCTGTGATGGAGCGGGTAATGCAAAATTTTGTATACCTCCTCTATTCTGCATGAAAATACTAATTAAATAATCTATTAACTACAATATTATTAAACGAGTTTGCATGTTTATTAACCAACATTATTAACATTCGAATTACACGTGGGATTTGCATTTGCATGGCTAAATAACCTGTATAACTAAAATCTGTACGCATATTAACAGTAGTATATGTGGTAAATAGAATACTGCATGATATATGTTGCTTTTGTAATGTTGCCCAAGAGGAGGACCGAAAAGGTGAATATAATGGCTTTAAATGTTGCTATACGCTAGTTAAATACAAGCACATAGAGGGATTAGTAAGGGGTTAACATTAGATTCATTATTTCTATGTATTAATTACACTTTTGTGTTTGTTTCGCTTAAATTAGCATTTGAGGCCTAAATCCAAGATGGCCGCTGACACCACACGACGAAGTGGCCACTGTTCCACGAGGTGCGGAGTGAGCTGCGCAGGCGCGAGAAATCTCCCAAACCTCATCACGACCTTTGTTCACCATGTACCCGAACAAGGACAGAGTGGGACATCAGCCAAAACCAGAGAACAATCAATCTTACAATAAACCGGAACAAGCCGACTTTTGGACAAACTCATGACATCACCCCTCGAACTGAACTGAAAACTTTAAACTGACATCGGACGATCTTAACCAGCCAATCACGACTGTTCTAAAATATTATTTGGTATCTTCTTGAATTCATTGTATTATAAAAGAAGTAGTAGAATAGAGAGGGTTCGTTCGTGTCGCTCTTACCTTTGGGTCACGTCGCTTACGTTGCCTTGCTTCGTTTTGCGCGTTCTTCTGAATTCTTGAAGGTCCGGATGCTGCCCGATCATCTGATGACTGCAAACTTTTCCTAAATCTACAGGCAATGATAGATGCTTGCACGTCTCTGGTCCTTTGTCGATCTTTGGGACTGTAGAGTGCTTAGCAAAGAACTTTGAGCTTTGGCTTGCTTTCGGACCATTTATTACAAAAATTATCCAGAGCCAATGAATTAGAGGACTCCAAATAGCCAGATTAGGTAAATATGATGTTCAGGAATTTACTAAAATTTGATATAAAACTTTCTAAAACTTTGACGAGACAAATGCGAATTTAAATCAATATGCAATTTTAGATAAACAATTATTGGTTAACGAGAATTCATGAGTCATGAGTTTCATTTAAGAGATAGATTCTGAAGTCTTAAAATGTGTTTTAGCTGGTTCTAAATCACCATCAACCAATCCAACTAATTTGTTCCATTGACCGAAGTGGGAGGAGTGCCTTGATGTTTTAGGATTAAGGATCTGTAGGCGAAAGGGCGTTAATGTATATTTTGTAAATGACATTTCCTTCCCTATAGGTTATAAGGTGTTTCCCCCCCACATGTCCGGTGCATGAATCACTCATCCCTCCTGTGCGTGCAGACTGGTGTGGAAATAACGTGTGAGTGTTGGTGTTATGGGCCCCACCAATGACTGCATGTGTGAATGAGTTAGTGTGACGTCAGGTCTGTGACGCAGAGAGGATACCGGTACGGGTTGTTTTCCCGTTACTAGGGTTTTTGCGCTGGAACAGTTTTTCTCGTAGCAAGATGATGGTTATTATTGTATTGGTTTGGTGATTATTGCTTGTAAATTGCTTATTGATTATTGATTGTGGATAAGAATTGGTTTATGTATTAACACTCTATGTTGAGTTGCGTCGAGATCTATGTTGTTTGACGGCTTCTGGGATGTAGGAAGTCAGAAGTTTGAAACGGTTCCGTAGTAGAGCAGAGGTAAGCGCTGCTCTCGGGAAAGACGGAATTGTTGTTACCCTGTAGGTACACGGGGAAAACGTGTTACGATTGGAGTTGCACGACGCATTGTCTGGGTTCGATTCGGTAACGTCATCGTGTGTTGCTATAATGGACATTTTCTGTATGAGAGAAATGTATGGTAGCGAAGGTCACCTGTGAAATTTTGGTCTTAGGTACCAGGAGTCCAAAAGGCACTCTGATTACGCTTATCACTGGAAAGGTAATAGGTGTTCCCTAAGCTTGCTAGAAGGATAAAGTAGAGGGAAGTGCTACTTTATTGACGTATGTCATCATTCTGTAGTGGGGCAGACTGTACGCTGCTCTCAGGAAAGACAGAATTCTGTGTGAATGAACTACATTTTTCTGTATGAAAGTGCGTGAATGAAATAGCATTCAGGTTAATTGTGAAATTCTGGTTTTATTTCTCAGGAGCAGAGCGTCTCCAACTAGGTGTCTTAATTCTGGAGAAATGGTTAGCTAATGCTTGTTAGAAGGGTAAGGTAGAGGGATGTGCTACTTTATCAACGGAAGTAACGATTACGTAGTAGGGCAGAGGTAAGCGCTGCTCTCGAGAAAGACGGAATTCTTGTAAGAAAGGTCATTTACTATTCTTTTGTTTTACAGATAATGGTGGCGTTTATGTGTCGTTACTAATAGATTTGTAAGTTAAAAGAACACAAAGAGCTCACCAAGACCATTTTTGAAAAGGAGGGGCCAGCCGAAGCAGCAGTAGTGACAAAAACTGCCGTCAGAAAGACCGCGCTGGGATTGGCTAGTCAGTAAGAAACATAGATGCTCCTGATTGGTGCGTTAGTGTATGCCACGCTGAGGTTGGAGGATTGCAGGGTGACGTAGACGCTCCGGATTGGTGCATTAATGTAAGTCGCGCTTGGATTGGAGTATTACAGGGTGACGTAGACACTCCTGATTGGTGCGCTAGTGTGAGTCGCGCTACGATTGGTTAAGACAACAGAATAGTCGTAGGGAAAATCTAGCGATACACGGAAGACAAAATGATGTATTATGATCCACCAGAAAAAGAGAAAAAGTCCTGGTTAGAAAAAATCAGGAGCTTATTTAAAAAGGACAAACCGATTAAGACTAGAGAGGGACAGTTGCTTCCTCCACCGAAATCGCCCGCATCCTTTATGGTTGCGAAATATGGATATCATACTTGTATTTGGTTGGACAATTGGTTAAAGTACACAAAAGATGATGGAGTTTTGGCATTTCCAGAACATGGTTCATTTAATTTAGTGGTTTTGAGGAATTTGAGAGAAAGAATGATGAATCTGGAATCGAGACCTAGACCAACACAGTTCGAAGCATTGACTGAATGGGAAGATGAGATGCATGACAGAGAACGACAGAGGAGTGGCGGAAGGTATAGATACATGTTTGGTAGATCACATGGACAGGAGAATCATGATGACAGAATGAGGAGATGGCGAAGTGCAAATATGACTGATGTTTTTTTTCCTGTGAGACATGCTGAAGAAGTTAGTGGAAGGAAATGTACAGAAAAGAGACATAATATAGAATCGGGAGGGTATGGAGTGCATGAATCAGAGGATGATGTTCTTGGCGACATGTTTTATAAAAATCCACCCCCGTATCAACCAGATTCTGACATGTTGACACCAAGTGCCCCAATGAGAGAGACTTTGCAAAACATAAAAGTTGAATCAGTACCCCAAGAGATAGGGAGAAATAATTCTTTCAGAGAAATAGAGAGAAAACAGGATGGTAAAATGAGTAATGAAAATTCGGCAGAATTAGCGAAAACCACTTTAGAGTTAACTGAAAAGATTAGGGAATTGACTAAAAACTTAGAAGGCGTGACTGTTCCCGTAACTATAGGTCCTGTAATGCCTATTTTTGATCAACAGAAAGATAATGAGCATTGTCTAACGGTCCCTTATAACAGTAATAGACAGATTAAGAGGCCAAGAAAAAGTTCAGACGAGAACCCATGGAGACAAACAGTAAGTACATCAAAACAGAGTACGCCTACAAATTTGACAGCAAATCCAGGTTTAGTGGAAAGACTGATAATGACTACAGAATCTGTATCAGAAACTCCAAGAGACCCAGAACGAGGTAATGAGGAGAAACCAGTAGGTCCTACTGCAAAAGAATTAAGTGAATGGTTGAGGAGTTTACAGAGAAACGACAGAGAATCTCAATCTATAGATGTGGCCAAGCTAAGGATGGTTTTGTAAGAATTAATAGTAGGGACTATCCCCACAGAAAGGCAAACAAATTATCAGGATTAAGAATTACTATTTCTATGCAAAAGCATGACATGGAGAGCAAAGAGTCTACATGAAAGACTATGAGAAGTGGCAAATGAAATGGGTATAGACATGGAAAGAGTAAAAGCCTTATAAAAACCCTACAGAGTAGATTTTTCTGAAAAAGATATTGAAAATTTGAATACTACAGGAAGAATAACTCAGATTAAAGACATAATCATTTTGTTGAGAAAATGGGGAGATGTAGATAAATGGAAAAGTAGATGGTTTAGAAAACGAGATGATGCCTCAGATAAAACATTTGCAGCTTTCCCTGTAAGAGAAAAAGAAAAAGTAGTGACAGAATGTCCCATGAGAGAAATTCCAGGAGAAGGATATGTACATGTTCCTTGGACTAGGCAAGATATTTTGTCATTTACATGATTTCCCTCGGCTACGCGAAAAGCCAGTCGAGTGGCATAGGCAAGTGGAAAGGTTTGTAAAATTATCGAAAGTTTTGTGGATTGATCTAAATAGTCTATTTGACATAATAGTACCAGCAGATCTATGGACAGAGTGCAAATTGATGATAAATTGGCCTACACAAGAATACCCTAGGGATCCAAAAACAGGAGCCCCTGATCCGGAAGTCATGAAAAAATATGAACAAGTAATTGTTTTCCTGAAAAACAAAGTACCTCCCAAAGAGACTGATTGGGTAAAAATAGACCGAATCCATCAAGAAACATGTAGCAAAGAGTCTACATGAAAGACTAGAAGAAGTGGCAAATGAAATGGGTATAGACATGGAAAGAGTAAAAGCCTTACAAAAACCCTACAGAGTAGATTTTTCTGAAAAAGATATTGAAAATTTGAACACTACAGGAAGAATAACTCAGATTAAAGACATAATCATTTTGTTGAGAAAATGGGGAGATGTAGATAAATGGAAAAGTAGATGGTTTAGAAAACGAGATGATGCCTCAGATAAAACATTTGCAGCTTTCCCTGTAAGAGAAAAAGAAAAAATAGTGACAGAATGTCCCATGAGAGAAATTCCAGGAGGAGGATATATACTTGTTCCTTGGACTAGGCAAGATATTTTATCTTTTACAAATGATTTCCCTCGGCTACGCGAAAAGCCAGTCGAGTGGCATAGGCAAGTGGAAAGGTTTGTAAAATTATCGAAAGTTTTGTGGATTCATCTAAATAGTCTATTTGACATAATAGTACCAGCAGATCTATGGACAGAGTGCAAAAGAGAATCTTGGTCAGAAATTGTAGAAGACATTTTTGGAGCATTGATACCAGCAGTGGGAATATCACACAAAATTAGAAAGTTATCAACAGTAGTGGATCACTTGTCAACAAGCACCGCTGGAGGATTCTTATTGGTAAATACTGAAATGGTTGCCATGCGTGCCATGGTAATGCCTAATCGACTTGCCCTTGATATAATATTGGCAAAAGAGGATGGAGTCTGTGGAAGGCTGAAAGTTCAAAATTGTTGTACTTACATTTCGGATGAAAGTAAAGATCTGAAGATCTACATTAAAAATATAACCGAATTGCATGAGAAAATTGCACCACTGGAGGTTGAAAGTGTTTGGGAAAAGATTGGAAAGAAACTTTCTTCCATTAAAGATTTCTTATTAAACTTAGGCGGTACATTTATTGGTAGGATCTTATTTCCATTAACATGTGTGATTTTTCTAGTATTAATTTTAAGACTAGGATGTTTATTTTATAAAAGAAAGAAAATACAGAAAAAGTTAAAAAGAGAAAATTTGAAAAGAAGACAGAATAAGAGACAAGAGAGGGAATTTGAAGAAGTGGAATTAGAAGAGATGAAAGATAATATGTATAAAACAGCAAGAAGAGAAGAAATTGGGGAAACAGAAATGTGAACTAAACTAAAGAATTAATTTCGTTTTTTTTATGACAAATTGATACAAAATTTTAATGGTGTGGTGATAAAATCACCAAAGGGGGGATTGATAGAGCGGGTAATGCAAAATTTTGTATACCTCCTCTATTCTGCATGAAAATACTAATTAAATAATCCATTAACTATAATATTATTAAACGAGTTTGCATGTTTATTAACCAACATTATTAACATTCGAATTACATGTGGGATTTGCATTTGTATGGCTAAATAACCTGTATAACTAAAATCTGTACGCATATTAACAGTAGTATATGTGGTCAATAGAATACTGCATGACATATGTTGCTTTTGTAATGTTGCCCAAGAGGAAGACCGAAAAGGTGAATATAATGGCTTTAAATGTTGCTATACGCTAGTTAAATACAAGCACATAGAGGGATTAGTAAGGGGTTAACATTAGATTCATCATTTCTAGTATTAATTACACTTTTGTGTTTGTTTCGCTTAAATTAGCATTTGAGGCCTAAATCCAAGATGGCCACTGACACCACACGACGAAGTGGCCACTGTTCCACGAGGTGCGGAGTGAGCTGCGCAGGCGTGAGAAATCTCCCAAACCTCATCACGACCTTTGTTCACCATGTACCCGAACAAGGACAGAGTGGGACATCAGCCAAAAACAGAGAACAATCAACCTTACAATAAACCGGAACAAGCCGACTTTTGGACAAACTCATGACATCACCCCTCGAACTGAACTGAAAACTTTAAACTGACATCGGACGATCTTAACCAGCCAATCACGACTGTTCTAAAATATTATATTGTATCTTCTTGACTTCATTGTATTATAAAAGAAGTAGTAGAATAGAGAGGGTTCGTTCGTGTCGCTCTTACCTTTGGGTCACGTCGCTTACGTTGCCTTGCTTCGTTTTGCGCGTTCTCCTGAATTCTTGGAGGTCCGGATGCTGCCCGATCATCTGATGACTGCGAACTTTTCCTAAATCTACGGGCAATGATAGATGCTTGCACGTCTCTGGTACTCTGTCTATCTTTGGGACTGTAGCGTGCTGAGCAAAGTACTTTGAGCTTTGGCTTGCTTTCGGACGATTTATGACAAAAATTATGCAGAGCCAATGAATTAGAGGACTCCAAATAGCCAGATTAGGTAAATATGATGTTCTGCAATCTACTAAAATTTGATATAAAACTTTCTAAAACTTTGACGAGACAAATGTGAATTTAAATCAATATGCAATTTTAGATAAACAATTATTGATTAACGAGAATTCATGAGTCATGAGTTTCATTTAAGAGATAGATTCTGAAGTCTTAAAATGTGTTTTAGCTGGTTCTAACTCACCATCAACCAATCCAACTAATTTGGTCCATTGACCGAAGTGGGAGGAGTGCCTTAATGTTTTAGGATTAAGGATCTGTAGGCGAAAGGGCGTTAATGTATATTTTGTAAATTACTTTTCCTTCCCTATAGGTTACAAGGTGTTTCCCCCCCCCCATGTCCGGCGCTTGAATCACTCATCCCTCCTGTGCGTGCAGACCGGTGTGGAAGTAACTTGTGAGTGTGGGTGTTATGGGCCCCACCAATGACTGCATGTGTAAATGAGTTAGTGTGACGTCAGGTCTGTGACGCAGAGAGGATACCGGTACGGGATGTTTCCCCATTGCTAGGGTTTTTGCGCTGGATCAGCTATAACAAGCGGTCCTTACCATTGTGCCTTTCTCAGCAGCCTTTCACAACACCCTTCTCATCCGTTGGTGGCAGTGGCAGTGTACGGCCCCTCAGTAGTAATACATCCAGATTACTGACGGTGTGCAGAAACATGTGCCCTTGCCACTCACAACTAGGTGATGCTGCTTGTACTGCCATAGGCCACGGCAGCATTTGGGAGGAGTAACATGTGATGGCAGTAGCAAAACCAGTCCAACAGTCAGGTAGCAATGTATTGATAGGTGCACAGAGGGTGTTACTCACACAGGATATAGAAGGGGGATCATCCTCATCTGCAGGCAGCCAGCATGCCTTTCGCCGTCTTTGTCCCTGCCCTTGTGCTAGTGACGATGAAGCCTGCAGGCACTGCACTTGTGGTCTTTTCAACTGCTACTCATGCACAAGTCCATAGGAGCAAGATTTGTGCTAGTCACTTCAGCCTGATCACTTAACACCACAGCCACCACTGGAAAAGGAATGCAAAGCTTCTGGAAACAAGGAAGTATATCTCACAGAAAGACACAGATGACCTTGAAGCAAGCAGCATGGTGCCGTCACCTCCAGCTGACATAATGGCATTGTCCTACCAGCTGCACATCAATGCTCCCACTCCGTGAACTTTCGACAACATGCCGCACCTTGTTTTGCATAAATGGCCAGGATAGAACATTTCTAGAAACTAGATTCAGAGCTGGCCTTGTTGGAAGTGAAGGCTCTTGTGAGAGCAATTCTTCATCGAAGCACAGTACAGAAACAGGCTTTGGTACACACATATAGGTACATGGCTCATGCTAGGGAAGTTCTATAGCTTTCAGTGCAGCGGTGCGCTACAAGCGGATAAGTCTGCTTCAACTTTTCAGCCTCTTTCAAACTCTTTTATATCGTGGATTCTCTTATGCACACTGAAATAGCTGATGGTGTAACAGCATGCCCAATAAACAACACTGGAAAGAAATTATTTGGATATAAACTAATATTGCTTCACGGGATAAGCTGTGATTTGTATCACGTTACTTAGAACACATAATACCTTTGTGAAAAATTGAAGCTCTTCATTGTCAATTGCCTCTGGTGCTGGCCAGTCCACTTTAATTACGCTGAAAATTGTGGTCACGAACCAAAAACATGCAAAGAAGTCAAGTGTTCATTCGATACTGTAGAGTAACCGCTAGGTGGCGCTTCAACCACTTCCTGGGCTACAGCAGCTCTCCTTTCCTTGCAGACTGCATCATTCCCAGGGGCAACTCTGAGCTTCAACTGCGGGGCTTATACCGGTGAGGCTGCTTCCTCTGGTGTGAGGCTTTACAGGTGGCCACTGGCATAAAACCAGAACTGGGCCGTATCTTCCACACACACCACAGCAGGTAAGCAAGGGTGCGGGAGTGGCATGGTTATTCCGGTGGCAGCAGACAGCAGCAAAACTGGTATGCAGGCCTCATTACACACGTCAGGAGCACGACAATCCTCTCCTCTCCAGGACCAGTGGTGTCAGGCTCAAACAGCAACTGGAATGGCACACGGGGCAGAGTAAGGCAGGGGCCCGTCATAACTCAACAAACTCGTACCCCGCTGCCATCCTCCTGATAGCGCTGCCGTCAGCGCCCCCTGCTGCACACCATCATGGAGCAGTCGGCCACAGCGACAAAAACGGAGAGTTCCTGCCGCCTCCCTCACAAGCAGGGAAACAGTTCACTCTGCCGTGGTGACGCAAACCGCCTCACAGCGGCAAGACACAGTAGCGTGATTCCTACTTGTAAGGCTTTGGGAGGGAGGGGGCCAAGCCAAACCGAGACCCATTTTGTGTGTGAAAAAGGCCACTTTATTGAAACAGGTGCATATTACAAAATACCCAACTGGCAACTGCCTTACAAAACTAAAGCATCGCTATGCATCAAATAGCTGACCCCTGATCCCCCCCGCCCCTACGATCCCCTCAAAAGTTCCCCCACACTGGCATTAACATAACAACAACATTACACAGTATTGCAGTTAAAACTTTTTCCCCCAATGACACCCCATTCCCTACCTGCCTTCCTGCAACTGTAACTAACAAACGTCTATCCTGAAACTTAGACTACCTGCCTACCCTTTTCCTGCCCCTGCTCACAAACTTCCAATACTTAACGAAAAACCTGTGCCAACCCAGGCCAACTTTTCAAAACCCCGCAAGTTCCTGTTCCAAGCGACAACCTCCATAAGGTTCCTTATGCACCTGTCTCCACAAACGTGGTCTAAACCAAAGAATAAACCCCAAAAGACTCCACTCAGGTAAAATTCTTAAAAAGAGGGATAGGAGCGTGGGGCCAAGAAAATTATTACCAGCTACCCTGCTGCCAGCCACCAGGTCACCAAAACCTAAAATGGTGGCTGGCAATTCGCCTCGAAGGATTATATAAGCATAGGGGTACTTGGGCTACTTGGGCTATAATTGGGCTATAATTGGGCTACAATGTGGCTACACCCCGAAAAAGCCCAAAACCACAAAATGGCCGACCCAGCCAGCCCCTTCCCAAACTGCCCGGGAGGCAGACCTCACTACATTTGGCTGCCCCCCAAGCTCCCCTTGGGAGGGAGGGGGGCAAGCCAAACCGAGACCCATTTTGTGTGTGAAAAAGGCCGCTTTATTGAAACAGGTGCATATTACAAAATAACCAACTGGCAACCGCTTTACAAAACAAAAGCCTTGCTATACATCAAATAGCTGATCCCTGATCCCCCACCCCTACGATCCCCTCAAAAGTTCCCCCACACTGGCGTTAACTTAACAACAACATTGCACAGTATTGTAGTTAAAACATTTTCCCGCAATGACACCCCGTTCCCTACCTGCCTTCCTGCAACTGTAACTAACAAACGTCTATCCTGAAACTTAGACTACCTGCCTTCCCTTTTCCTGCCCCTGCTCACAAACTTCCAATACTTAATGAAAAGCCTGTGCCAACCCTGGCCAACTTTTCAAAACCCCGCCACCCAGGAAAGAGGGGGGTGACGGCCATTACTGCCTTGCCCCCTTTTTTCTTCCCCCCGTCCTATAGGCCTCTTACTTTCTAGGGTGGCTCTGAACATTTAACGTTTTGACTAATGCCTCCCTAATTTCCAACAAATAAAGGTCCATCCCCACCTAGCCTTGACAAGTGGACCTTGTCTCCTCCCCAAAATTCCACTGCATCAAAACGAATGTCACTGTGCAGAATTCTACCAAAACTCAATTCCCTGAAAAAACAAGACATCTCTGTATTAAGCTTCTTCCTGGCTCTGTCCACTGCTCCTGGATTAACTGCCCCCGCCAGACCCAGCGCCGCACAACGCAGTCCATAGCACAAAACATCATGACCACTGTTGTTTAATAAGTGCTAAGTGCCTCTTCATGTGTGTCCTCAGGACTATGCCCTTCTCTTTACACAAATCGTTTCCACCCAAATGTACAACCAAAATGTCCGGACACCGACCCCCAAATAGCAGACCGTTAAGACACGGAATCTGCTCCTTCCAAAACATGCTCCCTTTTCCTTTCCATAACACTTTAAACAGTTTATTATTAAAACCAAGATTCTGTACGAAATAACTTTCTTGTGCTTGTACGTATGCCCACTTCACAAAGGAATGTCCCACCACCCAGATTGGCATTTCCAACGAAAGGGGGGGCCAGTCACCAAACCTGAAATGAGAAACATTGCATGAACTTATGCAGTGTAACAACCGCACTAAATCCCTTATCCCTGCTGCGTAAGTATCGCTTATAACAATCTGCACCTTGTATGCCCAATTCCTTCAGTGCCTTCCTCAGCACCGCTAGCAGTTGGAAGGCTGTAACTCTTTTCCCATTTGCATGCACAAAAACGGTCTCCCCGATATCCTTGGATGCTGCTTGCCAGTGAAGCCCCCATCTATAAGGGCAAGTAGCTTAGGCAATGGAGCCTGCAACACCACCCATTTTCCCTTGCCCTTCTGATCCCTTTTGGACTTTTTTAACCATATATGTATACCCGCATCGCGCAAGACCACATCTTCCCACCCGATCCCCCCACCCCTTCTGTCCCCTAACAACTCAGACACTCTAAATGCACCAAAAAATTCCACCATCAATGTGGAAAACAGGCATGACTCGAAGGCGTCAGTGCAAATCCTAGGCAAAATCTGCAGTACACTGCTCAGCAACTGCCATGACAAGGGTCTCCTGACCGTATTCAGCTGGCAACGCTCCCTGGCCCACCCTTCTAGCATCCTTGAGCCCAATTCACCTGCTGAAGGCATGTAAACCCAGGTCAATTTACCCATGAATGCAATTTCCGCTAATTTCATTGCAATTGACACCCTGGGTAAGCCTTTTCCAATCCTATCCAGGATAAACTGAATCACATTGTCCCTTCCCTGTAACTCATTCGAGCACCGCTGGGCACCTGACAGCAAAACTCCTGCCAAGCTAAACTCTAGGCTATCCTAGTAGACTTAGCCAGTGATCCTACCACCAGTTGTAGCATCTTGTCTTGCCTACGTACCACAACTGCTGCGGCATGAGCATCTAGGTCCTGTTGGCATCCTTGGCCAACCCACAGAATCTCCCCCCCCCCCCAGCGAACGCGACAAAGCATTTGCTATGTCATTGTCCACACCTGGGACGTGCAGTGCTAAAAACGCTATATCATGACGCAAACAACCTAGGACAAAGCCGTCAGCAACTGTAACACTTGTTCGTCCCTTGATGACTGATGGTTCACAATCTCTACAACTGCCCTATTATCAACTCTAAAAGTCACCTGCCTATGCGCAAGCTGACTACCCCATAGTGTCACTGCCACAACTAAGGAGAAGAACTCCAGAAATGCAATGGACAAACCCCCTTCCTTCCATTCTGTCGGCCATTGCTCGGCACACCACTTCCCCTTCCAGTAGAGGCCAAAACCTTTGCTGCCAGCATCATGTAAAAACATCTGCACATCCCGAATGAGATACCCCTCACGTGCCAGTATAATGCCATTGAAAATTTGCAGAAAAACTTGTCAGATTCTCAAATCTTCTTTTACGCCTGCAGAGAAAGGCCCATGATGATGAGGCAATCTGTTCCCCGCTAATGCCCTCACTAGCCACCTGCAAAAGGTTCTCCCTACTCTCTCTACCCTACATCCAAAAATGAGATGCCCTAGCAAGGCCTGTATCTCTTTGACCATTACATTTTCCTGTGCCAGCATGGCGTTAAGCAATTCCAGCATTTTATTCCTTTTATCATCTGGCAACCGGGCTTGCATTTTTCTGGAGTCAATCCAATTCTAAGAAAAGACAATGCTGTACTGGGGCCCATCGTCTTTTCTGGTGCCGATGGCACTCCCAACTCCTCCGTCAGCTCTTTGAAGTTTTCCAGGGCCTCCTGGCACTCCGTGGAGCAAGAGGTTCCAACAAAGAAAAATCATCCAAGTAATGGGTCACTAACATGTGCCCCATCCTTCCGTTAAGCAATTCCAGCATTTTATCCCTTTTATCACCTGGCAACAGGGATTGCATTTTTCTGGAGTCAATCTCAATTCCAAGAAAAGACAGTTCCGTGCTGGGGCCCATCGTCTTTTCGTGTGCCAATGGCACTCCCAAATCCTCCGTCAGCTCTTTGAAGTTTTCCAGGGCTCCCTGGCACTCCGTGGAGCAAGAGGTTCCAATAAAGAAAAAAACATCCAAGTAATGGGTCACTAACATGTGCCCCGTTCTTTTTTAAAACAACCACTGCAGAAAGGTGCTAAAACACTCAAACAATGCGCATGACATAGAACAGCCCATTGGTAATGCCTTGTCCATGTACCATTTACCATTGAAATGGATACACAGAAGATCCCAATCATCTAGATGGATTGGAAGCAACCGGAAAGCCGATTTTATGTCGCATTTTGCCATTTCAGCCTATGTGCCCGCCGTCACTACCAGTGACATAGTCACGTCAACTGACGAGTATAAAACAGTAGCTTCCTTTTCATCAAGAAAATCATTCACCGAGCACCGTTCTGGCCATAATAAATGCTGAATAAGCCTGAATTGTCTGGGTTCTTTCTTGGGCACCACCCCAATTGGTGACACAATCAAGTCGTCCAGAGGCCAAACTGGAAAACGGCCCGCCATTCTCTCTTTCCTCACTTCTTTGTCTAATTTCTCTAGCCCAACCTGTGAATGTTCTTTGCTGACATCTAATTTTCTGAACAAAGCCTGTGCCTAGGCACTGCATGCCACAAATGAAAACCCCACTTTGAACCTTTCCCTTAGTTCTTCTGCAGCCTTCTGGCCATCATAACTCTGTAGGGCTGCCTCCAATTCATCTGCCTTAAATGGCGTATGAGCCTTTTGTCCCAGAAAACCCTTAGCTCCCATTGACCCCAAACAATGCTGCTACTGCTGTCCCCCTGTGTTGCCCCCCCCGCTGCTACTGCTGCCCCCCTTGCTGAAAACCCCTCCTGCCCCCAAAACTGTTGACCAAGAGTTTTTTCCCCTCTGAATTTTGAGCACTCAGGGCGAAATCTGTAAAATTTGCGTGTGCACCGCCCTTTATTGAAATCCCAGCAGGCCCCCCATGACCCTGGAAGCCCCAATCGTGTGCTGCCATCATCCGTGTCAAGTTCCCCCCATTTTTGCCTCAGCATCCAGGCCATAGGGGCCCTGAATTACTCATTGCATTATGCCCATGCATACCCCCCCCCGTGATCTGCACTTTGGGAATGACCTCCACATACTTGAATAGTGCTACGCAGCGTTCCGGGAATTTCTCCCAGTAAACATTAACATAAATGCGCTCTTTAGTCGCCAGCATCAAATGTGCTCCCAATGGAAGAGTCACTCCCATATAAGGGAGTCTCTTAATCTACAACTCTTTACTTTCAAGCTTATCTTTATTATCTCCGCTGGTTTCTTCCCTTATCAGATTTCTCTGTGCCTTTGCTAATCACTGGCTTGGTCGTATCCTTCTTACCTTACTCCTCGGTACCCACCCCTATGTGTAGAACATACTTGCCCTTGCACAACCTACCCTCTTCCCCCCTGAAATCCCCTCTCCTCCCGTCCCCATGGAGACCATTACCAGCCCCTCCCTCTTGTCATATGTTTTACCTGGCTCTAAGGAGGGTGCCCGTGTTGCTGCAGTCCGCCTTGCCAGTGGCCCCATGGTCGATCCCAACTTGGTTGGCCTTGCCGTAGGCTCTGACTCTCCTCTGGAAAACTGAAAAACACTCTGAGAGGCATTACTCTTATCCCCCCACCCCATCTAAATCATCTCTAAGCACGCCTTCCTCAAGGCTCTTCTCATCGAAATCTAACTCTGTGCCTTCGTGCGCCCCCACATGGGGGCCCCTCATGGGACCATAACTCTGCGCCTCCGGGGGTGCAGACCGCACCCTCCGGTACACCTCTGAGTCCTTTGACTGCGTTTTCCTGCTAGTTTTCCATCCTGCAGACCACTGAGGTCTGTCAGGTGTTGGGGCCAGCGAGACCGCTCGGGCCTACATGTGCTGGCCTCGCCGGGATCCCCCAATGGTAACGGGTACGCCGTGCGAGGCTCCACCCTCCCTTCTCCTTGGTGCCAGATAGCCGCACCCAGCTCTGCCAAGTCCACACCCGTACGTGAGTCCTCGCCCTGCAATATAATGATTGGTCTGGTGTGCCGGGCTTCTGATACTCATCCCCTGTCTTCCTTCTCCTTTTCCTATTTAAGCCCAAAGTCTTCTCTGCCCACTGACGCCCTACCTTAAACAAATCACCTACTGTCACTCAACTCCCCTTCCTCCCCTCACTCCATTCCAGCCCAGCCATGTCTAACCCTGTCCGGTCCTGGTCAAGACCTGTCCCCAGAGCCCCCACCAAGCTTTCTGCTGCCCTCGCCTTCGCCCCTTGCCCCCTCTTCTCAAATTTAAACCTTTGCCCTCCAAACCAACTGACCCTCCCTATGCAAAGTAAGCATCCACTTGACCCACTCTACTAATGGCCCTCACCTCCTCATTCCATGAGGTGAAAATATCTAGCCCAGGCTTTGCTACCGCCCGGCCGCGCCCGGCCGTCTCCCAATACCTCGGTATCCCGTCCTCTTCCCCCCAACTTCCATTTGAACCCTAGCCTTGCCCAAACTCTCTCTACCTTCCTCCCCTCTCCACTCCCCAAACCCAAGTACCCCATCTAAATCCCTCTGGCCCTCACCCTGCCTAACCTAACCGGTATACCCCCTCCACCTCCCAAACCCCCAAACTGCCCTTGCACACTCTCGCTGGAGCCTCGAAATGCGCACAAGGCTCCGGCACATCTGGAGAGAAAGGGGCCGCTCTTCGGGCCTCAGAGCGGCCCCTAAAACTCACCGCTTTTCTTCTCGCCTGCCTAGGGGACGTGCAGGCCAAGACGGCGGCCGCCACCCCCACAGAAGCACGCCCAGGAGGGTGAAGGGATCAATACATCAAAGGCGGCTTGCTTCGCTCAGCAGGCGCACCACCTCCAAGACCTTTTAATCCTGCATAAAAATGCTTAACTCGCTAAACACAGCTAATTAAACAGCCAAGAAAACAGCTAACTAAACAGCCAAGAAAACTCTTACTAGCTACCCTTCTGCCAGCCATCAAGTCACCAAAACCTAAAATGGTGGCTGGCAAATCCCCTCATAGGATTATATAAGCATAGGGGTGCTTGGGCTACTTGGGCTTTAATTGGGCTATAATTGGGCTTCAATTGGGCTACACCCCGAAAAAGCCCAAAACCACAAAATGGCCAATCCGGCCAGCCCAGACCCCTCCCAAACTGCCCGGGAGGCAGACCTCACTACATTCGGCTGCCCCTCAAGACCCCCTTCTCATTTGCCTCCTCTGTGCTGCATGTACGTTTAATGCAGTGCAGCTGGCTCTTAGCGTTCCTCCTTGCAGGCCGTATGCAGGACGCCACACCTGTGCTGGAGACACCTGTAACAATCTCTCATCTGCCAGCGTCCCTTGCCCTCCTTTGCAGTGCGTGCCGGCGTCACTGTTGATTCACACGAGCCCTTCAGGTGAGCCACTTCTCTCCTCACGTTGGAGCAGACAACAGCCTCTCGGCGTTTCTTAGCTGGGACATCACCCTCACAGTAGAATTACTGCCACTGGGCACCAGACTGTTGGCCGTCAATGACGAATGGCCTCTTCTCCCCCACTGCACATTTGGTTAAAACTGTGGCGCAACAAGCAGAAATCGTCCCATTAATGCCATGAAGCCTTCATGCCTTGTTGCGTCGCTGGTGACCCCTCGACAGGGCAGGCAAAATCGGCGGCACCACATGACACCCTCACAAATGCGGCAGGTCCGTTCAGCAGTTACACGGGGTCAGGCCCGCTTCATCGCCAGTGTGATATCCGTGGGCTCTAGACCCACATGCTGTTGAAGGAGACATTAACCGACACCGGAAACATAGTTGCTGGTAATAGCCACGAGTATGTGCACTCGGGCTCCTTTATTAGCAGGGCACCTAATTGGTAACACCTGTGTTGGATGGGTGTAGGTAAGTGTGTGGGCCAGCCCTCGAGGGAGTGGCTAGCAAAACATTCAACTGTGTCCAACAGGACACAACACTAACTACAAACATGTGGGTGAAGCCAAATGCCCCCCCCCCCCAGTAGTGCTTCTTAAAGTTCTTTTTTAGGTTGATCACATAATGTCTGGCGACAGCTGCACTGTCAAGCCAGACATAACAATGGAAGCAGTTCTACACAGACAAATTAGACAGAAGATTCAGCAATGCTCCACACAAATACATGCACAAGGATTCATCCAAAGTCATATGTGTGTGGTTAACAAGACCATCTTGATGAGTTCTTGCACTCAGTGGAAAAAAATGTACAGGAGTAAATTAAACAGTTCATATCTACTTTGGTTACAGCCTATTGCGTCATTTTCTGGGCCCTGGCAACCTGTCTTATTTTCTTTGAATAGCACCTGTCTCCAACCGGGAAAGAAAAGACTTCAGCGAATGCTTATGTTTGATTTCCGAATAAGCAACTACACCTTCGCAGTATGTATGCATTAAAGCTTTAAAGGTTGTTTTGTTGACTGAGAATCCCAACACTCATTTTGACTAGGTCTGACGTGAATGAGGCAAAAGGGCGCTTTACGCAGACTGATACATTAGAACAGGACTAATTGTGTTTCTTACAAGAATCTAATGAGGTTACAACTAACAAATAAACATCGTGTTGTCGTTTAAGTAAGTAAAAAATAATTGCATACGATTTAGAAACACCAATGCCTGTAATATTGGACAGCAACACCAATTGCTGATGTGTTAAAAGGTAATTAATTACTTCAGTGGAGCATGTTATTCTGCCTTCATTTGAAGGACGTGGTACATTATGTGTTTGTAATTGGCACACAGCAAGTCATTCCAATTATTTTTCAATATAATTACTTATAAATGATGTTGTTTTTTAAAATAAGTAAATTAGTTGGTATTTGTTGATGTTAAGCATGGTTAACATAATCAATCAGCCACATGACTGTTAATATTCTATACTTTTATATCAGTTAGCTTAACTTTAATGGATGGACCAAGGAATATATGGCCAATCAGGTTCACTGACATTTGTCTATAACAGTGCTAAAGCATGGCTACCTCCGCAGGACTTAGAGACACGTAATTCGATAGAACTGTAACATGATTTGTTGACTCTAAACATTTTATGCATAATAATATTCACAGGAGTTATGAATTTTGATGAATTTGGTTATCCCTGCGTACAGGGTGTTCTGATAGTCTAGTCTGCTAGTGATGAGGGTGTGTGTGATCGTTTTCCTGGTTTTGCCCAGTAGCCACTTCCGCATCTTTAGGGTGTGGAAGCAGAATCAGGTGACGGCATTGACTTGGCCAGCCATGTACAGATTGTTGTTTATAATAATTCTAAGGTTTCTTGCTTGTGAACTGGACGTTGAGGTGGGTCCGAGGTCTGTAGGCTGCCAGGTGAAGTCCTATTGTGAGACATCTTTCCTGAAGAGAAAAGACCACCACTTTAGTATTGTCCGAGTTCAGCTTGAGGCAGTTGGACTACATCCAGGTGGCCACTTCAGTCATGCATCTGGTGAACATGTTTCTGGTGTTTTGTTCCAAAGGGAAAGCTGGGTACCGTATGTGTATGTGAGGATGTTTATGTTGTGAGTCCAGATGACGTCTGTCAGTAAAGTCATATAGATGTTGAAAAGTGTGGGGCTGACTGCGGAGCCCTGCAGGACTTTGCAAATGAGTTCTGTGTTTCAGAGAAGTACAGGGGCATGTTGATGTTTGGGGTTCTTCTGGTGAAGAACAAGCAGGACTACTTGAGGACATATCACTGGATGCCTACTTCATGGAGTTGTTGTAGCAGAATGGGATGGGAGATGTGTTGAAGGCTGCTGATAGGTCTAGGAGTATGAGGGCAGCTGTTTCCTTCCTGTCGAGAATCATCTGGATGTTGTCTATTTGTGCTCTGAGGATAGTTTCTGTGTTGTGGTTGAGTCTAAATCCTGATTGTCTAGCGTCAAGAAGCCAATGATAGGCAAGGTAGTCAGAGTGGCGATGGTTGATGGCTTTTTCCAGGACCTTGGCTGGGAAAAGAAGAAGGTATACCAGTTGGTAGTGGGTGAGTTTGGTCAGGCTATGACTTTTTTAGGAGGTCTTTGATGCTACATGTTTCCATGGTTCTGAAAAAGTGGCTTCAATGATGGAGGTGTGAGGGCTTCGATGATGGGGATCACTCCTTTGTCGAAGGAGTGATGGGTGCATGGGTCAGTCTGGGCCACGGAGTGTATGATCTTCATAATTGCTGTGGTTTCCTCTGTGCGGATGGTGTCTCATGTGGTTATTCTATTGTCTTTGTTTGTCACAAGGAGACTTCGGGTTTGGTTGTAGGGTGCAGTTGCTGTATATGGCTGTGATCTTGCTGCAAAAGAAGTTTGAGAGGTTATTGCACAGATCTTGAGTTAGGATGATGTTGCTGGTGACTGCTGGGAGTATGCTGATATCCTTGACAATTGGAAGATGTATTTGCTGCTGTTTTAGCTGGTGTTTATTTGTCCATCTAGGACCTTGCTCTTGGATACTCATATTAGCTGATAGCACCTTTTTCCACTTCTCCTTGGCTTGTTCTCCATTTCGTTTCCAGTTGTTTGCAGTATTGCTTGGTCATTCTAAGGTCTTTGTGTACCATCTGGATTGTATTTTAGATTTTGTTGCATGGCTTAATTTCTAGGGGGCCAGGGTGTCTGTGCAGTTGATGATCCACTTAATGATGTTTTTGATGTCGCATGGTAGGTGGACTGTGACTTCCGCTTTGTTCTCGTGGAGGGCGGCTATCCAATCTGCTTCTGCTAGGTTGTTCCAGTGTCGATGCACTGGGTCCCCGGTGAAGGCTTTTCTGTGCTGATAGATGTTGATTGTCAAACTGATTCTGGCATGGTTGGTCTAGGTGATGGGACTGGGTGTGTTGATGAACGATGTAAAGACAGGGTCTAGGATGTATTCAGCAGCATGGGTGGGATCCCTGATGTGTTGGGGTCTGTCCAGTCTTCTTGATGAAAATCGAGGTCCTCTAGTAAGAAGAATGCGCTGGAGTTAAGGACTAGTGGTGCATCGAACTCTATCATGACATTAGCAAATTTTGCTTAGAAACCTGGCAGGCAGTAGACCAGGGTTCCTCCCAGGGAGAAATTTGCTCAGAAATGTATTTGAAAGCTGAGTTGTTCCATGTAGTTTGTTCCAGCTTCTGTTGTGTCCTTATAGATGATGGTGATTCCTCCTTTGGGTCGGTTTAGGAGGGACTGTTTGGTGGGGAAGGCGCAAGAGATATCTGGTGTTGGTGCTGTGGTTAGCCATTTTTCTGTGAGGAAGCGGAGGTCTGAGGCATTATCGTCCAACAGGTCTCAGATCTGTGGTGTGCTTGCCGAGTGAGGGGGTGTAAAGGGGTATGCATGATATTGGTATGTGGAGGTGTGTGAGGGTGTTTGTTTGTAGGTGTTCAAGTGGGTGTATTGTCTGGTGTCGTGGGCATGTTCCTGGTGGAATGTTGGAGTTGCGAGAGCAGTGGTGCATGTGAAGTGGCAGAAGGAGCAGGCAACAGCTCCCTCTGTGTTGTGTGGTGTGGCACACCAGCAGAGAGAAGTATAGCATCTGGGGCTCATTACACGAAGCAGAGCAGTGGGTAGTGTTGGGTCGAGGGAGTACCAGAATTTCAGGTACTGGGAGGTCCAGGCACAGATGGGCACAGACGTGATTGACATTTATTGCTTGGACTTTTACAACCCACCAAAAACCGTCTTGCGACCCACAGTTTGGGAAACACTGCTCTTATATCATCAAAGGAAGTGATCTCACATGAATTTTAACCCACAATGGCATCATAAGAAGTGTGTCAGTGGACTGGTGTGTTCACATTCATTGCTCACCCCAGACTCTGAGTAAAACAGGAAAATGAAAAGAACTTAGCCAGCATCATACTGTCACACATGTCCAGCCTGCAGGATAGGGTTATCTCATTACCGCTCGGGATCGTCAGTCTCCTTAGATGAGGGCTATTCCCTAAGCGGCTGTGACCAGCAGATGGCAATGGGTGGCAGCCTTTGACTGCGGGTGGAGACAGGGCTTTCATCAGCTCTATAAAGTAGCTGTAAAGTGCCCTTTCACAGTCTATTTTTAAGAGGACAAATAGGCCATGGCGGGAGAATGGCTGACCACAACCAAAGCTTAAGATAAAGTCCTTAAAAAGGACCTAAGTGAGAATAGGGCCTTCAAAACTGGATGCATAACCATCATCTCAAACTCAACCCAATTAAAACAGAATTTCTTTTGATCTCACATCTGAAAGCAAAAACCCCAGTACAGGAATGGATGGCCAACTTTCTCACCCTGGACGGTTGCCCTGCCATTGTCCAGAGTGCTAGATCCCTTGGTTTCACCCTTGACAATCATCTATATCTCCACAGCCACATCACAGCCACGGCCTAAAGCGCGCAACACCAACTCAGGCAGCTGTGGTGCATTAGGCAACTGATCCCAGAATAAGACCTCAAAACAATGATGCAGGGGCGTGGTCTGGCCGTGCAAGAAAATGGCCGCTTAGTTCCGGAGCTCCGTGCTGAGGGGAGCCCCGGGCGGCAGCAGCAACTCGCTAAGCTGGTAATTACCTGTGAGTGTTGTTTTTTTGCTGTCGGAAGATCATGTGGTGCTGACTTGGCGACTCTAGTTGCGCAGAGTGCCTCCTTTCATGTCCTTTCGCCCTGTCATTTTCGTGGGTGGTTTAGCTGTGCACTGGAGGTGCGAGCATCTTAACTCCGACGGAACGCCTGAGGTAAATCATTGAAAGGCGTCTAAGAAGAGTTTATTCTCCCGCTGGTCCCAATTATTCAGGAAATGTCTGGAAGCATGAGGAATGCTGTAAAACCAATTGGATAGAAACATTGAGATTTGTGTTGCCTTCAGATGAGTTGCTTTATTTTGAATAGTTGGAATATATGAAGAGATCTTGTTCTATTTGCTACCGCTCTCGTTTGACTGTTGGATGGCGATTCATATGTTCCAGAGGAACGCCTGTCATCAGGATATCTCTTTTTTATACTGCATGGTCTGGGAGGTGAGGAGAAAATACCTTTACAGTATAAATAAATACATCTCTTCTGAAGTATACATTTGGCTTGAATTACATGGCCTATGAGTTAGACGTTTTACCGCAACATTTGATACGTCTGAGATGTGTGTGGGTCCCTTGATGAGTCGCAGCGTTTACTTCAGATTTGTGTGCTGCTACTGCGCAACAGGAGCGTCTGAGGTGATTTCATGCTCCTTAAATGTCAATTTATGATTGTGGCCACGTGACGGAGCAATTGATATTTGGATCACTCCTCTCCTACTATATCTAGTTCAGTCAAACATGAAGAATATAATGCCTTGCCTTGGTGACCCCTAATATTGTCACCAGTGCTTTCTCCCAGATGCTATACATTGTTCACACATGGCTTTGAGATGACTATCATGCTGCGTTAGCAAGAATGTCTGAGCTGTAGGCGACTTCCTCAATCCATAACATTATTTTTGGATCTGCATTGAAGTAAACAAGGCACATTAACACTACCTGATTTTCTCCAGTGTCTCTAGTGTACCCAGCAATCTTTCCTCTGTTCACTCCATAAAGACGTACTTGTCTTACCTACAGGGTTGAAGGCCACAGTTAAGAGGATTACTTACCTGACCAGAAAACCAACAGAGATGCCATCTGGTAAAGTGATTAATAAATCCATAAAACAACCTCTCTACTCTGAAGCCCTGAATCAGAAACTCTCCACCTCAAAAGCTCCAACTCAAAAGTTATCTAACCCCATTATGGCTACTGCTCCAGATCATACCATGGACCGCATACTTCAGGAAATATCTGCAGTTGGACGACGCCTCGAGGGCATGGAGACATCCATATACACCCTAACAACTGAAACCAAATCCATACGAGCAGACATTACTGGATTTCAAAATCGTCTTAAAGATCTAACTGAATGAGTTGTCACTGTTTAGAGTTGCCTTAACAATGTACCGGACCAAGATCAAGAACTTCTTTTCCTCAGAAGCAAAATTACTGATTTGGAAGACAGAAGTCGCCTGAACAATGTATGTTTCTTTGGTTTCTTGGAAACTATAGAAGGTTCAGACGCTAAATCTTTTCTCAAATCAGTTCTTCCAAAGATCACGGGTATCACCTTTGATGCGCCTTTAAAAATACAGAGGGCTCATCGTATTGGTCCGCTCAAAGGAGGGAAAAACGTAAGGCCGTGCACACTCATTGTCTGTTTCTTACGCCACAAACAGGCTCGTCAATTAATTACTGATGCTCGAGTTCATGGTCCATATACATTTGAGTGCCATGAGATTCATGTGGCAGCAGACTTTTCAAAAGAAACCAATGACCGCTGCAAAGCCTTTCTTTCTTTTCGGCCTCGCTTACTTCAATTAGACATCCAATATGGCCTCTTTGAGCCGGCACGTCTACAAATCACTAAAGATGGCATCTCTAAAGAATGTTTCAACCTAGAAGACCTTTGACATTTCTTAGAAAACCTCACCCCTCAAAACATGGACTGTGCTGTGTCCATACCCGAGCTTAAATCTCAATCTCCTTCATTGAACTCTAAGATATCTTCTAGTAGAACTCGACATAATCCAGGTCATTCCAATAGCAGAGGGAGAGACCCAGGCCGACATCCGCGTTCCTTAGGAGATCGATCACAAGCTCTTCAAGCAGTAGCTGCTCTTAGGCAGGATAGAGATCTAGACAAATCGCACTCTCCTCTAAAATCCTGTTCACTAGCTGAAGAAGGAGTTCCCTGAACTTTGATTTAAGATTTAATAAGCTAATTACTAAATATTAACACTGTGTTGATAGACATTTATCTATGATCCTCTGATAGGACTACTAGTTTAGTATCTTTTTATCTTTTTCTATAGCCTGTTTGCCTCTATCACTCTTTCTCATTCAGGTTCTGTTAAAACTTTAAAACTTTACATTATAAATGTTAGACTTATAGACATCTATATATATACGTAATGGCATTTCTGTCTTGTTATGAATTTGAATTGAATTTATGATGAATTGTGAGTATTGTTACTTAGTATTCCTCTATCAACTCTTTTTACACTTCTTTCCTATCCCTTCTTTTATTAGGTTAACATATCTGCTATCATTTATACCTGATATTATTTATTACTCCATTGTCTTAATATTTAATAATAATAATATTTAATTATACATTATATTTCTATAGACAGAATTATATCCCAATAAGATAATTATCTACATTTTGTATTTTGCTTGTTACTATCACTATTGTATGCATAATTTACCTGTTTCTGTCAAATCTTCAGATGATTTTATATTTTATTATTCCCTTTCTTCTTATTCTTTCTCACCCACTTCCTATGTATCCTCCTTAACCCCACTAACACTTCCTACTTAAATTACAAGTCTTTTTCTTTCACTATGAACTATAAATACTCCTATGCTCCTTACCTCTTAATACTCTCTAATACTTCCTCTTTAGCTTAATTAATTAATAAGTAAGTTGTTAATCAATTGCTTCAATGTTTAATACCAATTGTCTAGATATTTAATTGCGATTATATTTATTTATCTATTCATAACATGCTGATATCTAGAAATAGTAATGTTTAATTGTTATACTAGCTACTTTTAAAAATATTCAATATTAATTGCAAATATGAATATCTTATGATTGCAATTTTCATATTTTAGGATAATATCTTTATAACTTTATAGCCTGAAGGTATAGACTTGCAGTATACAGATCCATTTCACTGGTGCTGGGTTATCCCCGTGCAGCACATCTACCTCTCTTTCTTTATATTCTTTTAGCTTGTTTTTCTAATATTACTCACTTCTATATATGATATTAAGTGACTCTTTCATAACTACTTGATCTCCTTATATACTCTGGGAATTTACTTAGTCTTTAATTCTCCCTTTACTTGGAATTTATCTTCTTCATCTCCTATCTTTATCTCTTTTTTATCCCTCCCTTATATAGTTTCCTCTTTTATTAATTTTTCCTTTAATTTTATCTTATTCTAGTTTATCTCCTTATTCTATTCTATTTTCTTTTATCCTCTCTCTTGCGCAATTTTCTCAACACTTATTTAATCACTATTTCTACACGTCATTTCTTCCTTCCTTCCATCGCTAATATTTCTTAATCTCTTTTACCTCTTACGCTACACTATACTTCTCTCAAACTAAACTCTCCATTTTTCCAGCGTACATATGGCAGAGAATACATCCTCCCCCTCCCATCCTTTACACATAGTTTTGTGGAATGTTAATGGCCTCATGCATTTTATAAAACGTAAAAACGTACTCTCTTCTCTTAAAAAGAAAAGAACTGAGATAGCTCTGTTGCACGGGGCTCTGGAATCATCTAAATTACAGCGAGAATGGGTGGAAAAAGTTATTCATTGCAGTTTGACTACACAACCTCTTCCTGAGACGAATCAACCGTGGAAGTGTGGTGTAGTCATTCTTTTACACAAATCCCTACCTTTTTCTATTATTAAAACATGGACTGGCCTTGAGGGTAGATGCGACTTCGCTAAGCTAAAAATTGTGGAAAACATCTTCTGTATTGGCTCAGTTTATGCCCCAACTGACGCTAAGCGCTCCTATTTTCTAAACTTAAACGGTCTCTTTTTAGAAATTGGTGCATGCAGCTATATCATTGGCAGCAACTGGAATTTGGCTCGTGACGCGACTCTAGATTAAACAGGCCCCTTAGACAGATGTAATGCCACTGATAGAGCCTTTTTGAGTGATATAACAACGGACCATAGACTAGTAGATCATTGGCGCCTTTGTTATTCCTCAGACAAAGAATATACATTAATCTCCTCTGCTCATGGCTCACAATCCAGGATAGATTACTTCCTTATTTCTACTACACTAGTTGCACTTACTACTGAATCCCTTATTTTGGAAGCTGCTGTCTCTGATCATTCTTCAGTTCTTATCGCCCTAGAGATAGGCTTAACTTCTCTAGGTTGGAAACCATGGCATATGAACATTCAAAGATATCGTTCACCTCAGGGCAAATACCAATTATGCTCTCATCTTTCTGAATATTTAAATAATAACAAATTCTCTGTTTCTTCTTCTAGAACAGTTTGGGCAGCTGCAAAAGCAACTATTCGTGGTCAATTAATGAGAGATGAAGATGCGGCCAATAAAACAGCACCTTTACGTTTTATCGAACTTGAGGCTCAAATTATTTCTCTCTCATTTATACACATCCTGCCTACTGTTCCTAATTGGAAAAAACCTGGAATTAGCTAAATTGGAACTTAACAATTTATATACTTCTGAAGCAGAATATGCCCTTCAACGTCTAAAAGGGAGACATTATGAACAAGGTGAGAAAGCTGGCGATTACTTGTGGCACAACTCAAACAACGAAAAGCTTGTATGGCTACACCAGCAATTCATACAGAATCGGGTGAAATTCTCACTAAGCCACAGGAAATAGTTAACACCTTTGCAACCTTTTATAAGAAAATATATGCTCCTGAACATTTAACTACCGAAGATCAAATAACTACATAGCTAACTAATATTGATCTCCCATGTCTTATAGATGAGGGCAGACAATCACTCAGTGGTGATATCACTAAGCAAGAGATAGCTGCAGTCATTTCCAAAATACCTTATCATAAATCCCCAGGTGAGGATGGATTCCCTGCGGAATACTATAAATGGTCTGGGGAAGAAGCAATTGACACTCTTTATTCTGCTTTCCACGAAGCTGTCCAATCGGCTTCTCTTGAACCTATTTCTAATAGGGTGTTAATTGCAGTTATCCCCCAGCCGGGCAAAGATCCGCTCGATTGCGGTAGTTATCTCCCTATTTCGCTAATAAATAGAGAAGTTAAAATTCTGGCAAGCATTCTTGCTGCGAGACTCCGAAAATGAATTCCCTCCCTAATACATCATTTGCAGGTTGGCTTTGTCCCAGGCCGTTCATCTAGAAATCATCTTCGAACATTAGCCCATCCATTATGGTCCGCAAGGGTATTGAAGGAAGATGCAATCGCTCTCTCTCTGGATGCAGAGAAAGCAGTTGACCGCATAGATGGGGTTTATTTGTTTGCCACCATGAAACATTTTGGTTTAGGAGAACAGTTTATTTCAATGGTTTGTTTGCTTTATGATAACGCCACAGACCAGGTTAATTGTGTTTTTTTTCTCTCTGATCCCTTTTCAATCCAACAGGGCACCCGTCAAGGCTGACCTTTATCCCTCCTTTTATTCTTATTAGCGCTGAAACCTCTTCCCACTCTCATTCGCTACACATCTCAGATTCAGGGTATACCAATAGCAGGAGAAATATCAAAGTTATACTCTGATGATATTCTCCCCACTCTTAGGGATCTTTCTCATTCTTTGCCAAACTTACTTGAGATTATTAAAGAGTTTTCAGTAATTTCTGGCTATAAAGTGAATTGGAACAAAAGTGAAGCTCTTCCACTCTCTCCTTGTACCACAAAAGTTTCAATAGATGCATACCCATTTTTATTGGAAATCGTCTCAATTAAAATACCTAGAATTCTAATTAATTATGGTTTAGAGGGAATGGTTTCAGACAACATCTCACCTCTTATACGCAAATGGAAAATTATGTTGCTAAATGTTCGCTTTTGAGATTCTCCATGTGGGGAAGAACACAGGCGTTAAGAATGGTCACTTACCTCACTTTACTTATGTCTTCAGAATGCATCCGATTACAAAACCCTTAACGACACTTTGCCGCATAGATTCTTGTATACGGTCCTTTATTTGGGGAACTATGCGTCCTTGCTTATCAGCTGCTAAATTAATGGCTCGCCGCTCCCACGGTGGGTTAGGCTTACCATCATTAGAGCACTACTCCATGACCTTACATCTCTCACAGTTAGCTTATTTACTCCCAGGTGCAACTGACTCTCCTCAATGGGTCATAACAGAGCACTCGTTACTTGAGTGTGAGGATGGTCTTAATTTGTTATACAGAACCCGTAAACCTCAATCCTGCCACACACCCTGTGCTCCATGCCACATATCAAGCATGGCAATGGGCGCATCGTCTATTAGGGATAGCCCATTGTTTGCACTCTAAAGCCCCAATTTGGAAGAATGAAAGTATTCGTATCAATGGTTGCGCACTTTCCTGAACTGATTGGGGTTCAAGAGGAATCCTAACATTAGATCAGATTATAACAGACGGTGAATTGAAATCCTTTGATCTTCTTTGTGAAGAATTTGATCTTCCTTCCCATCAGGCTTTGAGGTATTTACAACTCCAACATTGTCTGAAGAGATGCCTCGGTTCTTCTCCTTGGACACTAGACACATCGCCGATATTGCATTTCCTTCATATTCGGGGTCGACTTAAGGATGTTATGTCGGCTCTATATTATACTTTAATTAGTTATCTATACTCACAACCACTTCTTAATGCTCTTCGCGACAAATGGCAGGAAAGCTTACATTATTATTATAGACAAAGATATCTGGCCAGACATATTGGAAGCTCTTAACATGGGTACTCGTGAAGCATGTCTGAGTTTTAGTCTTTTTAAAACTTTGCATGAATGGCACTGGACACCATCAAAGTTGAAATGAGCAGGATTGTCATCACAGTCTAAGAGTTGGAAATGCTCTGCAATTAGTTGTGACCTTCTACATATAGTCTGTGACTGTCCCTCTATACAATGTTTCTGGTCACAAGTAGGAGACACGCTAACAGAAACTATTCCTCTTACGCTTCCCCTTACACCTGCCAAAACTTTACTTCATGATATTAGTAGTTCTCCTACTATTTCACGTCCTCAGAGTCGACTTTTACATTCTGCACTTTCTACTGCCAAAATCTGTTTCTTAAAACTATGGCAATCACCTCACCCTCCCTCCAAGGACGGCATCACATGAACGTGTAATATATAAGTTACAGGATCATGAAGAAATATTTCAACAAGTTTGGATCCCCTTTCTTCGAGACTCTTGAATCTTTTCATCTTACTGTCTTCCCTTCTTTTCCTTTCCTCCTCTTTTCCCTCTCCCCCTTGTCTTCTAACCTTCTTTTTTCCAGAGTAAGGGGAAAATCTGTTTTTCCTTTTCTCTCGTCTCACTTTGCTATTTATTCATTCTTCTGTTCTTTGACCCCGCTTTTTGTTCATCAACTTTCCCAACTATTTATCTTTGTTATTTGTTTATTTATTTATTTGGATGTCTATTTATTTATCTATTTATGTACCTATCTATTTATATATCTACTTATTTATTCATCTACTTATTTACTAATTTTGTACCATCTTTTATCATCCTAAAACACATTATAGCACATATTTATATTTGGATTAACTCAATGGTCCTAAATACATATATTCCTTTCTTTCATAATTTATTCTATCCAACGTTTCTCATGATAGTAATCAATCAGAGTCAGAATGTTCTACTATATTATGCACAATTCTCTTATTTCCATTATTAGCTTTCTGTCATTTACCCCATCCCCATTTTCTTCTTCTTCTCTTTTCTTATTTATAATTCTTCTTCATTCTCTACTTTTACTTTTTGTAATTTTTATATTTTTCTAGACCTATGTTGATCCATTATGCTGTATTATATTTCTGCACATTATATACCTTTTAATTTTCAATAAAGAATTATGCCACAAAAAAAAACTGTGATGCAGTCTCTCATCTTCACGAGACTAGATTACGGAATCTCCCTTCTCTCAGGCATTCAAGAGTTCATCTAGGCTCACTTAGAGCAACTCTACATGCAGCAGCACACTTTGTGTTTGGTCTCAAGAAATGTGACCACATTTCCCCAGCCCTGCTAACCCTCCAATGACTTTCCCTTGAAGCTCCAGCCCAATTTAAACGCTGCATTATCCACAGAGCGCTGCACTCCTCTTCACCCTCCTATCTAAATGATAAACTGAAAATCTCAGAAGCAAATAGGGGTTCCAGAAATGCCTGATCCCTACTCCTTGAACCACCCACCTTCAGTTGAGACCAGTATGTGAACCAGTCATTCTCTGGTAGTGCCAAAAGAATCTGGAACTCCTTACCTCCCTCCCTTCTCCTTATAACCTGCATAGTCACCTTCTAAAAGGACCTCTAGCTCCTTCTATTCGACAGACACCTGGGTTAATCTCCCTCAACCATAACTCTATCCAGGAGGCGAACTACCTTCCTTGTGTGTCCCCACCATCATAATCAAAGCTTGAACCACATACGTCCGCGTCCAACGCCTGCTTTTGTCCTGGTTGCAACTACCGATACAATATGTCCGAACGTAATTATTGTAACTGTAACTTGTTGTACCTTTGGCTCATGCTACTGTTGTAAAATGCTCTGATGCCTTAGGGCCATGGCCACACTATATACAATTGCAAAATAAATAAATAAATAATATCATCTTCAACACTAAAAGAAGCTGAGCAGCAGACTGCCACTGACCAGAAGTCTCTCTTTCTGCTTTATGGAGACAGCTGTGCTGGTAGCGACAGATGTGGAATTTTGCCATTGAAAGACAAAGATCATTCTGAGAAAATGGTTTATGCTCTAAAACCTGTTTCAAGAACACCTAAAACAATGCAGAGCACAACGAGTCTTCTAGTAAAACACCAGCCAGATACAACGCCTTAGTATTTTGATGTGAGACGTATGACCTTAGAGCAACCTAGCTTGTCAGCTTCAGCCGTCTTGACGTGTTTCCACGTTCAGAGGCCCTTTTTCTTGTCTCTGCTTGGCAGGTTGAGAGTGAACGAAAAGCTTTTCTTTTACACTTGCTCTTACGTGACCATGGCTTGATTTTGTTTTTTTGAAAATAGCAACAATTTCGATGGAAATGTAAAGGGTGCAATTTAGAACATGCATGCCTTTCTTGCATTTGTCAGGACCATACTGTTATCAGCGAAAATGTAACACAGGAGTCAATGCCTCCTTTTGTACCGAGAAACTACACGCATTACACATAATTACATTCACCTAATGGGTCTCAAAAAGGACACATTAGGGCGCCTAGTGGAAATGGAGTGAAATAATGAGCATCATTTGGCCTGTGGGTACCAACAGTTCCAGCTTTGGGATTGTTAATGTTCAAACGGTATCATCACAGTGACGTCAGAGGCAGCAGAAACAAGATGGCTATCTAAGGGCAGGTTGAGCACTAATGAACAGCTTGTAAATACACCGTGATCTGATGAGCAGTTTGATGAATGGGGCTGCAGCCCCACAGCCAGTAAATAAATGGGAATTGATAAATAACGACAGAGAAAATGGAAAATGATGAAGCTTTAATGGCCAGTCAGCATGAATTATGACATGGTGCCTATTGTCAGAAATATTTAAACTTCATATCCCAGCGAGTACATAAAATGTGATTAAAGGCCCAATATATGGGACGCTAAGACTATTTGCAGAATAAATTACGAGAATCCTGCAAGCAAACATCACAGGATGGGCTGACAGAAGCAGTATATCATGCCTCAGGCAGTACCTTAACATTTGCATATTCAAGCTGACTGCCTTTTCAGTCCACATAAGCATGTTTTCCGGATCTTAATTAACAACAGTGGACGGGAAAACAGGAATGAGAAAGGGTTTAGTTAGGAAGCTCTAAATTCTGTCCATGTCTATTAGGCCTTCCTCGTAGCATTGCACACGTATGTGACATAAGCTACATTTGATGTATTTGGAAGACCAACGGGCCCCCAGTCCTTTGCGGATCTCGCTCTGTTCCAACCTCAGAGCCCGATTAAATCAAGACATTGTTCTTTACTGTTTGGAACCAGAGGTTAGTTATAAGATACCATCTTTGAGTTAAATCAAAAAGGCGTGAAATGAACGTGGCTGCCCTCGAATGTTTACACCCATAAAAGGTTTCCCTTCCTGCACAAAAATAATCATCCCTGCATAAAGCACCCTTGCACCATGGTGCAAAGGTGCCTGCGTTGGCGCACAGCAGCCCATTGTGTGTCGGTGCAGGGGAAAAGTACAGGAATGTGCTGTATCTAACAGATATGGCGCATTCCTGTCCTTTTCTTTTGCCGTAGGGCAGAGCAGAAGCAAGGCTGGTTGCGCTGCCCTGCGGCAAAAACCCCAGAAATGAGGCCCCTGACAGAACACAAGCTGTCTCCTCAGGGATCAGAACATGTCAAAGAAAAATGTGCTCCCCCAAGTTCTACATTGCATGGAAGTGTAAGCTTTTTCAAATTCATCATGAGTGTCAGAGAATTACTGTGGGGGGAATTCAGACAAAAGACAGGCCTCTGGGAATAACCCACGTAGAGATTATTTCGGTACCATTTTTCATACAATGTGCACATGTGGCTTTCCTCTTAAGAGAAAGGTCTAAAGTTCCAGTCTAGCATGAGGGCTTCTCTGGAAGTGAAGGTACCACCAGTGTGCTAGTGGCATCATGATCTGAGCAACAAATGTTCAACAGAACCAAACTATAAATGAAAGAACACATCCTCCTTCATCGATTATCAGACTCCTAGTTTAAGTAGACCTGGTCTGATCCCAAAGTCTCCTCATGCAGCAAGTTCCATGAAATGTTGACTAAACAGTTTGAATCTTTCCTGATGGATCATGCTGATCCCCAGCTTAAAGGGTCATTACTAAAGCAAGCACAATGAGGAGAAACTGGAGACCAAGGCTGGATTCTAAATCCACTCAAGATAGTTGCCCAGTGAAGGAGGCAAAAATCGGGAAATCACAGGCATCTCTCAAGCTCCAAAGTAGTATGGCTCCCTTGTGGTTGGAAAAGTGCTAGTGGTCCAAACACACAGCATGGTGAAAAGATAGACCACTTGCTAGGGTACTACCCATTAAAAGGATCTGCCATACATAACATTTCAGGTAAGCATGTATGTATATAGGTAGGTGGAATTTGTATAGTGCAGACCTAGATTAAAGGCAATGGAGCACAGGACAGGGTCAAAGACACAGTGAACACGTAATTAGAGGGGTGGCTGCGTTCTGAGAGGGCATGTGGACTGTTGCTAGATTATATTGTAGTGTTTGTGAAAGAGTTGAATCTTCAATTATTTCATGAACTGAAGTAAGATCGTATGCACATAGCTAGAGAAGGTGGGCTGCTGTGTTTCTTCATTTGTGCACTTCCTCATCTCCAGTCTAATTTTATCCTGGCTAAGGTTGTGCCAAGAGGCACCGAAAATGGTGATCTTGTCATCCAAGCAGGTTGGTTGCTAGTTGTGGTGGATTTGTAGATGATTTATTTGGTTTTCAAGTTGTTTGGGATTGCAATGGGGAACCAGGGAAGTTCCATTAAAGTTGGTCTGAAGTGGTCAGGTTTCTCCTGGTTTTTCATGAGTTGCGCACAGTGACGTAGAGTAGGGCCATTTTGGAGTCAGGGAGATGGCAAAGCAAGTCATTGTCATGATCTAGGTGCAAGAGTAGGTGGAATCGTACACCAGTTGTAAAGCTGCTTTCTAGGAGGAAGCATTTCACTTTCGTTATTTGAGAGGTGATATAATTCCATCTTTGTTTTCTTGCTGGTATGTTCCTTGAGGATGAGGTCAGTGAGCAGGATGAGTGACATTGCATTAGGTGAAAGTTGGGGTTAAAATCTGTCTAGGTATATATCATTGAGATAAGTTCAAGCTATTTGTTGGCTGTTGTTCTTGGCAAATAGCAGCAATTCCGTTTTGGTGGAACTGGGCTTCAGATAGGTGCCTGACATCCATGTCTGGATGAGGTACAGGCAGACCATGAGACATTAGCTGTCTGGAGTGGATGAGAATCTCAAGAAGAGTAGCATGTTGCGGAATTTTAATATGATTATCAGTGGCTTGAGTCGTAAGGGGCACCACATTGTGTTGAAGATGACGGGAACAAGATGGAAGTCTTGGGTATCAGACAGGTGTTAGTGAGCTTCTGAGACCTAGAGGTGGCCTTGTGATTCAATTGGTTTCGGTTGATTGGTAGGAGGCAAGCCAGTGAAGGACACTGATGCTGAGTGGATGAGGGTGAACATTTCAATGTTGATGAAGGCTTCTGGAGGGTCCAGCAATTTTAGGAAGCAAGGTCATCTTTATCTGTGGTCAGAAAATACATCTTTAAGATTCTAATGCCAGATTAAATGTGCATGAGTCTAGTGTGGGTTTCCTTCGGCAATGGGAAGCTCTGGCCCATCTTTGGAGATTCAGGGAAGATACCTTGAGAAATAGAGGGCTTTGATGAAGAATGAGGATAATGCATCAGGGGCCATATGTACGATGCACAAAATAGCGCTTCGCAAATTGAGAGTCTTTTGCGACTCGCAACTTCCAAAGCGCTATTATGCATATACAACAGTGTTAATACACTGTTTTGCTATTCGCATATAGAGAGGCTCATGAATATTAATGAGCCTCTCGCAATTTGAGCCCCCATTGGGAATAGCAGGCCCTCCCAGGTATGGTGACCTGCTGGGCTCAGCAGACCACCATGTCTGGGACTGCTTTTAAAAAAAGCATTTTTTTTAAAAATCTAGCCCGTTTTCCTAAAAAAGAAAAATTTGAAACGTTTTCATTTAATTTTTTAAGGGCAGGCAGTGGTCCCTGGGACCACTGCCTGCCCTTAAAAAATATTCTCCACTGTGTTTGCAAAGGGTAAGGGGTCCCCTGGGGACCCCTTCCCTTTTGCGACCCCATCACCACCCTCTTGAAGAGGGTGGTAATTTGCGAGTGTTTTGCGACCGTTTTGCGGCCACAATTGCGGTCACAAAACATTTGTACATTGAATTGCGGACACAATTAGGAAGGGAACACCCCTTCCGAATTGTGACTCGCAATTCCTAAATAGCGAGTCGCAAATGCATTGCAACTCGCTATTTAGGAATTGTACATCCCAGCAGTGATTTGCATGCGCAAATGGGTTTGCAAGCCCGTATTCGCATGCAAATTCACGTCGTACATCTGACCCAGGTCCTAGGAATTGACTTAGCAGAATTTGAGAACATCAGAGCATTCTATGGGAAACAGGAGTTTGAAGGATGTCCATTGCACTACATTTCATGGATGGTGCAAGTAAGGTTGGAAGCAGGCTTGATGTTTCCAATGCACTATTGGGTCTTCTGTATTCTTCCCTGAAGGCGAGGTTGTCATTACCATTGTCTGTAGAGTGTGGAATAGGAAGGTCCAACTGGGTTTGATACAGTGCATGAATGTCTTAATGAGTGTTCAGCTTCTGTTGAAAATATTTTGTTTGTAGGGTCAAGTGCGGCCATATTTTTGGCAGAGGTAGCCATCCACCTATAACAACATAAGGCAAAGAAATTAACATATCTTTGGGTTTGTAAATAAGCAGTAACACTTTAGCATTAATAGCTAAACAGATTAAAGCTTGTATATGTTTTGGACACAAAAGCAGTGGCAGTCCCTCTTCTAGATAATCAATCAGTGGGGGCGGAGCTTGCCTGGCTCAAAGATGGCGGCTAGTTAGGAGTGCTCCGAACTCTATGTACCTCTCCTACACAATCCTGGTGCCTCTCGCACATTGCATGCCTGGCTGGAGCAGATTATATGCGCAATAAAGTTGCAGCCTTAATTGATCCTGGAAAAAGCAACTCACGCAGTTCTGCCGGGGCTGGAAACAAGCCAGCGGCCTGTTAGCTGAGGCTTGAGTGTCGCAGCAAGACACGTGGAGAGTGAGCGGCGCCTACACTCAAGTGATCCAGCAGAGTGAGTGTGGAGCAAAACGTGAGGTGAGCTATAGACAAGTTGCAAGCCATAGAGCGGGGCTAGGGCGGTGCCTCACAAGTGTGGTTGCATATGTACTGATGCAAACGGAGCACGCGGAGCCTGTGTGAAGTAAACACGTCGGGTGAACTGTGGCTGAGGAGAGCAGCACCTGGGCCCTGTCATGCGAGCAGCGGCCTGTGCGGTCGTTCTTGGTGAGGCTCTTGGTGAGACCCTGAAGACCTGTGATCAGCCAATCCCCGGATGGAATAACCAAGTAGGCCGCAGGCAAGCACATGTCTGATATTGAAGTGCGCTGGTAAAGGAAGAGCGCAGAGTGACAGTTGACACATGCACAGCGCAACAGACCCTACAGACTTGCAGGCAGAAGCATAAACGACCAGCGTAGGGGGACTGGCAATGACACTGTGCACTGGAACTGATAGCCTGGCAGAGTGCAGTGCAGTGTATCCCAGATATGTTGACCTACACGCGTGCATTATTAACCGGGGGTGGCTAAGTCAGGCCCATCAGGACAAAAGTGAAGGAGTGCCTATACAGTCTGAACCCCACTAGGGCGCGCAAAGCCAGTTGTGCTACGCCGTGGGTGAGCATACGGATCTACGAGATAATTGCCTGTGCAAGATGGACCTTCTAGAGGTGCAGCGGCAACCTCGTAACAGAGAACCTGTGCTTTCTTGCAACAGGGAACCAAAACCAAAAAAGAGACCGCGAGGACCCGCGGAAGCTGGCACAATGGGCAAGCAGGACAAGTTACAATCCAAATTGCAGTTTGAACTGAGCAAGACTCCCCGATCTCGTGAAACAAACACACCAGAGCTTGATGGGCCACCAGAGTATGTGGACAGAGAGGCGGTAGCAGAGCCGGACTTCAAGCATATTTTACGTGCTATGCAACAGAGCTTAACTAAAATTGATAGCAAAATAGACGCCATCACTTTCCGGATGGACAAAATATCTGAACGGCTAGATAATCAGGACGACAGGCTAGACATGGTCGAACAAAGAGTGTTGAATGCAGAAGACATGATACAAACAGAGGTTGGGAAGCACAAAGCATTGGAAAAACTCCTGAAGACACTCCAGGTCAAGGCAGACGACCTGGAAGCCAGGTCACGCAGGAATAATTTCAGAATTCTTGGAATAGCGGAGTCAACCAACATCAGCAACATGAAGCAGTATGTGGAGCGCATACTAGGGGAACTGCTGGACAGGAGCACCTTCACTACAATATTCGTTGTGGAGCAAGCACATCGCTCCCTGGCACCTTGACCAGCACCAGGAGCAGCTCCGAGACCAATTATATCTAGACTGTTAAATACCGAGATTGGGATGCGGCCCTGTGTAAATCATGAGAATTGGGCACACTTCAACTGGAAGGCTCAGAGATCTCTTTATTCCTCAACTTTACGCAGCAAGTTCAGAAGGCGGGCCATTTGTTATGAATTGGGCACACTTCAACTGGAAGGCTCAGAGATCTCTTTATTCCTCAACTTTGCGTAGCAAGTTCAGAAAGGCGCGCCATTTGTTACTTTCTGCAAAGAAGAAGCTTTGCGATCTGATCTTCAAGTACAGCATGCAATACCCGGTGAAACTGTGGATAAAATCGGAGGGAAGATTTCACCACTTCACAGATCACAAGATGGAACTGCAATATGTAAAGCAGCTGGAGTGAGCTGAAGGCAAAAGAGGCTTTCCAAGGGCGACTCGGAGTAAGAACAGCAACACACAAGACTTGGAGGAGCAGTGAGACTGTGCGGCAAGAATAAAAGAGAGGAGATGGCAAAGAGAGCAAGCCTATGTTGCCACCTAATTACACTGTTAGATGAGATGGCGTGGAAGAAAAACCAACGCCCACCAGTGACTCGGCAAGACTGTTCTGATGTTTGGGGAAGGATATAAACCTCAATGCTACTTCTGTCTGGGGACATATGGACATATGAGTGCACCTGAAAATGCCATATAAAAACTCTGGCATAGCCTAGGCCGTACCAGAGACTATGTAATATAAGAGTCATCAGAGCAGCTAAGGGGCGTGCATAGCTTGCATGATAATGTGGGTGAGGGGACGGGATGGCATGAGTAGAAGTCAGGAGCATCTGTCCCCAAGTGTACCGAACTACAAGCAATGTTACCTTTGTTATTTTGTAACTAGGTGAGTTATAGGGAGGGGGGAACTTGAAGGCTATGCTAGTTAGGGACAAGCATAGCTTTGGTGGGACAAATGGGATCTCAACTGTTGTTATGTTTGAGAAAAGGAAAGGAATGATCAGACTAGAGGCCAGTTGTCACTATGGTACAGAGCCACGTAAGAAAATATTACAAACATAGACATGAGCTAGACAGGTGACATAGTAGGTTGGTAATTGAGATTACTTACTTGGAACATAAGGGGGCTTAATGACAACAGGAAGGTAAGGAAGGTAGTGGCATTGTAGTAAGGACTCCCTTAATACGTACATACATTGTTAAGTTAGCATAACCACGTTAGAGGTTAGAAAGCCATCTTGCTGCTTTTGCACACGACACTGCGTTCACATGTTATTGCTTAAACAAACTGCTGACTCGAGTTTTGCCTCACACGAGAGCAATCTGTTGTTACCATCCCGAGCTCTGCGCAGCGACCTTGGTCTGCACACGATGTGACAAACAGTCTGAGTTGTTAGACAATGCATGTTTTTCACTCTAGGTTGATCGACCCACTATTTAGTCATAACACACAAGCAGCTGCAAATACCTGAAAGTTGGTGCTTTTAATATCACAGACATCATGTTTATTATTCAGACCGAAGACGAGCCTTCCTGCGAGAAGACTCCTGATGCTCCTGTGATGTGATTTCACTAAGCTGATCTTTGAGGTATGGGGTCCCCTATTCAAGCCTAAGAGACCTTCTGTTAGTCTAATAATAATATTAGCTTCGTAGTAAAGGGAAGGTGGTAGTATCCACTGTCATTATAACATGATCACCCCTTTTATATTCTATGGAATTGTAACGATGTTGATGGTTTTGATTTTAATCATTTGTCTGCTTGTATTAGCCAAAGTACTGCATCTTAGGACACGTGGTCTATAAAAATAAACTCTTTTTCTTTTCACCGTGTCTCTGTTGATTCTTGTTGTGGACTGATGTGAGAATAATATACGAACAGGTATTTCCGATTCCCACCATTACTGAGAGTATACTGAGTCGCTTGTTCTGGGTTGTCTTTTCATTGGGACCGCCGAGCTAAATCTTGGATAACGAATGGGACACTTATGCTAGCCGGATACTGGGTTCTGGGTTCTGAGGTGAGTTTCTGGTACACCACAACTCACTGAGGTCCTGGGGTTCTACGCATAGTTCTGTGTATAAGCAGAATCCCTGCAACATGGCGCACCTAACGTTTGGTCTATGAGTTGAAACGCCTTAGTAGTGCTCGCGTTTGTCCACAACACCCTCATTCTTGTTTCCGGATAACAAGTCTGACGGATTTAAACCTACCTAGGTCTATTGATATAGGTTCCTTCAAGCTTGATCATTAAAAAGGTTATTGAACCCTTGTGCTACTGATAGTTTCAAGTGTGTGTTGTCCTAATGTCGGTGGATATTGCGGCGCATAGCCGTGCAGCTCTGAAACGTCATTTGACGCAGTATGGGGTGCCGGACACTGGTATGGACGTCATCTTTGTGGTAGGAGCCGATGCGGCTCATCCCTATGAGTTGTTCTACTCTTGGGTGACGTTTCCGGCGGTAGGGGATGATAACACCTTTCATTCTTACACTGCCGCTGCCGTGCCAGCGAACTATGCGCCGTATAGGACACAGGAAATACCAATATCTGCTTGGCAGCATCTTATTTGGTTTAATGGCGCCCTTCCCCATGTGGTTATACCCCCAAGAATGGGCCCTTTATCAATTGCAGGGGCCACTTGGCCGGTACTAGCCGGATTTACGCCTCATCCCCGTTACCTCACGGTGACGGTGGCTGAGTTGCGTGTACTGCACACTGCCCTAATTACGGTATATAGGGCGTTGGTGCAGTACGTGTCGCGCAATGTGCAGGCGGGGGCACCTGCTGTTGCGGGGCAGCCTACTGATCATCATGCGGTGGTCATTAGTCCTGTTATGGTTAATTCTGTTATGGGCAAGCGCCCCCAAAATAGGGATGATTTCCCCTTTTGGCTTGCTGAAAAATTTGACCAAATAGAAGCGGTTTACCCGAATACTTCTCCTGTGGAGAAACACAGGATCCTCACCATTAGTTTGCCTAAAGACTTGGTCCCCCACATAGATGATTGTGTAAATTGGGGCAAGGTCTTTGCAGCGACGTACGCGCAGTGCTTTGGCACTCCGTCTATGTTGCAGCTGCCCTCCGTTATCAAAAGAGTTCAAGAGAACCATGGTGCGGAGTCTGCGATAGAGTTAGGGATGCGGCTCCTCGGTCAATTTGACCTGGTGGCTACCATGATAATAGGAAACCTTAAGGGTGATGCTTTGCATTTCCAGGTTCGTAATGAACTGAAGCGAGTTGCTGAGGAGGACAAACCACAGGAATTTGCGAAAATAATTGCAGAGGCATATCGGGATTTGGGTCGTAGCTCTTTAGGAGTTAAACCTGTAATAAAGAATCCCGATCTAAAGCAGCAGGGTAAGGCAGAAACCTCTGGTAAGGACGACCGACCAAGTTTTCCAAAACAAAATTGGCGGTTTAAACAACAGGGAAAGCAGCAGCGACAGAAACAGGGCTCTCGGCCTGCCTCTCCCGTACAGTCAAGTAGTGAACGCACTTAGGATCTGCGCGATCGTGCTACTATAAAGTCTCCTGATAGATTTCAGGTTTCTGAACAGCGCTCTCCTCGTTCTTCACAGGAAACATCGGCTGCACAGTCTGGTGGCGGAGGCGGTGGCAAAGGTCGGGGTGCTCCACAGCAGCGTGACCAACCCCGACAGACTGAGGGTAAAGGCAAGCAGGACGAATTTGCACGACAAAGACCCCCGTTTCAGAAGAAGAAAGTGGCGGCTCTGACGGCAAGGTATGCCTCAGATAGTGCGGACACAGCTTCGGAACCGGACATGGGCGCTGACGCTCCTGGACAGCGCAGCGGAAATTACCATAGTCCGTCAAGCTCTGCGTCCATTTCTGGCGGTGACAGCAACTGATATATCGGTTACTGTTGAAACAGCTGACACCAGAGTGGCTCCCCCTGACAGACTTTATGAAATAGTCTTATTAATTGAGGGTGACATACAACGTACAATAAAAGGGATTTTTTGGGATATTCTGACCACCACCTATGATATCCTCCTAGCGGAGGCAGATTGGCCCCCAGCTTTCATTTTAGAGGCTCCTAGAGGGGAGGAAGTAATCCTCCCGTCCTTTGCGCACACAGTGCCTAAGGACCAAGCTGAAGTGTATGCTGGGGAGTGGGCGCTTGCGCTTGCGCCGGCGGTGTATCGTACTCAGGTGGGATGGGACAGATTGTCCCCCTGCCATGAGATTCCATTACGGTCTATGCCCCAGCCTCAACCTCAATATCCTATGCGTCGTGAAGCGAGACCCCACGTCGCGGCAATCCTTGAACAATTGGAATATCAGGGTGTTATTGAAACGTGTGTGTCCCCTATGAATAACCCTTTATTCACTGTAACGAAGCCTGACGGCTCGTACCGTTTAGTTTTGGATTACCGGCACCTAAACTCCCATTGCCGGACCTGCGCGGTACAAAATACACATAGCTCGGCTTTGGTCGACAGTCTCGTGCGTAAAAGGTTTAAAACGACACTTGACATTTCCAATGGCTTTTTCAGCCACAACCGGTCCACACTGAGTAGCCAGTGGACGGCGTTGACTTCGGGCAGCAAACAAAAACAGTTTACAAGATTGGCCATGGGTTACAAAAATAGCCCTGGCGTCTTTTCTGCTCGCGTGGTTTCTCTCTTAGAAAGAATAGACCCCGACGCATACTCCTATGTTGACGATATCTATCTTACGGATGATGAGCTGATGCCACATCTGTCTCGAGTCGACAATATTATCGTGAGTTTTGCTGACTATGGCTACAAATTCAATTTTGCGAAGTCACACATCGCAGAATATACGGTGTTGTTTTTGGGCTACGAGCTCAACAATGAAGGTAAGGGGTTAGCCCCCCACTTTCTGGAGAAGTGTGCACGCTTAAGTGCTCCTACGACACTGAAGAAATTACAATCTCTGCTGGGTTTTCTGAATTTCGGCCGTACGTACATTCCTGATTATGCCCAGCGTATCAAGCCGCTTTACGCCTTGGTACAACCTTCGTTTTCGAAGTCTAGCTGGCAGCTAGAACACTCTGCAATTTTACAGTCTTTACAGGCTGACCTTCTTGCTTCACAATACTTGCTGACACGTGATAACCGCACTAACCTGGTAATAAGAATAGTACCAGGCGCCGTGGGGTTCACGTATTTGACGTTTAATGAGGGCGACACAGTCCCCATTGCGTACAAATCCCACTTGTACACCTCTGCTGAATTACGTTTTTCCACGGTCGAAAAAGTTCTGACTGCTGTGCAGATGGCGATCCTCAAGGAACGCGCACTGTCGCATGGGAAACAGATTCTGGTTGTAACACCATATCCTGCTTTAGAGGCAGTGACTAAAGCAAGTGTACCAAATTCTAAAGCTTTGCATCCACGGTGGATACAATGGGCCACAACACTGACGTCGCCAGATGTCACTTACATCTTTGATGCCTCATTACAGACTCAAGAGTACTTGCAGTATGAATTCGTTCATCCGGCACCTCTGTCTTTGCGCCCGCTCGAAGAATACCATTGTGTCATATACACTGACGGGTCTGCGCAACCCGCAATTGGATCGAAGCACGCTTATTCAGCGGCTTGCGCAATTGTCGTAGGTACATTCGTAAATGGTGAATTCCAATCTGATGCAGTGCATACGCAGTCATTTGCTGATCCCCGAGTCACTACTCTTATAGTGAGTGACTCCTTCTACTGTGTCCAGTCCTACAATGACAATTTACACTTCTGGTCTCAGAATGATTATCGAGACACTAAAGGTAGCACAATTAAGCATAAAACGCTTTGGGTTCGAGTGGCAGACTTTAAAGAACGTCTCCCTCTCGTGAGTGTTATTCACACTCTTGGTCACCAGCGGCTTGGTGTCCATGCTGTCGGCAACAGCTTAGCTGACGAGGCAGCGAAAACAGCAGTGGCTACATACTTAGTGGCAGCAGTTACAAGATCCAAAAGTAAGATTGATGATGACATCTTGGCAGCTATTGCTGCTACAGAGAAGGGAGGTGATTACCCGAATGGTTTTCCCTCTCGTTATATTTATCATTTAAGTCCTGATAACGTCCCATTAGTGAGGATTAACGACGTTGGTGACAGAATTATTCCCAACGCGGACTGCAGACCAGCACTGATCCTAGCTGCGCACGAGGGGTTGGCGTCAGCCCACGCCGGTGTGTCAGCTACAATATCTCTGCTACAACAACGTTACTGATGGTTTGGTTTATATAAACAAGCGCGCGCATATGTTCTTGATTGTGACATTTGCCAACAGATTAAACCTTCTACTGTTGTGCGCCCACCACAGACACAGCTGTACATCTCTAATAAGCCATTTGGTTGTGTTTATTTAGATCACTGCGGTCCTTTTTCTTCTGATACTGCGTACAAGTACATCTTGGTTGCAGTGGATTCGTGCACACGTTTTCTATGGGTATGGCCACAAAGGAGTGCTGACTCGCGGACTGTCATCAGGGATTTGCGTGTCTTTGTGGAAACTTTTGCGTGTGGTACCTTCCATTCTGATAAGGGCCCTGCGTTCGCCTCTAAGGCTTACAAGGAGGCTATGAGAAATTTGGGGGTCCTAGTCAAATTTTCGTCTCCCTACCGACCTGAGGGTAATAGTGTGGTGGAGCGAATGAACCGTGACTTAAAGCAATCATTGACAGCACGTGTTTTAGGCACAGGCCGGAACTGGCTAGCCCATTTGTATAACGTCCAACGTGCACTTAATAATCTCCCTAGAAGGTCTCTGGGTGGGCGGACCCCGTACATGATGCTCTTCGGAATCAGAATGTTTGTTCCAGACCTTGATGGTCTAGACATTGCGGCGTCGACCGCACCCTTTGACGTAGATGATCACTGTGCTGTTTTACAGACTCTACAAGAAGCCAGAGACTCTCTTTCGAAAGAACATTTGCCCTCCACATCTGAAGCTGAGGTTCAGATTCCGGTAGTCGGCTGGCTACCCCGAGTTGGAGATCTGGTCCGTGAGAAGGTGGAGAACAAGAAGGAGTTCGGCCCCTCTTATCGTGCACCGGTTCCAGTGCTTGGAGTGCAGGGTACAAGAACAGTCATTTTACCTCCACTTCCTGGTCGCAAAGAAAACAGGTACATCTCTATTGACAATGTCAAACTTCAGCGAGTGGCCGATACTTCTTAGTATGACTCCGGCAGTTTCATGCCAGACAATGCAAAGAAATTCAATGTTGGTTCCTGCTTCTAACACCTTGTCTGATGTTGCCATCGAGATGCATTCAGTTACTGATCCCTTGCTGATACCACCGGCTGGTGGTTTGCCCGAAGAGACTGAGTATGCTTATCCTACACAAGGACCCTCGCCTGTTTTACACTCTACAGCGCTTGGCCAGTCCCGTTTTTCCTTTGACACTAACTCTTTGCCCTCAACTCCCCCATCGAACATTGCTGTTTTTGTAAGTTGGTTTAAGAGACATTTTTTGATAGCCCCTTGGACATACATCTGGTTGCTGCTTTTCAGTGTTTTTTTGTTCATGTCCATTGGATTTGTTGTAGTTTTCTTCCGTTTGGTGGATGGCCATTATCTCAAAGAGAGATCGACAATTAGACTTATCAATGGAACTTTGGCCCCCCACTCCTCATCCCACATCATGAAAAGGGACCAGACTTTTGTGAATATTACTGCCTGGCCCGTCATGGATGGAATCGCATGGGATGCAGTTAAATTTCAAATTCATGGGCCTACAGAGGTCATTAATGTGCCTAATGTATTTCGTGTTTCTATGGGTGATGTAGTTAAACAGAACATACGTTCTGATGATTGGGATGTACACGCCATTGAAGCACTGTTTTCAGATTTGAAATATTATGCCGCCTTTGATGCTGAGGATTTGTATGAAAATGCGGCTAATTATGCAGAACAGTATTGTTTTCAACATTATGGCAATCACTTCCTGCATAAAGCGAATACGTTTAGAAATTTTGTAAATTTTACCCAGTGGGAACACTGTCCCACCCCCTCGTTTGGCAGTTCACATACATTAGTTGATAAGTTTACTTATTTTACTGATTTCAGTGTTTCAGCCCCGGCATCCTTTTATTTTAAAGTTAAGCCTGAGTCTGCCTCCAAGGTTAGACTGACACACACCAAATTGCTATATTCTAAGTCCTTTATGGATGAGTTGTCAATCAAAGGTTATGATCTATGGAAGGCTACTATTGATCTTAAGTCGGTTTGGGGTTCCAGACCGTGGCAGGTTCAGGGAATTGAAGCTTTACACCGTGCCTGTCTAGTACCAAATCATATGTTGTTTTTAAATGCAACCATCTTCCAAACCACCTGTTTCGGATTGGCCACTTCTAAAAAACTAAATTCGCCTTCTGTGCCGGATCTGGGTGCTTACCCAAATTGGAATAATCACACAGATCTGTCCCTTCCTGCTTTGCAGTTATTAGTTTCTAATTCATCTTTCAATATTTCGAAATTTAATAATGAGGGATGGTTAATTTGGCAAAGCAGTTCTGATACCTGTCAACGTCGTTTTCTAGGGCTGAAACCGGGGTATACTCAAGATCGCGTAGACCCCCGGTTTGAGTCGTCACATACAGTAACTACATACTCTGTAGGGAAATTATGTCAGTCCTGGCTGCGACATTCTACCTTGGCATCTGTCAAAGTTCATTTATCAAAATTACATGACAAAATAGATTTGAATGATTTTGTTAAAGGTCCTGTGGGTGGCAGATCCAGGAGATGGGCGTATGCTATTTACAACGAAGTATGGAAACTGTCGCAAATTGAGGCAGCTTCAAGATTGAGAGCTATTGATCAGGCTAATATGGAAAAAGTATTAGCAGTTATTGATAACAGCATAAACACTCTTTCTTCTCGCATTTATACATTAGATAATATTGTTTCTTCAATTGTGGATATTGTGCAGGATGATATGTCTGTGTTGTATCATGGTCAAAACCAGTTGCGTTCTGTTATGCAGTTTGCATGGACATTACAAACATTGAAGGCAGGGAAGGTCCCTTGGGACTATCCGAATACAACATCGTTATTTCTTCCCTTTAACCTTACTGACAAACAGCAGTTCATGTCCATGAAGGATGCTACATATTCCTTGCTACATATTGAAAAATTGGAGCCGTTACCTTTCTCTGTAGCGGAAGTAGATTCCGCAGTGTGGCTCTTACACGGATTGATAACTCTCCCGTTCTCACTTTTTAAGTTTACCTCTTGTATGAAACACTATGCTCTGGGTAGATATGAACAGCTGGGTACCGCTTTCATACATGAAGTCTGGTCCCTCCCCTTTACGTATAGATGTACAAGGGACGGTACTGAGGTTTATCTGAAGGGTGAAGAATGTACAACGTCACCTGATCATTCTGTTTTATGTAGGCACATTCAGTTGCACGGAGCTTGCAATGTACACGCCCCGAATTTGGCCTGCGTCCTCAAAGGTATCCCGGTACCAGTGATTACGCCATCTTTCACGCTGCTTGCAAACGGTAGTTATTTAATTTTAAACAATGAAGCTTGCTGCGGGATGTTAGTGGGGATCCCGTATATAGTAACTGTATCGCAGAGGGTTGTCTGCTGCAATAACGTTCTGTTTCCTCCCCCGCATGGGAGGCTGGATGCTTCCATCTGGCCTTCGATTCCAACCTTGAAAGCAGAGTTCAACAAGATGAGCAGAATAAGAGCGCTATTGTCCCAAAAGGAGGTGCCATTGACTTCCTCCCGTGAAACATTTGTCCTTCACGTAGCGAATACGCGCACTGAGGTACAGGCGCTTTTGAATACTGACCTCCCCCTGCATTTTGGAGCTTTGATCCAAACAATTTTCAATGCCTCGTCCACGACTGGCCTGGCTCATTTTTTTAAACTTGTGGGCTCGGGCCTCGTGACCTCTTTCCAAACTATTTTTGGTGTGATTCTGGCATTTTTTCATTCTATTTTCTCGAGCATCTTTGGAGGTGTTCCTTTAATTCTGGCGCTAGTGGCAGGTGTGCTACTTTTACTTTTCATCCTGCGGAATGGCTGCTCTTTCTGTGCCACACGACAGCCTGTCCCGTCTGCAGCTTCTTCGTGACAGGATGCTTGATTACTATGGTGTCCTGCCGTTGGCGACTTTGAGCCTGGCATATGGATTATCCTTCCGGTATTCCTACTTCACCTGCGTGCAACCTGTCTTCCACTGCCTAGATTGTCCCTTTGAATGGCCTATGGATTTGTGCTTAACCAACATGGTGTCTCCGGACCCGGATTATGATCGACTGATGAGGCCCTTAGTGTCTCACGAGTCTGCCTGTTCTGGTGTTCGGATTATGGCCTGCGGTGCGGCGCATGGTATCCTGGGTAATTGGGACATCGCGAGAGCGGCATATGACTTCTTGGATATGAGTTATTTGGAAGTACACGCTGGTTGCCCTCTGATGGTGCTAGAGGCTCCTCTAATAGAAGAACATGTATGTTCCTTTTCTTTGATTAACTGGATGGCTGAAACCTTCAGTGGCCGTGCCAATGATTTTCTGCTGGAAGCAGTGGCCACATGTGCTGCATATACTTTCATGGATTGAGTGAACTATCGTCCACTGTGTTTTCCTCACATGTCTTGAACTGTCCCTGTACGTCTGCACTTCTGCCCGGTGAGGCGTTTTTTTGTTTTTTCACCCCCCACGGCACGTTTGAGGTTTTTTTGTTTTTTCTTTCCACTTTTGGTTTTTTCCTATTCGGACTTTGCCTGAACTGACCAGTGTTTTTTAGATTGGATACGCCTTGTTCTGCTCTGTCGCGCTTGAACTCTGCGTTCTCTCTTTTCTTGCATACTAAGTAGTGCTTCGATCAAGGGGGCATGTAGTAAGGACTCCCTTAATACGTACATACATTGTTAAGTTAGCATAACCACGTTAGAGGTTAGAAAGCCATCTTGCTGCTTTTGCACACGACACTGCGTTCATATGTTATTGCTTAAACAAACTGCTGACTCGAGTTTTGCCTCACACGAGAGCAATCTGTTGTTACCATCCCGAGCTCTGCGCAGCGACCTTGGTCTGCACACGATGTGACAAACAGTCTGAGTTGTTAGACAATGCATGTTTTTCACTCTAGGTTGATCGACCCACTATTTAGTCATAACACACAAGCAGCTGCAAATACCTGAAAGTTGGTGCTTTTAATATCACAGACATCATGTTTATTATTCAGACCGAAGACGAGCCTTCCTGCGAGAAGACTCCTGATGCTCCTGTGATGTGATTTCACTAAGCTGATCTTTGAGGTATGGGGTCCCCTATTCAAGCCTAAGAGACCTTCTGTTAGTCTAATAATAATATTAGCTTCGTAGTAAAGGGAAGGTGGTAGTATCCACTGTCATTATAACATGATCACCCCTTTTATATTCTATGGAATTGTAACGATGTTGATGGTTTTGATTTTAATCATTTGTCTGCTTGTATTAGCCAAAGTACTGCATCTTAGGACACGTGGTCTATAAAAATAAACTCTTTTTATTTTCACCGTGTCTCTGTTGATTCTTGTTGTGGACTGATGTGAGAATAATATACGAACAGGTATTTCCGATTCCCACCATTACTGAGAGTATACTGAGTCGCTTGTTCTGGGTTGTCTTTTCATTGGGACCGCCAAGCTAAATCTTGGATAACGAATGGGACACTTATGCTAGCCGGATACTGGGTTCTGGGTTCTGAGGTGAGTTTCTGGTACACCACAACTCACTGAGGTCCTGGGGTTCTACGCATAGTTCTGTGTATAAGCAGAATCCCTGCAAAAGCATAGCTCAAGGGACATAAAGTAGATACCGCAGTCCTGCAGGAAACACACATAGAGCCAAATAGTAAAGAAGAACACACACACCGCAAGTTGCAGGGGCAATTTTATGCGGCCAACTACACATCTCATGCCAGAGGGGTGCTGATATGGGTGGGATGGCAGTCTGGAGTAACCTTAACAGGATTGCATAAGGATTTGGGGGGTAGATATGCAATTGCAAAATGTAGAAATGAGGATCTAAGGTTCTTACTCATTGGAATACACAGGCCAAATTACAGCGATCCCCAATTCTATTTCGCAGTGGAGGCTAAGGTACACCAGTGGGCGGGCATATCGCAGGTATGGGGAGGCGACTTCAACTGTATATTTGATCCTGATATAGACCGTTCCAGAGGTCACCCCAGACGGCCTTCAGTGGCAGCAAGTGCCATACTAGACATAATGCAGCGGGAAAGGCTCACGGACATATGGAGACAAAGATCCACAGACAAGGCGGGGTACACACACTACCCACCTGCATATTATATGCACACCCGTATAGACTACTGGCTAATATCTAATGTTAGAAATGGGATTTCTGGTTGGCTAGGGGCGAACCAGTTACAACTGGTTCCTGAGCACTTTGTTTTGCTCAGCCCCTCTCCCTATTCAGAGAACAGGCCAGGGTCATCAGTCACACCACAGGGGGAGGTGCCAGCATTGTGTGGGGAAAGCCCAGCCCTATTCAGGACCTAGGTGTACTCCTCCCACCCATCTGGCTGCTGATCTCCCCATTCACCACTGGGTGACTCCTCCTGACTCTGGGGATTCTCTAGCCCGTCACATGACCTCAACCAGCCAATCACGTGACAGGCAGTCACTGCACATTTATGCCAGCGTCTAGAAGTGGCACTTCCACACTAGCTACACGCACGCCGCACATATCATCGCGCAGCATTTCATCACATGAGTCTGTACATACCAGACTCGACACTGCACACCCCACGCATTAGGAACTACCAGGGACACATACATTCCCCATGCATTCCTATGGGAGGGCAGGCCTATCTCACCACATGCACTCAGAGTGCGCACGCACTTTACTCTGGGACACAGGGAAAGTGCGCAGAAACCAAAAATCACTACCACCAGGTCACCAGTAAAAGCAAAAAGTTTAGGGGTGAACCTGCCAGAAGGGCCAAGTCCAACATCTAACAAAAGGAAAACAAGGGGGACTGATTGCACATTCCTCCCCAGAACGTAGTCTGATCATTCCCCAGTGCAGCTCACATTTGTATATGCCGCACCCTGAATCCCAGCTTTCACTTGGCGGTTCCCGCCATACTCTCTGTTAGGGAATTGCAGCAGGCAATAGAAGAGTTCTTTGAAAACAATATAGACTCGGTCACCACGTTTGCGACGGTGTGGGTGGCATTCAAAGCTTACATTAGAGGAATATCAATTTCCAAGCATGTGGGGGATTACGTGCTATCACAGGTAGATTGGAGCGCCTACGGGGAGAGAGACAGGCCAGCGGTGACACTAGCTAGTATACTGAGACCCCCAAGAGTGTCAGACGTGCTCACAGATGTTACAGATGATGAAGGATGTACTCTAAGTACACCAGATGAGATTGTAAGGCAATTCAGCAATTACAAGAAGCTGTATAGCTCCCAAATACAGACCAATGAGGATGCAGTAACTGACTGCCTGACCCATCTCAAAATGCCATGGTTAGCCCCTGAGCACAGAGAGCATTTAATGGTGCCACTAACACTGTTTAAAATTACTACTGCACTACACAGCATGCCAGCCGAAAAAGCACCTGGGTCCGACAAACTGACAGTAACATTTTATAAGGTCTTCCAAGAACTACTAGCACCGCACCTAAAACGTTATACGAGGAGATGGTTAAAAATGGGCTAATGCCCCCCTCCATGAGGGAAGCCATTGTTGTCACAGTTCTCAAGCCAGGAAAAGTGCTAACTCTTTGCTCATCATATAGGCTGTTATCCTTACTTAACGTTGATGCCAAAATCTATGCAAAAATCCTGGCCAATAGACCTCGCCCCTGCTGCCGGGAATTGTAGGCCCGAAGCAGGCAGGCTTCATACTGAGTCGTAACCTAACTTATAATTTGCACACACTGTTCAGGGTCTTGCAGCGTGTGGATCTAGGAGTCAGAGCTGCAGCAGTGTTCTTGTATTTCGAGAAGGCATTTGACTCGGTGGAATGGAGGTTTATGTTCTGCAAAATAGGCGTAGGGGGCATCTTCATTAGGTTAATCTTCACACTATACCCAGCACTGCCTGCCGGCGTGCGGGTTGGAAAGATGGTCTCTGAAGCCTTCGGGGTTTCTAGGGGCACCAGACAGGGGTGCCCACTGTCCCGGCTGCTGTTCGCTGTAGTGGCCGAGCCCCTGGACTGTTTGTTACGTCAATATCACAGCCACAGGGGGCTACGGTTTCCAGGCTGCAAGCTCATTATATCGGCCTATGCAGATGACACTCTGTTGTACGTGAATAACCCAGATGCCAATCTTATCCCTATACTCAAAGTGGTGGTGCAGTTTGGAGCACTATCGGGCTTGAAAATTAATTGGGGTAAATCAATTGTTTTCCCCACTTACCCCAGTCACAACATCCCAACAACTGAGTATCCTCTGATGTGGACAACAGGGTTGGTGCGCTACTTGGGAATCCGAGTGCATACAGACCCTTCGATGGTATTATTAGAAAACTAAGGGGCAGCCATACATAAACTGAGCGAAGATGTGGACAGATGGATTAGGCTCCCGCTGTCACTGAAGGGCGCATAGCAGTGATGAAAAAGGTTGTATTTCCCATATTTATATTTCTTTTTTTAAACATACCAATATCTCTGACAAAGGCTGTGTTTAAACGCCTCCGCACGTTACTGATTAAGCTAACCTGGGCCGGTAAACAACCTAGAATGAGTTGGGACTTGCTAACTCTGCCATATGACCTGGGAGGCCTAAAGGCTCCAGACCTGGAAATGTACTACAGGGCTGCCCAGACCACCTTTGCTCACCACTGGATACATGGGCCACACAACACACCTCACTTATATTTGGAGAGGGAGGTCGGGGACCCGACCACCCTGCAACAGACCCTGTTCCGCAACCCACCCCAATGACAAGGAGACTTTGACTCCCTGGTGTTACTATAACGCAGGCGTGGCACACACTCCTAAACAGGCAGAATGGAGCACTGCTGTACTCCACACACATTCAATTGCACTGGTGTCTGTGGTTTCTGATGGGTCAAGAAGAAAGGGCAAGGAAGGCATTACCCATCATGGGGATAAACACAGTGGAAAATTTCTTCAATGATGGGGTGGTAAGCAGCTGGGACATGATTTAGGAGCGGTGCCCAAGTCTGTTGGTGATGACTAAGTACCACCACCACCATGCTAGATGCACATGGCAAGAGCTACTACTGGAAAAATGCTAGAACCAGAGGTGATGGGGGCACTCTCAACATTGATACAGACAGAAACACCATGTAAATTAATCACAAGATTTTACTTTACACAAGTGCACAGGAGGCACGTATGCCGGTGATGCTGAAGGTGCAACTTGAGTGGCTGCGTGACATGTGGGGGCCCCATAAGCGATAAGTACTCCCAATACTGTTTTGCTAAAACCAAATCTATCTCCTTAAACAGGCGACATGGGCTCATAAATTTAAAATTCACACAACGAGTTAATTATACCCCTAAAAGACAGCATCGGTATGGACTGCGAGAAGATCTGCGATGCTGGAGGTGCCGGGAGGACAATGCGGGACTCTTGCATGTGGCCTGGTTATGTCCCAGAATAAATGAATATTGATGTGAAATATTTAGGGAGCTGGGAGTTGTAACAGGTACAGGAATAGAGCCGAAACTATCATTATTGGGCTATGACCAAAGTATCGAGAAACCCAACCGACCTATAGTAGATATTGGTTTATTGCTTGGCAAAAGGCGCGTAGCGTTGAGGTGGGGAAAAGGCCGTCCCCAAAGGTAGAGGACTGGCACACAGATTTACTATACTGCAACACACAATCGGGTACGTTTTACAAGCTACTCCCCCCGAACATTCGGCTTAAAAACTGCTGGGCCCCGTACCAAGCATACCTAATAAGTAAGGAAACGAAAGTGGAGAATGGGGCGACTGACCAGACAGAATGAACTAAGTAGACAATATAGCCAGGTATGCTCAAATTAGAGGTAATGTAGCGTCTATCTGCATATAGACTTGCAGCAAATGTACCAAGGAAAATACGATGGACCGAGTAAACCATTACTTTGAATGTGTTATATTTGTGGAACTGTGTATAACGGAATATGGGGGCCCTGCCGAGCCCAATGTGTCGACAAAGTGGTTATCTTTATTGCTTAAGAGGAGAAGCGCCATGACAAATACCTAGTGATATGTTTGTGTCAACTGGTCATGATGCATGTTGTAATGTGTGCTTTAATAAAAATGCAAAAAAGATAATCAATCAGTGGGCCCCAGAAGGCCTCAATGTTTTTGTATGTGCCAGACCAGAAGTTTGACAATCTCTCAATTGTCAGGATATTCCACAGTATAACTTATAACTTGGTAGTGCATAGCTACCAATGAAGGTTGCAGTCTTTTTCAGTATGCCACTGATGAGGTTGTGGTCCAGCTGCTCTGCCCCTCTGTTGCCCCAACAGTAATCAGCTTGGCGTACGTGTTCTTATCGAGATGGGGTATGGTGTTTATGTGGTCCCCACATTAGTTTCCAGTCCCTCGCCAATACTCCAGTGAGCCACATCCCTGCAGACCATCAGCGATATTAACCATGGACTGCCATCTTGGTGTTCTCCTGATTCACACTCCACGGGCCCTAGGACCGCCGCTACTCCCTTCGGCTAGTCTAATGGCAAGCTGCCACCGCCTCTACTCCCTTCGGCTAGTCTAATGGCAAGCTGCCACCGCCTCTACACCCTTCGGCTGGTCTAATGGCAAGCTGCCACCGCCTCTACTCCCTTCGGCTGGTCTAATGGCAAGCTTCCGCACTCTTCTTCCATTCACACTTTGGCAGGGATGGGGTTGCGGCAGTGCCCCTATCCAGAGACGCACAGCTCGGGCAGAGGATATCCTTAGGCAGTACTGCTAACATCTTAGCCACCCTTTGCAGGTCAGTCACTGTCCTCGCAGCTGCTGCATTTGATTCCTGTCATCTCCCATCCTGGTAGCGGGCTCAATGTGATTGCCATACTCCCTGGCTCATGGCTGTGCCAGTGGGACAGATGTCTTTACTATCTGTCAATTATTTTAGGCCCTGCATGGCTATGTTGCGAGATTACTCCATCTGAATTTTAAAGGTGGTTTTAGCAGGAAGCCAGCGCTGTAAGTTCATGTTGAGATGAGGATGGGTAATACACTGATGTCAATTGTTTTTAAGAAGTACATTGGGGACTGTTTGCAAATGTTCATATTTGAAATATCATAATATTTCCCTGAAGGTCCCTTATATTATCAAGGTGTGTTAGAAATGGGATTTCTGGTTGGCTAGGGCTTGCGCCAAAGCCAGACAGAAACCACCACTCTAGTCAGGGCTGGGGAGTTACACGCCAAAGATAACCCCTGCTCACCCCCTTGGTAGCTTGGCACGAGCAGTCAGGCTTATCTCTGAGGCGATGTGTAAAGCGTTTGCGCGCGCACCCAGCAACAACACCCAAGGCCCACCACAAAGGAAACTCCACACAAGGTATTATATAAAAATAACCTTTGTATTATACACAACACATTAGATAAAAACACACACTTTACAATGTGCCAACAGGCACGGGCAGAATTTACAAGGGATTATATATACAGGGGACAGGGCCACATGGACCACTGTCAGGAATTAGCACTTTGTAGAAATAGCACTTAGAACGTAGGAATAATATTTGAGAACATAGCACATACAATCACTGTAGCACTAAAAATAGAACATATAGCACACAACCAGTAACTACTGGTAACCAGAAAGTACCACCTACGCAACCCTAACCACCTTAGGACAATACTGCGCAGGGAATCAGGACCTCACTAGCATCACCTGTACTAGGAGAAAAACAACCACCTAAGTATCACTCTACCTGTAGGGGTCTAAGCACATAAACACAGGATGCATAAAATACATTCAGAGGTGTAAACACAATTTAGGAAAAAATATCATGAAGGCATTGCGCAGGCGCAAAAATACATGTATGAAAATCACCAAGCACCCTAGGGGAGGGCACAACACAGCAAAACTGTCCCCAGGCCAACTGGCCTCTCAGGGGTGCAGTAATGACCAATAGCCAAAAATGTCAGGGCGCGACTACGCAGGCTGCGCAAGCCAGGCGCACAATGTACAACCTAAACGTTGCAGCTGCCCACTAAGTGCTGGGCAGCTGTGAGTGAACCTAGGCACCACTGTGCCTTTTCAAACAAATAGGCGGCCCTCACGTGGAGCCTCTCTGGGCTCTGCCAAAAGAATGCCCGTTGTTGGAGCCTTCTAGGCTCGAGAGCAATGCGCCGTGTGGGAACCTCCCTCAGGCTCTAAACACAATGCGGGCCTCGTTGGAGCCTCTCGGGGCTCGGGCACACTGCCTTCGGGGGAGTCCCTCGCGGGGGACTCTCTAACTACCCAGATGCCCCCCTGAGCCTTGCAGGCTCAGAAATAGCTGTGGGGCGCGTCGGAGCCTCGCCGGCTCTTTGACAAATGTAGGGGCCACGTGGGAGCCTCGCAGGCTCTATGAGCAATGTGGGACCGTTGGAGCGCACCAGCGCTCAAAGAAAATAATGCGGGCCTCGTTGGAGCGCAGGCGCTCGATCCCCATGCGGCCCCAACTCACCGGGACTCTGGAGGACTCCTTCAAACCTCCTCCCGTCGTCTCGTCATCTCCACGGAGCTGGGAAGCGGAGCCTACGGGCTCCGTGCATGCAGGCCGCACGTCCCAGTGCGGGGTGGGCTCCCGCCTGGGTGGAGGACGCCGTGCTTCTCCGGAGGGCCCCGGGGCGCAGGGTAGGCTCCTGCCTGCTCCGGGGCTTAGAATTCAGCCCAGAGACTCCGGTGGGAGCCGGGGTAGGCTCCCGCCCTCCTACTTCCGGCTCTGGTTGTCCCGACAGCCCACCCCCGGCCTGCCTGACTTCCTGGCCGTCCCAGCCCGGGCTGCAGCGGTGATTTATCCTTGGCTTTCTCCGAAGCGCGGGGTGGGCTCCCGCCTTCGGATTTACGTATAGATCGGCGGAAATAAGCGGGGTGGCACCCGCGAGTTCAACACAATGCGGGGTGGGCACCCGCCAATTAAATAATTAAATCAGCGGGGTGGGCACCCGCAAGCGCGGCAAAATAGCAGGGAATCCCTACGTCGGGGTTCCCTCGCTAATAATTACAGCTCCGCGCTGCTGGCCACCAATAAAGCGCTCCTAGCGCTATAAATGAAAGAAAAGCGCTTCCAGGCGCTTAGAGGAGCAAACAAAGCGTTCCCAGCGCCCAGGGGAGATTACAAAAGAAAAAGAGAAGGTCCAGCAAAGTTTTTAGGAAGGGGGCAAGGCTGGGCCAGGGGCCAGCTCACTGGGCCCTCCAGGGCAGGGAGGCAGTCCCAAGTGGCGGTTCCTCCTAGCCTCCAGCAGCAGCAGCCCCCTCCTGTCAGGATCCAAAAAGCAGAACAGCTTCTGTGGGGACACAGCCCCATTTTTATACAGCAAACCCCTTTGTTCTGGGTTCAGGGTGAGGGGGAAAACCAGTCGCAGCTGGTTGGGGAGCACCCTTGATGTGCTCAGCCCCTCACTCTATTCATTGGCAGGGCTAGGGTCATCAGTCGCACCGCAGGGGGCGGGGCCAGCATTGTGTGTGGAAAACCCTGTCCTATTCAGGACCCAGGTGTACTCCTCCCACCCATCTAGCTGCTGATCTCCCCATTCACCACTGGGTGACTCATCCTGACTCTGGGGAATCCCTAGCCCGTCACATGACATGACCAGCCAATCACGCGACAGACACACTGCACACAGAAGTGCCCACTTCTAGAAGTGGCACTTCCACACTAGATACATGCACGCCGCACACATCATCGCGCAGCATTCACTCCCACGAGTCCGCACATACCAAACTCGGGCCTGCACACCCCACGCATCAGGAACTACTAGGGACACATACATTCCCCATGCATTCCTATGGGAGGGCAGGCCTATCTCACCACATGCACTCAGAGCGCGCACTCACTTTACCCTGGGACACAGGGAAAGTGCGCAGAAACCAAAAATCACCACACCAAGTCACCAATAAAAAGCAAAAAAGTTCAGGGGTGAACCTGCCAGAAGGGCCAAGTCCAACACAACCCCCTTCCAGCCAAAACGCAGGGCAGCCCAATCACCACCGTGATGGACTTCCCTGCTTGGGGCGATAGAACACGGACGCGGGCTCGCAACTGCAGGGACACCCTCCGGTTCTACGCCACGGTGAACCCATGGAATTCTTTCTAACACCACTGTCTGGAGCAACTGGGCTACCCCACTGGTACTCCCAAGCTGTCCGCGGCCAAGACCAGGCCCTAGGCCACCCAGGTGCCACCGGTCCTTGCCTAATCACAGAGTGGGGGGTAGTAACCCCTGGCACATAGCGGCCATTCTCCACTCTTCCTCTCTGAAAGACAGGACAAGACTGCCACTGGTTCTCCAGCCTAGGGTCTACACCCTCAGGCGGACCAGGAGTCTCAGGGAAGGCTCTCCTCCCCCTACCTCTTCTCCTAGGGTTCCTCCTCCTCTGGCGAGGGGTACACCTAGAACGCCATTCCAACCCAGGGTTTAACCCCTCAGGTTGTACCGGGGCCAGAGGTGGGCTCTCCCACCCTCTGCACCCCCTTCCAGAGCCCTGCTCCCTACCAACTGGGGCGGTACCTCTGGAAGAAGAACCGGTCGGGACGCTGATTACAGACGTCCCACCCTTCAGGTCAGGCTGATCCCGAACCTGGCCTTCCAACCTCCGGCCTAGAACCTTTGGTGGAATAATTGCCTGGCACTCCAGGACTTTGGGGGACTTACACTTCCTCCCCCTGAGGCTATCAAATGACACATATGTCGAGCGACTGTCTGACTGGCGCTGATCTCCCGTCCCCTGTCCACCTGACAGTGCGCGGAGATCCCCCAGAACAGAAGTGGTGTCACCCTGGTCACTGCACGGGATCCTAGCCCAACTGGGAAGTCCCTGACCCACCGGCTCTTCCACTGGGGAACTCATCCCCCAATCACTCACGCTGGACTCCTGTACCCTCCCTACCGGAGTGGTACTGCCAGACTCCAGAACCACAGGAGCCCTGGTTACAGGTGCTCCAGGTCCTCCACTCACTAAGAGATCTTCCTCAAGTGGACTAACAGGACAGCCTAGGTCCCCAACTTGGTGTTCCCTCATGAAACCATCCAAGTCCTGAGGCAGGGTTTCGGGCGTCTGGGGACCCTCGGTCACCCCCTCACTCCTGCTCCACTGAGCCAGGCAGTGAGCCCCTACATCCTCCTCGCTATCCTGGGACCTAGCTGGGCTACACTGAGCCTCCTCCACCACGCTGGGCTGGAGGATCTCTGACCCACTATTGTTGGAATCACTCACTAATGACACTGGAGAACCTCTGGCCCTTTCCCAGCGGTCTGCTTCCTCTGCAAGTTCAAATGGACAAAAAGAGTTATATCTCAACAGGTGTTGGCGCAACCCTGGAGAACAACTACTGAGCATCTGCTCCTTGATAATCAGACTATACAGTCCTTTAAAATCCTGTTTCGTGTTTACCCTTACCCAATCATACAGTGCATCATCACATTCCCCCAAAAACTCCTCCCAAGAATGGTGGGACAGCTTCCTACTGGCCCTGAACGTCAATCTATATTCCTCCTCCTCTCGGGAACAAGGTACCACACTCGGGGAACTGGGAATGGGACTCTCTGTACTGCACTCTATAACGCTGCTACCACTGGACTCCACCCTCACTGGGGACTCCAGAAAACTACCACTGTGCTCAGGGGACAGGGAAAGGGATGAGGCGCTATCTCCTACGCTGGACCCAGCAAGGGACTCCCTACCTACGGGGTCCTCACTCTCTACTGGCGTCCAGGTACTGTCATCTTCTTCTGAGTCTTCAGGGCTCCCCACAGACCCACCACCCTCCAGGTGTGAGGCCCGGGCCCTTTCTTCCTCACTGCGCTCACGTTTCCATTCATCTGCTTGCCATCCAATCATGTAGTTCCTCAATTCGTACACAGTGTCTGACTCGCTCACCCCTATGTTTCTCTCTCTACAGAACCTTTCCAACTCCTGCATACTGTAATAAACTAGATCACTGAGATCAAAAGCAGGCTCCATTCTGGCAGACGTTCTAGAGAAAAGATCACACAGGGAACCTAGGAGTCTGAGCTTAACAGGAGTACACAATTCACAAAAAGATTCAGCAAGCTCTCTAACCCAGAGAACTCACACTCACTTGCCTAGTGCCACACACCATTCATCCACACACAACCCTCCCCTCGGACTGGTAAGGCAGTTTCTACCACCCCTGATTCCTCAACCTGACCACCACGTGACACAGGTACCAACTCTGGGCGCAGGGCGGGGGACAAATGTACTGGACACTATTACGCTGCCACCACTGGATCCCACCCTCTGGTGAATCCAGAAAACACAATGCACTAAGGGGGATGATCTACCCTCCCGAGCTAGGGACACCTAACTCACAGTGCACAAAAACACATTTCCAAAGAAATGACAATTAAAAACAAACTTAGAACAATAATCCCTATACCATGTGATTTATCTAAATGCAGAGTTTTGTAGTGCGGCCAGTTGCCGCTGCGGTACAGCGCAAACGCAAGTCCAAATCCCACCGCTGATCACCAATGTTAGAAATGGGATTTCTGGTTGGCTTGGGCTTGCGCCAAAGCCAGACAGAAACCACCACTCTAGTCAGGGCTGGGGAGTTACACGCCAAAGATAACCCCTGCTCACCCCCTTGGTAGCTTGGCACGAGCAGTCAGGCTTATCTCTGAGGCGATGTGTAAAGCGTTTGCGCGCGCACCCAGCAACAACACCCAAGGCCCACCACAAAGGAAACTCCACACAAGGTATTATATAAAAATAACCTTTGTATTATACACAACACATTAGATAAAAACACACACTTTACAATGTGCCAACAGGCACGGGCAGAATTTACAAGGGATTATATATACAGGGGACAGGGCCACATGGACCACTGTCAGGAATTAGCACTTTGTAGAAATAGCACTTAGAACGTAGGAATAATATTTGAGAACATAGCACATACAATCACTGTAGCACTAAACATAGAACATATAGCACACAACCAGTAACTACTGGTAACCAGAAAGTACCACCTACGCAACCCTAACCACCTTAGGACAATACTGCGCAGGGAATCAGGACCTCACTAGCATCACCTGTACTAGGAGAAAAACAACCACCTAAGTATCACTCTACCTGTAGGGGTCTAAGCACATAAACACAGGATGCATAAAATACATTCAGAGGTGTAAACACAATTTAGGAAAAAATATCATGAAGGCATTGCGCAGGCGCAAAAATACATGTATGAAAATCACCAAGCACCCTAGGGGAGGGCACAACACAGCAAAACTGTCCCCAGGCCAACTGGCCTCTCAGGGGTGCAGTAATGACCAATAGCCAATAATGTCAGGGTGCGACTGCGCAGGCTGCGCAAGCCAGGCGCACAATGTACAACCTAAACGTTGCAGCTGCCCACTAAGTGCTGGGCAGCTGTGAGTGAACCTAGGCACCACTGTGCCTTTTCAAACAAATAGGCGGCCCTCACGTGGAGCCTCTCTGGGCTCTGCCAAAAGAATGCCCGTTGTTGGAGCCTTCTAGGCTCGAGAGCAATGCGCCGTGTGGGAACCTCCCTCAGGCTCTAAACACAATGCGGGCCTCGTTGGAGCCTCTCGGGGCTCGGGCACACTGCCTTCGGGGGAGTCCCTCGCGGGGGACTCTCTAACTACCCAGATGCCCCCCTGAGCCTTGCAGGCTCAGAAATAGCTGTGGGGCGCGTCGGAGCCTCGCCGGCTCTTTGACAAATGTAGGGGCCACGTGGGAGCCTCGCAGGCTCTATGAGCAATGTGGGACGGTTGGAGCGCACCAGCGCTCAAAGAAAATAATGCGGGCCTCGTTGGAGCGCAGGCGCTCGATCCCCATGCGGCCCCAACTCACCGGGACTCTGGAGGACTCCTTCAAACCTCCTCCGGTCGTCTCGTCGTCTCCACGGAGCTGGGAAGCGGAGCCTACGGGCTCCGTGCATGCAGGCCGCACGTCCCAGTGCGGGGTGGGCTCCCGCCTGGGTGGAGGACGCCGTGCTTCTCCGGAGGGCCCCGGGGCGCAGGGTAGGCTCCTGCCTGCTCCGGGGCTTAGAATTCAGCCCAGAGACTCCGGTGGGAGGTGGGGTAGGCTCCCGCCCTCCTACTTCCGGCTCTGGTTGTCCCGACAGCCCGCCCCCGGCCTGCCTGACTTCCTGGCCGTCCCAGCCCGGGCTGCAGCGGTGATTTATCCTTGTCTTTCTCCGAAGCGCGGGGTGGGCTCCCGCCTTCGGATTTACGTATAGATCAGCGGAAATAAGCGGGGTGGCACCCGCGAGTTCAACACAATGCGGGGTGGGCACCCGCCAATTAAATAATTAAATCAGCGGGGTGGGCACACGCAAGCGCGGCAAGATAGCAGGGAATCCCTACGTCGGGGTTCCCTCGCTAATAATTACAGCTCCGCGCTGCTGGCCACCAATAAAGCGCTCCTAGCGCTATAAATGAAAGAAAAGCGCTTCCAGGCGCTTAGAGGAGCAAACAAAGCGTTCCCAGCGCCCAGGGGAGATTACAAAAGAAAAAGAGAAGGTCCAGCAAAGTTTTTAGGAAGGGGGCAAGGCTGGGCCAGGGGCCAGCTCACTGGGCCCTCCAGGGCAGGGAGGCAGTCCCAAGTGGCGGTTCCTCCTAGCCTCCAGCAGCAGCAGCCCCCTCCTGTCAGGATCCAAAAAGCAGAACAGCTTCTGTGGGGACACAGCCCCATTTTTATACAGCAAACCCCTTTGTTCTGGGTTGAGGGTGAGGGGGAAAACCAGTCGCAGCTGGTTGGGGAGCACCCTTGATGTGCTCAGCCCCTCACTCTATTCATTGGCAGGGCTAGGGTCGTCAGTCGCACCGCAGGGGGCGGGGCCAGCATTGTGTGTGGAAAACCCTGTCCTATTCAGGACCCAGGTGTACTCCTCCCACCCATCTAGCTGCTGATCTCCCCATTCACCACTGGGTGACTCATCCTGACTCTGGGGAATCCCTAGCCCGTCACATGACATGACCAGCCAATCACGCGACAGACACACTGAACACAGAAGTGCCCACTTCTAGAAGTGGCACTTCCACACTAGGTACATGCACGCCGCACACATCATCGCGCAGCATTCACTCCCACGAGTCCGCACATACCAAACTCGGGCCTGCACACCCCACGCATCAGGAACTACTAGGGACACATACATTCCCCATGCATTCCTATGGGAGGGCAGGCCTATCTCACCACATGCACTCAGAGCGCGCACGCACTTTACCCTGGGACACAGGGAAAGTGCGCAGAAACCAAAAATCACCACACCAAGTCACCAATAAAAAGCAAAAAAGTTCAGGGGTGAACCTGCCAGAAGGGCCAAGTCCAACAAGGTGGAAAATGTTTGATAATTTATTTATCTATTACTGTTGCAGAAGGACAGTAATCCTACCTAGCAATGTGAGTTAGAATCTGGCCTGACAGTCCTGGACAGCACTTCAAGACAGTGCCTGCTGTATAAAGTGCAGCACAGATGCCACAATACAATACTACAATATAATAAATGCACACACAAATCATTTTAGAAACGCTTTCGCCTTTTAAAATGCCAGATCTACTGGCTTTATCAATACTTGCTTGAATTTTTTCTCTTCTCATGTGTGAATGATGTAATACTCTCGAATGTATTCAGGTGAAGTTCAGCTTCTTTGAAACATGCACTGGTATCCATGCTATATGCTCACAAACTCAATCACTCTTTTTAGCTCTCATGTTATCCGCAACCTTTTGAGTTTACTAAAATGTATATATATAGTCTACTTACTTATAGAGTCTTTCAACCAATTCTCTCTTAGTATATTGTTTTGTTAATGTGTTATTCAACTCTTTTCATTCACCTACTGCAGCGTGTAGCATGGGACAATGGGGCAGCTAACCTTGGACATTGGTTAACTTCCCTGTGATTGGCGGAATGTGGTCCTTTCACACGAAGCACATGCACACATACAGTAAGTAGTTCCTTCTAGGTCACGGACTACTTTGGGAATGAATGCCTTTTGACAGGCAAAAAATATTTTGGGTTTTAGCCAATGTTTTTTTTTTCCTTTTAAATTGACGTGGGCCAAACAGGTTCAACAACAATAACGTTTTGCAAAAATCGAGTGAAAACAAAACAAGAACTGACAAACCAGAACGCTTGCAGCTAGAACTAGTGACTTTGCCAAAGCTTGTTGATTATTAGGACCTGTATTGGAGGACTAGTTTGCACACTGCTCCTTCTCTATGAAATGAACAATGGCTTCTGATGTAAAACGCTGTCTTCCGTTTCTTTGCTTATTCACACCTTTGCCTGTGCTGAGATTCACCTTTGCCTGTGTTGAGATTCACCTTTGCCTGTGTTGAGATTCACCTTTGCCTGTGTTGAGATTCACCTTTGCCTGTGTTGAGATTCACCTTTGCCTGTGTTGAGATTTACCTTTGCCTGTGTTGAGATTCACCTTTGCCTGTGTTGAGATTGCCGACAGAACGAATACAAAACCGGGGGAAGATGCTTCTACTTTCCAGCGCAGAAGTACAGGAAGATTGACACAGAGCCATAGTAATGCCCACAACGGCCATCAAATGCCCACTTAACGGTGACGAGGCTGCCCATTACTGGCCTGGCTTGATGCCATCTGGCAACATGGAGGGGAAATGATCTGTGACCATCATCCACATCATTACGGCATCCCGTAGCCCAAGAGATCTCATCTTTTAGAGCAGCCACAGATCTATCTTGATAGCTTCTCACACTGATAATGACGCCTGTTTAATGATCTCTAATAATTTCGAGAAAAAGGAGTGAGAACCTCTACGCTAGTTCACAAAATGTAAATATAACGGATCTGTACTTCGTAACAGCTTTTATCACTTGAATTGTCTAACAAAAGAGTAGAAATAAACACTTTATAGAGTACTGATTTGCTAATCAATTCGAATTTTGTGTGAAATATATATATTTTTGTGCATATGACAAACATGCCACCTTTCTAACACTTCAAAAAACTTTGGGAGTTTATGAGTTGATAGGTGGCCCGGTAGAGCAAGGTTTGGCAGTCACAGCGAACACGGCGAGTATTGTGCCTCAAACTCTATACGCCCCTGTGAGGTGACATTTTCTCCCTTGTGGCTCCCATAATCCTCCACGTCCTCTGCCACTGGATAATCATAGAAACACTGACCACGCATTAATACCAAGGTTTGTAAGATGGCTAGCTGATAAGGTCTTGGAGCACTGGCAGGTGAGTGCTTGAAGTGAGTTATGGCCCGTTTGTGCACGGCATACCACAAGTGGACAATTTCAGAGCCTTTTTAGGTTTGTGTACCATTACTAACTTCTAACTGTGTCTTTTAGAGTGAATTTCGCTGAGTTTTTATCATGTACTGCATTTACCTGGTATGTACGCATTTAGCTATTGGGTTTGGCCACATGATCAAGTCCTGCACCCAACTCTCCACCAAATCCCAACACCTTCAACTATAGGGATTGGTTGTAGGGCAGTGCCTAAGAGTTATTGGAGGGAGGCAAGCTCTTTGATTGATTTTTTTCAGCTTTCTTTTTGGGAGATTGCGTGTTTGCTATTTGGTCTTTTTACTGTTTCATTATACCGTTCACGACACATAGTGACGTATACCTTTTCTTTAATTATGGAATTGATTTAATGTTTCTCCATCTTTCCATTCCCAATTTTCAGGTTTTGTTCTCCACACCGTGGGGTCCATTCACAAAGATAAAACTACATTTGTAGATGTACTACTGGTAAATTAACTATTATGCCTTTGAGTAATTTTACTACTGGGCTATCCAAGCGTAAAGTTATAGACTTACATGGCTCGACCCTCTGAGAGTCAGTAGAGCTAAATTTACCAGTAACAAGTTAGTTCAGCTAAAAAGGAGCAGTAGTGTATGTAGCACCATACAGCCACTGACACTACAACGCCATCCAATAGAAAATAATAGGTGTAGGGACTTAAAAATGTAACCTATAGGAATGTTAAATTAAATAAAAACTATTTGAAATAGTTAAAAATATAAATACATTTGTGTATTGATGAGCTTTATTCCAACATTAAACAACGACCATAAAAGCACACAATTTTAATATCACTTTATAAAACAATTACTTTAAAACAACAGTATTAAACACATCCCATTCATGCAAAATAAGTAATTCATCCTGCTATCCCAGTTTTAAGATCACTTCAAATCGAAATCCTACCTGACCCCACCACATAACAACAACAAATTCAGCAGTCTCACTTAGTTAAAAAGTATTTTCGTTCATTCCACACAAGGTGCTTTCAAGAAACAGGTAGACATCAGTGCAAATCTTGGAGGTGCTCAGCTTCTGCAAATACAATACGGCTATTTTACACTTATTATAATCTAATCCTCTTAAAACTTGTATTAAAAACCGCGTAGTAAACCAGGAATAAACACCACAAAAAAAACCAAAATGAAGCAGGCTTTGCGGGGAGCTTTTATTACATGGACAAAGTAGAATAGTAGAACTATCAAACTGCCCAAGTGGAAACCATACCTGCCCTCTAATAATTTCTAAACAAAATCTAATGAGGAGGGACATGTCCTAAGAGTTCGATATAAAATCCAAATAAGGCCCTGCCCCAGAGGAAGTTGGAATAAGAAGATATTACTTAATCTTTGTTTTAGTAAACTCCAATGATTCCTGTTTCCTGTCCCATAAAGCCAAGATTTTTTTTTAACCTTTAGGTAAAGCTACTAGATTAGAAAAAAATAGATGGTTTATCCAGGATGATACATGCTGTCCTAATATATTGTAGCCAAGAGATAGGATGCCCCTGGCACAGGATAAGCTATCATCAATAATTGTTCTGCTAAGCACAGCCAAGGGATTGCTCCGGAAAGACCACCACAACAGCAACGGGTAACATTTATAAGATCTTCTGAATACTCAAGCTCCAGTTCCTAATGCAGAATGTAAGAAGGGGAGCTGGGAACTCTGTTCTCTTCTACCTGAAAGCTTTGGACCTTTTTATATCCCCATAAGCCTGAATCATATATTAAAACCGGAATATACTTCCTCCAATGCACCTCTCAAAAAGGAGCGGTCAGCTTCTTACCTATGCTGGAAGCTAAATTGGCCATGAACCCAATGCTGTGCACAAACCAGTTTCTTGCCATGGATATCCTTAGGGTCCAAGATCCTAGCAAATCAAAAGTAACCCCATATAGGAGAATTCACACACTCTAGAGATGGGATTCTGGCCTATGGCTAAGTGCCTCATTTTAGTGTTCCTGGGCCACACGCTATTATAAAGGTTTTGTTGGCATTAACCTCCAGCTTTAGATTGGACATAAAATCAATACATCCCTCTATTACGGTTTTAAGTAGGCCTGGGTGGAATTTTAACTCTGCCTTCAGAATCGGAGGAGGGAATGTGGTAGTTCTGCGTTATACTTGTAATGCGGAATTGCTTATAAATTCCACCGTTCCGCCAGTTGAATTAATTTATAATAAAGGTTTACTTTTTAAAGAGGACTGTAAGAGGGAGTAGTCCCTCTATGTTTAAAAAGCACTACAAATTAAAGTTTAATCTGCAGTGGTTTTTAAACATAGAGGAACTGCTCCCTATTGCGGCCCTCTTTAGAAACCACTGCAGTGCATACATCTCAGCGCCCTTACATACTCTGCATTGATTACTGCAAAGTATGTGAAGGCGCTGATGGGTATGAACTGCAGAACTGCAGGGATTTGTAATTTTGGCGGGACGAGGGAGCACTGCAGATTAAACTTTAACCCGCAGTGATTTTTTAAACATAGAGGGACTGCTTATTCTTCCAGCCCTATTAAAAAATGGCGTGCTGACATAATATTGATCACTACAATATTGTGATTCAGAATATCATGGCAAAAATATTGATTACAAAAATATAGTTTCCTTATATTTTTAAAAAAATATTGGGCCAAAAATATTGTTTCACACTAATTTAATTAAAAAACATCCAAAAGTATTGTTTTTTAAAATATATATATATATATATCCTGCCCGTTCTCTCATCCAGCTTTTTCACGTTCGGGACGAACAATAAAGCTGGCATGTTTTCAACTTTGCCCGTTCACACCATGCGGGGTAAGTCACGCGGCACTCTTATCTTGGGGCTTGTCTCGGCGATTCTCAATGACACTGTGGCACTTATTTGCTTTGTATTACACATTTTTGATGATGATTGCATTTGTATCACATATGTTTCACATGCGTCATGTGCCACACTGAGAACCCAGATATTTTATTATACTGCTCAGCCAGCTGGTTACATTTATAACTTTACGAGGGAGTTACTCATTCATTTACAGAATGGTGTAATGTAAATCACACTTCAGGCATCCACCACTCCAATATGTCTGCCGATAACATGATGTGATAATGTCCTTTGTTTGTGTTCACTATGAGTACTTCTTTCACTGGTTGTGCCTTGCACGTTTCACGTGAGCAAGGTTTTGTCAGAAATCGAAACGCGTTGTGGAATAAACACTTGGGGGTCTATTAGCATGGCGGCCGGAAAATCACTCCAACCGCCATGGTAGCGGGAAAACACCGCCTGCCAGGACCGCGGGAAAACCGCTGGTCCAATTATTATGCTCCGCAGTGGAAATGCGACCGCGGCGGTCGGATAGCGGTGGTTAACATTGTGGCGGGCGGTTCTGCCAGCAGCACCGCCGCGATGTCCAAACAAGCATGTCCTGCATGTCCCTGCACTGTGGTGCAGGCACTGCATAGTGCCTGCCACCTGGTATAGGGACATGATGGGGGGTACCATGGGTACCCCCCAGTGCACCCACACACACCCCCAACACATTAGGGGTCCGCAATGGACCCCCGGATACATTCGCCGCATGCCTTTCCATGGCGGTTCCACCGCTGCGAAAAGCTGGCTACCGCCGGCATCATAATCGTGCCGGCAGTGCTTGGTTCTAATCCGCCACAATTGTAGCGGTCCAGCTCCGCACGCCAGGCAAGCGGGCGGACTGCAACCGGCGGAAAAGTGGCGGGTGGAAAATCACACCACTGCGGTCACGACCGCAATGCTAATTGGACCAGCGATGTTCAGGGCTTCGATGGCGGGCGGATGTCCACCGCCGGTCTGGCAGTTGCTACCGCCCGCCTGGCGGTGGACATTCGCCCTCCATCCTAATGGACCCCTTGGTGTCTAAACTTAGGAGAACGGATCCCTTCTTTCCTGAGAGCGTGCTGATTCTTGGATTGTTTGTGATTAAATTACCGGTACTCCGCCAGTGTGCACGCCACTCTCCACGGGTCCCGGCAATCCGGAAGGAGACTTTTTGCAATATAGATATATATATATATATATCCAAACATTCCATTGTAATTCTTCGTCAGGAATAAACCATGCTTCACGGCTCCCAAGTGCTTTAAGGCAGAGTTGTAAATTGCCTAAATTAAAACTCTGCCTTAAAGCACTTGGGAGCCGTGAAGCGTTGTTTATTCCTGACGAAGAACTACAATGGAATGTTTGGATATTTGGGTTTCGCTAACCCGTCATGGCCCGCCGTCATCAAGTGGCTCGAGTTGAAGCGATTCTGTGTTTGGTGGATATATATATATATATATATATATATATATGACCGCCCGTTAAAAGATCCGTATTCAAGGTGCCCATCCAGTGGCAAGAGGCCACTTAAGATGCTATCCGGGGGAGACAAATAAGGGGGAAAAAATGAGAGGTGCCAACTGAAGCGCCCCTCCCGGAAATTGCTGCACAAATGCTAGCTGAGTCGCTGGGAGGTGCCAGGCTCCGGACGATGCCAGACAGGTGACCAACCGGTGCCAGCAGTGCGCCGAGATGAATAACAACACCTCCGGCTACCCTTCGACAGTCAAAAGAAACGGTGCTACACACCCCTGCGGAGGACAAGCACCAGGAATGGAGAGCAATGCAGGAGCCCTCGAGTGGCAAGACGGAGCCAGGGCCTCAAGTGACAGCGGCCCTGCTTGCAAGACGCTGAGGCTAGCGTGCGGCCTAAGTCGAGAGGGAACTCATCTGCGGGACATGAGACTGCTAGACGCAAATGACCACTGCAAGCCTATGAGGTGAGGTCTGCAGGATATACAAAAAGACCGGCTGGGGAACATGTTTCTGATCCCTGCCAATTGGAGACCCGCAGAACCAGGGCCCCGCGAGAGAGCAGCGGGCAGACAGAGATGTCCAGTGTGGCAGGGACCCAACAAGAAATTTAGAAACGCAAAGCACTTGTCGGTGGCACCCCTGGGGGACACGTTGACAGAGAGGTGGTGGAGAGCCGTGAGCCTCCCCCTTCCCACTGCCACAAATAGAGATGGTGTTGATAGCCTACTTGGGTCCCGGCAGAGGACTGACGCTTGAGGCTTGGGCTGAGGAGACAGAGCCGGGACTGCGAGCAGCGATGGTCCTATCTATGGGACAGAAGCTAGAGTAGCGTGTACACCAGAGCTATCACGGAGCCTGCGCTACGAGGAGGCACACTTGTGGGACACGAGGCAGGTAGGCCCAGACGGATCCCGCAGGCTCACAGAGAGGGAAATGTGCCGCTGGTGCGAGGATCGACTGGGGGCTGTTATGAGGCCCTGCTGACCAAGGATGGGTCTACAGAAATCTCGGCCCATGAGTGAGGTAGACTGATGGGGGCATATACTGTGAAAAAAGTCTAATTTGGAAGACTATATGCATGAAACATTTGCTGGCCCCTATATACTATCATCCCTCCCTAATTAACAAGCAGCACGGCTGCGAAACACAGTGAATAAGTCAGGGGCGCACTGTTCAGGCCATTAATGATATTGTAACCCATTGAATAGTCCAACGCATAGGATTGCAGGAACTACAAAGTGGCAACGTGCAAGGAGAAGACATACATGATCCCCGTGGACACAGCACAGTGCAGAAACTGCCCAGGATTGTTGTGTCACAACAGAGAAAATACAAACATGACGCAGCCATGAGTAAAACTGCGGTCGCATGAAAAATATATTAAGGCGGCACTACCTAAGGTGGAACTCTCTGAGATATTCGTGATTGAAAGGGCTCACAGAGCCCTGGTGTCACCCCTCCCCCCCCCAGGCCCTCAACCCCGAACACTCATTGCAAAGGTTCTCAATTACAGGGACCGTGACAACATCCTGAAAGCGGCACGCCGAGAAGGATACTCTGCCTTTGGAAACTAAGTGATCTGAATTTTCCCAGACTACACGTATTTGGTACAGAGCAAAGAGCATTGTTTGGAGGGGTGAAGCAGAAACTCAGGGCGATGGGCCTCCAGTACATGCTCCTATACTCAGCCAAGTTGAAGGCCATACACGATGACCGGGCTCACTTTTTCATTGCACCAGAGTCTGTGTGGGATTTGCTGGTGGTGCATGGAGAGGGGAGGACACTGCAGCAGGGAGGCTCAGCCTGAAGAAAAGCTGGTGCTGCTGTATCAGGAAAGAGCAGTAACTTGAGTGGACGATCAAGAAGAGCTTCACATTCCATCCAATAGGTAGTAGTGCGCCACAATGGATCACTAGATCTGGAACAGCCAGAGTCTGGTAAAGAAGCTAGACAATACCATAGACTTGACCCAAAGGCACAACAGGTTGAACGAGAGGCTGCCAAAGCATTGGTGGAAGAAGTCACTGCATCAAGCTCTGAAGCCAGCATACGAGACATAGTCGAAGACACCCCCCAACAAGTAGACCCCTGGTTCTCCTCTGAACTGAGATCATACATGTATGAAGGGGGCAGCTGCAGTGGAAACAGACTGAGTGGGGGATAATGGACACGAGAGCCTGAGACGTACACAGAAGAGACCTTGGAGTAAGGCCTATAGATCTAGCTGAGCCAAGAAGAGACTGTGATGGGTACCAGAACGAAATCGGAGGACAGCCCCCCCGCCCTTTCTACTCTTTCATTACTTTCTTCACTATTGTCTTACTTCATTCTATTCTTATCCAACTTCTCACTTCTCTCTTTCTTCTTTTGATCTCACTAATGTATGCTTCATCTTCATTGCTGTCACTCTCATAGTATAAAATGAGTAAGACGGACGAGTGAGTGACTGTACGACTGGGTTTGAGTGAGAGCCGGAACAGGGGGGAGCGCACAGGTGTACACCACCCTGAACTGGCATGGCATAGGATATAAGCTGGATGCATGACTGCACAGTAACTGCAAATATGGTTAGAAGCACGGTTGATATTTCTTTGTATGACTGGGTGAAGATTGGTATGCATGTAAATTCCAGTACGGCTCAGACACATAATTCTTTTTCAGTCAATGTTGGACACTTAATGATGGTTTTGTTATTTCTTGTGACATGGAGGTTTGGGTGGGCATGTGGGGAGTTGAAAACGACATGGGAATGCACGTTATGTTATGTAGTGTTTACCTAGGGTGGGATGTTTTAACTCTTATAGCTCTGCATTTTTTGTTTACTTTCTTTGATGCTTCTATGTGTTGTGGCAGCAACGGTGATGGAATAGATGGAGAACAGTGTGCAGGTGACTGTTAATCCATGAGAAATGGGACAGTTTAAGTTTATAATGTGGAATGTTAGAGGGCTCAATTCATTCATGAAACGCTGCAGAGTCCAAACGTACTAACGAAGGCAGGGTGCCCAGGTAGCGATGCAGCAGGAGACTCACCTGTTAGACTCCTAGGTGCAAAATCTTCATGGGAAGTGAAGGGGACAACTATTCTCATCCACCTACTCCACTTATGCGAGGGGAGTGGCAATCTGGATGGCCCCACAGGTCTTATTCCGGGTACATGATTACACCGCGGATATTGAAGGGAGATATGTGCTAGTGCATGGTGTGCTAGATAGCGTGGAGATATGCTCGGTGAATGTCTATGCCCCAAACATAGATGACGGGGAGCTTTATATAGACTTAGGGAAACTGCTGCTCCCAAATATAGGGATACCATTAATATGGGCAGGAGATTTTAATTGTATATTAGACGGCAACCTAGACAGACACCCCCAAGACTGCATACCAAGACCAATATGTCTGCAGCTTTGTGAGAGGTGATGGGTCGCCTGCACTGTGTCAACATCTGGTGTTAATCACACCCAAACATATGGGAGTACACCTGCTATGAGGCATCGCATGAAGTCGCCAGCAGACTTGACTGCTTTCTACTCTCAGAGGGGGCTACTGAAGCTGCAGTACAGACACGGCTACTGGGGCGATTTTTGTCAGACTATGCCCCAGTACTCCTAGAGTGGGGATAGGTGTGAGCTGCTGAGGGTCCCGATGTGGCACCTATGCCCAGTGACACTCGGGATGTGGCATTTCCGAAAGAGCTTCGAGTGGTCATTGCTGGATTTTTGTACACAAACTGGACAACTGCAAATAGTAGAGGAACGAAATGGAAAACACTCAAAGTGGCGACCTGGGGAGAATGCCTCTCAAGAATTGCTGGGACATGAAGGAAACTAGTGAGAGACTTGACTGAAGCTGAAAATGCTCTAACCTTGGCACAACATGGGGGCAGAGACCAGAACTGCAAAACGAATCTCTCCTATGGGCACAACGTCGGGTCAATGAGGTGTGGGATAGATTGTACGGCCTCACTAGATGTGAGTACCTCCAGTTGCTCCATAGGGAAGGCGATAAATCTTGGAGACTCTTAGTGTGTCTGCTCAAACAGGAGAGCCCCCCTCTTATTATGTTGCTTGGGTGCCCAGATGACACAGTTGCCAGCACATAGGCTGAAAAGAATGCTGTGATGCACAGCCAACTTGCTGAGATCTACTGGGAGAACTCAGAAACAGACCCGTCTAATGAGAGGGGATTTCTGTCAAGAGTACCCCTGCCCCGTCTCACTGAGGTCCAGGTGGCAGGCCTGGATGGGGAGATCCAGCTAGAAGACCTAAGAGAAGCGGTACAAAGTATGGCTCGCTGTAAGTCCCCGGGCCCAGATGGAATACCGGTGGAATTCTACCAGACATACACCGATTTCCTGCTTCCCCGCTTGCTGGAAACCCTGCAGGAAGCTAAACATGTGGGAGCCTTACCCCAATCTTTGAGATAATCGCAGATAGTAATGATCCTGAAACCAGGCAAAGACACTCCTGAACCGGGCTCCTAAAGACCCCTGTTAATGCTGAATGTGGATACAAAGCTCCTCACTATGGTTCTGGCAACACACCTTAGTAAGGTGGTGACCTATCTGGTTCATGAGGACCAGCGTGGGTTTATGCCAGGAAGAGGAACACATATGAATATACAGCGCCTTTCACATGTATTGCACTCAATAGCATATAGCAAGATACGGGCGGCAGCAGTCGCCTTGGATATTGAGAAGACTTTCGATACTGTGTGGTGGGAGTACTTGTGGGAGATCTTGAGGAGAATGGGGCTCGATAAGGAATATATGTCCTGGATTTGTCTCCACTATCACCTATCAAGTGCCCGGGTACAAAATGGGGGGCTAATTTTGGAGACATTCTCCATCTAGGGGGGCACGCAACAGGGATGTCTATTGTCGCCGCTCCTGTTTGCCTTGACGATGGAGCCACTGGTAGTTAGTCTATGATGAGGCATGCCCCCAATGGGGTATCCCCATAGATGGCCGTACTAATGTAATCTCATTATATGCGGACGATGCACTACTGTATATCCGCCAGCCAAAGGAGGCAATCCCAACGCTCCAGGGTATCCTAGCTTCCTTTGGATCAACAACGGCTTGCGCGTAAACTGTTGGATGACAGTTGTCTTTCCACTAGCGGCTCTTGCCTGAGAGGGAGCATCAGACCTTCCGGAGGTTGGACTTAGCTGGGAGAGCAATCTTTTTCGCTATCTAGGCATACAGGTGACCCACCAGCCCAGTATGCGCTGAATGTAGGAAACATTGTTGAAGGCCTCAAAGAGTTGATAAGATTCTGGAACAGTCTCTCACTCTCGGCCATTGGAAGGGTAGCCATGGCGAGGCTGGTAATGCTCCCACGGTGCCTTTATGCACTCCAATACTCATTCTGAAAATACCAAAAGCCACATTTGATACCCTGAAGAGTCTCCTAATCTCATTAGTATGGGCTGGAGGACGCAGCAGGGTAAAACTGGATATCCTCAAGCTAGACACAGAATTGAGAGGACTCGGCCTCCCAGACTGTAGGCTCCATTACCTTGCAGGACAGCTGCAATATGTGGTGCAGTGGTGTGCTGAAGGCCGGAACATAAAGAAGGAACTACTTGTGGTTTGAATCAACAGAATGGAACTCCCGAGATACCTCATGATGGGCTCCTGGACCCCTGGTGATTGCCCACATGTGGTCCGACAGGTAAAAGGCATGGGAACAAGCAGTTACTGTGGTCATTCAAAGAGCCCTGTACGCCAATGCGCTCCCCCTACAGAGGCTACAGGGCTTCTGCCAAATCCAAACAGTTACGGATATTGCAAAGTGGTACAAAGAGGGATGCCTGACGGCTGGAGGCATGTATGCACATGGAGTAATTTTAACATTCCATAAGGCAAAAGAATGATTCCAAGTGCCAGACGGCCAGTTCTTGCAGTATTCAAAAATAACACGCATGGCTCGTGATGTGTGGACTTCCTAAAGGCAGATCGTACTATCAAGACATCTCCAGTTAAGGACAGGTGGGAGACGGACCTATCAACTCCACTTACAGAGGGCGAATGGATAAGAGTGTTTGCACAGGTCCGTGGGGTAGCTAGTAATGCCAAATTTAAACATACTCAATTCTTCTACCTGCACTGCGCCTATCTGATGTCTCAGCGATTGGCACGGTTTACTCCTGGGAGATCTGCAGCCTGACCCAGATGCGGCACAGACCAAGTCATATTTCTCCACATTACTTGGAGCAGTGTCCTTCTCTGCGCGTATTGGCAAAAGGTGTCTGCTGGGAGTACTTTCAGTGGCAAAAAAGGGGGCACACATGCTGAGATTTGCACTTCTGGGCCTGGTCGTGGCCAAACGATGCATTGCAATAGATTGGACCCACAATACACCCCCCCAACATAGACAAATGAAGGGCAGACATGCAAGAATGGGGAGTAGCTGAAGAGTGTTGCTTGAAAATGGTATGGAAAGATGAGAATGCAGAATGAGACCAAGATGAATGCGGGCACATGCTGGAGGCATTCCACCCAACTGTGGATCAGACAGAAGAGGGTGCGGTGCAGGAGCCAAATCCCACTCAATCTGTTCAGAATTCAGACATCAATGAAACCTCCCACCGCCCCCAAGCAAGTAGGTAGAAACCATTGGACGGTAGAGATGGCCGCTCCCTTAACTCTCCCAAAAACTTAACTCCAGACATCTAATTGCTGAGCCTTAGAGGGTAAACACCTTTCACCCATGAGGAGACACGTCACTAATCGCTGCCATGCGCCCCCTTCCGTTTTCTTTTCTCTTTTATGTATAATTAGTTAAACTGTTTTTACCTTCCTTTATTTATTTTTAGTGTTCTAACAGTTTTAAATAAAAATTGTTGCACACTGAACTCTGAGATGGACAGACGCCTGGGCGCTGTCATGGCTTTAGAAGAGTCCCATAAATGTAACAGTTGAGCAACATGTATGTAAACGTAAATGTTGGACCTGGCCCTTTTGGCTGGATGGTCCCTAGACTTTTCGCCTTCCACCTGTACTTTTTCTGACCTGTTGTCGGCTATTCTATGACTCTGGGCACTTTACCACTGCTGTTCAGTGCTAAAGTGCATATGCTCTTCCTATGTAAAATGTATATGTTGGTTGTATTCCATGATTGGCTTATTTGGTTTACTGTCAGACCCCAGTAAAGTGCACCAGGAGTGCCCAGGGCTTGTAAATGCAAATGCTGCTAGTGGGCTTGCAGCACTGGTTGTGCCACCCACAGAAGCGGCCTGGTAAAATGTATCTAGGGTCTGCCATTGCAGAACCTGCGTGCAGTCTGGTACTGTCATGCTGACTGGGCAGGTGCACACACTTGCCAGTCCCTAAACCTTCCCTTAACTTCATATCAGTCACCCCTATGGTAGGCCCAAGGGCAGGGTGCATTGTAAGCATAAGGTAGGACAAGCCCTGATGTGTGTGGCATGTCCTAATAGTGAATTACAGCCATTTTCGTTTTTCACTATTGTAAGGCTACCTGTTCTCCATAGGCCAGAATGGGCTGTTAGAATTGTTACAGCCTATGATCCTAACAGACCCAGGGAACATGGTAGAAATTCGAGTTTAGTATGCCTGAACTCAGAATAATAAAATACATCTTTTAGGAAAGTTTATTTTAATATTCTGTGTTTGCAAATACCACTTTTAGAAAGTTGGTATTTGCTTGCTTGACCATTTCAGCCCGCCTCTGCTGTGATGTGTATCTGCCTGTCTGGTTGTGTGAGTGACAGGGCTGGGGAAACCCAGAGGGGCAGGGCTAGGCAGCCTGGTGGTGAATAGGAAGATTGGCAGTCAGATGGGTGGGAGGAGTACACCTGGGCTCTGAATAGGGTTGTGCTCTGCTACCACAATGCTGGCTCCACCTCCTGCGGAGCGGCTGATGTCTCTGCCCTGCACCCTGAATAGAAAGGCAGAGTCATGTCAACAGAGTGCTCAAGTACTGGTTTGGACTGGGCAAAGGCCCCTCAACCCCAGAGGAACAAATGAATTAGGGGTATAAGTATTGGGACCCTGCTCCCAAGAAATTAGATCAGATCCTGCTGAAACAAGAAGAACCTCTGCCAGAAGAGAAGGAACTGGGAAAGCTGTAGGAGGAGTAACTGTCCCTGACCTGGCGGATTGGCCTGCAGTGGTTGCCTTGCTGCTGAAAGAGAGGAGAAAAGACTACAAAGACTTTTATTTCAACTTGTGCTTAATGATCTTCAAGGGCTTGAACTGAGCTTGTCCCTTGAACGAAGCCCCAGGACCAGTGGACTTCACCCCCAGCTCCCCAGAGTCTTTTGGAAGTGCCTGCTGCTGTTGTTGGGCCTTCTGAGGGACTGCGTGTCGCAAGGAGCTGAAAGCGCGACGCAAGGGAGAGAAGCGTGCCGCCGTCGGAGCCGCTGTCGTCGCATCTCGCAGAGAGTTTCGCCGCTGCAGCATTGCATCGAGCAGAAGCGCCTCGCATCATTCCGGAAGTGTCTCGCAATGCCGAAGAAGCGTGTCGCCATCGCAGCCATCGCAGCTGTCGCATTGCACCGCATCGAGAGAAGAGTCTCGCATCGAGGAGGAAGCGTGTCGCCATCGCAGCCATCATAGTTGTCGCATTGCACCGCATCCAGAAAAGCGCCTCGCATCCACGGAGAAGCATGCCGCCGTCGGAGCCGCTGTCGTCGCATCTCGCAGAAGGGGTGTCGCCGCTGCAGCATCGCATCGAGCGGAAGCGTCTCGCAACGTCGGAGAAGAGTGCCGCTGCCAAGGCAGCTGTCGTCGCATCTTGTCAAGGGTGACGCCGCTGTAGCTGACGCATCGAGTCGAGCCTTCTCGCAACATCGGAGAAGCGTAACGCATCTGGAAGATCCCATGTTTATTTCTTTTGCACCAAGAACTTCAATGCATCTGCTTCGCTGCAACACTTTCGTTGCCCTGCGTGTCGCATCTAAGGTACATTGACTTAAAGTGTTGCATTTAAGAACTTAAGAGAAACTAAGCAATCTTCTACCAACTAAGCAACCATATTGTGTATTTTTAATCGTTTAATGGTCTTGTGATAATCCTATATAAAGAAAACTTATTTTTAATATAGATACCTGTGTGGTGTCCATTTGTAGTGTTGTCACTTGGTTACTGTATGTGTTCACAAATGCATAACCTATAACGCTCTGAGATAAGCCTTGTCTGCCCGCGCCAAGCTACCTAGAGGGTGAGCAAGGGGTTGTTTTAGTAGTGTAACCCCTCATCCAGACTAGAGGAAGGGTTCCCTGCTTGTCACCAGTACCTACCTGTGCCAACCAGAGAACCCGGATTTTAACATTGGTGGTCAGCGGTGAGGATTCTGTATTTGCATTTGTGACTCATGTACAGTGATTGGTGAACACTACTTAGTGAGTGCAGTCCTTAAACGCAACCAATACTTGTTGGTAGATTTCTTTTGGACTGTCTATTTTTGAGCACTGCCAAGCTTAACCATGGTGGAGAAAGCAGCATCCATAGTCTCTGTGAATACTGAATTAAAATGGGAAGAAGAGAAATTGGATAGTTACACTGTCAAGCAGCTGAAGTCCTTCTGCAAGAGATTTAAAGTTTGCATTACTGGATGTACAACCAAGCCAGAGTTCTACAAGGCGCTGAGGGCCTGGGTAGAAGCAAAGAATGCTACTGATGATGATAGTGCAGATGAGCAGCTGGATGAGCCAGTAGGTTCAAGAGGAAGGAGAACCCCTTCCCCTACAGGTAGCAGTGTTGCTAGCAAAAGTTTATCTCCAGAGGAGTTGGCCGACAGGAAGGAAACCAGAGATCATGAAAGAGAGATGGCCAAACTGAAGGGACAACTGGAAATAGAACAGAAAAGGCTGGTAATAGAAGAGAGAAGAATGAAAATGGAAGAGAAAAGAATCCAAATGGAGCATGAGTTGATCATGAGGGAGCTTGACTTAGAGCTCGAGAGGCTTGAGACCAGGAGTGTCTCAGCCCAGCAACAAGAAATGGGTGCAGCTCATAGATTGAGCTTTGCTGAGTGGGAGGAGGAATCCAGCTCAGATGGTGGCAGCAATATTGAATTTTCTAGTGCTGAGAGAGTAGTACACACACCCAGAGAAGTGGCGCCTGACTTGAAGGAGGGGGTTAACATACACCAGGAGGTTCAAGGGCATGAGGTAGCTCCAGTAGTGTGCAGTATCCCTGAAGGGAATAGGGTAACTGGCGCAGGGGTTCATGGTCCTAGTAGTGGGAGGGACACTCTACTGACTCTAGCTGAGAGGTGCAGGGAGAGGGGTTCCCCCAAAATTGAAGTCCTGGTGGGTGAGTGTGAAGACCGCCCAGAAGAGTGTGGGTTGTGTGACAGAGGCAGTCAGATATTGTCTTGCCAGTCTCAGGAGAGTGGTGTGGAGTACGTGTGTGAGGCACTGGATGGTGAGGTGAAGGATAGTTTGGTTAACCCTGCTAGGGGGCTGTGTGATCCAATTATGGGAGAGCATATTGTAAGTCCCTGTTTTCCAGAGCTATGCCAACAACTGTTGGAGAGTGAGTTCTCTGACCGCAGGGAGCTCCCCTTGGAGGCAGACCTTTTGGTGGAGTCCAGAGGGTCTGGAAAGGCATTGGGGAGTGATCCCAAGAGGAGTGGTTCATGTATCTTCAAACCCAGTGTGGTGGAAGTGGCTCAGAGTAGCACAGCTAGGTCCTGTAGTAGTGAGAGGGGTGGAGGGCCTCACGTCCTGTCTTTAAGGGGAAGGAGTGAGAAGGGGTTATGTCCCGGTAGTGCCCAACCTCAGTCTCAGAACTTGGATGGTTCTTTAAGGGAACACCAGGTGGGGAGCCCAGTCTGTCCTGAGGGGCTGCCCGTTGTGCGGGATCCCCTAGTGTCTGGTGAACGGGGAGTGTCTGTAAACAGGCCTCCCTCAGTTCTGGTGTCTGGCAGTACCGCTCCAGTTGGGAGGGTGCAGAAGTCCAGATTGTGGGGTGAGAGGGGGAAAGAGTCCCCAGTGGAAAAAACAGTGGGTCAGGGGCCAGCCAGAAGGGCTGCGTCCCCAGTGAATGACCATGGTGACACCACTTCTGTCCTGAGGGATCTTCGCGCACTGTCAGATGGACAGGGGTTGGGAGATCTGCGCCAGGCAGACTGTCACACGACACAGGAGTTATGTGTCACCCTCAGGGGGGGCATGCGTGCTCCCCGGGAAGTCCTGGTGCGCCAGGCGAGCGTTCAACCGCATGGGTTGGTCCCAGGGTTGGGAAGCCAGGTTCAGGTGTTGTCTGACCTGGGGGGAGGGACATCTGTAATCAGTGTCCTGACCCATGTTGCTTCTAGGGGTACCACTCCAGTTGGGAGGGTGCAGTACTCTGTAAGGGGGTGCAGAGGGAGGGAGTCCTCGCCTCTGACCCCGGTGCAGCCTGAGGGTTTAGACCCTAGGTTGGAGAGCCAGGTTCAGGTGTTGCCTGACCTGGAGGGGGGGACATCTGTAATCAGTGTTTCTACCAGTCTGTCTTCTTGGTGTACCACTCCAGGTGGGAAGGTACAGCCATCTGAAAGGGGGTGCAGAGGGAGGGAGTCCTCGCCTCTGACCCCCGCTCAACCGAAGGGTTTAGACCCTAGGTTGAAGGGCCAGGTTCAGGGTGTCCCCCCTGACCTGGATGCCCAGTTGCAGGATAGAACCCCTGAACTGGTGGGCGAATTGCGCAGGACACCTGCCACAGGTGCCCTGGCAATTCTGGAAGGGGGTACCACTCCAAGTGGGAGGGTACAGAGCCCCAAGGGGGAGGACCGGGTGTGGGAGAGGCCACCCCAGTCTTTGGTCCGGCTGCCAGGTACAGACCTGGGGCTGGTGGGTCAGTGCCAGGATGTCATACCTGACCTGACGGGAGGGAGAATGGACAAAGGGTGCCAAGCACCTAGGGCTACTGCCCCCCGTCCCTGGCGCCACAGAGGTTTAAGAGCCCTGAGAGGCATACGGCCTGTGGCCACTGTAGCATTTTGCTGTCTGTCTGTTGGGACACAGCTGTGAGCCAGTTAAGGTTAGGTGCTGCACAGGTGGTGTCCACAGGTGAGGAGAAGGGTTCCCCATGGATTGGCTTGGTGGGCCCTGAGAGTATGGACAGAGGAATTCCAATAGGTTCAGATTGGCGTAGGACTGGAGTCTGCCCCTGCAGTTGCGGGCCAGGTCCTTGTTCTACCGCCTGCAGCATGGAAGCCCATCAAGGTAGTGATTGGTCTACCCTGCGTTTTAGCTGGAAGGGGGTTGTGTTGGACCTGGCCCTTTTGGCCGGATGGTCCCTAGACTTTTCGCCTTCCACCTGTACTTTTTCTGACCTGTTGTTGGCTATTCTATGACTCTGGGCACTTTACCACTGCTGTTCAGTGCTAAAGTGCATATGCTCTGCCTATGTAAAATGTATATGTTGGTTGGATTCCATGATTGGCTTATTTGGTTTACTGTCAGACCCCAGTAAAGTGCACCAGGAGTGCCCAGGGCTTGTAAATGCAAATGCTGCTAGTGGGCTTGTGGGGATTCTAACAGTAAAGTTAAGACATCCTATCTCAGCAAGTAGACGGCCTGCCATATATGTATGTGGCAAACAGTGTGATGTGATTTTGTGCAACATTGCTAATAAAAACAAGTTTTAGAAAATATATATATGTGTGTGTGTGTATATATATTCACTTAAAAAACCATAGGTTTCACACACGTTATAGTTAGGAATTAGCATTTAAAAAACCTTGCAAATTCACTGAAAAAACCATAGGTTTCACACACGTTATAGTTAGGAATTAGGATTTAAAAACCCTTGCAAATTCACTGGAAAAACCATAGGTTTCACACATGTTACAGATAGCTGGACATTTCACTCGAACGAAACCATTGAAATTCCCCCGTTATAGTTAGTTCAGCTAACTATAACTCGCGCGACCGCAATCCACTGCTGATGACGTCACATATTACATCACTCATGACATGGTCAGTGACATCACTCATGACATCACTGATGACATCTCAAATGACATCACTGATGATATCACTGATGACATCATCCAGTGAATATGTGTCTTTCTGAAAAATAAATATTTTTTATATATGTATATCTAAAGGTTAATGGAAGAATAAATGGGTAAATAAGTGTATAAATGGATGTTTGTTTTGTAAAATTAATTGTATAACTGACTTATTAACAGTATCTTAGTGAATACAAGTATTAGTGAGTAATGTTTAAATATTTAAATATCTGTATCAGTGTCTCACTTTGTGTATAAGTGGCTGCATGGGTTGGTGAGTAGCTACATGAGTGTGTATATGGGTTATTAGTTCGTTTTTAGAGTATCAGTATGAGTGTCTGTATGGGTCAGTGGGGGATGTTACTTAGCGTATGGATGCATGAATGAGTGACTCACTGTTTGTATGTGTTTTGAAGACAGTATGTGAGCAGGACAGTATGGGTGGATGAGTGTGTGTATGGGTGAGCAAGAGAGTGAATGACTGTCTCAATAGTGTCTTTATGAGTAAGTCCATATGTTTTAAACTAGTATATGTGAGTATTGATGTATATAAGTGAGGATATATGAGAGTGAGAGATTGGAAGAGTTCCTGTATAAATAAGTATGTGTTTCTATAAGTGATTGTTTAAGAGAGTAAGTATGTGTACATTTCTGTAGAAGTAAGTGTAGTGGTGTGTGTATAGCTGTATATGCAAGTAAATGGATGTTTATTTGCATGTGTGAGTATGTGTGTGAGTAACTCTATGTATGAGTGTAGGTGTGTAATAGGATGTATAGGTGTATGAGTACATATGATGACTGAGTACATGTATCAGTGACCATATAGAAGTGTTGATGAATGAGTGGATGCGTATGTAGATTTTGGAATTACTGAATAGGTTGTTCTAACTGGTATTGGTATCTCTATAGTTTTCAAAACTTTAGTTTGTATTTTTCAATGTGTGTATCAAAGTTTATATTCGGATAAGAGGAGGTCTGCCAATCTTACACAAGGATGATGTCATCAGTGATGTCATGAGTGATGTCACTGACCATGTCATGAGTGATGTAATATGTGACGTCATCAGCAGTGGATTGCGGTCGTGCGAGTTATAGTTAGCTGAACTAACTATAACGGGGAAATTTCAATGGTTTTGTACGAGTGAAATGTCCAGCTAACTGTAACATGTATGAAACCTATGGTTTTTTCAGTGAATTTGCAAGGTTTTTTAAATGCTAATTCCTAACTATAACGTGTGTGAAACCTATGGTTTTTCAGTGAATTTGCAAGGTTTTTTAAATGCTAATTCCTAACTATAACGTGTGTGAAACCTATGGTTTTTTCAGTGAATTTGCAAAGTTTTTTAAATGCTAATTCCTAACTATAACGTGTGTGAAACCTATGGTTTTTTAAGTGAATTTGCAAGGTTTTTTAAATTCTAATTTCTCACTATAACATTTGTGAAACCTATGTTTTTTTTAATGAATTTGTAAGGTTTTTTAAATGCTAATTTATGTATGTATTATTATATTTTTTATATATTTATTTTACAATAAACTACCTATGTATATAGTTATAGATTGACTGTATCCTGTAATATGGAATGGCTCAGCTCTTTCTTTTTAATTTGGATAAAGTTGAACAGCATAGTTAATATCTTCTATAAACTTATAAACAGTTTAAAATGTTTTTTGTTTTTAAGAGTTTTTCACGGTGCGCGCATCGGCATCTTTTGTATTAAAGGAAATGTTTTTTTTTTATTTACGAGGTCCTTTAGGGACCCCCTGAGAAGGTCTAGGGGGTCAGGGAGTGTCTTCCCTGCCTCCTTTTCATGTTTTAGAAATCAGGTTAAAAGTAATTCATTTCTGATGCGTGCGTGCACCTTGCGCGCATGCGTGCGAGTACCGTGCGCGCACGGCAAGTCATGTGATTACGAAATAACACTTTTCATTGGTTCATAGTAGTTTTTGTTCCAGAATCTTCAAACACCACACCCACTCCCCACAATATTTCTTCTTACTTCCTGAGACAAGGAGCTGAACAGCTACTCGAGTGAAATCTTACTTGAAAATGGCAGAAAAGCAGTCAACTTCAGGGAGTGAGGAGGAGACCTTTGTGGAACCACCAAGGAAGAGCAAACAAAAACACTCTTTCATCTGGAATTACTTCACCTTTCCAGAGGGCCAAAAGAAGGTGAATGCGCCAAAGGTGACATGCACTATTTGTGGAAGTGTCTTATCTAGAGGAGATCCCAGCAAGAAATACTCCTTTAGTATTTATTCAATGCTGAGACACTTTAAGACAGTGCATCCTGTACGTTATGCTCGAGAAACAACTAGAGCCCTAAGGGACAACCCTCCACCTGCTCAGCCGAGCACATCATCTGCGGCCGCAGATTCACCGTGTACCAGGCCACTGGACATCCGCCCCCTTTTCCAGAAGGTGCACATACATTGCAATGTGTGCAATGCTGTTCTTTGCTACGGTGAGAGCAGTATAAACTTGATTGAAAACAGAATACAGAAGCACACATGCTCCAGCCCAAAAAAATGTTTTCATTTTTTGTTTTGTTCCTGTTGAACAGTTTTTCATTACCAGTTTTTTTTTGGTGCTCTAAAAAAATAAAAATACAAATACAAAATTGTTAAAAAAAAAAAAAAAAATACAAAACAAAAAAGACAAAAAAAACAGTTCTTTTCAGAACTCACTTCACTTCTCCAAGAAGAGCTCTATTCCTAATATACTGTGTTGTAATTTTATTGAATGAATGTGTAGTGTATACATGAATGATTGAAATGATTGAAAAGACTGAGTGAGGAGGAGGAAAGGACAGACAGAATGTGTGAGAAAAGGAAAGTATGATCAGTCATGAAAGGGAAGTGAAAGACTGACTGCAACAAAAGGACTAAGGGTAGAGGATACAGGTAAGAAGAGTGAATGAGTAAGGGAATGGCAGTGAGTAATGGAGAGTGATGGAGGGGGAGTGAGAAAAGGGGAGTAAGGGACAGAGATAGGAAAAGGGAGTAACAGATGAAGCGGATGAAGTACAGCAGGGTAAAGGGATTGAAAGTAAGAGAAGTGGAGTGATGGTGAGATAAGGGGTATGAGGATTAGAAAAGCGGGTAAGGGAAAGTGACAGATGGGGAGTGAGGGGATGGAGGGATTTAGGAAACTGGAGTGAGAGAAAGGGAGTCAGGATTTCAATGAGCAAAGGAGAGTGAGGGAGAGTGAAGGAAAGAAGGCGAAAAGATGAAGGGGTGTGAGATACAGACAGGAGGAAGTGAAGTAGGAGAATAGGAGTGACTATGATTAAAGGATAGTGACAGTTAGGGAAGGTGAGGGAAGGAGAATGACGGAGAAGGTTAAAAAATTAACATAGATGGAAAATGAGTGATGGAGAGAGGAGGAGTGGTAGAAACAGAGATGTTAAGGAAATTAAGGGTAAGACAGACAAAGGGAGAGAGACAGAAACAGAGACAGAGAGCAAGGAACTGAGAAGGAGTACGGCAGTTAGAATGACTGAGACATATGGAGACAGGGAGAGAAACATGGTTGAAAAAATAGTGATGGAGGCAGTAAACCTAGGGGAGTAGTAGACAAGGAGTGAGGGAGTTACGAAAGAGCAGTAAAGGAAGAAGAGAGAGGGAAGGGGAATGAGAAAAGTAGAGTGAGGAGAAATGAAGAAAAGGGAGCATGAAAGTGAAGGGGTGAGAAATACAGATATTTTAAACTTACCTGACCAACCAAATAACTTAATTAGAAATAAATGTTTTTTTTTAATTACAAGAAAAATGGATTCAATTTCCTAAATTTTCTTACTAGATCTGAAAAAAAAGAAAAAAAGTAGTAACATTTAACAATACATTTTAGAATACAGTACACATATTTTCATATTTAACAAAGTAATTTTTGGCCCTTTTTTTGCTGTTTTCAGAATATATTGAATTTCACTGAAAATAGTGATATCAATTGCATTCATCACTTAACAGCGGGCAAAAAAATAAACAATCTGAAAGATTGTTTAAAAAAGCCCTGAATCTATCCTCAGTAAAACATACCTTGATAGAAATGTAACATATATATTAAAAATATCTTCTAAGAACAATAACTATTTGCAATAAATAACGTCTGTAAATCTTGTTGCTTAAGCACATACACCAAAATAATATCTGTCAAAGAAGTCCACAATAGAAACATTTACCTTTCCATGAGGCCAAATGGTAATTTTAAAATCCTTTTTAGGGAAAATATCCAATGGTAATCCTATAAAATCGAAATAATGGTTTCTTCAGATGCTGCAATTTTTTTTTTTCTAAAACCAAATTTTGGTTTTAGAAAAATTAAGTAGGCATTTGTTAATTCTGCAGGCAAAGGTTGCTTGAAAATCAATTGAGAGTTATTACACAGTGTCCAGCCTTTTTCACATTTTAGATAACTGTGTAATGACCTGAAGTTATAGAAGGTCCATCATGGAAAATTATTGCAACTGCAACAAAAGTCTTTCCTGATATTGATAATTGATTTCCTACAAACTTCTTTATTAAAGTGTCCAATTTTGTTCAATCAGCTCTACAACGTTGCATCATTAAAATTATATACTGTCCATATTTCTTTAAAAATAACGTTGATAACATTTCTGAATTACATTGAGAACATTCCATGTTGTGATTTGCATCTTTAACTAATTTACTAAAAGTCACTGATTTACTCTCTGGTTATGTTAAATGTATGAACCTTTCAGAATCAACATTAGTGCTGCATGTGTACATACAGTTTTCACAACAATGTTCCCATTTATAAGAGAGACCAAACATATTTTCTATTTCTACCCCTTCATCTTAAAGTACCATAAGCATATACATTAAGAATTCCTGTGCATCTTGCTGGACATTTTGTGTAAACTGTGTACATCCAGAACATACATCTAAAAGATTTCTAACATAAGAAGCACTTTCTATTTTAGTTTTATCATTACTCAACTTCTCATAAAGGAAACTCAGCAGAGAACAAAATCTTTTTCATGATTTAGTATTATCTGCTCTTGGAAACTTTCAAGATAAAATACAACATTCAGCAATACATTAGCGTAGCAGTTGACACCAGAGCTATTTTCAAAATGACAAACAACAACCTCTTCAACATTGTCCTTTTTCTTTTTGCTTGCAATCACATCACTCTCCTTTTGTTTTCTCTTCTGTACATCCTCATTACAGATATTCTCAATTCTCCTTTTCCGACAAACAACACGTTTTTCAAACACAGGATACTGACCTAAATGATTAGCATAGCTTCTTTTTAATCTATTATACTCCTTTACACAATTTGCATCAGCACTAACTTTTGAGTCATCAAAGTCTATCATGAATAAACCAGATAATTTTTTCACTCGTGACAAAGCAACATATGCCATACCTTCTTTAAACACACTAGATCTAATGCTTACAAAAGCACTATCTACAGTTAATCCTTGAGATTTGTGAATAGTTACAGCATATGCTAGAGAAAACAGAAACTGCTTCCTACGTACATATAAGTCTTTCACAAGCAAAAAACGAACTGAACAACGACTAATGTCTTTAACCTCTTCAATCTGATCAAATTTTATTTTTAAAAATTCAATTCCATCTTTTTTCTGGTAATTAACAAAACCCACAACTTTACCCATAGCTCCATTCACTAAACCTTTTTCTACATTCAAATTACGTCTTAAAATTACTCAACAGTTCATACATACATAAAGATTCTTTTCTAAACCAGCTGTTTTCGATATGTTTTTCTCTCGAGAATCCAATTTAGTTTTCAACTTGCCTGTCAATATAATAGTTATTCCTTCATGCTGTATTTTAACCACGGCTTCCATTTTCATAATCTCTTCATTTTCTAATTTCAAAAGTTCTTCATTGAATATAGAGCATTCATGTAGTGTTGGCATTAAGCAGATTACAGTATTTTTTTCTGCAATTTCCTTGTATATTATCTCTGGAACTATTTGTTCTGTTGGAAATAAATGACATAACAATCGACTCTGTAAAGCTTTTCTGCCATGTTCTGTGAGTAGTCCAATTCTGATATCTTTGAGAATACTTGCATAATCATCATCATTTGCTTGCCGCATAGTGGTAATGAGTTCTTTGTACTCAAAGTATGACCAAATATTCACATTACCTATACTTCCTAATGACTTTTTCGTGTCTGCATGTGCAAGAGTATTAAATACTGGTTGTCCTTTAACTGGAGTGAGCTGCAGTAGATCCCCAAAAACTATAATATGTTTTCCTCCAAATAACACGTCATAGTCTGTCTTTAGAATTTGCTGCATTCTTAAATGCACAAAGGCAAGCATTAAGTTTGATGCCATGCTTACCTCATCAATTATGAGAACTTTCATTTTCTTCAACACTCTTGAAACTTCAAAACATGCTTCTCCTGTTAGCTTGTGGTATTCTATTTTGTTCTCATGCTCTACTGGTAACATTAGCAAACAATGTAAGGTAATTCCTTTTATGTTATATGCTGCTAACCCAGTTGGAGCAGTAACAACAGAAGACAAAGTTGAATCAGTTTTTTTCTGTAGGTAGCTTCTAATTACTTTAATTAAAAAACTTTTTCCAGTTCCAGCTTGTCCACTCACATACATTCTGATTGGTTCAAATGATGTGCATGAGCACTCTTTATTTTCATGTAGTAATCCATGATCAATTTGTTTTGTGACTTCTCCTTAAATTGGTTGTTGTTCATCATTCAGTTGTTGTTCCAAATTTGGCAAGTCTATTAAATCTTCCTGAGCTTGATTCAAAGCTGTTTCCACTTCAGTCATGGCTATTGCAGCTTCATTTTCTACGATTGGTTGTCCTAGGGGATCTTGACTGAGCGTACCAGATCTTTGACTGTCTTGAGAACTGTCTCTAGCTACTTCAGCTGCAATTGTAGCTTCTTGTTCAATTTCTTCATTTAACATTTGTACATAATTTGTGAAAGTACTGCATTCTATGCTATCTTTACATGCATTAAAGGAATCTTCATAGCTCTGAAAATCTCCAAGTAATTCATCCTCTGAACGCCATGGTTTAAACAGCTGTAAAAGTGCTAAGTAGTAAAATTCCTTTTTGTCAGTAGTGTCGCAACTCAGCTTCCTGTGATTAATCAAACTTCCTTTTGTTTGTTTCACCAAACATCCTTCCTCACCAATGACTTTATATTTTCCATTGTTGATGTCTTCTGTGGCATTCCGTGTAAAAATGTAGTTCTGCAGCACTTCAAAGAGACACATGTTCTCAAGATGATGACTTCTGTTTGGGTAATATGTGTCCAACATATTTGTTTTCAAAATGTCTGTACTTTCTGGTTCTTTCTCTGCTAAATATTCAATTTCTCGAATAGATTTCAGTACCCGATTTCGCATTCCTGCAAGGCCTAAACTTACCCAAATTATTCTTCTGGATTTGGAGTACAGACTTGCAGATGATAACCTATCTGAGCATTCGTATGACCCAATTTCTCTATGCGATAACATCTTTAAACTGAAACTGTATAGCTTTTTACTGACAGTCTTCTCGTGAGAAATCTCTTCCCACATTTCTTTCAATTCCGTTTTCTCAGATTTAGTGATGTAAGATGTGACATACAGAGCAACAGCAATAGAATTGTCAGCTACATACTGAATATCCATGTTAGCATTCCACATGGATAAAATGACTGTGTTGTAGTCATTTATATATTTTGACTCTTCTTTTCTTCTTAGGTTGTAGGTATTTTTCGGAGATTTTCTTGTACTGGTATGTCGCACAGCTGACATAAAACTGTTTACTCTTCCTTTTGAAAGAACAGGTCGTGGAAATCCAAATCGACATTTTGTGTAGAATTTATCTTTACTCTTGTACTTTCCTCGACAGTATTTTCCACACCGATGACTTTGGAAACGTAAAACTTGCTCTTTTAAGTTTTTTTCTTCTGTGCTTTTAGGTATAGCACATGTTGCATATCCTTCAATGAAAGATAAAATTGCATCATCAGAATCTGTTCCAAATTTTGGGGCATCCTTGATCCACAACAGCATATGAATATGAGGAGCACCTCTTGCTTGGTACTCTTTTCTCCAAAAGAAATCCACAACTTCTCCAAGAGGTGGATTTTTTTTATTGTAGATGAAGGACATCATAGCCTCAAATCTATGACTGAAATATCTGCAAACATGAACCGAATCCAATGAGCACAATTCTCCTGCTGTCTTGTATTGGATGTTTTCAATATTTGAATTTGCCTCTCGAAGAAAATCCAGTAAACCATCCCAAGCGTACTCAGCACAGCTTAGGGTAAGGAACCATGTAGGAGTTCCTAAATTCCGTAACATACATTTCAATTCTCCATGGCGTCGGTACCAATATTCATTAGTTCCACGCTGACAAGCCATCAGATTAATCAATTGAGATTCCAAATGATCATCTCGCTGTTGCACTTTGTTCATAAAATCCTTTGCAGACACATTAGGTAGATGTACTCCAGTTTTTAAAATGTGATTTACTGCATAAGATAGTGCAGACAAGTCACTTTCAAATAAAAGATGGAACAAATAAGGAATACTTTGATGAAATCTTGGATCTTCTGCATATAATCTTGTAGTCCGATACTCAGAAGCAGGAATCTGTACTGGACGTTCATCATATCGTCCACCTTTTCCTGTAGGAAACAGCTGGGGAAAACAACGAGCTTCCAAGCTCTCCTCCCATACACTCACGGGAGTTCCTTTTGCTTTTTTCATCTGAAACAGATCAATAGTGTTTCCCATAACTTCTTTAGAATGAAGAGGATGTATGCTGAAATGTTCATAAATTTCTTCTTCTTTTGACTTATCCACATTTTCAATTTGCCCATTTGGTATTCCTGTGTCTGCTAGTAAAACTTCTTCATCTTCATCCATATAAATTGATTCATAGTACTTATTATTTCTTTTCAAATATAAATTTGCTCTTTGTACTTTTCGTACATCTACTAGCTCCTGCCAAATTTTCTTATTCTTTGTATGTACACCATTAACCAGAATAACTAATTGTTCAGTTTCCAAACTATCTGCATCAATTGTTTCAATTTTTTTTTTCAAATCTAATGGCAAATAGACAACTCTTCCTTTTAAACCTCTTTGTAAATCTGAAGGAGGTAATTTACATGTTTTGGGCTCCATACGAACTATAGTCTGAAACGGATGGACACATTGAATGAGTATAGACGCATACGTATTTAAATCACTAAGTTCTGCAGGAATATCAACCAATTCTAAATTATTATGTACAGCTCTCGCTGGCATTTTATTTTCTTCTAACTTGTTATAAAAGTATTTACAAATACGCTGATCTTCATCCAAATCAAAACAATTTTCCAGAAACAAATATGTAGCAAAATCCTTCCACTCATAATTATTTTCTTTTTCACTTTTTTTATAGAGATCAACATTCCTTGTTTGAGTTTTATAATGGCTTCTCCGGCAACAAATACAAGTAATATTTGGTCGTTCATTAGGGATGATAGTAAATTTTGTCATTTGATCTTCAAAATTTTTACTAACAGTGGGTTCTACATTCTCTTCCCCATTTGCTTCAATAACTGTGTCATTTCCTGCACTTTCTTGTTCTGGACCAAAGTAACAAAACTGAATATCATCAGTAACCTTCTCTACATCTGATACAGATCCACGCAACAGAGCACTATTCAACTCATTTAACTTTAGTGCTGGACTTTTAGCAAAATACAATCTTCTCACAAACTTTCTCATTTCAGTATGATGTACTGCCAGCATCCTAAAATGGTGAAAAACACTTTGACAAACTTTCCTAGAAAGACAAGCCAGAGAATGTCCTTGCAAACCAGTATTCTTTCTCACTCTGCATGGATCTAGTCTTTGAAGCACCTTAATCTTCTGTTTAACACTGTTTTTACTATATTCTCTTAGAAAGTCACGTAATTTATCAATAGAGTCTTGTCGTACAGTACAAATACTACTACAATTCCAAGTGTACACTGGGGCTTTAGGACGTTTCCCCATAACCTCATCAGCTTACACTTCTTCCTCATTTCTTGGAACCATTTTCTCCTTTTTCATTACACAACCATCCTTAACTTCATATGCTCGACCACTGGTGTCAACTGCATGCAGCAAACTATTACTTTGAAGATAACTCTCTTCATTAAAAAATGGTTCAGTACTTGAACTATGCTTCCATTTTCCTAAGAACACATTACAAAAGTTATTTTTTTGCACTACTCTTTTCCTTTTGCTTTTTGACTTCATTACATTGACTATTTTATCTAATGTACGGATCCTGTTCAAAATTAAAATGAATAGTTTTCTTTTTAATTCCAAAGCCTTTGCAACAATTGATTCAATATGTTTCTTTTTCTTATAAAATATTGCCTTCTTCCTATATTTTTTCACATCCTTTAGCAAATTGAACACCACTCTTCTCTGAAACATTTTTTTACGAATGTTTTGAAATTCTGTTTTTCTTTTTAAGTCATTCTTTCTTGCTTCTGATTGTACATTAGCATTTAGTAATTTCTTTCTATTGTCTTGTTGTTTTCTTCTTGAAACACTATTTGCAGTGGATATACTTTCTACATTTTTTCTATGTTTGAGGATATTTAAAAAAAAATCCTTAGTCTGCTTACCAGAAGACTTTTTCTTTTTTCCAACATGAGGTTCTTCAACTAATTTCTGTTGTCCAGTTGCTTTCAAATATAGATGTTTTTGCTGTTCTTTTCTCTTTCTTGATTTTATAGGCATGTTTAATTTATTTCTGTGTTGTTCAGCAATACCTAAAGGAAACTAAAAAAAAACATACCTTTATGTAATTTAAATATATTACTATATTTGTTTTGAGCTTTTCAAATCCTATTAGATGAGCTGCCCCTTTCCTATGAGTGCAAGTCTTACAGAACAAGAGCAACACAAATTAAATCTCTGACAACAATTCCTGTGTGCAGACAGACTCATGGTGTGATTCTAGGCAGAAAACGATATTTGATTGGCAATTTCAAAGCACATTTACTACTGTGGTAGAGCAAGTGATAATTACAGTAACAGCCTGACACATTTTCCTTATACTTTAGAGAGGCAGAAAAGAGCACATGTCCTAACAGCTACTTGAGACTATGAGCATGTGGAACCTGGGTGAGTGATTAGACTAGAGCAAAGGAAATGAGCCTTGGTGATGTTGAATGTGTTAGCGTTACACACTGCTATCTGAAATACCACACAGTGCTGAATAGTAAGCATGGGAGTGCAGGAGAAACAGCTGCCTGTGTGCTAAGAGTGTGTTTCTGGAGACTGTGTATTGTCAGGTGCAAGAGAGATCTGCATGGACGCTTGCACAATTGCATGAAGACTGCAGAGATATATGTAAGATCACCTGTGGTAAGGGTTAATTGGGCTTATGAACATGTAGGAACTACCTCACCCATTGCAGGAGTGGAAGGAAAATCTACCCTGTTGTTTTCAAATGTGTTAGCATTTGCCTCTCATCTGTGAGATGGTGATGTGTGCTGTATGCTAACCATCACAGTTCAAGAAAACAAGCTGCCCCTTTCCTACGAGTGCAAGTCTTACAGAAATAGAGCAACACAAATTAAATCTCTGGCAACAATTCCTGTGTGCACACAGATTCATGGTGTGATTCTAGGCAGAAAACGATATTTGATTGGCAATTTCAAAGCACATTTACTACTGTGGTAGAGCAAGTGATAATTACTGTAACAGCCTGACACATTTTCCTTATAGTTTAGAGAGGCAGAAAATAGCACATGTCCTAACAGCTACTTGAGACCATGAGCATGTGGAACATGGGTGAGTGATTAGACTAGAGCAAAGGAAATGAGCCTTGGTGATGTTGAATGTGTTAGCGTTACACACTGCTATCTGAAATACCACACAGTGCTGAATAGTAAGCATGGGAGTGCAGGAGAAGCAGCTGCCTGTGTGCTAAGAGTGTATTTCTGGAGACTGTGTATTGTCAGGTGCAAGAGAGATCTGCATGGATGCTTGCACAACTGCATGAAGACTGCAGAGATGTATGTAAGATCACCTGTGGTAAGGGTTAATGGGAGTTTTGAACATGTAGGAACTACCTCACCCATTGCAGGAGTGGAAGGAAAATCTACCCTGTTGTTTTCAAATGTGCTACCATTTGCCTCTCATCTGTGAGATAGTGATTTGTGCTGAATGCTAACCATCACAGTTCAAGAAAACAAGTTGCCCCTTTCCTACGAGTGCAAGTCTTACAGAACAAGATAAAGACGAATTAAATCTCTGACAACAATTCCTGTGTGCACACAGACTCATGGTGTGATTCTAGGCAGAAAACGATATTTGATTGGCAATTTCAAAGCACATTTACTACTGTGGTAGAGCAAGTGATAATTACTGTTACAGCCTGACACATTTTCCTTATAGTTTAGAGAGGCAGAAAAGAGCACATGTCCTAACAGCTACTTGAGACTACGAGCATGTGGAACCTGGGTGAGTGATTAGACTAGAGCAAAGGAAATGAGCATTGGTCATGTTGAATGTGTTAGCGTTACACACTACTATCTGAAATACCACACAGTGCTGAATAGTAAGCATGGGAGTGCAGAAGAAACAGCTGCCTATGTGCTAAGAGTGTGTTTCTGGAGACTGTGTATTGTCAGGTGCAAGAGAGATCTGCATGGACGCTTGCACAACTGCATGAAGACTGCTGAGATGTATGTAAGATCACCTGTGGTAAGGGTTAATTGGAGTTTTGAACATGTAGGAACTACCGCACCCATTGCAGGAGTGGAAGGAAAATCTACCCTGTTGTTTTCAAATGTGCTACCATTTGCCTCTCATCTGTGAGATAGTGATTTGTGCTGAATGCTAACCATCACAGTTCAAGAAAACAAGCTGCCCCTTTCCTACGAGTGCAAGTCTTACAGAACAAGAGCAACACAAATTAAATCTCTGACAACAATTCCTGTGTGCACACAGACTCATGGTGTGATTCTAGGCAGAAAACGATATTTGATTGGCAATTTCAAAGCACATTTACTACTGTGGTAGAGCAAGGGATAATTACAGTAACAGCCTGACACATTTTCCTTATAGTTTAGAGAGGCAGAAAAGAGCACATGTCCTAACAGCTACTTGAGACCATGAGCATGTGGAACCTGGGTGAGTGATTAGACTAGAGCAAAGGAAATGAGCCTTGGTGATGTTGAATGTGTTAGCATTACACACTGCTATCTGAAACCACACAGTGCTGAATAGTAAGCATGGGAGTGCAGGAGAAGCAGCTGGCTGTATGCTAAGAGTGTGTTTCTGGAGACTGTATTGTCAGGTGCAAGAGAGATCTGCATGGACGCTTGCACAACTGCATGAAGACTGCAGAGATGTATGTGAGATCACCTGTGGTAAGGGTCTACCTCACCCATTGCAGTAGTGGAAGGAAAATCTACCCTGTTGTTTTCAAATGTGTTAGCATTTGTCTCTCATCTTTGAGATAGTGATTTGTGCTGAATGCTAACCATCACAGTTCAAGAAAACAAGCTGCCCCTTTCCTACGAGTGCAAGTCTTACAGAACAAGAGCAACACAAATTAAATCTCTGACAACAATTCCTGTGTGCACACAGACTCATGGTGTGATTCTAGGCACAAAACAGTATTCCTGGGTGATACCAGTACACCTTAACTTATGGTGAAGACATACTCCATAATATCTTACAAGTTCAAGGCAGTTAAATATCTTCCAAAACATAAAATGTAAAACACAACTTTAAAAGAAGAAACAAATTTATATTATTTATATCAAAATACACCACATACATCCCCTCTCAAATTCATAACTCACCTTTAAAAGTAGTTAGTTGAGAAAGAAATGTGCCACTCCCACAGCAGATTATCAGAGCCAGAATCTCTGAGCTGTACTCCTCTCACCAAAACGACTAAATGGCTAAATGTCCCTCTCTTTTTTCACACATATACATGTTAACTTAAAATCACATTGCTTCCCACATTTTTTTAAATGGAAACACACATTTCCATTGGTTGCAAATTTCAACCCTTTCCAAATGATTCCTATCCCCAACATGACTTCTGCCTGCTACCATAGCAACAGATCATGGAACATTGGTGTGAGCAGAGAGGTCAGAAGTTCAGCACACAGTGTTTCTAATCCAAAGAGCAAGAGTGCTTGACTTTTCAAACCTAACAGCATATCCAAAGTAATCTTCTGTGGGAACACATTTTTCTGAACCAATACAAAACATGCTTTTAAAAATGTCAACATACAGCCTAGTTTTTAGTGTTGAATGGTCTGAAACAGCCAATGAGCTCTTTTTTATTAAAAAAAAGTATGTAAGCCTCCATTTTACAACTATCGTTCTTTTCATATTGCCATTCTACTGAAAGACACCTTCTGAGTTCATCCAGATCTCCTTGAAAGATGTTCCCAGTGTGGATTGTAGGTCATAGCTATGTCTACTGCAGTGAAAAGTATGCAGAGAAAAGAGGTATTGTGAAAGACCTTGCTTTGCCAAATGTAGACATTAAATGGATTGGTCAGAGAGGGTTAAAGTGGCACCAATTAATGCCTTTGGTGAAATCCTTTCTGCATCTCCCACAGCCTGACCTTATAATTGTGCACTGTGGTGGAAATGACCTAGGCACTTTAACTGGGGTAGGTCTGGAAATGCTTGTTAAGGACACCTTTGTGCAATTGATGTCACTTTTTCCACAAACTACCTTTGTATATTCTAATATATGCCAAAGGCAAAAGTGGAACTGGTCCAACCAATATTGTCCGCAGTTTGAGAAAGCAAAAAAGCACGTCAATAAGTCTGTTTCTGCTTTCCTCAGAGACTATGGTATGGGTTCTATATACCACAACAACTTGCGTTACAACATGCAAGGCATTTATAGAGGAGACGGTGTTCATTTCACAGATGAAGGGAACAGAGTCTTCCTCTTGAACTTTAGACTCTGCATCGGTACTTACTTGTAGGTACAAAAAAACACTCAATGAACACAACGGCTCTTTTTAGAGCCAACCAACATCTAAACACTTAAACTTGATTTTTGATTCTATTTTTTTATGAATTTTTTGCCGCTGTGCGCGCACCTCGCAATGTTTATAAAATTTGTATTTTTTTTGGGACCTTAGGGGTTTTTCATGGTCCCCCTGAGAAGGCCTAGGAGGTCAGGGACTCTCTACCCTGCCCCCTTCTCACGTTCTCCACTTGTGTTTTTAGCTCTCTTCTGCCTCTAAAACTCAAAATGGCGCACCCCGCAATTTTTGAAAAAAAATAAAATGTTTTTTTCACCCTTCAGGGTCCTTCAGGGACCCCCTGACAAAGGCTAGGGGGTCAGGAACTCTCTACCCTGCCCCCTTTTCACGTTCTCCACCTTTCTTTTTCACTGCCACACACAAAATGGCGTCCGACACTTCCTGATTTCGACTGATTCGAATGTTGACTGACATCTAACCACCAATCAGAATTACGCTTGCGCACGGCACCGTGCGCGCACGGTGCGCGCATATAGATATTTATGTGCTTTTAAACTGCAATTGTCTCAGGAACTACTGAACAGATTGACACCATATCTGCAAAAGGCACATCCCTTACCTGAGGACTACCTCTTTTCCAAATTTCAAGTAATTCTGTTCAGCCGTTCGGGCTGTACCTTCGACTAAAGGTCCTATGGGAAAATGTATGGGGAAAATGCGTTTTGGGACCGCCCTTTTTTCTCAGCTCCCGCTTGACGAATCACCCCGAGACTTTCAGGGTAGGAGCTGAGCGGAGCGCCCCATTAATTTTGAGATAAGTCAAGCGGCGCCAAAGTTATTCAAAATAGAATTTTCAGATTTCCTATGGGAACTCGGTCCTAACTATAACTATCTACTGGCGACCGCCAGTAGATAATATATATATATACATATATATATATTCATTGAAAAAACCATAGGTTTCAGGAGCATTATAGTTAGCTGGACATTTCACTCGTACAAAACCATAGAAATTCCACCGTTATAGTTAGTTCAGCTAACTATAACTCGTGCCCCTGCAATGCACTGCTCATGACGTCACATATTACATCATTCATGGCATGGTCAGTGACATCACTGATGACATCACTGATGACATCTCAAATGACATCACTGATGACATCACTGATGACATCATCCAGTGAATGTGTGTTTCTGTAAAGTTTAAATATGTTTTATATATATGCCAATCTGTATTGAAGAATCGGTGGGTGTATAAGTGTCTGGATGAAGGATTTGTGAGGTGTGTGACTGATTGTATAAGTCACTGATTAAAAGTGTCTTACTGAATGCATGCATTAGTGACTAAACTGTCTGAATGTCTGTATCAGTGTGTCTGTTGTTGTCAGTAGCTACATGACAGTTGATATGGGTTCTTGACTTTTTGCCTGAGTATTTGTAGCGGTGCCTGAGTGTGTGTGTGGGTGGGTTGGAGGTGTGTGCATAGATGTGTGACTAGTTGATTCACGGGGTGTATGGGTTCAAGACTGCATGTGGAAACAGCTCTATGACTGGGTGAGTGTGTGTATGGGTGTGTTTGTGAGTGAATGGAGATCTCAGTGGTACATGTAAGTAGCTACATATGTAAAAGGTAGTTTATGTGAGTGATGGTGTATATAAATAACTATTTGTGACAGTGAGTAATTACGAAAGTGGCTGTATGGATGAGTGTGTACTTGTATAAGAGAGTAAGTATGCACTACTATCTGTATGAATTAGTGAGGTGGTGTGTGTATAACTGTATATGTGAGTAAATGGGAGTGTGATTGATTCTTTACATGACTATCGAGGTCTGTGAGTAACTTCATGGATGAGTGGCAGTATGTGACTGTTTGAATAGGTCTATGACTGCATATGATAGTGTTGTATTGAGGAGTGACTGCATGTATAAGTGATTGTATGGGTGAATGAGTGGATGGGTGTGTAGATCTAAGAATCAGTGAGTGGGTATGTAGTAACTGAATGGGTGTATCAAAGGTTATATTAGGGTGTGAGGAGGTGCATCGGATTATCACATGGATGATGTCATCAGTGATGTCATCAGTGATGTCATTTGAGATGTCATCAGTGATGTCATCAGTGATGTCACTGACCATGCCATGAATGATGTAATATGTGATGTCATGAGCAGTGCATTGTGGGGGCACGAGTTATAGTTAGCTGAACTAACTATAACGGTGGAATTTCTATGGTTTTGTACGAGTGAAATGTCCAGCTAACTATGACGCCCCTGAAACCTATGGTTTTTTCAGTGAATTTCTAAGGTTTTTTTAAATGCACATTTTTAACTATAACTTCTGTAAAACCTATAGCTTTTTCAGTGAATTTCAAAGGTTTTTTAAATGCTTATTTCTAACTACAATGGCCCTATAACTTATAATGTTTTTTAAGTAAATTTTAAAAAGACGTGTATACTTTTTATAGTGAAAACTAACTTAACAGTAGTCTTTTATAACTTATAATTATGGCTCCTGGTTTTATGGTATTTATTTTTTGGGCAATTCCGTTTGTATTTATCCATAATTTTTTTTAATAATTGTATCTGTATTTACCCAGGGTATATTTAGCGTTTTGTGTAAAAATAAATCTGAAATGAGTATATTTCCACATTTATTTGTCTGATAAATATTCACTCATGCCTGAAGGACTGACCGTTTTCAGTCATATAACCACTCTCAGATGATAAAATATGCGCAACCTTGATATTAAAATGCGCATGTTTTCTTTTATGAGCATATATATTTCTGTTTAAGGCTCTTTACTAAAATTATTTTATTTTTTTAACCCTTTTACTTTTAGAACGACTTACCTATTGGCCTGGTAGTCATGATTGACAGCATTTAGAATCACCCAATTTCCGTTTTTATTAAGGGTGGGCGGCAAATTCCGTTCCGCTCAAGGAACTTGCGCAATTTTAGCATTTTAGCGTTCCGCGAAAAATGTCCAAACTCCCGCGATCCGCGGCGGAACAGAATTCGGGGGCATGAGGGTAGAGGTATTGCACAAAACGGTGGAATCTTCCTGGATAATTATGCAAGGCAGGATTCATTCTGGTATGATGCTCCTGTCACAAAAATTCAACCTCAACAGGAAGCACTTACAGATATCAATAAAGCAGGTGCCCGAGTTGAAGCTCAAATTCAGTAACGCATTAATCAGCCCCAAAATTTCGTGAGCCCGGTCGAGGCTGGGCAGGTGTGCTTTCTCCCCATATCTACCATCGAAAATCAGCTGTGGTGCTTGATAGAGGTCTGTGCATCCATGACTTTCTCCAGCGCAAGCCCCGTGTAGTTCCTGTGACCAGGAGGTTCTTTCTCCTCATCTGCTGCTCTGTTCGGTCTCTGACCTTTTATAAACAGGAGGCATGTGAACTCGCATAGAAGCCCACCCGTTTGACCCTGCCCCAAACACACTAGCGGTATGCAAAGACTTCCCGCCCTTTACCCATTATGATGGACAGCTCACTCGAGGGACCCAGGCGCCTTTCGGCGCAGTGGCAAAGTTAGACACACATGGCATTGGTCACTGGAGTGGAGACAACTCTTCTGGCCCTTTCGCATCTGTAGTGGAGGAAAAGCACTATACATTTACCGAACGAGGAAGCACTTACTGATTAGCCAGTAGAAAGTACTCCAGTTGAGTAGAGGTATTGCACAAAATGGTGGAATTCCGGTACAGCGTCCCTGACCCTATCAAGAGGCATGTGAACTCGCAAAGAAGCCCCGCCCCGGAAATCTCCGCGAGCATGCGAAATTCCGCGTGTTCACAGAGATTCTTTGCCATTTTGCAGAATTTTGCGTAAGGCAACTTCGCAAATTCCGCCCACCCCTAGTTTTTATCCACATTTTAAAACAAATACAGTGAGGAAAATAAATGGTTTTCTGCCTGTATTTACCTGTAAAAATGAGTAAAAACGAAAAACAGAAAGCCCTACTAATAATTTAACAATGTTTACAACTTAATTCGCAGCAATTAACATATAAATGTATTAAATGTGTGACGCAGCACCTATAATACCTGACTTCGAACAACAGTGTTCACAGTTCGACTCCCGGCTCGAACAGCTTGTTAGCCCACCACTATCTCACTGTGGGCAACACCTTGCTTAATCTTCCCAATTCCCCTGAGCACCGGCACATCTTTCTGGGGGTAGCTGTACGCTTTACAAATGCTGGCATTTTTTTAATTTAACAGCATAGTGATGACAAATATTAGCACGTATATATTTTCTTCTATTGTGAACAATATTTTTTTTTATGTCTTCTATTTAGATGTTTTTAATCATGAGAATGCAAATGATACAGTTTGCTGGGTAACAGTTTTTAAACTCTCCAACGTATGTACATATTAAGGACCTTATACGTGTTACGATGGAGATCAAAACCTTTACAGCTTCACATTTTGTAACTTTTCCCAACACATGCACAAATTAAACAGTTAAAACATGAGCACGTGTAAACTATAAAACATGACATCTAAATAGGCGGAGACGCATCTTCCTTCCTTAGACTATTGAATAACCAAAAAGTACATAAACCACACCCGTTGTTCGATTAGTTTAGTTTTTGCAAGTTATTTATCCGTGTCCATTCTGTGATGCAGGTTCCCTTTTCTAGCGTCCGATTCTTGTTTTGCGGCAACAAAACATATTCCGGAGTTGTAAGTTGTTTGATTATGGCATAGTAGATATTTATAATACATAGCTATTTGTCAATATTTAAACATTTATATCTAGATAAAAGTGTTATTGCATGTTTGTTTTTTTCTGTAATGTCAGCAGCTTGTTTTCAGAAACAGACAGATTACAGCAAACATTGCTCCTTTTCTTGCTCCTTTCAGCTTATATATTGTGACTTTCTATATTATATTATTGACACTGTACTTCACTTCAGAGGTGTTGGTGATCCGTCGGCGCAAACCCTAAAGATTTATAATTAACGTCACCAGCTTCCAGTTGTTAGTCTGTTTTCCCCTGGGGATCATATACTGTCAATATGTATATTATAATATGAACAGTCATGGTGATCTCAGAGGAGTTCATGACCCGTCGGCGCAAAGAGTAAAGATATATAAGCAACGTCACCAGCTTCCGGTTTTTAGTCTGTTCCCCCCTTTTGATCATATACTGTGAATAAATCTAATATATTTTTCACAGTCATAATGATCTCAGAGGAGTTTATGACCCGTCGCCACGAAGATCAAACATTTCGAAGTCCCGGAGAAAAGAAGCTCTGAATATATTCACCGCTCGAAAGTATTTAGTTATTGATCTTCTGTTGTATTCATAACTTTGTTTTCCTTTTCTTTTTACTGTAACAATGGTGTCACTCATTATATTGTAATAGACTGTCCTATTGTTACAGAAGAGGAATTGGAGATTTGTCGGCGTCATCTGAAATACAGCTTACTAAGCTTTATAACATACTTGATCAGATATTTTTTCAGTGAGCATATTTTACGAAATTGCAGTCTAAAAAAAATATAGCTTTCATACATACTTTCTTACTTTAAACATTTGATAAACCCTACATTTCTGAATGTTATTTTCCAATTTTTATTTTTCTCAGTTGCGGTTCCTATTCACCTTCTCCCTATAGAATATATAAGACCAGTACTGTATATTATAATAGTACTATCCTATATATTCTTAAATGTGTACGTGATGTGTTAGCGGAACAGTGTGCAACCTCTAAGCACTATGACAGAACGTTCCCGAATTCTACAAAATACAAGCTTGAAAAATGAGAATGCATACACTTCTATGTCATATGAAGTCATTTGTGATAAACTGTTTTTACTGATTCTTCTGACCTCAGATGATGTAGTGCGGGAATGATTGTTGTAGCACTTCTTTTCTACTTTATCTAAAAGTAACTGATGTCCTCTTATATTATCAAGAATATGGGGCAACACTTTTACAAACTATAGCAGAAAAAAGGAGGGTGTGGCCATGCTTAAGTGATATTTTATGATATTCCATTTTTATTTGTCACCCCTTTAATATATACAGCGTCAGTATCCAAAGAAAGGTCATTTGTAATTGCTAAATAAAAACTGTTTGAAACCTAAACTGAAATTTTTGCTGCAACCACACCTCCCCGTCAGAAACGTAAACACCATATTATAAGTAAATAGTGCTCCTGCGAAGTATCCCACCCACAAACTTAATAAAAAGAAGACCGCAACACACTGTTATTTTTCCGCCATGATTTGCACACCCCACTGCAATTATATACATGGTCCTTAAAATATATAAAAAACTATTTTTACCTTCACAATACCTCTCCACCACCTTGTGACCACTATACAGACTTAATAGTGTTCCAACCCTCCCCTCTACTACTTTGTTTTCCCATACTCCTTTAGAAGTGCGTCACAAAATGGCTGACAACAGTGAACCGTTCCCACCCAATAAGGAGCAAACTTGTACTCGGAACACTATAGCCAATAAAATGTCCATGTTGTTCTGCAGAGGAGAAGGGAATGGCTGCCAACACTTCTACTTTTAATGCTTCACAGTCAATGAAGATTAAGCTTGGGAAGGTCCCGCTTGGAACACGTTACCCAATGAGATGTCCCTAATACTCCGCGGAGGGGGAAGGAATCGCTGACAACACTTCTACTTTCAATGGTTTAGAGCATAGGGCTCCAACCTTTTCTGTATTGAGAGCTACTTCAGCTCAAGGAAAGTCCTCTTGAGCTACTAGCAAATTTTATCACTGCAAAATATTGACATCACATGTAAACATTACACTATGACCACCCTAAGCAGGGTTATTATAGTGCCACCCAAGCATTCCAGGTGATAGTACCAGAAGAAATGCTAGGGAAACATTTATCAATATTAAATGCCCCCACCTGACTGATAAAGTAACATTCAAAGTACATAACCACAGCAATAAGTCTCCTCAATTCAGCTTGACATATCTTTCAAGCATCAACTTTAAATGTGTTTTGGAATTGCAACCTTTTGTCTTCATCGGCATTTCAATTTCTGAAAATATACAGATTTTTCTATCACCGCTTTCCATTTTGGGCAAACAAACTAAATTTTCATGAAGAAAACCCTGGTTTGAAAAAAATGCCTTTAAAATACACGTTTTCATTTTTAGGAAATACATAGTCCCCAAACATCAGCTAGTCATTTTAATTGTGCACTCACCTGTACAAATGCCTCATATGGACAGACTGCTTCAAATGCTCAGGTATTACAGTCATAATACATGGCACCTTAGCACCGAGGACGACTGTATAATGCCAATAATGCCCAACAGTATAAATTGTGCCAAGTCTGGATACCATAAGGACCAGGATTGCCACTATATTATTAGTCATGGTCATTATTATGCAATGGGCAGCCACAATTATATCAGGGAGTCCTAAATATAGTGCAGTCACGCTCTTAATATGTCACTGATGGCTGCCAGTGTACCATAACTAGACCACGAATACCCAAAATAGTAAAGGATGGCCATAATGATGTAATTGGCACTATTATGCCATGAACTGACACAATTTTTCCACAGACAAAACCCATATGATGGGGGCTAGCATACCCATTTGGTAGTCCTTGACACCAGGTGTAGCTTACAGAAAGCAACAATGTTTATAATGGACGCAAACATAGATGAATGCAGATGAGGGTCTTCATTTTGTCTGCTCAGGATCATAGCTTCCTCAGCCCTTGGCTGCTCATGCACCCAACTAAAACATTTTCACTCTGACTCCTGCAGTCCCTCACTTTAGTGCGTCAGCCCTGATTACTGCTCTGGCTACCACTGCCACTCTTCATTTATGGCCCACTGTTCACACACATGGTGAAATTGATAAACCAGTGGACTACCACATGGCTAATCACCTTGTGACTTAGTCTGAGACTGGATAAAGGTGACCATGTGGCAGACTCAATAGGCCGACACAGTGCGTGTTTGATTGTTAATATTAGTCCCTGCCATAGGCTGGTTGGCTAAAGATCTTCAGATGAGAATTGCTGCCTTTTTTAATATGCTAAGAGTCTCTGCATAGACTCTCTGAATGAGATACTGGGATTGACTTCACCTCTGAGGGCTACTTTAAGGGTACTGGCGAGCTACCAGTAGCTCCCGAGCTACTCGTTGGAGACCCCTGGTTTAGAGCCAATCAACATTAGGCTTGGGAAAATCCTCCTTGGAACACGTCAGCCAATCAGATGTCCCCCCTACTCCGTGGAGGGGAAGTGAATGGCTGCCAACACTTCTACTTTCAATAGTTCACAACCAATCAACATGAAGCTCTTGAAGCTCCTCCTTAGAACACGTCAGTTAATCAGATATCCCACCTACTCCATGGAGGAGAAGGGAATACCTAGCAACACTTCTATTTTCAATAGTTCGCAACCAATGTAAATGCTTTTTTTGGCCCTGGGGGTCCTTCTGGGACCCCCTAAGCAGGCCTAGGGGGTCAGGGTGTTTCTACCCTGCCCCCTTCTCTTGTTTTATATCTTGATTTCTCAGTTTTCTGGTGACTCGCTTCTACCGAGTCACAAGATGGCTGCCAATCACAGTGTAGCTCGTGCTTGGGACTTAGGCTCCACCCAGATATCTAAACCTTGATTTTTCAATTTTCTCAGCAAATACTGATCGGATTTACACCATTTACAAAAAAAGTCACTTTCTGATCCAATCACTACTTTTCTGCCAAATTTGGGGTAATTCCGTTCCGTAGTTTCAGCTGTAGCCTTGCACAAAGTTTCCTATGGTAAATTGAATTTTTCACTCTTATTTTTTCAATTTCTCAAAACCACTGAACGGATTTACACCATTTAAAAAAAAAAAGGTTGCTTTCTGAACCAAATTTGGGTAATTCCGTTCAGCAGTTCGGGCAGTAGCTTGTCGCAAAATTTCATATGGAAATTAACATGGGGAAAACGTGTTTGGGACCCCCCTTTTTTCTCAGCCCCTGCTTTATGAATCACCCCCAAACTTTCAGAATAGGAGCTGACCTGGATAGACTTTTTTTGGGAGAATTTCGCAAAGATTCATCAAACGACACCAAAGTTATTAGCAAATCAAAAAATGCTTTTCCTATGGAAACTAGGTTGTAACTACAACTATCTACTGGCGACCGCCAGTAGGTAATATATATATGCAGCACACTTCACCAAACACAATCCATATTACAGGAACAGACGAATGCGGACCCAGATGTTAGTGCATGGTTTTTTAATGAATGCTCTGCACCACCGCTATGATGCATTTCGGCCTTCAGTAGGCCTTGTTCACATGACGCGCATGAGGAGTGCCTCCACATTTAAAGTGCAAGTGTAATAACACGTGACAACCACATTACATAGTCATAGACATAGAGGAGTCTGTCTAAGCACTTCAAAAAGCCAATAACTATTTAAATAAGCACAGTGAATGACATTAAATAAGTAAAAGCAATAACCTATTAAATATTAATTAATTCATAAATATTTAAAATATAGCAATGCAATTTAAAACTTTGAATAAAAACTTTCAATCCGAAAATCTCTATTAAAATTTACAATGCTTATGGGAAGTGATATGTGGCAGCGATACACGATGGGGAAATTCATAAGCAAATGCGCATATTTATCTAACCTGTATCGGTCCGTTACATCAACCCTGTATCTCAATATTGGACCAGGGTCAAGCCAAATAACACTACTTAGTCCCTTGCTTTTACAAAAAAGTGCTAGTGCAGAAAAGTTCAGCCCACGTGGGCAATGGAACCTCCCCCTATGCTACAATGGTAAAGTGCAAGTGCTTGAAAAAGTGCCACCCTAATAAACCAAATTTAGTTCATAAAAGTGCAAAGTGCTTATAAAGGCTAAAAAAGTTACAGGGGCAATACAATTAGCGTGTAACAATTGTGCAAATCAATAGAAAAAGTTATATATGTATATATCAGGCCTGATCATAGTTCACAGAGTTTCACTACCCGGAACTCTGCAAAGTGACAAATAAACTCATCTGAGTTCTGCAAGTGGCGGAGTGCAGTGTTGTTCACACTAATCTCCTTGCCTCTTGTGTATTCTACCTTAGCGGCAGCATGACCTCGCCAACTCACCGTTTACAAGTGCGAGCGGTGAAAAAACTCCACTGCACTAGGCTGAGTGGAGTTTTATGCACTCCACGAGCTCCGCACTCCTGTGGATTATGATAACAGTCCAGCCTCCGAAGCACGGTAAATTGTTCTTTGAAGTATCTGAGTCATGGAACACGGAGAGCATAGTCAAGTAAATAATTATGTCCTGGTTCAGCTGAATATCTATATATATATATATATATATATATATATATATATATATTCACTGAAAAAACCACAGGTTTCAGGGACGTTATAGTTAGTTGGACATTTCACTCGTACAAAACAAGAGAAATTCGTCCGTTATAGTTAGTTGAGCTAACTATAACCCGCGCCTCCGCAATGCACGGCTCATGCCGTCACATATTACATCACTCATGACATGGTCAGTGACATCACTGGTGACATCCCAAATGACATCACTGATGACATCACCCACTTAACATCTGATTAGGCCTGGGCGGTAAATTTCGCTCTGCTCGCGGAATTTGGGTAATTTGGCGTTCCACGGAGAACGTGGAATTGCCCAAAATTCTGCGTTCCCCGGCTTAGCGGAATTTTTTGCTTGTTCACGTTCTCAAAATGCGTGTTTGCGAGATATTGCCCCCGAACATGCAAACAGCATTCGCGAACAGTAAAAAAGCATCGCGAACAAGCAATGCCGCGTGTTCATGTAATTTCTGCATGCTCTCTGAGATTTATTACTGTTTCGCGAAGCTTTGCGTAGCGCGGCTCCGCAAATTCCACCCACCCCTATATCTGATGCAACTCCTCACACTCTAATACAACGTTTTATACACTTATTCAAAAATACAGACTACCATTCTCGAAACCAAAGACACACTAATACCAGTTAGTACATACCCACTCACTGATTAATAGGTCTACACACACATCCACTCACCCATACCGTCACTCATACACTCAGTCACTCATCAATACAGCCACTGATATATGCACTCATATGCCTATACAAATACTCACACACCACCACTCAGCCATAGAGTTACTCACAGACCTAGTCAGTCACCAAAGAATCACTCACACTGCTATTTACTCATTATACAGTTATACACACACCACCTGAATTATTCATACAGATACTAACACATACTTACTCTCTTATACAATCTCTGACACAAGCACACACTCATCCATCTAGCTGTTCTCACAATCACTCACTCTCACATATAGTCATTTATATACTCCAGCACTCACATATACTGCCTTTCACATATGTAGATACTCATACATGTACCATTGAGATGTCCATTCACTCACCAACACAGACATACACCCACTTACCCACCCATACAGCCCCTCACAGACGCACTCATGAACCCATACACCCAGTGAATTACTCACTCACATATCCATGCAGGGAGTCACACACACCCCACCAACACAGACACTCAGGCACCCATACAGGTACTCCTATAACCAATAATTAACCTATATAGACACTCATGTAGCTACTCACCAACCTATGCCGACAGTTACACACCAACTGACAGACTGATACAGACATTCACACAGATTAGTCACTCACCCATGCATTCACTAAGACATGTTTAATCACTCACTTATATAGTCAGTCACGCACCTACTACATCATCCATTCAGACACTCATACACCCACTCATTATTCAATAGACCTTGCACCTTGGCGTTTATATATATATATATATATACATATATATATATATACATATATATATATATAAATATATATATATGTTCGCTCCACTTTCCACCTTATGGCAACATCAGCACTCTTCTATGACGGGTGCAGGTAACATGGAGGTGGATCCATGTAAAATATCAAGGCTCCTGTCTCTCAGTTAGACAAACAGCACTCACGGGGTACTTTTAAAAGATTTAATTGTGAGGACGCGTTTCGGCGTGTCTGCCTTCTTCCAGCTCGCTTTAACAATTGGCAGCAACTCTGTGGTGGTACTTTTGAAATCACAACTCCATTCCCATTGGGCGCAGCAGGTAAGAGGAGGAAGGGGATTGGTCAGTCCCATGTCAGTGTCTTTTCGCCTTTGTACCTATCAAGGAATGATGGTATACTTTGGGAGTATGATCTAAAATATCCAGCCTCGATGGTTTCATAAAGCTTTGCACATTGTTCCATATATTGGAAACTCCCAAAGTTTTACGTTCTCCCCTTGTCTGCCACCGATATCCAAAATACCTCCACGCGTTGTTTAGATCGCTGCCTGATAGTCCCCTCGTCGAACCATGCTGCTACATGGCGGCCGGCGCTGGAGCCGGCAAATATCCGTTTCTCCACAAGTCTGTATGACTGGCGATTCTCTCGACGCTGCTGCCACAGAATACAGCATGGTGGTGCAAGTTGCCTTCTGTTACATGTTCGCTCCACTTTCCACCTTATGGCAACATCAGCACTCTTCTATGACGGGTTCAGGTAACATGGAGGTGGATCCATGTAAAATATCAAGGCTCCTGTCTCTCAGTTAGACAAACAGCACTCACGGGGTACTTTTAAAAGATTTAATTGCGAGGACGCGTTTCGGCGTGTCTGCCTTCTTCCAGCTCGCTTTAACAATTGGCAGCAACTCTGTGGTGGTACTTTTGAAATCACAACTCCATTCCCATTGGGCGCAGCAGGTAAGAGGAGGAAGGGGATTGGTCAGTCCCATGTCAGTGTCTTTTCGCCTTTGAACCTATCAAGGAATGATGGTATACTTTGGGAGTATGATCTAAAATATCCAGCCTCGATGGTTTCATAAAGCTTTGCACATTTTTCCATATATTGGAAACTCCCAAAGTTTTACGTTCTCCCCTTGTCTGCCACCGATATCCAAAATACCTCCACGCGTTGTTTAGATCGCTGCCTGATAGTCCCCTCGTCGAACCATGCTGCTACATGGCGGCCGGCGCTGGAGCCGGCAAATATCCGTTTCTCCACAAGTCTGTATGACTGGCGATTCTCTCTACGCTGCTGCCACAGAATACAGCATGGTGGTGCAAGTTGCCTTCTGTTACATGTTCGCTCCACTTTCCACCTTATGGCAACATCAGCACTCTTCTATGACGGGTGCAGGTAACATGGAGGTGGATCCATGTAAAATATCAAGGCTCCTGTCTCTCAGTTAGACAAACAGCACTCACGGGGTACTTTTAAAAGATTTAATTGCGAGGACACGTTTCGGCGTGTCTGCCTTCTTCCAGCTCGCTTTAACAATTGGTAGCAACTCTGTGGTGGTACTTTTGAAATCACAACTCCATTCCCATTGGGCGCAGCAGGTAAGAGGAGGAAGGGGATTGGTCAGTCCCATGTCAGTGTCTTTTCGCCTTTGTACCTATCAAGGAATGATGGTATACTTTGGGAGTATGATCTAAAATATCCAGCCTCGATGGTTTCATAAAGCTTTGCACATTGTTCCATATATTGGAAACTCCCAAAGTTTTACGTTCTCCCCTTGTCTGCCACCGATATCCAAAATACCTCCACGCGTTGTTTAGATCACTGCCTGATAGTCCTCTCGTCGAACCATGCTGCTACATGGCGGCCGGCGCTGGAGCCGGCAAATATCCGTTTCTCCACAAGTCTGTATGACTGGCGATTCTCTCGACGCTGCTGCCACAGAATACAGCATGGTGGTGCAAGTTGCCTTCTGTTACATGTTCGCTCCACTTTCCACCTTATGGCAACATCAGCACTCTTCTATGACGGGTGCAGGTAACATGGAGGTGGATCCATGTAAAATATCAAGGCTCCTGTCTCTCAGTTAGACAAACAGCACTCACGGGGTACTTTTAAAAGATTTAATTGCGAGGACGCGTTTCAGCGTGTCTGCCTTCTTCCAGCTCGCTTTAACAATTGGCAGCAACTCTGTGGTGGTACTTTTGAAATCACAACTCCATTCCCATTGGGCGCAGCAGGTAAGAGGAGGAAGGGGATTGGTCAGACCCATGTCAGTGTCTTTTCGCCTTTGTACCTATCAAGGAATGATGGTATACTTTGGGAGTATGATCTAAAATATCCAGCCTCGATGGTTTCATAAAGCTTTGCACATTGTTCCATATATTGGAAACTCCCAAAGTTTTACGTTCTCCCCTTGTCTGCCACCGATATCCAAAATACCTCCACGCGTTGTTTAGATCGTTGCCTGATAGTCCCCTCGTCGAACCATGCTGCTACATGGCGGCCGGCGCTGGAGCCGGCAAATATCCGTTTCTCCACAAGTCTGTATGACTGGCGATTCTCTCGACGCTGCTGCCACAGAATACAGCATGGTGGTGCAAGTTGCCTTCTGTTACATGTTCGCTCCACTTTCCACCTTATGGCAACATCAGCACTCTTCTATGACGGGTGCAGGTAACATGGAGGTGGATCCATGTAAAATATCAAGGCTCCTGTCTCTCAGTTAGACAAACAGCACTCACGGGGTACTTTTAAAAGATTTAATTGCGAGGACGCGTTTCGGCATGTCTGCCTTCTTCCAACTCGCTTTAACAATTGGCAGCAACTCTGTGGTGGTACTTTTGAAATCACAACTCCATTCCCATTGGGCGCAGCAGGTAAGAGGAGGAAGGGGATTGGTCAGTCCCATGTCAGTGTCTTTTCGCCTTTGTACCTATCAAGGAATGATGGTATACTTTGGGAGTATGATCTAAAATATCCAGCCTCGATGGTTTCATAAAGCTTTGCACATTGTTCCATATATTGGAAACTCCCAAAGTTTTACGTTCTCCCCTTGTCTGCCACCGATATCCAAAATACCTCCACGCGTTGTTTAGATCACTGCCTGATAGTCCTCTCGTCGAACCATGCTGCTACATGGCGGCCGGCGCTGGAGCCGGCAAATATCCGTTTCTCCACAAGTCTGTATGACTGGCGATTCTCTCGACGCTGCTGCCACAGAATACAGCATGGTGGTGCAAGTTGCCTTCTGTTACATGTTCGCTCCACTTTCCACCTTATGGCAACATCAGCACTCTTCTATGACGGGTGCAGGTAACATGGAGGTGGATCCATGTAAAATATCAAGGCTCCTGTCTCTCAGTTAGACAAACAGCACTCACGGGGTACTTTTAAAAGATTTAATTGCGAGGACGCGTTTCAGCGTGTCTGCCTTCTTCCAGCTCGCTTTAACAATTGGCAGCAACTCTGTGGTGGTACTTTTGAAATCACAACTCCATTCCCATTGGGCGCAGCAGGTTAGAGGAGGAAGGGGATTGGTCAGTCCCATGTCAGTGTCTTTTCGCCTTTGTACCTATCAAGGAATGATGGTATACTTTGGGAGTATGATCTAAAATATCCAGCCTCGATGGTTTCATAAAGCTTTGCACATTGTTCCATATATTGGAAACTCCCAAAGTTTTACGTTCTCCCCTTGTCTGCCACCGATATCCAAAATACCTCCACGCGTTGTTTAGATCGCTGCCTGATAGTCCCCTCGTCGAACCATGCTGCTACATGGCGGCCGGCGCTGGAGCCGGCAAATATCCGTTTCTCCACAAGTCTGTATGACTGGCGATTCTCTCGACGCTGCTGCCACAGAATACAGCATGGTGGTGCAAGTTGCCTTCTGTTACATGTTCGCTCCACTTTCCACCTTATGGCAACATCAGCACTCTTCTATGACGGGTGCAGGTAACATGGAGGTGGATCCATGTAAAATATCAAGGCTCCTGTCTCTCAGTTAGACAAACAGCACTCACGGGGTACTTTTAAAAGATTTAATTGCGAGGACGCGTTTCAGCGTGTCTGCCTTCTTCCAGCTCGCTTTAACAATTGGCAGCAACTCTGTGGTGGTACTTTTGAAATCACAACTCCATTCCCATTGGGCGCAGCAGGTAAGAGGAGGAAGGGGATTGGTCAGTCCCATGTCAGTGTCTTTTCGCCTTTGTACCTATCAAGGAATGATGGTATACTTTGGGAGTATGATCTAAAATATCCAGCCTCGATGGTTTCATAAAGCTTTGCACATTGTTCCATATATTGGAAACTCCCAAAGTTTTACGTTCTCCCCTTGTCTGCCACCGATATCCAAAATACCTCCATGCGTTGTTTAGATCGCTGCCTGATAGTCCCCTCGTCGAACCATGCTGCTACATGGCGGCCGGCGCTGGAGCCGGCAAATATCCGTTTCTCCACAAGTCTGTATGACTGGCGATTCTCTCGACGCTGCTGCCACAGAATACAGCATGGTGGTGCAAGTTGCCTTCTGTTACATGTTCGCTCCACTTTCCACCTTATGGCAACATCAGCACTCTTCTATGACGGGTGCAGGTAACATGGAGGTGGATCCATGTAAAATATCAAGGCTCCTGTCTCTCAGTTAGACAAACAGCACTCACGGGGTACTTTTAAAAGATTTAATTGCGAGGACGCATTTCGGCGTGTCTGCCTTCTTCCAGCTCGCTTTAAAAATTGGCAGCAACTCTGTGGTGGTACTTTTGAAATCACAACTCCATTCCCATTGGGCGCAGCAGGTAAGAGGAGGAAGGGGATTGGTCAGTCCCATGTCAGTGTCTTTTTGCCTTTGTACCTATCAAGGAATGATGGTATACTTTGGGAGTATGATCTAAAATATCCAGCCTCGATGGTTTCATAAAGCTTTGCACATTGTTCCATATATTGGAAACTCCCAAAGTTTTACGTTCTCCCCTTGTCTGCCACCGATATCCAAAATACCTCCACGCGTTGTTTAGATCGCTGCCTGATAGTCCCCTCGTCGAACCATTTCCAATATATGGAACAATGTGCAAAGCTTTATGAAACCATCGAGGCTGGATATTTTAGATCATACTCCCAAAGTATACCATCATTCCTTGATAGGTACAAAGGCGAAAAGACACTGACATGGGACTGACCAATCCCCTTCCTCCTCTTACCTGCTGCGCCCAATGGGAATGGAGTTGTGATTTCAAAAGTACCACCACAGAGTTGCTGCCAATTGTTAAAGCGAGCTGGAAGAAGGCAGACACGCCGAAACGCGTCCTCGCAATTAAATCTTTTAAAAGTACCCCGTGAGTGCTGTTTGTCTAACTGAGAGACAGGAGCCTTGATATTTTACATGGATCCACCTCCATGTTACCTGCACCCGTCATAGAAGAGTGCTGATGTTGCCATAAGGTGGAAAGTGGAGCGAACATGTAACAGAAGGCAACTTGCACCACCATGCTGTATTCTGTGGCAGCAGCGTCGAGAGAATCGCCAGTCATACAGACTTGTGGAGAAACGGATATTTGCCGGCTCCAGCGCCGGCCGCCATGTAGCAGCATGGTTCGACGAGGGGACTATCAGGCAGCGATCTAAACAATGCGTGGAGGTATTTTGGATATCGGTGGCAGACAAGGGAAGAACGTAAAACTTTGGGAGTTTCCAATATATGGAACAATGTGCAAAGCTTTATGAAACCATCGAGGCTAGATATTTTAGATCATACTCCCAAAGTATACCATCATTCCTTGATAGGTACAAAGGCGAAAAGACACTGACATGGGACTGACCAATCCCCTTCCTCCTCTTACCTGCTGCGCCCAATGGGAATGGAGTTGTGATTTCAAAAGTACCACCACAGAGTTGCTGCCAATTGTTAAAGCGAGCTGGAAGAAGGCAGACACGCCGAAACGCGTCCTCGCAATTAAATCTTTTAAAAGTACCCCGTGAGTGCTGTTTGTCTAACTGAGAGACAGGAGCCTTGATATTTTACATGGATCCACCTCCATGTTACCTGCACCCATCATAGAAGAGTGCTGATGTTGCCATAAGGTGGAAAGTGGAGCGAACATGTAACAGAAGGCAACTTGCACCACCATGCTGTATTCTGTGGCAGCAGCGTCGAGAGAATCGCCAGTCATACAGACTTGTGGAGAAACGGATATTTGCCGGCTCCAGCGCCGGCCGCCATGTAGCAGCATGGTTCGACGAGGGGACTATCAGGCAGCGACCTAAACCACGCGTGGAGGTATTTTGGATATCGGTGGCAGACAAGGGGAGAACGTAAAACTTTGGGAGTTTCCAATATATGGAACAATGTGCAAAGCTTTATGAAACCATCGAGGCTGGATATTTTAGATCATACTCCCAAAGTATACCATCATTCCTTGATAGGTACAAAGGCGAAAAGACACTGACATGGGACTGACCAATCCCCTTCCTCCTCTTACCTGCTGCGCCCAATGGGAATGGAGTTGTGATTTCAAAAGTACCACCACAGAGTTGCTGCCAATTGTTAAAGCGAGCTGGAAGAAGGCAGACACGCCGAAACGCGTCCTCGCAATTAAATCTTTTAAAAGTACCCCGTGAGTGCTGTTTGTCTAACTGAGAGACAGGAGCCTTGATATTTTACATGGATCCACCTCCATGTTACCTGCACCCGTCATAGAAGAGTGCTGATGTTGCCATAAGGTGGAAAGTGGAGCGAACATGTAACAGAAGGCAACTTGCACCACCATTCTGTATTCTGTGGCAGCAGCGTTGAGAGAATCGCCAGTCATACAGACTTGTGGAGAAACGGATATTTGCCGGCTCCAGCGCCGGCCGCCATGTAGCAGCATGGTTCGACGAGGGGACTATCAGGCAGCGATCTAAACAACGCGTGGAGGTATTTTGGATATCGGTGGCAGACAAGGGGAGAACGTAAAACTTTGGGAGTTTCCAATATATGGAACAATGTGCAAAGCTTTATGAAACCATCGAGGCTGGATATTTTAGATCATACTCCCAAAGTATACCATCATTCCTTGATAGGTACAAAGGCGAAAAGACACTGACATGGGACTGACCAATCCCCTTCCTCCTCTTACCTGCTGCGCCCAATGGGAATGGAGTTGTGATTTCAAAAGTACCACCACAGAGTTGCTGCCAATTGTTAAAGCGAGCTGGAAGAAGGCAGACACGCCGAAACGCGTCCTCGCAATTAAATCTTTTAAAAGTACCCCGTGAGTGCTGTTTGTCTAACTGAGAGACAGGAGCCTTGATATTTTACATGGATCCACCTCCATGTTACCTGCACCCGTCATAGAAGAGTGCTGATGTTGCCATAAGGTGGAAAGTGGAGCGAACATGTAACAGAAGGCAACTTGCACCACCATGCTGTATTCTGTGGCAGCAGCGTCGAGAGAATCGCCAGTCATACAGACTTGTGGAGAAACGGATATTTGCCGGCTCCAGCGCCGGCCGCCATGTAGCAGCATGGTTCGACAAGGGGACTATCAGGCAGCGATCTAAACAACTCGTGGAGGTATTTTGGATATCGGTGGCAGACAAGGGGAGAACGTAAAACTTTGGGAGTTTCCAATATATGGAACAATGTGCAAAGCTTTATGAAACCATCGAGGCTGGATATTTTAGATCATACTCCCAAAGTATACCATCATTCCTTGATAGGTACAAAGGCGAAAAGACACTGACATGGGACTGACCAATCCCCTTCCTTCTCTTACCTGCTGCGCCCAATGGGAATGGAGTTGTGATTTCAAAAGTACCACCACAGAGTTGCTGCCAAATGTTAAAGTGAGCTGGAAGAAGGCAGACACGCCGAAACGCGTCCTCGCAATTAAATCTTTTAAAAGTACCCCGTGAGTGCTGTTTGTCTAACTGAGAGACAGGAGCCTTGATATTTTACATGGATCCACCTCCATGTTACCTGCACCCGTCATAGAAGAGTGCTGATGTTGCCATAAGGTTGAAAGTGGAGCGAACATGTAACAGAAGGCAACTTGCACCACCATGCTGTATTCTGTGGCAGCAGCGTCGAGAGAATCGCCAGTCATACAGACTTGTGGAGAAACGGATATTTGCCGGCTCCAGCGCCGGCCGCCATGTAGCAGCATGGTTCGACGAGGGGACTATCAGGCAGCGATCTAAACAACGCGTGGAGGTATTTTGGATATCGGTGGTAGACAAGGGGAGAACGTAAAACTTTGGGAGTTTCCAATATATGGAACAATGTGCAAAGCTTTATGAAACCATCGAGGCTGGATATTTTAGATCATACTCCCAAAGTATACCATCATTCCTTGATAGGTACAAAGGCGAAAAGACACTGACATGGGACTGACCAATCCCCTTCCTCCTCTTACCTGCTGCGCCCAATGGGAATGGAGTTGTGATTTCAAAAGTACCACCACAGAGTTGCTGCCAATTGTTAAAGCGAGCTGGAAGAAGGCAGACACGCCGAAACGCGTCCTCGCAATTAAATCTTTTAAAAGTACCCCGTGAGTGCTGTTTGTCTAACTGAGAGACAGGAGCCTTGATATTTTACATGGATCCACCTCCATGTTACCTGCACCCATCATAGAAGAGTGCTGATGTTGCCATAAGGTGGAAAGTGGAGCGAACATGTAACAGAAGGCAACTTGCACCACCATGCTGTATTCTGTGGCAGCAGCGTCGAGAGAATCGCCAGTCATACAGACTTGTGGAGAAACGGATATTTGCCGGCTCCAGCGCCGGCCGCCATGTAGCAGCATGGTTCGACGAGGGGACTATCAGGCAGCGATCTAAACAACGCGTGGAGGTATTTTGGATATCGGTGGCAGACAAGGGGAGAACGTAAAACTTTGGGAGTTTCCAATATATGGAACAATGTGCAAAGCTTTATGAAACCATCGAGGCTGGATATTTTAGATCATACTCCCAAAGTATACCATCATTCCTTGATAGGTACAAAGGCGAAAAGACACTGACATGGGACTGACCAATCCCCTTCCTCCTCTTACCTGCTGCGCCCAATGGGAATGGAGTTGTGATTTCAAAAGTACCACCACAGAGTTGCTGCCCATTGTTAAAGCGAGCTGGAAGAAGGCAGACACGCCGAAACGCGTCCTCGCAATTAAATCTTTTAAAAGTACCCCGTGAGTGCTGTTTGTCTAACTGAGAGACAGGAGCCTAAATATATATATATATATAAAAAACATACTTAAACTTTTCAGAAACACACAGTCTCTGGATGATGTCATCAGCGATGTCATTTGAGATGTCATCGGTGATGTCATCAGTGATATCACTGACCATGTCATGAGTGATGTAATATGTGACGTCATCAGCAGTGCATTGCGGGGGTGCAAGTTATAGTTAGCTCAACTAATTATAACGGCCAAATTTCTCTGGTTTTGTACGAGTGAAATGTGCAACTAACTATAACGCCCCTGAAACCTGTGGTTTTTTCAGGGAATTTCTATGGTTTTTTAAATGCTAATTTTTAACTATAACGTCCCTGAAACCTATGGCTTTTTCAGTGAATTTCTAAGGTTTTTTGAATGCTAATTACTAACTATAACGTCCCTGAAACCTATGTTTTTTTCAGTGAATTTCTAAGGTTTTTTTAAATGCTAATTTCTAACTATAACGTCCCTGAAACCTATGGTTTTTTCAGTGAATTTCTAAGGTTTTTTAAAGACCAATTTCTAACTATTACATAGAAGTCACGTTAGTAGAGTAGTGCAGAAAGGGGGCTGGGCCTCCGACCAGTGCTGAGGAATTTCGCTGCATAGGACTTACAAAGAGGTACCAGGTGGGCTTCTTGGCCCCCAAAGTCCCTCAGAAGTCAGGAGGGACATTTGCAGAGGGGTGAAGATAGGGGGCGTGGCCTCCGAAGACCTCTTAGCAGTACCACTGTTTGGGACTTATTGGAAGTAACAGGAGGGTTGGCACCCAAAGACGCCCTTGGGGGCCAACTACCCCTTGTATTACCTCCAGTAAGTCCCACACAGCAACATTGGTAAGTTCTCATGGCAGGCCATGCCCCTTTTGCCCACCATTCTGCCAACAGGCGCTCCCTGGTGTGCTCTTGGATGGGGATTAAAGTCCCCTTTGATGCTGGGGGTCCTCAGAGGCCAACTAGCCGACCTGACAACTCCAGTAAACCCCAAGTAGTGGGATTGCTGAAAGGTAGCCACAGGCCACGCCCCTTTTCTGCACCACTCTGAAAACGCACCTCCTGGCAAGCTTGTGATCGGGAGGGATCGCAGATCAATCGCAGACGCCAGATTTATAATTTATTTTTATTTTTTAATTCCTCAGGAACTACTGAACAGATTTACAACATTTTAAGCAAAGAGCGCACTCTGGACAAAGAGCTACCTCTCCTATGGAAATTAACATGGAGAAAATGCGTTTTTGGACCCACCTTTTTCTCGGCACCCGCTTGACGAATCACCCCGAAACCTTCAAGACAGGAGCTCACTGGAGAGCCCTATTAGTTTTGAAAATCTCATGAAGATTCGTCAAACGGCACCAAAGATATTGGCAAAAGAAAAAATGCTTTTCCTATGGAAACTAGGTCTTAACTATAACTACCTACTTGTGACCGCCAGTAGGTGATATATATATAGAAGACCTCAATGGTTGAAATGCTTTGGTGCGGTTTGGTGCATTTTGTTGTACAAATTAAATCTACATGTGTTGGAGCCCGCTGGGAGTGCAGCTCCTTTATTTATTGACTAAGCCAAAATGCATTGACAAGCTGCTGAAGGTAAATGACAGACCAATGGGGTTGTAGATCTGTTCACAGAATCCCCTATAGAATTATGAGGGATAGAACCCAGACTTGGAACATGTGATTTGCCTAGCACTGAGCTTTGGGGGTTGGTCACACCTTCCTATAATCTTACGAACATCAAGTCCCAAGGAGGCAAGTTCCCTGAGATACCTTTTGAGTATCAGGGCCAGGAATAGGAATTGAGGGGTAGGGAGTAGGAAGATCATACTGTCTTTCGGCCAAGGTGGCCTCCTTCACACTGCCCAAACAGTATCTATGCCATTTTTCCTTCACATGGAGTTTTTTTTCAATTATCCAAAGTAAACTTGAACTGCTCATTCATTCGGTTTACAATATCTAATTTCCAAATTAACCACAAGCCTAGTTCAAGATAAAGCAGTAGGTGAAGAACCAAATGATGCACAATTCAAAATTTGAGGCCCTTTTTTTGTTTTAACAGTAGGAACCACATCAGTCACATCAGACAGTGGATAGCTGGCAGCAGGGTCAATTGAGGCAGCTGTCACCTGGTCATGTACACCACCCCCCGCATAACAGAATCTGAAGCTGATTCTCAGCAAGGAAATCAAGCCTCATCACCCTTGGTATCCCTTGAGGTGCTATGGCCAAAGAGGGGACAGAAAACGAAAGCTGCCATTCTGCTAGTTGTATCTCCTTGTTTATAACCCCAACGGCTCATACAAAGAAACCCTCCAAGGACATCCTTCCTGAGGTATTGCCCATGATTACTGGCTGCCAATCTCCTCTTCCCCATGATAGCTGTATAGTACTCAAACAGCAAAAAGACAGGAAACAGGAAAGGATGGAGCAGTACCTTGAGCCAAGTAAGGCAAAGTTGCCAAGTAAATGAAAGACGGATGGCCCGGTTTGGACTCCTATGGGTGAAGTCCGGTCCGCTCTTAGACTGGTCTTTGATCAGGCATGTGCACAGCTGTGTTCTCTGCCACAGGTTATTGATGCTGCCTTAAGCGACACCAGATGCATGATAGGCAGGGCCCCGCCTCTAGGCCTCCGGACAAGCAAATAGCGTCGTGACCACAGATGATGCATCCTGTGCCGTGGGCTATGATGCTGCCTAAAGCCCCACCAGATGCACATTATGCATAGCCCTGCCTCCTGGTCTCCGGACAGCAAACAGCATCATGACCCCAGATGATGCGTTGTGCACCTTGGGATATTGATGCTACCTTAATCACGACCAGCCTCACAATATGCATAGCCTCACCACCTGCGCTCCAGACAGCAAACAGCGTTGTGACCCCAGATGACAAGGATTTAAAGCTTAAATAATTATCTAAACACAAAACATTTTTTATTTTCATTTTAACAAATTTTAGAACATTTTAAATGTGAAAATTAATGGACCATTCTTTATTATTGAAATGCAATTTAATTACTTTCAATACATTTTACATATTGCTTTAATACTTAATCATAAATCTGGTATTTTATTTTAGATGGGAATTTTTGTTTATAATTTAAACTTCTGAAAAAATATTTTAATTAACTTTAACATATTCCACAGAATGATATTGTACATTTAAATTATGATTTTATTCAGGAACAGATTTTTTTATTTTGTTCTACATTTAAAATAAATGTATTTACATTTTAACATAGACATATTTTTACAGTTTTTGTCAAGTGTGATAAACTTTCTTACTTTTCTCTGTACTTTATCATAGGGAGATCGCCACCACCAGAGGGAAGATCTGTCTATGGGAAAATATAGGAACATTTTGAAAAGTTTATATATACCCATACTTATGTTTAAGGAGACTCCGCAGTCAGAGTGGAGACTCCTGCATAGAAAAACATAGGAAAGGTGGTGGCGGAACTTGTGAAAGGAATTTTGTAGTATTTTAGTAGTGCTATTATATTACTATTAAATATACTACACGTGGTCCCTGTGCTCTTAGTTTCAACAAAAATTAAGGTTCAAGGGGAAAAGGTAGGGGTACTCTTACCCTATGGCCCTTGGGAGGGATCCCCACCCAGGCAAAAAATAGAAAGAATATCATGCCACAGGTCCTGCTGTGCACCTGCAGAACTTAATAGAACCACAGAATAGTTCTAAAACCACATAATTTTCATTTAAAATGCAAAACAGCAGAACACCCCTTAGAAGTAGGGGTGGGTGAAGAATTCTGCTCTGCTGGCGGAGTTTGCAGAGTTTTGCCCACTCTGCATGGATTGCGGGGTTCCGAAAAACTGAGTGAAGTGATAGGGAGTGAAGTTTTTCTCTTCAGCAGCTTGCCATTGGTATGTTTTCGAGTGCTCTTGAGAAAAAAATCACGCGCTAGGCCTCCTCCAGGCGAGATGTCTCATTGCCGGAGGTCACGACCGCTCGCGTTGAGAAATCTGTCATTCATGTTGAAGTAGCTGCCGTTCGAGTTAAAGAGGATGCATGTATTCATATCCATTTGACATATATTTTATAACTGTAAATAGGCAAACTTAAGTAGGTAAAAGGGACATTATTTTACCATGATAAATTGCTAATTTTATTTTAACATTTATCCAAAGTGAAACCTGCTGTAAATACTAATTGTTCTCCCACCATTTAATACATGGGTATAACTACATTGATCCCATATAAAGACCTTGTACATCTCCCATTGATATAACCCTAATCCTGGTACTACTTATCACTGAAACAAATGGGATATTTTTCCAATCGTAATCATGAATCAAATTGCACAACTTAAACTTTATTTAATTTTCTTGGGATCCATTTTTCCTCTTGTCCTAAACTCTAAGGTAATATAACACTGGTTGCTTTCTCACTATCCCTTCAAGAAAACTAATATATAAAGTCCTACATGATTAATTACCTCCACGTTTGACGTACTTTATAGAAATCCAACCATAATTCTAAATCAAGTATCTTCAAGTGGTAATCATTCTTAGTTTTGCTTTCGTGAATGGCAGTGCCTTCCTAGTCCAGTTCTGGACCAGTATGTTGAACCGAATTGTGCATCTAATCGAAAAAAATCATATATCATACTTGCAATTGGTTAATAAAAATATGATACCATGATAGTGATTAAGATTAGTGGACTTAGTGGGTGTGTGAAGTCCCTACTACTTATGAGATAGGGCTCAAATTCTGAACCAATCACACTCTATTTTTGGGGGTTGAAGGCACGAGAGTGGAAATTCTGTGCAAATCCCAGCAACTAACTTTGATATTTATTATGGTCAGTGGACTTAGCAAGTGTATAAGGTCACTACAGCCTATTAGATGGGCCTCAAATTCCTATCCAATCTCTATCTTAAATGGTGCAGGGACTGAAAGATCAATTCTGGACAAATCCTGATAATTTACAAATGTTTCAACCACCCTAGCAATATAATAGGCCATAAGAGTGTATATCAAAAGGAATGATTCTCATGAATGCTATGATAAAAACCAAGGTTGTAGGAACAACTAGTGTAAATACCCAAAGTTCAAACTAGTAAGAGAAACCCCTAATGTGGAACCGACTCTTTCCAATGCCAGTCTTTGCAAATGGAATGGTGTAACTAAACATTTTTAAATAAATTAAAACTCAATGATGGCCTTGAAACATCTATAGCTAAAGTGAATCTACATATTGTCTGTCTACTGGGACCCAATAGCAACAACCACTAATTGGTTAAGCAGTGGAAGCCACATACCAGCATCCTTGTCATTAGTGCGTAGCACATGGATGATCATACCCCAAAGTGGGTGGACAGGTTGTAAGAAAGCTAAAGTTAAGCTGATCATACAAACGTAGTAGTTTTTGGAATATATCCCAAGACTAAAAAAAAGAAATGGTCACATCTCAAGGTCAGCCAAACAATATAGCGCAATGCATGGTCAAGCAAACTGGCCATCCATACACCATCCTACATTAGCATATTGCAACAGGTCAAAGCTAAAAATGCTCAACCAAGTAAGTTATCACCAAGAGCTAAAACCTCCAATACCACTAGACACAATCTCACCGTTAAACTACCAATGCTTTTCCATATGGTCTCCACCGGCAGCAGTCATTCATGCCATGCACCCAATCAGCATGTAGAACAGTGACATATTGGTCCTTTTATATATTCTGTTGTTCGTGGTAAAATTCTCATCCACTAACCTGTACTTGGCTTCCATTTTGAAGTGACACATTATTCTGCATGTGAATCAGGATATTGTACTCGCCCTCTGGTAACGACTCAACAGGGGTGTATGCTGTTATGCTAATTCACAAATGAATCACAGTTTAACAAAAATAAAAGATGCTCTCTGTCGCTTTACTTATTACCCAGTATGCCATGACTCTGGATACGTACATCTATCTAATTTGTATACCGATATTGGTGGTCATATTAGAATAACCATAATACAGTCAACCAATGAAAATCTGTCCGCTGACCTTGGCATATGGGCATTTATTTTCCCTTTTTGATCGTGTAATATATTCAATGAAATTCCAAGTTGGTATCATCAGCCTAACTCGAGGTTTGTTACGCTATGACTGCCCATTCTGGGGTATGAAATAGTTTGTATCATCATGCACAAGTTATATTCTATTGATGGGGATGCTGGTCTGTAGTTCCTGCTGCATTACCAGTCATGTGTTGCAGCTATTGGTTCTCTGTAGATAGACAATATCTAAATTCACTTTAGCAATAGATATTTCAAGGCCATCATTGAATTGTAGCTCATTTATTTAACATTTTTGGTTACCTCATTATATTTTCAAGGACCGGGGGGTGGAGCCAACCACCTCCTTCAGACCAGGGAAATACATTGATATCGTGCATCGAGCAATTATATTGGAGTCGTGGGCAGTGGTGGCAGTAAGGATGTGGTGAGGCCCTACAGCACGATCCAGCACTCTGCCTCGAGCCTTGCCAAACCTCGGGTAGACATTTACTTCACACACCAGCAGACATGCATACATACACGCACAGTTTCAGGCACAAGCACAAATACATTCATGCATGCATACATACATACACATGCAGTCCCCAGCACACAGACAAACAAACACACTTAGACTTAAATTCAGAAAAACACATAGCTGAGGCAGGCCCATGTTTTCCAACACTCTCATCTCTCTGCAACAGCAGGAGGCAGACCCACGAGTTTTCACTCATTCGGCGGCTGGAATAGCGTTGAAGGTATTTTTTCTCTATTTACTTTTTCTCTATTGCATATTCAGATTGGGCAAGAGGGCATGTGATTGACAAGCCCTGAAGCTCCATTATCTGACATGCAGCACTGTGTGACGCTAGTGCAGCATGTCAGATATGCTTTGTGTATGTGTTAGGCCGGGCTGTAACAGCTCCTGCCTGACACATGCGCAAAACGGGTAGTGGAGCCCTCTTCTGCTGCCAACCTGACATTACAGCATTTACATGCAAACAAAAGATCTGTGAGATCATTTATTTTCATATTAAAGCTGTAATATGCCAGCAGTAGTGGCAGAGGGTCGAAGCCCTGGCTCCCCCTAGGAGCAGCCGCTGCTGGTCTGGGGAGTCCCTATTTGCTCCTGTGTGCTGCCTGAGCCTCAGAGACCGTGCTGCCTGAGCCTCAGAGACCAGCGAGAGCTTGGCACTGACTGGAACTGATATCTGTGGATTAGCCAGCTCAGTGTGACTCAATCAAGATGGAGGCCACATAGGAGTGGCAGCCCAGGAAGGAAGTACTAGAGTGGCTGCGAGCCCTCCTGAGTGCACCGCAGTGAGCCGCTCTTCAGAGGCTCACAACAAGTGGAAACTGCCTGGTGCTGAATGGGTGCAGGATGTTGTTCCCACCTGACCCGCCAGGGCCTCTCCTGGCTCTGAGACTGCATAGAGTGAAGCCATGGAACTTAGTGGTTCTGCACCTCAGCCCATCACTGGAGGAGGAGACCCAATATTCTGACTCGGTGCAGGGCTGTGAGTGTCCTGTGTGCGGCCTTTCAACTTTAGTTTGGAAGAGTACCCTTATCATCATAGGAGTGCATTGGCAGGGAGCATGGCTGCTTTAAGCAGTTTTGTGACATTTCTGGACCACAGCCTTCCACTGCTTTGGGCCTATGTACAGCACAGATGCTAAAATTGGCCCTGACCATGTTCCCCTTGGCGGCCAAGGAGCTGGGATGTGCCTGCACTGGAGATTCCACTTTACCAGGCGGGGTTATTGGCTAATTGCCTCAAGGAGCAGTGAGACCGCATCGCACTCCCTAAGACTGGGGCTGATAGATCTTGAGTGGCTGCCATCACGAGAAACCAGCCAGTCGCGTCACCTGGGAGCCCCACCTACTGGATGTTTGAGGACTGATTTGCATTGCACTCAGATATAATAGTTAAGGGGGTGTGATTACCTCTGGCACCTGTTTTTTTCCCTCCCCCTGCACACTGAGCCTGTCTACTGCCTTCACACACATCCTCACCTGTGTTGGACAATTGGTCGGAATCACAGAGGCAGGGAGGAAGCTGTGGTAAGGCTTCCGCTCAGGAAAAATAATACTGTTCAGGATTAGCCTATGGGCCAGGCATCATGGGACAAATTGGATACTAAAATGGTGTAATTGGATCTACTAGGGATACACTCAAGAGCAAAATAGACTCCTTGGTGACACACATGGAGCTATTATGTGATGATCATGGAAAGACTGCTGACTGAGTCCATAAGGTTGATACAGAAATTTCTGAACTCGACCCTTCCTCTTAGTCCCAAGCTGCTGAACTGGAAATCCTGTCAGAGAGGGTCAAGGCTTTGAAACTACAGTTGAGGACCAGGAGGGCAGTGCCAGATAGAATAACATTAGAGTGGTGGGCCTGCTAGAATGAATTGAGGGATCAGCAATGATCTCCTTCCCTGAAGACTGGCTGCAAGAAGTGGTCGCACCAGACGGGCTATTTAAATTCTACACCCTTGAAAGAAGCATAGAGTACTTGTGAACCTCCCCATGCCTGGTACACCTCCTAAGCCAGTTCTGGTGCAATTGCTAAACTGTTGTGACAGCAACATGATTTTTATGACAGGTGTGCAATGCTGACACCTTCACTGTTGAGAACAAACAAGTATCAATATTCCCTGACTTGCCTGCAGTGGTGCATAGAGGAAGGGATTCATTTAAGGCTACAAAGAAGAGGCTCAGAGAACTAAGACTGATGTATGCTCTGTAGTCCCCGGCCAAACTAAGAGAATACAATTGGATGGGAAGTCCAGCTTCTTCATTGACCCAGCAGAGGCCTGGCAACAGTTTTATGAGTACTTCTACTCTGGAAACCAGACACACCAGGGTCCTGAGGCCAGCGGACCTCGCAGTTGCACTAGGCCTCACCTGGATTGGAGAGCATGGTGTGCCCATACATCAGCATTTCTGGGCTGGCCATTTTCAGTATTTGTTGCAGCTGCATGAATGGCATTCTCTGGCAGGTGGCCAGAGGGCGTGGCTCTGTTGGTGGGAGCGGTCCTGGATCAGAAGACAGAATGGTCTTGCCTAAGATAACCCCCTGGCACTGCAGTTGATATTATTTGCCTTATGATATGTTTTTACCAAACGTTTCCTTTGTAGGTTTATACCTACATTCATAGCCTGGGTGCTTTTCATCCTTTACATTTTGTATAGGGGAGGACACGGGGAGGATGCTTGCACTTGAATTTTCTTATGTTTTAGGAAAATTGTTGTTTCTCCCTACAGAAGATTGATCATAAGGTCTGGAATTTCACACTATTGGTATTGGGGGTTGGGCTCTAGTACTTGCTTTTGTGCTTAGAGGTCATGACTAGAGAACATTAAAATAATCACCTGGAATGTAAGGGGCCGCAATTCCCAGAGTAAGAGGTATAAAGTGAAAGCTTATATTAAAAAAAGGGAAAGCGCATGTCGCATTCCTACAAGAAACTCATCTCAACAAAAGCGATGGCAAAGTTGGAAGTATTTCACATCCTACTCTCCCTTATCTCCCAGAGTGCTTATCTGGATTTTACCAGGTGCTCCTTTATTACCCCAAATAGAACTCATTGATTTCGAGTGCAGATTTGTTGTGCTTGGTGGCAAATTGGTGGGGAAGGACACTGCTCATGTAAATCTATACACCCCTAATGTCAACCTGCAGGCATTTCTGGATTTGTATCTCCTCATAATTCAACTGTTCTACATTGCCCTTTGGATTTGGGGGATGTTAACAGTATAGCGGCTGTACCTCTGGATAGATTGCATCCTCTACTGCCCATTTCCCTTATTCGCATTATTGCTACATTCTTTCACAGTTGCATGCTGGAGTTGGACTTTGTTTTACTCTTAGCAAGGGCGCAATCCGATGAACAGAGACTATTCATGTTACTCAAGAATGCGCGATCTCCATGTATGTTTGAATAAGTAACTATGTACAGCAGAATACTCCAGGCTGAATATCTCATTAAGACCTAGTCAGATTATAATCCACTCCTAATGACACTCTGCTGGGATTTCCCCAAGGCACCTACTCTATCCTGGAAATTCAGTATCGAAACTTAGAGGATCCTGTCTTTAAAGACTCCCTAGCAACAACCATTAGTAATATTTTGGCTAAGAATGAGGGCATGGCATATTTACTGTTAATGGAGTGGGAGTCACTGAAGATCACTGGATACTGCTTAGCTACTACATTGGGGATCCGTGAATAACTAAATAGCAAGATCACACAAAATCAACAGCTTATTGACACATAAGAATGTATTGTGGTATTACCCTTCCTCTCATCCCAGGTTGGCTGAAGACAGAGACAAATTGTTTGGTTTGATAAGACGACTGAAAAAATACAATTACTGCAAGTACATAATCAAAGCACATGCTGAATAGGATTAGGCTAAGTGACTGTTTGTTGGATTGCTAATCCCAATAGATTACACTCTCAAATGCTATCACTACTGAATTCTGTGGGGCAATGTGTATATTTGCAGCTTGAACTCAACTCAGCCTTTCAGTCCTACTATTCTCAATTCAATTCTATGCTGATTGACCTGGCCCGACCGCTCACAAACCGGATAACTATGTCATAGTCACTGGGGCCCACAGGTGATGGGGCTTCCTTTCTGGGGTAGAAGGGTAGAAGGCATTGTGGAGTTGAGGAGAGGCCATAAAAGCTCAAGCTAGGGGCAAGGTACAGAGATTCGATGGCTTGCACATCAAATTTTATGTGACCTATGTTGATGATCTGGCTCCTGTTCTGACTGAGCTATATAATGCAGCCAGAGATCTGGGTAATCTCCCTTCAATCATGTATGAGGCTTCAATTGTCCCACTCCTGGAAAAGGATAAGGAGAATGAGCATGATACGTCCACTAGGCCACTCTCAATTTTATATGTGGATTATAAAATCCTCTGCAAAATATAAGTAAATAGCCTGCTTCTTTGACTCCATGATTTACTACATCCTGACCAACTGGGGCTTCTACCTGCTCGCAACACACTACCCAATTTTAGATATTGGTCCACTGTTGGACTTGGCCCTTCTGGCAGGTTCACCCCAGAACTTTGTTTTGCTTTTATTGGTGACTTGGTGATAGTGGTTTTTGGTTTCTGCGCACTTTCCCTGTGTCCCAGGGTAAAGTGCGTGCGCCCTCTGAGTGCATGTGGTGAGATAGGCCTGCCCTCCCGTAGGAATGCATGGGGAATGTATGTGTCCCTGGTAGTTCCTGATGCATGGGGTGTGCATGGTCGAGTTTGGTATGTGCCGACTCGTGTGATTGAATGCTGCGCGATGATGCGTGCGGCGTGTGTGTAGCTAGTATGGAAGTGCCACTTCTAGAAGTGGGCACTTCGGTGTGCAGTGTAAAATGTGTGCCTTGTCGCGTGATTGGCTGGCTGAGGTCATGTGACGGGCTAGGGATTCCCCAGAGTCAGGAGGAGTCACCCGGTGGTGAATAGGGAGATCAGCAGCTAGATGGGTGGGAGGAGTACACCTGGGTCCTGAATAGGGCAGGGCTTTCCCCACACAATGCTGGCTCCGCCCCCTGTGGTGCGACTGACGACCCTAGCCCTGCCAGTGAATAGAGTGAGGGGCTGAGCACATCAAGGGTGCTCCCCAACCAGCTGCGACTGGTTTTCCCCCTCACCCTGAACCAAGAACAAAGGGTTTTAGTGTATAAAAATGGGGCTGTGTCCCCACAGAAGTAGTTCTCTTCCAGGATCCTGCCTGAGGGGGCTGCTGCTGTTGCTGGGCCAGAGGACCGCCACTTGGACTACCTCCCTGCCTGGAGGCCCAGTGAGCTGGCTCTGGGCCCAGCCTTGCCCCCTGCCTTGCTGCATAACCAAGGAGAACCTTGCTGGACTTGCTCAAAGCACCTGGAAGCGCTTTTAATTGCCTGATAGCGAGCGCTTTATTTGAACCCCAGCGTAGAGGAGTGCTTTTTCTGAGAAGCGCCTGCAGTGTGACCGGCGGCGCGGCGCTACGACAGCCTGCGAGGGAACCCCGACGTAGGGATTCCCCCGCTCTTGCCATATTCGAAGCGGGTGCCCACCCCGCATTGTGGTGCCCGAGCGGGAGCCTACCCCGCTTTATTGGAGAAATACTAACCCTAGCGGGTGCCCACCCCACCAGGGACTTTGCCGCTCTGGTTGCACCCCCCCTTTTGTGGGTATTTACTAGCGGGTGCCCACCCCGCGGAGGGACCACCGCCGCGGCCCGAGCCGCAGGAAAGGAAAGTGACGCCGGACTCGAGAAGCCAGGGGGTTGCTCGGCAACCGGGACTCCCACCGCCACATCATTCGGACGCTGAGCGGAAGTAGGAAGTCCCGGCTCCCGGATCCCCGGCGACGAAGGAGAAGTCCCGCAGCCCCAGAGAAGCCAGGTGGGAGCCTACCCCGCTCTGGCAGACGCCCCCTCAAGCCGCCAGCAAAGAGGGAGAGCCTCCCGCCGCGACCGGAGGCAGCCTCGTCGATCCGGTGAGTGCGGGAGGGTGCATATTACTGAGCGCTGGTGCGCTCCATCGAGGCTCACATCGATTTCCTTGAGCCCACGAGGCTCCAAAGTCGGGGGCATTTTGTTTAGTAAGAGGAGCGGCCCCGGAAGGCAGCGGGACGCCCCAACGTTGGCCCCCATATTGGTGTAGAGTCCAACGAGGCTCCAACGTGAACGGGGCATATCATTGTTTAGAGCCTGCGAGGCTCAAGGGGCACATTATTGGTTAGAGCCTGCGAGGCTCACGAGTCCCCCGAGTGGGACTCCAACGGTTGGGGGCATTGTTTCACGAGCCCCTGAGGTTCCAACGGGGCCAGTCATATTTGTATAGAGCCCAGTGAGGCTCCAACGAGGCGTGCATTTTTGGGTGTGAGCCCAGAGAGGCTTCAACCTAGGCCATATTCATTTTGAAGGCACCGTGGTGCCCAAGCTCACTTCCCCAGCTGCCCAGCACTTAGTGGGCAGCTGCAACGTGTAGGTTGTGCCTTGTGCGCCCTGGTTTGCGCAGTCTGCGCAGGCGCGCCCTGACTTTGCTGGACACAGGATGTCCTAGCCCCAACAAGGCCAGTTGGCCTAGGGACTGCCACAGGTGGTGGCTAATGTGAGTTTTGCGCTATTGTTCCTAACCCGCACCTCTGAATGTTTTTATGCATCATGTGTTTTCCTTCCCTACACCTCTGAATGTGATGCATCATGCAAGTACATAATCAAAGCACATGCTGAATAGGATTAGGCTAAGTGACTGCTTGTTGGATTGCTAATCCCAATAGATTACACTCTCAAATGCTATCACTACTGAATTCTGTGGGGCAATGAGTATATATGCAGCTTGAACTCAACTCAGCATTTCAGTCCTACTATTCTCAATTCAATTCTATGCTGATTGACCTGGCCCGACCGCTCACAAACCGGATAACTATATCATAGTCACTGGGGCCCACAGGTGATGGGGCTGCCTTTCTGGGGTAGAAGGGTAGAAGGCATTGTGGAGTTGAGGAGAGGCCATAAAAGCTCAAGCTAGGGGCAAGGTACAGAGATTCGATGGCTTGCACATCAAATTTTATGTGACCTATGTTGATGATCTGGCTCCTGTTCTGACTGAGCTATATAATGCAGCCAGAGATCTGGGTAATCTCCCTTAAATCATGTATGAGGCTTCAATTGTCCCACTCCTGGAAAAGGATAAGGAGAAGGAGCATGATACGTCCTCTGGGCCACTCTCAATTTTATATGTGGATTATAAAATCCTCTACAAAATATAAGTAAATAGCCTGCTTCTTTGACTCCATGATTTAATACATCCTGACCAACTGGGGCTTCTACCTGCTCGCAACACACTACCCAATTTTAGATATTGGTCCACATTCTGGAATCTCCCCTTAAAGGTTATTCCAAGGTCCTGGCACTGCCCATTGACATCGAAAAGTCTTTTGACTCCCTTTATGGTTTAAATATTTTTTTGAGAATCAGCCAAAGGGACATACATCGGGGCGCAAGTACACATTGCTATGATATAACTACTATCCGAGTCATTGTCATGCTGCTTATGATCCAAGTGCGCTCAGCTGAATAATCATTTGATCAATCACAACTTTCCAACATCAAGACCCCCCCCCAACATTAAAAGGGAAACAAAAAAAAAACCCTCTAAAGAAACCCCCCCAATCCCCGGACCCCCGTCCCCCCCCCTCCCTGGCTCCGCGTCTTCCCTGTGGCCCAACCAAATTTAATGCCCATCTCCTTCCGGGTTCTCTGTAATACGTAACAGCCTCAGATACCGGGGACCCGGACCTACCTAAATTCAGAAGCTAAAAGCGACAAAAAGGGCCTCCATAACTCCCCGTACTTGTCCCCTTCCCCTGCCATGGTTAGTGCTAACTTTTCCATTCCTAGGATATACCACAAACGGTACAGCCATCCCGTGAAGGTCGGTAACTGGGGTGTACGCCAGTGTGTAAGTATGTTTTGTATAGCAGACCCCAGTGCGATGGCCATCAGCCGGCCTCTGCTTGAGTGCAGTGGATAGGTCAGAGGGTTGGGCAAACCTAAAATTACGTAAGCTGGGAAGCGCGGTATTTCCGTCTCAAAGTGAGTGTCCACTTCACCCAACACCTGCTTCCAGTAGGATTGGAGATGTGCGCAGTCCCACAGCACGTGCCTTAAGCTACCCACTTGACCGCAACCCCTCCAGCATGTCGCCTCCCGAGAGTGGTCCATCGCGTGTAAGCGCTCCGGGGTGTAATACCAGTATGTCACAATCTTCGTGAGAGTCTCCGTGAGCCCCATGTGGTATGCTGAGTGCCATGCCCTGTAATAGATGCCCTCCCATTCTTTATGACTCAGTGTTCTTCCCAGTACTCGTTCCCACAGGCTCCTGCTAGAGTTATGCGTGTGCTTGTGTTTGATCTGCAATTGTTTATAGAGATCGGAAACAAGCTGCTTGTCTGATGTACATGTAATAAACCAACGCTCGTAGGGGGAGAGGCACCTGTCTGCCCCGGAGCGAACCTGTGACTGGAGCGCCCAGTGCCTCACTTGCATATACCGCAACCTCTCCGTCTCAGGTAGCCCAAAATTACTCTGCATCTGAACGAACGAGTGTACCCCACCCTCCCCATAAACATGACACAGGGACCGGCAGCCCGCTGTACTCCAGCTCGCAAAGGCGGCATCTTCTAGTCCTGGGGTGAAGTCGGGGTTGCCAGTCAGTGGGGTAAGCGGAGACGGGAATGATGTGAGTTCATGTGTGAGACTAGTGGCATCCCAGACTTCAAGAGGGACCCGCGTAATATGGGAGGCATACAGGTTAGGAGGCCGATGCGCTTTGCGTAAGAAAGGAATGTCCTGTAAAGGACGCGCAGCCACCGCCTGATCTTGAAATAGCCAATGTTTCTCGGACTCCCATCTGCTCCACTCCACTAGGTATCTCAATTGGGCTGCTTGAATGTAGAGCCTCAGATCTGGGACTCCAAGTCCACCCGCTTCCGGTGCTAATGCCACCAGCGCCCGTCGCATTCGCGGCTTCCTCCCATTCCAGATAAACCGGGATAGGTCCGACTGCATCGTTCGAATCCATTCCCCTGGCAGACGGAGAGGTATAGTGCGAAAGAGGTAGAGAATCTGCGGGAGAATGGTCATTTTAACTGCTGCGACCCTGCCCAACCACGAAAGGGGATAGTGCCCGCCATCTGTCGAGTTCCCGGCGGATCTTGTCACGTAACAGCGTGTAGTTCGTTTGGGCCACCCTAGAGAGCGATGGGGCCAATTGAATCCCCAGGTACGGTATTGTGTCTGCCGCCCATCGGATGGGGAGCTGGGTTTGCAAGTGATCACGGGTGGGCCGCGATAGCGATAGGTCTAGGGCTAAGGATTTCCCTGCGTTCACTCTAAACCCGGCAGCTCGCGTGAAAACCTCCAATTCTGCCCAGCACGCTGGGAGAGCAGACCTCGGATCGGATAATGATATTAAGACATCATCCGCGTATAGACTGATTGTGTGGACGAAGCCTCCAAACCGTATTCCCATGATCTCTGGGTTTTGTCGCACCCTTTGAGCCAGTGGTTCCATATAAAGGGCGAAGAGGAGGGGGGACAGCGGGCACCCCTGCCTCGTGCCCCTCTCAATGTGAAATCGAGAGGATGTGTACCCGTTCACTCTTACGGTGGCGGTGGGGAATCTATAACAGTTAAAGATATGTTTGCGGAATCGGTCGCCTATTCATGCCTTCTCTAGGACCTGTTCCAGAAATGGCCAATGTACTCGGTCGAATGCCTTTTCGGCATCAATGGCCAGCATCATGAACTCCCCCAGGACCCGAGTAGCCTTTTCTATAAGATGCAAAATCCGCTTCGTATTGTCTGTCATTTGCCGCTCAGGGATAAAGCCTGCCTGGTCCGGGTCTGTAAGGCCCGGCATAAGGGGGCCGAGGCGGGCGGCCAGTATCCCCGTATATAGTTTAAGGTCTGTGTTAAGTAGCGATATCGGGCGGTAAGATCCACATTGTGAGCTATCCTTGCCTGGTTTGGGAATTACTGCTATCGAAGCCTCCAAGAGATCGCCCGGGATAGCTCCCTGGGTCGCAAAGGAATTGAACAGCTTAGTAAGGATCGGGGCCAGCAGGGAGCAAAATTTCTTGTAAAAAATAGCGGGAAATCAGTCTGGACCCGGGACCTTTCCCAGTTTGAGCCGAGAAATGGCAGACACTACTTCCTCCATTTGAATATTTCTTTCTAGGCAGTGTGACAGAGTCTAGGAAAGCCGTCCCATCAGAGCTGGCCAGCGGGACCTACGCATACAAGGTCGCGTAAAAATCTCGAAATGCCTCCGCAATTTCCCCGTCCTCTGTTGCTTCCGTGCCATCTTCCCAAGAGATCATTTTAACCCCCTTTCGCTGACGAGTCTCTCTGAGCTTATGGGCCAGGAGGCGCCCACACCTGTCCCCACCCGCATAGTAGGCATGTCGCAGCCTCAATGCCGCAAACTCTGCCCTGTCTTGGTCGAGCGCCGCCAACTGTTGGCGGGCCGCTTTGAGTTGCCGCCATAATCTCGGGGCTCCCGTCCGCTGGTGCATCCGCTCCAGTTCCCGCACCTGCTGTGTAAGCTCTTCCCGTTTGCATCTGCGCTCCCTGTTGTCCGCCGCCGAGATCGAGATGAACTCCCCTCTAAGAACCGCCTTCAGCGCCGCCCATTGTGTGGCAAGTGTTGTGTCTGTGTTGTCGTTATGTGTGAGGTAATCGTGTATGTTGCGCCGAATGCGTTGAACCACCTCTTCTTGGTGCAGGAGAGTGTCTCTAAGACGCCACACTCTGGAGGGACACGATGTGGGCAAGAGGGTGAAAATCGCCGTCACCGGAGCGTGATCTGATAAAGACGCCACCCCTATGTCAACTGCTGTCGAAAGCGCCCATGCCGATACTAAGAGGTGGTCCAGTCTAGCGTAAGTCTTATGCGCATTAGAGTAGAAGGAGTATTCCCTGTCCCAGGGGTGCATGGCGCGCCAGAGGTCGCATAGCCCCAGGTCCTGCAAGCGCGCAAGTCCCTCCGCAGAAAGGGCCCCGGATTGATGAGAACGCTGACTGGATCTATCCTGAACATTATCGAACACCAAATTAAGGTCCCCCCCGATACTGGTATGGTGGTCAGGGGTAGTCGTGGCCTCTGTATGTGCAGAGTGTAAAAATTGCTCAGGTCCCTCGTTCGGGGCATATATGGAGCTAATAGTAAACGGCATCCCCCCAAGTGCAAAGCGATAAGTCAAGAGGCGCCCCCTAATCTCGGCGACCTTATGAAGGACCTCCCCCCGAAACTGTTGTGCCACTAGAATCGCCACCCCTGCTGTTTTAGTAGTCCCGGAAGAGAAGAACTGGGTGGGAAACCGCCTAGACCTAAGGCGATGGCAATCGCGCACCAATAAATGGGTTTCCTGCAGGAGGCAAAGGTCTGCGTGGGAATTTTCTAAGCATGATAGAACAGCCCTACGCTTAACTGGGTTATTAATACCCCGGACATTCAGGGTCAGTACCTTAAGCATGGTGGGAGGCATAATGTGTATCGCATTGGGGACGCGGCAGCTGTAAAGCATCATGTATCACTGCTCCGGAATTCCCGGTTTGTAAACGAGGCAGGGACACGGAGGCACGAGTGGTCGCCCCAGCCCTAAAGGGAAGACAGACGCGGAGCCCCTATTCCCCTCCCTCACCCACCCCAACAAGCCCCAACAAAAAGAACAAAATGCCATAAAGTTTAGAAACATATAGTCCATCACTCGTCTGTGACTGGTAAAGAGTCATTGGGGTGAATCCACGTACCGTGGAAGGAAACCCCCCCTCCCGCCAGAGGTCTGGATGTGAGAAAAGCAGTCTCTCAGGTGCCGTGCATGTCTGGGTCAGCCATTATTAGAACCTGAGAGATCCGTTGACACAGCTTCCAACGCCGATAGCCGGCCTTTCGTGATCTCCGCAGCTGGTGGCTTCTTGAGACGGCGTCTGCACCCCAGTTGACGCTAGCGTGGCCCAGTGTTTCCCGCATCTGACGCGGGGGTCCCTTCACCACCTTCTTACTCCGGGAGGTTCACCCCCAGCAGCCGGCTGGCCTCAGACAGAGAACGCAATTGGTACAGTTTGTCATCTTTACGAAACACCAAGCGGAAGGGATGACCCCAGCTGTAGGGAATGTTATTGTGTTGGAGGTGCGTCGCGATGGGTTTAAATAGGCGCCTTTTTTGTAGCTTGAGAGCGGACAGGTCCTGGTACAACACTGGTTTGTGATCACGAAATTGTAAGGGGTGCAGACGGCGTGCTTTTTGCATTATCAGCTCCTTGGTGTGGTAGTCCTGCACGCACACTAGAATGTCCGACGGAGGGGCGGACGGTGCTCTGGGGGGGCCCACCCTGTGCGCCCGATCAATCTCCAAGTTTGTGTCCAGAGGGCGTTCCAGAATGTGGTTGAACAGTCCCTTCACCTAAGTGAAAAGATCCTTTGAGGCTTCATCCGCCTTCACACCCCTGATTCGGATGTTATGGCGACTGGAGCGATTCTCGAGGTCCTCAAGGTGACCCTGAAGATCCACCTGTTGATCGTGCAGTCTGATGATCTCCTGCTGTAGATTCGCTACTTCCTCATCCCTTCCATCACTCTTGCCCTCCAGGTCCGCCACCCTTTCACCAATGCCATCCATGTCGCGGCGAACCTCTTTGAGCTCAGACGTGAACTCTTGCTTGAAGGTTTGGATATCGTCCCGCAGCGTGGCAAACATCGACTCCAGGAAGGCCTTAGTGATGGGCTCAGAACCCCCAGCTTCCGGCTTCCCTTTTCCCAGCCCTCCGGGTTCCGCAGTCGCAGCCATCTGACCAGCCAGGGACTTGGAGAACAGATCCTTAATAGTTTTGTCCTGCCATTTCCTGGAAGTGGACATAGCGTGATCCGCAAAATCCCGTGTGTGTCCTGCAGAGATCCTGTCCCCTTCCCACCAGTCCGCCGCCAAGGGGACAAGACCCGGTCGACGCCCGGAGGGAGCTCAAGGCTCGCCGTCTCTAGCTCTGCGCGAGGTTATTCCACTGCTTCCCGCCACTTGTGGCGCTCCTGCCCCCGGTCCACGCAGAGGTGTTGTATTGCTGGTGGGCCCTCCGCCCCTGTTCGATGGGCCTGTGCTCCCAGGCCGTGTCCACAGCACCAATGCCAGCGCGTGTCCTTGTGCTCTCCTCTGCGAACCACTTCCGCCCGTAAGCAGGCGCTAGGTGCGTCGCCTGTCGCTCATGCTCCTCACTCTCCAGACCATTCACCCCTCTATGCGGTGGGGGCCCGGCACTGCACCGCAATTCCGGAAACCTGGAAACCCGCCAGGCCGCGGGAGCATGATCTCCAGGTGCCCTACACAGATCTCAATCCCATCCGAGATGCACACACAGCTACTGGGGAGGAGGAGGAGAGTACGCGACCGGCCTCTGGACTCTGTCGCACTGACCCAGGTCTTTTCCGCCGAGACGGCGACGTCCCCTCCGATGTCCCCTGCCTCCGTGCTCCTCCGTGCCCTGCTGCTCCGTGGCCTGCGCCGCCGTTCGTGTCCGTCCCCAGCTATGAGGGCCAACCTCTTCTTCCCTGTCCAAATGGGCCGCCGACTGCCAGCCCCAGGCCCCCAGGATACGCTCGTCGACTGCCAACCTTCCCCGGACCGGGGCGCCACCGCTGGGCCGGTGGGAAAGGCGCGCAATGGGCCCCCGCTCACCGCAAGCCCTGCTATGGCACCTCCCCCTTCAGGTATGCAGGTCGTCCCCATGTGTGTGGCTGCAGGGCCCTCCGCACTTCCTTCAGCCTCTTGTAAAGTCCCGGCGTGGGAGGGCCGAGCATCTCTTGGCCCCGCTGTCCCCCGTCAGAGCACCAGAGCCAGGCCCAGGCCTCACAGTCCGCAACGGGCTCTCCGCAGCCCCGCCCCCGCTCTGGCGCAGCTCCTGTCATCCCCCAATGGCGGACTGGACCCCGCTCGGTCGCGGCACTGCTGAACAGGCTCCCGGTGGCTCCCGCTCCATCCTAGCCACCGCTCCTGGTGGCCCCCTCCGCTCACTTTCTGTCCTCGATTCAGGGGCCTCCGTCGCTGCCTCCACCGGCTCCCGTTCGTCTCGTCGGCCCTGCCTCCTCCGGCGCGGCTCCAACAGCATCGCACGCCACCTCCTTCCTATCGCGACCAGCGCAGCCCTCGGCCGCCGAGCTTCACTCCGCCGTCGGTTGCCAATGGTCACGGGACTCCGGGGAACGCAATCCAGGCACCGTCAGGGCTATTGACGGCCTGGCAGCCGGTGCTACTGCTCACTCTGCCATCTTGGCTCCGCCCCCTTTTGACCCCCTTTAAAGAGACTTTCTCTACATGGTTATAGCTAGCATGGGTGTGGGCCATAGGTTCATTACTTGAACACATCTTATATACATTGGTCTGACAGCTTGCTTTAAGACTGGGATGGATATATTGAGCACCTGTGAAATCAGGAAAGGTACTAAATAGGGATGCTTTCTCCTCCTGGTGCTGTTTGCCATAGTGGTCGACTAGCTGGCTTTAACGCTCAGCCAGGGCAACTCCTTGTAGGGGCTCCATACTGATGGCACACCGCTCTACATTTCATTATATGTGGAGGATATTATGTTGTATTTGCGTGGGAGAGATCAGATGTTGAGATTGCTTGTGCTACACTTGAATGTTTTGGCAAACTATCTGGACATCAGGTGAACTTGGATAAATGTAATGCCTATTCCTTGCATTCTCTGATCATTGAGTTTCAAACCTCCGTAAATAGGGGACAAAATCTGCTAGGAGCTGAGTACTTTTAGATATTTGAGGTTGCAAATTTATCAGACCAAAAATCATTTGCTCGAGGGTAACGTCAGGGTGGCCAATCTATTGTCTTCTGGGACATGTTGCCGTTATCTGTGATGGATTGAATAGCTCTTTCAAAGAAGGTTGATGTTCCACAACTGCTTTATTTCTCCCCATACATGTATCCAGATATGTCTGCTGTGAAATAGATGGGCACTTATGAAATTAAGTTGAGGCTCAAAATGGTGTGGAATTGCTTTGGCTAAACTTCAACTTTCCTCTACTTAGGGGTGAATGGCAGTTCCTGATAATGAACTGTACTATTTTGCCACACAACCCGTGTAGGCAGCAAGGTGGAGAGACAAAAGGTGGGGTGCCCCTGGGGTGGGTGAGTTTGGGCTTCTCTTACAGGACCTATGGCTCCAGATAATACTCATTCCCGTCCATAAGTTGCAGGCATAGAGTGAATGGGCTTCCGGTTAGTACACTCCGATATACTTAGGCTTCTGGTTAGTACTCTCTGAAATACTTGGGCTGCAGAGAACTCATATCAAATCTCTCTTTGCTTATGAGTTCCCAATATCAGCCTTCCCTATATTTCAGCCCAGGGGTGACTGGTGGGGCTTATGGGACTGGGAGAGAGGAGGACTAGGCTTGATTGGGCCACTGTTTGAGAATAGTGTGTTTAGAGGGTTCCAGTAGCTAGTTGATGAGCTTGAGTTCCCTTCAATCACTTTTTACTGTATGGAGCTGCAAGGGTCTCAGCACAAGCCAGTTGGAAACCCAAGTACAGAACTACCTAGGGGTCATTTGCACATCCACTGGCAGACATCAAGCTATTTCAGTATTATACTTTGTAGTATTGCATCAAACCAAGGTTGTTCTGAAGTGGCTGCATGACTATTTGGTTGCGCATATAGGCACTCCAATTTCTGACAAGGGCTGGAGTACAAACAATTCTAGACTCCACACCGCAGACCTGAAGGAATTCTAAATTTAAACTAATACAGTATCACTTCCTGCACCAAGTATATAACACCCTCAGGAAGATCAATCTCATGTTTCCCTCAGTGCATTCAGCTTGCCAGCAGTGTGGTTTTGAGGGGGTCGATTTGTGCCACATCCTATGAAAATGCCCTTCATTCATCACATACTGGGATAGAGTTGCACACTTTATCTCTGAAGCTTCTGGGTGGCATATCCTTAAAACTCCAGCTTTCTACCTTTTGTGGCTCAAGACCCAGGGCGAAGGGAGTCACAGACTGGGTGTTGGTTTTGGCAAGCCTCAAACTTGCCATCTCTTGGGAGTCACCTGATGGCCCCTGGCTTTTGGAATGGAGAAAGGGAGTGTTTAAGTGGGCAGAATATGAAGGGGTGATTTTAAAGAGGAATGCAAAATGTGAGGTTAGAAACCCTGAATTTGTTCAGGCCTGGGACACCATACTGCAGGATTGGCTGCCGCCCATTACATCAAGACCCGACTTTAGTTATCAGCCCTCTTGGTTACTGACCTGTCAGTTTTCATAAGAGCAGCACACTGAATGCATCAACGTCACCCTAGCATGCAGGTTTTTGTTTAAAATCACTTGAATTCTTCTTCAGTTATTAAATTTTTTTATTCTTAGTCTGTGTTGGTATATATTGATTTTTCTCTTTCATGCCCTAACAACCTACTAATTACGTGTCCTCTACAGCACAACCATAATAGACCTTCTCTACTATTTTAGATAACTCTGTCCCTCCTCGCTTCCATCCTTTATGGAAGTTTTATTTGTAAAACCTGCTTATGAACGCTGCTTTTGGGGGACCTCTTAATTTGTAAGCTGGTGGCACTGCTCTGATAAGAGAAAATCAATAAAATGGTGTTTTAAAAACATGTTTACAGAGACTGGCATGGGAAAGAATCTGTTCCACACTAGGGGTTAACACAATATTCATGAGAATTAGATTCATTTTGATGTACACTTTTATGGCCTATCATGTTGATAGGGTGATTAAAACATTTGACAATTGTCAGGATTTGCTCAAGATTTACATTTCGATCCCTGCACCCTTTAAGATAGAGTGGGATTGGACTGGAAATTGAGTCCAATGGGCAATAGCGACCTAATACACCCACTAAGTCTACTAACCATAATATAGTTATTTGACAGGATTTGCACGGACATTCACCTCTCGTCCCTGCATCCCCATAAAAATAGGGTGTGGTTGATTCAGAATTTGAACCACATATTACAGGTAGTAGTGACTTCACACAAACACTAAGTCCACTGGCCATAATAAATAATATAGTATCATAATTTGAATAATTGAATACCAATATAATACATGTGTTTTTTATGTCGATGCACAATGCAATTCAACATTCTGTTCCAAAAAAACAGATAAGGAAGGCATTGCCATTTATGAAAGCAAAACTAAGAATGATGACCACTGGGAGATACTTGATTTAGACTTATAGTTGCATTTCTACATAGACACTTCAAACATGGAGGTAATTAATTATGTAAGACTTTATGTATTTGTTTCGTAGTAACAGTGATCAGGTAACGTGTTTCATAAGAAAATGAACTAAGAGTTAAGCTGCACAGTTTGATATTCATGATTATCATTTTAAAGATTGACCACTTGTTTCAGAAATAAGTAGTACCAGGATTAGGGTTATATGAATGGAAGATGTAGAAGATATTTATATGAGATCAATGGATTTATGCCCATACATTAAATGGTGGGATAATAATTAATGTTTAAGCCGGTTTCACTTTGGATAAATGATAAAATAAAACTATACATTTTTCATTTTCTAGGATATCTTGAGCCAATTGAAGGCAAAATAATGTTGCCTTTTGTAACCATCACACCCGGAAGAATCCTGCTATTCATCAACTTCCCTGCAACATACTGGCGACTGAGCCGTTAAAGTACGCGAAGGCGACTCCCCCCGTATCTGTGCTGGAATTCATCATATCTGGAGCCGCCATTATAGCAGCCCTCGTCTCTCCGCCTAAGTTCCCTCATTCTGGAATTGCGGCTAATGAGGCTCTATTTAACAGGCATGTTATCAAAGTCCTGATGATGATCCGCTCATCCTTTAAACGGATCGAAATGCCGTCGAAACCCTAAGACACCTTAATACACCTTATACGCAAAAAACCTTTCATTCACTCCGCTGTAAAGGTGTTTTGTAGTGATTTGTTCTTGTAACACTGTATATACTCCTTGTGTAACAAACCGGAAAAGCTTTGCCTGAGCCCCCTGCTGTTCGTTTTCTCCCTTGTTTATGTACTCTACTGGCTAAGTAGGACACAGGATTGCGTCCCATTTTATGTATTGTTTTGTATGATTACATCCTAAACCTACAAGTAAATATCAGACCTCTGTCCGGCTGGACAAGTCCACTAAATATAGCTACGATTGAGTCTATATTCATACCTTTGGTTTCAATTTCACTTTCTGGGGACCACTGTTGTTGAAAACAATTGTCTCCCAAGGTCCCTGGTAGACTTCTCTTGGGCTCCCTTGTTGTTACAGAATATGCCTTTGGTAACCATATCACAGTAGCAAAATATATATCAAGTGCATATGAATAACTGTATCCCCTTTCATGACATGTTCATTGCATTCCTTATCAGACTAAGAATGGGCAGTTGTGGAGACGTCTCCGCACTCAGGGAGGAGTCTCCGCAATAAGAATCCTCATTGCAGAGATGCCGCCCGAGTACAGAGACTCCCCCATGACTGCGGGACCTCCACCACGAGTGCGGAAACCCTTTGTGAATCAGGCTGTAAGCATTGCTTTGCTGTTTTGCACTCTATATAAGAATTTTGTGTTTTTAGATATATTCTTTTTTTCCCATTGCTTCAACAATTTGTTATATAGATAATTGATTTTTGTGTATATATATTTGATTGTAGCTCTGAGCAAGTTCAAGACAAATGAAATGTGTTGGCTAAGATCTACAGGCACCCTTAATGAACTTCATGAGAAGAAAATAAAGTGAAGATTGGTACTGAAGATATGGGCTCATGGACTTTATTGTGGAATGGATGCAGTTTTAATTAATAGCATAAAAGGACTCCTGAGAGGGTGCTTATCAGCTATTTCGAATTTATATCACAGAACAGTCTTTGACTGATCTGTTCAGAGGATTGTGGTGATTGACCTCTCATGATCTGTGCACCTCAAATTGTGATTTAATTGTAAATATACTTATTGGATGATAGGTGCAATTGTGCTATACATTCCACTCACCTTCTGTCCAACACATACATTAAACAGGCAGTGATATTGCCTCTGTAGTTATAGTTAAGCCAGACTTTCCATTTAAATTTATTTTCTTAAAATGTTGGTTATTTTTGATGAATCTGCACAAAACTTTCTAAAAAAAATAACATCCTCTTTAGGTTCTTCATCAAAATTTTCCTGCAGACCTATCAAGCTTGTGCAGAGGATTCATTGTTCTTCGATACAGAAAAATGGCTAAAGAGATTATACCAAACTTGGCCTGTAGATAGAACTTCATGAAAGGAATTCCCTTCAACTGGGTTTGTTGTAATTTAATTCAGTAGTTTTTTAGAAATTAACATTTAAATAGCATTGCAGAGAGGATTTGAGAGTGCAGTTCCAAAAATAAAGTCACAACTGCGGACTGTGGAGCTTTATCTTCTTTTGTTCATGGCATATATGGTAAATCTGGCTGTGAATTTGCAGATTTACACAACTCTCATTGGCTGGCCCTTACAGAAATATTTCCAGCTGCCACTACCCAACAATGTGCCCTGAGTACTCAATAAAAAAAGAAAACTTTCAAAAGGGGGCTATGGAATATATCCTGAACCCCAAGTCCATGGGAGGCAGTCCAAAAGGGTCACTCTGGGAATCCAATACTGTTGAAAAAAATGGGCTTAGTTTCAGAAGTCACAAAACCTTTAAAAAAGAAGGAAAACAGTATTTGGTGCACTATTGCTGCCCCTGGATACTGGCCACATATGGAGTTGGCCACACCCAGTACTGCAGCCAACAATCAATTCACATGGCCAGAGTCCGTGCCCAGTTGTTTTTTGCCTCCCATGAAGGGCGGTGAACAATCTCCCCAGCCCCCGTGGCAAAACTCTAATGCGTACAGTCAAAGGACATGCATTGCGGGGTTCTGGTGAGACATCATTAAACATCAATCAGGTCGAATAAACCAAATTAACGTCAATGCCCCTGGTGAAAAAGTGCAGAGATCTAGCTGAATTTCATGAGAACAATCACTTCCCTTCTACCTGAATGACGACTACTCCTCCAACTTATAGCAAACAGTAAGGCTAACAATTCCAAGTTGAAGACGATCACTGATTTTGAGCTAAGAAAGACCTGAAGAATTACTAAACCATGTTCTCCCTCTGCCATCCCAATTTCATTCACCTTAATCGGGAAATGTCCTTTAGGACGAAGCCAGAATCACTCTGTTCCTTTGAAGCACCGGCAACACAACGAATATGTCTTTAGCATGCATTAATTCTGCATGCACGTCATCACAATGACTTGGTATAGGGGTCACAATGGTGGAGTGGTGTTGGAATTCAAGTCCTACACCTTCTCTACAGTTCCAATGTCCAGCGCCCCCCTAAGGCAAGTTGTTACAATGACTTGCATGCAGAACAAATACATGCTAAAGACGCATTCGTTCAAATGATGATGTTCCTACGGCATGTGTGAAAAACGCTTGTGGACATCCGTCATACATTTACCTTAATCAGATCAGCCTCAACGTGCATCCACCCATATTTGTCCTATCTAATCAACACCTACGTCATGCTCTGCGAGGTTCCAGACTCCCATGGCTATAATAAAAGGAATGGAAATCCTGTCCCCAAGATGGCCGGTCAGAGTGTCATGAGCAATAGGAGTGGGCAAACCACTTCTACTCTGTGAGCAGAGCATCCCGCCCCGACCCAGCTGAGCAAGGATGCAAAAGAAAGTGATAATAGCAATGATTTATTATCATTTTATTTTGACCTTTTTGACCTGCTCAGTGGAGTGAGGCTCCACCGCCTTAGCTGAGGAGCCACCACTGATTGAAGCGCAATGCATCTTTGAGCTTGTCTGCATCATACACACAGTCCTGCACTATGGGAAACCAAAATACCTTGAACAAAAACTAGTCTTAGCTGGAGAAACGTGCACCCTCATTAGCACAGACTCTTACTCCCTGGACCTCCAAGATTTAAAAAGTGCAGAAACTCCTTCCATTATTTCTCAAGAAACACCCCAGGAGTTTGGAACGCTATACCACAGAGTGCAGGTCAATTTGGAGATTTCCCACCATGTACTACCTTAATTGTGTGAGAATCTTTCCCATTGTCCTAAATTGAATTCCATTGCACTTGTGTTATCATGAGGACTATTATCCTTTGCTTTTTAATTTATTTTTTTCTCTGCTTTAATTCTGTCTATAGGGTTGCTGTATCTGATTTATGGTTAGCTTCCTTTTCCTCCATTGCAAGTACATTTTCCGCACTCAAATTACTGAATTACTTCCATTTTCAAACCGTGTGTCAAAATAACAACTTTTGGACTAAAGTCCCTTTGATGTTTGCTGACGATATTGATGCCAACAACAACTAATGTTTTGTTCTCAAACATAATAAATTCATAACACATTGTACAGCAATGTTTCTTCAGAAAGTTTGCATGTATATGTTTTTGCCGATGTTCGTTTCCACCTGGGAGTTGCCTGCTGAAACACCACCCTATGGTACAGTTTCCTTGGGACTGCAACCTTTCGACATTGGGAACTCAAAGCTTTTGTGTTGTGGCTGTGTACAGGTAAACTGTCAGTGTTCTCTTTTCGTTGCTTTGCGGTGTCTGGTGCTGACTGATGCAGTATTCCCTGGACCATTGTTCATTCATGGCACTCCTTTGAGTTTGTTGGGCATTTTGAACACAGGTGAACCATCCAATTCAATGTCAATTACAAAAGCTTCTTGCCACATCCTTAGCAAAAAGAACAATCATGCATTCTATAGAAGTAAAAATATATAATTTATTGGTTACGCCAAAAGAAATCCTGATGTGTTTTTGGCCTGTCTCAGCCTTGGTCACTTGAATATACCATGGTCCATGGTCACTGTTTAAAGTTAATTCACAGTGTTTTGCATGATTTCCTGTTCATACTCCAGTGTATTAACCAGTATGTATGGGATCAATCATTCCTTTACAGCTTGAATTTGTTTGATATGAAAAAAGTGCTGTTTGTGATGCTTGCCTCAAGTCCTATTCCTTTTATGAAATTTATGATTAAGTCAGTTTCTTTGGTGTACTAAACTAATTACAAAACTCAGTGCTTTTTTATTTTATTGTGAATTAATAGGGTAACTGAACTATCATTATTTATAATTTTATGGTATGTGATAGGCTGTTATTTGTGTTATGATTTTGTTACACCATTAATTAAGTTGATCATCAGTCTGATTGTTGTTTATGACTACATTATTTGTCTGACGATTTTGGCTGATTTAATTTTGTCACAATCATATATCTGAGATGAACGTTGAACATTGAACTTTTAATGCCCCTCTCCGCCCGAAGTGGGCCACAAATTTACTTTTGTTTTACACTCTCAATTTTCCATGGCCTCTAGTGGGCATAGTGATTGCTTTTCATGTTAGAGCAACCAAAAAAAGCCATGATGTTGAATGGGTAGAGTACTGAACGCCAAAGTCAAGGTTGAAGCATAGCGTATGTGTAATTGGTGCCCATTTTGATCATCCATGTTTTCTTTCTAAGTGCCTCATCTTCATTCAGATCTTGTCGGTGCTTATTTAATATATCTGGATTTCAATTGCAGCAGGTTTAATGTTCTATCACCACCTCTTTCCAACTTTTGCACTTGATCAAAGGCATAGTATCTGAGGTCATCCCATTTACTTTAATCTTGTTCCATTTGTTTAGTTACTGCGTAGCTTCCGCCATTGCTGTTCATGTCTCTATGTGTTCCTGAATTCCCTTCTTTGAATGGCAAGTTATACTGCCAATGTGTTGTAGTCCACATGGACACACCAGGACATGCCTAATCATTTTGTTTCAAATTTTAGAGGACTTGCATTTCACACATTTAAAGAAACTATTCTGTGTTAGCCAATCATTCTTTTCCCTGTATACAAAATGTGTGTTAGTATATCTATAAGGTTTCTGGCTTTCCTGTATGTTATTGTTGAGTGTCCTCCTAATTTTATGGCAATGGATGTGCCACTTAGTAAAATTCTTAAATGTTTTTACAGAATTATTTGTATTTTCTTTGCTTTTAAGGAGAAGGTTAATAATCCTGATTTTGTTATGTTCATTTATTTTTGATTTAGTTGTGTTAAGCAGATTTTGTCTTTTTTTCTTCCTTTGCTTTCATTAGATCAGGTTGAATTATTTTGTTGGAGTATTTTCATTCTTTAAATCTCTTTGCTTTCTTCATCCTGTATTTTTGAAAATGATCTTCTCTTGAACAATTGAATTTTAGCCATAAAAAATCCCCATAAAGGATGCTCCTTTTTAGTTTTGTTGGCTGGAAACTTTCAGCATCTCAGCTTTCAAAATAGAAATGGATGATGTGCTTTGCCTGTCCAATGCGGTGTAGATAATTTCTTGTTCAATATAAAATTCCACATCCAGGAAAGTGACTTTCGATTTACTCATTTATTTATATTTGTTTAACAGAAATATCTACAATCAAGAACAAGGAACAGCTATTGGTGTTTCCCGTTCTTCAAGCTATGCGAACCTAACAATGGGATTGTGGGAAAGGGAAGTCTCATGGCCCACAGAATACGGAACATTTGTGAATAAAAACACCATTTGAATGAGATCCATTAATGATTTTCTCATTATGTGGGATGTCACCAAGAATGCATTTGATGAAATGTTGCAAAATATAGAACAAAAACAAAGCTAATCTGAAATTCATGTATTAAATGAATACATTGAAAGTCACTTTCCTTGATGTGCAAATGTATAGGGAATTATTATTTATGTGGCAAAAAGCCTTGGTAATTTCTCCAGATCATTCCCTTATTCTGCAGTACTGTCTAATGGTTTGAATTGAGGGTCTGAAATCATTGTAAAGGAGGATCAATTCAAAAGTGAATGTTTCTAAAGCATTAAATGTCAATTGTGCTTTATAGATAGATAGATAGATAGATAGATAGATAGATAGATAGATAGATAGATAGATAGATAGATAGATAGATAGATAGATAGATAGATAGATAGATAGATAGATAGATAGGTAGGTAGGTAGGTAGGTAGGTAGATAGATAGATAGATAGATAGATAGATAGATAGATAGATAGATAGATAGATAGATAGATAGATAGATAGATAGATAGATAGATAGATAGATAGATAGATAGATAGATAGATAGATAGATAGATAGATAGATAGATAGATAGATAGATAGATAGATAGATAGATAGATAGATAGATAGATAGATAGATAGATAGATAGATAGATAGATTATTTGGTATTGCAGAGTTTCTGAGGTAAAGTGCCATCAAATCAATAAGATTCCACCACTTTCAGAGTATAGGTGTATATGGTAATAAAAAACACTGACATATGCAATGTCCTCTTTCATCATTGGTGTCACAAATGAAGAAATTCCATTTGATGTGGGAACTCTCAGGGGTGTTTCATTGCTGGATATCCCACATTCACCATTTTCTCATAGCACACTATCCTCTTAGCCCAACATACTTCTCTGCTACTTATTTTATTAACCCAACTCTCCTTGTATTGCACACCTTCCTCACCTTCTCTGTCTATCCACCTGTCCCCACAAGTAAAGCTCAGGTAGAAAATATTGTAATGCTAAGAGTACTATAATAACAAAGTGATATAATGCAAAATATACGCAATGTGGTAAACTTAACAGGTTCATATATTTGCTTGAAATACAGAATGATGTACAAGTCTTGGAGGGGGTGAAGGTCTTGTAGAAAAAATGCATTCTGTGAGATGTTAACATGGTTTATGTGATAGGATTACAACACGAGCTGCGCAAAAACATGCAGTTTTGTGGTAATGCAATGTGTTTGACAATTAATACTTTTTTAGATTTAAAATATCTGAAATTAGATCAACAGTACCTAGGATTCGTTGAACAGTTGTTATTTTGTTATAATGTCAATGTTAAAGATCAATATTTCTTTGATAGAGACCTTCATTAAGAACTGACGTAGTTGCTGAGCAAAATACAGACTTCCCTGTGACTAGTCACTTTCTAAAGTTATCTTTTGCTGGTAACTGGAAAACGAAAAATTATTATTAACCTGATCAGAGAAAGCCCTACAGAAAGGGATCTTCTGTTTTATAGCATCACATACTTAGTAAGTAAATGACCTGAGAAATAGAGAATATTTGGTTCTACTATGGAAGAATATACCTAAAGTTATTAAGCCTATTTTAGAATTAGGTGGGAAATGAATATCCTCCAATTTCTGGAGAAAATGCTAAATATTGAATAGAATCCACAGCTATTTCCTCCATTATAGGGATTGCATAGTAGAGAAAATTAGCCTGCTGGTTACTAGTATATGTTTAGCAATTGCTCTCAAGATTTGAAGGTTTTCAGTTGCTACCAAACTCCAAATCAGAAAATAGTATAATTAAACTTTTGGCCTCTAATAACATAGAAAAAACATGGTACAACTGGAGAATGCGACAAATTAACCATCGACATATAAACATGTGGTGCACTATTAGTAATGAATTCTAATGTAGATATTGAGGTATAATTGATTGTTATAAAGTGTTTCAAGAAAGAAGATTCATTCCGAAAGATGCAAAAGAGAGGTATAACTTCCCCCAGGAGGATATTTCACCTTAATATCAATTACAGAATATTGTGCTACCAGAATGTCATGGACAAAATATCGAGGATCAGACTATAGACAAACTAAGTATATACAGATAAGTATAGGTTTACATTAATTAACTTTACATATGTGTATGTGGCCAACTTCACGCCACACACAAATGAAGGCCATGCGTGGTGTGGGGTTGGCTGCTGCAAGAGGGTTGGTGGCTTCACATATGGTAATAAACTATTACCTTATGTTAAAAAACCCTAGAAATTAACTGAAAAATTCAAAGGTTACTGTAATGGTATAGTTAGGTGAAGATGTTTGTGACAGCGTAATGTTTTAAACTAAAAAATGACTGAAACTCAAAAGTTATCTTCCTCAGTGACCCAATTTCCACCTTGAGTACTTTAATGATACCAACACTGCCAACCTCCTCGAACGTATGAGCAACATTGGCCTCACCCAACTGGTCACCTACCCTGCCCAAATTGCAGACACACAATCGACCTGAGCTCACCTAGATGGACGACCCAATCATACACTTCACCATCTTGGGAGCCCCCGTCACCACCCCCCAAGCCACCTAGCACATCACACTGCAGCTGGAACAAAATCTCAGAGGGCCAATGGACGGACATCCTCAACACCTCCCATCCTCATATCGTGACCAAATTTGAACGGGCAGCCAAGAACTTCTCCGACTGGATCACAGACTACACCCTCTGCAAACCCACCTATTCCAAAAAATCCCCCAAGCAAGCCAGCTGGTACATGACAGAATTAAGAACCTTGAAGGGCACCTGCAAACAACTCAAACAGAAATTGAGCCCACAGACGGAACCACAATCAAACCGCCCCTAAACCAATACACCCAGCTACTAAAAAGGATAAAAAGAAGTGCCTTTTCCCAACCACATTGAAGCAAGCTCAAGTCACAGCAAGGAACTTTCAACATCGTCAGAGAGTTCTCCAACCCCTCAGCCACCGAAAACGTCACCACCCCCTCACAGGAACTCTGTAACTCCCTGGTGAACTTCTCCGACAACAAGATCTCCACCTTCTACAAAAACTTCAAACACCAACCCACTGACCTCCTCAGCCATCTTGACCTCACGAATTAGAACAGGACCACCTGCTCACTACCTGGAACCAGCTCACCATGCAAGACACCAGATCCATCATGATCTCCGTCCACTCGGGAGCACCCATGGACCTGTGACTCCACCACATCTTCAATCTCAGGAGCAAGACAATCAGCAGTAGCTTATCACCATCCTCAATGCATTGATTACCACAGCCACATTCCCTGAAGGAAGCACAAAGAAGTTAAAGGCCCTACTCAAGAAACAATCCGCCGACCACAACAATCTCAAGAACTACCTCCCCATTTTCCTGCTCACTTTCCCCGTCAATGTGCTCAAGAAGGCCATCAACCACCAACTCACAGAAAACCATGAGAAAAGCAAACTGATGGGTACTTCCCAATCTGGATTACGCAACACAACCACAGCACCGAATCCTCCCTGATTGCAGCCACAGATGACATCAGAGCCGTCCTTGACCAAGATTAGGTTGCATGGACTAAACATCATATACTTTCGCTTAAACACAAATGTAAATCGAAAGGCAGCTGACCAAGGCTCAGCACCTCAAACCTAGTATTAAGAAAATGAGTGTTCTGTGCAATCACTCCCAGAGCCTGCCACAGTAAGGCTCTTCTGAATTCCAGAAAGTTAGATTTTTTGCGTAAAGGACGGTGCACTAGAGAAAGAGTCCCAAACATTCAAATGAGTTCAATTGTCTTCTTTATTGAAATTCAAAATCTTAAAATGGCCTTCAACTAATGCGTTTCATTCCAGTGACGGAACTTCATCAGGGCTGAAACATACATATGACATAACATAAGTCAATACATAAAACAAAGACAAAAACAATCCTACATTTAAAATACTTCACAACAAATATAACACATATAACGATGGCGCAAAAAAAGAAAACCATATAGATATGAACAATAACATATTCACTAACATTTCAAAAAGTACGCCCAAAAGTGTGGCCTCTACTGGACCCTGCAACAGCCATACAGTGACTCCACCTCCAAATACTGCCAGCACCCCTCTGCGAGGGGCTGAGGCCTGCAGGCCAGGCGGTACCCACGGCCTCCCTCCACTTACCTACATCCTCCTGCTAGCACAATAGGCCGCAGCGACCCCAAACTGCACAGGCTTACGTCCGACAAGCCTGGGGCACTGGACCACTGGGGCAGGACATGGGCGCGGACGATTAGGCTGATTCTGCAGTGCAGCCCCCCCTACAAGGTCACAGCAAGTATAATGGTGGAGCTAAAAGCTGGTTTCCGCGCCATTGACGCCAGGTTCAACACTGTGGCCATGCGGCTGGATAAAATGGGAGAACGCTTGGACCGACACAACACCCGGCTTGACGCAGCCAGGAGCACATATCTGCACACGAAGATCAAGCAAACGACTTGATACACCACCTGGAAAGGACGGAACGACTGCTCAAGGCGGTGGAAATCAAGAATGAGGATTTGGAGGCCAGGTCCAGGAGGAATAACATGCAAATTTTAGGGTTGGCAGAGTCAACTAATCTTGGAAGCCCCAAACTCTTTGTAGAAACATTCCTCACTGATCTATTTGAGCCCCAACACTTCTCCAAAGTATTCCTGGTGGAGAGAGCACATAGGTCCTTAGGCCAACGTCCTTCCCCCCGCAGCCCCTCCAAGGCCCATTATCGCTCACCTCCTAAACAATAGGGACCGGGGTGTCGCCCTCCACCTGGCCCGGAAAAACACTTCACAGCAGTACCACGGCTCCACATTATCTTTCTACGCCGACCACACAGCTGCGGTCCAGGAGGCACAGCGTAAGTTCACTGATGTCAAGGTACAACTCCGCAAACTGGGCCTGAAATACAGCATGCTATACACAGCCAGACAGCGGTTGGTTGTTGGCGACAAACCCTGCTTTTTTGATGGCCCGGCGGACACAGCACCCCCCTGTAAAACACAAAAAGTAAACAGCTGTAAGAGTTCCCCTTGCTTGACTGATCGCTCATCTCCCGATCAGCAGCTTGCGGCAAGGGCTGAACTCTTCACTTCAGAGTAGCGGTGGCTCGTCTTCTCTCCCACCATCAATGGAGTATCCATACACTGGTAATGCATAAGACCAATTTTCATTACTATCTTCTCCTTGTTTTTAGTGTGTACCATGTTTTTTTTTATTTTACAGGCTCAAGGTCCTTCACACGTCTACAAATAACTGTTTTCCACTTTCATGATAACTGTAAAAGTCCGGGCACTGGGCACCAGAAGACTTGTCCACCCCCCACGGATAAATCCGACTGGTTTGATGTTGGGCTGATGTTTTCCTAGAATTGGGTATAGGGTATTCGCCAGGTTGTTTTCTCCTGGTGGGGGTGGGGGGTGGGTTCAATGGGTTCTGTTTAGTATGTGTTTTGTCTTGGGCTCCCCTTTCCCCTCCCCTCCATTCAACATATGTCTCATTTTGCCTTTTACATATTACGCACTCAACTCGCATATTCATTATGCTCATACCCCTGTACTTCCATGAAAGTAACTACTGACATGAGAGTTGAAGCCGGTTATTGTCCTGGCTTGCGGCCTCAATAACCCCCGGAAATGTAAACTAATCTTATCATACCTTCAAAGACACCACATCAAAATAGGATTCCTGCTGGAAACCCACTTTCCCCCAAGGACCACCCCCCATTAGCCTCCCCTTGGGGGCCTTACCGATTCTTCACTGGATACAGCATATATTTCCGCGGAGTCTGCATACTTATACACCACAGCATCTCCTTTACACACCATATGACCATCGCTGATGAGCACGGGCGATGTGTGTAGGTAACGGGGACACTACTGGACAAGAAGGCTTTATTTTTTAATATATATGCCCCTAATACTGACAAACCCGGGTTCTTTACTGAAGTACTGACAGTACTTGACCGACATGAACCAGACACATTAATTGTTGGCGGTGACCTGAACCTATGGCTGGATCCCAGCCGCTATTCATCTGGCACTGGACAGGGCTCTAAACCCCAGGCACTGTGGGCCTTCAGGGATCTCCTGTCATCATTAGCTCTCCACGACGCATGCTGCATACACCAGCCTCAAGACTCAGGGTATTTCACTCTGAACTGCACTCGACATGGACACGTCTTGATTATTGGTTCATAGATGTCCCTACATGTCAATGGATACATAGTGTAGAGACACTACCCCCACAAGCTATCTCACTATGCACCCATGCTACTATATTGTGTAATACCTTACTCCACCGGCTGGGAATGCTGATGGTCCATCCCTGCCTCAGCTCAATTGGATGAGCTATTTAAGACAGAGGTACACAACTCGATCCTTGAATTCTTTACTCTTAATTCGGGCTTGGTGACGCAGCATGCAGTACTGTGGGACGATTTCAAACTGTATATCTGTGGCATCTGCATTTCCAAAGAAGCCAGGGTGCTACGGTTGATCCGTGGCTCTCGAGACTGATTTGGCCCAACTAGATAATTTGCCAGACACTCCAGACGCCTCTCTTAAATGGTAAGCTCTCCTGCTAGAATTCAATGACTGCGCTGACAAGGAGGTTAAGTTACTAGGTAAACACCAAGCGGCACATAGATACAGAGAGGGAGAGTGCCCCGGTAGGACGCTTGCCCGCCTGGTGCATCCCCCTCGTGGAGCTGGACATATCACTTCCATACGAAGAATGTACAACACTGTAGTGACGGACAATATGGGTATAATGATGAACTTAGCAGCGCACCATAAATCTTTATATACTTCGAACTCTCGCCAAATTTCTCTCATCATATTGCCTACCTGAAGGAGGTGGCGATGGTGTGGCTCAAACCAGCCAGGCACAGTTTCTTAGTGAGCCTTTCACCACTGAGGAGATTGGCCAAGCAATAGACGCGCTCAGTGGCTCCAAGGCTCCAGGCCTAGATGACCTGTCGGGGGCCTTCTATAAGGCGTTTAAACAGATTTTGATACCTCACCTGCACAAGGTTTTTGCTGAATCCCTCGTAAGTGGTGCCCTTCCTCCTACAATGCGAGAGGCAGCTATCTCCCTCTTCCTGAAGCCCAATAAGGATCCCACTGCTTGAACCGCTTATCGACCACTCTCTTTGATAAACTTTGATAACAGAATTCTGGCCAAGATGCTTTCGAACAGGCTCTCGCTCCTGTTAGATCAAATTCTCTCTCCGGCGCAATCTGGTTTCATTCCACATAGATCGACCACACTTAACCTCAGGACCGTCTTTTCGGTATTAAACAGGATATCCCCCACCACACCTGCAGCGATGGCGCTGCCTGATGCTAAGAAGGCCTTTGACTCTTTTGAATGGCCATTCCTTTTCGTGACACTTCGTAAACTGGGCATACCCAACAACTTTATTACACTGATCTCCCTTCTCTGTTCTTCTCCTACGGCTAGCTTTGAGTAAACAGGTTTCTATCTGACCCTTTTCCAATTTCGCGTGGCACTCGACAGGGCTGCCAGCTGTCGCCGTTGCTCTTCATAGTGGCTATGGACCCTTTGGTCAGGCATCTACAGGAGAAACATATGCATTGAGGACTTCGGTTCCGCCTTGGCCCACTGCTCCAGTCCATGTATGCAGATGATATACTGCTTTTTATCAGAAACCCTAATGACAATCTGCAACCTTTCATTGACGAAATTTGCACACTTTGGTGACATGTTAGGAATATGCATCAATTGGGACAAGTCTGTACTTTTCCCCCTTCCTGAAATGACTATCCCTGCCAGTGGTTTCTTCTCACTCCGTTGGACCTCAGACATTACCAAATATTTAGGAATTGCGCTCCATAGAAACAAAGAACAAATAATTTGCTTGAACTATGGGCCTGCGATGGACAAGCTACTTACGCAGGTAGATCGTTGCATAGGCCTGCCACTTTCCATGGTTGGCCGCATAGCCCTCATAAAAATGAATGTTTTCCCTCATTTTTTATATTTATTTGCAAACATACCTATACCTCTAACTAAGGCCTTTTTTTCGCAGTTACGTGGTGAATTGATCTGGTTGATCTCGGCTGGCCGTTGGCCATGAATAGCCTGGGGCACAGTTACACTTCATTATGAGTGCGGGGGGTTGCGGTCCCTGACATAAACTTATACAACTTGGTCGCACAGGCCCAGTATGCATACCATTGTTTCCACCCTGATGCACCCATGCTGTTTAATAAACCCAAACAAGACTTGTCCGACCCTACCCGACTAAATGCTAACTTCCCGCAGGGTATCAGGCTAGACCCTGACGATATACAAACGCTGTTTACCACCTGTTGGGCCTGGCAGAGGTTAGCTTCTGCACTGGGACTCTGTACTCACCTACACTCCCAATAGCCCTAAACCCATGATTCCATCCACATCCCAGAAAAATAATCCTATACACCCCACGCAAACTGAAGCTACACACATTTGGAGATTTATTCCCGGGTGGACATATGGTGATGCTCACCAACTTTTCTGTGCATGCTGAAATGACCTACATGGACAGATTTCTTATAAATAGGCTGTTGGGTGCCCTGCGTATGACAATCCCGTCTTTCCCAATCCCCCCTGACGAATTCACACCTCTCACTCTATTGATCACTGATCACGACGGATCACACCTGGTCACTAAACTACACCGTGCCTGCATGGCACTCAAACAGATGGAGGACACAGGGGCATGGCGTCACTGGGAGGAGGACCTTGGACAACCTTTCACTGATAAAGAATGGCCCTGTAACCTTGAGCAAATAAAGAGAGTCTCTTCCAATCACCGACAAAAACTATTGCATTTTAAATTTGTTCAAAGATATTATATCATGCCTATTGAACTGGCTAAATTCGACCCCCTACAAATCTTCTCAGTGCCTCAAGTGTCATTCATTTGTTGCTGATTTTGCTCATATAACCTGGAACTGTCCGGTAATATCCACTTACTGGACCTCAATATTCCAGATGCTGTCCAACATCACCTCCAAATCATTTGTACCTTCCCCCAAAATGGCCCTGTTAGGAATCGTCTCTGAATCTCTACCTGCTACTGCAGGTTTACAGCAATAGCATTACTGTTACCCAAAAGGGAAATTGCAATATGCCAGGGGGGCTAGCAATGCCCCACAAAAGAGGCCTGGTTTCGCAGCATGCCATATTGTGATATGCAGAACGAGATCTGTTTTTTAAAAGATTGAATAAAGTCTTGTGATTGATACAGCTGTCAAGTTACTGCTAGTAAGTTTACAATCATATTTTACCTAATGCACACATAGAAGACACCACCATAATCAGGGCAGGGCCCTCTGCATCAGGGAGACCTCTGTATGGAAGGGATCCATTCTATTCCAGCAACATAAATATTGCCCACACTATACACACTGCTTTCTACCTGTTTGTTTTTCATATCCTACAGGCACCACGATCTGCTTGAGGGCTATTGACTCCACTTCTGAAGAGGAAGAGAAATGTTACTGAGGATGAGACAGCCCTTGTAGTTAAATCTGTGGTAAAACATAATAATCCACTACTTGAGCTACTTTTGTTCACCCTCAGTGGAACACAGATGGCAGCCTTAAGGCAGAGGTGACAGCTCTCTGAATGCATTGTCAAGGAGACTTGCACACCAAGGGGATATTAAGAAAAGTGCCAGAATGAGAAGAGGCAAGTGAAGGAGAAATTCTCCAGGATTAAGTTGGCTCAATCTCTTCCTTGAGGGAAACCCTTCTCTCATTTCTGTCTCACCCACATCAAAAAGCTGTCCTTTCTGCAATGCACTCGTGCCAGATATATGGACTGCCTTTTTCTAAAAACACTACTGTGGTGCCAGGTTAGATTCTAATCCCTCTCACTAAAAACAAAAACCAATCACTCACCCATATCTACCTTTCACTCATAGTTTTGAATATATATTCCTTTTATTTCTACATACAGCAACTCTTTCAAATAGATTGGTTACTTTTGCTGGGGTATTAGAAGTGTACCAGGTCTACACTCATGGCAGGCATTTGAACATAATCCATCTATAGAGGTGGGTCGAGCCAACAAAGCCGGAGCTGAACCAAGGGTGTGGTTTGGCTCTAAGAACCCATACACCAGCTGAGCCATGAAAGTGTTTCATGTAAATCCGCACATAAAAAGGTAGGACAGTCTTTTTATGCAAGTAGCCTCTACCACTAGAGCGGAGACTCTGCAGTTCTAAAGATACTACTTGTAAAATTAATTTGTGAATAGCAAAACATAGTAAATTTACACAGAACTTTCATTTCACCTTTGTGAATCAGCCCCAAAACGTTTTTGTACAGCTTGTATTCTGAACTCAAGTGTCCGAAGGTGCTTTCATATGTGGTAATGAAGAAAAAGGAGGTTCCTGGAAATAAAATATGTGCCTAATATATGTCTTTGTTTGTGAACAGGAGTCGGAATGGGTAGGCCCAGCAACAGGGTATCTTTTCTATCTGGAGATGTGGCACGATTTCTCACAATTCTTTTCATTCCGCCAATGTATTGACAGAGACATCTTGAAAAAGTAGGATGGAGTGTCCTTGAAACATTAAGGATTCTTGTTTGCGAGATGCTGTTAAGATGTTCTCCTTCATTTGGAAATTGTGAACTCAGGTGAGCAAGTCGGGGGCCAGGTTACTTTGTTGCTGGTAAGCTGAGTAGAGTCTGTGGATATGGTCCCGGTGGACCGGGGCATCTTTAGGGAGCTGGAGTAGGTGTGAAAAAAGAGCCTAGAGGTGAGCCATGAGATATGGGGCTAAGCTTGTTTCTGCAAAGCCTCTAATACAGATATTGTAGCAGCGAGATTGGTTTTCTAGGTCATCAAGCTTATTCAGCAGTGAGCGTTGTTGACATTCCAATGCTTCTATCCGTGTAGTGCGATCATTATTCTCCGGGGTTTTATCCATCACAGTAGTCTCTATTTGGTCCAAATGTGACTCCATATTATAGAGATTGATCAAGGTTTTATAAAACTCTATTGTTGAAATATTGTCTGAGAGAAGTGATGTCTTTGCGGAACAGACACTTATAATTATGTGTTGCCGCATAGTGAAAGGCCTCCGCAAAGCTTGACTGGTCACCTTTCTGTTGCTTTTTGCCATATTTGGGTATTACATCAGTATTATTGAGGTGAAAACTATGTCCAGATAGTGTTACCAAATGTAAAAATGGCAAAATAACAAAGTAAATAAATCACAAAATGTGCTATATCACACTACATAATTTTCTTTTTCTTGCCACATAATTCAGTCAACCCTGCCACATGATTTGGTCCTCCACTGCTGTATAATTCCAATGACCCTGGCCTTATTTGGCCCCTCATACTGATGGACCCTGTGCAACTGATTAAGCAACAAACAAAATAGCTGCTGAGGAGCTAATAAATGCTGGAACTGATGGAGTCAGAGTGCTTTTTAACACAGGCTTGGAACTTGTAGCTATATAAATACACAAGATACTATTCCCCACTGTGAAAATCAGGATTTAATTTGGTGATTCTCTGGTCACATACAGAAATATGCAGTGATTGCTTTAGTTAACTGTGGTTTATAATGTAAGAGAGCATATATTCCAAATATGTGTTTAATTTGCTTTGTTCTTTTTATTTATTGTGTGCGTGGTTTATTTTATGTTAAATTATCTGAAGGTGAAAAAGTTACATAGTTACTCAGTATATTGTTTTTAGCTTTCAGCCTCGTCACCCTACTCACTAACTGTGCCCCAGTCCGCAGGATTACAGTTGCACAATTTTTCTGCAGTTTGACCTCTGCATATAAAAGAAGGCAGCCTGAGAACGTGCCAGATAAACTTTGCCGCTTACATGCCATCTTCATTTACAAGTCCTTCCTTGCAGATGCAGTTCTGTCCCCCTGGGAATGCAGTCATGGCCCCCGAGGGGGCGCACCCGACCGTTTGAAGATCTGCGCTATAAGGTGTTTTCTGAGGTCAGACCCCTAGTCTTCCTCTTTTGCCCTCTATGGGTTTGTCCCCAAGAGTGCCCCCCTGTCCTCGTAACTGTTCTCCTGGAGGGTGCACTAATCTTTTATCCTCTATTGTCCTTCTGTGGGTAGTTTGTTTAGGTGTACGACTCTTGGCATCGATGTAGTGGTTGGGGGTCTCATTCTCTCTCCTAGCCCCACTGCTCACCTTCCTTGGTGGATTGTGGTAGTTACTTGGGCCCTCAGCAGCTCCTGATGTTGCCTGACCTTGGAGCAATCTGGTTTCAGGGGCCACGGGCATGTGCTACCTTTCATATGCTGGGTGCACCCCCTTATCTGTTCTGGGGTTGTGGGGGGCAGAATTGATCACAGGGCGTCCTGTCTGATCCCAGGCTCTTTGGGGCAATATGCGGTGGGTCTTCTAGCTGCTCGCCTGTGGGGCCCCTGCTTATATCAGTCACATTGTCACTTGGCCGGCCCGATTTGGATCCTCTGAGGGGAGCAGCTGGAGCCGGGTCTCACGCCTCTCAGCCGGCCCCCCTTAAATTGACCTTGCGGGTCAGCAACAATCTGTTCTAGGAGCTGGAGGTGTGACCTACCTCTGGTCCGCCACAGGCACCACCACATTCTCCAACCTATTTTGGGCCTGGACAGGCTGTCCCAATGGGTGGAGAGTCCTCCAACTGCCTGCCTGGGGGCCCATCTCCCCTTGATGATACTGGTTGCAGGGTGGACTCGGATGGGGGTTGAGCCAAGTCGGTGACCCCACCAGGACCTTCGTGACATTCTGCAGGCCTTTCAGCTGCTGCTTTGCAGCTCCTGCTGCCATCTTGCTCGCTCCACTGCATGGTCCTAGGTTGCAGCTCGCCCAGCTCCAATTTCAGGCCTCCAGCCTCTCGCCTCCTCGGTGATGACGGGGGAGGGCGTTTAAGGGGGGAGGGGGTCCTTCACTATTAGGTTGTGTTGCAGTACGCTGGCAGATATATCATTTGAGAGGGTTATGAGCTCCAGTGTGCAAAGCTCAGGGTAGACATGTCTTGCCTAGTCTCCTCCGTGGCCACACCCCTCCACTCAGTGTCATCATAAGGATTTTGGGGCCTGAAGACGCAACTATCTTGGGGCCCCTATTCACAACAGCTACATTTTATTGCCCGTTTTCTGCTAATTCATGTCTGTGATCCTTAACAAAATTGAATTCTATTTAAAAGGCTGAGATACAGTAATAGGCAAAAGTTAAGTATAAAGTTGTCTTTACGGAGCCCCTTGGAAGGTGGGGGGCCTTGGGAAATTGCCCACTTTGCCCATGTCTTAAAATGGCACTGTACCCACTTTATCTTCCCTCTCTTCTGTTTTCTCTCGTTGTCAAAGCAGCCGCAGCCATTGACATGGCAGAGCACAGCTCACTTTAAGTGTGGATTCTCTTTAGAACATTTCTTACACATATAGAGATTTGTAACATGCACATGTTGCATATATCTGTTGGCAATCAGACAGAGGCAATCATAAATGACAATTTTCATGGGGCCTACTCGATCTCTAATCCTTTGGGGGTAGATTGAACATCAATTGTTTAAAATACCTCTCGTCTTCCGCTCAAACAATCTGTGGTGTTGCCCTTCACATGGTGACTGTGGGCGTGATTCAGAGTTTGCTGGATAGAGTACTCCACCTCATTTGGGGTGGAGTACAATGTCCATTAAATTGATGGTCCGCCGGCTCTATTGAGAGTCAGGCAGGCCATCATGTTTCTGATGGTGGTGTCCCCACTGGCTCCGCTTTTGGAAACCTTGCAGATGGCCCAATGGAATTGAGGCCATGGGTGTAGGTAAGTCCGATTATCTGCCATATTTAGATCCGGCAGCACGCCTTCCAGAGGCGTTGATTCACAGTTTGCTGGGAGAAGATGTCACTTACTTTTGTAATACTCCTGATTCACTTTGAATTCCAGGAGTAAATCAGCAGTACTGGTGTGGTAAGTCGCAACAAAATCTTTGTATATTAGGGCCCAGTAGCTACGTGTTCATTTCTAATAGAAAGTATGAAACACAGTGCACAATGCAGATCTTTCCACTAACCCACTTTCTCACTGCCAAATTTTGCAAGGAAAGTTGAGAAAGGTTTTTAGATGTGATGAACGGTAAACTCATTTACATCTAGGTAATGAGTGCTGCTGATGGTGCTAGATTTCTCACCTGAAGCTAATAAAATGTATTAAATTCAAACTAGATTAATGACATCTTGTCAGTGGCTAATACTGCAGCACCAGGTGAGAAATTCTGACTCTCGAAAGGCAACGCTGAAAGAGCAAAATCACTATCACTTCAGAGTCTTGAATGTAGGAGACAGGGAGCAATTGGGTATAGGATGAAGATATGAATTTCAAGGATACTGTAGATAAATTAAAGGCGGGTAAAGCTGGAACCAAAAAAATACAATCATTTTAAAGAAAGAGGATTGAACTGTGGATAATTATGTAGCAGGCTCAATAATACATATTTAGACACAAGAGCAATGAGTTGGGTTTCAATTAAGGAGGACTTTGCTTGGCAAAATACTTGCACGACATACTGGCCCAGTATTGATGGTATGTTTCCTAGTTTAATTTTACATAAACCATGGTGCACACACACATTTATCAACACCTTTTACATTTCAAATATAATATAGATTATAGTTATTTTACAGTGGTTCAACGTGTTATTTACTTTTATTCTAGGAAAGGAAAGGCCCGGGGTATTGCAAAGACTTTATATACCATAGAACTAACCTACTAGTTCTGGACAGAATTGGACAAACTAGGCCACCTACAAATTCCTGACATTCCTAACATTGTGGATAAACTGTATGTTGGGCCTGATACTCATCAGGTAGCACTTCCCTAAACCTTTTGCTTTTGCCGTCTGGGTTTTACTGATTCTCTTCTTTTTTTTTTTTAAACATAGTTTATTGTTTTTTTGCGCAACCACACATAAAGCCTTACACAATTTGTTTCACCATACTTCCTGAAAATAAAGCACAAGCCCCCCGCCAATCATACAATACCTAACGCAGGGTCATAAAAATCCCTCCCAGTCTATACAACGCATAAACCAATAAGCTACATAACAAAACCTCTACCCCTAAACACTATGAAACTTCTAAATTCCCTCCCCCCCTCAGTCCTCATCAGCAACGCATGCGGCCGTCTCTGCCCCCTGATATCGTACAGTCCAAGGAATACCAATGTGTCGAGTTATGTGATGTGCCCAGTTTGCTCCGGGGTCATCCCCTCATCCCCTGCTCGGTCGTCTCCCTCCACGCCTGGCTCATAATCTCGCAGTGCCTGCACTAACGCCTCCCACGCAGCTGCCGCCTCCAGCGCCTTATCATCGTTGCGCCTATGAGCCCATTGATATCGCAGCGCTCCCTCGCTGGCGGCCCATTTAAGAAATTCCCCCTCCATCGTCTACTAGTGGGATCCCCTGTTGCCTTCCACCTCTTCGTGATTTCTCGTTTTGCTAATATAAGTTCCTTATCTACGAATTTGCTCGTGATTTTAGTTTTGGGCGTGTGTGGGAACCAATGCAGTATACTGACAGCCATATCAAACTCCAGCCGCCTCTCTGTCACCTCATTCAGGGTATCTCCCACCTCTTTCCAGTAAAGCCCCAGCGCTGGGCAAGACCACAGCATATGATTCAATTCCACCCCAGTTCTCAGACATCTGGGACACGCCGCCTCCTCAACTTTAAAATATTTCTGGCTTTTTCCAGGCGTCAAGTATGTTCTGTGGAGTATGTAGAAGTGCACTAGCTGGAACCTTGCGTTTCTCGTGCTCTTCCAGGCCCGTCTCACTATCTGTGCCCAGGCCGTCTCAGGGATATTTCTGCCTAGATCATTCTCCCACTTCCCCCTCAGTTCAGCTCGGGGCTGGGTTTTACTGATTCTCTTGTGTGGCCTCCGGGCACTGGGCACTGTCACACTGTAAATACAAGGTGAAAGTGCACTTGTCCTTCCTACCCGTGTTGGGAAGTGGCGCTGACTCAATGATCTGAAACACAGATCTGTCCGTCATGGCTGACCGGTGTGTGTGCACTGGCATCTATTGTGACAAAACGCTTGAGAAGCCTGCCATTGCAGGCCACTGTAGGTGCACACCCACACCTATGGTGCGCATGATTGTGTGTGCAGCCTGCCATCACTGCCAAGTGCATGAGCACTGACACACATATTAGTTAAAGCTGCATCCAGTCTGCGTTGCAGACTCGAGTGGGCGCACTTGCACCCCTGGTGCTGGAGACTATGTGTTCAACCTGCCATCGCTGGTCTGTGTTTGAATTAGCACACGTGCTCCCAGGTAGTGAGGAATACCTGTGTGTGTTTTCACTACCTATGAGGCTTGCTCTTCCCATAGGTTAACATGGGGAAGTGTTCAAACTGCAGTAGTGGATTGCAGTAGAGCAGGCTCATGATGTTTCCTATCAATGAATTCTCCATGCCAAACCCTTTCCAAAGGTAAAGGGGGTTTTGACATAACTCGCTTAGAAATGCCACTTATAGAACATGGACATTTCTATGCTCTAAGAGTCTTGTGTCCCGTACTGCCTGGCTCCTGTGGACATCAGGTGTTGGTGAGCACATCTGTGCATTCCCCAGTGACCATCATAAACCATGGGCATCCCACTAGAGTGACAAGACCTCTGCCATTTGGGGGGCCACATGGGATAGATTGGAGGGAGAGGTTTTGACACTTAGCCTCTGGGGGCCAGATCACAGTCCCACTAATGATTAAGTTCTGCATTCTATGACCCCATGGCAGACAGGCCTATTATTTAGGGGAGAAATCTGCGGTTCAAAGGGAAACCCCCTGAACACCCATAACATCAAAGAGCCACAATAGTATTGCTATGTGTGCCATCCTTCAGCAAAGGGTGAGATATGCTTATGAGGACATGGGACCGGAGAACCCGGACAGGGGGGTGCACATTGCCAGAGGACTCTGTTACGCACATGGAGGATAACTGCCCATGAAGGGGACTGTGTGCCTTTTCTTAATAGTGGCTGGCCTGGGCCAAAGACCTGCTGAAGTGTGGTGCCCTGAAGTGTGGTGTCCAAGGGCCATCTGCAGACCTCTCGTTCTCTCGGAGATCTCAGGGACACCAAAGAACTCCTATGAGGGATCTACTCCATCTGGAGAGCTGTGCTCTCTCAAGTACCCACATCGGCTACAGAATCCCATCAGGTAGCGCGGTGTGAGCATGGAATTATGACTTGTGTGTGGACCGGATTGTCCAGTGCAGAGCCCCAGAAATCTTGCCCGCATCTAAGGCGTATGGTGCCTGTACTGCAGGGACCCTGACACTCATAAGAGTCTAGTTGGTGGTGGATTCACCGGTTGTGAGATCTTGTATGGTCCGTTTCGTCAATCATGCCGCATCTCACTTGTGCGACACTCAAATTACATGCTCATTGCGTGTGGTGTCTGAGTCACAAGAGGCGACCCTCGGAGTTGGGGGTGTACCCATAGTAGTGTCTCATTCTATCTCACGTGGCTCTGCTGAACTTTCACCTGTGTGTGTGGCCGGACTGGTCTGGTGCAACCTGCATCATTGTGCACCAGATATTGTGCCTCATTTCGAGGGAGATACGGAAGTATCTGGTGTGACCCATACAACACACACCAGACGTGGATTGCCTGGGCATGACCCTGATCATCGTGTACCTCTGGGGGTGCCTCCTTCTAACGAGATGCTCCCCTGTGTTACTCCCTATTCATATCGGTTGTTCCCTTTTGACCCTCATCACAGAGGACCAACTCCCCTCTCCACACCTGGCCCCTCCCGAAAGCATCTTGGCACCAGGTAGTAGTGATAGAGATTGACTGGGTTGAAGGAACTCTTCTGAGACAGTTTAGAAGTAAGTTAAGAGACTGCGTGACTCCATTGTGTTTTGAGACCTGTGGGTGAATTTCCTGAGAGACTGCTGAACTTCATTTGTTTACCTCTACCTCCCACTTAAAACTTGCTACATATCTCCACCTGCTTCCCGAGGACCCAGACTTACAGTGACTTCGGCCGCGTGCGACCTAGTATCAGGGAGGTGGGCTGGTTATCTTCCATCTCGGGGTATAGAACAATTGGTGTGAACCAGAGAGTGGAGGGAGGCTGGGTCCACGGAATCTGCAGGGTGTTATCCATTAATCTGCTGGGTACCAGTACAAGTGCGTATGAGTGAGAGAGTGTTCCGTATGGACTGGGCTGGTATGTGTCGCATCGTGTATGGGTGCGGAGTGAGTGTGTGAGTGGGAGTGATAGCGGACTGCCTACGATTCCCGACACTGGCTGGCGTTGCTGCTTTATACATTGATTTTTTGCCAAAAGCACAATACATTTGACATTGGGTTTACCCTCATGGCTCTGGCCCGCAGTGCTGCTAAAAAGTGTTCTCGTTTCATGTATGTACATCTCTTGTGTCCCGGGTTTACCCAATAACTGTGCAGGACTGTATTATCAGGATTGCTAAGGTGGGCCTGGGGTGGGCAGCGTGTCTGACTGCATAAGGGTGCTTTTTCTCCATGTGGCAGGGGGGTTAGATTAGGAAATGCCCACAGTGTGCATACTATTGATATCATAACGATAGGAGTAGACCTAGGACTGCTAGTAATATTTCCAAATGTGTTTTATGCCATAAAGTATATGATGTTCATGTGTATAATTATTGAACACGTATGTTGAATATAAATATGAATGCATACTATGTGAAGTCTCTTTTGTGATGCTTAGTGTATGTATTGCGAGTGACTGCTGTGCCTTTGATTTACACATTGCCTCTGAAGAAACCTGACTGCTTAGTGCCAAGCTACCCAACAGTGAGCACAGATTTTATGGCGAATGTAATTACCCGCCCTTGACGGGAGCGGTAGGTTATGCCTGGTTGGGGGCATCCCTTCAGCCAACCAGAAAGTGCTTGTTCAAACACTGTTGGAATTATTTCTGTCCAAATCTACCCTGACCAAAGACTGTTACTGGAAGGCTTTGACAATTTTACATGTGGCCCTGTATGCACTTACAATGCCACTGAGGAGCATCCCCTGCTTCAGACAAGAACTATCAAAAGGAGCCTCAGAATCCTGGCAGAACTCATGAATTCAATTCACGACACAATGTTTGAAATTGAGAATCCAAGAGCACTGTAGAGCCATATTAAATGGAGACACCAGATATCCTATGGCTGAACATTTTAGACAGGTCCATCCGACCGATCTCAGATTTTGGTTTGATGGGATTGAGCATGTTAGGACGTGCAACAGAGGAGTGGAAAAAGAGCTATTTCTGAAACAAAACTACGCTAAATGGATCTGTCGACTACGGGTAATTATCTGTGGTCATAATACCGATGATGAATTTCATTACTTTCTAAGTTAACTATAGGGGTGTGACATCAAACTTTTCCAATTGATAATCGTAACAACATGTTTCTTTTTCATCCAATACTAAGACTAGTTTATTAATTCCACCAGACTAGTGGTTCTTGTCTTGAGTTTCCAATCATTCCCCACTTTCTTTATGAAAAGGGACATTCCATTTCTAATATAGCTGTTTAAATGCTTCTCTGCGACATACATGAAGATTTTGTTGTTTATTTATTGGTCTCTTTGTCAGATAAAATGTTTTTTTAACAATTTTGTGTCACGAATAAAGTTGGGTCGCGATTGCTGGTTATACTTGTATGTCAAGTGTAACCAGCGCAACTCCAGTGTAAGTGCGTTATTACTACTGGTTGAGTTCCATTAACTATCATTGAACTATGTTCATTCTCTATCACAACATGCGACAAGGCCTTTATTATATATTTTTTATTTTTATTTTCATTTTCACTAAATCCTGATTTAATTACAATGTTTATCTATCGATTCTTTTGTCCCATAACTGTTAGGTCGCGAGTACTTTATGTACCTCAATTTTGATTTATCCAGCTCGGTTGCAGGGCACTTTACCTCTATCGCCTTTTCTATTTTCCTCACTATTTTCATTGACTGTCTTCTGATCTGCTCCCCCACATCATGCTCACGTTTTTGGGCTATAATCCATAGGTCACTTTTAAGGAGTTGGCCGCGTGAATGTTCAAAGATGGCCGCAACATTGTGATTGCTGACTTAACAAGATGCGGCGTTTGTGGGCATGTAATGGAGATGATATCACCTATGCTTCCTTTTATTAATTTAGTAATATTTGATTGCTGACTCAACATGAGGCGGCGGAGGTTGGCATTTAATGTAGAATTTATCACCTTTGTTTCCTCTTAATAATTTAGTACATATATAGATTTTGACTTTGCACTCCTGTTAGATTGCGGACCGGAGCATCTGGCAGCTGGACACCATTTAATGTCAGACTCTTGACAGTATACATCATCTAAGATGGCCGCATGTTGCACTGGCACTCATTGAGGATTTGAGGCTATGGTTGTGGCCATGATCGGGATCTGCATTGACCAAATTGGGGGCCATGTGATACGTTATGCTATTGTTTCACACTTGCAGTTGATTGGGTTCGCTGGTTATTTAAACGCATCATAATGGCGCAACGTTTGAACATACAACGAACCGCAGTTACACGTGAAAGGACACTTATCAAGGTACGTAGAGAGAGGGTTGGGTTTCTTCTTTGAATGTGAGCTATGGTATTCTTAACGGATATGGTAATGGGACTAGCTAATGGCTGTTGAAGCAGTGAGGGTCCAGTTTTAGGTAATGTCACTAAGGACACTATCGGGATTTAGGATGGATTTCTCCTCTCCCTATGTTATTTTGTCCTACTGGCCTTGCAAATTTTGTGTTGATACATCTGCCCATGGACAATGGTTTACCAATGGTAATATCCCATTGGGTTTTGGGATTAAGTGGCCTTTAATTGTGCGAATGATATCCGGTACTGCCATGAAAGTTGGCTGGGCTCGAGCTCAATGACGGGTGTATTCGGCAGATTCCATCCATGGCGAAGATTCAGGGTCGCTTTTCACGTGACCTGGGGGTCTTGGCCTCAGTTTTATTTTATTGTGCCAGGGGGATTACTATTATGTCTGTTGTGTGTTGTTTGTTTTGTTTATTTTCAGCCTTTTTTGCCCTACTGCCCATGTGAAATTTGTGTCAGTGCACCTATTCATAGATAATGATTCACTGTGATTTTTATCGAAACACTCAGAAGATTCCGCCCATTGTGGTGATTCAGGGTCGTTTTTAACTTATTAATGCCCTTAGCCCCAGTTCTGTTTTGCCAGGGGGTTACTATTGCTCTTCCTGTTAGTTGATTGTTCTGCTTACTATCATTTAATAATCCTACCCGCGCTCCAAAGAAGTATTTTCCTCCTTTTTTGCACATCAGGTGGTATAAATTGACCCGCACTCTAATTAAGTGTGTTCAATTGTTTTCAAACCAGGTGTCATACATCGGGCGTAGGATTTCCCAATTATTATAACAGTTACTGCTGGATCATTACGGATTTGTATGGCATAATAGCCTACTCAAATATAGTGGGGAGTATTTGAATTACTATTCTAAAACAACTATCACACTCTTTTTACTTAGGTAGATATGACATAATTTAGCAACACATTTCTCTCATGTGGCTCCTGTGGACTCCCTGTTACCCTATTTGGAGCTTATTCAATTTTTCTTCTACTCTTCTATTCTGCTGTGATCTGTCCCAGCTATATTAGAATGATTTTGACTTTTCACTATTCAATGATTCTTTTCTATTCTATTTAATATGGTAAAGAGTCATTTTTTTTTGTTTAAGAAGTTTTTATTGAATTTTCAGAGAAAGAAAAAAACAAATGATACAATAAACAAATATTCCAATATAGTGCCATAAAGAAATAATATATAAACGAGATTGGTTTACAATAACTGGGCAGTCAAAAAAAAAGGATCAATAATAGGGTAATTAAGGAAAGGGCACTGGTAAATAGGATAGGAGGGAAAGGGGGGAGGAAAAGAGGAAAGACCGAAGAGAAGAGAGAGAAAAAGAGAAAAGAGAAAGTCAGAGAGAAAAGAAAATGAAAAGAAAATGAATTATCACATGGGAGGGTGCGAGGAAAGATAAGTAGTAAAAGGGAGCCAAAGAAGATCAACTTTGATTTTTTGGGAAATAGAAGAGGAGGAAACGGAAGCAATCCTATGTTCGTCACAAATAAAATTCCACCAAGTAATTGACGACAGTTTAGAATTGTCTTTCCATGCAGACAGGATCACTTTAAATGCTAATGCAATAAAAAGATCAAATAACCTAGAACTAGGTAAAGTAGTTTCCATATCAGGAGCTAAAGAACCTAAAAAGATATTTACAAAAGTTAAGGTAGCATTAAAGTTGAAAACTAACATGCATACATTCCAAATTGAATTCCAAAAAGATAGAACAGATGCACATTCATATAGCTGATGAACTAATGTACCAGTTTCGGTAGAGCAGGACCAGCAAAGAGGAGAGGATGTAGGGGAAAACTTACAAATAGCAACAGGAGTAATAATGGCTCTATGATACAGAAAAAACAGAGATTGGGTTATCCTGGCTGCAGCCGAAACTTTAAATAATTTCGACCATAATTTGTCCCAACTATCAATAGAAAGAGAGATGGATAGATGCATTTCCCATGCACTCTCAATGTTGGATTTAGAACGAACATTGGCATTAGATAACAATAACTTATAAACAGTGGCAGCTTTAAGTTTATGCGCCGGGAATAGAGAATATAATGGTGAAGAGGGTATTAAAGGGGGTGAAACTGATGGGAGAGAGTAAGTAACTAATTGGGTTTGTATAGCATTAGAGATAATAATGTATTCCTTGTAAAAGGAGTCAGGGAGCTGATATCGTGTCTGTAGTTCTTGGAAGGAGATGATAGAAAACCCATTCAAAAACTGATGCACAAAAAAAATCTCCTTTTCCTTCCAGTATTTGTAGTAAAAAGATCTACCTTTATATTTAAGAAATTTGTTATACCATAGGGTAGAAGTTAAAAAACATTGGATAGGGGATAGGTCTTTAAGAAATGTATTGCAGAGCAATTCACGGGAGTATTTTAATACAGGGCTTTTAGACAAAAAGGTGCAGTTGGACATAAATGTAACATGCTGAAACTGAAACTCTTTTAAAAGCGACCGCTCAAAGATAATCCAACGAGGTATAGGCGTATCCCCAAAATCGAAGGCCAATGAGAAAGATTGTTTAATCAAGAAAGCAGAGTGGTACATTTTAAAATTAGGAAAGCGCACTCCCCCCGCTTCCTTGGGGCGAATAAGTTTGTTCAAAGCAATGCGGGAGTGTTTATTGTTCCATAAAAATTTGATACATAGAGAGTTTAATTGGGAAAAAAATGTGTTAGGGATTTTGACAGGGAGCATAGAAACCGTATAAAGGATATGAGGAGTGACCATCATCTTAATAGTATCTAGTCTACCCCACCATGATAAAAATAAGGGGGACCACACGAGCAGAAGAGATTTCAATTTATTCATTAGTGCGTTAAAAGTGAATTTAATAGTATCCGCTATATTAGAGGCAAACCAAATGCCAAGGTATTTAATTTTGGAAGGACACCATGCAAAGGCAGTATCCGCAAACATAAATTGATAACATATCAAATTTAAAGGGAGAACCTCCGTTTTGGATAGGTTACGTTTGTACCCAGAAATGGAAGAGTAAAGGCGGACTTCCTCTAAAAAAGGGGGAAGGGATTCACTTGGATTGGACATGTATACCAATATATCATCTGCGTAGGCAGATATTTTAGTTTCAACAGAAGCAGAGGCAAAACCTTTAATTTTGGGATTGGTTCTAATACGCTCAAGGAAGGGTTCCAAACATAGGATAAAGAGTAATGGGGAGAGAGGACAACCTTGTCTGGTGCCTCTAGATAGGGGGAAAAATTGAGAAAATTGGTTATTAACAAAAATGCTAGCCCTCGGACATGAGTATAACAGTTTAATAAAAGAAATAAAATTAGGGCCAAAACCAAACCATTGTAGTGTATGAAACATAAACTGCCAATTTATACGATCGAATGCTTTTTCAGCATCCAGAGACAAAGCAGCCAGAGGATCTTTATAATTTTTACCATGGGACAGGATGTTCATGAACATTCTAGCATTATCGGAAGCCAATCTTCCTTTGACAAAACCCACCTGGTCAGTCTTGATCAGAAGGGGTATGATATTATCAAGCCGTGACGCAATAATCTTAGCGAAGATTTTGCAGTCATAATTGATTAGGGAGATTGGGCGAAAATTTTTACAAAAAGAGTGGTCCTTATCAGGCTTAGGAATAATGACGATCAAGGCATCCATAAAGGAGCCAGATGCTTTCGCGTCAGTAATAAAGGAATTAAACAGCTGCAATAATTTAGGGGCAGATAAAGATTTGAAAGTACAATAAAACTCCACCGGTAATCCGTCCGGACCAGGGGCTTTTGACTTCTTTAAAGCTTGTAGGGCAGTAAGTATCCCTTGTAAAGTAATATCCGCCTCTAAAGCGGAAAACTCAGCATTCAGAGACGGAGGAGCAGGGAGTCCAAAAAAAAAATTATCAAGATTATGAGAGGAGGGAAATGTATCATCTGAATAAAGAGATTGATAGTAGTCATGAAAGACCGCTGCAATTTCTTCATCAGAGGACACCAGATTATTAGTGGATTCATCCATGATCGGACCAATGGTCTTACGTTCAGAGCGAATTTTTAAGTAATTCGCTAGCATTTTACCTGCTTTATTTTGCCCTCCGTGAAATTTAGACTTTATTCTAAGTAAAACATTGCAGGCATCAACAGTCGCAATTTTGTTAAGGTTGGTTTTGGCAGTAATTAAATTCTTTAGTGCGTCTGCATTTTTGGAGGAGAAATATTCATGCTCTAATTTTTTCAGCTGTTGTAATTGGTCCTCATACTTTTTCACATTGGCCTTCTTTTTCCGGGACACAAAAGAAATAGTGAAAGCACGGAGAGCCGCCTTAAAAGCGTCCCAATTGTTAGGAATGGAGGTGTCTGATGGGTTGTTAAAGGTAAAAAATTCATTAATAAAGGAGGTGGCTTCTTTAAGATAAACTGTATCCGATAACAGGTGAGTGTTAAACTTCCAGCGATTAAATTTGGTGGAGGTAAGTGAAAGGTCAAAAACAGCATAGACAGGGGCATGATCTGAGATAAAAATAGAGCCAATTTCAGATTTTTGGATAGATGGAAGAAGGGATTTGCTAACCAAGATATAATCAATTCTGGATCGGGTTTGGTGTACATTAGAAAAGAACGTATATTCCAATAAATCAGGATTACAGGTTCTCCAGACATCATACATTGGGCGAGAGGCAATGGCCGGTTGAAAGGATTTATGGGTCTTATCCGGTTGAAATTTGTACTTTGATAAGCGATCCGAAAAAGGATCCAACCACTGATTAAAGTCGCCTGCTACAATAATATTAGGACAGTCAGCAGTGGAGAGGAGAATTTTGATGTCATTCCAGAATTTTGGATCCGGTTTCACAGGGCCATAAATGTTTAACAAAACTAACGTTTTATTGTATAAAACAATCTTGGCCATTACCCATCGACCTGCATCATCATTTTGAGAAGAATTTATTTGCACAGACAAAGTTCTGTGGAACAATATGGCAACCCCCCCTTTTTTGTTAACAGCAGGAGAAAAAACAACTTGGCCTACCCACTGCCTTTTTAATTTCAGCGACTCAACATCATTACAATGAGTTTCTTGAAGAAAGGAAATTTGAGAGTTGAGTTTAGATAAATGAGAAATTACCTTTTGTCTTTTAACAGGATTTCCAAGACCACGGACGTTCCACGTAACAAAATTACACATACGCGAGGGTCAGGGGAATGAGATACACATGGTGTGGAAATACTTCAAAGATATGACGACACTGGAAAACAAAATGCGCATAGAAGTTACAAAAGGAAACAACAAAACATAAAACCACATTACTAAGAAAAATCAACAAGCCCTTGGCAATGGAATAAATAAAGAGAGGTCTAAAAGCGCCACAACCAAGGAGAAATGAAGAGAAAAAAACAAAGAGGAAACATGGGAAATCACGAAAGAGGAAAAGAGTGACGCACCAACCAAAGAAAGACTGAAGTAAGAAAGTGTGAGAAAGAGCAGGGGAAAGAAAGAAGGTAAGCAGACGTAGAGAGTATAGGAAAGCAGAGAAGGAAAACAGGTCAAGGAAAAGAGTCCAGACCTGAAAGACATCAATAAAAAAGTGAAGTTGGAGCGTGATGAGACCGGAGAGAAGACAGCGGTATATACCACATGGATAAGATTGGAAGCAGAAATAGACCTGGTAATTGTAAGAAAGGAGCAAAGAAAAGACGATATGAAGGAAAGAAGAAAGAATTGAACAGGTAAGAGCCAATAACGAGGAAGAAGAAACGTGATTAACAAACATACAATAAGCAATAGAGCATACGAAAAACTATATATAAGAAATATCTAAGGTAACCAGAAAAAAGCTGTTAAGAACACCACACTAAAGCAGCAATAAGAAGAAGCACTCAATGATTCGTGTCCATATTCCGAGAGGAGATGCTATTTAGAAACAGTTTAAATTTTCCCGGATCATCAAAGGACCTTGTCTGGCCGTCGTGTGTGACCTTGCAGATGGAGGGATGGAGTATACCATACTGGACGTTCAAGTGTCTCATTTGTGGACGCAGTGCAAGGAATTCCTTGCGTCGAGCGTTGGTCGCATTAGAGACATCTTGTGAGATAAAGATATTGTGGCCTGACCACGATAGGTGACGTTTAAGTTTAGCTGCTTTGAGTACAGTCATAAGTTCTGTGAACTCCAGGAAAAGCATGATAATACCACGAGGTTTGGTGGAATTCGGTTGAAGGCGACCTAAGCGGTGAGCTCTCTGTATATTCAAGGGTGAAGATGACTGAAGGCCCAAGAGATCATGAAGGAATTTTCGGAGGAAAAGCAACATATCAGGACCCTCAATATTCTCTGGCAAACCAAAAAGACGGAGGTTATTCCTTCGATTACGATTCTCCAAGTCCTCAGTATGAAGCTTTAGCTTGTGAATCTCTTGTTCCAATAACGTTATTTTTGTGGCAACATCTTGAGAGTCACCCTACCTTCCATGACAATCCATCGGTCTTCTATTTGCTGCAACTTTTCATTTGCGGCGACCATAAAGGGTTGAAGACCACGCACTTCCTCTAGTATATTATCTAGTACTGGGCTCTGTGACGAAAGAATAGGTGAAGGCGGGTCATTCTTCTGTCTTTTAGGCTTTGCGCCAGAAAAAGACGTTTTACTTGGAGGATGGGAGTCACTAGACATCTTGGCAATTTGACTTGACACCTTCTTGGCGGGAAAGAGTATGCGGAATTCTCTCATACGTTGTAGAATTTGACGAAGAGTCTCATATAGCCATTACAGCATCACCTTAGAACAAAAAAAAAATAAGGCCGTACCGCATCCAGCCTATAGCTCTGAAAGTATCGGAACATAGGGGTTAATCACGGCTTCTGAAGAAGAAAAAGATTATGAAACCTTCTCCTGAGAGAAAAACGGTACAGAACAAGCATGGCCAGGGGATAGTGGCAACTGCAGAACTTAGAACAGACCCCCTCTCGTAGAAAAATGAAGCATTAAAGCATCAAAGCATGACTGAATCCAGGAGATGCGTGCACGGTGCTGCAGGAATGAGATACGGGCGCCGCGACACAAAATGGCGGCCGCCGAGTATTACCTCAGGAAATCAAACCGCCACGACTCCGGGTGATAGGAGTGATAAAAACCGCCGACGAAGGGCATTTCCGAATCACGACATGTTCCGCTGGCAAATTCTTATGGAGACAGCAACCGCAGCTCGCTGGGAAGTCTTCCACACAGCTACATAGCACCGCGTCCAAGCGGAGCTAACGGAGATCCGCCATCTTCCCTCGGCGTCCAAGCCACGCCCCCCCATGGTAAAGAGTCATGTCTTATTTTTTCTGAGGAGAAATCCTCAGCTACTTTTGTGTAATCAATGATGCAGTCATCTGGGTATAAGTGTGACATTTTTTAGGTATTATTACAAAGTTAGGCACCTGTTTTTCTTTGTGGACTTACGTCTTACCAATGTCCAAAATCTGTGGTTCTATTATGTCACTATCAATTTGTTATCTTTTGTTGTGTTTACTGTGCGTTCTATGTGCCTCCTTACGATTTTAGTTTACAGTTATTATTATGTCATTTTTAAATGTTGTAATAGTTCATTGTATTGTTTGTGGTGTATTTATGTGTTCTATGTGATTCATTACAGTCCTGACGAAGGTCCATGAGTGTTTTTTTGAGAACGAAATGCGTTGGCTGGTTTTTATTTATTGTACATGAATTTTGAATAAAGAATCTCTTCAAGAAATATACTGGACTGGATTTGTTTCCTGATGCACCTCATTGCTTTCCTCAATTCACAGATGAGTTGAATTCCATTCAATATGTTTGTTGAACTACTTCAAGTAGGTGGTAAAGCACGCGCAAACGTGAAGGGGTCCCCAGGGGACTCCTTCCCCTTTGTGAGTGTGTGTGAAAAAATGTTTAACAGCAGACAGTGGTCCCAGGGACCACTGCCTGCTCTTATAAAATGAAACAGAAATGTTTAATTTTTGTTTTTTTAAAGGCATCCTTTAAGCAAAACAGGCTGCATTTTTTAGAATAACGGCTTATTAAAAAAGCAGTCCCAGACATGGTAGTCTGCTGACCCCGGCAGGCAACCATCCCTGTGATTGCTGGCCATTCCTAATGGGGTCGTAAATAGCACCTGGCTCATGAATATTAATGAGGCAGGCAATTTGCGACCCAATTAGAAATCGCTAACAGTGTCTGTGATACTGTTGTAAATTGCATTTTGCAAGTCGCAAAGCGACGCAATTTGCGAGTTGCAAAATGTGAGGGTCGTACATCTGGCCCGTTGAACACTAGCTGTTACAGGTACTTTAAGTTACACTGGCTCACTTGCTCTGGCTTATAGATGATGATATCTCTAGGGTTAGAGACCTCACCGTTTTAGAGGGTGTAGTGAAGTGCACTGGTTTCATTGTTTAAGCTACTCATATTCTAATACAGACGTATTTTTGCTTCAGTGTTCCTTCTCCTTTTTCAGGATTTTAGGAGTGGATAAGCTCCAGTTTTTAATCAAACCACCCTGTAAACAAGGGTTGGGCAACTTTCTATTGATCTGGCATGGAATGAGTGTGGATGCATACCTCCAGCTCAGTATAGGTTATACGTACAAGGACCTCAGAGGTCCTGATGAAATCTGCACATCTTGTGAAGCAGCTGAAACATGTCGACCTAAAATGGGCACACTGGCTCAGTTATTGCCTCTTAGTGTCATGTTATGTTTTTGACCATATCGCAGGGCCCCTCTCATTAAAGAATTGGGTTAGTAGTCCCTTGAGATATTGTTAACGTTTTCTGTCCTAAGATCTCATTAAGGACATAAAGAATATCAAAATGCTCCATCCCACTGCGAGGTTGAGCCCACTTGGTGGTGAGCACCTCACCAGGTGAGGACCCGATAATGAAGCTGGTCACATGATTAGCATGTTGGTGAAGGTTCTATAAGAATGCATGTACTGTGCCTTGTGAGCACTAAGGGAGGGCATAGTGACTGTTTGTTTTGGGAGACACGCTCCACTTTTGGTTTACACGCCCTAACTCTGAAAGAATGGGAGAAGTAGACCCTCACAAAATCTGCTGCAGCTCCAAGTTTCAAAATATTGAGTTTAACATACTGGATTTCACCTACTCTTGAGTGGTTACACAGAATATACCCTGGCGATGGAATATTTCTGGGACAGATATTACACATGTTGTGGTATTGTCTGATTGTGCAGATATTAAACACGTTTGTGGATTGTCTGATTGTTGGGCATTACTGGAGGAAAATCAGCAAGGGGCTAACAACAATGACTAGTTGCACTGATCCATACAGTACGGAGATTTGCATCCAGTGGCTCTTTAAGTGATCTAAGGCACACAGAGCTAAGATTTCTAGACCTAGCTCTCTTATGAGCCAGCCGGTCCATTACTATGACATGGAAGGTACCATCCCTCCCCAGGACCACACATTGGCATGAGACAGCCTTGAGGTGGACTGAAGCAGAGGCCATAGGAGGCTAGGGGCCTCAGGAAATATCCCATCACAGATCTGCAGAAAGACATTTTATATGGCTTCAAAGCTGAGATCAAAGATGACAATAGAGCCCTTAATTGTTGATATGTGGTGAAAATAGAGATATGTAACTCCCCACCCATATTAGCCTCAGCATATCCCATCAATCACCCCCCCCGATTGAACATGGCGGATCTGAATACCATTTAACCAACATACACGTATACTCATGCTCAATATGATCATCACTGTGGGCTCAGCCTGTAATGATACATTTATTGCACAGTTTTATTCATTGTGTTTTTATGGGACTCATCAATTTTACTGTGATCGATAATAGACACTGTGGGGCATATTTGCAATAACTGGCGCATCCCTGCATATCAGCAGGGATGCGCCAGTTATTGTGCGCCACAACTCCGCCACCATGGATGCGCCGCATTTATAATGCGGCGCACCATGGGGCAAAAACGGCACAGATGCGTGACGCATCTGTGCCGTAAAAGTGGCGCATTGCTGGAGTTGCGTCACAAGCGCGACGCAGCTCCAGCAATGCTCTTGGGGGCCCTATCTTGTGAATGCTGCGTCAATCCTTACGCCTGCTTCAGGCAGGCGCAGGGTTTTGACGCAGCATGGGCCTAAAAGTGACTGAGTGAAATATTGTAGATTTCACTCAGCCACTTTTAGGAGGTGTTCCTGTGATGGAACGCCCCCCCTGCGCAGGACCGCCTACTTCTGACGCAGGGCTTTACAACGTGACGCATCTCCCAGATGCATCACATTGTAAGTACCCCGCACCATGGCGCAGGATTTGCGCCGCCGCTGCGTCACAAAAGTGACGCAACGGCGCCGTAAATGAGGCACAAGGGGCTTGTAAATCTGCCCCTTAGTACATAACAGCCCTAGCTGGGAGCTAAGTATGTTGCCATACAGTATCAAACATAAGAGTGTTATCCCAAATAGGCAGTGTGTTTGCAGTCACCAATGACAGTGATTTATATCGTATAACCGTGCTAAAGTTTCGTGGCATAAAATTGCAACTGCAAGAAACTCAATAAGATCACTGGTTTAAAAACCTTAAGGGATATTACCTCATTTCAACTGTCCTCTACTACATTTCATCTATTACCTCTGCTTGATGAATTCGCTGTCCTCTCTATTTACTTTCTAGCTCTTTGTCCTCCAGCTTGGACTCTCTGGCCCCTTTAAAAACTTTCAAGTAAACAAGGAGTCTCGGCAACCCTGGCTGAGCTTTCTACTTTGCAAACTTCTATGCACCATTTTCAACATTTAAGGCATAAACAGTGGCCTGCTGACCACGTGTCTCTTTTCCTAGCTACGTACTGCAGTTAAGCACTGCAGCTGAAAGCTCCTTTGAAGCAAGCCCATTATTTCCAAAACCTATTTTCAACTCTTCATCATTTACTTTCTCTTTCTTTTCGAGATCTTTTACTCTCTTCTGTTTGCTCTGCCAAGAATTTTGCTGCGTAATTTACTTCCAAGAATTCCAGGACTCGTGCCTCCTTCTCTTCTTTTCCAGCCTTGAAACTTCAACCCCTGCTTCTACTGCTGTCTCTGTCCCTGATTTCGGGCTAACATCTGCCACAGATCTGACCCTCCACTGTCTTGATTCCTTCTCTCCTATTTCCTAATCTGAAGTTTTAGTTGCACCTGCAGCCTCTCCTGTGGATCATTTTCTTTCTTAAATGACACCCTATTTTCTCTCTTCCATGGCCTTGCCTTTTCAGTAGTTCTCTTTTCTCTGGAACTATTTCTGCTCCTTTCAAAACAGGAATCATACTGCCTTTCCTAATGAAATCCTTTACTTGACACTCATGATTTCTCTTATTTCAAATCAATTTCTTCCTTTCTGTTTCTTACAAATCTCCTCTTTCCTCCAGGAACCTAATCGCTGGCGTAATCTTCTTTTCGCCTTGATCACTCTACTGAGACAGGTTGTTTGCTTTCTGTCTCTAAATTTCTTCTTCATTCACAACACCATATGCGCTCTTCTGTTTTCACGCTTCTTGCCCTCTCTGCTGCCTTTGACCCTGTCTGCCATCTTACTCTTCTTTCCTCTGTTTCCTCTGGGGGAACTAGGGGTTGAGATAAATTGGTAAAAAAATGTTTTTGTTATTTTTGTTCTGGCTACCTTGCGCCCCCCATTAATCTGCAGAATCATTGAAATGAAGCTCTGCAGCCCATACCCAAGTGCCCCTGTGCCATACATCCCAGATTTGCCAAGTGAGGGTAAGCCCAGAGGAGTATTTCCTCATCACCTGATGCTATTGGCCTTTTGGACGCTTCTTTCAGCCCCGAAGGAGTGATTGCCTTGAACTGCATGACGGAGTATATTATAATTGTAGGCCTCTCTGTTCCATTATCTAGAGGTCTCAATCACTTGGATGTATGCCCGTGAGCAAACCCGGGCTTAAAATCCATTTGGTGATCATTCACAGTCTGCAATACGTATTATTTTGATATCTGTCAATAAGACTAAGTGAGAGAAATGATCACTCTATAACATTTTATGGACTGATTTATTTCTGTCCTATTGTAGAGTGCTCACACTACTTTGACGTCGCCTTAGAGAAGTGAAACACGAATAGAAAAAGCACCGGATGTCTAATAGGGTGCAGCATGCAGTAAGGGTTAAACCGCTGTGTGGAACAGGATGGCCTTCAGAGCATTTTTGAACGTCAGTCGTCCACTTTCTGAGATGGTTTGAAAATTAGCTTTGTGGGTAAGTCCTTTAGCAGCAAGATATCTAGCACCAAATGGCTTGCACACAGAGGCACAGCTAGAGCCAAATTTCGGGAGAGGCTACTAAACATTTCGTGGGGGAGGGGCTGAATATGCAGAGTGGATCTGCAGGGGCTTTAAGAAGAGGTGAAAACACAACAAAGCCTCGTTAGCTAGTAAATGGTCTTTCAAAGACCTATGAAGTACTCGTGTGCGGCTGTGTGTGTGCCCGGGAAGCTGTCTCAGCCCGAGCTGCCACACACGATGGGGGGGCTGAAGTCCTTTGAGCCCAGTGGGCGTTGCGCGCCTGCTTGTACATATGTTAAGTGGTAGGTAGCCTTCACGTTTAGGGGACTACATGTAGACACCTGGTCAGCTGCTCACGGTATGAAATGTTTTCCTTAGTCATGGCACTTCTGATTTAGTCAGTCATACCTCTTGTCTCTCTCTTGCGTTTTTATAGCAGTATTCAGCCACACGTTCATGCATGCTAAGGGTGATTATACAGCCAGTCTTAAGTTCTGCATTTAAGATGGCATTTCATTTTATTTCTTAAAATGGTTTGAGTTTTTTTAAGAACAAATCTACCTAACAGCCATTTTAAATCTCATACTTTTATTTGAATATTACCTATATGCCAGGTAATGGAGTGATGGTAGCATAGATCCCAACTGTAATACAGTTTCCAATAAAGATCCATGTTTGGATGAAACTACCAAACACCTGTTTTTCCATCAGGAAAAACTAGTCGAAGTGGAGCAGTCAAAGATTGGGGCTGTGTGACATTGAAAAAGACAGTGACCTAAACACGTGCACAGATTTTTCTAACCTCGGCCGAGCTTTTTAGTTTTGATGGCTCTGGAAACTGTTCCCATAGCCATGAAATGTTTCACTTCTGGTATATCTCTTAGCCTAGAACCTGAAGCCACCTTACTTTCCCATGAATCCCCGCTCTGGGAACTTCCACACCCTCCCCAAAGCTTTTTAGCTCTAGATTACCATGACATGGCCTTGACCAGACACACTGCAAAAGAGTATGACCTGTAAGGACCATTAGGGATGGAGCTTTGCAAAACAATATATGCAAGACAATTCCCCAATCAACCATAAATAGTATTACTTATCCAAAGTAAGCTGTGGTAGAGACATTTTTCTACCACCAATTCCAAAGACACTTTTTTAAATGTGTACCTTTCTTTAATCACAACCACATTTCTTTGTACAGTAATCATACCTTAAGTTTATTCATATTGACACCGTAAATCAATAATTAATGTGCATTCAAACATTCACATTTCTCATAATTTAATATATAACATCACCATCAAACAATACAAAATATACATAACCCACATTAGTTATAAAAAACTCACGAGGTGATGAAAGTCAAATGGAAAAATCCCAGTTTCTGAAGGGTCCATAAAAGAAATTGAAATTTTCCTTTTTTGTATCAGGATTGACTCTCCTTCATGGTGCAACCTACTAACTAGTCTAAAATGTCTTTGTTTGGGTGTCTTTTCCATTATTACCACCATCAATTATCCTTTTTCCCGTTTTGACCTCTTATTGTGGAATATTAACATACATTGAGTTTTTTTATCAGGACTGAAGGTATTCTCTGTCTGCCCTATGGTTGGCAGAGAGTGACATAGGTGAGTGATTATGCCGGGATCTGGTTTCAAGACAGGTGCCAAGCTTTCAGTTCATCAGTGGTAGTCTACAAATAAATATAGGATAGGCTATAATTACTTCAATGTTTCAACCAAGATGTTCACCCTAGTGTGAAGAACATAAGTGTTTCCTAATCTATTCTAGGATAAAGCGTTCTCATGTCTTGTTGTATCCTCAGTCAATCAATCAATCAGAATTCATAAAAAGTGGTTTATCACGCGAAAGGTTATTCAGGAGCTTGGACGTTCCGGTGCTTATTCGAACAGCCAGGTCGTGAGCGCCATTCACAATTTCTGCACTTAGCTGATCAACCGGAGTTGTGTGGGAAGGCTGGTGCAGGTCTTTGCTGCTGTGGTAGATGCAGGGATTATGGGCAAATGAGAAGGAGGGATAGAGTAGTCTTCTTGATGATTGGTGGAAGTTCAGGTGGTGGTTAATGTAGGCGGGTCCTTGGTTGTGTAGAGACTTGTGTGCATGGGTCAGCTGCTTGAATTGAGATCTTTTCTGTATGGTGAGCCAGTGGAGTTGCTTGAGGTGGGGTGTGATGTGGGCTGCAGTGTTCTGTATGGCATTCTAGGAATTACATAATTAAAAACATGTTTTGTTACAGCTTTGTGCCTTTAGACTCACTGAGCCATATGAGGTCAAACCTATTTGAAATTAAGTCCATACCTTCATGTCAATTGTTTGTCCTCTCATAGCTGCACTGAAAGCAGGTTAATCAATGCCATAGATAAGCAATCTGCCCCCTGACTGAGCCTGGTGCTCTCCTCCTTTCGGTTAATTATCCTCTGATAATTCATTGTGAGATTCCATTTAAAGTCATGGAATTCATATAATTCAATCAGAGACAGCCCAAAGGGATGAATTCTATGCTTCAACCCTAGCATCATAAATTAGTGGGTCTCACCAAGACACTGAAGCCATCTGTGTACCAGTTTACCAGTAAGTATTTGAAGGGGGAATGATGGTCAATTATGAATAAAGTCAAATAATAGGTTCAAGATATAGGGCCATATGTAGGTAATTTCTATTTACCAATTCCTAAATACCGAATTTTACCGATTCGGTATTTAAGAATCGGTAAATAGAATGTAGGTAAAAAATCGATAAATTTTACCGATTCGGTAATATTCGTTATCACCGATTCGGTATTTACCGAATCGGTAATAAGGAATACCTTCCCATTCATTCCTATGGGCCTGGAGGCCCATAGGTATGAATGGGAAGCCATTCACTATTACCGATTCGGTAAATACCTAATCGGTAATAGGGGCAGCATGTTCAAGGGTGGCAGGGTGTCACATTGACACCCTGTTGCACCCCTGAATCGTGCATGTGTGTACATGTGGCGCACATACATGCCCTAAGGGCATGTTTGTCTGCCACATGGCACTTTTAACAAAGCACAAAATTGCTTTTGGAAAGGTATTCGGTATTTACCATCAACTTGTAGTTGGTGGTAAATAACGAATCCTTAAACCAAAAATGCACTCACTTGAGTGCTCCCTACATAGGATTTAAGGAATCGGTATTTTACCGATTCCTTAAAATAACGAATCGGTAAATTACAGAATCCTTAAATCCAGCCTCCTACATCGCAAAGGGCTAAATACCGGTCGGTACCGGGAAATTTACCGATTTTCGGCCGTTACCGACCGGTATTAGCCCACCTACATATGGCCCATAATGTTTATGGACTAAATGAATGGAAAACAATGGTGCAAGTAGGCAGATCAAACTGCTTTTGTTCTCACACTGAACTGCTATACAACCCATTGCTTATCTTTTTTAATCTATTTCAACTGTAAATAATTTATGCACGATAAGAGCACTTCACCATCTGCACTATATCCCACTTGGGGCTATATTACACATAGTGCTCCAGGGGTTCAACAGGCATGTACACATACTTTTTGTACCCCACGGGGCCCTTTGGAATTACAGAAAGGGATGCAAAAGCTTGTTTGGTTCTCTCTAATACTCTGTTGTGTAGTTCCTAAAAAACCTATACAGGATCTGCGCGTTTATACAACATACACCGTGGGACTGGTGTCCAGACTGATTCCAGACACCCCCAATGGATATGTTGGCCTGTATACCAGTGCCACTAGAAACTCCTCTTACCAAGGAGAGAATAGTTCTTGGCAACTATCGAACATGACAACCTTGATCCCTCAGGACCGTGGAAACAGTGCACTACTTTCCCTCAGTCACTCGTGCTCACTTAACAGTAGAGACGTTTTCAATAAATTATTGAACAGTCATTATTCTAGTGTAAAATAGGTGTGCTGAAACAATCATTAGACAGTAACAGATATAGATGATTAGAAGCACTAGGAAAATAAAAGGATGATAGAGTTCTATCATTTCGCTATAACCATGAATACAGGTAAGTATATAAAATACATGATAATAAAATGCGTGCTCTTACGATGCAACGCTAACTAGATGTACTTGAGTGTACCTAGCATGTATGTAGGTGTTAAGCAAAGAATCCCTCTAGGATAGAGTCAACCCCCATTATCTGAAGTGAGAAACTGCAAGCTGGAGTATCTGCATGCAGTGGCTTCAGCGTCTCACGTAAGTGTGTCGGCATGGAAGTCCTGATCTCCTCTCTCTATCTCAGCAATATGTGATGTTTATATACCCGAAGGTATCCCAAGATGTTCTAACTTGCTGAGCCACTGTCGGATGAAGTCGGGAATGAGCCTTGTACAGAGTTATTATGCAGGAGATGGTAGCCCTGCTAAGAATCCAAGGATCCTCGTGCATAATATATGAGGCTATTTGTTCAGGGGAAAACCCCACGTTCTGTAAGAAGTACCATAAATAGGTAAAGGGTCAGTGATTGCAGCCCATTATGCATATAGTGTAGGGATGAATATAGGTGAAAGGTTGGAATGCTACCTGAACCTATGTTGGGGTACCTATATGGAATATAATAACACCCACTCCTCATCTGACTGGACGACATGATCTAATTCTAAAGTACTATCTGTCTAGGTACTGGTACACAAACATATGTAGTAAAACCCAGAGTTCTGCTAAAAAATCTCTAAAAATGTTTAAAAACTCTAAAAAGTGCTAAACAGAAAAATTGTCACACAAGCCATAGCTCTAATATGTCCGTGTTAGACCTGGCACCTTGGCGTGAGTCTCCCTTCCACTTTTTGTTGCTGTGCCTCATGTGTTTTTATGGTGTTGGCCGCTCAGAGCACTGTGCCACTGCCAACCAGTGCCACAGTGCAAGTGCTCCCTATATAAAATCTATATGTTGGTTGGATCCCATGATTGGCTTATTTGGTTTACTATCAGTCCCCAGTAAAGTGCACCAGGAGTGCCAGGGCGTGTAAATACAAATGCTGCTGGTGGACCTGCAGCACTGGTTGTGCCACCCACAGAAGGGGCCTGGTAAAATATGTCTAAGGTCTACCATTGCAGAACCTGCATGCAGTCTGGTACTGTCATGCTGACTGCGCAAGTGCACACACTTGTCAGTCCCTAAACCTTCCCTTAACTTCATATTAGTCACCCCATGGTAGGCCCAAGGGCAGGGTGCATTGTAAGCATAAGGTAGGACAAGCCCTGATGTGTGTGGTATGTCCTAATAGTGAATTACAGCCATTTTCGTTTTTCACTATTGTAAGGCTACCTGTTCTCATAGGCCAGAATGGGCTGTTAAGATTGTTACATCCTAGGATCCTAACATGCCCAGGGAACATGGTATAGAATCGAGTTTAGTATGCCTGAACTCAGAATGATAAGGTACATCTTTTAGTAAGATGTATTTTAATATTCTGCATTTGCAAATGCCACTTTCAGAAAGTTGGCCTTTGCTTGCCTAACCATTTCAGCCCGCCTCTGCGTGATGTGTATCTGCTGTCTGGCTTGTGTGAGTGACAGGGCTGGGGAAACCCAGATGTGCAGGGCAAGGTAGCCTGGTGGTGAATAGGAATATTGACATCTAGATGGGTGGGAGGAGTACACCTGGACTCTTAATAGGGTTGTGCTCTGCCACCACAATGCCGGCTCCGCCCCCTGTGGAGCGGCTGATGACTCTGCCCTGCACCCTGAAAGAAGCAGCCTGCATCACGTAAACGAAGTGCTCAGAAACGGGACTGGACTAGGCAAGGCCCCCCATGGCCTGGCAGAACAAAATAATTGCTGTATAAATGTAGGAGCCCTGCTCCCAAGAAACTAGGTCCTGTCCTGCCAAGAAGAAACCTCTGTCTGACCTGAAGGAACTGGAAAAGCTGCATGGAGGAGTACTGTCCCTGACCTGGGGGATTGGCCTGCAGTGGTTGCCTTGCTGCTGAAGAAGAGGAACAAAGACTAAAGAGACTTTTATCTGACTTGTGCTGAAGATCTCCAAGGGCTTGTGAGTGAGCTTGCCCCCTGAACGAAGTCCCAGGAACAGTGGACTTCACCACCGTGGATTTGCCGCGGAAAACGGACCGTTTTCCTCACATCTTCGCGTCGAACTGCTGTGTACGCCTCGCTGATCGCGACGTACTCCCTGTGAGCTGATATCCCGCTGTCCGGCACGAACAATGCGTCTTTGGCCCTTCTACGAGCCGTAGCTCGCACCGTGAAGGAAGGTACTACCAGCCCAAGCAACGCGAGTTATTGCCCCTACGAGCCGTAGCTCGCACCGTAATTGAAGGACATCACCGTACCAGCTCGCACCCTCCTACGGACCGTACTGTCACTGTACGCGCCTCTCCCCTGCTTTGGGAAAGGCCGTAGTACGTGTGGTGGTCACGTACATCTCCCGTCTGGAGCGTACTGTTCGCCTGTCTCAGCAATCCAAGTGAAGATCAGCGATCCCGGTACGTCACGTACCCGAACGTCTGGCAGTATGGACCGTACTTTCGCCCCGTCCCCTGAGCCACGCACGCCCAAGGTCTCCCGTACCGTAGTACGCGCCGCCCGGAGGACTTCGCACCGAACTGTACGCCTGCTGCCAAGGAAGTGTCCGTGACGAACTCCCCAAGCATCAAGGTACAGTGCCCGTTCGCACCGTAGGGTGTACGCTTCACCCGAAGCACCTGCAACGCGTGTACGACCCGTCCCAAAGCCTGTGTCTACTGCGTACTATGCGTACGAAGAGGGATGACGCGCACAGAACTGTAAAAGTACGCTAAACTTAAGAACTCTTTGAAAATAAGTATTGTGGCCTGCTGAAACGTTATTTGGTCTTGTGCTAAGCCTGATTATTCAATATAAAGTATTTTTGATATATATCCTGTGTGGAGTCCATTTGTGGAGGGTCACTGTATTACTGTGTGGGTATTTACAAATGTTTAACCTAAACGCCCTGAGATAATGCCTTGTCTGCTCGCGCCAAGCTACCTAGAGGGTGAGCAGGGGTTATTATTAGAGTGTATCCCCCTACCCTGACTAAAGGAAAGGTTCTCTGCTTGTCACAAGTACCTACCTGTGCCAACCAGAGAACCCGGATTCTAACATTGGTGGTCAGCGGTGAGGATTTCGAATTTGCATTTGTGATACATACACAGTGATTGGTGAACGCCACATAGTGAAGACAGACCAATAGCGCAACCACTTACTTTAATTCGCATTTTCTGGGAAATCGCCAGTTGTTAAAAGAATCATTCCTGGTTCAAGCGTTGTGGAGAGAGCAGAATCTGTAGTCTCTGACATTGAAGGTATTGAATGGGAAGAAGAGAGACTAGAGAGCTACACCAAGGCCCAGCTGAAGGGCTTCTGCAGGAAGTTCAAAGTCCCCACTGTTGGATGTAAGAACAAACCAGATCTTTACAAGGCGCTAAGGGCCTGGATGGAGTCAAGGAAACCCTCTAATGACGTGGAAGAAATTGAACAGGCAGAGAGCATCGCTAGCTCAGGCAGAGGCCTGTCGCCAGAGGAGTTGGCTGACAGGAAGGAAAAGGGAGCTCATGAGTTAGAGATGGCGAAACTAAATGGACAACTGGCAATGGAACAAAAAAGGCTGGAAATGCAAGATAGAAAAAGCCGAATGGAGCATGAAATGAAATTAAGGGAGCTGGAGTTGAAAGCCCAGGACTTGGGAAGCACTCCCTCTGGTGGCAGCACACCCCCAGTGCAGGTAGAGTCCAGAGTGTACATACCCAAAGATGTAGTGAAGGAATGTTTTAAAAATGATGACATAGGGCAGTGGTACAAAGCCTACGAAGTAGCCATTTCCTCCCACCGGGTCCCTGAGAAGGATTGGGGAGCGGGGTTGTGGGGGCGGTTCTTGAGCGAGGGGCGGGACACACTGCTAGATTTGCCCTCAGATGTGTATAACTCTTACCCCCATATGAAGGTTGCTTTAATGGCTAGGTGTGGGTTAACTCCTGAAATGTATAGGCAGAGGTTCAGGGGTTGCACTAAGATTCCCAATAGTACGTATGTGGAGTATGTGACTTTTTTTGCAGAGCACTGGATAGTTGGGTGAAGGGTAGCAAGGTTGATAATTTTCAAGGGCTTCTTGATTTAATGGCATGGGAGCACTTGTCCAGTAATTGTTTTCCTAAGCTATGCCAACAGCTGATTGATAGTAGGCTGACTAACCCTAGGAAGCTTGCTGAGGAGGCGGACCGCTGGGTCAGTACCAGGGCCCACAAGGGTCCCATGGGAGACTCCGCCAACGGTGGGCAGGGTCCCCAGCAGAAGAGCGGGGGGGGACAAGGGAAAACAGAGGGAGTTCTAGAAGAGGCCCCAAAGTAATCCCCAAGGGAACCAAGGGAACCAAACCAAGGGAAAGGTTGTCAGCCGCCCCCACCCCAGAAACCGACTGGGGCCCCGACATGTACCTCTTTTCAAAGAGGGCCCCCAACCTGTTAAAGATGTGGTGAGCTGGGTCATTTTGCCAATGATCCCAAGTGTCGCCAGTTTGGTAAACCAACACCCACTGGTGCAACCCCCCGGCAGACGGCTAGTGTGGCCCTGGGTGGAGAAATGGGTGTCCAAGGTGGGTGGGGTTCTGTAGAAATGTCCCTGGTCTCGTTAGGAGACCATGAAGTGGTCCCCAAAACCCAGCTGCCTGAGAACACTAAAAAATACAGGCAGTGGGTGACCATAAATGGCCATAGGGTTGAAGCTCTCAGAGACACCGGAGCCAGTGTGACGGCTGTCAAGCGCCACCTGGTGTCTCAGGAGCAGGTTGTCCCAGGAGCATTCTATCCGGTTGTTGCCGCCGACAACACCGAGAGTCACTGCCCGGTGGCTCAGGTTCCCTTTGAGTGGGGGGGTCTCGGGTACTCTTCAGGTTGCTGTGAGGCCCGCCATGCCTGTAGACTGTCTGTTAGGGAACGATCTGGAGAGCTCACCTTGGGCTAAGGTGGAGCGGAGTGCTCACCTGGAGATGTTGGGTATGCCAGATTGGGCGTGTGTCACCACATGGTCCATGACAGTGAGTAGAGTTGCTCAAGAGGACCTGGAGCCTGAGAGGGAGGCCCAGGAACCGGCCTTAGGGAGAAGAGGCAGGGGGCACGGGAAACCGGCCCCCAAAGTTCCCACGGTCCAGGAGGAAGCAGACCTTGAGGGGGATGCCCTGGAACATATAGGGGAACAGATAGCTGAACTGGGGGACCTGCCTGAGCTGACCCATTGGCAGCAAGAAGGAGGACCCTCCAGAGAGGAATTCTGCAGGGAGCAGAAAGAGTGCCCTTCTCTCGTAGGCATGCGACAGCAGGCTGCAGACCAGGCCAACGGTGATCAGTCTGCAACACATTTCATTTACTGGGAGAACCACCTCCTGTATTCTGAGCCTAAGGTTGCTGAGCCTGGGTCAGCCCGTGAGCTGGTGGTACCCCAGCGCTTCAGAGCCTTCCTATTGGGGCTGGCTCACGATGTGCCATTGGCAGGACATTTGGGGCAGGACAAGACATTTGAAAGGCTTGTCACCCACTTCTTTTGGCCCCAAATGCGCAGGAGTTCAGACCCTCACTGCAGGACCTGCCAGGCAAGTGGGAATAGTGGAAGGAAGCAGAAGGCTCCACTCCAGCCATTCCCTGTGGTCGGTACCCCATTCCAGCGAGTGGGGATTGACATTGTAGGGCCACTGGACCCCAGGACAGCCATGGGCAATAGGTTCATCCTGGTCCTGGTGAACCATGCCACCCGGTACACGGAAGCCATCCCTCTGAGGATAGTGACGGCCCCCGTGGTGGGACGTGCGCTGATGGGAATTTTCTCCCGAGTGGGATTCCCTCTAGAGGTGTTGTCTGACCGGGATACCAATTTCATATCCAAATATATGAAATCCCTTTGGCAAGAGTGTGGTGTAACCTACAAATTCACCACACCTTACCACCCCCAAGGAAACGGGTTGGTTGAGAGATTCAACCGAACCCTAAAGGGCATGATAATGGGTCTTGAGGAACCCATGAGGCGTAAGTGGGACGTCCTCTTACCATGCCTTCTCTTTGCTTACAGAGAGGTGCCACAGAAGTCTCTAGGGTTCAGCCCCTTTGAGCTTCTGTACGGACACCCAGTGAGAGGACCTCTAAGTCTGGTCAAGGAAGGCTGGGAGCAATCTCCCAGGAAACCTCCCCAGAATGTATATAGCTACATGCTGGCCTTCAGAAACCAGACTAGGCATTTTAGGGAACTTGCTGAGGCAAACCTGGAAGCCAGCGAGGAGGAGATGAAGCGGTGGTACGACCAGAATGCCACTCTGGTAGAGCTTCAGCCTGGACAGAGGGTATGGGTCTTGGCCCCCGTGGAGCCCTGTGCACTCCAGGATAAGTGGACCGGTCCCTTTGAAGTAGTGGAGCGCAAGAGTCCTGTTACCTACTTGGTGGACTTGCGGTCTCCAAGGAACCCCTTAAGGGTCCTTCATGTCAACCGCCTCAAGCCCCACTTGGAGAGGTCCCAAGTGGGCATGCTCTTAGCGACAGATGCTGGGATGGAGGAGGAGACCGAGCCTCTTCCTGACCTCCTGTCAGCCAAGGAGCAAGATGGGTCAGTGGATGGTGTCATCCTCCCTTCCACCCTGACCCCTGAGCAACAGAACGATTGTCGCCAGTTACTGGGACAATTCTCTGACCTGTTTTCCCTGATTCCCGGTGTCACTGATTGGTGTGTCCATGATGTGGACACTGGGGATAGTACACCTGTACGGCACAAGGCCTACAGGGTGACAGAGTAAGGGCCTGCATCAAGGAGGAGGTCTCCAAGATGTTTGCCCTTGGGGTAATTGAGTCCTCAAGCAGTCCTTGGGCCAGCCCAGTGGTCTTGGTCCCAAAGGCTGTAGCGCCGGGAGCCACACCCAAACTCCGGTTCTGTGTGGACTACAGAGGACTCAATTCGGTCACCAGGACTGACGCACACCCCATCCCCAGGGCTGATGAGCTCATAGATCGGCTAGGGGCTGCCAACTACCTCAGCACGTTTGATTTAACGTCTGGGTATTGGCAGATCGCCTTGACCAATGGGGCCAAAGAGAGGTCAGCATTTTCCACCCCTGATGGGCACTACCAGTTCCGGGTTATGCCCTTTGGGATGAAGAATGCCCCTGCCACCTTCCAGAGGTTGGTCAACCAGGTGTTGGTTGGACTGGATTCGTTCAGTGCAGCCTACCTGGATGACATCGCAGTGTTCAGCTCCACGTGGGAGGAACACCTGCACCACCTCTGGGAAGTGTTGATGGCACTGCGGAGGGCAGGCCTCACGATCAAGGCGAGTAAGTGCCAGATCGGGCAGGGTTCAGTGGTGTACTTGGGGCACCAAGTTGGGAGTGGCCAGGTGGCACCCCTTCAACCCAAGATAGAAACCATCCTGAATTGGGAGTCGCCCAAAACCCAGATAGAGGTGAGATCCTTCCTAGGTCTCACCGGGTACTACAGTAGGTTTGTCAAGGGGTATGGAAACATTGTTGCCCCCTTGACTGCGCTGACTTCAAGGAAGCAACCCAGGAATGTGATTTGGACTGACACCTGTCAGAAATCTTTTGAGGCCCTGAAAGCTGCTATGTGCACGGCGCCCGTGCTTTTGGCTCCCAACTTCTCCAAAGAGTTTATCGTTCAGACAGATGCTTCAGAGCATGGTGTGGGGGCTGTTCTTTCACAGATTAATGAAGAGGGCCTAGATTAACCTGTAGCCTTTATTAGCAGGAGGTTACTACCACGGGAACAGAGATGGAGTGCTATTGAGCGTGAGGAATTGCTGTGGTCTGGGCGCTGAAGAAGCTAAGACCCTACCTGTTTGGGTCTCACTTCCGGGTTCAGACAGACCACAGGCCCCTCAGATGGTTGATGCATATGAGGGATGAGAATCCGAAGCTGTTGAGGTGGTCCATTTTCCTACAGGGTATGGATTTCACGGTGGAACATCGCCCTGGTACAGATGACGCCAATGCTGACGGTCTGTCTAGATTTTTCCGCCTTAGTGATGAGGAACTCCCTGAGGTAGGGTAGTTCTCCCCACTCTTCAGCTGGAGGGGACACGTGTTAGACCTGGCACCTTGGCGTGAGTCTCCCTTCCACTTTTTGTCGCTGTGCCTCATGTGTTTTTATGGTGTTGGCCGCTCAGAGCACTGTGCCACTGCCAACCAGTGTCACAGTGCAAGTACTCCCTATGTAAAATGTATATGTTGGTTGGATCCCATGATTGGCTTATTTGGTTTACTATCAGACCCCAGTAAAGTGCACCAGGAGTGCCAGGGCGTGTAAATGCAAATGTCGCTGGTGGGCTTGCAGCACCGGTTGTGCCACCTACAGAAGCGGTCTGGTAAAATATGTCTAAGGTCTGCCATTGCAGAACCTGCATGCAGTCTGGTACTGTCGTGCTGACTGAGCAAGTGCACACACTTGCCAGTCCCTAAACCTTCCCTTAACTTCATATTAGTCACCCCTATGGTAGGCCCAAGGGCAGGGTGCATTGTAAGCATAAGGTAGGACAAGCAATGATGTGTGTGGCATGTCCTAATAGTGAATTACAGCCATTTTCGTTTTTCACTATTGTAAGGCTACCTGTTCTCATAGGCCAGAATGGGCTGTTAAGATTGTTACATCCTATGATCCTAACATGCCCAGGGAATATGGTAGAGAATCGAGTTTAGTATGCCTGAACTCAGAATAATAAGGTACATCTTTTAGTAAGGTTTATTTTAATATTCTGCGTTTGCAAATGCCACTTTTAGAAAGTTGGCCTTTGCTTGCCTAACCATTTCAGCCCGCCTCTGCGTGATGTGTATCTGCTGTCTGGCTTGTGTGAGTGACAGGGATGGGGATACCCAGATGGGCAGGGCTAGGTAGCCTGGTGGTGAATAGGAATATTGACATCTAGATGGGTGGGAGGAGTACACCTGGACTCTGAATAGGGTTGTGCTCTGCCACCGCAATGCCGGCTCCACCCCCTGTGGAGCGGCTGATGACTCTGCCCTGCACCCTGAAAGAAGCAGCCTGCATTGCGTAAGCAAAGTGCTAAGAAACCGGACTGGACTAGGCAAGGGCCCCCCTGGCCTGGCAGAACAAAATAATTGCTGTATAAATGTAGGAGCCCTGCTCCCAAGAAACTAGATCCTGTCCTGCCAAGAAGAAACCTCTGTCCGACCTGAAGGAACTGGAAAAGCTGCATGGAGGAGTACTGTCCCTGACCTGGGGGATTGGCCTGCAGTGGTTGCCTTGCTGCTGAAGAAGAGGAACAAAGACTAAAGAGACTTTTATCTGACTTGTGCTGAAGATCTCCAAGGGCTTGTGAGTGAGCTTGCCTCCTGAATGAAGTCCCAGGAACAGTGGACTTCACCGCCGTGGAATCGCAGCGGAAAACTGACCGTTTTCCTCACATCTTCGCGTCAAACTGATGTGTACGCCTCGCTGATCGCGGCGTACTCCCTGTGAGCTGATATCCCGCTGTCCGGCACGAACAATGCGTCTTTGGCCCCTCTATGAGCCGTAGCTCGCACCGCGAAGGAAGGTACTACCAGCCCAAGCAACGTGAGTTATTGCCCCTACGAGCCGTAGCTCGCACCGTAATTGAAGGACATCACCGTACCAGCTCGCACCCCCCTACGGACCGTACCGTCACTGTACGCGCCTCTCCCCTGCTTTGGGAAAGGCCGTAGTACGTGTGGTGGTCGCGTACGTCTCCCGTCCGGAGCGTACTGTTCGCCTGTCTCAGCAGTCCAAGTGAAGATCAGCGATCCCGGTACGTCGCGTACCCGAATGTCTGGCAGTACGGACCGTACTTTCGCCCCGTCCCCTGAGCCGCGCATGCCCAAGGTCTCCCGTACCGTAGTACGCGCCACCCGGAGGACTTCGCACCGTACTGTATGCCTGCTGCCTAGGAAGAGTCCGTGATGAACTCCCCAAGCATCAAGGTACTGTGCCCGTTCGCACCGTAGGGTGTACGCTTCACCCGAAGTGCCTGCAGCGCGTGTACGACCCGTCCCAAAACCTGTGTCTACCGCGTACGACGCGTACGAAGAGGGACGACGCGCACAGAACTGTAAAAATACGCTAAACTTAAGAACTCTTTGAAAATAAGTATTGTGGCCTGCTGAAACGTTATTTGGTCTTGTGATAAGCCTGATTATTCTATATAAAGTATTTTTGATATATATCCTGTGTGGAGTCCATTTGTGGAGGGTCACTGTATTACAGTGAGGGTGTTTACAAATGCTTAACCTAAACGCCCTGAGATAATGCCTTGTCTGCTCGCGCCAAGCTACCTAGAGGGTGAGCAGGGGTTATTATTAGAGTGTATCCCCCTACCCTGACTAGAGGAAAGGTTCCCTGCTTGTCACAAGTACCTACCTGTGCCAACCAGAGAACCCGGATTCTAACAGTCCGTGTATATAATTTGAACAACTACAAGCATTGGAAAGCCATGCAGGTCATGCATGGCTTTTTAAAACAAATTTTTCCCAGCACACAATGAGCCAAATGTTTTTGAGTCCTGGCTGGTAGACGCAACATTGCTATTGCCTGCCACTGCAGATGACGATCACTGTAACACCTCGCAGAGTACATCAATCGAGCATAGATGATCACCCGTACTGCTTGCAGCCAATGCTGGGGCAGCCTGTGCTCCATCCAAGGCCTTGGTGTCAGTGGAGGAGCCGGTATCCAGCAGAAACTTCCTGTGGAGGCTATAAGAATGCCGCCATCAACATAGAAATATGCAGGGGACACTGCAGAACATGGGCCGTTATTGGGTCCAGTAGTGCATCAACGTCCGGTTGCACAATCAATAGAACTGTCAGACAGAGATCCAACACGCATTCTTCTCCACAAAACAGGCATCGGAGAACAGGTAGGATGCAGTCCATCCCGACTGGTCTAAATGACAGGAACCAAGATGCATTCAGTTCCCTTAGGCGAGGTGTGCCGAGATGTTGTACAATGCGATCACGGAATTTGTGCTCCAGGAGCACTGATTCCATCTCTTTGGTGACTAGGACATCCATTGCATAGCAGAGAAATTACAATCAGTATACCTGCTATTAGAAACAGGATCAGTGGAAGTCCTCCAAAAAAGCTTCCAAATACTGAGCTTATAAAGTTTGGTATAACTCCGAGGACCGTCTGAAAGGTGCTTAACAGTCCCGAACCTATAGTATTAAATAGGTGTACTATACTCATCGTATCAGACATGTTAAAGATACGATTCACCATTTCTGCAAAATGGAAGGGGCAGTTCGTACGTATGAGTGCCTGTATCTTGGCTAAGGACCTTGCGATCTGGAGATCAAAAGTCTCCCGGGCTGAGGTAAAGGGCACGGTTTTCTGTAAAAGCATGGCTTTCCTTCTGCTTAGAGTATCAAACCGTATAAGAGAAACATCTAGTGAAGGCCGTAATGGCGTCTCCCTGACTGCATGTATCGGTGGAAACAATACTTGCATACAGCAAGTAACCCTGGAGCTCACGGTTACCAGATATGCGATGCCCGGAAGCATGCCACAACAACCTTGGTCGTTCAGCATCAAGTAACTCCCATTTGAAAATAGCTTGGATACTGCAGTAATCACAGCTGCTGTGGTGCCCCTCAAGTGGCAGATAGGTTTGCTACCGAACCATTGCAGGCCCATGCAACATAATATCCTGGCATATGAGAGATGCACTCAAAGCGCTCTCGCAGTTTGTACCGTTTAGAAACACTTCTCGATCCCCACTCCTGCATCAGAATCTGTATGGTAATTCCCAAGATTCCTTGATATATTCCCTACCCATTTTTTCATACCAGCCTGCCTGTTGTTGTTCTAGGCAGTACTGAAACTGGAATGTTGTGACTGGTAATGTTAAATGGACATGGATCAACCATTCTGTGGACAATGATTCTGCTACAGTAAAAGGTAATCTATCCAGTTTTTCAATACGCAGCATTGTATATTTCGCTCCTCGCTGTGCCATTTTCATCTGTTTTTCCGTTACATTGTATGCAAAAAACAGTAATGTACTGCTGATAAAACGCCAGGGCACATAACCTGCATGCAATGTTTTCAGCGTCCAGCTCAATAACATAAGAGAACATCATTGTGACTGTCCGTGCTGTAGTATGGACAAATCTTGTTCTAGTACATCAATAGCAGAAGATACAGTGTTGCCCAGTGAATAAATCCTGGATGTTAACACAGTCATACCATTGACAACTACGGCTAACGCCTTTTCTGAATTGATTCTATCTATTTCTCGTAGTCTCTCCGCTGCTTCTTTTTGGAAGATTTTCCAAATTTCATTATAGATAGTATAATAGAAACATTTCTGACATGGCTTTCTGGGACCTAGTAAAAATCCCTTAGGTCTACACAGTCTTTTAGTAAGGATAAGTGTTGCTTCACCTGTGTTAGTGTTGAGGTTCTTAGCCAAATGAGGCATAAGTTCCCAACACTGTATGATGTCACCACCCCCAGATGTTCTGTTTGTACGTAGCATAGGTCTGGCCTATGGATACTGAACCCTTCGGTGGTACCCCTGAATCTTTCTTGACACCTATTAGTGTCTGTGGGCCAAACCAACTACCCCTTGCAATTGGGGTCTGATCTATTGTATTGTAAGATGTCATCTAATGTAGCCCCTTTTAGTGATATAAAATTGCCCTCAGCCTGTGATGCTGTTGTTATTCGAGGTGTATTTAAATCCTGGTTTCTGGCTATTCCAAGGCAGGAACTTTGTTGCACAGTCTCATTTAGAAATATAATCTGCTGAAGAATGAGACATGCTCTAAATAGCACTTCTTGTTCCCTGGACTTGCCAGACTGATTTTAAGTCTATGGTGTCTTTCCTTAAGTCGAAACCTTGTTCAGACAATTGGGTAATAAAAGAAGCAGAGTAAATCTGTTTTGTGTTAGTCAACATATTTTTCTGTGCAACCTTATACTAATATGAAGTCGGGTCTGAAATATTAAACCCTGAAAAATGTTTGTGCAAACGTTTTCGAACTACTTTTGGGCGGTGTTGGGCAATGTTCCCATTGGTGATATGTGAAAACCTTTCTAGGGTTACTTGATTTGTGTAGAAAATAATGACCATAATGTTGATAACAATACATTGTGTTGAAGTCTGATGTGTCTTCTAAAATTTCATTGCTAGAAAATGTGGCATATTGTTCTAAATCAGACAACATATTATTCACAGTTTTAAAATCCCAATCATCGGAAAATGTACTGGAGGTAATCATATCATTCAATGAAATTTTAAATAAATGTGGTATTTTTAAAAGTTCTGTTGGTCCGAATATATCATAATCAACCTTGTCCCATACTATACCATCGGTATAGGAACTGCTGTAATGTTCACTGATGACAAGTCTCTTTGTTCACGATGTGAGGAAACATGAGGTTTCAGGAGTAAGTTCACTTTCGATGCTGCAGAGCTTTGGCGAAGGTAAGTTCCATTAACAGGGAAGTAGAAGACAGCTACTAAGTCTATCCAGAAGAGAAAGAAAGTATTCCAGTGCTCACCCAAAGTTTTTAAAGAAAAATGTAGAAGTCTTTGATTTGTTGTTTATGAGAAATTGGGGCTGGCGTTTTTTCAGGTTCACTTGGATCCAAAGAAAAGATGTCAAAGTCGATGAAATAGCCAGATGCAGTTAGATCTATTTTATGTAGCTCAGCAGGTTTTGTTGAACTTGTAGATGGTGCTTGTTGAGGCATATTTATGTAGACATCAGTGTTAGGTCGAATTGAAAGTTGTCTTTCTTCTTGATGTTGTATTCCTTGGTTAAGGGGAAGGAGTACCATTACATTGTTGCTTAGTCCATCATTCCGTATGGGTGACTCTTCGAAGGTGATGAACCATCCCTTCTGAACTTCCTGTATGGTAGCAAGAGGAGGGCGTCAGTTACCCAGGATCTCACGAGGCCTACTATTCAGTATCGGCCACATAGTGTGGTTTTATCAGATCAATGGAGACAAATCTTTTCTCCTTTTTCCCGGCAAGAGGTGGCAGAAGTACAGTTCTTGTTCCTTCAATGGCCAGGACAGGTATGATGGCCCAAATTCTTTTTTGTCCGTTATTTTTTCTCTGACCAGATCCCTGACTTTAAGAATCCACACAGGTCTTGCCGTCACTGACTCAACTTCCCCAGTGGCGAACCTTTTCACTTGGACATTGCTCTGTAGTGCCTGTGATTCAAAAAATAAGAGAGGGGGGTCCTACTCAACCAAAGGGACAGGACACCAACAATCGACACTTCTGTCAAAAAAGCAATCCCTTTGGCTCTTTTACTTAAAACATCACTTCTGTCAAAAAAGCAATCCCTTTGGACTTTTTTACTTAAAACATCACTTCTGTGATTCATTCAGATCCTGTAAAACAGCCAAACGTTTATGGAGGTCAAAAGGCTTTTCATCCGCCACTGTGCCTTCACAATCAAGATCAGGTATCCACATTCTCCTCCCGAATAGGACCTCATAAGGAGTGACACCCCCTAGAGAGCTTCTTGGCATGTTATTTAAGGCCCTCTGAACCCCATATACGTCATTGACCCAACTACCACCCATGACTAATACTCTAGCTGTTAATGATTGCTTTAAGTCCCGGTTTTTCCTCTCCACGACTGAATTTTCCTCGGGATGGTACGGAGAGGAGTACTGAAATGCTACACCCAAACCTCCCATGTTCTCCTTGTAAGCCTTAGAGCTAAACACGGGGCCACGGTCCAAATGTAATGTGCCAACTGCGAATGTCCCTATAAAAACTCACAAATCTTTGATAACAGTTTGAGCGTCAGCCGAGCGCTGAGGCCATACGCATAGGAATCTCAAGCAGGAATCCACTGCAACCATTATGTACTTGTAGGCCCTATCAGATTGTAAGGGTCTGCAGTGGTCCAAATAGAAACACGCAAGAGGTCTGTCTGATATTAACAATGGTGCTTGCGCTGGACGTGTTCTGGTGGAGCCCTTCATCTGTTGACAGATTTTGCACTTCAAGACAGAGTCTTTGGTCTGCTTTGTTAACCTCGGCCACCAAAAGCGTTGCTTTAATAAAGAAACAGTTGGCGTCACTCCTGCTTGTGCAGAACCCAAACTCTTGTGTGCAGCTCATATTAAGCCTAATCTGTGATCCATGTTTGGTATTACTCTATCCCCCACTCTAGGAATTTGACCAAATGGAACGTTGTATGCATCTAATTTGTAGGAGTCCTTGTGTGGAAAACCTTTCGGAAGTGCTTTTTTGTCTTTGCGTGAAGCAATGACAGCTACCATTATCTGTACGTTTTTTCTCATTTTTGAATGAGTGATTGCAGCTACAGACGCAGTTCATACTGCCCTCTTCACGGCTGCATCAGCCAATGAATTCCCTTCAACGTGAACTCCATCACGTTGATGACTCAGCGTGTGTATCACATGAGCTCTCGGTAGTTCATTCTTCAACACTGCTACCTGTTCCCATAGCATTTTGCACTTGATTGTGCCACCTTTTGAGTCTTTAAACCCATTTTGTAGATATTCATTGTATGACTGGACACAGTAAAAGGAATCGCACACAATTCTTGTGGGGAATTCTCGATCCGTAGTAATCAGTGCCAGCAAAAGAGATTTTAGTTCTGCTAATTGAGCCGTACAGTCTCCTAGAGACTGAGGGGCAGATTTACAATAACTGGCGCATCTCTGCATATTAGCAGGGATGCGCCAGTTATTTTACGTGACTCAAAAACCCCCTTACGCCACCCTGCATGCGCCGCATTTACAATTCGGCGCACCATGGCGCACGGATAGACAGATGCGTGACGCTTCTGTCGCCGTAAGGGTGACGCAGTGCTGGAGTTGTGTCGCAAGCGCGACGCAACTCCACTACTGCTCAGGGGTGCCCTATACCTGATATGCTGCGTCACTCCTAATGCCTGCTTCAAGCAGGCGTAAGGATGTGACGCAGCTGGGACGTAAAAGTGACTCCGTGAAATCTTGTAGATTTCCCTGCGTCACTTTTACGGGGCTCCCTTGAGACGGAACGCCCATCCTGCATACATTATACCTGACGCAGGTATAATGTAGCGCAGGGCTTTACAACGTGATGCATCTCACTTAGGGGTGGGCGGAATTTGCGGAATTAACCTTCGCAAATTATCGCGAGAATGTTTAAAATTATCGCAAACAAGCAGAAATATCGCGAAGATGCGGAAGGTTTTTTCCGGCATGTTCGCGCGATTTTCTGCATGGTTGCGGGTCGCCAACTTACCCATGTGGCTGCTTGCGGGCGCGGCCATCTTGTTTTGAGTTGTTCTCGCGGTGCATGATCGCGAGAAGAAAGACGTGATCGCGCGACGCATGACATCACTGCGGGCGCGAACTGTCGCGAGACAGCGCAAATGGCTAAAAACAATACAACATCTCATGGAGAACGCGACCGGATCAAGAAAACTTGTCGGCGAACGCAGGGAATCAGGTAAGGCGATCGCGCGCGCGCGAGAATGTATCATTTTACAGCGCGAGCAAGAAACAAATTATCGCCAAGCTGCGGAAACCGGAATTTTTGACATCTTCGCGCTCTCCGCGGAACGCAAAAATGTCAAAATATCGCAATTTCCGCGAACGGAACGAAATTTTTGCCCAGGCCTAATCTCACTATATGCGTCACGTTGTAAACATGTCGCATAGTGAAGCATTGTTTTCGCCGCCGCTGTGTCACAAAAGTGACGCACCGGTGGCGTAAAACTGTTACAAGGGCTTGTAAATCTGCCCCCGAGTCTTTGTACAGCTTGGATGGAACTTACCATCTCGCATACAACCTTTTACAATCTCACACGCTGTGCTGTATCGTTGTTTACTTCCTATGGCCGGTTGTGCAGATCCATCAGTGTAAATTATGTATTCATACTGATCTAGAGGCAATTAGTTAATTCGGGAGAGGATATTCTTATTCATATTGCAAAAATGCTTTTGTTTTCAGATTTAGATTATATCTGTATTCTACATCTGATGCAGTGAGAGAATTAGTCCAATGTATCGATCTCGGATGTAACGCTGTAGCGTTAGGAATGCTTGCCTTTGTCACAGCCTGTAAGGCTGGTACTGGAGTCATGACAATTGTTCGTTTTCCCTGAGCCAGTGCTCTTTCTCTCACTACAGCAGTCTGTACTGTTGTCAGAATTATTTATGTGGCAGCAAAACGCATCTCAGCATTTGTTTACAAGTGTGATTTGTAAGCAATGGGTACTGTTTCGCCTTCATTATATATGAGGTATGTGTACCCAGATTGACCCGCAACTATACGGATCACCAGGTTGCGGACATTTACGTTTGTCTGCAAGTATTTTGATGCTATCATGTCAGCCTGGAGTGAACAAAGTATATCTGTATGTTCTTGTGTCCATTGTCTAACTGAAAAATCAGGCCTTACGAGGTCGTAGAAAGGTTTGATCCTTTCTGCGTAATCCAAAATGTATGTTCTGCTGAAATTTAGAAATCCCAGTATTGATTGTACGTTTTTCAATGTTTTTGGAGGTTGGAGCAGCTCACAATTTTCTAAAAAAGTTCGCTGCTAGGCTTTCCCTTCACTTGAAAGCTCATATCCCAAAAATAGGGTGCGGAGGTGGGCTATTTTTGATTTTTTGAAGTTAAATTTGTAACTCTCTGAGGCGAATCCCAAAATTATGGGGCTCACCCTCGTCAACTGTTCCTCCAGGTCATCATTTATCAGATAAATATCATCTCCATAGGACAATGCCTCCTCATTCACATTTTGAAGTAAGTCGGTTACTCTGGCGGAAAACAGCCCTGGGCTGTTTTTATATCCCTGGGCTAGTCGACAAAATTGTTGCTGGGACCCTAAAGTTGAGAATGCTGTCAAGTATCTGCTATCATGCACTATATTCTGGCAGCAAAATCCATTTGAGATAACTAGTTTTGCTTCGTATTTTTTCCGCACAATGTTATTCATTAATGCGGCAATGTGTGCATTTTGTACTGTAAATGTTTTTATGCATGGATTTAGATGTCTGTAATCCAAAACTAGATGATATGTATTGTCAAGTTTCATTACCGGAAACAAAGGGTTATTCCTTGTAGAGGTGCAAGTTTCAATCTCCCCCTGGTATTCAAGTTGATCTAAGATCTCCCTGACCTGTTGTTTAGCTTCTTGCTTTATGGAATACTGTCACTGTGGAGTTAGAGTAGATTTTAATGAGGTCGAAAAAAGCTGGCATAATTACTGTTTCTTCTTTTGGGACATTCCATAACAATATCAGTCAGCCAATCTTTTTCAGCTAATAAAATGTCATAGCCAAAAGTTCGGTTCTCCCAAAAGAGACCTTTAATTTTCCTGTATTTTTCCCCCTCCATCCGGAGTGTTATCTCATGTAACCTATGTGGGACGCTTACACTGGTATCAGGTGTTTCCACTGTGATATATTCACTCAAATCCGCTGTCACCAGAAATTCCATCAGGTTCTGGCGAGCTATTGTTACTTCTGCTCTGCTGTCTAGCATCGTCAGAGCCCATTCCCCGTTCAGTAGTTGAGTCCTCAGAATTCTCGGCACGTTTGATCTTGAGACCTGCTACTTTCTTTTTTTTAAATTGAGGTTTAGTTTTTTTTTTTCTTCTTTCTTTCTTAGGTGCGTAGACCGCAGCGCTTTGCATGTCTCTGGACTTTGTATGCTCCTCCTGTCTGTGTTCCAACTGTCCTTCTCTCTCTAAATGTTTCGATGAGCTCTGAAAGGATTGAGAGGAACGTCTATCAGTGTCCTGATACCTGTCTGGTTTTCTAATGTTGTCCCTATTCCTAAGGTGTTACCTCCTTTCAGAGGGCTCCTGTTGAGGAGATCTACCTCTGGATTGAGATCTATTTTCTTTATGCTTTTGTTGTTTGTTATTGTCCCATTTCTTCTTTGAAGAAGTAGGTGCTTGCTTAAAAGTATCCTTTTCAGGACTCCCCATTAATTGAAGTTTTACTGGTCTAGCTCCCAAACTATCTCTACCTAATTCTGCATAAGCAGTTTCCATTATTTCAGGTAATTCTGTCTCCTGCTGTAAAGGAGTGAAATATCTCAGGCATTGGCGTATTGACACTGATGCTGCTTCCACTTTAATGTTTGCTAATATTATAGCTGATACCTGGGTGAAGTTATTTACTAACTTCATCCCTAAGTTCAAAGCAGGTTATGTTCCATACTCGTTCTGTATCTGTCTCAATACGTCTGGTATTACTGCTAATGAAGGGATACCATGAGTCCTGGTATATATTGCAGCGAAGACTGTACCCCAAAAAGTACAATCCTCTATTGGGGGTGCTATCCCCATTGGCAAGCAAATTGTTAACATTCTATGCTTTTCATGTGGACCAATGTGTGGAAATACTGCCTCTAGCTGTGTTATTTTTTCTGCTATCCAGAAAGGCATTTGCTCACATTTAGTGGGCAATTTACCCATCACTGTGTGCAATGTTTTTTGGTTTAATTTTTGTTGTACAAACTTGGACTGGTCCGGCTTGTGTAGCTGGTGTAGGCTGAATTGTGAGTGTTCTCATCACACACTGTGTCATGTTTCTGTAAAGTTTTATTAATTCTTAATGTGTTGTAAGCAAGTCTCCTCCTGGCATTGTATCAATGTCAAGGTGTGGTGTGTAGGCCGCTAGTACTGGCCATGTTGCTCCGTCTCTTCTGAGTGGACCGAGTCTTACTCTATTTCTTGTATGGGGTAGGGCGCCTTAAATCAATGTACAGATTTAAGGCAACCATTCAAAAAAATTACAATTAGTGCTAATGAATGAACAATAAAAATCAGAAAGAACCAAGGCAACAAACTATTTATCAAAAATACAAAATTAGCATTTATTAGATTCTTAACAATTGAGTAACCTGTGATATTCATACATTCACTTTCATGTCCTCCATTCAAGCTCCCAAGCACACCTAATACAAATTAAAAACATTATTGGAGAGATGAAATTTTACACAACAATGGGGAGTTGACATAATGTCCTGTAGTTTCTATAAAACCTATACTGAATCTGCGCGCTTAGACAACATACACTGTGGGACTGGTGTCTTTACTGATTCCAGATACCCCTACCTGGTATGTTGGGCTGTATACCAGCTAGCTCACAGTGCCACTAGAAACTCCTCTTACCAAGGGGAGAATAGTTCTTGGCAACTATCGAACATGACAACCTTGATCCCTCAGGGCCATGGTAACAGTGTACTACTTTTCGCTCAGTCACTCGTGCTCACTTAGTCTCAGAGAGATACACAGAATAAACAGTAGAGACGTTTTCAATAAGTATTTATTGAACAGTCATTGTTCTAGTGTAAATAGGTGTGCTGAACAATCATTAGACAGTAACAGATATAGATGATTAGAAATACTAGGAAAGTAAAAGGATTTCTATAACCATGAATACAGGTACAGTACATAAAATACATGATAATAAAATGCGTTCTCCTATGATGCAACCTTAACTAGATGTACCTGAGTGTACCTAGCATGTATGTAGGTGTTAAGCTAAGAATCCTTCTAGGATAGAGTCAACCCCCATTACCTGAAGTGAGAAACTGTGGGATCCGGTTCTGGTTTCGAGTTGGACACCCCGCAAGGTATGTCGGACCACTGCGAACTGGAGTATCTGCATGCAGGGGCGTCAGCGTGTCGATTCAGTGTGTCAGCATGGAAGTCCTGATCTCCTCTCCCTATCTCAGCAAAATGTGATGTTTTTATATACCCAAAGGTATCCCCAGGGGTTCTACCTTGCTGTGCCACTGTCGAACTTAGGATGACGTCAAGAATGAACGTCTACATAGTTATTATGCAGGAGATGGTAGCCCTGCTGAGATTCCAAGAACCCAAGGATCCTCATGCATAATGTATGAGGCTATTTGTTCAGGGAAAATCGCACATTCTGTAAGCAGTACAGTAACTAGGTAAAGGGTCAGTCCTAGCAGCCCGTAATGTATGTAGTGTAGGGATGAATATAGGTAAAAGGTTGGGATGCTACCCGAGCCTATATTGGGGTACCTATATGGAATATGACAACTCAGAGCACTGGCACACATATAGCACCAGCGCTAACTTCAGCGGGCATTCCGTAATTTGCATAGGGGTGTTACCCTATGCAAATGAGGGAACCATTTTTCCACTGTGGCCGAGCTGATGTAGCTGCAAACATGCCCTTAGGAGGCACATTGAGATTGCACCACAAAAGGAAGTGCAGCATGAGTGTGCCCCCTGATGAAAGTCCTCTAGAAGTGGGAAAGAGGTTCTCATGGAACCCCAGACATCCCAATGCAGGCAAGTGCAGTGATTTACTGTTCCTTTCTGCAAGAGGATCTCCCCTATTTAATCCAAAGATGGCATGCCGCTTGCACAGAGAAGCATGGAGCGTCTTGGAAGAAGCCAATACCTATTTCACTGTATGTGCCGCCCCCTGGACAGCGCCAGTTAACGGCTGCCCTGGGGAAAGCAGTTAATTTTGATAGGCTGCACTATCCCGGTATGTGCCAGGCACACACTTTATGAAAGGTGCGCCATGGCGCATACAGAGAAAGTGAGCCCTAAATGTAGTACAGGCCCTGATGTCTTTTTATGTGAAGTATTTAATGGTTCATACACTGTGAGTTGTGTATACCTCAACACAGGGTCTCTGTTCCAGGTTTCATGTCTTAAACTCATGTATTTGACAACTTTCTGTTTCCAATTTAGTTGTGAGATGAAAGTGTAATTGACTGGCATACTTTTATGGAATGAAACCTATGGAACCGCAGTGTTTTGTGTTTCTGGAGGTAATCATAGCAGGCTTGCACCTAGGCATTATTTTCAGCAGAGGGAGAATTCCGCTGCTAGCATAAGAATATTGTATTGGCACCCAGCTACTCCTATTATAAAAAGTTGGCAGAGTGAACTATTGATTGAAATTCAGGTTGAAGGGTGGAGCAGTTTACCAGTGGAGAAAAATGTTACTGTCCATAGTTGATAAATGTTCAGGTCGGAATACCAACCTACTGGCTGAAATAGCAGAGTGAAAAAAGAAATATTCTGGAGATAAAACATAAACTTTTGAGAAACTATCATCAGGCAACATGATATGTACAGTCTGATTAAACACAAAACAAAACAAAAAGAAGGTGTCAACAGTTTTATGAACACAACAAAATTTCTTGTTCTTGATTGTGTACCAAGTTAATTAATTTTCTCTCTTTGTTCTTTATCAATAACCACTTGTGAGACGTTGGCCTGGTATATGATGTCCACTAATTAAAGTGGGCACCTTGCAACAGTCTAAACAACACTTATGGGGATTTAAGAGGCCAAAGATAACCTTAGAAAGCTATCCAAGTGGTAGCTGTGGAGAGCAGCCTTCAGCCTTAGTCTTGAAGCAATGTTGAGCAGCTTCTTTTACCAGAATACAACCTTATTGTATTGGTTAAATGAAAAGAGAACCACACAGTAGTTCTAAGAATATATATTTATGATTATAACATCTTACATACCTCAAAATATCTGCTACACGCAGATAAACACAAAGCACACAATACTGTAGCACAGAAACAATCGTAAGTAACACTAATGCACAGTGGGCTCCCGGGGGAGACCAAGCCATATACTGAAATAGTGGTATAAGAACCACGACTCGACTCAAGATAATGTCTGGAATGTGTAGAATCCCTGGGACCCCAAGGAATCACCCGAGATGAGTAAGTAGGGACTCCATGGAGGATGGGTGCAGTGTGGGAACACGACTGCGTGCTACGCACAATTCAATGGGAGAGTTGCGGATGCAATTTTAAAGTTAAAGGACCCTTCCCAGTGGATTACAAGGAAACTCTTTGGAACATAGAAGGTTGGAGAGCCACTCCACCCATGGATCCCAAAGTACCAGAGTTACCTATCCCAGGGAGGCCGGGTGCATAGGTCTGAAGTGGCGTCGGAAATCTCAGTCGTTCTCAATGGGAGTCTTCAAGAAAATGCCACTGCTGGAAAGAAGAAAAGTGTCCGGTGGAATCCGCATGCATATTCTCGATGGAAGGAACCTGAAAGCAGAGGTGACAGAGTTTGGGTCACTTAAGAGTGACCAGGGGCTCGGTAGACGAATGCCCACCAATGTGGGGTGCTTCAGGTGCAAAGGAGATCTTGACTCTACAACTGCAGGGACCAGGAGATGTCCAGGACAACCAGGAGCTGGATGCAAGCTGTCCCACGAAGGATTGCCAGTGCTTAGGGGTCGGTATCTGGCGGGAGCACCAACAAGCATTGTCAACGGTAACCCACGAAGGTCAAGAAAGGTTACAGTCTTGCTGAGCAAGAACCAGTGGACTCACCACAGCAAGGTGAGTCAGGGCAGGCCTGGAGCAACCAGGGGAGCCCAAGAAAATCAGGATTGTCCCTTAGATGGACCTGCAGGCCGAAGCCACAGGAGTCGTGAGGGGACCTATAGCAGTTTCACCAAACAACAGCTTGCAGGGCACAGAGTGTGAGGAGGCCAAAGTCCTTGTTGCAAAATGTGCCCAGAGGTTGGGGCTATTGGCAGCCCAATGTACATAGTTAGGGAATGCCAACAAGCATATGCAATTGCAAATGTACACGGTGCACATGGGGTTTGGGTTATGCAGTCCCCTCGAGGGATACTGGCCTCAAACTTAGTGAGAGGGCAGCTCAACCCTAAGAAACATAGGAACCCAGCTCCTGTGTTGCTGGAGTTTTCGGAGTCTGCAGGAGCTCAGGATCAGCAGACAGGTCGGTTGCATTACGGTGCCTGCGAATGCAATGGAGTGACTCCTTCACCCCTAGGGAGATACTTCAATTTTCCTTGATGCTCCACAGGTCCTGCATGGAGCCTGTATGGTGCAAAGGCACAGACAATGCTTTGGACGGAGAGGGAGAGGAAGTCGGGCCCAGTCGAAGTCCAGCAAAGTCCAGAATGTCCAGACGGTCGAAGGTCAGTTGTTTCTTGTTCAGAATCTTGTCCATGTCGAATCTAGGCTCCTATAGCCAGGTAAGCCTTTTTGTACCCACGGGAGAGGGTTGGAAAGATTCAGCGGACCCTACCAGGGGAGGGTCAGGGCAGGGAAGTGGCCACACCCATGCCCTTTGCCCAGTTTCACACTTGTTCTGGGAGCCAGAGCAGGAGCTAATGGCTCCCAGAACTGGTTTGAGCTGGACTATGCACAGGGACACCAAATGTGCCCCTCGTGAAGACTTTCAGGCAGTCTGGCAGTGCACTCACCCAGTTCCAATACACTAAATCCTGTCTGGGAGGTGGTCACACCTCCCTGTGAAGTATGCCTATTGTGCTTCCTTCCTCTGCTCGAGCTTGGCTCAGCAGCAGGGGGGGCAGAAATGTGTTTCTCATTGGCAGCATCCATTTTGTGCAGACCCTCCAAAACATTCTTTAGGTAGACCTGGGTGACAGCTAAATCATCAAGATATGCTGCACTGTAGGCTTCCAGGCCTGTAAGGACTTTATTTACCAACCTTTGAAATGTGGCAGGTGCATTCTTCAAGCTAAAGGGCATCACAATAAATTGATAATGCCCACTAGGGGTTGAAAACACTGTTTGGCATCCTCAGCTAGTCTGATTTGCCAATATCCAGCAGTAGGGTCAAATGTGCTCAGGAACTTGGCTGAGGCCAAGGTATCAATGAGATCATCTGCCCTAGGATTAGGGTGAGCATCAGTCCTAGTGACTGCATTGAGCCCCCTGTAGTCCAAACAGAACCTCATTTCTCTCTTACCACCCTAGGTGTGAGGCTTGGGTACCAGGACCACTGGACTAGTCCAAGGGCTATCTGAGGGTTCAATCACTCCCAATTCCAGCATCATTTGGATCCCAGTCCTGATGCAATCTCTGACGTTGTCAGGCTGCCTGTAAATCTTATTTTTAACATGTAGACTCTCACCTGTTTCCACTTCATGGGTACACCAAGTGGTTTGACTAGGAGTCAAAGAAAACATGTGTCTGTATTGATTGAGGACCTTCCTACAATCAATCTGCTGTTGCTCAGTGAGGCTGCTTGCCAAGACTACACCATCAACGGAGCCATCATCAGGGTTCTGTGAGAGGAGATCAGGAAGTGAGTCACTCTCTTCCTCCTGTCCCTCAGCAGTAGCCATGAGCAATCCCATGTCTGCCCTGTCCACATAGGGTTTGAGGCAGTTTACATGGCGCACCCGGTGGGGGCTCCTGGGAGTTCCAATGTCCACCAGGTAGGGAATCTTCCTGCTCATAAACAACCATTCATGGCGATTTGCTCTTTCTATGCTTGCTGCACAATGCAGCACGCTTAGAAATAGCAAAAACTAGGAGAACTTAATAATTTCTTCGTGCTTCTCCATGTTAAAATACATTTGTTTTTGGTCTTCTATTTTTGTGCTACCCCATATTTAGACCACCCTTGTAAATAGGGGGCATTGTCAAAACCAATGGGTGTTGCTGCAGAACACCCACCTCAACACAAATTGCACACCCCTTTCACGCTAAGGGCTCGATTACGATGTCGGCCAGAAAGCATTCAGATTGAATCGGTATCGGAATGGTTTCCGACCGAATCTGATTCGGGGAGTCCGACTGATTACGATGGTTCCGGATACCTTTCGGTCAGACTCCCATTGACTTCAATGGGAGCCTGTGTTCTGACCAAATACACAGGCTTCCATTGAAGAAAGGGGTGGCTGGGGAAAATCTTGCACCCTGTAGCGGGCACCCCTTGGTGCCTGCCACACTGCGCATGGTCTGAAAGGGGGTGTCCCTTGGGTATCCCCACAGGCCTCATTAGGAAGGCTCCGGGTGAAGGGGGGTCTGCTACAGGCCCCCAAAGTCAGATTCCGACAGCCGTGTCGGACAAACCAAATTGGAAAGGCTGTCAGAATCTGACATCGTAATCGCTCGGTTGGATACGCGGTCCGTAGACCTGTACGAGTCAGCTCAGAGCGACTCAGTTCCTCAGAATGCCACCCGCAAACGAGTCGAGATCGACTCGGAATGTCTGAGCGCTTTCTGAACATCGCAACAGGTCATTTGGAAAGCTTTCCGAATTGGTCGGAAAGACGAGTTCCAAATCGGATTCAGCAGACCCAAATCAGATTCGGAGCCTTTCCGACCGACATCGTAATCGATCCCTAAGTGTTGAGTGAAAGGTGGCCTTATTTAGTGGTTTAATGCCGCCTTGTAAATAAGGCGAAGGACTTGACTCCACCAGAACATCTCAAAAAGTGACGTTCTGATGACATTAAGTCCTTGTAAATTTTTCCCATAGTACCTTTAGAGAGGTTGCTGGTCATGTCATAGATATAATACATTGGTAACATGCAGTAGATTTCAAAGTATCATGTTATTTTTTTCTTTCTGGATGAATAATATGCTCTTCTCCAGCCCTCTGTTGTCCATTTTACTGCTTCTATCCTACGTCTTGCCCTCTGTAGCCCAGTGTGCTGCCCATACCACCCTGCCTGCCTTCTGTGGTCAGCTTGTTGCCCCTGGCCCTCACCACATGCTGCTCATTGTCCGTATGCTTCCCCTGTCACCTCCCACCTGCCCTTCATGGTTAGCTTGCTGCTGTTCTCCGTCTTCCCTGCCCTACATTTTCCGTGTGCTGCCCCTGCACCTCCCTCCATGCTTTCTCTGTTGTGCTGCCCCTCATGACTGTACTGCATTGTCAGCTTGCTGTCCCTGCCCCTCCCTCCAGCACTCCGTGATCTGATGTGCTGCCCTTTCCCCTCCCTCCTGCCCTCCATGATGCATTGTTCTGCCTCTTCCCCTGCCCCTCCTGCCTGCTCTCTGTTGACAGCTTACTACCTCTTCTCCTCCTGCCTGCCCCCCATTATCCTTCTGCCGCTTCTCCCGCCTGTCTTCTGTGGTCAGCTTTCTGCTCCTACCTGTAGTGTCTTGTGAGTTAGGGATAACAAAACCCTTTTGGCTCCTGACAGACTCTGTGTACAGTGACAAAAGTGCGTGGGTGTCGGTGATAGACATCGTGATGTAGAATGTTCAGTTAATGGTTACATGCTGATGAACAAAAATGTGTACTACCGAGCTATGTGTGTGGTTTTATTCTTTACATGTACCCAGGCTGGGAAAGACACTACAGCTGGTGATGAGATAGGGGATTACATAAACTCTGCGACCCAAAGAACCGAGAGCGCTCTCCCGGAGAGTTTGCCGTGGTTCAGCAAACTGCTAGTGCATGCCACGTATGCCTCAGTCAAAGTAAAAATTGACAGTTGGCGTATGTGGAGTCAAAGCTCCACTCTAGTAAGTACAGGGTTTGTAAAGAAAGTAAAGGCCTTACAGAAAGTTTGTTTGTCTTACTAGTAAAGTCGAGATAAGCAATACTGTTCGACAGCATAACACACAGCCGTAATTCGTACACTACCTCAATGCTAAAGAAAGCAACAACCAGGTACAGAGAAGCGCTAAAGGCAGTGATAGTTGAGTGCAAGAAAACGCTAAAAGCAGACACATTTTTGACGCAAAGAAACGCTAAAGGCAGTACAAACCAGGTACAATGCGAAGAGGTGACAAGGGTGAAGTACCCGTACAAGAAACAAAACTACTACTTATCGCCAAAGAAGAATACAGTACTTCACAACCAGAAAGCGGGCACAATGACCCAAATGTTAGCATACAGCAAGTGCTTAACGAAGGTGGCGGTCCAAGTGGGCAGCCAACATGGCCAGAGAAGGCTCTAACAGCAGAAACTTCAACAGCTTATGATGCTGCCGCATTCCTAAAACTATTGCCTCCTTTCAATACTTTCAAAAGGTTTTGCTGTTAAGCAAAGTGCAACATCTATGGTCAGCATATATTTTAAATCCCTAAAGTTTTCAATAGCAATTTACATAACTTGCAGTCTAGTCAATTTTCCAGATACATGTTAAGTGTCAAGTGAAAGAAAATGAACCCCATGAAATCACCTATTTAAAATTTCTACTTTTCTTCCAATTGAGCTCAAAGATATATATTTTTGAATTATACAGGTACTTGTGGGGGATTAATTAATGCAAAATATTGCACATAGTGATTAAGTGAAAAATGTGTAAGTCACAGGGGCAAGGAGTCACATAAGTAATCCAGTGGCCCTAGAGAACCAGCAACAGTGTGTGTCTGACTAACTATACAAAAATGCTTGCATTGGGTGCTACAATTCATGTTCTTTTCTGTTTCCTCACAACAAGATTCACTGCTCCATGACCACCAAGGAGGACAGACACCTCATTGCACCAAAAGATGGAGGTGGTTATGGTGGTCTTTTGTCGGCTGGTGATGTTGGAGGAATAGGAGGTGGAGGAGGAGGAGGTGAAGGAGGAGGAGGAGACAGTAGCATCAGTTCCTTCTTCCTCCAGTGCCCAGCTGGAGACACTGTGGACAAGGTACCCTTGCCCCAGTCAATGCAGGCAGCTAAGTGGAACATCTCGAGTATCAGCCACCACTACTCCCTTCTCAACCATAGAGGTCCTTTTCCTTAAAGCCCTTAAAAGCACAGATGAGTTAAAGGAGAACAAGAGGGATATTTTAAAAGTCTAGACATTTTGTATGGGGCTTTATGAATAGGGAGAGAGAAGGGCATGTTGTGAATCGTGTGGGGGAATAGTTTGGGAAGTGGTAGGTTAGATAAGGATTGTTTAGTTTTGTAGGTTTTTGAGGTTTTAGGGAAAGGGGTAGACCTGCTGCAGGTGGTGTGGTTGGGAACAGTTAAAAAAGGTGTAGGTTACTGTATGATAGTTTCATGTTTTTGATGTCACCTGAAAGCACTTACCCTCCATCAGGCAGAAGTAGTTATGTGTACTGCTCTACCCTCTGCAGCTACTCACCTCCAGCAGTGGTCTGTGCAAGTAAGTGCAGGGGCGGTGGGGTCGGGTGGGGTGGGGAGGATGTTGACAGAAGATTGAAGAAGAATTATTTATTTATTCAATTTCCCCTATTCCGTTGTCTGTCGACATCCTGCCCGCATCCGCCCCCCCACCCAACTGCTCTTACCTGCACTTACTGCCACTCCTCACCACTAACCACTATGGAGGAATGCTACATACAACAACCCATAGAGTATAGGATATGTGTTTATATTATACGTACAGCAAAGTCCTGTCTAACCCGGAACGCATTCACTCACTCATTTCTTACCTTAAGAGAAACTCTCCTGTTGACTACCTCTCAAGATTTGCTGTTGTTGATTTGCAGTGGTTTTTCCAAAGGGGCTAACTACTCATGGCCCTAATGGGCCCAATCAGAGGAGATAACACCTGAAAAACATGGTTCTTCTTCCTCGAATTAGAGCATGTGAACCAGCAAAGAAGGGTTCTCCTACTGCAAAAACAAAAAGAAAAAACCAGAGTAGAAAATCTGTGACATAGGCCAGAAAAAATCAACACAGTGTAAAGGGAGAGACATTTACTAAATGTTGCAAAATGGACATTTAAGTCACAGGAGGTGGAGAGTTCAGTAGAATCATCAGGTTGATTGATCCATTGGCCATAGATTGTGGAAAAAAGTGCACACTACCCTTCCTTTGCCTACTATTGCTATATTTATTCACTGCATTATTATGTCCCTCTTTTGATTGGATAAGGGAGATGTTCTGGGCAAATTAACATTTTTTTGTAATTTCACCGTACACCAGTTTATCTCACCCTGTAACAGCTTAGCGTGGCATATACAACATCCGCCCTGTGAAGTGTGAGATCAGTTTATCGTTGAAATAGATAACAGCTCATCAGATTTCACAACTTGGGGCAAAACAATTTGAAAGATGATGATTTAATTGACAGGGGGAATTTGGGAAAGTTTTAGAAAGCTAAGCACAGCATTCAACAACTCCATGAGTGCTTCACATTTGTCAAGGAAGATAACATTTAAGTTAACCTATTGAATATTTACCAATCCTCAAAATCCCACAGTTCAAAAATATTTATAATAAAAGTTAAGATTTTTCTTTATTCTTGTGGCATTACCCATCTTGGGAGCAGGGGTGAACTGCAGAGCACAATGAAAGTTCCACCCCTTTGCAGAAAAGATGATTTTAGGATAAGAAAAGAAGATGGCAATATTTGAGAGTTGAGGTGAACTTGGTGTGCAAGGAGTCAGTATGCGAAGGATAATCTGAAATATGATTAACTAAGTGACAACCAAGTACCACAGATCCTAGACATCTAGCTGTAAGTACCCTAAATGACTGATCACCCAAATATTATAATGAGTACACAGTCCATTATCTAATTACTGTGTACTAATTCGCCCTGTTCCCTCCCTTGTTTATAAAACAGTGATGTAAATAATATGTGCGATCTTGAATAGCTTCCCGTTGTTTTTAATTGTAATATGATAAGAGTCATGTTTAAAAATGATGATGATCAACAACAAATAGATGATAGTTTGACATTGAATTATACCGGACAGCATAGGTGATGTATATTGTATGTTTTATTGTGTATATCTTGTAAATAGTGTTTTGTAATTGCTTTTAGCTCTGAAGAAGTCCCAAGAGGGATGAAACGCGTTGGTAAGCAATTGTTTGATGCTTTTAAAAGAACAAGTGATTCTCAATAAAAAGATTTTTCCAGCTACAATCAAGATACATGATTTTGTGATACTTTCTCCTGGGAAGCTATTCTGTGTTCAATATATTTTACTATTGTTTAAATGCCACACACTAGGATAATCACATAATACGAACACTCATCTTTCTCGGGTGCAGGCCAGGGTCAATTTGCAGTTGTTGATAGTGGCGGTTTTAGCCACCTGTTTGGGATGTATGTGGGTCACATTCCAGACCTGCTGCACCGAGGCATATTGCTGATTCAAGAGGCCTAATAGGTAGAGACGTTTGTTGCTGGACCTTTGAAAGCTCTGACCCTCTTTCTTTTTGTGTGGTCATTTTTAGCTGACCACCTGTTGTTGGATACCACACAATTTGTGTTTAGAAGTGGTCCTAGTACTGAAACAGCCTTGCTTAAAGTAACATAAGAGATTAGATCAATAGTTGATGGTGGCGGCAGTGCAGTGCTTGTACTCCTCGATTTATTGGCAGACTTTGATACAGTCGATCATAAGATCTTGGTCGACTCTCTCCGGGCTGTCAGTATCGTGGGATCGGCACTAAAATTGCTAAAATCTTTTCTATCTGACAGAAAACAAGTGGTGGTCTAGGATCCCTTTCTGTCTGAGTCTTTCTGTCTGCCATGTGGGGTTCCACAGGGATCCGCTCTCAGACCCACCCATTTTAATGTCTAGGTTAAACCCCTGACCACACTGGTAAGATCGATTGGGCTGGATCTTTCCTCATATGCTGATGATACCCAAATCATGATAGTAATGTCTTCTCCCAACAACAAATAAGGCGCACATTTCCATGACTGTATGGCAGCAATTGGCAAATGGATGAACGTAAACTGTTTAAAACTCAATTCTGGGAAAACAGAGGTCATCTTGTTTGGAAACAACCCTCCTTTTGTGCCCTGTCTTGATGGCCTTAGGAAATGGGGACCCTGCCCACCCCAGTGAGTAAGGTTAGGAACTTGGGAGTGGTAATGGACAATAAATTGACATTTGGGTTGCAGGTCAACGCAGTCACGTCCTCCACTTTCCTTGTCATAAGGATGCTCAGAAAGGTTTTTCCTTTCAGTCCTGCCAATTCCCAAAAAACTGTGATCACTGCATTAGTTTTAGTCAAAATAGGCTACTGCAACGCTTTCTATCTCAACATGTAGTATCAACACCTTAATAAGCTTCAGGTCTTACAAAATGCAGCTGCCAGAAGGTTGACTGGGATTCCTAAACTTAATTCGGTCTCACAAGCCATCAAACATCTTCATGGGCTGCCTATTAGGCAGCACATGAAATTCAAAGCCCTTAGTCTTGCCTACGAGGCTCTTCATAGAGCTGGCCCAGATTTCTTGAAACAATCCTTCTAGTGGTATGGTCCAGGGAGAAATCTAAGGTCCACAGGCAAGTGGAAAATGGGTGGTTCATAGGTTCATATGAACCAGTTGGTGAGGAAGACGTTTTGTGAAAACTATGGCTAATGAATGGAGCCTACGTACCCCACATATGAGGACTATTCAGAACTTGCTAGTGTTTAGGAAGGCCTTAAAAACCTGGCTCATTCCGAAGTAGAACTGAGATTGGAGCTCATATTTTTCTCACTCAGAACTAGCACCTTGACGCCTTCGGGAAATTGTTTGCACGCAATAAGTCACTATAACATAACAGAAATGGAACCCAATTTTTATGGGCGTCCGTAGCGCCGTCGATTAGAAAGTGCTAAAAACGCAACATGGACACCTCAAATGTTTCCACTAAAATCCACCCTGGTTTCCAAATGTGGGTAGCTGTGAAGTTTGGGGCTTGTCTGTACCACCACCCAGAGACACCTGCCAAACCCACACATTTCTAAAAACTAGAAAACCATGGGAGTCAAGGGGTGTGTGCCATGCATGGCTCTCACTAGGTTATTTTTCCCAGAACCCCATGCAAACATCAAACTTTGGTAACAAAAAAAAAGCACACATTTACATTCCATTTCTGTGATGGAAAGTCCTGGAATCTGCAGTGAACAACAGATTTCCTACCACCCTGAGTTCCCACAAGTCTCTCAAAAAGAACGGTACCCCACTTGTGTGGGTGGGCCAAGAGACCAAAATACCAAAGGCGCTAAAACACAACTTGGAAAGATCAGTGATGGGCTAGCTGCAGTTTTTGGGGACGTGCTTGGTCTCCACTCATAGAAACCTGCACACCACAGACTTTTTTTAAAAGTACACACCAAGGGGATTCCAGAGTGGTGTGCTGGACATGTATCCCACAAGATTTTCTTACTTGCAATGCGCTGCAATCTCAAACATTGCCTACAATCACACATTTTCCTTCCATTCCTGTGATGGAAGTATCCAGAATCAGCAGCAATCCAGAAAAGTCCTACTTCCCAGTGTTACGCCATTTGTGCCGATTAAAAATGCTGATCCATGTGTGTGACTGGGCCTAGTTCCGGCGACAGGAACAGACCAAGCCAAGGTCAATGGGAGCCCTCTGGAGGGAGCTCCCATTGACCTTAGTTTGATCAGTTCCTGTTACCTGTAATAGGCCTACCACCTCCCCCCAGTTAGAGACTTAGGGGAATGCTGGGTGGTAGGAAACCTTTGGCTCCGTGCAGCTCCCAGAACTTTCCGTCATAGAAGTTTGAGGAAAATGTGTGTTTTTAGTCAAGGTTGAGGTTTTCTAGGGCATTTGGTAAGAAAATCTGGTGAACCCATACAAGTCACCCCACCCTGGAATTCACTAAGTGTCTAGTTTAAAAAAATGTGCTGCTTTGCTAGCTTTCCCTGGGTGACAGTCAGCTAGGGTCTAAAATCTATGGTTCTCCATATTGAAAAAAAAGGGTTAGTTTTCAGTGGGAAAGTATTATGGGCCCGATACACAAAAGTAATCTGAGACAACATCCTAACTTTACGACTTTCGGTATTCACAAAGGGCATTTAGGAGTAGTAAAGTTAGGATTATGTCTCAGTTAAACTTAAATTTTGGTTTTAAATTTAACTTCAACTTCAACTTCAGGAGAACCACGACCCACCACCACCCTCAACAGGTTCCCCGCAGAAGATGGAGCAAGATCACCGCCGTCCAGCCACCACCTCCCTCAGCCAGAACCCCCCCACCAACACTACAGACCCCAACGAAGCATCCCGCAACCTCACGCAGTGGCTCACCAACTGCGCCGATGCCCTCGCACCACTGAAGAACCCTCCCAGCAGACACGGCAGCAGGAAAGCCCCCTGGTTCACCGACGAACTCAAAATCTCCAAGAAAACCTGCCGCACCCTGGAGAAAGCCTGGTGCCACGAACAGACTACTGATAACATGACAGCCCTCAAGAACGCCACCCGCAAACACCACCAACTGATCCGCACCACCAAACGGACCGCATTCAAAGAGCGCCTGGACAACAACTCCCACAACAGCAAGGAACACTTCAGCATCGTCAAAGAGCTCTCCAGCCCCAGCGCCTGCAACAACGACATCACACCCACGCAGGACCTCTGCGACTCACTCGCCTCGTTCTTTCACCGCAAGATCGCCGACATACACAACAGCTTCGGCGCACAGACCACGAACCATATCACCAATCAGGCACCCCCCACGACCACCCTCCGCTCCTGGACCATGGTCAGCACCGAAGACATCACCTGCCCGATGAACACCATCCACTCCGGCTCCCCTACTGACCCCTGCCCACACCACATCTACAACAAAGCCGACTCCATCATCGCACCCCAACTCCGGGACATCATCAACAGCTCCTTCGCAGCTGCCAACTTCCCGGAGAGCTGGAAACACGCCGAGCTCAGCGCCCTCCTGAAGAAACCCACCGCAGACCCCACGGACCTCAAGAACTTCCACCCCATCTCGATCCTCCCTTTTCCGGCCAAAGTCATCGAGAAGACCGTCAACAAGCAACTCTCCGCCTTCCTCGAGACCAACGGATCCCTCGACCCCTCGCAGTCCGGTTTCCGAGCTAACCACAGCACCGAGACCACCCTCATAGCTGCCACCGACGACATCAGGTCCCTGCTCGACAAAGGGGAAACAGCTGCCCTCATCCTCCTGGACCTCTCAGCAGCCTTCAACACCGTTTGCCACCGCACCCTAGTACAGCGCCTCAGCAACATCGGAATCCAAGGCAAGGCCTTGGAGTGGATCATTTCGTTCCTCGCCGGCAGAACACAGAGAGTCCGCCTCCCCCCGTTCCGCTCCATGGCCACCGAAGTCATCTGCGGCGTCCCGCAAGGATCATCGCTCAGCCCCACCCTCTTCATTGTCTACTTGAGCCCCCTCGCAGCCATCACACGCCAACACAACCTCAACATCATCTCCTACTCCGACGACACCCAGTTGATCCTCTCCCTCACCAATGACCCCGACACCGCCAGAGCCAACCTCCAAGAAGGAATGAGAGACGTCGCAGAATGGATGAAGCTCAGCCGGCTGAAACTGAACTCAGATAAGACGGAAGTTCTCATCCTAGGATCATCCCCCTCCGCCTGGGACGACTCCTGGTGGCCCCCGGACCTGGGCTCCGCACACAAGCCAACGGACCATGCTCGCAACCTGGGCTTCATCCTGGACTCCTCCCTCACGATGACCAAGCAAGTCAACGCCATCTCGTCTTCCTGCTTCAACACCCTGCGCATGCTCCGAAAGATCTTCAGTTGGATCCCCACCGACAGCAGGAAGATGGTCACCCAGGCCCTCGTCACCAGCCGTCTGGACTACGGAAACACCCTCTACGCTGGATCCACAGCCAAATTACAGAAAAGACTCCAGCGCATACAGAACGCCTCGGCACGACTCATCCTGGACACCCCCCACTTCAGCCACACCTCCCCCCAGCTGAGAGACCTGCACTGGCTCCCCATCAGCAAGAGGATCACGTTCAGACTCCTATCCCACGCACACAAGGCTCTCCACGACATGAGACCCACTTACCTCAACAACCGCCTCACATTCTACATGCCCACTCACCAGCTCCGTTCCGCCAGCCTCGCTCTTGCCACCGTCCCACGCATTCACAAGACCACCGCCGGAGGAAGATCCTTCTCCTACCTGGTGGCCAAGATCTGGAACTCCCTCCCCACCCACCTTCGGCTGACCCAGAACCATCTCGCCTTCAGGAAGCAGCTCAAGTCCTGGCTCTTCGAACAGTAGCGGATCCCCCCCCCCCTCAGCGCCTTGAGACTCTACGGGTGAGTAGTGCGCTTTACAAATACCATGATTGATTGATTGATTGAACTTAAGTAAGACTTAAGTTTAACTGAGACAAAATCCTAACTTTTCTACTCCGAAATGCCCTTTGTGAATACCAAAAGTCGTAAAGTTAGGATGTTGTCTCAAATTACTTTTGTGAATCGAGCCCAGAGTGTCCATTATGCGCTTTCCAGTCACGGGCACTAGGTCTACCCCCACAAAAGAGTTGCCATTTTTATCTAGAGACTTGAGGAAATTCTTGTGGCAGGTAATGTGTGCCTCCCCACAGGTTCCAGATGTTTTCCTCACAGAAATGTGAAGAAAATGTGTGTTTTCAGACAAAGTTGAAGTTTGCAAGGGCTTCTGGGTGAAATTACTTGGTGGGAGTCATGCAAGTCAGCCCACACTGAATTTCTCAACATGTCTAGCTGTTCAAAAATATGCACATTTTCTAGGTTTCCTTAGGTGCCGGCTGAGCTAAGGCCCATCATCCACTTCTACCCACATTGTAAAAAATGGGTCAGTTTTTAGTGGGAAAATGTGATGTGTCCATGTTGTGGTTTGGGCCCTTTGAGGTAATTTGAATTAGGCCTACCCACACAAGTGAGGTGCTAATTATTTTTAGCTGGAGACTTGAGTGAAGGCTACAGGTAGAAAGATTGTGGCTCCTGATAGATGCCTGAAGTTTCCTTCACAGAAATGTGAGGAAAATGTGTTTTTTAGGAAAGTGTGAGATATCCAAAGGATTCAGTTTAAGAAACCTGGAGGCATATCTACAAGGCGGCGATAGAAAATTATCGCCACTTTTGCGGCCGTTTTCGGCCGAAAAGCGGCGATAATTTTATTGCTATATCAGCAAGGTCACGCTATCGCGTGAAACCTTGCCTCAGCGCCTGAATTCCTAACGCCCATCTTTGCATCTCTAATGAGATGCAAAGTGGGCATTCCTCCCCAGGATAACGGGAGAAATGTCGCTAAGCGACATTTCTCCTAATATCAAGCCTCACGCAAAGCAGCATAGCGACAAGAAAAGTAGCGATAACCTCTGTTATCGCTACTTTCCTTACGCCTGCTTTGAAACTGATTTAGCCATGATATCCTATGGAAGGTGGATATCATGGCTAAGTATGTGAGGCCCTATCAGCAAGCTATCACCAAACTTCGTGGGATTATCGCTGGGTTTCCAGCGATAATCACACGTTTGGCAGTTAGCGCTAGGATTTTTATCGCTTTTGAGATAAGCGTTGCTAATAGCAAGCTATCTCAGCGATAAAAATCCATGCTAGCCGGCGATAATTATACTAGCGCTAAGTGCGCTTTGCGATAATTATCGCCGGTTGTTGCTGATATGCCCCCTGGTGAGAGCCATGCAAGTCACCCCAACCTGGATTCGGCTAGGTGTCTAGTTTTTAAAAATGCACGTTTGCTAGGTTTTGCTAGATGCCTCCTGAGCTAGGGCCAAAAATCCACAGCTATCCACATTGCAAAAAAGGGTTGGATTTCAGTGGAAAAATGTGATGTATCCATGTTGCGTTTTATGTCCTTTCACGTAATGGGCATTAGGCCTACCCAAACAAGCAAGGTACTATTTTTATCAAGAAACATTTGAGAACACAGAATAATAGAACATTTGTTATTACCAAATTAATTTTTCTGAATTTGTGCCTTCCAAATGTAAGCCAGTGTGTGAGAAAGAAGACATTTTATAAAAACGCTCTCTGAATCACATGCTAGTGTGGGTACCACCAAGTTCAGAGATGTACAAATAACCACTGCCCCTAAGCCCTATATCTGGTGCCCCATTACAGAAATACATAGGTTTCCTTGATACCCATTTTCACTCTATGTATTTTACCATATGAATTGCTCTATATTTGGTACACAACCAAAAACCAATGTATGGTGCACCGCAGATGTTGGCTCTGGCTATCTTAGTTCTTGGACAAACTACAAACCCTATATACATCATCAACCAGAAGTGTCTAGCGGATGTAGTGGTATATTGCTTTTGTAAATAAACTACTGTGAGAATAAGTTACAGATGAAAATGTTGTCACAAATAGCTGTATTTCTGACTTTCTTTCAATATTTTTAAATGAAATAATTAATTTGGGAAAACCCTGAGCTGACCCCTTGCTGAATTCAAAATGTTGTTTACTTTTCTGTAATGTTTAGCTTTCCGGGATCACCCATGGGTTTCACACCGCAAACTGGAGATAGATCGAAAGCACAAAAACTAGCAAAAACTGTGATAAAAAATAGTTTACTCTACATGTTCCTAAAAGCTGGGAAGATGGTGACTTTAGCACAGCAACCTTTTATTGATGGCATTTTTAGGGAAAAAACACAGACACAAATTTTTGTTGAGCACTATTTTCCTATTGTCCTACAAATCTCAAAATGTAGCTAGATTTTGGCTATTTTGTTGATTTCAAGCCACAAACCCTAGGTACCTTTAGAATCCCAAGGTTGTTCGGAGAAAAGTACACACATTTGGAGTGGAAAACTTATGTGGAAAAAAGTAATGGAGGCCTAGGAGCAAAATACATCAAACAGGCAAAATGGGCTCAGCACTGGGGTGAAAAAGCCAAAGTAGTTAAGGGATTAAGTTTATTAACATTAGCTGCACACCAAATATAAAAATAAAACTTGTTTTTTTTTTACAGCTGACATTTCTGTTACTGTTTCTTGTTTTGTTTGCAGAGCTCATCCTCATATTCAGGGAGGTATCTGTCGAATAATCACTCACCATACTTGTCAATGCCACGCAATAAATGGATGTTTAGGGGGCACCATATGTTCCCCCCAGGGCCCATAGCAGAGGCTGCGGGGACAGGGGGACCCAGAAGGAGCCCTCAAAGTAAAATTCGGAGAGGCTTTCAATGGCAGTTGGACAGCAATTAAAAGGCTGTCCGAAAGGGTCATCATAACCCCTACAGTGGTGCCTGAGCAGGCACTGTCCCTATTGTAGGGTATTACGTTCCGATCGATGGTGGGACCGGCTCCTTGAGCCCGTCGGAAGCATAGGTTGGTCGCTCCGCCACTGCCTCCAACAGCCCGCATCATAATGCGGCAGTCAGACCGCGGGACCAGATTCTGGTCGGACTGTAACCGACGGCCTGTTGGTGCGATCCGACTGACGTCTTAATGAGGCCCGTAGTTTTTTTTTATTCATATCTTGACTTCCCCTTATTGTATTTTTGTCATTTTGGTGTTGTTTTGTTCAGAATATAATAATCTCTTTTCTAAATTGGTATGGAGTCTTTTTGTAGTGTTTTCATGAGTATGTTAATGCGTGTTTTGTGTACAAATACTTTACACATTGCCTCTTTAGATTAGCCTAACTGCTCTGTGCCAAGCTACCAGAGGGTGAGCACAGGTAATCTTTTAGTGCGTATCTGACTTACCCTGATTAGGATTGTGGTCCCTATTTGGACAGGGTGCATATCTCTGTCAACTAGAGACCCAATTTCTAACATGTATCTATTAAATAATTGTATATATTTTACACTATTATTTAAAGTATACTTTATACATTGTTTTCTTTTTATCACAACATTTTTGGATGTTTCAATATTTTCCATTCATTTCTATGGGGTGATAGTTTTTTTTCAGTTTCATTTAGCGGCCATTTTTTTAAACTATTTTCTAATGTATTTGTGTTGTTTTTAGTCTATTTTCACAGAACCAGGTTGCAGTAAGGTGCTTCTGCTCGTCGGAACAGATAAGTCCTTTTTAAGACTTTTAAAGGTTTTGGAGGTAGGGGATGTTTGGTGGGGAGAGCTAGAAAGCAGTTATAGTTTTAGTTATGTTTTTTTTCATATTTTGAGGTATTAGTCTTAGTGTTTATCACCATTTTGTAGTTTTGCATTTTTGTACACTATTTTAGTGATGTGTTTCTATGTAATGTTAAGTTAAGGTATGTTAGTTATATTTAGATGATCAACTGTTATGTACATGTATTTTCAGTGTGTTATGTGGGTGGATTTTATGTACTTGACAGGTTTTTGTCTATGAACGTGTCATATGGGCATAAGGAGTTTGCAGGTTTATTTTTTTATTAAATAATTTTTGGTTTATCATAAACCATTGCTTATTAATTTGATTTCCTTTCGTCAGTTTTCCTAGAGCATTTATTTTCATACAGCACTTTTTCTGTTTTTTTTATTGTTCCTCCATACTTTGTATTGCTTTGTGGGATCTGTATTATATTAATTTCGATTTTGCATTTTGTTTTTGGCTGTTTAGTCAATATTTTCCCATTTTTGGTGGATTACTATTTTTTTATTATGTGGATAAAGAGAAAGATCTGCAGCTACAGAACAGTAGGTTTTCTTTATTACTTTTGTTTTCGGTGGGAAGTGTCATTTTATAATGTTTGTGTAAATATGTGATTGGTATGAGCAATTGTTCGGTTAATGTGTTGTAATTAATTTATGTGATGATTGAGTTGTTTTTGTACTTTCTTTGTTGGTGACGATAACTTTTTATTTTCAATCATTTATATATGGTTTTATTATATCAGTCTTTATCAAAATTGGAATTCTAATATTTTTTTTCACTCATGGAATAAAATGTTATATATATTTTTTTTAAATACAGGGTTTGGTATGTTGGTTAAAAAATTGTCAGAGTTTTTGAGGACTTTTGTAGGTTACTTTTTATTTACAATATACTTTTGGCAGTCATTTCTAAGCAATCTACTCCTTTGTTATTTATAAAGAGTTTGTCTTTAAATTGTAGCACATCGTACATTTATTTGGTTTGTTTGCTACGTTTAGGGCCAATTTGGGTAACATATTGCACCATTCTTAGTTGTTGGTAGTGTTGCTGTTTTTGTAATGCTTCTATAAATGTGTACAGAGTAAATTGGGTTCTACCTAATGTAGAATGGAAAGCAATGTGTCATCCTTCCACTGCCTCGTTTATTTTGGCTTCCTGTGCCAAGGTGCTGTCATAGACATTCCACCGTGGTATTTGGAATTTTGGTTGACATCTGTGTCTTGAGCGATGCAGTCTGCCAACCCAATAGTCTTCAAAATAGTCCTTTATGGTGCCACGTTCGTATATATTTTGTTGGAAGAAAGGGGATTCCATTGTAAATTGTAGTGATTGGCTACCTCTATGGCAGGGACAAAGGCTAGTGCCATCATTCTTTTGTTTCCAAAGGAAAATTGGCTGTTTGTTGAATATTCTACACATAGGGGCCTCATTATGATGGCGGTCAGACTTTCGTTTGACTGCCATCCTGTCGGGAATGGTGCAGCCTGACTAGCTTTTGGTGGTCCCGCTACCGCTATTACAATGGTACCGCCTTCAAGGTGGTAGCAATGGGTATCTTTTGTATTGCGCTGCAGCACACGCCGCAATAAAAAACACATTTCAAACATCCTTGCACTATGTGGCCACATGGTGCAGGGATGTTTAGGGGGGCACCATAGGTGCCCACCAAGGCCCATGGGGGAGGTCCAGGTAGAAAGGGGGCCCGCCTTGGGCCCCCAAGTCACTTTCTGCCTGCCTTTTCAATTAAAGGCTCTCAGTAATAGGACAATACAGAATCCCAGGAAAAATCAAAAATTGATCAAGTCTCAAATATAGTCAGTAAGAATTCAGACAGCTTCCCTAGTAGCATAGGAATGTTCTCAAAAAGATCTGGATCAGCCCCAAAATCGAGGGCATTTATAGGAAATATCCCTATGGAACAGTATGTAAATTACACAATCATTGTGGTGTGGGGAAAGATATTCATTTTCAACAAATCAGAATACAGATTTTAAAATCTTCATACAGCCCTATCACCTAAGCGCTAAACCATTGCATGAATATTTATTCAGAGCTTCTGACTTAATATCATCTGTATGTGTCAGAACAAACTAGTTACATAAACAACAGTAAACCATTGTGAATTAATGCACTACAGCTTGCAAGTGGAAGATCATTGAAAATATGTTACATTAGTGAGCCCATGCTAGCGAGTCTTCTTCCAGAAGAATGTCATTCAGAAATAAACAAACATGACTTGCTTGACTATGTGCAGCGGATAAAATAAACAGCGAATGTGACATCCACTTTGAGCGAGATGGCCTTCAGGCCTGGCTGAGGCCTAGTTAGCAGAAACCAAGAAAAAACACTTTAACAGGTCATATCAAAATCGTTTCAAAAGCAATAGCTCCATGCCAGGGTACACATGCTAATTAGTCATTAGATTGCTCGCTCAGCACACTATTAATAATGTACATTCTTGATTGATACATAAAAGCTTCCTAGAAGGAGTAAAGTATATGCAATTACCTCAACATTTCTCTGTGTTCCGTTTCTTTAACCTCACAACCATTTAGGCCCTGATTACGAGTTTTTGGAGGAGCGGTGGAACTTCGGTGCAAACCACCACACCACTGCTCTGCCAAAATATGCACCACCTCCTGCCATATTGCGATGTTTTCGTAGTCTGGCAGGTGGGTGGCATGGTGGTCCTATGGCGGTGACTCTTTTAAAGGTGGCAGTACCATTACAAAAGGCACCGAAATGGGACCGCACTACAATGTTCCTGCACGGCATGGACATGAAAATACATGACATGCAGGAACCTATGTGCATGCACACGGGGTGGCACATGTTATGACCCCCTGTATGCATCTACATATGTTTGAGGCAGTAAACCACCATAACTGGTGGAGAGTAAACTCGTAATATGCTTGGCGGGACAAAGCATATTGTGGCTCTGACTGCTGCTCTTATGCCTACGGTCGGACCGCCGTTGTGCCAGTGGCTGCATTCGCTAGCGCTGTGCCACCACGAGTATGGCGGTCTTATAATAGGGCCCATAGTGTCGTTTAGTTTTTTTAGTGTTCTACCCAGAATGCAAGCGGAACAGAAACGGGCAACATACAGTGCCAGGTGAATAACTACCACAGCATCCAAGAAACATCAGAATAGCATGTAACTTTTAACTATTTTAGGCAAAAGCCTTTAAAACTAAATGCAGTATAATTTAAAATTAGATAGATAGATAGCTAGATAGCTGGATGGATGGATGGATGGATGGATGGATGGATGGATGGATGGATGGATGGATGGATGGATGGATGGATGGATGGATGGATGGATGGATGGATGGATGGACTGAGAGCTCTAGTCCAAAGGCTATTAGGCTAATTCTAATGTTCTAAATCTTCAAAAGAACACTGGAATGTTTATGATCCTAATTCCACTTGTAAATACGACCTATAAAGGTATATATGCACATTCGTAATGCTTTTCAAATTATTTTTCTCTTTACCTGCACATTGTAGTCTCTGCTGGCATATTGTAATATTTTCTAGTGAGTGATTTGATCTACTTATATAGGGTGCTCGTCGATCTTAATGTGCACACATATTTTTATTTACTACTGCTGACGCATTCACCTGCCTTTCCCCTGTTGCCTTTTGCAATTTAGATCGTGTTAGAATCTGAGTTGACATGTTCTGTTCGGTTGTTTAGGACTATGTTTTAGCAATCTGAATATGAACATTGCATATTTTTCTCTTTTTATGAAGGGTCCTGAGCATTCTTACATTGTAGAAAATCTGTCTGTTACAGATCAGAATAAAAGCAGGATTTTCTATATTCTGACTGGTGTACTGGTGAGGTTCTATAGATAAAAGCATCCCTGCGCAAAGAAAAACCTCACAACTTAAATCATAAATTGATCTCCCTCCCTGTTCTTCCATTACTGTCAAAATACATGCCAGCTGTGACAAATAGCTGATGCCTGCCTGCCTTCACTGCTGTTGTCAGCTTTAGTCATGATAAACAGATGGGTCTTTGGTGAAAAAAGCATGTGCTGAGCAGCAGCCTCAAAAATCACGATAAAGGAAACACTTCCAAGCCAAGCCTTTCGAGAACTTTAAACTGTTCATCGCACTACAGGCTCTGATTACGAGTTGGTCGTTATATTCCGACAGATGCGTAAACCCCTGTTTACACACGAGTTGGAATTTCGAGATGGTAGGTATTTAACGCAACCTCTAATTATCAGATTTGTTAAATACCTCAACCTGCATTAAATGTCTGCAGGTTTTATCTGCCGAAATGTAATGGGGGAAGCATCCAGCATCTACCGCATCATGTGAATTTTACTGCATTTAAACACCAAAATCCGCACGTTATTCCCCACCAACTAGTAATGTGTGTTATTTATTGCACCCAATAAATAACATAACCACGGTATTTTTTATCACTTTGGTGTACATAATGTAATACTTATGTAGTACTAGTTTACATACTCTTACATCTTTGTGAAATGGTCCTAAAACATCTCATATGTGAGGAAAATGGTGATATTCATGGAACATTCAAACACATTTAGCAAAAACAGAATGGACTGCGCCCTATTTGTATTTTTACTAATAGGTAATTGAATCTTTCCAATCCTATTCACAATAGCATGTGGAGAGTAGGTAAACAGTCCTCCTGTGATAATATTTCCCGTACTCATGAATGATTTTGTGAATCATTTCCATTTTGTCGATTCTACTCGATCAATTGCAATAAACGCTGCCGGAGATAAGTTTAATTATATTTTTCGGAACTATCATTACTTTCTACTTTGTTTTCGACAAACTGCAATGGTTCAGTATATTTTTTGCACATCACTGTGTAAGTCTGAAGGAAGTCCTTTCAAGAGTTAGCACAGTACAATGCATCTCCCTATGTTTTTACGTTTAGGACTGCCCTTGCCTGGCTCATAACCTTTCCCATGAGCTTTGACCCGAGATTCCTCATCTTCCATAAATGGATTCAAAAAGATGCTTGTGCGTCCTTCATGCGCGCACCATCGCTCGCAGTGTGTGCCTGTGTGACTTGAATGGAGATAAGACCTGATGTCGATTTGTGAGGACCACAGTGCTTATAGAAGCAAGCTGCAGCAACCTCCCCCGGTGATGGTCACAAATGACTTTTTTTATCATAGTCTCTTGACAGGAGGCGCACCACGAAAGGGTGAGTGAGCTAGAGCTCTGGGGATCATGTGATGAGACTGTGGGCTCTCAATAAACGCTTGTCTTTGCCATGGATCACTTCAGAGACAGTGATGGGTCCACAGGACGGGATGTCTCAATACCTGAGCCAATGATTATGGATAACAAAGCCAATAGGACTTGTCTCTAAAAGGCTGAGCTATTGGCTTTGTTAATACTGTATTTATTGGCAATATTCTTTAGCAGCAGCGCACACTGAATGGGTCTGCACAGTAGAGTAAAATAGCCCATTTTAGTATACATTTTTATCATAAAAAGTAGTGCTTCACATATTCAGTCCTTTGTTCATCAGACCCCCATTTACGCTCCTCAGAGCAATGATGTCAAGGTGGGCTCAACAGTATAATCTCACAATTCATAATAACTTCCAGCGTCCAGCAAGCAAATCCTAGCGCATGCAAAAATGCATACAGTGAGGTTTGGTTGCAGATTCTGTACAGAGACAGAAAATTAAATCAAACATCCTTTTAATACTTTCCTTATTTAAAAAAGAAGAATCCATACTCCTAAATAGATACCATATAAACAATTAATTAGAGGAGAAAGGTGTACAAGCTTACATTTAAGTATATAATGTGGCAAAATAGAATATGTGACATTCTTGATAAATTCAAGCCCTTTATTCCACATTAAAATCATATAAAATTCACCCTCTCATCATTCTTGCACCCCGATTACCTAACACAACTCTCGGAGCTAATACCAAGCTATTCACACAACTATTTTAACCTCAGCTCAGTCACTACTCATAAAGTTCCTTCTCTAATGATATAAACAATTGTATGTACTGTGTGATATCCTTCTCCTTAAGAAAGGGCACATTAGTAACCCATTCAAACAAGTGTGGGATCACATTTTGGCCACACCCTCCCCTTTGCTATTGAAACATGTATCAAGTTACGCTTCCCAGTGCAAGGTGCACAACTCCTCTCTTTAATCATGGCGGGGATGTGGTCAAACAACATGGGCACAATAAAGCAATCGTATATCTCGCACTGTGCCGACCCGTTGACATTGTCTCGAGGCCAGGAGGGGCATTTTCAGAATTGTGACTTAAAATCTGACTTTTTCATTAACAAGGGTTTTAAATTACAATGCCTCAGACACCAAGCATGACCTTCTTACTGAATGTAACAATGTAACCCAATGTTATCTTATGGGAGAGGAAGGCCTCACAGTATTGAAATAGGAATTTTAGTTTTTCACTACCAGGACACACAAAACCTGAATGTTCATGTCCAACTTTTTAAATATACTGCACCTTGCCTTATCAGGTGTTTAGGGCCTACCCTATTGGTGACGTATATGTATTAAGAGGTTTATTTTGCCAGATCAAAATGTCAGTTTAAAACTGGGCACACAGGTAAGCCTGGGAAATGTTTTAAAAGAGTACTTAAGTGGGTGGCCCAATCTGTGATGCAGGCCCACTATTAGTATTTCATTTGTAGGCCTGGGTACCTTAACTTACAAACAAATTAAATGGGCCAATTGGGTGTAAGCCAATTTGATCATATTTAAAGAGGAAACACAAGCACTTTAACCATGGTAAAGTGTGCAGTGTGCTAAGGCCAACAAAATGAATTTAGCAAACCAGAAGGAGTTAAAGCAAAATGTTTGGGGAAGATCACTCTAAGGCTGACAGTTTTAACAGATCCTTACTGCACTTTGCACTTTGATTGTGAAGAAGATGGAGTCAAAGAGCGTGGGCACCATAATGTAAGACCCTGTCTCCCGGTGTGCTGGATGCTCTGACATTGTCTTGGGCCCAAAATGACTATGAGGTCCATACTGCACTTCCCACTTTGATTGTGTAGGAGGTGGGGCCAAACAACTGGGGAGTCATAAAAGTTGCTCCTGCCTACTGCTGCACGGGATGCTTTGCCAGTGTCCTGGGACTTGGAAAATTATGAGGTCCATACTGCATTGGCACTTTTGATTGTGGAGTGGTTAGGGCCAAGCAACTTGGGCGCTAGAAAGTGTGCTCCTGAATCCTGCTGTATGGGACTCTCTGACATTGTCTTGGGCCAGGAGACCACAATCCACTTGCTACTTTGATGATGGAGGAGGTGGGGCCAAACAACTTTGGCGCCATTAACTGCACTCCAGTGTCCTACTGTGTGGGACACATCCAGGCTGTACCAGGGTGAAGACTGGCCCTTATGAGCCTATCTGAGCCCGGAAGAGGCCCCTTGATTTAGGAGCCTTAATTTAGGACTCCTCTGATTTACTATGGGGAAAAGGTAAAGTGATATTCATGTAGGGGGTAAGGACCTATGTGCTGTGCTGTAGCCTCTATAGTAAATGTCTTATCTAGCAGAATGGAGGTAATTAATGATGAAATTATAAATGTTGAGGATAGGTTGGAGGAAATGCAATGAGCAGTTTTGAAGGTTGTTCATTCATCAACTACCCCTAGGGTTTTAGACAATGGTGTACTTAATAAATGCAACAGACCAGTCTCTGCCCATGAACCCTTGCTTAAAAAGCTTAAAAAGCCCTCTTACCTTTTGCCTTCTTACCATCTGCAAAAAAATGAAAGAATCATCCTGTGCTAGTTGACAGAAAGCTAAGTTGCCGCCGAAAGGGCATGGCCCTATTAGAAGTCAATGCAGAACAGAAGCAACGTGGGCTAGGGATCAGATGTCAATCTTACACCAATTTCTGACCATGCAGATTAACTCTGGATTAGTGTCTCTAGATGACGCAAATGGTTGCCTGTTTGATTCTCTGCATAATATGCTGAGAAAGGAATGATCACATAGCTTAATGATTCGATCAGTGATTTAAAAACAAATTATTCACTCCAGTGACAGGATGTTCCAAATAATACCATCCATATGACCTCAACACAGCAACAGAATATGTTTAGCTCAAAACAGGGAGGCATGAGACTTCTAACCCACAATGTGATGAAAAGTGGTAACCCTCCTTTATCTAATTCTGGTGTGTGACAGGCTGCCTTACTACAACATAATCTGAGAATAATAAAAGCCCCACCCACAGAATTGTCTCTGAATATCATGTGCCCATTCCCCCTTGCCAATAGGCTTCCAAGATTAAAACTACATGGTGAGCCAACACCGTAAATTATCATTTTGAAAGATACTAATTTGGCCAACCAGAAGAGTGGCCAGATTAAAAACAAAGGTTGTACATTTGTTGGCTAAAAGGGTGGGATGTAGGTAGCAATTGTTTGACGACATTCCTATGATAAGAACGGTGGAATGCATGGGAAAAGGTCAGAAATCTTGCTTAGATTTGTAGTGACCAATTTTAGAATGGGCAAAGCAGAACCAAATGTACTTGTTGGCTTACATTTCTTTAAAGTGGAACACAGTAAAGTAAAATCCATCCCCTTAGGTTATTTCTACAGACCAAGTTTGAAAGGAAATTTAGATCATGCTCACTTTGTCATGAGTCACCTTAGGCCTTTTGAGCAGGAATATCATATTTTGACATTTAACCATTTCACCCCTCTTGAGTCAGTTAAGATACTGATTGATTCCTAAATTGTTATACTTCATATCCCCTAAGCTCCATCTATGCAATTGATATACGAGTATACATCCCAGTTATTGACAGGCAGTGATTCGTTAACACTAATACTATGATACAGGTCTTAACCAGTTTTGATAAGATTACATTGGTGTTCTGCAACGTTTCAGGGATTAAAGCAAAATTGAATAATCAAGATTGGGTTACAATTAGTATGAGTTTAACCTGATCTGCTGCCAAAAGACATGGGCTGTTTGTCAATTTCATCTGGTTGATTATCAAGACTTTTATAGGCCGATGATTCCATCTACATTTGACAGGTCTAGTGGAGGCTTTTCTATTGTGGCAACTCTTTTATTCCTGGGGACAGTAAGAAGTGTTTGCTCTGCTCCCAAAGTCCTGGCAACTCTTGGGGCTATGGAACTCACTCCAACAGAGGCCGGCAGGGCTCAGGCATATCCAGTTGCAAGGTCCGGTTGCAGACCCAGGCACTTACATTTAAGTGCCCAGGCAGAGTCGATTGCAGCAGCGCATCTGGTCCTCTGGGACTTGTTGTGTCCCTGCAGCTCAAAATAGCTCAAAATAGGAGGTTGGACAACTGATCCTTACAGTCACTCATATCAACCTGGTATGAAGGGAGCATATCAGGCCTCAAGCAACAGGGCAGTCCTCTGAAGTCCAAGGGATGCTTCATGGACCAGAACAGTCCGCTGCAGAAAAGGGCAGGCCTCAGGAAGCAGGGCAATCCTATGAGGTACAAGGCAGTCCTTCTGGGGTCCCTACACAGGTCCAAGAGTGAACTGAAAGGTGGGTCTGAGGGTCCAATATTTATACCTAGTGCCAGTCTTTGAAGTGACAGAAACGTCTAGGCCCTTCTACTTCTGGTTTCTGGAAGCTTCTCCCCTAACTTTGCCCAGGCTCCAAGAGGTTTAGGGTAACAAAAGACTGGTGAGAAACTCCTTGTGTGTGTGCTGATGGCAGCTCCTTTGAAATATAACTGAGGCTCTCCCCACACATCCTGGCAGGATTGCCAATCCTATCAACACCCAGTCCCCCTTTTTCTCACTGTCTGGGGGGAAAACACAAAGGCCAACTACCATAAATTCACAGTCAAGTGACCCAGGATGTAGACTGCTGGCACAAAGTGGTTAGGGCAAGAAACCGCCAACTTTCCAAAAGTATTATTTTCAGAATTGTGACTTAAAAACCCACTTTACTATTAAAGGGGCAGTTAAATTAGAAATATTTTGAGAACAAACATGACATATCTTCCTGATTTCAATCAAATGTTAGTACTTATTAAGTGTAATAAGATATTTCAATGTTACTCTATAAGAGAGGCAGGCCTTGCAGTAGTGAAAAATGAATTTAGGAAGTGGTGAAGTGAGCAGAGTCCTTTAAGCCAACAAAAATGGTTTCAGAAAACAGGAGGGTAAAGGTAAAATGTATGGGATGGCCCTGCAGACAAGGCCAATTTCAACATTACCCCTCTCCAGCCAAAAACCAGGGTAGCCTTATCAATAACTTGATGGGCTTCCCTGCATAGTCGATATAGCTTGAACAAAGGCCCTGTTATGCACGGGCACCTTTCAGTTCTACACCTCTCTGAATTCAATTGGATTGATCTGTCTACAATGCCCTGAGCCACTGGAAGGACCCATGGGGAAACCTTCTCCTCACTTGTGGACCCTATCTGTAGAACTCCTAACCTTAACTTGCTCACAGATGCATCCCAGTGGGTATAAAGTACCATCATGGCTAACAAAGTGTTTTGCCCATTTTGCATCTTGGGTCAGCCTTCTGTATGCAACCCAAGGAAAACTCTGCCCTTAAGGACAGTAACCAACAGAGGACACTGTCAGCTGTCAGAGTCAAGAGCCAGGCCTTGGACCACTTACTGCCAGGTGGAAGATCCAAGTGGGGACATTGGGTAGGCCTCTCCTTCAGCCTTGGGGCTGGCAAGGAGTTCCCAATGGGCCCCTGTGGGTTCTCTGACCTCTGAGGTTTCTCAGAGGGGGGGTGACAGCCCCGGGTTTAAGCCACCCTAACTTCCACTTTAGTCCCTACCAGTCCTGGGGTAGTATCATGTCTGTACCTTGAAGCTGAACAGGTGACAGGGGTGAGTCCTCACTCCTCCTTCTCCTCCATCTGGTCTCTTGTAACCTCTTCTTAGGAGTGGTACCTCCAGGAAACTGAACTGTCATGGTGCACTGGGCAGCTGCCTCTCCCAGATAGCTTGACACTGTGGATGGTCTCTTGGTACAGACAAAGTCCACTAGTAGCATTTAATCTACAGGTTCTGGGTATATGTTGTATACCACTTTAATAAAGACTTATAAGTAAATGAAATGTGCCAATTGAATATAGATATGTGGTAGCTGTACGTGCACAACCAATTAGTTTATTAAAGTTGTGTTGTTTGTACCGTGCCTCCTGAGAATCACTTACTGAACCGGAGAGATGTATATAAATGTCAGTTGCATCCCCATACATTGGGGTATGTCCCCAGGGCACTGGTATAAAATCCTCAAATGAGGTTAATAACGGTGAAAAATGATGATTTAAATTAATACAATAATCAAGGGTTGAAGTTTCTGGGATTCATATATTGTTGCTTCACAACATGAATTCAATTCCTTTGATAATCAGGGACTACTTTTTCCAACATTCAAGATGATTCACATTTCCATCATCCCAATGCATTTCGGCCATCATGGGCCTTCGTCAAGGGAATATCTATAAGTAATCATAAAGTACGCCACTCAGTATACAGGAAAAAGACCATAAGAATCATAATCATAAGCAATGTTGTTGTCTTCTCATTCAGACACTGGCTGTGTGTCCGCACCCTTGTGGATAGACTAGGCTTCACTGGTACACCGCCAACGTTGTATCCTGTCCATCCTCCATGAGAAGAGGTGTTTCTTCTGGTGGGGGTGTGGGGTGGAACACCCCTTCTAATATTTATAATGAGTTGGGTCACATTCCCCAGGAGACTGGCTGGTTGGGCGGGTATGTGTGACTGTTCAATTGTCTGCTTAGTAGACGTTGTGAAGGGCTCAGAGCATGGTGCAGGACTCGTCTGAAATCGGGGCTGTGCATGGACAGTCACTTGTCATAGTGACACCCGTGATCCCATGCAATGCACCTAAGCCAGCAATAGTTGCAGTCACAGAGACGAGTTCTGTGTGCAATCCGGATTCTCCTACTTCTCACTGAAATAGTTTTCCTAAAACCAACAAAATAAAACAGTTCAGATACTCAACAGAGCCAGATCTAAGGTGACCTTGAATGAACCATTCACCCTGCTGCGCCCTTCCTGAAGCTCCAGTCTAATATTCAGTCATGTCTCCAGCATCCTCTTATGCCATGTTGCTCTTAAGCAGTGGAAATAGGGGCTTGCCTCTTGGACGATGATGGGGATTGTCGCTCTGTTCCCACATAAAAGGTATAAGTGCTAAAGCAACCGAAAATAAGTATTTAATGTTGGTTTTATCTGTATCTGTACGAACGTGATTATGTGTGTGTGCAAGTATTTGTATGTGAGTGTCAAGAGTGAGTGTTTGCACATGAGTGTGCGAGTGTGTGTGAGCATTTCTGTGCACGAGTAAGTGAACAAGTGTGTTGGTGAACATGTAAGTCTGTGTATGCACATGAGCCTGTGTGCATGTTTGAGTGAGCACACATGAACACGTATGCACTTGAGTGTATGTGCATTTATTGGTGCATGCTCATGAGTGTGAATCCACAAGAATGTATGGCGACATGGTAGTGTGCACATATGTACATCACTGTGTATGTGCTAGTGAGTGTGTGTGTGGAAATGAATGTGTGTATGTTTGTAGAAATCTGTGTTTGAATTTCAAGAGTCTCACTCAGCCTTAAATCCTTCTGAGTGTGTGCATATGAGTGTTGGTGCACATGAGTGGGTGTGCACATGAGTGTGTGTGCACATGATTTTACATGTGTGTGTACATGCACGTGCTGAAATCTGTATTCAAATCTCTGCAGCTTCACCTAGCCTTTCATCCTTCTTAATTCGATCAAATGAATTTCATTAAGTTGGGTAACAATAAACATCTGTTACTCAGTGCTGAGATATCCCAAGGGGTCAATGAGCGCTTTTGCAAATAACCGTTATGTGCAAAGAGTGCTGTACATGTGAATGTCTTTGTGTGTGCGTGTGCACATGTGTGTCAGCGCCTGCGTTTGTGGTTGAGGCCCCAAGTCATGGAGGGGGCTTACGCTTGTGGCAGTACCTTTGCAATGAGAAACTTCAGTGCTGAAGTCCCGCCACAAGAGCCTGGCCCAGCCACAACGCCGGGGCCTCTTCCATGAGTGCAGAGGCCCTTTGTGATTTAGGCCCTAAGTTCATGATCAAACTGTTCTTTTGCAAGTCACGAATGGCTAAGGGAATAGCTTCTCCTTGCAGGGAGCTATGTGTTTTGGCATCTCTATCTCTGTGTATATGTTAATAAGGATTTGAATAGTATGGGCAGTGCACATCAATATACTTTTGAAAAAGCTCCTTATGAGTCACAGAGGCACGGAATGAGTCCTTCCCAAGAGGACTGCTTGTCTGACTGTAGTGACAGAAGAATCCACAACTTGAGGCGCCAAGTGAAGATTTCAAGAAAGGTTGCCCACTGCAACTTACAGTGTGGAGAAATGTTTCCTGAGTAAATGAAAGTTTTGGTAGTGGAGCTGATCCTGTGGTACAGATGATGAGCTCTAGAGTAGTTACTCTGGGCCTGATATAGCGTGCGGCGGAAAGAGTGTTCTGTCGCATGGGCGATTGAGTCATTTTTCTGCCACACTGAAGGTCTGTCTGCCTCAGTCAAAGTCAGGCAGACCTTCAGTACGTCTCTCCTGCTGACATACTCCACTGATGGTCCGATACAATAAAAGGCCATCAGAAGTTGTGACGTTTGTTCGCTCGCCCTATTTAAAGTGGGTGAACAAATGACAAGATTTTACTTCCCCCTTACCGCAACCCAAAACGTGACATTAAGTGAAAGTAAAACTATCTCAATGACCCCGACGTCTTGGGAGATATCTCCGATGGTGACAGGGGCATTGCTTTTTTATTTTCAAAAGGAAAATCCCGATTTGGAATTTTGTTTTAAATAAAAAACGATATTACAGTATAGCTCCATCATGTTGAGGGAGCCGCACGACCAATATTTAATATGAACCACCGTGACAGTGGCTCCTGCCACTATAAGAGCTGTCCACTGGAGCAGCTGACATCTTTAAATATGGAATGCGGTTACTCCACCAGGGCAATGGAGTAAAGTACTCCCTTCACCCTGACAGAGTAACCACATTTCAAATCTAGCCCTCTGTCTGGAGATTTTGCTCACCTGCATCAACAAAAGAAACTGATTAATATTTAGAGTTTGGCATATTTAAGATATCCATGCCTCTGTATTGAGATCTTCCCCATAGTGGGCTTTGATGGTGTCTGAAAACACACAGGAATTTGTAAAGACTTCAAAAGTATACAGAGTACAACATTGGGGACTCCCTGCAAGTCCTAAAGAAGAGATTTTTTAATCTTTTCTGATGAGTCCACATTCTCTTGGCTTGAAAGACACTGAACCTATCCGGGAGGGTGCCATAAAACCCTATCGATCCACAGACAAAAGACATGTTTGTCCATGATCACTGTTTACCAAAATAACAGGCTCTGAAGTTTCACTGGCATTCCACTAGCTTGCAACTGGCTGACTGGAACTGCTCGTGCTAATGGCTTTTATTAACCGCTAGTATAAAATGCAAGATGAAAGTCATTCTACCGTATACTTTACACACATCCTTCCAAAGAAAGGGGACAGTTAACCTGGAAAGATTACCCTAATTGTATGAAAAACTGTGAACCTTAGAGTATACATCACACAAAAAATCAGCCAACAATGTTACAAAAGCATGGGTGAGTGTTCATCAAGATTCTAGGGTTCAGGGCTCTGGGATGTTCTCGAACAATCCTGAGAAAACAGCCAAGCAGCCCTGATCTTCAAGAACTGGAGTGGGGTGGAGAACATCAGCCACCATTCACACTATTTCAGTGGGGCTCATTGTAAACTAGATGCTTTGCTATCAGACTGGGTCCTTAGAATTTGACTTCTATTGAGTCCAAGCAAGAGTAGAGATCACTGTCGAGCCACCAGATATTTCTAATGTGAATATTAGGGTTGGCTGAATGCCTAACTCATTATACAACTTTTAAACCTTGGTGGCAGGACATGGACATCAGAGAAAAGAATCTGTTTTTACTTGCTGCCTTTCTTTAGGTTTGCCTCTGGATTCCTTAAGTGCCATGCAAAGTTTCTTGACCTATAACCTTGCCCATTTTAAAACCTAGGACCAGTTTCAATGAAGGCAATTAAAAATGCAAAATTCAATCACTCAAGCAAAGCCAAGCACTCAACATAGTAATGGAGTGGCGCAATGCTCTGCTTCTTGTGTATATTTGATAGGGCATGCCACATGAATGTAGCATTGCAGCGTTCCACTTTGTAAAAGCAGTGAATAATGCAGGGTGAATCCTATTGAGGATACTAAGGATAGGGATCAAAATGAAACGTCACCGAATAATAGACACTAAACCACCATAAATTCACTTCTTAACTAGTTAATCAACATGCAACTCACCAAAACATTGTCAAAATAATATTGCTTACAAAAATATTGTCATACTATACTTAACCAAAAATTACACAATTTTCAATGACAAAAATATCGGTGTCAGAAATATTGAAATTTAACAATATCTACATATAAATATTGAAACAAAAAATGTTGTCGACTCTTTATAGATAAAGAAATTGAAGAAACCAAAGGTTACAGAGACGTTATTAGTCAGGTTCAGGTGTCACTTGTACAAAACCACAGAAATTCAGCTGTTATAGTTAGTGAGCTAACTATAAATCGCACCCCCGCAATGCACCGCGTATGACCTCACATATTACATCACTCATGTCATGGTCAGTAACATCACTGATGACATCTCTGATGACATCTCAAATGACATCTCAAATGACTGATCTATATATTAACTACTGGTTGTTGCCAGTAGGTCGTTATAGTTGGGACCATGTTTCCATAGAAAAATAGTTTTTTGACTTGCTATATCTTTGCTGTTGTTTGACAAATCTTCATGAAATCTTCCACTAAAAGTGTCATAGTGAGTCTTGTTGTGCATGGAAGGTTTTGAGGAGGTCCGTCAAGCAGGGGCTGAGAAAAGGAGGGTAAAAAAAAGTGTGTTTCCCACGTTATTTCCCATAGGAGCTTTGAACACAACTACAGCCCAAACTGCTAGACATAATTACACTGAATTTGGCAGAAGGTAGATCTTATTAGGCAGATCATGCTTTCACCTACTTGTTGTAAACCGGTTCAGTAGTTGTGGCGAAATTTAAGGAAATCCAAATTTGTATATTTGCGATCATGGCTTTTTTGTGAATAATAACTAGCTTGCGCCCAGAACTTCAGAGCACTGATTGGCTGCCAACACTTTAACCAGAAAGTGTTGGCAGCCATCTTGGAACTCGGCTTCAGCCGAGTCCCCCAAATTTTTTTTTTAAAAGGCGGGGCAGGGAAGGAATAACCTAAATGCCAAGCCTTGGTCTTGGGTCCCAGAAGTGACCCGGCAGAACAAAAAAGTATTAAAAAAATAATTTTTGACACATATTCACAAAATGTGTGAATTTTTGAAAAAAATAATAAAAAACAAGCACGGGCTCCTGCGCTTACTCAGGAAAAATCCCACGGATGGGACAGGTCCTGAGGGCATATCCACAAATTTTAAAAATTAAAGAAAGGGGGCGCACATGCCCCCCCTCCATGGCCATTTTGATGCCCCGGGGATGACCACCCCCCCAAGGCTTTAAAATAAAAACGGTGCGGAGGGCCACATGGACCCTCCTGTGCGCCGGGACCACAACCCCCTCATGGCTAACTAGAAACAAATTGGGGGCCTTGCGGACCACCCCAGGCCCAGGGACTCCCCAGGGCCAAAGCAACAAATTTAAACTGGGAGGGGGTTGCCCCCCTCTCGTGCCATGTATTGTTCTGGAGACCAACACCTCCCCGGGGCTACCCGTGAACTACAAAGGAGGGGGGCACACGACCCTCACTCTCCAGGAGCCATATATGGCCCTGGGGCCAGCTCCTTCAGTGTCCCGGAGTTCCCACCTTTAGGACATAGCTGTTTGCTCTGACTGGGCAGCAGCAAAGACAGCTCCCGCCGTGATAACTGCACCTGCATAGGATCGATTTTTTAAGTCTTTCTTCTATTTAGCTGTTTATTGATGGCACTGCAGGCATATGAACAAGGCCAATGTTGTGGCCGAAATGCGTCATGGTGAATTGTTGTGCAAAATAAAAAACCTTGGAAAGAATTTGATGTCTGCGCCTGGTCCATAAGCATTTGATCGGAAGAAACGGGAAGTGGTTATATATATATATATATATATATATATATACACGAACACACATATACATATATATATTATTTATTTTTCAATGAAAAAACCACAGGTTTCAGGGACGTTATAGTTAATTGCACATAAAAAGTTTAAGAATGTTATATATAGATACGCAAAGGTGTATTGAAGAATGAATGAGTGTTTGAATGGATGATTTAGTGGGTGCGTGACTGCATTTATAAGTGAGTGAATAAATGTGTCTTAGTGAATGCATGGGTTAGTCACTAATCTGTGTGAATTTCTGTATCAGTCTGTCAGTTGGTGTGTAAGTGGCTGCATGGGTTGGGGAGTAGCTACATGAGTGTCTATATGGGTTAATGATTGGTTGTCTGAGTACCTGTATGATTGCCTGAGTGTCTGTGTGGGTGGGTGGGGGGTGTAACTCCCTGCATGGATGTGTGAGTGGGTGATTTAGTGGGTGTATGGGTTTATGAGTGCATCTGCAAGGAGCTCTATGGGTGAGTGAGTGTGCATATGGCTGTCTCGGTGAGTGAATGGATGTCTCAGTGGTATATGTGTGAGTAACTACATATATTAAAGGCAGTATATGTGAGTGTTGGAGTATATAACTAATTATATGTGAGAGTGAGTGATTGTGAGAGTAGCTGTATGGGTGAGTGTGCTCTTGTGTCAGTGATTGTAGAAGAGAGTAAGTATGTGTTAGTATCTGTATGAATAAGTGAGGTGGTGTGCGCATAAATGTATAGGTGAGTAAAAGGCAGTGCCATTGATTTGTTGGGTGACTGACTAGGTGTGTGAGTAACTCTATGGGTGATTGACAGTATGTGAGTGTCTGTATGGGTGTATGAGTGCATATATCAGAGGCTGTATTGATGAGTGACTTCATGTATGAGTGGCTGTATCAGTGAGTGAGTGGATGTGTGTAGACCTATGAATCAGTGAGTGGGTATTTACTAATTGGTATCAGTGTGTCTATGGTTTCGAGAATGGTAGTCTGCATTTTAGAGTGGGTGTATGAAAGGTTATATTAGGATGTGAGGAGGTGCATCAGATGTCATCAGTGATGTAATTGAGATGTCATCAGTGATGTCACTGACCATGTCATGAGTGATGTAATATGTGAAGTCATCAGCAGTGCATAGCTCAACTAACTATAATGGCTGAATTTCTCTCGTTTCGTACGTGTGAGATGTACTATAACGTCCCTGAAACCAGCGGTTTTTTTCAGTGTATTTCTAAGGTTTTTTAAATGCTAATTTCTAACTATATAATCTCTGAAACCTATGTTTTCTTCAGTGAATTTCAAAGGTTTTTTAAATGCTAATTACTAGCTATAACATCCCTGTAACATATGCTTTTTTCAGTGAATTTCTAAGGTTTTTTAAATACTAATTACTAACTATAATGTAGTAGTTGTGTTTGCAGAGTGGTGCAGAAAGGGGGCTGGGCCTCCGACCAGCGCTCAGAAATTCCGCTGCATAGGACTTACAGGAGGTACCAGGAGGGCTTCTTGGCCCCCAAAGTCCCTCATGAGTAAAGTGGACTTCATCCACCAACCCGTAGTGTGCCAGGAGGTGAGTTTGCAGAGTGGTGGAGAAAGGGGGCATGGCTCTGAAAACCTTTTAGCAATCCCACTGTGTGGGACTTACTGGAGGTAACAGGAGGAATAGTTGCCCCCCAAGGACAACCTTGGGGGCAACTACCCCTCCTATTACCTCCAGTAAGTCCCACACAGCAGGATTGCTAAGTTCTCATAGCCTACCAAGCCCCCTTTGCCCACCATTCTGCAAACGCGCTCCCTGGCGCGCTCTTGGATGGGGATTAAAGTCCCCTTTGATGCTGGGGTCCTTAGGGGCCAACTAGCCTACCTGACACCTCCAGTAAGCCCCAGATTGTGGGATTGCTGAGAGGTGGACACATGTCATGCCCCTTTTCTGCACCACTCTGCAAACACGCCTCCTGGTGCACTCTTGGTTGGGGGAGGAAGTCCCCTTGCTTCCTGAGGGTCTCTGGGGGCCAACTAGCCCGCATGTTATCTCTAGTAAGCCCCACACAGCTGTATTGCTGAGAGTGGTCCGATACCACGCCCCCTTTTTCCACCACTCTGCAAACGTGCCTTCTGGCACACTGCTGCTCGGGGGAGGAAGTGCTCAGGACACAAGAGGACCTCATCGCCCCACCAGCAGTGTGCCAAGAGGCACATTTACAGAGTGGTGTAAAAAGGGGCATGGCCTCGGACCACCTCTCAGCAATCCCATTGTGTGGTGCTTACCTGAGGTACCTGGTGGGCTAGTTGGCCCCTATGTGCCCTTATGATTGTAGGGGACTTAATCCCCCAACCCAGAGCCTTGGGGGTCCCTGTGGGACCCACTGACCAGGCCCAGGGGTTAGGGTGTTTCTACCCTGCCCCCTTTTCTTTTTTTTAAATCATTTTGTTCCCTTTCTGCTTGTGACTCGGTTTTACCGAGTCACAAGATGGCTGTCAACACTTCTTGGATTGTAGTGATGGCAACCAATCAGAATGAAGCTCGTGATCGGGAGGGTTCGCGGATCCAACGCGGTCACCAGATATCGATATTTTTTTATTTCTCAGGAACTACTAAACGGATTTACACCATTTAAAGCAAAGAGTGCACTGGACCAGGAGGTACCTCTCTTTGATACACACAATATCAAAAATATCAAAACAAAAAATATTGACCACAATAAAATTGCCAAACATAAGTACACTTCTTTTCTTTTTAATTAAATAAATATGAAACCATAATAAATGAATGAACCACACAAATTAATACTACATTAAAACAACAACAATTAAATAGAACAGTTAAAATATATTAATAATGCAACAGTGCAACAAATGCTCATATCTAAAAGTGAACCAGAAACACTAATTAGCATCCACCCAAAAAGGTAATACATTTAAAACAATCAAACTTCACACCATCACATTTACCATAAAAGAAACTAACCCATAAAAATATAAACATAATTAAGTGAGCACTATAAAAGGAGCACAAAACCTCACGATTTTACACATGAATAAAAGTAAACACATGCATGAAAACGTAACTCTGCTGGACTGCATGTTACTAAAACAAATATGTGCTCACCTGTAGAAAAGGAAAGCCCAGCTGACCCACATCCTGACAATATCAAAGAGAAATACATCAAGCGTAACTTAAAGCTACAGCACTTATGGAAATATAAAATGTAAAATGTTTTAAAGCATGTTAAAATGATATTAGCAAACAAAATGAGAGTTTTAATTTATTAATTAATTTTAAAATCATGCGAAGTTCAGAAAGAATGATAGATTGGGTCACATGTATCACATCACAGACAGGCAAACAATTGCTTTGTCACATGTGAGACATATAGCCAGGAAAGCACAAGTAAACATAACCTGAATTGGAAATGTACTAAATATTATGCAAATGCTTGTTATGGGAGGGCCACTAAAGAAAACAATATGGTAATTAATGCAAAGAACACAACCACCTCACAAATGTAACAGAGATGGAAGTAAGGCAAGTTCTTCAAGATTTAAAATAGGCAAGTACTAGTTCCCAAGATATTGCAACCAAGAGACTAGGCACACTTACTCAGTAGCATTGTAAGGTGTACGGAAATTAGTAAATCCTCTCACAGAGGCGTAGCACCCTGCATCGATGGAAATTTACTCATTTCATAAATTTACTTTTCTAGTTTACCTTGGGAATCCTGAGCCAGTCCCACCTATAAAGGCGTCATCTTGTAAAGGTTTTGTTTTCCATATTCAAGTGTGAAATTGTACACATGTGTATTATTGCATGAAAAAAGCCGAAAGCAGGTGCTAATACATTGTTTGGGTTTCATTCACCGCGGGTGGGGGGTTGTTATCCCGGGTGGAGAAACACCTTTACCCACACCGCCACTAATTATTTGGCCCTGAGGAAGATCTCCTTGGGTTAATGTCCCAAACCTAGGAGACCAAAATGTGCAGGCATTGAATCCAGGAGGAACAAAATGCTTTTATATAAACACTAAGGTCTCTGACTATCACTAATTAAAAAGAATGGCACGAATTGGAAGCACAGTTACCATACCTTTATAGGGGATAACATCCATTGTGGGGCTCACCTGCATATATATGTAATAAGCCATTAAGTTGACTAAGAAAATGAAATGATTCCTTTCAAATCAGCACCCATGTGGAATCATAAAATATCTCCTTTTTCTATCATGCCACAATTAGCAAAGCATCATGGTCCATGGAGTTAAAGTTCCGGGCAATAAGTGACCGCACAACAGGTTTTGTTCCATACTCTGCCTATGGCCAGGCCCCTGGGTCACTTTTGCATATTTATCTATCTTAGATTACTGAGACTGTTCCCTTCTTGCCCTTCCCCATCACTGCATCAATTACAGCAAGGAAGTACTCCATGGCTATCTAGGTATTGGGTACAAAAAAGAGAGAGTTTCCCAGGTATACCAAAAGGGACCGGGTATATAAAGTATTCAAAAAAGAGCTTCCCTTTTGTATTTATTAAAGTTATCCAATCATGGAGTCGCATAAACTGTATTGTGAACCCGAGATAGAAAATCTACAGACTATCGCACCACAGAAATAGGATATGATATTTTTATTCTTATTTCACAAATTTATTTTACAATATTGCATCCAGGACTGCTTGGAGTTTTGCAGTCACCATCAATAAATGAAATTCATACAATCCCAAACCATAAATATACACAAGAGGACAAAATTATATTTGCTGTTTTTATATTTTAAAAACTTTCTGTATTGTTTATTTTATTTAAGTGCTTTATTACATGTTAAAATTCTATTATGTGCAATCACTGATTAGAAATGTTAAATATGTGTATATTTATGGTTTGGGATTGTATGAATTTCATTTATTGATGGTGACTGCAAAACTCCAAGCAGTCCTGGATGCAATATTGTAAAATAAATTTGTGAAATAAGATTAAAAATATCATATCCTATTTCTGTGGTGCGATAGTCTGTAGATTTTCTATCTCGGGTTCACAATACAGTTTATGCGACTCCATGATTGGATAACTTTAATAAATACAAAAGGGAAGCTCTTTTTTGAATATCTAGGTATTGGGTCCAGAACAAAGGAGCTAGATGGCAATCAAACACCCCACAGCCACAGTCCACCTCCTACCCAGTCCAACCATGGCAAGCTGGGGAAAACTCTGAAAGGGGTGCAGGAGGGTAAAGGGGAGCAGGTTGGCCCACTGCCATGTCAGACAGCTACAATACACTGAAAGTGAGTACGCGCTAAGCCCAGCAGTTTAGCACTATCTATTTGAGAGTGCCCTCCCCACTCCACATTTGGTGACACCCCTGCTATCCTCAACAGCAACTATGCATTCACTGGGAAGGGCAAGTGAGTGTCCAAAATAGGAAGGCCTTGGATATCATGGTCAGGCTCCAGCAGTGCCAGATCCGTAATTGGGCTCCCGATTCCGTACTGCTGGATCCGGAGCCTAATCCAGCTACTTGATTTTATAAGTCTAACCTCAGCCGAGTTCAGTATGTCAGTCCAAGTCAGGATAGGTTGCATTGAAACAATAACTTCTCAGTATGCCAGAGATCACAGTTAGCAGTTGACCAACACACCTGGCAGGAAAGAGGCCTGCAAATGTCTCAGAATGAGCACCACCATGGATAAAAGATATCAGAATAATGTGCTGCTCCACTGCTCTTCACCCCTCTACACAGTAGCTATAGTTCCAGGACCATGCTAGTGCAACAACCATCGGTGTGGCAAAGAGGATGAGCAGTGAGCCGTCCATCTAGTGTGGACAGAGGTGAATTCACAGGTGCCAGGCCATGAGGAACGCACCATTGGGTTCCAAATTGCTGCAGAAGTGGCAGACAGGCAAATTCAGGTTTGATGTGTTAAGTCATGGTAGAATATCGACTTATGAAAGGTAGTCTAGTGCAGATGTTCCATTAGTGAGGATTTTCCATATTCTTAGTTGTAGAATGTTCAAGTAAGCATAGTCTGCCAGCATTGTGAGGATCAACTGTATATAGTAGACCTTGGTGCTGGGTTTTTGGCAGCCTATACCAAGGAGTCAGATGACAGGGTGAGACTCCAAACTAAGTTTTTAATACAAGAAAAAACTGGGATAAATGAAGACTACAGAGCAGGGTGGGACAGAGCTAGGCTATCTCTGTTCTGTGGTGAGGCTCCCTAGGTTGCTCACAGTCTCAACAGTTCATGTCAGCAATGATGATGCAAAAGAGCTAAGAAGTCAGCAAAGCCCTGAACTCATTACAAGGCAATAGGTGTATGATACATGACAGATCACAACCCTATGCCGCCATCTTTATTAGGACAAGGAGGAGCTCAAGCCCTGCCAAGTTTCCCAGGTCCATGCATGATGTGCTGCTCTAGTCTGAGTTTTTTCTTTGAATTCTGGGACTTGTAGTCTTGCATTATAAAACGGGAGTACAAGGTCTACAATTCAAAGAAAAAAACCTGAACTGGAGCATCAAATCACACATGTACATGGGAAACTTGGCAGCCATGGGACTCCGATCGTGGAGCCAGGGGGTTGTGCCTACCAAAGCTTTGCACTCAACAAGGCATAGAGTCATGCCTCCCGTCACCCTGGATATTACACTAATCAGATGAATGCAATGTCTTGAAAGAGTCTTTAAAGACTTGACCCTTCCTTTCATTCTCTCATAAGACCCACCATTGTAGAGCTGCATGTTTTTCCGTACATTAGAAAAGATGAGAAAACTCCCAGGGAATATGTAGGAGGATAGAGGAGTGCTGGTAAACACAGTGGGAAGACACCTATAGCCTTGATATGGGATGTCAGGGAGACGGTCGGACTTGCCATGACTCAAAGAAGTATAACCCACCGAGATGAGTACCACATATGGTTTGGACCTGGCCTTGGGGAATGGATCCTATGTACCAGGGTGCAGTTTATAATACAGATAAAGTGACTTCCGAGTATATTCATGTTCAGAAATATATGACTAAGAAGCTACTTGGAAGGGGCAAAGCATAAAAATTAAATAATATGCATCAGTGAAGACAGATTCTGTATGCATTCTGGAACATTATATTCAATATGCAATTGAATTGACTGTAATACCTCTAGCTCTGTAGCTAATTTTAGGGAAATTACGTTGATAAGTGCACTGTTTGCTATAATAATTTCATTTTGTTTTCACGAGTGTGAACTAGTCTAAAGGGAAGTTAATTATGGTCGCATAGTCGTGCAAATTCAGGACATTTCACATTTTGCCAGGTTTACTAGTTAGTAAGTCTGGAAATGTGCCAAAAACCTTGGGTAGATGCCTTTTGTTCACATTACACCCATGGAACCCCTTCCCAGGGCAGAGTATCACAAGGTGTGACTTGCGCGTCCCTGCATTACTCCAGATTTACTGTGCCACGCAGTCATGCAAGGTGGCTCTGCATGGCATAGTAAATCTTAGGGGCAAGCGTTGCCCTTGCGCCAACTTGCGCAACACAAGGGCAGTGAAAGCCTTTGATAAATCTAGCCCTAGGTATGTATGTGTTATTTGTATAGATTAATTAGGCCAACAAAGAGAGAGCAGAACGCTGTGCAAAGGCAAGGATGCAGTCGACGAGTGACTGGAACGGTAACTGGTTTCTGGGAGCAGGAGTGCACTGTTCTTGCATTGTAACAATAGTCTGTCTTTTTTAAGTAAAAGAAATGGACTTTGGCAAAAGCAATCTGGTCCTGACCCTCAGCTGAGGTAAAATGGGGTAGATATGAGCAGTTTCATGGAGTGAGGTAGAGGTTTGGAGGATCGCCTACTCGCTTCAATACATAGATTGGCACCTTTGCTTACCTGAAGCAGGTTACTTTGAAGCAGCTGGGATCTACTCATTTCCTAATTCTGCCAACGTGCGCTTTAAGAAAGGTACTGATCTAAATTTAAGGCTTATATATGGGAAGATGGACATTTTACTGGCAAAGGGAATTACAGGTCATACACTGCATACAAACAATTGTTAATGTACAAGTTATAGGTAGCGTTCACATGTCAACTTGCCTTTGTCCCATACTGCAATGCATTTGCTTGTTGTTGCTTAGAATTTCCACAACAGGCTAGACTTGTCCACTGGGAAGTGATAAATGGTCGATTGGATGTGACAGCTGCCTAATGATTGGCTAACTGCTTGGGAGACGCCAGGAAAGCTAGGAGGATTGCGAAGACTGCATTGTTAGTGAGAATTCGCACTTCAGAAGAAGACATCAGTATGGAATGCACGAGGAAGTGAAGCCAATTACTTACAGCTTACATTTGCTGTGAGCTACAACGCTCAGAGGCCAGGATGTGACAGGGGAGTAAGCAGGAGAAACACAACCGATATTGCAGAGACCTTTGCTTACTTCCAAGACAAATATACCTTATTGTACATGTTTAATAGCATTAACATCTGCAAAAGGTGGTCTAGAGCTTACCACTGAAAAGCACAGTTAAGAAACGAAGTTAAAAAATGTAAAACTATGTAAAAGAAAGAACAGGGCTAACTGGAACTTGTTATTTTCTACCTTCCTTCCTTCCGCCCTTTAACTGGAACCAGCAGCATCGGCACAGTGTCGGGATAACGATCTCTCCATCAAGAAAGAATGGTCAAGGAGACCCTGTCCTTAATGGAGGGCTATGACCAGGCAACACATTTGCATGGAACAGCTTAAGCAAGAAACAGAAATTCGCTTTTATTGGGTATATTTTTTTCTACAGGGAAGATGTTCAGGTTTGTGAGATACACTAAATTGCTTGTTACAACTGAGAGCGAGTGAGTGACAAATCGATATATGTATTTATGGTATGGGAGTGAAAATAAATGTAGCCCAAGGACGAGGGTTGTTTAGAGCAAAGGCACTACTAAAGGCACATTCACACATTACAAGAGTACAAAAATGAAATTTGAGTTTAAAACCACAATACAGCAACATTGACATGAGACAAAATATGTTTTACTGCCTCACAGATGCATGCTACAATTAGTTCATAAAGGAAAACAACGCCACTAACGTTCATGAGGGCTTTTCAATGTGATATTAACATACTGTGCAACTTTGACTTCTTGCATGCTGGTTTCAGTTAAAATATAAGTGTGAATGAAAACATACCAAGGCATAAACCATACATGCAGCCGTGCAGAGTGGCATACGATATTTCATACCATTGTTGACAGAGGGGAGGGTCATCAGGACTCACTTGATGCTTTGCCTCTCGTGAATCATAGTGTTGCCTGAAGTCTATTCTGGATGAAGATTTTAGATAGGGACAATGACATTTTGATGAGAAACAACCGTTACAACGCATGCATTACAAACGCATGCTTTTACCCCCATGCCATTACAACTAAAATGGCTTGCTGTAGGGGGTATAGGGTGTTGGATTTAACTCCAACACCTTCCCTACTGTTGCACAGACTGGAGTTGTAATAGTAAATTATACTATTCCAAACTCCAGCGCACCCCCGACAGCAAGTCAGGGTAAAAAGTGGTGTTGTAACGGCATGCGGGGTAAAAGCATGCGTTGAAACGTCATACAACCCATTTTTATGAAAAATGCATGTTAAAATTGGTAACATTTGTGTGGTGAAGCAGGTAGACTCCGGTATCAATGTAAACTTATTCTTTATTTGAAATTGATCTGTACAATGAAAAACGTCCTATCCACACGACAGTTCAACAGCAACTGGCTCTGTGGTTCCAGAGTTAACACATGCTAACAAACATAAACACTCTAGAAACTTAAGAGCTACTAAACAGGATGTTACAACGTGAATGTCTCAGCAGAGACAGAAAGTATATTTGACTATTACACATCTTCCCTCTATACAACATGAAAACTAAAACACAAGAATAAATACATTTAGTATAAAACAAAGTCACATAACGTTTCAGGGAGTTTACAAGAGCGAGAACTTCTGCGTACAGGTGATGAAGTATCAGAGAGCACTACAGGAATGTCAGTTTTAGTATGACCATCAAAATGCATAGGAGCAATTCTATAAAGATTCCAGATTCGAACATGATCAAGTTTAACAGCATTTTAAAACAACTTTGTCACTTTAAATGGAGGAGAATATTTAGAAACAGCAGACTTCTGCGGATAACACACTCTCATGCTGTCACCCACATGTACCACCGTGTGAGAAACTGCATGTCTTGCATCAAAATTCTCTTTTCTCTTGATGTACTTCAAGTTTTGAGTTACAAAATCAGAATTCTTCACCGATGGAGACTTACCCCTCATGCAAGATTGAAACATAAAAGTGTTTGGAATCCTTCCCCTAAAGAGTTCAAATGGAACTTTATTCATAGTGGAGAGAGGTGTGAGATGGTAAACCATCACACGCTCTACAATCTCAGGCTTCCAGTCCCTGTCCTGAACTTTAGCTAACTGGATACACTCTTTTAACACCCTATTGAACTTCTCTACCATGCTGTTAGTTTCAGGATGATAGAGGGAACAATGTTTGTGCTTAATGCCTCTCTTCATCAAGAACTCCTCCATTTCTTTCAAGACTAACTGAACGCCATTGTCCATTAGATTACAATCCGGGAGTCCTTCTCTGCAAAATATCTCATCTAAAAACTTGACAACATCCCTCGCCTCAATTCTTTGTGTAAACATGATCTCTGGCCATCTTGAAAACATGTCCATTAAGACCAACACATAAGACTGGCCAGATTTGCTAGATATTGGCCCTAAGAGATCTAAAGCAACTTCCTCCCAACAGCGTGTAGTGGCATCACGTATACCCATAGGTTGAACACTGGTCTTGTATGTCTTGTAAGATGCATTACATTCTATGCACTCTCTCACCACACGTTCCACAAGAAGATCAATACCTGGTCACCTGAAATGCAGGCGAATTCTTTCTTTGGTTTTCGAAATACCTTGGTGACACTGATGAGCTAATTGGATAATTTTCATCCTAGCCAGTGATTTAGAAACAAGTCTAGTACCCCTCCAAAGTAAACCTCTACCTACAGACAGTTCATCTCTTACATCCCAGAACTTGCGCACTTCCTCACTCAAATTATTTATACCATTCCAACCTTCTGTCACCAATCTACACACTTCACGGATCACAGTATCACTCTTCATGGATTTCTTCTACTCCTCTTCACTGATCACTTCCTCAATTATTTCACACACTTTGTATTCATCATCCTCCCAAAGACTCCCCGGGAGATCAGATGCAACACCCGAGCCTTTTGAACCTAAGCGAGAGCAACAGTCGGCAACTTTGTTCTCTGCACCAGGTATGTAATTTACTACAAAATCATAATCTTGTAAGGCAATGACCCACCTACAAATCCTTGATGAAACAGTATCTAAGCTCTTCTTGCAGAACAAGTCTTTCAAAGGTTTGTGGTCAGAACGGACAACAAAAGAGCTCCCCCAAAGAAATTTCTTTAGCTTCTTAATGGCCCAAAAAATGCATAAAGCTTCTTTTTCAATTACAGAATAATGTATTTCCGAGCCCACAAGTGCTCTGGATAAAAACATGATAGTTACTTCCTTGTCACCTTTTACTTGTTTGAGTACAGCACCCAAACCCTTAGAGCTGGCATCTGTAATTAAAATAGAGCAAGCAGCTGTGTCAAAACTCTGCAGAGGGTGCGCAACTCAGTGCCTTCTTGACATCCACAAACTCATTTTGACACTGAGATGACCAAATACCTTTTTCACCTTTCTTTAGGAGTGACCTTAATGGAAACGTGCGAAAAGCAAACCTAGGAACACATTTATTATAATACTCTGCCATGCCTAGAAATGTGACAAGCTCATCCCTGGATTGTGGCACAGGAAGATCGTCAATAGTTTTCACCAGATGGTCTTTAGGTCTAACACCTTCCTTTGACAGCTTTTGACCCAGATAGTCAATTTCTGAAAGGTTAAATTTGCACTTGTTTTCTCGCAAAGTCCAACCCCATGACTTAAATCTTTCCAAGACAGCCCTATGTCTATCATCATGTTCCTTTTGAGATGAACCAAGACATCGTCCTAGTAAATTTTAACCCCAGACAACCCATTCAAAACATCTTCCATCGCCCGATGGAACACAGAGGCTGCAGAATTCAAGCCAAAGGGTAGGCGGGTGAATTTATATGTTCCAAATGGAGTTATGAAAGCCGTTAAATTCAAGGAATCATCATCAATTTTGATCTAATGATAAGCGCCCTTAAGGTCTAATGTTGAGAAAACCTCCGCCCCCTGAAATTATGCTAGCATCTCAGAAATATTGGGAAGGGGATATCTATCGGCAATAACAGCCCGATTGAGAGCTCGAAGGTCCACACATAATCTGACCTCACCAGAAGCTTTGCATGCAAAAACTACTGGAGCCAACCAATCACTCGCTTCTGTCTCCACAATGACGCCTTCCTCTTTTAACTTCACAAGTTCATTGCGCATGGACTCCCTTAAAGCCAATGGCACACTGTGCACCTTGCAAGTTACAGGAGTAGCATCAGTTTTAAGAGTAATCTTGTTTGTATAACTAGAGAGACAACCTAGCTTCTCACTAAAGACCTGTTCATATTCTCCACGTAAAGCCCTTACTTGTTCAACTTTCACAGGTTGGTCAAACTTTTTAGGATCAGTGAAAACAAAATCCCATGGCATTGTAGAGGAAGACATATCTCTGAGAACTATAGAGGAATCACCGCCTGGAACTAAAATTACTCCCAGATCAGCTTGATGAAACCAGCTGATAATATTATCTCCTTTTGAGAAAATATAAATCTTTCCTGCAGTTAACCTCCCTCTGTACTCAATATCACCCATGAAATAACCGTAACGTTTTATGGGCTGACCGCCATAGGCAAGAGGCTTGATATCAGGTTTAAATACTTTCACCCTATCTTTCAGCATTGTGTCAAAGAAAATCTTAGGAACTACAGAACTTTTTGCCCCAGAATCAAAAAGCTTTTTGATGGAATATCCATTTACTTTGATATAGTCAACAGGACTTTTACTCTTGTTAAGACCAGTTTGAAGTAAAACTTGCCCACAATGTAGTTCATCACAGCCAGAATCACTATCGTTTTGAAACCAAATTTCTTTTACGCGTTTACCTTTCTTGTTTTTTTTAGCCCTGCAAGCTTTTGCGAAATGTCCTTTTTTCCTGCAACTGTGACATTTGGAAGCTAGGGCAGGACATGACTTATCATTAGCCAAATGGCCAACCGTATCACAACGGAAGCATCTTCCGATAAAAACGTTCTTATTTTTGAGAGATGCAGGTGAATTCACAGGTTCAGTTTTTTTAAAAGAAGTTTTTGTCACACTCTGTACCTTATCACCGGAAATACCATTTTCCTTTTTGATGACTTCGACACAAGCGAGAGAGTGTTCAATTCTTTTTGAAATTAGAATGAATTCATCTAATTTTGGGTCGTCTTTTTGCCACAATTCATCTTTAATTTTTTCTATGTTGCAACCCAACATGAATTGGTCACGAATACGTTCTTCAAGAGACCCATCAAATTTGCATGTTGCACCTAACTTCCGCAGATCCGTCACATTTGTTTCAATGGATTGCTAAGGTTTTTGTATACGCTTTCCAAAGTGATACCACTCTAAAATGGCACTCACCTTTGGAAGGTTCTGTTTATCGAGTTTTTTTAAACAAATTTCAAATTCATTTAAATTATCTGACTCACCATCACTCAGGTCAGGAAGATGTTCATATACCTCTTGTCCTTCGGGACCCAGATAGTGTAAGAGTAAAGCAGATTTTCTTTCTGCGCTTAAAGAGACTCCACAAACCCGGGCATAGATCAGAAAAAGTTTTTTCAACTTGGACCAGCGGATAGAAGGTTCACCTGGATTTGTGAGAAAGAATGGAGGTGGAGTGACATTTTGCATTCTTACGTATAAGATCGAAATTGTAATTGTAATTAAAAATTATATAAATATTTCACCATTTTACAAATGTACCATTCAAAAGATAGTATATGAAGTGAGTTGCCTGGTGTAACAGTCGCCGTTGAAATTATTAGTAAGAGGTAACGTAGTATGCAACGTAGTATGGATCTTCTTAGTCAGTATCAAGTCACTATATGCTATACTATATGCTATACTATATCACCGTAGAAAAGAGTAGATGGGACAGGCAGAGAAAGTAAAAAGTGAGCCTGTCACTGTATGAAGAATGAATCTCCTTAGTCCGAATGAAGTGACAATATGCTGAGTGGTGTGCTTATCACCGAAGGAAAGGGTAAATAGGACAGGCAGAGAAAGTAAAAAGTGAGCTTGTCGCTGTATGATGAATGGTGTGCCCATCACCATAGAGAAACACAACTGTGATAAGCTGAGAAAATAACCAGCTCATGGTGTGCTTATCATCGTAAAGAGAACCCACTGTGACAAGCAGGGAAAGTGTACCTGCCACTGTAACAAAGGGTTTCCTCTTTGATTTAAGAGTACCGTTGCCAGTTTCAGTGAGTTTACCACTTTCACTGAAAAAGCCACTTGCCCCATAGAATCTCATTTAAACAGTATGAAAACTAATGCGTTGTATTCGTGTGATGAAATCTTTAAGGAGCAAGGTGAAACAAGGTCTCTTAGCAACAAAGAAGCTTCATCTGTCTAGGTGGTCAGAGGCATGACGTGAATTACAGCAACTCTTTGTTGTTTTGCTGTCATGGAGACCGAGTAGTGGAGCGTGACGCTATACACAATGAAGACACGCGTGCTGAAGATCAGGAAGCACGTACGCGTTGTGACGTCGATTGGGTGCGAGGAAGGCAGGCAATGGAGGGCTCAGCTGCTAGACAGCGCAAGGAGACAACGGCAGCAAATAAGTTATAATCGCGAGGCAGGGCAGGCCAGCGATTGTGTGGAAATGAAGGAAATAGACGCTTGGAAGTCTGAGGCGGCGCGAAGTGTAGACAAATATCAAACTTCTGAATGTGCGCAAACAGTACCTTAGGTTGCTCGAATTCAATTTATGTTAGGACGTTCCGGAGGCAGATGGGTTAGTTTCAGCCAAATCGTCACCAGTGTGATGAAGCAGGGAGACTCCAGTATCAATATAAAAATCTTCTTTATTTCAAATTCATCTGTACAATGAAACACGTCCTATCCACACGACAGCCCAACAGCAACTGACTCTAGAGTTAACACACGCTAACAAACATAAACACGCTAGAACATTGAGAGCTTCTAAACAGTATGTTACAGCGTTAATTTCTCTGCAGAGGCAGAAAGTATATTTACCTACTACAATTTAAGCGGCTGATTACTAGGCCTGGGCGGTAAATTCCGTTCCGCTCACGGAATTTGGGTAATTTCGCATTCCGCGGAGAACGTGGAATTGCCACAAATTCCGCGATCCACGGTTTCGCTGAGTTTTTTGCTTGTTCGCGCTTTCAAAATGCGTGTTCGCAAGATATTTCTCCCCGAGCACTCAAACAGCGTTCGCGAACAGGAAAAAAGCATTGCGAATGGGCAGAACAAGCAATTCCGCGTGTTCGCGGAACTTTTGCTTGCGGGGATTTTTTACCGTTTCGCTGAGCTTTGAGTAGCGCGACTACGCACATTTCGCCCACCCCTACAGTGATTACGATGGTGGTGAACCTGCCACCGACAGTCTGTCAATGGAGGGTTCACTGCCATAATGAGGCCATTTCCCGCCCGCCATATAATAATACAGTGACTCGGGAGGGAGGCAGTGTGGCCCCTCCCCAATAATGTTTAAGCGGCCCTGGGGGATGGGATCCCTGGGGCCTGAAGGAGGTTCGGGGAGCGGGGCTGCATGCCTCACTTCCCTTTTTTACGCAAATGTGGCCCAGGGGGGATGGGGTAGCCGGGCCTGATAAAGGTTTGAGGAGAGGTGCTGAGTACCCCCTCCCCTGTAAAGTAAAAGCGGTCCGGGATTTGGGATCCCCGGGGCCAGTAAAAAGACACTCACCCATACAGTAAATCATGCAGGTACATACTAACACAAACAGTTGCAAACACATCCACTCACTTGCTCATACAAATAGTAACTTTCTCATCCACCTATACAGTCACTGACAGAAAGAAGTATGTACTCATCCATATAGCCATTCTCACATTCACTCATTCACGCATACAGTCACTCATATACCTAGTCACTCAGCTATAATATATTCCACATTCACAGTTACTGCTAGGGGTGGGCGGAATTTGCGAAATCCACTTTCGCAAATTATCGCGAAAATGTTAAAAATTATCGCAAACACGCGGAAATATCGCGAAGATGCGGAAGTTTTTTTCCCGCATGTTCGCGAGATTTTCTGCATGGTTGTGGCTCGCCAACTTACCCATGTGGTTGCTCGCGGGCGCGGCCATCTTGTTTTCAGTTGTCTCGCGGTGCATGATCGCGAGAAGAAAGACGTGATCGCGCGACGCATGATGTCACTGCGGGCGCGAACTGTCGCGAGACGGCGCAAATTGCTAAAAACAACACAACATCTCATGGAGAACGCGACCGGATCAAGAAAACTTGTCGGCGAATGCAGGGATTCAGGTAAGGCGATCACACGCGCGCGAAAATGTATTATTTTACAGCGCAAGCAAGAACCAAATTATCGCTAAGCTGCGGAATGCGGAAATTTTGACATTTTCGCGCTTTGCGCAGAATGCGAAAATGTCGAATTATCGCAATTTCCGCAAACGGAACAACATTTTCGCCCAGGCCTAGTTACTGCCCCATTCTGACAAAAGCACTCAATCTCCCACATAGCCAAACAGACACTCACTCACCCATTCAGCTACGCACACACATACTCACTACCCCATACAGGCACTGACTCACCCACTCACCCACTCACTCATCCATCCAGGCAATCACACACCTTCGCACCCACACCCACAGACACCCAGACAACCATAGAGATAGTCAACCAATCACTCACCCATGTAGCCATTAACATACCCACTAACACACTTACACACCCAATTAGACATCAACTGACTGACAGATACATTCACACAACCAGTCACTCATCCACACATTTACTGAGACACCTAATCACTCACTTATGCAGTCATTCACGCACCCACTCAGTCATCCAAACAGTCACCCATACTGATTCACCAATACACCTAGGTATATATATTTCACACTCATAAACTTTTTAAAAACACTCACAGTCACTGGATGATGTCATCACTGATGTCATTAGTGATGTCACTGATGTCACTGATCATGTTATGAGTGATGTATTATGTGAGGTCATAAGCAGTGCACTGCAGGGGCGCAAGTTATAGTTAACTCAGGTAACTATAACGGCTTAATTTCTCTGGTTTTGTACGACAGAAATGTCAGTCTAACTATAATGTCTCTGTAACCTTTGTTTTTGTGAATTTCTAAGGTTTTTAAAATTCTTCTTCCTAACTATAATGTCCCTGTGTTTTTTAGTGAAAAAAAATATATATAAATAAATTTAAAAAAAATATATATATATATTCATTCCAACAGATGTTATCACCTTCTACGACTCACCATACAGCAGAACATAAACACCTCCAATGCCGTTCTTTGTAAGTGTTATTTCCACCCCTCATTTTATTTTCTTCATTTCATTTCATATGTAGTCAAATGGCGCAAAATTCTGCATCTAAAAGTTCAGAGCCCAGGATATATATATATATATTTTTTTTTAATTGAAAAACCATAGGTTAAAATAATGTTATAGTTAGGTGTAATAAAAATACCTGTTTTCATTTTTAAAAGACGTAGAAATTCACTGAAATAAACAACGGTTAAAGTAACGTTACAGTTAGGTGAATTTCTCAGTGGCAACGTTAACATTTTGAACTATAAAAACCACAGAAATTCACCAATTACTTGCGCCCGCTATACATGACCTCATGTATGACATCACTCATGGCCTTTTCTATGACATGATTTATATCATCTGGATTCAAGCTAGCCTGGCCGAAGAAGGGTGATATACCCTGAAACCGCTCACAGGATGCTTGTTTCTGGTCCAGGGGGGACCTGGCCTGGCAGTTCTGTCTGGACTGTTGCCATGGGGCACAGGGACAAGACTGATTTGAATATGGCTGGGTCCAAACTGGGGTGGCGTAGTGGGCAAAAGAACAATGGATTTAACCCAGATCTTTTGACTGGGGGAGAATGTTTGCATTGTCAGCATTCCGTCCATCATTTGTTTGCTGGAACACATTCTGATACCCAAAGCATAAACAAAGCCATATGCCCATAAAAATTATAGAAGATATAAATAGAGGTCAATTTAAGACAATTTGTTATATTAAAAGCAGGCAGAATAAAAGGTTTTCACCAAACAGAATAACTAGGGGGCCGATTCACAGAACTAATCTGAGACAAAATCCTAAACTTACTACTTTTGGTATTCACAGAAGGCATTTAGTAGTAGTACAGTTAGGATTTTGTCTTAAGTTTGACTTAAGATAGACTTAAGACAAACTTAAGACAGACTTAAGACAAACTTAAGACAAACTTAGGACAGACTTAAGACAGACTTAAAACTGACTTAAGACAGACTTAATACAAAATCCTAACTTTACTACTACTAAATGCCTTCTGTGAATACCAAAAGTAGTAAGTTTAGGATTTTGTCTCACATTACTTCTGTGAATCGGGCCCATGATGTTTATGTGTTCCAAATGGTAGACAAAACATTTCTGCTCCCAACATTCACAGACTATGATCCCAGAGGCAAACCTCAGAGTAATTTGATAGAACAGGTATTTTCCCATCCACCTCCCACAGCAGCTATTGCGGGAGTGAAAACATCTATTTGGAATTCCGTTCCGACAAGATCCAATTCACCAGGCACAGATGCAACCCAGGGAGGCTCGTAGAACGCTGCCAGGAGCCATGGAATCTGCAGAAGACAGCTATCCTAATATGCCTTCAGCAGACCCATCAAAACCTGAATGACCGTAGGTTCAACCAATTGCGACCCCAAGAACAAGCCCAGAGAACACTCGTAAGTGCACAGGAGACAGCGGAACATGGGCTGCACACAATGAAGTCACACAGGCCGAAATGACAGGAACCGGTGCTCATTTAGTTCCCGAATTAAAGGTGAGGCAAAGCAATGTATTATGCATTCAGGGCACAAAAGGACATCAGGCAGTACCAGCTCCATTTGATCTTGATATGAGACATCCATTGCAGAGCAAAAATATTAAAAGCAATATCCCTGCAATTACGAGCAGGACCAGTGGAAGACCTCCAAAGATGCTTCCAAGGATGGAGTGATAAAAGATGGACTGACTCCAAATACAGGGCCTCATTATGATGGCGGACACCATTGATGCAGATTTGGGACTGGCCGCCATGAGGCGGCCTCTCCACAATCCTAATCACGATGAGACGGCCACCACGGCAGTCGCATCTCCTATATTTTGCATTGTGATGAGGATGCGGTCGGCAGCCCCCGCAACAATGCAAAATAGAGGTTGCAGACACAGCCATGCAATATGTGACAGGCACCCTCTAGTGCCTGCCACATGGGGCAGGGATATGTACGGAGGCACCATAGGTACCCTCCAGGGTACATGTCACTGCACCTGGGATTGAGGGGGGCCCGCTACGGGCCCCCAAATCTGTTTCTGCCATTTGTTTTGCGGTGGGTTGTCTGCCGCAAAATGAACGGAGGAAATGGATATCCCTGGCACCGCCGCAATGTTAGCCAATGTTTTTTTTCCCGACAGGCAGTCGGAAAAGGACGGCCTGTCGGAACTGTGGTGGGCGTTCTTTATGACCGCCACGCTTAACCAACGAATCCCCCCGCCATCATAATATGGCAGGGAAAACAGCAGTTCGATGGCGGAGGGCTCGCCACCAACCGGCTGGCAGTGGCTGGCCCTCTGCCATTGTAATACGCCCCACAGTCTGGGAGGTGCTAATCAACCCAGAGCCTATACTTCTGAAAAACCCTGCTATTCCAGTTGTACTAGCCATATTAAAAATACAATATACCAGCTCTCCAAAATGTCGTGGCAAGTTGTTGCGGACTAACGCCTGTATCTCCGAAGAGGACCTTGCCACCTGAATATCAAACGTCCCCTCAGCAGTAGTTAAGGCCACATATTTTTGAAACAATAAGGTTTTCAGTTTGCTCAGGGCATCAAAACACATGTTGGTAATATTAATTGAAGGCCACAGGGTATCCTCCATACCTGTACCGGCAGGCGGAAGCAGGGCTTGTGTCCTAGTAACAATGGAAGTCACGGTCACCACATAGGCAATCCCTGGTTTCATTCCACAGCAAACTTGAATATTCAACATCAGGTAACTTCCATTAGAGAGTAATCTGACAACTGGATATATCATGGCCACCAGAGAGCCTTTTTGAGTTTGCCACAGAGGTGTTACCTACTCCGAGCAGCGAAACATCCTTGCATACTAGGGACCCACTCAAAGTATTCTCACAATCGGAACCGCAGATAAAAACTTGAGTTTCGTTATTCATACACTGGAATTCAAAAGGAAGCTCCCAATGTTCATGAATGAATTCTTCACCGAACGCATATTTGCCTGCTTGATGGTGTTGTAGACAGTGCTGAAAGTGGAAAGTTGAGATTGGTAGTGTAATGTACCCATGGATTATCCAATCCGAGGTTGCTATTTCAGCAACCGTTAAAGGAAATTTCTCCAGTCTTTCAACATGTAACATAGTTTAATTTGCAACCTTCCATGCCATAACTATCTGTTGCTCTGAAAGGTGGTATGGTTATAACAGATTTGGATTGTTAATGTGTCGCCACGGCACGTAGCCAGAATGTAGTGTCTGTTGTGTCCAACCTAACAATTTGATAGACCTAAATTGGGACTATCTATGTTGCAATGCAGATAGGTCTTGCTGTAAGACATCTATTGTTGATGAGAAAATGTTTCCCAAATATTATATTCTGGATAAGGTAGCCATACCGTTGTCCACTACTGCAAGAGCCTGTTCTAAGTTAGCCTTGTCAATCTCGTGTAATCTTTCAGCGGCTTGTGTTGAGATATTTTCCATACCTCATTATAGATGGCATAAAGAAATCATTTTTTACAAGGTTTTCGTGGACCCAAAAAAACATCCCGGAGTTCTAGGTCATCAGATTAAAGGGACAACTGCTTTGTACCCAAGACAGTGTTGAGGTCTTTAGCCAATCAAGGCACGACTTCCCAACACTGCAAGTTGTCACCACCCCCGAATGTTCAATCTGCACATATCGCATGTCAGGCATATTTGCTGTAAATCTATTGCTGTTACCTAGGAATAGCACCTGACATTTGTTAGTGTCTTATGGCCTTACTAATCATCCCTTCCAATTGGGGTCTGATGAGTTATGCTTACTCTTACACAGCATGGTATCTATGGTAGCCTATTATATGATGTTAATTGCAGCCGATTCTCAAATCATGCAAGAGTAGGAACCTTTATCTTGGCAAGGCCAAGACACGTTGCCTGTTGCACAGTGTTGTTCAGGAAAATCATTTGTTGTGGTATGAAGCAGGCTCTAAATAAGGCCTCAGTTTCATGAACCTGCCAATCTTTAGTCCCCCAGATAGATTCCTTATCTCTTGTGTCCCTACAAAAGTCAAAACCTTGTACAGAGAGCTGGGAGCGGAAAGAAGCAAATCAGTTTAGTGTCTCTTAACATATTTTTCTTTGTAGGTGACATTGCAAGCCTATAATAGAAAGAGGCCAGGTCAGAGATGTCATTCCCAGAAAAATAATCAAACTTCTATGCAAATGCTTTTTAACTACCCCGTAGTGCTGTATGGCCCAAATTCTTTCTTGTCCACAATATTTTATATGACCAGATCCCCAATCTTCAGGATCCAGCTAGGCCTTGCTGGAACTACCTTCACTTCTCCAGTGGTGTTGTGTTTTACTTTAACATTGCTTGGTCTGTCCCGGAAATCATTCAGTTCCTGTAAAACAGCCAAATGTTCATTGATGTCAAAAGGTGTTTCCACCACCACTGTGCTGGCATTATCGGGCTCTGGTAACCACATCTTAACCCCAAACATGATTTTGTAGGGAGTCCAACCACCCAGGTATTTTCTTGCCATGTTATTCAAAGCCCTCTGGACTCCTTATATGTGATGGACCCAAATGCGACATGAGCCTAGGACCCCCGCTGTTAAAGACTGCTTTAAGTCACAGTTTTTCCTCTCCACTACTGAGTTTCCCTCAGAATGGAATGGAAACGAGAAATGCAGGGTCACAACCAAACTTCCCATGGCCTCTTTGTAAGCACAAGAGCTAAACGCCAGACCCTGGTTGGAATGCAATGTGCCAACTGCGTATGTCCCAATAAAGACTTGCAAATCCTTTATAACAATTTGGGCATCAACCAATTGCTGTAGCCATACCCACAGGAATCGAGAGCAGGAATCCACTGGTACTAAGATATACTTATAAGCCCCGTCGGATGATAGAGGGACGCAATGGGACAGATATACATAAGCCAATGACTTGTTTGAAATCAGTAGAGGTGTCTGTGGTAGAATCGCCATTATGGTATCCTGCATCTGCTGGCAGATGTCACATAGGAGGACAAAGTCCTTGGCCTGTTTGTAAAGACCTGGCCACCAATAGCGTTCCTGCAATAATGAAATTGTAGCAACCACCCTTCAGAAGCCAGTCTTTCATGTGCATCTAGGATTAACCCCAGTCTGCGATCACTGTTTGGCATTACTCTATTCCCCACTCCTGGAATCTGAGCATAAGGTGTGTTTTGTTTTGTGCATGCGACTTCTAGGAGTACTTGAGTGGAAAGTTTGTCAGCAGGTGTGTGTCATTGCAAGCAGTTTATCCTCATACTAGAATGAGTAATTGCAACAATGACAGCAGTGCAAACTGTCGCTTTTACGGCTTTACCAGCCATTGAATTCCCTGCAACGTGTACCCCAATATGTTGATGGCTTAGTGTGTGAATGACATGAACCCATGGCAAGCATTCGTTCAGATTTTCCATATGTTCCCAAAATAACTTGTGCTTTACTTTGAAGCCTTTTGAGTCTTTGAACCCATTCTGGCTCCAATAATGTAGATATTCATTACATGACTGCATACAATAATACAAATCACACACTGTAAGTGTGGGGAATCCAGCATCCGTATTCTTTAGTGTCAGTACTAGAGCCTTTTACCATTGGTGATGTGCAATCACCTAGTGACTGCGTGTAGGTTTTCTTGAATGTCTGACTGAATATCGACGGACAGAAAATCGACCTACAAAAATATCGACACAAAAATATCGAAGTCAAAAATATCGAAGTCCAATCTACATAACGGTAAGTACAAAAATATCGAGAAAAAAAATATTGTTGTCAAAAATATTGATGCATATCGTTTTTTTAATGATTTAATAATAATGTAAAATTAAGTAAATAATACATATAATTAAAAGAAATATAGTTAGAAATATTAAAACATATTTAAAAATAATAACTAATACATATAGCGCCGATTCCAATCATGTAAAAAGGCTGTATGAATCGTTGTACGGAGAGTTTTCTCCGTACGACTCGTACCTGGTAAACTTTCCGTACAACCTAGGAAGTACGATTCGTACAGAAAGCCTATTTCTGTACAATTCGTACAAAAGACCATACGGGTACAAAAAAACTACGAATCGGATCCGGAACAGCCTGTACGCGACATCCGTACGTATTTAAGCAGCGGTTTCCGGCCCAGCAAGTACGATTCGTCCCTACGGCACTCCGTACGGCTCTTTTCTTATGGGAGCCAAAAACAGCCATAAAAACAGAGTCCCCAGGGGTACGAGTCATACAGGAATACACCCCGTGCATTGTGTATGTACGGTGCGTACCCCCAGTGCGTATGTATGGTGCGTACCCCCAGTGCGTATGTACGGTGCGTACCCCCAGTGCGTATGTACGGTGCGTACCCCCAGTGCGTATTTATGATGCTTACATAAGGGATTTTGTTATAAGGTGCGTACATATGCAGGGGGTGCCTGTACGACTCGCACCCCGGGAACAACTTTTCCCGGGATACGAGTCGTACAAAGTTCGCTACGTAGCGGGTAAAGGCATTCCCTGTGTACGGGACGTTTTCCGTACGAATCGTAAATCGTAAAGCCGGTCTGGATCGTACCAGTACGGTCGGACTGCATTTTTACGATTCGTACGGAAAAGTGTCCGGGTCCGTCTCGTACAACTTTTCCTGATCCGATTCGTACGGATCATATGTATTTTTCCCATACAAATCGTACTTCATGGGTCGGACGGGACTTGTACGATTCGTACAGAAAAAATTACGGATACGAGTCGTACGGAAAAAAAAAATAGAGGATCTGAATCGACCCCATAATGTTAAAATAAATTAAACATATACATATAAATTAATACATATACCTATTCCACATAGTGCAACAGTAGGGAAAGCGCTGGATAGCGTAGGGGTAAAAATGACTATTCCCAACCCACAGAGTGCAACAGTAGGGCAAGCGATGGATAGTGTAGGGGTAAAAATTACTATTCCCACTCCAGAGAGTGCAACAGTAGGGAAAGTGCTGGAAAGCGTAGGGATATAAATTACTATTCCCACTCCAGTAAGTGCAACAGTAGGGAAAGCGTTGGATAGCGTAGGGGTAAAAAATTACCATTTCCACTCCAGTGAGTGCAACAGTAGGGAAAGCGTTGGATAGCATAGGGGTAAAAACTACTATTCCCACTACAGAGAGGCGTTGTATAACGTAGGTGTTAAAAATAACATATTTATAAATAAAAATAAGAGTGCAATAGTAGGGAAAGCGTTGGATAGTGTAGGGGTAAAAATTACTATTCCCACTCCAGAGAGTGCAACAGTAGGGAAAGTGCTGGAAAGCGTAGGGATATAAATTACTATTCCCACTCCAGTAAGTGCAACAGTAGGGAAAGCGTTGGATAGCGTAGGGGTAAAAAATTACCATTTCCACTCCAGTGAGTGCAACAGTAGGGAAAGCGTTGGATAGCGTAGGGGTAAAAATTACTATTCCCACTCCAGAGGGTGCAACAGTAGGGAAAGCATTGAATAGTGTAGGGGTAAAAATTACTATTTCCACTCCAGAGAGGGCAATAGTAGGGAAAGCGTTGGATAGTGTAGGGGTAAAAATTACTATTCCCACTCCAGAGAGTGCAACAGTAGGGAAAGCGTTGGATAGCATAGGGGTAAAAACTACTATTCCCACTACAGAGAGGCGTTGTATAGCGTAGGTGTTAAAAATAACATATTTATAAATAAAAAAAATATATTGTAATTAAATAATTATTTATTAATAATTTAACAATAAATAAAATGAAAACTACAAATATATCAAAATTAATATTTGCTTTCATAATATTAAATACTTCCCACCCTATTTCGCAATAAACACACAACACACTACACATAATATTTCACACAATTAATTTAATTTCCAATTAATCAATTAACCAAAAATTAATTTGCAATTAATAATTAATCAACAATAAATTAATTATCAACACCAATAACAAATATTTAATACAAATTAATAACCAATTAATATTTAATTAAAAAAAAAATTATCGATACCAATAAATATTATTTTATAGACATTAATAACCAATTAATAATTAAGTTACAAAATATAAATACCAATGAATATTATTTAATAAACATTAATAACCAATTAATAATTAATGAACAAAAATTAATTATCAATACCCTTTTTTTATTAATTACTTAATTACAAATAAATTACTTCCCACCCTATTCCCTATATAAACCCACAACACACTCCAATAATAAATTAATACAAAAAATATAATTATCAAGTAATAATAATTAATAAACAATACATTAATTATTAATACCAATAATTAAAAATTAATAATGACTTAATTAAAATTAAATTACTTCCCACCCTATTCCCCTATAAACCCACAACCCACTCCAATCATAAATCAATACAAATGTTATAATTATCAATTAATTACCAATTAATAATTAACTAACAATAAATTAATTATTAATACCAATAATTTTAAAAAATTACTTAATTAAAATAAAATTACTTCCCACCCTATTTCCCTGTAAACCCACAACACGCTCCAGAAGTAAAACACAAAGGTACCGATTCCGATCCAGGAATTTTTTTTTTGCGTACGACTCGTATCCGTATATTTTCACATACGAATCGTACAAGTACCGTACAAACTGCGAAGTACGATTCGTACGTGAAAAATACATACAAATTGCGTTGGGAAAATGGTCCGAGAGGGAGCCGTACATTTTTACGTCCGAATAGCGTCGGGAAAAGTGTCCAACAGGGAGCCGGACATTTTTACATGCAAATCGTAAAACAGAAGTGCGAGAGCGCAAGTACGATCCATACCACCCGTCCGAATACACAACCGCATGTAAAATGCCCAGTACGGAGTGAACGCTGTAGCCTACATGTACACGGGTAAACTTGTGCCCGGATACGAGTAATACAGCCCCCCTCACCCTGCACATGTCAGCACCGTACCCCCGTATGTCAGCACCGTACCCCCCCTCCACACCGTACCCCAACACCGTAGCACAGCCCCGCACCTGAACGCGCCGCACCCCAGGCCCGTCTCCCAGCCCCGTACCTGTACGCATCATACCCCAACACCGTAGCCCAGCCCCGTACCTGTACGCACCATACCCCAACACCGTAGCCCAGCCCCGCACCTGAGCGCACCATACCCTAACACCCTAGCACATCCCCGCACCTGTATGCACCGTACCCCAACACCGTAGCACAGCCCCGCACCTGTACGCACCATACCCCAACACCGTAGCACATCCCCGCACCTGTACGCACTGTACCCCAACACCGCAGCACAGCCCCGCACCTGTAAGCAACGTACCCCAACACCGTAGCACATCCCCGCACCAGTACGCACCATACCCCAACACCCTAGCACATCCCCGCACCTGTACGCACCGTACCCCAATACCATAGCACAACCCCGCACCTGTACGCACCGTACCCCAACACCGTAGCCCAGCCCCGTACCACTACGCACCGTACCCCAACACCATAGCCCAGCCCCGTACCTGTACGCACCGTACCCCAACACCGTAGCACAGCCCCACACCTGTACGCACTGTACCCCAACACCTTAGCACAGCCCCCCACCTGTACGTGACACACCCCAGGCTCGTACCCCAGCCCCGTACCTGTACGCACCGTACCCCAACACCGTACTCCAGCACCTTCACCCAGCATCGTGTATGTACGGACCTTACCTACGCGAAAAAGACTCGCACAACACCACAAAATACGTCAACATGACAAAATACATATCTATGACTGACCTGGCACATCCAAAAAAGGCAAACAGAGGCCCAAAATCACAACCACCTCTTATAACACACCCACCACGAATTCAAACCCAGCCACACCCACAAATGGACCAATAAATAGGGCCCACACACACAACCCATGAGCCTTTGCAACAGACTCACTGCTGCCAGACCCCACAGACAAACAACTGCACCTTACTTACACCTTAACTACACCTTCACTTACACACCTTCACACAACTTCATTCACAAACACCCCCTCTTCACATTCACACACACACTTACACCTTCACACCCACACACACACAACCATCCACACCCACACCCCACATCATGCCCACAGACAAGAATCCAAAGTTCACAAGGGCGGACTTGTATCTCCTCGTCAACGAAGTCATCAGAGTCGAGCCACAGCTGTTTGGAAGATTGGTCAGACAGACCAGCATAGCCCAAAAAACAAGCCAGTGGCAGAGGATCGTCGATAAGGTGAATGCTGTTGCGCCCATCCAAAGGACCAGGCATGAATACCAAGCCAGGTGGTACGATCTGCGCAGGGCAGTCAAGAGGAAGATGAACGAGCAATACGCCCAGAGTAACATCACTGAAGGCGGGCTGCCCCGCAGACCCGCACATTACCATCCCTGGGAGGAGAAGGTGATGGCCATGCTTCCGCCGGTGGGAGTACACAGAGTCGAAGGAGTCGCAGAGCCTGGTGAGTACACAAACAACTCACGTAACATGGGGGGAATGCCATCCACACCACAAATACACCAAATGCACACAACTTCCCCCAAGCCCTCACCGCACACAACCACACTCTAAAACCACGCTCATGCCACTAACGTCTCCATGACCTATTCACAAATAAAAGCAATGCCATGTCCCAGGCCACACCAACCACAAACCCAAGACTGGATGTCCGAGAGGCTGGGAGGGTGGGGCTCACACAACACATTGTGCAACTCCGAAGCAGACACCAATGCCCTCAGCCCATATGGCCTAGGTACATACCCATGCACCATGCCCAATGCACACGGACTGGCAAAGTACTGACAAGGTAGCTGACACTTGGCCCTGCTGTATGCAGCACAAGGCCCTTCTGTGACCACTGTACACTCAAACCCCAACTACACAAGCTCAGATATCTAGCACAGGCACTCAAACTCACTGTCATGCCAGCATGCACCATGAGGGGACAGACACATCACCTGGGAGACCCAATGACAAATCACACCACACCCAACAGCAAGCCCGGTCACACACCCCCCCTCACATAAGCACACAACCCCGGGGCAGGCAACGAATTTACCCACTCTCACAATAGACATGTGACACAACAAGACCAATCCATCGCCAAATAAGCATCCAAGCCAAATTTCTACTGGTCAAACACTCAGGAGAACATACCAAACTGTCCCCCGCAACATACCCATCCCCAAGTGGACATTGAGAGGATTGCTAGGCACATCCAACTACCTGGAGGATCTGTGACAACTTGAATATGTATGAAACATGGATGTGGCATGAAACAGCATTAACATTGTCTCTCTCGCACACACAGGGCAACGTCATCGACCTCCCCCCAACAATGAGGGGGAACAATCACGGTCCCAGGCTCAGCGTGAAGATGATCCCACCGGCAGCGACGACTCTCACCACTCCGTAGATGACCCCGATCAACCTGGCCCCTCTGGTGCCCAAGCCCCTGCAGCACCTGCGTCAGGTACATCTGTGCCAACCACCACCCCCATTCCTGCCACATCCCAGGAGACACCCAGGAGCCCTGCTCGCACTGAACAACACAGCCAGTCTGACCAGGAGGAACAAGGTTCTCCGGGCACCCAGGAGGAGGCAGACAACCCCGATAATGCCATCCCTCAGGGGTCCCGTAGACCCGATGTGCCCACAACGGCAGGCCAGGCTCGTGTGGGCAGGGGTGGTGGGAGTGGAGGCAGGCGGAGGCGCGAACCTGTCCAGCCAGCTGAGGGAACCGGTATGTCACACATACGCCACATCTTGGACACATACCGGTGTGACATCAGGGGCATCAGCCAGGTAGTGTCGAGCCTCACAGAGTTGAAGGGAACCCTCGACGAGATGAAGAACCTGCAGGCCGAGCAACATGCCAGTCAACAACAACACCAAGGACGGATGGAGGCAAGACTGGCTGAACTCCTGGCGGGGCAAACGGACATGAGCCGTTCACTCCGTCGGATTGCCGACAAGATGGGCAACCCTCCCTGTGACACCAGGCGAAGACCAGCACCAGCCACAGGGAGGGAGGAGGAGGAGGATTCGTCCGACGGGGCATCACAGACATCATCAAGGCCTGCATCTGAGGGTCCCCGGAGGAAGGTGGGTCGTCCATGGAAAAGACCCTGAGAGTCAGCGGACCATCCACATCTCCCAGGTCACCTGGCCTGGCACCTGGCCCTCTGGCGCAACAGCACCACCTCACCCAATGACATTCCCTGCCACATGGACTTGCTGGTCACAGTCTGACCAATGATGACCAACACTGTGGTCTGGACTCTGATGACTCCAAATGACAAGGATGCCAACTCCCCCTGTGAACTTTGGATTCTATGCACCCGGTAGAGCACCTTACTTCATCCACCAAAAGACTTACCCCACCAAAAATAAATACTTTATTTTGTCATGAGATGTTGCTGTCATTTGGCATTATTCCCCAACATATGTGTGTGTAAATGTCAAACTATGCCTGAGTGTTGAACTAACTCCACACATCCATACCCTGGGATCGGAGTCTGGTACAGGACACATGGGTCACAATGTATCATTCAATGCAGACATGGAGCACAATACTCACCTGTGATGGCCTCAAGCTGCTGAGGAGGTGCATGCAATACTGTGCCGACAGACCTATTTGGAAGAGTACCATTAAGGCGTAGAGGTCATGCTTCATTCGGAGTTTCGGGGAGGGAGTCCCAGGTATGTGTTCCCAGGAGAGAGAACTATGTCCTGCATGCTGGAGTACGGTGCATCTGAAGAATGGTGGCCAGGTCAAGGTTGGATGCACGGAGATGGCACTACGGGGTCTCTGATGACAGTGGTACAAGGTTGGTGTTGGGTCGAGGTTGTGGCCTGGCTCCTGAGTGTGGGTGGGGAGTCGGATGTTGTCGTGGACCTGGGGGATGGTCCGTCTTTCCTTGGAGTGGATCGATCTGGAGATCATGTGCATAATGCAGAGGGTGTTGCAGTCTGAGGCACAGATGCTGGTGATTACCATGGCAAATGTGAGCAAGCAATCCATGATGCACACAATCTTGTGTGCATGGACACTGGGTGCTTGTGCAGGGCTTCTGCGGGTGGGACACAAGCAGTTGACCCAGCTGTAAGGGGACAATCCTCAGATGTTGACCTCAGTCCTGTACAAGTCCAGCCTCAGGTGGCTGCTGTTCTGCCATTCATCAATGGATCTCATGCAATCTAGAATATTGGAACTGGCAATGTCTGCGCCCTTGGTGAGGGTGAGGAGCACCTGGCTGTCAATGGCATACGAGTTGATGATGAGGTTGTGTGCGAATGTGATGGTGGAGAGGGGGGTCCTGGACACATTGTAGTTTGACACGCTGACAGATGATACCTGTGCCATGTGCCTCACAACGACAGCATACTACATGCAGAAGCCTTGAGTCCCACTCCCATGTCCTTGCCGGGGTACGGAGCCGGTGGGGAGTAGGAGGGACATGACCTGGTGGGTGTGACAGGGCCTGGAAGGCATGGCAGCACTGTGTAGGCAGTCAGAGTTGCACACTCATCATGCAAAGGTGTTGTGTGTGCGCTTAGTGTATGCCTGAGAGCTGGCGGCAGATGTGTGGATGGACATTGCTTAGAGGGTGGCTGCAACATCAGACTGTAGTGTGATGTGGGTCATGCAAGGACATGAGGCTCGTGCAATGTACACGTTGCATGTGCAGACGGTCCATCCTTTGGGACGGCGTGGCCGCAACTGTGGCACGGACGAGCTGATGACGGGCAAATGAATGGGTTGATGGAGGAAGGGAGGAGCATCTTTGATGTGTGTGTGTTGCCAAATCAGGAAACTTCGTGTGCCCTTGCTGCAGTGGCTGCAACAGCAGGCGGCATGTCCTGGGAACTATGCCACAATTTCCACACAAAGACTAGGATGTCAGAAAGGACTACTGCAACAGGTGTATGTCAAGGAAGGAGTGACCGGTTTTCAATGGCACACCCAGAGACAAAGGATTGACAATCCCCAAAGATGACTGACACCGGATCATGAAACTGAAGGCCAAGCTGCGCACAGGAAACACACCCCAGATGGTGTTGACGGCCTGTTGTGGGGACCAACATACCAAAACACATACACAGCCATGGACGTCATGCCCAATAGAGAATCAAATACATGTAGAACAGCATGCAGGTTGCTAATCTACACATAGACTCATATGCACAATCCTTGACAACCATGCCAAAGATGGCGCATGCACAGTGGTAAGAGACCTGCATTGACAGAGATGAGGCCCCTTGGAGGCTGAGGAACACCTTTATTACTCAGGCTCACACCTATGGAAATGCATCAATATTAACAGACTCACATGGTCTTTTGGATTAACATGTGGGACCTACACTGGACACCCCCTTCGCACCACAGATGCTGTCAATCCATGGGAGTGGCACACAAGTGAAGGGGGTGAGCCAAACATCCCCTGCTGCACACGGAGAGGCTGCAATTCCCCATTGAGCCTCTCATGGGGATGTCCCGCAATATGTCCACCCGTAGCCTCCCGTATGTTTCTGAGGGAAGTTGTACACACATAGATGCCTTCATCAAAATCCACAATCCCATAACAGATGACTGTCACGATGTGTGACTATCAATTCATGTGAGTCATGCTACATGTTATGTGCCCCATGGTGAGTTGACATGTATGCATAGTAACAATACCTGCACAGGAGCAGTGCCCACACATTACAAACAACTACCACACCCAAAAAGCCTTGCTGCAATCCTTACTCAAAGGAGACTTCTCACCATGTCCATGCATGTAACGCTGATTCAGCACACGTTGCATTACTCATGAGGAATAGCAGGAGCACAGCGATGCCACGAGCAGACAGCATGCGCAAATACCTGGGGATGAGAGACACACAAGAAGTCAGGAAACACATAGTCATCCACATGCATGGTCATGTACTCTACATGAATAAGGTTGACACCATGTTAGTTGTCAATTGTGTGTGTCAGCTAAAATGTGTGGAATGACATCAGCACTCGAGTGACACATCAGCACACACCTCAAAGTCACTTCGCATACAGTCAGCTGGACACACACATTGCAACACATGCCACACAAGGCTCCAAGCGTGCACACTCAGACCCAGGGACTCACCATTATGAGAAGACGTTGCGTATGAGCTGACTCCGGATGTCCTCCTCCTCCTCCTCCTCCTCACTTGCCTCGTGACCAAGGCCGTCATCCTCCACGGGTGGATGTTCCTGCTCATCGGGATCCAGGATGAGTGGCACAGCTTTCTCCACTGCCATGTTGTGCAGCATGCAGCACACGAGGAAGATTTTGCAGACCTTCACTGGTGCATATGGAGGGACCCGCCGGTCTTGTGGAGGCAACGGAATCGGCTCTTCAGGAGGTCAAACGTCCTCTCAATCACTCGCCTGGTCTGCCCATGGCTGTTGTTGTAACGGTGATCTGCAGCTGTTCTTGGGTTGCGGAGAGGCGTCACCAGCCATGGCATGTTGGGATACCAGAGTCCCCTACATGGAAACATCATGTAAAGAAGTGGGTCAGGAGATGCCGTCCCATACTAAGATACCGCTGAATACTGGACAAACAGAGTCTACCCACCAACAAGACATGCTCGTTCGTTGTGCAACTGCAGCATCATTTCTGGCACCCTGCTACGCCTCATGATGTAGGCATCGTGTGCTGACCTTGGAAAACGTGCACAGACATGGGAAATCACCATGTTAGCAAGACACACCACAAGGGCATTAATAGAGTGGTAATGTTTACGGTTACGAAAGGCTACCTCCTGTGCCTGTGGTGGTACCAAAGCCACATGTGTCCCATCAATGGACCCAATTACATGGGGCATCCCTCCCAGGGCATAGAACTCACCCTTGATACCTGTCAACTGCTCAGGAGTTGGAAAATGGATGAATTCATCCAGGTGCTCCAACATGGCTTCTAAAACATCATGCAGGACACGGCTGAACATGGTCTGGGACATGACACCCACATCAGCTATGGTCAATTGAAAAGTACCAGTGTCAAAGAAATGTTGGGCTGACATCACCTTCATCTTGGGGGTCAGCGCAGTCGGATAACTGTCTCATGGTTGGAGGTGTGGGGCCAGCCTGTTTGTCAGGTCCACAATTAACTGTTGGGGGAATCTGTAGCGGCATATGCAGTCACGTTCCCTCATGGCAGCCAAGTCTGGCATCGGTCGGGGGAGAGGCGGTGCCCTGCAGAAATTTGGAAGGAATAACGATGATTGAGTACATTGCTACACCAATGTCAAAGAACTGAGCACATGATCAACAGCTAATACACATATGCTACATACAGAGTCTGGTCTGTCCAATACATCCTGCACATGTATGCCAGCCAGGTGATACTCCTACCAAGAGCCAGCTACAAACGAGGATTGTCAAGGTCTACATGACATGCCATGAAAGTAGCTGAGGGCCAGTGTGAGTGAACAGCCAGACACATTACAGGAGTGACATACATCCACATATGTGCATTTGAAGGATGTTATCTCATACAGACAGCTGCCGGCAAGCTAGACGCACAGGTCACATGTCCTGGAAAAACGACAGACCACACACCTTGCCATGAAGGGGTACATGTCAAAAATGATCACACAGACTTTGAGACTACGCTGATATGTCCTAAGCTCGCAAGTCCCTGTTCGATGCATACAGACACATGTTACGTGTTATTCCACATGTGTCCTGGTATGCGTAATAGTTAAGCCTGGGCATTGAACTACGCTCCGTTCGCGCAGCTTGCGAAGTTTAGGTAACTTCGCGATTCGCATAGAGCGCGAAGTTGCAGATTGCTACGCAATCTAGCGCGTAGCGTAGTAGTTTTGCTTCCTCGCGCGCTCAATATTCATTCTCGCGCGTGCGGTAATGTCTTACCTTGATTCTGCGATCGCCAACTTGCTTTTCTGTCTGTTCGCGAGCGCCACGAGATTTGTACTATGGCTGCCCAAGCCCGCGAGAGTGTGCGACCCCGAACACGTCATTGGTGCGCGCGAGCTGACTTCCAGCGGCTGTTTTGGTAAGATCGCGATCCCGAATATGGAAAAACTGCAATCTGGCAAAGAATATCTCGCGAGCTTCATAAAACCTTCTCTAAAATGATCATTTTGCTCAGAAAACTCCTCAGATTGTGATCTTGCTGTAGTCTTTTGTGTAAGAAAGAGTCCTTTAATTTTTTTAACTCTTTTTTTTCAAGAGGAAGGAAGTGCCCCTGAGTCTACAACTTCCTGTTCCTGTCCAGCAGGCTCCTCCCACATGCTTTGTGCATGTGTTGTTCACTTTCATTTGGATTTGGAGCCGGAAGGATCACTTTTTGTGTCTGTCTGCTGCATCATACCACTGGATTGGATTTATTTGAGGAATTTTTGATTTGAGATTTAATTTACTACAAGTAAGTTGGAGAATTGGTGTGTTTGTTTCATTGGGGATCGTTTGTACCTACATTTTTCTGGGATTTTTATTGTTTTTAAAAATTATTGTTGTGGTGGGTGGCCTGTACTACTTTCAATAGGGGCCTAGTTGTTTTTCTCTGCAATTTCAGCCAGTAGGGTACCCATGGGTCCATGTTTTGTGGTGTCTGTAGAATTTCTACATCATGTAGGGCATGGATGGCATAGGATTGAAATGCTAAACGTGGCTGTGGTGTATTTCACTGTTGGTGTGTGTGTGTGTGTGTGATTTACCTTTGTTGGATGTGTGTGCTAGTGCTTGTGGCCTAGTAGTCTTCCAGTAGGCCCAGAGGTAGTCAACCTCCAATCTGTGGTGCGTGACTTAAATGTACAGTTGGTGTTGTCTGGTGATTTTCCTTTACTCCATGGATGGCTTTGGATTTTATTGCAAAAGGTGTGTTTGGGGTGGAATAGCATTTTTTGGGTGTGTGCTAAACAAATTGGGCTTTTTTGGCCAGCATGTAAGGCAAGGGATTCAGCTCGCGAACTTTCGGTAACTCTGCACAGCGCGACAACGCGGACTTACAGTTTTCATCATTTTTGCGCTCGCAATATGCGTGTTCGCGCACGCGAGAAAGCCTTTTTGTACAGTTCGCGATCCCGAACACGCAGCTTTTGCAATCTGGCAAACAATATCTCGCGAGCAACATAGACCCTTCTCGAAAACGCTTTTTTGTGCATTTCTGCACAAAAAACTCCTCAGGCTGTCATTGAGCTGTGGGTTTGGAGCAGGGAGAAGCTGTTATTTGTCTGTAAAACATTTTTATGAGAGGGATTAACTTCCACAGACACTACAACTTCCTCTTCCTGTCCTTTGCAATCACTTTTTGTTTGTTATTGTGGTGGGTGGGCTGAGCATGTGTGTGGCGGCCATTTTAGGAAGGCATGCATTGTGCGTGCCTTTGCCATAGGCGTACATTGACTGTCTCCCATTTCTTGTGGTTGTTGTGGGTGTGTGGCGGCCATTTTGTGGAGCCATCCAAGCAGTGTGCTTGCTTTTGCCATCCAGTTCCAAGCTTGTGGCCTAGTAGTCTTCCAGTAGGCCCAGAGGTAGTCAGCCTCCAATCTGTGGTGCGTGACTTAAATGTACAGTTGGTGTTGTCTGGTGATTTTCCTTTACTCCATGGATGGCTTTGGATTTTATTGCAAAAGGTGTGTTTGGGGTGGAATAGCATTTTTTGGGTGTGTGCTAAACAAATTGGGCTTTTTTGGCCAGCATGTAAGGCAAGGGATTCAGCTCGCGAACTTTCGGTAACTCTGCACAGCGCGACAACGCGGACTTACAGTTTTCGTCATTTTTGCGCTCGCAATGTGCGTGTTCGCGCACGCGAGAAAGCCTTTTTGTACAAATCGCGATCCCGAACACGCAGCTTTTGCAATCTGGCAAACAATATCTCGCGAGCAACATAGACCCTTCTCGAAAACTTTTTTGTGCATTTCTGCACAAAAAACTCCTCAGGCTGTCATTGAGCTGTAGGTTTGGAGCAGGGAGAAGCTGTTATTTGTCTGGAAAACATTTTTATGAGAGGGATTAAGTTCCACAGACACTACAACTTCCTCTTCCTGTCCTTTGCAATCACTTTTTGTTTGTTATTGTGGTGGGTGGGCTGAGCATGTGTGTGGCGGCCATTTTAGGAAGGCATGCATTGTGCGTGCCTTTGCCATAGGCGTACATTGACTGTCTCCCATTTCTTGTGGTTGTTGTGGGTGTGTGGTGGCCATTTTGTGGAGCCATCCAAGCAGTGTGCTTGCTTTTGCCATCCGGTTCCAAGCTTGTGGCCTAGTAGTCTTCCAGTAGGCCCAGAGGTAGTCAGCCTCCAATCTGTGGTGCGTGACTTAAATGTACAGTTGGTGTTGTCTGGTGATTTTCCTTTACTCCATGGATGGCTTTGGATTTTATTGCAAAAGGTGTGTTTGGGATGGAATAGCATTTTTTGGGTGTGTGCTAAACAAATTGGGCTTTTTTGGCCAGCATGTAAGGCAAGGGATTCAGCTTGCGAACTTTCGGTAACTCTTCACAGCGCGACAACGCGGACTTACAGTTTTCGTCATTTTTGCGCTCGCAATATGCGTGTTCCCGCACACGAGAAAGCCTTTTTGTACAGTTCGCGATCACGCAGCTTTTGCAATCTGGCAAACAATATCTCGCGAGCAACATAGACCCTTCTCGAAAACGCTTTTTTGTGCATTTCTGCACAAAAAACTCCTCAGGCTGTCATTGAGCTGTAGGTTTGGAGCAGGGAGAAGCTGTTATTTGTCTGGAAAACATTTTTATGAGAGGGATTAAGTTCCACAGACACTACAACTTCCTCTTCCTGTCCTTTGCAATCACTTTTTGTTTGTTATTGTGGTGGGTGGGCTGAGCATGTGTGTGGCGGCCATTTTAGGAAGGCATGCATTGTGCGTGCCTTTGCCATAGGCATACATTGACTGTCTCCCATTTCTTGTGGATGTTGTGGGTGTGTGGCGGCCATTTTGTGGAGCCATCCAAGCAGTGTGCTTGCTTTTGCCATCCGGTTCCAAGCTTGTGGCCTAGTAGTCTTCCAGTAGGCCCAGAGGTAGTCAGCCTCCAATCTGTGGTGCGTGACTTAAATGTACAGTCGGTGTTGTCTGCTGATTTTCCTTTACTCCATGGATGGCTTTGGATTTTATTGCAAAAGGTGTGTTTGGGGTGGAATAGCATTTTTTGGATGTGTGCTAAACAAATAGGGCTTTTTTGGCCAGCATGTAAGGCAAGGGATTCAGCTCGCGAACTTTCGGTAACTCTGCACAGCGCGACAATGCGGACTTACAGTTTTCGTCATTTTTGCGCTCGCAATATGCGTGTTCGCGCACGCGAGAAAGCCTTTTTGTACAGTTCGCAATCCCGAACACGCAGCTTTTGCAATCTGGCAAACAATATCTCGCGAGCAACATAGACCCTTCTCGAAAACGCTTTTCTGTGCATTTCTGCACAAAAAACTCCTCAGGCTGTCATTGAGCTGTAGGTTTGGAGCAGGGAGAAGCTGTTATTTGTCTGGAAAACATTTTTATGAGAGGGATTAAGTTCCACAGACACTACAACTTCCTCTTCCTGTCCTTTGCAATCACTTTTTGTTTGTTATTGTGGTGGGTGGGCTGAGCATGTGTGTGGCGGCCATTTTAGGAAGGCATGCATTGTGCGTGCCTTTGCCATAGGCGTACATTGACTGTCTCCCATTTCTTGTGGTTGTTGTGGGTGTGTGGCGGCCATTTTGTGGAGCCATCCAAGCAGTGTGCTTGCTTTTGCCATCCGGTTCCAAGCTTGTGGCCTAGTAGTCTTCCAGTAGGCCCAGAGGTCGTCAGCCTCCAATCTGTGGTGCGTGACTTAAATGTACAGTTGGTGTTGTGTGGTGATTTTCCTTTACTCCATGGATGGCTTTGGATTTTATTGCAAAAGGTGTGTTTGGGGTGGAATAGCATTTTTTGGGTGTGTGCTAAACAAATTGGGCTTTTTTGGCCAGCATGTAAGGCAAGGGATTCAGCTCGCGAACTTTCGGTAACTCTGCACAGCGCGACAACGCGGACTTACAGTTTTCGTCATTTTTGCGCTCGCAATATGCGTGTTCGCGCACGCGAGAAAGCCTTTTTGTACAGTTCGCGATCCCGAACACGCAGCTTTTGCAATCTGGCAAACAATATCTCGCGAGCAACATAGACCCTTCTCGAAAACGCTTTTTTGTGCATTTCTGCACAAAAAACTCCTCAGGCTGTCATTGAGCTGTAGGTTTGGAGCAGGGAGAAGCTGTTATTTGTCTGGAAAACATTTTTATGAGAGGGATTAAGTTCCACAGACACTACAACTTCCTCTTCCTGTCCTTTGCAATCACTTTTTGTTTGTTATTGTGGTGGGTGGGCTGAGCATGTGTGTGGCGGCCATTTTAGGAAGGCATGCATTGTGCGTGCCTTTGCCATAGGCGTACATTGACTGTCTCCCATTTCTTGTGGTTGTTGTGGGTGTGTGGCGGCCATTTTGTGGAGCCATTCAAGCAGTGTGCTTGCTTTTGCCATCCGGTTCCAAGCTTGTGGCCTAGTAGTCTTCCAGTAGGCCCAGAGGTAGTCAGCCTCCAATCTGTGGTGCGTGACTTAAATGTACAGTTGGTGTTGTCTGGTGATTTTCCTCCACTCCATGGATGGCTTTGGATTTTATTGCAAAAGGTGTGTTTGGGGTGGAATAGCATTTTTTGGGTGTGTGCTAAACAAATTGGGCTTTTTTGGCCAGCATGTAAGACAAGGGATTCAGCTCGCGAACTTTCGGTAACTCTGCACAGCGCGACAACGCGGACTTACAGTTTTCGTCATTTTTGCGCTCGCAATAGGCGTCCAAACTTGTGGCCTAGTCGTACAGTAGGCCCAGGGGTACAACTCAGCAATCATCACGGTGGGTTTTTGTTCCTTGCTATTCTACTTCCTAAGTGTTCACAGTAAAAATACAACAGGATCCCTGGCCTTGTCAGTCTCTTAATGGCTGGCTATACTGTTGATGTTGTTCACTGACTTCATGAAATTTAATAATTGTGATGACCACCCACGAGACACTAATAAGTTATATATTATATTATGGATCTTTTGACTGATGTTCTTCTGGCTTTTTTGCTTTTAGGTGCACAAAAGACAGAGGTGTGTCATCATCATCCACTGTTGTGGTGCCAGACCGACGTCCTGCTGCTGTAGTGTACACAACGTGACGTGTCAGTGACCTGACCAGGCATCTCTGCAACTTGTGCAACTGAGTGCTGTTTTGACATCTGTTGAAGATGCCCCCAAAGAAAGCAGGTAGCAGGTCCTCCGGTACCAAGAAAGTTGCCATGGAGAAGAAGGAACAGAAGAAGAAGGAAGTGTCACTTAAGTCTGGTGTGCCTCCCAAAACCTTTTTTGGTTCACCAAAAATGATGCCTGCAGCAGTGGTGTCGGGGGGGGGGCAAGCTGGGGGCAGCACCTCCAGATCAGTGGGCCCAACCCACCAACCCATGCCCAAGCAGATGAGTGTGGAAGAGGTAGCCAGCCTTATGGTGGAAAGCAGTGATGCTGAGCCTGAACTAAACTTATCGCTATCTCAAAGTAGTACACAATCAACGCAGGAGGGAACATCATCAACACAGCAGATAAGTGGTCAACAGCCGCAGCCACCGCCCGCAATAGTAGCTGTTGTTCCTCCCGAAGTAGGGGCAGTTCAGGAAATTGAGCCTCATGCAGAGGAAGAAGAGGAAGCCACTCCTTTAGAAGTTGCATTGGCTTTTAAATCCCCAGCAAGGAAAAGGAGGGTTAGTACATCAAGTTCTTCACCAAGCCCCCCTTCTGATGATCTAGATGTCACTTGGAAGCCACAAACTGAGTCTGAGAGGGAAACACATCACAAGAGCAGGCATGGGAAAAGGAAGGTTCCAGAAAGCCTTACACTTATGGATGTTGATGTAGAAGAGCAGGTTGATGATGATGATGATGATGAGCCAGTCATCACAAACATCACTCCCGGGCCTGAGGAAATGGGGAGCAACATTTTTACATTATCCAAAATGGATGCGAGGGATGTAGCACGCATACCTCCAACACAGGTAACACCAACACGACCTCCAGCTTCCATATTTACATTAGCAAAGGGCCGGCAGCGTCCTACATCCAGCACAACAAGCACCACCTCAGCAGAAGTAGGTAGTGGTCCTGCACAGAGTCAAAATCAACACACACCCTCCAGTTCATCCGGCATTGGAAGTGGGAGTGGCACCTCCAGCAGGAGACAAAAGTTAAGCTCCCCAGTGTGGGACTTCTTTACGGTTAGCGGAAAGGAGGAGAATATTGCTGTATGCTCCGTTTGTCATTCCTGTGTTAGCCGTGGAAAGCTTGGTACAAACTATGGTACCGGAGGCCAAATGACCCATCTGAAAAAACACCATGCAATCCAGTGGGAGGAGCACCTTAGGCTCATCAAAACTGGAACCATTGCTGTTGGGCTTAAACGAGTAGAAAGTCCGCTCACAGTGGAACAGGAAGAAGAGGGAGACATTCTCTGTGCCAGTGGTACACAAAGTAGCCCTGTCCCCAGCACTGCAGTGGTAACGCCCACATCCTCAGCCACATCTCATTGGCACAAGAGTAAGAGCCAGCCTGAGACACCAAGGAGTACTGCTGGCCCAAAAAGTGCGACGTCGACCACAGGAAAGAATACCATGCAGCCTACCATTCTTAGCATGTTTAGTAGGCCGGAGGGGCAGTACGAACGCAACCACCCAATAGCACGTTTGTACAATGCTAAGCTGGCAAAAATGTTAGCACTGGACCTTCTCCCTTTTTCTTTTGTTGAAGGGGTGGGTTTTCTTGAGTTTGTGACCACCATCTGCCCAAAATGGAAAGTTCCCAGCCGCTACTATTTTGCAAGAGTTGCTGTTCCAGCACTACATCACAACGTGCTGGAATTGCTTGGAAAAGCCTTAAAAAAGAGTGCTGTTCAGAGTATACACCTGACAACAGACATGTGGACCAGTTGCCAAGCCACTGATTACATGTTCATCACTGCACACTGGGTCTCTTTTTCGGGTGTTAAAGATAAGATATCTGACGGCGTTGTTGACACCACTGAGATTTTTAAAGACACTCGCAAACATGCAACTGTAGCCATGTTTGCAATGGAGAAATCTCATACTGCTGCTAACATTTTGGATGAGTTTAACAGCAAGGTGTTTGAGTGGCTGCAACCAAGAGGTCTTACCATTGGTTTTGTTGCCACGGACAATGGCAGTAATGTAGTTCGGGCCATGAAAGATGGTGGCTATTTCAGGGTGCCATGTTTGGCACACTGCATTAACATTGTTGTGCAAGACTTTCTGAAAAATGAAAGCAAAGTCAGCAGCTTACTGACCACCTGCAGAAGAATATGCACACATTTCAACCATTCTTTTAATGCCCGGAAGGAGATGAGGGTGATTCAACGTGAGCATAAAATGCCAGTCAAAGCACTCATCCAAGAGGTGCCAACACGTTGGAACTCAACGTATTACATGCTTGAGCGTCTGTTTGAGCAGTACATACCACTTAATGCTTATGTCATGAAAAGGTCAGGGGATCCTACAGTGAAAGGCATGAGAGTTGAGATGGCCCAATGGGACCTTGTCAAAAGCCTGACAGAGATGCTACTTCCTTTTGAGGTCTTCACCCCTGAAGTGAGCCGGGAGGACTGTACTATGGGCCAAGCTATCCCATTGTTGTACATGCTAGAGCAAGAGCTGAAGGAGGTGGCAGAAATGTACGCAGGTGTGGATGACAAAGTAGACGCACATTATTTGGCAGACACCTTATCCGCTCGCTTATCTCACAATACGAGGATTCAAAATAACATTCTGTCAGATCCACATTACATTACTGCCTCAATTTTGGATCCACGTTACAAATTATTGCTGTGCAGTAATGAAGTCATTCCTTTTTCAGAAGTGAACGTTGCCCAGTACAAAACTTTGATAGCTGAGGAAGCCACTGAGTTTGAAAACGAAAGGATCTTCATTAAAGGCCCGCCCCTCCAGGGCAGAAAAAGTACTGCAGGGCACCCAGAACGAAGTTCTACTTCAGAAGCCAAGAGCAGTGCGTTTGCCTCCCAGCAGTCAACACTGCCAGCAGCAATAACATCAACAGCACCAACAGGATCATCAGGCACATTTACAAAAACGGCAGGTGATTGGTTTCTACGGAAAGGGTATTGCACATCCATGACTGATGCAAAGGCAAAAGAGGCCCAGGAAATCGGAGCACCCCGGAACATTGAGCGGATGGTTCAGGCCTATCTAGATGACACAACAGAGGTCTACATGGAGCAAAGCCCATTGGTGTATTGGTATGGGAAAAGAAGCCAATGGCCAGTGCTCAGCAGGCTGGCGATAAAGTATGTGGCTTGCCCTGTTGCAAGTGTCTCTTCAGAGAGTGTTTTCAGTGCTGCTGGTGCCATTGTTACTGTCAAAAGGACCAGTCTCTCGCCCAAAAGTGTTGAGAGGTTAACCATGATCAAAATGAATCAACACTTTATACCACCAGAGTACAAAATACGTGAATCACAGGAGGAAGAGGAGAGCGACTTTGATGACACAAGTAGTGGATTGTTAGACGTACTGCTGTCCGAACCACCAGAGTTTGAGGACGAGCTCCTCTTCCCTGACAACTAGGCTTTCAAATGGTTCTCCCTTCCTTTATTTGTGTGTGACTGTGTGTATCTGTTTTTCTGGTTCAAAATCTACATTCACAACAAAGCCATCAACAGTCTCCTCTTTTTATTTCCCTATTGGAGTTGCACGTCTGTGCATAACTGTCCACTCCACTCCTCAGGGTCCTGCTCCATGTTCCTTACTCTCCCTAAGTACATTTCAAGCAAGTCAGACATTGGATGGAGATGGAGAATAGTACAATACAGGTTGCCTCTAACAGTCCCTCCATAAGAAGTGAAACGTGACTCCACCTATATTCCATTTTGTTTCCAATCCGAAAGAAACTCATCACTGACTGGCAGAAGGTTAGGCAGGCATCAGATCATACAGCCAAAGAGAACACCAAGACAGGTAATGAGTGATTATTGTGAATGATGGTGGCATGCATTGCATTGGATGCTGGCTGACTACGAAGAATTGTGCATGCCATGAAGTAGAACTATACTAGTTTATCGACAAAGTAAAAGTGACTCAGGTGTGGTGACAGTTAATGTTTCCTTGTTGTTTAATAATGACCACATTGTACTCCTACCACTGCAGGTGCCGGCCAATATCCGTTGCAATTTGGTAATATGGAATATATTATAAACTTAATCAGTCACTACAGACTGAGTTGGTGTTGGAGAATACGTACCACACGGTCACCATCATTGAGGATGCTGAGCATACTATCTTTGCACACAGTCAGTTGGATTGGAGAAAATTGATGGAATAACTGCGTTTCATGGGCTGACTTAAAAGGTAAAAAGTTTGAACAAGAACCACAGCAGGCTAGATGTCCGTGTAGTGGTTCTCCTGTTCTGTGGCTGTGCTGGCTCCTGAATCCTGTCCCGTTGTTGTTGTACCTTAATGCCGTAGAGTAGACACACTATGTAGCCTATCCAAGCTGCCTCAGTCTGAAAGTGTTCTCTCCAGAGTGTTGTCTTGCACTCCACTGTAATTGAGTTTATTGTTGTAAATGCTGTAATTTTTCAATACCCCGTTTGTTTTTCCATCTAGACTTACAGGCTGGCCTTTACCCTGTGCTACAGTGGGAGAAACGACTCACACGTACCTTACCAATCCGCATCGGGCAGGCAGTGGTACCCAAGATTGATGTGCGGAGTGTCCATGGAAGGGAGGACCAAGAAGAATGACGAGAATGATGCAACTCCACATTTGGACCAGGATAATACAGTAACTTTAGTATCATCATTCGTCTTTACATGTATTTGCTTGCTTTTTTCTCTTTAATCATTACGACTGTGTGTTGTGGTTTGTTTGTTAATTGATCCAACTTTTTTTTAATTTCCTTAGCTAGCTTGAAAAATAAAAGTAAGCCCGGTACAGCATGTAATTGGGTTCGGTCTGAGCTCTGAGGGCGTCAGACAGGCAAGGCAAATTTCAATTTCGTCCCTGACTGTACTGTCTCATTGGGTCACAGTAGTTATAGTACAACTCATTATCATTAACCATCAAGTTATCCTCCTCAGCATGCATGCATTTGCTTTCTCTCACTTCATACTTTGATTTCTTTGATAATGGATCATGGTCGTCTTACAAGATTGTGTTTTACTTTTGTTGTGTCCATGCATATTGTCTGTTTTTCTTTCTCAAACCTTTCCCAAAACCCCACTTCCCTTCCAATCATCAATCCCTAACCCTCTTCCCCCGGGCTGTTTGATTTATATTGAGGTGTGATGTGATGACTATGTACACCAATTGATCACACGCTTGCTGGGGCAGATGTGGTGAAAGCAACACTAATTGAATTTCAACTAAGGCAGGGCAAGGATCTTCTTCTGCTTGACCACCCATGCTGTAGTTTACTTTGTGTTCTGTTCCACTCCTCCTCCCAGAGTCTCAGTCAAGTGACTTTCTCTTTCTTTTTTCAAACGCTATTGCCAGTGTCTACTACTACCACCACAATAATGGCATCTACTCCGTCAATTTGGGAAACCAACCATGCAGCCATCAGTGTGCCGAACTTCATCATCAATCACAGGTAAGATAAGTTTGGTGGGAGGTATGGACTAGGAGGAGAGACTGACAGTACTATTATGACAATTAAAAATAACTCAGTGAGGGGTACTGCATCTATCGGTTTGTGTGTTACAAAATCGGCAGATCTTTTAAATCAAACACTGGCTGTGGGCATGCAGCAGCACGGAAACAAAGTAAACAACCATGTAACTTACATTGAATTCGGAAAACTGTAACCCACCACAAAACATTAACATCGTATAAATAAATAGTAAGTATATTTTTAATGTCCCCTAACAAAAATAAACTATCCCGCTCTGACCTAACCCACCCCCCTCCCTAACCCCAACGAAACGAAACGAAAGTCCAAAGTCACAATGTCCGTAGAAATCCCCAACGCCCACAAACCCACCCACCAACAAAAGGAATTAAAAAAGGGGCAAACGATGAGGTCCTCTATTTTCGGTGGGCCTTAAGGTGTTTGTCCACCAGGATCTTTACCCACTCCTCCATGTTCTCCTCCAAGCGGGCCATCCGGTGGAGCAGCTGGCGGCAAAATGCCCTACAGTTACATCCAGGGTGGGGGGCAGCAGTGCTGGAAATAGAGGCGCGGCGGCGGGCGGATGCCGGACCACGGCGCCGTGAAAGTGGAGGCCGGGCCTGACTGGGGCCCGGGGCATTGGAAGAGGCTGCAGCTGCAGCCGCCTCCTCCTCCTCCTGAGCCACCAGCCGGCGATAATGCTCGCAGATGGCCTCCAGTTTCCGGCGCCGGGCCCTAGCGGCCAACTCCTTCCTTGATGGTTTAGTGGAAGGAGTATCATCTATATCAAGAAAGAAAAAGAACATGTTGGAGCCAATACTCTTAGCAAAACAGGAACACTAAAATCATTCAACACATAGTGTCACAGTATCACTAGCAAGCACAGTTCATAGCATTTGGGATTTGGTGGTGGGGTAAGTATCTCTAATCCTACTTCCTTGGACTCTAACATTTGTGACCGTTTCAGACATTATTTATAAATATAATCGTACTATGTATGTACTCCGGTACACCAGTCGTGCTGTTCTTATCTGTAGTTTAGCCCAATTACATAACCTTGTTGTAGGCGGCATGCCAGGTCCATCAGCTAAGCTTGCACCCAAGAGAAACAGATATGAGCCACATGATGCAGACTCACGTTAGTTTTATTTACTACTACTGTCTGCAGGTGGGGAAGCTCATCTTTTTGTCTGACGCCTTACGGCCGTTGGCACTGGTCATACTCTGTTACATGAGGGCAAATGGCATGCACAATTTCACTTACACCCTGCCATGGGTACTACAAAAAGGCTGATTATTTATCGGATCCAACGATCATTGCTTATATTCATATTATAGATGCTGCTAATGGTAATACGATATACGACATCAGGTCGGTAGCGGTCGGTGGTGGGAGTGCTGCCGGTCGGTGACGTGGGAAGGTGCAGGGTGGGGATAGTAAATGATGGAGTAAGGACATTCACAGGTAATTAAAGAATACATAAAAAAAAAACATTGCTGCACACAGTAGCACACACTGCATCGCATTCGGCGGTGCAGTGCGCACCTTGAAAATAGTTTTATTTATTTTTATGTTGATTACCTGTATTTGGCCGTAACAGTAATACACAGTTTACTCGCCAGTGCCACCCACCCGTCCCCTCCCCATGTCACCGCCCGCCAACAATCCCACCACCAACCGCTACTGCAGAGGGTACTTTGCTTTCATTGATTGTGTAACCAATATACATAAACATTAAACAACAGATAGGCCACCCTTTGCAGGCTGGCTGCCCCAATCGAAAAGACATTAATAATAATAGGTAGGGAGTGGTCCCCAGAGTGGGAGGAAGGGGTTTCCGCTTGAAAATATATGACGTGCTTGCAAACTACTGCAAGTGTACTGTATGCTCATAATACTACCTTGATTCCCCTAGGCTTTGCTACTGTCGCGCAGTTTCTTTTACATTTTCTTCAAAGTAAGAATCTCCAGTGACACTTTCCACCTATACTGTCTCTTGGTGATAGTACATCCAGGCATACATCCATTAAAGTAAACGTCTATCCTTTTGTATATATCTCTTAACAAACCTTAATTGGTTTCACCAACAAACACCCATGCTTCTGCTCCTTCCTTCCTTGCCTTGGCTTTGAGTTTGAACCAAAAACACCGCTGATTCTTGCTATCTAGTACTATCCACCCAGACTGTGTCGCCCACCCAGGCAGGCATTCTTTCACCTTCCACCCATCCTTCAACAAACCATGCATCTGATCTTATTACTATCAGCCACCTATGCATGCTTCCAACAACATATCCTTCTCTGCCGGTCAGTCATATTGTTTATCTCGCCCGTCCTTCCACCCTTCGTGCTTTCCCTCTATGTTCAACACATCCATGAAGGTCATCTGATCGGAGTTTGTCTTCTCCATAAAACATTCACAGCTGATTTTGGAGTTAAATAGAAGAGGCCATTGGTTACTCTACTCACGCTGGTAATGCTACGTAAAGGGTGTCTTCTTCAACCGTTGTATAATAAGTCGCACAGTACAGTGAAATAGTGAACACAGTTCCATCTAGCTGTAATGTCAAGAAGTAATGAATATAACTTACCGCCGCCGGCCACTGCTGCTGGATCCCCCCTGGGCCCTGTGTCTCCTGCAGGTGCCGCCAGTTCGCCTGCCCCCTCCGGAATGGCCGCATCGCTGGCCCCGACGGCACTGGTGGATGGTAGTGTGCCTAGAAAAAAGCATCACAAATTTTTTAGATGCCTGTAAACCTCCCCCTATTTTAAGTGTTCACTTGGAACATTGAAAAAAAAGTTAATGCGATGCAACATACATCAGCACTAGACAGTAAGTACAGTCAGTAGACAGACACTAGTAGGATATGGTTCCACTTCCTAGGGTCATCTAGTCCTACTCTACTCTCTTGAAAGTTAGCCTGAGCCATGAGTAACCCTTTTAGATTCAACATGTCGACTACTACTCTTTTGGTGCATATTATACCTGCCAGCTTATTGACATGTGCAGTAGATGCCTTTAAGGCCGCTTGACTGTTGCGTACAAGTGAAGAGGTCGAAAAAAAAACAACTTATTGACTTTGTTTAGTTTATATTGCTTAGCCATCACACATACATGTTACACTTTTTGGCATGACTGTAAAATGCTAGCATTCACCAGTATACTATCTAACGGCTAACTCGCAGCGTTTTTCTCATATATCATAGGCGGAAGATTCCCTTCTACAAACCAGAGATTTACAGAGCATATTGGATGCAAGATGATGTAACCAGTATTTCTACGTTCTACGGTGAGGGGTCTTCCAGAATTCAAAAGATCTTGGCTCTTGTTCTTGTTTTCAATCATGCACTTGTAAATGTTTACTGTTTTAATGTTGGGCTTTTTGCTGGCTTATTGACTATGGCTGTCGTAAATTAAATTTCATATTAACGATGTACAGAGTTTGATACTTGTTTCAAATAAACCTTTTGAACTTACACATAGACTCTGTGGTATTTGGTGTGGTGGAGTGGACTTACACAAGTGTGTGAGCAAAATGGTGTTTGTTATTATGTTCTGGGTTGTCTCTGTCTCAGTCATCATCAACATTGTGTATCGTCTTCATGGGGGGGTCGGGAGTGGGACCCTAATGTGAGACACTATAGCTAGTCGGTTAGGGGATCCTGGGTTCTTCGGACTGAGGTGTGATCAGTAAGATCCAACCTCCCATCAGCAACATCCTATTTTGTTGTGCATAGTTCTGTATGTGGCTCTGCAGAATCCTAGACAATAGTAGTATCATGTACTATCCGATCAAAAATACTAGTCAAATATCTGGTTGGGCATTTTGTTTGTGGTAATTGTCAAAGCCTCAACATTGAAAAGACTTGAAGAGGACAACCCAAAGGACAGGACCCAGTGGCTAGAGCTATTGGTCAATCAGAGTTTTATTGTTGCAAAGAAAACCTTCTATTAAAGAGTGGGCAACTGTGCAAGCTTCGCTACATACAGAGTAAAAATAGTAATAGTAGTAGTAGTATTAGTAGCACAGAGAGTCATAGCAGAGGGAGTTAGAAGCAACTTCGAGGCAGGGATAAACAGAATTAGTAAACAGATAGTCAAGGTCAAAGAAGTAAGCTTTTGTAAAAAAGAGATTCAGAAAGTGGAACCATAATTTAGAGTTTGGGAAAAAAAAGATGCAGTAACATAACATTTAGGGAAATATAAATGTCAATCTAACCAATGGAGGACTTACTGGGGCCAGCTGCAGGAGCCTCAGTAGAGGAGAGGTCCTGGGGTTCCCCCGCCGACTCCGACCCCGTCTTCTTGCCCCTGGGTGGTGCTGATGATCATGTAAAATATAATAAAGAAAGAGACCAACATTAAGGAGTGCTGTGAGAAAAATAATAAATCATTTGGAAAAACAATAAGTCAAAGAACATTTTAGGAAACAACAAGTGCAATAAAATTGACCTATCTAATCAGATGGATCGACTACTAGCTGCTTCCTAGTGCATTTACGGATCGTCTACTTATTTATGAACACTCCAGTGTTCCTTGATCATTCTGATTCCAAATACTAACAAAGCCTAGTAAGTACCACCTGACCTACACCACCTATTCCAGACGGGCCAATTGTTCACTAAGTCTGCACTTCAATTTTTTTCAGCCATCAAATGCATAGATGAGAAGGAGGACACATGCATAGTTGCATACATTAGTGCATACATACAACAAATTGTGGGTTGGTTGCATAATGCTGATCTAGTTCTGCTACTGACTGACCATGCTAAGCCTACCACTCACTAAACAAAGTACAAAAGGTTCGACGGAGGACTGGGGTAAGCAGCACTCAGTGACAGAGGATGCGTCACGCAGACCGCATAAAACAATTAGTAACTACTACTAACAAACTAAACCTAGTATCCAATATCCATCCACCACTATTTCACAGTAGGACGATGGAAGGACTAGAGTCTCTCTAGCAAATCGCATTACCTAACTTCAGTTCTGTAAAGTAAACTCTTACATAATCAGCATCAGCACAAGCTAGCGCAAACTACGTTGCAAACAAGTAAGAGTACCACCTTGCACCTGGGTCCTTAAATCAAAGAACATTTTGCTTTTTGGAACGTAATTTACCAGCAACGCTTGGCACGCAGCAGTAATCTTGTTGTTCATCTAATTTAATATACACAATCAGTTACTCACCAAGCCCGATGACCTCGACACCTAGCAGGTCCAACAGGTCCTGCTCCCGGTCCAGGATGTTGGACCACCGGTGGGCTAGCTGGTTGTGGGTGCGCCGGATCCCAGTGCACCGGAACACGGCCCGGTGCACCTTCGCCCACCGACGGTGCCGCTCCTGGGTAGCGTACCCAGAGCCGGGCCTGCCGCCTGCTGCCAAGGTCAAGGGGAGGAGGCGCTGGATGAAGATAACAAGAGCCGCCACCTCCTCCTCCCCAAACAGTTGCCGGGCATGCACCCCTGCAGGACGCATTCTGCCGCAAGGCAGGCGGCGCTTCTCTGCGCCTGCAGGTCCCTTGCCCTTGGGACTTGGTGTGCCCTTGGCCATGGTTCTGGGGTGGGTTGGAGGCGGAAAAGAAAAGTCCGAAGGGGAAAAAAAGTTAGGGGGAAGAAGATAGAAAGAACTTTATAAAAGTAACAAAAACACAGTAAAAGTAGAAATAAAATGCAAAATATAAACTGAGGCAAACAGAGAGATAGATAATAACTAAAAAAAGTCAGGAAAAAGGCTTTAAAGACAAAGGATTGCTAAGATAAAGGGAGGATACAAAAGTAGGCCCAGAAACATGGCATAGAGTGAAAAACAAGATGGCCGCGCCCATTCGCGACCGCGTGGGTAAGTTCGCGCGATATTTCTCGCGAACATGTACTATTTATCGCGAACAAGTAAAATGCGCTCCCGAACACGTCAATGCACATCACGAACACGCTATCCGCGACCCGGAACAGGAAATAAGGCATCGCGAGCGGGCGGGACTATAGAAAAACAAGATGGCCGCGCCCATTGGCGACCGCATGGGTAAGATCGCGAGATATATCCCCCGAGCATGCAAACAGTTCCCCGAACATGCTTACCGCGCTCGCGAACAAGGAAAAGCCATCGCGAACAGGTTGCCACAAGCAACTACGCAAGCTCGCGAAGCTTCGCGAAGGTCGCGTAGTTCAATGACATCTTCGCGAAGCTTCGCGAAGCATGACTACGCGAACTACGCCCAGGGTTAGTAATAGTGTGACATGGGCATCTACACACAGACACATGTTGGATGCAACTACAGCAGATGCCGTTGACAGAACACCAACAGCAAGATCATGGAAACACATGACACACACAAGACATAGTCACATGGGGGCACGCTGGTAGTGAGATGTCAGGTGTCACCATCCGTGTACCTGGCATCAGGGGACAGTTGCAGGTGTTGGTGACTGTGCCATGCCAGTGATGCAGTGCTTGACAAGTTTGAACTACATGCACACATGTAAAAGGTGTGAAGGGGAAGTCTGCCACATAGTGCCCCATCACACATGACATGTGTACACAGGTCATCACACAACTATTGGGTTAAAACATGAGGAGACATGTGCCAGCTCACTGCCTGACACACCTAGGCCCTACACATGAAACAGTCTGACACCTCCATTCCTTTCCTGTGCGCCTCCTATCACGTGTGAGTTGTGAAACGTACCGTACACACGCTCTGAGGGCGTGTGTACAGTCGTATCACTATATGGGGTTTGGGTAGGAGTACGCGTGTGTGTACGGACCGTACACACGTACGTGTACACACTGGTCCTATCCCTATGGGAGTGTCGCCGTAGGCGTACGCCATAGAGATACGGCTTGTACACGCGTGTGTAGGGCCCGTAGCACTATGGTAGTGTTGCCGTAGGCATACGCCATAGTACTACGGGCCCTACACACGCGGGTACGGCCCGTAGCACTATGGCGTACGCGTACGGCAACACCACCATAGTGCTACGGGCCCTACACACGCGTGTGTAGGGCCCGTAGCACTATGGCAGTGTTGCCGTAGGCGTACGCCATAGTGCTACGGGCCCTACACACGCGGGTACGGCCCTTAGCACTATGGCGTACGCGTACGGCAACACCACCATAGTGCTACGGCAACACTGCCATAGTGCTACGGGCCCTACACACGCGGGTACGGCCATAGCACTATGGCGTACGCATACGGCAACACCACCAAAGTGCTACGGGCCCTACACACGCGGGTACGGCCCGTAGCACTATGGCGCACGCCTACGGCAACACTACCATAGTGCTACGGGCCGTACACATGCGGGTACGGCCCGTAGCACTATGGTAGTGTTGGCGTAGGCGTACGCCATAGTGCTACGGGCCGTACTCACGCGGGTACGGCCCGTAGCACTATGGCGTATGCCTACGGCAACACTGCCATAGTGCTATGGGCCCTACACACGCGGGTACTGCCCGAAGCACTATGGCGTACGCGTACGGCAACACCATCATAGTGCTACGGGTCCTACACACGCGGGTTACGGCCCATAGCACTATGGCGTACGCGTGCGGCAACACCACCATAGTGCTACGGGCCCTACACACGTGTGTACGGCCCGTAGCACTAGAGTAGTGGTGCCCTAGGGGTACGTGTGAAACGCACGTTACCTGTTTTTTGGATTTGAAATTTACAATGGGGACACATAAGGGACAAGTATTAGGGCCTACATGCATGCTGGTTGTCATGGATACCCAGTTTGAAGTTCACATTTTTCCATCATGTGGCCTGGAAAAAGCAGTTGGCCACAATATACATTGTTGCAAAGTGGTTGTTGACTTGACATGATGCTGCAAATTCGAAAAAATGCTAATGCTGTCACTGGTGCATGTTTAAAGGGATTGGAGGAAACGTAGGATGCAAAGGAGTCTGACCAATCACTCTGCACTCCTGTTACTGAAATAGGCCAGCAAGGAACCCATGAGAGGGCACTTGCCTGCACAACCTTTGATTCGACACCACGGCTGCTGCTTGTGATTCCTCTGGCACCATCTCGCGGTCTGTGGAGAGGGCCCAGCCATTCACCCAGGAGGAGAATGAGGCGTTGCTGGACGTCATCATCCCACAGTCCTCCAGCCTGTATGGTAGACCAGGGGTGCAGGTGAGTGCTGACTCCGCTACCTTTGAATGTGCCCCTTCTTTTTGTGACTGGCACTTCTGGCATTCTGTCCAGGTGTGACAGACATGAAATGTTGTTTAGAGTGGGTCCCGGGGGGGGGGGATGGCTCATGTCTGTCATGCAGAGCATGATGTGGTTCATGTGTGCACTCCTCACTTGCATTGTGCTTACTGTGACATTCACTGCATGCTGCATGGCACATTCAGCATAGCTAATCGTCTTGGCCCTTCTTGTTCTATAGTCCTGAGGTGATTCAGTGTTCCCCCGTGTGACAGGTGACTGTACCCACAGATGTGTGTGAATTGAGTGGAGCTGTGGTGAGAGTGTCCAAATGATCTGGACATTGATGTGTGTGAATGTTCCTTGTCATGTGGGTTAGTGTCTATGTGGAGTGTTGCACCACAGCTGCATGGAGGAGGCAACAGCTCGACCCATCTGATGTGAGAAGTAAGCTGTGCTATGTGTCTGACTTGCTTGGCTAGCCCCACGCCTGTGACACCCCACAGGCAAGTGGCACATGTGCAGAGTGAGGTTTGTATCGGCTGTTGCCACTGGCAGGTGAATGATCTGTGCCTGTGTGTGTCTGTGTAGTCTGCTGTGGTTGGGTCAGTGGCCTGGGGCATGTGACTGCTTGGAGGTGCTGGCCATCAGCTTTGTGTTGCTTGTGATGTCCAGTGTGTGCCATGATCAGGGAGTGTGTCGCACCCCTCATGCCACCTGTGTACTTTCAATGCCATGTAGTGCATTGGGGCTTCCGCTGAGCCTAATGTCCCTATGACAAAGGTGCTATTCGTTGGCAGCATAATATGCCCTGTTCAACATATCAAAGATGTTCTAATGTGTGTCTCTGTGACATGGAGCAGGTGTAGTGATGTTGTCTCACTTTTTCATCCTCACAGGTAATCGCCTACGAGAAGGGGGAGATATGGAAGCGGGCCGTCAGGGCCGTGAGATCTGTGGAGGGTCGCAGTCGGCACCTGGCACAGGTGAGGAAACGCTGGCAGGACATCCGGTGCTGGACCAGGAGGATCACCCGGTTCCTGCTGGGGGACTCACCAGAAGGCAAGAACTGCGGGCGCCGGCGCCTGACCCACCAAATGAAGCGTGTCCTGGCGGTGGTCTTCCCTGACATGGATAGGTGGTTACAGGCGATGCAGCAGCAGCAAGGGGGTAGGTACATGTGTGTTTGTTGTGTGTCACCAGCTTTGGGAAGTGCCCAGTCGCATCGATACACTGGCAGGGTTAATATGTGCATTGCATTTCCTGTTCCCCAAAATCATCCGCTGCTGTTCTTCCTCCTTTCCCCTCCTTGACATGTGTTCCCTGGTCTGTGTGTAATCACTATTGCACATGCTCATCTAGGCTGGCGGTTGATCCAAGTGCACATTGCTGTCTGCATCATGTGGGGGTGGGGTCGGAGACATGTGTTGTTACCTTGCCTGTGCCCTGTCCTGTTCAGTCATTTGGGGGTCCATATCAGTTGGCACTGATGCTGAGTCTCAACACAGGAGTGTGAGTGTTCAAATGAACAGACTTGCAGCATGCATGACCGATGTTGTTGCCTCAGACATGATGTGCATGAGTGGGAGATATGCATAGTGCCGGGACGGTAGCTCATGTTACAGTCAGATAATTCCTGGTCCATGGAGCAGTGTGCCAACTTCAGTACCCTAAGACACCCTTGCCTCGGTATCATGTGTGTCATCCAACACTGTGCCCATTCTCAATGTGTTCAGCATAGTTTTGCCTCTGTGGCATTGTTCCCTGGCCTCATTTGTATTTATCTAAAGTGTGCTACATGTGCCCATTGTACAGGCTGACCCCATTTTGCTTCTGCATTCTCACACTGGCCAGTGCCTGTGTGTCTCTGTCCAACAATCTGTTGAGGTTTTGTGTCACAAATATGTGTTGGCAGCCTCACGAGGTGATGTGGAGTACATTTAGGATTTCCTGATGCACTTTTTAGTAAACCCAGATTGAGAGGTGTCACTTTTTGAGCTGTCTCAATCACATTGTCTCAGGTATGGGTTGTTTTTGCGGGCAAGGACTACATGTCCATACCTTATGTCTCCTTGCCAGGTCTGACCAGTGTGTGATGATTGTCTGGACAGGCACTCAACGTGCAGTGACCCAGGCATGTTGTGCAGGGTATCATGTTTGTGCTTTGCAGCATGTGTCACAAGTTAAAAAACAAGTTTCCTGCTTATCCATCATTGGCACGGGTGTGTGCTCCAGATGCTATGTGGTTTGGCCTGTGTGTGCTGACATCTGTGTGGACATTCTTCGTTCACATCAGGGTGTCTTCTCAGTGCAGGTGCTCCTTATTCCAACACAATTTCAGGGCCATTTGCTAATGCATAGTCCTGTGTCTGGACATGTGTGCCACTCCACATGACAGGTAGTGTGTTAGATGTGTTGCCAACTGTGTCATCATGGTACGGATGGCCATGTGACAGGTGGCATGTTTTAAGTTGTTATTCAAGACGGCATGTGCCCTGGCACTCACTACACTTGTCAACATGTCCCAATAGTTTATATGCTTCACTTTGATTTTTGTGAAGGACAATGATGTGCCTGCATGACAGAGGTCTCCCAAGGGAGTGCACAAGTACCACTTTTACACTTTTGTGGTACACGCTGGCACAATTTGAACATGGGCACATTTCAGGCCAAAAGTTGTTTAGGATTTATACATATCCATGTTCCCACAGTGTGTTAGCATTTGGGTTAGTCCTTGGTTGTTGCTGAAGGCAACTTACCGGTGTCAAGTCATCCCGACCACCGTGGTGCCATGTATGTGTACTTCCTGATACCACATTTCTTCTTAACATTGGCTTCTTGCCATTATGCGGGCAGCTCATACTCTGACTGTGTAAATGTAGTTTTGTGTGCACCTCCTTGTGTGACTTCTGATATTCATGCACATGTGTGTTCTGTTCCACAGGTGGGACATTCACACATTCCAAATATGTCAATTGTGTAAGGTTTTGTGCTTCCCAATGGATCAGATAGTATTACATTTGCTTTTCTACAGTACTCACAGGTCTATGAGTGTGGGGACCCCTTCAGCATTGGCGTCTGTTATTTGGCATTGGGTGCACCAATACTATTTCGTTCACAGTGACCAGGAGGTGGCATGCCGTCATGGTCCACTGTTCACAGACACTAGCTTCTCTGTATAATTGGATTTCCAGTTATTTGCTGTGGTGTCCTGATTTTCATTATTTCAGGGGGCATGTTGGGTGAACCAACTGGGGAGTGCAGGGCTTACATATGTGCTGGGTATTCTAGATGTTCCTCATGATGCTTTTCATGATATGCACTGTGACCTTTTGAGTTTGGACTCATGTGTCAGATGTACACAGGTGACTGATTATTTCCTGTCTCTTCACCTTGCCAACTGCATCATCGTGGGACACCGAGGGAGACACCTGCACGGACGTGGAGGAGGGATCCAGCACCAGTGCCACCACACCTGGCGAGTCGGCAGCATCAAGTGGCAAGGAGGGCGAGGGGAGTGCGGCGGAGGTCCTGGGTAGTACCACCACCGACTATGACGCAGACGGGTCCGAGGCTGAACTCCCTGAGGGGGCGGAGGCTGCTCCAACAGCTGGCAGCAGCACTGCAACTGTCACTGCCCCCTCCATTCCCATCACCTCCCTCCCACTTGCTCGGGTCCCTTCTGTCCATGTAGGGCAACAACGTGTCTCCTTCGTGCCAGGCACCGCACCCACTGCCCTTGTCTCCCCTGCTGCCCTCACTGCCGAGTCTGTGGACATTCAGCGGCAGTTGCAGGTTGGGCAGACATCGATCCTGACTGTCCTCCATGGCCACACCAGACTGCTGACACAGATGGTGTCATACATGGAGGGCATGTCATCAGCGATGTCTGACCAACGGATGTTGCTGAGGTCCATGGACTCGTCACTGACGGCAGCAGTGAGTCTCCTGCAGCACACCGTCCCCCCACCTACCCCTGCGCCATCCAAAATTCCCACTCCCATTCCTGTCCCAAGCACACACACACCTTCCCAGGCAGGCACCACACCAGACACAGGTAGCAAACCAACAGGGAAGGGCAAGCGCACACCTCCTGTCACGCACACTCAGGGGTAAGAAGGCACACCCACTGGGTCTAGGGCACACAGGCGGACACGCAGCCACAGTAGGAGTCCGCATGCCTGACTCCCCAGTCCCTCCGATGTCACTCCCCTCGGCTCCCCTGCCCCACAGTCTGAGAAGGAGACCTACTTGGCTGTGCTGGGCCTCAGCCCCACTGTTTCCCCTGCGCGCAAACGGGCAAGGCACTCCACGGGTAGGGGAGTAGAGTCCCCCCCCTGTCCACCACCTCCCCCGGTAGCGCTGCAACCATCCCTCCGATCCCCCCCTCCTTGGGGCCTGTGGTTCCTTCGGGTGCAGGGGAGACGCTGCAATATCTTGTGGACGTGTGCAGCGCAGTACTGACCTCCACCCTTGGTGCTGCCCCACCCCCTGTGGTGGAGTCGTCCGTCCCTGCACCCCAACACCTGCCCTACCCCCTCCTGTCGTTGCGGTGCCTGGTCCTTCCCCACATGATGCCCCCACCCCAGTGTATCAACCAGAGGTATCTGATGTGCAGCCAAGCTAGGGGAGACGCATGGCCATGTTTGCCCCCCCCCCCCCAGGACTTCGTGTCTGGACTGGCCTATGGCCTTTGTAAATAGTGTCCTTTTCTACTTTTTGTTTTCATGCTGAATAAAGCATTTTGTTTTACTTTGCACACAATTGCTTTTCAGGTATTGATGTTGGTGCTGATGCTCCATGAGTTGGGGTGGTGATCATGTGTTGGGTATCTGGGAAATGTAGTAGTCTGCTGCTCATGGGGTGGACCCTGGTATCTGCGTGGCATCACAAGGTCTCGGCAATGATTCTTTGGTCGTGTATGCTCTTTGTGTTTTGAGACATTGTCCCAAGGAGTGTTCCTTCCTCTGTGGCACCTGACATCTTCCCTGCAGGGAATTGCACCATTGTTGTGCTGACCTGTGTCTACATTCCCTTGGTGGCTGATGGATCCCTTCAACTATGTCCATGCCTGCTCAGCAATGTGTCCGGCTGCATCGTCTGTGCCATCCTTGGTAGTCACTGTACTTGTGTATAGAGTATGTTGCCATGCCTCCATGGGGATATGGTCCCTTTTCCGCACTATGCATGTGTGTACTCCCAGCCTAGCACACATATGGTACTTGTTCTGCAGGGTATTTGGTCACCTGACTGACAATTGTGGGCATTGTATCTGTGGGTGGTCCACCCTATTCCTTCCATGGGAGACAACAACTTGGTGGCTGTGCCAGCACCTGTACATTCCTATCAGTCCTGGAATGTGCGTGACAGTGTGTGTTCCCTTTGGCTCTCTTAGTTTAGTGGGTTTCACATGACTATACAGTCTTGTGACATGATCTCAGTGTGTGTATTGTAGGGGTGGGCGGAATTTGCAATATTAACTATCACAATTTATCGCGAAAATGCTGAAAATCTCTGCAAACACGCCGGAAATATCGCGAAGACGCAGAAGTTTTTTCCCCGCCTGTTCGCGGTATTTTTTGCATGATCGCTGGTCGCCAACTTACCCATGCGGTTGCTCACAGGCGCGGCCATCTTGTTTTCACTTGTCCCGCCCTCTTGCGATGCTTACTTCCTGTTCCTGGTCGCGCAATGCATGTTCGCGCCCGTTTGCGGTAGTTATTTCCTGTTCGCGACCGCTTTTACTTGATCGCGTTGCTTTTTGCTTGCTCGGGGAGAAAATATCGCGCGAACTTGCGCACGTGGTCGCAATGGGTGTGGCCATCTTGTTTTTCACTCTATTGCATGGTTCTGGGGCCTGATTTTGAATCCTCCCAAAATCTTTTCAATCCTTTGTTTATAGCCACTTTTTTTGGATCTTTCTTACTTATTATTTCTCTAACTATTTTCCTGCTTCTATATTTTTGGTTTTTGTCTACTTTTGTTTTGTTTTTTAGCTACTTTTTCTCTCTTTCTATTGCCTGCTATTTATTTCCTTTACTCCTTTATTTTTTTTACCTTTTCTTTCCCGCCCCGTCCCCAGAACCATGTCTAAGGGTAGGGCTGTTTGCCGTCGCAGCCAGAGCCGCGACCGCCTTCCTTGCGGAAGACGGCGCCCACAAGGGGTGCAGGCACGGGCCTTATTTGGGGAGGTGGAGTTGGCTGCACTAATTTTCTTTGTGCAGCGCCACCTCCCCTCAACCCTGGCAGCAGGTGGCAGGCCTGGGTCCGGGTACGGCCTCCGGGAGCGTCGGCAGCAGTGGGGAAGGTGCGCCAGGCAGTGTCGCGCTTCTCTGGGGTCTGGCGCACCCAGGCGCAGCTCACGCACCGGTGGTCCGACATCATGGACCGTGAGCAGAACCTGCTGGACCTGCTAGGAGTGGAGGTACCGGGGCTTGGTGAGTACCTATTTAATTATTACAACTTTGTGGCTGTTCTTCTGCTCTGTGTTATATATTGCGAATATCTTTTTTTCCTTCCAACCAGCTAGAATGTTGCTGCTTACAATACATTCCAGGTTAATAACGTTTAAAAGTCTTCTGTGATTATGACACAGGTGCTCTTCTGCGCTACTACTAATCTTACTTGTTTGCAGCTTTGCGTTTGCGCTTGCTTAGCGTGATTCTTTACGAGTTTATTTTAGAGAAATTAAGTTACGTAATGCTACAGTGACTCTAGTCCACTCCTTACTTTGTCCTGTCACTAATAGATAGGGGCGGATTGATACTTAGGTTTAGGTACTTTGTATGAGCTTCTAATTTGTTAGTGGTATGCGTGATGCCCCCTCACTCAGTTACGTGACGTCACGTGCTGCTAGTACGGCAGTCTTTATTAGAACCTTTTCTAGTTTGTTCAATGAGTGGTGGTAGGCTTAGCAGTTAGCACTAGCAGATCAGCATCAATCAATCAAACCAAAAATTCGGTGTATACAAAAAATGTAGTCATGTGTCCTCCATGATTTGACCATATGCATTGTTGAGGAATACAGTGGAAATGCATACTTAATGTACAATTGGCATGCCTGGAATAGGTGGGCTAGGTTGGGTGGTATGTTGTACTTAGGCTTAGTTGTAACTTAGTATTCTGGAATCAGAATGGAAGACTGGATTACTGTTGATAAATAGTAACTTAAGTAGTCGAACTGCGAATCCCCTGATATTACTTGTTGACCAGATGAGATCCGTCAATTTAGGTATTGCAATTGTTGTTTAAGTGTTTTTTGACCGTTTTTGAAAAATATTGTATTTGTTTGACACCATCCATCAATGTTTGTCTCTTTCTTATATCTTTCCTGTTCATCAGCACCCAGGGGCAGACAGACAGGGAGTGGGCAGTCGGCGGGACACTCAGAACACCACCAGGAGGACACCGCTGAGGGCTCCTCTGCTGGCCCCAGTAAGTCTTCTTGTTTTTAATAATATTTCTTATTCCATAACTTTTACTGCCCCATATTTTTCATGAACTATTGTTTGTTTCCAAATGCTATTTTTTTACCACCAATTATCCTTCGATCTGTACGGTTTCAAAAATCTTATCCCTGCATCCGCTATGATGACTCTCAGTACTGCTACTACTACATACTATCAGTCTGTCTGTACTGTAGTAGCTAGTCTTGCCCAGTTGCTCAGTGCCACTCTTTATGTGAAAGGTTGTAATATAAAACTCATATTCACTAGTAGCTCGAGCCATTGAGTCCAATCCTTTGGGTCGTCGTCTTGTACTACTTTTACTCTTATTGATCTTGAGTCTTTGTTAATCTTGAGGCTTTGAAAATTCACAGCAACAACAACCCTACCAGATTTATTACTATTTTGATATGATAGCCTATAGGACATACTACTACTGTTGTAGGGATCTTGCACATACACAGACATTTGCACCAGAAAATAGGATGTTGGTGATGGTAGGTTGGACCTTCCTCGCACACTTCAATCAGAAATTCCGCACCCACCACAATTCCACTGCTTGACTATAGTACTGTCTTGTCATAACTATTAGGTCTCGGAACCCTCCCCCAAGATACCCAACAAGTAGACAACCCAGAACATAACACACCCAACCTCTCAGTCGTGCAAGCAATGCACATGCACACCCTTACTTTAATTTTCTCATTCGTGTAAGTTAGTCCACACCAAATACCACCAAGTCTATGTAAGTTCAAAATGTTTATTTCAATTTGAGAAGCTCTGTACACTGTTTTATTATAAAATGCAGCACCAACCGGAAAATCAATAACATTAAAACAATATACATTGTTACACTTATACAGTTGGGAATTAAATCATGATTACTGAACAGTGGTGGAAGGCAGCACCACCATCCCCTAGGAATTTATTTTATATAAATTTATAAATGAAAATGTGAGTGAAGGGACCCCTCACCTTAGAAGAACCTAGTACTGGTAGTTGTTGCATCATTCAGAAGCTCTGGTTCGTAGAAGGTAATCTTCCGTCTGTAATGCGAAAAATGAAATGGTGTGCGTTAGTATATTGCAACTTGCAAGCATTTCTCAGCCGTGCCAAAAAGTGTAGCATTTATGGATAAGCAATATGGACTAACAGTAACAGTAGTACACCAGTACTTCCTAAAAAAGTGGCTTGTTAATGTTTTTGTTGACTGCTTGTACGCAGCGCGTAGACTAGACAGTAGCAGTGTGAGGCAGGTCATGTGGGCTCAAAGGTGTCTTATACAAGAAGCTGCAAGGTAACGTCACATGTGCAAAAATAAAAGACACAAAGGTTAAATGGTAGCATGGCTAGGGCTAATTTAGCAAAGGCTACAATGATCATATATAACTATTAGTGTCTACTCTACTACTACCTGATTTGTACTAGTGATGTATGTTAGTATTAACTCATTTTTCAACCTTGCTACTGATCAATAGGGGGGAATATTTAAATTACCTGTACTATTTTTTATGCGGTAAAGTCTAGTAAGAATAACTCAGTCAAAATAAGAGGCAGAATCCGTGGTATTAGAGGTTCTGAAAAGGGCTTTATTCCTTACAAAGGAATCATAGTTCGAACTAGGCAATCTTATTCCATCACCACGAAGGTTCAGGAAGGGATAGGCAATACATTATTGACAAGTAACAATATATATATGAAAAGCATTGCATTAAGACAGATGCAGGAGGCGTAACAGCTGATAGTACAGATAAGAATACACATACATAATGAAAATGGGCGTAATAACAGGCGTATACTAGAAACGTCATTTAAAATGATGTCACAAGTGGGTGGATCCATAAGAGAATCCTGCAGTGTCAGCAGAAATATTTGGCAGAGATGCGCGCGCAGCCGCATGACGTGTGATTGACGTGCAACTAGAGGGTGAAGGGGAAATGACATTTAGCTCTACATGTGGAGACAGAAGTCTGGGGGTCAGGTCAACCTAATCCCAAATCGTATCTAATATCTTTGTTTAAGGAACTGTTTTATCCAAAAGGAAAGGTCTCTCGGACGTAATCTATTCTATACTGACTGTTAGTGCATGTACAAGCGTCTATGTGTCTACATGAGATGCGAGGGGGCAGGAATCTTCCATGGTAACAGGGGCTATGAATTACTTGCATAAAGACAGCGAGGCCAAGCTCTTTGCTCGGTAGCTGGAAGGATGTTTACCTAAACTACTAGACAGGAATGCATTGGAGGAGGAGCGGAGCAGATAACTTGAAGGCTGAATACAGTTTTTTTTTTTTTTGGCAGGTAACAGGCCGCGTCAGGCACCGTTGGCCGCGCAGGGAGTAGGACAAAGTTCATGGATACGGATGCAGGTCCAAGCTGGAGCATTTCAGAGGCAGAAGCAGGAAAAGGCTTGATGGCAGAATTCAGGGCCTACTCGCCTGAACTGTAAAATGTGAAAAGTGAACCATATAAAGTCGGTGGCCAATCATACTTAGGAATGGAATATTCGACCCATTCATGGCGGATCTGAAAGAGGACATGTTGACGTTGGACGCACATGTATTTGCGTCTTCATAGCTGGAACTGGAGGGAACATACATGTACTTGTAGCATGTACATGGAGCCGTTGGGGTCTAAGATAGGGGACACAATTAACCATAAAAATTCATATTTCCTCATTCCCTCCTTGTCCCCTACGGACCCTTATGAAATATCCATCTTCATCAATCCATCAATCTGTTCATATAGCATCATTTGTTCTTCTTTCTTCTTCCGGGATCTTGAATGAAAATTCGAAGGCGGGATACACGATGTGGCACACAGACCACAAATCGCTGGCCCACATTGTAGACACAAGCAGCAACTGAATAGAATGAGAAAGCCAATACCTAGGAAGGATAGGATCCTCCATCCCCAGGCTGACATCACGCTCCAGAACCAACCGGACCAAGTCCAGGTGCCTGGATTCTGGTGTATCTGGCTTACGATCTTATGAAGTCGAGTTATGGCTTTATATACTGACGGCGCGTTTTCTGGTATGAAAACACAGCAACTTGATCCGATGACCCTACAAGCTCCGCCCCTATCGGCCAGGATGACGTCAAGGACAAGACGATTTTGAAGAACAACAATCCGCATCGCAGACTGCTCCTCTGTTAAATTGCCTAAGGCGGAAGTAGTTTCATTCACTACTGCTTCAAGGGTTCTAGTTAATCTACGTATCAACTTACTATTAGTGACTGTACCTATGTAGGGAAAGAAACCTTTATTGAAATCTGTGTATTGCTCCCATGCTGTTTCGGTGTAGTCGACAATCGGGAGATCTCTCTGCTGTCTATTGTGTACTAAATGGGTATTCCTATGGTAATCAGGCGGGGCTAGGTAAACAGGTGGCAGAAGGAATGCAATGTAACAGGTACCATCCCAATCTAGGGGTAGGCGTATGTATGCGGTGTGACCACAGATGAAGTAGGAGTGACGAGAAGCTCTAAATGTAGATTTGCCTTTATCACTGAATTCTATTACAGTGGTACATTTACTATGGCCCATGTGTATTGAACCATTCTTTCTTACACATAATTCGCCTCTAACTGGAAATACTGACATAGCGGGCAAGATTGGTGTAGCTTCAGATTCAACATTCAGGATCATGAGATTAAGTGTAAAGTTACCTAATCCATATACTTCATTTTCTAGATCAGTTCCTGTTCTTTTGGGAAGTCCCTCCTTGTTAGGGTAGTAGACTTTAAGTAAAACTAGGTTCAGGTTTCCCCAAACCCAGTTGTCTTGATAAACTACTGAATTTGAATCTAGGGAATTAATCAAACTAAACCATGCTCCACAGGAGCCATTGTGGGTGAATGGATACGGAAAGAGAGGCAGAACTCCCTTGTATTTCTGATAGGGAGGGAGTCGGCCACATATCCAACAATTTGTAGCATTGCTGGTCTGATGAGAATGATGTAACATACTAATGAATGTGTTGTTGCGCAGCGCAAATCTATAGGACAACTCATGCGGGGGTAATTCGCTAAAAGAATGTTCGGCAGTAACATTGAAAGCACGCTTGGAAATAGGGTAATACATGTGTAATAATATACTGGCAATGATAATCAGAAGACTTAGAAAAAACATAATTAACAATGTCACTATGCAGTGACTACGAAGTGATTTACAGTACGCATATTTTTTGAGCTGTTTCTGTCTATTTCTCTCTCTATTTCGGTCTAGAGGATACATGTCAGAGACAAATTCAACCGATTCACCTTGGAGAGGACTTAAACAATCAAATTGTCTGACTTGCTAGACCTTAATTTCAGTTTATAGTTTTCCTTTTCTGTCTTGTCAACCAGGGGGAGTTTTGAGTCAGTCTGTGAGGGAATGCAGGGCTGATAATTCAAGTCGGATGATAGTCCATGACATTTTTTGATATGGCTCGAGTGCAACCACCCTTTACGTCCCTCAATCTTCACAGCTGTCCTTGTGGTCAATAAGACGAGTTTAGGCGACTGCCAGCGAGGCTCCAGCGGGTTCCTTCTGTCGAAGTTCCTTATCAGTACCAGATCTCCCGGAACCACGTCATGGGGCTTCACCTCAGTGTTATCGGGAAAAGCTGCAGCTACCTGTGAACGACAAGATTGTAGTGCAGACATCAAGGAAGCCAGGTAATCTGTCAGCATATTACAATCAACATCAGTTATTTTACGGGGTATAGGCGTCCCCCACATATTTGGTGGTCTACCGAAGATCACCTCATACGGGGATAGCCCTGTTCGAGAGTGTGCTACCATTCTCATGTAAAAGAGCGCAACTGGTAAAGCTACTATCCAGTCGACACCTTTTTCTCTACATACTTTGGACAGTCTAATTTTCAAAGTTTGATTATGCCGCTCCACGAGACCTGCTGCCTCGGGATGTCGGACACAGTGGAATTTCCATTGATAGCCTAACAAAAGTGAAACATGTTTCATTAGCTCGGATGAGAACGGTTGGCCATTATCTGAGTACACGACACGGGGCAAACCATACCGTGGGAAGAATTCTCGAACTAACTGTTTGGCAGTAGTCGGGGCAGTGTAATCTGAGACGGGATACGCCTCTGTCCACCGGGAAAGAGCGCATACAACTACGAGGACATATTTGAATCCTCGACATCGTTCCATCTGGATATAATCCATCTGGAGGACTTCAAAAGGGTGATCGAGGGGTTGAAATCCACCCTGGTCTACAGGTACGCCTTTTCCTGGATTGAACTGACAACAAATCATGCAGGTACGTACTTTCTGTTTAGCTGCTGCTCGCAAGTGTTTATTGAACCAAATGTGTTGAATACTGTCTAGCATAGCTTTCTCTCCTAGGTGCGCTGGACTATGTATTGTGTTAATGATGACTTGAACCATTGAGTCGGGGAGAAACCATATAGATTTTCCCTTTGTCATCCATCCTTGATCCGTTTGGATCCCTCCTAATTCAGTCCATCTCTTTATTTCTTCTGGTGTAGCATGTGTCTGTATGTCAATTACATCAAGGGCGGGATCCTTAACTGTCATGCAGCGTGTTGGTGTCAGAACTATTGTCTTTGTCGTGTCAGTTGTATGAGTCTGATTCTGAGCAGTCTGTTTAGCTGTTCTGTCAGCTAGGTCGTTACCCTGAGAAATAATGTCAGTCACTTTTGTATGGGCTTTACACTTCATAATCGATATTGCAGTCGGCAGATGTATTGCATCTAACAGAGCTTGAATAAGGGGACCGTGCTGGATGTGGGCACCGTGAGAAGTTAAATAACCTCTCTCTCGCCAAAGCACGCCGAAGTCATGGACGACTCCGAATGCATAACGTGAATCTGTGTATATGTTGACTTTCCTATTTTTGGCTTGAATACAGGCTTGTGTCAGAGCGATGAGCTCTGCTGCTTGAGCTGACAAGGTATCTATGCAATTTGTTTCAATAACTTCAGTGTCTGTTGTGACTGCATAAGCGGCCACTAACTCTCCTGTACTTGTTCTCATGCATGAACCATCTACATACAATGTCAGGTCTGGATCTGATAATGGAATATCTGTCAAGTCTTGTCTGGGTTTCGTCGTAATAGTAATGACTTCAATACAATCATGTGCCAATGGGTCTGTTCCGATTACTGGCAAAAGTGTGGCAGGATTTAATGTACTACAACGTCTGATTTCTATGTGTGGCTGGAACAATATCAATTCATAACCCGTCAGTCTTGCTATGGTCAAGTGTTGTGTTTGGGTCCGGTTCAAGAGAACCTCTACTGCGTGTGGTACTTGTACTGTCAATTGATGTCCTAACACTATGGCATCGCTTTGTCTGATTGCTAAAGCTGTTGCTGCGACTGATTTCAGGCACGCAGGAAGAGCCTGAGCTACGGGATCTAATGTACTGGAAAAATAAGCACATGGCTTATGTGATCCTGCTTGTTCCTGCGTGAGTACTGACAAAGCAGTACCTTCTCGTTCTGTAACAAAAAGTGTAAAACGTTTGCTGTAACATGGTGTTGCTAAAACAGGTGCTTGACATAAAGCTTTCTTTAAGCTTTCAAAAGCTTGCGTATGTTCCTGAGTCCAAGGGAGGACAGTTGATGTCGCTGCCTCCTGTGTTGTCAACTGAATGAGTGGTTTTGCTAGAAATGCATATTGAGGGATCCACTGCCTACAGTACGAAGTGAGGCCTATGAATGCCCGTACCTCCTTTTGTGTCTTGGGTGTCGGCATGTTAACAATTAACTGGATACGGTCGGGTGTAAGCTGTCTTCCCCCCTTGGACAGCAAGTGCCCAAGGTACACAACTTGCTGGACACAGAATTGCAGCTTTGAAGGGGACACCTTGTGCCCCTTGTCGGCTAGGAAATGTAAAACCGTCAGTGATGCTTTTTCACATTCAGGTTCGCTTCGGGCGGTGATCAGCAGATCATCGACGTATTGAAGCAAGGCAGTGTTAGCTGGCATGTGGATACTGTCAAGTTCTCTTTTCAGAGCTTGGCTATAGATGCTGGGGCTTTCTGTGAATCCTTGAGGTGCGCGTGCGAATTTAAAACTTCGTCCATTTAAACTGAATCCGAACAAATATTGGCTTTCCGGATCAATTGGGACGCTAAAGAAAGCGTTCTTGAGATCAATTACAGTAAAGAACGTTGCTTCTGAATCTATGGCTGTTAGCAATGAAGAGATATCTGGGACCACGGGGTATTGTGGTACAATGCATTTATTTAATTCTTGCAGATCAATAACTAATCGATATACTGGTGGTGCTTTTGGATCAGTTCGTTTAAGAATCGGAATTATCGGGGAATTACATATATTGGAGTCCGTTTCTACAACCACTCCTTGTGCAATGAGCTCGTCAATGATTTGCAGTAAAGCCACAACAGCATCTGGCGGTAACTTGTATTGTCGTATTCGTGGTAATACTACTCCTGTTTTGAGTGTAACTCGATATGGTGTAATGTGCATACAACCTACATCAGTGGGGCCTTGTGCCCATAAATGTGCAGGTAGATTCTGTAACCGATGATCCATGTCTCTAGACACATAGTGACCTTTAAAGTCACGCAAAAATAGTCGTACTCCTTCCGGAGAACAACATATTACAGCTCCTAGAGCTTTCAATGTTTTTATACCTAACAAGTTTTCTGGGCATGATTTTGTGAGCAATAGATCTGTAGTCCGTGTTAATGGACCGACCGTTAATGCAAGCGGTTGCGATACTTCATTAATAGTGGGCTTTCCTGAAAAACCAAGGGAAATATTTTGTGAGCCTGAGAGGGGTACCCCTGGGACTTCGCTGTGACGGATAGTGGTTCTGCTTGCCCCTGTATCGAGTAGAAACTTTCTGTCTTTCCCTAATACTTGACTCTGTACGTAAGGACCTTCTTGATCTACGGGAACCTCAATAAGGGGTGGGCCAACTTCCCTCTCTAGGCTATTTCACGTGTAGCGCTGATACTCTGGATAGTCATTTTGTGCATACTGGTACATCTGTTGTGTCGTGTTTTGTGTTGCAGCAATAGGCTGTGGCTGTTGTTGTGGTTGTTGTTGTGGTTGTGGTGCGGTCTGTTGTGGAACTGGCATAGGCTGTATATTCTGAGGTACTTGTTGTTGGATCTGATCCTGTCTAGACGGACGTGGTCTCTCTTTCGTTATACCCGTAGAGATATTATGTTTTAGAACTGCGCAATCGTGTATTTAATGACCTGGCTGTTTACAATAGTTGCATGTCCCTCTAACAGGACCTACTGAATCATTGGACTGTGTTGTACCCTTTTTATGACCATCAGCTGGAACTGACTGCGCAACAAGCATTTTCATTTTCGTGTCTTTCATACGTCTTTGTTCATGTTCTTGTTCTTCTCTAATTCTATTGTGATGATATTGTAACATTTGTAACATCTGTGACGGTGTGTTACCTTGCCAGGTACTCTCGAATTTTAATACTCTACCTTTAACTTGGGGCAGGGAATTCTCAACTAATTTTGTCACAAACAGATGTGGATACGACTCACTACTTGCTTTTATGCCACTATTAATACCAAAACATTTTTCAAATCGGGAATAGAAATCACTAGTGTCTTCATCTTGTTTTTGTTTACAGGCTGAAATTGCACCCCAGTTTTCCTTTTTCGTAGTTAATAAACGTGGTAGTACCTGCACTAATAATCCTGGTAATGCTGTAGTCTTTTCCCCAAGCCCTGAACCTGCAGCTTGGGCTTTTTCTCCGTTTTCTAATGCTGTCCACTCTATCTTTTGGTCTCCCTACTTTTCTCTTCCAGTCTGAGCGCTTTCTCTGTGCGCCTATGCGATTCTTTACGCCATAGTTCAATGGCATCTTTCTGTGACTGTCTGGCTTTCTTTTTCCATAATTCTTCTTCTACTCTCATGATGCAATCTGCATCCCATGTCCCAGCTGCGGGCCATCTCTGACTCTCTGCTAAATCCTTGGTGTAGTCCACCCATAAATCAAGATATAATACGGCATCTAGGCCATGCTTATGGTACATAAAATACCCTGGAGTATCCCTAGGTGGAATGGGAACAGCTTCTTCGAGTACTCCTTTTCTAGTTTTGATCTGTCTTAATTTTGAAAAGAACGGCATCTTTAAACCTTGCTACTTGATTCTTACTCAAACTGGACTTGAACACAATTAATACGAAAAACACAATAATGAACACTCATTCATACCACAATTTTTGAACACAGTGAAACATTTAACATTTTAACATTTAACGAACAATGATAATTAAGAGAAAACTAACTACTGACATAATACTAATACTAGATAATACTAGATTATACACATGAACATACTGGATATACTGCTAAACAGTACAGATACACTGCTAAAACAGTGCAGACCGGATTTGTGTACCCAAACCCGTCAGGACCGGCACAAACCAATGTGCACGTCTAACTGCCTCCCCAGCAATGGTACTCACCGGGTAGCACGGAACGGAAGGCCTCGGAACTGAACTGAACTGGACCGGACTGGACTCGACTTGACTCGGAAACTTCGGAACCTGGTGGGCCTCTGTATACCTCGGATCTTGCTCTCTCAGCTAGGCTCTGGTCGGGATACTTCGCACTTCTCACCGCCTCGTCTGGGTGTTGATCGCAGCCTCAGTCACCCCCGCTTGGCCGGAGGGAGATACAGGAAATCCTGCGGGTACGCGTTTTTGTCCGTCCAGCTGTGGCAGAGGACCGGGCCTGCAACGCACCTCCGGCGCGTGAGATGAGAAAGTGTCCCTGTTCGGGCGCCAATTTATGTGGTAAATATTTAAATTACCTGTACTATTTTTTATGCGGTAAAGTCTAGTAAGAATAACTCAGTCAAAATAAGAGGCAGAATCCGTGGTATTAGAGGTTCTGAAAAGGGCTTTATTCCTTACAAAGGAATCATAGTTCGAACTAGGCAATCTTATTCCATCACCACGAAGGTTCAGGAAGGGATAGTCAATACATTATTGACAAGTAACAATATATATATGAAAAGCATTGCATTAAGACAGATGCAGGAGGCGTAACAGCTGATAGTACAGATAAGAATACACATACATAATGAAAATGGGCGTAATAACAGGCGTATACTAGAAACGTCATTTAAAATGATGTCACAAGTGGGTGGATCCATAAGAGAATCATGCAGTGTCAGCAGAAATATTTGGCGGAGATGCGCGCGCAGCCGCATGACGTGTGATTGACGTGCAACTAGAGGGTGAAGGGGAATTGACATTTAGCTCTACATGTGGAGACAGAAGTCTGGGGGTCAGGTCAACCTAATCCCAAATCGTATCTAATATCTTTGTTTAAGGAACTGTTTTATCCAAAAGGAAAGGTCTCTCGGACGGAATCTATTCTATACTGACTGTTAGTGCATGTACAAGCGTCTATGTGTCTACATGAGATGCGAGGGGGCAGGAATCTTCCATGGTAACAGGGGCTATGAATTACTTGCATAAAGACAGCGAGGCCAAGCTCTTTGCTCGGTAGCTGGAAGGATGTTTACCTAAACTACTAGACAGGAATGCATTGGATGAGGAGCGGAGCAGATAACTTGAAGGCTGAATACAGTTTTTTTTTTTTGGCAGGTAACAGGCCGCGTCAGGCACCGTTGGCCGCGCAGGGAGTAGGACAAAGTTCATGGATACGGATGCAGGTCCAAGCTGGAGCATTTCAGAGGCAGAAGCAGGAAAAGGCTTGATGGCAGAATTCAGGGCCTACTCGCCTGAACTGTAAAATGTGAAAAGTGAACCATATAAAGTCGGTGGCCAATCATACTTAGGAATGGAATATTCGACCCATTCATGGCGGATCTGAAAGAGGACATGTTGACGTTGGACGCACATGTATTTGCGTCTTCATAGCTGGAACTGGAGGGAACATACATGTACTTGTAGCATGTACATGGAGCCGTTGGGGTCTAAGATAGGGGACACAATTAACCATAAAAAATCATATTTCCTCAATATGACGCCTAATAAATGTGTAATATTTTCTAGGCGCACTACCGACCACCATTGCCGGGGCCAGCAAAGGCGACGCGGAGGGCGAGGATGCGGCAGTTGCTGCAGATAGCAACGGAGCGGTAGGGGGAGTGACAGCACCAGTGGCAGGCGGTGGTAAGTTAGATTCATAATCCTTAACTTTTGTTGAACTTGACAGTACACTCACTGCAAGGGTGTACTGTATGTATATGTATACTGTACAGTTGTGACTTAGGGCCCCATTAGGATTGTAGGCGTATTGCCCCCGCCGGGCCGGCTGGAATTCACTGCCGACACCGCAGGGGCAAACCTCCCACCATCTCTGTAGAAAATATTCAGACCTCACACATGTCGACCAGGCGGAAAAGGGTTCAATATGGCGGTGGTGTCTCTCTGAACACACCGCCAGCCATATAATCTGCATTTTGGAATGCCTTTGAGTGGCGGCATTGCCGTCCGCCACGGAAAGGCATGCAGACATTGCAGAGTATGCTTGGGGGCCCCCATGGAGGGTACCTACCTATGCTATGGTACCCCCCCGCCTTTCACAGCAAAACGTGACAAGCTCCGTGCGGGGCCCGTCATGTTGTGCTTGGAAAAGCAGCACAACATTTTAGCATTGCTTTCAGCAAAGCCAACCAGAATGTAAAAAAAAAAAACAGGATGCGCCCGCCACTGTGCCGGGCACATCATCCTAATTAATTGTCCCCACGGGACCCCCACCCTTTTTAGCATGAGGATGGCGGGCGGACAAAGTCCGCCCGCTATCTGATGTCGTAAATAAGTATGAGTTGTTGGGGACGTTTGAAGAGTGAACTAGAAGACTAGAATTCCCTTTAATTGGCATAGGAGCGGGAGTATTGAGTAACCAATGGCCTCATCTATCTGAATTCAACTCCGCTTTGAAAGTTTTATGGAGAAGAGCACCTGGTGCACTGTTCAAATAAAAAGTGAAAGACGGGTGGAAGGAAGAAGGACGGGCGAGATTTAAAATGTTATGTACTACTGTGCTTTATAGTGCTACTCTACCATGCCACTATGTGTATAAATAATTAACTTGTCTTACTGTTTTTCTAAGAGTATATTTTACAATTGTCTTGTTTTTTTCTTTTTGATACACAGCTACTCCGAAACAAAATGGAAAGGAGTTGGCCGCCAAGGCACGGCGCTGGAAGCTGGAGGCAATCCAGCGGGAATACCGGCGGCTGGTGGTCCTAGCCGAGGAGGAGGAGGAGACTGTGGCAGCAATTGTTCAAGCCTCCTCCAGTGCCCCGGGCCCCAGCCACCTCCCTCCAGCGGTACGGCGCCACCGTCTGGCGGCTGCCCGCAGTCACCATAGTGCCATCTCCGGTGCCCCCCCCCACTGTGGCTGCAACTGCCGCGCCCTTAGATGCCGTGTCGCCCGTTTATTGGGCAAGATGCGTGTCCTCCTTGAGTCCCGCCCCACCACTTAGTCCCTATCATCCTGTTCTGCCCCTTTTCAAATTCTTGTTTGGGTGGGTGGGTGGGAACTTGTTTGGGCGTTACAGACTTTTTTCTCCTATGGATATTGGTTGGGGTTAGGGAGGGGGGTGGGTCAGCTTTTGTGGGTTTAGTTTATTTTTGTTAGGGTAAATTAAATATATTTTTCTATGTTACATGCAATGTTGTTAATGTTTTTTAAGTGGGGTAACTGTTTTACATCACACTGTTTCCTTGCTGGTACATGGCCGCCCATAGCCTGTGTTTGATTTAAATAATTGGCTGACTGTATAAGACACAAACAGATAGATGCGACACACCTCACTCATTGACTTGTCCTTCTAGTACTTTCAGTCTGTCCTCTAGTCTATGTATTCTTTGGACTGGTGTGTGAAAATGAAATCATTGACAACATGTCCATTATTCATTCTGCCTCCCCCAAACTTCTCTCTTACCGGTGCTTGATGTTTATGTCCAACTGTGGCACAGCACTGGCTGCATGGTGAAGATGGTTTCCTTTTTAATACCTGCCATGATTGGGGTGGTGGTGGTGGTGGTGGTAGCATAGTAGTAGTAGTAGACACTGGCAGGGCGGCAGCATTTGCAAAAAAAGAAAAGGAGACAGTCAATCGCCTTTGAGAGACTGTTAGAGGAGTAGTAGAATGAAGTACAGTACAGAACTTACCGAGCAACAATAATATGCTCAAATATTTGTCAAAAAAACATAATGGTGGTTCGGATAGCCTACTAGACAGAGTTACAAACTATAGTTGTGTCGAGTCACTTGACTAGGCCTACAGCATATCAGTTAGTGCTGTATATGAGGAATAACAACAAACAAATCCAATCAATGCCGGCAATTCATGCTGAGGTATATGTTCCTTTGTTAAATAAAATAACCTCTGAAATATCCTACTCATGGGTGGCCAAGTAGAAGAAGATCATCGCTCTGCCTTGAAATTGAAGTAGTGTTGCTTTCACCACATCCGCCCCAGCAAGTGTGTGATTAAGTATTGGTGTGCATTTAATTTAGTTACACCTCGACAATAAGTCACACAGCCCGAGGGAAGAGGGTTAGGGTTTGTTGAATGGATGGGAAGGGGGTTTTTGGGAAAGGTTTGACATAGAAAAACAGTATGCATACATAGACAAACAAACGACAATCATTGAAGACTACCATATCTATATGTTAAGGGAGAAAAAGGCAATGCATGCATGATGATGAGAGACCCGGATTACATACACTTCTAGTTCTTGTTCTGTTGTTCCGGCCTTAATACTTTTACAGATAACAAATAGAAATTTTAAATATCGGTAGGGAAGAATCGTAAACACAGAGCAAACCTAATGATGATAATAACAACTCCAAGAACACACTGTTGTAAAGATTGTATACAAAATATTAATCAAATTATTTAAAAGAAGATGAAAGTGGATACTGTTACTGTGTTATCCTGGTAAAAAATGTGGACTGGATTTGCATCTCGGCATTCCTCTTGCCCCTCTCGTCCATCAATCTTGGGTGTGTTGCCTCGCCACTCGCCTCTGCCCGGCTGGAAAAAAAATGTTGATTTATTGGTAAGGTAAGTATGCATTGTAATGTTTTCCAAAGTATAGGGCAAGTCCCGGCCTGTAATTGTAGATGGGAAAACCAAAGGGGATATTGAGAAACAAAGTTGAAACAAATGCACAAGTTATGGTGTAGTGCAACAAGAACACTTTCCGAGGTGGCATGTATGCATCATCTCTACTCTAGAGAGCAGGCCCACAGTGCTTAGCAGTACCACATCCTACGTTAACACTTTAGAGTCCTTTTTTTCTCTCTTAAAGAGTTGGACAAACGCAAAGCACATTATCCATTCCAAGCATAGCATTTTACAGTTTAAGTTAGTAAAATCAATGCACTGCAGTCATCCCACCGCTACACTCTATTCAACTTCTACACAGACATTTGGGTCTGCTGTGGTTGTTGTTGACGTGTTTACCTTTAGGCTTTTCCGTTTTATGCCACTCATGAAACGTCCTCCTGACTTCATCATCATCTCCGATACTCTTACTGACTGACTGTGAAGATCGGCCTGCAGTATAAGTAACAATTTTATGACACAACAAGAGTAGAAATATAAATATTACTGACTTGAGTCATTCTTTAGTGTGTACAGAAAGATAGATTACTAGTACACTTTGACTTCACTTTGTGCACAACAAACAAACAACGAAACACAAAGACCAATCGCTCAGAGTCAGGTGTCCAATGCATGCCATTAATTGTCATTACCTGTTCCTTCTCATCTTAAGTTAACGGGCTGTCTATTTCGCCATCATCAAGATGGACGGTGCTGTTGTGTCAATCATACTCATTGCGCAGATTGAGTGAGTCCCCTTCCTGTATTGAATTAAAAAGCAATGTATCACCTAGCTGTAGGAGAAGTACAAATGTAATATTTGCAATAAGGGGAAAATTGAATTTACCTTGAGTTAAGTTTAGTGTGTTCTGTAGAAAGTTGATAAGTGGCAGTGCACAATTACATAAATTCATGCACAACAAACGCAACAAAATCTAAATCATTCAGTCTCCGACTCTGCGTCCAATGCATGGCATCAATCATTACCTGTTCTATTATTTTCAGTTAATGGCAGTCTCTCTCAGCTCTGAACGGAGGATAGCTATAGTAGTAATCTGATTCATGCTCCACTTCTTTTGGCGGGACTAGGAAAGTTTGAATTTGTTCTTCTATTTCATCCAATCATCATTCATGAGGGCAATGGATTTGAGCGGGAGATTCAGTATGATGGAGCGGAGGAGCTGGATTCGGAGGACTGTACTGTAAAATTGCAGACACCTGAAACTTGTATATTAAATTAGAAGAGTAGAAGACAGTGGTAATGGATTTGTTGTGATTTACAAGTTTGCAACCGGAACGACAGACACACAAACAAAGGGGGAAAAAGGGAGGAAGACAGTAAGTGCGAGCCTAATTGTCATGGAAGTATAGCTCGTCCTCAAACTCTGGGGGTTCAGCCAGTAGTAGGTAATCATCTGACACAATACTTCCGTCACCTCAGCCGCTGTCCTCATCTTCCTCCATTGCTTCATGGATTGTGTAATTCGGTGGTATGAAGTGCTGATTCATTTTGATCATTGTTAACCTCTCCACGTTTTTTGGCGATAGACTGGTCCTTCTCAATGTTACAATGGAACCAGCAGCACTGAAAACACGTTCGGAAGAGACACTTGCGACAGGGCAAGCCAGATAGCTTATCGCCAGCCTGCTGAGCTGTGGCCATTCAGACCTTTTCCTATAGCAATACTGCAATGGGTTTTGATCAATGTACACCTCTGTTGGGTCGTCCAGATAGGCCTGGACCATCCGCTCAAGGTTCAGGGTTGCTGCTGGTAAGCTTTTGTGCTGTTTTTTCTGTGCATCAGCACTGTGCATATTAAGGCCTACCTTTACATACCAATCCTGTAATGATAATGATTGTACTCGGCCTAATGATCCAGTCATTGTTTCTGTAGTCGATAGTGATGGTGAGTGTTGTGATTGTGATCCAAACGCACTGCCCTCAGCCGACGAAGTTGCACTTGATCCTGCATGGCCTGCTTCAGTACTTCTTCTGGGTTGATCTTGCGGGCTTTTAATTAGCAGCCGTTCTTTTTCCAACTTACTGGCTGCTTCAGCTATACAACTTTTGTAGCGGGAAACATCAATGTCAGAAAAAGCAAAGAATGTCTTCAGTAGTCCTAATTTTGCACGTGGATCCAGAATTGTGGCACAAATATAATGTTCTTGTGACAAAATTTTATTTTGTATCCTTACGTTTTCAGCTAAGCGCCGGGATAACTCTCCACCATGTCATGGGCTTGCCCTCTGTCCTCTACACCTTTGTATGATTCAGACACATTATTCAGCTCATGCTCTAGCATTTGCAATAATGGGAGAGCTTGGCCCATTGTACAGTCCTCCTTGCTGACTTCACGTGTGAAGACCTCAAAAGGACACAGCATCTCAGTCAGGCATTTAATTAGGGTCCATTGATCCCTCTCAAAGTTCATGCCTTTAACACTAGCATCACCGCTTCTGTTCCAGACATATTCATGGAGTGACCTGTACTGTTCGTACAGACGATCAAGCATGTAATACGTTGAGTTCCAACGTGTTGCCACCTCCTGGATGAGTGCCTTGACTGGCATCCTTTGTTCACGTTGGATGATCCTCAGCTGCTTCCGAGCTTTAAAAGAATGGCTGAAATGAGTGCATATTCTTCGGTAGATGGCCAGTAAATTGCTGACTATGGGTTCTTTTTTCAGAAAGTCTTGAACTATAATGTTTATGCAGTGCGCCAAACATGGAACCCTGAAATAGGAATCAAGTTCCATGGCCTTAGGTACATTACTGACATTGTCTGTGGCAACAAAAGCAATACCAAGCCCTCTGGGCCGCAGCCATTCCAAAACCTTGCTACGAAACTCGTGTAAAATATTTTCAGCCGTATGAGATTTCTCCATGGCGAACATGGCTACAGTTGCATGTTTCCAAGTACCTTCAAAAATCACAGCTGTGTCAACAACACCTCGTGCAGATAGCTTATCTCTAACCCCCACAAAAGAGATCCAGTGTGCAGTGATGCACATGTAATCTGTGGCTTGGCAACTGGTCCACATGTCTGTTGTCAGGTGGATATTGTGCACAGCACTCTGCTGCACAGCTTGTCCAACCAATTCCAGGACATCATGATGTAGTGCCGGAACAGCAATTCTTGCGAAATAGGACCGGCTGGGGACCTTCCATTTAGGGCAGATGGCAGACACAAATTCAAGGAAACCCACCCCTTCCACAAATGAAAAAGGAAGAAGGTCCAGCGCTAACATTTTAGCCAGCTTCGCATTGTACAATCGTGCCGTTGGGTGGTTGCGTTGGAACTGCCCCTCCAACCTAAACATGCTCTCAATGCTAGGCTGGATTACTTTCCTTTGTGGTGCTGTTTTCATTAACCCACTAAGGCTCAACGACACAGATTGTCTCATTGAGGTACTCGGTCGCCTTGGTGTCTCACCCTGACTCTGAGTATGGCTCTTACTGCGGTGCCACTCTGATGTTACTGAGGAGGATGTGGGCGTTATAACTGCACTACTGGGGACAGGGCTAGAAATGCCTCCCTCTTTTTCACCTGCCACCGCAATAATATCGCTCTCTGATTCATCCTGACCAACTTCAATGGGTTGAGGTTTTCTACTTTCTTTTAACTTAAGTAGGTGATTCTCCCAGACGATAGAGTGGTGTATTCTGAGATGACTTGCTTGTCCTCCGGTACCATAGTTTGTCCCAAGCTTACCACGCCGGACACCTTGACGACAAATTGAGCAGATAGCAACGTTCTCCTCCTTGGTGCTAACAGCAAAGAAGTCCCAAACTGAGGAGGAGAACTTTCTGGCACTGCTGGATGTTCCACTTTCAACACCAGATGAAGTGGAGGGGGTGCTTGAAATGTGACCCTGTGCACCTAGACTGTGACTTTTACTACCACTACCTACTGAGATGGTTGAGCTGGATGTAGGTCCCTGCCGGGCCTTGGAAAATATGGCAGCTGGAGGTAGTGGTGGTGTAACCTGAGTTGGTGATATCCGTGCTACATCCCGCTCAGTAGCAGCCTTTCTGGATATGGTGAGAATGTTGGTCTCCAATCCCTTTGGGGCGGGAGTAATGTGCGTGATGACTGGCTCGTCTTCATCAACATCATCACCCCCCTCTTTTACATCTACCTCCATAACTCTAAGTTTTTCTGGGACCTTCCTTTTCAGAAGCATTGTCTTGTGGCGTATATCACTCTCAGACTGAGCTGGTGGTAGCCAAGTGGCATCACGATCATCAGAAGCGGGGCTTGAAGAAGAAGATGATGGACTAAGCCTCCTTTTCCTTGCTGGTGGTCTGGAAGACAATAGATCTTCTGAAACAGTGGTTTCACTTTGCTCCACTTTGTCTGCAGGAAGCTCGATTTCCTGAAATGCCCCTACGTCAGGAGCAACAACTACTATGGTTGGCTGTTGCGGTGGCTGCTGCTGTTCTTGTTGCGGCGGCTGCTGCTGTTCTTGTTGCGGCAGCTGCTGCTGTTCTTGTTGCGGCGGCTGCTGCTGCTGTTCTTGTTGCGGCGGCTGCTGCTGCTGTTCTTGTTGCGGCGGCTGCTGCTGTTCTTGTTGCGGCTGCACACTGATCTGCTGAGTTTGCGCCTGCGTTGAACTTGATTGTTGTGTACTACTTTGCGGTAATGACATTTCTTCAACATCGCTGCTCGTTAGTAGACTGGCTACCTCTACAACACTAAAGCCCTTGGGCCTAGGTTGGTGGGGTTGGACCGCTGTGCTGCTCCCAGCTTGGTTCCCGGACAACGCTGCTGCAGGCGTAACTTTTTCGGTGCCAAAAAAAACATTGGCCGGCACACCACCAGTTGTGGTTAATGGCACTTCCTTTTTCTGTTCCTTCTTCTCACCGGCAACTTTCTTGGTACTGGACCTGGTACCTTTCTTTGGGGCCATCTTCTTCAGATGTCAGGCAGGATGCAGATGCACAACAAGTTCTGGTCACACGAGGACGTGATGCGCAGCAGGACTTCTGTCTGGCTGGCAGTACAACGGGTAGCCGGGTGATGCTGATGACACCTCCTACTCTGTCTTTTGTGCACCTAAAAGCAAATAAGCCAGGAGAAGAACATCAGTGAAATGTTGCACTTGTTGTTGTGTGTTAGACGGACCGGGAGGGTCGGCCGAGGACAAGGGGAGAGGTCTCCGGGGAGAGCCGTCTCCAGCGATCGTACAGACAAATAACTTCCCCCCCACAGACAGATACCACACAAGGAGATGAGTTAGCGTTCTTTATAAGCACTTCTTAAGGTACGATGAAAAGGTACAAGGAGGTCTGGACTCAGGGGTCCCCTCGATTCAAGTCTCTCAAGGTGGGAAAGGGGGTAGCGGGACAGTCTGGTTACCAGTCTGGCAGTTGAGGTGGTATGGTGGGTAGCTCACAATTCTCGAGCTTAGGTGGTCTAGCTGGTACGGGCCGCGGCAGCGCCAGCAGGTCCCAGTGAAGATGGTCGATACACGGGCCGCGGCAGCGCCAGCAGGTCCCGGAGAAGATGGTCGATGTACGGTCCGCGGCAGCGCCAGCAGGTCCCGGTGAAGATGGTCGTTACAACGGGCCGCGGCAGCGCCAGCAGGTCCCGACGAGGATGGATGTTGCAGAAGGCCGCGGCAGCGCCAGCAGGCAGGACGATAGATCACAAGATAGGGCTACGGCAGCGCCAGTAGTCCGTCAAGGCTGAGTTCTCTCGGTGTCTCTCGACTCAAGGATACAACTGCCTTCCTGCTCCGCAGCTGCTCCAGTTATAGGGCAGGTGCCCTTTGATGTCCGGACCCTCGCATTTGGGGGTCGGAGGGTCCGGGATGAAGGTGTCCAGACACCCAGCGGGGGGTGGAGCCGGTGCCTGGGGGAGCTGGAGGCGATCGTCACCTGGCGGGGGAGAGTCCTTGGCACTTCGTCCTCCCATTGACCTGCCAAGTGATCCGCTCACCTCCTGGGTGGATGGTGGTGCCGGGATGTCGGGGCCGGCCAGGCCCAGGGTTAGGGTCGGGGGGAGGCCACGCGGCCTCGTGGCGCAGGGCCCAAGATGGCGGCTTGACCCGGCCGAGGGAGCCGGTGGTGGCTTGGGCCCGTGCTACAGGGAGGTCCGAGGGCAGGAGTTCCGTCGGGAGACGGGGTGCGGGTGATTCTCGTGGGCCGCGCCTGGGGGGCCGGGGCTTGGGCCCTGTCATGCGGGGAGGGCGCAAGCCCTTCGTGTGGCCTGTCCAACATGCGTCCCCCCCAGCTGAAGGCGGGGAGAGTCACCCATCTCCTTGGGGACTCTCTTCGTCGAGGCGGAAGAAGCGGGACAGGCCATCTGCGTTGGCGTGGTCTTGGCCTGGTCGGTGCTCCACGGTGAAGTCCATTCCCTGCAGGGAGATGGACCAGCGCAATAGTTTTGGGTTTTCCCCCCGCATCTGCATCAGCCACTGCAGGGGTCTATGGTCGGTTTGTACCCGGAAGTGGGTACCGAAGAGATAGGGCCGGAGCTTTTTGAGGGCCCACACCACTGCGAAGGCCTCCCTCTCGATGGTGCTCCAGCGCCGTTCTCGGCCCAGGAGACGTCGGCTGATGAAGGCCACCGGCTGGTCATGACCCTCGGGGTTCACTTGGGAAAGAACCGCTCCGATGCCGTGGTCGGAGGCGTCTGTCTGTACTACGAATTCCCGACTGTAATCGGGGGCCTGGAGCACAGGGGCGGTGCACAGGGCAGCCTTCAGCTTTTCGAAGGCCGCTTGACAATCGGGGGTCCAGTTAATCCGCTTTGGTTGGTTCTTGGACGTGAGACCCGTGAGGGGCCCCACAAGGCTGCCGTAGTCCCTCACGAACCGCCGGTAGTAGCCGGTGAGCCCCAAGAAGGCTCGGACTTCGGTCTGAGTGACGGGGGGCTGCCAGGACTGGATGGCAGCAATCTTAAGTTGCAGTGGGGCCACCAGCCCGCTCCCCACCTGGTGCCCCAGGTAGGTCACGGACCCTTGACCAATTTGGCATTTGCCGGCCTTAATCGTGAGGCCGGCCCGCTGGAGGGCCTGTAGGACCTCCTGGAGGTGGAGGAGGTGGTCGGACCAGTGGCGGCTGTATACAGCGATATCGTCCAGGTAGGCAGCGCTGAACTCTTCGAGCCCCGCCAAGACCTGGTTCACAAGACGTTGAAATGTAGCGGGGGCGTTCTTCATGCCAAAGGGCATGACCTTGAAGTGGTAGTGACCATCGGGGGTAGAGAAGGCGGATCGTTCTTGAGCTCGGGGTGTGAGACCGATCTGCCAGTAGCCCGCTGTTAGGTCGAAGATACTGAGGTAGCGGGCGGCCCCCAGCCGGTCGATCAATTCATCCGCTCTGGGGATAGGATGAGCGTCGGTTCGGGTGACAGCGTTCAAGCCCCGGTAGTCGACGCAGAATCTCAGTTCAGGTGTGGTGCCGGGGGCAGCGGCTTTGGGGACCAATACAACTGGACTGGCCCAGGGACTGTCCGAGGGCTCGATGACCCCGATCGTGAGCATTTTGGCCACTTCCTCTTGTATGCAGGCCCGTACCCGATCTGGTACGCGGTAGGCCCGGTGCCGGACAGGGGGACAGTCCCCGGTGTCTACGTCGTGCAAGCACCAAGGGGTGACCCCGGGAGTGAGGGAGAACAGTGAAGCGAACCGCAGCAGGAGGTCCCGGCAGCCCTGGCGTTGCTCCGGGGTGAGGGCATCGGAGAGCCGGACCCCGTCCACGGAACCGTCTTTCTCCTGAGTCTTCAGGAGATCAGGGAGAGGCTCGGAGTCTTCTTCCGCCCCACTGTCTGTAGCCATCAGGAGGCTGAGTTCTGAGCGCACAAAGTGTGGCTTGAGTCTGTTGGTGTGGAGGACCCGAAGGGGGTTCCGGGTGGTCCCCATGTCGATGAGGTAAGTGACGGGGCTTTTGCGCTCGACCACCTTGAAGGGCCCCGTCCACTTATCTTGCAAGGCACATGGTTCGGTGGGGGACATCACCCACACTTGCTGTCCAGGTTCGAACTCGACGGAGGAGGCATTGTGATCATACCATCTCTTCATGTCTTCCTTGCTGGCCTCGAGGTTCGCCTTGGCCATCTCCCTGAAGCGCCGGGTCTGATTACGTAGGGTCAGGAGGTACTTGAAGACGTCTGGAGGGGTCTTTAGGGGGGCCATCTCCCAGCCTTCTTTGACTAGGCTGAGGGGCCCTCGCACAGGGTGCCCGTACAGGAGTTCGAAGGGGCTAAAACCGAGGGACTTCTGGGGAACTTCCCGGTAGGCGAAGAGGAGGCACGGGAGTAGTACATCCCACTGGCGACGGAGGGGCTCTTCCAATCCCCCAATCATCCCCTTGAGAGTGCGGTTGAATCGCTCCACTAGTCCGTTCCCTTGGGGGTGATAGGGGGTCGTGAATCGGTAGGTGACCCCGCACTGTTGCCAGAGGGACTTCATGTATTTGGAGATGAAGTTCGTGCCTCAGTCGCTGACGACTTCTCGGGGGAAGCCCACCCGGGAGAAGATCCCCATTAGGGCCCGGCCAACCACCGGAGCTGTTACTGTTCGTAGAGGCACCGCCTCGGGGTAGCGGGTGGCGTGATCCACCAGTACTAGGATGAACCTATGTCCTTGTGCCGTGCGGGGGTCCAGGGGCCCCACAATGTCTATTCCTACCCTCTCGAACGGGGTGGTGACCACCGGGAAGGGTTGTAGAGGGGCCTTCAGCTTACGGCCACTCTTCCCGCTGGCCTGGCACGTGGGGCAGGACCGGCAGTGGTTCAGGACGTCGTTCCGCATCTTCGGCCAGAAAAAGTGGGTCACTAGGCGACTGTAAGTTTTGTCTTGGCCCAGGTGTCCAGCCAGGGGGACATCGTGGGCCAGATTGAGCAGGAAGTTTCTGAAGCGGAGAGGTACCACCAGTACTCGACCGGCCCCTAGCTCTGCGATCCTCTGTTCGCTGTATAGCAGGTCGTTCTCCCAGTAGACCCAGTGAGTTCCGGTGGAGTCCCCTGCGCTCTGGGCGCTGGCTTGTTGGCGGAGTCCCTCGAGGGAGGGGCAAGTCTTTTGCTCCTGGCGGAACTGTTCTTGGGTGGGCCCCCCTTCTTGACGCCACTGAGCCAGGCCGGGGACGTCCTGGAGGTGCGCGTCCCCTTCGGTCGTTGGCTCCGGGGTGTTGGCCTCATCGTTGTCTTCTACGGGGGCGACCGGGGGCGGAGGTGCTGGCCATTCCGGTTCTTCTGGTCGGGGAACGGCATGGGCTGCCCTGGACCGGGTGGTTACGCAGGCCCAGTCCGGGAGGCCCAGCATCCCCAGGTGCTCTCTTCTCTCGACGGTGGCCCATTGGGAACTCTCAAGGTCATTCCCCAGGAGGCAGTCCACGGGGGCATCATCCCGGACCGTCACTTTCAACAGGCCGGAGACCCCTCCCCATTCGAAGGGGACGCAGGCCATTTGACACAGACTTTCGGAATTGTCAGCTGAGCGGACGGGGCAGAGAATGTTCGGCAGGATCTGCTCGGGTTTCACCAGGTGACAGCGGACGGCCGTCACACTGGCGCCTGTGTCACGTAAGGCCTCGGCCCGATGCCCATTAATGGTCACCCACTGACCGTATTTCCTGGTGTTGGCGGGTAGGGGAGCCCGCGGGACTATGTCTTTTCCCCCTAGGCACGCTAGAACCATGGCGGCCGGTTCCCACTCTTGCTGGGCCGGCTCATACTCTTCCGGTTCCTCTGACAGTCGTTCTTCCCCCAGGGCGGCGGCAGCTACCTGGCGGGGCTTGGGTGTTTGGTTCTGCGGGCAGCTCGGGTCATTGGCGTAATGGCCGACTCGCTGGCATCGGTGGCACGTGACATTGGCTCGGAACCCTGGACGCATCGGGGGGTTTCCCCGGCCGGCCGGGGGCGGGGTGCTGGCCACGGGTGTTGCCGGGAGGGTGTCTCTCCCTCGCCCCTGGCCTCCTTCTCCTCCCCGAGGACGGTGCTGGCCTTGGTTGCTTCGGTTCTGCTCGTGCGGTCCTCTCCGGCCCACTCGGGTGCTCTCCCATCGGTCAGCTTCAGCGGCGAGCTGCCGGGGGTCGGTCAATTTACTGTCGAGGAGGTGCTGCCTGAGCTCGACGAAGCAGTTGTTCGACAGGTGTTCCCATACCATGAGGTTAAAGAGTTGTTCGTAGGTCGTTACCTGGCTCCCTTTGATCCACCCCTCGAAGGCTCTGCTGAAATAGTTTACGTACTCCACCCAAGTTGTACCCGGGATCCGGGTGCAATCTCTGAACCTCTGGCGGTACATCTCGGGTGTGAGGCCGTAGCGGGTGAGGAGGGCAGCCTTCATGTGGTCGTAGGACGACATTTGGTGATCTGGGAGCTGCAACAGGGCATCGCGACCTTCGTTGACGAACCTCCCCCATAGTCCGGCTCCCCAATCACTCCGGTCGATCCGGTGGGAGGTCATGGCGATCTCGTAGGCTTTGAACCACTGTTGTATGTCGTCTTCTCGGACATACTCTCGGACAACATCCTTGGGGATGTGGACTTTTTTCTCGGTTGCCCCTGGGGTGTGCGGTCGCTCAGGCACCCCCGTCTCTTTATTCTGTTTCCGAAGTTCTATTTCCGCCAGTTTGCGCTCGTGTTCGAGTGTTATTCTTTTTTCCTCAAGCTCTCTCTGTCTCTGTTTTTCTTCTCGCTCCTCTCGGAGCCGCAGATGCTCTAGATTTAGTTTCTGCTCGGCTAACTTTAGTTCACCGTCCATCTTGAGTCGTGCCATTTCCAACTCGTGTAATCTGGTCCTTTCTCTTTCCTGGATCTCCTCCTGCGAGAGGCCCGTTCCCCTCTCCTCGGGAGCGGTGGCGTTCCCCTGTGGTGCGACACTGTTTTGGTCGGGGGATCCGGTGATCCCAGTTTCTGCCCACGACTCAAGGGCGCGCTTCAAATCCTCTTTGGTACTCAGGCCGGTGGTAGCAATGCCTAGTTCCATGCAGAATTGTTTAAGTTCGCGGTGGTTATACTCTTCCAACTTATCCATTTGGAACTTTTCAGTGGAACCGCTATCTTTAGCTGACATCATGGTTTTGTCGTGGGGTGAGCTACTCTCTGTACGATTACGCGTTGATTCGGATCGCGCCGCTGGCCACCAATGTTAGACGGACCGGGAGGGTCGGCCGAGGACAAGGGGAGAGGTCTCCGGGGAGAGCCGTCTCCAGCGATCGTACAGACAAATAACTTCCCCCCCACAGACAGATACCACACAAGGAGATGAGTTAGCGTTCTTTATAAGCACTTCTTAAGGTACGATGAAAAGGTACAAGGAGGTCTGGACTCAGGGGTCCCCTCGATTCAAGTCTCTCAAGGTGGGAAAGGGGGTAGCGGGACAGTCTGGTTACCAGTCTGGCAGTTGAGGTGGTATGGTGGGTAGCTCACAATTCTCGAGCTTAGGTGGTCTAGCTGGTACGGGCCGCGGCAGCGCCAGCAGGTCCCAGTGAAGATGGTCGATACACGGGCCGCGGCAGCGCCAGCAGGTCCCGGAGAAGATGGTCGATGTACGGTCCGCGGCAGCGCCAGCAGGTCCCGGTGAAGATGGTCGTTACAACGGGCCGCGGCAGCGCCAGCAGGTCCCGACGAGGATGGATGTTGCAGAAGGCCGCGGCAGCGCCAGCCGGCAGGACGATAGATCACAAGATAGGGCTACGGCAGCGCCAGTAGTCCGTCAAGGCTGAGTTCTCTCGGTGTCTCTCGACTCCAGGATACAACTGCCTTCCTGCTCCGCAGCTGCTCCAGTTATAGGGCAGGTGCCCTTTGATGTCCGGACCCTCGCATTTGGGGGTCGGAGGGTCCGGGATGAAGGTGTCCAGACACCCAGCGGGGGGTGGAGCCGGTGCCTGGGGGAGCTGGAGGCGATCGTCACCTGGCGGGGGAGAGTCCTTGGCACTTCGTCCTCCCATTGACCTGCCAAGTGATCCGCTCACCTCCTGGGTGGATGGTGGTGCCGGGATGTCGGGGCCGGCCAGGCCCAGGGTTAGGGTCGGGGGAGGCCACGCGGCCTCGTGGCGCAGGGCCCAAGATGGCGGCTTGACCCGGCCGAGGGAGCCGGTGGTGGCTTGGGCCCGTGCTACAGGGAGGTCCGAGGGCAGGAGTTCCGTCGGGAGACGGGGTGTGGGTGATTCTCGTGGGCCGCACCTGGGGGGCCGGGGCTTGGGCCCTGTCATGCGGGGAGGGCGCAAGCCCTTCGTGTGGCCTGTCCAACATTGTGGTTCAGTTACTTAGTACTGTACTAGTCCAAACAAAAGATAGTCTAGCCATTTATGACATTTTTTTTTAACTAGGGCTATGTTGTACTACTGTGTACAGCCACACACTACACTCTCAGGAAGGATAGGAAAGTTAATAATAACCACCAAAATAAAAATGTAATGGAAGTGGGGTAGACCCTATTTGCCAATAAATTATTTGAGCATCTCAGCATCCATGGAGCTGCTGCTGGCAAAGGGGGTGGATGGATGGAAGTAGTAAGCCAAATAGCCAATAGGAAAACCATGCAGGCCTACGGCAAAAGCAGGACACTAATAACTCCCAGTCCAAACACAAAAAAAGGCCACCACCCACATGGACACTCACAAATCACAAACAAGCCGGGGGCCTGGGAAACACCCTGAGCTGACAAAAGGCCTATAAAAGCCAGGTAAAGGATGCATGCTAAAGCACACTGCTCTGCCTTTTTAATGCAACAAAATGTAAATACGAACATTCACAGGCCCCAAAAAGGTCTGCAGGGTGCATGCATTGCACACCAACACACCAGTGACCAGACACATTCAACAAAAGCATGTCTTTAAGACAACCAACATCAGAAAGGCCACCCCCAAAAAGCACACTTCCCCAACTCAATCCTATGCCATCCATGCCCTAAATGAAGTCTAAATTCAACAAACCACACAGAAAACACTTGATTAATAAAGCTGTGGCTACCTGCTCTGATCCTAGTGGATGAAAGCAGGCCTGTTGGCAGACAAGGCCAGGCAAGCTTGCAGGCCTAGGCTTCAAAATGGCCACCAGCCACATGGCCAGGCCCAACAACATCAGAAAGGCCACCCCCAAAAAGCACACTTTCCCAACTCAATCCAATGCCATCCATGCCCTAAATGAAGTCTAAATTCAACAGACCACACAGAAAACACTTGATTAATAAAGCTGTGGCTACCTGCTCTGATCCTAGTGGATGAAAGCAGGCCTGTTGGCAGACAAGGCCAGGCAAGCTTGCAGGCCTAGGCTTCAAAATGGCCACCAGCCATATGGCCAGGCCCAACAACATCAGAAAGGCCACCCCCAAAAAGCACACTTCCCCAACTCAATCCAATGCCATCCATGCCCTAAATGAAGTCTAAATTCAACAGACCACACAGAAAACACATGATTAATAAAGCTGTGGCTACCTGCTCTGATCCTAGTGGATGAAAGCAGGCCTGTTGGCAGACAAGGCCAGGCAAGCTTGCAGGCCTAGGCTTCAAAATGGCCACCAGCCACATGGCCAGGCCCAACAACATCAGAAAGGCCACCCCAAAAAAACACACTTCCCCAACTCAATCCAATGCCATCCATGCCCTAAATGATGCTTGAAAATGAAATACATTCAAAAACCCCCAAAAGGAACAGTTGCTTCATCATGCACACACCCATGAGGCCATGCCCATGGCTAGCTCGGGCCTACTACTACTACCCACAACATTTAAAAAAAGAAAAGGAATGATGATAGTTATCAAAAATAAATTGTAGTTACAACAACTGCAATGCCCACAATCAAACAGACACAACAACCACTTACTTGTAAAATATCCTATTCCAAAAATCCTCAAATCCAATTGCAATGATGCAGCAGACAAAAAGAGTAATCTTTCCAGCTCCAAATCCAAAGGCAGAATGAGCAGGAGATGGACAAAGCACTGTGAGGAGCCTGCTGGACAGGAACTGGAAGTTGGAGATTCTGTGTCACTTCCTCCCTCCCCCCACCTTTTTAAAAAAGGACTCCTTGCACAAAAAAGGACAGCCAAATGTCAATGTGAGGAGTTGTTTTCATCCAAAATCAGCATTTGCAGAAGGTTTCATGCTGCTAGAGCTGATATTCCTCTCCAATTTGAAAATTTTACATGTTCGAGTTCTCGAGCTTCACATTACTTCCGCCGGCGTGTTGAAAATGACATGATCGCGTTCTCTTCGTCCCTGTCGCGTTGGATATGACGTGTTCGGGGTCTCTTTCTCCTGTTCGCGTTCGATTAGACGTGCCCGCGTCCACACCCTCTCGCTCGCGGTGTAGAATGACGTGTTCGAGATCTCAATCTTCTCATACTTGCACGGTGGATGATCGCGAGAAGAATGACGTATTCGCGCAACAAATGACGTCATCGCGCGACAATGCGAGCGCAAACTATTGCGAGACAGCGCAAAATGGCTACCAACAATCCAATATCTCGTGGAGAACGCGACCGGGTCAGGAAAACTTGTCAGCGACGCGGGGATTCAGTTAAGGCGATCGCGTGCACGCAAGTGTATTTTTTTACAGCGCTAGCAAGAAACAAATTATCACTAAGCTGCGGAATGCGGAAATTTTGACATTTTCGCGCTTTCCGCGGAACGCGAAAATGCCAAATTATTGCAATTTCCGCGAACGGAACGGAATTTTGGCCTAGGCCTAGTGTATTGTGCAGCCTCCGCAAGGGGTGGGTATGCATGTGTCATTTGTCATCGCACCCACATATGGTGTGTCATGCAGTGGGGAAATGACATCCATCCTCATGGGAGTGGGACACTGCTGTCAGTGATGTGTTGATATGGCACTCTCAACATGGTCGCACATTGGGGATGCGTTCATGGACCCATGGAGTTGTGGTCATCTGAGGATGATGCACCCACCCCTCATATGTCTGGGCACTGCTGGGAGTGATATGCACCCACCCCTCATATGTCTGGGCACTGCTGGGAGTCCTCTGCACCCACCCCTCATATGTCTGGGCACTGCTGGGAGTCCTCTGCACCCACCCCTCATATGTCTGGGCACTGCTGGGAGGCCTCTGCACCCACCCCTCATTTGTCTGGGCACTGCTGGGAGTCCTCTGCACCCACCCCTCACATGTCTGGGCACTGCTGGGAGTGATATGCACCCACCCCTCATATGTCTGGGCACTGCTGGGATGCCTCTGCACACACCCCTCATATGTCTGGGCACTGCTGGGAGTCCTCTGCACCCACCCCTCATATGTCTGTGCACTGCTGGGAGGCCTCTGCACCCACCCCTCATATGTCTGTGCACTGCTGGGAGTCCTCTGCACCCACCCCTCATATGTCTGGGCACTGCTGGGAGGCCTCTGCACCCACCCCTCATATGTCTGGGCACTGCTGGGATGCCTCTGCACCCACCCCTCATATGTCTGGGCACTGCTGGGAGGCCTCTGCACCCACCCCTCATATGTCTGGGCACTGCTGGGAGTCCTCTGCGCCCACCCCTCTTATGTCTGGGCACTGCTGGGAGGACTCTGCACCCACCCCTCATATGTCTGGGTACTGCTGGGAGTCCTCTGCACCCACCCCTCATATGTTTGGGCACTGCTGGGAGTGATATGCACCCACCCCTCATATGTCTGGGCACTGCTGGGAGTCCTCTGCACCCAACCCTCATATGTCTGGGTACTGCTGGGATGCCTCTGCACCCACCCCTCATATGTCTGGGCACTGCTGGGAGTGATATGCACCCACCCCTCATATGTCTGGGCACTGCTGGGAGTGATATGCACCCACCCCTCATATGTCTGGGCACTGCTGGGATGCCTCTGCACCCACCCCTCATATGTCTGGGCACTGCCGGGAGTCCTCTGCACCCACCCCTCATATGTCTGGGCACTGCTGGGAGGCCTCTGCACCCACCCCTCATATGTCTGGGCACTGCTGGGAGTCCTCTGCACCCACCCCTCATATGTCTGGGCACTGCTTGGAGTCCTCTGCACCCACCCCTCATATGTCTGGGCACTGCTGGGATGCCTCTGCACCCACCCCTCATATGTCTGGGCACTGCTGGGAGTGATATGCACCCTCCCCCATGTCTCTGTCCACTGCTGGGAGTCCTCTGCAGCCACCCTCCCACCCACCCACCAACCCAGCCGCCCCCTTGGTGCAGTACACTGCTGTCCTGTGCATACACACACACCAATATACTGCTTATATGCTACAACAGGCCCTATGCCAACATTCGTGGCGTGTGTACGCCTTGTATCCATTCTGTACTGGTGCCGTAGGGGTACAGGTGGGATGGACCCTAACCCCGCATTCATAGGGTGTACGCGCCGTACCCACGCTGTGGGGCCGTGGGTACGGGCCGTACCACCATTGGGGTGGTGATGGAGGTGTACGCGCCGTACCCACGCTGTGGGGGCGTGGGTATGGCCCGTACCACCAGTGGAGTGGTGATGGAGGGGTACGCGCCGTACCCACGCTGTGGGGCCGTGGGTACGGGCCGTACCACCATTGGGGTGGTGATGGAGGTGTACGCGCCGTACCCATGCTGTGGGGGCGTGGGTACGGGCCGTACCACCAGTGGAGTGGTGATGGAGGGGTACGCGCCGTACCCACGCTGTGAGGCCTTGGGTACGGTGCGTACCCCTCCATCACCACTCCACTGGTGGTACGGCCCGTACCCACGCCCCCACAGCATGGGTACGTCGCGGTACACCTCCATCACCACTACAATGGTGGTACGGCCCGTACCTACACCCCCCAGAGCGTAGGTACGGGCCGTACCACCAGTGTAGTGGTGACGGGTACGCGTCCACGTCTGTTGTGGCGGTACGTGGGATTGGTGGACACGCCCCCCGATCTTCTTGATGTCAATATTCTGTCCCTACGATATTTAAAACTCAATATAAATGTACTTCGATATTTAGAAAATCGATATTTTGACTGTTCACCCGTTTTCTCAGGATGGAATTCTCCATAATGCATACACCTTTTCACTATTGCGCACACCGCTCAGTATTGGTGCTTTGTCCCTATGGCAGGCCCAGCAGAACCATCAGTGTGAATATTGTATTCATAGCTATCTAGAGGTATTACTTCATTAGGTAGAGGGTATTCTTGTTAGTACTGCAGGAAGGCATGTGTTTGTAGTGCAGAATCAAATCCATCATCTACATCTATTGCAGAAAGTGAGTTAGCCCACTGTATCCATCTTGGATGTAGAGCTTTAGAGTTTTGAACTCTTGCTCTGGTCACTGCCTCTAGAGTCAGTACCGGGGTCACAACAATAATATGTTTCCCTTGAGCCAGGGCTCGCTCTCTTACTGCAGCTGTCTGTACTGCTGTCAGTATTTTCTTAGTCAGTGCAAAACACATTTCAGCATGGGTATATAAATGCGATTTATATGGTATCCATACTGTGTCACCTTCAGTTTTGTTTTGTTTACACATGTGTGTAGGTGTTTGGAAGCTATCCTTTCTACTTTTACCAAAAGTAGAATTTCTGTATGTTCCTGCATCCAGTGTGTGCTTGAAAAGTCTCAACGAATCAGGTCATAGAAAGATTTGACCTGTTCTGCGTAATCTCGAAAGTATGTTCTGCCAAAAATCCTAATATGGATTGCAATCTCTTTAAAGTGCTTGGAACAACGAAAAGTTTTCTAAATAAATCGGTCACCAGGCTTTTGCCCTCAATTGACATCTCATATCCTAAAAACAGGACCCAAAGGTGGACGATTTTAGATTTTATTTAAATTAAATTTACAGCCCATGTGAGTAAACCTCATGATTAACCGGTCTACTCTAGCCATAAGGTCATCAGCCATCATCATCCTGAAATATATGGCATCAACATAAACAATGCCTGATCATCAAAATTTTCGAGTAGTTCTGTAACTCCCAGCAGTGGACAGAGACATGGGGTGGGTGCAGATGAATACCAGCAGTGTCCAGACATATGGGGGTGGGTGCACAGGACTCCCAGCAGTGGCCTGCAATATGAGGGGTGTGTGCAGATGAATACCAGCAGTGTCCAGACATGTGGGGGTAGGTGCACAGGACTCTCAGCAGTGGCCTGTAATATGAGAGGTGTGTGAAGATGAATACCAGCAGTGTCCAGACATATGGGGGTGGGTGCACAGGACTCCCAGCAGTGGACAGAGACATGGGGGTGGGTGCAGAGGACTCCCAGCAGTGGACAGAGACATGGGGGTGGGTGCATATGAATACCATCAGTGTCCAGACATATGGGGGTGGGTGCACAGGACTCCCAGCAGTGGCCTGCAATATGAGAGGTGTGTGAAGATGAATACCAGCAGTGTCCAGACATATGGGGGTGGGTGCACAGGACTCCCAGCAGTGGACAGAGACATGGGGGTGGGTGCAGAGGACACCCAGCAGTGGACAGAGACATGGGGGTGGGTGAAGATGAATACCAGCAGTGTCCAGACATATGGGGGTGGGTGCACATGACTCCCAGCAGTGGCCTGCAATATGAGGGGTGTGTGCAGATGAATACCAGCAGTGTCCAGACATATGGGGGTGGGTGCACAGGACTCCCAGCAGTGGACAGAGACATGGGGGTGGGTGCAGACGACTCCCAGCATTGGACAGAGACATGGGGGTGGGTGCAAAGGACTCCCAGCAGTGGCCTGCAATATGAGGGGTGTGTGAAGATGAATACCAGCAGTGTCCAGACATATGGGGGTGGGTGCACAGGACTCCCAGCAGTGGACAGAGACATGGGGGTGGGTGCAGAGGACACCCAGCAGTGGACAGAGACATGGGGGTGGGTGCAGATGAATACCATCAGTGTCCAGACATATGGGGGTGGGTGCACATGACTCCCAGCAGTGGCCTGCAATATGAGGGGTGTGTGCAGATGAATACCAGCAGTGTCCAGACATATGGGGGTGGGTGCACAGGACTCCCAGCAGTGGCCTGCAATATGAGGGGTGTGTGCAGATGAATACCAGCAGTGTCCAGACATATGGGGGTGGGTGCACAGGACTCCCAGCAGTGGACAGAGACATGGGGGTGGGTGCAGAGGACACCCAGCAGTGGACAGAGACATGGGGGTGGGTGCAGATGAATACCAGCAGTGTCCAGACATATGGGGGTGGGTGCACAGGACTCCCAGCAGTGGGCAGAGACATGGGGATGGGTGCAGAGGACTCCCAGCAGTGGACAGAGACATGGGGGTGGGTGCAGATGAATACCAGCAGTGTCCAGACATATGGGGTGGGTGCACAGGACTCCCAGCAGTGGACAGAGACATGGGGGGTGGGTGCAGAGGACTCCCAGCAGTGGACAGAGACATGGGGTGGGTGCAGACGACTCCCAGCAGTGGACAGAGACATGGGGTGGGTGCAGAGGACTCCCAGCAGTGGACAGAGACATGGGGGTGGGAGCAGAGGACTATCAGCAGTGGACAGAGACATGGGGGTGGGTGCAGATGAATACCAGTAGTGTCCAGACATATGGGGGTGGGTGCACAGGACTCCCAGCAGTGGCCTGCAATATGAGGGGTGTGTGTAGGTGAATACCAGCAGTGTCCAGACATATGGGGGTGGGTGCACAGGACTCCTAGCAGTGGACAGAGACATGGGGGTGGGTGCAGACGACTCCCAGCAGTGGACAGAGACATGGGGTGGGTGCAGACGACTCCCAGCAGTGGACAGAGACATGGGGTGGGTGCAGAGGACTCCCAGCAGTGGACAGAGACATGGGGGTGGGAGCAGAGGACTATCAGCAGTGGACAGAGACATGGGGGTGGGTGCAGATGAATACCAGTAGTGTCCAGACATATGGGGGTGGGTGCACAGGACTCCCAGCAGTGGCCTGCAATATGAGGGGTGTGTGTAGGTGAATACCAGCAGTGTCCAGACATATGGGGGTGGGTGCACAGGACTCCTAGCAGTGGACAGAGACATGGGGGTGGGTGCAGACGACTCCCAGCAGTGGACAGAGATATGGGGGCGTGTACATCAGATGACCACACCTACATGGTGGTATGGACGCATCCCTAACTTTGGACTATGATGATAGTGCTATGACAACACATCACTGACAGCAGTGTCCCACTCCCAGGAGGATGGATGTCTTTCACACACTGCATGACACACCACATGTGGGTGTGAGGACATATAACACATGCATACCCACCCATGGCGGATGCAGCACAATACACACCCTGATATCATGCCACAAGACTGTATAGTCATATAACTGCCTACAAAATTAAGATAGCCAAAGGGAACACACACTGTCACGCACATCCCAGGACTGATAGGAATGTCCAGGTGCTGGTCCAGCCACCAAGATGTTGTCTCTCATGGAGGGAATAGGGTGAAAGTCCCCTAGATACAATGCCCACAATTGTAAGTCAGGTGCCCAAATACCCTGCATAACAAGTACCATTTGTGTGGTAGGCCGTGATTACGCACATGCATAGTGCTGAAAAGGGGGAATTTGTCCATGAAGGCATTTCAACATACTCAAAACACAAGTACAGTGACTAGCAAGGATGGCACAGACGATTCAGCAGGAGACATCGGTGAGCAGGCATGGCCATTGTTGAAGGGATGCGTCACCAACAAAGGAAATGTTGACACAGGTCAGCACAACAATTGTGCAACTGTTTGCAGGGAAGATGTCAGGTGCCACAGAGGAAGGAACACTCCTTGGGACAATGTCTCTAAACAAAATTAACACACACTACCAATGATTCTTTGCAGAGACATTGTGATGGCACACAGATAACCATGGTCCACCTCATGACCATCATACAAAAACATTTCTCAGAACCCAAACACATTACCAGAACACCAACTCCAGGAGCCTCAGCACCAACATCAAGTACCTAAAATGCAATAGTGTTGAAGTAAAACTAAAGGCTTTATTCAGCACAAAAAAAGATTAGCAAAAATAGACTATTTACAGCGGCCAATGGCCAGTCCATATTTCAAGTCCAAGGGGGGACGTAGGGGACCGCGTCTACCCCTAGCTTGCCTGCACAAAGGAACCTCAAGGTTTGTCGACTGGGGGGGGCATCATCTGTGGCAGTTCGAGGCACCGCGGGGACAGGAGGGGGAAGGGTAGGTGTTGTGGGTGCAGGGGGGGATGTCTCCACCACAGGGGGTGGGTCAGCGCCGAAGGTGGCGGCGAGCTCGGTGCTGCACACCGCTGCCAGTGACTCCATCCAAACCCCTGCACCTGAGGGTTCCCCAGGGTCAACAAAGGGTGTGGTGGGTGAGGGATGGGGCGGAGCGCTCTTGGGGGAGGGGGTTGACCTGGTGGGGGACTCAACTCCCGTGCCCGGGGACTTCCTCACCCGCTTGTGGGGTGGTTGCTCAGTGGGGCCCAGGTCCAGGTCACCCATAAAGATCTCCTTGGGTGAGAGTTTGGCAGGGGAGCCAAGGGGAGTGGTTTTGGAGGAACAGGGTTGTGAGGACTGCGGACTGCGGACTGCGACTGTGGCTGCGTGTATGTCGTCTGACCTCAGACCCTGTGGGTGTGCCTACATCCCCCTGAGTGTGCATGCCAGGAGGTGTGTGCTTTGCCTTACTTGGGGGTGTGCTGGCTGTGTCTGGTGGGGTGCGTGCCCGTGATTGTCTGGGTGTGCGTTGGACAGGCATGGGAGAAGGAAGTGTGGATGGGTCTGGGGTGGGGGACGGAGCGCTGCAGGAGACTAACTGCTGCCGTCAGGGAAGAGTCCATGGACCACAGAATCCTGCGTTGGTCAGACATCGTTGCTGACATGCCCTCCATTAACGACACCATCTGTGTGAGCAGTGCAGTGTGTCCATGGAGGACATTCAGCACCGATGCCTGCCCAACCTGCAACTGCCGCAGTATGTCCACAGACTCTTCACTGAGGGCAGCAGGGGTGACAGGGGCAGGGGGTGCGGTGCCTGGGCCGAAGGAGACATGGTGGGCCTCTGCACGGACAGAAGGGACGGGAGCAACTGGGAGGGCGGAGATGGTAACGGAGGAGGCGGAGACAGATGTGGGGAAGCTGCCAGGTGGTGTTGCAGCCTCCGCCTACCCCAGGGGGTCAGCGTCGGACCCGTCAGCGTCGTAGCTGCATTCATGTCCAGACAGGTCCTCTGACTGACTCCCCTCACCCTCCGTGCCACTGGCTCCTCCTGACTCCACAGCACTGGTGGCACTGTCGCTGGGTCCCTCCTCCAGGTCCGTGCAGGTGTCTCCCTACGTTGTGGATGATGATGCTGTGGGCAAGGAGAAGAAACCAAAATGCATCAGTCACCTGTATACATCTGTCACATGAGCACAAAAAGCAATTGGTCACAGTGCATATCAGGCAATGCATCATGAGTAACAGCTAGATTACTCTGCACATATGTAAGCCAGGTACTGCCCAATTGGTAGACCTACTATGCCACTTGGACACAAGGAAAAAAAGAACACACCAGGCCACTACTTGAATGAGAAATACACTGAGAAGCTAGAGTCTGTGAATCGGTGAGCACAGCAATACAATGAAGTCATGCCACCTCTTGTTTACCCTGAAAGAAACAGTAGTGGTGCACCCAACGTAAACTGACACACCTCAATACTCAAGGTGTCACCACACTCATAGACCTGTAAGTACTTTGGAACACAAAACGAAAAAATGTTGGTACCTTGGGACTCATAATACTTTACACAATCAACATGTTTGGAATGTGCCAATTCGCCATTTCGCAAAAAGAACACTCATGTGCCTGCATGAAATATGTCTCACAAGGCACTGCACACAAAACTACATTTACACTGTCATTGAAGAAGCTGGCACCTTTTCTAAGAAGCCACTGTTAGAAATGAATGGTGTTGCAGAAAGTACATATACATGGGCCCACGGAGGTATGGATGTCTTGAGACTTGTTAGTTTGTATCACCAACAACAAAGGAGTCTCACAAAATCCAGACCACTGTGGGAACATGTATATGGAGTAACTGCAACACCATTTAATTCTAACAGTGGCTTCTTAGCAAAGGTGCCAGCGTGTTCCATGAAAGTGGAAATGTCGTTTGGTGTGCACTTCCTTGGGAGACATCTTTCATGCAGGCACATCAGTGTTCTCAACACAAATCATAAAATTACCACATTTAAAACATGAAGAACTGTTGACAAGGGCTGTGAGTGCAAAGGTACAATTGTTTTAGAGTAACAACTTGAATTATCTCAGTTGTCACATGGTCATCTGTCACCTGATTACACAGTTGGCTACACATATGACCTACTGCCTGTCATCTGGAGTGGCACCAATGTCCACACACAGGACAATGCATAAGCTACATGGCCTGCAATTGGGTTGTTAAAAAGCATAGCTGTACTGTGGAGACACCCTCATGGCAAGCCAGAATGTCCACACAGATGTCAGCACACAAAGTCCAAACTGCATTGCATCTGAACCAAACACAGGTGCCAAAAATGTATGAGCAGGAATCATGTTTTAGAAAAAATGACACAGGCTGCAAAGCACGAACATTAAGCACTGGCCAGCATCACAGGGGCACTGCACGGTGATCCTGTGTACAGCCAATTCTCACACACAGGTCAGACCTAGCAAGGAAAAATCAGGGGTGCCCATGTAGGCCTCTCCCGCACAACCACCCATACCTGAGTCAATGTGATTGATACTGATCAAGAAGTGACACCTCTTATTCAGGGTAACAAAAACAGTGCAGCAAAAATTGCTAGATTTATACATCACCTCCTGGGGCTGGCAACACATATTTGTGACAAACAACCAGCAACAGATTTTTGTGAATAGCCACACAGGCACTGCCCAGTGTGAGTATGCACAAGCAAAATGGTGTATCCCTGTCCAGTGGACACATGTAGCACACATTAGAAAAATACAAACTAGGCCAGGGACCAATGCCACAGAGGCAGACCTATGCTGAACCCACTGAGAATGTGCACAGTGTTGGATGACACACATGATTAGGAGGCCAGGGTGTCTCAGGGGACTGTAGTGGGCACACTGCTCCGTGTTCCTGGAATGAGCTGACTGTACCATGAGCAACCATCATGGCACTATGCATATCTCACACTCATGCACAGCATGTCTGAGGCCACCACATTGGTCATGCATGCTGCAAGGGTGTTCAGTTGAAACCTCACACTCCTATGTTGAGAATAATCATCAGTGCCAACAAATATGGACCCCCAACATAGTGAACAGGTCATGGCACAGGCAAGGTACCAACACAAGTCACAGACCCTCCTCCCACATGATGCAGAAAGCAATGTGCACTTAGATTTACTGGAACCTTAGATGACCATGTGCAAATGTGATTACACACAGACCAGGGGACACTTGTCAAGGAGGGGAAGGGATGAAAAAGAGCACCAGGTGACATTGGGAACAGAAAATGCACTGCACATATAAACTCTGAGAGTGTATCCAGGCTACAGAGCACTTCCAAAAGCTGGTGACACATAACACAACAAACAGCCATGTACCTACCCCCTCGTTGCTGCAGTCTCTCCTGTAACTGCCTATCAAGGTCAGGGAATACCACCGCCAGGACACGGGTCATGTGGGGGGTCAGGTGTCGGCGCCCGCTGATCCCCAGCTGGACCCGGGCGATCCGCCGGGTCCAGCACCGGATGTCCTGCCACCTTTTGCGGACCTGGGGCAGGCTCTAACTACGCTCCCCCGCAGATCTCACAGCCCTGACGATGTCCCTCCAGATCACCCCCTTCTCGTAGGCAGTTACCTGTCAGGATGACAAAGTGACACAACATCAATACACCTGCTCCATGTCCCAGAGACACACATTTGAACATCTTTAAAATGTTGAACAGGGCATAGGATGCTGACAGGAATTGCGTCATTCACAATAAGAAATTGACCTGTGTGCAAGCCCCAATGCACTACATGGCATTGAAAGTCAACAGGTGGCATGAGGGGTGCGACACACTCACTAATCATGGCACACACTGTGCAGCACATGCAACAGCAGGCTGATGGCCAGCACGTGTCAAGCAGTGACATGTCCCACTCCACTGACGCACCCTCAGCAGACTAGACAGACACACCCAGGTACAGATCACTCGCCTGTCAGTCACAACAGCGGATACAACCCTCACTCTGCACATGTGCCACTTGCCAGTGGGGTGTCACAGGCCAGGTCTGCAAGTCAGACACACAGCACGGCTTACTTGTCACATCAGATGGGTAGATCTGTTGCCTCCTCCATGCAGCTGTGGTGCAACACTTCACATAGACACTCACCCACATGACAAGGAACATTCACACACATCAATGTCCATGAGGTCGTACACATCATTTGAACACTCTCACCGCAGGTCCACTCAACTCATACACATCTGTGGGTACAGTCACCTGTCACACCGGGGCGACCACTGAATCACCTCAGGACCAAAGGAAAAAAAGCCACCAAGGATTTTCCAGGCTGAATGTGTCATGCACTATGCAGTGAATGTCACAGTAAGCACAATGCAAGTGAGGAGTGCACACAGGAACTACCTCATGCTCTGCATGAGAGACATAAGCATGTCCCCCCCCGGGACCCACTCTAAACAACATTGCATGTCTGTCACACCTGGACACAATGCCAGAAGTGACAGTCACACAAGAGTTGCATAGGGAAAGGTAGTGGAGTCAGCACTCACCTGCTCCCCTGGTCTCCCATACAGCTTGGGGTACTGTGGGAGGAGGACGTCCAGCAACGCCCCATTCTCTTCCAGGGTGAATGGCTGGGCCTTCTCCACAGTACGTGACATGGTCCAGAGGAAGCAGAGACAGCAGCAGTGTGATCGACTGGAAAGTTGTGCAGGCAAGTGCCCTCTCATGGGTTCTGGCTGCCTTATATCTGTCTTGCTGAGGGGCATTCATTGTGAGGAGTACATAGTGATTGATCAGACACATTTGCCTCGTACGTTTACTCCAATCCCTTTAAACATACACCTATGACACGCATTTGCATCGTTCAAATTTTGAGCATCATGTCAAGTCAACAACCACTTTGCAACATTGTATTTTTTGGCCAATTGACTGTTCCAGGACACCTGATGGACACATTTCAACTGAAAACTCAGTATCCATGACAACCAGCATGCATTTAGGGCCTAATACTTGTCCCTTATGTGTCCCCTATGTAATTTTGAAATCCACACACAGGTATGGTGCGTTTCACATGTACCCCTACGGCACAAGTACAATGGTGAAACGAAGCGTACACACGCGATGATTGCGGGTGTACGGTGCGTTTCACACGTACCCCTACGGCACAAGTACAATGGTGAAACGAAGCGTACACACGCGATGATTGCAGGTGTACGGTGCGTTTCACACGTACCCCTATGGCACAAGTACAATGGTGAAACGAAGCGTACACACGCGATGATTGCGGGTGTACGGTGCGTTTCACACGTACCTTTACGGCACAAGTACAATGGTGAAACAAAGCATACACACGCTATGCTTGTGGGTGTACGGTGCGTTTCACCCGTACCCCTACGGCACAAGTACAATGCTGAAACGAAGCGTACACACGCGATGATTGCGGGTGTACGGTGCGTTTCACACGTACCCCTATGGCACAAGTACAATAGTGAAACAAAGCGTACACACGCGATGATTGCGGGTGTACGGTGCATTTCACACGTACCCCTATGGCACAAGTACAATGGTGAAACGAGGCGTACACACGCAATGATTGCGGGTGTACGGTGCGTTTCACACGTACCCCCTACGGCACAAGTACAATAGTGAAACGAAGCGTACACACGCGATAATTGCGGGTGTACAGTGCATTTCACACACTTACAATGGTAATACAGGCGTACACATGCCAGGAATGGAGGGCTACGAGTCGCACAAGGATGTCCATCAAGTACTTGTCATTGAATACTTTCATGTGCAGGCCCTAGGTGTGTCAACCAGTGATATTGCACATGTCATCTCATCTAGTTTCACAATTGATGTGTGATGACCTGTGTACACATGTCATGTGTGATGGGGCACTATGTGGCACACATCACCTTGCCACTTGCCACATATGTGTCTATAGTCCAACTGTGTCATGCACAGCAGCAGTGGGATGGCACAGTCATCACCACCCGCGCCAGGGACAGGGACACTCTCTCAACTGACATGTCACGATCAGCGTGCCCCTATGTGACTATGTCAGGTGTGTGTCACGTGTTCACATAACCTTGCTGTTAGTGTTCCATCAACTGCATCTGCTGTTGGTGCATCCAACATGGGTCTGTGTGGAGATGGGCATGGCACACATCTACGCACACCATGCCACATGTGGATTCCCACGGCTGTAGGGTCTGTGTGCATCGGACATCATATTTTCCCAGGCATACATGTCTGTGTCGTCTCAATGGCTGTGTTTAATTGTTGTCACGTGTACCCCTTCATCGCAATGTGTGTCATATGTACATTTGACATTCCATGTGACCTGTGCGTGTGCCTTGCAGTCAACTGTCTGGATGAGATGACATCCTTCCAATGCAGCTATGTGGATGTGTGTCACTCCGGTGATATCTCTGGCTGTTCACTCAGACTTGCCCCCAGCTCATTTCAGGGCCTGTCATGTAGACTTGACAATCAACAGGTGTATCTGGCTTTTCGTAGGAGTGTCAGTAAGGTGGCATATGTGTCCTGGATGTATTGCACACACCAGACTCCATAGTTACCTGATGTGTAGTAGCAGTTTAGCATGTGCTATGTTCATTGACATTCATGTTGGCAGACTCTCAATCTTCATGATTCCTAACAATGTCTTGCAGGGCACCGCCTGTCCCAAGAACAATGCCAGACTTGGCTGCCATGAGGGAACGTGCCTGATCCGACGTTACAGATTCACTCAACAGTTGATTGAGGACTTGACCGACAGGCTGGCACCACACCTCCAACCGCAACACAGGTATCCTACTGCGCTGACCCCAAAGATGAAGGTGATGGCAGCCCTACATTTTGTTGCCACAGGTATGTTTCAATTGACCATAGCTGATGTTGGTGGGATGTCACAGACAATGTTTAGCCGTGTCCTGCGTGATGTTTTGGCAGCCATGTTGGAGCACCTTGATGAATTCATCAAATTTCCTACTCCTGGGGAGTTGACAGATGTCAAGGGTGATTTCTATGCCCTGGGAGGGATGCCCCATGTCATTGGGTCCATTGAAGGGACACATGTGGCTTTGGTACCACCACAGGCACAGGAGCAAGCCAATCGCAACCGTAAACATTACCACTCAATAAATGCCCTTGTGGTGTGTCTTGCTAACATGCAGAATTCCCATGTCTGTGCACGTTTTCCAGGATCAGCACACAATGCCTACATCATGAGGCATAGCAGGGTGCCACAAATGATGCTGCGGCTGCACAATGAGCGAGCATGTCTTGTTGGTGGGTATACTTTGTTGGTCCTGTGTGTTGCGGTATCTTTGGCTCTTACGGCATCTCCTGACCCACTTATTTACATGATGTTTCCATGTAGGGGACTCTGGATCTCCCAACATGCCATGGCTAATGACACCTCTCCGCAACCCAAGAACAGCTGCAGATCACAGGTACAACAATAAACACGGGCAGACCAGGCGAGTGATTGAGAGGACGTTTGACCTCCTAAAGAGCCGATTCCGGTGCCTTGACAAGACAGGCGGGTCCCTCCCATATGCACCGGAGAAGGTGTGCAAAATCTTCATTGTGTGCTGCATGCTGCAAAACATGGCCATTGAGAAGGCAGTGCCACTCATCCTTGATCCTGATGAGAAGCAACACCCACCCGTGGAGGATCCAGGGCTTGGTCACAAGGCAAGTGATGAGGAGGAGGAGGATGATATCCGGAGTCAGCTCATACGCAACTTCTTCTCATAATGGTGAGTCACTGGGTATGAGTGTGCAAGCTTGTAGCATTGAGTGGCATGTGTTGCAATGTGTGTGTCCAGCTGACTGAATGCAAAGTGACTTTGATGTGTGTACTGATGTGTCACTCGAGTGATGATGTCATGCCGCACAGTTTTGCGGAGAGACTTTCTTAGAAATTTGCATGTGTCCAACATTGTTCATGTTTCGTAACTGACCATGTGTGCGGCGAGATTTGTTTTAGGTGACTTCTTGTGTGTCTGTCATTCCCAGGTTTTTGCACCTGTTGTCTGCTCATGTCATCTTTGTCCTCCTGCTATTCCTCATGAGGTTTGCAACGTGTGCTGAATCAGCGTTCCATGCACGGACATGTGGAAATGTCAGTTTGGTAGGGATTGCGGCAAGGCTTTTTGGTGGTGGTACGGGTTGGGAATGTGTGGGGACTGCTTCTGTGCATGTTGTGGTACCATGCATACATGTCTTCTCACCATGGAGCATATAACATGTAGCATCACTCCCATGACATGATAGTCACCCTTCTTGACAGTTATCTGTAGTGGAGTGTGGAGTCTGATGAAGGCATCAATGTGCGTAAACCTTGCCTCTGAAACATTGCTGATGCTATGGGTGGACATAGTGTGGGACATCACAACAACTGGCTCTATGGTGATTTGCAGCATCTCCGTGTGCAGCAGGATGTGTTTGGATCATCCCCTTGACTTGTGTGCCAGTTAATTGGGATTTACAACATCCGTGTTGTGAAGGGGGGGGTCCAGCGTATGTCCCACATGCTCTGTCAACTGACCTGTGAGTCTGTTCGTATGGATGCATTTCCCTTTGTGTGAGTTTGTGCAATAAAGGTGTTCTGCACAATCCAAAGTGCCTCATCTCTGTCACTGCATATCTCTTGCCAGTTTGCATGCGTCATCTATGGCATAATTGTCAAAGATTGAGCATATGAGTGTATGTGTACTTCGGCAACATGCATGCATTTCTTCATGGCTAATAATCTCTATTGTGCATGAAGTACCTGGTTGTGTATGTATTTGTGCAGGTTGCTTCCCACGATGGGATGTCAACGCCTGCTGGCGGTGTGTCTCCTGTGCGCAGCTCCGCACTTTGTTGCCTGATCCTGTGGCCGTCATTTTTGTTGATTCTTCATACATTTTCTCGGAGTGACCCATGAGTAACCTGACACTCCTTCCTTTACATACACCTGTTGCACTGTGCCTTTCTGACCTCCTTGTCTTTGTGTGCTACTTTTTGCCTAGTTTCTAACCCCTTCTGCCTGCTACTGCCTCACCTGCGGCACCGCCCCATCGAGTGCCCTGATTCTGCATCCCACATGCCTCCAAAATGCTCCTCCCTTCCCCCTCCACATATTCTAAATGCAGCCAGCAGCTTGTCTGTGCCACTGTTGCACCAACGCCATGCCAAAGGCAGGACCGTCCGCACCTGCAACGTGCACAGTGCACGACCCTCTGGTCCTTGCATGACCCACGTCACACAACAGGCTCATGCTGCAGCCACCCTCCAAGCAATGTCCTCCAGACAATCAACTGCCTGCTATCAGGCAACCCCTAAGCGCACACACAACACCTTTGCATGCTGAGTGCGCAACTCCAACTGCCTACACAGCGCTGCCCCGCCTACCAGACCCTGTCAGAACAACCAGGTCATGTGCCTCCTACTCCACACCCGCTCCGTCCACAAGTATGACATTGGACTCTGTTACCTCCTCAACACAACGGCCCCACACATCACCTTCATGACAGTAACCTGGTCAAAAGCATCCTCAGCACACAACTTCTTCATTGCCAGCTCAGACGGATATAAGATCACCCGCAGGGACGGCAACAACAATCCCGGAGGATGAATTGCAGTTTATTCCCAAGTACACCCTCTAAGTCACAAATCCAGTTTTGCTCCAACCACCTGGCAACCCTCAGAGTAACAATCATCTACAGATCTCCAGGCCTACATCCACAATTCCGCAAAGCCATCAACACGTACATCTGCACGCACGCCCTCACCTCCACAGGCTACATGTGGCTGGGGGCCAGTAACTTCTTGCTGGAGGAGAACCACACCACCATCCAACATTGGTCCATCAACATTTGCATCCACGTCTCCGACAAGTAACACACTGGCCCACACACCGCTACCGATCCCCCAAAGATGCTTGACATAAGTCACCACAGACAAGCTGTGTGGGACACTCGAACCAACACCACCGCCACACCCTGCAACCTCACACACTGGATCAGCTACTGATCCAACATCTTGCCAAATTGACAGACTTTCCTGTGAAGCACAACAACAGTTAAGCCACCTGGGACAAGGCAGACCTACTGGACTCATACAGATCGAGCCGGACTCTTGTGCAAACCTTGCAACACAAAGTACCTTCATTTACCTTACAGCCCTGGAAAACGCCACACACTGCCATCACCATATCATCAGCAAGGACAAGTGGAGATCCGTCAGATAGGGCCGAGACACCAAAACACACAACATCAAGGAGCTCATCAGCATTGTGAGTGAACTGACAGCAGATCTCCATCCAAACGACACCCCACCCTTGCAAGGCAGATCACATCCCTTGCAACTTTCTACCACTGCAAGCTCATGGCCATACACGACAGCCTTGGCACACAGAGGCAGACAGCACTATTATCCGCGTGACAAACCCCCCTCAGGTTCTGGACTCCCGTCAGCAACAAATACACCACCTGGCTCATGTGCACCGTCCACTCTGGCTCTCCATCAGGCCCCTTCCCACACAACATCTCAACCACATCATTCCCCATCCTTGAAGCCCACGTCCAGGGCGTCCTGAATGTCTCATTTGAGTTTGCCACATTCCATGGGAGCTGGAGGCCCTTCTTCAACAACGGAGGGCAGTACCGCAGGATCTCCTGGAACATGACCCTGCTTCCCTTCCCAGCAAATGTCATCAGGAAGACACTCAAGGAGCGACTGACAAACTTCCTCCACGCAAACAGCTCCAGGCAACCGGAACCAGAACATCTTCCACAGTAATCACACCACTGCAACCGTCATCATTGCCATCACCAATGACAACTTAGCCCTACTCAACAATGGTGAGACCACCCCCTTGACCTCTCAACGGCATTGTACACCATGTGCTACCACACTGTCAGCTCACACATCTCCAACACTGGTATCCAGAGGAGGGCCCAGGATTAAATCACCAAGTAGCTCACCAACAAGACCCAGGGAGTCGGCCTCCACCCTGCAGCATGTAGTACACTGGGATCATGTGGCCCATGCCCCAGGGCTAATCTCTCAGCATGACGATCTTCAATGTCTCCATGACCCCCCTCTCCACCATCACATGCGCACACGACCTCATCATCATCTTGTATGCCATTGACACCCAGCTGCTCCTCAACCTCACCAAAGACCCAGCCATTGCCAGATCCAACTTTCAAGAAGGCATGAGATCCGTTGACGAATGGCTGACCATCAGGCACCTGAGGCTGGACTTGGACAGGACTGAGGTCATCATCCGAGGATTGTCCCCTTACGGCTGGGTCAACTCCTTGTGTCCCACTGGCCTGGGCACCGCACCAGCACCCAGTGGCCACGCACGCTAGCTGGTGTTCATCATGGACTCATCGCTCACACTGACCATGCAACTCAACACCATCTGTACCTCATGCTGCAACACCCTCCACATGCTGCAAATGATCCACAGATAGATCCACTCCAAGGCAAGACAGACCAGCCGGGTCAACTACAGCAACGCCCTCTACGGAGGAACAACAGCAAAACTGCAGGAGAAGTTGTCCACATCCAGGGTGCATCCGCACACCTCATCTTCAACATCCCCCGCCCCAGCCACATCACCGTCCACCTGAGATAGCTAGAATGGCTCACTGTCTGCTGCAGGATCACCTTCAGACTCCTGAACCACACTCAGGAGGCAGTCCACAACCCCAGACCTAAAACCGTCCTTGGACGTCTGTCTTCCAACACCCCGTTGGCCCAACTTCGTGCAGCCCACCTTGCCCTGGCCACCATTCATCACATCCACAGAACAACTGCATGCAGGAGATAGTTCTCCCACCTCGCAAAACAGACCTGGGACTCCCTCCCCGGGCACCTCTACATGACCCATGACCTCTACACCTTCATGATACTCTGGCAAATTGGTCTGTCTGAGCAGTATTGCAAGCCCCCCTCAGCAGCTTGAGGCCATCACGGGTGAGTATTGGGCTCCATGTCTGTATTTGGTGATACATTGTGACCCATGTGTGTCCTCGACCAGACTCAGATCCAAGTGTATGGATGGCTGGAGTTAGTTCCACACTCAGGCATACTTTGACATATCCCCACACGTATGTTGTGGACTCATGCTAAATGGCTGCAACATAAAATTACAATTATAATTTTTTTTATTATAGGTCTGGGGCGTGATTTGTGCACAGAAAAAGGTGCAATACAGGGACCATAGAATCCAAAGTTCACAGATGGGATCCTTGGCATTTGAAGTCATCAGAGTCCAGGCCACAGTGTTTGGCATAATTGGTCAGACTGTGACCAGCAAGTCCATGTGGCAGATGATGTCAGTCAATGAGGTGATGCTGTCGCACATGGAGGCCAGGTGCCAGGCCAGGTGACCTGGGAGATGTGGATGGTCCGCTGCCTCTCATGGTCTTTTCCGTGGACAACCCACCTTCCTCCGGGGACCCTCAGATGCAGGCCTTGACGATGCTTGGGATGCTCCGTCGGACGAATCCTCCTCCTCCTCCCTCCCTGTGGCTGGTGGTGGTCTTCGCGTCGTGGCACAGGGAGGGTTGCCCATGTTGTTGGCGATCCGACGGAGTGAATGGCTTATGTCCCTTTGCACCGCCAGGAGCTTAGCCAGTCTTGCCTCTATCTGTCCTTGGTGTTCTTGTTGACTGGCGTGTTGCTCGGCCTGCTGGTTCTTAATCTCTGTGAGGGTCACCACTGCCTGGCTGAACTCCCTGGTGTCACGCCGGTATGCGTCCATGATGTTGTCTATGTGTGACATACCGGTCCCTTCAGCTGGCTGGTCAAGTTCTCGCCTCCGCCTGCCTCCACTCCCACCACCCCTGCCCACATGAGCCTGGGCTACCGTTGTGGGCACATCGGGTATACGGGACCCCTGAGGGACGGCAGTGGCAGTGTTGTCTGCCTCCTCCTGGGTGCCCTGCGTACCTTGTCCCTCCTGGTCAGACTGTCTCAGGTGTTCACTGCGGACAGGGCTCCTCGGTGTCTCCTGGGATGTGGCAGGAATGGGGGTGGATGTTGGCGCAGATGTTCCTGAACCAGGTGCTGCAGGGGCTTGGACACCAGAGGGCCCAGGTCGGTTGGGGTCATCCGCGGAGTGTTGAGTGGCGTCGCTGCCGGTGGGATCAGGTTCCTCCCGAGCCTGGGACTGTGATTGTTCACCCCCATTGTTGGGGGGAGAATCATCACGTTGCCATGTGTGTGAGAGACAGACAATGTTAATGCTGTTTCATGCAACATCCATGTTTCATACACATTCAAGTTGCCACTGTTCCTCCAGGTAGTTGTAAGTGCCTAGCATTCTCCTCAATGTTCACTTGTCTGCTTGTGTAAGGGGTGTGTGTGACAAGGCTTGCTGGTGGGTGTAGTGTGATTTGGCACTGGGGCTCCCAGGTGATGTAGCTGTCTCCCCATGGAGCATGCTGCCATGACAGTGAGTGTGAATTCCTGTCCTAGACACCTGACCTTGTTGTCTTGGTGTTTGTGTTTGCACTGGTCACAGGAGGGCCTTGTGCTGCCTACACCCGGGCCAAGTGTCAGCTATCTTGTCAATACTTTCCCAATCCCTGTGCATTGCGCATGGTGCATGGATATGTACCTGGGCCATATGGGATGAGGGCAATTGTGTCTGATTTGGAGTTCAACAATGCGTTTTGTGACACCCACCCTCCCAGCATACGGGACATCCATTCTTGGGTTGGTGCTTCGTGTAGCATGGGACATAGCATGGCCTTGCTTTCTCAATGGGGCATACACGTTATTGGCATTAGAGTTGTTTTTGACTGTGGTTGTGGCCGGTGAGGGCTTGGGGGTAGTTGCGTGCATTTTGTGTAGTTGGGGTGTGGATGCCATTACCCCCATGTTACGTAAGTTCTTTGTGTACTCACCAGGCTCTGGAAGTCCTTGAAGTCCATGTACTCTCACCGGCAGAAGCAGTGCCATCACCTTCTCCTCCCAGGGATGGAAATGTACTGGTCTGCGGGGCCCACCCCCTCCAGTGATGTTGCTCTGGGCGTAGTCATCATTCATTTTTTGCTTGACCGCCCTCCGCAGATCGTACCACCTGGCTTGGCATTCAGTCCTGGTCCTTCTGATGGGTGCAACAGCATTCACCCTATCGACGATCCTCTGCCACAGGTGTGATTTTTCGGCTATGCTGGTCTGTCTGACCTGTGTTCCAAACAGCTGTGGCTCGACTCCGATGACTTCATTGACAAGGATCTCCAGCTCCTCCCTTGTGAACTTTGGATTCTTGTCTGTGGGCATGGTGTGGGGTGAGGGTGTGGATGGTTGTGGGTGTGTGGGTGTGAATGTGAAGTTGTGGGTCTGAATGTGAAGAGGGGGTATGTGTGAAGGAGGTTGTGTGAAGGTGTATATGTTAAGGTGGATGGGTGAAGCTGTTTGTGTGTGCTCTCTAGTTGCAGTGAGTCTGTTGCAAAGGCTCATGGTTTGTGTGTGTGGCCCTTTTTATTGGTCCATTTGTGGGTGGGCCTCCGTTTGAATTTTTGGTGGGTGTGTTATAAGGGGTGGTTGTGAGTTTGCCCCTCTGTTTGCCTGTTTGGATGTGGCCAGGTCAGTCATTTCCATGTTTTGTGCACTGTAGACGTGTTTTGTGGTGTTGTGCTGTTTTACATTGCCTATGTATGGTGCGTACATACGTGATGATGTTGTTGTGAGGTGCGTACATACGTGAGGGTGTTGTTGTGGGGTGCGTACATACGCGATGTTGAGGTACGCACCGTACATACGCGATGATGTTGTTATGAGGTGCGTACATACATGAGGATGTTGTTGTGGGGTGCGTACATAAGTGATGTTGGGGTACACACCGTACATACGTGATGATGTTGTGAGGTGCGTACATACGCGATGTTGGGGTACACACCGTACATACGCGATGATGTTGTGATGTTGGGGTACGCACCGTACATACGCAATGATGTTGTTGTAAGATGCGTACATACGCGATCTTGGGGTACGCACCGTACATACGCGATGATGTTGTTGTGAGGTGCGTACATACGCAATGTTGGTGTACGCACCGTACATACGCGATGATGTTGTTGTGGGGTGCGTACATACTTGATGTTGGGGTACACACCGTACATACGCGATGATGTTGTGGTGAGGTGCGTACATACGTGAGGTTGTTGTTGTGGGGTGCGTACATACGCGATGTTGGGGTACGCACCATACATACGCGATGATGTTGTTGTGAGGTGCGTACATACGTGAGGATGTTGTTGTGGGGTGTGTACATATGCGATGTTGGGGTACGCACCATACATACGCGATGATGTTGTTATGAGGTGCGTACATACGTGATGTTGGGGTATGCACCGTACATATGCGATGATGTTGTTGTGAGGTGCGTACATACGCAATGTTGGTGTACACACCATACATACGCGATGATGTTGTTGTGGGGTGCGTACATACGCGATGTTGGGGTACGCACCATACATATGCTATGATGTTGTGATGTTGGGGTACGCACCATACATACGCGATGATTTTGTTGTAAGGTGGGTACATTTTCCCAGGTTACAAGTCGTACAAAGTTTGCTTTGTAGCGGGTAAAGTCATTCCCTGTGTACGGGACATTTTCCATACGAATCCTAAATAGGAAAGCCGGTCTGGATCGTACTTGTACGGTCGGACTGTATTTTTAGGCTTCGTACGGAAAAGTGTCCGTGTCCGTCACGTGCAACTTTTCCAGATCGAATTCATACGGATCGGGCCAATCCGTATGTATTTTTCCCGTACGAATCATACTTCACGGGTGGGACGGGACTTGTACGATTCGTACGGGGAAATTTACGAATGCGAGTCGTACGGGAATAAAAAATACAGGATCGGAATCGGCCCCTATGTTTTTGCAGAAAATACATTTGAGATGTCTAGCATTGCTTTGAATCAATTCCGCACAAGGTTATTCATTAGTGGGCCAAGAGTCTGGTGCTTTCTTAGAGTTATCCTTTCTGAATTACTATTCTACTGCTGTTTCTCAGGTGTGGATCCCAAACTATCTCTACCATGCGTAGCATAGGTTTCATCAATAATTTTAGGTAACTTACGCTCCTGCTGTGTGGGAGTCAAATCCCTCAGGTGTTGGTGTGTAGCTAACGCTGATGCTCCTCCTTTAATATTGATCAAAATCATAGCAGATACTGTGGCAAAGTTGCCCATCAGTTTCATCCCATGGTCCACGGCAGGTGCTGCCCTGTACTCATTCTCGATCTGTTTCAGCACTTCAGGCAGAACAGCCAGAGGCGGGGTACCATGTGTTCTGGTATATATTGCAGAAGAGACTGTACCCTAAGTTCCACAGTCCTCTATATATGGAGCCATCCCCATCAACAAGCAAATTGCCAATATTCTATATTTTTCCTGCTGGCCTGTATAAGGAAATACTGCTTCAACCTGATTTGTTTATGCACAATTCAAAACGGAATTTCTTCCCTTTTGGTGGAAACCTTACACATGACTGCATTCAGTGTTTGTGTGATAGTGCCCGGTGTAACCAACTGTGACGGTGCAGCTTGAGCAACCCACGCAGGAGTAAGTGTTAATATTCTCATTAAGAACTGTGTAAGGCATCTGTATATTATTACAATATTATTATATAATCCCTACAAATGAGCTGCGGTCAAATTAATAATACCAGGATGCGATGTGTTTCTGGCTAGGACTGGTCATGTCCCCCCCTCATTGCTGAGTGGTCCCAGTCTCAGGTTTGCTATAGTGTGTGGGAGGACACCTTTAAACCATTTAGTATGCTCTTGATAAGCGATAGGAACTTCTATTGCCTCATCTGGAGTGTATTCATTTGGTATTTCATCCTCAGTGTATGTGTGAAATACTCATATTACAGCATCTGCAGCTGGGAATGCAACCCAAAAATAAAACCCCTCTGTTCTATATGCTTCATGTGCCTCAACCACGAAGGTAACGTCCCCACCATCTAGAGTGAGACCATTTTGGAGTAGTTTTTGAGTAACTGCATATCTGCAGTTCTCAGTGATGTTTTGTGCCATGGATTCTAAAATGAATTACATAGGTGGATTTCACAGTGGGAATTAGATCCTTTTAAGCTTGAATTACCAACAGACAATACAAGGAATATACCTACTCATCTGAGGAGGATATTCTCTACCACCACAGACACCTCTGGCTAAATGGTTTGTAGGGGTCTCTGAGAGGACACGATTGAACTACTCAGTAGATGCATTCAAAATATGAAGCCAACCAATGTTGGCAGCACCATGTTGTGTACTTTGCACTAATAAGTAGATTGTGGACAGCATAAACATTGGGATGGTGCCAAACAGGTTCAGTAAACCCGCAAGATATGTTGTCCCTTAGACCAGCTATCTTACAGTGCCACCATAAACCCCCCTAAACCTAGACAGGTAACGAACAGTTCTGTCATCTACTGAACATGACAATCCTTTTCCCTCAGGAACCGTGGTGATTGACCTAGAACCTTTCACTCATACACTTGTGCTCTCTTCTGCTCAGAGAAATATACAAAGAATACACAGAGGGATGCTTTCAATATGTATTTAACTAATGTGATTTTTGTATAGAATATATGTGATGCAATAGACAGAATTAGATGAAAATTATAATAAGTGTCAGGACAGTGACTAGAGTAAAAAAAGTTCCCCTTTCGCGCTGAGACAATGTATATATGCAAGCATCCAAAATAATATAACAGTCTGCCGTACTCCTACAATGCAGACCCTAACCTATGTGTCCAGAGTGAATGTCTCTTTGCTGCCAAGAATCCCTTTATGTATGATCCAACAACATTACCTAGTGGGTAAGAATGTAGGACCCGTCTTGGTCACAATCTGGACACCCCTCACGGAGATGTCAGTCAGCTGCTGGGCGAAAGCATCAGCTTGTAGAGACCTCTCAAAGTCAGAAGAAGTCTATGCCCGGGGGGAGTTTCACTTCGTGGCATTCCACAGAGTTACTGAAAAACTCTGCGAGATCCCGCAGAGTTCCGCGGGTGGAGAAAACATAAACATCAGTCATCATTATGATTATGCAAGGTAGCAGTATTTTGAGCAAACAAAAGCACAAACAGTGTTTTCATATTCTGGATAGCAGGGTCTGGGCACTGGGGATAATCCAATCTGGGAAGAGGTCAGCAGTCTGCGTCTTCCTGAAACAATACCAAAGTGTTCATGCCTAGAGCTAGTCTTATCCCTGCTGCGCATATGCGGGGGGCACTGTGCCACCCACGGGCACACCAATTATAACTTGTGCTGTTAAAATTACGCTCACACAGAGCCCTTAAATTATGCATTTGGCTACCATGTCCCAGAACTACCCAGTGCTTGAGCTCTTTTGTCAAGTGTTTTCCCACCACCTATACAGTTGTACATTTAGGGCCAGATGTACGACCATTGTGACTTGCGAGTCGCAAACTGCGACAAATTGTGAGTTGCAATTTGCGAGTCGCAAATCACAATGTACAACAGTGTCTGAGACACTGTTAGCGATAACTAATGGCGTCGCAAATTGCATGCCTCATGCATATTAATGAGGCACTCGTAATTTGCGACCCCATTAGGAATGGCTGGCCCTCCCAGGGATGGTGGTCTGCTGGGCTCAGCAGATCTCCATGTCTGGGACTGCTTTTAAATAAAGCAGTTTTTCTATGCAGCTCTTTTTCCTTAAAGGAAAATAGGATGCATTTAAAAAAAGAAAAATGAAACGTTTTTTGTTTCTTTATTTAAGGGCAGGTAGTGGTCCCTGGGACCACTGCCTGCCCCTAAAAAATATTTTCCCCTTTATTCAGAAAGGGGAAGGGGTCCCCTAGGGACCCCTTCCCAATTGCGAGTGCTTTTCAACCCTCTTGAAGAGGGTGTAAAACTGCAGTGTTTTACGACTGCAATTGCAGTCTCAAATTATTCTTACATGTCTTGTGGGGTCACAATTAGGAAGGGAACGCCCCTTTCCTAATAGCGAGTAGCAAAACACTATTTTGCGAGTCGCACATTTTTGCGAATTGCAAAATAGGGTTTGTACATGGCCCACATGATTTTTCATGCGCAAACAGGTCTAAAACCCATTTTTGCATAAAAAATCAGTCGTACATCTGGCCCTTACATCTCTGGTAGGGCATTTTCAGAGGAGTGAAATGACTTTGGATAAAACTAAAAAACAATTGTCAGTGCTGTTTCTACATACGTATTTACATCCCATTTACATTTTTATATGTACAAATTATTAGTTTGCATATATTCAGGCATACCCCTGCAGTACTTTCTGGCTTCTTTAAAAGTTAAAAAATCAAAAATCCAAACTGGCCTAAATCCAGGGGTTAGTACTGAGCTTTAGCCTTAATACTGCTTCCTGTCTCCTCCACCATGTGTTTTTCACCTCATACTTGGTGAGACAATCAAATGCTTGAAAGAGTGCTTCCCCAGATCACTGAATTAATATAAGCCATCAAACAATTACATGACACTCACTAGCATTGTTGTCCATTCAAACCCCCTTTAATTAGTGGGTCCAGTGAGCAAAATACAAACACAGCACTTGCCTGCTGAGACCACGACCCTCCAGGGCTGTGTTTTTTTGGGACGACAGGACGACAGTACCTCATTATTCGTGGCTGCTGGGTAAGCGCCATGCCTGATGAGCTCTTTCCCAGTGTACACTGCACTTTCCTTCTCTCCGTGGTCTGACGGCTGTTCCTCTTTGCCCGCATTACTCTTCTACTCCACGTTGTCCTCCAGAATTCTCGCGTAGGCCAGCATATCTTCTTCTGTTTTCCCATTACCGTCACCATCCGTCCTTTCCTCCAAACATTAGCCTTTCCAGAGTACCTCGTCTTTGATCCCCGCCCAGTCCTCCACAACTCCAGAAAGTTCCTGCTCCTGCAACTGCAATGCTCTTCTCACTCTAAGTTGACTGCAGTTTGTGGGCAATCTTTCAAGTCCAGAGACTATCCTCCCTTTCTTCATCACAAAGGGGTGATGGCAGGTAAACTCTGCTCTGCAGGCGGCTGCTGAGTTTTTTTGCTGAATTCCGCACTCCAAGCTGAGCATGGAGTGGCAAAACTCCATGAACTCTGCGGCGGAGCGAAGTTTGCTGCCCACCCCTACAGAAGTACCTTCTCTGACTCTACCTGAAAGATGTTTCTTTATAGAAAAAGGCATCCTTGTCTTGGGCTGAGATTGTGATCAGGCTGCCATTGTTTGTATGCTACGGATAGGTGTGTCACTGTATGAACAAGAATAACAATCACATTTGCACAACATACGTGTAGGCCTTGTACATATTGCCATGGCAATATGATAGCGTTCTTGCGAAATTGACTTGTGTAAAGGAGGTCAGTGTTCTAGGAAACTAACCCAAAGTGTCATGAATGCAAATGTGTGTCAAAAGCCGATGTGTAAAGTGAAGGCAACATTAGGAGAGCCCTCTGTTCATGTAAAATGGCAACATTTCCTCCTAGGCCTAACTGAGGCACATGACACCCACTCCTAGAACATAAGTCGACTAAAAAGCTAACTAAAGCTAAATATCTTACTACTAAAATGCAATAGCATTTGTGAAGGAGATTGATTAAAAATTACATGTTGAAAAAAATAAGAAAAAAATCTTAAAAAGGCACCTATGCTATTCTGATACCCAAAGCATTAAAAAAAAGTCATATGTTGTTACAAATTTTAAAAGATATAAAATGTGATCAATTTAAGACAATTTGGTATATTAAAATTAGGCAGAATAAAAAGTTTCCACCAAATGGAATAACCAGATGTTTATCTGTTCCAAGTGGTAGAAGAAACATTTCTGTTCCCAGCATCCGCAGGCGATGATCCAAGAGGCACACCTCAGAGCTCAGTGTGGCCTAACTGAGACAATTGATAACATTTGACACACTTTTGCTTGGTGGGATTGTGTGTCTCAATTCAAAATAAAAAATCTGCATTTGGTAACAAAACGTGATTATCTTCAGAAAGTGGAACAATGACTTTTAGTCACAAGGGGATTTATTATGAGTGCTACGGTAATACAGCCGGTAATCCTACTCAGTCAATAGGATGGAATTACCAGAGATTACAGGTGGGCTCCTTAGAGTCCCCCAAAAAATGAGGAATTGCTAGGGGAGTAAATGATTCCAATCTTGATTCTCTGATTAAATCTAATTTTCCTCATTTTGGCGTGCAGAATCTCTGGGTGAAACACCATATATCAGTAGGGAAGGTGTTGGATATTAAATCAAACACCTTCTGCCTCCTACCGCAAGTTGTAATGACGTGCGTTGTAATAGTATGCAATGTAACAACGCGGTCGCTGTAATGACCACGTTGTAATGGCATGGGTTGTATTGCATGCGTGGAAAACGATGTTTACCCTTAAAACTCTTACCATCCCCATCAGAATTAAAAGGCCACTAAAGTTGAGGTCCAAAGTGTTTACATTGCCGATATTTAACCCCTTCCATGCGGCGCGAATTCCGCCGCGGTGCTGACCGTTTCTTGCGCGGGCGGGCTCATGACGGAACGGTTCCGTCATGAGCACAGCTCAACCGACGCTCATGACGGAACCGTTCCGTCATGAGCATGGAAGGGGTTAAAGTTGGTATTTGAGCGACAGGTAATCCTTTGTTTGGTTTATTACTGATCTTGGTCCCTTGGTACCAAAGAGCACATACTACTAAGGCTGTTGTTTTTTGACTTGTCATAAGACATCAAGTTATTGGTTGAGAGGGGTGGAAGCCCCAATCAAACAACAACCACAATCCTTGTCAGAGTGAACCATAAGCAATCACAAAATTAACCTGTACTTAACCCTTTGGTGGCTTGGAACAAAGCAGTCAGGCTTAATTTAGAGGCAATGCGTAAAGTATTTATGCAGCACTCAAACAGTAATAAAGTTCAAAGACAACACAAGAAAAATTCCACACCATTTTAGAAAAATAGAGGCGAATATAATTAATGAAATGATACCATAATAACAAAAATCCAGTGGAACAGGAGAGATTGAATTTTAAAGGTGTAAGTAAAAATATCACTAAAAGGTTAAAGCAGCAACAGGGGGCTTCAGGTTGCATTCGACCAGGACAAAGTCATAAGTTCAGGCTGACCATGATGGAGCTCAGGCTGGGCACAGGACCAAGTTCGGCCAGCAGGGAGTTGTACCTTTAATGCAAGGTTTAGGTGGCATTGTGGGCCCTTGCATCGCTCTGCATTGGTTCGAAGGAAGCTTTCAGCTGTATGACGAGGCTATGCAGTGCTTCACATGGTTCAGCGTCGGATCCAGTGAAGCTTTTTTGGCGGGCTCTGCATGGCTTTGTGGGATCCTGCTTTGCTCTAGATCTCATGGAGTCTACAGTTAGGCAAGGAGGTGTGCTCTTTGATCCCAGCCAATCACCCAAGACCTTAGGGGCACTTCCTGAGGCTCAGGATTCCCTTCAGCAGAGGCTAGCAGCAGGGCTTAGGCAGGTCTAGGAAGGTCCAGTTGGTGCTGGTCAGCTGGGAAATAGAAGGGCAGACCTCTGGTAGCTTGTTGCATCCCATTAGCTTAAACAGGTGGTCAGCCAACTGACATCTGGAGGCACTTTGGGTAGCCTGTGATCAAGACATCAGGTTCAAACATCCTTCTTCAGGCTTCAAGGAGGACCTTTAGGTCGCAGGAGAGTCCTTCTGGCAGCCGAGCTGTTCTTCTTCTGACTCTTTCACAGGTCTGAGAGTATACTAAATTCAGGTTCTCAGAGTGCCACTTTTATCCCCAGTACCAGCCTATAGGTGGGGTATGCCTGCTTTCTCTAATATTCCACTTATCCTGGGTTTGACTCCAGACTGGCTAGGTTTAGAAAAATCTGGCAGTCCTCTGTTTTAGCTGCATTGTCAGTGGCAGGGTAAGCAGCCCTTATGAATTAGGAGGAGCTGTCCATTTGAAGGTTTGGGATGTTGAGTGTGATCCCCCAGGACATCCTGCTCAGGGCATAAAAAAGCACTTTTATGACTACGTCTGGGAGAAATACACAAAACATCAAAGGATAGCCATTCACAGCAATTCCCAATCATGACACTCTGGACACTGGCGAAGAGGCACATTTGGCTTAGGCAGAAAAATGCCAACTTTCAAAAAGCGGCATTTTCAGAATAGTGATTTAATATTCAACTATACCATTTAGGAGTATTTTACACTGCAATTATTTTCAGTGTTAACAGTACTTTTCTATCTGGTACCAATCTAAAGTTAGCATTTATTAAATTTAATAAGGAATCCCAGTGTTAGGCTATGGGAGGGATGGCCCTTACAATGGTGAAACATGAGAGGAAATGAAAAAAGTAAGTGCACTTGCCCTACTTTTTAAATACAGTACACCACGACCTAGGAGGCCGTAGAGCCTGTCTTATGGGTGATTTATGATTATAAAAAGGGATGGGTTAGGACTGGCATAACGTTTATCTTGCCTGGTCAAAACAGCAGTTTAGAACTGCACGCTTAAGCCGCAGTGGCAGGCCTGAAGAATGTTTTACTGAGCTACTTTAGTGGATGGCACAATGGGTGCTGCTATCCACTGATAGCATTTAATTTACAGGCCTTGGGTACAGGTAGTACCATTTACTAGGGACTTACAAGTTAATTAAATGTGCCATTTATGTATCGTCCAATTTTACCATGTTAGAAGCAGAGAGCACTGGTTAGCAGGGGTAAGTCATAATGCCAACAAAAACGAGGTTAGTAACAAAAGGGAAACATTTGGGTGTGACCCTGCCTAGAGGACCTGGTCCTACATTAACCCCTTCAAGCTTAGAGCTATTGTAGACATACATTGATGGACTTCCCTGCTTAGGCGATAGAACTTGGACATTACCATCTTTTGTAGTGGCATCTGTCAGTTCTAAGCCCATCCAAGCCTAAATGTATACCCTGTGCATTATCCTTAGGGGGTTACTACACTAACCCATGGGGATCCCTTCTCCTCATCTATGGACCCTCTGTGAAGCTCCTGACCTTTTGTTGTTCACAAATGCATCCCAGTAGGCAGACCATACCACCATGGCGATAAGGTGATATGGCCAATTCCACTCCCTGGGTCAGACAGTTCTACCCGCTGTTCCTGGGGCTACCTCTCCCTAAGGCCACATTAGCCAAGCTTTTAAAGTTCCCACCAGTGGGTGATTTCTTGGGATAGGCAAAGTCCCTGTGTCATTGTCCTGAGAACAATCAAAACAATGGGGTTGGAAATGAGGTGCCATGAGCCACCCACTGTTTACCCGAAGGGGCGTGGAAACCTTTTCCTCCCAACTTATTCAGGGACCTGCTTGTGTCACCTTGGACCCCCTCACTCTACAGGGGGAAACCTGAACCACTCTTCTTAGGGTGGTCTCTCCTGTGTACCTTACTGTGGACCCTAATGGTGAGTCAGCAGTTCGCATCATTGGCCAGCTCCCTAGGATTAATGAGCTTGCTAAGTATTAGGTATTGGCAAAGCTTTGGAAAACAGTGACTGGAAATGTATATTCTTGAAAAAAGATTTACAGGTCCTAATAATTGTTGACCTCACTACAGTTCACCCAATCATCTAGTCCCTTTCTGAGATACTCAAGTACACTAATGACTGGTGGGGCACATTCAGGCTGTCCCTGAACTTCAACCTCTACTTCTCAGCAGTGAGTCCATATTTTCTGACAAAGGCTGATTTCAAAGGAGGGTAGTTCATCCTATCATCCTTCTCTGGAGCCAACCAAGATTCCATCCCTTTTGTGGGTATGTGCCTCCAAAGACTGGTTCCCCAATTCTCCTCAGAGACCCTGTGCATCTCTAGGGCTACATCATGGTCCTCAAACCACTTATGAATTCCCCCACTACAAAGCCAGGTAGCCGGTCTTTAGGTATTTGGATTATGCTTTCTCCATGGCACACTGGGATGTTGCTGTGAATACTGTTGCTGCAAGAGTGGTGTATCTGGTCCTTTCTGGTCCTGTAAAGTCTCTGTGGCCCAAGAGGTAGCATTATTGTATGTTTAGCTCTGTGTCTTTTACATGTGAATGGGGGATTTATATAACTTTTGATATATCATATTTGTCCTATCAAAGTAAATTTACAGTATATACAATTGACTGAATCTCTACTTGGAAGGGGAAGAGTGAAAAAATGAAATGAAATGTCAAAATGAAGAAAGATACTTTATACATTTTGAAAAATTATAGGCCATGGGAAATTGCTTATTCAGATTTGTAACTGCCTATAATAGCTACAGCTATTTGGCAAATTTTAGTGAAAGTGAGATTGCACTGTTTTAGTGCAATATTTTAAAACTATGAAGTTTGAGAGAAATACATTTTAAAGATACCTGTGTAGTTGCACAAATCTGAGGAATTTCCCACCTCATTCAGAAGTACGATTTTTTCCAAATTTCCTCTTGGCTCGTATAGTTTGGACAGGGCATCACACTGCATGGTTTTCTGTTTTCTTGCTGTCACCTGAGTGGCAGCAGCAAATGAAAAGGTTCACTGCTCAGCTGTATCATCTACTATACAAATTCGCAAGGAGCACTGTTTCTACTATGCTTTTGCTCTAAGTCGACATTTGACAGATTTGCAATAAGGATAATGGTGGTATACCAAGTCATAGTTTGTTTGGTAAGTTAGATACTGTAGACAAACAGTGCATTTTATTCCAGTGTTTATGAAGTGCTTACTTCATGTGGGGCACTGTAGATCTTACTTACAATGGGCAGAAAGCTACATTATGTCGGGTGCATGATTGGAAGGGTGCTGTCTTATTTCTTTTGTGGGAAGTGTCTCCATGTTGTGCGTGATGACCAGCAAGGTGTGGTCATTGTATAATGGAACACTGTGCATATCCTTGTAGTGGATGAAGAGTGTCAGAGATAGATACAGTGATTCTAGATTTCAGTAAGCTGGCATTTATGAGCAGCTCTAAAGATCCGTTTATGGTCATTCTTATGATCACTGTATACTTAGCTGGTTATTGCACTCGGTTGTCCAATCTGATAATTTGTTAAATGTTTAAGGTCCTGAGCAGGTATGACTGGAAAGAGAAGTGGTGAGGTGATCTGCTGGGATGAACTTTGCTATCATCCTCCCATATCTGAATGTCATGGTGAGATGTAAGGAAGTGGTCATAGGATGCAGCTAGTTGGGACTAAGGGTGGCTGGTAGACTCCGCACTCCAGTTGGAGCACGGAGTTTAAGAAAATCTCCACCAAACCGCAGTGTGGCAAGTTTTCCTCAGATTCAGCTCGCGAATGGTAAGTTGGATAGTGAGAGCTAGACCACCTCCCGGCAAGATATCTCAAAGTGGGCGGTTGCTACAGGTTGCTACAAATGACGTTGAGAAAGCTGCCGCTCACATTGAAAAAGCTTCTGCTTGAGTAGAGAATCTGGTATTATACATGGTTAAATGCAACTGGTAGGTCCAATAGAAATATTGCAGCCACTCCTTTCTTATCCACTTTGAGTTTTAGGTCATCCCAAATGGCTCTCATGGCTAATTCTGTACCTCGGCCTGGTCTCAAGCCAGACTTTGGTTTGACATCAAGTCAGTTTCTTCTGTAAATTTTTAAAGTTGAGTGAACATGGCTCTTTCAAATATTTTTCCCAAGAATGGGAAATTTGAGGTAGATTTGTAGTGTGTTGGGCCAAAATCCTCAGGGTTTTTCTTTTTGAGGAGTGGTCTAAAGTAAGATGTTTTTAGTTCAGGTGGGAATGAACCTAAATCCATAGACTTGTTGAGCACATTTCTAACTACCTAGCCTGGACAGATTGTTTGATGGACATCTTTAAACAGTTTTGCAGGTGCTGCATCTGAGGGTGATCCTGATGGACTGCTTGCAGTGATAATGTTGAGAGAATCAGTTTCTGAGAAGGTATTGAAAGTATGTTATGGTGGAAGATTGCCTTTGTCTCTTTCAATGGTTTTAGTGTCATATGTGTGGGATGATGTTTAATGTGTTCTTCTTAAGGTCATTTTCCCTCTTTCTAATTTTTAGATCAATTTCATGGAGCTTTTGTCACAGAAGTCTTGCAATTGTAGTGTTTCCATTTTTTGACACTCTGAATTGCATATTTCAGCTTGAATCTTGTGGAGTTCCTTGGAAGGGCAGCTTGTTTCAGGTATTTGTGTGGAGTAGAGTTGTCTCTTTGTGGTTCTGATGGCTCTCTAGGCTGTAGGATGTGTTATAGTGGCATAGTGTGATTTTGTGTTTTTCATCTCTTGATTTTCTCCATTTGCGTTGTAATATGTGGAGTTGTGTTTTGCTTCTTTTGATGTTATGCTATGTTATGTTATATAAATTTATAGAGTGCAGCGGTTACACAAAGGTGTCCTTGAGAAATTCTTTTTGTGGTTAACCCTGAATGTGGTTTTGTTCAATACAGTGGGAATCCAGTTGTAGAAGGTGTGTAAGCCTTCAGGTCACTTATTTATTGGGGTTCTTCCAAGATGGGAGTTGACTTTATGGAGGTCTACCTTTTCCATTATCTGTATGAGCGTTTTTTGTTGTTGGTTTTTGATGTTTTAGTAGTGTTGTAGTTTATAGATATGTTGGTCCTGAAAGTGAAGATGGTGAGGCCATTCCAGTTTACTGGGGAGGGGTCTGTCACTGTGGCCTGTACAAAGAGTACAAATAATATGACATCTAATGTGTCCACCCGAGAGGGATTTTGGCCAGAAACAATTTGTTGGTAGCTGAATGCCTCAAACTTGTTTGTGATAGCTGTGGCTGTAGTTATAGTCTTCTAGTCAAGCCATATATAGAGGTCTGCTAGGTTGAGTAGGTCTGGGTGGTTCAGATGAGCCTTGTTCACTCTATCTAGTAAGACTCTTTAAAGGTTGTATTACTGGGTGGCAGTGCATATATACATATATTACAAGGAAGAAATAAGTGGTAGTTGGATTTGGGTGACATCTTAGCCTCAAGGATTCACGGCCATACATGATGATGTTTTTGATGTGCTATATTTAGTGATCTTTTTTTATGGATAACATTCATGCGTTCTCCAATTTTACCAATACAATTTTTGTTGATGATATGAAATTCATGTGGGGTGGCTTTGTGGCATTTGGGTGCAGAGTCTTTACTGAGCCATGTTTCTCTAACAAAGGTGAGGTCTGATATGGGTTCTGAGATTAGATGAAAAATATTGAAGCAGTTATTGTTCATGGATCTTGCATTGAAGAGTAAGCATTTTCGTTGTTGTGTTTCTTTCCTCTTAATGTCATGATGCTTTAAGGTGGATGTGTGGCTTACTATGGGAGTAGGACCTTGGGCATAGGAGATATTTATGTGAGTAGGTTGAAGAGGTAATCTGGTTGCAGCTTGGGTAGAGGTGTGCGGTTGATTGCTGAGCCAGAGAATATTGAGGTTTGAGAGTTGTTTGCAGGGGATTTTTGAGAGCAGGACTGATGTTGTAGCTTCTGTATTGTCTGATGATTTACTGGATGTGACATGCTCTGGGCATCATCTTCCTCACACAAACCTGGCTAAACCCTGACTCCGTACCAGACATCACCCACCGCCATCCCGAAAGTTACAATTTAACACACCGGGACCAAACCAACAAGCACGGAGGCGGTATAGACATCATCTACAGGGACACCATCCGCTGCACAACTTCCCCTGACGACCCGACACCAGTAATTGAACCCCTCAACTTCCAATTCCACACAAACAGAAAAAGCACCATCAGAGGTACCCTTGCCTACAGACCCCCAGGACCTTCTGCAGTGCCACTACAGAACTCACCTCCCCGCTCGCAATTGACTCAGAGCACTACATCTTCCTAGAGGACCTCAACTTCCATCTCAATGACCCCAGTGATGCCAACTCCACTGACCTACTGGAAAGCATGAGTAGCATCGGCCTCACACAGTTCGTAATCGACCCTACCCACATTGCAGGACACATGCTTGAGCCCATCTTTACCTCCAGTAACAGTGTCAGGTACAGCCACACCTCACCATTCACCTGGTCCAACCACCACAGCGTACACTTCACCATCTTAGGACCCTCCCCAGCACCATGCCCCCCCATATCCACACGAAGAGACTGGAAAAAGGTATGTTATGTTATGTTAGATCAATTTGTTACGTGCACAGATACTCAAAAGAGTGTCCCGGCATGAACTAAGTAAAGGAGACATAGGCTAAGACATTATTCAAAACGAAGAGTTTTTAACTTTTTTAAAAAAATCACAGGATCTTGAGTGCAACGAAGTGCCAAAGGAAGAGCATTCCAGGCCAGAGTGGCCTTGCGCACAAAAGAGCTCCCACCCAAACTCTGACGTGTAAATCTAGGTGTCAACATCAGAAATTGGGAGGAGGACCTCAGCTGTCTCCGGGGGACGTAAAAAGCAAGCCTCTTCTGAAGATATAAAGGGCCAAGGCCATACAGGGCCCTATGGGAATAGGAGGAAGCCCGAAATGCCCATATAAAGAGCATTGGCATAATCTAGGCGAGACAAAATCAAGGCACAAGGCACAAACCACCGTTTCATTGGACGAACTTGGAAGGAGAGGTAAACATTTCCTCCAAGCTTTCAAAATGCCAAAGCAAGATCCAACCAGCTTTTTGACCTGAGTAGAGAAAGACAGATTCTCATTATACCAAACCCCTAGATTTTTTACATCAGTATCCATTGCTTTAGGCAAGGGAAAGCCAGGAGGCCAAAGACTCTCTCGAAAGTTGTCAGGAAAGACACCGTACAAGAGGACCTCTGATTTCTCTTCATTACATTTGAGCTGTGCCTGGGCCAGCCAGCTAAAGACTGAATAGAGACAGTATTGAGCCATCGAGACTGAGTCATTATCCTTACCCCAAGAAAACAGGAGCTGGGAATCGTCCGCATAGGCCATCACCTTAGCCCCGAGTGACTCTGCTAAATAAATCAGCAGAGAAACATAGATGTTAAAAAGAAGGGGACTAAGGGATGACCCCTGCGGTATGCCTGTAGCTAAACACTGCGATGCCGATATCAGAAGTCCAGTGGAATGACACTCTCCGCTTCCAACTTCCAGGCTCTACACACGACCCTGAACAAGCAGCTAAGAACTTCTTCCAGTGGGTCACAGACTGTGCCAATGCCATCGCCCCCGCCAAGACAGCCAGGACCAAAAAGCAAAAGAGCAAGCTGGTTCACAGAGGAACTGCACTCCACCAAATGCAACTGCCAACAACTTGAAAGGAAGTGACGCATCAGCAAAAAGACATAAGACCACACTGCCTTGAAATCCACTCTGAACCAGTACCACCACCTCCTGAAAGAAACCAAGAAGAACGCCCTAGCAGACCACATCAAAGCCAGTGCAAACCAAAGCAAAGAACTCTTTGCCATCATGAAGGTGTTCACCAATCCCGCAGCAATCGAGAACGACATCACTCCCTCCCAGGAACTGTGCGACAACCTCTCAGACTTCTTCCACAACATGATTTCGGCCATCTATGAAATCTTCAAAAACCAACCCTCTGCCGCAGACAGCATCAACCAGCACACATCCACAAACACAAACCCTGAACACCTAACGCACTGGAAACTCCTCACTGCACAAGACACTGTCTCCATCATGAACTCCGTGCACTTGTGAGCACCTATGGACTCATGCCCCAATCACATCTTCAGCCTCGGAAGCAAAACATTCGGTGACAAGCTCAGGAAGTTCATGAACACCTCCATCTCTGTGGCCTTCTTCCCTGGGGACTGAAAACATATTGAACTAAGGCCAATTCTGAAAAAACCATCCACCAACCAAGCCTAAATGAAGAATTACCTGCCCATCTCTCTGCTGTCCTATACAGCAGACGTCCTTGAGAAAGTGATCAATCAGCAACTCATCCAATACCTAACAGACCACAACCTCCTGGACCCCTCCCAGTCCTGATTTTGAGCTAACGACAGCAACAAGGCAGTCCTTATCGCAGCCACAGATGACATCAGAGCCCTCCTAGACATCGGGGACACAGGGGCCTCATCCTCCTGGACCTGTCCGACAAATTAGACACCGTCTCCCACCACATCCTGATCAACAGGCTCCACCATATCAGGATTCAAGAAAAAGCCCTCAAATAGATTGCCTCGTACCTCAGTGACAGAACCCAAAGGATCTACCTCCCACTGTTCACCTCAGAGTCCAGGAAGATCATCTGCGGAGTCCCTCAAGGATCGTCCCTCAGCCCGACCCTCTTCAACACCAACATGACCCGCCTTGCTGCCACAGTCAGATCACACGGACTCAACATCATCTCCTATACCAACGAATCACAGTTCATCCTCTCATTGCCTGAAGATCCCTCCACCACTAAAGCTAACTTCCATAGATGCATAATGAATGTTGCGGACTGGATAAAGGACAACTGCTTCAAAGTCAACACCGGAAAAAGGGCATCCTTGGGAACAACACCTTGCCATGGACAAACGCAAGATGGTCCGTGGAGCTCGGCACCCTCCGCCCCAACAGACCATGCCCACAACCTCTGCATCATTCTGGATAGCAGGCTATCCATGGAGAAGAAAGTCAATGCAGTCTCTTCCGCCTGCTTCCACACCCTTCAGATGCTCTGCAAGATCTTCAGGTGGCTTCCTGCAAACACCAGAAGGAACGTCACACAGGCCCTCATCACCAGCAGACTGGGCTACAGAAAAACGCTCAACATAGGAATAACTGCACTCCTCCTGAAGAGATTCCATACAATACAGAACTCAGTTGCAAGTCGACCTCCTCAGAAGGGCCCACTTCACACCACATCTCAAAAAACTACACTGGCTCTTGATTCAGAACAGAGCCAGTTCACGATGCTGACCCACGCCTACAAGGCTCTGCACAATGAAGGACTAGCATACATCAACAAACGCTTGACCCTCCACCAACCGATCAGACATTTCCGATCAGCTTCCCTCTGTCTCTCAGACACCCTGCAGATCCATTGAGCCAACAGTGGAGGACGCTCCTTATCCCACCAGCCAGTCAAGGCCTGCAACCACATCCCCCTGCACCTCAGGACTGCACTGTTACTCCAGCAATTCAGAAGAGAACTCAAGACCTGGACGTTTGAATGATCAAACTTCCACACAGCATCAAACAGCTCCATCACCTCGAGACCCTAATGGGTGATTTGCTGCTCTCCTTAAGTGTTTGATTGATTGACGCAATCTGTAAAGTACCTTCGAAGTGCCCGAAATATCTGTAGAAAGTGAGATCCAAGTGAACAGGTGTGACATGTGCAATGTGACATGCGTGATGAGAAACCACAATAATTGACAATGACCCCTGGGTGCTGTCTTACTTACAAACATGACGAGGAACTTTGGAGATTGTTTTCCACTTCATATGTCTTCGGCCATCTGTTTCCGACATATTACTGATGAACCACCATTATCAAGGTTTGAGGTTGCATGACGCAACACAGTTGGGTGATTAGTCATCTTCTGCGGGTATCCGATGTATGGAAGTCCATCACCCATATTTTCATCATGGATGCCTCTTGTGAGTAATCCTGTAAAGCACGAAGAAATATTAACTGCACTTACGTGTTGCATATGATACAGTGTTGCAATCACACCCTTTTCCAATTTCCCTAAGAACTGTCCTAATTAGATCTTCTTGTTTCTTATTTTGATTTTGATTTTATAGTTACCCCTGATGAAGGTTTTCCTGAAATGTAGTAGACCTTGAACATCACTGTTTGAATAAGATTTTTGTATTGCCAGACTCTAATTTCACGAATATGAGGCAGCATTTTTTATGAACACTGACATCATCTATCTGCAATATTTGAAGCACTGAAGAACATCAACTTCATTTCTAAGAGCTGTGAAATATTGTTGAATAGTGTTTACAATGGAAGTCCGCGGGCAGTAAAGTTGTGCACTTTGGGTCTGGTGTACCATTGGTGACCAGCTATTCACCAATATTAATTCATATGCGAGCATTGGGCGGAGCTCGCACCATCGTCGCACACTCAAACTTTGTTTACGCTACAACGTTCGTTGTTTGCTTGATTGCTTTGTTTATACATTGAGTGCATTTTAAAATATTTGCTAAATAAAATATATTTTCCACCACTAAGTTCCTTGTAATGGCGAGAAAGACACCCTTAGACCAATTCAAGATTAGTGGTTGAAGTGAGCATTTCATCTGATTTCATCGTAAAATTCTAGGAAGACGTTTTACAGTGTCCCCTGGGAGGCACGCTTTCTACGAAACGGCTTCTTCCTATTCATCTTTAGAGAATTTCGGTTGACGATTACTTTTGGCGCGAAAAAGACAGGCACGTCGAACATACTCGTTTCATTAATTCCCTGTGCACTACTCTGATATCCGGGTATCAATTATCGGCGGGACACAGCTTTTTCAGCAGCTTAGATGTGCAAAACATGTTTAGATGTTTTTAACATGGTCTGGGACTACCGGCCACCCCCCTCCTTACTACACAAATTGCATTACTTAATTCAGCAGGTCAACACATGGGTCTTTGGAAGGCAGGGGTCAAGGGACCCCTGGCCGTATTTATTAAAATATGAAAATAAAATGAATTTTATTTTTTTAAATAAACATTTTTGACAATTATAGAATGCACATTTCAGAACATTAGATTACATCCATTTTTGACATTGTAAGATGGGCTAACCTTAACAAATATCTAGTACAGCGTGTTTCCTAACCGAATCTAAACATCCTGAAAATTAAGCACTCTAATAATTAAGTCGGACGGCAAGGTCGCTAACCGGTGTCAGATCCCTTACAGCTACGCTCTCACGTTCGAGATGCGCATGCGCAACCCAGGGCACGTTTCACCCCGTGCGCTCTGAACTCCATTAAACCATAACAGGAGGGCCCACACTTGCGCACCTTGATGACGTCATAGTGTCTGTGAGGGGTGGCTACCAGCCTGAGGAAAGCGTGGACTCCCTCCCCCGCACCCTTCTAAGTAATGGATATCATATCCTGCCCCTGAAGTTCTGGGAGAGACCAATGGCCCCTCCCGATGGGCGGCCCCTTTCGTGATTGAGCCCGCCCCCCCCTAAGGACCTTAAAATGCTGCTCACCGATTATGACCTTACCGCCAGACCCACATATTAAATACGACATTGCTATTCTAAAAGGGAAAAAGGGGGGCTAAGGAAAAAGTTAATTAAAACCACAGCAACACACAAAAACATCTACATTTGTACATTTCCTGTAAAACGGGAAAAAAGGCCTAAGGAGAGAATTAGTTAAAAACCACAGCAAAGCACACCACATTTACATCTGCACATTCTCCTGTAGACGGGAAACAAGGCCTAAGGAGAGAAATAAGTTAACACGCCGGAGAAACAGCAAGCATATATACCTGCATATCCCACCTGTGAGCAGGGGAACGCCCGAGGCAGCAATCATGCCATTCTTATGATCAAGCGACAACATTAAACAATATACCTACCATTGTCATCACCCAATTCGCTAACCAAGGGGATGGAGGGTGGGAAAAATTAAAGAGCCCCACGGTGGGGCAAGGAGCGAGCCTGGGGAGCGCGGGCACAAAGAGGCCGCCTCCCGCGCCCCCCAGGCTCTTAACCCCTTCGTGATCGCGGCCCCGCCCCCCCCGGCCCGGAAGCACACAACTACTTCCGGGGCAAGGGGGGCGGGACCAGCCACCACGAAGGGGACGGGATATGGGAGGGGCCGGGCCCCGCCATGCCTGCGTGGGGGCCGATTGGCCCCCCCTTTTCTCATGGTCTGGGACTACCGGCCACCCCCCTCCTTACTACACAAATTGCATTACTTAATTCAGCAGGTCAACACATGGGTCTTTGGAAGGCAGGGGTCAAGGGACCCCTGGCCGTATTTATTAAAATATGAAAATAAAATGAATTTTTTTTTTTAAATAAACATTTTTGACAATTATAGAATGCACATTTCAGAACATTAGATTACATCCATTTTTGACATTGTAAGATGGGCTAACCTTAACAAATATCTAGTACAGCGTGTTTCCTAACCGAATCTAAACATCCTGAAAATTAAGCACTCTAATAATTAAGTCGGACTGCAAGGTCGCTAACCGGTGTCAGATCCCTTACAGCTACGCTCTCACGTTCAAGATGCGCATGCGCAACCCAGGGCACGTTTCACCCCGTGCGCTCTGAACTCCATTAAACCATAACAGGAGGGCCCACACTTGCGCACCTTGATGACGTCATAGTGTCTGTGAGGGGTGGCTACCAGCCTGAGGAAAGCGTGGACTCCCTCCCCCGCACCCTTCTAAGTAATGGATATCATATCCTGCCCCTGAAGTTCTGGGAGAGACCAATGGCCCCTCCCGATGGGCGGCCCCTTTCGTGAATGGGCCCGCCCCCCCCTAAGGACCTTAAAATGCTGCTCACCGATTATGACCTTACCGCCACAGGCCAGCATAGTTGACCGACTATCTGGCCCCCCCCGCACACCTACCTATAGAAAGGTCATAACCTACCTCCAAAGTCCTCAACCCACGCCAGGATATTCCTTATAAAAAGAGCATTCCCTGCCTCAGTTAAATGGACCCCGTCCCGCAGGTAAAAGTGCTCCCCCCAGATGCACCCATGAGGTATGGTCTGTAAGACCGGGGTTCTAAATAACCTGTCCAGCTTGTTGTTAATCCTCTTTACTGAGTGATTCAGGGCGCTAACAGAGTCCCCGCCCCTCCATTGCATTCTTGGTATCAATTGTGACCATACAATCACAGACCCCGGTAACCGCTTTGCCACCCACCCTGCTGCTGCTATAATCTCTTCCAGGAGGACCCTCCTACCCAGGCCTGCCAGATCATTCCCCCCTAGATGCAGGATCACCGCCGAGGGAGGTGCAGTATGTCGTCTTAGTAAATCCGACATATAATCCCTGAACTGACTAAGGCGAAGCCCCCCCCTGCCGTGGAAGGAGACCGTGCACCCCCCACTCTCCGCCCTCGTCTACCCAAACCTGCAAGAAAAATTGTGTTAGCGCGCTTCACAAATGAATGTCCTACTACCCAAACTACCCTTGTCTTCTTTTTGTCCTCTGGGCAATTCCTTGATGTTGCTGAGTTGATGAGATGATCCATAGGAAGTTTCCGTCCTGCGTCGCAGGCCCGTGAAACTGTAAATAACCAGACAAAAAAAAGGACAAGTGTCAAGACTCAAAATGGCAACTGTTCTCACAACATGTGCAACCGCACGTAACCTTTGTACTTATTAGAGGACCATCTCCCAATCCTTTGCACACTGGTTGAGTTCAACCCCCTGGCAGTTGCTTCTGTGGCTGCCCCTATCCGAAAGGAGTGCGTCCCAAACTCTTTGTGGTTAAAACCAGCCCTGGCCATACTCATGGCCAGCACCCTCTGGAACTGAAACTTAGTCAAAGGTGTTCCGTCCCCATGCAGCAGCAGTGGCCCCCTACATTCCTGCGCCCGCTGTCTCAAGAGCTCCTCCACTAGTGCCACCGGGCAGCAGACATTGCTCCGTGCCCGGTGTAACGCCAAGGTTTGGCCCCTAGCTTCTTGATCAGTCTTTGATTTCCTGATGGTAATCCACATTGTGTCACCCCTCATGCTGACATCATGTAGTTGAAGGCCGCCTACCCTATCACATTTGTTGGCCGCCACCAGTTCGCTTACCCTGAATGCCCCATAAAAGGCTAATGAAAATGCCGCTTTAAACAGACATACCTCGGCCGCGGAGCTACATGTACCCAGCAGCGCGAGGAGCACTGCCGACAAGCGCTCAAAACCTATCGGCTTCCTAGTATCTGTGGCCGGTGCCTGCATGCGCCGCCATCCCTTCAATGCCCTCTGCGCTAAGAAACTGTTCGTGGGATCCCTCACCCCTTTAGCACGTGCAAAAAAGGAGATTGCAGCCTTGTGCCTGCCGGCTGTTGCTGCCGTGCGCCCTTCCCTGTGTAACGCGCTCATGTAGTTATTAAAGCTAGCCTCCACAAACCACCCGCTCTCCCAGCCCTGGCCCAGAAAGTGACAGTAAGACCTGAACGCCCCTTCATAAGCTTTTCTTGTCTTGGGTGCTAGGCTGGCTGCCACGAGGTCATGTAGTTGGGGGCACCAATCTGCCAGAGAGTCGACGGGAAAGGGGCCGGGGTGGTCTCTGCGTCCGGCAGGTGATCCCTGAACACCTGCATCTTAAAGCGAGAAAGAGCATCAGCTGCATTGTTCAACACCCCTGGGACATGTTTTGCCCTGAAAAGTATGTTTAATGTCATGTAACACAGCACAATCTCCTTCATCAGACGCAATATGAATGGACACCTTGCAGCTTGTTGGTTGATACATTCCACCACTGTCATATTGTCTGACCAGAAGATTACTGATCGGTTGGCCAGATCCTGAGGCCACACTTTCAGTGCCACCCAGATTGGGAAGAGCTCGAGGAAACCAATGTTCATCGTCAGCCCGCTCTCTTCCCACCAGGCGGGCCACTTCTGTGCCACCCATTTCCTACCAAGGATTGCACCAAAACCTACACTTCCTGCAGCATCAGTCCATAAACCCAAGTCCTCCGAGGACAACGTGGGTGCACCCCACAGCACTCTGCCATTGAAATCCTCCAGGAATGCAATCCATATCCGCATATCCTGGTGAACCTCTGCAGATAGCCGTGTCCGGTGATGCTTCTCCCGAAGACCCTTCATGGCCTGTGCAATCGAGCGTGAAAAAGGGCGCGCCATGGGTATTACTCTCAATGCAAAGTTTAACTGACCCACTGTCTGCTGTAACATTTGTAGAGTAACCTTCTTAGCCTGTATGCATGATCCCAGGGTATTCTTGAATCTTTGTATCTTCTCCATTGGTAATCTAAAGCAACCCTCCACTGAATCCAGTTCAATTCCTAAGAATTCCAAGCATGCCACTGGCCCGACCGTTTTTTCCTGCGCTAGGGGTACCCCGAAAGAGCGCATGAGCGCGCAAAATTCCTGCAATGCTGACGCACACTCCCGTGACCCCGCCGGACCCAGGAAAAGAAAGTCATCCAGATAATGCATGACATACTGGTGCCCTGTAGATTGCCTTAGGGCCCATTCCAAGAAGGAGCTGAACTGTTCGAAATATGCACATGAAATGGAACAGCCCATGGGCATACACTTATCCATGTAGTACTTCCCTTCAAAGGAGAAACCTAAGAGGCGCTGATCCTCCGGGTGAACAGGGAGTAGTCTAAAGGTTGACTCAATATCTGATTTGGCCATCAGTGCACCCGCGCCTAAGTCCCTCAGCATGTCCGCCGCCTGATCAAAAGATGCATATTTAACGCTGCAGATTGATTCATCAATAGCATCATTCAAGGATAGGCCCCTAGGTGCAGATAAGTTGTGGATACGCCTATACTCGCCCTTCTCCTTTTTTGGAACTATGCCCAACGGGGAGCATACAAATTTCTTAGTAGGAATGACATGAAAAGGACCCGCTACCCTACCCAAGCGCAACTCCTTTTCTATTTTGCTAGCCACCAGCGTGGGATTGGAGAGCACTGACAGATGATTCCTGCACTGCGGTGTCCCGACATAACCCCCAGCTGGAATACGGAAACCATGAGTGAACCCCTCTTGCAATAATCTCGCAGAAGTGTGATTGGGGTACCTGTTAAGCCAAGGGATCATAGCCGACAAAAGAATGGGCGAATGTGCTATAATGGGATGGATCTTGTTACTCTGGTTTCTTCCTTCCCCTATTCCCAGGCCCACTGCCCTTGTTCCTGCATGTCGCTTCTGGGTGGGAAGGATGGCCGCATATGTTGCACGCGTGCCTGAACTTACAAGTGCCCGGTGCCCTGTTGCATGTCCGTTTGTTGAAGTCCCAACACACCCCTTTTGCACTTCCACCGCTTCTAGCCTTTTGGTTTGTCTCCCCGCCCTGCGCTGGCCGAAAGGGCTGCTGAAATGGCTGTTGTGGCCTGGGAGAATAACTTTTGTTCCAGGCAGAGCTAGTGCCCGCCCCCTCACCCTTCTCAAATTGAGAATGCCAAGAAATAGAATCTACCTTGTCCCATGCCAAAGACTTGTTGAACTCCCTAGATTTTCTGAAGGCTATATCGTACTCTTTCCAGACATCCCCCGCATGATTATCATGGTACATTGTGATCCTACTCTGATAGCAGCTCATGACTGATTGCATTCCTGGAAAACGTTCCCCAATTACTGCACTGTACACAGCAAAGGCCCTCACCCAATTGAGGATGGTTTCTTCAACCCTAAATTAATACAATTTTGATCTCCATTCACTAGGCAACATCATATCTTTCTGTGATTTCGCATATTCCCATTCCCTGCTGTCTATCAACAATGAAAAGATATTAACGTATTTATCTGCCCAAATCAACTCTTTCACACTTTGTGACACATGTTGCGCCAGGCACTCCCCTCTGGAGGGCATCGCGCCCTCGCCCAACAGTGGCAGGGCAACCTCCTTACCATTGTCGTTGGATGACGCCACCTCCACGGTCTTGGCTGGGCCCCCGGTGTTCGCTGGACCTGTTTGGGGAGAAACTGGTGCGAGTGGCGGGCTGCCCTGACCACTTGCCAACAATATCTGCGCAACTAATGTTCGTTGTTCTGCCGTGAGGTTCGTGATGTCCGGCAACGCGCCCTTACCTAACCAGGGGAGAACGACTGCTACCTGGGCTGCTAAATCTGCTGGCATTGGACCAGACGCAGGCAGGAGGGGAGGGACCCCACTCGGTACCGAGCCCCCCACGGGAACCGGGGTGGGCGGTGGCGCCAATGGTGCTAAAGGTGCTGCCATCGGGATGGCCGGCGCTACTGGTACAGCCACTGGTAGCTGGGGCACCGGTGTCGGGATGCCCAAGGGTGCCTGAGGTGGCGGGACAGGTGCCTGAGGTGGAGGGACAGGTGCCGCCGGCGGTACCATGGGAGTTGGACCCTGTGGACGACCCCCCACCTTCTTAGATCTCGCCCGCTTGGGTGGTGTCGCAAATTCGCCCCTTGGTTTGGGCGGCACTATAGCTCGCTTAGGTCTTCCCGATGGGCCGGCCTGCGCTCCTACCTTCTCTCCCAATTCCGCTACCGTCCTACCCAGTTTGTCAACTTTCCCCAGGCGTTTCTCCATTGCCGACATTCTGCGCATCATTTTCTGAAACATCCAACCCATGCTAGCATTCGCGTGCCCCCTTCTAGCAGACATACTTATGAGCACACCGTGCTCCGTACCTGACCCAATTGAAAAGGCGCCCAAGCTGGAATACAGACCTAGCTCCTAGTCCTGTTGACCTATAACAGAAAATGCGTTAAATTTCACAATGTGGCAGCCTGAAGTAAGTTGAGCACTACCCCCAGTAAAACAAAATTAAACAATTTCACGTGTGCCTTGAGGCCAGACCAACCACCCCTGTAAGACACACCATCCGATCATATACCCAATTGAATTGTAAATGGGTCACTTCCTTATGGAAAAAAGGCAAAATGAAAAAATTGCCCTGGGTGGCTTGACACTAAACCGCTGTGCTATGCACACACCTCAGATCATGTACCTCTGCAAGTTATTGTAAATAGGTGTTCAAAATTGTAACAGAGCCCCTTAACTAGCACCAGTCGTCTAACAAGAAGATCATTCACCTGTTAAACAATACACACGTCCTAGATTGTAAAAAGGAGTAACTTGTAACCACCCTAGCCCCTTGTTAATTCAAAACGAACGTTCCTTCATGAATAACCTTTTTGGTCACCCATCCGCCCTCTGCCCTAGCTGTCCCTGCTTAACTTCGTCTGAAACCGAAACAAAACGATTACATGAGCGCAAATGGAACCCTTCTACACATAACCACGCTCGTAAAAGAAACAAAGGAAACCGTTCACCTTTGCCGCCCGGCTTTTCCTGTATGTTCGCTGAGGCGCTCTGCAGCCCCCCCCGCCCGCCCCACAAAATACCTCGTGTCCTGATGGAAACAACGCAGACGTCCCCGCAGTGCGCCAGCGGCCTCCAGACGAGCCCGGAAAACTTCCTGCACTCGAACGGGCGACTCGGCAAACTCTCCCCACTACGCTTCCGTCGTCCTAAAGGTCTACGAGATCACCGCAGTCCTCCGCAGCTGGTGTATGCCCGCTTGACCACGAAAGTCCCCCGATCCACTTCAGCCACACGTCGGATCCGGGTATCCACTGCAGTCCTGCACACCTGAAACAGAAAAAGAAAAATTAAAGAGCCCCACGGTGGGGCGAGGAGCGAGCCTGGGGAGCGCGGGCACAAAGAGGCCGCCTCCCGCGCCCCCCAGGCTCTTAACCCCTTCGTGATCGCGGCCCCGCCCCCCCCCCCCGGCCCGGAAGCACACAACTACTTCCGGGGCAAGGGGGGCGGGACCAGCCACCACGAAGGGGACGGGATATGGGAGGGGCCGGGCCCCGCCATGCCTGCGTGGGGGCCGATTGGCCCCCCCTTTTCTTTCTCAACTTTGTGCAACTTATTGTACACTTCGACCACCTTCCCCCCTTAGAAACACCACCGCAAACACAAACGTGAACTAAAATATTACCTGCTTCCAGCAGCACCGAAGCCTTTCTTGTGTAATGAGCTTTGAAATATGCATTTAGTTTCTTTCATAATCACTTCAGGTGGCGTTTTTTTTCCCCTCTACAGTGATGCGCCACTTAGCTTGAACTCCAAAGCGAATCGATATCGCGCATCGGGCTCGAAGCAGCGTGATTAGAGAGACCGAGCAGCAAGGCAGGGACAACCAAAGCAGAACACAAACCGCCCTTTCAAAGGATGGCACCCTCATTTCACATTCATGACAATTGTGTACTCCGCCGCGCAGCAGATTGAGCGGCTGGCGCGCGCTGTAATTTGCCAACCAATTTGTGGACCATTTTGAACTCCTCAGATTCAACACAATTCCCGATCACAATGAAAGCATTAAAAAAAACTGGATATTCTGCAAGCAGATGGAATATCGTGTTCTTTATGGCTGCGCTTCAAGAGCAATTGCACCGAGCTGCAGAGCCGAGGCTGTAATGGGCCTTTCCATAGAGGACCGGGGTAGGCCTTGGCATTCGGTTTGCATACGTTATCTATTAGCAAGCAACCCTGAATTTCGAATAACAAGTGTTTTTCAGCATCTTACGTAGTTTTAACCTGGGCAAACTACATCAACATTGCAAATAGATTTTTTTGTGAAACTGCCACACAACTTGGCTAAATGCTTCCTTGTATATGTCCATGCATAACAAATGGGACCATGAGCAAAGGTCGATCACCCACTCTGATATATGTTATCTGTAATTGCACCTGTCACCCTGAGTATTGTAACTCATGTTCGGCATTTCTTTAGAAACATAAAGTTGCTAACAAAAGCAAATAACCCATGTGAGATTTTACCAATACTATAAAAAGCAAAAATGCTCAAATGGAAAGAGTAAGGTCATAAATCCTCAAAAACCTGACACCAAGTATTGAGAATTAGCGAGTGTACCAGATTTCACACATACTAGAAGTAAAAAGTAACACAATCATAAATAGTTTTAAAATAAGGTGTGCTGTGCCGGTCAGTGATGGCAGTGACAAGAAGGGAAGGCTTTATTAAAGAAAATATATGTGCCAGTGGTGGCGAGAGGAGTGTTGAGGCAAAATATAAGAATTAAAATATTGGTTGTTGTCAAGAATATCGATTTTAAGGTAAGTAATATCGATTTTAACAATATCAAAATGATTATTATAGTTTATAAAAAAATCGAAATCATTCATATAGTTCACAAAAATATTGTTGTTAAGAATATCGTTTACATTTTTAAATGTATTTTACTAGCATTTTAATTGTATATGTTATAAACTATTTGTTTAATTATTGTTAATGTTGCTTAGTATAGTTTTAATTGTTAGTAGTTTTGAAATGTAACTTTATGTGTTTATTTATTTATTAATAGGGGTGCGGATAATTAATAATTAATTTTTAATTAATCATTTTTATTTATTGATCATTTTTTATATTGTTTGATTTTTTTAATTACGTTTCAGGTGCGGGTTGTGTGTTTTGTAGGGGTCTAGAGAGGGAAGTACATTAATTATAATTGTTAATTAATATATAAATTTAATTGATAATTAGTTATGTAAATTGTGTACTACAATATATTTTTCTTGCTACGTGTTGTTTTTGTATGGTAAAGGGTGTGTTCATAAGTAATTCTAATAATTAATTCATACTGGCAAATTATAATAATTATTGAAATGAAAAATAGTTAAGTAAAATATGCGATTCTAGATTTTCTTTCCATAGTATATTAGGTGTGAGTTATGGCATTTGTAGGAGTAAAGGGTCTAAAGTTAATTACTTTTTACTAGTGAATTATTAATAATAATTGTTTAATTGACAATTGTGAAAATGATATAAATCATATTTTTTTAAATGTATATATTAGGGCGCGCGAGTTATAGTTAGCTGAACTAACTATAAGGGGGGAATTTCAATGGTTTTGTACGAGTGAAAAGTCCAGCTAACTATAACGCCCCTGAAACCTATGGTTTTTTCAGTGAATTTCTAAGGTTTTTTAAATGCTAATTCCTAACTATAACGTGCCTGAAATATATGTTTTTTTCAGTGAATTTCAAAGGTTTTTTAAATGCTAATTTCTAACTATGTCTACAATGATAGGACATGTGAAGAAAGAAGAAAAAACGCACAGAAAGAAAAAGAAGAAATGCAGAAAGAAGAAACAGAAGTCCTGAAAGATGAAGAAAAGTGCAGGAAGAAGGATAAAGTGCAGAAAGAACAAACAGAAGAGCAGAAAGAAGCCTTGTTGCAAAATCATCCTGTACCCTCAACTTTTTCAGACGGATACTGGTGATAACTGAGTCTGACTAACCAGTCCTAGAGCCAGTGCTATGTTAAAAGACACTCAGAATACAGTGAAAACTCCTTCATACACTAGGGAACACTATGTGTTGGGGTCCCCCTGTGATTAGCAAGACCTCCTCTGTAAGCCCCTAGTATATAATAGGGCAGGGGATTAAAACTACCTCTTAAAACGCGCCACAGGGCATGTTTGCACACATCACCTCAGACCCCGTCCCCTACCTTCCCCACTGTGTAAACACGCCCTGTGGCCGTTTTAAGTTGGGAGATTAAGTCCCCTTGAATCCTGAGGGTCCCTAGGGTCCAACTAGTCCACTAGGTACCTCCAGTAAGCGCCACAGAGCTGCTTTGCAGAGAGGTGTAAAAAGTGGCACGGCCTGGACCACCTCTCTGCAACGCAGCTCAGTGGCGCTTACTGGAAGCACCTGGTGGCCTAGTTAGCCCCCAGGGGCCCTCAGGATTGAAGGGGAATTATTTCCCCAACTTAAAACGCGCCACAGGGCGTGTTTGCACACGTTAACTTAGGCCCCGTCCCCTCCCTTCACCACTGTGTAAACACGCCCTGTGGCCGTTTTTAGTTGGGATATTAAGTTCATTTGAATCCTGAGGGTCCCTAGGGTCCAACTAGTCCACTAGGTACCTCCAGTAAGCGCCACAGAGCTGCTTTGCAGAGAGGTGTAAAAAGTGGCACGGCCTGGACCACCTCTCTGCAACGCAGCTCAGTGGTGCTTACTGGAAGCACCTGGTGGGCTAGTTAGCCCCCAGGGGCCCTCAGGATTGAAGGGGAATTATTTCCCGAACTTAAAACGCACCATAGGGCAGTGTTTGTACACGTCACCTCAGGCCCCGTTCCCTCCCTTCCCCACTGTGTAAACACGCCCTGTGGCCGTTTTTTAAGTTGGGAGATTAAGTGCCCCTGAATCCTGAGGGTCCCTAGGGGCAAAATAGCCCACAAGGTACGTCCAGTAAGCGCCATTGCAAAGAGGTGTAAAAAGGGGCACGGCCTGCACCACCTCTCTGCAACGCAGAGCAGTGGCGCTTACTGGAAGCACCTGGTGGGCTTGTTGGCCCCCAGGGTCCCTCAGGATTGAAAGGGAATTATTTCCCCAACTTAAAACGCGCCACAGGGCGTGTTTGCACACGTCACCTCAGGCCCCGTCCCCTCCCTTCACCACTGTGTAAACGCACCCCGTGGCCGTTCTAAGTTGAGAGATTAAGTCCCCTTGAATCCTAAGGGTCCCTAGGGTCAAACTAGCCCACTAGGTACCTCCAGTAAGCGCCACAGAGCTGCATTGCATAGAGGTGTAAAAAGGGGCGTGGCCTCAGAACACCTGTCTGCAACGCAGCTTCCTGGCGCATACTGGAGATACCTGTTGGGCTAGTATTGAAGGGGAATTAATTCCCCAACTAACAACTGTCCAGGGGGCGCGTTTGCAGAGTGCTGCAAGGAGGGGGCGTGGCCTCCGGCGCGATGCCGGTCTTTTATTTATTTTAGTTTTTAAAGAAGGAGGGCTGTGTGGCCCCCCTTCTTTTTCTAATTTATTGGCTCTGGGGACCCCATCCCCCAGGGCCTGCACCCTCATTTTTTTTTGTTAAAAAAAATTAATTTGGCCCTTCCAATGCCTTAATCGGCCCCGGGGACCCCAACCCCCGGGTTATGGCCATTTTAAAAAAAAATCTTTAGGAGAGGGGATGCGTTGTCCCCCTCCTCAGGCTACTTATGGCCCCGGGGACTCCATCCCCTGGGGCCGGCCTTTGTTTTTTAATATTTAAAAAAAAAATATATTTATAGAAACACCTAGGACATGCTGGACAAACCGTATGTACCTATCACCATGACAATTTGCGTGATATTCATTAAAAGGTGACTATGCATACAATGAATCCACGTGGAATGTATTTACACCGCTAGTGAAGCTCTGACGTGTCTGACGCCCTACCGTGCCTAATCCTGGCGCCCCCGCCGGTGGGTACTCTCCAAGTAGACACCCTTGTTATTTATTTATACAAACATGGGTAGCTATTGACGGGCACATTTAATACACACGCACACCAAGCCATTCAAAGGGGATTCGACAAAAATTCGACCAAACTATGCAAGAAACCCCCCCCCACGGTCAATAAAACACACATCCACCGCCGGATGTGTAATACTTTTTATTTTACTCTCTGGAAAGGAGACAAACCTCACTTGAGAGTCACAGTGTGCTCCTGGCTGAGCCCAATGCTGTGTTACACCTAGGCTTGGGCTAAATTTCCGTTCCGCTCGCGGAAATTGCGATAATTTGACATTTTCGCGTTCCGCGGAGAGCGCGAAAATGTCAACATTTCCGCATTCCGCAGCTTAGCAATAATTTGTTTCTTGCTCGCGCTGTAAAATAATACATTTTTGCACGCGCGCGATCGCCTTACCTGAATCCCCGCGTTCGCCGACAAGTTTTCCCGATCCGGTCACGTTCTCCACGAGATGTTGGATTGTTGGTAGCCATTTGCGCTGTCTCGCGACAGTTCGCGCCCGCTGTAATGTCATTGGTCGCGCGATCACGTCTTTCTTCTCGCGATCATGCACCGCGAGAAGAGTGAAAACAAGATGGCCGCGCCCGCAAGCAACCGAATGGGTAAGTTGGCGACCACGCAGTAAATACCGCGAACGGCCAGGAAAAAAACTTCCGCATCTTCGCGATATTTCCGCGTGTTTGCGGAGATTTTTAACATTTTCGCGATAATTTGCGAAAGTCACTTTCGCAAATTCCGCCCACCCCTAGTTACACCCACCATTGCCCGCCGAGTGCCACACACCTCTGTGTTGTATTCCACCAGCTAGTACATATGCTAAGACACTCTCTAGCCCATGTGCACTGTAACACCACCCCGTGAATATGTCAAGCCACACTTGCCTTCGCACGGGTTATATTGCCCCATCTAACGTGCCTTCCTCGATGCCTATGTTATAACGCAGAGCGCTATGACATACATATTACAATCTGGGATCCATATCTTTGTCACAGTGCATATGCAACGTTACACTCCCCAGCACATATTTTATATTACAACTTTAGAGACTAGTTAGGTTACACAACACTGCCCTGTGCATATTACACTCCAAGGCGCATATCGCATAGCACGCGCTAGTGCCTGTGCTATCTCGCGCTCTCCAATGAATCTGTCATTGCGCACAATGTATTGCATATTATATTTCACGCCCCGGTTCATATTATATCACACTTTTTGGTGCATAGTTTATAACATATACTATATCTAGTTTTCATTTTCAATCGTGCTCTCAGGACTATGTTCTATATAACACTGCGTCCACCTACCCTTTTCACGGGCATTACATTTTGCGATGGGGGGTGGAGGGTCAGGGGGTGTTTCTGCCAAGTGAGCCCGGAGTCACAGTCACAAACGTCCTCTTCTTCCTGAATAAAAGTGAGATTATGCTGTATACTTGTTCATATTTTAAGTAGTTCGCACAGACACACATTTTAAAAACAATAAAGTTCCTAATACCCACCTTCTCTGAACTGTTTGCTTGCTGCTCCATCCACCTCCTTCCTAAAATCTGTTGTCTGAATCCATGGACTAGCCTCCTCCCTCCTGCCATGCATGGTCTGATGTGCTGCCACTGCCCTCCATTTAGCATGATGTACCAGTCTACTCCTCCTGAACCTCTATTGCCAAATTCTATGGCCCATCATTGACCTCTTGCTTAGCCTCTGTGCTTAGCTTGCTACCCCTATTCTCCTTCCCCCTGCCCTCCGATGTCTTTGTGCATGCCCCTGCTCCATCCTTTTTGCCCACCATGTTCCATGGACCTGCCACTCCTATCTACTGTGAGTGTTCTGTTGAGCTGCCACTCCCCTCCCACCTGCCTAGCATTGTTAGATGACTGTAACCTGTCCCTGCCACCTTCACCCTGCCTGTCCACATGCCATGCCCCTATCCCCTTCTTCTTGTCCTCCATGGTCCATTTTACTGCTACACCCTTCTGTCCTCCCTGGTCTGTTGTGCTGCAACTGCTCCTCCTGCCTGCCCCACGCGGTCTGTTGTGAGACCCCTTCCCCTGAACTCTCTTATCTGTGCCCAGGTCCTGACCCTCCCTTCTATCCTCCATGGTCCTTTGTGCATGCCCCTGCACCATCCTTCTTGCCCATCATAGCCATTGTGCTGCCACAAACCCTCCCGCTTGCCATGCATGGTCTTCTGTGCTGCCATGGCCCCTCCCACCTTCCGTGTGTGGTCAGCTAGCTGCCCCATACCCCATCCCACCTTCCCTCCATGGTCTGTGTGTATGCCATCATAGTCTCACTGTTGCTCTCCATGGTGTGTCTTGTTTCTAGTGCCCATCCTGCCTGACCTCCATGGTCATCTTGCTGCTCCTGCCCTGCCCCCTTGCCTCCAGCCCTCTTTTTCCAGGTGCAGACCCCTATTCCCTCCCTCCTGGCTTGTCTGTTCCATTGTAATGCCCCTGATCCGTCCCTCCTGCCCTTTATGGTCTGTTATGCTGCAGCTTTCTCTCCTGTCTGTCCATTATGGTCAGCTAGCTACCATTGCCTCTTTCCCCTCTGTTCTCTGTTGTCCATGTGCATGGCCCTGTCTCCTCCCTATTGCTTTCTATGGATTGTTTGTGCTGCACTCCCATCCCGCATGCCCTGTGTGGTGTATTTTGCTGCTGCAAACCCTGATGCCTGCCCTGTAGGGTCAGTTTGGTGCACCTCTCCATGTCCCTCTTGTCCTCTGTTAGCCGAGTCCATGTCCCTACCCCAATTCCTCCTGCCTTCCATGATCCAATGTACCATACTTGCGCACATTTTTAACTTGGTAAGAGGAAGATTTTGAAAAAAAACTGGGGTATTGATTTTCCCCTTTGAGTTACATTGAAAAAGAGGAGATTGTAGACAGGAGACAGATCAAATAAAGCCCATTTGAGCTTAAAAACATTGGACGTTTCCTGGCTGAAACGGGTCCGTTGGCATGTATGGTTGTACTACCACTGCCTCTTCCTTCTGCCCACAATGGTCTATTATATTGCCACAGCCTCTCTTGCCAGTCCTGTATTGTTGGTTTTTTGCCCCTTCCCCCCTTTCCACTGCCATCCATAGTCTGTTGTGCTGCCACTGCCCTTCCTGCCTGCCCATTGTGGTCAAATTGTTGCCTCTGCACTCTCCTACCTGCCTTCAATTTTCAGAGTCCATGCCCCTGGCCTCTGCCTCTCAACAGTATCCCAATGAACAACTAGATTGCTAACATTCTATATTTATTACAAAAGTGTGGAACACCTGACATCATCTTGATGTAATGAAAACTATAATACCTAGAGCATTTCCTTTAGAAATTACATATATGAGAGGGTCTTGTTTGCATCAAAATTATGGTTAGTGCTCTAAAAAACTAAAATGAGGACATATTTTCTGAGTTTTCAAATAGCGACAAAGAACTTTTAAATTATTTGTAATCTTTATGTTTTTTTATCCATTTGACCACTGGATTAAATGTTGCTCCTAGGGGAGAGGATGTGGTGTTACTTCCAGAGCTGCAGACTTTGCAACTGGGGAACCAGGTTGGAGTTTCTGCTTCAGCTCAACATTCTGTGATTCTGGTCAAATCACTTAATCTCCCCATGTCTACAACCAAAATGAATTTGATCATGTGTGATGTAACCAATGCTCATGTAAAGCACTCTAATACCAGACAAGTCTGCACTATATAAAACTGCAAATACACAAAAATAAGTGTTTTGCACACTTCTGTCATTGGGCTACATCTGGGTGATATTTTTGCTGCATTTGGGCTCTTTTGTCTCTGGTGGCCATCTTGGGAGATTTATTTGTTATGAAGTTTCCTAATTTCCTCATTTACTGCAGTCTCCTCAGTAGGAAATGCTTTCAGTTTTTTACTTTGATTCCATCAAGAAGGTATTCAGATATGTCACACATTTGCCATAAATTCTGAATGTTAGCACTCTAGTTGCTCATTAGATCACTGCAGTAAAGCTACTGCTCACCAAGGAAGTCTGCTGCTGGTATTAAAAGTGCATGTTTCAGTCTGCATATCAGAATTTTTTAATGCAATAGAAGAGGATTTGATAAGTCAAAATGTGCCCTAATGTTTCTTTCTGCAGCACTAATCATAATTTCTATGGCAAAATGAACCCCCTCATTGTGTTCCTTTTTACATTAAATGTTTTAAGTGTTACAAGTTTATTCCAATCAAGATGGCTTCAGGTGTGCCATACTTTTGTCATAAGTAAGACTGTTAGCGCTCTAGTTGTTCGTTAGAACACTCTGGGACATTCTGTCATTGGGCTATACTTGGGCTACATCTGGGTGAAATTTGGGCTACATTTGGGCTCTTTTGTCTTTGGTGGCCATCTTGGGAGATTTATTTGTTATGAAGTTTCCTAATTTCCTCATTTACTGCAGTTTCCTCAATAGGAAATACTTTCAGTTTTTTATTTTGGTTCCATCAAGAAGGCATTCAGATGTGTCACAAATTTGCCATAAATTCTAAATGTTAGCACTCTAGTTGCTCATTAGATCACTGTAGTAAAGCTACTGCTCACCAGGGAAGTCTGCTGCTGGTATTCAAAGTGCATGTTTCAGTCTGCATGTCAGAATGTTTTTATGAAATAGAAGAGGATTTGAGAAGTCAAAATGTGCCCTAATGTTTCTTTCTGCAGCACTAATCATAATTTCTATGGCAAAATGAACCCCCTCATTTTGTTCCTTTGTAAATTAAATGTTTTAAGTGTTACCACTTTATTCCAATCAAGATGGCTTCAGGTGTGCCATATTTTTGTCATAAGTAAGACTGTTAGCGCTCTAGTTGTTCGTTAGAACACTCTGGGACATTCTGTCATTGGGCTATACTTGGGCTACATCTGGGTGATAGTTGGGCTACATTTGGGCTCTTTTGTCTCTGGTGGCCATCCTGGGAGATTTATTTGTTATGAAGTTTCCTAATTTCCTCATTTACTGCAGTCTCCTCAGTAGGAAATACTTTCAGTTTTTTACTTTGGCTCCATCAAGAAGGCATTCAGATGTGTCACACATTTGCCATAAATTCTGAATGTTAGCACTCTAGTAGCTCATTAGATCACTGTAGTAAAGCTACTGCTCACCAGGGAAGTCTGCTGCTGGTATTCAAAGTGCGTCTTTCAGTCTGCATGTCAGAATTTTTTTATGAAATAGAAGAGGATTTGAGAAGTCAAAATGTGCCCTCATTTTTCTTTCTGCAGCACTAATCATAATTTCTATGGCAAAATGAACCCCCTCATTTTTTTCCTTTGTAAATTAAATGTTTTAAGTGTTACCACTTTATTCCAATCAAGATGGCTTCAGGTGTGCCATACTTTTGTCATAAGTAAGACTGTTAGCGCTCTAGTTGTTCGTTAGAACACTGGCACATTCTGTCATTGGGCTATACTTGGGCTACATCTGGTTGATATTTGTGCTACATTTGGGCTCTTTTGTCTCTGGTGGCCATTTTGGGAGACTTATTTGTTATTAAGTATCCTAATTTCCTCATTTACTACAGTCTCCTCAGTAGGAAATACTTTCAGTTTTTTACTTTGATTCCATCAAGAAGGCATTCAGAGGTGTCACACATTTGCCATAAATTCAGAATGTTAGCACTCTAGTTGCTTATTAGATCACTGTAGTAAAGCTACTGCTCACCAGGGAAGTCTGCTTCTGGTATTGAAAGTGTATGTTTCAGTCTGCATGTCAGAATATTTTTATGAAATAAAAGAGGATTTGAGAAGTCACTCAAAATGTGCCCTAATTTTTCTTTCTTCAGCACTAATCATAATTTGTATGGCAAAATGAACCCCCTCATTGTGTTACTTTTTACATTAAATGTTTTAAGTGTTACCAATTTATTCCAATCAAGATGGCTTCAGGTGTGCCATACTTTTGTCATAAGTAAGACTGTTAGCGCTCTAGTTGTTCGTTAGAACACTCTGGGACATTCTGTCATTGGGCTATACTTGGGCTACATCTGGGTGATATTTGGGCTACATTTGGGCTCTTTTGTCTCTGGTGGCCATCTTGGGAGATTTATTTGTTATGAAGTTTCCTAATTTCCTCATTTACTGCAGTCTCCTCAGTAGGAAATACTTTCAGTTTTTTACTTTGGCTCCATCAAGAAGGCATTCAGATGTGTCACACATTTGCCATAAATTCTGAATGTTAGCACTCTAGTTGCTCATTAGATCACTGTAGTAAAGCTACTGCTCACCCGGGAAGTCTGCTGCTGGTATTCAAAGTGCATGTTTCAGTCTGCATGTCAGAATTTTTTTATGAAATAGAAGAGGATTTGAGAAGTCAAAATGTGCCCTAATTTTTCTTTCTGCAGCACTAATCATAATTTCTATGGCAAAATGAACCCCCTCATTTTGTTCCTTTGTAAATTAAATGTTTTAAGTGTTCCCACTTTATTCCAATCAAGATGGCTTCTGGTGTGCCATACTTTTGTCATAAGTAAGACTGTTAGCGCTCTAGTTGTTCGTTAGAACACTGGCACATTCTGTCATTGGGCTATACTTGGGCTACATCTGGGTGATATTTGTGCTACATTTGGGCTCTTTTGTCTCTGGTGGCCATTTTGGGAGACTTATTTGTTATGAAGTTTCCTAATTTCCTCATTTACTACTGTCTCCTCAGTAGGAAATACTTTCAGTTTTTTACTTTGATTCCATCAAGAAGGCATTTTCAGAGGTGTCACACATTTGCCATAAATTCAGAATGTTAGCACTCTAGTTGCTTATTAGATCACTGTAGTAAAGCTACTGCTCACCAGGGAAGTCTGCTGCTGGTATTGAAAGTGCATGTTTCAGTCTGCATGTCAGAATATTTTTAAAAAATAGAAGAGGATTTGAGAAGTCACTCAAAATGTGCCCTAATTTTTCTTTCTGCAGCACTAATCATGCTTTCTATGGCAAAATGAATCCCCTCATGTTGTTCCTTTTTAAATTAAATGTTTTAAGAGTTACCACTTTATTCCAATCAAGATGGCTTCAGGTGTGCCATATGTTTGTCATAAGTAGGACTGTTAGCGCTCTAGTTGTTCTTTAGAACACTCTGGGAAGCTGCAGTAGAACACAATGGAATCAACTGACAGTCTCTGCCCTTGTTGGATGTACATGTTTTACTGAGAATGTCACATTTCATTCTCACATGATTGAGAAAGATAATGTGATTTTACAGAAAATATGCTCTCAGTTTAGCTTATAGATCACCTTCCAAACCTCTGTGGGAAAAGCATGAGAAAATAGTTTTCTCTCAAACATGATTCATGATATCACAGCAGAAGGCTTTTTCACATGGTAAAATCACCTTAGAACACACCACAATTCTTACAATGAGTATGGTACCATCAACAAATGATTTATAATGTAACTAAAGTCTTAAAACCTTCTATTAACTGCAATGCTTTTTAATGAGGTGCTATCATGTATATTGGTCCCAAGATGGCTGCCAACACTTCTTGGATGAAGTACTGACATCCAATCAGATCTCACGATGAGATGTGTGGTTAGGCTCCGCCCAGATATATCTATCTTTTTAACTCTAATTTTCTCAGGAACTACTGAACGGATTTACACCATTTAAGCAAAAGGCACGAGTCTGAACTGAGGACTACCTCTTTGCCAAATTTGGTGTAATTCCGTTCAGCAGTTCGGGCTGTAGCTGCGTCAACAGGTCCTATGGGAAAATGCATGGGGAAAACGTGTTTTGGGACCCCCCTTTTTTCTCGGCTCCCGCTTGATAAATCACCGTGAAGTTTTCAGGATGGAAGTGGACCGTAGCTGGCCAAATGTTTGGAAAATTTCGCGAAGATTCGTCAATCGGCCCCAACGTTATTCCAAATAGAATGTTGCGGATTTCCTATGGAAAATAGGTCCTAACCATAACTATCTACTGGCGACTGCCAGTAGGTAATATACTAAAAATATACTACACATTAAACACATTAATAACTATTCTTGAAATGTAAAGATCATCCGATGCAAAAGATGGGTGCTGATTCTGTTCTCCATGGCTATTCAAGTAGAGAACCATGTGACCAGAAGTTCCTGTATTTTAATGAGTAAATGTGAAAATGCCAGTTATGTGAGCAAGGCACCAATGCCGAAACGCGTTACAGCGGAAAATAAAACTGAGAAGTAATTGACAATCGATCCTTGGTGTCGTTGTCTGTTTCGTATAGGGAATCAGGGGAGTACATATATACATCTCCCTCTGTTGTCGGCGAGTTGCTCCCGGGCTAACCAGACTGCCGGTGGTGCACAGTGACAGCGCTTCGCCGCGCACTGTATTCAATAAAGTTATATGGATTCCTCTACTCCCCGAGGACTTCATAGCACCCTGGTGCAGGTTTGAAATAATTTAAACACCAAATGCAGGCAAAAGGCAGTACGCCAACGTGTTTCGATTCACACACGCACCTTGGTCGTTCTGGGTTGGGGAATTAAGTCCCCATGATCCTAAAGGGTCCTTAGGGGCCAACTAGCCCACCAGGTACCTCCAGTAAGCCCCACATAGTGAGATTTCTGAGAGGTGGTCCGAGGCCACGCCCCCTTTTACACCATTCTGCAAACGCGCTTCTTGGCGCACTGCTGGTGGGGCGATGAGGTCCTCTTGTGTCCTGAGGACCTCAGGACTAAAGTGGACTTCATCCCCCGAGCAGCAGTGCGCCAGAAGGCACGTTGGCAGAGTGGTGTACAAAGGGGGCATGGCCTTGGCCCACTCTCAGCAATCCTGGTGTGTGGGGCTTACTAGAAATAACAGGAGGGCTAGTAAATGGAGGCAAGGGGACTTTATCCCCCAACCAAGAGTGCGCCAGGAGGCGTGTTTGCAGAGTGGTGCAGAAAGGGGGCGTGGCCTGTGTGTACCTCTCAGCAATCCCAGGTAGGCTAGTTTGCCCATTAGGACCCCCAGGATCCCCATCCCAGAGTGCACCAGGGAGCGTGTTTGCTGAATGGTGGGCAAAGGGGGCATGGACTGCTATGAAAACTTTCCAATGCTGCTGTGTGGGACTTACTGGAAGTAATAGGAGGACGGATGTCATCAGTCATCAGTGATGTCATTTTAGAGGTCATCAGTGATGTCCCAGACCATGTCATGGGTGATGTAATATGTGATGTCATCAGCAGTGCATTGCGGGGGCGCAAGTTATAGTTAGCTCAACTAACTATAATGGGCGAATCTCTCTGGTTTTGTATGAGTGAAATGCCCAACTAACTATAGCGTTCCTGAAACCTGTGATTTCTTCTGCGTATATATATATATATATATATATATATATATACATATATATATATATATATATATATATATATATATATATATATATATGCCACAAAGCTTCCTTCCATCAAAAAGAAGAGAGGGACACAGCGGGGCTCGTCAAGACATTTATTTGGAAAGCGATCGGCATGACCGGTTTCGGCGTTGAGCCTTCTTCAAATGCCACAGTTCGCCCAAGATGTTCCCATCAACTCTATATAGGGCTCCTCCTACACAATGGTGAAAGGCCCAGCTGCAGCTCATTATCGCGCCGATTCCTCAGCAGCCTCTGCCACGGACTGCTGATCCCATCATGCACCTTGCTGGTATTCAATGAGCTGCAGCGGGAAAAGGACTTGCGAATTTACTGGGAATAAATGTCCATGGGTCCCCTTCTTCCCAGCCTCATAACCCTGAGTCTCCAAGACTGGAAGTGCAATAACAGTGCATGCGCCTCTCCAAAAAGTTTCAGACCGCCGTAGCAGCAGCTACTTGAAGAACAAAGGCAGGCGGGCGGGCTGTGCAGATCCGATACCTCGGGTGCAAGTAAGTCAGTTCCCTGACGTCCTGTAAACTTCACAGCCTCTTGTAGGGAGGGTCCCCCTTAGCGTGCCACAGGATTGCACGCAAAATATGCCACAAAGCTTCCTTCCATCAAAAAGAAGAGAGGGACACAGCGGGGCTCGTCAAGACATTTATTTGAAAAGCGATCGGCATGACCGGTTTCGGCGTTGAGCCTTCTTCAAATGCCACAGTTCGCCCAAGATTTTCCCATCAACTCTATATAGGGCTCCTCCTACACAATGGTGAAAGGCCCAGCTGCAGCTCATTATCGCGCCGATTCCTCAGCAGCCTCTGCCACGGACTGCTGATCCCATCATGCACCTTGCTGATATTCAATGAGCTGCAGCGGCAAAAGGACTTGCGAATTTACTGGGAATAAATGTCCATGGGTCCCCTTCTTCCCAGCCTCATAGCCCTGAGTCTCCAAGACTGGAAGTGCAATAACAGTGCATGCGCCTCTCCAAAAAGTTTCAGACCGCCGTAGCAGCAGCTACTTGAAGAACAAAGGCAGGCGGGCGGGCTGTGCAGATCCGATACCTCGGGTGCAAATAAGTCAGTTCCCTGACGTCCTGTAAACTTCACAGCCTCTTGTAGGGAGGGTCCCCCTTAGCGTGCCACAGGATTGCACGCAAAATATGCCACAAAGCTTCCTTCCATCAAAAAGAAGAGAGGGACACAGCGGGGCTCGTCAAGACATTTATTTGAAAAGCGATCGGCATGACCGGTTTCGGCGTTGAGCCTTCTTCAAATGCCACAGTTCGCCCAAGATTTTCCCATCAACTCTATATAGGGCTCCTCCTACACAATGGTGAAAGGCCCAGCTGCAGCTCATTATCGCGCCGATTCCTCAGCAGCCTCTGCCACGGACTGCTGATCCCATCATGCACCTTGCTGGTATTCAATGAGCTGCAGCGGGAAAAGGACTTGCGAATTTACTGGGAATAAATGTCTATGGGTCCCCTTCTTCCCAGCCTCATAGCCCTGAGTCTCCAAGACTGGAAGTGCAATAACAGTGCATGCGCCTCTCCAAAAAGTTTCAGACCGCCGTAGCAGCAGCTACTTGAAGAACAAAGGCAGGCGGGCAGGCTGTGCAGATCCGATACCTCGGGTGCAAGTAAGTCAGTTCCCTGACGTCCTGTAAACTTCACAGCCTCTTGTAGGGAGGGTCCCCCTTAGCGTGCCACAGGATTGCACGCAAAATATGCCACAAAGCTTCCTTCCATCAAAAAGAAGAGAGGGACACAGCGGGGCTCGTCAAGACATTTATTTGAAAAGCGATCGGCATGCCCGGTTTCGGCGTTGAGCCTTCTTCAAATGCCACAGTTCGCCCAAGATTTTCCCATCAACTCTATATAGGGCTCCTCCTACACAATGGTGAAAGGCCCAGCTGCAGCTCATTATCGCGCCGATTCCTCAGCAGCCTCTGCCACGGACTGCTGATCCCATCATGCACCTTGCTGGTATTCAATGAGCTGCAGCGGGAAAAGGACTTGCGAATTTACTGGGAATAAATGTCCATGGGTCCCCTTCTTCCCAGCCTCATAGCCCTGAGTCTCCAAGACTGGAAGTGCAATAACAGTGCATGCGCCTCTCCAAAATGTTTCAGACCGCCGTAGCAGCAGCTACTTGAAGAACAAAGGCAGGCGGGCGGGCTGTGCAGATCCGATACCTCGGGTGCAAGTAAGTCAGTTCCCTGACGTCCTGTAAACTTCACAGCCTCTTGTAGGGAGGGTCCCCCTTAGCGTGCCACAGGATTGCACGCAAAATATGCCACAAAGCTTCCTTCCATCAAAAAGAAGAGAGGGACACAGCGGGGCTCGTCAAGACATTTATTTGAAAAGCGATCGGCATGACCGGTTTCGGCGTTGAGCCTTCTTCAAATGCCACAGTTCGCCCAAGATTTTCCCATCAACTCTATATAGGGCTCCTCCTACACAATGGTGAAAGGCCCAGCTGCAGCTCATTATCGCGCCGATTCCTCAGCAGCCTCTGCCACGGACTGCTGATCCCATCATGCACCTTGCTGGTATTCAATGAGCTGCAGCGGGAAAAGGACTTGCGAATTTACTGGGAATAAATGTCCATGGGTCCCCTTCTTCCCAGCCTCATAGCCCTGAGTCTCCAAGACTGGAAGTGCAATAACAGTGCATGCGCCTCTCCAAAAAGTTTCAGACCGCCGTAGCAGCAGCTACTTGAAGAACAAAGGCAGGCGGGCAGGCTGTGCAGATCCGATACCTCGGGTGCAAGTAAGTCAGTTCCCTGACGTCCTGTAAACTTCACAGCCTCTTGTAGGGAGGGTCCCCCTTAGCGTGCCACAGGATTGCACGCAAAATATGCCACAAAGCTTCCTTCCATCAAAAAGAAGAGAGGGACACAGCGGGGCTCGTCAAGACATTTATTTGAAAAGCGATCGGCATGACCGGTTTCGGCGTTGAGCCTTCTTCAAATGCCACAGTTCGCCCAAGATTTTCCCATCAACTCTATATAGGGCTCCTCCTACACAATGGTGAAAGGCCCAGCTGCAGCTCATTATCGCGCCGATTCCTCAGCAGCCTCTGCCACGGACTGCTGATCCCATCATGCACCTTGCTGGTATTCAATGAGCTGCAGCGGGAAAAGGACTTGCGAATTTACTGGGAATAAATGTCCATGGGTCCCCTTCTTCCCAGCCTCATAGCCCTGAGTCTCCAAGACTGGAAGTGCAATAACAGTGCATGCGCCTCTCCAAAAAGTTTCAGACCGCCGTAGCAGCAGCTACTTGAAGAACAAAGGCAGGCGGGCGGGCTGTGCAGATCCGATACCTCGGGTGCAAGTAAGTCAGTTCCCTGACGTCCTGTAAACTTCACAGCCTCTTGTAGGGAGGGTCCCCCTTAGCGTGCCACAGGATTGCACGCAAAATATGCCACAAAGCTTCCTTCCATCAAAAAGAAGAGAGGGACACAGCGGGGCTCGTCAAGACATTTATTTGAAAAGCGATCGGCATGACCGGTTTCGGCGTTGAGCCTTCTTCAAATGCCACAGTTCGCCCAAGATTTTCCCATCAACTCTATATAGGGCTCCTCCTACACAATGGTGAAAGGCCCAGCTGCAGCTCATTATCGCGCCGATTCCTCAGCAGCCTCTGCCACGGACTGCTGATCCCATCATGCACCTTGCTGGTATTCAATGAGCTGCAGCGGGAAAAGGACTTGCGAATTTACTGGGAATAAATGTCCTTGGGTCCCCTTCTTCCCAGCCTCATAGCCCTGAGTCTCCAAGACTGGAAGTGCAATAACAGTGCATGCGCCTCTCCAAAAAGTTTCAGACCACCGTAGCAGCAGCTACTTGAAGAACAAAGGCAGGCGGGCGGGCTGTGCAGATCCGATACCTCGGGTGCAAGTAAGTCAGTTCCCTGACGTCCTGTAAACTTCACAGCCTCTTGTAGGGAGGGTCCCCCTTAGCGTGCCACAGGATTGCACGCAAAATATGCCACAAAGCTTCCTTCCATCAAAAAGAAGAGAGGGACACAGCGGGGCTCGACAAGACATTTATTTGAAAAGCGATCGTCATGACCGGTTTCGGCGTTGAGCCTTCTTCAAATGCCACAGTTCGCCCAAGATTTTCCCATCAACTCTATATAGGGCTCCTCCTACACAATGGTGAAAGGCCCAGCTGCAGCTCATTATCGCGCCGATTCCTCAGCAGCCTCTGCCACGGACTGCTGATCCCATCATGCACCTTGCTGGTATTCAATGAGCTGCAGCGGGAAAAGGACTTGCGAATTTACTGGGAATAAATGTCCATGGGTCCCCTTCTTCCCAGCCTCATAGCCCTGAGTCTCCAAGACTGGAAGTGCAATAACAGTGCATGCGCCTCTCCAAAAAGTTTCAGACCGCCGTAGCAGCAGCTGCTTGAAGAACAAAGGCAGGCGGGCGGGCTGTGCAGATCCGATACCTCGGGTGCAAGTAAGTCAGTTCCCTGACGTCCTGTAAACTTCACAGCCTCTTGTAGGGAGGGTCCCCCTTAGCGTGCCACAGGATTGCACGCAAAATATGCCACAAAGCTTCCTTCCATCAAAAAGAAGAGAGGGACACAGCGGGGCTCGTCAAGACATTTATTTGAAAAGCGATCGGCATGACCGGTTTCGGCGTTGAGCCTTCTTCAAATGCCACAGTTCGCCCAAGATTTTCCCATCAACTCTATATAGGGCTCCTCCTACACAATGGTGAAAGGCCCAGCTGCAGCTCATTATCGCGCCGATTCCTCAGCAGCCTCTGCCACAGACTGCTGATCCCATCATGCACCTTGCTGGTATTCAATGAGCTGCAGCGGGAAAAGGACTTGCGAATTTACTGGGAATAAATGTCCATGGGTCCCCTTCTTCCCAGCCTCATAGCCCTGAGTCTCCAAGACTGGAAGGGCAATAACAGTGCATGCGCCTCTCCAAAAAGTTTCAGACCGCCGTAGCAGCAGCTACTTGAAGAACAAAGGCAGGCGGGCGGGCAGTGCAGATCCGATACCTCGGGTGCAAGTAAGTCAGTTCCCTGACGTCCTGTAAACTTCACAGCCTCTTGTAGGGAGGGTCCCCCTTAGCGTGCCACAGGATTGCACGCAAAATATGCCACAAAGCTTCCTTCCATCAAAAAGAAGAGAGGGACACAGCGGGGCTCGTCAAGACATTTATTTGAAAAGCGATCGGCATGACCGGTTTCGGCGTTGAGCCTTCTTCAAATGCCACAGTTCGCCCAAGATTTTCCCATCAACTCTATATAGGGCTCCTCCTACACAATGGTGAAAGGCCCAGCTGCAGCTCATTATCGCGCCGATTCCTCAGCAGCCTCTGCCACGGACTGCTGTTTCTATCATGCACATTGCTGGTATTCAATGAGCTGCAGCGGGAAAAGGACTTCGCGAATTTACTGGGAATAAATGTCCATGGGTCCCCTTCTTCCCAGCCTCATAGCCCTGAGTCTCCAAGACTGGAAGTGCAATAACAGTGCATGCGCCTCTCCAAAAAGTTTCAGACCGCCGTAGCAGCAGCTACTTGAAGAACAAAGGCAGGCGGGCGGGCTGTGCAGATCCGATACCTCGGGTGCAAGTAAGTCAGTTCCCTGACGTCCTGTAAACTTCACAGCCTCTTGTAGGGAGGGTCCCCCTTAGCGTGCCACAGGATTGCACGCAAAATATGCCACAAAGCTTCCTTCCATCAAAAAGAAGAGAGGGACACAGCGGGGCTCGTCAAGACATTTATTTGAAAAGCGATCGGCATGACCGGTTTTGGCGTTGAGCCTTCTTCAAATGCCACAGTTCGCCCAAGATTTTCCCATCAACTCTATATAGGGCTCCTCCTACACAATGGTGAAAGGCCCAGCTGCAGCTCATTATCGCGCCGATTCCTCAGCAGCCTCTGCCACGGACTGCTGATCCCATCATGCACCTTGCTGGTATTCAATGAGCTGCAGCGGGAAAAGGACTTGCGAATTTACTGGGAATAAATGTCCATGGGTCCCCTTCTTCCCAGCCTCATAGCCCTGAGTCTATATATATACCGGCTTACATACAGGACTCCAGGGACTTTCTGATCAAATTGGAAGATGTGCAATGGCAGGATTCCCATATACTCATTACATTAGATGTCGTGAGCCTCTACACGAGCATTGCTCATGATGATGGGTTAAGAGCAATGAGACACTTCCTCAATTCGAGACCGATCAACCTCTACCAGCATACCAATATGTTGCTGGAGATGTGTAGATTGTGTCTCAACAACAATCATTTTCTATTCGGAGGAGACACCTTCAAACAGTTGAAGGGCACGGCTATGGGCACCTGTTTCGCCCCCAGCTATGCTAATTTGCATATGGGCTGGTGGGAGGAACAGGTGCTCAAAGTTGAATACAGTAATGAATGGAGGGACCACATTGTCAAGTGGATCCGATTCATTGATGATTTATTCATCATATGGAACGGATCCAGAGAATCAGCCCAACATTTCATTGATCGGATTAATGTAAACAACCTAAATCTAAAATTCACAGAACAAATAAGCACAGAGAGTGTGACTTATCTCGATTTGGAAGTATATATCGCACAACAATCAATCCAAACATGCACGTATAGGAAAACTACCGCCGGCAATTCAATCTTGCACACGGCTAGTTTCCATCCAACCAAACTAAAGATGAGTATCCCATATGCGGAGAACCTAAGAATGAAACGTAATTGCAGTGAAGTGAATGCCCTGAGTAAAGCGCAGGGGGCACTCACGCATAGGTTCTTACAAAGAGGGTACAGCTTGGAAACTTTAAATCAAGCAAAAGCTAAAGTCGATGGTTTGGATAGAGTTGCGTTATTAAAACCTGATAAAAAGAAAATCGAAGAAAAAAAGAAACACACCCAGAGTGAAATCCGCATGATAACAGGTTTCAGTGCATATCAGACTCAGGTGAGAGATAGTCTGAGTAAACACTGGTACCTGGTCAAACAGGATCCGATCTTACAGGGGACAGTATCCAGAAGGCCCTTAATGACATTTAATCGGGCCCAGTCTATGAGAGATGATTTATTCAAGACTAATGTGGAGGCTAAAAAACGAGGTGGGTGGCTGAAAGTAAGTCCAGGCTTTTACAAATGTTTCAAGTGTAAAGCCTGTAAATACGGAAAGAACACACAACAGGTAGCCTCACCTCTTCTAAACAGCCCCTGGAAACTGAGGAAACCCTTAAACTGTAAGAGTGAGTTTGTTGTTTACATCCTTAAATGTTCTTGCCCTAAGATGTATGTGAGAAGTACCATTCACATGGTTCATGTACGTATCCTACAACATCTTAGGGCAATTGGAAATAATGACAAAAATTATGTGGTAGCACGACACATGAATGAATTCCATAAAGGTAACACCAGTGAACTGGTGCACTTTGCTATTGATCAGATCCCCTTGGACCAAAGAGGAGGAGACAGAGAAAGAAAATTACGGAAATTGGAGTCTAAATACATACTGATGTTTAACACGAAAAGCCCAAATGGTTTGAATGTTGAAGAAGATCTCCATGTGCATCTGATTTAGTAGTATCCATTAAGAGAGAATGTAGTTCCTCTTTTTTAGTCTAAATTTTAAAGATTTTAAAACTGTCACAGGGTCACAGACGAATAGATCAATTCCTTTAAACATGTTATTTAAAAACTAGCAGGTGGCATAAGGATGAATTTCTCTATATATAGTAAAGATAAGAAAGGTCATACCCAACAAATGATTCATAGACTGTTTTAAGGTAGAGTACTGTAATGCATTTGCACTTTATTATAATTGCACTTTACTGGAATTGCGTTTTTGCACACAGTAGGCATTAGCACTTTACTTGAAACCAATATGCACTAGTAATTTTTAACCAATTTTAATATTTATATTATTTATTGTTAAAGGAAACAGTTTATAGAGATTAAGGGTATGTACCATGAAGGAATCATCCTATATCATTTCTTTCTGATTCTTGTTCTCAATAAGGTCTGAACATTGGATTGACAGAAAATAGCCACCACGCTGTACTCAATCAATACTACAATTGATGATCAACTGATGATAATCAAGGGGCACTGGCCCAGGAATCTTGTATGAAGTTTTGAAAATTACCACTGTTCTCTTTTAATATATGATTGTAAATATATTAGTGTGTAATGTTATACAAATTGGTTAAAGGCTTTTAGGCTCAAGAATCACCTACTCCCGGTATCCTATATGAGATTAATTAGTTTTTCTTAATATAATTGTAATGATTGTATATTATGGTTTTAAAATCCTTAAATGAAAAAGAATTTTGGGATTTTCTATATATTAAGAGAGGAGGGATTGTTGCACTATGCCATGATTACCTACACTATGTTAAGAAGCATTGTGTGAAAAGCCTTAACATTACGAGAAAACTAACGTGAGTCTGTTTTCAGTGGTTATTTTTAAAGAGGTCATGTGACCCTGCGATGTGTATTTAAATGAAAGTGTTTCGTAATGTTGATTTGTGTGAGCAAGGCAGTTGTGCCGAAACGCGTTGCTATAAAAGAATAAACCCTAGCCGGATGGCTAAGTACATCTCCTGTGTCGGTGTCCGATTTTAAGAAGATCAGGTTTTGGTTTTGATATATATATATGTATGTATATATATATATATATATATATATATATATATATATATATATATATATATATATATATATATGTATATATATGTATATATATATCTCTTACATCACACAGGTTGCCCCAAGAGAGAAAGGCCCCAAGGAAGGTTATCTTCCAACTCTGGGGAATGGTGCACAGATGGATTCATATGCCAAACCATAGTCTTGCGGCTTAATGCGTTTCATACTTGATGTTCTTTTTCACAAGCCTGACGAAGAAGACACCAACAGCAGCATGTAGAGCACTAATTCAAATTTATTAACAGTCCCGCCTCAGTGGGCGTATACTTATACCTAATTAGGCAAAGAGGAGTCTAATACCTGTAGTGCTCTACCATTGTATCATTCCAGTGAATGCCGCTGTGTGCCAAAAATAACGTCTGTAATAAATCTACAGTGGGTTGGCGTGGCAAAGTATACTGAATGTGCTGCCAATTGCAAAGTCCACCAGCAGGAGCCTTCAATTCTGAGCCGGCACCCGGAGATCCAGGCACCGCAGATCCGCCTTTAGCGGCGGACTGTTCTCGCGACCAGGCAGGGCCGCTAAAATTACATCACATAGGTTGCTCCAAGAGAGAACGGCCCCATGGAAGGTTATCTTCCAACTCTGGGGAATGGTGCACAGACAGATTCAATCACCAAATCATAATCTTGCGGCTCAACGCATTTCAAACTTGACATTCTTTTTCACGAGCCTGACGAAAAAGACACTAACAGCAGCATGTAGAGTACTAATTCAAATTTAATAACAATCCCGCCCCAGTGGGCGTATACTTATACCTAATTAGGCAAAGAGGAATCTGGTACCTGTAGTGCTCTACCATAGTATCATACTAGTGAATGCCGCTGTGTGCCAAAAATAACGTCTGTAATAAATCCACAGTGAGTTGGTGTAGCTAAGTATACTGAATGTGCTCCCAATTGCAAAGTCCACCAGCAGGAGCCTTCAATTCTGAGCCGGCACCCAGAGATCCAGGCACGCAGGTCTGCCTTTGTCAAAAACAGCCCGCCGCCAACCCACTGTTTGACTGTCAGTCGAAACGCGTAACAGGATTGAAAAAACTTGTTTTTCACTGTACATTGACTACCTGAGTGTGCGCTCCCTATTTGGATTATTCTATGGTATTTAATGACCAGCTTGCTCCGCCGGTATAGTTCACTGCCTTCCTTTAAGAAGAGTGTTCCGGAAGGAGCTTGTTCCTGTGGGATATATATATGGATGAGGCGGTGGTGTAAGGGCTACAATAAATCTTTGAATTTGCACCAAAATTACGGTGTTTGCATTTGTTTGTGTTCCAAAGCAGGAAGTGGGACGGCGACAAACGAAACCTGAACGAATATATATATATAAATATATATATTTTTTTTCACTGAAAAAACCATAGGTTTCAGGGCCGTTATAGTTAGCTTGACATTTTACTCTTACAAAACCATAGAAATTCCACCGTTATAGTTAGTTCAGCTAACTATGACGCATGCACCCGCAATGCACTGCTCATGACGTCACATATTACATCATTCATGACATGGTCAGTGACATCACTGATGACATCACTCATGATATCTCAAATGACATCACTGATGACATCACTGATGACATCATCCAGTGACTGTGTGTTTCTGTAAAGTTTAAATATGTTTTACATATATTCAAAGGTGTATTGAAGAATGAGTGGGTGTATAAGTGTCTGGATGAAGGATTTAGTAGGTGCGTGACTGAGTGTATAAGTGAGTGATTAATTGTGTCTTATTGAATGCATGGGTTAGTGACTAAATTGTGTGAATCTTTGTATCAGTATGTATGTTGTTGTGCAAGCTGCTGCATGGGTTGTCAGTAGCTACATGAGTGTCTATATAGGTTATTGATTGGTTGTCTGAGTATTTTCTGGGGAGATTGAGTGTGTGTGGGTGGGTGGGAGTTGTGTGACTCTGTGCATAGATGTGTGAGTGGTTGATTCACTGGGTGTATGGGTTCAAGTGTGCATGTGGAAACAGCTGTATGGGTACGTGAGTGTGTGTATAGTGTGTTGGTGAGTGATTGGATGTCTCAGTGGTACATGTCCAAGTAACTACATATGTAAAAGGCAGTGTATGTGAGAGTTGAAGTAAATAAATGATTATACATGATAGTCAGTGATTGTGAGACTGGCTCAATGGATGAGTGTGTACTTGTATCACTGATTATATAAGAGAGTAAGTATGTGTTTGTATCTGTATGAATAAGTGAGGTGGTGTGTGTATAATTGCATAGGTGAGTAAATGGGAGTGTGATAGATTCTTTGCATGACTGACTAGGTGTGTGAGTAACTGCATGGTGGTGTGTGAGTGTCTGTATAGGTGTATGAGTGCATATGATAGTGTTGTATTGATGAGTGACTGCATGTTGGATGTGCAGGTAGACCTAGGAATCGGTGAGTGCATATGTAGTAACTGGTAATGGTGTGTCAATGATTTAGAAAATGGTAGTCTGTATTTTACAGTGGGTGTATCAAAGGTTATATTAGAGTGTGAGGAGGTACATCAGATTTTGACATGGATGATGTCATTTGAGATGTCATCAGTGATGTCACTGACCATGTCATGAATGATGTAATATATGACATCATGAGCAGTGCATTGCGGGAGTGTGAGTTATAGTTAGCTAACTATAACGGTGGAATTTCAATTGTTTTGTAAGAGTGAAATGTCCAGCTAACTATCACGTCCCTGAAACCTATGGTTTTTTCAGTGAATTTCTAAGGTTTTTTAAATGCTAATTTCTAACAATAACGTACCTGAAACCTATGGTTTTTTCAGTGAACTTCAATGGTTTTTTAAATGCTAATTTCTAACTATGACATCCCTATTAAGTCCCCTTGAACCCTGAAGGTCCCTGGTGGCCAAGTAGCCCACCAGGTATATCCAGTAAACGCCACAGAGCTGCGTTTCAGAGAGGTGTTCTGAGGCCACGCCCCTCTTTACACCACGCTGCAAACGCAGATTCTGGCACACTGCTGCTCAGAGGATGAAGTCCACTTGTGTCTTTAGGTCCTCAGGAAACAAGAGGGCCTCATCGCCCCACCAGCAGTGCACCAGAAGCAGCGTTTGCAGAGTGGTGTAAAAAGGGGTGTGGCCTCGGATCACCTCTCTGCAACGCAGCCCTGTGGCATTTACAAGAGGTACCTGGTGGACTAGTTGGCCCCCAGGGACCCTCAGGATTGAAGAGGAATTAATCCCCCAACTTAAAACGTGCCACAGGGCGCGTTTGCACTGTGGTGCAGAGTGGGGGGGAGGGCCTGATATGACAAGTGTGCGAACGCACACTGTGGTGCATTTTAAGTTAGGTGATTAAGTCCCCTTGAATCCTGAGGGTCCCTGAGGGCCAACTAGCCCACCAGCTACCTCCAGTAAGCGCCACAGAGCTGTGTTGCAGAGTGGTGTAAAGAAGGTCGTGGCCTCGGACCACCACTCCGCAACACAGCTTTTTTTTTTCTTTTTGCGCGATTCAAGACAAATTTTATTTTTTTAAATGAAGCGGGGGCTCCCCCACTTCATTTAAATGAGCCCCTGGGTGGACCAGCTTCCAGGGGCAATCCTATAATTATATTGTGGGGGCCTGCGGGGCCTCCGCAGCCCCGGGGACTGCCACCTCCCATGCAAATTAGGTGCAGGAAGGCATACCACCCTCCCGCATCCCTGGGGATCGCCACCTCCCCCGGGGCTTGTTTTGTAATTGTGGGAGGGCCTCTGAGGCCACCCTAAGTCCTGGGGATCGCCATCCCCCGGGGCTTTATTTAAATATGCAGGGTGGGCTTGCAGGCTCCCGAAGCCCCGGGGACCACCTCCTCCCCGGGGCTTTGAAAAATAGAGGGAGGGGGGCCGCGCGGTCACCCTCCTGGAGCGCTTGATGGCCCTGGGGACCGCCACCCCCCAGGGCTGGCTCTTGCAATGTCCCGGGGTGTGCGCCCCCGGACATTGCCGTTTGCTATGACAGGGCAGGATCATGGTTTCCACCCTGTGATAGCAAACCCTGGTTTGCTTCGTTGAAGTGAGAGGATGAAAACCTCCTCTCGCTTCCATAAAGGAAAGGAGAATTGCTTTTCGGCAAGGGAAGCTGCATGTTAGCAGCTCTCGTTGTCCAAAAGCAGTGCCGGCTTCCGCAGGAGTCAGGGAGCTGGCGGGACCGTGGGGGCATTGGGGCTCCCCCCACGGTCCCCACCAGAGAGGCCAGGCCTCGAGGATGACGTTTCCAGGGCCAGAAGTGGCCTGGGAAGGGGGCCACGCGGCCCTCTTCCCCTTTAAAAAAATAAAATTAAAATAAACTTTAAAAAAAGAAAGTTTGCAGTGGCGACCCCCCACAAACAAATGTGATAGCAACCTTCCGAAATCTGGACGGTAACAAAGCAGCTGATGTCGCACAATTATAACAATCAAGATGCATGTGAGGTTGGACAAATGAGAATGACAGTCATCTATAGATTTACATATAAAACATTCGATTTGCAGAAAACAACAAAATAAAAGTAGGTACAGCCATGGCGTGTCATCCCCTGACAATCTGGATTCACAGCCTGCAAGACAAAAAGTAAGATAAGATTGTGTGTTATGCGCCCATCAAAGAAGAGAGAGAGAGAAACACAGAAAAAATGGGAGAGAGAGAAAGAGAGAGCGAAAGAGAGAAAGAGTGAGAGCGAGGAAGCGAGAGAAAGAGAGAAAGAGTGTGAGAGAGAGGAACAGAGAGAGAAAGAGAGAAAGAGTGAGAGAGAGAGAGAGAGAGAAAGGAAGAGATGGAGAGGGAGAGTGAGTGACACTGTGGACAAAACGCTCACAGCTCACCTTTTCGCCACCGGTGTGTCTCCAACCCCATGCTGGGACATACTGCAGCCCTCAAGCTCACTCATCAAAAACATAGTATAGAATCAGTAATGGCAGAGTACATACGACTGCACACGCCTTCATCGCTGTCCCGCCCCTGCGCATCCAGGCTGCTGCACACCATCCACTCCTGCCGCCCAGAGGTGACTGCCCACCCCTGTGCACCCAGGCTGCTGCACCCCATCCACTCCTGCTGCCCAGAGGTGTCTGCCTGCCCCTGCGCACCAATGTTCCTGCACACCATCCACTCCCACCGCCCAGAGGTGTCTGCCCGCCCCTGCGCACCCAGGCTGCTGCACACCATCCACTCCCACCACCCAGAGGTGTCTGCGTGCCCCTGCGCACCTAGGCTGCTGCACACCATCCACTCCCACTGCCCAGAGGTGACTGTCCGCCCCTGCACACCCGGGCCTCACTGCTCACCTTTTCGCTACCAGTGCGTCTCCAACTACCTGCTGGGACATACTGCAGCCCTCAAGCTCATCCATCTGAAACATAGTATAGAATCAGTAATGGCACAGTACATATGACTTCACATGCCTTTATCGCTGTCCTGCTCCTGTGCACACAGGCTGCTGCACACCATCCACTCCCACTGCCCAGAGGTGTCTGCCCATCCCTGCGCACCCAGGCCTCACTGCTCACCTTCCGTTACCTGCATGTAGAAAAGAAGGCCCACTACTTGCCGCTGCAACCCCAAGCCAGGGGCCCGCGGACAGGGCACCCTCCACATCATGCAGACCCGCTCCGCAGGCCACCAGGGCTCACATTTGGTGCTGCGTCTTGATTTAGCCATGGCAGAGGACATACCAGTGCACCCGCCATCATCGCAGGTTGCACACCCGCTCAGCCCTTGCAGTGCCACTAACTCTGTGACCAGCAAGGCCACACCACATGGGGGTAGGCCCCCGCTGTCCGATGGCTCAGGCCTACACTGCGGTCCAGCAGGGCCCACAAAAGCTGAGCTGTCCGGACCGCGGTGTGGCTGTGCCGGCCACAGTGCATCCGGTGTCACCAAGTCTGAAATGGAAATGGCATGGAGCACGTGCGCCCGGTCCTTTTTATTGGCAAGGTCATGTGTCCTGTAACGCCTGTGCTTGATGGGTGTGGTGTGGGTGTAAAGCAGCCGTGAGGGAGTTGCTGTGGCATGCTCACAACTAGACCTCTGATCAGGAGATCACTACACGGAAAACCTGGTATATGTAGCGTTGTAGTTCCCTCCCTGTAAGCGTAAGCAGAGTGGGCTGGCTGAAACGTGCATTTTTCACGACTTTACTGATATGGCGGTTTGAATCCGTACACCCACCGAGATAGCTACGCGATGGGGGCGCGACTCCACTTTTTCCTAAAACATATATATATTTATTAATGTTTAAGAAAACAGAAGACATTATATTATTTTAATAAAAAAAAAAAAAAAACTATTTTTTTAGATATTAAAGTTACAAAATATCACAAAAAAATCAAAATTATTGAAAGAAACATAGATTTAATGAACATTATAATTCAAAATTAGTATTTAAAAAAACCTTTGAAATTCACTGAAAAAACCATAGGTTTCAGGCACGTTATAGTTAGAAAGTAGCATAAAAAAAACCTTAGAAATTCCCCCATTATAGTTAGTTCAGCTAACTATAACTCGCGCCCCTGCAATACACTACTGATGACGTCACATATTACATCATTCAGGACATGGTCAGTGACATCACTGATGACATCACTGATGAGATCTCAAATGACATCACTGATGACATCACTGAAGACATCATCCACGTGAAAATCTGTTGCACCTCCTCACACTCTAATAGAACCTTTGATACACCCACTGTAAAATACAGACTAACATTTTCGAAACAATCGACACACCAATACTAGTTACTACATATGCACTCACTGATTCCTAGGTTTCCAAACATATCCACTCATTCACCCATACAACCATTCATACATGTAGTGATTCATTAATACAACACTATCATTAACACTCATACACCTATACAGACACTCACACACCACCACTCATCCAGAGTTACCCACACACCTAGTCAGTCATGCAAAGAATCAATCACAGTTCCATTTACTCACCTATGCAGTTCTACACACACCACATCACTTATTCAAACAGAAACTAATGCATACTTACTCTCTTCTACAATCACTGATACAAGTACACACCCATCCATACAGCCACTCTCACACTCACTGACTCTCACCTATAGTCATTTATATACTTCAACTTTCACATACACTGCCTTTTACATATATAGTTACTTGGACATGTAACATTGAGATATCCATTCACTCACCAACACACCCGTACACACACTTGCCTACCCATATAGCTGTTTCCACATGCACTCTTGAACCCATACACACAGTGAATCAACCACTCACACATCTATGCACAAACTCACACACCCCCACCCACCCACAAAAACACTCAGGCACCCATACAGATATTCACACAACTAATAAATAACCCATAAAGACACTCATGTAGCTACTCACCAACTCATGCAGCAGCTTACGCAACAACCATGCAGTCGCTTACATACCAACTGACAAATTGATACAGACATTCACACAGTTTAGTCAATAACCCATGCATTCAGTAAGACACATTTAATCACTCACTTATACAGTCAGTCATGCACCTACTAAATCATCCATACATCCACTCATTCTTCAATACACCTTGGCATATATATATTTATAAAACATATTTAAACTTTACATAAACACACGGTCACTGTATGATGTCATCAGTAATGTCATTTAAGATCTCATCAGTGATGTCATAAGTGATGTCACTGACCATGTCATGAATGATGTAATAGGTGACCTCATCAGCAGTGCATTGCGGGGGCGCGAGTTATAGTTAGCGCAACTAACTATAACGGCTGAATTTCTCTGGTTTTGTACGAGTAAAATGCCCAACTAACTATAACGTCCCTGAAACATGTGGTTTTTTCAGTGACTAAGTATATATATATATATATATATATATATATATATATATAGTAAATTGTTTGAATTAAGCCTTTAAAAATCCTGCACTTGCCCTTTAATTGGAATCTTGCACTACGATATAATTTGAAAAGTAATCAGCGAAATGCATTGGATGAGAATTGCAAGAAACCAAGGTTTTTGCTTTAAAAAAATCCAAATGGTTTGATTATTTAAATTATGTATGTATTATGTTAACATCATCATTCAAATATTTATTCCCGTATAAAAAGGTTTAATCAATAAAGGTTTCAATCAATAGACTATCTAACTCTGGTCCAACCTCTACCCAGTCCGCAGTGCCGAGACACCCCAGGGTATTTGCGCGCTCTATAAATTGCTAAACTAAACTAAACTAAACTAAATAAGGGATGACAAATTGAATAGGTTGCATATGTTGATTTTGGTTCAAAACAAACATGTTCCAAAATGGCAGCCGCTGTGCAAATAGTATAGCATTGAATGTGTGCTGTAAGTTGAGTCCTTTGTCAATGCCATTCACTGCCTTCTAGTATTTTAACAAAAATATAATGGCACTCTGGCATCGTGAACAAGGCAGCGTGAGACTGCTGAAACACGTTGATGTGATTTTCGTCTAAAGAATAAACTAACCGAGTGACCAAATTTCCCCTGGAGAGCCGGATGATTATTTTGAGAAACTGGAAATGGTCCTATATTGAATATATATATATACATATATATATAAATTCACTGAAAATAACATAGGTTTCATGCATGTTATAGTTAGGAATTGGCATTTAAAAAACCTTTGAAATTCACTGAAAAAACCAAAGGTTTCAGGGGCGTTATAGTTAGGAATTGGCATTTAAAAAACCTTAGAAATTCACTGAAAAAACCATAGGTTTCAGGGGCGTTATAGTTAGCTGCACATTTTCCTCGTACAAAACCCTAGAAATTCCCCTGTTATAGTTAGTTCAGCTAACTATAACTCGCGTCCCCGCAATGCACTGCTGATGACGTCACATATTACATCACTCATGACATGGTCAGTGACATCACTGATGACATCACTGATGACATCTCAAATGACATCACTGATATCACCGATGACATCATCCAGTGAGTATGTGTTTCTGTACAGTTTTAATATGTTTAATATATATAGGGAAAGGCCTGTTGAAGAATGAGTGGGTGTACAAGTGTGTGAATGGATGATTTTCTAGGTGCGTAACTGACTTTATAAGTGAGTCATAAATGTATCTTACTGCAGACTAGTGACTAAACTGTGTGAATGTCTGTATGTGTCTTTGTGTTAGTGTATAAGTGGCTGCATGGTTTTGTGAATAGCTACATGAGTGTCTATATGGGTTATTGATTGGTTGTCTGAGTATCTGTATGGGTGCCTGAGTGTTTGTGTGGGTAGGGTGTGTGTCACTCTGTGCATAGATGTGTGAGTGGGTGATTCTATGGGTGCATGGTTTTAAGAGTGCAACTGTGATGGACTGTATGGTTGGGTGAGTGTATGTATGGGTGTGTTAGTGATTGAATGTATATCTTAGTTGTACATGTGTCAGTAACTACATATGTGAAACACAGTGTATATGTGTGTAAGAGTATATAACTATCTATATGTGAGAGTGTGTGATTGCGGGAGTGGCTGTATGGATTAGTGTGTGCTTGTATTAGTAATTGTATAAGAGCGTCAGAATTTGTTAGTATTTTCATGAGTAAGTGAACTTGAGTGTGTTTAACTGTATAGGTGAGTAAATTGGACGGTGTTTAATTATTTGCATGACTGACTAGGTGAGTCAGTACCTCAATGGATGATTGGCGGTGTGTGAGTGTCTATATAGGTGTATAAATGCATATGATAGTCTTGTACAGAGTGACTGTAAGTATGAGGTACTGTACAGGTGAGTGAGTGGAGATGTATGTAGACCTAAGAGTCAATGAGTGGGTATGTAGTTATTGGTATTGGAGTATCTATGGTTTTCAAAATGGCCGTCTGAAATTTTGAGTCGGTGTATCAAAGGTTATATTAGGGTGTGAGAAGATGCACTAATTTATCACGTGGATGACGTCATCAGTGATGTCATCAGTGATGTCATTTGAGATGGCATCAGTGATGTCATCAGTGATGTCACTGACCATGTCATGAGTGATGTAATATATGACGTCATCAGCAGTGCATTGCGGGGGCGCGAGTTATAGTTAGCTGAACTAACTATAACAGGGGAATTTCTAGGGTTTTGTACGAGGGAAATGTCCAGCTAACTATAACACCCCTGAAACCTATGGTTTTTTCAGTGAATTTCTAAGGTTTTTTAAATGCCAATTCCTAACTATAACGCCCCTGAAACCTTTGGTTTTTTGAGTGAATTTCAAAGGTTTTTTAAATGCCAATTCCTAACTATAACGTGCATGAAACCTATGGTTTTTTCAGTGAATTTCAATGCTAATTCCTATCTATAACTTATCTCTAAAGATATCATGTTTAATGATTTTCATTGGATTTCTATATTTTTCAAATTCAGTGTGTCAATTTCATTAATTATGTTTTTTTAAAAATACTTTTTTATCCCCATTTCTTAAACTTATTTTTTCAATTAATTCTTTTAAAAATTAAAAAATATTATTTATTTTTATTGGGTTTTTCAAACATATTTTTTTATATTTGTAAAAATATTTTTTTATCTATATGTTCAAAACTTTATTTTATACATTTTTTTCAATGTTTTTGGATCCGCGCACCCTATGCGCACCGTTCTCGATCCCTACACGTTAGCATCCACGCATGGTATGCGTTAGATACGTGTTTAGTCATACGACCGGTATGCGACTCTCAGCCTATACGCGACACGTTCGATGTACGTAATGCGACATCTACGCGCTTCCGCGATGCGTCATCTGCGTCTATGACGCGGTAGGTGCGTGGATCCTGCGAAATATTTAACATTTAAAAAAACATATATATGTATTTCATGTGAATATTAATTGAAGACAAACTCTAAACTAGTCTTAAAAGTAATATATTTTTACATGTGATCCTATATATTTTTTTTTATTCAATTTCGCGGATGCGCGCTGGGTGCGTGATGCGTAAGCGCAGGGTGCGCGGTTCCCATGTGACCTGCAAAAAAAGAGATTTGATTGGTTCATTACACTTCCTGTTCTAACTATTGAAAGACCCCACCCAATTCAATCATTCTTTTTTCACCTTCTTTGGAGGAGCATCTCTTTGCAGAGAAGATTTTTTAGACTAAGTTTACACTTAGCTCTAACTTTTTTCAACTAAAAATGGCTTCAGGGCAGCAGGCATCACCTGCATCTCCTCATTCATCTGAGGATGAATATTTGGAGGAGGCACCACCCACACCACGTTTTTCATCTGTGGTGTGGAAATTTTGTACGTATCCTGAGGGGCAAACTAAAACCAATGCCACCTTGGTCACGTGCAAGATTTGCAAAAGAGTGCTGTTGCGAGGGGATCCTAACAAGAAATACTCGTGCGGCACGGCAAGTATAATGAAGCACCTACGGACCCTTCATCCGAACAATCTTGCATGAGAAGAGTGCAAACGGATGAGAAACACTCCTGCTGCTGCGCCTTCCACCTCATCGCAGCCGAGCACTTCAAGAGTGCATCCATCAGCCCAAAAATTGGACATCCGTCCTCAATTTCAATTTTTAAAAGTGCTCTGCACTAAGTGCAATGCGACTTTGTGCTACGGTGAGCAGTCGATCGATCTGATCTGCCGCCGGCAAGAAAGTTACAATTGCTAGCTTTTTTTTGTTGTTTTTTTTGTTCCCTGAAGTTCATTGTTTGGTTCCTCCTGTTTTTTTTTTTTCCTGAAAAACCACAAAAATCACTAAATTGTTAGAAAACCCCCCAAAACAATATAAAAAAAGAAAGAAGAAAAAAAATAGTTCTTCTAAGAACTAACTTTCCTGGTTTAAAAAAAGAGCTGCATTTCTTTGTTAGTGTGTGAAAGTTTAGATGAATGTATGTGTAGTACATAATTGACTGAATGAATGCATTAGTAGCGTATGGTGAATGTATAAGTGCAGAACTATGAGGAAGTGCTGCAGCATCACACAGTAACCTCTTTAACTGCAGTGTGCTGTAGTACTTCCGAAGCACAGGGATGCAACATATGTACATAAATATGTTGCAAATCTATGCTTCTCTCTGCAAGGCTGCTTAAACTGCAGCCATGTGGTGACACAGGCACCCTTGCACCATAGTGCAAGGATATCTGTGTCATATGCTGTTTGTTTTTCTGCAGGAAGACACACCTTCCTGCACAAAAACAATGAGAAAATGCATTTTTCTCCTTCAATGTATGCTGAACATTTCAGCATGCATTGAAGATATAAAAATGTGGAAAAAATGAAAACAATTCCCCTTGTTGTGCTTTCCTACACCAATTTTGGAATGGTGCAGCATTCAAACACATTTCGAGATTTATGATTTCTGATAAATCTAGACATGTGTCTTGTTCTATGAGTATTCAGTGCAATCATGCACAACAACACTTAAAGAACACCCTTTCAACGCAAAGTGGTGTGCATAATGAGATTGTATTTACATGAGGTATAAAAAGTGCACAGAGTGCCTTTTCCTCTCTTTGTAAATATGAAAGAGTGTCTTGCGCAATAACTATGTTACAAAAAGTGACATATTTCCGGTTTTAAAATTCCTTGCGAATGATAGAAGGTAAGCACAGAGTTTTGTCTGCAAAGATGTTCAAAAAAGAATGATTGAAATGATTGCGGTCCTTCAATAGGTACAATGGGAAATATTATGAACCCCTCAAATCTATTTTTTTTGCAGGTCACATGATATCTGATTATGGTCAGATTTCAAAACTACATAGGTATAAACAGAGTGTTTTTAGAAACGTGTTTCAACTTTGTAGCTTCTTGCAGACCTCCTCATTCTGCATACTGAGACTTAGTTAAACTTACCTTCACAATAATAGGAATAAAAAATGGTATACATTTTTTTCAGATTTTCATTGCAATCTAAATTCATATAAATTGCTTATTTTAAAATTTGGATCTGTGACAGAAAAAAAAAAAATTATAACATGTAATAATACATTTTTTACAACACAGCATCATTTCCACAAAGTAATTTGTTTGCCTTTCTTGCTGTTCTCAGAATATATTGAATTTCACTAGAAATAGTGATTTCAATCGTACTCATCACTTAACAGCGGGCAAAAAAAAACCAATCAGAAATATTGTTAAAAAAACAACAACATGCTATTCTCAGTAAAATACCACAAGATACAAATCACACATATATAAAATGCTTATGGCTAACAAAATTTTATAAGTTTAACTTACAAAAACTGTAAATATTGCCGCTTCAAAATATTCAGCGAATCTAAGGATGAATTTTTGGAGGAGGCACCACGCCCACAACATTTTTCTTCAGTGGTGTGGAATTTTTTTACTTTTCCCGAGGGGCAAACAAAGACCAATGCCACCTTGGTCACGTGCAAGATTTGCAAAAGAGTGCTGTTGCGAGGGGATCCTAACAAGAAATACTTGTGTGGCACGGCAAGTATGATGAAGCACCTAAGGACCCTTCATCCGAACAATCTTGCATAAGAAGAGTGCAAACGGATGAGAAACACTCCTGCGCCTTTCTGAGTTTCTTTTCTTTTTCTTTTTTTTTCTGCCATGATTTCTGTATTTTAACATTGAAAAACAGTATCTGTAAAAAAGAATCACAAATAAATGTATATTAATAACTTTCAAATTTATACTATTCCATTACTGTACAAACACATTTTATATAAAAACTGACTAAGAAACTATAGCCCTGAACCACAAGGGTGACGATGGTTAAAACACTACATGCATAGTGCATACTACTTTGAAGCAGTTCATGCCCTAAAGCCTACCTCACTAAGGGCCTCATGTAGGTAAATAAATTTTACCGGTTCTTAAATACCGAGCCGGACCGAATCGGTAAATTAGAATCGGAAAGTTATATGTAGGTAAAAATTCGGTAACAGTTACCGATTCGGTAACATTCGGTAATCACGAATCGGAATTCACCGAATCGGTAAATACCGAGGTGGTATTTACCGAATCGGAAAATACCGAGGTGGTATTTACCGAATCGGAAAATACCGAGGCGGTATTTACCGAATCGGAAAATACCGAATCGGTATGTACGGATTCGGTAAATAAAATCACATGACTTGACGAAACAGCTAATCCTGTGCAACGACAGCCCACCCAACCAGGAAGTGCCCACACCCAGGCAGGTGTACATAATTAGCCGAAGTGGCCACACCCAGGCAGGTGTACATAATTAGCCGACCCTGGAGAGGCTTGGAGTGCAGAGGAGAGGCAGGGAGCCGTTGCATGTGCGAGCGGGTAAACGAACAGCATGTCCAGCCAGAGAACACAGAGAGACGGAGGGGAAAGGAGGAGGAAGCTGAAATTTAGCCCCAAGGAACTCCAGGTGCTGGTGGAGGAGGTGGTGAAGCAGCACCAGAAGCTGTTTGGAAGGCAATCCCTGCAAGTGCCTGAGGCTGAAAAGCGCAACATATGGCTGGCCATCCAGGCGCAGGTCAATGCTGTGGGAGTGACCCACAGGGACATTGAGGTCCTCAAAAAGCGCTGGTATGACCTGAGGATTGTAACCAAGAGGAAGATGGGCGACATCCAGAAGGAGGCCAGCCAGACCGGAGGTGGAACCAACAGGGCACCTGCCCTCACCGAACTGGAGGAGCTGGTGGCGGCCACAATCGAGCAGGAGAGCGTCGTGGGTCTTGGGGACGCCGACAGCTCTGCCAGAGCCGCAACACACCAAGGTAAGACGAAAGCACAGCAATGTAGCCCCCCCTACCCCTATCCCACATCCCCCATTGTGAAACGAGAATCACACTGCAGTCCACACGTGTCAGTGCAGACAGGCAATGCATTCCGGGAGATGTAGTCAGGGCAACACTAACCATGACGTAAATGTTACAGGGCAACAAGGCATGTCACGCACTCGAGGCACAAGGAGACAGAGGACATATTGGAATGTGAAATGATTTATTGTGACGCTTGCAATGCAGCCCTTCGGGGACACTGAGCCAATGTTGTATTTCTGTCCACAGATGTGACATCATGCAGGACAGGGCATGCTGCAGGAGAGACGGCACACCGGCCACAAATATCACCTCTAGCCAGCACAAGTTCAGACCAGGGAGCAGGCCCACTGGCAGCCGCACCACCAACACAGCCAGCCTCGCCGCACCCAGAGCCAGCATCACCTCACCGAGAGCCAGCATCACCACAACCAGAGCCAGCATCGCCACTCATGTTCGAATCACCGGCCACATCTCCGCTTGCAGGTGTGAGAATGAGGAGGCGTCCAGCAGCCAGGCTACGAGCCTTAGACACCTCGTCAGACGACAGCATGGGCCCAGAAGACCGCACCGGGCCCCAGGAAGGGAGCCATGCCACTGTGCCCCACACCTCACAGGCAGCACAGACGGGAGCAAGAGGGCGCCGCAGGTCGCGTGTCCAGAGTCCACCAGCACCCACTGACGGCCATGGTGTCTTCTTGGGGCTCGAGGGCCAAATGTTGAAGCAACAGCGCCAGCAATCAAAGGCAGTGATGTCAGTCCAGAGGCACATGCGGGTGATGAAGACAACATTAGTCAACATGGACAATAACATTAGCGGCATGGCTGCGGGCATTCGGGACATGTCCCAGTCAATCCAGCAGTTGTGCAGCAAATTAGATGCTGACATCGAAGCACGGCGCCGGGAACGCCAGAGAAGGGACACTACCAGCAGGGCACTCAACCGTCTGGCAACTGCGACTTCTCTACTGTGCCGGCGCTCTGTGACGATGCAGGAGGGCCTAACACAGTGCTGCAGCGACCTGTTTCGGGGGATGGTGCAGGTGACAAGTGCACTAGGGGTGCTATTGACCAGTCAGGCGTCGACAACTGCTGCAGGGGATGCTGCGGAGAGCATCGACACCAGCAGCAGCATCACACCCCCCGTCCCAGAAGCACGCAGGAGCAGCAGGCGGCTTGGGGTTGGCTCTAGTGAGGATGCACAGGCCGTGCAATCCACCACTGCAGCGCGTATGCGCAAACATTGATGTAGCCCTGCTTAGCCACTTCCCATTGGGTGACGTAACCCTGGACATACTCCTTGTATAGATGGTATATTGCCAGATTGGCCTGTTCATGTGTTCATGGCGTGGTGCCACATTAAAACTACGTCATGACTTCTCACAACTCGCTGTGTCCCCTCACTTACTCAGAAATAGTTGCATGTGATCTCTGCCCGTCTCTCTCTCCCATCGATTGCAGTTGGCACTCTAGCTGCGTTGCCCTCTGGCTGGCCTGACTCATCCTCGTTGTCCTCAAAATATGTCAGTTCCACATCTGTCCCTTTTTTCGTGGCAAGGTTGTGCAGCATTGCACAAGTGGCAATAATCTTGCAGCAGGTGATGGGTTTGTACTGGCGTGCGCCTCCGCTCTTGTGCAGGCAGCGGAACCTGCTCTTCAGTAGTCCAAACGTGCGCTCCACCACATTGCGTGTTGTTTTGTGTGCCACGTTGTATCGTCTCTCACTCTGGGTTGCTGGGTGTAGGTAGGGAGTGAGGATGAATGAACGGCATGCATATGCACTGTCGCCTGGATGAGTAAAAGGGAACCATCAGTAACATGCCTCTATACACTATGATTTGCAGGTTTCAAGGGGCGTCACTGTTACTTACCTAGCAGGTATCCCTCTCCGAATTCTCCGGCACTCAGTCGTGTGTAGATCCCACTATTCTCGAAGATGTAAGAGTCGTGGGTGCTCCCAGGAAACTTTGCAACAATATCTGTGATGATGTTCCCTGCATCACAGATCACCTGCACATTGATGGAGTGGGTGGACTTCCTGTTCCTGTAGATGTGCTCTGTGTCAGCTGGTGGACAGATTGGGATGTGTGTACCATCAATACAGCCGATGACATGGGGGAACTGTGCCATGTGATAAAAGTCTGTTTTTGTTTTCTGCAGTGCAGCCTGTGTGTTTGGGAAGCTTATGTAGTGGTGCATTCTCTGCATCATGGCATCCAGGAACTTCCTGAAGAAACGTGACAGGCAACTCTGGGATACCCCACCCACCGCAGCTATCACCACCTGATAACTGCCGGATGCCAACAGATGTAGGCTGCAGAGCACCTGCACATGTGGGGGTATGGCGTGCGCCCTTCTTATTGGATGGTCCAGGAGTGGGTGTAGGTCCCTGATTAAGTCCATGATGGTTTCGGGGTGTAGCCTGTACCTCTCATGTATCTCTGCATCAGTCAGCTGGAATAGTGTGATGCGCTGTCTGTGGATTTGTTCCTCCCGTCGCCACACCCTCAGTCCTGCTGCCTGTAGACGTAGGCGCCTTGCAATGACGTACATAGCGGCCATGTTGTCCACGCTGTTGCATTTTGGGATTGCTTATGTGCACTGTTGATGGTTACCACCTGCTTTCAATCCGTGTTAATTACCGACTCTTATTTACCGATTTTCCTGGATTTCTTAATTACCGAGTGCTCCTACATGTCATTTTAATTTTTACCACTTCATATTTACCACTTCATATTTACCGATTCGTTAAGTATGTATTCGGTAAATCTGATTCGGTATTTTAGAATTCGGTAAATATGATTCGGTATTTACCGCCTCATATTTACCGAAAAGTGGTTTTTGGACTCCTACATCTCACTTGTCTGAATACCGGTCGGTAACGGCATATTTACCGAAAATCGGCCATTACCGACCGGTATTTGGCTACCTACATGAGGCCCTAAAAGACTACATGCTAACTGACTGAATGATTACAGTACTATAAGGAGACACACTGGGTGAGTAACAGGGTGTTTGCTAGAAGTGTATGAATAATAACTGGAGAATTGAAGGTGTGAAAGACAACTGTGTAGGTGGTTAAGAGGACTGCATACATAGTGGATAGGCGTTTGAAGCAGTCCATGTGCTAAGGCCTGGCTCACTTCATGAGCGCTTGGGTACTGACTGAATGATTAGAGTACAGCAAGGAGAGTGCCTGGGTGAATTTATAAGTGGTTGGCTTTTGGCACAGTGAATGGATTAGTACTTGGAACTGAATGGGTCACTAGAGGAGTGCAAAGGGAGTGACAGGATGTTTGCTGGACTGTATGGATACTGACTAGGGAATTGAAGGTGTGAAAGACAAGTGTATAGTATGTTAGAAGACTGCATGCATACTGCATAGACATTTGAAGCAGTCTATGTGGTAATGTATGGTTCACAACATGAGTACTTGGAAACTGACAAAATCATCACACTACTGCTAGGACAGTGCCTGGGTAAAACTTTTGAATTTTCAGTTCTGGCGCAGTGAAGAGAATAGTACATGGTACTGCACTTTATGTCAAACCCTGACTCATTTTATCAATGCATAAGCAAAGACTAGCTTCTAATGCTACTAAAACTTGACAACATGACAGGTTTTAAAACAGTTATCTGTCAGCAAATACACAATGTTACCAAATGCTTCTCTCACAGTGGTTCCCAAATGCACACAGACTCACAGTGTTATTCTAGACAACAACCACTATCCCTAGGAGTTTACCAAAACTCATTCACTACTGTGGAAGTGGTAAGGGAACTGCACACAATCTACATATTTCAGGACTGCACTTTTGTGTCAAAGCCTAATTCATTTAATCAACGCATAAGCAAAGTCTGGCTTCTAATGCTACTAAAACTTGACAACATGACAGGTTTTAAAAGAGTCATTTGTCAGCAAATACACAATGCTGCCAAATGCTTCTCTCACAGTGGTTCCCAAATGCACACAGACTCACAGTGTGATTCTAGACAAGCACCACTATCCCTAGGAGTTTACCAAAACTCATTCACTACAGTGGAAGTGGTAAGGGAACTGCACACAATCTACATATTTCAGGACTGCACTTTTGTGTCAAAGCCTGACTCATTTAATCAAACCATAAGCAAAAACTGCCTTCTAATGCTACTAAAACTTGACAACAAGACAGGTTTTAAAACAGTTATCTCTCATCAAATGCACGATGTTATCAAATGCTTCTCTCACAGTGGTTCCCAAATGCACACAGACTCACAGTGTGATTCTAGACAAGCAACACTATCCCTAGCAGCTTACCAAAACTCATTCACTACTGTGCAAGGGGTAAAGAGACTACACACAATCTACATATTAAAGTACAGCACATTAGTGTCAAAGCATTACTCATTTTATCAATGCATAAGCAAAGACTGGCTTCTAATGCTACAAAAACTTGACAACATGACAGGTTTTAAAAGAGTTATCTGTCAGCAAATACACAATGTTACTAAATGCTTCTCTCACAGTGGTTCCCAAATGCACACAGACTCACAGTGTGATTCTAGACAAGCACCACTATCCCTAGGAGTTTGCAAAAACTCATTCACTACAGTGGAAGTGGTAACGGAACTGCACACAATCTACATATTTCAGGACTGCACTTTTGTGTCAAAGCCTGACTCATTTAATCAAAGCATAAGCAAAAACTGCCTTCTAATGCTACTAAAACTTGACAACAAGACAGGTTTTAAAACAGTAATGTCTGTCAGCAAATACACAATGTTACCAAATGCTTCTCTCAGAGTGGTTCCCAAATGCACACAGACTCACAGTGTGATTCTAGACAAGCAACACTATCCCTAGCAGCTTACCAAAACTCATTCACTACTGTGCAAGAGGTAAGGAGACTACACACAATCTACATATTAAAGTACAGCACATTAGTGTCAAAGCATGACTCATTTTATCAATGCATAAGCAAAGACTGGCTTCTAATGCTACTAAAACTTGACAACATGACTGGTTTTAAAAGAGTTATCTGTCAGAAAATACATGATGTTACCAAATGCTTCTCTCACAGTGGTTCCCAAATGCACACACACTCGCAGTGTGATTCTAGACAAGCACCACTATCCCTAGGAGTTTACCAAAACCCTTTCACTACAGTGGCAGTGGTAAGGGAACTGCACACAATCTACATATTTCAGGACTGCAATTTTGTGTCAAAGCATGACTCATTTTATCAATGCATAAGCAAAGACTGGCTTCTAATGCTACTAAAACTTGACAACATGACTGGTTTTAAAACAGTTATCTGTCAGCAAATACACGATGTTACCAAATGCTTCTCTCACAGTGGTTCCCAAAAGCACACAGACTCACAGTGTCATTCTAGACAAGCAACACTATCCCTAGCAGCTTACCAAAACTCATTCACTACTGTGCAAGGGGTAAGGAGACTACACACAATCTACATATTAAAGTACAGCACATGAGTGACAAAGTATTACCCATTTTATCAATGCATAAGCAAAGACTGGCTTCTAATGCTACTAAAACTTGACAACATGACAGGTTTTAAAACAGTTATCTGTCAGCAAATACACAATGTTACCAAATGCTTCTCTCACAGTGGTTCCCAAATGCACACAGACTCACTGTGTGATTCTAGACAAACAACACTATCCCTTGCACTATACCAAAACACATTTCTTCATCTAGGAGTACTACATTTTAGTGTAGAAACATAACTCATTTCACTAATTCATAAACAATGACTGGTTTCTAATTCTACCAAAATATAAAAAGAGCACAGTTATCTGTCTGCAAACACATGAAAAACACAAATGCTTATCACAGAATGGTTTCTACATGCACACACACTGTCAATAAGATTGTAGAGAAAAAAAGTACTCCCTACACTTTAGCAGGAGAAATACATTAGTCTGATTAAAATAAAAAAAAATCTACATACATCCCCTAATAATTAAAAACTCACCTTTCAAGTTGTTTTGTAGATTAAGAAGTATATCAGTCACACACCAGATATCAGTCACACACCAGATTTTCTTATACAGAATCTCTGCACTGTGCACCTGTCAGCAGAACCAAAGAATGACAAAGTTCCCTCTCATTTCCCACACACATACATGTAAACATCAAATCACATTCCTTCCCACATAAATTCAAAAGCAAAAACACATTTCTATTGGTTAAACATTTCAACCCTTTCCAAATGACATAAATTTGAACCCTTCCCCCAATCTGCCTTCTGCCCATTACCATAGAAACAGATCATGGAACACTGTACTGAGCACACAGGTCACAAGTTCAGCACACAATATTGCTAATCAAGACAGCAAGTGTGCTTGACTTTTCAACATATCAGCTTATCATATATAATGTTCCATACAATAAGTTTTTGTTAACCAGTAAGAATCATGCGTTTAAAAAACAGAAATATAAACCCTACCTTTCAGTGTAGAAGGTTGTCAAACAACCAATGATTTCTTGTCTTTTTTCAAAACTGCATCTTAGCCACCATTTTAGAAACATCTTACTTTCCAAACTGCCATTTCATTTACAGAGACCATCTGAGTGCATCCAGACCTCCTTTCAAATGCTTAGAGTGTGGATTGTGGTACACAGCTATATTTTCTGGAGCCAAAGGTATGCAGAAAACAAAGGCATTCACAAAGACCTACGTTTGCCAAATGTAGACATTAAATGGATTGGACAGAGAGGGTTAAAGTGGCAGCAATTGATGCCATTGGTGAAATCCTTCATGCATATCCAACACCCTGACCTCATAATAGTGCACAGTGGTGGCAATGACCTAGGCACTTAGACTTGGGTAGGTCTGGAAATCCTTATGAAGGACACCTTTGCAGAACTGATTTCACTTTTTCCCAAAACTGCCTTTGTGTATTCTAACATATGCCAAAGGCAGAAATGGAACTGGTCTGATAATTTTTGTCCACAAATTGAGAAAGCTAGGAAACATGTGAATAAATCTGTTTCTGCTTTTCTCCGAGACTATACAATGGGGTCCATTTACAATAACAATCTGCGCTTTCATATGCAAGACATGTATAGGAGAGATGGAGTACACTTTACTGATGAAGGAAACAGAGTCTTACTCAACAACTTTAGACTCTGTATAGGTACTTACTTATAAGTACCAAAAACTATCAATGAACACAACAGCTCTTTTTAGAGCCACTCAAGAACAAAACACTTAAGCTTGATCTTTATCTCGCAAAAATTCAATTTTGTTTTCCCTTGGATCCACGGACCCAACGCGAGAGAATCTGTGCACCCAACGCGCTAGGATGCGCGCACTCTGCGCGCATTTCGCCATTTAAAAAAAAAATGGGGCCCCCTATACTCTGCCCCCTATATTTTTTTTACACACTTATTTCCCCTGCTTCATCAGCCACGCTTCTACCGAGGCAGAAAATGGCCACCGACAGTTCCTGGTTTCGAATGTAGACAGACACTCGAGAGCCAATTAGCATTCACCGCGCAATCGGGAGGGTGCGCGCTCGGTTCGGGGAGGATGCGCTTGGTGCGGGTAGGGTGCGTGGATCCTCCCCGGCCATAGATATCACTAACTTTTTTACCCTCATTTTGTCAGAAACTACTGAACAGATCCACACCATTTATGCAAAAGGCACGAGTCTGAACTGAGGACTACCTCTTTGCCAAATTTGTGTCATTCCGTTCAGCGGTTCAGGCTGTAGCTGCGACAACAGATCCTATGGGAAAGAGCATGGGGAAAACGCGTTTTGGGACCCCCCTTTTTTCTCGGGCCCCCGCTTGATGAATCACCACGAAACTTTTAGGGTAGGAGCGGAGCAGAGCTGGCCAAAAGTTTGGAAAAATTCGCGAAGATTCGTCAACCGGCGCCAGACTTATTGGGAATAGAATGTTACATATATACACATATATATATATATATATATATATATATATATATATATGCAATAAGAAGATCTTTTTTTCCTAAATAGAATATTATCCAAAGGTTGAAATTTAAAAATGAAATATCCATTAATTCTCAAATATTTTACATTAATCCAACAGGTTTTATCTCATACCTCATTGTAAAGAAAAAAATTGTTTTTGCCTGTGAAGTCTGTTTTCTTGGTCCATGATCATGTGACTTGGAGGTGGGTGTACACTTTACAGCATTTAAAAACACTCAGTGTGACTATATCCCGCATGTGAACAAGGGCTCTCGAGCCCGAAACACGTCATTTTGTTGAGAACATATGGTCGAATAAAACATCTTGCCTGAAGATTTTCGGGGTCGGTCTCTCCTTCTTTGCCACCAGGAGGTTGTGGGAGTTTACGCGTACTGAATATATATATATATAAAAAGGGTGTTCCAAAACGTGTTTTCTCCATGTTAATTCCCATAGGAAACTTTAGACATGGCTACAGCCCGAACTGCTGAACGGAATTACACCAAATTTGGCAAAAAGGTAGTGCTTGGTTCAGAAAGCGCCCTTTTTTTAAATGGTGTAAATCCGTTAAGTAGTTGCGGAGACAATAAAAAAATACAGGTCAAAAAATCAATTTCCCATAGGAAACTTTAGACACGGTTAAAGCCAAAACTGCTGAATGGAATTACACCACAATTTGGCAAAAAAGTAGTGCTTGGTTCAGAAAGCGCCCTTTTTTTTAAATGGTGTAAATCCGTTCAGTAGTTGCTGAGAAAATCAAAAAATAAAAGTTTCGATATCTATGGCCGCGGTGGATCAGCGCACCCTGCCGATCACAAGCTGCATTCTAATTGGCTGTCAACACTTCAAACCAGGAAGTGTTGGCAGCCATCTTGTGCCTCGGTAGAACTGAGGCACAAAAAAACAGTAAAACAAACGTGCAAAACAAGAAAAGGGGGCAGGGTAGAAATACCCTGACCCCCTAGGCCTGCTCAGCTTACAACTTAAATATTGTACCTCGTGGGCTAGTTGGACCCCAGGGACCCTCAAGATTCAAGGGGACTTAATCTCCTATCTTAAAACGTGCCATGGGGCACTTTTTCACAGTGGTGAAGGGAGGGGACGGGGCCTGAGGTGACATGTGTGCAAACACGCCCTGTGGCGCGTTTAAAGTTGGGGAATTAATTCCCTTTCAATCCTGAGGGCCCCTGGGGGCAACTAGCTCACCAGGTGCCAGTAAGTGCCACTGCGCTGCGTTGCAGAGAGGTGGTCCAGGCCATGCCCCTTTTTACACCTCTCTGCAATGCAGCTCTGTGGCACTTACTGGGGGTACCTGGTAGGCTAGTTGGACCCCAGGGACCCTCAGGATTCAAGGGGACTTAATCCCCCAACTTAAAATGCGCCACGGGGTGCGTTTGCACAGTGGTGAAGGGAGGGGGCGGGGCCTGAAGTGACATGTGTGCAAACACGCCCTGCGGTGCATTTTAAGTTGGGGAATTAATTCCTTTTCAATCCTGAGGGTCCCTGGGGGCCAACAACCCCACAAGGTACCTCCAGTAAGCGCCACTGCGCTGCGTTGCAGAGAGGTGACCCAGGCTTCGCCCTTTTTTACACCTATCTGCAACGCAGCTCTGTGGCGCTTACTGGAGGTACCTGGTTGGCTAGTTGGACCCCAGGGACCGTCAGGATTCAAGGGTATGTAATCTCCCAACTTAAAACGGCCACAAGGCATGTTTGCACACGTCACCTCAGGACCCCCCTCCCTTCACCACTGTGCTAACGCACCCCGTAGCGCATTTTAAGAGGTAGTTTTAATCCCCCTGCCCTATTATGTTCTAGGGCCTTACAGAGGAGGTCATGCTAATCACTGGGGTACCCCAACGCATAGTGCTCCCTAGTGTATGTAGGTGTTATCACTGTATTCCAAGTGTCTTTTAGCATAGCACTGGCTCTAGGCCTGGTTAGTCAGAGTCAGTTACCACCAGTACCCGTCTGAAAAAGTTGTGGGCACAGGATGATTTTGCAACAAGGCCTATTTCTGCTCCTCTGTTGGTTCTTTCTGCACATGTCTTGCTTCTTCCTGCACTTTTCTTCATCTTTGTGGACTTCTGTTGCTTCTTTAGGCATTTGTTTTGCTTCTTTCTGTGCGTTTGTTCTTCTTTCTTCACATGTCCTACCCCTGTAGGCATAGTTAAGGACTAGCATTTATAAAAAACCTTTGTAATTCACTTAAAAAAACCATAGGTTTCAGGCACGTTATTGTTAGAAATTAGCATTTAAAAAACCTTGAGAGTGTGATTGTGAGAGTGGCTGTATGGATGAGTGTGTGCTTGTATCAGTGATTGTATAAGAGCGTAAGAATGTGCTAGTATTTGTATGAGTAATTGAGCTTTTGTGTGTAACTGTATAGGTGAGTAAATGGCAGTGTGATTAATTATTTGCATGACTGACTAGGTGTGTGAGTACCTCTATGGATGAGTGGCGGTGTGTGAGTTTCTATATAGGTGTATGAGTGCATATGGTAGTCCTGTACTGAGTGACCATAAGTATGAGTGACTGTACGGGTGAGTGAGTGGATGTGTGTGTAATCCTAAGAATCAGTGAGTGGGTATGTAGTTATTGGTGATGGAGTATCTATGGTTTTGAGAATGGCAGTCTGTAATTTAGATTGGGTGTATCAAAGGTTAGATTAGGGTTTGAGAAGATGCATCTAATTATCACATGGATGATGTCATCAGTGATGTCATTTGAGATGTCATCAGTGATGTCATCAGTAATGTCACTGACCATGTCATGAGTGATGTAATATGTGACGTCATCAGCAGTGCATTGCGGGGGCGCGAGTTATAGTTAGCTGTACTAACTATAACGGGGGAATTTCTATGGTTTTGTATGAGTGAAATGTCCAATTAACTATAACTTTCCCTAAAACCTATGATTTTTTCAGTGAATTTCTAAGGTTTTTTAAATACTAATTTCTAACTATAACGTGCCTGAAACCTGGTTTTTTCAGTGAATATATATATATATATATACATATATATATATTACCTACTGGCGGTCGCCAGTAGGTAGTTATAGTTAGGACCCCTTTTCCATAGGAAATCCGCAACATTCTATTTTGAATAACTTTGGCGCCGGTTGATGAATCCTCGCGAATTTCTCAAAATAGGTGGGGCGCTACGCTCCGCTCCTACCCTGAAAGTCTCGGGGGGATTCGTCAAGCGGGGGCAGAGATAAAAGGGGGGTCCCAAAACGCGTTTTTCCCATGCATTTTTCCATAGGACCTTTAGACAGGGCTACAGCCCGAACGGCTGAACAGAATTACTCGAAATTTGGTAGAGAGGTAGTCCCTAGGTCAAGGAAGTGCCTTTTGTAGGTTTGGTGTAAATCTGTTCAGTAGATTCTGAGAAAATAGCCTTTAAATCAATATATATATCTGAGCCAGCTTACGGTACGCGTACCGTAAGCTTACCGTACGCGTACGGTGGCGTGCGCAAGCGCGATTCTGATTGGCTGTTAGATCTTAGTAAACATTCGAATCGGCCGAAACCAGGAAGCGGCGGCCGCCATTTTGTGTGTTTCACTCAGAAAAAAAAAGAGTGAAAACAAGAAAAGGGGGCAAGGAGGAGAGTTACAGACCCCCTTACATTTGTGAGGGGGTCAAAGAAGGACTGTAAAGTACAAAGAAAACATTTATTGATTTTTAAAAAAATCACGGGGTACGCGTACGGTAAGCTTACGGTAAGCGTACGGAAGGAAAAAGAAATTAAAAAAGAAATGAAATGCAGATTTAAGAGTTTAGATATTAGGGAGCTCTAAAAAGAGCCGTTGTGTTTATGAAGTCATTTTTTTAGTGGTACCTACAAGTAAGTACCGATGCAGAGTCTAAGGTTCAAGAGGAAGACTCTGTTCCCTTCATCATTGAAGTGCACACCATCTCCTCTATAAATGTCTTGCAGGTCATAACGCAAGTTGTTGTGGTAAATGGCACCCATACCATAGTCACGGAGGAAAGCAGAAACAGATTTGTTGACGTGCTTTCTTGCTTTGTCAATCTGCGGACAGAAATGATTGGACCAGTTCCATTTTTGCCTTTGGCATATGTTGGAAAACACAAAGGCAGTTTTAGGGAAAAGTGAAAACAGTTGTGCAAAGGTGTCCTTCATAAGCATTTCCAGACCTACCCCAGTCAAAGTGCCTAGGTCATTGCCACCACAGTGAACTATTATGAGGTCAGGGTGTTGGATTTGCATGAAGGATTTCACCAATGGCATCAATTGGTGCCACTTTAACCCTCTCTGACCAATCCATTTAATGTCTACATTTGGCAAAGCAAGGTCTCTCACCATACCTGTTTTCTCTGCAAACTTTTCACTCCAGAAGACATAGCTGTGCCCTACAATCCACACTGTGAACATCTTCAAAGGAGAACTGGATGCACTCAGGAGGTGTCTTTCAGTAGAATGGCAATATGAAAAGAAAGACAGTTTGGAAATGGAGGCATACATATTTTTTTCAAAACAAAAAGAACTGATTGGCTGTTTCATACCATTCTAGAATAAAAACTAGGCTGTATGTGTAAATTAATAGAAGCATGTTTTGTATTGGTACAAAAAAATGTGTTACCAAAGAACAGTACTATGGATTTGCTGTTAGGTTTGAAAAGTCAAGCACTCTTGCTCTGTGGAATTGAAACATTGTGTGGCGAACTTCTGACCTAACTCCACACAGCAGTGTTCCATGAGCTGTTGCTATGGTAGCAGGCAGAAGTCAAGTTGGGGGAAGGGTACTAGGCAGAAGTCAAGTTGGGGGCAGGGTACTTTTGGAAAAGGGTTGGTTTTCAACCAATAGAAATGTGTGATTACATTTGAAAAAAAGGGGGAAGCACTGAGATTTGAAACTTACATGTATATGTGTGGAAAAATAGAGGGAAAGTTTGCCATTATCTGGTTCTGCTGAGAGGAGAGAGGTGTACAGCTCTGAGATCCTGGCTCTGCTAATCTGCTGTTTGAGTGCCACATTTCTTTCACAACTAACTAATTTTAAAGGTGAGGTTAGAGTTTGAGAGGAGATGTATATGGTAAATTAAGAAATGAATAATAGAAATGGAAATCCTTTTGTTGAAGTTGCGTTTATCATTTTCTGTTTTGGGAGAAATTTAAATGTGAGGAACATGTAAAATAATATGGACTATGTTTTCACGATAAATTAAGGTGTACTGGAAAAAAAAAGAATAGTTTAAGGGTTTGAGGTTGGACTCAGTAATGCAAATACATTCAGCATCACTAAGGCTGGTTGCCCTTGCTGGAATGCAGGCAGCCACCCAGGTTACACATGGTGGTGGTCTGAAAAAGCAGTTTGGACATGTGCATTTAAAAAAATCAAAAAAGTGGATTCATAATGTGTCAGTCTGTAAAAGTGATTTTCACTTGCCAAAAAAAAAGAGCAGTAAGTGTGCTTTCAAATTGGCAAAGAAATTTCGTTTTGGGACTAATGTGAAAACATGACTCTGTGTGGAAATAGGAATTACAGGCAGAGATTTATTGCGTTTTTCTCTGGTGATTTCACAGTTGCATTAGTAGGAAAAAGGGGGAGCGATTTTTTGGGGGAAGAAGCAGACTCTTAGCACACACCCAGCTGCTTGCCATGTATAATCATGCACAGTATTTACAAGCGAGTGGGGTTTTCAGGTTTCAGTCTGTAATGCAAATACATTCAGCATCACTAAGGCTGGTTGCCCTTGCTGGAATGTAGGCAGCCACCCAGGTTACACATGGTGGTGGTCTGAAAAAGCAGTTTGGACATGGGCTTTTTAAAAAAACTGAAAAGTGGTTTCATAATGTGTCAGTCTGTAAAAGTGATTTTAACTTGCCAAAAAAAAAGAGCAGTAAGTGTGCTTTCAAATTGGCAAAGAAATTTCGTTTTGGGACTAATGTGAAAACATGACTCTGTGTGGAAGTAGGAATTACAGGCAGAGATTTATTGCGTTTTTCTCTGGTGATTTCACAGTTGCATTAGTAGGAAAAAGGGGGAGCGATTTTTTGGGGGAAGAAGCAGACTCTTAGCACACACCCAGCTTCTTGCCATGTATAATCATGCACAGTATTTACAAGCGAGTGGGGTTTTCAGGTTTCAGTCTGTAATGCAAATACATTCAGCATCACTAAGGCTGGTTGCCCTTGCTGGAGTGTAGGCAGTCATCGAGGATACACATGGTGGTGGTCTGAAAAAGCAGTCTGGACATGTGCAATTTAAAAAAATCTGAAAAGTGGTTTCATAATGTGTCAGTCTGTAAAAGTGATTTTCACTTGCAAAAAAAAAAAGAGCAGTAAGTGTGCATTCAAATTGGCAAAGAAATTTCGTTTTTTGACTAATGTGAAAACATGACTCTGTGTGCAAATAGGAATTACAGGCAGAGATTTATTGCGTTTTGCTCTGGTGATTTCACAGTTGCATTAGTAGGAAAAAGGGGGAGCGATTTTTTGGGGGAAGAAGCAGACTCTTAGCACACACCCAGCTCCTTTCCATGTATAATCATGCACAGTATTTACAAGCGAGTGGGGTTTTGAGGTTTCAGTCTGTAATGCAAATACATTCAGCATCACTAAGGCTGGTTGCCCTTGCTGGACTGTAGGCAGTCACCCAGGATACACATGGTGGTGGTCTGAAAAAGCAGTATGGACATGTGCTTTTAAAAAAATCTGAAAAGTGGATTTATAATGTGTCAGTCTGTATAAGTGATTTTCACTTGCCAAAAAAAAGAGCAGTAAGTGTGCATTCAAATTAAGGCAAAAATATTTTTTGATAAATATGTAAATATGTGTACTGTATTATCAAATGTTTTAAAAAATATTAATACTTTTTTCTTTTTTTTCAGATTGATATAGAAAATTTTCGAAAACTAGAACCATTTTTAAAGCAATTTTTTTTAAAAAAAATGAATAAATATTTTTTTGAGTGGGTATGGTAAGTGAATAATATGATGGTTCCTTTTTTTCTACTTCTCTACAATCACATTTTCAGTTTTCCATTGTAGTCTCTCAAGGACCTTGTAATGTGATAATTGATTTTTAGTGTTTTAAAAAAAAAAAGAAAAAAAATTACGCGCACCGTACGCGTACGGTAAAAAAAAAAAAAAAAAGTTTTAAAAAACATATATAAAAAAAAGATGAAAGATAAGGTTGGCTCTTAAAAGAGCCGTTGTGTTCATGCAGGGACAGAGGAAAGAAAGAATGGGAAAATTAGTCTCTGCGACAAGTGTGCTGATCTATTTTGTTGTTCACTAGGGAAACACTGGTCTCCCTATGACAAATTAGATCATGACAAGAGGCGCATCGAATATCAACCCTCCGAAATCGAGGGTTAATTTCCAGAGGGCCAGCAAAAGGAGATGCTCCCCCCACAGATGAAGGGCTCACCTGACCTGCAGAAGAAGGAGTCAGCCCTGCAGATGATGGTCCAGGCTGAGCTGCTGTGGATGTGCTTGGTTGACTTTCTGAAGGGTTACCTCCAAAAAGTCGAGCATGTGTCCTTCTGTGTACATCCTTGAGGTGTCTCTTCATGGTATGATTCCCAAAGGAATACTTCCTGTCAGGATTACCTCTTGAAAGTACACGCTTACACAGCTTGCAAGTTACTAAGGGTGCATTTACCTTTTTCTGGCCTTCAGGAAAAGTAAAATAATCCCATACATAAGAGGTCTTTTGTTTCCTCGCTCTCTGCCTCAAGGTAGTGCTGCTAGTGCTAGCCTCACTCTCAGAAGAGCTCTGCTGGTCTGCCATCGTATCACAAAGACAACCCAGCTCCTTCTCCTAAGGGATCACAAGCAGAAATGAGGGGAATGGGTGTGGTGTAGGAGAGTTCTAGAACTGAAAGTAGTTTCAACCAATCAAAAGTTGTGTTTCATGATCACATGACCTACCGTACGCTTACGGTACGCTTACGGTACGCTTACGGCAAAAGTGCGCATGCGCGTAAAAAAGACACGCGCTTGCGCGCATGCGCATAACAGTCACTACCCGACACTTCCGCGTAACGTGCGCGTGTTGCGTACGCGCGCACGCGTCCCACGCGGAGTACGCGCGGCTACGCAAATTGCGTAACTATACGCAAGCAGCGTAGAAAAATTATGGGCGTTGCGTAAACCGTACGCTTACCGTAAGCTTACGGTACGCGTACTAAAAAAATAATAAAAAAAATAGAAAAAATGTACTGCAAATACATTTTACATGTTTATTTTAAAAAATATATTAAAAAAAAACATATTAAAGAATTTTAAAAATTTAACCATAGTCTTTATAAAAGGTAAGAAAATTAAAAAAAATATATGTTAAAAAAAATAGAAGAAAAAAAAAAAATTAGCATTTAAAAAACCTTGCAAATTCACTGAAAAAACCATGGGTTTCACACACGTTATAGTTAGGAATTAGCATTTAAAAAACCTTAGAAATTCAGTGAAAAAACCATAGGTTTCACACACGTTATAGTTAGGAATTAGCATTTAAAAAACCTTAGAAATTCAGTGAAAAAACCATAGGTTTCACACATGTTATAGTTAGCTGGACATTTTACTCGTAAAAAACCAATGAAATTCCCCCGTTATAGTTAGTTCAGCTAACTATAACTCGCGCGCCCGCAATGCACTGCTGATGACGTCACATATTACATCACTCATGACATGGTCAGTGACATCACTCATGACATCACTGATGACATCTCAAATGACATCACTGATGACATCACTGATGACATCATCCTTGTGATAGAGTGGCAGACCTCCTCTTCCCCTAATATAACCTTTGATACACACATTCAAAAATAGAGACTAAAATTTTCAAAACAATGGACATACCAATAACAGTTACAACAACCTCTTCAGTAATTCTAAGATCCACATACACATCCACTCATTCACCAACAGTCCTATACAGTCACTCATACATGTACTCACTTATCATATGTACTCATACACCTATACATCCTGTTACACAATGCCACTCATCCATAGAGCTACTCACACACATAGTCACTCATGCTAATAAAGAATCAAACATACATTTACTTGCATATACAGTTATACACACACCACCACACTTACTTCTACGGAAACTTACACATACTTAGTCTTTTAAACAATCACTTATAGAAATACATACTTATTCATACAGGAACTCTTTCAATCTCTCACTCTCACATATACTCACATATATAAACCAATAGTCACATATACTAGTTTTAAACATATGTAGTTACTCATAAAGACACTATTGAGACAGTCATTCACTCACTAACACACCCATACACACACTCATCCACCCATGCAGTCCTGCACACATGCTCTGTTCAACACATACAGTGAGTCACTCATTCATGCACCTATGCACTACGTCATACCCCCCACCGAACCATGCAGACACTCAGACTAATACTCAAAAAACCAACTAATAACCTATATAGACACCCATGTAGCTACTCACCAACCCATGCAGCCACTTATACACAAAGTGAAAAAATGATACAGATATTTACATATTTAAACATTACTCACTAAGCCATGTATTCACTATGATACACTTAATCAGTCAGTTACACAATCAATTTTTCAAAAAGAAATCATCCATTTAGACAGTAATATACCCATTTATTCTTCCATCGACCTTGAGATATACATATATAAAACATATTTAATTTTCAGAAAAACACACATTCACTGGATGATGTCATCAGTGATGTCATCAGTGATGTCATTTGAGATGTCATCAGTGATGTCATGAGTGATGTCACTGACCATGTCATGAGTGATGTAATATGTGACGTCATCAGCAGTGCATTGCGGGCGCGCGAGTTATAGTTAGCTGAACTAACTATAACGGGGGAATTTCATTGGTTTTTTACGAGTGAAATGTCCAGCTAACTATAACATGTGTGAAACCTATGGTTTTTTCACTGAATTTCTAAGGTTTTTTAAATGCTAATTCCTAACTATAACGTGTGTGAAACCTATGGTTTTTTCACTGAATATATATATATATATATATATATATATATATATATATATATATATATATATATATATTCACTGAAAAAACCATAGGTTTCACACATGTTATAGTTAGCGGAAATTTTACTGATAAAAAACCAATGAAATTCCCCTGTTATAGTTAGTGCAGGCAACTATAACTCACGCGACCGCAATCCTCTGCTGATGCTAATACTGTATTTAGACACTTATTTGCCCATGTCTTCTTCCATACATTTTTAGCTATACATATATTACAAATATTTTTTTTTCATAAAGACACATATGTCATCAGCAGAAGATTGCGGTCGCGTGAGTTATAGTTGCCTGCACTAACTATAACGGGGGAATTTCATTGGTGTTTTATCAGTAAAATTTCCGATAACTATAACATGTGTGAAACCTATGGTTTTTTCAGTGAATTTGCAAGGTTTTTTAAATGCTAATTCCTAACTATAACGTGTGTGAAACCTATGGTTTTGTCAGTGAATTTGTATGGTTTTTTAAATGCTAAGTTACTTTACGCCATTCGTGGCGTGCGCGCCCACTTAACGCAGTTCGTTCCGTGCGCGCACGGTGCGCTTCCCGCACCGTGCGCGCACAGTGAGCACACCGCGCGCCCACTTTACGCAGTTAGTGCCGTGCACGCACGGTGGGCACGCGGTGCGCTACGCGCACCGCGTGCCCACGTTACGCTAGATGGGCCATGTACGCACGATGCGCTTCGCGCACCGTGCGCACATGGAGGACATATTATGCGCTTCCTTGTGATAGGTAATCTGTTGAAATTTTTTGGGGAAATACTGTGCTCTTATATGCCATGCGCAAATGGTGGCCTTCGGCCACCATTTGCACACGGGGTGGAGAGAGTGGGTTTTTTTTTTTTAATAATTTTTTACCGTACGCGTGCGGTAAGCGTACGGTAAGCGTAATCGGCGAAATTTTCGAAAAATAAAAAATTACCGTTTTTTGCCTTGGGGTATCTTTGAAGACTCAACTAACATGGTTATGTGCATGGGCGCTGTCTAAACAGCCCCTTTATATGTTTTTGGCATTTGTTTATCAGCTCCCCCCTCAGAGTGCGAGAGAGAAAATGGCGGCCGCCGCTTCCTGGTTTCGACCGATTCGAATGTTTACTAAGATCTAAGGGCCAATCAGAATCGCGCTCGCGCACGCCACCGTACGCGTACGGTAAGCGCACCGTAAGCGCACCGTAAGCTGGCTCAGCTATATATATTGATTTAAAGGCTATTTTCTCAGAATCTACTGAACAGATTTACACCAAACCTACAAAAGGCACTTCCTTGACCTGAGGACTACCTCTCTGCCAAATTTCAAGTAATTCTGTTCAGCCGTTCGGGCTGTAGCTGTGTCTAAAGGTCCTATGGAAAAATGCATGGGAAAAACGCGTTTTGGGACCCCCCTTTATCTCAGCCCCCTCTTGACGAATCCCCCCGAGACTTTCAGGGTAGGAGCGGAGCGTAGCGCCCCACCTATTTTGAAAAATTCGCAAGGATTCGTCGACCGGCGCAAAAGTTATTCAAAATAGAATGTTGCGGATTTCCTATGGAAACGTGGTCCTAACTATAACTACCTACTGGTGACCGCCAGTAGGTAATATATATATATATTACTCCTCCAAGCTGCTCCAGAATGCTCACCACCTCCAAACCAGAGGGCGCGTCGACGTACGGGCCTCCAAAGCACGGCCCGGAAATATCAAAATAAAGAATCCTCTTGTCAAAAAGGAAGGTCGACGCCTTGTCTGCTGCGCATAAATCTTTAATCAGCTCACAACGTTATACGCGTTTCGCCTGCAAAGCAGGCTGTTCACCAACGTTTGAGATAAAGTTTTCAGCCTTTTTGAAGTAAACTGTGCTCACGTGACAATTAAGAACTACTGAAGCATAGAAAGTGTTAACAGACTCGTAGTTTCGGGACATATGCGAATTAGAACGTGCGCTCACGGTTACAATTACAAACAATTGATACAGTGTGAGTACAGTGTCATGCTCTACAATTAACCATCTATTTATACGTTGCAATTCACAATATTACAGAATTACAAAAAGGGGGTTAGAACCGTAACCATTATAGAAATATAAAAAAGGAAATAAATTCAAAAGGATTCAAAAAGATTTCCACCCCAGCGGGTACATACCACAGTCCCAGTGGACAGAATTTCTATAATTGCGGTTCTACGTGTATAGCCCCAGTGGGCAAACTCGACACTGTAGTAGACCTATGAGCAAATTGCTCATATCAATTTCCGAATTGTATTTAGTCTGTGTAAAGTGCTTGTGCTAGTTAAAATAAGTTCTAAGACTTATAAGTGAAATAATTAAAATACAGATAGGGAGGTGCGTCCGAGGTGGGATCATAAATGTGTGTGAAAGTCCTCCTCAATATTAAGACCTTCAGGAATTTTGGAGTTGAGGCGAATGATGTAACTGGATTCTAATTGCCTCAATTTTTTCACTCGATCACCTCTTCTTGCGCTCACTGGAACTGCATCAATTACGTAGTATTCAAGGCCCTTAATGTCCCTTTTATGGTATGCATCAAAGTGCCTAGCCACGGGGTAGGTTTTATCCCCATTTTTAATGGCCCTAAGGTGCTGGAGAATACGCTTGTGTACAGGGAGGATTGTGCTGCCCACGTACCGCAAGCCACATGGGCAACGCAGCACGTAGACAGCATACTCAGTTTTACAGGAGTGATGCCCCTTGATTTTACTTTCATGGGATGATAGACCTCCCATGAAAGCCGAAGTGTTTTTGCCATGGATACAGGCCTTACATTTCATGCACTTGACAAATCCTTCCTTTCTCTTAAGCCAAATATTGGACGTCTGCCCCTTAGACATTGGCAGCATGTTAGATACCAATGATTGTTTTAATGATTTGGCTTTCCTGAAGGTTATCAGAGGTTTGCGTCCTACTTGCTTTCCAAGCACTGGATCATTGGCAATGATATGCCAATGTCTATGTAGTATCTTATGTAGGCTGCCCTCCTGTGCATTGTAGTTGGTAATTAATCTACACTGATCCTCATTAGTAGTAGATTGGGTGCCTGCATTTTGACCCCTGTCAAATAGTATTGCTTCCCTAGATGTCTTCTGTGTTTTCCAAATAGCTGTTTTCACCCAGGATTGAGGATATCCTCTGGCTGCAAAGCGTCCCTTGAGACAACCCAGTTCTAAGTTAAAGTCTTGGACATTACTGCAATTCCTCATTGCCCTAAGGCACTCACCATAGGGGATGCTTCTCACTAGATTATTTGGATGGAAGCTTGTGGCATGTAGTAAGGTGTTTCCATCTGTCGCCTTACGATATAGTTTGGTCTCCAGTTTGCCGTCAACAATGTAGACTGTTACATCTAAGAAATGAACATTGGACTCACTGATCTCATGTGTAAGTTTCAAATTTAGGTCGTTCTCTTGTAAACCATTGACAAAATCCCTTGCACTCCCAGCAGATCCTTTCCATACTACAAAAAGATCGTCAATGTAACGACACCAAAACATCACATTCTCCTGCCATATCATGGAGAACCGCGATTGGACTACCTGCTCCTCCCACCAGCCCATATGCAAATTCGCATAGCTGGGGGCGAAGCAGGCACCCATCGCAGTCCCGCAGATCTGATGGAATAGTTCCCCATGAAAGAGAAAGAAGTTATTATTAAGGCAGGTGGAAATCATTTTTTACCATGGGTGCTAAAAAATAATCCACATACTTAGAGGTGTTTTCAAAGGCACTCGCATGGTAAAAAAGCTCCCGTCCTTCATCCAAGACACGGGTGACTTTTTGCGTAAAATTTACGACATCCCTTGGGAACCAGATTTTCTATTGATGACTATAGATGCAACAACTCTCTATACAAGCATTAGGCACACAGACGGCCTTAATGCTGTTAAGCACTATTTGGGAGAGAGACCTTTGAAATTATGGCATCATACCCAGATGCTGTTGACAATGATTTCCACCTGCCTTAATAATAACTTACATTGACGATCTTTTTGTAGTATGGAAAGGATCTGCTGGGAGTGCAAGGGATTTTGTCAATGGTTTACAAGAGAACGACCTAAATTTGAAACTTACACATGAGATCAGTGAGTCCAATGTTAATTTCTTAGATGTAACAGTCTACATTGTTGACGGCAAACTGGAGACCAAACTATATCGTAAGGCGACAGATGGAAACACCTTACTACATGCCACAAGCTTCCATCCAAATAATCTAGTGAGAAGCATCCCCTATGGTGAGTGCCTTAGGGCAATGAGGAATTGCAGTAATGTCCAAGACTTTAACTTAGAACTGGGTTGTCTCAAGGGACGCTTTGCAGCCAGAGGATATCCTCAATCCTGGGTGAAAACAGCTATTTGGAAAACACAGAAGACATCTAGGGAGGCAATACTCTTTGACAGGGGTCAAAATGCAGGCACCCAATCTACTACTAATGAGGATCAGTGTAGATTAATTACCAACTACAATGCACAGGAGGGCAGCCTACGTAAGATACTACATAGACATTGGCATATCATTGCCAATGATCCAGTGCTTGGAAAGCAAGTAGGACGCAAACCTCTGATAACCTTCAGGAAAGCCAAATCATTAAAACAATCATTGGTATCTAACATGCTGCCAATGTCTAAGGGGCAGACGTCCAATATTTGGCTTAAGAGAAAGGAAGGATTTGTCAAGTGCATGAAATGTAAGGCCTGTATCCATGGCAAAAACACTTCGGCTTTCATGGGAGGGCTATCATCCCATGAAAGTAAAATCAAGGGGCATCACTCCTGTAAAACTGAGTATGCTGTCTACGTGCTGCGTTGCCCATGTGGCTTGCGGTACGTGGGCAGCACAATCCTCCCTGTACACAAGCGTATTCTCCAGCACCTTAGGGCCATTAAAAATGGGGATAAAACCTACCCCGTGGCTAGGCACTTTGATGCATACCATAAAAGGGACATTAACGGCCTTGAATACTACGTAATTGATGCAGTTCCAGTGAGCGCAAGAGGAGGTGATCGAGTGAAAAAATTGAGGCAATTAGAATCCAGTTACATCATTCGCCTCAACTCCAAAATTCCTGACGGTCTTAATATTGAGGAGGACTTTCACACACATTTATGATCCCACCTCGGACGCACCTCCCTATCTGTATTTTAATTATTTCACTTATAAGTCTTAGAACCTATTTTAACTAGCACAAGCACTTTACACAGACTAAATACAATTCAGAAATTGATATGAGCAATTTGCTCATAGGTCTACTACAGTGTCGAGTTTGCCCACTGGGGCTATACACGTAGAACCGCAATTATAGAAATTCTGTCCACTGGGACTGTGGTATGTACCCGCTGGGGTGGCAATCTTTTTGAATCCTTTTGAATTTATTTCCTTTTTTATATTTCTATAATGGTTACGGTTCTAACCCCCTTTTTGTAATTCTGTAATATTGTGAATTGCAACGTATAAATAGATGGTTAATTGTAGAGCATGACACTGTACTCACACTGTATCAATTGTTTGTAATTGTAACCGTGAGCGCACGTTCTAATTCGCATATGTCCCGAAACTACGAGTCTGTTAACACTTTCTATGCTTCAGTAGTTCTTAATTGTCAATGAGCACTGTTTACTTCAAAAAGGCTGAAAACTTTATCTCAAACGTTGGTGAACAAGCCTGCTTTGCAGGCGAAACGCGTATAACGTTGTGAGCTGATTAAAGATTTATGCGCAGCAGACAAGGCGTCGACCTTCCTTTTTGACAAGAGGATTCTTTATTTTGATATATATATATACATGTATATATATATATATATATATATATATATATATATAAATATATATGTGTTTTACTTTTTGAAAATGTTAACTTTTTGAAAATGATTATGATTGTTATCATTTTATTAGTGTTAGTATTTAATATAATTAATGTTTACTCCTTACTATTTACATATATATATATATATTTGAAGAAACAATATTTTAGACAACTATATTAGTAAAATATATATTTTTTTCACAATATTTTTGTAATTTACATGATAAGTTTAGGATAACAATATTTTTTACATCAATATTTATGTCACAATATTTTGTATGTTGATATTTTGAGGGTCGATATTTTGTCTGTGAACCGGTGATAGGCACAGAAGACAGAAAATTCTCAGGTTACATTCAAAAATGTCTCTTAAGGGGCACTAATGAGGGCAAAGGAAGCACAAGTAAATTCACTGATGCTCTGGAATCCTAAGTAATGGATCTAGCAAGCATCCACGCTTTGTGTCATTACTAAGAGTTAAGATCGTAGTGAGCATTAACTTTTCATTACATTTTATATAGTCCAGTTCTGAGAAAGCTCTAACTTTTACTTTAATTTCATATGCTTTTTTAAAGAAATTAGAAGTAACTAGCAAGACGACAATGGAAGAGAGAAGCATGGTATTGGTACTACATATACAGTGCTATTTCCATGGGCATTAAAGACTGCCATAAGTGCTCTGCAAGTGCTTTTTGCAGGCTATCAGTCAGACCTAAAACCCACAGATGCTGATGAAACTCTGATCACCTAAAGTACTTAAAGCCATATCCCACAAACATGACACCACAAACCATTGTAACAAGCATTGGCAAAGCCAGCATGTCCAGCTTTAATGTGCTAGCACATGCAAATAGCATATGTATAAGCCTGAGTCCGCGTGTGTTAGCACATTGAAGTCTAACCACTTCCTTTGTGATTGTTTGCTCTACTTCCCGGCCCTTTCATATTACACAAGGGTCCACAGATAATTGTCAGGCTTTTCTTTAACATACAGAATGCTCATATCAAGTTAGCACAACCATAAAGTAAAGTAGATGCTTCATAATTCAGAAAGGGATGTGGGCACATGTAAAGAATGACATGCCCTTTGCCATCTGCCTGCAGCACATGATACATGAAGGTCCTTATGCAAAAACACAATGGAAAAATGGACCTACAGTGTGCCTTGTGATAGGAGGTAATTACAGTGCTGTCTTAACATATGGGTATGCTAGGCAGTTGCATGGGAGCCCCAGGAGCACAGGAACCCCATGCAGACCAGACTTTAACACAAAGTTTCCGTTAAACATTTTTATTCCTGTAAACGGTTGTGTAGGCAGGGCCCAGTGCACTGATTTGCCCAAGGGCCTATAATGTAGTTAAGAAGATGGCCCTGGGCACTGAGGGTCCCTCACATCATTTGTTAAAGTTCCGATGGGCTGGTTGATTCAAAACTGATTTCTCCCCCCTTCATGACATCCTTGAGCCTTCTTCAAAATCAGTCCTGTGCACCTCCCCCCAAAAGGATACTGATAATGCAACATGGGTACATTGACAGTGCTGATACACACTGCCCCTCGGTCTATGATAGCTGCCCTCATGGTCCTTACAGTGGTTGGGGGTCAGTATATGTTTTCACTTACCCTCGTATGGACCTTTAGACCCTGTACACAACAAGAGTCAAGAGATCAGTATTTACAGAAACACTGTGCAGCGGATGAACTTCTGTTCCTCCTTTCTATGCTCTGGGTTAGCGAGATAGCGCATGCCAGAGCACCATTTTTCCTTTAGCAACGGGGTGCAATTCACTACTCTTCACCTGGCACACCCTGCGAGGATGAGCATTGGTGCAAACTTGGGACTTGCACCAGTACAATAATCCAGCCCTAGGGCACTTAATCATTCTTGCCAAATGATTCCAAACCTGCTTCCAGAAACCTAAACTCTTTAAGGCACGTTTACTAAACAGTCACACACTGCACTGAAGCAATCAAAGTTGCTGCGCTGAGTTGTGTGAAAGGGAGAGGGCAGAATGCTCTTTAAACACAAACAAATGAAGCATTTCTGCTCTCTCCTTGTGCTGGTACAATGTGTGCAGCCCAGCGCCAATGCAGGCACCCTTGCACCATAGTGCAAGGGTGCCTCCATTACAGGCAGGATTGTTGTTGTGCAGGAAGCGGTACCTTCCAGATGGTCTAGAAAGCCTGTTACAGGGTTGTGCTTGAATTTGAATTGTAAGTCAACTACACAGGTCCCAAATCTAGATCAATTAGCATGCTTGCAGGGACTGAGTGACTATTAAGCCCACAATGAATGGAGTTCAACAGGGACAAGACAATAAACTAGCAATAATGGAACATGGTATTTGATTCTGATTAGAGATACAGCGTAGAACAACTAGGGGGGGATAAAATAATCTGTTTTAACAACAGTATTCTTTGATGTGTTTGATCAAGAGGATTTAATCAAGAAGCAAATCCTTCAGAGCATCAAAACTAACAATTTGTACTCTGAAAAATACTCCTACTCAGAGTAAATATTCCCAAGAGATGATTGTAGGTTTGCAAGCACATGCAGACCAGGGAAGTTGTAAAGAGAGTTCAAAGGAGAAAGTCATGACTTTCTTATTCTGTATTAAATTCTCTTCAGTGCCCCACAGAGAGAGTGTCAGGGATGCACTGATGCACACTATACATTGAGGCTTAATATAGAATGAAGGAGAAAGGAGCTGCAGTTTGTTTGATGATATGTTCACCTTTTAACAAAGATGAGGAAGGTACTCTAAAACTATTGTGCACCCCATTCTCTTCAGATGTATATAATCTTGTATATGGCAGGATCCAGCCTTTGAAACATTTAATTGTTGATCCTATTCTTTATACAATTCCATATTCCCCTTGGCTCTTCAACATCCACAAACAAACAAAACATAGAGCTCTGGATGCCCCCCTAGCATAAGTTTGCCAAGGAGCACCCCTAGCATGAAGCATTCCTCCTAGTGCAGGTGGGGAGTTAATGTTTTATTCTAAAAAATGTTTCAAGTAAGGCAGAGGTACACAAGCAACTTCTTTAGATAAGGAAATACTTTTTCTTTACACACTTGCGCCTGTTCGTGTCTGGATGAAGAGAGTCAGTAGCTGAAATGTGGCATCAAATATGCAACCCTAAGCGTATTAGCATGATTTAGGGCCCAATTTATATAAAGGTGGGTGGTTCACCATTCCGCCATGAGTATAGAGTATATTACTCCATCATCACGGCTGACAGACCACCTGCCAAATGTATAAATGACCGTGAAGCAGGTGATCATTACTAAAGACATTGGCAGTAACCGTCGTCACAAAAGTTCCTGTCAATGAATTTTACTCTTCGCTACAAAGATGCAGCCCAGTAGCAAACATTTTTTTTTTCTTTTCAAAAAGTTAATTTCAAAATGGAATTTTCTTTTTGAAAACAAAAAATATAATGCTCCCCTCGCCATGGGAGTCTTCTCCCCTGATGGGGAGAGGGATATAATGATTTTACTGTTGCCTATCACAAAGTTTTACATGGCGGTAAGGAAGAGTAAAAAATGACTATATGTACGCCCATCTAAATTGGGCGGGCGGACATGTAGTCATTTCTCCGATGGCCCTTACTCCCCAGGGCTATAGGAGTAGTTTGACCATGGCAGAGACAGAATAGTCTCCACTGTGGCCAAACCTAAGGTCTGCCTGAAATTACATTTGGCGGATGAACCACTGCATTGGGGGGAGGGAACTCCATCACTGTTGTGACGGAGTACCCTCTCCACCAATATATACATAATGGACGTTGTTATATAAAAAGTTTGAGGAGAGGGATGTGTTATGCACGATGATAGCACTGCAAGACTTCCATCAAAGACCAACCTTTGTTATATAATGCCAGCTATTGCCTGTGAGTTATGGGTGGTTGGCAGTGATGTGATGAGCTGTACGGATTGGTGCACAATGTGTATAGTTGCAAGAATTATAAAGTGTGACTTATCTGAACACATGTCCAAGTTAGCTTGTAGTGATATTTGTGGTGACTGTTGTATGGGTGATGTTGGCAGGCTATTCCTGAATTACAGCTGCAGCCATGCCACTATATGTGGCAGGAGAGTGCAGTAATGAATGCCAGACTTTCAGAATGCATGGTTTACAGTTTAGTAGTAAGCAGGTATGGGGGCTTAACACTCAAAACCGGTATGCTCTGAGTTCACGTTAAGAATGGAGAGGTTGGTTATGGTCACAGAGTGTTGGTGCTGGTTAGCAAAAGGCTTTTCTTACATGCAGAATACAGTAGATCACAAATATACTATATTTGCCACGAATCTAGTGTGTGCAAAATTTGTGCAATTTACTTACGCGTAAATATGTCACATTTCAGCAACACCATGAAATTACACTTAAATATACAAAATGTGAATCTGTCATATTGCGTTATACTTTAGTGCAAAATGTGTCATCATGGCATATTTAATAAATGTTCACATTTTTAAATTGATTGAATATGTAATCCAAAATTAAGTTAATGATGTATTACATTGATATTTAACATTAACTTATTTTCATGTCAAATACTAATGTAAATTGATCATATTTATGTATTTTAATGAAGATCTAATTAAAAATGAATACAACTCTAATAACCTAACTTTAAATTAAATATCTGATTAATTTAAATATATTAAATTAAATGAGCATTTTTCGATACATATTAAAAAAGCACCTAAAGTAGAATGTTTATGTGTAATTATAATGTATTGAAAATTACAAAGAGTTATGCATATATCTGTTATAAATTTATTTAATTTAAAAAATAAAGAGAAAAGCTTCATAGATAGATAGATAGATAGATAGATAGATAGATAGATAGATAGATAGATAGATAGATAGATAGATAGATAGATAGATAGATAGATAGATAGATAGATAGATAGATAGATAGATAGATAAATAGAAAATTGAAACGTTGAGATGAGTTAATTTTATTAAACAATTTTTCCTATAGGGTTCTTTTTTAATTTTTTAATTCTTTTTATTGGGTGAGAGAAAAAGAAAACTATTTTCTCCCTCCCTGCTTTTTATTACCCAATACCCACCCCTTCCCCTCCAAACCACCCAAGTCGCCATAAATTTCAAATTTAAAGTGCAAAGCGCCAAACGATAAACAACAATAAGCTATCCCATTACATAGCAGCATGGAAATTCAAAAGTGCAAGCTGCTAAGTGCAAACAGTGTCCTGTATATTATAGAAGTCATACAGCTGGGATTATTCCCACATGAGATAAAGTTCAATTATAATAATGACCGTCGTACAAGAAAGTGGTTCTAACAGTGTCTAGCAGCATCCAGTTCTTCCTCCAAATTATTCAGTCCCTCAATTAGCAGCAAATTTTCACCATTATATATTTTCTCTTCTATTGCTAGCCCCCTCATACTATTCAGCTTCTAACAATTAGTTCAACTTGTGCAAAAACTTGAATTATTGAAGAAATCCCATGACGCTGGATCTACCACCCATATTATGCTTTTCAATCACCAGTTCCCTAACCCCAAAAACACATACCCTGCAAGTTTGGTGTTATTTAAAATTCCGATTACTCAGCCCAGTTGGCCAGGTGCTTCCAGATTCTTAGCCCCTTCTTCCTCGCTCTATACCCCTTCTGCATATATATGGCTTTCTCCAGATTATACGTAGTCAGTAAGCGAGCCATTTATTGCTGAGCTGAGTGAGGTACCCGGTCTAGCCAGGCTGATGCAATACACAATCTATACACAGCCATTGCAATGCTTAGTAGAGCACCTTCTTCCTCTTCCTTTAAGCTCGTTATGCCCAGTAATATTAGTAGAGGGTTTACATCAACCTGGATGTGTAATTTTTCCTTAAAAAATCCATTAATCGCTTTGATCAAAGACCTGAGCTCTATACATGTAGCAAACATATGTACTATGTCTTCCTTATATAGTGCACATCGTGGACAGTGCCCCTCCTTTCCCCTTGCTCCATTTAGCAATCCGATACGGTGTATAATAAAGTTCAAAGCAGGTCTCGTAATACTGCGCTTGAAGATTAGCAGGTATTAAAATTGCCTCTTTATTTAAAAAGGCCATTTGAAAGGTTACACCTTGCACATCTTTCCAAATCATCTTTCATATATTCGTTAAGCAGTTTATACAAACTTCCAATCCTAGGTGGAGTAGGCAGTGTTAATTTATCCACAATTTCAATCTTCCCAAATCTCTCTACCCCGCCCCCTTTTTTCTTTAAATAATCTCTGACTTGAAGAAATTAAAAAAAAACCCTATGGGTGACACCAAATTTCAGCATTAATTCATCATATGCCTTTATACCACTATGAGAGTAAAAACAACATAATTGCTTTATTCCGACCTCTATCCAGTTTTTAACAACTGAATCATTAAAGATATCCGGCAAGTTTCCATTCCTCCATGTCGGAGTGTAATAATTCAGCCTCCCCAGCCCTATTGATCGCCGTATAGATCCCATATTTTAAAAGCCGTAAGTATTGTCTTAAAACAAACCCTTTTGTAGTATCCAAAATCTAATTGATGCCAGAGACACCCCCAGGAATCAGAGCCGATCACTAGTTCCCCCGGGGGTGGGATACTTTGTTCTCCCTCTACTGGAGTCTACCCTCAGCAGCATTGTATATTGTGTCAATGAAGCTGCCCACCAGTATAACTTAAGGTTGGGAAGGGCCAGCCGACCATGCTCCCTTGGTAATGATAACAATTTAAAAGATCTTCTTGGCCATGAATATGCCCAGATAAATTGTGCAGAAATGCTCTCAAGTTTCTTAAACCAGAAATTTGTAATGAGGAGGGGTATTGCTCTAAAAAAATATAATAATTTAGGAAAATACACCATTTTGACTAGATTACTTTTACCAATAAGTGTTAAATGTAGATGATCCATCTTTTTTAACGCTTTTCTAGTCTTCTCCACACACCTTCTCCTTTATCACCTCACCCACATCCGAGCTAATCTTAATCCCTAAATAAATTGCCTTCTTGACCACCCAATTATCATCAAAGAAAATATATTCATTAATCACTATCTGGGTCTTGTCTCTATTCAGGGCATATACTGATAAAGTGCCATATTTCCGTGCTTCTTCTTCTCTCGCCCCAATAGCCTGTTCAGGATGCTGGGTAACTAAGGTTATATCATCGGCATAAGCCAATACTTTACTCTTATACTCAAAACACTCTATGGGGGAATTTATTGAGCGAATTCCAGACGTTTTAAAAGGATCTATATATAGCACAAACAGGAGTGGGGAGCAGGGACACCCCTGTCCGTCATTTACCCATTTATAAGGACTCTAGCCTTATGTTCTTTTTATAAAGCTCTTACTACCCCTTTCCTCTGCATAGTTGCCCAGAGGAACTGCCAGGAGACCCTATCAAAAGTTTTTATGGCTTCAAGAAAAATTGCCGCAATAGAGTCTCCTGACACTTGACTTACATCAACTGGGGTAATAACCCTTCTACCATGCTCAATTGTACCCCTGCCGGGGATAAAGCCATGCTGTCCCTCGAATACTATCCTGTGGATAATTTGCGATAAGCGCGTGGCTAGAATCTTGGAATTTATTTTGACATCCCCATTAATTAGGGTTATAGGGTGATAGGGGACCAATTCATTGACTGATTTATCTTTCTTTGGAAAAACTATGATCTTTGCAAGAGCTCAAGATTTTGGAGGTGCCGCTCCTTCAAAAATCTGTAAAAACATGGATGTCAAAATTTCTTTTAATTCCTCCCTGAAGAGTCCATAGAACTCAGTGGGCATTAGATCTGGCCCTGGTAATCTAGAGTCTCACTTTCTTCCTGCAACAGAACCTTGTTAGTGATACATCCAAGTATTGACTTATTAAATCTTCATATTGACGCCCTTGCCCCCCCATGTCCTCGTAGTAGAGGGTCTGGTAAAACTTTAGAAAAGGTGCTCTCATTTCTTTTGATTCTGATACCAGCCAGCCCAAGTTTCCTATAGGGTTCTATTTTAGGTCCTTGCTTCCATTGTTTTCTGTTGGAGGATATTGCTGTATACGTGGTTAGCCATGAGTGTTGCTGGCATTATTACTGCTCCTTTTTGGCTGTAGTAACTTATAATGGTAAATCTGATTCCACATCCTATTTCAGGTTTGAAGACATGCAAGTCTACACTTCTGAATTACTTTACACTAGTAAATAGTGTAAGCCAAAAGTAGTAAAGTTACTTAAAAGTATAAGAGAAAACGTATATGTATAACTTACTCACATTTCTGAATAGCCCGATAATGTCAAACATGTCACACCTAGGTCACCCTTCAACCACATGCTCTTGCATCCATACATGTATCTACTCACCTGCCACAAAGTATAAATAATGTGACTACACTAGTGACTGAAGTGAACTATGTAAATACCAATAACGTAATATATTAGATGTGTTGATGCCTTGTGAGACAAATTTGGACTGGAGTGGTAGTAAATCTACTCAAGAAGCAGCCCTCTGACCATGACTGCTCACGACTGTCAGCGACTGCTCGCATTAGAAAATCACACTTGGGGATGTCACAATCTGTCTCGGGCTTGCCAATTCGCATTTCTGGAGCCTCATGGGAATAAATTCCACCATGCAGTGATTGGTGGAATTTGGCTGGAATTCAACATTACAAGAGTAATGCGGAGTCGCCAAATTCCGCCAAATTCCAAAGGTGAAATGAACCATTCCGCCCACCCCTAGATTCAAGCTCCATTGTGACACCTTTGCTGTTGCTAGATACCGATCCACTTGATCTCAGATATGTATCTTGCCCCAATCCATCTAGTATAATTCTTCTGGATATTATCTTTAGCAGTAACTGATTTTTTAGCTTTTACGTAGAATGCTCATCAAGCGGCTTTCTGATGCATTTGATTGAATGGATCATGTTGGACTTAGTCCTTTTTGCAGGGTCATCCCCAAAACGCTTGCCTTCACTCTCCTGTTTTCTGATTTTTTTTTGTTGGCTTTCAGGACCCTGCGCACTTTGCCACTGCTAACCAGTGCTAAAGTGCTGCTACTCTCCTTAAAACATAGTAGAATTGGCTTATAACCAAAAGGCATATTTAGTTTATATGTACTTCCCTCATAAAGTGGACCTACCTGTGCCCAGGGCCTTCAAATTAAATGCTACTAGTGGGACTAGGTTGTGCCACCCACTTGTAGCACTTCTAAACCTGTCTCAGGCCTGCCATTCCAGCCTGTGTGTCCAGTTTTAAACTGGAAATCTGACCTGGCAAAATAAATATTTGACAATCCCAAAGTGTCCTTTTTAATGCACATAGGTCACCCAAAGGGTAGGCCCTGGACAGCCCAGAGGGCAGGCTGCAGTGTATATCAAAAGTGGGGTGTGCACTTTTTAGTTTTACATGTCCTGGTAGTAAATCACTCTTACTCATTTTACTCTACTGCAAAGCCTACCTCTCCCATAGGATAACATTGGAGCAAGCTTATTATATTTAATACGCTTTCATTTTCAAATGGGATCAGGTGAGCAGTTCATGTCAGGTGGCTTTGAAACTGTAATAAAAAAATTCTAACATAGTGAAAATGCCACTTTTAGAATGTTACCATTTTCGTGCCTGAGCCTTTTTGTTCCTGTAGCCTGTCTCTGGGACACAAGACTAGGTGTAGCTGACAGTTGAGATTTGTGTATTCCACCTAGACAGACACAATACAGGGCTTAGGTGTGCCTGGATAGACAGTCACTGGCAGAATGGGAAGGAGGAGTTGGGCACAACTCTACTGACATTTAAATAGGCTGTGTCCTGCCTCCACAAAGAGGCTTATATACCCCCTGTAGTTAGTCTGGAGCCAGAGCAAGGAAGGTAGGGCACTAGTGCACTTCAAGGGCATGCCCCTAGAAGATTTTTCCTACTTCAAAGGCACAACTGGGTATAGTCAAAAGGCCTTTATTTGGTATTTCACAACCATAAAGTACACTATAAATAATTTAAAAACAATCAAATAAAAAATAAAAAAATGATATTTCCAAGAGTGTAGTTCATTATTGAAAATTGTGCATTTTTTGTATGATTTTCAGTTGAGTTTTTGACCCCGTTCACTTATTTCATGTCCGCTTTTAGGAGGAGGTTGCCGATCAATGTGAAGAACTTTACCCCACGGCAAATTAGAATGTTTGATGAGCCCCCCCATCCAGCAAGTTACAGCCGGATCATTTAAGATCACTTTTAAGAGCTTCCTTCTTTTGTCTTTTACCGTGGGACAGACGCACATCAGATGGCATATTGATTCTTTGTGGTATCCACATAAGTGACAGTTTTCGTCTTGATGTTTACCTTCCGAGGTTGGTTGCAAGTCCTTGGTATTATGATCTCCTAGTCGATACAGCATAAACCTCTTTTTTAGTGTAAGTCGAAAATGTGCTGCTAAATAGGCTTGCGGTTTGAGCTTTGTATATGAGTTTATTACCGGCCAGGCATGTCGACGTTTGACTAATCTTTTTTTGTCTTCCAAAAAAGACAGTTTCCTTGCAGTGGCATTACACACTCTATTGAATGCTGTTCTTTCCACCTTACCGTTCCAAACCTCTTGAATGTCTAATGCTGCCAGGGCTGCTCTAAGGTATTCATCCAATGTATTCGATGATTTCTGATCAAACTGGGCCTTTATTTCTGCCCAGCTTAAGTTGTTCAGGGATCTGGATTCTGAGGATCGAAATTTCCAACACAATTTCACGAAGGTGGATTTTCTTTGGTATTCCTGGTTCTGAAGGCCGAACTCCAAGCGTATCTGTGCAGGTGACACGGCTTTGGGAAGAGTAAAAACTGCTTTGTATACTTTTTTCTGCAGCTCATTTAGAATATCAATTTCCTGACCGTGCTATATTTCTAGGCCATATGCCAGTATTGGGAGTAATTGTGCTGCCATTACTTTCAGGAGATGACTATAGGAAGGGCAGCAGTTTCTTTTGCAACTGTTTGTGAGCGAAAATTAGTGATTGGGCTTTTGCTTTTATTTCTGTTTTCTGATCCGTGAAAGACATGCATCGGCCCAGCTTGATGCCCAGGTATTTATATGAGCTTATTTCCTCTATTTGTTCGCCCTTTGCATGCCATTTATATTTACCAGGCCTGGAACCTGCTAGATGCACCACCTTTGTTTTCTTATTTATTTCCAACCCTAGCCGATCAAAGTAATCCATCAGGTTATTGATAACTCTTTGCAACCCGATTGGAGTTTGGCTCACGACCACTCTGTCATCCGCGTATTACTGGAACTCCATTGGCTCGTTTGCCAATTTGAGAGGGTGGCCATTTACTTTTGACAGGTGGATGTTTAGATCGGCGAGATATAGATTAAGTAGACTCGGTGACAGGACGCAGCCCTGTTTCAGTCCGGTGTTTGTATTCATCCTAGAAGATACTCTGCTGCCGTCTCCAAGCTTCACCCTAGCCCAGGTTTCACTATATAGGGCTATTATGATGTCAATTAATTTTTGTGGTAATCCCCATGCTTTCAATTTCACCCAGAGGCGATCTTGTGGCACTCTGTCAAAGGCTGATTTTAAGTCGATGTAACATGCAAATAGTCTGGATTTTTTGTTTATAGCTTTTTCTGTTAGGATTGTCAGTGCTGCCAGGTTGCTCATAGTGCCCATTCCATTGCTAAAACCTGTTTGATATTTCGGGATTATACTCTTTTCCTCCGTCCAAGCCTGTAGTTGTTGTAAAATGCATGATGTGAAAAGTTTGGCCTCAATGTCAATCAGGGCAATGAGCCTGTAATTTCCAGGCTGGGTACGACTTCTGTTTTTATAGATTGGGTGAAATATGTTCCCTCTCCAGGAGTTTGACGTCTTATTTTCACGATATAGACGGTTAAAAATCAGTGTGAGGTAATTGGCCCAAAATTCAGGTTCTTGCTTAAAAAGTGCATTTGGGGGACCGTTTGGCTAGCTGCACCTTCAGTTTTCAATTCTTTTATTACTTCTTTTAGGTGTTTAGTTTTAATTTGAGTCGTGGGTATTGAGTTTCAGTAGGTCTCCTTCCAATTGTGCATTTTTCTGTTTGAGGGGGCTAAAAGAAATTCCAATTTGCTTTTCCTCCTCTGGTATTTTCAAGCCTATTTTTGCCCACGTGTGTTTACCATTTTTTGTGTTCTTATACAATTTGTCGATGTGTTGTGTCCATGCTGACGCACTTATTCCTGCGTTTTGGTGCTTTCCTATTCCTTTTGTTAGATTGTTTATTTTCCCCCAAAATTCACTGCTATTTGGTAATTTACTTGCCCAGAGCAATTTCTCCCAGAGATTTTCAATATGCACCTTGCCTTCCTACACTTATCCTTATATTCCTTTCTCATTTCTGTGATCTTACTGTTGTCCGTAGCTATTCTCATTCTTGCAGCTACAGCCTTGGTTCTTGCCTCCTTTGCAATTTTCCTTTTCAGGTCGCACAGGTGTATATTGTATCATGGTTCGTTTCTGGCGCCATGGGTCAATTGGCGTGCTGGAATTACTGGAAATTCATTTAGCAAGGTTGTTCCTAGGTTCTCTCAATCCTGTTCTAGTAAGTGGGCACTCAATTGCCCAGTGTTATCTACATGTTTGTGCACAGTGTCCATTATTTGTTTGATATCTGTTCCTCGCCACTTTAATCTCCTTTGATTCTGTATTTCTGCCATTTTGACTAAAGCTGTTGTGTTCCTTTTTTGAAGCAGGTTTACGTGTAATGCCATTTCTTGAGGGTGGTGGTCGCTCTCCGGACAAATATTAATACAAAAGGAGTCAACTAAGTGTAAGAGTTCCTTACTGTCAATAGTGTAATCTATGGTGTATTGTTTCTTTCCATTCAAAAATGTGATGCCAGCTGTTTGATCTCCCTTTGTATTTCCATTCAGAATGGTAAAACCTAGAGTTTCCAGTTCTCGTTTTAGATTGTTAGCTTCGGACTCAGTTTGGCGCTTTCTCCTATTCGGATTACCACTTATTAAATTGCTATTGAAGTCACCTGAGATTATCATCTCATAGTTTTGATGTGTGACTTGCAGTGCCTTTATCAGGTTTATCAGGCATAAGATAACAATCTCTCCTTTTTCTCGGGATGGATATATATATTTAAATTCAATAACTGCCAGGGGTTTGTATGTGTGAGTCTTTTGCACTCCAATTTCATGGCTTGCATCCAATTTTCTCCTGTGTCCAGTTCTTCTGATTTCCAGTCCTGTTTTACTGAAACATATATTGACAGCTCCCCCCCCCTTTGGGTTCCCATAGTTTGACGTTTGTTCTGCCACAACATGATGTTCTTCATAGCCAATAATAGATCTTGATATTAGATTCCATGTTTCCTGTAATAAGATTATATCAAATCTTTGCAAGAAGGATACGGTCTCCTGGTCTTGACTCACTTCTCTGAAACCATGGGTGTTCCATGAACAGATTCTTATTACTTCTTCCTTATGTAAAATTGATTGTACCTCTATGAACTGTTCCCTTCGAGAACTTTTGCTTTCATCAGGGTCGTTGTTGGCTCAAAACTTGGGGAACCCATGAGCAGTCTTGATTTTCTTATGTCTGTTGGTTAGGTTGTTGGGGGCTTGGGCTGAGTTTGTTCAAACTTTTTACCTGGTTTAGTTGTACTTTGGGGGTGGTACTTCTCTCCCCCCTCAAAAATGATGTTGGTCTTATGTAATTTCCTGTTTTTTGTTACGCCTCTTTTTTATGTAATAATGGGTACGGATATTTGAGGAGTTTCGAGTATGTTAGTGATATGCCCCATGCTTCAAAACCCACTCTTGTTGAATATATCAGCGCCGCTATTTCGTTTGAAGACCATGTTGTACAGGTTGCCTCTGTTTCTGTTCTTTTTTTCATTTGCAGAAATTCAACGGCCAAGAGATCTGCTGATGTGATATTCCTTAGTTTTGGGATCTCTTTTAACAGCCTCATTAGGTTTCCCCTATTTAGGATATCCTGTCTGCCCTTAGTTGGGTATTCTGGCACAAAAATTTGTTTTTGGCTAAACTCCGCTGGATCACATTGTCTGTGTTGGTTCTGATTTGTATTCATTTTTTCCGTTAAGGATTCACAGGCCGTATTTCCGTTTTGGCCCATGTTGTCTTCAAATGCCCTTTCCTGTGAGAAAGTATTTGATTTTGATTTTCCCTCGCCAATTATTTCACTTTCTGGTTTTACTGTTTTTTGGCTTGCACCTCTCTAACGTGCAAGTTCTTGTGTGGTATGCATTTCAATTGGTAGTTTACAGACCCAGCCCTGTTTGTCCAGGATTATTTTTATTTGGTTGCTGTGGCTTTTGTCTGTTTCTGTTTGATTTCCCGGCATTTTTGCTATTGGTGTTGATACCCTGATTTCCTGGTTTGTTGTCTGAACATCTTGTATTCTTGTTTGCGAACATATGTCTACTTGCTCAATATTTTTTGTTTCTCGAATTGGAAATAAGACTTCCGGATCCATTAATTTCCTATTTTCTCCCTCTTGTTTTGTGGTTACAGTTTTAAGATCGAACCTCATTTTCGTGGTTTCTGTGCTTGCCTTGACGTGTTTTGTTGTTTTTATTCCCTCACTTAGGTGACTCTATGCTTTCCTATTTTCTTGTTCGGCTAACATAGATTTACTTTGAGGGGATGTATTGGGGCTGACCGTAAGGTCTTGCAAGTTTGACACTGGGCTGCACGAGTCCGCTTTTGATGTGCTCTTACTGCGGTTGTTGATGTTATATTTTGACTGTTTGATGGATTTTGGGTAGATTTGTCTTTTTTCCTGGGCTGCTTGTTTCCTAGCGTTGTGCCTGGCTTTCCGAGCTCGTTTGAGTTGTATTTTTGTTTGAAGAATTGGTAAACTGTGTATAGACATTGATTTATGGGCGTTTTGCTTATTTCCTGCCCTGTTTGTTTCACTGACTTCCTTAGTTTCTATGCTGCCATCATGCAAAGGGTTGCATGTCTTCGTTGCTGGACCTACTATACCTTGTCTGTCGTTCTTTTGTTCTGTTATGATCATACGGTCCATGCTTTCAGGTGGTTGGACGACACGTACGATTTCTGTCAGTATTTCGGGGAGAGATGCCAGTTTCTCTATTATCTGACCACATCCACAATTTAGATTTAACAATTGTCTTTTGGCTTGAATGTCTTTTTTATTTCCTTTTGTAATCTGAGCTTTAATTGTGTCAAAGGCACAACTGGGTATAAATACTTGACCTTAGACAACAACTCTTCAGTATGCTTCTGGGCCTGTGGATACTCTGCCAGAAAGATGGACTGCTGTGCTGCTGAAAGGACTGCCACTCTGCTAGACAGCTACTCTGAAATGCTGCTGCCCTGCTATTAGACCTGCCAGCTGCTACCCTATTGCCTGGGTGAGAAGGACTGAGCCTGCATCTGTTGTACTCAGGACTGTGGTACTTTGAAATTTGGGACCGCTTAGGAGGCAGGGCCCTACCCCTGTCTATTCCGGTATTAGCGAACCGCGAATGGCCAATGCGGTATGTACAAGTGATTTGCATAACATTTCATTGATAAATGCACTATGTATACGATGTTACACATTGACTTCGTGGGTTCCATCTTGGAGCGGTGGCCATCTTATGGTTGCCCTCACATAGGCTACACATTACGAACAAGTACGGGCCTTTAGAACACATGTGCCTTCTGTTTGACTTCTCTGTGACCTGTGCAGCTTGGCTCCGCTGCCCCAGGTCAGTCCGGTCCCACGAGCTCCCCTTCCTACGGCCACCTGTGATTAGCATCAGGGTTTGACACACCATAAAGCCTTTTCATCCCACACAAGCCTCCGGCTAATCTCTTTCACACCTGACTCTTCCTGCTTTATGGCTTGTTTTACAAACAGGAGATGCCCGTGTTTATTGGAGTCTGTGGATATCTGATGTGGGATCTGAGCCTCGCTGGGTAAATAATTGTGGGCTGGCTTAACTGGAATGTGGGATGGTCATCGTGACTTTGCCTTTTCGTTTGTAATGAATACATGTGAATGACCATATCGTAAAACGAGGAATGTGTGCCTGAATCATGATATTTTGTATTTAAGGAGAAGCCCGTTTCTGTAAGTTGAAGCAGTCTCCTGAGAACATACATTGTGCTGTACTTCTCGGACACCTGTAATTGGTCTGCAGCCAATAAATTGATCTTTGACTTCACCAAGAAGACTCTGTGTTTCTGTAGGTCTGAAACAGGAAGAACCCGAAGTCTTAGGGTGTGTTCCCCTGCACCGCTGGGCTTTAAAAACCTAGTACTTCAGTTGGCGCCCAACTCGGGGCGATTTCAGCGGTACCAGTCCAAGCCAGAGGTTTGTGAGGAGCTTCGTGTGGAAATTCCTGAGGAAGGCCGCCACTTCATCGACCCCTGCATGTCGACGTGGTCCGAAAGTCTTTTCTGCGAGGTTCTCCGCGTCCCGACGGCTACGAAGGACTGCTGCCCTGATTAATCGCCCTGTTTTGGACCCTTGACGATTTTGGTAGAGCGAAACAATCGAGAGAGTCTTCTGGTGACGCCATCGATCATCGATATTCAGTTAAGTATAAGTGGAGCGTCTCCCAGTTTGTTTGGTATCCTTCGGGAATTTGGTATCCTTCGGGATCGTTTTGATTTGGAGCTTGCAAGTGCCAAAGCCAGAGGACTCGTGTATTCACGAGACTATCGTATTCGATAATCCTTTGAAGTTTGAAACTAGACTAGTGAGCGAAGATGCCTGGTTCTAGTATATTTGGAAATTTGTTTTGTTTGGGTTGTAGAAGGGATTCCCAATTAGAGGATTCGTGTCCGGTTCCTCCAATTGGAACTCCAACTTATGAGCTTTATGTAAAACATGGCGTGGGCCCCATTGCATATAATGAAGTATGGATCCGATACACCAGAAAGGAAGGTGTTTTAAAATGGCCCCAAAATGGTAGTTTCGATACAGATATCTTAGATAATTTGGAAGTTAAATTGTTTAAAAAGAAAGCCCGGCCGGCGATGTTTGATTCTTTCCGCCTATGGCAAAAGGAAGCCAAACAGAAGGAAATTAAGCTAGCGAAAAGGAATAAGAGAGAAAAAGGTATGTCAATGATGCAAGCAGCTGTGCAATTTAAAGATAATGAGGAGGAACAAATGAATGAACAGTTACATAGACAGCGCAAACTAGGGATCGATAAATGTTACCCAGTTTTGTCACCCCACCACAAGATGAGACAAAAGAGATAGAAAAGGATTGCCTAATGTCCCATTTGCTAAGTTCGCCACCCCCGTATGCGCAAAATGCCACAGAGCCTCCACAGCTCGTAAATGTGCAGCCTCCAGTAAATATGCCGCAAGCCTTCCCACAACCGCCAGCTCCTCCTCAGCTGGCTCCTATCCCTGCAGTGCAGCCCTCTCAAGGGCCGCCAGTTTTGTTACCTGTTGCCCCTGCGCTTCCTGCGACTTTGCCTAGTACATCAGCTGCCTCCCCTGGCGCTCTTCCTTACACTACCCAGGTACCTGTATCTGCGCCCGCTTTTCTTCCCTCTGTCTTTCCCCCCGTTTTCGCCTCAACTTCTCCTTCAGCATGACAACGACTGGCTAATGTAGTTACTAGTTTAATGTCGCCTCTCTTTGGGTCATCTAGTACGAGCCCTGGTTTACAACATAAGCAGTTGCGTAGTCAGCTGCCTAATACTGAAGAGAAAGAGGTACTAGATCATATGGCGCATAGGTGGATTGTTTTCCCTTCACTCTATGATGTGGAATCAGTTGTTAACGTTTTTCATCAATGGGATGCCCCGAAACAAAGGTATGTGTTTGACAAAATGTGTGAATTCCTCTGTGAGGAATTTGAGGATCATGGTTCAAACTCAAAACCGCAGGAGTTGTGTCGAGTGCGGTTTGATTTTGGAACAGGTACAATTGTGGGTCCCGATGTAGATAAAGCAGTTGCGACTTTACTGTCCTTCAGGAATGATGATTGTCAACAATCATTGTTCGAACAGGAATTCCCTGTGGGGAAAAAGGGAAAAGTGCGACAATACCCTATGAGAGAAGTCCCTCCGGTATGGAAGGAAGCCGTTGCGGCTGATGCCGCTCGAGGTATTGCTGCTGCTCCAGCACATTTTCAGCGTGTTTGGGTACATGTCCCATGGAAGCGTTCTGAGGTATTAGCGCTTAAGCAGACATTGCCTGACCCCCGTAAAAACCCTGCAGGATAATATAAGGAGTTGTCACAAACTGCAGAATCGTGTGTCATGAATCTGGCTGATATAGATATGTTGTTTGGGAATGTGGTTCCACAGCCTTTATGGGGATCCATTCGTAATACGGATCATGCTGCAGAACTAGGGGGCACATGGGCTAATATCATTGCTGCAGACACTAGACAAGTTGGTGGTGCAAAACCCGAGCCCCTCGTAGCAGAACTCCCTGGTATAATTATTACCTACATGAAAACTATAATGCCCGCGATGCACGTGAATTGGGATAAACTATCCGCATGCAAGCAGAAGAAAGATGAAACAGTGTCTGATTTTTTTACTAGGTTTGAAGAAACGTTTATCGACCACAGTGGTCAAGACATGAGTACTGAAGGTGGCCAACGGTTATTTGTGGATACATTTGTGCAGAATCTACTTCCCGAGTTGTGTAAGAAATTAAAAGATTCAGAAAGTTCTTGGGCCATTTCCCCTTCAGCGCAAATACTGGCTACTGCACAGTATTACGAAAATAGAGACAAAGACGAGAAAGATAGAACAGACAAGAAAACGAAAGAACTGAAAACGAAGGTCCTTTTACAGCAGGCTTATCCGCCACGTGGAGGACAGAATAATTATAGGCAAACCCAAGGTATCTATCAGCAACCCCAACAGTTTCAGAATAACCAGCAAATGAATGGGTATTATCAACCGCGTATCCCTCTAGGTCCCAATCAATGTTCATATTGCAGAGAGGAAGGTCATTTCAAGTATAGTTGTCCTAAATTAATGCAGCGTACTAATAATGCATATGGCGCAAGAGGTAGAGGTGGTCAGCAAGCTCCTAGAGGTAGAGGGCGTGGGAATGTTCCCCAGAACGCGCGTCCTCTTCCGCCTCAAAATACGATAAATAGCTTTGATCAGCAAGCCAACACGACTGGTAATACAGCTCAGTACTATAATAATGATTATTATGCAGAAGACGACAATGTGGAAGGAAATGATTACTAGGACAGCCATAGACAGAGAGAGGGAGTTGTTTCAGTACCAGTGGATCAGAGTGGACCGTATGTTAAAGTGACTACAGCGGGTGTAACAGAGCCCTTTCTGCTGGACACTGGTGCTGCAAAGAGTTCAATTATGCATTCAAAACTCCCTGGCACGCCTTTGTCTGGCGAAATGAACGTTTCAGTAGGTTTTTCTGGCGCCCCAGTTAGGAACCCGATTTCTAGTCCTATGTCACTTTCTGTTGGACCTTGTGAGCTAAAAGCACCCCTCATCCTAACGACAGGTTGTGGTGAAAATCTGCTAGGGTTGGATTTGTTAAAAAGATTGCATGCAACACTATATTGTTCTCCCTCAGGAGTGCAACTTACATTGGGTAAGGAAGTGATTTCCCCAATGTATTTGTCAAAGAATGCAATGCCGCCTGAATTGTCATCCCTTCCGGATGTCCTTTGGGCTACTGGTCCCAATGATGTGGGTCTCTTGGAAATACCGCCATATGTGGTCACTTTGAAAGCCAATGTCAGATTGCCACGCATTCCCCAGTACAAGATCTCCAATGAAGGTCAGAAAGCGTTGTTAGCAATTATCAGTGATTTGATTAAAAAGGGTGTAATTGAAGAGACAAGAGGCAACGTTTGCAACAGTCCTGTTTTACCTGTTTTAAAACGAACGGACCCTTCACAGCCACCTGTTTACAGATTTGTGATTGATCTTAGAGAGGTAAATAAGATTGTTGTGCTACAGTTTCCAGTTGTCCCTGATATAACTGCCTTTTTAACTATGATTCCAGCCTCCGCTGCATGGTTCTCAGTGATAGATTTAAAGAATGCTTTCTTTAGCATCCCAATTGCAGAGGAGAGCAGGGACATTTTTGGCTTCAGTTTAGGAGGTCGAAGCTTCCGCTTTAAACGCGCTCCACAGGGCTACTGTGAAAGTCCATCAATATACAGTCAAGCTTTAAAAGCGCAGCTTGATGCACTTGTTTTACCGAGTGGCGCTATCCACATTCAGTACGTTGACGATTTGCTGATCGCCGCGGATACTGAAAAGATTTGCAAAGAAGCTACATTGTCCTTGTTGCGTCATTTGTCTGCCTCTCATCATAAAGTATCTCTCTCCAAATTTCAATATTGTCGACAAGAATTGACCTACTTAGGTCATCTCTTATCGAAGGAGGGAAGGAAACTGACCCCAGAACGAATTCAAGCCATTGCACAATTGAGTGTGCCAAGAACACAGAGAGAAGTGTGTGCTTTCTTGGGCATTACTTCATACTGTAGGCACTGGATACCAAATTTTTCTTTGCTGGCAAAACCTTTGTTAGCATTAACATGTAAAAATACACTGAATCCTATCCCATGGTCTGAAGAGTGTCAGAAAAGTTGTTTGGAATTGCGTAATGCATTATGTTCAGCTCCTGTGTTGGGTACCCCTGACTACAGTAAGCCTTTTACATTGTATGTTTATGAAAAAGACGGTTGCGCATTATCAGTGTTAACACAGCCTTTTGGCGACAGACCGCGTCCATGCGCATATTTTTCGTCAACCTTGGACCCGGTAGCGAGGGCATTGCCAAGTTGTTTAAGAGCCACAGCCGCAGCAGCTATGTCTATTCGACAGTCTGCTGGACTAGTAATGGATAATACATTGATTGTAATGGTTCCACATGCTGTGGACACATTGTTAAACAGGACCAAGACACAGCACTTAACTAGTGCTCGATTGTCAGGGTATGAATTGACACTGTTGGCAAACCATATACACATAAAAAGATGCAACACGTTGAATCCAGCTACATTATTGCCGATTCCAGCAGACATAGATGAGATTGAACAGCATGATTGTCTGTTCAGAACAGAAGAAGAGACAAAAGGGAGAGTGGATCTTAAAGATACTCCCCTGACTGAGTGTGATGGTACCTTATGGGTGGATGGTTCGTGCTTCAAGCTTCCGAATGGTGATAGGACTGCTGCATATGCTATCACGACTTTGCACACAATTGTTGAAACTGCACGTGTGCCACATAATTTGGCTCAAGCAGCAGAATTAATTGCCCTTACAAGAGCATGCGTGTTGTCTGAAGGAATGAAAGTGAACATATATACTGACAGCCAGTACGCCTTTGGTGTGGCCCATAGTTTTGGGCGACTGTGGAAGGAACGTGGGTTCCTGACTTCGCATGGAGCTAAAATTCAGAATGGCAAGTTGGTGAATGATCTCCTTGAGTCACTGACCCTGCCGTTACAAGTTGCGATTATGAAATGCAGTACGCACAAGAAAGTCACTGATGATGTTGGTCGTGGTAATGCTTTTGCTGACGAAATCGCGAAAGAAACGGCAAAAGATGTGAAGACTCGAATGTATGTTGCAGGCCCTGCAAGATGGGTTGGTGATGTTGGAATGTGTGAAGACACGATAGAGAGTGTGAAGTCCCTTCAAGCTGAAGCCACAGAGAAAGAGTTGAGCAAATGGAGAGAAAGTACGGGTAAATTGGATGAGAATGGTTGTTGGGTTGATTTGTCAGAACATCGGCGATGGTTGCTACCTGATGCATATGTGCTTCCAGTGGTTACTATGGCACATGGAATGGCACATATCAGTATGAAAGGAATCTGCAAGTTGTTGGCTCCAGTATGGCAGAACGCTGGAATTCCCAAGTGTGCAGAGAATGTGGTCAAGAATTGTATGGTATGTTTGAAATACAACCCTGGTAGGGGAACCCCAACTCCAGCTGGTCATTTTGCGCCTCCATCATATCCATTTGAAGTTTTGCAGCTAGATTGTATCCACATGGAAAGGTGCAACAACGTGAAATGTGTACTGGTTGTTGTTTGCGCTTTCTCAAAATGGATAGAAGCATATCACCTAAAAGACAACACTGCTCTATCCACAGCCAAAGCCCTTGTGAAAGAATTTTTCCCCAGGTTTGGAATGCCAAGAATGGTGTGGAGTCATAATAGGAGTGAATTCGTGGGTCGAGTGATGAAGAATGTGTGTGAGGGATTAGGTATAAAGCAGAAATTTCACGCTGCAAATCACCCCCAATCAGCTGGATTAGTAGAGTGCTACAATGGCACTCTAAAGCTCAAGCTGGCCAAAATCCAGGAGAGCTCCGGTCTCAAATGGCCTGACGCTCTGCCTTTAGCACTCCTATCCACCAGAATGACTGTGCATTCACGAGTGGGACTTAGTCCATATGAGGTGATTTTTGGCCGCCCGGCCAATATATGGGGTGTGCCAAGACCGACAAAGTTCAGCGAAATCGAACATCCAGTACTGCTTGACTATCTGTATGAATTGACGGCTAAATTGCGTGTTTTACACCAACAGGTGCACGATACTCTCCCCCAGGCCTCTGAAGCTCCCGGACACCCTATCGACCCTGGCACGTGGGTTCTCGTGAAGAACTTCCAGCGAAAGAGCAACGATGAGCTCCGTTGGATCGGCCCTCACCTCGTACTTCTGTCGACAAGATCAGCGGTTCGAGTGAAAGGGAAAAAGAATTGGATTCACGGCGCCCACTGCAAGCGGATCCCTTTGCCTCTACCATATGACCAGTGGGTCCAGGAGGGTATCGCTGATTCTGGAACAGACACTGTACCTCGTTTTGTACCATTTAGTGATGCACGCATAAGAGGCACAACTTCAGAACAAGAGAGTGACGATATTTTGCAAGAAGCTGTGCCACCGTCAATTCGATTGGACACACAGAGCCTGAACTCCTGTTTCAAGACCAGACGGTGTCTGGCAGAAACCGCTACAACCTGAGACCAAGGCATATGGACAAATAAAAATTCCCTTCCCTTACTGTTTTTGATATCATAGCTCTCCCATCTGAAGAACTTTTTGATTTTGATTTTTCGAACCACCATCCGGGTTCAGCCGCAGGGTCGCGGTGCTAAGACTTTGGGGTACAGGCCGAAGACGTTAGGTCCACGGTTCTGGTTGGTCTAGGGCGTTCCCTGGACTGACAGGCGTACTCCTTAGCAGAAGATACTCACCCGCCGCGAGCGGCACGATTAGAGGATGGAGTTTTTCAAGATGGAGAGACCCGCTGAGGAAATGAACTTTAAAGCGAAAATCTGCAGAATAATGAAGAGCAAACGTTTTGTATTATTATGTCTGTTTATATTATTTAGTATGATGGTGTTTACTGTAGGTTATGTATTCTTCTCCTCTCAAGTACCATTTGCACCCACTGAACAGCCTATACTTCCTCCTACTGTCTCCTTGCACTCTTTTCACCCTCTGCCTGAACACGAACAAGCTAGACGTTCCGAGTTTGTAAACAACTCATTCATTCAGCTCCTGCACCAGCACCAACTAGTCATGAATACAACCAATTGTTGGGTGTGTGGTTTAATGCCACATACCATTAACAGGGGTATTCCTTATCTAGTGCTGCCGTTTAGCTATAATGGATCGTCATGGGCATTCCAGACCATGTTTCTTTTTGCATTAGATGCCTAATCCCCGCGACAACCGCGTTCTATCAGACCTAGCACAAACAATAAAGCCTTAATGAAAGGAGTCGCCGATATGAGCCGAGATATCGACGCGTACTCATCTATTCCCAAGGATGAATTGCGAGCTTATGTAGGGTGGAACGCGACGGGGTATAGCATTAGTCTGGGTGAAAGGCAGCGGAAAATCTCATCCCCAATTTGGGTCGTACCCCACATAGGTCGGTTCTGTTTACAGGGTAATGGTCAGAATCCAAGAGCTCAACTGGGGAAAAGTGACTGTACTGAAACGTACACTTTTCCATCACAGTTTTCCCCTGCGTTTTTGGCTGCCAAGGGTACATATTTTGTCTGCAACGACCGAGCATATACATGGTTGCCCCCTGATTTCTCGGGCACATGTTATATTGCAAATTTGCTACCGCCGACATTTACTGCTGCCTCTGATTATCACAAGACCAGAGTTGTAAGAGGCGTGATTAGTAAGGAGGATACCGCCGGTCAGGAAGCAGGAGACTTCTTTTTGGGTTTCCTGCCGTTTTGGGGACCGATGGTCAATAGTAGGAACCTGAGACAACTGACTCGTGTGGTCGAATCCACTGTTAATGTTACGGCTGGTACCCTTGGTAATTTGACAGCTGAGCTCCAAGCGGATCGCCTCATGACTTTGCAGAACCGTATGGTTCTAGACGTCATACTTGCAGACCGCGGTGGGGTATGTAAGGTCATCCAATCTAGCTGTTGCATTTTCATACCAGATAACGCTCCAACAGTTTATCAAGCCATCTCCAAACTGCATAAAATATCTGAATCTATACACGTGGACAAAGGAGATTGGTCACTGATGGGGTGGTTCTGGGAACTGATATCTGCCTGGGGTTGGAAGATTCTGATGGTCATTGGAATGATCTTAGCCATCCTTTTCCTGTTCTGTCTGTGTATACAGTGCGCTCCTGCGATATGTGGCCTCTGTGCTACATTATGTGTAAGGAAACCTGTATCGAGGGACGAGCTAAGTAATAGGATGATGCTACAGCAACATCTCCATGACTTCATGAATATAGACCTGGACTCAGAATGAAATGAGTATAGTTATTGCCTATGTAAGGGCAAAAGGAGGGTCTGTGGTACTTTGAAATTTGGGACCGCGTAGGAGGCAGGGCCCTACCCCTGTCTATTCCGGTATTAGCGAACCGCGAATGGCCAATGCGGTATGTACAAGTGCTTTGCATAACATTTCATTGATAAATGCACTATGTATACGATGTTACACATTGACTTCGTGGGTTCCATCTTGGAGCGGTGGCCATCTTATGGTTGCCCTCACATAGGCTTCACATTACGAACAAGTACGGGCCTTTAGAACACATGTGCCTTCTGTTTGACTTCTCTGTGACCTGTGCAGCTTGGCTCCGCTGCCCCAGGTCAGTCCGGTCCCACGAGCTCCCCTTCCTACGGCCATCTGTGATTAGCATCAGGGTTTGACACACCATAAAGCCTTTTCATCCCACACAAGCCTCCGGCTAATCTCTTTCACACCTGACTCTTCCTGCTTTATGGCTTGTTTTACAAACAGGAGATGCCCGTGTTTATTGGATTTATCTGATGTGGGATCTGAGCCTCGCTAGGTAAATAATTGTGGGCTGGCTTAACTGGAATGTGGGATGGTCATCATGACTCTGCCTTTTCGTTTGTAATGAATACATGTGAATGACCATATCGTAAAACGAGGAATGTGTGCCTGAAGCATGATATTTTGTATTTAAGGAGAAGCCCGTTTCTGTAAGTTGAAGCAGTCTCCTGAGAACATACATTGTGCTGTACTTCTCGGACACCTGTAATTGGTCTGCAGCCAATAAATTGATCTTTGACTTCACCAAGAAGACTCTGTGTTTCTGTAGGTCTGAAACAGGAAGAACCCGAAGTCTTAGGGTGTGTTCCTCTGCACCGCTGGGCTTTAAAAACCCGGTACTTCAGTACCACCAGAGTGACTCCAAGGGCTACTTGGCTGGCCTTCTAACGTAAGGTTCAGGGACAGAAGGCTCCAACAACCTCGACCCCAGCACCTGAACTCGGTCATCTGTGAGTGTACCCTGCTAAGTGGTGCCATCCCAGTCCTGGACCATTGGAAGTGGGTCTAAGGTGCTCTTCCAGTCTCTGTGGATCCATCGGGACTGACACATCTCTTCTGCTGGATGGTGCAACCCCGAGCAGAAACAATGCATTGCTGCAGCTGTGTGGAAGACCCGCAGCCTCTCTAGAATAGCTGTGGTGCGTTGCATCCTCAGCACAGACCCTCGCAAGCCCCAACTGCAGCCTTGACAATGAGGCCTGACTCCGCATCTCATTCTCGCAGCTTCTCAGCACTGATGCATCTCTCTGGCCGCTTGACGAATCCACCACGCCGTACTTCACATTGCAAGTCTTTGTCGATGGGATCCTTGACAACGATGCAAGAACTTGCATCTCTACCTCACAGTACCTAAGAGCAGGTACATCGCTATGGCTAAGCAGCACCTCTTCAATGTGGATCCTTGCAATGCTCTGCAACTCAGGATTTAAGGTACTTTTTTCATCGGGCCTAACTGGGTCTCTATAGCTGGCCCGCGCTCTCTAACGGTCAACTTGTGACTTTGTCCCACTCCAGCCTGATCAGATATCCACAGTTGTCGCTTTGTGCCTTTTGGTGCTATTTTCATTAAAATCCTAAAAATTGCAGATTTTCTTTTCTGCTGTATGGATGTTTGTAATTTTGGTCTTGTTTTACTTACTAAAAACAACACTGCTATTACAACAGGGTGTGGGATTTTTTTGTGTGGAGTTTTTTTCACCTCATTAGTGTGTGTTTGAAGTGTTGCACAAATACTTTACACATCACCTCTTGGTTAAGCCTGACTACAATGTGCCAAGTTACCAGAGGGTTAAGCACAGGTTAATTTAGAGTTAGCTCGTGTCTCACCCTGACAAGGTCTGTGGTTGCTGCTTTACCAGGGCTCACACCCCAGTCAACCAACAACCCAATTTTTACAACCCGCATGTAATATAGGCAGGCTATTATGTTGCAGGTTGTTTTAACTTTCGCTACTTAAGGACAAGGACCCAACCGTAATCCTTGATTGATCTGATACAGCATGTACTTCCAGCAATTCAATAGCTGGATGCAACACAAATTAGGCAAACTAGCAACCCTGGAACCCACCAGACTGTTGGTTTGTTCTATCATCTGTTATTCAATACTATTTAGTGCAGAGACTAATTACTGAATTGATCAGAGACAGCTGCCACCAAGTAGCATGGGTGGAGGCGGGGGTGGGGGAGGTCAGATAGAAAAATACATCAAAAGAATGACTTACCTTGCTCCCGAACCGCCGCCTCACTTTGGGCTGTCCTCTCCTGTTCCTATTTGAAGCAGGAAACACAAGCAGGCTCCCCCAATGCTGTAATTCAGTGCTGTGATTGGTCTGAGTGCCGTGCTTCGGCGCTCAGACAGGCAGTAGGAGTCTGTGCATGTTCCTCACCAAGCTGTGTATTACAGCCTGATGGGAAACATGCTAAGTGCACATGACTGTCATGCCCACTTAAGAGCCCACCACTCCTCCTGTCGCTGGCTGTGAGACAGCCAAGCCCTGCCCGCCCCGTAAACTGGAAAAATAAAATGATAATAAAATAGTGGTATTATCATTTTACTTTTATTTTAACCACTGCTAAAAATGCAATGGGGCGACACTCCTCAGCCTTAGCGGAGGGGCCGCCACTGGAATTGATGGAGCATATTCTCCTATTTGACATTTGATGTCACTCACCACTTGAACCATCAGGTCTCTTCCATCAAGTTGTAAAAATGAAGAACCATAAAAGTATCTGGTAGCGGGAGAAATGGGCATCGAGAAAATGGCTATTCTGATTCCTCAGCAGTAATCTGCAGGCTGGTATTTTTATAGAGTATCCAATACCTTCATTCCCAATATATGCCCTAAAGACTGTCAGAGACTCCCAGCTACTGAGCATTCCTTCCTGCTAGTGAAGAAAGATGTTATTTCATGACATAGTCTGCTCATTATATGATGAGTTGGGGTCATTAAAAATGATTACCTCTATTTCTTGTCTATATTGGCAGTATTTTGATCTTGGAAATAGAAATGCTTAAATTCTGATCACCAATTAAATACTTCTCATTGTAAAAATGGGAAGAGCAGGTCCGTCTTCGTTGGATTAATTTATTGACTTTCATGGAATGGATAACTGAAGAGCACCAAATGGGAAATGTAATGCTATTATTGACCTAACAAAGGTCCTGATTCGGCTAACAGTAATTGCTTTAACCTTTCACATACTTGCTTTCACAATTTATGCATCAAAATACATGTTCACAAAGTGCATTCATATCACACTAATATCGTAGAGAACTTGAAAAAAGCATTTTTTATTCTATGAAACCATTACTTGCTTAAATTTCTAGTGTTTAGTTCATTGTTCAGTTATTAAGTATACAGCTTTTAATTATCTATGATGAAAATTAAGTGACAAACAATGAGTAATATTAGCCATTAAGCAGCCAATAAATAGAATTCAGAGCCTGCCTCTTAGAGTGTTTGCAATCACGGAAGCGCTTCTCAGTTCCTCAGCGCTCAGTCTTCCACTGTGGGAAAACGCTGTACAAATGGAGCAGCGGGATGCACATTTCTGCTCCTTATAACCACCTCCTCTGGTCTTCTGTAAACAGCTATTGTCATGATTAACGCATCACACGGCGTAGGGTTAGACGACAACTACAAAATCAAGGAGAATCCCCAATCTGCTGAGGATGTTCACATTAAATTTCATAGGTATAATAAAATAGACACCTTAGAAAAAGAAGCCAGTGATCCGCAATGGAATGCAGTTTTTTTGCTTTTTGCCAGTTACTGGCAGGCAATATGCTTCCAACCTTGGATTGGGCTTTGTCTGACTAATTCAGAGCATGCAGGAGCAGGAGCTGTGTTACATAATGTGCCCCGGGGTGCATTGGGGGTGTGCGCCCACATTGTGTGCCCCCGGAGCACTTTGGTATTACAGAAGGAACCGCAGAAGCATGCATGCCTCTCTCTGTAATTCAGATACATATGCACTAGCACTATGCTAAAGAAGCACTCCCTCATTGTCAAGGGGCAAGTCATAGTGTGCCCTCAGCATGCAGCCATTATTTGTGTGTGTTGAGGCCAAAAATCAAAACTAACCAATGTCTCGCTACATGGGCAAATCAGAGTGGGGTGTGTAGTGTCTTTGATATTACGAGCGCTAGGACGCTAGTGGTTCTGGGCGGACTCTAAACAGGAACTATGTTATTTGCTGGGAGGTGTAAGCTGTGGTTATCAGTTATGGCGCAGTGCATGCAGTATGTGGTTAAATGCTGAAAAATAAAGGTGTCTGTTAGAGTTCTGTGTGTGGCATGTGCAGTTGAATGCTCCCGAGCTGGAGAAGACACTATAACTGGCGATGAGCATGGCATAATGTGCCCCAAAGAAACAAGGCTGCTCTCCCTGAGAGTTTGCAACGTTACAGCAAACTGCTTGTGTGTGCCACGTGCGCCCCAAATGGATGCCAAGCAGTCTGCAGTTGGTGGATGTACATACACACCCATCTAAGAAGCTGAAGGACCCTGCAGAGGAGCATTTTTGAAAAGCCCACCAAAAACCTTTTGGTAAGACTGCCAACAGAGAGACCGCACAGCACCCAGACACAGAGCGATTATTTAGACGATGCAAAAAGACAAAAGGTACTGACAACCAGGTACAACAAGCACTGGTAAATGCATTAGGTTTTGCCTATGTGATTAATAATATGCTGTTTTTTGTTGTAAGTTGTAGCTTGCTGAGTAGTGGTACAATATAAGTTATAGAAAGTCTGGTAAAATGTTATGACTTGTTTATGTACAAAAAGACAATATATTGTGCTGTTACTAGTGGTATAGTGCGGGAAAGTAATAGAAATGGTTTAAAAAATGAAATAAAAGAGGAAAATAGAATTCATTGATGTAATAGCGATATTATGTGTTTAGTAGAGTTCTGACAACTTTTGGGCCCGGTGCCGCTGCACCATTAGCACCATTGAAATCATTGACCTAGTGCTTGTTAGATAACTGCACTTGCTACTGCTTGTTTAGTACTCACAATTAGCAATATTCTGCCTTTTGTGAGGTCACCAAAGCTTTTGGCCCCATTGCCCCTGCACTTGCTGCACCATTCAAATCAATATCCGTTTCACTGCAAGATAACTGGAATTGTGTCTGCCTGTATAGTGGTAAAATATAGCAAAATTTGTTGTTTAGAGAAGTTATGACATATTTTTCGGCCCGGTGCCACAGCACCTACTGCACCATTCAAATCATGACCTTTTTGTCTGCAAGGTAACTGCACTTGTGACTGCCTGTTTAGTAGTAAAATACAGCAATATTCAGTGTTTAGTGGGGTGACTAGAGATTTTTGTCCTGGTGCTACTGCCCCTGCTGCACCTTTTAAATCATGGCCCAATTGACTGCTAGATAAATGCACTTTTGACTGTCTTGTTTAGTGCAAAAATAATCTGAGTTTAGTGTGGTCCCGGGAGGTTTTGGCTCCAGTGCCACTGCGCCTGCTTCACCATTCAAATCAAGTGCCGTTTAACTGCAAGGTAACTGCAATTGTGACAGCCTGTTTAGTAGTTAGATATAGCAATATTATGTGTTTAGAGGAGTTCTGACAACTTGTGGGCCCAGTGCTACTGGACCTGCTGCACCATTCAAATCATGACTCTGTTGTCTGCAAGGTAACTGGACTTGTGACTGTCAGTTTAGTTTAAAATCTTAGCAATAATCTGGGTTTAGTAGGGTCCCGAGAGCTTTTGGCTCCAGTGTCACTGCGCCTGCTTCACCATTCAAATCAAGTGCTGTTTAACTGCAAGGTAACTGCAATTGTGACAGCCTGTTTAGTAGTTAGATATAGCAATATTATGTGTTTAGAGGAGTTCTGACAACTTTTGGCCCCAGTGCTACTGAACCTGCTGCAGCATTCAAATCAAGACCCTGTTGTCTGCAAGTTAACTGCACTTGTGGCAGCCTGTTTAGTAGTAAAATATAGCATAGCTCTTGAAAAATGAACTTTTGTTTAACATGCAATGTTTTTTACAACATTTAGAATTTGATCATAATGATAAAATAGATTAAGCTGAAACAATGAATCCAATAATGTCTACAAAGTGCAAAGAAAGGTACTGAGGCCTGAATAGGAAATGCCACCGACGTTCTAAGGCTAAAGCATCTGCTTCACACAACTAAGTAATAAAAAGCAATCATTCCAGCATACTGTTAGAAGCTGTCCGCCTTTCCGTGGGAAGAGATCTTATCTTGACAGTGAATTGGGTTTAAACAGTTTGAACAGTTTTAGTAAAAGTATCATAAATGTGTGCAGCCAGGAGAAGTTAAAAAAAAAAAAGTTCCACACAAAAGTGAATGAATACAGTAATTCATGGTGGGAGCTGATAACAGCCCCACCAAGCCTCGATCGCATGGTATGGCAACCTATGGCTCAAGTGTCCTTAACATTTTCTCGTAATTCCGAACTCAGCGTTCGCGATTCTGTCTGGTATCTCCACCCCCTTTACCAAACTTAGGGCCTTATTTAGATCTCAGCGGATGGAATACTCTGTCCCAAACGTGACGATATCTCGTCCGCCGTATTACGATCTCCATAGCATATATTGTGATCATAATTAAGGCTCCCTGTTTTTCGTTTTGACATATTTTTACAGATATATACAGCCAGAAAACAATGTTTTTTTCTGTCTGCATTTTATTTTTAAAGGTGGATAAATACAGAAAATTGTGCCTCTTTAACTGATCAGAAAGGTAATATGGGAGGTACCCTTATTTTGGAAAGGGAATGGGTATTAACATTTAAACAAAAAACAAGCTTCCCTTTTCCTTTTATTCTGAAGGGAAAAAGATCGGTATCTTCAACCCAAATTACCTATCCGGCTAGATCTGGATCACCCTAAAACCTTTAAAAACAATCTTTACCGAGGTCTAATCTTGATAGGTTGCCTAATTTACATATTGATTTGTACACAATGCCCCATGGTTAAAGACAATACAAGTTCAAACAGAATGTTCTATTTATCTTTTTTATTAATCAACAAATTATTTCATCAAAATATTTTAACACACGCTATTAAAAACATTTATCCTCCATTTTTATTTAAAAACATACATTATACACAATAAAAGGACATTTATTAAAGAAAAAAAACTGTTGACGCAGCGTTTCGATGTTAGATAGTCCTGAAGAAAGTCTTCTTCAGGACTATCATTTTTCAAGATTAAAAACAGTCTTTTTTTTTTATTAATTATATTTTTATTAGCAATTCCGATAAATACAGATGATCAAATCGATCGTACAATAAATATAGCAGCAATATAAACACATTAATTCACACTCTATGATGAGAATAAAAAATATACATAGCGGAAAAATACAAAGCAGTATGGAGGGACCAGTTCAATCTGGGAGAAATTCAAAGACTACTTAACATTGCCGAATTCCATTCGCCCAAGCTGTAATCGGTGCCCAGACTTTTTCCCCCAAAATTCTAGACCGCAATGTTCTAGTAGCATATATGGCTTGCTCTTGATTAAACACCCCCAAAAATCTGGCTAACCACATCTGAAAGCTGGGCGGATGTGGATCTTTCCATTGTGCTGCTAGTATGATTCTAAAAACAGCAGTCCCTATAAAAAGACAGGTCTCTTCTTCGCGGCTAAAACCAAGGGTATTATCGTATCCAAGAATATAAAGTGTGCTAGAAAACACCATCTTATGACCAAATACCTCCTCCCAGAATCTCAACACCATATTTTTAATTGGTACTAGTGCGAGACAGTCCGAGAACATATGAGGAAGAGTAGCCGGTCCTAATCCGCATCTTGGGCAGGAGTCGTCTGTTCTTTTCCCCCATAAAAACAGCTTGGCAGGGGTAAAATACAGATTAAAAATTGTCTTGTATAATTGTGCCTTCAGATTTGAGGATAGGAATAGTTGAGATATTAAAACCAGGCTCATGTCAATATCGATATCGGGGTTACGTAGTTTTTCGACCCATGAGGCTTCAACACTGTCTAAATCGCTTGGAAGCTTCTCCAGAAGAGTATTATATATAATTCCTATCCGAATAGAATCTCTAACAATGACATCCATAAATGGTATAGTTTCAATTGAAATCGTATTGGACCCTAAAATAGAATTAATTTGAATAAACTTAAAGTAATCATTACTCGAAATTCCAAAAGTGCTCTGTAAATTTAAAAATCTATGGCCTGTCCCAGCCCCCAAGAAGTCACCAACTGTATGTATCCCTGCTCTAACCCATTTTTTTGCAGTTACATCATTAACATGTGATGGTAGTATCGAGGATTGCCAGAGTGGTGTATATCTATTAAATTTCGGGATTTCCATCAGCTTAGCGGCCTGCCTCCAAACCTTCCATGCACTAATGATCCACAGCTTGTTTTTTTTATAATATCTTGCTTCGGTTTGTCTTAAAAGAAGTCCATGAGCTTCTTTCCCCAATGCAATTTCATAGATAGAGGGAATCACAGTATCTTGATTATCTACATTCATCACCAGGAGGGGCGCCATTTGTTGAAGAAGGGCTGCCCAATGGTATAGCCTCAGATTCGGAGCAGCCAGCCCTCCTCTATTTTGAGGAAGAGATAAATATTTCATTGACCTCCTGATTTTCCCATACTGCCATATAAAACTAGACATTTGGGACTCAAGCGCTTTCATGATTTTTTCCTCTAAAAACAGGGGAATTGCCCGAAATAAATACAGTATTTTAGGGAGAGTATTCATTTTTAAATAGTTACATCTACCAATAATGGATAGATGTAAGTTATTTACCCTTAGAAGGTCTTTAGTAATACTCTTAATTAGAGGATCATAGTTCAGGTTGTTAATGTTTTCTATTTTTGCAGTGATGCACACTCCTAGATATGTCGCATTTATTGCAATCCGGGGGTCAGTAAATATAATATTTTCCGTACAGAGAATAACCGTCTTGTCTCTGTTTAGAGAATATCCTGAATATTGTCCAAATTGACGTGTAATTCTTTCAATTTCGACTATAGCCTCAGCGGGGTCTGATGTTAAAACTGCCACATCATCGGCGTATGCAAGAATTTTAGTCTCGTATTCCCCAACGATAACTGGCTTTATTTTCTGGCTATATAATAATCTAATGATCAGAGGGTTTATGTATAGCGCAAACAATATCGGGGAGCAAGGACACCCCTGTCTGGTACCTCTTGAGATATTAATAGGTCTCGATTCAAATCCCATCATTTGTAACTTGGCCCTGGGTTGTTGATACATAGCCTTAATGGAATTAATAAGTCCCGGGCCAAGATTGCATTTTTCTAAAACTCCCCACAGAAATCTCTAAGACACACGATCAAACGCTTTTTCAGCATCGAGGAGGATCATTGACATCGGGTCCCCCGTTTTTGACAAAACATCAAACAGGGTAATAGCCCTGCGAGTATGATCTGTTGGACCTTTGCCCGGGACAAATCCATGTTGCCACGGGGATACCAGATGTTCAATAACCCTCCCGAGTCGATTAGCCATAATTTTTGCATATAATTTAGAGTCCGAATTAATCAAGGAGATCGGCCTGTACGATGTAGGTAAATCTGCTGGCTTGCCTTTCTTTGGGAAGACGATTATGTTAGTATCTCTCCAGGATTCAGGGGGGTTCCCACTTGATTGTATACCGATAAACAAATCAACTAAATATGGTAAAATTTGAGTACCTAAAATTTTATAAAGTTCGAGAGGGATCTTGTCGGGACCAGCTGCTTTCCCTGAAGCTAAGCCTGATAGAGCTAATTGAAGCTCTGCAATGTCAATTTCTCTATCCAAATCCTCCCTAGTGTCATTATCAATTATTTTGAATCCTTCCGTATCTCTCATAAATTCCCTAATAAAAGTTTCCATTTCATCTGAATTATCAGATTTATCCAAAACAACTGAACCCTCTGGGATATCGTTTTGATATAGCTTTTGGTAATACTGTTGGAAAATTTCCACGATATCCTCAGGGTTCGTGTATTCCTGGCTGTTAGCTTTAATTGTAGTTATAGTGTTGTATGTGGATTTCTGTCTAGTACGCATCGCCAATTGCTTCCCCACTCTATCTCCATTCTCATATAGCTTAGCTCGATGTGCTTGAAACGTCTCTGCAGCTTTCTGATTCAGCCAGCTGTTAAGTTCTGTTTTGAGAACAAGTATACGACACATACTGGGCCCCGTCTCCCCACCATTTGAAATTAACGACGTATGTTTCTCTTCAGCTGTTATAAGTTCCTGCATCAGTACTTGCTGTTCACTTTTTTGTTTTTTCCGATGCCTTGCCACATAGCTAATCGTTTCGCCTCTGAGGGCAGCTTTAAAACAGTCCCATACCGTTCCCCTCGGTGCACTATAGCGATTCATATCAAAAAATTGCTGTGTCCAGTTTTTAATATATATAATATAGTCCTGATTAGATAATAATTTCCTATCGAAAGTCCAGGTAGTGCGAGGTCTAGTGAAATTATCTAGTTGAAGCGACAGAGTCAAGGGATTGTGGTCGGATAGTAGTTTCGGGAGTTTAGTGATCTCAGCATGATCAGCCAGGTCCGTTGTTGTTAATATATAATCTATTCTTACGTATTTACTGTGGGGGTGCGAGAAATAGGTATACCCAGGATCTAACTGTTTTTTTTAACCCATATGTCCACTAAGCAATGGATATCCATAAGTTGACAAATTGCTTTATGTACTTTCGGTTTTCTTCCCACATACCCTAGACAGTTTAAGCTTGTATCTGGTAATCTCATAGATATATTAAAATCTCCACAAAAAACCATTGATTTAGGCCAGAACACAAGTTCTGATTCAAGATCTTTAAATATTTGAGGGTCATCTAGGTTCGAGCCATAAACTGAACAGATAGTTACGCCGGAGGTTAGTTCTATAATTGCCCATCTCCCAAGGGCATCAGCTTTTTTGCGCGATGTTATTTGAATAGATGATTTTACTAGTATAGTTACACCCCGAGTGTTAGATGTTTGTGTTGTACTAACAGCGATATCATATCCTCCAAACTTAAGCAGATCTTTTTTTCCCCAGGGTAGATGTGTCTCCTGTAAACAAACTATGTCGAAAGATTCTTGCTCAATTATTTGCCCTAGTCGATTTCTTTTATTTCTGTCGTTCAGCCCCGCCACATTCCAAGAACAAATTGTTAGTCTACCCATTTTGAGATATTAATTAATCTCCCAGAGCTTATCATCTTAGATATACCAATTGAGTAAAAGAGCCTATATGTACGTCTTACATTGCTCATCAAAAAATAAACCAGAACCATCCTCATAGTTATATGTTTTGCCACTGCTTTCGAATTGTTTGGTAGGGGGGCCCGGTCAGCGCGTATTGCCCGGACCGAGGCCTCCGAGGTCTCCGAGGGGTTTCTTTCTTTAGTGCGGGGGTTCCCCCTTCTTCTCAGCGAAAAGCCAGAGATTCATACAGAGTCTGGCGAAGTGAGCACCCGAGAGAAGGGGCTGCCCGGAGGGCATTTCTGCTGCTTGGAAAAAGGAGGTGTTTGCTCCTTAGACTGTATGGAGGAAAGAGACATCTTACATGAGGGTGTTTCTCCCCCCAAAATAAGTAGATACACACTCCGAGCAAGAGCGGCACACTTAGCTGCAAATAAAGATATTATTCACTTTTCCCAGAGGGCTCCACCCACTCAGGTAGCTGCATCAGGTCCAAAAGGAGATCACCAGACAGCTTCGGGGCAGCATAACCAGGCAACTACAGATCAAGTATTATCCAGGGAGTCTTTTTTTGCTAGGCAGTCGCAAGTGAAGCCAAGAGCTCAGGAAAGAAGGAGAAAAAAACCGGCAATTAAAACTAAAATTACCCCTTCGTTGAAAACTTTCTACCAGGTCATTTCATTAATATCCTCGGCTAAATCGCCTCAACTGCCAGACATCATGCCTAGTCCATCACAGGGGGGTAGGACGGTTCCTCCTTTAAACGACAGGCCCGATCCATCCCCTGTTTCTCCTCGGTTGTCTCCAAAATCAAGGCCTAAGGAGAAGCTGGGAAGATCAGCTAAGAGTAAGGCAGCTAAATCGCCTAAAACAAGTGTTCTAAAATGTCAATCTCCCGAACAAGCCACCCCGAAGCCACCATCGGATGTCAGGGTAGAGCAGGATATCCACCCAGAGATTGATCTCTCTAATAGGTTCTCTGTGTTAGAGGACCAAGAGGGGGCGGGTCCTAATACGGGTCAAAACGAGGGCCACGATCGATCGGGAGATGATACAGAGCAAGGAACCATCCAGGGAGACCCTCCCGCCATAGCCATCCCAGTATCAAATACGCGGAATCTAGCCGACCTGTTATTGACCATGAGAGACGAAATGTCATCGAGGTTTTCAACCTCAGAATTAAATCAAGCTGAGATGGCTACGAGATTTACAGTCTCTGAGACAAATCAGGCAGCTATTCGGGTTTCTTGTGAGGTGTTAGCCAAGAAAATGGAAGAGATCACAGCAAGAACTGAGACACTCGAGGAGGAAATGCCAAAGCTGAAAGATTCCTTAGAGGCCGTTACAGCGAAGGCATATTCTCTGTCCATCCAGAACAGAGAGTTGAAGGAGGACCTGGAACGGCTTGAGAACCACTCAAGGCGAAATAATTTAAAATTATTAAATGTCCCTGAGGCGATAGAAAGAGACGATCTAAAGGGCTTTATAATTAAACTGTTAAAGGATACAGTCCTCAAGAGCCAGCCGAACATCGACCTGAATTATGAGATTCAAAGGATCCATAGAGACCCCTTCAAAAGAAAGATAGAGAAACAAAAACCGCGCAAGATTTTGGTAAACTTTCTATCATACTCAATCAAGGAGCTTATTCTTACTGCACCATTAAAAGAAGGGTCCATCTCCTCGCCTTCTACAGATTTTCCGGCCTTTTCCTTCACTATAAGATCTGACATCTCCCACATAACTGCCACAAGACAGTGGGAGATGGGGAAGAGACTGGAAGAAATAAATAGCCTGGGGGCAAAAGCACAGCTTAGGTTTCCAGCAACCCTCCGGGTAATGTGGAATAACCAGATGCATTTGCTGAGATCTGTGGAAGAGGTCGACATATTCATTGCTAAAATTCGACAAGAAAAAAAGGGTGGTTAACAAGTGCGATATTCAGGCCTTAAGTTAGGGTTGGTCTTGCGATATAAGCAACACGAAGACGCTAGGATATCAATTTTTTTTTTTTTTTTTTAAAAAGGGGAGATCAAGAGGGAGCTATACCCAAAGAGGCTTAGCTTAGCTTAATGGAAGGGTGGGTTCCTCAAGGGTTGGGAAGAGAGAGCGAGGGGAAGGGGCACTTAGGGGAGGGTATAGGGGTAGGGGGGAGGGTTCACAGGGTGGGGAGCAGTTAGGGAAAAAAATCACACAAAAAAAGCCTCACCTCACCAAATTAATCATTTTACTAATAGATAAAGTTCTAAGAAAGAGAATTCATCATCTGGTAATATATGGCCACAACAGGTAGGGTGAATGATTGCCGTAAAATTTATTACATTGCTTGGAATTTAAATGGTCTGAGATGTGAACGTAGACGAAGGCTGATTTTAAAGTATCTAGAGCTTGCCCCAGCACAGATATGTTTACTGCAGGAGACACATTTAAATTCAGTGGAATTTCAAGTACTTTTCTCCACAATCTCATGGGTACAGTGTTTCTGTGCTTCACAACAAGCAATAAACTCTCGGGGGGTAGCTATTGTTGTTAAAAAGGGGGTTCCCTGTAAGATTAAGTCTGTCCAAACGGACCATTCAGGTAGATGGGTAACTGCCCTCCTGGATCTAGGGGGAGTTGAAATAACATGTTCACCTTACTATGGCCCGAACCTGGATGATCCATCATATCTGGTTAAACTACAGGGAAGCCTAATTTCAGCAACCCCTCCGTTGATAGTAGGAGGTGACTTTAACATAAAGCTTGACCCAGTAAAGGATAGCTCTAGGTTAAGTCATATTACAACAACTCCCAAATCACGTAGAGTCATGAAAAACTTAATGTTAAACTTTAATTTAGCTGACTTGTGGAGATCTAAGGAAGGAAACACCCAGGGATACACCTATTACAGTAAAAAATACGGTCACTCCTCACGGATCGACTACCTATTGGTGAATAAAGAAGCATTAAACAACGCCACTAGTATAACGATACTTCCAACTCACCTATCAGACCACGCACCCCTATTAGCAGTCTACGTAGCATGTGTCAATCGTCCTCGGGCAAGATGGACATTAAATAGAGCAATGCTAGCAGATGCTGAGATAATCCAATCTATAAGTAAGTCCTCTATAGAGTTTTTTTCCCTTAACTTGGGATCAACCTCTATTGACCAAGTATGGGACGCCTATAAAGCTAATTTGAGAGGTGTATTACAAGTTCAAATAGGTTATAAGAACCGCCTAAAGACCCAAGAACTGTATGCTCTTGAGGAGAAGATCGGCACTCTGGAGATTGAAAGGAGGAATGCCATAATTGGAGATACAGGGCAATTAGTTAAGATAAACGGTAATTTAGAGGAGGCCAGGAAAAATCTTAGAACTTTTTTAGATCAAAAATGTAAAGCACAATGGCAGGCCAGAAACATGGAGATGTTTGAGTATGGAGAGAAAGCAGGGGCAATCCTGGCCTGGAAGGCCAGACTAGATAGGGCAAAGAATGATATTAACGAACTTGTAATAGATAGCAGTGGAACTAAATCTAACGATCCGGAGGAAATACAACAGGCTTTAATAACATTATTTTCAGATTTGTATACAGAAGATCTTAAACCCACACAAGACCAGATATCTCAATGGTTAGTGGATAAATCTTAACCAATTTTATCAGAGGCCTCTAGGGAAGCTCTGGATGCCCCTATTACCACAGAAGAGATATTGGCCCAAATAAAGCGGGCAAAAAACAAAAAAACAAAAGGGCTTGATGCCCTTCCTAGCGAAGTATACAAACTATTACAAGACGATCCTCTTCCAGTCCTACACAGGCTATTTAATTCAATATACTGTTCTAATGGGGCAATGCCGAGATCATGGAGTGAGGCCACGATAATGTTAATCTTAAAACCAGGGAAAGACCCTTTACTGGCAGACTCCTATCGTCCAATCTCCCTGCTAAATGCAGACTATAACATATTTATGGGGATATTAGCAGGAAGATTGGAGAAACTGGCACCCAGCCTAATTAATCCCGATCAGAAGGGCTTTATACAGGGGAGGGTAATTCAAGATCAAACCCAACTGCTGATTGGCAATATCGACCTAGCGGAGGCTAGAACTGATCCATTGGCCGTGGTGGCAGTCGATGCAGCCAAGGCATTTGATCATGTGTGTTGGAGATATCTCTGGGGTGTCTTAGAGGCAATGGGAATTGGCCCAGTTTTTGTGAGGACTATCAAGCATTGTTATCTAGGAGCTTCATCCAGAATTCTCTTGAACGGCTCACTTTCCCCTAGCTTTCAAATTCAGAGATGGACCAGGCATATATGCCCCCTGTCTCCCCTGTTGTTTAATCTCTATATAGAGCCCTTAGCTCAAACAATTAGACTGGACAGAGATATCATCCCATTTAGACCATTAGGATATGAATGCAAACTGGCACTCTATGCCGATGACGTGATAGTCTATACCAGCGATCCAGAGCATACAATTCCACACCTGGTCTCCATGTTGAGGGAATTTGGCAAGGTTTCAGGCTACAGCATCAATTCAGATAAAACTGAAATAATGTGTTGGAACACCATATACACGAGAGCCCCCATAAGCAAGGAGTTTAGGTACTTGGGTATTAAAATAGTTAAAGACCTAAATAAGATTCCTTCTTTAAATCTTGGGAAAATCGAAAAAGAAATAGACTATCTCTTTGCTAAATGGAAGAACCTCCCCTTGACAATATATGGCAGGGTTACCCTTGTTAAAATGTCTGTACTCCCTAAATTGACCTACCTATTCAATGCAATCCCTTTAACATTCCCTGGAAAAACTATAACTAAAATACAGGGTAAAATTGGTAGCTTTATATGGGGTCATAAAAATGCCAGAATGTCATGGAAAAAGCTTAGGAGGAAGCTCCTTAAGGGAGGACTAGCCTTACCTGACATAAACTGGTATCTGATGGCTTTTCAGTTTAAAGGGATAAGAATGCTATTATCTCACCCCGAACAAACATCTTGGGGGAGAGTACTGGGAGAAATGGTTACGGCTGAAGGTGCTAACAGTCAAGAAGGGTTTTTGTACAAATTTGGTACTCCAAGGTTTTTTAAAAAGGTTCGGCTAAAGGTATTGAAATCAGCATTACAAACTTGGTTTAATTTAAGGAAGATATGGGGAATTGGATATTTCTCGGACTTTGCTCCAATATGGGACTCGCCTGGGACACCGCCCCTTATGTGTGATAGTCTGGCGATTCCGATCAAAAATTCAGGTATGGAGCGATGGCTAGATCTAATGGACTCCGAGGGCATTCTACCGTGGGCAGCTCTATCAGCCAAAATAGGCCCCACCTTTTCAAGGTTTAAATATCTTCAATTGAATAGCTGGTATGAGTCTGAAAAAGGCGATATAGGAGGAAAAGGGGAATTAGAACAGCTTTTTCAAGATCCGTCCCCAAAGAAGAAAGAAATAGCCTTATGGTATGCCCAAATCCAAGACGCTGAGGAAGCCAGGATCCCCTCCCCAATTTCAGTTTGGAATGACTCACCTTTGGCCGCCCAAATCGAGAAACTACTATATCCATCATTAAAGACGCTGTATAAATACATAAAGCCTGCTTCCTTGCAGAAAAACCATTTTTATGTAATAAACAGGCTATACTATACTCCGGCTAAAATAGCCAAATTTGCTCCTATTCCGCCCCCAAGGTGTCCAAGATGTAGTCTCACAAATGCAAACGACATACACATTTTTTTTCAGTGTCCGGTGGTAACCACATTTTGGAAAGGAGTGGGGGAAGTGTTGACATCTATTCTGGAGGTGGATATAGTTGTAGATCTCTCTTTGGTGTTCTTTGGTAAAAATGAGTCTACGGATGGTGTACCTTCACAGAATCATATGGCCTTAATATTATATTTAATCATCTTGGCAAGGAGAGAAATATGTATCAAGTGGAAGGACAAAACCCCCCCTGGTAATGAAGATTGGCTCAGAGCCGCCTTTAAATCGGCACGATTAGACCAAGATACCGGAGTAGACAACCAACCCAGTACTTGGAAACCATTGATACGTTGGGCACAACAAAGGTATTTGATCTGATGGATTAAGGCAATATCCCCAAAAATGTTTCATTTCCTCATGGTCCTATGATTACACCAGTCCTCCAACACGGGAGGAAGGCCATGGGGCCTAGACAGAAACAGTGAGCCAAAGAGGCCCTCAGGAATCGAGAACAAAACCTGGCTTGTCAAATCTGTGGAAGTTTTTGGTGAGATGAGGACAAAAAAAAAAAGAAAGATTCTTGCTTAATTATTTGCCCTAGTCGATTTCTTTTATTTCTGTCGTTCAGCCCCGCCACATTCCAAGAACAAATTGTTAGTCTACCCATTTTGAGATATTAATTAATCTCCCAGAGCTTATCATCTTAGATATACCAATTGAGTAAAAGAGCCTATATGTACGTCTTACATTGCTCATCAAAAAATAAACCAGAACCATCCTCATAGTTATATGTTTTGCCACTGCTTTCGAATTGTTTATTGGAATTGCTTTTTTCCCCATTTTTCCACCCACCCCCACCCACACACCCTTCCTGTACAAGACAGGCCCCCTCTCCCACCCAACACCCAAAGTGAGGCATACAGACACCAAGGTCTGTTGTGATGGTCGTGCTCGGTACAACCAGAGCGTGTGCCGATTAAATTTCGCTGTGCCAAGTTCAATTAATTCCTTGTATTATTAAAGCAATAACAATAACATCAGCGGAAGAGTAATTCACCTCTTCAAAAGAAAAAGAGCAAAAAAGAAAAAAAAAGAAAAAAGAAGGTAAGAAGAAAAACAAGAAAGTAATCGGAAGCACAAGCTACTCTCTAACGGTTGGATCCTAGTTTTATAGCTATGATTATATTTCCCTCCATGTCCCTCCATGTCCCATCCCTTTCCTTCCCCTTCCCTTCCCCTTAAAAACAGTCTAAATAAAAATATAAACATTGTGTTAACAACCAATCTATAGATACATTCCATTGTTTTCTTAAATTTTGTTCTATTTCACAACCTAGACATTATTCTCAGGGCAGTGTACTCTATCTAATACAATTACTTCCACTTCTCTGATCCAAAATCACTTTGTATACATTTATACATTTGCAAAGTCCTCTCAATTGTTTCGTAAATATATTTTTGTTATATTTATAACATCTTGGGCTGTGTAATAAAAAAAAAAAAGCATTCCTTCATACTGCTAGTCTTGGGTTCGTGTCATACACTGGTCACTTTGTTAATCATACGTGTATCCATTGTTAGAAATGAGGGGGCTCTGGTTGACGCAGGTGTGAACCCACAACAAGCATGGACCCTTTACTTCTTGTCATGGCGAAGGATGACTCCCCAGAATAACCCCTGCTCACCCTCTAGGTGCGTGGCGCGAGCAGTCTAGGCTAAGTCTCAGGCGTACACGGTTAAGCAAATGCAATTACACATACAGTAAACCCCTTGCATGCACCACAAACGGACACCAATCAGGAAGTATATAAAAATAAGCTTTTATGTAGATTCAGCAGATTCAAATACAAGGCCCAGTAACGTTGAACTGATGGGGCCACAATTCTCAGGAATACGGTAAAGTCTCTTTGTTACGAAAGTTCTTTAGGCGGGCACAAGGTAACTGTGGGCCTTAGCGCACTTCGTGCTGAGGCGGCGATCGGGAAGCACACGGCAGATGACAGGGAAATCAGAACGTTGAGGACCCTGGATCCGATGTGAGCTCGCGGTCGAGTTCGTAAGTACAGTACCTTGTTTCTTGACGCAAAGGCGGGTGCGGGATTTCAGCGGCTCTTCGACAGAAGGGCGAGGCGATGTCCGAGGCTCCCACACTTCACGATGGGGGTCTGATCTTCAGGCTCACGACAAGAGCGGGTGTTGCAGGTGGCGGGTGAACAAAGCGGGGCAGCCGGGCGCACAGATTACGTCCGGGCCATCCGAGGCTTGGAGATGCTCACAACGCCGATTCCGGCGGGAGGGTGAAGGTGCACAGCGAGCCTCCAGCGAGCGAGGTGACAGGGGCAGCCCAGCACAGCGTAGGGGGAGCGGCTCCGATCGAGCGAGGCTCTTCCCAAGGCGGGGGCGGCTAAGCAGTCCTGGTCACGGCTCAGGGAGGGACTGGGGCACGAGGGTCACAGCTCCGGCGAGGGAAAGGACACCACAGTCCAGCGGCAGGCGAGTGAAGATCAGGTAGAGCCCAATGGTCCTGGGGCTCAGTTCAGGGGGCAAGCTCAGTTCCAAGCCCTTGGAAATCGTTTTGGAAAAGCACAAGTCTTGAAAGTAAAAATAAAGCAAAGTCTTCAGCAACAGTTTCTCTTCTCCCCCTTGGCAGCAAGGTCACCACTGTAGGCCAATCCCCCAGGATAGGGACAGTCTTCCTCCTACAGCTTTCCCGGTGCCTCCTCCTCAGGCAGAGATTCTTCTTGGTCAAAAGCGGATCTAGTTTCTTAGGAGCAGGGCTCCTCCATTTATACAGCAAATCTTTTGTTCTCCCAGGCCAGGGGGTCCTGTGCCTAGTCCAGTCCGGTTTCTGAGCACTTTGTTTACGCGATGCAGGCTTCTTCTTTCAAAGTGCAGGGCAGAGTCCTCAGACGCTCCACAGGGGGCGGAGCTGGCATTGAGGTGGCAGAGCACTGTCCTATTCAGAGCCTGGGAGCACTCCTCCCACCCATCTACCTGTCGATCGTCCTATTCACCACCAGGCTACCTAGCCCTGCCCATCTGGGTTCCCCCAGCCCTGTCACTCATACCGGCCAGACATCAGATACACATCACGCAGAGGCGGGCTGAAATGTTTAGGCAAGCAAAGGCCAGCTTTCTAAAAGCGGCATTTGCAAACCCGGAATATTAAAATAAACCTTGCGAAAAGATGTACCTTATTATTCTGAGTTCCGGCATACTAAACTCGATCTCCTACCATGTTCCCTGGGTCGGTTAGGATCATAGGGTGTAACAATCCAGGCCGCCCATACTGGCCTATGAGAACAGGGTAGCCTTACAGTAGTGAACAACAAGATGGCGGTAACTCACTACTAGGACATGCCACGCATCTAGGCTTGTCCTACCTTAGGCTCACAACACACCCTGCCCATGGGCCTACCAGAGGGGTGACTAACATGCAGCTAAGGGAAGGTTTTAGGGACCGGCAAGTGTGGGCACTTGCCAGTCAGCATGTCAGTACCAGACTGCACGCAGGTTCTGCGATGGCAGACCTTAGACATATTTTACCGGCCGCTTCTGTGGGTGGCACAACCAGTGCTGCAAGCCCACCAGCGGTGTTTGCCTTTACATGCCCTCGCGCTCCTGGCGCACTTTACTGGGGTCTGACAGTAAATCAAACAATCCAATCATGGAATCCAACCAACATATACAATTTACATAGGGAGCACTCGCACCGTGAAACTGGTTGGCAGTGGCACAGCGCGCTGAGCGGCCAACACCATAAAAACACATGAGGCACAGCGACAAAAAGAGGAAGGGAGACTCACGCCAAGGTGCCAGGTCTAACACGTGTCCCCTCCAGCTGAAAAGTGGGGAGAACTACCCTACCCCAGGGAGTTCCTCATCACTAAGGCGGAAAAATCTGGACAGACCGTCAGCATTGGCGTGATCTGTACCAGGGCGATGTTCCACCGTGAAACCCATACCCTGTAGGGAAATGGACCACCTCAACAGCTTTGGATTCTCACCCCTCATATGCATCAACCATCTGAGGGGCCTGTGGTCCGTCTGAACCCGGAAGTGAGACCCAAACAGGTAGGGTCTTAGCTTCTTCAGCGCCCAGACCACAGCAAATGCCTCACGCTCAATAGCACTCCACCTCTGTTCCCGTGGAAGTAACCTCCTGCTAAGAAAGGCTACGGGTTGATCTAGGCCCTCCTCATTAATCTGTGAAAGAACAGCCCCCACACCATGCTCTGAAGCGTCTGTCTGAATGATAAACTCTTTGGAGAAGTTGGGAGCCAAGAGCACGGGCGCCGTGCACATAGCAGTTTTCAAGGCCTCAAAAGCTTTCTGACAGGTATCAGTCCAAATCACTTTCCTGGGCTGCTTCTTCGAAGTCAGCGCTGTCAAGGGGGCAACCATGTTGCCATACCCCTTGACAAACCTCCTGTAGTACCCAGTGAGACCTAGGAAGGCTCTCACCTCTGTCTGGGTTTTGGGCGCCTCCCAATTCAGGATGGTTTCTATCTTGGGCTGAAGGGGTGCCACCTGGCCACTCCCAACTTGGTGTCCCAAGTACACCACGGAACCCTGCCCGATCTGGCACTTACTCGCCTTGATCGTGAGGCCTGCCTTGCGCAGCGCCATCAACACTTCCCAGAGGTGTCGCAGGTGTTCTTCCCAAGTGGAGCTGAACACCGCGATGTCATCCAGGTAGGCTGCACTGAACGAATCCAGCCCAGCCAACACCTGGTTGACCAATCTCTGGAAGGTGGCAGGGGCATTCTTCATCCCAAATGGCATAACCCGGAACTGGTAGTGCCCATCTGGGGTGGAAAATGCTGACCTCTCTTTGGCCCCCTCGGTCAAGGCGATCTGCCAATACCCAGACGTTAAATCAAATGTGCTGAGGTAGTTGGCAGCCCCTAGCCGATCGATGAGCTCATCAGCTCTGGGGATGGGGTGTGCGTCAGTCCTAGTGACCGAATTGAGTCCTCTGTAGTCCACAATGAACCGGAGTTCGGGTGTGGCTCCCGGCGCTGCAGCCTTTGTGACCAAGACCACTGGGCTGGCCCAAGGACTGCTGGAAGACTCAATTACCCCGAGTGCAAACATCTTGGAGACCTCCTCCTTGATGCATGTCCTCACCCTGTCAGTCACCCTGTAGGCCTTGTGCCGCACAGGTGGACTATCCCCAGTGTCCACATCATGGACGCACCAATCAGTGACACCAGGGACCAGGGAAAACAGATCAGAAAATTGTCCCAGCAACTGGCGACAATCATTCTGTTGCTCAGGGGTCAGGGCGGAAGAGAGGATGACACCATCCACTGACCCATCTTGCTCCTTGGCTGACAGGAGGTCGGGAAGAGGTTTGGTCTCCTCTTCCATTCCAGCATCCGTTGCCAAGAGCATGCCCACTTGGGACCTCTCCAAGTGGGGCTTGAGGCGGTTGACATGTAGGACCCTTAAGGGGTTCCTAGGAGACTTCAGGTCCACCACGTAGGTAACAGGACTCTTGCGCTCCACCACCTCAAAGGGACCGGTCCACTTATCCTGGAGCGCACACGGCTCCACGGGGGCCAAGACCCATACCTTCTGTCCAGGCTGAAGCTCTACCAGAGTGGCATTCTGGTCGTACCACCGCTTCATCTCCTCCTGGCTGGCTTCCAGATTTGCCTCAGCAAGTTGTCTGAAATGCCTAGTCTGATTCCTGAAGGCCAGCATGTAGCTATATACATTCTGGGGAGGTTTCCTGGGAGATTGCTCCCAGCCTTCCTTGACCAGACTTAGAGGTCCTCTGACTGCGTGACCATACAGAAGCTCAAAGGGACTGAACCCCAGAGACTTCTGTGGCACCTCACGGTAAGCGAAGAGAAGGCATGGTAAGAGGACGTCCCACTTACGCCTCATGGGTCCTTCCAGGCCCATTATCATGCCTTTGAGGGTTCGGTTGAATCTCTCAACCAACCCGTTTCCTTGGGGGTGGTAAGGGGTGGTGAACTTGTAGGTTACACCACACTCTTGCCAAAGAGATTTCATGTACTTGGACATGAAATTGGTACCTCGGTCAGACACCACCTCTAGAGGGAATCCCACTCGGGAGAATATTCCCATCAGTGCACGTCCCACCACGGGGGCCGTCACTGTCCTCAGAGGAATGGCTTCCGGGTACCGGGTGGCATGGTCCACCAGGACCAGGATGAACCTATTGCCCATCGCTGTCCTGGGGTCCAGTGGCCCTACAATGTCAATCCCCACTCGCTGGAATGGGGTACCGACCACAGGGAATGGCTGGAGTGGAGCCTTCTGCTTCCTTCCACTCTTTCCACTTGCCTGGCAAGTCTGGCATGTCCTGCAGTGAGTATCTGAACTCCTGCGCATTTGAGGCCAATAAAAGTGGGTGACAAGCCTTTCAAAGGTCTTGTCTTGCCCCAAATGCCCTGCCAATGGCACATCGTGAGCCAGCCCCAGTAGGAAGGCTCTGAAGTCCTGGGGTACCACCAGCGCACGGGCTGACCCAGGCTCAGCAACCTTAGGCTCTGTATATAGGAGGTCGTTCTCCCAGTAAACGAAATGTGATCCTGACTGATCACCTGCGGCCTGGTCTGCAGCCTGCTGCCGCATACCCACGAGAGAAGGGCACTCCTTCTGTGCCTTGCAAAAGTCCTCCCTGGTGGGACCCCCTTCCTGCTGCCAATGGGTCAGCTCCGGCAGGTCTCCCAGTTCAGCTATCTGTTCCCCTGTAGGCTCCAGGGCATCCCCCTCAAGGTCTGCTTCGTCCTGGACCGTGGGAACTTCAGGGGCCGGCTTCCCACGCCCCTTGCTCCTTCTCTCTGAGGCCGGTTCCTGGGCCTCCCTCTCAGGCTCCAGGACCTCTTGAGTCCCTCTACTGACTGCCATGGACCGTGTGGTGACACACGCCCAATCCGGCATACCCAACATCTCAAGGTGAGCACTCCGCTCCACCTTAGCCCAAGGTGAGCTCTCCAAATCGTTCCCTAACAAACAGTCTACAGGCATGGCGGGCCTCACAGCTACCTGAAGAGTACCAGAGACCCCCCCCAATCGAAGGGAACCTGAGCCACCTTGCAGTGCCTCTCTGTGTTGTCAGCGGCAACAACGGGATAGAATGCATTGGGGACCACCTGCTCTTGAGACACCAGGTGACACCTGACAGCTGTCACACTGGCTCCTGTATCTCTAAGTGCTTCCACTCTATGGCCATTTATGGTCACCCACTGCCTGTACTTCTTAGTGTTCTCAGGCAGCTGGGTTGGAGGGACCACTTCACGGTCTCCTAGCGAGACCAGGGACATCTCTGCGGGAGCCCACCCACCTTGGATATCCCTCTCCTCCCCCAAGGCTGCACTAGTCACCTGCCGGGGTGGAGCACCAGTGGGTGCTGGTTTACCAAATAATGGACACTTTACATCAGAGGCAAAATGCCCCAAATTGTTACACCTGTAACACCTTACGGGCCCCTTCTGAACAGGAGGACCTGTCGGGGCCCCGGTCGGTTTCTGGGGTGGGGGAGGCTGAGAACCCTTCCCTTGGTTCCCTTGGGGACTACTTTGGGGCCCTTTTTGGAACTGCTTCTGTTTACCCCTGTCCCCCCCCACTCTTCTGCTGGGGACCCTGCCCACCTTTGGCGGAATCTCCCACGGGACCCTTGTGGACCCTGGTACTGACCCAGCGGTCCGCCTCCTCAGCAAGCTTCCTAGGGTTAGTCAGCCTACTATCTATCAGGTGCTGGCGTAGCTCAGGAAAACAATTACTGGACAAGTGCTCCCATGCCATTAAATCAAGAAGCCCTTGATAATCATTTACCTTACTACCCTTTACCCAACCATCCAGCGCTCTGCAAAAGAAAGTCACATACTCCACATACGTACTATTGGGAATCTTAGTTCAACCCCTGAACCTCTGTCTATATAACTCAGGGGTCAACCCATACCTAGTCATCAAGGCTTCCTTCATATGGGCGTAAGAATTATGAACATCAGCAGGTAAATCTAACAGTGTGTCCCGCCCTTCACTCAGGAACCGTCCCCACAACCCCGCTCCCCAATCTCTCTCAGGGACCCGGTGGGAAGACATGGCTACCTCGTAGGCTCTGAACCACTGCCCGATGTCGTCATTCTTGAAGAACTCCTTCACTACATCCTTGGGAATATAAACTCTTGGTTCCGCCGGTACTGGCGGTGGGCTGCCACCAGAGGGATTCAGCTCCAAACTTTTTGCTTTCAGCTCCAGCTCCCTCAGCTTCATTTCATGCTCTAATTGTAGTTTCTTTTCTTCCATGGCTAATCTTTGTTTTTTCATATCCATCTGCCCATTAAGTTTTGCCATCTCCACTTCGTGTGCCCGGGTTGCTGCCCTGTCTGCCAACTCTTCTGGCGACAGGCCTCTGCCAAACTCATGGACACTTTCTGGTGGAACCATTTCCACCTGATTCTCTGGTGCCTTTGACTCATACCAGGCCCTCAGCGCTTTCACGAGTTGGGCCTTGTTTTTCAATCCAGTTTGGGCAATCCTGAACTTGGAGCAAAAACCTTTCAATTCTTCATTGGTATGATTCTGAAGTGCGCCTTCTTCCCAATCTATGTCCTCAAATCCAGAGATTATAGAAGCTACCCTTCCGGCGGGAAGTGAACCAGGCATGACTCTAACAACGGAGATTCTTGGCAAAACAAAAACAATTGCTAGTCTTGTGGCTGTGTTACTGGTCTGCTCTCACTATGTGGTGATCAGTGGTTCACTATACGCAAACCACAAATGCAAATCCGTAAATCCCACCGCTGCCACCAATGTTAGAAATGAGGGGGCTCTGGTTGACGCAGGTGTGAACCCACAACAAGCAGGGACCCTTTACTTCTTGTCAGGGCGAAGGATTACTCCCCAGAATAACTCCTGCTCACCCTCTAGGTGCGTGGCGCGAGCAGTCTAGGCTAAGTCTCAGGCGTACACGGTTAAGCAAATGCAATTACACATACAGTAAACCCCTTGCATGCACCACAAACGGACACCAATCAGGAAGTATATAAAAATAAGCTTTTATGTAGATTCAGCAGATTCAAATACAAGGCCCAGTGACGTTGAAGTGATGGGGCCACAATTCTCAGGAATACGGTAAAGTCTCTTTGTTACGGAAAGTTCTTTAGGCGGGCACAAGGTAACTGTGGGCCTTAGCGCACTTCGTGCTGAGGCGGCGATCGGGAAGCACACGGCAGATGACAGGGAAATCAGAACGTTGCGGACCCTGGATCCGATGTGAGCTCGCGATCGAGTTCGTAAGTACAGTACCTTGTTTCTTGATGCAAAGGCGGGTGCGGGATTTCAGCGGCTCTTCGACAGAAGGGCGAGGCGGTGTCCGAGGCTCCCACACTTCACGATGGGGGTCTGATCTTCAGGCTCAGGACAAGAGCGGGTGTTGCAGGTGACGGGTGAACAAAGCGGGGCAGCCGGGCACGCAGATTACATCCGGGCTGTCCGAGGCTTGGAGATGCTCACAACGCCGATTCCGGCGGGAGGGTGAAGGTGCACAGCGAGCCTCCAGCGAGCGAGGTGACAGGGGCAGCCCAGCACAGCGTAGGGGGAGCGGCTCCAATCGAGCGAGGCTCTTCCCAAGGCGGGGGCGGCTAAGCAGTCCTGGTCACGGCTCAGGGAGGGACTGGGGCTCAGTTCAGGGGGCAAGCTCAGTTCCAAGCCCTTGGAGATCGTTTTGGAAAAGCACAAGTCTTGAAAGTAAAAATAAAGCAAAGTCTTCAGCAACAGTTTCTCTTCTCCCCTTTGGCAGCAAGGTCACCACTGTAGGCCAATCCCCCAGGATAGGGACAGTCTTCCTCCTACAGCTTTCCCGGTGCCTCCTCCTCAGGCAGAGATTCTTCTTGGTCAAAAGCGGATCTAGTTTCTTAGGAGCAGGGCTCCTCCATTTATACAGCAAATCTTTTGTTCTCCCAGGCCAGGGGGTCCTTTGCCTAGTCCAGTCCGGTTTCTGAGCACTTTGTTTACGCGATGCAGGCTTCTTCTTTCAAAGTGCAGGGCAGAGTCCTCAGACGCTCCACAGGGGGCGGAGCCGGCATTGAGGTGGCAGAGCACTGTCCTATTCAGGGCCTAGGAGCACTCCTCCCACCCATCTACCTGTCGATCGTCCTATTCACCACCAGGCTACCTAGCCCTGCCCATCTGGGTTCCCCCAGCCCTGTCACTCATACCGGCCAGACATCAGATACACATCACGCAGAGGCGGGCTGAAATGTTTAGGCAAGCAAAGGCCAGCTTTCTAAAAGCGGCATTTGCAAACCCGGAATATTAAAATAAACCTTGCGAAAAGATGTACCTTATTATTCCGAGTTCCGGCATACTAAACTCGATCTCCTACCATGTTCCCTGGGTCGGTTAGGATCATAGGGTGTAACAATCCAGGCCGCCCATACTGGCCTATGAGAACAGGGTAGCCTTGCAGTAGTGAACAACAAGATGGCGGTAACTCACTACTAGGACATGCCACGCATCTAGGCTTGTCCTACCTTAGGCTCACAACGCACCCTGCCCGTGGGCCTACCAGAGGGGTGACTAACATGCAGCTAAGGGAAGGTTTTAGGGACCGGCAAGTGTGGGCACTTGCCAGTCAGCATGTTATTACCAGACTGCACGCAGGTTCTGCGATGGCAGACCTTAGACATATTTTACCGGCCGCTTCTGTGGGTGGCACAACCAGTGCTGCAAGCCCACCAGCGGTGTTTGCCTTTACATGCCCTGGCGCTCCTGGCGCACTTTACTGGGGTCTGACAGTAAATCAAACAATCCAATCATGGAATCCAACCAACATATACAATTTACATAGGGAGCACTCGCACCGCGACACTGGTTGGCAGTGGCACAGCGCGCTGAGCGGCCAACACCATAAAAACACATGAGGCACAGCGACAAAAAGAGGAAGGGAGACTCACGCCAAGGTGCCAGGTCTAACATCCATGAAGCCTTATTTCTTTCTGGCTAGAAGCCTCTACACGATTAGACACAATAAACATTGGCAATTCGTTATTTGCATTGCATTTATCCTTATTATATTTGGTAACTTGCAGATAAGTCCTTGGGCTGGATTATTATTATCGATTCTCTTCTATTAACTGCAGAGTCAAAACATAACAAATGTCAATGGATATCATGACATACCTGAATAAATTCTATATAGGCCTTTCTTAATTGGCTGCAATAGAAGAATGAATTCTTCAGAAATGCTCGAAAAAAGTACAGGTCGATGCTGCAATGAAGAAGAAGAGTTTCTTTTATTTTTCTTGAATATTCCTATTGGTTTTCTGGGCCTTTGAAAAGCATTATTTGATTTTAAAGAAAGAAAAAAAAGGGGCGGTACCCCTACTTTATATATGTTTTTGTCTTCTAGATCATCAACTGATAAATCACCTTTTATAGAAAGTCATTTTAAAATCTATTTCAAAGGATATTTTTTTGTTTATTTACTCATTGTCTACACTGATTTAGTGCTATTAATGGAATATATCTTGGTGATAAGTTCGTCTTTCTCATGCGATTTCATTAACTTCTCAATTTCTTACTTGCATCATCAATCCATTCAAATGTACTGCGAGGGATTAAAAATAAATCTTAATGTAGAAATTGACTTTTGTATTTCTCTATTGAAATTTTTGTATATTTTTTATATATTTTTATTTCCACCCTTATCTTCAAAACATTTTTTGGGGGGTATATCTTGATTCAAGGCTACTTCTGGACACTATTTCTATTCCTCCTGCATCAGTATTTAATTCTGATGATCTCTCTTTTTTTTTAAATACATTTTTAGTGTATGTTCAATTACTGCCTCTATTAATCCTTCTATTATAGCCATATCTTACCATAGATAAAATACCTTGCTCTTGTCACTGCTTCTGGCTTTTCCAATTATGCTTTTGTCCTTACTTGTTATCACGTTGGACCATTAGCTATGAGTTAAAACATAACTTGGTTAAGAATTTGAAAAAATGAGACAACCTCTATTGTTCCTAAACTGCAGTGACTCACCTTAGGACAAGAAGTGATTCGAGCAAGCGTCCATCTTGCTAGCCTTCCAGATTGGATCTGGATGTTAGCTTCCTTCCTGTTCTCTTTTATCTCCGGTCTAATTGGTTACTAATTACCTAATTAGCATCACATGTTACTTTTCCACCGAACAGACCTTACTGATCTCGCTCTCATCTTAGCGGCCATCTTGTAGTGTCATCTGGTTATAAGCAGTATTATCATGTGCTTATTCCATATAGTTAGTTAATTCACACGCTCGTAATATAAACTCGACATTCTTTTTATTTTAATCTTCTCGATATTAATTATTTTTGTATAATGCAAATCGAAGGTTTCATCCTTATTATTGCCTCTTTAATTTACTTTATACATCATGTGTCATTAATCACTCACAAGATATTTAAATTATCAGATTCATTCAGAGATGAGTCTCTTGTCTATGTGTGACTTCCGATAATCTGTATTTATTATTGTGAAAAATCCCAGTTTTAATACTTTCCATATCACGCTTCACATTTTATCTCTCCGCGGTTGCCATCTTGGAACGCTTCTTTAACTGAACCTCTTTGCTGTCTTTCATGAATTATAGCCCAGAAGCTGAGCAGATGGACAACAGGGAAAATGAAAAAACAGGATGAAATTTCTTTTAACAATGGCATACGTCTACAAGCGTTTGTGGTATAATGCTAGTATTTACCAGCGAACATATTGTTATGTAATATTTGGTAGCTTAAATAGCGAAAACATGACAGACATGAAAGTATGAGTGCGCTCGATCAGATAAATAAATATGGAAATGTACAGTTTTCCAACTTAATTTTTACGCCAAACACAAAATAAATATGGATAAATACCGATAAAATGGCCCAAAAATAAATATGGATAAAAACAGATGGAAATGTTAAAAAAATAAATACCATAAAACAGGGAGCCATAATCATAATACAGTGGATGGGATATCCGTCATGTTTGTGATGGAGTATTCCCCTCCACCAAGATATAAATCAGGCCCATAGTTTTGGCGTGGAACAAAATAACATGTAGGTCCCACAAATACTGTTCCCATTACTGCATGCCTTTCCCAAATTCCAATATTTCTTTCCACACACATTTTCCATTCGTTTTAGCAGTTGGAAAATTCAGCAAAAACATTCAGACTCACTATCCTGAGCAACTCAGACTGAAGCTCGAAATTCAGAATTCTCTCCTGGATCTGCCAAGCAACATGCATAATTTTTAAAGTGTTAGTCTGAGTTCCGCATTTACACTAGGCTACACAATGTGTGTTACGGTACTTCTTTCTTTGAGTAACAGAAGCCTTTCAGATGAAAGTTCCTTTAATTGCGTAGGAACTGGGGCATTCTGTTTGTTTTCTTAGCCAACTAGATATTTTTGACTTTTGTATTCCATGGTGTAAGTTGAGGGTTAGCTATTTCTGCCTTAGGAAAAAGAGCTTATTTGAAAACTGGAACCCCTGTTTAATGATTGCAGTAGCGCAGACTTTGAATGAAGACCTCTCACGCAATGTCATGGCTGCAGCAAAGATAGTGAAATGAGACCCCTCCAGGAAGCATTCTGCAAAGGTCTCTCAGGGGACAGGAACTAAGGGTGGTAACAACAAGAGGAAAGGAATACCCTGTAAAATACTGTACGGTTAATTGGACGTCCCTCTGCCAGGAGAACAAAAACAAGAGCAATTTAAATTAAAATAAAAAAAACTGGCACAATTGTTTGGAAGCTTGTAAAATGAGAAGATCCACCCAACACGTTTTTGGCCATCCGAATGTCGCACGATACAAAATTACAAAATTATGCAGTGATTTTATATTACATTGTAATTTCTGTCACTTGTTCATTTTTCACAACTAATATCTATCAGTGGGACGGTGCTAATTTCCTCCCTCCTTGCAGGTCACTGACATATTTTACTTATAAGAAAGGCATTTGTTGCTTTACATGGAAACATTGGTGTGATGGTTTCACATGAAGGGGAGGAGACACTGCCCAACGGTCAGAGACACCAACACTGAAACTAGAGAAGCAGGTTTGAGTCCTGGTCTGGGCTCAACATCTTGTGATTCTGGGCAAATCACTTAATTCATTATATTTAAAAAAAAATCAACATCTGGTTCTCGTGCCTTTGGGCCACGCTTAGCAATACAAGATTGCAAAAGAATATAAAGTAGCAAGTGCTTCTCTACCACCTAAAATATGCGACAGAGGAAAGAGGCGGTTGCCAAGTATTAACTGTCAGCTGCTAACGATGGAAAATGTGGTCAGAGGCTGCACATGAAAATATAAAACAAGCATTTGATTCTGAGAATTTGGATTGTGGGTCAATCAATGCCGAAACTACTTGATTGTTAAAGGGAATTTCCTGTTTATATTTTCCAAATTTACAAAAATTCTACTCATGCCAATCATGAACTTCCTACATCTGTATGTGCCATATAAATAGCAAGTTTGAAAAGTATTAACTGAAAATTGTAAAATGAAAAAAGATAGACTTTATATCGGGTCAACTACGATTATTTTCAGGACAATAAAAAACCCGAGCACTGCCTGCAGATAGGGTGTCAGGAGGTTAGCATGGCACGACATCACTCAAGATTATAATAAAGAATCTGCAACCAGCAATATTTCCCACCAGCAAAGTTCCTGAATTCACAGAGACCCCAACATTTTTCAGACCTCCTAGTCTGTTCTTAAAGTGGCACTCTAAAAAATGAAATCCAGTTCTCTTTACAGCAACAATAATCACTAACAAGTATCACGGGAGTTGAGACTATTTGGCACAGCAGCCAGAGCTGTTGACTCAAGAGCTGGGGATCCCGGTTTGTGTCTCAGCAGGGCAACATCCTGTGAATCTGGGCAAATCACTTTATCTCTCTGGGTGATAACTCCGGCTGCAAGAAGAAAAACAGAAAGAGGCAAAACTTTATGAAAAGAAAATAGTTCCACTAAAGCGGATGTTAACAGTATTTTGGCTATGGGAAACCTAGAAGAAAAGCAAAAGAGGAACACGCATTGGTAAATGCAGAACAAAATGCTACAGACAATAGAAATGGGGAAAAAGTAAGTGGCAAGCACTGGAACCAATGAAAAGGCGGGAAAGCGAGGGGGCGGGATTTAAGACCCTTTTAAGATTTATATTAAAAACAATAGATTTCAGTGAAGCCTAAAAAACAGAAAATGTACTCACTGCGAAGTAAACCTCGGCTACATTCCTGAAGCCACCACCCTATTTGACATGACCAAGAAACGGGGTATCTGTACCCAGTAGGCTGCAATTATTTCATAGACGTACCAGAAGAAAAAGACGACAAGAAAATCATTAAGTATTTGAAAAATCTTGCCAAGTGATGGAGTGAAAGAAGTGTTAAAGAAAGTCTCACAAACTGATGCAATATCATACAAAAAGATAAAAGAATCGCTGGAAGCCAAGTTCAATCCTATGCCGAAGGTCGACTATGAAAGGTACATCTTCAACCAAGCACGACAATAGGCTGGTGAAATGATGGATGAGCTTGTTGAAAGACTTGATGCACTTATCAAACACTGTAAGTTTTGTGACTTTAATGATGAAGAAGCCATGCACCTAAGAGTCATTGATGGCTGTCTTTTAGATGCCTTCAGGAGATGCAAGTTAACGAGAGACACCGAGTTTAGAAACTCTATTAAAGGCTGCAAGAGCAGAATAACAAGAGATCGACAAGCTGATGAGATAGTGCATTTTTTACGCTGCTGGTGCGTCACAAAAAGTGACGCACTGGTGGCGCAAAAGTCACGCAAGAGCTTATAAATAAGCCCCTGAGTTTTGAAGCATCCTCAGCTACAGAGATATTTCAGAATGGTATTCACCGTGTAATTCAATCTGTTACACATGCTTTCAATTACAGTGGTGAAATACTAGTCTTTGGGACAACACAGAAGGAGCATGACAAAGCTCATATACAAGTGTGCCAGTTACTTGCTGATGCAGGTCTCACTTGGAATGCAGCAAAGTGTGAGTTTTACAAGACCAAACTTAAATTATTTGGTCACATATTCTCTGATGGGGGAATTACTCCTGTCCCAGATAAGGTGCAAGCAGTGTCATCTACTTGCCCCGCACAAGATGTAACCATGCTGCGATCCTTCTTAGGCATGGCAAATTATGGCTCAAGATACATTTGTGACTTTTCTACAGTGAGAGCCCGACTGAGAGACTTAACAATGTAGAATGTCCCATTCCATTGGTCTCCTGAATGGAGCAATATTTCAAGCACAATAAACATGCATTTGAGAATGCAACCAAAATGGCCTATTTTGAGGCTAAAGTTACAAACTGAAATCACGGTAGATGTGATCCCGGTAGGACAAGGGGCGATTCTCACTCAACATAATGGCCATCCGAATGTTCAGAGACACATTGTGGCCTATGCCAGTAGAAGCTTATCTGAAACAGAACATGCCTATTCACAGCTGGAAAAAAGAGTATGGCTTTAGTGTGAGCCTGCAAACACTTTCATTTATTTCTGCATGGAAAATACTTCGCTGTCATTAAGGATCACCAGGCATTGCTCACTATCTTTGGAAACCCGAAAGCTAAGATGCCCCCTCGCATCGAGAGGTGGGTGGGGGTTGCGACTGCAAGAATATATCACCATGCAATTATGCACAAGCTGGGGAAAGATCAAAACCCAGCAGATTACTTTTCACGAGTGCCACTACAACGACACAGTACAAAGTCCAAAGCAGCTGAAGAGTATCTATACTTCATTGTGAGGTCCAGTAAAGCAGCAGCACTATCCATTGAGCAGATTGTTGCTGCTACTAAAGCAGATAAAAACATGCTTATCCTCAAAGACCTCATTATGACACAATTGTGGTAGAGAAGCATTCAACCCTTTGCTGATGATGTTGAATTCCAAAAATTCAAAAAAGTATATGATTATTATTTGTCTCCCGAGAGTGTATCATATTGAGAGGTTCAAGAATCGTCATACCCGAGAGCTTGAGGCTACAAGTCATTGAGCTGGCCCATTAGGGACATTGTGGCATTGCAAAACTAAAAGAGCCATAAGAGATCGAGTGTGGTTCCCTCGCCTTGATGAACAAGCTGAGAAAGTTCTGAAAATGTCCCACCTTTGTAAATATTTATTAACCAAGGTGACGCAGCATCCTTTGACAATGTCTGATCATCCTGCACATGCCTGGGCCTCTAGGAAATGGACATCAACTCATGGTAGTCATTGATGAATATTTGCATTTTCCTTTGGTGGAAGACCTATCATCCATAATCAATAACAAAGTCATTGAGTGGCTTGATGACATCTTTGCAGTGTGGGTCAGCCCCACTATTCTCAAATCTAATAATGGCCCACCTTTCATTAGCAAAGAATTCAAGGAGTTTTTTGTTTGACTCTATTTCAAGCATCAAAAGAGCACAATACACTGTCCCCAAAGTGTTGTTGAATGATTATGGTCTCCCTCAAGATGAAAATTCAACTAGCATCTGATGGAGGGAATCAACTGAAAACAAGCCATGTGTCAAGCCCTTCGTGCCTATCAATCAACTCCTCACTTCACAACTGGTGAGAGTCCTGCCGCCTTGCTCTTTGGGAGATCCATAAGAACCAAACTACCACAATGAGCATCAGACCAATCGGTGATCGCTGCAACATAATAATATATGCTGATCACCGCCAGCGTGCCCAGGAAAAAATCTTCAACAGAGGAGACTGGGTACTGGTCAAACAGAAACAGAAGCAGAAAATGAGCACTTTGTTTGCTCTCAACCCTTTGAGGGTTGTAGTGTGAAAAGGACACATGGTGACAGTGCATCTTTCTGGAAAGTCTATCACATGGGGATCGTCACACTTTGAAACATCTACCTCAATGTTCGCTAGCTCCTCAAATCATGAGTGAGGCAACCCCGCCTGAATGCCCAGACCAAGCATCTGAGCCTTTGTCACTGGTGCAGAATCAAGATGCACCTCTACCACCTCACACCACCCGATCTGGTCAAACCAGTACTAGCGCCTCGACGACTAATTGAGGAAATAATATGTTAATGTTATTTGTACTTTTTATTTAATGAAGTGGGAGATGTAGTGTCTTTGACATTCCAAGCGCTAGGACCCTCGGGGGTCTGGGCAGACTCTAAACAGCAACCGCATAATTGGCTGGAAAGTGTTAAGGTGTGGTTATAATTGTTATGATGCACTCCGTGCAGTGTGTGGTTGTATGCTGAAGAATTACAGAGATCTGTGTTTGGCATGTTCAGTTGCATGCTCCCAGGCTGGGGAAGACGCTACAGGGTGCACACTCCCCAGTCCTGCCTGGACTACCTCAGGCTTCATAGCGCATTCTGCATGCATGATTAAAATCTGCTGTTCAGTAAATTGTGTGTGCTTCTGAAGTTGCCTATATTTCCTTAACTTTGACTGAGTTTCATTGGATCTTTTTTTCTGGTCTCACCATTTTTCTAGCCTGATGTGTTCAAAAAGGTTATTATGGGCATGAAAACCTTGTGGTTACATGCTTTTACAATTTCTGCTGTTTCCATAGGTGACATACTGTCACTATTGGGAAAAAGCTCCATTTATAAAAAATGTAATTTGAGACATGCATTTGTAGTGATAGCTGCATGATTCTCATCAAAGTCTAGCGTTGTTAATTGCAACACCTCCAGGATTTCAAAGCAGGGACATGTATGTTAGACCACTACTCTCATTACAGCCGCTTAATGCATAAATGCAACCGTCAGTAGAAAAGAGATGCTGCTAAGTAAAGAAGGTAAAAAAATATAAGGACCCATTTTTCAGTGGGCTGAATTGCTGTTTCCAAATGAAACAACAATTACTCTGTGGCAATCCATGAACAGAAAGTAACATATCATAAACACTAAATGTGTGTTTATTAGAGTCAACTCAAACTCATGTGTGTAGCATTTTCTTTTATGTTTTTCATACTATGAAATACCAAGATACGAATAATATATTTGCGGGTACAAAATGAGAAAATAGGTGCATGTTAGGCTAATTTGCTCCATGAAGGACGAATGCTGTATTCTGGTGCTGGGTTTCATTTTAAAAAAAAAACACCACATTCCCAGAGATGTGGTATTCACGTGCTTTCATTAACCAATGCATTTGATAACAATGATTTGTTAAGGGAAAGACCAGGACTGAATTCTCAGTGTTTGGTGCAAATGGAATAATCTGGCAAATCTAACCATGTCACGTTAGTATTAAGAAAATAAGATACTGTATACCAAAGGTGAATGAGTATAACAAAGATACTAGGGATGGAATGGGAATGGAGACAACACTACAGTGATACCCGCAGATGATCAGTTCAAAGATGGCGATGATTGAATGTGCCTATTTTGGGGGAGTTCATCTTATTTACAAGGCTCCTTCATTAGTCCATCTATTTCTCTCTGTCAGGTTCTAGGCCAGATGTCCAGGACAACCTTCACAGAAGGGATGAAGAGACTCCTAACATGGTAGGAAATAACCCAAGACCTAATGTGAATGAAGCCAAGTTTTCCCAGGATTCTTCGTAGAAGCCAGATAGTCTTGATTACAGCAAAGTTCTCTGTGAGAAATGGGCTGTCGTGAAACTGGAAGGATGTGAGCATAATGGTCAACGGCCTTACTCCTGAAGTGAAAATTGTAACCAAGATTATTCTTGATAAGGATTGAAATGGTGATCAAAGGTGGCCATCTATATAGAGCTGAAAGACAAATAGTCAAAGAGTACTGTAAGGCAGAAACCAGAAGGACTGAGAAGCTAGGGCCAGAATGACGAATCAGCAAACGCGGATGGGAAGCAAAGGAAGGCAAGGTAGAAGGAATCTAGATCCACCTGTAGAAGAGCTAGGGCAGAATAAACTAGGACTTGAAGAGGCGGAGTCAAAGCAACTTGCTGCAAACTGGAATGAAGGAGCTTCTCCCATAGAGTCACAGTTTTTAAGCATCTTTCTTTGAAACTTGATTTCTTAAAGATTTGGCTGGGCTTTATGCTTCTGATTGGAAATGAAAATAAAGATTATATGAAGAAAATAAATTTCAAGACTCCCCGCACTTTAATTTAGTTTCAAATCGCAGGAATTTGACATTGTTTATAATCTATAAATGTACTATATTTGATCATATGCTCCTTTCAATTATTTCTTTATTCTAAGAGAAGTTTTCTTCTCGTATAGTGTGACTTCTATAGCCGTGGGTTTACGAAAAGTGGAGCATTACGATAAGAACACTCATAGGAACTAATATACTGGTGCAGCCATTTAAGCCCACACTGTGGTTTCTCTAAAAAATAGTCCTTAAATATTTACATTGACAAAAGACATGTGCAATCCTTAACCAAAACAGACAACTTCCTGAAAAACGTTATCTTTCTTGACAGGTGACGATTAGCCACTAAACTCCAAGGGGCATATTTATAATAACTGACGCATCCCTGCATATCAGCAGGGATGCGCCAGTTATTTTGCGCCCCAGCTCCGCCATCATGGATGCGCCGCATTTATAATGCGGCGCATCATGGGGCAAAAACGGCACAGATGCGTCACGCATCTGTGCCGTAAAAGTGGCGCATTACTGGAATTGCGTCGCAAGCGCGACGCAGCTCCAGCAAGGCTCTGGGGTGCCCTATCTCCACAATGCTGCGTCAATCCTTGCGCAGGGTTTTGACGCAGCATGGGCTCAAAAGTGACTGAGTGAAATCTTGTAGATTTCACTCAGCCACTTTTAGGAGGTGTTCCTGCGACGGAACGCCCCCCCCCCTTCACTGGAACGCCTACTTCTGGCGCAGGGCTTTACAATGTGACGCATCTCCCAGATGCGTCACGTTGTAAATACCCCGCAGCCTGGCGCTGGTTTTGCGCCGCCACTGCGTCACAAAAGTGACGCAACGGCGGCGTAAAAGTGGCGCAAGGCGCTTAGAAATCTGCCCCCAAGTCCTTATAATCACACAGCTCCCATTTCTTGAGAAGCTTGATACTTCCTCATTCCCATTCTCCTCTCACATCTAGAGCTTTGAGAGGGCCTCTAAGCGACACATGCCAAAAAAGCACTAACCCACGTAGCATAGCATGTATCTCTTTTTGTATGGGTGACTGCATGCTAGTTGGTATGTGTATGGGTGGTGTCTGTTTGCATGGGTATTTATCTGTTGGTCTATGTGAGTGGGTGGCTGTAATGGTCTATGTGTGCATGGCTGCCGGTTTGTACACTGTTATGTCTACATATGCATGTACGTGTAATCTAGGTCAATGTATGTGCACTATACCAAACTCTAACATAGTGACTTTGTTCAAGGCTGGTTCTTAAGCTGTTGGTTGGACCTGTGCAAGGTACATACTTTGTCTAGTTTTGTGAAAAAAGTAAATGCATAGTAAGAACATTTGTATAGATTACATTATAAAATATACTGTCTCTAAAAGCTTACAATTTTGAAAGATTAAAGAACCGAAAAATAGCAGAATAACTTCACAGAAATAACCAATTTGGTCATGCAACCAACTAAAACTGTCAGCCAGGCTTAGGTCATTGAAGCTACTACACCAAATCAATGTTTACTGAATCTGTTAAAGTCGGCAGAGACGTGCTCTGTGGCAATCCTCTAAGAAATATGAACTATAGGGCCAGGTCAAATTTTAATCATGCCGACATAATTGGTGTAATTTTGATAATTTCGTAGAATTAAATCTATGTGTAATTACCAACATTACTCCATTCTAACATGTTGTGTAAGAAAAAATTCCATACAGGGAGAAATCGTAATGTGAGATGCATGGAAATAATGCAATCTCAGCAGCAGCCACTGCATTAGGGCAGAGAAGCGCTGCACCCCAGCCCCCCAGCAAACACCAGTACATAAAACGAGTTTTAAACCCATTATATTATCGTTTTATCTTAATCCGCTGGGCCCGCTCCAGGACACTGACAGTCTTGGGATGGGTCTAGGGGATAACACTGCTGGTGGGGGATTGATGCACACTTCCTTCACTGCAAATTATGTATTTGGCCGTCCGTCTCAGGCCGGCCAAACCCTCAAGCGCAGTGAAGCTCCCTCCAGCCTCAGCTGCGTTGCTGGGGCTGGAGAGAGCAGGCACAGGCTCCCAGTCTGCCTGGGAGTGCAAGTTGCTGATGCTCAGGCCAATCCTGAAGCTGCACTCATGCGAGAGCAGCTTCAGGATTGGCAGCAGGGCAGGCTGGGAGCCTGTGCAAAGCCCCAGAGCCGATGCGCGGTGGCAGCAGCATAAAGCTACGTTTATTTATGTTTTCTTTTTGTACCCAAACCCTCCCCACCTCCCTACCTCCCTCCTCCGGCCCGCCCCCCCCCCACACTTTGGCAGTGGGCAGGCCGCTACTGTGCAATCTGCATGAATGTGAGTTGTATATTCACAATGTGAGCAGGAGTACTTTAACAGGGGCAGTAAAAAAACATTTTAGGTTGACTTTTCACCTGAGCGGACTATTTGAGTAATTTTTGAATGTGAAACTACATTTACAATTGCAAGCAGCACTTCTTTTAATGCGAGCAACAGGAAAATCAACTTAAATTTACATTTTCAAGTAGGATTTGTACCAGTATGGATCGTTCGCATATTGTTTTTAAAGCAAAACCTTTTTTTCATTTTTTTGTTTTTTTCGCAACAAAATAAGTGCCATAGAGAACGGGTGACTACTGTACATACAGAAAAAACTTCTTCTTCCTGTCCTGAAGACTCTTCTCTCTTCTTTGTTCAGACCTTGGTTATTTTAGATTCAGATTTTGGAGGGGAAGCAATCTCTGCTGTATCCTTGTGGTAAATAATATCTTCTTTACCGAACTGAATTTCATACGGAATCTTAAAATAAAGTAAAATAGCTCAAAATAACAAGAGGCAGAATCCGTGGTATAAGAGGTTTTCTAAATGGGCTTTATTCCATTCAAAATGGCCGACTCGAGTCGCGGCCTTCAGGTTCCGTCACCACGAGGGTTCAGGAAGTGAAGTACAATACTTTATTGACAGACATGCATTTTTATAATAAGTATATTACAATGAAATGAATGTAGAAGGCGTAACATTTGATAAGAAGAGTGACATGACAGGTATGTAATCGAAACTAGGCGTAATAAGGAATAAGAGAAACATGATTGGTCAGGATTATCAGACATAGGTGGATCTATAAGATAATACTTGGCATAGATGCGCGCGCAGCAGCATGACGTGTGATAGACGTGCAATTAGGGGTGAAGGGGACTTGACATTTAGCTCTACATGTGGAGACGAGAAGTCTGGGGGGTCAACCTAATCCCAAATCATATCTAATATCCTATGTTTAAAGAACTGTGTTATCCACAAGGGAAGGACTCTCGGACAGAATCTAGTCTATACTGACTGTGTGCGTGTACAAGCGTCTAAGTGTCTATATGAGATGCAAGGGGCAGAAACTTTCCATGGTAACAGGGCCATGAATTACTTGCATGAAGACAGAGAAGCCGGGCCTTTTGCTTGGTAACTGGAAGAATGTTTACTTAAACTACTAGGCAGGAATGCATCGGCTGAGGGGGAAGCAGATAATTCGAAGGTGAAATACAGCTCTTGGCAGAGAATAGGCTGATGTCAGGCTTCGTGAGCCGCGCAGAGAATGAGACAAAGTTCATGGTCACAGATGCAAGCTCAAGCTGAAGCTGTCAGAGGCAGAGAGCAGGGAAAGGCTTTGAGGACAGAATCGGGCCTACTTGCCTGAACTGTAAAAATGGAGTAACTTAGCCATATAAAGTCGGTGGTCTTTTATACTTAGGAATCGAATATCCAGCCCATTGATGGCGGATCTGACAGAGAACATGTCGACGGTAGACACACATATATTTGCGTCTTAGAAACTGGAACTGGAGGGAACATACATGTACTTGTAACATGCATATAGAACCGTTGGGGTCCAAGATAGGGGACATAACTGATCAGAAAAATCCACATTTCCACATTCCCTCCTTGTCCCCTTCTTGCCCTTCAAGAGACATCAATCTTCATCATTCCATTGATTTGTTCATGGAGCATCATTTCTTCTTCCTTCTTCTTCCGTGATCTTGAATGAAATCTTGGTGGTGGAATACACGATGTGGCACACAGACCACAGATCGCTGGTCCACATTGTAGACATAGACAGCAACTGAATAGTATGAGAAGGCCAATACCTAGGAAGGATAGAACTCTCCATCCCCAGGCTGATATCACACTCCAAAACCACCCGGACCACGTCCAAGTGCCTGGATTCTCGTGTATCTGGCTTACAATCTTATGAAGGCGTGTTATAGCTTTATATACAGATGGCGAATTTTCTGGTATGAATATGCAGCAGCTGGATCCGATGACCCTGCAAGCTCCGCCCCTATCGGCCAGGATGACGTCAAGGACAAGACGATTCTGGAGAACTACAATTCTCATCGCTGATTGTTCCTCTGTCAGATTGCCTAGGGCGGCTATAGTCTCGTTTACTACAGCTTCAAGAGTCTTGGTGAGTCTGCGTATCAGCTTACTATTTGATATAGTACCTATATAGGGAAAGATACCTTTATTGAAATCTACATATTTGTCCCATGCTGTCTCAGTATAATCGACAACTGGGAGATCTCTTCGCTCTCTATTGTGTACTAAATGAACATTTCGATAATAATCAGGGGGAGCTAGGAAAACAGGTGGCAAAAGGAATGCTATGTAACAGGTACCATCCCAATCTAGAGGCAGACGCATATATGCCGTCTGGCCACATATGAAGTAAGAATGGCGAGAAGCTCTAAATGAAGATTTACCTTGATCACTATATTCTACTGTAGTAACACATTTACTATGGCCCATATGTATGGAACCAACTTTTCTCACACATAATTCACCCTTAGCTGGAAATACTGACATAGTGGGCAGAATTAGTTCAACTTCGGTTTTGACATTCAAAATCATAAGATTAGGCGTAAAATTACCTAATTTATACACTTCATTTTCTAAATCAGTTCCTGTTCTACTGGGGTGACCCTCCTTATTAGGGTGACAGACTTTTAATAAAACTAGATTCAGATTTCCCCATATCCAATGTTGTTGATAAACTGCTGTGTCTGGGTCTATGGTATTTAATAAACTAAACCATGCTCCACAGGAGCCATTGTGTGTAAACGGATGTGGAAAGAAAGGCAGAACTCCTTTGTTATTCTGATAGGGAGGAAGTCGGCCACACACCCAACAATTGGTGGCATTACTAGTCTGATGGGAATGATGTAACATACTAATGAATGTGTTATTGCGCAGCGCAAGTCTATAGGACAACTCATGTGGCGGTAGGTCTCTAAAAGAATGTTCTCCAGTTATATTGAAAGCACGTTTAGAAACAGGATAATACATATGCAACAATATACTTGCAGTAACTATTAAAAAACTCAAGACAAACAAAATTAATAAAGTCACAATACAGTGGCTACGCAGTGATTTACAATAAGCATGTCGTTTCATTATGATTCTGGACTCTACATGATTCAGACCTAAGGGATACATGTCGGGACAGATTCAACCGCTTCACCTTGGAGAGGACTTAAACAATCAAATCGTCCGACAGTTTAGATCTGGACCTGAGTTTCTGTTTATAGAGTTCGGTGCTACTGGCCTCAGCCAAAGGTAGCTTTGAGTCAATGGGGGAAGACACACGGGGAGTACTGTTTGTGTCAGGAGGAAGTCCATGAAATTTTTTTATATGGCTGGAATGCACCCAGCCTTTCCTCCCTTCGATCTTCACAGCTGTTCTGGTCGTCAGCAGGACCAACTTAGGAAGCCTCCACCTTGGCTCCAGTTGGGTTTTCCGATCAAAATTCCTGACGAGAACATAATCGCCGGGAATTATGTCATGAGGTTTCACCTCGGTGTTGTCAGGAAAAGCTGCGACTACCTGTGAACGACAAGATTGTAGTGCAGACATCAAGGAAGCCAGGTAATCTGTCAGCATATTACAGTCAACATCAGTTATTTTACGGGGTATAGGCGTCCCCCACATATTCGGTGGCCTACCAAAGATCACCTCATAAGGCGATAGCCCTGTTCGAGAGTGTGCTACCATCCTCATGTAAAATAGCGCAACTGGTAAGGCTACTATCCAGTCCACACCCTTTTCCTGACATATTTTAGACAATCTGATTTTTAAAAGTTGATTATGTCGTTCCACGAGACCTGCTGCCTCGGGGTGTCGGACACAGTGGAATTTCCACTGATATCCCAACAAGAGTGAGACATGTTTCATTAATTCGGATGAGAAAGGCTGACCGTTATCTGAATATACAACACGTGGTAAACCGTACCGTGGGAAGAATTCTCTAATTAGCTGTTTGGCAGTAGTCGGGGCAGTGTAATCTGATACGGGATACGCCTCTGTCCAACGGGAGAGAGCGCAGACAACTACGAGAACATATTTGAATCCTCGACAACGTTCCATCTGAATATAATCCATCTGGAGGACTTCAAAAGGATGGTCAGGAGGCTGAAATCCACCCTGCTCTACGGGAACACTCTTTCCTGGATTAAACTGACAACATATCATACAGGTACGAACTTTTTGTTTAGCTGCTGCTCGTAAATGTTTATTGAACCAAATGTGCTGAATGCTGTCTAGCATAGCCTTCTCTCCTAAATGTGCTGGACTGTGAACTGTAGCTATAATGGCTTGAACCATGGAATCAGGGAGAAACCATACAGATTTCTCCTTCGTCATCCATCCTTGATCTGTCTGGATCCCTCCTAGTTCAGTCCACTTCTTTATTTCTTCTGCTGTGGCATGTGTCTGTATGTCAATTACGTCAAGTGCGGGATCCTTAATTGTCATACACTGTGTTGGTGTCTGAACTATTGGCTTTGTCATGTCTAATGTGCGATTCTGAGCAGTCTGTTTAGCTGTTTTGTCAGCTAAATCATTGCCTTGAGAAATGGTATCAGTAACCTTCGTGTGTGCTTTACATTTCATAATCGATATAGCAGTGGGTAGATGTATTGCGTCTAACAAAGCATGAATGAGGGGTCCGTGCTGAATGTGGGCACCATGGGAGGTTAAATAACCTCTCTCTCGCCACAGCACGCCGAAGTCGTGTACAACTCCGAATGCATAACGTGAGTCAGTGTATACATTAACTTTCTTATTTGTGGCTTGAATACAGGCTTGTGTTAGAGCAATAAGTTCTGCTGCTTGGGCTGACAAAGTATCTATACAATTTGTCTCAATAACTTCAGTGTCTGTTGTGACTGCATACGCGGCCACTAAGTCTCCTGTACTTGCTCTCATGCATGATCCGTCTACATACAACGTCAGGTCTGGATCTAACAATGGAACGTCTGTCAAGTCTTGTCTAGGTTTCGTCTTTATTTCAATGATTTCAACACAATCATGAGCTAGTGGGTCTGTTCCAATTACAGGTAATAGTGTAGCAGGATTCAATGTATTACACCGTCGGATCTCTATGTGTGGTTGAAACAATGTCAGTTCATAACCGGTAAGTCTTGCTATGGTCAAGTGTTGTGTTTGTGTTCGGTTCACAAGAACCTCTACTGCATGTGGTACTTGTACTGTCAATGGGTGTCCTAATACTATGGCATCGCTTTGTCTGATAGCTAAGGCTGTCGCTGCCACTGATTTCAGGCATGCAGGCAAAGCCTGAGCTACGGGATCTAATGTACTGGAAAAATAAGCACATGGCTTGCGTGATCCTGCTTGATCCTGAGTGAGTACTGACAAGGCAGTACCTTCGCGTTCTGTAACAAAGAGTGTAAAATGTTTGCTATAACATGGCGTTGCTAAAACAGGTGCTTGACATAAAGCTTCCTTTAGGCTTTCAAAAGCTTGTGTATGTTCCTGAGTCCAAGGGAGAACAGTCGATGTGGCTGCCTCCTGTGTGGTTAACTGAATGAGTGGTTTTGCTAGAAATGCGTACTGAGGGATCCACTGCCTACAATATGAAGTGAGGCCTATGAAAGCCCGCACCTCCTTTTGTGTCTGGGGTATTGACATGTTAGCAATTAACTGGATGCGATCTGGTGTAAGCTGCCTTCCCTCCTTGGACAGCGAGTGACCAAGATAAATAACTCGCTGGACACAGAATTGCAGCTTAGAAGGAGACACCTTGTGCCCCTTGTCGGCTAGAAAATGTAAAACTGTCAGAGAAGCCTTTTCACATTCTGACTCGCTTCTTGCGGTGATCAGCAGATCATCGACATATTGAAGCAGTGCAGTATTGACTGGCATGTGTATACTGTCAAGTTCTCGTTTCAGTGCTTGGCTGTAGATGCTGGGGCTTTCTGTGAATCCTTGGGGAGCGCGTGAGAATTTAAAGCTGCGCCCATTTAAACTGAATCCGAACAAGTATTGGCTTTCCGGATCTATTGGGACGCTAAAGAAGGCATTCTTGAGATCGATTACAGTAAAGAATGTTGCTTCGGAATCAATTGCTGTCAACAATGATGATATATCAGGGACCACAGGGAATTGTGGTACAATGCATTTGTTTAGTTCACGCAAATCAATGACCAATCGGTATACTGGTGGGGCAGTAGGGTCAGTTCGTTTAAGAATCGGAATTATCGGTGAATTACATATATTGGAGTCTGTTTCTATAACTACTCCCTGGGCAATCAGCTCATCAATGATTTTCAGCAAAGCCACTACAGCATCATGCGGTAACTTGTATTGTCGCATTCGTGGTAGTACCACTCCTGCTTTCAATGTAACTCGATAGGGTGTAATGTTCATGCAGCCAACATCCGTAGGGCCTTGTGCCCATAGATGTACTGGTAAAGTCTGTAATCGGGGATCCATGTCTCTAGACACATAGTGACCTTTAAAATCACGTAAAAACAACCTTACTCCTTCCGGAGAGCAACATATTATGGCTCCTAGTGCTTTCAGAGTTTTAATTCCTAACAGATTTTCTGGGCATGACTTAGTAAGCAATAAATCTGTAGTTCGTGTCAAAGGTCCTATCGTAAGTGGTAGAGGCTGTGATACTTCATTAACAATAGGTTTTCCTGAAAAACCAAGGGAAACATTTTGAGAGCCTGAGAGGGGTGCCCCTGGAACTTCACTACGTTTTATTGTTGTTCGACTTGCCCCTGTATCGAGTAAGAATTTTCTATTTTGACCTAATAATTCACTATGTACATAAGGTCCTTCTTGATCTACAGGAATCTCGATGAGCGGTAAGTCAACTTCCCTCTCTAGGCTGGTTCATGCGTAATGCTGATATTCAGGGTATTCATACTGTGCAGTCTGATACATTTGTCGTGTCGTTGTTTGTGTGGCAGTAGCAGGCAACGGTGGTGCAGCTGGCACAAACTGTATGGGTTGCTGTGAGGCTGGCATTGCCTGTTGCTGAACTGGCATGGACTGTCCATGCTGCATAGCTCCTTGTTCATTCTGATCTTGTCTAACTAATCGTGGTCTCTCTTTTGCAATACCTGTAGCTATATTACGTTTCAGGACTGGACAATCATGTACATAATGGCCTAGTTGTTTACAGTAATTGCAGGTTCCTTTTACAGGAACTGCAGAATCACCAGAATGTGTCACACCCTTTTTGTGACCATCTGCTGGTACTGTCTGAGAAACTAGCATTTTCATTTTTGTATCCTTCATGCGTCTATGCTCATGTTCTTGTTCATCCCTAATTCTATTGTGATGATACTGTAACATTTGTAGCATTTGCGACGGAGTGTTACTTTGCCAGGTACTCTCGAATTTCAATATTCTATTCTTCACTGGAGGCAATGCATTTTCCACCAATTTTGTCACAAATAAATGTGGATATGAGTCACTACTTGCTTTTATACCACTATTTATACCAAAACATTTTTCAAATCGAGCATAATAATCGCTTGTGTCTTCATCTTGCTTTTGTTTGCAGGCTGTGATTGCACCCCAATCTTCCTTTTTTGTAGTTAATAAACGTGGCAGTACCTGTACTAGTAAACCTGGTAACAGTTTAACTTTATCCCCGAGCCCCGAACCTGCAGTTCGGCCCCTTTCTTCCTCTGCTAATGCTGTCCAGTCTATCTTTTGGTCTCCTACTTCCCACTCTTTTTCTTTCAGTTTTTCATAAATGCCAGCAGGCAAAAGCACCTTTAATATCGTCATAATATCAGGAAAGGTGTACTCTCCCATCAGTAACATGTCTTTAATTTCTCGGTGGAAACCCGCTGGGTCCTTGTCGTGACTAGGTACTACTTTCTTCATTTCTAATAATTCCATTTTTGATATGGGTGTGTAAACAAATACACGGTGAAACTCATTGTCTTCGCCTTTTATTGGGTGCACTTCTCGTAAAGGATTTTGTCTATCCATATAGTACGGTGCTCTTTCTCTGCGGGGCAGGGAGAGAGAATCTGGATTTACAAAAAGGACATACTGTTTACGTGACACTAATATCTCTTTAATTAGCTTGTTACTAGAGCCTCTCCATCTGTTCGTGAGTAGTTCCGTTAATATATCAGGTAAAGGACCGGGGTCAGCATGTTGGCTCTTATATAATATGAGGAGTTGCTGAATCATATAGATTCCAGCTAAACGTTGTTCATCTGTACTGAGATTAAAAAAACGTGTGTGCTACGGTCTCATCACCGTATTTTTCAGGACTGTCAATCCAGTGAACGGCTGATCTGGCTAATTCTTGCTCATCCATGGAATCGAGGAGGTGGTAACCCCTTCGTTCTCGTAGTATCTTATCTGCGGCTTGAAACGAATGTTCAGGAGATTTCAGATTTATTACAGGCGTCGGATACGTTCTGCTATTATTTGGACATACAGAGTGTATGGGATCAGAAAAACATCTAGTATTTTCACAGGATCTTCCTCTGCCTACATAGGCTATGGTCTCTGACTGTCTTGCGGAATTCCCTGATTCGGACACTTCATCCTGCTCAAACTCGTCTGTTCCCAATCTTTCTTCATGAATACGCTCTATTTCTTTACGTATTTTTCGGCACATGGCTATTATACAATTTTGCTTATCGTGTCTCCCTTCTGATATATTCTGACTCCATCTTGTAAGAATAAGCATTGCATTCGGGTCTACCCCCGAACGATCTTGATTTCTGATTACACAGTTTATGAGGAAACGTAACAGTTCCCCCTGTATCTCTACTTTCTGGAATTCCATAGCTCTGTTAATACATCCTGGATCTCGTCCTGTTTGAACAAAATGATATATGTTATCCAGATGTGTAGTCATCCCTGGTAACCTCGCTAAATACTCTGCGGCTCGCCTAATACGTAATGATGCCAGGACCATTTCGTCCTCTTTACCAACCACCGGGTCATATCTACAATTTACAAGAAGTTCCTTAAGCGTACGTTCACTTACGAATTTAGGTGTACGTGAATGTGCTGACTCTTGAAAGACAAGTTTATTTATTCTAGGTGGTGTGAAGGTATTGCTAGCCCCTCCCGTGGCCCCATCTGGGGCGTCGGGTGTGAATGGGTTCGTTGAACGTGACACAGCAACTATGGGTGTCGATACCCCTGTAGAGTCGACTGCGGAGACAGATGCGGAAACAGATGTGCTTACCGAAGCTTGTGTTGGGACTTGCTGTTGCACGGGGACAGATACCTGATCCTGACATTGAACCCCTCCGCCATACGGTCTATGTGGTGTGGCGTTAGCATACTCGGGAGCTGCGTCATCTAGATATGAGGAAAGAAAAACATCTTCTGCGGTTCTGGGAAGCCCCTTTGGATGTACCTTAATTGGAAATAATGGGGGTGGCAAGTCTTTTGGTATTTCTGTAACAGCTTTAGGTAGTCCTTCGGCGAGAAGGGGATACATACCATTCATAAGAGCATTTCTTTGTCTATTCACTTGTTCTGATTTCACTCGGATACCTTCCTTAATTAATAGATTTTCTTGAACTTTATTTGAACTTTCTTTACTCCTCTCTTCTTGTCTACGTGCTTTTTCTGTTCGTCTATGAGATTCTTTACGCCATAACTCAACAGCGTCTTTCTGTGACTGTCTGACCTTTCTTTTCCATAACTCTTCCTCCACTTTCATGATGCATTCTGCATCCCAGGTTCCCGCTACGGGCCACCTTTGACTTTCCGGCAATCCCTTGGTATAATCTACCCATAGATCAAGAAACAATATGGCATCTAAGCCATGTTTATGGTACATAAAATGCCCTGGAGTGTCCCTAGGAGGAATAGGAACTGCTTCTTCAAGCACCCCTTTTCTGGTAGTAATCTGTCTTAACTTCGAGAAGAGCGGCATATTTACAACTGATTTGATACTTACTCTTGAATTTTCTTAATACGAAAAACACAATAAATGAACAGTGAACAATGAACAGTCATTCATACTACAATATTTTGAACACTTTAAACATTGAACATTAAACATTGTAACAATGATCGACAATGATGACAGCCTGCCTAACTAATCACCACGCTGAATTCTTGACAATAACTGAATACTTCGGAATACTTGATATACTGCTAAACAGTACATATACACTGCTAAACAGTGCAGACCGGATTTGTGTACCCAAATCCGTCTTGACCGGCACAACCTATGTGCGCGTCAACACGCCTCCCCGGCGATGGTACTCACCGAGTAGCTCCTTGAAACGGAAGGCCTCAGAGAATGGACAGGACTCGATAACTGCGGACAGCGGACCCTCTGGACATCGGGATTTCGAAAGACCTGGTGGGCCTCTGTATACCTCGGATCTTGCTCTCTCAGCTAGGCTCTGGTCGGGATACTTCGCACTTCTCACCGCCTCGTCTGGGTTGATCGCAGCCTCAGTCGCCCCCGCTTGACCGGAGGGAGCTTACAGGAAATCCTGCTGGTACGCGTTTATGGTCCGTCCAGCTGTGGCAGGAGACCGGGCCTGCAACGCACCGCCGGCGCGTGAGATGAGAAAGTGTCCCTGTTCGGGCGCCATTATGTGGTAAATAATATCTTCTTTACCGAACTGAATTTCATACGGAATCTTAAAATAAAGTAAAATAGCTCAAAATAACAAGAGGCAGAATCCGTGGTATAAGAGGTTTTCTAAATGGGCTTTATTCCATTCAAAATGGCCGACTCGAGTCGCGGCCTTCAGGTTCCGTCACCACGAGGGTTCAGGAAGTGAAGTACAATACTTTATTGACAGACATGCATTTTTATAATAAGTATATTACAATGAAATGAATGTAGAAGGCGTAACATTTGATAAGAAGAGTGACATGACAGGTATGTAATCGAAACTAGGCGTAATAAGGAATAAGAGAAACATGATTGGTCAGGATTATCAGACATAGGTGGATCTATAAGATAATACTTGGCATAGATGCGCGCGCAGCAGCATGACGTGTGATAGACGTGCAATTAGGGGTGAAGGGGACTTGACATTTAGCTCTACATGTGGAGACGAGAAGTCTGGGGGGTCAACCTAATCCCAAATCATATCTAATATCCTATGTTTAAAGAACTGTGTTATCCACAAGGGAAGGACTCTCGGACAGAATCTAGTCTATACTGACTGTGTGCGTGTACAAGCGTCTAAGTGTCTATATGAGATGCAAGGGGCAGAAACTTTCCATGGTAACAGGGCCATGAATTACTTGCATGAAGACAGAGAAGCCGGGCCTTTTGCTTGGTAACTGGAAGAATGTTTACTTAAACTACTAGGCAGGAATGCATCGGCTGAGGGGGAAGCAGATAATTCGAAGGTGAAATACAGCTCTTGGCAGAGAATAGGCTGATGTCAGGCTTCGTGAGCCGCGCAGAGAATGAGACAAAGTTCATGGTCACAGATGCAAGCTCAAGCTGAAGCTGTCAGAGGCAGAGAGCAGGGAAAGGCTTTGAGGACAGAATCGGGCCTACTTGCCTGAACTGTAAAAATGGAGTAACTTAGCCATATAAAGTCGGTGGTCTTTTATACTTAGGAATCGAATATCCAGCCCATTGATGGCGGATCTGACAGAGAACATGTCGACGGTAGACACACATATATTTGCGTCTTAGAAACTGGAACTGGAGGGAACATACATGTACTTGTAACATGCATATAGAACCGTTGGGGTCCAAGATAGGGGACATAACTGATCAGAAAAATCCACATTTCCACATCCTTACCACTTGAGGGCCTCATTTATGTTATGTTATGTTATAAAAACTTATAGAGCGCTCTAATACCCGAGGGTGTCCTGGCGCTATTGCAGAGTGTCTGGAGAGGCAGTGAACAAACTGTCGCCAGAGGCGGAGAGATAGTCTAGATTGAGAATAGCCAGGTCTTTAGACCTTTTCTAAAAGAGAGGAGATCAGTAGTGGACCTGAGAAAAAACAGGGAGTTTGTTCCAGGCGTGGGCGGCTTTGCGTACAAAACTACTCCCGCCCCAGTTTGCCTTTTTGGCCCTGGTAATGAGTGCCAATTTGGCATCGCTAGAGCGAAGAGTTCTTCCCGGAGTGTACCACTGGAAACGCTTTCTAAGGTCCAGAGGTCCAGTTCCGTGGAGTGATTTGTGAGCTATGCAGAGGGATTTGAAGAGAACCCGGTGTCTAATAGGTAGCCAATGCAGATCTCGTAGGCCTTTGCTGACGGACACGAATTTAGGAGTGTTCATTAGCAGCCTGGCTGCCGCGTTCTGTGCTATCTGGAGTCTGTTAAGATGTTTAATGTGGACCGTGAAAAAAATGCTATTGCAGTAATCCAGGTGAGATAGAGCTAGGGCAGACACAACAGACCTGAAGCTATCGGTGGTCAGATAAGGCTTTATTTTCCTCAGCATCCTAATGGTTAAAAAGCAGATGGAAGTCACTTTGTTAACCTGTTTCTCAAATGAGAGTTTGTTGTCCACAATCACCCCCAAATCTTTTACTTTAAGAGCAGGAGGGGGGGGGGGGCCCATATCACTGGGCCACCAGTCTGGGGACCAGAGACAGGGATCGTTCCCAAACAAGATGACCTCTGTTTTGCCGGCGTTAAGTTTTAAACAGTTGGCAGCCATCCATTTGGTGATGGCGGATATGAAATCTTGACAGGTGGAGGCTTTGGAAGCTTTGGTCACTTTGTTCAGGGAAATCACAATCTGGGTGTCATCAGCATAGGAAGTTAACCTGAGACCAAAGGATCGTATGAGAGGTCCAAGAGGTTTGACATAAACATTAAAAAGCGTCGGGCTCAACGAGGACCCCTGAGGCACTCCACAGGGAAGAACGAAAGATTTGGAGGAAAAAGAGCCCATGTCCACGTTTTGTGTTCTGTTAGACAGGAAAGATTTGAGGAGGGCAAGGGCAGTGCCCTGAATCCCAACCTGAGCAAGTCTATCTGTTAGGATAGCATGGTGAACCATATCGAAAGCCGCCGACAGGTCCAGTAAGATCAAAATGGCTGATCCTCCCTGGTCGACGGCTTCCCTAATCTCTTCGGTGGCTTTCAACAGGGCCGATTCGGTACTGTGCCTGGGCCGGAACCCGTATTGGGAATGATCCAACAGAGTGTTGGTGTCTAAAAAAAGACTGAGTTGCGCGTTCATCGCCTTCTCTAGTATTTTGGCTGGTAGGGGAAGACGGGAAATGGGTCTGTAGCTGTTGGGGTCTTTTGGGTCGAGATTGGTTTTTTTTAGGAGAGGAAGGATCGAGGCAATTTTCCATGATGCGGGGTAGTGCCCTGATGCCATAATTTGATTAAGTAGTGGAGTGAGGGTATTAGCAATAATATCTGGGGCTAATTTAATTATCGAGGCAGGGCATGGGTCTTTCGACGAACCAGAATTGCAGCCCATCAACAAATTGGTCACCATCTGATTAGACAAAGGCGTGAAAGTATCAAGGGTGGGGAGGTTGTTGGACGGTATCGCGTTAGTGCGACTAACAACAGGGGGTCCTGAGGACATGTTGAAATAGGAGAAGATGGCATCCACTTTGGACAGGAAGAATTGTGCAAGGGTATTGCAGAACTCATAGCTACTGGCTGGGTTGGGTTTTGGGGGGTAAGAAGGGCAGTAACAGTTTTGAAAAGTTCCTTTGCAGTTGATTTAGCTTCGATGATTTTATTGGAAAAATAGGCCTTTTTCTCGGTAATCAGTGAATTTTTATAGTCTAGGAGGCGGGATCTATACCTGTCTTTATTAATAGAGTTATATCCATTCCTCCATAATCGTTTCAAACGTTTGCATTCTGTTTTCAGCTTTTGAAGGTCCTGCGAGAACCAAGGGGCGGAAGGATTTCTACGTTTGGGAATGCACCATTTAACCGGTGCGAGCAGGCAACATGCTGAATTAATCCAGTTAGCATAGGCAGCTGAGGCATCCTCTACACTGGGTGTTGGGTTCCGGGGCTGAACTAATTAAAGCTTTGCTAAGGTTGGATGGATTCATATTTTTCCAGGTCCGAATGGCTATCCTGTCTTTATGCTTATGGAGGGCTTGAGGAGGGGTTGACTGGGCAATCTCGAAGTGGATAGCTGAGTGGTCGGTCCAGGGTAGGGGTAGGATGCCGATGAAAGACAGACAAGATGAGTTGGTAAAAATCCCATCCAGGGTGTGGCCGGCCTTGTGAGTGGGACCGGATACTAGTTGGTGAAGGTCTACGGCACTCAACGTGTCAACCAGTCGAGCAGTCTCAGGGTCCGAGGGGTCATTTAAATGAAAATTAAAATCTCCCAAGGCGGTGAAGTATTTGGCAGAGAGCCCATCCTCCAGCAACAGGCCTATTGAGTCGAGACAGGCCACTTTGGAGCCTGGGGGGCGATAGATAAGCATCACCTTGAGTGAATCATAAGGGCCAGACCGCACATTAATGGAAAGTGCTTCACAGGAGCTATTAGACGCGTCCTCAAAGGTGGGGCAGAGGCTTTTGTGATAAATCACTATCAGGCCGCCCCCTCTTTTAAGAGGGCGATCCAGGCTATAGCTCAGAAAAACCAAATCTGGACCTGACGCGTTATCTGTCCAAGATTCGGTAATAAAGGCCATCTTGATATCCTGATCTTCAATCAACATGGAGCATTCTTGGCTGTGCTTCACTAGCGATCGAGCATTTACAAGGAGGCATTTGAGAGGAGATGCCTTCATGGGTAGCTCGATGTTTGAGAGGCTGTGTGTAGGGGTTTTAATAGGCGCAGCTATGATTAGAGGAAGTGCACAGGAACAATTGCCACAAAGATGAGGCAACGTATTAGCGGGTATCATAGGGGAGAATCTAGAGCAGGGTAGAATGCCAGTGGCAGGGTTGAGCAGTAAAAGAGTCTCCCTACCGTAGGAAATATTTGTTTCAGGCGGAAAGGCAGGGTTTGCCGCCCTGAGCCCGGCACGAGCGAGGACGGGCGCAGACGGGCTTGCCTTGGGCGCGCCTTCGACACGAAGGCGGCGCGCCCGCTGCGCACGTCCGCTGCGCGGTCGCTTCAGAGCGTGTTTATGTAGCATGGGAGGTTCGAGCGCATCTAGAGCGCTGACTGAGTAATGGCCGCCGCTCACCGGGTCTAAATGCGGTAGGAACCCGCGAACCCGGCTTCAGCAGCGACCTCAAGGTAAGGTGATCACAGTGCAGTGCAAATTGCAATTAAAACAGATTTTTAAAAGAATAAAAGAGCCCAAACCAGCAATGTGCAAATTAGCAAAATAGACGTTCTAACAGTATAGGAATACCGTAAGCTTCACATCCAGCCACTCGCACAAGCAGTCTGTACTCACACGCACCTGGAGGGTATTGAACACAACCCTCCGGGCAAACATGAAAAGTGTTGCATCGCTGGTTGAAGACAGCAATGCAACACTTTTCATCGCTCCCTACTTGCGACACTTGGATGCGCTTTATTTACAGTACAGCCCTCCTTGTCGCAAAGAATGACCAGATACATCAGGAATTCTGGCCTATCTGTTGGCGCAGTAATGACATTTTCGGAGTGTGTCACAAAACAGACGCAAGGCCATCAATGTGTCATTACCATGTAAAAGGACCTGCATCAGCCTTTACACCTGCTGTGAAGCAGGGTAAGGATCTGATAGAGTGATGCCCTAAAAAGTGTGTTTTTTTGTGAATTTTGTACAGATTTGTTAACTGTGGTGTTTTACTGTTTGGGCATAGTCCGCCCTGAAGCAGACCTTCCATGTATTTGTAATGTATTTTTTACATTCTCACTGCTGCTGTATTATAGTTTTTCTAATCATTGCATGGGCTTGTTGGTGGCCTTGTATTAAAAGCAGAAATATTGGGATTTCTTGTCTACATGCAGCTTTTGGTGCCAGGGTCGGAGTTCCTCTAGGCCCATGTAACCAGCCATTTCCTCTGTTCCTATCCACCTTTTTCCCCATGTGCTTGCCAACTATTTGTGTGAGTCTGCGTATGTGTGACAGTAAAAACTGTGTTTCACTTTTTTTTTTAATGTTAAAAGCATTTTGGATGGGTAATTGATGTTGCCTCACACACTGATGTTGGGCATTTTTGTTTGGTGGGGTTACTCAAGGCAGGATAGAGCAATCATGCTCATTGTTCTCCATGTCTTCATGTGGTAGTGGTCATTCTCTGTAGTCTGTGTGGGAGTGTGTGTGTGTTTGGTGGCAACTTTATATTTGCTTTCTAATCCTCCTTTTTTGCTGGTGATGTGGCAACCACCATTTTGTGGAGCCAGTGAGTGTGTGTGTGTATGGTGGACATTTTGTTTCTTTGACTTCTCCTTTGTTGAACATGAAGTGAATGAGCTTGCTACCACAATTCTGTGCAGCCACTTTTTAGGAACAGTGATAGAAGATCCCATGACATTTTTCTTCATTTTATTTACTTTTTGCTGATATATTTTTTTATGCTTGCGGCTGTTTTTGGTACAGTGTTATTGTTTTTGATTCATTTATTAAATTTTTGCCTGCTCCGCCATAGGGTCCCCCTAGGTCTTGGAGGGGTACCAGCAATTATGTAATGAATTTATTTGATTTATGTCTACCTCTGCCTCCCATAAGGTCCCAATAGGCCCTGGAGGAGCTCTAACAATTCCCCACAGCCTCTCATGGGCCCTGGAGGGGAACAGAAACTATTTATTTCCTTTATTAAATGTTTGCTTGCCTCCCCACCTCTGTTAGGGTCTCTATGGAACCTTGAGGTATACCATCCATTATTTAATTAATTAATTTAATTATTGCCTGCCCCACCTCACATAGGGTCTCTATGGCCCTGGAAGGGTACTAGTAATTTTTTGATGAATGTATTTGGATTTTGCATGCCACCCATAGGGTTCCCAAAGGCCTTTGAGGGGCACTAGCAAGTATTTAGTTGATTTATTCGATTTTTGTTTGCCCCCTCCTTCCCATTGCTCCTGGAGGGGCACCAGCAATAATCTAATTCCTTTATTTGATTTTTGTCTGCCCCCCCCTATCTCCCTTAGGGTCCCTATGGCATCCTCCAACCTAAATAGAGGGTAGTGCTGCTGGCTCTCAGTCCCGGCAGCAACAACAAACACCATCGCCGACTTCTAAACCCATAGCAACAACAGCTTTAACGTCACTGCCAACCTCTCCAAATGGCAAGACTTAATGGACACAGTTGGACAATTGATTTGTGATCTGCTGATGCAATGCTCAGCCTTTCTTGTCACTTTGTTGATAGGGCTCGTGGTTAATTAACAGTGATGTTACACTAAACAGTAATGCCTAATAGTGAATTAAAAACACATATTAGACAAACAAAAACAAAAACAAACATTCCTAAAATCTCAACTTCACCTCCTGCAACAAGGCCATCCCCTTTCCCTAAACCCTGAAAACCCTGCCCGCAACTGTCCATACCAACCTCTCCTCCAGAAATAGGCCAACCCCTTACTACAAAAAAATGCCTACATGGCCCCCAGTCCTACTGGTTTTATTCCAGTTGGTGGTGGGCTTCCTTGACTTCCTCCAGGGCTTTGATCAGTGTCTGTAGGAGGGCATCTATGGTTGAGTGGTGGCTTCGGACCTCATCTGCCTGCAATAGCAGAGATGGCATGGCCAAAATCTCCCCAGCTGGTGCCTCTAGGCTGAGGCCTCTTCTTCCTCCTCCAGGATAACCAGCCACCAGTAATCCATTGTAATGGCCATTATCCTTTTGAGGCACAGCCAAACTACTATCTCCTGCCAGGCCACGGGGAATGGCTGCTGGCAGCAACAGCTGGATGAGCCAAGCAAAAAGCAAAAAAAAAACATGAATTGCATGGACGTCAATTCACCAAAAGGCCAGAGGTAGTGGAAGTGACATAACTCGTCATTCAACCTTTATTTTCACTCAGACCCTTGCATATACCCACACATTCACACATAAACACACTGTCTCTCACATAAACACACTTTCATCTGCAAGCATGCACACTACATACATTTAAAATCATTTTTTACTTACCTGAGATGCCAGCATGGTCATATTCCAGCTAAATGTACTCTATATTTCATTACAATAATGGTGAATAATACAGTATTATTCATTATTTGTGTAATAACAAAGTGACAGAAAACAAAGAAAGAGGAGCCCCAACCAATTTCCTAAGGACGAGCTCCCCCTAAGTTCCTGGCACTGATTTTGCCACCTCTGAGGCCAGGTGTTACAAAGGCATTGCCAGGGGTCACAAGGGGCAAGCCAGGGGTCTCAGCGGTGACCCCTGGTGACTCCTAAATGATATCCATGATGAATTGTAGTACTCAATGCAAACACTTGGTTTATAGTCAGACAGTAACTTCGCTGGTTCCTTAGGGCCACTTGATTTTTTTAATGTGACTTAATGACCGTGCATACATAATTCACATAATCTAGTATGTGGTATGAAATAATCCATGACCACTTCCATAATCAAAAATAGATTTTATTTAAAAAATGAATGAAAAGTTATGATAAATTAGTATGCTGACACTTTCACCATACACCTAATGGGTTATTAAAATGACTGAGCTGCAAAATATAAAATACATTTCTGTTGAAAAATATGGTGCATTAAATTTATGCTGCAAATGTATTGCTCTACACGAGCAATCACCTGATCAGGAGGACGGGCACGTGAAATTCTCAGAGAACGTGAGGGAACGCGGAAGAAAAGAATCCCGCAATGTTGTGGCATTAAACATTCCTGAATAGAAACAGAGTGTTCCTGCCATGAGAGAATAAATCTAATAAAATGAGATGTACATTGAAACAATATACGAGTGCCTTATGAAGTGACACAACTGCTAATCCCATTGAAGGAGTTTTATTCCTACCAAAAACAAGTGGAAGTGTGAATTACCATAGAGACTAAATTATTGGAATCTATAGGATTAAAGATTAAAGAATATATTCCGGGAACCATCCTGAATAGTTTAAAGAAGGTGGTGGATCAATGTAATAGGCCTAAGACAAACTTCTGTTCTAAACATCTTGTCCTGAAGAAGGTGGGGTGTATCAAGTCATATCCCCCGAAACGCTGCGTTGACAATCTGTGATATGAATGTGTAACAATTAGAACATTTCAGAATATTGTTTTTTAATTATATACCTGTATTTGTATACTTGTATTGAATGATGAAGTGTATTGATGATGTTTCTATGTTTAATGTATTTTATATTATGATAAGAACTACAGAAAGAATATTTTGTATTAGAAAGTATTTTCAATAAACGAGACATCTTTGCATATAACTGTGTTAAGTGTTAAGTCAGTGGAGGGATTGGGATTAAGGATATATTGACACACAACAATATAATCCAAAATCAACTAAATGATTGGCAGTAAGAGTGAGTGACACAAAAGGTACCTCTGTTTGTTTTTATTATAGTTTATTTGACTGCATTTTTAGTGCAATATTAATAGAGCCAATTAACTAGCCACTCTCTCCTAAGCCCTTGTCTAAGTCTTGACTGAGTCCCACACTACACACTACAGTTTAAATGCATAAATGTACAAGAGATATTTTATTCTTCGGCTATGAAGCAAGCAATTGGTGGGTAAGGCAAACTCTAATAAAACATTATGGTTTGTGCAAATTTAGGTTTAGTTATGGACTGGTTGGGTGATCAATCATATAGTAGGCTCAGTCACATGATTAATGGAAGAAAGAAGATTGAGCAGTGAAGCAATCTATGAAAAGTAGACACTTACACTGAAACTATGGGAAAAACGTGGCACAATGGGTTTGTGATTTGTCGGTTGGGTGGAACAGAATGAAGGAGGTGGTAGGTATAAGTTGGCACTTTTTCTTCTACTGATTAGTTTTATTAGTAGAAAGGCTGATATAGAAGGCTGGATAACATATAAAAGGATTGGTGTCTGTGATTTTCTCTCTCCACCTCCACCCGAAGAATAAATAAATTCCTTTCCTATACATTATTTCCTACAAATGATATTGCTTCTCCGCCCGCTTCATACACTTTTGCTACTTGGTTAATCTGAAAACTATGAGCTAAGTCAGTCTACCTTCATGTACTGCACCTCATAGAGATGGAGACAGTCATAGAAGTCATAAAGGAGCACCAACACCCTTGTTATCATACTATCCTGACATTCTGTAAATCAGCCTACCAGCTATAAAATTCAAGTTTCTATATTATGCATGTAAACTTACCTGTGAGCCTCTTGAAAATTAATAAATATACTTTTAAAAAGTTTTCTAATCAATATCACTTACTCAGCCTTGCCACTTCAATACAGCAATTTTAGTAGATCCTACTCCCAGTCATTGACTTCCTCCAAGCAGTGCTTCATCTGCCATTGGGTGTGAGAGACCCCGGTGCAGGCTGTGCTACACTCACCCCCACAACAGCCTGCACTCTGCCTTCCTGGACCTGACCCCTGCTACCAGCGTGAGGGTAAGGTGGCCTTGTGTGTAAAAAATGTGCGCTACCACCTACACCTTACTGAAAATGTGGTGGGATGCTACCTACCTCATGCTGTTGCTGCCCACTGGGAGCACAGAACTCAGAGACAGCAGAGCTGTCTGTCTCTTTAATAGCTGGGAACAGTGAAATTGGGATACCTACAAGAAAAGGGAGTAGAAAATGAAAAAAAAAAAAAAATAATACAGCATTTTGTAGAGCGCGAACAGCTACCTCACAAGGAGGTGTCCCGGCGCTGAAGACCGCTAGGGAACCCGTCCTGGCTTTCCCTGTGAGATGGTCCCTTTCTGGGTATCTCCAAGGTGAAATCAGGCATCCCCAGCGTCTGTGGGGGGCCGTTGTAGAGATGAGGCAAGCTTAATGCCCAGAGTTGCCGAGTGTGTTCCTGGTTAGAGTAGGTACCGAGGCGAGAATTATCAAGTCCGTTTTGACCCTGGTCCACGACCCTGCCGCGTCGGGAATTGAACCCTGGTCCCTGGCCGAATCTCTGCTTACGGGTCTGCCGCCTCTAACCAGTGAGCCACACCTCTCTACAGTACTATTTTTTGGATGTGAAATGCATCTTTGGCATAATTTTTAAACGTGAGACATCAGAGGTGCTTTTTCCATAATTACGTGTAATTTTGCATAATTTGACAGTAGTTTCATGTACTTACATGACAGGGAAGTACTCAAATTTCTCACGTCCCTAAATTTAAAATCTACAAAAAGGCAAACATGAAACTTACGGAAAAAAATTATTTGTGGACATACTACAGCAATGTAAATACATCATCCTCTACTCCGTAGAGTATCCTTAAAGAGCTTCATATAAATTCTCAAAATCTGAAGTCCATTTTATACTCTGAGCATCTCCAATGTGTGCATCAGACAAAGTACATGTACATCAAAACGCAGGAGACTGGCACCTTAAATCTGATCTTTGCAAAGCACAAACACGCACACACACAGACACACTTGAATAGTGAAATATAGAAGCGCAGTGGATCATGGGAGAAAGCCAAAAGAAACTGAACAGAAAAAAATAAACTTAACAGTGCTTTTATTAGACATCCTTGATACAATGGTCCATTAGGCGGCTTGAACTTTAAAATCCATGACATATATGATAAATGAATAATCAAAACAGGTAGGGTCTGAGGGCAAATATTTAAAGACCTACAAGGATACCTAAGCCCCCTTCCTAAATATTACAAAGAACAAAGAGAGGAATCCGAGGTCTGATCTACAACCCTTGATCAACGATTCAAGAGAGTTGGCTAATTACAATTTTTATGCCAATAGTAAAATAGGTAAACATGTGGAAAGACAATACAGCAGATGAAAGGTGCAGAAGGTGAAGCAAAAAAGCTTGATCTAAGGATAATCAGCATCCCATCATTACACTCTTATAGTGCCCAGTGTCATCATCTGGGTTACCAAACAACTCTTCACAAGGTCCTCTTAATGTATCGAGGTTTGAATGAATGAGTTGTATCCTCTTCTCAAGAAACATCCAAAAGAAGAGGAAAAAAGCGAAAATATATAGAAGAGTGCAAAGAAAAAGAACAAATGTTTTTGTATTTATACCAGTGCTCATAAAACAGAATACACAATTGATATGTACTAGATATACGTAAGTACTAAACTGTGCCCCATCAATCGTGTTTCTATCTAAAATAGTGAAAAAAAGGAAAAGGAAGGCAGGTAACCAACGTTTACTGCCCACTGTTTGGTCGACATGTTTCAGCCTTCCGGAGAAACTCTCCTTGGCTTTCTTCAGGACCTCATAAACAAAGTCCCCATTTTAGACTTTGAAAAAAGCTACTGGGTTGCTACCATACCCTTCACTATGTCTTCAATTCCTCTATGTGATTTGCTGATGTTAGTTGACATCTACAAGACAAGAGAAACAACAGTATAATAAATTAAATGAAACAGAAAACCACATGAGACATTTTGCTTCTGGTCGTCTGTAACCTCATTCTGCTGAGAAAATGTTTTCGAAAAAGAATCATGCTTACCGAACAATATCTGAGGAAAAAGCCCCACCTCACCCGGCACCAGCTTGAGTCAAGGAAGAGGCCCCGCTCTGTAAATAAACGTGAGCCAATAAATAGACCGGTCTCTACCACTAGAGAACGGTACATACGTCAAAACAATATGTTTTTCGCAAAGAAGGGAATATTGTCAATGCTTGACGATGTCTCACACTCGTAGTAGTGACCGGGACATGTCAGCCGATTTATTAAAACCATTGAAATAGCAGAGCTAGACTTTGGCATAAGAACGGAAAGCAAAACTCCATTTCCAAAGGGACTGAATGGCCCAACAATCCACCCGATAAATATAGGCCCACATCATCTTTTTCTGATTAGTAAAATGAAGTACTCTTATTTCTAGCTCTCGAGATGCATCGTTATTGAACGAGTAATGCTTTGCAGGAAACAAAATGCGAGGCCGTAAATTTGGGAATAAATCTACATGCAAGGGTAAATTTATATGCAAGGGTAAATCTCCTGAGCCTTACCTGTCCGTCGGTACCTCCGGCTGGGACTCGTACTGGGATGGAGGTACCCGACGTGACAGGATCAGCTGTTTTTATGTGGAGTCGGGAGAGGGGCACACCTGTCTACAATCAGTTACCGCCCATCTGACGAAATTTGGCGCGCTGAGTGTGACGTCTCTAGGACTACAAAGGGGATCTCAAAAGATGGTCTATGTAGTTCTCAGCTAAGGTTGTGTTATTTTTCTAAGAAACTTTATTGTAGAATCAGGAAGAGACGCACCTGTCTACAAACAGTAACACCCTTATGACGAAAGTTTGGCGTGCTGAGTGTGACTTCTCTAGGACTACAAGAGGGGTCTCACGAACTGGTCTATGTAGTTCTCGGCTAAGGCTGTGTTTTTTTTGTAAAAAACTTTATTCAGACATACTTAGTGGCGCTTGATAGCAGTGAGCGCCTATCATGACTACAAGCGGGATGGTTAGTGTAGTTCTAGGTTAGGGCTGCGTTTTTTAGAAAACTTTATTTAGACATGTTTTACAGCGCTAAATAATAGAGAAAGGTGGAGAGAAGAATTAATGCGGGTGCAGTTATCGTTAAAGCACATATGCTATGTAGAAACAATTAATATTATGCCCAGCAAGCGGAAAACTAGGCTGGATTGCAGGATAGAGAGTTCTCTGGTCGCAAATGGTAAAGGAGGGCCCAGTGATGGTAAACATCAGTTTTCTAATGTATCTTGGGGCAGAAGCTAGTATTCTAATCACCTATAGTTCTTAGTATGCACTATTTCTTTAGCGACATCCATGGTATCGCGTCGTTCAAGCCCTGGGTATCGCTGGACAATTTAAAAATCCAACGTTGTTCACGTAAGAACAAAAAATTTGATACATCACTCACATGTGGTGGGATGTATGGTTTTTCAAGTACGGTCCAACTGAAATCACCTACATCGTGGTTTTTTTCAACGAAGTGTTTTGTAAGTTTCGTGATAGTTTTTTTACATCTGAATGTACTCTTGTGTTCCTGCATCCGTAGTTTTACCTTTCTTGTTGTCATGCCCACGTACTTGAGCGAGCATGGACATGTGATGAGGTACACAAGGTTATCACTGTTGCAGTTTGTGAAACTTTTCTGTATCCAAGGTCTAGGGGTACCAATGTTCACCGTTTTTGATGCGTGGGTTTGTGGGCAGACGGCACAATTGCCGCATGGGTAGTGTCCCTGGACTGGAGGTAAGCCCCATAACGTGGTGTCTGTAGCTTGTTTCCGTTCACGGGGGCGAGTATGGACTAGTACATCCTTCAAATTGGTGCTTCTTTTCAGAGAAAACAATGGGAGTGGTATCCTGTCAGAATCACTGTTTAGTATTCGCCAATGTTTGCGAACACTTTTCTGGATCACGTTGGTTAAAGTGCAGAAGGTGGTAACACACGTGAGCCGGTCCAATGGAGGCTTATCCACTGGGGGATCTAAGAGAGCATCCCTGTTGTTATTGGATGCCCTTTTGTACGCTGTTTTGATCAGTTTCTTAGGATATTCTTTCTCAAGAAGTTGTTGTTTCAAAAATGCAGAGTGGATTTCAAAATTCTCACGGGTAGAGCAGTTCCTCCTAATCCGGAGAAATTGCCCATAAGGCAAATTGGCGCGAAGCGATTTGGGATGTTGACTGTCAAAACGAAGTAACGAGTTTCGTGCCATAGGTTTGCGGTACAGTTCGCTTTGTAGACCAGTTGGAGTAACAAAAATAGATAGGTCTAGGAAGGTTATCCTTTCTTTGCCCACTTCTACGGTAAATCTCAAGAAGTCATTTCTCGTGTTAAGCCACTCTTTGAATGCCATGATAGATTCCAGATTACCACGCCACACTGTTAAAACATCATCGATATACCGCTTCCAGAAGCGGATAGATGTAAAGAATGGATTGGAAGTGGTCAGAATGTGCTGTTGCTCAAAAGTGTGGACGTAGAGATTAGCCAAGCTTGGCGCAAAAATACTCCCCATACTGGTCCCGGAGGTCTGTAGGTAGATGGTATCCTCATGTTTGAAAAAGTTGTCCTTCATAGCCAATTGGGCCAGGGACATTATGAATGGGACTGGTGTTATGGAGTCTAAGGTAGCATTAGCCAAGATATCGTTAATAGTGTCCAAGGTTTCATCTTGCGGTATTGACGTGTAAAGAGATTCAACGTCAAAAGACACTAGATAGTCAAGGTTTTGGTCAAAATCAATCTCAGGTAGTAGTCGCAATATATCTTTGGTGTCTTGTAGGAATGTCGGCATGGTCTTAACTATGGGCCGCAAAAAATGATCTACGAAAGTAGATAAGGGCTCCAAAAGTGAACCAATACCTGATATTATTGGTCTACCTGGTGGTGGTCTATGTGGCTTATGTATTTTGGGCAAACAATAGAAATACGGCATCACTGGATGACTAGTGTGCAGGAAAGCCCCTTCTTGTGAGGTGATCCAGCCTTCTGTAACACCTTCTTCCACTAGATCGTCAATTGTTTTTTTAATGCGTTCAGTGGGATCTTCTTTCAGAGGGCGATAGGCACGCCTATCTGACAGCTGGCGCATGCATTCATCTTTATATGCTGTCGTGTCCTGAATGACTATGGCTCCGCCCTTATCGGCAGGCTTGATTGTTATTTTTTGATCTTTCATTAATGCCTGCAATGCACTCTGTTCACTTCTGGAAAGATTATGGTATTGGGATTTCTGAGTTCTACAGAGACTTGTTATCTCTTGTTGTACCGCTTTCTCAAAAGTAAGTACTTTATGCGGAACCCCGGTGATTGGGGGATTAAAGGTGGAACGTTTCCTCAGACCTGTATTTTTGTCCTCATCCTCAATACGTTCTGCTGTTGAGTCTTTCTCACGGAAAAAATAAAACAAGCGAATTTTCCGAAAGAACTGCGCTAGTTCGCAGTTTATCTGGAAAGGGTCGCCAGAATTAGTTTCCACAAAACCCAGTCCTTTATTCAGGACTAAGGTTTCTTCTGCTGTAAGTTCTCTCTGACTTAAGTTGACCACTAGATTGACTCTGGACTGGTCCCTGGTTGTGCGTTCTTTTTCGTTTGGCTCCTGGTCCCCATGTGTGACGTTGTTGGTTGTTCCCAGTGCACCTGATTCGGTGCGTTTCTGCGTTTGCCTCTTGGTCTTCTTTGGCCAAATCCTAAAAAAGATTGGTTGGGATATAGCTCCTGATTGTGCGGGTACTGAGGTGGACCATGCATAGGGAAATGAGGTGCAGGGGGTTGGAAATGTCCCGGTGGAAAACCCCAAGGAGTAGGTGGCCACCATTGTTGAAAATGTGATGTTTGTGGTCCTCCTTGCCAATTTGGTCTATTGAACCTCCCTCGTCCCCTCCCACGAAAGGATTGGCGATTGTCTATGGGTGTTTCTCCTTCGTCTGAATTTCCCTCAGAGCTTGACCCCGAATATGAGGAGCCATAGCGTCGCCCTTTCCTATTGAATTCAGGGGGAGAGTAATCATCACTCGTATATGGATAAACCACTTCATGCTTAAACGTGATAAATCTTTTTTGAACTTCTCGATTTTAGTGAGTAAGATGTTGTCTTTGAACTCTTTATTTGTTTTGTTCGATTCCTCCTGGTGTTTTTTAAACAGGGTGGCTGTGATTGTTGTCTTAATCTGGGCCTCTAGTAATTGGATTTCAACCAGGATCGTGTCTGCTATCCGCTTGGCAGTGCAAATTATAAGGATTAGCCAATCCCTAGTACACCGCCAAGCGATTAGAGACCAATCTTTTAAGAAGGTTTTGTCTTGAAGGAACAGACGGGGAACATTTGTGACAATTAAGCCTGGAGGAGCACAGTTACCTCGCAGATACTCTGCCATTATTGCTCCATGAATGAGCGTACGCGAATGGGATTTTTTCAAAAAGAGAACTTTGTTCCAATCGTTCTCAATAGGTGTCTCTGCATTGGATGTTCTGTCAATAATGCTGGGTGTGGAGTCTAAAATGGATTGGAGAGTTGCATCATCGTATGCCAAACCGCTAAATTCTGCCATGGTTTATATTGAAAACAGTTCAATAGAATCTGTTTTATGAAATTTGAAAAAGACCCGCGGCCCACGGCCGTACAAGAACAATCAAAACAGGTAGGGTCTGAGGGCAAATATTTAAAGACCTACAAGGATACCTAAGCCCCCTTCCTAAATATTACAAAGAACAAAGAGAGGAATCCGAGGTCTGATCTACAACCCTTGATCAACGATTCAAGAGAGTTGGCTAATTACAATTTTTATGCCAATAGTAAAATAGGTAAACATGTGGAAAGACAATACAGCAGATGAAAGGTGCAGAAGGTGAAGCAAAAAAGCTTGATCTAAGGATAATCAGCATCCCATCATTACACTCTTATAGTGCCCAGTGTCATCATCTGGGTTACCAAACAACTCTTCACAAGGTCCTCTTAATGTATCGAGGTTTGAATGAATGAGTTGTATCCTCTTCTCAAGAAACATCCAAAAGAAGAGGAAAAAAGCGAAAATATATAGAAGAGTGCAAAGAAAAAGAACAAATGTTTTTGTATTTATACCAGTGCTCATAAAACAGAATACACAATTGATATGTACTAGATATACGTAAGTACTAAACTGTGCCCCATCAATCGTGTTTCTATCTAAAATAGTGAAAAAAAGGAAAAGGAAGGCAGGTAACCAACGTTTACTGCCCACTGTTTGGTCGACATGTTTCAGCCTTCCGGAGAAACTCTCCTTGGCTTTCTTCAGGACCTCATAAACAAAGTCCCCATTTTAGACTTTGAAAAAAGCTACTGGGTTGCTACCATACCCTTCACTATGTCTTCAATTCCTCTATGTGATTTGCTGATGTTAGTTGACATCTACAAGACAAGAGAAACAACAGTATAATAAATTAAATGAAACAGAAAACCACATGAGACATTTGCACTCTTCTATATATTTTCGCTTTTTTCCTCTTCTTTTGGATGTTTCTTGAGAAGAGGATACAACTCATTCATTCAAACCTCGATACATTAAGAGGACCTTGTGAAGAGTTGTTTGGTAACCCAGATGATGACACTGGGCACTATAAGAGTGTAATGATGGGATGCTGATTATCCTTAGATCAAGCTTTTTTGCTTCACCTTCTGCACCTTTCATCTGCTGTATTGTCTTTCCACATGTTTACCTATTTTACTATTGGCATAAAAATTGTAATTAGCCAACTCTCTTGAATCGTTGATCAAGGGTTGTAGATCAGACCTCGGATTCCTCTCTTTGTTCTTTGTAATATATGATAAATGCCCTAATCATGTGCAGAAGGGCAGCCCAAAGACAGGCAATAATGTCAATCAATCAATTACCCGTAAGGGTCTCAAGGCCCGGGGGGGGGGGAGGGGCAGGTTCCAGTCCTTCAAGGAGGGGGTCTGTCAAAGAGCCAGGTTTTGAGGTTTCTTGTGAAGATGGGGAGCGATGTTGTCTTTCCAGGCTCTGGCCACGAGGAAGAAGAAGTAGCGGCCTCCCGATCTGGTCTTTGAGGTGCGGGGGACCACGGCATAGGAGAGCTGGGATGATCATAGGGTCCTTTGGGGTGCGTGGAATTTGAGTCGGCTGTTCAGGTATGCTGGTCCAGTGTCTTGTAGGGCCATGTGTGCGTGGGTGAGCATCTTAAAGGTGACTCTAGCCTCGATTGGGAGCCAGTGGAGTGTGCGCAGGTGCTGGGAGATGTGGCAGTGTCTTGGCAGGTTGAGGACCAGTCTTGCAGCGGCGTTCTGGATGTTCTGTAGCTTGCGGGTGAGGTTTTTGTTTATTCCGGCGTGCATTGCCGTAGTAGAGTCTGCTGGTGACGAGGGCATGTGTGACGGTCTTTCTGTGTTCGAGGGGTATCCATTTGAAAGTCTTGCGTAGCAGGCGGAGGGTGTAGAAGCAGGAGGATGAGACGGAGTTGATCTGGCGGTCCATTTTGAGCTCGCAGTTCAGGATGATTCCCAGGTTGCGTGCGTGGTCCGTGGGGTTGGGTGGGCTTCCGAGGGCGGGGGGCCACCTGGTGAAGTTCAAGGCATCTGGGGTTGGGCCTATGATGAGTACTTCTGTTTTGTTGGTGTTTAGTTGTAGGTAGCTGTTTTTTATCCAATTGGTGATGGTTTCCATGCCTTCTTGAAAGATGTGTCTGGCGGTGTTGGGTTCGTTGGATAGGGAGAGGATGAGTTGGGTGTCATCTGCGGATGACACAATGTTGAGTCCGTAGGTTCTGACAATGGGGGCGAGTGGAGCTATGAAGACATTGAAGAGCGTAGGGTTGAGGGAGGACCCCTTGGGGACTGCACAGGTGGTTGGTGTATGGTCCGAGAGGAAAGGGGGGAGTCTGACCAGCTGCATTCTGCCAGAGAGGAAGGAGTAGATCCAGTCGAGGGCCTTATCCTGGATCCCTGCGTCATGGAGTCTGCGTATTAGGGTGTGGTGAGAGACTGTGTCGAACGCCGCTCAGAGGTCGAGGAGGACGAGGGCTACTGTTTCTCCTCTGTCCAGTCGGGTGCGGATGCCGTCTGTTGCGGCGAGATTGGCGGTTTCCGTACTGTGGTTTTTTCTGAAGCCGGATTGGGAGGAGTCGAGGATGTTGTGCTCTTCGATGAATGTGGCGAGTTTGCTGTTGATGGCTTTCTCAATGACTTTCGCTGAGAACGGGAGCAGGGAGATGGGTCTTTAGTTTTTGAGGTCGGTGGGGTCCGCCAAGGGTTTCTTTAGGAGGGGGTTGACCTCGGCATGTTTCCAGTCATCGGGGAATGAGGTGGTCGCCAGGGAGCATTTTATGGTGTGGCGGAGCATGGGTGTGATGGTGTCGGTGGCTCTGTTAAAGATGTGGTGGGGGCAGGGGTCCGTGGGGGCCCCGGAGTGGATTAACTTCATTGTCTTCAGTGTGTCTTCGGTGGTGAGGGCTGTCCAGTCGTCGATCACTGGCTTCAGGGTGTTGGGAGTGGTTGGTGAGAGTTCAGTGTGTTGGTTGTCTTCATCGAAGTGGTCATAGATGCTTTTGATTTTGTGGTGGAAAAAGGTGCCGAATTTGTCGCGTAGGTCTTGAGAGGAAGGGATGTCAGTAGACTCGCTGGTGGATTGGGCGAACTCCTTGATGATGTAGAAGAGTTCTTTGCTGTTGTGCACGTGTGTGGAGATTCTGTCTTCAATCTCTTTTTTCCTAGTTTTTCTGATGAGTTGGTAGTGGGCGTTGGTGGCAGCTCTGAAGTTGTTCTGGGCTTCTGTGGATTTGGTGTTCCTCCAGGCCTTTTCGAGGCGGCGGCAAGTGCGTCTGAACTCTCGTAGTTTGGTAGTAAACCATCTGGCTTTCTTGGCGTGGGTGTTGTTATTTTTCTTGAGGGGGGCTATGGTTTTGGCGCTGTCTGAGATCCATCTGTGCAGGGTTCGGGCGGCGGTGTTGAGGTTGTCGATTTCCGCGATGGTTGGGGTGGAGTTGCTGAGTGAGGAGGTGAGCTGGTCGCCGGTGAGTCTGGTCCAGTTTCTTTGTGGCAGCAGGTGCTGTTGTCTGTGGATGGTGGGTGTTCTGAAGGTGAAGTGGACGCATCGAGGGTCTGTCCATGGGAGTTCGGTGGTGTGGCTGAAGGTGATGGAGTTTCCTGTCGTGAAGAGGGAGTCAAGGGTGTGTCCTGCTGAGTGCGTGGGTTCGGTCACGATCTGGCGGAGTCCAATATTGTGGAGGTTATCCAGGAGGGATGTGGGGTTGGGGTCCAGTTGGTTGTCGAGGTGGAAGTTGAGGTCTCCCAGCAGGGTGTAGTTGGTGGATGTGATAGCATGCGGGGAGATGATGTCTGTGATGGAGTTGGCAAAAGGTCCGCGGGGTCCAGGTGGTCGGTAGATGAGGGTTCCTCTGAGGGTGGTGGTGGGGCTGGCTGGTATCTTGAAGTGAAGGTGTTCCATCAGGTCTGTGGGCTCATCGGGGAGTGTGCTCAGGCAGAGGGTGGATTTGTGGATGATGGCGATTCCTCCTCCCGGTCAGGTGGGGCGGTCCTTCCTGGAGGTCTTATATTCTTTGGGAATGGGGATGGAAATGTCCGGTCCCGAGGTAATGTTGGTCCAGGTTTCGGTGAAGAGCGCTATGTCCAGGGTGGTGCTGTCGAGGAGGTCCCAGATTTTGGTGACTTTTTTGTGGAGGGATTGGACGTTGAGGAGGATGCAATGCATGGTCTTCGGTTTGGGTGTGTTCTTGTGGGTGGGTTGCGTATGTGAAACAGGCAGTATTTTTTTACATCTATTGAAGAGGTCATAGTGTGTTAGTGGGTGTTAGAAATTAGGTTACTGGTTGACTGGGGCGTGGGCCCTGATCAAGCAGCAACCACAATAATTAATGGACTTCAGATACCACCTCTTCAGAACACTTCTGGACCTGTGAAGACTGTGCCATGAAAAAGAAATGATGTGCTGCTAAAGGACTGCAACTCTGCTGGACTGCTTCTTTGCTGGACTACTGCCTTGCTGTGCTGCCCTGCTGCTTGCTGTTCACTTGCCTGGGTGAGAAGGACTGAAAATGCATCACTTGAACCCAGAGTGACTCTGTCTTGCTGTATTGCCTCCTAATTTGAAGGCTCAGGGACATAAAGGACTTCCATCTATCCTGCTCCTACAACTGGACTCTGTAATCTGTGAGTCTGCTCTGCCGAGTGGTGCCACCCCAGTCCTGGACCCTTTGAAGTGGGCCTAGGGTGTTTGCTCCATTGGAACAGATGCAATCTCTGCTGCATGAGCAGAATTGACGCATCGCCAGTGTTGAGGGAACAGGACCGGCACATCGCACTCCGAACCAGCGCTTCACCCTCAGAACTGCTGCTTCAGAACCACCGCATCACCTCCACTGCATGGAGCAGATCGACGTAACACCTCTACTGCGTGGAGAAACATGGCACATCACCTGTGGAATTGTCAAATCTTCAAACTTCGGAACTGATGCATTGCTGCTGTTGCACTCCATTCGTCCTGAAATGTTGACTTTGTACCGGTCCGGCGCGATCGGATAAAGTTATTGCGTCTTAGTGCTATTTTACAGCTTATTCTATTGTACTGTTTGAAGTGTTGCACAAATACTCTACACATTGCTCTAAGTGAGCCTGATTGCTCTGTTCCAATCTCCTAGGGGGTCGAGCACAGGTTAATTTGGAGTTTACGTGTGCCTTACCCTGATTAGGATTGTGGTTGCTGTGTGACTTTGGCTCATACTCTAGTCAACCAACAACCTAATTTCTAACATGGGTCAACTGCAATTCTTCGACGTGACTGACATACTACATCTCCAACACATGAAGTGTTTCTGGTTATTGAGGGACTGATGTAAATTATAAGCTAATGTTTGGACAGCTCACTGGAATAGGATGATGTTTCAATGATCAATGGTGTTCTAGACCCAACTACAATTCTCTATATGCTTAATTCTTATGACAACTGATAAGTATTCGCGGTTCAGCAATAGATATCTCTCAAGCATGCAATGAAAACTTTAGAATCAACATTAAGGTGCCGATCACGATCCGGTAAAAAAATTCCCCGTACGACTCGTATCCGGTCTTTTTACCGTACGAATCGCACAAGTGCCGTACAAACTGCCAATTACGATTCGCATGATAAAAAGTCCATACGAATCGCATTGGGAAGTATTCCCCACACGTCCTCGGGTCGGAAAATGTGTCCAACACATCCACGGACGATTTACCGTACAAATGTGAAAAGTGAAGTCCAACCGAGGAATTACGATCCATCCCGTGCGTCCGATGTTACAACCGTATGGAAAAAACACCGTCCGCACCGAACTCCCATAGCAACCATGGAGACATGTGCCCGCATACGCGCCGACCCCCCCCTGCCCCGTACGTACGCGCCGCCCCCCCCAGCCCCCATACGTACGCGCCGACCCCCCCAGCCCCCGTACGTTCGAGTCGTACCCCCACCCGTGTATGTACACCCGTGTACGTGTCGTACCCCCCCGTGTATGTACACCCTTGTACGTGTCGAACCCCCATGTATGTACACCCTTGTACGTGTCGAACCCCCCGTGTACGTACACCCGTGTACGTGTCGAACCCCCCGTGTATGTACACCCGTGTACGTGTCGAACCCCCCCATGTATGTACACCCTTGTACGTTCGAGTCGTACCCCCACCCGTGTATGTACGGTGTGTACCCCCTGGAATCAATGCAAGACAAATGCTTCTCGCAAGTTGCGCATGAACTTTCAATTGTCAATGATATTCTACTAAGAGATGATAAAATAGTACCACCTGAGTGTTTAAGGAGTAAAATCATAGGTCTGGCTCATGATGGACACTTAGGGATTTCCAGTACAGTAAGGAAAATTAAAGATGTGTATTGGTGGCCAGGTATAGATAGTCAAGTTAGGTCATTTGTTGATAAATGTCCAGAATGTTTATGTTCTGACAAACACTGGCGTACATCTACCTCTCCTTTATGTCCTGTCGAATGGCCTACTGGACCATGGCAAAAATTGGGTCTGGATTTCTCTGGTCCTTTCAATATACTAGGTAGCAATAGTAAGTTTTTGATTGTGGTAATTGACTACTTTTCAAAGTGATTGTATTTTTCATTTGTCAAAAGCTCAGATTCCAAGGCAGCTATTTCTTTTTTGCAGCATTTATTCTTGATTGAAGGTCTTCCATCTGAAATTGTAACTGATAATGGTACCCACTTTATCTCAAATGATTTTGAAAATTTCTTGAATGAGGTTTCTATTAAGCACATTTTGGTACCACTATACAGTCCTGCCTCAAATGGTTTGGTTGAAAGAGCTAACAGAATGTTGAAGGAAGGGGTACAGACTGCTTTGAATAATGGTTTAGATGTGTACAAGTACATCTGTGATAAGATTTGGAGTTATAATGTGACTCCACATTCTACCACAAATATTTCTCGATATATGTTATTGAGAGGAAGGAAACCAGTTTCTATGTTTAGTCCATCATGGCTGAAAGGAAAAGTGGAACAATGTAATTATGATGAAATTGACTTGCAGAAATTTAGGACATATGTAAGAGAGAAACAGCAGTCCTACAAAGCTAATTATGATGCAAGAAAACATGTTAAAGTTACATCTTTGGTTCCTGGAGATTGGGTACTCATAAAGAAACCCATTAAAGTCGGGAAAGGTCCATCAAAGTTTTCTGAACCAGCCAAAGTCGTAAAGGTCTCTAAAATGGCTGTCATGTTACAAGATCGGGGATGGTGGAATCGGAACGCTGTAATTAAACTTAAAAGTGAACAAGCAAAAATTATTTGTGATAAAATGAGATCTCAAGGTAAATATTCAGATCATTCAGATTGGTTCAATCTTGGTGATCTGGATTGCAGGAATGACAAAGTTGATTTGTCTTCGCATTCTTCTATTCCATTGTTGAGTGAGGGGGAGGGTGATAATAATTCTAGGTCTAACAATTCTGAGAGTCTAAATAACAGAGTTGTGCCGGAGAATTTAAGTGGATCCGGTGACAACATGTGTGTTAGGCACAGCTCTCGGATTAGAGCTCCACCTTTCCCGAAATTAAGATTTTGTTTACTATTAAGGTGAAATGTTGAATGCTGTGTAACTCGTTTTGTTTTATTAGGTAGAAAAGGGGGATGTGTTATATGTAGTAACTATAGTTGTGATTTAATATACATGTATCTTTAAATATTAGAATGTAGTAGAGTTTAGGAGTCTAGAGTTTAGAATGTAAGTTGTAAGTAATCATTCTTGCTGGTATCTTGTGTATGGAAAGTCGTGGGTTTGTACCTCTGGAAATAAACCTCTTACTCATACAAGACAAACATTCTTGGAATATCATTTCTTCCTGAATGACCTTTCTACACTGACTTTACAGTGATGCAGCGGGTTGTACAACATTTTGTATACCCCCCCCCAATGTGCATGAATATACTAGTTATATAATCTATTAATTATAATATTACTAAATGAGTTTGCATGTTTATTAATCAACATTATTAATATTCGAATTACATGTGGGATTTGCATTTTACATGACAAAATAACCTTTATGACTAAAATCCGTACGCATACTAATAGTAGTATATGTAGTAAATAGAATACTGCATGATAAATGTTGCTTTTGTAATGTTTTATAATGTAGCCCAAGAGAGGACCAAAAGGGTGAATATAATTGCTTTAAATGTCGCTATACGCTAGATAAATACAAGCACATAGAGGGATTAGTAAGGGGTTAACATTAGATTCATTATTTCGATGCATTAATTGCTCTTTTGTGTTTGTTTTGCTTAAGTTAAAATTTGGGCCTAAATTAAAGATGGCCGCCGACGCGGCACGTCGAAGTGGCCACTGTCCCACGAGGTGTGGAGCGAAATGCGCAGCTGCGACAAAACCTCCTATAGCCTCATCATGACCTGTGTCCCCATGTTCTCGAACAAGGCCACGGTGGGAAGACGGCCAAGACAGAAACAATAGACTTAACAGAATGACTTTTTACATGAACTTGTGACCTCATCCCCTCGAACTGTACTAAATCTAAAAAGCTTCCATCGGACGATCTCAACCAGCCAATCATGACTGTGCTAAAATAACAAAATTTATCTTCTTGCTTTGATTTTGTTATAAAAATGCATGGTAGAATAGAGAGGAACAGGTCTATCGATTTCGACTAACGATCGACTTCGACTTTGGCGACGACGGTGATGCTACGAGAACGCTACTACTTAGGGCGACTGATGCGGATGCTGCCCAATTATCTGATGACTGCGAACTTTTCCTAATTCTATGGGCACTGACAGATGCTTGCACGTCTCTGGTCCTTTGCCGATCCTTTGAGACTGTAGAGTGTTGAGCAAAGAACTTTGATCTGCTTTAGACGACTGACGGCAGGTTTGAGTATGCAGACCCGATGATTTAGAGGACTCCAGATAGCCAGATTAGGTAAATATGATGTTCTGCGATTTACATGAAATTTGATATAAACTTTCCAAATGTGAATTTAACCTTTTATGAAGATCTAGATAAACAGATATTGATTAACAAGAAACGAGTTTGTGGATTATTGAGAATGGTAAGATCAAAATCTTGAAATGTGTTTTAGCTGGTTCTAAATCTCCATCAACCAATCCAACTAAATTGGTCCATTGACTGAAGTGGGAGGAATTCCTTGATGTTTAAGATTAAGGATCTGTAGGTGAGAGGGTGTTAATGTATATTTTGTAAATAACTTTTCTTCTCTATAGGTTATAAGGTGTTCCCCTCACATGTCCAGCGCTTGAACCATTCATTCCTCCTGTGTGTACAGACCGGTGTGATAGTAAAAGTATGAGTGTTGGTGTTATGGACCCCACCAATGACTGCATGTATGAATGAGTTAGTGTGACGTTGGGTCTGTGACGCAGGGAGGATACGGGTTCGGGTTGTTTTCCCGTTGTTAAGGTTTATGCGCTCCATCAACAGCAAGGATGTTCAGTCCTCCATTTTGTTTAGAAAACTGTGCATGCTAACTGTGTGTAAGATCCATTTCAATTCCTCCTTTTTTCGTTATGGAGAGGACACTTATACCACTGTTGGGTTGATTCACCACAGCGATGATTTTCCAGTATAGGTCATTATGATTGAACTGCACAAAATATTCCACCAGTGGAGCAGTCATGACCTTACACGTAAGGCGACTACTATGTTTGCATGTGCTGACACAAATTTTTTGTGTCGTCTGCCCTATGTATAGCAAGTTACATGGGCAGTTCATTGCCTAGACCGCATTGGCAGTGTTGCAGTTAGAGAGTTTTTGCAGGGTAATCCTGCCAGTGTTGCCAGATTGGGCAATTTCCCGCACAATTGGGCGACATTTTTCCCAATTGTGCAGGAAAAACCCATACCTGGTGGGGGGCTACTTTTTGGGCTGTATTTAGGCCAGTCTGCGCAATTTACTGGCTGTGGGCGGCGCCGACCACAATGAGTCCGTGATGTGATGGTCCAGTGGCAAATGAGCGCGCAGCGTGCGCTAACAGAGTGCTACTCATTGGAGGACCGATCCAGGGCCTGCTTGTGCGCACATGATGACCCCGCCCACCCTAGAAGAGCAGCAGTATCCATGCATGGATGGATGGATCACGAGTGACACGTGACGGCACACGTGAAATTGTGCAGTGTAACATAGTTTGTTTAGGTGCTAGCGCACCTGCTTTGCACATGCGCGCAGCGCGCTGCCTGCACCACAGAGATCACGCACCACCTAGTTTTGTAGTACGTGTGTTGACCGATGGGGGTCCCCCAGAGCTGTCAATCTTGTAGCGCGTGAAAGCGCTACCAATGACAGCACTGGGTTTCATTTTTTGGCCATTCCCCGTGGTTCCTATATAATGCTGGGGTGACGTCAGTGACACGCGGCGGCCCTGTTCTTGAAAATGCTGGGGGTGACTCACACATGCACTCTCCTTTTTTGGCGCGTGTCGGGACTCGGAACAACAACGCTGGATGGCCGCAATGAGGCAGAACAAGGTAGATACTAACTCAGGGAAGTGGAAAAGCCCGTAACCGAGACAAACTCCCACGGGTTGGAGGCACAAGATGGTCATGGAAAACCAGGCTTCCCGTCCTGTGTATCTGGACATAGGGGAGTGCTCGGCTGAGGGGCAGATTGGGCGAGATGAGCAGTGTCCCATGCTAGAGCTCGGACTATTCTCACTGCCTCCTTTGACTGTGCGTCTGGGCACCTCACGCACCGCCCTGCTGGCCATCGACAACCCCAATGCTGAACTGGTGGATGTTCAGGTGGAGCGTGTACCAGAGGAGCGAGGCTTCAGTCTGGAAGAGCGCAACTTTTTGATGCAAGTAAGAGCTCACCATCACAACGCCGGGCGGTGCTCTGCACGGTACGTCCTCATCCCTTACCATAGATACCCTGCCGAATGCCTCTCATATTCCTGCCAAAGTGACCCTTACTTAGGTGTCTCTCTTCCTCGCACTCTGTCATTGTTCAAAAATTGTTTAAAGCTCTGTGATATTTACCAATCAGATAAATCTTTCCACGTGAAAGGGTGGGGGGTTAGAATATGGAGTCTGGCTTCTTCTGTGTGACCTAGCTGTGTTGTTGCTGGTATTAGTTAGTAATGAGCAGATTAAATAAGAAGTGGGTAGGTTGTTTAAGGAAAAACTGGCCCTGTCACGTTCCATTCATGTTTGAGCTTGAGTCAGGGTCTCGCAGCCATACTTGCCTTCGTTTGAGGGCAGGAGAACAGCGAAACCGGAAAACTAGACTGTTAAAGGGCCATGAAGACAAAAACTTGAACTAAGATTACTTTGTAAATACCGGAAAGAGAAAGTGGCTTAAATATTAATTCCAAGAGTGAGATACAGAGCAAAGCTCTTACGTTTTGAATATTTTTAGGGCTACCAATTAGCATGCATGATGACATCACAGGAAATTATGTCACACATTGTTTCACGTGAATGAGAAAGTGGAAAAAAAGTACATCAGTAAAATGGGGAAAACAATAAAAATAAATGTAAAACGGATTAAATAACACAAATCGTGCTAAACAGATTCCAGTTTACACTTGCTTATAATATAAACTATATGCAGCTGTCCAGATTAAATGTCGGACATATATTATCCCCTGCTAGTCTAGAAGGTCTGTTGTGTTCACAACAAGACGGAGGTCCTCATCCTGGGATCATCACCCTCTGCCTGGGACGACTCCTGGTGGCCCCCGGCCCTGGGCACCGCTCCCAAACCAACAGACCACGCACGCAACCTGGGCTTCATCCTGGACTCCTCCCTCTCGATGACCAGACAAGTCAACGCCGTCACATTTTTGTGCTTCAACAACCTGCGCATGCTCCGCAAGATCTTCAGATGGATCCCCACCGAAACCAGGAAGACCGTCACCCAAGCACTCGTCACCAGCCGACTGGACAACGGGAACACCCTCTATGCTGGAACCATAGCCAAACTTCAAAAAAGCCTCCAACACATCCAGAACGCCTCCGCACGACTCATCCTGGACATCCCCCGACACAGCCACATCACCGGACACCTGAGAGACCTGCACTGGCTCCCCGTCAGCAAGAGAATCACGTTCAGACTCCTCACCCACGCACACAAGGACTTCCATGACCTGGGCCCCAAGTACCTCAACGACCGCATGACCTTCTACACGCCCACCCGCCAGCTACGATCGACCAGCCACGCCCTCGCCACCGTTCCACGCATCCGCAGAGCCACCGCCGGAGGAAGATCCTTCTCCTACCTGGCAGCCAAGACTTGGAACTCCCTCCCCACCCACCTTCGTCGAACCCAAGACCATCTCTCCTTCAGGAAGCAGCTCAAGACCTGGCTGTTCGAGCAGTAACATTTCCCCTTCCCCCAGCGCCTTGAGACCCTCCCGGGTGAGTAGCGCACTTTACAAATGCCGTGATTGATTGATTGATTGAACGCATCCCCTGCTATCAACGGAAGGGTCGGTGGAGGGCTTCGCTTGTGATGGGATGGCTTCCATCAGCAACTGCAGCTCATAAACTCTGTTAGCAGCATTTTAGAAGTCCGGCTGTAGCCCTTCTCACCATGTGTTACATTTTACAAAGTGTGATTGAGAGGTCAAACTGACTTCCAAATGTGTGAAACTCACTCACAATGACTTGATGCACTGACCTGGGGTATTTATCCTGCAGATAGACCACAGTTGGTAATATTGTAAAAAAATATATATCGCAATTTGGCAACTGCAAACTATAATCTAACTATTTGGGAGGTTAACTTTCATATGAGTAGTAGTGCTGCTACTTTAGGAGACATCTTGGTTGTACACAGGGAGCGTATGTCTCGACTAATCAATTCAATTTCAAGTCTTTATTGCGATTTTCATCATAAAAGACAACATATAGAATTGAACAAGTATAAAAAGAGGATACAAATAGACAGTGGAGGACCTGAATCACATCATATACAGCAGAAATGACATAGACAGCAGCGGTAGGTTAATAAATATTAGATAAAAAGGAAAAATTCAATTACCAATAAAATAACAATGTAACAAATATTTCATATTAAAATTCATTATTAATAAAATAACCATATTATCCATTGAGGCGTAATTTGTGAGCGCGTATAATCCAAAACCAGTGGAGAAATTTTGCAACGCCAATAGTCACAGATTGTGAGGTGTTAGTTTTAAGGCACCGCAAGGCCTCAACACCCGTTTTAAGACCTAAAATTAAACAGATTGGTTTTAGCCAGACCCGCCTAGGTATTCTATACTCCGGACAAATAAATAGGACATGTGCTATGCTTTCCCTTTGAGCAATGCAGAAGGGGCAGTCCGGTTTGAGGCCTACTCGCCATTTAGCTACAAAACAATTGACAGGGAGAGTTCCCACCCTGAATTGATGGTATCGGTTCCTGTCTTCTGCAATTGTAATGCAGTCCCAATAAATTTCAAAGGAAGGGCTGTCCTTTTCATCCAAAAAGTCCGAAGTTAAAGACGGGCCAATGCTTGAGCCAAATCTGGTTTCAGTAACTACTCGCCAGTAATGTTCTTTTAGAATTTTTCTGGGGGGAAAAACATGTAGTGTAGGTTCGTCCCATAAACTTGCTAGGCCCATAGCACGATAGAGTAACCTGACCTCCCTCATCCATACAATCTTATGCCCCTTATCAGCCCCTCTAACATCCAGAAAAGCCCGGCCATACTCAGAGAGTTCGGGAGTCACCCAGAGCCTTCTCCAATAGGCCACTGGGCGATAGCGTGCAATGTCTTCTAAAAAGGAAACCCCCATATCATAATAGAGGGGTATGAGGGGAGTGGATACTGGGAGGCCGGTAATAATACGTAAAAACTTGCTTTGGGCTCGAGTTAATTTGGTAAGATCGGTGTGACCCCACAGTTTTGCCCCATAAAGAATTGCCGAACTTATCTTGGCATCATATATTTTGAGAGCTGGAAACAAGGGTCTAGTATGGGACAGGTGAAGCTCTTTGATCAATGCACCCGTTAACTGTGCATGCTTAGTTAATGCTTGATCAATATGCGGTTTCCATTCTAGCTTCGACGCAAGGGTGATACCCAGATATGAAAAAACATTAGTCTGTTCTAACTTGACTTTGTTCATAAACACTGTTCCTCTGACATGTTTGGATTTGTGCAGGATAATAAATTTGGTTTTGGTTACATTGACAATAAGCCCATGATCCTTGCAGGAAACTTCAAACATGTCAATAGCTTTTTGGAGTCCCTGCTGTGTTTTAGAAACTAACAGGGTATCATCTGCAAACATCAACAGGGGGATCAACTTGCCATCCAACTTGGGGGCATCAGTGGGAGTATCCTCAAAATACTTGATCACCCTGTTGATGTATAAAGAAAATAGAGTCGGAGCCAAGACGCACCCTTGGCGAACACCCCTAGCAATTGGAAATTTGTCTGTGACGTTACCTGATTGACTCCATCTGACTTGGGCAAAATTATCCTCATGTAATTTCATTAAAAATATTAAAATGTCTAATGGCATGCCTTGATCTTTGAAAACTGTTCACATTTTTGCTCGAGGGACTAAATCGAAAGCTGATTTGAGATCGACAAAGGTTGCATAAAGCAGACCCTCGCCCAATTGAACCACCCGCCAGTAAATTAACAGAAACCTCAACACCTGATCTATCGTACTTGTGTGACTGCGAAAGCCGGCCTGAAGTGGTGAGAGAACTTCCTCCTCTTCGATCCATCCTTGGATCCTTGTTAAAGCAATCCTGGCTATCACCTTCTGCATGCAGTCGATCAGGCTTATAGGTCTATAATTGCCTGGATCAGAGCGCTCACCCTTCTTAAAAATCGGGATGATCTGTGCGCCCTTCCAGGTATAGGGTATGGGTGATCCTTTGGATATAGAGTTAGCTAGACACATAATATAAGGTGCCCAGAGTTCCTTATCATACATGAACAGGTCAGCCGGGACTGAGTCTAAGCCAGGCGCTCTACCTTTGGGGAGGGAATTCAGCACCTTGTTCACGTCATTTAAATTGAAAACCAGGGGTACTATATCCTTAATTGAGGAAGTAGTTAATAAGCAACAATCCTCTTCTACTTCCATAGGTGCAAACTGGGATGCGTAGTGCGAGACCCACAAATTTGGTGGTACAAAATTAGTGGGTTCTTCTCTTTTTTTACCCCTTCCCCACCTGATCAGGTCCCAGAAGGAACACAATGATCGTTCTTTACTGGCAGAGTGAAGATCCCTCCAATAGTCCTGGTCCCATGCTCTTTTTGCTTCATACTGGACTTTTTTATACACAGCACGAGCATTCCTGAAGCAAACAATGTCTTTAGTTTTTACGGCATCTGACAGGGACTGGTATGCAATCCTACAGGATTTCCCATACCACTGATTTTCCTTTCTTGGTGGTCTATTGGGTCTGACGTGCGTCTGCTTAGTAAAGAAAACACTAAGTTGGTTAAAAATTGTGTGTGAATAATATTTATGTTACCCAAATCTTCCTTCTGAGCAATACAGTTTTGTAAGGCATTAGTAGCATCTATGGTTAGATTTCTAATAGTTAAAAGCTGCCTCTCATTCCCCAGACAATTAGCCCATTTGACACGCCTTAAATCATTGGTTATAACAACTTCAGCCTTTCTCTGGGAAGACTCCTGACTTTTATTTGTAATTAATTGGAAAGAGAGGAGTAGAGGGTCGTGGTCACTCTCCACTCTTGCCACCACTTCCATATCCTTGATTCTAGGCCAATGCTCTTTGTTGGTAAGTATATAATCAATGCGGCTTTTACGAAGGCCATTGTCAAACGTGTAAGCCCCTTGTTTATCGGAGGCTGATCTGCCATTTAATGCGCGAAGCCCTTGGCCAACACAGAGAACTTTAAGCTGTATTGGAGCCTCCGTCCATTTCTTAATTGGTAAGAGTGTCAAATGGGGAATATTCCATGCACTATCCTCATCATAGGTAAGGTCTATGTCATTAGTGTCCAGGGGTTCGAAGGAGCAATTAAAATCACCCGCTACTATGACATTGCCATCTCCGGAATATATGTCCAGAAGCTGATCCAGCTCCTCCACAGTGTTCGACGATTTGCCCCCTGGAAGCCCTCTGGCGTAAACGTTAAAAACATAAAGGCCCTTTTGACCTGGACACTGAACAAGTACAAGTAAGATGTCATTACTTTTAGTGTCTAGCTGGGTCAAATTGTACCCACTATCCTGAAAAAGTTCAAAAAGTGTGATGAGGTTTCCACCAGTGATCCCTTAGTGCAAGAAAAGTGTTAATAGTAAGTGAAACAGTTTGAAGAACTAAAAGTGCAAACACTGAAAAAAACAAACTGTAAATAATTTATTCTACTTTCGGGAAAATGCAGGTGTATGAAATGTTCTGAAAAACAAGAAAATAGAACTGGTCTATTTCAGAGTTTAGGGTTTTTGAAATCATGTTTCACACTGATCCTCATAGGAACAGTCCTGCCCGAACTGTCTGGCCAGGTCCTCTCTGAACCGGAACCCAAGCAACCTAGGAGGAGTCTCGGCCTAGTTAGGGCTCTTCAGCCAGGTATTGCATGGTTCCAGTGGCACAGTGAGCCTAGGATGAGCATCACACCTTTCAGTTAGCAAATATTGGAAGTCTTGTGATGTACTGTTAATTTATTGTTCCATACACATAAGTGGCAGGTTTATGTATGCCTATGGCTGGCACTGCTGTGCTTACAGTATGCCAAGGTGTGGTATTTTAATTTTTCATGTTTTTACGGTTTCTGTCCACCTGCAAGGGGCAATATGGTGGTGGACAATCTATTTGTTGTTTGCTCTTAGGCATACAGTTTTTTTAATGTAATTTCAAGATCAAAATGGCAACTTAAAAATGCAGTACTAATAGGATCTGCTGTCTGAATTACTCACACCAGCAGTTGGACAAACTGAACACATTAAGCTCTTTGATATTGTTCAATGTCAGTTAGCCCCTTATTTTGGTGGAGATGCATAATTTTTTCTGGAACAGTGTCAAAATATGTTTAAAATGATTATCAGTTTCTTCTTACATATCCAGAGCATGTAAACATACATTACTGTCTCTAGGGGCAAAGAAACTTCATAAATAATATTGTAAAGTGTAATAAATTGGGTTATTAGTTGAGAGCAGTGAAAGCCCCACTCACTCTTGTAAATAAATTCTTTAGCTTCGACTGTAAATTCACAAACACTGCAGTTACCGCATTTAAAGTGGCCTACCACTAGGGGGCATTAGCCATAGATCATTGAGCAAACAGTTACTCTTAGATGGGGGAAGACTGGCTCTGACTAAATGACCTTAAATGCTCTTGTTCTTACTGAATGCAAAAATATCTCTCAAGTGTAAAGTCTCCTGCGGTCAATACATTCCAATGTTTCAAAATAATTTTTTAGTTGGTTAGATACACGGGAAAGTGTAGTTACACATACTAGTCTATCTGTGCCACTTTTCTCTTTCAGAGTAAGCAATGCTTCTCTGGGACAGTACTAAGACCTTTTCGCCAGATCTTTTCACTAGTTTCTCTGGGTATCCCCTGGGCAGGTGCTTCTGTGATAATGTCTCAGCTTCATTAAAGAAATCTTGTTTGTACATACAGTTTCTTCTGATAACAAAAATTGTGAATAAGGGAGTGAGTCCCGTAGTGCTCTGGGTTGATGGCTAGAATGCTAACAGGGTATTTCTCTCTGTGAGTTTATGATAAAGGGACGTGTGCAGTTCCCCAGCCTATGTTTTAACCAACAAATCAAGAAAGGATACCGGCGATTTACTCTAATAAAGAATGAATTAGATGCCTTTGCAAATGGTATTGAGCCAAATGAAAAAAATGGTAAGTGTGCTTTCATCACCATGGCAAACACAAGGTGATGATGGATGGAGCGCTGAAACATTTCAGACATTCACCCCCAGTCACAGATCTGGGTTTAATCCATCATCGTTCTTTAGCTCACTTTGCCACCCCAGTCCAGACACAGCTTTATGGAAATGAGCCTTGACCCTGTGCCTCATGGGAACAGTCCAGCCCGAACTGCCAAGCCATGTCTTCCCTGGACCGGAAACAAGAATCCTGGGACCGGTTTCGGGCTAAGAGCCCTCATCAGCCAGGCTAGCTTGAATCCAGTGGCAAGGTAAGCAAGGGACCCACGTCTGGGCATACCCTGCCACCTTAGGGCAAACAAAGCAAACACAAGGAGATGATGGACAGAGCGTTGAAACTTTTCAGACATTGACCCACAGTCATAGATCTGGGTTTAATCCATCATCGTTCTTTAGCTCACTTTGCCACCCCAGTTCAGACACAGCTACATACAAATCAGTCTTGACCCTTTGCCTCATGGGAACAGTCCAGCCCGAACTGCCAAGACATGTCTTCCCTGGACCAGCAACAAGAATGCTGGGACCGGTTTTGGGCTAACAGCCCTCATCAGCCAGGCTAACTTGAATCCAGTGGCAAAGTGAGCAAGGGACCCACGTCTGGGCATACCCTGCCACCTTAGGGCAAACAAAGCAAACACAAGGAGATGATGGACGGAGCACTGAAACTTTTCAGACATTCACCCCCAGTCACAGATCTGGGATTAATCCATCATCGTTCTTTGACTTAGTTTGCCACCCCAGTTCAGACACAGCTCCATGCAAATCAGTCTTGACCCTGTGCCTCATGGGAACAGTCCAGCCCGAACTGCCAAGCCATGACTTCCCTGGACCAGAAACAAGCATCCTCGGGCCGGTTTCATGCTAACAGCCCTCATCAGCCAGGCTAGCTTGAATCCAGTGGCAAAGTGAGCAAGGGACCCACATCTGGGCATACCCTGCTACCTTAGATTGAACAAAGCAAACACAACAAGATGATGGACGGAGCGCGGAAACTTTTCAGACATTCACCGCCAGTCACAGATCTGGGTATGCCATATGAAGAAAATGCCACCAATATAGCGCTTCCATACAAAAATCTGACTACAAATAGGGTTCAGGTTAGATAAGATAACGTCAGTTTCTAGATTATCCATAAACAGATTGGCAAAATTTGGGGTGAAGACTTCTGATAAAAGTCGTTAGTAAAATGGAAAAATTTAATTGTCCGTATCAATTTGTGTAATTCAATATTAAAGAATGTGGGTACTTGGTGTGGTCATGCTCTTTTATCAAGGGTTCTTCTGATGACCTCAAAACCTTCCAATTGCGTAATATTAGTATATAAAGATTTAATATCCGTCGTACCCAAGAAGGAGACTTTCTGGTTAAAAGGGAAATCCTCAATCTGAGTTATAAGGTCCATAATGTCACCTACATAGCAAGTGGTATTGGGAACAAAGTCTTTGATTAAAAAAAAAATCAATGTACCTTCCAATTGGTTCATATATTGAATCACAGCCAGAAGGTATAGGACTACCTGGTGGTGACTCAGGGCTCTTATGTACTGATAGAGCGTCATGCGATTCTGAAATTTGTAGGGGTGCATCATATTCACCGTTAGTCAGCACCCGCATATTAATCGATGTATGCTAAGTATGCTATAGAAATGTATTATCAGAACTCATATAACATAGGGGTGATTAGAAATGTAATAATGCTTTTGTGAAGATCAACGTTGCAAGTTATTGTGAATGTATTTAGCAAATGCCTAATGATTAGGTTTCGTGCAATGCAATGTATCAGGTTAAACGCGTGCTATGTAAAAGTTATACGTGTAGGTTGCTTATTCACACATATGAGAATAATGAACTAATGCTTAGAGTGTGATTTGATAGTGTGTTTAACGTTGTAAAGGCTTGATCGCATATACATTAGAAGAGAAGGACCTGTTCATTTTCTTATGTTAGCTAATATTGTAGGCCGAAAATGGTTTCCTTGGTAAAGGCTTTGGGTTGCAGGGAAATGTAAAATCTTAAAGACGAGAATTGTTTTTTCTCGTTCCCATGTTTCTGTTACAGGTGCAAGGACATTTAGCTCGTTAGTGAGACTAGGTCTTTGTTTTAGGAGTTAGGATGCTGCGAGAAGCCAACAAGGGAGTACAAGGGAATGTGGAGATGATACTTTCAGCGGAGAAGGTGCCTGGGACCCAAGGTCAAGCTAACCGTCGTTGGATTCCTTACAAGTTACTGGAAAACTACTGGGAGAAGACCTGGCCGAAGAGGTGTGCCAAAGGGCGTGTTCTATGATTTTGGGGTTTTGTATTAGGGACAGTGCTCTGTGGGTTGAGCAGTTGAGGTTTAGACGGGAAGCTAGAAGGAGCATCTTAGATCGAGCTCTGACTAAGTGAATGTACTTCTTAGGAAGTCTTCACTTCTGACACCTTTTATTTTCTTGCCTGGGAGGGTAATGCTAAGTAGGGATGTCACTTTAGAGTTAGAGTAGGGATATACTAACGTTTTTCTTTTTAGACTAATGATTCCTAATGTGGATATTGGATTAACCATTGCTTTCCTTGTATTGAGGTGTCTGTATGTTCAGCTATTTTTGCTTGTAATAAAATCCTTTCCAAATGAAATCAAATTTTGGTGATTATGTTCTGATAATGATATTTCGTCCCCTCTACGCTATTTAGCAGATAAAAAGATCCTGGCGACCTGAGAGGATTCTTGGAGATAACCAGGTAGGCAAGAATCCGGTCCTATCCGTACTTTAGGTAAGGTGTAGACTACTGGGGTCTGGGGGTTCTTAGTATTAATAAATACAAACTCATCCTGGTTCAGGAATCCTTCTGTTTTACCTGTATTGGCAGGATCAGTAATCATTCCCTGAAGCTCTTTAGTGGGGTCTGTAGTTTGTTTCAAATAATGATAAGTATTGGTAAATTGTCTAGTGATTTCCATTTTGATTGGTTAATACTTTGCACCTCTATCCCACCTCCTTTGTCAGCTGGTTTAATAATCATGGAACTATTTTGTTTAAGGCTTAGTTATTCCATTTTTTCTGGCACTGAGATGTTATATGGTGTAAAAAGCCTTTGTTATTCAAAGTCTGAAATGTATTTTGGTAAGACAAATAGTGTGTATTTTCATTTGGATCGAATATAACTGCCTGAGTTGTTTGTTTTTGGTCTGTCTTGACACTACTAACTACTCTACTTAATTGTTAATAAATGCAGTTTTCATTTGCGTATGAAGATACTATGTCATGTTTAAATTTATCGAATTATTGTAAGTGTGACTGTTGTTTATAGGGACCGTTGTTCCTATAAAATATTATGTACCCTTGCAGACACATGCATCAACCATTTTTGAGAGCGCAAACGGTGCAATTTGCATAAATTGGTTGTTTGCGGCCGCAAAAAGGGCATTTGCGATGCATCAAGGTTCAAGGCATTCGCAATTTGAGAATTCGCAATTATTTGCAATTTCTCAAATTGCGATTGCATTTAAGGAATCGCAATTTGCGATTGCTTAAATGCAATGCAAGAACCACTTTAGAATAGTGATTTTGCTGATAGGGGGCGCAAATTACCATGAAGTTGTACTTGATGGTAATTTGCAAAAACTTAGAAAAATGCACTTTAGTGCATTTTTCAAAGTTTCATGTTGCGCACACACATGCCCTTGGGGCATGTGTGTGCGCAACATGGGTGCACATCACTATTTCAGGGATGCAACAGGATGTCCTTTTGACACCCTTGCACCCTTGAAATTGCATGCGCAATTTGCGATTACCTATTGGTACTCGCAAATTGCGCATGCAATCTCCCATTCATTCCTATGGGCCTGTAGGCCCATAGGAATGAATGGGGAGCCATTCCTTAACTGCGACTCGCAACTTGAGAGTCGCAATTAAGGAATTTGTAGGAATCGCTATTTTCTCAGCAATTCCTACATGCACAGGCATTTGCACTTCCTTATTAGCGAATCCTTATTTTTCGCTAATGAGGAATCGCAAATGGCATCTTTGATACATGTGGATGTTGGTCCCCATGCATCTTCGGGGTATCCCTTGTGTCTTTTGTAAAATATATGCATGGCACTGAGAAACATTCACCAATGCAGGCTGCAGCTGAATACGATTAAAACACATGTTGATGAAGGAACTTTTAAAAATCCAGGGTAATAAAATACAAGCAGAAAGAGTGATGAAGTCTTCTGGATATCAATCTAACTTTCTCCGTCACTTTACTTAAAAGTGTGAAACACAACTTTGCAAACAATTATGTGTTCCTATTTACAGTTTTCCACGTGGAGTAATTTCGACGACTCCGTTGTATACATGCAGTTAGCAGATTCGTACATTCTGCCACGAAAGAGAAAAATAAAAGAATTGACTGTAATGCTAGATGAAATGAAAGCTTTTAAAACAATACAATAAATTATGCATTGGAGATATGCCTTGAAAATGTCTCGGTGTCTATTCAATTTTGTAGGATATTGATTTTTTGAGATTTGAAAACATTTATGAATTGTATTTGTTTTGCTTCGCGAGATCGGAAGCCGTAAAATAACCAATATTTTTGATTGAGCGGTTTGGTGGACCAGAATGTCACAGATAAACATTAGGCAGTTAACACTGCAATAACATTAACACTGCAGTATGCCTGCGTATACATTTTCATCGCCAGCCAGACATAGGGGGATTTTCAGAAGCAGGAGGCATAATAACACAAAGATACTGCTTATTTTAAATCTAGAAATATGTCTAGAAAGTTTAGGATTTCTTTTCTGACCATGCAGCAGTCCATAAAACTGACCCACCAGACCATAAAACAAACTCATAAGCAGCAGAATAAACGCCAACTCACTGACTTATCAGACAAGCCTTTCTGGCACTGACAGATTGCCCGACAGGCCAGGGCACCCCTGAAGCCAATGCATGAAATGGGAAAATATGTGTACACACTTACCACAAGCGACAAAAGAAAAAGGTGTCTGCCACACAGCAATCCATGACTCTGTTGTGGTGTAAATACCTCATTAAACACAGTCACACTTTTAAGCATTAGTGTGTAATAATCAGGCACAGCCACCCCAAAGGCGAGTCACACTATCAGACACAGTACGCTATCACAGTGAACACCATTTGGCGCAATCACCCAACAAAACAAAAACACTCTCATCGCACAACATTATGGAGTGATTGTTCCATCAGATACCCTTCTCCAGAGTCTTGCCTGTTGTTCTCCCAGCCTAATGGAGGCCTTCATGATCCTCCAAGGGTCATGGAGGAACACACTCACACACACATGCCCATGCACACAAGCACACACACGCACACGTGCATACACACATACAAAAAGATGAAGGCACACTTGCATGCACACATGTTCACATTCACACATAAACACACCTTTTGTCAGGAGCCAAGTTTCCGAATTTGCCTGACCTTTGAGCCCCTGAGATACATGCCTATTGCACAGGTGCTTGCACACAGATGCTTGTGTAATGGTGCACAGGTGCTTGTGTAATGGAATACATTTCACATCATAGTCAATATGACATTCCCTCTTTTGCATGAGGACTTGCACTTATACAAATGAGGGAATGCCCCTGCAAAATATTAAATGCACCCTTGCAAACTGGCTCTCAGGATGTGCAGTACCTATGCATTAAATATTAAGTAGCGCGCAATTGCTGTGCTCATATGGGTGACCCTGGACGGAGTTTGCGGAGTTCTGCTACGTGGAACTCCGGGAAGTGGAAAAAAAACTCTGCCGCGCTACGCAGAGCTCCACAAGAGGCAGAGTGCGATAAAAAAATGCCGTTCCCTGTGATTTGCGGTGCCGGATGCCTGTCTGCACTGTGCAATCATCGCTAACAGCACCATGCACAGCGCAAGCGGGCACTGCTTTCCTTTCTGCCCCTCGAGTAGATTTTTACTTGAGCTGCAGCTGTCTCAACGCGAATGGACAGTTTCTCAACGCGAGCGGTCGCGAGGATACGTGACCACTCGTAATGAGAAATCTGACCACCCTGCATTGAGACATCTCTCCGGGAGGTTGATTTTCCACGCTCGTGCTCACAAACTTGATGTTGACGATCACGAAAGAATAAAAATCTCACCGGGAGGTGGATTTTCCTCGCTCGCCAACATGACGTTGATGAATGCGAGCAAGGAAAAAAACTCTGCTCCACGACACGAAGTGGAGTTTTTGGGAACTCTGCGATCTCCCCTTTAACGGAGAGAGCGGAGTTCCCACCCAGGGTTACATATGGTGGCCATTTAAATGAGGGACGTAAGATCCAATGGACCACACCTGGTTTATCCCCATTATACTGTGCTCTTACTCTAAATACAGGCTGGTCTGCTGGCAAAAAACACAGAGCTACGGTTTAGAAATACCACTTTGTTTTTAACTCGTTCTGTCCTGATAAATGACAAAAATATTGATTCCACATGTGACATGAATATCCTCTCAAAAAAATCGCCACTTCAAAAATTATCGAGTGACAAAATGTAAGAGGTAAGAATACTGTTTTTTGTATTTATATACTTTTTTAAAAGTATTACTGTAGATAATAATGATTGCTTTGATATATTTGTATTAAACATCAATTTTTAATTATTTAAAACATATATGTTATCATGTTCATTTTAGATATATAGTTTGTGATTTTTAACATGTAATTAGACTTTTTTACATTTAATTAGTTATTTAATATTTAGTAACGGGTTGTTGGGTTTGTAAGGAAATAGGGCGGGAGGTTATTTAAAATAAACCATTGTTTTTAAATTTTTATTCGTTATTTCACATATTGAACTACTGACTAACTATGCAAATTGATTAATCAGTGAATTATTTTAAATATTTAAGTATATATGTTGATTTTCAATTTATATTTTAATTTTCTGTAATAAATTAGTAATTTATATGTCAGTTGTGGGTTGTTGGATTTGTGGGGGAATAGAGCGGGAAGTTATTTAAATTATACATTTAAAAAAAAAATTTAATTAGATATTTAATGCCAATTACTGTGTTTAATATTATTTCTCAAGTATTTGTATATTTATTATTGGTTTTATTTGTAATTGTTTTGTTTATAATTGTTTTTGTATAATTAATTATAATTGTTGGGGGGTTTGGGTAGTAGGGAGGAAAATGCATTTTGTTTTGTTTGTTACATAATTGTTGCATTTTTAATTGGTTTTTAAATGTTTTATTTAATTATATAGAATGTATTCTGGGTTTTGAATATGTTTTAATAATATTATGTTATTAGGTATTTGCACGCATATTTACAAATGAATAGGATTTGGAAAGCTCCTAAGTACAACACTTTTCATGTTATTGCTTATGTAGGAGTAGGAATCGTAAATGTAACCCCTTTGAAGCCCAACACTTTCCTTACTAATATTTACATTGGAGTAGGAAGTGTACAACTACCCCCTTCAAAGTTACACACTTTCCCTACTGTTGTTTGAATTGGAATGTGAATAGTAAGTCTAACCCCTCCAAAGAATAACACGTTCCCATATTTTGCGTACGGTGGAGTGCAAATAGAAAATTTTAAGCCATCCAAAGTCCAAGATGTCCCCTACTGTTGCTTACTTTGGAATAGGAAATCTAGCCCCTCTAAAGTCCAAAAAGTTTACCACTGTTGTTTAGATTCAAATGGGAATAGTAAATCTAACCCCTCTAGTGTCCCTACTGTTGTTTACACTGGAGCTGGAAAAGTAAATCTAACCCATACAAAACCTAACACTTTCCCTGATTTTGCTTACATTGGCGGGAGAATAGTAAATGTAACCCTTCCAAAGTCAAACACTTTCCTTACTGTTGCTTGCCTTGGAGTAGGTATAGCAAATCTAAGCTCTCCCAAGTCCAACATTTTCCCTTCTGTTGCTTACATTCAAGGGGGGATAGTAAATCTAACCCCTTTAATGTCCAACACTTTCCCTAATGTTGTTTACACTGGAGTGAGAATAGTAAATCTAACCCATACAACGCCTAACACGTTCCCTGATTTTGCTTATGTTGGGGTGGGAATAGTAAATTTAAGCTCTCAAAGGTCCAACACTTTCCCTATTGTTGCTTACATTCAAGTGGGTACATTATTGTATTAAAATAATTGTTTATTTATTGTTTTATATTTCTTAAAGTATGTATACATATACATGTATAGATTTTATTTACATTACTTATTAAAATATTTGAATGTTAATTATAATATTATTTCAATCAATCATGTTTTTTGTAGAGCGTGCGGCTACTAATATGAGTGTCCGGCTCTAACGTTCATTGACCACTAGTCAGTAGAGATTATTAGAAAGCCAGATTGAGCAATCAAGTTATAAGGCTACCTTTGAAGGAAGCTTCATCTTTAGTGGGCCCTCAAATAGAGGGGCAAAGCATTACAGCCAGAGGCAGCTAGAGCCGAGAAAGAGGTGCCGCCCCATTTCTTCCTTTTGGTCTTTGGCACAGCAGCCAAAAGAGCATCTGAGGAACACAGAGTTCTTACTGGAAGGTAATGCGTGAGTCTATTGGCCAGTTAATGGGCACCTGACTGATAGAAGTCTCTGTGGACCAGAATAAGCCCCTTTAATTGAACTCTCTCATGTACTGGCAGCCAGGGCAGTTCTTTGAGGGGCTTATTATTGTGATTGCTTTTCCAGAGATTCTGTAGGAGCCAGGCTGCAATGTTCAGCACCATCTTGTGTCTCTTGGTATGCTGGGTTTCCAGGACAGAGATTTGGTATAATACAGCCATGAGGTTATGAGGGTATGGATTACCATCCTCTGGCAATGGTTAAGGAAGCAGAAACAAAAACGTTTTTAAGGATCTAAGAAGGCCAAAGCACACTCCTGCCACACTGTCCACCTGGGAACCGAAGGATAATTTATTAGCGAACTTCACCCCAAGGTTGTGGACAACCATGGCAGGAGTAGTAGGAGATAGAGCAGAACTTGACCAAAATGCACTTCCCCAAGATGAAGGAAGGGTGCCAAGTACTAATATTTCAGTTTTACTGGTGTTGCATTGAAGATTACTTAAGTGCATCCACTGAAAGCTGGTGACAGACACAATTCAAATCTATTCTGGGCATTGAGATTATTACTTTCTCAGGTAAGATAAATCTGCATGTCATCAGTATAGGATACTTAAAGGTTTGGGGTCAGATGCAAAAGGCAGCATCCAGACTGACTGACACCTGGCAGACAGAAAAGACTCAAACCAGGCCACGGCAGCCCCACCTATCCCAATATTTCTCAGTCATTGTAAGAGGATAGGGTGAGAAACTGTATCAATTGCCACTGAAAGATATAAAAGCAGTAGAGAAACTTGCTTCCCTTGGTCTACTGCTAGCTTGTTGGTATCGGAAACGTCTACCAATGTAGATTCTGTACTGTGTCCAGGACGGAATCACGATTGAGATGGATGCAACAACTGATTGGAGTCCAAATACTTGGACAGTTGGACATTAATCAGTTTCTCTAGTATCTTAGAGAAGACTGGCAGTAGTGTGGTACGCTGTAATTATTCAGGATAGATTTGTCAGCTGAATGTTTTTTCAGAAGCAGGATTACCTTAGCCCTTCTCCAACAACGACAGAGATCAGTGCACTGGAGTAAGGAGTCAATTAAGAGGGAGTTGTGAATAGGATTAATAGCCACATGATTGGCCGCCAAAATATGGGGTGAACAAGGATCATCTAGAGACCCAGATTTACAGGATTTCAGGGCTTTATCAGAGTTCTCCAGTGAAATGGGAGTAAATTCTATCAAGTGGTCGTATAGGTGGTTAAAGCCGTAATAGGCTGGTTCCCCAACCAGTTGATATCTGAGGTATTACCAGACCCTGATACATTTAAGGCTACTCAATACCTTTGATCTTATTGTCGAAACAAATCAGAAAGTTACATGTATAGTTTAGAGGAGGCCTCAAGAGGCTGTGCTAAGTCGCTTGGGTTTGAGGATGTTCTTACTATCTTAAAAACCTCTCTAGGTTTATTGCCAGATATAGTAATTTCACTGGTGAAGAAATTAGCTTGGGCCCTCTCTAGTCATTGATGGTAGATATTTAGCTCCCTTTTATATAGTTCCTGGTCGGCAGGCATGGAGAGCTTTCGCCAAAACATTCAAGTCTTTTGCATTATTGGTGCATTTTCCTGAGTTCCTCATTAAACCAAGGAGCTGAGGGGCATCTTAAGAGGCCAGACCCTACCTCAATGGTTGCGGTGATATCAGCCATGTGATCTAGCCAGGCATTAGCTGCCTGTGCATCCACCTCAGTATCTCCATTCCAATGTGGAGCACTATTCTAAGAATGTACGTGATCTCCTCAGAAGTGGTATTAGCCCAACTTTGATGAGGCAAAGAAGGGGTGGGCCTTCTGTTTCTGGGACGCTGCTTTAATTTCCAGCTAAAGTTGCTTGGTCCAACCAGGCATTGTAAATGACATCTGAAACTTCGACATTACAATTAGAAAAGATAGGGTCAAGATTGTGACTAGCTAGATGAGTAGGTTGATCAACAAACTGCTTCAAAGTCCAAGCAGACATGTTGACAAGGAGGAGACGTTCATGTTGATCTGCAACCTTGTCTAAATGAATAGTCATATCTCCCAGGATAGGGAAATTTGAATTGTATTAAAGATATTTAAGAAGACAGTCTTCTAGGGAGGACAAAAATTCTTTGGCATTGCTGGGGGTCGGTATTTTAGGACTCCTTTACTCAGCGAAGGGGAAAAGCAGAAATCCAAGGATTCTACGCTCTGGAGCTCAGTAATTTCAAAAGAGATACACTTGTGAGTTCGCCTAAAATTTATAGCAACACCTCTACCTCTTTTGCCAGCTCTATCTCAGTGCAATGTGGTGTAACCCTAAGGAATTGCTAGTCTAATATCTGGTGCAGAGCTGTCATTCATCCACGTTTCAGTGAGGAATTGGATGTCTAGATGATCTTCCCTAAGTAAATCATGAATATTTAGTGCATTTTTATGGAGGGAGCATTCATTAACCAATGCTGTCTGAACCGTGAGAGTATTCACAGACTTCATAGTAAGCTTAGGAAGTAGTTGTGTAGTACTTTTAGGCTGATCTCATCCTGGCAACATGGAGGAACATAGAGAGAAGACTGAAAGAAAGGGAGAAGTCAACAGGTCATACATGCCTGAACAAGAAGCACCATGATCAAACCAGTGGATCTCTGCTGAGGAGTAGATTAAGCGCTGACCCTGGCAGGAAGAAAATTGAGGAGCATGGCTGGCACTCAGTGCAAGCCGGGCACAGAGAGGCAAAGACGCTTGCCTTATGCACACCCGCTACATGCATCTGTGTACCAGCTTTCTTTACAGAGGGTAGGGACATCCCCTACCCATAGCTAGACCGCTAACTGATTAAAGATGGTGTCCAAAGTTGGAAAAAACGTCTAATAGACGTGCGGCATGGCCCCCATGCTTAAAGTGGAGTGCAATACCAAAATATGCCCCCAAAGATTATCAGCAATGAATTTGCGTTTTTTTTTAAGTCACGACACACCAGGGAGTAAAAATGTAATAGCGGAGAGGCACTTACGCTCTAAATACAGCGTTTACAGTGCCCAAAGATAACTGCCAAGTTCAACACATTAAAAGATGAAAAGTCCAAAATAAACTTTTAAAATCCAACACAATAATAAAATGACACTTAGCTACAAATTATGCATCCTAATCATGTGGCTCAATAATCATTCTAGCGGGGGTCAACTGAACTAATCCTGAGTCCATGCACCAGCTTTCTTTAAAGAGAGTAGGGACATCCCACGCCCTGCTAACTGATCAAAGAAGGAGGCCAAAGTGGGAAAGAATGTCTAATAGTCTTGCAGCCTGGTCCCCTTGCCTAAAGTGCAGTGAAATAACAAAATATGCCCCCAATGATTAGCAGCAATGAATTAAAAAAATTTCACACTCCTGACACACCAGGGCATGCTCCAAAGTTAAGCCCTTCTGCGCCCGTCAGCATCCCGGAAGCGACCAGTGGCAGTCATTCTACCCTGGATCCACCAGAAGGTAAATCGCATATCTGTCACAGAAAGGACTTACTATTTATTGTAGCCCCTGCCAAAAATTGCACTTTACAACTCACAACACTTACATTAAAGGACGGCTATAACTGTCCTCAATGTGGTTTCCGAGTAAAACCTCTACCACAGGACAAGGTCACCACCTCCTCTTCAAAGATTAGTAAAAGTAATACACAGTTTTCTACAGCTTAAATCAATGTCCGCTCACTGCAGAAACATTCCGTCAATATTATTGACTTCTGATTGAGGAAATTCTAAACATGCAGCTAATGACAGAAACGTGGTTAGCAGAGAGGTCCAACCACACAATTGCCACAGCCATCCCTAAAGTCTATGAAATACACAAAAAGTACTGTTTGAGTGGAAGGGGTGTGAGGTTAGCCATGGTTCATAAAGAAGACTATGACTGCCTGATAATCCCTTTCGATGACCTTGAAGGAGCAGAGGCGTTGGGCTTTTTCCTCACCCTATCTCATCATCAATCGACAGCCTGGTTACTAGTATACTGAACCCAGGGCACTTCAGGACCCTTCTTTAAATCCCTGGGAAATGCCCTTGCTCATCTGTCACTAAGATATGCTTCTTTTCTAATATTGGGGGATCTAAATTTACATATGGACAAAGTAAATGATAGTCAGGTGGCTGCACTACTTGAAACCATGGCATCCTTAGAGTTTACCCAACACATGTTCAGCCCGACACATCAAGCTGGTCATATTCTAAACCAAATTATTTCCAACATCAATAGAAGACTCTATTCTACCAGTTTGGGCAGATCACTACATGATTATGTTTCCTGGCCTGCCTAAGTATATGCGCAACCCCTGACAGTCAGAGTCCCATTCACTTCCAGAGCCTTTAACAGAAGACAGCTTCTGGAGTTTATTCACTCCATGGAAGAAAGTGCCCCCTCTGGCTGTGGCTCAGTGGAGGATGACGCCAGTCTCCTTGACAGAAGGATCTGCAACACTACCTATAAGCTTGTGCTGATTATTCATCTTTGACCATGTCTCTAGTTCACAGTTAGTCTCAGGGAAGAAAAAAACTGTGTAAGACCTTGGAGAGACAAAGGCGGAAAGACTACTATACAATTGACAAGGGCATATATAAGGCAGCTCTCAAAAAATATTGTGAAGAAGTCAAAACAGCTAAAAAGTTACATTTGGAAGAACAGATAGAGGGCGAAGAAAACAAATCAAGGAAAAATATTCAAAGTTGTAAAAAAACATTATGTCTCTGGAGGCCAGTGCCAGATTCGAACACCCTTCCGTGGATTGGTGTGATCAGCTGGCTTCTTATTTTTCAAATAAGATCCTAATCATCCAAGCTGACATTTATTTAAAAGAGGGTGTGATGGACATACTTCAATCTAGCACCTCCACTATAACTAAAACTAATCTTTCAAGCTTTCAGCACTTCCCCTCAGAGGGCTCATTACCAGCCATACGCAACTTCAAATCTGGATCTCCATCAGATCCTTGCCCTCCCTACCTGTTAGCATTATGGGCACTCACTATCAACCCTTTGGCCAATAAGGTGTTTAATGCTTTTCTGTCAACAGCAACAGTATCCCCCTCTCAGACACAGGCTAAAATCGTGCCCCTGCTAAAGAAACCCTCGGTGGACCCTGGAGAGCATTCCAACTATAGGCCTCTATCTCTACTACCTGCTCTATCTAAAGTTTTGGAAAAGAATGTAAATCAGCAGCTTTCCCAGTATCTTGAAATCAATAACCGGCTCCAAACTAGCTAGTACTGTTCTAAACCCAACTTCAGTAAAGAGACGGCGAAAATGAAGGTGCCAGAATATTTCAGAAGTACTCTGGATGCTACTGGGAAGCCAGTTCTGATAATGTTAGATCTGTCAGCAGCCTTTGACACGGTACCCCACTTCAGACTTCTAGCATGTCTACAATCCATCAAGATAGTTGGACAAGCCTTGGTTTGCTTGCCTCCATCTTGGAGGGTAGAGGGCAGGAGGGATGGCTCACCCCTTCTCCTCAGGGTCCCATGAGCTGACAGTGGGAGTTCACCAGGTCCGGCCCTGAGCCCAAGACTATTTAACATGTATATCACCCCACTAGCCCAAATGGTGGAAGAACTGGGGGTGGATGTGATATCATATTCTGATGACACTTAGCTGCTGTTCTCTTGTGGGAGGGGAAAAGAGATCACAGGTGAATACATCAAAGCCTGCCTTACAGCTGTATTTCACTAGATGACCATTCACCAATTATTATGTAACAGACAAAACAGTAATACTATTCTTCTGTAATAATTCCCCCAAAACATGGCGGACCTTCTGACCTGAAGACACCCCCCCATGCCCTCAGGGGGAAACAGTTAAGATTGTGGAAGTCAAATTGGATAATTGTCTGTCCTTCTTACCACAAAATTAAATTTGTGATAGGCATATGTTTTGGCACTCTAAAAAAGTTCTTGCATTTTCTTTTATACTCTGGAAGAAAATCTGCCATTCAAGCACTTATAACATTGAGGCTGAACTACGGAAATGCCCTATATTTTGGACTTCCCAAATACCTGATAAACAAACCTCAGGTGGTCCAGAACATGGCAGCACGTGCCCTCCACTGGATCCCAATAAGGAAGAGAATCTTGTTCTAGTTTTGGTCCACTAGGCTCTTTTATCATACAGGTGCAGGCTACCTCAGGACAAGAATCAGCTTTTACGTCTCCTCAAGAAATTAGAGGTCAGCCAACAGTTTTCAGGCTAGGGTCCTAAAGATTTGTCATACAAGAGCTGGAGGACTTTCCTTCTCCTATTTAGGGCAATCTACATGGAACAAGCTCTACCTTGAGATGTGTTCAGTGGACGTTATCTCTGTTTTTAAAAATAAGCTGAAAACCTAGCATTGTAAGCAGGAATAGATGGTCCGACCATACTCCTTACTCTGGCCAATGAGCAAAGCACTGGGACTTTCCTTGCAGTAGCCATGCGTTATACAAGTCACATTTCATTAATTTAACACAGCGTTTACAGTGCCCAAAAACACCTGCCAAGTTCAACACATTAAAAGATGAAAAGTGGAAAAATAAGCTTTTAAAGTCCAACACATTAATAAAATGACACTAACGGCCTGTTTCCGAGTTTGGCATTATGACCGCCTGAACGCTGCATCCGTGTTGTCTACTGCACCGCTGCACTGGCGATCTACTGCCTGCCATATTTCGAGTTGTGCTGTCTGAAATGCTGACTGTGGCTGTCTAACCAATGGGACCGTGGTGGTCTGCAATGTTGGTCCACGGTCCACCCGCCGAGCATATTGCACAGTCGTACTCATGGTCCCCTAGTCAAGGTTACCCAACGCTGGTTGACCACCAGGGTACGCATGAACAAAAACACCACAACAGATGGATTTAAAAGCTACACACCTGATGTGCTTTGGCAAGTGGACACACCTGCAAATCCCCCTATAAAATGTACCTCATCCCTGACCAGCATCAGTTGCTTCACAACTGCAGCACAGCAAGACAGACATTTTCTCTGCTACCCATTTATATCCTCCCATTTAGCACTCTCGACCACCTGTAATTTTTGTTTTGCCCCTTTTTACCTCTACCACTTGTTTGTTTTTTATTCATATACTCACTTGCATTTCATTTTTTCACCATGCCTGGAAAAAAACACACTTCACTGAGCAAGAGTTGACAGTCATGGTGGATGAAATCATTAGAGTAGAGCCACATATTTTTGAATCCCAAGTCCAGTATTCTACTCTTGGTAGGAAAACTGAAATGTGGGACAGGGTAGTCAACAGAGTGAATGCTGTTGGTACCACCCTGTGGACACAGGGCAACATTAGAACGAGGTGAAATGACCTCAGGCTGAGGGTGCTTACCAAGTACAACAACCACCACCTGGAGGCTCACAGGACAGGTGGTGGCCCTCCCAGCACACCATTACAACTCTTTACTTGGAAGGAGAAGGTCTTGGCCAACCTGCATTCTGAGGGCTCGACAGGAATAGAGGGGATAGTGGACTCTGGTAAGTTACACTTCAACAACTGCGACAATACCACAATGTCCTGTTTGCTCTCAACTCTCCTTTTGCTATTGTGCTCTCTAACAACTTTCAAAACATGCAATACTCAAAGTATCTGAAATGTTGGTTTATCTATGGCAATATGTATTGCCACATATAAGAGCACATGTATCCAACTCCATGACTTGCCACGTGTTGCAATGCTGTCTGTAAGTGCATTACATTAAAAATATCACTCCACGACCCATGATATGTGTTACAATGTAAATCTATGGCCCATCCCAAATGCATGTTGCCAACAGTTATGTTACACTAACCGCTTGTCAAGTGTTGGTAAAGTGAGATTGAAGTGACTACAACTACCATGAGGCCCTCTCACTCCAACTCTAACCAAGATACTACACTCCTTTTGCCCCTTCTCACTTGTCTGCCATGTTACTACTGATCTTCACTAGTCATGCAGCTTACCATTTGTCAAGTGTTGGTAAAGTGAGATTGTAAAGCTATCACTACTACCATGAGGCCCTGTCACTGAAACTCTAACCAAGATGCTAGAATCCTATTGCCTTTTCTCACTTGTCTGCCATGTTACTACTGATCTACATTTATCATGCAGGTTACCATTTCTCAATTGTTGGTAAAGTGAGATTGGAGTGACTACAACTACCATGAGGCCCTGTCACTGTAACTCATCATCATCAACATCTTTATTCAGATTTATGTTCAAATCCATAAAAAAGGCAAAGATCAGTATTATACATAAAAGTGGCATATATCTTCCACAAACATAAAGAAATCATAAACAATAGTTTATGAATTTAAAGTATTAATATCAACGTTCAGGGGCTGGTCAGTAAGTAATGCAAACTACATGGTTCCAACTTTAACATGATTCCAAAGGGGTTATTTATATACATTAACAAACAATTTTTCCTATTGAAAACTAATAAAACAGTGGGGATCCCTGTGCCAACAACAACACCTCCCACCACAGCTGCAAAGCACAGCCAACTACTGCCCCCTACCCAGTGCAATTAGCACAGTCAGTCCCATCCTGTGCACCCCAGTCATTGAGGAACCACAACCCAGTGAGAGGGTGCAGTACTGTTTGCCAAAGTTACAGGGCAGTGGGGAGCAACTGTGGGCCCGCAGAGTGAGCCCACTGAGGCCACAGACACCCAGGCTGCCATCACCCAAGTCCAGGGAGTCTTCCAGGACTCCTAAAGTGTGGGCCAGATATTGACTGAAATCAGGGAAATTAAGGAGCTTCAGAGGGACACATACAAGGAGGTTGCTGCCATCCATACCAAGATGGCCGGCATCCACACTGAGGTGGCTGGCATCCACACCGAGGTGGCACACATTCACACTGAGGTGGCCTTCCTGGTTGGGGAGCTGCAGGATATCAATACTATCCTCTGCAGGACTTTTCCACTTGCATCTATCCCTTCCTGTAGTCCAAGTCCATCCAGACCATCAACATCTGCTGCAACCACAGGAAGGGAGGCCCTGTCAGAGGAGAACATGCCTACACACACCCCTGTCTCAGCAGCTCCAGATCCCCACTCTGGCAAAAAGAAGAGGATACATTGATCCAAAAATCTAAGAGCACAGGATGGCTAGACACCCACCACTACCAGGAAGAAACCTTCACATTAACTTTGTGTACTGTTCATGCCCTCTTTTCCGTATCTGATGGGAAGAGTATGTTGGACTTTGGACTCCTGACTATTTGGACTCTACTACATTGGGTTCATCCACCATGACTGAAGACTTCACTTTTTGCTTGCACTATGTAATTTTAAGTTAATTTCTTGAACTTATCCTTGTTCATTTAATTAAAAACACACATCACCAAATCATTGTCTCCTGTTGCATTTCTCACATATGACAATATGTATGTACTACCACGTGAACTTTGCAATGTCAAAACTAGGGACTTCTGGTAGCATGGATATATTGTATATAAACAATGTCCAACTCTGGATCGCTACCATGTCACAACCACAAATACATACAAATGTCTGGTCTGGGAATATCTTTATTCCATTGTTCAAATCATAGGTTGACATGATGTCAGAAACATTGCAAATAAGACATGATTCCGTTATTTTGTGTCAGTGATGACATAATCAATTGCAGACGTTCGCAACATGGTAGGAGGGGATACATATGACAAAGTACAAAATGATAGGGGGCAATAAATTAGGTCTAAATCATCAGCTGGAGCTATATTGCCTACCTCACAAAAGGAATCCTACATCAAATAAACAAATAAACAGACACATCAGTAAAACAACTTTTCACCACAAGGGTCATTCCAATCCAGTGTTGCTTACATCTGGTTGGTGGAATGTCACAACCAAATGTCAGTGCTGTGCCACAAGCACTTTGGCCTTCAATGAGGAGACACATCAACAGCTACATACAGTTCATATACAATGAGGAATTAGCTAATGTGAAGGCAGGATATCATGAACTGGGCACAACACAACATTGTAGTTCGGGCACGTAATAGCACACATATTGTATTTGGGCCAACAACATATCACAAGGAACACGTCCAAAGGAAGCCAGGTAACTTCCATCCTATCAGTCTGCAAGCTATCCTTGTACCTGGCTTTCTACATCCAAATTCTGGGACAGACATTCCCAGGACAAATCCATGTCCACTTTGTATGTCTGAACAGCATCATATTCCTGCTAACGTTACAACTCTGAAATGTCCAAATGAAGATGACATGATGAAGGTACCTAACACAGACCAACATAGAGAGATTAGCAATGAAAACATACATATATTTCTAGTATGTACATTAACTTCCTCCTCACAACATCACTACAAGAGTTACAAGAATAGTCAAAAGCATCACATTTTGCACCATACTCAAACTCAGGAGAATTAGTATTGGATGAGACCTTGGCATAAGTCAGCTCCGTCATCTTCACCTCATCTTCATTTAGTATTTCTAGGTCCCCACTCGGTGGGTCTTCCTGGCCTGCATCCTCAGCGATGTAAGGCATCTTCCATCGCAGGTCAATGCTGTGGCGTATGCAGCAGGCCATGGTGATCTTACACACCTTCCTGGGTGAGCAAAGGAGGGATCCTCCAATCTTGTCCAGACATATGAATCTGGCTTTCAGTAGCCCAAAAGCCCGCTCCACTTATTCCTGTGTTCTTCCATGGACCTCATTGAAGCAGACTTCCCCAGGCGTTGTAGGATTCCTCTTCTGTGCCAACAACTGAGGCCAGTTGGGATATGCTGAGTCTCCTAGATGGTAGATAAACAGAAGCGCAACATTTAGTTACACACTTTCAGATCATATTACCTGAATTTACCCACACCGAGTTAGAAGAGATCACACTTACCTACATGCCAGGCCCTCTACAGGATTAGTTGTGAAATCAACTGGGGTATGGTGCTGTTCCACAGTATGAACAGTCAAGTGACTGGGATTGATTCAGTTAGGGAACAAGAGGCTGGAATCAGTAATACTCGGCAGGGAACATATGCCTCTTGTAACATAAATTCTACCAACTGTTTACAGCCACAGAATATTTTCTTTATCTTCAGGAAAAATGTCCTTCACTTATTTCATTTTAAACTTTTGAACTGGCAGTACCACTTATTTGGAGCCCGTCTCTTTAGAAACACCAAAACTCACAGTTTGTATTTGACAGTCTCTTTTTTTTTACTTGTCTTTTACTCTTGTTTTAGTTTTATCCAAGGTGATAGAGTTATACAGTCTTAATGATGGGTTTTCTTTACACAAAACGGTGCACAAAATAAATCTGTATACAATATTATGAAAGCAAAACATATAAAACATTGACTTCTATCATCTTGTTTGTAATCAATAGTACAGTCCTACTGCAATCGTGTGGCATGGGGTCTCTAGGAATGCTAAGACCTCTATACAAACTGATTTAAAGGTCCATAGTGAAGAGCTCAGGGAGGGCCTGTGAAATATCTAAACAAGTACAAGCTGTCTAAATCCAGCTTATATGCCTATCATTCTGATGTCTTCAACTCTTCAACATGAGGGATCCCTTGGCCTCTGTGTGGGGGGTGACGACTTGTTTCGACCTTCGTGTGGGGGACATTGAGGATTTTCAGAAGGTCTTCTTCAGGGCTGGGTGTTTTTGTGTAGGACTCTGGAGGGTGGAGAAAAAAGGAAGAAGAATGCGATTTCATGTGGTGATGAATGGTGAACATTAAAAATGACATCAATGAGTCACATGTTGTGAAGTGAATTAAAGGAATTATCCATACATAAATTGTGTCAACAATTTGTCTGGAACTGGGTTCTTGATCTTGGACGTGGGAAACGTCTAGGTGAAGCAGTGGTCTTCTCTTCTTTTGCCTTATTATGGGTTTTCTAAAAAATTAAGTAAGTGGAAGGGGAGGTCATCAGGTCTGGAGGAATTTCGATCTCTCATTGTTGTCTTTGATTGAATTGCACAAAGGCGATCAATCTGCACGTAGGTGTGGGATACATGCAGGGAGGAATTTTTGTTATTATATGGCTACAATTGTTCTGTCGGGGAAATACAATTGCTTTGGGATGTTCACAATATAAATACATTACATGTAGCATGTATCCATGATTTAGGAAGAGAAAAGAACAACACCCAAGCGAAAGTTTCAATCAATATTTTAAGAAGTAACAAATAAATTGGGCTACAATGGTACAATTGAAAGAATTGTGAAAGAGGGGTGACATGTAGAAGTAAATACAGACAATACACTTAGTACACTTAGTATAACGAATAAAGTAATAGTTGGGAAAGTGCGATTTTCGGTAAAGTCCATATGATTGATCGTATACGCCTCCTGTTCATATGTGAATAGGCTTTTGAACTGAGACGTTGCATAGACTCTTAGTATGCGTCGACGTTTCGACCCTATGTAAGGCGCAAAAAAATGTTTTAAGCGTCACGGCGGGTCTTCTTCGGGACGAAGGAATGTATGTATCCCTGCGCAAGAGTCACTGAGAGCTGGAGAGATGTCATTTTCAGCAGATCGTGTAAATCACCCGACTGACTGAAAGAATTAACTACTTGGACTTTTGCCAAACCTCTTTGACTCGTGAGGTCAAACATAAATCGACCCCTTTTTTTGGAAAAGAAGCATAATACACGCGCAGTGATTAATGACTCTTGCGCAGGGCTACATACACTCCTCCGTCCCGAAGAAGACCCGCCGTGACGCTTAAACAATTTTTTTGCGCCTTACATAGGGTCGAAACGTCGACGCATACTAAGAGTCTACGCAACGTCTCAGTTCAAAAGCCTATTCACATATGAACAGGAGGCGTATGCGATCAATCATATGGACTTTACCGAAAATCGCACTTTCCCAACTATTGCTTTATTTGTTATACTAAGCGTACTAAGTGTATTGTCTGTATTTATTCTACATGTCACTCCTCTTTCACAATTCTTTCAATTGTACCATTGAAGCCCAATTTATTTGTTACTTCTTAAAATATTGATTGAAACTTTCGCTTGGGTGTTGTTCTTTTCTCTTCCTAAATCATGGATACATGTTACATGTAATGTATTTATATTGTGAACATCCCAAAGCAATTGTATTTCCCCGACAGAACCATTGTAGCCATATAATACAAATACCCAGGTTCTGAGGGACACAGGGTCACCCCATTATTTTTCATAATTGGGAGGAATTTTTGAGCGGGTGTTTTTTGTGGCTTGTTGTGGTTACTGGCCTGATTTGAGAAGTTGGCATTATGTTAGCATGCTTTGCGTTATCACTCCCTATGGGTTAATGTGAAATACATGCAGGGAGGATTTTTAGAGAGAAGCGGGTGCTTTTTAGGTGGCTTATTACAGTTACCGGTCTGATTTGTGAAGCTGGCCTAGTTTTAGCATGCTTTGCGTTGTCACTCCGCTCTATGGGTCCGTGTTGCTTTTGGGTGTTGGTTAACACCGGTTGTATTCATTGAGCATGCGAGGGCGTGTTCCTTAAATACTCCCTAGTTGGTGCGAGCGGCGCTTTACCTTGCAGCATATGAATCCGGGTTTCTGTCCTGGGTTCTTCAGTTTTCCTCTGCTTCTTCGCGTTGTCCCTTTACTCGACATCAGAGTTTGCTCAGGCGGCCGCTTCTGGGTACCCGTCTTGACTGCTGTTGTCTTCTGCTGTCATCATGCTTTGATGTGGGGGCATGTCAGATGTCTTAGTTTGTTGAAGCCTGACTTCCGGGTTTCCCTATTGGAGTGTCTATCATTCTAAAGTTACCATTTTGCATGTAGTCTAGGCAACAACGACACGCGTCTCCTTATTGCCAGTTGTTGTTATGGTTTCCTTAGTTACGCTTCTCTGCGTTCTGTGTCAATGCTGGGGCCCCATCTGTTCATTTATCACTGGTGGCAAAGACTGAATTTATAGCTTGGGGCGACTGACCTCCCCTGTTGCGGATTTTAAGGTGTGTCTGAAACTTCGACAGGAGTAGATGCGTTTGATTTGTTAATGAAGGGGGCACACGGGGTTGTTTTGTTGTTGCTTTCCATGTGCTCCATAGTTGCCCTCAATCTGCAAGTAGTTGTGATAATCTTGATCCTTCAATTTGTGTTATTATGTACGCTATTGCTGTGCAGATTTGTATCTTATTATCTGTCTCCTATGTCCTATATCTTCAAACTTGGCAGTCTGCTGTTATGCTTTTTGTTTTAGCAGTGGAAGCTTTAGTACTTCCCAGGGGTATATGTGTGGAATCTCTATCGTTTTGACGCCGATGTCATGATCTTCTTGTGAATCACGTTTTGGGGTTCTCCAAACCTGCAGTGATTTAGCAACAATGCAAGAGTTCAGTCATTTCGTTCAAACTATGATCCATTGTCCCTAGCTTCAAAATTAGTTTTGCTTCAAATCTGGCTAGCAGCCTCTCAGTGTCTCTTCCTTTGATCTGTTTAAGGATTGTCCATTTTATGTAATTCAGACCATGATCCTTCTGAATGTAATGATCAACCATGGGGGCATTCTGTACCTTACACCTTATTCGAGATTTGTGCTGGGTGATGCGTTTCTTAACTGGTTGGGTTGTCTTGCTAACATACGCCAGATTTCAAGGACGCATGATGCAATATATAACGTTTGTTGTGTTGCAATTGGTGAACTCATTATGGCTGATGTTTTTGTTTTCATAGTTGAAAAGACTTCCTTCTACAGTGTAGGGGCATACATAACAATTCCCCCATTTATGATGTCCTATTACTGGTGGGCGAGCCAGCATTGTCTGAATCGTTGGCCAATGTCTCTTTATCTGTGTGTTGGCCCGTACCACATGGTCTCTTATGCTCTTGTTTTTCTTCAGTGCAAAGACTGGAATGTCTTTAAACATTTAGATCCCTCTCACGGTATTCCAGTTATTTTTTACTATCTTCTTGATTTCATTTGTCATTGTAGAGAATGTGGTCACACAGACCAGAGGTGTTGCTTTGGATCCTTCTTTCGGGGTCAGGAGTGCCTCCCTCGGTGTGTACCATGCTCTTTTCATTGCCCTTTTGGTTAACTTGCGCGGGTAGTTTCTATCAACCAGTTTTTCAAAAAGGGTTTTGGCATTATTAAAATAGTCTTCTTTCTTCGAACAATTCCGCCTAATTCGCAAGAATTGACTGAAGGGTAGATTTTCTTTCAGATTTGGCTGGTGGAAGCTGGAAAAGTGTAGAAGTGTGTTTCTCTCTGTTTCTTTTGTATAGAGTGTGGTGTAGATGATTCCTTCTTCTTGTCGTATCATCAGGTCTAGGAAGTAGATTTTTTCTTTACTGGCACTCACAGTGAACTGGATGTTGGGATTTCTTTGATTGAGCCAATCTTTAAAATCTTCAAGCGTTTCTTGCTGGCCTCTCCATAGCATCACCACGTCGTCTATATACCTGCGCCACAGAATTATGTGGCCATTATAGGGATTGTGGTTATATATCTATTGATCTTCGTATAGTGAGATGAACATTACTGCCATTTCTGGGGCAAAAGGACACCCCATCGCAGTACTTTTTATTTGTAAATATTGGTCATCATTATATTGAAAAAAATTGTACTTCAGACAGATTGCAGCTAGGTCCACCAGGTATTCAGTTGGGATGTTATGTGGTCTTGTCCTCTTTTCCAGAAAATAGTGCAGGGCTTCCAGGCCAGCTTTTTGCGGAATATTAATATAGAGACTAACAATATCCAGGGTGACCAGGAATTCCTTTTGTTCATCAAAGGGATGCCCTTCCAAGATGTTGATTGCCTGCATTGCAGCTTGCGGTGGAGCTGGCAAGGGGTTTTAAAAAAATGTCAATGTATTTTGCAGGTCTTTCCAGTATCGGATTAACTCCCGAGATTATTGGTCTTCCGGGGTTTCTTTTTGGGTCTTTTGTGTATCTTTGGGAGGATGTGCATTAATGGGGTCCGTGGGATCTCTTTGAGTAGATATGACACCTCTTTTTTGGACAACCAACCGTTGTCTTCACCCTCTTGTATTAATTGTATCAATTTGTTTGTGACCATCTGTGTGATGTCTTGATCCAATTTTTGATAGTGGTCTTTGTTGGCAAGTTCTCTGTTAATTTCGGTTACATACTGTGCTCTCTCCATTAAGACGATTGCCCCACCCTTGTCGGCGGGCTTAATTATCATTTCTTCCAGGATTGTTTGATGATTCAAAAGGAATGTCTGAATAACGTCGCTCTTCCATGATGTGTAGGTCTGAAAATGGGTTGTACACTGGAGCCTGACAGCTCTCCCTTCTCCCAGAGTACCTATGTGAGGAGTAAACGCAAAAATGTATATTGTTCTGTGTGCAGAGTAATATATGTGAAGATTAAGGCAAAAGTCATGTGTCCTAACATTAATGTTTCATGAAGCATCACACATTTTACAACATCATTGTCAATTCTTAAACATCCACCTGTCATCTCCAAGGTGGCCTTCACAGGTATGTAACAGAACTGTGCACTTCATCAATTCAGAAAAATTAAATTTCCACTATAGTGAGGGTAGCATAACTTTTCATGTGAAAAACTGTCAACCACGGCGTACAGTGCGCCATGCACATTTTACCTATGGGCACAGTAATGCACGACACAGTGGACGTTTTGAACTGGACATGACATGGGAATGAAGCATTTCAAATGTAACCATGTTTGCCGTCATTTGTAGTGGTGGTTACGCACTTAACTAACACCAATACAGTGTTGCCAATGCTAACGTGGCGGACGCCTGACCTCCCTAATAGGACATGTCAAGCGCAGTTGCCTTTCACGGCGGTCACAGCCATAGGCTAACGTTGGGGATAGTGGCGGTCTCTGCCCAACGGCTGAGTGCACAGACACTGATGACCACGTATGTGGCATACATGTACACAGCAGATGGAAAAAAATCTCACTTCCCTCCTGACACTGCTGCTATCAACACCTCCTCCATTTTGGCTGCTGCTTGCCACCTCTGGGAGAAATCATGGTATGTACTACAGAGGAGAGGGCCCTTTCCTTCACTCCAGTGGGGCTGGATGCCCTGGTGGGCAAAGTACTTCCCCTGTATGCCAAGCTATATGGCTCACCAAAGAAACAGGTATGTTTCTCAAATGTATATTGACCTCCATTGTACTGCTTCCTTTCTATTCCCATAGGCTACAATATGCCTCTGAGTGTGAGAGTGCAAGCATTATGTTGATTGCATACATTGTGAGGCCCCTACATAGGGCAGACATATAATGGATTATGACGCCCTGGATTTTGTGGAGAGAAGGTCATCATTGGAATGTGTGATAAAGGTGATTTCTACATATCTTACATGCATAGTTTTATGCAGGGCTCAAGTTCATAGTAGCTACATTATTAGTTCTCAAACCACATCATGGCATATGTTTATTGTTATGTATAGGTTTCACACCATGAGCCATTCCTGTATACTGTTATAAGCATTTGAGGATGATGTTAGCCAAGTGTACCATCCCACAGATTCCTCAGCCCACATCAGACTTTATAAAGCAATTATATGGGAGGTAGCTATACCTCACAGACCCCTTCAGAGTGCCACACAACCATATGTTCACATATGAAATTGACAAAAGTTTTACTTTTCTGTATTAAATTGGTGGAAATGTGAGGTTCATGTGGGATAGGTAGCCTCAGTCTGCAGACAACAAGACCTGACTGAGGCAGGAGAACTGATGCACAGAGTAATGTCCCTGTAGACCTGCTGATCCATGGATGTTCACAGAAAGAGTTAACTGTACCATTAGTGGCCGTGATACCTGTTACATGGATAATATGAGGCATGGTGACTGAGGTGATCCCCTGATATAACACTTTTTTCCATTGACCCACAGTGTAAATTGTTTCTATCACTAATGACTGTCCCCTTACTCACAAAGGTCTGTTGGCACTTTTATAATAGTGTTGCTTCCACTGTACAGGTCTATTGCACATCTGAGTCATGCACAGTGTAGATAGTGGGTTACTTTTGAATAGATTTAGAAATGTGAGTCAGCCGCTTCGCTAGAATATTCCCTATCACACTACACGTACAATGGTATGTTGATTGTCATCTCTGTTACAGTGCCACATATGGAAAAAGGGGTGTCCTGTGATGGCAGTATAAACAATACAAACATAATATATTACTTACTAGGTTATTCAAGTAAGTAGTCCACATTTCCATAAAGCCCCCAGAGAGGAAGCTTCCAGTGTCCAACCATGCCAGTTCTTAAATTGTGAACTTAGTCTGAGTATGTTGTATACAACTATGGTTTTTGCCTCTATGGACCATATGCATCAATGCAATAGGCCTGGCAGTAAATGTGTCTGGACAGTCATGCACAGGTAAATTACACTTCAGGAGGGGAAAACGGTGTGTTGTGTGTCATGGTACCTCACATCACATTCCATATAGGATGGTCTTGGCCTACATGATGTTAGTGGGCTGCCTCAGCCAATATAGTTCATGACCAGGTTTGAGGTTAGCCATCAGATGCCCACAAAAGTGTGTATCCATGCTATAGTTGTGCTTATGTAATATTTTGACTCTTGATCAAGTCATGTGCTAGATGTCAACATAATGTGTATCAAGCTGACAGTTATCCTTAAACGTCCAGTTATAAACTGTTTCTACATCTCTTGCATCCATACAGATCAACGCCCATCAGAAGAAGGCCATTTGGAGAACCATTGCCTGGAAGGTGCGGATCCTGGGGGGCCAACAACTGGCATAGTGTCTATTTCAGAAAGAGGTGGGAGGACCTGTGGCGTTGGACCCCGAAGGTCGTGGAGGTCCAGCTGGGGAAGTCCTCCCAACATGGTAGGGGCTCACACAAGACCCTGACCCCCCTGATGGCCTGCATACTGGCGGGGGCCTACCTGGACCTTGATGGGCAGTTGAGGGCCCAACAGCAGTGACAAGGGGGTTAGTCCTGGCCAGAGTTAGTTATACATGTCATTTTGCCAACTTTGAGTGTTACAGACAGGCATTTCACCAACCATATTGATGGAGGCCCATTTGCCCCACACAAGCTGAGTGATTAAAAGTGTAAGTATGGTAGTAGCTGCATGCTGCTGTGCTGGTGCCATTGTTTTTCTGACCTGGAACACAACAGAGTACTGTCCAAATCCAATTATCTTGTTTTGAGCAGACAACTGGCTGAGTGAATTGAGTAATCATCTAATGTTCTCAGTAGATCTGGGTGACAATGTTACCACACATGCAACTGGTCTTGCTTGTGTGAGGAGTGAGGTTCCCCCACTACTGTCTCTCATTTGATGGTGGCCCTATTGCATATGACTTGGCATAGAGCTCACAGTACATGCAGTGACCGTCCAACAGTTCCCATTGGTAAGTACTGGTTATACGGTGAAATGAGAGTGCAAACATCACTGGTGCCATCAGCATTAGTGCCTACATGTTGGCCAGTGTGCATTTGCAGTTGATGGTTCATCTGCAATAGTGTTTCAAAACACTCATTCACTGACTGGTGACAGGCAAGAGGGAGTGAGATGTAGAAACTTACAAGGCAATCTGAATAAGCAATACCAAAGTGTGGTGTCATGCGCCTGCCCATTGGGACTTTAGTGATCACACATCTTAATGTCAAAGATGTTCAGGGACACTCAAAACCTTCAAAGGTGTATAGGCTTGTGGATACACAATCTATGACTGGTGTCATCACCTGTACCAAGCAGGATTGTTTTTTTATGACTATATGGGGTCTTGTGCAATGTGAATTCAGAGTACCTATCTCCCAAAATTTTGGACCTCATTGTTTCAGGGAACATTATATTCTAAATGTGATACATAGCTAAACTACATGTCCATCTTTCATTAGACTTTTCAGGTAGTTGACATATGTTGTGATTTTGAGTCCAAAGTGTCATCAGTGTGCAATCAACATTTGCATGTGACATGGTGTCTGCCACAATAGTAATTGAGGGTACATTGGTGTTGAACTTGACTTTCATGACATCATGATGTGTTATGAGTAATAGTTTGATTTGTGAGACTCTGGGCCCTTGTGTGAGCATTGTGTATATCTCACACTTGGATACATCCTATTTATGTATTTTTTTTTACAATGGTATAAAACAAGTGCCAAAGTATGCAAGGTGGTCAACTATCCTAGTATGGACATAAGGGTGTAGTGTACACAATTCCATCAATCCATTTGGGCCTGTCTGGGGTTATGCCATGAGTATAACCAACTGTTTGCAGGCTATGTAGCATGCACGCTTGGCTCATGCTAAATTTTAAGACTATGGAGTGAAACATGCAGATGTTGTGATATGTGGACTTCTTTAATGTTTTCTGGTAATTTGTGATGGTTAGGTGCGGGGACGCTGTTCCATTAAACTCATGTTACATGCCATTTCAGATACATCCAGGGCAAGCAGAGGAGAAGGAGCTACCATAGGTGGGGACACAGCTGGTCACAGCTGTTTCGTACTTGAGATGTCGGACATCGAGGGACCCAGGGACCAGGAGGGTGTGAGTAGTGCCCCAGAGGACACTCCCAGTGGGACAGACCCAACAGGAGTAGTTACACCTTCATCCTTGTCCACCACCCCCAGTTCCATCGCCACCCTCCTTGTTGTCCCCCCACAAGTTAGTGGTTCCAGCTACCCTAAGAGGGGAGCCGTCTCTTTCATTCCAGGCACCTCATCCCCTGCCTCTGCTAACCCAGTTGCCCTGAGTGAGGAGGCTAATGACCTCCTGAGGTTCATCTTTGTGGGTCAGACTACAGTCCTGAATGCCATACAGCGGCAAGGCACCCAGATGGTTGCCTACCTGAAAGGCATTTATACTGCCATGTCTGCCCTACAGATATCTTTTCAGGCTCTGGCCTCCTCCCTCACAGCACCCCTCCACCCATCCCCACCTTTTACCCCCCTTCTGCTTCTGCCCCTTCCCCATCCACATTCCCTATTCCCTATTCCCATTCTTTTCCCAAGCACACACACACACACCTGAGCATGCACGCACTTAATCAGACACAAGCATCACACACAAACAGAAGACATCAAAAGAACTCAAACATGAAAGCACACTGCAGACACTCACTCCCTTCAACACTCCCACCACCCTCAGCATACCCACAGGTACCACAGCAATACATGCAGAGCCCTCCATAGACACATCCATACCTGCACACACCACAGCAACAAACACTGACCCCTCCACAGACACAACCATACCCACAGACACCACACCAACACACAGTGGTCCCTCCACAGACAAACCCATACCCGCAGACACCATACCAACACACTGACCCCTCCACAGATACAGCCATACCCACAGATACCGCAGCAACACCCTATGACCCCTCCACAACACACCGCACATCTACATCACTACCATAAAAAAACACAAATGCTCACAGTCACCCACACAACAGACACCAACAGAACACACAGTGCAAACAGCAGAATCATCTCATACTTTCACTCCCTCTACCTCCCAACACGACCTCCATCCCAAACACCCTACCCATTTTCCTCCTGAGGATGTCATGTTTGTCTTTGCTCTTACCCCTCCCAAGGTCCCAAAATCCTGATCCCCCTACCTGACCCACCTCGGAAAGTCCCAAAAACCTCTCCCAAACCCCCCCCTTCCATTCCAAAGCCACTTCTGAAAAACAGCCTCCCTACCGTCCTGAATCCAGACCAAACAAGAAAAAACCCTCCTAAAAGTAAACCCATCCCTTCCACCTCCCACTCCACATCTGAAAAACAGCCCCTCACTGCCTGAAACCCAGCCCGAAACCCCCCAAACCCAAGAAGACCCTTCCCAACAGTTGTAGTCACTTCAATATCACTTTACCAACACTTGAGAAATGGTAAGCTGCATGACTAGTGAAAATCAGTAGTATCATGGCAGACAAGTGAGAAAGGGCAAATTAAGTGTGTAACAGAGATCAATAGGTGTATTTTTGATGAGGAGGTGGTGTTATGGAGCACAAAATAGTGTACACATCACTATTACTGAACATAGTTTGCAAACACATGTCCATTTGTGTACAGTGTGCCTATGTAGTACCAGTGTTTTGGTGTAGGAGGGCATCCTACAGATGTATTTTTTAATATTGTTTTGATCAATCCCAGACAGGGTCCCTGTATACATGGAAATTACTTCAGGACCCCAACTCCCTTGCCTGGTCTATGGTGGGGCAATGTTTTACAGAGGAGACTACGGAAACTGGTAGTTGTACGACTTACCAAAGATTTTGTCCGTGATGGAGTGGGTTTTGAACGTGGTAAAGCAGGTAGAGCAACAGCAGGACATGTCCGTTGGGCTCAATAACGGTAGAAGAATATTCCAGGTGAGTACTGGTGAGTTTCTGCCTTATATCCCTCAGTTTCCACCATCTCATATATGGTGTTTGGATCGCCGCGGTCCCGTCGGCTGTTAAGTGACTCGTAATTGGACCAGCAGTTTCACTGGTGGCCCGAGCCTCCCACAACCTCATTGGCACCTTCTGCGGCCATCGCAGTTGGCTGGCAGTGTCAGCCATTCGGCCCCTGTATTTGCAAAGCCTATCAATCCAACTGATAATATGGAGGTCAGACCGCCGAGCTCGCCGTGGTCAGACCGCCAACGATAGTAAGGCGGTCCAAGGACTGCCAAACTCATAATAAGGACCTAAGCTACAAATAATGCCTCCTAATCGTGTGCCTCAATAATCGTTATGGTGGTGGTAGTTTCATATTTTTTCAAAAAAGGACTTATAATGCTGTACATATTAACATTTCGATATTCTTAACTTTTTGGTGATATTCCGTCTCTCAATATTTTTTACTTTATTTTGGTAGTTTACGAATAAAGTATGTAAACTTGATATTTTTGTAGCGTATTTTTTTAAGGTTCAAAACGTTTTTATTGTAGTGCGATTACAAAAAGATAAACAGTGCTCGTTTCATGTAAATGCTTAACAGAGGCTTCACAGAGCCCGAAGGATTTATAGGTGTAAATCACAAAAAACATTATATAATAAACATAAACGAGAGAAAACCTCCCCCCACCCCTCTTCCATTCACCAATTGGCGAGGTATTTCGTATGGTGTTTATTGCCCCTCCGGGATTGCAGGTGCAAAAGTGTCTGGCAGATGCAGCAAACTAAGGTACTTGGGGCATGTAAGCTCCAGGAAGTCTTGGGATAGTAGGGTCAAAAAGGGACACTAAGGGGCATATTCTCAAGGAGCTAACGCCGAGTTATCGGCACCTTAGCACAGCCAAAGTCGCGATAAAATTACCGCCCATTCACAAGCTGGTGCAAGCAGCCAATATCACCAGAATTCCTGCGATAGCACCCTAAAAAAACATTGCCACACAGGATAACTGCAACTATCGCTAATGAGATGCAGAGTAGGCGTTCCCGAGCAAAAACCCACGCCAACACCACACCCCAACATTCTCAACGATCAGCCACATCGGCGATAAGATCACAAAACAGGCGAAAAGGCACGTTAGCAGTAGGAATCTAATACCTGCTCTGACCTGGTGCAAAGTCGGGCGACCCCCGGCAACAGAAAAGGGAGTTCAGACCACAGCCACACATGAAGACCAACAGACGCCAAGGAGCCACTGATTATGCAGCTCGGAGCCCCAACAGGGCCCCAACACCCACCGCCACCACACCCAGGACCGCAACCCCCCGGTAACCCCACTGGACCATCATAGAGGCAGCGCAGACAAAGACGGCGGACCCGCAGGAAACACACCAGCCTCACAGACCTAACACCTGACAATATCATTGCCCACTACAGGCTCAAAATGACAACCATCCTACGCATCCTGACCATCAGCGCCCAGCAGGCTCACGGCACCAACACAGCGGACAACCAACATACCACCCCAGACAAAGCTGCTGGCTGTGCTGCACCTGTTGGCCTCTGATACCTCCCAACCAACAACCGCCAGAGTCGGACGAGTCTCACAGCCAGCCACATCCAAGACCCTCACACCTGGCCAGGATGCCATCATCAGCTTGGTACTCCAGTACCTATATGTCCACCACAATGTGCAGGAACAGCTGGAGACCAAGCAAGGACCATACGCCATAGCTGGATGCACGCACATGTTGGCGGCAATCGACAGCACACATGTCCTACTTGTGCCCCCTGGTGACACTGCACACAATTACCGCAACAGAAACCACACGCATTCCATCAATGTGCAGGCAACATCCGAACACCGTGGAATCTCCACCAATGTCGTCGCCAACTACCCAGGCAATGTGCATTATTCCTTCATCATCCGACAGTTCATCATCAACCAGCAGTTCCAGGATGGCACCAATGGAAATGCACAGCCCCTTGGAAAATACCAAATGAACACCCCACACACCTCAACTCCACAACCATGCAAATCACAACTCTGGCAATGCACACGTCACAAACTCACATACAACATGCAAAACAACATGCCCACCCACCAGACACAACAGCACAACTTACTAAGGTAACCTGGGCTAGCCGTGAACATGAGCCATCAATGTCATGGCACCTCAGCCACACAATTGCGGAATGTGGAGAGAGGTGGGAACCAGGCATGTGTGAATGAGGAAAGTGAACCTTGAATGGGTAAGTACACAATGCCAAGTGTGGCGGAGATATGCTGGACAGACCGCAGTATGCCGAACACACCCATATCCATGGCGACATACACCGCTGGTGTATGGAGTGTAGTGGAAAGTGGACGCAACCATGTCACCCCAGTAAGCTTGAGCGGAGTGGGCTGGCCCGGCGTACGACAGGCCAGCGTAGGGGTGTGAATAAAAAGCACATAGCCCTGGGCGTGGTTCTCTTCTGGAATGCCCAATGTCTCTGCCAGGGTGGCGCCTCTCACACCTCCACGAGGCCGACGCCTTCGTCGTGAGTGGAGTTGCCTGAGATCCTGTGTGTCTGCTGTACCCTGGGCTGCTGGACACTGAACACTTCAGGCCCGCCCCTGCACAGCCAGGCTACACTGCTCTCCTGCCAACACCGGCATGTGTCAAGGAGGGCCCACCAAGTGCCGGCGCAAGCTCCAAGTCCGAGACCAGTGACCTTGGCAGGCTCCTCAGACCATCACGGCCTCTGCGACACAGGCCCGCTTTACTCCTTTCTCGTTGACGTACCCTACTGCTGCCTCCGGCCTACACTACGGTCAAGTCGGTGCCTACACTACGGTCAAGTAGGTCACATATTTGGAACAGAGCCTTGATTATGCAATGGCAGAGTGCAAACATCATGGCTGAGTCATATCTGTTTTCTCCCTTCTATGTGGGGCCACCAACTCTGTGCAGGACATTCGAACTACACCTGTCTGTGGTCCCTTGCTTACTACTGCCTTCGGCCTACACTAAGTCCGAGTAGGTCACACACTTGGAACTGAGTCTTGATCCATGTATGCCAGAGTTCATATCATTGCAGGCAGGGAGAGGTGTAAGAGGAAGACGCGGTTCAGTCTGGAGGAGACAATGATCATCGTTACGGAGGTGATCGAACACTGCCGACAACTGCTCTGGTGTCACTAACTCTGTGCATTGCGGGCCAATGACACGTGCCTGTGTGCCCCTGCTGACCGCTGTCTCCGGCCTGTACTGCAGTCCAGTAGGTCACACATTTAGGACCCGGTCCTAAATTAATTCATGGCAGATTGTAAATCTTTGCGCTGGCTTCATCGCAGACTGCATCCCCTTTCAGCTCCGGTGCCGCTGTCTGTTCCCCGACATCCATGGACACTTCCTGTGTGCGCTTTGGCGGCGACTGAGTCTATGGACTGGGGGTTGTCTTCATCATCATGTCGGTGGTACGGACTTTGTGGCAAAAATGAGGCTGTAACATTCCACTCCTCAATTTGCTGCTTCCAGCCGGCTTCTGCCGTCTGCATCTTGCCCTGGAGGACACCTTCCACTGTCCGCCGTAAGCCTCTGCCACATCCACCATGGACATTGACGAGGACCCACTCAGCACTTCATGTGCCCCTATCTCAGTGCACCACAAGTCATCGTTCCTTGCGGGTGTGCCTGTGCCACCCGCAGTGCATCCGGAGCCACTAACTCTGTGCAGCACAAGTCAGGGACCCTGTCTGCTGAGATGTTGGATGGCCTCTGAGACGGTGGCCTTGGGTCATCAACGCCATGTGTCTGTGGCCCTGTGCTGTCCGCTGCATCTGGCCTCAACTGCGGGCCACCAGTGCTCACACATCTATTCGAGTCCTGACCGGATCGGACATCGCGTCACCGCAGGAGGCACATGCCACCACCACCAGACAACAACTACCAGAGTCGAAAGTGTCTTGCTGCCAGACTATCAGAGTTGGTCACACCTGTAGTGGATGCCATCATCTGCCTGATACCCTGCTCTGCACTCCAGGTGCCACTGACTCAGAGCACCATGACTCATGGACCATTTCTGATTGAGTTGTGTGCTGTGGAGAGGTCAGGCAGCAATGTCACCTCGGGCAGTGTGGGAGACCTGGCACGATGATGAGGAAGATGATGCAAGCGTAACACACCCAAATGCTGCTGCATCAGGTGTTTCCCGAAGGGACACAATCCTAGACATTTTCTTCACATGAGCAAGCTCAGCTCTAGTGCACTGCAACTCACGGACACTTCTGTTTGCATGTTGGGTGACCACTGTACTTGTTCCGGCTACCACCATGATGCTCCGCGGTTGTCTCTGTAATGCTGGTGTTTTCTGTTTCCGTTTCCGTAGTGTTGACTGTACAAGTTGTTGCCAGCACCAGCCACTCTGTGCGGGCTGACTTACACTCACTCCACACCCATCCAGCACTGGCGTAACTGTACATGTGTCCCTGCCAATAAAGGATCCGGGAGCACGTGCCCGTAGCCAGTTCCACGAACTGTCTCAGTGTGTCCGTGTGGTCATGATGTATGCATGAGGGTCCCTGGGCCTACAACATTACATTGTGTTGTGTACAGCGGGGGCAACCATGTTATCTCTGGCAGCGGATAAGACCTTGGACATGCAGCTTTGTCGTCACCCACTCAATGCGTGGGAGGAGTGGACTGGGCCGTCGTATGGAGGTACTGCGTGGGGGTGTGTATGATGATTCCTGGGCTCTTGGCGTGGTTCATTGCAGGAAGTATGCATTTGTCTCTGTCGAGGTGTGGGTCTCCTTGTGGGGTGTAGGTGGTCCCTGGTGGGACTTAAACACACGTGTGTGATCTGGTTCAGCTTCCATGTGCTCTGACCCCCCGCACCTGTGGGGTCACCTCTTTTTGGCATTCGGGCACCTGGCATTGGAATGCGATGTGTGCCGAGGTGGAGTGTTGGGAGCCAGACGTGGAGGCGGGTGCTCCCTGCTGTGTGGTCTGTGCAGGGGTTGGTGTCTCCTCTATGTGGCTTGGCTGCACTGCTCCTTGGGGTGGGTCGCCTAAGATGTCCATGGGCTGTTGTAGGGCATCGGTGTCAAAGGTGTGGTGGTCTTCTCCAACATCACTGATGAGTAGTCTGGTCTGCTCTGCTGGAGGTGTTGTTTGCAAAACGAAGGGGATATGCATGTTGACATTGTGTTTACATGTGTGTTGGTGCATTCTTCTGTTTTACAAGCAGTTTGTATGACGATGTTGATTGTGACTGTTTGGGAGGTGCAGTATGTTTGATGCGGAATAGTGGACATTTGGACTACATGACGTTGGTGAGGATGTACATGCACGTTTGCATCTCACAGTTTCCTGCTATGTTAGATGTGATTGGCTTGTTTCTGCGCATGGGCAGACCCAGTTGTGTCCTCTGTTCTGCAGTGTCGGTGTTGCACTTCGTTCCACATTGTCATGGGATGTGCTGTTATTGCTATGTGTGTGTGCTGCGGTGTGCCACGGGGATCAGGGACATGATCCAGGGTCATTGTGGTTGTGCAGTGTGCTACACATCGTCATGCATGTGTGCCATTGTGCCCATCTACCCCCGTCCCCCCAGTCCCTGGTCGTTACTCACCCTGTTGATGTTGTGTCAGTTCCTATTGAGCTGTGTCCGGATTCCCGTCTCCTCGCGCCTTCTCCACCCTGATGACTGTAGCCTCAGTTTCCTCCAGCTCCTCCTGTGGCGCAGGACTCCCACCTCCTGTCGCCGTTGCTGCCTTCCTATTGGCAGCGGGTTTGTACTTAGTTTGGCTTTACACATCGTTCCAGCGCCTCTTGTCCTCCTCCATAGGGCTCCTCGACACTCCGACTGCATTCACGTTTATCATATTGTCATTTCGTGGAAGGTGGTGTTCTGTCACCTCCATGCCGCCGATCTGGTTTTCCTGCGGACTGTACCCCGTCTGCCTCTTCCTCTTCTCCTTGGCCTTCCCTGACCACGAGGTTCCTTGGTGGTGCTCTGTGAGGCTTGTGGGGTTCGCGTTGGCCTCTGCACTCGGTCCGGGTGCATCCATGGTGCTATGCAGTTACTTATTTCTCCCTTTTTTCCCAGTTGCTTTTATAGTGCATTTTCCCGCATGACGCGTGGGATTTGCAGGCCTGTGGCTGTTTTTCGCTGGTTTTTGTATCGCAATTGGCCTCATCGCAACTTTTTGGCGTTTGTGTTTCACAGTTTTGCGCCGTCGAGTTGACTGTATCGCAGACATTTGAAGCATTGTCGTGGACCTATCACATGGTACCGCCGGCTTGGGAATACCACGTTACCACTGTGTTATTTTCCCGCGATGGACAGCGATGTGAAGAGTTGCGTTAAGCTACTTTTGCTGTAGTTTTCACACATTCTTGAGAATATCCCCTGAGGTCTCTTGAAACGCAGAACCTTGTCCCATGAGAGTCAGTGTTATTTTCTCCATTCCCAGCATGTGCACCAACCTCCTAAGCGACCCGGAGTGTGTCGGAGTTTGTGGGGTACCCCAATGCACCAAAATGTTTTGCATGGCCGAGCATAGTGCCAAGCCAATTAATTGGCCCCTTCTTGATTTCAATGGGTAAGACAGTGGGTCACATCGTATGTGTGTTTACTTCGCACAATCAGCATTTTATATATATCTGAGATCATCTCCTTATCTGAGGTCTTAGACAACAACCATCGCTCATAACGAGTAAGGTGGCATTGCGCCACACCTCTGTTCGGGGGCTGTAGTATCCAATGTGTCAGTTGTAGGTAACGCAGTCGCTCCGTCTCGGGAATGCCAAAATCTGCTATCATCTGCGGGAAAGACAGGACTCCTTCCACTTCAAAGAAATGACCGATGGCCCTGCACTGAATGCAGTGCCTGTACTTGTTTATAAATGGGGTTATAATTAGCTATGACCGTAGCTTGTGTGGTTGATGCTATCCATACCTCAAGATATGTAATGTTACTGCCCGACCACTGCACCGGGTATTGTTTCTGCAGCTGTTCCACTGTTTGCGGCAGAAGGGAAAGGTTCAGCGCAATGGATTTCTCCATGTTTACTTTGAACCCCAGAGGCTTTGCCAAAGGCGTTTAGTTAGCCCAAGAATACACCCACAGATGTAGCAGGTTCACTGAGGGTCACAAAAACGTTGTCTGCGTAGAGGCTGATGACATGCTGGTCTCCCCCAAAGGATACCCCAGTTATATGCGGATTAAGTCTCACTTTTTGCGCCAGTGGTTCCATATACAACGCGAACAGTAGGGGCGATAGGGGGCAGCACTGGCGTGTCCCCTGAGCTATCTGGAACGGGGCCGAAGTATATCCATTTACCCTAACTGTTGCTAATGGTGAGTGATAACAATTTAGTATCTGCATCCGAAAACACTCCCCAAGACAAAAGTGGGATAGGACTTGTTCAAGATAGGGCCAATGCACTCTATCAAAGGCTTTTTCCGTGTCTATTGTCAGAAGCATATCATTCCCTGGGAATCTAGCTGCCTTATCCAAAATACAAAACACACATTTGATGTTATTGCTAGTTTGTCTCTGTGGGATGATTCCCGCTTGGTCAGGATCGTCCAGAGGGGCCATGTATTTGTTGAGCCTATGGGCTAATATTCCAGTATATAATTTAAAATCGATATTGAGTAATGAAATAGGCCTGTAAGAGCTGCAGTATTGGGTATCTTTCCCCGGTTTGGGGATAACAGTAATCGCGGCCTCCAGCATTGATGCTGGGATCATTCCCTGGTTGGCATGGGTGTTAAAAAGTCAGGTCAGCATAGGTGCTACTTCCGTACAAAAAGTGTTATAAAAACAGTGGTATAACCATCGGTAACTGGGGATTTAGCCAACTTCAAACGGACAATTGCGGCAATCACCTCTTCAATGCGAATCTTCCCCTCTAACGTGGAGGCCTGGTCCTCTGTCAGTCTAGTTGTGTGCACATATTTGAGGTTGCTAAGGCTCTCTGTGTTTTCCAGCATTTGACCTGCATAGAGATGTCTGTAAAACTTACAAAACACCTCTGCTATACCTACGTTCGTTGATACCAGATTACCCTCTCAGGTCTATGATGATCTGCACTCCCTGTTGTCGCTGCTCACAGAGTTTGTGTGCCAGGAGGCGACCACAGTTGTCCTCCCCCAAATAAAAGGAGTGGCGCAAACGGAGGGCAGCTTATTCTGCCTTGTCTAAGTCCAGAGCAGCCAGTGGGGCAAGGACCGCACTGAACTTGCGCCAAATCCTAGAAGCCCCTGAGCAATAGTGCATGTGCTCTAGCTCTCTAATCTGTAGTGCCAAGCTATCTCTCTTCTCGTTTCAGATTTTATTATCCGCTGCAGACGCAGCTATGAGTTTCCCCTCACCACATACTTGAAGGCTTCCCATAGGATAGCTGTTCTAATCTCTGGGAGATCATTATGTTTAATGTAGTCCCTTATGGTCTGTCAGATTCGTTTCACCACTTCGTTTCACCACTATGGGTCTGTGTAGGAGGGAGCCCCGCAGTCTTCACTGCCTGTATGGGTGAGCTTGAGGGGGAAGCTCCATCGTGGTCATCACTGCTGAGTGGTCCGATAGTGCAGCAGTGAGTATCTCCATGTCCTCTGTCAAGGCAGCCACCTCTCTGGAGCTCATGAGTCCAATCTGGCATAGGTTTTATGCGTATTGAAATAGAAGGAAATCCCCTGCGTGTGAGGGCGAGCTATTCTCCATAAGTCCACTGAGCCTAGGTCCCCCAGTCTAGTATGTCCTTTTTGGGATAGGGCCCCTGTTTGACCGTGACGCTGGGCTGATTTATCCATCTCATTATCAAAAACCAAGTTAAGATCCCCACCCAGTAATATATATCGTTCATCAGTGGCTAGTGCTTCCGTGAATGCCCAGTGTCGGAATTCTTACTGCCCCTCATTTGGGGCGTGGATTGATCCCAGTATTAGCTCCCTGCCACCCACTGCAAAACGATAGGAGAGCAATCTCCCCCTTATTTCTGCCTCCTTTTGTATCACCCTACCCTGAATGGAGCGGGCTACTATAATGGCCACACCTGCTGTTTTAGTTGTATTGGACAAGAACAGCTGAGTGGGGAACAGACATGATTTAAGTCTATAACATTCTCTAGCTAAAAGGTGTATTTCCTGTTAAAGGCAGATGTCAGCCTGAGTGTTTTCAAGATAAGATAGGATTGCTATGCGCTTAATCAGGTTATTAAGTCCCCTCACATTGAGGGTCAGAATTTTAAGTCTGTGGACTGGCATGTTTACTATATGTAGCACAACTCATCCGAATCCTTGCCCATACTGGATCCAATGAGTACGGTATGTCGTGACCCTGGATTATTGGCACTAACCATGTATGATACCCCTTGGGAAAGTGTAGCGGTGAATGGAGACCCCATAAACTATCCCCCAAAAGAAGAAAAACACCCACAATAAGAAAAAAACAATAGGCTCCTCAGGAGGCATGGATCAGGTGAACCCACACCGCATTCAGAGTCAGTCCGACAGCCATACTTGGCCGTCAGTGGATGATTATGGGGCCCGTGTTGTAGCCAAGTTTACCCCCCCACCAACCACTTACTAGTTCACAGTGCGAGACCCCACAGTTTTGTAGTGCAGGGCTGTGCAGCAGATTGCACAATATGACTTCTAATGATATATGGACTCTCTGAACACCACCCTGATCTGTCATTAAGAAGCACTGGCACTCAACATGAGTTAATCACACATCAACTGGTAAATACAAAATGACAGCACCAGCGTTTTTAACGAACTGACAATATATTACAAATTAGACACACTTTTCTGCTATAAGGCAGGGCTCTTGTTGATTAGGTGAACCTGGTTCTGGTCAGCAAGGCTGATCCCAGGGTTGGTGGGACCCGGGTCACAAGGAGTAAGTGTGAGGCCTCTGTAATTTGCATAGTACCTGACATTACATGAACATGACAGGAAGTTACATATTTTCATCTTTACATAATACTCTTAATGGACTTGGAGACTGAGTACAGAACACTAAGTTGACACAAGGTCTGGGATACAAGTCCATAGAAATCCAGCAGATACTAAAAGTGGTCAACGTATCCTGATGAAGCCAATTGTCTGCAGGAGATCACCACCATGTGTCAGGGACTGCCTCCATGCACCAGAGTAAAAGATTGGCCTTGTGTAAAATACTGGAAAAGCTGAAAGTTGACAGAGTAGTGGTAAGAGCCAGGCAGATGTTCATACAGTGTTATGCTGTCCCAGCAGTCTTAATTCGATTGTGATGGTGACCGTGCCAAACAAAGAAACCTGGCCTCTAGTCTGAGGTCATCCATGTCACTACAGGTGTCTTCACATTGCCGATCTGGTTTTCAGATGTGTGATCAGTCTGATGAAAGGTTTAGACTGATGTTCATAAATTCCTTGGCAAAAATGTCCTCCGGAGACATTTCTGCAAAGGACTTACAAAGCAGTGCAATTCCTGAGTTGACAAAGAACTCACCGACTCGCACCTCACAAAAACAGCGCTAACCCTCAGATGACAAAGAACGTACAGGCTCAGACCTGCCAACAGAGCTATCCATCAGGTAAGAAGGAACTCACAGGCTCAGGCCTCGCAAAGCAATACTGTCCATCGGGTAAGAAGGAACTCACAGGCTCAGGAACTAAAAAGAATCTCTCAGACGACAAATAACATACAGGCTCATAATTCAATGAGAAGAGATGGACCATGGGCTTTAACAAATGTTTGGTACAGGCCTCACAAATCACAGCCTGTACTTCTTGCTAATACTTACCAGAAGAGCTGCAGTACTTTACAAGATCCTCTCAATGGCAATGCCTTACCAACCCTTCTCAGTTGGGTTGCAGTGCTTTACTGCACTTCTTAGCAGGGTTGCGGTACTTCACTGGCATTTCACAGAAAAGGTGCATTAGTTTAAAAGTACATCACTGCACACTATAGTACACAGTACATCTCAGCAGGCCGGCCTGCACTTCTCGATACCAAAAACAATGGTCCTTGACCAATTATTAATACATCAGCAGGAGTGCAGTACTTCTCAGTAGTATTGTTTGTAGTTCTCAACTTCAGTGCATAATTCTTCTTAACATGGCTTGTAGCTCAGAATACTGTAAGCAGAATACTGTCTGACTAAAATATTAAGTTCTTCATATAATTAGAAAACATTATTCCATTGGGTGTACATTTTCTATCCCTAGCTCTATTGGGGTAATATTTTGTAAATAATATAGACAATATTTTGCTTATCAAATTCTGGAATCTTTCCTCAATGGGCCTGAATTTCTTTTTAAGCTCTTCACTGAGCTTTTAGCAGTGATGCAGCAGTACATTTTCTACATCACTAAGCTGAGTCTAATGTTTTTCAAGCGCTTTCCAGTAGAGCAGCAGGGCATATCCAACACTGATTACCAGGGCAGGTGCAAAACAGTGGTATAGCACTTCAGGATGTCATACTTAAAAGCTAAAACGTAAATCCACTGTGGCTGTCATACTGAGAAAGTCAAAGTGAATCCACTGTTTAGATCCAGGGGACTGTAAGTAACAAGGAACAATTCATCCCTGGCAGGAGAAATAACACAAGACTCTGCTATAATTAGCTGAGTGGACCCTGCACGGAGCAAGAGAATGAGTTTCCACTCCCAGCAGCTGCCCGGCACAAGACTGCAGTCCCAGCACTTCTTACCCCGGATGATACCGTTTTTAATAGTGTGCCACACTCCTGCCATCCAAGTCAGCTTTGAAGCTGCAAGCCCTGCGCCCCAACACAGCACCTTGACCTCATCACTGACACTGGCACTCTCGATTACACCATGCTGGAAGCTTAGAGGGCACTAAAGATGACTGCCATTCTCCTCCCTCTCCCTCTCCATGCTGCTCAGTAGCTTGCCTGCTGAGTCCTGGTCTCCCATTTACCTTCTATTTTAGGTCTGGCGTTAGCCAAGAGCTTTTGATTTTATTAAAATATATGTATAATATATTTACATAAAGGGATTTTCAGCCAACTCTCATCATCAATTGGTCTGTGCTTGAGTTATTCACATGCTGGTGCTATCTAATATGGCATACAGCATGGGGTAATAAGTCAGCCTACTCCAGCCACTGACTTACTTAATTTGAGTGACTGAATTTAGCCCTTTCTCAATGAGCACATCTACACAGGTTAGTTCTCTTCAGTGCCAATGTTTTTGTTTTTACTCTGTTATTATTATTACTTTAGTGTTGCATTTACCTGCAAAGCTACCAGGCAAAATCACATAGCACATTCCAGCTTTAACAGTTCCTGTTTCCTACCAATGCTGTTGTAAATTCCTTTTAAAGTGGCCTTTGTTAATGTACCTGACGGGTACTTTTTCACACCATACCAAAAGCTCACAAAAACTCTGAATAAAAGCTAATGAGAGTGTACTATCTTTGCAACCCCGCCTGTCTGTCATTCTTTCTTTTCTTTCTTTCTTTTTCCCTTCCTTCTTTCTTTCTTCCCCTTTTCTTTTTTCTTGCCTTCAACTTTCTTTCCCTCCTTCTTTCATTCTTCTTTCTTTCTCTTTCTTTCTTTCTTTCTTTCTGTTCTCTTTTTTTGCCTTCCTCCTTCTTTTTCTTTCATTCTTTCTTAATTTCATTCTTTGCAAGAGGCTGACAGACAATGCCAGACTGATTGGCTTTTTTAAGACAGTGTTAGCCAAGCCCTTTACATTTTTCTAAACTGATGTAAATAACATAGTTACCTTTAGTGTATCAGCCACACTTCGCTATTAGTCCATGGTTTTGTCATTCATATTTTTCTTACCCCCACTCCAGCATGCATCAAGGGGCGATGTGCCCGCTGACTTAAGCTGTTGTCTGACTTCCCCATGAGTTGCAGATTGCTGCCTTTTCGAAAAGAGCATATCAACTCACAAAGTAGTTACCTTAAGTGACAGAAAGAACTATGGCAATGTGTATTTTTTTAGAACAAGGCATTGTTGTGCTTTTAGCCAATGATTTTATTTAGAATGAAGAGGGCCTGGCAGCTTCCCAAACAACAACATTTTGCACCAATCGTGGCAAAACAAAACAAGATTTGCCAAATAACCGGTAACAATGCCAGACCTATTCGCTTTGCCAACGCTTGTTCTCTTGTGCTTTTCTTTATCTATTTTCTACCTCCATTTATTTCTCACCCGTACATCCCACCCTTTCCCTTCATCCCCCCTCTCTTCTGCTCATTCTATTTCTACCCTTCCTTTTCCCAGCTTCTGTAACTATGTCTACCAATCTTCCTCTCGGCTCTCATTATTCCTCATGCATTTCTTTCCCTCATTTTTCTCTTTGACATGTTCCCCCTTTTTCATTCCCTCTCCCCCACTTTACCTTCACCTTTTAACCTGCCCTTTCCCCTTCCCTTCTCCTTTATTCTTCTACCCCTTATGTTTATCCTTCTCCTACCCCTCTCCTTTTGTCCCCTCTTACTTCCTTCCAATTCTCCCCTATTCTAACGTTCACCTACACTTGTATTCTTCCCCTTCCTCCCTCATTTATCCTACTTTCCCCTTCGTCTCCATTCATTGATTCTGTTACCTCTTCCCCCTCTCTTCTCTTTCTCTTTCACAACGTTATCCCTCCTTTCTCCTCCCATTCCCTATCCTTCCCTCATGTATTTAATCCCAGCTTCCTCACATCCTTTTCCCAGCTCATAATCCAATACCCCAGGAAGTAGAAGACAAGTGTGCACATGGGATCATAGCTCTGCAGCAGCTGCACACTATCTCCACTTCTACACTGCATGCCCAAGCTTGGATCTGTACATGCTGAGGAGTGGAAGCTGTGTCACTAGGTCTCTGTGGTGTACACTTAGCATGGCCGTGTGGCACTGCCCTGCTGGCCAGTATCACGTGTCCGATTGCTAAAAAATGCTCTTTCTAGCACAAGTGTCTGCTGTAGAGAGCACAACAGTGTGAAATGTGGCTGAGGTTTGAAACCCCTGCTGCAATTTTCATTTCATGTGGATCCTGCCTGTTTTTGGAAGAGTGCAGGGAACACCCTGCAGTGAGGTGCAGCCTGTAGCTGGGTCCCCGGACCCCTCTAGGTCCTTTCCTAAAGAGGACGGTGGGTGAGACGTTTAACTTTGTGCCTCTTCCTAGGCACCCCCCAAGATGCTAGTTTTCTGTACAACCATTTTAGTAATATAGTGCAGGTTCATAGGCAAAGTAATTCCCTCATTTTCATGTCTCCATCCCCCATCACATGAGGGATCATCCCCTTCACATGGCACAGAGCAGGAAATATGCAGGACTGCGGTAGAGGCCAAACAAGTGTCTGCTGCACCTTCTGTGATACCAAAGGGCCCTAGGGTGCAAAACGCGAGTGCAAATACACCCTACGGGGCAGATTTATGTTCCCTGGCGCATCCCTGCAAATCAGCATGGATGCGCCAGGGAAGATGCGTCACGCAAGTTTGCCCTTGCGCCACCGCAGATGCGCCGCATTTACATTGCGGTGCATTGTGGCGCAAGGACAAGGAGATGCGTGACGCATCTGCCGGCGTAAGGTTGGCGCAGTGCTGAAGTTGCGTCGCAAGCGCGACGCAACTCCAGCACTGTTCCAACCTACCCTATCCCTAACATGGTGCGTCAAGCCTTACGCCTGCTTCAAGCAGGCGCAGGGTTTTGACGCATCAGCGTTGGGAAAGTGTCTCAGTGAAATCTTATAGATTTCACTGAGTCACTTTTCAGGGGCGTTCCTGCGACGGAACGCCCCCCCCCTGTGTCGAAACGCCCACATGAAACCTGACGCAGGTTTCACGTCGCGCAGGGCTTTACACCGTGACGCATCTCCATAGATGCGTCACGATGTAAATAGGGTGCAACGTGGTGCAGGGTTTACGCCGCCGCTGCGTCACAAAAGTGACGCAACGGCGGCGTAAAAGGGGCGCAAGTCCCACATAAATCTGCCCCTACATCCTTTGGACTCTTAGGTAATCTGGCCCCTGATATTGATTGCAACTGTATAGAATTTACAGGTTTCTTCGCTAGTTGCAGTTATAAAGGCTGCCTTGTACCAGTAGTAACGATCCACTGTTAGCCAGTACATTGGCTGACTGCGCGTGCTCCAGGAATGCTCATAAATCATGAGTGACAGCAGACCTCCTGATACTAGGGAGATGTGAATAGAATTATTCGTTAAATAGATGTTTCTTGCCATATATTTGTCAGAGTATCAGATCTTTCTGCTTCTACCGCACTCATGGCGTTCTAGCATGCTGTAAGTGCCAGAGAGAGTCGCTCAGCTCCGCGAGGCCCTGCCGGACCTGCATATATTACCCTCTTTTCCACACTCCCGAGTGAGAGGCTGGAGCCAGTTCAGCAGGAAGCAGTTCTAAACGCCCTGCGTCTATGACAAGCAGATTTACACGGCGCATCATCTTCAGCCAGTTCCCAGAGCATCATTCTTAGAGGCTTTACTGGTTGGCTTGTGATTGACATTGTTCCCGTCCCTGTTTGTGTTTGTAAGTGTCACCGCGTGATGTATCACTCTGAGGTGTTATTCCAAGAGACAGCTGCTAAGCCCCTTTGCCCTTACATCTTAGCTGCGGCTTCAGATCTCCATGCTTACTTGAGAGAAGGAGGCAGGGCTGCCTTCGTTAGTTTATTTATATGTGTTTTTTTATTACATTTATTTATTTATTTAATGCAGTTTTAAAAAGTGTGGACTTTACCCAAAGGTGTCAGAACGCTCTCCATTTCAATCAAGTAAGTTGCATAAGGAGAATTACACACTAACAAGTTGCAAATACAATCAGGATTATTAAAAAATAAAAATAAAATAAGAGGTGGCAAAATTAGGTTAATGCAGGTATAAAATACATATTTACAACGTTGAGCTCAAGTGAATGCCAAGTGGCCTTGAGGGTCATAAAAAGGTTTAAAATATTCCTGGAAGTGTCTTTAGAAGAGAAGAATTTTAAGATCCGTTTTGAAAGTCCTCTGTAACTTGCCGCACTTTCTCCTCTCTGGCGTAAAACTGTGGGCACTCTACTCGTCTGCGCTGTCCTCGTCCAATGAATATTGCCGCAGCAGAAGACAGAGAGGTTTGGAATGGCGCATGATGATATTTGTTATACTCATCAGTACTCAGTTTGTAAAATGATAAGTGCCAGGGCACTGACCAGGAGGCCACTGCAGCTTGCATGACCCATTGCCCCTGACAACCCTGCCAATGGCGGTGCCAAAACAACTACTAACATTCACTCTAACCTGCAAGTGTGACAGTTAACATTATACTAGGTCCCCAAAGCTAAAGGAATGGTTGGGGACTCAGGTATTATTACATTTTTATGTATATTGTATTCATAAACAGCCCTTGTTCTGCTCCTCTCTAAATTAGATGAGCAGCGCCGCCATGTGGCAGACTGTCATAAGTGTGGTGTTGACAATTAAGTGCCGGTGCTGAGAACGGCAACCACTGGCTCAAATTAAGCAATGACACTCAAGACATTTAAATGTGATCTTTGACACTCTTTTAAACTTCTACCTGACAAACACATTAACTTTAAACACTGTCTAGGTTCATAAGGAATTTTACTGTCTGTTAAAGCCTAACTAACACAAGCCAAAGTAACTCACATGTGTCTCAAATATGCTGTGATTCCTAGGCATGGTAAGACTTTTATTTAAACTTGAAATCTTCATAATAAAGAGTGAATTCAACCAATCCTGGAGCTGCTCTCATGCTGCTGAGAGCAGCTGCAGGGTTGGTTGGAGCAGGCTCACCTGGAGCTCATAGGAGACTGGGGTCCTGTGCCAGCAATCCCCCAGGTGTTTCACAGTAATGGGATTGCTAGCTCCAAAGTGTGCATATCAGAAAGGCTGGCTGTAGACAGCCGACCAATCTGACTCGCTCACTGAGCACCTGCAGATGTATCCTGCAATCCGCAGGAATGCGCCCCTCCACCAACATCACAGTTGCGCTAGCGCAGCAACAATGGAAAATGACAATTTTTATAATTTATCTGTATTCACCTGCTGCGCTTGTAGCAGACAGGGTGAAGCTCCTCCCCCCATCAAGAGGAACCATCCTACAGCGCCGAGAGGAAATGGAAAGTGACTCACTGCAAGTTGCGGCAGCAGCTTTTGCCACCATTAAGCCCATCCACTGGAAGATTTCATACGGAGGAGCTTCAGGAGAAAAGCACACATGGAAAATAGGTGCCTTTTAAATGTTTGTCAGAGACACGGTTGCCGGGAGTCCCACCGCAATCTAAAACTGCGGGCCACCAAATGTGTCAAGGGTTTTTTTTCACCTCTGGTGTCCTGTGGCCTCTTTACAGTGGATTTTCAAACTGTGGATCATGTACCCATTTTCGCATTTCAACCTCAGGTAAATCAGACTGAGCAGCTTACTGAGGAAGGTACTATGGGCTAGAAACTCAGAACTCAACAAGGCAGTGCTTTTTCTTTAAAAAGGAAAAGTACTTTAATGCACACACATAAATATTAACAATTTCTTTGGTGGAAATATATATTGGAACCCTTCCTAAAGGGGACTTATAGAAGGTACAGGGTAAAAGTCTTGACCCCTAAACAATATTCCAGGGGTAAGCAAACCCCTTAAATCTAGTCTGTTTCCACTATCGATGAGGTACCATGTGAATATTTGTAAACCATCAAGTCCTAACCATAAAAACATCAATCATCCCTATTTGTTCCAACTACCAAAAACATATTTGACTTTTCACTATTTAAAAGACATACCCATTGACTTTCTTAGAGGAATTCACAATCAAAACAATAGGCCTACAGCCTTTGGCAATGTATTCGGGGGCATATTTATTAAAGAGTTGTGTTGCACTTGCGCTACGCAACGGGGCGCAAGTGCGACACAACTCCTAAGCTAGATTTATCAAGCCAGAAAAGGCCACCTTGCATGGCTTGATAAATCGAGAATAATGCAATGCAGAACAAATTGCTGCAGTGCGTTATTCTGCCCCATGGCGACATTGAAATGTGGGTGTTCCAATGCATCCACCCACGGATTTTGGCACGTTCACAGAGTTACAATTAGTGGTAGACCTGGGAATGTGTCAAATTGCTACTCCTCTCCAGGTGAGGCAATATGAGGAGAAAGATCTTTATTTCTCCTTTTTACTTCCTCTTTCTATATGCACTGCATTTTGCAGCACGCATAGAAAGAGGAAAATGCCTCAGAGGATTGTTTTTGTGCAGGAAGATGTCACTTCCTGCACAAAAACAATCCTGCTTACAACGCAGGCACCCTTGCACCTTAGTGCAAGGATGCTTGTGTTGATGCTAGGCAGCACATTGTGCACCAGGGCAGGAAAAGAAGGGAATGCACTGTACAATGTTACATATGGTGCATTACTGCCTTTTCTTATCATGCGGTGCAGCAAAGTGACTTGCTGTGCTACGATGTGTGGTTTTCTAATAAATATACCCCTTGATTTATTGAAATTAGCGTTATCACCATTTAAACCATTTATACAATCAGGAACTCCTTCCTTAGTTTTCCCTGATCAGATGAGGTCTTCCATAAAAGTAAAATCTCTGGAATAAACATGTTTTCAGATTACAGTGTCTCAAATGGTGTAAGCAATAATTATCTCTGTGATTTAGATGGTTGAGAATTTTGCAGGAATCACAATCTCTTTACTTGCCCTTGTCCTGTAAATCTCTGAATGTGAAAGGAATATAATGTTTCCATATTTTAAATCTGTCATATTTTAGGCCTGGATGAAAATCAGGATTATGTGGTATGAATGCTAGTGGAGACAGATATGTTGTAAGTACTCCAGCTCGAGAGATATTGTTCCAGTGATTTCATAATGCGACAATGGTATTTAGGGGGTAATCAAGTGATATTTTTTGGGTAACCTTAGGTCTTGTGTTATGTCTCAGAATCAATCAATCAATCCGGATTTGTAGAGCGCAGCTAATGCTGCACAGAGCGCGTTGCCGAAGTCCAACCGGCCTGTGATTAGGGCTTGAGTGACGTTTTTCCTGGTGTTGACGAGGAGCGACCTGAAGATCTTTTTGAGAATGTGGAGGATGTGGCATCAGGCGGAGGAGACTGCATTGATTTGGCCCTTCATGGTGAGTTTGCTGTCCAGGATGATTCCAAGGTTGCGAGCGTGATCTGTCGGTGCTTCATCAAGTTGCAGGCACAGCTTTCTTGGGTTTAAGAAAAACCACTCCAGGCTTGACACCTCTGATTCAGGAATAGGTCTCCATATGTACCCTCATCCATGCAAAAATCGATACTCACAGGCTGTTAAATCACTTTTAAGCCCAATAAGTTGGAGAATTGTTCTAGTAAAGAGAGCAGGTGATGTTCAAATCTCTCATGATCTGTAAGAAAAGAAGGAATATAATCGTGAAATGTATTGTTTTGTGATGTCCAGTTTTTTGTTGTGATACCCTGTATATTGTCACCAGCATTAATCTTTTGAACCGAGGTTCTAGTGACCAGGCAAAGAACAAAAGAAAGACCAGGACAACCCTGTCGAGTACATGAGATAATAAATGAGCGGTAATGGGAAACTGGTAATCTTAATGATAGTTTGGCTACAAACAAAGTTTGATTTAATTTAGGTTTCAAGTGACGAGTTCCGGTATGTTTTATCCAGAGCTTTAAATAGATAACTCTATTCCACTTTATTTAATGCCTTTTCAACTTTGAGCGATAAGGGCATTATCGGGAATTTATGTGCCTCTGCTATTTCCATTACTGTTACTGCAAACCTTGTATTGCTGTATGCTATCCTGTTCCATATAAATCATCAGATCACTAGGACAGTGGACAATCTCCACAGTGGGGAACCAGAGGCAGAGGACCTCAAGGGTGAGCTGGTCTCTTATATAATCCTGTGACTCCTACTATTGGCGGCAGGAAGAGCCAGTAACAGTAGGTGGATGGCGAGGGACGTACCTTGGTGTAGTTAATGAGTAATGGAGAGTATAGCAACTTTGCACTAGTAACATCTACAACTATGCAGTGACAATCTTTTCTTTTCACTATTAAGAGTGTGACTACAGGCGTTCCTAGGGCCTTTCTCCATATACGATTCAGCTGACCCTCCATTAGAGTAAGAGTTGTTTGAGTAAGTTCTCACAGCATGATACTACACAATATGCAATGGGTGTGATACACAAGTGCAGTGTCACGATTACACTACATGCATTTTTTCACAATTAGATTGAAGGATTTTATTGTCCATGTTGATCAGCCTAAATGACTATTGATATACTTTTTTACAGGTAACCAGGGAGTCTATGAACTCTAGCTGGTAGCAAGTATTATGTCGCTATTTCAATGGTGTATACAAAGGGTATAGACGTACAGTGGATCCAACGCTTCTTCTGTTGAATGCCATGGATTCTGTTGAGCCGGTAGGTAGAAAGATATTGAAACCATAGTTGGGTTGGGGTACTTGTTGACCTATACCACGCCCAGTTTTTAATAGCAACTGGTATCCTACGAAGTAAAAACCATACTGAGCTACCACACTGTGTGGGTTCTAGGTTAGAATAAGTGCCTCCCTGATCTTAGGGTGTAAGCCAGCTCTCTGTCAACCCAAAGTTTCTGGAGAGCATGGGGACATCCTACGATGAAGCATGACACCTGTAGGTGTGTGAGGATAGCCCATCAAACTTTTTGTGTGTGTTCAAGAACAGACTGATAATCATGAAATAGTATATGATATAATAGGTTTTATTTCACTCGGGTGGTTTTTTGTGTGAAACTGTTCTATATGAAATCTGACTGGTAGGGAGACACCAGTCTCAGCCTGATTTTATCTAGTTTCTTAAAATGATTTTCATAAAAACAATAACTTTACAATTAAGCAAATCAATCGGTCTACACAAGTGACAATGTAATTTGTTTTTTAATCAGGCTTTAATATAGGAACCAAGATCAAATTCATCATGGTAGGAGCGACCAGTTTAGACACCAAGACATAGTTAAATGCCTCTGACAGAGGTTAATCAAGAAAGTCACAGTCTGTTTTATAAATGGAGGCTGAAAAAAACATGCAGATATCAAGCTTTATTTCTGAGAAATTGTGAACTTGCGGTCCTGACCTCAACTTGCTATATTTTCTAATCTATCAACTTAATCAGTTCTGAGTTAGGCTGAGGAAAACAAGCATCCACAAGGAAATCACTTCGAAGTTAAAGATCTCTTTCTTTCTTGAGATTGGTAAAGTGAAGAATAGTATGTTGTAAGCACTTCTACAACTGCTTCATCATCATATGTTCTCTGAGAATTTTTATCGACTCAATTCAATTCCTTGCCTGAATCATTTGTATCTTATATACCAATAATTTGACTACTTTTTCCTCTCTTTCACAAGAACATCCTGAACATGGCTAACTTATGAAGAGCACATATTAATTAAATTTATTAATACAGAGACCACAAATTAGGCTTCTATTTTACTGATGTTCTGAAATGGAAAACCACAGAGAGAAATGCATGTGGAAATGTTCATTCATGTAAAATAAAACTGCACATTTCTTTCTAAAAATATGAATAGATGCCGTTGTAAGCTGTCTGAATAGTAGCCGGGCTAACTGGACCACATCTAAATTAGCCATTACTTTCTAATTAGTAAAAACACTCCTGCAATCCACTCCTTTGATAATATTATTAAAATAATGATCGTAGTACACTGTAATACACTACACTATAATATTCAGCTCAACATTGTCAGCACCTTCAACTTTTCTTCGGTAAGGTCTTCAATTCATCGAACATTAAGGACTTGAAATCATTATGTTCCATTTCCTCCTTCTTCATTCATCTTGTTATTTTCCTCTTCATTTCACAACCACAATTTAAACTTCTTTTAAAGCAAATAATTCCAAAAGCTGAAATATTAATACTATGTCCATTATTGTTATTATAGTTGGTAGAGTTAAGATTCTTTTTAGTAAACCACCACCAACCTCACTAATCCATTCATCCATCTTACCAAATCCTTTACCAATAACACTGAAACATTTATCAACTGTTTCACACACACCAACATTTCATACAGAATGAATTTCACTCGAAATGTTAGTTATGTTATCCGTTTATCTTTTAGTACTCATGCTGTTATCTGGAATATAAGTACAACAATGTTGCACCTTAATTGCACAATACATACCACATTCTTTTGCCAAAAGCATATCTAAAGCAAGCCAATTCTGAATGACCATTGCACAAATAGCAAGCATTTCTTCTTTAATTTTAGTTAATCCTCCTGCATGATTAGTTGGCAACCGTTCTTCCAAAGTAGACAGTTTTCCAATCTTAACATCATTCAAAGCAACAACAATACTAAAAATCAACAGACCAAACACATCCAAAATAGCCTGACCTATTCCACAGTTCACTCTTTTATGAATCATTTCACTCATTTTATTCAACCTATTCACATTGTATATCTTAGGGAATACCAAAGCTAAATAACAATAACCTACCCAATTACTTGGAATATTAAAATACGCTGTTTTGTTACAAATGTGACAAATGGCAAATACGAATTTACAACTATATACACTTTCTCCAATCATATCTTATGTATCCTGTCTATGATGCCTCGTTCACATCATACATAAAATTCCCTTCTTCTCTTTTGAAATGTTACGTCTAGGATGTGTCTGTGAATGCTTAATCATGGTCTCATCTTACAAATGAAACTCCATTCTTTCAACACCACTCACACTAAATTGTGCTCTTATTTCATTATGTTCTGAAATAAAATTATTTTCTGCATCAATCAACTTATAAACATTCTTCTCATCAGTAAGAAAAATTATACAACATAATGGGACTATTACATTTTGTATTATATTTATTAGCGAAATCCAATATTAAAACTTCAGGCATAGTATCGATAGAAACATTATAAACTGCTGAATAAACATTATAAGCTAGTATAATTAGTAGTGTGTGGCAATTCGACCTACCGTATGAATATTATTAAAGGTGGTTGCAAATTGCGACCCACTAGGAATCACTGCTATCACAGCAGATCACGATATCAGTGACCGCTTTTAAAAAAAGCAATTATTATTTTTTCAATGCAGCCTGTTTTCATTAAAGAAAAAAATAATTACTAACAATTTTTAAGAGTAGACAGTCGTCCATTGGCCTAACAGCAACTGTTTGTAAATATTACGACCTTGACCACAGTCTTCAATATGTCTTTATAAGACTGTGGCCAAGATATTGATCGGCCCATATAAGTGGCAGATGATGAAATGCAATGAAGCTGGAACATTTTTCAGAGTAGGGTTTTGGTCTGTGACATCTGTTCACTAAAATCACAAGGCTCCTGAAAAGTCTTGGTGTTGATACCAGTGATTTTAGCAATATTTGAAAAAAAAACTTCTGCAGCAGAGTGTATCCATTTTTGTGTTAATCCTTGGTCCAGTGGTGGATTTTGAATTTGAGTTGAATCTATCTATCTATCTATCTATCTATCTATCTATCTATCTATCTATCTATCTATCTATCTATCTATCTATCTATCTATCTATCTATCTATCTATCTATCTATCTATCTATCTATCTATCTATCTATCTATCTATCTATCTATCTATCTATCTATCTATCTATCTATCTATCTATCTATCTATCTATCTATCTATCTATCTATCTATCTATCACACCCTTTCTGGCTTTGAGTGCCACATAAATTATTTTATGTAAAAAAAGAAAGAAGTGAACTCTAAATAGTTCCTAGGTTTAGGTGGAGCACCTTACAACTCCACTGGCCCTCTGAATCTGCTCACCTCAAATGTCAATTTTTCTAGCAAGGCGTTTAAGCATAGGATTAGGACAGTGCAATCTAAGGCAAACTAGAAAGTTAGAAAGCCTTTTCCCATTTTTAAAGCAAAGTCTTTAGGCATAGGATTATCTGGTGCCATCCATGATGAGTTGAAAAATGAAAAAAGACATTTAATACTCCAAGCACAGTATTAGAGTTTTGGATTAGTAAAATACCACCCAAGCCAATCTGGAATGTATAAAAACCACCCTGACACATGCGATTCATTCTAATTAGAGCTTATCAGAGGTATAGCTTTGACCTGACACAAAGGAGCACCCAGTATAAGTCAATACAATACCCTTTCCAACTTATGGAACCGCATAAACTATGCAAAAATTGAAGAAAGGAATTCTGGGTAGTTCCCAAGTTTAGGTAGGCAGCAGCTCTTTTATATGGAGCACCCTACAACACCATTAACACTCTGAATCTTTTCACCTGAAATGTCTATTTTCCAGCAGAGTTTTTAAGCATAGGATTTAAGAGCTGGGCATCCCCCACTTAGAGGACCATGTGAGGATTGCACCCCTGCTCTTGTGGCTAAAATTATTGTCCTCACTCAAGGCCGATTTCTTCTGACTGGTCCTGGAGGACTGCATTAGGCTAGATAATGATACTTAAAATCCTTGGCTCACCTATGTCTAGCAAGCCTTTCAGGACCTTGGTATCCCTAACCTTTTTAATTCACCTTACAGTATTGATGCGAACACCAAGAGGGCAGTAGGGACCTTCTTTTACAAGTTCCGAAATGATGCTAGAATAGCAAGTGCCCTAGCTATGGACACTGTCCCTGGCTTAGCACCGACCTCAACTACTGACCAGATGGAAACTTATTTATTGTGGATTGCACATCCTGAATATAGAATGTATCTTACACACCTGAGACTATTCACAGAGCACTTTTTAGTCGCCTTCATAATAATAGGTCCCTGGTCCACTTCGTTGCCTTGCTGTCCATGTGACTCCCTCTCACAAAAATTGACAACCCACTTCATGCTTTTCTGCAGATTGTATAGTTTTCCGAGAACTCGTTTCCTGCACCCTATTCTACATTTCCAAGACTTTACACCCCATAAGTTGTTGTTGTAGTAACTTTATTCGATATATAGAATATCATAAAAGTATAAAACATTATTAAAACAGTATTGAATAAAAAAAGCCCATTACAACAACAGTACCCCATATATACAGGTAAAATATTGACATGATTAAAACAACATAATTCATTGCCTGAAAGACGACATGACGAATAAAAAAAGTGCCAAGAGAGGTAGAATCAGACAGCATCTTTGCTTGAAGATTTAGAAACTAGGGCAGAGGTGTTAAAGATGGAGTTTTACTCGGGAGTTGGTGCTTCTCAAGAAGCCTCTGTCTAATCCTCCAAGCCCTGCCCAAAAATTTTGCAGTTCCGCAGATGATACTGGGCACGGATGTCTCATACGTTAAAATGCGCAAGGCCACCAAGTGCGACCTGCAACCCAGGTTGGCACAAATAGGTTTCAGCCAACTAGACCTAGGATGTTTATAGGCCTGACAAGCAAACAGAAAATGACCAATGGATTCCTTGGTGGAGGCACAGCCTGGGCAGCCTTTTCCAACCTCCGATCCATCTCTCCATCCACCTTGAAACTCGGATAGTGGGAGTGTACCGTATCTTAATTTAAGATACAATGCCCTATCATACGGGGATTCAATAAAATCCAGAAGAATCTCCAATCTAGGAACAGGTTTTACGGCTAGAAATTTTTCAGTAAGGGGACCTTGCTGCAACCTTAAGGTTGCAGCAGTAATCCAGTCCCAGTAGATTTTTTTCATAATGGGTTTAGGAGGTGGCTGCTGGCTCTCCCAATACTCTCCCAAACCCAACGCATACACCAGATGTTTTAATTTGAATAGCCAAGGGATCTTATAACTGGCTCTGAGGTGTAATATATCATCCAGGGCCGCAGCATACTGACTTAAATCCGGAGATCTTCTGAGCCTGACCCAGTATAGCAAGGGGCGCAGCCTAGCAATATCATTTATGGGATGTATGCCAAGGTCACTGCGAAGAGGAACTAATGGGGTGGATTGAGGGAGTGAGAGGATAGCTCTAAAGAAACAGTTCTCCGATTTTGTTAACTCTGCTAAATTTTCAAAACCCCATAGTTCCGCCCCGTATAGGGAGGCAGAAAGTGCCTTCCCCTGGTAGACCATAACCGCTGCAGCTATTGGTCGGCTAAATGATAATTTCTGGTGTCTAACAATAGCACCTGCGGCCCGTTTATGGAGCAGGAGCATTTTGGAAAGGTGGGGAGCCCAGTTCAATTTACTGTTGACCCTCACCCCAAGATAGTCAAAAGCAGTTACAAGCTCCAAATGGCAATTGTCCACACTGATGTTATTCCTAAACCTTTTGGAGGGGGACATGGCCATGAGCTTGGTCTTTGATGTGTTAATCTTGAGGCCCCTAGAGATACAAAACTCGGTAAAACGAGAGAGGAGTTTTTGAAGGCCCATAGGGCTCTTGGAGATAAGTAGTGTATCATCAGCAAAAAGCAGAGAGGGTGTTCTTTCCCCGCTCAGGGTTGGGGCATCGACCCCGTCAACCCTCAAAAAGTCTGCCACCCCATTTATAAAGAGGGAGAACAGGGTCGGTGCCAGAACACAACCCTGGCGGACACCTCTCCTTACTGCTATTCTCCCTGTCAGCTGGCCCTGTTGTCCCCACCTGACCTTTGCAAAATTGCCATCATGAAGGCGTCTAAGGAGATCCAGAATAAATGGGGGAATACCTAGATCAGCCAGAACTTGCCACAGCCTGGACCGGGGAACCAAGTCAAAGGCTGTTTTGAGGTCGATAAATGCCAGATAAAGGCTACCCCCATCAATAATAACAGACTTCCAGTATAGTATAGAAAATCTGAAAACCTGGTCGATGGTACCGACACCCTGCCTAAAGCCCGCCTGGAAGTGAGACAGGATGCTGCCCTCATCAATCCAGGCTTTAATCCTGGTTAGGAGGACCCTGCCTACCACTTTTTGGATCACATCAATTAAACTAATTGGTCTGTAGTTGGCAGGGTCCTCTCTATCTCCTTTTTTAAAGATGGCCACCACCTCGGCCCCCTTCCAGGAGTCTGGCACTGAATGACCCCTTGCTATGTTATTCAGGGTACGGTGAATAAACACAGCCCATAGTTCTCTGTCGTAAAGTAAGAGGTCGCCAGGAAGACCATCTGGTCCGGCTGCCTTGCCGGGTGCTATCATATTTATGGCTGATTGAATTTCAGTGAGACCGAACTGGTCCCCCTCCCCGGAGGGGAGTACAACCTCAGGCACAAAATCCCTAGTCTCTAGAGGGCACTCTTCGCCAGGGGAGTATAGGCCAGAAAAATGGTCAAACCACTGCTGCTCGGTTATATGGTTTGGGATTGGGTCTGCCCCTCCTCTTGAGCTGATGTTAATAAGGTCCCAGAACCGAGTGGAGTCTTTTAATCGCGCGGCGTGCTTCAAATCCTGCCAATGGGCTTCATCCCATGCACGCTTGGCCTTTTTGATTGAACTATAGTATGATTTCCGGGCATGGGTAATAAAATGCTGATCCCTTTCTTTAAGAGCCCTAACCAGGTCCTGTCTCTTTTCTCTGCAGTCATTCGTAAACCATACATTTCCTGTAAGCGGTCTAGATGACTTGCGGTCCCCTTTAGTATTAACTTCAAAAAACTTCCCCACCTTGGTAATGGTCTCCATGTAGATCTCGTTTGGAGTCTTCATAGACAAGGAGACTTTGGTGGCTCCGTCCGGATCTAACTCCATTGATTTTATACTGTTTCTCAGGATATTTTGGATCTTACCTAGGTCCAGCTCTCGTTTGGCAACTATGGGCCATTTTAAACGTCTATTGCAATTGGACGGAACAACCTCTCTAGACCAAAGTGGCTTGATACTGGTAGACTCGGTAGGTGTAATGAACAGCTCGCGCTTAAGTTGCATGGTAAGCGGGTTGTGGTCGCTCTCATACCTAGAGATGACTTCCATATCAATGAGACCCGGCCACAACTCGACATCCAGCAGAATGTAGTCAATGCGTGATGGAGCTTTAGTTCTAATAAATGTGGGCGCTCCCCTTGTATCTGAACATGTTCTGCCATTAGTGGCCCTAAGGTTGAATTCCATAGCCAGGGCATTAAGCTGCACAGCTCTTTTAGACCACTTCTTAAGAGGTGGAAGGCTAAGCAGGGGAATACCTCGCCTTGAGTCATCCTCGTCCGTGCCCAGGATGTTGTCGTCGCTGAGAGGTTCAAAGGTGCAATTGAAGTCACCAGCGACCACAACACCCGAATCTGTACGAATGGTTGAAAGTTCAGACTCGAGATTTAATAACGTGGGGCACGCCTGTGCACCTGATGAACCTCGTGCGTAGATATTAAATATTTCTAAGCCGGGGTGGGATGCTAACCCAGCAATAGATAGATGCAAGAGGTCTTGAGACACACTAGAAATTTGCTTAATTTGCCAATTCAGGTCAATACTAATCCATATTAAAAGACCCCCCGAAGGGCGTCCTCTAACTGAGCTAGTCGCTGGTACAAAATAAGAGGTGAACCCAGATCTATGGACAACGCCCAAGCTCCAAGTTTCCTGGAAAAGAATAACATCAAAGGAGTTAATAAACTCATTCCATACAGGATCAACGAGGTTTCGCTTTAGGCCGGCAATATTCCAGGATAAAAACCGAATATTGCTCAGGGGGTGTGACGAGGGGGGGGAAACCACAGATACAGGAGACCCCTCATCTCGGCTACCCCTGGGAGCTACACCGCTTGTCACAGGGACTGTAGAACCAACTCCTGTGAGGTCGGAGGGAGGGGCAAGAATTAAACCTATTCCCTCTGGGTGGGGACTAGCAGGAATTAAGGTGATAGAGAATGGGCAGGGGTTAGTAAGTCAATCCACCTGACTGAGACCAGAATCAGCATATTCGCTGCAGTTTAACCAGACCGGAGATCTGCGGATTTGGATGTGGGAATGTGCAGGGGGTGATGTCCTGTACTCTAAGTTAATTAGATTTTCCGCCAAGGTCGGATGTATAAACTCAATCTCCACACAATCCAGTGAGGAGTCCACCCTGGACAGACGACACACTCTCACTATGTCCTCTCTAATAATCGACCTACAGCCTCTTGTATGCCTCAACCAGTGGATAACTTTGTTATGCAAAGACTCGCTTCCTTCAAAACCCCCTCGACTAGTAGATTTAGGTACGTGAGTCATAAAGACAGAAGGTTTAAAAGAAGACTGGTGGGGCCCAGGGGTGGCAACCATGGAGTGGGAAAAAAGGCCACAATCAACCCTGTTCTGAGAGGGAATGGCATGGATACTAGGCCTATTCCGGGGGTGTGTATTCAGCGATCTATTACGAGGAAAATGTTGTGTTACCTCAGCAGAGGCCCTATGGACAAGAGCAGATCTAATGTTACCCTCCCCTGATACCCAGCCTTGAGTCAACCCCAATGAACCCTGAGACTGGGAGGAAATAGGGAGGATCTGATCACTCAACTTAGGGGCCAGGGTAGCCCCCTGAGGAGGTGGGAGAGGGAGGAGGACCTGTGACATACCCTGCCCAGAAACAAGTAAGTCCACCTTTCTACTAAGTGCCGCAACCAAGTCTTCCAGCTTATTAATTCTAGCTTGAAGATCTTCAAAGGAGCCGGGTGGAAGCCCATGAGGGCTGGAAGGTATTGGGAGTGCCCTTTCTGTGGGTGAGCTAGACTTGTCAGGGTTGGGGTCTAGTACAGCAAATCTATTGGAGCAGAGAATAGGAATAGATGGAGACTCGCAGGAACATACATCTGGTACGGAGTCATGCTCAGTTACTATGGTCAAATCTACAGTAGCTGGTGCAACAAGTGTGGAGATCGATGCAGCTGAGGCTTGATCAGGCATAGTATTACTTTTATGAGAATTAACAAACATAGAGGGAATCACTTTCACACTGTTCTCTGGCGCAGATTTGTAAATACTACACCCCCCTTTGGGTACTACGTCAGTGTTTCCACCCCCAAGCGACTCCTCACAATCATTTACAATCTCCTCTATTCGCGATAGAACACAATTCATAGCAGCATGAGCGTTTTTTTTAGATTTTTTGTCCCTTTTAGGACCACCAGTCAGCTCTCCCTCAGTACATTTCCTCTTGCCCATGGTGAAAGTGATAGGGGCGGCACAGGTGCTCAAAGTTATATGTCAATAAAGTCGGAGAGTTCTACAGCCGATGATGGTGACAGTAGAAATAACTCTCGGCACAGTACCTTGCAGGAAGCGCGACGTGATGACCCTGGAAGGCTTCAGGGGGTAGCCCGGCTCGGCCTCCTTTGGCCCCGGACGGCCACAGACGGCCCGCCCTCTGCCCGGGCTCAGCCCGGCGCTGCTCGCGCGCGGACCCGCGACGCGGAGGGTAGGCTGGAATATGTAGCGCCTCCAGGCGCAGGTGGTGGGCGGAAACTTCCTCCCCAGGAAGCAAATGTCGCCGGGAGATGTAGTCCCCCTTCCGACCGCGGCCGCGAGAGTGCCAAACGCGGCGGCGGGAGGGGGACACAAACAAATGAAAGCCTGCAGCAAATGTCCGTACAAGGCAGGGAATACACTCGAGCCTCGAGCCTCACCACAGGTAAATAGGAGACCCCCGCTCCACCGAGGGTAGGCTGGAATATGTAGCGCCTCCAGGCGCAGGTGGTGGGCGGAAACTTCCTCCCCAGGAAGCAGATGTCGCCGGGAGATGTAGTCCCCCTTCCGACCGCGGCCGCGAGAGTGCCAAACGCGGCGGCGGGAGGGGGACACAAACAAATGAAAGCCTGCAGCAAATGTCCGTACAAGGCAGGGAATACACTCGAGCCTCGAGCCTCACCACAGGTAAATAGGAGACCCCCGCTCCACCGAGGGTAGGCTGGAATATGTAGCGCCTCCAGGCGCAGGTGGTGGGCGGAAACTTCCTCCCCAGGAAGCAGATGTCGCCGGGAGATGTAGTCCCCCTTCCGACCGCGGCCGCGAGAGTGCCAAACGCGGCGGCGGGAGGGGGACACAAACAAATGAAAGCCTGCAGCAAATGTCCGTACAAGGCAGGGAATACACCCCATAAGGAAGGCTTGCAATTTTTACAGTGCTTAGATTCACAATCATTTTGCTATTCAGAGATTAGCTATATTCGTTTGGACATTAAAGCTTAGAAAGAAGTATGCCCTTGAAGAAGGATAATATTTATGACTTCTACTCAGTTAATCATACTTTTTTAAATTCTAAAATGAATTGAATTTAAAATATATTACTATTTCTATGTTTTTAACTGAATTAAAAGTTTGATTTATTGGCTGGAATCTCAACTTATCTTATTTACCTGGCTCTAGAATATTTGCTCCGTAACATGTACGTTGAGTTTTTATGATTTTGTTATTTTGTGTAACCTGATTTTAGCATGTCTTATATATTTTATATTCCTACTAAGGCATCCAACAAATAACATTCTATCATCAAGCAGGCAGCCCCACACTTTCCTTTTTATATAGGGGACCTATATTAGAGGTTTTTGTAATCAGGTTTAAGTTGAGGGAGTTCCTCTGTATGTATAGTGCCTTTACTATCATAGCGCTTGTATCATACACTATGAAATACCTGTACATATGTAATGTATTTAATCTTTGTTCTATGCTGATGTTTTTCATATGCTTTTATGGTCGGTATTTCCAGAATAAAGTGCCTGACTGACTGACTGACTGATATGGATCCCTCTACAACACCACCAACACTCTGAATCTTCTTGACTCAAATGTCGATTTTTCTAGCAGAGTTTTTAAGCATTGGATTAGCACCCACCCCCTGCCATGCACAATGTTCTTATCAATAATGTCAGTGATGTTGTCAATGACGTCATAGAACATGTCATGAGTAACATAATATGTGGAGTAATGAGTAGTGTTTGGCAAGTGTGTGATTCATAGTTACCTTTGAGCACGAACCACAGTTACTTGAGATTACCATGTCCGTGAATTTAAGTGGTTTTGTTTGTTTGAAACAATACACCAAACTGTAATGTCCCTTTAACCTTTGTTTTTTCAGTGAACTGCTATGGGTTTTTTTTAACTCGTAACTATAACTATCATTTTAACCCAAATTTTTCAGTGAATGTATAGTTTTCTGTAATGTTAGTTACTGTCAGTATGTAAAAGGCAAGCTTGTTTTTTTCAAAAAACAATAAAGCATTTACACTGAAAAACATTAAACGTGTGTCAGTATATTTTTTTACACTTCTCAGATTATATAATGCAGCCATAAAACCAGCCACAAGGGGTCTCACCATTCACAAGCCGAAGAGTAAAAGCTACTGCTCTGGGAAGGCTTACAAATATCAATACCTTTTCCTGGGGTCATATTCTATAGGCTGCAGGAAACAAGGGGTTATTTGTAGGGGGCTGCTGCACTAACTACAGCCCCCACAATACTTAAAAAAAACTTGTGGGGGTGGTGCCCCTGCCCAGATTAGGGACCCAACCAACAAACAAAATATAGGCAAATTAACCCATGAAGGGAATTATGGATCGTCCCTTGCTAGGAACAGTGAATAAATAATGAACAACACTTCTTGTTCTTTTTATGGGACTGGGACACCAACAGATTTTATTTTTATTAGGGTTTGCCAAGGGGGCGACAGGGCTCCCTGCAGCCCGCAGGCTTCCAGGAGGTGTCCTGATTATGGAGTCATGCAAACAACGGCAAACACGTTTTTTTTCTTTTTTTAAAAATCTGGCATGGTCTAGTGACCAAGGGCACCCTACAGCATTTCTAAGTTTGAGGTTGGCGGGAAGAGCCCAAAGGCCCTGCAGCTCTGCCTGCCCTCCTCACAGCACCCATACTGGGTGCAGCAGGATCCCGTATTGCCCCCACCTCGTGGGAACAGTTAACTTTTGCTCCTCTCAGCCGGGAGGAATTCTGTGCTTCTCTCCCCAAGAGAGTACGTGCAGGGAGAAACTTTTCTGCTCCCACCCGGTGGAAACAGCTATCTGCCCCTGCCCGGTGAGAGCACAGGAGACTCTAATTTCCATGCTGTCACAGGCATGGAAAACACAGTGTCTCAGGAAATGGTGAATGAGTGGTGGCCATAGTATGGCTCGAAGAGGAGGGGCGCCTACCTCACTCTCCATATTACTTTAAGGCCCTGGTGATTAGAGTCCCTAGGACCTCAAAAAAGTTTGGGAAGTGGGGATGTGAGCCTCACTTTAATCGCTTATCAGCCCTGAAGGTGGGGTGTTCCTTCCCCTTATTCCCCTTTACATAACTATCGGCCCCAAGTGATGAGGTGCCAGGGGCCTTAAGGAGGTTCAGGGAGGGGGCCATGTGCCCCCCTTTAATTATTGGGCCAGGGGGATGGGGCCCCTAGGCATCAAGGATACTCAGGGAGAAGGGCCACGACCTCTCCCCAAAAAATATAATGACCACACCTCCTCAGCCCTGGCCCACTCCGGAGGAGTTTCAATAAAAGGAGGGAGAGCACCATTATATTTTTAATTGGAGCCACAGATCTAAGGATCCTCTGCATATCAGCTGTGCCAAAAAACAAAATTGCAGTTCTTGGCCACAGGGGCACCAGGTCTAGGGGGGCAGGGTATCCCTTAGTTTTACAATTTTTCTCAGGGCAGAGTCCCCTATTCCTAAAATGGCTGCCATCACATCTTTGTTGAAGCGGTAGTAGCCAATCAGATCGTATCTCTAGATCCTTCGGCACCACAAATTCTTTGCATTTGAAATATCTATAGTTTTTTTAAGCTTAATATCCCAAAAACTACTGAATGGAATTACACCACAAATCACATTTTCTGAACCACAATCTTGTTTTGAGCTAAATTTGGTGTTATTCGATTCTGTTATTTTGGCTGTCATTGTGCCTATTTTCCCTATTTAAAGGGAAAATGCCTTTTAGGCAATTTCTATCTCTGCTAAGGTGGAAGAACATTTTTCTTGGAAAGTTTTGTGAAGAGTCAACAAAAGCACCAGATTACATTACATAAGGGCAAGTGCATTTTATTTTAATCATAGGAGATTAAGTGATTTGCCAGGAACCAACACTGGAAGTCAAACCTGGTTCCCCACTCCCACAGACAGCAGCTCTGGCATTTAAACCACATCCATATTTCACAATTTATGGGTGGAAGTCAAATGGAATGATTGTGCATGAACACGCATAGTGAGCTGTAACTCTGGCTCTACTCTAGACCCTTTTCCCCCACATATTCTGCATCAGATCCTTGATATAATATGTCCTATTTATTGGAATCTGTTCTCTGCCTCCCTATGTTCAGAATTGGTGCCCAGCTATAGGAAAAAAGCTCGGGTGGTTCCCCTTTTGAAAATAACCTAATGCAGATAGAGCACTGTTATCCAATTTTCATCCCATTTCCTTGCTTTCTGCTCCTTCTAAGATATTGAAGAAACTGATTAACATCCAGCTTTCTAAATTCAAAGACACCTCTAATGTACTACATTCCTTTCAATCAGCCTTTAGATCCAGACATAGCACCGAGACAGCACTGCTGGAGATCTATACGTTTATAAAGTGGAACCGAGACCTTAGCTCCAATGTAGCACCTTGATTTTTTTTTATCTCTCGGCAACGTTTGATACTGCATCTCACAAGATTTTACTACAGCTGCTCACTGCAATTCATGTGACTTGCTCAGCTTTCTGCTGGCTTTCTTCCTTTCTGGAGTCTAGAAAACAAGCCGTCTGGATAAGCTATACTGCTCAGAAATGAAAGCCCTTCACTGTGGGGTCCCTCAGGGCTCCACACTCATTCCAACCCTTTTGAATGTGTATATGTAACCCCTTGCTGTTTTGATGGAGTCCTTCAACATCAAAATCATCTCTTACGCAGATGATACTCAGTTATTGTTTTCGTATAAAAGTACTTCATCAGAAGCTAAGCGGGCTTTCATGGCCTGTATGAAACTAGTCATGGGCTGGCTCAGTGGCAACAACCTTCAGTGTATTACTGACAAAACTAAAATGTTGTTGATTGGCCCTGAGTGACCCTCTGTCTGGATGCACAGGCTCTTGGACTGTAGAATTCTCACCTTCCCCCCCACCACCGACCACCTGAGATCAGAGCCAGGAACTTAGGGGTACTAAGTGAGGTCTGTTTGACTATGAATAGGAAGATTTCCTCTGTAGTCAAGTAATGTCTTTAGAGCCAATGAACTTTAAGAAAATTCCTCTTCTTCCTTCCCTATGATGCACAGAAATGTGTAGTACAGGCCCTGATCTTATCCCGTTTGGACTACTCCAACTCACTTTACTTTCCAAAATACTGCCATTCGACTATTGTTCAAACTCTCAAAATGGTCACCTGTAAGAGTTTTTCATAAGAAGCTGCACTGGCTTCCAGTTAAAAAAGAGTTATCTTCAAAGCACTAATGATCGCTCAGAAAATAATTTATCTTCAAAGCACTAACAATCGCTCAGAGCGTGCTCCACGACTAAGGTCCTAATTGCCTAAACTTGAGAATCGTGAATATTGCACCCCAATAGCCTTGTGCTCCATGAATGGTAAATGTCTGATTGCTCCGCTCTTTAAGAAAAAGAGACAAGGAGGTTCCTCCTTCTCCTTTCTGGTAGCTCTCTCTGGAACCAGCTCCATCGTCAATTCAGAAACACTACAAATGAGACAGCCTTTAGAAAATGGTTAAAAACACATATATTTTGCACATAACACTCTGTGTACCTGATCTGTTATGTTAGCGCCCAGACACTCTTGATTAGTCATGCACTTTAGAAGTAACCTCATTCATTCATAGTGAACAGATTCTCTTTAGAAATGGCTTTCTGAAGTAAAAAAACAATAGCAGAAAAGAACTAAAAGGTTCGCCCCGACTCTTGCTTGGGAATACTTGCAATGGTTTGTTTTAAAAGTGAATTTAGGGATATAGTTCAGCACCTATGCACTGGTGCTGCTGGATCAGATTTCAAAGTGGGTGTCCTGACATCAGAGTTACATCACTGTAGTCATAGGGATTGTGAAAAACCTAGCTTCACAGAAAGTCTTGCAAATGTATTCAGCAGGAGAGTGGTAAGGGAATAGTATGTACCTAGTGGTGCACTTTGGAGCACACTGTTGCAACTATATTACTAAAGCTTTGTGCGGTAATGCACTGTAATTTACAGATATCACAATTTCCACAATTTTCTTTGAAATGTCCATAAAATATGCACAGACATACAGTGTTCATGATAAAGTCAAATTGCACACACATGATAATAGGTGGAAATTATGTTTCAGGGAATATTTATAAATTGCAGCTCATCAAATAAAGTGTCTTGATTTGCTTTGAATATATTAAAAGCTTTGTTTCCATCACACTTCAGAATTACAAAGAACTACAAAATTATGAACACAAAATGTGCTTTATTTTTGCCTTCATGACTGTTGATATATTCTGGAATATGTGTTCAGTTCATTTACACGTGTTTACATTTTGTTGTGTGTAACAAAAAAATGACACCCCACAGCCTCTCCTTTTACACTCCCTGTACACCCGACAGATTGTGACAAAGTCCACGTTAAATGCTCCTCCCACTTTGCAGTCAGAGAAGGAAAAGTAAACACCAATCCCTTTAGTTAAATAAAAAGCACAGTTTGTTAGAAGACATAGCCTAACATTGGACCTCTGTCTTTGAAGCACATCAAATGTGACAAGAGAGATCAAAATATAAAGGTATCATTATTTATTGCTCTTTCATAACCAACCAGAAATCGGGTGGCAACCCACTGGTCGGACCCAACATGCTGGTTTGTCCCACTGAAGGTGATCTGACTTCCAGAAAAGTTTCTAACTCTATATGTACATGACTTCACCAAGAGTGACGCCGGGCTGAAGTTGATCTACATCAAGACCTTCCTGGGCACCGATGCCGGACTTCGCCAGCTCCGAACTTTCCCAACTCCATCCATGACTTTCTTCAGCAACCCGTTTTTACGGAGCCCTGACTTGGATCCAGATTGCAGCTTGGCTCCATGCCAGCTCTTCAACAACAGAGGTTTCTGTCCTCATTTACTCCTGAATCTAAATAGGGATTCAACTGAATGGGTAAATTACTATTTCGTAATTCCAGTTCCCATCCACATAAAATAGAATTCATAGCCATGCAAAAAAACATACTTTGCCAATTCTTTTCCCAATATAGTGTGCAGATGAGTTTTGGTTGACTTTGGGCCACAAATCACTGTGAAGGGTTTAATTAAGGTATTTCTTTCATAAAAGTGGCAAAATGCTCTAACAATTCTTGGAGGCCTTTGGTGGCCCTAGACATCAATACCACATCAGCAGCATATAACAGAATGGGAGTCACACCGTTTTCCACTTGAGGCATATCTTGTCCTTTTTGTGTTGTCTTTCTAAATCATTAATATACAAATTAAAAAGAAAATGTCTAGCATGCAACCCTGTGTGACACCCTGTCCAATTGTGAAAGAATTAGAACATTTCCTTACCTTTGGCCAAGGCAGTAGAATACTAGTTGCATAGAAATGTAACTATTGATTCCTCCACAACTAAATCCAACATAAAAGCCCAATGTTTGCTACGGTTACAACGGTCAAAAGCGCTGGCTCCCTCTATAAAAGTAAGATGGAGAGTTCCACGTGTTGCCAAGGTATACTTCAAAGTTAAAAGATATGTTAAGAGGCTTTTCACTGTATCCAGACTTTTCCTAAAACCATATTGCACATGTGTTAAATATTGTCTCATCTGCCCAGGTTTGCAGCCAGGCTAAAAGAATGCACTTTGGATCTTTTCTATACCCTTTTTTATAGATAGGGACTAGTAGTGATTCTGATTGTGAACATTGGGGGCAGGAGGCAAACCTAGTTATGGTCTTAAGAAACATTTGTTAATAATAGTGTCCACAGCTCTATTGTTTCTAAACATTGTTGGATGAACCACGTCAGGTCCGTGGCCTTACCACCTTTACTTGTTTTCAAGCCCAGAATGACCTAATTCAAAGGCTATCGTTTGAGATGACGGAGACTTAGTAAGGGAGTCAATTTCTATGGCTACCCTGTCTGGGCTCGTCATATAAGAAAAGCCCTTTGAAGTAGTCCACCCAGTGAATGGCCATCATATTGCCCTCTGTTGCTTGGGCCGCAGACTCCTGAAAAGAAGTCATGTCAATCAACATCCAGAAAATAATGGTATCTTTGTTATTGCTATCAATTAACAATGAGTCCCAGGCGTCGTTCTTCATAACGGCTTTCCTTGTTTCTAATGTAAGTTTATACTTAGGTCCACACCTGCGGACTTCATCAGAGTCCCTGGGTGACTTTGTAAGGGCTACAGGCAAATTTCTATTCTCTTGCAAGATGATCCAATTAAATCAGCCAGGGTGGAGTCTCTTCTTCTGACAATTCTTCACAGTCAACAGACTTTTTATAGACTTAGAGATCACCTCAAAGGCTATCCAGACAGCCTTCTCATTTGACTTTTCTGTGAGGCACATATCAAATTCATGGTATTTTATTGCACTTTGTTTCTCCAACAATGACCGATCATATATGCCTTGCCAGCGGATCTGAAAGCTACTGTTTCTAGCTAACTCAATGTCATTGGGAATTACAAGTGAGCTAGTTGGTTTTCAATTCAATAACAGCTTAACAATTAAAGAGTTTTTATCACTAGTGCAATTAGAAAGAATGTTAAAATCATAAACATTATTAAACAAATTATCTATCAATTGAGCAAAATATATTGTGTTCTTACAGACCCTACTAAAGTATGTCAGTGAAAATGAGGCAGCACCAGGCATGGGACAAGCATCATGTATAAACATAATTACAGAGACGTTTTAAGGCATGAGCAAAGTCTGCTCTGGCCCAGGGCCTCAGCCCTTCAGGGGACCCCCTAATAGCTCAGGCTGTGTTCTGCAGAAAGGCTTGCCCCAATGACCATGAACTTTTTTTACATTGATTGTTTTAAATACCGTTATTCCCTTGATTTATTTTTAATGTGGGTGATGTGCAAGAGTCTATTACAGACATTTGCAGAGAAATGTGTTTTTGTTTCTTGCAACATCCATAAAAAAAGTTTCTTTTAGATCAAAGTAGGACCTTGCATAAGATAAATGGGAGGGTGTCACAGAGATTATTTGCTGTAATACTAGTGAGCTGCTGCTGTGTTACAATATTGAAAACATACGTCCCTATCCCTGAATATTAGATGGAAACACATTTAGAATTTGGACAAGTGCGCCTCTGCACTGTCAGTAACCTGGCCAAAGAGGGCATGAAAGAGCTCAATTTGAATCATAAATTCAAATCTGTTCCAAACAGGGGCCCCAAAATACATTAGGCTTTGGGCCCCCAAAATCCTTAGGATGTCCCTACCTAAATATATTTAACAATCAAATTATTCAGAGATGCACTGTGATCATTAGGGACAGAGTGGGGTAGATCCTTTCCTGTGACCTCAATCATCCCTGTCCCTGGGTGTATAGTAAAAAACACAAATGGGCATTAAAGTCCACCACCCAAATAATTCCATAAACACTTTCCATATTCAAGAAACGTTTCTTCAGTGCCATCTCAAGATTTTGGATAATATCAACATTGCCAGAGTCAAAAACATAGTAATTAATCGCCATGACTTCGGGCCCCCAACAAAGTTCAGGTGCAAAAACTGATCATGCGATGAGTTAGATTCAATCAATATAGCTGTCTGCAGCAGCAAAACTGATACCAAGATGGCAAGACCACCTTTGCTCTCCCAGTTTCAGAAGTTAATGCTGGTAAAAGTTTGATAACCATCTATATTGAAAGGTTTTATGGCCCAAGTTTTCTGGAGACCAAATTTCTAATGAAGGAGATCTAATCTGGATTCTCCAGTTTCATACTGATCCCTGCCACATTCCAATAACAGTAAGTTTATCTTGCTGGAGGCACGTACTTCCCTTCTAGGGCAATGTAAGTTATCCTTACCACCTGACATTCATTGCTGGTATAACTGTGGTAGTAACAGTGCACCGTACAGCATTCAATAGCATGTCAACTTATTTCAGAGTTAATTCCTGATTTTCAATCTATCTCATTCAGAGTATCCCGAGGGGAGACGCTATTATAAACGAGTGGATTGGATTTTAAAATTCATTCAAAATCTTGTTATTCCTATCTCCCTTGTAGTTGTGATGGATGTGTTTCGTGCTAATCAGTCTGTAAAAATATCTATGAGGAACAGCTTCAATTCCACTCAGAGCTGGATTAGTAAATTTGCTCCAACTCAGTCCCCAAAATGATTGGGGATTTAAAGTTGACAAATGTCAGTGCCTATTTTACATCTTCCTCCTGTCCATGCCACTCTTCTAATCATTACCCATTGTATTAGTCCTCACTACCCAAGCAACTCTTCTAACCATAATAATGTGATTGTACAGTTGCCTAGTGTTACTCTCCTATTTGGTCAACCAGTACACAACTTTGGGGCATATTATCAAGCCAGGCGATAAAATTATCGCCGCTTTAGCGGCAGAAAACTGCCGCTAAAACGGCGATAACGGGCTTGATAATATGCTCTATGGAATTTCAATTGAAGCCCATGTTAGATGTCCTTCACATCTAACATGGGCTTCAATTGGAATTCCATAGAGCATATAATCAAACCCATTATCACCGTTTTAGTGGCCGTTTTCTGCCTAAAGCGGCGATAATTTTATCACCTGGCTTGATAATATGCCCCCTTGTTTTTAAGTTGTGGTAATCTTCATTTAGGCCTGCAGGCATGATGATGTTATATGGTGTTGTATCTGGTGACAAATGGAGAGCGCCAAGGGCTTTCAATGGGGTGGTCACACTTGTCAATTTGAAAGGGATGTAGGGGCATATTAACAATGCGGCGATAACAAATTATCGCCGCTTTTGCGGCCGTTTTCGGCCGAAAAGCGGCAATAATTGTATCGCCTTCTCAGCAAAGACACGCTATCGCTTGTTTTGCTGATTTTACTCCCGTTTCCAGCACGCCTAACTTTGCATCGCTAATGAGATGCAAAGTAGGCGTGTCTGTGGAAATAACATGGGTAAATATCACGAAGGCAGCTTCGCGATATTTACAATGCGGGGAAGCAATTATTTAAATCGCGCTAAGTATGCCTTAACGCAGGAATTTAACGTCTGTTAAATTCCTGACTAAGGCATACTTAACATGGGGGTTGGATTGTGTGGCTAAGACCACAGGCCCCTATTATCAAGAGTATCGCCGTTTTCCATTGAACATCGCTGGAAAACCAGCGATGTTCCATGGAAAACATCGCTATTGCTAGGATAATTATCGCCATTGCGCTGAGCGTTGTTAATACAGCGCTAGCATGGCGATAATTATCTGCGATAGCCGGCGTTAAACATTTTAACGCTAAGAGCGGCCAGCGATAATTATCGCTGGCCGTTAATGATATGCCCCAAAGCTACTGTGTTAAGTGGTTGCACAACAGATGACAGGTCTGACCTGTCATAGAATCTTGATCACCATTCCTGTTTACTTTTAGTATCTTGTGAGCCACTTTAGTGTCAGCCAAATCTATTACAGCTTGATAAACTACTTGAGAGACAGCTGTTGCTTAATGGATGGGTCTTTGACCCCCGTTACCCTTCCAAGTTACTTATTGGACTCGTCAGAGTGTTCAACATTTATACCTGCAACCTGCCTAATACTGAGACAACTATAATTTTTTCAGTGTCCTAGAAGAGTTTTTGTGCTATTATTTACTTCTTCCGACATCAGTTGTTTCTGATAGAGCAAAATCTCATTTCCAGCAGGCCCTGTCATAGTTCTGGAGCAGGATTTCTCACTACTCAAAACCTTCTCAAAAGAGGTCAGATTTATTTTATATTCGTTGGTCCTCAGGCAGACTTTGTCACTGGTGTCGACTAAGGATGGGCAAAAATTCCGCTCTGCTTTGCAGTGTTTTGGTGAGCGTGAGCAGGAATTGGCGTCCCCTAGCAAGGTTCTGGGGTGCTAGAAGGGGCACCAGGCAAGATATTCTCAACACAGGAGCTCGCAACCATTAGCAATGAAAAAGCTGCCGCTCAAGTATCATATCTACTTTAGCAGCAGCAAAGAAGCAGCACCCTCTGGTGCGTCGCGTGGCACCATTCACTCTGATTTTGCAGCGCGGATCAAGCTACCGGTGCAAAAATCAGTGCGAGAAGCGCAACATCACGATTTCTGCCCCGTCGTGGAACTTAGTGAAATCATGCGCAGTTTTCATGTAACTCTGGGGAGTTCCACGGAGTGAAACTTCGCGAGTTACGCCCACACCTAGTGTCAATCCAAGCTGAGGTGGTGTGTGAAGTGTTTCAATATATGGTGACTCCAAAGATATACAGGGGCTACAAAAAGAGTGAGTAGGGTTCTCGCGAACAGATAGGACAGGGCTAGAAGGGGCGTTAGATACTGTGATCTGAATGCCAGGGTCAAGGGTTTCAAATACTGCCTGTTGTGTTTACCCGAGCCTTACAGTCACGCTCTTGATCTCATTATTCAACGCCACCTTTGCATTGGTCAGACAACTAGCAGAGGAGGTGGCAGAGGTACAAGATTTACCAGGTCGAGTGAAGGTATTCTTCCTTTTAAAGCCAGTGGCATTTTAGAGGGGTGGCCCAGCCTCTAAAGGGCTCTGATATGCCCGTGTTGGCCCGGTCTTCGCCCAGGTGCAGCTTGGGTGTGTCCTGCACTATGATACTTGAAAACACTTTTTAGAGCACTGAGTTGATGATGAGTTGGCCCACCTCCTCCAGAAAAATGGGTCTTAGAGACCTTGAACAAACAAAACAGTGGTGTCCCACTCCGCAGGTCTTGAAAACGCACTTAATAGTCAAATTCATGAGTTTGCCCACGTCCTCCAGGTAGAAGTGTACAGTGAGACCTGAAACATGGAGTCCTGGACAAAAAAAAGAGTCATAATTTTCTAGGGGAATGCAAAGCCTTTTTTTGGGCAGCTATACTATGTATCATTGTACAACTTAAAATAATTCTACATGCATTTTCGGGGCTGTGGCAAATCTCTACCACATTTTTGTAAATAACTGAATCTACCTTTTAAATGTACAAATGTACGTTCAACTACAGACCTTTGGGCATATTTACAAGCAGGCGATAAAAAACTTATCGCCGCTTTTGCAGCCGTTTTCGGCCGAAAAGCGGCGATAATTTTATCGCCTAATTAGCAAGGCCACGCTAACGCGTGAAACCTTGCTTTAGCGTGGGGATTCTTTACGCCCAGCTTTGCATCTCTAATGAGATGCAAAGTGGGCGTTTCTGACCTAACATGACAGGAGAAATGTCGCTAAGCGACATTTCTCCTATTATCAAGCCCCACGCTATGAAGCATAGCGGCAGGAAAAGTAGGGATAACCCCTGTTATCGCTACTTTCCTTACGCCTTCTTCAGGACTGACTTAGCCATGATATCCTATGGAAGGTGGATATCATGGCTAAATTGTGAGTCCCTATCAACAAGCTAACGTGAGATTATCGCGGGGTTTCCAGCGATAATCTCACGTTAGGCAGTTAGCGTGAGGATTTTTATCGCTTTTGAGATAAGAGTTGCTAATAGCACGCTATTTCAGCGATAAAAATCCACGCTAGCCGGCGATAATTATCCTAGCGCTAAGTGTGCTTAGCGATAATTATCGCCGGTTGTTGTTGATATGCCCCTTAGTTCGCCTGTGTGCCACGATATCTTTCCTTCCTATACTTGGAGCTGCAGTTAGATATGTCAAATTTATCCAAGATGGTATTGAATATGGACTCTCACCGAAAAAGAGAAAATGTAATGTTTATTCTATCATCCAATGTTACTATATTAAAAGAATAGTGCCACGCAATGTGAATTACTTAAAACGATGCCGCCCCCAAAATTGACTCTAGTCAAACAGTTGTACAGGCCACAGTATTTGAAAAAGTAAGAATGCGCTCTTTTATGGTGGTATGAAGCAGGGTTCATCATAATGGTGGACGGATCAGAACATGCGTACCATTCACGCAACAAATCGTGTGAAGATTCTATAAAAATCAACTTTCGTGTTGATCAGTTCTTGAACTGAATTTCAAAATGCATTGTGGCTGTGTGTACCCGATAACATAGCACTGAGGACATTTCAAACAGAATATAGAAAAGCACTCTGTGACACCCCAGCTGCCGTAGCTATAGTTTCCTGAAAACTGCTCCAGGCACCAACAAAGGGAGTGAACAAAGGGCATGAACAACGCTGGGAATAGATTGACTTCTGTTTCTACGTCTACCTAGCACTGGGTCCAGTTCTGGTATACTGCCATTTATGATTTGCCAGCTCACCCTACATTTTCAAAATATGTTCTCCTCTCTTAGCTCGAAAATTGTAATCCTTACCCTGAAAATTCTTCTCTGGCTCCTGATCCTAGTATACGGTGCAGCCAAAATCCTCATGTCCCTTTTCACTGCATGAAGTGCAGCCATTTTGTAAAAACACTTTGCCTTTTGGCCCACCTTTTATACTTTGCACATGGTTGCCACTCGCTTCCATTTGGTGTTAACTTGCGAGCAGAATTACTTTTTGCAACGATTCAAAGATTGTGAATGATACACACATACCAATAGCTAATGGGTATTCAGTAATTGTTATCTGCGATTGAAAATTCTTGTGTTTCTTCTCACCCATTGATTATTCCTTTAATTCACTTTGTGCATTTTGTGAACTTCTTAATTTTCAGCCTTGATACAGTCTGGTGAGCTTATTCGTAAATCCCTTTGCGAATGGTTAATAAATGGCTAAAGTTTAGTACAGTGGTGCTAAGCTATTTTTAATAATGTTGTATTGTTGCTGTTGAATCCTGCATACCCCACAACTGGAAGGAGCACCTCTTATATGCCCACTCTACTAGAAAGTGAGGTCTAAGGATTTCAACCAGTACCTTTTGCACCTTTGATAGTGCATTGCTACAATTATGGTGGAAGCTCAACTAGAGCACGTTGAACCTTTGTTTGAATAGCGTCTCTACTCTGAGAGTGACTTTCGCACTCTGGGGTATATTTACAAGGGAAGTGGCAGAGTGCGGCGTTATCCTTCTTGGCCACTTCAGAAAAGCAGGTCCGCACCATATTTACAACAATCCGGTGCAGCCCTGCGTTTCCCTCTGTGCTGGTGCTAATTATGGCTGCCTAGCGCCAACGCAGGCATCCTTGCGCCATAGTGCAAGGGTACCTTCGTTGTGAGAATGATTGTTTATGTGCAATAAGGGATACCTTTCTGCACATAAACAATCATAAATGGTGATTTGTAACTTCTATGTGTGCTACTTTGTGCAGCACACATAGAAGCTGCAACTCGTCATTTTTAAAATGATTGTTTATGTACATAAACAATCATGCATGGCATTGCTGTTTCCATGTGTGCTACACAATGCAGCACACATAGAAATAACAAATACAAGGAGAAATAAAGCATTTCCCCTTGTTGTGCCATGTTAAGACAAGTTTTTTTTTGGTTTTAATTTTGTCCCTGCCTTATATTTACGCCACCCTTGTAAATAAATAGGGCAGCGTCAAAATAAATGGGCGTAGCGGCGGAACGCACCGCAACACCCATTCTCCACCCCTTTCATGCTAAGTATAGCGTGAAAGGGTGCCTTATTTACAAGGCAGCGTTATGCCACATTAAGTGGCTGAACACTGCCTTGTAAATAAGGCGAAGCCCGTATGCCACAGGAAAATTTTTTAATGTTCATGTGGCAATAGGGGCTTGTGCCTTTCATCAGATGCCATTTAAATCAGAAGTGTATATGGGTATTGGGGATTGACTCAAAAGGTGGGTTTGGGCAGCCCTTGCAATGAAGTGGAGGTTTAGCGTATCCACAGCAATCTGCTTTTACGGTGTTCTCAGTGATGTGGTTGGACCAGTTGTTTGTCACTTTTGTTCTTTATATAATTAGTAGAAACAGTTCACAAAATAAATAGATTGTTATGCAAAGTGACTCTGCTCCTTATTCTGAGTGGTAGTCAGCATGCTCAGGTGTGATTAATTCCAGTAATCATATGTGGCTGTGTACATCTCTGCTTAATGGCATAGAATGATAATTGTGTTTGCTTGGATTACTGGTGCATGCTTGCAAATCGTGTTGTGCGAGAAGCAGCTTTATATGAACAGATGGCTACTAACATGCGTGCTCTGTTTGCAGTCACTAATTATGATACTGTATGTATGCACGATAGGTCTCTTTTACATATTGGTATTAAAGTCTTGCTGTGCCAAATGAGATATTTTGTCATGCATTCCAACCTTTATCTCTCATTTATACAGACAAATACTAATTGCAACACCGTAGGTAAGATATTTGGGAATGATAAAGGTTAAAATATGCTTCTTTGCATATGTGATTGTGTATATTATGTTTTGGATGAGATTTCATGTCTCATTCAGCAGGTGTGGGTGTTTGAAGGTAGGCAGTTTATGCAAATTGGTTTCCGTCGTTGCTCTTCTTCATTTTGACCTTTTTTACATGCTCATGCTTTCTTGTCTGTGACAATTTCAGCACTAACAGAGAAAACTCATGAACATTTCAGAACTAGTATGATCCTCAATTCAGCTGCTGTCTTTAAAGTTTCAGGCTGATCCGTCAAGCGTGGGCTGGGAAAAAGGGGGGGGAGGGGGTCCCAAAATGCATTATCCCTGTACATTTTTCCATAGGGATTTTAGACACTACCACAGCCCAAACTGCTGAATGGAATTACACCAAATTTGGCAGAAAGGTATCTCTTGGTTTAGAGAGTGCCTTTTTCTGATTTGGTTTCAATCCGTTCAGTAAAAGTTATTAAAAGAAATTCAAATTTGTTTATATAGGGACAAGGATCCACCGAGGATTCGAAAGTGTACATGTTGAAATCTGATTAGATACCAACACTTCAAACCAGGAAGTGAAGCTGAGTCCCACAAACAACATTAAAAAAGAGAAAGGGGCAGGGTCAGAATACCCTGACCACCTAGGCCATTTGGCGGGGATCACAGAGGGATCCCACCAGGGCAAAAAAAGTATCCTTTTTTAAGTTTTTGGCAGGAGCTGCACTGGAGCCATGGCTCCCACTGAAAAATAAAACAAAAGAAGCATAGACTCACACGCTTCTGTATTATTTACCCTCGGTTGGGCTAGGTCCCTGGGGCATGCCGGCTTAAATGATATTTAAAGTAGTAGGGTGCACGGGCCCCCCTCCTTGTGCCCCGAGGACCAACACCTCCCTGGAGCTTGTAGTGTGTTGTGAGGTGACCACCACCTCCCCAGGTCTAATTCAAAATAAATGGGGGGGACTCTCATGGAACCCCCTGTGCCCTGGGAACACCCACCTCCCTAGGGCCTATTGTGTATGCAATGGGGGGCCTCACAGAACCCCCCGCCCTTGGGGACCACAACCTCCTTGGGGCCAAATTGTATTTTGAAAATAGAAGGGGGCCACACACCCCCAAGTCGGGCCATTCTCAGCCAAGGGAACTGCCATCTCCCCATGGCAGGCCCTACTAAATCAAGGGAGGGAGGGTTGCGTGGCCTGCATCCTAGAGCCAAGGACCCCGGGGCTGGCTCTTGCTATGTCCCAGGGTGCCCACCCCAGGACACAGCTGTTTGCTGTGGCTTGGATGAAGCTTTAACCGCTCCTGCCAAGTCACAGCAAACTCTTCACTTGCAGCAAGCAAGAGCTGTGAAAATGCTCTTGCTTACTGAACGTGGAGAATGTGTCTGTTTCCCTGCCAACTGCAAGTGAGCAGGGAAACAGATGAATTGCTTTCACACACAGGGAACTGCATGTTTAGCAGCTCCTTGAATTTGAAAGCAATGCCAGTTCCAGCAGCAGGTAGGGACCCGTCAGGAGCTGTGGGGGCCATGACGCTCCCCTGCTGTCCCAATGCCATCACTGATGGCATCATCCACAGAACCACTCACACATCCACTCACACACCCACACAAACACTCATGCACCCACTCACACACCAATACAACCAATCAAACACACACTCACTGATCCATAGAGCCGCTCACACACCAACTCACTCACTCCTACAGCCACTTGCACAGCCACTCACTCATACATACAGCAACTCACACACCCACTCACTCACCCATGCAGCTAGTCCCACGGCCGCTCTCACACCCATCCAGTTTCTCCCAAACCCACTACACACCCAGTCACACAGCTGTAAAACCTCTTGACTGAGCCACTCCTACACCCACACATACCCATTCAACAACCATAAAAGCACTCACATGTCTAGTCAACCACAAAGCCACTCAACAGTCAGTCTCCTACACAGCCACTCCCACATCCACTCTGTTAATCAAACACCCACTCAAATCGTATACTAATTTATCTTTTGTTGTACCTTAGTAGATCTGTTTAATACTCATAAATGTCTAGAAAACACTCACAATTCCTGGATGATGTGATCAGTGATGTTATTTGAGATGTCATCAGTGATGTCATGAGTGATGTCACTGACCATGTCATGAGTGATGTAATATGTGAGGTCATAAGCAGTGCATTGTGGGGAATAAGTTACAGTTCGCTCAGGTAACCATAGCTGCATAACTGCTGAATTCACTGGGTTTGTATCAGTGAAATCTGAGCCTAACTATAACATCCCAGTAACCTTTTCCTTTTTTCAGTAAATTTCTAAGATTTTGTAATTTCTATTCTTCTATTTCCTAACTTTAATGTTCCTGTGACTTGTGGATATATATATATATTTATATATATATATATATATATATATATATGAAGCAACTCGCAATTTGTCTTTTCCTGGAGGAAAATTACGGGCACAGACCACTGTTATACCAAACAGTATGCTTTATTTATTTCCCAATTTTGATGTCGATGTTCAGGACGCGTTTCGGCCGTCCAAGCAGCCTTGGTCACCTGAGATAGTTATAGTTAGGACCGTGTTTCCATAGGAAATCCGCAACATTCTATTTGGAATAACTTTGGCGCCGATTGACGAATCCTCACGAAATTCTCAAAATAGGTGGGGCGCTCCGCTCCGCTCCTTCCCTGAAAGTCTCGGGGGGATTCGTCAAGCGGGGGCTGAGAAAAAAGGGGGGGTCCCAAAACGCGTTTTCCCCATGCATTTTTCCATAGGACCTTTAGTCCGAGCTACAGCCCGAACGGCTGAACAGAATTACTTGAAATTTGGCAGAGAGGTAGCCCTCAGGTCAGGGATGTGCCTTTTGAAGGTCTCGTGTAAATCTGTTCAGTATTTCCTGAGAAAATAGCATTTAAATCAATATATACATCTATAGGCGCGCTCCGAGCGCGTACCGTAAGCTTACCGTATGTGCACGCAGCCGTGCACGAGCGCGATTCTGATTGGTTGTTAGATCTTAGTAAACATTCGAATCGGTCGAAACCAGGAAGTGTCGGCCGCCATTTTGTCTCTCGCAGTCTGAGGGGGTGAAAAACAAAGGTGGAGAACGTGAAAAGGGGGCAGGGTGGACAGTTCCTGACCCCCTAGCCTTTGTCAGGGGGTCCCAGAAGGGCCCCCAAGGGCAAAAATGAATTTAATTTTTTTTTCGAAAAATCGCGGAATGCGCGTAGCGTACGAGCACGGCGTAAACGGAAAATTCCGCGAACTTCGCGTACTGATTACGCGTACCGTGCGCGCACGGCAAAAAAGTTTTTTCGAAAAAGAAAGCTTAAAAAAAATAAAAAAAATTGTGAGGTAAGGTTGGCTCTTAAAAGAGCCGTTGTGTTAATACAGGGATAGAGGAAAGAAAGAATGGGAATATTATGAGCGTCTACAAACGTGGTGGTCTATCTTATTGTTAATAAGGGAAACACTGGTCTCCCCAAAAACAATAAGACCAAAACACGTTGTACACCTCATTGAAACCCTCCGAAATCGAGGGTTAATGTCCAGAGGAGCTGAAGAAGGTGATGCTCCCACCTCAGAGGAAGGGCTCAGCTGAGCTGCCGATGATGTACTCAGCTGAGCTTCTGAGGTTGGGCTCCGGTGACTTACTGAAGAGTTTTCTTCAGTATGTCGAGCAAAGGTCCTGGGATGTTTATCCCTAAGGTGTCTCATCATAGAGTGATTTCCAAAGGAATACTTCTTCCTTGGATCTCCTCTAGATAAAACACGGTCACAAAGTCTGCAAGTGACCAATGGAGCATTGACCTTTTTCTGCCCCCCTGGAAAAGTAAAATACTCCCACACAAAAGAATCCTTTTGTTTCCTCCTTCTCTGTCTGATGATGGTGCTGCTAGGCTCACTCTCAGAAGAGGACTGCTGCTCTGCCATTGTTTCTCAATGTCAATTCAGCTCCTTCTCCTAGGGGATCTCAAGCAGTAATGAGGGGAATGGGTGTGGTGTGGGAAGTTTCTGGAACTGAAAGTAGTTTCAACCAATGAAAAGTGTTCTTTGTGGATCACATGACCTACCGTGCGCACTCCGTAAGTTTACGGTACGCGCTTGTAAACAAGTACGCATGCGCAAACGTGACGTATATATGCTTTTACGGAGCGCTTACGGAGCGTGTACGTAGGACGCACTCGCGCATGCGCATTACACGCACCCGCGCAACCGCGACGTTGGTTCCGCGCAACGCGCATGCGTGCACGCGTACGTCACGTACGTATCACGTAAGCGCACCGTACTTATGACGTACGGAGCGCGTAGCGTCAGCTTACCGTACGCGCACGGCAAAAAATCCATTAAAAAAAAAATACAAGTTTCAAGGGTTGTAGAAGATAATAACTGTGATGTACAACTGTATGTAAATATTAAAAAAGTAACCATTCCATAATGCAGGATATAGTACATATATTATTTTATACATAGGTTGGATATTATTTTTTACAAAAAATCTCCAAAAAAAAATTGCATTTAAAAAACCTTTGAAATTCACTGAAAAAACCATAGGTTTCACACACGTTATAGTTAGGAATTAGCATTTAAAAAACCTTGCAAATTCACTGAAAAAACCATAGGTTTCACACATGTTATAGTTAGCAGGACATTTCACTCGTGAAAAACCAATGAAATTCCCCCGTTATAGTTAGTGCAGGCAACTATAACTCACGCGACCGCAATCCTCTGCTGATGACGTCAGATATTACATCACTGATGACATATGTGTTTTTCTGAAAAAAAAATATTTGTAATATATGTATAGCTAAAAATTAATGGAAGAAGACATGGGTAAATAAGTGTCTAAATACAGTGATGTTATATCTGACGTCATCAGCAGAGGATTGCGGTCGCGTGAGTTATAGTTGCCTGCACTAACTATAACGGGGGAATTTCATTGGTTTTTCACGAGTGAAATGTCCTGCTAACTATAACATGTGTGAAACCTATGGTTTTTTCAGTGACTATATATATATATAAATGTGTACAGTAAAACGAATAATAAGCATTGAAAACAGTAATAAAAAATGCTTTCCCAAAATATCCACACTTGCCCCCTCACAATTTCTGAAATAGGGGCCTACACATGCATTGTACTACAGGAGAGTGCTAAATAAAACAAAACTCAACATCACAACTATGACAACATTACAGTTCTCTGACAAAACAGAACAGTGACAGCATCGTACTACTGAAGACAAGGCATTCAAATAATCTCATGTGCATGCCATTTGCATTAACTACTCTTACTTGTCTCAAAAAATTGTTTTTTGTTTGCATGAAATGTATTCATTTTTCGTAAAGGCCCTGCTTGTCATATGCAGCCAATGCACTAATTTTTCCCAAAACATCAGCTTTTTATTTGCAGCAAACAAACGAATGTGTCCCAAAATACATTTGTCATTCTCAGCCTGTCTCAAATTGTGTGCTTTACATCTATGTTGACTTCATGCCCTTCCACAGACATGCATTCCCTGTCACCTATGGCCAGTGCCACTGAAAATATACAGCAAGGGAGAAGGAGTTTACACAGTAGGGTTCACTAAATTATGCAGCAAGGAAATGCACATTATTCCACATAATACGGCACATTTTTTGATAGCATTGGTTCATCAGTTTGTCATTTTTACAAATGGTAACACTGTCTGGAGAGGGGTTTTACAAAGATCCTAAATAGTACCAGTTAACATCCAAATTAAAGATTAACCAACTGAAAAGTGACCAGTCAACCTTTGTGAAACGCCTTCTGCTGCGCAGCATCACGTGTTGCTGCGTTTTTAGTGAGTTTTGATCCGTTTGAGTTAGAAACAAATTTTTATTGTTGTTAAAATCTACAAATTATGCAGCAGACGGTGGATTATGTGCAAATGCAGCAAATCCAGAACTAGGCATAAAAATGCAGCAGAATCGCATAATTCCAGTGGCCCTGCCTATGGGCTTTGGTCAAGGAAAAGTATCTGAGGCCTCCTGCCTCAGAATCCTTTGGTGCTCTTGCGTTTTCTGAGCCATGGCAACCTGCAGCTCCCTCGGAAGGCCTAGTGACAAACAACCTGAGAAACATGGGCTCATAGAGGAGCAAGACTGTCTTCTGGCTGTTTTCCCAGCCAGCACCAGAGGAAACAGTTTAGCAACCACTGGATAAAGCAATGCATGGACTGTCTTTTCTTGGGGCTGAAAAATGTGCACATAGTTGGAATGGGTTTGCACAATGTGTATATATAGCAATGTGCATGCACAATCCAAATGAAATGGTGTGGATTTTGCTGGCAATGAAACAAAAACATTATGCCCGGGACCCTTAATTATTTGAGTAGTGTTGAATATGGAAAAAAATTACTCCAGGGAGTCACAACTTGAGTTAATGTGGAGTCATGAGAAGCAGAGTAATGAGCAGCAGATTCAATGAGAGCCAGTGTATGAATATTTTTACAAAGTTTGCCCCCAAAGATGCTGGCAAAATAGAAAGTGCTACAGACAAACTATTCGTGCTTACTCAACTGATTATAAAAAAAATATTCAAAGCCAGCTTAAGAAGTTAAGGGATCTGCTGCAGATATATTTTCAGCACGTTTTAGACTTGGGCAAAACTGTTATTATGCTGGCATAATTGGCGTGATTTCTGTCATTTCACATTATGAAATTTTGGCATAATTAATCACCAAGATTCCACCATTCTGCCAAGTTGCGTATATTTGAGGGGAAATCGTAACACAAGACGTAGTGAAACAAGTCTTCAAGAACTCAAGCGGCATCTTCCCAATATAAGCAGAAGTTCCTTCAACTCGGCCATTAACAAACCCTTCAGTTCGATTTTTTACCCAAGCTGACAGTTCGAGTAATTTTTCAGAACAAAATCCTACCAAAGTAACTTAGGTTGTAAAGGCCCTTGCTATTATATTGTGTGTGCATGTTTGATGACTAGATGCAGCAGTGAACCATCATAGAATAGCTCTGGGGTTAATGTGTCTACTGTTGAGACCTTATTGTAACGTACATCACAGATTTGTATTTTATGTAAGGTAGCTCAGTGTGTAAATGCTTGTGTTGCAGAGATCCTTGTATAACCAACAGGGTCTCAAGTTACAATTCTGGTCAAATTACATAGAGGGTTATTCACCCTCTGGAAAAAGCTTCATGTATCCTGCAAGGCATATATTTGAATTCTTGAGGGTTTTGACCTACCTTTCAGTATTGTTAGGCTAAAGCGTTAACTCATTGGTTATAAACATTAAGGGGCCGATTACGATGTCATTTGGAAACTGTCCTGAACAAATCGGTTCCCGACTAGTTTCCAAACGAATTGGATGACTGATTATGATGCCTCCCAACATCGTTCTGTTGGACTCCCATTGGCTTCAAAAGGAGACTGTGTTCCGAACGTGAACACAGGCTCCCATTGAAAAAAAGGGGTGGTTGAGGAAAATCTTGCACCCTGTGGGAGGCACCCCATGGTGACTACCACATTGTGCATGGTTGGGAAGAAGGATCCCTTGGGCACCCCCATGGGCCATAATCGGATGTCTCCGGGTAAAGTGGGGGGCCCATAACGGGCCCCCAAAGACCGATTCCGGCAGCCGGTTTGTCGGGGCAAACCGAATCGGAACGGTTGTCCGAATGGGTCATCGTAATCGCTAGTCCTTAAACCGTGTCCATAGAGCTGTGCAAATCAGCTCTAAAAGACTCGGGCAGTCTGGATGCCATTTGGAACTGATTTGGTCCGTGCTAATGGTTTACAGACATCGTAATCAGTCATTTGGAAAACTGGACGATTCGGTAGGAAACAAGGGTTCCGAATCAGATTCAACAATACCGAATCCCATCCGGAGCCCCTTCCTCACGACATAGTAATTGGCCCCTTAGTAGTAAGTGCCAAAACAGTTCAGCTTGTTCTATATTAATGGTATTGGTGTCATTTCGCACAGCAATATACACACATTTCATCTGTCTGTGTATCTTACATCTGTAAAGAGCATGGCAATTTTATAAACACTTTCAAAATTCACTTTAGCTCCTAGCAATTTGTGAAGTGACTCACTCGATGATTTTACACTGATGGGTTCTGCAGGGAAACTTTGAGGCTCCCACTGTTCTCAGACAAAGGAATTGCTGACTCTCTTTGAAATTAAGCATTTACCCTGGAAAGGCAAACATGAGCACTTCAGCATCTGTGCTGGCTGTTGATTTGCATTTAGATGCAAGCACATTTAATTGTAAACAGCAGTGCAAGCCTGTGTGGTCATTTATGAACTCCTCAGAAAGAAACATTGGAAGTCCCTTGGTGGGACACATGAAATGTCTTGGAGATCTGCATTTCCGCCCACAAGCAGGATGTTGGACTACAGTGATTTAAGTAGATGGGGTAAACTCAGTGATAAATTTGTAAAATGATGTGTGCTGAGTGCCAAGGTGATCAGAAGCCTGTGGCCAGCGTTATCGAAGGCCAGGTGCCAAATACTTAGAGGGGCATATTCACAAGGATCTATTGCAGAGTCAACGGCACTTTATCGCAGCCAAAGTAGCAATAAACTTATCGCCCAATCACAAGCTGGTGTTAACATCCCAAAGCACCAGTTTACTCGCGATAGCAGCCGCCAAAAACATCGCCACAGATGACCCCCGCAACTATCGCTAATGAGATGCAGAGTAGGTGTTCCCGTGCCAAAAGCCTCAACAACACCACTCCACACCATTCACAATGACCAGCCAGAACTGTGAGAAGAACCCAAAACAGGTGATAAGGCGCGTTAGCATCAGGAAAATAACACCTGCTCGACTGCAAAGTCGGACCACAGCCTGCACCACAAAAGGGAGCCCAGCCCAGAGGCACACCTGAAGAACAACAGATGCACCCGGGCAACTGAACATGCAGCCCGGAGAGACAAAAGGGCAACAACACCCGCCGCCATCACCCCCAGGACCCCCTCTCCCTGGCACCCCCGACCAAAGACATGCCACATCAGCTATACCTAAACATGTACAAAATATTCCGCATGATGTCGCACAATCACAACTGGTGACATGCATGTGTCGTCACAAAAATTAGCATTACACATTCACTTTTGAAGCAACAAATGAAACTTTATTAAAATGAACACTGAAATGAAATGAAGACACATGGCGGCTCCTCTCGGGACAATCCGTAAATCACAGCCTGTAAAACAAAAATCATAATGAGAATGTGTGTCCTGCGCACATCAACGGATGGATAGAGAGTGAAGGAGAGAGAGAGGGAGAGAGAGAGATAAGAAGAGAGGGGGAGAGAGAGAGAGAAGAAGAAGAGAGGGAGCAAGAGAGATAAAAAGAGAGGGGGAGAGAGAGAGAGAAGAAGATAGGGGGAGATAGCGAGGGGGAGAGAGAGAGAAGAAGAGAGGGGGAGAGAGAGAGAAGAAGAGAAGAGGAGAGAGAGAGAAGAAGAGAGAGAGAGAGAGAGAGAGAGAGAGAAGAAGAAGAGAGGGGGAGAGAGAGAGAGAGTGCTGCTCCTGCGTACCCAGGCCACGCTGCTCACCTGCTGCCACCGGTGTGTCTCCAACCACTTGCCGGTATGTATAGCAGTTCACCAGGTCACACAACTGAGACAGAACCGTCATCTGAAACAGAGTCCAGATGCCTGATTGGCACAGTACACACAATTGCACAAGACAACATCGCCTGCCTGCCCATGCACACCCAGGCAGAGGCACCCCAGCCCCTCCCGGCGCCCACCGGAGCATTGCCGCCCATGCACACCCAGGCCTCACTGCTCACCTTCCACCACCGGCGTGCAGACAGGAGGTCCCACCGCGTGCCGCCACAAGCCACAAGCCCGAGGCCTGCGGACATGGCACCCTCCACATCATGCAGCCTGGCTCCGCAGGCCACCAGGTCTCACGTTTGGTGCTGGGTCTTGATTGCTCCATGGCAGAGGACATACCAGCACACCCGGCATCATCGCAGGCTGCACACCCGCTCAGCCCAACAGGTGCCACTAACTCTGTGATCCCGGAAGCGACGCCAAGTGGCGGTAGGCCTGCGCTGCCCGCTGGCTCTGGCCTACACTGCGGTCCAGCAGGTCACACAAAACCTGAGCTGTCCGGACCGCCGGGATGGGGCATCATAGCAGGCTGCACACCAGCTCAGCACTTAAGATGCCCCTACCTCAGTGCACCTAAAGTTACCGTCCATGGCGCCTGTGCCGTCCGCAAAGCTTTGGGTGCCACTAACCCTGTGCAACCCCAGTCAGCACCATGTGGTGGTAGGCCAGTGAAGGCCTCAAGGCCTCAGGTGCCACTAACCCTGTGCGCAACAACTCATGAGCCCTTTATGATTGAGAACAGTGGAGTGTCCGTCATCCAGTCACCACCGACAGAGGGGAATGTGACGTCATTAGCCCCTTATGTTGGTGGAGTCACATGGCCTGTGATGCCTGTGCTGGATGGGTGTGGTGTGTGTGCAAACCTGACTTCAGGGAGTGGCTGTGACATGTTGACAACTAGACCAGTGACCTGCACACCACCGGCAAGTACGCCAGCGACAGGTAGCAATGAGGGCCCCCCTCGGAGTCTGAGTGGAGTGGTCTGGCCTGTCGTACGCCGGACCAGTGCAGGGCTTGCAACAATGACTCATGGGCTCTGGGCGTGGTTCAGTCCATGTCCAGACATGGAAGTGACTGATGCGTGTGTCCCTGTTGTAGTGTCTACGGCACCCGGAACACAATAGGCAATGTAGCACCCTCTGACTGGCATCCCACGGAATGAGCATCATTGACGCAAGGGAAATCACTGTCCCTACATTCATCCACACATTCATACATGAATGATGAAAGACATAACACAGCAGTGCGTTACTGGATGTTTATTGCACATCCAGTGCAGTTTTGCAGCTGGAGCGGTACAGGGCAATGCCAGGCACACTACACAATATGGGCCCTTGGAGGGCCAGCCAGAGTCCATCCAGGGATGACAAGTACTGTGGAAGAGGAAGGGTACAGTCCACAGTCTGGTCGCCGTGTCATTGGTCATCAAACAGGATATGGCAGTCCATGTCGCTCTCCAAGGTGAGTGCATCGGAGTGTATCGGGATCATTGGTAGGTCATGGGGCCATATGTGGCACCAAGCAGAAACAGGCCAGGTGGCTGAAATGAATGCTAGTGCCTCCTGATCAGAAACCCATCCACGTCCTCATCCCCAGATGTGTGCTCTGCCCCACCTGTGGGTGTTGCAATACCGGCTGAGGCACTGTGTGCCACTAACACATTAGGTGCCAGAGTAGATACGTCAGCCGCACTGTGAGGCAATGGCACACAAGGGGACGGAGATGTGGATGGTGTGGGGGCAGCAGCATTCATCATCGCCACGCCTTGTGGCAGAAATGCCATGATGAGGATCTGCAGGGCATGGTAGATCCCAGCTACATTTCGCTGGTGTGCAGCGGTGGCTGCCATCCTTTCTACCTCCATCCGCACCGTGTCCTCCATGAGCCTCCACATGTGTGCCAGCTCACGGCTGGTATCGCTGGAGCCCCTCTGAGCGGACAGGTGTTCTTCTCTCCGTGTCATGACTCCAACGATGTCAGTCAGGGTTCATTGGAGACCATGGAGCGGGCCTAGACGCCCATGGATGGCATCCAGTTTGGTAGCCATGAGGTCGAACCCCACCCGCACCTGCTCAGCCGTCTCCCTCTGGCCCTCCAGCACACGGTGTTGGAAGGCCATGTGTTGTTCCTGTGGGTCTTGGGAGACTGCCGGGGCCTTGGGTGCCTCCAGCTGGGTGGTTTGGGTGGTGGGTGGGGTCTCCTCGCTGCAGCTGGGCAGCCCTGATCCTGGAGGTGAGTCGCGGATGATGTCAATAATGTCTAGGAGGGCTTGTGCGTCGATGCTGGGGTTGTCTCCTCGTCATCAGTGAAGAGTGGCTGGGACTGCTCTGCAGGGGGTGTTGACAGTGGCCCTGCAATGTGAAGGGGAGATGGTGTATTGCAATGTGTCCACATGTATATGTTGAAATTCAGACAGCATGCCATTGAACATTGTGACAGTCGATAGATCTGGGCAATAACCCAGAGTCATTGAGGGTGTGCACTGTGCTCTGCTTGATTGTGCATGTGTGCCATTGTGGCCATCTCCACCCGTCCCCCCAGTACCTGGTGGTCACTCACCCTGTTGCGGTTGTGTTGTGTCCTGTCGAGCAGTGTCCGGTCCCCCGACTCCAGCCACAGTATCCACACTGATGACTGTCGACACCAGCTCCTCTATGTCATCCAGCACGAGCCGTGGCGCTGGGCCCCCACCTCCAGTCTGCATTGCGGCCTTCTGGTTGGCTGCGAGTTTCTCCTTGGTCTTTCGCTTGATGTCATTCCATCGCCTCTTGACCTCGTCCATTGTCCTCTTGTGCTCTCTGACGGCATTCACCTTGTCCATGATGTCCCGCCATATTCCAGTTTTGGTGCCCAATGACACGTTGAGGTGACAAACAGTTGTTGATGATGCTCCATCACCTCCGTGACTATGATCCTGTTCGCCTGCATACTGAACTTGGTCTTCCTCGTCTTCTTGTTCTTGCCATTCCCCGTCCCCGAGGTCCCAGGCTGGTCGTCCAGGGTGCATGTGGGGTTGCGCTTGTCCTCTGCGCCTGCTCCGGCTGCCTCCATGGTGCTTGGGTGTTGGTCAGTTTGTGTTTAGGTGTTTTTTCTACTTTTATATGGTGATTTTTCCCGCCTGCCAGGTGTGTGTTGCAGGCCTGGCGCTGTTTATCGCTGATTTCCTCATCGCGCTTTGGCCCATTGCAGTTTTTTTCACGTTGGGGTTTGTGTTTTTATTTCCGTCGAGGTGGTTGTATTGCGGACATTGGCCGCGATTTCGGCCAACTATCGCATGGGGCCGCCTTATTGTGAATTCCACGTTTACATGGGGTTATATTCACCCGATAGGCTGTGATGTGTAAAGTTGCGTTAACATTTTTTGGTGATGTTTAGCACACATTCTTGTGAATATACCCCAGAGTGCGTAGCTTTGACTCCACCTCATAGTTTTTTTTATCCTCCACCAGATGCTTTCTGCCTCTATATATCACTCCTGTAGGTTCTCTTTCATCCTTGCTGTCTCTCTTAGTCACTTGTTTATATCTTTCTCTTACTCCATTCTCCCTCCTTTTGTGTTTTTCTCTCTTTTACTCTGGATCAAAGTTTGTTGAGGGAAAATAAGTGCCAGACATCTCAATTATATACTGGTGAGCCCACCTGCAACCACCCATCAAGTTAAGAACTGGATAGACCGGAGCAGTGAGCTGAAAGGCACAACAAGTGATTTGTACAGCATTGCAATGTGTGTCTTCTTTGTTTCTCTTGCTGGGATGTATACTTTTAGATCCAGTTCTATCTAAATTACTTTGCTTTATATGTTCTTTTTCATTTTACCATCAATGGCGTCCAAGGGCAGCACAGACACACAGCGCATTACAGTTTTGCATTGCAATTGGGTGTAATAAATTAAACTAACCATATAAATGATGCTTTACGGGGAAGTTCCTGAGTGAATCACACTGACACCATGGTTTGAATGACCTGTAACATATGTATTAAAGGGTGCATTATATGTTGGTTTTTCAATTTGAGAGACCATTTTTATGTTGGTGTTTATTTTGCTTGTTAAGCACACAAAATAATTTTACTTTCTATGGGCCAGATTCACAGAACTAACGTAAGACAAAATCCTAAACATACTACCATTTTGGTATTCACATAAGGCACTTACTCATTTTGGTATTCACAGAAGGCACTTACTCATTTCGGAATTCACAGAAGTTAGGAGTCCTAACTTTAGGACTCCTAAAAGCCTTCTGTGAATACATGTAGCATGGACTAGGAAAGAAAGAAAAAACAGCATAGAATGTCAAAATGAATCCTTAAAAAGCCAGTCCTTCCAAGATGTTCTAAAAGGAAGACTGAGTAAGCATCTTGTAAGTACCAGTGAAGGACGCCTTCTATCCTGGTTGCAAAAGTGTAAACCTTCTTTGCATCTCTTCAAAAAGTATGATTTTGGTACATTCAGGGGATACCCTGGATTCAGTCTTCAGCAATCTCAGCAGCAGGATGTATCTCATAATTTCTGACTCCAAAGTATACTTTTGAAGACCTGTGAGGGGAAAGTAAAATATGCTCTTCTTAAATAACCCCGCGATTGATTTGGTGACCTTGAGGTCCTGCATAATGTACATTCCTTTAGTCTGAGTGGAATTCCCTGGAACCTCTACCACCACAAAGATTAGATAGCATGTTAATGTTAAAAACGTAATTGCGATTTTTTGCAATCAACACACAGACAAGATGGTCATGTAAGCATCAAGTATTATGCCAAAATGAGTGACTCTTTTATCATCACCATAAGTGTGAAGATAAAGGCGGGAGGATCGATCACTTCTAATGTTCTTTGTAAAAAAAAAAAAAAGTCTTATTCAAAAGCGGTAACTAATTTTATTCAGTTTTTCACCTTTGCCAACTTTTATTGCTGCCTCATCACAGTGGAGCTTCACTGCATTAAGCAGAAGGAATGTATTTCTCATACTTGTATGCAATTTATAATTGAGAAATCATATGCGTGATAAATACAGCTATTGTGGAAGGGGTATTTTCTTCAGGGTGCCGTGAACAAAGCGTGCTCAGATTCAGTTATGTATTGCAGCCTCCCCTACAACACAATGTTTGGTCTCTCCAGGGACATTTCAGTAAATGTTTAATGTGTTTATTTTTCTATTCTTGCATTTTAAATAGAGAAGATGCAACCAACCCATGATTTGGGGCATTGTTTTGTGTACAATACAAACCCAAGCAGTGCTCCACATAAAGTAACAAAGTAGAAAGTGACTTTCTTCCCCTTGTTACTGAAAGGTATCAGAATTCTCCGCATTAAGTTCGAAAGCAACATAATGCCTCTCCCACTTGAAATGTCCCCGGCGAATAGCAACGAATGGATGGGAAAGATGGTGGTTGCCAAATGCAATCTTCCAGCTGCTAGAGCAACAAAAAAGTGACAAATGTTTTGCTGGAAATAAATAAGGGGGGGGGCTTATTTACCAGCCCCTTGCGCCGCCAGTGAGTCATGTTGCGTGACGCACCGATGGCGCAACCTTCTGCGTGATATTTACAAGTACAGGTTAAGCCATCCAGCGTGGCTTTATCTGTGCTTGTAAATATCGCTCCTTTTCACGCAACCCTTTGCATGTTAGGGCGTGACATGGGTGTTGCTGTGGGTTTTCCCACGCATCACCAATGTCCACTGATGCATTTCCAGATTTTCGAGCAATTGTAAACCTGGAAATGCATCAGAATGCTACGCCACGCCACGGGTGGCATAGCGAGGTGCAACGAGGAGAAATGTTTTAATTTCTCCTTGTTTTTTTCCTATTTCAATGTGTGCTGCATTCTACAGCATTCATTGGGAGAGGAAATCACATGAATTGATTGTTTTTGTGCAGGAAGGTGTCCCTTCCTGCACAAAACAATCTCCCCATGACGCAGACATCCTTGCACCATGGTGCAAGGGTGCCTGCGCTGGCGCAGGGCAGCAGTTTGTGTGCCAGCGCAGGAGGAAGCACAGAGATGCAACATATTGTTATAAATATGTTGCATCCCTGTGCTTTGAAACTAACGCAGCACGGTGCAGCAAAATTACTTGTGGCATGTTGCTGCGTTAATTCTAGAATCTTGTATTACAGACAGGGCTGGACTGGGGAACCAAAAATAGCCCTAGGAAAATTGCTCAAACCATCCCCACTCCATTAATTTTTCACAATCTCTCTTCTCTTTCCATGCATTCTCTCCTTTTCGCCTTTCTTTCTTCTCCCTCTCTGATCACTTCATTTCTACCTTCCTCTTCCTTCTGCACTTTCCCTCTCTCTTGAAGCAAATAACCTCAGACATCAGCAGAAAGTGAGAGTGGCACCAATAGTGGTCCTGGACTTAACCAGTATGTCTACAAGGGCACCTGCCCACCAGGGTAAGGCCCAGTGGAACAAACAGTCTGTCCAGTCCTGATTGCAGGCAATTGGATGCACAAAACACGTGTTCGTTGAAACATCACCATCAAGGTGAGCTTCCTTTTCAAGTTGTAATGTTAGTCGTAGTGGAAGGTGTTGCAGAATGTATTTGGCGCCGTCCTTTGCTCGACTGAAGTGGTTACTTATGCGGGACAGTCCCATGCTTAGGTGTAAGTGCTGCCCTATTCCGATCGGTTACTTCGACTTCAGAGCATGGCAAAAGAAAACAAAAGAGGCAGGCCTACTTGTGAGGTTTAACACTTAAGCTTCAGACCTAAATATTTCATTGAAAAGCTTGCAATTGAGAATGCTAACATCTCAGACATCACGTTACTTTTTTCACTCTTTGCCTTTGTTATATGTGGATAAGCTTTTGTTTTAGAGCCTCTCTAAGGATGTAGTTCCGGTGATTATCATCGGGGTGCCTTCATTGTGCAGTCCATCCACCGAAAGCACTTTGGGGGCTTCTCAGGGCTATGAAGGACTTTAAAAATTCAATTTCAAACAATCCACTCCAAAAATTTCCTTAGCCTGTGACCCTTGTTCTGCTGATTGGGATCTCAATGAGGATGTATTCAAGAGCATCGAGGTTATCACCTATTGTTGCACAAAAGTAAAACAAAGTGCTGGTGGAAATCTCTGTTAGTAGGTTAATGGGCCTCCTTGGAATAAGTCTGTGCGCCTTCAGATATTCTCGGAGTAGATACTTTTGTCCAAGGCAATGGGAATTGCAAAAGGTTCTTTTTTCACAGTCCACTCTTGATGGAGAAGTGGGGACTCGGCAGACGTGGGACGGCTGAAAAGAGCATTAATCCAGTAATCTGTACACAGAATCTAACCATTAGTTAAAGCATATGTAGTGTAGTGGATAATGTTAATGGTATATGGCTTTTATAGAGCATTCAGACATCCTCATGTTTCATGGCTCTACAAGGAATTTATGCATAAAAAACCTGTACTCATTCGTACAGCAAAACGTTCTGTAAAATTGGTACTATGCCACAGTTAAACTGCAACAGAGCTTTTCTCTAACTCACTCTTTATTTTAGAAAGGCTGTGGGCTTCTCGGTCATGTGTTACATGTATATGGGAGGTGCCTTAAACATTCATTACGCTCAGATGTGTTATGAAAGGATTGAAGGCCAGGAAGAAGAAATGAGTTCCTGCCCAGTTGAGTATGAATTGCAAACAATTGCATGTCACGAAACAACTGTCTATTTAAAATTCAGACTGGCGAATGAAAACCACAGCTATCGAGATTCTTCAGAAATGATGACGTGGCTGTCAAGATGTTGCTAGGTTTAAAGCTCATCAAATGAACTCAGAGCCTGCAGCATCCTACTCTTTGCAGCCTGGCCTTATGCAGATGTTGCATGCGCGGGCATTTGCAAGGTGACCTTGGGTCCTGATGTTTACTGACCTGACGTAAAATGTGGATAACTCTATGCCTCTGACCATTTGGTCACTCCATGTCAAAATAATTACACAATCTATACATTAGTCTGGTTCTATTAGGAGAAGTATTTAGACATAGGTGCACTGGGATTTATTGAGTATTAACCAGTACTGGCAATGCTTTTGAAGCATGGTCCTACATGATTGTTGGCTTACTTTTGTTTAAAAAACAAAAAAAAAGGGTTTTGTTGCTAATAGATCGCAAAAGATCAGTTATCAAAATTTCATTTTTCATCAGTTCATCCACTACTCAAGCATTGATTATTGAGTTGTATCTGTATCGTTTGCCCTACAGTTTAAAACTTTTCTTCATCAATTCAACTGCTCAAAGCTTTTTGGCTACTTTCGCAGAAACTATTGATTATTGATTCGCTTTTGAAATCAGTCAAGCTGGGTACCCTATGCACTCCATATTTTTTCTTACATCCTTGGACACCCCAGACTCTCTTATGTTATCTTCTTTGCCTCTCTACACTAGCCATGATCGTATTATTTCATTAGCGCAGTGTTGCGCACTGTTGATGTTGCTACCACAAGCGCTAAATTAACAAATAGTTTTTTTTATTTATTAAAACTTGCATCATGCCCTAATCCTAAATGTCTTATTTGTTGGGACGTCACATTATACTTGGTGTTCTTCCATTCTTATGCAGTGTCTCCAACACCTTTCCCAGAAGGACTGTATTATCGGACTGTCCAAAGAAAGTGATAAAAAGACTCCTTTTGATCACAACTGTGAAAGCAGTCAGACGGAGTGGCATAAATAGATATTTCAATTTTTATTCTTGAATAAGATAATCCGACTCTTAGCGCCACTTATTTGAGATACACAAATGCATCCCACCATCCTCTTTTCCTAGCTCCTCCACAACCTTTTCTCATTTTTCTTTCAAGTGTATGCATGGTGGTGTTGACTAATGATCTATGATTACAGACTGAATTAGTTTTAATCTGTTCTGTAAGAGCCTTCTTTCCGATGGTCTTTATCCTGGTAGCTTGTTCCTGCAAATATTCAGAATTACTATTTAGTGGCCATCCAATAGTAACAAATGATGTGCATTCAAACCACTGGATTTACCGTTTTACTAACTAATAAACTTAAAATGGGGGATGTTATACCTGGCATCCTTGGTGTGGTTCTCCCCTAACTTTTTGCCTTCAACCCTCCTGTTTTGCTGACTTTGTTTTTGCTGGTTTTAGGAGTCTGCATACTTTAGCACTGCTAACCATGCTAAAGTTCTTGTGCTCTCTCCTTAAAACATGTTAGAATTGGCTTACACCCCATTGGCCTATTTAATTTGCCTGCAAGTCCCTAGTATAGTGGTAGTACATGTGACCAGGGCTTGTAAATTAAATGCTACTACTGGGCCGCAGCACTGACTCTGCCACCTACTTAAGTAGCCGTTTAAACATGTCTCAGGCCTGCCATTGAAACATGTGTGTGCAGTTTTAAACTCACATGTTGACATGGCAGAATAAACCGCTTGCCAGGCCTAAACCTTCCCTTTTAATACATATAGGTCATCACTAGGGTAGGCCCTTAACAGCCCAGAGTACAGGGTGCAGTGTATTAGAAATGAAGGACATGTACTTTTAAATTTTACATGTCTTGGTAGTAAAAAACTCCTGAAGTCGTTTTGTACTACTGCAATCCTACCTCTTCCATAGGATAACATTGCACTTACCTTATTAAATTTCATACTCTATAATTTCCAATTGGAAGCAGGTAGACAGTGCAAGTTTGGTGTCTATAGGAATGTAATTAAAAGCCCTCGTTAATGGTGAAGTTAAATATTTTGTCACAATCCTGAAAATCCCACTTTCAGGAAGTTAACATTTTCTTGTACTAACCATTTGATGCCTGCAGCCTGATCTTGGGTCACATGACTAAGTGTAGCTGGCAGTTGGTCTTTGTGTACTGCTACCAGACAGTGAGACAAAGGGAGATATGGATTGGTAGGATGGGCCATTCTGAGTTAATGATGGGGAGGAGCCGTCACCTACCACACTTAAACACCACAAAGCTTCTGCCTGAGCACTCGCACAAAGAGTTTGGTGCTCGTCTTTTCTGACACCAAACAAGCTGGGCTATGACAGGGAGGAAGGGTAGGTCTGCCACATCAGGGGGATGAAAACCTCTAGATGCTTCTTCTACTTCAATGTTGGCACCAGATAAAAATATTGGACTTCACACCACAACTCTTCAGTGCACTTGTGGACTGCTAGAAATGGGGTTCTGGTTGGCAGAGTATGCACCCTGGCCAAGCAGGAGCCACAATCCCAGTCAGGATAAGTCACTATACAACCTAAAATACCCTGTGCTCACCCTCAGGTAGCTTGGCACAGAGCAGTCATGTTTCTCTTAAGAGGCAATGTGTAAATTATTTGTGCAACACTTAAACAGTAAAACAATGGAAACACCACAAAAAGACTCCACAGCAGTTTAGAAAACAAAAGTATGACTTTATACATAAAAACAAGACACAAACAATGAAAATCTAATATGTAGTAGTTTAGATATGAATTTTGAAGGAATAAATGTCAAAGTAGTTCTTAAAAGGTTTACTGGTTGCACTGGACCGGGACAAAGTGCTAAGTTCAGGCCGACCTTGAGGAAGCACGGGCAGACACAGGGACCCACCTGGGCCTGTTGAACAAAAGTGCCTTGCTCCTAGGTTCGCCTCTACAGAAGTGGGCTACAGTCGAGCAATGCTTTGGTGATCCCCAAAGCAGCAGCGGCAATGGGGCGATGGGCATAAGCAAAGCTTCGGTCCCGGAGTGCGGCGGGTCCAAGTGAGATGCAGCAGCTCCAGATTCACTGGACCAATTCGATTCCAGCGACAGCAGACGGTACATCAATAATACTGCAGCAGACACCGAGGTCTACATTCAAGCGTCCGGGACTGCGTTGGCGCCTCTTAGCAGGACAGATTCACTAGCAGATGAGCTCAAGGATTGGAAAAGGATTGTTCTAAGTCTTTTGTGTCCCTGAGACAGAGGCAATAATAGGAGGCACGCCAGCAAGCCCTCGGAGTCACTCTGGTGCCGAATACGATCCGGTAAAAAAATAGCCCGTACGACTCGTATCCGGTCTTTTTACCGTACGAATCGTACAAGTGCCGTACAAACTGGCAATCACGATTCGCATGGTAAAAAGTCCATACGAACCACATTCGGAATATTTCCCCACACGTCCTCGGGTCGGAAAATGTGTCCGACACGTCCTCGGACGATTTACCGTACAAATGTGAAAAGTGAAGTCCGACCGAGGAATCACGATCCATCCCGTGCGTCCGATCTCACAACCGTATGGTAAAAACACCGTCCGCACCGAACTCCCATTGCAACCATGGAGACATGTCCCCGCATACGCGCCCAACACTCCCCCCAGCACCCATACGTTCGAGTCGCACTCCCCGTTAATGTACACACCCCCCCCTGTATGTACACCCGTGTACGTGTCGAACCCCCACCCGTGCATGTACACCCCAGTACGTTCGCGTCGTACCCCCACCCCTGTACGTGTCCTACCCCCGTGCATGTACACCCCAGTACGTTGACGTCGTACCCCCACCCCTGTACGTGTCCTACCCCCGTGTATGTACACCCTAGTACGTCCTAGTCGTACCCCCACCCCTGTACGTGTCGTACCACCATGCATGTACACCCCATTACGTTCGAGTCGTACCCCCACCCCTGTACGTGTCGAACCCCCACCCGTGCATGTACACCCCATAACGTTCGCGTCGTACCCCCACCCCTGTACGTGTCCTACCCCCGTGTATGTACACCCCATTACGTCCGAGTCGTACCCCCATCCCTGTACGTGGCGTACCACCGTGTATGTACACCCCTGTACGTTCGCGTCGTACCCCCACCCCTGTACGTGTTGTACCCCCGTGTATGTAAACCCCATTACGTCCGAGTCGTACCCCCACCCCTGTACGTGTCGTACCACCGTGTATGTACACCCCTGTACGTTCGCGTCGTACCCCCACCCCTGTACGTGTCCTACCCCCGTGCATGTATACCCCAGTACGTTTGCGTTGTACCCCCACCCCTGTACGTGTCCTACCCCTGTGTATGTACACCCCAGTACGTCCGAGTCATACCTCCACCCCTGTACGTGTCGTACCACCGTGTATGCACACCCCTGTACGTTCGCGTCGTACCCCCACCCCTGTACGTGTCGTACCACCGTGTATGTACACCCCATTACGTCCGAGTCGTACCCCCACCCCTGTACGTGTCGTACCACCGTGTATGTACACCCCATTACGTCCGAGTCGTACCCCCACCCCTGTACGTGTCGTACCACCGTGTATGTACACCCCTGTACGTTCGCGTTGTACCCACACCCCTGTACGTGTCGTACCACCGTGTATGTACACCCCATTACGTCCGAGTCGTACCCACACCCCTGTACGTGTCGTACCACCATGTATGTACACCCCATTACGTCCGAGTCGTACCCCCACCCCTGTACGTGTCGTACCACCGTGTATGTACACCCCTGTACGTTTGCGTCGTACCCCCACCCCTGTACGTGTCGTACCACCATGTATGTACACCCCTGTACGTCTGAGTCACACCCCCACCACAACCTCCTAAGTACGGAGCGCACCCCATGCCCTAACATCACGACCGCATGTACGAGTCGTACCAAGCCACACACAAGGACAGCACCGTACAACCAAATGGCCCATGTACACACCGTACACATGCTAAAAACGCACGTACACAACCAGGACAAAACAAAACAACACAATAATACACCATTCGAATGGCACAAAGCCACTAAACATGTCCAACAACCACTAAAATAACACATTCACTGACCTGCAACTGCCAAAAACAAACAGAGGGCCAATACATCACCACTCCTTATAACACACCCACCCAAACTTCAAACACAGCCACACCCACCAATGGACCAATAAAAAGGGCCACCACACAAAAACCATGAGCCTTTGCAAAAAACTCACTGCTGCCAGACACCACAGACCTACAGCACCATACTACAAGCTACACCACACCTTACACTTGCACACCTTCACACAACCACCTTCACAAACACCCCCCCATCACATTCACACACACACACACCTGCACAACCACACCCACACACCCACAACCATCCACACCCCCCCCCACCATCCACACCCCTCACCATGCCCACTACCAAGAATCCAAAGTTCAGTAACCGAGAGTTGGAGGTTCTTGTCGATGAAATCCTCAGAGTCGAGCCACAGCTCTTTGGAACATTGGTCAGAAACACCAGCATGGCAGCAAAAACAGCCATGTGGCAGACCATCATCGATGCTGTGAATGCTGTTGCGGACACCAGAAGGACCAGGCAGGAATGCCAATCCAGGTGGTACGATCTGCGGAGGAGGGTCTGAGCCAAGATGCTGGAGGAACACAACCAGGCCAACGCCACTGGAGGAGGGCCCTCCCGCAGACCCGTACACTACCAGCCCTGGGAGGAGAGGGTGATGGCCATACAGCCGGTGGAGGCAGTCGAAGGATTAGGAGGACTCCGAGACCCGGGTGAGTACACAAACAACGCACCTCACATGGGGGGAACGTCATCCACAACCAAAATCACTAACAGGCACGCAACCACCCCAACCTATCGCATGACTCAACCACACTCCATGAACACGCACATGCCACTGCCGCCACCATGCCCCATGCACCCAGCTGGACAATGTCAAGTCACAGGCCACAGAAGACACCAACACATGACACGGTAACCCGGATGGCGGGCCCCAAAATTCACATAGTGCAACTCAGAAGCAGACAACAATGCCCTCTGCCCATATGGCCCAGGTCACAGCCAGACAAACAGTGTGTCCCCACACAGGAAAGACTCGCCAGCAAATGGCAGACGCCTTGCATCAACACATGGGGGTGAAGGCACTGTTTTGCACATGACAGCAGCTAATGAACAGCCAACACTGTGAAAGAGTGGCAGCACACACAACCACAGCAGCAGCGCACACACAGACACTACACCCAATGGGTGCCTGGAGATCAGAAACAAACTCACATCAACAAGCCAAGGGCCATTCAAAGGACTGGAAAAAGTGTGTGTCTAGGAAGCTGGGCTGAGGTGACAGAGGGTGACACACAGAGGGAGGGAGAGGGAGGGAGAGGGGGACAGAGAGGGAGGGAGAGGGGGAGAGAGAGGGAGGGAGAGGGGGACAGAGAGGGAGGGAGAGGGGGACAGAGAGGGAGGGAGAGGGGGACAGAGAGGGAGGGAGAGGGGGACAGAGAGGGAGGGAGACACAGGAAGACGGACAGAGGGAGGAGGCTGACACACAGAGGGAGGGAAAGGGGGACAGAGAGGGAGGGAGAGGGGGACAGAGAGGGAGGGAGACACAGGGACACGGACAGAGGGAGGAGGCTGACACACGGAGGGAGGGAGAGGGGGACAGAGAGGGAGGGAGAGGGGGACAGAGAGGGAGGGAAACACAGGGAGAGCAAATCAGCCGTGTGGTGTGTGGGAATGTCTGCTCGTCATCAGGTAGACCGCGTGCATGTAGCCAAGGGTGGCCAGTGCCAGAACCCCCCCTCTTCCCCATGGCAAAACACAGGGCCATGTCACAACCTGTTCACGAGCACAACGACAGCTACCTGCATTATATAAGTGTGTGGATCCACTCCATGTGCACATGTACAGTGCTACACGGAAGGCGCCAATGCATGGCTCGCCACACCTGCCCACTCCACTGCTGACTGCAGTCACACTTGACGCAGCAAGTAAGACTGTGCCACACATAGTTAAAGGGGCCAAAGTGGTGCCCAAGGGACACACCCATGCACAAGTGCACTGTGAGTGGAATGCAAGACAGATCCTAATTCCAAGAGGAAATGTGCCAACTTAGAAACGGATGAAACATGGATGTTGCATGGACCAAAATTGACATTGTCTCTCTCACACACAGGTCAACGTCGTGGTTCACCCCCCAACACTGGGGGGGAAGACTCACAGGACCCGGATCTGCAGGAGCCCGATCCCACCGGCAGCGACCACTCTCACCACTCTGTGGACGACCCCGACCGACCTGGCCCCTCTGGTGTCCAACCACCTGCAGCACCTGCGTCAGGTACAACTGTGCCAACCACCACCCCCACTCCTGCCACATCCCAGGAGACACCCAGGATCCCTGCCCCACCACCACAATGCAGCCAGGCTGGCCAGGAGGGACACGGTGTCCCGGGCACCCAGGAGGAGGCAGGCGACAACGCCAATGCCACCCCTCAGGGGTCCCGGAGACCCGATGTACCCACAAGGGCAGGCCAGGTGCAAGTGGGCAGGGGTGGTGGGAGTGGAGGACGGCGGAGGCGCGAGCCTGACCAGTTGGCTGGGGAACCGGTATTTTCCCATGTCCGTAACATCCTGGACACATACCGGCAGGACACCACGGGCCTGGCCCAGGTTGTGTCCGTCCTCGAGGGGATCAAGACCCAGCAGGCCCAGCAACATGTGGAGCTACATGCCTGTCTACTGCAACACCAACGGAGGATGGAGGACGGACAGGCTGAGCTCGTGACGGCGTACACGGGAATTCACGATACACTACGTCGGATGGCCGACAACATGGCCGACCCTCCCTGTGCCAGAAGGCGGAGAACATCACCACCCACAGGGAGGGAGCAGGAGGAGGAGGAGGAAACATCCGATGGAGCATCCCAGACGTCGTCACGGCCTGCTTCTGAGGGTCCCCACAGGAGGGCGGGTCGTCCACGGAAAAGACCGTGAGGGTCGGCGCAACATCACCATCTCCCAGGACACCTGGCCTGGCACCTGGCCCACTGGAGCAACAGCATCACAGCATCAAGAGACATTCTCTGCCACATGGCCCTGCTGGTCACTGTCTGACCAATGTTGACAAAGACTGTGGCATGGACTCTGAGGATTTCAAATGGCAAGGACACCAACTCCCCTACTGAACTTTGGATTCCAAACTCCCGGAAAGCCCCTCACTTTATACCCCCCCCCCCCCCAAAATAAAATTTCACACCATGACGAGAAGATGCCTGCTGGTTGCATTATTACCTTACATGTGTGTTGTAAAGACCAAACATGCCTGAGTTCTCTTTTGACTTCAACCATCCACACCCTGGGGCCTGAGTCTGGCACAGGACACACGGGTCACAGTGTATTAGGCAAGACAGACATGGAGCACCATACACACCCGTGATGGGCCCAACCAGCTGAGGGGGTGGCCGCACAACCGTGCTGACAGACACATTGAGTACAGAAACAGTCATGCGCAGAGGTCAGGGATCATGTGGAGTGTCCTGGGGGGCACCCAGGTATGTGTAGACAGGTGGCAGAACCATGTCCTGCAAGCTTGGGTCCGGTGGATGCAGAGAATGGGGGCCTGGCCAACGTTGGATGCATGGGGACGGCACATGTCACAATACCCACACAGTCATGGACATCATGCCCAATACACAGTCTCAGCCCACACACACAGCTTGCATCTTGCTACTCGACACATCGACACATAGCCACTATCTGGGAAAACCATGCCAGACATGCTGGATGCACCGTGACAACACACCAGCATTGACTGAGAAGAGGCACCTTGGAGGCATAGGGACACCTTTATTAGTCATGTATTCGGGATTGCAGAGGCAACCAGGAGTACACATGAACGTGTCATGTGGAGTTACATGTGGGTCCAACACTGGAACCCCCCTTCTGCAGCCCAAATGCGTGATAGCCATGGAACTGGCACACAAGCGTCGCCTAACAGCTAAACACCCACAGCTGCTCACGGAGAGCCTGCCATACACCATTGATCAGCTGATGTGGAAGTCCCACAGCATGTCAACCCAATGCAAACCGTATGTGTCCGAGGGCAGTGTTACACACATTGATGTCATCATCACAATCCACCATCCCATCACTGATGACTGTCAACAAGTCTGACCATCTATTCAGGTGTACACAGCTGCATGTCGTGTCCCATGGTGATGCTACATAGCTGCAGAGGAACCAAACATCGACAGTGGCAGTGTGCATACATCGTGAACAACTGCCACACCCAATACACCCCTGATGCATCCCTTACCCTAAGGAGACTTCCAAACGTGTCCGTGCCTGTAACGCTGAGTCAGCCCACGATGACGTGTCCATGAGGAATAGCAGTGCCACAACAATGCAAGCAGCAGACGGCATGCGCAAGTACCTGGGGAAGAGAGACACACAAGAAGTCAGCCACAAAAAGCACAGCCACTTGCATGTGCATGTACTCGACACATGTATGGATGACAACATGCTAGGTAACAATTATGACTGGGGAATTACAACCATCACTGGCACCATCACTCCAGTGACACACCCACACACACCTCTGACTCACGTGCCATTCATGCAGGTGGAGACACACATCACAACACATGCCACACGGGGACCAATGCGTGCACACTCAGACACTGGTACTCACCACTAAGCAAAGAAGTCGCGTATGAGCCGAGTCCGGATGTCCTCTTGCGGCTCCACATCCTCCACATCACTAGCCCCATTGCCAAGCCCTTCGTCCTCCACGGGTGGATGGTCCTCGTCATGTTGATCCAGGATGAGTGGCACAGCTTTCTCAACTGCCATGTTGTGCAGCATACAGCAGACCATGAAGATTTTGCAGACCTTCGCAGGGGCATATGGGAGGGCGCCGCCGGTCTTGTGGAGGCACCGAAAGCGGCTCTTCAGCAGGCCAAACGTCCTCTCTATCACTCGCCTTGTCCGGCCATGGGCGGTGTTGTAGCGGAGCTGGGCCGGCGTGATGGGGTTGCGGAGAGGTGTGAGCAGCCATGGCATGTTGGGATAGCCAGCGTCCCCTACATGGGATGCACATGGACATCGTTAGAAGTGGTGAAGCGGTCGTGCTGGTAGGCAATGCAAAATACAGGACAGACAGACTGTACCCACCAACAACACATGCTCGTTCGTTGCGCAGCTGCATCATCATTTCAGGCATCCTGCTACGCCTCATGATGTAGGCATCGTGTGCTGATCCTGGAAAACGAGCACAGACATGTGAAATCACCATGTTGGACAGACACACCACAAGGGCATTGATGGAGTGGTAGTGCTTCCGATTGCGGTACGCTACCTCCCGTGCGTGTGGTGGTACCAAAGCTACATGTGTCCCATCTATGGACCCAATGACATGGGGCATCCCTCCCAGGGCATAGAATCCACGCTTGACCACAGTCATCTGTTCAGGGGTTGGGAACTTGATGAACTCATCCAGGTGAATCAACATGGCCTCTAAGAAATCATGCAGCACACGGCAGAACATGCTCTGGGACATGCCACCAACATGAGCTATGGTAGTTTGAAAGGTACCCGTGGCTAGAAAATGTAGGGCTGCCATTACCTTCAGCTTGGGTGTCAGTGCCGTAGGATACCTGTGCAGCGGTTGCAGGTGTGGTGCCAGTCTCGCCATCAACTCCAGAATCAACTGTCGTGGGAAGCGGTAGCACCGGATACGATCATTCTCCCGCATGGCAGCCAAGTCCGGCATTGCTCGGGGAAGAGGCGGCGCTCTGCAGTAATTTGGAAGTGACAAGGAAGAGTGAGTGCACCACAACAACAAATCATTTGTACTGAGCACATGTTATTCTGTCTATACACATATGCTACATACAGAGTGAGGTATGTGCCACATGCCCTGGACACGTATGCCTGCCAGGTGACACTCCTACCAAGAGCCAGCTACACACGGAGATTGAGAACCTCCCCATGCCATGCCATGGGATTAGCTGTGTCCCAGTGCAAGTGAACAGCCAGACGCAAGACAGTAGTGACATACCCCCACACATCAGCAGAAGTAGGAGGCCGATTGCAGGGACTGGTAGCGGAACACTAGAGCCACAGGTCACATGACATTACACTAGGACAGCCCACACACCTTGCCATGAAGGTGCACATGTGATGACTCACCACACATTCATAGAGAGGATGCAGACATGTCCTTGTCACGCTACTCCGTGTCCCATGCATACATGCGCACCTCACATCCGAAACCACATGTGGCATGGTGTGCGGAACAGTGTGCGATGTCAGTCTACACACAGACACATGTTGTTTGCTGCAACAGCTGCAGCTTTTGAGGGTGCTCCAACATCAACCAAATGGGAAGCCCCCACACATACATGACATAGTCACATCGTGCACCGTGGGTAGTGACAAGTCAGGTGTGGTAAGCCCTGTTCCCGCCATCAGGGGACACTTGCGTGTGTTGGTGTCTGTGCCATGCCAGTGACGTTTATCCCAAGTGTGCAGTCCGACATGCACACATGTCCAAGGAGTCAAGGGCATGCCTGGCACACATTGCACCGTCACACATTACATCTGTACACATCTCATCATACATCTGGTGCCTTCTCGACTCAGGAGTAATGTGCCACATCACAGCCTGTCACACCTGTGCCCCACACATGTAGTAATGCACAGACAATGCCTTGATGTCCATTCATGGACAAGTATGTCCATCCATGGACAAGTATGTCCGCCATATTCATTCCTGTGTGCTGCCTGTCACCACTGTGATGTGTGAAAACCATTACTGCTGCTAAGAGGGCCTGTGTATGTTCCCATATCACTATGGGAGTGCTGCCGTATGTGTACCCATCGTGATGGCGAGCGTACAGGCATGTGTACGGTCCGTACCACTATGAGTACGCATACGCAAGAACACCCATAGTGGTACGGGCCGTACACACGCCTGTACTCTCCCTATCATTATGGGTGTCCTCGCGTATGCGTACTCGTAGTGGTACGGGCCGTACACACGCCTGTACGCTCACTATCACTATGGGTGTCCTCGCGTATGCGTACTCGTAGTGGTACGGGCCGTACACACGCCTGTACGCTCACTATCACTATGGGTGTCCTCGCGTATGCATACTCGTAGTGGTACGGGCCGTACACACGCCTGTACGCTCACTATCACTATGGGTGTCCTCGCGTATGCGTAGTCGTAGTGATAGTGAGCATACAGGCGTGTGTACGGCCCGTACCACTACGAGTACGCATACGCGAGGACACCCATAGTGATAGTGAGCGTACAGGCGTGTGTACGGCCCGTACCACTACGAGTACGCATACGCGAGGACACCCATAGTGATAGTGAGCGTATAGGCATGTGTACGGCCCGTACCACTACGAGTACGCATACGCGAGGACACCCATAGTGATAGTGAGCGTAGGCACGCGTGTACGGGCCGTTGCTATGCATTTGGGGTGCCCTAGGGCCCCGGAACGCACCGTACCTGTGTGTGAAGCTCCAAATTACATAGGGGACACATGGGGGACAAGTATTAAGGCCTACATGCATGCTGGTTGTCACGGAGATCAAGTTCAAATTTTGATTTTGTTCAGGAAGGTGCACAGCAGAAGTGAGTTGGAATGAATCTACATTGTTGCAATGTGTTTGTGGGGCTGACATCATGCAGGAGAAAAAAACTGATTGAGAACCCACAGACTGCTAGGTTTGAAGGGATTGGAGGAAACATAGGATGCATATGTGAGTGACCAATCACTCTGTACTCCTGTGCATGAGGTGGGCCAGCAAGGCAGATATAAGGCAGCCAGGTCCCATGAGGGAGCACTTGCCTGCACATCTCTGTATTCCACGACCCAGCTGCTGCTACTGATTCCCTGGAACCATGTCAAGGGCTGTGGAGAGGTCACAGCCATTCACCCTGGAGGAGAACATGGCTTTGGTGGATGTGATCCTCCCACGGTACCCCATGCTGTATGGGCGAAAGGTTATCAGGCGAGTTCAGTGTCCACTGGCACAGACTGTGTCCCTTTTTTGTGACTGTGACTTCTGCCATTGTGTCCAGGTGTGACACACATGCTATGTACTGTAGGGGGGGTCCCAGGGGGGGGAATGCCTGATGTCTCCCAGCAGTGCCCTGAGACAGGAGGGGTGGGTGCCCATCACTCCCAGCAGTGCCCTGAGACAGGAGGGGTGGGGGCCTATCACTCACAGCAGTGCCCTGAGACAGGAGGGGTGTGTGCAGAGTCCTCCCAGCAGTGCCCTGAGACAGGAGGGGTGTGTGCAGAGTCCTCCCAGCAGTGCCCTGAGACAGGAGGGGTGTGTGCAGAGTCCTCCCAGCAGTGCCCTGAGACAGGAGGGGTGGGGGCCTATCACTCCCAGCAGTGCCCTGAGACAGGAGGGGTGGGGGCCTATCACTCCCAGCAGTGCCCTGAGACAGGAGGGTGTGTGCAGAGTCCTCCCAGCAGTGCCCTGAGACAGGAGGGGTGTGTGCAGAGTCCTCCCAGCAGTGCCCTGAGACAGGAGGGGTGTGTGCAGAGTCCTCCCAGCAGTGCCCTGAGACAGGAGGGGTGGGTGCAGAGTCCTCCCAGCAGTGCCCTGAGACAGGAGGGGTGGGTGTGATGCACAGTGTGAGCCTGGAGCATTGCTTGTGTAGTTGCCCTCATTCCACCTGTTTCCTTTAAATGGCACGTACTGCTTTTGGCCTTCCCCCAGAGGATCATGTCCCTATGACAAAGGTGCAATGCGTTGGATGCATACTATGCCTTGTTGGAAACAGCAAATGTGTTATGATCTGTGTCCCTGTGACATGTGCCAGGTGTATTGAGGTAGTGTCACTTGTCCATCCTCACAGGTAGACGCCTCTGCCAAGGAGAAGATATGGCTGGACGCCGTCAGCGCCATGAGGAGTGCGGATGGTCGGAAGCGGCGCCTGTCCCAGGTGAGGAAACGCTGGCAGGATATCCGGTGCTGGACGCGGAGGATCGCACGGGTCCTGCTGGGGGACTCACCTGAGAGCCATAAGAACCGCGGGCGCCGCCGTCTCTCCCACATCCAGAAACGTGTGCTGGCGGTGGTCTTTCCTGACTTGGATAGGCGCCTACAGGAGATGCAGCAGCCGGAAGGGGGTAGGTACATGTGTGTGTTTGTTGTGTTTCACCAGCATTTGTAAGTGCACTGTTCCATGGATACACTTCCAGGGTTTATGGTGCTGTGCAGATCCTGTTACCCACAGTGTTGCAGGCCTCTCCTACCTGCCTTCCCCACCTTGCAATGTGTTTCCTGGTCTCTGTGTAGTCACTTCATCACAAAGGTATGTAGCCTGACACCTTCTCCAAGTGTACAATGCCTGCAGCATCATGTGTGGGGGTGGTGTGTAACAGGTTTAGTGACCTTGCCTGTGCCCTGTCCATTTCTGGACTTGTGGGTTCCATGTCAGTTGGCACTAATGCTGATTTCTGACATGGGAGTTAATCTCTTGAGTGGGAGGCCTTCCAGCAGGCATGTCCCATGTGGTGGCCTGTGACATGATGTGCATGAGTGTGCGTTACGCATAGTGCAGGGATGTTAGCGTGTGTTGAAGTCATTTCCATTCAGGAGCATGGAGTTATGCGGCCACTACTGTCCCCAGGGGCATCTTTTCCTAGGTATCATGTGTGTAATCCGAGAATGTCGACAATCTCTGTGTCTACAGCATAGGTTGTGTTCTGTGCCATTGTCCCCTGGCACCATGTATATTGACGTGAGATGTATTATAAGTGTCCACTGTACAGCCTGACCTGATTTTCCTATTACATACTCACGGTGGCCATTGCCTTTGTGTCTTGTTGCAATCATCTGATGATGCCCATTTGTACATGATAATTTGCACAGCCGCACCGTGGGTAGTTTGTGTGCAATATAGAAGTTTTGCATCCCATGTGTATTTCACCCTGACTAAGAGATGTACGTGCTTCCTGTGTCTCCATAGATTTGTCTCATGTAGGGGGTGGGTGGTGCGGGCATGTCCGACATGTCAAGACCTGATATCTTCTTGCTAGGACTGGCCAGTGTGTGATGTTTGCCTGGACATACACTCAAGGTGCAGTGTGCCAGTCAGGGTGGGCATGTAATCAGTATTACCTATGCTGCATGTGCCTCGAGTTCCTGCCTATGGTCCCTGCTCATCCCTATTTGCTGCCACGCTGTGTGGTGCAGATGCAGTGCTGGATTGTCCTCAGGGCCTTGCTCCTCAGTCAAAATTCCATGTCATCTCATTTGCTATTGTGTCATGCTCTCCATAGTTTTTCCATGGCATGGTGGGTCAAAAAACTGTGGCTTGCATGCCCTACATATGTACCTTGTTTTGTAGATGTAACTCTTCCTTTGTTTCAGGCTATGCACTGTAACCTACGTAGATTTGACTCATGTGACATATGTATACAGGTGTATGATTACTTTCTGTCTCTTCACCCTGCCCACAGCATCGTCGGGGGACACGGAGGGAGACATGGACACAGACGGCGCGGAGGGACCGAGCACCAGTGCCAGCGGTGACATCGGGGCTGGCACTTCGAGTGGGACTGAGGCGGAGGAGAGTGAACCCGGGGACCTGTCGACTGGCACAACAGAGTATGAAGCTGACGGGTCCGAGGATGATCTCTCCGAGTGGGCGGTGGCTGCACCACCATCTGACAGCAGCCCTACATCTGGCACCGCCCCCTCCATTGGCATCAGCCGCCTCCCACGTGCTCGTGTCCCTTCCCAACGTGCCCGGTCACCACATCTCTCATTCCTGCCAGGCACCGCACCCCCTGCCCCTGTCTCCACTGCTGCCGCCAATGCTGAGTCTGTGGACATCCAGCGGCAGTTGCAGATTGGTCAGACTGCGATCCTTAATGTCCTCCATGGCCACAGCCAGGTCCTCAACAACATGGAGGCATACTTGGAGGGCATTCATTCATCGCAGGCTGACCAACGCAACTTGCTGAGGTCCATAGACTCCACACTGACTGCAGCAGTGGGTCTCCTGCAGCGCTACGTCCCACCCCCTACCCCTGCTCCTTCCACAATTCCCACTCCCATGCCTGTCCCACATACACCCAGACGTAAGCATGCACCCACCACAACAGACACAGGCACCACACCAGCAGGGAAGGTCCGCCGCACACCTCCTGACACGCACACACAGGGTGCAGTAGGCACACCCACTGGGTCGGGGGGCAAACGTGTGACACGCAGCCAGAGTGGGAGTCTGCATTCCACTCCCTCCAAATCCCCTCCCCTCAGCTCTCCTGGCCACATCTCCCCCAAAGACTCGTTCATGGCCGCTCTGTCCCTGAGCCCCACATTGACACCACCCCGCAAGCGGTCAAGGAGGTCCCCGGTCAGGGTGCTTGAGTCCACCCCCCTGTCCACATCCTCCCCCAGTGGCGCTGCAAACCCATCCCTCTGACCCCCCCCCTCCTTGGGGCCTGTGGTTCCTTCGGGTGCAGGGGAGTCCCTGGAGGACCTTGCTAAGGTGTGCAGCGAGATCCTGGCCTCCGCCTTTGGCCCTGCCCCACCCCCTGTGGTGGAGTCCTCCATCCCTGCACCCACGACGCCTACGCTTCACCCTTCTGTCCCTGCGGTGCCTGTTTCTTCACCCCCACATGATGCCCTCACCCCTGTGGAAGACAACGGATTGTAACTGTGCAGGCAAGCTAGGGGACACGCATCCCACTGTGTCCCCCATCCAGCTGGGACTCCTGGACTGCCCTATGGCCTTTGTTAATATTGGACTTACGTCATACTAGTTTTTTGCTCATGCTGAAGAAAGCTATTTATTTTTTCCCTTGGAACACTCCTGCATTTCTGGCATTGCTGTTGTTGGGGCTGCTACATGGTTGTGGGTGTTGGTCATGTGTTGGGTGTGTGGGAAATGTAGTAGTGTGCTGCTCATAGGGGGGACCCTGGGATCTGTGTGCCATCACACGGTGTTAGCTACCTTTCTCCATTCATGTAAGCAGTTGCTGCATGTTGCAATTGTCCCAAGGTGTATTCCTTCCTCTGTGTACCCTGACATCTTCCCTGCAGGGTGTTCCCAATATGTGGTGCTGAGCTGTGTCAACATCAGCTGGGTGTGTGAGGGACTCCTTCAACTTTGCACATGCATGCTGAGCGATGTCTCCACCTGCATCATTCGTGGCATCCTTGGTAGTCATTGTACTTGTGTATGTGGCCTATTGACATGACTTCATGTGTACATGTTTTCTTTTCTGCGCTATGCATGTGTATACTCCCAGCCTCGCACACATGTGGTACATCTACTGCAGGGTCTTTGTGCACCTGACTGACATTTGTGGGCATGGTATCTGTGGCTACTCCACCCTTTGCGTTCCATGGGCACTGCTGGGAGTCATAGGCCCCCACCCCTCCTGTCTCAGGGCACTGCTGGGAGGACTCTGCACACACCCCTCCTGTCTCAGGGCACTGCTGGGAGGACTCTGCACACACCCCTCCTGTCTCAGGGCACTGCTGGGAGTGATAGGCCCCCACCCCTCCTGTCTCAGGGCACTGCTGGGAGTGATAGGCCCCCACCCCTCCTGTCTCAGGGCACTGCTGGGAGGACTCTGCACACACCCCTCCTGTCTCAGGGCACTGCTGGGAGGACTCTGCACACCCCTCCTGTCTCAGGGCACTGCTGGGAGGACTCTGCACACACCCCTCCTGTCTCAGGGCACTGCTGGGAGTGATAGGCCCCCACCCCTCCTGTCTCCGGGCACTGCTGGGAGGACTCTGCACACACCCCTCCTGTCTCAGGGCACTGCTGGGAGGACTCTGCACACACCCCTCCTGTCTCAGGGCACTGCTGGGAGGACTCTGCACACACCCCTCCTGTCTCAGGGCACTGCTGGGAGTGATAGGCCCCCACCCCTCCTGTCTCAGGGCACTGCTTGGAGGACTCTGCACACACCCCTCCTGTCTCAGGGCACTGCTGGGAGGACTCTGCACACACCCCTCCTGTCTCAGGGCACTGCTGGGAGGACTCTGCACACACCCCTCCTGTCTCAGGACACTGCTGGGAGGACTATGCACACACCCCTCCTGTCTCAGGGCACTGCTGGGAGTGATAGGCCCCCACCCCTCCTGTCTCAGGGCACTGCTGGGAGTGATAGGCCCCCACCCCTCCTGTCTCAGGGCACTGCTGGGAGGACTCTGCACACACCCCTCCTGTCTCAGGGCACTGCTGGGAGGACTCTGCACACACCCCTCCTGTCTCAGGGCACTGCTGGGAGTGATAGGCCCCCACCCCTCCTGTCTCAGGGCACTGCTGGGAGTGATAGGCCCCCACCCCTCCTGTCTCAGGGCACTGCTGGGAGGACTCTGCACCCACCCCTCCTGTCTCAGGGCACTGCTGGGAGGACTCTGCACACACCCCTCCTGTCTCAGGGCACTGCTGGGAGGACTCTGCACACACCCCTCCTGTCTCAGGGTACTGCTGGGAGTGATAGGCCCCCACCCCTCCTGTCTCAGGGCACTGCTGGGAGGACTCTGCACACACCCCTCCTGTCTCAGGGCACTGCTGGGAGGACTATGCACACACCCCTCCTGTCTCAGGGCACTGCTGGGAGGACCCTGCACACACCCCTCCTGTCTCAGGGCACTGCTGGGAGGACTCTGCACACACCCCTCCTGTCTCAGGGCACTGCTGGGAGTGATGGGCACCCACCCCTCCTGTGTCTGGGCACTGCTGGGAGGACTCTGCACACACCCCTCCTATTTCACAATATGTACACTCATGGCATACACGGATGTGGGTACGCTCCATGCATTCGAGGTGGGGGTACGGGTCGTACTTACACTGTTGGGGTGGGGGCACACTCCATACGTACGCGGGTGGGGGTAGGGGTCGTACTTACACTGTTGGGGTGGGGGTACGTTCCATATGTACGCGGGTGGGGGTACGTGTCGTACTTACACTGTTGGGGTGGGGGTACGCTCCATGCGTACGCGGGTGGGGGTACGTGTCGTACTTACACTGTTGGGGTGGGGGTACGCTCCATACGTACGCGGGTGGGGGTAGGGGTCGTACTTACACTGTTGGGGTGGGGGTACGCTCCATTCGTACGTGGGTGGGGGTACGTGTCGTATTTACACTGTTGGGGTGGGGGTACGCTCCATACGTACGCGGGTGGGGGTACGTGTCGTACTTACACTGTTGGGGTGGGGGTACGCTCCATACGTACGCGGGTGGGGGTACGTGTCGTACTTACACTGTTGGGGTGGGGGTACGCTCCATTCGTACGCGGTTGGGGGTACGGTCCATACATATCCATCCCCACGCTATGTGATGCTTGTGAGGCCCGTACCCAGGCCTTTGCCACGTGGGTACGAGCCGTCCCGCCATTGTTGGGGTGACATAGGTGTGGGCGTGGTACGACTCATACCCACGCTCTTCAGGCGTGGGTACGGGACGTACCTGTCTGGTTGTGTTGCCGGTTCGCGTCGTGACGGACTTCCGTTGTGGCGGTCGCTGGCTTAGCTGGACACGCCCCCACCCCCTCGTAGTGACCAGGGCCTGGGAGTCAGGTATGTCCAGGGCATGTGTGCTGTGTGGCTTTGGTAGGGGGGTTTGTGGCCTGCCCTGGTCCTGCCACCCCCCCCCACCCCACTTTCCCCCCTCCCTTAGTTGTTCTGACCTTCTGCGGCGTCTGCGTCGGAACCTGTAGAGGAGGTCAACTGCTATGAGGGCCGGGATGACACGTAGGTTCGGGTCCATGTCTGTCCGTCGCGTACGGGTCCTCCTTGTTCGCGTCGTCCTGTATGTCCGTCGCGTACTGGTCCTCCTTGTTCGCGTCGTCCTGTGTGTCCGTCGCGTACTGGTCCTCCTTGTTTGCGTCGTCCTGTCTGTCCGTCGCGTACTGGTCCTCCTTGTTCGCGTCGTCCTGTCTGTCCGTCGCGTACTGGTAGTCCTTGTTCGCGTCGTCCTGATTTCCCGGCAGTTTTTGGCTGCCGGAAAATATTCACCGCGCGGTATGACGTCGGTGCGAATCGTAATTCCTGGTTCGTGAATGGCAGGCTGCGAGCGTCCCGACGTCAGGTCGGCGCTTTCCCGGATCGCATTTGTAGGTTTATTTTGTTCGGTCGGGGTTTTTTACGATTCGTACGGAAATGGTGTTCCCGTGCGAATCGTAATTCCATGTTTGTATATTTTGACGACCGGGTACGCGTCGGACGGAGAATATGCTCCGTCCGACGGTTCGTACCCGGTTTTTACAGGATCGTGATCGGCGCCTCTGTGTTCAAGTGATGCAGGTCCAGTCTTTCTCAGCCAGCTAGAGAGAGAGAGTGGTAGCAGCAGGGCAACACAGCTGGACAACAGTTCAGCCAACTGCATATCCAGCACAGTGACAATCCTTTGCAGCACAGCGGTTCCTCTTCTTTCTCGCAGAGTGGTCCCAGGTCCAGAAGTGTACTGAATTGGTAGGGTCAGAGTCCCAGTACCTATAACCAAATGTGCTTCAAAGAAGGGTCTATGAAGTACACATAAGTCCTTTCCTCCCAGCCCTGGCTCCAGACTATCAGTCGGTGGTAATCAGCCTTTTCTGTGGGAACAAGACACTGTTTATTGAATTATAAGTGTAAGCCTTTCCCTCTCTTCCTGTCCAGGAAGAGCTATCAGTATGCAGATGTAAGTAGATGGGTACTCAGACAAACCTAGCCGTCCTGTATTTGTGGCTGTCTAGATGGAATGCAGGATGTGTAGCTGTCATCTGTCCCAGATGTATATTTGGAAACAGGCTGCAAGGTACACACAGCAGAAAGAGCAGAGACATGCACACTTTCTGAAAGTTGCATTTCTAAAATAGTAATGTTAAATCCCACTTTATCAGTATAGAGGATGTAACATTACCATTCCAAAGATATGAAACATAATTAAGGCTCCCGGTTTTCCGTTTAAACTGATTTTTACATATAAATACAGACGGAAAAATATTTTTCCGGTGTCTGTATTTATATGTAAAAACGGAAAAATTCCAATAAATATGTTTAACTTTGTTGTAGTCTTCGAGGAGAAGACTAGTCTGCCCGAGCGCAGGCGGGGGAGAGGGCTTATCTGATTTCAGCTGAGCCAATACAAAGGTCAATGTTAAGGGGCCATTAGGTTTCCTTTTGTTTAAGTATCCTGGCTTGGAGCAGAGGTGCGGCGGGATGCACTCTGTGTGGCCTCCTCTATAACTTATAGGGGAAGCCACACAGAGTTACCTTGAAGTGCTAAAAATGGGGCACCTGTTGCGCTTTCAGTCCGTTGATTACATGTCCCCAGGAGATAAAGGATGAAAGGGGCAGGGAACCCCTTCCTATGTTCGATATGTAGTGCTCCACCGATCTCTGTTAGTTAACAAGTGTTTCTCTAATTCAGTTTCATTCTGCAGTGTCGCCTTCTCTCGCCCCGGTTTTTCTATGGGGGTCTCAGACCAACCTATCTTCAGTGACACTGAAACAGAGGCGCAACTAGAATGAAATTTCGTTGGGGTGGGGGAGTAATTCTCCCAGCAATCAAATTAAATCGGCAGAGTGAAGATGCAGGGGCTCTAAGGGGTGAAAGTAACAACAAAGCCTCCTGAGCAAGTAAATGGTCTTTTAAAGACCTGTGAAGTACTCAGGTGCTGCTGTGCATGTAAGAAGTGGATCACGAGTAAAGAGGCTGAATTTCTTGTGAACAACAAGCCCAGAATACCGGCTTTCTATATACTCCCGAAAGTGCATAAAGCTCAACGGCCCCCTCCGGGTCGCCCGATAGTCTCGGGTATATCTTCCATTCTTGAGCCACTTTCCCAATTTGCAGACTTTTTCTTATGGGAGTCAGTCCTTAAACAACAATCGTATGTGCAGGACACGACAGATATTTTGAATATCTTGAGTACTTTGGAATTTGATGCTTCGCAACAATTCTTGCTCACTATTGACATCGAGTCTTTGTACACAAACATCCCCCAGGAAACCACGCTGGTGGCAGCAGCCAGGGCCCTGGGGGAACAGGACTGGTTCTATGACACACCCCAGTCGTTTGTGCTCCAATGTATCGAACTTGCCCTCACTCGCAACTATTTTTGCTACAAGGATGAGCTATTTTTACAGGTGTCTGGTACATCAATGGGCGCAACTTTTGCGCCGAGCTTGGCCTGCATTTATGTAGGCCAGTTTGAGGAACATTTCTTGTACCCGTCATCTAATCCTTTCCAGAGACATATTTGTCTCTGGAAAAGATATATCGACGATGTGTTATGCATCTGGGAGGGTACTGAGAATACCCTTCTTCAATTTCTGAATTGGCTTAACAACCTTGACCCCTGTCTTAAATTCACCTGGACACTGAGCAATGATCATGCGGTGTACCTAGATCCTGATATCAAGGTGCAGGGTGATAAACTGAATACGATGGTCCACCAAAAAGGGTCTGATAGGAATTCTTTGCTACACTATCAGTCATATCACCCCAGGGCTCTACGGGATAATTTGCCGGTAGGCCAATTTTTTAGGTATCGTCGCAATTGTTCTACTCTAGAGAGTTTTTCCCAACAGGCAGAGGAGCTCTCGGGCAAATTGATCCAAAGAGCTTATCCCAAGAAGATCGTCAGTAGGGCATGCAAAAGGGCCCGGAATACACCACGGGAGGCTCTTTTAGAAAGGAATAAAAGGGAATCAGGTGATTGTCTTACTGTGGTGATGACGTATGACCCCTTGGCATCCAAGATAAGACAGTTGATTAGGAGACATTTGCCATTGTTGTCCACCGCTGATTTCAAAATGCCCCAACCCAGATATGCGTTCAAGCGTGCTACCAACTTAAAAGATAAATTGGTACACTCACGATCTCAGGTGACACAAAGGAGTTCCTCGGTACCGGCCGGACACTACCCTTGTGGCAGTTTTTCGGTCTGTAACCTGACGGATAAAACTAAGTCTGTAATCCTCAACAATGGCAAAATTTGGCATTTGAATACATTTTCAAACTGTAACACCACAAACGTCATCTAAAGACTCACATGTCAGTGTGGGTTACAGTATGTGGGCCTAACGAGAAGGAAAATAAAAATTCGGATCCAAGAACACCTAAGCACTATTAAAGCTGGGAACTTACCACACGCCTGGTACAACATTTTCACGAATTTAAACATGATTTACAGGCCTTAAAATGGGTGGTCCTGGAGAAGGTAGTGGCCAGCAATGATTGTATTGAGCAAGTCCTAGCAACCAGAGAAGCGCGCTGGATTTTTTCTGAGAAAGTGGACCAAGTGGGGCTAAACGACCACATAGAGTGGAACAAAGTTAGTAGACAATAGCACCCTTGATAGTAATGCGAAGAACTGTTTGGGTTCTACTGCAGGAAATCCCAGGTTGTAGGTACTCCACCAGATTAGTTGTAAAGGCGGGTGGAGTAATTCACAATATCCCTACCCTACAGTCTCCTGATCGAATGTGTTCAGAGATGTCTCTATCTCTGGTGCTCTGGGACCCCGATTTGATAATAAATGATTACACACTTTAAGATGGCCGCCGTGGCGGGTAATCGATTGAGGTTTACTTAACTGGAGTGATCGAGGGGGTACATTGTGGGTATGTGAAGAGCTAGCGCACTACCCGTGTTAAACTTGAAACCCTGCGGGACCACATACGCTGAAATCACCGTCTTCCTGCTTCCATTGAGTGTTCTAAGATCTGGAGTTAATGATGGCACATTGAAACTTGTAGACACTCTAAGAATTGCAGCCATCGCCGGGTTAAAGACCTAAAGTGTTGAGGGCTTGCACTCTGAGATGTGAGATGGAAACAGAGGGGCGGGGCCCTAGTTTGAGAATATCAGTAGCCGCCTCACAACGGAAAAGTGAAGCGGGATGAGATACGGCCCTTCCAGATAGCGGTTGCGGTGAGAGAAATGTATCAGTGGCTGAGTGCTTTTATTAATGCCCTGTGCAATGTCGACCTTTCACATGTGTTGGGGCGATAATTGGACACGCTGGAATGACTGTAGACATAGCTACCTGGGGCATAACACGGAAATTAGAAACGCCTCCTGTACTTTTAAATGAATGTTGGATGCATTGAGCTTGTGAGCGTGGAATTACTTGGGGCTCGCGCTATTTGTAATACTATATACACAATGCTACAACGTGCGATACGTAGCCTGATTGATGCCTTCTTTCCACAGGTGACTAACAAGCTAGCAATAGTGCAGCTATAAAAACCGGGGAAAGAGTGCGGTATAGTGGAGGCAGGTACGAATGCCCTCCGCCTCTACATGGTAAATACCCCCATCTGTAATAAGAAATTGATGTGTAAAATGTGTGACTATGAACACATTTGGTTGGTGTGTGTCAATTGATAATGGAACAGAAATTAGCTATTCTGTTTTGTTTTCTGTTTTTAACAGCCCTTCCGCAACATAAAAGCATACGTCCAGTGAGGTGCTTGATTAAAACCCTTGCCCTGATGAATTTGCCAGAACAAAGTTAAGTGGCAATGAAACATGTTGGCCTTCTTTACAAAGGTTGGCAACATCGAGTGCTTTTAGTTTGAGTAGACTCACCGGTCTGAATAAAGAGGGTTATTGCAAGTGAGTCTCTAACTCAATTTTAAATATTGCTTGGGACATCTGGTTCTTCGCAATACACGGGTTTCCTTTCTCTGATGGGAACAGTAAATATTTCTCTTTCTTGATTTGTTTCCTCTTTTTCTTCACTGGACTCTAATTTCTTGACTCTTGTGAGTGGGCAACCGATGATGAGAAAACGTGGGCATACTGGCGAGAACCGGCTGGTAGCCTCCCTGGTGTTGCGTACGTGAGGTACCCACTCACTTTCACCTTCATTTTTTGTGGAGTATTCTTTACTTTTCTCTGTGGAGGTGTTGGATAACGGTGGGCTGTTATTTTGGTTGATTTTGAAATTTGAGGGGATTAGGACTACATCTATCTGGATGCAATACCAGCAGCTGAAGAGAAATAACTATTTCCATGAGCTGTGTAGGTCCTAAAGTAATAATAAAAATTATATCCCCTCCCAGTGCTAAGCCTTGTTTGGTTTAATGACTATTGAGTGGAGGGCGGCTTGGCACATACCCTCTGTAGCTCCTAGCTGTAATGAGCTGCTGTGCGTGTGCCAGGGAAACTGTCTCAGTCCAGACTGACAAACACGATGGGGAGGGAGGGGGGGAGGGAGGAGGGTGTGTAAATCAATGCATTGGATGCGTTACATAAGACAGCGGGGCTTACAAGGCCCTCCATAGCTCACTGTCTTATATTAGAAGGTTTTCAATTCATTAATAGCAAGTAACAAAATGATCTTTTTGTTAAAAGCAGGTACCTATCTGCATAAATCTATCTAAACCTATAACAACCAAGCACGCATCGCCTTTTTAAATAAATGTGAATAAATTCTAGCTACAGCGTCCTTTCTTTGCTCGCGACAAAATAAATATGGATAAATACAGAAAAAATGACCAAAAAATAAATATGGATAAATACAGACGGAAATGTTAAAAAAATAAATACCATAAAACCGGGAGCCCTAAACATAATGCAGCTACTCCTTTCTGATCAGGAATTACATCTTGAAAGTGTATTAAGACATTTCCAAATGTTACCCTATGAGATGAGCAGTTCTCACAGCAGTGAAAATAAATTGAGCTGTTTGTCACTACTATGACTTATAAAACTTAAAAGTACATGTCCGACTCTTTACTTTCACAGCACCCTGCCTTAGGGCTGCCTAGAGTCTACCTTTGGGTGATGTAGGTGTAATTAAAAGGGAATTTAAGGCTTAGTAAATAGTTTTAATTGCCAAGTTGACATGGAAGTTAACTGCACATGCAGGCCCTCAATGGCAGGCCTGAGACCATGTTAAGGGGCTACTTATGTGGGTGGCAGAATCAGTGCTGCAGGCCCACTAGTAGCATTTAATTTACAGGCCCAGGCACATGTAGTGCAAGTTATGAGGGACTTATAATTATATTAAACATGCCATTGAGGATTAACCAATATTACCATGTTTCGGGGGATCACACAGGCACTTTAGCACCGTTTAGCAGTTGTAAAGTGCACAGAGTCCCAAAGCCAGCAAAAACAAGGTTAGAAAAATGAAGGGAGGCAGTCCCTAATGCTGTTATGTCTAACATCCCTCCCCCCAAGCTGAAAGTACTGAGAGCTACCAAACGCCTTGGGAGTTCTCTTCACTAACTCAGAAAAATCTGGAGAGAGCATCAGCTTTGGCACGGTCACTCAACAGGTGATGTTCCACTGTAAAGTCCATTCCATGTTGGGAGATGAAACACCTAAATTTCACCTCTCATTTGCATGAGCCATCCGAGCGGTCTGTGGTCTGTCTGAACCAAGAAGTGAGTATAAATATGTATGGTCTCAACTTCTTTAGTGCCCGGACCCCCACGAAACCTCTCTTTCAATGGCACCTCTGTTCCTGTGGAAGTAACCTCCTGGTAATAAAGGCTGCCGGTTGGTCTAGGCCCTCCTCAGTCAGTTGTGCTAACACTGCCCCTATGCCATACTCTGAAGCACCTGTCTGCACAATGAATTCCTTGATGAAGTCAGGGGCCCTGAGCACAGGTGCTGTGCACATGGCTTCCTTTAGAGAGTCAAAGCCTTTCTTATAAGCCTCTGTCCAGATCACCAATCTGGATTGCTTCTACAGAGTCAGATCAGTTAGAAGGCAACCATGGTTCCATATGGTTCACCGACACAACATCTTTGCAAAAAATGTTGATGTAAAAAAATTGATGTAAAAATATAGACAACAAAAATGGCAACTCCTGTTTAAACAGGTAAGTACAAAAATATTGACTAATGAATATCGATGTAAACAATATAGATGTATAAAATATATTAAATATAATTTTAACAAAATGAAATAAATTTAATACACAATTTGTTAAAATATAACAACAAATAAATAAAAAATAAACACACAGACTTAATAATTTATACATATATATTTACTTTAAAACAATTAATAAACTATTATTTTTAATTTATGTTAAAAATTTGAAATTTTGTAAAAAATAGCAATATATATTAATGATATAAAATATCAAAAAACGAACATCTATAATAAATAAAAACCTTAAACTATTAAAATGTATTTAAACTTACATTTCAAAATTTTACAGTCAGTGCAACAGTAGGGAAAGTGTTGGATAGCAAAGGGGTAACAATTACTATTCCATCTCCAGTGAGTGCAAAAGTAGTGTAAGTCTTGGATAGCTGAGGAATTACTTTTACTATTCCAACTCAAGTGAGTGTAACAGTAGGGAAAGTGTTGGATAGCAGAGGGGAAACAATTACTATTCCATCTCCAGTGAGTACAACAGTAGGGAAAGTAGTGGATAGTGGAGGGCAAAAATTATTATTCCCACTCCAGTGAGCGCAACAGTAGGAAAAGTGCTGGATTGCGGAGAGGTAAAAATTACTATCCCAATTCCAGTGAGTGCAACAGTAGGGAAAGTGTTGGATAGCAGAGAGACAAAAATTACTATTCACCCAACAAAAATAAAATAGACATTTTTCAAAAATCATAAAAATAAACAATATTTTAAAAATGAGAAATCAAATATATTAAATATATAAAAAGAAAACATATTATAATACAAATTACATACAACAAAAACCTACAAATAATATATAAAATAAAATAATAAATTAGTAAAAAATAAATCTTTTAAAATAGAAGATATTTACAAACAAAAATATTACATAATGCATAAATGTATTTATTTTATTTCCTACCCTATATTAAATACACAATTACAATAATGAATTAAAATTAATTAACAACCAATAATTAATTAATTAATAACAAATTACTTAACACATTTATTACTATAACATCTCAATTAAACAAATATTAATAAATAAAAAATAATCAATATATTTAGGGGTGGATTCCGATCCTGTATTTTGTTTTCCCGTACGACTCGTATCCGTATTTTCTTCCGTACGAATCGTACAAGTCACGTCCGACCCGTGAAGTACGATCCGTACGGGAAAAAGTACATACGGATCCGCCCAATCCGTACGAATCGTAGCGGGAAAATTAGTATGAGACGGACCTGGACACTTCTCCGTACAAATCGTAAAAATAAAGTCCGACCGTACTAGTACGATCCGGACCGGCGTTACAATCTACGATTCGCACGGAAAACGTCCCGTACACGGGGAATGACTTTGCCCACTATGAAGCGAAGTTTGTACGCACCGTACCCCCAGCGCGAATGTATGGTGCGTACCCCCAGTGCGTAGGTATGCACCGTACCCCCAGCGCGAATGTACAGTGCGTACCCCCAGAGCATAGGTACGCACCATACCCCTAGCACGAATGTACGGTGTGTACCCCGAGCGCGTAGGTATGCACCGTACCCCCAGCGCGTATGTACGGTGCGTACACCCAACGGGTATGTACGCACCGTGCTCCCATAGCGAATGTACGGTGCGTACCCCCAACATCGCGTATGTACGGTGGATGATGCGGGATATGTTAAAGTATGCCTGTGCGTAGAACTAACTCCATACACTTGGATCTGAGTCCGGTTGAGGACACACATGGCTCACAATGTATCACAAAATGCAGACATGAGCCTAACACTCACCTGTGATGGCCTCAAGCTGCTGAGGGGGGTATTGCTATATTGCTCTGACAGACAAATTTTGTAGAGTCACATGAAGGTGTAGAGGTCATGGGTCATGTTGATGTGCCCGGGGAGGGAGTACCAGGTCTGTTTTGCGAGGTGGGAGAACTATCTTCTGCATGCAGAGGTCAGGTGGATGTGATGAATGGTGGCCAGGGCAAGGTGGGCTGCATGGAGTAGGGCCAACGGGGTGTTGGATGATACACGTCCAAGGTCGGTTTGGGTCAGGGGTTGTGGACTGCCACCTGAGTGTGGTTGAGGAGTCTGAAGGTGATCCTGCAGCACACAGTGAGCCATTGTACCTATCTCAGGTGGACGGTGATGTGGCTGGGGCGGGGGATGTTGCAGATGAGGTGTGAGGATGCACCCTGGATGTGGATAAGTTCTCCTGCATGTTTGCTGTTGTCCTCTGTAGAGGCCGGTGCTGTATGTGAGCCGGCTGGCGTCCTGGGCCAGGGGGACGGTCTGTCTTGCCTTGGACTGGATCTATCTGGGGGCCATCAGCAGCATGTGGAGGGTGTTGCAGCATGAGGTACAGATGTTGGTGAGTTGCATGTTAATTGTGAGCGATGACGAACATCAGCTTGCCTGCATGGCCACTGGGTGCTGGTGCGGTGCACACGCCAGTGGGACGCAAGGAGTTGACCCAGCCGTAAGGGGACAATCCTCAGATGATGACCTCTGTCACGTCCAAGTCCAGTCTCAGATGGCTGATGTTCAGCCATTCATCAACGGATCTAATGCCTTTGTGAAGTTTGGATCTGTCAATGGCTGGCCCTTTGGTGAGTTTGAGGAGCAGCTGGGCGTCAATGGCATACCAGATGATGATGAGGTTGTGTGTGCATGTGATGGTGGAGAGGGGGGTCATGGAGATATTGAAGATCATCACGCTGAGAGTAGAACCCTGTGGCATGGGCCAGATGCCCCCAGTGTACTACATGTTGCAGGGTGGAGGCAGACTCCCTGGCCCTTGCTGGTGAGCTACTTCCTGAGTGAATCATGGGCCCTCATCTGGATACCACTGTTGGAGATGTGTGAGCTGACAGTGTGGTAGCACATGGTGTAGAATGGCATTGAGAGGACAAGGATGGTGGTCTCACCATTGGTGAGCAGGGCAAAGTAGTCGTTGGTGTTGGCAATGATGACGGTTGCAGTGGTGTAATTACTGTGTAAAACGGTCAGGTGCCAGTTGGCTTGAGCTGGTAGCATGTAGGAAATTGGACAGTTGCTAGTAGAGTGTCGTCCTGGTGACATTTGCTGGGTAGGGAAGTAGGCTGATGTACCAGGAGATCCTGTGGTACTGCCGTCCGTTGTTTAAGAAGGGCCTGGGGCTCTGCATGCCTCCTGCAGACATGGAATGTGGCTAACTCAAAGGAGACATTCATGATGCGCAGGACGTGGGCTTCAAGGATGGCGAATGATGTGGTTGAGAAGTTGTGTGGGAAGGGGCCTGATGGTGAGCCAGAGTGGATGGTGCACATGATCCCGGATGTGTACTTGCTGCTGATGGGAGTCCATGACCTGAGGGGGGGTTTGTCCAGCGGAAAATAGTGCTGTCTGCCTCTGTGTGCCAAGGCTTTTGTCCATGGCCATGAGCTTGAAGTGGTACAAAGTAGCAAGGGATGGAATCTGGCTTGCAAGGGTGGGGTGTCTTGGATGGAGATCTGCTGTCAGTTCAGTCACAATGCTGAAGAGCTCCTTGATGTCGTGTGTTTGGGTGTCTCGGCACTATCTGAAGGATCTCCACTTGTCCTTGCTGAAGATATGGTGATGGCTGTGTGTGGTGTTTTCCAGGGCTGTAAGCAAAATGATGGCTCTTTGTGTTGCAAGGTTTGCACAAGAGTCCGACTAGGTCTGTAGAAGTCCAGTAGGTCTGCCTTGTCCCAGGTGCCTTAACTGTTGTTGTGCTTCACAGGAAAGTCCGTCAATGTGGCTAGATTGATGGATCAGTTGCTGATCCAGTGTGTGAGTTTGCAAGGTGTGGCAGTGGTGTTGTTTTGAGTGTCCCACACAGCTTGTCTGTGGTGACTTACATCTGGCATCTGTAAGGGATCGGTAGCGGGGTGAGTGGCACTGTGTTGCTTGTTGGAGACGTGGTTTCAAATGTTGATGGACCAATGATGGATGGTGGTGTGTGTCCCCTCCCGCAAGAAGTTACGGGCCCCCAGCCACATGTAGCCTGTGGAGTTGAGGGCCTGCGTGCAGATGTACGTGTTGATGACTTAGCGGAATTGTGGATGTAGGCCTAAAGATCTGTAGATGAGTGTTACTCCGAGGGTTGCTAGGGAGTTGCTGCAAACCCGGACTTGTGACTCTGAGGGTGTACTTGTCAATAATTACCTGTTCAGCCCCCGTGAGTGGTGTTGGCGTCCCTGCGGGTGATCTTGGATCCGTCTGAGATGGCAATGAAGACGTCATGTGCTGAGGATGCTTTTGTCCAGGTTACTGTCATGAAGGTGATGTGTGGGGCTGCGGTGTTGAGGAGGTAACAGAGTCCAATAGCGTGCTGGTGGATGGAGCGGGTGTGGGGTAGGAGGCACCTAACCTGGTTGGAATGACAGGGTCTGGGAGGCTGGGCAACGCTGTGTAGGCAGTTGGAGTTGCACACTCAGCATGCGAAGGTGTCGTGTGTGTGCTTAGGGGTTGCCTGATGGCAGGAGGATGATTGTCACAAGGACATTGCTTGGAGAGTGGCTGCAGCATGAGCCTGTTGTGTGATGTGGGTAATGCAAAGACTAGAGGGTCATGCACTGTGCATGTTGAATGCGCAGACGGTCCGTCCTATTGCACGGCGGTGGGGCTACAGTGGCACAGAAAAGCTGCTGGCTGCATTACAAATGGGTGGAGGGGGAAGGGCTGAGCATTTCAGAGGCGTGGGGGTTGTAGAATTAGGGCACTCGGAGTGGCTTGGCCGCAGATGAGGCAGCAGCAGGCGGAAGGGCTTAGAAATCATGCAAAAATCAACACACAAAGACAAGGAGGTCTGCAAGGCACAGTGCAACAGGTGTATGTCAAGGAAGGAGTGTCAGCTCACTCATGGGTCACTCCCAGAAAGTGTATGATCAATCACCATAAATGACAGCCACTGTGTCAGGCAACAAAATGCGGAGATGCGCAAAGGAGACACACCATCAGCAGCCATTCACGTCCCGTTGTGGGCAGCAACCTGCACAAATACATACACAACCAGGCACATCATGCACAATAGAGATCATTAGCCATGAAGCACTGCATGCATGTTGCCAAAGTACACATACACTCATATGCCCAATCTTTGTCAAGTCTGCCATAGATGCTGCATGCAAACTGGTAAGAGATCTGCAGTGACCAAGATGAGGCACTTTGGATTGTCCCGAACACCTTTATTCCACATACACACACAAAGGGATATGCCTCCATATTAACAGACTCACAGGTCAGTTGACAGAACATGTGGGACATACGCTGGACACCCCCTTCACAACACGGATGATGTAAATCCCAATGAACTGGCACACAAGGTAAGGGGATGAGCAAAACACATCCTGCTGCACACTGAGAGGCTGCAATTCCCCATAGAGCATGTTGTTATGATGTCCCCTCGTAGCCTCTGCAATGTATCAGAGCCAAGGTACACACACATTGAAGCCTTCATCAGACGCCATATTCCACTACAGATGACTGTCAAGAAGGCTGACTATCATGTCATGGGAGTGATGCTACATGTCATATGCTCCAAGGTGAGAAGACATGTATGCATGGTACCACAACATGCACAGAAGCAGTCACCACACATTCACAACCTGTATCACCACAAAAAAGCCTTGCTGCAATACTCACCCAAACTGACATTTCCACATGTCCGTGCATGGAACGCTGATTCAGCACACGTTGCAATCCACACGAGGAATAGCAGGAGAACAACGATGACACAACCAGACAACAGGTGGCAAATACCTGGGAATGACAGACACACGTGAAGTCACCAAAAAATGATTCTCAACACACACATGGAAGTGTACAAAACAGCAACAATGTTGGACACATGTAAATTGCCTATCAAGTCTCTCTGCAAAACTGTGTTGCATGACATCATCACTCGAGTGACACATCAGAACACACATCCAAGTCACTGTGCATTCAGTCAGCTGGACACACACATTGCAACACATGCCACTCAACGCTACAAGCTTGCACACTCATAGCCAGTGACTCACCATTATGAGAAGAAGTTGCGTATGAGCTGACTCCGGATATCATCCCCATACACCTCATCATCACTAGCCCCGTGACCAAGCCCTTGATCCTTCACGGGTGGATGCTCCTGCTCATCTGGATCCAGGATGAGTGGCACTGCCTTCTCAACTGCCATGTTGTGCAGCATGCAGCACACAATGAAGATTTTGCAGACCTTCTTCGGGGCATAAGGGAGGGACCCGCCTGTCTTGTCCAGGCACCGGAATCGGCTCTTCAGGAGTCCAATCGTCCTCTCAATCACTCGCCTGGTCTGGCCGTGTGCATCGTTGTACCGGTGATCTGCAGCTGTTCTTGGGTTGCGGAGAGATGTCAGCAGCCATGGCATGTTGGGATAGCCAGAGTCCCCTACATGGAAACATCATGTAAATAAGTGGGTCACGAGATGCCGTAAGAGACTAAGATACCGTAACACATAGGACAAAAAGACCATACCCACCAACAAGACATGCTCGTTCATTGTGCAGCCGCAGCATCATTTGTGGCACCCTGCTACGCCTCATGATGTAGGCATCTTGTGCTGATCCTGGAAAACGTGCACAGACATGGGAAATCAGCATGGTAGCAAGACACACCACAAGGGCATTTATCGAGTGGTAATGTTTGCGGTTGCGAGAGGCTTGTTCCTGTGCCTGTGGAGGTACAAAAGCCACATGAGTACCATCAATGGACCCAATTACATGGGGCGTCCCACCCAGGGCATAGAAATCCCCCTTGACATCCCTCAACCCCTCTGGACTTGGAAATGTGAGGAATTCATCAAGGTGCTCCAACATGGCTGCTAAAACATTACGCAGGACACGGCTGAACATAGTCTGGGACATCCCACCCACATCAACTATGGTGAATTGAAACTTACCTGTTGCAAAAAAATGTAAGGCTGCCATCACCTTCATCTTGGGGGTCAGCGCTGTAGGATACCTGTGTTGCGGTTGGAGGAGTGGTGCCAGCCTGTTTGTCAGGTCCTCAATCAACTGTTGAGTGAATCTGTAACGGCGGATGCAGGCACGTTCCATCATGGCACCCAAGTCTGGCATTAGTCTTGGGACAGGTGGTGCCCTGCAAAACATAGTTTGGAGGAATGAAGATTGAGAGTCAGCAAACATCAATGTCAATGAACATAGCACATGCTACACTGCTAATACACATCAGGTAACTATGGAGTCTGGTGTGTGCAATACATCCAGGACACAGATGGCAGCTTGCTGGCAATCCGACAAAATGCATGATACACCTGTTGATTGTCAAGTCAACATGACATGCCCTGAAATGATTTGGGGGCCAGTCTGAGTGAAGAGCCACAGATATGACCGGAGTGACACACAACCACATAGCTGCATTTGAAGGATGTCAGCTCATCCAGACAGCTGACTGCAAGGCACACGCACAGGTCACATGGAATGTCAAATGTACATGTCACACACAGTGCGATTAAGGGGTACAAGTGAGAACACAAAGACACAGCCATTGAGACGACAAACACATGAATGACTGAAAATATATGATGTCCCATGCACACAGACTCTACAGCCTTGGGAATCCACATGTGGCATGGTGTGCGTAGATGTGTTACATGCCCATCTCCACACAGACCCCTGTTGGATGCACCAACAGCAGATGCCGTTGACGGGACACTGACATGAAGCTCATGGGAACACATGACACACAGCCGACATAGTCCCAAAGGGGCACGCTGATCGTGATAGGTCAGTTCATAAGTGTCCCTGTCCCTGGCATCAGGAGACAGGTGCGGGTGTTGATGACTGTGCCATCCACTGCTGCTATGCATGACACAGTTGGACTACAGACACACATGTGGCACATGTCAAGGTGATGTGTGCCACATCGTGCCCCATCACACATGACATGTGTCCACAGGTCAGAACACATCAATTGTGCAACTAGATGGAAGGACCTGTGCAAGATCACAGGCTAACACACCTAGGGCCTGCACCTGAAAGTATGCAATGATAAGTACTTGATGGACATCCATGTGCGACTTGTAGCCCTCCATTCCTGGAATGTGTACAGCTGTATCACCTTTGTAAGCGTGTGAAATGCGTACACATCTGTGTACGCACCAGTGGTACACGTACATCTACAACTCGTGCGCACACGTATGTGTACTAACAGTGCCTACACGTACCTGTACATGTACGTGTAGGCAGTGTTAGTACATGTCCGTGTACGCACCAGTCGAACACATCCGTGTACAACTGGTGCATACACGTACGTGTACTAACAGTGCCTACATGTACTTGGACACGTACGTGTACGCACCAGTCGTACATGTCCGTGTACAACTGGTGCGTACATGTATGTGTACTAACACTGCCTACACGTACTTGGACACGTCTGTGTATGCACCAGTCGTACACGTCCGTGTACAACTGGTGTGTACACGGACATGTACTAACAGTGCCTACACGTACTTGGACACGTACGTGTACACACCAGTCGTAGACGTCCGTGTACGCACCAGTCGTACACGTCCGTGTACAACTGGTGCGTACACGTACGTGTACTAACAGTGCCTACACGTACTTGGACACGTCTGTGTACGCACCAGTCGTACAAGTCCATGTACAACTGGTGCGTACACGTACGTGTCCAAGTACGTGTAGGCACTGTTAGTACACGTACGTGTACGCACCAGTTGTACATGGACATGTACGACTGGTGCGTACACAGACGTGTACAACTGGTGCCTACACGTACATGTACAGGTACGTGTAGGCACTGTTAGTACACGTACATGGACGACTGGTGCGTACACGGACGTGTACTAACAGTGCCTACATGTCCTTGGACACGTACGTGTACACACCAGTTGTACACGTCCGTGTACGCACCAGTTGTACACGGACGTGTACTACTGGTGCCTACACGTACGTGTATAAGTACGTGTAGGCACTGGTAGTACACGTACGTATACGCACCAGTTGTACTAACAGTGCCTACAGGTACGTGTCACACGCACAGTGCAACTGGTGCCGTAGGGGTACGTGTGAAGCGCACCGTACCTGTGTGTGGCTTTCAAATTTACATAGGGAACACATAAGGGACAGGTATTAGGCCCTAAATGCATGCAGGTTGCCATGGATACCGAGTTTTCTCTTCAAATTTTTCCAGCAGGTGTCCTGGAAAAGTCAGATGGCCACAAAATACAATGTTGCAAAGTTGTTGTTGACTTGACATGATGCTCTAAATTTGAATGATGCAAATGCTGTCACTGCTCTATGTTTAAAGGGATTGGAGTAAACGTAAAATGCGAATGATTCTGACCAATCACTATGTACTCCTCAAAATGAATGGCCCTCAGCAAGACAGATATAAGGCAGCCAGAAGCCATGAGAGGGCACTTGCCTGCACAACTTTCCTGTCGACAACCTTGCTGCTGTCTCTGCTTCCCTGGACCATGTCTTGTGCTGTGGAGAGGGCCCAGCCATTCACCCTGGAGGAGAATCAGGCCCTGCTGGACGTCCTCCTCCCACAGTACACCAGCCTTCATGGGAGACCAGGGGAGCAGGTGAGTTCTGAGTCCACTACCTTTGCCTATTCACCTGTTGTGTGACAGTCAATATTGTGTCCAGGTGGGACTGACATGCAATGTTGTTCAGAGTGTGTCCCGGGGGGGGGGATGCTTATGTCACTCATGCAGTGCATCTTGTAGTTCCTGTGTGCACTCCTCACTTGCATGGTGCTTACAGTGACTTTCACTTCATGTTGTCCTGAGGTGATTCAGTGTTCCCCTCGGTGTGACAGGTGACTGTAGCCACAGATGTGTATGAGTTGGGTGGACCTGTGGTGAGAGTGTCCAAATGACGTGTACGACCTCATGGACATTGACGTGTGTGATTGTTCCTTGTCATGTGGGTGAGTGTCTATGTGAAGTGTTGCACCACACCTGCATGTGGAAGGCTACTGATCTAACCATCTGATGTGAAAAGTGAGCCGTGCTTTGTGTCTGACTTGCAGAGCTGCCACTACTCCTGTGATTTCCCCCTGGCAAATGGCACATGTGCAGAGTGAGGGTTGTATCCGCTGTAGTCAATGACAGGCCAGTGCTCAGTGGCTGGGTGTCTCTGTCTAGTCTGCTGAGGGTGCGTCAGTGGAGTGGGACATGTGACTGCATTGCACGTGCTGCCCATCAGCCTGCTGTTGCATGTGCTGCACAGTGTGTGGCATGTGCATTGAGTGTTTTGCACCCTTCATGCCACCTGTAGACTTTCAATGCCATGTACTGCATGTGCACTTGCACACAGGCCACTTGCATGTTGTGAATGAGGCTTTTCCTGTCAGCATCCTATGCCCTGTTCAACATTTCAAAGATGTTCTGATGAGTGTTTCTGGGACATGGAGCAGGTGTATTGATGTTGTGTCACTTTGTCATCCAGACAGGTAACTGCCTACGAGAAGGGGGTCATCTGGACCAACGTCGTCAGGGCCGTGAGGACTGCGGGGGGCGTGATCAGCAGCTGGCCTAGGTCCGCAAGAGGTGGCAGGACATCCGGTGCTGGACCCAGCGGATCGCCTGGGTCCAGCTGAAGCTCTCTCCACCTCGCCGCCACGGCGGGCGCCGACACCTGACCCTCCACATGAAACGTGTCCTGGCGGTGGTCTTCCCTGACCTCGATAGGCAGTTAGAGGAGGAACTGCAGCAAGGAGGGGGTAGGTACATGGCTTTTGGTTGTGTTATGTGTCGCCAGCTTTAAGAAGTGCTATTTTGCATGGATACACTCCCAGAGTTCATATGTGCAGTGCATTTTCTGTTTCTAAATGTCACCTGCCCATCTTTTTCATCCCTTCCTCTCCTTGACATGGGTCCCCTGGCGTGTGTGTAATCACATTTGCACATGGTCATCTATGGTGCCAGTACATCTAAGTGCAGATTGCTTTCTGCATCATGTGGGTGGGTGGTCTGTGACTTGTGTCGGTACCTTGCCTGTGCCATGACCTGTTCACTATGTAGGGGGTCCATAGTTGTTGTCACTGATGCTGATTCTCAACATAGGAGTGTGAGCCTTCAACTGGACACCCTTGCAGCTTGCATGTGCAATGTTGTGGCCTCAGACATGATGTGCATGAGTGTGAGATATGCATAGTGCCATGACGGTTGTACATGGTAGAGTCAGCTCATTCCAGGACCATGGAGCAGTGTGCCCACTACAGTCCCCAGAGACACCCTGGCCTCCTAATCATGTGTGTCATCCACCACTGTGCACATTCTCTGTGTGTGCTGCATAGGTCTGCCTCTGTGGCATTGTTCCCTGCCCTACTTTGATTTGGTTAATGTGTGCTACATGTGTCCACTGGACAGGGATACAACATTTTGCTTGTGCATACTCACACTGGGCATTGCCTGTGTGGCTATTCATAACAATCTGTTGAGGGTTGTTTGTCACAAATATGTGTTCTCAGCCCCACGAGGTGATGTGGTGTCTATGAAGCGATTTTGCAAGAACAGTTGTTGTAACCCTGAATAAGAGGTGTCACTTCTTAATCTGTATACATCACATTGACTCAGGTATTGGGGGAGGGGGGTGCGGGAGAGGCATACATGTGCAACTCAGATTTTTAACTGACAGGTCTGACATTTGTGGGAGAATTGGCTGTACTAAAATACACTGGGCAGTGCCCCTGTGATGCTGGCCAGTGCTCAATGTACGTGCTTTGCAGCCTGTGTCTTTTTTTTAACCAACAAGAATCCTGCCCATACATTTTTTGGCACGTGTGTGGTTCTGATGCAACGCAGTTTGGACTGTGTGTGCCGACATCTGTGTGTACATTCAGGCTTGCCATGAGGATGTCCCCACAATACAGCTGGCCTTTTTTAACACCCAATTGCAGTCCCATTGGCTTATGCATTGTCTTGGGTGTGGATATGGGTGCCACTCCAGATGACAGGCAGTAGGTCATATGTGTAGCCAACTGTGTAATCAGGTGACGGATGGCCTGGTGACAACTGACATGATTCTATTTGTTAATCTTCATGATTTGTACCTTGGCACTCACAGCACTTGTCAACAGTTGTTCAAGTTTCACATGTGTAAATTCGTTGATTTGTGTTAAGAACACTAATGTGCCTGCATGCAATATGTCGCACAAGGCAGTGCACACAAAAGTACATTGACACTGTCATGGAATGAGCTGGCACATTTTCTATGAAGCCACTGTTTTAAATAAATGTTGTCACAGATTCTCCATAGACATGTTCCCACGGTGGTCTTGATTTTGTGAGACTCATTAGTTGTCGGTGATACAAACTAACGAGTGTCAAGACCTCCAGACCTCCGTGGGCCCATGTATATGTACTTTCTGCAACACAACCTATTTCTGACAGTGGCTCCTCCGAACAGGTGGCACCTTCTTCAATGACAGTGTCAATGTACTTTTGTATGCACTGCCTTGTGCAACATCTTGCATGCAGGCACATCAGTGTTCTATTAGCAAAATGGCCAATTGGCACATCCCAAACATGTAGATCGGTTGAAGTTGTGTGAGTCCCAACGTACCAACATTTGTTCGTTTTGTGTTCCAAGGGACTTACAGGTCTCTCAGTGTGGTGGCACCTTGAGTATTGAGGTGTGTAAGTTTACCTTGAGTGCACCACTCCGGTTTATTTCAGGCTAAACAAGAGGTGTCATGACTTCATTGTATAGCTGTGCTCACCAGTTCACAGACACTAGCTTCTCAGTGTATTGCTAATTCAAGTAGTGGCCTTTTGTGTATTGAGTTTCCTGGTGTCAAAGTGGCATGGTGGGTCTACCAACTGGGCAGTGCAGGGCTTACATATGTGCAGAGTTATCCAGCTGTTACTCATGATGCATTGCCTGATATGCACTGTGACCTATTGTTCTTGTGCTCATGTGTCAGATGTATACAGGTGACTGATGCTTTCTGGTTTTTTCTCCTTGCCCACAGCATCATCATCCGCACGCAAGGGAGACACCGGCATGGACCTTGAGGAGGGACCCAGCGACAGTGCCACCAGTGCTGTGGAGTCAGCAGGAGACAGTGGCATGAAGGGCGAGGGGAGTCAGTCAGGAGACCTGTCCGGAGGCGAGAGCATGTACGACACCGACGGGTCCCAGGCTGACATCTTTGAGGAGGCGGAGAGTGCAACAACATCTTGCAGCATCCCACCGTCTGTACCCGCCTCCTCCATTGACATCTCCGCCCTCCCAGTTGCTCCCGTCCCTTCTGTCCGTGCAGGGTGCCACCGTGTCTCCTTCGGACGAGGCATCGCACCTCCTGCCCCTGTCACCCCTGCTGCCCTCAGTGAAGAGTCTGTGGACACACTGCACCAGTTGCAGGATGGTCAGGCATCGATGCTGCATGTCCTCCATGTACACACTAGACTACTCCCACAGTTGGTGTCGTTCGTGGAGGGCATGTCATCAACGATGACTGAGCAACGCAGGTTTCTGCGGTCCATGGACTCTTCACTGAAAGAAGCAGTGTCTCTCCTGCGGCGCTCCGTCCCCCCCCCTATCCCGTACCCATCCACACTGCCCTCTCCCATGCCTGTCCAAAGCACACATAGACAGTCACAGGCACACACCACAACAGACACATCCAGCACACCCCTAACTAAGGCACAGCGCACACCTCCTGGCACGCACACTCAGGGGGATGTAGTCACACCCACAGGGTCTGGGGGCAAATGGCAGACACGCAGCCACAGTCAGAGTCCGCAGTCCTCACGACCCACTTCCTCCAAATCCACTCCCCTTAGCTTCCCTGGCAAAATGTCACCCAAAGAGACCTACATGGCTAGTCTGTCCCTCAGCCCCACTGTGACACCACCCCGCAAGCGGTTGAGGAAGTCTCCGGCCAGGGGAGTTGAGTCCCCCCCATGTCCACCACCTCCCCCAAGAGTGCTGCACCCCATCCCTCGGACACCCCCCCCCCTCCGTTGGCCCTGGTGTTTGTTCCGGTGCAGGGGTTCCTCTGGACGCCCTGGCTGCAGTGTGCAGCAAGCTGCTCACCACCACCTTTGGCGCTGCACCACCCCCTGTGGTGGACACGTCCAGTCCTGCACCCACCACACCTACCCAACCAACTCCTGTCCCTGCCGGTGCCTGGTACTCCCACTGATGATGCCCCCCCCCGGTCGACAACCCTTGAGGTGACTTTGTGCAGGCAAGGTAGGGGTGGACACACTCGCATCCATCCACCCTTGGAATCAATCTATGGACTGGCCATTGGCCTTTGTGAATAGTGTTTTATTACAACTTCTTTTGTTTGTGTGCAGAATAAAGCCTTTTCTTTTAGTTTCCACACTATTGCATTTCAGGTACTTGATGTTGGTGATGAGGCCCATGAAGTTGGTGTTCTGGTAATGTGTTAGGGTTCTGAGAAATGTTTTAGTTTGATGGTCATGAGGTGGACCATGGTGTCTGTGTGCCATCTCATTGTCTGTGAAAATATTAATTTGTAGTGTTTGTTATTTTGGATTGTGAGACATTGTCCCAGGAAGTGTTCCTTCCTCTGTGGCACCTGACATGTTCTCTGCAAACAGTTGCACAATTGTTGTGCTGACTTATGTCAACATATCCTTTGTTGGTGACGGATCCCTTCACCAATGGCCATGCATGCTCACCAATGTCTCCTTCTAAATTGTCTGTGCCATCCTTGCCAGTCACTGTACTTGTGTTTTGTGTATGTAGGAATGGCATCAGGGAGCAATTGGCCCTTTTCAGCACTATGCATGTGTGTAATCACGGCCTAACACACAAATGGCACGTGTAATGCAGGGTATTTGGGCACCTGACTCACAATTGTGGGCATTGTATCTAGTGGCAGTGGACCCTATTCCTTACATGAGAGACATCATCTGGGTGCCTGGACCAGCACCTGGACATTCCTATCACTCCTGTGATGTGCGTGACAGTGTGTGGTCCCCTTGGCTAACTTATGTTAATATGCATTTCCATGACTATACAGTCTGTTGGCATTAAATCCGGGTGTGTATTGTGGGCATCCACCATGGGTGGGTATACATGTGTTGTATGTCCTCACACCCACATGTAGTGTGTCATGCAGTGTGTGAATGACATCCATCCTCCTGGGAGTGGGTCACTGCTGGGAGTGATATGCACAGACCCCTCATATGTCTGGGCACTGCTGGTAGTCCTCTGCACCCACCCCTCATATGTCTGGGCCCTGCTGGGAGGGATATGCACCCACCCCTCATTTCTCTGGGCACTGCTGGGAGTCCTCTGCACCCACCCCCATATCTCTGTCCACTGCTGGGAGTCATATGCACCCACCCCCATATGTCTGTCTACTGCTGGGAGTCATATGCACCCACCCCTCATATGTCTGTCCACTGCTGGTAGTCCTCTGCACCCACCCATCATATGTCTGGGCACTGCTGGGAGTCCTCTGCACCCACCCCTCATATGTCTGGGCACTGCTGAGAGTGATATGCACCCACCCCTCATATGTCTAGGCACTGCTGGTAGTCCTCTGCACCCACCCCTCATATGTCTGGGCACTGCTGGGTGGGATATGCAACCACCCCTCATATGTCTGTCCACTGCTGGGAGTCCTCTGCACCCACCCCTCATATGTCTGGGCACTGCTGGTAGTCCTCTGCACCCACCCCTCATATGTCTGGGCACTGCTGGGAGTCCTCTGCACCCACCCCTCATATATCTGGGCACTGCTGGGAGTCCTCTGCACCCATCCCTCATATGTCTGGGCACTGCTGGGAGTGATATGCACACACCCCTCATATGTCTGGCCACTGCTGGTAGTCCTCTGCACCCACCCCTCATATGTCTGGGCACTGCTGGGAGGGATATGCAACCACCCCTCATATGTCTGGGCACTGCTGGGAGTCCTCTGCACCCACCCCTCATATGACTGGGCACCGCTGGTAGTCTTCTGCACCCACCCCTCATATCTCTGGGCACTGCTGGGAGTGATATGCACCCACCCCTCATATGTCTGGGCACTGCTGGTAGTCCTCTGCACCCACCCCTCATATGTCTGGGCACTGCTGGGAGGGATATGCAACCACCCCTCATATGTCTGTCCACTGCTGGGAGTCCTCTGCACCCACCCCTCATATGTCTGGGCACTGCTGGTAGTCCTCTGCACCCATCCCTCATATGTCTGGGCACTGCTGGGAGTCCCCTGCACCCACCCCTCGTATGTCTGGGCACTGCTGGGAGTCCTCTGCACTAGGGGTGGGCGGAATTTGCGAAATTAACTTTCGCAAATTATCGCGAAAATGTTTAAAATTATCGCAAACAAGCGGAAATATCACGAAGATGCGGAATTTTTTTCCCGCATGTTTGCGAGATTTTCTGCATGGTTGTGGGTCGCCAACTTACCCATGTGGTTGCTTGCGGGCGCGGCCATCTTGTTTTGAGTTGTCTCGCAGTGCATGATCGCGAGAAGAAAGACGTGATCACGCGACGCATGACGTCACTGCGGGCGCGAACTGTCGCGAGACAGCGCAAATGGCTACAAACAATACATCTCATGGAGAACGCGACCGGATCAAGAAAACTTATCGGCGAACGCAGGGATTCAGGTAAGGCGATCGCGCGTGCGCCAGAATGTATTATTTTACAGCGCGAGCAAGAAACAAATTATCGCCAAGCTGCGGAAACCGGAAATTTTGACATTTTTTGCGCTCTCCGTGGAACGCGAAAATGTCAAATTATCGCAATTTCCGCGAACGGAACAAAATTTTCGCCCAGGCCTACTCTGCACCCACCCCTCATATGTCTGGGCACTGCTGGGAGTGATATGCACCCACCCCTCATATGTCTGGGCACTGCTGGTAGTCCTCTGCACCCACCCCTCATATGTCTGGGCACTGCTGGGAGGGATATGCAACCACCCCTCATATGTCTGGGCACTGCTGGGAGTCCTCTGCACCCACCCCTCATATGTCTGGGCACTGCTGGTAGTCCTCTGCACCCACCCCTCATATGTCTGGGCACTGCTGGTAGTTCTCTGCACCCACCCCTCATATGTCTGGGCACTGCTGGTAGTCCTCTGCACCCACCCCTCATATGTCTGGGCACTGCTGGGAGTCCTCTGCACCCACCCCTCATATGTCTGGGCACTGCTGGGAGTGATATGCACCCACCCCTCATATGTCTGGGCACTGCTGGTAGTCCTCTACACCCACCCCTCATATGTCTGGGCACTGCTGGGAGGCCTCTGCACCCACCCACGCACCCCCTTGGAGCTGTACACTGCTGGCCAGGACCTACACACACATCAATTTGTAGTTAACATGCTGGGCCAGTCCTCTATGCCCACATTCATGGCGTGTGTATGCCTCGTATCCAAATTTCCCTGCTGCTGTAGCGGGGTACGTGTGGTACGGACCGTACCCACGCATGTATGCGTGGGTACGGTCGGTACCTGGTTACTCAATGGGCTGTAGGGCTACAAACCGTACCCACGCATTCATGCGTGGGTACGGTCCATACCTGTGTACTCATGGGGCCATAGGGGTACACACCGTACCCATGCATTCATGCGTGGGTACGGACCGTACCTGATTAATTATGGGGCCGTAGGGCTACGCACTGTACCCACGCATTCATGCGTGGGTACGGTCCGTACCAGAGGAATCATGGGGCCGTAGGGGTACGCACCGTACCCACGCATTCATGCGTGGGTACGGTCCGAACCTGAGGACTCATGGGGCCGTTGGGGTACACACTGTACCCACGCATTCATGCATGGGTACAGTCCGTACCTGATTAATTATGGGTCCGTAGGGCTACGCACCGTACCCACGCATTCATGCGTGGGTACGGTTTGTACCTGAGGACTCATGGGGCCGTAGGGGTACGCACCGTAAAGAGCTTATTCTTCCTTTTTGCTATAGATTATGCCCATGGGTATGGAAGCCATATAATGACCACCTGCCGGTTCACGATCCCCACTAAGGGAGCGAGAGAAATTACCCTCTGAATGAAAATTAATCCCCATCTAGTAAGTGTACTTTAATTCTCTATAGTTTTCAGGACATGCATGACTCGTTCAAATGAGTTCCACTGGCAGTTTTGAAATAAGAGAACAGGTGCTTATTTTTTGTAGATATATTGCAGACTTGATACAGTTGTTACCACAGCGATCATAGCTAAACCGCACTAAGCTATTCTAGTGCTTATGTTAAATTCTCATGTTACCATTGGGGTTTTTACTCTAAGTGTAGTCAGGACCAAAATTCTGAACCTATAGATAATCGACATTATACTCTCTCCCTGCAGCTATTTTAGATGCACCTTGGATTTAGTTTGGTGAAATCCGATCAGAGACCTGGAATTAACGGCATTGTCCCCTTTTTGTACATGAGTGTACATTACCTCTGGATGATTTTTGTCTTCCTGCTGTTGATACTACACTGAGATTGATCCTGATCTTTTGGGATCACATTTTATCCAAAGTCGCCTTTTGACTCTACAAGTGTGTATTTTTAAGAATTTTTATACTTACTTATGGGAGCACTTTACTGGTTCTTTCTCCTCTTTTCACCTGTGGACTTTTGTGTCTTAAGATATCTTTTTATTGGTTTTCTCTGTCATTAGTATATCCTGGTGAATTTTTCCAGATATCTCTTCCTCCATTTCAGCACTTTTCAAGTTCTTCTTACTGTTTTTTAACTCATTATCATGTGATAAAAATGTAATTTAGCTATCACTATTCCCACAGATGAGACTGACGAGGCATAAAGAAAATCTATTCAATTGAATGCTTGATTGTTTTGATTTAGTCTATCATATCAAATTATATTGAGTCTTCACCGGTTGGATATGCCATCAGCGCCCTGAGGAAGGAAGACTCCGAAACGCGCGTCGGCGCATTTGTGTTCTTCTTATGTTTCTCTGTATTGTTTCTGTAATTGTATTCCCTGTTTTGTATGATTTCACTGAACTGTTCACTTTTGTGTACATAACACTAATTGTTTGAGTCTTGCTGTTATGTTGTGTCTTTCAATAATTGTATTGCTTCGTCGCTCTTAGTTTGATGAGCTAGTTGGCCTGTTATGTTTCTGAATAGAAAAATGAAATGATCTATCTAAAAAGACAAAATTGATACATAACTCTATATATTTTCATAATAAAATACAAAAAAAAGAATGTTATAGTAGACTTTTTGTATTCTGTGGGATAGTTTGACTACTTCTCTTACAGGGGTTTTGTGTGTTTGTTTGAAGTGGTACGCACCGTACCCACGCATTCATGCATGGGTACGGTCCGTACCTGAGGACTCATGGGGCCGTAGGGGTACACACCGTACCCAGCACCGTACCCACGCATTCATGCTTGGGTATGGTCCATACCTGAGGACTCATGGGGCCGTAGGGGTCCGCACCGTACCCACGCATTCATGCGTGGGTACGGTCCGTACCTGAGGACTCATGGGGCCGTAGGGCTACGCACCGTACCCACACATTCATGCGTGGGTACGGGCCGTACCTGAGGACTCATGGGGCCGTAGGGGTACGCACCGTACCCACGCATTCATGCGTGGGTACGGTCCGTATCTGAGGACTCATGGGGCCGTAGGGGTACGCACTGTACCCACGCATTCATGCGTGGGTACGGTCCGTACCACTGTTGTCATGGCTCCGTCTCCTTCTGCGGCGTGTGCGTCGGGTGCGGAGCACCAGGTCGTAGGCCAGGAGAACCAGGATGACATGTACAATTGGGTTCATGGCTGTACGTCTCGTACCGGGGCTCCGGGCCGTTGCCGTTCGCGTCGGACTCTGCTTTTCCGGCTGTGTTTGGCTCCCGTAAACAAAGAGCCGTACGGAGTGACGTCGGTACGAATCGTACTTGCTGGGCCGGAAAACCCTGGTGAAATATGTACGGACGTCGCGTACAAGCATTTCTGGTTCGGAATCATGGGTATTTTTTTGCTGTAAGTTCTTTTGTACGATTCGTACAGAAAAAGGCTTTCTGTACGAATCGTACTTCCTAGGTTGTGAAATGAGTTTACCTGGTACGAGTCGTACGGAGAAAACGCTCTGTACGACTATTCGTAGGGCATTTTTACAGGATCGGAATCGGCCCCTTAATATAAATAAATTACTTCCCACACTATTCCCCTATAAACCCACAACCCGCTATGGAATTAAAAACGCAAAATTAAAATTACAAAAAATTAATAACTATTAAAAATGTAACACAAATATTAAAAATACAAATAATTCTTATGCAAAAAAATACAACACATACATTTAAAATATATACTAAAATACAAAACATGAATAAAAAAGATATTTTTAGCAACTATAATTTTGCAAACGATATTAAACACTTCAATATTTTTTAAATCGATATTACTTACCTTAAGCCGATATTCTTGACCACAATATTCTTGCTGTCGAGGTTTCTGAACCACCATATTAATAACTCACTATTTTTGCAACTCGATATTTTCTACTCAATATTCTCACTCTGCACCGTTCCATAGCCCTTAACAAATCAACCGTAGTAGCCAGTGAGGCATAGGAAGGCTCTCACCTCTCTTTGGGTTTTAGATAGTTTCCAGGCCATGATGGTTTCAATCTTACTTGGAGGGGTTGCACCTTGCCTCCACCTACCAGATGTCCCAAATACACCACAGAGCCCTGCCCAATATGGCACTTGCTGGCTGATTGTCAGGCCTGACTGTTGCAGGGCCTGAAGCGTCTCATTGAGGTGATGCAGGTGTTCCTCCCAGCTGGAACAGTAGATGGCGATGTAATCTAAGTAGGAGCCAAAGAAAGCCTCCTAGCCAGCCAGAACCTTGTTGGCCAACCGTTGAAAGGTAGTAGGGCATTCTTCAAACCAAGGGGCCTCACCCAGAATTGGTAATGGCCCGTGAGAATGCTGACCTCTCTTTGGCCCCCTCAGTCAAGGTGAACTGTCAGTACCCTGATGTCACATCAAAGGTACTGAGGAATGTGGCAGCTCCCAAATGATCAATGAGCGTATCAGATCTTGGAGACAGAATTGATGCCTGTGTAGTCCACACAGAACCAGAGTTCAGCTTTAGCCTGGATGGGCTGCCTTTAGGGTCAAAACCATGGGGCAGGATGATGCTGAGGTTGCTGGCATGGTCTTCCTGGTCGTGGGGGGGGGGGTGCCGAGCTCCGCAGGTCACCATGAATAGTCCCGAGGTGAGGTGTTGCTCCAAAAGATGAGGACTTCCATGTTGTCTTGGTTGAGTTTGAGACAGTTGTTTTTCGTCCAGTCCTCAACATTCATCATGCATTTGTGGAAGTTGGTTTTGGTGTTGGAGGGATTTTTGGATAGTGAGAGGATGAGCTGGGTGTCATCAGCATGGGATATGATGTTGAGTCCATGCTAAATGACGATGTCGGACTGTGCAGTTATGTAGGTATTGAAGAGGGTTGGACTGAGGGATGAGCATTGAGGGTCTCTGTAGATTATCTTCTTGAGTTCTGAGGTTGAATGGTGGGAGATGGATCTTTATGAGGAGATCCATTTGAGGGTGTTTCCTTGAATCCTGATGTGGTGGAGTCTGTTCATCAGGATGTGGTAGGAGACTGTGTCATACGCGGCGAAGAGGTCTAGGAGGATGACGGCTGCTGTTTCCTTGAAGACCAAAATGGCTCTGATGTCGTCGGTGGCTGCAATTAGGGCTGTCTCAGTGCTGTGGTTAGCATGGAATACAGATTAGGAGGGTCTAGGAGGTTGCATTCTTCTAGATGTTGGGTGAGGCATTGGTTGATTGCTTTCTCAAGGACTTTTGCTGGGTAGGGGAGCAGTGAGATGGGCCACTGGTGCTTTAAATTGACAGGGACAGCAGGGGCCTCACTTCTGCATGTTTCCAGCCCTCAGAGAAGGAAGCTATGGTAATGGAGGTGTTTAGAAACTTCCTTATTAATGGTTTGCAGAAACCCAACGGCAATTATCACATTGTACCAAGCCTTTGAAAGGTTAATTCTAATGTTGTTCCTTGTTGTCCTGTAGTACCGAATCCAGCTGTGATTTTGTTTCAGATTCCATTTGAGGCCGAGTGGATCTCTGTCATTGATTTGTGTCAAGTCTTCTTTTCTATACCATTGCATAAGGATAGTCAGTTCCTCTTTGTATTCTGTTTTGGCGGACATGTTTTGGCATAGTGCTGAGTCTAACAAGGGTATGCGGAGAGTCCCTCGATCTTTAACCAGATACTCCCAAAAAATCTAGAGTCCTTAGTGATGCCCTATTACTCAGTCCTAGTCCAGTATATTAAGGACCTATTGGTAGCATTAAATACGCAGGAGGCTTGCAAAGTGACACAATTGCACTCTTGTACCACTGAGCTGAGAACAGACACAAAGTGTCCCAGACCAAATTTCAGTTCTGTAAGAAAGAAGCCTTGTATCTAGGACATCTCGGCGATTCTGAAAATGAATCGGCCTACAACACAGAAAGAAGTTAGAATGTTCTTAGGAATCGTGGGCTACTGTCAACAGTGGTTTCCAAACCTTTCCCTGATGGCAAAGCCTTTACAGAGGCTGACACAAAAAGACCTGTCGGATCCCGTACCATGGGATGACAGCTGCATTCAGAGCTGAGACAATGTCCCAGATGCACCCCAGGACTGGAAATGCCTGATTATGATAAATGTTTTGCTTTATTTTGCTGTGAGAGAGAGGGATGTGCTCTTTCAGTGCTAACTCACATGCACAGGAATACCTGCAGGCCAACAGCCTATTTTTCTGCCACTTTGAATCCTGTAGCTGCTGCTTTGCCTGGTTGCCTTAAAGCTACTGCTTCCACTAGTGTCAGCATTGAGAAGTGTGGGAGCATTGTTATGAGTCACCTCTTGACTGTCTTTGTCCCCCTCTAAGTCGAGGTGCTGTATACTCGTTGCCAAACACAGCACCTTATCAATAGTTGGTTTACCAAATACGAGCAAGTCATTCTTGGAGCTGAGAATTTAATGTTCAGAAGATGTACTGTACTAAACCCTGCTACTTTATTGCCTCTTCCTGGAAATAAAATTGTTGAAGGTGAAGTTGAGCATGACTGTTGTGATACTACTAAACAATGCCTGACTGTACAAACCAAGACCTGACATATAAGATGTGACACTACCTGAATCAGATAATGTGATTTGTTGATGGCTTCAGCTTAAGAGACCATGATAGAAATCTGAGAGCTGCATACATTGCCCTTACTAGGGCATGCTGTGTTTTAGAGCAGCTGTAAGTGACAATCTTCACCGATAGCCAGTACAGAGTTGGTGTCGTTCAAGACTTTGGGCATTTCCTGTCTCACCGTGGATTTATCACCTCTTTGGTGTCACCCATCCATAATGGTGAACGTGTGAGAAATTTGTTAAAGACTCTGCAACTGTCTGTCCAGATTGCTGTGGTGAAGTGTGCTGCACATTGACAAGGCACTGACTATGTGACAGTGGGCAATAGATATGCTGATAAGTCCGCACAATACTGTGCTTTGAATTCATGCACCCTCAATGGGGAATACATCAGTGAAAATTCGGATGCCACAAATTGCAAATCTGTTGTTGACTGCAGGGAGGGAGTTAAGAGGTTACAGAAAGAAGAGCTAGAAGCAGAACAGCAAGGTTGGGTCAGAGCAGGTTGCATTAAAAGAAAAGAGGATGGCCTTTGGGTTTCAGGAGATGGAAGACCTGTGTTACCAGATAGCTTGTTACCTCCAATGGTGAGATATTATCATGGCCCTGCAAACATGGATTAACCCCAGATTCAGATTGATGGCCAAAAGTTAGTGTCACAGAAGTGTTTTGTGCCAAAAGCAGAATAAAGACAGAAGATCAGTAGCAACACAGACAAATAGGGAGAACAGGAGGTCACTTCAACAGGAGGCAACTAGACATTATTGTGATGCCTTTGTGCAATGGGTTGAAATATGTCCTAGTGATTGTGTGCATCTTTTACGATGGGTGGAAACTTACCTGACAAGGAGAAATAATAGTCTCACTGAGGCCAAGTTGTTGTGGAGGGAGTTAATACCCCATTTTGGTTTGCTTTGCCCCTTGTACTGATAAGTCCGCGCTGTCCTCCAGATAGGAGGACAGGATTGCTGACCCATGAAATCATCATGGGGAGGGCAATGAGACTGCCAGTTGTACCTGTAAATGCACTTGTGAACATAGCAGATGACATGATTCTTGATTACTGCAAAGAACTGGCGGATGTGGTGCATTCTGTTTCACACCAGGTGGGAGAAGCTACAGCCATGTCTCAACAGAAGCAGTGCCATGACCTCGATCCCTGCGGCTAGGTAATGGTGAAGAAGCGCATGCGTAAGTCGTGCTTGGAACCTAGGTGGCATGGGCCATACCAAGTGATCTTGGTCACAACTGCTATGAAGTGCGGATGTCTCCCTAACTGGGTACATGCTGGTCACACTTGCAGAGTCCCGCATCCCCTTGATAATGTAACAGCACCTGTTTCTGATGTGCCTGTGGTTACAGGTTACAGGTACAGAAGGGTCCCATCCTGTAGTGTTGACTGCGCCAGATTCAGACTATGGTGAACGGCCTAGTGCAGTTATAATGTGAGATGTACCTGAGACCAGTTACAAAGAAGACAACAGAGAGGGAGGTGCAGTCTGTCTGAAATGCACATACCACACACTATCCCAGAAGATACTGAAGGATTTAGCCTGAGTGACAGGGACGAAGAAGGGTCAACATTAAGGAGACCAAAGCGAGCAAGAGTACCTTGTCGAAGGTAATCTTCCCCCGTCTTACCTTGCAGTCAGTGATTGGGAGAGAGAATTTTCCACCTTTTGCTATAACAATTTGCATCCAATTGAGCCTCGTTGAACTGAACTTTATGGCTGAACTGAGTTTTGAAATTTCATTGCCACTAAACAGACTGAGTCAATTTATTCTGGAAGTGATCGTTAGTGAGGTTGTACTGCAAATTTATTAGAGACAGAACTTAATAGATTTGCCCAAATAACAAAGAATAGTACAAAGGTCCAAGTTGGTGAAGGATCATAAGGTTGTCCCTTAGAAGGGATAGGGCTAAGAAAGTCTCACAAAGATCATTGTACATATTTTATCAGAAGAGACATTTGAACTTTGTTTTGCTGTTCACGCAAGTGGAAACTAACTGAAAGAACTGTGCAGCAATTTCCAAGTTAAACAGTCTGTCACTAAAGAACTCATGGAGTCTAATGCAAACTCTAATAGATGTGGACACATATGTGTGGAAGTATTTATTATTGTGACATTAGTGCTAATTGCTTTACTTATAATTTTGAGTTTGTCCCCTTCATCACAGGTAGAAGAGCTTAGATCTATACGTTCCCCTCAACGACCACTTCCTACTGACAATAGTTTATCTGCAATAAATGAAAATAATTACATGTAGCTGCTTCTAGAGGAGATTACTCATTGATGTGTATTCAAAATTACTTTAAGAATATGTTGACGCCATGGTGGCTAGGTATAGCTGCATTTGTATCCAATTACCTACATCAGTTGCTGAGGGGTTAACATACCACCACCTCCCCTTGACATATGGTGTGAGCTGTAGTTTAATGCTGAGCTTATTCTATAGGAAATGTCATTTCAATACTATCACTCAAAAGTTCTTGTCCTGAAGCACTTGAATAGACAGCCTGCTGCTAAAACTCTGAGGCAGTGGAAGATTTCTTTAGACCCACCATGACACTGGACATTGATTATGCACACAACCACAACATACCTTGCTCCTTAACAGATGTAGAAAAGAAATTCAAAGATTCAGTAGAAATGAGAAGAAGCGACATCTTGGTAAAAGCAATAAATCATACAAAAATGCCACAATGGGCTAAAGACGAAAGTGAACACACATTTAGATTGGCAATATATTTGGAGATTATGCATTTTCATAAGGAAAAACGTTATAGGGAATAGTTAATATGACCATACTTTTGAAGTTTGAGGAAACTGGGTATTATATTTAGATGGAGTTAATCCTGTGTTTCACGAGGTCTAATACATCTGTGGGAAAAACGCATTTTACATACCCAAGAGATGGTTTGGACATATTACATGGAAGAAGTTCTCCCAAAGATTTATCATGTAGGACAAATTGATAATTCGACAAGGGAACAACATATAAGAACAAAGAAATGTGCGAGTGAAATTGTAGGGGATATTTTTAGAGCATTGATACCATCTGTCGGAGTGATTCTCAACTCACACAAGATGAGAGAAGTTTCTACTGTAGTTGATAAACTATCTAGTAGTGCAGCTGGAAGATATTTAGTTACAGATACAGAAATGGTTGCAATTCAATCCATGGGTTTGCATAATTGACTTGCTTTCTTTAGACGCCCTTCTCCCAAAAGAGGGTGGAGTCTGCCGGATGTTGAAAGTTCAACAATGCTATACTTATGTTCCAGACGAGAGTAAGGACCTGAAGTAATGCATTAGCAACCTTACTGACTTACCGAAAGGTCTGAAAGAATTGACTGCAACGGGTGCTTGGAATGAATGGATTTTCTGCTATATGCAAATGGTTTTGAAACCTAGGTAGTGGATATGTTGGAAGAATTCTAAAACCCTTAGTGAAAATTGCTCTTTGTGGGGTATTCCTGTTTGTAATCTATAAGGGATACAAATGTGCACAAGCAAAAAAAGGGGTGAAGACCAAGAGAGCTGATATGGAATTGGAGGATAGACAGAGCAGACACTATGACGACATGAAAATTCTGAAGGATTCCAGAGGAAGATGATGCCAAACTAGATTGTGATTTGTTCGTCTGATAAAGCATTGATGTGATGGATTGATTTGCCATCAGTGGGGGATTGGTGCAGGTCCAAGGCCGCCCACCCTTTACACGTCACAAATATGTCACAGACACTTAAAGACACACAGTATGAAAGTGCACTTAGCACATGTCTCTTGCGTGGTTTAATAAAATAATTTAAGTGTTGCACTTGACATTATTAAAGAGCGCCTTCACTGTAGGATTAGTGAATGTCTTCATATTAATATGTTTTACCTTAACAGAGTGTGACAAATAAGCCATCCTCATATGGTAGATAATGTGCTTACCATATAGATGACAGTTGATTTTATAAACATGTGCTACTTTACCTGGATAACATCTAATGACCTGAAACTAAATAGAAACCATCCTTGCAGATGCAGGATGTGATTTTAATTAAAATGTTATGTAATGTGTGCATTAATATGGCATATATTTGATTTAAATGTAGTTCTTTGCCATACTTACTGCTGGATATTTTAACGACTTACTGAATGTTACATCTAATGTGAAGACTAATGAATTGGAAACGTATATTCAGTTGTGTTTAAATGTGCACCATTAATGCATAAGTTCTGATATGTAGGCCTGTATTTCACCATGCTACATAAAGCTGATTTAATTGTTCTGCTAACTCAACATTTCTTACAGGTATTCACATGCATTGTTAGTTGTAGAATAGATACATTACTGTACTAGAGATAGAGACACGAGCCTGAGAAGAAGACCTTGACGAAGGAACATGGGGAACCAGAGCATCAACTGGAAAGCTTATTGAACAAATGTAACAATATGATGTGTATGTGAGAAACTGATGTCTAGTGTGCATCTTTTTCCTGATGTAGCCATCTGCTACCTGAGAACTGGACTGAAACAATGGACCCCACATGATGTATGCAAAGAAGGTGTTACCTAGTGGACTTTATGTATTACAATGTCGTTTTCACCCTGACTGATTTCAGAACTACTTTAGCAGAGATGCTGTAGGAGATATCGTTCAAACCTTCTCTGCCCTTAAGTGGTTTAGACTCCCATAACTATCTAATCCCCTCCTAAGTGTGGCTTAGGCTAACACTTTTCTCTCTGACCCATAGAAGATACTTGACCGAGCTTCTAAAATGCAGACACTTTCTAAACTTAATGTTCCTTGCTCAATTCTCATTTCCTTTATAGAATTCTTTGATTTTGAGACTCTTAAGTTTAACAGAACCATCCTCTTTGTCTGGACCTTAATTGCTGTGATTCTATATTTACCTTCAGATCAATAGAAAAACGGTTGTGGTACACAAATGCCTCACACTGTTAATTCCTATGTAATGACCATGCTCACTCTCAGGGCCAACCGTTCAAAACACCCCAGACACATAAGATTTCAAGTTGCAGAGCATTGTTGAATAGACTAGTAGTTCTGTAAAACCCCAGTCACTCATGTCCTTTTATTTCCACCTCTATAAATGAGGAAACTTTTTATAAAACTCAAGAGAGCATAATGCGAGTATTAAACAATTAAAATCAAAAAGAGACAACAAGGCATCCTGTATATTCTTTCCGTGATTTCTTTTTTATTTCTTAATTTCTTTCCACATAAAAGACATCAGAGACTACAGCCAATGCATTTCATCCCACAATCCGGGGACTTCTTTAGCGAGTACGATGCGGCCGTATGCTGCCGGACTCAGTTCAGTTGGACTCCCATAGAAGTCAATGGGAGCCGGTCATGCAACGCGTACATGGGCTCCCATTGGCTGAATGGGTACGTCGCTGACAAGTGAGCCCCCCACAGTGGGTATTCCTTGGTGCCATCCGCACCGTACATGCCTGTGTTGGGGAGACCCATGGGTCTCCCCCTGTGTCTAAGTCGTAGGGCTGCGGGTGACCGGGGCTCCGACGCGGACCCCCAAAGGCAACCACCCGGACAATTTGCGAGCCGGACACTCCGGCTCGCACAGGCTGTCCGGGGCATGCATCGTACTGGCTCGGTCGTGAATCGCACGCCATGGTTAGCTTACGACCGAGACTTACGGAGCGGTTCAGACCCGGAAACGACTCGGTCGGGGAATTTCATGTAGCTCGCATCGTACTTGCTCGCTCATACAGCTGTACGATTCGGCCGGAAAACACGCGCACGGCTCGTAGTTTTTCCGGCCGAATCACGTTCGGTGCCCTTCCGACCCAGATCGGAATCAGCCCCTAAGTTGTCGAGTCGCTTGAGAGAAAAAAATCTGCTCTGAGTCACTTTGCGGAGTTTTTCGGAGCTCTGTGCGGAGTTGGCAAAACTCCGTGAACTCTGCCAGCAAAGCAGAATTCTTTGCCCACCCCTAGTCTTTTGGCCTCGAACTTGGTATGAATTGATGGACGGTCTACAATAATAATATGTTTTTGCAATGCTTCACGTGGGCTTATATAGTCTCTGTAAGTCAGACATGTTTGTTGGCTCCTGGCACTGATTTCTTACTCATGTTGTGGGGCTGCTCGTCCTTGTCACAGAACTGGTTAACCATTACTACTCAGCATGACTGAAACATCAGTTTGGACACATTCCATTGCTGGAAGGCTTTCCTGCTGTGGTTCTATGCAGACACTGCCAGGGTGAAGACTAGGTCATTCTTTCTTTTCCTGGCATTTCCTTGGCTAAGTCCATTGTTATTTGCCCATGTAAGGGCCCTTGTCCTCCCTCGGTGGAGGCATGGTGGGGATCACTTAAAGTGTCGGCCAAGGCGGAAAGCACTGCTCTCAGGGCTGAGGAAGTAAGAGATCTTCACAAATATCCCATTTCCCAGAGTTGGATCTAGCAATTGCTAGCCTTCCATTCGGTGACTGCAGAAGTGTTGCACCCTTCCACACTCAAGACCTTTTTTTAATTTTTTTTATTTTTTTTACGGAGTTTTATATAACGCGAACTTGACCCGAATCAGGTATCAGACCGCTTTACATAGCATATGTTGCGTTACATGAGGATACATTCATTTTTGTTTGGCACGGGCAGAATAAGTGATTTGCCCAGAATCACAGGATGTTCAGCGTCATTGCCGAGACTCAAACCCAGTTCCCCAGATTCGAGGTCGACTGCCCTAGCTGTTAGACCAACTCCTCTCAGCCTCCCATGTTTTGCCCCAATTAACGCTGATTGAGCTTCCCCACTTGGCAGAAACACACAGGATCACTTGAAATTGGCTGCAGTCCCTTCCCTGCTTAAAGACAAGCCCCACAGGTAGACTTAAACCTTATTTGCTGTATGGAGGCCTGCTGCCCCACTCCTCATCTGCATGCTTGCATGCCCCGAAGATCTGGGCCTCCACTAGCACCAGGGACAGTTTCCATGTATCCAGCAACACGCTATCTCTAACAAAGACTCGCCGGTTAATAGGTAAAATGTTCAACTGTTCCTTTACCCCTACTATGTTTCTCTATTCTTCTGACCACTTCTTTTTTCTTTTCTTCTGATGCAATTGTGCCCATAAAAATTGCTTTTATGTTATCGATATACACGGCTGAGTATGAACATTGGAAAGAATGCACTATTATCTTTGTAAGGCTTTGTTTATAACAAAATCAATAAAAAAGTTTCACAAAAAAAGTCTATCATGCTTCTTGTGACGAAACAACAATTTATCAAGGGAATTGTCTCTTTGTTCAAGGTGGCAGTGGTGGGTGCAAATGAAGATTCCTCTACTTTCGTAATTATTTTTTATTTCTTGCATCAACCTTGTGCATTAGGTTGTTTGTCCTCTAACAACGCCATCATATATACACTACATTTTGATAATACATGGTATCTCGCCATGGTCATTGATATTTAATTAATTTTCTGGGTATGATATAATCTGCCTATTGCAAGGAGCTGTGTGTAGTGCTTGTTTCATCTGTGTAACTAATGTATTCATCCCAGGCAACTCAGCCCAAGTCGCATGCCCACCCTTTATGTTAGCTATGTTGGCCATTAGTACCTGGATTTTCACTCATTAAAAATACAAAATTATACTATGCTGGTGAATAAATTTTTCAAATATCATTCACTTAGGGGCCCATTAGGATGTCCGCCCGCCACCCTAGTGGTGCTGTGACCGGCCACCAGCGGTCCGGCGGTCCCGCACCACCAATTAGGATGCGACCACCACCCTAGCGGTCGCATTCCACATCTTTGACATTGCGGCGGGTACTGCTGTAAGCAGCACCCGCCGCAATGCCAAAGAGGCAGGCACCACGCGGTGCCTACCATCTTGTGCATGGCAATGAAAGGGGTACCATTGGTACCCCCGAGATGCAGCCCCCCACCCCCCTGGGGGCCCGCAACGGGCCTCCAAAGCAAATCCCCACCAGCATTTCCATGGCGGCTAAGCCACCATGGAAAGGCCTGTGAAACCCTCCATCATAATATGGATGGTGGTGCCTTCTAGACACAGCCACCATAATATGCCCCGCTCCGCCTTCGGCCGGCAATTGGAGCGATTGCCAACCGGCAGAAAAGCGGCAGACGCACTTTGCGTCCACCGCGATACCCCAGCCATAATAATATGGCGGAGGTAAATTTATTTGGGATGGTCGGCCGACTTGGCGGTGGCGATCCATCCGCCATTCTAATGACCCCTTAGTTGGGCTCAGGGTGCATAGCTTAAAATACAATATATTCAGGGAAACAGCAGGGTGGTTGTTCCTGAGTACTATAATATTAGACTCAGTGTCTGTGTCTGGTTGTCTTTGAGTATGGTCATCCTTATTCCTAATGCGAAAGTAGAAGGCAGGGCTTACTGCAGTGGTTGAGAAGTGGTTCTTACTTGAAGGTGGCTCTGAATGCTTTTGTAGACATCTACCTAACCTGAGTGGCTTCTTATTAGGTACACTGCCATGTTTGGCTGTGCCTGTGACTCCGGTTGGATCAGTTACTTCAATAGATGCAACAAGCCTGCTTGTACGAATCAGCATTATGTAGTTTCTACTGTGTTATATTTAGCTTCTTTTCCTGTGCACTCTGATGAGATATAATTGTGGCAATGGAAAGGCTTGTGCCAAAGTATCTCAATAATTAGCAATCAACTTAGGTAAGCATTCCAGTCCTTTGTTTCCATACAAATCTTTTCCTTTAAAAAAGGGCAACCAACTATAAATAAATTACTTTAGACCACTCAATCATGGCGTATTCAAGGTAAAACCTCTAGGTAATGCCCACCCCCTCCTTGTACATGATCCTGAACAACCTCAGATTCAGTTTTGACATGGCTTACCTCATCAGCGAGGCACAGCTCAGATGGCACATTCATTTCAGTAAACGTCTTTAAATTGTTCTTGCAAAATTGTTATTTCTATCATGACTAGACCACAATTTCAATCTCATTATTACATTGACCATAACATGCGGGTCCAGATTATGCACACTGTACCAGTGACAGGCAATTTTACAACTGTCTTTACAGTGACTGACAAGTGAAAAATGTCATTTTTGCACTGGTCGGTGGATGCCAGTTCAACAAGGAAGCAAAGAGAAGCTGAAGAGCAGACAAATGAAGATTAATTGATGGTCTTGCTACAGAAGCCCAGGAAGCAGCAAGTTATGGAAACTTGAGAGAACTCTACTACATAACACCAAAACTCTCTGTCAGATACAGCAAACCAGAAAGACCAGCTAAAGACAAAGCTGGGAGATAATTATGGGTAACCATGGGTAACGAGGGCCAACAACGATGATGGGTGGATCACTTTGAAGAACTGCTCAACCAGCCCATGCTACAGTCTCGACCAGACATACAACCAGCTGACAAGGACTTGCCAAACAACTGCAGCAGACCAACAAATGAAAAAATATGGCAGGCCATCAAACATCTGAGAAATGAGAAGACAGTAGGACCTGACAACATTCCTGCTGAGGCACTGAAGGCAGACATTGAAACATCAGTAGTCATGCTCTACCACATGTTTGGAAGGATCTGGGAAGACAGAAAGGTGCCATCAGACTGGAAGGAGGGTCCCCAAGAAAGGTGACCTGAGTAACTGCGCAAACTACAGAGGAATACATCTTCTATCAACCCAAGGCAAAGTGTTCAACAGAGTCAACAGAAAGAAGGAACAAGTTGATGCTCAGTTGCGAGATAAGCAAGCTGGCTCCTGCAAAGATTGATTCTGCACAGGCCAGACTGCAACACTGCACATCATAATTTAGCAGTCGATGGAATAGAAGTGAGGGCCGGAGTCTGCCAGGGTTGTTTCCTCTCGCCTTTTCGCTTACTTTTGGCCATAGACTAGATCATGAAGATATCCGCAGCAGAGAGAAGAAATGGGCTCCAATGGAGAGCTTAGACGCAGATCAGCAACCTGGACTTTTGCAGATGACTTGGCCCTACTCTCCCATACTCATCTGCAGATGAAAGAGAAGACTGACAATGTGCTCACCACGTCACCCCATTTTTGACCCAGCCATATGCAAATCAGTTTTGACCCTGCTCCCAGTGTCCCATGCTCTACATGCCACTGGATTTGCATATTGCTGGGTTTAAACTGGAATGGCATTGGGGGTAAAAAAAAATGATGGATTAATGCCCAGATCTCTGTACTGGGATGAATGTTTGACATTGTTCAACATTCTGTCCATCAATTGTTCTTTTTGTATTTGTCACCAAGAGTGGGAATGCCTAGACGTGGGTCCAGGGCTCTCCCTGCCACTGAAATCAAGCTAGCCTGACTGATGAGGGGTGAAACCCCAAAACTGGTCCAAGGATGCTTGTTTTCAGTCCAGGGGGGAACTGGCCTGGCAGTTCGGGCTGGACTGTTCCCACCGGGAGCAGGGTCAAGGCTGATTTGCATATGGCTGGGTTTAATTTGGAATGGCATGGGGAGCAAAGAAAGATGGCTTAAGGCCCAGATCTCTATATTGGGGTAAGTGCTTGATATTGTTCAACATTCTGTGCATTAATTTTTCTTTTTGCATTTGTCACCTGAGTGGGATCGGTATGCCCAGAAGTGGGTCATGTGCTCTCCATGCTACTGGAATCAAGATAGCCTAGCTGATGAGGGGTAAAACCCTCAAACCAGTCCCACGATGCTTGTTTCCGGTCCAGGGAGGACTTGGCCTAGCAGTTCGAGCTTGACTGTTCCCATGAAGAGCTGGATCAAGACTGATTTGCACATGGCTGGGTGTTAGTTGGAATGGCATGGGAAGCAAAAAACAATGGATTAAGGCCCAGATCTGTGTTCTGGGGTGAATGTTTGAAACTGTTCAACATTCTGTTCATCAGTTGTTCTTTTTTAAATGTGGCAGCCACATCAGCACAAATTGGCTTCAACATCCACAGGGGAAAATCTAAGATTCTGAAGGCTAACACAGCCAGCACAACTGTAGTCACTCTTGCAGGCGATGCACTGGAAGAGGTTGCAGCATTCACCTCCCTGGGCAGTGTCATAGAAAAGCAGGGGGGCACAGACGCTGATGCCAAGACACGAATCAGCAAATCAAGGGCTGCTTTTATTTAGCTTAAGCAAATCTTTTGTTCCAAACCAAGATTGGGCTTTTTAATACCAATCAGTCCTTCTGCATGAAGCAGAAACCTGGAGGACAACTTTGACCACAACCAACAAAGTCCAGACCTTCATCAACACCTGTCTGAGGCAAATCCTCCGGCCATACACCGTCGGCAACAACAACCTATGGCAGCAGACTTTCCAGCTCCCTGCTCATCAAGAAATCCTGAAAAGACACTAGGGCTGAATAGGTCACATCCTCTGCAAGCCCACATCAAACACCACCAGGCAAGTCCTGAACTGGAACCCTCAAGGAAAAGAGGAAAGCCAAAAAATACCTGGCATGACGCCTTGAGGCTGACTGTAAGAAGATGGGTCACACCTGGAGTCATATTGAAAGAAAAGCTCAGGACAGAGATGGCTGGAGAGTCCTGGTTGATGCATATATATCCCAGGAGGGGTAGAAGGCATAAGTAAGTAAGTAAGAATGTGTAATTCGGTTCAAATGTCCCCACCACTGGATCTTCTTTGGTGTTTTTTAGCATGCCTTTTACCAATACGCTTCCAATGACCGATCATCAGAGGTGGACTGTCCGACCAGGCTCTCTTGAAATTCCCTGTATGGCTCTATGCTGGAAGGGAGGGGTCTTCATACTGGGATGAATCGGCTACCATGGTCTAGTCATAGAAGCAAGCATGTCCCCACACCATCAGATCACCCTGCCAGTGCTGGCAGCATCCAGCCATAAAAGCAAACATGGCCCCATACTCTCAGATGACCCGACCAGTCCTAGTAGTGTCCATCCAGAAGCAAACGTGGCCTTATACTGTTAGATGACCCTATCATGGCTCCACAGCACCCAGCACATGTGGCCTGAGCCTGGCAGCTCCTGGTACTCATTAAATCCTAAACCATTGAGAGTTGGACAGGTGAGGAGAGAAGAGGAACAAAAGTTGGATGGAGACAGGGTGAGAAGCGGGTCAAAAAACAATACGAGGTTGCTCACTTCTGTACCTTCAACTAAGCATTTACACATGAGCAAAATGTACAATTGAGTAATTGATTCATTTCTTATGATTTTAATTTTCTTAGCGTTCAGTATCTAAGAGAAAACACATGTTTCACTCCTTCTAAACAAACATCTTCAAGCTTCTGATTTGAATGAAGATCGCGTCCCTTTGTTGTCTGTATATTTGAGACATGTACATCTGGATATGATAAGATTATCACCCATAGGTTCTTAAGTCTTTAATTACGAAACATGAGTATCAAATGTAATTGCTAAAATGTATGTGTCAAAGGCACATCTCAGGTGTATGTTAAGAGTTTGACACAAAGATTGACCTGACACATAGGACAGCTGCTTCCTAAAAGAAAATGTGATATTTACTGGCATGGATGCTGCTGCTCATTTACCACATGTAAATGGTCTTCAATTGGCATCTTAAGCTTTTGGCATGACAGTGATGTTGCACATATCTGAGCAATGTTCAATGTGGATTCTGGCATGACAATGATACTTTAGCCTGGGCGTAGTCCGCGAGTGGCAGAGTGCAGTGCGAACTGCAGTTTGGGCTGGTATTCCGGCCGCTCAGGTAGAAATTCAACCCGAGCGGCAGCTCGCGCTCGCAAACTTACAGTTCGCGATCGCGAGTGGGGAAAAACTCCACTGCGCATCACGAAGCGGAGTTTTCTGCATTCTGCGAGCTCCCTGGAGTGCGGGTGCAGAAAACTCCGCGAACGGAGCGGAGTTCACCACCCAGGCCTAAATGTCATTTTTGCACAACTGGTACCTTACCTAACTACACAATGTTATTTCTGGGAAGGAAAGCGGCTTTACATACTTGGGTAATGTAGAAACCTCCCTGACATTGTGTGTTTTTATGATAGAGCTACATGGACTCCAGCACCATGGCAGTAAATATAGCCAAATGGAGATCTCCAGTGCTTGAAACCTGAGCCTGTATAATAAGTGCCCTGCATCAGTACTTGCACCTCGAACAGTACCCTGGCAATCAGAGCAATCCCCTGACCCTGTGAGCTGTCCGCCGTCCAGTGAGCAGCAGGGACCCTTTGAATGTCAGCAGTCACTGCTGATAATCTGGCACTATGACAAGTATTATGGAAAGCTTGAGTAACCCCCCTGGCAGCCGCGTACAGTTAGTACCATGTTATCAGCAGAGCAAATGTTTCGCTTCAGGCAGAGCTAGCACAAGAATGGTGATGTCTTGCAGTCCCAACACAAATCTACGCTGAGTGCTATTACTGTTGGTTTGGCTGTAACCATCCCTGTCTAAACGTTGTCAAGTAGGTCCTGTATCTCTTGGGGCAATAATTGTTGCCTGCCGGGCATCTTCTTCTTTATTCTTGGAAAATAAAAATGTATAGACACAAATATGCTTTTCTACTTTGGTGGATTTTTACTCTGCTCCCATGTATTAGACTATTGTATGAGCTTCCCTTCAGAAATGACTATACCTCAAATATCTTTTTAAAGTAATGTATTTTAAAAACTGTTTGGAATGTGCCATTTGGGTAAATCTTTGGCATTTTCTCTACGGGGTGAACAAGCATGGGCCTGCCTGCTGAGTGCACTGGCACTGTGCAATGGGGGGCTAGTTTGAAAACCTTTGCAAAGGCTGGTGTTGGCTCTCAGATAACTTTCAACAATCAAGAAGCGGCCATGCTCAACATGTTTCACCTGACACCTGTGATGTTTGGCATAATGCCTTTATTTTACCCACAAAAAACTGCTTTTGCATCCCTCCTGCAAGACGCCTTCGACAGGTGACCAGGGCAGCCTTTTCTCTCCCACGGTGATTCTAAGAGCCAGACTGTCCCACGGATGCCTTCGGAATTGTTGTCTTGCTGAGTAAAACGCCACTTGAAACAATATAATGACCACACATTGCCTGTTCCAAAGCTTAGCCAGTGATTCGTAAATTATATGTTGATGCTAGAGACATTTCTGAAAGGACATGGCCACAGTTACCAGAGGTGTGGTCCCTGCCCTCACCTTGAATAATTCTGAAACGGGCACCACATACTCGATGCGCACTGCCCCAATTGACTACCTCCTCACCTTGATACATAAATGTGTTTACTTTTGTTATTTCAATGAAGAAACGAGGATATAATTTTTCTGTTTAGATATTTGGAGAATGTTGCACAGTTACTTTATTAATATATCTCACATTTGTGGAATCTGCTGTCACATATATTTTGAGTTCCAATTCTGGGGCAGTAACTATGCTCTCTCTTTGCTTATGTTGACAGGAGAACTGCAGGAGTTTTCCTATGAGCATGTATCAGGGGGTAGGTAGTTGTTGAGACCCTGGAGGCCTTATATTTTATTCAATTTAATGTCAGGTTAGGCAAGGAAAGAAGAGGTACGCGGAGCAGTGTGTAACCAGCTCTTCTAAGATAACTGTATTTAATAAATAGTAGGGCACAGTTTGGTCATATTTTCCATGCCAGTGTGTGTGCCCATCCTGGAATGACTTTCGTTTGCTTCCGAGAAAATAAAAACCACCAATGTCATCCTTCTGTCTTCGTTGCAAGGCATACACAGATTACAATAGTGCTTTGAGTATTGTTCCAGATGAGTCTGCAATTAAATGTAAGAAAAAAAGTAGATTTGAAAACAACCTTGAACATGACAGACTTAGGTTTGCCTTAGTTTATTTCCGGTTCAGGGTCATGACCTTCTTCACCTCTCTCGTGATGGAAGAGTGTTGGACATTGTAGCCTCCTTTTTTAACAGTCGCTCTGTTTAGGGTCCTAAGACAGATGCTGTCAATTCTCACCTTATGGTTTTCAGCACTCTTTATCTTTGGAGCACGTGTGCAGTGTGTTCGAACTGACAGGGTGCAGGACCTGCATTACTCAGAATGTAAAATAAGAAACATCCTGGAATTAAGCTGTTGGGTAATATATGTTACACTGTATAACTACAAAGACTTGGGCAGCTTGCTGAACACGTTTAAAGGAACTATGAGAAAATTGTGTCCTGCTACCCGAAGTCAACTGCAGTTATTCGTGGAAGATTTTAATTCTATCATGTGCAGGAGGACATGTAACAACTCTTTAATGAAACATATTTTCAGGAAAATTGACTTGAAAGGGACAGTGTTGGCATTCATGCATTTGTCTCAGTATATAGGCATTTTCCAAATACAGAGAGAAGTGCTCGAGCTAATAGCACCACGTGAGACAACTCTGTAAGCCTGGATCCCAGCAATTGACTGGAGTCATTACCATGACCCTGAAGTCATCTGGAAAATCGAAAGTAATCTCAATCCTCTGTACATTGTACTGACAGTGTGACCTGAAACTGATCAAGGACAAGATACTGTGGAAGACGACAATGCGACCCCGGAAACAGAGAAAATAGTAACATTGAAATGGTGAGATCTGAAGAAGGAAAATATAGCAAGATGCTTTAAATGAGCCATAAACATCTACCTGCAGGGAACAATAACAAGGAAATTGAGACTTTTGACTGAGGAGCCAAACTTCTTCGAATCAAGTTTCATTAATCATTATAAGGACTTCATTGAAACCTTTCATCAACTGAACTGGAGCAAATCTTACATAATTTAAGTATACTGAAAGAAGTAACAAGATACCATATTAGACTGGATTTTGAATGTAAATGGAACACGCATCGGCAAATAGTCTGGGCTGTATTTCTTATTGCAAGCCAGACCTATACCCTCTGCCAGTGTTTCCTGTGAGGGTCTAAGTGCACACAGAAGGACTGGACGTGCGGACATGTTGGTACTCATAGTAAACACACATAGAGGCTGTAGAAGTGGTTCAAGGTGGTTGAGGAGGTCAGAGGGCATGAACAGGGACAGCAAGGGGGTGGGTTAATACAGGGGGGCTGCAGAGGTGGGGGAAGGACAGCACACAGAAGTGGGCAGGGATGGGTCAGGGTGACACAAGGAGGGGCTGCAGAGGCAGCAGGGGGGACATGGAGTAGGTGCAAAGCGGGGGCAGAGAGTTATATAGGGTAGCTGCAGGGGAACAGAGAGCTCGCAGAGTGGATGTAGGGGCTGGGCAGGGTGGCACATAGAAGGTCTGCAGGAGTGTAAAGGCTCACAAAGCAGCAGCAGTTGTGATGCAGGGCAGCATGCAATTTGCTTGGGGGTGTGTAGAGCCAAGAATAGGAGCAGCAAGTAGAAAATAACTGGAGGGAGGTAGCAAGAGACTGAGGGGCCAAAATATCGGGAGGAAGGAGGAGCTGCATGGACAGACCGGCAGGGTACGTCTCATGCTCACTGACGGTGAACAGTTGCCTTGTGGGAGAATGAGCATGGGGGAGAGCATCCATGGGAGAAGAGGAGGTATGGCTTCCTCAAATTAAAAGCTGCACTGATGAACAGTTCTTAAGTGCTGTAACTGTTGGAGTTACAGTAAGGAAATACTATTTGCCCATCACCAAGCCCTAATGAATAACCAATGGCACAATGTTAGATATCTGGGGGCAGATTTATGTTGCACTTGCGCCACTTTTGCGCCACCGTTGTGTCACTTTTGTGACGCAGCAGCGGTGAAGGACTGGGTTATTCTAAGACCCAGCGGTGCCAGGGGACAACACCTGAAACCTTCGTGGGTTACCTGTTCTGGCGTACAAAACACAGAGACACGGGACACTTACAGCGACGTCAGAGATCAGCGTTTATTATCTGCAGGGATACAGAAATCACAAGAAGTACACAATGTGTAGGTTCTCGGAGACTGCAAAAGTGGATCGCTCCTTTTATACACGTTTTTGCCATTGCACAGTATGGCGAACAAAGGTTACAACTCAGTTCCCACAGTAAACTTCAAAAGAGTCGTGTTCATGTTTCAGGAGGCCGGAACATAATTACGGCAGCATTGCCGGTTCCCAACTGTAAAAACATATCTACCCCGCAATAAAGCACATTCCATTCTGACCGTAAACACATTAGGAGAGGGGACAAAAACAGATGCAAAGAAAGGACAAAGATGCACAACAGGTTAGAAAAGAGTGTTGGGAGTAATAAGGGAAACTTGATGACAGGATCAAAGACCTCGTGTCCAATGCATGCATGACTGAAACAATAGGCTAGCACGGCAAGATGAGCCTCGAGCGGGGCCATCTGCCTTCGCCGTGTCATTTCCCTTATCGTAAAAGTCACCCTCAAAGAAACACGTGTCCCTCGTGTAAGCTTGGGAGTCCCAGGGTCACGAAGCGGACAACGTCCGTGCGCTGGCTACTTGAGGGCAAGAAACAAAATGGATGCCGTATCTAAAATGGAACCCGAGGGTTCGGATGAACAAACCCAAAAATGAGACGAACCATACGTGGTTGCGTAGCGAAACTGCGTACACCCACTATACTCGTCATTTGCGGTTCGTAGACACCAAACTCATCCATATTCGTCACCACTCAAAAAGTGTCGTTCTGTCTCACACGGAACCTCAGATGCTCCTTTTGCCCTCATGTAGGCAAGCACTAGTCAAGATCGGAGTCGATTTCAATATTCATCAGATCGTTCACCTGCTGCTGGAACATCATTCTATTCATCAACATCTCCTTGGTAACAGATGGCCGTCTTATACACGTTGTAGCACAAAGGCCACATAAGGCAGGACCACACTGTACACAAAGACAACACGTGAATAGAAACGTTACAACAACCCCTACGATCATCAGAATCTTCCAACCCCAAGTTGACATCAGACCCCAAAACCATCCTAGAAGTGTCCAATTACCTTCGTCCACGTGTATGGACTCGGAAATCTTGTGCAACTTTGAGATGGCTTGGTAGACAGTTGGAGCATTGTCAGGAATGAAAATGCAACAACTCGAATGGATAACTTTACACACACCACCTCTATCTGCAAGAACAACATCTAGAACCATCCGGTTCTGCAACGTCATGAGTCTATCCGCCTGAAGTTCAGCTGTTAAATTACCAAGGGCACTCGCGGTAATATTAGCAGTCGACTCAACTACACGGGTCAACTGTCTTAGGTTCCTACTATTAACCATAGGTCCCCAAAACGGCAAGAAACCCTTAAAGAAATCTCCTGCTTCTTGACCGGCAGTATCCTCTTTGCTAATAACGCCTCTCACAACTCTAGTCTTGTGATAGTCTGAGGCAACTGTGAAAGTCGGTGGTAAAAGATTCGCAATATAACAGGTATCCGAAAAATCACGGGGTAACCATGTATATGCGCGTTCATAACATACGAAATAAGTGCCCTTAGCAGTCAGGAAAACAGGGGAAGAGAGCATCGGTAGAACATACGTGTCAGTACAAGCACTGTTCACAAGTTGTGCTCTCGGATTTCGACCCAAACCTTTCAAGCAGAAATTACCGAGGTGTGGTACAATCCATATTGGGGACGAGCTCTTAAGCCGTCTATCACCCACTGAAACACTGTACTCAGCCTCACTCAGATCCTTATAGGCTTGCACCTCTTCATCTGGGATAAGCGATGCATCAAAAACATCTCTATCTAAATCCGCTATTGCTATCGCCAAAGGCTTGTGGTACGGACCGGGACCAAAATTGACAGAGCGTGGCTCTCGACTGGGGTAGGAATCTAGTGCACTACGAAACATAGTTTGAAATGCTCGAGCTGAACCCTGGGAGCTGTAAGGAAGGACCAAATACGAAATACCCCTATCCATGGTATGTGGCATTAACCCACACACCCAACAGTTGGTAGTATTCATCACCAACTGATGCTGATGTAGGAGTTGAACGAAGGAGTTATTCATAAATTCCGCACGTCTAACCTGTTCGTGTTGAGGCAAGGGATGAAAAGAATGTGGGGAAACAGTGGTGATGGAGCTTAGTTTAGGAGAAAGAGTAGGTGAAACAGAAGGTAATAACAACTGTATTCCAAAATACACTCCGCCCACCAATAGCATAGACACAGTCAGAAACAGTAGGAATACCTGAAACAGAAAACATTTTGTTCGTACGACCCTATGCAACTCTGATTTCTGCGCCGACATCCTTTCTACTTCCAACAGCTTAGAGAATGCCATCCTCTACAAACCGTCCGTGACGTACTTGACGCACTTTGTTCTGAGTAACGATTATCAATTCCCAGGGGTTCCCAGGAATCGACAAAAGTAACCGACCTAGCGTCAGAAACCTGCTAAACAGAAAGGAGTACCCGCACGGCCCTACGGTAACCCGGATGGTAGGGTTTCCTCAAAACATTCAGTTTTAATACAAATCTCTTAGCAGTGAAAAGCACATAAAAACTCGAAAAAGAAGGGATGTAATTGTCCAAAATGTTCATAGCACCAGAAAAAGGGAAAACAAATATACGACTAATTTTTATTAGTCCTTGAACGAAGAAAGTATCGACTTCTTCCAGGTCGAGTTTGCTCTACAAACAATTGTTCAGCTGGCGCAACAGTGTTCAATGAAGTGAACGACGAGTCGGACCTTGGGTTCCCTGCTACGGATGACTCCACAAGTGGGTTTGGCAGCGACAAATCATCTCCTACAGGTTGAGCGTCACTAAATGGCACAAAGTTTAAAGGAGTCTCAGTTTCCGTTGCCGCAATCCCAGTTCTCACCCAACCGTCTGTTGGTGAGGGGATCGGTACCTTTTTCGTGTGGCCGGCGTGAACCCAGTTTTTCCTGCCCTCCAATCGAACCGCAGTCCTCGTGGTCAACAAGACTTGAAAGGGTCGTACGAATCTTGGCTCCAAGTTACGTTTCCGACCAAATTTCGGGTAACGACCCAATCGCCTGGCCGGAGCTGATGTCCAGGACCCTCTGCCTGCGCCGGTAGAGCTTCAAAGACCTGTTGATGGATTAACCGTAGTTTAGTGGTCAAATCATGAAGGTAATCAATTAGCATTGGATACTCAAGACTATCAAAGGCCTTAGGTCTCGGGACTCCCCAAATGTTCGCAGGGCGGCCGAACACAATCTCATATGGGCTAAGCCCTACTCGAGAGTGTACAGTCGCCCTGGTTGATAGGAGAGCCAGAGGCAAGGCATCAGGCCATGATAGACCAGTGGTAGCTTGTATTTTTGCAAGTTTCAGTTTCAGGGTACCATTGTACCCTTCAACCAAACCCGCTGCCTGAGGATGATTAGCGCTATGGAATTTTTGACGGATTCCAAGGCCCTTACACACACTCTGCATCACACTTCCCACAAACTCACTTCCATTATCCGACCACACGATCCGTGGCATTCCATACCTAGGAAAGTATTCCTTCAGCAGGATTTTCGCTGTGGACAGTGCAGTATTATCCTTAAGAGGATAGGCCTCAATCCATCTAGAGAACGCACAAACCACAACCAAAACATACTTCAAGTTATTGCATCTCTCCATATGGATAAAGTCCAGTTGGATAACCTCAAAGGGACAAACAGGGGGAGCAAAATGACCAGGTGGAGTGGGGGTGCCCTTGCCAGGATTGTGCATCAAACACACCATGCAATTCTTAACCACTCTCTCAGCACACTTAGTAATACCCTCATTCTTCCATACAGGGGACAAGAACTTACATATCCCTTTTGCACTAATATGTGACAACCCATGAGCCATCGTCACGACAGCTAATACGTACGCATCTGGTAACATCCACCTCTGACGTTCCGTCAAGTCAACCCAACATCCATGCATATCCAACCTTCCCGTACTTTCTTTCCACTTGATCTTTTCAGTTTCAGTTGCCTCGTTCTGAATTGCTTTCACACTCTCAACAGTGTCTTCACACATACCAGTTTCCGTCGGCCATCTCACTGAACTTGTCACGTACATTCGGGTTGTAAGATTCTTAGCCGTTTCCTTAGCAATCTCATCCGCAAATGCATTACCACGACCAACATCATCCGTCACTTTCCGATGTGCACTACATTTAACAATCGCCACTTGTTTAGGCAATGTAAGTGCATCCAAAAGATCATTCACGAGCTGCCCGTGTTGGATCTTCGTCCCATGCGATGTCATAAATCCTCTTTCTCTCCAAAGTCTTCCAAAACTGTGCGCAACGCCGAATGCGTACTGACTGTCGGTAAACACATTCACTCGCTTTCCCTTAGACAAGACACATGCCCTTGTCAATGCAATCAACTCTGCCGCTTGTGCTGAATTCTGATTCAATCTCGCAGTTTCCACGACTGTACTCAACGTCACTACAGCATACGCAGTCGTCACATCGCCATTCGGCAATTTAAAGCAAGAACCATCAACATACAAAGTACCATCGGGATCTGTCAATGAAGTGTTTTTCAGGTCCACACGACCCTTTGTTTCTTCTTCAGTTCGTAAATAACAATCATGTGGTGGTACATCATCTGATTCCATATTAATCGGCAACAATGTCGCCGGATTCAGTACATTACAACGCTTGATCTGTATATGACTTGCCAAAAGGGTCAGTTCGTACCCAGACAACCTTGCACTCGTCAGATGTTGAGTTTTTGTACGATTCAGGAGAGTATCAACTGCATGCGGAACCATCACTATGAGCATATTATCCATGACAAGACCTGCGGATTGTCGAATAGACGCCGCAGCTGCCGCCGTCGCCCTCAAGCAGCTCGGCAACGCTCTAGCTACCGGGTCTAAGGTCGAGGAAAAATATGCACATGGGCGCTGCTTGCCACCAAATTGTTGCGTTAAAACACTCAACGCACAGCCTTCCCTCTCGTGGACGTATAGTGTAAATGGCTTGCTGTAATCAGGAGTACCTAACACAGGAGCCGAACACAACGCATCACGAAGTTCAGAAAAACTTTTCTGACATTCCTCCATCCATGGCAAAGGAGTCGAAACATCCTTGCACGTGAGAGCTATCAATGGCTTCGCTAACAGTGAAAAATTTGGAATCCACTGTCTGCAGTATGACGTGATACCTAAAAAGGCACGCACGTCTCTCTGAGTCGTCGGCACAGTCATTCGAGCAATTGCTGCGATTCTTTCAGGGGTCAACCTTCTTCCCGCCTTTGACAATAAGTGACCTAGGTAGGTAACTTCTTGACAACAATATTGCAATTTAGAAGGTGACACCTTGTGATGTAAGTGGCATAGATGCTGCAACAGTGACACAGTAGCAGTCTTGCAAATTTGTTCAGTGTCTGCAGCTACCAACAGATCGTCAACGTACTGAATCAAGGCCGCACCAGCTGGCAGCACGAATGCATCAAGTTGGCTCTTGAGAGCTTGGCTGTAGATCGATGGGCTCTCACAGTAGCCTTGAGGTGCACGTTTGAACCGGAAGCTACGACCACCTAATGAAAAATCGAACAAATCTCGACTTTCCTCAGCAATCGGAATGCTAAAGAACGCATTCTTCAGATCAATTACCGAGAACCATGATGCAGAGGCTGGAATCAGAGTCAGTAAAGCTGTAATGTCGGGCACCACAGGAAACTGCGGGACAACAATTTTATTTACCTCCCGTAAGTCAATAACTAGACGGTACATGGGAGGCTTGGAGGGATCAGTTCGCTTCAGAATAGGCAACACAGGACTATTACACACGTTACCTCGTGTCTCCTCAATAAAATCTTTATCGATCAAATCATAGATGATCGCTAATAGTGCCCGTTCACCATCAAGGGAGATACGATACTGGGGTATGCGCGGTAATCGCGCATCAACTTTCAATTGAACAACATAAGGTGGTATATCCAGCAGGCCCACATCATTGGGACCTGTCGCCCACAAAGAAGCCGGAAGAGAACTCAATTCCGGTGAGAGCTTATCGATCGATAGATACATAGGGGAAATCACTCTCTGACCCAATGTAAGCTCCACTCCCGTAGGAGAGCAGTACAAAGTCGCATGTAACCTTTTCAACAAATCCAAGCCCAAAATATTCTCACCACAACCAGTAGTCAAAATCAAAGGAGCTTCTAACTCATGAGACCCAATCGTAAGGGGCAAGGGGCTAGAAACTGGATTGCTAACGGGGGCGCCAGAGAATCCAACGGAAACATTCGTTAAGCCAGACAAAGGCGCGCCAGGGAGTTTCGAATGCATGATGGAACTTTTTGCTGCACCAGTGTCCAACAAAAAAGGCTCAACTACGCCCAATGTGGCAACTGCGACGTAAGGCCCTCTCTGATCAACCGGAACTGATACTTCTCCCTTCCTTTGTCTATGGCTGTCCTAGTAGATACCATCCGTATCAACACAACGCTCAACATAATAGTCGTCCACATGATACTGTGCAGATCTACCAGACGAGAGATCGCGTCGATCGAAACAATTCTGCGAGTCTGAGGAAGTGGCAAGACGCTCAGCCAGATTCTGAGTAACACCGCGACCTCTACCACGTGAAGCTTGTTGAGGACCACTACGACCTCCTAGAGCCGACACACCATTGTTCCTATCACGTAGAACAGGGCAATTAAACTTCAAATGGCCCTCCCCTCGACAATATGCACATTGATTATACCCCAACACAAAGCGAGGTGCGGGAGAGTCATTACGCACCTGCGATCTGGAAAACTGCGATTGTGAGCGATTTGGCTGTGTTGAGTCATTGAAATTTGAGCGCGGAGGATACGCTTGCTGCAATAAGACCTTAGTTTTAAGATCCTTCGTTTTCTTATCTGCACGTTCGCTTTCTTCCTTTTCTCTGTTTTCGTAATATTGGGCCGTAGCCAATATTTGAGCAGTGGTAGAAACAGCCCACGAACTCTCAGAATTCTTCAACTTGTTGCTGAGTTCGGGCAACAAGTTCGATGCAAACTTATCAACGAACAACCGCTGACCACCCTCCGAACTCATGTCCTGACCACTATGATCAACAAATGCTTCCTCAAATCTCGTAAAGAAATCGGAGACACTCTCGTCCCTCTTTTGCTTACACGCGGACAATTTGTCCCAATTGACGCGCATTGCTGGCATAAGCGTTTTCATAAGAGTAATTATCCTCTGGGGCAAATCCACAATAAGCTGTTCAGGTTTAGCCCCACCAACTTGCTGGGCGTCTGCCGCCGTAAGGGCAGCCCAGTCACCGCCTAACTCAGCCGCGTGATTCTCGTGACGAATTTTCGCCCAAATCGGCTGAGGCACTACATTGCCAAACAACATGTCGATATCAGCAAGATTCATAACAGTAGCATCTACTAGTTGGGACAACTCCTTATAATAACCTGCAGGATTTTTACGGGGATCGGGCAAAGTTTGCTTCACCTGCAAAACTTCCGATCGCTTCCAAGGGAGGTGTATCCACACTCTCTGAAAACGTCCTGGGACAGCAGGATTAGCATTAGGATCACCTGGCATCCACACTGGGGGAACTTCCCGCATAGGATACTGACCAGGTTTTGCCATCCACTCTGCAGTCTCGTCTTTAAACAATGCTCGAGGTTGCACTGTACATCGAAAGGATAACAGGCGTTCTAGAGCATCTCGAACCTTATCACCTACAATCACACCAGTTGTAAATTGATGCTGGAGCTCAGAAACCTCAGACGATACATTGTCGACCACATCATGATCCCACTCTTCCTTCAACGATTTACACATTTCCTCAAACACGAATCGTTGCGTGGGCGCATTAAACTGGGAAAATGTTTCAAACACTATACACGAAGTGTACCTAACAGGATTACGAATCCATTTACGTGCCTTTTTTACCAACGATTCACGTTCCTTACCATCAGGAAGCTGGCTGCGCCTCTGAGCAACATCAGAAAGAGTCGATCCAAGTATTGGCCCAAAAAGCGGAGAATAAAGAGTAGCAACAGCATTCAGGAGACGGCTACGAACAGAAGGAGAAGAAGAAGAAGGCACAGGAGCAACAACAGTAGGAGTGGAAACAGTAGAAGTGGACGCGGCACCAGGAGTAGCGGGAACGACAGGCTGAGGAGGGGCTGGGAAAGGCACAGTAGGAAGAAAAGCCGGTAAAGGAGGATGAACAATTTGCGGCACAAGAGGATTCGGGAGAGCGGGAGGAACGACGGGCTGACCAGCAGCCGCCAAAACAGCAGGTTGAGGAATAGGAAGAATCATAGGACCCACAGTATCTGGAGCATAGGGAGGTGGTGATTTCAACAAATAAGATAGTAGCGAATCTTCTATCACTTCTTCTCCCGTCTTATCGGCATTAGACGGTAACACCGGATAACACTTATCCACCGCCATATGATGAAGTCGAGCACTAACTTCCTGCTCTTTCTCATCTTTGTCTCGCTGATACTGTTCAGCATTTCGCATCACCGTAATGACACCTTCTCTTTTATTTTTCTTACTCTGTTTGATTTCTTTCTGCTTGGCCTCTTTACGCCACAACAGGAAGGAATCAAACATGGCTGGCCTAGCCTTCTTTTTAAACAGTTTAGCTTCCAAATTATCTAAAACGGCAGTTTCGAAACTACCATGTGATGGCCAACTAAGAACACCATCATTTTTAGTATAACGAACCCAATATTCGTTATATACGATAGGACCCACGCCATGGCGACTATAGAGCTCGTAAATTGGAGTTCCAACCGGAGGTATCGGACATGAATCCTCCAGCCGGGAATCCGTTCTGCAACATTTAAGAAACCCAAACAAAGTACTACGGCCAGGCATCGTGCACACTAACCGAGTTTACAAACTTCCAGGGCTCTCGAATTATGATGTCCTCGCACAAAAATGCAAGACCCTCGGTTTTGGCAATTGCAATCGTCAAATAAAACCCAACAACTAAGAACCACAAATGCTATGGAACCATGCAAACAACGAAGGAACACTGGGAGCGACCCACAAATACTTAACTGAAAGAGCAATGGCGTCACCAGGAAGGCCCGTCTATCGTCTCGCCGTACAAAGGACTACGCCAGGCGCCAAAACAGGTCGACAGTCAGGGCATCAGCCCGTCGCAGCCGTCAGGAGGCGGGGATCTTCGCGGGAAAAGACGTCGGGCCACTTATTTCGACAACTGGATCGATGAAGCGGGGTGCACCTTCCCTCGGAGATTTCACACGAAGTTCCTCACGATCGTCGGGCTTTGGACCGGTACCGCTGATGTCGCCCCACGTTGGGCGCCAACTGAAGGACTGGGTTATTCTAAGACCCAGCGGTGCCAGGGGACAACACCTGAAACCTTCGTGGGTTACCTGTTCTGGCGTACAAAACACAGAGACACGGGACACTTCCAGCGACGTCAGAGATCAGCGTTTATTTACTGCAGGGATACAGAAATCACAAGAAGTACACAACGTGTAGGTTCTCGGAGACTGCTTCAAATTGCAAAAGTGGATCGCTCCTTTTATACACGTTTTTGCCATTGCACAGTATGGCGAACAAAGGTTACAACTCAGTTCCCACAGTAAACTTCAAAAGAGTCGTGTTCATGTTTCAGGAGGCCGGAACATAATTACAGCAGCATTGCCGGTTCCCAACTGTAAAAACATATCTACCCCGCAATAAAACACATTCCATTCTGACCGTAAACACATTAGGAGAGGGGACAAAAACAGATGCAAAGAAAGGACAAAGATGCACAACAGGTTAGAAAAGAGTGTTGGGAGTAATAAGGGAAACTTGATGACAGGATCAAAGACCTCGTGTCCAATGCATGCATGACTGAAACAATAGGCTAGCACGGCAAGATGAGCCTCGAGCGGGGCCATCTGCCTTCGCCGTGTCATTTCCCTTATCGTAAAAGTCACCCTCAAAGAAACACGTGTCCCTCGTGTAAGCTTGGGAGTCCCAGGGTCACGAAGCGGACAACGTCCGTGCGCTGGCTACTTGAGGGCAAGAAACAAAATGGATGCCGTATCTAAAATGGAACCCGAGGGTTCGGATGAACAAACCCAAAAATGAGACGAACCATACGTGGTTGCGTAGCGAAACTGCGTACACCCACTATACTCGTCATTTGCGGTTCGTAGACACCAAACTCATCCATATTCGTCACCACTCAAAAAGTGTCGTTCCGTCTCACACGGAACCTCAGCGGCGCAAATCCTGCGCCATGGTGCGGGGTATTTACAACGTGACGCATCTGGGAGATGCGTCACATTGTAAAGCCCTGCGCCACATGTAGGCGTTCCAGGGCAGGTGGGGGCGTTCCGGCGCAGGAACGCCTCCTAAAAGTGGCTGAGTGAAATCTACAAGATTTCACTCAGTCACTTTTAGGCCCATGCTGTGTCAAAACCCTGCGCCTGCTTGAAGCATGCGTAAGGATTGACGCAGCATTGTACAGATAGGGCCCCCCAGAGCATTGCTGGAGCTGCGTCGCGCTTGCGACGCAACTCCAGCAATGCGCCACTTTTACGGCACAGATGCGTCACGAATCTGTGCCGTTTTTGCCCCATGGTGAGCCGCATTATAAATGCGGCGCATCCATAGTGGCGCAGCTGTGGCGCATAATAACTGGTGCATCCCTGGTGATATGCAGGGATGCGCCAGTTATTATAAATCTGCCCCCTGGTCTCTAGTTGGCAAAGATATGCACCCTGTCCAAGGAGAGACCGGAATTCTAGTCAGGGTAAGTTAGTCACACACTTAAATCAATCTGTGCTCCCCCTCTGGTAGCTTGGAGCAGAGCATTCAAGCATAAATTAAGAGACGATGTGTAAAGCAGTTATGCATATGTGGATACAGTAACATAGGAAAAACATTACAAAAGAAATTCCCCAATGAGGTATGAAATAGTATCTCTTTTATTCTAAAAAAAACAAGATAAAAATAATAAGAATCCATTAAAGCATCTCAAGTTACAAATACTTCAAGAATGGAGAACGCTGAAAGAGCCTTTGTGCTTTCAGTAGGTTCTTTACGGTTACACAGGGGAAATCAAAGTGATCTATATCATGGATCGAGAACAGAAGTTCTCCACTGGTCAGCACGAATCAATGCTTCCAAAGTTTAAAAAAACAACAACTTTATTTAACGTTTTAGCACATTACAGCCATTCCCGACACAGCATGAGTAAATCAAGAGGCGAAGACATCAAGAAAGTAAACACAGAGCACAACACCATCTGGCCACATAATTCTGTAGGAGAGCTCCGTACACATCCAGTTCTATAGATAATACATATCCCAACCTGTCCCATGGGCCTCCTTCATTGTGGTAACTTGATATTATTGTACAGCACAAAGAAAGCACATATCATGTAGACTACACACTCTGTCTTCGAGTCTCTGAGAGACAGCTTCGCCCCCCCCTCTTGTAATGCACCGGTGCCAAAGGCAAACACCGGGGATGGCAAGGACCTCCACCGAGAAGAGTCTGCACCGCAAGGGAACAGACTGCAAGCACCTTCCGTATTGAACAGTTTGTGTGTCAACAAGAGCCCCAGAGGAAGCAAGTCTCTCCTTTAGACCCCCATGTCCTGCTGCAAAGCGGGGGAGTCTGCCACCCCTGCGGCAGTCGATAAAAGGTAATTCTGAAGGGGTCCCCAAATATCCTTTGGCCTAGACATTGACGGAAGGGTCTCGGCGTATATGGCCAACTGTCCCTGTCAATAGGTCAGGTCATCAATCCAATATTTGTATTTAGGAGCTCTCCCCCAACCCCACCTACAAGCCACCCTGTGCCTGGCCAAGAGCAAAACCATGTCAGTGAATTTGCGATGCGCCTGAGGGAGGTGTGCAGTATAACCTAGTAGTGCCAATACGGGGTCCCTCTCCACTGGTGCATTTATCCATCTTCCCGAGAGCCTGAAAAACCTGTGTCCAAAAATCCTGTATTCTCGGGCATTCCCATGCTAAGTGTAAAAAGCCTGCTCCTGGACGGTGACATCTCTCACACCTATCATTATCCGCCAGTGCGAATCGGAACTTTTTAGTAGGCGTGTAGTAAAGGAGCTGTAAGAACTTGTAATGAATGACTCGCAATCTGATACTAGCAGAAACCCTTGCAGTTTGGAGGCAGCAATATACCCATTGCTCTTCAGTCACTTCCCTTCCCAGCTTCTCACTCCATTGGGTCCTCGCCGTGCAGAGGGGTCCCGAATAGTGTGTGCGTATATTACGATAAAGTCGGGATACTAGGTGTCTGCCATCAGCAGACCCTAGCATCTGGTGCAATGGTGCAAAGATCTTGGGCTCCTGTGGAAACCCTGGAAGGATAGAACAAAGGCCCTGCCGCAGCCGGATATATAGAAATGTATCTAGGCCGAGGGAGAGGCCTCCCCAAATATTTGTGCAAGTGAGCAAAACCTACCGCACCGAAAGAGATCACCCCAAGTGACAATCTGTACCCGTGCGCACATTTGATGAAAGACCCGTTCCTGCAACAGCGGCATACAGGGGTGATAGGAGAGTGGAAGCTTTGGGGAGTACAGGGATGAGGAACCACAGAGTTCAACTATATCATGCCACGCATCCACTGTGCATGTTTTAGTGGTGGGAGGGATGTCCCGGGTGCGCCTTGGGGCCTCTATCATTCCGTCCAATGGGATAGGGTCCGCCAACCAGTGTTCCGCGGCCACCTGTGGCATGTACGGAGGGGGACGAATCCAGTAATAAGCATAATGTGCTTGCGCACTAAGATAATATAATTCGAAATCTGGAATTTCGAATCCACCGAGCATAAGGTTGCGTTAGTATGGACCATTTGAGCCTGGGCTGTTTGCCACCCCAGATTAGCCTAATGAGTTCCGACCGGAGAGTCTTAAAAAAATATCGCCCAGGGTGTTACGGTATATTCAAGAACAAACACAGAAATTGTGGAAGCACCACTATTTTTATTAAGGACGCCCATCCAGCAAACGAAAGAGGCAACGAGATCCATCGGGTGACAGCATCAGAAAGACGTTGCACCGCAGTGCCATAATTAAGGCGAATCAACTCGTCGCGATCCCTAGAGAGCTGTATCCCGAGATACCGAAGATCAGTATCACACTAAGCAAGCGGGTAGTCTAAATCAAACTTGGTGGCTGCCGCCGTCAGTGGGAATACCTGTGATTTCCCCTAATTAATATGTACCCCGGATAGTCTACCAAAAGTGATAAATTCACGGAGCAATGGATTGATGTTCTGCTGAGGGTCCCTCACATACAGGTGCAGATTCCGATCCTGTAAAACCCGGGTGCGAATGGTCGTATGGAGCGTTTTCTCCGTATGACTCGTACCCGGGAATTCCACCTTACAAACAAGCAAGTACGATTCGTACAGGAATACCATTTCCGTACGAATCGTAAAAAACACCGTACGGCTAAAAAATACATACAATCATGATCCTGGACAGCGCGTACGTGACGTCCGCACGGAGTCAGGCAGCGTTTTACGGACCAGCAAGTACGATTCGTACCTACAGCACTCCGCATGGCTATATTTTTACGGGAGCCAAAAAGTGCCGGAAAAGCTAAGTACGCTGCGATGCACGACGAAAAGGGGGCCTGCTACGCGACGTACATGCCATCACCCACATCGTACGTGTCATCATGTACGGTGCGTACCCCAACATTGCATATGTACGGACCGTACCCCCCACCCCCCGTACGTCTGCACCGTTCCCCCACCCCCGCATGTACAGACCGTACCCCCACCCGCGTATGTCCGCACCGTATCCCAGGTGTACCCCCCCACCCACGTATGTCTGCACCGTACCCCAGGCGTCCCCCCACCCGCGTATGTCCGCACTGTACCCCAGGCGTACCCCAATCCTCGCGTATGTATGGACCATACATACGCGAGGATTGGGGTTCACCTGGGGTACGGTACGGACATCCGTGGGTGGGGGGGTACGCCTGGGGTACGGTGCGGACATACGCGGGTGGGGGTGTACGCCTGGGGTACAGTGCGGACATACGCGGGTGGGGGGTACGCCTGGGGTACAGTGCAGACGTACGCGGGGGGTGGGAGGCTGGGGGGGCCATACGACTAGTACCCCAGGCACAAGTGTACTCGGGGTAGGGGTCGTACAAAGTTTGCTCCGTACGGGGCCTTTTCCATGCGCTTGTGTTTTTGGACGGGTGGTATGGATCGTACTTGCGTGCTCGGACTTCAGTTTTACGATTTGTATGTAAAACTGTCCGGGGACGTCTCGTAGACTTTTCCCGAGGCGATTCGTGTGTATTTTTCACATACGAATCGTACTTCGCCGTTTGTACGGGACGTAAAGAAATACGGATACGAGTCGTACGGGAAAAAAAAATCCAGGATCGGAATCGACCCCTATATGTAATGTCATCTGCATACAGGGATACCTGTATTTGACGCTGGATGCATCGGAACGCTTTTTCCCCATGATGCTGCCGCAGCCTGGAGGCTAATGGCTCCAATGCTGTGGCAAACAGCAGGGGGGAAAGCGGGCCCCCTGGCGCGTACCCCAAGTTATGGGGAAGGCTTCAGAGAGATGTCCATTAATTAACACCTACGCAGTAGGTTTGTGATACTACAGCCTAATCCAAGATATAAAGAGAGGGGTGAACCCCATCCGTCCCAGTATCCTGAACAGATAGTCCCATTCCAAGGAGTCGAATGCTTTCGTAGCATCTAGGAACACCGCAGCCAGTGGTAGCTCCGGAGCAACATTTTGTAACAGGGAGAAGAAGGTACGTAGTTTATGAGAGGTGTCGCGTCCTGGCACAAACCCCGACTGGTCGGGGAGGATGAGCCTATCTAGTAGCAGCGACACCCTGTTGGCAATGACTTTTGCCAAAATTTTCATGTCGCAGTTGATAAGGGATAACGGCCTATACGAGTCGCAAGAGTCGCTAGGTTTGCCCGGCTTCAGGAGTGAGATTATAAGTGCTTCACGCATTGATCGAGGAAGCTCCCCAACCTCCAGCGATTCTTCGTACACTTCCTTGAGTACCGGAGCCATTATGTCTATGTATGTTTTATAGAATTCAATAGAGATGCTGTCTAGGCCCGGCGCCTACCCGATTGCGTTTTCATAATTGCCTCTCGTATTTCGTCGAGCTCGAACGGTAAGCAAAGAAACCCGCGATGTGTATCGGAGAGCCAGCCCAACGCAACATCTCCCAGAAAATCTTCTAGATCCAGCGAGCCACTGTGTTGTGTGGAGTAGAGGTTGGTGTAATGTGTGGTAAACGTATCTAGTATGTGTGCAGTGTCCCTGTGTCTCTTCGCCACTGGGCCCAGAATCTCCAAAATGTAATTAGAGAAGCGGGGTCGCCCGATCACCTCAGCCAGGGCCCTCCCCGGTCTCTCACCCTCACCATACCTGCGGGCCACCCAGTAACGCCCCCGGAATTTTGACTCGCGCTGTGCGGTTTCCTCGTAATCTGACAGAAGTACCCGAAAGTCAGCCTGCACCTTTCCCGTTTCGCCCAATTCCATTCGGTGCTCCAAAGCCTTAAGGTTTTTCTCCAGGGTCTTTAACGTCCCTTGTATATCCCGGAGCACTCTGAAACTTTTGGAGATACAGAACCCCCTTATTGTTACCTTAAAGGCGTCCCAGATCGTTTCCATGCTATCCACCGAGCCCTTGTTTCTTTGAAAAAGGTCTTGTATCTCTTCCCCCAACTCATGGTGAAACACTGAGTCTAGCAGCACTGTGGGTTGCAATCGCCAACTATGCCTGGGTTTGTCATATCCTGGTGGGTGAAGTGTTATCCTCACTGGACAGTGATCTGAGAGCATTCTAGCAGGCTGTGTCGCTGCGCTTAGCGTCGGCGCCAACCCCCTTGTGAGGAGAATGTAATCTATTCTAGCCCAGGTAGCCGCATGTGTCGTAATATGTGTGCCTTCCTTGGCCTGAGGGTGAAAGTGGCGCCAGGCGTCCACCAGGCCTCCCTCCTCCAAAATATCCTGCAGTACCCCCTGGGTGCGACTGTAATGGTGGGAATTGGGGCTATATCTGTCCAATGCAGGGTTAATTATGGCATTGAAGTCTCCACCCCATATAATATGAGTTGATCCTATGTCCACAATCTTGTGGTGAAGAAGTCAGGTGTGTCCGAGTTAGGGCCATAGTAGCAGACCAATGTAACCGAGTCCGCTCCCAATCTGCCCCATGCAATAACAAAGCGCCCCTGTGAGTCCACTACAGATCCTGCCAAAGCAAATGGCGTCTGTTTCTTTATTAAAATCGCCATGCCACGCGCATAGGAGGAGTATGAGGAGAACAGCCTATGATCCGCCCATTTGGCAACAAACGTATTGGAGAGTGTGGGGTTGATATGCGTTTCCTGTAACATAGCGATATTAATCTGGTGACGATCCAAGTATGCCAACACCTGCCGCTTCTTCCTAGGGTCCCCCAGGCCACGGACATTCCATGATATGACCCCTAGTTGGGACGTGGTTATCCTAGCGCTCGTGTCCCCTATGTGTGGCGGGCCAAGGGAAAAGTTAGTGCTCCCTCCGTACCAATTGGGCAGAGGACTGGGAGAGTCCTCACTTGGATATCTGCCTGTGTTGTGCTCATGCTCTCGATGCCTGATATGTTTCTGTCCCTCAAGACGCGTTGCTGTGCCGTGTGCCCCCCAACCTGTGAAAAAACCCTGCGATGACCCCCCTCCCACTGAAGCAGCCCCAACTTGCCAGAATCACATTTCCCTCCCCCATCCTACCTCCAAACGACAACTTCGTAAATGCATTTCTTAACATGCAAAATAGAACCAAAGGGGGTTGCCCGCTGGGGGGAAACCCTAGGTGGCGATCCGGAAACACCCTGCCCCCAGAGTCCATGGGTGATGGAGTAGACGAACCCTGAAGGGGACTGGGCGGGGTGCCCAGCGCAAACCTGAATGCCAGGCCCACAGGTACGCCCAATACAAGTCAAGATGGAGTGCCAAGCCACCCATATCTAGCTCTGCAAAGTCCACCAGCGGCCCTCCACTCTTATCCATCACGTCTCCTCCCTGCCCCTTGTTCAGGGCATATCCGGTGATGGTGTACATCAGTCTGGCGAGGTGGAACGCCGCGAAGCGGATGGCGAGCCAAAGCCACCACCAGCACGTTTGAGATGCTTTAGAAATTCTTCCACCTGCTGCGGATTTGTAAAAAAGCGTTGCTTGCCCTGGTGGGTGATCCTGAGGCGTGCCGGGTAGAGCAAAGCGTAGTCTATCTGCACCTGTCGCAGCTTATTTTTCACTGCCATGAATTTACGCCTGTCCTCTTGCACTGGGGCTGTGAAGTCTGAATAAATGGAACAGGTAACTCCCTCATAGTTGAGTTGCTGTTTGCTTCTAGCCACGCGAAGCACAGCATCATGGTCCCTGTAGTTGAGTAGCCTAGCGATTATGGGGCGAGGCGTACCCCCCGGTGGCGGGTGAGGCCCCAGGGACCGATGAGCACGCTCCACGATAAATTGAGGGGATAGGTGTTCCGCTCCAATGGCCGAGATCAGTAATTTCACCACATACTCCTCCATTCTACCGGTGTTGGTGGTCTCCGGTACGCCAAGAATGCGGATATTATTGCGCCTACTCCTCGCTTCCAAATCCTCGTTCTTGGCTGATATAATTTTCAGTAATTTGACCATTTGCGCTACCTGCGTGGAGACCCGGGTGGAGGTATCCTCGGCATCTGAGATACGGCGTTCCGCCTCCCGGAGGCGATCTTCATGGTTGTCCAATTTATGCACAATGGCATCCATGCGCGTGGACATGCCATCCATTTTGTCAGCCATAGTCGCAAAGCCCTGCCTGACTTCCTGGAGGATCGATGTCAGCTCCCCTGCCCGCTCAGCTGGGCCATCAGGAGGACCCGGTTCTCCCGATGCAGCACACTCTTCTTCTGGGGCGCGATTTATCTTCTTCGCCTCAAACGTGAGGTGAGACTGTCTGGCGTCAGACTTCCCCATCTCGGGCACTAGCAGGGAGACTGTGCAAGTCGCTGTAGGCTCAGTCCCCCGGGATGCGGTGAAGGTAAATGCAGCCACCCACCTCCACACAAACGGCTTGAAGGAGCCACAGTCTGGCCCCACTGACAGTCCACACTTTTAGGCTCCTCTCACTGGGGGGCAACGAACAATGCCTATCTCTTTTGTGGCCAGGGAGATCAGGAGGGCGGCACCTAGGGCACCATCTGTGAGAGCCACACTCTCCCCAGACGACCGGAGGCCACAGGTGCGCCCAATACGGGAGGCAGGCGTGCCGCGTTCAACATATGCTGCCCCTTGCGCCGATGTAGGTCGCCGCGGCTCGCGCAGCCGCCCCAGGGCGAACCAGACCGCCAGATGCACGGGGGCCCAGAGGAGGCCCAGGGAATGCCGCACTGAAGCCAATTATCCGCTCCCCGCCTTCCTCACCGCCCAGGCCGGGAGCTGCGCGCTGCCGTCTCTGCCGCCACCGCACCCATCGGCGGGCCGGGTGGATCCGAGTCAGGCCTTCAGGGTATGTGCAGCACCGAGTGCCTCCATCCTGCCACGCCGGTCGCTCGCCCCCAGGTAGCCCCATCAGGAGCCCAGTCCCTCACCTGAGGCAGTCACTGGGTCGAGCCAGTCCGTATCCGCTTTCTTTCTTCGCCTCCCGACCCGGAGGCCTAGTCGCCACGTGTGCGGCCGTGGGTTCGCGTAGGTCTGCCCGCCGGGGCCCCGTTCGGCCCGCGATCTCCTGGAGTCAGCGGCGTGGCGCTATGAATGAATGAATGAATGTGGATTTGTAAAGCGCGATTGCTGCCCCAGGGGCGTCCAAGCGCTAGGTGTACAGATGTGATCGTTGAGGAGGTGGTCAGGATCAGGGAGACTGTGTGAACAATAAGGTCTTCAGTTGTTTACGAAATGATAGCAGGTCAGGGTCGGAGCGAAGTTGTAGAGAGAATTCCATAGCTTGGAGGCATTTAGGGAGAACATCCTACCTCCGGTTCTGGCTCTTTTAACTTTGGGCATTGAGGCCAAGAAGGCCTCCGTAGATCGGAGATTCCTGCTAGGGTGGTAATGGGTAACTAGACTGTCGCTAATTGCTGGGCTCTTGTTCCAGAAGGCTTGGTGGGAGATACATAATGCCTTAAATGCAACTCTCTGTTTCACCAGGAGCCAATGTAGTTTTTTTAATCGGAGCCTGATTGACTGTCTGCGTGGGGTCTGAAGCAGGGTCTAGCTGCACAGTTCTTTACCAGTTGAAGCTTCCGCAAGGTAGATTCGGGGGAGCCCAGGTAAAGGGCGTTATTGAAGTCTGACCGGGATTGAATCAGACCCTGTATTGCTACTTGTTTCGCTTCCATCGGCAGGAGGGGCAGGACTTTCCTCACTGTTCTAAGTAAGCCAAAGCACGTGGCAGACAGCTTGGTGGCTTGGGTGGTGAACGAGAGATTTTTGTCTAACCAGACTCTCAAGCTTTTTACACTTTCCTTCGGGGTTGGAGGGGGACCTAGACAGGGCGGCCAGAGGGAGATGAAAGGCACTGGTGAAGGTGGGCCCAAGAGCATAAGCTCCGTTTTGTCTCCGTTGAGCTTTAAGGAGGAGGCTGTCATCCATTCCTTAACATTCTGTAGGCATTTCATAAGGCCTGTTGTTATGTGCCTGTTACCCTCCTGTGCCAGAGACACCACTAGCTGGGTATCATCTGCGTATGATATGATCTTGATACCGAACGGTTGGACGACCCCAGCCAGTGGTTTCATATATATGTTGAACAACGCAGGGCTCAGAGAGGACCCTTGTGGCACCCCGCAGCTCAGTGATTTGCTGGTTGACACTGTGTCACCATCAAAGATTTGGAATGTTCTGTTGCTCAAGAAGGAATTGAGCCACCTAAGTGCATTTCCTGGTATTCCGATCTTCGATAAACGGTTCTGCAGAGTGGAATAGCTGACCGTGTCGAAGGCCGCACTTAGGTCGAGGAGGATCACTGCCACTGAACCACCTTGATCCAGTATCCTCCGTGACTCTTCGGTGACCGCTAACAGTGCGGTTTCGGTTCCGTGCCTAGGTCTAAACCCTGTCTGAGAAACATCCAGTAACGAGTGGTTTTCAAGAAATTTTATTAACTGGATGTTCATGTGTTTCTCAAGAATTTTGCTTGCCCAGGGGAGCAGAGAGATTGGGCGGTAATTGGCGTGGTCTTCCGGGTCTAAATTGGGCTTTTTAAGCAAAGCCCGTACCATGGCTCTCTTCCATCCTGTGGGCACAGTACATGATGAAATGGAGGAGTTTAACAGCTCCAGTACCACGGGTAGGGTGACCTGGCTAGCCTGCATCATAACATCTGGTGGTGCTGGGTCGAGTGGGGAGCCAGATTTGATTTGCCGGGCCAGGAGGTTAAGGGTATCCAGATCTAAGGGGAGAAAATGTTCTAGGGTAGGTTGGTCTGGGAGAGTTCTGTGTTTCAGTGGTGCCTGGACAGTTGTTATTGGGGTTACATCTACTGTTGGAAAGGAGGAGTAGATCTTGGTAACCTTTTTATGGAAGAAGTCCGCTAGCTCATTACATTGTGCTTGTGTTTTAGCTAAGGATGGAGCTGAGTTATTCACTTTTGTTAGGCTTTTTACCAAGTGGAAAATTTCCTTTGGTTTGGATTTGGCTTCCATAATTTTAGCCGAAAAATAGGCGGTTTGCGCCGTCCTAATCTCGTCTTTATAAGCCTTGATTGCCTCCTTGTATTGGGACTTTTTCTCAGGTAGAAAGTCTAGGCGCCATGCTCTCTCATGTTTCCTACATAAACGTTTTTTTGCTCTTAAGATATCTGAAAACCAAGGGGCTGATTTGTGCAGTCTTTTCGATATGGATTTCTGAAAGGGTAAGGTGGCGTCCAAAGATTTTGCGATCCAACCCTCAAATTCCTGGTTTGCTATGTTGGGGTCTGTAGAGTGGGGTGGGCACGTGGATTCTAAGTTGCTTATCCAAACCTTGGTGGGTAATTTCGCCCAGTTCCTAGTGAATTTGGGTTGGGGGGTGAACCGGGGGGTTTTATCGGTAAACCAGGTGAAAGGTATTAAGTAGTGATCAGTCCAGGGAAGGGCAATGGGTTGACTGACCAGCAGCTCCGTGCAATTGCTAAAAATCGGGTCTAGTAGATGGCCCTTTTCATGAGTGGGGGCTGAGACATGCTGAATTAATTGCAATGCTGCTAGGTCATCTGTTAGTTCCAAAGCAGTGTGGTCTGTGGGGCTGTCAAAGTGAAAATTAAGATCTCCCAGAAGAGTATGGTTGGCTGTTGACATGATGCGATCGGCTATAATGTTCGGGAGAAGTCTATGGAACATTTTTGCCGGCTCTGGGGGGCGATATATCAGGGTGCCTGAGAAAGAAATATTTGAGGAGAAGTCGATAGTGAATGCTAGACTTTCACACTCGGGGATTGCTTCAGAGGTAGTACGACAACGATACTGACCCTTTAGTATGATAGCCAGGCCTCCTCCTCTCCCTTCCGACCGGTCTAGCCTGTGGATTTGATAGCCAGGGGGTAAAGCTGTGACTAGGTACGGCTTAGAGTGGGGGGTGAGCCATGTCTCCGTCAGGAAGATGGCGTCCGGTTTCCGTTCTTCTAACAGCAGGGCAATTTCCGTGCTGTGTTTCGGAAGGGACCTACAGTTCAACAGGTACATACAATATTTCTGGATTGTGTCTGCCGGGATTTTGGTGTTGAGGGGATGTTTACAGGCCGGGCAGCGGGGATGAAGTTTATCTGGTGGGAATCTGTGGGTGCAGCGTGCCACAGCTGCGGTTCCAATGCTGTGGATGTTCGCTGGACTATAGGTCCTTAGCTGGGTGGTATGGAGACCAGGGTTTATGGCCCCGGGTCCCGTATGGTCGCGGACGGGCGCAGACGGGCTTACCTTTGGCGCGCCAGCGGCGCGCCCGCGGCGCGCGTCCGCTGCGCGGTCGTTGGCAGCACATCACTTAAGGTAAGTGGGAGGGGGCGTGGCCGAGCGTCAGTGGGCGTGTCCAGGAGCGAGGGGCTTCCCTGGAATGGCGCCAACACCGCAGAATGCAAGTCTCAAGTTTTTCAGGTACACGTTATCACATACAAGTTTAAAACAACTTTAAAATTGTTAAAAAAGATCACCCGCTCCCGGCTTCCGCCTCAGGAGCACTAACTGTCACCAATACGCGCTGTGCAACGGCGCGATTTGTATAGTGTGGGAGGGGGCATGGCCGAGCGTCAGTGGGCGTGTCCAGGAGCGAGGGGCTTCCCTGGAATGGCGCCAACACCGCAGAATGCAAGTCTCAAGTTTTTCAGGTACACGTTATCACATACAAGTTTAAAACAACTTTAAAATTGTTAAAAAAGATCACCCGCTCCCGGCTTCCGCCTCAGGAGCACTAACTGTCACTATCAGCCCTCTCTTGCCAGCAGGAACCCTCCAGCCATCCGATGCTCTGTCCGGCGATTCTCTTAGTGACAGGCTGTGGGCACAGACGTAGGCAGCACTCTGCAATGCCTGTGGGCAGGATAAATTACGGATTTAGGCACCGGGCGGCAGGAGCCTCACGTTCGTGCGGCCATCTTGCGCGGCGCCAACTAGCGCCCCCCCATGCTTCCAAACTTATTACATTTAAATGCAATGTCAAGTTTGCGAGAGACTGGTCTACTCATTCCATTCAGGGCCACCCACAAGAGAGCTGGTAGGTGGCAGGGACCTTGTAAGTCCCGGAGTGCACAGTAGTGCTACATTTAAAGTTGTAATGAAGAACGCTTCAGTTATTGGAGTCATGGAGGGCAGACGCCTGTCTTTCCTTGATGCATGCAGAGTGGCGGGGTTACGCTGGACTGTCTTTAGGCACTGCTGCTTTGACAAAGTTGACAAACACAATGATCTGCGCTTGAGCAGGCAGTCATGGTGGTTCTTGATTGGTGCACAGCGCTGATGCATGTGGATGCCCAAGAGTGGCTGCTGACACTCTGCAAGGCCCAGGACTGGTTGAGTCAAGTCAGGTGGGGTGAGACTCCAGATTAGCAGTGCCTAATAGTGGTCATTTTTGCAAATGAAATCTTTGATGGCCCTGAGATTTACTGAACAGGGGGTAAGCTAATAAGCCCTTCCAGTTACTAAGGTTACAAAAGGTTGTAGAGAACAGGTCCAGTCCTTCTCACCGCCCAGGTCAGAGTCTGCAGGCAGCAAGCTGAAAGAGCAGAGCAGGTAGCAAAGTGGCAGTTCCGCCTTTAGCCCAGCAATCAGCAGGCAGCAGACCAACATAGCCAAGTAGTTAGCAAAGTGGCAGTCCCTCCTGTAGCACAGCTCCTCTTCTTGGCAGAGTCTGCTTAGGACCCCATAGAGAACGAGTGAGAGGGGGGTCATAGACCCAATACTTATACCCAAATTTGTCCTTGAAGTGGAGGTGACTACAAAGCAAAGACTTTGTGATGCACAAGTCTCCTTTCAGGCCAGCTCTGTCTGCCTGGTGTTATGGGGAGGTAAATCAGTGTTTTGTGTAAGGCAGGCCACTACCTATTCATTGGTATGTGTCAGCACTCCCCTCCCTCTTGCCCAGGAAGAGTCATAAGAATGTAGATGAATGCAAATGCAGCAGAATGTCCAGTAATTGTGGCTGTCTGGAGGGAATGCACAAAGTGTAGCTGCCATCCCACCCCAGACATATATTGGAAACAGACTGTAAGTCAAACAAGAGAGCAAAGAGCAGAGAAATGTCCACTTTCTAAAGTGGCATTTCTAAACTAGTAATATCAGATCCAATTTTACCACTAAAGAGGATTAGTTATTATCAATCTAAAGATATAAAACACAAAGCAGCTTCTCCTCTGTAATCAGGAATTACACTTAAAAGGGGTATTTAAGGATGTCCCAAAGTTAACGTATGAGAGGAGCTGGACTCGAAAACAAACTTGGGTTGTTGTCACTACTAGGACATGTAAAACAAAAAGGTACATGTCCTACCTTCACAGCACCCTGCCATTAGGGCCACCTGGGGCCTACCTTAGGGGTGACTGATATGTAATAAAAGGGGAGTTTAAGGCTTGGCACGTAGTGGGAAATTCCAAGTTAAGGTGGCGGTAAACTGTGCCAACAGGCCCTGCAGTGACTGGCCTGAGTCAGGTTTGAAAGGCTACTTCTGTGGGTGGCACAATCAGTGCTGCTGGTCCACTAGAAGCATTTGTTTTAGAGGCCCTGGGTATATAGTATACCACTTTACTAGGGTCTTATAAGTGAACTAAATATACCAATCATGAATAAACCAACTCTCCCCACATTTTAGATAAGAGCGCATGCACTTTAGCACTGATCAGCAGTGGTAAAATGCTCAGAGTCCTAAAGCCATCAAATACGAAGTCAAAAACAGGAGTTCAGAAAAAAAAAAGTCAGGGGAAAACACACCAAAAGATGCCAGGTCTAACAAACAATATTGCGATCCCTGAAATGGCATTGACTTGATGGAAAGAACATCCAAGCAATGCCAAAGCGTGAAAAACATGACAGTCAATGTCAATTGACTGAAAGCCCAATGTCTCTCTCTATCCTTTTTAAAGTATTCATTACATGTGGTCCTTCAGACACTTAAAGCTGTCTGTAGCTAGACCCTAAAAAATCTTGCTTCCCCTGAACAGAGCAAACATAAATGAGAAAAGACAGGAATACTTATGATAAGCTCAATGGATAGAAATAGAATGATTACTCGAAAATGTATTTGAGTCGGTTTGAAAATAATGTTTTGGGCCTTTGTAGCCAAAGTAATCAGAAATGCTACCAAACATATTCAGGCAAGGAACCTGGAAGCATAAATGGAAAGCATAAATAATGCTAATTTACAGGTAAAAGATAAAACACAGATTAGTTTCGCAAGCGCAGGTAAGGAATATTCCTTGAAGGATCCAGTAACAAATGAAAGGCTTGAAAGCACCTTAATATGGGTTGATGTCTCCTTCCTGGATAAAGCAGTGGGTATATTGAAAGGGCGACTTATTAATATTTAGAAGGGTCAAATTTGCAGTTTAAACCTGCACAGCCAGGCTACTGGTGGCAGGCCTGCAGTCGTGTTTGCATTGTTACTGCAGTGAATGGCACGAGTGCTGCAGCCCACTGGTGACATTGCCCCTGGGTACCTTATACTAGGGACTTAGAGGTAAGATAAATATGCCAATCAGAGCTATTCCAATTTAATCATGCTAAAAGGGGGAGCATGAGCACTTTACCATTGGTTAGCAGAGGGAAAGTGCACTGAGTTCTACGACCAACAATGCATCCATAAATTTCTATGATACCCTCAAAAACGTCTCATTTCAAACAACTGCATTCAGGAAGTTGAGAGCAATAATTCTATTCACAAATCATGCAAAACAGTTTACAGTTGCTGTGGGAAACTGGGTTTTTGATTGAGGGGGTGAAGACCCTTCTCAAGCAACAACCACAGTCCGTGTCAGGGTGAACCACAAAAGTCACTAAATTAACCGGTGCTGAACCCTCTGGTATCTTGGCACAAAATATGTCAGGCTTAACTTAGAGGTACTGTGTTATGTATTTATACAGCACACAAACAGTAATAAAGTGAGAAAACAACACAAGAAAAATTCCACACCAATTTAAAAAAACAGAGTAAATTTTAGAAAATAAAATTAAACCAAAGAAAGGAAATCCTATCAGTGGAACCAGAGTAATTATTTTTTTTAAATTTTAGGTAAAGGATTGAGCTTAAAAAATCAAAGCGTCCACCACGGGTATCGGGTCATGTGAGACCAGTGTAAAGTCAAAAGTTAAGGCCAACCATGGGTCGACTAGAGAAATTGGATTGGGCCCGGTCTCAGCTTACCTTCGGACTTAGAAGAAATTAAAAAAAAGTGTTCCTGAGAAGGTAAAGTTCAGTGGAGCAAGGCAGCTGGTGGTGTCTGAGGATGAGGTGTTGTTATTGGGGAGCCGCTGGACGAAGTTGTGGTGATGTTTTCTACATTGGACTTTGTCACTTTTTTGGAATTTGAAAATCTGCAGTGGGACAAAGCTGCAGTCTATAGCAAAGAGGACTCCATGAGACCTGATATCTCATTCAAGACTTCTTGCTAAACAGGATTTGCTGATGCGGAGAAGAAAATAGTGGGAACTTCCGCAAAAGTAGGTCAACCGGCGATGCACCTCTGGCAGATTGGCAGGCAAATTGGCCGAGTCTTCTGACAGTTCTCAGGCCACAATTTGGTGAAAAATTCCCAGGTTTCATGTTTTGACTGAAGAAGCACCTTCAGCACTACTTCCAAGGGTCCAGTACTGGTCTGGCACAACTTGGGGTGTCAGTACTCACTCCGGTCCGAGGCCAGGTGCGGGGTTCATGGTCTCTGTAGTTTGTTTGACCCTGTTGCTCACACGGGAGGCTAGCCAGCTAGCCTCAGGAGTCAACCTGTGATCAAGCAGAAAGGCAGGCTTCAAGTAGCAGGGCAGTCCTCTGAGGGTACAAGGCAAGCTTCAAGCAGCCGGGCAGTCCTTTGGTAGCATATAGAATAAACAATGTGTTTTCACACGTCCTTCTCCGCTGATTCTGCATGCCTCAGGTAACACACACACAGGGTCCAAGACAGATTGATTTTAAAATGGTGCAGTATTTATTTGCAGACATATTGCGTACTGCAGCAAGATAATCCATAAATTGACTATAAAACTGAGCATAACTGTGGCTATTGTTCTACCTCAAGGAGCAGGCAGATAACTGTATTCAAAGTTAGTTTCACTTCAGCAAATTTAATTGTGGCTTGATTCAGTTAGGCGTTCATCGATTCTTTGGTTTACAATGCTCATATTAGAAGCAGGATTTGAAAGTCACTCTTCCATAAAGTCCTTCTCTGGCACATTCACTGCTTCAAAGCAGTCCGAAGAAAGGCAACGTTTGTGATGAACTTAACTTTAACTAACAAACAATTTGTATTCCCTGTACTGCTGCAGCATAGCAGAGTTTAATATTCGCGAAGAGGGAATCAGTCAATCTGGAGAAAGTAATGTATTTGCAATGCTGGCTTCCGTGTGCCAAAGAAGCATGCTGTATTCAGGGATTCCGGTTTTATGGGTGTTTATTTTGTTGACCTTTTCATCTGCATTGATCTATGTTTATTGTTTCTCAGTTTTATTTGTATCTTTAATGATTTATTGGGCTCTGGAAAAATGTAGTTGCAAGTAATACCCCTTCATTTATTTATCTGTTAAGAGTACACTCAACCTTCAATGTGTTTAGGGTTTTAGTTTATTTCGTAAGTGCTGTAGTAATAGCATATGTGCACATCTGCAGCTATTTAAACATCATAAGGAAATAGTATTCCTTATTTTTATCTCCATAGGCTGTCACTGTGCACTGCTACTGGCTTGGTGGTGAAGAGTGACAGCATGGAGAAAATCTGAAAAGATTTCGGCACTTTTCCATTTTAGTGAATAAATACAGAGGGGAAATATATTGTTTCATCTGCATTTATGTGTAGAAATAAGTAAAAACGGGGAATTGTAACCTTTAATTACATTTAGGGCAAACTAGCCAATTAAAGAAATTTGATCGGTTTAGAGTGGCATTATTAATCAGCAAGCTAATCATCACTTTCCACACAGGCAGTAAATGAATTGTGTTTTTTGCCTTAGAAATACATCACAATTAATGACATTTATAAATCAGTTAGCTGTACAATAACAAATGCTACATTTTGATTGGTTTCTAACCAGTCAATATTTATATGGGATAACCATGGCCAGAAGATGCAGTAACACACATAGCGCTAAGCATTGTTTTGATAGTTTGAACCCCTATTTCTTTTAAGACAACAGGCTGCATTTAAAAATAATATATTGCTTTATTTAAAAAGCAATCACAAACATGGTGGTCTGCTGATCCCAGCAGGCCACCATCCCTGAGATTGTAGCCATCCACAATGGGTCGCAAATTGCGACCTGCATTATGAATATTGATGAGGGCAGGTTCATTTGCGACCCACTGCGAGAATCACCAGCAGTGTCAAACACACTGTTGTACAATGCAGCTTGCGATTTCCTAATAGCGAATCGTGATTCGCTATTAGGGAATCGCAAACATGCGATTTTGTACATCTGGTTCCGTATTTTGCTTTTGCGAATCAGCATTAGGAAGGGTCATGTTTAGGACATCCCTTCCTAAAACCGAATAGCACTGTTATGTATGAATTTGTTTGAGACCAGAATGTGGTCACAAAACATTCATAATTTGCCAACTCCATAGAGGAAGCGGTAACCCATCCGCAAATGGTAAGGGTGAGCCAAGGGACCCCTTCCTCTTTGTGAATGTGGGTGAAAAATTTTTTAAGAGCAGTCAATGGTCCTATGGGCCACTGCCTAGTCTTAAAAAAATGATAAGAAAACTTTTCTTTTTCATTTTTGAAATGCAGCCTGTTTTCCTTTAAGACAAAAAGGCTGCTTTACAAAAAAAGCATTGCTTTATTTAAAATGCAATCACAGAATGGTGGTCTGCTGACCACCATCCCTGTGATTGTACCCATTCCCAATTGGTCGCAAATTGCGACCTGCCTCATTAATATATTGATGAGGCAGGTTCATTTGCTACCCATTTGGGAATCGCTAAATGTGTCCTATACACATTAGTACATTTGTTTTGCGAGTCTCTAATTGCGAGTCCCAAAAAATCAAAGTTCAAAACTCAAAATTCAAATGGTCATATGTCTGGCCCGAAATATCCTATCAAAGTCATAGCTCGCAAATAGCTTTTGCTGTTGTCCACATCCTCCCTTTCAAACATCACAGTAATCACTCTTCTGTAGTTATACTATTTTCTGTACCTACCCTTGACTAGTGTGGCCTGATCACTTAATATTGGCCTGACAGCCTATTTCCAGTGATGGCTTTTTGTTTTAATAACGAGTGCATTCTTGGAGTGTGGTGCTGGTGGGCTTCAATGTATCCAAATGGACCAGACACTTTAATTATTTATTTATTTATTTTGTTATTTATTTGTTTATTATTCGAGATTTTTATATTACACATACTCGGCCACAGAGAATCAAAGTGCTTTGTAAAGGCACCTTACAAGTAGGCAAGTATGCCTCAACATAAGGAATCCCAATGAGCGAATGCAAAGCAAAATCAAAATGAACAATGATGTGGGCTGAAACAAGGGAAAGGTGTACTAATGTCTGGGAAATATGGCAGCTGAGCGACTTACATAGAACACTATACAAGTGCATAAACATAATCAGTATCCTTGGGAATGAAAAGCCATTATGTCTTAAGACGGAGCAACAAGATGAGCTGTAGTATATGTGTGCGTATATATGGTATTTTTATAGCGCACACCTAGAAAAAAGCCATTGGTCAAAGGTAAGCTTAAAGACGGCGAGTAATAGGAGAGGAAGCGGAGTTGTGGACGGTAATGAATTGTGGTGATGATAAAAAGGTGAGCGGGTGTGTAGGACGTATGGCTTGCATTGGACCAGAAAATGGCGAGAAAATAGAAAACACTGCATAGGGATTCAGCAAAGAATTCAGGTAGAGAGGGAGAGGAAAGCAAGAAATAATGGCAAAGAACATTTTCACGTTTTTTTTACCCTAAAGAAAGGTGGAGGTGTGCCAAGCTGGAAACTTAGAATTTCAGAAGTCGGATACAGATTCACATCAAAAGTGGGGCAAATGTTCCAATGCTTTATCTACTATGGGGATTTGTGTAAGGTGTAGAGGTCCACAAACATCGCTCAGCACCACTGAAAGAGAGACGGGGCTGCTGCTTGCACACAAATACACTGCAGCTTTGGGTTACTACAGGGGACTGGGAGGCAGGGGATCCATGTGTTAGTTTTTAAAAAAAGAACATTTAAAATATTCCAGAATACGTCTAATGAGTGCAATGCTCTGATCTCCTACACCATCTTCCCCCGACAAGGCCTAAAGACAACTTTCTCTCCAGCTGAGTTTGTCTCTCAGGACAACACCGAGGTTTCCTCCTCAATGAGTAGCCGCAGGCATATCTATGCTATACTCCTGCTTCCCAAAGGCTTCCCTAAATCAGTCACCGTAGGTATTCAAGCTGTGCAGCCTGCTGACCCCTGCATCATCCATAATGGATTGAGGTAGTTTTCTTCAGCATAGTGGCTCTTAAAGGAGAGCTGGGAGAGGAAGAGCAGGCACATCAATCATAAATGCAGTCTCTGCATGACATGTAAATGCGCCAGTTACTTACCGGTAATCTTTATTACTCCGAGTATTAGCATCCTCACCACATGCTAAACAAAGTGAGCTTCAGCTCCACACCAGAACCCTCCAAAGCAAAAAGTCAGCCTCCCATGCCTCTCAGCCCTTCCCAACATGGCCGACACTTATCACCCCTGCCTTCTATAAGAAGAGAGTCAGCCCATCCCACAGCTTGAAGAACTACCAAGCCCCAAGAACAAATAAAGCAGATAGCACACCAGGGAGGGAGGGATGGGAACTCATGTGGCGAGGTAGACAATATGCGGAGTAATGAAAATTACCGGTAAGTAACCGCAGCATTACCTCCTCATAAGTCTTCCTCCCACATGCTTAACAAAGAGAGCAAATACCCAAGCCAAGAGGCTTCATAGCAACAAAAGAAACCAACGACAAGGAGTAGATGCAACAGAAAGAGGTTTAATCCAGCTTTTAGCAGCAAAACAAATAAAGCAAACCTCATAGTCCTCATGGTAAAATACAACAATCATGAGCTGGAGGAAACAGCCCCGAGAACAGCCTCAGCAAAACTCCCAGCAGGAGGACCACCCAAAACCACCCGGTAGTGCTCCATGAACTTGTGCGGGGAGGCCCAGGTCGCTGCCTGACAGATATCCTTGGTAGAGACACCCTTGAACGAGGTCCAAAACACAGCGAGACCCCTGGTGGAATGACCCTGCACCATGGGGGACAGCTCATACCCCTGCGACTCGCAGGCAAGCAAGATAGCCTGTTTAATCTAACGACTTAAAGTGGAAAGGGAAGGCTTGTGACCAGACCGAGCCAGGCCAAAATTCACAAACAAATTGTCACAACAATAGAAAGCAGCAGTCCGCTCCAAATACACCAAGACTGCCCATCGAACATCAAGTAGAGACAGAGAGGAATCAGAGCCTGACACAGCCACCAGAGAAAAAGAAGGCAAAATCACCTCCCGGGAGCAGTTGACCACAGAAGGGATCTTCGGAAGAAACCTGGGGTCACCGCGTAACACCAGACGATCCGGGAGAACCCACAAGAAAGGAGGGGACTGCAGAAAGGAGCCCAGTTCGCAAATCCTACTAGCCGAGACGATCGCCACCAAGAACACCTCCTTGAAGGTAAGAAACTTCAAATCCACCGAACCCAAGGGTTCAAAGGGAACACCCTGAAGGGCCCGCAAAACCAAACGAAAATCCCAGGATGGAGCAAGGGAAACAGCCAGAGGCCGCTGTAAAAAACAGCTCTGAAGCAAGCGAGCGACAAGAGGATCGAGCCCGTCCAGAACCGAACTGCGAAAGGGCCACAAGGCCGCCAATTTAGCCCGCAGGGTGGAAGGAGCCAGCCCCAGGGAAAAACCCTCAGTGAGAAAATTGAGGACCCTCAAGGGGTCCACAGTCACATGATCAACACCTCTGAGCCCACACCAATGACAGAAGGAGGACCAATGGTGGGAATAAGAAAGCAGAGTAGAAGACCAGCGGAAACCCTGTAGCAAATCCATTACCTCCACCGAACAACCCTGTGCCAGCAAGTTCACCCTCTCAAGAGCCAGGCCTGAAGATGTAGCTGACGCGACACCCCCACCGGCAGTGGTGGGCCCCGTAAGGGATGAGGAAGATCCGGAATCGGCCAGCACTCCTGAACAGCCAGTTCGCACAGCAGTGAAAACCAAGGATGGTGAACCTATCTGGGAACCACCAACAGGACTAATGCCCTCTACTGGTGAATTTTGCATAGGATGCGTGGAAGTAAGAGAAATGGGCAAACTGCATACAGAAGGGAGGACAGCCAATGGAACGACAACACATCCAACCGCCATGCACCCAGGCACAGGGAGAGCACAGAAGCGAGGCAGGAGAGCATTGAACCCATTCGAGAACAAGTCCACTCGCGGAAGCCGAAACCGGGCCAGAATCCACTGGAACACAGAGACCCTGAGAGAGAGGTCAGACATTGGCGGAAACAACTGGCTCAGGCGATCTGCCATGACATTCTTCCCCCCCTGGGAGATACACCGCTCTGAGGGACAAGACAGAAGACTCCGCCCAGGACAGAAGTTCTCGAGTCAGCAGACAAAGGGAGCAAACCCTGCAACCCCCCTGATGATTGATGTACCCCATCACCACCTGATAGTCCATCGGACCAAAACATGCTGACCTTGGAGAGCCAGAGCAAACTTCAGGCACAACAGGTGAATGGCCTCTCAACTGCCGAAAGTTGGGGGAGCAATTCGCCTGAAGCTGATCCACTGTCCTTAAACAGACCAGGAACCCATGATTTCCCCCCAGCACAGGAGACTGGCATTGGTGGTGACCCCTGGGGACGGGAAGACCAGGAAGGGAAAACCCCTGGAAGATGAGCCTCCACTTACCACCAGCCCAGATCGGCATGGACCTGTTGAGATACTACCAATGGGAGGTCGTAATTTCTGGAGCAGGGATCCCATCAGGACAGAAGAGGATTCACCAAGGGGTATAAACCATTGATGAACAGGGGCGGAATTCAGAGCCCGGAGACAACCCAGATCCCTCCATAAGGTTTTCCTCCATTCCAGAGGTAAGAAGGCCATCCCCTAGACCATGTCCAGGCAGCCCCCGATGAACACCAAGTCCTGGGTAGTCAACAGGTGAGACTTCTCGAAGTTGGCCAGGAACCCATGGGTGGAAAGGACTTTGCAGACCCTCTTGACGTGAAGAGTCCCATTAGAAAACAAATAGGAAGAAATCAGCCAGTCATCTAGATAAGGAAAAACCCTGATCCCCTCCCTGTGGAGGATCCCGACCAAAGGGGCCAACACCTTAGCAAAAACCCTAAGGGCAGAGGACAAACCAAAGGGAAGTACCTGGAACTGAAAGCGGCGGCCCCCCTCTCAAAACCGAAGGAACTGCTGCAATGACGGGTGAATGGGCACATGGAAGCAGGCATCCAGAAGGTTCAGCAGAGACTCAATCACCTCCCCCTGAACCAGAAGAAGTAGGATCTCCTGTAAAGAGAGCATTTTGAATTTAACATGGGGAATGAATGAATTAACCTGCTTCAAATCCAGAACAGGACGAAAGTCCCCAGACAGCTTCCTCACCAGAAACAGGATGGAATAAATGCCCCTTCCCCTCTGAGGGGCAGGAACCGGCTGAATAGCCCCTTTTTTAAGTAGGTCCTGAACACTGGCCAACAGGGCCACCTGCTTTTCTGCCGAGGAAGTCAACTGGGTGGCATGGAAAGTGTCCGGAGGAAGGGAGCTGAACAGAATAAGAATCCATCCCGGGCAATCTGTAGGGCCCACTGGTCCGAGACGAAAGATTCCCACACCGTGATGAAATTCCACAGGCGTCCACCCACCGGACCCCCTACAGGAGGGAACTGAAGATAGTCAGGACTTAGAAGCAGGGGAAGAGGAGGCAGGCTGAGACCAGGACTTGTTGAAGAATAGGGTGCCCCGGCCATGACCCCTCCCTCAAAAGGGAAAACTGCCCCTGGGAGGGAGTAGAATTGGAAGTGAAGGTCCGTTTGGGACCAAAAGAAACGGCACATGAGGAACGGATGGGACCCAAAGTTTCCTGTCTTCCACTGACTTCTTCACCATGTCCTCCAGGAAAGCGGCAAACAGTTTGGTACCCGAAAAAGGAATTTTCATCAGGATAGCCTAAAGATTGTTCTGCATCACTTACACCCATGGGGAATTTGGTGCCCCTGAGGCTGTGCCCATTTTTATGATACTCCCTTGAATACAAATAGAAGTGTGCTGAGAGATACAAGGGGCAACAAGCTTTGTGAGACAAAAAATAATAGATATTTGCATATTTATCAGCACACACGTGAGTGTGTTAAAGCTTCTGAAAAATGCACAAAGCACTCCCGAGCTCTGTTTCTGGCTGAGCAGAAGCAGACAAAGGTGCTGTAAGAGTCCTCTGCTGTTAAACTATCTCTCATGTTAAGCATCAGACTCCACTAGGAATGGCTGTCATGTACTAATGACTAGCTGCCGACTTTGGAGCTGGGGAAGCATGTTCGAGTCTCTGCGTCGTTCAACATCCCGTGAATCTGGGCAAATCACTTAATCCCCCAGTGCCTACCAAAAAATTTAACCTGTCCATGTGCAACGTAACTGGTGCCCGTGTAAAGCGCTCTAATACCTTTGGGCCGAGTGTGAGCTATATAAAACTGCAACAAAAACAAGCAGCGAGATGACCCGGTCTGAAGTCACTACAGAGCGCTAGAGGAGCAAAGAAAATACAGAATACAATAAATAATTTAAAAAAACACTGACTGAGCGGCGGACGGCCCAAGGGAGTTTCAGGAAATAAGAAGTGCTATGAATGAAAGTAGGCACTCAACTGGCACTTAGTGGGAAGTTTGACAAAGTACAGCGAACGCAAAGTAAAGTGCAGAAGGGGGCGCTTGAAAAAAAACAACAAAGTAGTTCATAAACAAATAGATACTAACCTACAGTGTAAGGAAACTGTTGTTGGCTGGTGCTCCTAGCATACAGACGGAAGTGATGTATCGGGAGCACCTGCCGATATGGAGCCAGGATACAAAAGCAATAGAGTGTAGATCCAATAGCAAGCAGCAGCTGTTATTACACTACATAGAGTGATTACAGCAGGTCTTGCAGACAGCGCATGTGCTGATGCTTGACCTAAAAAAAACAAGTCAAAACAATTCACACTGTGGAACATCACTGCTTCCTGCCACAGCTTTTGAGTACTAGGAAGCTAGAATGTAAAATTAAATGCTGAAAAAAAGTCAACAACAATTCCAGAGAAACATATGGCGCGTTAATAAGGAGTCAATTGCTGACAAGCAACTTCTGCTCACTAGTCCACTATACACCATACAGTACTGAAATTGTGAAAAATTAATGAAAAGTGAATGCGATGAAAGGAACACTTTCCAAACTCCTTACAGAGGGCCAGGGGGCAAGAAGGAGCTACTGGGTCAACTGTGGGGTGTGAGGCCTTTTACTCCTGATGTCCCAAGGCTCGACTTACTATTGGTCCTGAGAAACTGGGCTAAGTACCCTTCCAGCAGTTGACTCACAGAAGTAGCGTGGGTCAAGCTGCCCAAGGCTTCTTGGTGGGGACGTTGAAGCAGAAGGTGTGAATAAATGCTCAGAAGTCAAAATATGTTCACTAGCAGCAATAAATGATAGCGTAAGTTCCTCAGATCCTTCTCCCAGGTGGGGGCAACAATAGCTCGGGCTCCGTTCCTTGTTCGGACCACGGGCACGCACTGGTCACCACGGTGTCCTCTTCTTGATGACAGCGGAACCAAGCAGCGTTCCGTTTCATCATTGTGGCCCCCTCTGGCAAACCGGATCACTGACCTTACTCCACACATGGGAAATGACCCAATTGGCATGGCAATACAAATTCATTAAAGAGTCCCCCAATGGCATACTGGGTCGCTGACATTACTTTGCACACAGGTTATTGGCCGATGGACACAGCAGCCATGCAATCTTCACAGCGGGCCCCTCTGGCATACAGAGTGGCTGACCTCACTCATCAGATGGACTATGTCCGATCAGTGCAACCACGGCTAACTACATGGTGGCAGCCTCTGGCACACGGGCTTGCCAACTTGAATCTGGTCACTGGCGATGACCTGATTGGTGCAGCAGCCGTCTCCTCACACCTCGCTATGGGAATCCACTCACCAGGATCCCCCACTGAACCTCAGTCCGTCACGCTATTCTTCCTCACAGGGCACACCGATCTTGGCAAGCAGACAGGCACTAGTGCTCCAGGCTCCAGGGGCAGGTGGTCTTAGACTTCTCTGGGTGATGTCCCCTCACCCAGCCAGGTGACTGGTAGATTTTAGCCCTGAGTCCTCATCACAGACAGACGTCTTGCAGAACTCCTCGACATACAGCCTGACTGGCTGTTTGACCACTGACAATTTTGGGGGCGCCAAGATCCCCTTCTTATATTCCATTTCCCGACACCAAATGCGATTTAGGGTCTAAGCCATTGATGTTTGTGTTGGGGGTCTGTTTCCTTTTGAAGGGCACATGCCACTATCCTGCACTTTCTACAGACAGGGTCTCTCATGGCAGGAGCGAATCCAAAGCCTCACCACACAGGCCATGGGAATGTCTGGAGGTTCTCACTGGATGTCTGTAACGGTCATATGTGCATCAAAAGATTACCTCAAGGCCCAGTCCTACTCTTTATGGTTCTTTATTGTTCACTTATCAGTCCCATCTCCTTCCTAAGATGTTTCCAGGCCCCTGTTTAGTGAATCAAAAAGCACTCTTTAAAGTGAAATGAAGTGCCTTGGTCTCCTTCTTCCAGTGTGTGTGTCCCAGCCAGCTCTCAGGAATGCAGCAATCCATAAATGTGTCTGCGGAATTCCTCTACCTCCTCATGCTTCTCCAGACAGCCCTGGGTCTCCAAAAATGGAACCCAGAGTCTTCCACATATTGTACCATTCCGATGCACATGTATACACAACACACACACACAACCACATGTGGGCTGCATAGCTATACATACTAACTTGGTGTAGGCCACGGGTGGCTTAAGCACACAGCAACAGAACTTTACAATGAGTGTACCTGTAGGCCTCCCTCCAGTGGCACAGGTCGAAAGGCCTGTTCACTTCTATTGATCACTACACAGTATGCGGCCACCACCCCCCTCATGCTATTTATCTCCGGGCAAAGGCAGTAGCCTTTCACCATTATGAGTATGGTGCTTTGGGTGCCCCTCCCAGTCCAACAAGACCACAATTCATGAGGCAGGCATAGGTCCTGGTGCACACACATGATTCTAGTTTGCCCATGACAACACAGATCACCAACAGAGATCCAGATATCATTTTAGCAGGGGAGCTCAGGGCAAGTGTGCATGCGCGTCACCCTACAAGGGACTTTTCAGTCCCGACAAACATCAATAAATAAAAGCACTTCATGGGAAATAAAAATGTGGTGCAGAACTTAGACAGTGTAGACTACGAGCCTGAATCACAAAGGTAAATGTAATTTTTAGTGTAAGTTTACATATTTTTGGGTATTTACAAACAGAGCAGTAGCAGTCTCAGCACATACAATATAGGAGAAACCTATCTTTTTTTGTGCGGGGTCTCTGCCATGAGTACTGAGACACCACTGTTTAAAGATACTACTCATAACATTTGTTTGCGAATTGCAAAAACATTGCAAACTTACAGTAATGTGTAAGTTAACCTCTGTGAGTCATGCCCTGCATATTTTATAAATTCCACCAATTGAAGCATGCCCATACCACATAACACATTTGATTGCTGCTCCTCGCCTACTCCTCGCAACAATAGTGATGTGTGGTTTAAAAGGCCAATAAAAGGGAGAAGAAATGGAGAACCTCCTTACAGACCTATCCATTCAAATTATGTCTACTTCAGTCTGAACAAGAGTTCTGCTGCACTGAGGCCACAGGCCAGAAGATTGATAAACCAATTATTAAATAAAGATGGCTTGCTACCTGATTTAGTCTAGCTGATTCAGACTTCAAAACGGGAATATTTTCAACATGGAATTGTCAGGGAAAAGCTTCAGAATGTCCAACCTGGTTGCTTGCTTTATCAACATGTTATGTATTGAATAGAACAAACCATGGTGTGGCTCCTCCTCAGTATTACTTCTGGACTCACTGATGTTATCAGACACCGATTATAATTGACTGACAATTCCAATTTGGATATGAATTGACAAATACCATTAGTGCAAATGTGAACATGCACTGATTATTAGTGTTGGGGCGAATGTGGCAATGCAGCCAAGGCTGTTGAGTGACACGCAAAAGAGTGCACAGACGTAATATCGAGTTTAAAATGTCGACAAACACATATATTGAGCTTTAAATATTGTGATACAGAAATATCAGTAGGAAGGATATCGTGGTCAAGAATATCAACTTGCAGGTAAGAAATATAGTTTTTGTAAATATCAAAGTTGTTTATATCGTTTGCGAAAATATAGTTGTTTAAAATATCAATGTTTTAATCAGTGTTATTGTAATCCTCACACGTCCTCAGGGATGGTTTGATGCTCGAATGGGTCCACCTCTCAATAGCTTCAAGTCTGACAGCTATCACAGCACAGACTATTGAAGTGATTAAGCGGTGGAAGGTAAGGTAGGGATCAGCTGGGAGGGAGATCTGAAGTAAACAGCATACAATTGCTTAATTGACAGCATCAGAGCACTTTCTAATCTATCTCAGTAAAATACCCTTCCCCTCTACTCTATAGTGTAATAGTAATACCTGTAAAGAAAAGATAAGATGCTGCATAGATATTATGGTAACATTGGGTCGCCTCTGTACTAAAGATCTAGTAATGTAGAGGTAGGTACAACTACAAAAGAGGAAAACAATAAAATAAGGAACATAAATATTCTGCAATATCACTTAGGATATACAATACTTTGATCATGTATCTACATACCACTCTATTTGTCAGATGAAGCTTCACAGGGCAGGTGATAGCCATTCAGCTTGCCATTTCACACTGAACCCCTGTTAAAATCATAACACATAGCAAGAAAGAAAAGGTAGCAAATTAGCGTGCTATTATACCAATAGCGTCCATACACAATAAGGTGCCAATCACGATCCAGTAAAAACCGGGTACGAACCGTCGGACGGAGCATATTCTCCATCCGACGCGTACCCGGTCGTCAAAATATACCAACATGGAATTACGATTCGCACGGAAACACCATTTCCGTACGAATCGTACAAAACCCCGACCGACGAAAATAAACATACAAATGCGATCCGGGAAAGCGCCGACCTGACGTCGGGACGCACGCAGCCTGCAATTCATGAACCAGGAATTACGATTCGCACCGACGTAATCCCGCACGGTGAATATTTTCCGGCTGCCAAAAACTGCCGGGAAATCAGGACGACGCGAACAAGGAGTACCAGTACGCGACGGACAGACAGGACGACGCGAACAAGGAGTACCCGTACGCGACGGACAGACATGGACCCGAACCTACGTGTCATCCCGGCCCTCATAGCAGTCGACCTCCTCTACAGGTTACGACGCAGACGCCGCAGAAGGTCAGAACAACAAAGGGAGGGGGGAAAGGGGGGTGTGGCAGGTCCAGGGCAGGCCACAAAACCCCCACCATAGTCACACAGCACACATGCCCTGGACATACCTGACCCTCAGGCCCTGGTCACTACGAGGGGGTGGGGGCGTGTCCAGCTAAGCCAGCGACCGCCACAACGGAAGTTCTTGACGACGCAAACCGGCAACACAACCAGACAGGTACGTCCCGTACCCACGCCTTAAGAGCGTGGGTACGAGTCGTACCATGCCCACACCTACGTCACCCCAACAATGGCGGGACGGCTCGTACCCACGTGGCAAAGGCCTGGGTATGGGCTGCACAAGCATCACATAGCGTGGGGACGGATATGTACGGACCGTACCCCCACCCCGTATGCATGAAGCGTACCCCCAACCTGAGGAAATATGAATTTTGTGATCAGTTATGTCCCCTATCGTAGACCCCAACGGCTCCATGTGCATGCTATAAGTACATGTATGTTCCCTCCTGCTCCAGTTTTGAAGACGCAAATATATGTGTGTCCACCGTCAACATGTCCTCTTTCAGATCCGCCATGAATGGGTCAGATATTCCATTCCTAAGTATGAAAGGCCACCGACTTTATATGGTTCACTTTCCACATTTTACAGATTCAGGCGAGTAGGCCCGAATTCTGTCATCAAGCCTTTTCCTGCCCTCTGCCTCTGAAAGCTCCAGTCTGAGCCCGCATCTGTGACCATGAACTTTGTCTTACTCCCTGCGCGGCTAACGGTGCCTGATCCAGCCTGTCGCCTGCCAAAAACTGTATTTCACCTTCGAGATTATCTCCTTCGCTCCTCATCCGATGCATTCCTGTCTAGTAGTTTAGGTAAACATTCTTCCAGCTCCCGTGCAAAGGGCCAGGCCTCGCTGCCCTCATGCAAGTAATTCATAGCCCCGTTACCATGGAATATTCCTACCCCCTCGCATCTAGTGTAGACACTTAGACGCTTGTACACGCACTAACAGTCAGTATAGTCAGTATAGAATAAGATTCTATCCTAAGAGACCTCTCTTTTTGGATAACACAGTTCTTTAAACATAGGATATTAGATATGATTCGGGATTAGGTTGACATAACCCCAGACTTCTGTCTCCACATGTAGAACTAAATGTCAAGTCCCCTTCACCCTCTCGTTGCACGTCAATCACACGTAATGCGGCTGCGCGCGCATCTCTGCCAACTATTTCTGCTGACATTGCAGGATTCTCTTATGGATCCACCCACTTATGACATCATGTATGATGACGTTTATTAAGTTACGCCCTCTATTAGCTACGTATGCACCTTTTATCAGCTGTTACGCCTCTTGCATCTGTTTTACTGTAATGTATTTTCTATAAAACTGCCTATCTGTCAATAATATATGTTCCTTCCTTCCTGAACTTTCGTGGTGATGGAACAGAAGGCCCACAATTCGAATTGTCTTCCTTTATATAGGAATAAAGCATTTTAAAACCTCTAATACCACGGATTCTGCCTCTTATATTTACTGAGTTATTCTAGACTTTACCACATAAAAAATAGTACCGGTAACGAAATATTTACCACATAAATTGGCGCCCGAATAGGGACACTTTCTCATCTCACGCGCCGGCGGTGCGTTGCAGGCCCGGTCCCCTGCCACAGCTGAACGGACAACAAAAAGGCGTATCTACAGGATTTCCTGTGTCTCCTTCCGGCCAAGCGGGGACGACTGAGGCTGCGATCAACACCCAGACGAGGCGGTGAGAAGTGCGAAGTATCCCGACCAGAGCCTAGCTGAGAGAGCAAGATCCGAGGTATACAGAGACCCGCCAGGTTCCGAAGTTCCGAGTCCAGTCGAGTCCAGTCCAGTCCGGTCCAGTTTCAAGTTCCGTTCCGAGGCCTTCCGTTCCGAGCTACCCGGTGAGTACCATTACCGGGGAGGCATTTAACGTGCACATAGTCTGTGCCGGTCAAGACGGGTTTGGGTACACAAATCCGGTCTGCACTGTTTTAGCAGTGTATCTGTACTGTTTAGCAGTATATATAGTATGTCTTGCATATAAATAAGTATTATCTAGTGTCAGTATAATGTCAGTAACTAGTTTTCTATTAGTTATCATTGTTCGTAAAACTGTTAAGTGTTAGATGTTTTTAAATACGTTCTATATACTGTGGTGTGAATGACTGTTCATTATTGTGTTTTTTGTATAAAGTGTGTTCTAGTAATAAGGTCTAAAGATGCCGCTCTTTTCGAAACTAAGACAGATCAAAACTAGAAAAGGGGTACTCGAAGAAGCTGTTCCCATCCCACCTAGGGACACTCCAGGGTATTTTATGTATCATAAGCATGGCCTAGATGCCGTATTATTTCTTGATTTATGGGTGGATTACACCAAAGAATTACCAGAGAGTCAGAGATGGCCCGCAGCGGGGACCTGGGATGCAGATTGCATCATGCGAGTAGAAGAAGAATTATGGAAAAAGAAAGCCAGACAGTCACAGAAAGATGCCATTGAATTATGGCGTAAAGAATCATATAGACGTACAGAAAAAGCACTTAGACAGGAAGGTAAGGGTAAGGAGAATTCAAATAAAGTCCGAGAAAATCTATTACTTGAGGAAGGTACCCGAGTAAAATCAGAACAAGTAGATAGACAAAGAAACGCCCTTATGAATGGTATGTATCCACTTCTGGCCGAAGGGTTACCTAAGGCTACTCCGGAAATACCAAAAGACTTGCCACCTCCATTGTTTCAGATAAAAGCACATCCCAAGGGGCATCCCAGAACCGCAGAAGATGTTTTCCTTTCCCGCTATTTAGATGACGCAGCTCCCGAGTATGCTAATACCGCACCACATAGACTGCTTGCCGATGATGCTCATCGCCAAGAGCATTCGTCTGTACCTCCGCAACAACACGTTTCGACACACATTCCGACAAACACATCTGTTTCTACAGCTTTTCCCGCAACGACGGTTGCTGTCTCACCCTCAACAAATCCTTTCACGTCCAGCACCCCAGACGGTGCTACAGGAGGTACGACAGACATTTTTTCTACGCCACCCAGAGGAAATAAATTTTCCCTTAGAGAATTAGCACACCAACGTACGCCCAAACTAGCAACTCCCGACATGCTTAAGGAGCTTCTAGTAGATTGTAGATATGATCCTGTACCCGGTAAACGGGACGAAATGCTGCTGTCATCATTACGTATCCGACGAGCTGCAATATATTTAACGAAGTTACCAGGAATGAATACACATTTAGAAAATATATATCACTTTGTCCAGTCAGGGCGAGGTCCTGAAAGTATTAGCAGAGCCATGGAGTACCAGAAAGCGGAGGTACAGGGACAACTGTTACGTTTCCTCATAAACTGTGTAATTAGAAATCAAGACCGGCCTGGGGTAAATCCGGAAGAAATGCAAAAACTTGTCACTTGGGGTCGGAATATATCAGAAGGAAGACATGATAAACAGTTATGTATAGTAGCTATGTACCGAAAGATCCGCAAAGAGGTAGAACGAATACACGAAGAAAGATTAGAGGTAGACGCCGCTGACCTAAACAGAGAGGAGGAGGAGCAAGAATCAGAGCAAGTAGACACGATAGCTTATGTAGGTAAAGGAAGACCCCATAATAATACCAGAGGTTTTAACGACCCAATACGTCCAATACGTCCAGAATATAATAGACATCTTCCAAACCCTATGCTAAATACAAAATCCCCTGAACACCTATTCCAAGCCGCTGATAAATTACTCCGAGATCGAAGGGGGTACCACGTGCTCGATTCCATGGACGAACAAGAATTAGCCAGGTCAGCAGTACAATGGGCTGACAGTCCCGGCGAATACAATGATGATGTACTTGCACACACGTTTCTGAATCTAGACCCATATGAACAGCGTTTAGCTAGTATATACATGATTCAACACCTCCTTATATTATATAAAAGCCAACACTCTGATCCAGGACCCTTACCTGACATATTGACAGAACTACTCACGAACATATGGAGAGGGTCAGGTACTGATTTGATTAAGGAAATTCTAGAATCCCGAAACCAATATTTAAATTTCGTATGTCCAGAACACGTTCCAGTTCCCATTATGGGAAGAAAAATGTATCACATAGATAGACAGAACCCGTTACGCGAAGTGCACCCGATCAGAGGTGCCGGCGATAATTTCACACGCGTGTTTGTGTACACGCCTATAACTAAACTGGAATTATTAGAAATGAAGAAGGTAGTACCCAGTCATGACAAAGATCCAGCAGGTTTCCACCGTGAGAGAAAAGACATGTTACTCATGGGAGAGTATACCTACCCCGATATTATGAAAATATTAAAAGTCCTATTACCCGCAGGTGTTTATGAAAAACTCAAAGAAAAAGAATGGGAGGTAGGAGACCAAAAGATAGATTGGACAGCATTAGAAAACGAAGAGAAGGCCCGAGCTGCAGGAGCAGGGCTTGGGGAAAAGACTACAGCATTAGCAGGATTATTAATACAGGTACTGCCACGTTTATTAACTACGAAAAAGGAAGACTGGGGTGCAATCTCAGCCTGTAAACAAAAACCAGATGAAGACACTAGTGATTTCTATTCCCGATTTGAAAAATGTTTCAGTATAAATAGTGGCATAAAAGCTAGTAGTGAGTCATACCCACATCTGTTTGTGACAAAATTAGTTGAAAATTCTCTGCTACAAGTCAAGAATAGAGTATTGAAATTCGAAAGTACCTGGCAAGGTAATACCCCATCACAGATGCTACAGATGTTACAATATCATCACAATAGAATTAGAGAAGAACAAGAACACGAACAAAGACGTATGAAAGATACAAAAATGAAAATGCTTGTTGCACAGTCAGTTCCAGCCGATAGTCATCAAAAGGGTGATTCCGCAAGTCCTGCAAAAGGGACATGCAATTATTGTAAACAACCAGGTCATTATATACACGATTGTCCAGTCCTGAAACATAATATTGCCACAGGTAGAACGCATGAGAGACCACGTCCACCTAGACAGGATCAGAATCAACAACAAATCCCTCAGAATGCACAACCTAGGTTAGCTCCGCAACAATTAGCTCCGCCACAGGCAGCTTCACAACAGATCGTAGCACCCCCACAAGCGCAGCCTATTGCTGCAACACAAGCGACAACACAACAGATGTATCAGTATGCACAAGCAGATTATCCCGATTATCAGCGATACACATGAGATAGCCTAGAGAGGGAAGTTGGCTTACCCCTTATTGAGGTTCCTGTAGACCAAGAGGGACCTTATGTACATAGTGAACTATTAGGGGAAGACAGAAAGTTTTTACTTGATACAGGGGCAAGCAGAACAACTATAAGACGCAGTGAAGTTCCAGGGGCACCCCTCTCAGGCTCACAGAATATTTCCCTTGGATTCTCAGGAAAACCTATAATTAATGACGTAACACAACCTCTTGCACTCACAGTAGGTCCATTAACACGTACAACAGATTTGTTGCTTACTAAATCATGTCCAGAAAACTTGTTAGGCATAAAAACATTGAAAGCTCTAGGAGCTATTATATGTTGTTCTCCGGAAGGAGTACGACTATTTTTACGTGACTTTAAAGGTCACTACGTATCCAGAGATATGGATCACCGACTGCAGAAGTTACCTACACATTTATGGGCACAAGGCCCCACTGATGTTGGTTGCATGAACATTACACCATATCGAGTTACACTGAAAACAGGAATAGTACTACCACGAATGCGACAATACAAGTTACCACCAGATGCTGTAGTGGCTTTACTGCAAATCATTGACGAGCTCATTGCACAAGGAGTGGTTGTCGAAACTGACTCCAATGTATGTAATTCTCCGATAATTCCGATTCTTAAAAGAACGGATCCAAAAGCACCACCAGTATATCGATTAGTTATTGATCTGCGCGAATTAAATAAATGTATTGTACCACAATACCCTGTGGTCCCAGATATCTCTTCATTACTCACAGCTATTGACTCAGAAGCCACGTTTTTCACTGTAATTGATCTCAAGAATGCTTTCTTTAGTGTCCCAATAGATCCGGAAAGTCAATATTTGTTCGGTTTTAGTTTAAATGGACGAAGTTTTAAATTCACACGCGCACCTCAAGGATTTACAGAAAGCCCCAGCATCTATAGCCAAGCACTGAAACGAGAACTTGACAGTATCCATATGCCAGTTAACACTGCCTTGCTTCAATATGTCGATGATCTGCTGATCACCGCCCGAAGCGAACCTGAATGTGAAACAGCGTCACTGACGGTTTTGAAATTTCTGGCTGACAAGGGGCACAAGGTGTCCCCTTCTAAGCTGCAATTCTGTGTCCAGCGAGTTGTTTACCTTGGACACTCGCTGTCCAAGGAGGGAAGGCAGCTTACACCCGACCGCATCCAGTTAATTGCTAACATGCCCCCACCCAAGACACAAAAGGAGGTGCGGGCTTTTATAGGCCTCACTTCATACTGTAGGCAGTGGATCCCTCAATATGCATTTCTAGCAAAACCACTCATCCAGTTGACAACACAGGAGGCAGCCACATCGACTGTCCTCCCTTGGACTCAAGAACATACACATGCCTTTGAAAGCTTAAAGAAAGCTTTATGCCAAGCACCTGTCCTAGCAACACCATGTTACAGTAAACAGTTTACACTCTTTGTTACAGAACGCGAAGGTACTGCTTTGTCGGTACTCACTCAGGAACAAGCAGGATCACACAAACCATGTGCTTATTTCTCTAGTACATTAGATCCAGTAGCTCAGGCACTTCCAGCGTGCCTGAAATCAGTGGCAGCTACAGCTTTAGCAATCAGACAAAGCGATGCCATAGTGTTAGGACACCAACTGACAGTACAAGTACCACACGCAGTAGAGGTTCTCTTGAACCGCACGCAAACACAACACTTGGCTATAGCAAGAATTACTGGTTACGAATTAACATTGTTTCAGCCACATATAGAAATCAGACGTTGCAATACGTTAAATCCTGCCACACTGTTACCAGTAGGCGGAACAGATCCATTGGCACATGATTGTGTTGAAGTCATTACTATCACGACGAAACCCAGACAAGACTTGACAGATATCCCTTTGACAGATCCAGACTTGACATTGTATGTAGATGGGTCATGTATGAGAACAAGTACAGGAGAGTTAGTGGCCGCTTACGCAGTCACAACAGACACTGAAGTCATTGAAACAAATTGTATTAACACTTTGTCAGCTCAAGCAGCAGAGCTCACCGCTCTGACACAAGCCTGTATTCAAGCCATAAATAAAAAAGTCAACATATACACAGATTCACGTTATGCATTCGGAGTCGTCCATGACTTCGGCGTACTGTGGCGAGAGAGAGGTTATTTAACTTCTCACGGTGCCCACATCCAACATGGACCCCTCATTCAAGCCCTATTAGACGCGATTCATCTACCTACTGCAATATCGATTATGAAATGCAAAGCCCACACAAAAGTTACCGATATCATTTCTCAGGGTAATGACCTAGCTGACAGAACAGCTAAACAGACTGCTCAGAATCAGACTCACACAACTGACATGACAAAGACAATAGTTCCGACACCAACACATTGCATGACAGTTAAGGATCCCGCCCTTGATGTAATTGATATACAGACACACGCTACACCAGAAGAAATAAAGAAATGGACTGAATTAGGAGGGATCCAAACAGATCAAGGATGGATGACGAAGGAAAAATCTATATGGTTTCTTCCCGACTCAATGGTCCAAGTCATCATTAACACTATACATAGTCCAGCGCACCTAGGAGAAAAAGCTATGCTAGACAGCATTCAACACATTTGGTTCAACAAACATTTACGAGCCGCAGCTAAACAAAAAGTTCGTACCTGTATGATATGTTGTCAGTTTAATCCAGGTAAAAGCATCCCCGTAGAACAGGGTGGATTCCAAACTCCCGATCATGCTTTTGAAGTCCTCCAGATGGATTATATCCAGATGGAACGATGTCGAGGATTCAAATATGTTCTCGTAGTTGTCTGTGCTCTTTCCCGTTGGACAGAAGCATACCCGGTTTCAGATTACACTGCCCCGACTACTGCCAAACAGTTAGTTCGAGAATTCTTCTCACGGTACGGTTTACCACGTGTTGTCTATTCAGATAACGGCCAGCCGTTCTCATCCGAACTAATGAAACACGTTTCCCTTCTATTAGGCTATCAATGGAAATTTCACTGTGTCCGACATCCCGAGGCAGCAGGACTCGTAGAACGCCATAATCAAACTCTGAAAATTAGATTGTCCAAAATATGTAGAGAAAAAGGAGTCGATTGGATAGTAGCCTTACCAGTTGCGCTCTTTTACATGAGAATGGTAGCACATTCTCGAACAGGGCTATCCCCGTATGAGGTGATCTTCGGTAGACCACCAAATATGTGGGGGACGCCTATACCTCGCAAAATCACTGACGTTGACTGTAATATGCTGACAGATTACCTGGCTTCCTTGATGTCTGCACTACAATCTTGTCGTTCACAGGTATCCGCAGCTTTTCCCGACAATACTGAGGTGAAGCCCCATGACGTGGTTCCTGGTGACTTGGTTTTGGTCAGGAACTTTGACCGGAAGACCCAACTGGATCCTAGGTGGAAGTCACCGAAGTTAGTTCTACTCACCACAAGGACAGCCGTGAAAATCGAAGGAAGAAAAGGGTGGTTGCACTCGAGTCATATCAAGAAATTTTATGGACTACCACCCAGTATAGAGACTCACCCCTGTATTCCCTCACAGACAGACTCAAAGCTCCCCTTGGTTGAGCAATCAAACTCAGAACTATATAAACTAAAATTGAGGTCCAGTAAGTCAGACAATTTGATTGTTTAAGTCCTCTCCAAGGTGAATCGGTTGAATTTGTCTCTGACATGTATCCTCTGGACCGGAATAGAGAAAGAAATAATCAAATGCTGCTCAAGAAGCAAGCGTATTGTAAATCATTTCGTAGTCATTGTACAGTAACATTATTAATTTTGTTTTTTCTAAGTCTTCTGATCATCATTGTCAGCATACTATTGCACATGTATTACCCTATTCCTAAGCGTGCTTACAATATAACTGCAGAACATTCTTTTAGTGAATTACCTCCACATGAATTGTCTTATAGATTTGCGCTGCGCAACAACACATTCATTAGTATGTTACATCATTCCCATCAAACCAGCAATGCCACAAATTGTTGGATATGTGGCCGACTCCCTCCCTATCAGAACTATAAGGGAGTTTTGCCCCTCTTTCCCTATCCGTTTACACACAATGGCTCCTGTGGAGCATGGTTTAGTTTGATTAATTCCCTGGATTCAAATTCCGCGGTTTATCAAGACAACTGGGTATGGGGCAACCTGAACTTAGTTTTGCTTAAAGTCTGCTACCCTAACAAGGAGGGACTTCCCAAAAGAACAGGAACTGATCTAGAAAATGAAGTATATGGATTAGGTAATTTTACACTTAACCTCATGATCCTGAACGTTGAATCTGAAGCTACACCAATCTTGCCCGCCATGTCAGTATTCCCAGTAAAGGGGGAATTATGTATAAGAAAGAATGGCTCCATACACATGGGCCATAGTAAATGCACCACTGTAATAAAATTCAGTGATCAAGGCAAGTCTACATTTAGAGCTTCTCGTCATTCCTACTTTATATGTGGCCAGACCGCATATATACGTCTACCTTTAGATTGGGATGGTACCTGTTACATAGCATTCCTTCTACCACCTGTTTTCCTAGCTCCTCCTGATTATCATAGAAATACCCATTTAGTACACAATAGACAGCAGAGAGATCTCCCAATTGTCGATTACACTGAAACAGCATGGGAGAAATACACAGATTTCAATAAAGGTTTCTTTCCCTATATAGGTACAGTCACTAATAGTAAGTTGATACGTAGATTAACCAGAACCCTTGAAGCCGTAGTGAACTAAACTATTTCCGCCTTAGGCAATTTAACAGAAGAGCAGTCTGCTATGCGGATTGTTGTGCTCCAAAATCGTCTTGTCCTTGACGTCATCCTGGCCGATAGGGGCGGAGCTTGTAGGGTCATCGGATCAAGTTGCTGCATTTTCATCCCAGAAAATTCGCCATCAGTATATAAAGCCATAACTCGCCTTCACAAGATTGTAAGCCAGATACACCAGAGTCCAGGCACCTGGACTTGGTCCGGTTGGTTCTGAGGCGTGTTATCAGCCTGGGGATGGAGAATCCTATCCTTTCTAGGTATTGGCTTTCTCATACTATTCAGTTGCTGCTTATGTCTACAATGTGGGCCAGCGATTTGTGGTCTGTGTGCCACCTCGTGTATCCCACATCCAAGTATTCGTTCGAGATCCCGGAAGAAGAAAGAAGAACAAATGATGCTATATGAACAGATCGATGGATTGATGAAGATCGATATCTCCTAAGGGTCCGAAGGGGACAAGGAGGGAATGAGGAAATATGAATTTTGTGATCAGTTATGTCCCCTATCGTAGACCCCAACGGCTCCATGTGCATGCTATAAGTACATGTATGTTCCCTCCTGCTCCAGTTTTGAAGACGCAAATATATGTGTGTCCACCGTCAACATGTCCTCTTTCAGATCCGCCATGAATGGGTCAGATATTCCATTCCTAAGTATGAAAGGCCACCGACTTTATATGGTTCACTTTCCACATTTTACAGATTCAGGCGAGTAGGCCCGAATTCTGTCATCAAGCCTTTTCCTGCCCTCTGCCTCTGAAAGCTCCAGTCTGAGCCCGCATCTGTGACCATGAACTTTGTCTTACTCCCTGCGCGGCTAACGGTGCCTGATCCAGCCTGTCGCCTGCCAAAAACTGTATTTCACCTTCGAGATTATCTCCTTCGCTCCTCATCCGATGCATTCCTGTCTAGTAGTTTAGGTAAACATTCTTCCAGCTCCCGTGCAAAGGGCCAGGCCTCGCTGCCCTCATGCAAGTAATTCATAGCCCCGTTACCATGGAATATTCCTACCCCCTCGCATCTAGTGTAGACACTTAGACGCTTGTACACGCACTAACAGTCAGTATAGTCAGTATAGAATAAGATTCTATCCTAAGAGACCTCTCTTTTTGGATAACACAGTTCTTTAAACATAGGATATTAGATATGATTCGGGATTAGGTTGACATAACCCCAGACTTCTGTCTCCACATGTAGAACTAAATGTCAAGTCCCCTTCACCCTCTCGTTGCACGTCAATCACACGTCATGCGGCTGCGCGCGCATCTCTGCCAACTATTTCTGCTGACATTGCAGGATTCTCTTATGGATCCACCCACTTATGACATCATGTATGATGACGTTTATTAAGTTACGCCCTCTATTAGCTACGTATGCACCTTTTATCAGCTGTTACGCCTCTTGCATCTGTTTTACTGTAATGTATTTTCTATAAAACTGCCTATCTGTCAATAATATATGTTCCTTCCTTCCTGAACTTTCGTGGTGATGGAACAGAAGGCCCACAATTCGAATTGTCTTCCTTTATATAGGAATAAAGCATTTTAAAACCTCTAATACCACGGATTCTGCCTCTTATATTTATTGAGTTATTCTAGACTTTACCACATAAAAAATAGTACCGGTAACGAAATATTTACCACAAACCCCAACAGTGTAAGTACGACACGTACCCCCACCCGCGTATGCAAGGAGCGTACCCCCATGCCAACAGTGTAAGTACGACACGTACCCCCACCCGCGTATGCAAGGAGCGTACCCCCATGCCAACAGTGTAAGTACGACACGTACCCCCACCCGCGTATGCACGGAGCGTACCCCCCATGCCAACAGTGTAAGTACGACACGTACCCCCACCCGCGTATGCAAGGAGCTTACCCTCATGCCAACAGTGTAAGTACGACACGTACCCCCACCCGCGTATGCAAGGAGCGTACCCCCCATGCCAACAGTGTAAGTACAACACGTACCCCCACCCGCGTATGCAAGGAGCGTACCCCCATGCCAACAGTGTAAGTACGACCCGTACCCTCACCCGCGTACGTATGGAGCATACCCCCACACCAACGGTGTAAGTACGACCCGTACCCTCACCCGCGGACGCATGGAGCGTACCCCCACCCCAACTGTGTATGTACGACACGTACCCCCACCTCGTATGCATGGAGCGTACCCCCATGCCAACAGTGTAAGTATGACACGTACCCCCACCCGCGTATGCAAGGAGCGTACCCCCCATGCCAACAGTGTAAGTACGACACGTACCCCCACCCGCGTATGCAAGGAGCGTACCCCCACCCCAACAGTGTAAGTACGACCCGTACCCCCACCCGCGTACGTATGGAGCGTACCCCCACCCCAACAGTGTAAGTACGACCCATACCCTCACCCGCGGACGCATGGAGCGTACCCCCACCCCAACCGTGTATGTACGACACGTACCCCCACCTCGTATGCATGGAGCGTACCCCCCATGCCAACAGTGTAAGTACGACAGGTACCCCCACCCGCGTATGCAAGGAGCGTACCCCCCATGCCAACAGTGTAAGTACGACACGTACCCCCACCCGCGTATGCAATGAGCGTACCCCCCATGCCAACAGTGTAAGTACGACACGTACCCCCACCCGCGTATGCAAGGAGCGTACCCCCATGCCAACAGTGTAAGTACAACACGTACCCCCACCCTCGTATGCAAGGAGCGTACCCCCATGCCAACAGTGTAAGTACGACACGTACCCCCACCCGCGTATGCAAGGAGCGTACCCCCATGCCAACAGTGTAAGTACGACACGTACCCCCACCCGCGTATGCACGGAGCGTACCCCCCATGCCAACAGTGTAAGTACGACACGTACCCCCACCCGCGTATGCAAGGAGCTTACCCTCATGCCAACAGTGTAAGTACAACACGTACCCCCACCCGCGTATGCAAGGAGCGTACCCCCCATGCCAACAGTGTAAGTACAACACGTACCCCCACCCGCGTATGCAAGGAGCGTACCCCCATGCCAACAGTGTAAGTACGACCCGTACCCTCACCCGCGTACGTATGGAGCGTACCCCCACCCCAACGGTGTAAGTACGACCCGTACCCTCACCCGCGGACGCATGGAGCGTACCCCCACCCCAACTGTGTATGTACGACACGTACCCCCACCTCGTATGCATGGAGCGTACCCCCATGCCAACAGTGTAAGTATGACACGTACCCCCACCCGCGTATGCAAGGAGCGTACCCCCCATGCCAACAGTGTAAGTACGACACGTACCCCCACCCGCGTATGCAAGGAGCGTACCCCCACCCCAACAGTGTAAGTACGACCCGTACCCCCACCCGCGTACGTATGGAGCGTACCCCCACCCCAACAGTGTAAGTACGACCCGTACCCTCACCCGCGGACGCATGGAGCGTACCCCCACCCCAACCGTGTATGTACGACACGTACCCCCACCTCGTATGCATGGAGCGTACCCCCCATGCCAACAGTGTAAGTACGACAGGTACCCCCACCCGCGTATGAAAGGAGCGTACCCCCCATGCCAACAGTGTAAGTACGACACGTACCCCCACCCGCGTATGCAATGAGCGTACCCCCCATGCCAACAGTGTAAGTACGACACGTACCCCCACCCGCGTATGCAAGGAGCGTACCCCCATGCCAACAGTGTAAGTACAACACGTACCCCCACCCTCGTATGCAAGGAGCGTACCCCCATGCCAACAGTGTAAGTACGACACGTACCCCCACCCGCGTATGCAAGGAGCGTACCCCCACCCCAACAGTGTAAGTACGACCGGTACCCCTACCCGCGTACGTATGGAGCGTACCCCCCACCCCAACAGTGTAAGTACGACCCGTACCCCCATGGAGCGAACCCACACACGTGTATGGACAAAGCGTACATATAGTTAAATAGGAGGGGTGTGTGCAGAGTCCTCCCAGCAGTGCCCAGACATAGGAGGGTTGGGTGCCTATCACTCCCAGCAGTGCCCAGACACAGGAGGGGTGTGTGCAGAGTCCTCCCAGCAGTGCCCAGAGGCAGGAGGGGTGGGTGCCTATCACTCCCAGCAGTGCCCAGACACAGGAGGGGTGTGTGCAGAGTCCTCCCAGCAGTGCCCAGAGACAGGAGGGGTGGGTGCCTATCACTCCCAGCAGTGCCCAGAGACAGGAGGGGTGTGTGCAGAGTCCTCCCAGCAGTGCCCAGAGACAGGAGGGGTGTGTGCAGAGTCCTCCCAGCAGTGCCCAGAGACAGGAGGGGTGGGTGCCTATCACTCCCAGCAGTGCCCAGAGTCAGGAGGGGTGGGTGCAGAGTCCTCCCAGCAGTGCCCAGAGACAGGAGGGGTGTGTGCAGAGTCCTCCCAGCAGTGCCCAGAGACAGAAGGGGTGTGTGCAGAGTCCTCCCAGCAGTGCCCAGAGACAGGAGGGGTGTGTGCAGAGTCCTCCCAGCAGTGCCCAGACACAGGAGGGGTGTGTGCCTATCACTCCCAGCAGTGCCCAGATACAGGAGGGGTGTGTGCAGAGTCCTCCCAGCAGTGCCCAGAGACAGGAGAGGTGTGTGCAGAGGCCTCCCAGCAGTGCCCAGAGACAGGAGGGGTGTGTGCAGAGTCCTCCCAGCAGTGCCCAGAGACAGGAGGGGTGTGTGCAGAGGCCTCCCAGCAGTGCCCAGAGACAGGAGTGGTGTGTGCAGAGTCCTCCCAGCAGTGCCCAGAGACAGGAGGGGTGTGTGCAGAGTCCTCCCAGCAGTGCCCAGAGACAGGAGGGGTGGGTGCCTATCACTCCCAGCAGTGCCCAGAGACAGGAGTGGTGTGTGCAGAGTCCTCCCAGCAGTGCCCGGAGACAGGAGGGGTGGGTGCCTATCACTCCCAGCAGTGCCCAGACACAGGAGTGGTGGGTGCCTATCACTCCCAGCAGTGCCCAGAGACAGGAGGGGTGGGTGCCTATCACTCCCAGCAGTGCCCAGAGTCAGGAAGGGGTGGGTGCAGAGTCCTCCCAGCAGTGCCCAGAGACAGGAGGGGTGTGTGCAGAGTCCTCCCAGCAGTGCCCAGTCACAAGAGGGGTGTGTGCCTAACACTCACAGCAGTGCCCATGGAACGCAAAGGGTGGAGTAGCCACAGATACCATGCCCACAAATTTCAGACAGGAGTGGTGTGTGCAGAGTCCTCCCAGCAGTGCCCAGAGACAGGAGGGGTGTGTGCAGAGTCCTCCCAGCAGGAGGGGTGGGTGCCTATCACTCCCAGCAGTGCCCAGAGACAGGAGTGGTGTGTGCAGAGTCCTCCCAGCAGTGCCCAGAGACAGGAGGGGTGGGTGCCTATCACTCCCAGCAGTGCCCAGACACAGGAGGGGTGGGTGCCTATCACTCCCAGCAGTGCCCAGAGACAGGAGGGGTGGGTGCCTATCACTCCCAGCAGTGCCCAGAGTCAGGAGGGGTGGGTGCAGAGTCCTCCCAGCAGTGCCCAGAGACAGTAGGGGTTTGTGAAGAGTCCTCCCAGCAGTGCCCAGTCACAAGAGGGGTGTGTGCCTAACACTCACAGCAGTGCCCATGGAACGCAAACGGTGGAGTAGCCACAGATACCATGCCAACAAATTTCAGTCAGGTGCACAAAGACCCTGCAGTACATGTACCACATGTGTGCGAGGCTGGGAGTATACGCATGCATAGCGCAGAAAAGAAAACATGTACACATGAAGTCATGTCAATAGTCCATATAGAAAAGTACAATGACTACCAAGAATGCCACGAATGATGCAGGTGGAGACATCGCTCAGCATGCATGTGCAAAGTAGAAGGAGTCCGTCACACACCCAGCTAATGTACACACAGCTCTGCACAAAATATTGGGAACACCCTGCAGGGAAGATGGCAGGGTACACAGAGGAAGGAATACACCTTTGGACAATTTCACCATGCAGCAACTGCTTACATGAACAGAGAAACCTAGCTAACACCGTGTGATGGCACACAGATCCCAGGGTCCCCCCTATGACCAGCACACTACTACATTTCCCACACAACCAACACATGATCACCACCCAAAATCATGTAGCAGCCCCACCAACAGCAATATCAGAAAAGCAGTCGTGTTCAAAGGAAACAAAAATGGCTTTAATCAGCAATATCACAAATTGTATGTCCGTAGAAAGTTCAATATTTACAAAGCCCATTGGGCAGTCCAGAAGTCACAGCTGGAACGGGGGACACAGTGGGATGCGTGTCCCCTAGCTTGCCTGCACAGTTACATTCCGTCGTCTTCCACAGGGGTGAGGGCATCATGTGGGGGGGAAGAAACAGGCACCGCAGGGACAGGAGGGTGAAGGGTAGGCGTCGTGGGTGCAGGGATGGAGGACTCCACCACAGGGGGTGGGGCAGGGCCAAAGGTGGAGGCCAGGATCTCGCTGCACACCTTAGCAAGGTCCTCCAGGGAATCCCCTGCACCCGAAGGAACCACAGGCCCCAAGGAGGGACCCAAAGTTTCCTGTCTTCCACTGACTTCTTCACCATGTCCTCCAGGAAAGCGCCAAACAGTTTGGTACCCGAAAAAGGAATTTTCATCAGGATAGCCTAAAGATTGTTCTGCATCACTTACACCCATGGGGAATTTGGTGCCCCTGAGGATGTGCCCATTTTTATGATACTCCCTTGAATACAAATAGAAGTGTGCTGAGAGATACAAGGGGCAACAAGCTTTGTGAGACAAAAAATAATAGATATTTGCATATTTATCAGCACACACGTGAGTGTGTTAAAGCTTCTGAAAAATGCACAAAGCACTCCCGAGCTCTGTTTCTGGCTGAGCAGAAGCAGACAAAGGTGCTGTAAGAGTCCTCTGCTGTTAAACTATATCTCATGTTAAGCATCAGACTCCACTAGGAATGGCTGTCATGTACTAATGACTAGCTGCCGACTTTGGAGCTGGGGAAGCATGTTCGAGTCTCTGCGTCGTTCAACATCCCGTGAATCTGGGCAAATGACTTAATCCCCCAGTGCCTACCAAAAAATGTAACCTGTCCATGTGCAACGTAACTGGTGCCCGTGTAAAGCGCTCTAATACCTTTGGGCCGAGTGTGAGCTATATAAAACTGCAACAAAAACAAGCAGCGAGATTACCCGGTCTGAAGTCACTACAGAGCGCTAGAGGAGCAAAGAAAATACAGAATACAATAAATAATTTAAAAAAACACTGACTGAGCGGCGGACGGCCCAAGGGAGTTTCAGGAAATAAGAAGTGCTATGAATGAAAGTAGGCACTCAACTGGCACTTAGTGGGAAGTTTGACAAAGTACAGCGAACGCAAAGTAAAGTGCAGAAGGGGGCGCTTGAAAAAAAACAACAAAGTAGTTCATAAACAAATAGATACTAACCTACAGTGTAAGGAAACTGTTGTTGGCTGGTGCTCCTAGCATACAGACGGAAGTGATGTATCGGGAGCACCTGCCGATATGGAGCCAGGATACAAAAGCAATAGAGTGTAGATCCAATAGCAAGCAGCAGCTGTTATTACACTACATAGAGTGATTACAGCAGGTCTTGCAGACAGCGCATGTGCTGATGCTTGACCTAAAAAAAACAAGTCAAAACAATTCACACTGTGGAACATCACTGCTTCCTGCCACAGCTTTTGAGTACTAGGAAGCTAGAATGTAAAATTAAATGCTGAAAAAAAGTCAACAACAATTCCAGAGAAACATATGGCGCGTTAATAAGGAGTCAATTGCTGACAAGCAACTTCTGCTCACTAGTCCACTATACACCATACAGTACTGAAATTGTGAAAAATTAATGAAAAGTGAATGCGATGAAAGGAACACTTTCCAAACTCCTTACAGAGGGCCAGGGGGCAAGAAGGAGCTACTGGGTCAACTGTGGGGTGTGAGGCCTTTTACTCCTGATGTCCCAAGGCTCGACTTACTATTGGTCCTGAGAAACTGGGCTAAGTACCCTTCCAGCAGTTGACTCACAGAAGTAGCGTGGGTCAAGCTGCCCAAGGCTTCTTGGTGGGGACGTTGAAGCAGAAGGTGTGAATAAATGCTCAGAAGTCAAAATATGTTCACTAGCAGCAATAAATGATAGCGTAAGTTCCTCAGATCCTTCTCCCAGGTGGGGGCAACAATAGCTCGGGCTCCGTTCCTTGTTCGGACCACGGGCACGCACTGGTCACCACGGTGTCCTCTTCTTGATGACAGCGGAACCAAGCAGCGTTCCGTTTCATCATTGTGGCCCCCTCTGGCAAACCGGATCACTGACCTTACTCCACACATGGGAAATGACCCAATTGGCATGGCAATACAAATTCATTAAAGAGTCCCCCAATGGCATACTGGGTCACTGACATTACTTTGCACACAGGTTATTGGCCGATGGACACAGCAGCCATGCAATCTTCACAGCGGGCCCCTCTGGCATACAGAGTGGCTGACCTCACTCATCAGATGGACTATGTCCGATCAGTGCAACCACGGCTAACTACATGGTGGCAGCCTCTGGCACACGGGCTTGCCAACTTGAATCTGTACACTGGCGATGACCTGATTGGTGCAGCAGCCGTCTCCTCACACCTCGCTATGGGAATCCACTCACTAGGATCCCCCACTGAACCTCAGTCCGTCACGCTATTCTTCCTCACAGGGCACACCGATCTTGGCAAGCAGACAGGCACTAGTGCTCCAGGCTCCAGGGGCAGGTGGTCTTAGACTTCTCTGGGTGATGTCCCCTCACCCAGCCAGGTGACTGGTAGATTTTAGCCCTGAGTCCTCATCACAGACAGACGTCTTGCAGAACTCCTCGACATACAGCCTGACTGGCTGTTTGACCACTGACAATTTTGGGGGCGCCAAGATCCCCTTCTTATATTCCATTTCCCGACACCAAATGCGATTTAGGGTCTAAGCCATTGATGTTTGTGTTGGGGGTCTGTTTCCTTTTGAAGGGCACATGCCACTATCCTGCACTTTCTACAGACAGGGGTCTCTCATGGCAGGAGCGAATCCAAAGCCTCACCACACAGGCCATGGGAATGTCTGGAGGTTCTCACTGGATGTCTGTAACGGTCATATGTGCATCAAAAGATTACCTCAAGGCCCAGTCCTACTCTTTATGGTTCTTTATTGTTCACTTATCAGTCCCATCTCCTTCCTAAGATGTTTCCAGGCCCCTTTTTAGTGAATCAAAAAGCACTCTTTAAAGTGAAATGAAGTGCCTTGGTCTCCTTCCTCCAGTGTGTGTGTCCCAGCCAGCTCTCAGGAATGCAGCAATCCATAAATGTGTCTGCGGAATTCCTCTACCTCCTCATGCTTCTCCAGACAGCCCTGGGTCTCCAAAAATGGAACCCAGAGTCTTCCACATATTGTACCATTCCGATGCACATGTATACACAACACACACACACAACCACATGTGGGCTGCATAGCTATACATACTAACTTGGTGTAGGCCACGGGTAGCTTAAGCACACAGCAACAGAACTTTACAATGAGTGTACCTGTAGGCCTCCCTCCAGTGGCACAGGTAGAAAGGCCTGTTCACTTCTATTGATCACTACACAGTATGCGGCCACCACCCCCCTCATGCTATTTATCTCCGGGCAAAGGCAGTAGCCTTTCACCATTATGAGTATGGTGCTTTGGGTGCCCCTCCCAGTCCAACAAGACCACAATTCATGAGGCAGGCATAGGTCCTGGTGCACACACATGATTCTAGTTTGCCCATGACAACACAGATCACCAACAGAGATCCAGATATCATTTTAGCAGGGGAGCTCAGGGCAAGTGTGCATGCGCGTCACCCTACAAGGGACTTTTCAGTCCCAACAAACATCAATAAATAAAAGCACTTCATGGGAAATAAAAATGTGGTGCAGAACTTAGACAGTGTAGACTACGAGCCTGAATCACAAAGGTAAATGTAATTTTTAGTGTAAGTTTACATATTTTTGGGTATTTACAAACAGAGCAGTATCAGTCTCAGCACATACAATGATAGGAGAAACCTATCTTTTTTTGTGCGGGGTCTCTGCCATGAGTACTGAGACACCACTGTTTAAAGATACTACTCATAACATTTGTTTGCGAATTGCAAAAACATTGCAAACTTACAGTAATGTGTAAGTTAACCTCTGTGAGTCATGCCCTGCATATTTTATAAATTCCACCAATTGAAGCATGCGCATACCACATAACACATTTGATTGCTGCTCCTCACCTACTCCTCGCAACAATAGTGATGTGTGGTTTAAAAGGCCAATAAAAGGGAGAAGAAATGGAGAACCTCCTTACAGACCTATCCATTCAAATTATGTCTACTTCAGTCTGAACAAGAGTTCTGCTGCACTGAGGCCACAGGCCAGAAGATTGATAAACCAATTATTAAATAAAGATGGCTTGCTACCTGATTTAGTCTAGCTGATTCAGACTTCAAAACGGGAATATTTTCAACATGGAATTGTCAGGGAAAAGCTTCAGAATGTCCGACCTGGTTTCTTGCTTTATCAACATGTTATGTATTGAATAGAACAAACCATGGTGTGGCTCCTCCTCAGTATTACTTCTGGACTCACTGATGTTATCAGACACCGATTATAATTGACTGACAATTCCAATTTGGATATGAATTGAGAAATACCATTAGTGCAAATGTGAACATGCACTGATTATTAGTGTTGGGGCGAATGTGGCAATGCAGCCAAGGCTGTTGAGTGACACGCAAAAGAGTGCACAGACGTAATATCGAGTTTAAAATGTCGACAAACACATATATTGAGCTTTAAATATTGTGATACAGAAATATCAGTAGGAAGGATATCGTGGTCAAGAATATCAACTTGCAGGTAAGAAATATCGTTTTTGTAAATATCAAAGTTGTTTATATCGTTTGCGAAAATATAGTTGTTTAAAATATCAATGTTTTAATCAGTGTTATTGTAATCCTCACACGTCCTCAGGGATGGTTTGATGCTCGAATGGGTCCACCTCTCAATAGCTTCAAGTCTGACAGCTATCACAGCACAGACTATTGAAGTGATTAAGCGGTGGAAGGTAAGGTAGGGATCAGCTGGGAGGGAGATCTGAAATAAACAGCATACAATTACTTAATTGACAGCATCAGAGCACTTTCTAATCTATCTCAGTAAAATACCCTTCCCCTCTACTCTATAGTGTAATAGTAATACCTGTAAAGAAAAGATAAGATGCTGCATAGATATTATGGTAACATTGGGTCGCCTCTGTACTAAAGATCTAGTAATGTAGAGGTAGGTACAACTACAAAAGAGGAAAACAATAAAATAAGGAACATAAATATTCTGCAATATCACTTAGGATATACAATACTTTGATCATGTATCTACATACCACTCTATTTGTCAGATGAAGCTTCACAGGGCAGGTGATAGCCATTCAGCTTGCCATTTCACACTGAACCCCTGTTAAAATCATAACACATAGCAAGAAAGAAAAGGTAGCAAATTAGCGTGCTATTATACCAATAGCGTCCATACACAATAAGGTGCCAATCACGATCCTGTAAAAACCGGGTACGAACCGTCGGACGGAGCATATTCTCCGTCCGACGCGTACCCGGTCGTCAAAATATACCAACATGGAATTACGATTCGCACGGAAACACCATTTCCGTACGAATCGTACAAAACCCCGACCGACGTAAATAAACATACAAATGCGATCCGGGAAAGCGCCGACCTGACGTCGGGACGCACGCAGCCTGCAATTCACGAACCAGGAATTACGATTCGCACCGACGTCATCCCGCACGGTGAATATTTTCCGGCTGCCAAAAACTGCCGGGAAATCAGGACGATGCGAACAAGGAGTAGAAGTACGCGACGGACAGACAGGACGACGCGAACAAGGAGTACCCGTATGCGACGGACAGACATGGACCCGAACCTACGTGTCATCCCGGCCCTCATAGCAGTCGACCTCCTCTACAGGTTACGACGCAGACGCCGCAGAAGGTCAGAACAACAAAGGGAGAGGGGAAAGGGGGGGGTGGCAGGTCCAGGGCAGGCCACAAAACCCCCACCATAGTCACACAGCACACATGCCCTGGACATACCTGACCCTCAGGCCCTGGTCACTACGAGGGGGTGGGGGCGTGTCCAGCTAAGCCAGCGACCGCCACAACGGAAGTTCTTGACGACGCGAACCGGCAACACAACCAGACAGGTACGTCCCGTACCCACGCCTTAAGAGTGTGGGTACGAGTCGTACCATGCCCACACCTACGTCACCCCAACAATGGCGGGACGGCTCGTACCCACGTGGCAAAGGCCTGGGTACGGGCCGCACAAGCATCACATAGCGTGGGGACGGATATGTACGGACCGTACCCCCACCCCGTATGCATGGAGCGTACCCCCAACCCAAACAGTGTAAGTATGACACGTACCCCCACCCGCGTATGCAAGGAGCGTACCCCCATGCCAACAGTGTAAGTACGACACGTACCCCCACCCGTGTATGCAAGGAGCGTACCCCCCATGCCAACAGTGTAAGTACGACACGTACCCCCACCCGCGTATGCAAGGAGCGTACCCCCCATGCCAACAGTGTAAGTACGACACGTACCCCCACCCGCGTATGCAAGGAGCGTACCCCCATGCCAACAGTGTAAGTACGACACGTACCCCCACCCGCGTATGCAAGGAGCGTACCCCCCATGCCAACAGTGTAAGTACAACACGTACCCCCACCCGCGTATGCAAGGAGCGTACCCCCATGCCAACAGTGTAAGTACGACCCGTACCCTCACCCGCGTACGTATGGAGCGTACCCCCACCCCAACAGTGTAAGTACGACCCGTACCCTCACCCGCGGACGCATGGAGCGTACCCCCACCCCAACCGTGTATGTACGACACGTACCCCCACCTCGTATGCATGGAGCGTACCCCCCATGCCAACAGCGTAAGTACGACACATACCCCCACCCGCGTATGCAAGGAGCGTACCCCCCATGCCACCAGTGTAAGTACGACACGTACCCCCACCCGCGTATGCAAGGAGCGTACCCCCCATGCCAACAGTGTAAGTACGACACGTACCCCTACCCGCGTATGCAAGGAGCGTACCCCCACCCCAACAGTGTAAGTACGACCCGTACCCCCACTCGCGTACGTATGGAGCGTACCCCCACCCCAACAGTGTAAGTACGACCCGTACCCTCACCCGCGGATGCATGGAGCGTAACCCCACCCCAACCGTGTATGTACGACACGTACCCCCACCTCATATGCATGGAGCGTACCCCCCATGCCAACAGTGTAAGTACGACACGTACCCCCACCCGCGTATGCAAGGAGCGTACCCCCCATGGCAACAGTGTAAGTATGACACGTACCCCCACCCGTGTATGCAATGAGCGTACCCCCCATGCCAACAGTGTAAGTACAACACGTACCCCCACCCGCGTATGCAAGGAGCGTACCCCCATGCCAACAGTGTAAGTACGACACGTACCCCCACCCCCGTATGCAAGGAGTGTACCCCCACCCCAACAGTGTAAGTACGACCCGTACCCCCACCCGCGTACGTATGGAGCGTACCCCCCACCCCAACAGTGTAAGTACGACCCGTACCCCCATGGAGTGAACCCACACACGTGTATGGACAAAGCGTACATATAGTTAAATAGGAGGGGTGTGTGCAGAGTCCTCCCAGCAGTGCCCAGACATAGGAGGGGTGGGTGCCTATCACTCCCAGCAGTGCCCAGACACAGGAGGGGTGTGTGCAGAGTCCTCCCAGCAGTGCCCAGAGGCAGGAGGGGTGGGTGCCTATCACTCCCAGCAGTGCCCAGACACAGGAGGGGTGTGTGCAGAGTCCTCCCAGCAGTGCCCAGAGACAGGAGGGGTGGGTGCCTATCACTCCCAGCAGTGCCCAGAGACAGGAGGGGTGTGTGCAGAGTCCTCCCAGCAGTGCCCAGAGACAGGAGGGGTGTGTGCAGAGTCCTCCCAGCAGTGCCCAGAGACAGGAGGGGTGGGTGCCTATCACTCCCAGCAGTGCCCAGAGACAGGAGGGGTGGGTGCCTATCACTCCCAGCAGTGCCCAGAGTCAGGAGGGGTGGGTGCAGAGTCCTCCCAGCAGTGCCCAGAGACAGGAGGGGTGTGTGCAGAGTCCTCCCAGCAGTGCCCAGAGACAGAAGGGGTGTGTGCAGAGTCCTCCCAGCAGTGCCCAGAGACAGGAGGGATGTGTGCAGAGTCCTCCCAGCAGTGCCCAGACACAGGAGGGGTGTGTGCCTATCACTCCCAGCAGTGCCCAGACACAGGAGGGGTGTGTGCAGAGTCCTCCCAGCAGTGCCCAGAGACAGGAGGGGTGTGTGCAGAGGCCTCCCAGCAGTGCCCAGAGACAGGAGGGGTGTGTGCAGAGTCCTCCCAGCAGTGCCCAGAGACAGGAGGGGTGTGTTCAGAGGCCTCCCAGCAGTGCCCAGAGACAGGAGTGGTGTGTGCAGAGTCCTCCCAGCAGTGCCCAGAGACAGGATGGGTGTGTGCAGAGTCCTCCCAGCAGTGCCCAGAGACAGGAGGGGTGGGTGCCTATCACTCCCAGCAGTGCCCAGAGACAGGAGTGGTGTGTGCAGAGTCCTCCCAGCAGTGCCCAGAGACAGGAGGGGTGGGTGCCTATCACTCCCAGCAGTGCCCAGACACAGGAGGGGTGGGTGCCTATCACTCCCAGCAGTGCCCAGAGACAGGAGGGTTGGGTGCCTATCACTCCCAGCAGTGCCCAGAGTCAGGAGGGGTGGGTGCAGAGTCCTCCCAGCAGTGCCCAGAGACAGGAGGGGTGTGTGCAGAGTCCTCCCAGCAGTGCCCAGTCACAAGAGGGGTGTGTGCCTAACACTCACAGCAGTGCCCATGGAACGCAAAGGGTGGAGTAGCCACAGATACCATGCCCACAAATTTCAGTCAGGTGCACAAAGACCCTGCAGTACATGTACCACATGTGTGCGAGGCTGGGTGTATACGCATGCATAGCGCAGAAAAGAAAACATGTACACATGAAGTCATGTCAATAGTCCACATAGACAAGTACAATGACTACCAAGAATGCCACGAATGATGCAGGTGGAGACATCGCTCAGCATGCATGTGCAAAGTAGAAGGAGTCCGTCACACACCCAGCTAATGTACACACAGCTCTGCGCAAAATATTGGGAACACCCTGCAGGGAAGATGGCAGGGTACACAGAGGAAGGAATACACCTTTGGACAATTTCACCATGCAGCAACTGCTTACATGAACAGAGAAACCTAGCTAACACCGTGTGATGGCACACAGATCCCAGGGTCCCCCCTATGACCAGCACACTACTACATTTCCCACACAACCAACACATGATCACCACCCAAAATCATGTAGCAGCCCCACCAACAGCGATATCAGAAAAGCAGTAGTGTTCAAAGGAAACAAAAATGGCTTTAATCAGCAATATCACAAATTGTATGTCCGTAGAAAGTTCAATATTTACAAAGCCCATTGGGCAGTCCAGAAGTCACAGCTGGAACGGGGGACACAGTGGGATGAGTGTCCCCTAGCTTGCCTGCACAGTTACATTCCGTCGTCTTCCACAGGGGTGAGGGCATCATGTGGGGGGGAAGAAACAGGCACCGCAGGGACAGGAGGGTGAAGGGTAGGCGTCGTGGGTGCAGGGATGGAGGACTCCACCACAGGGGGTGGGGCAGGGCCAAAGGTGGAGGCCAGGATCTCGCTGCACACCTTAGCAAGGTCCTCCAGGGAATCCCCTGCACCCGAAGGAACCACATGCCCCAAGGAGGGGGGGGGGGTCAGAGGGATGGGTCGCAGCGCCACTGGGGGAGGGTGTAGACAGGGGGGGGGAATCAACCACCCTGACCGAGGACTTCCTTGACCGCTTGCGTGGTGGTGTCACTGTGGGGCTCAGGGACAGAGCGGACATGAAGGAGACTTTGGGGGAGATGTGGCCAGGAGAGCTGAGGGGAGGGGATTTGGAGGGAGTGGATTGGGTGGAATGCAGACTCCCACTCTGGCTGCGTGTCACACGTTTGCCCCCCGACCCAGTGGGTGTGCCTACTTCACCCTGTGTGTGCGTGTCAGGAGGTGTGCGGTGGACCTTCCCTGCTGGTGTGGTGCCTGTGTGTGTTGTGGTGGGTGCATGCTGACGTCTGGGTGTACGTGGGACAGGCATGGGAGTGGGAAGTGTGGATGGGGCAGGGGTAGGGGGTGGGACGTAGCGCTGCAGGAGACCCACTGCTGCAGTCAGTGTCGAGTCTATCGACCTCAGCAAGCTGCGTTGGTCAGCCTGCGATGAATGAATGCCCTCCAAGTATGCCTCCATGTTGTGCAGCACTTGGCTGTGGCCATGGAGGACATTAAGGATCACAGCCTGACCAACCTGCAACTGCCGCTGGATGTCCACAGACTCGGCATTGGCGGCAGCAGTGGAGACAGGGGCAGGGGGTGCGGTGCCTGGCAGGAAGGAGACATGTGGTGACCGGGCACGCTGGGAAGGGACACGAGCAAGTGGGAGGTGGCTGATGGCAATGGAGGGGGCGGGGCGAGATGTAGTGCCGCTGTCAGCTGCTGGTGCAGCCGCCGCCCACTCGGAGAGATCATCCTCGGACCTGTCAGCTTCATACTCTGTTGTGCCAGTCGACAGGTCCCCGGGTTCACTCTCCTCCGCCTCTGTCCCACTTGATGTGCCAGCCCCGATGTCACCGCTGGCACTGGTGCTCGGTCCCTCTGCTCCGTCTGTGCCCATGTCTCCTTCCGTGTCCCCCGACGATGCTGTGGACAGGGTGAAGAGACAGAAATTAATCATACACCTGTATACATATGTCACATGAGTCCAATCTACATAGGTCACAGTGCATAGCCTGAAACAAAAGAAGAGTTACATCTACAAAACAAGGTACATATGTAGGGCATTCAAGACACAGTTTTTTAACCCACCATGCCACCGAAAAACTATGGAGAGCATGACACAATAGCAATTGAGATGGAATGGAATTTTGACTGAGGAGCACGGCCCTGGGGACAATCCAGCACTGCATCTGCACCACACAGCGTGGCAGGAAATAGGGATGAGCAGGGACCATATCCAGGAACAAGAGGCACATTCAGCATAGGTTAAACTGAAAACATGCCCACCATGACTGGCCCACTGCACCTTGAGTGCATGTCCAGACCAACATCACACACTGGCCAGTCCTAGCAAGGAGATATCAGGTTGTGACATGAAGGCCATGCCCGCACCACCCACCCCCTACATGAGACTATTCTTTGGAGACACAGGAAGCACTTACATCCCTTAGTCTGGGTGAAATACACATGGGATGCAACAAATCAAGGTTGCACACAAAATACCCAAGGTGCGCCTGTCCAAATAATCATGTACAAATGGGCATCATCAGATGATTGTAACAAGACACACAGGCAATGTCCACCGTGAGTATGAACAAGGAAAATCAGGTCAGTCTGTACAGTGGACACTTGTACTACATTTCACGTCAATATACATTTGGCCAGGGGACAATGGCACAGAGCACAACCTATGCTGTAGACACAGAGATTGTCAACATATTCGGATTACACACATGATACCTTGGAAAATATGCCCCTGGGGACAGTGGTGGCCACACAACTCCATGCTCCTGAATGGGAATGACTGCAACACACGCTACCATCCCCGCACTATGCGTACCGCACACTCATGCACATCATGTCACAGGCCACCACATAGGACATGCGTGCTGTAAGGCCTCACACTTGAGAGACTAACTCCCATGTCTGGACTCAGCATTAGTGCCAACTGACATGGAACCCACAAGACCAGAACTGGACAGGGCACAGGCAAGGTCCCAAAACATGTTACACACCACCCTCACACATGATGCTGCAGGCATTGTACACGCGGAGAAGGTGCCAGGCTACATAACCTTGTGACGGAGTGACGTCACACAGACCAGGGAACACATTGGAAGGAGGGGAAGGGAGGCAGGAGAGCACTGCAATACTGTGGGTAACAGGATCTGCACAGCACCATTAAACCCTGGCAGTGCATCCATGGAACAGTGCACTTACAAATGCTGGTGAAACACAACAAACACACATGTACCTACCCCCTTCCTGCTGCTGCATCTCCTGTAAGCACCTGTCCAAGTCTGGAAATACCACTGCCAGCACACGCTTGTGGATGTGGGAGAGACGGCGGCGCCTGCGGTTCTTATGGCTCTCAGGTGAGTCCCCCAGCAGGACCCGTGCGATCCTCCGCGTCCAGCACCGGATATCCTGCCAGCGTTTCCTCACCTGGGACAGGCTCCGCCTCCGACCATCTGCACCCCTCACGGCACTGACGGCGGTCAGCCAGATCTGCTCCTTGGCAGTGGCGCCTACCTGTGAGGATGAACAAGTGACACTACATCAATACACCTACAACATGTCACAGAGACACATATGGGAACAAATTAGCTGGTTACAACAAGGCATGTCATGCAGCCAACGCATTGCACCTTTGCCATAGGGACATACTCCTCTGGGGAAGGGCAAAAGCAGTACGTGCCAGTGAAAGTACACAGGTGGAATGAGGGCAAATACACAATCAATTATCAAGGCTCACACTGTGCATCACACCCACCCCTCCTGTTTCTGGGCACTGCTGGGAGGACTCTGCACCCACCCCTCCTGTCTCTGGGCACTGCTGGGAGGACTCTACACACACCCCTCCTGTCTCTGGGCACTGCTGGGAGGACTCTACACACACCCCTCCTGTCTCTGGGCACTGCTGGGAGTGATAGGCACCCACCCCTCCTGTCTCTGGGCACTGCTGGGAGGCCTCTGCACACACCCCTCCTGACTCTGGGCACTGCTGGGAGGACTCTACACACACCCCTCCTGTGTCTGGCCACTGCTTGGAGGACTCTGCACCCACCCCTCCTGTCTCTGGGCACTGCTGGGAGGCCTCTGCACACACCCCTCCTGACTCTGGGCACTGCTGGGAGGACTCTGCACACACCCCTCCAGTCTCTGGGCACTGCTGGGAGGACTCCACACACCCCTCCTGTCTCTGGGCACTGCTGGGAGGACTCTGCACACACCCCTCCTATGTCTGGGCACTGCTGGGAGGACTCTGCACACACCCCTCCTGTCTCTGGGCACTGCTGGGAGGACTCTACACACACCCCTCCTGTCTCTGGGCACTGCTGGGAGTGATAGGCACCCACCCCTCCTGTCTCTAGGCACTGCTGGGAGGACTCTACACACACCCCTCCTGTCTCTGGGCACTGCTGGGAGTGATAGGCACCCACCCCTCCTGTCTCTGGGCACTGCTGGGAGTGATGGGCACACACCCCTCCTGTGTCTGGGCACTGCTGGGAGGACTCTACACACACCCCTCCTGTCTCTGGGCACTGCTGGGAGGACTCTGCACCCACCCCTCCTGTCTCTGGGCACTGCTGGGAGATATCAGGCATTCCCCCCCCTGGGACCCCCACTACAGTACATAGCATGTGTGTCACACCTGGACACAATGGCAGAAGTCACTGTCACAAAAGAAGGGACACAGTCTGTGCTAGTAGCTCTGCACTCACCTGATACCCTGGTCGCCCATACAGCAGGGGGTACTGTGGGAGGATCACATCCAGCAATGCCAGGTTCTCCTCCAGGGTGAATGGCTGTGACCTCTCCACAGACCTTGACATGGTTCCAGGGAATCACGAGCAGCAGCAGTGTGTTAGATAGGAAATATGTGCAGGCAAGTGCTCCCTCATGGGACCTGGCTGCCTTATATCTGCCTTGCTGTCCTGTTTCATGCACAGGAGTACAGAGTGATTGGTCACTCACATTTGCATCCTATGTTTCCTCCAATCCCTTCAAAGCTAGCAGTCAGTGGGTTCTTAATCTGTTTTTTTCTTCAGCATGATGTCAACCCCACAAACACATTGCAACAAAGTAGATTCATTCCAACTGACTTCTGCTGTGCACCTTCCAGAACAAATTCAAACTTGAAACTTGGGCTCCATGACAACCAGCATGCATGTAGGCCTTAATACTTGTCCCTCATGTGTCCCCTATGTAAAATTGAGCTTCACCCACAGGTACGGTGCGTTCCTGGCCCCTAGGGCACCCCAAATGCATAGCATTGGCCCGTACACGCGTGCGTACGTTCACTATCACTATGGGTGTCCTCGCGTATGCGTACTCGTAGTGATAGTAAGCGTACAGGTGTGTGTACGGGCCGTACCACTATGGGTGTCCTCGCGTATGTGTACTCGTACTGGTACGGTCCGTACACACGCCTGTACGTTCACTATCACTATGGGTGTCCTCGCGTGTGCGTACTCGTAGTGATAGTGAGCGTACAGGCGTGTGTAGGGGCCGTACCAGTACGAGTACGCATACGCGAGGACACCCATAGTGATAGTGAACGTACAGGCGTGTGTACGGCCCGTACCACTATGGGTGTTCTCGCGTATGCGTACTCGTACTGGTACGGCCCGTACACACGCCTGTACGCTCACTATCACTATGGGTGTCCTCGCATATGCGTACTCGTAGTGATAGTGAGCGTACAGGCGTGTGTAGGGGCCGTACCAGTACGAGTACGCATACGCGAGGACACCCATAGTGATAGTGAACGTACAGGCGTGTGTACGGCCCGTACCACTATGGGTGTTCTCGCGTATGTGTACTTACTGACCGTACACATGCCTGTACGCTCACCATCACTATGGGTACACATACGGCAGCACTCCCATAGTGATATGGGAACGTACACAGGCCATCTTAGCAGCAGTACGGCGGTTTTCACACATCACAGTGGTGACAGGCAGCACACAGGAAGGAATAGGGCGGACATACTTGTCCATGGATGGACATCAAGGCATTGACTGTGCAGTACTACATGTGTGGGGCACAGGTGTGACAGGCTGTGATGTGGCACATTACTCCTGATTCGAGAAGGCACCAGATGTATGATGAGATGTGTACAGATGTAATGTGTGACGGTGCAATGTGTGCCAGGCATGCCCTTGACTCCTTGGACATGTGTGCATGTCGTACTGCACACTTGGGATGACCGACACTGGCATGGCACGGACACCAACACACGGAAGTGTCCCCTGATGCCCGGTACAGGGGTTACCACACCTGACTTGTCACTACCCACGGTGCACGATGTGACTATGTCATGTATGTGTGGGGGGTTCACATTAGGTTGATGTTGGAGCACCCTCAAAAGCTGCAGCTGTTGCAGCAACCAACATGTGTCTGTGTGTAGATTGACATTGCACACTGCTCCGCACACCATGCCACATGTGGTATCGGATGTGAGGTGCGTATGTATGCATGTGACACGGAGTGGCGTAACAAGGACATGTCTGCATCCTCTCAATGAATGTGTGGTGAGTCATGACATGTGCACCTTCATGGCAAGGTGTGTGGGCTGTCCTAGTGTAATGTCATGTGACCTGTGGCTCTAGTGTTCCACTACAAGTCTCTGCAATCGGCATCCTACTTCTGCTGATGTGTGGGTGTATGTCACTCCTGTCTTGCGTCTGGCTGTTCACTTGCACTGGGACACAGCTAATCCCATGGCATGGCATGTGGAGGTTCTCAATCTCCGTGTGTAGCTGGCTCTTGGTAGGAGTGTCACCTGGCAGCCATACGTGTCCAGGGCATGTGGCACATACCTGACTCCGTATGTAGCATATGTGTATAGACAGATTAACATGTGCTCAGTACAAATTATTTGTTGTTGTGGTGCACTCACTCTTCCTTGTCACTTCCTAATTACTGCAGAGCGCCGCCTCTTCCCCGAGCAATTCTGGACTTGGCTGCCATGCGGGAGAATGATCGTATCCGGTGCTACCGCTTCCCCCAACGGTTGATTCTGGAGTTCACGGCGAGACTGGCACCACACCTGCAACCGCTGCACAGGTATCCTACGGCACTGACACCCAAGCTGAAGGTAATGGCAGCCCTACATTTTCTAGCCACGGGTACCTTTCAAAATACCATAGCTCATGTTGGTGGCATGTCCCAGAGCATGTTCTGCCGTGTGCTGCATGATTTCTTAGAGGCCATGTTGATTCACCTGGATGACTTCATACATTTTCCTACCCCAGAAATGTTGACTGGGGTGAAGCGTGGATTCTATGCCCTGGGAGGGATGCCCCATGTCATTGGGTCCATAGATGGGACACATGTTGCTTTGGTACCACCACAGGCACAGGAGGTAGCGTACCGGAATCGCAAGCACTACCACTCCATCAATGCCCTTGTGGTGTGTCCGTCCAACATGGTGATTTCACATGTCTGTGCTCGTTTTCCAGGATCAGCACACGATGCCTACATTATGAGGCGCAGCAGGGTGCCTGAAATGATGACGCAGCTGCGCAACGAACGAGCATGTGTTGTTGGTGGGTACAGTCTGTCTGTCCTATATTTTGCGTAGACTACCGGCACAACCGCTTCTCCAGTTCTAACGATGTCCATGTGCTTCCCATGTAGGGGACGCTGGCTATCCCAACATGCCATGGCTGATCACACCTCTCCGCAACCCCATCACGCCGGCCCAGCTCCGCTACAACACCGCCCATGGCCGGACAAGGCGAGTGATAGAGAGGACGTTTGGCCTGCTGAAGAGCCGATTCAGGTGCCTACACAAGACCGGCGGCACGCTCCCATATGCCCCTGCGAAGGTCTGCAAAATCTTCATGGTCTGCTGCATGCTGCACAACATGGCAGTTGAGAAAGCTGTGCCACTCATCCTGGATAAAGATGACGAGGACCATCCACCCGTGGAGGACGAAGGGCTTGGCAATGGGGCTAGTGATGTGGAGGATGTGGAGCCGCAAGAGGACATCCGGACTCGGCTCATACGCGACTTCTTTGCTTAGTGGTGAGTACCAGTGTCTGAGTGTGCACACATTGCTCCCCGTGTGGCATGTGTTGTGATGTGTGTCTCCACCTGCATGTATGGCACGTGAGTCAGAGGTGTATGTGGGTGTGTCACTGGAGTGATGGTGCCAGTGATGGTTATATTTCCCCAGTCATAATTGTGACCTAGCATGTTGTCATCCATACATGTGTAGAGTACATGCACATGCAAGTGGCTGTGCTTTTTGTGGCTGACTTCTTGTGTGTCTCTCTTCCCCAGGTACTTGCGCATGCCGTCTGCTGCTTGCATTGTTGTGGCACTGCTATTCCTCATGGACACGTCATCGTGTGCTGACTCAGCGTTACAGGCACGGACATGTTTGGAAGTCACCTTGGGGTAAGGGATGCATCAGGGGTATATTGGGTGTGGCAGTTGTTCACGATGTATGCACACTGCCCCTGTCGATGTTTGGTTCCTCTGCAGCCATGTGGCATCACCATGGTACACATGACATGCAGCTGTGTACACCTGAATAGATGGTCAGACTTGTTGACAGTCATCAGTGATGGGATAGTGGATTGTGATGATGGCATCAATGTGTGTAACACTGCCCTCGGACACATACTGTTTGCATTGGCTTGACATGGTGTGGGACTTTTACATCAGCGGATCAATGGTGTATGGCAGTCTCTCCGTGAGCAGCTGTGGGTGTTTAGCTGTTAGCCGACAATTGTGTGCCAGTTCCATGGCTATCACGCATTTGTGCTGCTGAAGGGGGGTGCCAGTGTTGGACCCACATGTTACTCCACATGAAGTGTTCATGTGTACTTCAAGTTGCCTCTGCAATCCCGAAAACATGACTAATAAATGTGTCCCTATGCCTCCAAGGTGCCTCTTCTCAGTCAATGCTGGTGTGTTGCCACGGTGCATCCAGCATGTCTGGCATGGTTTTCCGTGATAGTGGCTATGTGTCTATGTGTCGAGTAGCAAGATGCAAGCTGTGTGTGTGGGATGAGACTGTGTATTGTGCATGATGTCCATGACTGTGTGGGTATTGTCACATGTGCCATCCCCATGCATCCAACGTTGGCCAGGCCCCCATTCTCTGCATCCACCGGACTCAAGCTTGCAGGACATGGTTCTGCCACCTGTCTACACATACCTGGGTGCCCCCCAGGACACTGGACAGGATCCCTGACCTCTGCGCATGACTGTTGCTGTACTCAATGTGTCTGTCAGCACGGTTGTGCGGCCACCCCCTCAGCTGGTTGGGCCCATCACGGGTGTGTATGGTGCTCCATGTCTGTCTTGCCTACTACACTGTGACCCGTGTGTCCTGTGCCAGACTCAGGCCCCAGGGTTGAAGTCAAAAGAGAACTCAGGCATGTTTAGACTTTACAAGACACATGTAAGGTATTAATACAACCAGCAGGCATCTTCTCTTCATGGTGTGAATTTTTATTTTTGGTGGGGGGGTATGACGTGAGGGGCTTTCCGGGAGTTTGGAATCCAAAGTTCAGTAGGGGAGTTGGTGTCCTTGCCATTGGAAATCCTCAGAGTCCATGCCACAGTCTTTGTCAACATTGGTCAGACAGTGACCAGCAAGGCCATGTGGCAGAGAATGTCTCTTGATGCTGTGATGCTGTTGCTCCAGTGGGCCAGGTGCCAGGCCAGGTGTCCTGGGAGATGGTGATGTGGCGCTGACCCTCACGGTCCTTTCCGTGGACGACCCGGCCTCCTGCGGGGACCCTCAGAAGCAGGCCGTGACGATGTTTGGGATGCTCCATCGGATTTTTCCTCCTCCTCCTGGTCCCTCCCTGTGGGTGGTGATGTTCTACGCCTTCTGGCACAGGGAGGGTTACCCATGTTGTCGGCCATCCGACGGAGTGTATTGTGAATTCCCGTGTACACCGTCACGAGCTCAGCCTGTCCGTCCTCCATCCTCCGTTGGTGTTGCAGTAGACAGGCATGTAGCTCCGCATGTTGCTGGGCCTGCTGGGTCTTGATCCCCTCGAGGACGGACACAACCTGGGCCATGCCCGTGGTGTCCTGCCGGTATGTGTCCAGGATGTTTCGGACATGGGAATATACCGGATCCCCAGCCAACTGGTCAGGCTGGCGCCTCCGCCGTCCTCCACTCCCACCACCCCTGCCCACTTGCACCTGGCCTGCCCTTGTGGGCACATCGGGTCTCCGGGACCCCTGAGGGGTGGCATTGGCGTTGTCACCTGCCTCCTCCTGGGTGCCCAGGACACCGTGTCCCTCCTGGCCAGCCTGGCTGCTTTGTGGTGGTGGGGCAGGGATCCTGGGTGTCTCCTGGGATGTGGCAGGAGTGGGGGTGGTGGTTGGCCCCGTTGTACCTGACGCAGGTGCTGCAGGTCGTTGGACACCAGAGGGGCCAGGTTGGTCGGGGTCGTCCACAGAGTGGTGAGAGTCGTCGCTGCCGGTGGGATCGGCCTCCCGCAGAGCCGGGTCCTGTGAGTCTTCCCCCCCAGTGTTGGGGGGTGAACCACGAGGTTGACCTGTGTGTGAGAGAGACAATGTTAATTTTGGTCCATGCAACATCCATGTTTCATCAGTTTCAAAGTTGGCACATTTCCTCTTGGAATTAGGATCTGTCTTGCATTCCACTCACAGTGCACTTGTGCATGGATGTGTCCCTTGGGCACCACTTTGGCGCCTTTAACTATGTGTGGCACAGTCTTACTTGCTGCGTCAAGTGTGACTGCAGTCAGCAGTGGAGTGGGCAGGTGTGGCGAGCCATGCATTGGCGCCTTCCGTGTAGCCCTGTACATGTGCACATGGAGTGGATCCACACACTTATATAATGCAGGTAGCTGTCGTTGTGCTCGTGCACAGGTTGTGACATGGCCCTGTGTTTTGCTATGGAGAAGAGGGGGGGTTCTGGCACTGGCCACCCTTGTCTACATGTACGCAGTCCACCTGCTGACGAGCAGACATTCCCACACACCACAAGGCTGATTTGCTCTCCCTGTGTCTCCCTCCCTCTCTGTCCCCCTCTCCCTCCCTCTCTGTCCCCCTTTCCCTCCCTCTGTGTGTCAGCCTCCTCCCTCTGTCCGTCTCCCTGTGTCTCCCTCCCTCTGTGTCCCCCTGTCCCTCCCTCTGTGTGTCAGCCTCCTCCCTCTGTCCGTCTCCCTGTGTCTCCCTCCCTCTCTGTCCCCCTCTCCCTCCCTCTGTGTGTCAGCCTTCTCCCTCTGTCCGTCTCCCTGTGTCTCCCTCCCTCTGTGTCCCCCTGTCCCTCCCTCTGTGTGTCAGCCTCCTCCCTCTGTCCGTCTCCCTGTGTCTCCCTCCCTCCGTGTCCCCCTCTCCCTCCCTCTGTTTGTCAGCCTCCTCCCTCTGTCCGTCTCCCTGTGTCTCCCTCCCTCTGTGTCCCCCTCTCCCTCCCTCTGTGTGTCAGCCTCCTCCCTCTGTCCGTCTCCCTGTGTCTCCCTCCCTCTGTGTCCCCCTGTCCCTCCCTCTGTGTGTCAGCCTCCTCCCTCTGTCCGTCTCCCTGTGTCTCCCTCCCTCTGTGTCCCCCTGTCCCTCCCTCTGTGTGTCAGCCTCCTCCCTCTGTCCGTCTCCCTGTGTCTCCCTCCCTCTGTGTCCCCCTGTCCCTCCCTCTGTGTGTCAGCCTCCTCCCTCTGTCCGTCTCCCTGTGTCTCCCTCCCTCTGTGTCCCCCTGTCCCTCCCTCTGTGTGTCAGCCTCCTCCCTCTGTCCGTCTCCCCGTGTCTCCCTCCCTCTCTGTCCCCCTCTCCCTCCCTCTGTGTGTCAGCCTCCTCCCTCTGTCCGTCTCCCTGTGTCTCCCTCCCTCTGTGTCCCCCTGTCCCTCCCTCTGTGTGTCAGCCTCCTCCCTCTGTCTGTCTCCCTGTGTCTCCCTCCCTCTCTGTCCCCCTCTCCCTCCCTCTGTGTCCCCCTGTCCCTCCCTCTGTGTGTCAGCCTTCTCCCTCTGTCCGTCTTCCCGTGTCTCCCTCCCTCTCTGTCCCCCTGTCCCTCCCTCTGTGTGTCAGCCTCCTCCCTCTGTCCGTCTCCCTGTGTCTCCCTCCCTCTGTGTCCCCCTGTCCCTCCCTCTGTGTGTCAGCCTCCTCCCTCTGTCCGTCTTCCCGTGTCTCCCTCCTTCTCTGTCCCCCTCTCCCTCCCTCTGTGTGTCACCCTCTGTCACCTAAGCCCAGCTTCCTGGGCACACACTGTTAGCAGATCTTTGAATGGCCCTTGGCTTGTTGCTGTGAGTTTGTTTCTGATCTCCAGGCACCCATTGGGTGTAGTGTGTGTGTCTGCGCTGCTGCTGTGGTGGTGTGTGCTGCCACTCTTTCACAGTGTTGGCTGTTCATTAGCTGCTGTCATGTGCAAGAACGTGCCTTCACCCCCATGTGTTGATGCAAGGCGTCCGCCATTTGCTGGCGAGTCTTTCCTGTGTGGGGACACAGTGTTAGTCTGGCTGTGACCTAGGCCATATGGGCAGAGGGCATTGTTGTCTGCTTCTGAGTTGCACTATGTGATTTTTGGGGCCCACCCTCCCGCCATCTGGCTTATCGTGTCATGTGTTGGTGTCTTCTGTGGCCTGTGACTTGACATTGTCCAGCTGGGTGCATGGGGCATGGTGGCGCCAGTGGCATGTGCGTGTTCATGGAGTGTGGTTGAGTCATGCGATAGCTTGGGGTGTTTGCGTGCCTGTTTGTGGGTTTGGTTGTGGATGACATTCCCCCAGGTGAGGTGAGTTGTTTGTGTACTCACCCGGGTCTCGGAGTCCTCCTAATCCTTCGACTGCCTCCAAAGGCAGTATGGCCATCACCCTCTCCTCCCAGGGATGGTAGTGTACGGGTCTGCGGGACGGCCCTCCTCCAGTGACGTTGGCCTGGTTGTGTTCGTCCGTCATCTTGGCTCGGACCCTCCTCTGCAGATCGTACCACCTGGCTTGGCATTCCTGCTTGTTCCTTCTGGTGTCCGCAACAGCATTCACAGCATCGACGATGGTCTGCCACATGGCTGTTTTTTCTGACATGCTGGTCTGTCTGACCAATGTTCCAAAGAGGTGTGGCTCGACTCTGAGGATTTCATCGACAAGGACCTCCAACTCTCGGTCACTGAACTTTGGATTCTTGTTAGTGGGCATGGTGAGGGGTGTGGGGGTGGATGGGGGGGGTGTGTGGATGGTTGTGGGTGTGTGGGTGTGGTTGTGCAGGTGTGTGTGTGTGTGAATGTGATGAGGGGGTGTTTGTGAAGGTGGTTGTGTGAAGGTGTGCAAGTGTAAGGTGTGGTGAAGCTTGTAGTATGGTGCTGTAGGTTGTCTGTGGGGTCTGGCAGCAGTGAGTCTGTTGCAAAGGCTCATGGTTTGTGTGTGTGGGCCCTTTTTATTGGTCCATTGGTGGGTGTGGCTGTGTTTGAAGTTTGGGTGGGTGTGTTATAAGGATTGTTGGTGTTTTGGGCCTCTGTTTGTTTTTGGCAGTTGCAGGTCAGTGAATGTATTGTTTTCGTGGTTGTTGGACATGTTTAGTGGCTTTGTGCCATTCGAATGGTGTATTCTTGTGTTGTTTTGTTTTGTCCTGGTTGTGTACGTGAGTTTTTAGCGTGTGTACGGTGTGTGCATGGGCCATTTGGTTGTACAGTGCTGTCCTTGTTTCTGGCTTGGTACGACTCGTACATGCGGTTGTGATGTTGGGGCCTGGGGTGCGCTCCGTACTTAGCAGGTTGTGGTGGGGGTGCGACTCTGACGTACACGGGTGCACATACACGGGTGGGGGTACGACACGTACAGGGGTGTACATACACGGGGGTACGACACGTACAGGGGTGTACATACACGTGGGGTACGACACGTACAGGGGTGTACATACACGGGTGTAGGGCACGTACAGAGGTGTACATTCACGGGGGGTACGACACGTACACGGGTGTACATACAGGGGGGGTACGACACGTACACGGGTGTACATACGGTGGGGTACGACACGTACAGGGGTGTACATACACGGGGGTAGGACACGTACACAGGTGTACATACAGGGGGGGTACGACACATACAGGGGTGTACATACAGGGGGGTACGACACGTACAGGGGTGTACATACAGGGGGGGTACGACACGTACAGGGGTGTACATACACGGGGGTAGGACACGTACACGGGTGTATATACACGGGGGTAGGACACGTACAGGGGTGTACATACACGGGGGGTACGACACGTACAGGGGTGTACATACACGGGGGTAGGACACGTACACGGGTGTACATACAGGGGGGGTACGACACGTATACGGGTGTACATACACGGGGGTACGACACGTACAGGGGTGTACATACACGGGGGTACGACACGTACACAGGTGTACATACACGGGGGTATGACACGTACAGGGGTGTACATACACGGGGGTACGACACGTACACGGGTGTACATACACGGGGGGTAGGACACGTACAGGGGTGTACATACACGGGGGTACGACACGTACACGGGTGTACATACACGGGGGTACGACACGAACACGGGTGTACATAGAGGGGGGGTACGACACGTACAGGGGTGTACATACACGGGGGGTACGACACGTACACAGGTGTACATACAGGGGGGGTACGACACGTACAGGGGTGTACATACAGGGGGGTACGACACGTACAGGGGTGTACATAGAGGGGGGGTACGACACGTACAGGGGTGTACATACACGGGGGTATGACACGTACACGGGTGTACATACACGGGGGTAGGACACGTACAGGGGTGTACATACATGGGGGGTACGACACGTACAGGGGTGTACATACACGGTGGGTACGACACGTACACGGGTGTACATACACGGGGGTACGACACGTACAGGGGTGTACATACACGGGGGTACGACACGTACATGGGTGTACATACACGGGGGGGTAGGACACGTACAGGGGTGTACATACACGGGGGTACGACACGTACATGGGTGTACATACACGGGGGTACGACACGTACACGGGTGTACATAGGGGGGGTACAACACATACAGGGGTGTACATACACGGGGGGTACGACACGTACACAGGTGTACATACAGGGGGGTACGACACGTACAGGGGTGTACATACAGGGGGGTACGACACGTACAGGGGTGTACATAGAGGGGGGTATGACACGTACAGGGGTGTACATACACGGGGGGTACGACACGTACACGGGTGTACATACACGGGGGGTACGACACGTACAGGGGTGTACATACACGGGGGGTACGACACGTACACGGGTGTACATACACGGGGGGGTACGACACGTACAGGGGTGTACATACAGGGGGTGGTACGACACGTACAGGGGTGTACATAGGGGGGGTACGACACGTACAGGGGTGTACATACACGGGGGTACGACACGTACACGGGTGTACAGACAGGGGGGGGTACGACACGTACAGGGGTGTACATACACGGGGGGTACGACACGTACAGGGGTGTACATACACGGGGGTACGTCTCGGACGTTAGGGGGCTGGGGGGAGTGTTGGGCGCGTATGCGGGCACATGTCTCCATGGTTGCTATGGGAGTTCGGTGCGGACGGTGTTTTTTCCATACGGTTGTAACATCGGACGCACGGGATGGATCGTGATTCCTCGGTCGGACTTCACTTTTCACATTTGTACGGTAAATCGTCCGAGGACGTGTCGGACACATTTTCTGACCCGAGGACGTGTGGGGAATAATTCCCAATGCGGTTCGTATGGACTTTTTACCATGCGAATCGTGATTGGCAGTTTGTACGGCACTTGTACGATTCGTACGGTAAAAAGACCGGATACGAGTCGTACGGGGAATTTTTTTACCGGATCGTGATCGGCACCTAAATGTATCCAGCAAAATCTAGGTCAAGAATGTTCAGATACTGACATGCAGTGAAAGCAGGGATCACACCAGATGCCAAAATGGAGCAAGAAGTCATTTATATCTCAATGGGCCCATGGAGTTGCAATCACTCCAAAAAGAACCGTAAAGAACTTTCCTCAGTACAGCCTAAACAACAAATAGGCTCTAATGAGGTCCGTGGCTTTTCTCTCTGTATGAGTCATGACCACAGACTCGCCAACAGAGAAACGAAGAACAAACAGGTAGGCAAATTCTTTCCCTCCCCTGCAAAGCCTCAAAGAGACCAGTCAACAGAGGAGAAAACAAGGAAGGTCCGCTCGAAAAGAGCGAAGCAATGCGGATCTTTGAAAATACTTAATAATACCTGCGGGAAATCGCAGGCCAAGCCAAATGAGGAGAAAACCAAGGAAATGCTTTTGGTGTCTCAGACACCCTTACCGAACTGGCTCCTTTGATCCAGTAACGCCGGCAACCAACGGAATAATCGCCAACGCGATTGAACCCTGGAAGTTGTACAAAAAGAAAATTGTCCCAGCGTACGTTATTATGAACTTGTCTCAAGCCGCATCGCCACAAGGGACTTGCAGTCCGGAAACACTTCTGATGGCAGTGTTCATCATGCGTGCGCGCCAGCTGGCGCTCCTTGATGACAGCTGAGTTATGTATTTTAGTATGTATTTTAAAAGTACGTGATCTATTTTTTTGTATAAACATTTGATTTGTTTTTTAATCTATGTGTTACATTTTTAGTAGTTATTAAATTTATCTTAATAGAATTTTGCGTTTTTAAGTTCTGTAGCTGGTTGTGGGTTTATAGAGGAATAGGGTAGGAGGTAATTAAATTATAATAAATTAATGATTATTTTTTATGTATTAGTATTTATTTAATTTAGATTGTATAGTGTTAATTGTGGGAATTAATTTTTTATTAAATATTTTTTAATTGGTTGTTAATTATTTTGAATTAATTAAATGTCAATAATGTTAATTGTGTAATCTTTTTAGGAGCGAGTTGTGGGTTTATAGGGAAATATAGTGGGAACTAATTAAAATATATTACATTAATTATAATTTTATATGTATTAGTATTTATTTAATTTAAATTTTATAAAGTTAATTGTGGGAATTAATTTATTATTCATTACTTGGCTGATAATTATTATTAATTAATTAATTGGCAATTATGTTACTTGTGTAATTTTTTTAGGAGCGGGTTGTGGGTTTATAGGGGAATTGGGTGGAAAGTAATTTAAGTATAATAAATGTATTAATATTTTATATTTATTATTATTTATTTAATTTATATTTTATAGTGTTATTTGTAGGAGTTATTTTATTATTAAATATTTATTAATTGGTTGTTAATTATTATTAATTAATTAATTTGTAATTAATTATGTTAGTTGTGTCATTTTTTTAGGAGTGGGTGGTGGGGTTTATAGGAGAATAGGGTGGAAAGTAATTTATTTATAATGAATTAATAGATGTTTGTTAATTAATGCTAATTCATTAATTAAAATTGAAATATGGCAATTGTGTAATACATTTTTGATGTAAGTTGTGGGGTTTATAGTGGTAAAGGGTGGGAAGTAAAATCTTTTAAATGAATTAATAAGTTGTTAATTGATATTAATGTATTAATGTAAAATCAGTTATGGAAATTGTGTAATGATTTTTAGGTGTGGCTTGTGGTATTTATTGGGGTGGAGGGCGAAAGTAATTTATGTTTAATTAATGAATAATTAGTTGATTATTAATAATAATTTATAAATTGATAGATATTTATGGTAAGTGTTTATTGTTATTTTGTGTGTGTGTTTTGGTTTTGTAGGGGTAATGTTTGGGGAGTAAATTAATTTGTATTTGTTTTAAATGTTTTAAAATTAATAAAATTTGGTTAATTCATAATTAATTATGTAAATTATTGAGGCACTTTTTTATGTGGGTTGTGAATTGTGTGTTGTTATAGGGTAGTAAATAAAAAAATTACATTTATGTGATGATTAATGTTTTTATTTAAAAAAGGTTTTTATTAAAAAAATATTTTTTTAAATATCTTTGAATTTTTTTTTTTTTTTTTTCCACAATAAGCTTTTATTTTCATAAAAGAAAAAGAGGTAATAGCAGGCAATTTGTTCTAAGGCTGCATAGATGAATACCATCACCGTATAATACAAAACTGGCAACTGGCCGTTAAGGCTTCAGAGAACCTGAACACCGTGCCTTTAAGACCTCCAGGAGCGCCCTGCTCCCATCATGCACCACAGGTGACAGTTAGGTTAGTTATTTTTTACGGTGTACTAACATGTAGTAACCGGGATATCAGATGCAAACAACATACAATCGTACTGTTAACGCTCGTCCGGGGAGGCAGGAGTGTTGCTTATGACTTTGATGAGTATAACCCTGGAAAAGAACTAGGATTACAGGTATGTTTCTTAGGGGAGCCGTGGTCAAGGCCTATCCCCTGGCAGAATGGGCCTTAGGCTTGCCAGGGAGGACTCTATTGGCCAGTTGATAGGACAAAGATATACAAGATACTATCCACCTAGAAATAGATCTTTTAGAAGCTGCAGAACCAGTATTTATGGACCCATACTTTATAAACAGTTGGTCCGTTTTCCTCACGCTCTTTGTCTTAGCTAAGTAGAACTTCAGAACCCTCTTAAGGTCCCAAGAATGGAGGGACTTTTCCGGAGGATTTGAAGGATTCGGAAAGAATGTGGGGAGAGTGATTGTCAGATTAATGTGGAAATCCGAGACTACTTTGGGTAAGAAACTCGGATGTAATCTTAAAACCACTCTGTTTGCATGAAAAACAGTGTAGGGCTCTTTACAGCACAGCGCCTGAATCTCACTCACTCTGCGAGCAGAGGTGATAGCCACTAGAAAAGCAGCTTTCCGTGTCAAATGTTGTAAAGAAGCTCTGTGAATAGGCTCAAAGGGAGCACCCATCAATTTCGCTAGAACAATGTTGAGTTCCCAAGGTGGGGAAGGAGCCCTGACTGCTGGATAAACCTTTCTTTTTTTTTTTTTTTTTTTTGAAACCGTTTATTACGAAATTCAAAAAATATACACAGATGGGCCTACAACCTTCAGGCCGGCCGCTAGCAGACAGAAGGAGCATATGGTACAAACAATAGCGCACATGCTGCGGCAAAGGGAAATGCACAGGAGTTAGCAGCGTTGATAGCCACACCATCCGGAACCCATATAACGGTTTCTTTTTGATATAAATAACAACAAAAAACAAATCCACAAGGCAACCCACAATCGGAAACAGCAACATGTGCTCCCCTAGAAGGAGGACCCTACCAATCCATAGGAGTATCAAGGGGGGGAAAAGGTCAGGACAGGGACTAGGTGGACTCAGTGCCCGGTACCGGGGCGATAAACCGGCTAAGGGGACGGGGCCGGAGATGGATCGGGCAATAACGGCGGGGTACAGATTCCCCCGCGGTAGGCGTTCCAGGGGCCCCATACTTTCACCCATGTCCCAGGCTTACCTCTCGCAACATACACCACCTTTTCCCGAAACATGCACCAGTCCATGTTGTCCTTCCAGGCCGAGATGGTCGGCGACCTCTGGGAACCCCACAGTTGGGCGATGTCGCGTTTGGCCACCATGTATCCCAGAGTCACCCACCACGTCTGCGGCGCCGAGTAGTCGGTTGGTTCCCACACATTCAGAAGGCATCTCCTCGCTTCAGGCGGCAGCGACACACGCGTAACCACCCGCAGGACCTCATGCACACCACGCCAGAATCGCTCCACCTCCGGGCAGTCCCACAAAATATGAAGAAAGGTCCCCAAGGAACCACACCCACGCTTACACAGCCCGTCCACAGCATAACCCATACGCAATAGCCTTGGCCCCGTGACGTAGACCCTATGGAGTATCTTGAGCTGGACGAAGCGAAGGCGGGCCGGTATGGCCCCCTCTTTCGGGGAGGCCACCGCAGAGACCCAGTCCTCGTCGTCCAGCTCCAAGCCATCGGCAACCCATGCCTCACGAAGGTTAGTTAGCAATCCCGCGCGGTCATTAATAAGTTTTTTATAGATTAGTGAAATCGTGCTTTCCGGTACATGTCCATCTAGCACTCTGTCCTCCAGAGGGGAATACTCCGGGATGGAGGCAACATCCGGGAAGACGGAGCCTAGCGCATGACGGATCTGCATATACCGAAAGTACTCCCTGTCCTGCAACTGGAATTCCGTCTGCAGCATCTCGAACGTTTTGATTCCCCCCCTAGTCCAAAGATCACCCACCCTGCTGATGCCTATCATGTCCCACCTCTCGAAGCCCTTCGAAGTCCACAGGGTGCCCAACTGCTCAGCTGCGTATAGTGGCGACGCCCGGGTCAAACGATCTTTCCACCCCATCGCTACATTAGCCGCGTGCCACACTTGTACCATGACACGCGTGGGCCCCGTCAGACGTGCGTCGAGCGAGCTGGAGTAAAGCGCACGGTTATAATCACCACCCGGCAGTAACATCTTATCCATTTCAAAGGCCGGGTTTAGAGCGGGCCCGTACATGCCGTGATTAATCGCAGCCAGCTGGGAGGCCCAATAATACCGCTTAATATCCGGGAGGGCAATCCCCCCGTCATACCACGGGAGCGTCAGCTTCGCCAGAGCGATACGCGGTCTCCCCTCCCAGAACAGGCGGCGCTGCAAACTCTCTACTTCGCGAAAGTAGCGCGCCGGGACGACGTCCATTGTGTTCTGCAGAGCGTACAGGAAACGCGGCAGCGACATCATCTTAAACAATGCCGCCCGGCCGAGCGGGGAGAGCGGCAAGCGCCTCCAACGTGCGACATCCTCCTTCAGGCGCTGGAGGGGGGGAAGCAAGTTCTGACTATATCGGGCCTCCGCATCCAGGGTAATGAAGACCCCCAGGTACCGAAATCCCCGTGGGGCGATCTGGATAGGACAGCCCCGCGGAAGGATAGGTTCCTCCCCAGAGAGAACATAGACGCACGATTTAGCCCAGTTGATGACAAGGCCGGAATTAAGACCAAACGAATGCAATACATCAACCAGTACTATCAATGACTTACGTGGGGAAGCCAGGTATAGGAGAATATCGTCAGCGTAGAGAGATACGCGGTCCTCATACTCGGGGGTCCAGCGGAGACCACGAATAGAAGGTTCCCACCGCAGCCACTCCGCCAGGGGCTCCAAGGCGAGCGCAAAAAGGAGCGGCGATAACGGGCAGCCCTGCCGCGTGCCTCTGCCCAGCTCGAATGGAGCCGATACTCTACCGTTCACGACCACCTGTGCCAGCGGGCCAGAGTACAGCAATTTAACCCAACTGATAAACCCAGGGCCAAACCCGAATTTCGCGAGCGTCGCCCAGACATATGGCCATTCCAGTGTGTCAAACGCCATAGTGGCGTCCAAGGACGCCAAGATGGCCGGCTCCCGTATGTACGGGACACGTGCGAGCACCCCATGCAAACGCCGCAGGTTAAGAGCTGTGTTGCGATGGGGGATGAAGCCGGACTGATCTTGGTGAATCAAGTCACACACTACGCCGACCAGCCGATTGGCCAACACTTTGGCAAGAATTTTGGGCTCCGCATTCAATAGCGAAATGGGCCGATCGGATGTGACTCGGTCCCGCGGCCTCCCCTCTTTGTGGATAACCACAATTGTAGCCAGACGCTGGTCTAGCGGGAGGGAACCCGTCGAGTGGGCCGCAAGGAACATAGCACGGAGATGTGGTGCCAGCGTATCCGGTCGCAGTTTATACAACTCGATGGGAAGACCATTAGGACCCATGGCCTTGCCTGAAGCGACCGAGCGTATGGCGAGGGCAATTTCGTCAGAAGTTGGAGCGGCGTCCAACGACACTCTGTCCTCCTCCGAAAGGGAAGGCAGCGCGATATCTCTGAGCAGGGCATGGGAATCCTCTTCAGAGCGGGAGGGCACCGGGGAATACACCCCACGGAAATAGTCTGCAAAGCAAGAAACAATTTCTTCCGGTTCAGTGACACACACACCATCCTGTTTCTCAATCAAGGGAACAACTCGACTCGCTCTCTCCTTTTTGTCCAGCCACGCAAGCAATTTACCAGCCTTATCACCCACATCATACAGTCTCCCCTGTTGCTCTCTACTGAGGCCCCTGGCCGCCTCCGTGACGAGGGCCTTATAGGCCGCTTGCTTGAGTCGGAGAACATGTAATTTGTTATCCGTCACCCCACATTCTATATCACCCTCCAACTCTATTATCTCAGCTTCAACACGGGTCACCTCCTCCTGCTCGCGCCTCCGGGAGTGGGAAATAAGGGACAGGGCCTCTCCTCGGAGTACCGTCTTGAACGCCTCCCACAGTGAGACTGCCGATGACACAGACCCCATATTCTCGTCAAAGTAGCGCTTAAGGGACTTAACCAACTCCGCGCGGATGGTGGGGTCACGCAGGTACCAGGGATTAATCGGGACCACCCTACCCTCTCCCCTCGGAAGAATATCAAAGCGCAACAAGAGCGGGGAGTGGTCCGAGATACCCCGTGCCAAATGGCTCATCTCTCCCACCCTCCCCACATGAGCCGCCGGAACCAGGACATAATCTAGCCGTGAAAGACTACCATGAACCCCGGAGTGGAAGGTATACTGGAGCTGCGTGGGATGTTTCAAATGCCAACAATCCACCAGCCCCAAGGTATCCAAGAGGCCAGGCAACCACGCCTGGGCCCGGGGGAGATCCCTAGGGGGGTGACGGTCCACAGTTCCGGAAACCACAGCATTAAAATCCCCCCCCACCACTAGAATCCCCTCCGGAAGGCCAAGGAGGAGGCGCCCCAGGTCCGCAAAGGTAGTCGTCTGCAGCCCCGGCGGGACATATACTGACACAAAAACGACCACTCTGCCCTCCATTCTGCCCACCAAAACCGTGTAGCGTCCCCTGTCGTCATGGAGCACCTCATCAATCTCCAACGGGAGCGAGTTCTTAACCATAATGCCCACACCCCTTGAACCAGACGTGAAGCCCGAATGGGCCACAAGGCGGTAGCCCCGTCGATTCATAGCACAAAAGGAGTTGCCAATGAGGTGTGTCTCCTGCAGAAAAACTATATCGGGCGAAATTCGCTTCAAGAACTGCAGGACCACACCTCGTTTTATCCTGTCCCCCAGTCCATTAACATTCCAGGACAACAAACTCAGTCCCCTACCCCCCATCGTAAACAGAAGCCATCGCTCGTCCCCCAGAGAGCACTTTAAAGATGACACAATGATACATTTGCCTTGTGGTATAAACGAACAACACCCCACCCCAACCCACCCGCCCCAACAAAACTCCCCCCTCCCTGCACCCCTGCATGAGCCCGGACAGCCCCCCCAACTTGCAGTGTGCCTGTCGCCCCTATATAATGAAACTAGCTAGACCCCCTAGAGGAGGAAAGAGTACCCCTCCCAGACCCCTCACAACCTCCATGGGAGAGGAAAGAACAAAGACAGAAGCTTAGTCGAAAGTGGCATCATAGTCGTCCAGAGTGAGGCCCAATATCAACCCCTCAGTCCCGATCCAGTGGGCCGTCTCCTCCCGCCGCCCCCCCCCCGCCATCCCGACCACGATCCCCAGACAGAGTATCCAGCCAGTCCCCGGCTGCTTCGGGACGATCAAAAAAGTGCGAGCGACCATCCACCTCCACTCGCAGCTTGGCCGGGAAGAGCATGGCATATTTTAGGTTCATGTCCCGAAGTCGGCGCTTGACGCCCAGGAAGCTCAGTCTCTGCTTTTGGACCGCTTGGGTAAAATCAGGGTAAAAGTTCACCTCCATGTTTTCCAGCTTAATCGGCCCTTGCAGTCTGGAGGCTTGCAAGATCGCGTCCCTGTCCCGAAAGTTAAAAATCCGGGCAATGAGAGGTCGCGGAGGGGCCCCGACCTTCGGCCTTCCCCCGGGAACTCTGTGGGCCCTCTCCACGGCAAAAAATTTACTCAGTCCCCGAGGCTGGAGATAGGTAGCGATCAGGTCTTCCACAAAGAGATCCGCCGCCACTTCCTCCCGTCCCTCGGGCACCCCGATGATGCGGATGTTGTTCCTCCGGGCCCGACTCTCGGAATCCTCAAGGCGCCGATCCATAAGCGCACTCGCCTGACGAAGTCGGCGCACCTCCGTTTGTAGGGCCGCCACCTCAGTCGTGAGGCCCGATGCGGTGTGGGACAAAGAATCAACCCGGTCGTTGGTCTTAGAGAGATCAGCCCTCACCAGGCCAACATCCACTAGGACCGCGTCGATTTTATGTGCCAGGGTATCGAACCGCTGGCCCACCGAGGCCTTCATCTCGGCAATGGCGCCCATGACGTCTTGCAGAGTCAGATCCGTGGGCAAGTCCGGAGCATCAGAAGGGCCCTCAGAGGACTTGTGTGGTCCGCCAGGAGATCCCCTCTGAAGGGTATAGCGGTCCATGACGTTGGACTGGTGGACGGCGCCACGCCGGGTCGACTTGGTCTTTGATCGATCTCCATCTTGTTTCGTGGCCATCGCCACCGTTCTCACACTCGCACTAGCGACGCCGTAGAGGGCAGGCAATCGGGGCCACAAGCTCCGAGGGGGGCCACCCCAGATCGGCGGGGTGGGTCACAGCCGGCAGGCAGGCAGGGTCCCCCAGCGAGGCCACACCAACGCAAAGAGCTCCGAGATCTCACTCGCAGAGAAGGCGAGGGGGTGCGAAAGTGAAAGCGAAAGTGCGGGGTACGCGACCCACCAGGCCCAGCCCGCCGTTGTTGTTCACTTTGCCACCAGGTCACCCCTCAGCGCAAATCCGGGGTCCGGCGAGGAGAAGGCCGCAAACTTCAATCGGTGCTCACTCCGGCACCCGAGGTCCAATTTGAGAACGGGAAACGGGTACCACCTCAGCTCAGGCTCACCAACACAGTCCTCTCAACCGAGGCAGGATAAATACAGGATAAATGTAGGAGGTTGCGGAGGTCCTCGGGAGCCTCGCACCTACGCGGCCATCTTGGTTGCGCGCTAGGCTCCTCCTCCCCTTTGAATTTTTTTAAATTATCTTTTCAGGTATTTGTTAGATCTTTATAGCATTCTAATCTGTTTCTATCTTTTGTAATATTTTAAAATTGTATATATTATTTTTAGTTTTTTAAAATCTTTTGTGTTGTTGATGTTAATTTGTTTGTTTTTAATTTTGAAATGACTCAAGTGGAAACATTCATTTTTGCCCCTCGGCTATCCAACATTTTCCCAACTGTTGCACTCACTGGAGTGGGAATAGAAATGTATAACCCTCCGCTATACAACACTTTCCCTACTGTTGCACACACTAGGGGGCCGATTACGATCCTGGAAAAACCTGGTACAAACCGTGGGTCGGAGCTTTTTCTCCGTCCGACTCGTAGCGGGTTGTAAAACTTTACAAACATGCAATTACGATTCGTACGGAAACACCATTCCCGTACGATTCGGAAAAAAGACCAACCGACAGAAAAATACATACAAATGTGATCCGGGACACCGCGGACGTGACGTCCGGACGGAGTTAGGCATGTTTTTACGTACCAGCAATTACGAATCGCACCGACTGCAGTCCGGATGGGAAAATTTTTACGGCACCTAAAAAGTGCCGGAAAAGCTAAGTACGCAGCGATGCGAGCTGATTAGGGGGCCCGGTACGCGCCGTACCCCCCCCCACCCCCCGTATGTACGGAGCGTACCCCCATACCCCCCAGACCCCCGTATGTCCGGTGCGGACCCCCCGGCCCCCCGTATGTACGGAGCGTACCCCCGTACCCCCCAGCCCCCGTATGTATGGAGCGTACCCCCTCCCCCGTATGTACAGTGCGGACCCCCTAGCCCCCCGCATGTACGGAGCGTACCCCCACCCCCGTATGTACAGTGCGGACCCCGCAGCCCCCCGTATGTATGGAGCGTACCCCCGTACCCCCCAGCCCCCCGTATGTACGGAGCGTACCCCCACCCCCGTATGTACGGTGCGGACCCCCCAGCCCCCCGTATGTACGGAGCGTACCCCCGTACCCCCCAGCCCCCCGTATGTACGGAGCGTACCCCCACCCCCGTATGTACTGTGCGGACCCCCCAGCCCCCGTATGTACAGAGCGTACCTCCGTACCCCCCAGCCCCCCGTATGTACGGAGCGTACCCCCACCCCCGTATGTACGGTGCGCGCTGGGGGTCCGCACCGTACATACGGGGGGCTGGGGGGTACGCTCCGTACATACGGGGGGCTGGGGGGTACGCTCCGTACATACGGGGGGCTGGGGGTATGGCGCGCCCATCCGCGGGGGGGCTGGGGGTACGGCGCGAACATACGGGGGCGGGGGGGCGGGGGTACGGCGCGTACCAGGCACTTTTTGGACATCTCCATGGTTGCCATGGGAGTTCGCTCCGGACGGTCTTTTTTCCATACAGTTGTACAATCGGACGGATGGGACGGATCGTAATTGCGCATTGGGACTTCAGTTTTCCCATTTGTACGTAAAAATGTCCGGGGACGTGTCGGAGACTTTTCCCGACCCGAAGACGTGTGGGGGAATTTTCCCAATGCGATTTGTATGGACTTTTTCCCATACGAATCGTACTTGGCAGTTTGTACGGCGCTTTTACCATTTGTACGGAAAAAAGTCCAGATTCAATTCGGTTGGGGAAATTTTTTCCAGGATCCTAATCGGCACCTAGGGTGGGATTTACCCATTTGCAATCCAACACTTTCCCTACTGTTGCACCCAATGGAGAGGGAATAGAAATGTATAACCCTCCGCTATACAACACTTTCCCTACTGTTGCACACACTAGGGTGGGATTTACCCATTTGCAATCCAACGCTTTCCCTACTGTTGCACCCAATGGAGAGGGAATAGAACCGTACCTCCGCATGTACGCGCAGTACCCCAGGGCCGCACGTGTACGCACCGTACCCCCACCGCATGTACGCGCCTTACCCCCCCCATGTACACGCCGTACCTCCGCATGTACGCGCCATACCCCAGGGCCGCACGTGTACGCACCGTACCCCCACCGCATGTACACGCCGCACTCCAACACCGTACCCCAGCACCCTCACCGAGCATCACATATGTACGGATCGTACCTACGCGAAAAATACTCTTACAGAACCAGGACACTGTAAAACAGCACAAGGAGGGTCAATTCGACTCGCACAATACCACAAAACACGTCTACATGACAAAATACATCTCAATGACTGACCTGGCACATCCAAACAGGCAAACAGAGGCCCCAAATCACAACCACCTCTTATAACACACCCACCAAAATTCAAACACAGCCACACCCAAAAATGGACCAATAAAACGGGCCCACACACACAACCCATGAGCCTTTGCAACAGACCCACTGCTGTCAGACCCCACTGAGAAACAACTCCACATTACTCATACCTCCACTACACCTTCACTCACACACCTTCACACAACCTCCTCCACAAACATCCCCCTTTTCACATCCACACACACACCGTCACATTCGCATCCACACACCCACAACCATCCACACCCACACCCCACACCATGCCCACAGACAAGAATCCAAAGTTCACAACGGCGGAGCTGGACCTCCTTGTCAACGAGTCAAGCCACAGCTGTTTGGAACATTGGTCAGACAGACAAGCATAGCTGAAAAATCTGCCATGTGGCAGAGGATTGTCGATAAGGTGAATGCTGTTGTGCCCATCCGAAGGACCAGGCATGAATGCCAAGCCAGGTGGTACGATCTGCGCAGGGCGGTCAAGAGGAAATTGAACGAAGAGTATGCCCAGAGTAACATCACTGGAGGTGGGCCGCCCCGCAGACCCGTACACTAACATCCCTGGGAGGAGAAGGTGATGGCCCTGCTACCGCCGGTGGGAGTACACGGAGTCGAAGGAGTCGCAGAGCCTGGTGAGTACACAAACAACTTACGTAACATGGGGGCAATGGGGTCCACACCACATATACACCAAATGCACGCAAATTCCCCCAAGCCCTCACCGCACACAACCACACTCAAAAACCACGCTCATGCCACTAACGTCACCATGCACCCTTCACAAATCAAGGCAAGCCATGTCCAAGGCTACAACAACCACAAACACAAGACTAGATGTCCGGGAGGCTGGGAGGGTAGACCCCACACAACACATTGTGAAAATGAGACGCAAACACCAATGCCCTCAGCCCATATGGCATAGGTACATACCCATGCACAATGCACAGGGACTGGCAAAGTACTGACAAGGGCTGACACTTGGCCCTGCTGTATGCAGCACAAGGCCCTCCTGGGACCACTGTACACTCAAACACCAACTCCACAAGCACAGGTATCTAGCTCAGGAACTCACACTCACTGTCATGCCAGCATGCACCATGAGGGGAAAGACACATCACCTGGGAGACCCAATGACAACTCCCACTACACACAACAGCAGGCCCGGTCACAACCCCCCCTAACACAAGCACACACCCCCGGGGCAGGCAACGGACTTACACACTCCCACAATGGACATGTGACACAACAAGACCAATCCAGAGCCAAATAAGCATCAGAGTCAAAAATCTACAAGTCAAACACACAGGAGAACATCCCAATCTGTCCCCCGCAACACACCTATCCCCAAATGGACATAGAGAGGAATGCTAGGCACATCCAACTACCTGGAGGAACTGTGTCAATGTGAATATGTATGAAACATAGATGTCGCATGAAACACCATTAACATTGTCTCTCTCTCACACACAGGGCAACGTCGTCAATCTCCCCCCAACACTGGGGGGGGGAGAATCACAGTCCTAGGCTCCGCGTGAAGATGATCCCACCTGCAGCGACGACTCTCACCACTCCGTGGATGACCCCGACCAACCTGGACCCTCTGGTGCCCAAGCCCCTGCAGCACCTGCGTCAGGTACATCTGTGCCAACCACCACCCCCATTCCTGCCACATCCCAGGACACACCCAGGAGCCCTGCTCACACTGAACAACAGAGCCAGTCTGACCAGGAGGGACAAGGTTCTCCGGGCACTCAGGAGGAGGCAGGCAACCCTGCAAATGCCATCCCTCAGGGGTCCCGTAGACTCGATGTGCCCACAAGGGCAGGCCAGGCTCAAGTGGGCAGGGGTGGTGGGAGTGGAGGCAGGCGGAGGCGCGACCTGACCAGCCAGCTCAGGACACCGGTATGTTACACATACGCAACATCCTGGACTCATACCGGCGTGACACCAGAGGCATCAACCAGGTCGTGTCAAGACTCTCCGAGATGCAGGGGACCCTCGATGAGATTAAGAAACTGCAGGTCGAGCATCATGCCAGTCATCAACAACACCAAGGACGGATGGAGGCAAGACTGGCAGAGCTCCTGGCGGTGCACAGGGACATGAGCCAATCACTCCGTCAGATCGCCCAAAGCATGGGCAACCCTCCCTGGGCCACCAGGCGTAGACCAGTACCAGACACAGGGAGGGAGGAGGAGGAGGAGGATTCATCTGACGGAGCGACCCCAGCATCGTCAAGGCCTGCATCTGAGGGTCCCCGGAGGAAGGTGGGTCGTCCACGGAAAAGACCGTGAGAGTCAGCGGACCATCCACATCTCCCAGGTCAGCTGGCCTGGCACCTGGCCCTCTGGCGCAACAGCAGCACCTCATCCAATGACATTCTCTGCCACATGGACTTGCTGGTCACAGTCTGACCAATGATGACCAACACTGTGCCCTGGACTCTGATGACTTCCAATGCCAAGGAGACCATCTCCCCCTGTGAACTTTGGATTCTATTCCCCCGGTAGAGCACCTAATTTCATCTACCAAAACACGTACCCCACCGCAAATAAATATATCAATTTGGACATGAGACGTTCCTGTCATTTTGCATTATTCAACAACATATGTGTGTGGAAATGTCAAACTATGCCTGAGTGTTGAACTAACTCCAGCCATCCATACTCTGGGATCAAAGTCTGGTACAGGACACACATGGGTCACAAGGTATCATTCAATGTAGGCATGGAGCACAACACTCACCTGTGATGGCCTCTGGCTGCTGAGGGGGGGGCTTGCTAAACTGTGCGGAGAGACCTATTTGGGAGATTATCATCAAGGCGTAGAGGTCATGGCTCATGTGGAGGTTCCCGGGGAGGGAGTCCCAGGTATGTGTGGCCAGGTGGGAGAACAATGACCTGTATGCTGGAGTACGGTGGATGTGAAGAACGGTGGCCAGGGCAAGGTTGGATGCGTGGAGATGGCCCAACAGGATCTAGGATGACAGATGTACAAGGTTGGTTTGGGGTCGGGTTGTGGACTGCCTCCTGAGTGTGGGTGGGGAGTGTGGAGGTCATCCTGCAGCAGACAGTGATCCATTGCAGCTATCTATGGTGGACGGTGAGGTGGCTGGGGCGCAGGGTGTTGAAGCTGAGGTGTGCAGATGCCCCCTGGAAGTGGACCAGTTTCCTGGGAATTTGGATGTACTTGCTCCGTAGAGGGCAGGGCAGTATTTGACACGGATGTTGTCATGGACCTGGGGGATGGTCTGTCTTTTCTTGGAGTGGATCTATCTGTGGATCATGTGCATAATGCAGAGGGCGTTGCAGCATGAGGTACAGATGGTGTGGACTAGCATGGCATATGTGAGTGAGCCAAACATGATGCACACCATCTTGTGTGTGTGGCCACTGGGTGCTTGTGCAGGGCTCTTGCGGGTGGGACACAGGCACTTGACCCAGCTGGAAGGGGACAATCCTCAGATGATCACCTCAGTCCTGTACAAGTCCAGCCTCAGGTGGCTCGTGTTCAGCCATTCATCAATGGATCTCATGCATACTTGAATGATGGAACTGCCAATGTCTGTGTCTTTGTTGAGGGTGAGGAGCACCTGGCTGTCAATTGCATACGAGCTGATGATGAGGTGCTGTGCGCATGTGATGGTGGAGAGGGGGGTCCTGGACACTCTGTAGATTGACATGCTGAGAGATGATACCTGTGCCATGTCCCAGAACGATGACACCATACTACATGCTGAAGCCTTGAGTCCCACTCCCATGCCCTTGCTGGGCTACAGAGCCTGTGGGGAGTATTAGGGACGTGACCTGGTTGGTGTGACAGGGCCTGGAAGGCGTGGCAGCGCAGTGTAGGCAGTTGGAGTTGCACACTCAGCATGCAAAGGTGTCGTGTGTGTGCCCAGGGTATGTCTGACAGCAGGCGTTAGATGTGCGGATGGACATAGCTCGGAGTGTGGCTGATACATCAGACTGTAGTGTGATGTGGGTTATGCAAGGACAGGATGGTGGTGCAATGTGCACCTTGCATGTGCTGATGGTCCAGCCTTTGGCACCGCGTGGCTGCAACAGTGGCATAGACAAGCTGAGGACAGCTAAATGAATGGGTGGAGGGAGGAAGTGAGGAGCATCTTGGAGGCGGGTGTGTTGCCAAATCAGAATACACTGTGGGCCCTTGCTGCAGGGGCCGCATCAGCAGGCGGCATCTCCTTGCAAAATGACAGAATTTGCACACAAAGACTAGGATGTCAGAAGGACAACTGCAACAGGCGCGTGTGTAAAGTAAGGAGTGTCCAGTGTCACATGGCACACCTAGAGACAATGCATGCACAATCACCAAAGAAGTATGACACCGGATCAGGAAACTGAAGGCCGACCTGCGCACAGGAGACACACCCTCAGCAGCTGTTGATGGCCCATTGTGTGGGACCAACATGCCAAAATACATACACGATCATGTACTTCATGCCCAATAGGGAGCCTAATCCATGAGCAACTGCATGCATGTTGCTAAACTACACACGGACTCCTATGCATAATCTCCCACAACTATGCCAGATATGCCGCATGCAAAGTGGCAAGAGACCTGCATTGACAGAGATGAGGCACCTTGGAGTGTGATGAACACCTTTATTACTCAGCCTCACACTAAGGGAAATGCATCAATTGGAACAGACTCACAGGTCATTTGGCTGACCATGTGTGACCTACACTGGACACCCCCTTCAACACACAGATGTGGTAAATCCTACTGAGCTGGCACACAAGTGAAGGGGTTGAGCCTAACACCCCTTGCTGCACACGGAGAGTCTACAATTCCCCCATTGAGCCTCATATGGGGATGTCCCACACTATGTCCACCATTAGCATCCTGTATGTTCCTGAGGGACGTTATACACACATTGATGCCTTCATCAGAATCCACAAACCATTACAGATGACTGTCAGGAAGGGTGACTATCAATTCATGGGAGCCATGGTGAGTCGACATGTATGCATGGTAACACAACATGCACAGGAGCAGTCCCCACATATCACAAACACGTACCACCCACAAAATGCCTTGCTGCACTCCTTACCCCAAATGACTTTTCACCATGTCTGTGCATGTAACTCTGATCCAGCACACGTTGCAATACTCATGAGGAATAGCAGGAGGGCAATGATGACATGAGCAGACGACAGCCGCAAGAACCTGGGGAGGCCAGACACACAACAAGTCAGCGAAGAGCTAGTAATCCTCAGACATGTACATGTACTCTACAGGAATGATGTTGTCACCATGCCCTTAATAAATTCAGTGTCCCAGCTAATATGTGTGGAATGACATCATCACTTGAATGACACATCAGAACACACCTCCAAGTCACTTAGCACACAGTCAGCTCGACACACACATTGCAACACATGCCACACAAGGCTCAAAGCGTGCACACTCAGACACAGGGACTCACCATCATGAGAAGAAGTTGCGAATAAGCTGACTCCGGATGTCCTTATCCTCATCCTCACTTGCCCCATGCCCGAGCCCTTCATCCTCCACAGGTGGATGATCCTGCTCATCCGGATCAAGGATGAGTGGCACGGCCTTCTCCACTGCCATGTTGTGCAGCATGCAGCACACAATGAAGATTTTGCAGACCTTCACCGGGGCATATGGGAGGGCGCTGCCGGTCTTGTGGAGGCACCAGAATCTGCTCTTCAGGAATCCAAACGTCCTCTCAATCACGCACCTCGTCTGCCCATGGGTGTCATTGTACCGGTGTTCTGCGGATGTTCTGGGGTTGCGGAGAGGCATCATCAGCCATGGCATGTTGGGATAGCCAGAGTCCCCTACATGGAAACATCATGTGAAGAAGTGGGTCAGGAGATGCCGTAAGATACAAAGATAGCGCTGAACATAGGACTAACAGAGTATACCCACCAACAAGACATGCTCGTTCCGCGTGCTGCTGCAGCATCATTTCTGGCACCCTTCTACGCCTCATGATGTATGCATCGTGTGCGGACCCTGGAAAACGGGAACAGACATGGGAAATCAGCATGTTAGCAAGACACACCACAAGGGCATTAATGGAGTGGTAATGTTTTCTGTTTCTATAGGCTACCTCCTGTGCCTGTGGTGGTACCAAAGCCACATGTGTCCCATCAATGGCCCCAATTACATGAGGCATCCCTCCCAGGGCATAGAACTCACCCTTGACACCTGTCAACTGCTCACAAGTGGGAAAATGGATGAATTCATCCAGGTGCACCAACATGGCTTCAATTACATCATGCAGGACACGGCTGAACATTGTCTGGGACATGCCGCCAACATCAGCTATGGTCAATTGAAACGTGCCGGTGGCAAAAAAATGTAGGATACCTGTGTTGTGGTTGGAGGTGTGGTGCAAGCCGGCGGGTCAAGTCCTCTATCAACTCTTGCGAGAAGCGGTATCTGCGTATGCAGTCATGTTCACGCATGGCATCTAGGTCTGGCATTCGTCTGGGGAGAGACGGTGCCCTGCAGAGATTTGGAAGGAATAACGAAGAGTGAGTACATTAACACACCAATGTCACTGAGGTGAGCACATGTTCAACAGCTAACACACATCTGCTTAATACAGAGTCTGTGCTGTGCAATACATCCAGGACACGTAGGCCAGCCAGGTGATACTCCTACGAAGAGCCAGCCACAATAGTTGCATGGCAATGTTGACGTGACATGCCATTAAAATAGCTGTGGGCCAGTGTAAGTGACAAGCCAGACACTTTACATGAGTGACAGACATCCACATATCAGCATTTGAAGGATGTCATCTCATACAGACAGCTGGTGGGAGTCTAGACGCACAGGTCACATGTCATCTGGAAAAGGACAGATAACACACATTTCCATGAAGGGGTACATGTCAAAAACTGATGACACAGACATTGAGAGAACGCAGATATTGCCTCATGTCAGGAGGTCATCTTCGAACCATCATGACACATGTAACGTGTGAGTCCACATGTGGCATGGTGTGCGTATATGTGTGTCATGCACATATGCACACAGACACATGTTGGGTGCTGCAACTGCAGATGGAGTTGACGGAACACCAACGGAAAGCTCATGGAACACATGACACACACATGACATAGCCACATTGTGGCACGCTGGGAGTCACATGTCAGGTGTAATTATCCATGTACCTGGCATCAGGGGACAGTTGCGGGTGTTGCTGACTGTGCCATACCAGTGATGCAGTGCTTGACACGTGTGTCGTACATGCACACATGTGCACAGTGTGAAGGGGAAGTGTGCCAGGTAGTGCCCCATCACACATGACATGTGTAAACAGCTCATCACACATCTATTGTGCCACAACATGAGGAGACATGTGCCACATCACTGCCTGACACACCTAGGCCCTGCACATGAAGGACTGCACTGACAATGACTTGATGTACAGCCTTGTGCGAGTCTGACACCTCCATTCCTTTTGTGTGCGCCTCCTATCACCAGTGTAAGTTGTGAAAGGCAGTACACACGCTCTGAGGGCGTGTGTAGGGCCCGTACTCATGCGTGAGTACCTGCCGTACACGCGTGAGTATGTGCCGTATCACTCAGACCTACAGTAACACGGCTATAGTGATAGGCACATACTCACGCGTGTACGGCCCGTACACGCGTGAGTACGTGCCGTATCACTAGGCCCTACGGTACCCCCAACTATAGTGATAGGCACGTACTCACGCGTGTATGGCCCGTACACGCGTGAGTACGTGCCGTATCACTCGGACCTACGGTACCCCCAACTATAGTGATAGGCACGTACTCACGCGTGTACGGCCCGTACACGCATGAGTACGTGCCGTATCACTCGGACCTACAGTAACACGACTATAGTGATAGGCACGTACTCACGAGTATACGTGCCGTATCACTAGGCCCTACGGTACCCCCAACAATAGTGATAGGCACGTACTCACGCGTGTACGGCTCGTACATGCGTGAGTATGTGCCGTATCACTCGGACCTACGGTACCCCCAACTATAGTGATAGGCACGTACTCACGCATGTACGGCCCGTACATGCGTGATTACGGCCCGTATCACTGTAGTGATGGTGCCCTAGGGGTACGTGTGAAACGCGCCGTACCTGGGTGGGGATTTAAGAATTACAATGGGGACACATGAGGGACAAGTATTAGGGCCTAAATGCATGCTGGTTGTCATGGATACCGAGTTTCAAGTTCAAAATTTTACATCATGTGGTCTGGAAAAAGCAGTTGGCCACATTATACATTGTTGCAAAGTGGTTGTTGACTTGACATGATGCAGCAAAATCGAAAGATGCAAAGGCTGTCACTGGTGTATGTTTAAAGGGATTGGAGGAATTGTAGGATGCAAATGAGTCTGACCAATCACTCTGTACTCCTGTAAATGAAATAGGCCAGCAAGGCAGATATAAGGCAGGCAGAACCCATGAGAGGGCACTTGCCTGCACAACATGTCAGTCGATACCAAGTCAAGATAGCTTTATTCAATTTCAAATTTAAAATCATAAAAGCAACACACAAATACATACATGTTAAAAAATAAGATGGAAATCGAAGTAGATAACAGCACAAGTACATCATAGTCGGGGTAACCAAGATAAAAACAAACTCTGGACTTAATTCATCGACAATCTGCAGCGAATGGCAAATTTTAAAAAATTGGATAAGGCAATGATAGTTATTTCATCTTGTAATAAAAGCAGTTTTAAAAAAGCAGGTCTACACTGCCTTAGACCCCAGGTCTTTAGGAGGGGAATCAAGTATTTCCTTCTTCCCCATATATAAAATTTACAAAAAAGGACACAATGTATTTGCGATTGCATTGCAAGATCATCACATGGGCAATTAATTAGATTTTGGGACCAATCATTTCTATCTGGGAAAGTTATCAATCGGTAATAGGTCCCAACTCTCAAACGAGCTAACAACATTCTGTCGTAGCTGGAGTGATCAGGAGATAAATATAGCTGTAGGCCAGGGGCCTGTAAAAGTAAATTGTGTTGGGATACAGATATCTTACTTTTCTCTTCACACCATCGTTGACTTTCCAGGAAGTCAAGACAAAATTTTTTAAAAGCTTTCCTGGAAATCGAGGTTAGGGAATAAGGATTATCAAAAAAGGTTGAATGTCCCATGTTGATCATAAAATCTTTCACATAGCCAATCCTTGCATCTCTCTAATTTAAAGCAATCAATCAAAACAGTTCTATTAAAAACAGTTTCCTCTGAAGTCCATATCTTGTGCCATAGCAATAAGGGACTAACTTTGATTAGATCAGAAATGTAAACCAAATCTAATTCCTTATGGCAAATAAATGTGGAGGTCGAATTGGGAACTGCTAACAAATAACGCAGGAAAGAATTTTCTTTTACTTGAATCTCCTGACAGTCAGCGATACCCCATAAGCCAGAACCATATAATGCAGTTGAAACACATTTTGAATTATAAATATCCATTAAGATACGGACAGGCCTACCCCCCAACTTATTGGCGAACTGTTTTATTGCACCTAATGCACGAGCAAAAGCAAGGTTCCTACTCCTAGTCGCTGCTTTCCAGGTACCCTTTTCGTTAAAAACAATCCCCAAGTATGAAAAAGTACTTGTAAGTCCTATCTTAGACTTTTCAATAAAAATGTTACAAGGAAGTTTTTTCTTCGAAGAGCAGCACATGGAAAATGTTTTCCCTATGTTTATTTTTAGGCCTCTAGAACTCATAAAAGATGAGAAACAAGTTAAAGCTTTTTGGAGGCCCATTTGGGTTCTAGCCATGATGACTGCGTCATCCGCATAAAGTAAAATGGGAACCGCTGTGCCATCAATTTGAGGGTAATCTAATCTTTGTGTGATTAAAAATTCCGCCACACCATTTATATATAAATTAAAAAGGAATGGTGCCAGGATGCAACCCTGTCGGACCCCTTTCATTATTGGGAACTTATTAGAGCACTCTCCTTTTTTACCAAAACAAACTTTTGCCCCAGCCCCCCTGTATAATTCTTTAATAAAATTAAGAATGTTTGAGTCGATACCCGAGCCTATCAAAGTGTTCCATAATACCTCGTGGTTCAAACAATCAAAAGCTGAACTTAAATCAATGAACGTCATAAAAAGGTTACCCTTTTTTGCGGTCATATATTTACCAATAATTAAAGCTAGATTTAATCCTTGTTCAATTGTACCTAAACCTGCCTTAAAACCATATTGGAACTTAGAGAGAACATTGTTTTCCTCAGCCCAGGAGTGTAATCTATTTAAAAGAACTCTACCTGCCCCTTTCATAAGAGAATCAAGTAGGGAGATAGGCCTATAACATTTGGGATCATTTTGATCTCCCTTTTTAAAAATAGGCACGACTATGGCTTCCTGCCAAGTCGATGGAAATCCCATGATATTAAAACTGTTTAACACATTGGTCAACAAAGGGGTCCATAGAGAAATTGTATCTTTATATATGTCTATAGGGACTCCATCAGGACCGGGAGCTTTATTCCTTGAACTTTCGAGTAAGGCTAATTCTACTTCGGAGACAGAGAAAGAGATGCTAAAAGGAAATAAAGTGGGAGAAGAAGACTCAGTAAGAAGCTGGCAATTTTGAAGGTTTGAGTCTGTAATAGGCAAAACATCTACTTTATAAAGCTCAGTAAAATGTTCCACCCAGGTTGGTCCTTCAATTGCAAAATCTACCTTATCAATTTTTCTATCTACAAAAAAGGGAGCGTTTACTGCTTTCCAGAAAGCAGTACTATCTCTCAACAAGCTAGCTTTTACTAGAGTATCCCACGCATTCTCCTTCAACTCCTGTTTCCGTTTGCTCAGGGAAGTTTTGTAGGCTGCTCTCGCAGCTCTAACTGCTAGCAGATCTTTCGGTGTTTTCTTTAAGATCTGTTTTAGGTAGGAGTATGCTTTGGTACAATCTGAATTAAACCATCCCTCAGCTTTTTCTCTCGCCCCTGCTCGACGTGTTCCTGTCAGCTTTTCCCCAATATACAATGCAATCTGGTTAAAAGCATTAACGATCATACCCGGATCAGGATTTTCCTCTAGGCAGATCTTAATATTATTGTATTGATTCTCAATTAAACTCTGGAGAAAATTTGTAGTGTCAACTTTGTTCCATTTTATGGCATAGCCGTTTTGTCTTGCCAATGAACAAGCATGGCGATACAAATTTTCAGCTACATTGGTGCCTGATCTAATACTCGTCTCAATATCAAAGGTTGTGCAGATCGGAAAATGATCGTTCAACACGGTATCCAATGTTTTGAACGACAGGACATTATGATGATAAAAAGTAGAAGCCAGGGTATAGTCTATAACTGACTGGAGGCCACGCCCGTTAAAAGTAGTTTGAAATAGAACTGGGGGGCTGCAGAGTTCATTTACGAAACCCAAGTTCCAGTCAGAAGTTAAATTATTAAACAAATTTCCCAAGGAAGTATGCTCAAAATGTATATATGGTTCACCGATTTGGTTAACCATACCACATAAGCCCAAGTTACTATGAGGGCATAGGTGGCAATTAAAATCACCCGTCAAGATGATGCAAATGTCATTAGGTCTTGGATTAATGCTAGAATAACAAATACAGTTGTTTAAATCTTCAAAGACTTTGTAATGTTCTTCCTTTGGGATATTGTTATACAAGTTAACTAAAATAATGAGTCGATTTCCTCCTGCTGTCAGACTAAAAACCTGGAAACTATTATGCCCCCGTGTAGTCTGTTGCTTTTTAGACAAGTTGACTGTATTAGAAATATAAGTGCAAAGGCCCCCAGAGCTCCTGCCTCTCCTTGACTGGGTAGCAGGAGTAAAATATGTCCGATATCCTGCAAGATGAATCTCGGTCTGTTCCCAACACTCCTGAAGACAGATAATATCATTTTTCTCAATTAATTCACAAAAAATAGGGTCATTCACCTTGTTTGATAAGCCCGCTATATTCCATGATAAAAGAGTCAATTCCCCCCTTTCGGCTACTCCTCGGCATTTTAAATCATAGGAAAGGTCAACACGATGATCTGTTTCAATCGTTGGAGAAATACTTTCGATTTCTCTCGCCATAATAATTTGAGAATGTCGTAAGTTTATTGCACTTTCTAGTTCCAAAACGGGATGTATTACCTGCTCTGGTTTATCTAAACTTTCATTAAAAAATTGAGTAACTATTGGAGTTACTAATGAGGTTACTGATGGCTGATTGGCCCTGCCCTCATCAATATCCCCTAAAGAGCCAATAGCCCAATGGTTTGAGCTATTATACAATTTATTTGGACTAGGACAGTATTCGTTGGAACTCCAATCATTCCGTAGAGTCAATCCACCATCTCCAAGCTATTAAATCTATTGGAGGTTGGTATTCCTCTCCAGGTATCCCTGGGTATTTGATCCCTAATGGGTTGCCTTTCCCAAAACCTTTTGGCCGCTCCACTAACTTGAGTGCCCACAGTCACCCAATTTTCATCATAATAGAATGGATGAGGATAAAATCTAGGTGGATAAAAAAAAGAAAGTCGTTTAGTTTCAATGCCCACATCATTTCATTGAGTATCCCAAGAGCAGATATAATCAACCGTTGCTGGATCATCAAAATTGACCAGAACACAGTCACCTTGTGTTAGTTTTCTTTCTGACCCCACCCAGGGTACCCTACGGACCATTAAAAGCTTACTACTCCTATTAGGAGGGAGGGGTCGATTAATATTTAACCAGTGTTGAACCTTGTTTTTTAGTGATCCAGTGGATTCTTCTTTATTCTCCTGCAATTTAGGAACCCCAGTCAGGATTACCATATAAGGCGATGCTTCTGGGGGCAAATTAATAATTGGATTCTCTGGTTTGGATCCCCAGGTACAATCTTTACGAGTATTAACCTCTTGTACGGTGTTAGTAGGGGGATTTTTAATTTCTTCCCTAGTTATTTTCTCAGTCATGGTGGATATCGATTTATTTACCTTTTTTACTGGGTCTTTTGATTTAACAGTCAAGGAGCTCACTAATGGTATTTTTGTACAGCTTAATGTCCCACTCCCGGCCTTTGTTACCTCAGAGGTTATCGAGGTCTTAGAGAGAACGATCAGATCCGTTAGCTGTACCTCAATCCGCTTTAACCTAGTTTCTAAGGGAGAGAGATAGGTTTTAAAGAGCTCCTTTAGATACTTGTATAAATTATTATCAGACTCAATAATTTTACAATTTATATCAGTAGCGGGAGAAGCCTCAGCGCTAGTCAGATCCAATATAGCAGCAGTTTCAGATGGGCAGTTTCATGTGGAAACAACCTTTAACTGTTGTTCTATTGGAGCTGCTGACCTGAGGGAGCGTTTACTTTCCCCTTTATCCGCAAGTACAGTAATTTTTTGTGGCTTCCTAGTCTTTTCGGCATTATTTTCAGTTTTATTTTTCCTGGGGTTTTTAGATGTTTTTGTTGTTTTTATACTAACTCCCTCACTCGCTCCTCTCGTCTGGCCATTCGTTAGATCTTGTGGCGGTGATTCAATACCCGAAAGTTCTGAAGCAAGGAGCGGGGACCTCTCTAGTTGTGTAAGGGATATAGAATCCGTTGTGGACAGTGACAAATCCACTACATTTTGGATGCTATGTATATCCACATGTGTTAAGTTCGAAGCTACCTTATTACTTTGTGGTACGGGAGTTTTAGCTGTTGCAATGTGGCCCATCGATGAGCACCTTGCTAAAAGTAAATCTTGTGACACTCTCCGTTCCATAATTGCAATCCCTTGGTCAATGACTGAGTTGGCTCTAACAATAAAATTATCAAGTGGGCCAGTAATAGTAGATACATCCGTATTTAACCTGCTCCTACTCCCTCGCGTAGTCGCCATTTATAACAGCAGTAAATGAAACTATCTGCAGTAATGCAATTAAATGGCGAGATATTATATTCTCCTACTGGAAAACTAACAGACTAGAACGTTAGAGGGGGGGCCCGGTCCGGTCTTACTCGGTCTGGAACGGGCTGAAACGGGCCCGCCCTTGGCCCGGCGCGTGTCCCGCGCGCGTCCCGCGCCGCTTTATGCGGGTCAGAGTTAATAGGTAACAGTTGCTAATTGGGGGAGTGTCCGGGAAGAGGCCGCAGCTGTTGCTGGCCTTAATGCTGCGAGCCCCGCAGTCCCCCACACCCGAAACACACACTGAATCCACTGGCAATGTTCCTCAAACACGAACGGCTCCCGCGGAGCGGGGGCCGTGAGTCGTCTTTTAAAGGCAGGCAGGCAGGCAAGGGGGAGTGTCCGGGAAGAGGCCGCAGCTGTTGCTGGTTTTAACGCTGCGAGCCTCGCAGTCCCTCACAGCCGAAACAAACACTGAATCCGCTGGCAATGTTCCTCAAACACGAACGGCTCCCGCGGAGCGGGGGCCGTGAGTCGTCTTTTAAAGGCAGGCAGGCAGGCAAGGGGGAGTGTCCGGGAAGAGGCCGCAGCTGTTGCTGGTTTTAACGCTGCGAGCCTCGCAGTCCCTCACACCCGAAACAAACAATGAATCCGCTGGCAATGTTCCTCAAACACGAACGGCTCCCGCGGAGCGGGGGCCGTGAGTCGTCTTTTAAAGGCAGGCAGGCAGGCAAGGGGGAGTGTCCGGGAAGAGGCCGCAGCTGTTGCTGGTTTTAACGCTGCAAGCCTCGCAGTCCCTCACACCCGAAACAAACACTGAATCCGCTGGCAATGTTCCTGCTGTATTGTCTCCCTCTGGTACCATGTCAAGGACTGTGGAGAGGGCCTAGCCTTTCACTCAGGAGGAGAACGAGGCCCTGCTGGATGTGATCCTCCCACGGTACCCCATGCTGTATGGTCGACCAGGAGAGCAGGTGAGTGTTGACTCCACTACCTTTGCCTGTGCACCTTTATTGTGTCTGTCACTTCTGGCATTGTTGCCAGGTGTGACAGACATGCAATGTTGGTTGGAGTGGGTCCCAGCGGGGGGGATGGCTTATGTCTCTCATGCAGGGCTTGATGTAGTTCATGTGTGCACTCCTCACTTGCATTGTGCTTATTGTGACATTCACTGCATAGTGCATGGCACATTCCGCCAGCCTAATCCTCTTGGGCATTCTTGTTCTATTGTCCTGCGGTGATTCAGTGGTCACCCCGGTGTGACAGGTGACTGCACCCACAGATGTGTGTGAGAGTTGAGTGGAGCTGTGGTGAGAGTGGTGAGAGTGTCCAAATGATGTGTACGCCCCCTGGACATTGATGTGTGTGAATGTTTCTTGTCATGTGGGTGAGTGTCTATGTGGAGTGTTGCACCACAGCTGCATGGAGGAGACAACTGCTCAATCCATCTGATGTGTGAAGTAAGCTGTGCTGTGTGTCTGACTTGCTGAGCTAGCCCCACACCTGTGACCCCCCTGGCAAGTGGCACATGTGCAGAGTGAGGTTTGCATCCGCTGTTGCCAATGGCAGGTGATTCATGTGTGCCTGTGTGTGTCTGTGTACTCTGCTGAGGTTTCGTCAGTGGCCTGGGGCATGTGACTGCTTTGCGGTGCTGTCCATCAGCCTTGTGTTGCTTGGGATGCACAATGTGTGCCATGATCAGGGATTGTTTTGCACCCGTCATGCCACCTGTGTACTTACTATGCCATGTAGTGCATTGGTGCGTCCCCAGTGGAAAAAGTCCCAATGACTAAGGTGCTATTACTTGCCAGCATACTATGCCCTGTTCAACAAATCTAAGATGTTCAAATGTGTGTCTCTGTGACATGGTGCAGGTGTAGTGATGTTGTCCCACTTTGTCATCCACACAGGTATCCCCCTACCACAAGGGGAATATCTGGAAGGATGCCAGTCAAGGCCGCGCAATCGGTGGAGGGTCGCATTCGGCGCCTGCCACAAGTGAGGAAGAGATGGCAAGACATCCGGTGCTGGACCCGGAGGATCGCCCGGGTCATGCTGAAGGACTCACCTCCTCGTAAGCATGGCGGGCGCCAGCGCCTGACCCACCAGATGCGGCGTGTCCTGGCGGTGGTCTTCCCTGACCTGGATAGGTGGATACAGGAGTTACAGCAGCAGGAAGAGGGTAGGTACATGTGTGTTTGTTGTGTGTCGCCAGCTTTTGGAGCTGCTCAGTCACCTGGATACACTGCCAGGCTATATATGTGCAGTGCATATCCTGTACCCCAAAGTCAACCTGTGCTGTTCTTCCTCCCTTCCCCTCCTTGACATGTGTTACCTGGTCTGCGTGTTATCACTATTGCACATGGTCATCTAGGCTGCCAGTTTATCAAGGTGCACACTGCTTTCAGCATCATGCGTGGGGGTGGTCTGCCTGTGCCCTGTCCTGTTCAGTCATTTGGGGGTGTATAATTGTTGGCACTGATGCTGAGTCCCAACATAGGAGTGTGAGGGTTCAAATGAACAGACTTGCTGCATGCATTACCAATGTTGTGGCCTCAGACATGATGTGCATGAGTGGGATATATGCATAGTGCCGGGACGGTTGCTCCTGTAACAGTCACCTCATTCCAGGACCATGGAGCAGTGTGCACACTACAGTCCCCTGACACAGCCTGCCCTCCTACTCATGTGTGTCATCCAACACTGTGCACATTCACTGTGGGTTCATCATGGCTCTGCCTCTGTGGCATTGTTCCCTGGCCTAGGTAGTAGTTTTCACATGTGTGATACATTTGCCCACTGGACAGGGATACACCAGTTTGCTTGTGCATACTCACACTGGGCAGTGCCTGTGTGGATATTCACAACAATCTGTTGATGTTTGTTTGTGACCAATATGTTTGTTTTGGCAGCCCTACAAGGTGATGTCGTGTTAATGAAGCTAGTTTTCAAGCACAGTTATTGTAACCCTGAATAAGAGGTTTCACTTCTTGATTGGTATCAGTCACATTGACTCAGGTATGGGTGGGTGTGTGCGGGAGGGGCGTACATGTTCAACCCTGATGTTTCAGTGCCAGTTCTGACTTGTGTGTGATGATTCACAGTGCAGAAAGTCATCGTGCAGTGCCCCCGTGATGTTGGCCAGTGCTTAATGTTCGTGCTTCATTGCCTGTGTCAGTTTTTGACAATCATGTATCCTGCTTTTACATTTTTGGCACCTGTGTGTGGTTCAGATGCTACACAGTTCTGACTTTGTGTGCTGACATCTGTGGGTACATTCTGGCTTGCCATGAGGGGGAACCCACAGTACAGCTAGGCTTTTTTGCTAAACAATTGCAGGCCCATTAGCTGATGCATTGTCCTGGGTGTGGACATGTGTGCCACTCCAGATGACAGTCAGTAGGTCATATGTGTAGCCAACTGTGTGATCAGGTGACAGATAGCCATGTGACAAATGACATTATTCAAGTTGTTACTCAGAGAAAATGTCCATTGGCACTCACTACACCTATCAACATGTCTCAATGTTTCATATGCTTGACCTTGTTGTTTGGTTGTGAAGGACAATGATGTGCCTGCATGACAGATGTCTCCCAAGGAAGTGCACAAGACACCACCTTTACACTTTCCAGGGACACGCTGGCACATTTTAAAGTAAGGCACAGTTTGAACAAAACTTGTTTGGAGTTCATACATATACATATTCCCACAGTGTGCTAGCATTTGGGTTAGTCCTTGGTTGTTGCTGATACCAACTTACGAGTGTCAAGTCATCCAGACCACCCTGGTGCCATGTATATGTACTTACTGATACTCCATTTCTGCCTAACAATGGCTGATTTGATTGAGTCTGGCAGCTCAGACAATGACTGTGTACATGTAGTTTGGTGTGCACCTCCTTGTGTGACTTCTGCTATTCAGACACATGTGTGTTGTGTTCACAGAGTGCCACATTCACACATGCTAGACATGTCCATTGTGTAAAGGGTTGTGATTCTCCAGGAGTCACAATGTATTTATTTGGGGTGTCAAAAGTACTCACAGGTCTCTGAGTGTGGGGACACCTTCTGCATTGGCATGTGGTATTTGGCCTTGGGTGTGACAATACTGTTTGTTTCACAGTGAACAAGAGGTGGCATGCCTTCATAGTCTTGCTGTGCTCAACTGATCCCAGACACTAGCTTCTCATGATCTTGTGATTTCAAGTTATTTGCTGTTGAGTCCTAATTTTCATTGTTTCCAAGTGGCATGGTGGGTCAACCAACTGGGGAGTGCAGTGCTTACATATGTGGGGAGTATCCTAGATGTTACTCATGATGCCTTTCCTGATATGCACTGTTGCCTATTTTGTTTGGACTCATGTGTCAGATGTATACAGGTGACTGATTTTTTCCTATCTCTTCACCTTGCCCACAGCATCATCGGAGGACACCGAGGGAGACACCGGCACGGACGTGGAGGAGGGATCGAGCAGTGGTGCCACCACTGCTGAGGAGTCGGTGGAATCTAGTGGCACGGAGGGCGAGGGGAGTGAGGCGGAGGACCTGCCCAGTACCAACACTGACTACGAGGCAGACGGGTCCGAGGCTGAGCTCCCAGAGGGGGCAAAGGCTGCTCCCACAGCTGAAAGCAGCAGTACATCTCTCGCCGCCCCCTCCATTCCCATCACCGCCCTCCCACTTGCTCTGGTCCCTTCTGTCCGTGCTAGGCCACACCGTGTCTCCTTCGTGCCAGGCACCGCACCCCCTGCCCCTGTCCCCCCTGCTGCCCTCACTGCCGAGTCTGTGGACATTCAGCGGCAGTTGCAAGTTGGGCAGACATCGATCCTGACTGTCCTCCATGGCCACACCAGACTGCTGACCCAGATGGTGTCATACATGGAGGGCATGTCATCAGCGATGTCTGACCAACGGATGTTGCTGAGGTCCCTGGACTCATCTTTGACGGCAGTAGCGAGTCACCTGCAGCGCTGCGTCCCCCCCTACCCCTGCCCCATCCACAAGTCCCACACCCATGCCTGTCCCAAGCATACCAAGACATCCACACACACGCACCCCACCAGACAGAAGCAGCACACCACCACGTAAGGGCAAGCGCACACCTCCTGACACGCACACTCAGGGGGAAGCAGGCACACCCACTGGGTCTGAGGCACACAGGCAGGCACGCAGCCACAGTCCTCGTCCACATGACTCACTCCCCAGTCCCTCCGATGTCACTCCCCTTGGCTCCCCTGCCCCAGATTTGGAGAAGGAGGCCTACTTTGCTGGGCTGAGCCTCAGCACCACTAGTTCACCTGGATGCAAACGGTCAAGGCACTCCACGGGTAGGGGAGTTAAGTCCCCCAGCCCGTCCACCACCTCCCCCAGTAGCGCTGCAACCCATCCCTCCGACCCCCCCCTCCTTGGGGCCTGTTGTTTCTCCGGGTGCAGGGGAGATGCTTGAAGAACTGGCAGAAGTGTGCAGCACCGAGCTCGCCTCCACCTTTGGCGCTGCCCCACCCCCTGTGGTGGAGTCGTCCGTCCCTGCACCCACCACACCTACCCTTCCCACTCCTGTCCCTGCGGTGCCTGGTCCTTCCCCACATGATGCCCCCCAGTCGACGACACAGTCTTGTGATGTGCAAGCAAGCTAGGGGAGACGCATGGCAATGTGTCCCCCCCCAAGGACTGATGATATGGACTGGCCATTGGCCTTTGTGAATAGTCTCGTTTACACATTATTATTTTCATGCTGAATAAAGCATTTTCTTTTTCGTTTGAAAAGTCTTGCATTTCAGGTATTGATGTTGATGCTGATGCTACAGGAGTTGGGGTTGTGGGCATGTGTTATGTTTCAGGGAAATGTAGTCTGCTGCTCATAGGGTGGAACCTGGTATCTGCGTGCCATCACAAGGTCTCTGCAAAGATTCTTTGTCGTGTATGCTCTTTGTGTTTGGAGACATTGTCCCAAGGAGCGTTCCTCCCTCTGTGGCACCTGACATCTCCCCTGCAGAGAGTTGCACAATTGTTGTGTTGCCCTGTGTCTACATTTCCTTTGTTGGTGATGGATCCCTTCAACTCTGGCCATGCCTGCTCAGCAATGTTTCCGGCTGCATCGTCTGTGCCATCCTTGGTACTCACTGTACTTGTGTATAGAGTATTTTGCCATGCCTTCATGGATATATTGTCCCTTTTCTGCACAATGCATGTGTGTAATCCCAGCCTAGTACACATATGGTACTTGTTCTGCTGGGTATTTGAACACCTGACTCACAATTGTGGCCATTGTATCTGTGGGAACTCCACCCTATTCCTTCCATGACAGACAACATCTTGGTGGCTAGCCCAGCACCTGAACATTCCTATCAGTCCTGGGATGTGCGTGACAGTGTGTGTTCTCTTTGTCTCTCTTAGTTTATTAGGCAGTGACATGACTATACAGTTGTGTGGCATGATCTCAGTGTGTGTATTGTGCTGCATCTGCCAGGGGTGGGTATGCATGTGTTATTTGTCCTCACACCCACATGTGGTGTGTCATGCAGTGGGAGAAAGACATCCATCCTCCTGGGAGTGGGACACTGCTGTCAGTGATGTGTTGTTATGGCACTATCATCATTGTCCAAAGTTAGGGATATGTACATTCACCCATGGAGTTGTGGTCATCTGATAATGATGTGCACCCCCCCCATGTCTCTGTCCACTGCTGGTATTCCTCTGCACCCACCCCCATGTCTCTGTTCACTGCTGGGAGTCCTCTGCACCCACCCCCATGTCTCTGTCCACTGCTGGGAGTCCTCTGCACCCACCCCCATGTCTCTGTCCACTGCTGGGAGTGATGGGCACCCATCCCTCACATGTCCCTGTCCACTGCTGGGAGTCCTCTGCACCCACCCCGATGTCTCTGTCCACTACTGGGAGTCCTCTGCACCCACCCCCATGTCTCTGTCCACTGCTGGGAGTGATGGGCACCCACCCCTCACATGTCCCTGTCCACTGCTGGGAGACCTCTGCACCCACCCCCATGTCTCTGTCCACTGATGGGAGTGATGGGCACCCACCCCTCACATGTCCCTGTCCACTGCTGGGAGTCCTCTGCACCCACCCCCATGTCTCTGTCCACTGCTGGGAGTCCTCTGCACCCACCCCCATATGTCTGTCCACTGCTGGGAGTGATATGCACCCACCCCTCACATGTCCCTGTCCACTGCTGGGAGTCCTCTGCACCCACCCCCATGTCTCTGTCCACTTCTAGGAGTCCTCTGCACCCACCCCCATGTCTCTGTCCACTGCTGGGAGTGATGGGCACCCACCCCTCACATGTCCCTGTCCACTGCTGGAGCCCTCTGCACCCACCCCCATGTCTCTGTCCACTGCTGGGAGTCCTCTGCACCCACCCCCATGTCTCTGTCCACTGCTAGGAGTGATGGGCACCCACCCCTCACATGTCCCTGTCCACTGCTGGGAATCCTCTGCACAAACCCCCATGTCTCTGTCCACTGCTGGGAGTCCTCTGCACCCACCCCCATGTCTCTGTCCACTGCTGGGAGTGATGGGCACCCACCCCTCACATGTCCCTGTCCACTGCTGGGAGTCCTCTGCACCCACCCCTTTGTCTCTGTCCACTGCTGGGAGTGATGGTCACCACCCCTCACATGTCCCTGTCCACTGCTGGGAGTCCTCTGCACCCACCCCCATGTCTCTGTCCACTGCTGGGAGTCCTCTGCACCCACCCCCATGTCTCTGTCCACTGCTGGGAGTCCTCTGCACCCACCCCCATATGTCTGTCCACTGCTGGGAGGGATATGCACCCACCCCTCACATGTCCCTGTCCACTGCTGGTATTCCTCTGCACCCACCCACCTGCGCCCTTGCTGTGGTACACTGCTGTCCTGGGCATACACCACCCCCAATTTACAGCTGAAGTGCTGCACCAAGCCGTACACCTACATCCGTGGCGTGTGTACGCCTTGTATCCATCATGTAATGTGGCTGTAGGGGTACCCGTGGTACGGCCCGTACCCATGCTCTGGGGGCGTGGGTACGGCCGTACCACCATTGTGGCGGTGACGTAGGGGTATGTGTGGTATGGCCCGTACCCACGCTCTGGGGAGCGTGGGTATGGGCCGTACCACCATTGTGGCGGTGAAGTAGGGGTATGCGTGGTACGGCCCGTACCCACGCTCTGGGGAGCGTGGGTACGGGCCATACCACCATTGTGGCGGTGACGCAGGGGTACACGTGGTACAGCCCGTACCCATGCTCTGGGGGCGTGGGTACGGTCCGTACCACCATTGTAGTGGTGATGTAGGGGTACGCGTGTACGGACCGTACCCACGCTCCGGGGGCATGGGTACGGTCCGTACACGCGTACCCCTACATCACCACTACAATGGTGGTACGGCCCGTACCCATGCTCTGGGGGGGCGTGGGTACGGTCCGTACCACCATTGTAGTGGTGATGTAGGGGTACGCGTGTACGGACCGTACCCACGCTCTAGGGGCATGGGTACGGGCCGTACACTTGTACCCCTACATCACCACTACAATGGTGGTACAAACCGTACCCACGCACTGAGGGGCGTGGGTACGTCCCGTACCACCATTGTGGTGGTGACGGGTATGCGTCCACGTCCACTTCCGTTGTGGCGGGACGTGGGATTCGTGGACACGCCCCCCGAAGTGACCAGACCATGGAGGTAATTAATGTGCAGGATGTATTAGTATTTTGTGTGGTGTGGGTTATGTTTCCTGCCCCTTGCACCCCCCCCTTTGCCCCTGGGGGTTGTTCTGACCTTCTGTGGCATCTGCGTCGGTTTCTGAACACGAGGTCGTAGGCTATGAGGGCCGGGAGGACGCGTAGGTTGGGGTCCATCACTGTCCGTCGCGTTCCGGTGCTCCTTGTTCGCGTCGTCCTCAATTTCCCGGCAGTTTTTGGCTCCCGTAAAAAATGCTACGTGCGGAGTGACGTCGGCATGAATCGTACTTGCTGGTCCGTAAAACGCTGCCTGACTCCGTCCGGACGTCGCGTATGCGCCGTCCAGAATCAGATTTGTATATATTTTTTTGCCGGTCGGTGTTTTTTACGGCTCGTACGGAAATGGTATTTCTGTGCGAATCGTACTTGCGAGTTTGTAAGGTGTTTTTCCCGGGTACGAGTCGGACGGAGAAAACGCTCCGTACGACCATTTGTACCCGGGTTTTACAGGATCGGAATCGGCACCTTTATGTTATAAGTGTATGTAAATATATATATTTGCTTGTACACTTTTATATATTTATAAAATTACAAAAATAAATTAAAATGAATAGTTTATTAATTGTTTTAAAGGATATTTATATGTATATATATATATATATATATTACATTTTAATATATGTATGTTTCAATAATGTTTAAATTATATTTATTTTATTATATTTGTTAAAATGTATATTTAAGGGCCGATTCCGATTCCTGCCGCAAAACGTACCGACCGACACGGACCCGGAAGGGAGACCGTCCGACACGGACCGGCGCCGTACGACCCGTGTAGTACGATGCAACGCGTGTGATTTACAACCGACACGTACGAAATACAAGCCGTACGACCGAGCCGTCGGGAAAACAGTGATTCGCCCGGAAAACGGACGCGATCCACACCGACCGACATGCACCAGGAATGAACCCGACCGACACGTACCCGCAGTGTCCGATCCGCACAGTACGAAGCAAAGTGTGTAAAACCAGACCGACTCACACGGAGCCCAAGCCGCAGGACCGACACGCACAGAAAACAAGGACCTGAAGTAATAGACATCTCCTCAACCGACGCGTATGAAACACAGAAGAAAGTCAGCGTGAAAGACCCGCAGAAGCCCGCATGAGCCAACATCAGCGTCCGTCTCGGTCAGAAGAACGTCCCCTTCATGCCTAGAAAACCCAAAAATCCAAAAAAAGGACCAAACAAGCAATGACAAAATCAATAAATATAATTAAAAAAAACTTGGAACAAAGACACACCCACAACTGCACCTATATAAAGGACACCAATCACTACCATGATCCTTTGCAAATTCAAGACAACAGCCAGCAGAGAACACCATCACACAGCAACCACAGACACACTCACAACTCCCCCATCACACAACTTTCACACCATTAGTACCTCACCAAAAGCACTCACATACACCTAGCAAAACTGACACTCACCAACCCTCACTTGCTCCCTCACACACACATCACTCACCACCACCACCCATCACCATGCCCCCAAAGAAGAATCCAAAGTTCACAGATAGTGAGTTAGAAGTGCTGGTAGACGAGATCATCAGAGTAGAGCCACATTTGTTTGGTACATTGGTCCAAAGGACCCCCATGTCACAGAAAACAAAGATGTGGGTGAGGATCGTGGACAAGGTGAACGCACAAGCACCAATGTTGCACACAAAGGATGATATCCAGAACAGTTGGTATGATGTGCGCAGGAGGGTCAAGAAACTCATCGAGAAAGATTGAGTCAGCGCACTGGTGGGGGCCCTCCTGCCAAACCAGTACACTTCAGGTCCTGGGAGGAGAAGGTGCGGGACATCCTCCCACCAGAGAGCGTCCGTGGTCTATCAGACATACCAGAGCCTGGTGAGTACACAACCAAAATACTCAATATTGTGTGGCAAGGGGACAGTGAAACCATGCACCGTTAGCAAAGCCACAGTAACCAATAGATAATCATCCCAAGATGTGTATGCTAGTCAGACAAACACAATACCTGCCATCTCATAGTGACTTGTAACTGTGTCATGACATGTACAAACCTACCAACAAATAGAGCAAGGCAGTGGCACAAAGCCAAATAAACACTGTCAGACAGTTTGCCACCACAAACACACTACCTCACAGTGCAGCTGATTGACAGAAAGGAATAGTGGGTATGCAGGTGAAGTGAGTGTATCTAAAAGCATGATGGGGTTTGTTGTCACAGCTAATGCTCCCCCTCCCAATTGGCCCATCAAGACCTCCCTGCCCACATCACAGGGAGCGGAAAATGACTGACAAGATGGCTGACGCTGGGTTCTGCTGTGGGGAGCACAAGGCCCTGGTAGGGCCTGTGCGCAAATCAGAAGCAAGACACCACTGCTTGACATCCTGAAAGCCAACTTGCATGCCCTCCAATGGAAGCACGTTTCATGGTGGGATGTCTGGCCGGGTGGGAAGGAGGACTGACAGCTCTGACCATACTTACCAGCATGTGTAGACACACACACCCCTCAACACAAACTCCACACAACTCACCGGGTATAATGCATTGACTCACACTGTAGTGAAATATCACCCAAAGATACACCGCACTGGGTTCTGCCATGTGAAGCACAGGGGCTCTCTTTGGACTTGTAGCCAAACAAACACCAGGACTTCACAGTCACCATCTTGCCATTGCTGTCACACTCCCTCACAGGGAAGCAGAGTCAAAAGGGGAAGTATGGGCATGCTGGGAAGGGGGTTGTAGCCAAAAGCATGATGGGAGTTGCAGTCACAGACATTCCCCACCCACCCACATGGCCCAGCAAGCTCACACTGAACCAAACTCGCCTCACAAGGAGTGGGAATGGACTGACAAGATGCCTGACACTGGGCTCTGTTGTGGGAAGCACAAGGACCTGCTGGGAACTGGGCACCAACAAACACCAGAACTGCACTGACTGACATCTTGCCATTGCTGTCACACTCCCTCACAGGAAAGCAGAGTCAAAATGAAGGAAGTATGGGCATGCTTGGAAGGGGGGTGTAGCTTGCAGATGACAAGAGTGGAGATCCATATATAGTACATTGCACAAAACACACAGGAACTCACATATGCATCATTGTCAGGGGGCATCTGACAGTGAATGGAATAGACACACCAATCTAGCCGACACCATAGCATGGTCTCATTCACACTCGGTGCTGTTGTGAGCTGCATTCCACTCCTACATCGTGCTGAAACATATGCATCCTTCACACAACACACCACTCACTGACATAGACACTGTAGACACAAGGTCTAACCTGGACCGCATTGCTGGTGACATGCTACTCACAGCAGCCAAACCACAACACACACACCACCGGCTCTCACTTTTGTGAGCATTGAAAAGCCAGAGTGCTTCCTTGCCCATTCCATGTCACCATGGAAAACATTGACAAGTCAAATCACATGTGCACGTACAAAACTCAGCACCAGACTCATTAACGATGGTGACATCATCAATTGTATGAAATGAGATGGGAATTAGGAACACTGTTAAAAATACACTTTCTCCCAAGAGATCACAGGCATACCGGACTGTGACCATGTCATACCAATACACCAATGTGACACACAAAGACTAGCAAAATCTGCTACCACACATGCCCCAATCTTACAACATATCCTCAGTGGAATTGCACGTATGTCCTTGTTAAAGGTCAAATGTGTACAGGGATGGCACACATGTGTCAGCAACATGATGGCCCTTGAGGACCCTGATGGATTCAGTGGGGTCGTCGCGGATGATCTCGTAGTTCCTCAGGTCATCGAGAAGTTTCCTGCATTCATTGTCGTAAGCGGTAGCCATCTGTATCACGATGGCTCCGCCTTTATCCGCCGGTTTGGTGATGATGTCTGCATTGAGTGATAGTTGGCATATCGCTTCTCTTTCCTCCTTTGAGGTGTTCTGAAAAGTAGTGTTTCTGATACAGATACATTTTGCATTTCCCCCATCACAGCCTTTTCAAATGCTAGTAGTTCCACCGTTAGTGTGGATTCTGGGGGGACGAAGCTTGATTTTACCCAGCGGCCGGTGTCCTTGTCTCCTCCCTCAGGTCTCTCTTTATCTTTAAAGAAGGCTCTCAATTTGAGTTTGCGGATGAACTCTTTCATCTGTGCACATGTTCTGAATTTGTCTATCCGGTTTGTCGGTACAAATCCTAATCCTCTCTCTAGGACTCGTCCCTGTGTGGGTGTCAATTGGTAATCTGTCAGGTTCACCACAAAATTCGTCTCCTGCTGGTTGATGGTTGGGCGCTCATTGCGCTGGTCATGCTCCTCATTGAGACCCGTGGTGTTTCATCCTCTGCGGTGGACCAACGGACACTGTGGCCTCTCCAGTTCCTGCCTCTCTGTGGGCCCTGGCAGTGAGTATGGCATAGCCGGGGATCCTTCACTCTTGTGGAAAGCTTGTTCCAACCGAAGCAACCACTTTGGAAAAAAACCTCCTTATTTATTTTTTTCCCTCTAGGTTGCAATTATAGGCACCCCTCCCACCCGTTACAGGCTCATGGGGCATTTTTTCCTTTGAATCCAAGTAGGTTGTTTTTTCCTCCCCACAATACCCTTACTGACAAAATATTATTAACAATACATTATTTGATGAAATATGAAACCTACCATATGGATCATTAGACCGGATCCTTTGACATAGTGTGTGTGTGTGCTTTATGTTTTATGTGTGTGAGTCTTTGTCCGTTGCCTTTTCTCCCATTTCACCAGTGGGACACGCTACCATTGAACTGCACAATGAATAATGATAAGGAATACATGTTCACTCATCTCACTTCCTTTGCAGGTTTTTTATTATGTCACGATGGTTGGCCCTGTTATGTGTCGCGCATTTTAATACATGTACCACCGTTTTTCCTTCCAGATAAATTGATTTAAAATACCTAATAAGGTATCGTATACATGCATTGGGAATCGACGTGCACAACATTACGATATATATATATCTTCTTAAGAATACACCTGTCTAATGAAGATTAGTGTAATTTCGCACACCACATAAATTCGTGAGTGTAGATAGGGATCTGTTAAGTCCTGAAGAAGAAGCCTGGGGGGCTTTGAAACATGTTGACTAACCCAGGAGGCATAGCTCATTGAGGCATACATACCTCCGTCCCCACCTTTTTTAACAATACCAGCTCACAGGTGTATTAAAAATTATTTTCTAACTGACAAGCCAGGTATTTTTTAACCTCACTTTCCCATCCACTCCCGACCCTCCCACTCACTCTCCTACACGACACATAGTCGTCTCAGAACAAAAGGTGCTCCCACGTATCCGTAGGTTGTAGCGCGTCCCGTCCCGTAGAGGGGCGGGAAGACCCCTATGGTGAGGCATGACACCAAGGGCCATTTTGGTGTGTGAGGGGTATTTAAAAACACTGTGTGTTTTTCCCACCATTGTAGGAAACATACCTTACTTGGGAGGATGCGGCCTTTGAAACTGTGAACCATTGATGCCTGTAGAAACATAACTTACATTGTGTGTCTCTTCCAAACACAGGTGGTGCTGGGGACACAGCAGCAAATGAAGAGGAGTCCCTGTCCCAGACTCTGGTGGGCCCTCAGCTCTCTGGTGTGGATCAGTCTCTGTCCTGTTCGGATGACGAAGAACAACCTGGCACCTCCGGTGTGAGTCATCATGCAGAACCAGCAGTACCAACATCTGCACACCCTGTACCCATGCCTCCAGCATCTGGCAACAGACAGGGCACCCCCGCCAACATGGACAGACCAAGGACACAGACTACCAACAGCACAGGGACAAAGGACCCCCAGGAAGGTACCGACAACACCACCAGTAACAACACCCAAGGGGGCCCAGTGTCACCTGTGCGTGCCGACGCATGTCCTGCCCGTGTGGCTAGGGGTGCTGGGAGGGGTGGTAGGCAGAGGGCGCAGATTGCAGAGGGGTCTGGACTGCATGATGACCCCCAACTGGCACGCATCGTAGATGCGTACCAGGATAGCACCGGAGGATTCGGCCAGGTAGTGGGGATCCTCAAGGACATTCAACAGGAGCAGGCTGCCCATCATGCCCGCATGGAGGCAAAGTGGGATGCACTTACTGCGGTGCATCGGGACATACTCCAATGCCTCCGCCAGATAAGCACCAACATGTCCACACCTCCCTGTGTGGCCACAACATCTGTTGCCGCAAGATCTGCCAGTGCCACAGGGAGGGAGGATGACTCTGGCAGAGAGTCCTCTGCACCGCAGACGCCTGCACCTGAGGAACCCCCCCGAAGAAGAAGAGGGGTCGTCCGAAAAAGGGCAAGTGAGACGCAGATGTCCATGCACATCCCCCAGGGCCTCTAAACCTGTTCTGGAAAATGTTCTTTGTGCGCAACCCGTTCACCTTGTCGTATCTAACACAACTCGCCTTACTGACATGGAGGGTTCATGTTGGTCCAATGTAGCAGATGACTGTGGACTTTACTCTGGACATTTCAGCTACCAACACTTCCAACTCTACTGTGAACTTTGGATTCAAAACCCAATGTACAGCACACACCATCCTGTGCACTATCCTCACACATGTTTGTAAATAAACTCACCAGTACACTATACTTGCCTCTGTTGTGATTCCAACTTGTTATGTGTCATGGAGATGTTGATCTGCTAAACAACACAGTGCATGCCAAATACTACAGCAATGTGATCACCGTTATGTGAGTCATGGTGATGTGACACATGTGAGCGAGACACACCACTATGGCACCACAACACATACTCACCATGACCATGTAACTCATCCCACACAATGATGTTGACCTGAAATACATTGGAATGCACAGACACCACACCTATCCACAGTCAGTGGTAACAATCCCACAGGTGAGGTAAGCAAATGTCAGTCAGATGTGGGAAGACAGACAACGTAGCACAGGTTCATTACTCATCGTTTATTCCACAACAGTTGCAAGGTAATTCTACGTTACAGTGGACACATGGTCACAAAGTGTCAGAGAAGTGAAGTCCAGGGAAGTGTGGTACATCACTTGATGTGAATTGACAACTTCCACCCTGGTGTTGGATTCTGGGTGTTGGGGGACAGTGTTGACCAAACAACAGGCAAAGTACCCTGGGAAGGACTGACATAAGACACAGTCAAAAGACAGCAGAACAGGAGAGAAATGCAATACACATGCACAAAACATGTCAAAAGAAACCTACACAGAAACAAGTTAGCAGTCTGACACTATTGTGGAGTAGAGACCACCTGAAAGGACACATCACTGCACGCATCCAGTCAAGTAGCACACAGACACACTCAGACAGCAACAGAGCAGCCCCAACACATTTCAGGCTAACTCAATACATTGACATAACAACCCTGTAAACTCACATTCAGGTGAAGAAGTTGTTGATGAGCTGTGTGCAGACGACACCCTCATCATCATCATCACTGGCATCATGGCCCAGGCCTGGATCCTCCACAGGTGGCGGAGGTAGATCATCGTCATCCTGGATGAGAGGTAACTTCTTCCTCACTGCCATGTTGTGTAGCATGCAGCATACAAGGATAATTTTGCACACCTTTGCAGGGTCATATGGGAGGGCACCTTCAGTCTCGTCCAGGCAGCGGAAGCAGCTTTTCAGGAGACCAAAGGTCCGCTCAATCACCCTCCTGGTCCGACCATGTGCCTCATTGTAGCGCTTCTCGGCTGGTGTCACAGGGTTCCTGAGGGGTGTCAGCAACCACTGCATGTTGGGGTATCCGGAGTCACCTACATACAAACAATTGAACAATTAGCTGAGTTTTGAAAGAGGGTGTAATACAACATTGCCAAACACACACAATGGTAAACAGTCAGTACACACCGTGAGGTTCCGTGAAAACTGAACCCGTGTTTTGGAACTAATGGTACCGTGACGATTTTGGTATTAGTGAATCACAAATGATGAGTCTAGTATGGGTGAGTGTTTTCGCCATGCTGCACTGAAGGATTTGTCATATATTGCTGGTTTTCTCGTTCAAACCTAGGGGTTTCATTTTGTGCACGACGTCCATTTTGTATCATTGCCCTCACATAGTCAGTGAATGGGCGATGTCCGAGCGATGACCCTGTTTGGGTAACCTCACGAGGACACGTATTCCTTAGTGCACGTTCCGCTGAATTCCGCATGACTTGGCGAAAGCTGACTCTGCCGCCCGAAGCTGACCCTGCCACACCAGTTTTCTGTCTTGTCCTGCTTGAGCAAGATTACTGACCCTGATACAATAGACCACGCTTCTTTTATTTGCCTACGAATATGTCTTATCTGACTCTCCTATTTTCGGCATCTGTCCCTGTATTTCCCTCTAGCCTTTTATGATGAGGAGATGACCAATTTTATTATGGGGCGGTCCGGCCTTTCAATAGAGGGATGTCAGAATTGTGTGATTGAAGGCCGGACACCTGGAGATGGGAATGTGATGTTGTGTGATCTTATTTTGTGGAATACAGAAACGGGAATAATTGTAAACTTGTAGGAATGTTTGCCCGAGGCATAATATTCAGTATTTAAGGAGCGACCTGCTTTGTACAAATCGAGCAGTCTCCGTAGAATCTATCTCGTATGATACTTCTGTGACTTCTGTTCCTGACTGCAGTCATTAAAAAGATTTTTCGACGCCAGAGGATGATTCCCGTGTCTCTGTTTGTTTAGTACGCCAAAACAGGTGAACCCCGAAGGTCTCAGGTGTTGTCCCCTGGCACCGCTGGGTCTTAAAAATTGCCCAGTCCTTCAGTTTGCGCCCAAGCGTGGCGACATCGAGCGGTCCCGGTCCTAGCCTGAAGATTGTGAGGAGCTTCGTGTGAAATTTCAGAGGGAGGTGCACCCCACTTCATCGATCCATGTATGTCGCATAAGTGGTCCGAAGGTCTTTCCCCGCGAAGGTTCCCGCTTCCAGACAACTGCAAAGGACTGGCGCCCTGACTGTCGACCTGACGGGTCTTCCTGGTGACGTCATTGATCTTTCAGTTAAGTATAAGTGGGTCGCTCCCAGTCCTCAGGTTTGTTCCTTAGTTTTGTTTGGTAACTTGAGTTCTTTGGTCCTTAGTTTTGGTTTGCATGGTTCCATTGCATTTGGTTTAGTTTGGTCCTTAGGATTATTTGGTAGCTGCAGTTCCCAAAAACCGAGGGTCTCGTACATTTACGAGTGTATCGGTAGAGATAGCCCCTTGAAGTTTGAAACTCGGTTAGTGAGCGAAGATGCCTTACCGTAGTCTTGGTTTCTTGTCTTGTCTTGGATGTTGCAACAAGGATTCCCGATTGGAGGACTCTTGTCCGATACCTCCGGTTGGAACTCCGACTTACGAGCTCTATTCGAAGCATGGTGTGGGTCCTATCACGTATAATGCGGTATGGGTCCACTATACGAGGAAAGATGGTGTTCTCAGATGGCCACAACATGGTAGCTTTGAAACTTCAATTTTGGATAATTTGGAAGCGAAATTATTTAAAAAGAAAGCCCGGCCGGCGATGTTTGACTCCTTTCGTCTATGGCGCAAAGAAGCCAAGCAGAAAGAAATCAAACAGGCTAAAAAGGATAAACGAGAAAAAGGTGTCACGATTATGCAAGCTGCTAGGCAGTTTAAGGAAGATGAAGAAGAGAAAGCGATCGAGATTTCCACTAGACAACATAGCATGGCAATTGATAAGTGCTACCCTGTTTTGCCATCATGTCCCGATAAGCCGATAGAGGACCCCGAAAAGGATCGTCTGATGTCTTATTTATTGAAGTTGCCACCTCCTTATGTACAAAGTCCTACAGCTCTTTTGGTTCCCCCTGCTGTACAACCGGCTGCTGGTCAGCCTTTGGTAGTTCCACCTCCACCACCTGTTCCTGCTCCTGTCCCTGCCCCTGTTCCTCAGTTGGGTTATGTTCCTCCGGCACCCCCTCTTCCTGGGTTGCCTCTTTCATCTTTAACTACTACACCTCACCTTACTACGTCTGTTACTCCTGTTTCTGTTACTCCTTTTGCTCCTTTGCTTTCATTGAACGCTGTCTCTCCTACTCTTATGTCTATTTCACCTTCCGTTCGTCGGCGAGTAACCGACACCGTCCCTAGTTTTCTGACTCCTCTTTTTGGGTCGCTAATTGCGCCCGTCGTTTCTCATTCCACGCAGAGACGTAGCCAGCTCCCTGACCCTGGGGAACGAGCCTTATTAGATTCAATGGCTCATAGGTGGATTTTGAAACCCAATAGGTATAGTTCTCGTATAGTTTACGATACATTTTCTCAATGGAATGAACCGACTCAGAGGTATGTGTTTGAGGAGATGTGTAAGTTGTTGCCAGATGAATGGGATAACGACGAATTAGACTCAGCCCCTACTGAAATGCTCGAACTCCAGAGTCAATTTGCGAAAGGTATGATAGTGGGTTCTGAAGCTAGACATGCGTTAGAACGGCTTCTTGCCTATAGGTCTGTACTGCCCTCTAGAGCTTTGTTTGCGAGTGATTCTTCGGCAACGAAGACGTTAGGACAGTATCCTATGAGAGAGGTCCCGCCAGTATGGCGTGATGCGGTACATGCTGATGCAGGGAGAGGTATTCAGGCCACTCCAGCACATTTTCAGAGAGTTTGGATACATGTCCCATGGAAAAGGTCTGAAGTGTTAGCATTAAAACAGACTTTGCCAGACCCACGTAAGAATCCTGCTGGTTACTATAAGGAATTGTCCCAGACAGTGGACGCTTGTATTATGAACATTGCAGATATTGAGATGTTGTTTGGCAATGTAGTGCCACAACCGATATGGGCAAAGATCCACCATGAGGATCATCCGAAAGAGTTAGGTGGTACCTGGACGGCTATTTTAGCTGCGGATGCTCTCCAAGTAGGAGGTGCAAAGCCTGAGCCCCTAGTAGCGGAGTTACCGAATAGGATAGTTAATTTGATGAAGACTTTGATGCCAGCGTTGAGAGTTAACTGGGATAAATTGTCGGCTTGTAAGCAAAAGAAGGATGAAAGTGTGTCTGACTTTTTCAAGCGATTTGAAGAGACTTTTGTGGACCACAGTGGTCAAGACATGAGTTCGGAGGGAGGCCAGAGACTATTTGTCGATAAATTCGTGTTTAACTTGTTGCCTGACTTGTGCAACAAATTGAAAGACTCAGAAAGTGCTTGGGCTGTCTCTTCAACGGCTAAGATTCTAGCTACAGCCCAATATTACGAGAACAGAGATAAGGAAGAAAAGGAATGAGTAGAGAAGAAAACGAAGGACTTGAAGACTAAGGTGTTGTTGCAGCAGGCGTATCCGCCTCGCTCGAATCAGAACGATTCGCAGCAACGTTCGCAATTTCAGCAACAGACACAGTTCCCAAAAGTACCACTGAGATCGGAGTATTTCGCTTCTCGGCCCTTGTTAGGATTGAATCAATGTGCATACTGAAAGGAAGAGGGTCATTATAAGAACGAGTGCCCTGTTTTGTGACAACGTATGAATGGTGTGCCAGTTCAGAGAGGTCGTGGTGGTTTTCAACAAGTCTCTAGAGGTAGAAGACGTGGTGTTGCGTTTTCTCAGAATGAGCGTTCTCTTCCGTCACAGAGTTCTCTTAATTGTTTTGATCAATCGAAGGTGCAATCTGGTAGATCTCCACAGTACCATGTAGAGGATTACTATGTCGAGGGCAAGAGTGCTGCGTATAATGATTGCTAGGATAGCCATGGACAGAGAGAGGGAGTAGTGTCAGTTCCAGTCGATCAGAGTGGGCCTTACGTTTCAGTAGCTGTATCAAGTGTGGTTGAGCCTTTTCTGTTGGATACTGGTGCGGCAAAAAGTTCAATCATACATTCTAAACTCCCTGGCGCACCTTTGTCTGGCTTAACGAATGTCTCAGTAGGATTTTCTGGCGCCCCTGTTCGTAATCCAGTCTCTAGTCCTTTGTCCCTTTCAATTGGACCATGTGAGTTAGAAGCACCGTTGATTTTGACTGCTGGTTGTGGTGAGAACTTGTTGGGTTTGGACCTGTTGAAACGATTGTATGCGACGTTGCATTGTTCCCCTTCGGGAGTACAACTTACATTGGGTAGGAAAGTGATCTCTCCTATGTATGTGTCGACAGATAGACTTCCACCAGAATTGCGTTCACTCCCTGAATCTCTTTGGGCTACGGGTCCTAATGATGTGGGTCTTTTGGAAATTCCTCCATATGTTGTTCAGCTTAGACCGAATTTCAGATTACCGCGAATTCCGCAATATCGAATTTCGAGTGATGGTGAACGAGCACTCTTAGCGATCATCCATGATTTGACCCAGAAGGGTGTGATTGAAGAAACACGAGGTAACGTGTGTAATAGTCCTGTTTTTCCGATTTTGAAACGTACCGATTCTTCCCAACCTCCTGTGTATCGGTTTGTAATTGATCTTAGAGAAGTGAACAAGATTGTGGTTCCGCAGTTTCCTGTTGTTCCCGACATTACAGCTTTATTGACATTGATTCCTGCTTCAGCTGCCTGGTTCTCGGTGATTGACTTGAAGAATACCTTCTTTAGCATCCCGATAGCAGAAGAAGGTAGGGACATTTTTGGTTTCTCCTTGGGTGGTCGTAGCTTTAGATTCAAGCGCGCACCTCAAGGTTATTGTGAGAGTCCTTCGATATATAGTCAGGCTCTGAAAAGCCAGCTTGATACCTTTGTGTTACCTGTTGGTGCTGCTCTGATCCAGTACGTAGATGATCTTTTAGTAGCTGCTGATGACAAGGCAACTTGCAAAGCGGCTACGATTTCCTTGCTACAGCATTTGTCTGATTTACATCATAAGGTGTCACCTTCTAAGTTACAATATTGTTGCCAAGAAGTAACCTACTTAGGTCATCTCTTGTCAAAGGAGGGAAGAAGGTTGACCCCGGAACGAATTAGAGCAATTGCTCAAATGACTGTGCCAAGCACTCAAAGAAAAGTACGTGCCTTTTTAGGTATCGCATCATACTGCAGACAATGGATCCCAAATGTTTCCTTGTTAGCAAAGCCTTTGTTAGCTCTCACGTGCAAAGATGTTTCGAATCCTCTGCCTTGGTCTGATGACTGTCAGAAGAGTTTTTCTGAGTTACGCGATGCGTTGTGTTCAGCTCCTGTGTTGGGTACTCCCGACTACAGTAAGCCGTTTACACTATACGTTCATGAAAGAGAGGGTTGTGCGTTGAGTGTGTTGACACAACAATTTGGTGATAAACAGCGCCCGTGTGCGTATTTTTCTTCGACTTTAGATCCAGTAGCAAGAGCATTGCTGAGTTGTCTTAGAGCGACAGCGGCAGCTGCTGTGTCTATTCGACAGTCTGCTGGTCTGGTCATGGATAATATGTTAGTAGTAATGGTTCCACATGCAGTAGATACTCTATTGAACAGGACGAAAACTCAACATCTTACGAGTGCTAGGTTGTCAGGCTATGAGCTGACACTCTTGGCAAGCCATATCCAGATTAAAAGATGTAGTGTGCTGAATCCAGCCACATTGTTGCCGACTACTGTAGAGTCGAGTGATTCAGAACCACATGATTGTTGTTTGCGAACTGAAGAAGAAACGAAGGGTCGGATCGATTTGAAAGATACCCCATTGTCAGATCCGGATGGTGCTTTGTATGTAAATGGTTCGTGCTTTAAGTTGCCGAATGGTGATGTGACTGCTGCGTATGCTGTGACGACATTGATTACGATTGTTGAGACTGCGAGAGTAAGTCAGAATTCTGCACAAGCTGCAGAGTTGATTGCATTGACGAGAGCATGTGTCTTGGCCGAAGTAAAGAGAGTGAATGTGTTCACCGACAGTCAGTATGCGTTTGGTGTTGCACACAGTTTCGGATGATTATGGAAAGAGAGCGGATTTTTTACGTCCCACGGGACAAAAATACAGCATGGACAATTGGTGAATGAGCTTCTGGAATCACTTACTTTGCCAAAGCAAGTTGCGATTGTGAAGTGTAGTGCGCATCGGAAGGTTACGGATGATGTTGGTCGTGGTAATGCGTTTGCAGATGAGGTTGCGAAAGAGACGGCAAAGAACATGATGAGTCGAATGTATGTTGCAAGTTCTGCAAGATGGGTTACGGATGCTGGAATGTGTGAAAATACGATTGAGAGTGTGAAGTCAATTCAGAAGGAGGCTACTGAGAGTGAGAAGAATGTGTGGAAAGAAAGTATGGGTAAATTGGATTCGACTGGTTGTTGGATTGATCTGTCTGAACATCAGAGATGGATGTTACCCGATGCGTATGTGCTTGCAGTAGTTACAATGGCACATGGAATGGCACACATAAGTGCGAAGGGAATTTGCAAGTTGTTGGCCCCAGTATGGAAGAATGATGGGATTTCTAAGTATGCGGAGAGGGTGGTTAAGAATTGCATGGTGTGCCTGATGCATAATCCTGGCAAGGGAACTCCAACTCCAGCTGGTCATTTTGCTCCCGCGACTTGTCCCTTTGAGATTATTCAATTAGATTTCATTCATATGGAAAGGTGTAACGACCTTAAGTATGTCCTTGTTGTAGTTTGTGCATTTTCACGATGGATCGAAGACTACCCCTTGAAAGATAATACAGCCCTGTCTACAGCCAAAGTCCTTCTCAAAGAGTTCTTCCATAGGTTCGGCATGCCACGGATTGTATGGTCAGATAATGGAAGTGAGTTTGTGGGAAAGGTTATGAAGAGTGTGTGTATGGGTTTGGGGATTAGGCAGAAGTTCCATAGTGCTAATCATCCACAGTCCGCAGGTCTTGTTGAGGGTTATAACGGGACTCTGAAATTGAAGTTAGCTAAGATCCAAACACCTACTGGATTGTCATGGCCAGATGCATTGCCTTTGGCTCTTCTGTCCACTAGGGCGACTGTTCACTCTCGAGTAGGGCTTAGCCCGTATGAAATTGTGTTTGGTCGTCCTGCGAACGTTTGGGGAGTCCCTAGACCTAAGGAATTTACCCAGCTCGAATATCCCATGTTGATCGATTACCTTTATGACTTGACTGCTAAACTAAGTGCCATTCATCAACAGGTTTTTGAGGCTCTGCCAAAACCAACAGAGGGACCAGGACACAAGTTACAGCCTGGCGATTTCGTTGTCGTAAAGAACTTTGGGAAATCCAGAAACTTGGAGCCAAGATATATTGGACCTTTCCAGGTCCTGTTGTCAACACGGACTGCTGTTCGATTGGCTGGAAGAAAGCATTGGGTGCACGCTGCCCATACGAAGCGTGTACCGCTACCTTTACCGTATGACAAGTGGATTAGACAGGGAATTGGCAGTTCTGAGACAGAGTGTGTTCCTAGGCTTGTCCCGTTCAGCGATGCACGATTCAAAAGTCTTGAGTCAGCTAAACTGAAGAACACTGCTGCTCCACCTGGAACTGTGCCTTTGCCCCTGGATCCGAACATTACTCCATTCAAACATTCACCTGATCAATTGAACACTGTTTTGTCATCTGGTCCTTTGTTCGAAGAGCAGACACAACCTGGAAGACATCGTTACTCTTTACGCTCCCATTCCAAGGACTAATAAAGTGAATACCCCTTTTTTTTGTTTTCTTTTGCCTGCTCTGCCCTGACAACTCGTTTTTGGACAATTGTATTCTCCTCAGCCAGGAAGTTTGCTGTATGTGTGTTCTTGAACCAGCCATCCGGGTTCGCCGTAGGGCTGTGACGTGTGCCTAGTTTTGATTTGCAGGTTACCAGACACTAGGTCGGTTTCCCCGGTTGGTTTTTGGGAACTCCCAAGGCTAACGGACGCATTTCTGAACAGGTACAAACCAACCGCCGCGGACGGCTCAAGTAGAGGATGGAGCTTCCTGAGCTGCGAGGTGTTAATACTGTGATCGAGCGTAAAGCGAAATTGCATGAAATATTGCGCAACAAATGTTTCCTGATCCAGTGTACCCTAATGTTTTTCATTTTCTTGATAACTTTGGTGGGTGGAATTGTTTTAATTTTTGTACCTGCTATGTCTACGGTGCCTCCTCACGTTTCTTTTTCCGCTACTACTGCTTCTTCGCATTCCTTCCACCCTTTGCATGAACACGAACAAGCTAGAGGTTCTGAGTTTGTAAACAATTTGTTTATTCAACTCCTGCACCAACACCAACTAGTGATGAATACGACTAATTGCTGGGTGTGTGGTTTGATGCCGCATACGACTGATAAGGGTATCCCGTATCTAGTTCTGCCTTTTAGCTATAATGGGTCATCGTGGGCATTCCAGACTATGTTCCTTTTTGCACTTGAGACCTATCCCCCGCGACCATCGTGCTCCACAAAATTTAGCTCCAGCAATAAAGCCTTGGTAAGAGGAGTTGCCGATATGAGTAGAGATATCGATGCATATTCATCCATTCCCAAGGATGAGTTGCGAGTTTATGTGGGTTAAAATGCGACCGGGTATAGCATTAGTCTGGGCGAGAAACGGCGCAAGAGTTCGTCTCCGATTTGGGTCGTACCCCACTTAGGTCGTTTTTGTTTGCAAGGCAATGGTCAGAATCCGAGAGCTCAGCTAGGGAAGAGTGACTGTACCGAAACATCCGTTTTCCCATCCCAGTCTTCCCCTGCGTTTTTGGCTGCCAACGGTACATACTTTGTCTGTTATGATCGAGCATACACATGGTTGCCCCCTGATTTTTCGGGAACATGTTATGTTGCTAACTTACTACCGCCGACATTTACTGCTGCCTCTGATTATCACAAGACTAGAGTTGTGAGAGGTGTTGTTAGTCAGGAGGATACTGCTGGTCAGGAAGCGGGAGACTTCTTCATGGGTTTCCTGCCGTTTTGGGGACCTATGGTCAATAGTAGGAACCTGAGACAACTGACTCGTGTAGTTGAATCCACTGTTAATGTAACGGCTGGTGCCCTTGGTAACTTGACAGCTGAGCTTCAAGCGGATCGCCTTATGACGTTGCAGAATCGTACGGTTCTAGGCGTTGTACTTGCAGATCGAGGTGGAGTATGTAAAGTGATCCGATCGAGTTGCTGTGTTTTCATTCCGGATAATGCTCTGACAGTTTATGAGGCCATTTCCAAATTGCATAAGATCTCTGATTCTATACATGTGGATGAAGGAGAGTGGTCGCTAACTGGATGGGTTTGGAATCTATTATCTGCGTGGGGATGGAAGATTCTGATGGTCATTGGGGTTGTTTTAGTTCTCCTGTTTTCGTGCTGTCTCTGTGTCCAGTGTGGTCCTGCCTTATGTGGCCTTTGTGCTGCGACATGTATAAGAAGGCCGCCTGTTACTAGAGAGGTACTGATGGAAAGGATGATGCTTCAGCAACACCTCAGTGATTTAATGAAAATAGGTATAGACTCAGATATCGATTAGTGCTTGCCTATGTAAGGGCAAAAGGAGGGTCTGAGGTTCCGTGAAAACTGAACCCGTGTTTTGGAACTAATGGTACCGTGACGATTTTGGTATTAGTGAATCACAAATGATGAGTCTAGTATGGGCGAGTGTTTTCGCAATGCTGCACTGAAGGATTTGTCATATATTGCTGGTTTTCGCGTTCAAACCTACGGGTTTCATTTTGTGCATGACGTCCATTTTGTATCATTGCCCTCACATAGTCAGTGAATGGGCGATGTCCGAGCGATGACCCTGTTTGGGTAACCTCACGAGGACACGTATTCCTTAGTGCACGTTCCGCTGAATTCCGCATGACTTGGCGAAAGCTGACTCTTCCACCCGAAGCTGACCCTGCCACACCGGTTTTCTGTCTTTTCCTGCTTGAGCAAGATTACTGACCCTGATACAATAGACCACGCTTATTTTATTTGCCTACGAATATGTCTTATCTGACTCTCCTATTTTCTGCATCTGTCCCTGTATTTCCCTCTAGCCTTTTATGATGAGGAGGTGACCAATTTTATTATGGGGCGGTCCGGCCTTTCAATAGAGGGATGTCAGAATTGTGTGATTGAAGGCCGGACACCTGGAGATGGGAATGTGATGTTGTGTGATCTTATTGTGTGGAATACAGAAACGGGAATAATTGTAAACTTGTAGGAATGTTTGCCCGAGGCATAATATTCAGTATTTAAGGAGCGACCTGCTTTGTACAAATCGAGCAGTCTCCGTAGAATCTATCTCGTATGATACTTCTGTGACTTCTGTTCCTGACTGCAGTCATTAAAAAGATTTTTCGACGCCAGAGGATGATTCCCGTGTCTCTGTTTGTTTAGTACGCCAAAACAGGTGAACCCCGAAGGTCTCAGGTGTTGTCCCCTGGCACCGCTAGGTCTTAAAAATTGCCCAGTCCTTCAGTTGGCGCCCAAGCGTGGCGACATCGAGCGGTCCCGGTCCTAGCCTGAAGATTGTGAGGAGCTTCGTGTGAAATTTCCGAGGGAGGTGCACCCCACTTCATGGATCCATGTATGTCGCATAAGTGGTCCGAAGGTCTTTCCCCGCGAAGGTTCCCGCTTCCAGACGGCTGCAAAGGACTGGCGCCCTGACTGTCGACCTGTTTTGAAGCCTGGCGTAGTCCTTAGTACGGCGAGACGATAGACGGGTCTTCCTCGTGACGTCATTGATCTTTCAGTTAAGTATAAGTGGGTCGCTCCCAGTCCTCAGGTTTGTTCCTTAGTTTTGTTTGGTAACTTGAGTTCTTTGGTCCTTAGTTTTGGTTTGCATGGTTCCATTGCATTTGGTTTAGTTTGGTCCTTAGGATTATTTGGTAGATGCAGTTCCCAAAAACCGAGGGTCTCGTACATTTACGAGTGTATCGGTAGAGATAGCCCCTTGAAGTTTGAAACTCGGTTAGTGAGCGAAGATGCCTTACCGTAGTCTTGGTTTCTTGTCTTGTCTTGGATGTTGCAACAAGGATTCCCGATTGGAGGACTCTTGTCCGATACCTTCGGTTGGAACTCCGACTTACGAGCTCTATTCGAAGCATGGTGTGGGTCCTATCACGTATAATGCGGTATGGGTCCACTATACGAGGAAAGATGGTGTTCTCAGATGGCCACAACATGGAAGCTTTGAAACTTCAATTTTGGATAATTTGGAAGCAAAATTATTTAAGAAGAAAGCCCGGCCGGCGATGTTTGACTCCTTTCGTCTATGACGCAAAGAAGCCAAGCAGAAAGAAATCAAACAGGCTAAAAAGGATAAACGAGAAAAAGGTGTCACGATTATGCAAGCTACTAGGCAGTTTAAGGAAGATGAAGAAGAGAAAGCGATCGAGATTTCCACTAGACAAAATAGCATGGCAATTGATAAGTGCTACCCTGTTTTGCCATCATGTCCCGATAAGCCGATAGAGGACCCCGAAAAGGATCCTCTGATGTCTTATTTATTGAAGTTGCCACCTCCTTATGTACAAAGTCCTACAGCTCTTTTGGTTTCCTCCTGCTGTACAACCGGCTGCTGGTCAGCCTTTGGTAGTTCCTCCTCCACCACCTGTTCCTGCTCCTGTCCCTGCCCCTGTTCCTCAGTTGGGTTATGTTCCTCCGGCACCCCCTCTTCCTGGGTTGCCTCTTTCGTCTTTAACTACTACACCTCACCTTACTACGTCTGTTACTCCTGTTTCTGTTACTCCTTTTGCTCCTTTGCTTTCATTGAACGCTGTCTCTTCTACTCTTATGTCTATTTCACCTTCCGTTCGTCGGCGAGTAACCGACACCGTCCCTAGTTTTCTGACTCCTCTTTTTGGGTCGCTAATTGCGCCCGTCGTTTCTGATTCCACGCAGAGACGTAGCCAGCTCCCTGACCCTGGGGAACGAGCCTTATTAGATTCAATGGCTCATAGGTGGATTTTGAAACCCAATAGGTATATTTCTCGTATAGTTTACAATACATTTTCTCAATGGAATGAACCAACTCAGAGGTATGTGTTTGAGGAGATGTGTAAGTTGTTGCGAGATGAATGGGATAACGACGAATTAGACTCAGCCCCTACTGAAATGCTCGAACTCCAGAGTCAATTTGGGAAAGGTATGATAGTGGGTTCTGAAGCTAGACATGCGTTAGAACGGCTTCTTGCCTATAGGTCTGTACTGCCCTCTAGAGCTTTGTTTGCGAGTGATTTTTCGGCAACGAAGACATTAGGAAAGTATCCTATGAGAGAGGTCCCGCCAGTATGGCGTGATGCGGTACAGGCTGATGCAGGGAGAGGTATTCAGGCCACTCCAGCACATTTTCAGAGAGTTTGGATACATGTCCCATGGAAAAGGTCTGAAGTGTTAGCATTAAAACAGACTTTGCCAGACCCACGTAAGAACCCTGCTGGTTACTATAAGGAATTGTCCCAGACAGTGGACGCTTGTATTATGAACATTGCAGATATTGAGATGTTGTTTGGCAATGTAGTGCCACAACCGATATGGGCAAAGATCCGCCATGAGGATCATCCGAACGAGTTAGGTGGTACCTGGACGGCTATTTTAGCTGCGGATGCTCTCCAAGTAGGAGGTGCAAAGCCTGAGCCCCTAGTAGCGGAGTTACCGAATAGGATAGTTAATTTGAAGAAGACTTTGATGCCAGCGTTGAGAGTTAACTGGGATAAATTGTCGGCTTCTAAGCAGAAGGATGAAAGTGTGTCTGACTTTTTCAAGCGATTTGAAGAGACTTTTGTGGACCACAGTGGTCAAGACATGAGTTCGGAGGGAGGCCAGAGACTATTTGTCGATAAATTCGTGTTTAACTTGTTGCCTGACTTGTGCAACAAATTGAAAGACTCAGAAAGTGCTTGGGCTGTCTCTTCAACGGCTCAGATTCTAGCTACAGCCCAATATTACGAGAACAGAGATAAGGAAGAAAAGGAATGAGTAGAGAAGAAAACGAAGGACTTGAAGACTAAGGTGTTGTTGCAGCAGGCGTATCCGCCTCGCTCGAATCAGAACGATTCGCAGCAGCGTTCGCAATTTCAGCAACAGACACAGTTCCCGAAAGTACCACTGAGATCGGAGTATTTCGCTTCTCGGCCCTTGTTAGGATTGAATCAATGTGCATACTGCAAGGAAGAGGGTCATTATAAGAACGAGTGCCCTGCTTTGTGACAATGTATGAATGGTGTGCCAGTTCAGAGAGGTCGTGGTGGTTTTCAACAAGTCTCTAGAGGTAGAGGACGTGGTGTTGCGTTTTCTCAGAATGAGCGTTCTCTTCCGTCACAGAGTTCTCTTAATTGTTTTGATCAATCGAAGGTGCAATCTGGTAGATCTCCACAGTACCATGTAGAGGATTACTATGTCGAGGGCGAGAGTGCTGCGTATAATGATTGCTAGGATAGCCATGGACAGAGAGAGGGAGTAGTGTCAGTTCCAGTCGATCAGAGTGGGCCTTACGTTTCAGTAGCTTTTATCAAGTGTGGTTGAGCCTTTTCTGTTGGATACTGGTGCGGCAAAAAGTTCAATCATACATTCTAAACTCCCTGGCGCACCTTTGTCTGGCTTAACGAATGTCTCAGTAGGATTTTCTGGCGCCCCTGTTCGTAATCCAGTCTCTAGTCCTTTGTCCCTTTCAATTGGACCATGTGAGTTAGAAGCACCGTTGATTTTGACTACTGGTTGTGGTGAGAACTTGTTGGGTTTTTGACCTGTTGAAACGATTGTATGCGACGTTGCATTGTTCCCCTTCGGGAGTACAACTTACATTGGGTAGGAAAGTGATCTCTCCTATGTATGTGTCGACAGATAGACTTCCACCAGAATTGCGTTCACTCCCTGAATCTCTTTGGGCTACGGGTCCTAATGATGTGGGACTTTTGGAAATTCCTCCATATGTTGTTCAGCTTAGACCGAATTTCAGATTACCGCGAATTCCGCAATATCGAATTTCGAGCGATGGTGAACGAGCACTCTTAGCGATCATCCATGATATGATCCAGAGGGGTGTGATTGAAGAAACACGAGGTAACGTGTGTAATAGTCCTGTTTTTCCGATTTTGAAACGTACCGATTCTTCCCAACCTCCTGTGTATCGGTTTGTAATTGATCTTAGAGAAGTGAACAAGATTGTGGTTCCGCAGTTTCCTGTTGTTCCCGACATTACAGCTTTATTGACATTGATTCCTGCTTCAGCTGCCTGGTTCTCGGTGATTGACTTGAAGAATGCCTTCTTTAGCATCCCGATAGCAGAAGAGAGTAGGGACATTTTTGGTTTCTCCTTGGGTGGTCGTAGCTTTAGATTCAAGCTCGCACCTCAAGGTTATTGTGAGAGTCCTTCGATATATAGTCAGGCTCTGAAAAGCCAGCTTGATACCTTTGTGTTACCTGTTGGTGCTGCTCTGATCCAGTACGTAGATGATCTTTTAGTAGCTGCTGATGACAAGGCAACTTGCAAAGCGGCTACGATTTCCTTGCTACAGCATTTGTCTGATTTACATCATAAGGTGTCACCTTCTAAGTTACAATATTGTTGCCAAGAAGTAACCTACTTAGGTCATCTCTTGTCAAAGGAGGGAAGAAGGTTGACCCCGGAACGAATTAGAGCAATTGCTCAAATGACTGTGCCAAGCACTCAAAGAAAAGTACGTGGCTTTTTAGGTATCGCATCATACTGCAGACAATGGATCCCAAATGTTTCCTTGTTAGCAAAGCCTTTGTTAGCTCTCACGTGCAAAGATGTTTCGAATCCTCTGCCTTGGTCTGATGACTGTCAGAAGAGTTTTTCTGATTTACGCGATGCGTTGTGTTCAGCTCCTGTGTTGGGTACTCCCGACTACAGTAAGCCATTTACACTATACGTTCATGAAAGAGAGGGTTGTGCGTTGAGTGTGTTGACACAACAATTTGGTGATAAACAGCGCCCGTGTGCGTATTTTTCTTCGACTTTAGATCCAGTAGCAAGAGCATTGCCGAGTTGTCTTAGAGCGACAGCGGCAGCTGCTGTGTCTATTCGACAGTCTGCTGGTCTGGTCATGGATAATATGTTAGTAGTAATGGTTCCACATGCAGTAGATACTCTATTGAACAGGACGAAAACTCAACATCTTACGAGTGCTAGGTTGTCAGGCTATGAGCTGACACTCTTGGCAAGCCATATCCAGATTAAAAGAGGTAGTGTGTTGAATCCAGCCACATTGTTGCCGACTACTGTAGAGTTGAGTGATTCAGAACCACATGATTGTTGTTTGCGAACTGAAGAAGAAACGAAGGGTCGGATCGATTTGAAAGATACCCCGTTGTCAGATCCGGATGGTGCTTTGTATGTAAATGGCTCGTGCTTTAAGTTGCCGAATGGTGATGTGACTGCTGCGTATGCTGTGACGACATTGATTACGATTGTTGAGACTGCGAGAGTAAGTCAGAATTCTGCACAAGCTGCAGAGTTGATTGCGTTGACGAGAGCATGTGTCTTGGCCGAGGGAAAGAGAGTGAATGTGTTCACCGACAATCAGTATGCGTTTGGTGTTGCACACAGTTTCGGATGATTATGGAAAGAGAGAGGATTTTTTACGTCCCACGGGACAAAAATACAGCATGGACAATTGGTGAATGAGCTTCTGGAATCACTTACTTTGCCAAAGCAAGTTGCGAATGTGAAGTGTAGTGCGCATCGGAAGGTTACGGATGATGTTGGTCGTGGTAATGCGTTTGCAGATGAGGTTGCGAAAGAGACGGCAAAGAACATGATGAGTCGAATGTATGTTGCAAGTTCTGCAAGATGGGTTACGGATGCTGGAATGTGTGAAAATACGATTGAGAGTGTGAAGTCAATTCAGAAGGAGGCTACTGAGAGTGAGAAGAATGTGTGGAAAGAAAGTATGGGTAAATTGGATTCGACTGGTTGTTGGATTGATCTGTCTGAACATCAGAGATGGATGTTACCCGATGCGTATGTGCTTGCAGTAGTTACAATGGCACATGGAATGGCACACATAAGTGCGAAGGGAATTTGCAAGTTGTTTGCCCCAGTATGGAAGAATGATGGGATTTCTAAGTGTGCGGAGAGGGTGGTTAAGAAGTGCATGGTGTGCCTGATGCATAATCCTGGCAAGGGAACTCCAACTCCAGCTGGTCATTTTGCTCCCGCGACTTGTCCCTTTGAGATTATTCAATTAGATTTCATTCATATGGAAAGGTGTAACGACCTTAAGTATGTCCTTGTTGTAGTTTGTGCATTTTCACGATGGATCGAAGACTACCCCTTGAAAGATAATACAGCCCTGTCTACAGCCAAAGTCCTTCTCAAAGAGTTCTTCCATAGGTTCGGCATGCCACGGATTGTATGGTCAGATAATGGAAGTGAGTTTGTGGGAAAGGTTATGAAGAGTGTGTGTATGGGTTTGGGGATTAGGCAGAAGTTCCATAGTGCTAATCATCCACAGTCCGCAGGTCTTGTTGAGGGTTATAACGGGACTCTGAAATTGAAGTTAGCTAAGATCCAAACAACTACTGGATTGTCATGGCCAGATGCATTGCCTTTGGCTCTTCTGTCCACTAGGGCGACTGTTCACTCTCGAGTAGGGCTTAGCCCGTATGAAATTGTGTTTGGTCGTCCTGCGAACGTTTGGGGAGTCCCTAGACCTAAGGAATTTACCCAGCTCGAATATCCCATGTTGATCGATTACCTTTATGACTTGACTGCTAAACTAAGTGCCATTCATCAACAGGTTTTTGAGGCTCTGCCAAAACCAACAGAGGGACCAGGACACAAGTTACAGCCTGGCGATTTCGTTGTCGTAAAGAACTTTGGGAAATCCAGAAACTTGGAGCCAAGATATATTGGACCTTTCCAGGTCCGGTTGTCAACACGGACTGCTGTTCGATTGGCTGGAAGAAAGCATTGGGTGCACGCTGCCCATACGAAGCGTGTACCGCTACCTTTACCGTATGACAAGTGGATTAGACAGGGAATTGGCAGTTCTGAGACAGAGTGTGTTCCTAGGCTTGTCCCGTTCAGCGATGCGCGATTCAAAAGTCTTGAGTCAGCTAAACTGAAGAACACTGCTGCTCCACCTGGAACTGTGCCTTTGCCCCTGGATCCGAACATTACTCCATTCAAACATTCACCTGATCAATTGAACACTGTTTTGTCATCTGGTCCTTTGTTCGAAGAGCAGACACAACCTGGAAGACATCGTTACTCTTTACGCTCCCATTCCAAGGACTAATAAAGTGAATACCCCTTTTTTTTGTTTTCTTTTGCGTCCTCTGCCCTGACAACTCGTTTTTGGACAATTGTATTCTCCTCAGCCAGGAAGTTTGCTGTATGTGTGTTCTTGAACCAGCCATCCGGGTTCGCTGTAGGGCCGTGACGTGTGCCTAGTTTTGATTTGCAGGTTACCAGACACTAGGTCGGTTTCCCCGGTTGGTTTTTGGGAACTCCCAAGGCTAACGGATGCATTTCTGAACAGGTACAAACCAACCGCCGCGGACGGCTCGAGTAGAGGATGGAGCTTCCTGAGCTGCGAGGTGTTAATACTGTGATCGAGCGTAAAGCGAAATTGCATGAAATATTGCACAACAAATGTTTCCTGATCCAGTGTGCCCTAATGTTTTTAATTTTCTTGATAACTTTGGTGGGTGGAATTGTTTTAATTTTTGTACCTGCTATGTCTACGGTGCCTCCTCACGTTTCTTTTCCGCTACTACTGCTTCTTCGCATTCCTTCCACCCTTTGCATGAACACGAACAAGCTAGACGTTCTGAGTTTGTAAACAATTCGTTTATTCAACTCCTGCACCAACACCAACTAGTGATGAATACGACTAATTGCTGGGTGTGTGGTTTGATGCCGCATACCACTGATAAGGGTATCCCGTATCTAGTTCTGCCTTTTAGCTATAATGGGTCATCGTGGGCATTCCAGACTATGTTCCTTTTTGCACTTGAGACCTATCCCCCGCGACCACCGCGCTCCACAAAATTTAGCTCCAGCAATAAAGCCTTGGTAAGAGGAGTTGCCGATATGAGTAGAGATATCGATGCATATTCATCCATTCCCAAGGATGAATTGCGAGCTTATGTGGGTTGGAATGCGACCGGGTATAGCATTAGTCTGGGCGAGAAACAGCGCAAGAGTTCGTCTCCGATTTGGGTCGTACCCCACTTAGGTCATTTTTGTTTGCAAGGCAATGGTCAGAATCCGAGAGCTCAGCAGGGAAGAGTGACTGTACCGAAACGTACGTTTTCCCATCACAGTCTTCCCCTGCGTTTTTGGCTGCCAACGGTACATACTTTGTCTGTTATGATCGAGCATACACATGGTTGCCCCCTGATTTTTCGGGATCATGTTATGTTGCTAACTTACTACCGCCGACATTTACTGCTGCCTCTGATTATCACAAGACTAGAGTTGTGAGAGGTGTTGTTAGTCAGGAGGATACTGCTGGTCAGGAAGCGGGAGACTTCTTCATGGGTTTCCTGCCGTTTTGGGGACCTATGGTCAATAGTAGGAACCTGAGACAACTGACTCGTGTAGTTGAATCCACTGTTAATGTAACGGCTGGTGCCCTTGGTAACTTGACAGCTGAGCTTCAAGCGGATCGCCTTATGACGTTGCAGAATCGTATGGTTCTAGATGTTGTACTTGCAGATCGAGGTGGAGTATGTAAAGTGATCCGATCGAGTTGCTGTGTTTTCATTCCGGATAATGCTCTGACAGTTTATGAGGCCATTTCCAAATTGCATAAGATCTCTGATTCTATACATGTGGATGAAGGAGAGTGGTCGCTAACTAGATGGGTTTGGAATCTATTATCTGCGTGGGGATGGAAGATTCTGATGGTCATTGGGGTTGTTTTAGTTCTCCTGTTTTCGTGCTGTCTCTGTGTCCAGTGTGGTCCTGCCTTATGTGGCCTTTGTGCTGCGACATGTATAAGAAGGCCGCCTGTTACTAGAGAGGTACTGATGGAAAGGATGATGCTTCAGCAACACCTCAGTGATTTGATGAAAATAGGTATCGACTCAGATATCGATTAGTGCTTGCCTATGTAAGGGCAAAAGGAGGGTCTGAGGTTCCGTGAAAACTGAACCCGTGTTTTGGAACTAATGGTACCGTGACGATTTTGGTATTAGTGAATCACAAATGATGAGTCTAGTATGGGCGAGTGTTTTCGCACATCTGCACTGAAGGATTTGTCATATATTGCTGGTTTTCGCGTTCAAACCTACGGGTTTCATTTTGTGCACGACGTCCATTTTGTATCATTGCCCTCACATAGTCAGTGAATGGGCGATGTCCGAGCGATGACCCTGTTTGGGTAACCTCACGAGGACACGTATTCCTTAGTGCACGTTCCGCTGAATTCCACATGACTTGGCGAATGCCGACTCTGCCGCCCGAAGCTGACCCTGCCACACCGGTTTTCTGTCTTGTCCTGCTTGAGCAAGATTACTGACCCTGATACAATAGACCACGCTTCTTTTATTTGCCTACGAATATGTCTTATCTGACTCTCCTATTTTCGGCATCTGTCCCTGTATTTCCCTCCAGCCTTTTATGATGAGGAGGTGACCAATTTTATTATGGGGCGGTCCGGCCTTTCAATAGAGGGATGTCAGAATTGTGTGATTGAAGGCCGGACACCTGGAGATGGGAATGTGATGTTGTGTGATCTTATTGTGTGGAATACAGAAACGGGAATAATTGTAAACTTGTAGGAATGTTTGCCCGAGGCATAATATTCAGTATTTAAGGAGCGACCTGCTTTGTACAAATCGAGCAGTCTCCGTAGAATCTATCTCGTATGATACTTCTGTGGCTTCTGTTCCTGACTGCAGTCATTAAAAAGATTTTTCGACGCCAGAGGATGATTCCCGTGTCTCTGTTTGTTTAGTAAGCCAAAACAGGTGAACCCCGAAGGTCTCAGGTGTTGTCCCCTGGCACCCCTGGGTCTTAAAAATTGCCCAGTCCTTCAACCGACAAGCCAGGCACGCTGGTCTGGCATCTGTGACATCAGCGTGGCAATGCGACTACTCCTCATGATGTAGGCATCATGCACAGAACCGGGGAAATGTGCACACACATGTGTGATACATATGTCTGCAAGACATACCACCAGAGCATTGATGGAGTGGAAATGTTTCCTGTTCCGGTATGCCTGCTCATGTGCCCGTAGTGGTATCAGGGCCACATGTGTACCATCAATAGATACGATGACGTTTGGCATCCTCCCCAGTGTATAAAAAGCATCCTTTATTTCAGTGAGTTGACCTGGGCTAGGAAACTTGATGTACAGGTCAAGGAAATGCAACATCCCCTCCAAGACATCGCGTAGCACACAACTGAACATAGTTTGCGACATACCACCAGCAGTAGCCACAGTGTACTGGAAGGTACCAGTAGCAAAGAAGTGCAGGGCTGACATCACCTTCACCTCTGGGGTCAGTTCTGTAGGGTATGTCCGGCCAGGTAGCAGATGTGATGCCAACTGCTCTGCCAACTCCTCAATCACTGGCCTGGTGAAGCGATACCGTTGGATGCAATTGCGTTCCTGCATGGTTTCAAGGTCTGGGAACGGTCTATGGACAGCTGGTGCCCTGCAGTACAGAGATTAACAAAGGAAGATTGTCGATTCATCCACCCATGTGGCTATGACCAAGCAAAATATCACATGATACATCATGACAATACACAATGTACTGAGGTGTGTGCTGTTGGGTATGGACACATATGTCACCTACATGCACATCACCTCACATCTCAAGTCCACATGTCTACAGAAGTTCCATATAGTGCAACGGGCAATCATTGGGCTCTGTCACAGTACATATGTACTGCTGTCACATTGCAAACACACACCACAGTGACAAGTGAGGCCTGATGTCTCCCAGGCATCACAGCTCTTTGACATGCAGATACCCAGGGTCCCTGTATTCCCACATGGACACTGAGATGACATGGCGTATCATGTACACGCCACAAAACAACCGTGAGACCCAAAGGTAGTGGCCACTGTTGTCTCTGCAGGCCCTACATGGACGTCTCGTAGACACATACACAACATCAATGTTGATGCACAAACCACATGGATGTGGAGACTGTCTCCCATTGGGCACATTTGATCAGCCACATCTGAGACACAACATGGACAGAGACTGTGGGTGTACATCAGCATTGTGGCTATAGGTCTCACTGTGACGTACATACCATCACACCCAGGACTCAGGGTGTATGTGACATGGCCTAAACATATCCAACCTGCAACTGTATCCATGACTCATGACCATAACTGTACAGTTGCACATCACAGTGGTAATGTGCACAACACACAAAGGATTCTGTTCCCATGAACACATGCACAGCCTGGGAGTGGCTGCAAAAAAAACTGCCACATCACAAACCAAATGTTTCCCCCAAACACACAGGTAATGCAGCCTTACATGCCATGGGACACTGTGTGGCACATGCTGTGGTGTGGTAGGTGTGCACCTGAGTCCCTGGCAAGTAATTGTGTGTGGAAGCCGTCAAAAAGTCACACCAATGTTAACTGACGCGGGTGACTTCTACATAGACGCATTGCACAGTTCAGGACCGAGCCGTGCGTACGCTTAGCCATTGACTGCAATGAAAACGATGCGGGTGACTATCATGCGTAAGCATTGCACAGTTCAGGACCGAGCCGTGCGTATGCTTAGCCATTGACTGCAATGAGAACCGACGCGGGTGACAATCATGCGTACGCATTGCACAGTTCAGGACCGAGCCGTGCGTTCGCTTAGCCATTGACTGCAATGTGAACCGATGCAGGTGACTATCATGCGTACGCATTGCACAGTTCAGGACCGAGCCGTGCGTACGCTTAGCCATTGACTGCAATGTGAACCGATGCGGGTGACTATCATGCGTTCGCATTGCACAGTTCAGGACCGAGCTGTAAGGGTTCAGGATCCAAGGCGCCTACCGAGCGTCGCCAGACTACACGTCCCAGCAAACCCAGAAACAGGAAGTGGGCGTCTACTTAAGTCCGTCACGCACGCCTCCCGACGTGCGTTATTTTGAATCAATGGAGAACACCCTGTTCGCCGCTTGGAGCTAGGCGTCCCGGCGAAACAGGAAAGAGGCACTAAAAACCAGCTTTACGACGGCCCCGATCCTTCGACACCCACAAGCAGATGCGCAATTCATAGTGGAGGCAGATGCGTCAGAAGAAGCCATAGGAGCGGTTTTGTCCCAACGAGATAAAGTCACAGGTAGACTACACCCAGTAGCTTATCTGTCAAAGAAACTGGATACCGCGGAACGCAACTACACGATTGCCGAAAAAGAACTCTTGGCTATCAAGAAGGCGTTTCAGGAATGGCGTCACAACCTGTGGGGGGCGCAACATCAAGTAATGGTTTTTTCAGATCATCGGAATTTGTTATACTTGAAGACAGCGCAACACCTAACCCCAAGACAGATGAGATGGACCCTTTTTTTTGCTGAGTTCGATTTCATTATAACCTACCGTCCGGGCTCAGAAAATAGGAAGGCAGACGCATTGTCCAGACAGGCTTTCACGGAAGGATGCGTAACCCCAGCACCTCTCTCTCTCATCAACCCGGCCAAGGTCCTCTGTGTAGTGAGAGCAGACGACTTCTTGGGTGATGTTAAAGCCAGTCGATCAGCTGAAGGGTGGAAGGTGTGGAGCCAAAGGGATCCGAAACGCCTCATCAAGGGTTCATGGACAACAGCTGTTTCTCCCGACGAAGGTGCTCAGACTCAAAGCCTTTCAATGGTGTCATAACTCCCCTCTGGCCGGGCATCCTGGGATACACAAGACATGGGTGGCAGTCTACAGACACTTTTGGTGGAAAACCATGAGGAAAGACGTCCGAAGGTGGGTGGCGGCTTGTGAGGTATGTGCAAGGAACAAGACCGAAAGAGGGAAGAAAAAAGGACGACTGCTCCCGTTACCCACACCTCAACAACCCTGGAGGAATATCAGCGTCGATTTCATTACGGGACTTCCAAGAGACAGTGGGCATACTGCTATCTTGGTGGTAGTGGACAGCCTGACCAAAATGGGTCATTTCATCCCTTGCCACACACTGCCTACGGCAGGACAAACTGCACAACTATTGTTGAACCACGTGGTACTTTTACATGGATTGCCCGGAGTGATCGTGTCAGATAGAGGCCCCCAATTTGTGGCCAGTTTTTGGAAGACGTGGTGCAAGGCACTGATGATCGAATCCGCTACGTTCACCAGTTTCCACCCTCAATCGGACGGACAAACCGAACGCCTGAATCAAACATTAAAGCAATATCTGAGGTGTTATGTGTCGCATTCGCAGCAGGCATGGGTGTCGATGCTATGGATGGCCGAACTGGCTTATAACGGGGCGTGGCATAGCTCTATCAAAATGTCCCCTTTTAAGGCCAACTTTGGGTATGAGGCGAAAACCCTACCGGTGACCTTACCCGAGACCGTAGGGGATCAGCCAGCGGTCCACTCCAGACTACAAGCCTTACACCGGCTTCACAAGCAATCGCAAGGGGCATTGAGGGAAGCCAAATTGAAGTACAAAAAATGGGAGGACAAGAGGAGGAGCGATGGTCCGGAGTATGGAGTGGGCGATCGTGTATGGCTCTCCACGAGATATATTCGTTTTAAGCTACGAAGTGTGTTCCACCCAAAATACATAGGACCTTACCAAGTGCTGCGGAGGATCAACCCTGTGGCATACAAGCTCAAACTGCCGAGCTCCATGCGCATTTACCCCGTCTTCCATTGCAGTTTGTTGAAACCGGCGTTGTCAGCAGCCAGGAGGCCTCCCCCGCCCGTATGGGTGGATGGGAGCTTGGAGTATGTGGTGAGCAGCATACGGGACGCCAGACTACGGAAGGGCCGGTTATGGTTCCTGGTATCTTGGAAGGGGTACTCTATGGAGGAGGATTCCTGGGAACTTTCGGACGCGGTGCATGCCCCTGCGGCAGTGAGAAGGTTTTACGACCGACATCCGGAGAAACCAGGCTCTAGGAGGCGCTTGGGGAGGGGACCTTCTGTAAGGGTTCAGGATCCAAGGCGCCTACCGAGCGTCGCCGGACTACACGTCCCAGCAAACCCAGAAACAGGAAGTGGGCGGCTACTTAAGTCCGTCATGCACGCCTCCCGACGTGCGTTATTTTGAATCAATGGAGAACACCCTGTTCGCCGCTCGGAGCTAGGCGTCCCGGCGAAACAGGAAAGAGGACTAGAAGTCTCTCTTCCCCGTCCCTCGGAGCTTGGCGACCAGGCGGGGAGAGGCTTTGCAGGTTTCGGAGGCTTTTTCCGTAGAAGGAAGCAGGTGAGAGTTTTGCAGCTCAGCTGAGCGACCCGTGAGAGGTTTTGGTCCTGGCAAACCTCAAGACCCTCCTTCCCTGATTTCGAAATGTTCCGGAGGGAGCATAGACGAGAGGAGGCTCCAACCATGAGCCGTTAACTTTGTTATGGTGGTACAGCTCCTTGGAGCGGGTATCGAGTTGGGTATAAGGTGAAGGTAGGCGGATAAGCGTGGAGCAACGTTATCCGACCGTTAGTACATGGTAGCGCTGGGAGCGTGCCAATCAACAGGCCACGGAGAAGGGTATAGGTCAAAGTGTGTTGATCTCCCCGGTGGGAAGGAGCGCTGCAACGGAGGTATTTACGGCGGCGGTGTAGTCACCGTGGAAGCCGATCATCCGAGGTTGACTGTATCCGTGACTGTGTGAAGTGGAAAAAGACTGAAGGTGTTCTGGGTGGCTTCCTATGGAGTAATAGAGTCTACCCGTGCATCTGAGAACTTCCGATTTCAATTAGCGAGACCGACAGAGAGTAGACTGTTGTGATGCTATGATAAGTTTGTATTTGGATAGCTTCCGTTTTCATGTAGCGAGACCGACAGAGAGTAGACTGTTATTATGCTATGATAAGTTGGTATTTGGAGAGGCTTCGATTTCAGGTAGCGAGACCGACAGAGAGTAGAATGTTGTTATATATTTGTTTGTACTTGTTTTCTCGTTTCAGAACCCATTCCCTGCTGACCCCCACCCCTTTCCTTTCCCTCGCCTGATCCCTTCTGGGCTCCGTAACCTTTTGGTTGGAGTCCGGGGAGATCGGGAGGTGGAACTCTATATCATCGCTCGGATCCTGAGGAGTTCTGCAGATCGTGACACGAGCTGTGCGTACGCTTAGCCATTGACTGCAATGAGAACCGATGCGGGTGACTCTCATGCATACACGTCGTGCAGGCATGGACCGAGCCCCGCGCACGCCTTGACCATTGAATCGCATGGAGACGGGTGCGTGTGGATTTTCAAAATACACGTTGTACAGTCAGTTGACCAAGCCGTGCGCACCCATTGGCTCTGGACTGTCATGGAGATGGATGCGGATTCAAAACTTGTACGAGTTGTGCGCTGAAAATTCAGTTGGATGCCTAGAACAATGTTGCAATTTCTAGGGTTTTATGAAGGTGAAGATTTGAACAATGCGGAAGACATGTACGAGTCGAACAATTCCATGGAGTGGCCAGATTCATAGAATGCAACCATGTTGGACCTATCACTTAGGACATGGCACAGATTCTGCCTCTGCAGCACAGATATAAGGCTGTCTGGCCCCCAGGGAGCTCACTCGCCTGCACTACATGCTACTGGGCCACATCTCTGATACCACTGCTGCTGTTTCTGCATCCTCTGGCTACTGCTATGGCACGTACTCTGGTGAGGGCCCCAGCCTTCACTAGGGAGGAGAACCAGACCCTGCTGGATGGGCTCCTTCCACAGTACAACAAGCTATATGGGAAACCAGGGGAGCAGGTGAGTGTGCAGTCCACTGCCTTCCTAGTTGTCTGACTAGCAGTACTAGCAGTGTGTACACCAGTGGCAAGCGTACTCACTGAGTACTTTCATCCCCCAAAGTGTGTAGGTACATGTAATGAACAGGTGTTCTGCAGCAAAAGTGCATTTGTGCAAGCTTCAACTTCCCAGGCAATGTTAACATGTCAGACATGCAGGGCATTTGTCCATTTCCATGGGTGCACTACCTGTGAAACTCATTTTCCTTTGTGATGACGACATGCATATCCAACTGTGTGCAGCACAAATATGGGGCAGTTCGATCAGTGGGGGTCTACAAGTGCTGGATCCGCAACTGCCAGAAGAGGTGTCAGGACCTTCGGGGCTGGACCCGGAGGATTGCAAGGATCCAGCTGAAGCTGTCACCTCCTCGCAGGAAGGGTGGACACCAGACCCTGACCCCCCACATGCTCAGGATTCTGGCAGTGGTCTTCCCGGACCTGGATGGGCAGATGAAGGCCAGACAGCAGCAAGGAGGGGGTAAGTCCATGCCTACTCTGTGTACTATGTCTGACATGCTATTTGCAGTCTTTTGGCCCGGTCACACTTCCACATTACGTAGGTCTTGTAGTCCAGGACTCATATCCCTCAATTGTGTGATTCACCCTCCTCATCTGATCCACAGGTGTGGACCCTACAGTCTGTGGCTTGTGTCACTAGGGCACTGTGTCCCTGCAGTCAGCTATGCTTCAGGTTCCAGACAGCATCTGTTACCGTAACTCTGTTGTGTGTTTCATGGGTAGGTCAATTGTTTACACAATGCCTGAGATCTGACATTTGATCTATGTGTGCCCTTGATATGTGTTCCAATTGCTGGTCTGACTCGCCACATGTGCCTGGGGTATTTCAAACACAGCCATGCCACAGGGGACTCCACATTGTGGGCCTCAGGAGTATGTATATCAAATGTGTCACACTTGCTTAGCCACCTGACTACTGTCCAGGGCTATACACTGTTTCACGCATGTTAGACGGACCAGGAGGGTCGGCCGAGGACAAGGGGAGAGGTCTCCGGGGAGAGCCGTCTCCAGCGATCGTACAGATGAATAACTTCCCCCCCACAGATATACACCACACAAGGATAAGATTTAGCGTTCTTTATAGGTGATTTCTTAAGGTACGATGAAATGGTACAAGGAGGTCTGGACTCAGGGGTCCCCTCGATTCGAGTCTCTTGGTTTGGGGGAAAGGGGGTAGCGGGACAGTCTGGTTACCAGTCTGGTAGCTGAGATGGTATGGTGGATAGCTCACAATCCTCGAGCTCGGTGTTCTAGCTTGGACGGGCCGCGGCAGCGCCAGCAGGTCCCGGTGAAGATGGTCATTACACGGTCCGCGGCAGCGCCAGCAGGTCCCGGTGAAGATGGTCGTTACACGGTCCGCGGCAGCGCCAGCAGGTCCTGATGAAGGTGGTCGTTACAACGGTCCGCGGCAGCGCCAGCAGGTCCCGACGAGGATGGATGTTGCAGAAGGCCACGGCAGCGCCAGCAGGCAGGACGATAGTTCACAAGGCAGGGCTACGGCAGCGCCAGTAGTCCGTCAAGGCTGAGTTCTCTCAGTGTCTCTCGACTCCAGGATACAACTGCCTTCCTGCTCTGGAGCTGCCCTAGTTATAGGTCTGGCGCCCTTTGATGTCTGGACCCTCGCACTTGGAGGTCGGGGGGTCCGGGATGAGGGAGTCCAGACACCCAGCAGGGGGTGGAGCCAGCGCCTGGGGGAGCTGGAGGGTGATCGGCACCTGGCGGGGGAGAGCCCTCGACGCTTCTTTCTCCCATTGACCTGCCAAGTGGTCCGTTCACCTCCTGGGTGGATGGTGGTGCCGGGATGTCGGGGCCGGCCAGGCCCAGGGTTAGGGTCGGGCTGAGGCCACGCGGCCTCGTGGCGCAGTGTCCAAGATGGCGGCTGATCCGGCCGGGGGAGCCGGTAGTGGTTCGGCCCCATGATACATGGATGTCCGGGGGCAGGAGTTCCGTTGGGAGACGGGGTGCGGGTTGCCCTTGGGGGTAACACCTGGGAGTCCGGGGTTTGGGCCCTGTCGTGCGGGGAGGGAGCAAGCCCTTCATGTTGCCTGTCCAACATGCGTCCCCCCCAGCTGAAGGCGGGGAGAGTCACCCATCCTCTTGGGGACTCTCCTCGTCGAGGCGGAAAAAGCGTGACAGGCCATCTGCGTTGGCGTGGTCTTGGCCCGGTCGATGTTCCACAGTGAAGTCCATTCCCTGCAGGGAGATGGACCAGCGCAATAGCTTTGGGTTTTCCCCCCGCATCTGCATTAGCCACTGCAGGGGTCGATGATCGGTTTGCACCCGGAAGTGGGTACCGAAGAGATAGGGCCGGAGCTTTTTGAGGGCCCACACCACTGCGAAGGCCTCCCTCTCGATTGTGCTCCAGCGCTGTTCTCGGGCCAGGAGGCGTCTGCTGATGAAGGCCACCGGCTGGTCAAGACCCTCGGGGTTCAGCTGGGAAAGAACCGCCCCGATGCCGTGGTCGGAGGCGTCCGTTTGTACAATGAATTCCCGACTGTAATCGGGGGCCTGGAGCACAGGGGCGGTGCACAGGGCGGCCTTCAGCTTCTCGAAGGCCGCTTGACAGTCGGGGGTCCAGTTAATCTTCTTCGGGTGGTTTTTGGACGTGAGACCCGTGAGGGGCCCCACAATGCTGCCATAGTCCCTCACGAACCGCCGGTAGTAGCCGGTGAGTCCCAAGAAGGCTCGGACCTCGGTCTGCGTGACGGGGGGTTGCCAGGACTGGATGGCAGCAATTTTGAGTTGCAGAGGGGCCACCAGACCGCTTCCCACCTGGTGTCCGAGGTAGGTCACGGACCCTTGACCAATTTGGCACTTGCCGGCCTTAATCGTGAGGCCGGCCCGCTGGAGGGCCTGCAGGACCTCTTGGAGGTGGTGGAGGTGGTCGGACCAGTGGCGGCTTTACACAGCGATATCGTCCAGGTAGGCGGCGCTGAACTCTTCGAGCCCCGCCAAGACCTGGTTCACTAGACGTTGAAAAGTAGCTGGGGCATTCTTCATGCCGAAGGGCATGACCTTGAAGTGGTAGTGGCCATCGGGGGTAGAAAAGGCGGACCGTTCCTGGGCCCGGGGTGTGAGACCGATCTGCCAGTAGCCCGCTGTCAGGTCGAAGATGCTGAGGTAGCGGGCGGCCCCCAGGCGGTCGATCAATTCATCCGCTCGGGGGATAGGATGAGCGTCGGTCCGGGTGACAGCGTTCAAGCCCCGATAGTCGACGCAGAATCGGAGTTCAGGAGTGGTGCCGGGGGCAGCGGCTTTGGGGACCAGCACGACCGGGCTGGCCCAGGGGCTGTCCGAGGGCTCGATGACCCCGAGCGTGAGCATCTTGGATACTTCCTCTTGGATGCAGGCCCGCACCCGATCTGGCACGCGGTAGGCCCGGTGTCGGATAGGGGGACTGTCCCCGGTGTCCACGTCGTGCAAGCACCAAGGGGTGATCCCTGGGGTGAGGGAAAACAGTGTAGCAAACAGCAGCAGGAGGTCCCGGCAGCCCTGGCGTTGCTCTGGGGTGAGGGCATCGGAGAGCCGGACCCCGTCCACGGAACCATCGTTCTCCTGGGTCTTCAGGAGATCAGGGAGGGGCTCGGAGTCTTCTTCCGCCCCACTGTCTGTAGCCATCAGGAGGCTGAGTTCCGAGCGCACAAAGTGGGGTTTGAGTCTGTTGGTGTGGAGGACCCGGAGGGGGTTCCGGGGGGACTCCATGTCGATGAGGTAGGTGACGGGGCTCTTGCGTTCGACCACTTTGAAGGGCCCCGTCCACTTATCTTGCAAGGCACAGGATTCGGTGGGGGACATCACCCACACTTGTTGACCAGGTTCGAATTCGACGGAGGAGGCATTCTGATCGTACCATTTTTTCATGTCCTCCTGACTGGCCTCGAGGTTCGCTTTTGCCATTTCCCTGAAGCGCCGGGTCTGATTGCGTAGTGCCAGGAGGTACTTGAAGACGTCTGGAGGGGTCTTTAGGGGGGCCATCTCCCAACCTTCTTTGACTAGGCTGAGGGGCCCTCGCACAGGGTGCCCGTACAGGAGTTCGAAAGGGCTAAAGCCGAGGGACTTCTGGGGAACTTCTCGATAGGCGAAGAGGAGGCACGGGAGTAGTACATCCCACTGGCGACGGAGGGGCTCTTCCAATCCCCCAATCATCCCCTTGAGTGTGCGGTTGAATCGCTCAACTAGTCCGTTCCCTTGAGGGTGATAGGGGGTCGTGAATCGGTAGGTGACCCCGCACTGTTGCCAGAGGGACTTCATATATTTCGAGATAAAGTTTGTGCCTCGGTCGCTGACGACTTCTCGGGGGAAGCCCACCCGGGAGAAGATCCCCATTAGGGCCCGGCCGACCACCGGAGCTGTTACAGTTCGCAGGGGCACAGCCTCGGGGTAGCGGGTGGCGTGGTCCACCAGTACCAGGATGAACCGATGTCCTTGTGCTGTGCGGGGGTCCAGGGGCCCCACAATGTCTATTCCTACCCTCTCGAACGGGGTGGTGACCACTGGGAAGGGTTGCAGAGGGGCTTTGAGCTTACGGCCGCTCTTCCCGCTGGCCTGGCACGTGGGGCAGGACCGGCAGTTGTTGAGGACGTCGTTCCGCATCTTCGGCCAGAAAAAGTGGGTCACCAGGCGACTGTAGGTTTTGTCCTGGCCCAGGTGTCCAGCCAGGGGAACATCGTGGGCCAAAGTTAGTAGGAAGTCTCTGAAACGGAGGGGCACCACCAGCACTCGACTGGCCCCTAACTCCGCGATTCTTTGTTCACTGTATAGCAGGTCGTTATCCCAATAGACCCAATGGGTTCCGGTGGAGTCCCCTGCGCTCTGGGCGCTGGCTTGCTGGCGGAGTCCCTCGAGGGAGGGGCAGGTCTTCTGTTCCTGGCGGAACTGTTCCTGGGTGGGCCCCCCTTCTTGACGCCACTGAGCCAGGCCGGGAAGGTCCTGGGGCTGGGCGACCCCTTCGGGCGTTGGCTCTGGGGGGTCGGTATAGTTGTTGTCCTCTACTGGAGCGACCGGGGGAGGAGGTGCTGGCCATTCTGGTTCTTCTGGTCGGGGGACGGCACGGGCGGCCATGGACCGGGTGGTTACGCAGGCCCAGTCCGGGAGGCCCAGCATCCCCAGGTGCTCTCTTCTTTCGACGGCGGCCCACGGGGAACTCTCAAGGTCATTCCCCAGGAGACAGTCCACGGGGGCATCATCCCGGACCGTCACCTTCAACATGCTGGAGACCCCTCCCCATTCGAAGGGGACGCAGGCCATCCGACACAGACTTTCGGAATTGTCGGCTGAGCGGACGGGGCAGAGAATGTTCGGCAGGATCTGCTCTGGTTGCACCAGGTGACAGCGGACGGCCGTCACACTGGCCCCTGTGTCACGTAGGGCTTCGGCCCGGCGCCCATTAATGTTCACCCACTGGCCATATTTCCGGGTGTTGGCGGGTAGGGGAGCCCGCGGGACCATGTCTTTTCCCCCTAGGCACGCTAGAACCATGGCGGCCGGTTCCCACTCTTGTTGTGCCTGCTCATATTCTTCCTGTTCCTCGGAGATTTGTTCTCCCCCCAGGGCGGCGGCAGCTACCTGGCGGGGCTTTGGCGTTTGGTTCTGCGGGCAGCTCGGGTCATTGGCGTAGTGGCCGACTCGCTGGCATCGGTGACACGTGACGTTGGCTCGGAACCCCGGGCGCATCGGGGGTTGCCCCGGCCGGCCGGGGGCGGGGTGCTGGCCGCGGGAGTGGACGGGATGGTGTCTCTCCCTCGCCCCTGGCCTCCTCCTCCTCCTCGGGGACGGTGCTGACCTTGGTTGTTTCGGTTTTGCTCGTGTGGCCCTCTCCGGCCCACTCGGGTGCTTTCCCACCGGTCAGCTTCGGCGGCGAGTTGCCGTGGGTCAGTCAATTTACTGTCGAGGAGGTGCTGCCTGAGCTCGACGAAGCAGTTGTTAGACAGGTGCTCCCACACCATAAGATTAAAGAGTTGCTCGTAGGTCGTTACGTGGCTTCCCTTGATCCAACCCTCGAAGGCTCGGCTGAAATAGTTGACGTATTCCACCCAAGTTGTACCCGGGATCCGGGTGCAGTCTCGGAACCTCTGGCGGTACATTTCGGGTGTGAGCCCATATCGGGTGAGGAGGGCAGCCTTCATGTGGTCATAGGATGACATCTGATGATCTGGGAGCTGCAGTAGGGCATCGCGGCCTTCGTTGACGAACCTCCCCCATAGGCCGGCTCCCCAGTCACTCCGATCGATCCGGTGGGAGGTCATGGCGATCTCGTAGGCTTTGAACCACTGTTGTATGTCGTCCTCTCGGACATACTCTCGGACAACATCCTTGGGGATGTGGACTTTCTTCTCGGTTGCTCCCGGGGTGTGCGGTCGCTCAGGCACCCCCGGTTCTTTATTCTGTTTCCGAAGTTCTATTTCCGCCAGTTTGCGCTCGTGTTCGAATGTTAGTCTTTTTTCTTCGAGCTCTCTCTGCCTCTGTTTTTCTTCCCGTTCTTCTCGGAGCCGCAGATGTTCTAGATTTAGTTTTTGCTCGGCCAACTTTAGTTCACCGTCCATCTTGAGTCGTGCCATTTCCAACTCATGTAATCTGGTTCTTTCTCTTTCTTGGATCTCTTCCTGCGAGAGGCCCGTTCCTCGCTCCTCGGGAGCTGTGGCGTTCCCCTCTGGTGCTACACCGTTTTGGTCGGGGGATCCGGCGACCCCGGTTTCCGCCCACGACTCAAGGGCGTGCTTCAAATCGTCTTTGGTACTCAGGCCGGTGGTAGCAATGCCTAGTTCCATGCAGAATTGTTTAAGTTTGCGATGGCTATACTCTTCCAATTTATCCATCTGGAATTTCTCGGTGGAACCGCTCTCTTTGGTTGACATCGTGGTTTTGTCGTGGGGTGAGCTACTCTCTGTACGATTCCGCGTTGATTCGGATCCCGCCGCTGGCCACCAATGTTAGACGGACCGGGAGGGTCGGCCGAGGACAAGGGGAGAGGTCTCCGGGGAGAGCCGTCTCCAGCGATCGTACAGATGAATAACTTCCCCCCCACAGATATACACCACACAAGGATAAGATTTAGCGTTCTTTATAGGTGATTTCTTAAGGTACGATGAAATGGTACAAGGAGGTCTGGACTCAGGGGTCCCCTCGATTCGAGTCTCTTGGTTTGGGGGAAAGGGGGTAGCGGGACAGTCTGGTTACCAGTCTGGTAGCTGAGATGGTATGGTGGATAGCTCACAATCCTCGAGCTCGGTGTTCTAGCTTGGACGGGCCGCGGCAGCGCCAGCAGGTCCCGGTGAAGATGGTCGTTACACGGTCCGCGGCAGCGCCAGCAGGTCCCGGTGAAGATGGTCGTTACACGGTCCGCGGCAGCGCCAGCAGGTCCCGATGAAGGTGGTCGTTACAACGGTCCGCGGCAGCGCCAGCAGGTCCCGACGAGGATGGATGTTGCAGAAGGCCGCGGCAGCGCCAGCAGGCAGGACGATAGTTCACAAGGCAGGGCTACGGCAGCGCCAGTAGTCCGTCAAGGCTGAGTTCTCTCGGTGTCTCTCGACTCCAGGATACAACTGCCTTCCTGCTCTGGAGCTGCCCTAGTTATAGGTCTGGCGCCCTTTGATGTCTGGACCCTCGCACTTGGAGGTCGGGGGGTCCGGGATGAGGGAGTCCAGACACCCAGCAGGGGGTGGAGCCAGCGCCTGGGGGAGCTGGAGGGTGATCGGCACCTGGCGGGGGAGAGCCCTCGACGCTTCTTTCTCCCATTGACCTGCCAAGTGGTCCGTTCACCTCCTGGGTGGATGGTGGTGCCGGGATGTCGGGGCCGGCCAGGCCCAGGGTTAGGGTCGGGCTGAGGCCACGCGGCCTCGTGGCGCAGTGTCCAAGATGGCGGCTGATCCGGCCGGGGGAGCCGGTAGTGGTTCGGCCCCATGATACATGGATGTCCGGGGGCAGGAGTTCCGTTGGGAGACGGGGTGCGGGTTGCCCTTGGGGGTAACACCTGGGAGTCCGGGGTTTGGGCCCTGTCGTGCGGGGAGGGAGCAAGCCCTTCATGTGGCCTGTCCAACAACGCAGACCTGGGCAGTCATGCCTACTCAAGGGCATTTAGAAACACTCTGTAATCCCACTCCTGTGTATCAACTTACAGGTTGTGCTTAGTGACAAGTGCCTCCAGGTGTCTGCCTCTGTGTCATTGTGGTATGGCTTCCTTTTTAGGGCAGCTGGGGTGTCCATGAGTTTGAGGGTCAGCAGGAGATCTGAGATGTGACTATAAGAGACAAGACCTGTGTGACATATAGGTGAGTGATCACTTGACAGTGCACGATGGTGTACGCAACTGTGAACTTCCGGCAGCTGTGTTTCATGCACAGCAGACTGTGATGTGCTTATGTACAGGGATTTGTGTTCGCAGAGACTCATATGTCTGTTTTGTATGATTTGGGGTCATCTGGGTCCGAGATATGTTGTTTGCAGGGGATGGACAAGTGCAATTGTCAGCTGCAGAGTTTGCTTTACCCATGACCTATGATTGTGACGCAGTGCATACAGTTGTTGTCTGGATGCCCTGCCCTTGTGACAGGAGACAGTGATAACTGACTTCCCAGGCATGCCAGTGCCATGGCATTTAACTTGCTATGAGTGCATTGGGGTCAAATGTGCTCCATGCACCCCATTGTGGCATTGACTATCAGGACATGAGAACATCATAGTGTGTGTTGCTGGTATGCATCACAAGCATGTGAAATGAGACGCTGGCCATCCCTTCATCCTGACACCTGTACTGAGTCAGTGGCAAGAGATGTGATGTGTGTATAGTGACACACTCCTACATGTTCACTTGCATGTCCAACAAATGTGTAGGTGGTGCATGTCTGCATATTGGGGTATTAGCATCCAACATGCAAGAGACATATGGGTGCAAGTCCAGCAGGTATATGAGTGCCATGATTGATGGTGAGACTGACAATTGGCTTATTATAAACAGTGTGAGCACTTTGAGCATTATTCAGCTGATGATGCCAGGGCTTGCCCTGTGATGTGCTGTACTCACTGTGGTGTGTGCGGTCAGTGCAGGTGACTGATGTTCTTTGTTTCCTAATTCTATCCAGACACCTCCACGGCCACAGGAGGGGACAGCTCCACAAACCAGGAGGAGCCACAGAGCCTGACTGGGACAGAAGGCGAGGAGTTGGAGGGACCCAGTGGCACGGAGGGCGAGTGGAGCCACACCGAGGAGTCCTCAACACCATCCACCCCAGCTGAGGGCCACAGCAGCTCGGAGGATGACTCCCTTGTGGAGGCGGGTGTCAGCAGCCACCAAACTCCAGCTCGTGAGGCTGTCCCCACCACCTCCACCACCATCACCACCCTCCCATCGGCTCACATCCCAGAGGTCCATGGAGGCTTCCGTGTTCGGGAGCATGTCTCCTTTGTGGCAGGCACTGCACACCCTGCCCCTGTGTCCCCTGCTGCCCTGAGTGAGGAGTCTGTGGACTTGCTTCGACAGATCCATGTAGGGCAGACATCAATGCTGAGTGTCCTCCATGCACACACCAGTCTGTTGACACAACTGGTGTCGTTCATGGAGGGCATTTCATTGGGCATGTCTGCTCTACAGAAGACCAATCAGTCCATGGCCTCCTCCCTGATGGCAGCAGTGTCCCTCCTCCAACAGTCCCTCACCCCTCCTACCCCTGCCCCATCCACGATTCCTAGCACCCTACTTGTCCCAAGCACACACACACCAGCATATTCACCCAACCCCACAGACACGGGCAGCACACAAACACCCAAACCAAGGTCTAGACGTGCACACAAGCAAACTCAGGGGACTGATACCACACTCACAGGGGATGGTTTGCAAACACATACACCGGCATCCACAACCACTCTGCAGTCCTCCGATACCTCTCCCTCCAAGACCCCTTCCCTTGCCTCACCTGCAACCCCATCTCCCAAGAAGCTCTTCCTTTGTGACCTTGGCCTCTTCCCCACCGATCCAGCAGATCCAGCTTACAAGGGGAAGAGGAAGTCCCCACACACAGAGGGGAGTGCCCCTCACATCCGGACACCCTCCCCCAGGTGCAGTCAGACTTAGGCCCCCACCCGCAAGTCCCCCCGGAGCCGGAAGAGCAAGACCCCACCCCTGCCTCGCAGCTCCACGACACGGTCTCTATCCTCCATCCCCCAGGCCAACTCTCCAGAGGTTCCCCTGCCACACCCTGCCCCAGGTTCCCCCACCCACAGATACACCATCCCCAAAATGCTCCGCCCCCCGTACCACTTGCTCTTCCACCCCCACCCCCCAGGTCAGACTGTTTGTGCCACTGATGTGGGGACCGTGGTCCCCCTCTGTCCTGCCGACCTCACTTGAACCCCATTCCGCTCCCATGGAGTTGTACACTGCAGTGGAGTCCCCGACCACCCCGTCTGACGTGGGCACTGCAGTGGGGACCCAGTCCACTCCATCTGACCTGCCCACTGCAGTTGTGCCGGCACCCACCCCATCTGACTTGTGCCCCACAGTTGTGACTGCACCCACTATGTCAGACACCTCCACTTCAGTTGCCAGTGACTCTCCTGCATCCACCACCCCTTCACAGCCTCCTTCTTCTGAGCCCTGATCCTGTTCCTGCGGTGCCTGGCCTGCCTCCATGTATGCCCCTCCGAGTGGATGTCCCCTGTCGTCACCAGTGCAAGCAAGCAACGTGTGACAGTTGTCACTCAAATCACATTTTTCACATTTGGATATGTTTTGAAAGGACATTTGCATTTGCGTTGAAATTTGGCTGAATAAAGCATTTGTATTTATCCTTGTGAATTTGATTTAGCTGTACATTACGTTGATGATGTGAGGTACTCCATGTGGTCCATGAGATATGTATCCTATTCTGGTCGGTATCCATGTCATCCTTTGCAGCTAACTGGGTGTGTCATGATTAACAATTTGTGAACATCTCTGTAAACATTTCATTTGCATGGTCACATCTGTGGCTTGCACATATGATGTGCTTCCCATTGTCCAATTTGTCTATTTCCCTGACTGTGGGCGCATCTCCACTGGACCTGCAGGTGTGGGCATCATTGGTGTAGGAGCAACTGGGTCCTCTGTGCAACTTGCTGGACATATGTATTGAGTATGTGCAGATGACTTAAGGGATAATCCCGTACCCAGGCTGTTGTGACCAGAGCCTTCATTGAGTGGTAACTGATGGCTGACTGACCAAGTGTTCTGCTGACATGACTGAGACCTGCTGGGACTCTGTTTGGCACAGCTAAGCTTCCACAGGAGTTGAGTCACCTCAAGTAAGTGTGTTGTTCTGTGACATTGCCTGGGCCCATGGTGTGTGTTGTGTGAGCATGTGTGTGTGTGTCCACATCCCTTTTCATACACAGGCAGTGTTCCCTTGATATGCTCCTGTTGTTGATGCTTGCTGAGTTGTACTGTGTTCATCCCACATCTTTGTCCTGGGCTACCAGATGTGTGGGTGCATTTCACACTACTGTTAATTGGTGTTTCATCATTGGGATTTGTCAGTTCTGAGTGGTGATGATGTGGTCAGACGCAGATGGGACACAGTCAGGGGTCCCCAAGGCACTTCTTTGTTTGCAATATCATGTAGTTGTCCCTAGGTGGTACCTTTCAGTGATTGAGATATGTGTATGTGTGTGTGACTGCTCCCACTTGTCCCGTTCAGGGCTGCAATGTTGGCAGGTGTCAGCATGTGTGCCTTGTGGTTCTCCTTGGCTTCTGCATTGTCCTGGGACTGTAGCAGCGATTCCGAAGGTTACGGGAGCTTTGACGTCATGGCCATGTACCGCATACTGTGCAGTATGTCTATCATTCACCAGGGTTGTAGACTGTCCTTCGTGTGATGAGTCTATGCATCTTAGTGCCTCCAGACATTATTTTGTTTGTCATGGGTGCATGTGCAATGTCACCTGTCCATGTGGGCTTCACAGATGCACATTGGTGCAGTTCAGGGCGTGTGGTGTTGAGGGTGGACAGATGTGAATGTTTGCATGGATGGGCCCCTAGCTCCCGTTTGGCCATGGATGACGGGCCATGCTGAGTGATTTGTGTTTGTTTAGGTGTGATGTACGTTTGTGGCACAGGACACATGTCTGGGTTTCAAAGTCTGTACGACATATACCTTTGTCATCACAGTGGATGTATCATGCATGCTTGTGTCACCCCAATGTAAGTTCCCTAGGGGTAGTGCTGTTGTGTGCCAGTCTCTTGCTGTGTTAGTTGCTGTTCATTCCAGCTTGTGTCACATGTGTCTGTTGTGCTCCCTCACATCTCACAATGCATGTTTGCCCACTAAGGGGGACCCAAGGATGGGTTACTTTTGTATGGCACTGTGTCCACATCTGTCTCACTGTGGCTCGGCCCCCCTCATGTGTTGTGTATTTGCCTGGGGATACTGAGACACACACACACACATGTTGTGTCAGATGTGCAGTGTGAGGTTGCCTGTTTGTGTTTGTACATCTACACCAGTGCATTGGTATTGCTGTTGTGGGCCATTGTCTGGATGTTGTTTTTGTGATTTTCCCTGCTGTCCCTGCGAGTCATATCACATTATTCTGCACATCCATCCTACTTGTTAGGTCCCATTGCTGCCATGGAATGGAGTTTGTGACCTGACACCTACAGTCTACACAGAAGGTTTGATTTGTGTATCTATTTTTGAGATGTGTGTAGGCTTTGTGATGGTCACTTCTGCTTTTGTGCCATTGTACACTGTATGCAATGTCAGCTCCCATGGGTGGTGCTTGTCTGCACATGGCCGAGAGTATGTTAGGTTTTCACAGCACTTTTAGCCTCACCACATCTCTGTGGGTATGGCACACAACCACTACTTTGCCACAAAAGTGTTTCATGTGTTGGGACCAGGAATCATACATGCTGTTTGGCATTTGCGGCTTTGACCATGATGACACTTACCTTTTGGTCACTGTGATGAGGGGGGTTTTAGACCCCATCACCTCAATGCTCAACATTTGCTGCAGTTTGGAACCCCACACTTAACTTTTGTTCTACACAGTGAGGGGGTGTTAGTGCACATTGACACGTTGCTTTTGTGATGCTTATCTTGTGTGGTCACACATGTGATGGTAGTTACATTGTATGTTTGAAGTCATATTCACTGTTGTGGGCATTTGTCACAGACTACACACTGATGTCATGATGTTAGGGCGGATGTATTTTGCTGACATACCTAATGTTGGTGTATGATGGATGTGTGGCGTATCACCCATCCTATGGGTGGGGGTGGCAGGAGTGCTGGGCAACATAGTCCCTACGGGTGGGGGTGATAGGAGTGATGGACAACAGGTCCCCTATGAGTGGGGGTGGCAGGAGTGATGGGCAACAGGTCCCCTATGGGTGGGGGTGGCAGGAGTGATGGGCAACATGAACCCCTATGGGTGGGGGTGACCGTAGTGATGGGCAACATAAGCCCTATGGGTGGGGGTGGCAGTAGTGATGGGCAACATAATCCCTATGGGTGGGGGTGGCAGGAGTGCTGGGCAACATAGTCCCTACGGGTGGGGGTGGCAGGAGTGATGGACAACAGGTCCCCTATGAGTGGGGGTGGCAGGAGTGATGGGCAACAGGTCTCCTATGGGTGGGGGTGGCAGGAGTGATGGGCAACATGAACCCCTATGGGTGGGGGTGGCCATAGTGATGGGCAACATAAGTACTATGGGTGGGGGTGGCAGTAGTGATGGGCAACATAGTCCCTATGGGTGGGGGTGGCAGTAGTGATGAGCAACATGAACCCCTATGGGTGGGGGTGGCAGGAGTTATGGGCAACATAAGCCCTATGGGTGGGGGTGGCAGGAGTGATGGGCAACATGAACCCCTATGGGTGGGGGTGGCAGTAGTGATGGGCAACATAAGCCCTATGAGTGGGGGTGGCAGGAGTGATGGGCAACATGAACCCCTATGGGTGGGGGTGGCAGGAGTGATGGGCAACAGGTCCCCTATGAGTGGGAGAGGCAGGAGTGATGGGCAACAGGTCCCCTATGGGTGGGGGTGGCAGGAGTGATGGGCAACATAAGCCCTATGGGTGGGGGTGGCAGTAGTGATGGGCAACATGAACCCCTATGGGTGGGGGTGGTAGGAGTGATGGGCAACAGGTCCCCTATGAGTGGGGGTGGTAGTGGTGATGGCCATGCAACCCCTATGGTGGCCTGTTGCTAGTGGCCAGGATATGGATTCCCTGGGTGTGTGTGTCATTTGTTTGTATGGTGGATGTGTGACTTACCGTCTGCGCCGCCGCGTCTATTCCTGATCCGGTCATAGATGTACAGTACTGGTAGGACCTGCGCGATGGGATTCATGATGTGTTTGTCTCGTGCACGCTGCTTGTTGCTCCGTCTCGTACCCATTGCTAGCTGGTCTGTCTCGTAGCCATGGATTATGTTCTGGCACAAATCGTACCTGATATGCTTCTTTTCCAGATGCTGTGACGTGCTGTACGTGGGGACCCGTCCGGCAAGTTTGATTTGCGCATCGTACTTGTACGGCCTGAAACTGCTGTGGATACTGCTTCTGGGCGTTCGGAGGTACGGCTCGTATGGAAAATGAAGCTTGAATAACAGCCTACGTGTCGCATCGTACTTCATTGCACGGACGGACCGGCTCCGGGTACAAGTCGGTCGCAAGGTAAGGCTACGAACAGCTCTCGGAGAGCTGTCCGACCCGGATCGGAATCGGCACCTAAATATAAATATTTTTTTAAGTTAATTGTATCATCTAATATATTTAACATACATTTTTATTTAAATAAAATCGATATTGTGTACATCTATATTTTTACATCGATATTTTTGTTTCAATATTTTTTTACTTACAATTTTAAATATAGGATGTCTATATTTTTGACAATGATATTTTTGCATTAATATTTGTGTATGGGGATATTTTGGGCATCGATATTCTATCAGTGAATCACGCAAAAGTGGTACACCATTCAATATATCTGATTTTAAAATTGAACCTGCGTTCAAGATTAAAGAGTGACGATGCAAATATGAACAAACCCTAAAAAAATTACCTAGTGACTGGGAATATTTAAGGATATATTAACAATTATTATTTGACAGGCCAAATCTAAACTAGCATTTGCTATTGCGTAAAGCTCTGAAGTACAAATACTGTTGGGTGTCAAAAGAGAATAAAGTATTAGACGGCGACAAGAATTGACTTGGTATGATTGATGTGATTAAAATAGGTGAGACCAAAATAATTTGCATCTGGGTAACCAAGTGCTCCATGCAAATCCTTACAAAGTCTTTCAAATTTTTTCAAATCATTACATAGTTATATTGTGGTAAAAAGTAGACACAAATCTAATTTTAGCAATTAAACTGACTAGAATGGCTGGTACTGATAATTTACCCTCGGCTGTTACTGGCTGTATTCCAGAGTGGTATGCCCTTCGATTTTCTCTTTTTATGATGGATAGTGGAGGGGGGTGATACATTTTGCTCCACTGGCAAAGATGGCAGAGTTTTGGCCACTCCGCATTATGAATTTGGGGGCCTATTATGATGGTTGGCGAACAAACCGTACCGGGAAACTAGACCGGCCGCCACAGGTGCGCCGGTCCCGCCATGGGAATTAGGATGCCACCCCCACGGTTGCAGGGGCATCCCGCATATATTGCATTGTGGCGGGCGGTGCTGTAAGCAGCACCCGCCACAATGCAATATATGCATGTCACGCATTTGCATGCACAACGTGGCAGGCACCGCGTCCGTGCCACATTGTGCATGCAAATGGAGGGGGTACCATGGGTACTCTAATTCAAAGCAAGCTTTATTCGGTGCAAGAAGTATCACCATAAAAGCATTTTTTTTAAAAAAGAAAGACAACCATCACAATTAAAAGAGATGAGGATAATGTGCAAACAGTTTTAAGCAGTAAAAAATTATAGTCAATAAATTGGTCAAGCACAGTACAAATTAGCATGATAAATTGTACAAATAATCAGGATAACATACAGCTTTTATATACAAAAAGTGCTAATGCATATTCGTATGTCAGGTACAGTACAAGATAATCAAAGATGTCCTATAACATATAGATTCTGAAAGTGCATTGTGCTATTATAAGTGCATATAAGTAAAGCATACCATAGCTAATAAATTATGACAAATAAATATAAACAGTACAAGATATTATTAGATGCCCCGATAAAATGCGAGGGACATAATGTACAACAGAGCCTGCGTCATGTAGTAGCACAGAGTAAATTGTGCACTCGTGTGTCCTGATGAGCAATACATGGCATGGTACCATGGGTACTCCCTAAGTGTGCACCCTACCCAACCCCTGGAGGCCCGCAACGGACCCCCAAAAGTGAACTCCGCCTGGTTTTCTAAGGCGGGGTCTCCGCCATGGAAAGCCCTGCACCGCCACCCATCCTAATATGGATGGTGGTGTCTTGCAGACACGCCTCCATATTGGAGCCGCTTTCAGCCCGGTCACCTGTCCGACCGGCGGAAAACCGGCAGACGGTCTTTCTGTCCACCGGGGTCTCCACCACCATAGTAATTTGGTGGGGGGGAAATGGTAGGCGGACGGTGGGAAATGGCAGGCGGAGCGCCATCCTGATAGACCACTTAGTGCATAGTTCCGACCAAATTCCTTTTTTCTCAAGTGTGGCTCACCAATGGTACGTTGGCCAGAGTGAGAGAGATTTAACGTCGCCTACCATGATTTTTGTTTGAGTGGAGGGCACCCAGTGAGATTTCTCCCACGCAGGTGGTCGTGACTATTCACGGTCAGAAAGCTGCCTCTGGTGTGTTGCAAGGTACCGTTAATACTGATTTTTCAGTGCAGAGCGAGCTCCTGGCACTAAAACTCAGTGCTAGCAGCGCACTGTGCCTAATTCTGCCAGTTCATGGACCTCCAAGGAATCCTGTGGAGTTTTAATGTAACTCCGCAAAATTACACACTAAAGTATTGCTTAGGCATCAAGTTAATCTTTAAAAGGGATAATACAACATAGCTCTTAAAATATGGGCTGCTCTCACTAACAGATTTCATAGCTAAGAGTTTTATCAAATTCTCACATGAAGTAATAATTTGTCTACATCTTATAATGTTTCTTCTTAGAACAGGTGGGCCTCTAGAATGGGACCTTTGTGATGGATGGATTTTTGCTTTGCCTTGTGAAGATTTACCTGGAGAGTGATATATCTGACTGAACATTGTGTTGCTTTTCTAATTTGTAGGTGGCATTTTTCTTGGTAGAGAGAAGAGCGTTGTAACCCTAGGCGTAGTTTGCGTAGTCTCGCAACGCGAGGCTACGCGATCATGCAAAGGCACTATGTGAGCTACGCATAGCTACGCGAGCATGCGTAGTTGCTTGTCCCGCCTGTTCGTGATGCAGTTCTCTTCCTCACGAACGCATATTGCGTGTTCGGGACGCTGTTTGCGTGCTCGGGGAATAGTATCTCGCAAACTTACCCATGCGGTCGCCTATGGGCGTGGCCATCTTGTTTTCCACTTGTCCCGCCCATTCGCGATGTCTTATTTCCTGTCCCGGGTCGCGTATAGCATGTTCGCGATGCGCATTTCATGTTCGGGAACGCGTCTTACGTGTTCGCGACGCTTTTTGCATGCACGGGGGGAAATTTCACGTAAACTTACCCATGCAGTCGCTATGGGCGTGGCCATCTTGGTTTTTTCACTCTATGCTATGGATCTGGGGCCTGCTTTTCTATCCTCCCTCTATCTTTGCAATCCTCAGGTTTTTACACTGTTTTTTTGATCTTTTTATTTATTATCTATCCCTCTCTGTCCCTAAGTCTTTATTTTGCATTTTATTTCTACTTTTACTGCAATTTTTTCACTTTTCGACTATTTTATATTACTTCCTTCTTTAAGCTCCTACTTCTTCCCCTAACTATATTTTTTCCTTCTAAATTTTATTTTGCGCCTCCCGCTCCCCCCAGAACCATGCCTAAGGGTACCAACAGCTCCAAGGGCAAGGCACCTGTGCCCAAGAGCCGCCTGCCTTGCGGCAGACTGCGGCCTGCAGGGGTGCAGGCCCGGGAGCTTTTCGGTGAGACGGAGGTGGCAGCCCTTGTTTTTTTTGTGCAGCACCACCTCTCCTTGACCTTGGCAGCAGGCGGCAGGCCTGGCTCCGGGTACCCTACTCAGGAGCGTCACCGCCGGTGGGCGAAGGTGCGCCGGGCAGTGTTTCGTCAGTCAGGGGTCTGGCGCACTCATAACCAGGTGGCTCACCAGTGGTCAGACATCTTGGACCGGGAGAAGGACCTGCTGCACCTGCTAGGTGTCGAGGTCGTGGGGCTTGGTGAGTAGCTAATATTATATACTAGTAGTATAAGTATTGTGTATAATTGTTTTCTGAATAGCAAGAATACTGCTGCTTACGTTGCAGGTAAATTACGTTTCAAAATCTTCTGTGATTGTAGGACACAGGTGCTCGGTGCTACTCTTACTTGTTTGCAACTTTGCACTCGCTTGGGCTGATTATGTAAGAGTTTACTTAAGTTAGGTAATGCTATTGCTAGAGAGACTCTAGTCCTTCCTGTCACTAAGAAGAGATAGTGGTGGATGGAATGATAGGTTTAGTTAGTATTAGTTGGCAAATTTTTTAGAGGTCTGGGTGACGCATCCTCTGTCACTGAGTACTGCTTACCCCAGTCCTTAGTAGAACCTTTTGTAGTTTGTTTAGTGAGTGGTAAGGCTGAGCAGTGTCACTAGCAGAACATCAGATGCAACCAACCAACAATTTGGTGTATGCACAACTTTATGCATGTGTCCTCCATCTATGCATTTTTGAGGGCTAAAATTGAAATGCACACTGAGGGGCCGATTCCGATCCGGGTCAGAAAGCACTCCGACCGAGTCGGATCCGGAGTGTTTTCCGACCGAGCCGGACTCCTACAGTCCGACCGAGCGAGTACGATGCGCACGTATGCTGTCGGGCTCGGTTCGGACAGACTCCCATAGAAGTCAATGGGAGCCGGTCGTACGACACGTACATGGGCTCCCATTGACTGAATAGGTACGTCACAAGTGTGCCCCCTACAGTGGGTACACGTTGGTGCCACCCGCACCGTACATGCCTGTGATGGGGAGACCCATAGGTCTCCCCCTGTGTCTGAGTCGTAGGGCTGCGGGTGTCAGGGGGTCTGACGCGGATCCCCAAAATCCGACTCCAGGAGCTTTTGCGAGCCGGACACTACGGCTCGCACAGGCTGTCCGACGCGTGCATCGTACTGGCTCAGTTGTAAATGGCATCCATTGCACGCCACGGTTAGCTTCCGACTGGGACGTACGGAGCGGTTCGGACCTGGAAACGATTCGGTCGGTGAATTTCATGTATCTCGCATCTAACTTGCTCGCTCATACAGCTGTACGAGTCGGCCGGAAAACACGTGTACGGCTCGTAGTTTTTCCGGCCGAACCCGATTCGGTGCCCTTCCGACCGAGATCGGAATCGGTCCCTTACTGAACAATTGGGCCGTCTGGAATATGTGGGCTAGGTCAGGTGGTACATAGGCTTAGTTAGTATTCTGGAATCAGAATGGAACACTGGATTAGTGTTCATAAATATTAAGTAGACGGTCCGTGAATCCCGCAATAATACTACTAGTGGATCTGATTAGATACCTGCAATTGTTGTTTCCTAAAATGTTTTTTGAGTGTTTTTTTAAATATTTTATTTGTTTCACAGTACACTAATCATTAATGTTTGTCTCTTTCTTTATTATATCTTACATGATCAGCACCCAGGGGCAAGAAGACAGGGCCACAGTCGGCGGGACAAGATCAAGATGCCTCCCAGGGCCAGGACCTCTTCTCTACCGAGGGCTCTGCTGCTGGCCCCAGTAAGTCCTCCAGCGGTTAATATTAATAATTATATTTCCCTAACTTTTACTGCACCTTATTTTTTCTGAACTATTATTTCTTTTTCCTAATTCTATTTTTTTCCAAATCTTCTTCGATCTAGACTGTTTCTAAATTCTTGTTATCCCTTCCTCTAACTGCCTCTGCTATGACTCTCTGTACTACTACTATTAGTCTGTCTGTAGCTAAGCTTGCCCAGTTGGCCACTCTTTATTCAAAAGGTTTTAAATAAAACTCAGATTCACCAATAGTTCTAGCCACTGACTCCAGTCCTTTGGGTTGTCCTCTTCTAGTCTTCTTAATCTTGAGGCTTTTCGACAATTCCCACCAACAAAATGCCCAACCAGATATTTGACTATTTTTGATATGAATGGGATATAGTAGTACATACTACTACTGTTGTGGGGATTCTGCACAGCCACATACAGAACTATGCACAAGAAAATAGGATGTTGGTGATGGGAGGTTGGACCTTCCTCACACCTCAGTCAGAACCCACAATCCCCTGACCAACAAGCTATAGTCTCTCATTAGGTCCCCGAACCCCCTGAAGATACCCAATGATTAGACAACTCAGAACATAATAACACCCTTTTGCTCACTCACTCGTGTAAGTCCACCACACCAAATACCACAGAGTCTATGTGTAAGTTCAAAAGGTTTATTTTCAACTAACAAGCTCTGTACGTTGTTCTACAATTCAATTCAGTATACTCTGCAAAGCTCTGGTTCGTAGAAAGGAATCTTCTGCCTGTTAAGAGAAAAATGGTGCGCGTTAGACAGTATAATGCAAGTCATACCAAAAAGTGTAGCATGTTATGGCTAAGCAATACGGACTGATCAGAACTCCATAACAAAGTGGCTTGTTTTTCGACCTCTTGTACGCAACCCTCAGACAGTAGCTGTATGAGCTCATGAGGGCTCAAAGGCGTCTTACACAACAAACTGCGAGCTATTGTTACGTGCGCAAAAAAGTAAGACATGAAGCTAAAATGGTTGCATGGCTCAGGCTAACTTTGCAAGTAGAGTAGACTAGAATGACCCTAGGGACCATAACACTACTAGTGTCTACTCTACTCTAGTACCCGATTTGGACTAGTGATGTATGTTGTATATGTATGTATTAACTTTTCTTTACAATCTTGCTAGTGAAAAAGAATAAATAGGGGGAGGTGTATATATGGCATCTAAAAATGTGTAATGTTTTTTCTAGGTGTACTACCGACCACCAGTGCCGGGGCCAGCGGCGATGGCGATGAGGCCATTACGGAGGGAGCAGGAGATGCGGCACCTGCAGGGACTATAGCAGGTGAGCCAGCAGCAGTGGCGGGCGGTGGTAAGTTGTATTCCTTACTTATTGACATTACACGAGCGGGAAGGGTGTACACTCACTGTACTGTTGAGACTTACACTCACTGTACTGTTGAGACTTAGTAAGTATGAAGTTGTAGTGAACATTAGACAACGGTTGAAGGCACCCTTTACTTAGCAATGGCATTAGCAATAGCATTAGCAGCATGAGTTGAGTAACCAATGGCCTCTTCTATCTCACTGCAACTCACTCCAACTCAGCTGTGAAAGTTTTATGGAGAAGACTAAAAGTCAGATCAGATGACCTTGATGGATGTGTTGAACAAAAAGGGAAAGAAGGGTGGAAGGATCAAGGACGGGCGAGATGTAATATGACTGGCAGAGAAGGATACGTTGGAAGCATGCATAGGTGGCTGATAGGAATCAGATGCATGGGTTGTTGAAGGATGGGTGGAAGGTGAAAGAAAAGATGCCTGCCTGGGTGGGTGGGCGACACCGTATGGGTGGATAGGATAGCAAGAATCGTCAGCGGTGTTTGGGTGGTTGTTGGTGAAACAAACTAAGGTTTGTTGAGAGATTAAGAAGAATGATAGATGTTTACTTTGAATGGATGGATGCCTGGATGTATTCATCATAGATAGCATAGGTGGAGACTGTCACTGGATGCAGAACAGAGTCTTAGTTTGAAGAGAATGTAAAAGAAACCACGCCACAGTAGCAAAGCCGAGGGGAATATAAGTTGTATTTTCAGAATACTCCCTTGACTCACAGCAGTTTGCAAGCACATCATATAAATATATTGTGTATGTATGTAGTTATCAAGTGCCTTCCTCCGACTCAGAGGACCACTCCCTACCTATGTTGATTTATTTTCGAGTGTGTGAGCCAGCCTGCCATGGGGGGTGCCTATCTGTTGGTTACACAATCAATCAAAACAAAGGACCTCATGTCGTCCTGTATATAAGACATGATCATTGGATCAGATATATAATCTGCCTTTTTGTAGTAGTCAGGGCAGGGTGAAAGTAAAATTGAGCAATTTCCCTTGATGTAGCAGAGAGAGTATGGCCAGTGCCACCCGTAATAGAAAAATACGAGCTTCCCCACCTGCAGACAGTAGTAAATAAATCTAACGTGAGTCTGCGTCATGATTCGAGTATGTTTGTCTTGGGCGCAAGCTGACTGAGCTGGCATGCCGGCTACAACAAGGTTATGTCATTTTGCTAAACTAAAGAGAAAAAGAAGACTGGTGCACTGTGTACTGGAGTCCATTGTGCTAGTATAATGCCTGAAACTCCCACAAATGTTAGAGGCTGAGGAAGTGGGAGAACAGATACATACCACAAATGTTATGTACTGTGCTTGATAGTGCTACTGCTACTATGCCACTATGTGTTGAATTAATTTTGTGTTACTGTTTTGCTAAGAGTATTGGTAAATTAATAGTCTTTTTTTCTTTCTTGATATAGCTCCTCCAAAACCAACCTGGAAGGAGTTGGCAGCCATGGTCCGGCGCTGGAAGCTGGAGGCCATCTGCACAGAGTACTGGTGGCTGGTGGTTCTGGCAGAGGAGGAGGCAGCAGCAGCTGCAGCCTCCTCCAATGCCCCGGACCCTAGCCAGTCCCCCAAAGTGGTATGACACTGCAGTCAGGGAGCCACCCACCAACAACATCCAGCACTACAGCTGGCCGCCCCGGTGGATGCAACTGCAGGGCATATGCATGCTCTTCCAGAATGCGCGAATGGAGGAGGAGGTAGAGGAGCTCAAGAAGAGTGTCAAGGTCCTGGAGATCGACATCCGAAGAGCCCGCCGCTAAAGACTGTTTAATTGCCCCTTTTTTATTGGTTCTTTTGGTGGGTGGGAATCTTTTTACTTTTTATGGACAACATGGACAATTGGACATTTGATTTTTGGTACTTTTTTGTTGTGGACATTGGTTGAGGTTAGGGAGAGGGGTGGGTCAGGTGTTGTGGGATTTTTTTAAATAGTTTATTTTTTGTTAGGGGATTAAATTATATATATTTATACTTAACATACGATGTGGTTAATGTTTTGTGGGTGGGGTTACTGTTTTACGTCACACTGTTTCCTTGCTGCTGCAGGGCCACAGCCAGTGTTTGATTTAAATAATTGGCTGACTTTGTAAGACTCAAACAGATAGATGCGGTACTCATCACTGAGTGACTTGTCCTACTAGTACTGTCAGTCTCACCTCCCAGTCCATTATTATACCACCCCCAAACATCTTTTCTAGTTTTCTTACCTGTGATTGATGTTTAAGTTAGGCACAGCGATGGCTGCATGACGATGCAGGTTGGGTTTCAGAAGAGAATGGAGATGCCATGGTTGTGGTGGTAGTAGTAGAAACGGGCAGTAGCATTTACCAAAAAAGAAAATGAGACAGTCAGTCTCCTGAGAGAGACTCTGGGAGGAGTAGTAGAGCGAAGTAAATGAAACATATTGGTGGAGGGAATAGCCTAGTACAACAAGTTACAAACTGTAGTTGTGTCGAGTCACTCAACTAGGCCTACACTCGACACAAGCGTAACCTTTAGTGCTGTGTGTAATAGCCTAGGATGACAATTGATGCCGGCAATTAAATTAATGATGATGGATTAGGTTCCTTTGTTAAAAAAGTTACCTCGCAAATATACTGATCATGGGTGGGCAAGCAGAAGAAGATCCTCCCCCTGCCTTGAAATTGAATTAGCGTTGCTTTCGTCACATCCGCCCCAGCAAGCGTGTGATCAATTATTGGTGTACATTTAATTTAGTCACCCCTCAATAAATCACACAGCCCGGGGGAAGAGGGTTAGGGTTTGATGAATGGTTGGGAAGGGGGGTTTGGGGAAAGATTTGACAAAGAAAAACAGTACGCATGGACAAACAACAAAAGAAAACACAAACTTTGTAGACTACCATATCCATAAATCAATCAATCAATCAATCAAAGACATTTATAGAGCGCACTACCTACCCGTAGGGTCTCAAGGCGCTTAGAGGGGGGGGGGGGGTGCCGTTACTGCTCGAACAGCCAGGTCTTGAGCTTCTTCCTGAAGGAGAGGTGGTCTTGGGTCAGGCGCAGGTCGGCCGGGAGGGAGTTCCAGGTCTTGGCGGCCAGGTAGGAGAAGGACCTTCCTCCTGTTGTGGCTCTACGGATGCGTGGGACGGCGGCGAGGGTGTGGCTGGCAGATCGGAGGTGGCGTTTGGGAGCGTAGAAGTTGATTCGGTTGTTAAGGTAGCTCGGGCCTTGATCGTGAAGGGCTTTGTGTGCGTGGGTGAGGAGCCGGAAGGTGATTCTTTTGTTGACGGGGAGCCAGTGCAGGTCTCTCAGGTGTCCGGAGATGTGGCTGTTCCGTGGGATGTCGAGGATGAGTCTGGCTGAGGCGTTCTGGATCCGCTGGAGTCTCTTCTGGAGCTTGTCGGTGGTTCCGGCGTAGAGGGCGTTGCCGTAGTCCAGTCGGCTGGTGACGAGGGCCTGGGTGATAGTCTTCCTGGTCTCCGTGGGGATCCACCAGAAGATCTTCCGAAGCATGCGCAGGATGTTGAAGCACGACGAGGACACGGCGTTGACTTGCCTGGTCATGGAGAGGGAGGAGTCCAGGATGAAGCCCAGGTTGCGTGCGTGGTTCGTCGGTTTGGGTGCGGTGCCCAGGGCGGGGGGCCACCAGGAGTCGTCCCAGGCGGAGGGCGAGGAGCCCAGGATGAGGACCTCCATCTTGTCTGAGTTCAGTTTCAGGCGGCTCGTCATCATCCACTCGGCTACCTCTTTCATCCCTTCGTGCAGGTTGGCTCTGGCGGCGGCGGGGTCGTTGGTCAGGGAGAGGATCAGCTGGGTGTCGTCGGCGTAGGAGATTATGTTGAGGTTGTGTTGGCGTGCGATGGCCGCGAGGGGGCTCATGTAGACGTTGAAGAGTGTAGGGCTCAGCGAGGATCCTTGAGGGACGCCGCAGATGACTTCGGTGGCCTCTGACTTGTACGGTGGTAGGCGGACTCTCTGTGTTCTTCCGTCGAGGAAGGAGATGATCCACTCCAGTGCCTTCTCCTGGATTCCGACGCTGCAGAGGCGCTGCACTAGGGTGCGGTGGCAGACCGTGTCGAAAGCCGCGGAGAGGTCTAGGAGGATGAGGGCCGCTGTTTCTCCGTTGTCCATCAGGGCTCGGATGTCGTCGGTGGCGGCGATGAGGGCGGTCTCGGTGCTGTGGTTGGCACGGAATCCGGACTGCGAGGGGCGAGGGATCCGTTCGTCTCGAGGAAGGCGGCCAGCTGTTTGTTGACGGTCTTCTCGATGACTTTGGCTGGAAACGGGAGTAGAGAGATGGGGCGGTAATTCTTGAGTTCGGTGGGGTCTGCCGTAGGTTTCTTGAGTAGAGCGCTGAGTTCGGCGTGCTTCCAGCTCTCGGGGAAGGTGGCGGTGTCGAATGAGGTGTTGAATCTGTTATGGGTGAAAAAGGAAATGCATGCATGATGATGATAACTTGATGGTTAATGATAAGTAAAACTTACTGACTACTACTAGACAATTAGACAGTACAGGACATCAGTATATTAATATAATGCAATTTCCCTTGCCTGTCTGCCCTCATAGAGACACGGATTACATACAGTTTGTGTTCTGTTCTGTTGCACCGGGCTTACTTTTAAAGATAGCAAAGAAAATAAAAAAATAGCCGTAGGGATGAATTATAAGCAGAGAGCACACATAATTAATAATAACAACAACACACGGTAGAATGATTGAAGACAAAAAATGAATCAAATTATTTAAAGGATGATGAAAGTTGATACTGTTACTGTGTTATCCTGGTCAAAATGGGGTATTGCATCTTGGCATTCCTCTTGGTCCTCAGTCCCTTCCATAGATGCTCCGTCCATCAATCTTGGGTGATGCGGCGCCACTGCCTGCCTGGCAGATGTAGATTCATTGGTAAGGTAAGTGTGCGTTGTTTTTCCAAGAATAGCACAGGGTAAAAGCCGGTCTGTAAGTGTATATGGAAAAACAAATGGGATATTGAAAAAATGCATCAATGACAGTGGAGTGCAACAAGAGACGAGAACACTTTCAGACTGAGGCGGCATGAATACATCATGTCTACTTTGTTTACACCATTTTAAGCTACAACAACAACAGGACAGAGCAGGCCCACGGCACCGGGCCGTGACCAAACCTCCATTTAGCTTAAATTTTGTCAGAGCCAGACAAAGCATATATACAGCAACCTAGTATTTTCAAAATTATGTAACTAAATCAATGCAACACTGTCAGTCATACCACTGCACTCGACTCCACCACTACACGGACATGTAGGTCTGCTGTGGTTCTTGTTGACTTGTGTTTACCTTGTATGCCACTTCATGAAACGCAGTTATTCCATCAATCATCTCCGATCCTAAGTACTGCCTGACTGCGAAGAGTATAGTATGTGGTCATCATGATCATGGTGTCCAACTCAGTCTGTAGTGTACCGAGTGAGTCCAGAGTCCATTTTCAAATATCCAATGGATCGCCCTGCAGTAGAAGTACAATTTTGTTACTAAACAACAAGTCTGTTTACAGCATTAACCAGAAACAGTTACAGGAAGACACATATACAGCAACATAGCATTTTCCAAAGTAAGTAACTAAATCAACACACAGCTGTCAGTCATACCTCCTCTACAACACTCGTGACTACTCGACTCCACCACTACACAGACATGTAGCTCTGCTTTGTTTGTTTACTTATTTACCTTTTATGCCACTTGATTTGAAATGCCTGAGTTATTTCATCAATCATCTCCGATCCAACTGACTGACTGCGAACATAGTATGGTCATCATCATGGTTTTGTACATGTTGTCCAACTCCAACTCAGTCGGTAGTGTACCGAGTACGACTCCGACTAAGTCCATATTCCATATTAAAAAACGCAACGGATATTGGCCAATAGGAGTAGGAGTGCAATTTGTTTTTTATTAATCAACATTAAGTGAAGCATTGACTGTCACTTGAGTCACTTTTAGTTGGTTGATTAATTACTAGTACAGTTCGACTTCATGCACAACATCACCAACACAAAAAACAGCAATCACTCTGAGTCTGCATCCAACGCATGCCATCATTACCTGTCTTGCTCTTCTCTTTGGCTGTCAGATGCCTAGTTCTGAAAGGTGTGTGTTTTTTTTTACCAAGGCAGTGGCCTCATTATTACTCCACATTAATTTTGAGTGTTAGTCGCTGTTTCGGTTTTCTTATTCATCTGTGGCACTTAGACACAGTTGAAGTTGGTTCACATGGTCAGCGCTGTGAGATGGGCCGCAGCCTGGGTAGCGGTCATTGGTCAATTGAGTTTGCAGAAATGTGACATTTCAGCATGTTTCTTCAAAGAGTCTTGTCTTTCTCTGACAAGTACCTTCTGTTCTGACATTGATGAGCTTTTGATGCCTGCCGAGGGGCGGTAGCCTAGTTCTGACAGTGATGAGTTTTGGCTCGGAAACAAAAGGAGGATAGCTATAGTCATGTTACACTTCTTCTGAAGGGACTATTAGAGGCAACATTTCTTGTACTCTTCTCCATCCAATGCCTGGCTTGAGGGAAATGTATTTAGGGTGAGTCAGGAAGATGAAGCAGGACTCTGAGGAGTAGACAGTTAAATGCACAGAGGTGCAACTCCAATATGGAAATAAAAAGAGAAGACGGTGGTGATGGATTTGTTGTGATTCGAACCAGAAAGAGAGAGACACACACAAATAAAGGAAGAAAGAAAGTAACAATTTGAAAGCCTAGTTGTCAGGGAAGAGGAGCTCGTCCTCAAACTCTGGTGGGTTGAACAGAAGTAAGTCATGTAACCCACTACTTACGTCATCGAAGTCGCTCTCCTCTTCCTGCTGTGATTCACGTATTTTGTACTCCGGTGGTATAAAGTGCTGATTCATTTTGATCATGGTTAACCTCTCCACGCACTTTTGGGCGAGAGACTGGTCCTTTTCAAAGTTACAATGGCACCAGCAGCACTGAAAACACGCTCAGAAGAGACACTTGTGACAGGGGAAGCCAGATACTTTATCGAAAGTCTGCTGAGCGCTGTCCAGTGGCTTCTTTTCCCATACCAATACACCAATGGGTTTCGATCCATGAAGACCTCTGTTGTGTCATCCAGATAGGCCTGGACCGTACACTCAATGCTCAGGGGAGCTCCGATGTGCCTGGCCTCTTTTGCCTGTGCATCAGCACTGGACTTACCATACCCATGCCGTAGAAACCAATCAGTTGCCGATTGTACTGTGACTGGTGATGATCCTGTTCTTGCTGTTGTTGATGTTAGTGGTGTTGTTGGTGACTGCTGGGAGGCAAACTCACTGCCCTCAGGCTCTGAAGTAGAACTTGACTCTGGATGACCTGTAGTACTTGTTCAGGCCTGGGGTGGCGGGCCTCTAATTACCAGCTGTTCGTGGCTTCCTCAGCTATCAAAGTTTTGTACTTGCCAACATCCACTTCAGAAAAGGGAATTACTGCCTTACTGTTCAGAAATAATTTGTACCGTGGATCAAAAATTGTGGCAGTAATGTAATGTTGATGTGACACAATATTATTTTGAATCCTTGTATTTTCAGATAAGCGAACGGCTAAGGAGTCCGCCAAATAATAGGCGTCTTGTTTGTCATCCACACCTGCGTACATTTCAGACACCTCCTTCAGCTGTTGCTCTAGCATGTGCAACAATGGGATAGCTTGACCCATAGTACAGTCCTCCCTGCTGACTTCACGTGTGAAGACCTCAAAAGGAAGTAGCATCTCTGTCAGACATTTAACGAGGTCCCATTGGCCCATCTGAACGGTCATGACTCTCACAGTAGGATCCCCTAATCTTTGCATGACATAAGCATTGAGTGGTATGTACTGCTCAAACAGACGATCAAGCATGTAATAAGTTGAGTTTCAACGTGTTGGCACCTCCTGGATGAGTGCTTTGACTGGCATTTTATGCTCACGTTGAATGACCCCCAGCTGCTTCCGGGCTTTAAAAGAATGGCTGAAATGTGTGCATATTCTTCTGCAGGTGGCTAGTGAGTTGCTGACTGTATTCATTTTTCAGAAAGTCTTGAACAACAATGTTAATGCAGTGTGCCAAACACGGGACCCTGAAATAGCCACCATCTTTCATGGCCCTAACTACATTACTGCCATTTTCCGTGGCAACAAAACCAATGTTAAGCCCTCTTGGGCACAGCCACTCAAATACCTTGCTGTTAAACTCATCCAAAATGTTTGCAGCAGTAGGAGATTTCTCCATGGCAAACATGGCTACAGTTGCATGTTTGCGAGTGGCATGAAAAATCTCAGCAGCGTCAACACCAGCAGATATCTTTTCTCTAACCCCCACAAGAGAGATCCAGTGTGCAGTGATGCACATGTACTCAGTGGCTTGGCAACTGGTCCACATTTCTGTTGTCATGTGGATACTTTGAACAGCACTCTGCTTCAAGGCTTTTCCAAGCAATTCCAGCACGTCGTGATTAGGCCTGGGCAAAAATTTCGTTCCGTTCGCGGAAATTGCGATAATTTGACATTTTCGCGTTCCGCGGAGAGCGCGAAAATGTAAAATTTTCCGCTTTCCGCAGCTTGGCGATAATTTGTTTCTTGCTCGCGCTGTAAAATAATACATTCTCGCGCGTGATCGCCTTACCTGAATCCCTGCGTTCGCCGACAAGTTTTCTTGATCCGGTCGCGTTCTCCATGAGATGTTGGATTGTTTTTAGCCATTTGCGCTGTCTCGCGACAGTTCGCGCCCGCAGTGACGTCATGCGTCGCGCGATCACGTCTTTCTTCTCGCGATCATGCACCGCGAGACAACGCAAAAGAAGATGGCCGCGCCCGCGAGCAACCACATGGGTAAGTTGGCGACCCGCAACCATGCAGAAAATCTCGCGAACATGCGGGGAAAAAAATTCCACATCTTCGCGATATTTCCGCTTGTTTGCGATAATTTTAAACATTTTCGCGATAATTTGCGAAAGTGGATTTCGCAAATTTCGCCCACCCCTAGTCGTGATGTAGTGCTGGAACAGCAACTCTGGTGAAATAGTAACCCACCCCTTCAACAAAAGAAAAAGGGACAAGGTCCCGTACTAACATTTTAGCCAGCTTTGCATTGTATAAACGTGCTATTGGGTGGTTGCGTTCCTACTGTCCCTCCGCCCTAAACATGCTGATAATTGTCGGCTGCATGGTTTTCCTTCCTGTTAGGCTCAACGATGCACTTTTTTTCATTGTGGTAATCCTTGCTGTCTTAGGCTGACTCTTACTCTTGTGCCACTGAGATGTTGCTGAGGATGTGGGAGATACCACTGCACTGCTGGGGACAGGGCTACTTTGTGTACCACTACCACAGAGAATGTCTCCCTGTCCTTCCTCTTCCACCGTGATCAGATCTTCTACTCGTTTATCCCCACCAACACCAATGGTTGCAGTTTTATGCCGCGAAGGTGGTCCTTCCAGTTGATCAAGTGGTGTTTTTTCAGATTTGTTATTTGGCCTCCGGTACCATAGTTTGTACCAAGCTTACCCCGACTAACAAAGGTATTACAAATGGAGCATATAGCAATGTTGTCCTCCTTTTCGCTAACCATAGAGAAGTCCCAAACTGGGGAGCTTAACTTTTGTCTCCTGCTGGAGGTGCCACTTCCAGTGCCGGATGAACTGGAGGGTGTGCGTTGAATTTGACTCTGTGCAGTACCACTACCTACTTCTACTAAGGTGGTGGTGGTTGTGCGGGATGTAGGTCGCTGCCGGGCCTTTGCTAACATAAATATGGAAGCTCTAGGTGGTGTTGGTGTTACCTGTGTTGGTGTTATCCGTGCCACATCCCTCAAAGCAATTTGGGATGTGGTGGTAATGTCAGGCTCCACTGGGGCGGGAGTAATGTCCATGATGACTGGCTCATCATCATCCTGCTGTTCTACATCGACCTCCATAAGTGTAAGGCTTTCTGGAACCTTCCTTTTCCCTAGCCTGGTCTTGGGAAAAGACTCAGTTGGTGGCTCCCAAGTGGCATCTAGATCATCATAAGGTGTGCTTGGCGAAGAACTCGATGGACTAACCCTCCTTTCACTTGCTGCCGATTTGGAAGACAATGGATCCTCTGAATGAGTGGCTTCCTCTTCTTCTTCCTCTGCATGAGGCTCAATTTTCTGAACTGCCCCTACTTCGGGAGGAACAACTACTATTGCGGGCGGTGGTTGCGGCTGTTGTTGACCACTTATCTGCTGATTTTCCTCCTGCATTGATTGGGTACTACTTTGAGATAGCGATAAGTTTATCTCAGGCTCAGCATCACTGGTTTCCACCATTAGGCTGGCTACCTCTTCCACACTCATGTGCTTGGGCCTGGGTTGGTGGGTTTGGCCCACTGATGCAGAGGTGTTACCCCCAGCTTGCTCCCCGGACACTGCTGCTGCAGGTGTAATTTTTGGTTTCCCAAAAAAGGTTTTGGGCGGCACACCAGACTTAAGTGTCACTTCTTCTTCTGTTCCTTCTTCTCAATAGCAACTTTCTTGGTACTGGAGGACCTGGTACCTGCTTTCTTTGGGGCCATTTTCTTCAGATGTCAGCAGCACTCAGTTGCACAAGTTGCAGAGATGTCTGGTCAGGTCACACGTCATGTCGTGTACAGCAGCAGGACGTCTGTCTGGCAGTACAACGGGCGATGATGACACACCTCCTCCTCAGTCTTTTGTGCACCTAAAAGTAAAAAGGCCAGAAGAACATCAGTCAAATGTGGAATTTGTTGTGCTTAAATTACTAATAGTACAATCAAACAAATATATTATACAATATATAATTTAGTGTTTGGTGGTCACAATTATTAAATTTTAGTAACTCAGTGAACAACAACAGTGTAGCCATTTATGAGACTTTGACAACAAGGGCTTCCCTGGTGTACTATGTACACTCAGGAAGAATAAGAATAGCAAAGAACAAAAACAAAAATAAAAATGTAGTGGAGCCTGTTTGGCCTTAATTTGTGCATCACGTGGGATGGATGCTGCATCAGGGAGCTGCAGCTGGCAATGGGGATGTATTTGGAAGTAGTAAGACAAGAGGAACAATGGAAAGACACGCAGGCCTATGTGGCAAAAATAGCACACTACTAACTACCACCACAAAATGGCCCCAGCCACATGGTCACTCACAGGCACAAAGCACGGAAAACAATGAACTCAAGAAGGCCTATATGGCCAGACAAAGGATGCCTGACAAAGAACACTGCTTTAATGCAAAAACGAAAGGCCACATGGCTAAAAAGGTAGGAAAGTTACACAACAACCACAACAACAACACATACACATGCAACAAAGGCATTTATTTAACACACCCAAAAAGTGAAATACACCCCAAAAAACCCACTATTTGCAATTCAATGCAATGCCATCCATGCCCTAAATGAAATTCAACAGACACAACAGAAACAGTTGTTTCATGCACCCATGAGTACCTCTGGTCCTACTGGCTGAAAAGGCCTTACAGACACCCAAAAAGTGAACCCTCCCCCCCCAAAAAAAAACACATTTTACAATTCAATCCAATGCCATCCATGCCCTAAATGATGTTTAAATTCAACAGACAACACAAAAACAGTTGTTTCATGCACCCATGATGATCGATGAGCACCTCTGAGCCTACTGGCAGACTAGGCCACAAGCTTGGAGGCCTATGGCTAAAGCACAGTGGCTGGTCCCCCAAAATGGCCACCACCACATGGTCAGGCCACCCACAACAACAAGAAAAAGAAGACAAGACAGACAATGCAGGCCTATGGCAAAAGCACAATGCCTGGCTTCGCAAAATGGCCACCACCCACATGGCCAGGCCACCCACAATAACAAGAAAGTGAAGACAGAGGACAGGACCAGGAAGTTGGAGTCTCTGGGGAACTTCCTTCCTCTTTAAAAAAAAAATTAAAAAAGAAAAATTACTTATTGCTCAAAAACTACAGCCAAATGACAACCTGAGGAGGTTTTTTTTAGCAAAATAAACAAAATCATCATTTTCGAGAAGGTTTTACGCTGTTCAAGAGATATTCTTCACCAGATTGCAAATTCAGCATGTTCGACATCGTAATCTTCACAAAAAGCCGTTATCACGCGCACTAAAACGCATATGAAGCGCACGAAGAAGAAAAAAATGTGTAAGTCCGCGTTATCGCGCAGTGCGGTGTTGCCAAAACTCCGCGAGCCACACGCCCAGGGTTACCTATTGGTTGAAAAGGCCAATTTATTTAACACACACCAAAAAACTGAAATACCACATCAAAAACCACATTTTGCAATTCAATCCAATGCCATCCATGCCATAAATGATATTAAAATTCAACATACAACACAGAAACAGTTTTTATGCACCCATGATGACTACCTCTGGGCCTACTGGCAGACTAGGCCACAAGCTTGAAAGCCTATGGCAAAAGCAAGCACACTGCCTTGCTCCACAAAATGGCCGCCACCCACAATAACAAGAAAGTGAAGACAGACAATGCAGGCCTATGGCAAAAGCACACTGCCTGGATGGCTCCACAAAATGGCCGCTAGCCACCCACAACAAAAAGAAATGGAAGACAGGCAATGCAAGCCTATGGCAAAAGCACACTGCCTTGCTCCAAAAAATGGCCACCACCCACATGGCCAGGCCACCCACAATAACAAGAAAGTGAAGACAGACAATGCAGGCCTATGGCAAAAGTACACTGCCTGGATGGCTCCACAAAATGGCCGCTAGCCACCCACAGCAAAAAGAAATGGAAGTCAGACAATGCAAGCCTATGGCAAAAGCACACTGCCTGCCTTTACAAAATGGCCACCACCCACATGGCCAGGCCACAACAACAACAAGCATAAGCCAAGGGGAACAAGGAAAAGACATGCAGGCCTAAAAAAGCAGCACAGTACTAAACTACCACCACAAAATGGCCCCAAGACACATGGTCACTCCCAGTCACAACAGGCCATGGAAAACAATGAACTCAAGCAGGCCTATATCTGACCAGACACAGGAGGCCTGCTAAACAACACAGCTTTAATACAAAAATGCAAAAACGAAAATCCACAGGGCTACGAAAGGTTGGAAAGCTACACAACAAGCACACACACACACACATCCAACAAAGGTATTTATTTATCAACACACACCCAAAAAGTGAAATACAACCCACAAACCACATTTAGCAATTCAATCCAATGCCATCCATGCCCTACATGATGTTTAAATTCAGCAGACACCACAAAAACATGCACCCATGGGTACCTCAGCGCCTACTGGCTGAAATTACAATCAAAGAAAAACAACTTGACCCCTACTGAAACTACAGGGCACACACAACAATAAATTTTAAAAACGATGAAAATCAAAAAACAATGTAGGTACAAACAATGCCCCAAACAACAAGTACACCATTTCTCCAACTTACTTGTAAAATCTCAAATCCAAAAGTCCTCAAATTCAATCCAATGATATGATGCAGCAGACAGACACAAAAAGCGATCCTTCCAGCTCCAAGCCCAAATGGAAGTGAACAGCACATGGACTAAGCACTGGGAGGAGTCTGCTGGACAGGAACAGGAAGTTGGAGACTCAGGGGCACTTCCTTCCTCTTGAAAAAAAAAGTAAAAAAAGAAGAAGGACACCTTGCACAAAAAACTACAGCCAAATCACAATCTGAGGAGTTTTTTTGAGCAAAATTATCATTTTCGAGAAGGTTTTATGATTCTCAAGAGATATTCTTCGCCAGATTGCAGTTTATGCGTGTTTGGGATCGCGATCTTACCAACACTGCCACCGGAAGACAGATGGCGCATCCGAATGACGTGTTCGCGTTCGCACACTTTCGCAGGACCATGCAGCCGGATTCCAAATCTCATGGCGCACACGAATGGATAGGAAATCTCGTCGGCGAACGCAGAATCCTGGTAAGTAGTTACCGCGCGCGTGAGAACAAATATTGAGCACGCGAAGAAGAAAAACAACTACGCTACATTGCAGATTGCGTAGTATTCGGTAACTAAGCGCTCTACGCGAACCGGGAAGTTACTGAAACTCCGCAAACTCCGCGAGCGTAGCGTAGTTCACCGCCCAGGGTTAGTTGTGATATATGCCCTAGGCCTGGCGAAGAATACAGGCCCCAGCTAGGCCCGCAGAGTACAAGGGTTCGCTCTCCAGTAACAAAAGCTAGAAGGAAGTTGGCACGGAAACTGCAAATACAAAGACAGAGTTTTTTAACCCTTAAGGGTGGTCCTACAACCTACACAACACTCTTCAGTATTGCATAGAGTAGCACAAAGAACTTGCGTACACGGTCCCCTTTTATACCCAACAGAGGGGCTCATAAGTGGGTGGATACAACATAGAGCAAAATCCATTACCATTTATGGACATTTTCGATACAGAATCAATATGTGGGCGGAGTTAACAATTTCCTGAGCCCGCGAAAACATGGTCAAACAAGGACTAACTGATAACAGATGTGGTCAAGTCTGGGCATGCGCCAGACGGACAAAGGAGCTATTTATAGACTGTTACTAGGCAGATTACAAGAGCAACTAGCGAAAAGGTAGGACTCTTCTCGTGCAAAGCACGTGCAGACATGCCAATACAAGATGGAGTCCAGACATTAGTCAACATAAGACGAGAAACATGTTCTAAGGAAGGAGAATTCATGTCTTTAGTGAATGCTTAATCATATCGCTGTTTTAATTTTCAACAGACGACCCTTTCAGCATTTACTGAAGACATTCGGCTTATTAGGATAATCATCATATATGTCAATTTTCATCATCTCTTCCACCTCTTTGTTTAAATGTTTCTGATAGGTGACATTGGCAATAGCTTTCTTATCAGGAATACAGAATGACACACATAGAGACAGAGTAAACGACCACACTGAACACAGATGCAACAGGAAAACAGAACTGCTACAATAATGCAGAGACCAGTTAAAACCTTCCATCCCCACGCAGTGATCAATGCCCAAAACCATCCAGAAAAGGTCCAAGTGCCATTTTCCTGTATGAATCTCAGCTGCGATTTTATGCAATTTATTAATAGCGTTATAAACTGATGGCGTATGGTCAGGAATGAACACACAACAACTACTTCCGATAATTTTACATGCTCCACCTCGGTCAGCTAACATAACATCTAATACCATACGATTCTGCAATGCAACAATTCTGGTAATTTGTAATTCTTCCGTAAGATTCCCAAGAGCAGCAGCGGTCTGATTCGTCACAGCCTCTACAACTCTTGTTAACCTTCGAACCTTCCTACTATTTAGGGCAGCTCCAACAAAGAAAAACAATCCTAAGTTAAAATCAACATACTGCTGTAAGCTAGTATCAGTTTGATCAACATCATCAATAGATAGAGTACGTTTATACCTATTTACAGTTACATTGTTCAGCAACTTCAAATCTTTATGATAGGATGCAGGTGCTTAGAATACAGGAGGTAATAAAAACGCTACATAACATACTCCGGACCAGCCGGCTGGTAAGCGATAATAGCCCTTATTCCCACATACGAAGTATGTGTTATGGGAGGCTAAGAAAGTACTATTATTTAATCCATCTATGTTCAGAACAATAATACAGTCGCTAACACTAACAGGAATATAACCCACACTCTGGACACACAGGTCCGCTTGAGCTTGTGCCACTTGAATCACAAATTGTTCATTCCCAGCAGTGTCTCTGGCGTTCGTGAAGATGTAGGGGATCGATTCATTGTCTGGTCGATATTCTTCCCATTCCCATATTGTCCCATTCGCTTGTGGATAGCCATCTTTATCTTGATGACATTCCCTATTAAGTCTGAAAAGTAATCGTCCCACTGTGGGTTTCCGTGTGGCGAAAAGCAAAGTGTACCATGCTCTACAAGAGCCATTATGAGAGAAAGGAAGAGGTATGAACGGCGTTCCTCCTTTCTTCTGATGAGCTGGCATCATACCACATATCCAACAGTTCGTAGCATTTGTAGCAACATGGGTATGATGCAACATCTGGATGAAAGTGTTATTCAAATAGGACTGACGATGCTTCAATTCTTGATACGGAAGGGTATAAAAGTAGTGCTCCTCAGGCACTGGAGTGGTCAAAACAAGCAACTCACGGGCAGGAGTCACATCCTCAACAAACCATGTGGTTATACCAACAATAGCTACAATGATAATAAAGCTTGTCGCACAAAGAATCTTCTTCTTTTCCATCTTGTAGTAAAAAGTCAATATCTTCCTGAAACTAAAAGGTTGTCAGAACTCTTCCCCTTAGGCAGCCGTTGATTTCTTCACCAGCGGGCCAAGACGGGTGTCACTACACTAATGCAGGGCTGATCCCCCCCCCCCTTGCCTCATTGGCTCTCCGTTTCACTAACCTAAGGGCCGTTCTGACAACGTATCTGGGTACAGAAAAAATCACTTCCTCGGTCGAAGATGATATCTTCCTCCTCCAGGAATCGCTTGGTCCAGGAAGAGCTCCTCAGTGTCGTTCGGTTCCACAGCACGGCCTTTCTCTGCGGTCAGGACTTCTCGATGGTCGGTCAACACAGCAGGCTCCACTAATCCAGGCGGCACTTTACGACAGTGCAAGGAGTGGATCCAGTTCTTTCGATTGTAAACTCGCAGAGCTGTCCTCGTTGCGAGCAAGACTTGCTCAGGACCAACCCATCTCGGCTCCAGACTGTTCGTCCTTTCGAACACCTTGATCATGACATGATCTCCAGGTCGGAGATTATGACCTTCACCTGTGGACCGATCAGGGAGCGCTTCTCGAACCTGTTGATGAATAGAAACCAAATTATCCGTTAACTGTGCCAGATAATCATTCATCATTACACAAGGTACATCATACACTGACTTCGGTTTTGGTGGACCCCAAATATTCATTGGGCGTCCGAACACGATCTCGTAGGGTGTGAGACCGGTCCGAGAATGCGGTATCGATCTAATTGACAATAATGCCAGCGGTAAAGCATCTGGCCAAGTCAAAGAAGTCGAAGCTTGGATCTTAGCGATCTTAAGCTTCAAAGTACCGTTATATTTCTCAACCAATACCGCAGACTGAGGGTGAAATACTGCATGAAACTTCTGGGTAATGCCTAGCCCTTTCAGGACATACTTGATAACGTCTGCTATAAAATGAGGTCCGTTATCACTCCACAGCAATCTACAAACACCATATCGAGGGAAGAACTCCTTCAATAGCATCTTGGCGGTAGTCATTGCAGTATTGTCTTTCGTAGGGTATGCCTCAACCCATTTACTGAAGGCACAAACCACTACTAGAACATACTTCAGATTGTTACAGCGCTCAAGCTGAATGTAATCCATCTGCAAAACCTCAAAGGGTGCAGTAGGTGTTGCAAATCCTCCTGCTGGAGTTCGTGTGCCCTTTCCCGGGTTATACCTCAGGCAAATCATGCAGGTTTGCACTACCCTCTTTGCCGTACTAGCGATCTCCGGATGCTCCCAAACTCGTGTGAGTAATTTAACAATTGCGGAAGCTCCGACATGCGCTAGTCCATGTGCCATCTGAACCATAGGTTGTACGAAAGCTGTGGGTAACTTCCATTTATCCATCTGCTTATTTCTCCAACACCCTTCATCATCTAATTCTCCATCATTGGACCATTGCTCCCGTTCCTTATCGGAAGCGGTCCTCTGTATCTCCAGCACTTCTCTCCTAGCATCGTGCCATCTTTCTGCCTGTGACTTCACAACATACATTGCAGTAGAGCCAGGCTGCATCGCAGTCTCTCGTGCCACCCGGTCTGCTAAAGCATTCCCTTCTCCAACTTTATCAATCACCTTTTTATGGGCACTACATTTAACTATCGCAATCTTCTTTGGATATGTTAATGCAGTCAAAAGGTTGTGAACTAACTCTCCATACATTATCTGTGCTCCATGTGACGTTAGAAACCCTCTCTCCCTCCAGAGTAGGCCAAAATCGTGCGCTACTCCGAAGGCATAGCGGCTATCTGTATAAACATTCACACACAATCCTGTACTGAGCTCACATGCTCGTGTTAATGCTATCAGTTCCGCTGCTTGAGCTGATTTCTGCGGTATGCGTGCTGTATCCACGATTGTTTGTAATGTGGTAATTGCATACGCTGCTGAAGTCGTACCATCTGGTAGCTTCAGGCATGATCCGTCCACCCATAGTTCTCCATCTACATCTGTAAAGGGCGTATCCTGGAGATCAATACGACCCTTTGTCTGTTCCTCAGCCACAAGAATACAATCATGTGCTTTCCGTGCCTCAGACTGAGTTTCCGGAAACGGCAACAATGTGGCTGGATTTAACGTTGCACACCTCTTTAACGTAATATGAGGAGCCAAAAGCGTCAACTCGTATCCCGTTAAACGAGCACTGGTCAATTGCTGCGTCTTTGTCTGATTAAGCAGGGCATCCACAGCATGGGGAACTAATACCAACAGTTTGTGAGATAACACAATTCCCTCGCTTTGGCGTATTGACACAGCTGTCGCCGCAACCGAGCGAAAACACCCTGGTAATGCTCGGGCAACAGGATCAAGTACAGCCGAAAAATATGCACAAGGGCGCTGCTTGTCGCCGTGCATCTGCACTAAAACTGATAATGCACATCCATCTTTCTCATGCACATACAGTGAAAAGGTCTTCGTATAATCAGGGGTACCTAACACTGGTGCTGAACAAAGGGCTTGTCGTAATTGCTGGAAAGCAATTTCACACTCATTTGACCAGGGAAAAGGAATCGGAGTGTCTTTTGTCAAGAGTGCTAACAATGGCTTAGCTATGTGTGAAAACCCCAATATCCATTGCCTACAGAAAGAAGCAAGACCCAAAAATGCACGCACATCCTTCTGTGTGGAAGGTACTGGCGTGTCCAAAATTGCTTGAATACGATCTGGTGTGAGTGCACGCCCCTCCTTAGACAAAAGGTGACCCAAATAAGTCACCTTTGGTCTACAAAATTGCAATTTCTTCCTCGACACTTTGTGATTGTGCGATGCCAAAAAGGAAAGCAAGGATAACGTACACTTCTCACACAGCTCAGGAGTGTCGTCCGCCAACAAGATGTCATCGACATATTGTATAAGGGCGACACCATCAGGCAGAACAAAGGAATCCAATTGTCTTTTCAATGCTTGACTGTAAATACTAGGGCTCTCTGTATAACCCTGAGGGACTCTACAAAATCTATAAGACCTATTATTCAAAGTAAAGCCGAAAAGGTATCGGCTATCAGGGTGAATAGGAATCAAAAAGAAAGCATTTTTCAAATCAATAACTGAAAATGTGGTCGCCGTTGGCGGGAGCAGAGTAAGTAACGTCGTGATATCAGAAACCACTGGATACTGAGGTATCACTATCTTATTCACTTCCCTTAAGTCAATGATAAAACGATAAACCCTGGTATCTGTATCTTTCTTCAAAATGGGTAAAATAGGTCTGTTGCAGACATTATAGGGAACTTCTTCCACTACTCCCACCTTAATCAAATCCTGCACAATCTGTATGAGTGCCTCCTCCCCCTCCTGGGAAATACGATACTGAGGGAGGCGTGGTAACACCGCACCCTCCTGGACACTAATGTGGACAGGCGGAATCACCATCTGTCCCACATCAGTATCCGAAGTGGCCCACAAAGAATGAGGGAGGGAAGCTAATGCAATATCCTCCGCAACCACACACATCCGTTCTGTCATTGGGTGATTATCGTTTAATATCACACGTACTCCAGTAGGGGAGCAGCGGATCGTAGCTCTGAAGTGCTTAAGCATATCAAGACCCATAATGTTGTCGGGCGTGTTCGGAGCAAGCAAAAACGGACAGGGTGCAGAAAAGTGGTCAACATGAAATGCAAGGGGTCGGGATAGAGGGCTTCGAGAGAGTGTACCATCAAACCCTACCGATGTAACCATTAAGCCAGATGGGGGAGCCCTCGGAACCAATTGTTTGGACAGCGCACTGCGAGTAGCTCCTGTATCAACTAGGAACTGATCAGTAGAACCCAAAACATTTGCTGAAACATAAGGACCCTTCTGATCAACCGGTACTTCAACTGATTCCAACCCCCATCCAACGCAATCCTACGCATGCTGTGAATCATGGTACCCAGAACGGTCGTTCCCAGACAGTTGATACTGATGTTGCCGATCAAACACATTAGGTCTATCTCGTTGCTGCACGTTAGGCTCAAAGCGAGCACGATCATTGGAATTCCCTCTGAAATTCGAAACGCCCCCTCTACCTCTCGGTGGTCCCTGACCACGTCCCTGACAAGATGCATATAATACCGGACAATCTCTAGCCCAATGACCCGACTGTTTACAATACGCACATTGATTTCTATTAACATCAGACCGACCTGAAGGGGGACCATAGAATCCTCCTCTACCTCTTTCCACACCCCGACGAGGTGGACCATACACTTGTGCTAGCATCACCTTAGTTTTCAAATCTTTCGATTTCTTCTCCTCATGCCCCTTCGCTTCTTGTTCCTGACGCTCATAATACTGAGCCATAGTCAGGAGGGATGCCGGAGACGAGGTGGACCAAGAACTTCCACTCGCTTTTAAACGAGCTGCTATTCCCGGTAATAAATTCGCCACATATTTATCAACAAAAAGATGTCGACCCGTATCATCCGTAAGTGACTGACCACTGAAATCATGAACTGTCTCCTCAAAGCGCGTAAAGAAGTCTGAAACTGATTCATCAACCTTCTGTTTACATGAGGCTAACATGTTCCAGTCAATCTTTTTAGGGGGGATAATTGTTTTCAATTTAGTCAAGATAGCAGCAGGAAGATCTAAAATAAGCTGGGGTGGTTTTTGCGCGGGTTTTCTCTCCCTATCCACATCCTCAATCTCAGACCATTTGGCCTTAAAAGCGGCTTGATCATCCACCTTCCGCACAGATCGCCACATATCCGGTGGTAAAATAAGCCCAAAGAACAAATCTACATCTGCTAAAGTCATAGTACAAGAATTCAAGGCCCCTTCGACCTCTTCGTAAAAGGCCGCTGGATTCTTGCGGGGGTCAGGCAATGCATTCTTTAATGCCATAACATCAGCCCTATGCCAGGGAGTATAAATCCAATTATACACAAAATATCCCCTAGCATCGGGGGAAGATATATCTGAACTATTTCCTGCTCCTTTAGGAGGAACATACAAAGGTGCCGCCTCTCGCATCGGTTTAGCATGCACTAGTTCACTCTTATCTGACTGGGAGGTAGATGATTGGTCGCCGCCGATGTGTGAATCCGATTTCTCCTTCTCCCCTGCCTGTAGGCGCGCTCTATCTTTAAGTTCAAACGCCACGTCCCGCAATGCAAACAGCCGTCGGACCGCATCGGGTACCTTAGAGGGAGAAAAAACACCGTTACGTAATGCTTTAGCATCTGATACTACAGCATCAGGCTCGAAAACATCTGAATATTTCCGAAAGGCAGTAATCACTTCATCAGAAAAAATTGCAGCAAAATACAGCTTCTCTCTATCCTGCCAACTTTCCAAAGATTCCAACAATTCAGCAAGAGATAGCTTGCCTTTAAGTACACGCAGAGAAATTTTCCGAAGCTCACCCATACGCTCAATTGATAACATGGACCGCGTGTCTACCTTATCCGAAACCGATCCAGAATCCTGTGACCTCGGGGCAGACGCGCCAACATAAGGGGGCGGAGAACGATCTAATAAATAAAAATCATCTTCAAGCTTTGTAAGGACAGGATAAAGTGGCTGGCGGACAGCATATTGACCCGAGACTTGCAGCCTACGCTCTTTCTCTTGTCTCTCCGCCAGTTCTCTTTCCTCCCGACGCTTCGCTTCCTGTGCTCTCACATGATCATTTTTCCGTTGCTCTTTATCAAACAGCGCTTTCTCACGTTTCTCTCGCTCACGCACTTCCTTCACCCATAACCGTACACATTCAAACATATCTTGTCGAGCATGCCGTTTACACATACACTGTTCCACGTACTCAATCTTACGCATATCAAACGATCCATACAAAGGCCATCGTAACTCAGGATCCTTTTTGGTGTATTTCCTCCTCACTGTGCTGTACATTATAGAGGAAAGACCATGCTTCACATACATATCCCTATTAGGAGTCCCCTCTGGGGGGGCTGGAGCAGATTCCTCGAGATTTAACCGGTTTCCAAAGCAGCAGCACCACTTACGGAGTGCGCTAAAAGCAGGCATGCTCAAAAATAATGCAAAATATGCAGTATTATCAAAAAATGGCACTTAAACTTTGCGCCGTTCAGATTTACACAACTCCGGAGAAATATCTCCACATTACCTGCCTATATGTGTTGCAACGCATATATTCTCACAGTAATCAATACAAAATATGACGGTCATCACAAATCAAACTCAAATAGCCAACCCAGGCTTCAAAACTCGGAGCAAGTACCGTACAACGGTTCTTACCAATCAAGAGTGTCCAGATTCCAACTGCCAAGTTCCAAAATTCGCCCAAACGGCTGTCGCGGCAAACCGACAGAAGAGGTCTCAGTCGAGGACCGGTGCCACCCAGAAGGTCAGTTCAAAAGGGAAGGAAGAAACCTCGGGATGCCAGGACTAAAAACGCCGCTGGCAGTGATCACAACCCCGGCCAAATTCCTCACCTTCGTCACGACCAATCCTTCGAGCATCCGAGTTGCCGATGAGCCCCACGTGACGGGTGCCAATTGAAGAATACAGGCCCCAGCTAGGCCCGCAGAGTACAAGGGTTCGCTCTCCTGTAACAAAAGCTAGAAGGAAGTTGGCACGGAAACTGCAAATACAAAGACAGAGTTTATTAACCCTTAAGGGTTGTCCTACAACCTACACAACACTCTTCAGTATTGCATAGAGTAGCACAAAGAACTTGCGTACACGGTCCCCTTTTATACCCAACAGAGGGGCTCATAAGTGGGTGGATACAACATAGAGCAAAATCCATTACCATTTATGGACATTTTCGATACAGAATCAATATGTGGGCGGAGTTAACAATTTCCTGAGCCCGCGAAAACATGGTCAAACAAGGACTAACAGATAACAGATGTGGTCAAGTCTGGGCATGCGCCAGATGGACAAAGGAGCTATTTATAGACTGTTACTAGGCAGATTACAAGAGCAACTAGCGAAAAGGTAGGACTCTTCTTGTGCAAAGCACGTGGAGACATGACAATACAAGATGGAGTCCAGACATTAGTCAACATAAGACGAGAAACATGTTCTAAGGAAGGAGAATTCATGTCTTTAGTGAATGCTTAATCATATCGCTGTTTTAATTTTCAACACTGGACCAGCCCATCTGGTTCTTTACCAATGCTGAAAGTACTTCACTCTGAAAATTGGCCCAAAATGAGAGAGGTAAAAATAGTTGTTTGTCATAGTGCATCCTCATTGGTGGTAAGAGGTTCTAATAAGGGTTTGTGGTTGATCTTTCCCTTTTCGGCCTATTTTGAGAGATCATCCCAAGCGTGTACTAAATACTGATTCTTCTCCAAGATTGGCCATTTCCACATTGGTTCATTAATTTATGGAGATGATTTAATCCCATTGGATTGCAAGCCAGTGGATCACCAGTAAAAGCTAGGTGCTTACCATACCTACTGCGATATTTGTAACTATTATTAAACCAAAAGTGCTTATTTTTAGGACAATTAAGTAATATCTTCTTGGTAGTTTTCTGGTAGGCACTTAGATGTAGGTCAGTCTTATGAATATCTTCGTATGAATTGTGTTAATTAATTAACATTGAACAAGCACTGGGATGGTGTTACGGCTGGGCAGGAACGATCTAAAGATTTGATGCTCAATTTGGGTGTATGCAAGTATTGCTAACACTCTAATTGTATCAAGGCAAAGCAGTACCTATTACCTATGGGTGTGAATTGATAGACTTAGAGGGAATGATTTTATTTCAACTCATCAGATGATCAAAGCCTGAAATACATCCTCAGTCTTTATAATAATACTTTGACTCTAGCCTTGAGGCTGAAGTTTGCATTCACTTCCTGGATATCTTTGAAACAGGGTAAGTTATTGAAATGTATTAACATTGATTCACTATAATGTGGAAAACCCCTTTTGTTGAGGTGAAATTGAAAATATCAACAGTCCAAGTCCCAGCTAGCAAGTAAGACAGCTACTTGTAATATATTTTTTCTCTCTAACCTTTCAGTTGCACTGAAATAACTTGCATGGGACAATCCAATAGGTCACACTTTTTTGTCCCTCTGGCTTTGCCAAAGCTTTTTGCTAATGGTGTACAGCATCGTCAAAATGTAATGCTGTCAGCCAATGCTGTGAAGCATCGGAAAAAGAGGTTGCAATAACATGAATGCCACATATGCTTCATGACAATGCTCCCAATAGCCTCATTCTGCATGCAAATGCATGCACCACCACAAATGCCAGAACTATGGAATGGCGAGGAGCTTATTGTTTTGTTTACGATACCATGATGGAGGATGCCAATTGGAGCAGTTAATTAAAAATTGCAAAAAAATATTTGTTTTTAACAACCACGAGACAGGGGGACGAATAAAGCAGTGGGGGGAGCAAGGGATAGCGGGCATGCAGGAGCAATGGATCACATCAATGCAGAGGGTGGGAAATTAACAAAACATTTTTTTTTTAAAGAGATGATGGTGAAGCAATGGACAGGGTGGAGGGAGGAAAGAGCAGCACATAGGGTGTGTGGTGGGGAATCAGCACATGACAATAGGTGGGGAAGCAATGGACCATCTGGTGTAGAGCGAGGAGGGAGCAACTCGGAGTGCATGGGGCAGTTACTTGAGGAGAAGAACCAAGAGAGAGAGAGAGAGCAAGAAAACACATGTACCCTTGAAAACGCATGTACCCTCACAATGCTTACAAATAAAGAAAAAAGTTGTTCTTTGAATATTAGTAGTGGAAGGATACAAGTATTCTAATTAAACAGATAGTCAAGAACATATACTCCAGGTCAGAGACAAACACAATGAAGGCCAATGAATATGATGAAATCAAATGAGAGCGACAATAACTCCAACCAATGTTAAGCAATGGGCAGGTTCTAAGTCCATTGTAAGTTTTTGGTATGGTCCACAAGAGGTTTTTTGGCAACAGATGCTTAAAGCTCTCTCTCTAGGCAAGATCTAAAACTAGGTGTGATTCATAGGCCCTGAAGAAAATAATTTTTAATTTAGGTCAGGTTGTCAGTTTTATGGAGGATTGCCCTTATTTATTGAAAACAGTTGCAATAAGTGTACCCAGTAACATCTTTGATGATGTGGTAATCTTTAATTATTTCAAACCTATCAAATTTTGCAATTATCTTTTACATTTTTGTGTTGGAAAATGACTTAAGATTGGCAAATTGGAATTGTATGCCTCAAGTCCAAGCAAATAATAGGAAATGCAGTACACTGCAATGTAGCCCGCTTTTCACTGCAATGTCGAACAGTGCAGTGTTGTCAAATCATCCTTTGTACAATAATTGTGAGCCTAGAACAAAGAGTTGTCAAATTTGCATCCCTTGTTAATCTAACCCCAATGCATCTATACACGGCTGGTGTATGCCATGTTATTGAAAAAATTCAACTATACTCGCAAAGTATGTTTAAAGGGAATCGGAGATTATGATATACTGGAAATTTATGCGGATAAACTTGAAATGTGCATGCACTTCATAGTGATCCAATTATATTTCATGATCTGAGATTAGCGACTCATGAGGTCTAAATGGAAAGTCTTGATTAGTTGAGGGGGTATTTATTTAAAAAACCCTGTATTGATGGTGTAACGGACATTACTACTCTGGGTCACTTAAAAACTTGTGTTGACCTTTGGCAATTGCTTTTGGTTGCCAATTGATTGGGTTCTCTGTTTGCTACTTAAAAGGACACGGATGGTAGCACTTATGAATCCTGGTTGACTAAGGCCTTTCAACACAGCACCCGGTTTGATCAGATGTGATTCCACACCCAGATGTACCTTGTTTTGAGAGGAGTAGTGGCTGTGGACGAAGTCTCAGCCGAGCCACCGGCCACACTACCGTCCACCATGGGAGGAGAAGAGTGCGGTCCTGTCGCAGGCCACAGCCTTCCCTGGCCCTGTATATCTCTTCCCCCTCCCCCTCCCACTCCCAATCCGATCTGCCTCTCCACTAACCTGTTGACCTACTAAAAGCAGGTGGTAAATATCATTGGCATGGATGGGACATTGAGAAAAATAACCAGATTTTCTCCTTGGTCTGCAGAGTTATTGCCCATTCCAGGCACTATGGGCCAAATGCATGAACACATTTTCCCATAGACACAGAATGGGCAAAACCCTTCGATGCATCTGTCCCTATAACTCGTAATAGCTGGGTTTAGGTTCTGGGATTTGCTGAAATCAGAGATTCCATGCACCAAATTTCAGTCACCTCTTGAGGAGGCCCTAAGGAGGATAATAATGTCACCTATTATAAAGACTCTCATTTTGTGATACTTGCTTTACAAACAGTGACGAAACTTTAAATAAAAAACACGTATTTCCCTTGTAGTGGAGGCTTAGATGAGTGTTGGACTCTTGCATCTTTTTCCTTCCAATTACCGTAATTGCTACAATCTCTGCACAAAAATGGCAAACAGATCATCTAAATAATAGCCTCTTTGCCTGTGACATTTATGCATTTGCTGCAAAGCAAAGGAACTCGAGTCACTTCAGTATTGACCCTCTCATCAGCCAAATGGCTTTTCAAGTCAATTCATGAACTGTAATTATGATCGACCTGTTCAACAGCAACCGGGGACATCATTGTGTAGCAAGCAGGATAACAAGGCCGCAAATAGCGCGCGCATGCAGCGCGGCTATTCAGTGAAATACAAATTGCTCTAAATGGTTTTGTCCTTCTTACCGCTTATTTTAAATTGCCTTTACGCTCACGCCATATCCTTTCCCACCACCCTCGTTCATTTATACTTCATCTCCACCCGCCTTGACACCGAGACTTCCCGGAAACATCTTACCTGACTTTTAGCAGATGGATGTTAATGGGATATTTATTTACAGGATAGAATTAAATCAGGGCTGCATCTTGACGTGCAGTTTGCATAATGAGCTTTGTTCTGAACTCAGGAGTTGTAACCAAGCGCTTGGGGCCCTTCCATCACTTGCTGTGTCGAATGTTGCCTCCCCTGAAAAGGCGAGGCGGCCATGTTGTCGCCACTAGACGACAATCTCTCATTCCATATTGAAATCTCGTAATTCGCACTGACACTGGCAAGTGAGGCACCGGAAAGGCAGGGCGCCACCCGTGGCATAGGCCCTAATGAAAAGAGCAAGATGTTCATTTGGCATTCCAGAGACCATCCTGTCGTTTACGATGATTGCCCTCTCTTGAGAGTTGTACGGTTTTGCATTCCAGTTAGCCATTAAAGGCGCAGGTGCGCGCGCTGACTTTCAAAGGCAACGTAATGTGGCAGCATTTACATATAAATGTTTATTATTATTTTATGGCTTTTCACTATGATGTTTATGCAAAGATTAAATTAGAAGTCTGTAAATCCCAGCATAGCCATAAATAACATTCACATGAAGCAATGAGCACAAATTCACATATTGTATCAAATTCATGCTCATAATGAAAACTCTCAGTCACTGAAATCTAATTATCTCATATGTGAGAGCGAGGAATATATTTGCAGGTGTTCGTTTAATGCTTTTTTATAGTTTTATGTAGGGGCACAGATGACAAAATGAAGTTTTTTTAACCCTGGACCTCGGCTTATTTTATTAAGATTCAATGGTGAAAAGAATGCAAAGCAGGCAATCTTTTTAGTACTGTACCTACCTCATCACCAGGTTGAACTATTTTTGGGGGCCAACCACCCTGGCAGAGTTTGTGTTAGTCCATTACCACAAAATATCTAGACTCTGTATTGCAGATAGTAAAAATAAACTCCAATTTAATTTAGAAAAGCCTGTGATTTGTTTTTGCATTTTCAATTTTTGCAAACATGCAATAGACATAAAAAATGTGAAAGTAATTAAAATGTATGAATTTTAGAATGTTTGAAGACATATGTTTGAAAACAATTACCTATCACAAAAATGGTCTACAGCAAATAAATAAAAAAAAATGAATGCAGAAATTGACATACCAGTCTTGGCATTGAACTGGACTGCTTTCTAGGTAGATGACGTGTATATTAATAGCAAAATGCTGCCACTCTCAATGAAGTGGGCTGATCCACTGTCCCATTCTGCCATTCTGTTGACTGTGGCGGGTAGAAGCAACAATTGAATGAGACACCAATGGATGTAGAGGGGTTCCAGGAAGCTATATATATATCTATATATATATATCTATATATCTACATATCTATATCTATATATATTCACTGAAAAAACCATAGGTTTCAGGGGCGTTATAGTTAGCTGGACATTTCCCTCGTACAAAACCTTAGAAATTCCCCCGTTGTAGTTAGTTCAGCTAACTATAACTCGCGCCCCGCACTGCTGATGATGTCACATATTACATCACTCATGACATGGTCAGTGACATCACTGATGACATCTCAAATTACATCACTGATGACATCACTGATGACATCATACAGTGTCTGTGTGTTTCTATAAACTTTAAATATATTTATTCTATATAGGGAAAGGCATATTGAAGAATGAATGAGTGAGTGTATAAGTGTGTGAATGGATGACTTTGAAGGTGCGTGACTGACTGTATAAGTGAGTCATTAAATGTGTGTTACTGAATGCATGAGTTAATGACTAAACTGTGTGAATGACTGTATGCGTCTGTCTGTTGGTGTGTAAGCGAATGCATGGTTTTGTGAATAGGTACATGAATGTCTATATAAGTTATTGATTGGTTGTCTGAGTGTCTGAGTATCTGTATGGGTACCTGAGTGTTTGTGTTGGTGGGATGTGTGTGACTCTGTGCATAGATGTGTCAGCGGGTGGTTCACTGGGTGCATGGTTTCAACACTTAGGTGCCGATCACGATCCGGTAAAAACCGGGTACGAACCGTCGGACGGAGCATATTCTCCGTCCGACGCATACCCGGTCGTCAAAATGTACAAACAAGGAATTACGATTCGCACGGAACACCATTTCCGCACGATTCGTAAAAAAGCCCGACCGAACAAAATAAACCTACCAATGCGATCCGGGAGAGGGCCGACCTGACGTCGGGACGCTCGCAGCCTGCCATTCACGAACCAGGAATCACGATTCGCACCGACGTCATCCCGCACGGTGAATATTTTCCGGCTGCCAAAAACTGCCGGGAAATCAGGACGACGCGAACAAGGACCACCAGTACGCGACGGACACACAGGACGACGCGAACAAGGAGGACCCGTACGCGACGGACAGACATGGACCCGAACCTACGGGTCATCCCGGCCCTCATAGCAGTCCACCTCCTCTACAGGTTACGACGCAGACGCCGCAGAAGGTCAGAACAACTAAGGGAGGGGGGAAAGGGGGGGGTGGGGGTGGCAAGACCAGGGCAGGCCACAAAACCCCCACCAAAGTCACACACCACACATGCCCAGGACATACCTGACACCCATGCCCTGGTCACTACGAGGGGGTGGGGGCGTGTCCAGCTAAGCCAGCGACCGCCACAACGGAAGTCCGTCACCACGCGAACCGGCAACACAACCAGACCGGTACGTCCCGTACCCACGCCTCAAGAGCGTGGGTACGAGATGTACCACGCCCACACCCACGTCACCCCAACGATGGCGGGACGGATCGTACCCACGTGGCAAAGGCCTGGGTACGGCCCGCACAAGCATCACATAGCGTGGGGATAGAGATGTACGGACCCTACCCCCACCCCCCCTATGCATGGAACGTACCCCCACCCCAACAGTGTAAGTACGACCCGTACCCTCACCCGCGTATGCATGGAGCGTACCCCCACCCCAACCGCGTATGTACGTACCGTACCCCCACCCCAACAGTGTAAGTACGACCCGTACCCTCACCCTCGTATGCATGGAGCGTACCCCCACCCCAACAGTGTAAGTACGACCCGTACCCTCACCCGCGTATGCATGGAGCGTACCCCCACCCCAACCGCGTATGTACGTACCGTACCCCCACCCCAACAGTGTAAGTACGACCCGTACCCTCACCCTCGTATGCATGGAGCATACCCCCACCCCAACAGTGTAAGTACGACCCGTACCCTCACCCGCGTATGCATGGAGCGTACCCCCACCCCAACAGTGTAAGTACGACCCGTACCCTCACCCGCGTACGCATGGAGCATACCCCCCATGCCAACAGTGTACGTACGACCCGTACCCTCACCCGCGTATGCATGGAGCCTACCCCCACCCCAACCGCGTATGTACGTACCGTACCCCCACCCCAACAGTGTAAGTACGACCCGTACCCTCACCCTCGTATGCATGGAGCGTACCCCCACCCCAACAGTGTAAGTACGACCCGTACCCTCACCCTCGTATGCATGGAGCGTACCCCCACCCCAACCGCGTATGTACGACCCGTACCCTCACCCTCGTATGCATGGAGCGTACCCCCACCCCAACAGTGTAAGTACGACCCGTACCCTCACCCGCGTATGCATGGAGCGTACCCCCACCCCAACCGCGTATGTACGTACCGTACCCTCACCCGCGTATGCATGGAGCGTACCCCCACCCCAACCGCGTATGTACGTACCGTACCCTCACCCGCGTATGCATGGAGCGTACCCCCACCCCAACCGCGTATGTACGTACCGTACCCCCACCCCAACAGTGTAAGTACGACCCGTACCCTCACCCGCGTATGCATGGAGCGTACCCCCACCCCAACAGTGTAAGTACGACCCGTACCCTCACCCTCGTATGCATGGAGCGTACCCCCACCCCAACAGTGTAAGTACGACCCGTACCCTCACCCTCGTATGCATGGAGCGTACCCCCACCCCAACAGTGTAAGTACGACCCGTACCCTCACCCGCGTATGCATGGAGCGTACCCCCACCCCAACCGCGTATGTACGTACCGTACCCTCACCCGCGTATGCATGGAGCGTACCCCCACCCCAACCGCGTATGTACGTACCGTACCCTCACCCGCGTATGCATGGAGCGTACCCCCACCCCAACCGCGTATGCACGTACCGTACCCCCACCCCAACAGTGTAAGTACGACCCGTACCCTCACCCGCGTATGCATGGAGCGTACCCCCACCCCAACAGTGTAAGTACGACCCGTACCCTCACCCTCGTATGCATGGAGCGTACCCCCACCCCAACAGTGTAAGTACGACCCGTACCCTCACCCGCGTATGCATGGAACGTACCCCCACCCCAACAGTGTAAGTACGACCCGTACCCTCACCCGCGTATGCATGGAGCGTACCCCCACCCCAACCGCGTATGTACGTACCGTACCCCCACCCCAACAGTGTAAGTACGACCCGTACCCTCGCCCGCGTATGCATGGAGCGTACCCCCACCGTGTATGTTCCAAGCGTACATATCCAGAAATAGGAGGTGTGTGTGCAGAGTCCTCCCAGCAGTGCCCTGAGACAGGAGGGGTGGGTGCAGAGTCCTCCCAGCAGTGCCCTGAGACAGGAGGGGTGGGTGCCTAACACTCCCAGCAGTGCCCTGAGACAGGAGGGGTGGGTGCTGAGTCCTCCCAGCAGTGCCCTGAGACAGGAGGGGTGGGTGCTGAGTCCTCCCAGCAGTGCCCTGAGACAGGAGGGGTGGGTGCTGAGTCCTCCCAGCAGTGCCCTGAGACAGGAGGGGTGGGTGCCTAACACTCCCAGCAGTGCCCTGAGACAGGAGGGGTGGGTGCAGAGTCCTCCCAGCAGTGCCCTGAGACAGGAGGGGTGGGTGCCTAACACTCCCAGCAGTGCCCTGAGACAGGAGGGGTGGGTGCAGAGTCCTCCCAGCAGTGCCCTGAGACAGGAGGGGTGGGTGCCTAACACTCCCAGCAGTGCCCTGAGACAGGAGGGGTGGGTGCTGAGTCCTCCCAGCAGTGCCCTGAGACAGGAGGGGTGGGTGCTGAGTCCTCCCAGCAGTGCCCTGAGACAGGAGGGGTGGGTGCTGAGTCCTCCCAGCAGTGCCCTGAGACAGGAGGGGTGGGTGCCTAACACTCCCAGCAGTGCCCTGAGACAGGAGGGGTGGGTGCAGAGTCCTCCCAGCAGTGCCCTGAGACAGGAGGGGTGGGTGCCTAACACTCCCAGCAGTGCCCTGAGACAGGAGGGGTGGGTGCTGAGTCCTCCCAGCAGTGCCCTGAGACAGGAGGGGTGGGTGCTGAGTCCTCCCAGCAGTGCCCTGAGACAGGAGGGGTGGGTGCTGAGTCCTCCCAGCAGTGCCCTGAGACAGGAGGGGTGGGTGCCTAACACTCCCAGCAGTGCCCTGAGACAGGAGGGGTGGGTGCAGAGTCCTCCCAGCAGTGCCCTGAGACAGGAGGGGTGGGTGCCTAACACTCCCAGCAGTGCCCTGAGACAGGAGGGGTGGGTGCAGAGTCCTCCCAGCAGTGCCCTGAGACAGGAGGGGTGGGTGCCTAACACTCCCAGCAGTGCCCTGAGACAGGAGGGGTGTGTGCCTAACACTCCCAGCAGTGCCCTGAGACAGGAGGGGTGTGTGCCTAACACTCCCAGCAGTGCCCTGAGACAGGAGGGGTGGGTGCCTAACACTCCCAACAGTGCCCTGAGACAGGAGGGGTGGGTGCAGAGTCCTCCCAGCAGTGCCCTGAGACAGGAGGGGTGGGTGCCTAACACTCCCAGCAGTGCCCTGAGACAGGAGGGGTGGGTGCCTAACACTCCCAGCAGTGCCCTGAGACAGGAGGGGTGGGTGCAGAGTCCTCCCAGCAGTGCCCTGAGACAGGAGGGGTGGGTGCAGAGTCCTCCCAGCAGTGCCCTGAGACAGGAGGTGTGCAACACATGTGTGTGAGGCTGGAAGTACCCACATGCAAACTGCATACAAGGGAACATGTCCCCATGAACTCATGTCAACAGACTCCACACACAAGTACAGTGATCACCAAGGATGCCACGAATGTTGCAGGTGGAGACATGGCCCTGCATGCATGGCCAAAGTAGAAGGGCTCCGTCACACACACAGCTCATGTAGACACAGCTCTGCGCTAAACATTGGGAACACCCTGCAGGGAAGATATCAGGGTACACAGAGGGAGGAATACACCCTGGGACAATTGCACCATGCAGTAACTGCTGACATGAACAAAGAAAGTTAGCTAACACCTTGTGATGGCACACAGATCCCAGGGTCCCCCCAATGAGCAGCCCACTACTACATTTCCCACACACCCAACACATAAACACCACCCAAAACCATGTAGCAGCCCCACCAACACCAATACCAGCATAGCAGTAGTGTCAGAATGGAAAAAAAATAAAGCTTTATTCAGCATGATCACAGTGTCCGTGGATTGCAGGCAGTTAAATATTCACAAAGCCCATAAGTCTCAGCTGGATGGGGGACACAGTGGGATGCGTGTCCCCTAGCTTGCCTGCACAGTTACATGCCGTCGTCTTCCACAGGGGTGAGGCCATCGGGGGGGGGAAGCACCAGGCACCGCAGGGAAATCAGGGCAAAGGGGAGGCGTTGTGGGTGCAGGGATGGAGGACTCCACCACAGGGGGTGGGGCAGGGCCAAAGGCGGAGGCCAGGATGGCACTACACACCTTTGCAAGGTCCTCCAGGGAGTCCCCTGCACCCGAAGGATCCACAGGCCCCAAGGAGGGGGGGGGGTCAGAGGGATGGGTCGCAGCGCCACCGGGGGAGGGCGTAGACAGGGGGGGAGAATCAACCACCGTGACCGAGGACTTCCTTGACCGCTTGCGGGGTGGTGTCACTGTGGGGCTCAGGGACAGAGCGGCCATGAAGGAGTCCTTGGGAGAGATGTGGCCAGGAGAGCTGAGGGGAGGGGATTTGGAGGGAGTGGACTGGGTGGAATGCGGACTCCCACTATGGCTGCGTGTCACACGTTTGCCCCCCGACCCAATGGGTGTGCCTACCTCACCCTGTGTGTGCGTGTCAGGAGGAGTGCGGTGGACCTTCCCTGCTGGTGTGGTGCCTGTGTCTGTTGATGTGGGTGCATGCCGACGTCTGGGTGTACGTGGGACAGGCATGGGAGTGGGAAGTGTGGATGGGGCAGGGGTAGGTGGGGGGAGGTCGTGCTGCAGGAGACCCACTGCTGCAGTCAGTGTCGAGTCTATGGACCTCAGCAAGTTGCGTTGGTCAGCCTGCGATGAATGAATGCCCTCCAAGTATGCCTCGATGTTGTTGAGTGTCTGCCCGTGGGCATGGAGGACATTAAGGATCGCAGCCTGACCAACCTGCAGTTGCCGCTGGATGTCCACAGACTCAGCATTGGCGGCAGCAGTGGAGACAGGGGCAGGGGGTGCGGTGCCTGGCATGAAGGAGACATGCGGTGACCGGGCACGCTGGGAAGGGACACGAGCAAGTGGGAGGTGGCTGATGGGAACTGAGGGGGTGGTGCGAGGTGTTGTTCCGCTGTCAGCTGCTGGTGCAGCCTCCGCCCACTCGGAGACATCCTCCTCGGACCTGTCAGCTTCGTATTCTGATGTGCCAGTCGACAGGTCCTCGGCCACACTCTCCTCCGCCTCTGTCCCACTCGATGTGCCAGCCCCGATGTCACGGCTGGCACTGGTGCTCGGTCCCTCCGCCTGGTCTGTGTCCATGTCTCCCTCTCTGTCCCCCGACGATGCTGTGGGCAGGGTGGAGAGACATAAATTAATCAGACACCTGTACACATCTGTCACATGAGTCCAATCTACATAGGTAACATTGCATAGCCTGAAAAGGAAGATCCCTAACATCTACTAAACAAGGTACCGATGTAGGGCATGAAACACACAGTTGGTTGAGCCACCATGCCACTGAAATACCATGGAGAGCATGAGACAATAGCTAAAGACAGGAAACGGAGTCTGACATAGCACCCAGGCCCTGGGGACAATCCAGCACTGCATCTGCACCACACAGCGTTGGCGAAAATACCGATGACCAGGGACCATATCCATGAACTTGAGACACATGCTGCATAGGTAATGCAGAAAACATGCACAACATGACTCGGTCACTGCACCTTGCGAGTGTGTCCAGACAAACATCACACACTGCCCAGACCCAGCAAGTAGAAATCTGGATTTGACATATAGGCTTTGCCCGCCCCAACCACCCCCTACACGATGCAAATAGTTGAGACACAGGTGGCACCAACATCTCATAGTCTGGGTGATAAACACAGGGCCAGGCAAAATGCAAGATTGGACGCCAAACAGCCAAGGTGCGCCTGTACAAATAATGAGGCACCAGTGCCCATCCTCAGATGAGTATAACAAGACACACAGGCACTAGCAACTGTGAGTATGAAGAAGGACATTCAGGTCAGGCTGCACAGTGGACACCTGTACAAAATAGCACGTCTATATACATGGTGCCAGGGGACAATGGCACAGAGCACAACCTACGCTGTAGACACTGAGAGTGTCCACGTTTATGATGACACATACAACACCGATGAAAAGGTGCCCCAGGGGACAGTAGTGGCCACGCAACTCCATGCTCCTGAATGGTAATGACTGCAACACACGCCACCATCCCTGCACTATGCGTATCGCACACTCATGCACATCATGTCACAGGCCACTACATCATGAGACAGACCATCAATTCCCTTTGGTACCTGTTAAATATCGGTAATGATGGAAGCAGCATTCCTAAACCTCTTTTTGCGTTCAGGCGCAACAAGAATTTTAAAAAACTGCTTGATTAGAGGTAAAATCACGGCGAATTCAGCACCCATCCAAACAGCCATTGTTGGATTGAAACCAGTGGAGGGCAACCATCGTTGTGGCACTTGCCAAGCATGTTCACATGCCATTGTTGGCAATACCATTCGGGCCAACAATCGGACGATCACGCTTCATGGAATGACGAACTGCAGATCTTCCAATGTGATATACATCATCTTTTGCCCCTGTGACCTTCCTTACATTGGTGAAACGAGTCGGGAAATCAGATTGCGAATCTGTGAACACAGGTCTAATATTCGCATCAAAAAAACATCTGCCCCTCTAGTTAATCACTGGTTAAACATGAATCACAAGGATTCTGACTTAAAATGGACCATTTTGGAAAAAATATACTCCCCCCCTGGAAGAAACCCCACCTCCATCAGGAAGAAAAGGGAAACATTTTGGATTTTTTATCTAGATTCTGTGCAGCAGGGGCTTAATGAAATTATCTTATGGGAAAATGCTATCCTATAAGTTCTTTAAGCAAAGCCACTTATTCTCCATTGGGACGTTGAGACATGGTTCGTCCATTTAGCCACCTGACGATCTGGGTCTCAGTGTCTTCTAGTCCTGTACTGCCTGCCCCAATTTTTACCCTAACTGTACCATTTCTTTATTATTTACATTTAATTCTATTTTTGCAATTTTTATTTATTTTCGTGAGTTTATTCCTGCCCATCCTGGGTTTCAACGATGTTGGGAATAATTTACTCTATATTTCTCAGGGCTGGCCTACCCCCAACCTGATTCTTCCCCTCTGGTGTGGTGTTTTCGAGGCGCTCCGAAGTCCATCTGAACTTCGGAGACCATGCTCTTTCACCTGATCATATACGGACCTTTTGTCTTGCTGCTTTGAATCTTTTTTGATTATTTTCCTTAAAGTGGCACCCGCGGATACTCTTTTCTATTCTTATGGCCCAACATTACTTATTCTACATTAACGATGCTAAAATGGTGCTACCGTTCCTACTATATACTGACCGACTTTACCAAAAGTCCTGTTTCTATTTCGATCTTGTTCCTCCCTATCTTTGCTCCTATTGGTGCACAGCCCGTGAGCGAGAGGTATTTCATGAGGGCGGGCCAAACTTTAAATTTACCGGGAAGGAGATAGAGACGCCGTCCCTTCGCCGAACCTTTGATACGGACTATTTTGGGGATTCGAACCACTCGTGAACCAGTAAGTACCCGATACTTGGGCTACGCTTGGAGGTCTTGTTGATTGCCCCTTCACTCGGAGTTCATCTTGTTAGGACTATCCAGTTTTGTTTATTCATTTTATTATTGGCGCATAGCAGCGTTCTCCAGGCTTTCATTCCTTTGCATTACCTCACTGAGTGTTTCCACATCAAACCCTCCCTTTTTGCTCCCCCTCTGGTCCTTTTAGGTGGGCTATGTTCTGACCATGGTTCTTGCCCGTTTAATGTCTCGCCACAATCGGGTCATTTCGCAATTTCTTAGCCCAGCCTTTGAGATCGTTTATACGTTACATTTGTAAAAAAAATCTTTTCCACCGACTGTTTTCTTTTATGTTACAGAAACTTTATTGATGTTTGTCAATATAACGCTGGACATGGACCACTAGTCATTCCTCTGTTATTTTCAAGCCTTTGAAGTCCCACATACCTTTATCTTTCAAAGACCTTCACTGGGACACTCCGGGCTTGCGCATACGTTGGATTCACTTCGAATGAGTAGGTTGGTTATGAAGTCTTTTCTGACTTACTCTCCTTCATACAGCTTTCTTGTTTTATCAGTCTGTATTTAGAAATATCGGTTCAGACTCAGCATTTATTATTCTTTGCTTATTTATTTCCTTTTTCAGACTTTTGGCGCTCATGACTTAAGCGCCACTACTATGCCTTTCCCCGTTAGGAAAATAGAAAACCTTTGTTAACAGTGAGCCTTACTTGACGCTCCTAAAGGACACTGGTTGGCGTTGCCATCGCAGCTTGGAGGCGAATTATCCATGGCCTCCTAAAAACGCCTGTTTTAGTATGTATCTCTTTCTTTGATTTGTGGCTCATTGTATAGGTTCCTAGGTCTGTCTAGGTTCCCATCATGTCCATGGTTGGGTAACAAAACCCCCCTCCTTTTTTTCCTATCATCTTTTCTCCGATCAATATTGTTATTGTTTAACACTCATCTCTTCTTAATTGTTCCATTTCTTTTGATACTGACTAAACTCGATTTTTATTCTTGACTCTTTTTGGTGGTTGGATTCACACTTTTCTTACTATGCCACTCTATCCATTAGTGATGATTTGCGTCTCCATGTCACATTATCTTTTAGTGGTGATTTGTTTTTCCATGCTACTGTTGGACCCAACGGGCCATATACATTAAGCAGTTTATTGGCAAGCTATTTATGACATAACTGGATAGGTGTCTATTGTACTCACTAGATTTTGGATTTATTAATCAAATGTTGTTAATAGATGTCTGCATCAGTTTTTGTCAATTCATTATATTTATTTGTTTAAATTTTTAGATCTTGTGTGTGCCCCCTATTACCCTTGGTCTACGCCCTGATGAAGGTGGGGCTCCCTTGTGGGCCCTATTCCGAAACGCGCGTTGGCGCTTGATTCGATGACCTTCTCTTCTTTGAAGTTCCATCTGGCTTCCTTTGGATGAGATACAAGCAATTCATCCATTTGAACACCCTAGGATCATTTGTGCTCACCCACAATGTGTTTTGAGGTTATGAATGTGGTTTTGATTGTATGTTTGTATGGTTGAGTTTAGGTTCTAGTGGGGTACCTATTTTGTTTTTTGATTAATGTATATTTATTGATGAATTGTGATTATTTTGACTATATCCATATATGTTTTTTGCATGATGAATATGTTTGTATAAATTGAAAAAATGAACTTTACCACATAAAAAAGTGAAATAAAAAATGAAAGGTCTATCCTTATACCTTTAACTCTTCTTGAGTACTTTTGTCCCAGTTCTGTCTTGTTCTTTATCAAGGACCTATTTATTAGGCCACAGTACAGATTCTCTGAACCGGTTTTTGTTTTCTCTCTGAAGTACTTTGCCCATTACCCCTTGTTTACCGGTTCCTTATCCCGCCTTTGGGGGTCCCCCTGTCTTATTGGTGTACAGGCCACTACATAGGACATGCGCACTGTAAGGCATGACACATGAGAGACCAACTCCCATGTCTGGAGTCAGCATCAGTGCCAACTGACATGGAACCCACATGCAGTGAACTTGACAGGGCACAGCCAAGGTCCCAAAACCTGTTACCCACCACCCCCACACATTATGCTACAGGCATAGTTCTCGTGGACAAAGCGCCAGCCTACATTACCTTGTGAAGGAGTGGCTACACACAGACCAGGGAACACATTGCAAGGAGGGGAAGGGTGGCAGGGGCGCAGCGCTATACTGGGGCAAAATGGATCTGCACAGCACCTTTAAACCCTGGCAGTGAATTCATGCTACTGTGCCCTTACAAATGCCGGTGACACACAACACACACATGTACCTACCCCCTTCCGGCTGCTGCTTCGCCTGTAAGCGCCGATCCAAGTCTGGAAAGACCACCGGCAGCACACGCCTGTGGAGGTGGCTCAGACGGCGGCGCCCGCGGTTCTTGTGGCTCTCAGGTGAGTCCCCCAGCAGGACCCGTGCAATCCTCCGCGTCCAGCACCGGATATCCTGCCAGCGTTTCCTCACCTGGGACATGCTCCGCCTCTGACCATCCACACCCCTCACGGCACTGACGGCGGTCAGCCAGATCTGCTCCTTGGCAGTGGCGCCTACCTGTGAGGAAGTACAAGTGACACCACATCAATACACCAGCCACATGTCACAGAGAGACATTTGATAACAAATTAAATGGTAACAACAAGGCATGTCATGCAGCCAACGCATTGCACCTTTGTCATAGGGACATGATCCTCTGGTGAGGGAAAAAGCAGTACGTGCCATAGTGGGTACACAGGTGGAATGATGGCAATGTCACAATCAATGATCAAGGCTCAGACTGTGCATCACACCCACCCCTCCTGTCTCAGGGCACTGCTGGGAGGACTCAGCACCCACCCCTCCTGTCTCAGGGCACTGCTGGGAGGACTCAGCACCCACCCCTCCTGTCTCAGGGCACTGCTGGGAGCACTCTGTACCCACCCCTCCTGTCTCAGGGCACTGCTGGGAGGACTCAGCACCCACCCCTCCTGTCTCAGGGCACTGCTGGGAGCACTCTGTACCCACCCCTCCTGTCTCAGGGCACTGCTGTTCGTGATAGGCACACACCCCTCCTGTCTCAGGGCACTGCTGTTAGTGATAGGCACACACTCCTCCTGTCTCAGGGCACTGCTGTTAGTGATAGGCACACACCCCTCCTGTCTCAGGGCACTGCTGTTAGTGATAGGCACACACCCCTCCTGTCTCAGGGCACTGCTGGGAGCACTCTGTACCCACCCCTCCTGTCTCAGGGCACTGCTGTTAGTGATAGGCACACACCCCTCCTGTCTCAGGGCACTGCTGTTAGTGATAGGCACACACCCCTCCTGTCTCAGGGCACTGCTGGGAGTGTTAGGCACCCACCCCTCCTGTCTCGGGCACTGCTGGGAGTGATAGGCACACACCCCTCCTGTCACAGGGCACTGCTGGGAGCACTCTGTACCCACCCCTCCTGTCTCAGGGCACTGCTGTTAGTGATAGGCACACACCCCTCCTGTCTCAGGGCACTGCTGTTAGTGATAGGCACACACCCCTCCTGTCTCAGGGCACTGCTGGGAGACATCAGGCATCCCCCCCCCTGGGACCCCCCCAACAGTACATGGCATGTGTGTCACACCAGGACACAATGGCAGAAGTCACAGTCACAACATAGGGACAGTCTGTGCCAGTGGCCTATGCACTCACCTGATACCCTGGTCGCCCATACAGCATGGGGTACTGTGGGAGGATCACATCCAGCAATGCCATGTTCTCCTCCAGGGTGAATGGCTGTGACCTCTCCACAGCCCTTGACATGGTTCCAGGGAATCAGTAGCAGCAGCTGGGTCGACAAATTCAAAGATGTGCAGGCAAGTACTCCCTCATGGGACCTGGCTGCCTTATATGTGCCTTTCTGCCCTGTCTCATGCACAGGAGTACAGAGTGATTAGTCACTCACATTTGCATCCTATGTTTCCACCAATCCCTTCAAACCTAGCAGTCTGTGTGTACTCTATCGGTTTCATTCTCCTGCATGATGTCAGCTCCACAAACACATTGCAACAAAGTATTTTTATTCCAACTGACTTCTGCTGTTCACCTTCCAGAAGAAATTCGAATTTTGAACTTGGTCTCCATGACAACCAGCATGCATGTAGGCCTTAATACTTGTCCCTCATGTGTCCCCTATGTAATTCTGAGCTCCACACACAGGTACGGTGCGTTCCAGGGCCCTAGGGCACCCCAAATGCATTGCAACGGCCCGTACACGCGTGACTACGTTCACTATCAGTATGTGTGGCCTCGCGTATGCGTACTCGTAGTGGTACGGGCCGTACACACGCCTGTACACTCCCTATCACTACGAGTACGCATACGCGAGGCCACACATACTGATAGGGAGCGTACAGGCATGTGTACGCTCCCTATCAGTATGTGTGGTTCGCGTATGCGTACTCGTAGTGGTACGGGCCGTACACACGCCTGTACGCTCCCTATCACTACGAGTACGCATACGCGAGGCCACACATACTGATGGGGTGCGTACAGGCGTGTGTACGGCCCGTACCACTACGAGTACGCATACGCGAGGCCACACATACTGATAGGGAGCGTACAGGCGTGTGTACGGCCCGTACCACTACGAGTACGCATACGCGAGGCCACACATACTGATAGGGAGCGTACAGGCGTGTGTACGCTCCCTATCAGTATGTGTGGTTCGCGTATGCGTACTCGTAGTGGTACGGGCCGTACACACGCCTGTACGCTCCCTTTCAGTATGTGTGGTTCGCGTATGCGTACTCGTAGTGGTACGGGCCGTACACATGCCTGTACGCTCGCCATCACGATGGGTACACATACGGCTGCACTCCCATAGTGATATGGGAACGTACACAGGCCCTCTTTGCAGCAGTACAGCGGGATTCACACATCACAGTGGTGACAGGCGGCACACAGGTAGGGATAGGGCGGACATACTTGTCCATGGATGGACATACTTGTCCATTAATTGACATTGAGGCATCGTCTGTGCATCACTACATGTGTGGGGCACAGGTGTGAAAGGCCTGTGATGTGGAACATTACTCCTGAGTCGAGAAGGCACCAGATGTATGATGAGATGTGTACAGATGTACTGTGTGATGGTGCGATGTGTGCCAGGCATGCCCTTGACTCCTTTGACATGTGTGCAAGTCGTACTGCGCACTTGGGGTGAGCGTCACTGGCATGGCACGGACACCAACACACGGAAGTGTCCCCTGATGCCCGGTACAGGGGTTATGACACCTGACTTGTCACTACCCACGGTGCACAATGTGACTATGTCATGTATGTGTGGGGGCTTCACATCAGGTTGATGTGGGAGCACCCTCAAAAGCTGCAGCCGTTGCAGCAACAAACATGTGTCTGTGTGTAGATTGTCATTGCACACTGTTCCGCACCCCATGCCACATGTGGTATCGGATGTGAGGTGCACATGTATGCATTGGACACGGAGTAGCGTGACAAGGACATGTCAGCATCCTCACAAGGTATGTGTGGTGAGTCATGACATGTGCACCTTCATGGCAAGGTGTGTGGGCTGGCCTAGTGTAATGTCATGTGACCTGTGGCTCCAGTGTTCCGCTACCAATCTCTGCAATCGGCATCCTACTGCTGCTGATGTGTGGGCGTATGTCACTCCTGTGTTGCGTCTGGCTGTTCACTTGCACTGGGACACAGCTATTCCCATGGCGTGGCATGGGGAGGTTCTCAATCTCCGTGTGTAGCTGGATCTTTGAAGGAGTGTCACCTTGCATCCATACGTGTCCTGGCCATGTAGCACATACCTGACTCCCTATGTAGCATGTGTGTATTGCCAGATTGACATGTGCTCAGTACACATGAGTTGTTGTCGTAGTGCACTCACTCTTCCTTGTCACTTCAAAATTACTGCAGAGCGCCGCCTCTTGCCCGAAGAATTCCAGACTTGGCTGCCATGCAGGATAATGACAGCATCCGGCTCTACCGCTTCACCCAACCATTGATTCTGGAGTTGACGGCGAGACTGGCACCACACCTGCAACCGCAGCACAGGTATCCCACGGCACTGACACCCCAGCTGAAGGTAATGGCTGCCCTACATTTTCTTGCCACGGGTACCTTTCAAAATACCATAGCTCATGTTGGTGGCATGTCCCAGAGCACGTTCAGTGGTGTGCTGCATGATTTCTTAGAGGCCATGTTGATTCACCTGGATGACTTCATCAAGTTCCCAACCCCTGAACAGATGACTGAGGTCAAGCGTGGATTCTATGCCCTGGGAGGGATGCCCCATGTCATTGGGTCCATTGATGGGACACATGTAGCTTTGGTACCACCACACGCACGGGAGGTGGCGTACCGCAATCGGAAGCACTACCACTCCATCAATGCCCTTGTGGTGTGTCTGTCCAACATGGTGATTTCACATGTCTGTGCTCGTTTTCCAGGATCAGCACACGATGCCTACATCATGAGGCGTAGCGGGATGCCTGATATGATGATGCAGCTGCGCAACGAATGGGCATGTGTTGTTGGTGGGTACAGTCTGTCTGTCCTGTATTCAGTATAGCCTACCAGCACGACCGCTTCACCACTTCTAACGATGACCATGTGCTTTCCATGTAGGGGACGCTGGCTATCCCAACATGCCTTGGCTGCTCACACCTCTCCGCAACCCCATCACGCCGGCCCAGCTCCGCTACAACACCGCCCATGGCCGGACAAGGCGAGTGATAGAGAGGACGTTTGGCATGCTGAAGAGCCGATTTAGGTGCCTCCACAAGACCGGCGGCGCACTCCCATATGCCCCGGCAAAGGTCTGCAAGATCTTCATGGTCTGCTGCATGCTGCACAACATGGCAGTTGAAAGAGCTGTGCCACTCATCCTGAATCAACAGGACGAGGACCATCCACCCGTGGAGGACGAAGGGCTTGGCAATGGGGCTAGTGATGTGGAGGATGTGGAGCCGCAAGAGGACATCCGGACTCGGCTCATACGCGACTTCTTTGCATAGTGGTGAGTACCAGTGTCTGAGTGTGCACGCATTGGTCCCCGTGTGGCATGCGTTGTGATGTGTGTCTCCACCTGCATGTATGGTAGGCCTGGGCAAAAATTTCGTTCCGTTCGCGGAAATTGCGATAATTTGACATTTTTGCGTTCCGCGGAGAGCGCGAAAATGTCAAAAATTCCGGTTTCCGCAGCTTGGCGATAATTTGTTTCTTGCTCGCGCTGTAAAATGATACATTCTTGCGCGCGCGCGATCGCCTTACCTGAATCCCTGCGTTCGCCGACAAGTTTTCTTGATCCGGTCGCGTTCTCCATGAGATGTTGTATTGTTTTTAGCCATTTGCGCTGTCTCGCGACAGTTCGCGCCCGCAGTGACGTCATGCGTCGCGCGATCACGTCTTTCTTCTCGCGATCATGCACCGCGAGAACAACTCAAAACAAGATGGCCGCGCCCGCAAGCAACCACATGGGTAAGTTGGCGACCCGCAACCATGCAGAAAATCTCGCGAACATGCCGGAAAAAAACTTCCGCATCTTCGCGATATTTCTGCTTGTTTGCGATAATTTTAAACATTCTCGCGATAATTTGCGAAGGTTAATTCCGCAAATTCCGCCCACCCCTAATGTATGGCACGTGAGTCAGAGCTGTGTGTGGGTGTGTCACTGGAGTGATGGTGCCAGTGATGGTTGTACTTCCGCAGTCATAATAGTGACCTAGCATGTTGTCATCCATACATGTGTCGAGTAAATGCCAATGCAAGTGGCTGTGCTTTTTGTGGCTGACTTCTTGTGTGTTTCTCTTCCCCAGGTACCTGCGCATGCCGTCTGCTGGTTGCATTGTTGTGGCACTGCTATTCCTCATGGACATGACATCGTGGGCTGACTCAGCGTTACAGGCACGGACACGTTTGGAAGTCTCCATGGGGTAAGGGATGCATCTGGGGTGTATTGGGTGTGGCAGTTGTTCACGATGTGTGCACACTGCCCCTGTCGGTGTTTGGTTCCTCTGCAGCCATGTCGCATGCCCATGGGACACGACATGCAGCTGTGTACACCTGAATAGATGGTCTGCCTGGTTGACAGTCATCAGTGATGGGATAGGGGATTGTGATGATGGCATCAATGTGTGTGACACTGCCCTCGGACACATTCGGTTAGCATTGGCTTGACATGGTGTGGGACTTCGACATCCGCGGATCTATGGTGTATGGCAGGCTCTCCGTGTGCAGCTGTGGGTATTTAGCTGTTAGCCGACGCTTGTGTGCCAGTTCCATGGCGAACACGCATGTGTGCTGCTGAAGGGGGGTGCCAGTGTTGGACCCACATGTTACTCCACATGATGTGTTCATGTGTACTTCGAGTTGCCTCTGCAATCCCGAATACATGACTAATAAAGGTGTCCCTATGCCTCCAAGGTGCCTCTTCTCAGTCAATGCTGGTGTGTTGCCATGGTGCATCCTGCTTGTCTGGCATGGTATTCCCTGATTGTGGCTATGTGTCAATGTGTCGAGTGGCAAGATGCAAGCTGTGTGTGTGGGCTGAGACTGTGTATTGGGCATGATGTCCATGACTGTGTGGGTATTGTGACATGTGCCATCCCCATGCATCCAACGTTGGCCAGGCCCCCATTCTCTGCATCCACCGGACTCAAGCTTGCAGGACATGTTTCTGCCACCTGTCTACACATACCTGGGTGCCCCCCAGGACACTGGACTGGATCCCTGACCTCTGCGCATGACTGTTGCTGTACTCAATGTGTCTGTCAGCACGGTTGTTCGGTAACCCCCTCAGCTGGTTGGGCCCATCATGGGTGTGTATGGTGCTCCATGTCTGTCTTGCCTAATACACTGTGACCCATGTGTCCTGTGCCAGACTCAGGCCCCAGGGTGTGGGTGGTTGAAGACAAAAGATGACTCAGGCATGTTTTGACTTTACAAGACACATGTTAGGTAATAATGCTACCAGCAGCCATCTACTCTTCATAGTGTGATTTATTATTGGGGGGGTGGGGGGGGAAACAAAGTGAGTGTCTTTCCGGGTAGTTTGAATCCAAAGTTCAGTAGGGGAGTTGGTGTCCTTGCCATTGGATGTCCTCAGAGTCCATGCCACAGTCTTTGTCAACATTGGTCAGCCAGTGACCAGCAGGGCCATGTGGCAGAGAATGTCTCTTGATGCTGTGATGCTGTTGCTCCAGTGGGCCAGGTGCCAGGCCAGGTGTCCTGGGAGATGGTGATGTAGCGCCGACCCTCACGGTCCTTTCCGTGGACGACCCGGCCTCCTGCGGGGAACCTCACCAGCAGGCCGTGACGACATCTGGGATGCTCGGTCGGATGTTTCCTCCTCCTCCTCCTGATCCCTCCCTGTGGGTGGTGATGTTCTCCGCCTTCTGGCACAGGGAGGGTCGGCCATGTTGTCGGCCATCCGACGGAGTGTAGCGTGAATCCCCTGGAATGCCGTCACTTGCTCAGCCTGTCTGTCCTCCATCCTCCGTTGGTGTACCAGTAGACAGGCATGTAGCTCCGCATGTTGCTGGGCCTGCTGGGTCTTTATCTCATCGAGGCTCCCCTTGATCTCATTGAGGGTGGACACAACCTGGGCCATGCCCGTGGTGTCCTGCCGGTATGAGTCCAGGATGTTACGGACATGGGAAAATACCGGATCCCCAGCCAACTGGTCAGGCTCGTGCCTCCGCCGTCCTCCACTCCCACCACCCCTGCCCACTTGCGCCTGGCCTGCCCTTGCGGGCACATCGGGTCTCCGGGACCCCTGAGGGGTGGCATTGGCGTTGTCGCCTGCCTCCTCCTGGGTGCCCGGGACACCGTGTCCCTCCTGGCCAGCCTGGCTGCATTGTGGTGTTGGGGCAGGGATCCTGGGTGTCTCCTGGGATGTGGCAGGAGTGGGGGTGGTGGTTGGCACAGTTGTACCTGACGCAGGTGCTGCAGGCGGTTGGACACCAGAGGGGCCAGGTCGGTCGGGGTCGTCCACAGAGTGGTGAGAGTGGTCGCTGCCGGTGGGATCGGGCTCCTGCAGATCCGGGTCCTGTGAGTGTTCCCCCCCCAGTGTTGGGGGGTGCACCACGACGTTGACCTGTGTGTAAGAGAGACAATGTTAATTTTGGTCCATGCAACATCCATGTTTCATCATTTCATAATTTGGCACATTTCCTCTTGGAATTAGGATCTGTCTTGCATTCCACTCACAGTGCACTTGTGCATGGGTGTGTCCCTTGGGCACCACTTTGGCACCTTTAACTATGTGTGGCACAGTCTTACTTGCTGCGTCAAGTGTGACTGCAGTCAGCAGTGGAGTGGGCCGGTGTTGCGAGCCATGCATTGGCGCCTTCCGTGTAGCACTGTACATGTGCACATGGATTTGTTCCACACACTTATGTGATGCAGGTAGCTGTCATTGTGCTCGTGCACAGGTTGTGACATGGCCCTGTGTTTTGCCATGGTGAAGAGGGGGGGTTCTGGCACGGGCCACCCTTGGCTACATGCATGCAGTCTACCTGCTGACAAGCAGACATTCCCACACACCACACGGCTGATTTGCTCTCCCTGTGTCTCGCTCCCTCTCTGTCCCCCTCTCCCTCCCTCTCTGTCCCCCTCTCCCTCCCTCCCTGTCACCCTCTCCCTCCCTCTGTGTGTCAGCCTCCTCCCTATGTCCGTCTCCCTGTGTCTCCCTCCCTCTCTGTCCCCCTCTCCCTCCCTCTCTGTCCCCCTCTCCCTCCCTCTCTGTCCCCCTCTCCCTCCCTCTCTGTTCCCCTCTCCCTCCCTCTCTGTCCCCCTCTCCCTCCCTCTGTGTGTCAACCTCCTCCCTCTGTCCGTCTCCCTGTGTCTCCCTCCCTCTCTCTCCCCCTCTCCCTCCCTCTCTGTCCCCCTCTCCCGCCCTCTGTGTGTCACCCTCTGTCACCTCAGCCCAGCTTCCTGGGCACACACTGTTAGCAGATCTTTGAGTGGCCCTTGGCTTGTTGATGTGAGTTTGTTTCTGATCTCCAGGCACCCATTGGGTGTGATGTGTGTCTGTGCGCTGCTGCTGTGGTGGTGTGTGCTGCCACTCTTTCACAATGTTGGCTGTTCATTAGCTGCTGTCATGTGCAAAACAGTGCCTTCACCCCCATGTGTTGATGCAAGGCGTCCGCCATTTGCTGGCAAGTCATTCCTGTGTTGGGACACACTGTTTGTCTGGCTGTGACCTAGGCCATATGGGCAGAGTGCATAGTTGTCTGCTTCGGAGTCGCACTATGTGATTTTTGGGGTCCAGCCTCCCGCCATCCGGGTTACCGTGTCATGTGTTGTTGTCTTCTGTGACTTGCCATTGTCCAGCTGGGTGCATGGGGCATGGTGGCAGCAGTGGCATGTGCGTGCTCATGGAGTGTGGTTGAGTAATGCGATGGCTTGTGGTGGTTGCGTGCCTGTTAGTGATTTTGGTTGTGGATGCCGTTCCCCCCATGTGAGGTGCGTTGTTTGTGTACTCACCCGGGTCTCGGAGTCCTTGTAATCCTTCGACTGCCTCCACCGGCAGTATGGCCATCACCCTCTCCTCCCAGGGATGGTACTGTACGGGTCTGCGGGAGGGCCCTCCTCCGGTGGCGTTGGCCTGGTCGTGTTCCTCCTGCCTCTTGGCTCTGACCCTCCTCCGCAGATCGTACCACCTGTTGTGGCATTCCTGCCTGGTCCTCCTGGTGTCCGCAACAGCATTCACAGCATCGACGATGGTCTGCCACATGGCTGTTTTTGCTGCCTGGCTGGTGTTTCTGACCAATGTTCCAAAGATCTGTGGCTCGACTCTGAGGATTTGATCAACAAGGACCTCCAACTCTCGGTTACTGAACTTTGGATTCTTGGTAGTGGGCATGGTGAGGGGTGTGGGTGGGGATGGTGGGGGGGGTGTGGATGTTGGGGGGGGTGTGTGGATGGTTGTGTGTGTGTGTATGTGAATGTGATGAGGGGGTGTTTGTGAGGGTGGTTGTGTGAAGGTGTGCAAGTGTAAGGTGTGGTGTAGCTTGTTGTATGGTTCTGTGGTGTCTGGCAGCAGTGAGTCTGTTGCAAAGGCTCATGGTTTGTGTGTGTGGGCCCTTTTTATTGGTCCATGGGTGGGTGTGGCAGTGTTTGAAAATTGGGTGGGTGTGTTATAAGTAGTGGTGGTGTTTTGGCCCTCTGTTTGTCTTTGGCAGTTGCAGGTCAGTGAAGGTGTATTTGTAGTGTTTGTTGGCCATGTTTAGTGGCTTTGTGCCATTCGAATAGTGTCTTCTTGTGTTGTTTTGTTTTGTCCTGGTTGTGTACGTGCGTTTTGAGCGTGTGTACGGTGTGTAGATGGGCCATTTGGTTGTACGGTGCTGTCCTTGTGTGTGGGTTGGTACGACTCGTACATGCGGTTGTGATGTTGGGGCCTGGGGTGCGCTCCGTACTTAGGAGGTTGTGTTGGGGGTAGGACCGGAACGTACTGCGGTGTACATAGACGGTGGTACGACACGTACTGGGGTGGGGGTACGACTGGCACGTACTGGGGTGTAGGTACACGGGGGTATGACACGTACTGGGGTGGGGGTGGGGCTCGAACGTACTGGGGTGTACATAGACGGTGGTACGACACGTACTGGGGTGGGGGTACGACTGGAACGTACTGGGGTGTAGGTACACGGGGGTATGACACGTACTGGGGTGGGGGTACGACTGGAACGTACTGGGGTGTAGGTACACGGGGGTATGACACGTACTGGGGTGGGGGTACGACTGGAACGTACTGGGGTGTAGGTACACGGGGGTATGACACGTACTGGGGTGGGGGTACGACTGGAACGTACTGGGGTGTAGGTACACGGGGGTATGACACGTACTGGGGTGGGGGTACGACTGGAACGTACTGGGGTGTACATAGACGGTGGTACGACACGTACTGGGGTGGGGGTACGACTGGAACGTACTGGGGTGTAGGTACACGGGGGTATGACACGTACTGGGGTGGGGGTGGGGCTCGAACGTACTGGGGTGTACATAGACGGTGGTACGACACGTACTGGGGTGGGGGTACGACTGGAACGTACTGGGGTGTAGGTACACAGGGGGTATGACACGTACTGGGGTGGGGGTGGGGCTCGAACGTACTGGGGTGTACATAGACGGTGGTACGACACGTACTGGGGTGGGGGTACGACTGGAACGTACTGGGGTGTAGGTACACGGGGGGTATGACACGTACTGGGGTGGGGGTGGGGCTCGAACGTACTGGGGTGTACATAGACGGTGGTACGACACGTACTGGGGTGGGGGTACGACTGGAACGTACTGGGGTGTAGGTACACAGGGGGTATGACACGTACTGGGGTGGGGGTGGGGCTCGACCGTACTGGGGTGTACATAGACGGTGGTATGACACGTACTGGGGTGGGGGTACGACTGGAACGTACTGGGGTGTAGGTACACGGGGGTATGACACGTACTGGGGTGGGGGTGGGGCTCGAACGTACTGGGGTGTACATAGACGGTGGTACGACACGTACTGGGGTGGGGGCACGACTGGAACGTACTGGGGTGTAGGTACACGGGGGGTATGACACGTACTGGGGTGGGGGTGGGGCTCGAACGTACTGGGGTGTACATAGACGGTGGTACGACACGTACTGGGGTGGGGGTACGACTGGAACGTACTGGGGTGTAGGTACACGGGGGGTATGACACGTACTGGGGTGGGGGTGGGGCTCGAACGTACTGGGGTGTACATAGACGGTGGTACGACACGTACTGGGGTGGGGGTACGACTGGAACGTACTGGGGTGTAGGTACACGGGGGTATGACACGTACTGGGGTGGGGGTGGGGCTCGAACGTACTGGGGTGTACATAGACGGTGGTACGACACGTACTGGGGTGAGGGTACGACTGGAACGTACTGGGGTGTAGGTACACGGGGGTATGACACGTACTGGGGTGGGGGTACGACTGGAACGTACTGGGGTGTGGGTACACGGGGGTATGACACGTACTGGGGTGGGGGTACGACTGGAACGTACTGGGGTGTAGGTACACGGGGGGTATGACACGTACTGGGGTGGGGGTGGGGCTCGAACGTACTGGGGTGTACATAGACGGTGGTACGACACGTACTGGGGTGGGGGTATGACTGGAACGTACTGGGGTGTACATAGACGGTGGTACGACACGTACTGGGGTGGGGGTACGACTGGAACGTACTGGGGTGTAGGTACACGGGGGGTATGACACGTACTGGGGTGGGGGTGGGGCTCGAACGTACTGGGGTGTACATAGACGGTGGTACGACACGTACTGGGGTGGGGGTACGACTGGAATGTACTGGGGTGTAGGTACACGGGGGTATGACATGTACTGGGGTGGGGGTGGGGCTCGAACGTACTGGGGTGTACATAGATGGTGGTACGACACGTACTGGGGTGGGGGTACGACTGGAACGTACTGGGGTGTAGGTACACGGGGGTATGACACGTACTGGGATGGGGGTACGACTGGAACGTACTGGGGTGTAGGTACACGGGGGTATGACACGTACTGGGGTGGGGGTGGGGCTCGAACGTACTGGGGTGTACATAGGCGGTGGTACGACACGTACTGGGGTGGGGGTACGACTGGAACGTACTGGGGTGTAGGTACACGGGGGTATGACACGTACTGGGGTGGGGGTACGACTGGAACGTACTGGGGTGTAGGTACACGGGGGTATGACACGTACTGGGGTGGGGGTACGACTGGAACGTACTGGGGTGTAGGTACACGGGGGTATGACACGTACTGGGGTGGGGGTACGACTGGAACGTACTGGGGTGTAGGTACACGGGGGGTATGACACGTACTGGGGTGGGGGTGGGGCTCGAACGTACTGGGGTGTACATAGACGGTGGTACGACACGTACTGGGGTGGGGGTATGACTGGAACGTACTGGGGTGTAGGTACACGGGGGTATGACACGTACTGGGGTGGGGGTACGACTGGAACGTACTGGGGTGTAGGTACATGGGGGTATGACACGTACTGGGGTGGGGGTACGACTGGAACGTACTGGGGTGTACCTAGACGGGTGGGGGTATACATACACGGGGGGTACGTGTCGGACGTACGGGGGCTGGGGGGAGTGTTGGGCGCATATGCGGGCACATGTCTCCATGGTTGCTATAGGAGTTCGGTGCGGACGGTGTTTTTTCCATACGGTTGTAGGCTCGGACGCACGGGATGGATCGTGATTCCTCGGTCGGACTTGGCTTTTCATGTTTGTAAGGTAAATCGTCCGAGGACGTGTCGGACACATTTTCCGACCCGAGGACGTGTGGGGAATGATTCCCAGTGCGGTTCATATGGACTTTTTACCATGCGAATCGTGATTGCCAGTTCGTACGGCACTTGTACGATTCGTACGGTAAAAAGACCCGATACGAGTCGTACGGGGACATTTTTTACCGGATCGTGATCGGCACCTTGGTCTGTAATGGACTGTATGGGTGGGTGAATATCTGTATGGTTGTGTTAGTGTGTGAATATATATTTCATTAGTACATGTGTAATTTACTACATATGTGAACGGAACTATATATGTAAGTTGGAGTAGAGAAATAACTATAACTGAGAGTGTGTGATAGTGTGAGTGGCTGTATGGATGAGTGTATGCTTCTATCATTGATTGTATAAGACCATAAGAATGTGTTAGTATTTGTATGACTAATTGAGCTTGTGTGTGTATAATTGTATAGGTGAGTAAATGGCAGTGTGATTAATTACTTGCATGACTGAGTATGTGTGTGAGTAACTCTATGGATGAGTAGCAGTGTGGGAGTGTCTATATAGGTGTATGAGTGCATACAATAGTCCTGTACTGAGTGACCATAAGTATGAGTGACTGTTCGGGTGAGTGAGTGGATGGGTGTTTAGACCTAAGACTCTGTGATGGGGTATGTACTTATTGGTGTTGGAGTGTCTATGGTTTTGAGAGTGGCAGTATGTAATTTAGAGTGGGTGTATTAAAGGTTATATTAGGGTGTGACAAGAAGCATCAGTGATGTCATTTGAGATGCCATCAGTGATGTCACTGACCATGTCATGAGTGATGTAATATGTGACGTCATCAGCAGTGCATTGTGGGGGCGCGAGTTATAGTTAGCTGAACTAACTATAACGGGGGAATTTCTAGGGTTTTATACGAGGGAAATGTCCAGGTAACTATAACGCCCCTGAAACCTATGGTTTTTTCAGTGAATTTCTAAGGTTTTTTAAATGCTAATTCCTAACTATAACGTGCATGAAACCTATGGTTTTTTCAGTGAATTTCAAAGGTTTTTTAAATGCTAATTCCTAACTATAACATACCTGAAACCTGAAACCTATGGTTTTTTAAGTGAATTTCAAAGCTTTTTAAATGCTAATTCCTATCTATAACTTATCTCTAAAGCTATGATGTTTAATGATTTTCATAGGATTTCTAAATCTTTATATTTCAGTGTGTCAATTCCTTTAATTATGTTTTTTTATATTGTTTTTTCACCATTTTTAAAACTTTTTTTCAATTAATTTTTTAACAATTAAAAAATAATATTTGTTTTTAATGATTTTTTCTTTAATTGTAAATTTTTTAAAACAATTTTTTATATTTTTTTATATTTTTTAAACTATATTTTTAATACTTTGTTATTTTTTTAAAAACTATTTTTTTTGGATTCGCGCGCTTTGTGCGCAGCTTTCTCGATTCCTGCGCGGAACATAGTCACCATTTTACGATTGTAGTGTAGGATCCGTGTACGGTATGCATTGGGTACGTATTTTCGTGCGCGATTGCTATGCGACCTGTACGCGACTCCAAGCCCATACGCGACATGTACGAAGCACGTTACGCGACGCTCACGCGCTTCCGCGAAATGTCATGTGCGTGTTTTTTTTCCCTTGGAGTCGCGCACCCAATGCGCTAGGAACCGCGCACCCTACACAAGAGAAATCGTGCCCCCAACGCGTTAGGATGCGCGACTCCTACTTTTACTGTAAAAAAAAAAATAGCCCCATCACTAATTTTTATTATCCCTGGGGACCCCATTCCCCGGGGCTTATAAAACACGCTGGGGACCGTGGGGGGAGCTCCAATGCCCCCACGGTCCCAGCCGGCTCCCCGCGTCCTTCGGGAGTCAGCATTGCTTTTCCACATTGGGAGCTGCTGACATACAGCTCCCTGTGTGGAAAAGCAATATGTTTAGATTTTGAAAGAGAGAGCAGGTTTCCCTGCTCTCTCTTTCAAAATCCAAACGAAGTTTGCTATAGGAGGGCGGGAGACTGCCGCCCTCTCATAGCAAAGAACCGTGTCCTGGGGGTGGGCACCCCAGGACACTGTAGGAGCCGGCCCTGGAGGGTGGCGGTCCCCAGGGCCCTTGAGGGCTCCAGGAGGGGGGCCACGCAGCTCCCATCCCTCAATAAATAAAGCCCTGGGGGGTGGTGGTCCCCGGGGCTTGGGGGGGCCATTCACCCCCACCCTATTTATTTTGTAGCCCCGGGGGTAGCTGCTGACATGCAGCTCCTCTTGTCCAAAAGCAATACTGCTTTGCTTCGCGCCCTATCACTGCAAACTGCAATGTCCCAGGGTGGGCACCAGAGGACATTGCTGGAGCCGGTAGGGCTCCAGAAGGGGGGCCCCCTCCGACAAGTTTAAAGCCCCGGGGAGGTGGTGGTCCCCGGGGCCATAATTTGTGCCCCGGGGAGGTGGTGGACCCAGGGCAGTTTTTTCTCGGCCCTCGCTTGACGAATCACCCCAAAACTTTCAGGATAGGAGCAGACTGGAGCTGGCCAAAAGTATGGAAAATTTTGCGAAGATTTGTCAACCGGTGCCAGACTTATTGGGAATAGAATGTTGCAGATTTCCTATGGAAAATAGGTCCTAACTATAACTACCTACTGGCGACTGCCAGTAGGTAATTTTTATACATATATATATATATATATATATATATATATATATATATATATATATATATATTCCAACGTATCGTTCGGCACACCAAAGCCACTTCGACGGCGGGCAACACGGAAAGGATGCCACTCCCAACAAATTCCAACGCAATCCAGTTAACAGTTGTAAAGAAAACTCACTGGTGCCGTGGCCTCAATTTCAAGACGTGCTTTATTCAACGGATATCCCTACGCGTTTCGGACTTTCAATCACTCCTTGATCACGGGCGGGGATTCAAAGTGCAAGTGATACTTTTAAAGGTGCAGCCTCCGTATTACGTCAACGTGTAGTAAACATAGAAAACATTTTCTCTGTTACATTGTTGCAATAAAGTTATAATTCAATTTTATCGTATTCAGTATGTAAACAAAGCAGAGAATGTAATTCACTTATCAGTATTGGCACCAAACATAAATATATGTTTTAACTTCATTTCTATGAAGAAAAATTATATATGATTGACAGTACAACCCAAGTGGGTATTTATATAAAATATGAACATAAATTGTTATAACTCCAGTGAGTGATAATCATATTAGTGTCGTGTCTTCCTTACATCTATTCAGAGTGCTACAACTGCTTGTTTTTATCTTCTTCAATCCTGCAACAAACCAAAAATTACTGTTAACTTGGAAGACTGCTGTGTGTCAAAATTAATAAAACTTTAAAAACCCTTAAAAACATGTTACGACAATTCATCTTAAATGTATCGACATTTCCTCATCCTGATTCAAACCTATGGGGCACTTAGTGTCATATTTGATAATCATTTTCGATTCCATCTTCCTCAATTCCAATGTCCGATTACCCCCCCTTTCCCTAAGGGGAACACAATCTAACACCATGAATTTCAGAAGATTGACATTTTGGTTGTGTTTCTGATAGAAATGGCGGATTACCGGATATTGCTTGTCATGATTCTTTACAGCCCTAAAATGTTCTAGAATCCTTTTCTTTACTTTATTGATGGTACTTCCAATATAAAATTGGTTACATGGACATTTAAGTGCATAAATTGCATATTCAGTATCACATGTCAAATGCTTCGAAATTTTGTACGCTAGTTTTTCAGTATTTAATTTCACAGTCTTACAGCTTTGACTGAATTTACAAGCTTTGCACTTATTACAAGTGAAGAAACCTTGTATCACATTTCCTTTCTTGGTTTCTTTTATTGTACTGGTCATCAGAACATCTCTTAGGGATTTGGCTTTCCTAAACGTGATAGAGGGATGTATACCTATCTTTTCTTTAAGATCGATATCAGTTTTTAAAATTTCCCAATATTTGTTCAGACTTTTTCTTACATCCCAAGCTTGGTTGTGATAGGTCGTGATGAATCATAGCTGTTCATTAGTTTCCACCCTCTCTTTTCTTATGAACATGTCTTCTCTTTTTATTTTAGCTACTCTTTCAATAGCTGAATTAATGGTAGCTTTACTGTAGCCGCGTTCTACAAATCTTTGATTCATTACTTTTTCTTCCAGTGCATAATTATCTTCTGTGCTACAATTTCTTTTGGCGCATAACAATTCACCAAATGGAATGCTATTTATCAAATTCTTAGGATGGCAACTCGTGGCGTGTAACAAACTGTTACCAGCTGTTGTTTTTCTGAATAATTTACTGCATATCTTTTTATCATGAATTTCCAATCATAAATCCAGAAACTCAATAAAGTTTTTGTTAGTTTCACTGGTGAATTGTAAATTCAATGTGTTATTGTTCAAATCTGAGACAAAATTCTGTGCCTGAGTTTCTGTGCCCTTCCATATGCAAAAGATATCGTCAATGTATCTAACCCAGAGGACGACGTGGTCATGATATTGTCTGATGTTTCTGACAGTCTGCTCCTCCCACCAGCCGAGATATAAACCTGCAAAGCTGGGGGCAAAGCAACTTCCCATCGCCGTCCCCTGGGTCTGTCTGTATATCTGTTTGTTGAACAGAAAAAAATTGTTTTTAAGACACATTGAGATCATTTCTAATATCATTTCTGTGTGTAACAGAAAAGACAGAGATCTTCCCTTAAGGAAGTGTCTACATGCATCAATACCTTGATTCTGGGGAATGCTGGTATATAAACTGCATACATCCATACTCATTAATAGGTAACTGTCTTCCCACATAATATCATTAATGATTTTCAAAAAATCCTCTGTGTCTTTGATATAAGAGGGTAATCATTGCACTAGAGGCTGCAAAAAATAGTCAACGTACTTTGATATATTCTCAAGAGGACTACCTCTTGAGGACACAATGGGTCTACCTGGTGGACATCTTAGATTTTTATGAATTTTAGGCAATAAGTACAATATTGGAATTTTTGGATCTTTGCATAATAAAAATAGGAATTCATCCCATTCCAAAATCCCTTGATCACGCCAATCAGTTAACGTGTCTGTCACTTGTTTGTTTGCAACATCATATGCCTTTTTGGTAGTAAGACAGTATTTATTACTATCTGCCAATTGAGTCTCACCTTCCTTTAAATACATCTGGAGAGGCCAGATGACCACATTTCCTCCCTTGTCAGATTTTTTGATTACAATATCTCTCCGGTCTTCTAGATTCTGTAATGCTTCTCTATGTTTTTTATCCATATTTTGTGCAACATTTGAATTTTTCTTTTGAATTCTTTTCAAATCATTGATCATCCCTCTCTCAAAACAATTAATGGCATCATTATTGATACAGGGTAAAAAGATGGACTTTGGTTTAAAATGCGTCCCAGCACTTATCCCAATATCAATACCTGTATTGATTAGGTTTAAAAATGGATCATCGATAAAAGATTCAACATTCCCAAGTTCATAAACCGTATGCAAAGTATCAATATTGTGTGTTGTTAATATTGAGGGATCAGCTCTCACATTCTCAATATTGGGTGTCTTACTGTTAGCAAACCATTTTTTTCACTTTAACTTCCTAACAAAATTAAATAAATCAATACGTGTTTCTGTGTAATTGAGCTTGGAAGATGGACAAAAGGACAACCCCAACGATAATACTTCAAGTTCAGTTTTAGACAAAGTGTAATCAGAAAGGTTTACCACAGTCATTGTCTCCTTTATTTTTTGGCTTGCTTCCCCCTTGTTAGCATTCCCACTGGGTTGTCTTGTAGACTGCTGTTGATGAGTCTTGCTCTGTTTCCTCCTCTTCCTCCGCGCCCTCGACCTCTGCCCGGGCTTTCGCTGTTTGCTTGTATATTCTGTGCTCTTCCTTTCGCCATGAGTGTAAATTCCATTAAAATTCGATCTTTTACCACATTTGGTTCTGGAGGATCACCCTCGTCTATGTCCATAGTTTCAGATATATTTATCGCTTTCTCCACCGTTGCGGTCACTGTTTTGGAGGTAGTCGCCTGTTCTTGATTAATAGTTTCAGTGGTTCCTTTTCTCAAGTGATCACATTTTTTACTAAACGTGAGGATTTGTCCTTTGCTATAATCCATTTCATCTCTTTCAAACTTAATTCGTTTTTTTGTTTTCGTCTCTTCTTCTATTTTTTCTAACCTTTTATTCATTTTCGCCATTTCTCGTTCAAACTCCTCCGAGTCATACAGTTCTTTTAGTCTCTTAACGATATCCTCACTCTCTTCATTTAGCTTGTTATACTCTTTTTCCGCGTATTTAATCAATATTTTCAGCATGTTTGACGAACATTCGTGATTATTATTCATCCATTCATTAATCATTTCAGGATCAGGATTCTGAAAAGTAGGAATAATGTAGATGCGGAGGCCACGTGGGATTCTCCCAACATCTACATATTGCTGTAAAGCCGTAGCTTCCCACCACTTCGACTGTTCTTTTTTTAACACCTTCCATAGTGTGTCCCATAATTTACGCTTTTCATCTCCATTTTTGGCGATAGTTTGAATGCCCAGGGTGTCTGTTCCAACAGTTGATGCTGTTTTAGTAAACAACTGATTTGCTGCTTCTCGTCTTTTATCGTTCCTTTCCGTTGTCATACTGTCGATTTTAACTGAGTTTCAATGAAATCAGAAGATGCTGTGTACGTAACGTCTGTCTTTAGCTTCGCGTCTGCTACTCCTAGCACCGCTAAGCTCCGTATTGCTCCCTGATATTATTAACAATGATCAGTGCAGATGGTGCCTTGAACAATCTGCTCACCTTGACCGCGACCTCGTATATCAAAGGCTCGACCGGTTCCTTTTCCCGGTACATTCGGTATTCCAGGTGACTACAAATCCGGCACAAAACACTGCTTGCTGATCAGCGTTCTCAGGGGCGGGCTCTGGTGAAAATCTTTTAAATACCAACGTATCGTTCGGCACACCAAAGCCACTTCGACGGCGGGCAACACGGCCGGGATGCCACAAGACAACCCAGTGGGAATGCTAACAAGGGGGAAGCAAGCCAAAAAATGAAGGAGACAATGACTGTGGTAAACCTTTCTGATTACACTTTGTCTAAAACTGAACTTGAAGTATTATCGTTGGGGTTGTCCTTTTGTCCATCTTCCAAGTTCAATTACACAGAAACACGTATTGATTTATTTAATTTTTTTAGGAAGTTAAAGTTAAAAAAATGGTTTGCTAACAGTAAGACACCCAATATTGAGAATGTGAGAGCTGATCCCTCAATATTAACAACACACAATATTGATACTTTGCATACGGTTTATGAACTTGGGAATGTTGAATCTTTTATCGATGATCCATTTTTAAACCTAATCAACACAGGTATTGATATTGGGATAAGTGCTGGGACGCATTTTAAACCAAAGTCCATCTTTTTACCCTGTATCAATAATGATGCCATTAATTGTTTTGAGAGAGGGATGATCAATGATTTGAAAAGAATTCAAAAGAAAAATTCAAATGTTGCACAAAATATGGATAAAAAACATAGAGAAGCATTACAGAATCTAGAAGACCAGAGAGATATTGTAATCAAAAAATCTGACAAGGGAGGAAATGTGGTCATCTGGCCTCTCCAGATGTATTTAAAGGAAGGTGAGACTCAATTGGCAGATAGTAATAAATACTGTCTTACTACCAAAAATGCATATGATGTTGCAAACAAACAAGTGACAGACAGGTTAACTGATTGGCGTGATCAAGGGATATTAGAATGGGATGAATTCCTATTTTTATTATGCAAAGATCCAAAAATTCCAATATTGTACTTATTGCCTAAAATTCATAAAAATCTAAGATGTCCACCAGGTAGACCCATTGTGTCCTCAAGAGGTAGTCCTCTTGAGAATATATCAAAGTACGTTGACTATTTTTTGCAGCCTCTAGTGCAAGGATTACCCTCTTATATCAAAGACACAGGGGATTTTTTGAAAATCATTAATGATATTATGTGGGAAGACAGTTACCTATTAATGAGTATGGATGTATGCAGTTTATATACCAGCATTCCCCAGAATCAAGGTATTGATGCATGTAGACACTTCCTTAAGGGAAGATCTCTGTCTTTTCTGTTACACACAGAAATGATATTAGAAATGATCTCAATGTGTCTTAAAAACAATTTTTTTCTGTTCAACAAACAGATATACAGACAGACCCAGGGAACGGCGATGGGAAGTTGCTTCGCCCCCAGCTTTGCAGGTTTATATCTCGGCTGGTGGGAGGAGCAGACTGTCGGAAACATCAGACAATATCATGACCACGTCGTCCTCTGGGTTAGATACATTGACGATATCTTTTGCATATGGAAGGGCACAGAAACTCAGGCACAGAATTTTGTCTCAGATTTGAACAATAACACATTGAATTTACAATTCACCAGTGAAACTAACAAAAACTTTATTGAGTTTCTGGATTTACGATTGGAAATTCATGATAAAAAGATATGCAGTAAATTATTCAGAAAAACAACAGCTGGTAACAGTTTGTTACACGCCACGAGTTGCCATCCTAAGAATTTGATAAATAGCATTCCATTTGGTGAATTGTTATGCGGCAAAAGAAATTGTAGCACAGAAGAGAATTATGCACTGGAAGAAAAAGTAATGAATCAAAGATTTGTAGAACGCGGCTACAGTAAAGCTACCATTAATTCAGCTATTGAAAGAGTAGCTAAAATAAAAAGAGAAGACATGTTCATAAGAAAAGAGAGGGTGGAAACTAATGAACAGCTACGATTCATCACGACCTATCACAACCAAGCTTGGGATGTAAGAAAAAGTCTGAACAAATATTGGGAAATTTTAAAAACTGATATCGATCTTAAAGAAAAGATAGGTATACATCCCTCTATTACGTTTAGGAAAGCCAAATCCCTAAGAGATGTTCTGATGACCAGTACAATAAAAGAAACCAAGAAAGGAAATGTGATACAAGGTTTCTTTACTTGTAATAAGTGCAAAGCTTGTAAATTCAGTCAAAGCTGTAAGACTGTGAAATTAAATACTGAAAAACCAGCGTACAAAATTTCGAAGCATTTGACATGTGATACTGAATATGCAATTTATGCACTTAAATGTCCATGTAACCAATTTTATATTGGAAGTACCATCAATAAAGTAAAGAAAAGGATTCTAGAACATTTTAGGGCTGTAAAGAATCATGACAAGCAATATCCGGTAGCCCGCCATTTCTATCAGAAACACAACCAAAATGTCAATCTTCTGAAATTCATGGTGTTAGATTGTGTTCCCCTTAGGGAAAGGGGGGGTAATCGGACATTGGAATTGAGGAAGATGGAATCGAAAATGATTATCAAATATGACACTATGTGCCCCATAGGTTTGAATCAGGATGAGGAAATGTCGATACATTTAAGATGAATTTTGTCCAAATACTGCAATTGTCGTAACATGTTTTTAAGGGTTTTTATAGTTTTATTAATTTTGACACACAGCAGTCTTCCAAGTTAACAGTAATTTTTGGTTTGTTGCAGGATTGAAGAAGATAAAAACAAGCAGTTGTAGCACTCTGAATAGATGTAAAGAAGACACAACACTAATATGATTATCACTCACTGGAGTTATAACAATTTATGTTCATATTTTATATAAATACCCACTTGGGTTGTACTGTCAATCATATATAATTTTTCTTCATAGAAATGAAGTTAAAACATATATTTATGTTTGGTGCCAATACTGATAAGTGAATTACATTCTCTGCTTTGTTTACATACTGAATACGATAAAATTGAATTATAACTTTATTGCAACAATGTAACAGAGAAAATGTTTTCTATGTTTACTACACGTTGACGTAATACGGAGGCTGCACCTTTAAATGTATCACTTGCACTTTGAATCCCCGCCCGTGATCAAGGAGTGATTGAAACTCCGAAACGCGTAGGGATATCCTGGAGTTCACTACCCCCCACCCTGCCCCTCTCGCGCCCCGGCCAACCACCCGCAGCACTCCCTCGAGGAGCTGCTACTGATATATATATATATATATTCACTGAAAAAACCATAGGTTTCACACATGTTATAGTTAGCGGAAATTTTACTGATAAAAAACCAATGAAATTCCCCCGTTATAGTTAGTGCAGGCAACTATAACTCACGCGACCGCAATCCTCTGCTGATGCTAATACTGTATTTAGACACTTATTTGCCCATGTCTTCTTCCATACATTTTTAGCTATACATATATTACAAATATTTTTTTTTCATAAAGACACATATGTCATCAGCAGAAGATTGCGGTCGCGTGAGTTATAGTTGCCTGCACTAACTATAACGGGGGAATTTCATTGGTTTTTTATCAGTAAAATTTCCGCTAACTATAACATGTGTGAAACCTATGGTTTTTTCAGTGAATTTGCAAGGTTTTTTAAATGCTAATTCCTAACTATAACGTGTGTGAAACCTATGGTTTTTTCAGTGAATTTGTACGTTTTTTTAAATGCTAAGTTACTTTACGCCATTCGTGGCGTGCGCGCCCACTTAACGCAGTTCGTTCCGTGCGCGCACGGTGCGCTTCGCGCACCGTGCTCGCACAGTGAGCACGCGGTGCGCTTCGCGCACCGCGCGCCCACTTTACGCAGTTAGTGCCGTGCACGCACGGTGGGCACGCGGTGCGATGACAAAGCAAGAAAGCACGTCAACAAATCTGTTTCTGCTTTCCTCCATGACTATGGTATGGGTGCCATTTACCTCAACAACTTGCGTTATGACATGCAAGACATTTATAGAGGAGATGGTGTGCACTTCAATGATGAAGGGAACAGAGTCTTCCTCTTGAACCTTAGACTCTGCATCGGTACTTACTTGTAGGTACCACTAAAAAATCATTTCATAAACACAACGGCTCTTTTTAGAGCCCCCTAATATCTAAACACTTAAATCTGATTTTCATTTTTTTTTTTTTTTTTTTTCCTACCGTACATTTCATAAACACAACGGCTCTTTTTAGAGCCCCCTAATATCTAAACACTTAAATCTGATTTTCATTTTTTTTTTTTTTTTTTTCCTACCGTACGCTTACCGTAAGCTTACCGTACGCGTACCCCGTGATTTTTTTTAAAATCAATAAATGTTTTCTTTGTACTTTTCTGTCCTTCTTTGACCCCCTTACAAATGTTAGGGGGTCTGTAACTCTCCTCATTGCCCCCTTTCCTTGTTTTCACTCTTTTTTTTCAGAGTGAAATACACAAAATGGCGGCCGCCGCTTCCTGGTTTCGGACGATTCGAATGTTTACTAAGATCTAAGAGCCAATCAGAATCGCACTCGCGCACGCCACCGTACGCTTACCGTAAGCGTACGGTAAGCGTACCGTAAGCGGGCTCAGATATATATATTGATTTAAAGGCTATTTTCTCAGAATCTACTGAACAGATTTACACCAAACCTACAAAAGGCACTTCCTTGACCTAGGGACTACCTCTCTGCCAAATTTTGAGTAATTCTGTTCAGCCGTTCGGGCTGTAGCTCGTTCTAAAGGTCCTATGGAAAAATGCATGGGAAAAACGCGTTTTGGGACCCCCCTTTTATCTCAGCCCCCGCTTGACGGATCCCCCCGAGACTTTCAGGGTAGGAGCGGAGCGTAGCGCCCCACCTATTTTGAGAAATTCGCGAGGATTCGTCGACCGGCGCCAAAGTTATTCAAAATAGAATGTTGAGGTTTTCCTATGGAAACGTGGTCCTAACTATAACTACCTACTGGCGACCGCCAGTAGGTAATATATATATATATATATATATATATATATATTACCTACTGGCGGTCGCCAGTAGGTAGTTATAGTTAGGACCCCTTTTCCATAGGAAATCCGCAACATTCTATTTTGAATAACTTTGGCGCCGGTCGACGAATCCTCGCGAATTTCTCAAAATAGGTGGGGCGCTACGCTCCGCTCCTACCCTGAAAGTCTCGGGGGGATCCGTCAAGCGGGGGCTGAGATAAAAGGGGGGTCCCGAAACGCGTTTTTCCCATGCATTTTTCCATAGGACCTTTAGAACGAGCTACAGCCCGAACGGCTGAACAGAATTACTCGAAATTTGGCAGAGAGGTAGTCCCTAGGTCAAGGAAGTGCCTTTTGTAGGTTTGGTGTAAATCTGTTCAGTAGATTCTGAGAAAATAGCCTTTAAATCAATATATATATCTGAGCCCGCTTACGGTACGCTTACCGTACGCTTACCGTACGCGTACGGTGGCGTGCGCGAGCGCGATTCTGATTGGCTCTTAGATCTTAGTAAACATTCGAATCGGCCGAAACCAGGAAGCGGCGGCCGCCATTTTGTGTATTTCACTCTGAAAAAAAGAGTGAAAACAAGAAAAGGGGGCAAAGAGGAGAGTTACAGACCCCCTTACATTTGTGAGGGGGTCAAAGAAGGACTGTAAAGTACAAAAAAAACATTTATTGTTTTTTAAAAAAATCACGGGGTACGCGTACGGTGAGCTTACGGTAAGCGTACGGAAGAAAAATGGCGTGCGCGAGCGAGATTCTGATTGGCCCTTAGATTAGGCCTGGGCGAAGCACTACGCTACGCTCGCGTAGTTTGCGAAGTTCGCGCTACGCGAACTGCACGTAGCACAGTGCGAACACGCGTAGCGTAGCGTAGTGTTGCGTAGTGCTGCGGTCATTTTTTGCTTGCTCGCGGTCCTCAACGTCAAGTTGGCGACCGCGAGCAAGCAAAATGACATCCTGGCGAGACTTTTTCCTTGTTCGCGATCGTGAGCATGGAAAATAAACCTCCCGGCGAGATTCCCAACGCGAGAAGGTCAGGTTTCTCATTGCGAGGGGTCGCGTATGCTCGCGACCGCTCGCGATGAGAAACTACCAGTTCGCGTTGAGAAAGCTGCAGCTCGAGTAAAAATCTACTCGAGCAGCAGAAAACTACAGCTCGCACTGTGCAAGATGCCATTTTCAATGATTGCACAGTGCCGGTTGCTTGTCCGCACTGTGCAATCATTGAAAACAACATCTTGCACAGTGCGAACATGTTACTTCGCAGTTCGCGAAGTGCTACGCGAAGCTCGCGTAGTGCGAACTTCACTTTGCGTAGCTTCGCGAAGTGCTACTTCGCGAACTACGCCCACCCTTACCTTAGATCTTAGTAAACATTCGAATCGGCCGAAACCAGGAAGCGGCGGCCGCCATTTTGTGTATTTCACTCTGAAAAAAAGAGTGAAAACAAGAAAAGGGGGCAAAGAGGAGAGTTACAGACCCCCTTACATTTGTGAGGGGGTCAAAGAAGGACTGTAAAGTACAAAAAAAACATTTATTGTTTTTTTAAAAAATCACGGGGTACGCGTACGGTGAGCTTACGGTAAGCGTACGGAAGAAAAATGGCGTGCGCGAGCGAGATTCTGATTGGCCCTTAGATCTTAGTAAACATTCGAATCGGCCGAAACCAGGAAGCGGCGGCCGCCATTTTGTGTATTTCACTCTGAAAAAAAAGAGTGAAAACAAGAAAAGGGGGCAATGAGAAGAGTTACAGACCCCCTAACATTTGTAAGGGGGTCAAAGAAGGACAGAAAATTACAAAAAAAACATTTATTGATTTTTAAAAAAATCACGGGGTACGCGTACGGTAAGCGTACGGTAAAAAAAAAAAAAAAAAAAAAAAATGAAATGCAGAATTAAGAGTTTAGATATTAGGGAGCTCTAAAAAGAGCTGTTGTGTTTATGAAGTCATTTTTTTAGTGGTACCTACAAGTAAGTACCGATGCAGAGTCTAAGGTTCAAAAGGAAGACTCTGTTCCCTTCATCATTGAAGTGCACACCATCTCCTCTATAAATGTCTTGCATGTCATAACGCAAGTTGTTGTGGTAAATGGCACCCATACCATAGTCACGGAGGAAAGCAGAAACAGATTTGTTGACGTGCTTTCTTGCTTTGTCAATCTGCGGACAGAAATGATTGGACCAGTTCCATTTTTGCCTTTGGCATATGTTGGAAAACACAAAGGCAGTTTTAGGGAAAAGTGAAAACAGTTGTGTAAAGGTGTCCTTCATAAGCATTTCCAGACCTACCCCAGTCAAAGTGCCTAGGTCATTGCCACCACAGTGCACTATTATGAGGTCAGGGTGTTGGATTTGCATGAAGGATTTCACCAATGGCATCAATTGGTGCCACTTTAACCCTCTCTGACCAATCCATTTAATGTCTACATTTGGCAAAGCAAGGTCTCTCACCATATCTGTTTTCTCTGCATACTTTTCACTCCAGAAGACATAGCTGTGCCCTACAATCCACACTGTGAACATCTTCAAAGGAGAACTGGATGCACTCAGGAGGTGTCTTTCAGTAGAATGGCAATATGAAAAGAAAGACAGTTTGGAAATGGAGGCATACATATTTTTTTCAAAACAAAAAGAACTGATTGGCTGTTTCATACCATTCTAGAATAAAAACTAGGCTGTATGTGTAAATTAATAGAAGCATGTTTTGTATTGGTACAAAAAAATGTGTAACCAAAGAACAGTACTATGGATTTGCTGTTAGGTTTGAAAAGTCAAGCACTCTTGCTCTGTGGAATTGAAACATTGTGTGGCGAACTTCTGACCTAACTCCACACAGCAGTGTTCCATGAGCTGTTGCTATGGTAGCAGGCAGAAGTCAAGTTGGGGGAAGGGTACTAGGCAGAAGTCAAGTTGGGGGCAGGGTACTTTTGGAAAAGGGTTGGTTTTCAACCAATAGAAATGTGTGATTACATTTGAAAAAAAGGGGGAAGCACTGAGATTTGAAACTTACATGTATATGTGTGGAAAAATAGAGGGAAAGTTTGCCATTATCTGGTTCTGCTGAGAGGAGAGAGGTGAACACAACAGAGATCCTGGCTCTGATAATCTGCTGTTTGAGTGCCACATTTCTTTCACAACTAACTAATTTTAAAGGTGAGTTTAGAGTTTGAGAGGGGATGTATATGGTAAATTAAGAAATGAATAATAGAAAAGCAATTCTTTTTGTTGAAGTTGTGTTTATTATTTTCTGTTTTGGGAGAAATTTAAATGTGAGGAACATGTAAAATAATATGGACTATGTTTTCACGATAAATTAAGGTGTACTGGAAAAAAAAAGAATAGTTTAAGGGTTTGAGGTTGGACTCAGTAATGCAAATACATTCAGCATCACTAAGGCTGGTTGCCCTTGCTGGAATGTAGGCAGCCACCCAGGTTACACATGGTGGTGGTCTGAAAAAGCAGTTTGGACATGTGCATTTAAGAAAATCAAAAAAGTGGTTTCATAATGTGTCAGTCTGTAAAAGTGATTTTCACTTGCCAAAAAAAAAAGAGCAGTAAGTGTGCTTTCAAATTGGCAAAGAAATTTCGTTTTGGGACTAATGTGAAAACATGACTCTGTGTGCAAAGAGGAATTATAGGCAGAGATTTATTGCGTTTTTTTCTGGTGATTTCACAGTTGCATTAGTAGGAAAAAGGGGGAGCGATTTTTTGGGGGAAGAAGCAGACTCTTAGCACACACCCATCTGCTTGCCATGTATAATCATGCACAGTATTTACAAGCGAGTGGGGTTTTCAGGTTTCAGTCTGTAATGCAAATACATTCAGCATCACTAAGGCTGGTTGCCCTTGCTGGAGTGTAGGCAGGCACCCAGGTTACACATGGTGGTGGTCTGAAAAAGAAGTTTGGACATGTGCATTTAAGAAAATCAAAAAAGTGGTTTAATAATGTGTCAGTCTGTAAAAGTGAATTTCACTTGCCAAAAAAAAAAGAGCAGTAAGTGTGCTTTGAAATTGACAAAGAAATTTTGTTTTGGGACTAATGTGAAAACATGACTCTGTGTGCAAAGAGGAATTATAGGCAGAGATTTATTGCGTTTTTTTCTGGTGATTTCACAGTTGCATTAGTAGGAAAAAGGGGGAGCGATTTTTTGGGGGAAGAAGCAGACTCTTAGCACACACCCATCTGCTTGCCATGTATAATCATGCACAGTATTTACAAGCGAGTGGGGTTTTCAGGTTTCAGTCTGTAATGCAAATACATTCAGCATCACTAAGGCTGGTTGCCCTTGCTGGAGTGTAGGCAGCCACCCAGGTTACACATGGTGGTGGTCTGAAAAAGCAGTTTGGACATGTGCATTTAAGAAAATCAAAAAAGTGGTTTTATAATGTGTCAGTCTGTAAAAGTGATTTTCACTTGCCAAAAAAAAAAAGAGCAGTAAGTGTGCTTTCAAATTGGCAAAGAAATTTCGTTTTAGGACTAATGTGAAAACATGACTCTGTGTGCAAAGAGGAATTATAGGCAGAGATTTATTGCGTTTTTTTCTGGTGATTTCACAGTTGCATTAGTAGGAAAAAGGGGGAGCGATTTTTTGGGGGAAGAAGCAGACTCTTAGCACACACCCATCTGCTTGCCATGTATAATCATGCACAGTATTTACAAGCGAGTGGGGTTTTCAGGTTTCAGTCTGTAATGCAAATACATTCAGCATCACTAAGGCTGGTTGCCCTTGCTGGAGTGTAGGCAGGCACCCAGGTTACACATGGTGGTGGTCTGAAAAAGAAGTTTGGACATGTGCATTTAAGAAAATCAAAAAAGTGGTTTAATAATGTGTCAGTCTGTAAAAGTGATTTTCACTTGCCCAAAAAAAAGAGCAGTAAGTGTGCTTTCAAATTGGCAAAGAAATTTCGTTTTGGGACTAATGTGAAAACATGACTCTGTGTGCAAAGAGGAATTATAGGCAGAGATTTATTGCGTATTTTTCTGATGATTTCACAGTTGCATTAGTAGGAAAAAGGGGGAGCGATTTTTTGGGGGAAGAAGCAGACTCTTAGCACACACCCATCTGCTTGCCATATATAATCATGCACAGTATTTACAAGCGAGTGGGGTTTTCAGGTTTCAGTCTGTAATGCAAATACATTCAGCATCACTAAGGCTGGTTGCCCTTGCTGGAGTGTAGGCAGGCACCCAGGTTACACATGGTGGTGGTCTGAAAAGGAAGTTTGGACATGTGCATTTAAGAAAATCAAAAAAGTGGTTTAATAATGTGTCAGTCTGTAAAAGTGATTTTCACTTGCCCAAAAAAAAAGAGCAGTAAGTGTGCTTTCAAATTGGCAAAGAAATTTCGTTTTGGGACTAATGTGAAAACATGACTCTGTGTGCAAAGAGGAATTATAGGCAGAGATTTATTGCATTTTTTTCTGGTGATTTCACAGTTGCATAAGTAGGAAAAAGGGGGAGCGATTTTTTGGGGGAAGAAGCAGACTCTTAGCACACACCCATCTGCTTGCCATGTATAATCATGCACAGTATTTACAAGCGAGTGGGGTTTTCAGGTTTCAGTCTGTAATGGAAATACATTCAGCATCACTAAGGCTGGTTGCCCTTGCTGGAGTGTAGGCAGGCACCCAGGTTACACATGGTGGTGGTCTGAAAAAGAAGTTTGGACATGTGCATTTAAGAAAATCAAAAAAGTGGTTTAATAATGTGTCAGTCTGTAAAAGTGATTTTCACTTGCCAAAAAAAAAAGAGCAGTAAGTGTGCTTTCAAATTGGCAAAGAAATTTCGTTTTGGGACTAATGTGAAAACATGACTCTGTGTGCAAAGAGGAATTATAGGCAGAGATTTATTGCGTTTTTTTCTGGTGATTTCACAGTTGCATTAGTAGGAAAAAGGGGGAGCGATTTTTTGGGGGAAGAAGCAGACTCTTAGCACACACCCATCTGCTTGCCATGTATAATCATGCACAGTATTTACAAGCGAGTGGGGTTTTCAGGTTTCAGTCTGTAATGCAAATACATTCAGCATCACTAAGGCTGGTTGCCCTTGCTGGAGTGTAGGCAGGCACCCAGGTTACACATGGTGGTGGTCTGAAAAAGAAGTTTGGACATGTGCATTTAAGAAAATCAAAAAAGTGGTTTAATAATGTGTCAGTCTGTAAAAGTGATTTTCACTTGCCCAAAAAAAAAGAGCAGTAAGTGTGCTTTCAAATTGGCAAAGAAATTTCGTTTTGGGACTAATGTGAAAACATGACTCTGTGTGCAAAGAGGAATTATAGGCAGAGATTTATTGCGTTTTTTTCTGGTGATTTCACAGTTGCATTAGTAGGAAAAAGGGGGAGCGATTTTTTGGGGGAAGAAGCAGACTCTTAGCACACACCCATCTGCTTGCCATGTATAATCATGCACAGTATTTACAAGCGAGTGGGGTTTTCAGGTTTCAGTCTGTAATGGAAATACATTCAGCATCACTAAGGCTGGTTGCCCTTGCTGGAGTGTAGGCAGGCACCCAGGTTACACATGGTGGTGGTCTGAAAAAGCAGTTTGGACATGTGCATTTAAGAAAATCAAAAAAGTGGTTTCATAATGTGTCAGTCTGTAAAAGTGATTTTCACTTGCCAAAAAAAAAAGAGCAGTAAGTGTGCTTTCAAATTGGCAAAGAAATTTCGTTTTGGGACTAATGTGAAAACATGACTCTGTGTGCAAAGAGGAATTATAGGCAGAGATTTATTGCGTTTTTTTCTGGTGATTTCACAGTTGCATTAGTAGGAAAAAGGGGGAGCGATTTTTGGGGGGAAGAAGCAGACTCTTAGCACACACCCATCTGCTTGCCATGTATAATCATGCACAGTATTTACAAGCGAGTGGGGTTTTCAGGTTTCAGTCTGTAATGGAAATACATTCAGCATCACTAAGGCTGGTTGCCCTTGCTGGAGTGTAGGCAGGCACCCAGGTTACACATGGTGGTGGTCTGAAAAAGAAGTTTGGACATGTGCATTTAAGAAAATCAAAAAAGTGGTTTAATAATGTGTAAGTCTGTAAAAGTGATTTTCACTTGCCAAAAAAAAAAGAGCAGTAAGTGTGCTTTCAAATTGGCAAAGAAATTTCGTTTTGGGACTAATGTGAAAACATGACTCTGTGTGCAAAGAGGAATTATAGGCAGAGATTTATTGCGTTTTTTTCTGGTGATTTCACAGTTGCATTAGTAGGAAAAAGGGGGAGCGATTTTTTGGGGGAAGAAGCAGACTCTTAGCACACACCCATCTGCTTGCCATGTATAATCATGCACAGTATTTACAAGCGAGTGGGGTTTTCAGGTTTCAGTCTGTAATGCAAATACATTCAGCATCACTAAGGCTGGTTGCCCTTGCTGGAGTGTAGGCAGGCACCCAGGTTACACATGGTGGTGGTCTGAAAAAGCAGTCTGGACATGTGCATTTAAGAAAATCAAAAAAGTGGTTTAATAATGTGTCAGTCTGTAAAAGTGATTTTCACTTGCCCCAAAAAAAAGAGCAGTAAGTGTGCTTTCAAATTGGCAAAGAAATTTCGTTTTGGGACTAATGTGAAAACATGACTCTGTGTGCAAAGAGGAATTATAGGCAGAGATTTATTGCGTTTTTTTCTGGTGATTTCACAGTTGCATTAGTAGGAAAAAGGGGGAGCGATTTTTTGAGGGAAGAAGCAGACTCTTAGCACACACCCATCTGCTTGCCATGTATAATCATGCACAGTATTTACAAGCGAGTGGGGTTTTCAGGTTTCAGTCTGTAATGCAAATACATTCAGCATCACTAAGGCTGGTTGCCCTTGCTGGAGTGTAGGCAGGCACCCAGGTTACACATGGTGGTGGTCTGAAAAAGAAGTTTGGACATGTGCATTTAAGAAAATCAAAAAAGTGGTTTAATAATGTGTCAGTCTGTAAAAGTGATTTTCACTTGCCAAAAAAAAAAGAGCAGTAAGTGTGCTTTCAAATTGGCAAAGACATTTCGTTTTGGGACTAATGTGAAAACATGACTCTGTGTGCAAAGAGAAATTATAGGCAGAGATTTATTGCGTTTTTTTCTGGTGATTTCACAGTTGCATTAGTAGGAAAAAGGGGGAGCGATTTTTTGGGGGAAGAAGCAGACTCTTAGCACACACCCATCTGCTTGCCCTGTATAATCATGCACAGTATTTACAAGCGAGTGGGGTTTTCAGGTTTCAGTCTGTAATGCAAATACATTCAGCATCACTAAGGCTGGTTGCCCTTGCTGGAGTGTAGCAGTCTGGACATGGGCTTTTTAAAAAATCTGAAAAGTGGTTTCATAATGTGTCAGTTTGTAAAAGTGATTTTCACTTGCCCAAAAAAAAGAGCAGTAAGTGTGCATTCAAATTGGCAAAGAAATTTCGTTTTGTGACTATTGTGAAAAGAAATGTAGTAATATATTTAAATAAAATAAAGGAATTTTTTTTTTAGTTTTTTTCAGGTATTGCTGAAGAGCAGTGAACAAAATTTAAGATGCCTACAAAATCCAGAGTTCAAAAAACGCTAAAAAAAAAACTATATTTGAAGACAACTAGAGGATCAAAGTTAGTAGAAGATGCTGATGTTGGGAGGAAGAAAAAATCTTCTGGTAAGCAAAAAAAAGATTTTCTAAGGAATATATTCAAAAAAAGGAAAAATGTACAAAATGTCTGTACAGGAAAGAATGATTTCAAACAAAAAGGACAAGAAAAAATTGAGAATTTAGTTAATACAAATATACCTTCTGCAACTAAAAAGTTAAACTTAAACAGAAAAACAGCGTTTAAAGAGATACGTAGAAAAATGTTTCAGAGAAGAGTTATGTCCAATTTGATAAAGGATGTGAAGAAATATAAGAAAAAGACAAAGTTTTATAAGAGAAAAAAAGAAATTGAAGCCAATGCAGCAAAGGCATTAGAATTAAAAAGGAAACTATTCATATTAATTTTGAATAGGATGCGTACATTAGACAAAATGGTTAATGTACTGAAATCACATAGCAAAAGGAAAAGAGTAGTGAACAGAACAAACTTTTGTAAAGTGTTTTTAGGAAAGTGGATGCATAGTTCAAGTAGTGAACCTTTTTTTAATGAAGAGAGCTATTTTCAAAGTAATAGTTTGCTGCATGCAGTTGACACCAGAGGTCGTTCATACGAAGTAAAAAATGGTTGCATAATGGAGAAGGAGATAATGGTTCCAAGAGATGAGGTACAAGTGATGGCAGATGAGGCAATGGGGAGACGTCCTAAAGCCCCAGTGTACACTTGGAATTGTAGTAGTATTTGCACTGTGCGTCAGGAATCTATTGACAAATTTCGAGAGTTTCTAAGAGAATATAGTAAAAAAAGTATAAAACAGAAGATTAAGGTGCTTCAAAGTCTGGATCCATGCAGAGTGAGAGAGAATACTGGTTTGCAGGGTCATTCTCTGGCTTGTCTATCTAGAAAAGTGTGCAATAGTGTTTTCCATCATTTTAGGATGCTGGCTGTTCATCATACTGAAATGAGAAAGTTTGTGAGACGGTTGTATTTTGCCAAAAGTCCAGCAATAAAGTTAAATGAATTGAATAGGGCTCTGTTCCGAGGAACGGTATCAGATGTAGAGAAGGTTGTTGATGAAATTCAGTTTTGTTACTTTGGTCCTGAACAAAACAGTGCAGAGAAGGACACAGTAAATGAGGAAGAAGTGGAAGAGAATGTAGAACCCTCTGTAAGTAACACATTTAATGATCACATAACAAAATTTGCAATAGTCTCTAATGAAAGACCAAATTTTACTTGTATTTGTTGCCGCAGAACTCATTATAGAAAACAAACTAGGAATGTTGATCTCTACAGAAAGAGTGAAAATGAAGATAATTATAAGTGGAAGGATTTTGCCACATATATATTTCTAGAAAATTGTTTTGAATTGGGTGAAGATCAGCGTATTTGTAAATACTGTTACAACAAGTTAGAGGAAAATAGAATGCCGACCAGAGCTGTACATAATAATTTAGAATTGGATGCTATTCCTGCTGAACTTTCTGAATTAAATACATATGAGTCTATACTCATTCAATGTGTTCATCTGTTCCAGACCATAGTACGTATGGAGCCCAAAACTGGTAAATTACCTCCTTCAGATTTACTGAGAGGTTTAAAAGGTAGAGTGGTGTATTTGCCCTTGGATTTGAAAAAAAATATGGAAACTATTGATGCGGATACTTTGGAAACTGAACCATTAGTTATTCTGGTTAATGGTGTACCTACAAAGAATAAGAAGATTTGGCAGGAGCTGGTAGATGTGCGGAAAGTACAAAGAGCAAATTTGTATTTGAAAAAAAATAACAAATGGTATGAATCAATTTATATAGAAGAAGAAGAAGAAGAAGATTTACAAGAAGACACAGAAACACCAACTGGACAAATTGAAAAAGTGGACAAGTCAAAGGAAGAAGAAATTTATGAACATTTTAGCATACATCCTCTTCATTCAAAAGAAGTTATGGGAGACAATATTGATCTCTTTCAGATGAAGAAAGCAAAAGGAACTCCCGTGAGTGTATGGGAGGAGAGCTTGGAAGCTCGATGTTTTCCCCAGCTGTTTCCTAAAGGAAAAGGAGGACGATACGATGAACGTCCAGAACAGATTCCAGCTTCTGAGTATCGGACTACAAGACTATATGCTGAAGATCCCAGATTTCGACAAAGTATTCCTTATTTGTTCCATCTTTTATTTGAAAGCGACTTGTCTGCACTGTCTTATGCAGTAAATCACATTTTAAAAAGTGGAGTACATTTACAAAATGTGTCTGCTAAGGATTTTATGGAGAAAGTGCAGCACCGAGATGATCATTTGGAAACACAACTGATCAATCTGATGGCTTGTCAGCGTGGGACAAATGAATATTGGTACCGACGCCATGGTGAACTAAAATGCATGTTACGGAATTTAGGAACACCAACATGGTTCCTTACCCTAAGCTGTGCCGAGTACGCTTGGGATGATTTACTGGATTTTCTACGAGAGGCCAATTCAAACATTAAAAACATCGAATACAAGACAGCAGGAGAACTGTGCTCATTGGATCCGGTTAATGTTTGCAGATATTTCAATCATAGATTTGAGGCTATGATGTCCTTCATCTGCAATAAAAAAAATACACCTCTTGGAGAAGTAGTGGATTTCTTTTGGAGAAAAGAGTACCAGGCAAGAGGTGCTCCTCATATTCATATGCTGTTGTGGATCAAGGATGCCCCAAAGTTTGGAACAGATACTGATGAAGCAGTGTTATCTTACATTGAAGAATATGCAACATGTGCTATACCAAAAAGCACAGAAGAGAACAAGTTAAAGGAGCAAGTTTTACGTTTCCAAAGTCATCGGTGTGGAAAATACTGTCGACGGAAATACAAGAGCAAAGAAAAATACTACACTAAATGTCGATTTGGATTTCCTAGACCTGTTCTTTCAAATGGAAGAGTAAACAGTTTTATGTCAGCTGTGAGACATACTATCACAAGAAAATCACCTAAGAATACCTACAACCTTAAAAGAAAAGAAGAATCAAAAAATATAAATGACTACACCCCAGTCATTTTATCCATGTGGAACGCTAACATGGATATACAGTATGTTGCTGACAATTCCATTGCTGTTGCTCGATATGTAACGTCTTACATTACGAAATCAGAAAAAACAGAATTGAAGGAAATGTGGGAAGAGATTTCTCACGAGAAGACTGTCAGTAAGAAGCTGTACAGTTTCAGTTTGAAGATGTTATCGCATCGAGAAATTGGATCCTACGAATGTTCAGATAGGTTATCTTCTGCAAGTCTCTACTCGAAGTCAAGAAGAATAATTTGGGCAAGTTTAGGCCTTGCAGCAATGAGAAATCGGGTACTGAAATCTGTAGGAGAAATTGAATATTTGGCCGAGAATGACCCAGAAAGTACAGATATTTTGAAATCAAACATGTTGGACACTTATTATCCCAAGAGAAGTCATCATCTGGAGAACATGTGTCTCTATGAAGTGTTGCAGAACTACATTTATACACGGAAAGCTGCAGAAGACATCAACAATGGAAAATATAAAGTCGTTGGTGAAGAAGGATGTTTGGTGAAGCAAACAAAAGGAAGTTTGATAAATCACCGGAAGCTGAGTTGTGACACTACTGACAAGAAGGAATTTTACTACTTGGCTCTTTTACAGTTGTTTAAACCATGGCGTACAGAGGATGAACTACTGGGAGAATTTCAAAGCTATGAAGATTCTTTTAATGCTTGCAAAGACAGCATACAATGCAGTACATTCTCAACTTATCTGCAAATGTTAAATGAAGAAATAGAACAGGAAACTACAATTGCAGCAGAAATAGCTAGAGATAGTTCTCAGGACAGCCAAAGTTCAGGAACACTCAGTCAAGATCCCCTAGGACAACCAATCGTTGAAAATGAAGCATCAATAGCCATGAATGAAGTGGAAACGGCTATGAATCAAGCTCAAGAAGAATTTATAGACTTAGAAAATTTGGAAAGACAACTGAATCAAGAGCAGCAACAAATTTATGAAGAGATCAAAAACAAAATTGATCACGGATTTCTACATGAAAAAAAAGAGTGCTCATGCACATCATTTCATCCAATCAGGATGTATGTAAGCGGACAAGCTGGAACTGGAAAAAGTTTCCTAATAAAAGTCATCAGAAGCTACCTAAAGCAAAAAACGGATTCTACTTTGTCTTGTGTGGTTACTGCTCCAACTGGGTTAGCAGCATATAACATAAAAGGAATCACTTTACATCGTTTGCTAATGTTACCAGTGGAGCATGAGAACAAAATACAATTCAACAAGCTAACTGGAGAAGCATCCTTGGAAGTTTCAAGAGTATTGAAGAAGATGCAAGTTCTCATTATTGATGAGGTGAGCATGGTATCAAACTTAATGCTTGCCTTTGTGCATTTAAGAATGCAGCAAATTTTGAAGACAGACTATGACATGTTATTTGGTGGAAAACACGTCATAGTTTTTGGAGATCTTTTGCAACTTACTCCAGTTAAAGGACAACCAGTGTTTAATACTGTCACACATGAAGACACGAAGAAGTCATTGGGAAGCATCGGAAATACAAATATTTGGTCCTTCTTTGAGTACAAGGAACTTACTACTAATATGAGGCAAGCAAACGATGAAGAATATGGAAGTATTCTGAAAGATATCAGGATTGGACTACTCACAGAAGTTGGCAAAAAAGCATTACAGAGTCGGCTGCTACATAATTTATTTCCAAAGGAAGAAATAGTTGCAGAGAAGATATACAAGAACATTGCAGAAAACAAAAGTGTCATCTGCTCAATGCCAACTCTACGTGAATGCTCAATATTCAATGAGGAGCTTTTGAAATTGGAAAAGGAAGAGATCAGGAAATTGGAAGCAGTGGACAAAATTGAGGATGGAAGAATTACTGTCACAGTAACAGGCAAAATGAAAAATAAATTGGACTCACTAGAGAAGAACATCTCCAAAACAGCTGGATTAGAAAAAAATCTATATGTTTGCATGAACTGTAGAGTATTTTTAAGAAGAAATTTGGATGTTGAAAAAGGTTTAGTTAATGGAGCTATGGGAAGAGTTGTGGGTTTTATTAATTATCAGAAAAAAGAAGGAATTGAATGTTTAAAAATAAAATTTGATCAGATAGAAGAAGTTAAAGATATTTGTCGTTGTACAGTTCGTTTCATGCTTGTGAAAGACTTATATGTACGTAGGAAGCAGTTTCCGTTTTCTCTAGCATATGCTGTAACTATTCACAAGTCTCAAGGATTGACTGTAGATTGTGCATTTGTGAACATTGGTTCAACTGTGTTCAAAGAAGGTATGGCATATGTTGCTTTGTCACGAGTGAAAACATTATCAGGTTTATTCATGATAGACTTTGATGACTCAAAAGTTAGTGCTGATACAAACTGTGTAAAGGAGTATAATAGATTAAGAAGAAACTATGCTCCTCATTTAGGTCAGTATCCTGTGTTAGAGAAATGTGTAGTTTCTCGTAAAAGAAAAAATTAGAATATCTGTAATGAAGATGTAGAGAAGAGGAAAAAAAAGAGGAGTGATGTAATTGTAAGCAAAAAGAAAAAGGAAAATGAAGAACAGGTTGTAGGATGTCATTTTGAAAATAGCTCTGGTGTCAACTGCTACGCAAATGTAGTGCTGAATGTTGCATTTTATCTGGAAAGTTTGCAAGAGCAGATAATAGTAAATCAGGGAAAAAGATTCTGTTCAGAGCTGAGTCTTCTTTTTCAAAAGCTAAGTAAAGATAAAACTCAAATAGAAAGTGCTACTGAAATTAGAAAACTTTTAGATGTATGTTCAGGACGAACACAGTTTTCTCAAAATGTACAGCAAGACGCACAGGAATTCTTGATGTATTTTCTTCAGGTAGTGGAAGAAGAAGGAGTTCCCATTGAAATTTTTTTTGGTCTCTCTTATAAATGGGAACATAGTTGTGAAAATTGTTATAATATATGTGGCTCTAATGTTGATAATGAAAGGTTTATTTATTTGACATTGCCAGAGAGTAAAACAGTTACTTTTGCAAAATTAGTTAAAGATGCTAATCATAGCATGAAATGTGGTGAGTGTAAATCTGACATGTTTTCAACATTAATTTTAAAGGAATACGGACAGTATGTAATTTTAATGATGCAACGATGTAGAGCTGATGGTTCAAAATTGGATACTTTAATAAAGAAGTTTACAGGACAGCAATTATCAATTTCAGGAAAAACTTTTGTAACTGTTGCAATAATTTTCCATGATGGACCTACTGTTACTTCTGGACATTACACAGTTTATCTTAAATGTGAAAAAGGTTGGACACTGTGTAATGATTCCCAATTGATTTTCAAACAACGTTTGCCTTTTGATTTACCAAATTCCTATCTAATCTTCCTGAAACCTAAATTTTAGACAGATTTGGCAAGATCTGGACAAAATAATTTTACCATTTTACTGGATTACCATTGCAATTTTGTAGAAAAAGATTTTTTAAATTATCATTTGGCCTAATGGAAAGATAACCAATTGTAATGTGGACTTTTTTAATTTTTAATGAAACTTTGAAAAACCAATAATTTAGAGATAATCGGTAACATCTGCACAATTTAAATTTTGGAATGTTATTGGACTGCCATTGGAAATTTTTTCAAAAATGATTTAAAAAATTACTATTTGGCCATGCGGAAAAGTAACCAATTCTATTGTGGACTTAATAAATTATTCAAAAAATTTTCGTGAAACAAAATGTTCCTGAGAATCGGTGAGATCTGGACAAATTAAACTTTAGAATTTTATTGGATTACTGTTGGAAATTTATTCCCCAAAAAATTTTAAAATTACTATTTGGCCTAAAGGAAATGGAATCAGATGTATTGTGGAGTTATTTGAGATATAATATTGTGATTATACTTCTGAAACAAACATATCAGACGGTATTTTAAAGAAATAACTATTGGTATTAGATGATATTTTTTTAGAATATTATGCATTTCTATAATGTTAAGTTTAAGTAAAAAGAGATTCTGGGCTTTTTTATTACAATCTTTGTGATTGTTATTTTTTTTTGCCCGCTGTAAAATGATGAATGCAATTGCTTTCACAATTTATAGTGAAATGCAATATATTCTGAAAACAGCAAAAATAAGGCAAAAATATTTTTTTGAAAAAAATGTAAATATGTGTACTGTATTATAAAATGTTTTAAAAATATTAATACTTTTTTCTTTTTTTTCAGATTGATATAGAAAATTTTCGAAAACTAGAACCATTTTTAAAGCTATTTTTTAAAACAACAAATGAATAAATATTTTTTTGAGTGAGTATGGTAAGTCAATAATAATAATTGTAGTCTCTCAAGGACCTTGTAATGTGATAATTGATTTTTAGTGTTTTTTAAAAAAAAAAAAAAAAAAGTACGCGCACCGTACGCGTACGGTAAAAAAAAAAAAAAAAAAGTTTTTAAAAACATGTAAAAAAAAGATGAAAGATAAGGTTGGCTCTTAAAAGAACCGTTGTGTTCATGCAGGGACAGAGGAAAGAAAGCATGGGAAAATTATTCAAAGCGACAAATGTGCTGATCTATTTTGTTGTTCACTAGGGAAACACTGGTCTCCCTATGGCAAATTAGATCTTGACAAAAGGTGCATCGAATATCAACCCTTCGAAATCGAGGGTTCATTTCCAGAGGGCCAGCAAAAGGAGATTCTCCCCCCACAGATGAAGGGCTCACCTGACCTGCAGAAGAAGGAGTCAGCTCTGCAGATGATGGTCCAGGCTGAGCTGCTGTGGATGTACTTGCTTGTCTTTCTGAAGAGTTACCTCCAAAAAGATGACCATGTGTCCTTCTGTGTACATCCTGGAGGTGTCTCTTCATGGTATGATTCCCAAAGGAATACTTCCTGTCAGGATTACCTCTAGAAAGTACACGCTTACACAGCTTGCAAGTTACTAAGGGTGCATTCACCTTTTGCTGGCCTTCAGGAAAAGTAAAATAATCCCATACATAAGAGGGCTTTTGTTTCCTCGCTCTCTGCCTCAAGACAGTGCTGCTAGTGCTAGCCTCACTCTCAGAAGAGCTCTGCTGTTCTGCCATCGTATCACAAAGACAACCCAGCTCCTTCTCCTAAGTGATCACAAGCAGAAATGAGGGGAATGGGTGTGGTGTAGGAGAGTTCTAGAACTGAAAGTAGTTTCAACCAATCAAAAGTTGTGTTTCATGATCACATGACCTACCGTACGCTTACGGTACGCTTACGGCAAAAGTGCGCATGCGCGTAAAAAAGACACGCGCTTGCGCGCATGCGCATAACAGTCACTCCCCGACACTTCCGCGTAACGTGCGCGTGTAGCGTACACGCGTACGCGTCCCACGCGGAGTACGCGCGGCTACGCAAATTGCGTAACTATACGCATGCAGCGTAGGGAAATTACGGGCGTTGCGTAAACCGTACGCTTACCGTAAGCTTAATGTACGCGTACTAAAAAAATAATAAAAAAAATAGAAAAAAAGTACTGCTAATAAATTTTACATGTTTATTTTAAAAAATATATTAAAAAAAACATATTAAAGAATTTTAAAAATTTAATCATAGTCTTTATAAAAGGTAAGAAAATTAAAATAAAAATATGTTAAAAAAAATAGAAGAAAAAAAAAAAATTAGCATTTAAAAAACCTTGCAAATTCACTGAAAAAACCATGGGTTTCACACACGTTATAGTTAGGACTTAGCATTTAAAAAACCTTAGAAATTCAGTGAAAAAACCATAGGTTTCACACACGTTATAGTTAGGAATTAGCATTTAAAAAACCTTAGAAATTCAGTGAAAAAAACCATAGGTTTCACACATGTTATAGTTAGCTGGACATTTTACTCGTAAAAAACCATTGAAATTGCCCCGTTATAGTTAGTTCAGCTAACTATAACTCACGCGCCCGCAATGCACTGCTGATGACGTCACATATTACATCACTCATGACATGGTCAGTGACATCACTCATGACATCACTGATGACATCTCAAATGACATCACTGATGACATCATCCAGTGAATGTGTGTTTTTCTGAAAATTAAATATGTTTTATATATGTATATCTCAAGGTCTATGAAAGAATAAATGGGTATATTACTGTCTAAATGGATGATTTCTTATTGAAAAATTGATTGTGTAACTGACTGATTAAGTGTATCATAGTGAATACATGGCTTAGTGAGTAATGTTTAAATATATAAATATCTGTATCAGTCTCTCACTTTGTGTATAAGTGGCTGCATGGGTTGGTGAGTATCTACATGGGTGTCTATATAGGATATTAGTTGGTTTTTTGAGTATCAGTCTGAGTGTCTGCATGGTTCGGTGGGGGGTATTACGTAGTGCATAGGTGCATGAATGATTGACTCACTGTTTGTATGTGTTGATCAGAGCATGTGTGCAGGACTGCATGGGTGGATGAGTGTGTGTATGGGTGTGTTAGTGAGTGAATGACTGTCTCAATAGTGTCTTTATGAGTAACTACATATGTTTTAAACTAGTATATGTGACTATTGGTGTAAATAAGTGAGTATATGTGAGAGTGAGACATTGGAAAAGTTCCTGTATGAATAAGTATGTGTTTCTATAAGTGATTGTTTAAAAGACTAAGTATGTGTAAGTTTCCGTAGAAGTAAGTGTGGTGGTGTGTGAATAACTGTATATGCAAGTAAATGTATGTTTTATTCTTTATTAGCATGGGTGACTATGTGTGTGAGTAGCTCTATGGATAAGTGGCATTGTGTAACAGGATGTATAGGTGTATGAGTACATATGATAAGTGAGTACATGTATGAGTGACTGTATTGAACTGTTGGTGAATGAATGGATGTGTATGTGGATCTTAGAATTACTGAAGAGGTTGTTGTAACTGTTATTGGTATGTCCATTCTTTTGTAAATTTTAGTCTCTATTTTTGTATGTGTGTATCAAAGGTTATATTAGGGTGAGAGGAGGTCTGCCACTCTATCACAAGGATGATGTCATCAGTGATGTCATTTGAGATGTCATCAGTGATGTCATGAGTGATGTCACTGACCATGTCATGAGTGATGTAATATGTGACGTCATCAGCAGTGCATTGCGGGCGCGCGAGTTATAGTTAGCTGAACTAACTATAACGGGGCAATTTCAATGGTTTTTTACGAGTAAAATGTCCAGCTAACTATAACATGTGTGAAACCTATGGTTTTTTTCACTGAATTTCTAAGGTTTTTTAAATGCTAATTCCTAACTATAACGTGTGTGAAACCTATGGTTTTTTCACTGAATATATATATATATATATATATATCCATCAACAAACAAAGTACCTAGCTTGGAGAGCCACCACCCGTCGTCACCTAGCTAGGTCCTCACGGCAATCCTGCATCGTGATCCCCAGACGTGCAGCATTTGAAGCACCAACAAATCCCTACGCGTTTCAAGCATCTCTGCGCCCTTGCTCACGATTGCTGGCGAAGGTGATTAAAGCATATCACTACACCTGGCTCACTTATTTATCCTCCCTTGTGGGCGTGTCAAAACATAATGCATGCTGGTCAGGTGAGTTTTTTGAAAGTTCTCTTTATTTCCATTGATCGCCACAATCACTTTAAAATAATTACCCCAGTGGGTTGCTGTCATGTTAGGGGTTCACTTGCTGGACTGGAATGTCCCTGAAGACGTGACAACGCTCCGATAAAGCGCCAACTGAATAGCTGCGCCCGGATCCGCTCATCCGCAGGAGGGCTCCCCGCGACCCAGGTAAGGCCGCAAAATTGTCCATCAACAAACAAAGTACCTAGCTTGGAGAGCCACCACCCGTCGTCACCTAGCTAGGTCCTCATGGCAATCCTGCATCGTGATCCCCAGACGTGCAGCATTTGAAGCACCAACAAATCCCTACGCGTTTCAAGCGTCTCTGCGCCCTTGCTCACGGGTGCTGGCGAAGGTGATTAAAGCATATCACGACACCTGGCTCACTTATTTATCCTCCCTTGTGGGCGTGTCAAAACATAATGCATGCTGGTCAGGTGAGTTTTTTGAAAGTTCTCTTTATTTCCATTGATCGCCACAATCACTTTAAAATAATTACCCCAGTGGGTTGCTGTCATGTTAGGGGTTCACTTGCTGGACTGGAATGTCCCTGAAGACGTGACAACGCCCTGATAAAGCGCCACCTGAATAGCTGCGCCCGGATCCGCTCATCCGCAGGAGGGCTCCCCGCGACCCAGGTAAGGCCGCAAAATTGTCCATCAACAAACAAAGTACCTAGCTTGGAGAGCCACCACCCGTCGTCACCTAGCTAGGTCCTCACGGCAATCCTGCATCGTGATCCCCAGACATGCAGCATTTGAAGCACCAACAAATCCCTACGTGTTTCAAGCGTCTCTGCGCCCTTGCTCACGGGTGCTGGCGAAGGTGATTAAAGCATATCACGACACCTGGCTCACTTATTTATCCTCCCTTGTGGGCGTGTCAAAACATAATGCATGCTGTTCAGGTGAGTTTTTTGAAAGTTCTCTTTATTTCCATTGATCGCCACAATCACTTTAAAATAATTACCCCAGTGGGTTGCTGTCATGTTAGGGGTTCACTTGCTGGACTGGAATGTCCCTGAAGACGTGACAACGCTCCGATAAAGCGCCAACTGAATAGCTGCGCCCGGATCCGCTCATCCGCAGGAGGGCTCCCCGCGACCCAGGTAAGGCCGCAAAATTGTCCATCAACAAACAAAGTACCTAGCTTGGAGAGCCACCACCCGTCATCACCTAGCTAGGTCCTCACGGCAATCCTGCATCGTGATCCCCAGACGTGCAGCATTTGAAGCACCAACAAATCCCTACGCGTTTCAAGCGTCTCTGCGCCCTTGCTCACGGGTGCTGGCGAAGGTGATTAAAGCATATCACGACACCTGGCTCACTTATTTATCCTCCCTTGTGGGCGTGTCAAAACATAATGCATGCTGGTCAGGTGAGTTTTTTGAAAGTTCTCTTTATTTCCATTGATCGCCACAATCACTTTAAAATAATTACCCCAGTGGGTTGCTGTCATGTTAGGGGTTCACTTGCTGGACTGGAATGTCCCTGAAGACGTGACAACGCTCCGATAAAGCGCCAACTGAATAGCTGCGCCCGGATCCGCTCATCCGCAGGAGGGCTCCCCGCGACCCAGGTAAGGCCGCAAAATTGTCCATCAACAAACAGAGTACCTAGCTTGGAGAGCCACCACCCGTCGTCACCTAGCTAGGTCCTCACGGCAATCCTGCATCGTTATCCCCAGACGTGCAGCATTTGAAGCACCAACAAATCCCTACGCGTTTCAAGCGTCTCTGCGCCCTTGCTCACGGGTGCTGGCGAAGGTGATTAAAGCATATCACGACACCTGGCTCACTTATTTATCCTCCCTTGTGGGCGTGTCAAAACATAATGCATGCTGGTCAGGTGAGTTTTTTGAAAGTTCTCTTTATTTCCATTGATCGCCACAATCACTTTAAAAAAATTACCCCAGTGGGTTGCTGTCATGTTAGGGGTTCACTTGCTGGACTGGAATGTCCCTGAAGACGTGACAACGCTCCGATAAAGCGCCAACTGAATAGCTGCGCCCGGATCCGCTCATCCGCAGGAGGGCTCCCCGCGACCCAGGTAAGGCCGCAAAATAAATAAATAAATAAAACGAATTTCATTGCGTGCGCTGCACCGCCAAATGGCGATGTAGCGCGTGCAAAGACATTTGTTTTATTTATTTAATTCTTTACATTACTCCGGTCGGCCATGAGCTGGAGTTCACTACCCCCCACCCTGCCCCTCTCGCGCCCCGGCCAACCACCCGCAGCACTCCCTCGAGGAGCTGCTACTGATATATATATATATATATATATATATATATTACCTACTGGCGGTCGCCAGTAGGTAGTTATAGTTAGGACCCCTTTTCCATAGGAAAACCTCAACATTCTATTTTGAATAACTTTGGCGCCGGTCGATGAATCCTCGCAAATTTCTCAAAATAGGTGGGGCGCTACGCTCCGCTCCTACCCTGAAAGTCTCGGGGGGATCCGTCAAGCGGGGGCTGAGATAAAAGGGGGGTCCCAAAACGCGTTTTCCCCATGCATTTTTCCATAGGACCTTTAGAACTAGCTACAGCCCGAACGGCTGAACAGAATTACTCGAAATTTGGCAGAGAGGTAGTCCCTAGGTCAAGGAAGTGCCTTTTGTAGGTTTGGTGTAAATCTGTTCAGTAGATTCTGAGAAAATAGCCTTTAAATCAATATATATATCTGAGCCCGCTTACGGTACGCTTACCGTACGCTTACCGTAAGCGTACGGTGGCGTGCGCGAGCGCGATTCTGATTGGCTCTTAGATCTTAGTAAACATTCGAATCGGCCGAAACCAGGAAGCGGCGGCCGCCATTTTGTGTATTTCACTCAGAAAAAAAAGAGTGAAAACAAGAAAAGGGGGCAATGAGGAGAGTTACAGACCCCCTTACATTTGTGAGGGGGTCAAAGAAGGACTGTAAAGTACAAAGAAAACATTTCTTGATTTTAAAAAAAATCACGGGGTACGCGTACGGTAAGCTTACGGTAAGCGTACGGTAGAAAAAAAAAAAAAAAAAATGAAAATCAGATTTAAGTGTTTAGATATTAGGGGGCTCTAAAAAGAGCCGTTGTGTTTATGAAATGATTTTTTAGTGGTACCTACAAGTAAGTACCGATGCAGAGTCTAAGGTTCAAGAGGAAGACTCTGTTCCCTTCATCATTGAAGTGCACACCATCTCCTCTATAAATGTCTTGCATGTCATAACGCAAGTTGTTGTGGTAAATGGCACCCATACCATAGTCACGGAGGAAAGCAGAAACAGATTTGTTGACGTGCTTTCTTGCTTTGTCATCGCACCGCGTGCCCACCGTGCGTGCACGGCACTAACTGCGTAAAGTGGGCGCGCGGTGCGCGAAGCGCACCGCGTGCTCACTGTGCGCGCACGGTGCGCGAAGCGCACCGTGCGCGCACGGAACGAACTGCGTTAAGTGGGCGCGCACGCCACGAATGGCGTAAAGTAACTTAGCATTTAAAAAACCGTACAAATTCACTGAAAAAACCATAGGTTTCACACACGTTATAGTTAGGAATTAGCATTTAAAAAACCTTGCAAATTCACTGAAAAAACCATAGGTTTCACACATGTTATAGTTAGCGGAAATTTTACTGATAAAAAACCAATGAAATTCCCCCGTTATAGTTAGTGCAGGCAACTATAACTCACGCGACCGCAATCTTCTGCTGATGACATATGTGTCTTTATGAAAAAAAAATATTTGTAATATATGTATAGCTAAAAATGTATGGAAGAAGACATGGGCAAATAAGTGTCTAAATACAGTATTAGCATCAGCAGAAGATTGCGGTCGCGTGAGTTATAGTTGCCTGCACTAACTATAACGGGGGAATTTCATTGGTTTTTTATCAGTAAAATTTCCGCTAACTATAACATGTGTGAAACCTATGGTTTTTTCAGTGAATATATATATATATATATATATATTACCTACTGGCGGTCGCCAGTAGGTAGTTATCGTTAGGATCTCGTTTCTATTCAAAAAGAGTTTTTTCTTTTGCCAATATCTTTGGCGCCATTTGACGAATGTTCGTGAAATTTTTCAAAACTAGTGGTTCACTCAGGTCAGCTCTTGTCTTGAAAGTTTTGGGGGGATTCCCCGAGTGGGGGCCGAAAAAAAGGGGGGGTCCCAAAAAGTTTTTCTCAATGCTAATTTCCATAGGAAACTTTAGACAAAGCTACAGCCCGAACTGCTCAACAGAATTACACCAAATTTGGCAAAAAGTTAGGACTTGGTTCAGAAAGGTGTATTTCCTGAGAAATTCAAAAAGAAAAAAATATTAATATCTGGTGACCGAGGATGATTCGCGAGCCCTCCCAACCACAAGCTTCATTCTGATTGGCTGCCAACACTCCGATCCAAGAAGTGTTGGCAGCCATCTTGTGACTCAGTAACGAGTCAGAAGAAAAAAGGTGAAAAAAGGATAAAAAATAAGAAAAGGGGGCAGAGTAGATACACCCTGACCCCCTAGGCCTGCCCAGTGGGTCCCACATGGACCCCCAGGGCCAAAAAAAGCATTTTGTAAAAAATATTTTCATCCGGATTCGAGCTGGTTGAGCGAATCTGGCCAGAAATTCTTTTTAAATGAAGTGCGCGCATCGTTTGTTTGAGCCCCCAGGTGGGCCAGGCCCCAGGGGCAATGTGCAATATATATGCAGGGGCTGCATGGGCCCCCACAGCCCAGAGGACCACCACCTCCCTGGGCTTTATTTATTATGTGCGAGGGCACGCAGCCCCCCCGCAGCCCCAGGTACTGCCACCTCCTGGGGCTATTTTAATTATGGGCGGGGGGCCTCGCGGGCTCCCTCAAGCCCCTGGGGACTGCCACCTCCCAGGGGCTTTCTTCATTATTGGTTGGGGGGGCCTCACGAGCCTCCAAGCCCCGGGGACCACCACCTCACTGGGGCTTTCAATAATTATAGGTGGGGGCCTCATGGGCCGCCCTGGGGAGGTCCCCGGGGCTTTCATTATTTATGGGCGGGGGGCCTCACATGCCTCAGGGGCCCCCAAGCCCTGGAGACTGCCACCTCCCAGGGGTTTGCTTCATTAATGGGCAGGGGGCCTCATGGGCCCCCCAAGCCGCGGGGATCGCCACTTCCCCGGGGCTACTTTACAAAACTGTTTGTGGGGGGCTTGAGCCCCCCACACTGCCCCGGGGACCACCACCTCCCGGGGCACTAATTATGGCCCTGGGGACCACCACCTCCCAAGGGCTTTAAACTTGCTGGAGGGGGGCTGCAGCAATGTCCTGAGCTGCCCACCCCAGGACATTGCAGTTTGCAGTGAGAGGGCGGGAAGCAAAGCAGTATTGCTTTTGGACAAGGGGAGCTGCATGTCAGCAGCTCCCCTTGTCCAATAGCAATGCCGCCTCCCGCAGGACGCAGGGAGCCAGCTGGGACAATGGGAGTATTGGTTCAACCGAGTCACAAGATGGCTGCCAACACTTCCTGGTTTGAAGTGTTGGCTGCAAATCAGATCTCAGGCACAAGATCAGGAGGTTTCGCGGATCCACCGCGGCCACAGTTGTATATCTAAGAAATCTATAAATTTCTCAGGAACTACTGAATGGATTTACACCATTTAACAAATAGAGTGCTTTCTGGACCAAGAGCTACATTTCTGCCAAATTTGGTGTAATTCCGTTTGTGTTGTAGCCGTGTCTAAAGTTTTCTATGGAAATTAACATGGGGAAAAAGCATTATGAGATCCCTCCTTTTTCTTGGCCCCCGCTTGTTGGATCACCCTCAAAATTTCCAGAGAGCAGCTGACATGACTGACCCATTAGTTTTGAAAATTTTGCAAAGATTTGTCAAACGGTGCCAAACTTAATGACAAATCAAAAAACATTCTTCCTATGGAATCTATGTCCTAACTATAACTACCTACTGGTGACAACCAGTAGGTAAGAAAAAACAATATATATATATATATATCCATATATCACCTACCGGCGGTCGCCAGTAGGTAGTTATAGTTAGGAACTATTTTCCATAGGAAACCGCAACATTCTATTTGGAATAACTTTGGCGCCGGTTGATGAATCTTCGCAAAATTTTCAAACCTTTTGGCCAGCTCCGGTCCGCTCCTATCCTGAAAGTCTCGGGATGATTTGTGAAGTGGGGGCTGAGAAAAAAGGGTGGTCCCAAAACTTGTTTTCGCCATGCAATTTCCCATAGGACTTTTAGCCGCAGCTACAGCTCGAACTGCTGAACGGAATTACACCAAATTTGGCAGAAAGGTATACCTTGCTTCAGAGTTGTGCCTTTTGCTTAAATGGTGTAAATCCGTTCAGTAGTTCCTGAGAAAATCAAAAGAAAAATCACATATATATCTGGGCGGAGCCTAACCACACATCTCATCGTGAGATCTGATTGGCTGTCAGCACTTCATCCAAGAAGTGTTGGCAGCCATCTTGGGACCAATATACATGATAGCACCTCATTAAAAAGCATAGCAGTTAATAGAAGGTTTTAAGACTTTAGTTACATTATAAATCATTTGTTGATGGTACCATACTCATTTTAGGAATTGTGGTATGTTCTAAGGGGATTTTACCATGTGAAAAAGCCTTCTGCTGGGATATCATCAATCATGATTGAGAGAAAAATATTTTCTCATGCTTTGCCCACAGAGGTTTGGAAGGTGATCTATAAGCTAAACTGAGAGCATATTTTCTGTAAATTCACATTATCTTTTTCAGTCATGTGAGAATGAAGTCTGACATTCTCAGTAAAACATGTACATCCAACAAGGGCAGAGACTGTCAGTTGATTCCTTTGTGTTCTACTGCAGCTTCCCAGAGTGTTCCAAAGAACAACTAGAGCGCTAACAGTCCTACTTATGATAAACGTATGGCACACCTGAAGCCATCTTGATTGGAATAAAGTGGTAACTCTTAAAAAATGTAATTTAAAAAGGAACAAAATGAGGGGGCTCATTTTGCCATAGAAAGTATGATTAGTGCTGCAAAAAGAAAAATGAGGGCACATTTTGAGTGACTTCTCAAATCCTCTTCTATTTCATTAATAAATTCTGACATGCAGACTGAAACATGCACTTTCAATACCAGCAGCAGACTTCCCTGATGAGCAGTAGCTTTACTACAGTGATCTAATGAGCAACTAGAGTGCTAACATTCTGAATTTATGGCAAATGTGTGACACATCTGAATGCCTTCTTGATGGAATCAAAGTAAAAAACTGAAAGTATTCCTACTGAGGAGACTGTAGCAAATGAGGAACCTAGGAAACGTCATAACAAATAAGTCTCCCAAGATGGCCACCAGAGACAAAAGAGCCCACATGTAGCACAAATATCACCCAGATGTAGCCCAATGACAAAATGTCCCAGAGTGTTTTAAAGAACAACTAGAGCGCTAACAGTCTTATAGTTGTTCATTAGGATACTGTTGAGAGGCAGAGGCCAGGGGCACGGACTCTGAAAATTGAAGGCAGGTAGGAGGGTGCAGAGGCAACAATTTGACCACACTGGTCAGGCAGGAAGGGCCATGGCAGCACAACAGACTATGGAGGGCAGTGGAAAGGGGGGCAGGGGCAACAAACTAACAATAAAGGACTGGCAAGAGAGGCTGTGGCAATATAATAGACCATTGTGGGCAGAAGAAGCAGTGGTAGTACAACCATACATGCCAACAGACCTGATTCAGCCAGGAAACATCCAATGTTTTTAAACTCAAATGGGCTTTATTTGATCTGTCTCCTGTCTAGAATCTCCTATTTTTCAATGTAACTCAAAGGAGAAAATCAATACCCCAGTTTTTTTTCAATATCTCCCTCTTACCAAGTTCAAAATGTTCGCAAGTATGGTACATTGGATCATGGAAGGCAGGAGGAATTGGGGTAGGGACATGGACTTGGATAACAGAGGACAGGAGGGACATGGAGAGGTGCGCTAACTGACCCTGCAGGGCAGGCATCAGGGTTTGCAGCAGCACAACACACCACACAGGGCATGCGGGACGGGAGTGCAGCACAACAATCCATAGAAAGCAATAGGGAGGGGACAGGACCATGCACATGGACAACAGAGAACAGATGGGAAAGAGGCAATGGTAGCTAGCTGACCATAATGCACAGACAGGAGAGAAAGCTGCAGCATAACAGACCATAAAGGGCAGGAGGGACGGATCAGGGGCATTAAAATGGAACAGATAAGCCAGGAGGGAGGGAATAGGGGTCTGCACATGGAAACAGAGGGCTGGGGGCAAGGTAGCAGGGCAGGAGCAGCAAGATGACCATGGAGGTCAGGCAGGATGGGCACTAGAAACAAGACACACCATGGAGAGCAACAATGAGATTATGGTGGCATACACACAGACCATGGAGGGAAGGTGGGAGGGGGTCAGGGGCAGCTAGCTGACCCCACAGGGAAGGTGGGAGGGGCCATGGCAGCACAGAAGACCATGCATGGCAAGCGGGAAGGTTAGTGGCAGCACAATGGCTATGATGGGCAAGAAGGAGGGTGCAGGGGCATGCACAAAGGACCATGGAGGATAGAAGGGAGGGTCAGGACCTGGGCACTGACAAGAGAGTTCAGGGGAAGGGGCCTCACAACAGACCGCGTGGGGCAGGCAGGAGGAGCAGTTGCAGCACAACAGACCAGGGAGGGCAGAAGGGTTTGGCAGAAAAATGGACCATGGAGGACAGGAGGAAGGGTATAGGGGCATGGCATGTGGACAGGCAGGGTAGAGGTGGCAGGGACAGGTTACAGTCATCTGACAATGCTAGGCAGGTGGGAGGGGAGAGGCAGCTCAACAGAACACTCAGAGTAGATAGAAGTGGCAGGTCCATGGAACATGGTGGGCAAAAAGGATGGAGCAGGGGCATGCACAAAGACATCGGAGGGCAGGGGGAAGGAGAATAGGGGCAGCAAGCTAAGCACAGAGGCTAAGCAGGAGGTCAATGATGGGCCATAGAATTGGGCAATGGAGGGCAGGAGGAGTGGACTGGTACATCATGCTAAATGGAGGGCAGTGGCAGCATATCAGACCATGCATGGCAGGAGGGAGGAGGCTAGTCCATGGATTCAGACAACAGAGGATAGGGAGGAGGTGGATGGGGCAGCAAGCTAACTGTTCAGAGAAGGTGGGTATTAGGAACTTTATTGTTTTTGAAATGGGTGTCTGTGCGAACTACTTAAAATATGAACAAGTATGCAGCATAATCTCACTTTTATTCAGGAAGAAGAGGACGTTTGTGACACTTGGCAGAAACACCCCCTGACCCTCCACCCCCATTGCAAAATGTAATGCCCGTGAAAAGGGTAGGTGGACGCAGTGTTATATAGAACATAGTCCTGAGAGCACGATTGAAAATGAAAACTAGATGTAGTATATGGTATAAACTATGCACCAAAAGTGTGATATAAGATGAACCGGGTGTGAAATATAATATGCAATGCATTGTGCGCAATGACAGATTCATTGGAGAGCGCGAGATAGCACAGGCACTAGCGCGTGCTATGTGATATGCGCCTTGGAGTGTAATATGCACAGGGCAGTGTTGTGTAACATAACTAGTCTCTAAAGTTGTAATATAAAATATGTGCCGGGGAGTGTAACGTTGCAAATGCACTGTGACAAAGATATGGATCCCAGATTGTAATATGTATGGCATAGCGCTGTGCGTTATAACATACACATCGAGGAAGGCACGTTAGATGGGGCAATATAACCCGTGCGAAGGCAAGTGTGGCATGACATATTCACGGGGTGGTGTTACAGTGCACATGGGCTAGAGAGTGTCATAGCATACGCACTAGCTGGTGAAATACAACACAAGGTGTGAGGCAATCGGCGGGCACTGGTGGGTGTAACACAGCATTGGGCTCAGCCAGGAGCACGCTGTGACTCTCAAGTGAGGTTCGTCTGGTTTCCAGAGAGTAAAATAAAAAGTATTACACATCCGGCGGTGGATGTGTGTTTTATTAACCGTGAGGGGGGTTTCTTGCATAGTTTGGTCGAATTTTTGTCGACTCCCCTTTGAATGGCTTTGTGTGCGTGTATATTAAATCTGCCCGTCAATAGCTACCCATGTTTGTATAAATAAACGACAAGGGTGTCTACTTGGAGAGTACCCACCAACGGGGGCACCGGGATTAGGCACGGTAGGGCGTCAGACACGTCAGAACTTCACTAGGGGTGTAAATACATTCCATGTGGATTCATTCTATGCATAGTTGCCTTTTAATGAATATCACGCAAATCGTCATGGTGATAGGTACATACGGTTTGTCCAGCATGTCCACGGTGTTTCTATAAATATATATATTTTAAAAATAATAAAAAACAAAGGCCGGCCCCGGGGATGGGGTCCCAGGAGCCATAAGTGGCCTGAGGAGGGGGGCAACGCAGCCCCCTCCTAAAGAATTTAAATAAAAAAAAGGCAATGACCCAGGGGTTGGGGTCCCCGGGGCCGATTAAGGCCTTGGGAGTGCCAAATTAATTTTTTTCAACAAAAAAAATTAGGGTGCAGGCCCTGACGAATCCTCGCGAAATTTTTTAAATAGGTGGAGCGCTCCGCTCCGCTCCTTCCCTGAAAGTCTCGGGAGATTCGTCAAGTGGGGGCTGAGAAAAAGGGGGGTCCCAAAACGCGTTTTCCCCATGCATTTTTCCATAGGACCTTTAGTCCAAGCTGCAGCCCGAATGGCTGAACAGAATTACTTGAAATTTGGCAAAGAGGTAGTCCTCAGGTCAGGGATGTGCCTTTTGTAGGTCTGGTGTAAATGTGTTCAGTATTTGCTGAGAAAATAGCATTTGAATCAATATATATATCTATAGGCGCGCTCCGAGCACTTACGGTAAGCTTACCGTACGCGCACGCTGCCATGCGCGAGCTCAATTCTGATTGGTGGTTACATGACTGTAAACATTCGAATCGGTCGAAATGAGGAAGTGTCGGCCTCCATTTTGTGTGCCTCACACTGATAAAAAAAAGGAAGAGAACGTGAAAAGGGGGCAACGAAGAGAGTTGCAGACCCCCTAGCGTTTGTCAGGGGGTCCAAGAAGGCCATAAAAGTATGAAAAATACATTTAAATGTATTAAAAAAAAATCGCGGGGCGCGCGTACGGTAAGCTTACCGTACGAGTACGGTAGAAAATAAAAAAAAAGAAGAAAAAAACAAATTTAAGTGTTAAGATATTAGGGGGCTCTAAAAAGAGCCGTTGTGTTCATTGAGTGTTTTTTGGTACCTACAAGTAAGTACCGATGCAGAGTCTAAAGTTTAAGAGGAAGACTCTGTTCCCTTCATCATTGAAATGTACACCGTCTCCTCTATAAATGTCTTGCATGTTGTAACGCAAGTTGTTGTGGTATATAGAACCCATACCATAGTCTCTGAGGAAAGCAGAAACAGATTTGTTGACGTGCTTTCTTGCTTTGTCAATCTGCGGACAAAATTGGTTGGACCAGTTCCACTTTTGCCTTTGGCATATGTTAGAATATACAAAGGCAGAATGAGGAAAAAGCGACATCAATTGCACAAAGGTGTCCTTAATAAGCATTTCCAGACCTACACCAGTTAAAGTGCCTAGGTCATTTCCACCACGGTGCACAATAATAAGGTTAGGCTGTGGGAGATGTAGAAAGGTTTTCACCAAAGGCATTAATTGGTGCCACTTTAACCCTCTCTGACCAATCCATTTAATGTCTACATTTGGCAAAGCAAGGTCTCTCACCATACCTCTTTTTTCTGCAAATGTTTCACTCCAGAAGACATAGCTGTGACCTACAATCCACACTGTGAACATCTTTCAAGGAGATCTGGATGCACTCTGAAGGTGTCTTTCAGTAGAATGGCAAAATGAAATGAAAGACAGTTTGAAAATGGAGGCATACATATTTTTTTAAAATAAAAAGAACTCATTGGCTGTTTCACACCATTCTACACTAAAAACTAGGCTGTATGTGTACATTTATAAAAGTATGTTTTGTATTGGTTCAGAAAATTGTGTTCCCACAGAAGAATAGTTTGGATTTGCTGTTAGGTTGGACAGGTGAAGCACTCTTGGTCTTTCGATTTGAAACATTGTGTGGTGAACTTCTGACCTCTCTCCTCACAGCAGTGTTCCATGAGCTGTTGCTATGGTAGCAGGCAAAAGTCAAGTTGGGGGAAGGGAACATTTGGAAAAGGGTTGCAGTTTTCAACCAATAGAAATGTATGATTTCATTTGAAAACAAGTTGGAAGCACAGAGATTTGTAATTAACATGTATATATGTGAAAAAAGCGAGGGAAACATTGCCATTAATTGGTTCTGCTCAGAGGAGAGAGGTGTACAGCTCTGATATTCTGACTGTGATAGTCTGCTGTTTGAGTGCCACATTTCTTTCTCAACTAACTAATTTTAAAGGTGAGTTATGAGTTTGAGAGGGGATGTATGTGGTGAATTTAGCATGAGTCTATGAGCACAGAGGAATTGCTGTCAGAGATGTATTTCGTGTATCTCTGGTTCTTTTGAGAAGTAACCATGCATATGTCTCTTGCAACTGAAAATACACAGTCTGCATAAGCAGACTGTTAGCACACACACAGCAGTTTATCCTGTAGAATCAGACTGAGTATTCACAAGTGAATGGTGTTTCATGGAAGCAGTGAGTAACGCTAATACATTCAACATCACTAAGGCTGATTTCTTTTGCTGGAGTGTAGTCAGTCACCAAGGTCACACATGTTCATGGTCTGAAAAAGCTGTTTGCACATGTGGTGTTTTCTGTGTCTGAAAACTGTAATGAAAATGTATGCGACTGTTAGAGTAATTAACGCTTGCAGGAAAAAACAGTAATAAGTGTGCTTAGAAATTGGCAAGCAAATTTCATTTTCTGCGTAACAACACAGAAAACAGTAGTAAGTGTGCTTAGAAATTGGCAAACAAATTTCATTTTCTGCGTAAAATCACAGCATGAGTCTGTGAGCATAGTGGAATTGCTGTCAGAGATGTATTTCGTGTCTCTCTGGTTCTTTTGGGAAGTAACCATGCATATGTCTCTTGCAACTGAAAATACACAGTCTGGATAAGCAGACTGTTAGCACACACCCAGCAGTTTATCCTGTAGAATCATGCTGAGTATTCACAAGTGAATGGTGTTTCAGGTAGCAGTGAGTAACGCTAATACATTCAACGTCACTAAGGCTGATTTCTTTTGCTGGAGTGTAGTCAGTCACCAAGGTCACACATGTTCATGGTCTGAAAAAGCTGTTTGGACATGTGCTGTTTTCTGTGTCTGAAAACTGTAATGAAAATGTATGCGACTGTTAGAGTAATTAACGCTTGCAGGAAAAAACAGTACTAAGTGTGCTTAGAATTTGGCAAGCAAATTTCATTTTCTGCCTAAAAACACAGAAAACAGTAGTAAGTGTGCTTTGAAATTGGCAAGCAACTTTCATTTTCCGCGTAAAATCACAGCATGAGTCTGTGAGCATAGAGGAATTGCTGTCAGAGATGTATTTCGTGTCTCTCTGGTTCTTTTGGGAAGTAACCATGCGTATGTCTCTTGCAACTGAAAATACACAGTCTGCATAAGCAGACTGTTAGCACACACCCAGCAGTTTATCCTGTAGAATCATGCTGAGTATTCACAAGTGACTGGTGTTTTATGGAAGCAGTGAGTAACGCTAATACATTCAACATCACTAAGGCTGATTTCTATTGCTGAAGTGTAGTCAGTCACCAAGGTCACACATGTTCATGGTCTGAAAAAGCTGTGTGGACATGTGCTGTTTTCTGTGTCTGAAAACTGTAATGAAAATGTATGCGACTGTTAGAGTAATTAACGCTTGCAGGAAAAAACAGTACTAAGTGTGCTTAGAAATTGGCAAGCAAATTTTATTTTCTGCCTAAAAACACAGAAAACAGTAGTAAGTGTGCTTTGAAATTGGCAAGCAAATTTCATTTTCCGCGTAAAATCACAGCATGAGTCTGTGAGCATAGAGGAATTGCTGTCAGAGATGTATTTCGTGTCTCTCTGGTTCTTTTGGGAAGTAACCATGCGTATGTCTCTTGCAACTGAAAATACACAGTCTGCATAAGCAGACTGTTAGCACACACCCAGCAGTTTATCCTGTAGAATCATGCTGAGTATTCACAAGTGACCGGTGTTTTATGGAAGCAGTGAGTAACGCTAATACATTCAACATCACTAAGGCTGATTTCTTTTGCTGGAGTGTAGTCAGTCACCAAGGTCACACATGTTCATGGTCTGAAAAAGCTGTTTGGACATGTGCTGTTTTCTGTGTCTGAAAACTGTAATGAAAATGTATGCGACTGTTAGAGTAATTAACGCTTGCAGGAAAAAACAGTACTAAGTGTGCTTAGAAATTGGCAAGCAAATTTCATTTTCTGCCTAAAAACACAGAAAACAGTAGTAAGTGTGCTTTGAAATTGGCAAGCAAATTTCATTTTCCGCGTAAAATCACAGCATGAGTCTGTGAGCATAGAGGAATTGCTGTCAGAGATGTATTTCGTGTCTCTCTGGTTCTTTTGGGAAGTAACCATGCGTATGTCTCTTGCAACTGAAAATACACAGTCTGCATAAGCAGACTGTTAGCACACACCCAGCAGTTTATCCTGTAGAATCATGCTGAGTATTCACAAGTGACTGGTGTTTTATGGAAGCAGTGAGTAACGCTAATACATTCAACATCACTAAGGCTGATTTCTTTTGCTGGAGTGTAGTCAGTCACCAAGGTCACACATGTTCATGGTCTGAAAAAGCTGTTTGCACATGTGCTGTTTTCTGTGTCTGAAAACTGTAATGAAAATGTATGCGACTGTTAGAGTAATTAACGCTTGCAGGAAAAAACAGTACTAAATGTGCTTAGAAATTGGCAAGCAAATTTCATTTTCTGCCTAAAAACACGGAAAACAGTAATAAGTGTGCTTTGAAATTGGCAAGCAAATTTCATTTTCCGCGTAAAATCACAGCATGAGTCTGTGAGCATAGAGGAATTGCTGTCAGAGATGTATTTCGTGTCTCTCTGGTTCTTTTGGGAAGTAACCATGCGTATGTCTCTTGCAACTGAAAATACACAGTCTGCATAAGCAGACTGTTAGCACACACCCAGCAGTTTATCCTGTAGAATCATGCTGAGTATTCACAAGTGACTGGTGTTTTATGGAAGCAGTGAGTAACGCTAATACATTCAACATCACTAAGGCTGATTTCTTTTGCTGGAGTGTAGTCAGTCACCAAGGTCACACATGTTCATGGTCTGAAAAAGCTGTGTGGACATGTGCTGTTTTCTGTGTCTGAAAACTGTAATGAAAATGTATGCGACTGTTAGAGTAATTAACGCTTGCAGGAAAAAACAGTACTAAGTGTGCTTAGAAATTGGCAAGCAAATTTCATTTTCTGCCTAAAAACACAGAAAACAGTAGTAAGTGTGCTTTGAAATTGGCAAGCAAATTTCATTTTCCGCGTAAAATCACAGCATGAGTCTGTGAGCATAGAGGAATTGCTGTCAGAGATGTATTTCGTGTCTCTCTGGTTCTTTTGGGAAGTAACCATGCGTATGTCTCTTGCAACTGAAAATACACAGTCTGCATAAGCAGACTGTTAGCACACACCCAGCAGTTTATCCTGTAGAATCATGCTGAGTATTCACAAGTGACTGGTGTTTTATGGAAGCAGTGAGTAACGCTAATACATTCAACATCACTAAGGCTGATTTCTTTTGCTGGAGTGTAGTCAGTCACCAAGGTCACACATGTTCATGGTCTGAAAAAGCTGTTTGCACATGTGCTGTTTTCTGTGTCTGAAAACTGTAATGAAAATGTATGCGACTGTTAGAGTAATTAACGCTTGCAGGAAAAAACAGTACTAAGTGTGCTTAGAAATTGGCAAGCAAATTTCATTTTCTGCCTAAAAACACAGAAAACAGTAGTAAGTGTGCTTTGAAATTGGCAAGCAAATTTCATTTTCCGCGTAAAATCACAGCATGAGTCTGTGAGCATAGAGGAATTGCTGTCAGAGATGTATTTCGTGTCTCTCTGGTTCTTTTGGGAAGTAACCATGCGTATGTCTCTTGCAACTGAAAATACACAGTCTGCATAAGCAGACTGTTAGCACACACCCAGCAGTTTATCCTGTAGAATCATGCTGAGTATTCACAAGTGACTGGTGTTTTATGGAAGCAGTGAGTAACGCTAATACATTCAACATCACTAAGGCTGATTTCTTTTGCTGGAGTGTAGTCAGTCACCAAGGTCACACATGTTCATGGTCTGAAAAAGCTGTTTGCACATGTGCTGTTTTCTGTGTCTGAAAACTGTAATGAAAATGTATGCGACTGTTAGAGTAATTAACGCTTGCAGGAAAAAACAGTACTAAATGTGCTTAGAAATTGGCAAGCAAATTTCATTTTCTGCCTAAAAACACGGAAAACAGTAATAAGTGTGCTTTGAAATTGGCAAGCAAATTTCATTTTCCGCGTAAAATCACAGCATGAGTCTGTGAGCATAGCGGAATTGATGTCAGAGATGTATTTCGTGTCTCTCTGGTTCTTTTGGGAAGTAACCATGCGTATGCCTCTTGCAACTGAAAATACACAGTCTCCATAAGCAGACTGTTAGCACACACCCAGCAGTTTATCCTGTAGAATCATGCTGAGTATTCACAAGTGACTGGTGTTTTATGGAAGCAGTGAGTAACGCTAATACATTCAACATCACTAAGGCTGATTTCTTTTGCTGGAGTGTAGTCAGTCACCAAGGTCACACATGTTCATGGTCTGAAAAAGCTGTTTGCACATGTGGTGTTTTCTGTGTCTGAAAACTGTAATGAAAATGTATGCGACTGTTAGAGTAATTAACGCTTGCAGGAAAAAACAGTAATAAGTGTGCTTAGAAATTGGCAAGCAAATTTCATTTTCTGCGTAACAACACAGAAAACAGTAGTAAGTGTGCTTAGAAATTGGCAAGCAAATTTCATTTTCTGCGTAAAATCACAGCATGAGTCTGTGAGCATAGTGGAATTGCTGTCAGAGATGTATTTCGTGTCTCTCTGGTTCTTTTGGGAAGTAACCATGCATATGTCTCTTGCAACTGAAAATACACAGTCTGCATAAGCAGACTGTTAGCACACACCCAGCAGTTTATCCTGTAGAATCATGCTGAGTATTCACAAGTGACTGGTGTTTCAGGTAGCAGTGAGTAACGCTAATACATTCAACATCACTAAGACTGATTTCTTTTGCTGGAGTGTAGTCAGTCACCAAGGTCACACATGTTCATGGTCTGAAAAAGCTGTTTGGACATGTGCTGTTTTCTGTGTCTGAAAACTGTAATGAAAATGTATGCGACTGTTAGAGTAATTAACGCTTGCAGGAAAAAACAGTACTAAGTGTGCTTAGAAATTGGCAAGCAAATTTCATTTTCTGCCTAAAAACACAGAAAACAGTAATAAGTGTGCTTTGAAATTGGCAAGCAAATTTCATTTTCCGCGTAAAATCACAGCATGAGTCTGTGAGCATAGCGGAATTGCTGTCAGAGATGTATTTCGTGTCTCTCTGGTTCTTTTGGGAAGTAACCATGCGTATGCCTCTTGCAACTGAAAATACACAGTCTCCATAAGCAGACTGTTAGCACACACCCAGCAGTTTATCCTGTAGAATCATGCTGAGTATTCACAAGTGACTGGTGTTTTATGGAAGCAGTGAGTAACGCTAATACATTCAACATCAATAAGGCTGATTTCTTTTGCTGGAGTGTAGTCAGTCACGAAGGTCACACATGTTCATGGTCAGAAAAAGCTGTTTGCACATGTGCTGTTTTCTGTGTCTGAAAACTGTAATGAAAATGTATGCGACTGTTAGAGTAATTAACGCTTGCAGGAAAAAACAGTATTAAGTGTGCTTAGAAATTGGCAAGCAAATTTCATTTTCTGCGTAACAACACAGAAAACAATAGTAAGTGTGCTTTGAAATTGGCAAGCAAATTTAATTTTCTGCGTAAAATCACAGTATGAGTCTGTGAGCATAGAGGAATTTCTGTCAGAGATGTATTTCGTGTCTCTCTGGTTCTTTTGGGAAGTAACCATGCATAAGTCTCTTGAAACTGAAAATACACAGTCTGCATAAGCAGACTGTTAGCGCACAGCCAGCAGTTTATCCTGTAGAATCATGCTGAGTATTCACAAGTGACTGGTGTTTCAGGTAGCAGTGAGTAACGCTAATACATTCAACATCATTAAGGCTGATTTCTTTTGCTGGAGTGTAGTCAGTCACCAAGGTCACACATGTTCATGGTCAGAAAAAGTTGTTTGCACATGTGCTGTTTTCTGTGTCTGTAAACTGTAATGAAAATGTATGCGGCTGTTAGAGTAATTAACGCTTGCAGGAAAAAAAAGTACTAAGTGTGCTTAGAAATTGGCAAGCAAATTTCTTTTTTTGCGTAACAACACAGAAAAAAGTAGTAAGTGTGCTTTGAAATTGGCAAGCAAATTTCATTTTCTGCGTAAAGTCACAGCATGAGTCTTTTATGGCCTTCTTGGACCCCCTGACAAATGCTAATGCATTCAACATCACCAAGGTTCATTATCTTTGCAGGAGTGCAGTCAGTCTGCCAGGTTACACATGGATATGCTCGAAAAAAGCAGATTGCACATGTGCTGTTTTCTGCCTCTGTAAACTATAAAGAAAATGTGTCAGACTGTTAGAGTAATTAACAATTGCAAAAAAAAAAAAAAAAATGTGAGTTTGAATTGCAAAAGAAATATTGTGTTCTGTCTAGAATTACACCAAGAGTCTGTGTGCACACAGGAATTGATCTTAGAGATTACATTCGTGTTGGTTTTCTTGTGTTTTTCACTTGTAGGAAAGGGATAGATAGTGTTATAAGAAAAGAAAAGATCATGACAAATATAGTAATATATTTAAATTACAAAAAAGGTATTTTGTTTTAGTTTCTTTCAGGTATTGCTGCAGAGCAGTGAAGGAAATATAAGATGCCTATAAAATCAAGACAGAGAAAACAACAGAAAAAAAGGTTTATTTGAAGACAACTGGAGGACCCAAGTTAGTTGAAGATGCTCATGTTGGGAAAAAGAAAAAGTCTTCTGGTAAGCAGACAAAGGAATTCTTTAAAAATATATTCAAAAAAAGGAAACATTTTAAAAATGCCCCCATTGGAAAAACTGTTTCAAGTAGAAAACAACAGGAGAATAGTGAGAATTTACTAAATGCTAATGTACAAGCAGAAGCTATAATAATTAACTTGAAAAGAAAATCAGCATTTAAAGAGATCCGTAGGAAAATGTTTCAGAGAAGAGTGATGTCCAATTTGCTAAAGGATGTGAAAAAATATAAGAAAAGAGCAACATTTTTAAAGAGAAAAAAAGATATTGAAGCCATTGTAGCAAAGGCTTTAGATTTAAAAAGAAAACTATTCATTTTAATTTTGAACAGAATGCGTACATTAGAAAAAATAGTTAATGTAATGAAGTCACAAAGCAAAAAGAAAAGAGTAGTAAAAAGAAATAACTTTTGTAAAGTGTTTTTAGGAGAATGGATGCATAGTTCAAGTACTGAACCATTTTTTAATGAAGAGAGTTATCTTCAAAGTAATAGTTTGCTGCATGCAGTTGACACCAGTGGTCGAGCATATGAAGTTAAGGATGGTTGTATAATGGAAAAGGAGAAAATAGTTCCAAGAAATGAGGAAGAAGTGATAGCAGATGTGGTTATGGGGTGACGTCCTAAAGCCCCAGTGTATACTTGGAATTGTAGTAGTATTTGTACTTTGCGACAGGAATCTATAGATAAATTTCGTGAGTTTTTAAGAGAATATAGTAAAAAGAGTGTTAAACAGAAGATTAAGGTGCTTCAAGGACTAGATCCATGCAGAGTGAGAGAGAATACTGGTTTGCAAGGTCACTCTCTGGCTTGTTTATCTAGGAAAGTTTGTCAAAGTGTTTTTCACCATTTTAGGATGCTGGCAGTTCATCATACTGAAATTAGGAAATTTGTGAGAAGATTGTATTTTGCTAAAAGTCCAGCACTAAAGTTAAATGAGTTGAATAAGGCTCTGTTTCGTGGATCTGTATCAGATGTTGAGAAGGTTACTGATGAGATTCAGTTTTGTTACTTTGGGCCACAACAAGAAAGTGCAGGGAATGACACAGTTATTGAGGAAAATGTGGAAGAGAATGTAGAACCCTCTGTAAATAAGAAATTTGAAGATCAAATTACAAAATTTGCTATCATCTCTAATGAAAGACCAAATATTACTTGTATTTGTTGCCGGAGAAGCCATTACAAAATCCAAACAAGGAATGTTGATTTCTACAAAAAAAGTGAAGAAGAAGATAATTATAAGTGGAAGGATTTTGCAACATATATATTTCTTGAAAATTGTTTTGATTTGGGTGAAGATCATCGTATTTGTAAATACTGTTACAACAAGTTGGAAGAAAATAAAATGCCAGCTAGAGCTGTACATAATAATTTAGAATTGGTTGAAGTTCCTGCAGAACTTTCTGATTTAAATACCTATGAGTCTATACTCATTCAATGTGTTCATCCGTTCCAGACCATAGTACGTATGGAGCCAAAAACAGGCAAATTACCACCTTCAGATTTACAGAGAGGTTTAAAAGGAAGAGTTGTCTATTTGCCGTTGGATTTGAAAAAAAATATGGAAACTATTGATACAGAAACTTTGGAAACTGAACCATTAGTTATTCTGGTTAATGGTGTACCTACAAAGAATAAGAAAATTTGGCAGGAGCTGGTAGATGTACGGAAAGTACAAAGAGCAAATTTATATTTGAAAAGGAATAATAAATGGTGTGAAGCCATTTATATGGATGAAGATGAAGAAGATTTAGTAGGAGACACAGACACACCAACTGGGCAAATTGAAAAAGTTGATAAGTCAAAAGAAGAAGAAATTTATGAACATTTCAGCATACATCCTCTTGATTCAAAAGAAGTAATGGCAAACACCATTGATCTGTTTCAAATGAAAAAAGCACAAGGAACTCCTCTGAGTGCATGGGAGGAGAGTTTGGAAGCTTGATGTTTTCCCCAGCTGTTTCCTACAGGAGAAGGTGGACGATATGATGAACGTCCAGTCCAGATTCCTGCTTCTGAGTATCGGACTACAAGATTATATGCAGAAGATCCCAGATTTCGTCAAAGTATTCCTTATTTGTTCCATCTGTTATTTGAAAGTGACTTGTCTGCACTATCTTATGCAGTAAATCACATCTTAAAAAGTGGAACACATCTACATAATGTGTCTGCTAAGGATTTTATGAACAAAGTGCAGCAGCGAGATGATCATTTGGAATCACAATTGATCAATCTGATGGCTTGTCAGCGTGGGACGAATGAATATTGGTACAGACGCCATGGAGAATTGAAATGTATGTTACGGAATTTAGGAACTCCAACATGGTTCCTAACCCTAAGCTGTGCCGAATACGCTTGGGATGATTTACTGGATTTTCTACGAGAGGCAAATTGAAACATTAAAAACATCGAATACAAGACAGCAGGAGAATTGTGCTCATTGGATCCGGTTAATGTTTGCAGATATTTAAATCATAGATTTGAGGCTATGATGTCCTTTATCTGCAACAAAAAAAATCCACCACTTGGAGAAGTTGTGGATTTCTTTTGGAGAAAAGAGTACCAAGCAAGAGGTGCTCCTCACATTCATATGCTGTTGTGGATCAAGGATGCTCCAAAATTTGGAACAGATGCTGATGAAGCAGTGTTATCTTTCATTGAAGAATATGCAACATGTGCTATACCTAAAAGCACAGAAGAGAAAAAGTTAAAAGAGCAAGTTTTACGTTTCCAAAGTCATCGCTGTGGAAAATACTGTCGACGGAAGTACAAGACCAAAGATAAATTCTACACAAAATGTCGATTTGGATTTCCAAGACCTGTTCTTTCAAAAGGAAGAGTCAACAGTTTTATGTCAGCTGTGCGACATACTATTACAAGAAAATCTCCCAAAAATACGTACAACCTGAGAAGAAAAGAAGAGTCAAAATATATAAATGACTACAACCCAGTCATTTTATCCATGTGGAATGCTAACATGGATATTCAGTATGTGGCAGACAATTCTATTGCTGTTGCTCGGTATGTCACATCGTACATTACTAAATCTGAGAAAACAGAATTGAAGGAAATGTGGTAAGAGATTTCTCACGAGAAGACTGTCAGTAAGAAGCTGTACAGTTTCAGTTTGAAGATGTTAACGCACTGAGAAATTGGATCCTACGAATGTTCAGATAGGTTATCATCTGCAAGTCTTTACTCGAAATCCAGAAGAATAATTTGGGTCAGTTTAGGCCTTGCAGGAATGCGAAATCGGGTACTGAAATCTGTTGGAGAAATTGAATATTTGGCCGAGAACGACCCAGAAAGTACAGATATTTTGAAAACAAACATGTTGGACACATATTACCCAAAAAGAAGTCATCATCTTGAGAACATGTGTCTCTATGAAGTGCTGCAGAACTACATTTTTTCACGGAAAGCCACAGAAGACATCAACAATGGAAAATATAAAGTCATTGGTGAGGAAGGATGTTTAGTGAAGCAAACAAAAGGAAGTTTGATTAATCACAGGAAGCTGAGTTGTGACACTACTGACAAAAAGGAATTTTACTACTTGGCACTTTTACAGTTGTAAATGGAAGCAGTGGACAAAATCCAACATGAAAGAATCACTATTACATTAACAGGTGAACTGAAAAATAAATTGGATTCTCTAGAGAAGAACATTTCGAAAACAGCTGGATTGGAAACAAATCTATATCTTTGCATGAACTGTCGAGTATTTCTAAGGAGAAATTTGGATGTTGAAAAAGGTTTAGTGAATGGAGCTATGGGTAAAGTTGTGGGTTTTGTTAACTACCAGAAAAAAGAAGGAATTGAGTTTTTAAAAATAAAATTTGATCAGATTGAAGAGGTAAAAGACATTAGTCGTTGTTCAGTCCGTTTTTTGCTTGTGAAAGACTTATATGTACGTAGGAAGCAGTTTCCATTTTCTTTAGCATATGCTGTAACTATTCACAAGTGTCAAGGATTAACTGTTGATAATGCATTTGTAAACATTGGATCTACTGTGTTCAAAGAAGGTATGGCATATGTTGCTTTGTCACGAGTAAAACATTATCTGGTTTATTCATGATGGACTTTGATGACTCAAAAGTTAGTGCTGATGCAAATTGTGTTAAGGAGTACAATAGATTAAGAAGAACCTATGCTCCTCATTTAGGTCAGTATCCTGTGTTGGAGAAACGTGTTGTTTGTCGGAAAAGGAGATTTGAGAATATCTGTAATGAGGATGTAGAGAAGAGAAAACAAAAAGGGAGTCATGTGATTGCAAGCAAAAAGAAAAAGGACAATGTTGAACAGGTTGTTGGTTTCCATTTTGAAAATAGCTCTGGTGTCAACTGCTATGAAAATGTAGTGCTGAATGTTGTATTTTATCTTGAAAGTTTGCAAGAGCAGATAATAGAAAATCATGAAAAAAGATTCTGTTCTGTGCTAAGTCTTCTTTATGAGAAACTGAGTGTTGATAAAGCAAAAATAGAAAGTGCGAATGAAATTAGAAATCTATTAGATGTTTGTTCAGGACGAACACAGTTTTCACAAAATGTCCAGCAAGATGCACAGGAATTCTTGATGTACATTCTTTTGGTACTTGAAGATGAAGGGGTAGAAATAGAAAATATGTTTGTTCTCTCTTATAAATGGGAACATAGTTGTGAAAACTGTTCCTACACATGCAGCTCTAATGTTGATTCAGAAAGGTTTATCTATTTAACATTGCCAGAGACTAAATCAGTGACTTTTAGTAAATTAGTTAAAGATGCCAATCACAACATGGAATGTTCGAAATGTAAATCAGACATGTTTTCATCGTTATTTTTAAAGAAATATGGACAGTATGTAATTTTAATGATGCAATGTTGTAGAGCTGATGGAACAAAATTGGACACTTTAATAAAGAAATTTACAGGACAGCAATTATCAATTTCTGGCAAAACTTTTGTAACAGTTGCAATAATTTTCCATGATGGGCCTTTTGTAACTTCTGGTCATTACACAGGCTTTCTTAAATGTGAAAAAGGCTGGACACTGTGTAATGATTCTGAATTGGTTTTCAAGCAACGTTTGCCTTTTGATTTAGCAAATTCCTATTTCATTTTTCTGAAACCAAAATTTTAGAAAGAAATTGCAACATCTGTAGAAAAAATTATTACAATTTAATTGGATTACCATCGGAAATGTCATCAAAAATTATTATAAAAATTACCATTTGGCCTTACGGAAAGGTAATAATTTGCATTGTGGACTTCTTTGACACAAAATATTTGGTGATTATGCTTATGCAACAGAATTTTCAGACGATATTTACTGAAATTAGTGATTGTTCTTACGTGAGATTTATATTGCAAATGTTTCATTTCCATTACGGTATGTTTTAGTGAGAAGAGATCCTGGGCTTTTTTTAAACAATCTTTCTGATTGTTTTTTTTTTTGCCCGCTGTTAAGTGATGAATGCAATTGCCTTTACGATTTATAAAATGCAATATATTCTGAAAACAGCAAAAAAAGGGCAAAAATATGTTTGATGAAAAATGAAAATATGTGCACTGTATTCTAAAAAGTATTGTTAAATATTAATGCCTTTTTCTTTTTTTACAGATTGAGAAAGGAAAAATATAAAAATAAACTTCTTTACAGCAAGTAAAATAAATAACTTATTTTTCTTTTAGTTATTTTCTTTGTCAGGTAAGTGTGAAATTTCTGGAATTATCACACATTTACTTTAATGCTCACTTTTTTTCACTACTCTTCTCTATGCTTTTTTCATTTCTGTAGTAGTCCCTCATGGACCTTGTAGGATGATTACATTTTTTGGGGTTTCTTTTAAAAAAAAAAAAAATGCGCGTACGGTAAAAAAAAAAAAAAAAGTCATTTAAAAACTTTAAAAAAAAGTTAAGAAGTAAGGTTGGCTTTTAAAAGAACCGTTGTGTTCATAAAGGGAAAGAGGAAAGAAAGAATGGGAATACTAACAAGGACCACAGATGTGCTGGTCTATACTATTGTTTATGAGGGAAAAACTGGTCTCCGCATGAACAATTAGGCCATGACATCTTGTGCACCTCATTGCAACCCTCCCAAAATGAGGGTTTATATCCAGAGGACCAGAAAAGGGTGATGCTCCCACCGCAGAGGAAGTGCTCGGCTGAGCTGCCGAAGATGTACTCGGCTGAGCATCTGCAGGTGTGCTTGGGTGACTTACTGGAGATGTTTCTCCAGTATGTCTAGCATAAGTCCTGGGATGTTTATCCTTAATGTGTCTGACCATAGAGTGAGTTCCAAAGGAATACTTCTTCCTAGGATTCCCTCTAGATAAGACACGCTCACAAAGTGAGCAGGTGACTAAAGGAGCATTTACCTTTTTCTGCCCCTCTGGATAGGTGAAATATTCCCATACAAAAGAAGTCTTTTGTTTCCTCCTTCTCTCTCTGATGATGCTGCTACCTGGCTCACTCTCAGAAGAGGACTGCTGTTCTGCCATCGTATCACAAAGACAACTCAGCTCCTTCTCCTAAGGGATCACAAGCAGAAATGAGGGGAATGGGTGTGGTGTAGGAGAGTTCTAGAACTGAAAGTAGTTTAAACCAATCAAAAGTGCTGTTTCTTGATCACATGACCAACCGTGCGCGTACGTTACGCTTACGGTACGCTTACGGAGCGCTTACGGTAAAAGTACGCATGCGCGTATAAAAGACACGCTCATGCGCGCATGCGCATAACAGGCACGCTCCAACACTTCCGCGTAACGTGCGCTTGTAACGTATGCGCTTACGCGTCGCGTACGCAGTACGGACGTCTACATAAATTGCGTAACCATACGCAAACAGAGTAGAAATTTTACGTACATAAAGCAAAACGTGCGCTTACGGTAAGCTTACCGTACGCGCACGTAAAAAATAAATAAAAAAAATAAAAAAAATGGAAAAAAAGATTCACTATGTTATACTTCTATATCTTACCTGTTTGGTTAAAAAAAAGGTGAAAAATGATATATTGCACAGTTTTTAAAATTTTACCATAGTGTTTAAAGAGAATATAAAGTAAAAAAAAAGATGTAAAAAACCTTGCAAAAAGAAAAAAAAAAAAATTTCACACACGATAAATATAAGAATTAGCATTTAAAAAACCATACAAATTCACTGAAGAAACCATGGGTTTCACACACGTTATAGTTAGGAATTAGCATTTTAAAAACCTTGCAAATTCACTGAAAAAACCATAGGTTTCACACATGTTATAGTTAGCTGGACATTTCACTCGTAAAAAACCAATGACATTCCCCCGTTATAGTTAGTTAAGCTAACTATAACTCGCGCACCCGCAATCCACTGCTGATGACGTCACATATAACATCACTCATGACATGGTCACTGACATCACTCATGACATCACTGATGACATCTCAAATGACATCACTGATGACATCACTGATGACATCATCCTTGTGATAGAGTGGCAGACCTCCTCTCACCCTAATATAACCTTTGATACACACATTCAAAAATAGAGAGTAAAAAAAAAATATTGGAAATTCCAATAACAGTTTCAACAATCTCTTCTGAAATTCTAAGATCCACATACACATCTACTCATTCACCAACAGTCCTATACAGTCACTCATACATGTACTCACTCATATGTACTCATACACCTGTACATCATGTTACACAATGCCACTCATCCATAGAGTTACTCACACACATAGTCACTCATGCTAATAAACAATCAAACATCCATTTACCTTCATATACAGTTATACACACACCACCACACTTACTTCTACGGAAATTTACACATACTTAGTCTTTTAAACAATCACTTATAGAAACACATACTTATTGATACAGGAACTCTTCCAATCTCTCACTATCACATATACTCACTTATATACACCAATAGTCACATATACTAGTTTAAAACATAAGTAGTTACTCATGGAGACACTATTGAGACAGTCATTCACTCACTAACACACCCATACACACACTCATCCACCCATACAGTCCTGCACACATGCTGTCTTCAACACATACAGTGAGTGAAACATTCATGCACCTATGCACTACGTAATACCCCCCCACCAAACCATGCAGACAGTCAGACTAATACTCAAAAAACCAACTAATAACCTATATAGACACCCATGTAGCTACTCACCAACCCATGCTGCCACTTATACACAAAGTGAGAGACTGATACAGATATTTACATATTAAAACATTACTCACTAAGCCATGTATTCACTTTGATACTCTTTATCAGTCAGTTTCAAAAATTATTTTTCAAAAAAAATCATCCATTTAGACACTTATATACCCATTTATTCTTCCATCGACCTTGAGATATACATATATAAAACATATTTAATTTTCAGAAAAACACACATTCACTGGATGATGTCATCAGTGATGTCATTTGAGATGTCATCAGTGATGTCATGAGTGATGTCAGTGACCATGTCATGAGTGATGTTATATGTGACGTCATCAGCAGTGGATTGCGGGTGCGCGAGTTATAGTTAGCTTAACTAACTATAACGGGGGAATTTCATTGGTTTTTTACGAGTGAAATGTCCAGCTAACTATAACATGTGTGAAACCTATGTTTTTTTCAGTGAATTTGCAAGGTTTTTAAAATGCTAATTCCTAACTATGACGTGTGTGAAACCCATGGTTTTTTCAGTGAATAGATATATATATATATATATATATATTTACAAAAGGTAAATCCCCACTGAGCTTGCAGAGCAGGTAATGGGGACACGAACTCCACTTCATGCTGAAAGAATTATTAATTTAAGAAATATTGGCAGTATGATGCGTTTCGCCCACCTCGCTGGACTTGTTCACATGAAGAGTTACATTTCAACTGTGACTTTTAAAGTGCAATTCACACCATGTGATAAGAAACAGGCATAGTCATGAAAAGCAGGCTTTTCATGGTCATTTGAATTCAATAAATATATAGAAAAAAATACATCTTAAGTTAAAATTTTGCATATGATGTTTTCAAATATTACATGATTCAACATAAAAAATATTAAGATTCTTTTGTGCAACAGTAACTTTTCAAAGAAAATATATCCTGTGGTGATACGAGGAATTATAGTTCAGGTACCTTTATCATGAGACCCCAATGTCTGCTTAAATGCTGTTTTATGTTTGTCTCGAATAGATTCAATCGTGACATATTATGCTATTGAACACTAGCTGCTCCTATTGCGATACACATTACCTAATGAATTCCTATATTAATGCACAAATGCATATAATTCCTGAGTATATGTAGTGCCTCTCTTGTATTGAGTAAAATTTAAAGAGCTAAGTACTGGTAAATTGAATCAATGTTTAAAACGATGCCCTGTTGATCCTGAATTTGATGTAGAATCTAAGTTGATTAAATAAATATGCATCTTAACTATAATGATGATGAGAACAGTCTGCATTATTATGGTATAGCCTGCGTGCTCCCGCATGGGAGTGCCGGAGTACGATAATGAAAGTGCACATAGTATACCATAAAGTGCTGAAATGCTAAATCTAAAAACCCGTGTGGCAACGGGTCCGGGAAGGGAAGCAGAAATTGAATTATAGGGGGGAGAGCCTAGTCTGAAATAAGACTCCCTGTTGGTTATATTCTGCTAGTGAAGTACTGTTAGGTAAATTTTTCATGGGAATCAAGTATTGTCCGGGGAGTAAGGAGTAAAATGTGAGGTAGATGTAAAATGGAGAAGGAATATATAAAATGGAGGCTCTAGACCTGGGTATTGTACAGTTAAATCAAGAAACAAATTATGATCACTATGCCAGAATTGGTGAACATTAGGCCAATGCTAAACTCTGCATATTTATGGTTTAAATCTTTTATTGACATTTCAAAAAGCACATAGAAACACCAACAAATGGAATTATCAGTACCCTGTGGATTTAAAATGAGTGACAGGGCCCGCCACCATGGAGGCATGGGGTGAAGCCTGGGCCTCTGCCCTTACTGAGAAGACTACACAGAGTTCCAACAAGGGTACCGTCAAACAGAAAATTCAAAAACATCCCCCTTCCTCCCCCCCTCCCTAACCTCTACCCACCCCTCCCCTTGTTCCACGTCAATCAGCACCGCCCACCAGCTGACTCTACATGTCTTGATCCCTACTCCTCCCCCTGCTCATCAGACAAACGCAGCAAGTGCAAATAGCGAGGGCAGGTAACCTCTCGAAATTCGGAGGACATAAGCGCCAGAAAGGGTTTCCACAGCTCCCCATATTTGGTGCCCTCCCCCGCTAGTGTTAGCGTAAGTTTCTCCATGCCAAGGACATGCCACAACCGGTATAGCCAGCCCGTGAAGTTCGGAGTGGTGGGGGTGCGCCAGTGAATAAGTATGTTCTGTGTCGCTGATCCCAGTGCAATGGCCATCTGTCAGCCACTGTGCGATTTAAGCGGGTAGGTCAAAGGATTTGGGAGGCCTAACAGTGTGTATGCCGGAAAACGCGGTATCGCTGTGTTAAATGCTTGTCCACCTCATCTAGCACCTGGGTCCAATATGGCTGGACGTGTTCACATTCCCAGAGTAAATGAATCAGGGTGCCTATCTGATCACAACCCCTCCAACATTTCGCATCCCTCGTCCGGTCCATAGCGTGCAGACGTTCCGGGGTGTAGTATCAATATGTCACTACCTTTGTGAGGGTGTCTGTAAGCCCCATGTGGTCAGCTGAATGTCGGGCCCTATAATAAATACCCTCCCACTCCTTGTGAGTCAAAGTTCTACTGAACTCCCTCTCCCAAAGCGTCCTACCAGAGTTATAAGTGTGTGTGAATCGAACCTGTAGCATCCTGTACAGATCAGAGATTAGCTGTTTGTCCGATGTGCGCGTTAAAAGCCATCGCTCATATTGGGAAAGTCGTCGATCTGCAAATGTACGGACCCGCTCGTTAAGCGCCCAATGGCGAACTTGTAGGTACCGGAGCCTCTCCGCCTCAGGCAGTCCATATTCCTGCTTGAATTGCTGGAACGGAAGCACTCCATCCGCATCGTACATATGATATAAAAATCTGCATCCGGACGGTTTCCACCCACTCCATCCCTGGGGCGAACTCCGGATTCTCGAACAGAGGAGTAAGCGGGGAGGGAAAGGTGATGAATTCATTGGGAACATTGGTTCGGTCCCATACTTCCAGAGGGACACAGGTGATATATGGGTAGCGTATAGATTAGGGGGCCTATGCTGTTTGCGTAGGAAGGAAATTTCCAACAGAGGCCGCGCTGCTACCGCTAGATCTTGAAACAGCCAATGTTTCCCCGACTCCCAACGGCTCCACTCCACCAAGTGACGTAACTGGGCAGCTTGGAAATAGAGCTGGAGGTCGGGAATCCCGAGTCCACCGCTTTCGGGTGGGAGAGTGGACAGCGACCGCTTCATGCACGGCTTCCGACCATTCCAAATAAACTGGGCAAGCTCTGATTGTGTCTGCTTTATCCAGCCGATAGGCGGACGTAGGGGGATAATGCGGAAGAGGTAGAGGATCTGCGGCAGTATGGTCATCTTGACCGCCGCAATTTTGCCCAACCAAGAGAGGGGATAATACTTCCACTGACCGAGTTCCCTGCGGATCTTCTGGCGCAAGGCTGCGTAATTGAGAGTAACCACCTGTGGAAGTGTGGAGGCCAACTGAATCCCTAAATATGGACCCGTGTCTGCCGCCCACTGGATGGGGAGTGAGCTCTGCAAGTACTCTCGGGTGGGTTGAGACAAGGAGAGACTAAGAGCTAACGACTTGTCAGCATTCACCTTGAACCCCGTGACCTGTGCGAAGGTGTCTGAGTTCGCCAAGCAAGCCGGCAGTGCCTCGCACGGGTTGGATAAGGATAACAGCACATCATCTGCATAGAGGCTGATGGTATGAACATACCCCCCAAACTTGATCCCAGAAATTGCCAGGTTTTGCCTAATCCTCTGGGCGGGAGCTTCCATATAGGTGGCAAAAAGCAGAGGCGACAACAGACACCCCTGCCTCGTGCCCCGCTCTATAGGGAAGCTGGAGGACGTGTGACCATTCACCCGAACTGAGGCCAACGGGAACTTGTAGCAGGTGAAAATGTGGGTGCGAAACTTCCCTCCCAGTCCCATCCGTATCAACATCTGCTCCAGGTAGGGCAAGTGGACACGGTCGAACGCCTTTTTGGCATCGACCATGAGCAGCATATATTCTCCCGTCGTACGGAAGGCCTTCTCGCCCAGATGCAAAACACGCTTCGTGTTGTCAGGTGCTTGACGCTCCGGGATGAACCCCGCTTGGTCCGGATCGATAAGACCAGGCATATAAGGTGCTAGCCGACTGGCTAGTATCCCCGTATATATCTTAAGATCGACGTTCAACAGCGAAATGGGACGGTATGCCCCACATCAGGTTTTATCTTTCCCTGACTTGGGGATAACTGCTATAAAAGCCCCTAAGAGGTCCGGGGGAATCGCTCCCGCGGCCGAGAAAGAATTGAAGATTTGGGTGAGGAGAGGCGCTAACAGATTGCAAAACTTCTTATAAAAAATAGCTGAAAAGCCATCCGGCCCGGGGACTTTTGCCATTTTCAGCCGGGAGATGGCAGCGATTACTTCCTCCGTACGAATGTTTCCGTCTAGCTGGTCCTCCTGGGGCATAGTCAAAGCTGGGAGTGAGACAGAATCAATAAAAGCGGCTCCATTATCCGCAGCCAACTGAGAGCTAGAGTAGAGGTTAGCGTAGAAGTCGCAGAACGCTTCGGCTATGTCCCTATCTTCCGAAACTCGCGTGCCATCCTCTTTACAAATCTCGCGTACCCCCTGGCGTTGTCGGACCTCCCAGAGCTTGTGGGCGAGAAGGTGCCCGCACCTGTCCCCCCCTGTGTAGTAAGCATGCCGCAATCTCAGGGCAGCAAACTCCGCTCTATCTTGATCGAGAGCCGCAAGTTGGTGCCGTACTGCTTTGAGCTGGCGCCACACTCTGGGGGCTCCTGTCCTCTGGTGTATTTGCTCCAATTCCCTAGTTTTTTGGGTGAGGTCATCCCGCTTACGTCTGCGTTCTAAATTGTCGGGAGCCGAAATAGCGATAAACTCTCCCCTGAGGACTGCCTTCAGCGCCTCCCACTGTCTCGCTAATGTTGTGTCAGTGTTGGCATTATGAGAAAGAAAGTCAGTGATGGATCACCAGATCTGCACTATTACATCTTCACGGTGTAGAAGAGTGTCCCTAAGGCGCCACACCCTGTCGGGCCGCACCACCAATGGTAGGGTCAGAGTGGTGAGCACTGGAGCGTGGTCGGAAAGGGAAGCCACCCCAATCTCAGGTCCTGATGCCATCGCCCGAACCGATGCGGAGGCCAAGAGGTAATCCACTCTGGCATATGTCTTGTGTGCATGAGAATAATAAGAGAATTTCCGACTATGTGGATGGAAGCTACGCCATAAATCACACTACCCCAAATCGTGTAAACGGTCGAGCCCCGCCGCCGAGAGCGCACCAGTCTGGTGAGTGCATTGGCAAGATCTGTCCTGTATGTTGTCAAAAACAAGATTTAAGTCCCCACCCAGGATAACATCGCAGTCATTTGTGGCCGTGACTTCCGTGATAGCGGAATGCAAAAATTGTTCTTGACCCTCGTTAGGGGCATAAAGAGAGCCAATGGTGAAGGTCAAGGCGCCCAGGGCAAATCTGTAAGCTAATAACCGGCCCTTAATTTCCACCTCTTTCTGCAGGACTTCCCCCTTAAACTGCTGGGCCACTAGGATCACTACCCCCGCAGACTTGGTAGGGCCAGAAGAGAAGAGCTGTGTCGGAAACTTTCGGGATTGGAGTCGGTGACAATCTTGAGCCAGGAGGTGGGTTTCTTGGAGGAGACATATGTCAGCTTGTGTGGTCTCTAAGCAAGACAGTATGGCTCTGCACTTTACAGGGTTATTGAGGCCCTGAACATTGAGAGTTAATACTTTAAGTGTGTGTGTGGGCATTCACGTTATCCAGGAGACCCAGGAAGTGCATGGATAGCAGCGCATCACGTGAAGTAGGGGCGAACAGTGAGCAGTCGTGTGCTCTCCCAGCGCCATTGGAGCCGCAGTGTCCCCCTAAAGTGATGGACGTGGAACCCCGAAACACCCCCTACCAAAATCCCCCAAACCATATCCAAAAACCTCAACATCTGAGCAATGAAAATCAAAACCAAGTGTCCTCCACCTTCCGGTGAATGGTAATACGGCATCGTGGGGTTGATTGACACAGGAGAAAGGCCGACCTCCCACCGACAACCGGCATAGGAACCAAGGAACCAAACAGTCTATGAACTCTGCCTAAATCTGCCGGATGGGGATTTGGTCAGTCCCGCAGAGACGGTCTCCAGAGCTGCTTGCTGGCCTCTGAGGATCTCCACCACCTGAGGTTTCCTGGTGCGACGACGGTGTCCCTGTTAGCCCCACCTAGGCCTAGAATCCTTTGCCTCCACCGGGGAACTATCATCTCCGCTGTCCTCTGCCGGGAGCTCCACCCCAAACAGTTTGACCACCTCTGACAAAGAGCGCAGTTGGTAGAGTGTGTTATCTATGCGGAACCCCAGGCGAAAGGGATGGCCCCAGCTGTACGGAATGTTGTGTTGCTGAAGGTGCGCCGTAATAGGCTTGAAGGTTCTACGTTTGTGGAGCGTGAGCGCAGAGAGGTCCTGATAGAGGACTGGTGCATGGTCGCGGAACACCACGGGATGTTTTTGATGGGCTCTGCGGAGTATGTCCTCCTTGGTGCGGTAGTCTTGTATGCACACTAAAATGTCCGACGGTGAGGCGGACGAGGGCCTCGGGGGTCTCACTCTATGTGCCCGGTTGATCCGTAACTCTGTCTCAGGTGGTCTGTCTAAGATGTAATTAAAGAGTTCTCTCATGAAGCGAAAGAGATCTTTCGAGTCCTCAGCCATCTTTACTCCGCAGATCCTTATGTATCCTCGACATGATTCAGAGGGTCGACCTGCTGATCATGAATCTGAATGATCTCCTGTTGCAGCGCCGCCAGCTCCGTGTCGCATCCATCACTTTTGTCCTCTAGCGCGGCATCCCTCTCACCGATGAGGTCCCCCTCTCCCCCCTGCACTCACTGATGTCTCTCTGCAGGCCCTCTATGTACAGTTCCTCAATCAGCCACACCCGGCGCAGCCCCTCAACAAGCCGGCGGCCACCCTTGATCATCCAGTGCTCGCCAGGTCTCAATAAACACCGGCAGCAAGCAGGCTTCAACCTTCCGGCCAGTCTCTAAGATGGCGGCCGCCCCCTCCAATGGCTCGGGAACCAGCCACCTCCGTGTCCACTGTCCCCGCTCAACGCCAAGCCCCTGGTGTCAAGCTGTCCGCCAAGTGGATCCCGGGTGGAGCCCCCACTGACCTGACTGGCAGCCTCGGCAGTCCGCCCCCGGCCTGGCGCCAGACAGACTCCGCTGCTCTGGAGACTCATCCGCCCCCACTGCCCCTCGGCTCCGATCACCACTGTGAAGATCTGCCAGAACGGCCCCAAGACCGACCGGCAGAGCCGCTGAAACCAGCAAAGAGCAAGGATCACAAGGCCCACTTCGTCCTGGCTCACCCGTACTTCCTGGTACCAGCGGGCACCGCCAGATCTCCTCTCCTCCAGTCGAAGGACTCAGTTGCCGCTGCTCAGCCCTCGAGCCCCCCGGCACAGCCACACCACACTCCATGCCCCTCCGGTCCTCCGATCACTGCAGCTGGGCCTCTCACATGGACCACTAGTAGGCACTTTCCAGACAAGGGACAACAACCGCTATGTAGGCCCCGCCTCAGTGGCTGCGATATATGCGTAGCGTCAGGCCGTGCCGTGGAGCCCTCGATCACTCCTCGTCACGACCTGGTGCCTCCACTCAGGATCCTCCGGGTCACCGCAGGCCCCCGCGCAGCTCAAGGGGATCGGTGACACTGTCGTTGTCCGCCACCTCTGCTAGGCCGTTCCTGCCGTCACTCCAGCTCTAGGGCCCCGCATACTAGGCCTCGCCGGGTGCCCATGCCGGTGCCGCACGCCGGAGCTGCTCCGCTGCACAGCTCGGGAGGCGAGCCCCCCAGAACCCCACCACCACTCCGGCAGGCCGCTTGTCCGTGCCAGCCCTCAATCGGCTCCTTTGCAGGGCTCGGCAGATGCTGATGCGGCCCTGGGGCCAGTGCTACAACAGGCTGCCGGCGGGATCTCAAAGGCAGCACGTCCGCTCACCCCGCCATCTTAGCTCTGCATATTTAAAGATAATTATGTAACTCCTTCCCATTATTGACTCCATTGGGAGTTCGGGTATCAAGCTCCAGAATGAATTTGGTCTCCAACCTCTTTAGGAGTTTCTCGCTGTTTCCTCCTCTCCTAAGTGGGAGGATTGCCCCATGACAAAGTACCTTAGGCTGCTCACATCTTTGTTGTGTACAGTTTTAAAGTGCCTGGCCACTAGGTAAGACATGTCGGAATTCACAATGGCCCTAAGATGTTGCAGAATTCGCACATGAACTTGCAATTTGGTACTGCCAATGTACTGTAATCCACAGGCACAAATTAAAAAATATACTGCGAATTCCATACGGCAGTTGTATACCCCTTTGAGTTGGTTGCGAGGTGGACCATATATGGAGTACTCAGTCGTGTTAATGCCGAACTTGCACGCTTGGCAAGAACTACACTTATAGAATCCATTTTTCAGAGCTAACCCGGTTTTTTGGATTTATAGTCCCCGAATGGTAATTCTGGACTGCTTCTGACCACCTCTCAGCAATCCAGCGGTGTGGGACTTACTGGAGGCATCAAGAGGGCTAGTTGGTCCCCAAGGACCCTCAAGAGCCAAGGGGACTTCACCCCCAATTTGCAGAGTGGAGGAGAAAGAGGGCGAGGCCATGAAAAACCTCTCAGCAAACTTACTGTGTGGGACTTGTAAGAGGTAACAGGATGGGCCGTTGGCCCCAAGGAGCCCTAAATAGCCAAGGGGACTTATTCCTTCTACTAGTGTTGCATCAGGAGATGCGTTTGCAGAGTGGTGGAGAAAGGGGGCATGGCTTGCTATCAGATCTTAGCAATCCTGCGGTATGGGACTTACAGGAGGTAATAGGAGGGGTAGTTGGCCCCCAAGGACATTCTTGGGTGCCAAGTACCCCTCCTGTTACCTCCAGTAAGTCCCACACAGCAGGATTGCTGAGAAGTTGCCAAAGGCCATGCCCCCTTTATCCACCACTCTGCAAATCTGCCTCCCGGAGCACTACTAGTTGGGGGATACAGCCCCCTGACTCCAGAGGGACCCTGGGGCAAAGAAGCCCTCCTTGTACCTGCTGTAAGTCCTACACAGCGGAATTCCTGAGAGCTGGTCGGAGGCCCAGCCCCTTTCTCCACAACTCTGCAAACGTGAGTGCTAGTTAAAAAACTTTAGAAATTTACTAAAAAAAAAACAAAGGTTACAGGGACGGTATACTTAAGAATTAGCATTTAAAAAACCTTAGAAATTCACTGAAAAAACAAAGGTTACAGAGATGGCATAGTTAGCAAATAGAATTAAAAAATCCTTAGAAATTCACTAGAAACACTAAAGGTTTCAGGGACGTTATAGTTAGGCTGACATTTCACTCGTACAAAATCAGAGAAATTCAGCCGCTATAGTTACGTGAGTCAACTATAACATGCGCCAAGCGGCAGCCAAGAAAATGGGGGGTCCTAAAAGACGTTTTTCCCATTCATTTTTTCCATAGAAATATTAGGCACAGCTACAGTCCAAATACCGGAACAAATTTACATGAAATTCAGCAGAATACTAGATCTTAGTCGAAAAAGAGTGCTTTTTTTAATTTGAGGTTAATCCATTCAGTAGTTTTTGAGCAATTAATGCTCAAAAACATTGTGTATCTAGGGACGTGCAACCTCCACAGACCCGAGAGATCTCGTGCTGACATCTGAGTGGCTGCCACCACATTAAACAAGAAAGAAGTGGCAGTCATATTAGGACTCAGGACTCAGGAAGTAAACACAACATAATAACTACTACTCACCACTCTCCACTCCACCAGGGACTCACGCCAGCACAACGGGGAAATCTAAATAGGCTAGGTGCAAACCCACTTGCCTCACAGTGTCGGAGTACTGCTAGCCAGCAGAGGAGGCTGCCTTGTCGGCAGAGTGCACCGCTTATGCGACTGAAAACAGTCTGTTGATGCGAACAGCAGTTCAATCCGCCCACATCTAAATAAGGTCTAATAATAAATATTGGCCCAAGGTAGGGCTAAGGTTGTCTATATGACTAGTTCCTGATTGTCATAAACGGTGGCTAAGATCCGTCGCACATGGTCTCAGAGTGGAGGAAGATGACAGAAGAACCTCCATTTTAGAGAGAAGAATATATAAAATATTAAAGGGAGTGATGATCAGCTCTGTGCTTCAGATGATAAACCATACTATTTAAATTGATTCTCGCTCTAGCAAAACCATTGACTAGATGCCCTCTGCCATACGTGGATGGATACACTCGCAAAGACAAAGCTATTCTGTGCATTGGCTTCCACTTTGTGAATGTGAGCCTATGGCATTGAGGGGAACAGAAGAGACCACAGTATTTTTTAACCAAAGCCATTTACCATATTCCGACTTAAATTTTTTTTTTTTTTTAAAGCAGCCCCTTTCCTTTAAGCGACAAAGGCTTATTTTAGAAATATTAGCAATATTTGAATACAAATGCATGGATAGAGGTCTATGTCCCTTTTCAAGCCTCCATCCCTTCATTTTAAGCCATTTGCAAGGAGTCCTGAAATGACCCTGCCTCGTGCATATTAAAGAGGCCAGATTTTCGTGACTCCTTGTGAATGGTGGTTTTGCTATGCAACTTATTTGCACATCAGTAGCAGTGCATATGATTGGTTAGGTGTTAAACCAGTCAGTTTGCAAAAACACAAACTGCCTTGTATAAACTGTAGGTAATTGGGCCATTAATCTCTGACCATTTTCTGGGTGGAAAGAAATAGGAAAGGAGTTCAGAATATTTGTGGGTGTTCATCAACTATTCAGGTGAATCCCACCTGAGAACTCACATGTCACATCTTTTGAGCAGGATTTATTCATGCACAATATTACACCATTGTGGGGTAATTAGACCTGTGGGCAAAACATTTTATAACTGTAGGATATCTTTTTGTGAATACCTGCACTCATGAATCTACATATATGTACATGTTAATCAGATATACATGCAGAAATGGTTTTCTTAAATGGCTGTCTCTAATATAAAACAAACGTAATATACTTCCATTCCACACCGGGCACAAACAATTCATACTGGGTTAAAATGTCTACCCTTCCTGCTGTGCTAGTGGTTCTGCCATGCTGTGCCAAATAGTGCTGCGTTGCAGCTAATGAGCTGTCAGTGTTAAATATTCTGTTCTTACATAAATTAAATATTTCTCTATAGTGCATTTTATCTCTAAACATGTTCTTGCATTTTTCTACTCAATTTCTTTCATATAGGACAGTCCTTTTGGAATTTCACAATCGAGAATCAATGTTAGCCACTTTGCCCATGATTTTTAAACTTGCAAAGTGTTGTACTGCACATTCATAGTTTGCAAATTTTGCAAAAACTTTTGGCCGGAGCATAAATGTTTTGCATTTTAAATGAACTTCGGATGCATTGTTGTTTCCAGGTTTGGTTTAACGTTATTTTACCCCCCCTCTTTGTTTTCATGTTCATTGCTTAGTTTCTATTTGGCCTTAAGATACGTTGTGTATATTTTCAAATAGTATTGGTTGTGATATGTGTGATATGTGTATTGGGTGATTCTTAAATGGAAGTGGAATGGTATACAGAAACCTAAGATGACTGTGAGCAGCATTGCCAGCACCAGCGTATTTCACTTGTTACTCGCTACTAAAGCAGGTAACAATCCTGAAACACGTGTCTAGAGATAAACTACACTGGCTGCACCAACAATGGTGAATATTAAAGGCTTTCAATTAAAGTCAGTGTTATCATGCACTGCATTTACCACAATGCATCTGGGCTACTTGTGTGCTGGTATGCTAGCTGTGTGCTCCCTCCTTCTTTTGTGATTGGCTTCATGTTGAGTTGTTGGACTGAAGAGCAATGAGAATCCCCTGCAATCTGGAAGTGGTACAGAAACCTGAGAAGAGTGCAAGCAGCATTACCAGCACCCCAAAATTTCACTCGTTACTCTCTACTGAAGAATTACAACAATACTGAAGCATATGTCTAGACATGCACAGCTCTTGCTGCACCAACAATGGTGAAATACTAAATATTTTCAACTAAAGTGAGTGTTATCCTGCACTGGTTTTGGACTTGGCCTTCTCTGCATGGTCACCCCCAACCATTTGCCTTCATCCCTCTTAGCTTTGCTGAATTCGTTTTTTGTTGGCCTTAGGACTCTGTGCACTTACCCACTGCTAACCAATGCTAAAGTGCTTGTTCTCTCTCCTTCAAACATGGTAAAATTGGTTTACAACCAATTGCCATATTTAATTTAGTTGTAAGCCCCTAGTAAAGTGGTACTACATGTACTCAGAACCTGTAAATAAATGGAGTTAGTGGGCCTGCATCCCTTGCTGTGCCACCCACATAAGCAGCATTTTAAGACATATCTCAGGTCTGCCATTGCAGCCAGTGTAAGTTTTAAATTGCCAATCTGACTTTGCAAAATAAACCTTTAGTCAAACTTAAAAATCCTTGTTTAATACATATGTCACACCTAGAGTAGGCCCTAAACAGGCCATAGGACAGGGCATTACATTTAAAAAGTGGGGCATGCACTTTTAAGTTTTGCATGTCGTATTAGTGAAAAACTCACAAATGTGTTTTTCACTACTATGAGGCCTACCTCTCCCATTGGACAACATTGGGTTTCCTTATTACGTTTAATAAGTGATAATGTTTGCTTGGGCACCAGTAGAGATGTCATGTTTAGTGTCTAAAGAATTGTAATTTAAAATCATCTTTGATAGTAAAAATGGTTTCAAGTCACAAATCTGAAAATGCCATTTCTAGAACTTTAGAATGTTCTTGTCCAAACCATTACTGGTCTTGTCTGACTTTGAGGTTGCTGATTGCAGAGGGCACTCCGAAAGGCCGAGCGAACAGCGACGAGTGGTGGCGGCGAGAAAGCTGAGCTGAGCCGGGCAGGTCGGACCGGAGACGGAGACGAGGAGCTGGTTGAGACAAGGCAGGGGGAGAAGGTGGAAACACCTCAACCGTCCCTCTCTCTCTCGCAGCCTGCCCGCAGCCGGGACTTGCCTGGGGCCCGAGGGTTGCTGCATCTGTCGCTGTGCCCGTTTTGTCGGTTTTCGGCTCGGGGAGCTCAGTACAGCAGGAGCCGTTAGCCTCCCAACGACCATCACATTGCATCGCAGTGTGAGTCCGCCGTAATTCTTGCCTTGCCGGCGGCTGTGGCCCTGCTCACGCCCCTGCTCTTGCTCCTGTCCTACCTCGCTCTTACCTATCGATCCTCCGCCCCCCTGCCCCTCCGCCGAGTTGCTGGCTGGGTGTGGCACCTGGGGTTTGCCCTGGAGTCCGCCCTGGGCGTCTCGGGCGTCTGGCTTTCACTGTGCTTTGCCGGGAGCGGCACACTAGAGAGCAGAGAGCGGCAGCAGGCAAAAACAGCAGCCACAGCATTTTGCAATGTGCAATCAGTAACGGGAAAAGAAAGGAAAGGAAAAAAAAAACAACAGACATTAACAAAACAAAACAAAACCTAACTTACAGCTAACAATCATCAACCAACGGCCAACGGCCAAAGCCAAGGCCCAGGCCAAGGCCCACCAGTCAACCAAGGTGGTAAATTGGAGCATAACTCGTGCAAAACTACTTCCACTTTCTTCACCGTCTTCACAGTCTCAGCTTCAGTTTTACTGCTTCATTTTTAGCAAAAAAAAAAAAAAAAAGAAAAAAATCTCTACATTTTATAACTAAAGTACCTTTGACCTAACAAAACCCCTCTTGGCAAGGAAGCTACAGAAAGCAATAGCAATAAATTAACATACAAAAAAAAAGCTAGGCAAAGGAAACCTTGACAAGACACAAAGTCTTACAAATTCTCCGCCAATCCACCAACAATCCAACAATCCACATCAAAGGAGAAACAAAGGAAAAACAGGAATCCTGAGTTAGCTGGTGGTATACAGATCACAAAAAAAAAAAAATTATCCATGAAGTCAGGAAAAATTAGGAAAACAATCGAAAATGACAACGTACCTGCCAAACGACGCAGGGCCAACAAGCGGAAACTTAACACCGACACAGACACAAACAACGTACTGTTAGACCAAGAAGACGCCGTGCTACTAGATTTAATGCCAGAAATTACAGAAAGAACAGCCTTCAACAACAGTAAAACAGTAAAGCGGAGAGAAAGAGCGCTCAACCCAAATTTACTCCTTTTTCTCATTTCTGAAAGAGCCCGGCTCCTATTTAAGCTCCTCAAACAGCAACCTGAGGGGGCTGCCCTCGCCAATGGTACCACAAGGGGGCATCCAATTCAACCAAAGAGAAGGCACCAACGAGAAGTACGGCTCAAAAACACGGGCTTCTCACATACCCGAGGACAGTAGCGTACAATTTGAAAACACAAAGAACCACCACAATAGTGGGGACAATAGTGGGGTCAATACCACAACCACAATCACAGACGCTACCACCAAAGGGGGTCCTCCTCTGGAGCCAAACATCATAATCCAGGTGACCGCACAGCCCCAAGCTCCAGGTACAGGGAACGTGAACAGCTGTGACGAGCAAATCTTAGTAAGAAAAATAGACTCACTAGGATCCACCGAGGTGAAAATTCCTACCGAGCCACATCTAGACCCCCCAATAAGACCGAGACAAAAAACAATGCAGAACTCAACAGAGGGCGCAGTAGCGTTACCACGAGGTCCGCACAGGCTACACTTCGGGATCAGTACCACAACACGGTGATCCAGTCAGACAGAGACAATACCGTCTTGGGGTGGAACACAGAGACAGAATCAAAGCCGGAAGGAGAAGAAACTGAAGCAGCTGAGGATACGGAAAAAATCTTAACCCCTGGGGTACGGCGGGTAAGCAAGTTAGAGAAAACACAGGCAAAGGAGCCAACAGAAGCAATCGATCCTTCGGAAAAAAACAGAAGTACTGACACAAGCCAGGCCTTTACCCAATCAGCATCCCCTAACATAATAGAGCATGCTCAGCTAACAACAGAAGAATGGGAGAGGCTGGTAGCATCATACTCATCAACAGCCACACAGCTTGACGCCAGCACTCCAGAGAGAAAAGAAGATCCTGAGAAGATCCAACCAACTGATGACTCCGAGAAGACGCCGTTAACTGATGACCTCCCAAAAAGTGCAGATGCACTATGGTCATCCTTGCTAAACACGCTCCAACTATCCATTAAGGCTATGCAGTACCACTCAGAGAAAATGGACATTCAACTATCCCTCCTGAACTTTTTGGCCATTCACGTAGCTAAAATTGATAACAAGCTGGCAGACATGAACAGCATGATTAAGAGGGTGCAAGCGGAAACAAAAATAGAGCAGCCGAGCTGCGCATGCTATACAATAGTAGACAAACTCACCACCTTCCCTCAACTCCTGGGAGACATTCTAGCAGACCTAAAACAAAAAACTGAAAATACAACTTATGGCCACCCAGGAACTGGGATAGATGGTCAAACTCAACAACTTATACTACCCAGAGAACACTTAGTTACCACAAACACACAGAACCCATCAATAACTCCAAATAGCCAAAAAGGTCAAAACGAGCCAAACAGCTGAACTGGCCGAGAAGTTAAAAAACCGACCAACGACACCTATGCGGAGACCCTAGAGAAATCCCTAAGGCAGCTTCCTACCAATCAAAGGAGTGAAGTCCTGCCACAAACAAATACACAACTTGAACACACGCAAGGGCATGAACCTGATACAGCGACAATAGCCCTCAATGACGCCACAGGAAAGGCAAGTAAGGAAGAATCTAAGGCAGCAAACAAAAGACTACGAAAACTAAAAAGGAAAGGAAGAAATAAGACGGCCAACATACAAACTTTTTTCCATAGGGCAACCACCACTCCAGAAGCTGCAGCCCCAGAATCACCTGAAGAAGAAGTAGCAGTAGACACAGCAAATCCGTCCATAATCGCAACAACCCCACCGGTCAGGAAGGTGGAAGAGCCACAATTCATAAACCCCAACCTTATAACCTCAAGGGAGGGATTAGCGGCTGATAGAAGTAAAGGCCCCCAAAAGAAGACTTCAGAGTCAATGTCAACACGTCAATCTGGGAAGGGCAGAGGGAGGACCCAAAACCAGTCATTACAAATGAATTCCCACATAGGGATAATGGTTCAGAAGACGTCATTCAACGGGAGCCCATCCAGGTGGATACTGATAGTAGCATAATACTGTTCATTCCAGATTACGTCTCAAGAGGGAGAGGGGACACCCTCAACCGAGGCAACATTTTACTCCTACTATCTACCATCAGCAGTCTGACTGACATCAGCACGAAAGTTCTAGTGGCAGTGGAATTTATCCACAGCTACCACTTGTCAAATTTGGAGGTTACAAAAACAACATGGTCAAGGAATGAAACTGTGAAGAGAATAATGGAATTTGAGTCAACTTTTCTATCTTGGGGGATACGCTTAAAAAGAATGGAAAAAACAGGTTATCCGGAACCATTATGCCAGGCACACAAAGAGAGACAAACCCATGAGCCAATAAGCAGGTCACCACTAGGAAAAACTGAAAGCGTCCTAAAGGGGGCTAGAAGCCACTCAGCGTCCAGGACAAACAGGCAAGAGCAACGCCCAATTGATCATACCGACTGGAACTGGATAGCGAGGACAATAAACACAAGGTCTGAAAAGTCTTGACAAAACGCTCAACAAAACCCAGCCATTCAGCAACAACTAAGAACATGCTCCTGGAACATCAATGGCTTAGGAAACAAAACAGACGACCTTCAGCTATTCTCCTACCTTCAAACATTTGACATAATAGCCCTACAGGAGACCTGGCTGGAACAACCACATCACATTCAAGGCTTTAACACATATTACCTCCCAGCGACCAGAACTACTAAATACGGCCATCCAAAGGGCGGTCTTACAATATACACTGCAATAAAGACCTTTAACGAATCCAAGTACATAAGCGCGAAACAGATAGGTAACAACTGCACCCTCACAATAGAACTAGAAGTTAGGGGAAAAGATACATAACAAAATCTAAGGCTGACGAATGTATACCTACATCCCCGGGAAAAAAAATCAGGTATGACCCTCCTGGTAGAAGAGATCTCAAAAACTCTGACTGAGACAGCGAATACAAGCCTCATAGTCACAGGGGATTTCAATATGTTACTGGGAGGGCCTCAAACAAGGGACGCATTGCTAGAAGAACTGTTCCTCGCATGGGAAATCCCACAACAAGCAACAAGCAAATGGGGAAACCAAAACCGGTTGTCAAGCCTAAGCACTAAGGATCTAGAACACCTTAATCTGGCAGCACTAAATGGCCGCTTTGTAAATGATTGCCCGCTGTCAGCTACTTTTTACAATTCAACAGTCAGCTCTTCAATAGATTTCACATTTGTATCCTTGCAACTCTTTGCAAAAATCACGGACTTCCGAATTGGCACAATGTCAGCTAGCGACCACCAGCCTCAAGAATTCGGCCTTAACCTTCAGGGTGTGGCGCAAGTCAGCCCAGCGATAAACATGGATTGCTCACTGCAGGTGGCACAAAAAAGAATCAAATGCAACACGTCAAACCTGGAAGGCCTTACAATTGACGCAAAAAACCGGTCGGAAAAGTGCATTACAAACAACACTGAGTACCTGAACGCCTGGGAACACTTCACGAGGAGCCTGGGACAGGCCCACACAAGGAAACCAAAGACCCATCACCAAAGCCATAAAAGTCAAGGAATAAGAACTGACTCAATCGGCAACTGCGACAAGGCCCTAAATCAAAACATCAAGATAAAGCACCTGAAAAGTAACATCAACAAACTGCTGCGTAAACTACCTCGTGACGGACCGGACCCTATAATTCAACTGGAGTTGCATAACTTAAAACAGGAAAAAAAAGAGATTAATCTGGAGGGCAAAAGGGAAGAAGAGGACGAAATGTGGGCAAGACTTCTATACGACGCTAAAGGAACCAACACAAGTGGAAGATTCTGGAAAACAGTCAACTCACTCCAGAGCTCCAGGACCCCGACCATTGACTCTTATGTATCCGAAGAAGCCTGGGCCAATCATCTCCAGGCACATTTCAACACAGCGCCACAGCCCATATCTACCAGACGACCAGTCAACGCCAAAAAAAGTCCATCACGGACGTTACAACTGGGCATAAATGCCTTTGTCCCTACGGAAAAACAAATAATAAACAGGATCGCGAAGGGGAAAGCAGAGGGGGCGCCAGGCCCCAATGGGATTCCCCCAATATTGTATAAACAAAATCCGGACTACTGGGCCTTAGCACCACTTTTTAAGCAGATAACAGACACTGCAACAATCCCAGCGTCATGGAAAGGCTCAATAATAGCACCAATACATAAGAAGGGCAACGTAAAGGATCCAAAAAACTACAGATTAATAGCCCTAATCGACAACGAAGCAAAATATTACGCTAGTCTCCTATTAGAGGAGCTTTTGGACTGGACAGAAGAAAATGCAGTAATTCCTATCACCCAGACAGGATTCCGTAAACAAATGGGCACATCAACAAACATGCTAGCTCTCTCGCTCCTCATTGATGCCAAAAAGGCAGCCAACCTCCCCCTGTATGTATGCTTCATTGATTTCACCTCAGCATTCGACACCGTCAATAGAAACTTACTATGGTCAAAATTGGAAAAAAGGCACATTCCATCAGGCCTCCTCACACAGCTGATTCTACTTCACACCGACACATGGGTCCAAGTCAAGCTAGGGCCAGGAGACTTCCTTTCAAGAAAAATAACGACCTCGAAAGGCTTAAAACAAGGCTGTGTCCTAGCTCCAACACTTTTCAACATTTTTATGTCCGATCTGGCACAGCTGCTAGACGAAACCAACTCTCATGCCCCTAGCCTTGGCGGCCTTACTATCTCCAACCTAATGTATGCCGATGACATTGTCCTAATAAGCAGAACATCGATAGGGCTACAACATCTGATAAGCACCATGTTTAAGTACTCGACAGACAATAACCTCACCATCAACCTTTCCAAATCCAAAACAATGAGGATAAACGCAAAAAGACGATCAGTAGGATTTCACTGGCACATGGGAGGCTCCAAACTGGAGACAGTAGAGGAGTACAGGTACCTGGGGGTGATCTTTGACAGAAAGGGCTCATTCAACCAGCAAAAGGAAGCAATAAAACGGAGGGGCACCAGCGTAGGGATTGCATTAAGGAACCTCAAAACAAAAGCAGCCGGCCGAAGCTTCACACCTCTGCTTCAAGTGCTACAGGCTAAATTAACACCGGCCCTGACCTACGGAAGCGAATGCCTCCGAGGAAGGGACACCCGGCAACTGAACAGCACAATAGCGAAGGCCATGAGAATAATCTTCAGTCTGCCCAACCACACCTCCCAGGCACAAATTAGGCTGGAATTTGGCCTGAGAAATCAAACTCTAGAGCGAATGGGTGCCTACGCCAAAAGTTGGCACAAGATACAGAGAGGGGAATCCACAAGCCTAAATCATCATCTATGGAAAGAGATGGAAAGTAAGACCAAGAGCGCGGCTGCGCTATACCTTAACCACTCCCTAAATTCCCTGAGTCTTCAAGAAGCCTGGACGAGCAGCGGATCTCATAACACCTTCAAAAAATAAGTCAACAAATCAGTTAGATCCACGTCGTTAATCGAGGACAAAGCAAGCCTAGCAACCCGGTCCCATGGCTGGATAGTTATCCAAAGCTATACAACCAGCCTCTGTCAAAGCTACCTAGGAGCCGGGTTTACTAGGCGCACAAAGGAAAAGTTCCTACGTCTACGCCTGGGCCAACTTCCTGTACAAAACCATCTCCCCCCATGGTTAAGACCCAAAGAAACCATCAACTGCCGAATTTGTGGGAACACAAATGAAGACATCCTGCATTTATTATGTACCTGCAAAGGTCTGGACGCAGAGCGCAGATCCCTTTAAAAAAAACACTTTAACAGGCTGGGCATAAGAACTTGCCGGCAAGCAGTATAGGCCTACTTGGACGGAACGAACATTCAATTAGCAAGTCACGTTGTCAAATTTTTGGACAAAGCAGAAAAGAAACAAGAATAACAGTGGGCGAAGACAGGCCGACACCAACAAACGAAGTAAAACCTAAATCTGATAAGGAATCCTTTCACCTGATATGGATAATGGCCTGATATCAGAATGGTAAAAACAGGACACAATAACACTGTAGGGGTCTGTAATGACCCAACAGACTCAGTAACAAAAACCACGGCTTAGCCAACACCCAGGCGCAAAATAGTCAGACAGACTTTTTTTTCTGTAACCATTATAATTATTCTCTTTCTTGTTATTATTTTAAGCTAATTCTGCTGTATATATATATCTGTTATTTTTTCTTTTAACATCAATTGTATTTAAATTACGGTTTTTATATGTTAACAATTGCAATGGTTTTAATTAACTGCGCAATAAAGACTTCTTCTTCTTGTCCAAACCATTAAATGCCTGCAGCCTGTATTCTGGGTCACATGACTAGGTGTAGGTAGCAGTTGGTCTATGTGTATTCCTCCCAGACAGTACAATAAAATGGGACTAGGTGGTGGAAGATGGGCCTTCCTGACAGGATGGGAGGGTGGTAGCTGGGGGTCAGCTCCACATACATTTCAAATACGCTTCCTCAGCACACTCGCAAAGGACTTCACACTTGCTTTTTGTGACCACAGATCTTGTGGAGCATGGGCAGGGAGGTAAGACATTCTAGAACCATATGTGGGGGAAAACTCCAGAAGTTTTTTCCTCTTCAAAGCTGACACCAGGTATAAAAATAGGACCCTGAGACCCACTCTTGAGTACACTCCAAGACCTGTGGATATTACAGAAGAACCTGCCCTGCTGTGTGATGCCTGCCCTGCTTTCTAAGAAGGAATACTTGCTCTGCTCCCTTTATCTCAGGCATAGTGACTCCAAGCGTCAGCTGGCTGATCTGTTCTGAGCTACAAGCTCCAGAGGCCTCCCAGCAACTGCCCAGCTGACCAGTTGCAACTGAACAATCCGAAAGATTTTGCTGAACTCTAATATGTGAAGGAAAGTTGAAAATATCATAAAGGAACCATTTGATGGACACTGTAGAGTGATGTTATTTCAATAGCAAGATGGTGTTTTGTTCCAATTACAATTGTTGATAACTATACTTTACAACCTTTATGTGATCATAATTATTCAGATGTTGTTCTGATTTCTTGTTTGTTTTTGATTTCTGTCCTTTTATTAAAACATTTTTTATCAGCCCTGAAGAAGCAAATATTTGTGAAACACATGCTGGCTGCTTTCGATTACTCTGTATGAAGAATCAAGGTTGTCATGTACTAGTTTGTATGAAGAATCATGTCAGATTGGACATTCATCTGTGAGAATTAAAATACATTTTTTGAATTGAACTATCAACTGTGAATACAAATAAATATCTATGAAAGATTCAAAGTCCAAGGACTTTACATTGTCTCCCAGATAATCAGTTATATTTTCCTGTAACTATTCGTATTCATCTTCATGCTTACTGTAAGGTCATTACAATATATTTAGAAAAATAACCTTTATTTACCCATAATGACAAAATATGTGTTTTTGGATATGTAGTTGAGGGTTTCTTCATGTTTCTATACGCATATAACCAATTAACAATGTATTTAGATGTCCACAAAATTAAAAAAATTAAAATAAATACATAACAAAAATAAGCCAAACAAAACATGTATTTTCCAAAATGACAAAATATTTATGTTTTGGATATGTAGATCCGGTTCTCTACATACGTGAGGGTATGCGTATGGGTTTATGCTTTCTTTTATACTGTTATACATATATGAAGTAACTGTAACCAATAATAAAAAGAATATATATATATAGTAGGAGTGGCGTTCCTAAGATCAGAGGCACCTTGCTTTCCATTTGTGACGTGGCGGCCTCAACCGCGAGGGGTGCACCGCCCAGCCCCGTAGAAATGGGCCTGTTTGGCTGTGATCTTTCAGTCTATGTGCAGCGCACATGAACTCTTAAATTTTGGGCAGCTGCATTTGGAGGTTCGGGGCCCACCGGAGGGCTGTGAAAAATAAACAATTAAGGCAAGAATCAAATTAAAGGTTTCGTGACGAACTCTGCTTGAAGGGTTAAACTTGTGCGACTACAGCGCCCAGTATGCATCACTGGAGAGAGCATACAACAAAAGGGGAAATTACGTTGTGGCCGGTTTCATCAATTGCTGGCCACCCCATGAAGAAGAAGCATGTTGCTTTGAAACGCGTAGGGGACACAATTACCGACTTTTGAAATGCAGATGCCATGAATAAAAGGTTTGGAAACCTGTTCTGTGTGGAGTGGCATTCCTAAGATCAGAGGCACCTTGGTTTTGATTTGTGACGCGGCAGCCTCAACCGCGGGGGATGCACCGCCCAGTACCGAAGAAATGGGCCTGTTTGGCTGTGATCTTTTAGTGTATGTGCAGCGCACATGAACTCTTAAATTTTGGGCAGCTGCATTTGGAGGTTCGGGGCCCACCAGAGGGCTGTGAAAAATAAACAATTAAGGCAAGAATCAAATTAAAGGCTTCTTTACGAACTCTACTTGAAGGGTTAAACTTGTGCGACTACAGCGCCCAGTATGCATCACTGGAGAGAGCATACAACCAAAACGGGAAATGACGTTGTGTGCCGGTTTTGTCAATTGCTGCCCACCTCATGAAGAACAAGCATGTTGCTTTGAAACGCGTAGGGGACACAATTACCGTTTTTAGAAATGCAGATGCCATGAATAATCAATACACAAGCCTCCAGTTATCGGAGCCCCCGACCCTTCATGGCAGCCTCTTCACAATGGGCACGGAGAAGCCCATCCATTAACGCAGCAAACAACAAGAGGTTCACTGCTGGCACAGAAACAGCGTTTATTCATCATCCAAAACACTGCAGGTTCCTTCTTTCACCTAACGTTTCTGCCTTTCAGCCTTGTTCACAGGTAGAAGGTCACTGATTCAAACGCACATTGCATTCAGCTGCGTGTTTAAAGTTTTTCAAACTCACGTGACTTAATGGAAAATACTTGTCCCAGAGTGCACCACAAGTGTATTAGTTGTACTGCTGGAAATCCACAATGTTCAAAGTTCGTAAAAACAATGTCTTAATTGCGGTGCCGCTCGTGCATGGAAAATACTTTGGAAGTCAGGTGAGTGCATCGTTGTTGGCACATTGCTTCAATTCTTTTCTAGACGTATATTAACACATGTCCAGCCAGCACGATCGTGGGTGAAAGTGATACACCCCGAATCCATTCCAACACGCGTGCCCATTCGCCACATTGGCCTCTCCTTGGTAGGTTGGGGCGCGTGAGTGGGTCATGCTCCTCAAACTAAATCAATACACAAGCCTCCAGTTACCGGAGCCCCCGACCCTTCATGGCAGCCTCTTCACAATCAGCACGGAGAAGCACACACACACACACACATGTTATCTATATATATATCTATATATATATATACATATATTTATACAAGTATATGAATATATATGTGTTTGTGTGTGTCTATATATAAACATATATACATATATATGTGTATATATATATATCAAGTCCATTGCTCACACACAAATCTGAATGAGCCCGACACTTGCTCAGGATACACAGATGGATTTATTTCAGCAAGAGAATTTCAGCGCGTGGTTTGCATATTTCTAGAAACGCTGAGCAGCCGTGTTTCAGCCGCAAGGCTTTCATCAGTGCCAGGTTTTAAAGCAGGTCCATACACCTGGGGCTTGTTAAGTGTCTTATGATGTCACCATAGCCACTCCCAATGACTGAGTGGTTCAGCCCCTCCTCTGCTTCAAGCTTTGTTAGACCTCACGCTGTAATTGGACCTGCTGCATGCTGGTTAACGTAGTCCGAAGTGGTGACCCATGCAGTGATATATATATATATATATATGTAAATCCATCAACAAAGTCCAAGTCATGAAGGGCGCTCTTAACAGCTGGTGCCAGCGGCAAGGCTGGACTGCAACTTGAGATATGTTTATGACCAAAATCGAAGTATAACACAGCACTCTCCTTGGGGTTTTAACTTTTCTTTATTTAATCAAGCCATCTACACCTTCACCTACGCGTTTCAACCACACAGGTCTTGGTCACGGTGTACAGCGTTAGTCCATCCACACTTTCACCTATTTATACCAATCTCCCACTGAGCCATTTATGAGGCATTGTGGGATTGGTAGTTTTATAAAACTAAACAAAAAACAAAACAAAAATAAGAGCACATTTTTCAATTTTATGAGTGGTGGAGCCATTACACAGTATATTGCAAAACCAAAGGGGATGATGGACAGAGTGTTTAACATTGCAAGCACTCACCCCCAGTCAACTGATCTGGGTTTAATGCATCATCATTCTTTAGCTCACTCCGGCACCCCAGTTCAGACATGGCCATATGCAAATCAGTCTGACCCTGTGCCTCATGGGAACAGTCCAGCCCGAACTGCCAAGCCATGTCTTCCCTGGACCGGAAACAAGAATCCTGGGACCGGTTTCTGGCTAATCAGCCGTCATCAGCCAGGCTAGCTTGAATCCAGTGGCAAAGTGAGCAAGGGACCCACGTCTGGGCATATCCTGCCAACTTAGGGTGAAATGGTGTAAATCTGTTCAGTAGTTTCTGAGAAATTGAAAAAATAAGAGTGAAAAAATCAATTTCCCATAGGAATTTTTGTGCAAGGCTACAGCCAAAACTACTGAACGGAATTACCTCAAATTTGGCAGAAAGGTAGTGCTTGGATCAGAAAGCAACTTTTTTTTAAAAGGTGTAATTCCGTTCAGTATTTGCTGAGAAAATCGAAAAATAAAAGTTTTGATATCTGGACGGAGCCTAAGTCCCGTGCACAAGCTTCACTGTGATTGGCTGTCAACACTCCAAACCAGGAAGTGTTGGCAGCCATCTTGTGACTCGGTATGAGTGAGTCACCAGAAAATTGAGAAACAAAGATATAAAATAAGAGAAGGGGCAGGGTTGAAACACCTAGGCCTGCTTAGGGGGTCCCAGAAGGACCCCCTGGGCCAAAGAAAGCATTTAAGAAAATAAATAAATCAGCGCAATTCGCGCTGGGGTCGCGGGTTCTCGCATTTTATTTTAATGAGCCCGCTGGGTGGGCTAGGTCCCGGGGGTATTTCTTAAAAAAAGAAAAGCAGGGGCTCGCTGGGGCCCCTGCAGTCCTGGTGCTTCACTTCTGTTGGGAGGGGGGTTCAGTAGGCTGTGGAAATTATATCGGGAAAACAACAATGCGCTGTATTGGGGCCTTCCTTCAATATAATGCGGAAAAATGTTTACTTATTACGCAGTGTTCACTGTTATCACGGACAGAGTCACTTTGTTACAGGAAATGTATTCATATGTGGTAGGGAGTGTTCTCTATCCCGGAGGCATTTCTTAAAAAATAATAGTGGGGTCCCGCTGGGGCCCCCACAGCCCTGGGGCTTCACTTATGTTGGGAGGGGGATGCAGTAGGCTGTGGAAATTATATTGGGAAAACAACAATGTGCCGTATTGCGGCCTTCCTTTAATCTAATGCGGAATAATGTTTACTTATTATGCAGTGTACACTTTTATCATGGATAGAGTCACTTTGTTACAGGAAATTTAATAATATGTGGGAGGGCGTGTTCTGTATCTGTGTGCGGAACAAAACTAACCTTTAATTGGCTGTGGTGTTCTAACAACAAGCTTAATGTTCATTGGCTGCGAACCATCGAAAGTAGAAGTGTTTCCTGCCATTCACATCCCCTCCGCAGAGTAGCAAGGACATCTAATTGCCTCATTTGTTGTAAGGAGGACCTTCCAGAGCTTCATGTTGATTGGTTGCGAACTATTGAAAGTAGAAGTGTTGCTAGGTATTCCCTTCTCCTCTGAGGCGTAGGAGGGACATCTGATTGGCTGACGTTTTCTAAGGAGGAGCTTCCAGAGCTTCATGTTGATTGGTTGCAAACTATTGAAAGTAGAAGTGTTGGCAGCCATTCACTTCCCCTCCACGGATTAGGAGGGACATCTGATTGGCTGAAAAGTTCCAAGGAGGAGTTTCCCAAGCTTCATGTTGATTGGCTGTAAACCATTGAAAGTAGAAGTGTTGTCAGCGATTCCTTCCCCCTCCGAGGAGTATTAGGGACATCTCATTGGGTAACGTGTTCCAAGCGGGACCTTCCCAAGCTTAATGTTCATTGGCTGTGAAGCATTAAAAGTAGAAGTGTTGGCAGCCATTTCCTCCTCCTCTGTAGGAAATTTTATTGGCTAAAGTGTTCCGAGTACAAGTTTGCTCCTTATTGGGTGGGAACGGTTCACTGTTGTCAGCCATTTCGTGAGGCACTTCCAAAGGAGTACAGAAAAACAAAGTAGTAGAGGGGAGGGTAGGAACACTATGAACTCTGTACAGTGGTCACAAGGTGGTGGAGAGGGATTGTGAAGGTAAAAATAGTTTTTTATATATTTTAAGGACCATTTATATAATTGCCGTGGGGTGTGCAAATCATGGCGGAAAAATAATAGAGTGTGTTGCAGTCTTCTTTTTATTAAGTTTGCGGGTGGGATACTTCCCAGGAGCACTATTTACTTATAATGTGGTGTTTACTTTTCTGACGGGGAGGTGTGGTTGCGCAGCAAAAATTTCAGATTATGTTTCAAACTGTTTTTATTTAGCAATTACAAATGAACTTTCTTCGGATACTCACGCTGTATAAATTAAAGGGGTGACAAATAAAAATGGAATTTCATAAAATATCACTTAAGCTTGGCCACACCCTCCCTTTTTCTGCTATAGTTTGTAAAAGTGTTGCCCCATATTCTTGATAATATAAGAGGGCATCAGTTACTTTTAGATAAAGTAGAAAAGAAGTGCTAAAACAAACACTTCCGCACTACATCATCTGAGGTCAGAAGAACAAGTAAAAAACAGTTTATCACAAATGACTTCATATTACATAGAAATGTATGCATTATCATTTTTCAAGTTTGTATTTTGTAGAATTCTGGAACGTTCTGTCGTAGTGCTTAGAGGTTGCACACAGTTCCGCTAACAAATCATGTACTCATTTAAGAATATATAGGATAGTACTATTATAATATACAGTACTGGTCTTATATATTCTATCAAGAGAAGGTGAAAAGGAACCGCAACTGAGAAAAATAGAAATTAGAAAATAACGTTCAGAAATGTAGGGTTTATCAAATGTTTAAAGTAAGAAAGTATGTATGAAAGCTATATTTTTTTAGACTGCAATTTCGTAAAATATGTTCACTGAAAAAATATCTGATCAAGAATGTTATAAAGCTTAGTAAGCTGTATTTCAGATGGCGCCGACAAATCTCCAATTCCCCTTCTGTAACAATAGGACAGTCTATTACAATATAACGAGTGACAGCATTGTTGCAGTAAAAAGAAAAAGAAAATAAAGTTATGAAAACGACAAAAGATCAATAACGCAATACTTTCGAGCGGTGAATATTTTGAGAGCTTCTTTTCTCTGGGACTTCGAAAAGTTTGATCTTCGTGGCGAAAGATCATAAACTCCTCTGAGATCAATATGAATTATAATATACATATTTACAGTATATGATCAAAAGGGGAACAGACTAACAACCGGAAGCTGGTGACGTTGCTTATATATCTTTACTCTTTGTGCCGACGGGTCATGAACTCCTCTGAGATCACCATGACTGTTCATATTATAAAATACATATTGACAGTATAGAGAGATTCCCAGGGGAAAACAGACTAACAGGGGAAAACAGACTAACAACTGGAAGCTGGGGACGTTAATTATAAATCTTTAGGGTTTGCGCCAACGGATCACCAACACCTCTGAAGTGAAGTACAGTGTCAATATTATAATATGGAAAGTCACACTATATAGGCTGAATAGCCAGAAAAGGAGCAATGTTTGCTGTAATCTGTCTGTTTCTGAGAAGAAGCTGCTGACGTTATAGGAAAAAAGGCAAACACATGCAATAACACTTTTTTCTAGATATAAATGTTTAAATATTGACAAATAGCTACGTATTATAAATATATACTATGCCATAATCAAACAACTTACAACTCCGGAATTTGTTTTGTTGCCACAAAACAAGAATCCAACGCTAGAAAAGGGAACCTGCATCACAGTCTGGACATGGATAAATAACTCGAAAAAACTAAACTAATCGAACAACGGGTGTGGTTTATATACTTTTTGGTTATTGAGTAGTCTATGGAAGGAAGATGTGGCTCCGCCTATTTAGATGTCACATTTTATAGTTTACACATGCTCACGTTTTAACTGTTTAACTTGTGCACGTGTTGGAAAAAGTTACGAAATGTGAAGCTGTAAAGGTTTCAATTTCCATCGCAACACGTCTAAGGTCCTTAATATGTACATACGTTAGAGAGTTTAAAAACCGTTAACCGGCAAACTGTGTCATTTGCATTCTCTTGATTAAAAACATCTAAATAGAAGACTTAACAAAAAATATCGTTCACAATAGAAGAAAAAAAAATACGTGCCAATATTTGTCATCACTATGCGGATAAATTAAAAAAATTCCAGCATTTGTAAAGCGTACACCTACCCCCGGAAAGGTGTGCTGGCGCTCGCAGGCGTTGGGAAGATTAAGCAAGGTGTTGCCCACAGTGAGATAGTAATGGGCTAACATGCTGCTCGAGCCCGGAATCGAACTGTGAACACTGTTGTTCGAAGTCAGCATTATAGGTGCTGCGTCACACTTTTACTACACTTATATGTTAATTACTGCTAATTAAGTTGCAAACATTGTTAAATTATAAGTAGGGCCTCCTGTTTTCTGTTATTACTGATTTTTACAGATAAATACAGACAGAAAACTTTTTATTTTCCTCTCTGTATTTATTTTAAAATGTGGATAAAAACGGAAATTGGGTTATTTTTTTAGCGATTCTAAATGCTGTCAATCATGACTACCAGGTAAATAGGTCTGTTGTTCTAAAAGTAAAAGGGTTAAAACAATCAAATCATTTTATTAAAGAGCCTCAAACAGCAATATATGCTCGTAAAAAAACATGCAAATTTTAATATCAAGGTTGTGCATATTTTATCATCTGAGAGTGTTTATATGACTGAAAACGGTCAGTCCTTCAGGCATGAGTGCATATTTATCAGACAAATAAATGTGGAAATATACTCATTTCAGATTCATTTTTACAAACCCAAAATATATATGGGCAAATACAGATACAATTATAAAAAAATAATATGGATAAATACAGACGGAATTGCCCAAAAAATAAATACCATAAAACCAGGAGCCATAATTATAAGTTATAAAAGGCTACTGTTAAGTTAGTTTTCACTATAAAAAGTATACACTTTTTTAAAAAAATTTACTTAAAAAACATTATAGGTTATAAGGACATTGTAGTTAGAAATTCACAGAAAAAACCATAGGTTTTACAGAAGTTATAGTTAGAAATTTGCATTTAAAAAACCTAAGAAGTTCACAAAAAAACCATAAGTTTCAGGGGCGTTATAGTAAGCTGGAAATTTCACTCGTACAAAACCATAGAAATTCCACCGTTATAGTTAGTACAGCTAACTAAAACTCGCGACCCTGCAATGCACTGCTCATGACGTCACATATTACATCATTCATGGCATGGTCAGTGACATCACTGATGACGTCACTGATGACATCTCAAATGACATCAGTGATGACATCACTGATGACATCATCCACATGATAATCCGATGCACCGCCTAACACCCTAATATAACCTTTGATACACCCATTCTAAAATTCAGACTACCATTTTTGAAACCATAGAGACACCAATACCAGTTACTACATACCCACCCACTGATTTTTAGGTCTACACACACATCCACTCATTCACCCATACAATCACTTATACATGCAGTCACTCCTCAATACAACACTATCATATGCAGTCATACACCTATTCAAACAGTCACATACCGCCACTCATCCATGAAGTTACTCACAGACCTAGATAGTCATGTAAAGAATCAATCACACTCCCATTTACTCACCTATACAGTTATACACACACCACCTCACTAATTCATACAGATAGTACTGCATACTTACTCTCTTATATAATCAGTGATACAAGTACACAGTCATCCATAAAGCCACTATTGTAATTACTCACTGACACATATAGTTATTTAAATACACCATCACTCACATAAACTGCCTTTTACATATGTAGCTACTTACATGTATCACTGAGATCTCCATTCACTCATGAACACATCCATACACACACTCACCCAGTCATAGAGCTGCTTCCACATGCAGTGTTGAACCCATACACCCAGTTATTCAACTAGTCACACATCTATGCACAAAGTCACACACCTCCAACCCACCCACACACACTCAGGCACCGCTACAAATACTCAGGGAAACAGTCAATAACACATATAAATTGTCATGTTGCTACTGACTAACCCATGTACTAGCTTACAAAACAACAGACACACTGATACAGACATTCACACAGTTAAATCACTAATGCATGCATCCAGTAAGACACGTTTAATCAGTCACTTATACAATCAGTCACACACCTCACAAATCCTTCATCCAGACACTTATACACCCACTGATTCTTCAATACAGCTTGGCATGTATATAAAACATATTTAAACTTTACAGAAACACACAGTCACTGGATGATGTCATCAGTGATGTCATTTGAGATGTCATCAGTGATGTTATCAGTGATGTCACTGACCATGCCATGTATGATGTAATATGTGACGTCATGAGCAGTGCATTGCGGGGGCGCGAGTTATAGCTAGCTGAACTAACTATAACAGTGGAATTTCTATGGTTTTGTACGAGTAAAATGTCCAGCTAACTATAAGGCCCCTGAAACCTATGGTTTTTTCAGTGAATATATATATTGATAGATGATCACTTCAAAAACGTCATTTATGCATTTTTTTTGTAAACGACGTGACCTTCTACTTTGCATCAGCTATGATATTGCATTTGATTATAAGGCATCATTATGAACTGCATTTATGTTTTTATGATATCATGATCAATTGAATTTATGGGACTAATATTAATCAATTTAGTATTTGATTTAAATATTGACTTGCAAACATTTTATGTTGCTTCTGCAATTCGATTTGGCATATGTAACCTAGTCTGTTTTTCATTCAAGGAAAGCATTCTTTAACATAGTATATTTTCCATGTCTATGCATCACTTGGCACAGGTGTTATCAACTTCAAAAACACCTCTTGTAAAGCCAGCTTCATGTGATCAAGGCCGTTTTACCGCCCGAAACGCGTCATGGCAGACAGAAGGGAGTAAATAAAGAATTACCTTAAGCACCGATGAAGAGGAGTTTGTGCGTTCATTTTCGCTACGCGCTGTGCGCTGGAGGTTCATGAATGCTTCAAGTATATATATATATGAACCTGAATGATTTAAAATACTTTGTGATCGATGCAGTACCTAAACTGATCAGAGGAGGGAATAGAGAAAAGCGCCTCAGGCAATTGGAAACCCAATATATTCTTTTATTAGACACTAAGATGCCTAATGGCCTCAACACAGGGGAAGATATGCACACTTTTCTTTGAAAAATAATCCATGATACATCATTGCCTGTGTGTACTAAAAACTCTACTAAAAACTCTACTAAAAACTCTACTTTACTGCATTGAACACATTAGCTTTCAGATGATCAAATTTTACTTAGCCTATATCTATAACTGCTTTATGGAGATTACTCCTGTTATCACTTCTACCTTTGGGGTACCTTTTGGGGTACTTTCTAAATTTTCTCCTTGGTCCTGATAATGCGTTGAATTGGTATGTATAATTAATGAACTGCTACTTTAAAGGTTTTTTAGTCTTGCAGCCCCAGCTCATACGTGGATTTTACTTAATGTGCAAATTTGTCCCGTCTGGTCAAGTTTCATTCATTCATTCTTTGTTTCCCAATGACTTTTTTTGCTGCTATACTACTTTGCTATTTGCACATGTGTTGCCTATCTTGCACAAATGCACTTGCACTTTATTTCCAGTTCTGTTGTTTCTAGGAGAAATTGTCTGTAGCATGGCCATTTGATTATTTAAGGATTTATCCTTTATACCGGTCTGTTACACGTATTGTTTATTTTGTGCATTTGCACATAAAACAATCTGTGCCATACATGTCTTTACTAGCACTGATGCACTTGCACTTTATCTAGGATACAGTATTTTAACTATGCATTATCTATAGTAATGCATTTGCACTTTATAATTCTAAACTGGTTTTATTAGTTGCGTGCAAATATGTATTTATATGTATATATAGATTTTCATGTGTATATTTATGTCATTTTGTAGTTCGCAGCCGTATTTGTATGAAGGAACAATAGAATAATACAGTATATATCTAGATGGGGAATATTGAAGGACGGTTTACATCAAATTTGCTTTATGTAAAATATAGGGTTCTATAGGTTTACGATGAAGAGGATTTTCCGCATGTAGTAATTTTTTTTGTTATATTAGATTTACAATTTTGAAATTTTGATTCTTTCTGGTTGACCCATAAAAGGCATATGTTAATGATATGCGAGCACATTGTTTTACTTCAGGGTGTATTTTATCTGTGTAACCACTATGGTACAATTAGGCTCGACTTTGCCATCCAATATGTTTCTAAATTTTGCACAGTTTGAGTATTTCTTCTCTTTTTTAGATCACCCTCGTTGTAATTTGGAAGTTTGCTGTTTTGTATGCCGCTATCTCATTGGCTCATATATGAGGGAGGAGTCAACATTTTACTATATTTGTATTGTATGGTTCTTCAGGTGTCATGTGATCAAGGCTGTGGCAACACGGCGGAAACGCGTCATGCCGACTGACTTAAACGAATAAACCTGTTTGAAAATATATTTCTCAGCGTGTGGTGGTCTGTACCTGTTCCAGTTATCGGCTGGAGTCTGGGAACTCTTCTTGATATATATGTATATATATATATATATATATATATATATATATATATATTCACTGAAAAAACCATAGGTTTCACACACGTTATAGTTAGGAATTAGCATTTAAAAAACCTTGCAAATTCACTGAAAAAACCATAGGTTTCACACATGTTATAGTTAGCGGAAATTTTACTGATAAAAAACCTATGAAATTGCCCCGTTATAGTTAGTGCTGGCAACTATAACTCACGCGACCGCAATCTTCTGCTGATGACATATGTGTCTTTATAAAAAAAACATATTTGTAATATATGTATAGCTAAAAATGTATGGAAGAAGACATGGGCAAATAAGTGTCTAAATACAGTATTAGCATCAGCAGAGGATTGCGGTCGCGTGAGTTATAGTTGCCAGCACTAACTATAACGGGGCAATTTCATTGGTTTTTTATCAGTAAAATTTCCGCTAACTATAACATGTGTGAAACCTATGGTTTTTTCAGTGAATTTGCAAGGTTTTTTAAATGCTAATTCCTAACTATAACGTGTGTGAAACCTATGGTTTTTTCAGTGAATTTGTACGGTTTTTTAAATGCTAAGTTACTTTACGCCATTCGAGGCGTGCGCGCCCACTTAACGCAGTGCGTTCCGTGCACGGTTTTTATCAACTTTAATAAGCCCTGTACATTTGGTGGCCTTCGGCCACCAAAAGCACAGGGGGTGGGGTCAATGTGGATAGTGTTTTTTTTATTTCGATTTTATAATTTCATGTTGCCAAAATATAGTTTTTTTACTGATGTAATAAGCCCTGTACATTTGGTGGCCTACGGCCACCAAAAGCACAGGGGGTGGGGTAAGTGTGGATAGTGTTTTTTTTATTTCTATTTTTTACCGTACGCTCACGGTAAGCGTACGGTAAGCGTACTCGGCGAAATTGCCGAAAAAAAAATTAAACCGTTTTTGCTCTTGGGGGATGTTTGGGGACTCCCTCAACATGACTATGTGGGAGGGAGTTGTCAAAACAGCCCCGTAACATGTTTTTGGGCATCATGTTTGATAAATAACACTCAGTGCGAGAGACAAAATGGCGGACGCCGCTTCCTGGTTTCGGCCGATTCGAATGTTTACTAAGATCTAAGAGCCAATCAGAATCGCGCTCGCGCACGCCACCGTACGCGTACGGTAAGCGTACCGTAAGCGGGCTCAGATATATATATTGATTTAAAGGCTATTTTCTCAGAATCTACTGAACAGATTTACACCAAACCTACAAAAGGCACTTCCTTGACATAGGGACTACCTCTCTGCCAAATTTCTAGTAATTCTGTTCAGCCGTTCGGGCTGTAGCTCGTTCTAAAGGTCCTATGGAAAAATGCATGGGAAAAACGCGTTTTGGGACCCCCCTTTTATCTCAGCCCCCGCTTGACGAATCCCCCCGAGACTTTCAGGGTAGGAGCGGAGCGTAGCGCCCCACCTATTTTGAGAAATTCGCGAGGATTCATCGACCGGCGCCAAAGTTATTCAAAATAGAATGTTGCGGATTTCCTATGGAAAAGGGGTCCTAACTATAACTACCTACTGGCGACCGCCAGTAGGTAATATATATATATATATATATATACACATTACCTACTGGCGGTCGCCAGTAGGTAGTTATAGTTAGGACCTATTTTCCATAGGAAATATGCAACATTCTATTCCCAATAAGTCTGGCGCCGGTTGACTAATCCTCGCGAAATTTTCCAAACTTTTGGCCAGCTCCGCTCCTACCCTGAAAATGTTGTGGTGATTCGTCAAGTGGGGGCCGAGAAAAAAGGGGGGTCCCAAAACACATTTTCCCCATGCAATTTCCCATAGGACCTGTTGTCGCAGCTACAGCCCGAACCGCTGAACGGAATGACACCAAATTTGGCAAAGAGGTAGTCCTTAGTTCAGACTCGTGCCTTTTGCATAAATGGTGTGAATCCGTTCACTAGTTCCTGAGAAAATTAGAGTTAAATGTACATAAATATCTATGGCCGCGGAGGATCCCCGGACCCTACCCGCACCGTGAGCGCACCCTCCCCGAACCGAGCGCGCACCATCCTGATCGCGCGCTGAATGCTAATTGGATGTAGAGTGTTTCTCTACATTCGAAACCAGGAACTGTTGGCGGCCATTTTCTGCCTCGGTAGAAGCGAGGCTGAAGAAGCAAGGGGAATAAGTGTGTAAAACATATAAAGGGGGCAGAGTGGAAATACTCTGACCCTCTAGAGGTGCTTATGGGGTCCCAGAAAGACCCCCTGGGGCCCCCTTTTTTTTAAAAAAAGAAAGCGGCGAATGCGCGCACGGTGCGCGCATCCTATCTTGTTGAGTGCGCGGATCCACTGATTATTTTTTTTAAAAGACAAGAAATCATTGGTTGTATGACTACTTTGTACACTGAAAGGTAGGGTGTATATTTCTGGTTTTTAAAGGTATGATTATTATTGGTTAACAAAAACAGATTGTAAGGAACATTATATATGATTAGCTGATATGTTGAAAAGTGAAGCACACTTCCTCTCTTGTGTAGGAACATTGTGTGCTGAACTTCTGACCTGTGGGCTCAGTGCAGTGTTCCATGACCTGTTTCTATGGTAACAGGCAGAAGGCAGATTGGGGGAAGGGTTGAAATGTATTTCAGTTGGAAAGGGTTGAAATGTTTAACCAATAGAAATGTGTGTTTGCTTTTGAGTTTATGTGTGAAGGATTGTGATTTGATGTTTACTTGTATATGTGTGGAAAATGAAAGGGAAACTTTTCCATTCTTTATTTTTGCTGAGAAGTGCACAGTGCAGAGATTCTGTAAAAGAAAATATGGTGAGTTACTGATATACTTCTTAATCTACAAAATGACTTGAAAGATGAGTTATTTAGTTGTGAGGGGATGTATGTAGACTATTTTGATTTTAATCTGACTAATGTATTTCTCCTGCTAAAGTGTAGGGAGTACTTTTTTTCTCTACAATCTTATTGACAGTGTGTGTGCATGTAGAGACCATTCTGTGATAAGCATTTGTGTTTTTTATGTGTTTGCAGACAGATAACTGTGCTGTTTTTATATTTTGGTAGAATTAGAAACCAGTCATTGTTTATGAATTTGTGAAATGAGTTATGTTATGTTTCTATACTAAAATGTAGTACTACTTCTAGATGAAGAAATGTGTTTTGGTATAGTGCAAGGGATAGTGTTGTTTGTCTAGAATCACACAGTGAGTATGTGTGCATTTGGGAACCACTGTGAGAGAAGCATTTGGTAACATTGTGTATTTGCTGACAGATAACTGTTTTAACCTGTCATGTTGTGAAGTTTTAGGAGCATTAGAAGACAGTTATGGCTTATGCTTTGATTAAATGAGTCAGGCTTTGACAGAAAAGTGCAGTCCTGAAATATGTAGATTGTGTGCAGTTCCCTTACCACTTGCACTGTAGTGAATGAGTTTTGGTAAACTCCTAGGGATAGTGGTGCTTGTCTAGAATCACACTGTGAGTTGGTGTGTATTTGGGATCACTGTGAGAGAAGCATTTGGTGACATCATGTATTTGCTGACAGATAACTTTTTTAAAACCTGTCATGTTAAATTTAATACTTGTATAGCGCACTACTCACCCCCAAGGGTCTCAAGGCGCTTGTACGAATACCGCTGTGGAACCCATCCTGGCTTTCCCTGTGAGGCATCCACTCCTGGGCACCCCCAAGGTGGAGGCCAGGCATCCTTAGCGTTGTGGGGGCCGTTGTGGAGATTAAGCAAGCTATTGCCCAGAGTTGCAGAGTTGGACTCCATGATTAGAATAGGCACCGAGGCGAGAATTATCAGGTCCGTGGAATTTTTGAGCCCAAGACCCGCCGAGGCGTGGAATTGAACCCTGGTCCCGGGGTAGACCTCTGCATCAGGGTCTGCCGCTCTAATCATTGAGCCACACTTCTCCATGTTGTGAAGTTTTAGTAGCATTAGAATCCAGTCTTTGCTTATGCGTTGATTAAATGAGTCATGCTTTGACACTGATGTGCTGTACTTAAATATGTAAATTGTGTGCAGTACCATTAACTCTTCTAGACTAGTGAATGAGTTTTGGTAAACTTCTAGGATAGTGTTGCTTGTCTAAAATCACACTGTGAGTCTGTGTGCATTTGGGTAAGGATTGTGAGAGAAGCATTTGGTAACATTGTGTATTTGCTGACAGATAACTGTTTTAAAACCGGTCATGTTGTCAAGTTTTAGTAGCATTAGAAGCCAGTCTTTGCTTATGCTTTGATTAAATGAGTCAGGCTTTGACACAAAAGTGCAGTCCTGAAATATGAAGATTTTGTGCAGTTCCCTTACCACTTCCACAGTAGTGAATGATTTTTGGTAAACCCCTAGGTATAGTGGTTGTTGTCTGGAATCACACTGTGAGTCTGTGTGCATTTGGGAACCACTGTGAGAGAAGCATTTGGTAACATCGTGTATTTTTTAGCAGATAACTCTTTTAAAACCTGTCATGTTGTCAAGGTTTAGTAGCATTAGAAGCTAGTCTTTGCTTATGCATTGATAAAATGAGTCAGGGTTTGACACTAAGGTGCAGTACCATGTACTATTCTCTTCACTGTGGCAGAACTGAAAATTTAAATGTTTTACCTAAGCACTGTCCTAGAAGTAGTCTGATTATTAAGTCAGTTTCTAAGTACCAAATAGACTGCTTCAAATGTCTATGCAGTATGCATGTAGTGTTCTAACATACTATACACTTGTCTTTTACACCTTCAATTCCCTAGTCAGTATTAGGCCTGGGCGGTAAAATCCGTTCCGCTCGCGAAATTTGCGGAATTTGGGTAATTTCGCGTTCCGCGGAGAACGCGAAATTGACCAAAAATCTGCGTTCTGCGACTTCGCAAAATTTTTGGCTTGTTCGCGTTCTCAATATGCGTGTTCGCGAGATATTTCACCCCGAGCACGCAAACAGCGATCGTGAACAGGAAAAAGGATCGCGAACAAGCAATTCCGCGTGTTCGCGGAATTTCTGCGTGTTCGCGGAGATTTTTTATCGTTTCGCAGAGATTTGCGTAACGCAATTATGCAAATTACGCCCACCCCTAGTCAGTATCCATACACTTCCAGGAAACACCCTGTCACTCCCTTTGCAGACCTCTAGTGACCCATTCAACACCATGTACTAATCCATTCACTGTGCCAAAACCCAAACACTTATAAATTCACCAAGACACTCTCTTTCCAGTACTCTAATGATTCAGTCACTGCCTAAGTATTCATGCTCTGAGCCAGGCCTTAGCACATGGACTTCTTCAAACCCCTAGCCACTATGCATGCAGTCCTCTAACCACCTACACACTTGTCTTTCACACTTTCAATTCCCCAGTCAGTATCCATACACTTCCAGCAAACACCCTGTCACTCCCCTTGCACTCCTCTAGTAACCTTATTAAGCATCATGTACTAATCCATTCACTGCGCCAAACCCTAACAAATTCACCCAGTCACTCTCCTTGCAGTACTCTAATCATTCAGTCAGTACCCAAGTACTCATCCAGTGACCCAGGCCTTAGTATATGGACTGCTTCAAACCCCTATCCACTATGCATGCAGTCCTCTAACCACCTACACAATTGTCTTTCACACCTTCAATTCCCTAGTCAGTATCCATACACTTCCAGGAAACCCCCTGTCACTCCCTTTGCAGTCTTCTAGTGACCCATTCAGCATCATGTACTAATCCATTCACTGTGCGAAAACTCAAACAATTATAAATTCACCAAGATACTATCTTTGCAGTACTCTAATCATTCAGTCAGTGCCTAAGTATTCATGCACTGAGCCAGGCCTTAGCACATAGACTGCTTCAAACCCCTATCCACTATGCATGCAGTCTTCTAACCACCTAGACACTTGTCTTTCACACTTTCAATTTCCTAGTCAGTATCCATACAGTCCAGCAAACATCTTGTGACTGCCTTTGCACTCCTCTAGTGACCCATTCAGTACCGAGTACTAATCCATTCCCTGTGCGAAAAGCCTAGCACTTATAAATTCACCTAGGCACACTCCTTGCTGTACTCTAATCATTCAGTCAGTACCCAAGTAGTCATGCAGTGTGCCAGGCCTTAGCACATGGACTGCTTTAAATGCCTATGCAGTATGGATGCAGTCCTCTAATCACCTACACAGCTGTGTTTCACACCTTCAATTCCCTAGTTAGTATTCATACTCTTCTAGCAAACACCCTGTCATTCACCCAGTGTGTCTCCTTATAGTACTGTAATCATTTAGTCAATTAGCATGTAGAGCTTTTAATGAGGTAGGCTTTAGGGCATGAACTGTTTCAAAGTAGTATGCACTATGCATGTAGTGTTTTAACCATCGTCAGACTTGTGGTTCAGGGCCATAGTTTCTTAGTCAGTATTTATATAAAATGTGTTTGTACAGTAATGGAATAGTACAATTTTGAAAGTTATTAATATACATTTATTTGTGATTCTTTTTTACAGATACAGAACAGGAGTGTTTCTCATCTGTTTGCACTCTTCTCGTGCAAGATTGTTTGGATGAAGGGTCCTTAGGTGTTTCATCATACTTGCTGTGCCGCATGAGTATTTTTTGTTAGGATCCCCTCGTAACAGAACTCTTTTGAAAATCTTGTGCATGAGAAAGGTGGTATTGGTCTTTGTTTGCCCCTCGAGAAAAGTAGAAAATTTCCACATCACTGAAGGAAAACGTTGTGGGCGTGGTGCATCCTCCAAAAATTCAACTTTAGATTTGGTGAATATTTTATAGCGACATCATTTACAGTTTTTGTAAGTTAAAGTAAAAAAATGTTGTTAGCTGTGTGCATTTTATATTTCTGTGATTTGTATTTTGAGAATGGCATGTTGTTTTTTTTTAACAATCTTTGAGATTGTGTTTTTTTTGCCCACTGTTAAATGATGAGTACTATTAAATCACTATTTTTAGTGAAATTTAATATATTCTGAGAACAGCAAAAAAGGCAAAAAAATGACTTTGTAGAAATTATGCTGTGTATTATTACATGTTATAATTTTTTTTTCCTTTTCTTTCACAGATCCAAATTTTAAAATAAGCAATTTATATGAATTTATATTTGAATGAAAAACAGAAAAAAATGTATACCATTTTTTATTCCTATTGCTGTGAAGGTAAGTTTAACTAAGTCTCAATATGCAGAATGAAGAGGCCTGCAAGAATCTACAAAGTTGAAACACGTTTCTAAAAACACTCTGTTTATGTTGTTTTGAAATCTGACCATAATCAGATATCATGTGACCTGCAAAAAAAGAGATTTGAGGGGTTCATAATATTTCCCATTTTAGCTGTTGAAGGACCGCAATCATTTCAATCATTCTTCTTTGAACATCTTTGCAGACAAAACTCTGTGCTTACCTTCTATCATTCGCAAGGAAATATAAAAACGGAAATATGTCACTTTTTGTAACATAGTTATTGTGCAAGATACTCTTTCATATTTACAAAGAGAGGAAAAGGCACTCTGTGCACTTTTTATACTCCATGTAAATATAACCTTATCATGCACACCACTTTGTGTTGAAAGGGTGTTCTATAAGTGTTGTTGTGCATGATTGTACTTAATACTCATAGAACAAGACACATGTCTAGATTTATCAGAAATCATAAATCTCGATATGTGTGTGAATGCTGCACCCTTCTAAAATTGGTGTAGGAAAGCACAACAAGGAGAATTGTTTTAATTTCTCCACATTTTTATATCTTCAAAGCATGCTGAAATGTTCAGCATACATTGAAGAAGAAAAATGCATTTTCTCATTGTTTTTGTGCAGGAAGGTGTGTCTTCCTGCAGAAAAACAAACAGCACATGACACAGATATCCTTGCACTATGGTGCAAGGGTGCCTGTGTCACCACATGGCTGCAGTTTAAGCAGCCATGCAGAGAGAAGCATAGATTTGCAACATATTTATGTACATATGTTGCATCCCTGTGCTTCGGAAGTACTACAGCACACTGCAGTTAAAGAGGTTACTGTGTGATGCTGCAGCACTTCCTCATAGTTCTGCACTTATACATTCACCATACGCTACTAATGCATTCATTCAGTCAATTACATACTACACACACATTCATCTAAACTAACACTAACAAAGAAATGTAGCTCTTTTTTTAAACCAGGACAGTTAGTTCTTACAAGAACTTTTTTTTTTCTTCTTTCATAATTTTTTTGGGGGTTTCTGAAATTTGTAAAAAAAAATTAGGTTTTTCTGCAAAAAAAAAAATACAAAAAACAAAACAGGAGAAACCAAACAATGAACTTCAGGGAACAATAAAATTTTTTTAAAAAGATAAAACTAGAAAATGTGACTTTCTTGCCGGCGGCAGATCAGATCGATCGACTGCTCACCATAGCACAAAGTCTTAATGCACTTAGTGCAGAGCACTTTTAAAAATTGAAATTGAGGACGGATGTCCTAGGTTTGGGCTGATGGATGCACTCTTGATGTGCTCGGCTGTAATGAGGTGGATGGCGCAGGAGCAGAAGTGTTTCTCATCCGTCGGCACTCTTCTTGTGCAAGATTGTTCGGATGAATGGTCCTCATGTGCTTCATCATACTTGCCGTGCCGCAAGAGTATTTCTTGTTAGGATCCCCTCTCGATAGGACTCTTTTGCAAATCTTGCACGTGACCAAGGTGGCATTGGTCTTATTATGCCCCTCGGGCAAAGTAAAAAATTTCCACACCACTAAAGAAAAACGTTTTTTGGGTGGTGCCTCCGGCAAAAATTCATCCTCAGAAGTATGAGGTGATGCAGGTGATGCCTGCTGCCCTGAAGTCATTTTTGGTCGAAAGAAATTAGAGCTAAGTCTAAACTTAGTCTAAAAAATCTTCTTCTCTCCAAAGAGATGGTGCTCTAAAGAAGGACAAAGAAGAATGATTGAAATGGGTGGGGTCTTTCAATAGTTAGAAGAGGAAGTGTAATGAACCAATCAAATCTCTTTTTTTGCAGGTCACATGGGATCCGTGCACCCTGTGCGTACGCATCACGCACCCAGTGCGCATCCGCGAAATTGAATTAAAAAGGAATATAGGATTAGATGTAAAAATATATTACTTTTAAGACTAGTTTAGAGTTTGTCTTCAATTAATATTCACATGAAATACATATATATATGTTTTTTTAAATGTTAAATATTTCGCGGGATCCGCGCACCTACCGCGTCATAGACGCACATGATGCATCGCGGAAGTACGTAAACGTCGCGGTACGTACATTGAACGTGTCGCGTATACGCTGGGAGTCGTGTACCTGTCGCATTGCGATCGTGCACTAAACACGTACCCAACTCGTACCATGGGCTTATGCTATCGCGTAGGGATCGAGAACGGTGCGCATAGGGTGCGTGGATCCAAAAACATTGAAAAAAATATATAAAATACAGTTTTGAACATATAGTTACAAAAATATTTTGAAAAATATAAACAAATATGTTTGAAAAACCCATTAAGTTCAAATAACATTTTTTAATTTTTAAAAGAATTAATTGAAAAAATAAGTTTAAAAAATGGTGCTAAAAAAGTATTTTTAAAAAAAGATAATTAATGAAATTAACACACTGAATTTGAAAAATATAGAAATCCAATCAAAATCATTAAACATGATATCTTCAGAGATAAGTTATAGATAGGAATTAGCATTTAAAAAACCTTTGAAATTCACAGAAAAAACCATAGGTTTCATGCACGTTAAAGTTAGGAATTGGCATTTAAAAAACCTTTGAAATTCACTAAAAAAAACAAAGGTTTCAGGGGCGTTATAGTTAGGAATTGGCATTTAAAAAACCTTAAAAATTCACTAAAAAACACCATAGGTTTCAGGGGCGTTATAGTTAGCTGGACATTTCCCTCGTACAAAACCCTAGAAATTCCCCCGTTATAGTTAGTTCAGCTAACTATAACTCGCGCTCACGCAATGCACTGCTGATGACGTCACATATTACATCACTCATGACATGGTCAGTGACATCACTGATGACATCACTGATGACATCTCAAATGACATCAGTGATGACATCACTGATGACGTCATCCATGTGATAAATTAGTGCATCTTCTCACACCCTAATATAACCTTTGATACACCGACTCAAAATTTCAGACGGCCATTTTGAAAACCATAGATACTCCAATACCAATAACTACATAGCCACTCATTGACTCTTAGGTCTACATACATCTCCACTCACTCACCTGTACAGTCACTCATACTTACAGTCACTCCGTACAGGACTATCATATGCATTTATACACCTGCCAATTATCCATTGAGGTACTGACACACCTAGTCAGTCATTCAAATAATTAATCACAGTCCAATTTACTCACCTATACAGTTAAACACACTCAAGTTCACTTACTCATAAAAATACTAACACATTCTGACACTCTTATACAATTACTAATACAAGCACACACTCATCCATACAGGCACTCCCTCAATCACACACTCTCACATATAGATAGTTATATACTCTTACACACATATACACTGCGTTTCACATATGTAGTTACTGACACATGTACAACTGAGATATACATTCAATCACTAACACACTCATACATACACTCACCCAACCATACAGTCCATCACAGTTGCACTCTTAAAACCATGCACCATAGAATCACCCACTCACACATCTATGCACAGAGTCACACACACCCTACCCACACAAACACTCAGGCACCCATACAGATACTGAGACAACCAATCAATAGCCCATATAGACACTCATATAGGTATACACAAAACCATGCAGCCACTTATACACCAACACACAGACACATACAGACATTCACACAGTTTAGTCACTAGTCTGCAGTAAGATACATTTAATGACTCACTTATAGAGTCAGTTACGCACCTAGAAAATCATCCATTCACACACTTGTACACCCACTCATTCTTCAACAGGCCTTTCAATATATATATATTAAACATATTAAAACTTTACAGAAACACAGACTCACTGGATGACGTCATCAGTGATGTCATCAGTGATGTTATTTGAGGTGTCATCAGTGATGTCATCAGTGATGTCACTGACCATGTCATGAGTGATGTAATATGTAACGTCATCAGCAGTGCATTGCGGGGGCACGAGTTATAGTTAGCTGAACTAACTATAACGGGGGAATTTCTAGGGTTTTGTACGAAGGAAATGTCCAGCTAACTATAACGCCCCTGAAACCTATGTTTTTTTTAGTGAATTTCTAAGGTTTTTTAAATGCCAATTCCTAACTATAACGCCCCTGAAACCTTTGGTTTTTTCAGTGAATATATATATATATATATATATATATATATGATAGCAAATGTTTTGAAACAAATGACTCATACTCTTTTCTTTTAGTGCAGCCTGACTGTAACTGTGGACACTGTGAATTTGTGAAATGTATTTATATATTTGAAGCACTTAGCAGCTTGAGACACGCTATTCTGTAACCTAAAGTTAGAGGTAAACAGGTAATAGGCTAGAATCTGTTCCTCCTTTCACTAGTAGAATTAGTTGTTTTAAGATTGTTAAGTTTGTGCTCTTCAGAACTCATGCATTTACTCTAATGTTCTCAACAGGGGTAGCTTAATTGAAGTTGATGAATAAAGAAAAGATGTGACGTTATTGGGATGCAGAATTATCGATAGTTACATGATTACTCCTGCTCGAGCGATTAAGAGCAATCTGAGGAAAAAAATCCTACCACTAGGGCACATTTAGCCAGCTTGAGTGGCTGCTCCTGCTTGTGCTCGCTATTTACCTTCTGCCGCATTTAGTGCTATTTTTTGCATCCTCTTTTTCATTTTGGATGTGAGGGGGCATTTTTGCGCTAGGAAATAGTGCTAAATGCAGAATTAATCTTCTCTGGTAATTCAAGCATAATCTCGCTGAAATCTTAGGTAATTGTTTGTGATTACGCTACACAGAATTATGTGAGCTACGCCCATCCCTATTTGCTAAACATGCCTAGTTTAGTTCATAGAGATCATTGTATCTTTCTGATCTCTAAATATCTTTTGTTATAGTAAGACCAGAAGAACCATTGATCTGAATTTAAAAGTAGAACTTTGACTTTTGCTGCATTGACTTTACGCCTTTTGACTGCTATTCATATTTGAAATAATGCTAAGGAAGTTTTTATACTTGTTTTTTTACACAAGGAAATAGAACCAGATCATCATTGTAGAGTTCAAGTAGGTAGCACCTGGTAATGCTAATATTATACCATATGAATATAGCCAATGGCTGAAATAAACAAAGTTGGAAGTCCCTGCCTAGGACTGCTGTGTAGTTCCTACTAATCCATAGGATCTGCGCATTGTTCGGACAACATAAACTAAGGGCTTGGTACTAAGACTGATTCCAGACACCCCCTTAAAATAGGTTGGCCTATAGACCAACTGGCTCACAGTGCCACCGTTAGCCCCCCTAAGCAAACAGGGAGCCAATGATTTTATTGCAACCACTGAACATGACAACCCTGACCTCTCAGGGATTGTGGAAACAGTACAGAACCTTTCTCTCACTCACTCGTGCTTACTTATTCTCAGAGAAATATACAGAGAATATACAATGGGATGTTTTCAATTATTATTTATTGGACCAACGTTATTCTTGCATAAAAAACGTGTGCTGCAATGATTAGAAGACAGAAGCAGATAAACGTCATTACAAGTACCAAAAGTGTAAATAGTGGATATAGTTCTACCATACTGCTAAAACAATGTATTTAATCAGGCATATAAACAAGGCAGTAATCTGGCAGACTCCTATTATGCGGTCCATACTCTAAGTGTACCTAGAGTGTATAAAGGTGTAGAGCCAAGAATACCCCCAAAGGAAGATCCAACCCGGTTACCTGATGGGATAGAGTGAAGGACCCCATCACTAACTGGATACCCCTCACGAGATGTCAGACCGTTGCATGGTGATTCCTCAGCATTCAAGGGCCCTCTGTGTCAGCAGAAGTACCTCCTCTACTAATTTATTGGGATGCTCATTTTTATAATGGAAAGCAGCCTTGCGATGTACGCATAGATTAGTGATGTTATGGATATGCAGATAGCCCTGTCACCCCGTGGATGAAGATAGTGATGATATTTGTATGTAGTTCCAAATGAGACATTGTACATGATGTTCAGAGCGTTGTGATAAAGTTGTGCGCAGCTAGATGTAAAAACAAGTTTAGTTTCAGAGAAACTAATCCACCATTGCCATGCGTGTAAATGAGTGCAAAAGGTCACAGCTAATAATGTTATTTGTGAGGACAATGTAAGAATTAAGGTGCTTCGCTACATGGGCCAACTCGGAAATATACCATGACCACGTGTCAGATCTTTCATTGGTTTATTGTTTGCTAATGCATTTGAATGAGTGTACAAAGCTGTGATTAATTTAATGAATTAGAAAGAAAGAATAATATTTTGGAGAGTTATAAACAGAAAATCACAGCTCAATAAAAACAATAGCGACTGCAATGAAATACGTCATTGGACTATATTACAAAGTGCGCAATAGTAATTTGCTGTCATGACAAAATAACTCAAATTTGATCACAGTAAATCAGATCTGTAGCTTCAGAAGATAAGCAGTTAGCTAGGCGAGAGTTAAGTAGGGCTATTGGACAATATGAACTTAGATTCTCTGGATCCTTCAATTTTTTAGGAAGATGAATGACATGCCATTATAAACTAAAAGTGCTATTCTGGCTCAATTCAAAATACTATTGAAGAATATGGTTATTGGAGGCTTTAATTCTAGCAAGACGATCTTGAATCAATCTGATAGAAAGTCATATCCTCCGGTGGGAACTTTTCACTTAAGTAGATTACTTAAAACATTAACAATTTCATCATAGAGAATAGCCCTCACTAAAAAACAGTGTGCATTTTAAATCGTGCCAAGTATTCACCCCACAACTTCCCTAGAATCATAATATTTTGCTTGATGATGTTTTGATAGTATTCCTGAAAAACCTGATCTATTTCTTTTGAGTATCTAGTCTGATTACTCGATTTAGGATTTTCAATGAAGTAATTTCGTTCTTGAATTGTCAGATTTTTTTTTCCTTGACAAACTTTTACGGCCCTTGCTCATTCCTTGTATATCTGTTGGGCAGTCATCAGAGAGCTCAAAATAGCTTTTTCTATAAAATTGCCATTACGGTTGTCCTTGGCTTCTTCCCATTCAGATAAATTGAATCTGTAATTTTGTGCAATTAAAGCTAATTCTATCACAGCTATGCACCTTTAAAATATCCTAATTGTTCCTTTCTGATTTTAATCTGCTGGCTGCTCTAAGAAATGATTGCCCCTTTTATAGTGGATTTAAAGGCATCCCATATTCAGTTAAGGTTGATGAGTCTTCGTTTTGTTAAAAAAAATAGAGTGAATAGCTTTTTTATCTGGACCAGGTTAAGAGTGCTTTTTGAAACTCTACCTACTTAGTTCTTGACTAATTTAGTGATTTCCACAAGCAATCTTGTCATGGTATGATCCCAAAAGCAACTAGGTCTATCAATTTATAATAGCTTTATTCAAGGGTTCAGAAACTGAGGGCCTCATTTTGATGTCAGTGGGACCGCCACCAACAGGTCGTCGGTGGCAGTCCCATCGACATCCGGGCCATCAGTCCATCATTGTCAGACAGACATCCGCCCATGGCAATGACAGTCGGGCGCTCGTCCAGCCACCATCATAATGAGGGCCTGAGAAATGTTCTAACCTGAATGCAGTCTAAAACATTTTGAAAAGTAGGTATACTGTCTAATGTCACTAACACATGTTCTTTACACCAAAAGGAGTCACAGTTCCTAAGTAGAGAGAGAAAGAAGGGAAGTAAGGGATACTTTTGTCATTTGCTACTCTAATTGTGGGGGCAGTGTGTCCTCATCTTGATGCCCTCACACACCCCGAAGGATGTCATGCTTCATCATTGGGCTTTTGCTCCTCGTCGTGCCAGCGCTGCAATGCCCTACGGGTCCCCTGAAGGGTCTCTTTTTCGGAGATCTTTTGATGAAGCCATATGGGTGCGTGGGTGTAAGTGGCAGTGAAGTCCTAGAAGGTGTATTAAAAAATGGCTGGAGGGAGAGTAATTAATTTTTATTAAGGTGATCCCTCTGTCATAATTAAAACAAAGTGTAAGGTTCTGTTTTAAGGGGAATTATGTCCCTTGTAGCTGGGTAACTATATGTCCCTAGTGGGCATATGTTCTGGTCAACATGTTTCGCGCTTTAGTGGTCTCAGCGGGAGATCCACTTGAGAGGTTTCTCTCGGTGCATCTGGGCTGTGTCACCTGTGTGCCTCTCGCTGTCTCCTCTCAAGTGACCCTCACTGATCTCATGGGATCTTACCCTACCTACTAAGGTAAGTTCTACTCCCTTCGTTTATCCGGGGCACCGAAATGTTTGGGCCACTGTAGATACTACTTTCTTACTTGACGAAGCACCCTGGATTTCATACGGCTTCATCAAAAGATCGCAGAAAAAGAGACCCTTCAGGGGACCCGTAGGACATTGCAGCGCTGGCCCGTTGAGGAGCAAAAGCCCAATGATGAAGCATGACATCCTTCGGGGTGTGTGAGGGCATCAAAGTGAGGACACACTGCCCCCCACAATTAGAGTAGCACACGACAAGAGTACCTCTTACTTCCCTTCTTTCTCTCTCTAATGGAACGGTGACTCCCTTATGGTATAAGTTTAACTTCGGGAGCACGGGTCACCGGACCTTTTGAATAGCTCCTAGAGTCTTTCAATAAATAGGTGTAATACGTGTTCTCCACAGATCAAAAACTCCAAATTATTTTTAAGTGTGTCCATTACCTCATCATTTTTGATTTCCTGGCGATTTTAAGATGTTTGTCCAAGTGAGGATCACATTCCTCTTGTTAGCAATATTGATGCAATTTATATTTAAGCAAATAATATTTAAATAAAGCATGAACCTTAATTTGCATTGTTTTTTGGTATCCTCCAATCAGGCCTTAAACAAACCTATTCCCAAGAGAAATTATTCTTATGAAATGCATTTTCTTTCCTATATTCTCAAGAAAACCTAGTTTTCAATTTTTGTGCTCCCTACAATCCTACTGCCCCTTCCCAAACATCCCTGTATTTTCCTCCTCCACAAGTCTAGCCCGAATGTGCTTTTGAAGGAGCCACCCTCCAAAACCACAGTGGTGTGGTATTGCACTTCCATTGGAGAGTTAGCTTCCTGTTCCAATCGCCACCAATCCACTCAAGCCACAACTCCCTCTCTTGACTTCTAATTGTTGACATCTACTTTCAAGAGTATATGTTTTAAGTTATCTTCATATCATGATTCTTATTGATTTCATGTACTTTTGTCTTGTGCAATGCAGAGACTCCTAAACTAATAAACCATCCCAAGTACTAGCTCCTTTATGTTTACCCCTTGCACAAGCATTGCCTGCACATCAGCAAAGTAGACATTCAAAGGACACATCTGAAAAAATCCTAAGATCCAACTCATTAGCAATTTTGAAAGTTTTCAGCTGCATAGCTTTAGCTAGGACTTCTTCTTTTATCTGGTGGTCTCCCAAATTCCCCAAAGACTGTCCTTGGGGCATGAGGTGTTTTTTCCTCGTGCGAAGGACACGCAGTCGGTTTGGAAAATTGAGACATTTTCCTTAGTGCCAAGGCAAATATATATTTTAATCAGCCTTCAACTACTTCTGCTGGGATAAGCTTTGCCCCTTATGTTATAGGACACCCACAAAACTACAATTTTATAGTCACATTCTGTTTTTATATTCTTCCTGTTTTTGTTTCAGAGACTATCTCCTTGGAGAGTGTTGCAATGTGTAATTTACAGCATGATGATCTTCTGGTTTTGAAACCCATTGCTATAATTCCTGTACATGAGAAATGCATTTTTCTAGAATAGAGTCCACAAATTCTATCTGCTGTTTCAGTTTAATTCTTCATCTGGTCCAGAAGGTGAATTGTCTTGGAATTGGTTGAGCTGTTGGTCCGCATCTTGGCATTGTTCTTTGGGCATAGGACGAACCTCACCAGCTAAAGTCTTGCCAGCACGCCTCCAGACCTGTATGGCTCTGTCCTTTTGCAAACATGGTGGCATATCCTCATCACACTGTGTCCTATGAGGTGTGAGAAGGAGAGTTCCAGGGTATTCACAAATAGCAGGAGTGAGGACAAGAAACAAGCAATTAGCAGAAAGTGTCCCACACTCTGTTCATGTCACCAACACCGAATCCACCAGAGGCTTGCAGTTCTTTGCACACAGTTTGTGGATTTCACCTGACCTCCTGACTCTTACACTCTTATACTCTGCTGCTGCTACACTGGCACTCAGAACATGCCATTCAGGGAGCTGCATAGATTTCCCTAGTTGCCAGTAAGGTGAGGTTGTGGGAAAAGAGCTGAGGCAGGGAATGGGGTTACTTCAGCATCGTTTCATCAAATCAATGGGCTCCCATCAAAGAGAAGATGGCAGCATTATAGCTCTCATCATTGTCTACCCCCTGAGTTGGGAAGACAATGGGCAGACATGGGCAGACATCAGCCTCAATAGAGACTTTCTGACATTACTCTAGTTTTTTTTATATAAAGGCGCCATAATTATGTCCTCCATAATCAGCTTGCATGCAGGCCTATTCTCTTCAACCACTTGAGCCGAAGTGCTCTACACTACAACTTGGAGTTACACTCACCTTTTTTCCTCTAAAGTGCAGTCTACCCCAATCTGCGTAATAGAGAGGTCCACAATCCCTGAGAAATAAATCAAAAATGCTTAATGAAGCCACAAGAAGCCAGCTATTGTTTATAAACTTTACCCTGGCAAAGGGAACAACAAAGAAGTCCACAAGCCCAAAACTCTGTGTCAAACAGACAAGGGGTATGTGAACCACGATATTGCAAAGCCATGTCAGAGATGAGCTGTCAGTTCCTGCAAGGCAGAAACAAATAAAATAATGTCAAAGATTGGGGAAGAAGAACAAGACCGGAGAAGGAGGAGTAGAAGATGAAGAAGGCAAAGAAGAAGAAAGAGAAGGTAGAAGGAAAAGAAGAGGAAGAAGAGAAAAAGCAGAAAAAGGAGAAGATGGAGAAGAAGGAAGATCAGCTATCTCAGTCTATGTCATCACTTTTCACCTTTCTTCCTCAAGTAGAACAACATTGGACTCAACCAAAAAAGATGAGGGCAAACGCAATTGCCAGCTAAAGGAAACCATATCTGTATTCTCTGAGCAATAACACAGTCAACCATTAGTGACATGACACAAAGAATTTAGACTGAAAGACCCACACAATGACAAGAAGACAGTTGTGGCAAAGAAAACAATACTTTGCACAGTTTCAATAGAATAAAAGATGTTTTAAAAAATCAGAATAGTAGTAAGGTCAACAGGCAATCAGAAAGGATATAAATGGGAACAATTATTATAATTTCAAGGAAGATTAATTCAGCAAAAAGAGTGATATGCTCAAAAAAACAGACCAAAAACAAGAAAAAAACACTTCTGCTAGAACAGAGGGATGTACTGCTCCTCCCCAATCAACTTGTTGCCGTAGAAGCCCACTTTCAAAGATATAATAAATATATTGTGCACCACAATAAAGTTTGCAATAAAGAAGACAGTGATCTTCCCTTGGTTTGAGTACATGTTCTTGTTAACAGCAGACTTCAGCTTGAGTCAGTGACAGGATACTCACTGAAAGATGGTTGAAGTTGTATGTGAATACAATTTGCATGTCAGGTTGAAAATAGTAAAGTGGACATATACCTGTGAGTAGTCTGTGATTAGATTTTAGGGGAAGCCGAATGAGATTATTTGTCATACAGTTTTGTGATCAAAAGCGAAGAGGAGAACCAAGAACTGGGAGTCACGAACCAGAACATGGGTAAGTGCTGTTTTGGTAGAGCACCAAGATAAAGCACCAAGGGAAAGCAATGAAACTGTTTGAAATGAAGGGGGATATCCAGGTAAGAGCTGTTCCAGTTATCTTTCTAGAGAATAAGGTGGTCAGCAATGTGGGTTAATGGATCATGTTTAAAGTGGTGGGCAAGTCAAAGGGAATGAAGATGAAGGACTATTATAGATTGGTGATGAAATTGCAGATCTATGCGAGACCAGTCATAGTTGGGTACAGTTGGAGCAGAGTGATTGGCTAAAGACAGGAGTGAGATAGGACAGCATAGCTATGGAGGGAGCAAAGTATTTGTTAATTAGTAGGCAAGAGGGTCAGATGAGAGCTGAAGTTGGTAACTGACCTGAGGATGAGGAAGCTCTGATGGGAAGGTGGTGATGAAGGTGCAGGCTGGAAGAATGTGAGGGCGTCCCCAGGTATAAGAGTAAAGAGCATTGACAATTTCTTGGTCCTTAAGTTAGTATAGACTAGTGTGTACATGAATGAGAAGAAGGAGTCATGGGCCCTGGATAGTTTCTGTAGGTTGCAGTTAAGAGACGGGAACGATTCTTAGTAGCATGCACAGTAGTGGGAAAGACTGAGGCGGCTGCTTGTATCATAGGTGCGTGTGTATGTATGTGGTATCTCTTTAGTAAGAACCTAGCCAAAGGGTAGTGGAACTCTGTACAGGGCCAAAGGCAAGCATACATTCAACAAGTGAAAGGAGAGGTAGCTGGATTCTTGGTGCAGAAGTGTACTGTTACTGCATTTTGAGAGAGTCTTCTATAAAGAGGCGTGTCTTCAGATCTTTCCTAAATTCGAGTAGCGTTGCTGCAGTCAAAATGGATACAGGACTATTGTTCCAGATCCTGGGAAGAGAGATGGAAAAGGCTGGCTGTCTTGTTTATTTCTTTTTTTACACTTTTTGGTCACCAGTCTGGTTTTGTCCTGGGTGTGGGTATGCCTAGAGTTACCAGATATGGTGGCATTGCCTGCAAGATAAGCAGGGGTGCTGGTCATGATGGATTCGTAAATGATGCTGCTGCATTGGAGAATGGTGCCAACCGGTGAGAGGAGCCAAACAAGTTCCATCAGTATTGAAGCAATGTGATCTGGATTGGGAATGCTGTGGCTTGTAGGATGCCCTTAAGAGGGTGGAGGGCAATGTGGAGCCTGTAAAAACATGAAGCCGGGCAATTGAAGAATAATATATTTATGAGTGTTTATTAGACCACATATCCACCATTAATGTTTGTTGCAAGATTTTCTTTGAGCACTTTGTGACACTTTAACACGTTAGCGGTGCAAGGGGTATGATATTCCTTGTAGGGAAATTCTGGTCAACAATGGAAATTCTGTTCAACATGGCTGTTTTTAAGGCACAAGTGGAGATAGCGATCTGAGGCCGAGGGTAAGAGGTAGAGGTTTTGAATGTGTGGGCTTGGTAGAAAAATGTAATTCTGATTGAAGAGTGTTGATGAAAGAAGTCGTCAGGTGAAAATTTGCATTTGAGTAGTTGAATTGGGATGGAGCTGAGGTGAGGAGTTGGCAGGTCACAGAGGGATGGGTCAGTAGTCAATGGAGAGTAAGAGACTGCAGTATAGACACGAATAAGATAGAGAGATTTTCCATGGCAGTAGGTTACCTGTGAGGCCAGAGAGGTGTTAATTGAGGAGAATTTGTGCTGTCCCATGTTTATTTACAGTTTGAAGTGGCCAAGTGCTGTGGCAGATGTGGTGACAGCTGTGCATCTAGAGTTGTGTCCAGGTTTTGATAGAAAAACCGAAGTGGATTAATGGTATAGGTACAGGATTGCAATATACTGTTTTGTGGAGCAAAGTCGGCTGATGGTAATGTGTTTGACATAGTATGTAAGGAAAAACCTAGAGTAAACAGTGCTCAATGGATTATTCTCAGTTGCTCAATGATAAAGGATAGCTAGTAAATATGACAAATAAGTGTATGACATAATACATTTTTTTCTAATTTCAACCAGATTCATAATGAGTCCTTTCACATGTCTATATACGGAATGATGAAGAATCAATATTTCTGTCCCTAGAAGAGGCTGCAGCAAAGACGCACAATGGGAGAGTGGTATGAAGTAACTTCAGCAGCTTTAGTCTTGACTTGAGCTGGGTTGAGCTTGGGAAATGCAAGCGGCAACTCATTATGAATGTGTAACCAAATTTATGATTATCGATTAGTACTGAGAGAAGTTTCATAAGAATGTCAATATCTCTCTGCTATGAGATTACACAGTTTGTTATAAGGGTCAAACCGTGAGGTGCTCGATTGAGGTTTCATTCACTAGGATGAGCTATACCAATGTGGAAAATGGGGAAGCGGCTACAAAGAGCATACTTCTTTCAATGTTCCTGGTCCTGTTTGGCCATTGGTATGATGCCTCATGCAAACTATAGCTTTGAATGGATTTTGTTCCTGACATGCTGTCTAGATAGATAAAGCTGTCGTGAGGAGTTATGCGGAGACGCCTGGCCCAGGAAATTCATCACTTTGCCCCTGAACTTGCACCATATTTCTTGAACAGATAAAGGGGCAAAAAAGGTCCTGGAATAAAGGAATTGATGTGTGTCACCTGTAAGATAGAACGGTTCACTGATAAAGTATCGAAGTTAAAAATATAGAAGTAAAAAATATTGATGTAGAAATATAGAATGCAAAAATATCGACTCCCTATACTTAAACAGGTAAGTACAAAGATATCGGAAAAAAATGTCGATGTAAAAAATATAGTTGTACAAAATATTGAATTTTATATATAAAATAAAATAATAAACATTAAGGGACCGATTCCCATCATGGAATAAGGCTGTACGAATAGTAGTACGGAGCGTTTTCTCCGTACAACTCGTACCAGGTAAACTCATTCTACAATCTAGGAAGTACGATTCGTACAGAAAGCCTTTTTCTGTACGAATCATACAAAAGACCATACAGCAAAAAAATACCCACGATTCCGATCTGGAACTGCTTGTACGCGACGTCCGTATGTATTTCAGCAGCGTTTTCCGGCCCAGCAAGTACGATTCGTACCGACGTCACTACATACCTCGCTGTGACTAAGGGAGCGAAAAACTGCCGGAAAAGCAGAACCCTACGCCACGGAGCCCCGGTAAGCGACGTACATCCATGAACCCCATCGTACGTGTCATCCCGGTCCTCTTGGCCTATGACCTGGTGCACCGCACCCGACGCACACGCCGCAGAAGGTGAGAACAACACCCAGGGGCCGGGGGGGGTGAGGGCCAGGAAACATAACCCATAGCAAACACAAATCTATAATATGGAGGCCATACATTACCACCAGGGTCTGGTCACTTGGGGGGGCGTGGCCAGCGACCCCTGCGTACCGCAACAAGGAAGTGGACGTGTACGGTGCGTATTACACGTACCCCTATGGCACCATGACAACAGTGGTACGGACCGTACCCACGTGGGTACGGTGCATACCACACGTACCCCTATGGCGCCATGACAACAGTGGTACGGACCGTACACACGCATGGGGTGGGTGCATATCACTACCAGCAGTGGACAGAGATATGAGGGGTGGGTGCAGAGGACTCACAGCAGTGGACAGACATATGGGGGTGGGTGCAGAGGACTCCCAGCAGTGGACAGACATATGAGGGGTGGGTGCATATCACTACCAGCAGTGTCCAGACATAGGAGGGGTGGGTGCAGAGGACTCTCAGCAGTGGACAGACATATGAGGGGTGGGTGCATATCACTACCAGCAGTGGACAGACATATGAGGGGTGGGTGCATATCACTACCAGCAGTGGACAGAGATATGGGGGTGGGTGTAGAGGACTCCCAGCAGTGGACAGAGATATGAGGGGTGGGTGCATATCACTACCAGCAGTGTCCAGACATATGAGGGGTGGGTGCAGAGGACTCCCAGCAGTGGACAGACATATGAGGGGTGGGTGCAGAGGACGCCCAGCAGTGGACAGACATATGAGGGGTGGGTGCATATCACTACCAGCAGTGTCCAGACATATGAGGGGTGGGTGCAGAGGACTCCCAGCAGTGGACAGACATATGAGGGGTGGGTGCATATCACTACCAGCAGTGGACAGACATATGAGGGATGGGTGCATATCACTACCAGCAGTGGACAGAGATATGGGGGTGGGTTCAGAGGACTTCCAGCAGTGCCCAGACATATGATGGGTGGGTGCAGAGGACTCCCAGCAGTGTCCAGACATATGATGGGTGGGTGCAGAGGACTCCCAGCAGTGGACACACATATGAGGGGTGGGTGCATATCACTACCAGCAGTGGACAGACATATGAGGGGTGGGTGCATATCACTACCAGCAGTGGACAGAGATATGGGGGTGGGTGCAGAGGACTCCCAGCAGTGCCCAGACATATGAGGGGTGGGTGCATATCACTACCAGCAGTGTCCAGACATATGAGGGGTGGGTGCAGAGGACTCCCAGCAGTGTCCAGACATATGAGGGGTGGGTGCAGAGGACTCCCAGCAGTGGACAGACATATGAGGGGTGGGTGCATATCACTACCAGCAGTGTCCAGAAATATGAGGGGTGGGTGCAGAGGACTCCCAGCAGTGTCCAGACATATGAGGGGTGGGTGCAGAGGACTCCCAGCAGTGCCCCACTCCCAGGAGGATGGATGTCATTCACACACTGCATGACACACCACATGTGGGTGAGAGGACATACAACACATGCATACCCACCCATGGCGGATGCCCCACAATACACACCCTGATTTCATGCCAACAGACTGTATAGTCATTGAAATGCATACTAAAATAAGTTAGCCAAGGGGAACACACACTGTCACGCACATCACAGGAGTGATAGGAATGTCCCGGTGCTGGTCCAGCCACCCAGATGTTGTCTCTCATGTAAGGAATAGGGTTCACTGCGACTAGATACAATGCCCACAATTGTGAGTCAGGTGCCCAAATACCCTGCATTACACGTGCCATTTGTGTGTTAGGCCGTGATTACACACATGCATAGTGCTGAAAAGGGGCAATTGGTCCCTGATGCCATTCCTACATACACAAAACACAAGTACAGTGACTGGCAAGGATGGCACAGATGATTCAGCAGGAGACATCGGTGAGCATGCATGGCCATTGTTGAAGGGATCAGTCACCAACAAAGGATATGTTGACACAGGTCAGCACACCAATTGTGCAACTGTTTGCAGGGAACATGTCAGGTGCCACAGAGGAAGGAACACTCCTTGGGACAATGTCTCACAATCCAAAGGAACACACACTACCAATTAATATTTTCACAGACATTGTGATGGCACACAGATACCATGGTCTACCTCATGACCATCATACTAAAACATTTCTCAGAACCCTAACACATTACCAGAACACCAACTTCATGGGCCTCATCACCAACATCAAGTACCTGAAATGCAATAGTGTGGAAACTAAATGAAAAGGCTTTATTCAGCACACCCAAAAAAATTGTAAGAAGTCACTATTTACAAAGGCCAATGGCCAGTCCATAGTTCGAGTCCAAGGGTGGACATATGCGACTGTGTCCACCCCTACCTTGCCTGCACAAAGTCACCTCAAGGTTTGTCGACCGGGGGGCATCATCAGTGGGAGTACCAGGCACCGCAGGGACAGGAGTGGTTTGGGTAGGTGTGGTGGGTGCAGGGCTGGACGTATCCACCACAGGGGGTGGGGCAGTGCCAAAGGTGGTGGTGAGCAGCTCACTGCACACTGCTGCCAGGGCGTCCAGAGGAACCCCTGCACAGGAAGAAACACCAGGGCCAATGGAGGGGGGGGTGTCCGAGGCATGGGGTGCAGCGCTCTTGGGGGAGTTGGTGGACATGGGGGGGACTCAACTCCCCTGGCCGGAGACTTCCTCAACCGCTTGCGGGGTGGTGTCACAGTGGGGCTGAGGGACAGACTAGCCATTTAGGTCTCTTTGGGTGACATTTTGGCAGGGGAGCTAAGGGGAGTGGATTTGGAGGAAGTGGGTTGTGAGGACTGTGGACTCTGACTGTGGCTGCGTGTCTGCCGTTTGCCCCCAGACCCTGTGGGTGTGACTACATCCCCCTGAGTGTGCGTGCCAGGAGGTGTGCGCTGTGCCTTACTTGGGGGTGTGCTGGATGTGTCTGTTGGGGTGTGTGCCTGTGACTGTCTGTGTGTGCTTTGGACAGGCATGGGAGACAGCAGTGTGGATGGGTCTGGGGTAGGGGGGGATGGAGCGCCGCAGGAGAGACACTGCTTCCATCAGTGAAGAGTCCATGGACCGCAGAAACCTGTGTTGCTCAGTCATCGTTGATGACATGCCCTCCACGAACGACACCGACTATGTGAGCAGTCTAGTGTGTTCATGGAGGACATGCAGCATCGATGCCTGACCAACCTGCAACTGCCGCAGTGTGTCCACAGACTTCACTGAGGGCAGCAGGGGTGACAGGGGCAGGGGCTGCGGTGCCTGGTCCGAAGGAGACACGGTGGGACCCTGCACGGACAGAAGGGACGGGAGCAACTGGGAGGGCGGAGATGGCAATGGAGGAGGAGGGTACAGATGGTGGGATGCTGCCAGATGTTGTTGCATCCTTAGCCTCCTCAAGGATGTCAGCCTGGGACCCGTCGGTGTTGTACATGCTCTCGCCTCCGGACAGGTCCTCCGACTGACTCCCCTCGCCCTCCATGCCACTGTCTCCTGCTGACTCCACAGCACTGGTGGCACTGTCGCTGGGTCCCTCCTCAAGGTCCATGCAGGTGTCTCCCTCGCTTGTGGATGATGATGCTGTGGGCAAGGAGAAGAAACCAGAAAGCATCAGACACCTGTATACATCTGAGCACAAGAACAATTGGTCACAGTGCATATCAGGCAATGCATCATGAGTAACAGCTGGATTACTCCGCACATATGTAAGCCCTGTACTGCCCAGTTGGTAGACCCACCATGCCACTTTGACACCAGGAAACTCAATACACAAAAGGCCACAACTTGAATGAGCAATACACTGAGAAGCTAGTGTCTGTGAACTGGTGAGCACAGCAATACAATGAAGTCATGACACCTCTTGTTTACCCTGAAATAAACAGGAGTAGTGCACTCAAGGTGAACTAACACACCTCAATACTCAAGGTGTCACCACACTCAGAGACCTGTAAGTCCCTTGGAACACAAAACGAACAAATGTTGGTACCTTGGGACTCACAATACTTTTAACCAATCTACATGTTTGGGATGTGCCAATTGGCCATTTCGTGAAAAGAACACTGATGTGCCTGCATGCAAGATGTTGCATAAGGCAGTGCACACAAAAGTACATTGACACTGTCATTGAAGAAGCTGGCACCTTTTCGGAGGAGCCACTGTTAGAAATAGATGGTGTTGCAGAAAGTACATATACAAGGGCCCACGGAGGTCTTGACGTCTTGACACTCGTTAGTTTGTATCACCGACAACTAATGAGTCTCACAAAATAAAGACCACCGTGGGAACATGTATATGGAGAATCTGCAACACCATTTATTTATAACAGTGGCTTCTTTGAAAAGGTGCCAGCTCATTCAATGACAGTGTCAATGTACTTTTGTGTGCACAGCCTTGTGCGACATATTGCATGCAGGCACATCAGTGTTCTTAACACAAATCATCAAATTTCCACATGTTAAACATGAACAACTGTTGACAAGTGCTGTGAGTGAAAAGGTAAAATTCATGAAGAGTAACAACTTGAATCATGTCAGTTGTCACCAGGCCACCCGTCACCTGATTACACAGTTGGCTACACATATGACCTAATGCCTGTCATCTGGAGTGGCACACATGTCCACACCCAGGACAATGCATAAGCTAATGGGCCTGCAATTGGTTGGTCAAAAAGACCAGCTGTACTGTGGGGACACCCTCATGGCAAGCCAGAATGTACACACAGATGTCAGCACACAAAGTCCAAACTGCGTTGCATCTGAACCACACACGTGCCAAAAATGTATGAGCAGGATTCTTGTTGGTAAAAAAATGACACAGACTGCAAAGCACGTACATTAAGCACTGGCCAGCATCACAGGGGCACTGCCCAGTGTATTTTAGTCCAGGCAATTCTCACACACAAGTCAGACCTGGCGCAATGAAAAATCAGGGTTGCACATGTATGCACCACCCCCCCCCAATACCTGAGTCAGTGTGATTTATACAGGTCAAGAAGTGACACCTCTTATTCAGGGGTACAACAACTGTGCTAGAAAAATTGCTTCATTGACACCACATCACCTTGTGGGGCTGACAACACACATTTGTGACAAACACCCATCAACAGATTGTTGTGAATAGCCACACAGGCACTGCCCAGTGTGAGTATGCACAAGCAAAATGGTGTATCCCTGTCCAGTGGACACATGTAGCACACATTAACAAAATTCAAACTAGGCCAGGGAACAATGCCACAGAGGCAGACCTATGCAGCACACGCAGAGAATGTGCACAGTGTTGGATGACACACATGATTAGGAGGCCAGGGTGTCTCAGGGGACTGTAGCGGGCACACTGCTCCATGGTCCTGGAATGAGCTGACTCTACCATGTTCAACCGTCATGGCACTATGCATATCTGAACAGGTCATGGCACAGGCAAGGTACCGACACAAGTCACAGACCACCCTCCCACATGATGCAGAAAGCAATGTGCACTTAGATGTACTGGCACCCTAGATGACCATGTGCAAATGTGATTACACACACACCAGGGGACACATGTCAAGGAGAGGAAGGGATGAAAAAGATCCCCAGGTGACATTTGGGAACAGAAAATGCACTGCACATATGAACTCTGGGAGTGTATTCATGCAAAATAGCACTTCCTAAAGCCGGCGACACATAACACGACAAAAAGCCATGTACCTACCCCCTCCTTGCTGCAGTCTCTCCTGTAACTGCCTATCGAGGTCAGGGAAGACCACCACCAGGACACGTTTCATGTGGTGGGTCAGGTGTCGGCGGCCGCCGTGGGGGCGAGGAGGAGAGAGCTTGAGCTGGACCCGGGTGATCCGCCGGGTCCAGCACTGGATGTCCTGCTACCTCTTGTGGACCTGGGCCAGCTGCCGACCATGCCTCCCTGCAGTCCTCACGGTCCTGACGACATTGGTCCAGATCACCCCCTTCTCATAGGCAGTTACCTGTCAGGATGACAAAGTGACACAACATCAATACACCTGCTCCATGTCCCAGAGACACACATTAGAACATCTTTGAAATGTTGAACAGGGCATAGGATGCTGACATGAATAGCCTCATTCACAACATGAAATTGGCCTGTGTGCAAGCGCCAATGCAGTACATGGCATTGAAAGTCTACAGGTGGCATGAGGGGTGCAAAACACTCAATGAACATGCCACACACTGTGCAGCACATGCAACAGCAGGCTGATGGGCAGCACGTGCAGTCACATGTCCCACTCCACTGACGCACCCTCAGCAGACTAGACAGACACACCCAGCCACAGATCACTGGCCTGTCATTGACAACAGTGGATACAACCCTCACTCTGCACATGTGCCATTTGCCAGGGGGGAGTCACAGGTGTCGTGCTAGCTCTGCTAGTCAGACACAAAGCACGGCTCACTTGTCACATCAGATGGTTAGATCAGTAGCCTCCGACATGCAGCTGTGGTGCAACACTTCACATAGACACTCACCCACATGACAAGGAACATTCACACACATCAATGTCCATGAGGTTGTACACGTCATTTGGACACTCTCACCACAGGTCCACTCAACTCATACACATCTGTGGGTACAGTCACCTGTCACACTGGGGGGACCACTGAATCACCTCAGGACAACAGGAATAAAAGCCCCCAAGGATTAGCCAGGCTGAATGTCTCATGCACTATGCAGTGAAAGTCACTGTAAGCACCATGCAAATGAGGAGTGCACACAGGAACTACATGATGCACTGCATGAGAGACATAAGCATGCCCCCCCGGAACACACTCTGAACAACATTGCATGTAAGTCCCACCTGGACACAATATTGACAGTCACACAACAGGTGCATAGGCAAAGGTAGTGGACTCAGCACTCACCTGCTCCCCTGGTCTCCCATACAGGCTGGTGTACTGTGGGAGGAGGACGTCCAGCAAGGCCTGTTTCTCCTCCTGGGTGAACGGCTGGGCCCTCTCCACAGCACAAGACATGGTCCAGGGAAGCAGAGACAGCAGCAATGTTGTCGACGGGAAAGTTGTGCAGGCAAGTGCCCTCTCATGGTTTCTGGCTGCCATATATCTGTCTTGCTGAGGGGCATTCATTTTGAGGAGTACATAGTGATTGGTCAGAATCATTTGCATCTTACATTTACTCCAATCCCTTTAAACATACACGAGTAACAGCATTTGCATCGTTCAAATTTAGAGCATCATGTCAAGTCAACAACCACTTTGCAACATTGTATTTTGTGGCCAACTGACTTTTCCAGGACACCTGATGGAAAAATTTGAAGAGAAAACTCGGTATCCACGACAACCAGCATGCATTTAGGGCCTAATACTTCTCCCTTATGTGTCCCCTATGTAATTTTAAAAGCCACACGCAGGTACGGTGCGTTTCACATGTACCCCTATGGCACCAGTTGCACAGTGCGTTTGACACGTACGTGTAGGCACTGGTAGTACACGTACGTGTATAACTAGTGCGTACAAGTACTTGTACACGTACGTGTACGTACGTGTACACACTGGTAGTACACGTACGTGTACTACCTTACTACACGTACGTGTACTACCAGTGCGTACACATACGGGTATGCATTTCACCGCTTACAATGGTAATACAGCCGTACACATGCCAGGAATAGAGGGCTACGAGTCGCACATGGATGTCCATCAAAACTTGTCATTGCATACTTTCATGTGCAGGCCCTAGGTGTGTTAGCCAGTGATATTGCACAGGTCCTCTCATCTAGTTGCACAATTAATGTGTTCTGACCTGTGGACACATGTCATGTGTGATGGGGCACGACGTGGCACACATCACCATGATACTTGCCACATGTGTGTCTGTAGTCCAACTGTGTCATGCATAGCAGCAGTGGGTGGCACAGTCATCAACACCCGCACCTGTCTCCTGATGCCAGGGATAGGGACACTTTATCAACTGACCTGTCACGATCAGCATGCCCCTTTGGGACTATGTCAGGTGTGTGTCATATGTTCCCATGAGCTTCATGTCAGTGTCCCGTCAACGGCATCTGCTGTTGGTGCATCCAACAGGGGTCTGTGTGGAGATGGGCATGTAACACATCTACGCACACCATGCATCATGTGGATTCCCAAGGCTGTAGGGTCTGTGTGCATGGGACATCATATATTTTCAGTCATACATGTGTTTGTTGTCTCAATGGCTGTGTCTTTGTGTTGTCACGTGTACCCCTTCATCGCACTGTTTGATATGTACATTTGACATTCCATGTGACCTGTGCGTGTGCCTTGCAGTCAGCTGTCTGGATGAGATGACATCCTTCAAATGCAGCTATGTGGGTGTGTGTCACTCCGGTTATATCTGTGGCTCTTCACTCAGACTGGCCCCCAAATCATTTCAGGGCATGTCATGTAGACTTGACAATCAACAGGTGTATCAGGCTTTTTGTAGGAGTGCCAGCAAGCTGGCATCTATGTCCTGGATGTATTGCACACACCCAACTCCATAGTTACCTGATGTGTATTAGCAGTGTAGCATGTGCAATGTTCATTGACATTGATGTTTGCCGACTCTCAATCTTCATTCTTCAAAACTATGTTTTGCAGGGCACCACCTGTCCCAAGACTAATGCCAGAATTGGCTGCCATGAGGGAACGGGCCTGCATCCGCCGTTACAGATTCACTCAACAGTTGATTGAGGACCTGACAAACAAGCTGACACCACACCTCCAACCGCAACACAGGTATCCTACTGCGCTGACCACCAAGATGAAGGTGATGGCAGCCTTACATTTTTTTGCCACAGGTACGTTTCAATTGACCATAGCTGATGTGGGTGGGATGTCCCAGACTATGTTCAGCCGTGTCCTGCGTGATGTTTTAGCAGCCATGTTGGAGCACCTTGATGAATTCATCAAATTTCCGACTCCAGAGGGGTTGAGGGATGTCAAGGGGGATTTCTATGCCCTGGGTGGGATGCCCCATGTAATTGGGTCCATTGATGGTACACATGTGGCTTTGTACCACCACAGGCACAGGAACAAGCCTATCGCAACCGCAAACATTACCACTCGATAAATGCCCTTGTGGTGTGTCTTGCTAACATGCTGATTTCCCATGTCTGTGCACGTTTTCCAGGATCAGCACACGATGCCTACATCATGAGGCGTAGCAGGGTGCCACAAATGATGCTGCGGCTGCACAATGAACGAGCATGTCTTGTTGCTGGGTATAGTCTTTTTGTCCTATGTGTTGCGGTATCTTTGTCTCTCATGGCATCTCCTGACCTACTTATTTACATGATGTTTCCATGTAGGGGACTCTGGCTATCCCAACATGCCATGGCTGATGACACCTCTCAGCAACCCAAGAACAGCTGCAGATCACCGGTACAACGATGCACACGGGCAGACCAGGCGAGTGATTGAGAGGACGTTTGGACTCCTGAAGAGCCGATTCCGGTGCCTGGAAAAGACAGGCGGGGCCCTCCCTTATGCCCCGGAGAAGGTCTGCAAAGTCTTCATTGTGTGCTGCATGCTGCACAAAATGGCAGTTGAGAAGGCAGTGCCACTCATCCTGGATCCAGATTAGCAGGAGCATCCACCCATGGAGGATCAAGGGCTTGGTCACGAGGTTAGTGATGAGGAGGAGGAAGGGGATGATATCCGGAGTCAGCTCATACGCAACTTTTTCTCATAATGGTGAGTCACTGGCTATGAGTGTCCAAGCTTGTAGCATTGATTGTCATGTGTTACAATGTGTGTGTCCAGCTGACTGAATGCAAAGTGACTTGGATGTGTGTTCTGATGTGTCACTCGAGTGATGATGTCATGCAACACAGTTTTGCGGAGAGACTTGATTGGCAATCTACATGTGTCCAACATTGTTCATGTTTTGTACACTTCCATGTGTGCGTTGAGAATTTTTTTAGGTGACTTCTCGTGTGTCTGTCATTCCCAGGTATTTTGCACCTGTTGTCTGGTCGTGTCATCGTTGTCCTCCTGCTATTCCTCGTGAGGATTGCAACTTGTGCTGAATCAGCGTTCGATGCACGGACATGTGGAAATGTCAGTTTGGGTAAGTACTGCAGCAAGGCTTTTTGGTGGTGGTACAGGTTGGGAATGTGTGGTGACTGCTTCTGTGCATTTTGTGGTACCATGCATACATGTCTTCTCACCATGGAGCATATAACATGTAGCATCACTCCCATGACATGATTGTCAGCCTTCTTGACAGTCATCTGTAGTGGAATATGGCGTCTGATGAAGGCATCAATGTGTGTGAACCTTGGCTCTGAAACATTGCAGATGCTACGGATGGACATAGTGGGGGACATCACAACAACATGCTCAATGGGGAATTGCAGCTTCTCCGTGTGCAGCAGGATGTGTTTTGCTCATCCCCTTACCTTGTGTGCCAGTTCATTGGGATTGACATCATCTGTGTTGTGAAGGGGGGGTCCAGTGTATGTCCCACATGTCCTGTCAACTGACCTGTGAGTCTGTTAATATGGAGGCATATCCCTTTGTGTGTGTATGTGGAATAAAGGTGTTCAGCACAATCTAAAGTGCCTCATCTCGATCACTGCAGATCTCTTACCAGTTTGCATGCGTCATCTATGGCATAATTGACAAAGATTGAGCATATGAGTGTATGTGTACTTTGGCAACATGCATGCAGTGCTTCATGGCTAATGATCTCTATTGTGCATGAAGTACCTGGTTGTGTATGTATTTGTGCAGGTTGCTGCCCACAACGGGACGTGAATGCCTGCTGATGGTGTGTCTCCTTTGTGCATCTCCGCATTTTGTTGCCTTATACAGTGGCTGTAATTTATGTTGATTGATCATACACTTTCTGGGAGTGACCCATGAGTGAGCTGACACTCCTTCCTTGACATACACCTGTTGCACGGTGCCTTGCAGACCTCCTTGTCTTTGTGTGTTGATTTTTGCATGATTTCTAACCCCTTTCGCCTGCTGTTGCCTCACCTGCGGCCCTTACACTCCGAGTGCCCTGATGCTGCAACCCCCACACCTCAAAAATGCTCAGCCCTTCCCCCTCCACCCATTTGAAATGCAGCCAGCAGCTTTTCTGTGCCACTGTAGCCCCAGCGCCGTGCCATAGGCAGGACCGTCTGCGCCTGCAACATGCACAGTGCACGACCCTCTAGTCTTTGCATGACCCATGTCACAACAGACTCATGCTGCAGCCACTCTCCAAGCAATGTCCTCGTGACAATCATCCTCCTGCCATCAGGCAACCCCTAAGCACACACACAACACCTTTGCATGCTGAGTGTGCTACTCCAACTGCCTACACAGCGCTGCCCATCCTACCAGTCCCTTTCAGTACAACCAGGTAATGTGCCTCCTACTCCAAACCCGCTCCATCCACCAGCACACCATTGGACTCTGTTACCTCCTCAACACTACAGCCCCACACATCACCTTCATGACAGTAACCTGGACAAAAGCATCCTCAGCACATGACGTCTTTATTGCCATCTCAGACGGATCCAAGATAACCCCAACACTAATCCTGGGGGCTGCATTGCTAATTATTCACAAGTACACCCTCAGAGTCACAAGTCCGGGTTCGCAGCAACTCCCTAGCAACCCTCGGAGTAACACTCATCTACAGATCTGCAGGCCTACATCCACAATTCCGCTAAGCCATCAACACGTACATCTGCACGCAGGCCCTCACCTCCACAGGCTACATGTGGCTGGGGGCCAGTAACTTCTTGCTGGAGGGGACACACACTACCATCCATCATTGGTCCATCAACATTTGAATCCACGTCTCCAACAAGCAACACAGTGCCACACACCCCGCTACCGATCCCCCAAAGATGCTTGATGTAAGTTGCCACAGACAAGCTGTGTGGGACACTCAAAACAACACCACTGCCACACCCTGCAAACTCACACACTGGATCAGCAACTGAGCCAACAATCTTGCCACATTGATGGACTTTCCTGTGAAGCACAACAACAGTTAAGGCACCTGGGACAAGGCAGACCTACTGGACTCCTACAGACCTAGCCGGACTCTTGTGCAAACCTTGCAACACAAAGAGACATCATTTTCTTTACAGCCCTGGAAAACACCACACACAGCCATCACCATATCATCAGCAAGGACAAGTGGAGATGCTTCAGATAGTGCTGAGACACCCAAACACATGGCATCAAGGATCTCATCAGCATTGTGAGTGAACTGACAGCAGATCTCCATCCAAGACATCCCACCCTTGCTAGGCAGATCCCATCCCTTGCAACTTTGTACCACTGCAAGCTCATGGCTATACACAACAGCCTTGACACACAGAGGCAGACAGCACTATTATTTGCTGGACAAACCCCCCTCAGGTCATGGACTCCCATCAGCAGCAAGTACACAACCGGGATCATGTGCACCATCCACTCTGGCTCTCCATCAGGCCCCTTCCCACACAACATCTCAACCACATCATTCGCCATCCTTGAAGCCCACGTCCAGTGCGTCATGAATGTCTCCTTTGAGTTAGCCACATTCCATGGCTGCAGGAGGCATGCAGAGCCCCAGGCCCTTCTTAAACAACGGACGGTAGTACCGCAGGATCTCCTGGTACATCACCCTACTTCCCTACCCAGCAAATGTCACCAGGAAGACACTCAACAAGCAACTGACCAATTTCCTACATGCATCCAGCTCCAGCCAACCGGCACCAGACCGTTTTACACAGTAATCACTCCACTGCAACCGTCATCATTGCCACCACCAACGACTAAGTTGCCCTGCTCAACAATGGTGAGACCACCACCCTTGACCTCTCAACGGCATTCTACACCATGTGCTACCACACTGTCAGCTCACACATCTCCAACACTGGTATCCAGAGGAGGGCCCAGGATTAAATCAGAAAGTAGCTCACCAGCAAGGCCCAGGGAGTCTGCCTCCACCCTGCAACATGTAGTACACCGGGGTCATCTGGCCCATGCCACAGGGCTCTTCTCTCAGCGTGACGATCTTCAATGTCTCCATGACCCCCCTCTCCACCATCACATGCGCCCACAACCTCATCATCATCTGGTATGCCATTGACACCCAGCTGCTCCTCAAACTCACCAAAGAGCCAGCCATTGCCAGATCCAAACTTCAAGAAGGCATGAGATCTGTTGATGAATGGCTGAACATCAGCCATCTGAGGCAGGACTTGGACAGGACAGAGGTCATCATCTGAGGATTGTCCCCTTACGGCTGGGTCAACTCCTTGCGTCCCACTGGTCTGTGCACCGCACCAGCACCCAGTGGCCACGCAGGCAAGCTGGTGTTCATCATGGACCCATCGCTCACAATTAACATGCAACTCACCAACATCTGTACCTCATGCTGCAACACCCTCCACATGCTGCTGATGACCCCCAGATAGATCCACTCCAAGGCAAGACAGACCGTCCCCCTGGTCCAGGACACCAGCCGGCTCAAATACAGCACCGGCCTCTACGGAGGACAACAGCAAACATGCAGGAGAACTTATCCACATCCAGGGTGCATCCGCACATCTCATCTGCAACATCCCCCGCCCCAGTCACATCACCGTCCACCTGAGTGAGGTAAAATGGCTCACTGTGTGCTGCAGGATCACCTTCAGACTCCTCAACCACACTCAGGAGGCAGTCCACAACCCCATACCCAAACCGACCTTGGACATGTGTCATCCAACACCCCGTTGGCCCTACTCCATGCAGCCCACCTTGCCCTGGCCACCATTCATCACATCCACATAAAATCTGCATGCAGGAGATAGTTCTTCCACCTCGCAAAACAGACCTGGTACTCCCTCCCCGGGCACATCAACATGACCCATGACCTCTACACCTTCATGTAACTCTTCCAAATTGGTCTGTCAGAGCAATATAGCAAGCCCCCCCTCTGCAGCTTGAGGCCATCACGGGTGAGTGTTGGGCTCCATGTCTGTATTTTGTGTTACATTGTGAGCCATGTGTGTCCTCGACTGGACTCAGATCCAAGTGTATGGATGGCTGGAGTTAGTTCCACACTCAGGCATACTTTGACATATCCCCACACGTATGTTGTGGACTCATGCTAAATGACTGCAACATGAAATTTCAATTATTAATTTTTTAATTTCTAGCTCTGGGGCGTGATTTGTGCACAGAAAATGGGGAAATGCAGGGACCATAGAATCCAAAGTTCACAGGGGGAGATGGGATACTTGCCATTTGAAGTCATCAGAGTCCAGCCCACAGTGTTTGGTATCATTGGTCAGACTGTGACCAGCAAGTCCATGTGGCAGATGATGTCAATCAATGAGGTGATGCTGTCGCACATGAAGGCCAGGTGCCAGGCCAGGTGACCTGGGAGATGTGGATGGCCCACTGCCTCTCACGGTCTTTTCTGTGGACGACCAACCTTCCTTCGGGGACCCTCAGATGCAGGCCTTGACGATGTTTGGGACGCTCCGTCAGACAAATCCTTCTCCTCCTTCCTCCCTGTGGCTGGTGCTGGTCTGCGCTTGGTGGCACAGGGAGGGTTGCCCATGTTGTCGGCGATCCGACGGAGTGAATGGCTTATGTTCCTTTGCACCGCCAGTAGCTCAGCCAGTCTTGCCTCCATCCATCCTTGGTGTTGTTGTTGACTGGCGTGTTGCTCAGCCTGCTGGTTTTTGATCTCTGTGAGGGTCACCACTACCTGGCTGATCTCCCTGGTGTCACGCCGGTATGCCTCCATGATGTTGCGGATGTGTGACATACCAGTTCCTTCAGCTGGCTGGTCAGGTTCTCGCCTCCGCTTGCCTCCACTCCTGCCACCCCTGCCCACACGAGCCTGGCCTGCCGTTGTGGGCACATCGGGTCGACGGGACCCCTGTGGGATGGCAGTGGCGGTGTTGTCTGCCTCCTCCTGGGTGCCCGCCACACCTTGTCCCTCCTGGTCAGACTGGCTCTGTTCACTGCGGGCAGGGCTCCTGGGTGTCTCCTGTGATGTGGCAGGAATGGGGGTGGTGGTTGGCACAGATGTTCCTGAACCAGGTTCTGCAGGGGCTTGGACACCAGAGGGTCCAGGTTGGTCGGGGTCATCCGCCGAGTGTTGAGAGGCGTCACTCCTGGTGGGATCCGGTTCCTCCCGAGCCTGTGACTGTGATTCTTCACCCCCATGGTTGGGGGGATGTTCATCACGTTGCCCTGTGTGTGAGAGACAGACAATGTTAATGCTGTTTCATGCAACATGCATGTTTCAAACACATTCAAGTTGGCACTGTTCCTCCAGGTAGTTGTATGTGCCTTGCATTCTCCTCAATGTTCACTTGTGTATGGGTATGTTGCGGGGGACAGTTTGATATGTTCTCCTGAGTCTTTGAAATGTCCATTTGTGGCTTGGGTGCTTCTTCGGCTATGTATTGGTCTTGTTGTGTTACATGTCCATTGTGGCAGTAGGTAAATCCATTGCCTGTCCTGGTGGTGTCTGCTTGTGTAAGGGGTGTGTGTGACAGGGCCTGCTGGTGGGTGTAGTGTGATTTGGCACTGGGGCTTCCAGGTGATGTAGCTGTCCCCCCATGGAGCATGCTGCCATGACAGTGAGTGTGAGTTCCTGTCCTAGATATCTGACCTTGTTGTGTTGGTGTTTGTGTTTGCACTGGTCACAGGAGGGCCTTGTGCTGCCTACACCAGGGCCAAGTGTGAGCTATCTTTGTCAGTACTTTCCCAATCCCTGGGCATTGCGCATGGTGCATGGGTATGTAGCTGGGCCATGTGGGATGAGGGCAATTGTGTCTGATTTGGAATTCAAACATGCATTTTGGTGCACCCACCCTCCCAGCATACCGGACATCCATTTTTGGGTTGGTGCTTCGTGTAGCATGGGACATAGCATGGCCTTGCTTTCTCAATGGGGCATACACATGTTATTGCCATTCGCGTTGTTTGTGACTGTGGTTCTGGCAGGTGAGGGCTTGGGGGTAGTTGTGTGCATTTGGTGTAGTTGGGGTGTGGATGCCATTACCCCCATGTTACGTAAGTTGTTTGTGTACTCACCAGGCTCTGGAGGTCCTTGGAGTCGATGTACTCCCACCGGCGGAAGCATGGCCATTACCTTCTCCTCCCAGGGTTGGTAATGTACTGGTCTGCGGGCGCACCACCTCCAGTGATGTTGGTCTGGGCGTGCTCTTCATTTATTTTTCTCTTGACCGCCCTCCGCAGATCGTACCACCTGGCTTGGCATTCGGTCCTGGTCCTTCTGATGGGTGCAACAGCATTCACCCTATCGACGATCCTCTGCCACAGGTGTGATTTTTCAGCTATGCTGGTCTGTCTGACCAATGTTCCAAACAGCTGTGGCTCGACTCTGATGACTTCATTGACAAGGATCTCCAGCTCCTCCCTTGTGAACTTTGGATTCTTGTTGGTGGGCATGGTGTGGGGTGAGGGTGTGGATGGTTGTGGCTGTGTGGGTCTTAATGTGATGGTGAATGTGGAGAGGGGGTATGTGTGAAGGGGTGTGTGTGAAGGTGTATATGTTAAGGTGGATGGGTGCAGTGGTTTGTGTGTGCTCTGTAGCAGTAGTGAGTCTGTTGCAAAGGCTCATGGTGTGTGTGGGTGGTCCCTTTTTATTGGTCCATTTGTGGGTGGGGCTCAGTTTGAATTTTTGGTGGGTGTGTTATAAGGGGTGGTTGTGAGTTTGCCCCTCAGTTTGCCTGTTTGGATGTGTCCAGGTCAGTCCTTTCCATTTTTTGTGCAGTGTAGACGTGTTTTGTGGTGTTGTGCGAGTCGAATAGGCCCTCCTTGTGCTGTTTTACAGTGTCCGTGGTTCAGTACGGTACAGGGGTACGAGTCGTACAGCCACACACCCCCATGCGTAGTAGATGTGAGGTGCGTACACGGACATTGCTATGTACGGTGCCTACACCCCATTGCTTATGTACGGTGCGGGTGTGTAGACCGCCATCGCGTATGTACGTGCATACCCGCAACATCGCGTACCCGCAACATCTGCCATACATATGCGATGTTGGGGGTACGCTCCGTACATTTGCAATAGGGGTACGGTGCGTACATACACGCTGGGGGTACGCACCGTACATACGCACTGGGGGTACGGTGCGTACCTACGCACGGGGGGTACGGTGCATACCTACGCACTGGGGGTACGCACCATACATTCCCACGGTGGGACAGTGCGTACCCACGTGCTGGGGGTACGGTGCATACCTAAGCGCTAGGGGTACGCACCGTACATTCGCACTGGGGGTACGGTGTGTACCCATGCACTGGGGGTACAGTGCATACCTACGCGCTGGGGGTATGGTGCGTACCTACGCGCTGGGGGTACGCACCATACATTCGCGCTGTGGGTATGGTGCGTACAAACTTCGCTTCATAGCAGGCAAAGTCATTCCCCATGTACGGGACGTTTTCCGTACGAATCGTAAATTGTAAAGCCGGTCCGGATCGTACTAGTACGGTCGGACTTCATTTTTACGATTTGTACGGAGAAGTGTCCGGGTCCGTCTCGTACTAATTTTCCAGCTACGATTCGTACGGATCGGGCCGATCTGTATGTACTTTTTCCCGTACGGATTGTACTTCACGTGTTGGACGTCACTTGTACGATTCGTACGGAAAAAAATACAGATACGAGTCGTATGGGAAAAAAAATACAGGATCGGAATCGGCCCCTAAATATGTTAAATAATAAAAATAATATAAAAAATAAAGCAGATTTAATATAAATTTTAAAAAATGTAATAAATAAACATAATTAAAAACGTTAAACACACATACATAATAATTCATATACATTATCTTTAAAACTATTAATTTGAATTTATTTTATAATTTTAAAATTATATAAAAATGTACAAATATATACATATATATGTGTGTGTGTGTACCAATAACATAAAATCAAATAAAAAAATCATTCTATTATAAATTAAATCATTAAACTATTTAGAAATCTTCACGCTTAACCCCTTCGATGCTCATGACGGAATGGTTCCGTCATGAGCATCGGTGCCCCTGTGCTTATGACGGAACCATTCCGTCATGAGGACGGGGGCACAAAATCCGTCTGCTGCAGACAGCAGAGGGATTTCCTTCTCTCCCCCAAAGCCTCGGGAGCTGGGAAAAAGCTTCCCCAGCTCCCGAGACCCCCTCCCTGGTTTCTGTGGAATGACGTTCAGCGCGCACAGAAACCGAATCTGAAATGAGCCTTTAGGCTCATTTCAGTTTCACTTTCTATGTGCTTAGGGGGCTATCTCAGCCCCTCGGGCACGTAGAAAGACGGGAAATGTATAATTTGAAAGGGGAGAATCTCCCCTTTCCAATGATACCCCTCCCCAGTGGATCCCTGCTTGGGGATTGCCCCAGGAGGGTGATCCCCAAGAAGGGATCCACCCACTAGACACCAGGGAGGGGGAGCAGCCCCTTGGGCAAGGGCCTTTGCTCCCCCCAAATACATTTGGTGCCTTCCTGCCCCCCCTGGGGGCAGATGGGGCAGTAGCCTCCATCTGCCCCAAGGGGGGGCAAAAAGCCCACTAGAGGCCAGGGATTTTTTTGGACACATTTTTATAAGGCTGGGAGCATTGGCATGCCCGTTTTGGGCAGCCCTCACCACTAATTATTATTTTTTTAAAAGCCCAATAGATACAAGGGATTTTAAAAATAATTATAGTTAGGGATGGAGGTTGCCCAATATGGGCATGCCAATGCCTCCACCCCATCCGCTGCAGAGGTACAGTCTTTCTGCCCCCCCTGGGAGGCAGATGGGGACAGTAGCCCCCAATCTGCACCCCCGGGCGGGCAAAAAGCCCACTAGTCGGCAGGGATTTTTTGGGGCAAATTTTAATTAGGGTGGGGGCTTTTCAAAATGGGCATGCTAATGTCCCCCCCCCCTCCCCTGCAAAAATTACAGCCTTCCTGCCCCCGGGGGGGCAAAAAGCCCACTAGAGACCATGGATTTTTTTGGGGCAAATTTGAATTCGGGTGGGGGCTGCCCAAAACGGGCATGCCAATGCCCCAACCCCAAAAATTACAGCCTTTATGCCCCCGGGGGCAAAGTGGGGGCAGTAGCCCCCAATCTGCCCCGGGGCAAAAAGCCCACTAGACGCCAACGATTTCGTGGCTTTTTTTATACGTGGGGGTGGGGACTGCCCATTATGAATGCCCCCACTTCCCAAAAAAATAGCTACAGTGTTTCTGCCCTCCTTGGGAGCATATCAGGGCAACCCCACCCCTGATATCCCCCCCGGGCGGCAGAAAGCCAACTAGGCACGGATTTGTATTTAGCAAAATGCCTACTTGTAGATTTTGGGCCCTAGCGCAGCCGGCACATAGGGAAACCTAGCAACCCTGTACATTTTTTTAAACTAGACACCCAGGAGAATCCAGGATGGGGTGACTTGACTGGTTATTACCAGGTTCTGTCACCCAGAATCCCTTGCAAACCTAAAAATGTGTCCAAAAAAACAAATTTTCCTCACATTTCTGTGGTGGAAAGTTCTTGAATCTGCTTGAATCCACAAAATTCCACCCACCCTTCGTTCTCCAAAGTCTTCCAAGAAAAATGGTACCTCACTCGCGTGGGTAGGCCTAGTGCCCGTGACAGGCAAGGGCCCAAAACCTATTGAGGTGACTTCAAAATTACATATCACAAAACAACCTGGTTTTGCAAGGGGGGTCTCATGAGTTTTTGGCCCTGAGCTCGGCGGCCATCTAGGGAAACCTACCAAACCCACACATTTCTGAAAACTAGACACCCGGGGGAGGGGAGTCCAGCGAGGTATGGCTTGCGTGGGTCCCCTAACATTTTCCTACCCAGAATCCCCTGCAAACCTCAAATTTAGCTGAAAAAATCACTTTTTTCTCAAATTTCTGTGTGGGAAAGTTCTGGAATCTATGTGGATTCCCAAATTTCCTCCCACCTAGCGTTCCCCCAGGTCTCGCGATAAAAATGATACCTCACTCGCGTGGGTGGGTCAAGGACCCGTGACAGGCATGGGCCCAAAACCTATTGAGGCAACATCAAAATGACCTATCACAAAACAACCTAGTTTTGCAAGAGGAGTCACCTGGGTTTTTGGCCCGGGCTCGGCAGCCATCTTTGGAAACTTCCAAACCCACACATTTCTAAAAAGTAGACACCCGGAGGAGTCCAGCGTTTTTATCGGGAGACCTGGGGGAACGCTGGGTGGGAGGAAATTTGTGGATTCAAGTAGATTCCAGAACTTTACCACACAGAAATTTGAGAAAAAAGTGAATTTTTCAGCTAAAATTGAGGATTGCAGGGGATTCTGTGTAAGAAAAGGGTAGGGAACCCACGCAAGCCATACCTCGTTGTCTCCCCCCGGTTGTCTAGTTTTCAAAAATGTGTGTGTTTGGTATGTTTCCCTCGATGGCCTCCGGGCCCGGGGCCAAAAACTCATGGGACCCCCTTGCAAAACCAGGTTGTTTTGCGATAGGTAATTTTGATGTTGCCTCAATAGGTTTTGGGCCCTTGCCTGTCGTGGGTACTTGAGCCACCCACGCACGTGAGGTATAATTTTTATCGGGCGACCTTGGGGAACGTTGGGTGGGAGGAAATTTGTGGATCCACGCAGATTCCAGAACTTTTCACCACAGAAATGTGAGCAAAATTAGTTTTTTTTTGGACAATTTTTTAGGTTTGCAAGGGATTCTCGGTAACAGAACCTGGTGAGAGGCAGTCAAGTCACCCCATCCTGTATTCCCCTGGGTGTGTAGTTTTAAAAAATGTATAGGTTTGCTAGGTTTCCCTAGGTGCCGGCAGAGCTAGGGTTAAAAAAACTACAGCTAGGCACTTTGCAAAAAAAGGGTAATTTTTCATTGTGAAAATGTGGTGTGTTCACGTTGCGTTTTGAGCCGTTTCCTGTCGTGGGCACTATGCGTACCCACACAAGTGAGGTACCATTTTTATTGAGAGACTTAATGTAATTCAGATTTGTAAAGCAACTGTTATTGTCTATTGACTTTTGAGGCATTTCTGCCTTCCAAATGAAAGACAATGGGTAAAAAAGAAGTCATTTTGAAAAATGACCGATAATTCTCATGCTAGTATGAGTATTCCCACTTTCGGAAATGTGCAAATATCTACTGTTTCTAAACTCTATATTTTGTTCTCATTTCAGAAATACATAGGTGTCTTTCATACCGATTTTTCCATGCATACATTTTACCAGAATAATTGCTATATACCCGGTACAAAATAAAACACCATTGCAAGTTGCTGCTCAGTTTTTGGCTCTGGGTTCGTCGGGTTCTTGGTGAACCTACAAGTCCTATATATCCCCACAACCAGTACGGTCCAGCAGATGTAACCGTATATTGCTTTCAAAGAGCTGTCATAATTAAAAGAAGTTACAGGTGAAAACGTTGACACAAAAGGCTGTTTTTTTCAACTGATTTTCAATTTTTCCTATATCTAACTGTTAGTTTCTATAAAGAAACCTTGATGGATCTACACAAATAACCCCTTGCTGAATTCAGAATTCTGTCTACTTGTCTAAAATGTATAGCATTATAGGATCCATTATTGCTTTTATACCCATTTCTGTCATTAACTGGAAAGAGGTTGAAAGCACAAAAAATAGCAAAAATAGGCTATGTCCCAGAAAAATGCCAAAACTGTGTAAAAAATTGGTTTTCTGAGTCTGTCATTCCCTAAAAGCTGGGAAAATTGTGATTTCAGCCCCACAAACCCATTTTTGATACCATTTGCAGGGAAAAACCCAGACGCTTTCATTTGCTACACTTATTTCCCATTTTTCTCCCAAAAAACAAAACTTTGCTATATTTTGGCTAATTTCTGGGTCCCCTCCTGGGCAATCCACAAACCCTGGGGACCTGTAGAATCCCCATCATGTTGGAAGAAAAGGACGCAAATTTGGCGTCGATACCTTATGTGGTCAAAAAGTTACATGGGCCTAAGTGCAAACTAACCCAAATAGCCAAAAAAAGGCTTAGCACTGGGGGGGAAAAGGCCTAGCAGCGAAGGGGTTAAATTTCCAACTCCAGTGAGTGCAGCAGTAGGGAAAGTGTCTGATAGCAGAGGAGTAAAAATTACTAATCCCACTCCAGTTAGTGCAACAGTAGGGAAAGAGTTGAATAGCAGACAGGCAAAAATTACTACTCCCACTCCAGTGACAGCAACAGTAGTGAAAGTGTTGGATAGCGGAGGGGTAAAAATGACTATTGCCACTCCAGTGAGTGCAACAGTAGGGAAATTGTTGGATAGCGAGGGGTAAGAATTACTCTTCCCACTCCAGTCAGTTCAAAATTTAAAAAAAACTAAATTTGAACAACAATAAAGATATTTTAAAAAACTAAATACATAGAAAAATATATAAATATGTTAAAAATTCAAATACAAATATATTTAAATTTAAAATACTAAAACAAAAATATTATAATGTTAAATACATTGAACAAATACCTACAAATATTATACTAAATAAAATAAAAAACAATTTTTAAACAAATAAATATTTTTAATTAAAAAAGATTTTATAAACAAAAGCATTAATTATTACATAAATGTACTTTTTTTATTTCCTATCCTATAACACCACGCAATTCACAACACACATCTAAATTTTTAAAAAAGTATTTCCTCAACCAGCATTATTATCAATTAAATAAATATAACTAATTTAAAAAAACTCATAAAAATGATTTAACTTCCCACACTTTACCCCTATAATCCCCACAACCCACAGTTAAAATTAAACTATACAAAAATGAATTACACAATTAAAACTTATTTTCAATTTAAAAACTAATAGTATTTAAGAACTAATTATAAAGTAAGTAAAATTAATTTACTCCCTACACTGTACCCCTATAACAATAAAACTCACACACAAAAAATATAAACAAATACCCTAATCAAATATAAATTAATTAATTAATATTACTAATCAACTAATTTTTAAGTAATTAAACAAAAAATTACTTACCACCCTTTAAACCCCCAACACACACCTAAAATAATTACACAAATTCCATATTAGTTTTTAATTAAGTAATTAATACTAATTAACAACTAATTATTAATTAATTAAACATAAATTACTTCCTACCCTTCACCCCATAAATCCCACACCTAAACAAATCATACAATTACCATAATGAATTATCAATTAATTAGTTAATATAAATTAACTACTAATTATTAATTAATGGAACATACATTACTTCCCACCCTTTACCCCTATAAACTCCACAACCCACACCTAAAACTAATTACACAATTTCCATAATTAATTTTGAATCAATTAATTAATATGAATTAAGAAATAATTATTATTAATTAAAAATAAATTACTTCCCACTCTTTACCCCATAAACCCCACAACCCACATCTAAGAAAAATCAGACAATTAACATAATTAATTATCAATTAATTAGTTGAGATAAATTAACAACTAATTATTAATTATTTACCCATAAATTACTTCCCACCCTTTACCCCTATTAACCCCACGATCGCACCTAAAAGAAATTACACAATTACCATCATTAATTATCAATTAATTAATTAATATTAATTAACAACCAATTAACAATTCATTACAAATATATTACTTCCCACAATTAACGCTATAAAATCTCAAATTAAAAAAAAATCATTAATTTATTACAATTAAATTGCTTCCCATCCTATTGCCCTTTGATCCCAAAACCCACTACAGAACTAAAAAATAAAAAATTTAATTAAACTAAAATTCATAACTAGTAAACATTTAACACATATATTAAAAAACATAAACAATACTTATACTAAATATTCATCACATACATATATAATATAAACTAAAATACATAACACAAATTAAAAAATCGATATTTTAAACATCTATATTTTTGCAAACAATATTAATGACTTCTATATATTTAAAAACACAAATTCTTACCCTAAATTTGATATACTTGACCACAATATTCTTACTGTAGATATTTCTGAATTACGATATTTCCAACTCGATATTTATGTAATTCGACATTTCCAACTCGATATTCTGTCTCAGCACCAGATAGAACAAATTCATACTAACTTTCATAATTGGGTTTGGAGTGTGGATGCCGGAATTCTTGGTCCATTTTAGGTGCCGATCACGATCCTGCAAAAACCGGGTACGAACCGTCGGACGGAGCACAATCTCCGCCCGACGCGTACCCGGTCGTCAATTTTCACAAACAAGGAATTACGATTCGCACGGGTACACCATTACCGTATGAATCGTAAAAAAGCCCGACCGAACAAAAAAACACCTACCAATGCGATCCGGGAAAGCGCCGACCTGACGTCGGGACGCTCGCAGCCAGCCATTCACGACCCAGGAATCACGATTCGCACCGACGTCACCCCGCACGGTAAATATTTTGCGGCAGCCAAAAACTGCCGGGAAATCAGGACGACGCGAACAAGGACCACCAGTACGCGACGGACAGACGACGACGTGAACAAGGAGGACCAGTACGTGACGGACACACAGGACGACGCCACCAAGGAGGACCCGTACGCGACAGGACGACGCGATCAAGGAGGACCCGTACGCGACAGGACGACGCGAGCAAGGAGTACCAGTACGCGACGGACAGACATGGACCCGAACCTACGAGTCATCCCTGCCCTCATAGCAGTACACCTCCTCTACAGGTTACGACGCAGACGCCGCAGAAGGTCAGAATAACTAAGGTAGGGGGGAAAGTGGGGTGGGGTGGGGGTGGCACGACCAGGGCAGGCCACAAAACAACCACAAAAGTCACACACCACACATGGCCTGGACATACCTGACTCCCATGCCCTGGTCACCACGAGGGGGTGGGGGCGTGTCCTGATAAGCCAGCGACCGCCACAACGAAAGTCCGTCACCACGCGAACCGGCAACACAACCAGACAGGTACGTCCCGTACCCACGCCTGAAGAGCGTGGGTACGAGTCGGACCACGCCCACACACGTCACCCCAACAATGGCGGGACGGATCGCACCCACGTGGCAAAGGCCTGGGTACGGGCCGCACAAACATCACATAGCGTGGGGACGGATTTGTACGGACCCTACCCCCACCCCGTATGCAAGGAGCGTACCCCCCAGCCCAACAGTGTAAGTATGACCCGTACCCCCACCCGCGTATGCATGGAGCGTACCCCCCATGCCAACAGTGTAAGTACGACTCGAACCCTCACCCGCGTATGCAAGGAGCGTACCCCCCAGCCCAACAGTGTAAGTACGACCCGTACCCCCACCCGCGTATGCATGGAGCGTACCCCCCAGCCCAACAGTGTAAGTACGACCCGTACCCCCACCCGCGTATGCATGGAGCGTACCCCCCATGCCAACAGTGTAAGTACGACTCGAACCCTCACCCGCGTATGCAAGGAGCGTACCCCCCAGCCCAACAGTGTAAGTACGACCCGTACCCCCACCCGCGTATGCATGGAGCGTACCCCCCATGCCAACAGTGTAAGTACGACTCGAACCCTCACCCGCGTATGCAAGGAGCGTACCCCCCAGCCCAACAGTGTAAGTACGACTCGAACCCTCACCCGCGTATGCAAGGAGCGTACCCCCCAGCCCAACAGTGTAAGTACGACCCGTACCCCCACCCGCGTATGCATGGAGCGTACCCCCCATGCCAACAGTGTAAGTACGACTCGAACCCTCACCCGCGTATGCAAGGAGCGTACCCCCCAGCCCAACAGTGTAAGTACGACCCGTACCCCCATCCGCGTATGCATGGAGCGTACCCCCAGCCCAACAGTGTAAGTACGACCCGTACCCCCACCCGCGTATGCATGGAGCGTACCCCCCATGCCAACAGTGTAAGTACGACTCGAACCCTCACCCGCGTATGCAAGGAGCATACCCCCCAGCCCAACAGTGTAAGTATGACCCGTACCCCCACCCGCGTATGCATGGAGCGTACCCCCCAGCCCAACAGTGTAAGTACGACCCGTACCCCCACCCGCGTATGCATGGAGCGTACCCCCACCACACCAGTGTAAGTAGACTCGTACCCTCACCTCGAATGCATTGAGCGTACCCCCACCGTGTATGTTCCAAGCGTACATATCCTGAAATCGGAGGTGTGTGTGCAGAGTCCACCCAGCAGTGCCCTGAGACAGGAGGGGTGTGTGCAGAGTCCTCCCAGCAGTGCCCTGAGACAGGAGGGGTGGGTGCCTATCACTCCCAGCAGTGCCCTGAGACAGGAGGGGTGGGTGCAGAGTCCTCCCAGCAGTGCCCTGAGACAGGAGGGGTGTGTGCAGAGTCCTCCCAGCAGTGCCCTGAGACAGGAGGGGTGGGTGCAGAGTCCTCTCAGCAGTGCCCTGAGACAGGAGGGGTGGGTGCCTATCACTCCCAGCAGTGCCCTGAGACAGGAGGGGTGTGTGCAGAGTCCTCCCAGCAGTGCCCTGAGACAGGAGGGGTGGGTGTGGAGTCCTCCCAGCAGTGCCCTGAGACAGGAGGGGTGTGTGCAGAGTCCTCCCAGCAGTGCCCTGAGACAGGAGGGGTGTGTGCAGAGTCCTCCCAGCAGTGCCCTGAGACAGGAGGGGTGGGTGTGGAGTCCTCCCAGCAGTGCCCTGAGACAGGAGGGGTGGGTGCCTATCACTCCCAGCAGTGCCCTGAGACAGGAGGGGTGTGTGCAGAGTCCTCCCAGCAGTGCCCTGAGACAGGAGGGGTGTGTGCAGAGTCCTCCCAGCAGTGCCCTGAGACAGGAGGGGTGGGTGTGGAGTCCTCCCAGCAGTGCCCTGAGACAGGAGGGGTGTGTGCCTATCACTCCCAGCAGTGCCCTGAGACAGGAGGGGTGTGTGCAGAGTCCTCCCAGCAGTGCCCTGAGACAGGAGGGGTGGGTGTGGAGTCCTCCCAGCAGTGCCCTGAGACAGGAGGGGTGGGTGCCTATCACTCCCAGCAGTGCCCTGAGACAGGAGGGGTGTGTGCAGAGTCCTCCCAGCAGTGCCCTGAGACAGGAGGGGTGGGTGTGGAGTCCTCCCAGCAGTGCCCTGAGACAGGAGGGGTGTAACACATGTGTGTGAGGCCAGAATTATCCACATGCATACTGGCTACAAGGGAACATGTCCCCATGAACTCGTCAACAGACTCCACACACAAGTACAGTGATCACCAAGGAAGCCACGATTGTTGCAGGTGGACACATGGCCCTGCATGCATGGCCAAAGTAGAAGGGCTCCGTCACACACACAGCTCATGTAGACACAGCTCTGCGCTAAACATTGGGAACACCCTGCAGGGAAGAAAGCTGGGTACACAGAGGAAGGAATACACCCTGGGACAAGTGCACCATGCAGTAACTGCTTACATGAACAAAGAAAGTTAGCCAACACCTTGTGATGGCACACAGATCCCAGGGTCCCACCAATGAGCAGTACACTACTACACATCCCACACACCCAAACCCTTACACACCACCCAAAACCATGTAGCAGCCCCACCAACACCAATACCAGCATAGCAGTAGTGTGATAATGAAAAAAAAATTAAGCTTTATTCAGCATGAGCACAATGTCCGTGGATCGCAGGCAGTTCAATCTTCACAAAGCCCATAGGGCAGTCAATGATTCTCAGCTGGATGGGGGACACAGTGGGATGCGTGTCCCCTACCTTGCCTGCACAGTCAAATGGCATCGTCTTCCACACTGGTGAGGGCATCAGGGGGGGGGGAAGCAACAGGCACCGCAGGGACATCAGGGCAAAGGGGCGGCGTTGTGGGTGCAGGGATGGAGGACTCCACCACAGGGGGTGGGGCAGGGCCAAAGGCGGAGGCCAGGATGGCACTACACACCTTTGCAAGGTCCTCCAGGGAGTCCCCTGCACCCGAAGGGACCTCAGGCCCCAAGGAGGGGGGGGGTCAGAGGGATGGGTCGCAGCGCCACTGGGGGAGGGTGGAGACAGGGGGGGAGACTCAACCACCCTGACCGGGGACCTCCTTGACCGCTTGCGTGGTGGTGTAACCGTGGGGCTCAGGGACAGAGCGGCCATGAAGGAGTCCTTGGGGGAGATGTGGCCAGGAGAGCTGAGGGGAGGGGATTTGGAGGGAGTGGACTGGGTGGAATGCGGACTCCCACTATGGCTGCGTGTCACACGTTTGCCCCCCGACCCAGTGGGTGTGCCTGCCTCACCCTGTGTGTGCGTGTCAGGAGGAGTGCGGTGGACCTTCCCTGCTGGTGTGGTGCCCGTGTCCGTTGATGTGGGTGCATGCCGACGTCTGGGTGTACGTGGGACAGGCATGGGAGTGGGAAGTGTGGATGGGGCAGGGGTAGGTGGGGGGAGGTCGCGCTGCAGGAGACCCACTGCTGCAGTCAGTGTGGAGTCTATGGACCTCAGCAAGTTGTGTTGGTCAGCCTGCGATGAATGAATGCCCTCCAAGAAAGCCTCGATGTTGGTGAGGGTTTTGCCGTGGGCATGGAGGACATTAAGGATCGCAGCCTGACCAACCTGCAGTTGCCGCTGGATGTCCACAGACTCTGCATTGGCGGCAGCAGTGGAGACAGGGGCAGGGGGTGCGGTGCCTGGCAGGAAGGAGACATGCTGTGACCGGGCACGCTGGGAAGGGACACGAGCAAGTGGGAGGCGGCTGATGGAAACTGAGGGGGCGGTGCGAGGTGTTGTTCCGCTGTCAGCTGCTGGTGCAGCCTCCGCCCACTCAGAGACATCCTCCTCGGACCTGTCAGCTTCGTAGTCTGATGTGCCAGTCGACAGGTCCTCGGCCACACTCTCCTCCGCCTCTGTCCCACTCGATGTGCCAGACCCGATGTCACGGCTGGCACTGGTGCTCGGTCCCTCCGCCTGGTCTGTGTCCATGTCTCCCTCTGTGTCCCCCGACGATGCTGTGGGCAGGGTGGAGAGACAGAAATTAATCAGACACCTGTACACATCTGTCACATGAGTCCAATCTACATAGGTAACATTGCATAGCCTGAAAAGGAAGATCCCTAACATCTACTGAACAGGGTACCGATGTAGGGCATGAAACACACAGTTGGTTGAGCCACCATGCCACTGAAATACCATGGAGAGCATGAGACAATAGCTAAAGACAGGAAACGGAGTCTGACATAGCACCCAGGCCCTGGGGACAATCCAGCACTGCATCTGCACCACACAGCGTTGGCGAAAATACCGATGACCAGGGACCATATCCATGAACTTGAGACACATGCTGCATAGGTAATGCTGAAAACATGCCCAACATGACTCGGTCACTGCACATTGCGTGTGTGTCCAGACACATCACACACTGCCCAGACCCAGCAAGTGGAAATCAGGATTTGACACATAGGCATTGCCCGCCCCAACAAGACCCTACACGAGGCAAATTGTTGAGACACAGGTGGCACCAACATCTCATAGTCTGGGTGATACACACAGGGGCAGGCAAAAAGCAAGATTGGACGCCAAACAGCCAAGGTGCGCCTGTACAAATAATGAGGTACCAGTGCCCATCCTCAGATGAGTATAACAAGACACACAGGCACTGGCAACTGTGAGTATGAAGAAGGACAATCAGGTCAGGCTGCACAGTGGACACCTGTACAAAATAGCACATCAATATACATGGTGACAGGGGACAATGGCACAGAGCACAACCTACGCTGTAGACACTGAGATTGGCCACGTTTATGATGACACATACACCACTGAGGAAGAGCTGCCCCAGGGGACAGTAGTGGGCACACAACTACATGCTACTGAATGGTAATGACTGCAACACACGTCACCATCCCTGCAATATGTGTATCGCACACTCATGCACATCATGTCACAGGCCACTACATAGGACATGCGCGCTGTAAGGCATGACACATGAGAGACCAACTCCCATGTCTGGAGTCAGCATCAGTGCCAACTGACATGGAACCCACATGCAGTGAACTTGACAGTGCACAGGCAAGGTCCCACAACCTGTTACACACCACCCCCACACATGATGCTACAGTCATTGTTCTCGTGGACAAAGCGCCAGCCTACATTACCTTGTGAAGGAGTGACTACACACAGACCAGGGAACACATTGCAAGGAGGGGAAGGGTGGCAGGGGCACAGCGCTATACTGGGGCAAACAGGATCTGCACAGCACCTTTAAACCCTGCCAGTGAATTCATGCTACTGTGCCCTTACAAATGCCGGTGACACACAACAAACACACATGTACCTACCCCCTTCCGGCTGCTGCATCGCCTGTAAGCGCCTCTCCAGGTCTGGAAAGACCACCGGCAGCACACGCCTGTGGAGGTGGCTCAGACGGCGGCGGCCGCGGTTCTTGTGGCTCTCAGGTGAGTCCCCCAGCAGGAGCCGTGCAATCCTCCGCGTCCAGCACCGGATATCCTGCCAGCGTTTCCTCACCTGGGGCTGGCTCCGCCTCCGACCATCCACACCCCTCACGGCACTGACGGCGGTCAGCCAGATCTGCTCCTTGGCAGTGGCGCCTACCTGTGAGGAGGAACAAGTGACACCACATCAATACACCAGCCACATGTCACAGAGAGACATATGGGTACAAATTAGCTGGTTACAACAAGGCATGTCATGCAGCCAACGCATTGCACCTTTGTCATAGGGACATCATCCCCTGGTGAGGGAAAAAGCAGTACGTGCCACAGTGGGTACACAGGTGGAATGATGGCAATGTCACAATCAATGATCAAGGCTCACACTGTGCATCACACCCACCCCTCCTGTCTCAGGGCACTGCTGTGAGTGATAGGCCCCCACCCCTCCTGTCTCAGGGCACTGCTGTGAGTGATAGGCCCCCACCCCTCCTGTCTCAGGGCACTGCTGTGAGTGATAGGCCCCCACCCCTCCTGTCTCAGGGCACTGCTGTGAGTGATAGGCCCCCACCCCTCCTGTCTCAGGGCACTGCTGTGAGTGATAGGCCCCCACCCCTCCTGTCTCAGGGCACTGCTGTGAGTGATAGGCCCCCACCCCTCCTGTCTCAGGGCACTGCTGTGAGTGATAGGCCCCCACCCCTCCTGTCTCAGGGCACTGCTGGGAGTGATAGGCCCCCACCCCTCCTGTCTCAGGGCACTGCTGGGAGTGATAGGCCCCCACCCCTCCTGTCTCAGGGCACTGCTGGGAGACATCAGGCACCCCCCCCCTGGGACCCCCCCGACAGTACATGGCATGTGTGTTACACCTGGACGCAATGGCAGAAGTCACAGTCACAACATAGGGACAGTCTGTGGCAGTGGCCTATGCACTCACCTGATACCCTGGTCGCCCATACAGCATGGAGTACTGTGGGAGGATCACATCCAGCAGAGCCATGTTCTCCTCCAGGGTGAATGGCTGTGTCCTCTCCACAGCCCTTGACATGGTTCCAGGGAATCAGTAGCAGCAGCTGGGTCGACGAATGCAAAGATGTGCAGGCAAGTGCTCCCTCATGGGACCTGGCTGCCTTATATGTGCCCTTCTGCCCAGTCTCATGCACAGGAGTACAGAGTGATTGGTCACTTACATTTGCATCCTATGTTTCCACCAATCCCTTCAAACCTAGCAGTCTGTGGGTTCTCTATCGGTTTCATTCTCCTGCATGATGTCAGCCCCACAAACACATTGCAACAAAGTAGAAGAATTCCAACTGACTTCTGCTGTGCACCTTCCAGAACAATTTCGAATTTTGAACTTGGTCTCCATGACAACCAGCATGCATGTAGGCCTTAATACTTGTCCCCTATGTAATTTGGAGCATCACACACAGGTACGATGCGTTTCGGGGCCCTAGGGCACCCCAAATGCATGGCAACGGCCCGTACATGCATGCCTACGCTCTCCATCACTATGGGTCTGCACGCGTATGCGTACCCGTAGTGTTACGGACCGTACACACGCATGTACGCTCTCTATCACTATGGGTCTGCACGCGTATGCGTACCCGTAGTGTTACGGACTGTACACACGCATGTACGCTCTCTATCACTACGGGTCTGCAAGCGTATGCGTACCCGTAGTGTTACGGACCGTACACACGCATGTACGCTCTATATCACTATGGGTCTGCACGCGTATGCGTACTCCTAGTGATAGTGAGCGTACATGCGAGTGTACGGTCCGTACCACTACGGGTACGCATACGCGTGCAGACCCATAGTGATAGTGAGCGTACATGCGTGTGTACGGTCCGTACCACTACGGGTACGCATACGCGTGCAGACCCATAGTGATAGTGAGCGTACATGCGTGTGTACGGTCCGTACCACTACGGGTACGCATACGCGTGCAGACCCATAGTGATAGGGCCGTACACACGCATCTACGCTCACTATCACTATGGGTCTGCACGCGTATGCGTACCCGTAGTGGTACGGACCGTACGCACGCATGTACGCTCACTGTCACTATGGGTCTGCACGCGCATGCGTACCCGTAGTGGTACGGACCGTACACACGCATGTACGCTCACTATCACTATGGGTCTGCACACGTATGCGTACCCGTAGTGGTACGGCCCGTACAAATGCCTGTACGCTCGCCATCACGATGGGTACACATACGGCAGCACTCCCACAGTGATTTGGGAACATGCACAGGCCCTCTCAGCAGCAGTACGGTGGTTTTTACACATCACTGTGGTGATAGGCGACACACATGTAGGAATAGGGCGGACATACTTGTCCATGGATGGACATACTTGTCCAGGAATGGACATCAAGGCATCGTCTGTGCATTACTACATGTGTGGGGCACAGGTGTCACAGGCTGTGATGTGGAACATGCCTCCTGAGTGGAGAAGGCACCAGATGTATGATGAGATGTGTACATGTGTACTGTGTGAGGGTGCAATGTGTGCCAGGCATGCCCTTGACTCCTTTGACATGTGTGCATGTGGGACTGCGCACTTGGGGTGAGCGTCACTGGCATGGCACGGACACCAACACACGGAAGTGTCCCATAATGCCCGGTACAGGGGTCATGACACATGACTTGTCACTACACACAGTGCACAATGTGACTATGTCATATATGTGTCCGGGATTTACATCAGGTTGATGTTGTAGCACCCTCAAAAGCTGCAGCCGTTGCAGCAACCAACATGTGGCTGTGTGTAGATTGTCATTGCACACTGTTCCCAACACCATGCCACATGTGTTATCGGATGTGAGGTGCACATGTATGCATGGGACACGGAGTAGCGTGACAAGGCCATGTCAGCAAACTCACAAGGAATGTGTGGTGAGTCATGACATGTGCACCTTCATGGCAAGGTGTGTGGGCTGGACTAGTGTAATGTCATGTGACCTGTGGCTCCAGTGTTCCGCTACCAGTCTCTGCAATCGGCATCACACTTCTGCTGATGTGTGGGTGTATGTCACTCCTGTCTTGCGTCGGGCAGTGCACTTGCACTGGGACACAGCTATTTCCATGGCGTGGCATGGGGAGGTTCTCAATCACCGTGTGTAGCTGGGTCTTGGAAGGAGTGTCACCTTGCATCCATACGTGTCCTGGGCATGTAGCACATGCCTGACTCCCTATGTGGCATGCGTGTATTGCCAGATTTACATGTGCTCAGTAGACATGAGTTGTTCTCGTAGTGCACTCACTCTTCCTTGTCACTTCCAAATTACTGCAGAGCGCCTCCTGTTGCCCGAAGAATTCCAGACTTGGCTACCATGCAGGAGAATGACAGGATCCGGCTCTACCGCTTCACCCAACCGTTGATTCTGGAGCTGACGGCGAGACTGGCACCACACCTGCAACCGCAGCACAGGTATCCTACGGCACTGACACCCCAGCTGAAGGTAATGGCTGCCCTACATTTTCTGGCCACGGGTACCTTCCAAAATACCATAGCTCATGTTGGTGGCATGTCCCAGAGCATGTTCAGCGGTGTGCTGCATGATTTCTTGGAGGCCATGTTGATTCACCTGGATGACTTCATCAAGTTCCCAACCCCTGAACAGATGACTGAGGTCAAGCGTGGATTCTATGCCCTGGGAGGGATGCCCCATGTCATTGGGTCCATAGATGGGACACATGTAGGTTTGGTACCACCACACGCACGGGAGGTGGCGTACCGCAATCGGAAGCACTACCACTCCATCAATGCCCTTGTGGTGTGTCTGTCCAATATGGTGATTTCACATGTCTGTGCTCGTTTCCCAGGATCAGCACACGATGCCTACATCATGAGGCGTAGCGGGATGCCTGATATGATGATGCAGCTGCGCAACGAACGGGCATGTGTTGTTGGTGGGTACAGTCTGTCTGTCCTGTATTCTGTATAGCCGACCAGCACGACCGCTACACCAGTTCTAACGATGTCCATGTGCTTCCCATGTAGGGGACGCTGGCTATCCCAACATGCCTTGGCTGCTGACACCTCTCCGCAACCCCATCACGCCGGCCCAGCTCCGCTATAACACCGCCCATGGCCGTACAAGGCGAGTGATAGAGAGGACGTTTGGCATGCTGAAGAGCCGATTCCGGTGCCTCCACAAGACCGGCGGTGCACTCCCTTATGCCCCGGCGAAGGTCTGCAAGATCTTCATGGACTGCTGCATGCTGCACAACATGGCAGTTGAAAGAGCTGTGCCACTCATCCTGAATCAACATGACGAGGACCATCCACCCGTGGAGGACGAAGGGCTTGGCAATGGGGCTAGTGATGTGGAGGATGTGGAGCCGCAAGAGGACATCCGGACTCAGCTCATACGCGACTTCTTTGCTTAGTGGTGAGTACCAGGGTCTGAGTGTGCACGCATTGGTCCCCGTGTGGCATGCGTTGTGATGTGTGTCTCCACCTGCATGTATGGCACGTGGGTCAGAGGTGTGTGTGGGTGTGTCACTGGAGTGATGGTGGCAGTGATGGTAGTATTTCCCCAGTCATAATTGTGACCTAGCATGTTGTCATCCATACATGTGTCGAGTAACTGCACATGCAAGTGGCTGTGCTTTTTGTGGCTGACTTCTTGTGTGTCTCTCTTCCCCAGGTACCTGCGCATGCCGTTTGCTGGTTGCATTGTTGTGGCACTGCTATTCCTCATGGACATGACATCGTGGGCTGACTCAGCGTTACAGGCACGGACACGTTTGGAAGTCTCCATGGGGTAAGGGATGCATCTGGGGTGTATTGGGTGTGGCAGTTGTTCACGATGTGTGCACACTGCCCCGGTCGGGGTTTGGTTCCTCTGCAGACATGTGGCATCCCCATGGGACACGACATGCAGCTGGGTACACCTGAATAGATGGGCTGCCTGGTTGTCAGTCATCAGTGATGGGATAGTGGATTGTGATGATGGCATCAATGTGTGTGACACTGCCCTCGGACACATACGGTTAACATTGTCTTGACATGGCGTGGGACTTCCACATCAGCGGATGTATGGTGTATGGCAGGCTCTCCGTGAGCAGCTGTGGGTGTTTAGCTGTTAGCCGACGCTTGTGTGCCAGTTCCATGGCTATCACGCATTTGTGCTGCAGAAGGGGGGTGCCAGTGTTGGAGCCACATGTTACTCCACATGATGTGTTCATGTGTACTTCAAGTTGCCTCTGCAATCCCAAAAACATGACTAATAAAGGTGTCCCTATGCCTCCAAGGTGCCTCTTCTCAGTCAGTGCTGGTGTGTTGGCACGGTGCATCCTGCATGTCTGGCATGGTATTCCCTGATTGTGGCTATGTGTCAATGTGTCGAGTGGCAAGATGCAAGCTGTGTGTGTGTGCTGAGACTGTGTATTGGGCATGATGTCCATGACTGTGTGGGTATTGTGACATGTGCCATCCCCATGCATCCAACGTTGTCCATGACCCCATTCTCTGCATCCACCGGACTCAAGCTTGCAGGACATGGTTCTGCCACCTGTCTACACATACCTGGGTGCCCCCCAGGACACGGGCCAGGATCCCTGACCTCTGCGCATGACTGTTGCTGTACTCAATGTGTCTGTCAGCACGGTTGTTCGGCCACCCCCTCAGCTGGTTCTGACCATCACGGGTGTGTATGGTGCTCCATGTCTGTCTTGCCTAATAAACTGTGACCCATGTGTCCTGTGCCAGACTCAGGCCCCAGGGTGTGGATGGTTGAAGTGAACAGATGACTCAGGCATGTTTAGACTGTACAAGACACATGTTAGGTAATAATGCTACCAGCAGGCATCTACTCTTAATAGTGTGATTTATTATTGGGGGGGGGGGGACAAAGTGAGGGGCTTTCCGGGATTAGGGAATCCAAAGTTCTGTAGGGGAGTTGGTGTCCTTGCCATTGGAAATCCTCAGAGTCCATGCCACAGTCTTTGTCAACATTGGTCAGCCAGTGACCAGCAGGGCCATGTGGCAGAGAATGTCTCTTGATGCTGTGATGCTGTTGCTCCAGTGGGCCAGGTGCCAGGCCAGGTGTCCTGGGAGATGGTGATGTAGCAGCCACCCTCACGGTCCTTTCCGTGGACGACCCGGCTTCCTGCGGGGAACCTCAGCAGCAGGCCGTGACGACGTCTGGGATGCTCCGTCGGATGTTTCCTCCTCCTCCTCATGATCCCTCCCTGTGGGTGGTGATGTTCTCCGCCTTCTGGCACAGGGAGGGTCGGCCATGGTGTCGGCCATCCGACGGAGTTCAGCGTGAATCCCCTGGGACGCCGTCACTTGCTCAGCCTGTCTGTCCTCCATCCTCCGTTGGTGTACCTGTAGACAGGCTATTAGCTCCGCATGTTGCTGGGCCTGCTGGACCTTGATCCCCTCGAGGACGGACACAACCTGGGCCATGCCCGTGGTGTCCTGCCGGTATGAGTCCAGGATGTTACGGACATGGGAAAATACCGGATCCCCAGCCAACTGGTCAGGCTCGTGCCTCCGCCGTCCTCCACTCCCAACACCCCTGCCCACTTGCGTCTGGCCTGCACTTGTGGGAACATCGGGTCTCCGGGACCCCTGAGGGGTGGCATTGGCGTTGTCGCCTGCCTCCTCCTGGGTGCCCGGGACACCGTGTCCCTCCTGGCGAGCCTGGCTGCATTGTGGTGTTGGGGCAGGGATCCTGGGTGTCTCCTGGGATGTGGCAGGAGTGGGGGTGGTGGTTGGCACGGTTGTACCTGACGCAGGTGCTGCAGGTGGTTGGACACCAGAGGGGCCAGGTCGGTCGGGGTCGTCCGCAGAGTGGTGAGAGTGGTCGCTGCCGGTGGGATCGGTCTCCTGCAGATCCGGGTCCTGTGAGTGTTCCCCCCCAGTGTTGGGGGGTGCAGCACGACGTTGACCTGTGTGTGAGAGAGAAAATGTTAATTTTGATCCATGCAACATCCATGTTTCATCTGTTACAAAGTTGGAACATTTCCTCTTGGAATTAGGATCTGTCTTGCATTCCACTCACAGTGCACTTGTGCATGGGTGTGTCCCTTGGCCACCAATTTGGCCCCTTTAACTATGTGTGGCACAGTCTTACTTGCTGCGTCAAGTGTGACTGCAGTCAGCAGTGGAGTGTGCATGTGTGGCGAGCCATGCATTTGCGCCTTCCTTGTAGCACTGTACATGTGCACATGGAGTGGATCCACACACTTATATGATGCAGGTGGCTGTCCTTGTGCTCGTGTACAGGTTGTGACATGGCCCTGCGTTTTGCCATGATGAAGAGGGGGGGTTCTGGCACTGGCCACCCTTGTCTACATGCACGCAGTCCACCTGCTGACGAGCAGACATTCCCACACACCAAAGGACTGATTTGCTCCCCCTGTGTCTCCCTCCTTCTCTGTCCCCCTCTCCCTCCCTCTCTGTCCCCCTCTCCCTCCCTCTGTGTGTCAGCCTCCTCCCTCTGTCCATCTTCCTGTGTCTCCCTCCCTCTCTGTCCCCCTCTCCCTCCCTCTCTGTCCCCCTCTCCCTCCCTCTGTGTGTCAGCCTCCTCCCTCTGTCCGTCTCCCTCCCTCTCAGTCCCCCTCTCCCTCCCTCTGTGTCCCCCTCTCCCTCCCTCCGTGTGTCACCCTCTGTCACCTTGGCCCAGCTTCCTGGGCACACACTGTTAGCAGATCTTTGAGTGGCCCTTGGCCTGTTGATGTGAGTTTGTTTCTGATCTCCAGGCACCCATTTTGTCTGCTGTGTGTCTGTGCGCTGCTGCTGTGGTGGTGTGTGCTGCCACTCTTTCACAATGTTGGCTGTTTATTAGCTGCTGTCATGTGCAAAACAGTGCCTTCACCCCCATGTGTTGATGCAAGGCGTCCGCCATTTGCTGGCAAGTCATTCCTGTGTTGGGACACAGTGTTTGTCTGGCTGTGACCTAGGCCATATGGGCAGAGGGCATTGTTGTCTGCTTTGGAGTCGCACTATGTGATTCTTGGTGCCCAGCCTCCCGCCATCCGGGTTACCGTGTCATGTGTTGTTGTCTTCTGTGGCCTGTGATTTGACATTGTCCAGCTGGGTGCATGGGGCATGGTGGCAGCAGTGGCATGTGCCTGCTCATGGAGTGTGGTTGAGTCATGCGATGGCTTGTGGTGGTTGCGTGCCTGTTATTAATTTTGGTTGTGGTTGCAGTTCCCCCCATGTGAGGTGCGTTGTTTGTGTACTCACCCGGGTCTCGGAGTCCTTCTACTCCTTCAACTGCCTCCACCGGCAGTATGGCCATCACCCTCTCCTCCCAGGGATGGTACTGTACGGCTCTGCGGGAGGGCCCTCCTCCGGTGGCGTTGGCCTGGTCGTGTTCCTCCTGCCTCTTGGCTCTGACCCTCCTCCGCAGATCGTACCACCTGTTCTGGCAATCCTGCTTGGTCCTCCTGGTGTCCGCAACAGCATTCACAGCATCGACGATGGTCTGCCACATGGCTGTTTTGGCTGCCTGGCTGGTGCTTCTGACCAATGTTCCAAAGATCTGTGGCTCGACTCTGAGGATTTGATCAACAAGGACCTCCAACTCTCGGTGACTGAACTTTGGATTCTTGGTAGTGGGCATGGTGAGGGATGTGGGTGGGGATGGTGTGGGTGTGGGGGGTGTGTGGATGTTGGGGGGGGGTGTGGATGGTTGTGTGTGTGTGTGAATGTGATGAGAGGGTGTTTGTGAGGGTGGTCGTGTGAAGGTGTGCAAGTGTAAGATGTGGTGTAGCTTGTAGTCTGGTTCTGTGGTGTCTGGCAGCAGTGAGTCTGTTGCAAAGGCTCATGGTTTGTGTGTGTGGGCCCTTTTCATTGGTCCATGGGTGGGTGTGGCAGTGTTTGAATTTTGGGTGGGTGTGTTATAAGGAGTGGTGGTGTATTGGGCCTCTGTTTGTTTTTGACAGTTGCAGGTCAGTGATTGTGTTATTTTAGTGGTTGTTGGCCATGTTTAGTGGCTGTGTGCCTTTCGAATGGTGTATTCTTGTGTTGTTTTGTTTTGTCCTTGTTGTGTACGTGCGTTTTGAGCGTGTGTACGGTGTGTACATGGGCCATTTGGTTGTACGATTATGTCCTTGTGTGTGGCTTTGTACGACTCGTACATGCGGTTGTGATGTTGGGGCATGGGGTGCGCTCCGTACTTAGGAGGTTGTGTTGGGGGTGCGCCAGGAACGTACTGGGGTGTAGGTACACGGGGGGTATGACACGTACTGGGGTGGGGGTGGGGCTCGAACGTACTGGGGTGTACATAGACGGTGGTACGACACGTACTGGGGTGGGGGTACGACTGGAACGTACTGGGGTGTACATGGACGGTGGTACGACACGTACTGGGGTGGGGGGGTGTACATTGACGGTGGTACGACACGTACTGGGGTGGGGGTACGACTGGAACGTACTGGGGTGTACATGGACGGTGGTACGACACGTACAGGGGTGGGGGGGTGTACATTGACGGTGGTACGACACGTACTGGGGTGGGGGGGTGTACATTGACGGTGGTACGACACGTACTGGGGTGGGGGTACGACTGGAACGTACTGGGGTGTACATGGACGGTGGTACGACACGTACAGGGGTGGGGGGTGTACATTGACGGTGGTACGACACGTACTGGGGTGGGGGGGTGTACATTGACGGTGGTACGACACGTACTGGGGTGGGGGTACGACTGGAACGTACTGGGGTGTACATGGACGGTGGTACGACACGTACAGGGGTGGGGGGGTGTACATTGACGGTGGTACGACACGTACTGGGGTGGGGGGGTGTACATTGACGGTGGTACGACACGTACTGGGGTGGGGGTACGACTGGAACGTACTGGGGTGTACATGGACGGTGGTACGACACGTACAGGGGTGGGGGTGTACATTGACGGTGGTACGACACGTACTGGGGTGGGGGGGTGTACATTGACGGTGGTACGACACGTACTGGGGTGGGGGTACGACTGGAACGTACTGGGGTGTAGGTTCACAGTGGTACGACACGTCCAGGGGTGGGGGTACGACTGGAACGTACTGGGGTGTAGGTACACGGGGGGTATGACACGTACTGGGGTGGGGGTGTGGCTCGAACATACTGGGGTGTAGGTTCACGGTGGTACGACACGTACTGGGGTGGGGGTACGACTGGAACGTACTGGGGTGTACATAGACTGTGGTACGACACGTACAGGGGCGGGGGGTGTACATTGACGGTGGTACGACACGTACAGGGGTGGGGGGGTGTACATTGACGGTGGTACGACACGTACTGGGGTGGGGGTACGACTGGAACGTACTGGGGTGTAGGTACACGGGGGTATGACACGTACTGGGGTGGGGGTGGGGCTCGAACGTACTGGGGTGTAGGTTCACGGTGGTACGACACGTACTGGGGTGGGGGTACGACTGGAACGTACTGGGGTGTACATAGACGGTGGTACGACACATACAGGGGTGGGGGGGTGTACATTGACGGTGGTACGACACGTACTGGGGTGGGGGTACGACTGGAACGTACTGGGGTGTGGGTAGACGGGGCTATGACACGTACTGGGGTGGGGGTGGGGCTCGAACGTACTGGGGTGTAGGTACACGGGGGTGCGACACGTACTGGGGTGGGGGTACGACTGGAACGTACTGGGGTGTGGGTAGACGGGGCTATGACACGTACTGGGGTGGGGGTGTGGCTCGAACGTACTGGGGTGTAGGTACACGAGGGTACGACACGTACTGGGGTGGGGGTACGACTGGAACGTACTGGGGTGTAGGTAGACGGGGCTATGACACGTACTGGGGTGGGGGTTCGACTGGAACGTACTGGGGTGTACCTAGACGGGTGGGGGTATACATATACGGGGGGTACGTGTCGGACGTACGGGGGCTGGGGGGAGTGTTGGGCGCGTATGCGGGCACATGTCTCCATGGTTGCTGTAGGAGTTCGGTGCGGACGGTGTGTTTTTCCATACGGTTGTAACCTCGGACGCACGGGATGGATCGTGATTCCTCGGTCGGACTTGGATTTTCACGTTTGTAAGGTAAATCGTCCGAGGACGTGTCGGACACATTTTCCGACCCGAGGACTTGTGGGGAATGATTCCCAGTGCGGTTCGTATGGACTTTTTACCATGCGAATCGTGATTGCCAGTTCGTACGGCACTTGTACGATTCGTACGGTAAAAAGACCCGGTACGAGTCGCACGGGGGAATTTTTTACCGGATCGTGATCGGCACCTTAATGTGACAACAAGGAGTTCCTACAGAAATATGTAGAGTGTGGTAAGGGCCAAGCTGTCAGTATAACCGCAGAGGCACCTGACAACTAATCAAAAGCGATGCTCCTTCCCTCAAGGGGAAGGCCACGGGTAGTCAGTAATCTCTACTTAATCTGCAGGCAAACAGGAGTGGCAAGAGAACTATGGATCTGTATATGGAAGGTAAAGTTATCACTTGCGGAGGAATATCCACTATTTTGCTTAATAAAGTACCCAGCGCCCATCTATTTCAGGTACGGTTAAACTGGGTGTACTCAGGCATAAACTAGGCCCATGCAGAATATTAAAAATATGACCTGGTGTTTTCCTCCTTGTCTTCTGAAAGTTTTTAAATGGAGATGTGGTGTGGTGGCTAGTACTGCTGACTTTGACAGTCGGGGACCTAATTTCGGCACTTGACTCAACCTTGACTCAAGATCGTGTGATTCTGGGAAAATCACTTACCACTTACCCTCCCTGTGTATAATAAAATATGGAATGTATTTGTGTAATCCCCTCTATTTTAAGATTACTTCCCAACCCCCCATATATTGTACAGTATTCCATTGCTTAATGCTAACGTTGTGCTCCATAGATACCAATACATTCAAACTACTGAGCTAGGGTCAAATAGATTGAAGTGCTGTACCTGTGGCACCGGTATATTTTTTGAAAACATGTCATGTGTTTCTGGACTACGACGCATTTAAAGTGATTGCAAATTTTCTGCACCCAACGTTACACGAACAGCTGAATTAATGACTAACTGGAAGCAGAAAAATGCATAAAATACATAATTTTAATACGTTAAAGAAATGAGCAAGAACAAAAAATGGACAAGGCAAAATAGTTGCCCATCTATATAATTTAGAAGCTGGTTAGTGCAAAAAATATCAAACAAGACCACTTGTCGGTATCCCATATGATCTTTTAATGCAATGGTACGACCTGGTGTTCCGTTTTCATATGATATACTGCAAAGTGAATTTCAAAAAAATGCACATCATTTCACAAAATGTAGTTTTTCAAGAGACGATATTGCACACCACTATTATCACCCAAAATATTTTGCCTGTACAAATACCTTTTTGACTGGGACTTCACAAAGGCTAATACTTTGCTTTTTAAGGATGGTCAAACTGCTGTTGGATGTAAACTTGTGGAGCAAGGCGCTTTCCCTTGGATTTCTGCAAAACTATTCTCAGAGCTTTTCAGTTCCTTCACTCACAGATGGAAAAGAGGCCATAGGCCCAAGTTCAACTGAAGCCTGCCCCAGCCTTCTGTCCTGTGACTGTGTGCTTGTTAAGCACCATCACCATCCAAAAAAGACACCATGAACACCTGTCTAACATTATAAGAGAGTTCCTGCTCCCCCAGAGTTAGTAGCATCTGTGCAAAGGATCGGTCCAACTAGGGCCCTTCTTCTGGATCATCTTGTGTAGGTAATGACAGCAAGGGCCCTACTTGCAACTCCAACACTATTTGTGGCAAAAGAAGAAGAAAGGCGTCATCAGGCCTCTTCATGCCTCCTTGGACCCAGCTAGTCTGCTTTGCTGAATGATCATGTGGCTGTGTGTAAGTTGATGGGGCTGGTGGCAGGCCAGATGGAGTGCAGTGCTTCTGTGCCTGCTGTCCACTCCAGGGTCAAAACATTCATTTTCAGCAACAACACATAGCTGCATCTCCTTGATTATTATAAGAGCCTCTGCAACTTATCATGTACTTATTCATGGTTGTAACATCTCAGGCTGTGATGGGCTAGATGATGGTGTGCCTTTCTCAGATGTACAGCTTGCTATAATGACTAGTCACCTTCTGTGGGAAATAAGTATCTGCACAGTAAATGTAATGATGACTATTGACCCAGTCAAAGGCCTCTGCCTTTTTCAACTTGTAAAAAACCGCAGGAGTAATTTGCATTTTCCCTCTTTTGGTTTTCTATTTTTCTGAAAATAAGTTCATTCCAGCATGGTACTGATTGCCGAAAAACTGGGTTATGGATTATGGTAGTATGTTGAGCCTGCCATTTGGCACACTCAGGATTTTGCTGTTATAGAATTATAAGAAATGTATCAGAGTAAATGATAGATTCTCTGGTATATGGTTTACCTGAACTATGTGGTGAGCTTCTCAATTTGAGAAGAGTGGCAGTTGCTAAAATCCTGGATGGCACGAGTACTGCCACTGCTGCAAGAAATACCTGGTGACCTGATAGTCCAGAGGACTGTGACTTTGCACGGGACGTGTAATTGCAAACGGAACAAACTGCCGATGCTCACTGGCTGACAGCTTTGCACTTAGGTGACGGGACACTGATAAACAGAGTTTTCAACAAGTAATTTTTTAACGAAAAGATAAAAAGCTTGCATTTTATGACCAATGATAGTGGCCATATTTTTGATAACCGGTCAGTTAGGGATTTAAAAAATTAAGTTTTGACCCATGCTTATGTGAAATTATTTTATTTACTTATGTCCTTATTAGACTGGTGTATTTGATACAGTGATGCCCACATACCATAGGTTTCATAGAAACCTTCAGCAAGAAGTATAAAATGAAATTTGAAAACACATATCTTTTTATGTTGGTGAATGATAACATGATTGTGAAGAAGATGAAGTGTGGGCACTGATTAGTATCAAGGTGTAAAGTAATGAAGAACAAAATGGGGAGTTAGCAGATAAAATAACTTGACCCCATCATGGCTGCTGTCAAACACGTCTATGGGAAAAAGAGAGAAAAGACTGAACACGGCATATGCAAGGAGGCACACAAGGAAAGTGCTGAGCTGGTGAATAGAATAAGAATGTGAGAAAGGAATAGATAACGTTTTGAAGGCTGTGACTAACAGTAACACTTGGAAAATTGTGTTTACACTGATCTTGCATAGTTTTCCAGCATTTTGTGTTATGCAAAACACCAGACGTAATGCCATTGCCCCACATTGCGTAATTTCAGTTCCGTTCAGGTACAAATCCTGTCTTTGAACCATGGAATTTACATGTTATGGAAGTGGCTGTTCTTTGTTTCAAAGCAATTGTGCCCTACATTTTAGAATAACTGTGCAAACAAATGGTTGACGGAATGCTAAAAAATCAAATTTTCACCTCCAGTCACAGATCTGGGTTAAATCCATTGTTATTTTGCTTGCCACGCCACCCCAGTTTGGACCCAGCCATATGCAAATACGTCTTCACTCCATACCCCGAAACCAGTCCCAATATGCTTGTTTCCGGTCAAGGGAGCACCTGGCCTGGCAGTTCAGGGTGGACTGTTCCAATGAGGAGCGGGATCAAGACTGATTTACATATGGCTGGGTCCAAACTGGGATGGTGTGGTGAGAAAAAACAATGATGGATTAAGCCCAGATCTCTATGACTGGGGGTGAATGTTTGCATCGTTCATCACTCCATCCATCCCATGTTATTTTTACTTTTTAGAATAGCACATACACAAATGTGTGAAAGGACGCATTTCAGGCAAAAAAAATAGTGCGAAATACTGAATCAGCATTTTGTGTAATTTCACTCGTTTTTTATTTTGCGTATTTCCTTTACAGAAATTATGCACATTTTACCCAGGGAACAGTAATTTCTATCATCTATTTCACTAACCGAAACTCTTTCCTTACATAAGTACTCTTATGATAAATATGTAAATTTAGGACAGTCCAGGTGATGTGAGCACCATTTTTTGGCAACTACCACATGAGCACTCATCAGTGGAGCATCTCATTTTGTGATTAGAAAAAGAAATGCATACAGTTAGGCCCATATTTAACAAGGTTGTGCATCAGCCTTGTACCACACAAGGGAATGCAAGGGCAACACAAAACCTAAATGAGATTTACCAAGCCACGCAAGGTCACCCTGCATGGCCCAGAGTGGCCTGATAAATCTGGAGCAAGGCAGCGCAAATCGCTGCCTTGCATTACTCTGCGGCAGGGTGGAGTGCCATTGGTGGAGCCTGGGTGTTCCCACTTATCCTCCCATGCATTCTGACACAATCCCAGATTTACCAACTCTGATAGACCTGGGAATGCATCAGAATAGTATGCATCTCTACCAGAGGGGCAACAAGGAGAAATATCTTTATTTGCATTGTGCAGCACACATAGAAAGAGGAAAATGCCTCTGAGGATTGTTTTTGTGTAAGAGTCTGTCCCTTCCTGCACAAAAATAACCCTGCATACAGTGCAGGCACTCTTGCACCATGGTGCAAGGGTGTCTACATTGGTGCTAGGCAGCAGTTTGTGCACCAGCACAGACAGAGAGCAGGATTGCACTGTATAATGTAAAATATGGTGCATTCCTGCCCTCTCCCTTTCACGCAGTGCAGCAAGGTGGCTTGCTGCGCTGCGTTGTGTGAAATCTTGATAAACATGGGCCTAATATTCTGCCTAATTTGCAGAATACAGAGATTATTTTCTTTAGAATAGGTCAGTTGTGAAATATGTTTCTGTTGATCATAAACCCCTTCATTTCTTCATGCTAAGTTCAAGTGTATCAGACAATGGTCTGGCATAAACTAGACATTTATGTATGCATTTAAGTCAAAAACACCCATAAAATGAGCCAATATGGTCATCAAGAGTGAATAAGTGACAGAGTAAAGCATAAAATGTGATGTGGTAATGTGTTCCCATGAAAGACTAAAGACCACTGGAGGTAAGTGAAGGATTACAACACAATCGTGGTAATAATGATGCAAAAGGAGGAAACTATTATCCTAAAATTGCAATCCAACCTATTCAACCTTTTTAATGATCCAGGGGCAATGGGTCTTGAGAGGTGCCCAGTTTCGTCTGAGACAGAATCTAGGAAGAGTTCAAATCTTGAATGCAAATGCTGCCTCCATTCATTGCTTTGTAATGTACTTTTCTTTATTAAAAGTAGTAAAAAGGGTGCCAAGGGTTCATTGTAGAATTAAGGAAAAAGAGTGCCATTTTAAAGCCACCATGGATGCATACCTGCAAAGGTGTGTATTGTAGGATCTTAAATCTAATAATTCTAAGAACTAGTTGGCTCCAGTAGTTGTCAATGGAATTGCTGATTTAAGTGAGTATTGGAATTTCCCTGCAATTGGCAAGTTTAGTGGAATTTGCTATCAAAATCGTCCTCAAGTGTAGAAAGAAAAAATGTGAGACAAGCCAAGGATAAATCAACCACTGTTTCAATTTGTCTGATCTACTCAAATAGAGCCTGCTTTCCCTACCTGGTGTGCAGTGCAATGAAGCACCAGCAGCTGAGTTAAGTTGGATAAGAGGCTCGTTGGCAGAAAAGTTGATTTATTTATTTGACAAGTTTTCCTAAAATCCATTCTTTCTGTGTGGTCGCTGATCTCACCATGGTAACAGCAAATGAAGCGTCAGCCTGGGTCTCACCACATGTCCTTTTCATAAACACCACGGACAAAATCGTTCAAACCCAAGCCTACAACCTACCCTGAAGTGGTGATTCGTGCTGCCAAGTGTGATAATCAGATCATATGTCTATGATGATTGCAAGGAAAATAATAAGATTGACATTTTTGTGGAGCGGAATGAGTAGAATTCTCCTGCGGCCACCGGCCCTACCATTTAAATGCAAAAATCATGTCTTGTAATGGCAATGAGGCATGCACTAATAGCATCAGAGGTTCTGCCTCTGACTGTCAAGAGGAAATTGAAGGTTGATCTTATCAAGAAGCCCTAAATGTTGATTAATGGGATCCTGTAAATGTTAATCCTACAAAAAATTTAAAAATCATCAAATTAAGCAAATGCGTAATTCTTTATATTAATTGCTCATTAGGTTTTTGCAGGCCGTAATTGAATGATTGACAAATGCTGTCTGTTCGAGGAATTCAGAACCAACAAACAGATTAATTAGCCGCTGTGCTGCAGGAAACGATAATTACCTTGTTTACTGCGAGAAATGGAAGGGAGGGCAGCAGGCATCCAGGGCTGCAACATATATTTACTCTTGAGTTGGAAGGGAGAGGCAGGACACTTGGAACAGAGGCTCGGGGTCACAGTGCATTGTTCAAAACGACCACCACTGGCCATGCTTCATTCACAGGTCAGCACTGGGCCTTGATGAGCTGCGCTGGCTCAAAGCAGAGCCGATAGGGCCTGTTTTTAGGGCTTGAGGTGTGAAAATTTCATACAAATAATTCAGACTTTCTCCTATGCACGGAACGCAGACAGCCCAAGTAGTAAACAATAAGCATACGATGTCCCTCTTTGTTTTCGACTTATTTTGTTCAAATTTTATACATTTACTCGGAGAAATTCCGAGTTATATGCATTGACCATTGACACCGCGGCCCAGATTTACAAAGATTTTGCATCGGGTTGGGTAATGTTTTTGGGCGCAAGCCTAATGCAAAAACATTTTTGCTGTTTGCTAAGCTGATTTATGTGGCTTTTGTAAGGAAACATAACTCAACACAGTACACTGAGCTGCCTTGTATTACTTTGCATCTGGTAGGCATTCCATGGGAGGTGCATGGGCATTCCTGTGCATCCATCCATTGATGCAAACCCTTATTTAAAAGCAGATGTAGAAGACATGGATTTTCACCACAAAAAAGAAATTGTCTCTAAAGAAATTTTTTGTGCAGGAAGAAACACCTTTGTGCACAAAAACTATGCTGACTATAACGCAGACCCACTTGCACTATGGTGCAAAGTTTTCTGCATTGGTGCTTGGCAGCTGAAGGTGCACCAGTGCATGGAAAGAGCAGAGCTGCACCATTTCTTTCAGAAAATGGCACAGTTCTGCCATGCCCTTATTATGATCTTCATGATCTGGCTGCTGATTTAGACTTTCTTTGCTCTGGGCACAGGACCCCAGGCCAAATTCCTGGCCTACTTAAAGCTTGCTCGGGTGACCAAGCTTTTTTTTTCCTCACCAATAAATTTGGCACAATCTTCCTTCTTCCTCTCTCTCTCTGCTAATCTAAAACCGTCACATTTAATTTGCACACAGGCTAAAATCTCATTTCAAATTAGTCATTGCATAGCCAACATGCCCTATCATTTGAGGCTAATCCTCACCAGGATCCTTTAAATTAAAAAGTAGATAGATAGATAGATAGATAGATAGATAGATAGATAGATAGATAGATAGATAGATAGATAGATAGATAGATAGATAGATAGATAGATAGATAATATAAAGTCCAAAATTCTAGCTCCTGACACCCCATGGTTGATCACTACCTGTTGGTAAGCAAGTACCATGAGATGTATTTTAGGACACAATTAAAGGTTGTGAACTTTGGATAGTAATTTGAATAGACAATATCAACACTTAAATGTCAAAGAAGTTTTACACTTGCCCTAACTGCAATGGATGCACCCAAGGTTTGAACAAGGCAACTCAAGTATTGGACTCTTACAAGATAAATAGGTAGTTTATGTATTGTGTGCAACTGCCCTACATTATGTGCTTTGGCTAATGTATTAATATACTGATTTGGGGTATATAAGAATACATGATCTTCACCGTGTTTATGTTTTTTTTTTTTAAACGGCTCACTATAGATAGTTTTTGTGACATGATCGGTCAGCAGAACAGACCTTGGAAGAGTCTGTTGGAGACTCATATTTCTTTTATGCTTAATAGAGTCACCACTTGAAGATAATGTGACAGATACCCGATATGTTTGTCATTTTCAGATTCTTGAGATAAGCTTACACCATACGGACGTGTGTGACGCAGGACGTTCGTGTATGATAATAAACTGATGTCTATTGGGAAATGAGACGGGATTACTCAGTACGATATGTCTGTTCGGGAGAGATAAACAGTATTGTTTAACTCAGTTTATATACTTTTATCTTGGGGTTTTCATTTTCAGTCTAACGCAGTCTACTCACCTTAATCTTGGAGGTTTTAATCTTTAGTTTATGATATCTCATTTTTGAATATGCAGTTAGCTTTGACTCTTTACGAGTACACTAAGAGATGAGGCTTTCCTAAATATAACATACATTTATTCGAGATGAATACTATAGCTGAGAATAAATTATAAAATTAGGATATGACATAGGTGTTATTGTTTGTTTGAACTGGATTGGCTCTCTTAGATCCATTTTCTGATAATATGATTTAACTTTACAGATATAGAGATAGGCGTTCGAAACAGGAGGGATTTACCTAACTTCCATACGATTGATATTGATATTACAGGTGACTGGAATATATAAGTTAACTTTGTTTGCCTTTATTCTTTGCTCTTGGGCTCTCACGTTTTTTCGGTGTTTGTAGAGGGGACATTTGGTTCCTTGAATTATCTATTTCTTACTGTAACTTTGTTCTATTTGCACTTCGTGTGATGGTGCACTTAGACAATCTCATTGTCTCCTCTGAACTTCTTAGCTCATTAGAATTACCTTTACCTTAATTATGGTGAATACATGTTCATTTACAGAATTTGAGAAGTAATTTTATTTTATTTGGGTTTGTAGCCCTGAAGAAGTCAATGATGCATTATGTTGCATGACGAAACACGTGTTGGCTGCTTTTCTTTTGCATAAACTGAAGAATTATCTATTTGAATTTTTGGATGTGGACTAGTTGCTGTGCCAAGAGAAGAATACCTGATTTAAAGGAAATTTAATAAACTCATGGACATTGAAACGTGAACTATTTGGATCCGCATACTATTTCATGAACTTATTATTTGATGATTGACATTTGTTATAGGTTTGAGTGCTCGGGGAGGATTTTTAATTTGCCCTAAATTATGGTTGGCAAGCACTGTCGGCAAAGTTAAGGAAAGTCTCCAGCTCGAAGGTGCGAAGCATGACCATCAGACGATCAGTAACCTGGTTGTACTTACCATGCCTCACATATGGAAGCAGGCTCATACATTATTGAAGCTAGACCCCTGGCTCCAGCTCTCGGCGCCCCTCTGGAATAATGTGGGATTGCAGATAGCTGGACTTGCGTGGCTGGAGTGGGCAAGACAAACTATCTGGGTGATAGATCCAATGCTTCTGGGGGATACTCTTACATCCTTCACTGATCTGGGTTATGAATTTGATTGGGTGCAATCCCAACAATGGAAATATCTCCAGTTGCTCCATTGCATTAGTGAGAAGTTGGGCAGAGGACCATTGCTTTTCCTGGTCTTGCCAATCTGCACCTACATGAACCGTGCTGCTGGGGGGGGGGGGGGGTGATATCAGGATTTTACAATGTACTGGTGGCCAATACCTGCTCATAGCTTGCACTGGTTTCCATCAGACTAATTTGGCAGGAGGTGGTTGGTCGCACGTATACTGTCAAGGCCTGATCGGCACTTCTGGAAATGCATGACACCTCCCTGCGATAGGCGAGGTTGAAACTTGTGTATTTCAAACTCCTTTACAACCAGTATCAGTCACCGGTCAACTTGCAGAGCTGGTCTGTTGCCCCATTCGGCATGCTGTAGATGTGGGACGAGCAACTGTGATTCGGTGTACATCCTATGGGGTTGCCGTAATTTGCTGGGTTACTGGACCAAGGTGTGGCACATTCTGGGAGAGCCAGGAGATGTCCGGATGCTTGAGGAGTTATGGGTAACCCTAACACCCTCACTGTTATTGTTATTACCACTACTGCTACTCTGTTCCCAGCCATACATTGCATTTCAAGTAACTTGTAAAGTGCTCTTCTGGTCATTTGGCTAAGCCCGTGCTATATAATTACTTCTAAAATTTTAAAATAAACCTAACAATTAATTGGTAACACACTGGCAAGTCATTAAAGCTAGCACATTTACCTAACAGGTGTAACTTTTCCTTTACATTACTGACCTTACCACTCCAAAAACCAATTCAGACTCTGGTCCGTGATGGGAACCTCAGAAATGTTAGTAAAATAATTATCGGATTAATGAAAGCACTGCTATGCTAAAAATAGCAATTGATGCTTATATGAAGGGAAAGATGGGTACATTGATGAGTTTAATGCAATGGACATATCAAGGGGTAAGTTACTGAGCAAGGACATTCACAAGAGGCTTGCATAGCCTTCAGATGCAGTTTTCCATGAACAGAGTAAGGTTGAAGGAGCCTCTGTTCCTCAACACATAAAATATAGTTTCAAATTGCCATCTGCAGCTTTACTTGCATGCAACATGAATTACATGCAAAATGATGGGCACAATATATCAATATGTCAAAATTACCGCCATGATGGCAATGCCACCATAAGTATGCTAAGAGTTCCAAAACGGGATTTCAAATGGTGCAACCCTGTGTCCTATATAAGTCATACTATATAAGTCATACTATTCCAGATCACTCCTAATTAAAATGAGGATAAGCACGTCACAAATGTGTGTAAGGGACTGCGATCAAGAAGAAGACTCCTTCTTTCATATCCTACAGGAAGGCCTAAAGATACAGCACTGTAGGAAGGCACTAGAGGAAGACCTGGCACGAGTGACAGGACTGCCAATAAAATGGACTTCCAAGTGGTTTGTGCTTAACATGTATGGAGAAGAGAAAGCGCCCAGATACTTGAATCTGTGGCTGTCACTGGGTCTGGCAGTAGTAAAGCTGAACTTTGCTAGGTCATGGGGGGGGATGGTGAGTGCTGCTGGACATCACTGAATGGGAATAGGACATGGACTGGTGCATGATGGCGGAGAAAGTGGTCTATGAGGGGAGCGGTTGCCCCAAGAAATGGGAAAAAATATGGAATGCATAGAGGGCCTACTGGGGTGTATAGAGAGGCACGCGGGGAATGCCTGGCTTTGCTTGTACATAGTCCCAATGAGGAGTGGATGGTGGTTGGGAAGTGGTGGGAAGTGATGCCTACATTCTCCTGAGGGGAAGGTAAAGAAGTACTAATGTTGGACAATACAGGTTTTTTTTTTTTACAGAGTTTTATATAGCGCAAACTTGACCCGAGGATACCAGGTATCAGATCACTTTACACGAGCACCAGTTGCGTTACATGAGGACACATTCATTATTGTTAGGCACGGGGAGATTACGTTATTTGCCCAGAATCACAGGATTTTGCACTTCCTTGCCGAGACTCGAACCCAGTTCCCCAGGTTTGAGGTCGACCACCTTAGCCGTTTGGCCAACTCCTCTCCCAGTTGTTTGTGACAACTGTTCTTATTGTACATAAACTGAAAAATCAAATAAACATTTTTATTTAAAAATAAACGCACAAAAAAAATTGCTACCCTTATGTCTGACCCACTGTTGTGTTAAAAGTGGGTCCCAGGGATGTATACACTATGCCAAGAAGTACCCCCTTTACAGATGCCAGCATGGAGCTATAGTTTGCTTGGCACAAACATATAATGGATGTCGTGATTAATACAAGAATAATCACCAATAATCAAGAAATTACTATCAACTGCCAGGGCCTGCATTACACCACACATGAGAATCATCATGTTTCGGTATAAACTGTATGGTAGAATTGCACCGTTATGCCAGATCCAGCCTTATGCGATGAAATAGCGGAGCATTGTAGGGCTAAACCTATGCACCACCACTCCAAAAAACGAGCATCAATAGAGTAACTCTGCCCCTAATCCCTCATTCAGACAACTGCATTGTAAGTACATGCATCGTTGTCGAGGCACTTGGGCTACTGACAAGGGTGCATGTCATCCATCCCAAACCTGCAGGCTTGTCAACGCAGACGTCCCCACAAGGAAGACTGATTACTGTGCCACCCTCGGCTTCCCATTCCCCTCTATCATCACAAAGAATGCAACGCTACACAATACATTACAACTCAGCACCCATCCATTGGTATGACTAGACATACAAAGAAACATTGCCAAAGTTGGTCTTATGCAGTGCTTCATTTGCATTTTCACGGCATGTCATGCATATATTATGTGAGTAGGCTGCAGTCAGATGATGCACACCCAAAGTATATTTCTAGCATCAGGTGTAAGAGGGGCTTACCCACCCCTCAAATGGAAGTTGTCTCTATAAGGGTACGCAATTTATATATAAATCATAATAAAATGTATTTGAAATTTGAAGCAATTAGCACAGAGACCATCATATAATTGATGCTCACATTATGCAAAAAATTTATTACATAATGCCGCGTTCTGGATTATACCAGAAATGAGTATCATTATGGTATCGGTTTTAAACTGTATACAAAGAACAGCACCATTATGCAGGGTCAGTATTGTGTGATGACATAGTGGAGCATTGTAGGGCTGTACATTTGCTCCCCAACCCCAAAAACAGAACATCCGTAGAGCAGCCCTGCGCCAAACTCAGCATTCAGACAGCAATGCTGTAGCTACATGCATCACTCTCGGGGCACTGGGGCTACTGATAATGCTGTATGTCATCAATACCAACTCGCAATCCTGACCTGATTTTGCTCTGCTCAACGCAGAAATTCCCGCAAGAAGTACTTCCCTCTCAGCTTCAAATGCCTCTCTATAGTCACAAACAAATACAATACAAAACATTACAACCCAATACACATCTATTGGCACGATTAAACATGGAAAACATCTCTTGTGATTGTTTTTGTGCAGGAAGGTATCCCTTCAACAAGTAATGCCAAAGTTGGGCTGTATTTAGTGTTTCTTATACATATTCATTGCATATCATGTATCATTGCATTGCATATCATGTATATATTATGTGAGTAGGGAGTGGCCAGATGATGCACACAACCAAGGTGTTTGAAGCATCAGGAGCTAAGAGGGCATTATCCACCCCTCAAATGGAAATGGTCTCTGTAGGAGAACAAATAAACTTCACAGAATGTATTTCGAAGCAATTAAAACTGTAACTTTGTGTGATGCTTCATTTCCTTTTAATCAAAGAGACTAATGGCTAGTTCACCCAAGCATACTAAACATACTTTACAGATCTTTACAGAATCCATAGCAGTTGATAATGAACTAATTTCCACATGATGAGACATTACATTCTAAATAATACAAGTACCTTATGATAACATTGAAAATATAAGTTATTGAGTTTGTTCAAATGTTTGATCTGAGACTGTCATTAAGAGGCAACAGATCAGCAAAAAAGAAGCTGAACTGGGCACTAGAGTGGAGAAAGATGGACAAGAGTGAAAGGAAACAGGCAATAAGAGGAAGTGACACTGTGAGGCCCGCCCTTTTTTGTGACAGCTGTCCCCACATCTCCCAATTAGAGTGTGTGAGAGCATAAGCAGGGCTTCATAATTTCTGCTTCTCTTGCCTCCTTCCATCCAGCTTCATCACAGCATCCTGAGTCCGTTCATCAGCAACAAGAGGTACTTGCACCTTAATGACTGCTGCAGGCTCTCTATACACATATGCCCTTGACTAGCAGCAATCTCTGCGAGAGAACCAAGAGTTTGGAGCTCCCAGACATACTTGAATGCTTGCATTTGCTGGGCACTAATTAGGAAAGTGAGAGAGTGGGAAATGATACCCCGATCTCAGTGCTTAATTTGTAAAAGAATAAGTGCATGCAGTTAGTGCTATTACATGTCAGCCCAGTGAATATCAAGGTTAAATAGTCGGGAATCTGCCTCATCCCTCTTTAATCAGCTACCAGACACCCCACCCCTTTATGTCACTCTTCTAGGTTCCTTATTTCTGTTTTAATGGGTTTTCTGTTGTTCCCTTCCTATTTCTTTCCACTTTGTCTTTCACTTTCTTGATCTTGGAAAAGAAAGGTTCAAAGAGGAAAAATAGGTGCTTTCACTCTTGAGCCTCCTAAAAAATGGAAGTCCAAAATCAGTGAGACCAGGTAGAAGGCTGTAGCAGAAGTTTCAAGAGGTCAGATAGCCATTGGAAGCAGTCCCGGTGAAGGTGTTGCTTTTTGGTGGTAAAGCTCAGGCCAAGAGAAATTCAAATTTCGCACCCAGGGAAGGTCTCTCATGCAGTGGCAGCTCCTCCGCTAAGACGGGAGAGCATTGCCTCACTGCGCAAAAAGGAAAAAACTGCACAAAAAGGAAAAAACTGCGCAAAAAGGAAAAATAAAATGACAATAACGTATCATTATTATCAATGAATCTTTCCTATTTCATGCAGTCAGTGGCCTGTGTGCAGCGTGGGTCAGGGCTGGTCAGAGCAGGAGAGGAGTGGTTTGCACTCCCAAAGTGCACATGAACTGTTTGGCCGGCCCTCTAGGGCCGGCCAAACAAATCATGCACATTTTGCATGTTCCCCACCAGGCTGCATTACACAGCCTGGTGAGGAACATGCACAGGCTCCCTGTTCCCATCTGAGAGACGGCAGTGATGTCATTTGAGATGTCATTTGAAATGTCATCTGTGATGTCACTGACCATGTCATGAATGATGTAATATGTGACGTCATCAGCAGTGCATTACGGGGGCATGAGTTATAGTTACCTCAACTAACTGTGAAGGCCGAATTTCTCTGGTTTTGTAAGAGTGAAATGTCCAACTAACTATAGTTTCTAGGGTTTTTTAAATGCTAATTTCTAGCTATAACGCCACTGAAACCTATGTTTTTTTCAGTGAATTTCAAAGGCTTTTTAAATGATAATTTCTAACTAGAACGTCCCTGAAACCTATGTTTTTTTCAGTGAATTTCTAAGGTTTTTTAAATGCTAATTTCTAACTATGCCTACATAGGTAGGACATGTGAAGAAAGGGGAAGAAAGGTGCAGAAAGAAGCAAGAGAAATGCAGAAAGAGGCACCAGAAGTCCAGAAAGACGAAGAAAAGTGCAGAAAGAAGCAAGAGATATGCAGAAAGAACCAACAGAGATGCAGAAAAGGCCTTGTTGCAAAGTCATCCTGTGCCCCCAACTTTTTACTGACTGGTACTGGTGGTAACTGACTCTGACTATCCAGGCCCGGAGCCAGTGCTATGCTGAAAGACACTTAGAATGCAGTGAAAACACCTACATACACTAGGGTACACTATGGGTTGGGGTACCCCTGTGATTGGCATGACCTCCCCTGTAAGGCCCTGGGACATAATAGGGCAGGACGATTAAAACTACCTCTAACTCAGAGGTGTAGATAAAGGCAAGAGAGGTGCATAAACAGGCAGGAAAGATGCAGAAACAGGGAACAGGTGTGCAGAAAGAGGCAAGTGAGGTGCAGAAAGAGGCAAGAGCAGTGCAGAAAGAAACAACAGAGGTGCAAAAAGAAGCAAGAGTAATGCAGAAAAAGGTAGGAGGGGTGCACAAAGAGGCAAGAGAGGTACAGAAAGAGGCAGGAGGGGTGCAGAAAGAAAGAAGAGAAGTGCAGAAAGAGACAAGAGAATTGCTAAAAGAAGCAACAGAGGTGTAGAAAGAAGCGAGAGAAGTGTAGAAAGAGGCAAGTGAGGTGCAGAAAGAAGCAAGAGCAGTGCAGAAATAGGTAGGAGAGGTGCTGAAAGAGGTAGGAGAGGTGCACAAAGAGGCAAGAGAGGTATAGAAAGAGGCAGGAGGGGTGCAGAAAGAAGGGAGAAAAGTGCAGAAAGAGGCAAGAGAATTGTTGAAAAAAGCAACAGAGGTATAGAAAGAAGCAAGACAAGTGCAGAAAGAGGCAAGTGAGGTGCAGAAAGAATCAAGAGCAGTGCAGAAAGAACCAACAGAGTTGCTGAAAGAGGCAAGTAAGGTACAGAAAGAAGCAAGAGAGGTACAGAAAGAAGGAAGAGAAGTGGAGAAAGAAGTAACAGAGGTGCAGAAAAAGGCAAAAAGGGTGCAGAAAGACTTATGAGGGGTGCAGAAAGATGTAAGAGGGGTACAGAAAAAGGCAAGAGAGGTGCAGAAAGAGGAAAGAAGGGTGCAGAAAGAGGGAAGAAAGGTACAAAAAGTAGAAGAGATCTGCAGAAAGAGACAAGAGAAGTGCAGAAAAAGAAAGAATTGTGCATAAAGAAGTATCAGAATTGCAGAAAGAGGTAAGAGAGGCGTAGATGGAAGCAAGAGTGGCTTGCACACCATTAGTATAAATTTAACACCCACATTTAACAATAAGTAACAGGTGACCATTCTAGGTTTGCAAAGGGCCTTCCACCACATTGTAACACTTGTCGCTGCATGTTTGGTAATGTTTGAGCCGTTTGAGCTAGAAACAAGGTTTTTTTGTTCAAATATGCAGATTACAGAGCAGATGAGGAATTATGTGGCTAATTCAGAAAATGTATAATTGTGTGAAAGTAGGTGCAGCCAAACAGTCGCATAATTCCAGTGGCCCTGCTCATACCTCTGACTAGGTCCACAATTGCTCCTCAGTGATTCCTTCTTTTTTTGTATCACTGAGTTCATAGTTGAGGTTCTATGGAAACGTGGAAGACTAAACCTGAGGTTACCACTCCACAACGCAAACTACCATACAACATATTTACTCTCCATAACACATAATCCCACTCTATATAATTCCTATACACTAAATACCACATACTTTCTATCCACATAATTTCACTGCACAACATACCACATAATTCCACTACACACAACGTACATCCACTCCACTCCAAAAAACATTTGTAAAAAACTTTTACATTTACAACGCCAATATCTCTAACTTTTGCAACTGTGAAACCAATTACATTGCAAACACTTCTTTAACTAGTAGTCCCGTTTGCAGAATAGTGGAGAAAGGGTGCTGGGCCTCCGACCAGTGCTCAGGAATTCCACTGCGTAGGATTTACAGGAGGTACCAAGAGGGCTTCTTGGCCCCCAAAGTCCCTCAGGAGTAAATTGGACTTCATCCCCCATCTGTAAGTCTGCCTGGAGGTGTGTTTGCAGAGTGGTGGAGAAAGGGGGGCATGGCCTCCAAAGACATTTTAGCAATCCCACTGTGTGGGCCTTGCTGGAGGTAACAAGAGGGGTAGTTGGCCCCCAAGGACATCCTTGGGGGCCAACTACCCCTCCTACTACCTCCAGTAAGTCCCACACAGCAGAATTGCTAAATTCTCATAGCAGGGCACGTCCCCTTTGCCCACCACTTTGCAAACGCCCTTCCTGGCGCGCTCTTGAATGGGGATTGAAGTTCCCTTCGCTGCTGGGGGTCCGTTAGGGTCCAACTAGCCTACCTCTTACCTCCAGTAAGCCCCACACAGTGAGATTGCTGAGAGGTGGACACAGGCCACGCCCCCTTTCTCCACCACTCTGCAAACACGCCTCCTGGCACGCTCTTGGTTGAGGGATGAAGTCCCCTTTCCTCCTGTGGGTGCCTGGGGGCTAACTAGCCCTCCTGTTTCCTCCAGTAAGCTCCATACAGCTTGATTGCTGAGAGTGCTCAAAGGCCATGATCCCTTTTTACACACGCAGCTCCTGGTGCACTGCTGCTTCGGGCATGAAGTCCACTTGTGTCCTGAGGTCCTCAGGACACAAGAGGACCTCATCGCCCCACCAGCTGTACACCAAGAGGTGCATTTGCAGAGTGGTGTAAAATGAGGTGGGGCCTCAGACCACCTCTCAGCAATTTAGCTGTGTGGCGCTTACTGGAGGTACCTGGTAGGCTAGTTGGCCCCCAAAGACCCTCAGTATTCAAGGGGACTTAATTCCCGAACTTAGAACGAGCCGGGGGTGGCGGTCCCCAGGGCCATGAAGGGCTTCTGGAGGGGGGCCGTGCTGCCCCCTCCCATCATTTGTAAAGCCCCGGGGAGGTGGTGGTCCCTGGGGCTGGGGGTCTGAATTAAAATAAACAGTGCAGTGTGGTGAGGCTCGAGCTTCCCCACACACATTTTTTATATCAGCCCCGGGGAGGTGCCGGTCCCCAGGGCTTGGGGGGCCCGCGAGGCCACCACCATATTTTAATAAAGCCCTTGGGAGGTAGTGGTCCCCAGGGCTTGGGGGAGCCTGCGAGGCCCCCACCCTATTATAATAAAGCCCTGGGGAAGTGGCAGTCCCCGGGGCAGCTGGGGCCACGCAGGCCTCTGTTACATAAAGCAGCCTTGCCCCCGGGACCTTGCCAACCCGGGGGTTTATGAAAAAAAGTTTTTTTGTTTTTTCAGCCGGATTCGCGCAGCCATGGCAAATTTGGCCGATTCTTTTTTTTTAATGCTTTTTTGGGGCCTGGGTGTCCTTGTGGAACCCCCTGAGATGGTCTAGGGTGTCAGGGTGTTTCTACCCTGCCCCCTTTTCTTATTTTTCAACCTCTTTTTAACTGTTTTCTTGTGACTCGGTTACCGAGTCAAAAGTGGCTGCCAACACTTCCTGGTTTGGAGTGTTTGCAGCCAATAAGAAGTCAGCTCGTGCTCAGGAGGAGTCACGACTCCTCCTCGGTGCTCAGATATATAAATTCTTATTTTTTTAATTTCCCGATATATAAACGGCATTTCAGGGACTGTCTTTATCATATCTGCCAATTAGCGTAACGCCCGTGATCAAGGAGGTAACTTCGAAATGCGTTGGGCAAACTGTTGTAATACTTGGTGGTGCCTTTCAGTGATGCACAATAAAGAATGCTGCCGAGTCTGGATTCGCCTGCTCTGTGTGCGTCTCGAACTGTGGGTTGCTCTTTTGGATGAATTTGTACCGGCCTGCGCCCAGGTCGGCGAGACTACACCGTCGCAAGATATGAAAGCGGACTGCTGATACAGATACACTGTTCATGTAGCAGAGAACAGGTTTGCGTTTAAAGACACTGGCTGCACGACCAAGGAGCTCTATGGAGAGTCTCTTGAAAACAAAATTGCTACGAGGCAGAACCTATTGAGGTAATATTTAAAAGATGGAACTACAAGTCCCAAGAAGCCATGGATAGTGAAGCCCACCGGGGGGCGATATAAACGGCATTTCAGGGACTGTCTTTATCGTATCTGCCGATTAACGTAACGCCCTTGATCAAGGAGGTAACTTCGAAACGCGTTGGGCAAACTGTTGTAATTCTTGGTGGTGCCTTTCAGTGATGCACAATAAAGAATGCTGCCGAGTCTGGATTTGCCTGCTCTGTGTGCGTCTCGAACTGTGGGTAGCTCTTTTGGATGAATATATTTATATATATATATATATATATATATATATATATATATATATATATATATATATTAGCTACTGGCGGTCGCCAGTAGGTAGTTATAGTTAGGACCCCTTTTCCATCGGAAATCTGCAACATTCTATTTTGAATAACTTTGGCGCCGGTCGACGAATCCTCGCGAATTTTTCAAAATAGGTGGGGCGCTACACTCCGCTCCTACCCTGAAAGTCTCGGGGGGATTCGTCAAGCGGGGGCTGAGATAAAAGGGGGGTCCCAAAACGTGTTTTTCCCATAGGACCTTTAGACAGGGCTACAGCCCGAACGGCTGAACAGAATTACTAGAAATTTGGCAGAGAGGTAGTCCCCAGGTCAAGGAAGTGCCTTTTGTAGGTTTGGTGTAAATCTGTTCAGTAGATTATGAGAAAATAGCCTTTAAATCAATATATATATATCTAAGCGCGCTCCGTGTGCGCTGGGTGCGCGCACCTCGCCGTGCGCGAGCGCAATTCTGATTGGTTGTTAGATCTTAGTAAACATTCGAATCGGAGGAAATCAGGAAGCGGCGGCCGCCATTTTGTCTATCGCATAAAGAGGGGGTGATAAACAAAGGGGGAGAACTTGAAAAGGGGGCAGAGTGGGTAGAAATAGACCCAGTAGGCATTGTAAGGGGGTCAAAGTAGGACCTTGTAGGGCAAAAAAAAAGATTAATATTTTGTTAAAAAATATCGCCGAGTGCGCGCACCCAGCGCGCACCCGAAAAAAAACTTAATAAAACAAATTTAAAAAAAATCGCATTTAAGTGTTTAGATATAAGGTGGCTCTAAAAAGAGCCCTTGTGTTTATTGTTTGTTTTTTGGTACCTACAAGTAAGTACCGATGCAGAGTCTGAGGTTCAAGAGGAAGACTCTGTTGCCTTCATCAGTGAAGTGCACACCATCTCTTCTATAAATGTCTTGCATGTCGTAACGCAAGTTGTTGTGGTAAATGGAACCCATACCATAGTCTCTGAGGAAAGCAGAAATAGATTTGTTGACGTGCTTCCTTGCTTTGTCAATCTGCGGACAAAATTGGTTGGACCAGTTCCACTTTTGCCTTTGGCATATGTTAGAATATACAAAGGCAGTTTGTGGAAAAAGCGACATCAATTGCACAAAGGTGTCCTTAATAAGCATTTCCAGACCTACCCCAGTTAAAGTGCCTAGATCATTACCACCACAGTGCACAATAATAAGGTTAGGCTGTGGGAGATGTTGAAAGGTTTTCACCAAAGGCATTAATTGGTGCCACTTTAACCTTCTCTGACCAATCCATTTGATGTCTACATTTGGCAAAGCAAGGTCTCTCATCATACCTCTTTTCTCTGCAAATTTTTCACTCCAGAAGACATAGCTGTGTCCTACAATCCACACTGTGAACATCTTCAAAGGAGATCTGGATGCACTCAGGAGGTGTAATTCAGTAGAATGGTAAAAAGAAATGAAAGACAGTTTGGAAATGGAGGCATACATATTTTTTTATTAAAAAAAAGAACTGATTGGCTGTTTCATACCATTCTACACTAAAAACTAGGCTGTATGTGTAAAATAATAGAAGCATGTTTTGTATTGGTACAGAAAAATGTGTTACCAAAGAACAGTACTATGGATTTGCTGTAAGGTTTGAAAAGTCAAGCACTCTTGCTCTGTGGAATTGAAACATTGTGTGGCGAACTTCTGACCTAACTCCACACAGCAGTGTTCCATGAGCTGTTGCTATGGTAGCAGGCAGAAGTCAAGTTGGGGGAAGGGTACTAGGCAGAAGTCAAGTAGGGGGAAGGGTACTTTTGGAAAAGGGTTGGTTTTCAACCAATAGAAATGTGTGATTACATTTGAAAAAAAGGGGGAAGCAGTGAGATTTGAAATTAACATGTATATGTGTGGAAAAAGAGAGGGAAAGTTTGCCATTATCTGGTTCTGCAGAGAGGAGAGAGGTGTAGAGAACAGAGGTCCTGGCTCTGATAATCTGCTGTTTGAGTGCCACATTTCTATCACAACTAACTAATTTTAAAGGTGAGGTTAGAGTTTGAGAGGAGATGTATATGGTAAATTAAGAAATGAATAATAGAAATGTAATTCTTTTTGTTGAAGTTGTGTTTATTATTTTCTGTTTTGGGAGAAATTTAAATGTGAGGAACATGTAAAATAATATGGACTATGTTTTCACGATAAATTAAGGTGTATTGGTCTGGACATGGGCTTTTTAAAAAATCTGAAAAGTGGATTCATAATGTGTCAGTCTGTAAAAGTGATTTTCACTTGCCAACAAAAAAGAGCAGTAAGTGTGCATTCAAATTGGCAAAGAAATTTCGTTTTGTGACTAATGTGAAAACATGACTCTGTGTGCAAAGAGGAATTACAGGCAGAGATTTATTGCGTATTGCTCTGGTGATTTCACAGTTGCATTAGTAGGAAAAAGGGGGAGCGATTTTTTTGGTGCAGAAGCAGACTCTTAGCACACACCCACCTCCTTTCCATGTATAATCATGCACAGTATTTACAAGCGAGTGGGGTTTTGAGGTTTCAGTCTGTAATGCAAATACATTCAGCATCACTAAGGCTGGTTGCCCTTGCTGGAGTGTACTCAGTCACCCAGGATACACATGGTGGTGGTCTGAAAAAGCAGTCTGGACATGTGCATTTAAAAAAAATCTGAAAAGTGGATTCATAATGTGTCAGTCTGTAAAAGTGATTTTCACTTGCCAACAAAAAAGAGCAGTAAGTGTGCATTCAAATTGGCAAAGAAATTTCGTTTTGTGACTAATGTGAAAACATGACTCTGTGTGCAAAGAGGAATTACAGGCAGAGATTTGTTGCGTTTTGCTCTGGTGATTTCACAGTTGCATTAGTAGGAAAAAGGGGGAGCGATTTTTTTGGTGCAGAAGCAGACTCTTAGCACACACCCACCTCCTTTCCATGTATAATCATGCACAGTATTTACAAGTGAGTGGGGTTTTGAGGTTTCAGTCTGTAATGCAAATACATTCAGCATCACTAAGGCTGGTTGCCCTTGCTGGAGTGTAGGCAGTCACCCAGGATACACATGGTGGTGGTCTGAAAAAGCAGTCTGGACATGTGCATTTCAAAAAATCTGAAAAGTGGATTCATAATGTGTCAGTCTGTAAAAGTGATTTTCACTTGCCAAAAAAAAAGAGCAGTAAGTGTGCATTCAAATTGGCAAAGAAATTTCGTTTTGTGACTAATGTGAAAACATGACTCTGTGTGCAAATAGGAATTACAGGCAGAGATTTGTTGCGTTTTGCTCTGGTGATTTCACAGTTGCATTAGTAGGAAAAAGGGGGAGCGATTTTTTTGGTGCAGAAGGAGACTCTTAGCACACACCCACCTCCTTTCCATGTATAATCATGCACAGTATTTACAAGCGAGTGGGGTTTTGAGGTTTCAGTCTGTAATGCAAATACATTCAGCATCACTAAGGCTGGTTGCCCTTGCTGGAGTGTAGGCAGTCACCCAGGTTACACATGGTTTGTGGTCTGAAAAAGCAGTCTGGACATGGGCTTTTAAAAAAATCTGAAAAGTGGATTCATAATGTGTCAGTCTGTAAAAGTGATTTTCACTTGCCAAAAAAAAAGAGCAGTAAGTGTGTTTTCAAATTGGCAAAGAAATTATGTTTTGTGACTAATGTGAAAAGATGACTCTGTGTGCAAATAGGAATTACAGGCAGAGATTTATTGTGTTTTGCTCTGGTGATTTCACAGTTGCATTAGTAGGAAAAAGGGGGAGCGATTTTTTTGGTGCAGAAGCAGACTCTTAGCACACACCCACCTCCTTTCCATGTATAATCATGGACAGTATTTACAAGCGAGTGGGGTTTTGAGGTTTCAGTCTGTAATGCAAATACATTTAGTATCACTAAGGCTGGTTGCCCTTGCTGGAGTGTACTCAGTCACCCAGGATACACATGGTGGTGGTCTGAAAAAGCAGTCTGGACATGTGCATTTAAAAAAAATCTGAAAAGTGGATTCATAATGTGTCAGTCTGTAAAAGTGATTTTCACTTGCCAACAAAAAAGAGCAGTAAGGGTGCATTCAAATTGGCAAAGAAATTTCGTTTTGTGACTAATGTGAAAACATGACTCTGTGTGCAAAGAGGAATTACAGGCAGAGATTTGTTGCGTTTTGCTCTGGTGATTTCACAGTTGCATTAGTAGGAAAAAGGGGGAGCGATTTTTTTGGTGCAGAAGCAGACTATTAGCACACACCCACCTCCTTTCCATGTATAATCATGCACAGTATTTACAAGCGATTGGGGTTTTGAGGTTTCAGTCTGTAATGCAAATACATTCAGCATCACTAAGGCTGGTTGCCCTTGCTGGAGTGTAGGCAGTCACCCAGGATACACATGGTGGTGGTCTGAAAAAGCAGTCTGGACATGTGCATTTCAAAAAATCTGAAAAGTGGATTCATAATGTGTCAGTCTGTAAAAGTGATTTTCACTTGCCAAAAAAAAAGAGCAGTAAGTGTGTTTTCAAATTGGCAAAGAAATTATGTTTTGTGACTAATGTGAAAAGATGACTCTGTGTGCAAATAGGAATTACAGGCAGAGATTTATTGTGTTTTGCTCTGGTGATTTCACAGTTGCATTAGTAGGAAAAAGGGGGAGCGATTTTTTTGGTGAAGAAGCAGACTCTTAGCACACACCCACCTCCTTTCCATGTATAATCATGGACAGTATTTACAAGCGAGTGGGGTTTTGAGGTTTCAGTCTGTAATGCAAATACATTTAGTATCACTAAGGCTGGTTGCCCTTGCTGGAGTGTACTCAGTCACCCAGGATACACATGGTGGTGGTCTGAAAAAGCAGTCTGGACATGTGCATTTAGAAAAAATCTGAAAAGTGGATTCATAATGTGTCAGTCTGTAAAAGTGATTTTCACTTGCCAAAAAAAAAGAGCAGTAAGTGTGCATTCAAATTGGCAAAGAAATTTCGTTTTGTGACTAATGTGAAAACATGACTCTGTGTGCAAATAGGAATTACAGGCAGAGATTTGTTGCGTTTTGCTCTGGTGATTTCACAGTTGCATTAGTAGGAAAAAGGGGGAGCGATTTTTTTGGTGCAGAAGCAGACTCTTAGTACACACCCACCTCCTTTCTATGTATAATCATGCACAGTATTTACAAGCGAGTGGGGTTTTGAGGTTTCAGTCTGTAATGCAAATACATTCAGCATCACTAAGGCTGGTTGCCCTTGCTGGAGTGTACTCAGTCACCCAGGATACACATGGTGGTGGTCTGAAAAAGCAGTCTGGACATGTGCATTTCAAAAAATCAGAAAAGTGGATTCATAATGTGTCAGTCTGTAAAAGTGATTTTCACTTGCCAATAAAAAAGAGCAGTAAGTGTGCATTCAAATTGGCAAAGAAATTTCGTTTTGTGACTAATGTGAAAACATGACTCTGTGTGCAAAGAGGAATTACAGGCAGAGATTTGTTGCGTTTTGCTCTGGTGATTTCACAGTTGCATTAGTAGGAAAAAGGGGGAGCGATTTTTTTGGTGTAGAAGCAGACTCTTAGCACACACCCACCTCCTTTCCATGTATAATCATGCACAGTATTTACAAGCGAGTGGGGTTTTGAGGTTTCAGTCTGTAATGCAAATACATTCAGCATCACTAAGGCTGGTTGCCCTTGCTGGAGTGTAGGCAGTCACCCAGGATACACATGGTGGTGGTCTGAAAAAGCAGTCTGGACATGTGCATTTCAAAAAATCTGAAAAGTGGATTCATAATGTGTCAGTCTGTAAAAGTGATTTCACTTGCCAAAAAAAAAGAGCAGTAAGTGTGCATTCAAATTGGCAAAGAAATTTCGTTTTGTGACTAATGTGAAAACATGGCTCTGTGTGCAAATAGGAATTACAGGCAGAGATTTGTTGCGTTTTGCTCTGGTGATTTCACAGTTGCATTAGTAGGAAAAAGGGGGAGCGATTTTTTTGGTGCAGAAGCAGACTCTTAGCACACACCCACCTCCTTTCCATGTATAATCATGCACAGTATTTACAAGCGAGTGGGGTTTTGAGGTTTCAGTCTGTAATGCAAATACATTCAGCATCACTAAGGCTGGTTGCCCTTGCTGGAGTGTAGGCAGTCACCCAGGTTACACATGGTTTGTGGTCTGAAAAAGCAGTCTGGACATGGGCTTTTAAAAAAATCTGAAAAGTGGATTCATAATGTGTCAGTCTGTAAAAGTGATTTTCACTTGCCAAAAAAAAAGAGCAGTAAGTGTGTTTTCAAATTGGCAAAGAAATTATGTTTTCTGACTAATGTGAAAAGATGACTCTGTGTGCAAATAGGAATTACAGGCAGAGATTTATTGCGTTTTGCTCTGGTGATTTCACAGTTGCATTAGTAGGAAAAAGGGGGAGCGATTTTTTTGGTGCAGAAGCAGACTCTTAGCACACACCCACCTCCTTTCCATGTATAATCATGGACAGTATTTACAAGCGAGTGGGGTTTTGAGGTTTCAGTCTGTAATGCAAATACATTTAGTATCACTAAGGCTGGTTGCCCTTGCTGGAGTGTACTCAGTCACCCAGGATACACATGGTGGTGGTCTGAAAAAGCAGTCTGGACATGTGCATTTAAAAAAAATCTGAAAAGTGGATTCATAATGTGTCAGTCTGTAAAAGTGATTTTCACTTGCCAACAAAAAAGAGCAGTAAGGGTGCATTCAAATTGGCAAAGAAATTTCGTTTTGTGACTAATGTGAAAACATGACTCTGTGTGCAAAGAGGAATTACAGGCAGAGATTTGTTGCGTTTTGCTCTGGTATTTTCACAGTTGCATTAGTAGGAAAAAGGGGGAGCGATTTTTTTGGTGCAGAAGCAGACTCTTAGCACACACCCACCTCCTTTCCATGTATAATCATGCACAGTATTTACAAGCGATTGGGGTTTTGAGGTTTCAGTCTGTAATGCAAATACATTCAGCATCACTAAGGCTGGTTGCCCTTGCTGGAGTGTAGGCAGTCACCCAGGATACACATGGTGGTGGTCTGAAAAAGCAGTCTGGACATGTGCATTTCAAAAAATCTGAAAAGTGGATTCATAATGTGTCAGTCTGTAAAAGTGATTTTCACTTGCCAAAAAAAAAGAGCAGTAAGTGTGCATTCAAATTGGCAAAGAAATTTCGTTTTGTGACTAATGTGAAAACATGACTCTGTGTGCAAGTAGGAATTACAGGCAGAGATTTGTTGCGTTTTGCTCTGGTGATTTCACAGTTGCATTAGTAGGAAAAAGGGGGAGCGATTTTTTTGGTGCAGAAGCAGACTCTTAGCACACACCCACCTCCTTTCCATGTATAATCATGCACAGTATTTACAAGCGAGTGGGGTTTTGAGGTTTTAGTCTGTAATGCAAATACATTCAGCATCACTAAGGCTGGTTGCCCTTGCTGGAGTGTAGGCAGTCACCCAGGTTACACATGGTTTGTGGTCTGAAAAAGCAGTCTGGACATGGGCTTTTAAAAAAATCTGAAAAGTGGATTCATAATGTGTCAGTCTGTAAAAGTGATTTTCACTTGCCAAAAAAAAAGAGCAGTAAGTGTGTTTTCAAATTGGCAAAGAAATTATGTTTTGTGACTAATGTGAAAAGATGACTCTGTGTGCAAATAGGAATTACAGGCAGAGATTTATTGCGTTTTGCTCTGGTGATTTCACAGTTGCATTAGTAGGAAAAAGGGGGAGCGATTTTTTTGGTGCAGAAGCAGACTCTTAGCACACACCCACCTCCTTTCCATGTATAATCATGGACAGTATTTACAAGCGAGTGGGGTTTTGAGGTTTCAGTCTGTAATGCAAATACATTAAGTATCACTAAGGCTGGTTGCCCTTGCTGGAGTGTACTCAGTCACCCAGGATACACATGGTGGTGGTCTGAAAAAGCAGTCTGGACATGTGCATTTAGAAAAAATCTGAAAAGTGGATTTATAATGTGTCAGTCTGTAAAAGTGATTTTCACTTGCCAACAAAAAAGAGCAGTAAGGGTGCATTCAAATTGGCAAAGAAATTATGTTTTGTGACTAATGTGAAAAGATGACTCTGTGTGCAAATAGGAATTACAGGCAGAGATTTGTTGCGTTTTGCTCTGGTGATTTCACAGTTGCATTAGTAGGAAAAAGGGGGAGCGATTTTTTTGGTGCAGAAGCAGACTCTTAGCACACACCCACCTCCTTTCCATGTATAATCATGGACAGTATTTACAAGCGAGTGGGGTTTTGAGGTTTCAGTCTGTAATGCAAATACATTTAGTATCACTAAGGCTGGTTGCCCTTGCTGGAGTGTACTCAGTCACCCAGGATACACATGGTGGTGGTCTGAAAAAGCAGTCTGGACATGTGCATTTAGAAAAAATCTGAAAAGTGGATTCATAATGTGTCAGTCTGTAAAAGTGATTTTCACTTGCCAACAAAAAAGAGCAGTAAGGGTGCATTCAAATTGGCAAAGAAATTATGTTTTGTGACTAATGTGAAAAGATGACTCTGTGTGCAAATAGGAATTACAGGCAGAGATTTATTGCGTTTTGCTCTGGTGATTTCACAGTTGCATTAGTAGGAAAAATGGGGAGCGATTTTTTTGGTGCAGAAGCAGACTCTTAGCACACACCCACCTCCTTTCCATGTATAATCATGGACAGTATTTACAAGCGAGTGGGGTTTTGAGGTTTCAGTCTGTAATGCAAATACATTTAGTATCACTAAGGCTGGCTGCCCTTGCTGGAGTGTACTCAGTCACCCAGGATACACATGGTGGTGGTCTGAAAAAGCAGTCTGGACATGTGCATTTCAAAAAATCTGAAAAGTGGATTCATAATGTGTCAGTCTGTAAAAGTGATTTTCACTTGCCAACAAAAAAGAGCAGTAAGTGTGCATTCAAATTGGCAAAGAAATTTCGTTTTGTGACTAATGTGAAAACAAGACTCTGTGTGCAAATAGGAATTACAGGCAGAGATTTGTTGCGTTTTGCTCTGGTGATTTCACAGTTGCATTAGTAGGAAAAAGGGGGAGCGATTTTTTTGGTGCAGAAGCAGACTCTTAGCACACACCCACCTCCTTTCCATGTATAATCATGCACAGTATTTACAAGCGAGTGGGGTTTTGAGGTTTCAGTCTGTAATGCAAATACATTCAGCATCACTAAGGCTGGTTGCCCTTGCTGGAGTGTACTCAGTCACCCAGGTTACACATGGTTTGTGGTCTGAAAAAGCAGTCTGGACATGGGCTTTTAAAAAAATCTGAAAAGTGGATTCATAATGTGTCAGTCTGTAAAAGTGATTTTCACTTGCCAATAAAAAAGAGCAGTAAGTGTGCATTCAAATTGGCAAAGAAATTTCGTTTTGTGACTAATGTGAAAACATGACTCTGTGTGCAAAGAGGAATTACAGGCAGAGATTTGTTGCGTTTTGCTCTGGTGATTTCACAGTTGCATTAGTAGGAAAAAGGGGGAGCGATTTTTTTGGTGTAGAAGCAGACTCTTAGCACACACCCACCTCCTTTCCATGTATAATCATGCACAGTATTTACAAGCGAGTGGGGTTTTGAGGTTTCAGTCTGTAATGCAAATACATTCAGCATCACTAAGGCTGGTTGCCCTTGCTGGAGTGTAGGCAGTCACCCAGGATACACATGGTGGTGGTCTGAAAAAGCAGTCTGGACATGTGCATTTCAAAAAATCTGAAAAGTGGATTCATAATGTGTCAGTCTGTAAAAGTGATTTCACTTGCCAAAAAAAAAGAGCAGTAAGTGTGCATTCAAATTGGCAAAGAAATTTCGTTTTGTGACTAATGTGAAAACATGACTCTGTGTGCAAATAGGAATTACAGGCAGAGATTTGTTGCGTTTTGCTCTGGTGATTTCACAGTTGCATTAGTAGGAAAAAGGGGGAGCGATTTTTTTGGTGCAGAAGCAGACTCTTAGCACACACCCACCTCCTTTCCATGTATAATCATGCACAGTATTTACAAGCGAGTGGGGTTTTGAGGTTTCAGTCTGTAATGCAAATACATTCAGCATCACTAAGGCTGGTTGCCCTTGCTGGAGTGTAGGCAGTCACCCAGGTTACACATGGTTTGTGGTCTGAAAAAGCAGTCTGGACATGGGCTTTTAAAAAAATCTGAAAAGTGGATTCATAATGTGTCAGTCTGTAAAAGTGATTTTCACTTGCCAAAAAAAAAGAGCAGTAAGTGTGTTTTCAAATTGGCAAAGAAATTATGTTTTGTGACTAATGTGAAAAGATGACTCTGTGTGCAAATAGGAATTACAGGCAGAGATTTATTGCGTTTTGCTCTGGTGATTTCACAGTTGCATTAGTAGGAAAAAGGGGGAGCGATTTTTTTGGTGCAGAAGCAGACTCTTAGCACACACCCACCTCCTTTCCATGTATAATCATGGACAGTATTTACAAGCGAGTGGGGTTTTGAGGTTTCAGTCTGTAATGCAAATACATTTAGTATCACTAAGGCTGGTTGCCCTTGCTGGAGTGTACTCAGTCACCCAGGATACACATGGTGGTGGTCTGAAAAAGCAGTCTGGACATGTGCATTTAAAAAAAATCTGAAAAGTGGATTCATAATGTGTCAGTCTGTAAAAGTGATTTTCACTTGCCAACAAAAAAGAGCAGTAAGGGTGCATTCAAATTGGCAAAGAAATTTCGTTTTGTGACTAATGTGAAAACATGACTCTGTGTGCAAAGAGGAATTACAGGCAGAGATTTGTTGCGTTTTGCTCTGGTGATTTCACAGTTGCATTAGTAGGAAAAAGGGGGAGCGATTTTTTTGGTGCAGAAGCAGACTCTTAGCACACACCCACCTCCTTTCCATGTATAATCATGCACAGTATTTACAAGCGATTGGGGTTTTGAGGTTTCAGTCTGTAATGCAAATACATTCAGCATCACTAAGGCTGGTTGCCCTTGCTGGAGTGTAGGCAGTCACCCAGGATACACATGGTGGTGGTCTGAAAAAGCAGTCTGGACATGTGCATTTCAAAAAATCTGAAAAGTGGATTCATAATGTGTCAGTCTGTAAAAGTGATTTTCACTTGCCAAAAAAAAAGAGCAGTAAGTGTGCATTCAAATTGGCAAAGAAATTATGTTTTGTGACTAATGTGAAAAGATGACTCTGTGTGCAAATAGGAATTACAGGCAGAGATTTATTGTGTTTTGCTCTGGTGATTTCACAGTTGCATTAGTAGGAAAAAGGGGGAGCGATTTTTTTGGTGCAGAAGCAGACTCTTAGCACACACCCACCTCCTTTCCATGTATAATCATGGACAGTATTTACAAGCGAGTGGGGTTTTGAGGTTTCAGTCTGTAATGCAAATACATTTAGTATCACTAAGGCTGGTTGCCCTTGCTGGAGTGTACTCAGTCACCCAGGATACACATGGTGGTGGTCTGAAAAAGCAGTCTGGACATGTGCATTTAGAAAAAATCTGAAAAGTGGATTCATAATGTGTCAGTCTGTAAAAGTGATTTTCACTTGCCAACAAAAAAGAGCAGTAAGGGTGCATTCAAATTGGCAAAGAAATTTCGTTTTGTGACTAATGTGAAAACATGACTCTGTGTGCAAATAGGAATTACAGGCAGAGATTTGTTGCGTTTTGCTCTGGTGATTTCACAGTTGCATTAGTAGGAAAAAGGGGGAGCGATTTTTTTGGTGCAGAAGCAGACTCTTAGTACACACCCACCTCCTTTCTATGTATAATCATGCACAGTATTTACAAGCGAGTGGGGTTTTGAGGTTTCAGTCTGTAATGCAAATACATTCAGCATCACTAAGGCTGGTTGCCCTTGCTGGAGTGTACTCAGTCACCCAGGATACACATGGTGGTGGTCTGAAAAAGCAGTCTGGACATGTGCATTTCAAAAAATCAGAAAAGTGGATTCATAATGTGTCAGTCTGTAAAAGTGATTTTCACTTGCCAATAAAAAAGAGCAGTAAGTGTGCATTCAAATTGGCAAAGAAATTTCGTTTTGTGACTAATGTGAAAACATGACTCTGTGTGCAAAGAGGAATTACAGGCAGAGATTTGTTGCGTTTTGCTCTGGTGATTTCACAGTTGCATTAGTAGGAAAAAGGGGGAGCGATTTTTTTGGTGTAGAAGCAGACTCTTAGCACACACCCACCTCCTTTCCATGTATAATCATGCACAGTATTTACAAGCGAGTGGGGTTTTGAGGTTTCAGTCTGTAATGCAAATACATTCAGCATCACTAAGGCTGGTTGCCCTTGCTGGAGTGTAGGCAGTCACCCAGGATACACATGGTGGTGGTCTGAAAAAGCAGTCTGGACATGTGCATTTCAAAAAATCTGAAAAGTGGATTCATAATGTGTCAGTCTGTAAAAGTGATTTCACTTGCCAAAAAAAAAGAGCAGTAAGTGTGCATTCAAATTGGCAAAGAAATTTCGTTTTGTGACTAATGTGAAAACATGACTCTGTGTGCAAATAGGAATTACAGGCAGAGATTTGTTGCGTTTTGCTCTGGTGATTTCACAGTTGCATTAGTAGGAAAAAGGGGGAGCGATTTTTTTGGTGCAGAAGCAGACTCTTAGCACACACCCACCTCCTTTCCATGTATAATCATGCACAGTATTTACAAGCGAGTGGGGTTTTGAGGTTTCAGTCTGTAATGCAAATACATTCAGCATCACTAAGGCTGGTTGCCCTTGCTGGAGTGTAGGCAGTCACCCAGGTTACACATGGTTTGTGGTCTGAAAAAGCAGTCTGGACATGGGCTTTTAAAAAAATCTGAAAAGTGGATTCATAATGTGTCAGTCTGTAAAAGTGATTTTCACTTGCCAAAAAAAAAGAGCAGTAAGTGTGTTTTCAAATTGGCAAAGAAATTATGTTTTGTGACTAATGTGAAAAGATGACTCTGTGTGCAAATAGGAATTACAGGCAGAGATTTATTGTGTTTTGCTCTGGTGATTTCACAGTTGCATTAGTAGGAAAAAGGGGGAGCGATTTTTTTGGTGCAGAAGCAGACTCTTAGCACACACCCACCTCCTTTCCATGTATAATCATGGACAGTATTTACAAGCGAGTGGGGTTTTGAGGTTTCAGTCTGTAATGCAAATACATTTAGTATCACTAAGGCTGGTTGCCCTTGCTGGAGTGTACTCAGTCACCCAGGATACACATGGTGGTGGTCTGAAAAAGCAGTCTGGACATGTGCATTTAGAAAAAATCTGAAAAGTGGATTTATAATGTGTCAGTCTGTAAAAGTGATTTTCACTTGCCAACAAAAAAGAGCAGTAAGGGTGCATTCAAATTGGCAAAGAAATTATGTTTTGTGACTAATGTGAAAAGATGACTCTGTGTGCAAATAGGAATTACAGGCAGAGATTTGTTGCGTTTTGCTCTGGTGATTTCACAGTTGCATTAGTAGGAAAAAGGGGGAGCGATTTTTTTGGTGCAGAAGCAGACTCTTAGCACACACCCACCTCCTTTCCATGTATAATCATGGACAGTATTTACAAGCGAGTGGGGTTTTGAGGTTTCAGTCTGTAATGCAAATACATTTAGTATCACTAAGGCTGGCTGCCCTTGCTGGAGTGTACTCAGTCACCCAGGATACACATGGTGGTGGTCTGAAAAAGCAGTCTGGACATGTGCATTTAGAAAAAATCTGAAAAGTGGATTCATAATGTGTCAGTCTGTAAAAGTGATTTTCACTTGCCAACAAAAAAGAGCAGTAAGGGTGCATTCAAATTGGCAAAGAAATTATGTTTTGTGACTAATGTGAAAAGATGACTCTGTGTGCAAATAGGAATTACAGGCAGAGATTTATTGCGTTTTGCTCTGGTGATTTCACAGTTGCATTAGTAGGAAAAAGGGGGAGCGATTTTTTTGGTGCAGAAGCAGACTCTTAGCACACACCCACCTCCTTTCCATGTATAATCATGGACAGTATTTACAAGCGAGTGGGGTTTTGAGGTTTCAGTCTGTAATGCAAATACATTTAGTATCACTAAGGCTGGTTGCCCTTGCTGGAGTGTACTCAGTCACCCAGGATACACATGGTGGTGGTCTGAAAAAGCAGTCTGGACATGTGCATTTCAAAAAATCTGAAAAGTGGATTCATAATGTGTCAGTCTGTAAAAGTGATTTTCACTTGCCAACAAAAAAGAGCAGTAAGTGTGCATTCAAATTGGCAAAGAAATTTCGTTTTGTGACTAATGTGAAAACAAGACTCTGTGTGCAAATAGGAATTACAGGCAGAGATTTGTTGCGTTTTGCTCTGGTGATTTCACAGTTGCATTAGTAGGAAAAAGGGGGAGCGATTTTTTTGGTGCAGAAGCAGACTCTTAGCACACACCCACCTCCTTTCCATGTATAATCATGCACAGTATTTACAAGCGAGTGGGGTTTTGAGGTTTCAGTCTGTAATGCAAATACATTCAGCATCACTAAGGCTGGTTGCCCTTGCTGGAGTGTACTCAGTCACCCAGGTTACACATGGTTTGTGGTCTGAAAAAGCAGTCTGGACATGGGCTTTTAAAAAAATCTGAAAAGTGGATTCATAATGTGTCAGTCTGTAAAAGTGATTTTCACTTGCCAAAAAAAAAGAGCAGTAAGTGTGTTTTCAAATTGGCAAAGAAATTATGTTTTGTGACTATTGTGAAAAGAAATGTAGTAATATATTTAAATAAAATAAAGGAATTTTTTTTTAGTTTTTTTCAGGTATTGCTGAAGAGCAGTTAACAAAATTTAAGATGCCTACAAAATCCAGAGTTCTAAAAACGCACAAAAAAAACCTATATTTGAAGACAACTAGAGGACCAAAGTTAGTAGAAGATGCTCATGTTGGGAAAAAGAAAAAATCTTGTGGTAAGCAGAAAAAACAATTTCTAAAAAATATATTCAAATGAATGAAAAATGTACAAAATGTCTGTACTGGAAAAAATGTTTTGAAAAGGAATAGAGAGGAAAAAATTGAGAATTTAGTTAATGCAAATATACCTTCTGCAACTGAAAAGATTTATATAAATAGAAAAACAGCGTTTAAAGAGATACGTAGAAACATGTTTCAGAGAAGAGTTATGTCCAATTTGATGAAGGATGTGAAGAAATATAAGAAAAAGACAAAGTTTTATAAAAGAAAAAAAGAAATTGAAGTCATTGCAGCAAAGGCATTAGAATTAAAAAGGAAACTATTCATTTTAATTTTGAATAGGATGCGTACATTAGACAAAATGGTTAATGTACTGAAATCACATAGCAAAAGGAAAAGAGTAGTGAACAGAACAAACTTTTGTAAAGTGTTTTTAGGAAAGTGGATGCATAGTTCAAGTAGTGAACCTTTTTTTAATGAAGAGAGCTATTTTCAAAGTAATAGTTTGCTGCATGCAGTTGACACCAGAGGTCGTGGTTATGAAGTGACAAATGGTTGCATAATGGAGAAGGAGATAATGGTTCCAAGAGATGAGGTACAAGTGATGGCGGATGAGGCTATGGGGAGACGTCCTAAAGCCCCAGTGTACACTTGGAATTGTAGTAGTATTTGCACTGTGCGTCAGGAATCTATTGACAAATTTCGTGAGTTTCTAAGAGAATATAGTAAAAAAAGTATAAAACAGAAGATTAAGGTGCTTCAAAGTCTGGATCCATGCAGAGTGAGAGAGAATACTGGTTTGCAGGGTCATTCTCTGGCTTGTCTATCTAGAAAAGTGTGTAATAGTGTTTTCCATCATTTTAGGATGCTGGCTGTTCATCATACTGAAATGAGAAAGTTTGTGAGACGGTTGTATTTTGCAAAAAGTCCAGCAATAAAGTTAAATGAATTGAATAGGGCTCTGTTCCGAGGAACGGTATCAGATGTAGAAAAGGTTGTTGATGAAATTCAGTTTTGTTACTTTGGTCCTGAACAAAACAGTGCAGAGAAGGACACAGTAAATGAGGAAGAAGTGGAAGAGAATGTAGAACCCTCTGTAAGTAACACATTTAATGATCACATAACAAAATTTGCAATAATCTCTAATGAAAGACCAAATTTTACTTGTATTTGTTGCCGCAGAACTCATTATAGAAAACAAACTAGGAATGTTGATCTCTACAGAAAGAGTGAAAATGAAGATAATTATAAGTGGAAGGATTTTGCCACATATATATTTCTTGAAAATTGTTTTGATATGGGTGAAGATCAGCGTATTTGTAAATACTGTTACAACAAGTTAGAGGAAAATAGAATGCCGACCAGAGCTGTACATAATAATTTAGAATTGGATGCTATTCCTGCTGAACTTTCTGAATTAAATACATATGAGTCTATACTCATTCAATGTGTTCATCCGTTCCAGACCATAGTACGTATGGAGCCCAAAACTGGTAAATTACCTCCTTCAGATTTACTGAGAGGTTTAAAAGGTAGAGTGGTGTATTTGCCCTTGGATTTGAAAAAAAATATGGAAACTATTGATGCGGATACTTTGGAAACTGAACCATTAATTATTCTGGTTAATGGTGTACCTACAAAGAATAAGAAGATTTGGCAGGAGCTGGTAGATGTGCGGAAAGTACAAAAGCAAATTTGTATTTGAAAAGGAATAACAAATGGTATGAATCAATTTATATAGAAGAAGAAGAAGAAGATTTACAAGAAGACACAGAAACACCAACTGGACAAATTGAAAAAGTGGACAAGTCAAAGGAAGAAGAAATATATGAACATTTTAGCATACATCCTCTCCATTCAAAAGAAGTTATGGGAGACAATATTGATCTGTTTCAGATGAAGAAAGCAAAAGGAACTCCCGTGAGTGTATGGGAGGAGAGCTTGGAAGCTCGATGTTTTCCCCAGCTGTTTCCTAAAGGAAAAGGAGGACGATACGATGAACGTCCGGAACAGATTCCAGCTTCTGAGTATCGGACTACAAGACTATATGCTGAAGATCCCAGATTTCGACAAAGTATTCCTTATTTGTTCCATCTTTTATTTGAAAGCGACTTGTCTGCACTGTCTTATGCAGTAAATCACATTTTAAAAAGTGGAGTACATTTACAAAATGTGTCTGCTAAGGATTTTATGGAGAAAGTGCAGCACCGAGATGATCATTTGGAAACACAACTGATCAATCTGATGGCTTGTCAGTGTGGGACAAATGAATATTGGTACCGACGCCATGGTGAATTAAAATGCATGTTACGGAATTTAGGAACACCAACATGGTTCGTTACACTAAGCTGTGCCGAGTACGCTTGGGATGATTTACTGGATTTTCTACGAGAGGCAAATTCAAACATTAAAAACATCGAATACAAGACAGCAGGAGAACTGTGCTCATTGGATCCGGTTAATGTTTGCAGATATTTCAATCATAGATTTGAGGCTATGATGTCCTTCATCTGCAATAAAAAAAATCCACCTCTTGGAGAAGTAGTAGATTTCTTTTGGAGAAAAGAGTACCAGGCAAGAGGTGCTCCTCATATTCATATGCTGTTGTGGATCAAGGATGCCCCAAAGTTTGGAACAGATACTGATGAAGCAGTGTTATCTTACATTGAAGAATATGCAACATGTGCTATACCAAAAAGCACAGAAGAGAAAAAGTTAAAGAAGCAAGTTTTACGTTTCCAAAGTCATCGGTGTGGAAAGTACTGTCGACGGAAATACAAGAGCAAAGATAAATACTACACTAAATGTCGATTTGGATTTCCTAGACCTGTTCTTTCAAATGGAAGAGTAAACAGTTTTATGTCAGCTGTGAGACATACTATCACAAGAAAATCACCTAAGAATACCTACAACCTAAAAAGAAAAGAAGAATCAAAAAATATAAATGACTACAACCCAGTCATTTTATCCATGTGGAACGCTAACATGGATATACAGTATGTAGCAGACAATTCCATTGCTGTTGCTCGATATGTAACGTCTTACATTACGAAATCAGAAAAAACAGAATTGAAGGAAATGTGAGAAGAGATTTCTCACGAGAAGACTGTCAGTAAGAAGCTGTACAGTTTCAGTTTGAAGATGTTATCGCATCGAGAAATTGGATCCTACGAATGTTCAGATAGGTTATCTTCTGCAAGTCTCTACTCAAAATCAAGAAGAATAATTTGGGCAAGTTTAGGCCTTGCAGCAATGAGAAATCGGGTACTGAAATCTGTTGTAGAAATTGAATATTTGGCCGAGAATGACCCACAAAGTACAGATATTTTGAAATCAAACATGTTGGACACATATTATCCAAAAAGAAGTCAACATCTGGAGAACATGTGTCTCTATGAAGTGCTGCAGAACTACATTTATTCACGGAAAGCCGCAGAAGACATCAACAATGGAAAATATAAAGTGATTGGTGAGGAAGGATGTTTGGTGAAGCAAACAAAAGGAAGTTTGATAAATCACAGGAAGCTGAGTTGCGACACTACTGACAAAAAGGAATTTTACTACTTGGCTCTTTTACAGCTGTTTAAACCATGGCGTTCAGAGGACGAACTACTGGGAGAATTTCAAAGCTATGAAGATTCTTTTAATGCTTGCAAAGACAGCATACAATGCAGTACATTCACAACTTATCTGCAAATGTTAAATGAAGAAATTGAACAGGAAACTACAATTGCAGCAGAAGTAGCTAGAGACAGTTCTCAAGACAGCCAAAGTTCAGGAACACTCAGTCAAGATCCTCTAGGACAACCAATCGTTGAAAATGAAGCATCAATAGCCATGAATGAAGTGGAAACGGCTATGAATCAAGCGCAAGAAGAATTTATAGACTTACAAAATTTGGAAAGACAACTGAATGAAGAGCAGCAACAAATTTATGAAGAGATCAGAAGCAAAATTGATCACGGATTTCAACATGAAAAAAAAGAGTGCTCGTGCACATCATTTCAACCAATCAGGATGTATGTAAGCGGACAAGCTGGAACTGGGAAAAGTTTCCTTATAAAAGTCATCAGAAGCTACCTACAGCAAAAAACGGATTCTACTTTGTCTTGTGTGGTTACTGCTCCAACTGGGTTAGCAGCATATAACATAAAAGGAATCACTTTACATCGTTTGCTAATGTTACCAGTGGAGCATGAGAACAAAATACAATACAACAAGCTAACTGGAGAAGCATCCTTGGAAGTTTCAAGAGTATTGAAGAAGATGAAAGTTCTCATTATTGATGAGGTGAGCATGGTATCAAACTTAATGCTTGCCTTTGTGCATTTAAGAATGCAGCAAATTTTGAAGACAGACTATGACATGTTATTTGGTGGAAAACACGTCATAGTTTTTGGAGATCTTTTGCAACTTACTCCAGTTAAAGGACAACCAGTGTTTAATACTGTCACACATGAAGACACGAAGAAGTCATTGGGAAGCATCGGTAATACAAATATTTGGTCCTTCTTTGAGTACAAGGAACTTACTACTAATATGAGGCCAGCAAACGATGAAGAATATGGAAGTATTCTGAAAGATATCAGAATTGGACTACTCACTGAAGCTGGCACAAAAGCATTACAGAGTCGGCTGCTACATAATTTATTTCCAAAGGAAGAAATAGTTGCAGAGAAGATATACAAGAACATTGCAGAAAACAAAAGTGTCATCTGCTTAATGCCAACTCTACGTGAATGCTCAATATTCAATGAGGAGCTTTTGAAATTGGAAAAGGAGGAGATCAGGAAATTGGAAGCAGTTGACAAAATTGAGGATGGAAGAATTACTGTCACAGTAACAGGCACACTGAAAAATAAATTGAATTCACTAGAGAAGAACATTTCCAAAACAGCTGGATTAGAAAAAAATCTATATGTTTGCATGAACTGTAGAGTATTTTTAAGGAGAAATTTGGATGTTGAAAAAGGTTTAGTTAATGGAGCTATGGGAAGAGTTGTGGGTTTTATTAATTATCAGAAAAAAGATGGAATTGAATGTTTAAAAATAAAATTTGATCAGATAGAAGAAGTTAAAGATATTTGTCGTTGTTCAGTTCGTTTCATGCTTGTGAAAGACTTATATGTACGTAGAAAGCAGTTTCCATTTTCTCTAGCATATGCTGTAACTATTCACAAGTCTCAAGGATTGACTGTAGATTGTGCATTTGTGAACATTGGTTCAACTGTGTTCAAAGAAGGTATGGCTTATGTAGCTTTGTCACGAGTGAAAACATTATCTGGTTTATTCATGATAGACTTTGATGACTCAAAAGTTAGTGCTGATGCAAATTGTGTAAAGGAGTATAATAGATTAAGAAGAACCTATGCTCCTCATTTAGGTCAGTATCCTGTGTTGGAGAAACATGTAGTTTCTCGTAAAAGGAGAAATGAGAATATCTGTACTGAAGATGTAGAGAGGAGGAAAAAAAAGAGGAGTGATGTAATTGCAAGCAAAAAGAATAAGGAAAATGAAGAACAGGTTGTAGGATGTCATTTTGAAAATAGCTCTGGTGTCAACTGCTACGCTAATGTAGTGCTGAATGTTGCATTTTTTCTTGAAAGTTTGCAAGAGAAGATAATAGTAAATCAGGGAAAAAGATTCTGTTCTGAGCTGAGTCTCCTTTTTCATAAGCTGAGTAATGATAAAAGTCAAATAGAAAGTGCTACTGAAATTAGAAAACTTTTAGATGTATGTTCAGGATGAACACAGTTTTCTCAAAATGAACAGCAAGATGCACATGAATTTTTGATGTATTTTCTACAAGTACTGGAAGAAGAAGAAGTTGCAATTGATAATATATTTGGTCTCTCTTATAAATGGGAACATACTTGTGAAAACTGTTATAATATATGTGGCTCTAATGTTGATAATGAAAGGTTTATTTATTTGACATTACCACAGAGTAAAACAGTCACTTTTGCTAAATTAGTTAAAGATGCTAATCATAGCATGCAATGCGGTGAGTGTCAATCTGACATGTTTTCAACATTAATTTTAAAGGAATACGGACATTATGTAATTTTAATGATGCAACGATGTAGAGCTGATGGTTCAAAATTGGATACTTTAATAAAGAAGTTTACAGGACAGCAATTATCAATTTCAGGAAAAACTTTTGTAACTGTTGCAATAATTTTCCATGAAGGACCTACTGTTACTTCTGGACATTACACAGTTTATCTTAAATGTGAGAAAGGCTGGACACTGTGTAATGATTCCCAATTGGTTTTTAAGCAACGTTTGCCTTTTGATTTAGCAAATTCCTATCTAATCTTCCTGAAACCTAAATTTTAGAGAGACTTGGCAAAATCTGGACAAAACAATTTTACCATTTTATTGGATTACCATTGGAATTTTCAAAAAAAAGATTTTTTAAATTATCATTTGGCCTAATGGAAAGATAACCAATTGTAATGTGGACTTTTATAATTTGTTATGAAACTTTCAAAAACCAAAAATTTAAAGAAAATCGGTAACATCTGCACAATTTAAATTTTGGAATGTTATTGGAGTGCCATTGGAAATTTTTTCAAAAAAGATTTTTAAAATTACTATTTGGCCATGCGGAAAAGTAACCAATTCTATTGTGGACTTAATAAATTATTAATAAGTCTTTCGGGAACCAAAATGTTACAGAGAATCGGTGAGATCTGTACAAATTAAACTTTAGAATTTTATTGGATTACCATTGGAAATTTAATCAAAAAAGAATTTTAAAATTACTATTTGGCCTAAAGGAAATGGAATCAGATGTATTGTGGAGTTATTTGAGATATAATATTGTGATTATACTTCTGAAACAAAAATATCTGACGGAATTTGAAAGAAATAAGTATTGTTTTTAGATGATATTTTTTTAGAATATTATGCATTTCTGTAATGATAAGTTTAAGTGAGAAGAGATTCTGGGCTTTTTTAATACAATCTTTGAGATTGTTATTTTTTTTTTGCCCGCTGTTAAATGATGAATGCAATTGCTTTCACAATTTATAGTGAAATGCAATATATTCTGAAAACAGCAAAAATAAGGCAAAAATATTTTTTGATAAATATGTAAATATGTGTACTGTATTATAAAATGTTTTCAAAAATATTAATACTTTTTTCTTTTTTTTCAGATTGATATAGAAAATTTACGAAAACTAGAACCATTTTTAAAGCAATTTTTTAGAAAAATAAATGAAAAAATTTTTTTGAGTGGGTATGGTAAGTCACCAATATCATGGTTCCTTTTTTTCTACTTCTCTACAATCACATTTTCAATTTTTAATTGTAGTCTCTCAAAAAAAAAAAAAAAAACCTTGGGTGCGCGCAGGGTGCGCGCACCTCAAAAAAATTTCAAAAAAAATTTCTAAAAAAAAAAATTGTTTGGTTAAGTTTATAAGTGGCTCTTAAAAGAGCCCTTGAGTTAATGGAGGGAAACAGGAAGAGAAAAACGCAAAAAAAGAAAAAACATCTATGGCCTAGTGCACGGATGCGCATCAAATTTTCTCTGAAGGAGATCAAGACTGGTCTCCCCCACAGAAATAAGAGAACCGCAATCAGTGCACCGTGTAGACAACCTCGCCAAACAAGGTGGACCAACAAGAGGTATAGAAACAGGTGAAGGCACCATCGCAGCTGAAGTGCTCCCCTGAGCTGCCGAAGATGTGCTCGGCTGAGCTGCTGCTGATGTCGTCGGATGAGCAGGTGGAGGGTTTTCTCCAGAAGCTCGACGATAAGTTACTGGATGCATTTTGTAAACATGTCTCAACATAGTGTGAATGCTAAAAGAATATTTCTTGTTAGGATTACCACGAGATAAGACTTTTTTACAAAGTACACATGTAACTTTCGGTGCATTTACCTTTTTCTCACCATCTGGAAAAGTGAAAAACTGCCATATAAAGCTGTCTTTCTGCTTCCTGTTCCTCTGCCTCTCAAGAGTGTCCTGGTCACTGTCTGAAGTAGGTTGCTGTTCAGCCATTGTCTCTCAACAACAGAATAGCTCCTTCTCCAAAGGAATCAGAACTAATAATGAGGGGAGTAGGTGTTTGGGAAGAATCTGGAACAGAAAGTACTTCAAACCAATCAAAAGTGATGATTCTTCATCACATGACTTGCCATGAGGGGATTGGGTGTGGTATTGAAACAATTAGAAACTGAAAGTAATGATAACCAATAAGAAATATTGTTTTATTATGTATAAACCCGAGGTGCGCGCACTGCGCAAGCTCCGTGCGCGCACCCCATGATGACGTATGCACGAACGCGTAAACGCGCAGGTGCATACGTCATATGCGCGTACCTAGCGCGCATACGTTGAACATGCGTATACGCGACCGTTATTGCGCATAATTTTAGCGTATGCGGAAGTAAACCGCGTCGAGCGCGTAGGACGCATGCGTACGTACGTACGCATACGTACTGGGTGCGCGCTCCCAGCGCGCACCATGAAGTATATTTGCGCACGTAAATAACGTACGCCGGAATTCATAAAAAACTTACGAAATAGTACTAGGAGCGCGCTCAGAGCGCGCACCCCAAGAATTTATAAAAAAAAAAAAAAGTGGACATAAAATAATTTACAAAATTAAAAAAAAAAAAATATCCTAAATGAATTTAAAAAAAAAAAAAATTATAAAAAAATACAGATAATATATAAATGAATATATAGTAATTTTATTTTAATAAAAAAAAATATCTTTAATTAAAAATACATAACTTAGCATATAAAAAACCATACAAATTCACTGAAAAAACCAAAGGTTTCAAAAACGTTATAGTTAGGGATTAGCATTTAAAAAACCTTGCAAATTCACTGAAAAAACCATAGGTTTCACACACGTTATAGTTAGGAATTAGCATTTAAAAAACCTTGCAAATTCACTGAAAAAACCATGGGTTTCACACACGTTATAGTTAGGAATTAGCATTTAAAAAACCTTAGAAATTCAGTGAAAAAACCATAGGTTTCACACATGTTATAGTTAGCTGGACATTTTACTCGTAAAAAACCCATGAAATTCCCCCGTTATAGTTAGTTCAGCTAACTATAACTCGCGCGCCCGCAATGCACTGCTGATGACGTCACATATTACATCACTCATGACATGGTCAGTGACATCACTCATGACATCACTGATGACATCTCAAATGACATCACTGATGACATCACTGATGACATCATCCTTGTGATAGAGTGGCAGACCTCCTCTTCCCCTAATATAACCTTTGATACACACATTAAAAAATAGAAATTACAATTTTAAAAACAATGGACATACCAATACCAGTTACAACAACCTATACAGTAATTCTAAGATCCACATACACATCCACTCATTCACCAACAGCCCTATACAGTCACTCATACATGTACTCACTCATCATATGTACTCATACACCTATACACCCTGTTACACAATGCCACTCATCCATAGAGTTACTGACACACATAGTCACTCATGCTAATAAAGAATCAAACATCCATTTACTTGCATATACAGTTATACACACACCACCACACTTAATTCTACGGAAACTTACACATACTTAGGTGCCGATCACGATCCGGTAAAAAATTCCCCCGTGCGACTCGTATCGGGTCTTTTTACCGTACGAATCGTACAAGTGCCGTACGAACTGGCAATCACGATTCGCATGGTAAAAAGTCCATACGAACCGCACTAGGAATCATTCCCCACACGTCCTCGGGTCGGAAAATGTGTCCGACACGTCCTCGGACGATTTACCTTACAAACGTGAAAATCCAAGTCCGACCGAGGAATCACGATCCATCCCGTGCGTCCGAGGTTACAACCGTATGGAAAAAACACCGTCCGCACCGAACTCCTACAGCAACCATGGAGACATGTGCCCGCATACGCGCCCAACACTCCCCCCAGCCCCCGTACGTCCGACACGTACCCCCCGTATATGTATACCCCCACCCGTCTAGGTACACCCCAGTACGTTCCAGTCGAACCCCCACCCCAGTACGTGTCATAGCCCCGTCTACCTACACCCCAATACGTTCCAGTCGTACCCCCACCCCAGTACATGTCGTACCCCCCGTGTACCTACACCCCAGTACGTTCGAGCCACACCCCCACCCCAGTACGTGTCATAGCCCCGTCTACCCACACCCCAGTACGTTCCAGTCGTACCCCCACCCCAGTACGTGTCGTACCCCCCGTGTACCTACACCCCAGTACGTTCGAGCCACACCCCCACCCCAGTACGTGTCATAGCCCCGTCTACCCACACCCCAGTACGTTCCAGTCGTACCCCCACCCCAGTACGTGTCGTACCCCCCGTGTACCTACACCCCAGTACGTGCGAGCCACACCCCCACCCCAGTACGTGTCATAGCCCCGTCTACCCACACCCCAGTACGTTCCAGTCGTACCCCCACCCCAGTACGTGTCGTACCACCGTCAATGTACACCCCCCCACCCCAGTACGTGTCGTACCACCGTCCATGTACACCCCCCCACCCCTGTACGTGTCGTACCACCGTCCATGTACACCCCAGTACGTTCCAGTCGTACCCCCACCCCAGTACATGGCGTACCACCGTCAATGTACACCCCCCCACCCCTGTACGTGTCGTACCACCGTCCATGTACACCCCCCCACCCCAGTACGTGTCGTACCACCGTCCATGTACACCCCCCCACCCCTGTACGTGTCGTACCACCGTCCATGTACACCCCAGTACGTTCCAGTCGTACCCCCACCCCAGTACGTTCCTGGCGCACCCCCAACACAACCTCCTAAGTACGGAGCGCACCCCATGCCCCAACATCACAACCGCATGTACGAGTCGTACAAAGCCACACACAAGGACATAATCGTACAACCAAATGGCCCATGTACACACCGTACACACGCTCAAAACGCATGTACACAACAAGGACAAAACAAAACAACACAAGAATACACCATTCTAAAGGCACACAGCCACTAAACATGGCCAACAACCACTAAAATAACACAATCACTGACCTGCAACTGTCAAAAACAAACAGAGGCCCAATACACCACCACTCCTTATAACACACCCACCCAAAATTCAAACACTGCCACACCCACCCATGGACCAATGAAAAGGGCCCACACACACAAACCATGAGCCTTTGCAACAGACTCACTGCTGCCAGACACCACAGAACCAGACTACAAGCTACACCACATCTTACACTTGCACACCTTCACACGACCACCCTCACAAACACCCTCTCATCACATTCACACACACACACAACCATCCACACCCCCCCCAACATCCACACACCCCCCACACCCACACCATCCCCACCCACACCCCTCACCATGCCCACTACCAAGAATCCAAAGTTCAGTCACCGAGAGTTGGAGGTCCTTGTTGATCAAATCCTCAGAGTCGAGCCACAGATCTTTGGAACATTGGTCAGAAGCACCAGCCAGGCAGCCAAAACAGCCATGTGGCAGACCATCGTCGATGCTGTGAATGCTGTTGCGGACACCAGGAGGACCAAGCAGGATTGCCAGAACAGGTGGTACGATCTGCGGAGGAGGGTCAGAGCCAAGAGGCAGGAGGAACACGACCAGGCCAACGCCACCGGAGGAGGGCCCTCCCGCAGAGCCGTACAGTACCATCCCTGGGAGGAGAGGGTGATGGCCATACTGCCGGTGGAGGCAGTTGAAGGAGTAGAAGGACTCCGAGACCCGGGTGAGTACACAAACAACGCACCTCACATGGGGGAAACTGCAACCACAACCAAAATTAATAACAGGCACGCAACCACCACAAGCCATCGCATTACTCAACCACACTCCATGAGCAGGCACATGCCACTGCTGCCACCATGCCCCATGCACCCAGCTGGACAATGTCAAGTCACAGGCCACAGAAGACAACAACACATGACACGGTAACCCGGATGGCGGGAGGCTGGGCACCAAGAATCACATAGTGCGACTCCAAAGCAGACAACAATGCCCTCTGCCCATATGGCCTAGGTCACAGCCAGACAAACACTGTGTCCCAACACAGGAATGACTTGCCAGCAAATGGCGGACGCCTTGCATCAACACATGGGGGTGAAGGCACTGTTTTGCACATGACAGCAGCTAATGAAAAGCCAACATTGTGAAAGAGTGGCAGCACACACCACCACAGCAGCTGCGCACAGACACACAGCAGACAAAATGGGTGCCTGGAGATCAGAAACAAACTCACACCAACAGGCCAAGGGCCACTCAAAGATCTGCTAACAGTGTGTGCCCAGGAAGCTGGGCCAAGGTGACAGAGGGTGACACACGGAGGGAGGGAGAGGGGGACACAGAGGGAGGGAGAGGGGGACTGAGAGGGAGGGAGACGGACAGAGGGAGGAGGCTGACACACAGAGGGAGGGAGAGGGGGACAGAGAGGGAGGGAGAGGGGGACAGAGAGGGAGGGAGACACAGGAAGATGGACACAGGGAGGAGGCTGACACACAGAGGGAGGGAGAGGGGGACAGAGAGGGAGGGAGAGGGGGACAGAGAAGGAGGGAGACACAGGGAGAGCAAATCAGTCCTTTGGTGTGTGGGAATGTCTGCTCGTCAGCAGGTGGACTGCGTGCATGTAGACAAGGGTGGCCAGTGCCAGAACCCCCCCTCTTCATCATGGCAAAACGCAGGGCCATGTCACAACCTGTACACGAGCACAAGGACAGCCACCTGCATCATATAAGTGTGTGGATCCACTCCATGTGCACATGTACAGTGCTACAAGGAAGGCGCAAATGCATGGCTCGCCACACATGCACACTCCACTGCTGACTGCAGTCACACTTACTTGACGCAGCAAGTAAGACTGTGCCACACATAGTTAAAGGGGCCAAATTGGTGCCCAAGGGACACACACATGCACAAGTGCACTGTGAGTGGAATGCAAGACAGATCCTAATTCCAAGAGGAAATGTGCCAACTTTGTAACGGATGAAACATGGATGTTGCATGGATCAAAATTAACATTTTCTCTCTCACACACAGGTCAACGTCGTGCTGCACCCCCCAACACTGGGGGGGAACACTCACAGGACCCGGATCTGCAGGAGACCGATCCCACCGGCAGCGACCACTCTCACCACTCTGCGGACGACCCCGACCGACCTGGCCCCTCTGGTGTCCAACCACCTGCAGCACCTGCGTCAGGTACAACCGTGCCAACCACCAACCCCACTCCTGCCACATCCCAGGAGACACCCAGGATCCCTGCCCCAACACCACAATGCAGCCAGGCTCGCCAGGAGGGACACGGTGTCCCGGGCACCCAGGAGGAGGCAGGCGACAACGCCAATGCCACCCCTCAGGGGTCCCGGAGACCCGATGTGCCCACAAGTGCAGGCCAGACGCAAGTGGGCAGGGGTGGTGGGAGTGGAGGACGGCGGAGGCGCGAGCCTGACCAGTTGGCTGGGGATCCGGTATTTTCCCATGTCCGTAACATCCTGGACTCATACCGGCAGGACACCACGGGCATGGCCCAGGTTGTGTCCGTCCTCGAGGGGATCAAGGTCCAGCAGGCCCAGCAACATGCGGAGCTAATAGCCTGTCTACAGGTACACCAACGGAGGATGGAGGACAGACAGGCTGAGCAAGTGACGGCGTCCCAGGGGATTCACGCTGAACTCCGTCGGATGGCCGACACCATGGCCGACCCTCCCTGTGCCAGAAGGCGGAGAACATCACCACCCACAGGGAGGGATCATGAGGAGGAGGAGGAAACATCCGACGGAGCATCCCAGACGTCGTCACGGCCTGCTGCTGAGGTTCCCCGCAGGAACCCGGGTCGTCCACGGAAAGGACCGTGAGGGTGGCTGCTACATCACCATCTCCCAGGACACCTGGCCTGGCACCTGGCCCACTGGAGCAACAGCATCACAGCATCAAGAGACATTCTCTGCCACATGGCCCTGCTGGTCACTGGCTGACCAATGTTGACAAAGACTGTGGCATGGACTCTGAGGATTTCCAATGGCAAGGACACCAACTCCCCTACTGAACTTTGGATTCCCTAATCCCGGAAAGCCCCTCACTTTGTCCCCCCCCCCCCAATAATAAATCACACTATTAAGAGTAGATGCCTGCTGGTAGCATTATTACCTAACATGTGTCTTGTACAGTCTAAACATGCCTGAGTCATCTGTTCACTTCAACCATCCACACCCTGGGGCCTGAGTCTGGCACAGGACACATGGGTCACAGTTTATTAGGCAAGACAGACATGGAGCACCATACACACCCGTGATGGTCAGAACCAGCTGAGGGGGTGGCCGAACAACCGTGCTGACAGACACATTGAGTACAGCAACAGTCATGCGCAGAGGTCAGGGATCCTGGCCCGTGTCCTGGGGGGCACCCAGGTATGTGTAGACAGGTGGCAGAACCATGTCCTGCAAGCTTGAGTCCGGTGGATGCAGAGAATGGGGTCATGGACAACGTTGGATGCATGGGGATGGCACATGTCACAATACCCACACAGTCATGGACATCATGCACAATACACAGTCTCAGCACACACACACAGCTTGCATCTTGCCACTCGACACATTGACACATAGCCACAATCAGGGAATACCATGCCAGACATGCAGGATGCACCGTGCCAACACACCAGCATTGACTGAGAAGAGGCACCTTGGAGGCATAGGGACACCTTTAATAGTCATGTTTTTGGGATTGCAGAGGCAACTTGAAGTACACATGAACACATCATGTGGAGTAACATGTGGCTCCAACACTGGCACCCCCCTTCTGCAGCACAAATGCGTGATAGCCATGGAACTGGCACACAAGTGTCGGCTAACAGCTAAATACCCACAGCTGCTCACGGAGAGCCTGCCATACACCATACATCCGCTGATGTGGAAGTCCCACGCCATGTCAAGACAATGTTAACCGTATGTGTCCGAGGGCAGTGTCACACACATTGATGCCATCATCACAATCCACTATCCCATCACTGATGACTGACAACCAGGCAGCCCATCTATTCAGGTGTACCCAGCTGCATGTCGTGTCCCATGGGGATGCCACATGTCTGCAGAGGAACCAAACCCCGACCGGGGCAGTGTGCACACATCGTGAACAACTGCCACACCCAATACACCCCAGATGCATCCCTTACCCCATGGAGACTTCCAAACGTGTCCGTGACTGTAACGCTGAGTCAGCCCACGATGTCATGTCCATGAGGAATAGCAGTGCCACAACAATGCAACCAGCAAACGGCATGCACAGGTACCTGGGGAAGAGAGACACACAAGAAGTCAGCCACAAAAAGCACAGCCACTTGCATGTGCAGTTACTCGACACATGTATGGATGACAACATGCTAGGTCACAATTATGACTGGGGAAATACTACCATCACTGCCACCATCACTCCAGTGACACACCCACACACACCTCTGACCCACGTGCCATACATGCAGGTGGAGACACACATCACAACGCATGCCACACGGGGACCAATGCGTGCACACTCAGACCCTGGTACTCACCACTAAGCAAAGAAGTCGCGTATGAGCCGAGTCCGGATGTCCTCTTGCGGCTCCACATCCTCCACATCACTAGCCCCATTGCCAAGCCCTTCGTCCTCCACGGGTGGATGGTCCTCGTCATGTTGATTCAGGATGAGTGGCACAGCTCTTTCAACTGCCATGTTGTGCAGCATGCAGCAGACCATGAAGATCTTGCAGACCTTCGCCGGGGCATAAGGGAGTGCACCGCCGGTCTTGTGGAGGCACCGGAATCGGCTCTTCAGCATGCCAAACGTCCTCTCTATCACTCGCCTTGTCCGGCCATGGGCGGTGTTATAGCGGAGCTGGGCCGGCGTGATGGGGTTGCGGAGAGGTGTCAGCAGCCAAGGCATGTTGGGATAGCCAGCGTCCCCTACATGGGAAGCACATGGACATCGTTAGAACTGGTGTAGCGGTCGTGCTGGTCGGCTATACAGAATACAGGACAGACAGACTGTACCCACCAACAACACATGCCCGTTCGTTGCGCAGCTGCATCATCATATCAGGCATCCCGCTACGCCTCATGATGTAGGCATCGTGTGCTGATCCTGGGAAACGAGCACAGACATGTGAAATCACCATATTGGACAGACACACCACAAGGGCATTGATGGAGTGGTAGTGCTTCCGATTGCGGTACGCCACCTCCCGTGCGTGTGGTGGTACCAAACCTACATGTGTCCCATCTATGGACCCAATGACATGGGGCATCCCTCCCAGGGCATAGAATCCACGCTTGACCTCAGTCATCTGTTCAGGGGTTGGGAACTTGATGGAGTCATCCAGGTGAATCAACATGGCCTCCAAGAAATCATGCAGCACACCGCTGAACATGCTCTGGGACATGCCACCAACATGAGCTATGGTATTTTGGAAGGTACCCGTGGCAAGAAAATGTAGGGCAGCCATTACCTTCAGCTGGGGTGTCAGTGCCGTAGGATACCTGTGCTTCGGTTGCAGGTGTGGTGCCAGTCTCGCCGTCAGCTCCAGAATCAACGGTTGGGTGAAGCGGTAGAGCCGGATCCTGTCATTCTCCTGCATGGTAGCCAAGTCTGGAATTCTTCGGGCAACAGGAGGCGCTCTGCAGTAATTTGGAAGTGACAAGGAAGAGTGAGTGCACTACGAGAACAACTCATGTCTACTGAGCACATGTAAATCTGGCAATACACACATGCCACATAGGGAGTCAGGCATGTGCTATATGCCCAGGACACGTATGGATGCAAGGTGACACTCCTTCCAAAACCCAGCTACACACGGTGATTGAGAACCTCCCCATGCCACGCCATGGAAATAGCTGTGTCCCAGTGCAAGTGCACAGCCCGACGCAAGACAGGAGTGACATACACCCACACATCAGCAGAAGTGTGATGCCGATTGCAGAGACTGGTAGCGGAACACTTGAGCCACAGGTCACATGACATTACACTAGTCCAGCCCACACACCTTGCCATGAAGGTGCGCATGTCATGACTCACCACACATTCCTTGTGAGTTTGCTGACATGGCCTTGTCACGCTACTCCGTGTCCCATGCATACATGTGCACCTCACATCCGATAACACATGTGGCATGGTGTTGGGAACAGTGTGCAATGACAATCTACACACAGCCACATGTTGGTTGCTGCAACGGCTGCAGCTTATGAGGGTGCTACAACATCAACCTGATGTAAATCCGGGACACATATATGGCATAGTCACATTGTGCACTGTGGGTAGTGACAAGTCATGTGTCATGACCCCTGTACCGGGCATCATGGGACACTTCCGTGTGTTGGTGTCCGTGCCATGCCAGTGACGCTCACCCCAAGTGCGCAGTCCCACATGCACACATGTCAAAGGAGTCAAGGGCATGCCTGGCACACATTGCACCCTCACACAGTACACATGTACACATCTCATCATACATCTGGTGCCTACTCCACTCAGGAGGCATGTTCCACATCACAGCCTGTGACACCTGTGCCCCACACATGTAGTAATGCACAGACGATGCCTTGATGTCCATTCCTGGACAAGTATGTCCATCCATGGACAAGTATGTCCGCCCTATTCCTACATGTGTGTCGCCTATCACCACAGTGATGTGTAAAAACCGCCGTACTGCTGCTGAGAGGGCCTGTGCATGTTCCCAAATCACTGTGGGAGTGCTGCCGTATGTGTACCCATCGTGATGGCGAGCGTACAGGCATTTGTACGGTCCGTACCACTACGGGTACGCATACGCGTGCAGACCCATAGTGATAGAGAGCGTAGATGCGAGTGTAAGGTCCGTACCACTACGGGTACGCATATGCGTGCAGACCCATAGTGATAGAGAGCGTAGATGCGAGTGTACGGTCCGTACCACTACGGGTACGCATACGCGTGCAGACCCATAGTGATAGTGAGCGTAGATGCGAGTGTACGGTCCGTACCACTACGGGTACGCATACGCGTGCAGACCCATAGTGATAGAGAGCGTACATGCGTGTGTATGGTCCGTAACACTACGGGTACGCATACGCGTGCAGACCCATAGTGATGGAGAGCGTAGGCATGCATGTACGGGCCGTTGCCATGCATTTGGGGTGCCCTAGGGCCCCGAAACGCACCGTACCTGTGTGTGATGCTCCAAATTACATAGGGGACAAGTATTAAGGCCTACATGCATGCTGGTTGTCATGGAGACCAAGTTCAAAATTCGAAATTGTTCTGGAAGGTGCACAGCAGAAGTCAGTTGGAATTCTTCTACTTTGTTGCAATGTGTTTGTGGGGCTGACATCATGCAGGAGAATGAAACCGATAGAGAACCCACAGACTGCTAGGTTTGAAGGGATTGGTGGAAACATAGGATGCAAATGTGAGTGACCAATCACTCTGTACTCCTGTGCATGAGACTGGGCAGAAGGGCACATATAAGGCAGCCAGGTCCCATGAGGGAGCACTTGCCTGCACATCTTTGCATTCGTCGACCCAGCTGCTGCTACTGATTCCCTGGAACCATGTCAAGGGCTGTGGAGAGGACACAGCCATTCACCCTGGAGGAGAACATGGCTCTGCTGGATGTGATCCTCCCACAGTACTCCATGCTGTATGGGCGACCAGGGTATCAGGTGAGTGCATAGGCCACTGCCACAGACTGTCCCTATGTTGTGACTGTGACTTCTGCCATTGCGTCCAGGTGTCACACACATGCCATGTACTGTCGGGGGGTCCCAGGGGGGGGGTGCCTGATGTCTCCCAGCAGTGCCCTGAGACAGGAGGGGTGGGGGCCTATCACTCCCAGCAGTGCCCTGAGACAGGAGGGGTGGGGGCCTATCACTCCCAGCAGTGCCCTGAGACAGGAGGGGTGGGGGCCTATCACTCCCAGCAGTGCCCTGAGACAGGAGGGGTGGGGGCCTATCACTCCCAGCAGTGCCCTGAGACAGGAGGGGTGGGGGCCTATCACTCCCAGCAGTGCCCTGAGACAGGAGGGGTGGGGGCCTATCACTCACAGCAGTGCCCTGAGACAGGAGGGGTGGGTGTGATGCACAGTGTGAGCCTTGATCATTGATTGTGACATTGCCATCATTCCACCTGTGTACCCACTGTGGCATGTACTGCTTTTTCCCTCACCAGGGGATGATGTCCCTATGACAAAGGTGCAATGCGTTGGCTGCATGACATGCCTTGTTGTAACCAGCTGATTTGTACCCATATGTCTCTCTGTGACATGTGGCTGGTGTATTGATGTGGTGTCACTTGTTCCTCCTCACAGGTAGGCGCCACTGCCAAGGAGCAGATCTGGCTGACCGCCGTCAGTGCCGTGAGGGGTGTGGATGGTCGGAGGCGGAGCCTGCCCCAGGTGAGAAAACGCTGGCAGGATATCCGGTGCTGGACGCGGAGGATTGCACGGCTCCTGCTGGGGGACTCACCTGAGAGCCACAAGAACCGCGGCCGCCGCCGTCTGAGCCACCTCCACAGGCGTGTGCTGCCGGTGGTCTTTCCAGACCTGGAGAGGCGCTTACAGGCGATGCAGCAGCCGGAAGGGGGTAGGTACATGTGTGTTCGTTGTGTGTCACCGGCATTTGTAAGGGCACAGTAGCATGAATTAACTGGCAGGGTTTAAAGGTGCTGTGCAGATCCTGTTTGCCCCAGTATAGCGCTGTGCCCCTGCCACCCTTCCCCTCCTTGCAATGTGTTCCCTGGTCTGTGTGTAGTCACTCCTTCACAAGGTGATGTAGGCTGGCGCTTTGTCCACGAGAACAATGACTGTAGCATCATGTGTGGGGGTGGTGTGTAACAGGTTGTGGGACCTTGCCTGTGCACTGTCAAGTTCACTGCATGTGGGTTACATGTCAGTTGGCACTGATGCTGACTCCAGACATGGGAGTTGGTCTCTCATGTGTCATGCCTTACAGCGCGCATGTCCTATGTGGTGGCCTGTGACATGATGTGCATGAGTGTGCGATACACATAGTGCAGGGATGGTGACGTGTGTTGCAGTCATTACCATTCAGTAGCATGTAGTTGCGTGCCCACTACTGTCCCCTGGGGCACCTTTTCCTCAGTGGTGTATGTGTCATCATAAACGTGGACAATCTCAGTGTCTACAGCGTAGGTTGTGCTCTGTGCCATTGTCCCCTGTCACCATGTATATAGACGTGCTATTTTGTACAGGTGTCCACTGTGCAGCCTGACCTGATTGTCCTTCTTCATACTCACAGTTGCCAGTGCCTGTGTGTCTTTTTATACTCATCTGAGATGGGCACTGGTACCTCATTATTTGTACAGGCGCACCTTGGCTGTTTGGCGTCCAATCTTGCTTTTTGCCTGCCCCTGTGTGTATCACCCAGACTATGAGATGTTGGTGCCACCTGTGTCTCAACAATTTGCCTCGTGTAGGGTCTTGTTGGGGCGGGCAATGCCTATGTGTTAACTCCTGATTTCCACTTGCTGGGTCTGGGCAGTGTGTGATGTGTCTGGACACACACGCAAAGTGCAGTGACCGAGTCATGTTGTGCATGTTTTCAGCATTACCTATGCAGCATGTGTCTCAAGTTCATGGATATGGTCCCTGGTCATCGGTATTTTCGCCAACGCTGTGTGGTGCAGATGCAGTGCTGGATTGTCCCCAGGGCCTGGGTGCTATGTCAGACTCCGTTTCCTGTGTTTAGCTATTGTCTCATGCTCTCCATGGTATTTCAGTGGCATGGTGGCTCAACCAACTGTGTGTTTCATGCCCTACATCGGTACCCTGTTCAGTAGATGTTAGGGATCTTCCTTTTCAGGCCATGCAATGTTACCTATGTAGATTGGACTCATGTGACAGATGTGTACCGGTGTCTGATTAATTTCTGTCTCTCCACCCTGCCCACAGCATCGTCGGGGGACACAGAGGGAGACATGGACACAGACCAGGCGGAGGGACCGAGCACCAGTGCCAGCCGTGACATCGGGTCTGGCACATCGAGTGGGACAGAGGCGGAGGAGAGTGTGGCCGAGGACCTGTCGACTGGCACATCAGACTACGAAGCTGACAGGTCCGAGGAGGATGTCTCCGAGTGGGCGGAGGCTGCACCAGCAGCTGACAGCGGAACAACACCTCGCACCGCCCCCTCAGTTTCCACCAGCCGCCTCCCACTTGCTCGTGTCCCTTCCCAGCGTGCCCGGTCACAGCATGTCTCCTTCCTGCCAGGCACCGCACCCCCTGCCCCTGTCTCCACTGCTGCCGCCAATGCAGAGTTTGTGGACATCCAGCGGCAACTGCAGGTTGGTCAGGCTGCGATCCTTAATGTCCTCCATGCCCACGGCAAAACCCTCACCAACATCGAGGCTTTCTTGGAGGGCATTCATTCATCGCAGGCTGACCAACGCAACTTGCTGAGGTCCATAGACTCCACACTGACTGCAGCAGTGGGTCTCCTGCAGCGCGACCTCCCCCCACCTACCCCTGCCCCATCCACACTTCCCACTCCCAAGCCTGTCCCACGTACACCCAGACGTTGGCATGCACCCACATCAACGGACACGGGCACCACACCAGCAGGGAAGGTCCACCGCGCTCCTCCTGACACGCACACACAGGGTGAGGTAGGCACACCCACTGGGTCGGGGGGCAAACGTGTGACACGCAGCCATAGTGGGAGTCCGCATTCCACCCAGTCCACTCCCTCCAAATCCCCTCCCCTCAGCTCTCCTGGCCACATCTCCCCCAAGGACTCCTTCATGGCCGCTCTGTCCCTGAGCCCCACAGTTACACCACCACGCAAGCGGTCAAGGAGGTCCCCGGTCAGGGTGGTTGAGTCTCCCCCCCTGTCTCCACCCTCCCCCGGTGGCGCTGCGACCCATCCCTCTGACCCCCCCCCCTCCTTGGGGCCTGAGGTCCCTTCGGGTGCAGGGGACTCCCTGGAGGACCTTGCAATGGTGTGTAGTGCCATCCTGGCCTCCGCCTTTGGCACTGACCCACCCCCTGTGGTGGAGTCCTCCATCCCTGCACCCACAACGCCGCCCCTTTGCCCTGATGTCCCTGCGGTGCCTGTTGCTTCCCCCCCCCTGATGCCCTCACCAGTGTGGAAGACGATGCCATTTGACTGTGCAGGCAAGGTAGGGGACACGCATCCCACTGTGTCCCCCATCCAGCTGAGAATCATTGACTGCCCTATGGGCTTTGTGAAGATTGTACTGCCTGCGATCCACGGACATTGTGCTCATGCTGAATAAAGCTTAATTTTGTTTTCATTATCACACTACTGCTATGCTGGTATTGGTGTTGGTGGGGCTGCTACATGGTTTTGGGTGGTGTGTAAGGGTTTAGGTGTGTGGGATATGTAGTAGTGTACTGCTCATTGGTGGGACCCTGTGATCTGTGTGCCATCACAAGGTGTTGGCTAACTTTCTTTGTTCATGTAAGCAGTTACTGCATGGTGCACTTGTCCCAGGGTGTATTCCTTCCTCTGTGGACCCAGCTTTCTTCCCTGCAGGGTGTTCCCAATGTTTAGCGCAGAGCTGTGTCTACATGAGCTGTGTGTGTGACGGAGCCCTTCGACTTTGGCCATGCATGCAGGGCCATGTCTCCACCTGCAACAATCGTGGCATCCTTGGTGATCACTGTACTTGTGTGTGGAGTCTGTTGACATGAGTTCATGGGGACATGTTCCCTTGTAGCCAGTATGCATGTGGATAATTCTGGCCTCACACACATGTGTTACACCCCTCCTGTCTCAGGGCACTGCTGGGAGGACTCTGCACCCACCCCTCCTGTCTCAGGGCACTGCTGGGAGGACTCTGCACACACCCCTCCTGTCTCAGGGCACTGCTGGGAGTGATAGGCCCCCACCCCTCCTATCTCAGGGCACTGCTGGGAGGACTCTGCACCCACCCCTCCTGTCTCAGGGCACTGCTGGGAGGACTCCACACCCACCCCTCCTGTCTCAGGGCACTGCTGGGAGTGATAGGCCCCCACCCCTCCTGTCTCAGGGCACTGCTGGGAGGACTCTGCACCCACCCCTCCTGTCTCAGGGCACTGCTGGGAGGACTCTGCACACACCCCTCCTGTCTCAGGGCACTGCTGGGAGTGATAGGCCCCCACCCCTCCTGTCTCAGGGCACTGCTGGGAGGACTCTGCACCCACCCCTCCTGTTTCAGGGCACTGCTGGGAGGACTCCACACCCACCCCTCCTGTCTCAGGGCACTGCTGGGAGTGATAGGCCCCCACCCCTCCTGTCTCAGGGCACTGCTGGGAGGACTCTGCACCCACCCCTCCTGTCTCAGGGCACTGCTGGGAGGACTCCACACCCACCCCTCCTGTCTCAGGGCACTGCTGGGAGTGATAGGCACCCACCCCTCCTGTCTCAGGGCACTGCTGGGAGGACTCTGCACCCACCCCTCCTGTCTCAGGGCACTGCTGGGAGGACTCTGCACCCACCCCTCCTGTCTCAGGGCACTGCTGGGAGGACTCTGCACCCACCCCTCCTGTCTCAGGGCACTGCTGGGAGTGATGGGCACCCACCCCTCCTGTCTCAGGGCACTGCTGGGAGGACTCCACACCCACCCCTCCTGTCTCAGGGCACTGCTGGGAGGACTCCACACCCACCCCTCCTGTCTCAGGGCACTGCTGTGAGTGATAGGCCCCCACCCCTCCTGTCTCAGGGCACTGCTGGGAGGACTCTGCACCCACCCCTCCTGTCTCAGGGCACTGCTGGTAGGACTCTGCGCACACCCCTCCTGTCTCAGGGCACTGCTGGGAGGACTCTGCACACACACCTCCGATTTCAGGATATGTACGCTTGGAACATACACGGTGGGGGTACGCTCAATGCATTCAAGGTGAGGGTACGAGTCTACTTACACTGGTGTGGTGGGGGTATGCTCCATGCATATGCGGGTGAGGGTACGGGTCGAACTTACACTGTTGGGCCGGTGGGTACGCTCCTTGCATATGCGGGTGGGGGTACGGGTCGTACTTACACTGTTGGGCTGGGGGGTATGCTCCTTGCATACGCGGGTGGGGGTACGGGTCGTACTTACACTGTTGGGCTGGGGGGTACGCTCCATGCATACGCGGGTGGGGGTACGGGTCGTACTTACACTGTTGGGCTGGGGGGTACGCTCCTTGCATACGTGGGTGGGGGTACGGGTCGTACTTACACTGTTGGGCTGGGGGGTATGCTCCATGCATACGCGGGTGGGGGTACGGGTCGTACTTACACTGTTGGGCTGAAGGGTACGCTCCTTGCATACGCGGGTGGGGGTATGGGTCGTACTTACACTGTTGGGCTGGGGGGTACGCTCCATGCATACGCGGGTGGGGGTATGGGTCGTACTTACACTGTTGGGCTGGGGGGTACGCTCCTTGCATACGTGGGTGGGGGTACGGGTCGTACTTACACTGTTGGGGTGGGGGGTACGCTCCATGCATACGCGGGTGGGGTTTACGGGTTGTACTTCCACTGTTGGCATGGGGGGTATGCTCCATGCATACGCGGGTGGGGGTACGGGTCGTACTTACACTGTTGGGGTGGGGGGTACGCTTCATGCATACGCGGGTGGGGGTACGGGTCGTACTTACACTGTTGGGCCGGGGGGTACGCTCCTTGCATACGCGGGTGGGGGTACGGGTCGTACTTACACTGTTGGGCTGGGGGGTACGCTCCTTGCATACGCGGGTGGGGGTACGGGTCGTACTTACACTGTTGGGGTGGGGGGTACGCTCCATGCATACGCGGGTGGGGGTACGGGTCGTACTTACACTGTTGGCATGGGGGGTGCGCTCCATGCATACGCGGGTGGGGGTACGGGTCATACTTTCACTGTTGGGGTGGGGGGTACGCTCCTTGCATACGGGGTGGGGGTAGGGTCCGTACATATTCGTCCCCACGCTATGTGATGTTTGTGCGGCCCGTACCCAGGCCTTTGCCACGTGGGTGCGATCCGTCCCGCCATTGTTGGGGTGACGTGTGTGGGCGTGGTCCGACTCGTACCCACGCTCTTCAGGCGTGGGTACGGGACGTACCTGTCTGGTTGTGTTGCCGGTTCGCGTGGTGACGGACTTCCGTTGTGGCGGTCGCTGGCTTATCAGGACACGCCCACACCCCCTCGTGGTGACCAGGGCATGGGAGTCAGGTATGTCCAGGCCATGTGTGGTGTGTGACTTATGTGGTTGTTTTGTGGCCTGCCCTGGTCCTGCCACCCCCACCCCACCCCACTTTCCACCCTCCCTTAGTTATTCTGACCTTCTGCGGCGTCTGCGTCGTAACCTGTAGAGGAGGTGGACTGCTATGAGGGCAGGGATGACTCGTAGGTTCGGGTCCATGTCTGTCCGTCGCGTACTGGTACTCCTTGCTCGCGTCGTCCTGTCGCGTACGGGTCCTCCTTGATCACGTCGTCCTGTCGCGTACGGGTCCTCCTTGGTGGCGTCGTCCTGTGTGTCCGTCACGTACTGGTCCTCCTTGTTCGCGTCGTCGTCTGTCCGTCGCGTACTGGTGGTCCTTGTTCGCGTCGTCCTGATTTCCCGGCAGTTTTTGGCTGCCGCAAAATATTCACCGTGCGGGGTGACGTCGGTGCGAATCGTGATTCCTGGGTCGTGAATGGCTGGCTGCGAGCGTCCCGACGTCAGGTCGGCGCTTTCCCGGATCGCATTGGTAGGTGTTTTTTTGTTCGGTCGGGCTTTTTTACGATTCGTACGGTAATGGTGTACCCGTGCGAATCGTAATTCCTTGTTTGTGAAAATTGACGACCGGGTACGCGTCGGGCGGAGATTGTGCTCCGTCCGACGGTTCGTACCCGGTTTTTGCAGGTTCGTGATCGGCACCCTAGTCTTTTAAACAATCACTTAACGAAACACATACTTATTCATACAGGAACTCTTTCAATCTCTCACTCTCACATATACTCGCTTATATAAACCAATAGTCACATATACTAGTTTAAAACATATGTAGTTACTCATAGAGACACTATTGAGACAGTCATTCACTCACTAACACACCCATGCACACACTCATGCACCCATAGAGTCCTGCACACATGCTGTCTTCAACACATACAAAGACTGAGTCATTCATTCATGCACCTATGCACTATGTAATACCCCCCACCAAACCATACAGACATCAGACACTGATACTCAAAAAACCAACAAATAACCTATATAGACACTCATATAACTACTCACCAACCCATGCAGCCACTTATACACTTAGAGAGAGACTGATACAGATATTTAAATATTTAAACATTACTCACTAAGCCATGTATTCACTATGATACACTTAATCAGTCAGTTACACAATCAATTTTTCAAAAAAAAATCATCCATTTAGACACTTATATACCCATTTATTCTTCCATCGACCTTGAGATGTACATATATAAAACATATTTAATTTTCAGAAAAACACACATTCACTGGATGATGCCATCAGTGATGTCATCAGTGATGTCATTTGAGATGTCATCAGTGATGTCATGAGTGATGTCACTGACCATGTCATGAGTGATGTAATATGTGACGTCATCAGCAGTGCATTGCGGGCGCGCGAGTTATAGTTAGCTGAACTAACTATAACGGGGGAATTTCATTGGTTTTTTACGAGTAAAATGTCCAGCTAACTATAACATGTGTGAAACCTATGGTTTTTTCACTGAATTTCTAAGGTTTTTTAAATGCTAATTCCTAACTATAACGTGTGTGAAACCCATGGTTTTTTCAGTGAATATATATATATATATATATATTATATATATATATATTTTTTAATTTTTTTAACACAAAGGACGCCGCACTCTGGAGTATTGTGCTGTAGCTTTTAAAGTGGATACAGAGCCAGTCTATCTCACCAGACTGGCTCTGTATCCACATTAAAAGATACAGCACAATACTCCAGAGTGCGGCGTCCCTTGTGTTCAAAAATTAATTTGGCCACTGGTTCGGCACAACGCCTGCACCCGCTGCTGTGCGCTCCAGCTGGAACCACATTGATGAAAATAAATAAATAAATAAATAAATAAATATATATATATCATGTGATCAAGTCCCCGAGCAGGGACGAAACGCGTAATGGCTGCTACCAGGATGTAACTTAAGGACATTAAAAATCTTCGATCTCTAAGAACTGTGGTCCGTGCTCTTTTTCCGTGGCTGGCGGCAGAATCGCGGAGTGTAAGAGTGCTTGCAAATAATATATATATATATATATATATATATATATATATATATATATATATATATATATATATATACATACATTATCTACTGGCGGTCGCCAGTAGATAGTTATAGTTAGGACCGAGTTCCAATAGGAAATCTGGAAAATTCTATTTTGAATAACTTTGGCGCCGGTTGACTTATCTTCGTGAATTTTCAAAACTAATGGGGCGCTCCGCTCAGCTCCTACCCTGAAAGTCTCGGGGTGATTCGTCAAGTGGGGGCTGAGAAAAAAGGGGGGTCCCAAAACGCGTTTTCCCCATGCATTTTCCCATAGGACCTTTAGTCGAAGGTACAGGCCGAACGGCTGAACAGAATTACTTGAAATTTGGCAAAGAGCTAGTCCTCGGGTCAGGCATGTGCCTTTTGCTTAAATGGTGTAAATCTGTTCAGTAGTTCCTGAGAAAATCAAAAGTAAAATCACATATATATCTGGGCGGAGCCTAACCACACATCTCATCGTGAGATCTGATTGGCTGTCAGCACTTCATCCAAGAAGTGTTGGCAGCCATCTTGGGACCAATATACATGATAACACCTCATTAAAAAGCATTGCAGTTAATAGAAGGTTTTAAGACTTTAGTTACATTATAAATCATTTGTTGATGGTACCATACTCATTTTAGGAATTGTGGTGTGTTCTAAGGTGATTTTACCATGTGAAAAAGCCTTCTGCTGTGTTATCATGAATCATGTTTGAAAGAAAACTATTTTCTCATGCTTTTCCCAAAGAGGTTTGGAAGGTGATCTATAAGCTAACTGAGAGCATATTTTCTGTAAATTCACATCCTCTTTCTCAGTCATGTGAGAATGAAGTCTGACATTCTCAGTAAAACATGTACATCCAACAAGGGCAGAGACTGTCAGTTGATTCCTTTGTGTTCTACTGCAGCTTCCCAAAGTGTTCTAAAGAGCAACTAGAGCGCTAACAGTCCTACTTATGACAAAAGTATGGCACACCTGAAGCCATCTTGAATTGAATAAAGTGGTAACACTTAAAACATTTAATTTACAAAGGAACACAATGAGGGGATTCATTTTGCCATAGAAATTATGATTAGTTCTGCAAAAAGAAAAATTAGGGCACATTTTAACTTCTCAAATCCTCTTCTATGTCATAAAAAAATTCTGACATGCAGACTGAAACCAGCAGCAGACTTCCCTGGTGAGCAGTAGCTTTACTACAGTGATCTAATGAGCAACTAGAGTGCTAACATTCAGAATTTATGGCAAATGTGTGACACATCTGAATGCCTTCTTGATGGAACCCAGTAAAAAACTGAAAGTATTTCCTACTGAGGAGACTGCAGTAAATGAGGAAATTAGGAAACTTCATAACAAATAAATCTCCCAAGATGGCCACCAGAGACAAAAGAGCCCAAATGTAGCCCAAATATCACCCAGATGTAGCCCAAGTATAGCCTAATGACAGAATGTCCCAGAGTGTTCTTAAGAACAACTAGAGCGCTTACTGTCTTACTTATGACAAAAGTATGGCACACCTGAAGCCATCTTGATTGGAATAAACTGGTAACACTTAAAACATTTAATTTAAAAAGGAACACAATGAGGGGGTTCATTTTGCCATAGAAATTATTATTAGTGCTGAAGAAAGAAAAATTAGGGCACATTTTGAGTGACTTCTCAAATCCTCTTCTATTTCATTAAAAAATTCTGATATGCAGACTGAAACATGCACTTTTAATACCAGCAGCAGACTTCCGTGGTGAGCAGTAGCTTTACCACAGTGATCTAATGAGCAACTAGAGTGCTAACATTCAGAATTTATGGCAAATGTGTGACATATCTGAATACCTTCTTGATGGAATCAAAGTAAAAAAGTGAAAGCATTTCCTACTGAGGAGACTGCAGTAAATGAGGAAATTAGGAAACTTCATAGCAAATAAATCTCCCAAGAAGCCCATCAGACACAAAAAGAGCCTAAATGCGGCACAAATATCACCCAGATGTAGCCCACATGTAGCTCAATGACAGAAGTGTGCAAAACACTTATTTGTTGTGTATTTGCAGTTTTATATAGTGCAGACTTGTCAGGTATTGGAATGCTTTACATGAGCATTGGTTACATCACACAAGATCAAATTCATTTTGGTTGTAGACATGGGGAGATTAAGTGATTTGACCACAATCACAGAATGTTGAGCTGAAGCAGAAACTCCAACCTGGATCCCCAGTTGCAAAGTCTGCAGCTCTGGAAGTAACACCACATCCTCTCGCCAAGGTGCAACATTTAATCAAGTGGTCAACTGGATAAAAAAACATAAAGATTACAAATAATTTAAAAGTTCTTTGTCGCTACTTGAAAACTCAGAAAATATGTCCTCATTTTAGTTTTTTAGAGCACTACCCATAATTTGGATGCAAATAAGACCCTCTCATATATGTAATTTCTAAAGCAAATACTCTAGGTATTACAGTTTTGATTACATCAAGATGACGTCAGGCGTTCCACACTTTTGTAATAAATATAGAATGTTAGCAATCTAGTTGTTCATTGGGATACTGTTGAGAGGCAGAGGCCAGGGGCACGGACTCTGAACATTGAAGGCAGGTAGGAGAGTGCAGAGGCAACAATTTGACCACACTGGGCAGGCAGGAAGGGCAGTGGCAGCACAACAGACTATGGAGGGCAGTGGAAAGGTGGGCAGGGGCAACAAACCAACAATACAGGACTGGCAAGAGAGGCTGTGGCAATATAATAGACCATTGTGGGCAGAAGGAAGAGGCAGTGGTAGTACAACCATACATGCCAACAGACCTGTTTCAGCCAGGAAACGTCCAATGTTTTTAAGCTCAAATGGGCTTTATTTGATCTGTCTCCTGTCTACAATCTCCTCTTTTTCAATGTAACTCAAAGGGGAATATCAATACCCCAGTTTTTTTTCAAAATCTCCCTCTTACCAAGTTCAAAATGTTCGTAAGTATGGTACATTGAATCATGGTAGGCAGGAGGAATTGGGGTAGGGACATGGACTCGGATAACAGAGGACAGGAGGGACATGGAGAGGTGCACCAAACTGACCCTACAGGGCAGGCATCAGGGTTTGCAGCAGCACAATACACCACACAGCGCATGCGGGACGGGAGTGCAGCACAACAATCCATAGAAAGCAATAGGGAGGGGACAGGACCATGCACATGGACAACAGAGAACAGATGGCAAAGAGGCAATGGTAGCTAGCTGACCATAATGGACAGACAGGAGAGAAAGCTGCAGCATATCAGACCATAAAGGGCAGGAGGGACGGATCAGGGGCATTACAATGGAACAGGCAAGCCAGGAGGGAGGGAATAGGGGTCTGCACATGGAAACAGAGGGCTGGGGGCAAGGTGGCAGGGCAGGAGCAGCAAGATGACCATGGAGGTCAGGCAGGATGGGCACTAGAAACAAGACACACCATGGAGAGCAACAATGAGACTATGGTGGCATACACACAGACCATGGAGGGAAGGTGGGAGGGGGTCAGGGGCAGCTAGCTGACCACACAGGGAAGGTGGGAGGGGCCATGGCAGCACAGAAGACCATGCATGGCAAGCGGGAGGGTTAGTGGCAGCACAATGGCTATGATGGGCAAGAAGGAGGGTGCAGGGGCATGCACAAAGGACCATGGAGGATAGAAGGGAGGGTCAGGACCTGGGCACAGACAAGAGAGTTCAGGGGAAGGGGCCTCACAACAGACCGCGTGGGGCAGGCAGGCGGAGCAGTTGCAGCACAACAGATCAGGGAGGGCAGAAGGGTGTGGCAGTAAAATGGACCATGGAGGACAGGAGGAAGGGGATAGGGGCATGGCATGTGGACAGGCAGTGTGGAGGTGGCAGGGACAGGTTACAGTCATCTGACAATGCTAGGCAGGTGGGAGGGGAGTGGCAGCTCAACAGAACACTCAGAGTAGATAGGAGCGGCAGGTCCATGGAACATAGTGGGCAAAAAGGATGGAGCAGGGGCATGCACAAAGACATCGGAGGGCAGGGGGAAGGAGAATAGGGGCAGCAAGCTAAGCACAGAGGCTAAGCAGGAGGTCAATGATGGGCCATAGCATTGGGCAATGGAGGGCGGGAGGAGTGGACTGGTACATCATGCTAAATGGAGGGCAGTGGCAGCACATCTGACCATGCATGGCAGGAGGGAGGAGGCTAGTCCATGGATTCAGACAACAGAGGATAGGGAGGAGGTGGATGGGGCAGCAAGCTAACTGTTCAGAGAAGGTGGGTATTAGGAACTTTATTGTTTTTAAAATGTGTGTCTGTGCGAACTACTTAAAATATGAACAAGTATGCAGCATAATCTCACTTTTATTCAGGAAGAAGAGGACGTTTGTGACTGTGACTCCGGGCTCACTTGGCAGAAACACCCCCTGACCTTCCACCCCCATCGCAAAATGTAATGCCCGTGAAAAGGGTAGGTGGACGCAGTGTTATATAGAACATAGTCCTGAGAGCACGATTGAAAATGAAAACTAGATGTAGTATATGGTATAAACTATGCACCAAAAAGTGTGATATAAGATGAACCGGGGCGTGAAATATAATATGCAATACATTGTGTGCAATGACAGATTCATTGGAGAGCGCGAGATAGCACAGGCACTAGCGCGTGCTATGCGATATGCGCCTTGGAGTGTAATATGCACAGGGCAGTGTTGTGTAACATAACTAGTCTCTAAAGTTGTAATATAAAATATGTGCTTGGGAGTGTAACGTTGCATATGCACTGTGACAAAGATATGGATCTCAGATTGTAATATGTATGGCATAGCGCTGTGCGTTATAACATGCACATCGAGGAAGGCACATTAGATGGGGCAATATAACCCGAGCGAAGGCAAGTGTGGCATGACATATTCACGGGGTGGTGTTACAGTGCACATGGGCAAGAGAGTGTCATAGCATACGCACTAGCTGGTGGAATACAACACAGAGGTGTGAGGCAATCGGCGGGCACTGGTGGGTGTGACACAGCATTGGGCTCAGCCAGGAGCACGCTGTGACTCTCAAGTGAGGTTCGTCTCCTTTCCAGAGAGTAAAATAAAAAGTATTACACACCCGGCAGTGGATGTGTTTTTTATTAACCGTGAGGGGGGTTTCTTGCATAGTTTGGTTGAATTTTTGTCAAATCCCCTTTGAATGGCTTGGTGTGCGTGTATATTAAATGTGCCCGTCAATAGCTACCCATGTTTGTATAAATAAATGACAAGGGTGTCTACTTGGAGAGTACCCACCGGCGGGGGCGCCGGGATTAGGCACGGTAGGGCGTCAGACACGTCAGAGCTTCACTAGCGGTGTAAATACATTCCATGTGGATTCATTCTATGCATAGTTGCCTTTTAATGAATATCACGCAAATCGTCATAGTGATAGGTACATACGGTTTGTCCAGCATGTCCTAGGTGTTTCTATAAATATATATATTTTTAAAATAATAAAAAACAAAGGCCAACCCCGGGGGATGGGGTCCCCGGAGCCATAAGTGGCCTGAGGAGGGGGGCAACGCAGCCCGCTCCTAAAGAATTTAAATAAAAAAAGGCCATGACCCGGGGGTTGGGGTCCCCGGGGCCGATTAAGGCCTTGGGAGGGCCAAATTTTTTTTTTTCAACAAAAAAAATTAGGGTGCAGGCCCTGGGGGATGGGGTCCCCAGGGCCAGTAAATTAGAAAAAGAAGGGGGGCCACACAGCCCTTAAAAAAATAAAATAAATAAAAGACCGGCATCGCGCTGGAGGCCACGCCCCCTCCTTGCAGCACTCTGCAAACGCGCCCCCTGGCCAGTTGTAAGTTGGGGAATTAATTCCCCTTCAATACTGAGGGTCCCTGAGGGCCAACTAGCTCAACAGGTATCTCCAGTGTGAGCTGCGTTGCAGACAGGTGTTCTGAGGCCACGCCCCTTTTTACACCTCTATGCAAAGCAGCTCTGTGGCGCTTACTGGAGGTACCTAGTGGGCTAGTTTGACCCTAGGGACCCTTAGGATTCAAGAGGACTTAATCTCTCAACTTAGAACGGCCACAGGGCACGTTTACACAGTGGTGAAGAGAGGGGACGGGGCCTGAGGTGACGTGTGCAAACACGCCCTGTGGCGCGTTTTAAGTTGGGGAAATAATTCCCTTTCAACCCTGAGGACCCCTGGGGGCTAACTAGCCCACCAGGTGCTTCCAGTAAGCGCCACTGAGCTGCGTTGCAGAGAGGTGGTGCAGGCCGTGCCCATTTTTACACCTCTCTGCAATGGCGCTTACTGGACGTACCTAGTGGGCTATTTTGCCCCTAGGGATCCTCAGGATTCAAGGGGACTTAATCTCCCAACCTAAAAAACGGCCACAGGGCATGTTTACACAGTGGGGAAGGAAGGGGACGGAGCCTGAGGTGACGTGTGCAAACACGCCCTATAGTGCGTTTTAAGTTGGGGAAATAATTCCCCTTCAACCCTGAGGGCCCCTGGGGGCTAACTAGCCCACCAGGTGCTTCCAGTAAGCGCCACTGAGCTGCGTTGCAGAGAGGTGGTCCAGGCCGTGACACTTTTTACACCTCTTTGCAACGCAGCTCTGTGACGCATACTGGAGGTACCTAGTGGGCTAGTTGGACCCTAGGGACCCTCAGGATTCAAATGAACTTAATCTCCCAACTAAAAACGGCCTCAGGGTGTGTGAACACAGTGGTGAAGGGAGGGGACGGGGCCTGAGTTAACGTGTGCAAACAAGCCCTGTGGCGCGTTTGTTCCCTTCAATCCTGAGGGCCCCTGGGGGCTAACTAGCCCACCAGGTCCTTCCAGTAAGCGCCACTGAGCTGCGTTGCAGAGAGGTGGTCCAGGCCGTGCCACTTTTTACACCTCTCTGCAACGCAGCTCTGTGGCGCATACTGGAGGTACCTAGTGGGTTAGTTGGACCCTAGGGACCCTCAGGATTCAAATGAACTTAATCGCCCAACTGAAAACGGCCACAGGGCGTGTTTACACAGTGGTGAAGGGAGGGGACGGGGCCTGAGTTAACGTGTGCAAACAAGCCCTGTGGCGCGTTTTAAGTTGGGAAATAATTCCCCTTCAATCCTGAGGGACCCTGGGGGCCAACTAGCCCACCAGGTGCTTCCAGTAAGCACCACTCCACTGCGTTGCAGAGAGGTGGTCTAGGCCGTGCCCCTTTTTACATCTCTCTGCAACGCAGCTCTGTGGCGCTTACTGGAGGTACCCAGTGGTCTAGTTGGACCCTAGGGACCCTCAGGATTCAAGGGGACTTAATCTCCCAACTTAAAACGGCCACAGGGCGTGTTTACACAGTGGGGAAGTGAGGGGATGGGGCCTGAGGTGACGTGTGCAAACACGCCCTTTGGGCCGTTTTAAGAGGTAGTTGGAATCCCCTGCCCTATTATATACTAGGGGCTTACAGAGGAGGTCATGCTGATCACAGGGGGACCCCAACGCATAGTGTTCCCTAGTGTATGTAGGTGTTTTCACTGTATTCTGAGTGTCTTTTAACATAGCACTGGCTCTAGGACTGGTTAGTCAGACTCAGTTACCACCAGTATCCGTATGAAGAAGTTGAGGGTACAGGATGATTTTGCAACAAGGCTTCTTTCTGCTCTTCTGTTTGTTCTTTCTGCACGTTATCCTTCTTCCTGCACTTTTCTTCGTCTTTGAGGACTTCTGTTGCATCTTTCTGCATTTCTTTTTTTTCTTTCTGTGCGTTTTTTCTTCTTTCTTCACATGTCCTATCTCTGTAGGCATAGTTAGAAATTAGCATTTAAAAAACCTTTGAAATTCACTGAAAAAACCATAGGCTTCAGGCACGTTATAGTTAGGAATTAGCATTTAAAAAAGCTTAGAAATTCACTGAAAAAAACATAGGTTTCAGGGGCGTTATAGTTAGCTGGACTTTTCACTCGTACAAAACCATTCAAATTCCCCCGTTATAGTTAATTCAGCTAACTATAACTCGTGCGCCCGCAATGCACTGCTGATGACGTCACATATTATATCACTCATGACATGGTCAGTGACATCACTCATGACATCACGGTAGGGTTGAAGAGAGCATTTATTATGCCTTTGGGCGGCAACACGTGATTAATCATCTCTGACGTGTTTCAGCTTCTTAGCTTTAATCATAGAGGAATCAATAGCAACTGAGTCCCACAATGCACCATCTCGGTAAGTACCAGTCCAGGCAAAATGCTTTAGTCTCTCGAGGTGCAAAATATAAATAAATTGATGCTTTTGTGTGTCGCCACATTACCTTAGCAAATGTCTCCTTTCAACATCACAAGAAACGATAAAATATCCGTGATAGCGTCATTAACAAAGTGCCGGATTTTTAAAGTGCCAGTGCAGATTACCAATCGCATCACGTGGGGGAGACTTCATTGCCACTGAGGAAATACTATCACAACAAACATGGTGGGACCACAAAAAATACATAGATGGCCCCACATAGTACATTTCACATTGTTGTAACATGTGCAATACTGAAATATAATGATGGCGTAAATGCCCATTCAGTCAACATAGAATAAGTGTAAAAATAACAATATGCACAACAACTGGTTGCTGCTGACTAATAATGCTGCCATCAATATGGCCATAAACACAGCATGAACTCAATAACTAGTGGTAAAAGTTAGTCCTCCCCTTATGTGATGGGAAAAAAAGTTACCGTGCAATTTTAAAGTGTACTAGTGCTTGCATTGATGGAACAAAAAATATCAGAAATGTGCATCATCTAGAAAATCTCGTATTCTGGTGCATCACTTAAAATATAAATAACTTAAAAACAATATCATTGCACTCATATTCATAAATTCAATAAAGTCTATGGAGTCAGAGTTAGGTAGGGGGTCACTAATCCTCATAATGGAGTTGAATTTGGTATGTTGCTAGGCTGCTAAAGTCGGAATCATCACAATATACCCCAAGATCTAATCCAGAGTGCAAGGGCGGATACAAATGTGCAAATGTGCAAACTTCTTACATACAGTACGATTTATCTGTAATAAATAGTATAATAAATAACAAATAAATAACCATAAAAGAGAAGATTAAATAGATTAAGACCAATGTCTAAAATAATATAAATTGCTATATACACATCTGATCCTATTCCCTATTTGCAAATCTTTAGATAAAATCTTATATGGAGTACAATCATGGGCCCCATGTAGCTGTTCTTCACGTAATATAACTAATACAGTATTATGGACATATAATTAGCCTAAACACGTGTGTAGGTCCTCTGTTATGTTAAGACCTGATTGAGACTTAGTATTCAGTTGTAAAATATACCGTGTCTTGAGTCTACGCAAGCTAGACTCTCTGTCCCCACCCCTCCTGCTGGGCACAATGGTGTCAATGACAGAATATCTAAGACCCCTGATGTCACTTTTGTGGGCTTCTCTGAAGTGTCTGGCAACAGGGTAGGTGTTATCCTGATTGGAAATTGCACGTAAATGTTGCAGTATACGCTTATGTGCAGCTAATTTCGTGCTGCCTACATAACTGAGATTGCATGGACAGGTGAGGACGTAGACAGCATATTCGGTTTTGCACATCAACAATTTACTGATTTTGTGCTGTCTACTGCTAAAGGGGTCCATAAATGTTTTGGTGTTAGTCCCATGGGTACATGCTTTACAGGTCTTGCATTTATAGAAGCCACTATTGAGTTGCAACCAAGAAGTTTTTTCAATCATCTCTGGGTTAGTATTGACCAAGGCATCTCTCATAGTGGGGGCCCTACTGTAAGTTATCAAGGCCCGCTGGGGAAGCATAGGACCGATGATGGGGTCACTCCATACAATAGGCCAATTCCTATTGATAATTTTGCATAGATCAGCCTGTAGTCGACTGTAGCCCATGATAATTCTAAAGGCATTGAGGGGATTTTTAAAAATGTTCACTGTGTTATCCTGTGTTGCTGCTACCTTAGCTACATTGGTGGTGGACTGTAGTAGTTGCTCTCGATTGAGGTTATTGGTTCTTGTAATAGCACTATCAATAATTTTAATAGAATATCCTCTTTCCCTGAACCTTTGTTTGCTAGAGGTCTGTGCTATTTTTAAATCGATATCATTGCTGCACACTCTCTTTAGACGCAGCATTTCACCATAGGGTATGCTTCTAATGAGATGGGGTGGATGGGCGCTGGTTGCATGCAGTGTAGAATTACCAGCAGTCGGTTTGCGGTACAGTCTAGTCTCAATGTTACCTGCATGTATATAGACTTCCGTATCTAAAAATGTGACACTAGTTTGGCTACATGATGCTGTAAAATGAAGATTAAGATTATTTACATTTAAAACATCAATAAAATTAGTTGCCTCTTCCAATGTGCCGTTCCATATCACAAATAAGTCGTCAATAAAACGTAACCAGACAACTACATTCTCTTTCAGGTATTTGGTATGATCATTCTTAAGTACCATCTCTTCCCAAAAGCCCATATGGAGACAGGCGTAGCTAGGGGAAAAACTAGCTTCCATAGCTACGCCTCTCAACTGACGATACAAAAGATTGTTATACATAAAATTGTTATTGAGAAGGCGATATTCCAACATCTCAATTAGCATCTCGTTATGATCTCTGAATTGTACTGGCTTAAGTGAAAGATAATACTTCGTGGCCTGGATGCCGTCACCATGCCTGATACTAGTTTATAATGACGTCACATCCAGTGCCAACATCCAGTAACCGGTTTCCCATTTGGTTTTGCTAATTTTACACAAGAAATCCCCTGTATCCTGTACATAAGAGTCTAGAGATTTGACAAAGTCCTGTAAAAAAAAGTCAATGTACTGTGATGTTTTCTCATACATCCCATTACGGGCAGAAATAATCGGTCTGCCTGGAGGCCTGTTGTAGTCCTTATGAACCTTCGGGATAAAATATAGGGTGGGAATGACCGGGTTATCCATCTTCACAAAAACCATACTCGGCCTCAGAAATTAATTTATGTCTCTTCCAACCAGCCAATTTGCAATGGAATTCATTATTAGATGCTTGGATAGCTGCTGCAGTTGTGCGAGCATAGCAGTCTCTATCATTTAATTGTGAAAAGGCTTCTTGATCATATTGTTCTTTTGTCAGCAGTACAATGTTTCCACCCTTATCAGTTTGGCGAATAATGATGTTTTTGTTGCGCTTCAGTTTCGAAATGAGCTGTTCGTATTGCTGAGTTTGTCGGTTATACCAACGTTGTTTCCTTTGAGTCTCCTTGTGCAGCATTTTCACCTCAGCTGTCACGTTTTCATTGAAAATATCGAGAGCATCATGAGGCATAATAGTGTTATATGTAGACTTAGGTCTGAACGGTGTTACAGGAACTAATGGATTAGTACCATCTTGGCAGTTAGGATTACTTGGATTACCTGTTCCCTCAGTGTCCCATCACTCCTGTATAGCAGCCAAAAGAGGTATTTCAGGTGTGCTCCTGGGACTGTCTTGTTGGTTGTTTTTAAGTGCATAGGATTTTTTGAGTTTAAGTTTGCTCACTGTTTTGTATATATCAAGACGTGTGGCAGCATAATCAAAGTTGTTCAGGGGTGCGTACGAGAGACCCAAAGAGAGGACCCTCTTATCATCCTCCGTGAGAACTAATGGAGTCAAATTAATTATTGTATTGGTATCGTCAGGACTTACTTCTTCGCCCAATATCCTCGTCCTCTCCTCCTGTTTTGATTTGAGGCCCCTCTTTCTCGCCCTCCGCCTCTGCCTACATTTGTAGTTTGAGCGTCTGCGTCGTGACTCATTGTGACTGGTCTCGGGCGTAGAGTTTGCCTCCTCTCTACACATAAAAAATTAATTTCTCCTCTGGGGTTGGTTTAGGGATCAAACCTGCTGCCAGGCTGTTCCGCATCTCAGATTCAGAGTCACTGCCACCTGCTGAACTCAATGCTGAGTGCGAGGTATCATTCACATAGGTGTTTTTGCTGGGGCCCCTGGTTGGAGGTACCGCCTTGGCTTTTGGGACACGTAGTGAATCATATTTCTTGGCGAATGTAAATATTTTCCCCAGTTGATAATCATTACGGTCTCATTGGAACTTAAAAGTATTTCTCTCCATAATCTTTGCTTCCTCTTTTTTGAGCCTGGCAGTCATTTCATTCGCTAACCTGTTTTTTCATCATTATTTTCAATTTTGTCCAGTTCCTCATTGATTTCTTCTATTTCTTTTAATAGCAGCGCTCTATTGATGTCAGCATACTTAATCAGGATCAATACCAATTTACGTGAGGATTCTAAATTCGTTTCTGCCCATTCACGCATTAGTTCAGGGTTGGGATTTTCATAGCTCGGAGCCGTCAGAATACGCAGCCCTCGGGGGATTCTGTTTACATCAAGCTAGCGTTGGAGAGATTTGGACTCCCACCATTTACTCTGCTCGCTCCGTAGTTTCTTTTCTAGAATTCTGAATTTCTCTTTCAATGAATTGCCGTGTAAAACCAAATCCGTGGTGTTACTACTGCGGATATTTGTAGGTAACGGGAGGCTGTCAGAGAACATGGATAATGCTGCAGCCTCACGTTCACGCACGCTGTCTGCCGTCATGCTCAATTTAAGGCTTAGTTATTAAGTTGCGTACAGGGGGTCAACATGATCTTTAGTACTTCATCCGTAATCACCCCAATACAGCACTCGTACTCTCCACCCCTCGATACCTTTGTAAGTCTTTGACGAAGTTCGCCGGTTCTTCCCACGTCATGTCGTCCGACTTCAGCTGGGGTGCACCTTCTACGTTGAAGTTCGTGTCCACAAAACTGCCTGTATGGTATCAGGGGGGGTCAGGCGCCAACTCTTCCTTCCGGGAGTAGGTACATCCGGGTAAAACCTGGAAACAGTTTCAGTTCCGACGCCGACCAATTAGCAGAGAGGGTTCCGTGTAAAGGTCGAGTGAACCCAAATACGACCAAATATATCCTGATTACCGCATTTTATTTTATTTATTTTATTTGCCCAGAGCGATGGCCATAACGTTTCGGCTCCTCAGAGCCTTGCTCACATGACAGCTTCATTAACAAAGTGCCGGATTTTTAAAGTGCCAGTGCAGATTACCAATCGCATCACGTGGGGGAGACTTCATTGCCACTGAGGAAATACTATCACAACAAACATGGTGGGACCACAAAAAATACATAGATGGCCCCACATAGTACATTTCACATTGTTGTAACATGTGCAATACTGAAATATAATGATGGCGTATATATATATATATATATGACAAAGGCAGCCGCCGAAACGCGTCTTTTTGTGTTGTGTTAAAAACCCAATAAAAACTGGGTGATTTGTTTCCCGTAAGTGCTGTACTTTTGTACTTTGCAGCAGCGCGATATATATATATATATATATACACACATCCTGAAACGGTATGTACATACATACATACATACTACAGGGAAAGTGTTGAACTTTGAAGAGGATAAATGTCTTATTCCCACTCCTAACAGCACAACAGTAAAGTAAGAGTGGGATTTCGGAGGGGTACAATCTACAATTCCCATTCCAAGCAGCGCAACAGTAGGGAAAGTGTTGGATTTCGGCGGGGATGAATATATTATTCCCACTCTAAACAGTGCAATGGTACAGAAAGTGTTAGATTTCGGCGGGGTGAAAGTTACTATTCCCACTCCATTCAGCACAACAGTAGGGAATGGGCTGGACTTTAAGGGGTAAAATGTACTATTTCAACTCCAAACAGTGGAATAGTAGGGAAAGTGTTTGACTATGGAGGGGTAAATTGTACTATTCCTAGTCCATTCTGTGCAACAGTAGGGAAAGAATTGGAGCTCGGAGGGGGGAAATTTACTATTTCCACTCTGCAAAGGTAGGGTATGTGTTGAACTGCAAAAAGAGGTTAATTTACTGTTCCGAGTGCAGTCTAAGCAAAAGGAAAATGCTTTACTTCAATTAAATTTTCACTGCTCCGTCAGCGAAATTAAATATTATTCAGTGACTTTTAAAGTTAAAAACCACTGCATACCACTTGGCGCCCTCACATAATCTGCAGTGATTAAAACGTTTAACCACTGCAGAGAACGTAAAAGCACTGAGTGGCATGCGGTGGTTTCTAAAGTTTAGAAACCACTGTATATCACTCAGCAGCCTTATGTTCTCTGCAGTGATGCATATCACTCAGCGCCCACCCTTTACATACTCTGCAGTGATTAAAACATATAATCACTGCAGAATACGCAAGGGTGCTGAGTGGTATATGCAGTGGTTTCTAAAGTTTAGAAACCACTGCATATCGCTCCAATTCTGCTGGCGTAATTACAAATTCAGTCTAGGCCTTGTTCTAATTTATTCCTTTCATAGGATTTAGCTAAGACTACTGCTGACAGAAGAAATACATTTGCATCCAGCTCTTTGGAATCCTAATGCCAGACTTGGACTATTTCATCCTTCTCTTTATAGTCACCTACAAAATTGAGACCAGCTTGTTAACAGAAATGTTTGGGTTGGTTGCAAAGAGGAATACAAGGATAAGACTTGCTAATAGTTAATTGTTCTCATGTATTCATGATAATACTATTTCAATGTTTTCCTTTGCTTCTGTATTTTTACAAAACAATATTAACAATTGGCTTTTAATCTTCTCTTCCCTCCTTTAAGGGTAATACCTTCTGTTGCTGATGTTAACTCACGGTTGTATATGTGGCCTGATTTCTCTCTCTGACATGTCCTGGAGTCCTGTTGTGTCGTTTTCCCCATGTGGTCTCACCAGCCTTTCTGCGCTTTAGGTATGTCATCTATGTTATACTGTTCTGCATGTAATTGGTTTTTATTTCTCTTTACTGTTCTTCTTCTTTTTTGTATTCTTTTTATTATTCTTTCCTTCTTTTCTATTTTATGCATGTTCTTTTCTATCTGGCCATGGTTGATTGATTTCTTTTAATGTGTAGATTGTTTTGAATATGATCATTATGGCTAAATAACATTGTGATTTTATTCCTGAAATGTCAAGGGACTGGGTTCACCTATCAAGAGACTGAGAGCTCTTTCCCATCTGTCAAAGTTAAAAGCTGCTCATGTGTTTTTACAGGAAACTCATATTACTGCTTCAGAAGTTCAAAAACTGAAATGACAATGAGTGGCCAGTATTTTTTCCGCACTAACTTAAGGTAAAAAGGTGAAAAGAATAGTATTATTATTCTTTGTCATAAATCTTTAGATGTTATGTTAATCTCTCAAATTCTGACACAGAATGGTGGTGTGTTGAGGTAAAACTACTTATATAATAAATACCTGTTTCTCTCTTCAATGTTTATGATCCTACTCAGCTAGGTAACACTGTCGGAGTTCTATTTCGCTTAAATTGATGTCTAATTTAGAGGATTATGTGATCTTTGGAGATGACTGTGATCTAGTTATGGATACTTTTATAGAGTGTAAGTATAAAGTCATTTTCGTTCCTTACCATACGCACAAACAATTCTCTGGGGCTATATAGCAAAGATCTCTCGTGGGTGCTTGGCAACTCTGTAATCCTGTATTGCGAGGATATACTTTTTCTCTCCTTTAGACTTCTCCCAATCTAGACTTGATTACTCATTTGTTTCCAAACCTTTATAACAACATATAAATGCTGATTTTGGCTCCATACTGATTTCTGACCATACCCCTGTCATTTTCAATGTAGATCTACTTACTGTCATTAAAGGTAATAGATGATGATGCTTCAATACATCTGTGTTGTTAGTCACCCTTTCACTGTTGCTTTTGGAGCATTCAAAAATGTATTCTTTACAACAAACGTATCTCTTGAGCTCTCTCCTCTAATTATTTGGGAATCTTTTTAAAGCTGCAGCTAGAGATTTCCTTATTTCCCATGTCTCCAAAAAGAAATAATTATCCTCTCAAAAATCACTCAAAGTTATGAAGCATATTAAATCTCTGGGGCAGCTTCTCAGACTCAAATGAACCAAACAACAGGGAGATGTACATTGTCCAGATTTTCAATCATTATCTCGCGCTTGCAATCTCTCTTTAAAAAAAAACCTCCCAATAATTGCCAGACTCTAATTATAATTCTCTCTTTGTTTAGACATTGAATCACTCTTTTCTCATACTTTTTCTTTTAGAGAATTCTTGTCTTTTGGCCAAAATCCTACCTTCATGTCTATTCTTATCCATGTTATGTTATGATATGGTATGTTATGCTATGTTATGTTAAGTTACGTTATGCAATATTATGGAATGGAATGTTATGTTATTTTATGCGTATTTGTAAAACACACTGTCACCCCCAAGGGTATCCTGGCGCAGAACAGGTGTGTGTGCCTAGCCCTACCTATGATAGGTTTATTAGTTGAAAAGAGAGGCCTTCAGCTACTTGGGTAATTTAAGAAGTGAGGATGAGGCTCTGATGTGGAGAGGGAGGTTGTTCCACGCTTTGGGTGCAATATAAGAGAATGCTTGCCCTTCTGATCTGGTTGTATATATGCGTGGGATGGATGGGAAGCAGCGTTTACATCGCATGAGTTACAACGCATAAGATTACAAGGCGGTCGTTACAACGACCGCGTTGTTACAACGCTAACCATTACAACGCAAGTCGCTTCTATGACTTGCAGTAGGGGGCTCTCTAAACTAAGGAATAGTATAATTTACTATTCCAACACCTTCCCTACTGTTGCGCAAGCTGGAGTTGGAATAGTAAATTATACTATTCCTAAGTCCAGCACGCCCCCTACAGCAAGTCGCAGAAAGGATTTGCGATGTAATGGTATGCGGTGTAACAGCACGGTCTTTGTAACGAACGTGTTGTAATCGCATGCGTTGTACCACATCTCTGGCCCTTAGTCAGTTGTGATTCATCAGCCTTTTTAACTGGCTGATGATGCAAGATATTAAGCAACAGATATTCTAAAAACATTTGTGAGATCAATGTGATATGTGACAGAATAGTTTCTTAGAAATGTGTATAATGAAGTGATTTGTCTAGTATTCTTTTGAATTCAGAATAAGCCTTCATTTCAACACTTTATCAGCACTGGGACTTTCTCTGTACTCTGATAGTACATATCTTGTTTCTTTGCTGTATAATGATGATGATACTTTGGGCTGTCACGAAGGGTGTTGCACTTTTAAATTAAAAGTTGCCACAAATCCTTACCCAGATGTATATGTCTGATGTTGAAACCTGTTATTGTACATTTTCTAGCCCTGAAGAAGTCTTGGGTTTTGACCCTGACGAAACACGTGTCGGCTGGGCATAGTGATCTACAATAAACACAAGAACACAAATCATCTGGAGTGTTCTGCGAACATTACTCTTATTGAGTTTAATTATTATGAGCATTGTATCAGATGTATGTGGATGTAGAACATGGCAGTACTAGTTGTATATGTCTGCTTTGTGTGTGCACAGGCCCATATAGTATACATTGAGGGGCATTTGTGTCTTTTTGAAGGGTTTAGGGTTTTCCCTTTGCCTGTAGCACCACACTAAATTTTGAAATTTGTAAACCTTGCGAGTAAAAGGAGGCGCCATCGCATACCGCACCAATATAAACCCGTTGGCTTGTAATCATGTAAAAATTATTAACAGAGCAGTTTTGGGGAATTCCCGGAGAGAAAAGTGTCTACTAGTTGTTCACTTAAATTTCCATGTTTGATAGAAAACCATCTCAAATATTTATTTCCAAGCTTGCTGGTACCACATATGCTAAAATCATAGACTAGATAGAGCATTCCTCCAAAAGAGATAATATTTGGTCTCCAGTCACTATTTGTTTTGATTCCTTTTCAAATACTTTTTCTGCTCATCAACCTTCAATTGAAGAAGTCCCAAACCCCGTTGACTTACTTTTTACTGATTTTTTAAAATGTGATTGTAACGTTTCAGGGAACCTGTGCTTATATTAGTTATGTATTTTCTACTTGTGTATTTATTTATTCATCTATCCATCCTCACATTTCCTCAGTTACTCATAATATTGCACTTTTCATTGGGAATTCGCTCTTTTTCGCTCTTTGCTCGCTTTCTTTTCACTTACTTTCTTTTCTTCTTGATTTTTCCAGAACTTATAGATCAGTTATCAAGCATCACATTTTGTTCCTTGTTGTGTAACCAATAGTTACCACGCTCTGTTTATTTTTTGCTATTTCTTGTATTATACTATATGATTTTTCACCTATTGATGCGATTTGTGTAATAAAACGATATTTTTTTCAAACAAAAAGTCATGTGATAGGTTCCAAAAGAGGGAGCAGGCAGGCCTCAAAGTTTAAGTATAATGTTTTGGTGTTTCCATCTCTGTTCAAATATGCTATACCTAGAGCAAGCTGCCATTTGCACTCTGTTTTTCCTCTAAGGGGACACACCACCCCAGATGTGGCCTTCTCACTCTTACAACTGGATACAAGTCCCCAGATGTGCTTGACAGCAGCAGCGTGCTAACGTTCTATTCTTTCTTTATATCAACCAACAGGAGGCTGCTGAGGATCTAAGGTAGGAACAAGAGGCGGTCACTAGTGCACTGGGCTAACCAACAACAATAAGATTTATCAAAATGAAAAAAAACAATTACATATTCAAAAATAATGAAAATAATTCAAGAGAATGCCATGTAGCAGGCGTGGAAAAGAAGCCTTTTCAGCACTAATTGCCCTTTTCACACATTAATGACACAAAGCAAACAGGAATCAAAGGTTGTTTCACCACTGAAACCTGATTGTGGTTGTGAGTGATAGGTCACTGTTGACAATGAAGCCTAGGCTTTAACCCTATCGCCTACTACATTGCATTCCACCAGCAAGAAGGGCATGGCTGTAAAAGGGCTGTCTGTCAGAGCCACTGAACTCCTAAACACTTTATGAAGGAGTCAGCAGTCACTCATGCGGCTCCTTTAAGTAAGAACCAAGACCATAACCTTGCCAATCTTTACCACTATCACTCAGACTTGAACATTTGCATATTAGGTATCATACCTTTGTTTTCCATGTAGCGTTTCACTGGCTAGTGTTTTGCATGGCCCTTTGCTGTCTTGTTTGTTTATCTTATTTAATTGTTTTTATTTTACACAGAGTTTTATGTAGTGCGAACTTGACCTGAATCGGGTATCAGAATGCTTCACATAGCACCAGTTGCATTACATGAGGACACATACATTTTTTTTTGTTATGCACGGGGAGATTAAGTGAATTGCCAAGAACCAAAGGTTGTTCAGCGTCATTGCCGAGACCCGAACCCAGTTCCCCAGGTTCGAGGTCGACCGCCCTAGCCATTGGGCCAACTCCTCTCCTTGCTTACATTAAGTTGGTTCTAGGTTCATAGGCACCAGATAGAATACATTATAACTGTTTAGGACCACAGGGCGACACACCTCAACTAGAAAGTTAAGTGAAATCCTCAGTGCCAGGGGGATACTGCTCCAGTCAACTATAAGTGGTCTGTTGCTTCCAGAACTGACATTTCTTGGTTCAGGAACACCTAACTGCTTTTTTTTACCAGATACAAAACCCTATCTGATATATCCAATGTTGGAGGTGGTCAGAGAACAGCCTCTGCCTGCCCCAGGTACCAACTGTGTAGCAGACAATGCTTCCCCTAAGACACCACAACCTCCACACCACACAGATACTCCCTGCATCCCTGCCAAGTATACCTGACCCTCATCTCCTTCACAATGATTTACTTCTTGGTCGGAGCAAGTTGTAAATGTCAGTATTAAACTTCTGAATCAGAGGAAATTTGTCTTGAAACACCAAGTAATTCCGGGTCTCGTATGTTATCACCCATTGCAGGGAGTTTTACTCCTAGTCTCTGTTAGCTCACTGGGTGATACTACATCTAGTTTTGGAGAGGCTACTCAAAGAGCCAGGTTTTCAGTTTCTTGCCGAACTGAAGTAGTGAGGAGTATCTGTAGCGATCGGTCCTTCCTTCTTTTAAGAGTGATGCCGGAGAAGGACTGACAATCGAATCTAGCTCTGAGTACCAGCCAGAAATATTATACCTGACCTCTGTATCACCCTTCAGAGTAACCAGGAAACTCAGTTTGGGACCCAGAGAGGCACACAGAACCATGTAAAATGAATAGCAGCAGGGAGGCATAAAATATTAGCTTTAAAGGGGAAGAGAAGGGCTAGGAGGACAGGACTTACATGATGATTTGAATGTACCAAAGGGAGGGGGTGGTGGCATAATATACCTATTATTTTTAATGTTTTTTTAACAGTGCATCAACATCACAGCAATAGTCAACAGTTTTTGTTTGAAATGATCCTGGCGCTTGTTAGCATACTGTGGTTTCTAGATGCTCATGTTATATCCTAGGGGGTAGATTTACGAGTTTTGCCATGCAGTGCACCACAGCAAGTAACCTGGTGCAGTCCCAGGTCTACCAATTCTGCTAAAAACCTTGGGAATTGCGTGGGAATACTCATGCAACGCCCATAGAACGCCTCCCCAGGGCAGAGTAAGGTAGCGTAGTGATTTGTGCTGCGTTGACTTACTCCAGATTTATGGAGGTACTCAGGACAACGCTTAGAGGTCTTGTGCAGCTTCATATATCTGACTTAAGGTTTACATCTCTCTAGCACCATATTGGGTAGTGCAAGAGCGATGCAAACCAGCTCATAAATAGGTCCCTGAGTGTTTTCCAGGTGACTTTTCTGTGTGTGTGTACTTCTGCAATTGTGCTCCCTAGCTGGTTTCGATGGCTCACTCACTATTTCACTTTACAACAACAGCAAAATCCTGATCCAAGCCAAAGACACTTCTCTCTCCCTTTTCGACCACCTATTTCCATCCCTGTTCTCCAGCCCTGGCACTCCTATCCTCCAGACTCCTCGCCTAACTCCTCCCTCAATTCTTTCTCGCCTCCCCTTATCCACCAGAACACCTGCTTACAGTCCTCCCTTGGGGCACAGCCATTCCCCCTGGCAGTCCTGTTCCCCTCCTACACCCCTGCCTCCCCTCCCCCATCCCACCTTCCCAATCTGGGATACTACCCTCAACACTCCCTCCCAGCCAATGGCTTGCTCCCTCATCCACACCCGTCTACCAACCTGGAATTCTGCAGAAATCTCCCCCCTCACCAGGTTAACCACCTCCCTATCCATTCCATCTTTCCAATATTCTGACTTCCCAGCTCTCACAGTGTCTTTTCCTCCTTATGCTCTCCACCTTCCCCTTTCCACCCTCCCTTTTTTATGAATCATAGGCAAGCCTCTTTCATTTCTCTCCACCCCCTAACACTTCGGAACTGCTGCTTGAACCACCCTCCCCTTATGACAACCTCCTTCCCCTCTAACCTGGCAGAACTTTACACTTTCTATAACCACCAACCGGAGCTACCATCCTTTTCATGCTTATTTTCAGCCCCATACACTCACTACATCCAGCCAGCGCACCTTCTCCACCTCTCCCTCTTCTCTACCCCCAACGTTCTACCTTCCTATGTCCCACTTCCATCCCCTTCCTCCCTGTCCTCTCATTCCAGACCTCACCTTACTCTTCCTCAGCTAGAAGTCAATACTTATATTTTATTCAATGTATGCACAGATAATTCTCTCTCCTCCTCAGCTGCCCCGGCAAATACTTCCAATCAACATCTCTTGATGAATCCTTTCTTTATTTTTACATCCACCCCCTCTCAAGTTGAACTCCACCCTGAACCCATGGAACATCCTAACTTTCCTTTACAGCTCTGCACTTCCTAGAAAATAAACTACGACTTCTCATCTCTTCTATATCCCAGGTTGAAACTTCCATCTCCCACCTAAGTACAACATTTCCACTCTTTCCAACTCCCTACTTCCTTTTGCGAGCATTCATATCCCCAAACTCCCAAGGAGTAGCCTGCTCCCACGCCTCAAAAAAGCCTCACACAATCTGACACCAACTGACATTTCCAACCTGGTGGCTAGCTACAATTCTTCCAACTCCAACCCCCACACCCTCTCCTCTCCAGCTAACACTATTCATCGCACTATACCAACCATCTCCCTCACCCACACCAAACTTCTACCATCTCCAATCCAGTCTCCTATTCTCATGAACATTAGCCCTATCACCCCCAAAAGCCCTGACTCCCCCTTCACCAAAAGAGTCATCTCAGAGGCTCGTTGTCTGCTTCACAACTGTCAGTCCGTGACCAAACACAAGCTGGAAATTTCAGACATCATTAATCTTTACAGCCTGGATATACTTTTCCTCACTGAGACCTGGCTTCACAACACTTCTCATACTTCTTTCGATCTTCTGCTCCCCACTGACTATTCCATTCTCAGGAACGATAGAGAAGATAAAGTCGGAGGAGGTGTAGCAGTTATCTTCAGGGACTCCCTTCATCTCAAAGTTTTTCCTAGAAGCTCTTTCCATTCCTTCGATTGCCTTTCTCTGGAGTTTCATACACGGCACAATTCCCCTGTTAGATTTCATACCATCTATCATCCACCTGGTGACAGCTCCGCCTTCACAGAGGAATTCACTGACTTTGCGAGCGACTAATACTCGCAAACCAACAAACAGGTTTTTATTGGAGACTTTAATCTTCATTGGGGGTAATCTGTAAGATACAACGGCCAACAGGCTTGCCCCTTTCCTCTTAGGAAATGATCTTTTTCAACATCACACAAAATCGACGCACTTTAAGGGGTCCATTCTCGACCTTGTTATCTCCAAAGTAGATATGCTAACTGCTATTGATCCTATACCAGTAGATTGGTCTGACCACTTCCTCAACCCCTTCTCTCTGCACCTATCTCATTCTGTTACTCTTGGCCAACCTAAAAGAATGACTACCTTTTTCCGCAACATCAAAAACATCGACCTTGACATTTTATGCAACACAGCTTTGAGCTCTCTTCCAATCTTAGACTCCTACTCTGATGTCAACGACCTGACCACCCAATGTCTCACCAGTCTATCAGCTGTAATGGATAATGTCCCACTGCAAAGTAAAAAGAAAAGACCTACTCCTTCTGCTCTGTGGTTCAATAAATCCCTCTACGAAGAAAGAAAACACTTAAGAAACCTTGAGAAATTATGGACACATTCTCCTTCCACCACCAATCTATCCAATCTCAGCCTCGCAAGATCCTGTTACCACAAACACATCTTCCATTCAAAAGCGATGCACTTCAGAACCCTCCTAGATTCTGCCAAAAACAGACCTAAAAAGTTATTTGACCTTATCAAAAGCACCAACATCTCTCCCTCTACCACCATATTTGACAACGTCCCCCAAGATAGTGGCAGAATTTGCAATATTCTTTGATGTAAAAGTAAAATCACTTGTGAATCAGGTTACTCATCCTACCCCCCCCTGAGGTCTGCAAATCCCGAGTCTTGTGGCAGAACTTTGATTTCATCACTGAAATGGCCATCCTTGAAAGATTTCTAGAAACAAAACCCTCTAACCACTCTATCGACCCCATCCCCAGTGACATTGCCATTGACTTTCACACCCACACACTCCCCTACTGGACCAGTCTGATAAACCTCTTCCTCAACCAAGACTCCCTTCTTGCCGCCGTTAAAACAGGACAGGTTACCCCACTTCTTAAGAAACCTTCTGCTGATGCGAAAGATCTCAACAACTTTCGCCCTATAACCAACCTTCCTTTACTTGCTAAAATCACAGAAAGTTGTGTGGCGAAGCAACTTTCCAAATATATCAAGATCAACTCCCTCCTTGACGAATTCCAATCTGGTTTTACCCAAGGTTGCAGCACCGAAACAGCCTTACTTCAAGTGATCGATGATGCCCTGCAAGTACTTGACTCTGGTGAATCTTGTCTCCTGATCCTTCTTGACCTATCCGCAGCCTTTGACACTGTTAATCACAACACTCTTTTGAACACTTTAAAGCTAAGAATGGGTATTGAAGGCACAGTGCTCAAATGGTTTGAATCATTCCTCTCGGGCACATCCCAGATGATCAAAATAGCTAATTGTTTCTCCACGTCAATGGCTGTTGAACAAGGTGTCCCTCAAGGTTCGATCCTCCCGCCCACTCTGTTCAACCTCTACATTGAACCACTGGGTAATCTCCTAAAAAATCTGGGATCCATTATTACCTATATGCAGATGACACCCAAATCTACCTAACGGTTTCATACGCTCATGACATTTTAATCCTCAACACCACACTCAACTCCATCCACCACTGGCTGTCTACTCATCAACTAATACTGAATCCATCCAAAACAGAATTCCTTCTCCTCTCGACCATACTATCTCCGCCTCCTATCCAATCTTAGATGAACAATCTGAACATTCTCAACAACAAGCCTATCATCGTTGACAGTGTCAAATCAATTGGCGTCATCCTAGATAAAAGGCTCAACTTACAGTCCCATATCAATTCAATCGCCAAGAATGCACGTTACCAACTGCGCCTTCTCTGGGGGGTTCGGTGCTTCTTTCCTGAGCAAGAACTAAAAACCTTGGTCCAATCATTGGTTCTTTCCAGATTGGACTACTGCAACTCTCTCCTTGCTGGCCTCCCCAAATCCCACCTTTCCCCTCTAAAATCCATCCTCCACTCAGCAGCTCGCTTCGTATATGGGCTAAAAGAAATGATCACATCTCACCCATACTGTTGTCTCTTTGCTGGCTTCCTACTGAAGCAAGGTCAATTTACAAGACTACCTGTATCTCCCACAAAGTCCTGCACACCTCCACCCCACGCTATCTGGCTAATAAACTCAAAATCTCATGAGGCTCTAGACCTCAACGCAATGCGGAAAACTTACTGCTCGTACATCCTTCCTTCACAAGGGAAAGATTTATGGCTCAATCCTTCACTGGTAGTGTGACCAGAATCTGGAACTCACTTCCTCCATCCCTCCGAACCACCACCTCTTTCTATACCTTCAAAATAGATCTTAAGACTCTCCTCCTCCAAAGACACTTCCTGAAATAACTATTTCTTGACCACTACAACCATCTAGCACTCACGTGAGAACAACTGTGTAAATATGTAATTTACTCCTGTTTCAACCTAACGCTGTCACCTTTCATATTTTTACAATATAATATGCAACCTGTTAGCGGTGTAAATACATACATGTAACTTGTTAGCGTGATCAGCCTATCTTGTGTACCTGTAACTGTAGAAATGTAATTTGTTAGCGTGTTTAATCTATCTTGTGTACCTTTTGTAACTTGCCTGGCACTCATTTGAGGTTAACTTTGTAGATATGTATTTAACTCCTGTTCTAATCTAACGCTGATACCTTTTATATTTTTTACAATATAAATATGCAACTTGTTAGCATTGTAACTGCATATATGTGACTTTTTAGCGTGTTCAGCCTATCTTTTGTACCTGTAACTGTATATATTTAACTTGTTAGCGTGTTTAGTCTATCTTGTGCACCTTTTGTAACTTACCTGGTTCTTTTGTAAAGCGCTCCTTTGGGTAAGGTTCGCGCTATATCAAATGACATTAAATAAAATAAATAAATAAAATACGACGGGAGGTGGACTACATCATCCTGTGCCAAATTTTGTCCTATACCTGTCTTGTTACTCTCCCTATTTAATCCTTATCAGTAATGGCATGGGACTATGTCATGAAACTTGTGCACTAGGGCAAGGCACAGATGTGTGGCTGTTTTTATAGTAACTCTATAATCCAAACAATGGTTCAAGAGCCAAACTTAAAAATTAAGTTTGTTGTGTTCAAATTTAGGAAAGAACCTAAAGAAAGAAAAAGAACTGAAGCTAGCTATATTCCACATGACCCATACACCAATGATTGTATCACAAAACTGATATTTAATGTTAATTAATCAAAAAACATATTACATATTACATACATTAATAGTGGCACTAATAGAGTTACACAGACAGTGTTATAATTATAAACAGTGACAAGTGTACACACATGAGTAGTGGCTGAGGTAAAATACAAACAACAGGTTTCAAAATAAAGCAAAAATACACGATACAACAATTGGGTCCTCTTTCATTTAGGCCACACTACTGGCATCAACGACGTTTCGACCCAAGGGTACTTTAAGGGTCATCATCAGGACAAAAACATCTTATCAAGGAGCGTCCACTGTTTTTCAAATAAATCTAGGAATACAATATATGTACATGGAGTCAGAAATAAACTATAGAATTTTAAATTTTAGTTTAACACCAAAAATGTGAAAAAGATCAGGAACGGTGACCCATACAAAGAGACACCAACTAGAGGAGAAAATTTACAAGAATGCCCAAAGAAAATAGAAAAGGAAGGAAAAAGGAAAAATGAAACAAATCGATAAGGTAAATGATAATCACCTCAATGAATATGAGCACTAATTCCACATAAGTTGTGCATCAGGCGCTTAAATGAGAAGCTATATCTATCAGAGAAAAAAAAATTAAACCAATTGTAGACAACTACACTCATTTGTCTCACCGATAATAGATAGAAGAGATTCAACACAGACACATGCCTGTCGGTATGTCTGACAGTGATAATCACAGGGATATCCTCAGTTTCAAATTTTATGAGGATATATACCAAAGATGGAAGTATCCAACTGGTGGAAGTCCCATGCGGCAATTTTATTCAGGGGCTCTTGGACGGTACCAGCATTTATGCTGTAAGAATGAAAATAAACCAAATGAATTGCCAAACATAACATTAAACCAGCAGCATATCCATAATAAAGGAAAGCCACAAAGCGCTAGGAATTCGCTAATAAATCAGTGCAAAAAAATATCATATCGCCATCTGTCGATAGCTCAAAAAAGATATATAACAGACAGGTGGGGGGAAAGGATTAGTCAAATATCCCCCTTCCAAACTTCTATATATGTAATTCGCAAAACGGCATATCCATATTACTCACTAGTTGCTACCATAAAAGTTAATCCGCAACAGTGAAGTAAGAGAAAAAATGTAATTGTTATTATTGGCCCCTGGCACAGTGCCGTATTTCAAAACATGTACATAAAGGGACACGTGATACACTATATCCATAGTTAATAGCTAGCGCATAAGCGTAAGGAAGAGGCATCTTAAAAAATGACAGCAATTACATAGTCAAACTCACTGAAAATATTAAATGCGCCTCGTACCAGCATCATACCGGCTCAGAAGAAAATCACGCTTGAAGTCGGAAGAGAAGAGCGGCGGCACGTAGGTGTTATAGTGTGCGTTTCAGAAAGCTAGAGATAGAACTATGTTGGATAAAATAAATCCGACCTTATAAAAACTTCAAAAACCGGAACTAATCAGGGAATTTTTAACATATACTCTTCCCAATGTCGAGAAAGGTCCCGTTTGGTACTTACTGGGACTATTAAGAGAGTCATATTAAGTGTTTACAGTCAGCAAAACTAAATAAACGATCAAGGAGATCGCGGCAGCCATATTGAAATGATAGAAAATTTCAGAAGAAGGTAGAGGAAAGACCCCCATTACCTGCAGTTTGCAAAGAAGTTTTCTTAAAAAAAAAGGTTAAGTAAAAATAAAGAAAGATCCATTTCGACAAGATTAAGAATTATACAATATCCATCTTAAAATTACATTTACATTCTTATATCTCTTAAAGAATTGTAAATGTCTATTTTACACAGTATTTTGTTAACAGACATCATAATTGTAATATTAAAGTCCCAGTCAATGCAGTATTTATATACAATTTACTGAATAATCAATGTTGTGTATTCTCCTGATGCATGTGCAGCATCATCATTAACATTTATAGATTACTAATTCCACAGTATACATTTCACAATAATCAGCATCATATTAATATTGTTAGACATAAGATATTACACATATTATATTACCAATAATCATGGATACATTTGTTACCACTAAGAGACTTAAAACAATGTTCTTCTAGCAGTTTTAAGGGTCATATAATTATTGACTTATGCAACAAATCATACTACATACTATACTATTACCGGATGAAAATCTGTAACGAGACAAAAAGTTCTCCACAAGGTTATAAGTCAAAGAAATATTACATCAAAACATGTTACTGTATATAGATACAAGTAAGATTTCATACAGATGCTGTCATTATAGTAACAATTTTTAATAGTCACTATATTAGGCGATTCAGACAAAATGAGACAAATTGAGACACCATAGGTTACAAAAGTGCCTCAGTCCCAATACCAAAAGGCAATTCTTAGTGGGGTATTTGAACACCAATCAACTGAACAATAAAGCACTGCATTCCTCCAAACTGTTAAGCCCATTGTTGATGCTATCACAACGGAATATCCAACGGCTTTCAGTTCAGTTTAGATTCGCATTGTCCCCACCCTACCGTGGATTTTTTACCACTTCGATAACTTGCCATTTCGGATCAGAAGGTGTATGGTTGTATTCCACAAAATGGGAAACCAGAGGTGCGTGTTAATTTCTACACCTAATTCGACTTTTATGCTGGGAGAGACGATTTTTAATGCGTTGTGTCGTCTGTCCCACATAAATGAGATTACAAGGGCACCAAATTGCGTATTCCACGTTCTGGGAAATGCAGTTGGTGTGATCACATAAGTCATATTTTATGTTGCCATGTACAAACTGTTTGGTATTCAGAGTAGAATCGCACATTAGGCAATTTTCACAATGAAAGTGGCCTACAATTTTGTTAAGGCCCCAAAGAATGGTCAAATCAGCTAAACTCTTGACAGGCAAAGCAGCACGGACCAAATGGTCACGTATATTTTTACCCCGTTTGAAAGAAAAAAGGGGCAATTCTTTTGTAATCCCAATTGCCTGCACCAATGACCAATGTCGTTTAATAATCTTAGTAATTTGATTACTTTGCGTGCCTAAGGTAGTGACACAGGGTACACGTACAGATGTTTTGGGGGCTCGAGGGGTCAGCAGAAACTCTCAGTGGTTATACCAAGTCTGCTTCAGTGAGCGTTTGATTAGTTTCTTAGGGTAACCACGATGTTCTAATTTTTTGGCGAGCACATCTGCCTCCCAATAGTAGCTCTCCCGAAACTGGCAGTTCCTGTGAATACGCAAGAACTGGCCAAAAGGGAGGCCATCCTTGAGGCCCCTTGGGTGGTGGCTGGTGTATTCCAAAAGAGTATTTCGTGCTGTAGGTTTCGTGTAGAGCTTGGTGGCTAACTTCGCATCGTGTGGGATAATGGTCAAGTCAAGAAAGTCAGCACTCGCACTGCTGGCTTGTGAGGTGAAATTAAGATCCTGGGAACAGGTATTAAGCCACTTTAAGAAAATCATTCAAAGTAGTGGTGTCCCCAGTCCAAATGAAAAAAATTTCATTAAGGTATCGGCGCCAATGGTGCACATTCTGAAAGTAAGGGTTGTTAACCTGGTTGTAGATATACATCTGTTCAAAGTGATCGACATACAGAATCACAAAATTGGAGGCATAAGAAGCCCCCATTGATGTCCCCTTAATTTGTAGATAGAAAGCTCCATCAAACTCAAAATAATTTTGAGTCAAAGAGATCGTCAGTAATGCATTAATAAAATCAGTGGGTGCAGTTACTGGACCCCGTCGGGTATCCAAAGAACGTCTGATGACCTCTATGCCTTCCAATTGTGGTATATTAGTGTATAAGGTCTCAATGTCCAAACACACTAATAACTCATTTTGTGGGTCAAATTCCATTTGTTCTAAATGATAAATGATATCGCCACTGTCTCATATATAACTCGTATGAAGGGCCAGATATTTTATAAATACATCAATGTATTTTCACAGAGGCTCCAAGACCGACCCACAGCCAGAGAGCCTGGAGGATTAGTAAGAGTTTATGCACCTTAGGGAGGGTGTAAAAGACAGGGGTGCGAGGTGCCTTGGTATTTAGAAAAACAAACTCTTTACTACTCAAAAAGCCAGTAAGTTTTGCTTTAGATGTGGTCCTTAAAATGAGTTTCTGAATGCCCCCAAGGGGATTACCTCGCAGAATAGTATAGTGATTAACATTAGAAAGTTGTCGATGAATTTCAGATTTGTACATTTCAATCGATTGGATTACTATCCCGCCGCCCTTGTCGTCGGGTTTGATAATCATTTCTTGATTGTCTTTCAAAGTACACAAAGCCTGTCTTTCAGGGAAAGACATATTGTAAGGGATATACTCAAAACCCCTATCTAAAGCTGTTACATCTCTTAGAACCATAGCTTCAAATGCCAGCAATTCTACTGGCATTTGTTGAGTGGGGGGATTAAACATAGAAGAAGGCCTCAAATTAGATGGATTAAAATTAACATTAGAAGCCTTATCCATGAAGAAATACTTCCAACGTAGTTTCCGAAAAAACGGAAGAAGTTCAATTTGAGTATCAAACAAACAAGTCTTTTGTGTAGGGACAAAGCTAAGACCCTTACTCATCAATGAAATTTCAAATGGAGAAAGATGGTGTTCTGAAAGATTGAAAATCCGAATAGTATTAGGCATATTAGCAGCAGTCAGTATCTCATTTACTGGGGGGGATCCCACTGGTAAAACTTCCTGCGGGTTTGACGTTCCCCCGCCTGGAAGTTCCACTGTTGTGGTGGGGGTCTGGTTTTCGCTAGACCTCTCCCTTGCCCCCTCCCCCTCCCTTGGCCTCACTGACCAAAAAAAGCATTGAAAGATGAAGTCGACGGACCCTGTCCTAAGTTAGAGTTGTTATCAGTATCGTCCCCCGAGCTAGCGCAGGATTCAGATTTTTTTTTTGCTGTGTTCCTTCTAAAACGGCCCCATGTCTCATGTTTATTAGGATATACTTGTCTGGGTTGTGAAAAGTAGTCAGCAAGTAAATATGGATGCAATTTAGTTTGGTCAAAATTGGCAATATCTTTTTGAACCTTGTTAATCTTCTTTGTGCGCTCTATTTTTTCACATTCGGCAATAGTTTTATTGACTTTTTTCTAATGCTGCCTTAGCGTCAGCAACCACATTCCCTTCGCTTAAACGCCTTTCCAAATCGACAATGATTTCAAGTTCTCTTTTACTATCCTCCAAAGCCGTGTCTATGCCATGGACCAGCCAATGGTGGAAGCACGTAACACCTATGTGACTAAACCCTTTCATGAAATTGGGGTCATTGGTAAAAATTACTGGAACATTATGGACTTGTAAGCCCATGGGAATTACATCCTTCTTCAAATATTCGGTCATCTTCAGTGCATGGAGAGTAGTACGTACATGTTTTTTACGGCACTGCTCAAGTTCATCTAGAAATGCTTGTGCTTCTGTCACAATAGGTACAGAAACTGATGGTACCAAGAGTGATGGACCACTAATTATTTCAGAGATGTACTCTTTTCTTTGGGCATTCTTTTAAATATTCTCCACTAGTTGGTGTCTCTTTGTATGGGTCACCGTTCCTGATCTTTTTCACATTTTCAGTGTTAAACTAAAATACAAAATTCTATTGCTTATTTCTGAGCCCATGTACATATATTTTATTTCTAGATTTCTTTGAAAAACAGTGGACGCTCCTTGATATGATGTTTTTGTCCTGATGATGACCCTTAAAGTACCCTAGGGTCGAAACTTCGTCGACACCAGTAGTGTGGCCTAAATGAAAGAGGACACAATTGTTCTATTGTGTATTTTTATTTTATTTTGAAACCTGCTGTTTGTATTTTACCTCAGCCACTACTCATGTGTTTACACTTGTCACTGTTTATAATTAGAACACTGTCTGTGTAACTGTATTAGCGCCACTATTAATGTATGTAATATGTAATATACTTTTTGCTTAATTAACATTAAATATCAGTTTTTTTATACAATCATTGGTATATGGGTCGTGTGGAATATAGCTAGCTTAAGTTCTTTTTCTTTCTTTAGGTCCTTTCCTAAATTTTAACACAACAAACTTTATTTTTAAGTTTGGCTCTTGAACCATTGTTTGGATTAAAGTGTCTATTACCCCAGGCTCTTGTTCTAGGATTGCCCTTGTTGTTGTAAAACTCTTTTTATATTAAGGCACGGTCTAAACATACATTACTCTTAGCTCTGAATTTCATCGAGTTAACCCAGGAGATGCAGATGGAACAGCTCGGGAACAGGAAGAGGCAACCATGAGCTGTGCTGTCTGCAGCTCATGTACTCACTCCAAGAATTGTTGAGCTACATTGGAAGATGGAGTTCTGGGCCAGCTTCTTTCCAGTAGTGTCCCAAACGCTGTTTCTTGGCTCAATTAAGTACTGATTTTACTAAATTGAAGGGGAATTTCATTCAATTATCACCTGGTGTTAGTGACAAAATGTTTCTAGGATTCCTCATCCAACTACTTATTCTCAAGAACGTGCCATAATCATCGCCAAAATAGGTTAACGCAATTTTTCATATCGCCGTCTATCGTGGGAAAATAACTCTGTGTTAACGTCGTATTCTCAACACGGCGGTAACATGCAATAGTTTCCCGATAACGCTTCAAATGTCTGTGATAAAATTACCGTGACGGCAATAAAAATCTAAACCTGAACATGAAAAAAGTTGCGATGGGCCCAGCTGTGAAAAAAATTCAGCGATAAGCAGAGCCAGGCCTGCAAGTCCCACAAGCCAGGTGGGAAAAATCACTATAAAAACGGCAACAAAAAACACAAACAAAGCACAAACAACTGTGAAGCACCATGCAGGTAGTAGGAGCAAGTACAGAGGACAACCAGAACCCCACAAGCCCCATGGAGGACCAGCCTGGGACCTCAGGGTCAGGGAAGGGCAAGGAGAAGAAGAAGAGGAACCCGCGTTTCAGTCCGCAGGAAAACCAGATCCTCATTACGGAGGTGATAGAACACCACCACCAACTGTTCATCACCTCCACTGTTTCATTGGCAACTAAAAATACAATATGGCAGACCATCTTGGCCAAGGTGAATGCAGTCGGAATGAATGCGAGGGAGGTGGACGAATTCAAGAAGCACTGGAGGGATGTGAAGCGCAAAACCAAGCTGAAACTCGCAGCCAACCTGAAAGCAGCAATGCAGACTGGAGGTGGGAGTCCAGCGACACACCAGGAGCTGGATGAGATGGAGGAAATGGTGTCCCGAGTCATCATTGGGGAGATGGTGGCAGGAGTTGGAGGACCGGACACTGCATAACATGACCTGAGCCAACAGCAACAGGGTGAGTAATGACCAGGGACTGGGAGCAGGGGGAGTTGGGCACAATGGCACACATGCACAATTAAGTATAGCACATCTGAGGCCAAACCATGCCAAAAAGTCACAACTCCGACCAAGAGCCCAATTTACCCAAATCTGCAACATCTCAGCACTATATAAGCACAGAAGTGAAAGGCACACAGCCTGAAAGGGATACGGGCCAGCCAAATCAGAGCTGAAGGGGCAACTCACCCATGATGCAGCACACACACATAAGAATCAGAGCTCCTCCACGTTGACAACAATGTGGTACAAACTGCAACCCTTTCACAACAGAACAGAGGACACAACTGCTGCCGCTTGTGTGTGGAAAATGGCAATACGTATTTGGCATAGCAGGAAACTGTGAGATGATAATGCACAAGTTCAACCTCACAGCCGTGATGGTGTAGAAATGTCAACTGTCCCGCATCAAATAGGCATCTCCTCACAAACAGTCACAATGTACATTGTCATGCAGTCTGTTAGTAAACTTGTACAATGCATGAACATACATGTGAACACAATGTCAATCTGCATCTTCCCTTCACATTGCAGAGGGAGAATCAACAACTCCTGCAGAGCAGACCCAACAACTCAGCACTGATGATGAAGAGGACCTTCCCAGCATCGACACCGACGCCCTCCAACAGCTCATGGACAGCTTCGGCACCCCACCTCCAGGAGCAGGGCAGCCCAGCTGCATCGAGGAGACCGCACCCCCTGCTCAGACCACATAGCAGGAAGCACCCACCACCACGGCTGTCTCCCAGGACCCCCACGACCAACACATGGCATTCCAACGCCGTGTGTTAGGGTGCCAGGAGAAGATGGCTGATCAGCTGCGGTGGGGTTCGATCTCATGGCAGCCAAACTAGATGCCATACGTGGGTGTCTAAGTCCCATCAGCGACGACTTACAGTCCCTAACGGACACCCACTGTCTGCTCCATGCTCTCCAACAATCCATGGCTGACATCGCTGGAGCCATGACTCTGAGCCAAGAACAACTGTCTAGTCAGAGTGGCTCCAGCGATGTCAACTGGGAGTTGGGACACATAAGGAGAATGATGGAGAGCTTGGAGCGGATGCAGGCAGAAAGAATGTTTGCCACAGCTTCACACCAGCGAGATGTAGCTGTGATCCTCCATGCCCTGCAGATCCTCGCCATGGCATTGCCACCACAAGGCCTGGCGCGGATGAATGCTGCTGCTACTACTCCATCCACATCTCCGCCCCCTGAAGTGTCAGTACCACACAGTGCGGCAGACATTCCACCTCCATCCCCAGATGTGTCACTGTCACACAGTGATGCAGAGAAAACACCACCACCCACATGTGAGGCACCTGACACATCAGAGGATGAAGATGATGATGAATCTGGCTTTGTGGTAAGAATGAGGTGGTAGCATTCATCCCTGCCATATGGCCTGTTTCACTTGGTTCTGCCCTCGGCATCATGCACTGGAATAACATCTTCCACTGTCCACAACACTACAAACACCACCAGTATATGTACACATGGGCATGTCTGTGCTCTACATACTGAAGTCTGTCCAGCACATCACCGCCACACTTGGCATTGTGTACATTCTTATTCATGGGTGACTTGCCACCTTCACACATACTTGGTTCCCACCTCTCCCCACATTCTGCAATTGTGTGGCTGAGGGGCCATGCTGTTTTTGGAAGGTCTGTGTTGCCTCAGTGGTAGTCCGAGGGGGATCAGGGGGGGGCCTGAGGGAGTTGGCGGTGGGTGTTGTGGCCCTCTTGGGTCTCGAGCTGCATGATCAGTAGCTCCATGACATGTGTTGGTCTTCAGATGTGGCTCTGAGCTGGGCTCCCTTTCATACTGCAGGTTGTCATGCTGCTTCACACCAGTAAAAGGCAGGTGTTAAATCCCTGCTGCTAACGCGCCTTATTGCCTGTTTTTGGATTGCATCGCAGATCTGGCTGGTCGTTGAGAATATTGCGAAGTGGTGTTGTCATATGTTTTTGCACGGGAACACCTACTCTGCATATCATTAGCATTAGTTGTCGCTCTCATCCGTGGCGATGTTTTTTGCGGCAGCTATCGCTGGAAAGCTGGTGATATCTGCAGTTTGCACCAGCTTAGGAATTGGGCAATAAATCTATCGCCACTTTTGTGGCGCTAAAGTGCCGATACATCGGCGATGAGTCCTTGAGAATATGCCCCTAAATGTGTTAATATGTAGTTCACATAATCTTCATTTAATTTATCTTTGGAAAGAGATAAAGTGCGCATGCTCTTGTGTAATGGCTGTTTTGGTGCGTGTCATGCTCTGACTGTGTGTGGTATTCCTTCTAGAACTTTCACACAGAATGGATACAAGTTTGCCTTTTAAACTTACCAAATGTTTCTAATGGAGAGGCGAAAGTCTAGCCAAATTGTGACAAATCCAACAAGCCGCCAGTCAAATCAATTACTCTCTCTGTACCAGTACCTGGTAAACCTCATCCGGCACCACCATAATGTTACAGAATGGAGCCGTGTGTTGGTTTTTGTAGCTAGGGCAAAATTACATTTTCCTTTCTGGAGTGCTCCTTATAAGCTAAAAAGAGGTTTTTTTGTGCCTTTTGAAATAATTGAGAGTCACCTTAAAGTTACTATTCTGGCATTATAGTAGGAGCAGCCCTGGTTTCATGCTTAACCATCTGAACAAAAAGGCCTTTTATGCATGTTTTTCTGAAAACCAAGCCAGAAAGGAACTTCTAACATATGCTCTAATCGCACAGCGTTTACGAATCGAGCAGCACCCGGGGTGACCCCGGAAATGAAAACTCACAGTCTCTGCCCCTTGTTCATTGAAAGGCCTGTTGTGTTCAGTAGAACCAACATCTCCAACTGAGGCTGTCGAAAACTCCAGTGTGAAAGCCAAAGGCTTCGGTGCTGCGCGAGCCTTGAATGGACTGACTCGAATAATTGGAAATCCATATAATCTGAAATCAAGGAAGTGCACTGCAGAGTCACTGCACCACTAGAGCTGGGAGATTTCATGGAATAGAACAACCCCATAGGCAAAGGTTCAGGTCATATTTCATAACTCTTACTGCTTCTGACCATTCTGACACATTTACAGCTGAGCATGACCTGCACTGACGCAATAATACTATATCTTGCCTTAACACCTGCTGACCAGGGCAAGACATTTGTCAAATGTGTGACAAGCTCCTCGTCTTCAGGAGAAGCAAATGATCAATGACAAACTTCGAACGGAATGCGAAACCATTGAGCATTTTTTAGATGAAACTTTGGCTGAGTTGTGGCTCAATAAAATATGAATAATATTAAAGTGAATGATCCTAATGTGACAGCTACCGCTCTTACTACTACTACTACTGATAAAAGCACTGCAAGTAATAATAATAATAATAAGAAGGAGAATACCTGGTATTCTTATTATTGTTGTTAGTATTATTATTATTGTCATTGCTATTATTATTGCCATTGTTATCACTGTATTATTATATTACTACTACTAACAATAATAATGATAATACCAATAACAACAACAATAATAATAATAATAATAATAATAATAATAATAATAATAATAACAATTATAATAATAATGATAATAATAATAATAATAACAATAATAATAATACTAAGAAGAATAATGATAAAAAGAAGAATAAGAAGAACATTCCGCATTTTATACAGTATTAGGGTATACTTTGATAGCTTAAGGTACCTCCTGCTGAAGGTTGAATCAGAAACAAAAAAGTTGTAAAGCGAGCGTGTTGGGTAGAACACAATTTAGAAGCCTCCGTTTGGCAGTAGAAACTCATTTGGCACAGAAAGGCAGAACACACCATGCTATTACTCAGTGTCAGCTCATAATGTGGGGCAGGGGTGGGGTGGGCACACGCATGCACACTTTCTTTCAAAGACATGCTCACACCCAGCACATACACAGGCACATCCTATTCAAAGCATGCACCAAAAACACACAATCATTCAAACATACATACACACATGCGCATACACCCAGCATTACAGAAAAACACCTGGCTGCATTGGGGGTCGCAAGAGAGAAGCTTTTGTGGTATCTGGAGGACTGAGTGTGTCACCACCTCTCAAAGGCTGACCTTTGGACAATGAGAGGAGGTGGCCATCCCTTACTCATCACAGAGTGGGATGGGGTCAGTGAGACTTGCTGACCCCACCCCACTCCACTCCACTCTGTGATGAGCATCCCTGATGAACACTCAGCCCTGGGCACTTCAGGGCTTACAACTGAAGCCCCAGGTCTGAGTCTACCAGTGATCACCTCCTCGCCATGAGGGGGAGGCTCATAGAAGACTTTGCTGGACTGTTGAGGTGACATCCACTGGGCCGTGAAATCATCAACCCAGCAAATTTTGGCTCAGGCATCTCGGACTTAGAAGACCCAATAGCTATTGAATCATTTCTGGGTGCCCTGTTTAACAAAACTAATGAGGATGATAGTTATCCATCAATTACAATCTCATGTGGAGGCCCCTGGTGTCTTGGAGTAACAATCAGTCGGATGTAGAACAAATCATGGAAGTAAGACAGCCCAGTTTGATGTATAAGCCGGGGGTGTTACAGAAATCCCTGCATCCCCAGCAGTGCACGGGACAGGGACAGTCTTCTATACATGAATGTAGCCCCCTTACCTTTTCTATGCTCTAAATGTATGCTCCTTCCTAATAGATAGATAGATAGATAGATAGATAGATAGATAGATAGATAGATAGATAGATAGATAGATAGATAGATAGATAGATAGATAGATAGATAGATAGATAGATAGATAGATAGATAGATAGATAGATAGATAGATAGATAGATAGATAGATAGATAGATAGATAGATAGATAGATAGATAGATAGATAGATAGATAATCTAGTGACAATCACCACTAGGTAGTTATAGTTAGATGTGCTTGTCCAGTGTGCAGCATAAGCTGGCAGGACCGATGAGAAACAAAATAACTGATTTGTTTCCCTTTCAGTCATAGCTGGCTCCTTTCTTCCAACATGTTACACGTGTGGCCTTCCATAACCCCACCCACTCCTCTTCTGGCTACAATTCCATTTTCCCCAGAGCCCCTTGCCTTCTTCCTGTCTTTTTCAGGCAAGAAAATGAAAAAGCTTGTGCACCTCTGAGCAGGGAGGTAACACAAGCTTCCGGGCTCCTGAGGTATGGAGTACAGGGGTGGAAGTAACAAAGGGGTTAGGAGGATGGGAGCTACTCCTGAGTATTATTTCTATCATGCATGCACCTGCAGATCCCACTGGACTGCTGCCAGCTCCTGAAACATTTTTCTATTAAATGTATTCTGCTGGGCCAGAGAGAGCGTTCATTTTATCTGTCAGACCCAGGACCCACGATCGGAGGGGGTAGGAGGCAAGGCAGGGGGGTTGAGTGTGTGAGTACATGACTTTGCAAGTTTGCCTTTGAGGTGCAAGAGCTGCACACGCGTCCCCGCATCTAGGCTTTGAGGAGTCAATTACTGCCAGTGCTCACTTTGTAAGCACATTACACTTGTTTGATGATGTGTCAGGATGACCATCTAGGCCCCTCAAATTAGGTGAGATAGCTAAACAGCCCGGGCCTTCTAAATATAACATACCCCATACACTTGATTTAAAAAAGAATGCACTAGAAACATATTTGTCTAAAATAGGCATGAATGGTGCTTATGTTACCAACCGTAAAATGAACTGAATCTGCCCCGACGAGATCGGAGCTGCTGAAGACACATTCTAAGTTCTTTCATCTCTAGTGAACATAGCGTGCTTTTACTTTTTGTATGAAGTCTCACAAATGCAAAAACAACAGTTGATGGACAGAATGCAGAACAATGTCATACATTCACCCCAGTACAGAGATCTGGGTCTAAATCCATCGTTTTTTTGCTCACCATGCCATTCCAGTTTGAACCCAGCCATATGCAAATCAGTCTTGACCCTGGCCTGGCAGTTGACCTCTTGCCTGGCCTGGCAGTTCGGGCTGGACTGTTCCCATTAGGCACAGGGTCAAGACTGATTTGCATATGGCTGGGTCCAAACTGGAATGGCATGGTGAGCAAAAAAAGGATGGATTTAGATCCAGATCTCTGCACTGAGGTGAATGTATGACATTGTTCTGCATTCTGTCCATCAATAGTTCTTTTTGCATTTGTCACCCCGAGTGGGACAAGTATGCTCAGACGTGGGTCCCGTGCTCTCCATGCCACTGGAATCAAGCTATCCTGGCTGAAGAGGGGTGAAACCCCAAAACCGGTCCTAGGATGCTTGTTTCCAGGCCAGGGAGGACCTGGCCTGGCAGTTCGGTCTGGACTGTTCCCATTGGGCACAGGGTCAATACTGATTTGCATATGGCTGGGTCAATACTGGAATTGTGAGCAAAAAAACGATGGATTTAGGCCCAGATCTCTGTACTGGGGTGAATGTATGACATTGTTCTGCATTCTGTCCATCAATAGTTCTTTTTGCATTTGTCACCTCGAGTGGGACGGGTATGCTCAGACGTGAGTCCCGTGCTCTCCATGCCACTGGAATCAAGCTATCCTGGCTGAAGAGGAGTGAAACCCCGAAACCAGTCCTAGGATGCTTGTTTCCAGTCCAGGGAGGACCTGGCCTGGCAGCTCGGGCTGGACTGCTCCCATTGGGCAAAGGGTCAAGACTGATTTGCATGTGGCTGGGTCCAAACTGGAAGGGCATGATGAGCAAAAAAACAATGGATTTAGGCACATATATCTGTACTGGGGTGAATGTATGACATTGTTCTGCATTCTGTCCATCACTAGTTCTTTTTGCTGAAGTCTCACAATGCACAGAACAGTGAGGGATGATGTATGTGCAACTAACAGGCAACAATTTCATGACACTTTTCTATGGCACTGCTAAAAAGAATAAGTTACAAGGAAAAAAATTCCAACTTTCGGCTCTACCCACCTTAAAAATGATTGTGTGCCCAATGTGGAAGTTGGGAAAGCTTACCTTTTGTTCTCATCTAATGTTGACACACTTGATGGCTTGTATCCTTTATTAATATGTTAATATAATTTGTAAGGTGCCTGAATCACCCCAGGAGGGGTATCTCTGCACTACTGTGAACCACAGGCAGGTAGTTTTAGTTTCTGAAAAGCTCAGTTTTGAGAAGCTTTCTAAAGTGAAGGTTATCCGTGCACTTCCGAAGGTGAGAGGGTAGAAGATTCCAGTAATGGGGAGCCAGGTAAGAAAAGCCTTCTCCCCGGAGTGTGTTTTCCTCAAATGAGGTATGATGAGAAGAGATTTCTCACCAGATCGCAAAGATCTGCTCGGCAGGTAGGGAATACGTTTTTCTGTCAAATAACTAGGTACTATGCCATTGAGTGATTTGTGTACTATACAACAGATCTTGAAAGTGATTCTCTTGCGTTTAGGAAGCCAATGGAGTGAGCGCAAGAGGGTGAGAGAAGCAGTTCTGGCTGGCATATTCTGGACTAGGCAGCCAGCTGTGTTCTGGACCACCTGGAGTTTGTTCAGTAGAGACTCACTCGCAGTAGCCAAATGACCGTTATAGTAGTCCAAGCGGCTGATCACCAAATCTGAACCAGGGTTTTTTACACCGAGAGTGGTATGAGTGGGAAAACTCTATGCAGAAGACTCATCATATGAAAACAGGTGCCACTGGTAGCCACTACCTGAACTTTCATAGTAAGAGTCTGATCCAGGCGAGCACCCAGATTTCTAACCAATGTCTTGGGGGCAAGTACTGTACCCAAGTTTGTAAGGCCACCACTCCGGAGACCAGAGCACTTACCAAAAAGCATAATTTCGGTCTTACTAGCATTCAGCTGGAGAACGGTTTCCGTCATCCAACGCATGATGGCTTTCATGCCCTCAGAGAAACGTGCTTTAGTGGTAGTTTTATTGTTATTAAAGGATAAGAGAAGTTGAGCATCATCTGAGTATGAGATGAGGGTGAATCCATTATCTCTGATAGTTTTGGCAAGGGGGCCGCTTTTATGTTGAACAATGTGGGGCTAAGACAAGAGCCCTGTGGCACTCCTTTGTTGAGCTCTATGGTGCGGGATCTGAATTGTCCAAGATTGATGGTCTGTGCACGTTGAGTTAGAAAAGTCGAAAACCACTGTAGAGCCGGGCCACAAATAACTATCTCTTCTAGCCTCTGAAGCAGTCTACGGTGGGACACCGTTGAAGGCCGCTGACAGATCCAACAGCACCAGTAGAGCAGCGTGGTTGTCAACTAGGGAATTTCGAATATAGTCTGTTACCGCTATTAGAGCTGATTTAGTGCTGCACATAGGTCTAAAGCCAGACTGTGAGGAATCCAGGCATCTGATGAACTCTATGTGCTTTGTAAGTTGAATATTGATGTGACCTTTTATTTGCTCATCAGAGGAAGAAGAGAGATAGGACAATAATTTGACAGATCCGATACCGAGAGATTCTCCTTCTTGTAAATGGCAATCACCTGTGTGGCCTTCCAATCTAGTGGAAGCTGTCCTTCCCTCGTCAACAGGTTTAATAGAGGGCAGATGGAAGGGGCAAGTTGATTAACTAGCAGAGATGAGATCTTGGATGGTACTATATCTAAAGGCGACCCTGAATTAGAGGTTTTCAACATTTCACAGATGGAGGCAGCCCTAGGGGGGAATAGGCATTATCCACGTTTGATAAAATACAGAGGGGTACTCCTCTCGGATGGTCACTTGCTCCAGTGAATTTATCGTAGATCAGATTTATTTTATCCTCAAAGACCTTTAAGGTAGTTTATTGGGTTAATGCATGTGGTGTAAATACACAGGTGCAGCTTGCAGATCACGAGTTTGAAGTGGGCTTAGCCATTCACCATTGAGTGATCGATAAAATAAATACCCTTGAGTTCTTAATAGTAATACATAATATTTACAGCAGCAAGATGCACCAGACAGACTATCAATATGTAACTATTATTGTTAGCAGAGGTGGCCTTTAGTCATAGGGGTGTAACAGAGGTCCCTGCAGGCCCTACTTTGCAGGGTGGCCCATCAGAGGACCCCCAACAATGTGGGTGGTGCCAACCAGCCAAAGGCCAATGAATATCTGTGAGATATGGGATACTCAGGGGCCCCTCATCACATTCTGCAAGGAGCCCCATTATTTTGCATTACGTCACTGGTATACAGTACTTGAATTCATGCACCATGGAGAATTTGATCTTCTGATATTCTTTGGTCTCGCTCGACAGCTTCTAATACTGTAGAGCATGGCATTCTGGTCCAAAGGTTGAGGGAAGTAGTAGGGGTAAACACAAGATCCAGATGATATCTTATTTCCCTCCTCCAAGTAAAAGGCCAGGGAGAAGAAATGACCCATTTTTCCTCTTTGTTCTCCTCTATGCTGAATGCCACAATAATGTACATTATAGCCATGTGTTTTTTACACCTATCTAAGAGCTCTTATGTTCATGTTGAGGAAGTATAACGTTGAATTTCCAGTTATATGCAAACAATACTTAGATGATTTAAAAAAAACTGAAACTGAACTGCACCATTCATGTCTAGACGTTATTGCAATATTGATGAAAATATTTTGCTGCATTTACTTTGTGGACAGTTTTTAATCTTGCTAGTTGCCACTCAAGTCGTGCTACAGAATATTCATTTGCATCCTCCAAACACTCATCTGTTGGAGTAAATTATAGCACCTAAAATTAAAGTAGAAAATCTGATGTGGTACTTGAACGATAGCCTCTCCATGAAATTCAGGTTTAAAAAATGGGAAAAAGATCATATTCCTTTTAAGATGTCTAAAAAATCAATTATTTTATTCTACCAAAATTTAGTGGATTGGTAATTGAACATGTAGTGAATTACTGATTTGGCTAAGGCAATGCCCCATAGTTAGGGATTACTAAATATAAGTTAGTACTCCTTCAGAGAGCTCAACACAAAGGAATCTACCTTGCAGTGGGCTTAAAAAGAAAGGACCTCTTTTCTACAACACAAAGGGCCAGATGTACAACCAGTGTAAATTGCGAGTCGCAATTTGCGCTCAATTGCAAGTCGCAATTTGGGAGCCGCAATTTACAATGTACAACAGTGTCAGAAACACTGATTGCGATTCCCAATGGGGTCGCAAAATGCGAGCCTCATGAATATTATTGAGGCACTCGCAATTTGCGACCCCATTGGGAATGGCTGGCCCTCCCAGGGATGGGGGCCTGCTGGGCTCAGCAGACCTCCATGTCTGGGACTGCTTTTCAATAAAGTAGTTTTTTTTTAAAATGCAGCCCGTTTTCCTTAAAGGAAAACGGGATGCATTTAATAAACAAAAATGAAACGTTTTTGTTTAATTTTTAAGGGCAGGTAGTGGCCCCTGGGACCACTGCCTGCCCCTAAAAAATATTTTCTCCTGCATTTGCAAAGGGGAAGGGGTAGCCTGGGGACCCATTCCCATTTGCAACGGCATTACCACCCTCTTGAAGAGGATGGTGAATTGCGAGTGTTTTTCAACCGCAATTGCGGTCGCAAAACATTTGTACACGGCTTGTTAGTCGCTATTAGGAAGGGAACGCCCCTTTCTAATAGCAAGTCACAAAACACTATTTTGCGAGTCGCAAATTATTTGCAACTTGCAAAATAGTGTTTGTACATGGCCCTATCAGATTTAGCATGCGCAAACAGGTCGCAAACCCGTTTGCGCATGCTAAATCTCGTCGTACATCTGGCACAAAGTCACTGGCTCATATTGGAGGCTAAAATGCAAATGTCTTTGTGCTCTATTTAAATGTGTGAGATGTAAAAACCCCCCACCCCTAATATTTAATTGACAACGTCAAACTCTACAATACTACTAAAACATTGTGCTAAAAAGAGAGACATTTTGGACCTGATGTGTGAAACTGTTTTGTGGTTGCAAACACTACGCTTTGGAAGCTGTGACAGTGACAATGGTTTTAGCTAGGTACAACATCCATTTTAGGAGTCTATAAATTTTTGCACACTCCTAAAATGGCATAGCGACTGGATACCAATTTGGAATTTGGAAGTGGCAGGTTTTAGGCATCACTTCCAAATATTGAATTGGTTCCAGATGAACCAATTGTTTGCAACTGTTATTCAGGTTTCAAACCAATGGAAAGGTAACTACTCTCAAAATGAGCTGGTGATTAGTTTGGAAATGTGAAGTGGTCCCCTTTAGACTAATTTTCCTTTGTGAACTGGAGTGCAAGTTTTAGAGAGAGTAGGTAGTGGTTCCATCTCATTTAAGGAAATCAGGGTGCTTAAAAACAAATCTATATTTAAAAGCAACTGCAGTCATGGTGGCCAGTTGATCCTTGTAGGCATCCATTGCTGTGATTGGGTTTAAATGGAGTGAGCCACAATGTCTGACAAACCTAATTAAAATTAATCAACTAGGTCAGATTGTAAACCACTTCAATTCCTCACTTTGGGGCATATTATCAAGACAGGCGATAAAATTATCGCCGCTTTAGCGGCAGAAAACTGCCGCTAAAACGGCGATAATGGGCTTGATAATATGCTCTATGGAATTCCAATAGAAGCCCATTCACATCTAACATGGGCTTCAATTGGAATTCCATAGAGCATATTATCAAGCCCATTATCGCCGTTTTAGCGGCCGTTTTCTGCCGCTAAAGCGGCGATAATTTTATCGCCTGTCTTGATAATATGCCTCTTTGTGAGCCGAGCTACTAGTATATAGATCAGTTTTTAAAATACGTTTCTGTTCACAAAAAGGCTAGCAGGAAAATGTGAACACTTTTTGCAACCAGAACAATAGTACATTTGCCCATTTTTCCACCAATTCAAAAGTAAACTAATTACAGTGCATGGTTGCAGAAAGGTATTTTTTAACTTTATTGAAAAACATAAGTTTTATACATCATGTGGTGAAAAGAAAGTTGACAGTCATTAAACATTTACAGAGCTGTAGTTCATAGTAAAATATTGAAATGCCCCTGACCTATGCATCTCCTTTAGGATAACATACTGCAATCTAAAAATAAGTGTGTGAGGGTTGCTAACTTATTAGAAAATATATTTTCAGTTCAGTCTTTGTTCTTGACTCCTGAAACCACACTATTTCACAATCACTTTTGGGGCCTAATACCTTTGGAAGCAGTGAAGCAGTTCGGTGTAATCGTAAGAATTCAATGCAGTAATACAGATCACTTGTATACCTGTTAACAGGGTATCTGTGATAAAGTGGATCATTAGTTGGTGAATGGTAGTTCCTTTAATAATGGCACTATTCTTTACTAGGTCCAGTTAGGTCTCAGTAAACACAATGTCAGCTCAACACCTGGTAGGTGTAGCACAGACCAGACAAGTTTGACTTGGAAAAAATGTGCAAAGCATTTATTTAAGAGGTAATGCTCTCATTATTGTTAGGAATATAGGTGCAAAATTTCTGTATCTTATTTTTTTTAAATAACTATAAGTCTTTATTTGATAGTTGATTAAAACCAATCAAATTGTGTAGAGACTTATACATTTCATGTATCACCAAAGTACTTATTTAAAAATTCTGCAAATCGTTTAAAGACATAAAAATGTAAAAAGATAAGAAACAGCAAGATGGCCAATAGTGAAAGTGCAACATGAATAATGTGGTGAATCATAGTTGTGTTGTGCCTGTGGTTCTCCCAGGTTTAATCTGTGAAGCTGTTCTTGGGGCCACGTTCTCCATGAACTTCACCAATCGAGTAATACGCCTGCAGTTCTTACCCTGAGAGCAGTGATCAATTGCCTCCTGGTATAGACATTGTTTTCAGTTCTCAGAATAGTGGCTTTAACCAGAATCCCTTTTCTCACTCGAAGCCAGGAGAGGTACACAGTTCATAGGCCAAAGATTCCTTCGAGTAGGGGTAGAAGCCACAGAAATTGTATTTGCGGGTATGTTTCCATCTTTTGCTATTTCCCCAATGTTGAATCTGCTCTGTTAGAAAGGCAAATCCTAGGATCTGAAGCTGCCTCCTGGCACAACTACATCCGCCTGTGCATCCTTTGTCTCCTCAGCTTCTCTGGCCTCCCACCAGGCACTCAAGGCCTTCTGCAGCTCCTCTTTCCTAGAGGCTCTCCTCATGGGACATCCAAGGCTTTTGCTAAATTGTCTGAGCTGATTTACTTTGTCGGTATGCAACCTTTCAATGTCAAACTCCAATTCTGCAACTTCACTTGCTGGTTTACCATTTAGAGACATGGTGCATGGATACTTCAAGGGTCTATCAAAAATAGAACCGAAAACACGGTATGTGGTCGCGTAGTGGTCTGCACTAAACTAGTGATGTACACCAATCACTGGGGGTCAAGTACAAATACAAGTCCAATCCTCACTGCTGACCACTAGTGTTAGAACTTGAGGTCTCTAATTGGCAGAGGTATGCACCTTAGTACAAATAGGGACCCGTGCTTCTTAACAGGAAAGGGAGATACCCACTTTTAAATAACCCCTGCTCACCCCCTTGGTAGCTTGGCACGAGCAGACAGGCTTATCTCAAAGGCAATGTGTAAAGTATTTGTACACAAAACAGACAGTAATATAGTGATAACACAACAATGGACACCACACCACACCATTTAGAAAAAAAAAGTATCTTTATCTAAACTCATCAAGACCAAAACAAACAAAATCCAACATACATGTAGTAAAATAGCACTCAAAGCAGTTATTTCCAAAATAAAGTTTGTAGAAAACAAATAGCTCCACCTGATGCTATTACGACGTTGTGACAGCAATAATTCCAAAGTACAGCGCCGACCGCGAGGTGCGCGGCATTGGGGATGGAGTCACACAGCCCCCCCCCCAAACAAACAGTACCTTTGGATAACGAAGTCTATGATGATGCACGGCATCGTGGAGATGAGGCATCGGTGCCGATGTCATGGCCGGCTCCCTGGCTGCCACCGTGGAGGTTAGGCATCGTGTCCGCGAGGAGGCGACGTGTTGAATCCAGGACAGGGGAAGTTTGTTGCATCGGGGTGAGGCATTGGTTCCAGTGACGGTGCGAAGTCAGTGAGTTTGTGGAGTCACCCTCTGCGGTTATCGGCTACGCGATAACAGGATGCAGGCACTGGCGGTGATGGAATTGATGCGACCGCTGGCAGGGCCGGCTTTAGCACTGGTGGCGTCCTGTGCGACAATGTTTGTTGGCGCCCCCCACAGACTCCCTCACTACCACCCTTTCACAGTGCCCCCTCAAGTCTCCATAATCACTCTCTCTCACATGGATTTAATTAGCACCTCCTATACCAGTGTAGGGTGTCAGAGCACTTTACATCACACACACACTACACAGAGACAATCAATCATGGGTGTGTAAATCAGTGTATAGGAAATGTTACATAAGCCAGAAGACAACAAGGTGTAGGAGTCACATGCCATCCATACTGGTAGACATTTTAGTTTAAGAGTGCTTGGTCTGGAGAAGCACAGACTCAGGGTCCGATTCATAGAATTAACTTAAGACAAAATCCTAAACTTACTACTTTTGGTATTCACAGAATGCACTACTTTTGGTATTCACAGAATGCACTTACTACTTTTGGTATTCACAGAATGGATTTACGACTACTAACTTTACGGAAACTCCGCCTCCGGGCCGGAAGCTCCGCCTCCGGTCCGGAATTTCCAGCCCGGAGGCGGGGCTTCCGGGCCAGAGGCGGAGATTCCGGCCCAGAGGTGGGGATTCCGGCCAGTGGCGGAGATTTAGCCATGGCCAAAATCTCCACCTCCGGGCCGGAAGCTCTGCCTCCGGCCCGAAAGCTCTGCCTCCGGCCCGGAAGCTCCGCCTCCGGGCCGGAATTTCCGGCCCGAGTGCGGACGTAAAGTTAGTAGTCGTAAATCCATTCTGTGAATACCAAAAGTAGTAAGTGCATTCTGTGAATACCAAAAGTAGTAAGTTTAGGATCTTGTCTTAAGTTAATTCTGTGAATCGGGCCCTCAGATTTGAAAACATAACCCCATGGTTTGGGGTTACATTTATTAATAGGGATGTTTTATTCTTACCAAAATGAACCTTTTTCTACACTGCCAGTAACAAAAGGACCTCTCTGACAAAAGCACTGACTGATTTAAAATAAATGCACTTTCTGATCTGCATGGTACACATTCTTGGCAGCAGGCATATAAACCCTCTGGGCTACCACACAATGAGTTAAAACTTCCATTAGACAAAACTCCTTCTCTCTCCAGGAATAACATTAGTCACCGTAGTTATCTTGACATTTTTATTGCTGTATGAGAATAGCTAGCAATGCAGCAGCAGGTGCTTTTAAAACTATAAAATACTTCCAAGGATGGCGCCCCCTTGAAGAGTCAGCACCCGGTGCGGTGGCACCGGTCGCACCGCCCTAGAGCCGGCCCTGACCGCTGGCGTCGGGACTGCTGAAAACTGCTGGTGTCGGCAGGCGTCGAAAAGCATCAGAGCTGCATTGCAGACCAGGCGGTGCATCGTGCACTTCACAAGCTGTGCCCCTGGCCTCGGTGCAGGTCATGGCGTCACAGTGGCGTCGCTGATGGCGTCTGAGACAGGTTTTCTTTCTTCTTTCAAGTTGCTTTCAGCCCCCAACAGTAGGAAAAACCTCCAGAGGCCCAAAACTGGAATAGGCACTTCCTGGCAGGTCAGAACTCTCAGCAATAGAGTTCAGGGGAGCTCGTGGTGAATACATTTTGTCCCTGAGACTTCAGAACAGGAGGACAGCACACACAGGCCCTTGGAGATTCTTCTTCAAGCACGTTTCTCAGAAAACTTCCAGTCGTTGTCCTTTCCTTGGCAGAAGCAGCAACTGCAGGCCAACCCTACACCGCACAGAGCAAGCGGGCAGCACTCCTCCTCACAGCTCTCCAGCTCTTCTCCTTGGAAAAGGTTCCTCTTGAGTCCAGAAGTGATCTAAAGTTCAGGGGTTTAATGTCCACTACTTACACCCCATTTTGTATTTGTTTTTCTTTGTGCAAGGGTCTCTGAGCCCAGGCCAAACCAGTTCTGTCCTCACTGGTGCAGTATGACTACAGGGGGTGGAGACAGCATTGTGGAAGGGAGACCTATTCAGGTGCAAGGAAAACTCCTCCCACTACTCTAAATGCAGCCATGGTCTATTCAATTCATCTCTCGGTCATCCAGGAAGGGCCAGGCACACCTCAACCTGACCAGTGGCTGTCTATAGTGAATGCACATCCCCAGACTCTGTCACTCCAAAACCAGACAGTCAATCCAAAAACAGGAAGAGACACACAGAATGGTTAAACAAGAAAATGCCTAATTTTCAAACAATTAATTTAAAAACCATCATTACTAAAAGATGTGTTAATAAATTCTGAGTTCAGAGAGCCTAATCTTTATTTCTCGATCTTGTCCGAATGGAAAGTTATACTTGTAAGATGTTACAAAGTATCTCCCATGTTATCCTATGGGGCAAATAGCCTTTCAATAGTGAAAAACAAAATACACTGTATTTCACTATCAGAACATGCCATACATCAGCACATGTCCCACCTTTCACATACACTGCACCCTGCCCATGGTGGTACCCTGGGCCTACCATAGGGGTATCTTATATGTAAGAAAAGGTGAGGTTAGGTTCTGGCAAGTGGGTCCACATGCCAGGTCCACACGGCAGTTACAAACTGCATGCACAGACACTACAGTGGTAGGTCTGAGACACATTTACAGGGTTACTCAGGTGGGTGGCACAACCAGTGCTGCAAGGCCACTGGTAGCATGAGATTTACAGGCCCTGGCACACTTAGTGCACTTTACTAGGGACTTACCAGTAAATCAAATATGCCAATCATGGATAACCAATTATGTTCACAATTTACACCAGGAGCATATGTACTTTAGCACTGATTGGTAGTGGTAAAGTGCCCAGAGTCCTAAAGCCAACAACCACAGGGTCAAAAATAGGAGGCCAAAAAGCAAAAAGTCTGGGGGTCAACCCGCTGAAAAAGCCAAGTATAACAGGCCCATCTGTAATCTTAGGAACTTGATTATATAAGAGCTTCACAGGAGAAGTGTCAAATAGAGTTGAGGATTCAGCTCGACGTAGGTCGCAGCTGCAAGCTTATTATGGGACTTTATTTGTAATATGAAACAGTTGTTTTTTTACTGAGTGGCTTTTGCCAGTCCTCCATAAAAGGCTTTTGAATGAATCGTATGGGATATTCAGGGTCCAAGGATTTGTCATTTGTAAATCGATGAGGGCCTTCCGAATGGCATCCTGTCAAGGAGATGAGGGCGAATTCAAAATATCTTTACCAAGATGGAATTTAACGTCTGCCTCCTTTAATTTGAGCCACAGTTTCATTAGATTGGCTTTCTGTGCCAGTGTTTGGTCTATGAGACCATATTTTAATCTGTAACAAAACAGTTAAAAAGTAGAAAACACAGCACAAGAAAAATCCCACTTACAGTTTCTAAAAATAGATTTTTTTAAAATAAGCAAATAGACATCAAAACAAAAAAAATCAGATCTAGGGAACTTGAGATATGATTTGTCAAGGTTTTTGATGTTTCTAGAGCCAAAAAACACAAACTGTCAATCGCAGGTACCTGGTTGTGCTAGACCGGGTCAAAGTTAAAAGTCAAGGATGACCGCGATGGAGCGCAAGTCGGATATAGGGGCCAGGTTCGGTCTGGGGGAAAATTATACCTTGTGACTCAGGAGCCTATTTACAAGAAGGTTTGCATCGCGTTTGCACGATGCAATGTGGTACATGTGTGATGCAAACCTTAAATAAGATTTATGAAGCCACCTGAGGCTACTTTGCATGGCTCTGAGTGGCTCCATAAATTTGGAGTAAGGCTACACAACGCAATTCTCTGTGTTGCCTTACTCTGTGCTAGGGAGGCATTCCATGGGTGTTGCATGGATGTTCCCACACAACTCACACAGTTTTGATGCATTCCCAGATTTACCAGAACTGGTAGACCTGAGAATGCGCCAAAAAGATACGCCTTCCAGGGCAGGCGTAACTAAGAGAGATATTTTTATTTCTCCTTGTTTCTTCATCTGTCTATATGTGCTGCATTCTATTTTTTCAGTATTGTTTTTGTGCAGAGAGGTGCCCCTTCCTGCACAAAAGCAATCCTACATGCAACAGAGGCACCCTTGCACCATGGTAAAAGGGTGCCTGCATTGGGGCTAGGCTGCCAAAAGAGGGTCACCGCAGGGAAAAGGCAGGAATGCTCTGTATTTGCTTAAATATGGTGCCGAGCAGCAAGGTGACTTGCTGCGCTGTGTGACTTTTTCATAAATAGACCTCTTAGTCTATTGGGATGAAAGTTGAAAATCCTCAGTGCGGCAGGGCAGCAACTGTAGCAACGGTGGGTTCCACAAAGTTGAATAGCCGTCGGACGAAGTCCCAACTAAGCCGTTGACGTTGGCTCTCCGAGCAGAAGAAATTCAACAATCCTGCCCAAGGAAGGTCCCTAGCTTGCCAGATAGTTTTGGCACCTTTGCTTTTGTAAATATTTCTACCTCTGGACTGGCCAGCAAGTTGAGTCCGATGGGCAGAGCAACATTGGTGGCTATTGCTTGGCGAAGGTCCGGTGATTGCCTTTGACTTGTTTGGAAAAAATCCTTGAAAAAGGTTTTTAGTCCCATATTTTAGGGTTAGGTAGAAGGAGTACATTCTGAGGCTTATCCAAGGGCTCTAGGACCTTTAGGGCATCACTTGGGGTTAGGACTCATTCCAAGGGAAGCCACCAGCAGGGTACAGGGCAAGTCCATTTGGAACGGGTCAGCTGGGTTCTTCAGGAAGGTGGTCTTCTTGCAGCCTGTGTTTCCCTGTAGGTTAACAAGAGATTATCCAATTAACCCTTGGAGTCCACTCTCCAGTCTTAGGTTCAAGTGAGAGCAGGCCCAGCCCTTCGGGTTTCTCCCCACACGTTACAGTAGACACAGGCCTCTTTCTGAAGTACTAAGGATTCAGCAGGTGCAGTCCTTCTATCTTCCTCAGGTCCAGCAGTTTTCTAAAAAAGGTGCCCAGGTATGCCATTTTTATGCCTGGCACCAGCTGTTGGGGTGCTGGGCAAAACTCCCTGGCCAATAGGAAAAATGTCCCCAGGGACAATCCTAGCAACTTTGACATCATTTCCTTGGGGGGATTTGACCCTAAACAATCCTACAATGCCCTGCTCTGCCAAAATCCAACATGGCAGAATCTTTCCTCCCCTGGTCAGAGCTCTGGGAACACCCCTGAGGTGTGGCTAAGGAAATGAGAAACTGTCTCTGCAAACCAGTTCTGGAACAAGTTTTCGCCCCACTGGGATTGATGCCACTCTGGCTACTTGGATAATGGCTGGGCCAGGCCGAGATGTGAGCTACATCTGCCTGTGCCTTTAAAGCTTGTGCATTTAGTGGGCACATGCCATAGGCAATTCTTTCATTAGTAGGACACATCTCCTACCAGCCAAGGCCCTTTTGTTCCCTTTCCTGGGAGCCATTCAACCTCCTAGCAGGCTGCCAGGTGACAGTTGCGGATTAACTTTGAAAAGGCTGCTAGCGGGTTGAGGCAGGAAAACGGCAACTTTCTAAATGTAAAAAGAACAACTGGTGGACAGAATGCCGAACAATGTCAAACATTCACGCCAGTACAGAGTTCTGGTATGCCCAGACGTGGGTCCTGTGCTCACTCCACCACTGGATTCAAGCTAGACTGGCTGATGAGGGGTGATCCCCTGAAACCAGTCCCAGGAGGCTTGTTTCTGGTCCAGATAGGACCTTGCTTGACAGCATAGGCTGGACTGTTCCCATGATGAACAGGGTCAAGATTGATTTGCATATGGCTGGGTCCAAACTGGAATGGCATGAGGGGCAAATAAACAGTGGATTTAGGCCCAGATCTCTGTACAGGGGTGAATGTTTGGCATTGTTCAGCATTCTGTCCATCAGTTGTTCTTTTTGCATTGCATTTTACATTTGTCACCCCGAGTGGGACGGGTATGCTCAGACGTATGTCCCATGCTCTCCATGCCACTGGAGTCAAGCTAGCCTGGCTAATGAGGGGTGATGACCCGAAACCAGTCCTAAGAGGCTTGTTTCTGGTCCAGAGAGGACCTGGCCTGGCAGTTCGGCCTTGACTGTTCTCATGGGAAGCAGGGTCAAGACTGATTTGCATATGGCTGTGTTAAAACTACAATGGCAGATCTCTGTACTGGGGTGAATCATTGACATTGTTCAGCATTCTTTCCATCAGTTGTTCCTTTTGCATTTGTCACCTCGAGCGGGAAGGGTATGCCCAAACATTGGTCCCGTACTCTCCATGCCACTAGAGTCAAGTTAGCCTGGCTGATATGGGGTGATACCCCAAAACCTCTTAGATGCTTGTATCCGGTCCAGGAAGGACCTGGCTGGCAGTTCGAGCTGGACTGTTCCCATGGAAAGCAGGGTCAAGACTGATATGCATATGGCTGGGTATAAACTGGAATGACATGGGGAGTACAAAAAGATGAATTAAACCCAGATCTTTGTGACTACGGGGGTGAATGCTTGCATTACAGCATTCAGTCCATCATTTGTTCCTTTAACTTTCTAAAAAAATCATTTTTAAAATAGTAATTTAAAATCTGACTTGACAAGTAGATTGGATTTTAAAATACTATTAATCTGAGTCCTTGAACCGTGGTCCTAGCTATTCACAAAATGAAGTTATGTATTATATGGTGTTATATTGTAACCCAGTGTTTTTCTATGAGAGAGCCTGCCCTGCCGCAGTGAAAAACAATGTTTGCAATTTTTCACTGCCAGTGCAAGTAAAACTTAAGTCCACACATTCTACTTTTTATAACCACACACCCTGCCCTACAAGCATTTAGGGCCTAGCTTATGATTGACTTATAACTGTTAAAAAGGCAGATTTAGACCTTTCAAAAGGTTTATTTTGCCAGGTCGAATTTGCAATTTGAAGGTGCATACTCAGGTGGCAGGGACAGGCCTGAAGACATGTTTGGATTGCCAATTTAGTGGTGCACAATAGGTGCTGCAGTCCACCAGAGACATTTTAACTAACAAGCCATAAGTACACTGGATAGCATATACTAAGGACGTATAGGTAGGTTAAATGTGTCAATTAAAGTTTTTAATAGGGGTGGGCAGAGCTCGCAGAGTTGCACCATGCCAGGGGTCTCCAACCTTATCTGAACAGAGAATTACTTATGTTCAACGTAACGCATTGTTGCATAACAACTCAGTGGAATTCCGCAGAGTTCTGTGAGCAAGAGAAGTTGATCTACTCGCCCATCGCCCACCCCTAAAATTTCTATTTCAACTAGGATTCCACTGCATGGGCCATAGGCAGCACTGGTTTGGTTGTGGAGCCGGCTCTTAGGGTCTACTGGGCACACAGTGACTGTACCGAGGTCTGTAGGATACACGCAGCTGCTGCGCTGACAGTCAAGTCTTCTCTCCCCTGCCATTCTTCTCTCTCTCTCCAACACGCGCAGAGCCCGTGCTGCAGTTCTCCCAGATGAGACCCTCAGTTTGTGTATTTGAATATATCGGTACCATGCAGTGCTTCCTACCGTCTGTGCCAGGGCCCCTCAAACACATTCACTTAATATAGTTCTACTTGACAAACTCAGCACATTTTCCAAGTGGCTATGTGATCCTGCTCACCCCCTTGACTCTTGAGGCTACTGAATCTTTATTACTTTCCAAATTATCAGATGACTCAGTGCAATCATTGCACCTCACTTGCTGGTTCTCTGGATGCACCTTGTTATCAGATTTCACATGGAAAGCTTTGTTATCATCCTCTGTGTCTTGATCACCATTCTTTACATCACTAATAAACCCCGATCCTGCATACTTGGCTACCCTCTTCACATTCCATACTTTCCTATCCTGAGTAACCACTAAATTTGTATACATTTCAAGCACCTTCATAGCTTTGCCAAATTTGGAAAGACCTTTGTTGATGATTCCCAGTTTTAGAATCCTCATCTAATCTTCAATCTTGATTGCATGGGCTTTCACTTTCCACATAGCATCATACCATTCTTTGGATGTATACAGCTTGCTTATCACTCTCTGTGCTACATCCTTCACATCACACTTCTCTTCAACTGTTGCCCACTTTTCTTTGAACCGTCTGAGACATAAACTGAAAGCAGGTTCCCACCCTCTTAACAATTTGAAAGGACTGACGTGAGTGCTAGTGTAATGCGATACATTCACAACCTTTCCCTCAGAGCATTTTTCCAACCACCACCTTGTTTGTGTGTCTCTATGACATAACCTTTCAATACACGGTTGAACCTCTCCACTTGACCATTCTCATGTGGTTCATACAATGCTGTAGTTACATGTTTGACTTTACAGTGCCTGAGAAAAGATTCCATTACTGCAAATGTTAATAGTACATCATTGTCTTTCACCAAAACAGATGGACACCTTCCCTGATAAACACTTCCTTGAAGAACTCAATCACTATATTAGTAGTCTGCAACACAAATGTAACCTCTGGCCACTTAAAATGAAAGTCAATGAAGACTAATGCAAACCGAGTTTCCATGGGAAGAATTTTGAATGGACCAGAATTATCAAAAATCACCTTTTGCCAGAGATGCTCTGGCCACTCAACATATTTCAACTGAGCTTTCAACATGTTCTCACTGCCAGCACACACTTTACATTCCTTGACCGTCCTGTCCACCATCCTGTCCATACCAAGCCACCTAAAGTAAGTACTCACCTTTCACTGCATCACAGACATCCCTGGGTGTTCTTTATGAGCCAACTTGAGAATTACTTCCTGTACCCCTCTAGGAGGAACACATTTCCCTTTTTTAAGAAACAGATTTCCCTCTATTTACAACTCATCTGCTACTTTGTACATAGATAGCCATTCCGCCAGGGGCGACTCCTCCCTTGTACCGGAGGAGCATCGCCCCACTTACAATCCCCACAAAACCCCATGAAAAATAAAATGGTAATTTATTTCTATTTTATTTTTCATCCCCGTCCTGAGCCGAGTGTCAGGATGGGGGCAGGGTTGATAGTGAGCAAGCCCACCCCCCTCCCATGTAGATGCCAGCCCCTATTGCATTCTGGCATGACTTCTCTCTGCTTGGGCCACCCTTCCAAGACACAGTTTTTGTAACTTGCCACACTTTATCAGTTCTCTCACACTCTTTCCAAGTTTCTTCTGAAATGTGCTCAAACTCGTTTGTCACTATGGTCCTGATTTAGATCTTGGCGGACGGGTTACTCAGACACAACAGTGATGGACATCCAGTCTGCCGAAATATAAATCCCATTATATCCTATAAAATGTATATTTTGGCGGAGGGGTATTCATCACCGTTGTGACAGAGTAACCTGTCCGTCAAGATTTAAATCAGGCACTATATCTTTTATAGTGGCAGTCATCTTACATTCACATGTGACACTTTCGTCTACACACTTCTGGCATGGTAAGCGGGACAAAAAGTCAGCTCTCCCATTTCTTTTTCTTGGTACAAATTCTGTTCTGAGGGTATATTCTTGTAATCTTGAGGGGAGTCTGTCAATACGTTCTGTGGAGTACCATTCTCCCCCAGGGCACAGTGTGTTGACTAACAGTTTATGATCCATCCTCGGTACAAATTTGCTGCTCCATACAGAGTTTCTAAAATGTTCTATAGCCCAAACGCATGCTACTCGTTCTCTTTCAATCAAAGCATACCTGCATTCAGTTTTACTCGAAGCTTGAGACGCAAACGCAACATTCTACTCTTCCTTGCCACTCATTTGAGATAACACATCAACGACTCCATACATAATCGCATCTACAGTGATCACATATTCCTTCTTCATACAGAATGGTTTTAATGTAGGGGCTTTCACAATCTCTTATTTTATATTCTCAAATGCCAACTGCTGTTTGTCTGACTATACATATGTAACATTTTGTCTCAATAACTCTCTTAACGGTTCCCTCTTGGTGGCAACGTTTTCAAAGAACTTGCTATAATATTCACATATGCCAACAAAAGAAAGCAACTGTTTTTTGTTCTCAGGTACCAGTGCATTAGTAACAGATGCAACATTAGATTTTCTTGGTACTACTCCATCACCAGACAGAGTGTGGCCAAGATATCCAACAGATTTTTGAACATTTTACATTTGAGTCCTTTGAGAGCCAAGCCATGTTTTTCCAATCTATTGCACACTTCAGTAATATGGTGTAGGTGTTCCTCCTTAGTCTTAGAAAATATCAAAATATCATCCTGGAAGGATTTTATATACTTATCGATATCTCTAAATATCTGAACATTGCTCCATGAAAAACAGAAGCTGCAGAAGCCAGACCAAACGGAATTCTGGTGCATTGTGGTGTGATAAATGCTGTTAATTGTTTAGACTAATCAGATTATTCAATTTAATGGTATGTTGACCTGAGCTCTAGGGCAGAAAAAATGTTTGCACCCTCCAACATAGACCCTACTTAATTGATGTTGGGTAATGGGTGGCAATCCACCAACATGTGAGAATTCCAAGCCCTCAAGTCAACACACGCCCTCAATTTATGATTAGGGGTGGGCGGAATTTGCGTAGTCACGCTACGCAAAGCTCCGTAAAACGGTAAAAAATCGCCACGAGCACGCAGAAATTTCGGGAACAAGCAGAATTGCTTGTTCATGATGCTTTTTTCCTGTTTGCAAACGCTGTTTGCGTGCTCGGTGGGGAAATATCTCGCGAACACTCATTTTGAGAACGCGAACAAGCAAAATATTCAGCGGACCGCAGAATTTTGGGCAATTCCGCGTTCTCCGCGTTACGCAAAATTACCCAAATTCCGCAAGCGGAATGGAATTTACCGCCCAGGCCTATTTATGATCAGCTTTGTGAGTTAAAACAATAGGAGGAACCCATTCAGCAGACTCAATTTTTTCAGGTATATCATCTTTGACCAACTCATCCAGCATCTCCTTTAGCTCTTCTCTAACATTGATGGGCACACCCCTCAGAATCTGCTACACAGGTACAGCATTACCTTTAACCTTGATTTTGTTCACAAAATCTTTTAGTTTTCCCAATTTCTCAGTGAAAACTTCTGGAAAACACACTTTAACCCTTTTCTCACCATTGCTCTCATCAATAAGCAGTGCTTGCTCCATATTTCCTTCATCACACAGTAACAATGGTTCTTTGCACCGGGATTTAATATTATCCCCAACTTCCACTGATCCCTCCAGCCTAGCACATTCACACCTTTCACCACCATATATAGCTTAGAGATTGCTACTGCCTTTAAATTCTATCTTTACACACACATATCCATCCATGTCAATAGTTGAACCATCACACGTTCTGTGCCCCAAATTCCTTCAAATCTTTCCCTGAAATAATTCCTGGTGATTATAGTCCAGGGAGAACCTGAATCCACCACAAGATCCAGTTCCACCCCAGCAATGCGAACCACGCATCTAGGTAGATTTTTCACCGTTTGTTCAGTCAAATTCTGCCTACCCTCTTGTATGGCTAACACAATTTATTTACTACTGTCAACAATTTTACCACACTCACACAGTGGCTTAGATTCAATCATATCCATGGTACACAACACTTTGCCTAGAGTCAGAATAGAACTTTTTCAAAGACCTTTGCAAACTTGCAAAATGTTCACACTACAGCACTTCTTGCACTCCTTGTTGACAGCAGGACACCAAGCATGCAAAGCAATATGTGCTCTAATGCCACATCTAAAGCATGTGCCACCCTTCTCTGGTTTTTCTGATCTCCTCCCAACAAAACAATTGTTTGGCCTTGACCGACTAACATTAAATCAATCTGCACGATGTTCATCAAATCATTTAACTACACACGCATCCTCAGCAGACTCCACATGTGTGTTGGCGCTTTTCACAGTTGACATATATTTTTCAGATTGCTTTAATTCTTTTTCTGTAGAAATAGCATCTTCTAACTTAGGATCACCCATAACTGCTTTTGGGTTTGCTTGTTTCTCACATGAACTATAATTTGTTCCCTAATTGTTTCGTCTGTCATGGGACCAAATTGAAAGCCCTTAAAACTGTCAAAAATTAATTGAACGACTCTCCCTCCATTTGCGCTCTTCTGTGGAACTTGAACCTATTCAAAGCGAACTAGTGGTGGGTTTAAATCTTAACTGCATCCTCAGAAGCACTTTTTTATATACAACCTTTTCTCCTTGGCCCTCTGAAGACATAACTGGGAGAAAGTCCTAAACACAAATTGCCTGTACAAACCCAGACAATGCAATAAAATATTTTTCCTCTGCTCGATCCCCATGCTTTTGCCATCAATAGTTTTCATGTACTTAATGAAATCCTCCTTCCGCCTCATCCATGGGACAGGAGGCTCTCCTTTGTTTTGTAAAAACGTAGCTGGTGGGTCAAATTGTATAGTGTCAATTACCAGCTAATAACAGATTACAAAAGGAAACTTGTACCAGAGCTTGCTTCAGTCAAAGTATGTTAGTGCACCCTTAGATGATGTAAAAATAAACATCATAAATTACTGACCATACAGAACTGAGTCACGCAGAAGAGCTCCTTACATCTGTGGCATTGGACTGACTTGCAGTGCAATTTCCTTAAGACAAATATGGCCACCACGCATAGGGACATATGTACAAGCCCCTATCGCCACCAGAACGTCACATTTAGTAACGTTGTGGTGGCGATACAGGCTTTTCCTTATTTACAAGGCAGCGTTAAGCCACTTAATGTAGCTTAATGCTCCTTGTACATAAGGGGAGGGCATTTCACACATGCTTACATGTGAGAAGAAGAGGTATTTACAAACAAGGAGGCTGATTAAGAAAGAAGAGAAACACCTCAGCTTTCAAAAGAGCTGGACAAAGCGGAACTGATGGAAAATATGGAAACCACTGTAGAAATAGTAAAAGGCGCTTGCGACAGAGATGTCCAAATTAGAACATCAAAATAGGCAGAACTTGACTTTGTATGCCACCACAACAATCTGAGTAGGTCCAAAAACGCAGTTATTTCTCCTACTAAGAAAATTCAGAAAATAAGAAATTGTCGATTTCGTAGGTGTTTGTCTACGATTAGCAAACCTTTTTTAGGTTCTCAGAGTCACATTGGCTACAGAAAAAAATGTCCAAACATCAATGTTTTTCACACTTGCCACAAACCTAATTCTGCTTATGTTCACTGGTGAACAATCTACGGTTTTACAGCTATGGTTAAAATGCACCTTAAATTATTTTGCTTTTCTCCAGGTGGAAGAAAAAAGTACTCTTCATAAGAGCACAATTTAGACCTTCAACATCCAATCCTCCTGACAGGTTTCTCCACCAACACCACTACTGGCACCTCACTCTGCACCAGTTTTTAGGTACCAATGTCCTGTGCATTGTACAACTGCAGCTTGGAGACCCAAGTGTCCTCACTAGAACTGGGCTTTACAACCAGGAAAGCACTAAAAGGGAAAACGAATGATAAAAGGGGAAAGCAATCAACCGCGGTGTCTTGCGTGGAGCTGTGTCTTTAATCCACAAAATGTACTAAACATAGTCATGCGCATTAGTTAGAGTTCTGAGATAAACAAGCACAAACAAATACCGCTTGCAGGAAGGAGGTGGCAATGTGGCAGGAGATGTTAGAACATAACTCAGCACTGTGCTTTAAAAATAGGAATTTGACAGGTGCGGACTACTTTTTTTTCCCCCTTGTTATAGCGCTGTTTTGCAAGCAGCTTTTACCTGGTAGTAAAGCAAACAGCAAAAAATGCGTGAACAAACGCAGTTCGGCCTCAAGTCTGAAAAGGCGCAAAGTGTTCAAAACAGGGAGCAATGGACGGGTGGAAGGGACGACACCAGCCGCAAATTTGTTTTATTTATTTAATTGTTTACTTACCTCCAATTATCCATATTCCGGTTTTTAGTACCCCCAACCCTGCCCCTCCCCCGCCCCGCCTTTCCACCCCACGGAACACCCTCCACGGGCCGCGGCTGGATGACACAGATGGTGGGTGGCGGTGGGTAGGACGACAGTAGGGACGACAACACAGACGTGCATCGAGCAATGACACAAGCATGAAGCAATGCAATTAACCAAAAAAGAGTTCTCCAAATAACAGTTACACTGTCTAAGTGTAATGAAACTGTACTTGGTCGTTGCTGCACTTGAAAAAATACGGAAGTGACTTTTGCTGCCTAAACCAATTACGCAGCAGCAAAGAAGACCAACACAGCGCTGAACAAATAGTAAGCAGCAGGCGGGAGCTACCTCGTTTACTGAATACTACAGGTCTTGCCGACAGCGCATGCGCACTGCCTAGGCTCAACCTAAAAACCAGTGTGGGGTCTGACGATGTCCATAAAGAATAGATCCCATGATAGAAAATGGACTCTCTCTCACTTGTATCCTTCAGATCAATACCTATTTTAGTCTAGTCCATGAGGGATATAATTCTAGAGGGAAACTATCAAATATTAGACTTCGAATTCCACAAACTTAAAAGAAAAAAACTGAACAAGATATACTTTAAAACTTTCTTCTTAATATGAAATCTTATCAAAATGTTTTACTGAAAAAGATAAAACCTAGGCCGTCTTGTTTTCTTAAAAGACAACTCCAGGATGATTATCATTTGTCTGACCTTTAGTTAGAGTTTATAAATCATGCCTTTTTTGCATATTGCCAATTTGGAAACGTTGCATCAAACACTGATGCCGCAAGTTTAGATTTAGCTTTGCCATATTCATGACTTTCAATTCCTGTCTTTAACGAGGCAACGTTGTTTTCCGTATTCATGTCTCCTCATTGTACCTGTTCTGTAACACAAACGATTGAGCATATTGTTCTCCAGCAGAATAAACAGCAGCAACATTGATCTGTAACTACTGCCGGCATAAAAGAGCTCACAAAAGCAGTCCTTTCAACACTGTGCGGTCTGTAACAAAACTATTGTTCCATATTCAACGGATCTCCCGGCATGTTGCAAAGAGTCTGTGAGCGTTACAATATTAGGGCTCGTTTTAACAGAAGATGAATCTACTTCGTTATTTATTATTTTATTAATATTTTATTTTTATTTTATAATATTTGGATTATTCCTATAGTGGGTGGAAACCTAAATTTGAAGGAGAGCGGAGTATTTTCTAAATAAAACCCAAAGTTACAATGTTGGTGAGTGCTCGTTACAGGGATATATTTTGACATCTAAAAAGGGATTTGGATAAATATTTCGGGTAGAAGAAACATACAGATTAATACAAATAACAGGGAATAGAGAGAAAGGGAAGGGATGCTCGGATTGAGAAAGATGTTAGAGTGGGAATACCATTTTGAACTGAGTTGTCTGGAGAAAAGGAAGGCTTTTAGGGTCCTACATACAAAGGATTTTAGCATTCCCAAGCTCTTTGAATCTGTAAATCAGAGGGCTTGCGAACTCCAAAACCGTTTTTCCTATGTACTAAATGTAAATAGCAATTTGGAAAATTGTTTTCAAATCTCCAATTGTGTTTAGAAATGGATACTGATTCGATGTTTAGAAGGGGCGTGTTGCAGATGTCCCTTCCAAAGACCGAATCAGTATGTTATTTATCAATGTTTTGCAACTGACAACCAACATCCGGTTACAAAACATTGATATTTTATTGACACCTAAAAGGAGGTGGTAACCTATTAGCAAAAAGGAAGCGGTCCTAAACACCCCTTCCCCTTTGTGAGTGTAAAAAAAGTTAATTTAAGAGGAGGCAGATATCCACAGGACCACTGCAACCTCTTAAAAAACAAACAAAACACTTTTATTCTTAAAACAGTCCAGTTTCCTTTAAGGCAAAGGGGTGTTTTTAAAAATAAAGTTGGCTTTATTTATTACGAAAGCAATCACAGACATTGTGGTCTACTGGCCCGAGCACGTCACCATCCCTTTGATGTGTCGGTTCATTCCTGGAAGGTGAGGTGATGCGTTCGTTTCCGGACGCATGACCTCGGTTCCCTACTGCGATGCAGTGTCGATGAAGAATCAGCGTCGAGGGATGATGCGTTGAAAATCCAGACATACGACGTCATTTGAACAAAGACAATGCAGGACCTGTGTCAATTTTCCAGCCACGAAGCAGGTGCTGCATCGAAGTTGGAGCAGGTGTCATGGATGTTGGTGACACGATGCTCAGGACTCAAGCTGATGTGATTTTTCTGGCGCGCTGCGCTGGCAAGATAGGGCCTGGGGTGAATGCCGTGGTCGATGCATTGATTGGGAACCATTTTGGTGCTGGCAGCGGCAATGCTTTTATCTTGTGCAGTGATGCATCAAGAAAACAGGTGCTGATAGTCGATGCATGGATTTTCTCTTTAGATGCCCCGGCCAAACTTCTAAGGGAACAGGAACTAGTGTTGGCACCACTTGGCAAGTCAGGACTTTTAGCAGAAGATCCCAGGCATGGGGAGGTGAAGTCTTTGTTGGCCCTGACACTACTCAACAGGATGCAAGCATGCACAAGCTCTTGGAGAACCTCAGAAGCAGGATGTAGAAATCAAAGTCCAGTCCTTTCACTCCCAGGACAGAAACAGCAGGCAGCAGGCCAGCACAACAAAGCAACAGGCAGAGTGGAGATGTCTCCTACAGCATCCAGATCTTGCAAAATGTCCTCAGTCTAGAGGTGTTCTGATTTTGGGGTGTCAGAGGTCCAATTGTCATACCCCTTTCTGCCTTTGAAGTAGGAAAACTTCAAAGAAAGGCATTGTAGTGCACCAGACCTGACTTTCCCTGACAAAGCTTCAGACACACTACAGTGGATTGGAGACAGCAAAGCCCTATTCAGGTGTCAGTAAAAACTCCTCCCACCACTCTACCTCAGGAATGCCCATCAATCTGGTGATGGGCCATCAGTATATGCAAGGCACACCTCAGCTCCCTTTGTTTGACTATCTAGAGTGAAAGCACAAGTGTCCAACTGTCAGCCAACCCAGACGTGTATCCTACAGACAGGCAGAGGCACGGAATGGTTAAACAAGAAAATGCCCACTTTCGAAAAGTGGTATTTTCAAACATGCAACTTAAAAACCAACTTCACCAAAATATGTATTTTTAAATTGTGAGTTCAGAAACTCCAAACTCCAAATCTCTATCCGCTCCCAATGGTAAATTACACTCAAAAGAAATTTCACGGCAATTACTGTGTTAACCTATTGGAGGGATAGTCCTTACAATGGTGAAAAACGAAATGAGAAGTATTTCAATATCAGGACATGTAAAACACACCAGTACATGTCCCAGCTATTAAATACACTGCACCCTGTCCATGGGGCTGCTTTGGGCCTACCTTAGGTGTGACTTACATGTAGTAAAATGGAAGGTTTGGGTCTGGCAAGTGGGTCCACTTACAAGGTCGAAATGGCAGTTTAAAAGTGCAGAAACAGACTCTGCAGTGGCAGGTCTGCGATATGTGTTCAGGGCTACTCATGTGGGTGGCACAATCAGTGGTGCAGGCCCACTAGTAGCATTTGATTTACCGGCCATGGGCATCTTGGTACACTTTACTAGGGACAAGTAAATGAAATGTGCCAATCAAGGCTAAACCAATCACCAATACATTTTACATAGGGAGCCCTTGCACTTTAGCACTGGTCAGCAGTGGTATAATGCCCAGAGTCCTAAAACCAGCAAAAACAGGTCAGGAGAAATAGAAGGAAGAAGGGGAAAGCTTGGGGATAACCCTGAAAAAAAGGCCAGGTCCAACACTCATTTATTTGACACAGCTAAAAAGCATTGGCAAACGCATTAGGTCTGGCTTGCTTTAGGCGTAGGTTTATTGTTGTGTCATGTCTGGTTGTTGTTACAGAAAACTCCTAAATGCACCAGAATATTGGTTAGGTTGGTCGCTGTGCAAAGCGCGTAATTCTGGTTCACTTGTTCACATGTTTAAAATAGGATTCTAAGTTATAACTCTTTGGCTATGCCTGGTATAGATATCCCTCACTAATTAAAGTCCACTTAAAGCACAGCTGCATATGTACAATACTGTGAGGATTCCCTATGAACTGGCACTGCAGGGAATGGTGCCTGCATATTGTCTGTAGGTTCCAGAATATTGTCTGTAGGTTCATCAAAGGCCCATTAATCTGTGCACGTCTTTTCAACTCCTCCATACATGCACATAGGGTCAGGAACATAGGTTCAAACACTCCCACTACATACTGATGGTGGGAAAGTACATCTGTTATTATGGTTTGGTCTGAAGAACCTGGGGTGGTTTTAGTCTCTCTGGCTTCTAGAGTGATGTTTCAATCTGGAGAATCACTCTTGGATATACAATCTGATGCTGCGTCTTCGGTGTAACATCAAAGTTGGGTGTCAAGTTTTAGGGTGGTCACAGTCTACTGCCCATTCCATATGGGGATGTCAACGTCTGTCACCCTGAGTTTGCAGTGCTATCATCTTTTGTACTATAAATGAAATGCATCTTTTAGAGAAATAACATATTTTTATTTTTATCTTATTTTTTCTAGACCACTTGTTACATCATTTCACATTGGATCTTCTAAAGGATCATATCTGGCTCAGTCAATCATTTGAATTTTCTAACTCGACCAGCTCTACCACTTGTGAAGTACGAATACCAGGGGAAAGCTGCATGCAGAAGGTTTAACACACAATGCAGGTTATGAAACCTGTTTAGCATAATTAATGCTAATAAATTAGGGGTGGGCGGAATTTGCGAAATTAACTTTCGCAAATTATCGCGAAAATGTTTAAAATTATCGCAAACAAGCGGAAATATCGCGAAGATGCAGAAGTTTTTTTCCGGCATGTTCGCGAGATTTTCTGCATGGTTGCGGGTCGCCAACTTACCCAAGTGCTTGCTTGCGGGCGCGGCCATCTTGTTTTGAGTTGTCTCGCGGTGCATGATCGCGAGAAGAAAGACGTGATCGCGCGATGCATGACGTCACTGCGGGCGCGAACTGTCGCGATACAGCGCAAATGGCTAAAAACTATACAACATCTCATGGAGAACGCGACCGGATCAAGAAAACTTGTCGGCAAAAGCAGGGATTCAGGTAAGGCGATCGCGCGCGCGAGAGAATGTATTATTTTACAGCGCGAGCAAGAAACAAATTATCGCCAAGCTGCGGAAAACGGAATTTTTGACATTTTCGCGCTCTCCGCGGAACGCGAAAATGTCAAATTATCGCAATTTCCGCGAACGGAACGAAATTTTCGCCCAGGCCTATAATCAATAAACAGGAACAAATTCCTGTTTGCTCTAAACTGGAACCCCAGGTAACTATTTAATGCATGGTCAGTTTCTTGGTGCACACAACCTTGACTGCAGTGCACAGAGACCTCACACTTTCACACACAGAGTAAAAAAATGAACGGGAGCATTGGTCAGCACCAGAGTGAACAAGAAGGCATCTAGGAGGGACTCCCAAAAGGGTGGTCAGGGTTCCCACCAGAATGAGGGAGAGATAAAAATACAGAGTTCTCTAAATGCCCCCAAAATTACTCACACAGGAAAAAGTGTGGTTCTCATTCCCAACCTGGACCCCAGAAGAAAAACTACACTGACAAAGGTCAGCAGACCAAGCCCATCAAGTGTTATGAGTTCTATGAGTTTGGACACTACAATGGGGATACTAAGTGTACAAAAAGAGTACCATCATCCACAGGAGGAAACAATGCAGGGGTGTCTCATCTAGTGCTGGGGAAGGAGTTAGTCCTTGTTAATGGGGGAAGTTTAGTGGTGTTACTCTAGTGTCCATTGGTGACAGTGAGATGGTTCCTAAGATTAATGTGCCCTCAAATACCACTAAGTATAGTCAATGGGCACCATCAATGGGCAAGGTGTTGAGACACTGGGGGATACAGGTGCCAGCATGACCATAGTAAGGAGCCAGCTGGTGTCCCCAGAGCAGATAATTCCAAATGCATTCCACCAAGTTGTGGTAGCTGACAACAGAGAGGGTTCAGTGGTCCTTGTTCCCTTTGGGGGTAGGTTTCAGGTCTTCTGAAGGTTGCTATGGTCCCTGCCATGCCTATGGACTGTTTATTGGGTAATGAACTTGAACATACTATATGGAAGGACATGGAGTTCAAAGCTAATCCAGAGATATTGGTGTTGCCTGATTGGATCTGTGCAATGAGACTGTCCATGGCTGCCCAGGGTGGGAGTCAAAAAGGGCTGAAGCCTGTATCAATGGCCCAGGCAGCTGCTAAAAGGGGAAAGGCAGAGGGCATGGTAAACCAATGTCTTCCGAGTGAGGTGGTTGGGGAACCTGAGGTGTCTGCCCTGGAAACCACTGAGGAGGGCACTGCGTCCCTTTGTGACCTGCCTATACTTGCTGGATGGGATATAGAAGGTAAGAAGGTAAATCCACCAAGGAGACGTTCTGTAGGGCACAGGGAGAGTGTCCAACCCTTGAGGGCATGAGGAAACAGGCTGAAGCCCAAGCAGCAGATGATGTCCCTGGGAGTTATCACATTTACTGGGAGGATAACCCCTTTTACAGTGAGTCTAAGGCTCCTGTGCGTGGGCCCTGTTAGTCTCCCAATGCTACAGGGCCTTCCTACTGGAGCTGGCTCATGAAATTCCCCTGGCCAGTGGGAAGACAGGTCAAAGGCTGAAAGCTCCCCACCCCCTTAATCTATTGCCTATCGTTGGCACACCCTTTGAGCGGATGGGCAACAAGATTGTTGGGCCTATGGATCCGCAGACTGCATCAGGCAACAGGTTTATCCTGGCTCTGGTGGGTCATGCCACTAGGTACCCAGATGTGATCCCTCTGAGGACCATGACTGCATCTGCAGTGGCAAAGGCCCTGATGGAGATTTCTACCCGAGTGGGTTTCTCCATGGAAGCTGTGTCTGACAGGGGCAAAAACGCCATGTCAGCATACATGCAGTCAATGTGGAAGGAGTGTGGGTAACCCTACTGGTTCTCCACCCCTTAACATCTACAAACAATTGAGCTTCTTGAAAGATTCAACGAGACCCTGAAAGGCATAGTTAGAGGCCTTTCTGAGGCCATGAGGAATAAGTGGGACATCCTCTTACCATGCCATACAGGGAGGTACCACAGATGGGAGTGGCTTCAGCGCCTTTGAGCTTCTGTATGGGCACCCAGTTAGAGGAACTCCAAGTTTGGTGAAGGAAGGGTGTGAGCAAGCTCCCAGGAAGGTTCCCCAGGATGTAGTGAGCTACATGCTGGCCTTCAGAAGCCAAATGGCTAAGTAATGGGAACAATCTTCAGACAACTAAAAGCAAGTCAAGCTGCGATGAAAGAGTGGTATGACGAAAATTCTACAAATATGAAACTGCAGCTTGGGCAGAAAGTGTGAATGATGGAGCCTGTGGAACTCAGAGCCATGAACCCAGGGCCCTGCAGGACCGTTGAACTGGGCCCTACGAGGTAATTGAGAAGAAGGGTAAGGACTGCAACAGGGGCTTCATATCATTCAACCCAGATCTGTGACTGGGGGTGAGTGTCTGAAAAGTTTCAGTGTTCCGTCCATCATCTCCTTGTGTTTGCTTCATATCATTCGCCTCAAACCCTACTTTGAGAGTTCTGAGATCACCATACTGTTTGTGACAGGTGGAGAAGAGAAGAAAGAGAGTGAACCTCTCCCTCACCTCTTCTGCTCTAAGGAGAAAGATGGATCTGTGGAAGGAGTAATCCTTTCTCTCACTCTAACTCCTGAACAGCAGAGGGACTGCCACCAAGTAATGGGACAGTACTTCTCAATTTTCTCCCTTATTCCTGGGACTACCCACCTGTGTACCCATGATGTGGACCCAGGGACAACCTTCCTGCTATCACTAATAAAATTCCCTAGTGTCATGAATTTGAATATGTATGTGGCAAACGAATAAATACCTCATATCACGCAATTCTCTCCCTAGCTATCTAAAAGGACCCACTGCGTAATTTCTGGGTTAAAGTTTCTCTCTATCAATGCGTGAACCTTAGAAAATAAAAGAACAGTAAAGAGATATGTCACCATCCACACTTTCTTTCCTAGCACCGACATTCAGTTTGACTCAATGCACAAAACATTCTCATGCATACCATAAAAAACATAAGCATATGTATTGATTAGATACTTTCTCCAAGAACAGTAATACGAGTATCTGATTAACTTCAGAGATCCATTTTGAGTGATCAATAATTCTGTGAAAAGGATCTTGGAATTGATCATATGCAAAAGTCAAATGTCGTTGGACAGATTTGACCAAAGCACGCCACTGTTGATTGTTTTTAGAGCAAAGCAATCGGTTAATTCGAGCAAATAATGACAACCCTCCTATGCAACACCCTTGTCTATTTCAGTGTTAGATTCACAATGAAAGCAATAAGTTTGAATGTACCAAAGAGATAAAGGAATTTTCTCTCCACTAATAGCACATTTAGCACTCTAAAAATGCTCAAAGGTTCAGAAGAAAAGGAACAAAACCAAGCAGCGTCCTTCTAGGCTCTGAACATAGTATTAAACATAATGGTGTTTTGCTTCTCCAGCCTCTCAAGAGAAAGCAGCCCTTTGTCCATCAGGCAATAAAGCAGACCTAAAGAAAGTCCAAGAGCACACAGCTCTACCAGGAGGGATGAAACAAGGAAAAAGACTACTAGCCTCAAGATGCTGCCTACAACTTCCCTAACTGGGTACCAGTAGATACGGCAGCAAAGTCGTTCAAAAAGTACACCGCCCCTCAAGCACCAGCAGCAAGCAGGGCGCATCTCCCAGGATCCAAGCGTGCAGGACAGCAAGGAACCACTCTCATCAACAGCGCCTCCATCCCCCGCTCGTTCAGTAGCATAGAAGGAAATGAAAGAAATTACACATGGCAGCTGCCATGCAAAAGGCCTTTTTCATCCCAGAATTTCTCCTCTCAGCTGAGCAGTATTTGTATCCCTTGAAACCATGGGTACGATAGTTCAGACATCATTTGAATGAACATAATGTAATTATACTACAGATATTCATCTAATAGTCTTATATCTAACTTACAATCCACACTAGAGGACATCTAGATATATTCTACTAAATTCCTAAGTATGAAGGAGCTTAAGAAGTCTACACCCTGACAGAATGCCATCTTCCCAAGTGCCCTTTTAGAATCAGGTATGGAGGGATGAGCAAGGTGAAAAGCCCTTACTGCCTGAGGTGAGTGGACATTGGTACAAAGTAATCTGAGACAAAATCCTAACTTTACAACTTGTGATATTCACAAGTCATAACCTTACTAATCCAAAATGCCCTTTGTGAATACCGAAAGTCGTAAAGTTAGGATTTTGTCTCAGTTAAACTTAAACCTTAAGCCCAAAACTTAAGTTTCACTGAGACATGATCCTAACTTTACGACTTTCGGTATTCACAAAGGGCATTTTGGATTAGTAAGGTTAGGATTCTGAACTTTACTGCTCCTAAATGCACTTTGTGAATACCGAAAGTCGTAAAGTTAGGATTTTGTCTCAGATTGCTTTTGTGAATTAGGCCCATAATCTTTAGGTATTGATAGGGCTAAAGGTGGAACCTTCCATTCAGTTTCTTCCGTCTTGTCAGTCTTATCGGGGATAGACTCAGATGGCAATTTGTGGCTATCTGCCAGCACTAACACCTCTACTTTTTTCACATTACCACTATAGGCCAGACTCTTTGGCTTAGTGGGACACTCTCAAATGAAGTGGGCTTTCTTCCCACAATACATACACTGTCCATGCATTCTGCAGGCATCTTTTTCCTCTCTACGTAGAGGAGAATGAACCGCACCTATCTCCATGGGCTTGACACTTAGGTCACTGTTCGTTGGTGGTCATCGGAAATTTCTGTCAAAACGTCCAAATGTTCTTTCCCCTTTCTGTTAGTCAGATACTCTGTCTGCCAACCGATAAGGTAATCTTAAGGCTAGATTTATTAGATCAGTACAACTGGTTGGCCAGGGTCAATTTGAGACAAAACGTCTTTGAACTCTTTTCTGAGCCCCTGGTAGTACAAAGACATTCGCTTCTCTTCTGGCCATGCCGTCTCAGCTATTAATCGGTTTAATGTTGTCAAATATGTCACTAAATCTTTTTTACCTTGTCTTTGTTCTAGAAGCTCTTTATCAGCACTAAATGTAGTCGCCCTCCTATCAAACACCTTTTCAAATTCTGTACAAAAGCATTCCAATCAGATAACACTGGGTCATTGGCTCTAACCAATGGAACCGACACATCTCCAGTTAGATAAAAAATGGTGAAAGCTACTCTTGAGTGATTATTAGGAAAAGATGGTTTACATGAGAAATGCAACATTATTTGTGCCAAGAAATCCTGCACTTTATTAGGATCCCCTGCATATCTCTCGGCGGTGGCCAATGGAATTGGTGCCGGTACTGATACTTGGATCTGAAGTATACTAGGAGAAACATCGGAAGGGTTTCATTGCTGTTTCTATATTTTATCTCTCAATGCTGCTGTTCCAGTTTAAGAAGTGACCAATTCCTGCTGAATGACTGATAATGCCTGTAACACATGATTCATAGATGGCCATGATTGCAAAACACTCAGACCAGGAAGAGTAGGCATTTTTGGGTGAGTAATTATGTCATGACTTGTGCTTGCGAGACAACTCCTCAGGATCTGTGCGATGTACAATATGCCCCACCTCTTGACATAACCAATTCCGTTTACCATAAAGGTACAAAGTTTTTAGGGTGATCAAGCAAGAGAAAAGGGTAATGAGAAGGGAATAGCCACGAGAGACACTTGTAAGAAAATTAACAAGAATTATCACCAATAAAATTCCCTATTCTCGCGAATTTTAGTACATATGTGACAACAAAATAAATATCTCATATCACACAGTACTCTCCTTAATTATCTAAAAGGACCCATTGCGCAATGCCTGGGTTAAAGGTTCTCTTTCTCAGTGCATAAACCTTATGAAAGAAAATAAGAGATATGTTACCATCCACATTTCTATCCTAGCACTGGCATTCAGTATGAATCAATGCACAAAACATTCTTACACATACCATAAAAAATGTAATATAGCGTATGTATTGATTAGATATTTTCTCCAAAAACAGTAATAAGAGCACCTGATAAATCTCAGTGGTCCATTTTGAGGGATCAATAATTCTGTGAAAAGGATCTTGGAACTAATCATATCCAAAACTCAAATATCTTGAGACAGGGTTACCAAAGCACACCACTATTGATTGTTTGTAGAGCAAAGCAATCCGTTAATTCAAGCAATATATACAACCGTCGTATGCAACACTCCATGACTATTTCAATGTTAGATTCACAATGACAGCAACAAAGTTGAATGTTTCAAAGAGATAATGGAATTACCTCTCCACCAATAGCACATATAGCGCTAAAAAATTGCATGCTTAGTTCGGAGGAAAAAGAACATACAAAATCAAGCAGCGTTCACCTAGGCGCTGACTGTAGTATCAAACATAATGATGATGTGCTTCCCCAGCCTCTCAAAAAAAAGCAGCCCTCTGTCCCTCGGGCAATAAGGCAGAACTAATGGATGTCCAAGAGCACACGGCTTCGATAGCACTACCAAGAGGGGAAAAAGACTACAGAGCCTCTAGAAGCTGCTGATGACTTCCTTACCTGGGTACCAGCAGATACGGTACTAAAGTATTTCAAAAAGTAAACCGCCCCTAGAGCACCAGTGGCGAAGAGGGCTCGTCTCCCAGGATCAAAGCGGACAGGACAGCAAGGAACTGCTATCACCAACAGCGCCTTCGTCCCCCCCACCCCCTCATTCAGCAGCACAGAATTAAATTAAAGGAATTACGCGTGACATCCGCTGTGCGAAAGGTCTTTTGAATCCAGAATTCCTCTCCTCAGCTGCGGAGTATTTGTATCCCTTGGAATCATGGGAACTGTAGTTCGGACAGCATTTAGAGGAGCATAATGTAACTGTACCACATATATGCATCAAATAGTCTTAAATTTGACTTACAATCCACACTAGAAGACATCTAGGCATATCCCACTAAAATCCTGAATATGAAGGTGCTTTATAAATCTAAGCCCTGACACCCTGGTCCAGTCCTGTGGTCTGGTACCAAAAGCTGCCCCACTGGCTGCCACACCTAAACTGAGCTTCTGTGTGGATTATAGAGGGCTAAACTCTGCATTATAGAGGGCTATATAGAGGATTATAGAGAGCTAAACAACACCAGATGCTCATCCCATTCCCCGGGCTGTTGAGCTTATGGACAGGTTAGGGGCTGCCCAGTACTTGAGTACCTTTGATCTTACATCAGGGTACTGGCAGACAACCCTAATAGTAGGTGCCAAAGAGAGGTCAACCTTCTCCACTCCAGAGGGCCACCATACCTTTTGTGTGATGCCCTTTGGACTCAAAAATGCCCCTGCCACCTTCCAGAGGTTGGTGAAACAGGTCCTTGCTGGTATGGAGGCCTTCTCAGCTGCTTATCTGCATGACATAGCTGTCTTCAGAAGTAGTTGGAAGGACCACCTTTTTCACGTCCAGGAAGGGCTTCAGGCTCTGCCATAGGCAGCCCTGACTATGAAGGTCAGTAAGTGACATATAGGGCAGGGGTCTGTGGTGTACTTGGAACACCTGGTGGGCAGGGGTAAGGTGCGGTCCCTCGAGGCCAAGATAGAGATTGTCATGGTTTGGGACCCCAACCCCCCCCCAAAAAAAAACAGACTGAGATCAGAGCATTCTTGGGCCTCAATGTATACTACTAGAGGTTTGTCAATGGATATGGCACCATCGTTTCTCCCTTGACATAGATGACTCCTAAGAAGCAGCCCAAATATGTGATTTGGGCAGAGGCATGTCAAACTGCATTTGACTCCCTGAACCAAGGTATGTGCACAGCCCCTGTTCAAAGCCCCTAAATTCTCCAAGAAGGTTATCGTCCAGGCAGATGCCTCAGGATATGGCATACAGTCAGTTTTATCAAAGCTCAATGAGGAGAGGCCTGGACTAACCTGTTGCCTTCATCTTCAGGAGGTTTTTCCCAAGGGACAGAGGTGGAGTACTATAGAAAGAGAAGCGTTTGCTGTGATCTGGGCACTAAAGATGTTGAGGTCATACCAGTTTGGCAATCACTTCCTAATTCAGACTGACCACAGCCCCCTCAGGCAGCTCATGCAAATTAGGGGTGAGAATTCAAAATTGTTGAGGTGGTCCATTTCCTTACAGGGTATGGACTTCAGGATGGAACACAGATCAGGGGTAGACCATGCCAATGCTGAAGGTCTATCCAGGGTTTCCCACCTTAGTGATGAGAACTGCGTAGAGATTGGGTAGATCTCCCCACTTTCAGGTGTGGGAGACACATGTTAGACCTGTTATGCATCAGGTGGTCTTCCACCAAACGTTTTGCCTACTTGCCTCCACATTTTGCTGTAACTTTTTGTTGGCCTTAGGACTATGAGCACTTTACTGCTGCTGACCAGTGCTAAAGTGCTTCTCCCCTAACTATGGCGACATTGGTATATACTTGAGATGGCATATTTAGTTTATGCATAAGTCCCTTGTAAAATGGTATACCATACACCCAGGACCTGTATTCTAAATGCTATTAGTGGACCTTCAGTACTGATTGTGTGCCACCCACACATGTAGCCTTTCAAACTTGTTTTAGGTCTGCCATTGCGAGGCCTGTGTGTGCAGTTTACTGCCACTTCGACTTGGCATTTAAAAACACTTGCCAAGCCTTAAATTCCTCTTTTATTACACGTCACCTATGAGGTAGGCCATATGTAGCCCTAAAAGCAGGGTGCTGTGTAAGTACAAGGTAAGGCATGTACTTTTAAGTTTTACATGTCCTCGTAGTGACAAACAGCTACATTAGTTTTTCACTACTGTAACAACTACTGAAATAAAAATTACCAAGGTAGTGCCAGTGTGAGCTCCCCGTGCTGCCATTATTTAAAGGAAATAAAAGAAAATCAATGAGTGGCCTCAATGCAATCCTCCTGGAGCACTCCATAATGACCATGTGGACTTTGTTTTTAAATATTTAAATTATTGTGGTCCCCTAAGGAGAAGCAGGGGCACCACCAACAATTTCAAAAATTGTTCTGGGGGGTTGCAAGGAAAACAGCAGCCCCCCACCAAATGTAAAAAAAATGTTTAAGTCTTCTAGGTCAGGTTCAGGTTTAGTAAGCTTTATTCGGTTTGTGTAGCAACCATAAAAGCAACAAATATACATATACAGACAATTAAATCCAATTATAAAGATATGATCTCAATTGATAAGTACATTAAAATCATTTAAAAATGGTTAAACAAAGATAATACTTTTTCTCGCATGGATTGATTTTAGAATAAATCTCGAAGCTTAAAAACAAATCTTCGGCTCTCTTAGTGTAAACAATAGGCTCATAGCTGCATTGGTAGTTATAACATTATATTTCTTGAACAAAGGTTTTAGATAGACTAGTCTATAGTTCAGATACAGATCACATAAGAGTAGAAAGTGCATAGTGCTCTGTTTTGAATGCTCATCACATGGGCATGGAGTGACAGGCCGCTTTTTCAATTCAGGGAACGCAACTAAATGATGAACAATACCCAATCTCATCCTTGTTAATACAAAATGATGAGAGGGTCTTGTAACTAGTGACAGATAGCTTTGAAAGCCATCGATATCAATAATCGATTGGTTAAGCTGGTATGTGGTTTGTTTCCCCATGATTCTCATCCTGCACTCCTTCTTATGGGACAAAAAAGTGTTCTTTATCTCCTGTTTCGACAGGCCTGTCACATCAGTTGGGCTTTCCCGGATCATGAGCTTAAATAAATCTCTATTAACATCTGCTATATATTTTAACCAAGGGATCATAAAACAATTGTCCATTTGCAGGCAATCCTTGATAATTGATGGAGTGAATATTGTCTCTTCTTTAGACCAAATTGATCTCCAGAGCATTAGGGGTCTCAGTGTGGTCAGATCTGACAGGTAGTTTAGCCCCACTTCACGATGGATGAGCTCAGAGGATGCTGATGCGGGCAGGCATAGAAGCTTTTTTTTAAAAGAGTTTTCCTCTAATTGCAGTTCCTGACTGGACCTGATCGAGTCCCCAAGCGATAGGTCTCTTTACCTCAAGCTGAGATATGGTACTCTACCAATACACGAGTTCCAGACAGGGTGGAGTGGTGATCAGGGTGCTGTTATGGGCTGCCCAGGTTGTGCCTCCCCTACGGAATCCATCGCCCATTTTCTTTTTGCTTGTCGGGCCTACAGCCAGGTCAGATCTAGATGGCTGAAACCCGTATGCATAAATCTGGGCTGTAGGTCGTATAGGGTGGCCTTGCGCATCCTAACCTATGAGACGACAGTCCCCAGTGTCATCTGTGGGACTGCTAAGTTCTTGGGGGGGGGCCTGGAGGATCAGACAGAGGCTACTTAAGAAGTGTTAGTTATTGAGCCGAGTTCCAACGTCCCTTGCCTATGCCCCAGTCCCCAGCCCTATTTAAAAGTCGTCTACTGTTGTTGCATTTGTCCTTTTTCTATACTGTACTCATTGTAGAATATCCCTTTTCTGGGGCTTACGAATTATGTTGTTCTAGACATTGTTAAAATTTCTCCTTGTATATATGGGAACCCCGCTGCTGCAGGGCTTTCTTATTTTAAACATTGTTTTTATAATGTTTTATACATTTATGATATTTTATATATCGAATAAAGTTATTGACTGACTGACTGACTGACTGGTATGGAAGCCCCACACCCCTGCGCCATATAGTGCAGAAGAGGCGCATCTAGCTTTATAAATGTATGTCATGTCCTTAATACGGCGGTCCCCCAGTTTGGAGGCAAACCGGAAGACCCCATGCACACTTTTTGACATCTTTACCCGGACATTAGACATTTCGCGTGACCATTTATCATTGCCAGAAAAAGTTAGCCCCAGGTAACAGAAATTGTCAACAGTTTCCACTCTTGCCCCGTCTATAAAAAAGGTTTCAATTTCCTGGGTTTTGTACCGCAAACCATTGTATATGTTTTGGCCTTATTTATTAGCAACTTCCTCCTTTTGATAAAATCTGCAAACCTATCTATGAATTGCTGTAGGCCTACCGATGTTCTAGATAAAAGCACAGCATCATCTGCATAAAGCAGAACCGGTACAGCCTGGCCCTCAGCTTGGGGTGCAACCACCTGTATCAGCTTAAGAACTGCGTCAACTTCATTAATAAATAAAGTAAAAAGCAATGGTGCTAACACGCAGCCTTGGAGGATGCTACGTTTAACCTTAAAATTGGGAGTACATTCGCCCCGTTGACCATACCGGACTCTAGTCGATAATTTCTCGTATAGCCTTGCGAGGAAGTAAATAATAGGTTCCGGGGCACCAAGGTTAAGTAAAACTGGCCGGAGTATAGCCTGGTCCACTAAATCGAAGGCGCTACTAAGATCAACAAAACATAAAAAGGGACCTCCAATTAAAAGCTCTAAATGAATACACTGTTCTAACGTACCCAGCCCCTTTCTAAAACCATATTGAGCCTGTGATAAAATCCCATTCTCTGCTACCCACTCTTCCAATCTTACTAATAAAACCCTACTCATCACCTTTACTGATGAGTCTAAAAGGGAAATCAGCCGATAATTCTTGGCTTCTGATTCATTCCTCTTTTTATAAATGGGGATAATAACTGACTGACCCCAGGTAAGGGGGACACTCTCTGTAACTGTAGCATTAAAAACTCTAGTGAGTATCGGGCCCATAGATCTGGCACCGTTTTATAGACATCTATAGGGACACCATCGAGGCCCGGTGCTTTTCTCCCTTTGCTACCTCTAATTCCTAGTTGAACCTCATCAAGGGTGATATTTAGGGGGATAATGGGCCTTTTGCAGATGTTCGGGCTGGGATTTGTAAAAACCTCAATATCTTGATCATGTGGGTTAAAAATGCTAGAAAAATATAGCACCCATTCCTCACAGCTAATATGGCACAAAAGTTCCGGGAAAGATTCATTTTTAAGAAATGTTGAGTTAACAGTTTCCCAGAACAGCTTGTTATTAGATGTACCCGCAGCCAATGAAAGTTTATCCCACGCCTCCTCTTTAAGCTCCTTCTTCCTCCGTTTTAGGGCCAGTTTGTAATCTAATCTTAGATTTTGAACTAATGCCTTATTCCTTGGTCTGCTGCAGAGTGCCTGGTTTAACTGGTCCAGCAAGTTGGTACAGGTACGGTTAAACCAACCCTTACTTTGTGTATGCTTCCTACTCGGTGGTGCGGTTAATAACTTATCAATAGTATCATTAATTTTACTAAAATTAGTTAATATCGTAGCCTGTTCAACCTCCACTTCAAGGCTATCATATATCTCCTTACCACATTCTAAAACAATTTTATTTAAAATTAAACGGGGTTAATGCCTTTCCACCTAATTCTGACCCCAAGAGAGATTACCATTATATTTAAAGCACTCTGAGCTGGGGAGGCATGCTCTTTGTCTGGAACTTAGGGACCTGTTTGTTAGGTTATTTACTGCATTTTGCGGCCTGAAGAGTTTTAACAAAGATTCAAACATATATTTATGGTTGTGTGTAATAAAAATGTTTTCATTTAAATATTTTTGTGAAATTAATTATTATGTACTAACGTGGGTAGTTAGAAGATAACTTTAAAATATGGTAATTTACTTTTTGACAAACTCTATAGGTCTGCTTTATAAAGGTTGATGTGCTGGCCCCTTGCAATCGCCAATAGGCCAGCCATTAGTATTTTCATGTTCTGATCATTTGGCAAAGCCAGTAGGTCTGCCTTACTTAAAATGGCCTTTCTTTATATTGTTACTTTACATTTAAAAAAAAACCTTAGCAATTCACTGAAAAAAACAAAGATGAAAGTGACCGTATAGTTAGGTCTGATAATGATATCTTATTTTACATGAAACCTTAGAAATCCATTAAAAACAACAAAAAAGTTAAAGAGGTGTTATAGCTACGTGAAAATGTCAGTTAAAACATATTGTGTTATACTCACAAAGCCACTGAGATTCAGCAGTTATAGTTAACTCAAGTAGCTATAACTTGTGCCCTAAAGTAACTATAACTCGTGCCCTCGCCATGCACTGCTAATTCCCTCACATGATACATCAATACTGACATCTTCCATGACATCATTGAGAACATTATTGCAACATCTTAAAATACATCATTGATAACTCTGCGTGACATAGTTTAATTTGTGAAAATCTGTTTTCTATCGCTATTCTGAATATGTGGCCCTCTTACATCCAAATTGAGCACTCCTGCTCAAGAGCCATCAGATATGGGTTACTTGACTACTAAATATGACAGACTACCAGCATGCCAAACCAGTAGCGGTCTGTGGAGGGAGTTCGGTGAGGCAGAGAGGCGGGGCGGGGGAGGGGCAGGGTGGGGAAATATAAACACCGGAATATGGATGAACAGAGGTAAGTACACATTTAAATAAATAAAACAAATTCCTTTGCACGCGCTGCATCGCAAAATGCGATGCAGCGCGCGCAACGAAATTCTCTTTATTTATTTAAATGTGTACTTACCTCCGTTCATCCATATTCCGGTGTTTACATTTCCCCGCCCCGCCTCTCTGCCCCACCGAACTCCCTCCCCAGACCACTACTGTGCCAAACTCAGTCAGTGAAAACAGGCTTTAATAGTTTCCGAGCAGGTTGAGGCAACCAAAGAAGCTCCTGTTTAGCGTGACCACCTCAATCCATGTCATCACAGACATTTTGTTCTAGCCATCAATTTCAAACCACAAGTCATTAGCATCTGGTGTATTACTATAATTAACTCAATGGAAGCCACATTAAATCCAAGGACTGGATACAATTTTGGGAAATGAGCATTGCTCAGCATTGGTTCATCATGGAAGTCCCCATACAAAGGACCATTTGCTCAAATATCAGTGTTCAATGTCTGATGTAGTTAAGATGAGGTATGCTTCAACCCTTTATTCCCTCATCATGAGAATGGTAGAAGTTCTCAAAACATGTTTGAAAGGAATCCCCATCATTCATTAAGGATTTTGAGCATATGTTTCAAAAGCATATGAAAATGAAGATTTTATATAAGTCTTGTAATTTTTAATGACAATAAACCAGAAGGCAGCCCTTGCACTGAACTTTATTTCTAAATTTCAAAGCACTAAGCATCGTTTTGCAAAATATTGAGCAGAAGAGCGCAGAAATCCTGACGTCTAAACGTCCACACAATTTGAGTCAAATTAGTAGTCTAAGATGGCACAGCCTCTATTTGAAATTTGATGTGCAGAGCTGTCACTTTGTGCTCATTTCCTCCTTGAGAAGCAGAGTAATTATGTGCCTGTCCCACACAATCTGCTTTAGACGGCTCTGTTCCTTCCACCATGATGAAAGGAAGCATGTAGGAGAATAATATGTGACTGTCACCAGCGAGATATGATTAGATAATGGTTGAATAGATACTACTGAGGGAAAAAACAGGCATAATTTGGGTAATAAAGCAGACAGACTTTTCATTAAAAGTTGTATTACGTTGTCTGTCAACTCCATCCATCTAAACTTTTAATTCCAATCAGTTTCCAAATCCTTCTATCACCAGAGTGTGCTACTTTATATGCTTTCATGAAAGATTACTTGACCCAAACTCTGACTATTGACACCATTGACAGTAAGGAAATATTTTTTCCTATTATTCATTAAAATCATCGCAATCAATATGTAAAGTGACAATACAATACATTAAACAAATGGGGTCCTAAGATCAATACACATCTCTGCCTATTTGTGTTAAATGCCGGGAACCACGGCAACTTGCATCAGTTTAACAAGGGAAGCTTACATTTTATTTCAGGCGATTAATAAACATTTTAATAAGACACTCGCCATTTGAGGGCTTGAGCCCAATAAACAGGTCTTGACCACATCACCACGTTTAAAGATTGAAACTTTGGTCTTAGCAAAAATCTTCTTTCAGTTATCAAGAATTTAAACACACCTAAAATACGGAATAAATACGTTTTTTTGCTCATTCCACAGCCGGCAACTGGTGTTCATGTCACCATTTTATTTGCCATACCTGAGGTCTTTAAAGGAGATCAGCGAAAATTTAACTATCATGAACTTTTGGGTTAAAGTGAGTAGATGATTTAAAAATCGTTGTCTTTTATTGTATTTGTATGTCCTGCTCACCATCCATGAAGGTTTTCTTGTCTTCAGTATGAGTAACACATCGCAGAAAGAGAGTAGTTTAGGTCATTTCATTGATAGCATCCTAATCTGTGGGACTGACCAGTCTTTCTGCCAAACTTCTCCAAACTGTACGTGCTTTTGGGTGGAGTCAGCGTATTCTCTCCACAGGCTTTTCCATCTCAGAAGGTCTTTCCTTACTGGGCCAAAGATTGTATTCCAAGCACATCTGTGCATGCGGCGTGGAGACTGGGAGGTGGAACAGAGCGCGCTGTACATCTGGCATTGTGCTACATCCATCCACGCTGTTAGCGTCCACGAATACCCTGTGTAAGAGTTGGACAGTGGCGGTGCGTCCATTGGGGGCGTTGGGGCGTTGCCCCACTAAGCTGGACAGCCCCAACGCCTCCAATGGACGCACCGCCACGGCAGCTTCTGTTGTTGTATTTGAGTATTTCGCAGCCAAGATTGCAGTCTGTGGGTGTGACGTGTGTGTGGGGGCGGGGCTGCCGCTGACGTGGATAGCGGCGCGCAGCAGTCCAGAGGCAGCAGACAGCAGTGGGCAATGGTGCGCATGTCATGTTTTGGGCTCTATTCTGCAATCCTGGCCCGAACATGCGCAGACGTGTGTGTGTGGCACTTTGAAATTTTGAGTAGTACAGTGGTGACTGGGACCCGAGGGTGCTTCTCCTAACGTAGGCCCCCGGGTCTCATTATGGGCAGGGACTAACCCTGCTCTTAAGCCAATCCTGGCACTGCTGGCACAGTGGCGCTGGTAATGCAGCGCCAGGATTGGCTGAGTCTATTCACCGCGTATGGTATGGCCAATCACACTGCGGCAATGTGAAGCCATGGCATGCAGTAGTGATTGGCCATTTCAGTCTCTACCGTGTTCGGCGCACCATGTCACCGCGCGCCAGTGCCTGCTGCCTGCCACATGAGTCGACACACACGAGACGACACGACCACGAGGTGCGAGGAGTTCACGATCGGAGTCACGAGTCGGAGCGAGCACGACGACGAGCAGACGGCAGCAGCCAGCAGCGAGTCAGTCAGTTTTGACTCTAGTATGTATGTGCCGATTTGGTATTTCTTATATGTCGATGATGTATAATGAGCGAGGCGTCAGTGAACATCAGTGCGCCTTACAGAGAACTTTGTATGGCAGCAACAGAAGGTCTCGGACAAGCGGTGATGCAGGCCAGTATGAAGGGCCGCTGAAACCAGAGTGCATAAAACAGGGAGTGAATTTATGACAGAATATTAAACCGTTCCGATTCTGAGCAAAGGGATAAAGCGACACAAACAATACTGTAATAAAATAAAACTGACGCGATTTGCCCAGAATCACACTGACTGGGTGCCAGATTAGAAGCCAAGCCTCGAAGCACATGTAACCCATTCATCTTTATGTTTAAGTGTTCGAGCCCATCGTCTCGCACTCACCATAGTATTATCATCAGCCCCTATTACTTCTAACATTTAAGTTAATTCATTCTTCAGCCCACCTTTCTTGGGTTAGTGAATTCAACGATTTAACATTTTCGAACGAGAAGACTAGTCTGCAAAGAATCTAACACTTGGACGTGATTCAATGATAATTCATCACCAAATACGCTCGTAAAACTGACGGGTGAAGACTGAAGGACGAACTTGGAACACACCTCAAAAAGGAAATGGAAATAAAAGCGTCCAGTTATGAAAAAGCAACTGTGCGAGAAAGTTCTGGCAGTGGCGAAGAAAGATCACTTTTTACGAGGCTAACGCCCCCGCCCCCATCCTGGAGGAGTGCTTCGACTATTATGGCGGCCCTGCTGGACATCATCGCTTTAAAGGGCTCTTTCAGGGCGCTTTACAGCCATTCCCATTTGTCATTACAAAGGGTCATCGACAGCTTGTTGGCGGACTAGACGGACTCTCCCCGCCACACCTATAGGAGCCATGCGCGTGGAGGCAGGGGAATTTTTGGGCGTTTTAAAACTGAATGCAGTAGCTTTAGTATGAAACAAAAAGGAAATATTTATAGAAATGTCGCCTGCTATTGGCCAGACTGTGTTTGCTAATGTGATTTATGCAGGTGGAGGCAATGGGGGAAAGAAAGCATGACACGTCCCCGACTGTCACAGAGCTCACTTGCTACCCAGCCCTCTAGCCCACGGCCACTAACCGCCAGCAACTGTGCACGAATTTGCAGTGTCTTAGAATCCCTGTCATTGAGAATTACAGAGAACACCAGTGAGGTGCCTGTTCTCCTCACCACTGAAATGTAAATCGGTGGAAAATTCAGGCGATTTGATAAAAAATGCACTCTTGCAAGAATACGGGGACCTAGCGAGAGGGTCAAAGTTCCTGGTGACGCTCAAACGCATTCCTCGAGGGATTGGAAAACGTAGAGATCTATTATAGCGGTGGCAGAGAAAGAACAGAGTGCCAACTAGTCAAACAAGCCCCAAGGCGACTGGACACGTGGGTGATCTGCTACAGACCCCTCCTCTTTACAACGTTAAGGGGGAGAGGGCGTAACTTGAGCTGTTGGTTTCCGGTCCTCGGTACGGCACTTAATTGTCAGCCCGGCTTTAGTGGCAATCCACCAGTTGTGGCGTGGTCTTTTTATTAAGTTTAAAATGAGCAGAAGTGTTAATACGTCAAACTATGGAAAAATTGCCTGAATTGTATCACTTGAATAGTGCGATTGTGTGTTGGCACTGTCACTGGCAGCGCTGGCAGGGGCAATGCCTGTGGATTGTGGAGGCTTAAGCGTTTGTATTTTTTTTGTAATGTGTACAGTACACCGTCACGTCGTCACCGAGTCCTCCTTCAACTGAGGCCCAGTCAGTCCCTGACCCTTATAGTTGTAACATAAGAACCCCTGGCCTCTCCACACGCGCATCAGCTCCTGCCTGCCTGCTGTAAAATGTAACCCGGGGGGCGTCGTGTTAAAATTTTGAAATAGCTAGGTAATAATGAAGTGCCATAATTGTGAAATTGTGCCGTTGCTGCATAAATGTATTTGCCCTTCCACACAATGTGTTTCTCATTTGCGTCATAATTCCAGTGTCCATACTTAGTATTGGCTTCAGTGTGATCTACTCCTTAATTTAGAGGTGTAAGTCTTGCTTACCAGGGCTTTGAAAATCAATTCATTACTGTCTAATGTTTGTTGTCAGGATGTAGAAAGGAATGGTGAAGGGGGGGGCAAAAGAAGAGACAGGGGAGAGAAAAGAGCGTATGAATTGCAAAGGTGAGAGACTACAAGACAGAGAGGGGTGAGATGGGGTAGGACAAGGTCAATAACTGCACTTTCTTCATTGCTTTATTAACGTTTCTGCTTTCTCAAATTTGCTTGAAAATGCACCATTTTTCCACTCTTTTTTCAAACTTTTCTCGGGGGGAAAACCCCCCAAACCCTCCTTAGGTTGTTCGGGCTCGCTCGCTACGCTCGCTCGCCAGGCTGAATTATGACAAACATTTTACGCCCACCACTTTCAAATGTCACCGTGCGCCACTGGAGTTGGAATGAGCTTGCCGATCATAAGATGAAGCATTAGTTCAACAGTGAGGACAGAGAGTTTGTTGAACTGCGTGAATGCGATTTTACGGTGAACGCCCTTAGCTTTCAACATCTCTAACTGTGCTGCTGTGCCAGATATTTATTTACTATACAACACACGGGGTAGACCCTATATCGCTCAGCTAGAATGGGTCAATAACAATGCATACACAGAAAAAACTAGCTGATCATTTGGGTGCTGTCCCTAATATAACAGACTCCAATCAAAACAATTAATACTTTGATCCAATTATTTAATCATTTCATTTTTTGAAAAAGACGATTTTTGTTTCGGTCACAAAAAGTACTTCAATGAAAGACAAGGGGCGACACTTCACAATATATACTATTTACAAAAACAAACATGAATGAAACACATCACTTAAAACATGAGTCAATTAAGCACAAATCAACATTTACAATGTTACATAGACCTACACCATCAAAAGACATATTATAAATTTATAAACAACTACCAGTCATGGGCTGAATACAGCAAGGGGGACCCAAATGAAGTTAGCTTGGGGCACCCCCATTCAACAGGGATTTTTAGTTCTTAGCAACGGAATATAACCTAATCTCATCAGTTGCTAATTATTTCTATAACTTGGTCCCCTGTTGTGGATATTTGATGCCAGATATTTATAGCATTAAACTTGATCAAGGGTTATTTATCTTGTCCAGCTGCCGCTGGATTTTTTTTAAAGTTACTTCCAAAGATTAAAGTTTTTATTTTCTCTCTGTTAATTCTCAAGCTGTTTTTGAGACAGTAACTATGCAAATAAATCAAAGTGTTTTGCTGTACTTTGGTACTCTTGTCTAAAAGGACGATGTTGTCTATATACTCCGGTATACCAATGCCATGATGGCTTAATTTTGGTGGATTAGTAGTTACTGCCCTTAATGCATCCCCCACATCAGTTAGATACAAGTTAAGGAGCAAAGGTGTAAGTATGCAGACCTGCTTAAATCCTTTATTCGTAAAGATCTTCCCTGACTGTTGCAAATAAATTCCATCCATATAGTACACAAGGAGTTATTGCTTTTTTGATCACCTGGCTTTGGACTTTTTATTGTGGGTGAGTCTCACTACTTGTCTCTCACCCACTGTAATCACATGGTAGATGGACTATGCGTGTTTACCAACTGTGTCCGCCTTTTAAAATAAGGCCAATGTAACTCATCTAGGGAAATGGGCTCTTGGCTGGTTACACGTGTACACATGTGTGCACACATGGCTGCGCTTGTGAGACTACCATCGTGGGCAGCCTGGTAATGGCACACAGGTAGCCTGGCACAGAGGGGACTCAGCAAGGTTAGATGTTGACCTATGATAGGCCTTATATTATTAGAGGGTACTCATAGGTAAGGTCAATAGGCTTTGCAGGTTTATCTGCAATGTCACTGTATTATACACATAGGAAGAAATCTGCCTTAAAATGCAGTTTCACTTCCCTTAGGCCTACAAAGTTCAGTAAGGTATCAAATGGGGGTGAAACATGTGTGCCAAGTTTAACTACATATGTCCCAAGAACCTACATGTATACCTTATGGGTCATGAAGAATTGTCATATTTCCCTGACTCAGTTCAAGAATAGACTCCAGGCCTTTTGTAACCCTGCTGGGTCCAGTTTATTACTCTGCTCAACGTCAGAGAGAACAAAGACCTCCCCACACAAAAGAATAATTAACAGTGCTTCACTCGGCTCCTGAGGATAAAGGGGTGGGGAAGAAAATCTGCATCTGTTAATTAGCTGTCACATTGTACCAGAGTTGGGACAACCCAGGCCACTGACCAAAGGAGGGAGCCCATACATCTGCAGCCAACACAGAAAGGGGATCCCCTTTGAAGTTTTGGTGGGAAAGTCTGTAGGAAGATAGGATCCTTCTGCATGGTTACCCCCACTTTTTGTCTGGTGCTAAGCTGTTATTGACTAGTTTGACTGGCATTCTGCTAAAATGACCCCAGTCTATCTGCTTTCTCCCTACATTGTAATGTTCAGTACTTAGGTACATCCCAGATTGGATACTGGGTTACCCTTAAAAGTCAATAGTATATGGTACTAAGGTACCCAGGGAATAGATACCCCAGAGGTCCCCCGTGGGCTGAAGCATACATTATGCCACCCGTGGGAGACCATTCAAAATGGCACTTCAGGCCTGCCATTGCATCCTGTGTAAGTTGGTGCTAGCACCACTTACTAAAGATATAGGTTTCCTATATCTAGGGTCACAGCAATTAAAACCTATATGTCACCCCTATAGCAGGCCTTTGCAATCCTGAAGGAAGGGTACTTGTTTCTAAGTGAGAGGGTGCATGAGCAGGATACCCCTGCAACATACGGAGTCCATTCTCCCACGTTGTCAGTGAAGCAGCCATATACTAATATAGAGGGCCCTTACGTGATCCCAAGATGACCATCTCGAAAGCAGCTGTAACGAACCCTATCGTGTGTGGTGTCAAACATATTGGAATCATACCCCCACACCGGTAACCAGTGTGGGAGGTATGATTCCACCCACCAGGAAAGCCATCTGTGGGGCTCTCAGTTTTCCTGGTACCAGCCTTCTAGCTCTGGACAGCACAAAATGGTTGCTGCCGACCAGAGACACATTTCTGCCCTCCTGCTGCTGAGCCGAGCTCGAGCAGGGGAAGGCAGCACAATAGGCATCCTGCAACAGGGAGGTGTGACCACGCCCCAGACAGGATTTAGTGTATTAGGACTGGGTGAGTGCGCTTGCCAGCGAGTGAAAGTATGCATGAGGGGCACATTTGGTCTCCCTGTGCATAGTCGAGTTCAAACCAGTCCTGGGAGCCGTTGGCTCCGGCTCTGGCGCGAAACTGGACAAAGGACATGGGGGTAACCTCCCCCCTGTCCAGACCCTCCCCTGGGAGGGTCCCATGAATCTTTCCAACCCTCTCCTGTGGGTACTTAAGGGCTTACCTGGCTGTAGGACCTTAGATTCGTCGTGGACAAGATTCAGAATTGAAACCACTGCACTTTGACCGTCTTGGCACTCTGGACTTCGCCGGACTTCATTTGGAGCAGATTTCGTCTCCCTTCCAGTCTGCTGCATCATCTGTGCCTGTGCATCCTCCAGCAACCTTCAAAGGCCTGTGAAGTATCAAGTACAACCAAAGTAATCGCCCTCGGAGTGAAAGAGTCACTCACCTGCAGTCGCAGGCACCGCAACGAAGACTACCGGTCTGCAGATCCTGAGCCCCTCCAGACTCCGTGGGCTCTGCAACTGAGGTAGTGGTTTTCCTCAGCCCCCAAGGCCTGCTCTCCCCTCTGACCAAGTTTGAGGCCAGCAGCTTGAGTGGAGGTTGCAATAACTGAACCCCTGTGTACCGCATCACCTTTGCAGTTGCAAAGGCTTGTTGACATCTGTGCAAGATCTTCGGACTCCAAGTAGCCCCAACCCTGAGCACCTTCTGTGACCAGAATCTTTGGCCAAACCACATCGTGTGCATCATGGCCTGCCTCTTTTGGTGAGCTGCAACCTCTTGCAACTCCTGTGCCATTGGTCTGTGGGTCCATATGAGGGTCAGCTTTGATTTCCTTGGGCCCCCCTGATTTCTCGGGGCCCGCCCTGACTCCCCTGCTTGTGGTGAGTCTCCTGGACCTTGCTGGTCCGTACCGTACACTGTCTTGACCTCCTGCGTGGGTGGCCTCTGCCAAGGCTTGTTGGTGCTCCCGCCAGAGACCGACCCCTCAGCACTCGACATCCTTTGTGGGACAGTTTGTATCCATCTCCTGGTTGTCCTCAGTGTCGCCTGGTCCCCACAGCTGCAGAGTCAAGGTCACCGTCAACTGTCCTGAAGCACCTGACATCGGTGGGCATTGGTCTACCAAGCCCCTGGTCACTCTCCAGTGACACAAACTCTGTCCCCTCTGCTTTCAGGTACTCTTCAACAAGAATCCATGTTTGGATTCCTACAGACACTTTCTCCTCTTCCAACAGTGGCACTTTCCTGAAGTCCTCCATTGGGTTCGACAGCATTTTCCAATACCACTACACACCTATGCACCCGGCTTCTCTGGGATAGGTAACTTGGGTACTTTGGTATCCACGGGTGGGGTGGCTCTCCAACCTTCTGTCTTCCACGGGGTTTCTTCAGGGTCCACTGGGAAGGGTCCCAAATCTTTAAAATTCCAACCGCGACTTGCACATAGACTTGTACGGAGCATGCAGTCGTGTTCACACACTGCACACACACTCCATGGGGTCCCTATCTACTCACCTTGGGTTCCTCTTCGAGCTAGCCTGGCTAAAGAGGGCTGTTAGCCCGAAACCAGTCCCAGGAGGCTTGTTTCCGGTCCAGGGAAGACATGGGTTGGCAGTTCGGGCCGGACTGTTCCCATGAGGCACAGAGTCAAGACTGATTTGCATATAGCTGTGTCCGAACTGGGGTGGCAAATTGAGCTAAAGAATGATGATGGATTCAACCCAGATCTGTGACTGGGGGTGAGTGTTTGAAAAGTTTCAGCACTCCGTCCATCATCTCCTTGTGTTTGCTTTGTTCCTTTGGGTCCCAGCAATTCTATGTCCTCTCGACATTGTCCTGACTCAAGTTGTGGTTCTTATGCCACTTTCTTAGTATATGGTTTGGTCCCTCCCTGGAGCCCACTGTGTATTAGTGCTATTTACTGTGATTTATTTGCTAAAGTATTGTGTGCTTTGTGTCTATCTCAGTGTAGGAGATACTGTAACGTACTAGATATAATAAATACATATTTTTATAACTACTGTGTGGTTCTCTTTTCATTTAATCTATACTATAAGATTGCATTCTGGTAAAACAAGCTGCTTTACACTCCTTCAAGACTGAGCCTGGTGGCTTCTCTCCACAGCTACCACTTGGATAGCTTTCTAAGGTTGTCTCAGACCTCTTAAAACACCATTAGGGTAGTCTGGACTGGTACAAGGTGCCCACTTACATTAGTGGACATCATATACCAGACCAGGTTCTCACACCCTGCATGAGCAGGACACCCCTACAGCCTACGGAGTCCATTCTCCCAGGTTGTCAATGAAGCCCCTCAGCACTCAACATCCTTTGTGGGACAGCTCGTGCAAGGCTCCTGGTCTTCCTCAGTATTGCCTGGTCCTCACAGGTGCAGAGTTAAGGTCCTCGTCAACTCATCTGCAACAATCAACATCAGAGGGCATTCGTCTTCTAAGTCTCCTGATAACTGCTGAGTGACATAGACTCTGTCACCTTTGCTTGCAGGTTCTTCTCATCTAGAATCCACCTTCGGATTCCACCAGACACTTTCTCCTCTTCCAGCAGCAGCACTTTCCCTAAGTCCTGCATTGGGTTCAACGGCGGTTTCCAACACCATTTCACACCTATACACCCGGCTTCCCTGGTGTAGGTAATGTGGATACTAGGGTATCCACGGTTGGGGGGACTCTCTAACCTTTTGTCTTTCACAGGGTTTCTTCAGGGTCCACTGGGAAGGCGCCTTAATCTTTAAAAATCCAACCGCGACTTACAAGTAGACTTGTACGGAGCACGTGGTCGTGTACCCACACTGCACACACTCTCCATGGGGTTCCTAGTCACTCACCTTGGGTGGCTACTTGGGTCCCCAGCACTTCTATATTCCCTCGGACAGTGTCTTGACCCGAGTCAGGGTTCTTATACCACTTTCTTAGCATAAGGTTTGGTACCCCCCGGGGCCCGCTGTGTATTACGTGCTATTTACTGTGTTTCTGTGCAAAGTATTGTGTATATTGTGCATATCGCCGGGTAGGAGATATTTGTATGTGTTAGAGAGTATTATATAATAAATACATATTTTTATAAATACTTGTGTGGTTATTTTTCACTTAATCTATACTATAAGATTGCATTCTGGTAAAACAACCTGCTTTACACTCCTTCTGGATTAAGCCTGAAGGCTGCTCTCCACAGCTACCACTTAGAGAGCTTTCTAAGGTTGTCTAAGACCTCTTAAATCACCATAAGGGTTGTCTGGACTGGTACAAGGTGTCCACTTACATAAGTGTACATCAAATACCAGGCTAGCATCCCACAAAGTGCCTGAGAGTGACGTCAGCTAGGTGGTGGAGCTAAGGCCCGCAGACAGGATGTGAACAGAGACCACTTGACAGCGCCCTCTTGGTTTATCCCAGCATGCTGTGCAGAAGGGTGGGGACAGGGATGCAGGGGTGGAGGGGTGGAGGGGTGATGTGACACCTAAGGAATGTCCAGGGGTGCCTGGCATCAAGAGCGTTCTGCCCCCATTTACAAAACTCTTTCACAAGGGAGAGAAAGGGAGTTGAACACTGGAATTGAACAATGGCAACACCATGGAAAGCTGGAAGGACAAGCTCCCTTTATTCTGTAAATGGACTAAAGACTGTGACCACAGTTGACTCCAGGACCAGTGTGTCTCTCCAAGGGCCAATTCTGCTGGTCCCCTTACACTCCATGAAGGCCAGTTGGGGAAATCGTATTGTCCGCTTCCCCCTCAGATGACTTGCAAGATGGCCAGGATTTCATGGGGTCTGTGGAGGGCACATCAGAGGACAAGGCCAGTGCAGAGAGCCAATGAGACTAGCTCCCCCCAGAATGCACCCCTTTAGAGGCCAGGAGCTCTCCACCAGGAGAAACAAGAGCCCAGATACTTTCAAATTGGCCCATTGGGATACACGATATTCACTTTTAAAGGGATTTGACCTTTGACCCTCATTGGAAAAATGAGTATGTGGTGCTCCATGGCATTACTACAATTTTCCCTGGGTTGGGCCAGTGCCCGAAGGATGGTGCAAAGATGTTTAATGTTTAAATTTCCACGTAGAGGGCATGTGTGAGACACCCTCCCAGACTTCATTTGGATCTGGGTACTCCTCCCCTGGGCCAGCGTGACTTTCATAGGGCTGAGGACCCGTGCCCCGGCCCTGAAGATAAATTCTAGGCCCATTCTTGAGACACAGTGCAGGAGAGGCCCAAAGACCGAGAGCGCCACCTCTGCCACCGTGCCCATTTCTGGTGGAGCAGAAGGAACCTGAAAGCCTACATCCCGCCCACAAGGAGCACTGCTGGGAGAAAGAAGACAGACTGGCTCCCACACTGGCCACTGGAAAATGCCAGGAACGAAAGAGCCTGTGAACTCAGCAGGAGAGCCATTTATAAAATATACACAGTTCCCGTGCTAGGAGCACCCCATAATGCCTTGTTAGAGGCTTATTTGCATACGTTCTCCTTGCTTTGTGGTGGCCCTGGATGGCAGAGGCATCACAAACACAGAAAAAACTGAGTTGTGGGCTGAAGGAGGCAGAAGCACACAAGCGTCCCCCCCATAACTTTTTTAATGTAACCCTATGTCTCCCAGGTTTTAGGAAACCTGACCTGGGGGACTTTTCCTTTATCTTCAAACTCTCCTAAGGTTGGAGCTTTTGTTTTACAGCCTAGAAGTGCAGCATTTTCTCTGGGTTGGTTCTATGGCTGCATTTGATGTGGTATATGTGTGTTAAAGAAAGACCCAGACACATGTTATGTTGATTTTCAATGCTTTGTCAGCAATATATAACTAGTAGGGATTTTTGATAAACATGGCAATGCTTTATTGACAATAGTGATTGTATTTCAAAATAATACCAAATAATGTTGCCTTACATACTAATGTGATGCCCTTTAACAAAGCCAATGGGCCTGTTTTATTTAAAGTGATACCCCCTTTTATTGTGATGTTCTATCTAATATAGGTGGGGGAAGCTGTGCCTTTAGGGTTCATTATTGATTGGGGGCCTAATGGGATTTCAGAATGTCACCAAATGTATTTTAATCTGCTTGATATTTATATTTGAAAATGAATGAGTAGTATTTAGTAGTATGTGCGCAATAAATGTATTTGTATATTTTCTAAAGAATAATCACTGACTGGACAATCATTTGAGTGTTATTATTGCATGCCAGTGAATGGTGATTACTAGCCCACACCATCTGCCCCGAGTAAGCCTTGGACTGCACTTCGCTACCCTGAGAGAGTCAAGTGCTACAATGTGGTGGTTGGTTCCCAGTGAGGAAAAAAGGTGGACCTATTGCTTGCTTAGACATCGCATCCTGCACAACTAATATCCAATGTATTACACTGACATTACTATTTCTGGGGTTAGTCTCACACTTACCCATATTTGTGTATATTGTGAAAGGACAGCAGTCAACAGAGGAACGGAGTGACCCAATTTGATAGTTTTTCCAATAATCTTCCTCTGTTTATGCTATCAAGGGATGCTTCCAAATCAATGAAGGTGGCATTCAGAGGGCTGCCTTTGTGAGCAGTTGGTGTTTGTATGATTAGAGAGTTTATATATTACTCTTAATTCTAGTTCATCTTCTCTTACACACCACATACATTCTTCACAAACACATCACCACCCCCTTTACCTTACAACTTCCACTCACCAACAATATTTTACATACATATCCTTCTCAGAAAACAAACACAACAGCACCTCATTTTGCAACTCCTCAAAAAAAAACATAAAACACACACCAGCACAACAAAGTCTCTCACGCACAACACCTCATAATACTTTCCATCACAAACTACAAACATAGACCCACTCCCACCTTCTGCAATCAATCAATCAACATGGGGATTGTAAGCACACTACTCACCCGTGAGTGTCTCAAGGTGCTGAGGGACGAGGGGGGGTAGAGCAGCTCTGTTTAGTCGAAGAGCCAGGTCTTGAGCATCTTCCTGAAGATGTTTGGCGAGGGGGCGTGTCTGATGTCGATCGGGAGCTCATTCCAGGTCTTGGCCATGATGAAGGAGAAGGCCCGCCCACCTGCTCTGGCTCAGCAGATGCGTGGGGTTTCAGCGAGGGTGAGGTCAGAGGATCAGAGGATTCTCTTGAGTAGGTGGAAGGAGATTCTCTTGTTGAGGTATTGGGGTCCGGTGTTGTAGAGGCATTTGTAGGTGTACATGAGTATCTTGAAAGTGGCTCTCTTCTCGACGGGGAGCCAGTGGTGGTTGCGCAGGTGTTGGGTGATGTGTTCGCGCTGAGGGATGCAGAGGACGAGTCTGGCTGCGGTGTTCAATATGGTCTGGAGTTTGTGCAGCAGAGACTTGTTGATCCCGGCGTAGATGCCATTTCTGTAGTCCAGTCCGCTGGTTATGAGTGTGTGGGTGACGGTTTTCCTTGATTCAGGGGGGATCCATTTGAAGGTCTTTCAGAGGATGTGGATGGTGTTGAAACAGCTGGAGGTGATGGCGTTGACCTGTCAGGTCATGGAGAGGGAGGAATCTAGTACAATGCCGAGGCTTTGGGCATAGTCCGTGGGGGTGGGAGGGCTTCCGAGGGCAGTAGGCCATCAGGGGTTGTCCCAAGCAGTGGGCGAGGGTCCGAGGATAAGGACCTCTGTCTTCCTAAATACACAAATGATACACATCATAAACAAACACCAATGCCAATCTTTTTTCTTTCCCCACACCTAACAGATATACAGCAACTCTCTTTTAATTGTATCTCATTCATTGGACAATCTAGAGCCTTACAACATGACCAACATGCTTCACCACCATCCCTAACTCATACACCTTCCACCCTAAACAGAACAGATGCAAACAAAACAAGCAACATTCCATTCCTCACAACTTTGCTTCTTCATGTCTACTGCACAACAAGGCTACACTACAAAAACAACACAGCTCACCAACGACCTCTCAACCACCATCTCCACCACCTACATACTCAGACCCATCCAAATGCTTTCTTAGCCTGCTGGATGAGGAACACAATACAGAACAGCTACAATATTGCTCTTCTCATACAGCTAATAACAGCACTAAGGACACACCTGCTACTACAAATCCACAAAACACTGCTCACTCTTCTACAAAACAGTCACACTATCACCAAAGCACATTCTCTTAACTGCCTACTAATAAATGCATGAATGCGCTCTAAAAACAAGCATCACATCTTTAACCTTCTCACTAACACAAAACCTGACATACTCTTCATAACTGAAACATGGTTGGGAGATGATATTGCTTAAGTCTTGCATGAAGCCAATCATCCAGGCTGTCAAACTATCACCCAAAATTGTAGAGGCAAAGAGGAGGTGGCCTGGCTGTTGTGTTCAGGCAAACATTAAATATCACCAAAACTGATGGCATCTCCATGCAAGGTTGTGAAACCATTTTCACTAGATACAACCCTAAGCTATTTTCCTCCTGTGATGTCCTGCTCCTTTACAGACCTCCACCTAGTAATGCAACATTCGCAGACACGCTTCTAGACACAGTTTCAAATGTTATCACACTACACTCCAACCTATGCATTCTGGGTGACCTCAACATTTGGTTTGACAAACCCACTATGCCCCATCCGAAAACAATCATCACTGGCCTAGACGTACTGAACCTGCATCAGATCATCCACAAACCCACACACATTACTGGACACATCATAGATGACATTTTTGAAAATATAGAACTAGTTACCTTTCAAACAATGACTCCACTCACATGGTCAGACCACCATTTACTTGCTTCCCATCATAAAACAACACTAAGCGACACACCTAAAACCACCTTACATACATCCACCTGTCGACCATGGAGCAAACTCAATTTTGAACACTTAGAAAGACAGCTAACTTCCAGTACAGATCTAGACACAATAAATTCAGTTAAAAAACTCTATGAGTGGCTATAGGAAGCTTTTGATATCCTAGTGCCACTAAAAATGACACAACAGAACAAAAGAAAACAGGCACCATGGAAAAATACAGAACTAAAAGAGACAAAACAACAAATTAGAAAGCTGCAACGTGCCTGGCTCAAAATAAACACCAATCAAGACAAACTCCGCCTACAGAAACTTTAGAAACATAACAAATTATACAAGTCAGCTATCAAAAAAGCTAAAAAATATACTATTCAGACAGAATTCAAAATGATAAATATGCAAATAAAGATTTCTATAAAATTCTCACTAAAGTTCGCAAACCAAAGTGCCTAGAAGAAGCTCATCCCAATACTCAAGATTTCACCGACAAACTGGCAAATTATTACACAGCCAATGCAGGGACGTTGGACTCATATCTAAAACAAAGAATAACCACCAGCACTAACCCTTTTCCAAAACAAAAGTCCAAGAATACACTAACCCAGCTTCTCCAGTCCTTCCAACTAATTTCACACAATTAATTTATGGATATGATCAAAGCGAGCAGGCTTGCCAGCAGCCCCTCTTTCCCCTGTCCACCACAAATCTTCAAGTAAATTCTTCCATCAACCTCAGCTGCCACACCAGTAAGAAGAATCATCAACAATTCCTTAACTACGGGACAATTTCCAGAAGAGCTAAAAAAGTAACACATATGACCATTACTAAAGAAAACAAGCCAGGACCCGCGGAACCCCGACAGCTACAGACTGATTACAAATGGATCTTTCCTGGGCAAACTGATAGAAAGAGCAGCTTCACCCAGATGTCACAATTTATTGAAGATAATGCCCATACTTTCAGACTTCCCAAAGGGATTCCTTCCAGGACAGAATCTGCCCTCATACAGTTGACCATGAGACTCTGATACAAAGACTCGTCTAAGCCGTCATAGAGGGTACTGCTCTCCACTGGATCACATCCTACCTTCACAACAGAACTAATGTCATCTACACTGAAGGCTTTTGGCAAGTATTAGCTGGTGCCAGGCTTTGAACCATTAGATAAGCTATAAGAGACCGATGGTAATTAGGTGCTATATAAGTGGTAATAACATAACATACCATAACACACAAACCCCTTACACCTCCAAACCATTCTTTACAAGAGCAGGGGTCCCTCAAGGCTCTATGATCTCACCCATACATTTCAACATCTGCTTGAAGTCATTACCGGCACTGATCACTCAATTTCACCTCACATGCAGATGACACAAAAATAGTCCTTCAACTGGAATGCCCCAAAGACATTGGAAACTCACCAATTTTCAATTGTCTCAGAGCCATGGATCAATGGATGACATGGAGCAATCTCAAATTGAATGCTTTCAAAACTGAAATACGTGTGGGGAAAAATGATGACCCATTCACCACATGGCCCGATCATCTAGGAACACCACCTAAAGTATCAAAGGAAATAAGAAACATCAGATTGACCATGGAATCCAAGCTATCAATGAATGGCCAGGTGGACAAACTAGCAAGATCAAGCTTTGTTACTATAAAAACTCTGTGACGTATCTTCCCCTACTTGGGATTCCCATACAAGGTCCAGGCTACCATTTCTCTTGTTCTGTCCAAACTCAATTACACCAATAGCCTCTTCCACGGATCACCTTTAACAATTATGAAAAGACTACAATGGATTTAGAACTCTGCTGCAGGACGACTGTTATATACAACAGAACAAGCACACATTTCTCCTGCCATGAAAGCCCTACATTGATTACCCGTTGCCAGAAGATCCACGTTTAAGCTGTTTTGTATCACCCACAAAGCGGTACATGGAATAGGACCGCTCTTCATCAGGAATAAAATCACACAATACATTCAATAAAGGAACCTCCACTCTAGAGTACCACCTCGCCTCAAAATTCAACCGTACAAGAAAAAAACCATGGGTGGCACATCCTTTTCTGTTCAAGCAGCCAAACTATGAAACTCATTACCCCCAAACATAAGATCCACAGATACCCACCTTATCTTCTAAAGACTACTCAAGAATTGGCTCTTTCCCACATAACCACCATACTCAAACATAAATATACAGCATATATGCCTATGTATATAAGCATTTATGTGAACTATAGATGTGTACCTACATCTGTGTATTGATTTGTATAAACATGTATCATAATTATGTTTTAAAGATATAGATATTAGTTAATTCTTCTTAACAAATGTAAATATTACCTAAAGTTCCATTATTCTGTGTATAACATGTATAGAAGTCACTGCATAAATAAGTAAACATTTTGTAACTATTTATCTGCAAGTGCTTCACTATTGAATTCAAAAACAAATAATTTAAAGTGCATCAACACTTGAAAGTCTGAGATTGTTAAATGCAAATTTAATCTATATATATTACCTTCCTTATACATAAATACCTTCCATAAACTTATTATATACTTTCCATGTACTTATGTATCTTTATATTTAGTACTTTGCTTCTAATTTAGCATATCCTATGCACTACCCTATTTAGCACCCTATACTGCTCCTAATATATCCTCTACCTCAACTCTCTGACTCACCTCAAACCTCGTTCCACTACTCTCTCAAATGCACTACCCTATTTCTCACCCTTTGTCTCTCTCAATCTATCCTCTATTTCCACTCTCCCATTCATCTCAAACCCCATACCACTACTATGATCCCAAAAATAACCCTTTCTAGACTCTTCCCTCCTCTTCGCCTACTTGCATCATCTCATACCTCTTTTACTATTCATATCTCCCAAACAAGCCTTTATAAACACTTACCTCTGAGTTTATCCCCATCCACCTCCCCTATACTCATCCCAAAACCCCTCCTACTGCTGTGAACTCCCCAAAAAACTTTCTAGACCCTTCTTTCTTCTATCCCTCCTCTATTCCTTTTACAATCCAAATAACAGACTAACAGGTCCACCGCTCAAATCAAATTAATTTCATTTTTCCCTACACTAATTCACCACTAATCCTTTTTGGATTCCAGAGTAGCCTACTACTCACATAAAAGTGCTACAACACCTCACCAGGGAAGCAAGAGCTATATAAATGAAAAACCTTCCCTCTTCCATCCCTCCACTATCCTTTCCACTCCAAATAACAGACTAACATGTCCACCGTTCAAATTAATTCCATATTTCCCTAGACTAATTCACCACTAATGCTTTTCTCGTTCTGGAGTAGAGTGTTTCTCGCCGAAAAGTGCTTCAACACCTCATCAGGGGTAGCAAGCGCTATATAAATGCAAACCATTTCCTCTTCTATCCCCCCACTATCATTCTCAAGCCAAATAACAGACTAACATATCCATCGCTCAAGGTAATTTCATATTTCACTATACTTTTCACCTTTAATCCTTTTTGGGTTCCGAAGTAGCGTACTACTCGTGGAAAAGCGCTTTGACGCCTCGTCTGGGGTAGTAAGCGCTATATGAATACAATTACAATATACTGACAATTCCTTCTGAAATACTGTTTAATATTATGGAATAAAGTGATTATGGTTGGCCAAATAGTCTAATTCCATATAGAGACGTGAGTCGAAATTTCTCTTCCTATGTCTAGCAATGCGGTAGTTAGCCGGTGAGGAACAGGAGGCTTTCTTATGAGTAGGCGCTAGTAATCATCCCCTCTAACTATTGGAATCTGTGTTATTTTGTAGGCAATAACTGTAATGATGTGTGAGGATCACTGTCCATTGGGGTGGATGTGCCTTAAACATATATGCCAATTGATAGTAGAAATATGTTGAAATTAATATTGATTATGCCTCAGGCTATTCTTATTCGGAAAAGACAGTCACTATGTCAGTAAAGACTTAATTCTCAGAATTATATACAACATTTTTAATACTTAAAGGTAGTCCAGCAAAAAAGTAAAGTGAGCTCAGACTATCCATTTATTCACGGAAAGCCAACAGCTTGAAATACTCAAAGTAGTTGAGCACTCAGAGCTGGGTCATAGCAATGGTCAACTAAACCTTAATTGTGAGTGCACTTATAAATGACATTACTAAACAGGAACATTTTTGTAAGTGTAGTTGAGTGTTGATTAAGTACTTTCAAACATTAGATTGTCTAGATGGTTAGGTTCAATTAATGCTCAGCTGTTGAGGCATAGTAGAAAGCTACGGGTTGAGCACTTAATTCGTGTTTAGGAGGTGTAACACTCAGAGAGAGCCACTTAATATGCCAGCCCGCAACTGGTGGGTCTGCGCATCCAATAACATTGTATTTTTTTTTTATTTCAGAAAATTTTTATTAATAGAATAAGGGTGCCAATACACAGTTCACAATATGAGATGCATATCATTACAAAAGAATTTGCTGCAATAAAGTTACATGAATCGGTCTCAATAATAAAAATAGAAAGAATAAACGGTAAAGGTAACTCGTGGACAACATTGGAATATCACATAAATTAGGAACAGTTGGGGGTTCAAGGAGGTTTTGGAACCTCTTGTTGAATTGGTTGTAGCTGGAAAGTACGTCTGGCACTTGCATCGAGGTATAGTGTAACCGGAGACCACAAATTTAGGCGTTTTATTGCCATGTGTATGGAATATACAAAAGAGGTGTCCAACCTGTGAATGTGACAAACAGAATACCACCATGCCTTAAAAGAGATTTTCGTAAAGTTTTTCCAATTTGCGGTAATTTGATGAAATGCTACCGCTAAAAGAAAATCAATAATTTTAACATTGAACGTACCAATTTTCCAACAGGATGAGAGACTTCCTAATAAAATATGGGTAGGAGTAAAAGAAAATTTAGTTCCAAAAATTAGATTTATTTGGGACCATACTCCAGAAATTCTGTACAATAGGACAAGAAAATAACATATGAATTAAATCAGCTTTTGGGGAGGAACATGTCCAACAAACATCTGGTACAGTCGTAAATGTTTTGCTTAAGGCAATCGGTGTTAATAACAGTCTGTTGTAAACAAAAAACAGCGTTTGCGTTATATTAGCTGCTCTGGATGATTTACGTATCTTGGTCCATAAGCTGTTCCATAGAGACACTGGCCAAGATAACGCAAAATCTCGTTCCCATGCCTCTTCTATTTTGGATTTCTGCCTAACAGTGTCATTGCCGTGCAAATACCGGTATATGAGGGAAGCTTTGGGCAGAGTTTGTAACAAGGTATGAAGTTGTGAAAGAGCATATGGAGCGACGGGAACAATAGGCGTAGTAGATAATTGGGTATATGTATCCATCACAGCTTTCTTAAGTAGAGTGTATTTATGTATAAATGAGGTAGGTAGATTGAATGATTGACTAAGTGAGGAAAAGGGTATGAAATCTGATTGGGAGAGTAACGGATGGATCCATATTAATCCTCTTTGATGCCAAGTCTTCCAATAGAATGGTTTATTTCGAATAAGTAGGTTTTTGTTATGCCAAATTGTTGAGTTAATGAAGGAGTCTATAGTGCTGTAAGCAGTGAGGGATGTGGATACCAGGAGTTTTTAAGTCATTTTTATTATGGGAGTGGATATGGCCTGTGGTTTACGTGTGAAGGAAACATATTCATCGAAGGAGTAGGGGGACAAAAAAAGTCGCTCAATTGTAGTCCATAAAGGACAATCTTCTGTGAGATCGCATAACCAAAGACAAGCCTGACATAAAAGGAATGCTTTCTGATACGCCGGGAAGTCGGGAAAGTTAACTCCATAGATTACAGCAGAGGGACCCTGAATATATTAATAAGTGAGGAAGGAATCAGGGAAAGAAACTATTCAAAAAACAAAACTTCCTACACTATACTATTTAAGTGGAAGGCAATATGTCCATGAAGTAAAGTAATACCCACAGACAACGGTGTATAAAACTATATTATTTCATTTATTAGTTCATTTTTTCATTTTTTATCATTTTTTCAACAACCTCAAAGAACATATACATAAACATTTTTCATACTGTGTAATAATACATGTAATGCACTTAACATCAAACTGTTGAAGCACAATTTATGATTAATTGAACAACCATAACATAAATAAGAAAACATATATACCACATATATAGCACACAATTAAAGACAATAAACCTGAAAACTCAAGAGAACAACAATATATTGACAATTAAAATCATAGGTTGTGGAGTTTGAACATAGGACCAGCACCAACGCGCGTTTCGGAGCTCAAGAATGAATTTTACAGGCTCCTTCTTCAGGGCTTATTACAGTGGTCTTTCAGAAAAACAAGGCTTCAGGGCCTAGTTTGATGTCCAACACTCATACAATGGAGTTAAACATTAAATTTTGAATTTTGACAGCCGTTGGTCTGTGGGTATAAAAAGTAGGGGTGGGCGGAATTTGCGGAATTGCGTTACGCAAATCTCTGCGAAACGGTAAAAAATCTCCGCGAACACGCAGAAATTCCGCGAACACGCGGAATTGCTTGTTCGCGATGCTTTTTTCCTGTTCACAATTGCTGTTTGCGTGCTCGGGGAGAAATATCTCGCGAACACGCATTTTGAGATCGCGAACAAGCAAAAATTTCGCGAAATCGCGGAAAGCAGACTTTTTAGCAATTTCGCGCTCTCCGCGGAACGCGAAATTACGCAAATTACGCAAATTCCGCGAGCGGAATGGAATTTACCGCCCAGGCCTAATAAAAAGTCACAATAAGTGATTGTGAACGTTATTTAGATTTTTTAGTTTATTAAAAGAAGGACCAGGAGCTATAGAAAGAGTAAAGAAATAAGAACCTCTATATACACCCGTGATGCAGCAAACACCCAAGAATAGGATTTTTTGTGAGGAAATACCATTGTAGTTTCAATAACCTAAGTACGGAAAAATAAGACATTAAGGGAAAGGAAGATTTAGAAAGAATAATATGTTTAGTAACAACATACTTGCCAACGAAAAACTGTTATTCAAGGGGATACCAGTAACGCAGCTTCCTAAATCTTTAGTTTTAGTGTTTAAAAAGCTACAATGAAAAGAAAAGAATGACCATAGTTAGATCTGAGAACATAATTGGAATACTGAGAGGAACTGGGCAGGACTCACGAGACTAGCATGAATTGCAGTAAAGCATGAATAGAGATATTTCTTATATGCCACAGGCAGTTTCAAATGTATCTGTCCATGGAGTAGTGAGGGATCTATATGCGAGGAGCATCTAACATCAATGGACAGTTTATCAGTCAAAATAATACAATGATCATATCTCACGATAGGCCATTATAATGTATTCAATGAAACGCGCGAAAAAATATAGCTAGGATTTTTGGAGGATCTTAAGGATAAAAGGTTACTTACTACGATGTCACTTGGTGTGAAGATAATATCAGAGCCAATGGTGTGTCGTCAGAGTTAATTCAATATAACTGGACGAGCATATAGTAAGATCCAGGAAGTTCAGTGAGAATGATCACGTGATAAAAGTCGCCTGAAAGTGTACCAAGGACAGGCTAATTTAAATACCTAGATGTGTTAGGGAAGACTCAATGTATGTACAGCTAGGTCCACTTACTTACCCAGATGTGGCAGAGAAGAATGCGCTGATAAAGTACGGGCCAGAACTTTGAAGGCCTATCAGGGAGTTATTTAAGTACGATATGCAGACCCATGGTGGTCAAATAGTCACAGAATGTAGGTGGATTTTGGATTTAAATGAAACCTGAAAATATACAAATTGTAGCTTTAGTAAGTATAATAGGGGTAAGAAACGATGAGGGTATGTGTACGAATTGCTAACCTAAAATTTATGGTAAAAGGCATATGGGTTACCTGTTCTCCTTTCTTATTTAGTCATATGGAGGGCTGATATCTTTCGAGCGTAGATCAGGTGCTTAGCGTAAATGGTAACACTCATGGGAGCAATCTACAAAAGAATTGTGTATAATTTGAAAATAATGCTAAAAATGTAACAGCGTGAGCGTATTTTTAGAGCAATAGAAGAGGCTGAAACTAGCGTAAATGCAGTTCTTACCGAGCATTTCAGCAGAGACTTGTCAGGGATTCCATGGTTAGCGCTCTCAAGGAAGAGTGTATGGGGACTGGCGTTTCCCTTATAGGGAGAACCAGGAAGTGGTGAAAACTAATAACGGACACTGAAATAGGACTAAAAATAAACGGGAAGGCAAACTTAAAACGAATTCCCCATTCGGAATGCAGGCTTTGAAATCGACAAATAGGAGCGGACATCTTGATAGGAGAGTAAAGCTCTCTGTCGAGAATTCTTAACATTTACCTTGGAAGGCGCTCAACGATCATGCCCCATTAATGAATTATTGCCAGTTACTAAATTGAGAATTATGGGGCAAGGATTAGGGAACAAAAATTATTAGTAGTCCCGGAGGTACTATATGGTACATCAATACAAGCGTGTGTATATTGCCAACCTTTATAAATGTGGTCCAAATAGCAACCAAGGTCTCAGGGTAATATTTAAAATATTCGGCAAAATAGACAGTTCTCAATGTATGGTTCCTTTAGCAAAATAAAGTAAAAGAATATGTTTTCCCCATGCAGTTTACACAGAGTGGGACCAGGAGTGAATCTATATAATCGCGTTTTCCCAAGGAAGATGTTCGTTAAGGCCTTTTTCTTGTGTCTTAAGGACATATATCCCAAAAACTTCCCTTTTGAGTCTAATGGCATCCACATTGAGATTGTTTGGAGGATGTACATGTTCCAAAATTAGCCACCTGAGATCAGAGATACTGTGGTGTTTCTCAGTCCAGTGGGCCACCAAGGGGGCCCCTTCGCGTTTGTTAAGTATGGATGACTTGTGTTCACTAAAACGTACACGAAATTCTCTGCTGGTTTCTCCAACATATCCTTTGTCACAGGGACAAAGGATAAGATAAACAACATGTTGAGTACGGCAATTAGTCATGTCCTTAAATGTGAATGTCCGTTTGTCCCAGATCAATTCGTTAGTAACAATGGCAAACTGGCATGCGTGGCAACAACCACATTTGTGAGTACCACTGATGGGTTTGGTGCCAGTGATAGATTTTTGGATAAATGGATTGGGAATAGGTATTCTGGATTTAACCAAAGAGTTCCTTAAGTTTTTATTGCGTCTAAATGCAAAGATAGGCTTGGGGAGACTCTTTCTTGAATGATCTGTGTTTAGAATATGCCAATCTTTGTTGATAATTTGTCTGATTTTATGATCAATATTAGAATGGGTAGTGACGCAGACCAATTTCTCATCAGTTTTGGTTTCTTTGGGTTGCAATAGTAGGGTTCTATCGTAATATTTTGCTCTTTTGTAAGCATCTTTAATAAGTTTAGGGGGATACCCTCTACTGGCAAATTTTTGTTTGAGTTCTTCTGCATGTATATCATAGTTTGATATAGTGGTACAGTTCCTACGCAACCGTAAAAATTGGCTAAAAGGGATGTTGTCCTTTTGGCTTCGAGGATGAAAGCTGGAGTACTGGAGTAGGAACTCTTTGGTTAAATCCAGAATACCTATTGCCAATCCATTTGTCCAAAAATCTATCACTGGCACCAAACCCATCAGTGGTACTCACAAATGTGGTTGTTGCCACGCATGCCAGTTTGCCATTGTTACTAACGAATTGATCTGTGACAAACGGACATTCACATTTAAGGACATGACTAATTGCCGTACTCGACATGTTGTTTATCTTATCCTTTGTCCCTGTGACAAAGGATATGTTGGAGAAACCAGCAGAGAATTTCGTGTACGTTTTAGTGAACACAAGTCAGCCATACTTAACAAACGCGAAGGGGCCCCCTTGGTGGCCCACTGGACTGAGAAACACCACAGTATCTCTGATCTCAGGTGGCTAATTTTGGAACATGTACATCCTCCAAACAATCTCAATGTGGATGCCATTAGACGCAAAAGGGAAGTTTTTTGGATATATGTCCTTAAGACACAAGAAAAAGGCCTTAACGAACATCTTCCTTGGGAAAACGCGATTATATAGATTCACTCCTGGTCCCACTCTGTGTAAACTGCATGGGGAAAACATATTCCTTTACTTTATTTTGCTAAAGGAACCATACATTGAGAACTGTCTATTTTGCCGAATATTTTAAATATTACCCTGAGACCTTGGTTGCTATTTGGACCACATTTATAAAGGTTGGCAATAAACACACGCTTGTATTGGTGTACCATATAGTACCTCCGGGACTACTAATAATTTTTGTTCCCTAATCCTTGCCCCATAATTCTCAATTTAGTAACTGGCAATAATTCATTAATGGGGCATGATCGTTGAGCGCCTTCCAAGGTAAATGTTAAGAATTCTCGACAGAGAGCTTTACTCTCCTATCAAGATGTCCGCTCCTATTTGTCGATTTCAAAGCCTGCATTCCGAATGGGGAATTCGTTTTAAGTTTGCCTTCCCGTTTATTTTTAGTCCTATTTCAGTGTCCATTATTAGTTTTCACCACTTCCTGGTTCTCCCTATAAGGGAAACGCCAGTTTCCATACACTCTTCCTTGAGAGCGCTAACCATGGAATCCCTGACAAGTCTCTGCTGAAATGCTCGGTAAGAACTGCATTTACGCTAGTTTCAGCCTCTTCTATTGCTCTAAAAATACGCTCACGCTGTTACATTTTTAGCATTATTTTCAAATTATACGCAATTCTTTTGTAGATTGCTCCCATGAGTGTTACCATTTACGCTAAGCACCTGATCTACGCTAGAAAGATATCAGCCCTCCATATGACTAAATAAGAAAGGAGAACAGGTACCCATATGCCTTTTACCATAAATTTTAGGTTAGCAATTCGTACACATACCCTCATCGTTTCTTACCCCTATTATACTTACTAAAGCTACAATTTGTATATTTTCAGGTTTCATTTAAATCCAAAATCCACCTACATTCTGTGACTATTTGACCACCATGGGTCTGCATATCGTACTTAAATAACTCCCTGATAGGCCTTCAAAGTTCCGGCCCGTACTTTATCAGCGCGTTCTTCTCTGCCACATCTGGGTAAGTAAGTGGACCTAGCTGTACATACATTGAGTCTTCCCTAACACATCTAGGTATTTAAATTAGCCTGTCCTTGGTACACTTTCAGGCGACTTTTATCACGTGATCATTCTCACTGAACTTCCTGGATCTTACTATATGCTCGTCCAGTTATATTGAATTAACTCTGACGACACACCATTGGCTCTGATATTATCTTCACACCAAGTGACATCGTAGTAAGTAACCTTTTATCCTTAAGATCCTCCAAAAATCCTAGCTATATTTTTTCGCGCGTTTCATTGAATACATTATAATGGCCTATCGTGAGATATGATCATTGTATTATTTTGACTGATAAACTGTCCATTGATGTTAGATGCTCCTCGCATATAGATCCCTCACTACTCCATGGACAGATACATTTGAAACTGCCTGTGGCATATAAGAAATATCTCTATTCATGCTTTACTGCAATTCATGCTAGTCTCGTGAGTCCTGCCCAGTTCCTCTCAGTATTCCAATTATGTTCTCAGATCTAACTATGGTCATTCTTTTCTTTTCATTGTAGCTTTTTAAACACTAAAACTAAAGATTTAGGAAGCTGCGTTACTGGTATCCCCTTGTATAAGAGTTTTTCGTTGGCAAGTATGTTGTTACTAAACATATTATTCTTTCTAAATCTTCCTTTCCCTTAATGTCTTATTTTTCCGTACTTAGGTTATTGGAACTACAATGGTATTTCCTCACAAAAAATCCTATTCTTGGGTGTTTGCTGCATCACGGGTGTATATAGAGGTTCTTATTTCTTTACTCTTTCTATAGCTCCTGCTCCTTCTTTTAATAAATTAAAAAATCTAAATAACGTTCACAATCGCTTATTGTGACTTTTTATACCCACAGACCAACGGCTGTCAAAATTTAATGTTTAACTCCATTGTATGAGTGTTGGACATCAAACTAGGCCCTGAAGCCTTGTTTTTCTGAAAGACCACTGTAATAGGCCCTGAAGAAGGAGCCTGTAAAAATCATTCTTGAGCTCCGAAACGCGCGTTGGCGCTGGTCCTATGTTCAAACTCCACAACCTATGATTTTAATTGTCAATATATTGTTGTTCTCTTGAGTTTTCAGGTTTATTGTCTTTAATTGTGTGCTATATATGTGGTATATATGTTTTCTTATTTATGTTATGGTTGTACAATTAATCATAAATTGTGCTTCAACAGTTTGATGTTAAGTGCATTACATGTATTATTACACAGTATGAAAAATGTTTATGTATATGTTCTTTGAGGTTGTTGAAAAAATGATAAAAAATGAAAAAATGAACTAATAAATGAAATAATATAGTTTTATACACCCTTGACTGTGGGTATTACTTTACTTCATGGACATATTGCCTACCACTTAAATAGTATAGTGTAGGAAGTTTTGTTTTTTGGGAAAGTTAACTCCACCTTCTGTTTTGGGTTTAATTAGTCTGAGTAAGGACATTCAGGATTTCTTGTTATTCCACAAGAAAGAAGAAAGGACGGAATTAATCTTCTTAAAAAATTTAATAGGAATAGAGACCGAGATGTTAGAAATAGTGTAGATAATTATAGGCGTGAGCATCATCTTTATAGTGTCCAGACGGCCCCACCAAGATAAATAAAGGGGGTGCCATTTAGTAGTTAGATCTGAAATCTTTTGTGTACATTTGTTCATACATAAAGCTATTGTGTCCCAAATTGAGGAAGTAACATGTAAACCTAGATACTTAATATGATTGGGATTCCATGTGAAGTTGGAAGCACTAAAATCTGATTTAAAAGTATACTTAGTTAAGGGTAAAATCTCGCATTTATCATTTTTCAATTCATAACCAGTGATATTGGAGTAAGCTTGTACTTCCGCCAAAAAGGCAGGGATTGAGTCATTTGGTTTTGACATAAAAAGCAAAATATCATAAGCGTAAGCCGCAAGTTTAATATGGGAATTAAGTGTTTGAAAACCATATATATTTGGGTTTTGACGTAATTCAGAGAGAAAAGGTTCCAAGGCCAAATTAAAAAGGATGGGGGAAAGAGGACAACCTTGATGCACACTTCTCCCTAAATCAAAAAATGGGGAAATCAGACCATTAGCACAGACAGCCGCACGAGGGTTAGAATAGAGAAGAGAAATTAAGGATGTACATTTAGGGCCAAAACCAAACCATTTGAGAGTATGAAATAAATAAGTCCACTCAACTCTATCAAACGCCTTTTTGACATCTAGTGCTATCGCTACAAGAGAATGTTTTATATGGGAAGATTTAGATAAAACGTTAAAAAGGAGTTGTGTATTATCAGTTATGAATTGACCTTTGACAAATCCAGATTGTTCTTTTCCCAGCAAGTCTGGTAAGTAGGAATCTAATCGTGTGGCTAATGCTTTGGAGAAGATTTTATAGTCAATGTTAACCAAGGATATAGGTCTATAATTCTTACAGTATTGAGAATCTTTACCTTCTTTGGGAATAAGGCAAATGTGAGCTTCTGAGAAGGACCTGAGGAGCCGCCTGAAGAATTAAAGGAATTTATTAGGGAGTACAATTTGGGCATTACAAGTTTGGAGAAGTGGAGATAAAATTCAACAGTAAAGCCATCTGTCCCCAGGGCTTTATCTTTTTTAAGGAGTTGAAGAGCTTTTAATAGTTCTTGCTGTGTAAGATCCAACTCCAAGAATGCTAGATCTGGGAGAGTATGTTGCGGTTTTTGGATATTGGAGAAAAAGTTCAAGTGAGAATGGTCAGTGAGATGTGTTTCAGAAGCGTATAATGACTTATAAAATAAAGAATATTTGTTCAAAATATCAGTGTCCTTGAATTTTAAGTTTGATTGTTTATCATATAGAGATTCAATGTTCAGTTTATTATGTCTAACTTTTAAATAGTTGGCCAATATTTTTCCAGCTTTATTTTTCCCCCCGTAGAATTTTGCACTAGATTTTAACAAGCATAGTGAAGCATCTTCCATTGATTTCTTTTTGAATTGCATTTTGGCATTAATGAGAGCTGTTAAACAATCCTTCGAGTGTGAAGTATAATAAGAGTGCTCCAGTCTCTTTATATCCTGAAGGAGATCCTTGGTTAATTTACGGGCCTTCTTTCGTTTCTTTGTAACAAAGCCAATTATGAAATCTCTCGCTGTGGCTTTGAATGCATCCCATAAAGTGGAAAAGGGCATGGATTGAGATTGATTCATTTAAAAAAACTCATCAAAAAAGGTAGTAAAGGAGGCAGTAAAATTTGGATCTAAAAGGAGGGCATTATTAAAGCGCCATCGTCTAGGGCCTGTACTTTTGGGTAGGATGTCAACGCTAATGGAGACTGGGGCGTGATCGACAATAAAATGGGTCCAAGCTCTGCATTTGTGAGAGTTTGCGAAATAGTATGGGAGACAAATATGTAATCAATTCTTGATTGAGATTGATGGGAAGGGGCCAGGCATCTAGGAGTTTATGCTGAGTGATAGTATAAACAAAAGATTTATGGGGTTTATTGGGAACAAAAGGGACTATAGAACTCCTATCAATAAAAGGGTCAAAAGTTTGATTACAGTCACCCGCTAGAATAAAGTTATCCTCTATGCAGTAATTTGCTTGGCCAATGTAGGCCAGAAAGAAGAATCACCACAAGTGGGAGCATAGATATTTAGGAGAGAGACTGGAACACCCTTCAAAGACAATTTAACATTCAGTCATCTGCCATCAACATCTGATTCTTGAGATATAAGTGTGAGCGAAAGGGATTTGCGGCAAAGTATCATTACTCCATTGCGTTTACCATCACCTGGGGAGGAGAAAACTTCCCCACCCAACCTTTTTTTAATTTTAATGATTCGGCATCCGAGAGGTGAGTCTCTTGCAAAAATGCAATATCTACATCTAATTTGGCTAAGTAAGACAAGACACTTTGCCTCTTGATGGGAGAATGCAATCCCCTAACATTCCAAGTAATCAGTTTTAATGACATAAATTATTAGAAATAAATTGATCTAGAAATATGAGACATCAGTCCAATTAATTGTGAGAGCTATATAAAATGTGGAAGAATAAGAGAAAGAAAGTAAAGTTGAATTCAATACCATAGTAAGAAAAAAAGCTAGCCAGAGCCAAAAATGAAAAAGGAACCAGAGAAGTGAACATAACCTATCAATAACAGAAAATATAAATATAGTAAGTAAGAAAAGAGAAAGTGAAGAAATAATGACATTTGAAACTGCAACAGTAGATACAAAAATAAGATCAGGCATATGTGAGAAAATAAGAGAAATAGAGACACCAAATAAACATCTGATTGTAAAGTTCAAAATATTTTGAGAGACCAAAGACAATACATCACAGATAACAAAGGAAAAAACAAAAAACATACCTACAAAAGGGAGATGTGGGTGGAGAGGTGTGTGGAACCACATGGAGCAGACACGCGTCTAGGGAGGGTTCAGCAGGACTCGGGAAAGACCGTTTAATGATTAAACATAGCTGTGAAGCAAGAACAAGAAACAAAACTTAGCGCGTAGAAGGAACTTAAGAAATTAGAAACAATAAAAACACGACTTAGAAACAGTAAAAACATGACACCGTGAATTCAAAGCCATCCACACAGCGTAAAAGGGAACAAGTAAACTAAAAAACCGTTAAGGATAGGCTCTCAACAACTACCTAAAACTAGTTTCATAAGATCTACAATTAAAAGGATATCAACAATTTAAATGTAGGAGGAGGAGCCTAGCGCGCAACCAAGATGGCCGCGTAGGTGCGAGGCTCCCGAGGACCTCCGTGACCTCCTACATAAATCCTGAAAATATCCTGTCCTAGATGAGGGGACTGTGTTGGTGAGCCCGAGCTGAGGTGTCACCCGTTTTCCGCTTCCAAATTGGACCTCGGACACCGGCAGGAGCACCGATTGAGGTTTGCGGCCTTCTCCACGCCGGCCCCCCGGATTGGAGTTGCGGGGCGACCCGGAGACAAAGTGATCAACAGCGGCGGGCAGGGCTGGGCGACTCGCGTACCCCGCACTTTCACTTTCGCTTTTGCACCCTCCTTGCTGCGTAGGCGAGGTTGGGTTGCGGGGCGTTGTGCGGTGGTGTGGCCTCGTTGGGGTGCCCTGCTGGCCCGCCGGCTGTGATCCGTCCTGCGGACCTGTGGTTGCCCCCCCCGGAGCCCGTGAACTGGTTTGTCGGCATTTTCCGAGGTGATTGGCACGACTTGGGGACTGAAACCATGTCCACAAAACAAGATGGCGACCGGGCAAAGGTGAAATCGACCCGCCGTGGCGCAGCCCAACAGTCCAACAACATGGACCGCTACACCCTCCAGAAGGGATCTCCCGAGGTGCCGCGTAGGTCCCCTGAGGGCCCGACTGATGCTCCTGCTCTGCCCGCGGATCTGACCCTGCGAGATGTCATGGGCGCTATCGCCGAGATGAAGGCCTCGGTGGACCAGCGCTTTGACACACTGGCGCAGAAGATTGACTCGGTCCACGTGGATGTTGGCCTGGTGAGGGCCGATTTATCCAAGACCAATGACCGGGTCGATTCTTTGGCCCACACCACCTCGGGCCTCACAGCGGACGTGGCGGCCCTCCAAAAGGAGGTGCGCCGGCTTGGCCAGGCGAGCGCCCTGATGGATCGTCGACTGGAGGATTCCGAGGGTCGGGCCCGGAGGAACAATGTTCGCATTGTAGGGGTGCCGGAGGGACGTGAGGAGGCGGTGGCGGACCTGTTTGTGGAGGACCTGATTCTCACCCATCTCCAGCCCCGGGGGCTGAGTAAATTCTTTGCGGTGGAACGTGCCCACAGGGTTCCTGGAGGAAGACCTAAGGCCGGAGCCCCTCCAAGGCCTCTCATTGCCCGGATTTTCAACTTTCGGGACAGAGACGCAATCCTGCAGACTTCTAGGCAACAAGGACCGGTCAGACTTGACAATATGGACGTAAACTTCTATCCTGATTTCACCCCAGCGGTCCAGAAGCAGAGACTGAGCTTTATCGGAGTCAAACGTCGTCTACGGGACCTGAACCTCAAGTATGCGATGCTTTTTCCAGCTAAGTTGCGGGTGGAGGTGGATGGCCGCACGCACTTTTTTGATCGTCCCGAAGCGGCCGGGGACTGGTTGGACTCCTTGCCTGGGGATCGGGGCCGGGGGGGTGGGGGGGGCGCGGTTGGAGGGGAGGGCTCGCCGGATCAGGACTGAGGGACTAATAGCAGGCCTCGCTCTGGACAACATTATCGTCATTTTTGACTGTTCGTCAAGTTCCCCTCCTGTGGAGGTGGTACGGGTTCTCTTGGGGGCTCTCCCTCCTCCTCTGGGGGACTAGTTAGTTTAATCATTCATGGGGCGACAGGCACACTGCACTTTGGGGGGGCTGTTTGGGCTCATGCAGGGGTGCAGGGAGGGGGGAGTTCTGTTGGGATGGGTGGGTTGGGGTGGGGTGTTGTTCGTTTTTACCGCAAGGCAAACCCTTTATTGTATTGGTGTCTTTAAGGTGCTCTCGGGGGGACGAATGATGGCTTCTGTAGGTGATGGGGGGTAGGGACCTGACTTTATTGTCCTGGAACGTTAATGGACTGGGGGATAGGATCAAGCGAGGTGTGGTCCTGCAGTATTTGAAACGACTTTCGCCAGATGTGGTCTTTCTGCAGGAGACACACCTTATTGGTAATTCCTTTTGTGCCATGAATCGGCGTGGCTATCGCTTGGTGGCCCACTCGGGCTTCACGTCGGGCTCACGGGGGGTGGGCATCATGGTGAAGAACTCGCTCCCGTTTGAAATAGACGAGGTGCGCCATGATGAGAGGGGACGCTACACTGTCTTAGTGGGGAGAATGGAGGGCAAAGTAGTTGTCTTTGTATCAGTATACGTCCCACCGGGGTTACAGTCTACCACTTTTGCAGACCTAGGGCGCCTCCTCCTTGACCTTCCGGGGGGGCTTCTGGTGGTTGGGGGGGACTTCAATGCGGTGGTTTCTGGGACTGTGGATCGTCACCCCCCGAGGGACCTCCCCCGGGCGCAGGCGTGGCTGTCCGGCTTCTTAGATACACTGGGATTGGTGGACTGCTGGCGATTAAAACATCCCACGCAGCTGCAGTACACTTTCCACTCGGGTGCCCATGGTAGCCTCTCACGGCTTGATTATGCCCTTGTCCCTGCGGCCTATGTTGGGAGGGTAGGAGAGGTGCGCCATTTGGCGCGGGGTATTTCAGATCATTCCCCGCTCCTGTTGCACGTTGATGTCTTCCCGAGGGGGGAGGGCAGGGTGGCTCCAATCAATGCCTGGTACCTGCGCAACCCCACCATTCACGCTGATTTGATTAAATCCTTGCAGCGGTATTTCGATGAGAATGTGGGGTCCGTCCCTTCGGCGATCTCCCTGTGGGAAGCCTTCAAGACAGTTCTTAGAGGGGAAGCCCTCTCCTTTATCTCCCATGCCCGGAGGCGCGAGCAGGAGGAGGTGACCCGGGTGGAGGCCGAAATCGCTGAATTGGAGGGTGCTCTGGAGGATGGGGTGACGGATGCTGCACTACATGTCCTACAACTTAAGCAGGCGGCCTACAGGGCCCTCGTCACGGAGGCGGCCAGGGGCCTCTGTAGAGAGCAACAGGGGCGACTGTATGATGTGGGTGATAAGGCTGGTAAACTGCTTGCATGGTTGGATAAAAAGGAGAGAGCGAGTCGTGTGGTCCCGCTGATTGAGAGGATGGATGGTGTGCGTGTCACCGAGCCAGAAGACATTGTCTCTTGTTTCGCGGATTATTTCCGCGAGGTGTATTCCCCGGTTTCTCCTTGCTCGGAGGAGGATTCCCATGCCCTGCTTAGGGATATCGCGCTGCCGTCCGTTTCGGTGGAGGACAGGGTGTCGTTAGATGCCGCTCCTACCTCCGACGAAATTGCCCTCGCCATACGCTCGGTTGCATCCGGCAAGGCCATGGGCCCGAACGGCATCCCTATCGAGTTGTATAAGCTGCGACCGGATGTACTGGCACCCCACCTCCGCGCGATGTTCCTGGCGGCCCACTCGCTGGGCTCCCTCCCGCCGGACCAGCGTCTGGCTACAATCGTGGTGATCCACAAGGAAGGGAGACCCCGAGACCGGGTTACATCCTATCGGCCTATCTCGCTCTTGAATGCGGAGCCCAAAATCCTCGCCAAGGTGCTAGCCAACCGGCTGGTCGGCGTGGTGGGCGATCTGGTCCACCAAGACCAGTCCGGCTTTATTCCCCATCGCAACACGGCCCTCAATCTGCGGCGCTTGCACGGGGTGCTCGCGCGTGTCCCGTTTGTGCGGGAGCCGGCCATATTGGCGTCCTTAGACGCCACCATGGCGTTTGACACGCTCGAGTGGCCATACATCTGGGCGATGCTGGCGAAGTTTGGATTTGGCCCGGGGTTCATCAGCTGGGTCAAATTGTTGTATTCGGGCCCATTGGCGCAGGTGGTGGTGAATGGAAGAGTATCGGTCCCATTCGAGCTGGGACGGGGCACGCGACAGGGCTGCCCCTTGTCGCCGCTCCTGTTCGCGCTGGCCTTGGAACCCCTGGCGGAGTGGCTGCGGTGGCACCCTTCCATCCGTGGTCTCCGTTGGACCCCCGAGTATGAGGACCGCGTGTCCCTATACGCTGACGATATCCTTTTGTACCTAGCCTCCCCGCGTAAATCACTGATTGTCCTGGTTGATGTTTTGCGCTCATTCGGCCGCAACTCAGGCCTTGTCATCAACTGGGCTAAATCATGTGTGTATGTGCTTTCCAGGGAGGCTCCCGTCCTCCCGCGGGGCTGCCCGATCCAGATTGCCTCTCAGGGGTTTCGGTACCTGGGTGTTTATATTACTCTGGACCCGGAGGCCCGTTACGAGCGGAATTTGCTTCCCCCCCTCCAGCGCTTGAAGGAGGACGTCGCGCGCTGGCGGCGCCTGCCGCTTTCGCCGCTCGGCCGGGCGGCATTGTTTAAGATGGTGTCGTTGCCACGCTTCCTGTACGCTCTCCAGAACACTATGGATTTAGTCCCGGCGCGCTACTTTCGTGAGGTGGAGAGTCTATAGCGCCGCCTGTTCTGGGACGGGAGGCCGCGTATTGCCCTGGCGAAGTTGACGCTCCCATGGTACGACGGGGGGATTGCCCTCCCGGATATTAAACGGTATTACTGGGCCTCCCAGCTAGCTGCAATTAATCATGGCCTTTACGGGCCCGCCTTAAACCCGGCATTTGAAATGGACAAGATGCTCCTGCCTGGTGGCGACTATAATCGAGCGCTCTACTCTGGCGCGCCCGACCCCCGCCTGACGGGACCTACGCGTGTCATGGTGCGAGTATGGCACGCGGCTAATGCAGCTATGGGGTGGAAGGACCGTTTGACCCGGGCATCACCGTTGTACGCGTCTGAGCGATTGGGCTCCCTGTGGACCTCGAAGGGCTTCGAGAAGTGGGACACGATAGGCATCAGTAAAGTGGGGGATCTCTGGACGAGGGGGGGCTTTAAAACATTCGAGACGCTGCAGACAGAGTTTCAGCTGCAGGGCAGTGAATACTTTCGGTACTTGCAGGTCCGTCACGCACTGGGCTCCGTCTTCTCAGACGTCGCCTCCATCCCAGAGTCTTCCCCCCTGGAGGATAGAGTGCTGGATGGCCACGTTCCGGACAGCACGATCTCCCTTATTTACAAAAAATTGATTAATGACCGCTCGGGCTTGCTGACTGGCCTCCGCGAGGCTTGGGTTGCCGATGGGCTGGAGTTGGACAACGAGGACTGGATTTCCGCGATGGCCTCTCCGAAGGAGGTGGCCATACCGGCTCGCCTTCGCTTCGTCCAGCTTAAGGTACTCCACCGGGTTTACATGACGGGGCCAAGGCTTCTGCGTATGGGCTATGCTGAGGATGGGTTGTGTAAGCGTGGGTGTGGTGCTTTGGCGACTTTTTTGCATATTTTGTGGGAATGCCCGAAGGTGGAGCGATTCTGGCGTGGTGTGCATGAGGTCCTGCGAGTGGTTACGCATGTCGCGCTGCTGCCTGAAGCGAGGAGATGCCTGCTGAATGTGTGGGAACCAACTGACTACTCGGTTCCGCAGACGCGATGGGTGACTCTGGGATATATGATCGCTAAGCGTGACATTGCTCAATTGTGGGGATCCCAGAGGCCCCCGGCGGTGCCGGCCTTGAAAGAACACATGGATTGGTGCATGTTCCGAGAAAAGGTGGTGTATGTGGCGAGGGGTAAGCCTGGGGCATGGGTGAAAGTATGGGGCCCCTGGAACGCCTACCGCGGGGGTATCTGCGCGCCACCACTGCTGCCTGCTGCCTCACCAGCCCCGTCCCCTTAGTTGACTCCTTTCCCTAGCCCCGGGCACAGAGTTCCCCCAGTCCTCGATCTGTTCCCTTTCCCCTCTTTAGACTCCTGTGGATGGCGGGGGTCCCCCATTCGGGGAGCACGTGCTGTTACTTTTGATTGCGGGTTGCCTTGCGGGTGTGGTTTTTTCGTGTTGTTTGTATAAAATGAAACCGTATTGTGGGGTCAGAGCGATGTGGCCCACGACGTTGATACCTCCTGATTTTGCTTCTCTGCAACGCCAAGTGTTTCTTGAACGTATGTCATATGCTCCTGCCATTCTAGCGGCTGGCCGGAAGGTTGTAGGCCCATACTTGTATATTCTTGAGATTGCAATAAACGGTTTCAAAAAAAAAAAAAAAAAAAACAATTTAAATGTATGCGTCGATAGTTCATGTAATATGCGATGAGGAGCATCCTGAAGAGGTCGTAGAATCCATCCTATGCGAATTGATGAAACTCTACAAACAAACTGGATCCTCGTAGGTCGCAGTTCTGTTATTGTAAGTAACCTTGAAAATACATGGGTGAAAAAGGCCATACCTTGCACCCATGGAGCGTAGGTTCGGCCTTAAGTTGAGAACGGCTTTACGTCTCTGGCGGCTGTAGCTTTAGAGTAGTCTTGCGCGAAGAACAATGTGGAACCTGACCACGTGATGCGTTGGATAGCTTTAGCTGCTGTCAATACCTTTAGCAAGTCCGTATATTCTAGAAAATAAAGGATGACTCCTCTTGGTCTCTGTGAAGGTGAAGCAGTAGTGGAGGCTCGCCGCAGTCTGTGGGCGCGTTGTATGTTCAATGTAGTATCTTCTGACATATGTAATAGTTTAGGGAAGAAAGATTTGAAAAATGCGATGGAGTCTGTGCCTTCACCCCCCTCTCCCAGGCCATAAATACGTAGGTTGTTTCTCCTGTTGTGATTTTCAAGGTTCTCGACCTGCTTCTGGAGGGTTGTGTGACTTGAGATTGCAAAAAGGGGACACTCTTAGTAGTGTCGCTAAGGGAAGAAACATTATGTTCAACTGCAGTAAGTATTCTGTCTAGTTGCATCCATTTGTCTGAGAGAGTTTGCAGTTTGGAATTTGTCTCCTCCATGAAAGGCCTAAGGGCTCTTATCTCCTGCAGCAACACTTCCATTGAGACAGGGGAAGCTGGCTTAGGGGGCGAAGGAGGGTCTTTTTAAAAATCTTTTCACATTTGATTTTCCTGATGCGACAAGTGTAGAATCTATTGTTGAGTTATCCACCTCTAATAACTGTAAATCCTCCAGTTTAGATAGTTGTGAGAAGAGTGTGGAGTTCTTAATGAAAGAGCGCTGTGGTGTAGTTGTGCTGTGAAGAGAGCCCTTCGTTCTACCCATGTGCTGGAACAGCGAGCACAGAAGCAAGGTCTGGAGGTGGAGCCTGAAAATTTAATGTAAGAGAAGTGGACAAAGAAAGAGTGAAACTTCAACCTGGGGCACACAGCGCTTAGACTAGGAGATACGCAAAAATAAATTATATATCTATATATATATTGCTATATCATGTAGAAGTTATCAATTGTTCACTGTCTCAGAAAGTAAGTACTCCATAAACCGTGTGCGCTTGAATTATGTTTTCTCAGACCGCCCACATCATCTCTCAGAACTTCTTCACAGAAACCAACAATCTGAGCCAAAAAATAAGTAAATGAAAAATGACCAGCTTTTCAGTTAAGCAAGGAGTGTGGTGTAGCTCACTTGTGTGGAGTCTTCAATTGAAGTAACGTGCCTCTACAGTAAGCGGGAGTAAGTGAGCAAGGAGCACAGTTCATCCAAGTATTGAAAAATACGTAGTATCCTCGTTGTGAAGGAAGAAAGAATTCAAAATGACCGCCATTGCAGGGACCCTTCAACAGCTGTGGCCTGACAAAAGACTAAGGAATAACTGTTATGGAGAATTCATTGTAGATATAAGCAATAAAGTTCTAGACTATGAAATGAGCTGTGAGGCATAGTGAGGCTGCTCAATTTTAAACAAATAAGGCAAAAAAGCGCTCACCGCTCGCGCTCAGAATCCAAAATGGCGGCCGCAACGCAGCGAAAACACTCCAGAGCGCTTTACCTGCAAAAAATGAATAATTCCCGCTTTAAATGATTGCAGCCGTCTTCACATCATGAGCTGCATCGGTTCGGCGATAATATCCCGCATGCCGCTTCACTCTGGGTTCCGCGGGACAGGACTTCTCCATTCCGGTGCCGAGAGCCCTATGAAGATGCGTCCATACTCCTTGAGTGCCTGGCCACACCCCATCCAATAACAGTGTTTATCATTGAATATCACATCCTCATACAATGTCATAAAAGCAGAATTCACCCAAGATTGTAGATCATGAGTTGCCACAAGCCAGCACTCTAGCTTTTACTATTATTGGCTATCACACTCTAAAACACACATCTCAAAGGCAATTATTTGGAACACTACGATAATTCAAAGTTTCCATTGTGTAGCGTTCAGTTAACCAGTTGCCAGTGGCATAAAGTAATTTGAGCCCTCTTCCCCTCACGTGCAAAGTTCATGGAGGGGGGCCCAAAGCTCCGGACCCAGTCAGGAGCTTTCATGCTAGGGGCCCTTGCTTAGTGCTGGAGGGGGCACCCTGGAGCTTGGGGCTATTTCCCTGCGTGGGGCTATTGTTACGCCACTGACCCTTGCAAGTTAATAAGGAAGTTCCGGTGGTCCCAGCTGCTATATGTGACTTGAGACAACCTCTGAACTTCAATTTGAAGAACATTCACTCGAGCATGCACCAGCAAAATGTTGCTGGTTTTCCAGTAGTCACCCCTTGCGAAGTTTGCAAAGATTCCCAGTTTTCTTTTACCCAAGCATATACTTTATCTGCTTTGCAAAGTAACTTTCACTATGCAGCAGGATCTTTTTCATCAAACCCTCACAAACCAGAGAAGGTAAGCAGATTTGTTTCCCTGCAAATGGGCCATTTGCTGAACTTTTCTATGCACATAAGTCAAATGTGTGATCATTTATTCTGTGCAAGTTTACCTTTGGCAGAGTGTGTCTGCACAAAACTCTGTTGCACTAGGGGTGAACACATAACTGTTTTCCGTGAAATATATTTTATGCTGAACCACAGTGTTATATGAGCATATACACAACATAAAATGACACATAAGTCACAATTGTGAAAAAATTTAATACTTACAATCTTTGCACAGTTTTCCATAGAATTTTGCAAATATTGAGCAATACGAGCTTAGCAACTTTGCACACAACTAAAATACACAAGGAAAATTCTACTGGTTGCAGAAAACTAACAACTAAATCTAACAGATACCCCTAAACACTTATAAAAGCCGTTCATGGAATTCGAAGTCTGGCCTTTGCAAAGCACACAACTGTAAGCTTTAGAAGTAAAACTATTTTGGAAAGGACTCTGCCCCTTTATTTGCACTCTTTTACGCGTACAGTTTTTCGGTTGCAATACACCTTCACTTTCTGTGTGTGTTTTTTTAATAGATCCTAGTTGTCCCTCATTCTATCCAAAGAATTTGACTCCCTTAACCATGGAGGCTGCATTGGTGACTTTTTCCGATTTAAGGCCCATTATGTCGATAGATGTGGACACAAAACCTGGCACAAAACTATCTGTGTGTGAAATTGCTCATGTGTCACAGTTACAACATTTCAAAAGGAACCTTTGTGTAGGGTGCCACAGGCTTTCCAGAAGTTATTGCGAGGTCTCAATTCAATAGTGGTTTGGAGGTCTGCCCCCTGGCCAGATTGGATGGGTGGTGCAGTCCAGACGACTGCCATTTTTAGCTTAGTTGGGCTACATCGGCGTAGCCCAAAATAGTCCAAACGCTATATAGCTTAGGGGTTTTGGGCTCCCTGCCACCATTTTAGGTTTGGTGACCTGGTGGCTGGTGGCAGGGAGTAGAGATAGGACATTTTTGTCAGGTGAATTAGCAGCGTGCGTCAGGATTCATCAGCGTAGCTTAGATAGCAAGGCAGTGTGCCTTATCTTGCCATTGAGGATGAGGGTCCGCGAGGCGATGCGCCTCCTGAAGGAAGCAGGTGGTTTAGGTCTGGTGGTGTCCGAAGCCATGGGGGCAGCGCGCCTGGTGCGACGGCGTTGGTGGGATTGGCCACTGCGATTGCGGCATGCTCCCCGCCACAAAAAATGAAGGCATTGAGTGGGGTCCAGGACGGCAGGGTAAGTGAGAAGGGCTGCTTGTAAGCAAAGAGGGTGGCCCTTCAGGGCATACGACTGGTTGCTAAGAAGTCTGCGGAGGCCATGCCCCCTTTCACCACCACTCCGCAAACGTGTCTGCCGGTGTACTACTGGTTGGGTAATAAAGTCCTCTTAGATGCTAGATGTTATAGTTAGGAATTATCATTCAAAAAACCTTAGGAATTGACTAAAAAAAACAAAGGTTACAGGGATGTTATATTTACGAAACGGAATTTAAAAAACCTTATAAATTGACTGAAAAAAACATAGGTTATATGCCATTATAGTTAGACTCAGGTTCCACTCGTACAAATCCAGTGAAATTCAGCAGTTATAGTTAGCAATGCACTGCTCATGACCTTACATATGACATGGTCAGTGACATCACTGATGACATCTCAAATGACATTACTCATCCACAAAATCACTAACACATCCACTCACACTCCCAGAGAACCATTCAAACACCCACTTGCATACAACCATTCACAAACCCATACATAGACCCATACTGGTGCTTACACACCCACTCACTGATTCATAGATGTACACACACATCCACTCACTCACCCATACATAGACTTATACACCCACTCACTCACAGCCACTGACATATACACTCATGCAGCCACTCACACACTGAGTCAGTCACCCATAGAGCTACTCACACACCTACTCACTCACCCATACAGTCAATCACACAGCCACTTACTCACCCATGCAGTTACACCCACACCCACTTACTTACTCATACAGATACTAACACATATTCACTCACCTATACAGTCACTGACACAAGCAGACACTCACCCATACAGCCACTCTTATATTCACTCACTCACCCATAAAGTCACTCATATATCAGCCACTACCTATGCACTTATATAATCACTCAGGCACTACCCTTGCACTCCTCCAATCATGCAAGCACTATCCCTGCAATTATGTAATCACTCAGCTAGTAGCTATGCACTTATAAAATCACCCAGGCACTACCTTTGCCCTCCTTCAATCACTCAGACACTAGAACAGTACTCCTTCAATCATCCAGGCAGCACCCTTGCACTTATAAAATCAACCAGGCACTTCCTATGTACTCCTGTAATCCCCCAGATATTACCCCTGCACTCATCCAATCACCCAGGCATTACCTATGTACTCCTCTAATCCCCCAGACATTACCCCTGTACTCATGCAATCACCAATACATTAGCTATACACTATTTTCAATCACCCAGGCACTACAGTTGCATTCCTCCAATCACCCTGTCAATATCTATGCAATCCTCCAATCACTCAGCCAGTAGCCATGAACTTATAAAGTTACTCAGGCACTACCTATGCACGTATGCAATCACCCAGGTACTACCCCTGCACTCCTTCAATCACCCAACCACTACCCATACACTAATATGTTTACTCAGTCACTACCCTTGCTCTCTTCCCATCACACAGGCACTATCCCTGTAATTATGTAATCACTCAACCAGTACACATGCACTAATCACCTAGGTACTACCTTTGCACTCCTTCAATCACTCAGGCACTACAACAGTAGTCATGCAATCACCTAGGCAGTACTCATGCACTTATAAAATCACCCATGCACTTCCTATGTACTCCTGTAATCCCCCAGACATTACCCCTGCAACCATTCAATCACCCAGGCATTACCTATGTACTCCTCTAATCCCCAGACATTACCCCTGCAATCAGCAATGCATGATCTATACACTGGTTCAATCACCCAGACACTACCCTTGCACTCCTCCAATCACCCTGTCAGTATCTATGCACTCCTCCAATCACTCAGCCAGTACCCATGCACTTATAAAATCACTCACGCACTATGTATGCACCTATGCAATCACCCAGGCACTACCCTAGTACTCCTCCAATCACCCAGGCCCTATTCTTGTTCTCATACAACCACACAGGCACTACCCCTGCACTCATGAATTCACCCAGACACTACCCCTGCAGTCATGCAATCACCCAGGCATTATCTCTGCACCCATGCAATCACCCAGGCATTATCCCTCCACTCATGAAATCAGACATGCATTACCAAAGCACTCCTTCAATCATCCAGCCACTACCCATGCACTTATGTAATGATGCAGGCACTACCCTTGCACTCTTCAAATCACCCAGGCACTATGCCTGTACTCTTCCAATCACCCAAACAGTACCCATGCACTTACAAAATCACCCAGGCACTAACTATGAGCTCCTCCAATCACCCAGGCACTACAACTACACTCATACAACCACCCAGACATTACCCCTGCACTCATGCAATCACCCACACATTACTCATGCACTCCTCCTATCTCCCACACATTACCCCTGCACTCATGAAATCAACTAAGCCTTACCCATGCACTCTTTCAATCACTTAGGCAGTACCCATGGACTTACAAAATCACCCAGACACTACCTATGCACTCCTCTAATCACCCAGGCAGTACCCCTGCACTCATTCAATCTCCCAGGCACTACCTATGCACTCATGCAATAACACAGGAACTACCCTTGCAGTCTTCCAATCAGCCAGAAACTATCACATGTCTCAGCTGTAGGTCACACCACATTCCTGAAATAATGTATACATATGCTTGTTCCTTTTCCTAGCAAATTCATATATAAAAGTAATATACAAATAGATGTATATCTGTGTTTTATATATCTATTAACTTCACATGCATGATATGTATCAAAATGTCCATGCAAGTAGAGACATACCTCAGTCACAAGAGTATAAAGGTTTTAAAACTTGACAGATTTCACTTTACATTTCAAACACACACCTATATTTATGTGGCATACTTCAAGTGAACTTTTCTACAGACTCATACAAAGTAGCATAATTACTAATTTCTCACCGAACGTATCTTAAACATCACTTTTCTACTGCTGCTGCTTCACTATTGTACTACTATTCAAGTATTGAGCATAGGTAAGGGCAAAGGAGCAACCTTTCACATGTGTTTGCTGTTAAGTCTTACCATCTTCCTCAAACTGTGCTTGCATGTATCTGTACCGTTTTTAGTGATTTCATATATAAAAGAAATATAAAAATGGATGTATAACTATGTTTTACACATGTTGCATCTTCAGGTGCATAACACATATCAGAATACATTTGCAAACAGAGATATACTTCAGTTAGAGTACCATAGAGACCTTATAACTTGAGAGACTGCACTTCACGTTTTAAACACACAACTGAATTTATGCGGTGTAGTTTAAGAGTACCTTTCCACACTCATAAACATTTGCTTAATCACTAATCCAATTCCTAAGATGTGTTAAACCTCACTTTTGTGCTGGAGCTTCATCATTCTGTGACTCATTATGGTGTTGGGCCTAGCCGAATATAAAGTAGAAATGTATCACATATCTCAGCTATAAGTCTCACCATATTCATGAAAGTATGCATTCCTAGGAGCATCATATATAAAATAACATCCAATTAGATGTATACTTGTGTTGTATACATGTAGCATGTTCATATGCATAATACGTATCAGAATATATGTTGAAATAGAGACATACTTTAGTCACAACACCATGTAGATCTTAAAAATGAACAGACTACATTTCATATTTGGAGCAGATAATGAAAATTATGTGGTATTTTTGAAGTGTTCCTTTCCACAGACTTATACAAAGTAGTGTAATAACTAATCCATCTCCTAATATGCCTTAAAAGTCACTTTTGTCCTGCTGCTTCACCACTATAGTAATGCTCAAGGTGTTGGGCCTTGGCAAATATAAAGTAAAAACCTATGACATGTCTCAGGTGTTAAGTCTCACCATATTCCGAAAACCATATATGCATATCTCTGTACCTTTTAAATTGAAGGTATTTCTTTAGTAATAGATGGGAATATTTGTATATAATTATTTTAATAATATTAACCCCTTCGCTGCTAGGCCTTTTCCCCCATTGTCCTAAGCCTTTTTTTGGCTATTTGGGGTAGTTCGCGCTTAGGCCTCTATAACTTTTTGACCACATAAGGTATCCACGCCAAATTTGCGTCCTTTCCTTCCAACGTCATGGGGATTCTAAAGGGACCCAGGGTTTGTGGATTCCCCTGGAGGGGTCCCAGAAATTAGCTAAAATACAGCTACATTTTGTTTGTTGGAAAAATGGGAAAAAAGTGCTGCAAATGAAAGCGTCTGAGTTTTTCCCTGCAAATGGTATCAAAAAAGGGTTTGTGGGGCTGAAATTACCATTTTCCCAGCTTTTAGGGAATGACAGACTTTTGTCAGAAAACCTAAGTTTTGGCATTTTTCTGGGACATAGCCTTTTTTTGCTATTTTTTGTGCTTTCAACCTCCTTCCAGTTAACGGTAGAAATGGGTATGAAAGCAATAATGGATCCTGGAAACCTATACATTTTTGAAAAGTAGACAAAATTCTGAATTGAGAAAGGGGTCATTTGTGTAGATCCTTCAAGGTTTCTTTATAGAAACTAACAGTTAAATATAGGAAAAATTGAAAATTAGTTGAAAAAAACAGCTTTTTGTGTCAACGTTTTTCACCTGTAACTTCTTCTAATTATGACAGCTCTTTGAAAGCAATATACCATTACATCTGCAGGACGTTACTGGATGTGGGGATATATAGGACTTGTAGGTTCACCAAGAACCCGACGAACCCAGAGCCAAAAACTGAGCAGCGACTTGCAATGGTTTTTTATTATGTAGTGGGTATATAGCAATTACTCTGGGAAATGTATACATGGAAAACTTGGTATGAAAGACACCTATGTATTTCTGAAATGGTAACAAAATATATAGTTTTGAAACAGTAGATATTTGCACATTTCCGAAATTGGGAACACTCATACTAGCATGAGAATTATCGGTCATTTTTCAAAATGACTTATTTTTTACACATTGTCTTTCATTTGGAAGGCAGAAATGCATTGAAAGTCAATAGGTAATAACAGTTGCTTTACAAATCTGAACTACCCTAAGTCTCCCGATAAAAATGGTACCTCACTTGTGTGGGTAGGCATAGTGCCCACGACAGGAAATGGCTCAAAACGCAAAATGAACACACCACATTTTCACAATAAAAAAATACCCTTTTTTTTGCAAAGTGCCTAGCTGTAGTTTTTGAACCCTAGCTCTGCTGGCACCTAGGGAAACCTAGCACGCCTATACATTTTTGAAAAATAGACACCCAGGGGAGTCCAGCATGGGGTGACTTGACTGTCTCCCACCAGGTTCTGTAGTTTTTGAACCCTAGCTCTGACGGCACCTAGGGAAACCTAGTAAACCTATACATTTTTGAAAACTAGACACCCAGGGGAACACAGGATGGGGTGAATTGACTGGCTCTGTTACCCAGAATCCCTTGCAAACCTAAAAAAATGTCCAAAAAAACACATTTTCCTCACATTTCTGTGGTGAAAAGTTCTGGAATCTGCTTGGATCCACACATTTCCACCCACCCCGCTTTCCCCAAAGTCTTCCGAGGAAAATGGTACCTCACTTGCGTGGGTAGGCCTAGTGCCCGTGACATGAAACGGCACAAAATGCAACGTGGGCACACCACAATTTCACAGTGAAAAATTACCCTTTTTTGGCAAAGTGCCTAGCTGTAGTTTTTGAACCCTAGCTCTGCTGGCACCTAGGGAAACCTAGCACACCTATACATTTTTGAAAAATAGACACCCAGGGGAATCCAGGATGGGGTGAATTGACTGGCTCCCACCATGTTCTGTTACCCAGACTCCCTTGCAAACCGAAAAAAATGTTTAAAAAACCCACATTTTCCTCACATTTCTGTGTTGGAATGTTCTGGGATCTGCGTGGATCCACAAATTTTGACCCACCCCACGTGCCCCAAAGTCTTCTGAGAAAAATGGTACATCACTTTGTGTGGGTAGGCCTGGTGCCTGCGATAGGAAACAGCACAAAACGCAACGTGGACACACCTCAATTTCACAGAGAAAAATAACCCTTTTTTGGCAAAGTGCCTAGCTGTAGTTTTTGAACCCTAGCTCTGCGGCACCTAGGGAAACCTAGCAAACCTATACATTTTTAAAAACTAGACATCCAGTGGAATACAGGATGGGGTGACTCGACTGCCTCTTGCCAGGTTCTGTTACCCAGAATCCCCTGCAAACCAAACAAATTGTCAAAAAACCCACATTTACCTCACATTTCTGTGGTGGAAAGTGCTGGAATCTGCGTGGATCCACAAATTTCCACCCACCCCGCGTTCCCCAAAGTCTTCCGAGAAAAATGGTACCTAACTTGTGTGGGTAGGCCTAGTGCCCACGACAGGAACGGCTCAAAACGCAATGTGGACACACCACAATTTCACAGTAAAAATGACCCTTTTTTGGCAAACTGCCTAGCTGTAGTTTTTGAACCCAAGCTCTGCCGGCACCTAGGGAAACCTACCAAACCCACACATTTCTGAAAACTAGACACCCGGGGGATTCCAGGGAGGTGTGGCCTGCATGGATCCCCCAAGGTTTGTAGGGGATTCTGGGTAAGGAAACGTTGGGGGATCCACGCAAGCCATACCTCCCTGGAATCCCCCGGGTGTCTAGTTTTCAGAAATGTGTGGGTTTCGTAGGTGTCCCTAGATGTCCGCCGAGTACGGTGCCAAAAACCCAGGTGACCCCCATGCAAAACCAGGTTGTTTGGTGATAGGCAATTTTGATGTCGCCTCAATGCGTTTTGGGCCCTTGCCTGTCGTGGGTACTTGGGCCTCCCACACGAGTGAGGCACCATTTTTATTGGGAGACCCAGGGGAATGCTGGGTGGTAGGAAATTTGTGTCAGCCCGGTGATGCCACAACTTTCCCACACAAAAACATGTGAAAAAAGTGATTTTTCCAGCTAAAATTGAGGATTGCAGGGGATTCTGGATAAGGAAACGTTGGGGGATCCATGCAAGCCATACCTTCCTGAAATCCTCCGGGTGTCTAGTTTTTAGAAATGTGAGGGTTTGGTAGGTTTCCCTAGATGACTGCCGAGCACAAGGCCAAAAACCCAGGTGACCCCCTTGCAAAACCAGGTTGTTTGGTGATAGTCAATTTTGATGTTGCCTCAATACGTTTTGGGCCCCTGCCTGTCACGGGTACTTGCGGTACAAAAGGGGGTGGTGATGGACGGAGCATCAGAACCAATCAAACACTCACACCCAGTCAACAGATCTGGGTTTGATCCATCACCGTTCTTTAGCCCACTCTGCCACCCCAGTTCAGACATGGCCATATGCAAATCAGTCTGACCCTGTGCCTCATGGGAACAGTCCAGCCCGAACTGCCAAGCCATGCCTTCCCTGGACCGGAAACAAGCTTCCTAGGACCGGTTTCTGGCATTTCAGCCGTCTTCAGCCAGGCTTGCTTGAATCCAGTGGCAAAGTGAGCAAGGGACTCACGTCTGAGCATACCCTGCCAACTTATGGCGAACAAAGCGGTACAAAAGGGGGTGGTGATGGACGGAGCATCAGAACCAATCAAACACTCACACCCAGTCAACAGATCTGGGTTTGATCCATCACCGTTCTTTAGCCCACTCTGCCACCCCAGTTCAGACATGGCCATATGCAAATCAGTCTGACCCTGTGCCTCATGGGAACAGTCCAGCCCGAACTGCCAAGCCATGCCTTCCCTGGACCGGAAACAAGCTTCCTAGGACCGGTTTCTGGCATTTCAGCCGTCTTCAGCCAGGCTTGCTTGAATCCAGTGGCAAAGTGAGCAAGGGACTCACGTCTGAGCATACCCTGCCAACTTATGGCGAACAAAGCGGTACAAAAGGGGGTGGTGATGGACGGAACATCAGAACCAATCAAACACTCACACCCAGTCAACAGATCTGGGTTTGATCCATCACCGTTCTTTAGCCCACTCTGCCACCCCAGTTCAGACATGGCCATATGCAAATCAGTCTGACCCTGTGCCTCATGGGAACAGTCCAGCCCGAACTGCCAAGCCATGCCTTCCCTGGACCGGAAACAAGCTTCCTAGGACCGGTTTCTGGCATTTCAGCCGTCTTCAGCCAGGCTTGCTTGAATCCAGTGGCAAAGTGAGCAAGGGACTCACGTCTGAGCATACCCTGCCAACTTATGGCGAACAAAGCGGTACAAAAGGGGGTGGTGATGGACGGAGCATCAGAACCAATCAAACACTCACACCCAGTCAACAGATCTGGGTTTGATCCATCACCGTTCTTTAGCCCACTCTGCCACCCCAGTTCAGACATGGCCATATGCAAATCAGTCTGACCCTGTGCCTCATGGGAACAGTCCAGCCCGAACTGCCAAGCCATGCCTTCCCTGGACCGGAAACAAGCTTCCTAGGACCGGTTTCTGGCATTTCAGCCGTCTTCAGCCAGGCTTGCTTGAATCCAGTGGCAAAGTGAGCAAGGGACTCACGTCTGAGCATACCCTGCCAACTTATGGCGAACAAAGCGGTACAAAAGGGGGTGGTGATGGACGGAGCATCAGAACCAATCAAACACTCACACCCAGTCAACAGATCCCACACGAGTGAGGCACCATTTTTATTGGGAGACCCGGGGGAACGCTGGGTGGTAGGAAATTTGTGTCAGCCCGGTGATGCCACAACTTTCCCACACCAAAATATGTGGAAAAAGTGATGTTTTCACCTAAAATTGACGTTTGCAGGGGATTCTGGGTAAGAAAACGTTGAGGGATCCACGCAAGCCATACCTCCCTGGAATCCCCCGGGTGTCTAGTTTTCATAAATGTGTGGGTTTGGTAGGTTTCCATAGATGGCCGCCGAGCACAGGGCCAAAAACCCAGGTGACTGCCCTTGCAAAACCAGGTTGTTTGGTGATAGGCAATTTTGATGTCGCCTCAATAAGTTGTGGGCCCCTGCCTGTCGCGGGTACTTGTGCCTCCCACACGAGTGAGGCACCATTTTTATCGGGAAACCCGGGGGAATGCTGAGTGGTAGTATATTTGTGTCAGCCCGTTGATGACACAACTTTCTCACACAAAAATGCCGCCAAGCCCGGGGCCAACAACTCATGGGACCCCCTTTGCAAAACCAGGTTGTTTTGTGATAGGTAATTTTGATATTGCCTCAATAGGTTTTGAGCCCTTGCCTGTCACGGGCACTAGGCCTACCCACACAAGTGAGGTACCATTTTTCTCGGAAGGCTTTAGGGAACGTGGGGTGGGTGGAATTTTGTGGATCCACGCAGATTTCAGAACTTTCCACCACAGAAATATGAGGAAAATTTAGTTTCTTTGACAAGTTTTTAGGTTTGCAAGGGATTCTGGGTAACAGAACCTGGTGAGAGCCAGTGAAGTTACCCCATCCTGGATTCCCCTGGGTGTCTAGTTTGTAAAAATGTACAGGTTTGCTAGGTTTCCCTATGTGCCGGCTGCGCTAGGGCCCAACATCGACAGGTAGGCATATTGCTAAAACCAAATCCGTGCCTAGTCGGCTTTCTGCCACCCTGGGGAGGATATCGGGGGGTGGGGTTGCCCTGATATGTGGCTATTTTTTGGGGGGGGTGGGGGCATTGGCAGCCCCCACCCCTATACATAAAAAAGCCAGAGTAATTGTTGGCGTCTAGTGGGCTTTTTGCCCCCCCGGGGAGCAGATTGGGGGCTACTGCCCCCATCTTCCCCCCGGTGGGGCAGAAAGGCTGTAATTGTTGCGGGTAGGGGGTGGGGGCATTGGTATGCCCGTTTTGGGCAGCCCCCACCCTAATTAAAATTTGCCCAAAAAATTCCCTGGTGTCTAGTGAGCTTTTAGCCCCCCCGGGGGGCAGATTGGGGGCTACTGCCCTCATCTGCCCCCCAGGGGGAACAGAAAGGCTGTAATGGTGGGGTGGGGGTGGGGGTGGGGGCATTGGCGTGCCCATTTCAGGCAGCTCCCACCCTAAAAAAAAGCACCCAAAAAAATCGCTGGCTTTTAGTGGCCTTTCTGCCCCCCCGGGAGGCAGATTGGGGACTACTGCCCCATCTGCCCCCCAGGAGGGGGCAGAAATACTGAATTTATGGGGGGAGTGAAGGCCCTTGCCCAAGGGGCCGCTCCCCCCTCTCTGGTGTCTAGTGGGTGGATCCCTGCTTGGGGATCGCCCTCCTGGGGCAATCCCCAAGCAGGGATACACTAGGAAGGTGTACCATTGGAAATGGGGAGATTCTCCCCTTTCCAATGATACCTCTCCCGTCTTTCTACGTGCCTGGGGGGCTGAGATAGCCCCCTGAGCACATACAAAGTGAAACTGAAATGAGCCTAAAGGCTCATTTCAGTTTCGTTTTGCTGTACAATGAAGACAGCGCGACGTGCGCGCTGATCTTCATGGCACAGAAATCAGGTAGGGAACCGCGGGAGCTGGGGAAGCTCTTCCCCAGCTCCCAAGGTCACAGGGGTGAAATAGAAATCCCTCTGCTTTCTGCAGCAGAGGGATTTTGTGCCCCTGGCCTTACGACAGAATGGTTCCGTCATGAGCACAGGGACACCGATGCTCATGACGGAACCATTCCGTCATGAGTATCGAAGGGGTTAAATAATTTTTAGAAAGTTTTTAAACTTTTCTTTTTTTTTAAAATATTCTCCATTATTATTAAGAAAGATTCAGTATGACGGTAAAAGTTGTGTATTTACCTTTAGATTTTAAGAAAAATATTGAAACTGTTGGTATAGAAAGAGAGGAAAGTGAACCTCTAGTTATTCTAGTTAATGGTGTACCAACAACGAGTCGGAAAAAATGGCAAGAGTTAGTAGATGTCACCAAACTTCAAAAGGCTACATTATATCTTCTACAAATCAATATTTACTATAAAACTGTAAATGTGGAAGAATAAGGAATATGTTTAGAAGATAATACTGAAATTTTAACTGGCCAAAGAGAAAAAGTGGACAACTCCAGGAGAGAAACAATTTATGAACAATACAGTGAACACGTTTGGAAGCTCATTGTTTTCCACAGCTGTTCCCCACTGGAAAAGGTGGACGATATGATGAACGACGAGTACAGATTCCAGCTTCAGAATATCATACGACAAGATTGTACTCAGAAGATCCAAGATTTCTACACTGTATTCTATATTTATTTCATCTTCTGTTTGAAAGTGACTTGTCTGGACTTTCATAATCAGTGAAACACATATTAAAAACAGGAGTTCACCATACACATGTTTCTGCAAAGGACTTTCTTGGACAAGGTTCAACAAAGAGACGATCAAACTATGTGAGCTACCTAAGGAGAGTTCACAAAGCAGACAAAGTTCATGACCACTGAGTCAAGATCCTCTTTGACAATCAATTATTGAAAATGAAGCTGCCATAGCCACGAATGGGGTGGAAAGTGCAAATCAACAAGCAAGACAGGAAAATGTTGATTTGGAACAGTTAGTTGGACAACTGAATGACGAGCAAAAACAAATATATATGGAAGTCAAAGAGAGAATAGAGCATGGATTCCATCATGAGAAGAAAGAGTATACATGCACATCATTCAAGCCAATACTATTATATTTCAGTGGTCAAGTTGGCACCAGGAAAAGCTATTTATTTGAAGTTCTCACTGCTTTCCTAACAGGGACTACAGACTCTAAATTTTCATGTGTAGTAACAGCAATCACTGGATTAGTGGCACACAACATTAAAAGAATTACTTTATATCAACTTCTTATGCTGCCTGTGGAACATGACAACAAACTAAACTGGAGTACCAACAGATATCCGGCAAAGCTTGTCATAAAGTCTCAAGAATACTGAGGAAATTGAAACTTTTAATCATTGATGAGGTGAGCATGGTCTCAAACGTAATGCTTGTCTTTGTAATCTTGAGAATGCAACAGATTCTAAAGACAGACTATGATGTGCTATTTGGAGGAAAGCACTTAATTGTGTTTGGCAATCTACTACAACTTACACTTCTCCATGATGAAACTCGAAATTCATTGAGAAGTATTGGAAATGTAAATATTTGGTTAAACTTCCAATACAAAGAAGTATTTAGGAATATGCTGCAAGCATCTGACATTGAATAGGGAAATATTCTCAAGGATATTAGAATAGGAATTCTCACCAAAGAGGGAAAATGTCAACTAGAAAGTCGACTTGTTAAGAAACTGTTTCCTATCACCAAGACAGCAGCAGAGCAGGTTCTTGTTGCCAGCTCCCACTGTGGCAGTTCTCCTGTCCAGCTTGCCCGCAGTCTGCTACCCTCTGCAGCCTGTCTACCTGCTGCCCTCTGTTTGTAACTCCTCTGCTAGTTTCTTGCTCTGTTTTGCCTCTCCTACTAGTTTTTCTGCCCTGTTTTGCCTATTTCTGCTCATTTTTCGGCCCTCTCTTTTGCCCTATTCTGCTCTGTTTTGCCATTGCTACTCGTTTTTCTGACCTCTGTTTTGCCTTTTTCTTCTCAGTTTTTTCTGCCCTCTATTTGGCCTTTTCTGCTTGCTTTTCTGCCCTCTGTTTTGGCTCCTTCTGCTCTGTTTTGCATTTTCTTCTAATTTTCTGACCTCATATTGCCTTTTCTGCTCATTTCTCTGGCCTCTGTTTTGCCTTTTCTGCTTACTCATTTTTCTGCCCTCTGTTTTGCCTTTTTCATCTCTTTTCTTCCTTCTTCCCGCCATTACTTCAAGACCTGTCTTTTTGATTTAGACCTTGCACCCCAGCACCCTAATACCCCCAGGGGGGACAGTGCAGCACTTTACAAATGCTGATTGATTGAGTGAGAGGTAATGTTTAGTTTCATTCAAGAAAAAACATCAATTGTCTGCCTAATGCCTACACTTCAATAGTACTAAAGATTTACTAAAATTGGAGAACGAAGAACATTTGCAACTTACAGCAATGGACACAATGGTGTGACAGTACTCCTAAATGAAAAACTATAAGTGAAACTGGATCCATTGGAAACATTTGTATCCAGGACTGTTGGATTAGAAAAATGTTTGTGTTTGCAAGAATAGTAGAATAATTTTGCGTAGAAATTTAAATGGTGAGAAAGGATTAGTAAATGGTGCTATGAGTAAAGTGATTGATTTCATTAACTTTCCAATTAGGAATGACATTGAATACTTAGCAATAAAATATGATCAGATTTTTGGCAAAAATTGCAGTTTGGAAGGTGTATTGTACGTTTTTTGCTTGTGAAAGACTTGTATATTCGTCAGTAGAAGATTCCAGTTACTGTAGCATACATTGGGCCTATCCATAAATCTCAAGGTTTAAGTGTTGACGCAGCTTTTATTAATATTGGTAGTACTGTACTTAAAGAAGGTATGGAATATGTACCATTATCTCGAGATAGAAAATTTGTCTGGTTTGTATTTGATTGCTTTTGATGATAGCAAAGTAAATGCTGATCCAAGTTGTGTTAAAGAATACAATCTGTTAAGAAGTGTATATGCTCCTCAATTAGGACAGTATCCCATTCATGAAAAATGCACCACCTGTCCAAATTGAAAACTCACAAATGACTGTAGTGATGTTGTTGAAAAGAAGAAAAGGATGCAGAACAAGGAAGCAGTTAAGAATAAAAGAAATTGACAATGAGGGAGATATTGTTGGATACCAGTGGTCAAACCGTTCTGGTTCCCCCGGATCCCCTCCTTGATGGACCGAAATGTAAACCCCTCCCCCAGCGCCTTGAGACCAGCATGGGTGAGTAGTTGCGCTTTAATAAACACCTGATTGATTGATTCTGTAAACTGCTATGCAATTGTTGATCTCAATGTACTCTTTCATGTATCTTGTAAATGCAGATGAACACAAACCTCAGAAGAGATTATGTTCTACAATGTGTGGTTTGCTGCAACGTTTACGTAGTAAAAGGACTGTAGTACATTGCGCTTCAGGCATTCAAGATCTAGTAGACATATGTAATGGATCAGTACAATTTACTCAGAACACTCAACAAGATGCACATGAGTTTATAATGGTCGTCCTTGGTGAAGAAATAAGTATTGATTACTTTTGTGGACTGAGTCACTTATGGAACCACGAGTGTGAAAATTGCTATTTCACATCCAGTACACAAATAGATTTGGAGCAATTTCTTTATTTAACACTACTGGATTGAAAAACAGTGTCTTTTGACAGATTGTTCAAGAAAGCAACACAAAATAATACCTGACCAAATTGTCAATCAGATTTAATTGTCAACATTACATGTGTGAGAAAGTGGAAAGTATCTTATATTAAAGCTATAGCGAGGGAGAGCAGATAGAAGTAAATTGGAAACAGAGATTACAAACTTCAAAGCTGGACAAATATCAATTTTTGGTAGAACTTATACTACTATGGCTATCATATTTCACAAAGGAGTTAGTGTAACATCTGGACACTATCCTGTCTATTTAAAGAGTGAAACTGGATTGACGGAATGTAATGACAGCAACCTTAAATTCAAACAAAATCTGCCTTTCAAGGTACCAAATTCTTATCTTTTGTTTCTTCAACCAAAGTTCTAAGGAGGATTTCTGCTATTAAAGTGGTATACAGTATTTGTTCTATGGGGGTCATCAGTGCTTATGATATCATTCGACCTACCAGGGGAGATTTCTTTATAAGGGTCTCCGTATCCCAGTGTCCTTTACATCTATTAGTGGTATTGTACCACTTTTATTAATAAAAAAGTTATTTGTAAGATATGTTTGTTTAGATCCATTTATTAACTAGAGGAAAAAGAATTGGTTAAATAAGTGTAGTGAGTGCAATGCATAGTATTGCTTATTTGTAGTGACATACTGTGCATTTCTGTTTTTTTTTCTACAATCTGTATAATTGTTTTTCCCCACTGTTCCAGGATGAATCTTTATACGTACATGATTTATGGTGTACAAGTATAAAAGCTGAGAACAGTAAAAAAGGGAAAATGAAATGCTTTAATGTAATGTAAGATACTATTACAGCATAAGAAATGAATACTCTTTTGTTCATAATGTGAACGTATGCATTGCAAAAATTAAGTTTATTGTGTAATTTTCTGAACTATAATACTAACTTATATTAAACTTTTTTCTTTTTATATAGATGAATGGCACCATCTATAGGAGTAATGTACAGGCCCTCACTCACCCATGAAGTCACTGACACCCCCACTCACTAACCTATACAGCCACTGACACAACCACTCACTCTCTCATATGGCTACTGACACATGTACAAACTCACCCATACAGTCATTGACACACCCGCTCACTCGCCTATACAGTTACTGACACACCCACTCATTCACCTACACAATTACTCTCATACCTACTCATCCACCCTTACAGTCACTGACACACCCACTCACTTATCTATAGAGCTACTAACACACACACTCAATCGCCCATACAGCCACTCATATACCTACTCACTCATCCATATAATCACTGACATAGCCACTCACCCATCCATACAGCTACTAACACATGCAGTCACTCACACGTACAGTCCCTCACCCATATAGTCCCTTTTATACCCACTCACCCACCTGCACACAGTCACTTGCCCATACAGCCACTCACACACCCACACACTCATACAGCTACTAATATATGCACTCACTCAGGATACACTCACTGATATACCCACTCACATATCTATGCAGCCACTCACACACCCACTCACTCACTCACTCATACAGTCACTGACACACCCTCTCACTCACCCATTCAATCACTGGCACACAGACTCACTCACCCATGCAACCACTCAGACACCCACTCACTCATACAGCTTACTGATACAACCACTCACTCACCCATACAGCTACTCAAAAATCCCCTCACTCACCCATACAGTCACTGACACAGCCACTCACTCACCCATACACTCACTGACACACCCACTCCCAGATCCATATGTCCACTCACACACTCACCCATACTGTCACTGTCACAGCCACTCACTCATTCATATAGCTACTAACACACCAAGTCATTCATCCATACAGCTACTGACACATGCAGTCAATCATCCATACACTTACTGACACACACACTCACAGATCCATACAGCCACTCACACATGTACTCATTCACCCATACAGCCACTTACATACCCACTCACTCTCCCATATAGCCACTCACCCATTTACACACCCATACAGCTACTGACACACACACTCACTTACCCATGCAGTGACTCACACACCTACTCACTGATACAGCTACTAACAGACGCACTCACTCCCCATACAGTCACTCACACATGTACTCACTCACCCATACAATCACTCACATGCCCACTCACTCACTCATACAGCCACTCACCCACCTATACACCTATACGGACAATCATGCACTAATAAACATGTAAAATATACCTTTCCTTTTTTAAAAAAGTCAGAAAAAGGTAGTTACAACAGGAGTCTTTAAAAAAAAAGTTTTGTAGGGATTCTTTTAAATGTAGGGCTTCTTTTGGTATTTTTGGGTACATGTTTAGCAATAGTTGTAAAATAAATGCAGAAAGAGAAATTGCAGAACTAGTGGAACAAGTGTTGAACAAACAAAATGAGCAGTTATGAATTTTGCTAGCATCAACAATGGCCAGGATGGATTGCTACCAACTGTTAAAACTTTATTGCAGAATTTGCCATGCGTTCCATTGTTTGCAAGCACAGTAGCTCTTGCCAGGATCATCGGTGTCGCAGGAGCAGTAGGCTGTAAAGTGTCTCCTGGTTGCAGTTGACGCACACCTGAGTATGTTGAAGGAGTGATTCCATCATGCTTCCTTTCTGTTTGAGCAAGATGTTGTGAGTGCATCATTTTCAAGTGCTTGAGCATACTTGTAGTGCTACATGAGTATTTCTTTGATGTTCCTTGGGAAAGTACTTTGTCACATAAAGTGCACTTTACTTTTTGTGCCACTACCTTTTTTTCTCCACTTGGAATTGCTCTGTTTTTCGGAGCAGGTTCTTCATCAGGGGGGGAACTTGCATGCTACTTCTGTGGATCTGGAGCAGAAGATGCCATTTAAAATACATAAAAAATAAACAAAAACACACATTTTCAAACATTTAAAAAAAAAAAAGGTGCACAGGTGTGAATTCTGGCATCCACACCTAGAGGATCAAAGGACTGGGAGGGAACTTCCTGTATAACTGATTAAAAGCAGTTTTTTTAAAACTGTTTTTATTAACACAAGTATAGCAAGTACATTGAAAATCGAAGGTCAGAGATGCATGGGCCAATGCATGACATTGCAATATTGCAAATACAGTACAGTAGAGCGGCAATGATACAAGTAAGGTTACAATCAATTTGGTCTTCTCAGGGCTACATACAATGTCGATCACGGTGACAATCTGGGGCAAGAATGAACAATACAGAATAGGAGTAAGACAGAGCAGGAAAAAAAGGTGGTGGGGGAGGGGGCGGTCTTCAATTTCTCTCATTCCCCGGGTCCTGTCTTGTTGCGTTATGCACATCTTCTTCCGCTCCCACCTCTAGCCCATAATATTTTAACCAAGGGGTCCAGATTTTATGGATTTTTTGAGGGCATCCTCTTGCCTCGTATGTCACCTTCTCTGCCACCATACAGAGATCCATGTGGGTCTTCCATTCTGTAAGTGTGGGCAGATCCGGGACTCCTCAGTTTCTTTTGCCCACTATTAGCCCCAGGTTGCATAGTAAGAGTTTGCTACATGGTAGGTCTATCTCGGTAGGAATGCCCAGCCGGGAATATTTGGGCTCCGGCTCAAGTTGTGCTGCCACCACTCTGTTCAGTTCCCCCAGTACCTGGTTCCAGTATATTTTGATTTGGCTACAATCCCAAAGCATATGCATGTATGTACCCTGCTCTGTTCTACATCATAGGCAGTAGGTGTTTCTGCTCTGCCCATAGTATGGAGGTGTACTCTATCAAAATACACTCTGTGAAGAATCTTAAATTGTATGAGGCATAGCCACTGTTTAGTGGCCACTTCCCTCAAGTGCATTTAGGTCACCTCCCAGTCAACGTCCTCCAGCGGTTCGGTGGTGATTTCCCATTTGGCCCTAACAGGTCCCAGCTTATCCGGAATGTTATTCATTAGTGTTTTGTATGTCCATGAAATGGCTTTTTGGAGAGTTCTTCCTGCAGTAACCTGCCTTCTAGCGGCGCAAATTCTAGGATGTCTATAGCATCTATCCCCTCTTCCCTCCATGCGTGTTGCACCCTAAGATATGAATATCTTCGGATGTCACATAGTTGGTATGTATTTTTTAGAGTGTCAAAAGGGGCCAGGGTGTCTTCTTCCAGGAAATCACCCAGTTTAGAGATCCAATTAAGTCCCACTGTTTAATAAGTGTGGGCGGAGCTGGCATAGAGCCTCTACGCATAGCTCCCTGAAGTTTGAAAAAAACTCAGTGGAGCTATGCATCACTCCGCTGCCTCCCCGCTCTCTACCCGCTCCCTCCCCCTTCCCAAATGCTTTAAAATGATAAAAAAGAAGGCACTTACCTGTGTTTCTGCCGCCTCTCCTGCATGGCCACTCGCCACTCTCCTTCCTGCTCCTCACTGCCTCGCGTCCTTCTTCATTGAAAAAAACACTACATTGTATGTCTTGCACGTGCGCATGCACACTCGCAAGATGTACAACGTAGTGTTTTTCTTAATGAAGAAGGACGCAACAGGAGCAGGAAGGAGAGCGGCCAGGCAGGGAAGATGGCAGAAACACAGGTAAGTGCTTTCTTTTTATCATTTTAAAGCATTTGGGAGGGGGAGGAAGTGACTAACTCCGCTCTCCCACGGAAGCGGAGCTTTGCCTACCTCCGCGTTCGCCACAGAGCGCCGAGTAGGCACATCTCCACAAATTCCACTGGTGGAACAGAGTTACCGGCTCAGGGTTACTGTTTAAGCCCCTAGAGCATACCAATTTCTGGTATTCTCGATCCCTCCCAGAGAGGGGTCTCCCCATGAGTCATCTATCCCACTTCATTTGCCTTTCTGCCCCTCTCCAGGCCGCTATCGTCCTCTGAGTGACCGATAGCTGTCGGTGGTTTCCCTTATTCCTGCATAGGTAATGAAGGTGTGTTTGGCATCTAAACCGAAATCGTTCTAGGGCATATGTGGGGTGATCTCCCGCTGCATGTCCCATTCGTTAATCACTACGAGGTGAGCCGCCCTAATATAAGCTCTTATGTCTGGTAATGCAAGTTCCCTGTTGTATTGGTTTCACTGGAGTGTCGGTAATGCTACTCTCTGGTGTGCCCCATCCCATAGAAGTGTGCATAGGTCAGTGTTTATCGTTGTGAATATATCCTTGAGTATTCTGCAATATGTATTTTTGTAGCATGTAGAGGAACTTTGGGAGTGTGATCATTTTTTATAGTGCCGCTCTGCCCATTATTGTTAGTGGAAGCTACCTCCATCTCTCAACGTCCTCATGGAATTTTGTAAGTACCCTTTGAATATTTTGGTTGAGGTTTGCTATATCATTGGTGGTGATGTACAGACCCAAATAGCGTAACCCCTCCCTAGCCACTTGAAAGCACCCCGGGAGCACTCCCGTGTTTATGGGCCCCCCTGCCAAGTAAAGATTGGATTTACCCCAGTTGATGCTATATCCTGCATGTCAGCCATATTCTTCAAAAATGCGCAACACCGTCGGGAGTGTCCTATCAGGGTTAGTGACGTACAATAGGATGTCGTCGGCATAAAGCGATATGCGCTCATCTTTAAGGGCCTCCTCGCTATCTTTAAAACCGCATATTCCTGGGTGCGTTCTAATGACAAAGGCCAGTGGTTCCAATACCAGCGCGAATAGCAGTGGGGACAGGGGGCAGCCTAGTACCTCTCTGGACCGGGAAGGCCGCCAAGGTTGCGCCATTGACTCGGACTCTGGCCACTGGATTGGTGTATAACAGTTTAACCCAAGCTATAAAGACTGGGCCAAATCTGAACCTCAACAGGGTTTGCCACAGGAATGTCCAATGGACTGTATTGAAGGCCTTCTCGGCATCCAGAGAGAGGAACACATGTGCAGTGGATCTGTTCTTCACCGTATCCAGCCAGTTGGCTAGTCAGCAGAAATTAAGTCTAGTGGCGCGCTTTGGCATAAAGCCGGACTGATCCCAATGTTTGAGGGATGTTATTACCGACAGAAGGCGTGTCTCCAGGGTAGTGGCCAAGATCTTTGTCTGAACGTTATGCAATGATATGGTTAGATAGGACTCACATTTCGTTGAGTGTTTCCCTGGTTTATGTATGACCACCACTGTGGCATTTCTTAGATCAGGTGGGAGTGGCCCCCCTTCCTGGGAAGCCCGAATCATATTAAAGAGGTGTGGAGCGAGCAGGCTGGTGTTACGTTTGAAAATGTCGGCAGGAAAACCAGTCTGGCCCGGGGCCTTTCCCGACTTCTGTCTGCCAATTGCATCCATCACTTCCTCCAGGGTCAGTTCATTCTCTAAGATGTCATCTCGAGAAAAGGTGGGGATCTCTATGGTTTGTAGATAACAACCAATTTGGGCACTACCGGCCCGTAGCCTGGCCCTATAAATAGCTCTGAGTATTAGTGGGCAAAGGCACTCGCTATGCTTGGGGAGCTAATGTGGGTCACATCTTGCTTGTGTGTGGAGGCTACCCATCGTATCTCCCTTTCTTTCCTGCTACACCAGGCTGGCAGTTTTCCCGCTCTGTCACCTGCCTCGTATAGACGGTGTTGTGTGGCTAGAAGTTGGGATTTCACTTCTTGATTTACCAGTGTTCTATACTCCCCGGTGTTGTCACTGTCTGACGTAACATGTGTTGGTCGACATTAGAGTCTATTTGCTCTTCTAGTTCTAAAAGCCTGCGTTCCAGGGTCTCAATTTTCCGGGTCTCTTCTCTTTTCTTGTGAGCTATTATATTTGTGCACCCTATTTCGTAGAAACGTCTTATACGCCTCCCATAAAGTTACTGCGGAGGACAAGGAGCCCTCATTTTCTTGAAAGTAGAGCTCCGAACCAGTTCAGATCTCATTGGCGATCTTCTAGTCCAGCAAAGCCCAAGCCTGCAGCCTCTGTTCCCATCTGCTCCCTGTTGTTCTCCCACACACTGTTAACCAGAGAGGTGAGTGGTCAGAGATGCCCCTTGCCAGATATTCCACCTTTTCTACTGTCTCCTTTTCTTCCGCCGGGCAAAGAAGTAGTCTAACCTGGAAAAGACCTTATGAGTTCCCGAAATATATGAATACGTGCGGTCTACTGGGTAGTGTCGACGGCAGAGATCAGTCAGACCAAGTGTGTTCTGGAATTGTTCTAAAGGGGTGGGGAACATGTTACGGGACTTACGTGGGTACAGTCCAGGTGTGGATTTGTGACGACATTGAAGTCACTGCCAATGATGTGCGTGGAGGGACCCGAATCTATGAGTATTCTTGCAATTTTGTCTAAAGTCTGCTGTTTTATTCTTGGGGGAGCATAAATACTGATCCATGTAACCTCTCTACGGCCCCACGTCCCCCACACCACTACAAGCATGCCGTTTGGGTCCGCCCATGTTCTAGAGGTATGAAAGAGTGGTGATTTCCTAATCAGTATGGTTACTCCCCTAGACTCCGAGGAGAAGCCCGCATGTGCGAGTGTGGTATACGAATCCCTCCCCAGAAAGGAACAGTGTGAGTCCATTAAGTGCATCTCTTGTAAAAGAATGATGTCTGGTTTGAGCCTTTTAATGTATTTGCTGACCAGCTCCCTTTTAATTTTGTTGCCTAACCCGTTGATATTCCATGTCAACACTGAGTAGTTTCCCTCACCCTTTGCATGTGTTTGCGTTTTTCACAAGCATTTTGATGTGTCGTGCCTTGATTTTGGTCACTCCCATCTTTGTCCCTGATCTCGTTATTTCTATGGGTATTTTAGGAACACAATAAAAAAAAAACCCAACTCAATCCTTGGCATTCCTGCAGTATTAGGTTAACCCTCCCTCCCCACACTCTCCCTCCCCAACTAGTCAACATGACAACTGTAGCACAGGTGAAGCTCGAGTGGTCTGTCACCACCCCCCCTTCCCTAAATCGTATTGCCCCATGGGTTTAAAATGCAGTGTCTATTAGCACTGAACACATTTCTTACTGTCTCGCGGTGGCTGTCCAGCCCCAAAATCTCAGCCTACTTCGCCACTTTTAGATAACTGCTGCTGTTGGATCTCAGTGGTAGCAGATTCCGGGCCTGGTTCTTCCAGCTGATGAAGATTTTGCAGGATTGGGTGGTCACTATCTGCTTCAGTTGAGTATTCTTTATTAAATGGATCGGAGTTGGTGTGATCTCAGGTCTTGTTGTGTTGTCAGCTATCTTTGCCCCGTGCAGTTTCTTCGTCTGAGTCCAATATCTGTGTCTTCTTGTTTGTGAGTCATTTAGTACGGAATGGTGTTCCAGTGTACGCCCTGCGCGACTCAGTCTATCTCCATAGTCTTTTCCTGTTTTCCATAGCCTGAGCTCCCCGGCAGGCCAGCGCTGAAAGTTTCTGTTGTTTCCATTCGGCGTCTTATGGGGGGCTGCTCCTCAGGCCAGGCCCATGCCTCTTCTGCGTTTGAAAAAAATTTGATGGGCCCTGGAATATGACTTTGAGTTTTGGTGGGATTATCAGAATGTATTGAATCTTAATTGTTATTAGTTTAGCCTTGACTGAATCGAAGGTGCACCGTTGTTTTTGTACTTCACGGGAGTAGTCTGGAAACACCATTCTTCTGGTGTTGGCATGTTTGATTTCACCCGTTTGCCTTATTTTCTGAAGTATAAGGTCGCGGTCCTGGAATTTCAGAAGGCGTGCAATCAAGGGTCTCGGAGGGGCTCATCAAGGGCCTTGGAGGGGCTCCCGGAGGCGGCTGGAAGCTCGGCATCCTGTGTGCCCTTTCAATTAAGGAGCAAATTGAAAACTGTGTGTTCGGGAGGGAGTCCCTGAGCCATGTCACCAGGAGGAGTCCAGGGTCCTTTCCGTCTCCTCCCTCTGGAAAACCAATGAAGCGTAAGTTATTCCTGCGTGCCCTGTTTTCCGCATTGTCCACCTTCCAAGCTAACTCCTTCCGTGAGGCAGCCAGTCCTGTGACCTCTTTCTGCATGTTATGGGATATATCTTCCACTTCGGAGATAAGGGTTTCTGCTTCAGTCACTTTTTCGCAGAATTTACCCAGGTGTTGGCTCAACAGGGTCACCTCCGTATGCACCTCTGCCATCTTCCCCTCTAGAGCCTCTCTTGAAGCATGTATAGCCTGTAGTATGGCTGTGTTGTCCGGCACGGAGGTGGCCTCACCCTCTGTTCTCTGCGGTTGGTTCACCACTTTGGCAGATCTGTCAATTTTCCCCTGTTTTATGGGTTTAGGGTCTTTGTCTTTTTCCATGGTATAATCTGCGTCCGGGATCTGCGGGTGGCCGTGGTAGGGTCTGCGTTTTCATCTCCTATCAAGGGAGCTCCTCTAGGCAGCTCGCGATTGGTGACTAAGTTGGACTGCCCATTAGCCTCCTTTCCAGCATGCATGGCCACTTAATCGTTCAGCCCTTTCTCTTTACAGGGCCTCACTATGTTTGCATCTTTTACCTCAGGGCCCCCGTCACCGTCAGCCTCCTCCAGGTGGTTAGCCGTGGCTCGAATCTGCCAGTGCCCCCGTGAGAACAGATCTTCTTTGCATGATCCTGGGTTTCGTCATGCCCCACACTATAGTTTGCCAGCCACCGATGTGGGTCCCGTGCCCGCTGCCCCGTGTGTTGGGCCTTTTTTTCTGGGTATGGTCCCTTCTCTTACAGGTGTTATGCAACTGGTTAGCTGGGGGGCTTAGAGGCACATCGCAGTGAGGCCCTGCCTCAGTGCCCTCAGCCGAGGGCCTCAACTTCAGGACCAAAATCTCCCCCACATCATTGGGGCACCCGTTATAGGTGTCTCACTGCCTGGCCTGCCCATCTCCAGCACACTGCCCTCTTTGGGTGAGTGGCACTTCTCACACAGGCCCCCTCTCTGGTGCGTATTTCTGGGGCATGCTCTATGTAGTCCACAGCAGTACCAGGTGTCCCCCTCCCAGGACGTGGGCCCTCAGTCGCGGGTCACCGCAGGGGTCAGCAACACGGAGAATCCCTCACAGCCAACAGAGGCCCCGCAACACCTTCCCGCCTCAGTCAGTGGCCTCTCCGTGGCTTCCCTCGCCATCACTCACCAGCATTCTTGGCAGGTAGGTCCCTCGGCATCTATGGGGTCACAGGCTTAAACGTGGGTATTTGGAAGCTGGCTAAGGCTGACCAGGCCTCCATGTTTGGCACCTCGGTTTGCCGTTATCCTTTCTTGTCTGGTGTAGGCCCCATGGGGAGCGGCCGCCCAGGGGATGCCCCGCTGCCACCCGTCAACATTCTGTGTATGTAGGCCTCTTGGCATCTTCAGGGATGCAGGCTCTAACACGAGCATTCAGTAACTGGCTCAGGTCAGCCGGGCCTCTTTGTTTGGCGCCTCAGTTCATCACTCTCCTTGTACAGATGTAGGCTTCACGGGGGGAAGTCAGGCCTCTGTGGCATGGCGTCGCTTAACTCCTTGGTGTCAGATGCGGCCCCGCCGCATCGGACCTCCCGCTACTGCCGGAGGACTCGCTTCGTCCAGCTGCCTCACTCTGCTGCCGCTGCAGTACCTTTCCCGTCGGCGCTCGCCTGTCTGCCTCTCTGTCTGGCCTCACAGTGCTGGTTCTCTCATGTCTCCATGGGCAATCAAACGTTGGCAGTCAGGAGCTAGCCATGGTCGATCAGGCCTCTACGGTCGGCATTGCTGTTCGCGTTCTCCCCCCCACAGGGTGTAGGCCTCACGGGAAAGAATTCAGGCCTCCCTCACCAGACGTTGCTCGCCTCTCTGGCATCGGATGGTGCCCCACCACGCCAGATATCCTGCCGCAGCTGGGCTGCCTCACTTCACTTCAGCTGGTGTACCTTTTTGATCGGCGCTCACCAGTCTTCTCCTGCGGCTGACCTCTTTGCCCCCTGCTCACTCACGCCTCCAAAGATGATGCCTCCGGGGGGAGGGCCAAGGTGTCTGGGCCACAGTGACTGCCTTCTCGGTCCCCCACACTCGTTCACCGCTTCAATCAGGCCATAGGGGGTTGGTTTGTTTTACTCTTGTGCCGCCGTCATCTTGAACCCCTGAGCCCCTTTTTTCTTTCGCTTATCTTCTGGGGCCGTATTTTGCCTGGGATCAGCTCTCCGGGCCTTTGTTGCAGCCGTTGTGGGTCTGGGGGATAGGGCGTCCCCTCCGCTCTTTGGATGGCTGGCCAGTATTAGGTACAGTATTTACTTCAGGCTGTCAGAGCTGTCAATTGACACAGCTACCCGGCCATAGTCGATTGAAAGCTGTTTTAACCAGCAGAATTCATTTGTTACTGTGTCACATGAGATTTGCGATGATGTTGCAATGATGTTGCGGCGTCATTGCAACATTGCGAATCACAGAAATGTATTTAAGCAAGGTTTTAAACTTATTTTTCTTAATACTATATAAGTTTCTTTATTATTTTAGTTGATCACTTACCTCAAACATTAATTTTGCACTGAGCGGGCAGAAGAGTGCAAGCAGCCCACTACAGAGACATTCACAATTTTTAAAGATAGAGGTGAATGCATCATTGCTTTATCAGAGCTCAATCTGTAGTGACTGTGATGAGTGGGTTCACTTTTTTTTATTCCGTTATATGACTATAAGTATGCAAATGTGGGAAATCACATGGGAGATCTGCTTATTTTGCCCCACCCCATCTACGTTAGTAGAATGCAAAGGGCTTCTCACATTTTGCCAGGATGATGGACAGCTTACCAAAAGGACCCCCAGCACTTTTTCTTTTAGTGGTGCATTCTTGATGCCAAAGAATATGAGGAGATCTCCACCAAACAAAGACACAATTACGTTATATATTTAAGAGGAAATCCCCTTGTTTGGTGGAGATTCATCTCTTTTTAGTGTTGTTGGTGTTCTGTATACTGGAATTCATGTTATCATAGATTTCTCCAAGACATGTGGAACAATCCCAATGCCGAAATTAAACGCACACAAGATTGCTAGAGACACTTCCTCGAGGTCCATTAGGCAGCAGTAGTGTAGTATAACTAATAGGCATTTACATAATGAGGTAGCACTTATTCATTAACCAGTAGCAAGAACTCCAGTTGGGGAGACATTTTGTGCAAACTGGGGACTGTTGTTGGATAAAGGGGCTGCTGAGGTTATGTTCTGGCCCAATCACTCACACAGCTACTGACACAGACACTCAGACACCTACTCACACACCCCTTATGCCACTCACACAGCCCCTCACAGACCCATACAGCTACATACACACCCATACAGTCACTCACACACCCAGTCACTGAACCATAAAACCACTCACAAAACCACTCACATTCCCACTCAATCACTCTCAAATCTACTCATACACATAATCATACACCAATGAAGACACTCACACACCCACTCACAAACCCATACAACCACTCACTCACCCAGTGACAGACTCATACAGCTACTCACACACTAACTCACTGACCTATACAGCAACTCATACACCCACATTCAAAGTTTATAGGTTACAGTTAGGAAATTAAATTAACAATAACCTTAGAAATTCAGTGAAAAAAACCAAAAATGTTACAGGGACGTTATAGTTAGGCTCAGATTTTACTACTACGAAACCATAGAAATTCAGCAGTTATAGTTACCTGGGCTAAGTATAATTTACGCCCCTGTAATGCACTGCTAATGACCTCACAGATTATATCACTCATGACATAGTCAGTGATATTACTGATGACAACTCAAATGATCACTGATAGCATCACTGATTACATCATCCACAGAACCACTCACACATCCACTCACATTCCCATGCAGCCACTCATACACCCACTCACACACCCATACAACTGTTCACACACACACTTACTCATCTATAGAGCCACTGACACACCCACTCAATCACCCATACAGACACTCACACAGTTACTCTCTCACCCATGCAAATATTCTCAGACTCACTTATTCACCCATGCAGCTATTCACATGCCCACTCACTCACCTATACTGCTGTCTCTCAACAGAGCCACTCACTTACTCATATGACCACTCACACACCCATACAAGCACTCACACATCTACTCACTCACCCATAGAGACACTCAAACTGATTCATGGGGCATGATTCCCAAAGGTAAACTTACAATTTAGTGTACGTTTACTGCTTTTTGAAATTCACAAAGGGAAACTTAGACCAAAAGTCTAAGTTTGCTGCTTTTCAGTATTCACAAAGGTAAACTTAGAGTAAAAGTCCAACTTTACTAGTAGTAACTTCCCTTTGTGAATGCCAAAAAGTATAAAAGTTAGACTTCTGGTGTAAGTTTACTTTTGTGAACACTGAAAAGTGATAAACTTGCACAATAGTGTAAGTTTACCTTTGTGAATCAGGATCGCACTCTCTAAAAAAATCACTCACATATCCACTCAGCTAATCAAACACCCACTCAAACAGCCACTCACTCACCCATACAACCACTCACACAGCTACTTAGTCACTGATACAAGCACTCATATATCCACTCACCCACCCATACAGCCACTCACACAGAAACTTCCTTACCCATACAGCCACTCACACACCCACTAACTTACCAATTCCGCCACTCACTCACCCATACAGCTACTCACACACCAACGTATTCATCCATCCAGTCAATTACACACCCATACAGCCACCCACACACCCATTCACACATGGATACACATAGAAACACAACCACTCACTTAATATATATATAGTGTAACTCATTAGTAGTACACAAAGTACACTAATTTAACTTTTGTAGTGGCTTAGTATATGTGTTTAACACTCATAAACATTTAGAAAACACTCACAATCACTGCATGATGCCATTTGAGATGCCATCAGTGATGCCACTGACCATGTCTTAAGTGATGTAATAGGTGAGGTCATAAGCAGTGCTTTGTGGGGTCTAAGCTCTTGTTAGCTCAGGTAACTCTAAAGGCTGAATTTGTATGTTTTTGTGAGTGTACAATCTAAGCCTAATGATAATGTTCCTGTCACCTTTGATTTTTTTCAGTGAATTTCTAAGGTTTTTTAAATTCTATTTCCTAACTATAATGGCCCTGTAACCTTTGTTTTTTTCAGTGATTTTCTCTGTTTTTTAATGTCATTTCCTGAGTATAATTCCATTCCAACATTTGAATTTCTTAGCAAATTTCAAAGGCTTTTTTAAATTTAATTCCTAACTGTAACCTGTAACATTTGAGAGTGGGTTTGTGAGTCTGTGAGTGTGTGAGTAGGTCTGTAAGTGGGTGTGTGAGTTACTTTGTGGGTCTGCCACTGGGTGTGTGATTGTCTTAGTGGGTCTGTGAGTGGGTGTGTGAGTACCTACATTGATATGTGAGTCGGTGTATGAGTGGCTAAATGGATCTCTAAGTGGGTGTGAGAGTGAGTAGGTCGGTCAGTGGATGTGCGACTGTATGAGTGGGTCTGTGAGTGCATATGAGAGTGTCTGTGTTGGTCTGTGAGTAGGTGTGTCAGTGCCTGTGTGAGCATGTGAGCAGCTGTGTGAGTGTCTGAGTGGATCGGTCAGTGGATGTGCGACTGTATGAGTGGGTCTATGAGTGCATATGAGAGTGTCTGTGTGGGTCTGTGAGTAGGTGTTTCAGTGCTTGTGTGAGTATGTGAGCATATGAGCAGCTGTGTGTGTGCCTGAGTGGGTCTGTGAGTGGGTGTGTGAGTACCTTTGTGGGTCTGCGAGTGTGTGTGTGAATATCTAAATAGATCTGTGAGTGGGTATCAGAGTGTTTGTGTGGGTCTGTGAGTGGGTGTGTGAGTGTTCTGAGTGGGTGTGTGAGTGGGTATGTGATTGTCTATACAGTTCTGTGAGTGGCTGTTTGAGTACCTGTGTGAGTATGTGAGTGGCTGTATGAGTGCCTTTGTGGATTTCTGAGTGGGTGTGTGAGTGCCTATGTGAATCTGTGAGTGGGTCTGTGATTGTGTGAGTAGCTCTGTGAGTGACTGTGTGAATTCCTGTGTGGGTCTGTCACTGGGTGTATAAGTGTCTAAGTGGGTGTGTGAGTGCTTGAGTGGGTCTTTAAGTGAGTATGTGAGTGTCTGTGTGGGTCTGTGAGTGGGTGTGTCAATGCCTGCATATGTCTGTGAGTATGTAGGTGAGTGCCTATCTGGGCTTGTGAGTGGGTTTGAGGGTGCCTGCATAGCTCTGTGCATGTTTGTGTGAATGCCTGCCTAGGTCTGCGAGTGGGTGTGTGACTGCCTGGGCATGTCTGTAAATGGATCTGAGAGTACCTGTGTGAGTATCTGAGTGGGTCTGAAAGTTTTTTTTTCAAAGTGCATCAAGAATCAGAAATCTACCACGGATTTACACAGGGCACCACGCTCAGCCTCGCGGGGATTCCCGGATTCCTGAAGTGGAAAGAATGATATAACTCAATTTCTTCTGACACTTCTCTAACACACTCATGGGGTCAGGGATCTTTTACCCTCACCTCTTTAATCACTTTGAAGTAACCTTTGAGGCCCTGTGACCGTTCCCTGATACTTAAAATGGCAGCCGCAATCTCTCAGTCAGTTTGTGGTCAGCCAATGACGGCATTGCTGTTGGTGTGTGACTTCGCGGATCCACTGCGTGGGATCTGCGGAGGGTCTGTGTCTCTATATATCTATATTTTTTTCCTTTAATAATTCCACAACTCCATAATGGATTTACACCAAATCACACAAAGAACTCTTTCTGGACCAAGCTCTACATATCTCCCAAATTTTGTGTAATTCTGTCCAGCAGTTGGGGCTGTAGTCGTGTTTTAAAATCCCTATGGAAAATTGCACGGGAAACACACTTTTATCGATCCCCACTTGACAGATCACCCAACTTTCAATGCACAACTAAACCGAGGAGAGCACTTTTTTTAAAAGTCTTCTTTATTGAGATTTTTCAGTACATGACATACACAATCAATAATAGAAACACAAATAATGCTCTGCTGTTGTTTGGGGCCACTCTGCTGCAATCTGCCAGACCCTGGTGGGGCTCCCTGTCCCAGGGTTCCATTGTCTACAGGCGCTGATGGAGAGAGCGAGACGTCCCCATCACAACCATAGCGCAGCCTCTCTCTCCGCTGCGCGGGATGCGCGCTGGCCTAGCCTGGTCGAAGCCTGGGCCAAGGGCGGGCCTGTACGCGCCCGTCATAGCCCAGAAAAGGCTGGGCTGGGCCACACCCTTGAAATTTTGCATTAGAGGATCGTGATCTTCCAATTTAGAGAAGATACTGTGCACGAGCATAAAGCACCCGTAAAGTAAAATCAAGAATAGTGCACTCTCCTTAGGTTGGATGGCCTCTTCTCACCTCTTCTGGTTATCGGGGTGGTATGGGAAGAGGAAAGAAATTGAGGGAGGGTTGGGAGGTCCGTAAGAAGAAAACTAAAAGTAAATCCCGTAATGCAAGTCCAGTGGCAGGGGTGGGTGTGCTGGATAGGATTGACAATTTATTGTTTGAATGTGAGAAGCTTCTAGATCCAATTGTCACTGCAAAAAAGACCAAAACCTCACGCTCTCGTTAGCCCAGCAAAAACCAGAAATATCCTGAGTATGTTTAAGGAGGTAACTAGCAAGAAAAAGATTTTGAAAGCTATGGATGTGCCTCCCATGAACCTGCAGCGCAATGAATCTGCCTCTCCTGTGAACATAGCTGACTTCCCTTGTAGGAATAGATTCTTACCTCTTTTAGATGCACCAGAACCCTTGGGCACTACCACTATTCTAGGTGAGCAGGCGGTTAGGGGGGATATAGAGCCCGGTAGACATAATGCAACATCTAGCCACCAAACAGAACATTCAGCACTGGAAACAGGCATCTTGGGGATTGAGAACAGTGTACATTATTTGATCCATACAGATTCCCCATTCCGTCAATATGTGATTGACATAATGGCACTGAGCATTCCCCACTCAGAGCAGACCCATCTATAGATACAGACAAGGTCCAGAGAAAAACAACTATTGATTCAAAAACAGAGGATCCACCTCTAAAGCATTTTAAACCACAGCTTATAGTTATCGCATAGGAAATTAGCACCCTTAAAGTAATGGTTAGCAACCTCTCTGATTTACTAAATAAAGTGCTTTCTGATGTACACCACATTAAATACCAGATGGGGGGGTCAGAAAGCTAGTGACCAAAGGGAGAATCACTCCGAAAGACAGACCAGTGGGGTCACTAAGGGGATCAATGGGCAAACCCCAAACGAAGTGAGCAGGGACTGTCCAGATCATCTACTAGCCACCAATTCTAGTTGGGTAGCCCAAAAGCATGCAGGTCATTGGCAACCGGTAAATCCGACTGTGGCCACAGGGCTTTTAGCATGATCGATTCCCATCCATGCAAGCCTGAAGCAACTTCAACATGATGTAGCGAGGGCACCAGACATAAGATGCATAGTGCACTTAACCAACGTACCCAAACTTCCGCCTAGGTCGACCTATGAAGATGATGGCTCCCTAATAAAGGGGCTGTTGTTCAATGAAAAGGGATGACATTAAAGGGACAAAGAGATGTTCCCCCAGGGGGCTTTCTTGGATTCCATTGCACTAACTCTCTCACACCAAGACCTAGTTGAGAATGTAGTGGCCTTTGACGATCGCACACTTCATTTAGTTAACACCAGTATTCGATTTAAGTACAAACTGCTTGAAATGACCCCAATGACTAGCACACTCCATCTACCATCTCTTCCCATAGTGATGACACCAACACGGGAGCTAGATTGATGTTCTGAGCTGCCCTCCCAACTGCATAGTCAGTTTGCGATTTCTGCATGTACCGGTAGGGTTAATGAGCCATACAAACTAGCAAACTTCCCCCTGGAGAGCAAAAACACAACTACAACCATGAGTCAACAAGACTTAAATTCTAGTATGGTATCCCATAGGGCTAGAGAAGCATTAGAGCCACATGCTGTGTCACGCCAATTATTAACTATGTCTTGGAATATTGCAGGATTAAAATCTAAGGGGCGTTCCCCAAACTGGAATAGCTTTGTGGATCCAGAATAAAAATAGAGAGTTTCCCAGGTTTGACCAAAAGGGACCGGGTACGTAACAACGTTCAAAATTAACAAACTTCCCTTATGGATTTATTTAAACGTCTCCTACTGTGAAATACAAATCAATGTATAATGAACCAAAGACAAGGAGTCTATAGGATTTAAGCACAACAGAGATAAAGTATATTGTTATTTTATTTAAAACTTTTTCTATATCTCAGACTGTATTATAGCAATATAGTAATATATCCACAATTATCACATACATTGATGTAAGTCTCTTCATAAACAACATTCATATGAAAACATAGTGACGATTATACACATTAGCAATTCAAGTCAATATTTTCACATAATTAGATCAAAAAATAATAAAACATTCAATACGAGAGTCAAAGATATTTTTATATATAAAAACAATTTTTAAATTTAAAAACACAAATACAATAATGTCCTCTTGTCGACGCGTTTTGGTGAATAATGTGATATGTACCACCTTCTTCAGGACCAATATGTTAAAAACAGCTCTCACTACCCAGTACAATCAATCTACAAAAAAGGGGATAAACAATTACAATACATACATGTATGTACAATACTACATCCTATCTTTGGTTCGATATACTTGATTATAGATGACTGAAAACAATAAAACATAATAATTTCTAAGATGCCAATGTTTGGTTAAAAAAGTACAGAAAAACTGCACATAAAGCAAAGAAGACCTCACATTGTTAAACCTTAATGTGGCGTAGCCTCCTCAGTCCCATAGACTTGTTTAGTTGCAGCCGCCAGGATATGCTGTTACTTAATTTAATTTAATTAAATGCCTCCTAACATTTATTACGTTCTTGAAAAAAGGGGGGCATTTATTTGGTTGATAACCCGTAAGGATCCCTCGTATCTTTATATATCACCAAAAATATAATAGTGATAGGTCTTCGGTAAGCCCATATTCATTTTTGGGCATATACTCATATGAAAATAGGACCTTTTAATCGTGATCCTTAAATGACCAGGGTGACGTATCAATTCAGTGCATCCTAATCCAATCAGATATAAAGTAGTATGAAAATATTATAGAGGCTTACAATTATTAAATTTTGTCCGATTATATCGAGTCTTAATTAATATTCATTCTAAATTTCAAAGTTGAAAATAATAGGCACCGCTCACCTTGATTTCACACATATATCTTTTTCAAAAACCGCTCATCAATCTTGTATGTAGCGTTTCATTTCAAACTCAATTAGTTCTAATGGGACGAAATTGATAGGGACTCATATTAGTGTCCACATAAGTAACAAACCTGCATGATTAAGGGTTCTATTAAAAAAAAATGTATTAGCTTACCATGAGATCAACAGTCAATGTGTATTTATTACTCTCTTCTCCTAGTCTTTAATTACGAAGAAGTTCAGGTCATTCCACTTTTTACCACGATATCTATAATTATGACAATCGCGTTTGTTTCAAGCAGAGACCGGTTCCTAAAATTTAAGGAGAAAAACTCACTAGTTTATGAATTATATGAAACCGAGTCAATGTATGCTTACTTAAAGAGCCATTTGTCAAAGTTAATCATCAGCAGGGATTAAGTACTCTTCACCCCGTAGATTATATATCGAAGTCGCTCTCTATGTAAATATATATAGCACTGAATCACATAATAATTCGATGGCACAATTGTCATTATTATAACCCGCTGTGTTCATTGATAGGGAGTACACGGGAGTATCTACATTGTCCATATCAATAAGATGTGTAACTTGGACATTATAAAGTCACACTCTATTACGAGTTATTGTTGCTGAACACAGAATCAGCTTATATGCTACGGTTATCTAGGTGGTAGTACCACTGAGTTCCTATGTACAAGATTCACTGTCTCTTACCTTACAAGGAGCGTAGCGTCACCTCGTATCGGATTCTCAGATGTTTGTCAGAGTCGGCGGCATCCCTACCTCTCTATTTATACGTTTCCGCGTTTCCCGCAATTTTTTGTGTTTACGTATATACGTGCAATACGGCCATTTTGGTAGTTCCCAAGTGTTTTTCTTTCGGGTTAAGCCGAAGTTACAAAGAAAAACGTTATTTAAATATGAGTCGCCCAACTCATTAGATCGAGCGAAAGTTTGAACAAACATTTAATATCTATTATTAAAGACAACACAATGCTTATCGCTGTTCAGAAAAACGTCTATAGTTCATTAATATTAAATTATATAGACACATTATTTCGAAGGTTATATTAAACAAATTTTAGGATCAAATTTATACTTTCCAATAAAACATTGGGATACTATGAAAACAGGCACCTATTGTATTGCCTTCACTTTGTTTATATGGAACACTGAGGTGCCATATATATTGTTCATGTCGGCATTTATGATCTGATTGGATTATAAACCTAAAAGAACATAGTTTCCTTATCAATAGAGTCCGGAGGGGGTAGAAAACCACAATACCTTATGGAAACATAAAGCCCCAAGAATGCAGGGCTAATAATTGTATAAATTGAACAACATGACGTTTAATATGCCCATGTCAACGATGTTTATTGGGGTTTTTGTTCAATTTATACAATTATTAGCCCTGCATTCTTGGGGCTTTATGTTTCCATAAGGTATTGTGTTGTCTTTAATAATAGATATTAAATGTTTGTTCAAACTTTCGCTCGATCTAATGAGTTGGGCGACTCATATTTAAATAAAGTTTTTCTTTGTAACTTCGGCTTAACCCGAAAGAAAAATACTTGGGAACTACCAAAATGGCCGTATTGCACGTATATACGTAAACACAAAAAATTGCGGGAAACGCGGAGACGTATAAAATAGAGAGGTAGGGATGCCGCCGACTCTGACACACATCTGAGAATCCGATACGAGGTGACGCTACGCTCCTTGTAAGGTAAGAGACAGTGAATCTTGTACATAGGAACTCAGTGGTACTACCACCTAGATAACCGTAGCATATAAGCTGATTCTGTGTTCAGCAACAATAACTCGTAATAGAGTGTGACTTTATAATGTCCAAGTTACACATCTTATTGATATGGACAATGTAGATACTCCCGTGTACTCCCTATCAATGAACACAGCGGGTTATAATAATGACAATTGTGCCATCGAATTATTATGTGATTCAGTGCTATATATATTTACATAGAGAGCGACTTCGATATATAATCTATGGGGTGAAGAGTACTTAATCCCTGCTGATGATTAACTTTGACAAATGGCTCTTTAAGCAAGCATACATTGACTCGGTTTCATATAATTCATAAACTAGTGAGTTTTTCTCCTTAAATTTTAGGAACCGGTCTCTGCTTGAAACAAACGCGATTGTCATAATTATAGATATCGTGGTAAAAAGTGGAATGACCTAAACTTCTTCGTAATTAAAGACTAGGAGAAGAGAGTAATAAATACACATTGACTGTTGATCTCATGGTAAGCTAATAATTTTTTTTTTAATAGAACCCTTAATCATGCAGGTTTGTTACTTATGTGGACACTAATATGAGTCCCTATCAATTTTGTCCCATTAGAACTAATTGAGTTTGAAATGAAACGCTACATACAAGATTGATGAGCGGTTTTTTAAAAAGTTATATGTGTGAAATCAAGGTGAGCGGTGCCTATTATTTTCAACTTTGAAATTTAGAATGAATATTAATTAAGACTCGATATAATCGGACAAAATTTAATAATTGTAAGCCTCTATAATATTTTCATACTACTTTATATCTGATTGGATTAGGATGCACTGAATTGATACGTCACCCTGGTCATTTAAGGATCACGATTAAAAGGTCCTATTTTCATGTGAGTATATGCCCAAAAATGAATATGGGCTTACCGAAGATCTATCACTATTATATTTTTGGTGATATATAAAGATACGAGGGATCCTTACGGGTTATCAACCAAATAAATGCCCCCCTTTTTTCAAGAACGTAATAAATGTTAGGAGGCATTTAATTAAATTAAATTAAGTAACAGCATATCCTGGCGGCTGCAACTAAACAAGTCTATGGGACAGAGGAGGCTACGCCACGTTAAGGTTTAACAATGTGAGGTCTTCTTTGCTTTATGTGCAGTTTTTCTGTACTTTTTTAACCAAACATTGGCATCTTAGAAATTATTATGTTTTATTGTTTTCAGTCATCTATAATCAAGTATATCGAACCAAAGATAGGATGTAGTATTGTACATACATGTATGTATTGTAATTGTATATCCCCTTTTTTGTAGATTGATTGTACTGGGTAGTGAGAGCTGTTTTTAACATATTGGTCCTGAAGAAGGTGGTACATATCACATTATTCACCGAAACGCGTCGACAAGAGGACATTATTGTATTTGTGTTTTTAAATTTAAAAATTGTTTTTATATATAAAACTATCTTCGACTCTCGTTTTGAATGTTTTATTATTTTTTGATCTAATTATGTGCAAATATTGACTTGAATTGCTAATGTGTATAATCTTCACTATGTTTTCATATGAATGTTGTTTATGAAGATACTTACATCAATGTATGTGATAATTGTGGATATATTACTATATTGCTTTAATACAGTCTGAGATATAGAAAAAGTTTTAAATAAAATAACAATATACTTTATCTCTGTTGTGCTTAAACTTAAATCCTATAGACTCCTTGTCTTTGGTTCATTATACATTGATTTGTATTTCACAGTAGGAGACGTTTAAATAAATCCATAAGGGAAGTTTGTTAATTTTGAACATAGCTTTGTGGATCTGCATAACATCTGCATATTCCAGGAAACCTGGTCTGTTGACCCACTATTCCATCCTGGATATTTGAACTATTATGTTCCTGCGATCCATGGTAGCAAGGGTCGACCATCGGGGGGCTAGCAATTTGGGTCAGACAAGATAAAGACTTTATAATACAGGTACTCCTGACACAGTCCCAAGATATTCTTACCATTCGGCTGTTGAACACTCCATATGGTAATATTGACATCTATAATGTGTACGCAAGAGGTCTTTGAGGTGGACAGAGGTCAATTACCATTATGGCCCTAGCCGAGTTGCTAGATAAACAATCAGGTGACGTTGGAGCATCCATAATTCCGGCTTGCGAGGATTTTTCCCATATGAGGGAGCGAGTACACACCAGGATCGAATTGCATAATAAAGAATATATTAATGTTTTGAGAGGTGACTGAACCTCGTTGTATGGTTCACCTTATTCCCCATAAGGAGGGGCACTGTGGGCCTGGAGCATGACCAAGAGCCATAATTGGATTAGGTCACATTGGTTCCTTTACCCTTATCCTGAGGAGGGTCGGAAGAAATTGGGGGCTGAAACGCGTCGACAGTGTTGAAGGGAGGAGTCCGTCCAAATACAAGATTCTTTATTGTATTTCTAGGCCCACTTGATAGATGTTTGTAGTGGTGTTGAAACCTCATGTGTATAGAGGATTACCTCGCAGTGTATTAACCAGATTAAGTGCATGAACACTGATTACTGTAGAAATATGTGGGTACAGGCAACTAAGATTTGGTTTATGTTCATGTTTTATAATTGTTTGTGATGTAAATATCTATATATATGTATTTTCATGTTTTTCAGTAAAAAACAAAACACAAATAACGATTGATTTCTCCAAAGAATGTCTTCATGGTATGTGTATTGTTTGAATTAGTTCTTCATAAATTGAAACAGAGTTATGAAGTGAGCACATCCCCAAGCCCAGCGGCTTCATGGAAACTCACAAGAAACCACAGATAACGGGATACTGCAAAACAGTAGGTTTAATCCAATAAGTAGAAACAGTTGGAAAAGAACCAAGAAGAAGCACAGAAGGTGTAAACATCAAGAGCCGGAAGAACCAGCCCTGAGAACCGCCTCAGCAAAAACCCCTGCAGAAGGACCACCCAACACAACCTGGTAGTGATCCATGATCATGTGTGGGGAGGACCAGGTAGCGGCCCTACAGCTATCTTCAGTAGACACCCCCTTGAACAAGGCCCAGGAGACAGACAGACCCCTAGTAGGCCAAGTCTGCACGCAGGCCGACACCTCAGAAACCTGCACACCATAGGCCAGCAAGATACTCTGCTTGATCCACCTACGCAGGGTGGAGAGAGAAGGTTTATGACCAGACCGGACAGAACCAAAAGTAACAAGCAAGTTGCCAAAGCAGCAAAAATATGCAGTCCATTCCAAAATCCAAATACAACAATACCGCCTGATGGACATCCAACAGCGAGAGAGCAGAATCCACCGCAGACCCAACGACCGGAAGGAAAGTCGGCAACACAACCTCTCAGGGATGGTTGACAACCGAGAGGACCTTGGGCAGAAACTTAGGATCCGGACACTACTCAACATGGTCTGGCAAGACCCGCAAGAACAGAGGAGAGATCAGAAAGGACCCCAGCTCCCCGATCCGACCAGCAGATACGATTACCACCAAAAATACAACCTTCATGGTGAGGAACTTGATATCCACAGACCCAAGGGGCTCAAATGGACCCTCCTGAAGGGCCGGCAACACCAATGGAAGATCCCAGGATGGCGCAAGGCAATTTTCCCTATGATGTTGCAGAAAACAACTTTGAAGCAACCTGGCCACCAAAGGATCCAAATCGTCCAACAGAGGACTGCGGAATGCCTGCAAGGCCGCCCACTGAGCCTGAAGAGTAGAAGGGGCCAGGCCCAAGGCACAGCCATTGGAAAGGAAATTAAGCACACACTTTGGATCTACAGAAACAGAGTCTAAACTCACCACCAAGAAAAAGACCCCCAATGATCGAGAATAAGATAGAAGACTAGCCGGGCGATGTGCGCCCTGAAACAACTCCACACCTCCAGGGAGCAAACCCGAGACAGTAGGCTCATCCTTTAAAGAGCCTGGCCTGAAGATGAAGGCAACACAGAATCCCCACTGGAAGCGGAAGGCCCCGCAACGGGTAAGGAAACTCCAGGAGCACCCAGCACACCTGGATGGCCATCTACCTCAGTAGAGCAAACCAAGGGTGGCAAACCCAGCTGGATACCACCAACAGACCAAACGCCCTGTCCTGGCAATTTTTGCAAAGAACTCGCGCAATCAAAGGTATCGGAGGAAAGGCATAAAGCAGGGAGCCCGGTCAACGGAATGACATCACATCCAGCCACCACGCCCCTGTGCACAGGAGGAGTGTGCAGAAGTGAGGCAGGTGAGCATTGAACTCATCGGTAAACAGATCCACCATCGGGCACCCAAACCGTTTTTGCAACAGTTGGAACACTGTCTTTGTCAGGGAGATGGAAGCCATGTGAGGAAATACCCTGCTCGGGTGATCCACTACGCAGTTCTCCTGACAACACTGTCACCTCTGCCCAGGACAGACTCTCATGTGCAAGGAGCCAAAGGAAGCGAAACCTGCAACCCCCCCTGCTGATTGAGGTAGCTCATCACCACCCGATTGTCCATCCGGACTAGAACATGATGCCCCCAAAGGGTTGGGGCCAACTCCATACAAGCCAAATGAACGGCCTTCATTTCCCAGAAGTTGGATGACCAACCCACCTGCAGGCGATCCCACTGACCCTTTACAGACCGGGAATCCAATGTCGCCCCCCCAGCCCATCCAGCTGGCATCGGTCATAATCAACCGGGAAGGGGACACCAGAAACGGAAGACTCTTGGAGAGACCACCACCAGCCCAGATTAGACCGAATCTGTGGAGACACTACCACCGGCAGATCATAATCCGTGGAACAAGGAGCTCACTGGGACAAGAGATGGTTCACCAACCGGTACAGATGAATCCGAACCCAGGGAAGAACACTGATAGTAGCTGACATCAACCTCTGCACCCTTAACTACTGATGGACAGGGGCATATTCCAAGGCCAGGAGACAACCCAGGTCCCTCCTCAAGATTGCCCTCTGCTCTGCAGGCTAGAACACCATCCCCTTGTCCAGGTGACCCCCGATGAACACCAAGTCCTGGATAGGATCCAGATGGAATTTATTGTGGTTGATCAGGAACCCATGATGGTCCAGGACCTCGCAGACCCTATGGATGTGAAGAGTCCCCTTAGAGAAAGAAGAGGCAGAGATCAGCCAGTCATCAAGGTACGGGAAGACTTGAGTCCCTTCCCTGTGAAGGATCCTGACCAAGGGGGGCCAACACCTTTGTAAAAACCCTTGGGGCAGAAGACAAACCAAAGGGGAGTACCTGAAATTGGAAGGTGTAAACATCAAGAGCCGGAAGAACCAGCCCTGAGAATCGCCTCAGCAAAAACCCCTGCAGAAGGACCACCCAACACAACCTGGTAGTGATCCATGAATATGTGTGGGGAGGACCAGGTAGCGGCCCTACAGATATCTTCAGTAGACCCCCTGTTGAACAAGGCCCAGGAGACAGACAGACCCCTAGTAGGCCAAGTCTGCACGCAGGCCGACACCTCTAAAACCTACACACCATAGGCCAGCAAGATGCTCTGCTTGATCCACCTACGCAGGGTGGAGAGTGAAGGTTTATGACCAGACCGGACAGAACCAAAAGTAACAAGCAAGTTGCCACAGCAGCAAAAATATGCAGTCCGTTCCAAAATCCAAATACAACAATACCGCCTGACGGACATCCAACAGCGAGAGAGCAGAATCCACCGCAGACCCAACGACCGGCAGGAAAGTCGGCAACACAACCTCTCAGGAATGGTTGACAACCGAGAGGACCTTGGGCAGAAACTTAGGATCCGGACACTACTCAACACGGTCTGGCAAGACCCGCACGAACAGAGGAGAGATCAGAAAGGACCCCAGCTCCCCGATCCGACCAGCAGATACGATTGCCACCAAAAATACAATCTTCATGGTGAGGAACTTGATATCCATAGACCCAAGGGGCTCAAATGGACCCTCCTGAAGGGCCTGCAACACCAATGGAAGATCCCAGGATGGCGCAAGGCAATTTTCCCTATGGTGTTGCAGAAAACAACTTTGAAGCAACTTGGCCACCAAAGGATCCAAATCGTCCAACAGAGGACTGCGGAATGCCTGCAAGGCCGCCCACTGAGCCTGAAGAGTAGAAGGGGCCAGGCCCAAGGCACAGCCATTGGAAAGGAAATTAAGCACACACTTTGGATCTACAGAAACAGAGTCTAAACACACCACCAAGAAAAAGAGCCCCAATGATCGAGAATAAGATAGAAGACTAGCCGAGCGATGTGCGCACTGAAACAACTCCACACCTCCAGGGAGCAAACCCGAGACAGTAGGCTCATCCTTTAAAGAGCCTGGCCAGAAGATGAAGGCAACACAGAATCCCCACTGGAAGCGGAAGGCTCCGCAGCGGGTAAGGAAACTCCAGGAGCACCCTGCAGTCCTGGATGGCCATCTACCTCAGTAGAGGAAACCAAGGGCGGCGAACGCAGCTGGGTACCACCAACAGACAAAACGCCCTGTCCTGGCAATTTTTGCAAAGAACTCGCGCAATCAAAGGTATCGGAGGAAAGGCATAAAGCAGGGAGCCCAGTCAACGGAATGACATCGCATACAGCCACCACGCCCCTGTGCACAGGAGGAGTGCGCAGAAGTGAGGCAGATGAGCATTGAACTCATCGGCAAACAGATCCACCGTCGGGCACCCAAACCATTTTTGCAACAGTTGGAACACTGTCTTTGTCAGGGAGATGGAAGCCATGGGAGGAAAGACCCTGCTCAGGTGATCCACTACGCAGTTCTCCTGACAACACTGTCACCTCTGCCCAGGACAGACTCTCATGTGCAAGGAGCCAAAGGAAGCGAAACCTGCAACCCCCCCTGCTGATTGAGGTAGTTCATCACCACCCGATTGTCCATCCGGACCAGAACATGATGCCCCCAAAGGGTTGGGGCCAACTCCATACAAGCCAATTGAACGGCCTTCATTTCCCAGAAGTTGGATGACCAACCCACCTGCAGGCGATCCCACTGACTCTTTACAGACCGGGAATCCAATGTCGCCCCCTCAGCCCATCCAGCTCGCATCGGTCATAATCAACCGGGAAGGGGACACCCGAAACGGAAGACTCTTGGAGAGACCATCACCAGCCCAGATCAGACCGAATCTGTGGAGACACTACCACCGGCAGATCATAATCCGTGGAGCAAGGAGCTCACTGGGACAAGAGATGGTTCACCAACAGGTACAGATGAATCCGAACCCAGGGAAGAACACTGAAAGTAGCTGACATCAACCTCTGCACCCTTAACTACTGATGGACAGGGGCATATTCCAAGGCTAGGAGACAACCCAGGTCCCTCCTCAACGTTGCCCTCTGCTCTGCAGGCTAGAACACCATCCCCTTGTCCAGGTGACCCCCGATGAACACCAAGTCCTGGATAGGATCCAGATGGAATTTATTGTGGTTGATCAGGAACCCATGATGGTCCAGGACCTCGCAGACCCTCTGGATGTGAAGAGTCCCCTTAGAGAAAGAAGAGGCAGAGATCAGCCAGTCATTAAGGTACGGGAAGACTTGAGTCCCTTCCCTGTGAAGGATCCTGACCAAGGGGGGCCAACACCTTTGTAGAAACCCTTGGGACAGAAGACAAACCAAAGGGGAGTACCTGAAATTGGAAGTGCTTGTCCTGCACACAAAACTGGAGGAATCGCTGAGATGAAGGGTGGAAAGGCACATGGAGGTAGGTATCCAGCATATCCAAGGAAGCGACAACTTCCCTCTGAACCAGTAATGGAAGAATTTCCTGCAAAGAGGGCATCTTAAATTTAACATGAGGGTTAAAGGAATCCACCCTCTTTAAATCCAACACTGGACAGAAGTCCCCAGAAACCTTTCTCACCAGAAACAGGATGGAGTACACTCCAAGAAACCTTTGACAAGTCTGAACTGGATGAATGACCCCCTTGTCGAGAAGATTCTGAATTCCTGCCAACAGTGCCTCCCTCTTTTGCATGGCTGAAGGCAGGGGTGTGTGAATGAAAGCGCCCGGAGGGAGGGAGTCAAAAGCAATCGAGTAGCCTTCTCACACAATCCGCAGAGCCCACCGATCCGAGACTGAGTCCTTCCAGGCCTTGATGAAGGTCAACAGACGCCCCGCCCCCCCTACTTGAGTCCTGACAGCCGGGACCCGAGGATAGTCAGGATTTGGATGCAGGGGTAGAATCCGCCTGCTGAGACCGGGATTCGGTGGAGAACAGGGTGCCGTGACCGCACCCCATCCTCAAAAGGGCATGCCCCCTTAGGAGTAGAAGTAGGAGCAAAAGCCCTCTTGGGACCAAAGAATCGGCCTTGAGAAGAACAGACCGGTGCCAACAGCTTCCAGTCCTCAGCAAATTTTTTTACCATATCCTCCAGGGAGGAACCAAGCAATTTGGTCCCAGAAAAAGTGATCATCTGGCCAGTGTCCGCCTGCCAATGACGCAGCCACACCTGCCGTCGAGCATGAATAGCTGCACCTCTTGCCGCAGTTCCCAAGGTATTGAAGAAGATATACAATAACAGCCTCGTCTGTTGCTCCATGACAGCTAGAGCAGGGAGGACATCAGTCCCCTGCTCCAGCTGCTTGGCCAGAGATTGATAGTCCTTCAAAAGGGACTGGACAGTATAAGACAAATAGGCGGCAGCCCTAATGGAGAAGGCGGCGGCCGCATAGGAATGCTTAAGAGCTGCCTCGACTCTCTTATCGGCAGAATCCGAGGGAGAGGCATCCTCCGAAATGATGGACCTATGAGAGACCAGTCCTGCCATCAGGAAATCACCCTGAACGGAAGCTGGAAAATCCTTAGTGAAATCTTGAATGGCGTAGCGCTTAAAGAGGTAGCATGGGAAAGCCTTTTTGTCCACTTCCTGCCATTCATTGTTGTTCACAGTTTGACTTAAGGATGTAAGGGTATGGATTCGGGCTCCCTTCTCTGGTACTGCATAAAGAAGTCCTCCGCCTGCTCCTCTACTGGAGGTACAGAAAAGGCCATGTTGTCCTTGATGTGCTGTAGGACCTCCTTCAATTTTTGGCCCTGCACATATCTTCCCCTGAGATCCTCCTCCTCACCCTCAATGCAGGGGGGAGAATCCAGGCACTGTCGTTCGGGGGAAGAGAGGCCATTGCGCTCCTTAAAGGCCACAGCAACAGCAGCCTGAATCATAGATTGGATAGCCTGGAGTGGGGGGGAACCAGCCGCTGGCTGAGAGCTGGGCCCTGCCTCCACCGGCGGATCATCACCAGGTTCCATGGTGAGGTAATCACCAAGAAAAACAGCAGGGGAAAATGCCTACCCAAGCGCTACACAGGCAGCCTGTAAGAGGACTCACTCCACTGGCCTCTTAAATACTATATTGTATGTTGTGAAAAACATAAACCAGTACCAAAAAACAGCCGCCATCACACATTGCCAGGCAACCCTAGACCAAGTGGGAAACCGGCCGTGTGAGGGCCGCCCCCCCCTGGGGACAGGCCAGGCAGAAAGAGCGGAGGCCGTAAAGAACCTTGGGTTACCCTACCGCAGCATCGGGATAAGAGACGTGTAGGCATGCATCTAGCGGCCCATGTCCCTTCAGAGAGATGGCAGCAAAGCAGAAAACAAACAGACTGGGTACAAGTGCGCCGGTCTACAATGCTGCCGCATGCTCGCGATCTCCACCAGAGCAGAGACTCAAGCAAACTGAAGTAAACTCGCTAGTGGAGGGCTGAAAAACAGCTGAGCCCCATCCCACCAGATCCCGCCAGCCGCCAGGGCCCGTTAGTGCTGGGCTGCACAATACCACAGAGCCCCAGAGCCCACTAGTGCAGAGCACCAAAGATCACTTGCCACGAGGTGTGGAGGGAGGGGCTAACCTAGTAAAATGAGCCTTTTCGCGCCGGGCCTGCTCCCCAGGGCCGTGGGACCCACTAGAGCAGGCCCTCGCCCCTCACTTACCTGAAACACACTCTTGGCGAGTCAACGCAAAACAAAAGAAACAGGAAGTGGGGTGGGTCGACCCCCACCCTTATACTGGGTCAAGGGTGATGGTGGTCGGCCATGTTGGGGAGGGATGGGATGCATGGGATGCTAATTTGCTTTGAAGGGTTCTGGTGTGGAGCTAAAGCTCACTTTGTAACTCTGGTGGTGAGGAAGACTTACGAGGAGGTATTGGAACAGACTTCCTGTTAATTTAAAATCTATTTCATCTTACCTCCTTCATAAAAAACACATAAAAAAATATTATTTTTCAATTTGACTCACTTCCTTTGCTACTCCTCCTTCCAGCTATACCACCCAAAGGCCTTTGGGTGAAAAGCTGCCCCTTACAAATTCCAAATATAACCTTACATCACATAATTTGCTGTTGAGAGTAAATAATAGATTTTTTTGGAAGGCTGGGGAAAAGAGAGGGAATAGAGCCGAGCCTAGGCGAGTAAGGTAAGAGAGCAGGATGACACACAACAGATATCAGAATATCCATCTTCACTGTTGCATCTTCACCTAGCCTCGACTCTGGCTCGGCCCATATAGCTCCCACTTCAGCTCCAGGACACCCTCCTGGGTGAGTTGTGCGCTATACAAATACACATACTATACCATAACATCCAATTTCAAGCCTAAAGATTTCACAAAACACTGGAGCTAAACACGGCTGGCGAGAGAGGGCGGCCAATTGATCGAATGCCAGCACGAAGGATCTCCCCAACAATTCAAATCTCGGTGTTATCCATGTTTCTTTTCAACCAGTTGGAAGTCCATCCGGTTTATTTTTACCTTAAAAAGTAATTCGGAGAGCTTGTTACAAGCGCGTGCTCAGGCGCGCGCCAGCTCACCCACCTCAGCTGAGTAAAGATTTTCGTAGGACCTAATGAAGAAACACTTCTCCGTGGCATCCATTAATTGCGGCGCAACTCTAGCTCAGTGTGGCAACGGTGATTATACACCTTTTAAAGATGGTAACAAGTCACACATACAAACGCAGAATGGCATTAGAGCTTGTAAATAAGCTGGCGAGCAGCATTAGAAAATAAACTACAATTAAAAGGCCTGCAGCGAGTGCGGCTTATTGTTCTAAAGGGACTCTTTAAGGAAATGTGAGGTCAAACCTCTTGCATAAATCAATAACAATATTCTTTAAACTCCCGAGTAATTGATTGCTTTAACCTATTCCTCTAACATAAAAGGAAAAGGTACGTTTGACCCTAACTTCAACGAGGGGAGATTTTTCTTGCTATTTTGCACAGGTCTGTAGGGATTCCCTTCCAAGTTAATAGGTTTTCAAGAGTTCTTTCTCTGTGACATGAAGCTTGAAATTAATGCTGGGAATAATTTAAATGAAGCCCCAGCGTACACGCAAAGCAGACAATGAAATTATTCCTCTGGTTGATTATGTGAGATATTGTGGTAATGGTTTCATTTTTTAAAGCATGCACTCAGGGAATTTGATGTGCTGGGGGGAGCAGTGAAGAGCACAGTTTGTGATTACAGTTTTATTCCGGTAGGTTTACCCTTATCTGTGGATAGAAGCTGCTTGCACAAGTGGGTGCTTGAGAAAATAGGGATGCGCTGACCAATTTTATGACTAATGTGGTGTATTTCAACTCACCTTTTAAGGGTTTAATGATGCATTAAAATAAAAAAATAAAAATTCAATAATGCTTTTGTTTTTTTGTGTTGACATTTTTTATTGAATTTTACAATAAAATACATAGTAGATACCAATAATGCTTTTGTGACAGTGATAAAAAATGTTATATCATACACTTTCAACAATGACCAATTTTCTTTCTGTACGGGTTGCATGTCAAAATCTTGAGAGAAAAATATCAGGGTGCCAACATTCTGAGCCCTAAATATGGAGAACCAAAATGACATGAAGGAAAGGGCAAATTGGTAAGCATACATTTATTATAATTACCTCCCTATCTATGTACTTCGAAGCACGGTTGTCAAGGTACACTTATGTGAACAATTTATTACAGGTCTCTTATCTCGCTTACTTGCCTATGTCACTCACACTAATAATATGGGTGTTGTTAGACCCGGCATCCTTGGAGTGTTTTTCCCCATAACTTTTCTGCCCTCAGACTCTGCATTCTTTACCACTGCTAACAAGTGCTAAAGTGCCAGTTCTCCCTCCTTAAAGCAGGTTAGATTGGTTTATACCCAATTGGCCTATTTAATGTACTGTAAGACCCTTGTAAAGTGGCCCTATCTGTGTTCAGGACCTGTACATAAAATGCTACTCGTGGGCCACCCATTTAAGTAGCACTTTAAACATGTGTCGGTCCTGCCATTGTAGTCTGTGTGTGTGCAGTATTAAACTGCCATTTTGACTAGGCAAATTAAACCTTTTGCCAGGCCCAAACCTTCCTTTTATTAAATACAAGTAACCCCTTGTGTGGCCCTGGACAGCTTAGAGGGTTTGGTGCAATGTATTTAGAAAGTAGGACATGTCATTTTAAGTTTTCTATTTTACAGGTCCTGGTAGTGAAAAAATCTGAAACTCGTTTTTCATTACTGACAGGACTACCTCTCCCATAGGATATCAATGGAGTTACCTTGTTACATTTTATAAGTGTAATTTCCAAATGGGAACAGCTAACCAGTTCATGTTTGGTGTATTTGGAATTGTAATGAAAGATCCTAATGGTGAACTTGGATTTTAAATAACGATTTTTAACATGGCACTTTTAGAAATTTGGCATTTTCTAGCCTGAGCCATTTGGTGCCTGCAGCTTGCCTGTGGGTCACATGACGAGGTGTAGTTGACAGTTGGGCTTTGTGTATTACCCCTAGACAGCCACATACAATGAAGAGCTTAGGTGTGACTTGATGGGCCATCATTGGCAGGATGGGAGGGAGGGGCTTGGCCCAGCCTCCCTTACACTTGAATGGGCTGTGTCCTGTCTCCACACAAAGGGCTGCATGCCTGCTGTAGTTAGTCAGGAGTCAGAGCCAGGAAGCATGGAACCTCTGCACCTCAAAGGCATGCCTATACAAGCTTCTCCCCACTTCAAAGACATAACTGGGTATAAATACTGGACCTCAGGCACCAACTCTTCAGTACACTTCTGGACCTGTGGATACTCTGCCAGAAGGAAGGATTGCTGGGCTGCTGAAGGGACTGCCACTCAGCTGGACTGCTTCTCTGAAGGACTGCTTCCCTGCTGTGCTGACCTGCTGACCTTACCTGTGCGAGAGGGACTTGACCTGTATCTCTTGAACCCAGAATCCAGGTTGACTCCAAGGGCTAATTGCCTGGCCTCCTGCTCTTAAGCCTCAGGTACACAGCAGGTTCCCAACAACCTTGCACCTACACCTGGACTGTGCCATCTTTGAGTCTACCCTGCCAAGTGGTGCCACCCCAGTCCAGGACCATTGGAAGTGGGCTTAAGGTGCTCTGCCAGTCTGTGGATCCAGCATACAACTACGCATCTCCTTTGCTGTGTGGCTCAAACCTGAGCAGAACAGAAGCATTACCGCTGCTGCGTGGATTGTACCCATCACAGCAACCTGCATTGCCTTAACAGCCCCATCAGAACCGCCGCTGCACGATGCAATCTCAGCACAGGTCCTCACATCTCTTGTCGACGGTAGCTTCCATGACAACTCTAGCTCCTCAGAACTGATAAATCACCCCAACTGCATGCAGCATCCTCATCACCAGAGTTTTCATCGCAAGCCCCATCAATGGGATCCTCGATGACGATGCTGGCCCTTGCATTGCAGCCTCGCCCATTCTCGGAACCGACGCATTGCTTCAGTTGCACGACGCATCTTCGACATGGCTCCATGCAACCTGTGCAAACCAGAATTTATGGTACTCTGTTCAGCGGGCCTAACTGGTTCCCTGTAGCTGGCCCGTTCTCCACCATGGCCAGTCTGTACTTGTGACTTTGTCCCAGTCCGGCACAACCGGATATCCACAGTCGGTGCTTTGTGCTTTTTGGCACTATTTTCACTGAATTCTTAAAACTTTTAAACATCTCCGGTCTTACTAATCGGATTTTTGCCATGTTGGCCTTGTTTCATTTATTAAATAAAATCCTATATTCTAACTTGGAGTGGGATCCTTTTTTTTTATTTGGTGTTTTCACTTTATTACTGTTTGAAGTGTTGCACAAATTCTTTAAGCATTGGCTCCAAGTTAAGCCTGACTGCTCTATGCCAAACCACCAGAGGGTTAACCTCACCCTGACAAGGATTATGGTTGCTGCTTAACCAGGACTCACACCCCAGTCAACCCGCAACCCAATTTTGTACAGGTGTCATTATATAAGTCGCTTGTGCTTGTATATATTACTTGGCATGTTGATTGGTTTACTTGACATTGTGATGATTATATGCCACACTATAAGTACTCTGTCCTCTGTATGCACTGCACCTTGTGCTCATTTGAAGTTAATTAAAGTAAACCTATACTTTCCTATACATACTCACGTTCATGACATTTCTGATTTTCCAGTTTCGGCCTCTTGATATTTTTCCTTTCTATTCAAGTGGTAATCCTTCACAGAGTTAATTTGGAACCCACAAGTGTTGTTTGTTCACTTTCTGGGTTTATAAAAAAAGACCCATCTTATAAGGATCGATGCAAGAATTTTGAAATCTGAAAGGAAATGCTACTGCACTTTGCAGGCTATAGACACCTTAACTCATATCACATCTGTTGACCCATGTTTAGAAACGTGTGTGCTAGATATTTGAATCAATTATTAAACATCTACTCCCACTGTCCCTACTGTGATGATAAAGAGAAATTGTGTTACTAGAAGAAGTCATCAAACTTACGATCTGAAACCTTGCAATTCCAGTCGTTGAACCTTCACCCATCAGAGATTTTGGAATCACATTGTATTGTATGTCTAACCTCTCAACATGTGTTTTTTTTGCTAAATTTAAAAAAATGCAACATAATTGATTACGAGAGAAAATGGCATCTCACTTTGGACCCGAGTGCACACGTTAAAACGAACATTTATTGCCAGGGGCCGCAAAACTGATGCTTTAGGACAGCCAGTCAGATGATGACTTCTCGCGGCACCATCACTGGGTTATGGTCAAGTTTCCTAGTTTGGTTTTTGTACTGATTTCTGCAAATAACTATAGATAGAAAACAATCGGTTTCCTTGTTTAACAACGGAAAAATCTAAAAATGACAAAAGTTACAATTTCATACTACAGCTTAAATAGATGCTTAAGTGCACATATGGTAGCATGTCTGCAATGATTAAACATGTAAGTTGTTTAGTTTATGGCTTCTCAGTGCATTAAAACGAAACAGTAATGTAAGTGCACATTTATCTGTGAAATGTGGAAATATACTAGTTGCAACTTTATCTTGTCAACAATCAAATAATAAACTAGTATAACTATCAATAAGATGATAAAAAATGTATGCTAAGTGCAGATGGTGACTGACGTCAACAAAATAAATATCATGCAACTGGGACTCTATTTTATGATCCGGATAATAAACCAAGATACCAAACAGTTCGAACTGAGGAGCGATATTTTTAAGAGGAGATAATTCAATGCTTGCACTTCCAAAAAGGTCACGTGTTAGAGACATTTTTTCTGTTTTTTAAAGGTCAGAGACAAATGGAGTCGACTGGAGGGCATTTTTCTTGAAAATAGCTCTTTAATTGCATCTGACTCTCCTGATCTTTTCAGTGCTCGATGTTCTTTGATCAAGTTCTTGGTCCTGCCTAGTTGTGCAGTTAAATTATCCTCTCTTTAGTTCTCTTTTGTCTTGCAGAAGCTGCCTTGTCACACGGATGGCCGAAGCATTTCGCGCGTAAAGGTGAATCGTGCAGGTTCCCCAGTATTCTGCTTCGCCCAGCCCTCGGTGCGCTGCAGGGCACTTCACCCTTTATTTACTACATCCATGCCACCGGGTGAGGGACAGATGCAGACCATGCCAGGCAAAGTGCAGATATCTCAAACACACGGAATAGTCAAAATAGGGAGACACTCACCCATGAAAGCTTTCATCTCAAGGGTGCTGACTTGCAAACCTTTTCTTCCACACATTTTGCAAACTATTTGTTCAAAACTATACAGCTACCAATTAGAATGATTAGTGTTTTCTTATTTAGTTTTTTTTAGCCTGCAGCGTTTGTGAAGCTCAAAAAAGCTGCAAAGTTTCCTCGAAAAGTTTTATGAGGATAACATTCAGAAAATGGAAGCAGATACCACAGTAACTCCTCTCAAAACCCAATTTTAGTGGGATAATTCTAGTGCTAAAAACTTAGGGGCAGATTTACAAGCCCCTTGCGCTGCCATTGTGTCACTTTTTTTGACACAACGGCGGCACAAACAATGCGGCCAATTTAAAGCGTAACACATCTAGGGAGATGCGTCACATTGTAAAGCCCGGCGTCACATTATAACTGCGCCAGGTATAATGTATGCAGGGTGTGCGTTCCCAAGCAAAAAGCCATGTAGAACTGACGCAGTGAAATTTACAACATTTCACTGCGTCACTCTACGCTTTTACTGCATCAAAATCCCTATGCCTGCTCAGACCAGGCATAAGGAATGAGGTAGGGCTTTTTATATAGGGCTTTTTGTATGGGACTCACCTATCTGTTGTGGCACATTGCTGGAGTTGCGTCAAATTTTCATGAGCAACTCCAGCAATGCGTCACTTTTGTGTCAACAGATGCATCAGTATTTCTGACGCTTCTTTAATCCTTGCGCCATGAAGCACTGTATTGTGGATATGCATATGCAGATGCGTCAGTTCCTTGTAAATCTGCCCCTTAGTGGAAAATTCTTCTGCAACATGTCCCGACATTTCATATGCAGATGACGTTTGCAAACCTGGTCACCCTTACAAAAACTGAAATTTGGCACACTCCAACTCCCATCATCTTCTTGTTGATGTGTTGTTGGTCCTGCTTTCATTGTGTTTTTTGTATTCGTCCTAATCCTGTGAGATGCTGCTGCTGTGGAAAATAACAATTTCATTGACGCCAATTGGTAGGAAAACTGAGCAGAGGAATACTTTGATGCTGGTGGGATATCCTGTTGTCAATTTTCTATTTTATTACTGATCCTCGTCAAGAGTAAAACAATCCTCTTTTGTATGGAAACTCATATTTGCTTGTACTGAGGCTCAAAAGGGTCAGAAGCAACCTGAAGCAGACATGTAAACGAGCATTAACAATAGGTCTGACCTAATTTTTCTAATGCATGAAAACTGCGTTTTTGCATGCCTTTGTTTCAATGCCTATAGGACCTTTAGGTCGTGCCATTTCTAGTTTTGTTTTACGCAGCTACCTTGTGTACCCTTGCACATGTGTGTGTGCAAACATATATGTGTAGATGTGTGTGACTCGCGCGTGATTTCTGATTGAAAGATTTAAAAAGTCTCCTGCATTGGAAAAAACAAACAAGCATTAGCAAACTCAGATCAATTGATTCTGACTATGTTTCACCCCAGATGTCTGCTAGCACACGTGCATAAGCATGGAGACTATCTTGCAATGAATTTTTATATGTTTGGTAAAAACTTACTGCAAGGTAGCCACTGGGCAGCCGTGCATGCACAAAGGCATCTTGTGATAGTTTTTCGAAAACATGAACAAATCTATTTATGCACACACATGCAGAGAGACTATTTTGGCTTTGCCACAGCTTGTGAAACAATTTAATAAGCATTGGTAAACCCAAAAGCTGTTCTGTCGCCGGCCTAAGGCACCTGACGGGGAAGCCGCATCCTGGACTAGGAGGCAACGGCACAGATAAAGCGAGGAGGGTACAGACAGTGATAGGTGTGCCACAAGGGACTTCCTTAAATCCTACGTAGCCTTCCATGAAATGTCACAGCTTTATTGAACACCCACACAGTCAGAAATAACTTCTAAAAAATGACAGCAGCTAATGGTTGAAGATAGATGCCCAAAAGCCCAGCCTTGTGAAACTTACTTATGTATGTATGTATGAACGTATACATGTATGTTTGTATGTTTGTATGTATGTATTTATGTATTGGTAAGATGAAGTCTCCAATGGACAGCTAGAGCTGCCTATACGATAGACCGAACAAAAAACTAATTTTGGCACACAGTGCAAGTATGAGAAAAAGAAAACAATGTATGATGTTTCAGTGTACATTTGGGTTGAAAAATAGGGCCTCATGCATTTCAACACAAGCACTTTATAGGAGGCAGAATGATTCATCAAACAGTCAATAGCATGAGGTCAGAAAGCAACACTCGTCTGGGTAGAGCCAAGGCCCTTCCTCGTGTGTGTTTTAAAGGCTTGGACCCTCATCCACAAAGCAATTCTACGATCACAAAGGCTCTTATTCTCAAAATCGGAGGCTTTGCAGCCTCAAAATAGCAGTTTTGTGTTTAGATACCTCAAATTGTGATTTGATAGCAAGTCACAATAAGGGTTTGAGAATACACACCAAAGCAGTATTTGAAAGGAGCGTGTTAAGGGTGTCCCACTCAGATATCGATTCCTAAAGGTATTTATTAATGTTTTGTGACTGAACAACCTTAATTTTTTACCACCTCATCAGAGGAGGTGGGAAATGGCCTTCAAGAGGCCCCTCCTCTTTTGTGGATGTTGACAAAAACGTTATTAGAAGCTGGCAGTGACCATGGGAATAAAATGTTTGTGTGATTTGTCTAGTCATTTAAACTCTGCCTATTTTCCTTTAAGAAATATGGGCTGAATTTGAAAAAAATATTGTTTTATTTAGAAGGAATCCCAGACATGGTGGTCTGCTGACCCCAGCGGTCGACTATGCCGTGACTCTAGGCAATCGCAGTGGTTCAAAATTTGCGACCTGCCTAACAAGGTAGGTCGAATTGTGACCCACTATGATATGGTATTTTGGAAACACCCTGCTAAAACATAGGTCGGTTCGCAAAATACCCATGCATTTGGCAGAAGTCAGTGTGCAAACTGTGTCAACTTCTACCAAATCCATGTTAGTACATTGCAAATAAGCAATCACAAATTGCAATTCATTATTAATCACTATTTACAATTTCTTATTTGGAACTTTAGTATATGAGGGCCTAGGTAACAAAAGCTCTTGCAGACAGTTGCTTTGTCATGCCAAATCTCAAAACTTATTCTTAGACCCTGGTCATGATTAGGTCAGTGTTTTCTAACACCTGCGCAGACCTCACAAAGGGGCCGACCACAGGGGCCACAATTCCAAGCTGGGTGGCATCTGGTAATTACCCAGTGCATTCAATATCCCACTCTTCATCACATTTTGGCACATCAAACATGTTACAGGGGAAAATAGTACAGAATTTACAGAGGCATGCAGATCTTGTTGTGGTAAGTCATGATAAATTTAGTGGGCGGAAGAGAGAAAAAGAGAGAAAAAGGCCAGCAAGAAGAATCCAGATCTGCTGAATCCCCTCCCAAGTCTCTAAACCTACAGATTGCTGCCCATATAGAAAGCAGCATTGTGAATGGACTTGGGTCTGTTAATGTAGGGGTGCTGACCCACAAGATTGAAGAAACTCTACTTTGCAGTATTTGCGACATGTAATGTGTCTATCCTATGCAGTTGCAACAAGAAGCATTGAAGAGGATTAGAGAAAAATACAGCTCACTATGACCAGTACTGCTCCGACAAGGATCGGTTAAAGTTACAACTTCAGTTACTACTAAATCGTGTGTGAAGGGGATACAGTTTCAACCTAATGGGTGTCTAGCAACACAATCTTAACATTCACCCTTAACCTAAGTTACCAGTAAAGCATATGCTCTGACAAACTCCACAGCGCACATTTCCACCTGAGTGTCAGCAGACAACATACATGTTAGAGTATTACACAATGTACATAACAACGGCACTATTCAATGTCTACTTGGACCAATAAATCTGCATCAAGTGGACCTCAATACAACAGATAACTCTCTGACCACCTAGAATCTGCCCCTGACTTGCTCCGCTGATCGCGTTTTCCTGCCGTGCTTCTCCTGCTGAACTTTCCCCCTTCCCCGCCACACCTTCCTGCTCTTGCTAAGCCGCCCTACCGCCTGCCCATGCTCCTCCCACTCTCCAAGGCCCTACTTAATGGAAGCCGCAGCATTGCCGCGCAGTGGACTCGCGCAACAGGTGTGTTGCCGGTGTATCAAAGGCAAGCCTGTCTGCCCTGTCCTTTTCTGAACCATGCCCAGTGCAAGGAACCCTGGTCCAAATGCCTCCTGCATCTACACTGCTGGCAAACTCCACCTCCTCAACCCTGGACTCCGCCACAAATGCTACCTCTGCCCCACACCTCAGTTCATGGTGGGCCCCTTTACCTGCTCGCATTGTGACTTTACATGCCTCCACACACCCACTACTACTGCCCACACACACTGCACCCCTCAACAATTCAGAACTCAAGACCCTCACTCACACAGCACCACACATCCACCCCGCACAACAATACTTGCACACATGCATACTGCTCAATGCACGCTCACTCTGCAAGCACTCCACTGAGATTTGGGGACTCAATGATTCCAACGCACCAGCCCTCCTCTTCCTCTCCAATACATGGTCAACCCCACATCAGCACCAGACATCACCACAGCCATCCCTACTGGATACAAAATCTTGCAACAAGACCAACCCTCTAAACCAGGAGAAGGACTCGCCATCATCCACAGAGACATTATCAAGTGTACCTCTTACACTGACCCAGGAGGCACTTTTATGGAACACATGCAATTCAAACTTCAGACAGACAGTAAAGCCCCTCTCGAAGGCACCATTGACTACTGACCCCAAGGATCTCACACCCACTTCAGCAAACTCCTCACTGACCTCACTGAACCCCTCGCCATGGGTACCAAAGAGTTTATACTCCTAGGCGATCTTAACTTTCATCTCGATGATCCCATGGATTCACACTCCACAGACTTGCTCAAAAATCTACAAAATATCTGCCTCACCCAGCTTGTACAAGGCTCTACCCACATCACTGAACACTCTGCACCCCATCTTTTCCTCTAGCTGCAAGGTTAAAGTCAACCACATCACTCCACTCACATGGACGGACCACTCTATTGCCTATTTCCACATAACAGGGCCACAAACCACCCCTACAGAGTCTAGCAGCACCGCAAGTCACTGCTGGAAGAAAGATACAAAAACAGAATAGCCCAATGCCCTCCAACTAAACTACCCAGACCCCACCAATGACCTCATCAATGACACAACTTTAAAAACGGTATAACCACCTGCACCAGTACCCTGGTGCCCCTAAAAACAACAAACTCAGAAGATCCAACAAACAAGCTAGCTGGTACAATCCTGACCTCCGAGAGTTCAAGAGAGTTCTCAAACTACTGGAAAGGAAATGGAGAACCACCCGAGAAACCTCCGCAAGAAACATCTACAAGATCACACTTAGACACTATCCCCTTTAAGTGAAAGAAAAAAGAAAAAGGCCCTGACCCTGAGAATTGAATCTACCTCCAAAATCTGCAAGGAACTTTTTGCCATTGTCATAGAATTCACCAACCCAACAGTCGTAACCAAAACAATCAACGCTCGACAATAAATCTGCAACAACCTCTCTGACTTCTTCCACAAAAGAATCACCAAGATCTACAGCAACTTTGAAACCCAACCACCTCCCATCAACCTTCCAAGCCTGCTAAACTCATCAACCAAAGATTACCAACTGAAAGCATTGAACCCTCTATCTATTAAGGACACTGCAGCGATAATGAAGACAGTCTACTAAGGGGTGTCCACAGACCCCTCCCTCCATCATATCTACAACTTTGGAAGAGCCACGATCAGCTCTGCACTCACTTCCATCATCAACACCTCCCTAAAGACAGCCACTTTCCCAGATAGCTGGAAACATGCCAAAGTCAACGCCCTCCAGAAAAAACCCTCAGCCGACCAGGAAGTACTCAGCATCTACCAATCCATCTCGCTGCTCCTCTTCCCTACAAAAGTAATCAAGAAGGCCATCAACAGACAACTCTCTGACCACCTAAAATACCACACACTCCTGGATAAATCTGAAACAACCACAGCACAGAAACACCCCTCATCATTGCCACAGATGACACACTCATCATCTTCGATTGGGGACAGACCACCACCCTCATTCTCCTCTACCTCCCTGCTGCTTTCAACACCGTCTCTCACCACACACCCATCCCAAAACTACACAGAGGAAATACAAGAACCAGCACTCAAATGGATGGTTTCCTTTCTCTCCTGAAGAACACACCGAGTCACGCTCCGACCTTTCACATCAAAACCCAAGGAACTCATTTGTGGAGTGTCAGAAAGATCATCACTAAGCTCCACACTTTTCAACATGTACATGACTCCTTCGGCTAACATCATCAGATCCCATGGAATCAACAACATTTCCTACACTGATGACACCCAGATAATCTTGTCCGTCTCAGATGACACCATCGACACCCAGACAAGCTTCAAACAATGCATGACCAGCGTGGACAATCGGGTGAAAAAGAAATGCCTCAAGCTCAACACTGACAAAACTGACATGCTGATCTTCAGAAATAAGAGTTCACCTTGATACTCCACCTGGTGGCTTGCCAAACCTGGATCTACACCCACCCCAACCGACCACGCTAGGAACCTTCCTGGACACCAACCTCACCAAGAATTCCCACGTCAATGTTGTCACTTCCTCATGCTTCCACATCCTTTGCATGTTACATAAAACTTTCAAGTGGTTTCCACTGGATACCAGACATACCATCATGCAGGCTCTAATAACAAGCAGATTAGACTATAGCAATGCACTGTAGCCCGGCATCCCAACTCATCTTCTTCATAGACTTCAAACCATCCAAACTGCTGCCACCAGACTCGTCCACAACCTCCTGCGCTGATCCTGCACAACATCACTCCTCAGAGAGCTCCACTGGCCACCCCATCAAAAAACACTGCCAATTTAACCTTCTCACACACACACATTCAAGTCACCACATAGCATGGTACCCGCATATCTCAATCACGACTTCACTTCCACCAACCCACAGGACAGCTTCACTCAGCATCACTCTCACTCACACACACACCTAACATCCACATAAGCAGAAGAAGAGGTTGATCCTTCTCCCAAAGTCACCAAATCCTGGAACGACCTCTCCCAACAAATAAGGGTCTCTGAATTCTGCAATAGGCTGAAGACCTGGCTTTTCAATTAGTGTTCTTGTGGGACCATCGAGACTGCTTGTACTTAGGCCCAGCTTCACCATAAGCCTACTCTCATCTACTCAGCGCTTGGATAGTCTCATGGGTGACAAGCAGCGCTCTACAAATCCACCTTACTTTACATTTCATTACACCTTCTGTAATATAACAAATTACTCATCGTGTTCCGCTTTGATAAAATAAGCCTTGTTTGCCTGGGATGAAAAGAGGCAGTTGGTTAAGTATGCAGTACCCAAAACACCAGAAAATGCTTTTTTATCAAAGTCTTGGATTAGAAAATGTATATTTAGTCAAACCAGAATCACTTGGTTTTAATAGTCATTGGTGATAGGTGGCCTTTTAAATGTTCATGTTTTTAATTTGCTCTACTGATTTAAACAGTACAGCAGTACTTTGTACATCTGGCTTGTACTTCAGAGAACCTATAATACAGATTATCATGGTTCCAGGCTGTTGATCCACAGTATTTGCATAAAGATCTGTTTGTAAGTGTGCCATTTGTGCATTTGTGTCTGTTTATCTATCTGTCGCTCTCAATATGTTGCAAATACATCCAAGTGTGTACAGTCTCTTCCAAATATGTATAGGAAATGGGCGGAATAAATAGAATTGTAAAAATGGTGCTGAGAAGGGAGTGAAGTGTACTTTAAAATCCCCTGGCAATTGAGATGAAGGGGTGGGGAAGACGAGGAAGCCAAAGTTGAAGCCGTTAAGATGAAAAGGTCTGTTTTGCTATGTATATTCAATTTGAAGTACATAATGACACTTTCAAAGAACTGTGCAACAGCCAAATTCATTGTTTTAAGAGGAAATCAATTAGTCATGGCACATGTTAATGGGGTGTGATATGTTTAGGAAGCTCAACGAGCAAAGGCAAATAAATGATAGGATTGATAAAGAATTTGCTATGGATCACTGTACACTCTACTGCAGGCAGAGTATATATGCTTAGACCCTCTAAATAACACAGGCTGTGGAAATAGTGAGCAAAAATCAAATGAGCAAGAATGCAATTTAGAATGTGTTAAAACCTCATTCTCTTCATGAGTATTAATATAGGCTACGATAAGAGAAGTATACATTGCAAAAGAGATACGTATCATACATCTTCTGAATTTGTGCAGAAAGTAGCAATAATATGTATCTTCATACTTGGTATTGGGGATAAAGTGGGTTTCAGTTCAATGTCCAAAGGCGAGTTAAAGGATAGGGCCGAAAGACTGGTTTACAGCTCATTGGCATGTGCACCTTAAAGAAGGGGTTCTTAACCTGGAATCCTCAGAGCCCTCAGAGTCCTCAGCACTACTCAGGAGGTCGACATATGTTTAGAAAAGGAAATATTTGCAGAGTACTAAAGTATATATACTTAAAAAAGCAAAATGTAAAAGTAAATATTTTAATAGGAATTAAAGGTTCAAAATTAAGCTGAAACTCTTAGCTTGATTAATGGAAACATTACAAGTATACCAACCGCAATCTTGTATAGGCAATTGGTGGCATTATTTGAAGAAATCGTATGCGGTCAAGAAAAGATTATGCACTAGGAGCAGAAAAGTTGAAGTGATATGTTAGAGTCTAGAATATCGCTTCATCCTATAGAAATAAAACCAAATTTTGAAAAGCTCCAACCTTGCAATTAAAATTATCATTTTGAATTTTGTTTATTTTTTGTTCGGGAACTAAATATAATATTCAATTATTTATGTAATTGTTTGATGTATCCTTGTATCTGTATGTTTGCATGTTATTTTTCGGTATAAACAGTGGAAATTCTTAGGCCGGGTCCCCCCTTTATTTAGTGATCCAGTGGGGATCCACAGAAGTCAAAAGTTTAAGAACCGCTGCCCTAAAGCATTGCTTTGTCTGTGGCAGAGCTTTGTTAAATATATCTCTAGCATTTGGTCCTATTTTTTTCATGAAGTTAAATAAAAAAAAATATATACTAAAATATAATTTAAATATGCATTAATTTTTTTTGCAGTAATATTAACATTTTAATGAGCACATTTAATTGAAATATTTTTGTATAATTTAATTATATTTTATGTTCTATTTAGTTTATTGAATAATATAAGTAATGTAGTAATAAATACACTTAATAAATGCCTTGATTTAAGTAAGAAAATGTATATTATTTTTAAAAATAGATTCAAATCAGCATTATATGCTATGTGTTTTTACTTTAAGTCCGTCTCCTTTATTTTCCAACGAAGGGTGTTGGAGTACCAGTGTTTGTGCCATGTGCATTGCTCGATTTACTAGTTTTTGGGGGGAAGTAGTAACTTTAGAAGTGCAGTTTGTGAATATTAATAGGTTTACTGCTTTGTGTGTGGGTGACATTCCTCTATAAACTCCTCCCCAACCCCTTTTTGCTCCTACCTGTTCCCCTCCCCTTTAGCAGCAAGTATTCCCCTTTTTCCACCCACTCTCTCCAGTCTCTTCAACATTTACTACTAAACATACACATGAGTGTAGGAGAGGCAGAGGTGTAATTTCCACACACAGTTTGGGAGTAGCATTTTTTAGAACATTTTGTAATGATACAAAAATGTTCTACTAAATGCAGTTTGTGAATCAGGCCTACAGAGTGGACAATGGGCAGAAATGTGTATCTTCTCAGAATCCAGGTGCTTTGCTTTGCCACCAGGCTCACACTTCTGCTCTCTACTGTTATACCCAGCGTTATCACGAAACCTCACAACCCAAGCAGTTAGTGAACAGTTACCCAAGCACTGAGCCCTGCACATTTGACAACATTTAAATTTGTGCTTCTGCATGACATCTAGTTACATGCTGCTGGCTGATATTTTATTCATTACCTTTGAGCTACATTGAAACTTAATGAACAACATTGAAATTTAGAGAGACATGAATTATTTCTTTCCTTTAAACGTTTTTACACAGCTACTCTATCTTTTGTAGAACATTGTTATTTGAAGTATCAGTGAAAGGAATGCATATTATATATGCAGAAGTAACTCTTTTATATCTATTGTTTTGGCAGGTATATTTTACGTAATTAGGAGAGCACTCAGTTTGGATTGAGAAAGGCTGGTAAGCCGAAATGCGTCTCCTTAAATTAGTGACTTCTGTGCTGCCTGATTCATCATGCAAAGGATGCTTGTGCTGTTTCGTGGAATAAAAGGATTGGATTTGACCTAACCTCTGAGTGCCGGCTTTCTCTTATGTTTGGAGAAGCATGTTGATTATATATATATATATATATATCCAATCGAAACTGCTCCCCAATTGAAGATGCCACACACTATCGTTTTTTTCACCTTTTATTTGGCAGGCAGCAGCGAACTCAGTTATGCCCTTCCAGCGTGTCATCCGCCATTAGCGCCATACGCGTTTCGGGTTCTCTCCCTTTATCACTGGCTTGGCTTTGCGGTGGAGAAGCGGCTATACACAATTGTCCTCCTCACGGTTTTAAATGGCATAGTCCCGCCCCAATGGGCGTGTGCATGCAGTGCACCTTGGTTAACGTAGTTCAGGTAAGTATTACCACAATGGCTGCGGCCGTTCTTTTCCCCTCCATAGATTTCAATCCCATCGGGTCGCTGTTACGGACAAAGACAGGTTGGCTGCTAAGTTTTCGCCTGACCAAAGCGGTAACGATGTTCCTGTGCGCGCCTCAGACTCAAGGCGCAAGGACCTGCTGCAGTCTGCAGTGGGGCGTCTTCGTGGCCAGAGCGGGCCACTACACATCCAATCGAAACTGCTCCCCAATTGAAGATGCCACACACTATCGTTTTTTTCACCTTTTATTTGGCAGGCAGCAGCGAACTCAGTTATGCCCTTCCAGCGTGTCATCCGCCATTAGCGCCATACGCGTTTCGGGTTCTCTCCCTTTATCACTGGCTTGGCTTTGCGGTGGAGAAGCGGCTATACACAATTGTCCTCCTCACGGTTTTAAATGGCATAGTCCCGCCCCAATGGGCGTGTGCATGCAGTGCACCTTGGTTAACGTAGTTCAGGTAAGTATTACCACAATGGCTGCGGCCGTTCTTTTCCCCTCCATAGATTTCAATCCCATCGGGTCGCTGTTACGGACAAAGACAGGTTGGCTGCTAAGTTTTCGCCTGACCAAAGCGGTAACGATGTTCCTGTGCGCGCCTCAGACTCAAGGCGCAAGGACCTGCTGCAGTCTGCAGTGGGGCGTCTTCGTGGCCAGAGCGGGCCACTACACATCCAATCGAAACTGCTCCCCAATTGAAGATGCCACACACTGTCGGGGCGGGACTATGCCATTTAAAACCGTGAGGAGGACAATTGTGTATAGCCGCTTCTCCACCGCAAAGCCAAGCCAGTGATAAAGGGAGAGAACCCGAAACGCGTATGGCGCTAATGGCGGATGACACGCTGGAAGGGCATAACTGAGTTCGCTGCTGCCTGCCAAATAAAAGGTGAAAAAAACGATAGTGTGTGGCATCTTCAATTGGGGAGCAGTTTCGATTGGATGTGTAGTGGCCCGCTCTGGCCACGAAGACGCCCCACTGCAGACTGCAGCAGGTCCTTGCGCCTTGAGTCTGAGGCGCGCACAGGAACATCGTTACCGCTTTGGTCAGGCGAAAACTTAGCAGCCAACCTGTCTTTGTCCGTAACAGCGACCCGATGGGATTGAAATCTATGGAGGGGAAAAGAACGGCCGCAGCCATTGTGGTAATACTTACCTGAACTACGTTAACCAAGGTGCACTGCATGCACACGCCCATTGGGGCGGGACTATGCCATTTAAAACCGTGAGGAGGACAATTGTGTATAGCCGCTTCTCCACCGCAAAGCCAAGCCAGTGATAAAGGGAGAGAACCCGAAACGCGTATGGCGCTAATGGCGGATGACACGCTGGAAGGGCATAACTGAGTTCGCTGCTGCCTGCCAAATAAAAGGTGAAAAAAACGATAGTGTGTGGCATCTTCAATTGGGGAGCAGTTTCGATTGGATGTGTAGTGGCCCGCTCTGGCCACGAAGACGCCCCACTGCAGACTGCAGCAGGTCCTTGCGCCTTGAGTCTGAGGCGCGCACAGGAACATCGTTACCGCTTTGGTCAGGCGAAAACTTAGCAGCCAACCTGTCTTTGTCCGTAACAGCGACCCGATGGGATTGAAATCTATGGAGGGGAAAAGAACGGCCGCAGCCATTGTGGTAATACTTACCTGAACTACGTTAACCAAGGTGCACTGCATGCACACGCCCATTGGGGCGGGACTATGCCATTTAAAACCGTGAGGAGGACAATTGTGTATAGCCGCTTCTCCACCGCAAAGCCAAGCCAGTGATAAAGGGAGAGAACCCGAAACGCGTATGGCGCTAATGGCGGATGACACGCTGGAAGGGCATAACTGAGTTCGCTGCTGCCTGCCAAATAAAAGGTGAAAAAAACGATAGTGTGTGGCATCTTCAATTGGGGAGCAGTTTCGATTGGATGTGTAGTGGCCCGCTCTGGCCACGAAGACGCCCCACTGCAGACTGCAGCAGGTCCTTGCGCCTTGAGTCTGAGGCGCGCACAGGAACATCGTTACCGCTTTGGTCAGGCGAAAACTTAGCAGCCAACCTGTCTTTGTCCGTAACAGCGACCCGATGGGATTGAAATCTATGGAGGGGAAAAGAACGGCCGCAGCCATTGTGGTAATACTTACCTGAACTACGTTAACCAAGGTGCACTGCATGCACACGCCCATTGGGGCGGGACTATGCCATTTAAAACCGTGAGGAGGACAATTGTGTATAGCCGCTTCTCCACCGCAAAGCCAAGCCAGTGATAAAGGGAGAGAACCCGAAACGCGTATGGCGCTAATGGCGGATGACACGCTGGAAGGGCATAACTGAGTTCGCTGCTGCCTGCCAAATAAAAGGTGAAAAAAACGATAGTGTGTGGCATCTTCAATTGGGGAGCAGTTTCGATTGGATATATATATATATATATATATATATATATATATATATATATATATATATATATATGTATTTTTCACCAATTTTTGCCCGCAAGCTATTGGAAGCGCACACTCAGCAAACTGGACCATACATTTTTTTCACTCAGGGCAGGAGCTGGAACTGCTTCCGTTAGATTATATCTCGTAGACCTGACGCGTTTCAAGGCTTGTGCCTATCTTCAGAGGTCGCTTTTAAAATGACTCGTGCAGTCGGTTCACGTTGATTTGCTTCAACTGAATTCATGCCACACCCTCAGTGGGCCTTGCTTAGTGCTCGTAGTGCATGATGGATTAGATAGTTCAATCCTGAACAATATATCACATATAGTAGGTACTGCCACGATGTCACAATTTTAAAAAGGCATTGTTCACCCACAGTGGGCTCCAGAAAGCAGTGCAAGCTATTTTTTCCTCAGTTTGCCGAGCCGTATTCAAGTCCGGACTCAGTACCGAACGCGGCCCCCTCATTTATTTCAAGGACGGTGCTGCTTCCCGTGACAGGGCTGCCGCGCTAATTATTTTTCACCAATTTTTGCCCGCAAGCTATTGGAAGCGCACACTCAGCAAACTGGACCATCCGGTTTTTTCACTCAGGGCAGGAGCTGGAACTGCTTCCGTTAGATTATATCTCGTAGACCTGACGCGTTTCAAGGCTTGTGCCTATCTTCAGAGGTTGCTTTTAAAATGACTCGTGCAGTCGATTCACGTTGATTTGCTTCAACTGAATTCATGCCACGCCCTCAATGGGCCTTGCTTAGTGCTCGTAGTGCATGATGGATTAGATAGTTCAATCCTGAACAATATATCACCTATAGTAGGTACTGCCACGATGGCAGTACCTACTATAGGTGATATATTGGAAGAAGTCACTTTATAAACTCCACCTGGATAGACCCCCTGGGAGAGTGAGGAGCCCGTGAAACCGGAACTGAAGAAAGCAAACCAAAGCTGAAACGCGTCTGCCGTTAGCGTTTCATGGACTGCCTGTCACCGCGTACATGAATACCATTAAAGTTGCCTTTGTCACTCTGCAGCTGTGTCGAGCTTTCCTTCGTGTAAGAGAGAGCATTGGGTCTCATGTGTTGCCAGCAAGCTGCTGCTGGCTTTCGACGCGCTCTTTCGGTCTGGAGCAGCGCGGTAAAACAGCATCTGGACTTTTGCATTTCTGCATAACGCGCTGCCCCCCCTGCAGTCTGAAGAACTACACAAGGGCTAATTCTGCATCCAAAGAGGAGAGAGGAGGTAAATGCAGTTACCTGATAAAGCGTTCCAAAGCAGCTTTAATCCTCACTGGGCACTCGAGCTGGTGTGGGGCCCGACATCCAATCCAGGATTGGGACATCACATGGTGTCGGGTTTTTCCTTTTTACTAAATGGGGAGCCCTGGAGGACTTAAAGGACCAGCATCCTGTTAGCCTGGTGAGGTCAACGCGATACTTTTGTGACACACCCTTGAGAAGAGGGAGGGGCAAGCAACCACCTGACTGGAAGTAGTCACTTCATAAACTCCACCTGGATAGACCCCCTGGGAGAGTGAGGAGCCCGTGAAAGCGGCACTGAAGAAAGCAAACCAAAGCTGAAACGCGTCTGCCGTTAGCGTTTCATGGACTGCCTGTCACCGCGTACATGAATACCATTAAAGTTGCCTTTGTCACTCTGGAGCTGTGTCGAGCTTTCCTTCGTGTAAGAGAGAGCATTGGGTCTCATGTGTTGCCAGCAAGCTGCTGCTGGCTTTCGATGCGCCCTTTCGGTCTGGAGCAGCGTGGGAAGACAGCATCTGGACTTTTGCATTTCTGCATAACGCGCTGCCCCCCTGCAGTCTGAAGAACTACACGAGGTCTAATTCTGCATCCAGAGGGGAGAGAGGAGGTAAATGCAGTTACCTGATAAAGAGTTCCAAAGCAGCTTTAATCCTCACTGGGCACTCGAGCTGGTGTGGGGCCCGACATCCAATCCAGGATTGGGACATAACATGGTGTCGGGTTTTCCTTATTACTAAATGGGGAGCCCTGGAGGACTTCAAGGACCAGCATCCTGTTAGCCTGGTGAGGTCAACGCGATACTTTTGTGACACACCCTTGAGAAGAGGGAGGGCAAGCAACCACCTGCCTGGAATAAGTCACTTCATAAACTCCACCTGGATAGACCCCTGGGAGAGTGAGGAGCCCGTGAAACCAGCACTGAAGAAAGCAAACCAAAGCTGAAACGCGTCTGCCGTTAGCGTTTCATGGACTGCCTGTCACCGCGTACATGAATACCATTAAAGTTGCCTTTGTCACTCTGGAGCTGTGTCGAGCTTTCCTTCGTGTAAGAGAGAGCATTGGGTCTCATATATATATATAGATAGATAGATAGATAGATAGATAGATAGATAGATAGATAGATAGATAGATAGATAGATAGATAGATAGATAGATAGATAGATAGATAGATAGATAGATAGATAGATAGATAGATAGATAGATAGATAGATAGATAGATAGATAGATAGATAGATAGATAGATAGATAGATAGATAGATAGATAGATAGGAGGCAATAGTTAGGACCTAGTTTCCATAGGAAAAGCGTGTTTTTTTTGCCAATAACTTTGGCGCTGTTTGATGAATCTTCATGACATGTTCAAAATTAGTATGGCACTCATTTCAGCTTCTGCGTTAAGCGTTTTGGGGTGATTCATCAAGCAGGGTCTGAGAAAAAGGGGGTTCCCAAAACACTTTTTCCCCAAGCAAATTCCTGGAGGAATTTTGAACACAACTACAGCCGAACCGCTGGCCAAATTAAACCAAATTTGGTAGTAAGCTAGCTCGTGGTCCAGAAAGAGCCTATTTTGTAATTTGGTGTAAATCAATATAGATTTATTAAAGGAAAAAGAAATATAGATATCAAGGAATTTGAATCCTTCATGGTTCCGCCGCTGTGGATCCTTGGATCCATGCTCCAAAGCTAGGACCTGATTGGCTGCCGCAACCAGAGAGAAAATTTGCACCGCCATTTTGTTTATCAGCTCCTGCGGGTGGATAAACTACAAAGTGAGATAAGGAGTCAGTATAAATCAGAAACGGACCCAGGGATCCAGAGCTAAATAAAAAAAAAATACACACACTCACTCAACGGTGTGTAGCGTGAGATTGGATGCATGCAGCCAACCCCAGCACTGTGCAGGCCAAAGGTTGTGCACAGCATGGGGTTGGCAGCATGTGGGGGTTCAGTTGCAGGGCCTGGCCACAGGCTAGGCCCTGCTGCCAACTCCCTGCTGCGTTAAAAAAGCATAGAAATTCACTGTAAAAAAAAAAGGTTACAGGTGCGTTGCAGTTAATAATTCGAATTTATAAAAACCTTAGAAGTTCATTGAAAAAAACAAAGGTTACAGGGACGTTATAGTTCGGTTCTGAATTTACACGGATAAAACCATAGAAGTTCAGCTGTTAGAGTTATTTCAAGTAACTATAACTCATGTCCCCATGTAACTAAAGCACGCGCCCTTGCCATGCACAGCTAATTACCCCACATATTACATCATTGATGACATTTTCTATGGCATCATTGATATTATCACTGCCACAGTTATAATAAAATTATTGATGAGAACACAGTGCATGGCGAGGGCGCGAGTTATAGTTACCTTAGGGCACGAGTTATAGTTACTTGAAATAACTCTAACTAAAACAGCTGAATCTCTATATGTTTTTATCAGCCACAGCCCATGCAGGCAAGAGTGATGGGGCTCGTGGGGAGGACTTTGACGTATGATGTTGAGGGAAAAATAAATGATTAATTAATTTTCCCTCATCATCATCTGTCAAAATCCCCCCCGACCCAGCCCCACCACTCTTACCTGCATGGGCCAGGGCTGGTTTTTGTTCGTGTAAATTTAAAACCTAATTATCACATCACTGTAACCTTTGTTTTTCTCATTGAATATGCATATATATATTATTCACATAAAGTTTGTGAAGGCCATTTTTAGATCAAATCTAAATCCATGTGCATACATACATATATTTGTGTGTGTGTGTGTATATATATATATATATTTATATATATACAGATATATATATACATATATATATATATATATATATATATATATATATATATATATATATATATATATATATATATACATATATACACAGATACATTTATGTATGCACATGGATATAGATTTGATCTAAATATGGCCTTCACAATTTTTATGTGAACCAGTTCACAGTCAAATTAGCTTCATGGGGGGCTGGTTTTTATAGCTTCAGTTTGCACCATCAGCTTGTTCCAGGTCATGCAACGCTCTCTCAATCACCCACTCCTTCAAGTGCAAAAGTAATTCATTATTAGCAGTGACATCCGCGTGGAAAGTGTAATAATATAACATGATCTATAGTTCAATGGGATAAAATAAATCTAAGAACAAACTATAAGCCGATTGGTCTCTTCGCATTAACTTTGACGTAATGAATCATGATTCTTTTTAATATCAAGAAATTAATATGCCTGGCTGAAGAGTGAGCCATGGCTGCGACCTTCCCTCGGCACAGGTCAGTGCTTTCCGCCGCATCGCTCGTCCTCTGGTCCCAGAGCCTGTACTGGAAATGATGGCGGCCGAGGAACCATCTCATTCGCCCCTTCCCTGGTGGCTCGGTATAAAAAAAGCATCAACCGTTTGGAAAAATGTTTCAGTCCAGGAGCAAACTGAATATTATTTTGCCCTCTTTGTATCGTGTTAAAAAAGGTCCATTTTTAAGTTAAACTATGGCATTCATGTGGAGTCAGCCAATAATGAAAATTGTGTTTTTCAGAATATATAGACATATAACTAAATCGAGTTGTTTCGCAGACTCATCCAAATCGTTCACATCCCATATGATGAGTGTAGTCAGTTTTGTTAGGAAAGAAGTGTAATAAAATATAGCACATCCTTGGTAACAGCCTGAAACCTAACCGGACAGCAGCCCACCGAGTGGAATTTACCTAGGTCTCATAAAAGTTGTTTCTTTTTGCTATCAAGGCGCAGAGAATTTTAGGCTGTCCACCTAACCCCTGCCTAGTTAGTCAGCAACTGAAGACCGACTCAAGTCTATTTATTCATAATTTGCTAAGCACATCTCCCTACAGACCCAAATGCCCCTGTGAACCCATTATTATGGGAACGTAAGCAGACAAATGATGAAAGTCCCGTTTCTTCATGCAGTTTTGAAGGTAATTGTCACAGGCCAGCGAGCTAGTGATTAGAATGTTATTGGGTCTCTTTGGCCCTTTTCATACTGAGGGTTACCAAGCCCTGCAAACTAGATAGGCATATCAAATAGGATTTTTGGGATGCTATGGAAATGTGTCTCTTCTTTACTGAGTGAGTATAGCAAGCTGGTGGCGATATCCGAGTTTCTCATGTGTACAAAACATTGGCCTTACCCTTGCCCTCTACTCATCCTCTATAACGTGTACATACGCCCGCTGGCATGGCTCATCCTCCACGTGGTCCAGAGTCTAGGATGCATGGAAGTGATACTCAATTGACTTAGCACGTGGATGGGAATACCAAAGAGCTTGGGATGTTGTGGGCAACTTCCCTTCTAAATGTTGGTGATGTCTGTGGTTACATGCTAATTGGCTCGCACAGAATAAAAGACCAAGAGGCATATTTACAAGGAAATGTCAGAGCGCAGAGCTACGACAAATTTGGCAGCGCCACGTTCTGACCTTTCCAAAATGCAGGGATGCTGTTTGCAACAATATGGAGCATCCCTGTGTTTTTCCTAGCGCTGGTGCTAAAATGATTGCCTACCGCCAACGTAGGCACCCTTGTACCATAGTGCAAGGGTGGCTTTGCTACAGGGAATGATTATTTATGAGCAGGAAGGTGTCCCTTCTTGCACATAAACAAACAATAATGGCGATTTGTTACTTCTATGCATGCAGCATTCTGGGGCACACATAGACGTAGCAAATCGTCATTATTTAATGATTGTTTATGTGCAGGAAGGGACACCTTCTTGCACATAAACAATCATTAATGGTGTTTTGTTTTTTCTAGTGTGCTGCACAATGCAGCACACGTAGAAAAGCAAAAAATGAGGAGAAATAAAAGTATTTCTCCTTGTTGCGCCATTTTAACACCTGTTATTGCATGGCGTTAGATGTTGGAGCTGCCACAGATTTACACCTTCTTGTAAATCTAGGGTAGCGTCAAAATGCACTCATTGCACTCCCCTTTCATACAAAGTGATGCATGTAAAGAAGTTGTATTTACAAGGCAGCTTTATGTCAATCAAAGGGGCTTAGTGCCGTTTTGTAAATATGAAGAATGGGCATAGCGTCACAAGAACATCACTAAAAGTGACGTTCTGATGGTGCTACCCCCTTGCAAATAGACCCCCAAGTTGTTTGTGGTTGCAATGTCCTAGAGTCCCTCAAGTGCCCCTTGTAGAGCTATCTATCAAAGGCATCTAAATTGAGTATTTGAATAAATACAACAACATTGTTCATCATAGAATCTTATCCCATGCCTTTAAACATGTGCCCCTGTGGAGCAAACATCCTGCTTCAAGGCCAGTAGGTATACAAATATCATAAATGCAGCCCTTTTAAGTGCACATAAAGGGCCTGATTCACAAAGGTAAACTTACAGTTTGTGTAAGTGTACGTTTTCTTTGGTGCTCACAAACTACGAGTTAATAGTACGTTTACAACTGTCGAGAATTCCACACATGAAAAGCAGTGGAGGCTGGCAGGGAACAGGGGTGGCGGGGGGACAGAATATGTTTACAAAAACACCACCACACGCCCGCCGTCTCTCCTCCTGAAGTCCTGGAAGCAGGAAGCACACAGGCTCCCCTAAGTCAATCACAACACTGCAGTGCAGATTTGTGATTGGTCTGAGCACCATAGTTTAGCACTCAGATGGGGACTGGGAGCCTGTGCATGTTCTCTACCCAGGCTGTGTATTACAGCCCGGTGGTGAACATGCTAAGTGAGTGTGGCTGTTTTGCCGGCCCAAGACAGCCAGCCAAACAGTCATGCGCACTTATTGTGCACTAACCACTCCTCCCCCTGTGACACCAGCCCCTCTCTGCCCTAAACCAGCCCAATTGCTACGAAAAATAAAATGATAATAACGATGTCATCATTTTATTTTTCCTTTTGTCTGCTCTGAGAGCAGTGGGGTGATGCTCCTCCCCCTAAGCAGAGGAGCCGCCCCGAATAAAAAGATAGTCCAGTCCTATTGTTATATTTGCAGAGTTGTGCACCCCGACTGCGGAGTTTCCGCTGTTGTAAAATTACTATTACTAAAATTAATCTCTTAGTTTGTGAATACCTAAAACCAAGTAAACTTATACATTATACAAAAGTATCAGTTAACTTTTGGGAATCGGGCCCATAATGTGGTTGCCATCTTCAAATGGTTTCAAGAAACAATACCTATTGATAAGGAAGTGGTGATCTGGTCTTTGCCTGGATAGCCTTCAGTCCAACAGTACACCAAGTGAAACTAAAATTGATGCTCCTATAAACCCCATCACTTCCACTCCTGCGCTTCTGCTTCTCGCAACCCCTTTCTTTGTGTGTTTGGCAAATTGGCCTTAATTGCACTAAAGAGCAGGTAACGATTCTGCTGATGCTGATCGGGTGCTGGATAAATTGGGCTCTAGTACTTCTCTTTTAACTTTTAAGGAATTATGTAGTGGAAATTTCATTTGATTTGTAGGGGTACATTATAATCACACATGTAGAGCACACCCACATATAATCCCTTGTCGTGTTAACATAAAGTGTTATGATCTTGAAATGTAATAACGTAAAATGTGATGTATTTAGCTAATTGAACAGAAAACGTGAAGGGTTGATGTGGAAAGTAATATAACTTGCAGAAAACACTAACGTGAAGAACTCATGTTGTGCAACTGACAGTCATTCATTACTAAATGTGCTTATTAATTTTGTCATTTTCCATGTAGGTAGGAATATTAACTGAATGTGTCTTATTTCCTGTGCGAATACGTAAAGATCATACACCATTTCTCTTATGTAAGCTGAATCTTCTAGGCCTGAAATGCAATTTACCTGGAAGCTCTCGCATTAGAATCAACAGTTTGAATTTCATGTGTGCTGTGGATTTTGTTCTTTCTCACGTTTGTGTTGTAGGTGGAAGAAGCGCCCTAGTTACTTAAACTAATGTCTTTGTTTTATTAGTCAGGCAAGGAGAGAAGGGGATACCTTGCAAGCTAAAACCGTTAAGGAGACTGTTGTGTTTTCACACCAGAGAAGGCCTGGGAATCAAGGTCAACATGTTACAATTCAAGAACATCGCTGTCTCGTGGAAAAGTACCTATGAGATCTTGGTCGCAGCAGATGGAGTGACCCACAAGGACTCTTAAGAAGATACCTGTAATATTGGGACATTCCAAGTAGGGAAAGGAGCCCACTTCTTCTCTGTTTTTAGAGAGACTGCATCTCAGAACGAGCTCTGTCGCGATAGTTTTATGCTATTCGACCCATTGATGGTGGAGAAACTTCTGAGGAAGACTCCTCAGGTTGACACCTTTTATTTCTTTCCCTGAGGCTGTTTAAGTAGGGATGTCACTTTAGCGCTAGTGTAAGGATAGATTGATGCTTTATGTTCATCAACCCTCGATGCAGGAAAATTTGGACTCATGCTTTTTGATCCTCAGATTCCTATTTCTTGAGTTAATTGTTTTGTGCATGTTGCATCGACTCAACTTTATTTGTAGATTTGGCTTCATGCTGATTCCAATGTATTTTTACACTCTCATTATGAGGTGTCTCTATGTCCAGTTATTATTTGGCTAACCTTGCGTAGTTGTCTGTGGTTACTATTGTGTCCAGAGAAATTCCAGCTGAATTGATTGGCATTATCAACGATTTTCTCCCCTCTATGTTTACATGCTGATAAAAAGAACAATTGCATTGTGATTCTATAACAGGTCCAGAACTTCCATTTCAGGAACATTGAGGCATTTCTTAGCAAGGCAGCTGTATTATAAATAGGACAAAGCCAACATTTCATAGCAGCAACACTACAGGTTGCTTTTCATAGCAGAGCTATTGTAATTTAATTGAGATGGTATCAGCACTTCTTATCAGGGCTGCTATAATTATAATTCGAGGCGAAGCAAAAGTGCCCTGGAGCCAAATGTAGGACTCACCCACATCCGCAAGTTTTGCAGTAAAACAAAATCAGCTATTTTAGGGGTGCAGTGGAATTTGCAGTGGACCTCTGGCAGCCCTGGAACCTGGTACCTTCAGTTCACAACAGGAGAACAGGGGCACTTTTCAATAGAAATGTCATGGATTAATTGAACTGTTTTAGAATTGCTAGGCATGGCTGCCATTCGTTTCATGGGGCATTGCAAACACCTGTCAGTAAAACTAGTTTCCAAATAATCGTGGGCCTCATTTATGAGGTTTTACCGTAGGGCAGCACCTCAGGCCTCCCTGCTGCGCTGCCCTACAGTAAAAGAAATGGGCAGGAATGCGCCATATCTACGAGAAACAGTGCATTCCTATCCTTTTCCCCTGCGCCAGTACACAATGGGTGGCTGTGCGCCAATTCAGGCAGCTTTGCCGCATAGTGCAAGGGTGCCTGCGTGCGGGCATGATTATTTTTGTACAGGAAGGGAAACCTTCCTGTACAAAAATAATCACAAGAGGCCTTTTTCTCTTTCTATGTGTGCTGCAGATTGCAGCACACATAGAAAAAGGAAAAACGAGGACAAATAAAGATATTTCTCCTCGTTGTGCCTCCCTTACGCCTCCGTATGTTTTTGGCGCTGCCTCATATTTACGATTTCTCGTAAATCTGGGGCAGTGTCAAAAAGCCATGGATGTTACTGAGAACACCCCCAGCAAAACCCATTGCATGCCCCTTAAACGCAGAAAAATGCGTTACAGGGACCGATATTTATCAGGCAGCAATAAGCCAAAAAAAGTGGCTTAGTGCTGCCTGATAAATATCACGCAGGCTTCTGCGCCAGGGAACGTCGCAAAAAGTGACGTTCCGGAGGCGCAAGGAGTCTCATAAATGAGGTCTCCAGTTTTGTCTAAATCAGAACAGTGACAGAACTTCAGAGCATGGATCCTGCACTATTAAATCTGTTTTTAAAGGAAAAGTACATAGCTTCTCAGCAGGCCTAAAAGAAAAACAGCTCCTAAATTACTTATAGCTCTTCAAAGACTCAATAAAGAGACCTATGTTTAAATAAGCACGGAGTGTCGACTCTTTTTAACACTCCTGCACAATTGTGATGGATAATGTCATGATGTACATGAAGCAGCATTAGTACAGATGTGTCTTCTGCACAGACAAGTTGCAACACAGGTAGCAGCAGTAAAAGATTCGGCAGCAAAAACAGCAAAAGAGCAAGCTTCTCCCAGAAACACAGGATACAGGGCAGTTGTGTGCTCTTTTCAGACAGGATCTGAGCAGACATCATACAGGGAGCAACAGCACAAGCTTCACTGAGATGTACGAGGTACTGAGTCTACACACCAGCTAGCATCAAAGCAAGCTTCACACACAAACTTAGGTGGTAGAATCCAGGGAGGAGCATGGTTAGCTCATCTCCATGATCTGTGTGAGCAGTTTTCCTTCAGTCGTGGTAATTCTTTGAACTGTTTTTGCGCTTTCAGTTTTAGTGAAGCCTTTGTAATTGCAGGACTGTGAGCAACAAAAGCACAAAGATAACATGACCCACTATACGTGACACGAGGCTTCTTGGGATCTCTGTGTAGTTTGCAGGCCTCACCGTAGACAACATTTAACATGGGACATAACCATGTCTTTTTCCCTTATAAATCCATGAGTACACGTATCATGCAGTGAAACATATAATGCACTAAATCTATATGCACTAAGATGCTTGTAGAAGCTTGATCTCATGCGAAATTCACATCGAATATTAGTTTAGAATCTGCGTTCTCGTACCTAGCAAGTGACAGCTTGCCATCTCCGAAAATTCCCACTTAGCTTATCTTTTCAGAACAAAAATGCATCTAAAGCTTGCATTCCACCCTCTCTGTTTTCATGCATACCTTACTCCCGCATGACCTCGTTGCTAAGCATTATATTCATGAAACTCAGCTGTCTTAGTTGTACGTGGCCTATTGGCACAAAAAATAAGCAGGCATTAAGTTAGAAAATTCCAGCTTTTTAAAGTTTAGAAAAAAACAATCCCACTTGGTGATTTCATTTACTTTTTGTCTCCAGCCAATAGAAAAATATGGAGCTTCTGGCTTTGATATGCAGATAACGCAGTTAATATAAGAAACAAAAACCGTCTACTTGAGTTACTGATTACTGCCCCCCCTCCCCGGCCTCCATTTTCAGCACCACCAAGCATATTATGAGTTTTCTCACCACCACAGTTTTCATGGCGGTGAACCCGCCATTAAAAGTGGGGCAGTGAGGAAGCTAAGGGAGCCCTACAGGTCCCCCTGTTGCCTCAGGGCCATGGGGATGCATGCAGGGGGGCACATGGTATTCCCCCCTGTATGCATGCACCCCAGGTTCCTGTGGGGCATAGACTTAATTTGTCCATGCCATGCAGGAACTTGCTTTGGCATTCTCATTGCAGTGCCTTTCTAAGGCTCACCACCTGGGACCGCCAAAGCACCGCCCAACAGACCATATGAAAACTCATAATCTGGCAGGCGGTCAGTGGACGAGTTTGGCGGTGTGGGAGCGGGCTGCTGGCGTGGCAGCCCGCTCCCACTCCGCCAAACTGATAATTAGGCCCTAAGTCTCAACACCTCCCCCATACCACTAAACTATCAAAAAATACTTTTTAAAAAGTACTACCTGAACAGGAGACCAGGAATAGGAACCCATGACCACAAAAGTCATGAACAGCACAAAATAGCAAAGAAAGACTACAAAATCAAAGAAACTGGAATATTATTTATTCATGTTTATAAAATAAACAATATGTTTAAAATATTAAAAACATGTATCAAAAAAATGCACAAAAATATTTTACATACCAGTACATACTACAAATACTGCTAAAAATATATAACCAGTGTTTTAAGTAGTTTTCATTATCTTACAATGTTTAAAACATGTAAGTAATGTGAAGGATGCATTTCACTCTGAAATATTGTGCAAAACAACGAAAGCACTGCTAACAACAGTCAATTGTGTTTTGTTGTTTCCGTCCGTTCGAAATATAAGTTGTCCAAGACTAGAGTGTTTGTGGTAACAAATGGCACCTAATTACGAGAAGAGGTGCAACAGCGTAGTTTCAGAAAGTACGCATAACAAGGATAATGCACAATATCTTACTTTACATGCACTTCTTATGACCTCAAGTATTACATCACTAATGTCATATTCTAGGACATCATAGATAACATTAATGCCACATCTGAAATTACATCATTGATGACAACACTGTGCATGGCATGAGCTGGAGTTATTGTAACTTCAGTTAAGTATAACTAGTGAATTTCAGTGTTTTTTATAGTTTAAAATGTAACTTTTAAATGACAATTTATCGAAACTATAATATCATTTTATTGAATACGAGAGTTAGTAGTTTGTATATGGCCCTGTTCTTCTCTGGGGTTAACCAGTAGGCCCAGTAGTGGTATGTTGAGGGGAGGTCATGACTGGGTAAGGTGAAAAGAGAAGCAAATTTAAGAACCTTTTCTATAGATGTACAGGAATAATTGGAAAGTCCTATTGGAAGACTATTATAGTAGCCCAGTCTACTAAATACTGCTAACTTGCTGAGTGTCTTGGCTGTATAGTATGGTATGAATGAGTATATTTTGCATATATTCAGAAATTAAAAATGTGATTCATTAGCAGAGATGTTAATAAAGGCTTGCATTTCCATGGGTAGGCGTAAGCGATTCCAAAGGTTGAAAAGGATAGAGCCAGTTAGAAGCACAAGTGCAGTCGTTGGGGTAAAATACAGGATCTCGGTTTTGAAGGCATTCAGCATGAACAAACTTATTGCTATTGAATAGATGAAAGGCAGTACAAATATAGTTACTGAAGGTTGTGTCTAAAAGTTGAAAAGGAAGAGAAAACTTGAGTATCACTAGTGTAGAGGTTATAAAGGAACCTGGATGAAAGGACAGATGAACAGAGGTGGAGTAGAGTTCCAAGCAACTGTGTAGCAACATGTAGAAGGTGAATCACTTGTGCAGTGTGCTAGTGATGTATAGTACATCTAGAGAGAAAAGAAGGAGTAGGATGATCAACAGGGCTGAAGGCAGCAGATCGGTCCAAAGATATGAGGATGGAAGATAACGAGTTTTAATGTACAGTGGTAATGATGCTAGATAGATGCGAGAGAGACATTTATATGAATGGGAGGGTACGGAAATCTGATTAAATGGGGTTGAGTAAGTTGTATGAGGAGAGATAGAATAGATACTGGCCAATATTTACAGTATCTAGAATAAAAAGGAAAGTTCAGTTACAGGATGATAATTGGAAAAATACAAAGGATCAACAAAGATCAACAGAGGGAAGCCACTGAGCATTTGAAATATGTAGGGTATGTTCTAGAAGGGATGAATAAATTGATAAGAGTTCAGACAAAGAAGAGATGTGGATGTGAGCTCTAAATATTTGGTGGCCTAATGGCTGGATGGGACACATGCTTACAGCATGGTTAATGGAATAGTTCAGTTGAGGATGTTGTAACAAAGAGTAAGAACATAGATCACATGATTTGTGTGTTGTAGCTGTGTATGAAGTGGTGGTCGGGCAGTAAGTAGGGTAGTCGGGTGTCCCGTTAATAGTGCTTTTCAAGATATATTTGGCAAAATTATTGGCTATAAAATCTTTAACTAAAAGTATGTATTCTCATTAAAACAATAGAATGGTTGAGCTAACAGAAGCAATCTGCGTGGTCTGAAGAAATACATTAGTTCATAGCTTTGTAGCTGAGAGACAAGTCCAATGAGCCATGGTTTGTCAAGTTATTGCTTCATTGTATAAAAAGTCCTCCATGCATACTCGCTGGTATCTCTATGGGACCACCACTCAAGCTTCAAGATCTTGAAGGACGTACTGTTTTCTTACTTCTCATTTCTAAGCACAATATTTGAAGATGTCTTCTCTCTTGCTTACTTCCAGTTCCACACCAATCTCCTTATTCATCTGGTCTCTGCACAAGCCTTGTTATGTCTCAAAAACCATCTCAGTATAAACTGCCAGGAATCGACCAGTCATTCGCTTCATGACATATTAATAAGTAAAAGGTTGCGACTCCCCTTCCTTGTGACAACAAGTTGCAATTGGCAATAGTGAACTGTCTTTCATAGGGTTCAAACTAGAACTGTTCCCACTATCAATTAAAATATTCATTAAAGTTTAATATTGATAATTTGACTTAAATTCACAAAAATCAAACAACAGTCTGATCAAAATAGATCAGCAGTCATCTCTGTGAAGACATTTAAACCACTGATATGTAACTCCTAAACCAATTATTACATGGTGATCCGCTCACAACCCTCATTCTCGCAGCTCACTAAATCTTAATCAATGGTTGAGATGAACATGGAAGACATGATTACTCAACAGTTTCAGGAATAGTATACTACTTCCTGTCCTAACACAACATGATGTACCCTTTGGGGTGTTCAATTCGGTGTGTTGAATGGTTTTTATTTATATTTTCTTCATAAACTTCTTCAAATTTTAATACTAAGACTCAGACCTTTAAAAGATATTATATTTTGTACTTGCGTATAGCATGCCTTTTCTGCTCAATAATTTAATAGTTCAATGGTCTTTTGTAAATTGAGCTACCTTCTATGTTCACCCAGAAAAGCCACTACCATTTCTGCTTCCAGCGGAAATGCATGGGGTTTGTTGAAGTTCAAGAATCTTTTTCATATCTACCCAGAATAGCGAGTACTATTTCCACTGCATGATATTTAATTAATATGTAAACAGTTTGGTGTCATACCATGGCAAATATATAAAGAATTCAAAATGGTGGCCGAATTCAGTACTTTGAAAAAAAAAATGTGCACGGCCCATTTAAAATCATCGGCGTTGGGCATTGTAGATACGTTTACTATCATATAAGTTTCCTAGTGGTCTCCAAATGTAAATCGTTATCTTCTTACATAGTTCTTGTATTACTTTGGAGCGAGTGTATGTTCCATAGTTACAGCATATGGATAGAAGGTAGAGCCTTAGTTGTAAGACGCGAGAGGCTGTTTAAGTAGAAATTGAACTATCAAACTTAAAAATGTGATTTTCTTTGAATATTCAAGAAGGTTCTTTTCCTGTTACCATCGATAGAGATTGTCGGGGGTATTTAATGGCCCTAAAACCGAGGTCCGCAAATGCAGTTCCAATAATAGTTTTGGACCCGAAGTGATTTATATCTCTCAGCCCCTCCTTCTCTAGCTATGAAGTCGTCGACACCGTTCAACACCTCTACACTTCCAGGGTGCACATCAGGAAGAGGAATGACTTGAGAAGTTGTGGTTTTCTAGACAGATGATATGAAATATTAAACAATGGACTATTTGTGCTAATGAAAGTGTGAAAAACCTGGCACAAAATCCGTGTCATGAATGTGACAGACCTGCTTGTCAGAGGTAGGGAAAGTGATGGGAGCACGAGTCTGCTTTTCCTACTGTCAAAGACAAAACCAGTGTTTGTGACTGGGCTACATAGACGATAACAGAAGGACTCACTTCCATTTCGTGGTCCTACCCAAAGGATTCCATTGTTTTTTGATACTGGGTGTTTTGACCGGCTCCGGGTGCCATCATCATCATGTGAATGTATGTCAGAACAACAACTGACATTGTAACGAATGGCTTAACAATGCTGTTTTTACACCGAAAATGCCATTACAACGAAAGCCTTTTCCAACAAATGTTTTTACAACGGATATGCCTTTGCCACAGATACCTTTACCACGAAAATGTGAGTATTTTACAGGTAAGTATGAACCATTTTTGATAAATATATGTACACACTAGGCCTGGGCTAAAATTTCATTCCGTTCGCGGAAATTGCGATAATTTGACATTTTCGCGTTTGGTGGAAAGCGCGAAAATGTCAAAATTTCCGCATTCCGCAGCTTTGCGATAATTTGGTTCTTGCTCGCGCTGTAAAATAATACATTCTCGCGTGCGCGCGATCGCCTTACCTGAATCCCTGCGTTCGCCGACAAGTTTTCTTGATCCGGTCGCGTTCTCCATGAGATGTTGTATTGTTTTTAGCCATTTGCGCTGTCTCGCGACAGTTCGCGCCCGCAGTGACGTCATGCGTCGCGCGATCACGTCTTTCTTCTCACGATCATGCACCGCGAGACAACTGAAAACAAGATGGCCGCGCCAGCGAGCAACCGCATGGGTAAGTTGGCGAGCCGCAACCATGCAGAAAATCTCGCGAACATACGGGAAAAAAACTTCTGCATCTTTGCGATATTTCCGCGTGTTTGCGATAATTTTCAACATTTTCGCGATAATTTGCGAAAGTGGATTTTGCAAATTCCGCCCACCCCTAGTACACACACACACGCACACACAGAGCACACGCACACACACACACACACAAACATGTTACCTACGGGCTGTTGCCAGTAGGTAGTTATAGTTAGGACCTAGTTTCCATGGGAAACTCATTTTTTGACTTGCCTGTAACTTTAGCCTCGTTTGACCAATCTTCATGAAATTTTCCAAAAAGAGTTTCAAAGTAAGTTCTGTGTGTCATGGAAAGTTCGTGCAGTGCAGACTGAGAAATAGGGGCAGGAAATAAGGGTACATTTATAATGTTAAATCCCATTGGAACGCGATGTCGTACCTTCAGCATGAACCGCTGTACAGAATTACACCAAATTTGGCATATGTTGTTACTCAGATTGTGCTTTTTGTTATTTGGTGCAAATCTGTTCAGTAGTTTTTGTGAAATTAAATTCAAACAATATAGAGATATCTCTGGCCATGGACATTTCAAGACAGTTTCCTGGTGATCGCTGATAAATTGTGATGATTTTGAGGTGAATTGCGAATGTGCATGCCAGCAGGAATCCTCTGATTGGCTAGACGCAACTTGAGCAGAAAATTGCAGTTGCTATTTTATCTATCGGGAACTGTTCCCAGGGCTGAACATTTGTGTCAAAGTTAACATCAAAGCTATCAGTGGTCAGGGTGGAGATACTCGGACCCCATGTTTGAGAAATGTGGGTATTAGTAACACAAGATTATGTGTCCAAAATAGTTTTTTTTTAATTGCAAATGATATTCGGGATGATGCTGCGATTGCCAGTGCAGCCTTCTGTGTACCATGACTGAGCGTCACAAGTATTGCGGTGACACCGCGAATATTGGTGGAAATATAAAACAAAACTAAATGTATTTATTTGGACACAGTCACCGGTCAATGTAACAGACTCATGGACACATTCACCAGCTCACTCAGACACTTAGACACCCTTTCACATATCTACTCACACACTTATACAGCCAGTCACATACCTAGTCAAATACTCATGCACCCACTCACATACCCATTCAGGTACTCATACACACACTTACAGATTCACTCAGAGAGTGACGCATCCATGTACAGACCCACTCAGAGACTCACACACCTACTAAGAGACCCACTCATAGACTTATGCACACAGTCTCATACCCACTTAGAGACTCTTACACCCTCTCCAAGACCCACCTGGACACTGTTATGCCCACTCAGATACTCATGCACCCACTTACACTTACAGACTCACTCAGAGAGTCACATACTCATGTATAGACCCACCCAGAGACTCATGCCCCCACTTACAGACCCACTCACATATGTACTCACAGACCCACTGACACACTCACACGCCCACTGACAGACCCACTGATGCACTCATACACCCACTCATAGATCCACTTAGACACTCATAAACCCACTAACACACTCATACAGTCACTCACACACTTAGTCACAGACGCTCTAGGAGACTTATGCACTCAGTTACTCACTCATACACTCAGAGACTTATAGACTCACTCAGATATACATGCAGCCACTCAGTCACCCACTCAGAGTCACACATCCACTCACAGACCCACCCAGACACTCGCCCTCCCAGTCAGAGACCCACTCAGACACTCCTGCTTGCACCAATTTACTCACCCACTCAGAGACCCATTGAGACACTCATACACCCACGCCCAGATCCACTCAGACACTCATATGCCCACTCACAGACCCACTCATATACTCATACACCCATACAGTCACTCACACACCCACTCAGAGACCCACTCAGAGACTTATGCACTGAGTCACTGATACAATCAGAGACTCATGCACCCACTTAAGTCCTACTCAGAGATCCATGCTAACACTCACAGAACCAGTCAGGCACTCACGTTCCCAGTCATTGACCCACTGAGAGACTCATGCACTTACTCACAGACCCACTCAGACACTCATGCACCCACTCGCTCACCCATTCATACACCCACTTAGACACTCATGTATCCACTCACAGATCCAGTCATATACTTGCTTACAAATGCACGCATGCACCTACTCACAGATCGACTGAGAGACTCATGCAACCAATCATAGACCCATTGAGACAATGATGCTCCCAGTCATAGATACATTGAAACAGTCAAACAGTTCATTACGGAACTATTGATAGACTGATGCTCCATCTCACAGTTCCACTGTAATACTTATACAGTGATTCAGAGACTTACTGATACGGTGATGCATGCAGTCACAGATTCCACTGAAAGAGTTATACACTATGTTATAGAGATATTACGGGAGTTATACATGATATTATAGAGTAATTTAGATAGTAATTTGGTTATAATCCATTTTGCAGCTATAAGTTTTGAATGTTGTGGTGGCTGAAATTCACTTAAAAAACCAAAGGATACAGGGACATTATAATTAGGAATTAGCATTTAAAAAATCATAGAAATTCACTGAATAAAACAAAGGTTACAGGGACGTTATAGAGAAATTCAGCAGTTATAGTTACCTGAGTTAACTATAACTCATGTCCATGAAATGCACTGCTTATGACCTCACATATTACCTCGGTCATGACATGGTCAGTGACATCACTGATGACATCACTGATGACATCTTGCATGACATCACTGATGACATCTCGCATGACATCACTGATGACATCATCCAGAAAAACACTGGCACATTCACTTACACCCCCATAAAACATGTCATACATGCACTCCCACACAATCACTAACAAACTAATTCATAGAACCCATACACTTACTCATCTCATCACTCATCCATACTGCCAGTAACACATCACCTCACCCATAGAGCAACTAATGGAACCACTAGCTCACATATACAGCTACTCATGCACCTACTCACTTACAAATATAGCCAGTCATAGAGTCAGTTATAGAGACATAGACACACTTACGTACCCACTCGTACACTCATACAGCTACTGACAGAGTAAATCAGTTAACCATACACCTACTTAAACACCTACTTACTCACTCACGCAGCCACAAATTCACCCATACAACTACTCACACAACCACTCAGTTGCTTATACATATACTAATACATATGCTCACTCACCTATACAGTGACTGAGACAACCACATACTTTCCCATACAACCTCTCTCACACTCACTTACTCACCCATACAACCACTCAAACACCCATTTGCTCTTACAGCCACTCATACACCCACTCACTCACCCATACACCCATTAAAACACCTATTGATGCACAGAGACAGCCACTCATGACACTTATGTATCTGCTCAAACACCCATGCAGCCACTTATGCACCCTCTGATTCACCATTTACAACCACTGATACACCAACTCAGTCAACTATACAGATACTCACACAACCACTCGCTTACTTGTACACGCACAGACAGACCCACTCACTTACCTATATAAAAACTCACAGCTAACTATAACTCACACCCCTTCAATGCACTGCTTATGATCTCACATATTACATCACTCATGAGATGATCAGTAACATCACTGATGACATCACTGATGGCATCTCAAATGGCATCACTGATGACATAACTGATGACATCATCCAGTGATTGTTAGTTTTTTCTAAAGTTCTTTGTGTATTAACCGTATATACTTAGGTACCACAAAAGATAAATTAGTATACTTTGTGTAATACTAATGATTGATTACATTTTTTAACATAGTTTATGTGAGTTGCTGTGTGACTGTGTGTATCTCTGTGTGAGTGGGCAACTGGGTGACTGTACAGATATGTGAGTGGGTGTGCGAGTAGCTGTATGGGTGCATAAGTGGGTGTCTAAGTAACTGTGTGGGTGACTTAGTGGCTGTGTGAGTGACTGCATTGGAGAGTGAGTGGGTGCACTACTGGTTGGGGGAGGAAGTACCCTTAGCTGCTGAGGGTCGTTGGAGGTCAAGAACCATTATTGTTGTCACTAATTAGTCACCCACAGCAGGATTGCTGAGTTCCTCATCAGAGGCTCCACACTCCTTTTCAACCGCTCTGCAAACACGCCTCCTGGATCACTACTGATTGGGTGATGAACTCCACTTGCTTGCTGAGGGTCGTTGGGGGCCAAGAACCCCTATTGTTCCCACAAGTAATTCCCCCACAGCAGGATTGCTGAGTCCTCATCAGAGGCCCCACCCTCTTTGTCAACCGCTCTGCAAACACGCCTCCTGGTGCCCTTCTGATTGTGTGATGAACTCCTCTTGGTTGCTGAGGGTTGTTGGGGGCCAAGAACCTCTATTGTTCCCACACGTAAGTCCCTCACAGAGTGATTACTAAGACTTCATGGGAGGCCATGCCCCCTGTCTCAACCCCTCTGCAAAGGGGTCTCCTCGTGCACTACTGGTGGGGGGATGAAGTCTAGGAGTGAGCACAATGGTAAACTCTGCTTTGGCTGTTGATTGGCAGAGTTTTTGCCGAACTCTGCGTTTCAAGTGGGGCGCAGAGTGGGAAAACTCTGCACACTCCACCAGCAGAGCACAGCTTACTGCCCACCTTTATTTTACCTCTTTCTGCTCATTGCTGACCTATACTTTTCCTCTTTCTGCTAGTTTCTTACCTTTATTTTTCCTCTTTTTGCTTGTTTCTGTTCTCCATTTTGCATCTTTCTGCTAGTTTCTGACCTTTATTCTGCCTCTTGCTGTTAATTTATGAGCTCTATTCTGCCTTTTCTGCTTGTTTCTGACCTCTATTCTGCTTCTTTCTGCTCGTACCTCACCTTCGTCATGCCTCTTTCCGCTCATTTCTCACCTTCATCATGCCTCTTTCTGCTTGTTAATCACCATTATTTTGCCTCTTTCTGCTGCTTTCCCACCTTTATTCTGCCTCTTTTTCTCATTTCTGACATTTATTTTGCTTCTTTCTGCTTGTCTATAACCATTATTTTGCCTCTTTCTGCTCGTTTCTCACCTTTACTTTGCCTATTTCTGCTCATTGCTGAATTATATTTAGCTTTTTTGCGCTCATTGCTGACCTTCATTCTGCCTCTTTCTGCTTGTTTCTGACCTTTATTTTGCCTCTTTCTCATCTTTTCTTCCCGAGACTGCGGAGAGATTCTCAAGGTCTGCAGGAGCCAGCACTGCTCTCACAGACGTAGAGCCAATCCCTCACCTGGGGAAGAGATCGTGTTTTTGTGCCACAAGCGGATGCAGTCTCTCCGGCCCAGAGTGCAAAGAAATTATAGCGAAAGTCTGCAAATTTCAAATGGCGGCAGAGGCACAGGGCGAGGAAGATGCGCATCCTATCAAAACAAAAAGAAAGGCAGGGGCCAATGGTCATCCAAGAAGCAACAGGAGACAGAGGCATTAGCCATACTATTATCAATTTGACTACAATGAAACTCACAGAAGAAGAAGAAAATATATTAAAACTAGGCCTATCCTTTGCACCTCATACAAATCTGGATTACGCTACTACTAGGCTGGATGTATATAAAGCAGTGAGAAAGCTTAAATTACGCAAATATCATATGATGAAGGCCAACAAAAGTCTAATACCCTACAGTTTGGAATCTATGGATGTGGTCACACCATCTGGTACACCCATGCCTAGTGATATTTTAGAACTATGGGTAACGAAAGGTGCAGGCTATGGCACTTTGCCAGGACAGGAAGTTAGATCAGAGACATCAAATCTGCTTACAAACAAATGGCTCCAAGTACCCCGTTTAAGCCGCCGTCAACTTTCAATCCCCTAATGCCCCGGGATATGATTGACATTTTTCATAAGAATGTAACGACACAATTGAAGAAATTACAGAAACAGATTCAAAATCAGAAGGGCAAATATGACAAGCAAACGCAACAATATGAGGCGCTCGTGACCAAGCTGAGCAAAGATAAAGACATCATTATCAGAGGCAGTGATAAAGGTGGCAATTTATTAACGCGTGCAAACTATGACAAAGAGGCCTATCTTCAACTCAATGATAGGCAATGCTATGAGCGAATCAAACAGGCAACAATGAAAATATCACACAATGATTACCATCAAAAACTGACCAAGTGGAAAACTAAATGACTGATATAAGACGATGAACATAAATATCTCTAGATCGATAATCCTGTAACCCCCCTGATTTATTTCATCCCTAAAGTTCATAAAAAGCTGGACAGCCCACCCGGCAGGCCGATTATATCTGCCAGTGGCGGGTTATTGGAAAGATCTTCGGTCTACATTGACTATTTTTTACAAAGTTATGTAAGAGCTTTAGATTCATATGTACAAGACACTGGTGATTTTTTATTGAAAATACATCAGGTCACCTGGGTGGAGGGTTATTGGATGCTGGCCCTTGATGGCGTTTTGCTCTACACGAGCATTAAGCATATAGATGGGCTAGCAGCAGTACGGTACTATTTATCCCGAAGGTTTGGGCAATTCAAGGACATAGCGAAATGCTACTTCAAATGTTGAATCATTGTTTACATAATAACATCTTCATGTATAACAACTTACTTTATCGACAATTACAAGGTGTGGTTATGGGGGCCAGTTTCTCCCCGAGCTATGCCTGTCTGCATATGGGCGCTTGGGAGGAACTGGTCCTTAAGGTCCAACATAAGAAGGTCTTTGATGAGAACGTGATAGTCTGGTTGCGTTATATTGACGACCTATTTGTTGTATGGAGGGGAACGAAGGAACAGGCTGAGGCATTTGTCATTGAAAACAGTGCTAACGAGCTTAATCTGCAATTCACTGCAACTATGAGTCAGTCCACAGATACATTTTTGGATACAGAAGTATATATCAGCAATAATAAGATAGAGACAAGATTATTCAGGAAAAATACTGCTGGTAATATGATTCTACATGCAGGTAGCGCCCACCCAGCGCATTTATTAACAAGCATTCCGTACGGGGAAATGCTTCAGCAGTGAACAAGATCTAAAGCTAGCTCAACAGGCCAGTAAATGCAGGTTTCGGGAAAGGGAGTATTCAGAACAAATCATTGATAGAGCTTTCGCTAAATCGATGAGGTTTAACAGACAAGAACTCCTCGATTCCTACAAGCCAGTAGCACCCACAGAAAAACCAGCCAGTTCATTAACTTTAGATCTAACAACTTCCCAACCAAGCCCTTTAAGAATAATAACTGGATACAACAAGCAGCATGCGGAGCTGTACAGAATCATCAACCCCAACTGGCCCATTATTTTAAGCGATCCAGTCATAGGTCCTACCTTACCTCAGAGAGACTCTATTTCTTTTAGTAAGGCCCCGTCCATGAAAGACCGGTTGGTTAACACCATTCCGGAAACCATAGAGAAAACTTCATGACTACAAACCAACAGTGGCTTCTTTAAATGCAAAACTTGCAAGTCATACACACATGGCATCAACATGAGAAACTATAAGGTTGCCTTTAGCAACATAGACCACCAAATCAGTAAAGTACTCACTTTCAAGACCGAATTTGCAATATATGTACTTCAGTGCCCATGCGGGTTAAAATATGTGGGAAGTACGAAACACGCAGTCCATAAACGTATATTGCAGCATCTTCGCGCAATAGCCAATCAAGACAATACTTATCTTGTGGCAAGACATTTTAAAGATAACCATCACAGTGACAACCAAGGCCGTAAGTATTTTGTCATTGATGCGGTAGCCACAAGCAGGCGAGGGGGAGATCGTGAGTCCAAACTTCGCAAACTAGGAACCGGATATATTTTGCAGTAGGACTCCAAGCACCCATGAGGTTTGAATGTTACGGAGGACTTGCACACATGTCTGCCCTGATTTTTGATTGACAATCTTTTTATCTTAGAAAGTAGATCCCCGGTGGGGTTTTTTACTTTTTTTGATATTTATTTATTATTTTAATCTTTTTTTATATACAGTATTAGAGTATTTTATACATCTTTCTCTAGACTGTACTTTTGCCAACCTGAACTTCCCCTAGTTAGGATTAACTAGGGTCTTATACCTTATCAGTAAGCAATGCTACAAGATTTAAAATTCAGAGAGTAGGGGGCTAATAAGATGATATTTAGCGTTGATTCCCCCATTCACCTTGTTGCGTTAAGCTTCCAATATACAGTTCCACTCTGATCTATGCGAATGTCCTATGAGCCCGGGTACAATTGTTACCGTGAAATGAAGTAGTAAGAATACTAATATAATTCTAGTACCATGGTTCAAATCAACAATTAGCACATAAACATGTTTTAGTGGTCTTAGTCAACACTATATAACGGGTGGTTATTCTATGCCATTGTCAAGTATACTGATGTAGATGGTTTTTAATTCACACAAGACACGGGGGTCCCTTTGATATTAAACACTTATTTTAGGTAATTTGTGTACTAAGTTTGATGAGATAGACACATGGCAAGACAAGGATGGCAAGATAAAGGATGACATATATTCATTATGGGATTTATCCCACCATTTGCAATTATGTTATTCATTCTACAGCTTTAAGACAAATGGCAACCTGCCAATGAATAATGGATATCTATACAGGTTATATTTTGCACAAAAGGGCACCAATGATTCCTTCTTTGTATTTTTGCACATATGGGATTAAACCCAGGATTTTAACATTGGTCATACATCAGTTAGAGGAATCAAAAGATAGCTCTTACCAGGGGCTGATTCATACAGAAGCACCTAGTTTACAGCTAGATTAACTCTGTGATTCCCGCAATGTGCCTCAAAGCGATTTTAATACAAGATTCCAACACAATTCTTGCTTCCTTTTACAATATGTATTGATGGAATTAGATTGGTGACTATCAGGCACTTCTGTTATTTTGAATGAAGATTATATCAGCATGTTTTGCACAACATACCAATGTGATCTTTTACTATATGCCTTTGTTTGCACTTGAGTTTACACTTAGGGATGTAACCCTAGTAACATTTTAATTTCAGCAACCGGAGTATGCATTTGTTATAGGCTCTGAATATTGAATAACCTTATATTTCTTTGAAAGCAGCCATGACGATGCTCAGTATACGATAGCGTTATTTTGCACAATTGCGCATTTGCACAACAATGCTGTTTTTTTGCACATTATAACGTCATTTGCTGTAATGCTGCACATAACATTGCGAATATCTTGCCATTGCCAAGGATATTTCTTTCTTTGTTTATAATACTTAGCCATAGTATGTCTACTATTTCATCTAAAACTTAGTCACATGGTCTGTTTTGAAACCTGCACTGTCACTTTAAAAGATGTGGTCTGAAATTTTCACATTGTCATGTGAACAAGGCTCTGGCGAGCAGAAACGTTATGGTGACATACTGCACAAAATAAATTAAGCTGCACTTATCTACTGGTCCGTGTCCGTATGTGCTGTGCTGCTCGACTGCGGAGATCGTGATATATATATATATATATATATATATTACCTACTGGCGGTCGCCAGTAGGTAGTTATAGTTAGGACCACGTTTCCATAGGAAATCCGCAACATTCTATTTTGAATAACTTTGGCGCCGGTCGACGAATCCTCGCGAATTTTTCAAAATAGGTGGGGCGCTACGCTCCGCTCCTACCCTGAAAGTCTCGGGGGGATTCGTCAAGCGGGGGCTGAGATAAAAGGGGGGTCCCAAAACGCGTTTTTCCCATGCATTTTTCCATAGGACCTTTAGACAGGGCTACAGCCCGAACGGCTGAACAGAATTACTTGAAATTTGGCAGAGAGGTAGTCCTCAGGTCAAGGAAGTGCCTTTTGTAGGTTTGGTGTAAATCTGTTCAGTAGATTCTGAGAAAATAGCCTTTAAATCAATATATATATCTGAGCCAGCTTACGGTGCGCTTACGGTACGCTTACCGTACGCGTACGGTGGCGTGCGCGAGCGCGATTCTGATTGGCTCTTAGATCTTAGTAAACATTCGAATCGGCCGAAACCAGGAAGCGGTGGCCGCCATTTTCTCTCTCGCACTGAGAGTGATGATGAAAATACAAAGCACAAAAACATGTAAAGGGGCTGTTTAGACAGCTCCCACACACATAGCCATGTTGAGGGAGTCCCCAAAGATCCCCCAAGGCCAAAAACGGAATTTTTTTTTTTTCGCTAATTTCGCCGATTACGCTTACCGTACGCGTACGGTAAAAAATGATATAAAAAAAAAAATTATCCACACTCTCCCCACCCCGTGTGCAATTGGTGGCCGAAGTCCACCAATAGTGCATGGCTTATAACAGATGAGATAAACTATAATATTTAAAAAAAATAAAATAAAAAAAAAAATTATCCACACTCTGTCCACCCCGTGTGCAAATGGTGCCCGAAGGGCACCATTTGTGCATGGCTTATAAAAATTACGAAAAATTAAAATATTACCTTTCAAAACGAAGTGCATCATATGTCCTCCATGTGCGCACGGTGCGCGAAGCGCATCGTGCGTACATGGCCCATCTAGCGTAACGTGGGCACACGGTGCGCGTAGCGCACCGCGTGCCCACCGTGCGTGCACGGCACTAACTGCGTAAAGTGGGCGCGCGGTGCGCGAAGCGCACCGCGTGCTTACTGTGCGCGCACGGTTCGCGAAGCGCACCGCGCGCGCACGGAACGAACTGCGTTAAGTGGGCGCGCAAGCCACAAATGGCGTAAAGTAACTTAGCATTTAAAAAACCGTACAAATTCACTGAAAAAACCATAGGTTTCACACACGTTATAGTTAGGAATTAGCATTTAAAAAACCTTGCAAATTCACTGAAAAAACCATAGGTTTCACACATGTTATAGTTAGCGGAAATTTTACTGATAAAAAACCAATGAAATTCCCCCGTTATAGTTAGTGCAGGCAACTATAACTCACGCGACCGCAATCTTCTGCTGATGACATATGTGTCTTTATGAAAAAAAAATATTTGTTATATATGTATAGCTAAAAATGTATGGAAGAAGACATGGGCAAATAAGTGTCTAAATACAGTATTAGCATCAGCAGAGGATTGCGGTCGCGTGAGTTATAGTTGCCTGCACTAACTATAACGGGGGAATTTCATTGGTTTTTTATCAGTAAAATTTCCGCTAACTATAACATGTGTGAAACCTATGGTTTTTTCAGTGAATTTATATATATATATACATATATTCACTGAAAAACCCATAGGTTTCAGGGGCGTTATAGTTAGTTGGACATTTCACTCGTACAAAACCATAGAAATTCCCCCGTTATAGTTAGTTCAGCTAACTATAACTCGCGCGCCCGCAATGCACTGCTGTTGACGTCATATATTACATCACTCATGACATGGTCAGTGACATCACTCATGACATCAGTGATGTCATCAGTGATGACATCATCCAGTGAATGTGTGTTTTTCTGAAAATTAAATATGTTTTCTATATGTATATCTCAAGGTCCCACTAACTATAACGCCCCTGAAACCCATGGTTTTTTCAGCGAATTTCTAAGGTTTTTTAAATGCTAATTTCTAACTATAACGTGCCTGAAACCTATGGTTTTTTTCAGTGAATATATTTATATATTTATTATACTGATTATACATGTGAAAATGTCTCGGTCCACCTGTTTGCCTCGGTGGCACAGAAAAAATGGGTGGAACTGACATCAGCACGCCGACGAGGTCCTCTTATGGCTCCGATGACATCATACAGTATCGCGAGCGGAGCTGTGCTATTATGACGTCCTCGTCGACGTGGGAGAGCTAGGAAAGATTTTCCATGGAATGCTGGTGCAGGGGATATTCACCTAAGTGTTCAGGCTAGTCCTTTGAGAGCAACTGTTTATGTTGCCACTCCAGAAACCGAAACCAGTGATCCGAGGGCAGAGGCCCTGCTGATGGCACACGAGGTGGGGTGCCCAGTCATGTGCACCGGCGGGGCAGCGAAGTGACAAGCACCACAACCCACAAAAAAGGTAACATGGGCACTGAATAACACAGGATCTTCTCTTTGTATCTGGCAGGAACAGCAAAGTTAAAATGCACTAGTACCAAAATGTAGCATTAGTGCTACAATGGTCTTCAAGAGGACCTGCGATGCCGCTTCTGCCTCCCGTACCCTGGAGGCGGCACATGGGTCACGCTGTACGGTAATACTGCAGTGGGGTGCACACTCGTTGACCTCTCATGGCACTGCTCCACACTTCAGGGAGGACGCTTTCCATTAGCTATTTTTTCTGATGACGTGTTGCGCCGGCCCCATCCAACAACAGAACTCCTTTAGATACAAACAGACTATTCCACTTTCTCACCGGAAATGAAACCAGGCCTCGTGGACACAATACAACAGCTGGGAATGAACTTTTTGGTACAAAAAACACATTCCTTCCTCCTAATTAATCAAATAAACGTCTCACTGAAGAACAGGGGCCAGCTTCGATCGGTAAACAGCCGTTACAACGACTTTTTTTACTTCGCGATACCATTACAACGCTTGCATTACCACGCATGCATTGTACATCATTACTACACATTTTTGTAGAACGCATGGTCATTTACCACGCATGCCTTTACAACAAATTTTGTTGTAAAGGTATGTATGGTAAATGACCATGCATTCTAAAAAACATGTAGACGATCCACGTTGTTGTAAGGAAACAGAGGCTGTTCTGTTTCCTCACAACGACGTGCACCGCCCCTCAGAGACGATGTGAAGCAGGAACCACGAGGAGTGATAGGTAAGGGGGATTGGGCATGGGGTGTTTTTTTTCTAGGGTTTAGGGTAGTGCAGTGGTGTTTGGGTAGTGTAGGGGGTCGTGCTGGGGGTAGTGTTTTAGGGTTTAGGGTAGTGCAGTGGTCTATGGGTAGTGTAGGGGGTCGTGCTGGGGTAGTGTTTTAGGGTTTAGGGTAGTGCAGTGTAAATGTAAATGTAAATGTAAATTGATACTTGTATAGCGCACTACTCACCCGCAAGGGTCTCAAGGCGCTTGTACGAATACCGCTGTGGAACCCATCCTGGCTTTCCCTGTGAGGCGTCCACTCCTGGGCACCCCCAAGGTGGAGGCCAGGCATCCTTAGCGTTGTGGGGGCCGTTGTGGAGATTAAGCAAGCTATTGCCCAGAGTTGCAGAGTGGGACTCCATGATTGGAATGGTACCGAGACGAGAATTATCAGGTCCGTGGAATTTTTGAGACCAAGACCCGCCGAGGCGGGGAATTGAACCCTGGTCCCGGGCTAGACCTCTGCATCAGGGTCTGCCGCTCTAATCATTGAGCCACACTTCTCCCTTTCAGTGGTGTTTGTGTAGTGTAGGGGGTCGTGCTGGAGGTAGTGTTTTTGGTTTAGGGTAGTGCAGTGGTGTTTGGGTAGTGTAGGGGGTCCTGCTGGGGGTAGAGGTAGGGTTTAGGGTAGTGCAGTGGTGTTTGGGTAGTGTAGGGAGTCGTGCTGGAGGTAGTGTTTTAGGGTTTAGGGTAGAGCAGTGGTGTTTGGGTAGTGTAGGGGGTCCTGCTGGGGGTAGTGTTTTAGGGTTTAGGGTAGTGCAGTGGTGTTTGTGTAGTGTAGGGGGCTGTGCTGGGTGCAGTGTTTTAGGGTTTAAGGTATTGCAGTGGTGTTTGGGTAGTGTAGGGAGTAGTGCTGGGGTATTGCTTTAGGGTTTAGGGTAGTGCAGTGGTGTTTGTGTAGTGTAGTGGTAGTGCTGGGGATAGTGTTTAAGGGTTTAGGGTAGTGCAGTGGTGTTTGTGTAGTGTAAGGTGTAATGTTTTAGGGTTTAGGGTAGTGCAGTGGTGTTTGTGTACTGTAGGGGGTTGTGCTGGGTTCTAGCATTTTAGGGTTTATGGTAGTGCAGGGGTGTTTGTGTAGTGTAGGGGGTCGTGTTTTAGGGTTTAGGGTCGTGCAGTAGTGTTTGGGTAGTGAAGGGAGTCATGCTGAAGGTAGTGTTTTAGGGTTTCGGGTAGTGCAGTGGTGTTTGTGTAGTGTAGGGGGTCATGCTGGCGGTAGATTTAGTGTTTAGGGTAGTGCAGTGGTGTTTGTGTAGTGTAGGGGGTCGTGCTGGGGTAGTGTTTTAGGGGTTAAGGCAGTGCAGTGGTGTTTGTGTAGTGAAGGGGGTCATGCTAAGGGTAGTGTTTTAGGGTTTAGGGTAGTGCAGTGGTGTTTGGGTAGTGTAGGGAGTCGTGCTAGTGGTAGTGTTTTAGGGTTTAGGGAAGTGCAGTTATCTTTGGGTAGTGTAGGGTGTCATGCTGGGGGTTGTGTTTTAGGGTTTAGGGTAGTGCAGTGGTGTTTGGGTAGTGGAGGGGGTAGTGTTTTAGGGTTTAGGGTAGTGCACCCAACCATCCACAATATCCGTGGACAAAGGGGATCCTGACTCTTTTGAACGCTCCGCCAATTGAATAATTTGGGTCAAGGGCCCTACCACGTCCAAGACCTATCAATTCCTTTCTTTGGATCCCTCATATACTTGGAGAAAAAGGTACATAGTTTCTCATCAATTTCAGGCGTGTGTGTCACCTTCCCCTTCAGTGAGGGCCTGGGACATTCTCCCCTCATCCTATTCCTGACCTCCCTTTCAAGGGGTTGATGGATTTTCCCCACCACATACTCTGCCACTTTGGTGTCAGGGGTCCACTCCGCCGACCTAGGATGGTAAATTTGGGTAGGTTCGAACATGTCCGAGTGGACCCCGTCCCCAACCCGGGACTGAGAGGAGTGGGACTCTGGATGCCAGGGACGCCCCAAGTCCTTATCCTCATTGGAGGAGAAATCGTCCACTGATACACCCTCTCCCTCTAAGGGAAACCTGCCGTCGGGGTCTACAATAGTGGTGACAGTGTCGCAATTTTCTCGGGACTCCTCCTCCTATCGGCAGGGTGCATGTTTTAGCACCCGCGCATTCTTGAGGAAGGTCTCCGTAAGTTTATCAAATCCTTCCAAGTGCCCAGCGTTATGCTTAACGGCCCTTTTATTCCCCATCTTGGAGCTAATGGGACCCGCCAGCACCAGATCTGGGTCACTGAACACCCAAGGGATGCTTTTCGCCAGCTTACCAACCTGATCCCTAAGAGGAGTCAGTGCCCTAGAAATAGCCAGAGAGAAGGCTTGGTCCACTGCTGGAGGGAGAAGTTGGGTTGCCATTCCTCCTCCACTTCCTGGTAGGAGGAGTAAATATGGTCTTCTGGAGAAGACATAATAGCAGAGGTTGTGAGCACAGAACAAATTCCCTTAAAATCCTTAAGGTAGCCCCCTCGACTGCGCTCCAATAGCTGGGCTTTCCCCGAAGTTGTTATAAGAATAGACTGAGGAGCAATACCAATTACCACCACCAGGTGGTGCTGGTCACAAACGTGGCCATGTGGGGAAATCACCGCGTAGCGGTGTCAAAATTAGGCGAGGGTTGGTCGGGAATCAAGCGGACACTAAAGGAGTGACCGGATTCCTAAATGCGTGTAAAGACCAGCGGGAGCACTCAACGAAGCTCCCTCGCTCGGACCAGACGCGCCTGACAGGATCTCACCGAGCGCAGTGCGCAGAGCGGGATAAACTGCGAGGGGGAGAACGCTCTCGGGCAAGAGCCTGCTGCGCAGGGAGTATGAAACAATACCAATGCAATAATGCTAATAACTTGCACAAGAAACCGCTATACAAACAGCAACAACGTCAGATTAAGCCAAAAATGTAAGGAATGCACTTAACTGACGAGCAGTGAAGAAAGAGGAAGCGGAAGGGACATCACAATATTATATACGATAGACTGTGATATGATTGGACTATAGTTGCCTTGGAGACTACCCCCCTAATGGTTCATGGGTTGTATAGTCTTTTGTTTAATGATTGTTGTGTTATGTTTTCTTTCAACTGCTATGCAAATAAAGTGAGGAAAGATATGCATAATCCTCGCCTCCGTCCTGCCATAGAATTAATTAAACATTATTCGATCTGATTTAGAAACATAGATCATAAAAGTGTACATATAAACAGTAAATCCTCTTTCCTAATACAATACAGTGAGAATTAATTAAAATCAGTAGGTAAAAACGGGTGTTACAAAGCCCGGTTCAGAGCAACTTCAGGTTAACAGAATCGTAAAGTTCAATGTTTCGCAAGATCAATCTCATGTACTTTGTGCAAAATACGCAACAAGGGGTCCAAGTAAGATGCATCGCTCCAATATCTGACCAGTCTGCACTATATAAAACTGCAGAAAAACTTAAAATAAAAAGTGTTTTGCACACTTCTGTCATTGGGCTATATGTGGGCTACATCTGGGTGATATTTGTGCTACATTTGGGCTCTTTTTTCTCTGGTGTCAATCTTGGGAGATTATTTGTTATGAAGTTTCCTAATTTCCTCATTTACTGCAGTCTCCACAGTAGGAAATGCTTTCAGTTTTTTACTTTGATTCCATCAAGAAGGCATTCAGATGTGTCACACATTTGCCATAAATTCAGAATGTTAGCACTCTACTTGTTCATTAGATCACTGTAGTAAAGCTACTGCTCACCAGGGAGTTAACTGAAAGTCTACTGCTGGTATTGCAAGTGATTGTTTCAGTCTGCATGTCAGAATTTTCTAATGAAATAGAAGAGGATTTGAGATCTCACTTAAAACATGCTCTAAAGTTTCTTTCTGTAGCACTAACCATACTGTCTATGACAAAATGAACCCCATCATTTTGTTCCTTTTTAAATTAAATGTTTTAAGAGTTACCAGTTTATTCCAATCAAGATGGCTTCAGGTGTGCCATAATTTTGTCATAAGTAAGACTGTTAGCGCTCTAGTTGTTCTTTAGAACACTCTGGGAAGCTGCAGTAGAACACAAAGCTCCTGTTGAAATATAACAGGAAGATATTTGAGATCTCACTTAAAACATGTCCTCATTTTTCTTTCTACAGCACTAACCATACTTTCTATGACAAAATGAACCCCCTCATTTTGTTCCTTTTTAAATTGAATGTTTTAAGAGTTACCAGTTTATTCCAATCAAGATGGCTTCAGGTGTGCCATAATTTTGTCATAAGTAAGACTGTTAGCGCTCTAGTTGTTCTTTAGAACACTCTGGGAAGCTGCAGTAGAACACAAAGCTCCTGTTGAAATATAACAGGAAGATATTTGAGATCACACTTGAAACATATCCTAATTTTTCTTTCTACAGCACTAACCATAATTTCTACGACAAAATGAACCCCATCATTTTGTTCCTTTTTAAATTAAATGTTTTAAGTGTTACCAGTTTATTCCAATCAAGATGGCTTCAGGTGTGCCATACTTATGTCATAAGTAAGGCTGTTAGCGCTCTAGTTGTTCTTTAGAACACTCTGGGAAGCTGCAGTAGAACATAAAGGCATCAACTGATAGGCTGCTCCTGTTGAAATATAACAGGAAGATATTTGAGTTCACACTTGAAACATGTCCTAATTTTTCTTTCTACAGCACTAACCATAATTTCTATGACAAAATTAACCCCATCATTTTGTTCCTTTTTAAATTAAATGTTTGAAGTGTTACCAGTTTATTCCAATCAAGATGGCTTCAGGTGTGCCATACTTTTGTCATAAGTAAGGCTGTTAGCGCTCTAGTTGTTCTTTAGAACACTCTGGGAAGCTGCAGTAGAACACAAAGGAACCAACTGACAGTCTCTGCCCTTGTTGGATGTACATGATTTACTGAGAATGACAGAGTTCATTCTCACATGACTGAGAAAGATAATGTGAATTTTCAGAAAATATGCTCTCATTTTAGCTTCAGTTTTCTCTCAAACATGATTCATGGTATCCCAGCAGAAGGTTTTTCACATGGTAAAATCACCTTAGAACACACCACAATTCCTGAAATTAGTATGGTACCATCAACAAATGAATTCTAATGTAACTAAAGTCTGTTATCACCCTTTATAGTTCTCCTTTTGGTAACCCTCAAAATCTTCGATTCACTACAATGTATTTCAATGGGCTACTATCATGTATATTGGTCCCAAGATGGCTGCCAGCAATTCCAGGATGAAGTGCTGACAGCCAATCAGATCGCACGATGAGATGTGTCGTTAGGCTCCGCCCAGATATTGAAACTTTTTCTTTTTCTAATTTCTCATGAACTACTTCACGGATTTACACCATTTAACAAAAAGGGATCTTTCTGAACCAAGGGCTACCTTTTCGCCAAATTTTGGTGTAATTCCGTTCAGCAGTTCGGGCTGTAGCCGGGTCTAAAGTTTCCTATGGGAGAAAACACGTTTTCGGACCAACCTTTTTTCTCGGCCCCCGCTTGCCGAATCACCCCGAAACTTTTAAGATAGGAGCTGACCGGAGCGCCCCACGAGTTTTGAAAATTTTGTGAAGATTCGTCAACCGACGCCAAAGTTAATGGGAAAAGAATGTTACGATTTTCCTATGGATAATAGGTCCTAACTATAACTACCTACTGGCGACCGCCAGTAGGTAATATATATAAATATATTCATATGATCATGGCTCCCTGGAGCCGAAACGCGTAATGGCTGACAGAGCTTGGGGAAAATAAACCACATTCTGTGCACTAACTTTTGGTCCGTGCTCCAGTTTCCTGGATATATATATATATCTATATATCTATGTATCTATCTATGTCTATATCTATATCTATATATATATATTATCTACTGGCGGTCGAACAACGCATCGTGGGCGCTTGGTGCGCGAAGCGCACCAAGCGCCTACAGCGCGCGTATGGTGCGCGAAGCGCAACGTGCGCGTACGGTGCGCGCACGGTGAAAAACCTGGAAAAATAAAAATATTAATAAATACATAACTTAGCATTTAAAAAACCGTACAAATTCACTTAAAAAACCATAGGTTTCACACACGTTATAGTTAGGAATTAGCATTTAAAAAACCTTGCAAATTCACTTAAAAAACCATAGGTTTCCCACATGTTATAGTTAGCTGGACATTTCACTCGTGAAAAACCATTGAAATTCCCCCGTTATAGTTAGTGCAGGCAACTATAACTCACGCGAACGCAATCCTCTGCTGATGACGTCAGATATTACATCACTGATGACATATGTGTGTTTCTGAAAAAAAAATATTTGTAATATATGTATAGCTAAAAATTAATGGAAGAAGACATGGGTAAATAAGTGTCTAAATACAGTGATGTAATATCTGACGTCATCAGCAGAGGATTGTGTTCGCGTGAGTTATAGTTGCCTGCACTAACTATAACGGGGGAATTTCAATGGTTTTTCACGAGTGAAATGTCCAGCTAACTATAACATGTGTGAAACCTATGGTTTTTTAAGTGAATTTGCAAGGTTTTTTAAATGCTAATTCCTAACTATAACGTGTGTGAAACCTATGGTTTTTTAAGTGAATATATATATATTACCTACTGGCGATCGCCAGTAGGTAGTTATAGTTAGGACCCTCTTACCATAGGAAATCCGCAACATTCTATTTTGAATAACTTTGGCGCCGGTCGACGAATCCTCGCGAAATTTTCAAAATAGGTGGGGCGTTGAGCTCCGCTCCTACCCTGAAAGTCTCGGGGGGATTCGTCAAGCGGGGGCTGAGATAAAAGGGGGGTCCCAAAACGCGTTTTTCCCATGCATTTTTCCATAGGACCTTTAGACAGAGCTACAGCCCGAACGGCTGAACAGAATTAAATGAAATTTGGCAGAGAGGTAGTCCTCAGGTCAAGGAAGTGCCTTTTGTAGGTTTGGTGTAAATCTGTTCAGTAGATTCTGAGAAAATAGCCTTTAAATCAATATATATATCTGAGCCAGCTTACGGTGCGCTTACGGTGCGCTTACCGTACGCGTACGGTGACGTGCGCGAGCGCGATTCTGATTGGCTCTTAGATCTTAGTAAACATTCGAATCGGCCGAAACCAGGAAGCGGTGGCCGCCATTTTCTCTCTCGCACTCTGAGTCGGGCAGCATAAATGAAGCCAAAAAATGTCTAAAGGGGCAGTATATTGAGATCATAACCACCCAGCAGTGATATACGGGTCCCCAAACAACCCGATTACGCTTACCGTACGCGTACGGTAAAAATGTTTAAAAAAAAATTATCCACACTCTCCCCACCCCGTGTGCAAATGGTGCCCGGAGGTGCACCATTTGTGAATGGCATATCACGTTTATGAAAATAATAAAGAATACATTTCACAATGATGCGCATAATATGTCCCCCATGTGGGCACGGTGCGCGAAGCGCATCGTGCGTACATGGCCCATCCCGGCACTAACTGCGTAAAGTGCGCGCACGGAACGAACTGCGTTAACTGGGCGCGCACGCCACGAATGGCGTAAAGTAAGTTAGCATTTAAAAAACCGTACAAATTCACTGAAAAAACCATAGGTTTCACACACGTTATAGTTAGGAATTAGCATTTAAAAAACCTTGCAAATTCACTGAAAAAACCATAGGTTTCACACATGTTATAGTTAGCTGTACATTTCACTCGTAAAAAACCAATGAAATTCCCCCGTTATAGTTAGTGCAGGCAACTATAACTCACGCGACCGCAATCTTCTGCTGATGACATATGTGTCTTTATGAAAAAAAAATATTTGTAATATATGTATAGCTAAAATTTAATGGAAGAAGACATGGGCAAATAAGTGTCTAAATACAGTATTAGCGTCAGCAGAGGATTGCGGTCGCGTGAGTTATAGTTGCCTGCACTAACTATAACGGGGGAATTTCATTGGTTTTTTACGAGTGAAATGTACAGCTAACTATAACATGTGTGAAACCTATGGTTTTTTCAGTGAATATATATATATACATACATATATATATATTCACTGAAAAAACCATAGGTTTCACACATGTTATAGTTAGCGGAAATTTTACTGATAAAAAACCAGTGAAATTCCCCCGTTATAGTTAGCGCAGGCAACTATAACTCACGCGACTGCAATCCTCTGCTGATGCTAATACTGTATTTAGACACTTATTTGCCCATGTCTTCTTCCATACATTTTTAGCTATACATATATTACAAATATATTTTTTTCATAAAGACACATATGTCATCAGCAGAAGATTGCAGTCGCGTGAGTTATAGTTGCCTGCGCTAACTATAACGGGGGAATTTCACTGGTTTTTTATCAGTAAAATTTCCGCTAACTATAACATGTGTGAAACCTATGGTTTTTTCAGTGAATTTGCAAGGTTTTTTAAATGCTAATTCCTAACTATAACGTGTGTGAAACCTATGGTTTTTTCAGTGAATTAGTACGGTTTTTTAAATGCTAAGTTTTTTTCCCTTATAATAAGCCCTGTACATTTGGTGGCCTTCGGCCACCAAAAGCACAGGGGGTGGGGTAAGTGTGGATAGTGTTTTTTGCCCTTAACATAAGCCCTGTGCTTTTGGTGGCCTTCGGCCACCAAAAGCACAGGGGGTGGGGTAAGTGTGGATAGTGTTTTTTTTATTTTTATTTTTTTACCGTACGCTTACGGTAAGCGTACCCCGCGAAATTGCCGAAAAAAAAATAAAACCGTTTTTGCACTTGGGGGATGTTTGGGGACTCCCTCAACATGACTATGTGGGAGGGAGTTGTCAAAACAGCCCCTTTACATGTTTTTGGGCTTGATATTTTAAAAATCACTCTCAGTGCGAGAGACAAAATGGCGGCCGCCGCTTCCTGGTTTCGGCCGATTCGAATGTTTACTAAGATCTAAGAGCCAATCAGAATCGCGCTCGCGCACGCCACCGTACGCTTACCGTAAGCGTACGGTAAGCGTACCGTAAGCTGGCTCAGATATATATATTGATTTAAAGGCTATTTTCTCAGAATCTACTGAACAGATTTACACCAAACCTACAAAAGGCACTTCCTTGACCTAGGGACTACCTCTCTGCCAAATTTTGAGTAATTCTGTTCAGCCGTTCGGGCTGTAGCTCGTTCTAAAGGTCCTATGGAAAAATGCATGGGAAAAACGCGTTTTGGGACCCCCCTTTTATCTCAGCCCCCGCTTGACGGATCCCCCCGAGACTTTCAGGGTAGGAGCGGAGCGTAGCGCCCCACCTATTTTGAAAAATTTGCGAGGATTCGTCGACCGGCGCCAAAGTTATTCAAAATAGAATGTTGAGGTTTTCCTATGGAAACGTGGTCCTAACTATAACTACCTACTGGCTATCGCCAGTAGGTAATATATATATACATATATATATATATATATATATATATATATATATATATATATATATATAGATATAGATATAGATATATATATATAGATATATATATAGATATATATATATGAAAGCAGGTGACCTCTGTGCCCAGAAGTCAAGATGAACACGCACTCACTCGGAATCTGTTGCTTTTGAAGTTGCTTTTAATTCATATTCATGAACAAAACAAAACAAAGCTATGCCCAACGCTTTTCGGTTCGCAACTCGAACCTTGATCACGGGTAACAACCGGGCATGACCAGACATCATTTATTTCTATTATTGCAATTACTTCCTGTTTCCATAGTTGCAAAGCATTCTGGTCAATGTAGGGCATTGAATTAACACATGTATAAGTTGTTAAGAATTCTAAATAAAATTCAAATCATAAAGAGAAAAAGGGAGGGAAGGTGGTTATTGACAAAATCATATATAACACTCTATCCCAAATAATAATTTAACCTTGATTTGATAATCGTGTAGAAGCTCAAACTACATATTTCGAAAATTCTACGATGGATCAACTTTGCTACCCTCCAGTGGGTATTTATGTTAATATGTTAGAAGTCCTAACAATGTGAATAGGGAGCAATCCATTCATTTCAGCACCCTCATGTTATATTGAGTTACGGTACATGGTTTATCTTGTCCCGCTACTAATGTTATAAGCAGGCTCTTATCACAAGGGCTTATGGCAGAAAAGCTTACTGAAAGGAGGCGTTATCATCCCTCTAGTGGGTATTATCCATGTTTTGCCTTATTAATACATATATTACCTATTGACAGACCATTGGTATTAAGATTTGTCAATTTTTGTAAGCCCTATATCAAATTAGAGTTATCGTTAGTGACATTTTAACAATTTGTGCATCAGAATTGTTTAAAAGCAAGGTTAACGTCCAAAAATTAATACGTGCTGAAATTTACAAGTGTACAAAAAGTTCCTCATCCTGATTTAAACCATAGGGGGTCAGAGATCTGAACGATACAATGTGCTTTGATTCTTTTTGTCGAAGAAGTTTTTCTCGATTACCTCCTCGTTCTAAGTTGGGTACTTGTTCAATTGCGTAGAATCTCAGCAGTTCCCATTTGCTCTCGTGCATTCTTTCCATGTGCTTAGCGATTGCATTAGAGCGATCCCGATTCACAGTGGCTCTAATGTGTTCTAAAATGCGTTTTTTGATTTCACAAATCGTGCTTCCTATGTACTTTAAATTGCATGGGCACTCCACTATGTATACCACATATTTGCTTTTGCAGGAGATATGTTGTTTAATCTTCCATTTTACGCCTTTTCTGACTTCAACCTCCTTTTTAGGTCTCGCCTGACCCAGCGCATGCGCTGGTCTGGCGAGACTTATTGAGAGGGCTCCAAAAAGTGCTACCAGGCCAGCCTAGAGCTACAGTGCATGCGTGCGGGCGCGCGCGCACCGCGCTTTACCGCGATTACTTTCACTTTCGCGGCCGCATTGGTGTTTGATCGCGGTTGCGATCACTTTCGCGGCCGCAGGGCCTCTTGGCATAGTCAGTAGGTCTCGCTTTTGGGACCTTATAAGTATTTAGTTATGCAACTGTTGCATGGCTAAACACTTATAAGGTCCCAAAGGCGAGACCTATTGGCTATGCCAATGCTTGTTGGAAGTTGCTATTTTGCAGGCTTTGCAGTTTTTGCATGGCCAGAAGCCTTCAATATCAGTCCATGGTCTCTGTGGTTTTAACTTGAAGTGACTGTGGGTTAGTTTGTCACCCAGGTTAGGCGCTCTCCTGTATGTAACGTTGGGATGGTCCCCTATAAGGCCTGAAATGGTAGTGTCTAATTTCAGAATACCCCAATGCTTTTTAAGTATGTGGACCAGATCACTGGTTTCAGTCGAGTAGGTGGTTATTAATCGTATTTTCGTGAAATCCTCTTTATTTTCTTTTTATTTGTTCTTTAGTATTTCAGTTCGATTTCTCAATTTCGCCTTCATTAAGCTTTCCTTAATTACTTTGCCAGGGTAGTTTCTTTTTTCAAATCTGATTTTCATCGCTCTGCTGTGGTTTTCAAATTCATTGTCCGCCGAGCAGTTCCTACGCAACCTTAGGAATTCTCCATAGGGTATATTCCATTTTTGGTTAGTGGGGTGAAAACTGCTTGCATGGAGAACTGAATTGGTGGCTGTTTGTTTCCTAAATAGGGTGGTTTGTAGTGTGTTATCTTGCACATATATCTCAATGTCCAGAAACGAGATTTTATTGGAACTAATCTCATAAGTGAATTGTAATTTGGTCTCATTGTTGTTTATGATTTGGAAATATGCTGCAAATTCCTCATCTGTGCCATCCCATATTATAAAAAGGTCGTCAATAAAACACCACCATGCAATGATTTTTTGTACATATTTGTCATTTTCACAGTTCCATGCTATTTTTTGTTCATACCATCCCATCACGAGGTTTGCAAAGTTTGGAGAAAAAGAAAAGCCCATGGCTATACCTTTCATTTGTCGGTAATGTTTTTTATTGAAGGTGAAAATGTTGTTTTGTAGACATAGGGTTATCATTTGCAGCAACATGGTGTTATGTTGTTTGTATTGGATGTTCCTTTTTCCCAGAAAAAAACTACACGCTTTCAAACCTATTTGATGTTCTATACTGGTGTATAGTGAGACTACATCCATTGAAACAAGTTTGTATCTTTGGTTCCAAGGTATCCCTTCAAGTTTTTGAAGTAGGTCTGTTGTGTCTCGCAAATAATAGGTGAGATCTTTTACCATGGGAGCTAAGAAATGATCGATGTAATTTTTCCATTATTGAGCCATTCGCAGAAATGATGGGTCTGCCTGGTGGTTTAAATAGACGTTTGTGTACTTTTGGTAAGAAATAGATCGTAGCTTCGATCGGATTTGCGACTGTTAAATATTTTCTCTCATCTTCGTCTATCAGACCCTTTGCAAGCCAGTCATTAAGATGTTTATTTATAGTCTTTTCAATTTCTTTAGTTGGATTAGAATTCAATTCTTTGTAACACGACTCATCTTGTAGCTGGTTGTTAGCTTCCCATATGTAGTCTTCTTTATTTTGGATTACCACATTGCCGCCTTTGTCCGCGGGTTTTATTTCGATTGTGGGATCCTGTTGGAGGTCTTTTAAAGCCTTTCTTTCAGGGAACGATAAATTGTCCTTGACTTTACGCTGGTTAAGATGATATAAGTCATGTATGATTGTTTCGTGGAACAGATCAATCTTATTGCCTGGTGGTAAGGTGGGGTAAAAATAAGATTTCGTTTTTTTACCACTTACCCCTGCTCCTAAAGATGGTAGTAATGCACCGAGACTATCTCGATGATCTGCTGGCTCCACTTCTCCCATGGTTATGAGAGTTTCCAAGGCTTGTTCATCTTCTGCAAGTAGTTCACTATTGAAAGTAGTTGTGATTTTATCTTTTGTCAATGTTGTCTTTTCCGCAAAGATTTTAACCAATTTGATTTTGCGGATATATTTGTAAAGATCAATACGTGTTTGTGCGATGTCTAGATGTATATTAGGACAAAAGTTAAGACCTTTCTTTAGTAATTGTTCTTCTGAGTCCGTGAGTTGTCGTTTTGAGAGATTGATGACATTCAGTTCTTGGGAGTCACCTCTCTTATCTTTTTCTTCCTGGTCTCTTATTACTTGGTGCGTTTTGTCCTGCCCCGGGTCTCCATTGATGCATTGTTGCCTTCCTTGCTCTCTTTGGCCTCTCCTTGTTTGCCTCTTCCTCCTCTGCCCTGTCCCTTTCCCCTTCCTCTTCCTCTTCCCCGGCCTAGTGGTTTTATCTTTTCCCAATTTTGTTGTTGCAGGGCCAGGCGCATTTCCGTTAAAAAAGGAATTTTGTTGTTGATTGTTGGGGTTTGTTGGGGGACGTTGGTGCTTTCATTTTCACTTAGATCCGTGCTTGTTAAAGATTCATAGCTAGAAAATTGTGCACTGGCAGTTTCCAGCTGTTCTTTGCTTCTTTGTTGCTCAAACTTTCTAGCGAAAGTGAAAATACGCCCTTCCTCGAAATCCAGCTTATCCCTCTGGAATTTGAATTGCTTACGTTGTTTCACGCGCTCTTTGTGTTTTTCTAAATTTTTGGTCATTTCTTCTTTCAGTTTTTGGTGTCCTTCAGATAAGGTAAGCTTTTCCAAGGATTCTTCTATTTCACTTAAATCTTTTTGTGTATCATCAAGTACTTTTTCTGTGTGTTTGATGAGGATTGTTATTAGACCCATTGAGGAGCCCAGAAGATGTTCGCCCCATTCTTGCAGTAACTCTCCACTAGTGTCTTGATGACTGGGCATGAGTGTTAGGCGTAGTCCTCGGGGAATTCTTTTTACCTCCACATATTTTTTTTAAGTGATCAATTCCCACCATTTGTTGATTTCTTTTCTGGCTTGTCTCTCCCAATACCTGAGAGCTTCTTTATTGTCGTTCAGAGCATTGACACTGGGTTTGCCTTTTGACTGGTATGAAGTTGGAATGGTTTCAAATACTTGAGCCACTTCAGCATTACGTTTGGCTTCTCTTCTTTCCATAGCTAATGTGTTGCTTGTTTGTTCGCTTTGTTTCAAAAGGGATATATTGAAGTTCTCCTTTTCTTTGCACTATTATGAGTTAGATTCCGAGTTCTCTCTCATACAGACATGAATAGCAGAGTGAAATCCGAAAAATGCTTGACTTTTCTTGATTAGGAAAACTTTTTCGCTTGTAACCTGTAAGTCGAAAAGTCTGTTTCTGCTAAGATTTACAGTCTGAAATGAACCGTGTTATATAAGTAGCGCATAGACAATTACGCGACTTGGTTAAACTTTGCTGTAACGTTTAGACAAAGTAACTCTTACACGGATTAGATTACTGAGAGCTCCGTAACCCGCCATGAGCACTGTATCCAGAGAACATTGGTGAAAGATACAATATTGCCGCGTATTCTTACCTCTAGCAGTCAGGTTTCAATGTATCCTGCGTCCCTCCGGCTGCAAGGTAAGGTATCCACCTTCTGTTTCTGAGGTTCGCGTGCAAAGTTTCTCCTTTCCACATCTCTCAGTGTTCAATACACAGTGGCAGCCGACTATTCCTTTAACTTGAATCCTGTGGTGCCCTCTTCAGAAAGTCGGCGCTCCTCTTGTGGCGCGGTGCGAAGTTCGTACGGCAGAGCAGCCGGTAAATATGAAAGCAGGTGACCTCTGTGCCCAGAAGTCAAGATGAACACACACTCACTTGGAATCTGTTGCTTTTGAAGTTGCTTTTAATTCATATTCATGAACAAAACAAAACAAAGCTATGCCCAACGCGTTTCGGTTCGCAACTCGAACCTTGATCACGGGTAACAACCGGGCATGACCGGACATCATTTATTTCTATTATTGCAATTACTTCCTGTTTCCATAGTTGCAACGCATTCTGGTCAATGTAGTGCATTGAATTAACACATGTATAAGTTGTTAAGAATTCTAAATAAAATTCAAATTCATAAAGAGGAAAAGGGAGGGAAGGTGGTTATTGACAAAATCATATATAACACTCTATCCCAAATAATAATTTAACCTTGATTTGATAATCGTGTAGAAGCTCAAACGACATATTTCGACAATTCTACGATGGATCAACTTTGCTACCCTCCAGTGGGTATGTATGTTAATATGTTAGAAGTCGTAACAATGTGAATAGGGAGCAATCCATTCATTTCAGCACCCTCATGTTATATTGAGTTACGGTGCATGGTTTATCTTGTCCCGCTACTAATGTTATAAGCAGGCTCTTATCACAAGGGCTTATGGCAGAAAAGCTTACTGAATACATCAAATGACTCCTCAGAATAAGGAACAGGGTCGCACTCCACAAATTCGGCAATTTATTTTATTCAATTATTCAGCTCACTATTAAGTGAAAGCTGCAGATCAATGCGTTTCGGTCTTGGCACAAGACCTTGTTCACGATCATGCTTTGCAGCCAAACCCTCATCATTCAAATACTTTTTTCAATCCAGAACATGTCATTTCCTGTCAGATTGGTCAGGTGACCAAAGCATTGTGGGATTTGTAGTCCATGAAAATAATGCAACTGTTTAGTAACCTTTGTGTGCTTAATTCGTGCAAAACCTATGTACATGTGAAGATTAGTGATTATGAAAAACAAATCATAAGTATATAAAACATTTTTGTAGAGGTGCAACCTTCATTCAATATTTTACTTGCACACGGGACTTGGGAATTGTATGCATATACATCAGGTCCCCCAATTTTTTAATCATTTACTCCGAAGAGAAGGGATTCCCTCTAGTGGGGCGGCATTAATACAATCCTGTGCCTACCCTGTGTTGTCAAGAATATTTTGTTTCATATATTTAATTGCACCTGTAAACATTCAATATGAGAAGTCATGAGAAGTAAAAAGAGACTCTGTGTCCTTATATATAGATCTTTTTTTTGCCTATCTTTTTCAGAGGTGGCTGTACAGTTCCTCACTTTGATTGAGGCCATTAGGTGTCAGTGTCCTGAGATTGATGATGTGGCGTGATTCTTTCTGGCATAGAATTGTTTTGATATATGTATCCCAAACACCAGTTCAGGTTCGTAATAAGGCTGTCAAGCGTGTGGTCTGGATCTGGTTACCACATAACCCTAATCTGTATGCAAGTCTTCCTCCTGATTAGTAGGAAATATCCAGACAATACAATATGCTGCGAGAAAGTTTTAATGGCATACGCCGTCATCATGGTCTACAAAGATTCAAAACTACACCTCCGTTTTAAAGTTAATTCACAAGAAGTAAAAAGAGAACTGCGCCACAACGTGACTCAGATCACTATTTAAGACCATTTGTAATGAGGCTTCCGGCATATCTACGAGACACCACACACTTCTTAACAGTAATCGATGGCATCCATTGGGAAGAAGAATATACTCTTCTAACCTTGGACGTCAACAGTTTCTACACTAGTATCCAACATGATCAGGGTCTGCAAGCTGTGAGGCATTTTCTAAACACACAATATATATCTCTATTTTTCCACTCTGAAATGATTTCGACATGATTTATTTTTGTTTACCTAACAACTTTTTCTTCTTTGACAATTCAATCTACAAGCAGTAACAGGGCACAGCGATGGGCACCTGCTTCGCCCCAGCTATGCGAATGTATTCATGGGCTGGTGGGAGGAGCAGGTGGCCGCCCAGCTGGAGGAGTTTGATAACTGTGTGGTCCTGTGGCTGCGTTTTATCGATGACATATTTTGTATTTGGAAGGGGGATGAAGAATCTGCCAAGAGTTTTGTGTGTAAACTTAATGCTAATTCCTGTAATTTACTCTTTATGGAGCACATCAGTAGAGCAAATATTGGGTTTTTGGATGTGTTAGTAAGTATAGAGGAAGGGAAGCTCCAGACTAAGCTATACAGAAAGTTAATAGCAGGTAATAGTCTGTTGAATGCAAGAAGTGCACATCCGTCTAACCTGATATATAGTATCCCCTATGGGGAACTATTACGGGCTAAGCGTAATTGTAGCACGGAAGCAGCATTCTCTTCTGAAAAGGCAATCATGTGCAAATTTTTGCAGAACGTGGATATAGCCAGAAGATTATTGAACTGGCTAGCAAACTAGTAGAGATGGTGACAAGGAATGAGTTATTACATCCAGTAACACAAGAGGAAAATTCTGAACATATCAGGTTCATAACATTCTCATCCCAAGAACATGAATCACGGAAGAATTTAAATAAACATAGGCATGTCCTTAGGATTGATGAGAATTTGTCTAAACATTTGAACAGTAACCCTCAGATTACTTTTGAAAAAGTAGATCTTTACGGGATGAATTGAGTATCAACCTTGTTACAAGAGATGAAATATCTAGAACTTTGGGACATCCAGGTTTCCTAGTGCAGTTGTACATATCTTCCAGAAGAACTGGCATATTTTACAGACGGATAATATTCTAAAATACCATCTTCCGTCTCGCCCATTAATTACTTATAAACACTGCCAATCAATTAGTAACCATCTAATACATAGTCACTTTGATCCCATGATGAAGACAAGGAATAAAATTTATATTTTGGGATTTTATCCTTGTCTACGGTGTAAAGCCTGCAAAAACAGTAAGAAAACAACCACCTACAGGGGGAGGCCAGGGGACCCTAGGCCCACCCGAACAATTAAAAAGTTCCTTAACGGCAACTCAGATTTTGCAGTATATTGCTTAGAATGTCCCTGTCTAAAACGTTACATTGGGAGTACTATACACCTGGTAAAAAAGCGCATCGGCGAGTAATGACAAATAAAGATGCCACCTATGCAGTTGCGCACCATTTCCTACAAAATATCATCAGAATAATCGAGACCTCCTCAAATATTATTGCATTGATCAGGCAGAAAGAGGAGAGAGAGGATGCGATAGGACTAAAAAACTAAGGGTGTTAGAGTCCAGATATATCATAGATCTACAAACGAAAGCACTGATTGGGCTGTACAATGATGAAGAGTTGTGGGTTCATTTGGACTAACAGGGAATACGAACTTATGAAGGGAACAGAAAACTCATAGGTGGGATGTATCCTAAAATACTGTGTCAAAAAAATGTTTTAAAATGATATATAATGTATATAAACTTATCGATCGCTGACTAAGGATGATTGAAATTAATTGCCCATTAGAGCTGAATAAGAACATAGCCATTATCAAATTAAATCGCTCAAGTTGCTGCTTACACCCATTCAGGGCTTAATTTAAATATAAATGGAATTAATTATGAAAAGAATTAGATCTTCTGAAATTATTGTTTTTACCCCTTTTTTTCAGTGGCATGTGTATGTTAATGAAAATGTAATGGATATTTACTGAAGGGTAAATAACTATTTATATGTATTCCATTGTATATGATTTTAATTTTCTTTCATTTCACTTATTGCATATTTAAAAACGTGGCAGTATGAGAATCAGGAGATGTAAAACATGTTATAAGATAGCCGCCATTTTTTGGCATAGCAGCGCAAGGATTAGTCCATCATCTATGTTAGTCATTAATAATGTGACATGCTGTGGACTTGAAATACTGCTAGTTGAACACAGGGTAACTGACATCGAAAAAGTCGTCAGGCGAAACGCGTCTGTTAGTAAGCGGGGGATCTGCACCAATAAAGTATTCTATACTTGGGAATTGTTCCCATGAGTGCTTTCCATTGGGTGCTAAGGAAGAAAATGTACCTTGTTGCAGCATGGAATGGCGGCTCATCACCACAGGAGTGAGCACCCAGGAAATACAGGAGCGGCGGCGGTGGTTTCCGGTGTTTAAAATATATATATATATATATATATATATATATATATATATATATATATATATATATATAAGACGAAGGAGGTCGGGTCAGAGGACCCACTGAAATCGATTTCTGCAGCGGTGAGTGTCTTATCAGGAACTGCATAGGAGGGGAGGTGTGGCACTGTAAACAAACAGCTGGAGGTCTGATTCACAAGACCCAGCGACAATCTATAGCCGAAATATGTCAGCGGATGAGGTCCGGGAGCGGGAGGTGGCTGCCGATGAACTGTTTAAAAACTTACCAAATATTCCCACAACGGGAGCAAGCGCGCAGAAAAATACCGACAATGGCGGAAACAATCCCAACACCAGGGAGCTTCTGAAAAAACTGGAGAAGTGTAAAAGGGCTGAAGTCACGAAGTGGTGGGAAAAAAAGTCCTTAATTAAATATGAGGAAGTAGGGCGGGTGCCGAGAGGACTGAGGATTCTTTTAGCACCCAGTTTTGAAAACCCAAATCCCGCCATGCTAAAAGAATGGGGGCAAAGTAACTTGGATGCCTCTATGAATCTTGTTCGAATTTTAATTAAATATGCTGAGTCAGATCGACTGGAGCTCGTGAAGGAAATTGAAAAAATCAATGAGGAGTTAAATCTATTAGAGCCCAATGAGTTTATAGCTAAAACAAGACAAGAGATCCAAGGACGCCTCAAAAAACAGGAGGATAAAATTAAAACACGCAAAGTTTATAAATTTGCACGTGACCTAGCTGACTACGAAAAAGGCAGGATTTATACATTTGCCCGGAAATTTGCCAATGCTAAAAAGTTAATAACAAATGCAGTTTCAACAAAAGACACTAACATTATCCGACCACAAGATGCAGGCACATCTAAAGACTCGCTATCAGTATCTGATGTAGCCACCCTAAGCAGTGTCATCGGCTCAGAAGACAGCGATAGCAACGTAACTGATGCTGAAGAAAGAAGACTGAGTCTGGGGGAGGAGGTGGATTTTTTAGTGACAGACCGGCGCAATACATTAAGACCGCGGAAGCAAGATCAATCCACAGGAAAAAATGGAATATCCAAAGAAGAGAGCGGCGCAAAAAACAAAAAGCAAAATCAAAAAGAAATTACTGGCGCAAATAGAATACCAGGATGATAAAACTATTGTCAATTTATCAACAATAGTACTAACACCAGCAGAGAAAAAAGTGCTTAACCTGGGGCTTTCATACTGTCCACCCAATGAATTTGATTATGTACAAACCAGGATAGACATATTCAGTTATATCCGCAAATTAAAACTAAGAAAGTTTTTCACTATAAAAAATGGCTTGAAGGAACAACAACAAGGTGTACAAATCAACCCTAGCAAAAGATTAGGGCTGCAAGTCACAGATATTCCATTACTACGAGTCACACATGAACTTAAAGAAGGAGCAGCATCGCAAACGGATGATGAGACACTGCAAATGTCTGCACAGCAACAGCTGCTTAGCATGGACATTACACAACAAGGGTCTGGGAGCAGCCCCTTTAAACCTAAGTCAACATTCATACCGGTAATGCCAAAAGACGCAATAGATATTTTTCATGAAACAGTGATGGAAGAAATCAAAAAACTAAATCTCCAGGTGAACAACAAAAGGCGTAAAAAGAACTATAATGAGTTGAAATACCGTGAATTAACGGACAAACTGAGTAAAAATCATGAAGTGGTTATTACCAAAAGTGACAAAGGAGGCAACATCATCATATGGCCCAAGATTCAATACATTGAGGAAGCAAAAAGACAATTACAGGATGAAACATGTTATGTAAAAACGAACTGGAAAGAGTACAATAAGGCTAAAGATTCCCTAGAAAAAAAGCTACACCAGTTCAGAAGAGAAGGGATGATTTCACTGGAGGAATACAAATATTTGAGAGTAGAATATCCGGTTATTCCAATAATCTACTTAATTCCTAAAATACATAAAAACATCGTACCCATTCCTGGACGTCCGATAATATCAGCAATCAATAGCATGGGCGAACATCTATCTCAATATATAGATTTCTTCTTACTGGAACTAGTCTAGGATCTACCCACTTATGTGAGAGACACTGGGGATTTTTTAAACAAAATAAAAAATACAAAGTGGGAAAAAGATATGATCCTTATGACTCTTGATATTGAATCCCTTTATACATGCATAGAACATGACATCGGACTTCAAGTTATCAAGCACTTCCTGGATTTAAGACCTATTGAGTGTTACAAACAGAATACCATGCTATTAGAATGTATATGTTGGTGTCTTAACAATAACTTCTTTCTATTTGGCACGGATGTGTACGGACAATTGCGCGGCGTTGCCATGGGATCCTGCTTCTCTCCCAGCTATGCATGTTTGATGGTAGGTTGGTGGGAGGAGCAGGTTCTCAGGGGCACCCACGCAGAAGCATGCAATCAGCATGTCAAGTATTGGTTCAGATATATTGATGATGTTTTTGTGGTTTGGCAGGGAAATGTGGATAGTGCACAAATGTTCATCAATGCTATTAATGATAATGTGGTTAATCTAAAATTCACATCCAATATAGACATAGAAAGGATCAGATTGTCACAACATTGCATAGAAAAACAACAGCAGGCAACTCCACACTCCATGCCTCAAGTAATCTCCCAAGATATCTAGTGAGGAGTATTCCCTTTGGAGAACTACTCAGAATTAAAAGAATCTGTAGCCAAGAACAAGACCTAGAGAGATGTACAAAAGAGGCCATTAAGAGATTTAAAGAAAGAGGTTACAGTGATGGTGTCCTGCAAGAAGCACAGGCTAAAGTCAAATTGAGAAGCAGAGAAGGGCTCCTAGAACCAGCAACTGACAATATTCAGGCGACAGAAGAGGAAGATTCTGCACCCAGGCTGATTATTACTTATAATCAGCAAGAGAGAAAAATAAAATCTATCTTAAAACGCAATTGGCTCTTAATCCTCATGGATGCGGTACTGGCACCATACATGCCGGACAATCCCACTATTACGTTCAGGAAAGGCAACTCTATGAGGACCCAGTTAGTCAAGAATAGCCCAGAGGTTTATCAAAATAAAATGTGGTTACAGCCGAGACAAGGTTTTTTCAAATGTTCGAGCTGTATAGCATGTAAGTTTGGGATAAATACGACCAGCTACATTACTCCGTTTAATGCCCAACCCAAAATGATCAGAGGCAACTACAATTGCAAAACTGAATTTGCTGTTTATGTCCTGACGTGCACCTGTGGGCTAAGATATGTGGGAAGTACGAAGCTGCAGGATCTTACAGCATATCCGAGCAATTGTAAACAACGATAATACTTATCCAGTTGCCAGGCATTTTAAACAAATCCACAACAATGACCTCAAGTGCCTCAGCTATTTTGTTCCTAGCTCAGTACCAAAATTACGTAGAGGGGGAAACAGAGAACGTTCCTTGCGCCAATTGGAATCACTTTTAATTGTGGAGCTAGATAGCAATCCGAAGATTTGCACAATTTTCTGTAATTCTTTAGGTTGGTCCTAAAAAGAGAGAAAAACATGATAACTAATAAGGGGCCCAATACATGTCTTCCAAATAAATCAACTCCATCTGGGTTTCCGCCATTTACAGTCAGCTACTCACGGTATACTACGTGGTATGAAAAATAAGAACTCAATACTGCAATCGTAATGCACAATGCACAGGCTTCTTCAGTGATGATAACATTTACAAAGAATTAAGTGAGTTTTTAAGATTCAATTGCATATTTTAAATCTTATACTAACATCACAGTTTATTGTCAGCTGCTATCCCCCTAATTTTTATATTCATTTATTTTAATTTCAATTACATTTATTTAAGCACCAGAACTTTTTTGGAGAGTGGTAGTATTTAGCACATAGCACTTTAAGAAAATACACAATTAAAATATTTGATAGTCGGTGAGGTTTGAGTTGATTAGTCCACGGTATTTTGCTGACAATAGGCATACAAACCAGGTCATAAATATATACATGTATGTTTACAGGTATAAATATATTTCAGGTCCAACATTTACGCAGACAGAAGAGATATGCTCTACAAAATAGATTTATAAATTTCAACCTGGACCAGGGTATTTATGCCTATAACTTTTACTTAGTTCAAATTATCACCAGCAAATGAAATAATGGAATGTTTGGAGCATTTGCACAAAGCTATTGTTTACACTCTTTCAAGCATTTATGCAGTAAAGGTTTTTACACTTTTTAATATGTGTTTTTACCATTGAAAGTGTGTTTATATATGTTTATATATATTTATTTAAGGTCTTAACACAAATAAGATGTATAAGCGATTTTATTGGTATTTATACTTTTTTAGCTAAAACCAATGCTTTGAATTACCTAATTGGGCGTAATCTAAATAAAAGAAGGACACAAACTGGTGGTTTGTTTGCCATTAATCATTGCATCAAGGCTGCCCATGAGGAAGGGCGGTTTGGCCTGAAACGCGTCGGCAGCATGATGAAAGGGGCTCTGTTCTGGTGAGAAGTGAGCGATCCCCTGTGTGTGCCTCCACCCTTTGGGGAACTTTGTTGTATATCGTAGTGACTGCCCCGGTCACGGATGGCACCGCCGCATAAGCATTGCGGCTCGGCTGCTGCCAGAGGATTCGAGCGGCAGCGGGACAGGAGATGTGTGTGATTGTATTTGCATCTACTCAGACATCCCCAAAATCTGATTGAATTTGAATGGCTTTAATGGCGGCACCCCATTTGGGAATGATTTTATAAAGACTACCAGTACCAGAATGCTTTGAATTACCTAATTGGGCGTAATCGAAATAAAAGAAGGACACAAACTGGTGGTTTGTTTGCCATTAATCATTGCATCAAAGGCTGCCCATGAGGAAGGGCGGTTTGGCCTTAAACGCGTCTGCAGCATGATGGAAGGGGCTCTGTTCTGGTGAGAAGCAAGCGATCCCCTGTGTGTGCCTCCACCCTTTGGGGAACTTTGTTGTATATCGTAGTGACTGCCCCGGTCACGGATGGCACCGCCGCATAAGCATTGCGGCTCGGCTGCTGCCAGAGGATTCGAGCGGCAGCGGGACAGGAGATGTGTGTGATTGTATTTGCATCTACTCAGACATCCCCAAAATCTGATTGAATTTGAATGGCTTTAATGGCGGCATCCCATTTGGGAATGATTTTATTAAGACTACCAGTGCAAGAATGCTTTGAATTACCTAATTGGGCGTAATCGAAATAAAAGAAGGACACAAACTGGTGGTTTGTTTGCCATTAATCATTGCATCAAAGGCTGCCCATGAGGAAGGGCGGTTTGGCCTGAAACGCGTCGGCAGCATGATGGAAGGGGCTCTGTTCTGGTGAGAAGCGAGCCATCCCCTGTGTGTCCCTCCACCCTTTGGGGAACTTTGTTGTATATCGTAGTGACTGCCCCGGTCACGGATGGCACCGCCGCATAAGCATTGCGGCTCGGCTGCTGCCAGAGGATTCGAGCGGCAGCAGGACAGGAGATGTGTGTGATTGTATTTGCATCTACTCAGACATCCCCAAAATCTGATTGAATTTGAATGGCTTTAATGACGGTACCCCATTTGGGAATGATTTTATAAAGACTACCAGTACCAGAATGCTTTGAATTACCTAATTGGGCGTAATCGAAATAAAAGAAGGACACAAACTGGTGGTTTGTTTGCCATTAATCATTGCATCAAAGGCTGCCTGTTGGACAGGCCACATGAAGGGCTTGCTCCCTCCCCGCATGACAGGGCCCCAGCCCCGGCCCTCCAGGTGTTACCCACAGAAACAACCCGCACCCCGTCTCCAGACGGAACTCCTGCCCCCGGACATCTCTGTATCATGGGGCCGAACCACTACCGGCTCCCTCGGCCGGATCGGCCGCCATCTTGGACACTGCACCACGAGGCCGCGTGGCCTCAGCTCGACCCTAACCCTGGGCCTGGCCAGGCCCGACATCCCGGCACCACCATCCACCCAGGAGGTGAACGGACCACTTGGCAGGTCGATGGGAGAAAGAAGTGTCGATGGCTCTCCCCCGCCAGGTGCCGATCGCCCTCCAGCTCCCCCGGGTGCTGGCTCCACCCCCCTGCTGGGTGTCTGGACTCCCTCATCCCGGACCTCCCGACCTCCAAGTGCGAGGGTCCGGACATCAAAGGGCGCCAGACCTATAACTAGGACAGCTCCAGAGCAGGAAGGCAGTTGTATCCTGGAGTCGAGAGACACCGAGAAGAACTCATCCTTGACGGACTACCGGCGCTGCCGTAGCCCTGCCTTGTGAACTATCGTCCTGCCTGCTGGCGCTGCCGCGGCCTTCTACATCCTCCATCCTCGTCGGGACCTGCTGGCGCTGCCGCGGACCGTTGCAACCACCACCTTTGTCGGGACCTGCTGGCGCTGCCGCGGACCGTTGTAACCACCACCTTCATCGGGACCTGCTGGCGCCGCCGCGGACCGTGTAACAACCACCTTCATCGGGACCTGCTGGCGCTGCCGCGGACCGTGTAACAACCACCTTCATCGGGACCTGCTGGCGCTGCCGCGGACCGTGTAACGACCACCCTCACCGGGACCTGCTGGCTCTGCCGCGGCCCGTCCAGCTAGAACACCGAGCTCGAGGATTGTGAGCTATCCATCATCGCATCTACCAGATTGGTAACCAGACTGTCCCGCTACCCCCTTTCCCAACCAAGAGACTAGAATCGAGGGGACCCCTGAGTCCAGACCTCCTTGTACCATTCTATCATACCTAAGAGATCGCTTATAAAGAACGTTAAACCTTATCCTTGTGTGGTGTACATCTGTGGGGGGGAAGTTACTCGTCTGTACGATCGCTGGAGACGGCTCTCCCCGGAGACCTCTCCCCTTGTCCTCGGCCGACCCTCCCGGTCCGTCTAACATTGGTGGCCAGCGGCGCGATCCGAATCAACGCGTAATCGTACAGAGATTAGCTCACCCCACGACAAAACCACAATGTCAACCAAAGAGAGCGGATCCACCGAGAAATTCCAGATGGAGAAATTGGAAGAGTACAGCCATCGTGAATTGAAACAATTCTGCATGGAACTAGGCATTGCTACCACCGGCCTGAGTACTAAAGACGATTTCAAGCACGCCATTGAGTCGTGGGCAGAAACCGGGGCCGCCAGATCCCCGGACCAAACCATTGCAGCATCAGAGAGGAACGCCACGGCTCCCGAGGAGCGAAGAACGGGTTTCTCGCAGGAAGAGATCCAAGAGAGAGAAAAAAACAGACTACATGAGTTAGAAATGGCACGGCTCAAAATGGACGGTGAACTAAAATTAGCCGTGCAAAAACTGAACCTAGAACATCTGCGGCTCCGAGAGGAACGGGAAGAAAAACAGAGGCAGAGAGAGCTCGAAGAAAAGAGATTAGCATACGAACACGAGCGCAAACTGGCAGAAATAGACCTACGGAAGCAGAACAAAGAACCGGAGGTGCCCGAGCGACCGCGCACCCCGGGAGCGACAGAAAAGAAAGTCCACATCCCCAAGGATGTCGTTCGAGAGAATGTCCGAGAGGATGACATACAACAGTGGTTCAAGGCCTACGAGATCGCCATGACCTCCCACCGGATCGATCGAAGTGACTGGGGAGCCGGTCTATGGGGGAGGTTCGTCAACGAAGGCCGCGATGCCCTGCTACAGCTCCCAGACCATCAGATGTCATCCTATGACCACATGAAGGCTGCCCTCCTCACCCGATATGGGCTCACACCCAGACTGCACCCGGATCCCGGGTACAACTTGGGTGGAATATGTCAACTATTTCAGCCGAGCCTTCGAGGGTTGGATCAAGGGAAGCCACGTAACGACCTACGAGCAACTTTTTAATCTCATGGTGTGGGAGCACCTCTCTAACAACTGCTTCGTCGAGCTCAGGCAGCACCTCCTCGACAGTAAATTGACTGACCCACGGCAACTCCCTGCCGAAGCTGACCGGTGGGAAAGCACCCGAGTGGGCCGGAGAGGGCCACACGAACAGAACCGGAACAACCAAGGTCAGCACCGTCCCCGAGGAGGTGGAGGAGGCCAGGGACGAGGAAGAGACACCGTCCCGGCCGCTCCCGCTGCCAGCACCCCGCCCCCAGCCAGCCGGGGCAACCCCCAGATGCGCCCGGGGTTCCGAGCCAACGTCACGTGTCACCGATGCCAGCGAGTCGGCCACTACGCCAATGACCCGAACTGTCCACAGAACCAAACTCCGAGACCCCGCCAGGTAGCTGCCGCCGCCCTGGGGGGAGAACAAATCTCCGAAGAACAGGAAGAATACGAGCAGGCACAACAAGAGTGGGAACCGGCCGCCATGGTTCTAGCGTGCCTAGGGGGAGGAGACATGGTCCCGCGGGCTCCCCTACCCGCCAACACCAAAAAATATAGCCAGTGGGTGAACATCAATGGGCGCCGGGCCGAAGCACTACGTGACACGGGGGCCAGTGGGACGGCCGTCCGCTGTCACCTGGTAAAACCAGAGCAGATCCTGCCGAACATTCTCTGCCCCGTCCGTTCAGCCGACAATTCAGAGAGTCTATGTCGGATGGCCTGCGTCCCGTTCGAATGGGGAGGAGTCTCCGGCATGTTGAAGGTGACGGTCCGGGATGATGCCCCCGTGGACTGTCTCCTGGGGAATGATCTTGAGAGTTCCCCGTGGGCCGCCGTAGAAAGAAGGGAACACCTGGGGATGTTGGGCCTCCCGGACTGGGCGTGCGTAACCACCCGGTCCATGGCCGCCCGTGCCATCCCCCGACCAGAAGAACCAGAATGGCCTGCACCTCCTCCCCCGATCGCTCCAGTAGAGGACACAGACTATACCGACCCCCCAGAGCAAACCCCCGAAGGGGTCGCTCAGCCCCAGGACCTTCCCGACCTGGCTCAGTGGCGTCAAGAAGGGGGGCCCACCCAGGAACAGTTCCGTCAAGAACAGAAGACCTGTCCCTCCCTCGAGGGACTCCGCCAGCAAGCCCTCGCCCAAAGCGCAGGGGACACCACCGGAGCCCATTGGATCTATTGGGACAACAACCTATGGTACAGCGAACAGAGAATCGCGGAGTTAGGGGCCAGTCGAGTGCTGGTGGTGCCCCTCCGTTTTAGAGACTTCCTGTTAAATTTGGCCCACGATGTCCCTCTGGCTGGACACCTGGGCCAGGACAAAACCTACAGTCGCCTGGTGACCCACTTTTTCTGGCCAAAGATGAGAAACGACGTCCTCAACCACTGCCGGTCCTGCCCCACGTGCCAGGCCAGCGGGAAGAGCGGCCGCAAACTCAAAGCACCTCTGCAACCCTTCCCAGTTGTCACCACCCCGTTCGAGAGGGTGGGAATAGACATTGTGGGGCCCCTGGACCCCCGTACAGCACAAGGACATCGGTTCATCCTGGTACTGGTGGACCACGCCACCCGCTACCCCGAGGCTGTGCCCCTGCGAACTGTAACAGCCCCGGTGGTCGGCCGGGCCTTAATGGGGATCTTCTCCCGGGTGGGCTTCCCCCGAGAAGTCATCAGCGACAGAGGCACAAACTTTATTTCGAAGTATATGAAGTCCCTCTGGCAACAGTGCGGGGTCACCTACCGATTCACGACCCCCTATCACCCTCAAGGAAACGGACTAGTCGAGCGATTCAACCGCACGCTCAAGGGAATGATTGGGGGATTGGAAGAGCCCCTCCGTCGCCAGTGGGATGTACTACTTCCGTGCCTCCTCTTCGCCTATCGAGAAGTTCCCCAGAAGTCCCTCGGCTTTAGCCCTTTCGAACTCTTGTACGGGCACCCTGTGCGAGGGCCCCTCAGCCTAGTCAAAGAAGGTTGGGAGATGGCCCCCCTAAAGACCCCTCCAGACGTCTTCAAGTACCTCCTGACCCTACGCAATCAGACCAGGCGATTCCGAGAAATGGCAAAAGCGAATCTTGAGGCCAGTCAGGAGGACATGAAAAAATGGTACGACCAAAATGCCTCCTCCATCGAATTCGAACCTGGCCAACAAGTGTGGGTGATGTCCCCCACCGAACCATGTGCCTTGCAGGACAAGTGGACGGGGCCCTTCAAAGTGGTCGAACGCAAGAGCCCCGTCACCTATCTCATCGATATGGAATCTCCCCGGAACCCCCTCCGGGTCCTCCACACCAACAGACTCAAACCCCACTTTGTGCGCTCAGAGCTCAGCCTCCTGATGGCTACAGACAGTGGAGCGGAAGAAGACTCCGAGCCTCTCCCTGATCTCCTGAAGACTCGGGAGAAAGATGGTTCCGTGGAAGGGGTCCGGCTCTCCGATACCCTCACCCCGGAACAGCGCCAAGGCTGCCGGGACCTCCTGCTGCAGTTTGCTGCCTTGTTTTCCCTCACCCCAGGGGTCACCCCCTGGTGCTTGCACGACGTGGACACTGGGGACAGTCCCCCTATCAGACACCAGGCATACCGCGTACCAGATCGGGTGCGGGCCTGCATCCAAGAGGAAGTATCCAAGATGCTCACGCTCGGGGTCATCGAGCCCTCGGACAGCCCCTGGGCCAGCCCGGTTGTGCTGGTACCCAAAGCTGCTACCCCCGGCACTACTCCTGAGCTCCGATTCTGCGTCGACTATCGGGGCTTGAATGCTGTCACCAGAACCGACGCTCATCCCATCCCCCGAGCGGATGAATTGATCGACCGCATGGGGGCTGCCCGCTACCTCAGCATCTTCGACCTAACAGCGGGCTACTGGCAGATCGGCCTCACACCCCGGGCCCAAGAACGGTCCGCCTTTTCTACCCCCGATGGCCACTACCACTTCAAAGTCATGCCCTTCGGCATGAAGAATGCCCCAGCTACTTTTCAGCGACTAGTGAACCAGGTCTTGGCGGGGCTCGAGGAGTTCAGCGCCGCCTACCTGGACGATATCGCTGTGTACAGCCGCCACTGGTCCGACCACCTCCACCACCTCCGAGAGGTCCTGCAGGCCCTCCAGAGGGCCGGCCTCACAATCAAGGCCGGCAAGTGCCAAATTGGTCAGGGATCCGTGACCTACCTCGGACACCAGGTGGGAAGCGGTCTAGTGGCCCCTCTGCAACTCAAAATCGCTGCCATCCAGTCCTGGCAGCCCCCAGTCACGCAGACCGAGGTCCGAGCCTTCTTGGGGCTCACCGGCTACTACCGGCGGTTCGTGAGGGACTATGGCAGCATTGTGGGGCCCCTCACGGGACTCACATCCAAAAACCACCCGAAGAAGATCAACTGGACCCCAGACTGTCAAGCGGCCTTCGAGAAGCTGAAAGCCGCCATGTGCACTGCCCCTGTGCTCCAGGCCCCCGACTACAGTCGGGAATTCATTGTGCAAACAGATGCCTCCGACCATGGCATCGGGCGGTCCTCTCCCAGCTGAACTCCGAGGGACTTGACCAAACGGTGGCCTTCATCAGCAGACGCCTCCTGGCCCGAGAACGGCGCTGGAGCACGATCGAGAGGGAGGCCTTCGCAGTGGTGTGGGCCCTCAAAAAGCTCCGGCCCTATCTCTTCGGTACCCACTTCCGGGTGCAAACAGATCATCGACCCCTGCAATGGCTAATGCAGATGCGGGGGGAAAACCCCAAACTATTGCGCTGGTCCATCTCCCTGCAGGGGATGGACTTCACTGTGGAACATCGACCGGGCCAAGACCACGCCAACGCAGATGGCCTGTCACGCTTTTTCCGCCTCGACGAGGAGAGTCCCCAAGAGGATGGGTGACTCTCCCCGCCTTCAGCTGGGGGGGACGCATGTTGGACAGGCCACATGAAGGGCTTGCTCCCTCCCCGCATGACAGGGCCCCAGCCCCGGCCCTCCAGGTGTTACCCACAGAAACAACCCGCACCCTGTCTCCAGACGGAACTCCTGCCCCCGGACATCTCTGTATCATGGGGCTGAACCACTACCGGCTCCCTCGGCCGGATCGGCCGCCATCTTGGACACTGCACCATGAGGCCACGTGGCCTCAGCTCGACCCTAACCCTGGGCCTGGCCAGGCCCGACATCCCGGCACCACCATCCACCCAGGAGGTGAACGGACCACTTGGCAGGTTGATGGGAGAAAGAAGTGTCTGGACTCCCTCATCCTGGACCTCCCGACCTCCAAGTGCGAGGGTCCGGACATCAAAGGGCGCCAGACCTATAACTAGGACAGCTCCAGAGCAGGAAGGCAGTTGTATCCTGGAGTCGAGAGACACCGAGAAGAACTCATCCTTGACGGACTACCGGCGCTGCCGTAGCCCTGCCTTGTGAACTATCGTCCTGCCTGCTGGCGCTGCCGCGGCCTTCTACATCCTCCATCCTCGTCGGGACCTGCTGGCGCTGCCGCGGACCGTTGCAACCACCACCTTTGTCGGGACCTGCTGGCGCTGCCGCGGACCGTTGTAACCACCACCTTCATCGGGACCTGCTGGCGCTGCCGCGGACCGTGTAACAACCACCTTCATCGGGACCTGCTGGCGCTGCCGCGGACCGTGTAACAACCACTTTCATCGGGACCTGCTGGCGCTGCCGCGGACCGTGTAACGACCACCCTCACCGGGACCTGCTGGCGCTGCCACGGCCCGTCTAGCTAGAACACCGAGCTCGAGGATTGTGAGCTATCCATCATCGCATCTACCAGATTGGTAACCAGACTGTCCCGCTACCCCCTTTCCCAACCAAGAGACTAGAATCGAGGGGACCCCTGAGTCCAGACCTCCTTGTACCATTCTATCGTACCTAAGAGATCGCTTATAAAGAACGTTAAACCTTATCCTTGTGTGCTGTACATCTGTGGGGGGGAAGTTACTCGTCTGTACGATCGCTGGAGACGGCTCTCCCCGGAGACCTCTCCCCTTGTCCTCGGCCGACCCTCCCGGTCCGTCTAACACTGCCCATGAGGAAGGGCGGTTTGGCCTGAAACGCGTCGGCAGCATGATGGAAGGGGCTCTGTTCTGGTGAGAAGCGAGCGATCCCCTGTGTGTGCCTCCACCATTTGGGGAACTTTGTTGTATATCGTAGTGACTGCCCCGGTCACGGATGGCACCGCCGCATAAGCATTGTAGCTCGGCTGCTGCCAGAGGATTCGAGCAGCAGCGGGACAGGAGATGTGTGTGATTGTATTTGCATCTACTCAGACATCCCCAAAATCTGATTGAATTTGAATGGCTTTAATGGCGGCACCCCATTTGGGAATGATTTTATAAAGACTACCAGTACCAGAATGCTTTAATTACCTAATTGGGCATAATCGAAATAAAAGAAGGACACAAACTGGTGGTTTGTTTGCCATCAATCATTGCATCAAAGGCTGCCCATGAGGAAGGGCGGTTTGGCCTGAAACGCGTCGGCAGCATGATGGAAGGGGCTCTCTTCTGGTGAGAAGCGAGCGATCCCCTGTGTGTGCCTCCACCCTTTGGGGAACTTTGTTGTATATCGTAGTGACTGCCCCGGTCACGGATGGCACCGCCGCATAAGCATTGCAGCTCGGCTGCTGCCAGAGGATTCGAGCGGCAGCGGGACAGGAGATGTGTGTGATTGTATTTGCATCTACTCAGACATCCCCAAAATCTGATTAAATTTGAATGGCTTTAATGACGGCACCCCATTTGGGAATGATTTTATAAAGACTAGCAGTACCAGAATGCTTTGAATTACCTAATTGGGCGTAATCGAAATAAAAGAAGGACACAAACTGGTGGTTTGTTTGCCATTAATCATTGCATCAAAGGCTGCCCATGAGGAAGGGTGGTTTGGCCTGAAACGCGTCGGCAGCATGATGGAAGGGGCTCTGTTCTGGTGAGAAGCGAGCGATCCCCTGTGTGTGCCTCCACCCTTTGGGGAACTTTGTTGTATATATATATAACAAAGCTCCAAGGTTCCCACCTGTGGTGACGCACTCTGACATCCACTGCAGCAACCTTCATGAGGTAAAAGCCGGATCGGCGAGCGGATCCAGTTTACAGCATGCCTGTCGATTCACACCTGACGCGTTTTGTGCTCATTGCACTCTTCAGAGGCGCGACAGTCATTTTGGCATAGAGGCCACATCTCCCACTTTGAAATATGAGCCCTCCAATGGGCGACTCGAATGAGTCTGAGTTGGTTTGTGGGTCTAATTTTCAGGTTAGGAGCGGACCTGATCGCCCCGCGAGCTTTGAAAATTTCGCCAAGATTCGTCAACCGGCGCCAAAGTTATTGGAAATAGAATGTTGCGGATTTCCTATGGAAAATAGGTCCTAACTATGACTACCTACTGCTGTACATATATATTATATATATATATATATATATATATATATATATATATATATATATATATATATAGTTAGATAGATATCAAAACAATACCCTTTCAGGCATAGAGTGATGCAGTAATTATGCAAAAAAGAAGCAGAAAACTCTGGGTAGTTCTCGAGTTTAGGTGGAAAGCAGCTCCTGTATAGAGCACTCTCAACACCAGCAACACTCTAGATCTGCTCACCTTGCTTTTCTATCAAAGTCTTTAAGCATAGGATTAGCACAGTGTGATCCAATATATGTATATTACCTACTGGTGGTCAGTACTAACTATAACTTACTATAACTACCTACTTAATATGGAATAAGTTTCCATATTAAAAAGCGTTCATTGTTTTGAGAATAATTAAGCTTGACGAACCTTCACTAAATTTCCCAAAAACATCCCCTTTTTGTTGGTTCAGCTGCTATGTTGAAAGTCTTGGGGTGATCCATCATGCCGAAAAAAAGGAGGTCCCAAAATACATTATCTCCATGTTATGTCTTTGGGGATTTTTCATTTTTTGAACACGACTACAGGGCAAACCGCGTAACAGAATTATACCAAATTCAGAAAAAGTTAGATATCAGCTCACTTTTTAGGTCTCGCAGACCTGCGTTGCAGCAAATGCGCTCTGCGAGGCTTCTTGTGATCGATTCAGTTTCAGAAGCGGAGTGTAGGCTCCGCCCCTTTTTCAATTGGCTTGCGTCATCCTCCATGCTAAACACTGGCTTCACATTGTAAGTGAGGCTTTTTAGTCCCTCCTGGTTACCACCCTGTCCAGTTTTAGCCCCGGCCACCTGGACTGGATGCTTAACTGGCGGCGTGACACTCTCTCCTTCATTAGTCGGTGTAGGCACTTTGTTTTTTCATTAAGGAGAAAGCCTTTCCGCAATGGCAACAGCTTGTTTATTTTTGTTAACAAAGACGGTGCTCAAGTGACTTGCTTCAAGTACAGTGTTCCTTATTTTATTCGTCATGTGCATCACGCTGTCACATACATACATTCCAGGCAGCCAGCATGGAAGCGAGCACGGTGAAGGACTGGTCGACAGAGGGAGCGGCAAGCGATGTTGTGACCGAAAGTCGCCCTGGAGCACAGAAGGGCACTCAATTTGCATGAAACCACGCATTTCCAGCTTCTCGGGTACTGCAGGTTCGTGGACTTGACTTGAGGACAGTATCTTTAGTGGGTTGTGCTGCTGATTACAAATGGCCACGATTCTTCCACCCCGGGCGGATTCGGAATGTGATGATAACGCGAGTAGGGGCAAACTGTGACAATTTAGTTATTAGGTACAAGTAAAACTCGCCCGCTACTGCCACATAAACAGGAGAAAGATGTGTGTTATATGTGTGTTTTATTTTGTCTGACTACGCCCTCTTGTTTCCTCATGTTGGGAACCAGGGACTTGAAGGGAGGGTTGGATTACGTAAAACACAACTGACAGAGATGATGTTTAAGGACCTGTTGGGAAAGCGTAGCTGCATTTCTAAGATTTGAGTTGCAACATCCGGTTTGCCACGGGCTGAGGGGAGGGTGGTCAGCTGTGGTGAATTCTCGCGCTCAAGAAGGAGCCAGTGGTTTGTGGTGGAGAGAGAGGGCAGTGGGAGCGTCAGTCCCTGATAAGGTGTCCTAGGAGCGGCGGCTCCTCTTTACTGGGTGTGTCGTGGACGGTCTGCCACTCTCGCTTCCCCTAAATTCCCTGGGTACTTCTATTGTTGCCAGCACCGGCGGGGCTCTTGACTTCTGGTATTTATTCTGTGTTCTTGCTGCTGCCGCTCATCAGTTTTATAATTGCTGACCTGGTCGATTCTTTTGGTGCTGGCTTTATCTCCTGAGTGCTTGTGCTGTTCTGTGCAATTGCTGCTGATTTTGTGTTTATAGGTTATTTTATTTAGGTGTGTGCATTGGGCTTGCAGGCCTGTTCCGAAGCTCAGGTGCAAATTCTGTAACAGTGGTGCATGTTGTGGACTCGTAGTGTCGGTTCTGGGCTGTTGCTGTTGTGACTTAACTAACGCTCTCTATTGGTTCTCATCTCCTGGTTCCAGTTCAGACATCTCGGCTGGCTTCTTACTTCTAGTTCTGTTTGATGGTAACAGTTCTTGAATCGGAGACAATTGCTAACTGACAGTCCTTATTGTGTGGTTCTAAAGCCGTTCTAGGCTCACAGTATCTGTTTGAAGCATCTGGTTTGTGTTCTAGGCTCTTTATTTGAGGTCTGGGCCCCTGCTGTTGTCTCTGGTCTCCTGGTGACAGTTCTAGACTCCTGGTGTTTTTTCTGATCCCCCCACCCTCCATTGCTGGTTCCGTGGTTTTAAGTTTTTACATTTCTTTGTGCAATTTTATATAGCGGGAACTACACTGGAAGGTATTGTAGCACTTTAGATGAGCACAAGTTTCACAGTGCGAATAAACCCATGGAGAGGAGTTTAAAGAAGGGCCCCTAAACGGTCTCTGAGAGGGGAAGGGCCCAACGCGAGTCCTTCTTCAAATGGCAGCTCTCTCAGGATGTCAAGTCTTGTTGGCACATGCTCAGCCTGACCTACAAAGATACAATGGACAGGAGTAAGCCCGTTTTCCCAGCAGAGACCGGGCAATAGTTTTTAACAAACAACAACGTCTCAGCTGGAGGTCATTTAAAACATAACAAGTACATAGCCAGTGATATAAATCACATAGGGAAGGGGAGGAAAAGGAAGGGAGACCACAAGGAAATGAGAAAAAAGGGGTTTTTATATTGTAGGTAGTTATTACTGCACTACAGTACAATAAAGGTACAAATGACCAAAAACACTCAAGTGAGCACTGGGCGTGCTAGTGAAAGTGAACGGCGCAGTGACACAAGGGTGAAAGGCAGCATGAACGGCGAAAAAGTAATACAATAAAAATGTGGTCAAAGAAATTATTTATATACAGTCTAGTTTTTTCAATGAACAAATTGAATTGACCACAGTAATGCCAAAATTCTTTGCTGGGAGTGGTCGATGGCGTTTCAGCCTGATTGATTTCAGGCCATCATCAGGACAATGGTCATAATTTAAATGAGTGCTGTAAGGGGGAAGGAGAAAGGTAGGATTAGAAATGTCTAAAAGAAAAAGCCCGGAGTAGAAAGTGAAAAGGGGGTTGAAGAAAAAGAATACCTGGGCGTAGTATGGGTACGTTCAAAGAGTCCAATCAAAGTTGAAAAACGCGAGCACAGATCAGCGCGTTGTGTGTGTCCTGTGAATGTGAGGAGAGGAGGGGAGTGAGGGGGGAGGGGAAGAGAGGAGGGGAGGGGGGGAAGGGAAGAAGAAAAGGAACGCGGTTAGTGTGGCTAGATAAGGGGATTAATCAGGTAGCCAGTAAAAAAAATTTTTTAAAAAAAGCAAACTGATGTCTGATAATTACTAAGGGAAATTTTTGCAGTCAGGCATCACCATCAATTTTGGCCTGCAACCGGGAGCAATTGAAGGAGTCCGGGCACCGGGTATGGGAATCAGATCTGTGCACATAGGGAGGGGAGGAGGGAGTCAGGAAGGCTGCAAGGTAGTGGAGAAACGGTATTAAAAAACCGGTATGAAAAATCGTCCGAGGCTGTCAGGTCTTACCTTGATAATTAAACACTGCAGATCGGTCTGTGGGTGACTGGATCGGTAGATAGGAATGAATCCGGGTACGACGAAGGGTCGGGCAAGTAAAGTGTCCGTGCCGTGTACGGCGTGTGTGGTGAAGCAGCGTTAAGTCCTGAGAAGGGGTGTCATGTGATCGGGGCGGGTAGGGAAGAAAGCTAGGCCTGTAACCTGAGAAACCCGGTACAGTGCCCCGGGGGGACAACCAAAGGAAGGAGAAGGGGGTGTAGGACGTAGTGATGTTTGGGGAAAGACACAGAGAGTGAGAGGTTCGAGGCTATAGGTGGCCACATATTAAGGTGTATGTTATTTTCACTTTTGAACAAAAATACATTGGAAAAATTGTGGCAGCAGCTAAATAAAGCGAGAACTAAATAAAAGAACCAATACTTTGTACATTTTAGAGAAAAAGAGGGAAAACGTTCAAAAGACAGATCGATAATATTCTGCGCATAATAAAAACATGACATTAGTTATAAATGACATTAAATAACAGTGTGAAGTTTAAAGATGGGCACAAGTTGTAACAGTTAGTAGCATGTGTATCAAGTGAAACACTGTTGTCCGGTAGTTAAATATACAAGTATTCAGTGAAGGTACGGGATCGAAAGAAGAGAAGAAGAAAAAGGGGGAAAAAACAAGGGGGGGCGCCATATCGACAATACTCTATGCATATTAGAGAAAATACTCTATACATTATAGAGAAAAACGTACAAGAGATAGATCGACAATACTATGCACATGATGAAAAAATGGCATTAGTTATCAATGGCATTGAACAACAGTGTGAAACTTAATGATAGACACAATTTGTAACAATTAGTAGCATGTGTCCCGAGTCAAAACACTGTTCTACGGTAATTAAATATATACAAATATCCATTGAAGGTGCGAGACAAAAAGAGAAAGAGAGAAAAAAGAAGAAAAAAGAAGAAGAGCAAAGAGAGAAAGAAAGAAAAAGGAGAAAAAGGAAAAGAAATAGAGAAAGAGAAAAAGGAGTAGGGGCCAGCAGGCGATCCAAAAGTGGATGGGGCACCCTTTATGAATTATATGGAGACAATGTCAAGGGGAACAGTTGAGGAGATTAGGATGTATTAGTAACTGTGTTCCACTCATCCAAAGTGTTCAATCGATGGTTCACCGAGTCACAGCGTGCGATCCATCGGCATTCACACTTGTTTAGCAGGAGTTGCAGAATACCACCTCGCAGTGAGAGTACTGGGCGGTCAATTACTTGCCAAATCAGATCGGTTTCCGAGTGGTTTTTGTCTTTGTAGTGCGCAACAAGGGGTGCAGTTTCCACATTGCATATTATGCGGCTTTGATGTTGAAAAATCCGTTGTTTTAACATCTGTGTTGTCTGGCCGATGTAGAGGAGGTTGCATGGACATTGGATGGCATAGATAACATTGTTAGTACGACAGTTGGAAAAGGTTTTCAGTTGGTATGTTTGTTCTGGTGTAACAAATTCCTTTGTATTATGCGTGAGGTTACAAGCCGCACAAGATTGGCATTTGTAATGGCCTACAATCGGGGGAAGGCCCCAGAGGGTAGTCACGGATTGGGTATTCTTTTCTTTTATGAGCCATGTGATGGCGTGGACCAATTTATCTGATAAATTAGTACCCCTTTTATATGAAAAAAGGGGGGTTCCTTAAATAGAGTATGAGTACGCAAGATCGGGCAGTTTCTTTTTATCACTTTGCTAATCAAATTACTTGATGGGCTATAGTTAGAAACAAATGGAATGCGCAGATTAGTTCTTTTCACTGAGGGGGAGAGGAGGATCTCCCTGTGGCAATACCATGCCCGTTTAGAGGCACGGGAAACGATGTGTTTGGGATAACCTCTGGAGATCAGTTTTTCAGATAGAATGGCGGCCTCTCTGAAATAGTCTTTGCGCCATTTGCAATTTCTTCGGATGCGAAGGAACTGGCCATAGGGTAGGCCATCTCGTAAGCCTCTTGGGTGATAGCTGGAATACATCAAGAGAGTATTACGTTCTGTGTGTTTTCGATAGAGGCTAGTACCTATGGTACCCTCTTCTGCATGCAATGTGAGGTCAAGGAAGGGAAGGTCATTAGTCCTAACATCATTAGTAAATGTAAGATGGTTCTGGGAGTTATTGAGCCAGGTCATGAATGATACGAGGTGTTCATGTGTACCATGCCAAAGTAGGAGGATGTCGTCTATATAGCGTCGCCAAAGATTAATCTTGTTGAAAAAGGGATTCAGGGGGGTGAGAAAAATAGTGGTTTCCAGGTGATGGACATATAGTATGGCAAAATTTGGAGCAAAACAAGCCCCCATGGCTACACCTTTGATCTGTAGAAAAAAGGTGTCTTTGTATAGAAAGTGGTTGTTAGTGAGTGCAATTCGTAGTAAATCCATGATGAAATCAGAGGGGATGTGAGTGGGTCTGGGACGGGTATCCAAGAGTGATTTTATGACAGTGAGGCCCTCCAAGTGGGGTATGTTGGTGTATAAAGATTCGATGTCTAGACCTACCATGAGGTCATGGTCACTGTCAAAGGAGGTATCCTCAATGATGTTAATTAAGTGTGTGCTATCTTTGACAAAGGTGTCTGTCAAAGGGACAAATCCTTTTAAGTCAATATATTTTCCTTGTGGCTCCAGTATGGAACCACAACCAGACACTATCGGACGTCCCGGAGGGTTGGCGGAGTCTTTATGGATTTTGGGTAGTACGTACATGACTGGTGTTCGAGGGTGTGTGTTATTTAAGAAGAAGTATTCTTTTTTGGAAATGATGTCCAAGTGTAATGCTTGGGTGGTGACTGTTTTTATTTGCTTGCGGATGTCTGGAAGGGAATCTGCTGGTAGGGGTCGGTAATGGGCAGTGTTGTTAAGTTGACGTAATATTTCAGTATCATATTTGTCTATGTCCATGATCACGATACCGTCACCCTTGTCTGCTGGTTTGATAACTATTTGTGAGCCTGACCTACAAGCAACGGAATGAGGACTTCAGGAAGATTTTTTTAAAAATACCCAACTCGGAGCGGCTGATCGTGGGTGAATGCTGTCTGTGTGTTTTCTTCTATGTCTGCTATCTTGTTTCCCTGCCTTCAAATGTCCCCCTCTCCTGCCTCCGCTCTCTGTTTTCCACCTGTAAGTCCCTCTCTGGCCCTGCCAAATTTACTTCACTCATCCCTTACTGTTTTCCTATAATTTTCTAACCCGTCCTGTCTATGTTCACTTCCAGCTTCAAATCGTCCTCATCCGTACCTTCTCACTAGACCTCTCTTTTAGGCCTGGCATCAGTGAAAACCTTCTATTTTAATAAAGTTACTCATGTAAAATATAGTTACTCGTAAGGACTTTAACCCAGCCCTCCGCCTCAACTGGTCTGTTGCCACGCGCCCGCCAGCACCCAACACCCCCCTCCCCCCTCAACGCCCCCTCATGTGGTGTTTGGACACACATATTGATTGCCTTTTGGCAGCAAAGAGAACGGGAGAGAAAGAAGACAGGAGGTTTTGCCCAGGATAATTCCCTTTAGGTGGGAATACCGAGATTGGAACTACAGTGTTCTGGGTCCACAGCTTAAGTCAGCATTCCATTCAGTGCCATAAGCAGGGTAGAAGCACTTCAATAATCGGGGTTGGTCCTCCGTGCAATAGATCTGATCTGGTTGAAGGAGATGCAACATTTTGAAAGAGGGACATTTTGAAAAAAAAGCATTTGCAAAGCAATAGGTCTTGCATTTACGCGAGTTCAAGCTATTGGCATTGTAAATGAGAATGCCTTTTATTTATATTTTAAAAACTAAAATAAAAGGCATTGTTTTTGCAATGTCAATAGCTCAAGCTCACGTAAATGTGAGACCTATTGCATTTCCAATGCTTGTTGTGATTTGGTGTGAATACGTTCAGTAGTTTCAAAGATATTTAACTACCAACATTTCAACCAGGAAGTGTTGGCAGCCATCTTGCGACTCATTTGAACTGAGTCCCACAAAAAAAGTAAAAAGCTAAAGAAAATGGAGCAGTGTAGGAATTCTGTGACTTGCCAGATATAGTGGGGGTGTCCCAGGGGATAAAAGCGTTTGTTTTTATTTTTCCGCAATTTCTTTTTAGAGACGCATGTGCTTTAGTGCCTCTTTTGAAAAGGTAGGAAAATCCATGGGGCATATAAAAAATAAAGGAGGTGGGAGCATGGTCCCCCCGCCTAGAGTTTAATTTAACCCTGCCCCCAGCCTAACAACCCATCACAAATCTATTCACAGACCCATACCAGTAATAACACAAGCACTAACTCATCCAAAGAGATACATATAAAACCAGTAACTTACCCATACAGGCACTCTCACAGCCACATACTCACCCATAGAGGTACTCACACACCAAGTCATTCACCTATACAGCCACTCAGATAGCCACTACTCACACATGCAGCCTCTAAATACAGTTACTCACTCACCCATAGACCCATTCATACACTTACACACACATCCAAACAACCAGGTAAATACCATTCACAGATCCATACAAGCACTCACACATCTGCACACTCATGCATACATCCATCTATGCAGATACTTTACAATACAGCTACTCATGCATCCATCTATGCAGACACTTTACAAAACAGCTACTCATACACCAACTAATTTAATCAAACAGCCACTCACTCACCCAAACAGCCACTTACAGGCCCAGTCACTCACACAGTAACTAACATAGCCACGCACTAACTGATACAGCTACTCACACACCCAGTTGATAACCTACAAAGTCACTTTTGTACCCTCGCACTCACCCAATCAGCCTCTCAAAACAGCCAGTCATTGACCCATAAAAGCACTAACACACTCACTTACACACACACACACAATAACTTAAATACCCATTCACTCATCCATACAAGTACTTAAACATCCACTTAACACCCATAGTCATTCACACAAACACACTCTCTCTAAAACAGCCACTTTCACATTAACTCACTTAACCAAACACTCACTCAAACAGCCACTCACTAACCCATACAGTCACTTACACACCCAGACATAACTTATAAAACCATTGAGACACCCACTCTCTCAGCGATACAGTCACTACATACCCACTTAGCCACCCATACAGCCACTCACACCACAACTTTCCCACCTACACAGTTACTTACTCACACCCAGTCATTCAGCAACACAGCCTTTCTCATAAGATCTCACTCACCCACACAGCTTGTCACACACCCACTTATATGGTATGTTATGTTATGTTATGACCATTTCTATAGCGCGCGACTCACCCGGGGGCATCTCGGCGCTTGCTTAGTCGTTCACTGAGGAAGGGAGGAGGGAAGAGGCACCACGTCAAACATTAAGGCGTCAAAAATAAAAAGGTTTTCAGTTTTTTCCTGAAGATAGCGAGAGAGGGGCAATTCCTGATGGCGATAGGAAGTGAATTCCAGTAACGTGGTGCGAGGCAAGAGAAGGACCTAGCCCCTGATCGGGCGTGGCGGATTCTGGGAGTCTTTAGCAGTTCCATGGCATTGGACCGTAAGTTAACAGTTGAGGACTTTTTTGTTAATTTGTTCCTCAGGTATTTGGGGCCAAAGCCGTTCAGGGCTTTGTAGGTCAGACAGCAGGTCTTAAAAAGGGAACGCTTCCTAATTGGGAGCCAGTGGAGCTCTGATAGGATGGGGACTGAGGGTGAGCCAGCCGGACGGTCAAGGATCATCCGGGCAGCCGTGTTTTGAATAACCTGCAGTTTCCTTAGCAGGGAATGGCCAAGTTCGGCGAGCATCGCATTGCCGTAGATCAGACGACAGGTGACCATGGCCTGTACCAGCGTTCTACGGTGCTTAATGGGGAGATAAGGAAGCATCTTCCGCAGCAGTCGCAGGCTGTAGTAACAGGAACTAGTGATTGTAGCAACATGGTCTTTCATTGAAAGGGCCTGGTCTAGTGTGAACCCCAGGTTCTTCACCCTTTGCTTCGGAACCGGGGCAGATCCAAGCTCTTTAGGCCACCACTCTGAGGACCAGGAGAAGGAGGCTTTCCCTACTAATAAGATTTCCGTCTTGCTAGGGTTCAACTGGAGAAGATTCTCTGTCATCCAGTTAGAGATAGTATTCATTCCTGCTGCGAAACGTAGATTTTCTGATGTGGCATTAGGGTCAATTTTAAAAATAAGCTGGGTATCGTCCGCGTATGAGATAATCTCAAACCCGCATGATTCAGCTATTTTGGCCAAAGGGGACATGTAAAGGTTAAACAAGGTAGGACTAAGGCATGAACCCTGAGGGACACCTTTATCCAAACCATGTTTATTTGATCTAAAATGCCCTAGCATAGTTGTTTGATTCCTATCAGTCAGGAAATTTTGAAGCCGTTTCAGGGCTAGATCTTGAATGCCACAACCTCTCAGTCTCTCTAGCAGCCTAGAGTGAGAAATTGTGTCGAATGCCGCGGAGAGATCTAAGAGAACCAGGATGGCTGATCCTCCCGCATCCATTTCTAGCCTCAGGGAGTCTGTGACCGCAAGGATAGCAGTTTCCGTGCTGAAGCCCGGTCTGAAGCCTGATTGCGAAGGATCCAAGAGATCGTTCGCTTCAAGATAATGGTTCAGTTGTTTGTTTATGGCTGCTTCTAGTGATTTAGCCAATAGAGGGAGCAGTGATACGGGCCGATAGTTAGCGAACATGAGGGGGTCTGCAGTTGGCTTTTTCAAGATAGGGCGAACGAAGGCTTCCTTCCAGCTAGGAGGGATGGTGCCTGTTTCTATAGAGCTGTTGAATATAGCTCGGACTTCTGAGGCACAGCATGGTGCAATAATGGCCATAACCCTCGGAGGGCACAGGTCACTGGGAGCCCCAGACTTAGCAGATGCGAGCAAGGAGTGTACATCCTTAATGGTTAGCGGTTCAAATTGACTGAGCTGGCTTGGAGGCTGTAGATTAGGTTCGGTATAGCTTGTGGATTGGGTTTTGGTGTGAGTTCGCGTGGGGGCAAAGTTGGCGTATATCAGGTCGATTTTTTCCTCAAAATGGGTTGCTGAGGAGTCGCATAAAGTTTGAGACTCTATTTGAGGCAATCTACACGCCTGTGGGTTAACAAAGTCTTTAACTATGTTGAAAAGAGTTTTAGCAGAATTGGTAGCTTGGTCAATTTGTTTTAACATATACGTTTTTCTTGCTGATTTTATATTCTGGTGATATTTTGTCAGAGAGAGTTTATATGTCCTTCGGTCCGCAAGAGTTTGGCTAGTTCTCCAGTATCTCTCTAAGGCTTTGCACCTTGATTTTTCTAATCTAAGTTCTTCTGTATACCATGGGGCAGATTTGCGTTGTTTGGAAGGACCAAACTTTTTTATAGGGATTAGAGAGTCAAAGACTGTGGTAAGTTTGGACGAGAAAGACTTCAGCAACTCTGACGTGTCTGAGCCTGACGTAGAGGGTAATGGTGGTAAGGCGTCGTAGGCAGCCAAAAAGGCTTCTAGCAATAGGTTATTCCAGGGTCTCTGAAATTGAGAGGAGCGAGGTTCAGATTCAGGTAAGGAGGTAGGGTATTGTGGTCGGCACGTGAAAGGGACCATAAAATGGTCAGACCATATTAGGGGAAGGGGAGGGAGGTCAGCGAGCGGAGTCATGTTAGAAAAGATCAGATCCAGAGCGTGACCTGCTCTATGTGTCGGGGCCTTTGAGAGGAGGGAAAGGCCAATTTGTTTTAGACTTGTTAGGAGATTATCGGTCTCAGGGTTTTCTGAGGCCTCCCCATGAAAGTTAAAATCTCCCAGCAAGATAAAGTTGTTGGACAATAGTGTTTGGAGAGCGTACATGCATACAACCTCTCACACACCCATACACACAAGAATACATGCAGTCACACAGCTGCTCACATACTAAATATAGTAGTAACAGTCATTAGTAGTACAAATAGTATACTACTTTAACATTTGTACTACCTCGGTAAATATTTATAAGTCATAAACTCTTGCAAAATAGTTACAATCACTGGATTATGTCATCAGTGATGTAATCAGTGGTGTCACTGACCATGTTATGAATGATATAATATGTGACGTTATAAGCAGTGCATTCCAGGGGTGTAAGTTATAGTTAGCTCAGGTAAATATAGCTGCTGAATTTCACTAGTTTTCTATGAGTATGATCTGAGCCTAAGTATAACATCCCTGTAACTTTAGTTTTTTTCAGTGAATTTCTAAGGTTTCTTTCAGTTCTATTTCCTAACTATAACATTGCTGCAACCTTTGTTTTTTAAGTGAATTTGTATGGTTTTTTAACTAGTAGCCATGTTTTCAGAGTGGTCGAGAAAGGGGGCGGGCCTATGACCAGCTCTCAGGAATCCTACTGTGTCAGATAAACTTACTGAAGGTAACAGAAGGGTGTCTGGGCCCTCAGGAACCCTCAGCATCCAAAAGGATTTCATCCCCCAACCAGCAGTGTGCCAGGAGGCGTGTTTGTAGAGTGGTGGAGAAAGGGGCCTTGGCCTCCAAAGTCCTCTCTGCAATCACGCTCTATTGGACTTACTGGAGGTAACAGGAGGGCTTGCTGGCCTCCAAGGACCCTCTGGAGCCAAGGAGACTTCATCCCCCCAAAAAGAAGTGCACCAGGTGGTGCGTTTGCAAAGTGGTGGCAAAAGGAGGTTTGGCCTCCGGTGACTTTCCGGCCCCTTTTTAAAAAAATATTTGGAGAGGAGAGCTGCATGACTCCCCCTTCCCTGGGATGATTTTGGCCCCAGCAACCCCATCCCCCGGGGCCTGGCCTTTTTTTTTCCTTTTACTAAAGGAAGGGGGGCCCTCCTACATATTTACATATTTTGAACATGCCCCCGGGACCTGGCCCACCTGGGGCCCGATTAAAAACTAAGTGCAGGAGTGTTGGCAGCCAATCAGATCGAAGCACAAGACTAGAAGGGGTTGAACATCCTCTGCTTACCAAGATATACAACTGGAAATTTCTTTACATTTCTCTGCAACTACTGAACATATTTGCACCATTTAAGAAAAAGGGTGCTTTCTGGACAAACAACTACCTTTCTGCCAAATTTGGTGTAATTCCATTCAACAGTTAATGATGCAGCTGTGTCTAAAGTTTCCAATGGAAATTTACCTTGGGAAAATGCGCATTGAGGGCCTCCCCTTTTACTCGGCCCCGCTTGACAGATAATCCCGAAACTTTCAAGACAGCAGCTGAACTGAGTGGCAAATTAGCTTTGAGAACTTTGCAAGGATTCGTCAAACAACGCCAACGTTCTTTGCAAATGAAAAAATGTTCTTCCCATAGACAGCGACCACCAGTAGGTAATATATATAATTTCTATGGTTTAGGGTGGGTATGTGTTTTTGGGTGGTAGTGGAATTTTTAGGATTTAGGGTGGGTATGGATTTTTTGATGGCAAGGGAAATTTCTGTGTTTTGGGCGGTTATATGGTCTTGGATGGAAGGGGAAATTTTAGGGTTTATTGTGGGTATTGGTTTTTGGGTGGGAAGGGAATTTTTAAGATTTAGGGAGGGTATGGATTTTTGAGTAGCAAGGACATTTTTAGGGTTTAGGGTTGGTATGGGATTTTGATGGGAAGGGAATTTGTAGGGCTTAGGGTGGGTATGGGTTTTTGGTTGATAGGTGTGTTTTTTAGGTTATAGAGTTGGTATAGATTTTTAGGTGGTAAGGACATTTTAGGGTTTAGAGGTGGTTTGGGTTTTTAGGTGGTAAGGGAATTGTTAGGGTTTTGGGTGAGTATGGGTTTTTGGGTGGTAAGGGAATTTTTAGGGTTTAGGGTGGGTATGGATTTTTCAGTGGTAGGGGAATTTTTAGCGTTTAGGGTGGTTATGGGTTTTTGGGTAGGAGGAATATTTTTAAGTTTTAGGGTGGGTATGGGGTTTTTGGTAGCAAAGAATTGTTTAGGGTTAAGGGTGAGTATGGGTTTTTGGGTGGTAGTGGAATTTTTAAGTTAACAAGTTGGTATGGGTTTATTGGTGGTAAGGGAATTTTTAGGATATGGGGTGGATATGGGTTTTTGGGTGACGGGAAATTTTAGGGTGTAGGGTGGTTATGGGTTTTTGGGTGGCTGGGGCATTTTTAGGATTTAGTGTGGGTATGGGCTTTTGGGTTGCAAGGGAATTTTCAGGGTTTAGGGTGCGTACGGAAATTTGGTGGGAAGATCATTTGTAGGGCTTAGGGTGGGTATGGGTTTTTGGTTGGTAGGTGATTTTTTTAGGTTATAGAGTTGGTATGGATTTTTGGGTGGTAAGGATATTTTTAGGGTTTAGCGTGGGATTGGGTCTTTGAGTGGTAAGGAAAATGTTTGGGTTTTGGATGAGTATGGGTTTTTGGGTGGTAAGGGAATTTTTAGGGTTTAGGGTAGGTATAGGAGTTTGGGTGGCAGGGGAGTTTTAAGGGTGGGTATGGGTGGTAGAGGAATTTTTAGGTTATAAATGTGATGTGGGTTTATGGGTGGTAAGGGAATTTTAAGGATTTAGGCTGGGCATGGGTTATTTTAGTGGTAGAGAAATTTTTATGGATTAGGGTGTGGGATTTCGGTGGTAAGGGACTTTTTATGGTGGCAAGGGGTTTCTTAGGGTTCACTGGTAGTGGATTAATAGGGTAATGTATATATATATAGACATGTATTCAAAAAACAAATATAAATATATGTATGTATATATGTATGTGTGTGTATGTATATATATATATATATATATATATATATATATATATAAATCCAACTTTGCCTTGATACGGGAAAGGACACAGCAGCTGACGGTTAAAAAACCTTTAATCTCTTGTAACCGGCAATACAGACTTCGGAAAAACAAGTAAATCCTGACGCGTTTCGGAGCTGGCAATCGCTCCTTATTCATAGGATGGCAGTTCCGTAGTGTGCTGAAAAGGCTCGTCACAGCACCTTTGCTGCATGCACTTGTTAAATAGTCCCAGTGGACTTGTCAGGTGAGTCAAAGTTCTTAGCATGCTGGTGCTTGTAGTTCTGTAGTTCTCGAGCCGATATTTCTCCCGAGTGGGATCTGCAAACAAACAGAGTCAATATTATGCCAACTGTTACCCCAGTGGGTCTCCAAGTGCAGATTGTCGGTAAATAAATGTTCAGCTGCGCCCCAAGGTTATGAAATTCACTGCCTCTGGCCCCAACCACGTGGTGGTCCGATCCCCATGGCCAGGCTGCCGTGTTCACATAAATCCTACTTTGCCTTGATACGGGAAAGGACACAGCAGCTGACGGTTAAAAAACCTTTAATCTCTTGTAACCGGCAATACAGACTTCGGAAAAACAAGTAAATCCTGACGCGTTTCGGAGCTGGCAATCGCTCCTTATTCATAGGATGGCAGTTCTGTAGTGTGCTGAAAAGGCTCGTCACAGCACCTTTGCTGCATGCACTTGTTAAATAGTCCCAGTGGACTTGTCAGGTGAGTCAAAGTTCTTAGCATGCTGGTGCTTGTAGTTCTGTAGTTCTCGAGCCGATATTTCTCCCGAGTGGGATCTGCAAACAAACAGAGTCAATATTATGCCAACTGTTACCCCAGTGGGTCTCCAAGTGCAGATTGTCGGTAAATAAATGTTCAGCTGCGCCCCAAGGTTATGAAATTCACTGCCTCTGGCCCCAACCACGTGGTGGTCCGATCCCCACGGCCAGGCTGCCGTGTTCACATAAATCCAACTTTGCCTTGATACGGGAAAGGACACAGCAGCTGACGGTTAAAAAACCTTTAATCTCTTGTAACCGGCAATACAGACTTCGGAAAAACAAGTAAATCCTGACGCGTTTCGGAGCTGGCAATCGCTCCTTATTCATAGGATGGCAGTTCCGTAGTGTGCTGAAAAGGCTCGTCACAGCACCTTTGCTGCATGCACTTGTTAAATAGTCCCAGTGGACTCACCTGACAAGTCCTAACTATAACATTGCTGCAACCTTCGTTTTTTAAGTGAATTTGTATGGTTTTTTAACTAGTAGCCATGTTTTCAGAGTGGTCGAGAAAGGGGGCGGGCCTATGACCAGCTCTCAGGAATCCTACTGTGTCAGATAAACTTACTGAAGGTAACAGAAGGGCGTCTGGGCCCTCAGGAACCCTCAGCATCCAAAAGGATTTCATCCCCCAACCAGCAGTGTGCCAGGAGGCGTGTTTGTAGAGTGGTGGAGAAAGGGGCCTTGGCCTCCAAAGTCCTCTCTGCAATCACGCTCTATTGGACTTACTGGAGGTAACAGGAGGGCTTGCTGGCCTCCAAGGACCCTCTGGAGCCAAGGAGACTTCATCCCCCCAAAAAGAAGTGCACCAGGTGGTGAGTTTGCAAAGTGGTGGCAAAAGGAGGTTTGGCCTCCGGTGACTTTCCGGCCCCTTTTTTAAAAAATATTTGGAGAGGAGAGCTGCATGACCCCCCTTCCCTGGGATGATTTTGGCCCCAGCAACCCCATCCCCCGGGGCCTGGCCTTTTTTTTTCCTTTTACTAAAGGAAGGGGGGCCCTCCTACATATTTACATATTTTGAACATGCCCCCGGGACCTGGCCCACCTGGGGCCCGATTAAAAACTAAGTGCAGGAGTGTTGGCAGCCAATCAGATCGAAGCACAAGACTAGAAGGGGTTGAACATCCTCTGCTTACCAAGATATACAACTGGAAATTTCTTTACATTTCTCTGCAACTACTGAACATATTTGCACCATTTAAGAAAAAGGGTGCTTTCTGGACAAACAACTACCTTTCTGCCAAATTTGTTGTAATTCCATTCAACAGTTAATGATGCAGCTGTGTCTAAAGTTTCCAATGGAAATTTACCTTGGGAAAATGCGCTTTGAGGGCCTCCCCTTTTACTCTGCCCCGCTTGACAGATAATTCCGAAACTTTCAAGACAGCAGCTGAACTGAGTGGCAAATTAGCTTTGAGAACTTTGCAAGGATTCGTCAAACAACGCCAACGTTCTTTGCAAATGAAAAAATGTTCTTCCCATAGACAGCGACCACCAGTAGGTAATATATATAATTTCTATGGTTTAGAGTGGGTATGTGTTTTTGGGTGGTAGTGGAATTTTTAGGATTTAGGGTGGGTATGGATTTTTTGATGGCAAGGGAAATTTCTGTGTTTTGGGCGGTTATATGGTCTTGGATGGAAGGGGAAATTTTAGGGTTTATTGTGGGTATTGGTTTTTGGGTGGGAAGGGAATTTTTAAGATTTAGGGAGGGTATGGATTTTTGAGTAGCAAGGACATTTTTAGGGTTTAGGGTTGGTATGGGATTTTGATGGGAAGGGAATTTGTAGGGCTTAGGGTGGGTATGGGTTTTTGGTTGATAGGTGTGTTTTTTAGGTTATAGAGTTGGTATAGATTTTTAGGTGGTAAGGACATTTTAGAGTTTAGAGGTGGTTTGGGTTTTTAGGTGGTAAGGGAATTGTTAGGGTTTTGGGTGAGTATGGGTTTTTGGGTGGTAAGGGAATTTTTAGGGTTTAGGGTGGGTATGGATTTTTCAGTGGTAGGGGAATTTTTAGCGTTTAGGGTGGTTATGGGTTTTTGGGTAGGAGGAATATTTTTAAGTTTTAGGGTGGGTATGGGGTTTTTGGTAGCAAATAATTGTTTAGGGTTAAGGGTGAGTATGGGTTTTTGGGTGGTAGTGGAATTTTTAAGTTAACAAGTTGGTATGGGTTTATTGGTGGTAAGGGAATTTTTAGGATATGGGGTGGATATGGGTTTTTGGGTGACGGGAAATTTTAGGGTGTAGGGTGGTTATGGGTTTTTGGGTGGCTGGGGCATTTTTAGGATTTAGTGTGGTTATGGGCTTTTGGGTTGCAAGGGAATTTTCAGGGTTTAGGGTGCGTACGGAAATTTGGTGGGGAGATCATTTGTAGGGCTTAGGGTGGGTATGGGTTTTTGGTTGGTAGGTGATTTTTTTAGGTTATAGAGTTGGTATGGATTTTTGGGTGGTAAGGATATTTTTAGGGTTTAGCGTGGGATTGGGTCTTTGAGTTGTAAGGAAAATGTTTGGGTTTTGGATGAGTATGGGTTTTTGGGTGGTAAGGGAATTTTTAGGGTTTAGGGTAGGTATAGGAGTTTGGGTTGCAGGGGAGTTTTAAGGGTGGGTATGGGTGGTAGAGGAATTTTTAGGTTATAAATGTGATGTGGGTTTATGGGTGGTAAGGGAATTTTAAGGATTTAGGCTGGGCATGGGTTATTTTAGTGGTAGAGAAATTTTTATGGATTAGGGTGTGGGATTTCGGTGGTAAGGGACTTTTTATGGTGGCAAGGGGTTTCTTAGGGTTCACTGGTAGTGGATTAATAGGGTAATGTATATATATATAGACATGTATTCAAAAAACAAATATAAATATATGTATGTATATATGTATGTGTGTGTATGTATATATATATATATATATATATATATATAAATCCAACTTTGCCTTGATACGGGAAAGGACACAGCAGCTGACGGTTAAAAAACCTTTAATCTCTTGTAACCGGCAATACAGACTTCGGAAAAACAAGTAAATCCTGACGCGTTTCGGAGCTGGCAATCGCTCCTTATTCATAGGGTGGCAGTTCCGTAGTGTGCTGAAAAGGCTCGTCACAGCACCTTTGCTGCATGCACTTGTTAAATAGTCCCAGTGGACTTGTCAGGTGAGTCAAAGTTCTTAGCATGCTGGTGCTTGTAGTTCTGTAGTTCTCGAGCCGATATTTCTCCCGAGTGGGATCTGCAAACAAACAGAGTCAATATTATGCCAACTGTTACCCCAGTGGGTCTCCAAGTGCAGATTGTCGGTAAATAAATGTTCAGCTGCGCCCCAAGGTTATGAAATTCACTGCCTCTGGCCCCAACCACGTGGTGGTCCGATCCCCACGGCCAGGCTGCCGTGTTCACATAAATCCAACTTTGCCTTGATACGGGAAAGGACACAGCAGCTGACGGTTAAAAAACCTTTAATCTCTTGTAACCGGCAATACAGACTTCGGAAAAACAAGTAAATCCTGACGCGTTTCGGAGCTGGCAATCGCTCCTTATTCATAGGATGGCAGTTCCGTAGTGTGCTGAAAAGGCTCGTCACAGCACCTTTGCTGTATGCACTTGTTAAATAGTCCCAGTGGACTTGTCAGGTGAGTCAAAGTTCTTAGCATGCTGGTGCTTGTAGTTCTGTAGTTCTCGAGCCGATATTTCTCCCGAGTGGGATCTGCAAACAAACAGAGTCAATATTATGCCAACTGTTACCACAGTGGGTCTCCAAGTGCAGATTGTCGGTAAATAAATGTTCAGCTGCGCCCCAAGGTTATGAAATTCACTGCCTCTGGCCCCAACCACATGGTGGTCCGATCCCCACGGCCAGGCTGCCGTGTTCACATAAATCCAACTTTGCCTTGATACGGGAAAGGACACAGCAGCTGACGGTTAAAAAACCTTTAATCTCTTGTAACCGGCAATACAGACTTCGGAAAAACAAGTAAATCCTGACGCGTTTCGGAGCTGGCAATCGCTCCTTATTCATAGGATGGCAGTTCCGTAGTGTGCTGAAAAGGCTCGTCACAGCACCTTTGCTGCATGCACTTGTTAAATAGTCCCAGTGGACTTGTCAGGTGAGTCCACTGGGCTGAACTACTATACCAAGGACACTGCCGGTTGGTGATGAAATAAAGACCTTGCAAGTAACAGCTGGGTCGGCCTGTTCTTCGAGTGCGCTTTCAACGGTGGGCGTTTTTGGAAGAATTTATACCGGCCTGTCCAGGTCGGGAAAGTGCACCGCCATAAGAAATACATTTGGACTGTGGGTTGCAGATTCACTACAACCGTCTCACGGAGGAACAGGAGACAATATAACCAACAGGCGGAGACATTTGGGACCCATACAGGGTTTTAATTTTATGTGGTCGGCGGAAATTTATGGCAGAGAGCACTACAAGTCCCATGAGGCATTTGGGACAAAGCCACTTGGATGTGATATTTAAATCAACGAGGTGCTCACTTCCGCCGCTAGCCATTTTGCCCGTGAACAAGGAGCATTTAGCTTTGAAACGCGTAGGGCTGAACTACTATACCAAGGACACTGCCGGTTGGTGATGAAATAAAGACCTTGCAAGTAACAGCTGGGTCGGCCTGTTCTTCGAGTGCGCTTTCAACAGTGGGCGTTTTTGGAAGAATTTATACCGGCCTGTCCAGTTCGGGAAAGTGCACCGCCATAAGAAATAAATTTGGACTGTGGGTTGCAGATTCACTACAACCATCTCACGGAGGAACAGGAGACAATATAACCAACAGGCGGAGACATTTGGGACCCATACAGGGTTTTAATTTTATGTGGTCGGCGGAAATTTATGGCAGAGAGCACTACAAGTCCCATGAGGCATTTGGGACAAAGCCACTTGGATGTGATATTTAAATCAACGAGGTGCTCACTTCCGCCGCTAGCCATTTTGCCCGTGAACAAGGAGCATTTAGCTTTGAAACGCGTAGGGCTGAACTACTATACCAAGGACACTGCCGGTTGGTGATGAAATAAAGACCTTGCAAGTAACAGCTGGGTCGGCCTGTTCTTCGAGTGCGCTTTCAACGGTGGGCGTTTTTGGAAGAATTTATACCGGCCTGTCCAGGTCGGGAAAGTGCACCGCCATAAGAAATAAATTTGGACTGTGGGTTGCAGATTCACTACAACCGTCTCACGGAGGAACAGGAGACAATATAACCAACAGGCGGAGACATTTGGGACCCATACAGGGTTTTAATTTTATGTGGTCGGCGGAAATTTATGGCAGAGAGCACTACAAGTCCCATGAGGCATTTGGGACAAAGCCACTTGGATGTGATATTTAAATCAACGAGGTGCTCACTTCCGCCGCTAGCCATTTTGCCCGTGAACAAGGAGCATTTAGCTTTGAAACGCGTAGGGCTGAACTACTATACCAAGGACACTGCCGGTTGGTGATGAAATAAAGACCTTGCAAGTAACAGCTGGGTCGGCCTGTTCTTCGAGTGCGCTTTCAACGGTGGGCGTTTTTGGAAGAATTTATACCGGCCTGTCCAGGTCGGGAAAGTGCACCGCCATAAGAAATAAATTTGGACTGTGGGTTGCAGATTCACTACAACCGTCTCACGGAGGAACAGGAGACAATATAACCAACAGGCGGAGACATTTGGGACCCATACAGGGTTTTAATTTTATGTGGTCGGTGGAAATTTATGGCAGAGAGCACTACAAGTTCCATGAGGCATTTGGGACAAAGCCACTTGGATGTGATATTTAAATCAACGAGGTGCTCACTTCCGCCGCTAGCCATTTTGCCCGTGAACAAGGAGCATTTAGCTTTGAAACGCGTAGGGCTGAACTACTATACCAAGGACACTGCCGGTTGGTGATGAAATAAAGACCTTGCAAGTAACAGCTGGGTCGGCCTGTTCTTCAAGTGCGCTTTCAACTGTGGGCGTTTTTGGAAGAATATATATATATATATACACATGTGAACAAGGTCCGTCTAGGACTGAAACGCGTATTGGCCGACATTAAACTAGCACTTTGAGCATGTACCGATGGTCCGCGTCTGCTTTGTTCGAGGAGAAAATCCATGAAGAGCTAGGAGCAATTCTTTGGATATATATATGTATATATATATACACATACATATATTATCTACTGGCGGTCACCAGTAGATGGTTATAGTTAGGACCTATTTTCCATAGGAAATCCGCAACATTCTATTTGGAATAACTTTGGTGCCGATTGACGAATCTTCGCAAAAGTTTCAAAACTTTTGGCCAGGTCCGGTCCGCTCCTATCCTGAAAGTCTTGGGAGGATTCATCAAACAGGGGCCGAGAAAAAAGGGGGGTCCCAAAACGTGTTTTCCCCATGCAATTTCCCATAGGACCTTTAGCCGCAGCTACTGCCTGAACTGCTGAACGGAATCACACCAAATTTGTCAAAGAGGTATTCCTTAGTTCAGACTCGTGCCTTTTGCTTAAATGGTGTAAATCCGTTCAGTAGTTGCTGAGAAAATCACAATTAAATGCACATATATATCTAGGGCTGCGGATCCTCCCATGCACGAGCTTTATGCTAATTGGCTGTCAACACTTCAAACCAGGAAGTGGTGGCAGCCATCAACCGAGGCACAAGAAAGCACAAACAAAACGTGAAAATCGCAAAAAGGGGGCAGGGTAGAAACACCCTGACCCCCCTAGGCCTGCTCAGGGGGTCCCACAAGGACCCCCAAGGCCCACAAAAATGCTGGTTTTTTTTTCCGCGGGATGCGCTTAGGATCCGCGCATCCCGCTGCTGAAAAAAAATAGAAGCGCGGGCTCCCGCGCTTCGTTTTTATTTAGCCCCCGGGGGGCCAAGTCCCGGGGGCAATATGTATATTATAATGGGGGGCCCAGAGGGCCCCCCAGCCCCGGGGATTGCCACCCCCCGGGGCTTATCTGAATTATGGGGGGGCTCTCAGGCCCCCCCAGCCCCAGGGACCGCCACCCCCCAGGCTTTAATATGCAAGGGTGGGGGCTCAAAGGCCCCCCAAGCCCCGGGGACCGCCACCCCCGGGGCTTTGTGATAATATATGCGGGGGGCTCACCGCCCCCCCCGCAGCCCCAGGGACCGCCACCCCCGGGGCTTTTTAAAGAACAAATGAACCTGTGGGGGTGCTTGAGCCCCCCCACATGCCCCGGGGGCCACCACCTCCCAGGGGCACTAATTATTTAACATAGGGGGTCCTTTAAGGACCCCCAAGCCCCGGGGACCACCACCCCCCCGGGGCTTTAAATTAAGTGGGAGGGGGTCCGTGCGGCCCCCCTCCTGGAGCCCTCGATGGCCCTGGGGACCGCCACTCCCCAGGGCTGGCTCCTGCAGTGTCCCGGGGTGCCTACCCCCGGGACACTGCTGTTTGCAATGGCAGGGCGGGAGCCTTGCGGCTCCCACCCTGCCATTGCAAACTGCTTTGCTTCATTGAAGCGAGAGCAGGGAAACCTGCTCTCGCTTCAATGAGGCAAAGCAGATTGCTTTTCCATTTGGGGAGCAGCATGTTAGCTGCTTCCCATGTGAAAAAGCAATGCTGTCTCCCGAGGAACACGGGGAGCCGGCGGGACTGTGGGGGGATTGGGGACCCCCCGCGGTCCCCAACGAGAGGCTAGGCCCTGGGGGATGAGGTCCCCGGGGCCATAAGTGGCCCAGGAGGGTGGCCACGCGGCCCCCGCCCCAATTAAGAAAAAAATAAATAATAAAACAATGGCCGGCCCCGGGGGATGGGGTCCCCGGGGCCTTAAGTGGCCTGAGGAGGGGGGCTACGCAGCCCCCCTCCATAAAATATAAAAAAATGTGGCCATGCCCCAGGGGATGGGGTCCACGGGACCCAGAATTGGCCACGGGAGGGAGGACCACGCAGCCCCCTTCCCGTAAATAATTTTTTAAAAATTCAATTTGTGGGTGAGGCCCTGGCGATGGGGTCTCCAGGGCCCCAAAAAAGTAAAAGGAAGGGGGGCCATACAGCCCCCTTTCAAAATGTTTTTTTTTTTTAAAAGACGCAATCGTCCCTAGGCCCTGCCCCCTCACAAACACACTCTGCAAATGCTTCCTGTGGCACGTTTTAAATTGGGGAATTAATTCCCCTTCAATACTGGGGGTCCCTGGGGGCCAACTAGCCCACCAGGTACCTCCAGGAAGCGCCACAGGGCTGCGTTGCAGAGAGGTGCTCCAGGCCACACCCCTTTTTACACCTCTCTGCAACGCAACCTTGTGGCGCTTACTGGAGGTACCTGGTGGGCTAGTTGGACGCCAGGGACCCTCAGGATTCAAAGGGACTTAATCCCCCAACTTAAAACGTGCCACGGGCGCGTTTGCAGAGTGGTGTATGTACAGGGTGGGGCCTGAAGTTATATGTGTGCAAACACGCCCTGTGGCGCGTTTTAAGTTGGGGAATTAATTCCTCTTCAATCCTGAGGTCCCCTGGGGGCCAACTAGCCCACCAGGTACCTCCAGTAAGCGCCACGGAGCTTCGTTGCAGAGTGTTGTAAAAAGGGGCGTGGCCTCAGAACACCTCTCTGCAATGCAGCTCCCTGGAGGTACCTGGTGGGCTAGATGGCCCCCATGGGACCTCAGGATTGAAGAGGAATTAATTCCCCAACTTGAAACTCGCCACAGGGCGTGTTTGCAGACATGTCACCTTCCTTCACCATTGTGCAAGCGCGCCGTGTGTCGCGTTTTAAGTTGAGAAATTAATTCCTCTTCAATCTTGAGGGTCCCTGGGGGGCCAACCTGCCCACCGAGTACCTCCAGTATGCGCCAGGGAGCTGTGTTGCAGAGAGGTGTTCAGAGGCCAAGCCCCTTTTTACACCAGTCTGCAATACAGATCTGTGGCGCTTACTGGAGGTACCTAGTGGGCTTGTTTGACCCTAGGGACCCTAAGGATTCAAGCGAACTTAATCTCCCAACTTAAAACAGGCCATAGGGCGCGTTTACACACTGGTGAAGGGAGGGGACGGGGCCTGAGGTGACGTGTGCAAACACGCCCTGTGGCGCGTTTTAAGTTGGGGAAAAAATTCCTCTTCAATCCTGAGAGACCCTGGGGGCCAAGAAGCCCACCAGGTGCTTCCAGGAAGTGCCACTGCGCTGTGTTGCAGAGAGGTGGTGCAGGCCATGCGCCTTTTTACATCTCTCTGCTACGCAGCTCTGTGGCGCTTACTGAATGTACCTAGTGGGCTAGTTGGACTCTACGGACCCTCAGGATTGAAGGAGAATTATTTCCCCAACTTAAAACGCGCCACAGGGTGTGTTTGCACAGTGGTGAAGGGAGGGGATGGTGTAGGAAAGTGACTCTATATATACTGGACTGAAGTAAAATCATCCGAACTACGAATTCCGATTTACTCACCTGTTATCAGGAGAGACCTCAGTGCTGCATCTTTGAGCACTGTACTGATCCTGAAAAGTAATTCTAACCGTACTTACCAGTAACTTGAATTTCCTTCCACAGGATATAATTGCTTGCTTTTTGCTGAAAAAGTTTCTAAGTGTCGATTTTTGAAACTTACAAATATTCCTCCAAAATCAGCCGGACTACGAATTCCGATTTACTCACCTGTTATCAGGAGAGACCTCAGTGCTGCATCTTTGAGCCCAGTACTGATCCTGAAAAGAAATGCTAACCGTACTTACCAGTAACTTGCATTTCCTTCCATAGGCTAACATTGACTGGTTTCACTTGGAAATTCTACTAAGTGTGAAGTTTTGGAACTTACAAATATTCCTCTAAAATCAACCGAACTACAAATTCCGATTTACTCACCTGTTTTCAGGGGAGACCTCAGTGCTGCATCTTTGAGCCCAGAACTGATCCTGAAAAGAAATTCTAACTGTACTTATTAGTAACTTGAATTTCCTTCCTTAGGCTAACATTGACTGGTTTCACTTGGAAATTCTTCTAAGTGTGGAGTTTTGGAACTTACAAATATTCCTCTAAAATCAGCCGAACTACGAATTCCGATTAACTCACCTGTTTTCAGGAGAGACCTCAGTGCTGCATCTTTGAGCCCAGAACTGATCCTGAAAAGAAATTCTAACTGTACTTATTAGTAACTTGAATTTCCTTCCTTAGGCTAACATTGACTGGTTTCACTTGGAAATTCTTCTAAGTGTGGAGTTTTGGAACTTACAAATATTCCTCTAAAATCAGCCAAACTACGAATTCCGATTTACTCACATGTCATCAGGACAGACCTCACTGCTGCATCTTTGAGCCCAGTATGGCTCCTGAAAAGTAATTCTAACCGCACATACCAGTAAATTGAATTTCATTCCATAGGATATCATTGCCTCCCACCCCTGTTCCTGTTTAATAGTTTAATAGTACTCCTGTGAGAAATTGAGCTGACGAGCTCATGGATGAAGCACCTGCATGCCTGTGAGAGGTACCTGAGTCCTGACCTGAGAAAGATGTTGGCAGCCTACTCAGCACATCCCAAATTTCAAAGACTGTAATCTCCACTGATGACGGTTAAAGAACCAGAAACACGTGTCTAGAGATCAGCACTATCTGCGCCAACTGTGGCGAAACACTCGATCACTCTTGAAGCAAGCAAGTAACCGAAACTGCATATACCACAATGCCAGGGGCAAACCTTGCTGGGAGGTGAAGCGGTGTGCTCCCACCCCTGTTCCTGTTTAATAGTACTCTCGTGAGCCATTGAGCTGACGAGCTCATGGATGAAGCACCCGCATGCCTGTGAGAGGTACCTGACCTGAGAAAGATGTTGGCAGCCTACTCAGCAAACCCCAAATTTGAAAGACTGTAATCTCAACTGATGATGGTTAAAGAACCAGAAAGACGTGTCTAGAAATCAGCACTATCTGCGCCAACTGTGGCGAAACACTTGAACACTCTTGAAGCAAGCAAGTAACCGAAACTGCATTTACCACAATGTCAGGGGCGAACCTTGCTGGGAGGTGAAGCTGTGTACTCCCACCCCTGTTCCTGCTTAATAGTACTCCTGTGAGTCATTGAGCTGACGAGCTCGTGGATGAAGCACCCGCATGCCTGTGAGAGGTACCTGACCTGAGAAAGATGTTGGCAGCCTACTCAGCAAACCCCACATTTCAAAGACTGTAATCTCTCCTGATGACAGTTAAAGAACAAGAAACACGTGTCTAGAGATCAGCACTATCTGCGCCAACTGTGGCGAAACACTCGAACACTCTTGAAGTAAGCAAGTAACCGAAACTGCATTTACCACAATGCCAGGGGCGAACCTTGCTGGGAGGTGAAGCGCTGTGCTCCCACCCCTGTTCCTGTTTAACAGTACTCCCATGAGTCATTGAGCTGACGAGCTCTTGAATGAAGCACCCGCATGCCTGTGAGAGGTACCTGACCTGAGAAAGATGTTGGCAGCCTACTCAGCAAACCCCACATGTGAAAGAGTGTAATCTATACTGATGACGGTTAAAGAACCAGAAACGCGTGTCTAGAAATCAGCACTATCTGCGCCAACTGTGGCGAAACACTCGAACACTCTTGAAGCATGCAAGTAACCGAAACTGCATTTACCACAATGCCAGGGGAGAACCTTGCTGGGAGGTGAAGCGGTGTGCTCCCATCCCTGTTCCTGTTTAATAGTACTCTCGTGAGTCATTGAGCTGACGAGCTCGTGGATGAAGAACCCACATGTCTGTGAGAGGTACCTGACCTGAGAAAGATGTTGGCAGCGTACTCAGCAAAACCCAAATTTCAAAGACTGTAATCTCTACTGATGACGGTTAAAGAACCAGAAACATGTGTCTAGAGATCAGCACGATCTGCGCCAACTGCGGCGAAACACTCGAACACTCTTGAAGCAAGCAAGTAACCAAATCTCCATTTACCACAATGCCAGGGGCGAACCTTGCTGGGAGGTGAAGCGGTGTGCTCCCACCCAAATTCCTGCTTAATAGTACTCCCGTGAGTCATTTAGCTGACGAGCTTGTGGCTGAAGCACCCGCATGCCTGTGAGAGGTACCTGAGGTGAGAAAGATTTTGGCAGCCTACTCAGCTAACCCCACATTTGAAAGACTGTAATCTCTACTGATGACGGTTAAAGAACCAGAACCTCGTGTCTAGAGATCAGCACTATCTGTGCCAACTGTGGCAAAACACTCAAACACTCTTGAAGCAAGCAAGTAACTGAAACTGCATTTACCACAATGCCAGGGGCGAACCTTGCTGTGAGGTGAAGCGGTGTGCTCCCACCCCTGTTCCTGTTTAATAGTACTCTCGTGAGTCATTGAGCTGAAGAGCTCATGGATGAAGCACCCGCATGCCTGTGAGAGGTAGGCCTGGGCGGTAAATTCCGTTCGGTTCGCGGAATTTGGGTAATTTCGCGTTCCGCGGAGAACGCGAAATTGCCCAAAAATCTGCGTTCCGCGACTTCGCGAAATTTTTTGCTTGTTCGCGTTCTCAATATGCGTGTTCGCGAGATATTTCACCCCGAGCACGCGAACAGCGATCGCGAACAGGAAAAAAGTATCGCGAACAAGCAATTCCGCGTGTTCGCGGAATTTCTGCGTGTTCGCGGAGATTTTTTACCGTTTTGTGGAGATTTGCGTAACGCGATTACGCAAATTCCGCCCACCCCTAGTGAGAGGTACCTGACCTGAGAAAGATGTTGGCAGACTACTCAGCAAACCTCAAATTTCAAAGACTGTAATCTCTACTGATGACGGTTAAAGAACCAGAAACACGTGTCTAGAGATCAGCACTATCTGCTCCAACAGTGGCGAAACACTCGAACACTCTTGAAGCAAGCAAGTAACTGAAACTGCATTTACCACAATGCCAAGGGCGAACCTTGCTGGGAGGGGAAGCGGTGTGCTCCTACCCCTGTTCCTGCTTAATAGTACTCCCGTGAGTCATTAAGCTGACGAGCTTGTGGCTGAAGCACCCGCATGCCTGTGAGAGGTACCTGACTTGAGAAAGATTTTGGCAGCCTACTTAGCAAACCCCATATTTGAAACACTGTAATCTCTACTGATGACGGTTAAAGAACCAGAAACACGTGTCTAGAGATCAGCACTCTCTGCGTCAACTGTGGCGAAACACTAGAACACTCTTGAAGCAAGCAAGTAACTGAAACTGCATTTACCACAATGCCAGGGGCGAACCTTGCTGGGAGGTGAAGCGGTGTGCTCCCACCCCTGTTCCTGCTTAATAGTACTCCTGTGAGTCATTGAACTGACGAGCTCGTGGATGAAGCACCCGCATGCCTGTGAGAGGTACCTGACCTGAGAAAGATGTTGGCAGCCTACTCAGCAAACCCCAAATTTCAAAGACAGTAATCTCAACTGATGACGGTTAAAGAACTAGAAACACGTGTCTAGAGATCAGCACTATCTGCGCCAACTGTGGCGAAACACTCCAACACTCTTGAAGCAAGCAAGTAACTGAAACTGCATTTACCAAAATGCCAGGGGCGAACCTTGCTGGGAGGTAAAGCTTTGTGCTCCCACCCCTGTTCCTGTTTAATAATACTCCTGTGAGTCATTCAGCTGATGAGCTCGTGGATGAAGCACCCGCATGCCTGTGAGAGGTACCTGACCTGAGAAAGATGTTGGCAGCCTATTCAGCAAACCCCACATTTGAAAGACTGTAATCTCTACTGATGACGGTTAAAGAACCAGAAACACGTGTCTAGAGATCAGCACAATCTGTGCCAACTGTGGCGAAACACTCGAACACTCTTGAAGCAAGCAAGTAACTGAAACTGCATTTACCACAATGCCAGGGGCGATTGTTGCTGGGAGATGAAGTGGTGTGCTCCCACCCCTGTTCCTGTTTAAAAGACCTCCTGTGAGTCATTGAGCTGACGTGCTCGTGGATGAAGCACCCGCATGCCTGTGAGAGGTACCTGACCTGAGAAAGATGTTGGCAACCTACTCAGCCAACCCCAAATTTCAAAGACTAATCTCTACTGATGACGGTTAAAGAACCAGAAACATGTGTCTAGAGATCAGCACTATCTGCACCAACAGTGGCGAAACACTTGAACACTCTTGAAGCAAGCAAGTAACTGAAACTGCATTTACCACAATGCCAAGAGCGAACCTTGCTGGGAGGTGAAGCGGTGTGCTCCTACCCCTGTTCCTGCTTAATAGTACTCCTGTGAGTCATTGAGCTGACAAGCTTGTGAATGAAGCACCCGCATGCCTGTGAGAGGTACCTGACCTGAGAAAGATGTTGGCAGCATACTCAGCATACCCCACATTTGAAAGACTGTAATCTCTACTGATGACGGTTAAAGAACCAGAAACACGTGTCTAGAGACCAGCACTATCTGCACCAACTGTGGCGAAACACTCTTGAAGCAAGCAAGTAACTGAAACTGCATTTACCACAATGCCAAGGGCGAACCTTGCTGGGAGGGGAAGCGGTGTGCTCCTACCCCTGTTCCTGCTTAATAGTACTCCCGTGAGTCATTAAGCTGACGAGCTTGTGGCTGAAGCACCCGCATGCCTGTGAGAGGTACCTGACTTGAGAAAGATTTTGGCAGCCTACTTAGCAAACCCCATATTTGAAACACTGTAATCTCTACTGATGACGGTTAAAGAACCAGAAACACGTGTCTAGAGATCAGCACTCTCTGCGTCAACTGTGGCGAAACACTAGAACACTCTTGAAGCAAGCAAGTAACTGAAACTGCATTTACCACAATGCCAGGGGCGAACCTTGCTGGGAGGTGAAGCGGTGTGCTCCCACCCCTGTTCCTGCTTAATAGTACTCCTGTGAGTCATTGAACTGACGAGCTCGTGGATGAAGCACCCGCATGCCTGTGAGAGGTACCTGACCTGAGAAAGATGTTGGCAGCCTACTCAGCAAACCCCAAATTTCAAAGACAGTAATCTCAACTGATGACGGTTAAAGAACTAGAAACACGTGTCTAGAGATCAGCACTATCTGCGCCAACTGTGGCGAAACACTCCAACACTCTTGAAGCAAGCAAGTAACTGAAACTGCATTTACCAAAATGCCAGGGGCGAACCTTGCTGGGAGGTAAAGCTTTGTGCTCCCACCCCTGTTCCTGTTTAATAATACTCCTGTGAGTCATTCAGCTGATGAGCTCGTGGATGAAGCACCCGCATGCCTGTGAGAGGTACCTGACCTGAGAAAGATGTTGGCAGCCTATTCAGCAAACCCCACATTTGAAAGACTGTAATCTCTACTGATGACGGTTAAAGAACCAGAAACACGTGTCTAGAGATCAGCACAATCTGTGCCAACTGTGGCGAAACACTCGAACACTCTTGAAGCAAGCAAGTAACTGAAACTGCATTTACCACAATGCCAGGGGCGATTGTTGCTGGGAGATGAAGTGGTGTGCTCCCACCCCTGTTCCTGTTTAAAAGACCTCCTGTGAGTCATTGAGCTGACGTGCTCGTGGATGAAGCACCCGCATGCCTGTGAGAGGTACCTGACCTGAGAAAGATGTTGGCAACCTACTCAGCCAACCCCAAATTTCAAAGACTAATCTCTACTGATGACGGTTAAAGAACCAGAAACATGTGTCTAGAGATCAGCACTATCTGCACCAACAGTGGCGAAACACTTGAACACTCTTGAAGCAAGCAAGTAACTGAAACTGCATTTACCACAATGCCAAGAGCGAACCTTGCTGGGAGGTGAAGCGGTGTGCTCCTACCCCTGTTCCTGCTTAATAGTACTCCTGTGAGTCATTGAGCTGACAAGCTTGTGAATGAAGCACCCGCATGCCTGTGAGAGGTACCTGACCTGAGAAAGATGTTGGCAGCATACTCAGCATACCCCACATTTGAAAGACTGTAATCTCTACTGATGACGGTTAAAGAACCAGAAACACGTGTCTAGAGACCAGCACTATCTGCACCAACTGTGGCGAAACACTCTTGAAGCAAGCAAGTAACTGAAACTGCATTTACCACAATGCCAGGGGTGAACCTTGCTGGGAGGTGAAGTGGTGGGCTCCCACCCCTGTTCCTGCTTAATAGTACTCCCGTAAACATGGAGAGACCTCAGTGCTCCATCTTTGAGCCCAGTACTGATCCTGAAAAGTAATTCTAACATTTATAAATTCACCCAGGCACTCTCCTTGCAGTACTCTAATCATTCAGTCAGTATCCAAGTACTCATGCAGCAAGCCAGGCATTAGCACATGGACTGCCTCAAACCCCTATCCACTATGCATGCAGTATCCTAACTAACCAACACACTGATAGTTCTGCACTTATACATTAAAAAAAAAAGCAGTATTTCAGTTTCAACATTTTTTTTCCATTTATATTAAAAATCGATAATGTAATTTAAAAAATAAAATACGTAAAAATACCGGAGGAATTTCAATGGTTTTGTACGAGTGAAATGTCCAGCTAACTATAACAGCCCTGAAACCTATGGCTTTTTCAGTCAATTTCTAAGGTTTTTAAATGCTAATTCCTAACTATAACATGTCTGAAACCTATGTTTTTTTCAGTAAATATATATATATATATATATATATATATGTGTGTGTGTGTTTTTCTATACATTTATATATATAGATATAGATATAGGTATAGATATAGATATATATATCCCACAGGGGGTCACCAGTAGGTAGTTATAGTTAGGACCCAGGTTCCATAGGAAAAGCATCTTTTGACTTGGCTATAACTTAGGTGTCGTTTGGTCAATCTTCATGACATTTTCCCCAAAAAGTTTCAATATAGGTTCTCGTTGCCGTGGGACAGAAAATAGAGGCATGAAGAAATGGTGCATTTGTTATGTTAATTCCCATTGGAACACGTGGTCGAACCTGCAGCCCGAACCGCTTGACGGAATTACACCAAATTTGGCAGAAAGTTAGATGTTGTTAAGCAGATTGTGTTTTTTATTATTCAGTGCAAATCTGTCTATCAGGATTCGAGAAATTTAATCTGAAAACTATAGATATATCTCTATCCACGGTATTTCACAGCGGTTTCTTGATGAGTCGCGAATGCATGCGCTAACAAGAATGATGTGATTGGTTGGATGCAACCTGAATAGAACGTTTTGGCTGCCATTTTATCATTCAGGAATGGTTCCCGGGCTGAAAATGTGTGGGAAAGCTAAAATAAGGGGTCAGGATGGAGGTACTCTGACCCCATGTTTGAGAAATGGGTGTGATCATGACACAAGTTATATGTCCAAAATTCATATTTTAATCAAGTACGATATTCATGATGAAGCGCAATCGCCAGTGTGGCCCCCGTGTACTGTCGCTGGGATATCACAAGTTTCTAGATAGTGATTTATCTAGTGTGATGGTTAGAATACATTATATAGTTATCATTTTTTAACGTGGTGGTAGCTAATGAATTACTGTTTTTGCTTTCCACTTTCACAATGTATTTACGGGGATCGTGAGTACTGACGTCATTGCGATGTCCAGCCTCACTAAGAAAACAAAAAATAGTTTTTATAGATGGTTTTTCTAGAAATACACTAAAAAAACATGAGTTTGAAGTGTACAGTAATCAACTCCTAGTGTGTAAAATACTATAATATATGTGCATATATGTATTTTTCACTTTATGTAAAAGGCGCGATCGTCGCGGTTAGCGTAGTAGTTGCGACTCCCCGAATAACCTCGAAAATGGAAAATAGGTCTCAAAGATGGAATTTGTAGAAACTTAGGGCCCGATTCACAGAACAAACTTAAGACAAAATCCTAAACTTAGTACCATTTTGGTATTCACAGAATGCACTTACTACTTCTGGTATTCACAGAATGAACTTACTACTTTTGCGATTCACAGAATAAACGTACTACTTTTGCTATTCACAGAATGGATTTACGACTACTAACTTTACGTCCGCACTCGGGCCGGAAATTCCGGGCCGGAGGCGGAGCTTCTGGCCAAGAGGCGGGGCTTCCGGGTCGGAGGCGGAGCTTCCGGCCCAGAGGTGGAGGTTTTGGCCATGGTTAAATCTCCGCCACTGGCCGGAATCCCCACCTCCGGCCCAGAAGCTCCGCCTCCGGCCCGGAAGCTCCGCCTCCAGCCCGGAAGCCCTGCCTCCGGCCCAGAAGCTCCGCCTCCGGCCCGGAATTACCGGCCCGAGTGTGGACGTAAAGTTAGTAGTCGTAAATCCATTCTGTGAATAGCAAAAGTAGTAAGTTTATTCTGTGAATCGCAAAAGTAGTAAGTTCATTCTGTGAATACCAGAAGTAGTAAGTTTATTCTGTGAATCGCAAAAGTAGTAAGTTCATTCTGTGAATACCAGAAGTAGTAAGTGCATTCTGTGAATACCAAAATGGTACTAAGTTTAGGATTTTGTCTTAAGTTAATTCTGTGAATCGGGCCCTTAGTACCAAAACATGAGTTTAAACATGTTTTTAAAGAAGCATGTATATGGTGATATATGCAGCGCAATGTTTAGACTGGATTTTTTTAATATTAGGGTCCTAATTACGATGCCAGTTGGACTCTCGTCTGACCGGCACCATGGCGGAAGCAGGACCACCTAACTAGAAGTCGGTGGTCCCGCTGCCCGTATTACGATGTGACCGAATGTATAACTTTTCTTGGCATGTGCTGCAGACTGCAGCACATGCCTCAATAGAAAATAAACACATTAAAAACATCCCTGCACTATGTGGCAAGTGCCATGCGTAGCCTGCCAAAGGGTGCAGGGATGTTTAGGGGTGCGCCATAGGTGCCCTCCAGGCCCCTTAGGGCCAAGAGGGAATGGGGCCCAGCTAGGGGCCCCAAAAGTCACTTTCCACCTGCCTTTCCATGGCTGGTGAGCCGCCATGAAAGGGCAGACGGAAAGGGACATTGTAATCCCTAAGGCAGTGCCTGAGCAGGCACTGCCCTCATTGTAGGAATTACTGACCCTCCAATGCACCGATGGGCTCCTTGAGCCCGTCAGAAGTGCAGCAGATGGTCTCTCCGCCAGATGCCTGTGCCTTCCACATCGTAATATGGTGGGCAGACCGCAGGGGCTGATGTCAGTGGGTCCGTCGCCAACAAACCATCGGTGTCAAACTCACCGATATCATAATCAGGCCTTATGTTTGGATGTGCTGGAGGCCGTCCAATGTCTGCTTTTGTTATGCGTTCTCGCAAGGTATCCGCGATCATCGCAATGTCGTCACGAAGATCCCCCAAAAGGGAAAAAAAGGATATTTTTAAAGAAAATTAACAATATTTCGGGTACTAGAGTGGCTCTGACAAGAGCCTTTGTGTTGATTGTATGTATATGACAGCTACACATAAGACCGGATGCAGAGTTTCATGTTACTTAGAAACACCCTGTTGCCTTTGTCTGTAAAATGCACTCCATCGTATCTATAAAATCCATGCATGACAAAACACAGATTGTTGTTATAGATACAGCCCATGCGATGGTCCCTGAGGAATGCAGAAACAGTTTTATTAACATGTTTCCTTGCTTTGTCAATCTGTGGACAGAATTGATTTGACCACTTCCATTTCTGTCTTTGGCATATACTAGAGTACACCAAGACAGTGTGAGGGAAAACCTTAGGAGTTCCTCGATCCAACCTGTAATAAAAGAAAATGGATAGAGAAAAGACATATCTTTTAAAAGGAGAGACATAGCACTTATTGTTATCTTAATCAAAAAGTGCATATGACTGTTGCAATCAATGTGGACAATACATGCTATGTCTCTCCTTTTAAAAGATGTCTTTTCTCTATCCATTTTCTTTTATTACAGGTTGGATCGAGGAACTCCTAAGGACGTTCCTGTAGGTGCATTGACACCAAAAAACTCTAACTATAGATATCATAGGAATACTGGGTATCACCGTCTCAGATTCCTATTTTTAAAATTTTCTGCACTTAAAGCACAATCCTGAAGAAATACCACGGGATCCACTAGGGACCCTTAAAAGGCGTGAAATATGTTGACCTAACATTCTTACTCACCGTCAACACTTTTTCACCTGTTGACAAACAGAACAGAAGGAAAACACACACCCCTCAGATATAATATCTCTAGAGGCCTTCTTTGTCATCAGTTTTAACCTCACCACATGGACCCTTAAATAAAGGTCCTCTAGGGTACCAGTGTGGCGATTTTTTCCACTTACCTTTCTTCTATCCCCTGATACACCTGCACTCACAACTGCTACGTTACTCCTAAAAAGAACTCCGACAAAGAGCCCTTTCCCTGGGCCCGTGGGGGAATGTGATGCCACCCCCACGAAGAGCAACACCCGATGATGAAGCATGACATCCGCATGAGTGTGTGAGGGCACTTTTCGAAAAGGAAGAATTTCCCCACTTCCACACTACTCTGTCTCCAACCTAACCTGTGAGTAAGCTACTCACAGTGTTGCCCAGCGACTATAATTGGCCTGCTCTTCTTCTCTATAGGAACAGTTACCTACATGTGATTATTATGAAAAAAATATATCAGTTGAACTGTATCTGGCAGAAGGTATGTGTTTAAGATGTTAGTACTGTTGAAAGTTACCATGAGTAATGCCTTTTAAAATGACACTGTTTTAAATGTCTACACATCATATGCAGAACAGACAGATCTATGTTATTTGCCTTCTTGGAACTGTAGTTCTTTTAGTCACATTGTTAAATAGGACTAGGGTAGTCATGAATAAAATATAAGAAAATATGCTGTGCCTGTATATAAATCAAAAAGTAGTAATACTCATTAGGTATGTATTAAGAAGTGGTTGTTAACTTATGGTCAGTTTGCGTATGTTTAGATGGTGAGATATGGGTTTCTGGTTGCAGATAGTTATATGTGCGATGAAACTGTTAAGTTTACTTAAAGATGCAGAAAATTATATAGTTTCTGAAAGATTGCCTGAAGGTGTATATCTATTATGAAACCACATATATGTTTACATGGTGATCTATGTTCTTCAAGGCTGTTGATAATGTCATGTATATAGTGAGGGTGGTGCATTTCTTTCAGCATGCTCTTTTTAAAATTGAGGGGTGTTAATAGTGCAGAATGTCTTTTGAGAGTTTGTGTGCTAGCTTCACTTGGCATGCTGAATATATGTTTGAAAGACACAAGAAATATTTCCAAAATGATATAGCTATGCCATAAAGAAAACGTTTTGTGCTTTCAAAAGGTGAGAATTGCTGTTTCAGTTTTAGAAACTTACTGATGAATGTGCACGCTGAGTAACAGAACAAGGTATACTCTTAGAGAGTATGGAATTATATATCAAGTGTGATATCTAGACTCATTCAATCACCCAGGTACTACACATGCACATTTTGGATCACACAGGCACTAATTATGTACTCATTGAACTACTCAGGCAACACCCATGTGTTCATTCAATCACCCAGATAGTAGCAATATGATTAGGCGAATACACAAGCACTCACTATGCGGATTGGAACCACTGATGTAGTTCCTACATACTCATGAAGGCACTACCTGTATTCTGAGGAAATCACCTAGGCACTATCTATGCACTCATCCAATCATCCAGGGAGTATTGTTGCAGTCAACCAGAGACATTTATATATGTAACCTGTCATACACTGTTTGCATGCACTAAGAAGAATTAGTGAACTATATGCTGTGATACAGATTATTGTGCAGATTTGTATATGCAGTGTTTCTCAAAATTTAAATCTGACACATGTAAATAGGAAAGTATTGAAACACTAAATATACCTGTGAGATAGCGGTAGAGAGGTACAGAAATAGTCTTAAGTTGTCTTTTCGGATTTACAGTATTGAGACTCTGTATGTACTTTAACACTTTGGTTTATGTTTATTTTAAAAATGAGTACAAAAGGGATAAAGTGGTCTTTTAGCATGTATTAGTGACAACTGAGATATGGTGCAGCTGTGTTTTAGAAGAGGGTGTTATAATATTAAAAGATAAGTAAAAAAATGAATTTTGTGTTTTGGGATAAGTACATTGAAGTAAGTGCTTGTAGTTATGCAAGTAGGTTGATTTGTAGATTTAAAACTGGAACGTAACATAAAAACAGTTTTTCCATTATTCTGACAGAATGCCTACAAAAGCTCGGAGGAAAAAGGAACAGAAGCAAGTACAGTATCCATGCAGAATGGAGACACAAAAGGGGCAAATTGAAGAAAAAGTGGTGAAAGAAAAAAAAGCTACTGGTAAGAGAACAAAGTCATTTCTTAAAAATACATGTGGACATTTCCAACCAAATGTTACAAGGATATTGTAGGCAAGAAATATATTTAATAAAACCTTTGAACTTCACTGAAAAAACCCAAAGGTAACATAGATGTTATAGTTAGGTTTAAGTTTCACTTGTACAAAACCATTCAAATTCAGCAGTTATAGTTAGCTAAGCTAACTAAAACTCACGCCCCCACAATGCACTGCTTATGACCTTACATATTACATCACTCATGACATGGTTCGGGACATCACTCATGACATCTCAAATGAGACAATGGATGACATCACTGATGACATCCTCCAGTGACTCTGAGTGTTTTTAAAAGATTCATGAATGTCAAATATATATACATACCAAGGTTTATTGGTAAATCAGTGGGTGTATGAGTGCCTGTATGGATCATTCAGTGGGTGTGTGACTGACTGTATAAGTGAGTGATTAGGTGTATCAGTGAATATATGGGTGAGTGACTGGTTGTGTGAATGTCTATATCAGTGTGTTAGTTGGTGTGTAAGTTGCTGAATGGGTGTGTGAGTGGGTATGTGAGTTGTTGTATGGGTGAGTGATTGGTTGTCTGAGTACCTGTATGAGTGGCTTTATGGGTGGGTGAGGAGGTGTGTGACTGCCTGTGTGGATGAGTGAATGGGTGAGTCAGTGACTGTAAGGGTTAGTGAGTGCATCTGTCAGGGGCTGTATCAATGAGTGAGTGTGTGTATGGTTAAGCCGGTGACTGAGTGCATGTGTCAGTGGTATATGGGTGAGTAATTGAGAATGTGAAAGGTTGTATAGGTGTGTGATGGGGACAATCAGTGAGTGTATGGGTGTGTGAGTGACTGTGAGAGTAGCTTTATGGTTGAGTGTGGGCTTGTGTCAGAGACTGTATAGGTGAGTATGTGTTAGTATCTGTATGAGCAGGTGAGTGGGTGTGTGTTTAACTGTATGGAGGAGTAAGTGGCTGTGTATGCAGGAGGGAGTAGGTACGTGACTAGGTCTATTTGTAGAGCGGTGGAGAAGGGTGCGTGGCCTCCAAAGACCTCTCAGCAATCCCACCATGTGGGACTTACTGGAGGTAACAGGAGGTCTTGTTGGTCTTGTTGGTCCCCAAAGACCTTCAGTAGCCAAGAGGACTTAATGCCCCAACCAGTAGAATGCCAGGAGGCACAATTACAGAGTGCTGCAAATAGGGGGCAGAGCATCCGGCATCATGCCCATATCTTTTTATTTATTTATTTTTCCCTGGGCTGATTCTGGCCCCAGGGACCCCACCCCCTGGGGTCTGGCCACAATACTGGGAACCCTGGTCCCACACAGGGCTCCAAGTTATTCACAGTAGGGAACACAGGGTGAGCATGAAAGTCCCTGTGCTCTCTGGGTCCAGTGGGAGCCAGAATTGCTTTTGGACAGAGGGTGCTGCTGAACATGCAGCTCCACCTGTTCAAAAGCAATTCTGCTCTGCTTCATGCAAGCAAGAGCATGTTTCTGCTCTCGCTTGCACGAGGCAGGAGCAGAGTTTGCTATCGCTTGGTGGGAGCAGCAAGCTCCGGCCAAGCCATTGCAAACAGCTACCTCCCAAAGGAGGTAGTAGGACCCAGCCTGATGGGTGGCGGTCTTCAGGGCCATGTATGGCTCCTCCAGCTTTTTTTGTAGCCCCAGGGAGGTGGCGGTCCCGTGGCATAGGAGTGCTGTGCGCTCCCATGCAATTTAATAGGAGCCTCAGGGAAGTGACATTCCCCAGGGCTGCTGACTGGGTGCCCGGGCACCCCAATTATTTTATATTTTCCCCGGGGAGGTAGCAGTAGCGAGGGCTGCGGGGGGGGGCATGCAGGCCCCCTGCATTATTTTACACATGACCCACGAGAAGGTGGTGGCCTCTAGGACTGTGGGCAGGCACAGTTGGCCAGCCACAAGACATACTAAGAAGTGCCCCAGGGAGGCGGCACTCCCCGGGGCTTTCAAAAGCCCTAGGAGGGGGGCCAGTGCAGCTCCTCCTATTTTTATATTATGCCCCGGGACCTGGCACTCCCAGAGGTTATTTTAAAGAAAGCACTGCGAGGTAATTCCCTACACACTTGAGGTATCTATTTGCACCTAATTCTTTTGGGGAAGTGTGCACGTCCAAATAAATACAATCCTTGATTTTTTTAATTGCTCCTCTTTTCAACTGTTGACGCGCTGGGGGTTGCGTAACTAGTTAGCATGGAGGAGTCTCGTTCGTTATCAGAATTAACCACACAAATCGCTCCACCAAAGAGGAGTTCATCTGTGCTGTGTCAACAAACCTAGGTATAGTACTGAACTGCAATACTATAGCGCTGCTTTACCAGGAGTACTTTAAGAGCCATGTCTGACAGCAGACAAAGGAATGAGGGCTTTTTTTACTCCAGTGGGAGGCCATGGGATAAAAGCAAAAGTAGACACCTTAGAGTGTGTGAAGATGAGCAGAAGCTTTCACACAATAGGAAATCCTTGTTATGGTCCATTTATACAATGCTCCAAGATATGGTTGAAAAAACAGCTTACAATGAATGAACAGTGAAAGCTGTGGAAATTAAATGGATGGACTGACCAACAGAGCAGCAGGTACAGAGAGATAAGAAGATGCGCTGAACGGAAGAATACAGACTTTGGAGGGCTACATGTAGATGACTACAGATGTAGTGTAAGAGCTGGAAGCTTTCAGGAACAAGGTAATTGATGGAATAGCAATGCTAGATGCAAAGATAGATCAGATAGACAATCTCCATAGAGGAACCCAGATGAGAGTGCTGGGTATCCTGATGATTGAGCAAAATTCCTCATTTTGAAAATTAGACGCATTGAATTAAAAAGTGCAAAATTGTATGCTGAATAACACAGGTATAATAAATGCAATTTTGTAGTAAGTAATCATATTAAGGCATTGTGAGCATACTCATGAAGTGACATAATGCTCTGACTTAAATTAGCCAGATTACTGATGCCATATTACACATTGATTTTACACGTTAGTGTTAAAAGGCTTGTTTTCGCATTAAACTGTTATCTTCCACAAGATGTTTTTCTCTTCCACTGCAGATGCTGTAACTTTACATAAGCCTTCTGTAAGCTAGTAAATAGGCATTTGTTATGTTTTAGACGACTAATAGTGAGGTTCCCACCGGGAGAAGAGGAGATGGCAGGATATGTGTCTCGTCGTAAGAACAGTCTGTACAGCAAGATGTTCCTAGTCTATAGTTTCAAGAACTCAGTTCTCAGCTTCATTGTGAAGCTGTGAGAAACCTGTGTTGCTTCTTTCTGCACTTCTCTTGCCTCTTTCAGCACCCCTCTTGCCTCTGTCTGCACCTCTGTTGGTTCTTTCTGCAGTTCTCTTGCCTCTTTCTGCACCTCTCTTGCCTTTTTCTGCACATCCCATGCCTCTTTCTGCACTTCCCTTGCCTCTTTCTGCACTTCTCTTGCTTCTTTCTGCACTTCTCTTGCCTCTTTGTGCACTTCTCTTGCCTCTTTCTATATTTCTGTTGCTTCTTTCTGGACTTCTCTTGCCTCTTTCTGCAACCCTCTTGCCTCTTTCTGTACCTCTGTTGCTTCTTTCTGCACTTCTCTTGCTCCTTTCTGCATCTCTCTTGCTTCTTTCTACACCCGTTGCCTCTTTCTACACTCGTCTTCCCTCTTTCTGCACCTCTCTTGTCTCTTTCTGCACCTCTGTTGTCTCTTTCTGTACCTCTGTTGCCTCTTTTTGCACTTCTGTTGCCTCTTCCTGTACCTCTGTTGCTTCTTTCTGCACTCTTTTGCATTACTGTTGCTTCTTTCTGCACTTCTTCTGCCTCTTTCTGTATATCTATTCCTTCTTTCAGCACTTCTCTTGCCTCTTTCTGCACCTCTGTTATTTCTTTCAGCACTTCTCTTGCCTCTTTCTGTACCCCTGTTCCTTCCTTCTGTACCTCGCTTGCCTGTTTCTGTACCTCTCGCCTCTTTTTGCACCCCTGTTCCCTCTTACTGCACCGCTCTTGCATGTTTCTGCAACTCTCTTGCCTCTTTCTGCAGTTCTCTTTTCTGCCTCTGCACCTCTCTTGCTACTTTCTGCTCCTCTCTTGCCTTTTTCTGCACTTCTCTTGTCTCTTTCTGTACTTCTCTTGCCTCTTTCTGCACTCCTCTTGCCTTTTTCTGCACATTTCTTACTCTCTCCGCACCTCACTTTTTTCTGCAATTCTCTTGCTTCTTTCTGTACTTCTCTTGTCTGTTTCTATATTAAAATTAGAAGTGCAAGCTGTCAAGTTTAAAGGTCTGCATGCTCTTGTGACTGTACATGTATTCTCACATGTGTTATGTATCTGAAGATGGTAGCTTAAAAAGTGGCTAGCTTCTCGTATAGGTGGTAAAATCTTCTTAGTTTTGCTCTGTCATTCGGTGGCACAGGCAGACATGTCTTATGTATGTAGGTGTTATAGAGCCCCTCATATATACTATTGAATAGGCATGTGCCCTGTATTATGAGCAGAAAGTAATACATACACCTTCTTGTACACAAATATACAGAGTATGCTGTTTGAAACACGAATATTCAAGTATATGTATGTTTATTTTTATGTAACTTGTCACCAGGTAAAAGCAGAGACACACGCATGCATACCTTCACAAACTTGGTCAGATTTACAACAGTGATATGGTTAGGATTGCTGTTTTACATTTGGTAGACCTAACATTCTGACATCTTGGGAGAAGGATTAGTGATTAGGCTACTTTGTATGAGTCTGTGGAAAGGTACAGTCGAAGTAGGCCTCTTTGTGCACCTCTGTTGCTTCTTTCTGCACTTCTCTTGCTTCTTTTTGCACCTTTCTTCTTCTTTCTGGACTTCTGTTGCCTCTTTCTGCACTTTTTCTAGCTTCTTTCTGCACCTTTCTTCCTCTTTCTGCGCCTCTCTTACCTCTTTCTGCACTTCTCTTGCTTATTACTGCACCTTTCTTCCTCTTTCTGTACATGTTCTACCTATGTAGGCATAGTTAGAAATTAGCATTTAAAAAAACCTTGGAAATTCACTGAAAAATACACAGGTTTAAGGGACTTTATAGTTAGGGATTAGCATTTAAAAAACCTTAGAAATTTACTGAAAAAAACACAGGTTTCAGGGACGTTATAGTTAGATATTAGCATTTAAAAAACCTTATAAATTCATTGAAAAAATACAGGTTTCAGGGACATTATAGTTAGGGATTAACATTTAAAAAACTTTAGAAATTCATTGATAAAAAAAACCACAGGTTTCAGGGACGTTATAGTTAGGCTGACATTTCACTCGTACAAAAATAGAGAAATTCAGCCATTATAGTTAGCTGAGATAACTATAACTCATGCCCCAGCAATGCACTGCTGATGACGTCACATATCACATCACTCATGACATGGTCACTGACATCACTGATGACATCTCAAACGACTGATGAGCCGGGTCTGGTGGCACAGTGGACTAATGCATCCACTGCAGGGACCTGTGTTCGACCTCATCATAAAATTAGTACCCTTGAGTTGGGTAACAATAAACATCTGTTATTCAGTGCCAAGAGACCTATGGGTGAACGTTCGCTTTACAAATACACATGTTATGATATGTTATCACTGATGACACCATCCACGCAATATCTAATGCACTTCCTCACACCCTAATATAACCGTTGATACACCCACTCCAAAATACAGACTACCATTCTCGAAAACATAGACAAACCAATACCAGTTAGTATATACCCGCTCACTGATTCATAGGTCTCCACACACATCTACTCACTAATGCATACCGTCACTCATACACACAATCACTCATCAATATAGCCACTGATATATGCACTCATACACCCATACAGACACTCACACACCGCCATAGAGTTACTCAAACACCTAGTCAGTCACCCAAAGAATCAATCACACTGCGATTTACTCACCTATACAGTTATACACACACACCACCTCACTTATTCATACAGATAGTAACCCATACTTACTCTCTTCTACAATCACTGACACAAGCACACACTCATTCATGCAGCTACTCTCACAATCACTCACTCTCACATTTAGTAACTTATATACTCTAACACTCACATACACTGCCTTTCACGTATGTAGTTACTTACACATATACCACTGAGACAGCCATTCACTCACCAACATAGCCATACGCACACTCACTCACCCATACAGCCCCTTGCAGATAGACTCATGAACCTATACACCCATTGAATCATCCACTCACACATCCATGCAGGGAGTCACACCCTGCACCCCCACAGACAGTCAGGCACCCATACAGGTACTCAGACAACCAATCATTAACCCATATAGACACTCATGTAGCTACTCACCAACTCATACAGCCACTTACACACCAACTGATAGAATGATACAGACATTCACACAGTTTAGTCATTCACCCATGCATTCACTAAGACATGTTTAATCATTCACTTATACAATCAGTCACATATATATATTATCTACTGGCGGGCGCCAGTAGATAGTTATAGTTACAACCTAGTTTCCATAGGAAATCTCAAAATTCTATTTTGAATAACTTTGGCGCCGGTTGACGAATCCTTGCGAAATTTTCAAAACTAATGGGGCGCTCCGCTCAGCTCCTACCCTGAAAGTCTCGGGGTGATTTGTCAAGGTGGGGCCGAGAAAAAGGGGGGTCCCAAAACGCGTTTTCCCAATGCATTTTTCCATAGGACCTTTAGTCGCAGCTACAGTCCGAACGGCTGAACAGAATTACGTGAAATTTGGCAGAGAGGTAGCCATAAGGTCAAGAAAGTGCCTTTTGCAGGTCTGGTGTAAATCTGTTCAGTATTTCCTGAGAAAATAGCATTTAAAAGCATATCAATATCTATACGCGCGCACCGTGCGCGCACCGTGCGCGCACCCTGCCGTGCGCGAGCGCAATTCTGATTGGTTGTTAGATGTCGGTAAACATTCGAATCGGTCGAAACCAGGAAGTGTCAGCCGCCAATTTGTCTCTCGCAGTCTGAGGAGGTGAAAAAAAAAGGTGGAGAACGTGAAAAGGGGGCAGAGTGGACAGTTCCTGACCCCCTAGCCTTGGTCAGGGGGTCACAGAAGGACCCCCAAGGGAGAAAAAATCATTTTTTTTTTTTAAATCGCGAGGTGCGCGCACCGCGCGCGCACAGCACGCGCACTGCGCGCGCACGGCACGCACTGCGAACCGTGGGTGCTCGGCGAAGCGCACCGAGCGCCCACAGCGCGCGCACGGTGCGTGAAGCGCACGGTGCGCGCACCTCGCGATTTTTAAAAAAAATAAATAAATCACGGTGCGCGCACGGTGAAAAACCTGAAAAAAAAAAGATTAATAAATACATAACTTAGCATTTAAAAAACCGTACAAATTCACTGAAAAAACCATAGGTTTCACACACGTTATAGTTACGAATTAGCATTTAAAAAACCTTGCAAATTCACTTAAAAAACCATAGGTTTCACACATGTTTTAGTTAGCTGGACATTTCACTCGTAAAAAACCAATGAAATTCCCCCGTTATAGTTAGTGCAGGCAACTATAACTCACGCGACCACAATCCTCTGCTGATGATGTCAGATATTACATCACTGATGACATATGTGTCTTTATGAAAAATAAATATTTGTAATATATGTATAGCTAAAGATTAATGGAAGAAGACATGGGTAAATAAGTGTCTAAATACAGTGATGTAATATCTGACGTCATCAGCAGAGGATTGCGGTCGCGTGAGTTATAGTTGCCTGCACTAACTATAACGGGGGAATTTCATTGGTTTTTTATGAGTGAAATGTCCATCTAACTATAACATGTGTGAAACCTATGGTTTTTTAAGTGAATATATATATATATATATATATATATACATGTATATATATATATATATATATATATATATATATATATATATATATATATATATATATATATATATTATATATATATATAAGGGAATGGGCACAGAGGGATCACTAATTCACGCCGGTTACAGTGAGAGACTAGGTTGACGTTTTCAATTAATTGGTTGTGGCTCAGATAAAGAAACTCAATGTGACAATTAACAAAGAGAGACGAAAAATTACTTATCATGAAAGAATGTATGGACAGTTGATGGCTAAACTTAAAAAGGAAGGGAATACTGTAATCAGAAGTTCAGATAAAGGAGGGAATATAGTGCTATGGCCCCTAACTGAATATATGACGGATTCTTACAGTCAGCTAAACAACATTGAATGTTATCGCAAAAGCACCCCCCTTAAATTTAAAACTATGCAAGACCAGCTACACACCAAACTCTTGGCATTGAAAAGCCTGGGCCTTCTTAATTTGGAAGAATTCATTTTTTTTAAAAGGATCATCCAAAGACCCCCGTCATCTACTTCATCCCGAAGGTACACAAGAACATTGAGAGGCCACCAGGTAGGCCCATCATTTCAGCTTGTGATGGGCCATTAGAGAACTTATCTAGGTACATAGACTTCTTCTTGCAAGAAACGTTCATAGTTTGGAGTCATATATATAAGATACTGGTGACTTCATACGCAAGATCCACAATGTGGTATGACAAGAAGGATATCAGTTAATTACCCTAGAAGTGTCCTCTCTTTATACCTGTATTAGAAATTGTGACGGCATGAAGGCGGTGGAACATTTTTTATCCAGAAGACCCATTGAGTACATGCAGCATAACAGGATGCTAATGGATATGTTGGTCTTTTGCTTGGAGAATAATTACTTTTTATTTAAAAAGCAGATGTTCAAGCAAGTGCAGGGTGTGGCTATGGGGGCCAGCTTCTCTCCCAGGTATGCCTGTATGTTGCCTGTATGTTTATGGGCTGGTGGGAGGAGCTGTTCCTAAGGAAGCAATATGATTCAATCTATAGGGGAAATGTGGTGTCGTGGTTGCGATACATTGATGATTTGATTATTGTATGGAATTGAACTGTGACGGAAGCTAAAGAATGTATTGACCAAATCAATGTGAATAATGTCAATCTTACATTTACATCTTGTATAAGTGATCAGAGTATTTCATTCTTGATGTAAAGGTCACAGTAGTCAATAATACCAGAGAAACAGCTGGCAATACCTTGTTACATGCGTCTAGTGCGCATCCCCCTCTTTTAATCCATAGCATGCCCTATGGGGAGATGCTGTGGTTACGTAGGATTTGCAGTAATATTTCAGATCTGGAAAAACACCAATCTGAAAGTAAGATACATTTTCTGCAGTGGTGATACAGCTCTAAAACCATTGATATAGCCATTCGCAAATTGAGGGCCTTAGCCAGGGAAGATCTATTGATAAATAATGATATGTCTAAAAAAACTAGGGACACAAGTCTTACAGCTTCTACAGAATCAGTAAGACTCATCTTGACATTCTCCAGACAGGAAGAGCAATTGCGTAAAATCATCCAGTGTAATTGGCCTATAGTCAAGGAAGACCCTATCATAGGCAGCTCTCTTCCTAGATTTCCCTCAATGACATATAGGAAATCAGTGTCCAATATTCTGGTAAAAAGTAGTCCAGAGCACAAGGAGGGGGAAGGTTGGCTAACTGCGAGGAAGGGGTTCTTCAAATGTTCCAATTGCAAAGCATGTGCATATGGAAACAATAGAACATCATATCTGACTGTGTTCAGTGACAAGACTCAAATGATTAAATACCATCTTACATGCAAGACAGACTTTGTGGTGTATGTTTTAGAATGCAGCTGCAAGCTGGCATATATCGGGAGCATGAAGTTAGCAGCACACAAAAGGGTTTTGCAACATATTAGGGCAATCACAAATAATGACCCTAATTACCCTGTAGCCAGGCATTTTAAAGAACACCACAACAGTAATTTAAAACATTTGAGGTATTATGTCATTGATACTGTTCCAATACAAAGGAGAGGCAAGACAGAGAAGGCAAGCTAAGACGATGAGAGACTCACTATATTCTCGAGCTCGACACCAAACGACCTGGGGGCTCAACATGAGTGAGGACTTGCCTACATATCTATGAACAGTGAGGCCCTCTTTTCTATGAAGCAATATGATGAGAATAATTAATTTTAATTACATAGATTTTCATATATTACTAGATGTTATTAGTCGTTTTGGTCACATAAGGTATAAGCAATATGTCCCTGAACTTTGCACTTTTCTACAATGAAATGTTTTGATATGAGTTTTAGAATGGAATAAATTCTCTTTTTTTAACATTTAAGTTTTTGTATAAGGTCTTAGGATAAATTAATTATATTTATAGATTTTATATGTATTTATTTATGAACTAATTATTTACATATTTAAAAGAATATATTTATGATTGTGGGAATCATTTATCTCAATATTATAAAAACTTTTAGGGATCAGACCCCATGAAAAAACTCAAATTTGCACATGCCGTTGTTTGCACATGTCTCCTTATGCCAGAATAGTAAAAGCAGAAGATAATGTATTTACATTTTACTATTTTTAGGCAATAGACAAGATGTTTCTTATTTTATGCACTAGCAATTTATTATGGTGGTACTGGTCGGCACAGTTATGGTATAAGTTAGAAATTAGGGCACTTCACTTATAGTTATATTTTCTTTTCTCTCTTTTTTCATTTTTTCTCCCCTTTTTCTGTTTTATTGACTTTACCAGTCTTTATATAGTTCTGATGAAGGTAATTTAGAAAATTGCAAATTCTCTTTTTTTTACCTTATAACAACAAAACACAACATTTGAAATCCTCAGAAAGAAATGCCATGCATTAATTTTATTTTAAATGACATAAAATACAAATGTATTCAAACATTTTATAAGTGTATGCATTGAGGCACAAAATTCCTGAGTATGTTTTCTATGTTCAGTACCGAGTAATTGCACTGTCACTTTAAAAAGGAGGTTACACAAGGCAATGTTGTCATGTGATCAAGGCAGGGATCTGCCGAAATGCGGCAGGGCGACTGGTGGTGAGTTGGAATAAATATATTTGCACCAAACCTGGGTCTACGCTCGTTTGTTTTGAAGAAGAGCGAAGCGAGGTTCGTGGCATATATATATATATATATATATTCACTGAAAAAACCATGGGTTTCACACACGTTATAGTTAGGAATTAGCATTTAAAAAACCTTAGAAATTCAATGAAAAAACCAAAGGTTTCACACATGTTATAGTTAGCTGGACATTTCACTCGTAAAAAACCAATGAAATTCCCCCGTTATAGTTAGTTCAGCTAACTATAACTCGCGCGCCCGCAATGTACTACTGATGACGTCACATATTACATCACTCATGACATGGTCAGTGACATCACTCATGACATCACTGATGACATCTCAAATGACATCACTGATGACATCATCCAGTGAATGTGTGTTTTTCTGAAAATTAAATATGTTTTATATATGTATATCTCAAGGTCGATGGAAGAATCAATGGGTATATAAGTGTCTAAGTGGATGATTTGTTTTTGAAAAATTTATTGTATTACTGACTGATTAAGTGTATCTTATTGAATACATGGCTTACTGAGTAATGTTTAAATATGTAAATATCTGTATCAGTCTCTCACTTTGTGTATAAGTGGCTGCATGGGTTGGTGAGTAGCTACATGAGTGTCTATAGAGGTTATTAGTTGGTTTTTTGAGTATCACTATGAGTGTCTGAGTGTCTGTATGGTTCGGTGGGGGGTATTATGTAGTGCATAGGTGCATGAATGAGTGACTCACTCTTTGTATGTGTTGAAGACAGCATGTGTGCAGGACTGTATGGGTGGATGACTGTATGCATGGATGTGTTAGTGAGTGAATGACTGTCTCAATAGTGTCTTTATGAGTAACTACATATGTTTTAAACTAGTATATGTGACTATTGGTGTATATAAGTGAGTATATGTGAGAGTGAGAGATTGAAAGAGTTCCTGTATGAATAAGTATGTGTTTCTATAAGTGATTGTTAAAAAGACTAAGTATGTGTAAGTTTCTGTTAAAGTAAGTGTGCTGGTGTGTGTATAACTGTATATGCAAGTAAATTGATGTTTGTTTCTTTATTAGCATGAGTGACTATGTGTGTGAGTAACTCTATGGATGAGTGGAATTGTGTTACAGGATGTTTAGGTGTATGAGTACATATGATGTGTGAGTACATGTATGAGTGACTGTATAGGATTGTTGGTGGATGAGTGGATGTGTATGTGGATCTTAGAAATACTGAATAGGTTGTTGTTACTGTTATTGGTATGTCCATTGTTTTGATAATTTTAGTATCTATTTTTGAATGTTTGTATCAAAGGTTATATTAGGGTGAGAGGAGGTCTACCACTCTGTCACAAGGATGATGTCATCAGTGATGTCATTTGAGATGTCATCAGTGATGTCATGAGTGATGTCACTGACCATGTCATGAGTGATGTAATATGTGACGTCATCAGTAGTACATTGCGGGCGCGCGAGTTATAGTTAGCTGAACTAACTATAACGGGGGAATTTCATTGGTTTTTTATGAGTGAAATGTCCAGCTAACTATAACATGTGTGAAACCTTTGGTTTTTTCATTAAATTTCTAAGGTTTTTTAAATGCTAATTCCTAACTATAACGTGTGTGAAACCCATGGTTTTTTCAGTGAATTTGCAAGGTTTTTTAAATGCTAATTCCTAACTATAACGTGTGTTTAACCCATGGTTTTTTCAGTGAATTTGCAAGGTTTTTTAAATGCTAATTTTTTTTTCTTTCTTTTTTTTTTTTTTACATATTTTGATTTTAATTTTCTATCCTTTTTTAAAGACTATGGTTAAATTTTTAAAATTCTATAATATTTTTTTTTAAATATATTTTATAAAATAAACGTAAAATTTATTAGCAATACATTTTTTTTTTTGGTTTTTTTTTTTTGGTACGCGTACCGTAAGCTTACGGTAAGCGTACGGTTTACGCAACGTCCGTAATTTTTCTACGCTGTTTGCGTATAGTTACGCAATTTGCGTAGCCGCGCGTACTCCGCGTGGGACGCGTACGCGTGTACGCTACACGCGCACGTTACGCGGAAGTGTCGGGTAGTGACTGTTATGCGCATGCGCGCAAGCGCGTGTCTTTTTTACGCGCATGCGCACTTTTGCCTTAAGCGCACCGTAAGCGTACCGTAAGCGTACGGTAGGTCATGTGATCATGAAACACAACTTTTGATTGGATGAAACTACTTTCAGTTCTAGAACTCTCCTACACCACACCCATTCCCTTCATTTCTGCTTGTGATCCCTTAGGAGAAGGAGCTGGGTTGTCTTTGTGATACGATGGCAGAACAGCAGAGCCCTTCTGAGAGTGAGGCTAGCACTAGCAGCACTACCTTGAGGCAGAGAGCGAGGAAACAAAAGACCTCTTATGTATGGGATTATTTTACTTTTCCTGAAGGCCAGCTAAAGGTAAATGCACCCTTAGTGACTTGCAAGCTGTGTCAGCGTGTACTTTCAAGAGGTAATCCTGACAGGAAGTATTCCTTTGGGAATCATACCATGATGAGGCACCTCAAGGATGTACACAAAAGGACACATGCTCGACTTTTTGGAGGTAACCCTTCATTAAGTCAACCAAGCACATCCACAGCAGCTCAGCCTGGACCATCATCTGCAGGGCTGAGTCCTTCTTCTGCAGGTCAGGTGAGCCCTTCATCTGTGGGGGGAGCATCTCCTTTTGCTGACCCTCAGGAAATTAACCCTCGATTTCTGAGGGTTGATATTCGATGCGCCTCTTGTCATGATCTAATTTGTCATAGGGAGACCAGTGTTTCCCTAGTGAACGACAAAATAGATCAGCACACTTGTCGCAGAGACTAATTTTCCCAATCTTTCTTTCCTCTGTCCCTGCATGAACACAACGGCTCTTTTAAGAGCCAACCTTATCTTTCATCTTTTTTTATATATGTTTTTAAAAACTTTTTTTTTTTTTTTTTTTACCGTGCGCGTAATTTTTTTTTTTTTTTTTAAAAAACACTAAAAATCAATTATCACATTACAAGGTCCTTGAGAGACTACAATTATTATTATTGACTTACCATACCCACTCAAAAAAATATTTATTCATTTGTTTTTAAAAAATATTGCTTTAAAAATGGTTCTAGTTTTCGAAAATTTTCTATATCAATCTGAAAAAAAAGAAAAAAGTATTTATATTTTTAAAACATTTTATAATACAGTACACATATTTACATATTTATCAAAAAATATTTTTGCCTTATTTTTGCTGTTTTCAGAATATATTGCATTTCACTATAAATAGTGAAAGCAATTGCATTCATCATTTTACAGCGGGCAAAAAAAAATAACAATCTCAAAGATTGTATTAAAAAAGCCCAGAATCTCTTTTTACTTAAACTTAACATTATAGAAATGCATAATATTCTAAAAAAATATCATCTAATACCAATACTTATTTCTTTAAAATACCGTCTGATATGTTTGTTTCAGAAGTATAATCACAATATTATATCTCAAATAACTCCACATTACATCTGGTTCCATTTCCTTTAGGCCAAATAGTAATTTTAAAATTCTTTTTTGATTAAATTTCCAATGGTAATCCAATAAAATTCTAAAGTTTTATTTGTACAGATCTCACCGATTCTCTGTAACATATTGGTTCCCGAAAGATTTATTAATAATATATTAAGTCCACAATAGAATTGGTTACCTTTCCACATGGCCAAATAATAATTCAAAAAATCTTTTTTGAATAAATTTCCAATGGCACTCCAATAACATTCCAAAATTTAAATTGTGCAGATGTTACCGATTTTCTCTAAATTTTTGGTTTTCGAAAGTTTCATTAAAAATTAAAAAAGTCCACATTACAATTGGTTATCTTTCCATTAGGCCAAATGATAATTTAAAAAATCTTTATTTTTGAAAATTCCAATGGTAATCCAATCAAATGGTAAAATTGTTTTGTCCAGATCTTGCCAAGTCTCTCTAAAATTTAGGTTTCAGGAAGATTAGATAGGAATTTGCTAAATCAAAAGGCAAACGTTGCTTAAAAAAACCAATTGGGAATCATTACACAGTGTCCAGCCTTTTTCACATTTAAGATAAACTGTGTAATGTCCAGAAGTAACAGTAGATCGATCCTTCATGGAAAATTATTGCAACAGTTACAAAAGTTTTTCCTGAAATTGATAATTGCTGTCCTGTAAACTTCTTTATTAAAGTATCCAATTTTGAACCATCAGCTCTACATCGTTGCATCATTAAAATTACATACTGTCCGTATTCCTTTAAAATTAATGTTGAAAACATGTCAGATTGACACTCACCGCATTGCATGCTATGATTAGCATCTTTAACTAATTTAGCAAAAGTGACTGTTTTAGTCTCTGGCAATGTCAAAAAAATAAACCTTTCATTATCAACATTAGAGCCACATATATTATAACAGTTTTCACAACTATGTTCCCATTTATAAGAGAGACCAAATAAATTATCAATTGCAACTTCTTCTTCTTCCAGTACCTGAAGAAAAAACATCAAAAATTCGTGTGCATCTTGCTGTTCATTTTGAGAAAACTGTGTTCGTCCTGAACATACATCTAAAAGTTTTCTAATTTCAGTAGCACTTTCTATTTGAGTTTTATCATTACTCAGCTTTTGAAAAAGGAGACTCAGCTCTGAACAGAATCTTTTTCCCTGATTTACTATTATCTGCTCTTGCAAACTTTCCAGATAAAATGCAACATTCAGCACTACATTTGCGTAGCAGTTGACACCAGAGCTATTTTCAAAATGACATCCTACAACCTGTTCTTCTTTTTCCTTACTCTTTTTGCTTGCAATTACATCACTCCTCTTTTTTTTCCTCCTCTGTACATCTTCATCACAGATATTCTCATTTCTCCTTTTACGAGAAACTACACGTTTCTCCAACACAGGATACTGACCTAAATGAGGAGCATAGCTTCTTCTTAATCTATTATACTCCTTTACACAATTTGTATCAGCACTAACTTTTGAGTCATCAAAGTCTATCATGAATAAACCTGATAATGTTTTCACTCGTGACAAAGCAACATATGCCATACCTTCTTTGAACACAGTTGAACCAATGTTCACAAATGCACAATCTACAGTCAATCCTTGAGACTTGTGAATAGTTACAGCATATGCTAGCGAAAACGGAAACTGCTTCCTACGTACATATAAGTCTTTCACAAGCATGAAACGAACTGAACAACGACAAATGTCTTTAACTTCTTCTATCTGATCAAATTTTATTTTTAAACATTCAATTCCATCTTTTTTCTGATAATTAATAAAACCCACAACTCTTCCCATAGCTCCATTAACTAAACCTTTTTCAACATCCAAATTTCTCCTTAAAAATACTCTACAGTTCATGCAAACATATAGATTTTTTTCTAATCCAGCTGTTTTGGAAATGTTCTTCTCTAGTGAATCCAATTTATTTTTCAGTGTGCCTGTTACTGTGACAGTAATTCTTCCATCCTCAATTTTGTCCACTGCTTCTAATTTCCTGATCTCTTCCTTTTCCAATTTCAAAAGCTCCTCATTGAATATTGAGCATTCACGTAAAGTTGGCATTAAGCAGATGATACTTTTCTTTTCTGCAATGTTCTTGTATATCTTCTCTGCAACTATTTCTTCCTTTGGAAATAAATTATGTAGCAGCCGACTCTGTAATGCTTTTTTGCCAACTTCTGTGAGTAGTCCAATTCTGATATCTTTCAGAATACTTCCATATTCTTCATCGCTTGCTTGCCTCATATTAGTAGTAAGTTCCTTGTACTCAAAGAAGGACCAAATATTTGTATTTCCGATGCTTCCCAATGACTTCTTTGTGTCTTCATGTGTCACAGTATTAAACACTGGTTGTCCTTTAACTGGAGTAAGTTGCAAAAGATCTCCAAAAACTATGACGTGTTTTCCACCAAATAACATGTCATAGTCTGTCTTCAGAATTTGCTGCATTCTTAAATGCACAAAGGCAAGCATTAAGTTTGAAACCATGCTCACCTCATCAATAATGAGAACTTGCATCTTCTTCAAGACTCTTGAAACTTCCAAGGATGCTTCTCCAGTTAGCTTGTTGTATTGTATTTTGTTCTCATGCTCCACTGGTAACATTAGCAAACGATGTAAAGTGATTCCTTTTATGTTATATGCTGCTAACCCAGTTGGAGCAGTAACCACACAAGACAAAGTAGAATCCGTTTTTTGCTGTAGGTAGCTTCTGATGACTTTAATTAGGAAACTTTTTCCAGTTCCAGCTTGTCCGCTTACATACATCCTGATTGGATGAAATGATGTGCATGAGCACTCTTTTTTTTCATGTAGAAATCCGTGATCAATTTTGTTTCTGATCTCTTCATAAATTTGTTGCTGCTCTTCGTTCAGTTGTCTTTCCAAATTTTGTAAGTCTATAAATTCTTCTTGAGCTTGATTCATAGCCGTTTCCACTTCATTCATGGCTATTGATGCTTCATTTTCAACGATTGGTTGTCCTAGGGGATCTTGACTGAGTGTTTCTGAACTTTGGCTGTCCTGAGAACTGTCTCTAGCTATTTCTGCTGCAATTGTAGTTTCCTGTTCAATTTCTTCATTTAACATTTGCAGATAACTTGAGAATGTACTGCATTGTATGCTGTCTTTGCAAGCATTAAAAGAATCTTCATAGCTTTGAAATTCTCCCAGTAGTTCATCCTCTGTACGCCATGGTTTAAACAACTGTAAAAGAGCCAAGTAGTAAAATTCCTTCTTGTCAGTAGTGTCGCAACTCAGCTTCCTGTGATTTATCAAACTTCCTTTTGTTTGCTTCACCAAACATCCTTCCTCACCAATGACTTTATATTTTCCATTATTGATGTCTTCTGCGGCTTTCCGTGAATAAATGTAGTTCTGCAGCACTTCATAGAGACACATGTTCTCCAGATGTTGACTTCTCTTGGGATAATATGTGTCCAACATGTTTGATTTCAAAATATCTGTACTTTCTGGGTCATTCTCGGCCAAATATTCAATTTCTCCAACAGATTTTAGTACCCGATTTCTCATTGCTGCAAGGCCTAAACTTGCCCAAATTATTCTTCTTGACTTCGAGTAGAGACTTGCAGAAGATAACCTATCTGAACATTCGTAGGATCCAATTTCTCGATGCGATAACATCTTCAAACTGAAACTGTACAGCTTCTTACTGACAGTCTTCTCGTGAGAAATCTCTTCCCACATTTCCTTCAATTCTGTTTTTTCTGATTTTGTAATGTAAGACGTTACATATCGAGCAACAGCAATGGAATTGTCAGCTACATACTGTATATCCATGTTAGCGTTCCACATGGATAAAATGACTGGGTTGTAGTCATTTATATTTTTTGATTCTTCTTTTCTTTTAAGGTTGTAGGTATTCTTAGGTGATTTTCTTGTGATAGTATGTCTCACAGCTGACATAAAACTGTTTACTCTTCCTTTTGAAAGAACAGGTCTAGGAAATCCAAATCGACATTTAGTGTAGTATTTATCTTTGCTCTTGTATTTCCGTCGACAGTATTTTCCACACCGATGACTTTGGAAACGTAAAACTTGCTCCTTTAACTTTTTCTCTTCTGTGCTTTTTGGTATAGCACATGTTGCATATTCTTCAATGTAAGATAGCACTGCTTCATCAGTATCTGTTCCAAACTTTGGGGCATCCTTGATCCACAACAGCATATGAATATGAGGAGCACCTCTTGCCTGGTACTCTTTTCTCCAAAAGAAATCTACTACTTCTCCAAGAGGTGGATTTTTTTTATTGCAGATGAAGGACATCATAGCCTCAAATCTATGATTGAAATATCTGCAAACATTAACCGGATCCAATGAGCACAGTTCTCCTGCTGTCTTGTATTCGATGTTTTTAATGTTTGAATTTGCCTCTCGTAGAAAATCCAGTAAATCATCCCAAGCGTACTCCGCACAGCTTAGGGTAACGAACCATGTTGGTGTTCCTAAATTCCGTAACATGCATTTTAATTCACCATGGCGTCGGTACCAATATTCATTTGTCCCACGCTGACAAGCCATCAGATTGATCAGTTGTGTTTCCAAATGATCATCTCGGTGCTGCACTTTCTCCATAAAATCCTTAGCAGACACATTTTGTAAATGTACTCCACTTTTTAAAATGTGATTTACTGCATAAGACAGTGCAGACAAGTCACTTTCAAATAAAAGATGGAACAAATAAGGAATACTTTGTCGAAATCTGGGATCTTCAGCATATAGTCTTGTAGTCCGATACTCAGAAGCTGGAATCTGTTCCGGACGTTCATCGTATCGTCCTCCTTTTCCTTTAGGAAACAGCTGGGGAAAACATCGAGCTTCCAAGCTCTCCTCCCATACACTCACGGGACTTCCTTTTGCTTTCTTCATCTGAAAGAGATCAATATTGTCTCCCATAACTTCTTTTGAATGAAGAGGATGTATGCTAAAATGTTCATAAATTTCTTCTTCCTTTGACTTGTCCACTTTTTCAATTTGTCCAGTTGGTGTTTCTGTGTCTTCTTGTAAATCTTCTTCTTCTTCTTCTTCTATATAAATTGATTCATACCATTTGTTATTCCTTTTCAAATACAAATTTGCTCTTTGTACTTTCCGTACATCTACCAGCTCCTGACAAATCTTCTTATTCTTTGTAGGTACACCATTAACCAGAATAATTAATGGTTCAGTTTCCAAAGTATCCGCATCAAAAGTTTCCATATTTTTTTTCAAATCCAAGGGCAAATACACCACTCTACCTTTTAAACCTCTCAGTAAATCAGAAGGAGGTAATTTACCAGTTTTGGGCTCCATACGTACTATGGTCTGGAACGGATGAACACATTGAATGAGTATAGACTCATATGTATTTAATTCAGAAAGTTCAGCAGGAATAGCATCCAATTCTAAATTATTATGTACTGCTCTGGTCGGCATTCTATTTTCCTCTAACTTGTTGTAACAGTATTTACAAATACGCTGTACTTCACCCAATTCAAAACAATTTTCAAGAAATATATATGTGGCAAAATCCTTCCACTTATAATCATCTTCATTTTCACTCTTTCTGTAGAGATCAACATACCTGGTTTGTTTTCTATAATGAGTTCTGCGGCAACAAATACAAGTAATATTTGGTCTTTCATTAGAGATTATTGCAAATTTTGTTATGTGATCATTAAATGTCTTACTTACAGAGGGTTCTACATTCTCTTCCACTTCTTCCTCATTTACTGTGTCCTTCTCTGCACTGTTTTGTTCAGGACCAAAGTAACAAAACTGAATTTCATCAACAACCTTCTCTACATCTGATACCGTTCCACGGAACAGAGCCCTATTCAATTCATCTAACTTTATTGCTGGACTTTTAGCAAAATACAACCATCTCACAAACTTTCTCATTTCAGTATGATGAACAGCCAACATCCTAAAATGATGGAAAACACTATTACACACTTTCCTAGATAGACAAGCCAGAGAATGACCCTGCAAACCAGTATTCTCTCTCACTCTGCATGGATCTAGACTTTGAAGCACCTTAATCTTCTGTTTTATACTTTTTTTACTAAATTCTCTTAGAAACTCACGAAATTTGTCAATAGATTCCTGACGCACAGTGCAAATACTACTACAATTCCAAGTGTACACTGGGGCTTTAGGACGTCTCCCCATAGCCTCATCTGCCATCACTTGTACCTCATCTCTTGGAACCATTATCTCCTTCTCCATTATGCAACCATTTTTTACTTCGTAAGCACGACCTCTGGTGTCAACTGCATGCAGCAAACTATTACTTTGAAAATAGCTCTCTTCATTAAAAAAAGGTTCACTACTTGAACTATGCATCCACTTTCCTAAAAACACTTTACAAAAGTTTGTTCTGTTCACTACTCTTTTCCTTTTGCTATGTGATTTCAGTACATTAACCATTTTGTCTAATGTACGCATCCTATTCAAAATTAAAATGAATAGTTTCCTTTTTAATTCTAATGCCTTTGCTGCAATGGCTTCAATTTCTTTTTTTCTTTTATAAAACTTACTCTTTTGCTTATATTTCTTCACATCCTTTATCAAATTGGACATAACTCTTCTCTGAAACATTTTTCTACGTATCTCTTTAAACGCTGTTTTTCTATTTATGTAAATCTTTTCAGTTGCAGAAGGTATATTTGCATTAACTAAATTCTCAATTTTTTCCTGTCCTTTTCTTTTCAAAACATTCTTTCCAGTACAGACATTATGTACATTTTTCATTCTTTTGAATATATTTTTTAGAAATTGTTTTTTCTGCTTACCAGAAGATTTTTTCTTTTTCCCAACATGAGCATCTTCTACTAACTTTGGTCCTCCAGTTGTCTTCAAATATAGGTTTTTTTGTGAGTTTTTTGAACTCTGGATTTTGTAGGCATCTTAAATTTTGTTCACTGCTCTTCAGCAATACCTGAAAAAAACTAAAAAAAAATTCCTTTATTTTATTTAAATATATTACTACATTTCTTTTCACAATAGTCACAAAACGAAATTTCTTTGCCAATTTGAATGCACACTTACTGCTCTTTTTTTTTGGCAAGTGATAATCACTTTTACAGACTGACACATTATGAATCCACTTTTCAGATTTTTTTAAATGCACATGTCCAGACTGCTTTTTCAGACCACCACCATGTGTATCCTGGGTGACTGCCTACACTCCAGCAAGGGCAACCAGCCTTACTGATGCTGAATGTCTTTGCATTACAGACTGAAACCTCAAACCCCACTCGCTTGTAAATACTGTGCATGATTATACATGGAAAGGAGCTGGGTGTGTGCTAAGAGTCTGCTTCTGCACCAAAAAATCGCTCCCCCTTTTTCCTACTAATGCAACTGTGAAATCACCAGAGCAAAGCGCAATAAATCTCTGCCTGTAATTCCTATTTGCACACAGAGTCATGTTTTCACATTAGTCACAAAACGAAATTTCTTTACCAATTTGAATGCACACTTACTGCTCTTTTTTTTTGGCAAGTGATAATCACTTTTACAGACTGACACATTATGAATCCACTTGTCAGATTTTTTTAAATGCACATGTCCAAACTGCTTTTTCAGACCACCACCATGTGTATCCTGGGTGACTGCCTACACTCCAGCAAGGGCAACCAGCCTTAGTGATGCTGAATGTCTTTGCATTACAGACTGAAACCTCAAAACCCACTCGCTTGTAAATACTGTGCATGATTATACATGGAAAGGAGCTGGGTGTGTGCTAAGAGTCTGCTTCTGCACCAAAAAATCGCTCCCCCTTTTTCCTACTAATGCAACTGTGAAATCACCAGAGCAAAACGCAATAAATCTCTGCCTGTAATTCCTATTTGCACACAGAGTCATGTTTTCACATTAGTCACAAAACGAAATTTCTTTGCCAATTTGAATGCACACTTACTGCTCTTTTTTTTTGGCAAGTGATAATCACTTTTACAGACTGACACATTATGAATCCACTTTTCAGATTTTTTTAAATGCACATGTCCAGACTGCTTTTTCAGACCACCACCATGTGTATCCTGGGTGACTGCCTACACTCCAGCAAGGGCAACCAGCCTTAGTGATGCTGAATGTCTTTGCATTACAGACTGAAACCTCAAAACCCACTCGCTTGTAAATACTGTGCATTATTATACATGGAAAGGAGCTGGGTGTGTGCTAAGAGTCTGCTTCTGCACCAAAAAATCGCTCCCCCTTTTTCCTACTAATGCAACTGTGAAATCACCAGAGCAAAACGCAATAAATCTCTGCCTGTAATTCCTATTTGCACACAGAGTCATGTTTTCACATTAGTCACAAAACGAAATTTCTTTGCCAATTTGAATGCACACTTACTGCTCTTTTTTTTTGGCAAGTGATAATCACTTTTACAGACTGACACATTATGAATCCACTTTTCAGATTTTTAAAAAAGCCCATGTCCAGACTGCTTTTTCAGACCACCACCATGTGTATCCTGGGTGACTGCCTACACTCCAGCAAGGGCAACCAGCCTTAGTGATGCTGAATGTCTTTGCATTACAGACTGAAACCTCAAAACCCACTCGCTTGTAAATACTGTGCATGATTATACATGGAAAGGAGCTGGGTGTGTGCTAAGAGTCTGCTTCTGCACCAAAAAATCGCTCCCCCTTTTTCCTACTAATGCAACTGTGAAATCACCAGAGCAAAACGCAATAAATCTCTGCCTGTAATTCCTATTTGCACACAGAGTCATGTTTTCACATTAGTCACAAAACGAAATTTCTTTGCCAATTTGAATGCACACTTACTGCTCTTTTTTTTGGCAAGTGATAATCACTTTTACAGACTGACACATTATGAATCCACTTTTCAGATTTTTTTAAAAGCCCATGTCCAGACTGCTTTTTCAGACCACCACCATGTGTATCCTGGGTGACTGCCTACACTCCAGCAAGGGCAACCAGCCTTAGTGATGCTGAATTTCTTTGCATTACAGACTGAAACCTCAAAACCCACTCGCTTGTAAATACTGTGCATGATTATACATGGAAAGGAGCTGGGTGTGTGCTAAGAGTCTGCTTCTGCACCAAAAAATCGCTCCCCCTTTTTCCTACTAATGCAAATATAAAATTACCAGAGTTGTACACAATAAATCTCTGCCTATATTTCCCAACATGTGTAACTTGGGTGACTGCCTACATTCCACCAAGGGCAACCAGCCTTAGTGATGCTGAATGTATTTGCATTACTGAGTCCAACCTCAAACCCTTAAACTATTCATTTTTTATACCAATACACCTTAATTTATCGTGAAAACATAGTCCATATTATTTTACATGTTCCTCACATTTAAATTTCTCCCAAAACAGAAAATAATAAACGTAACTTCAACAAAAAGAATTACATTTCTATTTTTCATTTCTTAATTTACCATATACATCCCCTCTCAAACTCTAACCTCACCTTTTAAATTAGTTAGTTGTGAAAGAAATGTGGCACTCAAACAGCAGATTATCAGAGCCAGGATCTCTGTTCTCTACACCTCTCTCCTCTCAGCAGAACCAGATAATGGCAAACTTTCCCTCTATTTTTCCACACATATACATGTAAGTTTCAAATCTCAGTGCTTCCCCGTTTTTTCAAATGTAATCACACATTTCTATTGGTTGAAAACCAACCCTTTTCCAAAAGTACCCTGCCCCCAACTTGACTTCTGCCTAGTACCCTTCCCCCAACTTGACTTCTGCCTGCTACCATAGCAACAGCTCATGGAACACTGCTGTGTGGAGTTAGGTCAGAAGTTCGCCACACAATGTTTCAATTCCACAGAGCAAGAGTGCTTGACTTTTCAAACCTAACAGCAAATCCATAGTACTGTTCTTTGGTAACACATTTTTTTGTACCAATACAAAACATGCTTCTATAAATTGACACATACAGCCTAGTTTTTAGTGTAGAATGATGTGAAACAGCCAATGAGTTCTTTTTATTTTAAAAAAATATGTATGCCTCCATTTCCAAACTGTCTTTCATTTTTTTTCCCCATTCTACTGAAATACACCTCCTGAGTGCATCCAGATCTCCTTTGAAGATGTTCACAGTGTGGATTGTAGGGCACAGCTATGTCTTCTGGAGTGAAAAGTATGCAGAGAAAACAGGTATGGTGAGAGACCTTGCTTTGCCAAATGTAGACATTAAATGGATTGGTCAGAGAGGGTTAAAGTGGCACCAATTGATGCCATTGGTGAAATCCTTCATGCAAATCCAACACCCTGACCTCATAATAGTGCACTGTGGTGGCAATGACCTAGGCACTTTGACTGGGGTAGGTCTGGAAATGCTTATGAAGGACACCTTTGCACAACTGTTTTCACTTTTCCCTAAAACTGCCTTTGTGTTTTCTAACATATGCCAAAGGCAAAAATGGAACTGGTCCAATCATTTCTGTCCGCAGATTGACAAAGCAAGAAAGCACGTCAACAAATCTGTTTCTGCTTTCCTCCGTGACTATGGTATGGGTTCCATTTACCAAAACAACTTGCGTTACGACATGCAAGACATTTATAGAGGAGATGGTGTGCACTTCAATGATGAAGGGAACAGAGTCTTCCTCTTGAACCTTAGACTCTGCATCGGTACTTACTTGTAGGTACCACAAAAAAATCACTTAATAAACACAACAGCTCTTTTTAGAGCCCCCTAATATCTAAACACTTAAATCTGAATTTCATTTCTTTTTTTTCTTTTTTTTTTTACCGTACGCTTACCGTAAGCTTACCGTACGCGTACCCCGTGATTTTTTAAAAAATCAATAAATGTTTCCTTTGTACTTTTCTGTCCTTCTTTGACCCCCTTACAAATGTTAGGGGGTCTGTAACTCTCTCCCTTGCCCCCTTTTCAAGATATCACTCTTTTTTACCGGAGTGAAATACACAAAATGGCGGCCGCCGCTTCCTGGTTTCGGCCGATTCGAATGTTTACTAAGATCTAACAGCCAATCAGAATCGCGCTCACGCACGCCACCGTACGCGTACGGTAAGCTTACGGTAAGCGTACCGTAAGCTGGCTCAGATATATATATTGATTTAAAGGCTATTTTCTCAGAATCTACTGAACAGATTTACACCAAACCTACAAAAGGCACTTCCTTGACCTGAGGACTACCTCTCTGCCAAATTTCTAGTAATTCTGTTCAGCCGTTCGGGCTGTAGCCCTGTCTAAAGGTCCTATGGAAAAATGCATGGGGAAAACGCGTTTTGGGACCCCCCCTTTTTCTCAGCCCCCGCTTGACGAATCCCCCCGAGACTTTCAGGGTAGGAGTGGAGCGTAGCGCCCCACCTATTTTGAGAAATTCGCGAGGATTCGTCAACCGGCGCCAAAGTTATTCAAAATAGAATGTTGCGGATTTCCTATGGAAACAGGGTCCTAACTATAACTACCTACTGGCGACCGCCAGTAGGTAATATATATATATATATATATATATATATATATATATATATATATATATATATATATATATATATATAAAATTCTTACACTTTTTAAAAACACTCTGTCACTGGATGATGTCATTAGTGATGTCATTTGATTTGAGATGTAATCAGTGATGTTACCGACCATGTCATGAGTGATGTAATATTGACGTCATCAGCAGTGCATTGCGGTGGCGCGAGTTATAGTTAGCTCAGCTAACTATAATGGCCAAATTTCTATGTTTTTGTACAAGTGCAATTTCAGCCTAACTATAATGTCCCTGAAACCTGTGGTTTTTTCAATGAATATATACTTAAATTAGGGCTTTCCACAGGTGATCTTCTAGGAAACTGCCATCTTGAGCTTCAGCAGGTCTTGCCCTCAGTTTATAAACTTTGGAGGTGTTGAATCTTGTGCTGTTGAATGTTCGCCTAGGCATAGAGCTGCACTGCTCCTGTGTGCCTGTGCTAAAGTCTGCTGAAGTGTGGAATATGATGATGTATGATGGAAAGGTGGTGGTGGCTGCATCAGCTGATCTCCTCTTTTCAGGGACTCGGCTGTGAGGCATATCTATCGAATCCGGTTTGCCTCAAGGTTATATCTGAAGGGAAGGTGCAGGTCTTTACTTCGGAACTAGGAGTTCCTGAATAAGATTAAAGGGGGGTCAGGGTCTGCAGGACTAGAATGTCAACTGTTATGGCTTGACTCTGGGAGGAATGTTTAAGTACACAGCCTAAGACCAAAGAGCAGGTCTTTTCTCTTTTCCTTGATTCTGGACTCTGTAGTCCTTCTCCTAAACCTTCCTACTCTATTGTTCTCTTCCCTATGTTTTGTTGATGTGGGTTGAAGCTCGGAGGCACATTGGGGCGGGGTGGTCACCGGTGGAATCACCAAGGTCATGTTTGACCTATATGCTCGAGTATTGTGGGGAGGGTGGGGGTGGGGAGTTGCAGGGTGGATATGCGGGAGGGTTGGGAGGGTTGGGGTGGGGTACCCGAGGGAACAGGGGGGCCTTTTCAAAAAATGGAGGCATAAAGACAGGATTCAATATAATAGATGTGACTCTGGTTTTCTCTTTACATAGTAACAATGAGTAACCTGCGGATTGCAACAATCAATATTTCAGGAGGCTTTCTTTCAGGAGGGGGAAACAGTTTTGCTTTAGATCCTATGGCTTGGGTTCAATTTAGGTCATAACATTTTTTTTTAAATATCTTCAGGTTCGGAACTTCCTTGGGGAAAAAAGTGGGCAGCCCTGAAGGGTTCCTTAGAGTTGAGGTAGTTGAAAGGGTTCTGGGAATGAAAACGCCTATCGGGTCACTTTATAAGTTGCCTAATGAGGCAATGCCAGACGATGTGGATAAGCAGGTAATGTGGTGGCAAGACAAGGTTCATGCTGGAAAATATACTTTTCTTGAGGCCTGGAATTTCGCTCAGACACCTTTAAACTCCGCAAATTTGCAAGTGCAGCATTTTAAAACCTGCTATAACTTTTATTATACATCAGAGAAAATAGCGCAATGGGGTGAACAAACAATTAGCATTGTCCTCGCTGCAACTTAGATAGTGCTGATTTGGCTCATATGTTTGCAAGTTTTCCAGCCCTTGGGGTTGATAACAAGGTAGTCCCTTGCCAGGCGCAAGCATTTTTGCTTATTGCAATGACAGTTCTAAGACAGTGTCTGGCAACTGCATGGCTGGATCATTCTCCACCGCTGGTTCAGCAATGGTTAGCCCGCCTCATGGCTATGTATCATACTGATATGGAGTATATGTAAGGAAAGGCAAGCGCACAAGGAAAAGGGGGCTATGGGTGTGGGCTCCTTTTTTGGGCTGGTTCTTTACAATGGCTGAGGGATAGGGGCGCTCGTCTACATGTCTTTTGGGAATGACAGAGGTAGCGGTGGCTTGTGGGGCAACTTTACCCTCTCAGGATAGTATCACTCTTTGTGTAAATAGATTAATTTAATGTTGCTATTTTTTGGGGAGATGTATTAAATTGATTGTAAAATGACCTGTTCACTTGGGTAGGGGGTGGGTGGGTCTGTATGTATCTTGAAAACATGACAATAAAGATTTAAAATTTTAAAAATGAAATAGCGACTAAAGGATGATTTAAATATGTAAAGATGATGACTAAATGTTAATATTTATTGACCAAATAAATCGATTTAAAATAATTTGTTAATAAACCCCTTTAACTTACCCCAACTCTCTTTATTGATTATTGTGGAGCCCCAAATGGACTTCACTGTTCCGGGTGTTTGATGTAAATGTTTGTTCCTTGTCAGTTCTCCTTGTCCACTAACAAAGTCCATACAACCAATGGTGGGGGTTATTTAAGGACTACAGTGGAAGACTGAGAAACACAAATCCACACTCCGGCACTGGCAACTGTCCAAGCTGACAACACACTGCGATTGGAATTGTGTGGAGGCTGGGAGAAGTACTGAATATGGAAGTGAAGGTAATGCGACTTGTGGTGGCGAGCCTATACAGGCTATCTCAGAGGAGACAACAATGTTAAAGGCGGCAATGTGCTGGCTACCTTGACTTCAGTAGATGGAAGAGAACAGAGACTACTGGTGGCAATAAAATAGCTCGAAGTTAAGGTGATAGAGACAAGGCTCCTCTTTTTTTCCTAATCTCAATCAAAAGAAATTGATATGAAAAAAGGCTTTAATGGAGATTAAGCACAGCTTGATGGCGAAAGGCAGCACAGTGTATGAGGAGTTTTCAGGTGGAGAACTTACCTGAGTATGATTGATGAAGAATAGTGTGTATATTGTTTTGGGGTTATGTCCCTGTTAACTGACATGATCACTGGTTGTCCAGAGGTCATCCTCCAGGAAGGATTAGAGGGCCAGTGGTTGGTGTTGTGATCGGTTGAAATTGTTTTTTATCTTTCTTTTTCAGTGTCTGTTGCTTAAACCTTTACCCCTATTGGGCTTCAAGGCTAGCGGTGATGATAAGACATGCTGTTGAATTGAGGTTGTCCGGTTTCAGTGACTGTGTTATTGATGAAAGCAACCTGTTGGTATATGCTATGTGATAAAATAAAGATATTTATACCTAAATTGAACATACAAATGACCTCAAGGAATACAAGAAATGCATTGTCAAAACAAAACTAATATTGTGACCCCTATGAGAGAATATGTGACCATGTGATAGGAAGGCTAGGGATCGTGAAGCACATGGGTGTATATTGGCTCTAAGACTATAGATACTTGACAAAATGGAAGTCTGTAAGCATACTGCAGGTAGTGTTCATGGACCATAAATGATGAGTGGCAGTGTGTTATGTCTGTTTAGCCGAGCACCTATTAGGTATTACTGTTTGTGCTAGATATGAAATAGTCAAGAAAAATCAGCTGGTTAAAGTTTGAGATAGGTCAGGCTTGACTAGTGCCTGTGGGAACCTTATGGAGACTGCCAGCAAGGCAAATCTGGGTGCTCAGCTCTAGGCAGACTTCTCACAAGATGGCATGGTGCAGAGTAGTCCTCTTAGAGATCCTCAATCCTAATGTAGACCATCACAAGATGAATCATATGATTCTTGGGGACCCAAAGACTGAACAGAACAGTACTAGGATGTCATGAGTCACCAGTGGGCAGATTCCCTGGGGCCACTCTGCCTCATTTCCCCAACTTGCCCTTGCAGTGGCAGCTGTCAGGAGTGCAAATGGAGCCCAGAGCCACTGGCTTCCTGCAAAGCAGTATGTGGGCAATGTATGACTGGTCAAAACCAACGTAGAAAACCTGGAGAACCCCAACCGGGCATATTTTGAATAACAAATAGGTTAAAACATTCACTAGTAAACAAAAAATGATCTGGAAGATGCATTGGATCCAGTGATTTTGGGGAATGGAAAAAAAAGATTGCCGGAATGCTTGAATGAATCTCAACAAAAATCACTCCTGGAAACACTCCAGTCTATGTTTTTGCTTTCTTTGCAGATAAAGGCAGGGGGCAACCTTATACCATTGAGCCTTGGTACTAGTCCAGTAGGAACAGCTTAGTCCAGACTGCCAGGTCACATTCGTTCCGAACAGGAACAAAACAAAACCCAGACAGGATGCAATGTTCACATTTGAAATAAAAGCAACATAAATAGGTTTATTGCTCAGTGTTCTGCATGATATAAATTAAGAGCAGGGCTTTTCTACCCAGCACAGCAAATGTAGATTTTCCGCAGCCTCGGTGGGCTGAAAATCTGGATTTTATTAACCCCTTCATTGCCCATGACGAGCTGGACTCGTCATGGGCCGCGGTGGCACTGTGCCCATGACGAGTCCAGCTCGTCATAGACCCCGCCCGCTAATGCAACGGCCGGCACTGGGCGGGGAAAGGGGCGGGCACTGAAGGGGTTAAAGACACAGAAGCTAATATTATGCAATAAATCCTTTTTGCCACCACTCAGCCATTCAGCATGTTAAAAGCTTTTAGAATAGAGAATATAGAACTTTTGATCAACATTCTAACACAATAAAAAATCCCAGCAACCAGTCCTCTTCCTTCTTTTATTGCTGCGGCTCAATCAGATAAGTACAACTCTATGTCTCCCATTTAGTTTTTTAATTTTCCTGGTTGTGTGTTGTAATGAGTGCTCTGGATGTAAGGCAAATTGTGTATGCAACATGTTATTGGAACGCTCCTTTCATTTCTAGTATTCCTGTCCTTTAACTTTGTGGGGTTTACTCGCTCTTGTCTTTGCACCGCGGGGTACTCGCCACCCCATTTTCTCACGCTGTGACCTTTAATCCCTCCCCCCCCTTTCTTTCTTTCCCTTGAGGGTTTTATCAATTTAACTCATAATCTCACCGGCTAACCGTTTTTTTGATCGGTTTAGCCTTGTGAAGGGGTGTCCATGGTTGCAGCTCCTCGAGGACACTCTCCTCACCTGTTGCCTCATTCCAAATTGGGGACTGTGATGGAGACCGCTGCCTCGATGCCTCTCTGCGGGGACTGCTCTGGGCTCTCGTGACGCGGCTGGAGTCTGGTGCGCTTGACGTCGCTCTATGTGAACTTGTGTGAGTGCGAACAACTAGACCGCTAAAGGTCTTTTGGTACTGTTTGGTTTTCATAGCGGGCGCTTACCTTAGAAGGCTAGTTTCTGATAGGCTTGTTTCCCAGCAGCACCAGCTGTTTTTCACTGAATGTGCAAATTGTCTTTTCTCGTTTCTCGGACCGCCTTTGGAGGTTTTCCTTCAGGTTTTTCAGAGATCAGTTATTGGTCTCTTTTATTAGAAGCTTGTTGATAATTGATTAAGCTTCAAGGCTTAGTTTTTCCCAGATAATGTTGGCGATCTAAGTGACTTTGAGATTTATATCCTTGTTTGTGCACTACTTTGTTATTTTTTTCTACCTTGAGGGTATCTGTTTCTTGGAAGTGTTTTGGGTACATACCTTTTGAGATTGGTGTATAGTGGAGCAAGGTGAAGGATCCATGGAAGACAAACTTTATAAGGCTATTGACAAAATCACCACAGGGGTGTCTCTTAGGATGGAAAGGAAATTGGAGTTATTGGCTTCAAAATCATCTAGGATGGATGAGGAACAGCAAATCCACTATAAAGACCTCCCTAATTGTCATCCCACACTGACATCCAATAGAAAGCAAAAGACTGCTGCCTGCTGCCTGCACACTAAGGGAAGCTTGTTTTAGACCTGACATCACCTGTGTTTTCTCTCTTAGTTGAAGAAATGTGTCTTCGACTATCATACTAACCTAACACTATATAGCACATGCAGACAAGCAATGCAGTTTCCTACAAGAATTAACAAGCCATGAGTAGTGCCGATTTTGTGAAAGAAAGAGTACCGGTGCCTGAAGTTCATCTCAGAAACCTGCAGCCGCTACAATTGAATATTCAAATGCCAAATACAAAGGTTGGTCATTTTAAATCCACCTCATACTTCTTTATACCACTACCAGACACTCTCTGCCCTTTCATCTCACTCTTGCAGTCTCCTGCTTTCTCCCTTTGTGACCATTTTCTCTTCCCCTATCTTTCCAATCTGTGTGTTTTTCCCTCTCTTGTTCTTGGTAGATATCTGATGCCAAAAATAACTTCCGGTGTGCAAAATAAATGTGCTGATTGCCCCCACCAGCAACCACCAGCTCAAATTAAGCACTGGCATGAGCCTCATGAAATATTTCATTGCGTACCTGGTCATGGTGCTTCCACAAATGAAGTAAATCAGTCAAATACAATGGCTAACCAAATGAACAAGGGCAAATCATCATAACGAAATGAAATGGCAATGCTAAATTGTTGATCTCTGGTACAGAAGTAGGTACTTCCAATGTACAGGAAAAAGTATCAACAATTGAGTTAATGTAATATAATGGCACTCCTTAATAGCATCAAACAATGTAAATGTAATTGCTAATTTGGTAAATGAGATATTAAGTGGCGAAGCCAGAATAATTAACAGAAATGGTCTGTTTTAATTTTATTACTTTTATTACTCCAATGACTTTGGGGTATCACAGTGTTTATGCTTCTCAAATGACTCATATATGCCATCCACCGTCCTTTAGACAGCTCCATTTCTGCCGGCCTTTCAGTGAATGACTTGGGGGCACATTTTATTTCATGCAAAGTAATTCAGCAATAGAAGTTTCTGTGCTTCGTTGTGTGAAAGGGAGAGAACAGAAATGTTCTATATTTACAAAGATTTTGAGCATTTCTGTTCTCTCCTTGCACTGGCATACTACGTGCTGCCTAGTGCCAATGCAGGCACCCTTGATCCATTGCTGGAAGGGTGCCTGCTTTAGGATTGGTTTGTACATGAAGGAATACTTTCCTGCTCAAAAACACTACTTAGAGGCATATTTCTCGTTCTATATGTGCTTCTGCAGCACACATTGAAAGAGGAAGTAATGAAAAGAAATAAAGATATTTGTACTTTTTTACACCTCTGTTGGGTAGGTACATCATTTTGACGCAAACCCAGGTTTACAAGTCTTTGTAAATCTGTGTTTGTGTTACAATATATGGGTGAATTCATGGGAACGTTCATGCTCCACCCATTTAATGCCTACCCGCTGCAAAGTAACACAATGCAGCTCTATGCATTACGTGGCGGTACTTTGTATCTACTAAACCATGCAAAATTACAAAAAGTTGCTTTGTGTGGCTTAGTAGCTGCCAAAAAGAATTTTGCATCAGGTGTTCGCCACAAAAGTGACAACCCCAACACAAAATCATATTAAATATTGGACTTGATCCCTTGAGTGCATAAATTTACATGACACAAATGTCACTTGAATCATTTTGTGCGGAGGAAGCGCCTTCCTTCCTCGGTTTCACCTGAATATTTTGAGAGTAAGTGCCACTTTTAGGGCCATATGTAGGTAAAACCCAAATTGCGAGTTCTTAATAGCGATTATTACCGAATCGCTATTAAGAACTCGCAAAAACCGTTGTAGATAAAAAATTGTTAAAAGTTAGCGATTCGGTAATAATCGCAAAAAAAAATACCGAATCCGCATTACCGAATCAGTATTTGTGAAATCGTAATTTCAAAAAATTGCAAATTAGCGAATCCGCTAATCGGGTGCAGCCTGATGACCTCACAACCAGGAAGTGGCCTGACACATGCTGTTTCACTGAGCCTGAAGCTGTGGGAGAGGCAGGGAGCGGGAGGAAGAGGAAACACAAATTCTCCGAGAAGGAGTTGGAGGTCCTAATTGAGGAGGTGGTAAAGGATCACGACCAGTTGTTTGGAAAGCACTCTTTGCATGTTCCGGAATCGCAGAAACGGAAGATATGGCTCGTAATACAGGCAAAAATGTATGCCATTGGTGTCACCCAGTGCTCCATTGACGAACTCAAGAAGCGCTGGTATGACCTCTGCAAACGTGCCAAGGAGAGGGTGGCTGACAGGCTCAAGCAAGCCAATCAGAGAGGTGGCGGAACATCCACTGCGCCAGTACCAACACCCCTGGAAGAAATGGTGGAGTCCACCCACCAGCCGGAGAGCATCATTGGCATCGGAGATGCGGTCAGCTCAGCCAGAGGAAACAACAGAAAAGGTAAGAAGCATGCACAGCATGCTGAGCGCCCCCTCCCCAATCCCTAATCCCCAATCCCCATTAAGCAAGTAGGAATCCCACTCCAGTCCATGATTTTCTAACAACCAGCAATGCATCTTGGGAGATGTAGTCCTAATTAACACATAGCATACCAGTTATTCCAATGAACCAAAGTGCATGTGACCCACATCTGTAAATAAGCAAGCTGGGGACTGTCAGTATGAATGGCAAACATGTAATTTAAATGAACACAAGTGCCGCCAGGCAAGTCAGTAAATTGACATTTTGTATCCACAGGCGAACCTGCGCCCAGACTGCTGAGAGGGAGACAGAAGAGGCACCTAGGGAACACAACACTCAGGATGATGAGGCCTTGACACCTGCAGATGTCAGGCCACCACCACCACCAACACTACCGAGACGCAGGAGGCATACAGTGGGTTGCCTTCAGGAGATGGAGGGTTCAGAGGAGGAGAGCACGGGAGCCCCACAGACCATGCAGGAAGAGGCAGGACAGACTCCAGAGATACAGTCACCCATGGAGCGTTGCCACACAAGTGCCCGATGACACAGACCAAGGGCACACAGTCCAGATGCACAGGGAGGAGATTCCAGTGTATTTGCAGGTCTGGAGGGAAACATGTTGAAGGTGCAGCGACTGCAAGGTAAAACAATGCGGTCAATGAAACACCAGATGGTGTACATGAACAGACATATGAGGGACATGAAGGAGGGCATAAATGCTCTAAATACCACCGTTGCAGAGGGCATGTGGGACATGGCGGATGCTGTATGGCTGTTGTGCAGCAAAATGGACATGGAACGTGGGGCAAGGTGCAGGGAGAAACAGGGCATGGAAGAGTACACAAAGGCGGTGAACCAGCTATGCAATACCACCTCTGTCCTCAGCAGACGCTCAGTGGCCATGCAGTTGGAGATGGCCCACTGCAGCCGTGATGGGACCAGGGGGTTGGTTACTGTCACCACCTCGTTGGAAGAGCTCCAGACAACACACATCGCTGCCACAGGGTCTGGGGATGGTGGTGAAAGTGGGGAGGTAACAAGCCACAGCAGCATCACTCCACCAATAGCGGAGTCCAGGAGGCGCAGTGCATAGCACAATCCAGCGGCAGGACAGTCCTCTAGGGAGGGCAGTGTGCAGAGTGAGCGGAGCAATGCCGTGCGTGGACGCAGGAAATGAGGCCATGCTTCAGCTGACATTGGGAGATGGGTGAGGTAACCCATGAAACCAAATTATAAGGGATGACAATGAGCATGCAGTGTATCAATGCCATGCTGGGATTGTTAAGGGACTGAGGGGCCAATATGGTGCGGTGGTGTGCATTCCTATTGCCTGGCGTAAGGTCAATAAAACACCATTACACAATTGCAATTAATTGCCTTGTCTCTTTACTTACTCAGAAATAGTTGTGTGTGATCTCTGCCCGTCTGTGTCTCCCATCTGGTGCTGCAGCGACACCTGCTGTGGGGTGCAGTGGCTGTGGACATTCCTCATCATCATCCTCTGATTCAGTGTGTTCCACGGGTGTTCCCTTCTTTGTGGCCAGGTTATGTAGCATGGCACGTGTTGCTATTATCTTGCAGCAGATCAGAGGGTGGTACTGCCGTGCACCTTCACTTTTGTGGAGGCAGCGGAACCTGCATGTAGGAAGTCCAAATGTACGCTCAACCACATTCAGCGTTATGCGCCACATTAAATCTCCTCTCACTTGGGGTAGATGGGTTGAGGTATGGAGTCAGGATAAATGACCGCACCACATATGCTCTGTCACCTAAGTGGTAAAGGAAGAAACATCATTCACAGTCAGCAACAGATACATCCATGGTATACATCAGGGTGTGTCCCATTGTTTTACCTAGCAGGTATCCTTCTCCAAATTCACCCCCAGCAAGACGTGTATAGATCCCACTGTTCCTGAAGATGTAGGAGTCATGCGTGCTCCCTAGACATTTTGCTACAATATCGGTGATGATGTGAGACGCATCACAAATGACCTGTACGTTGACTGAATGTGTTGATTTGCGGTTCCGATATATTTACTCAGTAGCAGAGGGGGGGCAGATTGGAATATGTGTCCCATCGATGCACCCTATAACGTGGGACTGGGCCTTCTGATAAAAATCCGTCTTTGTCGTATGCAGTTCCGTCTGTGTGCTGGGGAACCGGAAGTAGTGGTGCATTCTTTGCATCATGGCATCCAGGAATGTGTTGAAGAAGCGTGACAGGCAACTCTGTTAGACACCACCAGCCACATATGAACCCCTGGTAACTACCTGATGAAAGTAGGTGCAGGCAACAAAGGACCTGTATTGTGGTGGTATTGCGTGCACCCTTGGTGTCTGGTGCTCCAGGATTGGGTGCAAGTCACGTATCAGGTCTAGGATGGTGGTGGGGTGAAGCCTGTACCTCTCATGGATTTCTGCCTCTGTGAGTTGGAATAGTGTGATGCGCAATCTGTATACGTGTTCCTGTCGTCTCCAGGTCCTCAGTGCTGCTGCTTGCCATTGTGTTCACGCAGATGCATTTGGGGTCTGTTTATATGCACTGCACCTGGTTACCACCTGCTTTGAGTCAGTGTTAATTTGTGACTCCAAATTTGCGATTTTTCAAAAAAAAACTATTTGCGATTTTATGTACATTGGTTTGCAACTTTATATTGCAATTCCTTATTTAGCGACTCACAAGATAGTGAGTCAGTGTGGTATGTTCGCTAAATAGGAATCGCTAATTGTTTTCCTTTATTTTTAGCGATTCTTTATTTAGCGATTCGGTTTTTCTGTCTCTACATTTCACATGGGTTATTTGCGATCGCAAACGTGGAAATTCTGCAAATTTCTGCGTTTGCGATCGCTATTTCTCTACCTACATATGGCCCTTAGAGAATTTCCTTATTTTGCCTACTTTTATTGAAGCTGATACTCTGTGAACACATTAGGTCTGAAATCGCTGGAATTAAGTGTGATCTACAAGACAGTCCGTGGATGCACTCAGCAAAATTCAGGGCTTGCTTGTCAAGCGAAGAGCATTCCACTAACAAGCATTTACAATGCAACGGTCTCGGCATTGTCAAAGTTAGAGCCATTGGTATTGCCCATGACATTGCTTTTGTTTTTGCCTTAAAAAGATTGAAAGAAACAGCATTGTTATTTGCAATGTTAGTAGCTTAATCTGTCTGAAATGTGAGACCTATTGCATTTGCACACACACACAGAGGCAAACATACAAAGCCAGTCATACAGAGCCAACTACACAGAGCTATTTGCATAGAGCAACCCACACAAATAGAGCCACCCATACTGAGCCACCTACACATACAAAGATTTACCCACACAGAGTCAGAGGCAGTCATGCATAGAGGCACCTACAAAAAAAGTCACCCACATAGAGGCACATAAAGACATACACATATAGAGCCTCCTGCACACACACAGAGACACCCACACTCACACAGAGGCACACACACAAAGCCACACTCACAAAGACACACATACACAGAGCCACATACACATACAGCCACACACAGAGAGCTACACAGATATACAGAATCACACAGACACACATAGATCTAGCCACATACACATTGATCTTGTGAGCTAATAAAAAAGTGGGATGCACTTCACCTCTTGTTGTAAGCTTTATTTTAGTGAATAGTATTTATTGATAGTAGTAGTTGGTGAGAAGAGAGTAGTATAGTGTGGCTAGTATAGTAGTTTGTAAATTATAGAGTATTGTACTCGAGTTAGTTATGTTGTGTTAGAGAGGTATTATGAAAGAGTGAGTAGTAAAGTGTTATTTCTAGAGTGTTATGAGCATTGTGATTTGTAATGAATAAGTCGTGGTGTTGTAGAGTGTTAGTAGTATTAATATTTGTAGTATAGTGAGTATTAGAGTGAGTAGTAGAGAGTGCGTTAAACATTAGTAATATTAGTAGTGTAGCAGATAGTGTGTTTTTATAGTCATATAGTAGAAGTAGTAATGTTATTTGAGTTAGTATATTAGTATTAGATATTGTGTACTAGCACATGACTAATAGTCATTAAGAGTGAACAAGTGAGTATTAAAGAGTGAGTTGTAGACTTTAAATGGCAGAGTAAGTATTAGTGTTAGTAGTAGAGTACATTAAGTAGTACTCTTTCGAAAGTATAGCGATACACATTTGTAAATCTGTATTCACATTTGTACATATATGCAGCATATTGTTATGTATATGTGCATATATATGTGCATACTTAATAGCTTAGCAGAATGCTGCATAGAGATGCATGCAAGTACATACAAATATATATTTATTCCATGTAAAAAAATCAGTAAGCAAAATTGTGTAACATCTTTTATTAACTGTAATCTTTAAATATGTTCTTTATATTTTCATATGATTTTGTATTTTGATGATGCTCTCATAATGTATACTTTAAGATTCGTCAAGAATTTCGATTATGTATTCTCTAGTCCATATATTGTAATTGTAAGTTCTTCTTGGGGTGGTTCTATTTACTGGAAAGGCAAAAAAAAGCGTTAATCAAGGCATTTATAGTGTATGTACATTTACTTATTGGCATCTTTTAATGCGTTTTTGTGATATATAGAAAAGTGATTGTTATAGATATGGACAGAAATAGAAAAAGATATTAAAGGTAATTGCAGATAGTACAGAGAGGTAAATAAATGTATATGTATGTGTATGGTGGAGAGGTGTGGCTCACTGGTTAGAGGCGGCAGACCCGTAAGCAGAGAATCGGCCAGGGACCAGGGTTCAATTCCCGACGCGGCAGGGTCGTGGACCAGGGTCAAAACGGACTTGATAATTCTCGCCTCGGTACCTACTCTAACCAGGAACACACTCGGCAACTCTGGGCATTAAGCTTGCCTCATCTCTACAACGGCTCCCCACAGACGCCGGGGATGCCTGGCTTCACCTTGGAGATACCCAGAAAGGGACCATTTCACAGGGATAGCCAGGGCGGGTTCCCCAGCGGTCTACAGCGCCGGGACGCCCTGTTGCTGGGGCAGCTGTGCGCTTTACAAGTCTACAACATTTACATAAAGACAGAAAGAGAGTAATATAGTGAAAGTTCTTATTTATTTTTGTATGGAGGGGGTGGTGTGTAGTAGAATTAGTGATTTAGAGGGAGGCAAATGTAATGTAAAAGAGGGATAGAACTTGAAAGACATTGAGAGAGATAGATGTATGGAGAGTGAGTTTTAGAGACAACCAGTGATATAGAATTAGAATCGTGTGAGTATAGTAGAGGATAGTTTTTAAGTTAAGAAGAGAGAGGCAATTGTATTTTGAGGAAATTGTGTAGCGTTGTGATATGAGAAGAGATATAGTTAGGTGTAGATAGAGATATGGATGTTGCTCTGCTTGAGAAATATTTATTTAGAAAATTTGTGGGAGTTTGAGATAAAATTAGTGTTATATATAGATAAAGTTAGGTATATGGAGTTTTGCATGTGGTAGCAGTTGAGGTATATATAGTGAGTAAGACAGGTACTATGGTAGAGTTAGGTAGCAGTATCTTAAAATGTGTGGAAAAGTGATAGAGTGAGAGATGTAGTTTGTTATGAGAGTACACAGATGTTATGATCGTACACATATGGATGTGGTCCATATGTTTTAATTGTAAGTACGTGCAAGTGTTTGGAGAGTATGCATGTAATGTAGCTGTAATACATTTTTTGAATTTTGTAGTTATGTAGGGAGTTGTAGGGAAGTATAAGAGAGACATTGAGAGTTTGAAGTATTTAAAGTGTGCTAGACAGTGGTTGATGTAAGTAGAGTGAGAGGTTGGGAAAGTTATTGGGTGAGAGATAAACAGAGTGATATACATGGAAGAAAGTACAGTGAGTGAAGTACTTAAGATTGTTGAAAGTTGATCAGTTTTAGTAAGTTATGCTGACAGTGTTAATGGTATGGTTTGAAAATTGACTGATGTGATATAGTGAGCTAAAGTTAGTTGGCAATAGTGATATAGATGTTTGTATGTACATGGGAATAAAGTTGAAGATAGGATTATTGGTATTAAAGAAAAATTTAGTTAGTTATAGATACAGAGGGAGGCTGCTTTAGGGAGTAATGTATATGCATGTAGGTAAAGGGATATATAGTTTTTGTGTGAGAGTTAGTTGTACTATTGCAAAATGTATGTAGAAGAGAGAGCAAGAGATGTTGTTAGTTCTGAGAGTAAACAGATGAATGTAATATGTGTTGTGTATTGATGTGTAAGTAAGCATTTTTGAATGTATGCATGTATTTTAGCTATAAATATTGGATTGCAGTTTGTACTTACTTGGAATTGGGTATTTCGAGTTGACTTTAATATTTTTTGGTTATTAAACTCATGCACTGTCAAGTGAGTTATTTTAATGTATGTTTCAAGTTCTATTGGGAAGTCCGCTGCGTCTCTCCATAGTGTGATTTTAACCTAGTTAGTTGCATCATTAACTGTTATAGATTTTAGTTTAGTTTCTTGTCCTCCAATAAATACCATTTTTGTTTCTTCCTCCTGTTAGATACATAAAAGAAATCTTAGAATTATTTTTGTTATACATTGTATACAGTGAAGCAGTATAGTTTCATGTTTTTTGCGGAACTTGGTAAAGAAATTTTAGTAGAGTGTTGTAGCGTATTTCTTATGTAATAGTAAGTGTGTGCTAGAGTGTGTGTCCTAGAGAGTGTGCGCTAGAGAGTCTGTTAGTAGATTATGCCTATTAGCTATGTTGTAGCAGAGTGTATACTAGAGAGTAGTTGAGTATATTTAGTATAGTAATATATTTTATTAGTGTTGTGAAGAAAGAGTTATATCAAGTTCAAAGTGGTGGAAAAAGTTGACAGTGCCTCACGTAAGTAACACTATGGAAGTTTGCAGATTGGTTCTCACATGCATGCTCACGTATTCATCATCAGCTATTGCCAATTTATAACCAAAAATTATAAAAAAGTAATGAAAAAAGGAGTGAGTAGAGTTTATAGTACACAGTATGTAGTATATAGTAAGTAATAGTGATAGTAGTAGGAACAGTATTGTATAGCATATAGTAAGTAGTAAATTAATTAAGTATGAATATAGTCATTAGAGATATTTTTAGACTAGTAATTTTTTATTATAATGCATGTAGTAGATTTTACTGAAGACTATTGTTAAGGGTTTGTAGTAAAGAGTAAGTTATAGAGAGTGTGTATTTAAATGTATGTAATAGAGTGTGTATATTTAAAAGTGTGTTATAGAGTGAGTAGTAGTAATTAGTAAATAGTAGTAATGTGTGTAATAGAGAAGGAAATAATAGTCAGAAGTAGAAATTGATCTAGATAGAATGTGTGTTAGGGAGTGGTGTACAGAGTGTCTAGTAAAGAGTGTGCTGTTGAGAGGGTGTTTGTTAAAGAGTTTGTGTTAGAAATTGTGTTATAGAGTGTATGTTATAGTGGTTTAGAGAGTGTGTCTTACAGAGTGTGTGGTAGATACTGTGTGTTTAAGTGTGTGGTTGCAAACTGACTATTACATGTAATTGTGAATATGTATAAAAGCATTTCCTTTTAAGCAACGTACCTCAGATATTGTCCCTAATATGCTCATCAATGATCATAAGTTTGCCTCTCTTATTTTAATTGGTGAAATCGGTGGAGCAGGTGGTTGCAGTATGTATTCTGTTTCTTGTATAATTTCTGGTGGAATTGTTAAGGGTGACATTCTGGAGATCTTTGTTTGTTTAGTTAAGATTACCACATTGTTCTTGGTAATAAAATTTCTAATTATAATTCCATTTCCTTCCTTTGTCTGTGTGTAAAAATCATTATTGTAGCAAGTTCCTTTAATTGACCCACTTTCATCAGCTAGAGCAATATGATATAAGATTTTACTTTCTTGCTTTGCGTTTTTGTAGTTTGTTTTCAAAGAGCATTTCACTATGTTAGCTCTTATTGCTTTTTGATAAGGTTTGCTTTCTTCTTGTTTTGTCTGCTTAATTTCTTGTATAGAAATCATCTGCAATGAGAGAAAAATGTGAGCATACATTCTGAATATAATATAGTAACATTGGAAATCTCTGAAAGAAAAGAACATATTAAATGATAAATTATGCTTATTAAACTGCTACCCATAATGCTTTGGGATCACTATAATGTGACTCTAATATACCAAAGAGAGTCACATTTACATTAGTGTATATATGATCTAGTGTTGAATTGTAGTCTGTTGTGTAGGCTTGTATTTTTTGGTGACATTGAAATTGGTTTTGCATATATTCTAATAGTAGTGTTGTGTTTTGTGATACTTGTGTTAAATCTGTGTTGAAGTCACCCATGATTATATATTTATAATTAGGATAAAAGTTTAATATGGTAGTTAATACTTGCAATGGTTTTTGTAGTTGTACATGTGGTGGTTTGTATAATATAACAAATAAGTAGTCACAATTATTAAGATGCAGAGTAAAATGTACAATGTCAATTTCGTGTTGTGTTTCATAAATTGGCAACAAGAAAATATTATTTTGTAGTAAATTGCTATTCCATGCTTAGTGTGCTGATTGTGGAATTTATCAAATATTAATAGATGGTATTGTTGAATTAATAAATTATTGCTATCTCCTTTCCTGGTTGTGTTTATTTCAGTGAGGCATAGAATATCTGCATTCATGATATTTGTGTCGGCTTGTATAGCTTTGCAATTTTTTTGTAGTGAACGTATGTTATGTACAATACTATTAAAGTTTTGGAGATAGTTACATAATTGGGGTACTGATATTTCCAATTGCATATCTGTCCTTAATCGGGCCATTTCTTCATGTACTTTTGGATGTACAACTATTTTGTCTTGCTGAAAGTTCTTAATATATATGTTGGCTAATGATTTTGCTCTGCTTAAAGCTACATAATGCAAATGATGTATTTTGCTATTGTTAAAGTGGATGTAAAGTGGTTCAATAGTTTCTCCTTGTGTTCTATGTATAGTATGTGCAGATGATTGGCGTAGTGGGAATTGTTTGCGTATAATTGTTATAAATTTTTGTGTAAATTGAAAATGTCTTGAGATTGCATAAATTGGTGTCCAATGAGGCGAAATGTTATTGCAATATATGTGTCTATTTTCTTGCCTTGTCAATTTACCAACGGTTTCCTTATCAAAATGAATCCATATTACATTAGGGATGCTATTGATAGTTTCTACTAATTCAACTATACCTGTAGCACCATTTGTTAAGCCATCATTAACATTTATATTGCAAGTTAGATCGTATCTTAATTTTAATGCAATATGTAATATGAATGGCAGGCCCATTGTTTTAGTTTGGTTGGTAGGTAATTGAGTTAGTATTTTTTTTTTTACTACTTCAGTTAGGTCAGATGCAACTGTATCTATAGTGGTTGCTGTGTATACAGGATAGTTTATTATGTGTTGCAATAAAACTTCATTATTAATGTTATTAACTTCTTTGTTTGTTGCCATAATATAAGGTATAGTCTTGCTAATGTTTTTTGGTGGGTCTAATTCGCATGTTTGTATTTGTATTATATCTGCATTAGTTTGTTTTCCTTCTCTTAATCTGTTTAGTAGTTCAGCAAATGGAAAGTCATTTAGCTGCCTCATAATTTGTCAACTCAAATAACTTAAAATGTGTTGCCATAAATTAGTACTTACTGGTCTGTATGAGTGCCTAGAATTTTCAAATATGTATATGTCAAAAACTGGTTTTAATTGATAAAAATCTCCAATTGCTAAAATGGATATTCCACCAAAAGGGAGGTTAGACATTTTTATTTCTTGTAACCTATTATGTATGAAATTGAAAATATTTGCCCCTACCATTGATATTTCATCAATTATTAGCAATTTAAGATGCAGTAATTTCGTTTTGTAGTGTGCTCCTGTTCTCATGAGTTAGTGGTTTATGAGTTAGTATTTGCGAAACTGGTATATTAAACGTACTATGTAGCGTTTTACCATGAATGTTATGTGCTGCTTTGCCTGTTGGAGCTGTGAGCAATACATATATGTTATCTGGATTTTCTCCAGCTCTGGTATTGTAATAGCGTACTAATGTTTGGTAAAGTGCTGTAATAAGGAAGCTTGTGCCTACTCCTGCACCACCTGTACAAAATGTGTAGCAGGGTGTTTCTTTTGTTTTTATCCAATGTAAGTGATGGTATATAAAGTTAAGTTGTTCATTTGTCAGATTTTGCACTAAACTGTGATATTGGTCATTTGGCATTATATTATTGGTTAAAAGTTCATCAGTACTTGTACTTCTAATGCCTAAATCGAATGACAAGTCATATAATAGTGGTTCATTGACTTAAACTTCAGGACATATGTTGTCATCTGTTTCTATATCTATTGGAGGTATAAGTAATGTGTCTAATGTACAGTCTTCATTGTTATTAGTCGCTAATGTTTTATTATGCTTATTATACTTATTATGATTAAAGTCAACTATGCTTTGAATTTCTAGATATTGTTCATAATATGCTCCCTTATGACCAATTATTTGATTTTCTACTCTCCAGGGGCAATAAAGCATTAACAATTCTCTATAATAATTTTCTGGGTCATTTTTTTTGTTAAATCTGCAATAGCGAATTATTTTCAGTTTTTTGCGTTTTGTATAGTCTGGTTCTACTGTTTCATCCTGTATATTAATCTCAAGTTCTTCCTCATCTGAGCTATAAAAGTTATTTTCAGTGAGAAAATTGTCGTGGTCTGTTTCATTTTTTCGCTTTCTAGTTTGTTTTTATTTCATTATACATAGATGCATAGTCAGCTAATGTACATGTTTCGAATTTTTTAGGCCGTTTGCTGTACTTTACTATAACATTATCATATTGTATTTTATTGGATGTATCTGGTAACAAATTTATAGTATCTATGTCTTTTAATAAGTAGGTACGCTTTTCTGGAGGGCTCGTATTAATGAAAAAATAAGATCTAGAACTTTTCCGTAAAGGAATTTGAAGTATAAGATAGGCTGCTTCTTGTGCACTTATTTCTGTACAGTTTAAGAATTTGTTACCTATATGCTTGAGCTGATCTTTTATACTTGGATTGTGATAAACTTCTTTTGCAGCTTGTGCAATTATTCTGCTCATTCCACGCTGTGATTTACTAATATATGATGCTATATATACGGCACATGCATATGCGTCTAAGATGTATTGTATATCTATGTTTGCTTGCCATGCTTGTAAAATTGTAGTATTGTAGTTATTAATAAAGCATTCAGCTGGTGTTCTTTTTAGGAAAATAGTATTTTTTTCTATAATGCACCGTATACATAAAACATATTGTCTTATATCTAGTTGCATAGAATCTAAAAACTGACTAAAAGAGTAACTTGGGAAGTCTTGTGTGTTCATAGTTAGGTGTATTAGTTCAATTTGCTGAAGGAGCTCTTGATCTGTTTTGTCTAGTGTTAATGGTTCTAGTATAAAAGTTTGTGGCATTGGACATTTTGGGTACTGGTATTTGCAGGTTCTTTTATGTTTGATACGGCAATTTTTCGTATGCCCGTGCCTTTGGAGGGGTAATAAAGACCCTATATTTGGATCTTGTGTTTTTGCACATGTCACATATGTAATACCTGCATTGAGTTCAGAAGTTTCATATTGTGGAGCATTCTCAATCCATATTATTGCATGTATATGTGGTGATCCTCGTTGTTGGAATTCAAATCTATAAAAGTGATCTATAATCTTGCCAATTGGGTTACTTTCATGTAATAAAATACAATTAAATAATTTTCTAACTTGGAAGTGAAAATGTCTTGTAATAGAATTTTGTTGTATTAATGTGCATGACATATTTTCAAATTCTTCTTTTGTACATTTTTTTTTTTCACTACGCAACAATATGTTAATTAAATGATACCATTTAGTTTCTGCTGCTGATAAAGTAAAAAAAAAGTTGGTATTCCTAATTGTCAAATCATAGCAATATTGTCTTTTTTGCATTGCTCCCAATATGGTGGCGAGCTACGTATAGTTTTTAGTATTTTGTATCCCACATTAAATTGTAAAATGCTGTCTAATTTTTGTTATATGTCTTTTGCCGTAATAATGTTCCCATTGGTAAAGTATTTTCTAAGTGGGATGTATATTTTACTCTGTATTTGTTTAATGTGCAACTTTTTTAATTTAAAGAAAACATTTGTTATAGACTTTGTTACTCTTTGATCATTACTTCTTAATTCCCATTGACAGATTGTACTGTAATGTATTGGCAAAGCCCTCCATGCACGACGCTGCACGGGGATAACACGAGCCGGGGCAAACCTGTAAAACAAACAGAAAAATGCATTGGATAAGAAACATAGACAAGATGGCTTACCTAAGAATCGCAAACGGCATCATACATACCGGGCAAAGCACTCCATGCACGACGTTGCACGGAGACGACACGGGCCGGGAAAGAGCTTAAAATGAAAAAAGAAAAAAACATTAGTTGAGAGACATAGGCAAGATGGCTTACCTGAGACCTGCAACACCAGCATACATACCAGGCAAAGCACTCCAAGTACAACGCTACACGGAGACGACACGGGCCAGGGTAGACCTGTAACTTACCTTGAGACGACGCAACACACAATAAGCAAAACAGTACAAGAAACACAAACAGCATTGAGCAATGAAAGTAATTTACCAAAAGGCCAAATACATAAACAATAGATGCATAATGTTTACATTAAAAAATAATCTAAATTAAAATAAAAATTAGACAAAGATTGCACTTACCTGATTGTAGCTGCGTCCCGCCTACCGTTAGATCTGGAAACCAACAGAATATACCGAAAACAGCAGATTCAATGAAAAACGTGCCCCGCCCTGCCGTAGTCAAATAAGGAATTTCCCACAAAATACACATAACAGCACTTCCGTCAAAAACCACGTCTATTAGCATCACCCACAAAGCATTAAATATATATCAAAATAAACTCTGCAAAGTAAACACTGTAAAAATTAATAGAAAAAATACAAACAGATGATGAGAATTAATTATAAACTATAAAATAAATAAATAACAATAACTCTTGGACTTACCTTAAAGAAGCTTGTACGATGCTGCACGGAGACGGCACGGGCCGGGGAAGACCTGTAAAAAAAACAGAAAAAAGAGTTAGATAAGAAACATAGACAAGATGGCTTACCTAACACCCGCAAACAGCATCATACATACCGGGCAAAGCACTCCATGCACGACGTTGCACGGGGATGACACGGGCCGGGGAAGACCTGTAAAAAAAACAGAAAAAGGAGTTAGATGAGAAACAAAGAAAAGATGGCTTACCTAACACCCGCAAACAGCATCATACATACCGGGCAAAGCACTCCATGCACCACGCTGCACGGGGACGACACATGCCGGGGCAAACCTGTAAAACAAACAGAAAAATGCATTAGATAAGAAACATAGACAAGATGGCTTACCTAAGAACCGCAAACGGCATCATACATACCGGGCAAAGCACTCCATGCACGACGTTGCACGGAGACGACACGGGCCCGGGAAAGAGCTGAAAATGAAAAAAGAAAAAAACATTAGTTGAGAGACATAGGCAAGATGGCTTACCTGAGACCTGCAACACCAGCATACATACCAGGCAAAGCACTCCAAGTACAACGCTACACGGAGACGACACGGGCCAAGGTAGACCTGTATTTTACCTTGAGACGACGCTACACACAATAAGCAAAACAGTACAAGAAACACAAACAGCATTGAGCAATGAAAGTAATTTACCAAAAGGCCAAATACATAAACAATAGATGCATAATGTTTACATTAAAAAATAATCTAAATTAAAATAAAAATTAGACAAAGATTGCACTTACCTGATTGTAGCTGCGTCCCGCCTACCGTTAGATCTGGAAACCAACAGAATATACCGAAAACAGCAGATTCAATTAAAAACGTGCCCCGCCCTGCCGTAGTCAAATAAGGAATTTCCCACAAAATACACATAACAGCACTTTCGTCAAAAACCACGTCTAGTAGCATCACCCAAAAAGCATTAAATATATATCAAAATAAACTCTGCAAAGTAAACACTGTAAAAATTAATAGAGAAAATACAAACAGATGATAAGAATTAATTATAAACTATAAAATAAATAAATAACAATAACTCTTGGACTTACCTTAAAGAAGCTTGTACGACGCTGCACGGACACGGGCCGGGGAAGACCTGTAAAAAAAACAGAAAAAAGAGTTAGATGAGAAACATAGACAAGATGGCTTACCTAACACCCGCAAACAGCATCATACATACCGGGCAAAGCACTCCATGCACGACGCTGCACGGGGACGACACGGGCCGGGGAAGACCTGTAAAAAAAACAGAAAAAGGAGTTAGATGAGAAACAAAGAAAAGATGGCTTACCTAACACCCGCAAACAGCATCATACATACCGGGCAAAGCACTCCATGCACGACGCTGCACGGGGACGACACGAGCCGGGGCAAACCTGTAAAACAAACAGAAAAATGCATTAGATGAGATACATAGACAAGATGGCTTACTTAAGACTAGCAAACAGCATCATACATACCGGGCAAAGCACTCCATGTACGATGCTGCACGGGGACGACACGAGCCGAGGCAAACCTGTAAAACAAACAGAAAAAAGCATTAGATGAGAGACATAGACAAGATGGCTTGCCTAAGACCCGCAAACAGCATCATAGATACCGGGCAAAGCACTCCATGCACGACACTGCACGAAGACGACACGAGCCAGGGAAGAGCTGAAAAAGAAAAAAGAAAAAAACATTAGATAAGAGACATAGGCAAGATGGCTTACCTATGACCCGCAACCACCAGCATACATACCGGGCAAAGCACTCCATGTACAACGCTTCACGGAGACGACAAGGGCCAGGGTAGACTTGTAACTTACCTTGAGACGGCGCTACACACAATAAGAAAACAGTACAAGAAACACAAACAGCATTGATCAATGACAGTCATTTACCAAAAGGCCAAATACATAAACAATAGATGCATAATGTTTACATTAAAAAATAATCAAAATTAACATAAAAATTAGACAAAGATTGCACTTACCTGATTGTAGCTGCGTCCCGCCTACCATAAATCTGGAAACCAACAGAACATACCAACAACAGCAGATTCAATGAAAAACGTGCCCCGCCCTGCCGTAGTCAAATAAGGAATTCCCCACAAAATACACATAACAGCACTTTCGTCAAAAACCACGTCTATTAGCATCATCCAAAAAGCATTAAATATATTATTAAATAAACTCTGCAAATTAAAGACTGTACAACGTAATGGAAAAAATACAAAAAGAAGATAAGAATTAATCATAAACTATAAAATAAATAAATAACAATAACTTTTAGACTTACCTTAAAGAAGCTTGTACGATGCTGCACGGAGACGGCACGGGCCGGGGAAGACCTGTAAAAAAAACAGAGAAAAGAGTTAGATGAGAAACATAGACAAGATGGCTTACCTAACACCCGCAAACAGCATCATACATACCGGGCAAAGCACTCCATGCACGACGTTGCACGGGGATGACACGGGCCGGGGAAGACCTGTAAAAAAAACAGAAAAAGGAGTTAGATGAGAAACAAAGAAAAGATGGCTTACCTAACACCCGCAAACAGCATCATACATACCGGGCAAAGCACTCCATGCACCACGCTGCACGGGGACGACACATGCCGGGGCAAACCTGTAAAACAAACAGAAAAATGCATTAGATAATAAACATAGACAAGATGGCTTACCTAAGAACCGCAAACGGCATCATACATACCGGGCAAAGCACTCCATGCACGACGTTGCATGGAGACGACACGGGCCGGGAAAGAGCTGAAAATGAAAAAAGAAAAAAACATTAGTTGAGAGACATAGGCAAGATGGCTTACCTGAGACCTGCAACACCAGCATACATACCAGGCAAAGCACTCCAAGTACAACGCTACACGGAGACGACACGGGCCAGGGTAGACCTGTATTTTACCTTGAGACAACGCTACACACAATAAGCAAAACAGTACAAGAAACACAAACAGCATTGAGCAATGAAAGTAATTTACCAAAAGGCCAAATACATAAACAATAGATGCATAATGTTTACATTAAAAAATAATCTAAATTAAAATAAAAATTAGACAAAGATTGCACTTACTTGATTGTAGCTGCGTCCCGCCTACCGTTAGATCTGGAAACCAACAGAATATACCGAAAACAGCAGATTCAATTAAAAACGTGCCCCGCCCTGCCGTAGTCAAATAAGGAATTTCCCACAAAATACACATAACAGCACTTTCGTCAAAAACCACGTCTATTAGCATCACCCAAAAAGCATTAAATATATATCAAAATAAACTCTGCAAAGTAAACACTGTAAAAATTAATAGAGAAAATACAAACAGATGATAAGAATTAATTATAAACTATAAAATAAATAAATAACAATAACTCTTGGACTTACCTTAAAGAAGCTTGTACGACGCTGCACGGACACGGGCCGGGGAAGACCTGTAAAAAAAACAGAAAAAAGAGTTAGATGAGAAACATAGACAAGATGGCTTACCTGACACCCGCAAACAGCATCATACATACCGGGCAAAGCACTCCATGCACGACGCTGCACGGGGACGACACGAGCCGGGGCAAACCTGTAAAACAAACAGAAAAATGCATTAGATGAGAGACATAGACAAAAGACTAGCAAACAGCATCATACATACCGGGCAAAGCACTCTATGCACAACGCTGCACGAAGACGACACGAGCCGGAGAACCTTGTAAAAAAAAAAAATGCATTAGATGAGAGACATAGACAAGATGGCTTACCTAAGACTCGCAAACAGCATCATACATACCGGGCAAAGCACTCCATGTACGACGCTGCACGGGGACGACACGAGCCGAGGCAAACCTGTAAAACAAACAGAAAAAAGCATTAGATGAGAGACATAGACAAGATGGCTTACCTAAGACCCGCAAACAGCATCATAGATACCGGGCAAAGCACTCCATGCACGACACTGCACGAAGACGACACGAGCCAGCGAAGAGCTGAAAAAGAAAAAAGAAAAAAACATTAGATAAGAGACATAGGCAAGATGGCTTACCTGAGACCCGCAACCACCAGCATACATACCGGGCAAAGCACTCCATGTACAACGCTACACGGAGACAACAAGGGCCAGGGTAGACTTGTAACTTACCTTGAGACGGCGCTACACACAATAAGAAAACAGTACAAGAAACACAAACAGCATTGATCAATGACAGTCATTTACCAAAAGGCCAAATACATAAACAATACATGCATAATGTTTACATTAAAAAATAATCAAAATTAACATAAAAATTAGACAAAGATTGCACTAACCTGATTGTAGCTGCGTCCCGCCTACCATAAATCTGGAAACCAACAGAACATACCGACAACAGCAGATTCAATTAAAAACGTGCCCCGCCCTGCCGTAGTCAAATAAGGAATTTCCCATAAAATACACATAACAGCACTTTCGTCAAAAACCACATCTATTAGCATCACCCAAAAAGCATTAAATATATATCAAAATAAACTCTACAAAGTAAACACTGTAAAAATTAATAGAAAAAATACAAACAGATGATAAGAATTAATTATAAACTATAAAATAAATAAATAACAATAACTCTTGGACTTACCTTAAAGAAGCTTGTACGACGCTGCACGGAGACGGCACGGGCCGGGGAAGACCTGTAAAAAAAACAGAAAAAAGAGTTAGATGAGAAACATAGTCAAGATGGCTTACCTAACACCCGCAAACAGCATCATACATACCGGGCAAAGCACTCCATGCACGACGCTGCACGGGGACGACACGAGCCGGGGCAAACCTGTAAAACAAACAGAAAAATGCATTAGATGAGAGACATAGACAAAAGACTAGCAAACAGCATCATACATACCGGGCAAAGCACTCTATGCACAACGCTGCACGAAGACGACACGAGCCGGAGAACCTTGTAAAAAAAAAAAAATGCATTAGATGAGAGACATAGACAAGATGGCTTACCTAAGACTCGCAAACAGCATCATACATACCGGGCAAAGCACTCCATGTACGACGCTGCACGGGGACGACACGAGCCGAGGCAAACCTGTAAAACAAACAGAAAAAAGCATTAGATGAGAGACATAGACCAGATGGCTTACCTAAGACCCGCAAACAGCATCATAGATACCGGGCAAAGCACTCCATGCACGACACTGCACGAAGACGACACGAGCCAGCGAAGAGCTGAAAAAGAAAAAAGAAAAAAACATTAGATAAGAGACATAGGCAAGATGGCTTACCTGAGACCCACAACCACCAGCATACATACCGGGCAAAGCACTCCATGTACAACGCTACACGGAGACAACAAGGGCCAGGGTAGACTTGTAACTTACCTTGAGACGGCGCTACACACAATAAGAAAACAGTACAAGAAACACAAACAGCATTGATCAATGACAGTCATTTACCAAAAGGCCAAATACATAAACAATACATGCATAATGTTTACATTAAAAAATAATCAAAATTAACATAAAAATTAGACAAAGATTGCACTTACCTGATTGTAGCTGCGTCCCGCCTACCATAAATCTGGAAACCAACAGAACATACCGACAACAGCAGATTCAATGAAAAACGTGCCCCGCCCAGCCGTAGTCAAATAAGGAATTTCCCACAAAATACACATAACAGCACTTTCGTCAAAAACCACGTCTATTAGCATCATCCAAAAAGCATTAAATATATAATTAAATAAACTCTGCAAATTAAAGACTGTACAACGTAATGGAAAAAATACAAAAAGAAGATAAGAATTAATCATAAACTATAAAATAAATAAATAACAATACCTTTTGGACTTACCTTAAAGAAGCTTGTACGATGCTGCACGGAGACGGCACGGGCCGGGGAAGACCTGTAAAAAAAACAGAAAAAGGAGTTAGATGAGAAACAAAGAAAAGATGGCTTACCTAACACCCGCAAACAGCATCATACATACCGGGCAAAGCACTCCATGCACCACGCTGCACGGGGACGACACATGCCGGGGCAAACCTGTAACACAAACAGAAAAATGCATTAGATAAGAAACATAGACAAGATGGCTTACCTGAGACCTGCAACACCAGCATACATACCAGGCAAAGCACTCCAAGTACAACGCTACACGGAGACGACACGGGCCAGGGTAGACCTGTATTTTACCTTGAGACGACGCTACACACAATAAGCAAAACAGTACAAGAAACACAAACAGCATTGAGCAATGAAAGTAATTTACCAAAAGGCCAAATACATAAACAATAGATGCATAATGTTTACATTAAAAAATAATCTAAATTAAAATAAAAATTAGACAAAGATTGCACTTACCTGATTGTAGCTGCGTCCCGCCTACCGTTAGATCTGCAACAGAATATACCGAAAACAGCAGATTCAATTAAAAACGTGCCCCGCCCTGCCGTAGTCAAATAGGGAATTTCCCACAAAATACACATAACAGCACTTTCGTCAAAAACCACGTCTAGTAGCATCACCCAAAAAGCATTAAATATATATCAAAATAAACTCTGCAAAGTAAACACTGTAAAAATTAATAGAGAAAATACAAACAGATGATAAGAATTCATTATAAACTATAAAATAAATAAATAACAATAACTCTTGGACTTACCTTAAAGAAGCTTGTACGACGCTGCACGGACACGGGCCGGGGAAGACCTGTAAAAAAAACAGAAAAAAGAGTTAGATGAGAAACATAGACAAGATGGCTTACCTAACACCCGCAAACAGCATCATACATACCGGGCAAAGCACTCCATGCACGACGCTGCACGGGGACGACACGGGCCGGGGAAGACCTGTAAAAAAAACAGAAAAAGGAGTTAGATGAGAAACAAAGAAAAGATGGCTTACCTAACACCCGCAAACAGCATCATACATACCGGGCAAAGCACTCCATGCACGACGCTGCACGGGGACGACACGAGCCGGGGCAAACCTGTAAAACAAACAGAAAAATGCATTAGATGAGATACATAGACAAGATGGCTTACTTAAGACTAGCAAACAGCATCATACATACCGGGCAAAGCACTCCATGTACGACGCTGCACGGGGACGACACGAGCCGAGGCAAACCTGTAAAACAAACAGAAAAAAGCATTAGATGAGAGACATAGACAAGATGGCTTACCTAAGACCCGCAAACAGCATCATAGATACCGGGCAAAGCACTCCATGCACGACACTGCACGAAGACGACACGAGCCAGGGAAGAGCTGAAAAAGAAAAAAGTAAAAAACATTAGATAAGAGACATAGGCAAGATGGCTTACCTATGACCCGCAACCACCAGCATACATACCGGGCAAAGCACTCCATGTACAACGCTTCACGGAGACGACAAGGGCCAGGGTAGACTTGTAACTTACCTTGAGACGGCGCTACACACAATAAGAAAACAGTACAAGAAACACAAACAGCATTGATCAATGACAGTCATTTACCAAAAGGCCAAATACATAAACAATAGATGCATAATGTTTACATTAAAAAATAATCAAAATTAACATAAAAATTAGACAAAGATTGCACTTACCTGATTGTAGCTGCGTCCCGCCTACCATAAATCTGGAAACCAACAGAACATACCAACAACAGCAGATTCAATGAAAAACGTGCCCCGCCCTGCCGTAGTCAAATAAGGAATTCCCCACAAAATACACATAACAGCACTTTCGTCAAAAACCACGTCTATTAGCATCATCCAAAAAGCATTAAATATATTATTAAATAAACTCTGCAAATTAAAGACTGTACAACGTAATGGAAAAAATACAAAAAGAAGATAAGAATTAATCATAAACTATAAAATAAATAAATAACAATAACTTTTAGACTTACCTTAAAGAAGCTTGTACGATGCTGCACGGAGACGGCACGGGCCGGGGAAGACCTGTAAAAAAAGACAGAGAAAAGAGTTAGATGAGAAACATAGACAAGATGGCTTACCTAACACCCGCAAACAGCATCATACATACCGGGCAAAGCACTCCATGCACGACGTTGCACGGGGATGACACGGGCCGGGGAAGACCTGTAAAAAAAACAGAAAAAGAAGTTAGATGAGAAACAAAGAAAAGATGGCTTACCTAACACCCGCAAACAGCATCATACATACCGGGCAAAGCACTCCATGCACCACGCTGCACGGGGACGACACATGCCGGGGCAAACCTGTAAAACAAACAGAAAAATGCATTAGATAAGAAACATAGACAAGATGGCTTACCTAAGAACCGCAAACGGCATCATACATACCGGGCAAAGCACTCCATGCACGACGTTGCACGGAGACGACACGGGCCGGGAAAGAGCTGAAAATGAAAAAAGAAAAAAACATTAGTTGAGAGACATAGGCAAGATGGCTTACCTGAGACCTGCAACACCAGCATACATACCAGGCAAAGCACTCCAAGTACAACGCTACACGGAGACGACACGGGCCAGGGTAGACCTGTATTTTACCTTGAGACGACGCTACACACAATAAGCAAAACAGTACAAGAAACACAAACAGCATTGAGCAATGAAAGTAATTTACCAAAAGGCCAAATACATAAACAATAGATGCATAATGTTTACATTAAAAAATAATCTAAATTAAAATAAAATTTAGACAAAGATTGCACTTACCTGATTGTAGCTGCGTCCCGCCTACCGTTAGATCTGGAAACCAACAGAATATACCGAAAACAGCAGATTCAATTAAAAACGTGCCCCGCCCTGCCGTAGTCAAATAAGGAATTTCCCACAAAATACACATAACAGCACTTTCGTCAAAAACCACGTCTATTAGCATCACCCAAAAAGCATTAAATATATATCAAAATAAACTCTGCAAAGTAAACACTGTAAAAATTAATGGAGAAAATACAAACAGATGATAAGAATTAATTATAAACTATAAAATAAATAAATAACAATAACTCTTGGACTTACCTTAAAGAAGCTTGTACGACGCTGCACGGACACGGGCTGGGGAAGACCTGTAAAAAAAACAGAAAAAAGAGTTAGATGAGAAACATAGACAAGATGGCTTACCTAACACCCGCATACAGCATCATACATACCGGGCAAAGCACTCCATGCACGACGCTGCACGGGGACGACACGAGCCGGGGCAAACCTGTAAAACAAACAGAAAAATGCATTAGATGAGAGACATAGACAAAAGACTAGCAAACAGCATCATACATACCGGGCAAAGCACTCTATGCACAACGCTGCACGAAGACGACACGAGCCGGAGAACCTTGTAAAAAAAAAAAAATGCATTAGATGAGAGACATAGACAAGATGGCTTACCTAAGACTCGCAAACAGCATCATACATACCGGGCAAAGCACTCCATGTACGACGCTGCACGGGACCGACACGAGCCGAGGCAAACCTGTAAAACAAACAGAAAAAAGCATTAGATGAGAGACATAGACAAGATGGCTTACCTAAGACCCGCAAACAGCATCATAGATACCGGGCAAAGCACTCCATGCACGACACTGCACGAAGACGACACGAGCCAGCGAAGAGCTGAAAAAGAAAAAAGAAAAAAACATTAGATAAGAGACATAGGCAAGATGGCTTACCTGAGACCCGCAACCACCAGCATACATACCGGGCAAAGCACTCCATGTACAACGCTACACGGAGACAACAAGGGCCAGGGTAGACTTGTAACTTACCTTGAGACGGCGCTACACACAATAAGAAAACAGTACAAGAAACACAAACAGCATTGATCAATGACAGTCATTTACCAAAAGGCCAAATACATAAACAATACATGCATAATGTTTACATTAAAAAATAATCAAAATTATCATAAAAATTAGACAAAGATTGCACTAACCTGATTGTAGCTGCGTCCCGCCTACCATAAATCTGGAAACCAACAGAACATACCGACAACAGCAGATTCAATTAAAAACGTGCCCCGCCCTGCCGTAGTCAAATAAGGAATTTCCCACAAAATACACATAACAGCACTTTCGTCAAAAACCACGTCTATTAGCATCACCCAAAAAGCATTAAATATATATCAAAATAAACTCTACAAAGTAAACACTGTAAAAATTAATAGAAAAAATACAAACAGATGATAAGAATTAATTATAAACTATAAAATAAATAAATAACAATAACTCTTGGACTTACCTTAAAGAAGCTTGTACGACGCTGCACGGAGACGGCACGGGCCGGGGAAGACCTGTAAAAAAAACAGAAAAAAGAATTAGATGAGAAACATAGACAAGATGGCTTACCTAACACCCGCAAACAGCATCATACATACCGGGCAAAGCACTCCATGCACGACGCTGCACGGGGACGACACGAGCCGGGGCAAACCTGTAAAACAAACAGAAAAATGCATTAGATGAGAGACATAGACAAAAGACTAGCAAACAGCATCATACATACCGGGCAAAGCACTCTATGCACAACGCTGCACGAAGACGACACGAGCCGGAGAACCTTGTAAAAAAAAAAAATGCATTAGATGAGAGACATAGACAAGATGGCTTACCTAAGACTCGCAAACAGCATCATACATACCGGGCAAACCTCTCCATGTACGACGCTGCACGGGGACGACACGAGCCGAGGCAAACCTGTAAAACAAACAGAAAAAAGCATTAGATGAGAGACATAGACAAGATGGCTTACCTAAGACCCGCAAACAGCATCATAGATACCGGGCAAAGCACTCCATGCACGACACTGCACGAAGACGACACGAGCCAGCGAAGAGCTGAAAAAGAAAAAAGAAAAAAACATTAGATAAGAGACATAGGCAAGATGGCTTACCTGAGACCCACAACCACCAGCATACATACCGGGCAAAGCACTCCATGCACAACGCTACACGGAGACAACAAGGGCCAGGGTAGACTTGTAACTTACCTTGAGACGGCGCTACACACAATAAGAAAACAGTACAAGAAACACAAACAGCATTGATCAATGACAGTCATTTACCAAAAGGCCAAATACATAAACAATACATGCATAATGTTTACATTAAAAAATAATCAAAATTAACATAAAAATTAGACAAAGATTGCACTTACCTGATTGTAGCTGCGTCCCGCCTACCATAAATCTGGAAACCAACAGAACATACCGACAACAGCAGATTCAATGAAAAACGTGCCCCGCCCTGCCGTAGTCAAATAAGGAATTCCCCACAAAATACACATAACAGCACTTTCGTCAAAAACCACGTCTATTAGCATCATCCAAAAAGCATTAAATATATAATTAAATAAACTCTGCAAATTAAAGACTGTACAACGTAATGGAAAAAATACAAAAAGAAGATAGGAATTAATCATAAACTATAAAATAAATAAATAACAATACCTTTTGGACTTACCTTAAAGAAGCTTGTACGATGCTGCACGGAGACGGCACGGGCCGGGGAAGACCTGTAAAAAAAACAGAAAAAGGAGTTAGATGAGAAACAAAGAAAAGATGGCTTACCTAACACCGGCAAACAGCATCATACATACCGGGCAAAGCACTCCATGCACGACGCTGCACGGGGACGACACGAGCCGGGGCAAACCTGTAAAACAAACAGAAAAATGCATTCGATGAGAGACATAGACAAGATGGCTTACTTAAGACTAGCAAACAGCATCATACATACCGGGCAAAGCACTCTATGCACAACGCTGCACGAAGACGACACGAGCCGGAGAACCTTGTAAAAAAAAAAAAATGCATTAGATGAGAGACATAGACAAGATGGCTTACCTAAGACTCGCAAACAGCATCATACATACCGGGCAAAGCACTCCATGTACGACGCTGCACGGGGACGACACGAGCCGAGGCAAACCTGTAAAACAAACAGAAAAAAGCATTAGATGAGAGACATAGACAAGATGGCTTACCTAAGACCCGCAAACAGCATCATAGATACCGGGCAAAGCACTCCATGCACGACACTGCACGAAGACGACACGAGCCAGGGAAGAGCTGAAAAAGAAAAAAGAAAAAAACATTAGATAAGAGACATAGGCAAGATGGCTTACCTGAGACCCGCAACCACCAGCATACATACCGGGCAAAGCACTCCATGTACAACGCTACACGGAGACGACAAGGGCCAGGATAGACCTGTAACTTACCTTGAGACGGCGCTACACACAATAAGAAAACAGTACAAGAAACACAAACAGCATTGATCAATGACAGTCATTTACCAAAAGGCCAAATACATAAACAATAGATGCATAATGTTTACATTAAAAAATAATCAAAATTAACATAAAAATTAGACAAAGATTGCACTTACCTGATTGTAGCTGCGTCCCACCTACCATAAATCTGGAAACAAACAGAACATACCGACAACAGCAGATTCAATGAAAAACTTGCCCCGCCCTGCCGTAGTCAAATAAGGAATTCCCCACAAAATACACATAACAGCACTTTCGTCAAAAACCACGTCTATTAGCATCATCCAAGAAGCATTAAATATATAATTAAATAAACTCTGCAAATTAAAGACTGTACAACGTAATGGAAAAAATACAAAAAGAAGATAAGAATTAATCATAAACTATAAAATAAATAAATAACAATAACTTTTGGACTTACCTTAATGAAGCTTGTATGATGCTGCACGGAGACGGCACGGGCCGTGGAAGCCCTGTAAAAAAAAAGAAAACAGCGTTAGATGAGAAACATAGTAAGATGGCTTGCCTAAGACCCGCAAACAGCATCATACATACCGGGTAAAGCACTCCATGCACGACGCTGCACAGGGACGGCACGGGCCGGAGAAGCCCTGTAAAAAAACAAAAACAAAAAACAGCGTTAGATGAGAAACATAGACAAGATGGCTCACCTAAGACCCCCAAACAGCATCATACATACCAGGCAAAGAACTCCATGCACGACGCTGCACGGGGACTGCACGGGCCGGGGAAGCCCTGTAAAAAAAGAAAACAGCGTTTGATGAGAAACATAGACACGATGGCTTACCTAAGACCCACAAACAGCATCATACATACCGGGCAAAGCACTCCATGCACGATGCTGCACGGGGACGGCAAGGCCGGGGAAGCCCTGTAAAGCACAACAGAAAAAAGCGTTAGATGAGAAACATAGACAAGATGGCTTACCTAAGACCCGCAAACAGCATCATACATACCAGTCAAAGCACACCATGCACGATGCTGCACGGGGACGGCATGAGCCGGGGAAGCCCGGTAAAAAAAAAAGAAAACAGCGTTAGATGACAGACATAGACAAGATGGCTTACCTAAGACCCGCAAACAGCATCATACGTACCGGGCAAAGCACTCCATGCACGACGCTGCACGGGGACGGCACAGGCCGGGGAAGCCCTGTAAAAAAAAAATGAAAACAGCGTTAGATGAGAAACATAGACAAGATGGCTTACCTAAGACCCACAAACAACATCTTACATACCGGGCAAAGCATCCACGCACGACGCTGCACGGGGACGGCACAGGCCGGGGAAGCCCTGTAAAAAAAAAAGAAAACAGCGTTAGATGAGAAACATAGTAAAGATGGCTTACCTAAGACCCGCAAACAACATCATACATACCGGGCAAAGCACTCCATGCACGACGCTGCATGGGGACGGCACGGGCCAGGGAAGCCCTGTAAAAAAAAAAAAAAAACAGCATTAGATGAGAAACAAAGACAAGATGGCTTACCTAAGACCCGCAAACAACATCATACATACCGGGCAAAGCACTCCATGCACGATGCTGCACGGGGACGGCACGAGCCGGGGAAGCCCTGTAAAAAAACAAAGAAAACAGCGTTAGATGAGAAACATAGACAAGATGGCTTACCTAAGACCCGCAAACAGCATCATACATACCGGGCAAAGCTTTCCATGCACGAAGCTGCACGGGGACGGCACGGGCTGGGGAAGCCCTGTAAAAAAAACTGAAAAAAAGCGTTAGATGAGAAACATAGACAAGATTGCTTACCTAAGACACGCAAACAGCATCATACATACTGGGCAAAGCACTCCATGCACGACGCTGCAAGGGGACGGCACGGGCCGGGGAAGTCCTGTAAAAAAAAACAGAAAAAAAGCGTTAAATGAGAAACATAGACAAGATGGCTTACCTAAGACCCACAAACAACATCATACATACCGGGCAAAGCACTCCATGCACGACACTGCACGGGGACGGCACGGGCCGTGGAAGACCTGTAAAAAAAACTGAAAAAAGAGTCAGATGAGAAACATAGACAAGATAGCTTACCTAAGACCCGCAAACAGTATCATACATACCGGGCAAAGCACTCCATGCACAACGAAGCACGGGGACGGCACGGGCTGGGGAAGCCCTGTAAAAAAAACTGGAAAAAAGCGTTAGATGAGAAACATAGACAAGATTGCTTACCTAAGACACGCAACCAGCATCATACATACTGGGCAAAGCACTCCATGCACGACGCTGCACGGGGACGGCACGGGCCGGGGCAGCCCAGTAAAAAAAGAAGAAAACAGCGTTAGATGAGAAACATAGACAAGATGGCTTACCTAAGACCCGCAAACAACATCATACATACCGGGCAAAGCACTCCATGCACGACACTGCACGGGGATGGCACGGGCCGGGGAAGCCGTGTAAAAAAAACAGAAAAAAAGCGTTAAATGAGAAACATAGACAAGATTGCTTACCTAAGACCCGCAAACAACATCATACATACCGGGCAAAGCACTCCATGCACGACGCTGCACGGGGACGGCACGATAGACCTGTAAAAAAAACTGAAAAAAGCGTCAGATGAGAAACATAGACAAGATAGCTTAACTAAGACCCGCAAACAGCATCATACATACCGGGCAAAGCACTCCATGCACGACGCTGCACGGGGACGGCACGAACCGGTGTAGCCCTGTAAAAAAAAAGAAAACAGCGTTAGATGAGAAACATAGACAAGATGGCTTACCTAAGACCCGCAAACAGCATCATACATACCGGGCAAAGCACTCCATGCACGACGCTGTACGGGGACGGCAAGGGCCGGGGAAGACCTGTAAAAAAAACTGAAAAAAGCATTATATGAGAAACATAGTAAGATGGCTTTCCTAAGACCCGCAAACAACATCATACATACCGGGCAAAGCACTCCATGCACGACGCTGCACGGGGACGGCACGGGCCAGGGAAGACCTGTAAAAAAAACAGAAAAAAAGCGTTAGATGAGAAACATAGACAAGATAGCTTACCTAAGACCCGCAAACAGCATCATACATACCGGGCAAAGCACTCCCTGCACAACGCTGCACGGGGACGGCACGAACCGGTGTAGCCCTGTAAAAAAAAAAGAAAACAGCGTTAGATGAGAAACATAGACAAGATGGCTTACCTAAGACCCGCAAACAGCATCATACATACCGGGCAAAGCACTCCATGCACGACGCTGTACGGGGACGGCACGGGCCGGGGAAGCCCTGTAAAAAAAACAAGAAAACAGCGTTAGATGAGAAACATAGACAAGATGGCTTACCTAAGACCCGCAAACAACATCATACATACTGGGCAAAGCACTCCATGCACGACGCTGCACGGGGACGGCCCGGGCCGGGGAAGTCCTGTAAAAAAAAAAAAAAAAAACAGCGTTAGATGACAAACATATACAAGACGGCTTACCTAAGACCCGCAAACAGCATCATACATACCGGGCAAAGTACTCCATGCACGACGCTGCATGGGGATGGCAAAGGCCGGGGAAGCCCTGTAAAAAAAAAAGAAAACAGCGTTAGATGAGAAACATAGACCAGATGGCTTACCTAAGACCCGCAAACAACATCATACATACTGGGCAAAGAACTCCATGCACGACGCTGCATGGGGACGGCACGGGCCGGGGAAGCCCTGTAAAAAAAACAAGAAAACAGTGTTAGATGAGAAACATAGACAAGATGGCTTACCTAAGACCCGCAAACAACATCATACATACCAGGCAAAGCACTCCATGCACGATGCTGCACAGGGACGGCAAGAGCCGGGGAAGCCCTGGTAAAAAAAAAGAAAACAGCGTTAGATGAGAAACATAGACAAGATGGCTTACCTAAGACCCGCAAACAGCATCATACATACCGGGCAAAGCACTCCATGCATGACAAAGCACGGGGAAGGCACGGGCTGGGGAAGCTCTGTAAAAAAAACTGAAAAAAAGCGTTAGATGAGAAACATAGACAAGATTGCTTACCTAAGACACGCAACCAGCATCATACATACTGGGCAAAGCACTCCATGCACGACGCTGCACGGGGACGGCACGGGCCGGGGAAGCCCTGTAAAAAAAGAAGAAAACAGCATTAGATGAGAAACATAGACAAGATGGCTTACCTAAGACCCGCAAACAACATCATACATACCGGGCACAGCACTCCATGCACGACGCTGTACGGGGACAGCAGGAGCCGGGGAAGCCCTGTAAAAAAAAGAAAACAGCGTTTGATGAGAAACATAGACAAGATGGCTTACCTAAGACCCGCAAACAGCATCATACATACCGGGCAAAACACTCCATGCACGATGCTGCACAGGGACGGCAAGGCCGGGGAAGCCCTGTAAAAAAAACTGAAAAAAAGCGTTAGATGAGAAACATAGACAAGATAGCTTACCTAAGACCCGCAAACAGCATCATACATACCAGGCAAAGCACACCATGCACGACGCTGCACGGGGACGGCACGGGCCGGGGAAGCCCTGTAAAAAAAACTGAAAAAAGGCGTTAGATGAGAAACATAGAGAAGATGGCTTACCTAAGACCCGCAAACAGCATCATATATATCGGGTAAAGCACTCCATGCACGACGCTGCACGGGGACGGCACGGGCCGGGGAAGACCTGTAAAAAAAACTGAAAAAAGCATTAGATGAGAAACATAGTAAGATGGCTTACCTAAGACCCGCAAACAGCATCATACATACCGGGCAAAGCACTCCATGTACGACGCTGCACGGGGACGGCACGGGTCGGGGAAGACCTGTAAAAAAAACTGAAAAAAGCATTAGATGAGAAACATAGTAAGATGGCTTACCTAAGACCCGCAAACAGCATCATACATACTACGCAAAGCACTCCATGCACGACGCTGCACGGGGACGGCACGAGCCGGGGAAGCCATGTAAAAAATAGAAAACAGCGTTTGATGAGAAACATAGACAAGATGGCTTACCTAAGACCCGCAAACAGCATCATACATACCAGGCAAAGCACTCCATGCACGATGCTGCACGGGGACGGCACGAGCCGGGGAAGCCCTGTAAAAAAAAAAGAAAACAGCGTTAGATGAGAAACATAGACAAGATGGCTTACCTAAGACCCACAAACAGCATCATACATACCGGGCAAAGCACTCCATGCACGACGCTGCAAGGGGACAGCACGGGCCGGGCAAGCCCTGTAAAAAAAACAGAAAATAAGCATTAAATGAGAAACATAGACAAGATGGCTTACCTAAGACCCGCAAACAACATCATACATACCGGGCAAAGCACTCCATGCACGACGCTGCAAGGGGGCGGCACGGGCCGGGGAAGCCGTGTAAAAAACAACAGAAAAAAAAAAATGATGAGAAACATAGACGAGATAGCTTACCTAAGACCCGCAAACAGCATCATACATACCGGGCGAAGCACTCCATGCACGACGCTGCACGGGGACGGCACGGGCCGGTGTAGCCCTGTAAAAAAAAAGAAAACAGCGTTAGATGGGAAACATAGACAAGATGGCTTACCTAAGACCCGCAAACAGCATCATACATACCGGGCAAAGAACTCCATGCACGACGCTGTACGGGGACGGCACGGGCCAGGGAAGCCCTGTAAAAAAAAAAGAAAACAGCGTTAGATGAGAAACATAGACAAGATGGCTTACCTAAGACCCGCAAACAGCATCATACATACAGGGCAAAGCACTCCATGCACGACGCTGCACGGGGATGGCACAGGCCAGGGAAGCCCTGTAAAAAAAAAAGAAAACAGCGTTAGATGAGAAACATAGACAAGATGGCTTACCTAAGACCCGCAAACAACATCATACATACCGGGCAAAGCACTCCATGCACGATGCTGCACGGGGACGGCACAGGCCGGGGAAGCCCAGTAAAAAAAAAAGAAAACAACGTTAGATGAAAAACATAGACAAGATGGCTTACCTAAGACCCGCAAACAGCATCATACATACTAGGCAAAGCACTCCATGCACGACGCTGCACGGGGACGGCACGAGCCGGGGAAGCCATGTAAAAAATAGAAAACAGCGTTTGATGAGAAACATAGACAAGATGGCTTACCTAAGACCCGCAAACAGCATCATACATACCAGGCAAAGCACTCCATGCACGATGCTGCACGGGGACGGCACGAGCCGGGGAAGCCCTGTAAAAAAAAAAGAAAACAGCGTTAGATGAGAAACATAGACAAGATGGCTTACCTAAGACCCACAAACAGCATCATACATACCGGGCAAAGCGCTCCATGCACGACGCTGCACGGGGACGGCACGGGCCGGTGTAGCCCTGTAAAAAAAAAAGAAAACAGCGTTAGATGAGAAACATAGACAAGATGGCTTACCTAAGACCCGCAAACAGCATCATACATACCGGGCAAAGCACTCCATGCACGACGCTGTACGGGGACGGCACGGGCCAGGGAAGCCCTGTAAAAAAAAAGAAAACAGCGTTAGATGAGAAACATAGACAAGATGGCTTACCTAAGACCCGCAAACAGCATCATACATACCGGGCAAAGCACTCCATGCACGACGCTGCACGGGGATGGCACAGGCCGGGGAAGCCCTGTAAAAAAAAAAGAAAACAGCGTTAGATGAGAAACATAGACAAGATGGCTTACCTAAGACCCGCAAACAACATCATACATACCGGGCAAAGCACTCCATGCACGATGCTGCACAGGGACGGCACGGACCAGGGAAGCCCTGTAAAAAAAAAAGAAAACAGCGTTAGATGAAAAACATAGACAAGATGGCTTACCTAAGACCCGCAAACAGCATCATACATACCGGGCAAAGCACTCCATGCACGACGCTGCACGGGGATGGCACAGGCCAGGGAAGCCCTGTAAAAAAAAAAGAAAACAGCGTTAGATGAGAAACATAGACAAGATGGCTTACCTAAGACCCGCAAACAACATCATACATACCGGGCAAAGCACTCCATGCACGATGATGCACAGGGACGGCACGAGCCGGGGAAGCCCTGTTAAAAAAAAGAAAACAGCGTTAGATGAGAAACATAGACAAGATGGCTTACCTAAGACACGCAAACAACATCATACATACCGGGCAAAGCACTCCATGCACGACGCTGCACGGGGACGGCACAGGCCGGGGAAGCCCAGTAAAAAAAACAGAAAACAACGTTAGATGAAAAACATAGACAAGATGGCTTACCTAAGACCCGCAAACAGCATCATACATACCGGGCAAAGCACTCCATGCACGACGCTGCACGGGGACGGCACGGGTCGGGGAAGACCTGTAAAAAAAACTGAAAAAAGCATTAGATGAGAAACATAGTAAGATGGCTTACCTAAGACCGGCAAACAGCATCATACATACTAGGCAAAGCACTCCATGCACGACGCTGCACGGGGACGGCACGAGCCGGGGAAGCCATGTAAAAAATAGAAAACAGCGTTTGATGAGAAACATAGACAAGATGGCTTACCTAAGACCCGCAAACAGCATCATACATACCAGGCAAAGCACTCCATGCACGATGCTGCACGGGGACGGCACGAGCCGGGGAAGCCCTGTAAAAAAAAAAGAAAACCGCGTTAGATGAGAAACATAGACAAGATGGCTTACCTAAGACCCACAAACAGCATCATACATACCGGGCAAAGCACTCCATGCACGACGCTGCAAGGGGACGGCACGGGACGGGCAAGCCCTGTAAAAAAAACAGAAAATAAGCGTTAAATGAGAAACATAGACAAGATGGCTTACCTAAGACCCGCAAACAACATCATACATACCGGGCAAAGCACTCCATGCACGACGCTGCAAGGGGACGGCACGGGCTGGGGAAGCCCTGTAAAAAACAACAGAAAAAAAAAATGATGAGAAACATAGACGAGATAGCTTACCTAAGACCCGCAAACAGCATCATACATACCGGGCGAAGCACTCCATGCACGACGCTGCACGGGGACGGCACGGGCCGGTGTAGCCCTGTAAAAAAAAAAGAAAACAGCGTTAGATGAGAAACATAGACAAGATGGCTTACCTAAGACCCGCAAACAGCATCATACATACCGGGCAAAGCACTCCATGCACGACGCTGTACGGGGACGGCACGGGCCAGGGAAGCCCTATAAAAAAAAAGAAAACAGCGTTAGATGAGAAACATAGACAAGATGGCTTACCTAAGACCCGCAAACAGCATCATACATACCGGGCAAAGCACTCCATGCACGACGCGGCACGGGGATGGCACAGGCCGGGGAAGCCCTGTAAAAAAAAAAGAAAACAGCGTTAGATGAGAAACATAGACAAGATGGCTTACCTAAGACCCGCAAACAACATCATACATACCGGGCAAAGCACTCCATGCACGATGCTGCACAGGGACGGCACGAGCCGGGGAAGCCCTGTTAAAAAAAAAGAAAACAGCGTTAGATGAGAAACATAGACAAGATGGCTTACCTAAGACACGCAAACAACATCATACATACCGGGCAAAGCACTCCATGCACGACGCTGCACGGGGACGGCACAGGCCGGGGAAGCCCAGTAAAAAAAAAAGAAAACAACGTTAGATGAAAAACATAGACAAGATGGCTTACCTAAGACCCGCAAACAACATCATACATACCGGGCAAAGCACTCCATGCACGACCCTGCACGGGGATGGCACGAGCCGGTGAAGCCCTGTAAAAAAAAAAGAAAACAGCATTAGATGAGAAACATAGACAACATGGCTTACCTAAGACCCGCAAATAGCATCATACATACCGGACAAAGCACTCCATGCACGACGCTGCACGGGGACGGCACGGGCCGGGGAAGCCCTGTAAAAATAAACAGAAAAAAAGCGTTAAATGAGAAACATAGACAAGATTGCTTACCTAAGACCCGCAAACAACATCATACATACCGGGCGAAGCACTCCATGCACGACGCTGCACGGGGACGGCACGGGCCGGTGTAGCCCTGTAAAAAAAAAAGAAAACAGCATTAGATGAGAAACATAGATGAGATAGCTTACCTAAGACCCGCAAACAGCATCATACATACCGGGCGAAGCACTCCATGCACGACGCTGCACGGGGACGGCAGGGGCCGGTGTAGCCCTGTAAAAAAAAAGAAAACAGCATTAGATGAGAAACATAGACAAGATGGCTTACCTAAGACCCGCAAACAGCATCATACATACCGGGCAAAGCACTCCATGCACGACGCTGCACAGGGACGGCACGGGCCGGGGAAGCCCTGTTAAAAAAAAAGAAAACAGCGTTAGATGAGAAACATAGACAAGATGGCTTACCTAAGACACGCAAACAACATCATACATACCGGGCAAAGCACTCCATGCACGACGCTGCACGGGGACGGCACAGGCCGGGGAAGCCCAGTAAAAAAAAAAGAAAACAACGTTAGATGAAAAACATAGACAAGATGGCTTACCTAAGACCCGCAAACAACATCATACATACCGGGCAAAGCACTCCATGCACGACCCTGCACGGGGATGGCACAAGCCGGGGAAGTCCTGTAAAAAAAAAAGAAAACAGCGTTAGATGAGAAACATAGACAACATGGCTTACCTAAGACCCGCAAATAGCATCATACATACCGGACAAAGCACTCCATGCACGACGCTGCACGGGGACGGCACGGGCCGGGGATGCCCTGTAAAAATAAACAGAAAAAAGCGTTAAATGAGAAACATAGACAAGATGGCTTACCTAAGACCTGCAAACAGCATCATACATACCAGGCAAAGCACTCCATGCACGATTCTGCACAGGGACCGCACGAGCCGGGGAAGCCCTGTAAAAAAAAAAGAAAACAGCGTTAGATGAGAAACATAGACTCGATGGCTTACCTAAGACCCACAAACAGCATCATACATACCGGGCAAAGCACTCCATGCACGACGCTGCAATGGGACGGCACGGGCCGGGGAAGCCCTGTAAAAAAAACTGAAAAAAAGCGTTAAATGAGAAACATAGACAAGATGGCTTACCTAAGACCCGCCAACAACATCATACATACTGGGCAAAGCACTCCATGCACGACGCTGCACGGGGACGGCACGGGCCATGGGAGACCTGTAAAAAAAACTGGAAAAAAAAAATGATGAGAAACATAGACGAGATAGCTTACCTAAGACCCGCAAACAGCATCATACATACCGGGCGAAGCACTCCATGCACGACGCTGCACGGGGACGGCACGGGCCGGTGTAGCCCTGTAAAAAAAAAAGAAAACAGCATTAGATGAGAAACATAGACAAGATGGCTTACCTAAGACCCGCAAACAGCATCATACATACCGGGCAAAGCACTCCATGCACGACGCTGCACAGGGACGGTACGGGCCGGGGAAGCCCTGTTAAAAAAAAAGAAAACAGCGTTAGATGAGAAACATAGACAAGATGGCTTACCTAAGACACGCAAACAACATCATACATACCGGGCAAAGCACTCCATGCACGACGCTGCACGGGGACGGCACAGGCCGGGGAAGCCCAGTAAAAAAAAAAGAAAAAAACGTTAGATGAAAAACATAGACAAGATGGCTTACCTAAGACCCGCAAACAACATCATACATACCGGGCAAAGCACTCCATGCACGACCCTGCACGGGGATGGCACAAGCCGGGGAAGCCCTGTAAAAAAAAAAGAAAACAGCGTTAGATGAGAAACATAGACAACATGGCTTACCTAAGACCCGCAAATAGCATCATATATACCGGACAAAGCACTCCATGCACGACGCTGCACGGGGACGGCACGGGCCGGGGAAACCCTGTAAAAATAAACAGAAAAAAGCGTTAAATGAGAAACATAGACAAGATTGCTTACCTAAGACCCGCAAACAACATCATACATACCGGGCAAAGCACTCCATGCATGACGCTGCACGGGGACGGCACGGAAGACCTGTAAAAAAAAAAGAAAAAAGCGTCAGATGAGAAACATAGACAAGATAGCTTACCTAAGACCCGCAAACAGCATCATACATACCGGGCAAAGCACTCCATGCACGACGCTGCACGGGGACGGCACGAGCCGGGGAAGCCATGTAAAAAAAAAGAAAACAGCGTTTGATGAGAAACATAGACAAGATGGCTTACCTAAGACCCGCAAACAGCATCATACATACCGAGCAAACCACTCCATGCACGACGCTGCACGGGGACGGCACGAGCCGGGGAAGCCATGTAAAAAAAAAGAAAACAGCGTTTGATGAGAAACATAGACAAGATGGCTTACCTAAGACCCACAAACAGCATCATACATACCGGGCAAAGCACTCCATGCACGACGCTGCAATGGGACGGCACTGGCCGGGGAAGCCCTGTAAAAAAAACAGAAAAAAAGCGTTAAATGAGAAACATAGACAAGATGGCTTACCTAAGACCCGCCAACAACATCATACATACCGGGCAAAGCACTCCATGCACGACGCTGCACGGGGACGGCACGGGCCGTGGGAGACCTGTAAAAAAATCTGAAAAAAGAGTCAGATGAGAAACATAGACAAGATAGCTTACCTAAGACCCGCAAAGAGCATCATACATACCGGGCAAAGCACTCCATGAACAACGCTGCACGGGGACGGCACGGGCCGGTGTAGCCCTGTAAAAAAAAAAGAAAACAGCGTTAGATGAGAAACATAGACAAGATGGCTTACCTAAGACCCGCAAACAGCATCATACATACCGGGCAAAGCACTCCATGCACGACGCTGTACGGGGACGGCACGGGCCAGGGAAGCCCTGTAAAAAAAAAAGAAAACAGCGTTAGATGAGAAACATAGACAAGATGGCTTACCTAAGACCCGCAAACAGCGTCATACATACCGGGCAAAGCACTCCATGCACGACGCTGCACGGGGATGGCACAGGCCGGGTAAGCCCTGTAAAAAAAAAAGAAAACAGCGTTAGATGAGAAACATAGACAAGATGGCTTACCTAAGACCCGCAAACAACATCATACATACCGGGAAAAGCACTCCATGCACGACGCTGCATGGGGACGGCACAGGCCGGGGAAGCCCAGTAAAAAAAACAAGAAAACCACGTTAGATGAAAAACATAGACAAGATGGCTTACCTAAGACCCGCAAACAACATCATACATACCGGGCAAAGCACTCCATGCACGACCCTGCACGGGGATGGCACGAGCCGGGGAAGCCCTGTAAAAAAAAAGAAAACAGCGTTAGATGAGAAACATAGACAACATGGCTTACCTAAGACCCGCAAATAGCATCATACATACCGGACAAAGCACTCCATGCACGACGCTGCACGGGGACGGCACGGGCCGGGGAAGCCCTGTAAAAATAAACAGAAAAAAAGCGTTAAATGAGAAACATAGACAAGATTGCTTACCTAAGACCCGCAAACAACATCATACATACCGGGCAAAGCACTCCATGCATGACGCTGCACGGGGACGGCACGGAAGACCTGTAAAAAAAAAAGAAAAAAGCGTCAGATGAGAAACATAGACAAGATAGCTTACCGAAGACCCGCAAACAGCATCATACATACCGGGCAAAGCACTCCATGCACGACGCTGCACGGGGATGGCACGAGCCGGGGAAGCCATGAAAAAAAAAAGAAAACAGCGTTTGATGAGAAACATAGACAAGATGGCTTACCTAAGACCCGCAAACAGCATCATACATACCAGGCAAAGCACTCCATGCACGATTCTGCACAGGGACGGCACGAGCCGGGGAAGCCCTGTAAAAGAAAAAGAAAACAGCGTTAGATGAGAAACATAGACTAGATGGCTTACCTAAGACCCACAAACAGCATCATACATACCGGGCAAAGCACTCCATGCACGACGCTGCAATGGGACGGCACGGGCCGGGGAAGCCCTGTAAAAAAAACAGAAAAAAAGCGTTAAATGAGAAACATAGACAAGATGGCTTACCTAAGACCCGCCAACAACATCATACATACCGGGCAAAGCACTCCATGCACGACGCTGCACGGGGACAGCACGGGCCGTGGGAGACCTGTAAAAAAAACTGAAAAAAGAGTCAGATGAGAAACATAGACAAGATAGCTTACCTAAGACCCGCAAACAGCATCATACATACCGGGCAAAGCACTCCATGCACGACGCTGCACGGGGACGGCACGGGCCGGTGTAGCCCTGTAAAAAAAAAAGAAAACAGCGTTAGATGAGAAACATAGACAAGATGGCTTACCTAAGACCCACAAACAGCATCATACATACCGGGCAAAGCACTCCATGCACGACGCTGTACGGGGACGGCACGGGCCAGGGAAGCCCTGTAAAAAAAAAAGAAAACAGCGTTAGATGAGAAACATGGACAAGATGGCTTACCTAAGACCCGCAAACAGCATCATACATACCGGGCAAAGCACTCCATGCACGACGCTGCACGGGGATGGCACAGGCCGGGTAAGCCCTGTAAAAAAAAAAGAAAACAGCGTTAGATGAGAAACATAGACAAGATGGCTTACCTAAGACCCGCAAACAACATCATTCATACAGGGCAAAGCACTCCATGCACGATGCTGCACAGGGACGGCACGAGCCGGGGAAGCCCTGTTAAAAAAAAAGAAAACAGCGTTAGATGAGAAACATAGACAAGATGGCTTACCTAAGACACGCAAACAACATCATACATACCGGGCAAAGCACTCCATGCACGACGCTGCAAGGGGACGGCACAGGCCGGGGAAGCCCAGTAAAAAAAACAAGAAAACAACGTTAGATGAAAAACATAGACAAGATGGCTTACCTAAGACCCGCAAACAACATCATACATACCGGGCAAAGCACTCCATGCACGACCCTGCACGGGGATGGCACGAGCCGGGGAAGCCCTGTAAAAAAAAAAGAAAACAGCGTTAGATGAGAAACATAGACAACATGGCTTACCTAAGACACGCAAACAACATCATACATACCGGGCAAAGCACTCCATGCACGACGCTGCACGGGGACGGCACGGGCCGGGGAAGCCCTGTAAAAATAAACAGAAAAAAAGCGTTAAAGGAGAAACATAGACAAGATTGCTTACCTAAGACCCGCAAACAACATCATACATACCGGGCAAAGCACTCCATGCATGACGCTGCACGGGGACGGCACGGAAGACCTGTAAAAAAAAAAGAAAAAAGCGTCAGATGAGAAACATAGACAAGATAGCTTACCGAAGACCCGCAAACAGCATCATACATACCGGGCAAAGCACTCCATGCACGACGCTGCACGGGGATGGCACGAGCCGGGGAAGGCATGAAAAAAAAAAGAAAACAGCGTTTGATGAGAAACATAGACAAGATGGCTTACCTAAGACCCGCAAACAGCATCATACATACCAGGCAAAGCACTCCATGCACGATTCTGCACAGGGACGGCACGAGCCGGGGAAGCCCTGTAAAAGAAAAAGAAAACAGCGTTAGATGAGAAACATAGACTAGATGGCTTACCTAAGACCCACAAACAGCATCATACATACCGGGCAAAGCACTCCATGCACGACGCTGCAATGGGACGGCACGGGCCGGGGAAGCCCTGTAAAAAAAACAGAAAAAAAGCGTTAAATGAGAAACATAGACAAGATGGCTTACCTAAGACCCGCCAACAACATCATACATACCGGGCAAAGCACTCCATGCACGACGCTGCACGGGGACGGCACGGGCCGTGGGAGACCTGTAAAAAAAACTGAAAAAAGAGTCAGATGAGAAACATAGACAAGATAGCTTACCTAAGACCCGCAAACAGCATCATACATACCGGGCAAAGCACTCCATGCACGACGCTGCACGGGGACGGCACGGGCCGGTGTAGCCCTGTAAAAAAAAAAGAAAACAGCGTTAGATGAGAAACATAGACAAGATGGCTTACCTAAGACCCGCAAACAGCATCATACATACCGGGCAAAGCACTCCATGCACGACGCTGTACGGGGACGGCACGGGCCAGGGAAGCCCTGTAAAAAAAAAAGAAAAGCAGCGTTAGATGAGAAACATAGACAAGATGGCTTACCTAAGACCCGCAAACAGCATCATACATACCGGGCAAAGCACTCCATGCACGACGCTGCACGGGGATGGCACAGGCCGGGTAAGCCCTGTAAAAAAAAAAGAAAACAGCGTTAGATGAGAAACATAGACAAGATGGCTTACCTAAGACCCGCAAACAACATCATTCATACAGGGCAAAGCACTCCATGCACGATGCTGCACAGGGACGGCACGAGCCGGGGAAGCCCTGTTAAAAAAAAAGAAAACAGCGTTAGATGAGAAACATAGACAAGATGGCTTACCTAAGACCCGCAAACAGCATCATACATACCGGGCAAAGCACTCCATGCACGACGCTGCACGGGGATGGCACAGGCCGGGTAAGCCCTGTAAAAAAAAAAGAAAACAGCGTTAGATGAGAAACATAGACAAGATGGCTTACCTAAGACCCGCAAACAACATCATTCATACAGGGCAAAGCACTCCATGCACGATGCTGCACAGGGACGGCACGAGCCGGGGAAGCCCTGTTAAAAAAAAAGAAAACAGCGTTAGATGAGAAACATAGACAAGATGGCTTACCTAAGACACGCAAACAACATCATACATACCGGGCAAAGCACTCCATGCACGACGCTGCAAGGGGACGGCACAGGCCGGGGAAGCCCAGTAAAAAAAACAAGAAAACAACGTTAGATGAAAAACATAGACAAGATGGCTTACCTAAGACCCGCAAACAACATCATACATACCGGGCAAAGCACTCCATGCACGACCCTGCACGGGGATGGCACGAGCCGGGGAAGCCCTGTAAAAAAAAAAGAAAACAGCGTTAGATGAGAAACATAGACAACATGGCTTACCTAAGACACGCAAACAACATCATACATACCGGGCAAAGCACTCCATGCACGACGCTGCACGGGGATGGCACGGGCCGGGGAAGCCCTGTAAAAATAAACAGAAAAAAAGCGTTAAAGGAGAAACATAGACAAGATTGCTTACCTAAGACCCGCAAACAACATCATACATACCGGGCAAAGCACTCCATGCATGACGCTGCACGGGGACGGCACGGAAGACCTGTAAAAAAAAAAGAAAAAAGCGTCAGATGAGAAACATAGACAAGATAGCTTACCGAAGACCCGCAAACAGCATCATACATACCGGGCAAAGCACTCCATGCACGACGCTGCACGGGGATGGCACGAGCCGGGGAAGCCATGAAAAAAAAAAGAAAACAGCGTTTGATGAGAAACATAGACAAGATGGCTTACCTAAGACCCGCAAACAGCATCATACATACCAGGCAAAGCACTCCATGCACGATTCTGCACAGGGACGGCACGAGCCGGGGAAGCCCTGTAAAAGAAGAAGAAAACAGCGTTAGATGAGAAACATAGACTAGATGGCTTACCTAAGACCCACAAACAGCATCATACATACCGGGCAAAGCACTCCATGCACGACGCTGCAATGGGACGGCACGGGCCGGGGAAGCCCTGTAAAAAAACCAGAAAAAAAGCGTTAAATGAGAAACATAGACAAGATGGCTTACCTAAGACCCGCCAACAACATCATACATACCGGGCAAAGCACTCCATGCACGACGCTGCACGGGGACGGCACGGGCCGTGGGAGACCTGTAAAAAAAACTGAAAAAAGAGTCAGATGAGAAACATAGACAAGATAGCTTACCTAAGACCCGCAAACAGCATCATACATACCGGGCAAAGCACTCCATGCACGACGCTGCACGGGGACGGCACGGGCCGGTGTAGCCCTGTAAAAAAAAAAGAAAACAGCGTTAGATGAGAAACATAGACAAGATGGCTTACCTAAGACCCGCAAACAGCATCATACATACCGGGCAAAGCACTCCATGCACGACGCTGTACGGGGACGGCACGGGCCAGGGAAGCCCTGTAAAAAAAAAAGAAAAGCAGCGTTAGATGAGAAACATAGACAAGATGGCTTACCTAAGACCCGCAAACAGCATCATACATACCGGGCAAAGCACTCCATGCACGACGCTGCACGGGGATGGCACAGGCCGGGTAAGCCCTGTAAAAAAAAAAGAAAACAGCGTTAGATGAGAAACATAGACAAGATGGCTTACCTAAGACCCGCAAACAACATCATTCATACAGGGCAAAGCACTCCATGCACGATGCTGCACAGGGACGGCACGAGCCGGGGAAGCCCTGTTAAAAAAAAAGAAAACAGCGTTAGATGAGAAACATAGACAAGATGGCTTACCTAAGACACGCAAACAACATCATACATATCGGGCAAAGCACTCCATGCACGACGCTGCAAGGGGACGGCACAGGCCGGGGAAGCCCAGTAAAAAAAACAAGAAAACAACGTTAGATGAAAAACATAGACAAGATGGCTTACCTAAGACCCGCAAACAACATCATACATACCGGGCAAAGCACTCCATGCACGATGCTGCACAGGGACGGCACGAGCCGGGGAAGCCCTGTTAAAAAAAAAGAAAACAGCGTTAGATGAGAAACATAGACAAGATGGCTTACCTAAGACACGCAAACAACATCATACATACCGGGCAAAGCACTCCATGCACGACGCTGCACGGGGACGGCACAGGCCGGGGAAGCCCAGTAAAAAAAATAAGAAAACAACGTTAGATGAAAAACATAGACAAGATGGCTTACCTAAGACCCGCAAACAACATCATACATACCGGGCAAAGCACTCCATGCACGACCCTGCACGGGGATGGCACGAGCCGGTGAAGCCCTGTAAAAAAAAAAGAAAACAGCATTAGATGAGAAACATAGACAACATGGCTTACCTAAGACCCGCAAATAGCATCATACATACCGGACAAAGCACTCCATGCACAACGCTGCACGGGGATGGCACGAGCCGGGGAAGCCATGAAAAAAAAAAGAAAACAGCGTTTGATGAGAAACATAGACAAGATGGCTTACCTAAGACCCGCAAACAGCATCATACATACCAGGCAAAGCACTCCATGCACGATTCTGCACAGGGACGGCACGAGCCGGGGAAGCCCTGTAAAAGAAAAAGAAAACAGCGTTAGATGAGAAACATAGACTAGATGGCTTACCTAAGACCCACAAACAGCATCATACATACCGGGCAAAGCACTCCATGCACGACGCTGCAATGGGACGGCACGGGCCGGGGAAGCCCTGTAAAAAAAACAGAAAAAAAGCGTTAAATGAGAAACATAGACAAGATGGCTTACCTAAGACCCGCCAACAACATCATACATACCGGGCAAAGCACTCCATGCACGACGCTGCACGGGGACGGCACGGGCCGTGGGAGACCTGTAAAAAAAACTGAAAAAAGAGTCAGATGAGAAACATAGACAAGATAGCTTACCTAAGACCCGCAAACAGCATCATACATACCGGGCAAAGCACTCCATGCACGACGCTGCACGGGGACGGCACGGGCCGGTGTAGCCCTGTAAAAAAAAAAGAAAACAGCGTTAGATGAGAAACATAGACAAGATGGCTTACCTAAGACCCGCAAACAGCATCATACATACCGGGCAAAGCACTCCATGCACGACGCTGTACGGGGACGGCACGGGCCAGGGAAGCCCTGTAAAAAAAAAAGAAAAGCAGCGTTAGATGAGAAACATAGACAAGATGGCTTACCTAAGACCCGCAAACAGCATCATACATACCGGGCAAAGCACTCCATGCACGACGCTGCACGGGGATGGCACAGGCCGGGTAAGCCCTGTAAAAAAAAAAGAAAACAGCGTTAGATGAGAAACATAGACAAGATGGCTTACCTAAGACCCGCAAACAACATCATTCATACAGGGCAAAGCACTCCATGCACGATGCTGCACAGGGACGGCACGAGCCGGGGAAGCCCTGTTAAAAAAAAAGAAAACAGCGTTAGATGAGAAACATAGACAAGATGGCTTACCTAAGACACGCAAACAACATCATACATACCGGGCAAAGCACTCCATGCACGACGCTGCAAGGGGACGGCACAGGCCGGGGAAGCCCAGTAAAAAAAACAAGAAAACAACGTTAGATGAAAAACATAGACAAGATGGCTTACCTAAGACCCGCAAACAACATCATACATACCGGGCAAAGCACTCCATGCACGATGCTGCACAGGGACGGCACGAGCCGGGGAAGCCCTGTTAAAAAAAAAGAAAACAGCGTTAGATGAGAAACATAGACAAGATGGCTTACCTAAGACACGCAAACAACATCATACATACCGGGCAAAGCACTCCATGCACGACGCTGCACGGGGACGGCACAGGCCGGGGAAGCCCAGTAAAAAAAATAAGAAAACAACGTTAGATGAAAAACATAGACAAGATGGCTTACCTAAGACCCGCAAACAACATCATACATACCGGGCAAAGCACTCCATGCACGACCCTGCACGGGGATGGCACGAGCCGGTGAAGCCCTGTAAAAAAAAAAGAAAACAGCATTAGATGAGAAACATAGACAACATGGCTTACCTAAGACCCGCAAATAGCATCATACATACCGGACAAAGCACTCCATGCACGACGCTGCACGGGGACGGCACGGGCCGGGGAAGCCCTGTAAAAATAAACAGAAAAAAAGCGTTAAATGAGAAACATAGACAAGATTGCTTACCTAAGACCCGCAAACAACATCATACATACCGGGCGAAGCACTCCATGCACGACGCTGCACGGGGACGGCACGGGCCGGTGTAGCCCTGTAAAAAAAAAAGAAAACAGCATTAGATGAGAAACATAGATGAGATAGCTTACCTAAGACCCGCAAACAGCATCATACATACCGGGCGAAGCACTCCATGCACGACGCTGCACGGGGACGGCACGGGCCGGTGTAGCCCTGTAAAAAAAAGAAAACAGCATTAGATGAGAAACATAGACAAGATGGCTTACCTAAGACCCGCAAACAGCATCATACATACCGGGCAAAGCACTCCATGCACGACGCTGCACAGGGACGGCACGGGCCGGGGAAGCCCTGTTAAAAAAAAAGAAAACAGCGTTAGATGAGAAACATAGACAAGATGGCTTACCTAAGACACGCAAACAACATCATACATACTGGGCAAAGCACTCCATGCACGACGCTGCACGGGGACGGCACAGGCCGGGGAAGCCCAGTAGAAAAAAAAGAAAACAACGTTAGATGAAAAACATAGACAAGATGGCTTACCTAAGACCCGCAAACAACATCATACATACCGGGCAAAGCACTCCATGCACGACCCTGCACGGGGATGGCACAAGCCGGGGAAGTCCTGTAAAAAAAAAAGAAAACAGCGTTAGATGAGAAACATAGACAACATGGCTTACCTAAGACCCGCAAATAGCATCATACATACCGGACAAAGCACTCCATGCACGACGCTGCACGGGGACGGCACGGGCCGGGGATGCCCTGTAAAAATAAACAGAAAAAAGCGTTAAATGAGAAACATAGACAAGATGGCTTACCTAAGACCTGCAAACAGCATCATACATACCAGGCAAAGCACTCCATGCACGATTCTGCACAGGGACCGCACGAGCCGGGGAAGCCCTGTAAAAAAAAAAGAAAACAGCGTTAGATGAGAAACATAGACTCGATGGCTTACCTAAGACCCACAAACAGCATCATACATACCGGGCAAAGCACTCCATGCACGACGCTGCAATGGGACGGCACGGGCCGGGGAAGCCCTGTAAAAAAAACTGAAAAAAAGCGTTAAATGAGAAACATAGACAAGATGGCTTACCTAAGACCCGCCAACAACATCATACATACTGGGCAAAGCACTCCATGCACGACGCTGCACGGGGACGGCACGGGCCATGGGAGACCTGTAAAAAAAACTGGAAAAAAAAAATGATGAGAAACATAGACGAGATAGCTTACCTAAGACCCGCAAACAGCATCATACATACCGGGCGAAGCACTCCATGCACGACGCTGCACGGGGACGGCACGGGCCGGTGTAGCCCTGTAAAAAAAAAAGAAAACAGCATTAGATGAGAAACATAGACAAGATGGCTTACCTAAGACCCGCAAACAGCATCATACATACCGGGCAAAGCACTCCATGCACGACGCTGCACAGGGACGGTACGGGCCGGGGAAGCCCTGTTAAAAAAAAAGAAAACAGCATTAGATGAGAAACATAGACAAGATGGCTTACCTAAGACACGCAAACAACGTCATACATACCGGGCAAAGCACTCCATGCACGACGCTGCACGGGGACGGCACAGGCCGGGGAAGCCCAGTAAAAAAAAAAGAAAACAACGTTAGATGAAAAACATAGACAAGATGGCTTACCTAAGACCCGCAAACAACATCATACATACCGGGCAAAGCACTCCATGCACGACCCTGCACGGGGATGGCACAAGCCGGGGAAGTCCTGTAAAAAAAAAAGAAAACAGCGTTAGATGAGAAACATAGACAACATGGCTTACCTAAGACCCGCAAATAGCATCATATATACCGGACAAAGCACTCCATGCACGACGCTGCACGGGGACGGCACGGGCCGGGGAAGCCCTGTAAAAATAAACAGAAAAAAGCGTTAAATGAGAAACATAGACAAGATTGCTTACCTAAGACCCGCAAACAACATCATACATACCGGGCAAAGCACTCCATGCATGACGCTGCACGGGGACGGCACGGAAGACCTGTAAAAAAAAAAGAAAAAAGCGTCAGATGAGAAACATAGACAAGATAGCTTACCTAAGACCCGCAAACAGCATCATACATACCGGGCAAAGCACTCCATGCACGACGCTGCACGGGGACGGCACGAGCCGGGGAAGCCATGTAAAAAAAAAGAAAACAGCGTTTGATGAGAAACATAGACAAGATGGCTTACCTAAGACCCGCAAACAGCATCATACATACCGAGCAAACCACTCCATGCACGACGCTGCACGGGGACGGCACTAGCCGGGGAAGCCATGTAAAAAAAAAGAAAACAGCGTTTGATGAGAAACATAGACAAGATGGCTTACCTAAGACCCACAAACAGCATCATACATACCGGGCAAAGCACTCCATGCACGACGCTGCAATGGGACGGCACTGGCCGGGGAAGCCCTGTAAAAAAAACAGAAAAAAAGCGTTAAATGAGAAACATAGACAAGATGGCTTACCTAAGACCCGCCAACAACATCATACATACCGGGCAAAGCACTCCATGCACGACGCTGCACAGGGACGGCACGGGCCGTGGGAGACCTGTAAAAAAATCTGAAAAAAGAGTCAGATGAGAAACATAGACAAGATAGCTTACCTAAGACCCGCAAAGAGCATCATACATACCGGGCAAAGCACTCCATGAACAACGCTGCACGGGGACGGCACGGGCCGGTGTAGCCCTGTAAAAAAAAAAGAAAACAGCGTTAGATGAGAAACATAGACAAGATGGCTTACCTAAGACCCGCAAACAGCATCATACATACCGGGCAAAGCACTCCATGCACGACGCTGTACGGGGACGGCACGGGCCAGGGAAGCCCTGTAAAAAAAAAAGAAAACAGCGTTAGATGAGAAACATAGACAAGATGGCTTACCTAAGACCCGCAAACAGCGTCATACATACCGGGCAAAGCACTCCATGCACGACGCTGCACGGGGATGGCACAGGCCGGGTAAGCCCTGTAAAAAAAAAAGAAAACAGCGTTAGATGAGAAACATAGACAAGATGGCTTACCTAAGACCCGCAAACAACATCATACATACCGGGAAAAGCACTCCATGCACGACGCTGCATGGGGACGGCACAGGCCGGGGAAGCCCAGTAAAAAAAACAAGAAAACAACGTTAGATGAAAAACATAGACAAGATGGCTTACCTAAGACCCGCAAACAACATCATACATACCGGGCAAAGCACTCCATGCACGACCCTGCACGGGGAAGGCACGAGCCGGGGAAGCCCTGTAAAAAAAAAGAAAACAGCGTTAGATGAGAAACATAGACAACATGGCTTACCTAAGACCCGCAAATAGCATCATACATACCGGACAAAGCACTCCATGCACGACGCTGCACGGGGACGGCACGGGCCGGGGAAGCCCTGTAAAAATAAACAGAAAAAAAGCGTTAAATGAGAAACATAGACAAGATTGCTTACCTAAGACCCGCAAACAACATCATACATACCGGGCAAAGCACTCCATGCATGACGCTGCACGGGGACGGCACGGAAGACCTGTAAAAAAAAAAGAAAAAAGCGTCAGATGAGAAACATAGACAAGATAGCTTACCGAAGACCCGCAAACAGCATCATACATACCGGGCAAAGCACTCCATGCACGACGCTGCACAGGGATGGCACGAGCCGGGGAAGCCATGAAAAAAAAAAGAAAACAGCGTTTGATGAGAAACATAGACAAGATGGCTTACCTAAGACCCGCAAACAGCATCATACATACCAGGCAAAGCACTCCATGCACGATTCTGCACAGGGACGGCACGAGCCGGGGAAGCCCTGTAAAAGAAAAAGAAAACAGCGTTAGATGAGAAACATAGACTAGATGGCTTACCTAAGACCCACAAACAGCATCATACATACCGGGCAAAGCACTCCATGCACGACGCTGCAATGGGACGGCACGGGCCGGGGAAGCCCTGTAAAAAAAACAGAAAAAAAGCGTTAAATGAGAAACATAGATAAGATGGCTTACCTAAGACCCGCCAACAACATCATACATACCGGGCAAAGCACTCCATGCACGACGCTGCACGGGGACGGCACGGGCCGTGGGAGACCTGTAAAAAAAACTGAAAAAAGAGTCAGATGAGAAACATAGACAAGATAGCTTACCTAAGACCCGCAAACAGCATCATACATACCGGGCAAAGCACTCCATGCACGACGCTGCACGGGGACGGCACGGGCCGGTGTAGTCCTGTAAAAAAAAAAGAAAACAGCGTTAGATGAGAAACATAGACAAGATGGCTTACCTAAGACCCGCAAACAGCATCATACATACCGGGCAAAGCACTCCATGCACGACGCTGTACGGGGACGGCACGGGCCAGGGAAGCCCTGTAAAAAAAAAAGAAAACAGCGTTAGAATAGAAACATAGACAAGATGGCTTACCTAAGACCCGCAAACAGCATCATACATACCGGGCAAAGCACTCCATGCACGACGCTGCACGGGGATGGCACAGGCCGGGTAAGCCCTGTAAAAAAAAAAGAAAACAGCGTTAGATGAGAAACATAGACAAGATGGCTTACCTAAGACCCGCAAACAACATCATTCATACAGGGCAAAGCACTCCATGCACGATGCTGCACAGGGACGGCACGAGCCGGGGAAGCCCTGTTAAAAAAAAAGAAAACAGCGTTAGATGAGAAACATAGACAAGATGGCTTACCTAAGACACGCAAACAACATCATACATACCGGGCAAAGCACTCCATGCACGACGCTGCAAGGGGACGGCACAGGCCGGGGAAGCCCAGTAAAAAAAACAAGAAAACAACGTTAGATGAAAAACATAGACAAGATGGCTTACCTAAGACCCGCAAACAACATCATACATACCGGGCAAAGCACTCCATGCACGACCCTGCACGGGGATGGCACGAGCCGGGGAAGCCCTGTAAAAAAAAAAGAAAACAGCGTTAGATGAGAAACATAGACAACATGGCTTACCTAAGACACGCAAACAACATCATACATACCGGGCAAAGCACTCCATGCACGACGCTGCACGGGGACGGCACGGGCCGGGGAAGCCCTGTAAAAATAAACAGAAAAAAAGCGTTAAAGGAGAAACATAGACAAGATTGCTTACCTAAGACCCGCAAACAACATCATACATACCGGGCAAAGCACTCCATGCATGACGCTGCACGGGGACGGCACGGAAGACCTGTAAAAAAAAAAAGAAAAAAGCGTCAGATGAGAAACATAGACAAGATAGCTTACCGAAGACCCGCAAACAGCATCATACATACCGGGCAAAGCACTCCATGCACGACGCTGCACGGGGATGGCACGAGCCAGGGAAGCCATGAAAAAAAAAAGAAAACAGCGTTTGATGAGAAACATAGACAAGATGGCTTACCTAAGACCCGCAAACAGCATCATACATACCAGGCAAAGCACTCCATGCACGATTCTGCACAGGGACGACACGAGCCGGGGAAGCCCTGTAAAAGAAAAAGAAAACAGCGTTAGATGAGAAACATAGACTAGATGGCTTACCTAAGACCCACAAACAGCATCATACATACCGGGCAAAGCACTCCATGCACGACGCTGCAATGGGACGGCACGGGCCGGGGAAGCCCTGTAAAAAAAACAGAAAAAAAGCGTTAAATGAGAAACATAGACAAGATGGCTTACCTAAGACCCGCCAACAACATCATACATACCGGGCAAAGCACTCCATGCACGACGCTGCACGGGGACGGCACGGGCCGTGGGAGACCTGTAAAAAAAACTGAAAAAAGAGTCAGATGAGAAACATAGACAAGATAGCTTACCTAAGACCCGCAAACAGCATCATACATACCGGGCAAAGCACTCCATGCACGACGCTGCACGGGGACGGCACGGGCCGGTGTAGCCCTGTAAAAAAAAAAGAAAACAGCGTTAGATGAGAAACATAGACAAGATGGCTTACCTAAGACCCGCAAACAGCATCATACATACCGGGCAAAGCCCTCCATGCACGACGCTGTACGGGGACGGCACGGGCCAGGGAAGCCCTGTAAAAAAAAAAGAAAACAGCGTTAGATGAGAAACATAGACAAGATGGCTTACCTAAGACCCGCAAACAGCATCATACATACCGGGCAAAGCACTCCATGCACGACGCTGCACGGGGATGGCACAGGCCGGGTAAGCCCTGTAAAAAAAAAAGAAAACAGCGTTAGATGAGAAACATAGACAAGATGGCTTACCTAAGACCCGCAAACAACATCATTCATACAGGGCAAAGCACTCCATGCACGATGCTGCACAGGGACGGCACGAGCCGGGGAAGCCCTGTTAAAAAAAAAGAAAACAGCGTTAGATGAGAAACATAGACAAGATGGCTTACCTAAGACACGCAAACAACATCATACATACCGGGCAAAGCACTCCATGCACGACGCTGCAAGGGGACGGCACAGGCCGGGGAAGCCCAGTAAAAAAAACAAGAAAACAACGTTAGATGAAAAACATAGACAAGATGGCTTACCTAAGACCCGCAAACAACATCATACATACCGGGCAAAGCACTCCATGCACGACCCTGCACGGGGATGGCACGAGCCGGGGAAGCCCTGTAAAAAAAAAAGAAAACAGCGTTGGATGAGAAACATAGACAACATGGCTTACCTAAGACACGCAAACAACATCATACATACCGGGCAAAGCACTCCATGCACGACGCTGCACGGGGACGGCACGGGCCGGGGAAGCCCTGTAAAAATAAACAGAAAAAAAGCGTTAAAGGAGAAACATAGACAAGATTGCTTACCTAAGACCCGCAAACAACATCATACATACCGGGCAAAGCACTCCATGCATGACGCTGCACGGGGACGGCACGGAAGACCTGTAAAAAAAAAAGAAAAAAGCATCAGATGAGAAACATAGACAAGATAGCTTACCTAAGACCCGCAAACAGCATCATACATACCGGGCAAAGCACTCCATGCACGACGCTGCACGGGGACGGCACGAGCCGGGGAAGCCATGTAAAAAAAAAGAAAACAGCGTTTGATGAGAAACATAGACAAGATGGCTTACCTAAGACCCGCAAACAGCATCATACATACCAGGCAAAGCACTCCATGCACGATTCTGCACAGGGACGGCACGAGCCGGGGAAGCCCTGTAAAAAAAAAGAAAACAGCGTTAGATGAGAAACATAGACTAGATGGCTTACCTAAGACCCACAAACAGCATCATACATACCGGGCAAAGCACTCCATGCACGACGCTGCAATGGGACGGCACGGGCCGGGGAAGCCCTGTAAAAAAAACAGAAAAAAAGCGTTAAATGAGAAACATAGACAAGATGGCTTACCTAAGACCGGCCAACAACATCATACATACCGGGCAAAGCACTCCATGCACGACGCTGCACGGGGACGGCACGGGCCGTGGGAGACCTGTAAAAAAAACTGAAAAAAGAGTCAGATGAGAAACATAGACAAGATAGCTTACCTAAGACCCGCAAACAGCATCATACATACCGGGCGAAGCACTCCATGCACGACGCTGCACGGGGACGGCACGGGCCGGTGTAGCCCTGTAAAAAAATAGAAAACAGCGTTAGATGAGAAACATAGACAAGATGGCTTACCTAAGACCCGCAAACAGCATCATACATACCGGGCAAAGCACTCCATGCACGACGCTGTACGGGGACGGCACGGGCCAGGGAAGCCCTGTAAAAAAAAAAGAAAACAGCGTTAGATGAGAAACATAGACAAGATGGCTTACCTAAGACCCGCAAACAGCATCATACATACCGGGCAAAGCACTCCATGCACGACGCTGCACGGGGACGGCACAGGCCGGGGAAGCCCTGTAAAAAAACAAAGAAAACAGCATTAGATGAGAAACATAGACAAGATGGCTTACCTAAGACCCGCAAACAACATCATACATACCGGGCAAAGAACTCCATGCACGACGCTGCATGGGGACAGCACGGGCCGGGGAAGCCCTGAAAAAAACACAAGAAAACAGCGTTAGATGAGAAACATAGACAAGATGGCTTACCTAAGACCCGCAAACAACATCATACACACCGGGCAAAGCACTCCATGCACGATGCTGCATGGGGACGGCACAAGCCGGGGAAGCCCTGTTAAAAAAAAAGAAAACAGCGTTAGATGAGAAACATAGACAAGATGGCTAACCTAAGACCTGCAAACAACATCATACATACCGGGCAAAGCACACCATGCACGACGCTGCACGGGGACGGCACGGGCCGGGGAAGCCCTGTAAAAAAAAAGAAAACAGCATTAGATGTGAAACATAGACAAGATGGCTAACCTAAGACCCGCAAACAACATCATACATACCGGGCAAAGCACACCATGCACGATGCTGCACGGGGACGGCAAGACCGGGGAAGCCCTGTAAAAAAAACAGATAAAAAGCGTTAGATGAGAAACATAAACATGATGGCTTACCTAAGACCCGCAAACAGCATCATACATACCAGGCAAAGCACACCATGCACGACGCTGCACGTGGACGGCACGGGCCGGGGAAGCCCTGTAAAAAAAAAGAAAACAGCGTTAGATGTGAAACATAGACAAGATGGCTTACCTAAGACCCGCAAACAACATCATACATACGGGGCAAAGCACTCCATGCACGATGCTGCACGGGGACGGCATGAGCCGGGGAAGCCCTGTAACAAAAAAAAGAAAACAGCGTTAGATGAGAAACATAGACAAGATGGCTTACCTAAGACCCGCAAACAGCATCACACATACCGGGCAAAGCACTCCATGCACAACGCTGCACGGGGCCGGCACGGGCCGGGGAAGCCCTGTAAAAAAAAATAAAACAGCGTTAGATGAGAAACATAGACAAGATGGCTTACCTAAGACCCGCAAACCGCCTCATACATACCGGGCAAAGCACTCCATGCACGACGCTGCACGGGGACGGCATGAGCCGGGGAAGCCCTGTAAAAAAAAAAGAAAACAGCGTTAGATGACAAACATAGACAAGATGGCTTACCTAAGACCCGCAAACAGCATCATACATATCGGGCAAAGCACTCCATGCACGACACTGCCCGGGGACGGCACAGGCCGGGGAAGCCCAGTAAAAAAAAAAGAAAACAACGTTAGATGAAAAACATAGACAAGATGGCTTACCTAAGACCCGCAAACAACATCATACATACCGGGCAAAGCACTCCATGCACGACCCTGCACGGGGATGGCACGAGTCGGGGAAGCCCTGTAAAAAAAAAAGAAAACAGCGTTAGATGAGAAACATAGACAACATGGCTTACCTAAGACCCGCAAATAGCATCATACATACCGGACAAAGCACTCCATGCACGACGCTGCACGGGGACGGCACGGGCCGGGGAAGCCCTGTAAAAAAAACAGAAATAAAGCGTTAAATGAGAAACATAGACAAGATTGCTTACCTAAGACCCGCAAACAACATCATACATACCGGGCAAAGCACTCCATGCATGATGCTGCACGGGGAAGGCACGGAAGACCTGTAAATAAAAAAGAAAAAAGCGTCAGATAAGAAACATAGACAAGATAGCTTACCTAAGACCCGCAAACAGCATCATACATACCGGGCAAAGCACTCCATGCATGACGCTGCACGGGGACGGCACGAGCCGGGGAAGCCATGTAAAAAAAAAGAAAACAGCGTTTGATGAGAAACATAGACAAGATGGCTTACCTAAGACCCGCAAACAGCATCATACATACCGAGCAAAGCACTCCATGCACGACGCTGCAAGGGGACGGCACGAGCTGGGGAAGCCATGTAAAAAAAAAGAAAACAGCGTTTGATGAGAAACATAGACAAGATGGCTTACCTAAGACCCCCAAACAGCATCATACATACCAGGCAAAGCACTCCATGCACGATTCTGCACGGGGACGGCACGAGCCGGGGAAGCCCTGTAAAAAAAAAAGAAAACTGCATTAGATGAGAAACATAGACAAGATGGCTTACCTAAGACCCACAAACAGCATCATACATGCCGGGCAAAGCACTCCATGCACGACGCTGCAATGTGACAGCACGGGCCGGGGAAGCCCTGTAAAAAAACCCGAAAAAAAGCGTTAAATGAGAAACATAGACAAGATGGCTTACCTAAGACCCGCCAACAACATCATACATACCGGGCAAAGCACTCCATGCACGACGCTGCACGGGGACGGCACGGGCCGTGGGAGACCTGTAAAAAAAACTGAAAAAAGAGTCAGATGAGAAACATAGACAAGATAGCTTACCTAAGACCCGCAAACAGCATCATACAAACCGGGCAAAGCACTCCATGCACGACGCTGCACGGGGACGGCACGGGCCGGTGTAGCCCTGTAAAAAAAAAGAAAACAGCGTTAGATGAGAAACATAGACAAGATGGCTTACCTAAGACGCGCAAACAACATCATACATACCGGGCAAAGAACTCCATGCACGACTCTGCATGGGGACAGCACGGGCCGGGGAAGCCCTGTAAAAAAAACAAGAAAACAGCGTTAGATGAGAAACATAGACAAGATGGCTTACCTAAGACCCACAAACAACATCATACATACCGGGCAAAGCACTCCATGCACGATGCTGCATGGGGACGGCACGAGCCGGGGAAGCCCTGTTAAAAAAAAAGAAAACAGCGTTAGATGAGAAACATAGACAAGATGGCTTACCTAAGACCCGCAAACAACATCATACATACCGGGCAAAGCACTCCATGCACGACGCTGCACGGGGACGGCACGAGCCGGGGAAGCCCTGTAAAAAACAAGAAAACAGCGTTAGATGACAAACATAGACAAGATGGCTTACCTGAGACCCGCAAACAGCATCATACATACCGGGCAAAGCACTCCATGCACGATGCTGCACGGGGACGGCAAGACCGGGGAAGCCCTGTAAAAAAATCCAGAAAAAAAGCATTAGATGAGAAACATAAACAAGATGGCTTACCTAAGACCCGCAAACAGCATCATACATACCAGGCAAAGCACACCATGCACGACACTGCACTGGGACGGCACGGGCCGGGGAAGCCCTGTAAAAAAAAAGAAAACAGCGTTAGATGTGAAACATAGACAAGATGGCTTACCTAAGACCCGCAAACAACATCATACATACGGGGCAAAGCACTCAATGCATGATGCTGCACGGGGACGGCACGAGCCGGGGAAGCCCTGTAACAAAAAAAAGAAAACAGCGTTAGATGAGAAACATAGACAAGATGGCTTACCTAAGACCCGCAAACAGCATCACACATACCGGGCAAAGCACTCCATGCACAACGCTGCACAGGGCCGGCACGGGCCGGGGAAGCCCTGTAAAAAAAAGAAAACAGCGTTAGATGAGAAACATAGACAAGATGGCTTACCTAAGACCCACAAAAAGCATCATACATATCGGGCAAAGCACTCCATGCACGACGCTGCACGGGGACGGCACAGGCCGGGGAAGCCCTGTAAAAAAAAAAGAAAACAGCGTTAGATGAGAAACATAGACAACATGGCTTACCTAAGACCCGCAAATAGCATCATACATACCGGACAAAGCACTCCATGCACGACGCTGCACGGGGACGGCACGGGCCGGGGAAGCCCTGTAAAAAAACAGAAAATAAGCATTAAATGAGAAACATAGACAAGATTGCTTACCTAAGACCCGCAAACAACATCATACATACCGGGCAAAGCACTCCATGCATGACGCTGCACGGGGACGGCACGGAAGACCTGTAAAAAAAAAAGAAAAAAGCGTCAGATGAGAAACATAGACAAGATAGCTTACCTAAGACCCGCAAATAGCATCATACATACCGGACAAAGCACTCCATGCACGACGCTGCACGGGGACGGCACGGGCCGGGGAAGCCCTGTAAAAAAACAGAAAATAAGCATTAAATGAGAAACATAGACAAGATTGCTTACCTAAGACCCGCAAACAACATCATACATACCGGGCAAAGCACTCCATGCACGACGCTGCAAGGGGACGGCACGAGCTGGGGAAGCCATGTAAAAAAAAAGAAAACAGCGTTTGATGAGAAACATAGACAAGATTGCTTACCTAAGACACGCAAACAACATCATACATACCGGGCAAAGAACTCCATGCACGACGCTGCATGGGGACAGCACGGGCCGGGGAAGCCCTGAAAAAAAACAAGAAAATAGCGTTAGATGAGAAACATAGACAAGATGGCTTACCTAAGACCCGCAAACAACATCATACACACCGGGCAAAGCACTCCATGCACGATGCTGCATGGGGACGGCACAAGCCGGGGAAGCCCTGTTAAAAAAAAAGAAAACAGCGTTAGATGAGAAACATAGACAAGATGGCTAACCTAAGACCTGCAAACAACATCATACATACCGGGCAAAGCACACCATGCACGATGCTGCATGGGGACGGCAAGACCGGGGAAGCCCTGTAAAAAAAACAGATAAAAAGCGTTAGATGAGAAACATAAACATGATGGCTTACCTAAGACCCGCAAACAACATCATACACACCGGGCAAAGCACTCCATGCACGATGCTGCATGGGGACGGCACAAGCCGGGGAAGCCCTGTTAAAAAAAAAGAAAACAGCGTTAGATGAGAAACATAGACAAGATGGCTAACCTAAGACCTGCAAACAACATCATACATACCGGGCAAAGCACACCATGCACGACGCTGCACGGGGACGGCACGGGCCGGGGAAGCCCTGTAAAAAAAAAGAAAACAGCATTAGATGTGAAACATAGACAAGATGGCTAACCTAAGACCCGCAAACAACATCATACATACCGGGCAAAGAACTCCATGCACGACGCTGCATGGGGACAGCACGGGCCGGGGAAGCCCTGAAAAAAAACAAGAAAACAGCGTTAGATGAGAAACATAGACAAGATGGCTTACCTAAGACCCGCAAACAACATCATACACACCGGGCAAAGCACTCCATGCACGATGCTGCATGGGGACGGCACAAGCCGGGGAAGCCCTGTTAAAAAAAAAGAAAACAGCGTTAGATGAGAAACATAGACAAGATGGCTAACCTAAGACCTGCAAACAACATCATACATACCGGGCAAAGCACACCATGCACGATGCTGCACGGGGACGGCAAGACCGGGGAAGCCCTGTAAAAAAAACAGATAAAAAGCGTTAGATGAGAAACATAAACATGATGGCTTACCTAAGACCCGCAAACAGCATCATACATACCAGGCAAAGCACACCATGCACGACGCTGCACGTGGACGGCACGGGCCGGGGAAGCCCTGTAAAAAAAAAGAAAACAGCGTTAGATGTGAAACATAGACAAGATGGCTTACCTAAGACCCGCAAACAACATCATACATACGGGGCAAAGCACTCCATGCAGGATGCTGCACGGGGACGGCATGAGCCGGGGAAGCCCTGTAACAAAAAAAAGAAAACATCGTTAGATGAGAAACATAGACAAGATGGCTTACCTAAGACCCGCAAACAGCATCACACATACCGGGCAAAGCACTCCATGCACAACGCTGCACGGGGCCGGCACGGGCCGGGGAAGCCCTGTAAAAAAAAAAGAAAACAGCGTTAGATGAGAAACATAGACAAGATGGCTTACCTAAGACCCGCAAACCGCCTCATACATACCGGGCAAAGCACTCCATGCACGACGCTGCACGGGGACGGCATGAGCCGGGGAAGCCCTGTTAAAAAAAAGAAAACAGCGTTAGATGACAAACATAGACAAGATGGCTTACCTAAGACCCGCAAACAGCATCATACATATCGGGCAAAGCACTCCATGCACGACGCTGCCCGGGGACGGCACAGGCCGGGGAAGCCCAGTAAAAAAAAAAGAAAACAACGTTAGATGAAAAACATAGACAAGATGGCTTACCTAAGACCCGCAAACAACATCATACATACCGGGCTAAGCACTCCATGCACGACCCTGCACGGGGATGGCACGAGTCGGGGAAGCCCTGTAAAAAAAAAAGAAAACAGCGTTAGATGAGAAACATAGACAACATGGCTTACCTAAGACCCGCAAATAGCATCATACATACCGGACAAAGCACTCCATGCACGACGCTGCACAGGGACGGCACGGGCCGGGGAAGCCCTGTAAAAAAAACAGAAAAAAAGCGTTAAATGAGAAACATAGACAAGATTGCTTACCTAAGACCCGCAAACAACATCATACATACCGGGCAAAGCACTCCATGCATGACGCTGCACGGGGAAGGCACGGAAGACCTGTAAATAAAAAAGAAAAAAGCGTCAGATAAGAAACATAGACAAGATAGCTTACCTAAGACCCGCAAACAGCATCAAACATACCGGGCAAAGCACTCCATGCATGACGCTGCACGGGGACGGCACGAGCCGGGGAAGCCATGTAAAAAAAAAGAAAACAGCGTTTGATGAGAAACATAGACAAGATGGCTTACCTAAGACCCGCAAACAGCATCATACATACCGAGCAAAGCACTCCATGCACGACGCTGCAAGGGGACGGCACGAGCTGGGGAAGCCATGTAAAAAAAAAGAAAACAGCGTTTGATGAGAAACATAGACAAGATGGCTTACCTAAGACCCCCAAACAGCATCATACATACCAGGCAAAGCACTCCATGCACGATTCTGCACGGGGACGGCACGAGCCGGGGAAGCCCTGTAAAAAAAAAAGAAAACTGCATTAGATGAGAAACATAGACAAGATGGCTTACCTAAGACCCACAAACAGCATCATACATGCCGGGCAAAGCACTCCATTCACGACGCTGCAATGCGACAGCACGGGCCGGGGAAGCCCTGTAAAAAAACCCGAAAAAAAGCGTTAAATGAGAAACATAGAAAAGATGGCTTACCTAAGACCCGCCAAAAACATCATACATACCGGGCAAAGCACTCCATGCACGACGCTGCACTGGGAAAGCACGGGCCGTGGGAGACCTGTAAAAAAAACTGAAAAAAGAGTCAGATGAGAAACATAGACAAGATAGCTTACCTAAGACCCGCAAACAGCATCATACATACCGGGCAAAGCACTCCATGCACGACGCTGCACGGGGACGGCACGGGCCGGTGTAGCCCTGTAAAAAAAAAGAAAACAGCGTTAGATGAGAAACATAGACAAGATGGCTTACCTAAGACCCGCAAACAGCATCATACATACCGGGCAAAGCACTCCATGCACGACGCTGTTCGGGGACGGCACAGGCCAGGGAAGCCCTGTAAAAAAAAAAGAAAACAGCGTTAGAAGAGAAACATAGACAAGATGGCTTACCTAAGACCCGCAAACAGCATCATACATACCGGGCAAAGCACTCCATGCACGACGCTGCATGGGGACGGCACAGGCCGGGGAAGCCCTGTAAAAAAAAAAGAAAACAGCGTTACATGAGAAACATAGACAAGATGGCTTACCTAAGACGCGCAAACAACATCATACATACCGGGCAAAGAACTCCATGCACGACTCTGCATGGGGACAGCACGGGCCGGGAAAGCCCTGTAAAAAAAACAAGAAAACAGCGTTAGATGAGAAACATAGACAAGATGGCTTACCTAAGACCCACAAACAACATCATACATACCGGGCAAAGCACTCCATGCACGATGCTGCATGGGGACGGCACGAGCCGGGGAAGCCCTGTTAAAAAAAAAGAAAACAGCGTTAGATGAGAAACATAGACAAGATGGCTTACCTAAGACCCGCAAACAACATCATACATACCGGGCAAAGCACTCCATGCACGACGCTGCACGGGGACGGCACGAGCCGGGGAAGCCCTGTAAAAAACAAGAAAACAGCGTTAGATGACAAACATAGACAAGATGGCTTACCTGAGACCCGCAAACAGCATCATACATACCGGGCAAAGCACTCCATGCACGATGCTGCACGGGGACGGCAAGACCGGGGAAGCCCTGTAAAAAAAAACAGAAAAAAAGCATTGGATGAGAAACATAAACAAGATGGCTTACCTAAGACCCGCAAACAGCATCATACATACCAGGCAAAGCACACCATGCACGACACTGCACTGGGACGGCACGGGCCGGGGAAGCCCTGTAAAAAAAAAGAAAACAGCGTTAGATGTGAAACATAGACAAGATGGCTTACCTAAGACCCGCAAACAACATCATACATACGGGGCAAAGCACTCAATGCATGATGCTGCACGGGGACGGCACGAGCCGGGGAAGCCCTGTAACAAAAAAAAGAAAACAGCGTTAGATGAGAAACATAGACAAGATGGCTTACCTAAGACCCGCAAACAGCATCACACATACCGAGCAAAGCACTCCATGCACAACGCTGCACAGGGCCGGCACGGGCCGGGGAAGCCCTGTAAAAAAAAGAAAACAGCGTTAGATGAGAAACATAGACAAGATGGCTTACCTAAGACCCGCAAACAGCATCATACATATCGGGCAAAGCACTCCATGCACGACGCTGCACGGGGACGGCACAGGCCGGGGAAGCCCAGTAAAAAAAAAAGAAAACAACGTTAGATGAAAAACATAGACAAGATGGCTTACCTAAGACCCGCAAACAACATCATACATACCGGGCAAAGCACTCCATGCACGACCCTGCACGGGGACGGCACGGGCCGGTGTAGCCCTGTAAAAAAAACAGAAAATAAGCATTAAATGAGAAACATAGACAAGATTGCTTACCTAAGACCCGCAAACAACATCATACATACCGGGCAAAGCACTCCATGCATGACGCTGCACGGGGACGGCACGGAAGACCTGTAAAAAAAACTGAAAAAAGAGTCAGATGAGAAACATAGACAAGATAGCTTACCTAAGACCCGCAAACAGCATCATACATACCGGGCAAAGCACTCCATGCACGACGCTGCACGGGGACGGCACGGGCCGGTGTAGCCCTGTAAAAAAAAAGAAAACAGCGTTAGATGAGAAACATAGACAAGATGGCTTACCTAAGACCCGCAAACAGCATCATACATACCGGGCAAAGCACTCCATGCACGACGCTGTACGGGGACGGCACGGGCCAGGGAAGCCCTGTAAAAAAAAAAGAAAACAGCGTTAGAAGAGAAACATAGACAAGATGGCTTACCTAAGACCCGCAAACAGCATCATACATACCGGGCAAAGCACTCCATGCACGACGCTGCATGGGGACGGCAAAGGCCGGGGAAGCCCTGTAAAAAAAAAAGAAAACAGCGTTAGATGAGAAACATAGACAAGATGGCTTACCTAAGACGCGCAAACAACATCATACATACCGGGCAAAGAACTCCATGCACGACTCTGCATGGGGACAGCACAGGCCGGGGAAGCCCTGTAAAAAAAACAAGAAAACAGCGTTAGATGAGAAACATAGACAAGATGGCTTACCTAAGACCCACAAACAACATCATACATACCGGGCAAAGCACTCCATGCACGATGCTGCATGGGGACGGCAAGACCGGGGAAGCCCTGTAAAAAAAAACAGAAAAAAGCATTAGATGAGAAACATAAACAAGATGGCTTACCTAAGACCCGCAAACAGCATCATACATACCAGGCAAAGCACACCATGCACGACACTGCACTGGGACGGCACGGGCCGGGGAAGCCCTGTAAAAAAAAAGAAAACAGCGTTAGATGTGAAACATAGACAAGATGGCTTACCTAAGACCCGCAAACAACATCATACATACGGGGCAAAGCACTCAATGCATGATGCTGCACGGGGACGGCACGAGCCGGGGAAGCCCTGTAACAAAAAAAAGAAAACAGCGTTAGATGAGAAACATAGACAAGATGGCTTACCTAAGACCCGCAAACAGCATCACACATACCGGGCAAAGCACTCCATGCACAACGCTGCACAGGGCCGGCACGGGCCGGGGAAGCCCTGTAAAAAAAAGAAAACAGCGTTAGATGAGAAACATAGACAAGATGGCTTACCTAAGACCCGCAAACAGCATCATACATATCGGGCAAAGCACTCCATGCACGACGCTGCACGGGGACGGCACAGGCCGGGGAAGCCCAGTAAAAACAAAAGAAAACAACGTTAGATGAAAAACATAGACAAGATGGCTTACCTAAGACCCGAAACAACATCATACATACCGGGCAAAGCACTCCATGCACGACCCTGCACGGGGATGGCATGAGCCGGGGAAGCCCTGTAAAAAAAAAAGAAAACAGCGTTAGATGAGAAACATAGACAACATGGCTTACCTAAGACCCGCAAATAGCATCATACATACCGGACAAAGCACTCCATGCACGACGCTGCACGGGGACGGCACGGGCCGGGGAAGCCCTGTAAAAAAAACAGAAAATAAGCATTAAATGAGAAACATAGACAAGATTGCTTACCTAAGACCCGCAAACAACATCATACATACCGGGCAAAGCACTCCATGCATGACGCTGCACGGGGACGGCACGGAAGACCTGTAAAAAAAAAAGAAAAAAGCGTCAGATGAGAAACATAGACAAGATAGCTTACCTAAGACCCACAAACAGCATCATACATACCGGGCAAAGCACTCCATGCACGACGCTGCACGGGGACGGCACGAGCCGGGGAAGCCATGTAAAAAAAACTGAAAAAAAGCGTTAGATGAGAAACATAGACAAGATTGCTTACCTAAGACACGCAACCAGCATCATACATACTGGGCAAAGCACTCCATGCACGACGCTGCACGGGGACGGCACGGGCCGGGGAAGCCCTGTAAAAAAAGAAGAAAACAACGTTAGATGAAAAACATAGACAAGATGGCTTACCTAAGACCCGCAAACAACATCATACATACCGGGCAAAGCACTCCATGCACGACCCTGCACGGGGATGGCACGAGCCGGGGAAGCCCTGTAAAAAAAAAAGAAAACAGCGTTAGATGAGAAACATAGACAACATGGCTTACCTAAGACCCGCAAATAGCATCATACATACCGGACAAAGCACTCCATGCACAACGCTGCACGGGGACGGCACGGGCCGGGGACGCCCTGTAAAAAAAACAGAAAATAAGCATTAAATGAGAAACATAGACAAGATTGCTTACCTAAGACCCGCAAACAACATCATACATACCGGGCAAAGCACTCCATGCATGACGCTGCACGGGGACGGCACGGAAGACCTGTAAAAAAAACTGAAAAAAGAGTCAGATGAGAAACATAGACAAGATAGCTTACCTAAGACCCGCAAACAGCATCATACATACCGGGCAAAGCACTCCATGCACGACGCTGCACGGGGACGGCACGGGCCGGTGTAGCCCTGTAAAAAAAAAGAAAACAGCGTTAGATGAGAAACATAGACAAGATGGCTTACCTAAGACCCGCAAACAGCATCATACATACCGGGCAAAGCACTCCATGCACGACGCTGTACGGGGACGGCACGGGCCAGGGAAGCCCTGTAAAAAAAAAAGAAAACAGCGTTAGAAGAGAAACATAGACAAGATGGCTTACCTAAGACCCGCAAACAGCATCATACATACCGGGCAAAGCACTCCATGCACAACGCTGCATGGGGACGGCAAAGGCCGGGGAAGCCCTGTAAAAAAAAAAGAAAACAGCGTTAGATGAGAAACATAGACAAGATGGCTTACCTAAGACCCGCAAACAGCATCATACATATCGGGCAAAGCACTCCATGCACGACGCTGCACGGGGACGGCACAGGCCGGGGAAGCCCAGTAAAAAAAAAAGAAAACAACGTTAGATGAAAAACATAGACAAGATGGCTTACCTAAGACCCGCAAACAACATCATACATACCGGGCAAAGCACTCCATGCACGACCCTGCACGGGGATGGCACGAGCCGGGGAAGCCCTGTAAAAAAAAAAGAAAACAGCGTTAGATGAGAAACATAGACAACATGGCTTACCTAAGACCCGCAAATAGCATCATACATACCGGACAAAGCACTCCATGCACGATGCTGCACGGGGACGGCACGGGCCGGGGAAGCCCTGTAAAAAAAACAGAAAATAAGCATTAAATGAGAAACATAGACAAGATTGCTTACCTAAGACCCGCAAACAACATCATACATACCGGGCAAAGCACTCCATGCATGACGCTGCACGGGGACGGCACGGAAGACCTGTAAAAAAAACTGAAAAAAGAGTCAGATGAGAAACATAGACAAGATAGCTTACCTTAGACCCGCAAACAGCATCATACATACCGGGCAAAGCACTCCATGCACGACGCTGCACGGGGACGGCACGGGCCGGTGTAGCCCTGTAAAAAAAAAGAAAACAGCGTTAGATGAGAAACATAGACAAGATGGCTTACCTAAGACCCGCAAACAGCATCATACATACCGGGCAAAGCACTCCATGCACGACGCTGTACGGGGACGGCACGGGCCAGGGAAGCCCTGTAAAAAAAAAAGAAAACAGCGTTAGAAGAGAAACATAGACAAGATGGCTTACCTAAGACCCGCAAACAGCATCATACATACCGGGCAAAGCACTCCATGCACGACGCTGCATGGGGACGGCACGGGCCGGGGAAGCCCTGTAAAAAAAAAGAAAACAGCGTTAGATGTGAAACATAGACAAGATGGCTTACCTAAGACCCGCAAACAACATCATACATACGGGGCAAAGCACTCAATGCATGATGCTGCACGGGGACGGCACGAGCCGGGGAAGCCCTGTAACAAAAAAAAGAAAACAGCGTTAGATGAGAAACATAGACAAGATGGCTTACCTAAGACCCGCAAACAGCATCACACATACCGGGCAAAGCACTCCATGCACAACGCTGCACAGGGCCGGCACGGGCCGGGGAAGCCCTGTAAAAAAAAGAAAACAGCGTTAGATGAGAAACATAGACAAGATGGCTTACCTAAGACCCGCAAACAGCATCATACATATCGGGCAAAGCACTCCATGCACGACGCTGCACGGGGACGGCACAGGCCGGGGAAGCCCAGTAAAAACAAAAGAAAACAACGTTAGATGAAAAACATAGACAAGATGGCTTACCTAAGACCCGAAACAACATCATACATACCGGGCAAAGCACTCCATGCACGACCCTGCACGGGGATGGCATGAGCCGGGGAAGCCCTGTAAAAAAAAAAGAAAACAGCGTTAGATGAGAAACATAGACAACATGGCTTACCTAAGACCCGCAAATAGCATCATACATACCGGACAAAGCACTCCATGCACGACGCTGCACGGGGACGGCACGGGCCGGGGAAGCCCTGTAAAAAAAACAGAAAATAAGCATTAAATGAGAAACATAGACAAGATTGCTTACCTAAGACCCGCAAACAACATCATACATACCGGGCAAAGCACTCCATGCATGACGCTGCACGGGGACGGCACGGAAGACCTGTAAAAAAAAAAGAAAAAAGCGTCAGATGAGAAACATAGACAAGATAGCTTACCTAAGACCCACAAACAGCATCATACATACCGGGCAAAGCACTCCATGCACGACGCTGCACGGGGACGGCACGAGCCGGGGAAGCCATGTAAAAAAAACTGAAAAAAAGCGTTAGATGAGAAACATAGACAAGATTGCTTACCTAAGACACGCAACCAGCATCATACATACTGGGCAAAGCACTCCATGCACGACGCTGCACGGGGACGGCACGGGCCGGGGAAGCCCTGTAAAAAAAGAAGAAAACAACGTTAGATGAAAAACATAGACAAGATGGCTTACCTAAGACCCGCAAACAACATCATACATACCGGGCAAAGCACTCCATGCACGACCCTGCACGGGGATGGCACGAGCCGGGGAAGCCCTGTAAAAAAAAAAGAAAACAGCGTTAGATGAGAAACATAGACAACATGGCTTACCTAAGACCCGCAAATAGCATCATACATACCGGACAAAGCACTCCATGCACGACGCTGCACGGGGACGGCACGGGCCGGGGACGCCCTGTAAAAAAAACAGAAAATAAGCATTAAATGAGAAACATAGACAAGATTGCTTACCTAAGACCCGCAAACAACATCATACATACCGGGCAAAGCACTCCATGCATGACGCTGCACGGGGACGGCACGGAAGACCTGTAAAAAAAACTGAAAAAAGAGTCAGATGAGAAACATAGACAAGATAGCTTACCTAAGACCCGCAAACAGCATCATACATACCGGGCAAAGCACTCCATGCACGACGCTGCACGGGGACGGCACGGGCCGGTGTAGCCCTGTAAAAAAAAAGAAAACAGCGTTAGATGAGAAACATAGACAAGATGGCTTACCTAAGACCCGCAAACAGCATCATACATACCGGGCAAAGCACTCCATGCACGACGCTGTACGGGGACGGCACGGGCCAGGGAAGCCCTGTAAAAAAAAAAGAAAACAGCGTTAGAAGAGAAACATAGACAAGATGGCTTACCTAAGACCCGCAAACAGCATCATACATACCGGGCAAAGCACTCCATGCACAACGCTGCATGGGGACGGCAAAGGCCGGGGAAGCCCTGTAAAAAAAAAAGAAAACAGCGTTAGATGAGAAACATAGACAAGATGGCTTACCTAAGACCCGCAAACAGCATCATACATATCGGGCAAAGCACTCCATGCACGACGCTGCACGGGGACGGCACAGGCCGGGGAAGCCCAGTAAAAAAAAAAGAAAACAACGTTAGATGAAAAACATAGACAAGATGGCTTACCTAAGACCCGCAAACAACATCATACATACCGGGCAAAGCACTCCATGCACGACCCTGCACGGGGATGGCACGAGCCGGGGAAGCCCTGTAAAAAAAAAAGAAAACAGCGTTAGATGAGAAACATAGACAACATGGCTTACCTAAGACCCGCAAATAGCATCATACATACCGGACAAAGCACTCCATGCACGATGCTGCACGGGGACGGCACGGGCCGGGGAAGCCCTGTAAAAAAAACAGAAAATAAGCATTAAATGAGAAACATAGACAAGATTGCTTACCTAAGACCCGCAAACAACATCATACATACCGGGCAAAGCACTCCATGCATGACGCTGCACGGGGACGGCACGGAAGACCTGTAAAAAAAACTGAAAAAAGAGTCAGATGAGAAACATAGACAAGATAGCTTACCTTAGACCCGCAAACAGCATCATACATACCGGGCAAAGCACTCCATGCACGACGCTGCACGGGGACGGCACGGGCCGGTGTAGCCCTGTAAAAAAAAAGAAAACAGCGTTAGATGAGAAACATAGACAAGATGGCTTACCTAAGACCCGCAAACAGCATCATACATACCGGGCAAAGCACTCCATGCACGACGCTGTACGGGGACGGCACGGGCCAGGGAAGCCCTGTAAAAAAAAAAGAAAACAGCGTTAGAAGAGAAACATAGACAAGATGGCTTACCTAAGACCCGCAAACAGCATCATACATACCGGGCAAAGCACTCCATGCACGACGCTGCATGGGGACGGCAAAGGCCGGGGAAGCCCTGTAAAAAAAAAAGAAAACAGCGTTAGATGAGAAACATAGACAAGATGGCTTACCTAAGACGCGCAAACAACATCATACATACCGGGCAAAGAACTCCATGCACGACTCTGCATGGGGACAGCACAGGCCGGGGAAGCCCTGTAAAAAAAACAAGAAAACAGCGTTAGATGAGAAACATAGACAAGATGGCTTACCTAAGACCCACAAACAACATCATACATACCGGGCAAAGCACTCCATGCACGATGCTGCATGGGGACGGCACGAGCCGGGGAAGCCCTGTTAAAAAAAAAGAAAACAGCGTTAGATGAGAAACATAGACAAGATGGCTTACCTAAGACCCGCAAACAACATCATACATACCGGGCAAAGCACTCCATGCACGACGCTGCACGGGGACGGCACGAGCCGGGGAAGCCCTGTCAAAAACAAGAAAACAGCGTTAGATGACAAACATAGACAAGATGGCTTACCTGAGACCCGCAAACAGCATCATACATACCGGGCAAAGCACTCCATGCACGATGCTGCACGGGGACGGCAAGACCGGGGAAGCCCTGTAAAAAAAAACAGAAAAAAGCATTAGATGAGAAACATAAACAAGATGGCTTACCTAAGACCCGCAAACAGCATCATACATACCAGGCAAAGCACACCATGCACGACACTGCACTGGGACGGCACGGGCCGGGGAAGCCCTGTAAAAAAAAGAAAACAGCGTTAGATGTGAAACATAGACAAGATGGCTTACCTAAGACCCGCAAACAACATCATACATACGGGGCAAAGCACTCAATGCAAGATGCTGCACGGGGACGGCACGAGCCGGGGAAGCCCTGTAACAAAAAAAAGAAAACAGCGTTAGATGAGAAACATAGACAAGATGGCTTACCTAAGACCCGCAAACAGCATCACACATACCGGGCAAAGCACTCCATGCACAACGCTGCACAGGGCCGGCACGGGCCGGGGAAGCCCTGTAAAAAAAAGAAAACAGCGTTAGATGAGAAACATAGACAAGATGGCTTACCTAAGACCCGCAAACAGCATCATACATATCGGGCAAAGCACTCCATGCACGACGCTGCACGGGGACGGCACAGGCCGGGGAAGCCCAGTAAAAAACAAAAGACAACAACGTTAGATGAAAAACATAGACAAGATGGCTTACCTAAGACCCGAAACAACATCATACATACCGGGCAAAGCACTCCATGCACGACCCTGCACGGGGATGGCATGAGCCGGGGAAGCCCTGTAAAAAAAAAAGAAAACAGCGTTAGATGAGAAACATAGACAACATGGCTTACCTAAGACCCGCAAATAGCATCATACATACCGGACAAAGCACTCCATGCACGACGCTGCACGGGGACGGCACGGGCCGGGGAAGCCCTGTAAAAAAAACAGAAAATAAGCATTAAATGAGAAACATAGACAAGATTGCTTACCTAAGACCCGCAAACAACATCATACATACCGGGCAAAGCACTCCATGCACGACGCTGCATGGGGACGGCAAAGGCCGGGGAAGCCCTGTAAAAAAAAAAGAAAACAGCGTTAGATGAGAAACATAGACAAGATGGCTTACCTAAGATGCGCAAACAACATCATACATACCGGGCAAAGAACTCCATGCACGACTCTGCATGGGGACAGCACAGGCCGGGGAAGCCCTGTAAAAAAAACAAGAAAACAGCGTTAGATGAGAAACATAGACAAGATGGCTTACCTAAGACCCACAAACAACATCATACATACCGGGCAAAGCACTCCATGCACGATGCTGCATGGGGACGGCACGGGCCAGGGAAGCCCTGTAAAAAAAGAAGAAAACAGCATTAGATGAGAAACATAGACAAGATGGCTTACCTAAGACCCGCAAACAACATCATACATACCGGGCACAGCACTCCATGCACGACGCTGTACGGGGACAGCAGGAGCCGGGGAAGCCCTGTAAAAAAAAGAAAACAGCGTTTGATGAGAAACATAGACAAGATGGCTTACCTAAGACCCGCAAACAGCATCATACATACCGGGCAAAGCACTCCATGCACGATGCTGCACAGGGACAGCAAGGCCGGGGAAGCCCTGTAAAAAAAACTGAAAAAAAGCGTTAGATGAGAAACATAGAAAAGATGGCTTACCTAAGACCCGTAAACAGCATCATACATACTAGGCAAAGCACACCATGCACAACGCTGCACGGAGACGGCACGGGCCGGGGAAGCCCTGTAAAAAAAACTGAAAAAAAGCGTTAGATGAGAAACATAGACAAGATGGCTTACCTAAGACCCGCAAACAGCATCATATATACCGGGCAAAGCACTCCATGCACGACGCTGCACGGGGACGGCACGGGACGGGGAAGACCTGTAAAAAAAACTGAAAAAAGCATTAGATGAGAAACATAGACAAGATGGCTTACCTAAGACCCGCAAACAACATCATACATACGGGGCAAAGCACTCAATGCATGATGCTGCACGGGGACGGCACGAGCCGGGGAAGCCCTGTAACAAAAAAAAGAAAACAGCGTTAGATGAGAAACATAGACAAGATGGCTTACCTAAGACCCGCAAACAGCATCACACATACCGAGCAAAGCACTCCATGCACAACGCTGCACAGGGCCGGCACGGGCCGGGGAAGCCCTGTAAAAAAAAGAAAACAGCGTTAGATGAGAAACATAGACAAGATGGCTTACCTAAGACCCGCAAACAGCATCATACATATCGGGCAAAGCACTCCATGCACGACGCTGCACGGGGACGGCACAGGCCGGGGAAGCCCAGTAAAAAAAAAAGAAAACAACGTTAGATGAAAAACATAGACAAGATGGCTTACCTAAGACCCGCAAACAACATCATACATACCGGGCAAAGCACTCCATGCACGACCCTGCACGGGGATGGCACGAGCCGGGGAAGCCCTGTAAAAAAAAAAAAAAAAAACGTTAGATGAGAAACATAGACAACATGGCTTACCTAAGACCCGCAAATAGCATCATACATACCGGACAAAGCACTCCATGCACGACGCTGCACGGGGACGGCACGGGCCAGGGAAGCCCTGTAAAAAAAACAGAAAATAAGCATTAAATGAGAAACATAGACAAGATTGCTTACCTAAGACCCGCAAACAACATCATACATACCGGGCAAAGCACTCCATGCATGACGCTGCACGGGGACGGCACGGAAGACCTGTAAAAAAAACTGAAAAAAGAGTCAGATGAGAAACATAGACAAGATAGCTTACCTAAGACCCGCAAACAGCATCATACATACCGGGCAAAGCACTCCATGCACGACGCTGCACGGGGACGGCACGGGCCGGTGTAGCCCTGTAAAAAAAAAGAAAACAGCGTTAGATGAGAAACATAGACAAGATGGCTTACCTAAGACCCGCAAACAGCATCATACATACCGGGCAAAGCACTCCATGCACGACGCTGTACGGGGACGGCACGGGCCAGGGAAGCCCTGTAAAAAAAAAAGAAAACAGCGTTAGAAGAGAAACATAGACAAGATGGCTTACCTAAGACCCGCAAACAGCATCATACATACCGGGCAAAGCACTCCATGCACGACGCTGCATGGGGACGGCAAAGGCCGGGGAAGCCCTGTAAAAAAAAAAGAAAACAGCGTTAGATGAGAAACATAGACAAGATGGCTTACCTAAGACGCGCAAACAACATCATACATACCGGGCAAAGAAATCCATGCACGACTCTGCATGGGGACAGCACAGGCCGGGGAAGCCCTGTAAAAAAAACAAGAAAACAGCGTTAGATGAGAAACATAGACAAGATGGCTTACCTAAGACCCACAAACAGCATCATACATACCAGGCAAAGCACACCATGCACGACACTGCACTGGGACGGCACGGGCCGGGGAAGCCCTGTAAAAAAAAAGAAAACAGCGTTAGATGTGAAACATAGCCAAGATGGCTTACCTAAGACCCGCAAACAACATCATACATACGGGGCAAAGCACTCAATGCATGATGCTGCACGGGGACGGCACGAGCCGGGGAAGCCCTGTAACAAAAAAAGAAAACAGCGTTAGATGAGAAACATAGACAAGATGGCTTACCTAAGACCCGCAAACAGCATCACACATACCGAGCAAAGCACTCCATGCACAACGCTGCACAGGGCCGGCACGGGCCGGGGAAGCCCTGTAAAAAAAAGAAAACAGCGTTAGATGAGAAACATAGACAAGATGGCTTACCTAAGACCCGCAAACAGCATCATACATATCGGGCAAAGCACTCCATGCACGACGCTGCACGGGGACGGCACAGGCCGGGGAAGCCCAGTAAAAAAAAAAGAAAACAACGTTAGATGAAAAACATAGACAAGATGGCTTACCTAAGACCCGCAAACAACATCATACATACCGGGCAAAGCACTCCATGCACGACCCTGCACGGGGATGGCACGAGCCGGGGAAGCCCTGTAAAAAAAAAAGAAAACAGCGTTAGATGAGAAACATAGACAACATGGCTTACCTAAGACCCGCAAATAGCATCATACATACCGGACAAAGCACTCCATGCACGACGCTGCACGGGGACGGCACGGGCCGGGGAAGCCCTGTAAAAAAAACAGAAAATAAGCATTAAATGAGAAACATAGACAAGATTGCTTACCTAAGACCCGCAAACAACATCATACATACCGGGCAAAGCACTCCATGCATGACGCTGCACAGGGACGGCACGGAAGACCTGTAAAAAAAACTGAAAAAAGAGTCAGATGAGAAACATAGACAAGATAGCTTACCTAAGACCCGCAAACAGCATCATACATACCGGGCAAAGCACTCCATGCACGACGCTGCACGGGGACGGCACGGGCCGGTGTAGCCCTGTAAAAAAAAAGAAAACAGCGTTAGATGAGAAACATAGACAAGATGGCTTACCTAAGACCCGCAAACAGCATCATACATACCGGGCAAAGCACTCCATGCACGACGCTGTACGGGGACGGCACGGGCCAGGGAAGCCCTGTAAAAAAAAAAGAAAGAAGCGTTAGAAGAGAAACATAGACAAGATGGCTTACCTAAGACCCGCAAACAGCATCATACATACCAGGCAAAGCACTCCATGCACGACGCTGCATGGGGACGGCAAAGGCCGGGGAAGCCCTGTAAAAAAAAAAGAAAACAGCGTTAGATGAGAAACAGACAAGATGGCTTACCTAAGACGCGCAAACAACATCATACATACCGGGCAAAGAACTCCATGCACGACTCTGCATGGGGACAGCACAGGCCGGGGAAGCCCTGTAAAAAAAACAAGAAAACAGCGTTAGATGAGAAACATAGACAAGATGGCTTACCTAAGACCCACAAACAACATCATACATACAGGGCAAAGCACTCCATGCACGATGCTGCATGGGGACGGCACGAGCCGGGGAAGCCCTGTTAAAAAAAAAGAAAACAGCGTTAGATGAGAAACATAGACAAGATGGCTTACCTAAGACCCGCAAACAACATCATACATACCGGGCAAAGCACTCCATGCACGACGCTGCACGGGGACGGCACGAGCCGGGGAAGCCCTGTAAAAAACAAGAAAACAGCGTTAGATGACAAACATAGACAAGATGGCTTACCTGAGACCCGCAAACAGCATCATACATACCGGGCAAAGCACTCCATGCACGATGCTGCACGGGGACGGCAAGACCGGGGAAGCCCTGTAAAAAAAAACAGAAAAAAGCATTAGATGAGAAACATAAACAAGATGGCTTACCTAAGACCCGCAAACAGCATCATACATACCAGGCAAAGCACACCATGCACGACACTGCACTGGGACGGCACGGGCCGGGGAAGCCCTGTAAAAAAAAAGAAAACAGCGTTAGATGTGAAACATAGACAAGATGGCTTACCTAAGACCCGCAAACAACATCATACATACGGGGCAAAGCACTCAATGCATGATGCTGCACGGGGACGGCACGAGCCGGGGAAGCCCTGTAACAAAAAAAAGAAAACAGTGTTAGATGAGAAACATAGACAAGATGGCTTACCTAAGACCCGCAAACAGCATCACACATACCGGGCAAAGCACTCCATGCACAACGCTGCACAGGGCCGGCACGGGCTGGGGAAGCCCTGTAAAAAAAAGAAAACAGCGTTAGATGAGAAACATAGACAAGATGGCTTACCTAAGACCCGCAAACAGCATCATACATATCGGGCAAAGCACTCCATGCACGACGCTGCACGGGGACGGCACAGGCCGGGGAAGCCCAGTAAAAAACAAAAGAAAACAACGTTAGATGAAAAACATAGACAAGATGGCTTACCTAAGACCCGCAAACAACATCATACATACCGGGCAAAGCACTCCATGCACGACCCTGCACAGGGATGGCACGAGCCGGGGAAGCCCTGTAAAAAAAAAAGAAAACAGCGTTAGATGAGAAACATAGACAACATGGCTTACCTAAGACCCGCAAATAGCATCATACATACCGGACAAAGCACTCCATGCACGACGCTGCACGGGGACGGCACGGGCCGGGGAAGCCCTGTAAAAAAAACAGAAAATAAGCATTAAATGAGAAACATAGACAAGATTGCTTACCTAAGACCCGCAAACAACATCATACATACCGGGCAAAGCACTCCATGCATGACGCTGCACGGGGACGGCACGGAAGACCTGTAAAAAAAAAAGAAAAAAGCGTCAGATGAGAAACATAGACAAGATAGCTTACCTAAGACCCACAAACAGCATCATACATACCGGGCAAAGCACTCCATGCACGACGCTGCACGGGGACGGCACGAGCCGGGGAAGCCATGTAAAAAAAACTGAAAAAAAGCGTTAGATGAGAAACATAGACAAGATTGCTTACCTAAGACACGCAACCAGCATCATACATACTGGGCAAAGCACTCCATGCACGACGCTGCACGGGGACGGCACGGGCCGGGGAAGCCCTGTAAAAAAAGAAGAAAACAACGTTAGATGAAAAACATAGACAAGATGGCTTACCTAAGACCCGCAAACAACATCATACATACCGGGCAAAGCACTCCATGCACGACCCTGCACGGGGATGGCACGAGCCGGGGAAGCCCTGTAAAAAAAAAAGAAAACAGCGTTAGATGAGAAACATAGACAACATGGCTTACCTAAGACCCGCAAACAGCATCATACATACCGGGCAAAGCACTCCATGCACGACGCTGTACGGGGACGGCACGGGCCAGGGAAGCCCTGTAAAAAAAAAAGAAAACAGCGTTAGAAGAGAAACATAGACAAGATGGCTTACCTAAGACCCGCAAACAGCATCATACATACCGGGCAAAGCACTCCATGCACGACGCTGCATGGGGACGGCAAAGGCCGGGGAAGCCCTGTAAAAAAAAAAGAAAACAGCGTTAGATGAGAAACATAGACAAGATGGCTTACCTAAGATGCGCAAACAACATCATACATACCGGGCAAAGAACTCCATGCACGACTCTGCATGGGGACAGCACAGGCCGGGGAAGCCCTGTAAAAAAAACAAGAAAACAGCGTTAGATGAGAAACATAGACAAGATGGCTTACCTAAGACCCACAAACAACATCATACATACCGGGCAAAGCACTCCATGCACGATGCTGCATGGGGACGGCACGGGCCGGGGAAGCCCTGTAAAAAAAGAAGAAAACAGCATTAGATGAGAAACATAGACAAGATGGCTTACCTAAGACCCGCAAACAACATCATACATACCGGGCACAGCACTCCATGCACGACGCTGTACGGGGACAGCAGGAGCCGGGGAAGCCCTGTAAAAAAAAGAAAACAGCGTTTGATGAGAAACATAGACAAGATGGCTTACCTAAGACCCGCAAACAGCATCATACATACCGGGCAAAGCACTCCATGCACGATGCTGCACAGGGACGGCAAGGCCGGGGAAGCCCTGTAAAAAAAACTGAAAAAAAGCGTTAGATGAGAAACATAGAAAAGATGGCTTACCTAAGACCCGTAAACAGCATCATACATACTAGGCAAAGCACACCATGCACAACGCTGCACGGAGACGGCACGGGCCGGGGAAGCCCTGTAAAAAAAACTGAAAAAAAGCGTTAGATGAGAAACATAGACAAGATGGCTTACCTAAGACCCGCAAACAGCATCATATATACCGGGCAAAGCACTCCATGCACGACGCTGCACGGGGACGGCACGGGACGGGGAAGACCTGTAAAAAAAACTGAAAAAAGCATTAGATGAGAAACATAGTAAGATGGCTTACCTAAGACCCGCAAACAGCATCATACATACCGGGCAAAGCACTCCATGCACGACGCTGCACGGGGACGGCACGGGCCGGGGAAGACCTGTAAAAAAACTGAAAAAAGCATTAGATGAGAAACATAGTAAGATGGCTTACCTAAGACCCGCAAACAGCATCATACATACTAGGCAAAGCACTCCATGCATGACGCTGCACGGGGACGGCACGAGCCGGGGAAGCCATGTAAAAAATAGAAAACAGCGTTTGATGAGAAACATAGACAAGATGGCTTACCTAAGACCCGCAAACAGCATCATACATACCAGGCAAAGCACTCCATGCACGATGCTGCACGGGGACGGCACGAGCCGGGGAAGCCCTGTAACAAAAAAAAGAAAACAGCGTTAGATGAGAAACATAGACAAGATGGCTAACCTAAGACCCGCACCCAACATCATACATACCGGGCAAAGCACACCATGCACGATGCTGCACGGGGACGGCAAGACCGGGGAAGCCCTGTAAAAAAAACAGATAAAAAGCGTTAGATGAGAAACATAAACATGATGGCTTACCTAAGACCCGCAAACAGCATCATACATACTAGGCAAAGCACTCCATGCACGACGCTGCACGGGGACGGCACGAGCCGGGGAAGCCATGTAAAAAATAGAAAACAGCGTTTGATGAGAAACATAGACAAGATGGCTTACCTAAGACCCGCAAACAGCATCATACATACCAGGCAAAGCACTCCATGCACGATGCTGCACGGGGACGGCACGAGCCGGGGAAGCCCTGTAACAAAAAAAAGAAAACAGCGTTAGATGAGAAACATAGACAACATGGCTTACCTAAGACCCGCAAATAGCATCATACATACCGGACAAAGCACTCCATGCACGACGCTGCACGGGGACGGCACGGGCCGGGGAAGCCCTGTAAAAATAAACAGAAAAAAAGCGTTAAATGAGAAACATAGACAAGATTGCTTACCTAAGACCCGCAAACAACATCATATATACCGGGCAAAGCACTCCATGCATGACGCTGCACGGGGACGGCACGGGCCGGGGAAGACCTGTAAAAAAAACTGAAAAAAGCATTAGATGAGAAACATAGTAAGATGGCTTACCTAAGACCCGCAAACAGCATCATACATACCGGGCAAAGCACTCCATGCACGACGCTGCACGGGGACGGCACGAGCCGGGGAAGCCATGTAAAAAAAAAGAAAACAGCGTTTGATGAGAAACATAGACAAGATGGCTTACCTAAGACCCGCAAACAGCATCATACATACCGGGCAAAGCACTCCATGCACGACGCTGCAATGGGACGGCACGGGCCGGGGAAGCCCTGTAAAAAAAACAGAAAAAAAGCGTTAAATGAGAAACATAGACAAGATGGCTTACCTAAGACCCGCCAACAACATCATACATACCGGGCAAAGCACTCCATGCACGACGCTGCACGGGGACGGCACGGGCCGTGGGAGACCTGTAGAAAAAAGAGTCAGATGAAAAACATAGACAAGATAGCTTACCTAAGACCCGCAAACAGCATCATACATACCGGGCAAAGCACTCCATGCAGGACGCTGCACGGGGACGGCACGGGCCGGTGTAGCCCTGTAAAAAAAAAAGAAAACAGCGTTAGATGAGAAACATAGACAAGATGGCTTACCTAAGACCCGCAAACAGCATCATACATACCGGGCAAAGCACTCCATGCACGACGCTGTACGGGGACGGCACTGGCCAGGGAAGCCCTGTAAAAAAAAAAGAAAACAGCGTTAGATGAGAAACATAGACAAGATGGCTTACCTAAGACCCGCAAACAACATCATACATACCGGGCAAAGAACTCCATGCACGGCGCTGCATGGGGACAGCACGGGCCGGGGAAGCCCTGAAAAAAAACTAGAAAACAGCGTTAGATGAGAAACATAGACAAGATGGCTTACCTAAGACCCTGCAAACAACATCATACACACCGGGCAAAGCACTCCATGCACGATGCTGCATGGGGACGGCACGAGCCGGGGAAGCCATGTAAAAAAAAAGAAAACAGCGTTTGATGAGAAACATAGACAAGATGGCTTACCTAAGACCCACAAACAGCATCATACATACCGGGCAAAGCACTCCATGCATGACGCTGCACGGGGACGGCACGAGCCGGGGAAGCCCTGTAAAAAAAAACGAAAAAAAGCGTTAAATGAGAAACATAGACAAGATAGCTTACCTAAGACCCGCAAACAGCATCATACATACCGGGCAAAGCACTCCATGCATGACGCTGCACGGGGACGGCACGGGCCGGTGTAGCCCTGTAAAAAAAAAAGAAAACAGCGTTAGATGAGAAACATAGACAAGATGGCTTACCTAAGACCCGCAAACAGCATCATACATACCGGGCAAAGCACTCCATGCACGACGCTGTACGGGGACGGCACTGGCCAGGGAAGCCCTGTAAAAAAAAAAGAAAACAGCGTTAGATGAGAAACATAGACAAGATGGCTTACCTAAGACCCGCAAACAGCATCATACATACCGGGCAAAGCACTCCATGCACGACGCTGCACGGGGACGGCACAGGCCGGGGAAGCCCTGTAAAAAAACAAAGAAAACAGCGTTAGATGAGAAACATAGACAAGATGGCTTACCTAAGACCCGCAAACAACATCATACATACCGGGCAAAGAACTCCATGCACGGCGCTGCATGGGGACAGCACGGGCCGGGGAAGCCCTGAAAAAAAACAAGAAAACAGCGTTAGATGAGAAACATAGACAAGATGGCTTACCTAAGACCCGCAAACAACATCATACACACCGGGCAAAGCACTCCATGCACGATGCTGCATGGGAACGGCACGAGCCGGGGAAGCCCTGTTAAAAAAAAAGAAAACAGCGTTAGATGAGAAACATAGACAAGATGGCTAACCTAAGACCCGCAAACAACATCATACATACCGGGCAAAGCACACCATGCACGACGCTGCACGGGGACGACACGGGCCGGGGAAGCCCTGTAAAAAAAAAGAAAACAGCATTAGATGTGAAACATAGACAAGATGGCTAACCTAAGACCCGCAAACAACATCATACATACCGGGCAAAGCACACCATGCATGACGCTGCACGTGGACGGCACGGGCCGGGGAAGCCCTGTAAAAAAAAAGAAAACAGCGTTAGATGTGAAACATAGACAAGATGGCTTACCTAAGACCCGCAAACAACATCATACATACGGGGCAAAGCACTCCATGCACGATGCTGCACGGGGACGGCACGAGCCGGGGAAGCCCTATAACAAAAAAAAGAAAACAGCGTTAGATGAGAAACATAGACAAGATGGCTTACCTAAGACCCGCAAACAGCATCACACATACCGGGCAAAGCACTCCATGCACAACGCTGCACGGGGCCGGCACGGGCCGGGGAAGCCCTGTAAAAAAAAAGAAAACAGCGTTAGATGAGAAACATAGACAAGATGGCTTACCTAAGACCCGCAAACCGCCTCATACATACCGGGCAAAGCACTCCATGCACGACGCTGCACGGGGACGGCATGAGCCGGGGAAGCCCTGTAAAAAAAAAGAAAAGAGCGTTAAATGAGAAACATAGACAAGATGGCTTACCTAAGACCCGCAAACCGCCTCATACATACCGGGCAAAGCACTCCATGCACGACGCTGCACAGGGACGGCATGAGCTGGGGAAGCCTTGTAAAAAAAAAGAAAACAGCGTTAGATGAGAAACATAGACAAGATGGCTTACCTAAGACCCGCAAATAGCATCATACATACCGGACAAAGCACTCCATGCACGACCCTGCACGGGGATGGCACGAGTCGGGGAAGCCCTGTAAAAAAAAAAGAAAACAGCGTTAGATGAGAAACATAGACAACATTGCTTACCTAAGACCCGCAAATAGCATCATACATACCGGACAAAGCACTCCATGCATGACGCTGCACGGGGACGGCACGGGCCGGGGAAGCCCTGTAAAAAAAACAGAAAAAAAGCGTTAAATGAGAAACATAGACAAGATTGCTTACCTAAGACCCGCAAACAACATCATACATACCGGGCAAAGCACTCCATGCATGACGCTGCACGGGGAAGGCACGGAAGACCTGTAAATAAAAAAGAAAAAAGTGTCAGATGAGAAACATAGACAAGATAGCTTACCTAAGACCCGCAAACAGCATCATACATACCGGGCAAAGCACTCCATGCATGACGCTGCACGGGGACGGCACGAGCCGGGGAAGCCATGTAAAAAAAAAGAAAACAGCGTTTGATGAGAAACATAGACAAGATGGCTTACCTAAGACCCGCAAACAGCATCATACATACCGAGCAAAGCACTCCATGCACGACGCTGCACGGGGACGGCACGAGCCGGGGAAGCCATGTAAAAAAAAAGAAAACAGCGTTTGATGAGAAACATAGACAAGATGGCTTACCTAAGACCCCCAAACAGCATCATACATACCAGGCAAAGCACTCCATGCACGATTCTGCACGGGGACGGCACGAGCCGGGGAAGCCCTGTAAAAAAAAAAGAAAACAGCGTTGGATGAGAAACATAGACAAGATGGCTTACCTAAGACCCACAAACAGCATCATACATACCGGGCAAAGCACTCCATGCACGACGCTGCAATGGGACAGCACGGGCCGGGGAAGCCCTGTAAAAAAAAAAAAAAAAAAGCGTTAAATGAGAAACATAGACAAGATGGCTTACCTAAGACCCGCCAACAACATCATACATACCGGGCAAAGCACTCCATGCACGACGCTGCACGGGGACGGCACGGGCTGTGGAAGACCTGTAAAAAAACTGAAAAAAGAGTCAGATGAGAAACATAGACAAGATAGCTTACCTAAGACCCGCAAACAGCATCATACATACCGCTGCATGGGGACAGCACGGGCCGGGGAAGCCCTGAAAAAAAACAAGAAAACAGCGTTAGATGAGAAACATAGACAAGATGGCTTACCTAAGACCCGCAAACAACATCATACATACCGGGCAAAGCACTCCATGCACGATGCTGCACGGGGACGGCACGGGCCGTGGAAGACCTGTAAAAAAAACTGAAAAAAAAAAATGATGAGAAACATAGACAAGATAGCTTACCTAAGACCCGCAAACAGCATCATACATACCGGGCGAAGCACTCCATGCACGACGCTGCACGGGGACGGCACGGGCCGGTGTAGCCCTGTAAAAAAAAAAGAAAACAGCGTTAGATGAGAAACATAGACAAGATGGCTTACCTAAGACCCGCAAACAGCATCATACATACCGGGCAAAGCACTCCATGCACGATGCTGTACGGGGACGGCACGGGCCAGGGAAGCCCTGTAAAAAAAAAAGAAAACAGCGTTAGATGAGAAACATAGACAAGATGGCTTATCTAAGACCCGCAAACAGCATCATACATACCGGGCAAAGCACTCCATGCACGACGCTGCACGGGGAGGGCACAGGCCGGGGAAGCCCTGTAAAAAAAAAAGAAAACAGCGTTAGATGAGAAACAGAGACAAGATGGCTTACCTAAGACACGCAAACAACATCATACATACCGGGCAAAGCACTCCATGCACAACGCTGCACGGGGACGGCACAGGCCGGGGAAGCCCAGTAAAAAAAAAAGAAAACAACGTTAGATGAAAAACATAGACAAGATGGCTTACCTAAGACCCGCAAACAACATCATACATACCGGGCAAAGCACTCCATGCACGACCCTGCACGGGGATGGCACGAGCCGGGGAAGCCCTGTAAAAAAAAAAGAAAACAGCGTTAGATGAGAAACATAGACAACATGGCTTACCTAAGACCCGCAAATAGCATCATACATACCGGACAAAGCACTCCATGCACGACGCTGCACGGGGACGGCACGGGCCGGGGAAGCCCTGTAAAAATAAACAGAAAAAAAGCGTTAAATGAGAAACATAGACAAGATGGCTTACCTAAGACCCGCAAACAGCATCATACATACCGAGCAAACCACTCCATGCACGACGCTGCACGGGGACGGCACGAGCCGGGGAAGCCATGTAAAAAAAAAGAAAACAGCGTTTGATGAGAAACATAGACAAGATGGCTTACCTAAGACCCGCAAACAGCATCATACATACCAGGCAAAGCACTCCATGCACGATTCTGCACAGGGACGGCACGAGCCGGGGAAGCCCTGTAAAAAAAAAAAAAACAGCGTTAGATGAGAAACATAGACTAGATGGCTTACCTAGGACCCACAAACAGCATCATACATACCGGGCAAAGCACTCCATGCACGACGCTGCAATGGGACGGCACGGGCCGGGAAGCCCTGTAAAAAAAACAGAAAAAAAGTGTTAAATGAGAAACATAGACAAGATGGCTTACCTAAGACCCGCCAACAACATCATACATACCGGGCAAAGCACTCCATGCACGACGCTGCACGGGGACGGCACGGGCCGTGGGAGACCTGTAAAAAAAACTGAAAAAAGAGTCAGATGAGAAACATAGACAAGATAGCTTACCTAAGACCCGCAAACAGCATCATACCTACCGGGCGAAGCACTCCATGCACGACGCTGCACGGGGACGGCACGGGCCGGTGTAGCCCTGTAAAAAAAAAAGAAAACAGCGTTAGATGAGAAACATAGACAAGATGGCTTACCTAAGACCCGCAAACAGCATCATACATACCGGGCAAAGCACTCCATGCACGACGCTGTACGGGGACGGCACGGGCCAGGGAAGCCCTGTAAAAAAAAAAGAAAACAGCGTTAGATGAGAAACATAGACAAGATGGCTTACCTAAGACCCGCAAACAGCATCATACATACCGGGCAAAGCACTCCATGCACGACGCTGCACGTGGATGGCACAGGCCGGGGAAGCCCTGTAAAAAAACCAAGAAAACAGCGTTAGATGAGAAACATAGACAAGATGGCTTACCTAAGACCCGCAAGCAACATCATACATACCGGGCAAAGCACTCCATGCACGATGCTGCACAGGGGCGGCACGAGCCGGGGAAGCCCTGTTAAAAAAAAAGAAAACAGCGTTAGATGAGAAACATTGACAAGATTGCTTACCTAAGACACGCAAACAGCATCATACATACTGGGCAAAGCACTCGATGCACAACGCTACACGGGGACGGCACGGGCCGGGGAAGCCCTGTAAAAAAAGAAGAATACAGCGTTTGATGAGAAACATAGACAAGATGGCTTACCTAAGACCCGCAAACAGCATCATACATACCGGGCAAATCACTCCATGCACGATGCTGCACAGGGGCGGCACGAGCCGGGGAAGCCCTGTAAAAAAACAAGAAAACAGCGTTAGATGAGAAACATAGACAAGATGGCTTACCTAAGACCCGCAAACAGCATCATACATACCGGGCAATGCACTCCATGCATGACGCTGCACGGGGACGGCACAGGCCGTGGAAGACCTGTAAAAAAAACTGAAAAAAAGAGTCAGATGAGAAACATAGACAAGATAGCTTACCTAAGACCCGCAAACAGCATCATACATACCGGCAAAGCACTCCATGCACGACGCTGCACGGGGACGGCACGGGCCGGTGTAGCCCTGTAAAAAGAAAAGAAAACAGCGTTAGATTAGAAACATAGACAAGATGGCTTACCTAAGACTCGCAAACAGCATCATACATACCAGGCAAAGCACTCCATGCACGACGCTGTACGGGGACGGCACGGGCCGGGGAAGCCCTGTAAAAAAAAAAAAAAAACAGCGTTAGATGAGAAAAATAGATAAGATGGCTTACCTAAAACCTGCAAACAGCATCATACATACCGGGCAAAACACTCCATGCACGGCGCTGCACGGGGACGGCACAGGCCGGGGAAGCCCTGTAAAACAAAAAGAAAACAGCGTTAGATGAGAAACATAGACAAGATGGCTTACCTAAGACCCGCAAACAGCATCATACATACCGGGCAATGCACTCCATGCACGACGCTGCACGGGGACGGCACAGGCTGGGGAAGCCCTGTAAAAAAAACTGAAAAAAAGCGTTAGATGAGAAACATTGACAAGATTGCTTACCTAAGACACGCAAACAGCATCATACATACTGGGCAAAGCACTTGATGCACAACGCTACACGGGGACGGCACGGGCCGGGGAAGCCCTGTAAAAAAAGAAGAAAACAGCATTAGATGAGAAACATAGACAAGATGGCTTACCTAAGACCCGCAAACAACATCATACATACCGGGCAAAGCACTCCATGCACGACGCTGCACGGGGACGGCACGAGCCGGGGAAGCCCTGTAAAAAAAAAGAAAACAGCGTTTGATGAGAAACATAGACAAGATGGCTTACCTAAGACCCGCAACCAGCATCATACATACCGGGCAAATCACTCCATGCACGATGCTGCACAGGGGCGGCACGAGCCGGGGAAGCCCTGTAAAAAAACAAGAAAACAGCGTTAGATGAGAAACATAGACAAGATGGCTTACCTAAGACCCGCAAACTGCATCATACATACCGGGCAAAGCACTCCATGCACGACACTGCAAGGGGACGGCACGGGCGGGGGAAGCCCTGTAAAAAAACACAGAAAAAAAGCGTTAAATGAGAAACATAGACAAGATGGCTTACCTAAGACCCGCAAACAACATCATACATACCAGGCAAAGCACTCCATGCACGACGCTGCACGGGGATGGCACGGGCCGTGGAAGACCTGTAAAAAAAACTGAAAAAAAGAGTCAGATGAGAAACATAGACAAGATAGCTTACCTAAGACCCGCAAACAGCATCATACATACCGGGCAAAGCACTCCATGCACGACGCTGCACGGGGATGGCACGGGCCGATGTAGCCCTGTAAAAAGAAAAGAAAACAGCGTTAGATTAGAAACATAGAGAAGATGGCTTACCTAAGACTCGCAAACAGCATCATACATACCAGGCAAAGCACTGCATGCACGACGCTGTACGGGGACGGCACGGGCCGGGGAAGCCCTGTAAAAAAAAAAAAAAAACAGCGCTAGATGAGAAAAATAGACAAGATGGCTTACCTAAAACCTGCAAACAGCATCATACATACCGGGCAAAACACTCCATGCACGACGCTGCATGGGGACGGCACGGGCCGGGGAAGCCCTGTAATAAAACCAAGAAAACAGCGTTAGATGAGAAACATAGACAAGATGGCTTACCTAAGATCCGCAAACAACATCATACATTCCGGGCAAAGCACTCCATGCACGATGCTGCACGGGGATGGCACGAGCCGGGGAAGCCCTGTACAAAAAAAAGAAAACAGCGTTACATGAGAAACATAGACAAGATGGCTAACCTAAGACCCGCAAACAGCATCATACATACCGGTCAAAGCACTCCATGCACGACGCTGCACGGGGACGGCACGGGCCGGGGAAGCCCTGAAAAAAAACTGAAAAAAAGCGTTAAATGAGAAACATAGACAAGATGGCTTACCTAAGACCCGCAAAAACATCATACATACCGGGCAAAGCACTCCATGCACGACGCTGCATGGGGACGGCACGGGCCGGGGAAGACCTGTAAAAAAAACAGAAAAAAGCGTCAGATGAGAAACATAGACAAGATAGCTTACCTAAGACCCTCAAACAGCATCATACATTCCAGGCAAAGCACTCCATGCACGACGCTGCACGGGGACGGCACGGGCCGGGGAAGACCTGTAAAAAAAACTGAAAAAAAGCTTTAGATGAGAAACATAGACAAGATAGCTTACCTAAGACCCGCAAACAGCATCATACATACCGGGCAAAGCACTCCATGCACGACGCTGCACGGGGACGGCACGGGCCGGTGTAGCCCTGTCAAAAAAAAGAAAACAGCGTTAGATGAGAAACATAGACAAGATGGCTTACCTAAGACCCGCAAACAGCATCACACATACCGGGCAAAGCACTCCATGCACGACGCTGTACGGGGACGGCAAGGGCCGGGGAAGCCCTGTAAAAAAAAAGAAAACAGCGTTAGATGAGAAACATAGACAAGATGGCTTACCTAAGACCCGCAAACAACATCATACATACTGGTCAAAGCACTCCATGCACGACGCTGCACGGGGACGGCCAGGGCCGGGGAAGCCCTATAAAAAAAAGAAAACAGCGTTAGAAGAGAAACATAGACAAGATGGCTTACCTAAGACCCGCAAACAACATCATACATACCGGGCAAAGAACTCTATGCACAACGCTGCATGGGGACGGCACGGGCCGGGGAAGCCCTGTAAAAAAATAAGAAAACAGCGTTAGATGAGAAACATAGACAAAATGCCTTACATAAGACCCGCAAACAGCATCATACATACCAGGCAAAGCACACCATGCACCATGCTGCACGGGGACGGCACGGGCCGGGGAAGCCCTGTAAAAAAAAAGAAACCAGCGTTAGATGAGAAACATAGACAAGATGGCTTACCTAAGACCCGCAAACAGCATCATACATACCAGGCAAAGCACACCATGCACGATGCTGCACGGGGACGGCACGGGCCGGGGAAGCCCTGTAAAAAAAATGAAAACAGCGTTAGATGAGAAACATAGACAAGATGGCTTACCTAAGACCCGCAAACAACATCATACATACCGGGCAAAGCACTCCATGCACGATGGTGCACGGGGACGGCACGAGCCGGGGAAGCCCTGTACAAAAAAAAGAAAACAGCGTTAGATGAGAAACATAGACAAGATGGCTTACCTAAGACCAGCTAACAGCATCATACATACCGGGCAAAGCACTCCATGCACAACGCTGCACGGGGACGGCACAGGCCGGGTAAGCCCAGTAAAAAAAGAAGAAAACAGCGTTAGATGAAAAACATAGACAAGATGGCTTACCTAAGACCCGCAAACAACATCATACATACCGGGCAAAGCACTCCATGCACGACGCTGCACGGGGATGGCACGAGCCGGGAAAGCCCTGTAAAAAAAAAAGAAAACAGCGTTAGATGAGAAACATAGACAAGATGGCTAACCTAAGACCCGCAAACAGCATCATACATACCGGGCAAAGCACTCCATGCACGACGCTGCACGGGGACGGCACGGGCCGGGGAAGCCCTGTAAAAAAAAACTGAAAAAAGCGTTAAATGAGAAACATAGACAAGATGGCATACCTAAGACCCGCAAAAACATCATACATATCGGGCAAAGCACTCCATGCACGACGCTGCATGGGGACGGCACGGGCCGGGGAAGACCTGTAAAAAAAACAGAAAAAAGCGTCAGATGAGAAACATAGACAAGATAGCTTACCTAAGACCCTCAAACAGCATCATACATACCGGGCAAAGCACTCCATGCACGACGCTGCACGGGGATGGCACGGGCCGGGGAAGACCTGTAAAAAAAACAGAAAAAAAGCTTTAGATGAGAAACATAGACAAGATGGCTTACCTAAGACCCGCAAACAGCATCACACATACCGGGCAAAGCACTCCATGCACGACGCTGTACGGGGACAGCAAGGGCCGGGGAAGCCCTGTAAAAAAAAATAAAACAGCGTTAGATAAGAAACATAGACAAGATGGCTTACCTAAGACCCGCAAACAACATCATACATACTGGGCAAAGCACTCCATGCACGACGCTGCACAGGGACGGCCCGGGCCGGGGAAGCCCTGTAAAAAAATAAGAAAACAGCGTTAGATGACAAACATAGACTAGATGGCTTACCTAAGACCCACAAACAGCATCATACATACCGGGCAAAGCACTCCATGCATGACGCTGCACGGGGACGGCACAGGCCGGGGAAGCCCTGTAAAAAATAAGAAAACAGCGTTAGAAGAGAAACATAGACAAGATGGCTTACCTAAGACCCGCAAACAACATCATACATACCGGGCAAAGAACTCTATGCACGATGCTGCACGGGGACGGCACGGGCCGGGGAAGCCCAGTTAAAAAAAAAGAAACCAGCGTTAGATGAGAAACATAGACAAGATGGCTTACCTAAGACCCGCAAACAGCATCATACATACCAGGCAAAGCACACCATGCACGATGCTGCACGGGGACGGCACGGGCCGGGGAAGCCCTGTAAAAAAAAAGAAACCAGCGTTAGATGAGAAACATAGACAAGATGGCTTACCTAAGACCCGCAAACAGCATCATACACACCAGGCAAAGCACACCATGCACGATGCTGCACGGGGACGGCACGGGCCGGGGAAGCCCTGTAAAAAAAAAAAGAAAACAGCGTTAGATGAGAAACATAGACAAGATGGCTTACCTAAGACCCGCTAACAGCATCATTCATACCGGGCAAAGCACTCCATGCACGACGCTGCACGGGGATGGCACGAGCCGGGAAAGCCCTGTAAAAAAAAAAGAAAACAGCGTTAGATGAGAAACATAGACAAGATGGCTAACCTAAGACCCGCAAACAGCATCATACATACCGGGCAAAGCACTCCATGCACGACGCTGCACGGGGACGGCACGGGCCGGGGAAGCCCTGTATAAAAAACTGAAAAAAAGCGTTAAATGAGAAACATAGACAAGATGGCTTACCTAAGACCCGCAAAAACATCATACATACCGGGCAAAGCACTCCATGCACGACATGCATGGGGACGGCACGGGCCGGGGAAGACCTGTAAAAAAAACAGAAAAAAGCGTCAGATGAGAAACATAGACAAGATAGCTTACCTAAGACCCTCAAACAGCATCATACATACCGGGCAAAGCACTCTATGCACGACGCTGCACGGGGACGGCACGGGCCGGGGAAGACCTGTAAAAAAAACAGAAAAAAAGCTTTAGATGAGAAACATAGACAAGATAGCTTACCTAAGACCCGCAAACAGCATCATACATACCGGGCAAAGCACTCCATGCACGACGCTGCACGGGGACGGCACGGGCCGGTGTAGCCCTGTCAAAAAAAAAGAAAACAGCGTTAGATGAGAAACATAGACAAGATGGCTTACCTAAGACCCGCAAACAGCATCACACATACCGGGCAAAGCACTCCATGCACGTCGCTGTACAGGGACGGCAAGGGCCGGGGAAGCCCTGTAAAAAAAACTGAAAAAAAGCGTTAGATGAGAAACATTGACAAGATTGCTTACCTAAGACACGCAAACAGCATCATACATACTGGGCAAAGCACTCGATGCACAACGCTACACGGGGACGGCACGGGCCGGGGAAGCCCTGTAAAAAAAGAAGAAAACAGCGTTAGATGAGAAACATAGACAAGATGGCTTACCTAAGACCCGCAAACAACATCATACATACCGGGCAAAGCACTCCATGCACGACGCTGCACGGGGACGGCACGAGCCGGGGAAGCCCTGTAAAAAAAAAGAAAAAAGCGTTTGATGAGAAACATAGACAAGATGGCTTACCTAAGACCCGCAACCAGCATCATACATACCGGGCAAATCACTCCATGCACGATGCTGCACAGGGGCGGCACGAGCCGGGGAAGCCCTGTAAAAAAACAAGAAAACAGCATTAGATGAGAAACATAGACAAGATGGCTTACCTAAGACCCGCAAACTGCATCATACATACCGGGCAAAGCACTCCATGCACGACACTGCAAGGGGACGGCACGGGTGGGGGAAGCCCTGTAAAAAAACACAGAAAAAAAGCGTTAAATGAGAAACATAGACAAGATGGCTTACCTAAGACCCGCAAACAACATCATACATACCAGGCAAAGCACTCCATGCACGACGCTGCACGGGGACGGCACGGGCCGTGGAAGACCTGTAAAAAAAACTGAAAAAAAGAGTCAGATGAGAAACATAGACAAGATAGCTTACCTAAGACCCGCAAACAGCATCATACATACCGGGCAAAGCACTCCATGCACGACGCTGCACGGGGATGGCACGGGCCGGTGTAGCCCTGTAAAAAGAAAAGAAAACAGCGTTAGATTAGAAACATAGACAAGATGGCTTACCTAAGACTCGCAAACAGCATCATACATACCAGGCAAAGCACTGCATGCACGACGCTGTACGGGGACGGCACGGGACGGGGAAGCCCTATAAAAAAAAAAAAAAAACAGCGCTAGATGAGAAAAATAGACAAGATGGCTTACCTAAAACCTGCAAACAGCATCATACATACCGGGCAAAACACTCCATGCACGACGCTGCATGGGGACGGCACGGGCCGGGGAAGCCCTGTAATAAAACCAAGAAAACAGCGTTAGATGAGAAACATAGACAAGATGGCTTACCTAAGATCCGCAAACAACATCATACATTCCGGGCAAAGCACTCCATGCACGATGCTGCACGGGGATGGCACGAGCCGGGGAAGCCCTGTACAAAAAAAAGAAAACAGCGTTAGATGAGAAACATAGACAAGATGGCTTACCTAAGACCCGCTAACGGCATCATACATACCGGGCAAAGCACTCCATGCACGACGCTGCACGGGGACGGCACAGGCCGGGGAAGCCCAGTAAAAAAAGAAGAAAACAGCGTTAGATGAAAAACATAGACAAGATGGCTTACCTTAGACCCGCAAACAACATCATACATACCGGGCAAAGCACTCCATGCACGACGCTGCACGGGGATGGCACGAGCCGGGAAAGCCCTGTAAAAAAAAAAGAAAACAGCGTTAGATGAGAAACATAGACAAGATGGCTAACCTAAGACCCGCAAACAGCATCATACATACCGGTCAAAGCACTCCATGCACGACGCTGCACGGGGACGGCACGGGCCGGGGAAGCCCTGAAAAAAAACTGAAAAAAAGCGTTAAATGAGAAACATAGACAAGATGGCTTACCTAAGACCCGCAAAAACATCATACATACCGGGCAAAGCACTCCATGCACGACGCTGCATGGGGACGGCACGGGCCGGGGAAGACCTGTAAAAAAAACAGAAAAAAGCGTCAGATGAGAAACATAGACAAGATAGCTTACCTAAGACCCTCAAACAGCATCATACATTCCAGGCAAAGCACTCCATGCACGACGCTGCACGGGGACGGCACGGGCCGGGGAAGACCTGTAAAAAAAACTGAAAAAAAGCTTTAGATGAGAAACATAGACAAGATAGCTTACCTAAGACCCGCAAACAGCATCATACATACCGGGCAAAGCACTCCATGCACGACGCTGCACGGGGACGGCACGGGCCGGTGTAGCCCTGTCAAAAAAAAGAAAACAGCGTTAGATGAGAAACATAGACAAGATGGCTTACCTAAGACCCGCAAACAGCATCACACATACCGGGCAAAGCACTCCATGCACGACGCTGTACAGGGACGGCAAGGGCCGGGGAAGCCCTGTAAAAAAAAAGAAAACAGCGTTAGATGAGAAACATAGACAAGATGGCTTACCTAAGACCCACAAACAACATCATACATACTGGTCAAAGCACTCCATGCACGACGCTGCACGGGGACGGCCAGGGCCGGGGAAGCCCTATAAAAAAAAAGAAAACAGTGTTAGATGACAAACATAGACAAGATGGCTTACCTAAGACCCGCAAACAGCATCATACATACCGGGCAAAGCACTCCATGCACGACGCTGCACGGGGACGGCACAGGCCGGGGAAGCCCTGTAAAAAAAAAGAAAACAGCGTTAGAAGAGAAACATAGACAAGATGGCTTACCTAAGACCCGCAAACAACATCATACATACCGGGCAAAGAACTCTATGCACAACGCTGCATGGGGACGGCACGGGCCGGGGAAGCCCTGTAAAAAAATAAGAAAACAGCGTTAGATGAGAAACATAGACAAAATGCCTTACATAAGACCCGCAAACAGCATCATACATACCAGGCAAAGCACACCATGCACGATGCTGCAGGGGGACGGCACGGGCCGGAGAAGCCCTGTAAAAAAAAAGAAACCAGCGTTAGATGAGAAACATAGACAAGATGGCTTACCTAAGACCCGCAAACAGCATCATACATACCAGGCAAAGCACACCATGCACGATGCTGCACGGGGACGGCACGGGCCGGGGAAGCCCTGTAAAAAAAAAGAAAACAGCGTTAGATGAGAAACATATCCAAGATGGCTTACCTAAGACCCGCAAACAACATCATACATACCGGGCAAAGCACTCCATGCACGATGGTGCACGGGGACGGCACGAGCCGGGGAAGCCCTGTACAAAAAAAAGAAAACAGCGTTAGATGAGAAACATAGACAAGATGGCTTACCTAAGACCAGCTAACAGCATCATACATACCGGGCAAAGCACTCCATGCACGACGCTGCACGGGGACGGCACAGGCCGGGGAAGCCCAGTAAAAAAAGAAGAAAACAGCGTTAGATGAAAAACATAGACAAGATGGCTTACCTAAGACCCGCAAACAACATCATACATACCGGGCAAAGCACTCCATGCACGACGCTGCACGGGGATGGCACGAGCCGGGAAAGCCCTGTAAAAAAAAAAGAAAACAGCGTTAGATGAGAAACATAGACAAGATGGCTAACCTAAGACCCGCAAACAGCATCATACATACCGGGCAAAGCACTCCATGCACGACGCTGCACGGGGACGGCACGGGCCGGGGAAGCCCTGTAAAAAAAACTGAAAAAAAGCGTTAAATGAGAAACATAGACAAGATGGCATACCTAAGACCCGCAAAAACATCATACATATCGGGCAAAGCACTCCATGCACGACGCTGCATGGGGACGGCACGGGCCGGGGAAGACCTGTAAAAAAAACAGAAAAAAGCGTCAGATGAGAAACATAGACAAGATAGCTTACCTAAGACCCTCAAACAGCATCATACATACCGGGCAAAGCACTCCATGCACGACGCTGCACGGGGATGGCACGGGCCGGGGAAGACCTGTAAAAAAAACAGAAAAAAAGCTTTAGATGAGAAACATAGACAAGATGGCTTACCTAAGACCCGCAAACAGCATCACACATACCGGGCAAAGCACTCCATGCACGACGCTGTACGGGGACAGCAAGGGCCGGGGAAGCCCTGTAAAAAAAAATAAAACAGCGTTAGATAAGAAACATAGACAAGATGGCTTACCTAAGACCCGCAAACAACATCATACATACTGGGCAAAGCACTCCATGCACGACGCTGCACAGGGACGGCCCGGGCCGGGGAAGCCCTGTAAAAAAATAAGAAAACAGCGTTAGATGACAAACATAGACTAGATGGCTTACCTAAGACCCACAAACAGCATCATACATACCGGGCAAAGCACTCCATGCATGACGCTGCACGGGGACGGCACAGGCCGGGGAAGCCCTGTAAAAAATAAGAAAACAGCGTTAGAAGAGAAACATAGACAAGATGGCTTACCTAAGACCCGCAAACAACATCATACATACCGGGCAAAGAACTCTATGCACGATGCTGCACGGGGACGGCACGGGCCGGGGAAGCCCAGTTAAAAAAAAAGAAACCAGCGTTAGATGAGAAACATAGACAAGATGGCTTACCTAAGACCCGCAAACAGCATCATACATACCAGGCAAAGCACACCATGCACGATGCTGTACGGGGACGGCACGGGCCGGGGAAGCCCTGTAAAAAAAAAGAAACCAGCGTTAGATGAGAAACATAGACAAGATGGCTTACCTAAGACCCGCAAACAGCATCATACACACCAGGCAAAGCACACCATGCACGATGCTGCACGGGGACGGCACGGGCCGGGGAAGCCCTGTAAAAAAAAAAAGAAAACAGCGTTAGATGAGAAACATAGACAAGATGGCTTACCTAAGACCCGCTAACAGCATCATTCATACCGGGCAAAGCACTCCATGCACGACGCTGCACGGGGATGGCACGAGCCGGGAAAGCCCTGTAAAAAAAAAAGAAAACAGCGTTAGATGAGAAACATAGACAAGATGGCTAACCTAAGACCCGCAAACAGCATCATACATACCGGGCAAAGCACTCCATGCACGACGCTGCACGGGGACGGCACGGGCCGGGGAAGCCCTGTATAAAAAACTGAAAAAAAGCGTTAAATGAGAAACATAGACAAGATGGCTTACCTAAGACCCGCAAAAACATCATACATACCGGGCAAAGCACTCCATGCACGACATGCATGGGGACGGCACGGGACGGGGAAGACCTGTAAAAAAAACAGAAAAAAGCGTCAGATGAGAAACATAGACAAGATAGCTTACCTAAGACCCTCAAACAGCATCATACATACCGGGCAAAGCACTCTATGCACGACGCTGCACGGGGACGGCACGAGCCGGGGAAGACCTGTAAAAAAAACAGAAAAAAAGCTTTAGATGAGAAACATAGACAAGATAGCTTACCTAAGACCCGCAAACAGCATCATACATACCGGGCAAAGCACTCCATGCACGACGCTGCACGGGGACGGCACGGGCCGGTGTAGCCCTGTCAAAAAAAAAGAAAACAGCGTTAGATGAGAAACATAGACAAGATGGCTTACCTAAGACCCGCAAACAGCATCACACATACCGGGCAAAGCACTCCATGCACGTCGCTGTACAGGGACGGCAAGGGCCGGGGAAGCCCTGTAAAAAAAAAAGAAAACAGAGTTAGATGAGAAACATAGACAAGATGGCTTACCTAAGACCAGCAAACAACATCATACATACCGGGCAAAGCACTCCATGCACGATGCTGCACGGGGACGGCACGAGCCGGGGAAGCCCTGTACAAAAAAAAGAAAACAGCGTTAGATGAGAAACATAGACAAGATGGCTTACCTAAGACCCGCTAACAGCATCATACATACCGGGCAAAGCACTCCATGCACGACACTGCACGGGGGACGGCACAGGCCGGGAAAGCCCAGTAAAAAAAGAAGAAAACAGCGTTAGATGAAAAACATAGACAAGATGGCTTACCTAAGACCCGCAAACTACATCATACATACCGGGCAAAGCACTCCATGCACGACGCTGCACGGGGATGGCACGAGCCGGGAAAGCCCTGTAAAAAAAAAAGACAACAGCGTTAGATGAGAAACATAGACAGGATGGCTAACCTAAGACCCGCAAACAGCATCATACATACCGGGCAAAGCACTCCATGCACGACGCTGCACGGGGACGGCACGGGCCGGGGAAGCCCTGTAAAAAAAACTGAAAAAAAGCGTTAAATGAGAAACATAGACAAGATGGCTTACCTAAGACCCGCAAAAACATCATACATACCGGGCAAAGCACTCCATGCACGACGCTGCATGGGGACGGCACGGGCCGGGGAAGACCTGTAAAAAAAACAGAAAAAAGTGTCAGATGAGAAACATAGACAAGATAGCTTACCTAAGACCCTCAAACAGCATCATACATACCGGGCAAAGCACTCCATGCACGACGCTGCACGGGGACGGCACGGGCCGGGGAAGACCTGTAAAAAAAACAGAAAAAAAGCTTTAGATGAGAAACATAGACAAGATAGCTTACCTAAGACCCGCAAACAGCATCATACATACCGGGCAAAGCACTCCATGCACGACGCTGCACGGGGACAGCACGGGCCGGTGTAGCCCTGTCAAAAAAAAAGAAAACAGCGTTAGATGAGAAACATAGACAAGATGGCTTACCTAAGACCCGCAAACAGCATCATACATACCGGGCAAATCACTCCATGCACGATGCTGCACAGGGGCGGCACGAGCCGGGGAAGCCCTGTAAAAAAACAAGAAAACAGCGTTAGATGAGAAACATAGACAAGATGGCTTACCTAAGACCCGCAAACTGCATCATACATACCGGGCAAAGCACTCCATGCACGACACTGCAAGGGGACGGCACGGGCGGGGGAAGCCCTGTAAAAAAACACAGAAAAAAAGCGTTAAATGAGAAACATAGACAAGATGGCTTACCTAAGACCCGCAAACAACATCATACATACCAGGCAAAGCACTCCATGCACGACGCTGCACGGGGACGGCACAGGCCATGGAAGACCTGTAAAAAAAACTGAAAAAAAGAGTCAGATGAGAAACATAGACAAGATAGCTTACCTAAGACCCGCAAACAGCATCATACATACCGGGCAAAGCACTCCATGCACGACGCTGCACGGGGACGGCACGGGCCGGTGTAGCCCTGTAAAAAGAAAAGAAAACAGCGTTAGATTAGAAACATAGACAAGATGGCTTACCTAAGACTCGCAAACAGCATCATACATACCAGTCAAAGCACTCCATGCACGACGCTGTACGGGGACGGCACGGGCCGGGGAAGCCCTGTAAAAAAAAAAAAAAAACAGCGTTAGATGAGAAAAACTAGACAAGATGGCTTACCTAAAACCTGCAAACAGCATCATACATACCGGGCAAAACACTCCATGCACGACGCTGCACGGGGACGGCACAGGCCGGGGAAGCCCTGTAAAACAAAAAGAAAACAGCGTTAGATGAGAAACATAGACAAGATGGCTTACCTAAGACCCGCAAACAGCATCATACATACCGGGCAATGCACTCCATGCACGACGCTGCACGGGGACGGCACGGGCTGGGGAAGCCCTGTAAAAAAAACTGAAAAAAAGCGTTAGATGAGAAACATTGACAAGATTGCTTACCTAAGACACGCAAACAGCATCATACATACTGGGCAAAGCACTCGATGCACAACGCTACACGGGGACGGCACAGGCCGGGGAAGCCCTGTAAAAATAGAAGAAAACAGCGTTAGATGAGAAACATAGACAAGATGGCTTACCTAAGACCCGCAAACAACATCATACATACCGGGCAAAGCACTCCATGCACGACGCTGCACGGGGACGGCACGAGCCGGGGAAGCCCTGTAAAAAAAAAGAAAACAGCGTTTGATGAGAAACATAGACAAGATGGCTTACCTAAGACCCGCAAACAGCATCATACATACCGGGCAAATCACTCCATGCACGATGCTGCACAGGGGCGGCACGAGCCGGGGAAGCCCTGTAAAAAAACAAGAAAACAGCGTTAGATGAGAAACATAGATAAGATGGCTTACCTAAGACCCGCAAACTGCATCATACATACCGGGCAAAGCACTCCATGCACGACACTGCAAGGGGACGGCACGGGCGGGGGAAGCCCTGTAAAAAAACACAGAAAAAAAGCGTTAAATGAGAAACATAGACAAGATGGCTTACCTAAGACCCGCAAACAACATCATACATACCAGGCAAAGCACTCCATGCACGACGCTGCACGGGGACGGCACAGGCCGTGGAAGACCTGTAAAAAAAACTGAAAAAAAGAGTCAGATGAGAAACATAGACAAGATAGCTTACCTAAGACCCGCAAACAGCATCATACATACCGGGCAAAGCACTCCATGCACGACGCTGCACGGGGACGGCACGGGCCGGTGTAGCCCTGTAAAAAGAAAAGAAAACAGCGTTAGATTAGAAACATAGACAAGATGGCTTACCTAAGACTCGCAAACAGCATCATACATACCAGGCAAAGCACTCCATGCACGACGCTGTACGGGGACGGCACGGGCCGGGGAAGCCCTGTAAAAAAAAAAAAAAACAGCGTTAGATGAGAAAAATAGACAAGATGGCTTACCTAAAACCTGCAAACAGCATCATACATACCGGGCAAAACACTCCATGCACGACGCTGCACGGGGACGGCACAGGCCGGGGAAGCCCTGTAAAACAAAAAGAAAACAGCGTTAGATGAGAAACATAGACAAGATGGCTTACCTAAGACCCGCAAACAGCATCATACATACCGGGCAATGCACTCCATGCACGATGCTGCACGGGGACGGCACGGGCTGGGGAAGCCCTGTAAAAAAAACTGAAAAAAAGCGTTAGATGAGAAACATTGACAAGATTGCTTACCTAAGACACGCAAACAGCATCATACATACTGGGCAAAGCACTCGATGCACAACGCTACACGGGGACGGCACGGGCCGGGGAAGCCCTGTAAAAAAAGAAGAAAACAGCGTTAGATGAGAAACATAGTCAAGATGGCTTACCTAAGACCCGCAAACAACATCATACATACCGGGCAAAGCACTCCATGCACAACGCTGCACGGGGACGGCACGAGCCGGGGAAGCCCTGTAAAAAAAAAGAAAACAGCGTTTGATGAGAAACATAGACAAGATGGCTTACCTAAGACCCGCAAACAGCATCATACATACCGGGCAAATCACTCCATGCACGATGCTGCACAGGGGCGGCACGAGCCGGGGAAGCCCTGTAAAAAAACAAGAAAACAGCATTAGATGAGAAACATAGACAAGATGGCTTACCTAAGACCCGCAAACTGCATCATACATACCGGGCAAAGCACTCCATGCACGACACTGCAAGGGGACGGCACGGGCGGGGGAAGCCCTGTAAAAAAACACAGAAAAAAAGCGTTAAATGAGAAACATAGACAAGATGGCTTACCTAAGACCCGCAAACAACATCATACATACCAGGCAAAGCACTCCATGCACGACGCTGCACGGGGACGGCACGGCCGTGGAAGACCTGTAAAAAAAACTGAAAAAAAGAGTCAGATGAGAAACATAGACAAGATAGCTTACCTAAGACCCGCAAACAGCATCATACATACCGGGCAAAGCACTCCATGCACGACGCTGCACGGGGATGGCACGGGCCGGTGTAGCCCTGTAAAAAGAAAAGAAAACAGCGTTAGATTAGAAACATAGACAAGATGGCTTACCTAAGATCCGCAAACAACATCATACATTCCGGGCAAAGCACTCCATGCACGATGCTGCATGGGGACGGCACGGGCCGGGGAAGCCCTGTAATAAAACCAAGAAAACAGCGTTAGATGAGAAACATAGACAAGATGGCTTACCTAAGATCCGCAAACAACATCATACATTCCGGGCAAAGCACTCCATGCACGATGCTGCACGGGGATGGCACGAGCCGGGGAAGCCCTGTACAAAAAAAAGAAAACAGCGTTAGATGAGAAACATAGACAAGATGGCTTACCTAAGACCCGCTAACGGCATCCTACATACCGGGCAAAGCACTCCATGCACGACGCTGCACGGGGACGGCACAGGCCGGGGAAGCCCAGTAAAAAAAGAAGAAAACAGCGTTAGATGAAAAACATAGACAAGATGGCTTACCTTAGACCCGCAAACAACATCATACATACCGGGCAAAGCACTCCATGCACGACGCTGCACGGGGATGGCACGAGCCGGGAAAGCCCTGTAAAAAAAAAAGAAAACAGCGTTAGATGAGAAACATAGACAAGATGGCTAACCTAAGACCCGCAAACAGCATCATACATACCGGTCAAAGCACTCCATGCACGATGCTGCACGGGGACGGCACGGGCCGGGGAAGCCCTGAAAAAAAACTGAAAAAAAGCGTTAAATGAGAAACATAGACAAGATGGCTTACCTAAGACCCGCAAAAACATCATACATACCGGGCAAAGCACTCCATGCACGACGCTGCATGGGGACGGCACGGGCCGGGGAAGACCTGTAAAAAAACCAGAAAAAAGCGTCAGATGAGAAACATAGACAAGATAGCTTACCTAAGACCCTCAAACAGCATCATACATTCCGGGCAAAGCACTCCATGCACGACGCTGCACGGGGACGGCACGGGCCGGGGAAGACCTGTAAAAAAAACTGAAAAAAAGCTTTAGATGAGAAACATAGACAAGATAGCTTACCTAAGACCCGCAAACAGCATCATACATACCGGGCAAAGCACTCCATGCACGACGCTGCACGGGGACGGCACGGGCCGGTGTAGCCCTGTCAAAAAAAAGAAAACAGCGTTAGATGAGAAACATAGACAAGATGGCTTACCTAAGACCCGCAAACAGCATCACACATACCGGGCAAAGCACTCCATGCACGACGCTGTACGGGGACGGCAAGGGCCGGGGAAGCCCTGTAAAAAAAAAGAAAACAGCGTTAGATGAGAAACATAGACAAGATGGCTTACCTAAGACCCCCAAACAACATCATACATACTGGGCAAAGCACTCCATGCACGACGCTGCACGGGGACGGCCAGGGCCGGGGAAGCCCTATAAAAAAAAAGAAAACAGCGTTAGATGACAAACATAGACAAGATGGCTTACCTAAGACCCGCAAACAGCATCATACATACCGGGCAAAGCACTCCATGCACGACGCTGCACGGGGACGGCACAGGCCGGGGAAGCCCTGTAAAAAAAAAGAAAACAGCGTTAGAAGAGAAACATAGACAAGATGGCTTACCTAAGACCCGCAAACAACATCATACATACCGGGCAAAGAACTCTATGCACAACGCTGCATGGGGACGGCACGGGCCGGGGAAGCCCTGTAAAAAAATAAGAAAACAGCGTTAGATGAGAAACATAGACAAAATGCCTTACATAAGACCCGCAAACAGCATAATACATACCAGGCAAAGCACACCATGCACGATGCTGCACGGGGACGGCACGGGCCGGGGAAGCCCTGTAAAAAAAAAGAAACCAGCGTTAGATGAGAAACATAGACAAGATGGCTTACCTAAGACCCGCAAACAGCATCATACATACCAGGCAAAGCACACCATGCACGATGCTGCACGGGGACGGCACGGGCCGGGGAAGCCCTGTAAAAAAAAAGAAAACAGCATTAGATGAGAAACATAGACAAGATGGCTTACCTAAGACCCGCAAACAACATCATACATACCGGGCAAAGCACTCCATGCACGATGCTGCACGGGGACGGCACGAGCCGGGGAAGCCCTGTACAAAAAAAAGAAAACAGCGTTAGATGAGAAACATAGACAAGATGGCTTACCTAAGACCAGCTAACAGCATCATACATACCGGGCAAAGCACTCCATGCACGACGCTGCACGGGGACGGCACAGGCCGGGGAAGCCCAGTAAAAAAAGAAGAAAACAGCGTTAGATGAAAAACATAGACAAGATGGCTTACCTAAGACCCGCAAACAACATCATACATACCGGGCAAAGCACTCCATGCACGACGCTGCACGGGGATGGCACGAGCCGGGAAAGCCCTGTAAAAAAAAAAGAAAACAGCGTTAGATGAGAAAAATAGACAAGATGGCTAACCTAAGACCCGCAAACAGCATCATACATACCGGGCAAAGCACTCCATGCACGACGCTGCACGGGGACGGCACGGGCCGTGGAAGCCCTGTAAAAAAAACTGAAAAAAAGCGTTAAATGAGAAACATAGACAAGATGGCTTACCTAAGACCCGCAAAAACATCATACATATCGGGCAAAGCACTCCATGCACGACGCTGCATGGGGACGGCACGGGCCGGGGAAGACCTGTAAAAAAAACAGAAAAAAGCGTCAGAAGAGAAACATAGACAAGATGGCTTACCTAAGACCCGCAAACAACATCATACATACCGGGCAAAGAACTCTATGCACAACGCTGCATGGGGACGGCACGGGCCGGGGAAGCCCTGTAAAAAAATAAGAAAACAGCGTTAAATGAGAAACATAGACAAGATGCCTTACCTAAGACCCGCAAACAACATCATACATACCGGGCAAAGCACTCCATGCACGATGCTGCACGGGGACGGCACGGGCCGGGGAAGCCCAGTTAAAAAAAAAGAAACCAGCGTTAGATGAGAAACATAGACAAGATGGCTTACCTAAGACTCGCAAAAACATCATACATACCGGGCAAAGCACTCCATGCACGACGCTGCACGGGGACGGCACAGGCCGGGGAAGCCCAGTAAAAAAAGAAGAAAACAGCGTTAGATGAAAAACATAGACAAGATGGCTTACCTTAGACCCGCAAACAACATCATACATACCGGGCAAAGCACTCCATGCACGACGCTGCACGGGGATGGCACGAGCCGGGAAAGCCCTGTAAAAAAAAAAGAAAACAGCGTTAGATGAGAAACATAGACAAGATGGCTAACCTAAGACCCGCAAACAGCATCATACATACCGGTCAAAGCACTCCATGCACGACGCTGCACGGGGACGGCACGGGCCGGGGAAGCCCTGAAAAAAACCTGAAAAAAAGCGTTAAATGAGAAACATAGACAAGATGGCTTACCTAAGACCCGCAAAAACATCATACATACCGGGCAAAGCACTCCATGCACGACGCTGCATGGGGACGGCACGGGCCGGGGAAGACCTGTAAAAAAAACAGAAAAAAGCGTCAGATGAGAAACATAGACAAGATAGCTTACCTAAGACCCTCAAACAGCATCATACATTCCGGGCAAAGCACTCCATGCACGACGCTGCACGGGGACGGCACGGGCCGGGGAAGACCTGTAAAAAAAACTGAAAAAAAGCTTTAGATGAGAAACATAGACAAGATAGCTTACCTAAGACCCGCAAACAGCATCATACATACCGGGCAAAGCACTCCATGCACGACGCTGCACGGGGAAAGGCACGGGCCGGTGTAGCCCTGTCAAAAAAAAGAAAACAGCGTTAGATGACAAACATAGACAAGATGGCTTACCTAAGACCCGCAAACAGCATCATACATACCGGGCAAAGCACTCCATGCACGACGCTGCACGGGGACGGCACAGGCCGGGGAAGCCCTGTAAAAAAAAAGAAAACAGCGTTAGAAGAGAAACATAGACAAGATGGCTTACCTAAGACCCGCAAACAACATCATACATACCGGGCAAAGAACTCTATGCACAACGCTGCATGGGGACGGCACGGGCCGGGGAAGCCCTGTAAAAAAATAAGAAAACAGCGTTAGATGAGAAACATAGACAAAATGCCTTACATAAGACCCGCAAACAGCATAATACATACCAGGCAAAGCACACCATGCACGATGCTGCACGGGGACGGCACGGGCCGGGGAAGCCCTGTAAAAAAAAAGAAACCAGCGTTAGATGAGAAACATAGACAAGATGGCTTACCTAAGACCCGCAAACAGCATCATACATACCAGGCAAAGCACACCATGCACGATGCTGCACGGGGACGGCACGGGCCGGGGAAGCCCTGTAAAAAAAAAGAAAACAGCATTAGATGAGAAACATAGACAAGATGGCTTACCTAAGACCCGCAAACAACATCATACATACCGGGCAAAGCACTCCATGCACGATGCTGCACGGGGACGGCACGAGCCGGGGAAGCCCTGTACAAAAAAAAGAAAACAGCGTTAGATGAGAAACATAGACAAGATGGCTTACCTAAGACCAGCTAACAGCATCATACATACCGGGCAAAGCACTCCATGCACGACGCTGCACGGGGACGGCACAGGCCGGGGAAGCCCAGTAAAAAAAGAAGAAAACAGCGTTAGATGAAAAACATAGACAAGATGGCTTACCTAAGACCCGCAAACAACATCATACATACCGGGCAAAGCACTCCATGCACGACGCTGCACGGGGATGGCACGAGCCGGGAAAGCCCTGTAAAAAAAAAAGAAAACAGCGTTAGATGAGAAAAATAGACAAGATGGCTAACCTAAGACCCGCAAACAGCATCATACATACCGGGCAAAGCACTCCATGCACGACGCTGCACGGGGACGGCACGGGCCGTGGAAGCCCTGTAAAAAAAACTGAAAAAAAGCGTTAAATGAGAAACATAGACAAGATGGCTTACCTAAGACCCGCAAAAACATCATACATATCGGGCAAAGCACTCCATGCACGACGCTGCATGGGGACGGCACGGGCCGGGGAAGACCTGTAAAAAAAACAGAAAAAAGCGTCAGAAGAGAAACATAGACAAGATGGCTTACCTAAGACCCGCAAACAACATCATACATACCGGGCAAAGAACTCTATGCACAACGCTGCATGGGGACGGCACGGGCCGGGGAAGCCCTGTAAAAAAATAAGAAAACAGCGTTAAATGAGAAACATAGACAAGATGCCTTACCTAAGACCCGCAAACAACATCATACATACCGGGCAAAGCACTCCATGCACGATGCTGCACGGGGACGGCACGGGCCGGGGAAGCCCAGTTAAAAAAAAAGAAACCAGCGTTAGATGAGAAACATAGACAAGATGGCTTACCTAAGACTCGCAAAAACATCATACATACCGGGCAAAGCACTCCATGCACGACGCTGCACGGGGACGGCACAGGCCGGGGAAGCCCAGTAAAAAAAGAAGAAAACAGCGTTAGATGAAAAACATAGACAAGATGGCTTACCTTAGACCCGCAAACAACATCATACATACCGGGCAAAGCACTCCATGCACGACGCTGCACGGGGATGGCACGAGCCGGGAAAGCCCTGTAAAAAAAAAAGAAAACAGCGTTAGATGAGAAACATAGACAAGATGGCTAACCTAAGACCCGCAAACAGCATCATACATACCGGTCAAAGCACTCCATGCACGACGCTGCACGGGGACGGCACGGGCCGGGGAAGCCCTGAAAAAAACCTGAAAAAAAGCGTTAAATGAGAAACATAGACAAGATGGCTTACCTAAGACCCGCAAAAACATCATACATACCGGGCAAAGCACTCCATGCACGACGCTGCATGGGGACGGCACGGGCCGGGGAAGACCTGTAAAAAAAACAGAAAAAAGCGTCAGATGAGAAACATAGACAAGATAGCTTACCTAAGACCCTCAAACAGCATCATACATTCCGGGCAAAGCACTCCATGCACGACGCTGCACGGGGACGGCACGGGCCGGGGAAGACCTGTAAAAAAAACTGAAAAAAAGCTTTAGATGAGAAACATAGACAAGATAGCTTACCTAAGACCCGCAAACAGCATCATACATACCGGGCAAAGCACTCCATGCACGACGCTGCACGGGGAAAGGCACGGGCCGGTGTAGCCCTGTCAAAAAAAAGAAAACAGCGTTAGATGAGAAACATAGACAAGATGGCTTACCTAAGACCCGCAAACAGCATCACACATACCGGGCAAAGCACTCCATGCACGACGCTGTACGGGGACGGCAAGGGCCGGGGAAGCCCTGTAAAAAAAAAGAAAACAGCGTTAGATGAGAAACATAGACAAGATGGCTTACCTAAGACCCGCAAACAACATCATACATACTGGGCAAAGCACTCCATGCACGACGCTGCACGGGGACGGCACAGGCCGGGGAAGCCCTGTAAAAAAAAAGAAAACAGCGTTAGAAGAGAAACATAGACAAGATGGCTTACCTAAGACCCGCAAACAACATCATACATACCGGGCAAAGAACTCTATGCACAACGCTGCATGGGGACGGCACGGGCCGGGGAAGCCCTGTAAAAAAATAAGAAAACAGCGTTAGATGAGAAACATAGACAAAATGCCTTACATAAGACCCGCAAACAGCATCATACATACCAGGCAAAGCACACCATGCACGATGCTGCACGGGGACGGCACGGGCCGGGGAAGCCCTGTAAAAAAAAAGAAACCAGCGTTAGATGAGAAACATAGACAAGATGGCTTACCTAAGACCCGCAAACAGCATCATACATACCAGGCAAAGCACACCATGCACGATGCTGCACGGGGACGGCACGGGCCGGGGAAGCCCTGTAAAAAAAAAGAAAACAGCGTTAGATGAGAAACATAGACAAGATGGCTTACCTAAGACCCGCAAACAACATCATACATACCGGGCAAAGCACTCCATGCACGATGCTGCACGGGGACGGCACGAGCCGGGGAAGCCCTGTACAAAAAAAAGAAAACAGCGTTAGATGAGAAACATAGACAAGATGGCTTACCTAAGACCAGCTAACAGCATCATACATACCGGGCAAAGCACTCCATGCACGACGCTGCACGGGGACGGCACAGGCCGGGGAAGCCCAGTAAAAAAAGAAGAAAACAGCGTTAGATGAAAAACATAGACAAGATGGCTTACCTAAGACCCGCAAACAACATCATACATACCGGGCAAAGCACTCCATGCACGACGCTGCACGGGGATGGCACGAGCCGGGAAAGCCCTGTAAAAAAAAAAAGAAAACAGCGTTAGATGAGAAAAATAGACAAGATGGCTAACCTAAGACCCGCAAACAGCATCATACATACCGGGCAAAGCACTCCATGCACGACGCTGCACGGGGACGGCACGGGCCGGGGAAGCCCTGTAAAAAAAACTGAAAAAAAGCGTTAAATGAGAAACATAGACAAGATGGCTTACCTAAGACCCGCAAAAACATCATACATATCGGGCAAAGCACTCCATGCACGACGCTGCATGGGGACGGCACGGGCCGGGGAAGACCTGTAAAAAAAACAGAAAAAAGCGTCAGATGAGAAACATAGACAAGATGGCTTACCTAAGACCCGCAAACAACATCATACATACCGGGCAAAGAACTCTATGCACAACGCTGCATGGGGACGGCACGGGCCGGGGAAGCCCTGTAAAAAAATAAGAAAACAGCGTTAAATGAGAAACATAGACAAGATGCCTTACCTAAGACCCGCAAACAACATCATACATACCGGGCAAAGCACTCCATGCACGATGCTGCACGGGGACGGCACGGGCCGGGGAAGCCCAGTTAAAAAAAAAGAAACCAGCGTTAGATGAGAAACATAGACAAGATGGCTTACATAAGACCCGCAAACAGCATCATACATACCAGGCAAAGCACACCATGCACGATGCTGCACGGGGACGGCACAGGCCGGGGAAGCCCTGTAAAAAAAAAGAAACCAGCGTTAGATGAGAAACATAGACAAGTTGGCTTACCTAAGACCCGCAAACAGCATCATACACACCAGGCAAAGCACACCATGCACGATGCTGCACGGGGACGGCACGGGCCGGGGAAGCCCTGTAAAAAAAAAAGAAAACAGCGTTAGATGAGAAACATAGACAAGATGGCTTACCTAAGACCCGCTAACAGCATCATTCATACCGGGCAAAGCACTCCATGCACGACGCTGCACGGGGATGGCACGAGCCGGGAAAGCCCTGTAAAAAAAAAAGAAAACAGCGTTAGATGAGAAACATAGACAAGATGGCTAACCTAAGACCCGCAAACAGCATCATACATACCGGGCAAAGCACTCCATGCACGACGCTGCACGGGGACGGCACGGGCCGGGGAAGCCCTGTATAAAAAACTGAAAAAAAGCGTTAAATGAGAAACATAGACAAGATGGCTTACCTAAGACCCGCAAAAACATCATACATACCGGGCAAAGCACTCCATGCACGACATGCATGGGGACCGCACGGGCCGGGGAAGACCTGTAAAAAAAAACAGAAAAAAGCGTCAGATGAGAAACATAGACAAGATAGCTTACCTAAGACCCTCAAACAGCATCATACATACCGGGCAAAGCACTCTATGCACGACGCTGCACGGGGACGGCACGGGCCGGGGAAGACCTGTAAAAAAAACTGAAAAAAAGATTTAGATGAGAAACATAGACAAGATAGCTTACCTAAGACCCGCAAACAGCATCATACATACCGGGCAAAGCACTCCATGCACGACGCTGCACGGGGACGGCACGGGCCGGTGTAGCCCTGTCAAAAAAAAAGAAAACAGCGTTAGATGAGAAACATAGACAAGATGGCTTACCTAAGACCCGCAAACAGCATCACACATACCGGGCAAAGCACTCCATGCACGTCGCTGTACGGGTACGGCAAGGGCCGGGGAAGCCCTGTAAAAAAAAAGAAAACAGCGTTAGATGAGAAACATAGACAGGATGGCTTACCTAAGACCCGCAAACAACATCATACATACCGGGCAAAGCACTCCATGCACGATGCTGCACGGGGACAGCACGAGCCGGGGAAGCCCTGTACAAAAAAAAGAAAACAGCGTTAGATGAGAAACATAGACAAGATGGCTTACCTAAGACCCGCTAACAGCATCATACATACCGGGCAAAGCACTCCATGCACGACGCTGCACGGGGGACGGCACAGGCCGGGGAAGCCCAGTAAAAAAAGAACAAAACAGCATTAGATGAAAAACATAGACAACATGGCTTACCTAAGACCCGCAAACTACATCATACATACCGGGCAAAGCACTCCATGCACGACGCTGCACGGGGATGGCACGAGCCGGGAAAGCCCTGTAAAAAAAAAAGAAAACAGCGTTAGATGAGAAACATAGACAAGATGGCTAACCTAAGACCCGCAAACAGCATCATACATACCGGGCAAAGCACTCCATGCACGACGCTGCACGGGGACGGCACGGGCCGGGGAAGCCCTGTAAAAAAAACAGAAATAAGCGTCAGATGAGAAACATAGACAAGATAGCTTACCTAAGACCCTCAAACAGCATCATACATACCGGGCAAAGCACTCCATGCACGACGCTGCACGGGGACGGCACGGGCCGGGGAAGACCTGTAAAAAAAACAGAAAAAAAGCTTTAGATGAGAAACATAGACAAGATAGCTTACCTAAGACCCGCAAACAGCATCATACATACCGGGCAAAGCACTCCATGCAGGACGCTGCACGGGGACAGCACGGGCCGGTGTAGCCCTGTCAAAAAAAAAGAAAACAGCGTTAGATGAGAAACATAGACAAGATTGCTTACCTAAGACCCGCAAACAGCATCACACAAACCGGGCAAAGCACTCCATGCACGTCGCTGTACGGGGACGGCAAGGGCCGGGGAAGCCCTGTAAAAAAAAAGAAAACAGCGTTAGATGAGAAACATAGACAAGATGGCTTACCTAAGACCCGCTAACAACATCATACATACTGGGCAAAGCACTCCATGCACGACGCTGCACGGGGACGGCACGGGCCGGGGAAGACCTGTAAAAAAAACTGAAAAAAGCATTAGATGAGAAACATAGTAAGATGGCTTACCTAAGACCCGCAAACAGCATCATACATACCGGGCAAAGCACTCCATGCACGACGCTGCACGGGGACGGCACAGGCCGGGGAAGCCCAGTAAAAAAAAAAGAAAACAGCGTTAAATGACAAACATAGACAAGATGGCTTACCTAAGACCCGCAAACAGCATCATAAATACCGGGCAAAGCACTCTATGCACGACGCTGCACGGGGACGGCACAGGCCGGGGAAGCCCTGTAAAAAAAAAAAGAAAACAGCATTAGATGAGAAACATAGACAAGATGGCTTACCTAAGACCCGCAAACAACATCATACATACCGGGCAAAGCGCTCCATGCACGACGCTGCACGGGGACGGCACGAGCCGGGGAAGCCCTGTAAAAAAAAGAAAACAGCGTTTGATGAGAAACATCGACAAGATGGCTTACCTAAGACCCGCAAACAGCATCATACATACCGGGCAAAGCACTCCATGCACGATGCTGCACGGGGACGGCAAGGCCGGGGAAGCCCTGTAAAAAAAACAGAAAAAAAGCATTAGATGAGAAACATAGACAAGATGGCTTACCTAAGACCCACAAACAGCATCATACATACCAGGCAAAGCACACCATGCATGACGCTGCACGGGGACGGCACGGGCCGGGGAAGCCCTGTAAAAAAATAAGAAAACAGCGTTAGATGAGAAACATAGACAAGATGACTTACCTAAGACCCGCAAACAGCATCATACATACCGGGCAAAGCACTCCATGCACGACGTTGCACGGGGACGGCACGGGCCGGGGAAGACCTGTAAAAAAAACTGAAAAAAGCATTCGATGAGAAACATAGTAAGATGGCTTACCTAAGACCCGCAAACAGCATCATACATACCGGTCAAAGCACTCCATGCACGACGCTGCACGGGGACGGCACGGGCCGGGGAAGACCTGTAAAAAAAACTGAAAAAAGCATTAGATGAGAAACATAGTAAGATGGCTTACCTAAGACCCGCAAACAGCATCATACATACCGGGCAAAGCACTCCATGCACGACGCTGCACGGGGACGGCACAGGCCGGGGAAGCCCAGTAAAAAAAAAGAAAACAGCGTTAGATGAGAAACATAGACAAGATGGCTTACCTAAGACCCGCTAACAACATCATACATACTGGGCAAAGCACTCCATGCACGACGCTGCACGGGGACGGCACGGGCCGGGGAAGACCTGTAAAAAAAACTGAAAAAAGCATTAGATGAGAAACATAGTAAGATGGCTTACCTAAGACCCGCAAACAGCATCATACATACCGGGCAAAGCACTCCATGCACGACGCTGCACGGGGACGGCACAGGCCGGGGAAGCCCAGTAAAAAAAAAAGAAAACAGCGTTAAATGACAAACATAGACAAGATGGCTTACCTAAGACCCGCAAACAGCATCATAAATACCGGGCAAAGCACTCTATGCACGACGCTGCACGGGGACGGCACAGGCCGGGGAAGCCCTGTAAAAAAAAAAAGAAAACAGCATTAGATGAGAAACATAGACAAGATGGCTTACCTAAGACCCGCAAACAACATCATACATACCGGGCAAAGCGCTCCATGCACGACGCTGCACGGGGACGGCACGAGCCGGGGAAGCCCTGTAAAAAAAAGAAAACAGCGTTTGATGAGAAACATCGACAAGATGGCTTACCTAAGACCCGCAAACAGCATCATACATACCGGGCAAAGCACTCCATGCACGATGCTGCACGGGGACGGCAAGGCCGGGGAAGCCCTGTAAAAAAAACAGAAAAAAAGCATTAGATGAGAAACATAGACAAGATGGCTTACCTAAGACCCACAAACAGCATCATACATACCAGGCAAAGCACACCATGCATGACGCTGCACGGGGACGGCACGGGCCGGGAAAGCCCTGTAAAAAAATAAGAAAACAGCGTTAGATGAGAAACATAGACAAGATGACTTACCTAAGACCCGCAAACAGCATCATACATACCGGGCAAAGCACTCCATGCACGACGTTGCACGGGGACGGCACGGGCCGGGGAAGACCTGTAAAAAAAACTGAAAAAAGCATTCGATGAGAAACATAGTAAGATGGCTTACCTAAGACCCGCAAACAGCATCATACATACCGGTCAAAGCACTCCATGCACGACGCTGCACGGGGACGGCACGGGCCGGGGAAGACCTGTAAAAAAAACTGAAAAAAGCATTAGATGAGAAACATAGTAAGATGGCTTACCTAAGACCCGCAAACAGCATCATACATACCGGGCAAAGCACTCCATGCACGACGCTGCACGGGGACGGCACAGGCCGGGGAAGCCCAGTAAAAAAAAAGAAAACAGCGTTAAATGACAAACATAGACAAGATGGCTTACCTAAGACCCGCAAACAGCATCATAAATACCGGGCAAAGCACTCTATGCACGACGCTGCACGGGGACGGCACAGGCCGGGGAAGCCCTGTAAAAAAAAAAAAAAAACAGCATTAGATGAGAAACATAGACAAGATGGCTTACCTAAGACCCGCAAACAACATCATACATACCGGGCAAAGCACTCCATGCACGACGCTGCACGGGGACGGCACGAGCCGGGGAAGCCCTGTAAAAAAAAGAAAACAGCGTTTGATGAGAAACATCGACAAGATGGCTTACCTAAGACCCGCAAACAGCATCATACATACCGGGCAAAGCACTCCATGCACGATGCTGCACGGGGACGGCAAGGCCGGGGAAGCCCTGTAAAAAAAACTGAAAAAAAGCATTAGATGAGAAACATAGACAAGATGGCTTACCTAAGACCCACAAACAGCATCATACATACCAGGCAAAGCACACCATGCATGACGCTGCACGGGGACGGCACGGGCCGGGGAAGCCCTGTAAAAAAATAAGAAAACAGCGTTAGATGAGAAACATAGACAAGATGACTTACCTAAAACCCGCAAACAACATCATACATACCGGGCAAAGCACTCCATGCACGATGCTGCACGGGGACGGCACGAGCCGGGGAAGCCCTGTAAAAAAAAAAGAAAACAGCGTTAGATGAGAAACATAGACAAGATGGCTTACCTAAGACCCGCAAACATCATCACACATACCGGGCAAAGCACTCCATGCACAACGCTGCACGGGGACGGCACTAGCCGGGGAAGCCCTATTAAAAAAAAAGAAAACAGCGTTAGATGAGAAACATAGACAAGATGGCTTACCTAAGACCCGCAAACAACATCATACATACCGGGCAAAGCACTCCATGCACGACGCTGCACGGGGACGGCACGAGCCGGGGAAGCCCTGTAAAAATAAGAAAACAGCGTTTGATGAGAAACATCGACAAGATGGCTTACCTAAGACCCGCAAACATCATCACTCATACTGGGCAAAGCACTCCATGCACAACGCTGCACGGGGACGGCACGGGCCGGGGAAGCCCTGTAAAAAAAAAGAAAACAGCGTTAGATGAGAAACATAGTAAGATGGCTTACCTAAGACCTGCAAACAACATCATACATACCGGGCAAAGCACTCCATGCACGACGCTGCACGGGGACGGCACGGGCCGGTGTAGCCCTGTAAAAAAAAAAGAAAACAGCGTTAGATGAGAAACATAGACAAGATGGCTTACCTAAGACCCACAAACAGCATCATACATACCGTGCAAAGCACTCCATGCACGACGCTGTACGGAGACGGCACGGGCCAGGGTAGCCCTGTAAAAAAAAGAAAACAGCGTTAGATGAGAAACATAGACAAGATGGCTTACCTAAGAATCGCAAACAACATCATACATACCGGGCAAAGCACTCCATGCACGACGCTGCACGGGGATGGCCCGGGCCGGGGAAGCCCTGTAAAAAAAAAAGAAAACAGCGTTAAAGGACAAACATACACAAGATGGCTTAACTAAGACCCGCAAACAGCATCATAAATACCGGGCAAAGCACTCTATGCACGACGCTGCACGGGGACGGCACAGGCTGGGGAAGCTCTGTAAAAAAAAACAGAAAAAAAGCGTTAGATGAGAAACATAGACAAGATGACTTACCTAAGACCCGCAAACAGCATCATACATACCAGGCAAAGCACACCATGCACGATGCTGCACGGGGACGGCACGGGCCGGGGAAGCGCTGTAAAAAAAACTGAAAAAAGCATTAGATGAGAAACATAGTAAGAGGGCTTACCTAAGACCCGCAAACAGCATCATACATACCGGTCAAAGCACTCCATGCACGACGCTGCACGGGGACGGCACGGGCCGGGGAAGACCTGTAAAAAAAACTGAAAAAAGCATTAGATGAGAAACATAGTAAGATGGCTTACCTAAGACCCGCAAACAGCATCATACATACCGGGCAAAGCACTCCATGCACGACGCTGCACGGGGACGGCACAGGCCGGGGAAGCCCAGTAAAAAAAAAAGAAAACAGCGTTAAATGACAAACATAGACAAGATGGCTTACCTAAGACCCGCAAACAGCATCATAAATACCGGGCAGGGCACTCTATGCACGACGCTGCACGGGGACGGCAGAGGCCGGGAAAGCCCTGTAAAAAAAAAAAGAAAACAGCATTAGATGAGAAACATAGACAAGATGGCTTACCTAAGACCCGCAAACAACATCATACATACCGGGCAAAGCACTCCATGCACGACGCTGCACGGGCACGGCACGAGCCGGGGAAGCCCTGTAAAAAAAAGAAAACAGCGTTTGATGAGAAACATCGACAAGATGGCTTACCTAAGACCCGCAAACAGCATCATACATACCGGGCAAAGCACTCCATGCACGATGCTGCACGGGGACGGCAAGGCCGGGGAAGCCCTGTAAAAAAAACAGAAAAAAAGCGTTAGATGAGAAACATAGACAAGATGGCTTACCTAAGACCCGCAAACAGCATCATACATACCAGGCAAAGCACACCATGCATGACGCTGCACGGGGACGGCACGGGCCGGGGAAGCCCTGTAAAAAAATAAGAAAACTGCGTTAGATGAGAAACATAGACAAGATGACTTACCTAAAACCCGCAAACAACATCATACATACCGGGCAAAGCACTCCATGCACGATGCTGCACGGGGACGGCACGAGCCGGGGAAGCCCTGTAAAAAAAAAAGGAAACAGCGTTAGATGAGAAACATAGACAAGATGGCTTACCTAAGACCCGCAAACATCATCACACATACCGGGCAAAGCACTCCATGCACAACGCTGCACATGGACGGCACGGGCCGGGGAAGCCCTGTAAAAAAAAAGAAAACAGCGTTAGATGAGAAACATAGTAAGATGGCTTACCTAAGACCTGCAAACAACATCATACATACCGGACAAAGCACTCCATGCACGACGCTGTACGGGGACGGCACGGGCCGGGGAAGACCTGTAAAAAAACTGAAAAAAGCTTTAGATGAGAAACATAGTAACATGGCTTACCTAAGACCCGCAAACAACATCATACATACCGGGCAAAGCACTCCATGCACGACGCTTCACGGGGACGGCACGGGCCAGGGAAGACCTGTAAAAAAAACAGAAAAAAAGCATTAGATGAGAAACATAGACAAGATAGCTTACCTAAGACCCGCAAACAGCATCATACATATCGGGCAAAGCACTCCATGCACGACGCTGCACGGGGACGGCACGGGCCGGTGTAGCCCTTTAAAAAAAAAAGAAAACAGCGTTAGATGAGAAACATAGACAAGATGGCTTACCTAAGACCCGCAAACAGCATCATACATACCGGGCAAAGCACTCCATGCACGACGCTGTACGGGGACGGCACGGGCCGGGGAAGCCCTGTAAAAAAAAAAGAAAACAGCGTTAGATGAGAAACATAGACAAGATGGCTTACCTAAGACCCGCAAACAACATCATACATACCGGGCAAAGCACTCCATGCACGACGCTGCACGGGGACGGCCCGGGCCGAAAAGCCCTGTAAAAAAAAAGAAAACAGCGTTAGATGACAAACATAGACAAGATGGCTTACCTAAGACCCGCAAACAGCATCATACATACCGGGCACAGCACTCCATGCACTACGCAGCACGGGGATGGCACGGGCCAGGGAAGCCCTGTAAAAAAAAAGAAAACATTGGTAGATGAGAAACATAGTAAGATGGCTTACCTAAGACCTGCAAACAACATCATACATACCGGGCAAAGCACTCCATGCACGACGCTGCACGGGGACGGCACGGGCCTTGGAAGACCTGTAAAAAAAACTGAAAAAAGCTTTAGATGAGAAACATAGTAAGATGGCTTACCGAAGACCCGCAAACAACATCATACATACCGGGCAAAGCACTCCATGCACGACGCTGCACGGGGACGGCACGGGCCGGGGAAGACCTGTAAAAAAAACAGAAAAAAAGCATTAGATGAGAAACATAGACAAGATGGCTTACCTAAGACCCGCAAACAGCATCATACATACCAGGCAAAGCACACCATGCATGACGCTGCACGGGGACGGCACGGGCCGGGGAAGCCCTGTAAAAAAAAAGAAAACAGCGTTAGATGAGAAACATAGACAAGATGACTTACCTAAAACCCGCAAACAACATCATACATACCGGGCAAAGCACTCCATGCACGATGCTGCACGGGGACGGCACGAGCCGGGGAAGCCCTGTAAAAAAAAAAGAAAACAGCGTTAGATGAGAAACATAGACAAGATGGCTTACCTAAGACCCGCAAACATCATCACACATACCGGGCAAAGCACTCCATGCACAACGCTGCACGGGGACGGCACTAGCCGGGGAAGCCCTATTAAAAAAAAAGAAAACAGCGTTAGATGAGAAACATAGACAAGATGGCTTACCTAAGACCCGCAAACAACATCATACATACCGGGCAAAGCACTCCATGCACGACGCTGCACGGGGACGGCACGAGCCGGGGAAGCCCTGTAAAAAAAAGAAAACAGCGTTTGATGAGAAACATCGACAAGATGGCTTACCTAAGACCCGCAAACATCATCACACATACCGGGCAAAGCACTCCATGCACAACGCTGCACAGGGACGGCACGGGCCGGCGAAGCCCTGTAGAAAAAACAGAAATAAGCGTCAGATGAGAAACATAGACAAGATAGCTTACCTAAGACCCTCAAACAGCATCATACATACCGGGCAAAGCACTCCATGCACGACGCTGCACGGGGACGGCACGGGCCGGGGAAGACCTGTAAAAAAAACAGAAAAAAAGCTTTAGATGAGAAACATAGACAAGATAGCTTACCTAAGACCCGCAAACAGCATCATACATACCGGGCAAAGCACTCCATGCACGACGCTGCACGGGGACAGCACGGGCCGGTGTAGCCCTGTCAAAAAAAAAGAAAACAGCGTTAGATGAGAAACATAGACAAGATTGCTTACCTAAGACCCGCAAACAGCATCACACAAACCGGGCAAAGCACTCCATGCACGTCGCTGTACGGGGACGGCAAGGGCCGGGGAAGCCCTGTAAAAAAAAAGAAAACAGCGTTAGATGAGAAACATAGACAAGATGGCTTACCTAAGACCCGCTAACAACATCATACATACTGGGCAAAGCACTCCATGCACGACGCTGCACGGGGACGGCACGGGCCGGGGAAGACCTGTAAAAAAAACTGAAAAAAGCATTAGATGAGAAACATAGTAAGATGGCTTACCTAAGACCCGCAAACAGCATCATACATACCGGGCAAAGCACTCCATGCACGACGCTGCACGGGGACGGCACAGGCCGGGGAAGCCCAGTAAAAAAAAAAGAAAACAGCGTTAAATGACAAACATAGACAAGATGGCTTACCTAAGACCCGCAAACAGCATCATAAATACCGGGCAAAGCACTCTATGCACGACGCTGCACGGGGACGGCACAGGCCGGGGAAGCCCTGTAAAAAAAAAAAGAAAACAGCATTAGATGAGAAACATAGACAAGATGGCTTACCTAAGACCCGCAAACAACATCATACATACCGGGCAAAGCGCTCCATGCACGACGCTGCACGGGGACGGCACGAGCCGGGGAAGCCCTGTAAAAAAAAGAAAACAGCGTTTGATGAGAAACATCGACAAGATGGCTTACCTAAGACCCGCAAACAGCATCATACATACCGGGCAAAGCACTCCATGCACGATGCTGCACGGGGACGGCAAGGCCGGGGAAGCCCTGTAAAAAAAACAGAAAAAAAGCATTAGATGAGAAACATAGACAAGATGGCTTACCTAAGACCCACAAACAGCATCATACATACCAGGCAAAGCACACCATGCATGACGCTGCACGGGGACGGCACGGGCCGGGGAAGCCCTGTAAAAAAATAAGAAAACAGCGTTAGATGAGAAACATAGACAAGATGACTTACCTAAGACCCGCAAACAGCATCATACATACCGGGCAAAGCACTCCATGCACGACGTTGCACGGGGACGGCACGGGCCGGGGAAGACCTGTAAAAAAAACTGAAAAAAGCATTCGATGAGAAACATAGTAAGATGGCTTACCTAAGACCCGCAAACAGCATCATACATACCGGTCAAAGCACTCCATGCACGACGCTGCACGGGGACGGCACGGGCCGGGGAAGACCTGTAAAAAAAACTGAAAAAAGCATTAGATGAGAAACATAGTAAGATGGCTTACCTAAGACCCGCAAACAGCATCATACATACCGGGCAAAGCACTCCATGCACGACGCTGCACGGGGACGGCACAGGCCGGGGAAGCCCAGTAAAAAAAAAGAAAACAGCGTTAAATGACAAACATAGACAAGATGGCTTACCTAAGACCCGCAAACAGCATCATAAATACCGGGCAAAGCACTCTATGCACGACGCTGCACGGGGACGGCACAGGCCGGGGAAGCCCTGTAAAAAAAAAAAGAAAACAGCATTAGATGAGAAACATAGACAAGATGGCTTACCTAAGACCCGCAAACAACATCATACATACCGGGCAAAGCACTCCATGCACGACGCTGCACGGGGACGGCACGAGCCGGGGAAGCCCTGTAAAAAAAAGAAAACAGCGTTTGATGAGAAACATCGACAAGATGGCTTACCTAAGACCCGCAAACAGCATCATACATACCGGGCAAAGCACTCCATGCACGATGCTGCACGGGGACGGCAAGGCCGGGGAAGCCCTGTAAAAAAAACTGAAAAAAAGCATTAGATGAGAAACATAGACAAGATGGCTTACCTAAGACCCACAAACAGCATCATACATACCAGGCAAAGCACACCATGCATGACGCTGCACGGGGACGGCACGGGCCGGGGAAGCCCTGTAAAAAAATAAGAAAACAGCGTTAGATGAGAAACATAGACAAGATGACTTACCTAAAACCCGCAAACAACATCATACATACCGGGCAAAGCACTCCATGCACGATGCTGCACGGGGACGGCACGAGCCGGGGAAGCCCTGTAAAAAAAAAAGAAAACAGCGTTAGATGAGAAACATAGACAAGATGGCTTACCTAAGACCCGCAAACATCATCACACATACCGGGCAAAGCACTCCATGCACAACGCTGCACGGGGACGGCACTAGCCGGGGAAGCCCTATTAAAAAAAAAGAAAACAGCGTTAGATGAGAAACATAGACAAGATGGCTTACCTAAGACCCGCAAACAACATCATACATACCGGGCAAAGCACTCCATGCACGACGCTGCACGGGGACGGCACGAGCCGGGGAAGCCCTGTAAAAATAAGAAAACAGCGTTTGATGAGAAACATCGACAAGATGGCTTACCTAAGACCCGCAAACATCATCACTCATACTGGGCAAAGCACTCCATGCACAACGCTGCACGGGGACGGCACGGGCCGGGGAAGCCCTGTAAAAAAAAGAAAACAGCGTTAGATGAGAAACATAGTAAGATGGCTTACCTAAGACCTGCAAACAACATCATACATACCGGGCAAAGCACTCCATGCACGACGCTGCACGGGGACGGCACGGGCCGGTGTAGCCCTGTAAAAAAAAAAGAAAACAGCGTTAGATGAGAAACATAGACAAGATGGCTTACCTAAGACCCACAAACAGCATCATACATACCGTGCAAAGCACTCCATGCACGACGCTGTACGGAGACGGCACGGGCCAGGGTAGCCCTGTAAAAAAAAGAAAACAGCGTTAGATGAGAAACATAGACAAGATGGCTTACCTAAGAATCGCAAACAACATCATACATACCGGGCAAAGCACTCCATGCACGACGCTGCACGGGGATGGCCCGGGCCGGGGAAGCCCTGTAAAAAAAAAAGAAAACAGCGTTAAAGGACAAACATACACAAGATGGCTTAACTAAGACCCGCAAACAGCATCATAAATACCGGGCAAAGCACTCTATGCACGACGCTGCACGGGGACGGCACAGGCTGGGGAAGCTCTGTAAAAAAAAACAGAAAAAAAGCGTTAGATGAGAAACATAGACAAGATGACTTACCTAAGACCCGCAAACAGCATCATACATACCAGGCAAAGCACACCATGCACGATGCTGCACGGGGACGGCACGGGCCGGGGAAGCGCTGTAAAAAAAACTGAAAAAAGCATTAGATGAGAAACATAGTAAGAGGGCTTACCTAAGACCCGCAAACAGCATCATACATACCGGTCAAAGCACTCCATGCACGACGCTGCACGGGGACGGCACGGGCCGGGGAAGACCTGTAAAAAAAACTGAAAAAAGCATTAGATGAGAAACATAGTAAGATGGCTTACCTAAGACCCGCAAACAGCATCATACATACCGGGCAAAGCACTCCATGCACGACGCTGCACGGGGACGGCACAGGCCGGGGAAGCCCAGTAAAAAAAAAAGAAAACAGCGTTAAATGACAAACATAGACAAGATGGCTTACCTAAGACCCGCAAACAGCATCATAAATACCGGGCAGGGCACTCTATGCACGACGCTGCACGGGGACGGCAGAGGCCGGGAAAGCCCTGTAAAAAAAAAAAGAAAACAGCATTAGATGAGAAACATAGACAAGATGGCTTACCTAAGACCCGCAAACAACATCATACATACCGGGCAAAGCACTCCATGCACGACGCTGCACGGGCACGGCACGAGCCGGGGAAGCCCTGTAAAAAAAAGAAAACAGCGTTTGATGAGAAACATCGACAAGATGGCTTACCTAAGACCCGCAAACAGCATCATACATACCGGGCAAAGCACTCCATGCACGATGCTGCACGGGGACGGCAAGGCCGGGGAAGCCCTGTAAAAAAAACAGAAAAAAAGCGTTAGATGAGAAACATAGACAAGATGGCTTACCTAAGACCCGCAAACAGCATCATACATACCAGGCAAAGCACACCATGCATGACGCTGCACGGGGACGGCACGGGCCGGGGAAGCCCTGTAAAAAAATAAGAAAACTGCGTTAGATGAGAAACATAGACAAGATGACTTACCTAAAACCCGCAAACAACATCATACATACCGGGCAAAGCACTCCATGCACGATGCTGCACGGGGACGGCACGAGCCGGGGAAGCCCTGTAAAAAAAAAAGGAAACAGCGTTAGATGAGAAACATAGACAAGATGGCTTACCTAAGACCCGCAAACATCATCACACATACCGGCAAAGCACTCCATGCACAACGCTGCACATGGACGGCACGGGCCGGGGAAGCCCTGTAAAAAAAAAGAAAACAGCGTTAGATGAGAAACATAGTAAGATGGCTTACCTAAGACCTGCAAACAACATCATACATACCGGACAAAGCACTCCATGCACGACGCTGTACGGGGACGGCACGGGCCGGGGAAGACCTGTAAAAAAACTGAAAAAAGCTTTAGATGAGAAACATAGTAACATGGCTTACCTAAGACCCGCAAACAACATCATACATACCGGGCAAAGCACTCCATGCACGACGCTTCACGGGGACGGCACGGGCCAGGGAAGACCTGTAAAAAAAACAGAAAAAAAGCATTAGATGAGAAACATAGACAAGATAGCTTACCTAAGACCCGCAAACAGCATCATACATATCGGGCAAAGCACTCCATGCACGACGCTGCACGGGGACGGCACGGGCCGGTGTAGCCCTTTAAAAAAAAAAGAAAACAGCGTTAGATGAGAAACATAGACAAGATGGCTTACCTAAGACCCGCAAACAGCATCATACATACCGGGCAAAGCACTCCATGCACGACGCTGTACGGGGACGGCACGGGCCGGGGAAGCCCTGTAAAAAAAAAAGAAAACAGCGTTAGATGAGAAACATAGACAAGATGGCTTACCTAAGACCCGCAAACAACATCATACATACCGGGCAAAGCACTCCATGCACGACGCTGCACGGGGACGGCCCGGGCCGGGGAAGCCCTGTAAAAAAAAAGAAAACAGCGTTAGATGACAAACATAGACAAGATGGCTTACCTAAGACCCGCAAACAGCATCATACATACCGGGCACAGCACTCCATGCACTACGCAGCACGGGGATGGCACGGGCCAGGGAAGCCCTGTAAAAAAAAAGAAAACATTGGTAGATGAGAAACATAGTAAGATGGCTTACCTAAGACCTGCAAACAACATCATACATACCGGGCAAAGCACTCCATGCACGACGCTGCACGGGGACGGCACGGGCCTTGGAAGACCTGTAAAAAAAACTGAAAAAAGCTTTAGATGAGAAACATAGTAAGATGGCTTACCGAAGACCCGCAAACAACATCATACATACCGGGCAAAGCACTCCATGCACGACGCTGCACGGGGACGGCACGGGCTGGGGAAGACCTGTAAAAAAAACAGAAAAAAAGCATTAGATGAGAAACATAGACAAGATGGCTTACCTAAGACCCGCAAACAGCATCATACATACCAGGCAAAGCACACCATGCATGACGCTGCACGGGGACGGCACGGGCCGGGGAAGCCCTGTAAAAAAAAAGAAAACAGCGTTAGATGAGAAACATAGACAAGATGACTTACCTAAAACCCGCAAACAACATCATACATACCGGGCAAAGCACTCCATGCACGATGCTGCACGGGGACGGCACGAGCCGGGGAAGCCCTGTAAAAAAAAAAGAAAACAGCGTTAGATGAGAAACATAGACAAGATGGCTTACCTAAGACCCGCAAACATCATCACACATACCGGGCAAAGCACTCCATGCACAACGCTGCACGGGGACGGCACTAGCCGGGGAAGCCCTATTAAAAAAAAAGAAAACAGCGTTAGATGAGAAACATAGACAAGATGGCTTACCTAAGACCCGCAAACAACATCATACATACCGGGCAAAGCACTCCATGCACGACGCTGCACGGGGACGGCACGAGCCGGGGAAGCCCTGTAAAAAAAAGAAAACAGCGTTTGATGAGAAACATCGACAAGATGGCTTACCTAAGACCCGCAAACATCATCACACATACCGGGCAAAGCACTCCATGCACAACGCTGCACAGGGACGGCACGGGCCGGCGAAGACCTGTAAAAAAAAAGAAAACAGCGTTAGATGAGAAACATAGTAAGATGGCTTACCTAAGACCTGCAAACAACATCATACATACCGGGCAAAGCACTCCATGCACGACGCTGCACGGGGACGGCACGGGCCGGGGAAGACCTGTAAAAAAACTGAAAAAAGCTTTAGATGAGAAATATAGTAACATGGCTTACCTAAGACCCGCAAACAACATCATACATACCGGGCAAAGCACTCCATGCACGACGCTGCACGGGGACGGCACGGGCCGGGGAAGACCTGTAAAAAAAACAGAAAAAAAGCATTAGATGAGAAACATAGACAAGATAGCTTACCTAAGACCCGCAAACAGCATCATACATACCGGGCAAAGCACTCCATGCACGACGCTGTACGGGGACGGCACGGGCCGGTGTAGCCCTGTGAAAAAAAAAAGAAAACAGCGTTAGATGAGAAACATAGACAAGATGGCTTACCTAAGACCCGCAAACAGCATCATACATACCGGGCAAAGCACTCCATGCACGACGCTGTACGGGGACGGCACGGGCCGGGGAAGCCCTGTAAAAAGAAAAAAAAACAGCGTTAGATGAGAAACATAGACAAGATGGCTTACCTAAGACCCGCAAACAACATCATACATACCGGGCAAAGCACTCCATGCACGACGCTGCACGGGGACGGCACGAGCCGGGGAAGCCCTGTAAAAAAAAAGAAAACAGCGTTAGATGACAAACATAGACAAGATGGCTTACCTAAGACCCGCAAACAGCATCATACATACCGGGCACAGCACTCCATGCACAACGCAGCACGGGGATGGCACGGGCCGGGGAAGCCCTGTAAAAAAAAAGAAAACATTGGTAGATGAGAAACACAGTAAGATGGCTTACCTAAGACCTGCAAACAGCATCATACATACCGGGCAAAGCACTCCATGCACGACGCTGTACGGGGACGGCACGGGCCGGGGAAGCCCTGTAAAAAAAAACAGAAAACAGCGTTAGATGACAAACATAGACAAGATGGCTTACCTAAGACCCGCAAACAGCATCATACATACCGGGCACAGCACTCCATGCACAACGCAGCACGGGGATGGCACAGGCCGGGGAAGCCCTGTAAAAAAAAAGAAAACAGCGTTAGATGAGAAACATAGACATGATGGCTTACCTAAGACCCGCAAACAACATCATACATACCGGGCAAAGAACTCCATGCACGACGCTGCATGGGGACGGCACAGGCCGGGGAAGCCCTGTAAAAAAAAAAGAAAACAGCGTTAGATGAGAAACATAGACAAGATGGCTTACCTAAGACCCGCAAACAACATCATACATACCGGGCAAAGCACTCCATGCATGACGCTGCACGGGGACGGCACGAGCCGGGGAAGCCCTGTAAAAAAAAAAAGAAAACAGCGTTTGATGAGAAACATGGACAAGATGGCTTACCTAAGACCCGCAAACAGCATCATACATACCAGGCAAAGCACACCATGAGCGACGCTGTACGGGGACAGCACGGGCCGGGGAAGCCCTGTAAAAAAAACAGAAAAAAAGCGTTAGATAAGAAACATAGGCAAGATGGCTTACCTAAGACCCGCAAACAGCATCATACATACCGGGCAAAGCACTCCATGCACGACGCTGCACGGGGACGGCACAGGCCGAGGAAGACCTGTAAAAAAAACAGAAAAAAAGCGTCAGATGACAAACATAGACAAGATAGCTTACCTAAGACCCGCAAACAGCATCATACATACCGGGCAAAGCACTCCATGCACGACGCTGCACGGGGACGGCACAGGCCGGTGTAGCCCTGCAAAAAAAAAGAAAACAGTGTTAGATGCGATACATAGACAAGATGGCTTACCTAAGACCCGCAAACAGCATCATACATACCGTGCAAAGCACTCCATGCACGACGCTGTACAGAGACGGCACGGGCCAGGAAAGCCCTGTAAAAAAAAAAGAAAACAGCGTTAGATGAGAAACATAGACAAGATGGCTTACCTAAGACTCGCAAACAACATCATACATACCGGGCAAAGCACTCCATGCACGACGCTGCACGGGGATGGCCCGGGCCGGGGAAGCCCGGTAAAAAAAGAAGAAAACAGCGTTAAATGACAAACATAGACAAGATGGCTTACCTAGACCCGCAAACAGCATCATAAATACCGGGCAAAGCACTCTATGCACGACGCTGCACGGGGTCGGCTCAGGCTGGGGAAGCCCTGTAAAAAAAAACAGAAAAAAAGCGTTAGATGAGAAACATAGACAAGATGGCTTACCTAAGACCCGCAAACAGCATCATACATACCGGGCAAAGCACTCCATGCACGACGTTGCACGGGGACGGCACGGGCCGGGGAAGACCTGTAAAAAAAACTGAAAAAAGCATTAGATGAGAAACTTAGTAAGATGGCTTACCTAAGGCCCGCAAACAGCATCATACATACCGGGCAAAGCACTCCATGCACGACGCTGCACGGGGACGGCACGGGCCGGGGAAGACCTGTAAAAAAAACTGAAAAAAGCATTAGATGAGAAACATAGTAAGATGGCTTAGCTAAGACCCGCAGACAGCATCATACATACCGGGCAAAGCACTCCACGCACGACGCTGCACGGGGACGGCACAGGCAGGGGAAGCCCAGTAAAAAAAAAGAAAACAGCGTTAAATGACAAACATAGACAAGATGGCTTACCTAAGACCCGCAAACAGCATCATAAATACCAGGTAAAGCACTCTATGCACGATGCTGCACAGGGACGGCACAGGCCGGGGAAGCCCTGTAAAAAAAAAAGAAAACAGCGTTAGATGAGAAACATAGACAAGATGGCTTACCTAAGACCCGCAAACAACATCATACATACCGGGCAAAGCACTCCATGCACGACGCTGCACGGGGACGGCACGAGCCGGGGAAGCCCTGTAAAAAAAAAAAGAAAACAGCGTTAGATGAGAAAGATAGACAAGATGGCTTACCTAAGACCTGCAAACAGCATCATACATACCGGGCAAAGCACTCCATGCACGACGCTGCACGGGGACGGCACGAGCCGGGGAAGCCCTGTAAAAAAAAGAAAACAGCGTTTGATGAGAAACATAGACAAGATGGCTTACCTAAGACCCGCAAACAGCATCATACATACCGGGCAAAGCACTCCATGCTTGATGCTGCACAGGGACGGCAAGGCCGGGGAAGCCCTGTAAAAAAAAACAGAAAAAAAGCGTTAGATGAGAAACATAGACAAGATGACTTACCTAAGACCCGCAAACAGCATCATACATACCAGGCAAAGCACACCATGCACGACGCTGCACGGGGACGGCACGGGCCAGGGAAGCCCTGTAAAAAAAACAGAAAAAAAGCGTTAGATGAGAAACATAGACAAGATGGCATACCTAAGACCTGCAAACAGCATCATACATACCGGGCAAAGCACTCCATGCACGACGTTGCACGGGACGGCACGGGCCGGGGAAGACCTGTAAAAAAAACTGAAAAAAGCATTAGATGAGAAACATAGTAAGATGGCTTACCTAAGACCCGCAAACAGCATCATACATACCGGGCAAAGCACTCCATGCACGACGCTGCACGGGGACGGCACGGGCCGGGGAAGACCTTTAAAAAAAACTGAAAAAAGCATTAGATGAGAAACATAGTAAGATGGCTTACCTAAGACCCGCAAACAGCATCACACATACCGGGCAAAGCACTCCATGCACGACGCTGCACGGGGACGGCACAGGCCGGGGAAGCCCAGTAAAAAAAACTGAAAAAAAGCGTTAGATGAGAAACATAGACAAGATGGCTTACCTAAGACCTGCAAAAAGCATCATACATACCAGGCAAAGCACACCATGCACGACGCTGCACAGGGATGGCACGGGCCCGGGAAGCCCTGTAAAAAAAAGAAAACATCTTTAGATGAGAAACATAGACAATATGGCTTACCTAAGACCCGCAAACAACATCATACATACCGGGCAAAGCACTCCATGCACGATGCTGCACGGGGACGGCCCGAGCCAGGGAAGCCCTGTAACAAAAAAAAGAAAACGGAGTTAGATGAGAAACATAGACAAGATGGCTTACCTAAGACCCGCAAACAGCATCACACAAACCAGGCAAAGCACTCCATGCACAACTCTGCACGGGGACGGCACGGGCCGGGGAAGCCCTGTAAAAAAATAAGAAAACAGCGTTAGATGAGAAACATAGACAAGATGGCTTACCTAAGACCAGCAAACAACATCATACATACCGGGCAAAGCACTCCATGCACGACGCTGCATGGGGACGGCACGGGCCGGGGAAGACCTGTAAAAAAACAGAAAAAAAGCATTAGATGAGAAACATAGACAAGATAGCTTACCTAAGACCCGCAAACAGCATCATACATACCAGGCAAAGCACACCATGCACGACGCTGCACAGGGACGGCACCGGCCGGGGAAGCCCTGTAAAAAAAACAGAAAAAAAGCGTTAGATGAGAAACATAGACAAGATGGCATACCTAAGACCCGCAAACAGCATCATACATACCGGGCAAAGCACTCCATGCACAACGTTACACGGGGACGGCACGGGCCGGGGAAGACCTGTAAAAAAAACTGAAAAAAGCATTAGATGAGAAACATAGACAAGATGGCTTACCTAAGTCCTGCAAACAGCATCATACATACCAGGCAAAGCACACCATGCACGACGCTGCACAGGGACGGCACGGGCCGGGGAAGCCCTGTAAAAAAAAGAAAACAGTGTTAGATGAGAAACATAGAAAATATGGCTTACCTAAGACCCGCAAACAACATCATACATACCGGGCAAAGCACTCCATGCACGATGCTGCACGGGGACGGCCCGAGCCAGGGAAGCCCTGTAACAAAAAAATGAAAACAGCGTTAGATGAGAAACATAGACAAGATGGCTTACCTAAGACCCGCAAACAGCATCACACAAACCAGGCAAAGCACTCCATGCACAACTCTGCACGGGGACGGCACGGGCCGGGGAAGCCCTGTAAAAAAATAAGAAAACAGCGTTAGATGAGAAACATAGACAAGATGGCTTACCTAAGACCCGCAAACAACATCATACATACCGGGCAAAGCACTCCATGCACGACGCTGCACGGGGACGGCACGGGCCGGTGTAGCCCTGTAAAAAAAAAAGAAAACAGCGTTAGATGAGAAACATAGACAAGATGGCTTACCTAAGACCCGCAAACAGCATCATACATACCGGGCAAAGCACTCCATGCACGACGCTGTACGGAGACGGCACGGGCCGGGGAAGCCCTGTAAAAAAAAAGAAAACAGCGTTAGATGAGAAACATAGACAAGATGGCTTACCTAAGACCCGCAAACAACATCAGACATACCGGGCAAAGCACTCCATGCACGATGCTGCACGGGGACGTCACGAGCCGGGGAAGCCTTGTAAAACAAAAAGAAAACAGCGTTAGATGAGAAACATAGACAAGATGGCTTACCTAAGACCCGCAAACAGCATCATACATACCGGGCAAAGCACTCCATGCACGATGCTGCACAGGGACGGCAAGGCCGGGGAAGCCCTGTAAAAAAAAACAGAAAAAAAGCGTTAGATGAGAAACATAGACAAGATGGCTTACCTAAGACCCGCAAACAGCATCATACATACCAGGCAAAGCACACCATGCACGACGCTGCACAGGGACGGCACCGGCCAGGGAAGCCCTGTAAAAAAAACAGAAAAAAAGCGTTAGATGAGAAACATAGACAAGATGGCATACCTAAGACCCGCAAACAGCATCATACATACCGGGCAAAGCACTCCATGCACGACGTTGCACGGGGACGGCACGGGCCTGTGAAGACCTGTAAAAAAAACTGAAAAAAGCATTAGATGAGAAACATAGACAAGATGGCTTACCTAAGACCCGCAAACAACATCATACATACCGGGCAAAGCACTCCATGCACGACGCTGTACGGGGACGGCACGGGCCGGGGAAGCCCTTTAAAAAAAAAAAAAAAACAGCGTTAGATGAGAAAAATAGACAAGATGGCTTACCTAAAACCTGCAAACAGCATCATACATACCGGGCAAAACACTCCATGCACGACGCTGCACGGGGACGGCACAGGCCGGGGAAGCCCTGTAAAAAAAAAAGAAAACAGCGTTAGATGAGAAACATAGACAAGATGGCTTACCTAAGACCCGCAAACAACATCATACATACCGGGCAAAGAACTCCATGCACGACGCTGCATAGGGACGGCACGGGCCGGGGAAGCCCTGTAAAAAAAACAAGAAAACAGCGTTAGATGAGAAACATAGACAAGATGGCTTACCTAAGATCCGCAAACAACATCATACATACCGGGCAAAGCCCTCCATGCACGATGCTGCACGGGGATGGCACGAGCCGGGGAAGCCCTGTTAAAAAAAAAGAAAACAGCGTTAGATGAGAAACATAGACAAGATGGCTTACCTAAGACCCGCTAACAGCATCACACATACCGGGCAAAGCACTCCATGCACAACGCTGCACGGGGACGGCACGGGCCGGGGAAGCCCTGTAAAAAAAAGAAAACAGCGTTAGATGAGAAACATAGACAAGATGGCTTACCTAAGACCCGCAAACAACATCATACATACCGGGCAAAGCACTCCATGCATGACGCTGCACGGGGACGGCATGAGCCGGGGAAGCCCTGTAAAAAAAAAGAAACCAGCGTTAGATGACAAACATAGACAAGATGGCTTACCTAAGACCCGCAAACAGCATCATACGTACCGGGCAAAGCACTCCATGCACGACACTGCACGGGGACGGCACAGGCCAGGGAAGCCCAGTAAAAAAAAAAGAAAGCAGTGTTAGATGAAAAACATAGACAAGATGGCTTACCTAAGACCCGCAAACAACATCATACATACCGGGCAAAGCACTCCATGCACGACGCTGCACGGGGATGGCACGAGCCGGGAAAGCCCTGTAAAAAAAAAAGAAAACAGCGTTAGATGAGAAACATAGACAAGATGGCTATCCTAAGACCCGCAAACAGCATCATACATACCGGGCAAAGCACTCCATGCACGACGCTGCACGGGGACGGCACGGGCCGGGGAAGCCCTGTAAAAAAAACTGAAAAAAAGCGTTAAATGAGAAACATAGACAAGATGGCTTACCTAAGACCCGCAAACAACATCATACATACCGGGCAAAGCACTCCATGCACAACGCTGCACGGGGACGGCACGGGCCGGGGAAGACCTGTAAAAAAACCAGAAAAAGGCGTCAGATGAGAAACATAGACAAGATAGCTTACCTAAGACCCTCAAACAGCATCATACATACCGGGCAAAGCACTCCATGCACGACGCTGCACGGGGACGGCACGGGCCGGGGAAGACCTGTAAAAAAAACAGAAAAAAAGCGTTAGATTAGAAACATAGACAAGATGGCTTACCTAAGACTCGCAAACAGCATCATACATACCAGGCAAAGCACTCCATGCACGACGCTGTACGGGGACGGCACGGGCCGGGGAAGCCCTGTAAAAAAAAAAAAAAAAAACAGCGTTAGATGAGAAAAATAGACAAGATGGCTTACCTAAAACCTGCAAACAGCATCATACATACTGGGCAAAACACTCCATGCACGACGCTGCACCGGGACAGCACAGGCCGGGGAAGCCCTGTAAAAAAAAAAGAAAACAGCGTTAGATGAAAAACATAGACAAGATGGCTTACCTAAGACCCGCAACTAACATCATACATACCGGGCAAAGAACTCCATGCACGACGCTGCATGGGGACGGCACGGGCCGGGGAAGCCGTGTAAAAAAAACAAGAAAACAGCGTTAGATGAGAAACATAGACAAGATGGCTTACCTAAGATCCGCAAACAACATCATACATACCGGGCAAAGCACTCCATGCATGACGCTGCACGGGGACGGCATGAGCCGGGGAAGCCCTGTAAAAAAAAAGAAACCAGCGTTAGATGACAAACATAGACAAGATGGCTTACCTAAGACCCGCAAACAGCATCATACGTACCGGGCAAAGCACTCCATGCACGACACTGCACGGGGACGGCACAGGCCATGGAAGCCCAGTAAAAAAAAAAGAAAACAGTGTTAGATGAAAAACATAGACAAGATGGCTTACCTAAGACCCGCAAACAACATCATACATACCGGGCAAAGCACTCCATGCACGACGCTGCACGGGGATGGCACGAGCCGGGAAAGCCCTGTAAAAAAAAAAGAAAACAGCGTTAGATGAGAAACATAGACAAGATGGCTATCCTAAGACCCACAAACAGCATCATACATACCGGGCAAAGCACTCCATGCACGACGCTGCACGGGGACGGCACGGGCCGGGGAAGCCCTGTAAAAAAAACTGAAAAAAAGCGTTAAATGAGAAACATAGACAAGATGGCTTACCTAAGACCCGCAAACAACATCATACATACCGGGCAAAGCACTCCATGCACAACGCTGCACGGGGATGGCACGGGCCGGGGAAGACCTGTAAAAAAAACAGAAAAAAGCGTCAGATGAGAAACATAGACAAGATAGCTTACCTAAGACCCTCAAACAGCATCATACATACCGGGCAAAGCACTCCATGCACGACGCTGCACGGGGACGGCACGGGCCGGGGAAGACCTTTAAAAAAAACAGAAAAAAAGCGTTAGATTAGAAACATAGACAAGATGGCTTACCTAAGACTCGCAAACAGCATCATACATACCAGGCAAAGCACTCCATGCACGACGCTGTACGGGGACGGCACGGGCCGGGGAAGCCCTGTAAAAAAAAAAAAAAAAACCAGCGTTAGATGAGAAAAATAGACAAGATGGCTTACCTAAAACCTGCAAACAGCATCATACATACTGGGCAAAACACTCCATGCACGACGCTGCACGGGGACAGCACAGGCTGGGGAAGCCCTGTAAAAAAAAAAGAAAACAGCGTTAGATGAAAAACATAGACAAGATGGCTTACCTAAGACCCGCAACTAACATCATACATACCGGGCAAAGAACTCCATGCACGACGCTGCATGGGGACGGCACGGGCCGGGGAAGCCGTGTAAAAAAAACAAGAAAACAGCGTTAGATGAGAAACATAGACAAGATGGCTTACCTAAGATCCGCAAACAACATCATACATACCGGGCAAAGCACTCCATGCACGATGCTGCACGGGGACGGCACGAGCCGGGGAAGCCCTGTTAAAAAAAAAGAAAACAGCGTTAGATGAGAAACATAGACAAGATGGCTTACCTAAGACCCGCAAACAACATCATACATACCGGGCAAAGCACTCCATGCACGACGCTGCACGGGGACGGCACGAGCCGGGGAAGCCCTGTAAAAAAAAGAAAACAGCGATTGATGAGAAACATAGACAAGATGGCTTACCTAAGACCCGCAAACAGCATCATACATACCGGGCAAAGCACTCCATGCACGATGCTGCACGGGGACGGCAAGGCCGGGGAAGCCCTGTAAAAAAAACCGAAAAATAGCGTTAGATGAGAAACATAGACAAGATGGCTTACCTAAGACCCGCAAACAACATCATACATACCGGGCAAAGCACTCCATGCATGACGCTGCACGGGGACGGCACAGGCCGGGGAAGCCCAGTAAAAAAAAAGAAAACAGTGTTAAATGAAAAACATAGACAAGATGGCTTACCTAAGACCCGCAAACAACATCATACATACCGGGCAAAGCACTCCATGCACGACGCTGCACGGGGATGGCACGAGCCGGGAAAGCCCTGTAAAAAAAAAAGAAAACAGCGTTAGATGAGAAACATAGACAAGATGGCTATCCTAAGACCCGCAAACAGCCTCATACATACCGGGCAAAGCACTCCATGCACGACGCTGCACGGGGACGGCACGGGCCGGGGAAGCCCTGTAAAAAAACTGAAAAAAAGCATTAAATGAGAAACATAGACAAGATGGCTTACCTAAGACCCGCAAACAACATCATACATACCGGGCAAAGCACTCCATGCACGACGCTGCACGGGGACGGCACGGGACGGGGAAGACCTGTAAAAAAACCAGAAAAAAGCGTCAGATGAGAAACATAGACAAGATAGCTTACCTAAGACCCTCAAACAGCATCATACATACCGGGCAAAGCACTCCATGCACGACGCTGCACGGGGATGGCACGGGCCGGGGAAGCCCTGTAAAAAAAGAAGAAAACAGCGTTAGATGAGAAACATAGACAAGATGGCTTACCTAAGACCCGCAAACAACATCATACATACTGGGCAAAGCACTCCATGCACGACGCTGTACGGGGACGGCACGGGCCGGGGAAGCCCTGTAAAAAAAAAAAAAAAAACCAGCGTTAGTTGAGAAAAATAGACAAGATGGCTTACCTAAAACCTGCAAACAGCATCATACATACTGGGCAAAACACTCCATGCACGACGCTGCACGGGGACAGCACAGGCCGGGGAAGCCCTGTAAAAAAAAAAGAAAACAGCGTTAGATGAAAAACATAGACAAGATGGCTTACCTAAGACCCGCAACTAACATCATACATACCGGGCAAAGAACTCCATGCACGACGCTGCATGGGGACGGCACGGGCCGGGGAAGCCGTGTAAAAAAAACAAGAAAACAGCGTTAGATGAGAAACATAGACAAGATGGCTTACCTAAGATCCGCAAACAACATCATACATACCGGGCAAAGCACTCCATGCACGATGCTGCACGGGGACGGCACGAGCCGGGGAAGCCCTGTTAAAAAAAAAGAAAACAGCGTTAGATGAGAAACATAGACAAGATGGCTTACCTAAGACCCGCAAACAACATCATACATACCGGGCAAAGCACTCCATGCACGACGCTGCACGGGGACGGCACGAGCCGGGGAAGCCCTGTAAAAAAAAGAAAACAGCGATTGATGAGAAACATAGACAAGATGGCTTACCTAAGACCCGCAAACAGCATCATACATACCGGGCAAAGCACTCCATGCACGATGCTGCACGGGGACGGCAAGGCCGGGGAAGCCCTGTAAAAAAAACTGAAAAATAGCGTTAGATGAGAAACATAGACAAGATGGCTTACCTAAGACCCGCAAACAACATCATACATACTGGGCAAAGCACTCCATGCATGACGCTGCACGGGGACGGCATGAGCCGGGGAAGCCCTGTAAAAAAAAAGAAAACAGCGTTAGATGACAAACATAGACAAGATGGCTTACCTAAGACCCGCAAACAGCATCATACATACCGGGCAAAGCACTCCATGCACGACGCTGCACGGGGACGGCACAGGCCGGGGAAGCCCAGTAAAAAAAAAGAAAACAGCGTTAAATGAAAAACATAGACAAGATGGCTTACCTAAGACCCGCAAACAACATCATACATACCGGGCAAAGCACTCCATGCACGACGCTGCACGGGGATGGCACGAGCCGGGAAAGCCCTGTAAAAAAAAAAGAAAACAGCGTTAGATGAGAAACATAGACAAGATGGCTATCCTAAGACCCGCAAACAGCCTCATACATACCGGGCAAAGCACTCCATGCACGACGCTGCACGGGGATGGCACGGGCCGGGGAAGCCCTGTAAAAAAACTGAAAAAAAGCATTAAATGAGAAACATAGACAAGATGGCTTACCTAAGACCCGCAAACAACATCATACATACCGGGCAAAGCACTCCATGCACGACGCTGCACGGGGACGGCACGGGACGGGGAAGACCTGTAAAAAAACCAGAAAAAAGCGTCAGATGAGAAACATAGACAAGATAGCTTACCTAAGACCCTCAAACAGCATCATACATACCGGGCAAAGCACTCCATGCACGACGCTGCACGGGGACGGCACGGGCCGGGGAAGACCTGTAAAAAAAACAGAAAAAAAGCGTTAGATGAGAAACATAGACAAGATAGCTTACCTAAGACCCGCAAACAGCATCATACATACCGGGAAAAGCACTCCATGCACGACGCTGCACGGGGACAGCACGGGCCGGTGTAGCCCTGTAAAAAAAAAAGAAAACAGCGTTAGATGAGAAACATAGACAAGATGGCTTACCTAAGACCCGCAAACAGCATCATACATACCGGGCAAAGCACTCCATGCACGACGGAGCACAGGGATGGCACGGGCTGGGGAAGCCCTGTAAAAAAAACTGAAAAAAAGCGTTAGATTAGAAACATAGACAAGATTGCTTACCTAAGACACGCAACCAGCATCATACATACTGGGCAAAGCACTCCATGCACAACGCTGCACGGGGACGGCACGGGCCGGGGAAGCCCTGTAAAAAAAGGAGAAAACAGCGTTAGATGAGAAACATAGACAATATGGCTTACCTAAGACCCGCAAACAACATCATACATACCGGGCAAAGCACTCCATGCACGATGCTGCACGGGGACGGCCCGAGCCAGGGAAGCCCTGTAACAAAAAAAAGAAAACAGCGTTAGATGAGAAACATAGACAAGATGGCTTACCTAAGACCCGCAAACAGCATCACACAAACCAGGCAAAGCACTCCATGCACAACTCTGCACGGGGACGGCACGGGCCAGGGAAGCCCTGTAAAAAAATAAGAAAACAGCGTTAGATGAGAAACATAGACAAGATGGCTTACCTAAGACCCGCAAACAACATCATACATACCGGGCAAAGCACTCCATGCACGACGCTGCATGGGGACGGCACGGGCCGGGGAAGACCTGTAAAAAAACAGAAAAAAAGCATTAGATGAGAAACATAGACAAGATAGCTTACCTAAAACCCGCAAACAGCATCATACATACCAGGCAAAGCACACCATGCACGACGCTGCACAGGGACGGCACCAGCCGGGGAAGCCCTGTAAAAAAAACAGAAAAAAAGCGTTAGATGAGAAACATAGACAAGATGGCATACCTAAGACCCGCAAACAGCATCATACATACCGGGCAAAGCACTCCATGCACAACGTTGCACGGGGACGGCACGGGCCGGGGAAGACCTGTAAAAAAAACTGAAAAAAGCATTAGATGAGAAACATAGTAAGATGGCTTACCTAAGACCCGCAAACAGCATCATACATACCGGGCAAAGCACTCCATGCACGACGCTGCACGGGGACGGCACGGGCCGTGGAAGACCTGTAAAAAAAACTGAAAAAAAGAGTCAGATGAGAAACATAGACAAGATAGCTTACCGAAGACCCGCAAACAGCATCATACATACCGGGCAAAGCACTCCATGCACGACGTTGCACGGGGACGGCACGGGCCGGGGAAGACCTGTAAAAAAAACTGAAAAAAGCATTAGATGAGAAACATAGTAAGATGGCTTACCTAAGACCCGCAAACAGCATCATACATACCAGGCAAAGCACTCCATGCACGACGCTGCACGGGGACGGCACGGGCCGGGGAAGACCTTTAAAAAAAACTGAAAAAAGCATTAGATGAGAAACATAGTAAGATGGCTTACCTAAGACCCGCAAACAGCATCATACATACCGGGCAAAGCACTCCATGCACAACGCTGCACGGGGACGGCACAGGCCGGGGAAGCCCAGTAAAAAAAACGGAAAAAAAGCGTTAGATGAGAAACATAGACAAGATGGCTTACCTAAGTCCTGCAAAGAGCATCATACATACCAGGCAAAGCACACCATGCACGACGCTGCACAGGGACGGCACGGGCCGGGGAAGCCCTGTAAAAAAAAGAAAACAGTGTTAGATGAGAAACATAGACAATATGGCTTACCTAAGACCCGCAAACAACATCATACATACCGGGCAAAGCACTCCATGCACGATGCTGCACGGGGACGGCCCGAGCCAGGGAAGCCCTGTAACAAAAAAAAGAAAACAGCGTTAGATGAGAAACATAGACAATATGGCTTACCTAAGACCCGCAAACAGCATCACACAAACCAGGCAAAGCACTCCATGCACAACTCTGCACGGGGACGGCACGGGCCGGGGAAGCCCTGTAAAAAAATAAGAAAACAGCGTTAGATGAGAAACATAGACAAGATGGCTTACCTAAGACCCGCAAACAGCATCATACATACCGGGCAAAGCACTCCATGCACGACGCTGTACGGAGACGGCACGGGCCGGGGAAGCCCTGTAAAAAAAAAGAAAACAGCGTTAGATGAGAAACATAGACAAGATGGCTTACCTAAGACCCGCAAACAACATCAGACATACCGGGCAAAGCACTCCATGCACGATGCTGCACGGGGACGTAACGAGCCGGGGAAGCCTTGTAAAACAAAAAGAAAACAGCGTTAGATGAGAAACATAGACAAGATGGCTTACCTAAGACCCGCAAACAGCATCATACATACCGGGCAAAGCACTCCATGCACGATGCTGCACAGGGACGGCAAGGCCGGGGAAGCCCTGTAAAAAAAAACAGAAAAAAAGCGTTAGATGAAAAACATAGACAAGATGGCATACCTAAGACCCGCAAACAGCATCATACATACCGGGCAAAGCACTCCATGCACGACGCTGCACGGGGACGGCACGGGCCGTGGAAGACCTGTAAAAAAAACTGAAAAAAAGAGTCAGATGAGAAACATAGACAAGATGGCTTACCTAAGACCCGCAAACAGCATCATACATACCAGGCAAAGCACTCCATGCACGACGCTGTACGGGGACGGCACGGGCCGGGGAAGCCCTTTAAAAAAAAAAAAAACAACAGCGTTAGATGAGAAAAATAGACAAGATGGCTTACCTAAAACCTGCAAACAGCATCATACATACCGGGCAAAACACTCCATGCACGACGCTGCACGGGGACGGCACAGGCCGGGGAAGCCCTGTAAAAAAAAAAGAAAACAGCGTTAGATGAGAAACATAGACAAGATGGCTTACCTAAGACCCGCAAACAACATCATACATACCGGGCAAAGAACTCCATGCACGACGCTGCATAGGGACGGCACGGGCCGGGGAAGCCCTGTAAAAAAAACAAGAAAACAGCATTAGATGAGAAACATAGACAAGATGGCTTACCTAAGATCCGCAAACAACATCATACATACCGGGCAAAGCACTCCATGCACGATGCTGCACGGGGACGGCACGAGCCGGGGAAGCCCTGTTAAAAAAAAAGAAAACAGCGTTAGATGAGAAACATAGACAAGATGGCTTACCTAAGACCCGCAAACAACATCATACATACCGGGCAAAGCACTCCATGCACGACGCTGCACGGGGACGGCACGAGCCGGGGAAGCCCTGTAAAAAAAAGAAAACAGCGATTGATGAGAAACATAGACAAGATGGCTTACCTAAGACCCGCAAACAGCATCATACATACCGGGCAAAGCACTCCATGCACGATGCTGCACGGGGACGGCAAGGCCGGGGAAGCCCTGTAAAAAAAACTGAAAAATAGCGTTAGATGAGAAACATAGACAAGATGGCTTACCTAAGACCCGCAAACAACATCATACATACTGGGCAAAGCACTCCATGCATGACGCTGCACGGGGACGGCATGAGCCGGGGAAGCCCTGTAAAAAAAAAGAAAACAGCGTTAGATGACAAACATAGACAAGATGGCTTACCTAAGACCCGCAAACAGCATCATACATACCGGGCAAAGCACTCCATGCACGACGCTGCACGGGGACGGCACAGGCCGGGGAAGCCCAGTAAAAAAAAAGAAAACAGCGTTAAATGAAAAACATAGACAAGATGGCTTACCTAAGACCCGCAAACAACATCATACATACCGGGCAAAGCACTCCATGCACGACGCTGCACGGGGATGGCACGAGCCGGGAAAGCCCTGTAAAAAAAAAAGAAAACAGCGTTAGATGAGAAACATAGACAAGATGGCTATCCTAAGACCCGCAAACAGCCTCATACATACCGGGCAAAGCACTCCATGCACGACGCTGCACGGGGATGGCACGGGCCGGGGAAGCCCTGTAAAAAAACTGAAAAAAAGCATTAAATGAGAAACATAGACAAGATGGCTTACCTAAGACCCGCAAACAACATCATACATACCGGGCAAAGCACTCCATGCACGACGCTGCACGGGGACGGCACGGGACGGGGAAGACCTGTAAAAAAACCAGAAAAAAGCGTCAGATGAGAAACATAGACAAGATAGCTTACCTAAGACCCTCAAACAGCATCATACATACCGGGCAAAGCACTCCATGCACGACGCTGCACGGGGACGGCACGGGCCGGGGAAGACCTGTAAAAAAAACAGAAAAAAAGCGTTAGATGAGAAACATAGACAAGATAGCTTACCTAAGACCCGCAAACAGCATCATACATACCGGGAAAAGCACTCCATGCACGACGCTGCACGGGGACAGCACGGGCCGGTGTAGCCCTGTAAAAAAAAAAGAAAACAGCGTTAGATGAGAAACATAGACAAGATGGCTTACCTAAGACCCGCAAACAGCATCATACATACCGGGCAAAGCACTCCATGCACGACGGAGCACAGGGATGGCACGGGCTGGGGAAGCCCTGTAAAAAAAACTGAAAAAAAGCGTTAGATTAGAAACATAGACAAGATTGCTTACCTAAGACACGCAACCAGCATCATACATACTGGGCAAAGCACTCCATGCACAACGCTGCACGGGGACGGCACGGGCCGGGGAAGCCCTGTAAAAAAAGGAGAAAACAGCGTTAGATGAGAAACATAGACAATATGGCTTACCTAAGACCCGCAAACAACATCATACATACCGGGCAAAGCACTCCATGCACGATGCTGCACGGGGACGGCCCGAGCCAGGGAAGCCCTGTAACAAAAAAAAGAAAACAGCGTTAGATGAGAAACATAGACAAGATGGCTTACCTAAGACCCGCAAACAGCATCACACAAACCAGGCAAAGCACTCCATGCACAACTCTGCACGGGGACGGCACGGGCCAGGGAAGCCCTGTAAAAAAATAAGAAAACAGCGTTAGATGAGAAACATAGACAAGATGGCTTACCTAAGACCCGCAAACAACATCATACATACCGGGCAAAGCACTCCATGCACGACGCTGCATGGGGACGGCACGGGCCGGGGAAGACCTGTAAAAAAACAGAAAAAAAGCATTAGATGAGAAACATAGACAAGATAGCTTACCTAAAACCCGCAAACAGCATCATACATACCAGGCAAAGCACACCATGCACGACGCTGCACAGGGACGGCACCAGCCGGGGAAGCCCTGTAAAAAAAACAGAAAAAAAGCGTTAGATGAGAAACATAGACAAGATGGCATACCTAAGACCCGCAAACAGCATCATACATACCGGGCAAAGCACTCCATGCACAACGTTGCACGGGGACGGCACGGGCCGGGGAAGACCTGTAAAAAAAACTGAAAAAAGCATTAGATGAGAAACATAGTAAGATGGCTTACCTAAGACCCGCAAACAGCATCATACATACCGGGCAAAGCACTCCATGCACGACGCTGCACGGGGACGGCACGGGCCGTGGAAGACCTGTAAAAAAAACTGAAAAAAAGAGTCAGATGAGAAACATAGACAAGATAGCTTACCGAAGACCCGCAAACAGCATCATACATACCGGGCAAAGCACTCCATGCACGACGTTGCACGGGGACGGCACGGGCCGGGGAAGACCTGTAAAAAAAACTGAAAAAAGCATTAGATGAGAAACATAGTAAGATGGCTTACCTAAGACCCGCAAACAGCATCATACATACCAGGCAAAGCACTCCATGCACGACGCTGCACGGGGACGGCACGGGCCGGGGAAGACCTTTAAAAAAAACTGAAAAAAGCATTAGATGAGAAACATAGTAAGATGGCTTACCTAAGACCCGCAAACAGCATCATACATACCGGGCAAAGCACTCCATGCACAACGCTGCACGGGGACGGCACAGGCCGGGGAAGCCCAGTAAAAAAAACGGAAAAAAAGCGTTAGATGAGAAACATAGACAAGATGGCTTACCTAAGTCCTGCAAAGAGCATCATACATACCAGGCAAAGCACACCATGCACGACGCTGCACAGGGACGGCACGGGCCGGGGAAGCCCTGTAAAAAAAAGAAAACAGTGTTAGATGAGAAACATAGACAATATGGCTTACCTAAGACCCGCAAACAACATCATACATACCGGGCAAAGCACTCCATGCACGATGCTGCACGGGGACGGCCCGAGCCAGGGAAGCCCTGTAACAAAAAAAAGAAAACAGCGTTAGATGAGAAACATAGACAATATGGCTTACCTAAGACCCGCAAACAGCATCACACAAACCAGGCAAAGCACTCCATGCACAACTCTGCACGGGGACGGCACGGGCCGGGGAAGCCCTGTAAAAAAATAAGAAAACAGCGTTAGATGAGAAACATAGACAAGATGGCTTACCTAAGACCCGCAAACAGCATCATACATACCGGGCAAAGCACTCCATGCACGACGCTGTACGGAGACGGCACGGGCCGGGGAAGCCCTGTAAAAAAAAAGAAAACAGCGTTAGATGAGAAACATAGACAAGATGGCTTACCTAAGACCCGCAAACAACATCAGACATACCGGGCAAAGCACTCCATGCACGATGCTGCACGGGGACGTAACGAGCCGGGGAAGCCTTGTAAAACAAAAAGAAAACAGCGTTAGATGAGAAACATAGACAAGATGGCTTACCTAAGACCCGCAAACAGCATCATACATACCGGGCAAAGCACTCCATGCACGATGCTGCACAGGGACGGCAAGGCCGGGGAAGCCCTGTAAAAAAAAACAGAAAAAAAGCGTTAGATGAAAAACATAGACAAGATGGCATACCTAAGACCCGCAAACAGCATCATACATACCGGGCAAAGCACTCCATGCACGACGCTGCACGGGGACGGCACGGGCCGTGGAAGACCTGTAAAAAAAACTGAAAAAAAGAGTCAGATGAGAAACATAGACAAGATGGCTTACCTAAGACCCGCAAACAGCATCATACATACCAGGCAAAGCACTCCATGCACGACGCTGTACGGGGACGGCACGGGCCGGGGAAGCCCTTTAAAAAAAAAAAAAACAACAGCGTTAGATGAGAAAAATAGACAAGATGGCTTACCTAAAACCTGCAAACAGCATCATACATACCGGGCAAAACACTCCATGCACGACGCTGCACGGGGACGGCACAGGCCGGGGAAGCCCTGTAAAAAAAAAAGAAAACAGCGTTAGATGAGAAACATAGACAAGATGGCTTACCTAAGACCCGCAAACAACATCATACATACCGGGCAAAGAACTCCATGCACGACGCTGCATAGGGACGGCACGGGCCGGGGAAGCCCTGTAAAAAAAACAAGAAAACAGCATTAGATGAGAAACATAGACAAGATGGCTTACCTAAGATCCGCAAACAACATCATACATACCGGGCAAAGCACTCCATGCACGATGCTGCACGGGGACGGCACGAGCCGGGGAAGCCCTGTTAAAAAAAAAGAAAACAGCGTTAGATGAGAAACAGAGACAAGATGGCTTACCTAAGACCCGCAAACAACATCATACATACCGGGCAAAGCACTCCATGCACGACGCTGCACGGGGACGGCACGAGCCGGGGAAGCCCTGTAAAAAAAAGAAAACAGCGATTGATGAGAAACATAGACAAGATGGCTTACCTAAGACCCACAAACAGCATCATACATACCGGGCAAAGCACTCCATGCACGATGCTGCACGGGGACGGCAAGGCCGGGGAAGCCCTGTAAAAAAAACTGAAAAAAAGCGTTAGATGAGAAACATAGACAAGATGGCTTACCTAAGACCCGCAAACAGCATCATACATACCAGGCAAAGCACACCATGCACGACGCTGCACGGGGACACCACGGGCCGGGGAAGCCCTGTAAAAAAAAAGAAAACAGCGTTAGATGAGAAACATAGACAAGATGACTTACCTAAGACCCGCAAACAACATCATACATACCGGGCAAAGCGCTCCATGCACGATGCTGCTCGGGGACGGCACGAGCCGGGGAAGCCCTGTAAAAAAAAAAGAAAACAGCGTTAGATGAGAAACATAGACAAGATGGCTTACCTAAGACCCGCTAACAGCATCACACATACCGGGCAAAGCACTCCATGCACAACGCTGCACGGGGACGGCACGGGCCGGGGAAGCCCTGTAAAAAAAAAGAAAACAGCGTTAGATGAGAAACATAGACAAGATGGCTTACCTAAGACCCGCAAACAACATCATACATACCGGGCAAAGCACTCCATGCATGACGCTGCACGGGGACGGCATGAGCCGGGGAAGCCCTGTAAAAAAAAAGAAAACAGCGTTAGATGACAAACATAGACAAGATGGCTTACCTAAGACCCGCAAACAGCATCATACATACCGGGCAAAGCACTCCATGCACGACGCTGCACGGGGACGGCACAGGCCGGGGAAGCCCAGTAAAAAAAAAAGAAAACAGCGTTAGATGAAAAACATAGACAAGATGGCTTACCTAAGACCCGCAAACAAAATCATACATACCGGGCAAAGCACTCCATGCACGACGCTGCACGGGGATGGCACGAGCCGGGAAAGCCCAGTAAAAAAAAAGAAAACAGCGTTAGATGAGAAACATAGACAAGATGGCTATCCTAAGACCCGCAAACAGCATCATACATACCGGGCAAAGCACTCCATGCACGACGCTGCACGGGGACGGCAAGGGCCGGGGAAGCCCTGTAAAAAAAACTGAAAAAAAGCGTTAAATGAGAAACATAGACAAGATGGCTTACCTAAGACCCGCAAACAACATCATACATACCGGGCAAAGCACTCCATGCACAACGCTGCACGGGGACGGCACAGGCCTGGGAAGCCCTGTAAAAAAAAAGAAAACAGCGTTAGAAGAGAAACATAGACAAGATGGCTTACCTAAGACCCGCAAACAACATCATACATACCGGGCAAAGAACTCTATGCACAACTCTGCATGGGGACGGCACGGGCCGGGGAAGCCCTGTAAAAAAAAATAAGAAAACAGCGTTAGATGAGAAACATAGACAAGATGCCTTACCTAAGACCCGCAAACAACATCATACATACCGGGCAAAGCACTCCATGCACGATGCTGCACAGGGACGGCACGGGCCGGGGAAGCCCTGTAAAAAAAAAGAAAACAGCGTTAGATGAGAAACATAGACAAGATGGCTTACCTAAGACCCGCAAACAACATCATACATACCGGGCAAAGCACTCCATGCACGATGCTGCACGGGGACGGCACGAGCCGGGGAAGCCCTGTACAAAAAAAAGAAAACAGCGTTAGATGAGAAACATAGACAAGATGGCTTACCTAAGACCCGCTAACAGCATCATACATACCGGGCAAAGCACTCCATGCACGACGCTGCACGGGGACGGCACAGGCCGGGGAAGCCCAGTAAAAAAAGAAGAAAACAGCGTTAGATGAAAAACATAGACAAGATGGCTTACCTAAGACCCGCAAACAACATCATACATACCGGGCAAAGCACTCCATGCACGACGCTGCACGGGGATGGCACGAGCCGGGAAAGCCCTGTAAAAAAAAAAGAAAATAGCGTTAGATGAGAAACATAGACAAGATGGCTAACCTAAGACCCGCAAACAGCATCATACATAGCGGGCAAAGCACACCATGCACGACGCTGCACGGGGACGGCACGGGCTGGGGAAGCCCTGTAAAAAAAACTGAAAAAAAGCGTTAAATGAGAAACATAGACAAGATGGCTTACCTAAGACCCGCAAAAACATCATACATACCGGGCAAAGCACTCCATGCACGACGCTGCATGGGCACGGCACGGGCCGGGGAAGACCTGTAAAAAAAATAGAAAAAAGCGTCAGATGAGAAACATAGACAAGATAGCTTACCTAAGACACTCAAACACCATCATACATACCGGGCAAAGCACTCCATGCACGACGCTGCACGGGGACGGCACAGGCCGGTGTAGCCCTGTCAAAAAAAAAGAAAACAGCGTTAGATGAGAAACATAGACAAGATGGCTTACCTAAGACCCGCAAACAGCATCACACATACCGGGTAAAGCACTCCATGCACGACGCTGTACGGGGACGGCAAGGGCCGGGGAAGCCCTGTAAAAAAAAAAGAAAACAGCGTTAGACGAGAAACATAGACACGATGGCTTACCTAAGACCTGCAAACAACATCATACATACCGGGCAAAGAACTCCATGCACGACGCAGCATGGGGACGGCACGGGCCGGGGAAGCCCTGTAAAAAAAACAAGAAAACAACGTTAGATGAGAAACATAGACAAGATGGCTTACTTAAGACCCGCAAACAGCATCATACATACCGGGCAAAGCACTCCATGTACGACGCTGCATGGGGACGGCACAGGCCGGGGAAGCCCTGTAAAAAAAAAAGAAAACAGCGTTAGACGAGAAACATAGACAAGATGGCTTACCTAAGACCTGCAAACAACATCATACATACCGGGCAAAGAACTCCATGCACGACGCAGCATGGGGACGGCACGGGCCGGGGAAGCCCTGTAAAAAAAACAAGAAAACAACGTTAGATGAGAAACATAGACAAGATGGCTTACTTAAGACCCGCCAACAGCATCATACATACCGGGCAAAGCACTCCATGCACGATGCTGCACGGGGACGGCAAGGCCGGGGAAGCCCTGTAAAAAAAACAGAAAAAAAGCGTTAGATGAGAAACATAGACAAGATGGCTTACCTAAGACCCGCAATCAGCATCATACATACCAGGCAAAGCACACCATGCACGACGCAGCATGGGGACGGCACGGGCCGGCGAAGCCCTGTAAAAAAAACAAGAAAACAACGTTAGATGAGAAACATAGACAAGATGGCTTACTTAAGACCCGCAAACAGCATCATACATACCGGGCAAAGCACTCCATGTACGACGCTGCATGGGGACGGCACAGGCCGGGGAAGCCCAGTAAAAAAAGTAGAAAACAGCGTTAGATGAAAAACATAGACAAGATGGCTTACCTAAGACCCGCAAACAACATCATACATACCGGGCAAAGCACTCCATGCACGACGCTGCACGGGGATGGCACGAGCCGGGAAAGCCCTGTAAAAAAAAAAGAAAACAGCGTTAGATGAGAAACATAGACAAGATGGCTATCCTAAGACCCGCAAACAGCATCATACATACCGGGCAAAGCACTCCATGCACGACGCTGCACGGGGACGGCAAGGGCCGGGGAAGCCCTGTAAAAAAAACTGAAAAAAAGCGTTAAATGAGAAACATAGACAAGATGGCTTACCTAAGACCCGCAAACAACATCATACATACCGGGCAAAGCACTCCATGCATGACGCTGCACGGGGACGGCATGAGCCGGGGAAGCCCTGTAAAAAAAAATAAGAAAACAGCGTTAGATGAGAAACATAGACAAGATGCCTTACCTAAGACCCGCAAACAACATCATACATACCGGGCAAAGCACTCCATGCACGACGCTGCACGGGGACGGCACAGGCCGGGGAAGCCCAGTAAAAAAAGAAGAAAACAGCGTTAGATGAAAAACATAGACAAGATGGCTTACCTAAGACCCGCAAACAACATCATACATACCGGGCAAAGCACTCCATGCACGACGCTGCACGGGGATGGCACGAGCCGGGAAAGCCCTGTAAAAAAAAAAAGAAAATAGCGTTAGATGAGAAACATAGACAAGATGGCTAACCTAAGACCCGCAAACAGCATCATACATAGCGGGCAAAGCACACCATGCACGACGCTGCACGGGGACGGCACGGGCTGGGGAAGCCCTGTAAAAAAAACTGAAAAAAAGCGTTAAATGAGAAACATAGACAAGATGGCTTACCTAAGACCCGCAAAAACATCATACATACCGGGCAAAGCACTCCATGCACGACGCTGCATGGGCACGGCACGGGCCGGGGAAGACCTGTAAAAAAAATAGAAAAAAGCGTCAGATGAGAAACATAGACAAGATAGCTTACCTAAGACCCTCAAACACCATCATACATACCGGGCAAAGCACTCCATGCACGACGCTGCACGGGGACGGCACGGGCCGGTGTAGCCCTGTCAAAAAAAAAGAAAACAGCGTTAGATGAGAAACATAGACAAGATGGCTTACCTAAGACCCGCAAACAGCATCACACATACCGGGTAAAGCACTCCATGCACGACGCTGTACGGGGACGGCAAGGGCCGGGGAAGCCCTGTAAAAAAAGAAGAAAACAGCGTTAGATGAAAAACATAGACAAGATGGCTTACCTAAGACCCGCAAACAACATCATACATACCGGGCAAAGCACTCCATGCACGACGCTGCACGGGGATGGCACGAGCCGGGAAAGCCCTGTAAAAAAAAAAAGAAAATAGCGTTAGATGAGAAACATAGACAAGATGGCTAACCTAAGACCCGCAAACAGCATCATACATAGCGGGCAAAGCACACCATGCACGACGCTGCACGGGGACGGCACGGGCTGGGGAAGCCCTGTAAAAAAAACTGAAAAAAAGCGTTAAATGAGAAACATAGACAAGATGGCTTACCTAAGACCCGCAAAAACATCATACATACCGGGCAAAGCACTCCATGCACGACGCTGCATGGGCACGGCACGGGCCGGGGAAGACCTGTAAAAAAAATAGAAAAAAGCGTCAGATGAGAAACATAGACAAGATAGCTTACCTAAGACCCTCAAACACCATCATACATACCGGGCAAAGCACTCCATGCACGACGCTGCACGGGGACGGCACGGGCCGGTGTAGCCCTGTCAAAAAAAAAGAAAACAGCGTTAGATGAGAAACATAGACAAGATGGCTTACCTAAGACCCGCAAACAGCATCACACATACCGGGTAAAGCACTCCATGCACGACGCTGTACGGGGACGGCAAGGGCCGGGGAAGCCCTGTAAAAAAAAAAGAAAACAGCGTTAGACGAGAAACATAGACACGATGGCTTACCTAAGACCTGCAAACAACATCATACATACCGGGCAAAGAACTCCATGCACGACGCAGCATGGGGACGGCACGGGCCGGGGAAGCCCTGTAAAAAAAACAAGAAAACAACGTTAGATGAGAAACATAGACAAGATGGCTTACCTAAGACCCGCAATCAGCATCATACATACCAGGCAAAGCACACCATGCACGACGCTGCATGGGGACGGCACAGGCCGGGGAAGCCCAGTAAAAAAAGTAGAAAACAGCGTTAGATGAAAAACATAGACAAGATGGCTTACCTAAGACCCGCAAACAACATCATACATACCGGGCAAAGCACTCCATGCACGACGCAGCATGGGGACGGCACGGGCCGGGGAAGCCCTGTAAAAAAAACAGAAAAAAAGCGTTAGATGAGAAACATAGACAAGATGGCTTACCTAAGACCCGCAATCAGCATCATACATACCAGGCAAAGCACACCATGCACGACGCAGCATGGGGATGGCACGGGCCGGCGAAGCCCTGTAAAAAAAACAAGAAAACAACGTTAGATGAGAAACATAGACAAGATGGCTTACTTAAGACCCGCAAACAGCATCATACATACCGGGCAAAGCACTCCATGTACGACGCTGCATGGGGACGGCACAGGCCGGGGAAGCCCAGTAAAAAAAGTAGAAAACAGCGTTAGATGAAAAACATAGACAAGATGGCTTACCTAAGACCCGCAAACAACATCATACATACCGGGCAAAGCACTCCATGCACGACGCTGCACGGGGATGGCACGAGCCGGGAAAGCCCTGTAAAAAAAAAAGAAAACAGCGTTAGATGAGAAACATAGACAAGATGGCTAACCTAAGACCCGCAAACAGCATCATACATAGCGGGCAAAGCACACCATGCACGACGCTGCACGGGGACGGCACGGGCTGGGGAAGCCCTGTAAAAAAAACTGAAAAAAAGCGTTAAATGAGAAACATAGACAAGATGGCTTACCTAAGACCCGCAAAAACATCATACATACCGGGCAAAGCACTCCATGCACGACGCTGCATGTGCACGGCACGGGCCGGGGAAGACCTGTAAAAAAAACAGAAAAAAGCGTCAGATGAGAAACATAGACAAGATAGCTTACCTAAGACCCTCAAACACCATCATACATACCGGGCAAAGCACTCCATGCACGAAGCTGCACGGGGACGGCACGGGCCGGTGTAGCCCTGTCAAAAAAAAAGAAAACAGCGTTAGATGAGAAACATAGACAAGATGGCTTACCTAAGACCCGCAAACAGCATCACACATACCGGGTAAAGCACTCCATGCACGACGCTGTACGGGGACGGCAAGGGCCGGGGAAGCCCTGTAAAAAAAAAGAAAACAGCGTTAGATGAGAAACATAGACAAGATGGCTTACCTAAGACCCGCAAACAACATCATACATACTGGGCAAAGCACTCCATGCACGACGCTGCACGGGGACGGCCCGGGCCGGGGAAGCCCTGTAAAAAAAAAGAAAACAGCGTTAGATGACAAACATAGACAAGATGGCTTACCTAAGACCCGCAAACAGCATCATACATACCGGGCAAAGCACTCTATGCACAACGCTGCATGGGGACGGCACGGGCCGGGGAAGCCCAGTTAAAAAAAAGAAACCAGCGTTAGATGAGAAACATAGACAAGATGGCTTACCTAAGACCCGCAAACAGCAGCATACATACCGGGCAAAGCAGTCCATGCACGACGAAGCACGGGGATGGCACAGGCTGGGGAAGCCCTGTAAAAAAAACTGAAAAAAAGCGTTAGATGAGAAACATAGACAAGATTGCTTACCTAAGACCCGCAAACAACATCATACATACCAGGCAAAGCACTCCATGCACGACGCTGCATGGGGATGGCAAGGGAAGCCCTGTAAAAAAAAAGAAAACAGTGTTAGATGAGAAACATAGACAAGATGGCTTACCTAAGACCTGCAAACAACATCATACATACCGAGCAAAGAACTCCATGCACGACGCAGCATGGGGATGGCACGGGCCGGGGAAGCCCTGTAAAAAAAACAAGAAAACAACGTTAGATGAGAAACATAGACAAGATGGCTTACTTAAGACCCGCAAACAGCATCATACATACCGGGCAAAGCACTCCATGCACGATGCTTCACGGGGATGGCAAGGCCGGGGAAGCCCTGTAAAAAAAACTGAAAAAAAGAGTTAGATGAGAAACATAGACAAGATGGCTTACCTAAGACCCGCAATCAGCATCATACATACCAGGCAAAGCACACCATGCACGATGCTGCACGGGGACGGCACGGGCCGGGGAAGCCCTGTAAAAAAAAAGAAAACAGCGTTAGATGAGAAACATAGACAAGATGGCTTACCTAAGACCCGCAAACAACATCATACATACCGGGCAAAGCACTCCATGCACGATGCTGCACGGGGAAGGCACGAGCCGGGGAAGCCCTGTACAAAAAAAAGAAAACAGCGTTTGATGAGAAACATAGACAAGATGGCTTACCTAAGACCCGCTAACAGCATCATACATACCGGGCAAAGCACTCCATGCACGACGCTGCACGGGGACGGCACAGGCCGGGGAAGCCCAGTAAAAAATGAAGAAAACAGCGTTAGATGAAAAACATAGACAAGATGGCTTACCTAAGACCCGCAAACAACATCATACATACCGGGCAAAGCACTCCATGCACGACGCTGCACGGGGATGGCACGAGCCGGGAAAGCCCTGTAAAAAAAAAAGAAAACAGCGTTAGATGAGAAACATTGACAAGATGGCTAACCTAAGACCCGCACACAGCATCATACATACCGGGCAAAGCACTCCATGCACGACGCTGCACGGGGACGGCACGGGCTGGGGAAGCCCTGTAAAAAAAACTGAAAAAAAGCGTTAAATGAGAAACATAGACAAGATGGCTTACCTAAGACCCGCAAAAACATCATACATACCGGGCAAAGCACTCCATGCACGACGCTGCACGGGGACGGCCCGGGCCGGGGAAGCCCTGTAAAAAAAAAGAAAACAGCGTTAGATGACAAACATAGACAAGATGGCTTACCTAAGACCCGCAAACAGCATCATACATACCGGGCAAAGCACTCTATGCACAACGCTGCATGGGGACGGCACGGGCCGGGGAAGCCCTGTAAAAAAATAGGAAAACAGCGTTAGATGAGAAACATAGACAAGATGCCTTACCTAAGACCCGCAAACAACATCATACATACCGGGCAAAGCACTCCATGCACGATTCTGCTCGGGGACGGCACGGGCCGGGGAAGCCCAGTTAAAAAAAAAGAAACCAGCGTTAGATGAGAAACATAGACAAGATGGCTTACCTAAGACCCGCAAACAGCATCATACATACCGGGCAAAGCAGTCCATGCACGACGAAGCACTGGGATGGCACAGGCTGGGGAAGCCCTGTAAAAAAAACTGAAAAAAAGCGTTAGATGAGAAACATAGACAAGATTGCTTACCTAAGACCCGCAAACAACATCATACATACCAGGCAAAGCACTCCATGCACGACGCTGCACGGGGATGGCACGAGCCGGGAAAGCCCTGTAAAAAAAAAAGAAAACAGCGTTAGATGAGAAACATAGACAAGATGGCTAACCTAAGACCCGCAAACAGCATCATACATACCGGGCAAAGCACTCCATGCACGACGCTGCACGGGGACAGCACGGGCCGGGGAAGCCCTGTAAAAAAAACTGAAAAAAAGCTTTAGATGAGAAACATAGACAAGATAGCTTACCTAAGACCCGCAAACAGCATCATACATACCGGGCAAAGCACTCCATGCACGACGCTGTACGGGGACGGCACGGGCCGGTGTAGCCCTGTCAAAAAAATAAGAAAACAGCGTTAGATGAGAAACATAGACAAGATGGCTTACCTAAGACCCGCAAACAGCATCACACATACCGGGCAAAGCACTCCATGCACGACGCTGTACGGGGACGGCAAGGGCCGGGGAAGCCCTGTAAAAAAAAGAAAACAGTGTTAGATGAGAAACATAGACAAGATGGCTTACCTAAGACCCGCAAACAACATCATACATACTGGGCAAAGCACTCCATGCACGACGCTGCACGGGGGCGGCCCGGGCCGGGGAAGCCCTGTAAAAAAAAAGAAAACAGCGTTAGATGACAAACATAGACAAGATGGCTTACCTAAGACCCGCAAACAGCATCATACATACTGGGCAAAGCACTCCATGCACGACGCTGCACGGGGACGGCACAGGCCGGGGAAGCCCTGTAAAAAAAAAGAAAACAGCGTTAGAAGAGAAACATAGACAAGATGGCTTACCTAAGACCCGCAAACAACATCATACATACCGGGCAAAGAACTCTATGCACAACTCTGCATGGGGACGGCACGGGCCGGGGAAGCCCTGTAAAAAAATAAGAAAACAGCGTTAGATGAGAAACATAGACAAGATGCCTTACCTAAGACCCGCAAACAACATCATACATACCGGGCAAAGCACTCCATGCACGATGCTGCACGGGGACGGCACGGGCCGGGGAAGCCCAGTTAAAAAAAAAGAAACCAGCGTTAGATGAGAAACATAGACAAGATGGCTTACCTAAGACCCGCAAACAGCATCATACATACCGGGCAAAGCACTCCATGCACGACGAAGCAAGGGGATGGCACGGGCTGGGGAAGCCCTGTAAAAAAAACTGAAAAAAAGCGTTAGATGAGAAACATAGACAAGATTGCTTACCTAAGACCCGCAAACAACATCATACATACCAGGCAAAGCACTCCATGCACGACGCTGCACGGGGACGGCACGAGCCGGGGAAGCCCTGTAAAAAAAAGAAAACAGCGTTTGATGAGAAACATAGACAAGATGGCTTACCTAAGACCCGCAAACAGCATCATACATACCAGGCAAAGCACACCATGCACGACGCTGCACGGGGACGGCACGGGCCGGGGAAGCCCTGTAAAAAAAACAGAAAAAAAGCGTTAGATGAGAAACATAGACAAGATGGCTTACCTAAGACCCGCAAACAGCATCATGCATACCGGGCAAAGCACTCCATGCACGACGCTGCACGGGGACGGCACGGGCCGGGGAAGACCTGTAAAAAAAACTGAAAAAAGCATTAGATGAGAAACATAGTAAGATGGCTTACATAAGACCCGCAAACAGCATCACACATACCGGGTAAAGCACTCCATGCACGACGCTGTACGGGGACGGCAAGGGCCGGGGAAGCCCTGTCAAAAAAAAAAGAAAACAGCGTTAGATGAGAAACATAGACAAGATGGCTTACCTAAGACCCGCAAACAACATCATACATACTGGGCAAAGCACTTTATGCACGACGCTGCACGGGGACGGCCCGGGCCGGGGAAGCACTGTAAAAAAAAAGAAAACAGCGTTAGATGACAAACATAGACAAGATGGCTTACCTAAGACCCGCAAACAGCATCATACATACCGGGCAAAGCACTCTATGCACAACGCTGCATGGGGACGGCACGGGCCGGGGAAGCCCTGTAAAAAAATAAGAAAACAGCGTTAGATGAGAAACATAGACAAGATGCCTTACCTAAGACCTGCAAACAACATCATACATACCGGGCAAAGCACTCCATGCACAATTCTGCACGGGGACGGCACGGGCCGGGGAAGCCCAGTTAAAAAAAAGAAACCAGCGTTAGATGAGCAACATAGACAAGATGGCTTACCTAAGACCCGCAAACAGCATCATACATACCGGGCAAAGCAGTCCATGCACGACGAAGCACGGGGATGGCACAGGCTGGGGAAGCCCTGTAAAAAAAACTGAAAAAAAGCGTTAGATGAGAAACATAGACAAGATTGCTTACCTAAGACCCGCAAACAACATCATACATACCAGGCAAAGCACTCCATGCACGACGCTGCATGGGGATGGCACGAGCCGGGAAAGCCCTGTAAAAAAAAAAGAAAACAGCGTTAGATGAGAAACATAGACAAGATGGCTAACCTAAGACCCGCAAACAGCATCATACATACCGGGCAAAGCACTCCATGCACAATGCTGCACGGGGACAGCACGGGCCGGGGAAGCCCTGTAAAAAAAACTGAAAAAAAGCTTTAGATGAGAAACATAGACAAGATAGCTTACCTAAGACCCGCAAACAGCATCATACATTCCGGGCAAAGCACTCCATGCACGACGCTGCACGGGGACGGCACGGGCCGGTGTAGCCCTGTCAAAAAAAAGAAAACAGCGTTAGATGAGAAACATAGACAAGATGGCTTACCTAAGACCCGTAAACAGCATCACACATACCGGGCAAAGCACTCCATGCACGATGCTGTATGGGGACGGCAAGGGCCGGGGAAGCCCTGTAAAAAAAATGAAAACAGTGTTAGATGAGAAACATAGACAAGATGGCTTACCTAAGACCCGCAAACAACATCATACATACCGGGCAAAGCACTCCATGCACGACGCTGCACGGGGACGGCACAGGCCGGGGAAGCCCTGTAAAAAAAAAGAAAACAGCGTTAGAAGAGAAACATAGACAAGATGGCTTACCTAAGACCCGCAAACAACATCATACATTCCGGGCAAAGAACTCTATGCACAACTCTGCATGGGGACGGCACGGGCCGGGGAAGCCCTGTAAAAAAATAAGAAAACAGCGTTAGATGAGAAACATAGACAAGATGCCTTACCTAAGACCCGCAAACAACATCATACATACCGGGCAAAGCACTCCATGCACGATGCTGCACGGGGACGGCACAGGCCGGGGAAGCCCAGTTAAAAAAAAAGAAACCAGCGTTAGATGAGAAACATAGACAAGATGGCTTACCTAAGACCCGCAAACAGCATCATACATACCGGGCAAAGCACTCCATGCACGACGAAGCAAGGGGATGGCACGGGCTGGGGAAGCCCTGTAAAAAAAACTGAAAAAAAGCGTTAGATGAGAAACATAGACAAGATTGCTTACCTAAGACCCGAAAACAACATCATACATACCAGGCAAAGCACTCCATGCACGACGCTGCACGGGGACGACACGAGCCGGGGAAGCCCTGTAAAAAAAAGAAAACAGCGTTTGATGAGAAACATAGACAAGATGGCTTACCTAAGACCCGCAAACAGCATCATCCATACCAGGCAAAGCACACCATGCACGACGCTGCACGGGGACAGCACGGGCCGGGGAAGCCCTGTAAAAAAAACAGAAAAAAAGCGTTAGATGAGAAACATAGACAAGATGGCTTACCTAAGACCCGCAAACAGCATCATGCATACCGGGCAAAGCACTCCATGCACGACGCTGCACGGGGACGGCACGGGCCGGGGAAGACCTGTAAAAAAAACTGAAAAAAGCATTAGATGAGAAACATAGTAAGATGGATTACATAAGACCCACAAACAGCATCATACATACCGGGCAAAGCACTCCATGCACGACGCTGCACGGGGACGGCCAGGGACGGGGAAGCCCTGTAAAAAAAAAGAAAACAGCGTTAGATGACAAACATAGACAAGATGGCTTACCTAAGACCCGCAAACAGCATCATACATACCGGGCAAAGCACTCCATGCACGACGCTGCACGGGGACGGCACAGGCCGGGGAAGCCCTGTAAAAAAAAAGAAAACAGCGTTAGACGAGAAACATAGACAAGATGGCTTACCTAAGACCTGCAAACAACATCATACATACCGGGCAAAGAACTCCATGCACGACGCAGCATGGGGACGGCACGGGCCGGGGAAGCCCTGTAAAAAAAACAAGAAAACAACGTTAGATGAGAAACATAGACAAGATGGCTTACTTAAGACCCGCCAACAGCATCATACATACCGGGCAAAGCACTCCATGCACGATGCTGCACGGGGACGGCAAGGCCGGGGAAGCCCTGTAAAAAAAACAGAACAAAAGCGTTAGATGAGAAACATAGACAAGATGGCTTACCTAAGACCCGCAAACAGCATCATACATACCAGGCAAAGCACACCATGCACGATGCTGCACAGGGACGGCACGGGCCGGGGAAGCCCTGTAAAAAAAAAGAAAACAGCGTTAGATGAGAAACATAGACAAGATGGCTTACCTAAGACCCGCAAACAACATCATACATACCGGGCAAAGCACTCCATGCACGATGCTGCACGGGGACGGCACAAGCCGGGGAAGCCCTGTACAAAAAAAAGAAAACAGCGTTAGATGAGAAACATAGACAAGATGGCTTACCTAAGACCCGCTAACAGCATCATACATACCGGGCAAAGCACTCCATGCACGACGCTGCACGGGGACGGCACAGGCCGGGGAAGCCCAGTAAAAAAAGAAGAAAACAGCGTTAGATGAAAAACATAGACAAGATGGCTTACCTAAGACCCGCAAACAACATCATACATACCGGGCAAAGCACTCCATGCACGACGCTGCACGGGGATGGCACGAGCCGGGAAAGCCCTGTAAAAAAAAAAGAAAATAGCGTTAGATGAGAAACATAGACAAGATGGCTAACCTAAGACCCGCAAACAGCATCATACATAGCGGGCAAAGCACACCATGCACGACGCTGCACGGGGACGGCACGGGCTGGGGAAGCCCTGTAAAAAAAACTGAAAAAAAGCGTTAAATGAGAAACATAGACAAGATGGCTTACCTAAGACCCGCAAAAACATCATACATACCGGGCAAAGCACTCCATGCACGATGCTGCATGGTCACGGCACGGGCCGGGGAAGACCTGTAAAAAAAATAGAAAAAAGCGTCAGATGAGAAACATAGACAAGATAGCTTACTTAAGACCCTCAAACACCATCATACATACCGGGCAAAGCACTCCATGCACGACGCTGCACGGGGACGGCACGGGCCGGTGTAGCCCTGTCAAAAAAAAGAAAACAGCGTTAGATGAGAAACATAGACAAGATGGCTTACCTAAGACCCGCAAACAGCATCACACATACCGGGTAAAGCACTCCATGCACGACGCTGTACGGGGACGGCAAGGGCCGGGGAAGCCCTGTAAAAAAAAAAGAAAACAGCGTTAGACGAGAAACATAGACACGATGGCTTACCTAAGACCTGCAAACAACATCATACATACCGGGCAAAGAACTCCATGCACGACGCAGCATGGGGACGGCACGGGCCGGGGAAGCCCTGTAAAAAAAACAAGAAAACAACGTTAGATGAGAAACATAGACAAGATGGCTTACTTAAGACCCGCAAACAGCATCATACATACCGGGCAAAGCACTCCATGTACGACGCTGCATGGGGACGGCACAGGCCGGGGAAGCCCTGTAAAAAAAAAAGAAATCAGCGTTAGACGAGAAACATAGACAAGATGGCTTACCTAAGACCTGCAAACAACATCATACATACCGGGCAAAGAACTCCATGCACGACGCAGCATGGGGACGGCACGGGCCGGGGAAGCCCTGTAAAAAAAACAAGAAAACAACGTTAGATGAGAAACATAGACAAGATGGCTTACTTAAGACCCGCCAACAGCATCATACATACCGGGCAAAGCACTCCATGCACGATGCTGCACGGGGATGGCAAGGCCGGGGAAGCCCTGTAAAAAAAACAGAAAAAAAGCGTTAGATGAGAAACATAGACAAGATGGCTTACCTAAGACCCGCAATCAGCATCATACATACCAGGCAAAGCACACCATGCACGACGCAGCATGGGGACGGCACGGGCCGGGGAAGCCCTGTAAAAAAAACAAGAAAACAACGTTAGATGAGAAACATAGACAAGATGGCTTACTTAAGACCCGCAAACAGCATCATACATACCGGGCAAAGCACTCCATGTACGACGCTGCATGGGGACGGCACAGGCCGGGGAAGCCCAGTAAAAAAAGAAGAAAACAGCGTTAGATGAAAAACATAGACAAGATGGCTTACCTAAGACCCGCAAACAACATCATACATACCGGGCAAAGCACTCCATGCACGACGCTGCACGGGGATGGCACGAGCCGGGAAAGCCCTGTAAAAAAAAAAGAAAACAGCGTTAGATGAGAAACATAGACAAGATGGCTAACCTAAGACCCGCAAACAGCATCATACATAGCGGGCAAAGCACACCATGCACGACGCTGCACGGGGACGGCACGGGCTGGGGAAGCCCTGTAAAAAAAACTGAAAAAAAGCGTTAAATGAGAAACATAGACAACATGGCTTACCTAAGACCCGCAAAAACATCATACATACCGGGCAAAGCACTCCATGCACGACGCTGCATGGGCACGGCACGGGCCGGGGAAGACCTGTAAAAAAAACAGAAAAAAGCGTCAGATGAGAAACATAGACAAGATAGCTTACCTAAGACCCTCAAACACCATCATACATACCGGGCAAAGCACTCCATGCACGACGCTGCACGGGGACGGCACGGGCCGGTGTAGCCCTGTCAAAAAAAAAGAAAACAGCGTTAGATGAGAAACATAGACAAGATGGCTTACCTAAGACCCGCAAACAGCATCACACATACCGGGTAAAGCACTCCATGCACGACGCTGTACGGGGACGGCAAGGGCCGGGGAAGCCCTGTAAAAAAAAAGAAAACAGCGTTAGATGAGAAACATAGACAAGATGGCTTACCTAAGACCCGCAAACAACATCATACATACTGGGGAAAGCACTCCATGCACGACGCTGCACGGGGACGGCCCGGGCCGGGGAAGCCCTGTAAAAAAAAAGAAAACAGCGTTAGATGACAAACATAGACAAGATGGCTTACCTAAGACCCGCAAACAGCATCATACATACCGGGCAAAGCACTCTATGCACAACGCTGCATGGGGACGGCACGGGCCGGGGAAGCCCTGTAAAAAAATAAGAAAACAGCGTTAGATGAGAAACATAGACAAGATGCCTTACCTAAGACCCGCAAACAACATCATACATACCGGGCAAAGCACTCCATGCACGATTCTGCACGGGGACGGCACGGGCCGGGGAAGCCCAGTTAAAAAAAAGAAACCAGCGTTAGATGAGAAACATAGACAAGATGGCTTACCTAAGACCCGCAAACAGCATCATACATACCGGGCAGAGCAGTCCATGCACGACGAAGCACGGGGATGGCACAGGCTGTGGAAGCCCTGTAAAAAAAACTGAAAAAAAGCGTTAGATGAGAAACATAGACAAGATTGCTTACCTAAGACCCGCAAACAACATCATACATACCAGGCAAAGCACTCCATGCACGACGCTGCACGGGGATGGCACGAGCCGGGAAAGCCCTGTAAAAAAAAAAGAAAACAGCGTTAGATGAGAAACATAGACAAGATGGCTAACCTAAGACCCGCAAACAGCATCACACATACCGGGCAAAGCACTCCATGCACGACGCTGTACGGGGACGGCAAGGGCCGGGGAAGCCCTGTAAAAAAAAAGAAAACAGTGTTAGATGAGAAACATAGACAAGATGGCTTACCTAAGACCTGCAAACAACATCATACATACCGAGCAAAGAACTCCATGCACGACGCAGCATGGGGACGGCACGGGCCGGGGAAGCCCTGTAAAAAAAACAAGAAAACAACGTTAGATGAGAAACATAGACAAGATGGCTTACTTAAGACCCGCAAACAGCATCATACATACCGGGCAAAGCACTCCATGCACGATGCTGCACGGGGATGGCAAGGCCGGGGAAGCCCTGTAAAAAAAACAGAAAAAAAGCGTTAGATGAGAAACATAGACAAGATGGCTTACCTAAGACCCGCAATCAGCATCATACATACCAGGCAAAGCACACCATGCACGATGCTGCACGGGGACGGCACGGGCCGGGGAAGCCCTGTAAAAAAAAAGAAAACAGCGTTAGATGAGAAACATAGACAAGATGGCTTACCTAAGACCCGCAAACAACATCATACATACCGGGCAAAGCACTCCATGCACGATGCTGCACGGGGACGGCACGAGCCGGGGAAGCCCTGTACAAAAAAAAGAAAACAGCGTTTGATGAGAAACATAGACAAGATGGCTTACCTAAGACCCGCTAACAGCATCATACATACCGGGCAAAGCACTCCATGCACGACGCTGCACGGGGACGGCACAGGCCGGGGAAGCCCAGTAAAAAAAGAAGAAAACAGCGTTAGATGAAAAACATAGACAAGATGGCTTACCTAAGACCCGCAAACAACATCATACATACCGGGCAAAGCACTCCATGCACGACGCTGCACGGGGATGGCACGAGCCGGGAAAGCCCTGTAAAAAAAAAAGAAAACAGCGTTAGATGAGAAACATAGACAAGATGGCTAACCTAAGACCCGCAAACAGCATCATACATACCGGGCAAAGCACTCCATGCACGACGCTGCACGGGGACGGCACGGGCTGGGGAAGCCCTGTAAAAAAAACTGAAAAAAAGCGTTAAATGAGAAACATAGACAAGATGGCTTACCTAAGACCCGCAAAAACATCATACATACCGGGCAAAGCACTCCATGCACGACGCTGCACGGGGACGGCCCGGGCCGGGGAAGCCCTGTAAAAAAAAAAGAAAACAGCGTTAGATGAGAAACATAGACAAGATGGCTAACCTAAGACCCGCAAACAGCATCATACATACCGGGCAAAGCACTCCATGCACAACGCTGCACGGGGACAGCACGGGCCGGGGAAGCCCTGTAAAAAAAACTGAAAAAAAGCTTTAGATGAGAAACATAGACAAGATAGCTTACCTAAGACCCGCAAACAGCATCATACATTCCGGGCAAAGCACTCCATGCACGACGCTGCACGGGGACGGCACGGGCCGGTGTAGCCCTGTCAAAAAAAAAGAAAACAGCGTTAGATGAGAAACATAGACAAGATGGCTTACCTAAGACCCGTAAACAGCATCACACATACCGGGCAAAGCACTCCATGCACGATGCTGTATGGGGACGGCAAGGGCCGGGGAAGCCCTGTAAAAAAAATGAAAACAGTGTTAGATGAGAAACATAGACAAGATGGCTTACCTAAGACCCGCAAACAACATCATACATACCGGGCAAAGCACTCCATGCACGACGCTGCACGGGGACGGCACAGGCCGGGGAAGCCCTGTAAAAAAAAAGAAAACAGCGTTAGAAGAGAAACATAGACAAGATGGCTTACCTAAGACCCGCAAACAACATCATACATTCCGGGCAAAGAACTCTATGCACAACTCTGCATGGGGACGGCACGGGCCGGGGAAGCCCTGTAAAAAAATAAGAAAACAGCGTTAGATGAGAAACATAGACAAGATGCCTTACCTAAGACCCGCAAACAACATCATACATACCGGGCAAAGCACTCCATGCACGATGCTGCACGGGGACGGCACAGGCCGGGGAAGCCCAGTTAAAAAAAAAGAAACCAGCGTTAGATGAGAAACATAGACAAGATGGCTTACCTAAGACCCGCAAACAGCATCATACATACCGGGCAAAGCACTCCATGCACGACGAAGCAAGGGGATGGCACGGGCTGGGGAAGCCCTGTAAAAAAAACTGAAAAAAAGCGTTAGATGAGAAACATAGACAAGATTGCTTACCTAAGACCCGAAAACAACATCATACATACCAGGCAAAGCACTCCATGCACGACGCTGCACGGGGACGACACGAGCCGGGGAAGCCCTGTAAAAAAAAGAAAACAGCGTTTGATGAGAAACATAGACAAGATGGCTTACCTAAGACCCGCAAACAGCATCATCCATACCAGGCAAAGCACACCATGCACGACGCTGCACGGGGACAGCACGGGCCGGGGAAGCCCTGTAAAAAAAACAGAAAAAAAGCGTTAGATGAGAAACATAGACAAGATGGCTTACCTAAGACCCGCAAACAGCATCATGCATACCGGGCAAAGCACTCCATGCACGACGCTGCACGGGGACGGCACGGGCCGGGGAAGACCTGTAAAAAAAACTGAAAAAAGCATTAGATGAGAAACATAGTAAGATGGATTACATAAGACCCACAAACAGCATCATACATACCGGGCAAAGCACTCCATGCACGACGCTGCACGGGGACGGCCAGGGACGGGGAAGCCCTGTAAAAAAAAAGAAAACAGCGTTAGATGACAAACATAGACAAGATGGCTTACCTAAGACCCGCAAACAGCATCATACATACCGGGCAAAGCACTCCATGCACGACGCTGCACGGGGACGGCACAGGCCGGGGAAGCCCTGTAAAAAAAAAGAAAACAGCGTTAGACGAGAAACATAGACAAGATGGCTTACCTAAGACCTGCAAACAACATCATACATACCGGGCAAAGAACTCCATGCACGACGCAGCATGGGGACGGCACGGGCCGGGGAAGCCCTGTAAAAAAAACAAGAAAACAACGTTAGATGAGAAACATAGACAAGATGGCTTACTTAAGACCCGCCAACAGCATCATACATACCGGGCAAAGCACTCCATGCACGATGCTGCACGGGGACGGCAAGGCCGGGGAAGCCCTGTAAAAAAAACAGAACAAAAGCGTTAGATGAGAAACATAGACAAGATGGCTTACCTAAGACCCGCAAACAGCATCATACATACCAGGCAAAGCACACCATGCACGATGCTGCACAGGGACGGCACGGGCCGGGGAAGCCCTGTAAAAAAAAAGAAAACAGCGTTAGATGAGAAACATAGACAAGATGGCTTACCTAAGACCCGCAAACAACATCATACATACCGGGCAAAGCACTCCATGCACGATGCTGCACGGGGACGGCACAAGCCGGGGAAGCCCTGTACAAAAAAAAGAAAACAGCGTTAGATGAGAAACATAGACAAGATGGCTTACCTAAGACCCGCTAACAGCATCATACATACCGGGCAAAGCACTCCATGCACGACGCTGCACGGGGACGGCACAGGCCGGGGAAGCCCAGTAAAAAAAGAAGAAAACAGCGTTAGATGAAAAACATAGACAAGATGGCTTACCTAAGACCCGCAAACAACATCATACATACCGGGCAAAGCACTCCATGCACGACGCTGCACGGGGATGGCACGAGCCGGGAAAGCCCTGTAAAAAAAAAAGAAAATAGCGTTAGATGAGAAACATAGACAAGATGGCTAACCTAAGACCCGCAAACAGCATCATACATAGCGGGCAAAGCACACCATGCACGACGCTGCACGGGGACGGCACGGGCTGGGGAAGCCCTGTAAAAAAAACTGAAAAAAAGCGTTAAATGAGAAACATAGACAAGATGGCTTACCTAAGACCCGCAAAAACATCATACATACCGGGCAAAGCACTCCATGCACGATGCTGCATGGTCACGGCACGGGCCGGGGAAGACCTGTAAAAAAAATAGAAAAAAGCGTCAGATGAGAAACATAGACAAGATAGCTTACTTAAGACCCTCAAACACCATCATACATACCGGGCAAAGCACTCCATGCACGACGCTGCACGGGGACGGCACGGGCCGGTGTAGCCCTGTCAAAAAAAAGAAAACAGCGTTAGATGAGAAACATAGACAAGATGGCTTACCTAAGACCCGCAAACAGCATCACACATACCGGGTAAAGCACTCCATGCACGACGCTGTACGGGGACGGCAAGGGCCGGGGAAGCCCTGTAAAAAAAAAAGAAAACAGCGTTAGACGAGAAACATAGACACGATGGCTTACCTAAGACCTGCAAACAACATCATACATACCGGGCAAAGAACTCCATGCACGACGCAGCATGGGGACGGCACGGGCCGGGGAAGCCCTGTAAAAAAAACAAGAAAACAACGTTAGATGAGAAACATAGACAAGATGGCTTACTTAAGACCCGCAAACAGCATCATACATACCGGGCAAAGCACTCCATGTACGACGCTGCATGGGGACGGCACAGGCCGGGGAAGCCCTGTAAAAAAAAAAGAAATCAGCGTTAGACGAGAAACATAGACAAGATGGCTTACCTAAGACCTGCAAACAACATCATACATACCGGGCAAAGAACTCCATGCACGACGCAGCATGGGGACGGCACGGGCCGGGGAAGCCCTGTAAAAAAAACAAGAAAACAACGTTAGATGAGAAACATAGACAAGATGGCTTACTTAAGACCCGCCAACAGCATCATATATACCGGGCAAAGCACTCCATGCACGATGCTGCACGGGGATGGCAAGGCCGGGGAAGCCCTGTAAAAAAAACAGAAAAAAAGCGTTAGATGAGAAACATAGACAAGATGGCTTACCTAAGACCCGCAATCAGCATCATACATACCAGGCAAAGCACACCATGCACGACGCAGCATGGGGACGGCACGGGCCGGGGAAGCCCTGTAAAAAAAACAAGAAAACAACGTTAGATGAGAAACATAGACAAGATGGCTTACTTAAGACCCGCAAACAGCATCATACATACCGGGCAAAGCACTCCATGTACGACGCTGCATGGGGACGGCACAGGCCGGGGAAGCCCAGTAAAAAAAGAAGAAAACAGCGTTAGATGAAAAACATAGACAAGATGGCTTACCTAAGACCCGCAAACAACATCATACATACCGGGCAAAGCACTCCATGCACGACGCTGCACGGGGATGGCACGAGCCGGGAAAGCCCTGTAAAAAAAAAAGAAAACAGCGTTAGATGAGAAACATAGACAAGATGGCTAACCTAAGACCCGCAAACAGCATCATACATAGCGGGCAAAGCACACCATGCACGACGCTGCACGGGGACGGCACGGGCTGGGGAAGCCCTGTAAAAAAAACTGAAAAAAAGCGTTAAATGAGAAACATAGACAACATGGCTTACCTAAGACCCGCAAAAACATCATACATACCGGGCAAAGCACTCCATGCACGACGCTGCATGGGCACGGCACGGGCCGGGGAAGACCTGTAAAAAAAACAGAAAAAAGCGTCAGATGAGAAACATAGACAAGATAGCTTACCTAAGACCCTCAAACACCATCATACATACCGGGCAAAGCACTCCATGCACGACGCTGCACGGGGACGGCACGGGCCGGTGTAGCCCTGTCAAAAAAAAAGAAAACAGCGTTAGATGAGAAACATAGACAAGATGGCTTACCTAAGACCCGCAAACAGCATCACACATACCGGGTAAAGCACTCCATGCACGACGCTGTACGGGGACGGCAAGGGCCGGGGAAGCCCTGTAAAAAAAAAGAAAACAGCGTTAGATGAGAAACATAGACAAGATGGCTTACCTAAGACCCGCAAACAACATCATACATACTGGGGAAAGCACTCCATGCACGACGCTGCACGGGGACGGCCCGGGCCGGGGAAGCCCTGTAAAAAAAAAGAAAACAGCGTTAGATGACAAACATAGACAAGATGGCTTACCTAAGACCCGCAAACAGCATCATACATACCGGGCAAAGCACTCTATGCACAACGCTGCATGGGGACGGCACGGGCCGGGGAAGCCCTGTAAAAAAATAAGAAAACAGCGTTAGATGAGAAACATAGACAAGATGCCTTACCTAAGACCCGCAAACAACATCATACATACCGGGCAAAGCACTCCATGCACGATTCTGCACGGGGACGGCACGGGCCGGGGAAGCCCAGTTAAAAAAAAGAAACCAGCGTTAGATGAGAAACATAGACAAGATGGCTTACCTAAGACCCGCAAACAGCATCATACATACCGGGCAGAGCAGTCCATGCACGACGAAGCACGGGGATGGCACAGGCTGTGGAAGCCCTGTAAAAAAAACTGAAAAAAAGCGTTAGATGAGAAACATAGACAAGATTGCTTACCTAAGACCCGCAAACAACATCATACATACCAGGCAAAGCACTCCATGCACGACGCTGCACGGGGATGGCACGAGCCGGGAAAGCCCTGTAAAAAAAAAAGAAAACAGCGTTAGATGAGAAACATAGACAAGATGGCTAACCTAAGACCCGCAAACAGCATCACACATACCGGGCAAAGCACTCCATGCACGACGCTGTACGGGGACGGCAAGGGCCGGGGAAGCCCTGTAAAAAAAAAGAAAACAGTGTTAGATGAGAAACATAGACAAGATGGCTTACCTAAGACCTGCAAACAACATCATACATACCGAGCAAAGAACTCCATGCACGACGCAGCATGGGGACGGCACGGGCCGGGGAAGCCCTGTAAAAAAAACAAGAAAACAACGTTAGATGAGAAACATAGACAAGATGGCTTACTTAAGACCCGCAAACAGCATCATACATACCGGGCAAAGCACTCCATGCACGATGCTGCACGGGGATGGCAAGGCCGGGGAAGCCCTGTAAAAAAAACAGAAAAAAAGCGTTAGATGAGAAACATAGACAAGATGGCTTACCTAAGACCCGCAATCAGCATCATACATACCAGGCAAAGCACACCATGCACGATGCTGCACGGGGACGGCACGGGCCGGGGAAGCCCTGTAAAAAAAAAGAAAACAGCGTTAGATGAGAAACATAGACAAGATGGCTTACCTAAGACCTGCAAACAACATCATACATACCGGGCAAAGCACTCCATGCACGATGCTGCACGGGGACGGCACGAGCCGGGGAAGCCCTGTACAAAAAAAAGAAAACAGCGTTTGATGAGAAACATAGACAAGATGGCTTACCTAAGACCCGCTAACAGCATCATACATACCGGGCAAAGCACTCCATGCACGACGCTGCACGGGGACGGCACAGGCCGGGGAAGCCCAGTAAAAAAAGAAGAAAACAGCGTTAGATGAAAAACATAGACAAGATGGCTTACCTAAGACCCGCAAACAACATCATACATACCGGGCAAAGCACTCCATGCACGACGCTGCACGGGGATGGCACGAGCCGGGAAAGCCCTGTAAAAAAAAAAGAAAACAGCGTTAGATGAGAAACATAGACAAGATGGCTAACCTAAGACCCGCAAACAGCATCATACATACCGGGCAAAGCACTCCATGCACGACGCTGCACGGGGACGGCACGGGCTGGGGAAGCCCTGTAAAAAAAACTGAAAAAAAGCGTTAAATGAGAAACATAGACAAGATGGCTTACCTAAGACCCGCAAAAACATCATACATACCGGGCAAAGCACTCCATGCACGACGCTGCACGGGGACGGCCCGGGCCGGGGAAGCCCTGTAAAAAAAAAGAAAACAGCGTTAGATGACAAACATAGACAAGATGGCTTACCTAAGACCCGCAAACAGCATCATACATACCGGGCAAAGCACTCTATGCACAACGCTGAATGGGGACGGCACGGGCCGGGGAAGCCCTGTAAAAAAATAGGAAAACAGCGTTAGATGAGAAACATAGACAAGATGCCTTACCTAAGACCCGCAAACAACATCATACATACCGGGCAAAGCACTCCATGCACGATTCTGCTCGGGGACGGCACGGGCCGGGGAAGCCCAGTTAAAAAAAAAGAAACCAGCGTTAGATGAGAAACATAGACAAGATGGCTTACCTAAGACCCGCAAACAGCATCATACATACCGGGCAAAGCAGTCCATGCACGACGAAGCACGGGGATGGCACAGGCTGGGGAAGCCCTGTAAAAAAAACTGAAAAAAAGCGTTAGATGAGAAACATAGACAAGATTGCTTACCTAAGACCCGCAAACAACATCATACATACCAGGCAAAGCACTCCATGCACGACGCTGCACGGGGATGGCACGAGCCGGGAAAGCCCTGTAAAAAAAAAAGAAAACAGCGTTAGATGAGAAACATAGACAAGATGGCTAACCTAAGACCCGCAAACAGCATCATACATACCGGGCAAAGCACTCCATGCACGACGCTGCACGGGGACAGCACGGGCCGGGGAAGCCCTGTAAAAAAAACAAGAAAACAACGTTAGATGAGAAACATAGACAAGATGGCTTACTTAAGACCCGCAAACAGCATCATACATACCGGGCAAAGCACTCCATGCACGATGCTGCACGGGGATGGCAAGGCCGGGGAAGCCCTGTAAAAAAAACAGAAAAAAAGCGTTAGATGAGAAACATAGACAAGATGGCTTACCTAAGACCCGCAATCAGCATCATACATACCAGGCAAAGCACACCATGCACGATGCTGCACGGGGACGGCACGGGCCGGGGAAGCCCTGTAAAAAAAAAGAAAACAGCGTTAGATGAGAAACATAGACAAGATGGCTTACCTAAGACCTGCAAACAACATCATACATACCGGGCAAAGCACTCCATGCACGATGCTGCACGGGGACGGCACGAGCCGGGGAAGCCCTGTACAAAAAAAAGAAAACAGCGTTTGATGAGAAACATAGACAAGATGGCTTACCTAAGACCCGCTAACAGCATCATACATACCGGGCAAAGCACTCCATGCACGACGCTGCACGGGGACGGCACAGGCCGGGGAAGCCCAGTAAAAAAAGAAGAAAACAGCGTTAGATGAAAAACATAGACAAGATGGCTTACCTAAGACCCGCAAACAACATCATACATACCGGGCAAAGCACTCCATGCACGACGCTGCACGGGGATGGCACGAGCCGGGAAAGCCCTGTAAAAAAAAAAGAAAACAGCGTTAGATGAGAAACATAGACAAGATGGCTAACCTAAGACCCGCAAACAGCATCATACATACCGGGCAAAGCACTCCATGCACGACGCTGCACGGGGACGGCACGGGCTGGGGAAGCCCTGTAAAAAAAACTGAAAAAAAGCGTTAAATGAGAAACATAGACAAGATGGCTTACCTAAGACCCGCAAAAACATCATACATACCGGGCAAAGCACTCCATGCACGACGCTGCACGGGGACGGCCCGGGCCGGGGAAGCCCTGTAAAAAAAAAGAAAACAGCGTTAGATGACAAACATAGACAAGATGGCTTACCTAAGACCCGCAAACAGCATCATACATACCGGGCAAAGCACTCTATGCACAACGCTGAATGGGGACGGCACGGGCCGGGGAAGCCCTGTAAAAAAATAGGAAAACAGCGTTAGATGAGAAACATAGACAAGATGCCTTACCTAAGACCCGCAAACAACATCATACATACCGGGCAAAGCACTCCATGCACGATTCTGCTCGGGGACGGCACGGGCCGGGGAAGCCCAGTTAAAAAAAAAGAAACCAGCGTTAGATGAGAAACATAGACAAGATGGCTTACCTAAGACCCGCAAACAGCATCATACATACCGGGCAAAGCAGTCCATGCACGACGAAGCACGGGGATGGCACAGGCTGGGGAAGCCCTGTAAAAAAAACTGAAAAAAAGCGTTAGATGAGAAACATAGACAAGATTGCTTACCTAAGACCCGCAAACAACATCATACATACCAGGCAAAGCACTCCATGCACGACGCTGCACGGGGATGGCACGAGCCGGGAAAGCCCTGTAAAAAAAAAAGAAAACAGCGTTAGATGAGAAACATAGACAAGATGGCTAACCTAAGACCCGCAAACAGCATCATACATACCGGGCAAAGCACTCCATGCACGACGCTGCACGGGGACAGCACGGGCCGGGGAAGCCCTGTAAAAAAAACTGAAAAAAAGCTTTAGACGAGAAACATAGACAAGATAGCTTACCTAAGACCCACAAACAGCATCATACATACCGGGCAAAGCACTCCATGCACGACGCTGCACGGGGACGGCACGGGCCGGTGTAGCCCTGTCAAAAAAATAAGAAAACAGCGTTAGATGAGAAACATAGACAAGATGGCTTACCTAAGACCCGCAAACAGCATCACACATACCGGGCAAAGCACTCCATGCACGACGCTGTACGGGGACGGCAAGGGCCGGGGAAGCCCTGTAAAAAAAAGAAAACAGTGTTAGATGAGAAACATAGACAAGATGGCTTACCTAAGACCCGCAAACAACATCATACATACTGGGCAAAGCACTCCATGCACGACGCTGCACGGGGGCGGCCCGGGCCGGGGAAGCCCTGTAAAAAAAAAGAAAACAGCGTTAGATGACAAACATAGACAAGATGGCTTACCTAAGACCCGCAAACAGCATCATACATACTGGGCAAAGCACTCCATGCACGACGCTGCACGGGGACGGCACAGGCCGGGGAAGCCCTGTAAAAAAAAAGAAAACAGCGTTTGATGAGAAACATAGACAAGATGGCTTACCTAAGACCCGCAAACAGCCTCATACATACCGGGCAAAGCACTCCATGCATGATGCTGCACAGGGACGGCAAGACCGGGGAAGCAATGTAAAAAAACCATTAAAAAAGCATTAGATGAGAAACATAGACAAGATGGCTTACCTAAGACCCGCAAACAGCATCATACATACCACGCAAAGCACACCATGCACGACGCTGCACGGGGACGGCACGGGCCGGGGAAGCCCTGTAAAAAAACCAGAAAAAAAGAGTTAGATGAGAAACATAGACAAGATGGCTTACCTAAGACCCGCAAACAGCATCATGCATACCGGGCAAAGCACTCCATGCACGACGCTGCACGGGGACGGCACGGGCCGGGGAAGACCTGTAAAAAAAACTGAAAAAAGCATTAGATGAGAAACATAGTAAGATGGCTTACCTAAGACCCGCAAATAGCATCATACATACCGGGCAAAGCACTCCATGCACGACGCTGCACGGGGATGGCACGGGCCGGGGAAGACCTGTAAAAAAAACTGAAAAAAGCATTAGATGAGAAACATAGTAAGATGGCTTTCCTAAGACCCGCAAACAACATCATACTTACCGGGCAAAGCACTCCATGCACGACGCTGTACGGGGACGGCAAGGGCCGGGGAAGCCCTGTAAAAAAAAAGAAAACAGCGTTAGATGAGAAACATAGACAAGATGGCTTACCTAAGACCCGCAAACAACATCATACATACTGGGCAAAGCACTCCATGCACGACGCTGCACGGGGACGGCCCGGGCCGGGGAAGCCCTGTAAAAAAAAAGAAAACAGCGTTAGATGACAAACATAGACAAGATGGCTTACCTAAGACCCGCAAACAGCATCATACATACCGGTCAAAGCACTCCATGCACGACGCTGCACGGGGACGGCACAGGCCGGGGAAGCCCTGTAAAAAAAAAGAAAACAGCGTTAGAAGAGAAACATAGACAAGATGGCTTACCTAAGACCCGCAAACAACATCATACATACCGGGCAAAGAACTCTATGCACAACGCTGCATGGGGACGGCACGGGCCGGGGAAGCCCTGTAAAAAAATAAGAAAACAGCGTTAGATGAGAAACATAGACAAGATGCCTTACCTAAGACCCGCAAACAACATCATACATACCGGGCAAAGCACTCCATGCACGATGCTGCACGGGGACGGCACGGGCCGGGGAAGCCCTGTTAAAAAAAAAGAAACCAGCATTAGATGAGAAACATAGACAAGATGACTTACCTAAGACCCGCAAACAGCATCATACATACCGGGCAAAGAACTCCATGCACGACGAAGCACGGGGATGGCACGGGCTGGGGAAGCCCTGTAAAAAAAACTGAAAAAAAGCGTTAGATGAGAAACATAGACAAGATTGCTTACCTAAGACCAGCAAACAACATCATACATACCAGGCAAAGCACTCCATGCACGACGCTGCACGGGGTCAGCACGAGCCGGGGAAGCCCTGTAAAAAAAAGGAAACAGCGTTTGATGAGAAACATAGACAAGATGGCTTACCTAAGACCCGCAAACAGCATCATACATACCGGGCAAAGCACTCCATGCACGATGCTGCACAGGGACGGCAAGACCGGGGAAGCCCTGTAAAAAAAACAGAAAAAAAGCGTTAGATGAGAAACATAGACAAGATGGCTTACCTAAGACCCGCAAACAGCATCATACATACAAGGCAAAGCACACCATGCACGACGCTGCACGGGGATGGCACGGGCCGGGGAAGCCCTGTAAAAAAAGAAGAAAACAGCGTTAGATGAGAAACATAGACAAGATGGCTTACCTAAGACCCGCAAACAGCATCATGCATACCGGGCAAAGCACTCCATGCACGACGCTGCACGGGGACGGCACGGGCCGGGGAAGACCTGTAAAAAAAACTAAAAAAATCATTAGATGAGAAACATAGTAAGATGGCTTACCTAAGACCCGCAAACAGCATCATACATACCGGGCAAAGCACTCCATGCACGACGCTGCACGGGGATGGCACGGGCCGGGGAAGACCTGTAAAAAAAACTGAAAAAAGCATTAGATGAGAAACATAGTAAGATGGCTTACCTAAGACCCGCAAACAACATCATACTTACCGGGCAAAGCACTCCATGCACGACGCTGCACGGGGACGGCACGGGCCGGGGAAGACCTGTAAAAAAAAAAGAAATTAGCGTTAGATGAGAAACATAGACAAGATGGCTTACCTAAGACCCGCAAACAACATCATACATACCGGACAAACCACTCCATGCACGATGCTGCAAGGGGACGGCCCGGGCCGGGGAAGCCCTGTAAAAAAAAAAGAAAACAGGGTTAGATGACAAACATAGACAAGATGGCTTACCTAAGACCCGCAAACAGCATCATACATACCGGGCAAAGCACTCCATGCACGACGCTGCACAGGGACAGCACGGGCCGGTGTAGCCCTGTAAAAAAAAAGAAAACAGCGTTAGATGAGAAACATAGACAAGAGGGCTTACCTAAGACCCGCAAACAACATCATACATACCGGACAAAGCACTCCATGCACGATGCTGCACGGGGACAGCCCGGGCCGGGGAAGCCCTGTAAAAAAAAAAGAAAACAGCGTTAGACGAGAAACATAGACAAGATGGCTTACCTAAGACCCGCAAACAACATCATACATACCGGGCAAAGAACTCCATGCACGACGCAGCATGGGGACGGCACGGGCCGGGGAAGCCCTGTAAAAAAAACAAGATAACAACGTTAGATGAGAAACATAGACAAGATGGCTTACCTAAGACCCGCAAACAACATCATACATACCGGGCAAAGCACTCCATGCACGATGCTGCACGGGGACGGCACGAGCCGGGGAAGCCCTGTTAAAAAAAAAGAAACCAGCGTTAGATGAGAAACATAGACAAGATGGCTTACCTAAGACCCGCAAACAGCATCATACATACCGGGCAAAGCACTCCATGCACGACGAAGCATGGGGACGGCACGGGCTGGGGAAGCCCTGTAAAAAAAACTGAAAAAAAGCGTTAGATGAGAAACATAGACAAGATTGCTTACCTAAGACACGCAACCAGCATCATACATACTGGGCAAAGCACTCCATGCGCGACGCTGCACGGGGACGGCATGGGCCTGGGAAGCCCTGTAAAAAAAGAAGAAAACAGCGTTAGATGAGAAACATAGATAAGATGGCTTACCTAAGACCCGCAAACAACATCATACATACCGGGCAAAGCACTCCATGCACGACGCTGCACGGGGACGGCACGAGCCGAGGAAGCCCTGTAAAAAAAAGAAAACTGCGTTTGATGAGAAACATAGACAAGATGGCTTACCTAAGACCCGCAAACAGCATCATACATACCGGGCAAAGCACTCCATGCACAATGCTGCACAGGGACGGCAAGGCCGGGGAAGCCCTGTAAAAAAAAACTGAAAAAAAGCGTTAGATGAGAAACACAGACAAGATGGCTAACCTAAGACCCGCAAACAGCATCATACATACCAGGCAAAGCACTCCATGCACGATGCTGCACGGGGACGGCACGAGCCGGGGAAGCCCTGTAAAAAAAATGAAAACAGCGTTAGATGTGAAACATAGACAAGATGGCTTACCTAAGACCCGCAAACAGCATCACACATACCGGGCAAAGCACTCCACGCACAACGCTGCACGGGGACGGCACGGGCCGGGGAAGCCCTGTAAAAAAAAAAAAAAACAGCGTTAGATGAGAAACATAGACAAGATGGCTTACCTAAGACCCGCAAACAACATCATACATACTGGGCAGAGCACTCCATGCACGACGCTGCACGGGGACGGCATGAGCCGGGGAAGCCCTGTAAAAAAAAAGAAAACAGCGTTAGATGACAAACATAGACAAGATGGCTTACCTAAGACCCGCAAACAACATCATACATACCGGGCAAAGCACTCCATGCACGACGCTGCACAGGGATGGCACGAGCCGGGGAAGCCCTGTAAAAAAAACTGAAAAAAGCGTTAAATGAGAAACATAGACAAGATGGCTTCCTAAGACCCGCAAAAACATCATACATACCGGGCAAAGCACTCCATGCACGACGCTGCATGGGGACGGCACGGGCCGGGGAAGACCTGTAAAAAAAACAGAAAAAAGCGTCAGATGAGAAACATAGACAAGATAGCTTACCTAAGACACTCAAACAGCATCATACATACCGGGCAAAGCACTCCATGCACGACGCTGCACGGGGACGGCACGGGCCGGGGAAGACCTGTAAAAAAAACGGAAAAAAAACGTTAGATGAGAAACATAGACAAGATAGCTTACCTAAGATCCGCAAACAGCATCATACATACCGGGCAAAGCACTCCATGCACGACGCTGCACGGGGACGGCACGGGCTGGTGTAGCCCTGTCAAAAAAAAAAGAAAACAGCGTTAGATGAGAAACATAGACAAGAGGGCTTACCTAAGACCCACAAACAGCATCACACATACCGGGCAAAGCACTCCATGCACGACGCTGTACGGGGAAGGCAAGGGCCGGGGAAGCCCTGTAAAAAAAAAGAAAACAGCGTTAGATGAGAAACATAGACAAGATGGCTGACCTAAGACCCGCAAACAACATCATACATACTGGGCAAAGCACTCCATGAACGACGCTGCACGGGGACAGCCTGGGCCGGGGAAGCCCTGTAAAAAAAAAGAAAACAGCGTTAGATGACAAACATAGACAAGAAGGCTTACCTAAGACCCGCAAACAGCATCATACATACCGGGCAAAGCACTCCATGCACGACGCTGTACGGGGACGGCAAGGGCCGGGGAAGCCCTGTAAAAAAAAGAAAACAGTGTTAGATGAGAAACATAGACAAGATGGCTTACCTAAGACCCGCAAACAACATCATACATACTGGGCAAAGCACTCCATGCACGACGCTGCACGGGGGCGGCCCGGGCCGGGGAAGCCCTGTAAAAAAAAAGAAAACAGCGTTAGATGACAAACATAGACAAGATGGCTTACCTAAGACCCGCAAACAGCATCATACATACTGGGCAAAGCACTCCATGCACGACGCTGCACGGGGACGGCACAGGCCGGGGAAGCCCTGTAAAAAAAAAGAAAACAGCGTTAGAAGAGAAACATAGACAAGATGGCTTACCTAAGACCCGCAAACAACATCATACATACCGGGCAAAGAACTCTATGCACAACTCTGCATGGGGACGGTACGGGCCGGGGAAGCCCTGTAAAAAAATAAGAAAACAGCGTTAGATGAGAAACATAGACAAGATGCCTTACCTAAGACCCGCAAACAACATCATACATACCGGGCAAAGCACTCCATGCACGATGCTGCACGGGGACGGCACGGGCCGGGGAAGCCCAGTTAAAAAAAAAGAAACCAGCGTTAGATGAGAAACATAGACAAGATGGCTTACCTAAGACCCGCAAACAGCATCATACATACCAGGCAAAGCACACCATGCACGACGCTGCACGGGGACGGCACGGGCCGGGGAAGCCCTGTAAAAAAAACAGAAAAAAAGCGTTAGATGAGAAACATAGACAAGATGGCTTACCTAAGACCCGCAAACAGCATCATGCATACCGGGCAAAGCACTCCATGCACGACGCTGCACGGGGACGGCACGGGCCGGGGAAGACCTGTAAAAAAAACTGAAAAAAGCATTAGATGAGAAACATAGTAAGATGGCTTACATAAGACCCGCAAACAGCATCACACATACCGGGTAAAGCACTCCATGCACGACGCTGTACGGGGACGGCAAGGGCTGGGGAAGCCCTGTAAAAAAAAAGAAAACAGCGTTAGATGAGAAACATAGACAAGATGGCTTACCTAAGACCCGCAAACAACATCATACATACTGGGCAAAGCACTTTATGCACGACGCTGCACGGGGACGGCCCGGGCCGGGGAAGCACTGTAAAAAAAAAGAAAACAGCGTTAGATGACAAACATAGACAAGATGGCTTACCTAAGACCCGCAAACAGCATCATACATACCGGGCAAAGCACTCTATGCACAACGCTGCATGGGGACGGCACGGGCCGGGGAAGCCCTGTAAAAAAAAAGAAACCAGCGTTAGATGAGAAACATAGACAAGATGGCTTACCTAAGACCCGCAAACAGCATCATACATACCGGGCAAAGCAGTCCATGCACGACGAAGCACGGGGATGGCACAGGCTGGGGAAGCCCTGTAAAAAAAACTGAAAAAAAGCGTTAGATGAGAAACATAGACAAGATTGCTTACCTAAGACCCGCAAACAACATCATACATACCAGGCAAAGCACTCCATGCACGATTCTGCACGGGGACGGCACGGGCCGGGGAAGCCCAGTTAAAAAAAAAGAAACCAGCGTTAGATGAGAAACATAGACAAGATGGCTTACCTAAGACCCGCAAACAGCATCATACATACCGGGCAAAGCAGTCCATGCACGACGAAGCACGGGGATGGCACAGGCTGGGGAAGCCCTGTAAAAAAAACTGAAAAAAAGCGTTAGATGAGAAACATAGACAAGATTGCTTACCTAAGACCCGCAAACAACATCATACATACCAGGCAAAGCACTCCATGCACGACGCTGCATGGGGATGGCACGAGCCGGGAAAGCCCTGTAAAAAAAAAAGAAAACAGCGTTAGATGAGAAACATAGACAAGATGGCTAACCTAAGACCCGCAAACAGCATCATACATACCGGGCAAAGCACTCCATGCACAACGCTGCACGGGGACAGCACGGGCCGGGGAAGCCCTGTAAAAAAAACTGAAAAAAAGCTTTAGATGAGAAACATAGACAAGATAGCTTACCTAAGACCCGCAAACAGCATCATACATTCCGGGCAAAGCACTCCATGCACGACGCTGCACGGGGACGGCACGGGCCGGTGTAGCCCTGTCAAAAAAAAAGAAAACAGCGTTAGATGAGAAACATAGACAAGATGGCTTACCTAAGACCCGCAAACAGCATCACACATACCGGGCAAAGCACTCCATGCACAATGCTGTACGGGGACGGCAAGGGCCGGGGAAGCCCTGTAAAAAAAATGAAAACAGTGTTAGATGAGAAACATAGACAAGATGGCTTACCTAAGACCCGCAAACAACATCATACATACCGGGCAAAGCACTCCATGCACGACGCTGCACGGGGACGGCACAGGCCGGGGAAGCCCTGTAAAAAAAAAGAAAACAGCGTTTGATGAGAAACATAGACAAGATGGCTTACCTAAGACCCGCAAACAGCATCATACATACCGGGCAAAGCACTCCATGCATGATGCTGCACAGGGACGGCAAGACCGGGGAAGCAATGTAAAAAAACCATTAAAAAAGCATTAGATGAGAAACATAGACAAGATGGCTTACCTAAGACCCGCAAACAGCATCATACATACCACGCAAAGCACACCATGCACGACGCTGCACGGGGACGGCACGGGCCGGGGAAGCCCTGTAAAAAAAACAGAAAAAAAGCGTTAGATGAGAAACATAGACAAGATGGCTTACCTAAGACCCGCAAACAGCATCATGCATACCGGGCAAAGCACTCCATGCACGACGCTGCACGGGGACGGCACGGGCCGGGGAAGACCTGTAAAAAAAACTGAAAAAAGCATTAGATGAGAAACATAGTAAGATGGCTTACCTAAGACCCGCAAATAGCATCATACATACCGGGCAAAGCACTCCATGCACGACGCTGCACGGGGATGGCACGGGCCGGGGAAGACCTGTAAAAAAAACTGAAAAAAGCATTAGATGAGAAACATAGTAAGATGGCTTTCCTAAGACCCGCAAACAACATCATACTTACCGGGCAAAGCACTCCATGCACGACGCTGTACGGGGACGGCAAGGGCCGGGGAAGCCCTGTAAAAAAAAAGAAAACAGCGTTAGATGAGAAACATAGACAAGATGGCTTACCTAAGACCCGCAAACAACATCATACATACTGGGCAAAGCACTCCATGCACGACGCTGCACGGGGACGGCCCGGGCCGGGGAAGCCCTGTAAAAAAAAAGAAAACAGCGTTAGATGACAAACATAGACAAGATGGCTTACCTAAGACCCGCAAACAGCATCATACATACCGGTCAAAGCACTCCATGCACGACGCTGCACGGGGACGGCACAGGCCGGGGAAGCCCTGTAAAAAAAAAGAAAACAGCGTTAGAAGAGAAACATAGACAAGATGGCTTACCTAAGACCCGCAAACAACATCATACATACCGGGCAAAGAACTCTATGCACAACGCTGCATGGGGACGGCACGGGCCGGGGAAGCCCTGTAAAAAAATAAGAAAACAGCGTTAGATGAGAAACATAGACAAGATGCCTTACCTAAGACCCGCAAACAACATCATACATACCGGGCAAAGCACTCCATGCACGATGCTGCACGGGGACGGCACGGGCCGGGGAAGCCCTGTTAAAAAAAAAGAAACCAGCGTTAGATGAGAAACATAGACAAGATGACTTACCTAAGACCCGCAAACAGCATCATACATACCGGGCAAAGAACTCCATGCACGACGAAGCACGGGGATGGCACGGGCTGGGGAAGCCCTGTAAAAAAAACTGAAAAAAAGCGTTAGATGAGAAACATAGACAAGATTGCTTACCTAAGACCCGCAAACAGCATCATACATACAAGGCAAAGCACACCATGCACGACGCTGCACGGGGATGGCACGGGCCGGGGAAGCCCTGTAAAAAAAGAAGAAAACAGCGTTAGATGAGAAACATAGACAAGATGGCTTACCTAAGACCCGCAAACAGCATCATGCATACCGGGCAAAGCACTCCATGCACGACGCTGCACGGGGACGGCACGGGCCGGGGAAGACCTGTAAAAAAAACTAAAAAAATCATTAGATGAGAAACATAGTAAGATGGCTTACCTAAGACCCGCAAACAGCATCATACATACCGGGCAAAGCACTCCATGCACGACGCTGCACGGGGATGGCACGGGCCGGGGAAGACCTGTAAAAAAAACTGAAAAAAGCATTAGATGAGAAACATAGTAAGATGGCTTACCTAAGACCCGCAAACAACATCATACTTACCGGGCAAAGCACTCCATGCACGACGCTGCACGGGGACGGCACGGGCCGGGGAAGACCTGTAAAAAAAAAAGAAATTAGCGTTAGATGAGAAACATAGACAAGATGGCTTACCTAAGACCCGCAAACAACATCATACATACCGGACAAACCACTCCATGCACGATGCTGCAAGGGAACGGCCCGGGCCGGGGAAGCCCTGTAAAAAAAAAAGAAAACAGGGTTAGATGACAAACATAGACAAGATGGCTTACCTAAGACCCGCAAACAGCATCATACATACCGGGCAAAGCACTCCATGCACGACGCTGCACAGGGACAGCACGGGCCGGTGTAGCCCTGTAAAAAAAAAGAAAACAGCGTTAGATGAGAAACATAGACAAGATGGCTTACCTAAAACCCGCAAACAACATCATACATACCGGACAAAGCACTCCATGCACGATGCTGCACGGGGACAGCCCGGGCCGGGGAAGCCCTGTAAAAAAAAAAGAAAACAGCGTTAGACGAGAAACATAGACAAGATGGCTTACCTAAGACCCGCAAACAACATCATACATACCGGGCAAAGAACTCCATGCACGACGCAGCATGGGGACGGCACGGGCCGGGGAAGCCCTGTAAAAAAAACAAGATAACAACGTTAGATGAGAAACATAGACAAGATGGCTTACCTAAGACCCGCAAACAACATCATACATACCGGGCAAAGCACTCCATGCACGATGCTGCACGGGGACGGCACGAGCCGGGGAAGCCCTGTTAAAAAAAAAGAAACCAGCGTTAGATGAGAAACATAGACAAGATGGCTTACCTAAGACCCGCAAACAGCATCATACATACCGGGCAAAGCACTCCATGCACGACGAAGCATGGGGACGGCACGGGCTGGGGAAGCCCTGTAAAAAAAACTGAAAAAAAGCGTTAGATGAGAAACATAGACAAGATGGCTTACCTAAGACCCGCAAACAGCATCATGCATACCGGGCAAAGCACTCCATGCACGACGCTGCACGGGGACGGCACGGGCCGGGGAAGACCTGTAAAAAAAACTAAAAAAATCATTAGATGAGAAACATAGTAAGATGGCTTACCTAAGACCCGCAAACAGCATCATACATACCGGGCAAAGCACTCCATGCACGACGCTGCACGGGGATGGCACGGGCCGGGGAAGACCTGTAAAAAAAACTGAAAAAAGCATTAGATGAGAAACATAGTAAGATGGCTTACCTAAGACCCGCAAACAACATCATACTTACCGGGCAAAGCACTCCATGCACGACGCTGCACGGGGACGGCACGGGCCGGGGAAGACCTGTAAAAAAAAAAGAAATTAGCGTTAGATGAGAAACATAGACAAGATGGCTTACCTAAGACCCGCAAACAACATCATACATACCGGACAAACCACTCCATGCACGATGCTGCAAGGGGACGGCCCGGGCCGGGGAAGCCCTGTAAAAAAAAAAGAAAACAGGGTTAGATGACAAACATAGACAAGATGGCTTACCTAAGACCCGCAAACAGCATCATACATACCGGGCAAAGCACTCCATGCACGACGCTGCACAGGGACAGCACGGGCCGGTGTAGCCCTGTAAAAAAAAAGAAAACAGCGTTAGATGAGAAACATAGACAAGAGGGCTTACCTAAGACCCGCAAACAACATCATACATACCGGACAAAGCACTCCATGCACGATGCTGCACGGGGACAGCCCGGGCCGGGGAAGCCCTGTAAAAAAAAAAGAAAACAGCGTTAGACGAGAAACATAGACAAGATGGCTTACCTAAGACCCGCAAACAACATCATACATACCGGGCAAAGAACTCCATGCACGACGCAGCATGGGGACGGCACGGGCCGGGGAAGCCCTGTAAAAAAAACAAGATAACAACGTTAGATGAGAAACATAGACAAGATGGCTTACCTAAGACCCGCAAACAACATCATACATACCGGGCAAAGCACTCCATGCACGATGCTGCACGGGGACGGCACGAGCCGGGGAAGCCCTGTTAAAAAAAAAGAAACCAGCGTTAGATGAGAAACATAGACAAGATGGCTTACCTAAGACCCGCAAACAGCATCATACATACCGGGCAAAGCACTCCATGCACGACGAAGCATGGGGACGGCACGGGCTGGGGAAGCCCTGTAAAAAAAACTGAAAAAAAGCGTTAGATGAGAAACATAGACAAGATTGCTTACCTAAGACACGCAACCAGCATCATACATACTGGGCAAAGCACTCCATGCGCGACGCTGCACGGGGACGGCATGGGCCTGGGAAGCCCTGTAAAAAAAGAAGAAAACAGCGTTAGATGAGAAACATAGATAAGATGGCTTACCTAAGACCCGCAAACAACATCATACATACCGGGCAAAGCACTCCATGCACGACGCTGCACGGGGACGGCACGAGCCGAGGAAGCCCTGTAAAAAAAAGAAAACTGCGTTTGATGAGAAACATAGACAAGATGGCTTACCTAAGACCCGCAAACAGCATCATACATACCGGGCAAAGCACTCCATGCACAATGCTGCACAGGGACGGCAAGGCCGGGGAAGCCCTGTAAAAAAAAACTGAAAAAAAGCGTTAGATGAGAAACACAGACAAGATGGCTAACCTAAGACCCGCAAACAGCATCATACATACCAGGCAAAGCACTCCATGCACGATGCTGCACGGGGACGGCACGAGCCGGGGAAGCCCTGTAAAAAAAATGAAAACAGCGTTAGATGTGAAACATAGACAAGATGGCTTACCTAAGACCCGCAAACAGCATCACACATACCGGGCAAAGCACTCCACGCACAACGCTGCACGGGGACGGCACGGGCCGGGGAAGCCCTGTAAAAAAAAAAAAAAACAGCGTTAGATGAGAAACATAGACAAGATGGCTTACCTAAGACCCGCAAACAACATCATACATACTGGGCAGAGCACTCCATGCACGACGCTGCACGGGGACGGCATGAGCCGGGGAAGCCCTGTAAAAAAAAAGAAAACAGCGTTAGATGACAAACATAGACAAGATGGCTTACCTAAGACCCGCAAACAACATCATACATACCGGGCAAAGCACTCCATGCACGACGCTGCACAGGGATGGCACGAGCCGGGGAAGCCCTGTAAAAAAAACTGAAAAAAGCGTTAAATGAGAAACATAGACAAGATGGCTTCCTAAGACCCGCAAAAACATCATACATACCGGGCAAAGCACTCCATGCACGACGCTGCATGGGGACGGCACGGGCCGGGGAAGACCTGTAAAAAAAACAGAAAAAAGCGTCAGATGAGAAACATAGACAAGATAGCTTACCTAAGACACTCAAACAGCATCATACATACCGGGCAAAGCACTCCATGCACGACGCTGCACGGGGACGGCACGGGCCGGGGAAGACCTGTAAAAAAAACGGAAAAAAAACGTTAGATGAGAAACATAGACAAGATAGCTTACCTAAGATCCGCAAACAGCATCATACATACCGGGCAAAGCACTCCATGCACGACGCTGCACGGGGACGGCACGGGCTGGTGTAGCCCTGTCAAAAAAAAAAGAAAACAGCGTTAGATGAGAAACATAGACAAGAGGGCTTACCTAAGACCCACAAACAGCATCACACATACCGGGCAAAGCACTCCATGCACGACGCTGTACGGGGAAGGCAAGGGCCGGGGAAGCCCTGTAAAAAAAAAGAAAACAGCGTTAGATGAGAAACATAGACAAGATGGCTGACCTAAGACCCGCAAACAACATCATACATACTGGGCAAAGCACTCCATGAACGACGCTGCACGGGGACAGCCTGGGCCGGGGAAGCCCTGTAAAAAAAAAGAAAACAGCGTTAGATGACAAACATAGACAAGAAGGCTTACCTAAGACCCGCAAACAGCATCATACATACCGGGCAAAGCACTCCATGCACGACGCTGTACGGGGACGGCAAGGGCCGGGGAAGCCCTGTAAAAAAAAGAAAACAGTGTTAGATGAGAAACATAGACAAGATGGCTTACCTAAGACCCGCAAACAACATCATACATACTGGGCAAAGCACTCCATGCACGACGCTGCACGGGGGCGGCCCGGGCCGGGGAAGCCCTGTAAAAAAAAAGAAAACAGCGTTAGATGACAAACATAGACAAGATGGCTTACCTAAGACCCGCAAACAGCATCATACATACTGGGCAAAGCACTCCATGCACGACGCTGCACGGGGACGGCACAGGCCGGGGAAGCCCTGTAAAAAAAAAGAAAACAGCGTTAGAAGAGAAACATAGACAAGATGGCTTACCTAAGACCCGCAAACAACATCATACATACCGGGCAAAGAACTCTATGCACAACTCTGCATGGGGACGGTACGGGCCGGGGAAGCCCTGTAAAAAAATAAGAAAACAGCGTTAGATGAGAAACATAGACAAGATGCCTTACCTAAGACCCGCAAACAACATCATACATACCGGGCAAAGCACTCCATGCACGATGCTGCACGGGGACGGCACGGGCCGGGGAAGCCCAGTTAAAAAAAAAGAAACCAGCGTTAGATGAGAAACATAGACAAGATGGCTTACCTAAGACCCGCAAACAGCATCATACATACCAGGCAAAGCACACCATGCACGACGCTGCACGGGGACGGCACGGGCCGGGGAAGCCCTGTAAAAAAAACAGAAAAAAAGCGTTAGATGAGAAACATAGACAAGATGGCTTACCTAAGACCCGCAAACAGCATCATGCATACCGGGCAAAGCACTCCATGCACGACGCTGCACGGGGACGGCACGGGCCGGGGAAGACCTGTAAAAAAAACTGAAAAAAGCATTAGATGAGAAACATAGTAAGATGGCTTACATAAGACCCGCAAACAGCATCACACATACCGGGTAAAGCACTCCATGCACGACGCTGTACGGGGACGGCAAGGGCTGGGGAAGCCCTGTAAAAAAAAAGAAAACAGCGTTAGATGAGAAACATAGACAAGATGGCTTACCTAAGACCCGCAAACAACATCATACATACTGGGCAAAGCACTTTATGCACGACGCTGCACGGGGACGGCCCGGGCCGGGGAAGCACTGTAAAAAAAAAGAAAACAGCGTTAGATGACAAACATAGACAAGATGGCTTACCTAAGACCCGCAAACAGCATCATACATACCGGGCAAAGCACTCTATGCACAACGCTGCATGGGGACGGCACGGGCCGGGGAAGCCCTGTAAAAAAAAAGAAACCAGCGTTAGATGAGAAACATAGACAAGATGGCTTACCTAAGACCCGCAAACAGCATCATACATACCGGGCAAAGCAGTCCATGCACGACGAAGCACGGGGATGGCACAGGCTGGGGAAGCCCTGTAAAAAAAACTGAAAAAAAGCGTTAGATGAGAAACATAGACAAGATTGCTTACCTAAGACCCGCAAACAACATCATACATACCAGGCAAAGCACTCCATGCACGATTCTGCACGGGGACGGCACGGGCCGGGGAAGCCCAGTTAAAAAAAAAGAAACCAGCGTTAGATGAGAAACATAGACAAGATGGCTTACCTAAGACCCGCAAACAGCATCATACATACCGGGCAAAGCAGTCCATGCACGACGAAGCACGGGGATGGCACAGGCTGGGGAAGCCCTGTAAAAAAAACTGAAAAAAAGCGTTAGATGAGAAACATAGACAAGATTGCTTACCTAAGACCCGCAAACAACATCATACATACCAGGCAAAGCACTCCATGCACGACGCTGCATGGGGATGGCACGAGCCGGGAAAGCCCTGTAAAAAAAAAAGAAAACAGCGTTAGATGAGAAACATAGACAAGATGGCTTACCTAAGACCCGCAAACAGCATCATACATACCGGGCAAAGCAGTCCATGCACGACGAAGCACGGGGATGGCACAGGCTGGGGAAGCCCTGTAAAAAAAACTGAAAAAAAGCGTTAGATGAGAAACATAGACAAGATTGCTTACCTAAGACCCGCAAACAACATCATACATACCAGGCAAAGCACTCCATGCACGACGCTGCATGGGGATGGCACGAGCCGGGAAAGCCCTGTAAAAAAAAAAGAAAACAGCGTTAGATGAGAAACATAGACAAGATGGCTAACCTAAGACCCGCAAACAGCATCATACATACCGGGCAAAGCACTCCATGCACAACGCTGCACGGGGACAGCACGGGCCGGGGAAGCCCTGTAAAAAAAACTGAAAAAAAGCTTTAGATGAGAAACATAGACAAGATAGCTTACCTAAGACCCGCAAACAGCATCATACATTCCGGGCAAAGCACTCCATGCACGACGCTGCACGGGGACGTCACGGGCCGGTGTAGCCCTGTCAAAAAAAAAGAAAACAGCGTTAGATGAGAAACATAGACAAGATGGCTTACCTAAGACCCGCAAACAGCATCACACATACCGGGCAAAGCACTCCATGCACAATGCTGTACGGGGACGGCAAGGGCCGGGGAAGCCCTGTAAAAAAAATGAAAACAGTGTTAGATGAGAAACATAGACAAGATGGCTTACCTAAGACCCGCAAACAACATCATACATACCGGGCAAAGCACTCCATGCACGACGCTGCACGGGGACGGCACAGGCCGGGGAAGCCCTGTAAAAAAAAAGAAAACAGCGTTTGATGAGAAACATAGACAAGATGGCTTACCTAAGACCCGCAAACAGCATCATACATACCGGGCAAAGCACTCCATGCATGATGCTGCACAGGGACGGCAAGACCGGGGAAGCAATGTAAAAAAACCATTAAAAAAGCATTAGATGAGAAACATAGACAAGATGGCTTACCTAAGACCCGCAAACAGCATCATACATACCACGCAAAGCACACCATGCACGACGCTGCACGGGGACGGCACGGGCCGGGGAAGCCCTGTAAAAAAAACAGAAAAAAAGCGTTAGATGAGAAACATAGACAAGATGGCTTACCTAAGACCCGCAAACAGCATCATGCATACCGGGCAAAGCACTCCATGCACGACGCTGCACGGGGACGGCACGGGCCGGGGAAGACCTGTAAAAAAAACTGAAAAAAGCATTAGATGAGAAACATAGTAAGATGGCTTACCTAAGACCCGCAAATAGCATCATACATACCGGGCAAAGCACTCCATGCACGACGCTGCACGGGGATGGCACGGGCCGGGGAAGACCTGTAAAAAAAACTGAAAAAAGCATTAGATGAGAAACATAGTAAGATGGCTTTCCTAAGACCCGCAAACAACATCATACTTACCGGGCAAAGCACTCCATGCACGACGCTGTACGGGGACGGCAAGGGCCGGGGAAGCCCTGTAAAAAAAAAGAAAACAGCGTTAGATGAGAAACATAGACAAGATGGCTTACCTAAGACCCGCAAACAACATCATACATACTGGGCAAAGCACTCCATGCACGACGCTGCACGGGGACGGCCCGGGCCGGGGAAGCCCTGTAAAAAAAAAGAAAACAGCGTTAGATGACAAACATAGACAAGATGGCTTACCTAAGACCCGCAAACAGCATCATACATACCGGTCAAAGCACTCCATGCACGACGCTGCACGGGGACGGCACAGGCCGGGGAAGCCCTGTAAAAAAAAAGAAAACAGCGTTAGAAGAGAAACATAGACAAGATGGCTTACCTAAGACCCGCAAACAACATCATACATACCGGGCAAAGAACTCTATGCACAACGCTGCATGGGGACGGCACGGGCCGGGGAAGCCCTGTAAAAAAATAAGAAAACAGCGTTAGATGAGAAACATAGACAAGATGCCTTACCTAAGACCCGCAAACAACATCATACATACCGGGCAAAGCACTCCATGCACGATGCTGCACGGGGACGGCACGGGCCGGGGAAGCCCTGTTAAAAAAAAAGAAACCAGCGTTAGATGAGAAACATAGACAAGATGACTTACCTAAGACCCGCAAACAGCATCATACATACCGGGCAAAGAACTCCATGCACGACGAAGCACGGGGATGGCACGGGCTGGGGAAGCCCTGTAAAAAAAACTGAAAAAAAGCGTTAGATGAGAAACATAGACAAGATTGCTTACCTAAGACCCGCAAACAGCATCATACATACAAGGCAAAGCACACCATGCACGACGCTGCACGGGGATGGCACGGGCCGGGGAAGCCCTGTAAAAAAAGAAGAAAACAGCGTTAGATGAGAAACATAGACAAGATGGCTTACCTAAGACCCGCAAACAGCATCATGCATACCGGGCAAAGCACTCCATGCACGACGCTGCACGGGGACGGCACGGGCCGGGGAAGACCTGTAAAAAAAACTAAAAAAATCATTAGATGAGAAACATAGTAAGATGGCTTACCTAAGACCCGCAAACAGCATCATACATACCGGGCAAAGCACTCCATGCACGACGCTGCACGGGGATGGCACGGGCCGGGGAAGACCTGTAAAAAAAACTGAAAAAAGCATTAGATGAGAAACATAGTAAGATGGCTTACCTAAGACCCGCAAACAACATCATACTTACCGGGCAAAGCACTCCATGCACGACGCTGCACGGGGACGGCACGGGCCGGGGAAGACCTGTAAAAAAAAAAGAAATTAGCGTTAGATGAGAAACATAGACAAGATGGCTTACCTAAGACCCGCAAACAACATCATACATACCGGACAAACCACTCCATGCACGATGCTGCAAGGGAACGGCCCGGGCCGGGGAAGCCCTGTAAAAAAAAAAGAAAACAGGGTTAGATGACAAACATAGACAAGATGGCTTACCTAAGACCCGCAAACAGCATCATACATACCGGGCAAAGCACTCCATGCACGACGCTGCACAGGGACAGCACGGGCCGGTGTAGCCCTGTAAAAAAAAAGAAAACAGCGTTAGATGAGAAACATAGACAAGATGGCTTACCTAAAACCCGCAAACAACATCATACATACCGGACAAAGCACTCCATGCACGATGCTGCACGGGGACAGCCCGGGCCGGGGAAGCCCTGTAAAAAAAAAAGAAAACAGCGTTAGACGAGAAACATAGACAAGATGGCTTACCTAAGACCCGCAAACAACATCATACATACCGGGCAAAGAACTCCATGCACGACGCAGCATGGGGACGGCACGGGCCGGGGAAGCCCTGTAAAAAAAACAAGATAACAACGTTAGATGAGAAACATAGACAAGATGGCTTACCTAAGACCCGCAAACAACATCATACATACCGGGCAAAGCACTCCATGCACGATGCTGCACGGGGACGGCACGAGCCGGGGAAGCCCTGTTAAAAAAAAAGAAACCAGCGTTAGATGAGAAACATAGACAAGATGGCTTACCTAAGACCCGCAAACAGCATCATACATACCGGGCAAAGCACTCCATGCACGACGAAGCATGGGGACGGCACGGGCTGGGGAAGCCCTGTAAAAAAAACTGAAAAAAAGCGTTAGATGAGAAACATAGACAAGATTGCTTACCTAAGACACGCAACCAGCATCATACATACTGGGCAAAGCACTCCATGCACGACGCTGCACGGGGACGGCATGGGCCTGGGAAGCCCTGTAAAAAAAGAAGAAAACAGCGTTAGATGAGAAACATAGATAAGATGGCTTACCTAAGACCCGCAAACAACATCATACATACCGGGCAAAGCACTCCATGCACGACGCTGCACGGGGACGGCACGAGCCGAGGAAGCCCTGTAAAAAAATAAGAAAACAGCGTTAGATGAGAAACATAGACAAGATGCCTTACCTAAGACCCGCAAACAACATCATACATACCGGGCAAAGCACTCCATGCACGATGCTGCACGGGGACGGCACGGGCCGGGGAAGCCCTGTTAAAAAAAAAGAAACCAGCGTTAGATGAGAAACATAGACAAGATGACTTACCTAAGACCCGCAAACAGCATCATACATACCGGGCAAAGAACTCCATGCACGACGAAGCACGGGGATGGCACGGGCTGGGGAAGCCCTGTAAAAAAAACTGAAAAAAAGCGTTAGATGAGAAACATAGACAAGATTGCTTACCTAAGACCCGCAAACAGCATCATACATACAAGGCAAAGCACACCATGCACGACGCTGCACGGGGATGGCACGGGCCGGGGAAGCCCTGTAAAAAAAGAAGAAAACAGCGTTAGATGAGAAACATAGACAAGATGGCTTACCTAAGACCCGCAAACAGCATCATGCATACCGGGCAAAGCACTCCATGCACGACGCTGCACGGGGACGGCACGGGCCGGGGAAGACCTGTAAAAAAAACTAAAAAAATCATTAGATGAGAAACATAGTAAGATGGCTTACCTAAGACCCGCAAACAGCATCATACATACCGGGCAAAGCACTCCATGCACGACGCTGCACGGGGATGGCACGGGCCGGGGAAGACCTGTAAAAAAAACTGAAAAAAGCATTAGATGAGAAACATAGTAAGATGGCTTACCTAAGACCCGCAAACAACATCATACTTACCGGGCAAAGCACTCCATGCACGACGCTGCACGGGGACGGCACGGGCCGGGGAAGACCTGTAAAAAAAAAAGAAATTAGCGTTAGATGAGAAACATAGACAAGATGGCTTACCTAAGACCCGCAAACAACATCATACATACCGGACAAACCACTCCATGCACGATGCTGCAAGGGAACGGCCCGGGCCGGGGAAGCCCTGTAAAAAAAAAAGAAAACAGGGTTAGATGACAAACATAGACAAGATGGCTTACCTAAGACCCGCAAACAGCATCATACATACCGGGCAAAGCACTCCATGCACGACGCTGCACAGGGACAGCACGGGCCGGTGTAGCCCTGTAAAAAAAAAGAAAACAGCGTTAGATGAGAAACATAGACAAGATGGCTTACCTAAAACCCGCAAACAACATCATACATACCGGACAAAGCACTCCATGCACGATGCTGCACGGGGACAGCCCGGGCCGGGGAAGCCCTGTAAAAAAAAAAGAAAACAGCGTTAGACGAGAAACATAGACAAGATGGCTTACCTAAGACCCGCAAACAACATCATACATACCGGGCAAAGAACTCCATGCACGACGCAGCATGGGGACGGCACGGGCCGGGGAAGCCCTGTAAAAAAAACAAGATAACAACGTTAGATGAGAAACATAGACAAGATGGCTTACCTAAGACCCGCAAACAACATCATACATACCGGGCAAAGCACTCCATGCACGATGCTGCACGGGGACGGCACGAGCCGGGGAAGCCCTGTTAAAAAAAAAGAAACCAGCGTTAGATGAGAAACATAGACAAGATGGCTTACCTAAGACCCGCAAACAGCATCATACATACCGGGCAAAGCACTCCATGCACGACGAAGCATGGGGACGGCACGGGCTGGGGAAGCCCTGTAAAAAAAACTGAAAAAAAGCGTTAGATGAGAAACATAGACAAGATTGCTTACCTAAGACACGCAACCAGCATCATACATACTGGGCAAAGCACTCCATGCACGACGCTGCACGGGGACGGCATGGGCCTGGGAAGCCCTGTAAAAAAAGAAGAAAACAGCGTTAGATGAGAAACATAGATAAGATGGCTTACCTAAGACCCGCAAACAACATCATACATACCGGGCAAAGCACTCCATGCACGACGCTGCACGGGGACGGCACGAGCCGAGGAAGCCCTGTAAAAAAAAGAAAACTGCGTTTGATGAGAAACATAGACAAGATGGCTTACCTAAGACCCGCAAACAGCATCATACATACCGGGCAAAGCACTCCATGCACGACGCTGCACGGGGACGGCACGAGCCGAGGAAGCCCTGTAAAAAAAAGAAAACTGCGTTTGATGAGAAACATAGACAAGATGGCTAACCTAAGACCCGCAAACAGCATCATACATACCAGGCAAAGCACTCCATGCACGATGCTGCACGGGGACGGCACGAGCCGGGGAAGCCCTGTAAAAAAAATGAAAACAGCGTTAGATGTGAAACATAGACAAGATGGCTTACCTAAGACCCGCAAACAGCATCACACATACCGGGCAAAGCACTCCACGCACAACGCTGCACGGGGACGGCACGGGCCGGGGAAGCCCTGTAAAAAAAAAAAAAAACAGCATTAGATGAGAAACATAGACAAGATGGCTTACCTAAGACCCGCAAACAACATCATACATACTGGGCAGAGCACTCCATGCACGACGCTGCACGGGGACGGCATGAGCCGGGGAAGCCCTGTAAAAAAAAAGAAAACAGCGTTAGATGACAAACATAGACAAGATGGCTTACCTAAGACCCGCAAACAGCATCATACATACCGGGCAAAGCACTCCATGCATGACGCTGCACGGGGACCGCACAGGCCAGGGAAGCCCAGTAAAAAAAAAAGAAAACAGCGTTAGATGATAAACATAGACAAGATGGCTTACCTAAGACCCGCAAACAACATCATACATACCGGGCAAAGCACTCCATGCACGACGCTGCACAGGGATGGCACGAGCCGGGGAAGCCCTGTAAAAAAAACTGAAAAAAGCGTTAAATGAGAAACATAGACAAGATGGCTTCCTAAGACCCGCAAAAACATCATACATACCGGGCAAAGCACTCCATGCACGACGCTGCATGGGGACGGCACGGGCCGGGGAAGACCTGTAAAAAAAACAGAAAAAAGCGTCAGATGAGAAACATAGACAAGATAGCTTACCTAAGACACTCAAACAGCATCATACATACCGGGCAAAGCACTCCATGCACGACGCTGCACGCGGACGGCACGGGCCGGGGAAGACCTGTAAAAAAAACGGAAAAAAAACGTTAGATGAGAAACATAGACAAGATAGCTTACCTAAGATCCGCAAACAGCATCATACATACCGGGCAAAGCACTCCATGCACGACGCTGCACGGGGACGGCACGGGCTGGTGTAGCCCTGTCAAAAAAAAAAGAAAACAGCGTTAGATGAGAAACATAGACAAGAGGGCTTACCTAAGACCCACAAACAGCATCACACATACCGGGCAAAGCACTCCATGCACGACGCTGTACGGGGAAGGCAAGGGCCGGGGAAGCCCTGTAAAAAAAAAGAAAACAGCGTTAGATGAGAAACATAGACAAGATGGCTTACCTAAGACCCGCAAACAACATCATACATACTGGGCAAAGCACTCCATGAACAACGCTGCACGGGGACAGCCTGGGCCGGGGAAGCCCTGTAAAAAAAAAGAAAACAGTGTTAGATGACAAACATAGACAAGAAGGCTTACCTAAGACCGGCAAACAGCATCATACATACCGGGCAAAGCACTCCATGCACGACGCTGCACGGGGACGGCACAGGTCGGGGAAGCCCTGTAAAAAAAAAGAAAACAGCGTTAGAAGAGAAACATAGACAAGATGGCTTACCTAAGACCCGCAAACAACATCATACATACCAGGCAAAGAACTCTATGCACAACGCTGCATGGGGACGGCACGGGCCGGGGAAGCCCTGTAAAAAAATAAGAAAACAGCGTTAGATGAGAAACATAGACAAGATGCCTTACCTAAGACCCGCAAACAACATCATACATACCGGGCAAAGCACTCCATGCACGATGCTGCACGGGGACGGCACAGGCCTGGGAAGCCCTGTTAATAAAAAAGAAACCAGCGTTAGATGAGAAACATAGACAAGATGGCTTACCTAAGACCCGCAAACAGCATCATACATACCAGGCAAAGCACTCCATGCACGACGAAGCACGGGGATGGCACAGGCTGGGGAAGCCCTGTAAAAAAAACTGAAAAAAAGCGTTAGATGAGAAACATAGACAAGATTGCTTACCTAAGACCCGCAAACAACATCATACATACCAGGCAAAGCACTTCATGCACGACGCTGCACGGGGACGGCACGAGCCGGGGAAGCCCTGTAAAAAAAAGAAAACAGCGTTTGATGAGAAACATAGACAAGATGGCTTACCTAAGACCCGCAAACAGCATCATACATACCGGGCAAAGCACTCCATGCATGATGCTGCACAGGGACGGCAACACCGGGGAAGCAATGTAAAAAAAACAGAAAAAATGCATTAGATGAGAAACATAGACAAGATGGCTTACCTAAGACCCGCAAACAGCATCATACATACCAGGCAAAGCACACCATGCACGACGCTGCACGGGGACGGCACGGGCCGGGGAAGCCCTGTAAAAAAAACAGAAAAAAAGCGTTAGATGAGAAACATAGACAAGATGGCTTACCTAAGACCCGCAAACAGCATCATGCATACCGGGCAAAGCACTCCATGCACGACGCTGCACGGGGACGGCACGGGCCGGGGAAGACCTGTAAAAAAAACTGAAAAAAGCATTAGATGAGAAACATAGTAAGATGGCTTACCTAAGACCCGCAAACAGCATCATACATACCGGACAAAGCACTCCATGCACGACGCTGCACGGGGATGGCACGGGCCGGGGAAGACCTGTAAAAAAAACTGAAAAAAGCATTAGATGAGAAACATAGTAAGATGGCTTACCTAAGACCCGCAAACAACATCATACTTACCGGGCAAAGCACTCCATGCACGACACTGTACGGGGACGGCAAGGGCCGGGGAAGCCCTGTAAAAAAAAAGAAAACAGCGTTAGATGAGAAACATAGACAAGATGGCTTACCTAAGACCCGCAAACAACATCATACATACTGGGCAAAGCACTCCATGCACGACGCTGCATGAGGACGGCCCGGGACGGGGAAGCCCTGTAAAAAAAAAGAAAACAGCGTTAGATGACAAACATAGACAAGATGGCTTACCTAAGACCCGCAAACAGCATCATACATACCGGGCAAAGCACTCCATGCACGACGCTGCACGGGGACGGCACAGGCCGGGGAAGCCCTGTAAAAAAAAGAAAACAGCGTTAGAAGAGAAACATAGACAAGATGGCTTACCTAAGACCCGCAAACAACATCATACATACCGGGCAAAGAACTCTATGCACAACGCTGCATGGGGACGGCACGGGCCGGGGAAGCCCTGAAAAAAAATAAGAAAACAGCGTTAGATGAGAAACATAGACAAGATGCCTTACCTAAGACACGCAAACAACATCATACATACCGGGCAAAGCACTCCATGCACGATGCTGCACGGGGACGGCACGGGCCGGGGAAGCCCTGTAAAAAAAACTGAAAAAAAGCGTTAGATGAGAAAAATAGACGAGATTGCTTACCTAAGACCCGCAAACAACATCATACATACCAGGCAAAGCACTCCATGCACGACGCTGCACGTGGACAGCACGAGCCGGGGAAGCCCTGTAAAAAAAAGAAAACAGCGTTTGATGAGAAACATAGACAAGATGGCTTACCTAAGACCCGCAAACAGCATCATACATACCGGGCAAAGCACTCCATGCACGATGCTGCACAGGGACGGCAAGACCGGGGAAGCCCTGTAAAAAAAACAGAAAAAAAGCGTTAGATGAGAAACATAGACAAGATGGCTTACCTAAGACCCGCAAACAGCATCATACATACAAGGCAAAGCACACCATGCACGACGCTGCACGGGGACGGCACGGGCCGGGGAAGCCCTGTAAAAAAAGAAGAAAACAGCGTTAGATGAGAAACATAGACAAGATGGCTTACCTAAGACCCGCAAACAGCATCATGCATACCGGGCAAAGCACTCCATGCACGACGCTGCACGGGGACGGCACGGGCCGGGGAAGACCTGTAAAAAAAACTAAAAAAAGCATTAGATGAGAAACATAGTAAGATGGCTTACCTAAGACCCGCAAACAGCATCATACATACCGGGCAAAGCACTCCATGCACGACGCTGCACGGGGATGGCACGGGCCGGGGAAGACCTGTAAAAAAAACTGAAAAAAGGATTAGATGAGAAACATAGTAAGATGGCTTACCTAAGACCCGCAAACAACATCATACTTACCGGGCAAAGCACTCCATGCACGACGCTGCACGGGGACGGCACGGGCCGGGGAAGACCTGTAAAAAAAAAAAAAATTAGCGTTAGATGAGAAACATAGACAAGATGGCTTACCTAAGACCCTCAAACAACATCATACATACCGGACAAAGCACTCCATGCACGATGCTGCAAGGGGACGGCCCGGGCCGGGGAAGCCCTGTAAAAAAAAAAGAAAACAGGGTTAGATGACAAACATAGACAAGATGGCTTACCTAAGACCCGCAAACAGCATCTTACATACCGGGCAAAGCACTCCATGCACGACGCTGCAGAGGGACAGCACGGGCCGGTGTAGCCCTGTAAAAAAAAAGAAAACAGCGTTAGATGAGAAACATAGACAAGATGGCTTACCTAAGACCCGCAAACAACATCATACATACCGGACAAAGCACTCCATGCACGATGCTGCACGAGGACAGCCCGGGCCGGGGAAGCCCTGTAAAAAAAAAAGAAAACAGCGTTAGACGAGAAACATAGACAAGATGGCTTACCTAAGACCCGCAAACAACATCATACATACCGGGCAAACAACTCCATGCACGACGCAGCATGGGGACGGCACGGGCCGGGGAAGCCCTGTAAAAAAAACAAGATAACAACGTTAGATGAGAAACATAGACAAGATGGCTTACCTAAGACCCGCAAACAACATCATACATACCGGGCAAAGCACTCCATGCACGATGCTGCACGGGGACGGCACGAGCCGGGGGAGCCCTGTTAAAAAAAAAGAAACCAGCGTTAGATGAGAAACATAGACAAGATGGCTTACCTAAGACCCGCAAACAGCATCATACATACCGGGCAAAGCACTCCATGCACGACGAAGCATGGGGACGGCACGGGCTGGGGAAGCCCTGTAAAAAAAACTGAAAAAAAGCGTTAGATGAGAAACATAGACAAGATTGCTTACCTAAGACACGCAACCAGCATCATACATACTGGGCAAAGCACTCCATGCACGACGCTGCACGGGGACGGCACGGGCCTGGGAAGCCCTGTAAAAAAAGAAGAAAACAGCGTTAGATGAGAAACATAGACAAGATGGCTTACCTAAGACCCGCAAACAGCATCATACATACCGGGCAAAGCACTCCATGCACGATGCTGCACAGGGACGGCAACGCCGGGGAAGCCCTGTAAAAAAAAACTGAAAAAAAGCGTTAGATGAGAAACATAGACAAGATGGCTAACCTAAGACCCGCAAACAGCATCATACATACCAGGCAAAGCACTCCATGCACGATGCTGCACGGGGACGGCACGAGCCGGGGAAGCCCTGTAAAAAAAAAGAAAACAGCGTTAGATGTGAAACATAGACAAGATGGCTTACCTAAGACCCGCAAACAGCATCACACATACCGGGCAAAGCACTCCACGCACAACGCTGCACGGGGACGGCACGGGCCGGGGAAGCCCTGTAAAAAAAAAAGAAAACAGCGTTAGATGAGAAACATAGACAAGATGGCTTACCTAAGACCCGCAAACAACATCATACATACTGGGCAAAGCACTCCATGCACGACGCTGCACGGGGACGGCATGAGCCGGGGAATTCCTGTAAAAAAAAAGAAAACAGCGTTAGATGACAAACATAGACAAGATGGCTTACCTAAGACCCGCAAACAGCATCATACATACCGGGCAAAGCACTCCATGCATGACGCTGCACGGGGACCGCACAGGCCAGGGAAGCCCAGTAAAAAAAAAAGAAAACAGCGTTAGATGATAAACATAGACAAGATGGCTTACCTAAGACCCGCAAACAACATCATACATACCGGGCAAAGCACACCATGCACGACGCTGCACAGGGATGGCACGAGCCGGGGAAGCCCTGTAAAAAAAACTGAAAAAAGCGTTAAATGAGAAACATAGACAAGATGGCTTCCTAAGACCCGCAAAAACATCATACATACCGGGCAAAGCACTCCATGCACGACGCTGCATGGGGACGGCACGGGCCGGGGAAGACCTGTAAAAAAAACAGAAAAAAGCGTCAGATGAGAAACATAGACAAGATAGCTTACCTAAGACACTCAAACAGCATCATACATACCGGGCAAAGCACTCCATGCACGACGCTGCACGCGGACGGCACGGGCCGGGGAAGACCTGTAAAAAAAACGGAAAAAAAACGTTAGATGAGAAACATAGACAAGATAGCTTACCTAAGATCCGCAAACAGCATCATACATACCGGGCAAAGCACTCCATGCACGACGCTGCACGGGGACGGCACGGGCTGGTGTAGCCCTGTCAAAAAAAAAAGAAAACAGCGTTAGATGAGAAACATAGACAAGAGGGCTTACCTAAGACCCACAAACAGCATCACACATACCGGGCAAAGCACTCCATGCACGACGCTGTACGGGGAAGGCAAGGGCCGGGGAAGCCCTGTAAAAAAAAAGAAAACAGCGTTAGATGAGAAACATAGACAAGATGGCTTACCTAAGACCCGCAAACAACATCATACATACTGGGCAAAGCACTCCATGAACAACGCTGCACGGGGACAGCCTGGGCCGGGGAAGCCCTGTAAAAAAAAAGAAAACAGCGTTAGATGACAAACATAGACAAGAAGGCTTACCTAAGACCGGCAAACAGCATCATACATACCGGGCAAAGCACTCCATGCACGACGCTGCACGGGGACGGCACAGGTCGGGGAAGCCCTGTAAAAAAAAAGAAAACAGCGTTAGAAGAGAAACATAGACAAGATGGCTTACCTAAGACCCGCAAACAACATCATACATACCAGGCAAAGAACTCTATGCACAACGCTGCATGGGGACGGCACGGGCCGGGGAAGCCCTGTAAAAAAATAAGAAAACAGCGTTAGATGAGAAACATAGACAAGATGCCTTACCTAAGACCCGCAAACAACATCATACATACCGGGCAAAGCACTCCATGCACGATGCTGCACGGGGACGGCACAGGCCTGGGAAGCCCTGTTAATAAAAAAGAAACCAGCGTTAGATGAGAAACATAGACAAGATGGCTTACCTAAGACCCGCAAACAGCATCATACATACCAGGCAAAGCACTCCATGCACGACGAAGCACGGGGATGGCACAGGCTGGGGAAGCCCTGTAAAAAAAACTGAAAAAAAGCGTTAGATGAGAAACATAGACAAGATTGCTTACCTAAGACCCGCAAACAACATCATACATACCAGGCAAAGCACTTCATGCACGACGCTGCACGGGGACGGCACGAGCCGGGGAAGCCCTGTAAAAAAAAGAAAACAGCGTTTGATGAGAAACATAGACAAGATGGCTTACCTAAGACCCGCAAACAGCATCATACATACCGGGCAAAGCACTCCATGCATGATGCTGCACAGGGACGGCAACACCGGGGAAGCAATGTAAAAAAAACAGAAAAAATGCATTAGATGAGAAACATAGACAAGATGGCTTACCTAAGACCCGCAAACAGCATCATACATACCAGGCAAAGCACACCATGCACGACGCTGCACGGGGACGGCACGGGCCGGGGAAGCCCTGTAAAAAAAACAGAAAAAAAGCGTTAGATGAGAAACATAGACAAGATGGCTTACCTAAGACCCGCAAACAGCATCATGCATACCGGGCAAAGCACTCCATGCACGACGCTGCACGGGGACGGCACGGGCCGGGGAAGACCTGTAAAAAAAACTGAAAAAAGCATTAGATGAGAAACATAGTAAGATGGCTTACCTAAGACCCGCAAACAGCATCATACATACCGGACAAAGCACTCCATGCACGACGCTGCACGGGGATGGCACGGGCCGGGGAAGACCTGTAAAAAAAACTGAAAAAAGCATTAGATGAGAAACATAGTAAGATGGCTTACCTAAGACCCGCAAACAACATCATACTTACCGGGCAAAGCACTCCATGCACGACACTGTACGGGGACGGCAAGGGCCGGGGAAGCCCTGTAAAAAAAAAGAAAACAGCGTTAGATGAGAAACATAGACAAGATGGCTTACCTAAGACCCGCAAACAACATCATACATACTGGGCAAAGCACTCCATGCACGACGCTGCATGAGGACGGCCCGGGACGGGGAAGCCCTGTAAAAAAAAAGAAAACAGCGTTAGATGACAAACATAGACAAGATGGCTTACCTAAGACCCGCAAACAGCATCATACATACCGGGCAAAGCACTCCATGCACGACGCTGCACGGGGACGGCACAGGCCGGGGAAGCCCTGTAAAAAAAAGAAAACAGCGTTAGAAGAGAAACATAGACAAGATGGCTTACCTAAGACCCGCAAACAACATCATACATACCGGGCAAAGAACTCTATGCACAACGCTGCATGGGGACGGCACGGGCCGGGGAAGCCCTGAAAAAAAATAAGAAAACAGCGTTAGATGAGAAACATAGACAAGATGCCTTACCTAAGACACGCAAACAACATCATACATACCGGGCAAAGCACTCCATGCACGATGCTGCACGGGGACGGCACGGGCCGGGGAAGCCCTGTAAAAAAAACTGAAAAAAAGCGTTAGATGAGAAAAATAGACGAGATTGCTTACCTAAGACCCGCAAACAACATCATACATACCAGGCAAAGCACTCCATGCACGACGCTGCACGTGGACAGCACGAGCCGGGGAAGCCCTGTAAAAAAAAGAAAACAGCGTTTGATGAGAAACATAGACAAGATGGCTTACCTAAGACCCGCAAACAGCATCATACATACCGGGCAAAGCACTCCATGCACGATGCTGCACAGGGACGGCAAGACCGGGGAAGCCCTGTAAAAAAAACAGAAAAAAAGCGTTAGATGAGAAACATAGACAAGATGGCTTACCTAAGACCCGCAAACAGCATCATACATACAAGGCAAAGCACACCATGCACGACGCTGCACGGGGACGGCACGGGCCGGGGAAGCCCTGTAAAAAAAGAAGAAAACAGCGTTAGATGAGAAACATAGACAAGATGGCTTACCTAAGACCCGCAAACAGCATCATGCATACCGGGCAAAGCACTCCATGCACGACGCTGCACGGGGACGGCACGGGCCGGGGAAGACCTGTAAAAAAAACTAAAAAAAGCATTAGATGAGAAACATAGTAAGATGGCTTACCTAAGACCCGCAAACAGCATCATACATACCGGGCAAAGCACTCCATGCACGACGCTGCACGGGGATGGCACGGGCCGGGGAAGACCTGTAAAAAAAACTGAAAAAAGGATTAGATGAGAAACATAGTAAGATGGCTTACCTAAGACCCGCAAACAACATCATACTTACCGGGCAAAGCACTCCATGCACGACGCTGCACGGGGACGGCACGGGCCGGGGAAGACCTGTAAAAAAAAAAAAAATTAGCGTTAGATGAGAAACATAGACAAGATGGCTTACCTAAGACCCTCAAACAACATCATACATACCGGACAAAGCACTCCATGCACGATGCTGCAAGGGGACGGCCCGGGCCGGGGAAGCCCTGTAAAAAAAAAAGAAAACAGGGTTAGATGACAAACATAGACAAGATGGCTTACCTAAGACCCGCAAACAGCATCTTACATACCGGGCAAAGCACTCCATGCACGACGCTGCAGAGGGACAGCACGGGCCGGTGTAGCCCTGTAAAAAAAAAGAAAACAGCGTTAGATGAGAAACATAGACAAGATGGCTTACCTAAGACCCGCAAACAACATCATACATACCGGACAAAGCACTCCATGCACGATGCTGCACGAGGACAGCCCGGGCCGGGGAAGCCCTGTAAAAAAAAAAGAAAACAGCGTTAGACGAGAAACATAGACAAGATGGCTTACCTAAGACCCGCAAACAACATCATACATACCGGGCAAACAACTCCATGCACGACGCAGCATGGGGACGGCACGGGCCGGGGAAGCCCTGTAAAAAAAACAAGATAACAACGTTAGATGAGAAACATAGACAAGATGGCTTACCTAAGACCCGCAAACAACATCATACATACCGGGCAAAGCACTCCATGCACGATGCTGCACGGGGACGGCACGAGCCGGGGGAGCCCTGTTAAAAAAAAAGAAACCAGCGTTAGATGAGAAACATAGACAAGATGGCTTACCTAAGACCCGCAAACAGCATCATACATACCGGGCAAAGCACTCCATGCACGACGAAGCATGGGGACGGCACGGGCTGGGGAAGCCCTGTAAAAAAAACTGAAAAAAAGCGTTAGATGAGAAACATAGACAAGATTGCTTACCTAAGACACGCAACCAGCATCATACATACTGGGCAAAGCACTCCATGCACGACGCTGCACGGGGACGGCACGGGCCTGGGAAGCCCTGTAAAAAAAGAAGAAAACAGCGTTAGATGAGAAACATAGACAAGATGGCTTACCTAAGACCCGCAAACAGCATCATACATACCGGGCAAAGCACTCCATGCACGATGCTGCACAGGGACGGCAACGCCGGGGAAGCCCTGTAAAAAAAAACTGAAAAAAAGCGTTAGATGAGAAACATAGACAAGATGGCTAACCTAAGACCCGCAAACAGCATCATACATACCAGGCAAAGCACTCCATGCACGATGCTGCACGGGGACGGCACGAGCCGGGGAAGCCCTGTAAAAAAAAAGAAAACAGCGTTAGATGTGAAACATAGACAAGATGGCTTACCTAAGACCCGCAAACAGCATCACACATACCGGGCAAAGCACTCCACGCACAACGCTGCACGGGGACGGCACGGGCCGGGGAAGCCCTGTAAAAAAAAAAGAAAACAGCGTTAGATGAGAAACATAGACAAGATGGCTTACCTAAGACCCGCAAACAACATCATACATACTGGGCAAAGCACTCCATGCACGACGCTGCACGGGGACGGCATGAGCCGGGGAATTCCTGTAAAAAAAAAGAAAACAGCGTTAGATGACAAACATAGACAAGATGGCTTACCTAAGACCCGCAAACAGCATCATACATACCGGGCAAAGCACTCCATGCATGACGCTGCACGGGGACCGCACAGGCCAGGGAAGCCCAGTAAAAAAAAAAGAAAACAGCGTTAGATGATAAACATAGACAAGATGGCTTACCTAAGACCCGCAAACAACATCATACATACCGGGCAAAGCACACCATGCACGACGCTGCACAGGGATGGCACGAGCCGGGGAAGCCCTGTAAAAAAAAAAGAAAACAATGTTAGATGAGAAACATAGACAAGATGGCTTACCTAAGACCCGCAAACAACATCATACATACCGGGCAAAGCACTCCCTGCACGACGCTGCACGGGGACAGCACGGGCCGGGGAAGACCTGTAAAAAAAACAGAAAAAAGCGTCAGATGAGAAACATAGACAAGATAGCTTACTTAAGACCCTGTAGGAAGGTGGATATCTGACTATGGTTACCCCCAACTTTTTGCCTAGTGTTTAGCTGGTTTTTCGACTTAGTTGGCCTGAGATCCTGCCATTCAGGGTCTCAGGCTGTCTGCTCTCTCTTTAAAATGGACTCCATGTACCCTAGGTACATACCCAATTGCTAAGGATCACCTTATTGGACCCTGTACAGTGTACCCTAGGTACCCAGGGCATAGGTGTACCCTAGGCCTACCAGGGGCTGCTGCATGTATTATGCCACCCCTGGCCTGGCCTTTAATTATGACACAACTGGCTGATCACTCAGCTTGGGCAAGGTCATGTAATCACCCCTTGCTTAGGTGTAGAATTCCTATACCTACATTATAAATAGACACATGTGTACCTATCAGCCACTCCTATGGCAGGCCTTAACAATCCTGGAGGCAGAGTGCTTGGTAACCTGTGAGATGGTGCTCTAGCATGAGCTGAGCCCGTCTGCAGCTTTCGGAACCATGTCCTTATAGCTGTTCTATGATATAGCCTACCATATACTCTTAAAGTACCTTATAATCTTAAACGGTTATGGTAACTATGGTTTGGCTTCATCAAAACATGTTGTGTAAGGTGTCTAACACTTTGGAATAATACCCCCATACCATTTCTGGTGATGAGGATATTATTCCTCCCCTCTAGAGGGAGAGACATGTTAAAATCCTACTTTGCTGTTTAACTCTCACCAAAGCCTCAGCATCACAAAATGGATGCTGCTGCCACAGACACGAGTCTGACCTCCTGCAGCTGGGAGCCCTCCCAGCCAGGGAGGCCTGGACAATAGGTTTCCTGCTTGGGGAGGTGCTAGCACCTCCCCAGACAGACTTTAGTGTATTGGGGCAGGGAGGGCTGAAAGTAATGAGACATGCCTGGGGCACACAAGGTACTCCATGCATAGTCCAGTTCAAACCAGTGCTGGGGCACTCCAGCCCCAGCTCTGGGGCAAAACTGGACAAAGGAAAGGGGGTGTAGCCACTCCCCTTCCTGGTCCCACCCATAGGAGGGACCTTGCAGGTAGCCCAGCCCACTAGCCCGGTATATTAGTAGCTAGTTGGCCCTGCTAAATTAGATTATCCTGAACCTGCAACTTAAACAGAAACTCTGGACCTTCGACATTCGACGAAAGAAGAAGACTGAAGAATCTCCCTTGTGGCCAAGGAGTGGCCATCCTGTGCGAACAGGCACCATCAAGAGACTTACCCTTTGCTTTGCTGAAGTTCTACGAGGGACCGACTGCAGAGCCCAACCAGAGCCTTGACTTCCAGACTTCTCCGACCCTGATCCACATCCATAGCCGAGCTGAGATCCGTGGAGGCGACGAGAGACGTGGGACCGGCTACCTGGGAAAAGTGGCGAGTATCTTCCAGCGCAGCTTCTGAGGCATCCTCGAGGTTGTGCACCGGGAATTGAGAATCCCCAACCCCAAGCACCATCTGCACTGAAGATCAGCCCCCCACACTCCACGAGTCCTGCGTGGGGCCCTTCTGCATTTTCCTGCTTGCCGCGTCTAGCCCGTTGGCTAGCAGCCTTTGCGACGACACACCTTCAATTTTCCACTGCTGGTTTGGCTCCTCCAGACTGGCTCCTGCTCCTCTGTAAACGAGAAGCACCCCAGACCTTCCTGGTCTGCACCAGAAGCAAGTCCTCCATTCTTCGTGGGTTCCGCTTGCCAAGGCTTGGTGAGTCCTAGTTCGACTTCGACAATGCCGACAGCAAGAGCCTTCGTGGGACAGCTCGCCTCCTGGTCCTGGTCGTCCTCGACATCTCCTGGTACCCGTGGCTGCTGCGACAAGCTTCACCTCTTCACCTGCAATCTCCCGACATCGCCTGGTTCCTTCCTGGTTCCACGTGGTCACTGGCTAGTGACCCAGACTCTGTCCCTTCTGCTTGCAGGTATCCTTCCTTCTTGATCCTGGCCTTTGGATCCACCGGACACTCTTCACTGACTGCCTGTCAGCATCTTTCCTTCAGGCATCCATAGGAGTCGACGACGAAACCCGACGCAAGTTCACACCTATGCACCCGCAGCCCGTGGGCTAGGTAACTTGGGTACTCCGGTGCTCATCAGGGTATTGACTATCCTAGTGTCTAGTTCTCTAGTCTCGACTTCCTAGCTACTCCAGAAGTGTCCTAAATCTTATTAATTCTAAACGGTACTATTTCTATCGATTATACGCATTACGCGTGAGTGTTTCCACTCTGCACCTGAATCTCGTGGGCCTCCCACTTCCTAACCTTGGGTAGTATAGTGTAGCCCCAGCGATTCCCTAGGCCTAGGCCTATCCTATTTCCGTGACAGTGGTCCTTATACCACTTACTTAGTATATGGTTTGCGTGGCCCCTTGGGCCTAACTGTATTACTTACCTGTGTGACTTAATGTATGCTTAAATAAGACTGTGTTGTACTTACCTCGAATCTCATAAAGAGTGCTGAGGGTTTGACTAGAATAAATACACTTTATTTTATATATATATCTGTTGTGGTGTCCTTTCATTTGGTATTCAAGGGATTACATATGGTATAACAGCTGGCTTCACATGCCATTCAGAGTTTAGCCTAAGACTGCTCTTGTCCATGCTACCACTAGGATAGCTGGTCTATAAGGTTGACTTTACAACCAATCACCATAAGGGTTGTTTGGACTGATATAAGGTGTACACTAGAACTAGTGACATCATACATCAGGCCAACTTCTCACATTGGTGAGCAGCGGTTGGGATATGAGCTTGCTGTTGTAATACCATTGTAATCTTGAGATACTAAATTGAAAGATCACACAGATATTGTTTAGGTACATATAACATAGATTATAAATACTTAATTCCTACTGGACTTAGTTGTTGTAGGTTGAAGGGCCTAGCACACCCTGACTACAACTACTAGAGAGGTTTAGTAGATACAACTAGTGTAGGTAGGTGCACACACCCCACCCTCACTAGAATCATGTCCCTGAATGGAGATCACGCTGATACTCCTTCAGGAGAGGAGAATCCTAGACAGATTCCCTCTAGATATGATGCATTCACTTTCCAGGAGATGAGACAACTGTGTACCTCCAGGAGATTAAAACAGGTTTCCAACCCTACCCTTAGACAGCTAGTGGAGCTTCTGGAGGCCTATGATGCTGAAAGAGCTGGCAAGTATGGTGCCATAGCTGTAGATAAGGGCCTCCCCTCCACAGAAGAGACCCCTGACTTAACTGATACAGATGAGGCAGAAGAAACTTCAGAAGAAGAGGGAGGTAGCAAGACCCCAGTCAGAAGACGTAGTCAGGCTAACTTAAGCTTGCATGGGAGCTTGCATGGGAGCTTCCCTTACAGGCCCCCAAGTAATCTTAAAAGAGAGATAGGAGGGGTAGATCTCCCTCAGGGGACTCTCTCCACTCCTATCACTCAAGAAGCTCCAATGCTTCACCCCCCAGGGGGATGACTTCCCCCCAGAGAAGAGAGCATGAGGCCAGGATGAAGGAAGCCAAACTGAGGATTGAAAGGGAAGAACTTGCCCTTGCCAAAGAGAAGCTTGCTCTGGCCAGAGAGCAAGAATTATGTGGGCAGAACCCACTGGTGGCAGCAACATTCCTATAGATAGGGATAGGTCTTATGACCATAGAAACCTAAGCAAGATAGTCCCCCCATATCAGAGTGGGGATGACATCCACAAGTGGATGACTGCTTTGGAGAGGGCCTGCAAAGTACAGCAGGTACCCCAGAGTCAGTGGGCAGCTATCTTGTGGCTCTCCTTTTCTGACAAAGGTAGAGACAAGCTCCTCACAGTTAGTGATGAGGATGCTAACAATTACAAAGTCCTGAAGAGTGCTCTGATAGATGGGTTTGGCTTAACCACTGAACAATATAGGTTGTTGTTCAGAGACACCCAGAAGACACAGACACAGGACTGGTCTGATTTTGTGGATTGTGCCACTAAGGCTTTGGAGGGTTGGTTAACTGGCAGCAAGGTGCAGGACTATACAGGATTGTACAACTTGATTATGAGGGAGCAGATCCTTAGTAATTGTCAGAACCAGCTTCTCCATCAACACCTGGTAGACTCAGATTTGACCTCTCCCCAAGAATTGGGAAAGAGGGCAGATAAATGGGTCAGGACCAGGATTAGGCCTAAAAATCAGGGTGGTGACCAAAAGAAAGATACCACCAAGCCTCAAGAGAAGGGTGTGGATAAAACAAAAGAGAAATCTTCTTCAGGGCCCCAAAACTCCACACAGGGTGGTGGGTCCCAAGCTTCCTCCTCTACCACAGTTAAAAAGCCTTACTGCCATGAATGTAAAATTCCTGGGCATTGGAAAACTGACAGCAGTTGCCCAAAGGCTAAAAACAAAACTGTTCCTCCAATTACTCCTGTCACACCACCTATTACTGTCAGCAGTAATCCCCCAGGTGGTGGGAGTGCCCCCAAAAATGTGGTTGGGTTGTCTTGGGGAACACAGGGGGACCCTGGCTTAGCCAATTCCCCTAGAGTAGCTACTCTTGTCTGTGATGGTGGCATGGGGTTTGCCAACTTAACTGCCTGTCCCAACACTTTGGGTAGGTACAGACAGGAGCCCTACATCAATGGTAGAAAAGCTGAGGCCTACAGAGACACTGGAGCTAGCATCACTATGGTGGTCCATAGGCTAGTTCCCTCTGAGCAGCTTTTGCCTGGTTTCTCATACCAGGTAACTAACATTGATGGCAAACAGAACAGTCAACCCATGGCAGAGGTATGTCTCAGCTGGGGAGGTGTCACTGGCCCTAAAAGGGTGGCAGTGTCTCCAACCTTGCCTGTGGACTGCTTACTGGGGAATGACTTAGAACTCTCAGCTTGGGCTGGAGTTGAACAAGACAACCATTCTAAAATGGTAGGCCTCTCACAAAAGGGTAGTGGGGTTGTGCCAGCCACAACCCCTGTCCAAGTAGATTTCCTCCCTGAAAAGGTTGGAAGGGCAGTGGTAGCCACAGCCCAGGCACAGACAGACTTCCCTGTAGAGATTGGCAGAGCTGTGACAGTCACAGCTCAAACCCAAACTGAGTGCCTCCCTGAAAAGGTTGGCAAGGATGTAATGGTCTCAGCCCATACTCAGACTGACATAGGTGTAGTGAAGCCTGAAACTATGTATCACTCCACACAAACAGAGAGTAGTGGGGAGGAAGAAAAGTCTCCCTCTCCCCAGACATTAGGAAAAGGTCAGCCTCCTCAGGGATCTGACCTCACCCCTTGTGAAGGAACTGCCCCAGAGGTAGCCAGGCCTGGCCTGGCAGAGCCTCTGATGTCAGTGGCCCCTTCCAAGGTGGGACCCAGTCTGGTGCAGGTAGCCTGCCTCTCTCTACCCTGCCTCAGTCAGCCCAGGGCTGCAGAGGTCAGGGAGGCCAGTGGACCCCAAGAGGGCCCCTGTCCACAAGAACCTCCCCATCAAAAGAATGAGGATTGCCTGGCTAGTAGCCCTAGCCAGGTGATGGTTAAAAACATTCCTGAGGGATCTCCTTTACAGGTAGTTAGGGACCTCTCCCAGAGGGATTCTGTTGGGCACAGGCAAACATGGGACCTTAGGGCCCCAAACCTGAACTGTCCCTCCAGTAAGCCCACAAAAGGGACCCAGCTGGTTCTCCGTATATGGCCACTTAGGCAATATAGGCTTACCTTGTCAAGGACAGCCTTATCTCCTTTTGTTTGGGGGGGGGGGGGGGGGGGGTTGTGTAGGAAGGTGGATATCTGACTATGGTTACCCCCAACTTTTTGCCTAGTGTTTAGCTGGTTTTTCGGCTTAGTTGGCCTGAGATTCTGCCATTCAGGGTCTCAGGCTGTCTGCTCTCTCTTTAAAATGGACTCCATGTACCCTAGCTACATACCCAATTGGTAAGGATCACCTTATTGGACCCTGTACAGTGTACCCTAGGTACCCAGGGCATAGGTGTACCCTAGGCCTACCAGGGGCTGCAGCATGTATTATTCCACCCCTGGCCTGGCCTTCCATTATGACACAACTGGCTGATCACTCAGCTGGGGCAAGGTCGTGTAATCACCCCTTGCTTAGGTGTAGTATTCCTATACCTACATTATATATAGACACATGTGTACCTATTAGCCACTCCTATGGCAGGCCTTAACAATCCTGGAGGCAGAGTGCTTGGTAACCTGTGAGATGGTGCTATAGCATGAGCTGAGCCTGTCTGCAGCTTTCGGAACCATGTCCTTATAGCTGTTCTATGATATAGCCTACCATATACTCTTAAAGTACCTTATAATCTTAAACGGTTATGGTAACTATGGTTTGGCTTTATCAAAACATGTCGTGTAAGGTGTCTAACACTTTGGAATAATACCCCCATACCATTTCTGGTGATGAGGATATTATTCCTCCCTTCTAGAGGGAGAGACATGTTAAAATCCTACTTTGCTGTTTAACTCTCACCAAAGCCTCAGCATCACAAAATGGATGCTGCTGCCACAGACACGAGTCTGACCTCCTGCAGCTGGGAGCCCTCCCAGCCAGGGAGGCCTGGACAATAGGTTTCCTGCTTGGGGAGGTGCTAGCACCTCCCCAGACAGACTTTAGTGTATTGGGGCAAGGAGGGCTGAAAGGAATGAGACATGCCTGGGGCACACAAGATGCTCCATGCATAGTCCAGTTCAAACTGGTGCTGGGGCACTCCAGCCCCAGCTCTGGCGCGAAACTGGACAAAGGAAAGGGGGTGTAGCCACTCCCCTTCCTGGTCCCACCCATAGGAGGGACCTTGCAGGTAGCCCAGCCCACTAGCCCGGTATATTAGTAGCTAGTTGGGCCCTGCTAAATTAGATTATCCTGAACCTGCAACTTGAACAGAAACTCTGGACCTTCGACATTCGACGAAAGAAAAAGACTGAAGAATCTCACTTGTGGCCAAGGAGTGGCCACCCTGTGCGAACAGGCACCATCAAGAGACTTACCCTTTGCTTTGCTGAAGTTCTACGAGGGACCGACTGCAGAGCCCGACCAGAGCCTTGACTTCCAGACTTCTCCGACCCTGATCCACATCCACAGCCGAGCTGAGATCCGTGGAGGCGACGAGAGACGTGGGACCGGCTACCTGGGAAAAGTGGTGAGTATCTTCCAGCGCAGCTTCTGAGGCATCCTCGAGGTTGTGCACCGGGGATTGAGAAGCCCCAACCCCAAGCACTATCTGCACCGAAGATCAGCCCCCCACACTCCACGAGTCCTGCGTGGGGCCCTTCTGCATTTTACTGCTTGCCGCGTCTAGCCCGTTGGCTAGCAGCCTTTGCGACGACACACCTTCAATTTTCCACTGCTGGTTTGGCTCCTCCAGACTGGCTCCCGCTCCTCTGTAAACGAAAAGCACCCCAGACCTTCCTGGTCTGCACCAGAAGCAAGTCCTCCATTCTTCGTGGGTTCCGCTTGCCAAGGCTTGGTGAGTCCTAGTTCGACTTCGACGCCGCCGACAGCAAGAGTCTTCGTGGGACAGCTTGCCTCCTGGTCCTGGTCATCCTCGACGTCTCCTGGTACCCGTGGCTGCTGCAACAAGCTTCACCTCTTCACCTGCAATCTCCCGACATCGCCTGGTTCCTTCCTGGTTCCACGTGGTCACTGGCTAGTGACCCAGACTCTGTCCCGTCTGCTTGCAGGTATCCTTCCTTCTTGATCCCGGCCTTGGGATCCACCGGACACTCTTCACTGACTGCCTGTCAGCATCTTTCCTTCAGGCATCCATAGGAGTCGACGACGAAACCCCCTGCTCATCAGGGTATTGACTATCCTAGTGTCTAGTTCTCAAGTCTCGACTTCCTAGCTACTCCAGAAGTGTCCTAAATCTTATTAATTCTAAACTGTACTATTTCTATCGATTATACGCATTACGCGTGAGTGTTTCCACTCTGCACCTGAATCCCGTGGGCCTCCCACTTCCTAACCTTGGGTAGTATAGTGTAGCCCCAGCGATTCCCTAGGCCTAGGCCTATCCTATTTCCGTGACAGTGGTCCTTATACCACTTACTTAGTATACGGTTTGCGTGGCCCCTAGGGCCTAACTGTATTACTTACCTGTGTGACTTAATGTATGCTTAAATAAGACCGTGTTGTACTTACCTCGAATCTCATAAAGAGTGCTGAGGGTTTGAATAGAATAAATACACTTTATTTTATATATATATATCTGTTGTGGTGTCCTTTCATTTGGTATTCAAGGGATTACATATGGTATAACAGCTGGCTTCACATGCCATTCAGAGTTTAGCCTAAGACTGCTCTTGTCATTGCTACCACTAGGATAGCTGGTCTATAAGGTTGACTTTACAACCAATCACCATAAGGGTTGCTTGGACTGATATAAGGTGTACACTAGAACTAGTGACATCATACATCAGGCCAACTTCTCACACCCGCAAACAACATCATACATACTGGGCAAAGCACTCCATGCACGACGCTGTACGGGGACGGCACGGGCCGGGGAAGCCCTGTAAAAAACAAATGAAAACAGCGTTAGATGAGAATCATAGACAAGATGGCTTACCTAAGACCCGCAAACAGCATCATACATACCGGGCAAAGCATCCATGCACGACGCTGCACGGGGACGGCACGGGCCGGGGAAGCCCTGTAAAAAAAAAGAAAACAGCGTTAGATGACAAACATAGACAAGATGGCTTACCTAAGACCCGCAAAGAGCATCATACATACCGGGCAAAGCACTCCATGCACGACGCTGCACGGGGACGGCACTGGCCGGGGAAGCCCTGTAAAAAAAACAGAAAACAGCGTTAGATGAGAAACATAGACAAGATGGCTTACCTAAGACCCGCAAACAACATCATACATACCGGGCAAAGCACTCCATGCACGATGCTGCACGGGGACGGCACGAGCCGGGGAAGCCCTGTAAAAAAAAAGAAAACAGCGTTAGATGAGAAACATAGACAAGATGGCTTACCTAAGACCTGCAAACAGCATCATACATACCGGGCAAAGCACTCCATGCACGACGCTGCACGGGGACGGCACGGGCTGGGGAAGCCCTGTAAAAAAAACTAAAAAAAGCGTTAGATGAGAAACATAGACAAGATTGCTTACCTAAGACACGCAAACAGCATCATACATACTGGGCAAAGCACTCGATGCACAACGCTACACGGGGACGGCACGGGCCGGGAAAGCCCTGTAAAAAAAGAAGAAAATAGCGTTAGATGAGAAACATAGACAAGATGGCTTACCTAAGACTCGCAAACAACATCATACATACCGGGCAAAGCACTCCATGCACGACGCTGCATGGGGACGGCACGAGCCGGGGAAGCCCTGTAAATAAAAAGAAAACAGCGTTTGATGAGAAACATAGACAAGATGGCTTACCTAAGACCCGCAAACAGCATCATACATACCGGGCAAAGCACTCCATGCACGACGCTGCACGGGGACGGAACAGGCCAGGGAAGCCCTGTAAAAAAAAAAGAAAACAGCGTTAGATGAAAAACATAGACAAGATGGCTTACCTAAGACCCACAAACAGCATCATACATACCGGGCAAAGCACTTCATGCACAACACTGCACGGGACCGCACGGGCTGGGGAAGCCCAGTAAAAAAAACTGAAAAAAAGCGTTAAATGAGAAACATAGACAAGATGGCTTACCTAAGACCCGCAAACAACATCATACATACCGGGCAAAGCACTCCATGCACAACACTGCACGGGGACGGCACGGGCCGGGGAAGCCCTGTAAAAAAAACAGAAAAAAGCGTTAAATGAGAAACATAGACAAGATGGCTTACCTAAGACCCGCAAACAACATCATACATACCGGTCATAGCACTCCATGCACGACGCTGCACGGGAACGGCACAGGCCGGGGAAGAACTGTAAAAAAGACAGAAAAAAGCGTCAGATGAGAAACATAGACATGATAGCTTACCTAAGACCCGCAAACAGCATCATACATACCCGGCAAAGCACTCCATGCACGACGCTGCACGGGGACGGCACGGGCCGGGGAAGACCTGTAAAAAAAACTGAAAAAAGCATTAGATGAGAAACATAGACAAGATGGCTTACCTAAGACCCGCAAACAGCATCACACATACCGGGCAAAGCACTCCATGCACAACGCTGCACGGGGACGGCAAGGGCCGGGAAGCCCTGTAAAAAAAAAGAAAACAGCGTTAGATGAGAAACATAGACAAGATGGCCTACCTAAGACCCGCAAACAACATCATACATACCGGGCAAAGCACTCCATGCACGACGCTGCACGGGGACGGCACGAGCCGGGGAAGCACTGTAAAAAAAAAAGAAAAGAGCGCTAGATGAAAAACATAGACAAGATGGCTTTCCTAAGACCCGCAAACAACATCATACATACCGGGCAAAGCACTCCATGCACGACGCTGCACGGGGATGGCACGAGCCGGGGAAGCCCTGTAAAAAAAAAAAAGAAAACAGCGTTAGATGAGAAACATAGACAAGATGGCTTACCTAAGACCCTCAAACAGCATCATACATACCGGGCAAAGCACTCCATGCACGACGCTGCACGGGGACGGCACGGGCCGGGGAAGCCCTGTAAAAAAAACAGAAAAAAAGCGTCAAATGAGAAACACAGACAAGATGGCTTACCTAACACCCGCAAACAACATCATACATACCAGGCAAAGCACTCCATGCACGACGCTGCACGGGGACGGCATGGGCCGGGGAAGACCTGTAAAAAAAACAGAAAAAAGCATCAGATGAGAAACATAGACAAGATAGGTTACCTAAGACCCGCAAACAGCATCATACATACCGGGCAAAGCACTCCATGCACGACGCTGCACGGAGACGGCACGGGCCGGGGAAGACCTGCAAAAAAAATGAAAAAAGCATTAGATGAGAAACATAGTAAGATGGCTTACCTAAGACCCGCAAACAACATCATACGTACCGGGCAAAGCACTCCATGCACGACGCTGCACGGGGACAGCACGGGCCAGTGTAGCCCTGTAAAAAAAAAAGAAAACAGCGTTAGATGAGAAACATAGACAAGATGGCTTACCTAAGACCCGCAAACAGCATCATACATACTGGGCAAAGCACTCCATGTACGACACTGTACGGGGTCGGCACGGGCCGGGGAAGCCCTGTAAAAAACAAAAAAAACAGCGTTAGATGACAAACATAGACAAGATGGCTTACCTAAGACCCGCAAACAGCATCATACATACCGGGCAAAGCACTCCATGTACGACGCTGTACGGGGTCGGCACGGGCCAGGGAAGCCCTGTAAAAAAAAAAAAAAACAGCGTTAGATGACAAACATAGACAAGATGGCTTACCTAAGACCCGCAAACAGCATCATACATACCGGGCAAAGCACTCCATGCACGACGCTGCATGGGGACGGCACGGGCCGGGGAAGCCCTGTTAAAAAAAAAGAAACCAGCGTTAGATGAGAAACATAGACAAGATGGCTTACCTAAGACCCGCAAACAGCATCATACATACCGGGCAAAGCACTCCATGCACGACGAAGCACGGGGACGGCACGGGCTGGGGAAGCCCTGTAAAAAAACTGAAAAAAAGCATTAGATGAGAAACATAGACCAGATTGCTTACCTAAGACACGCAACCAGCATCATACATACTGGGCAAAGCACTCCATGCACAACGCTGCACGGGGACGGCACGGGCCGGGGAAGCCCTGTAAAAAAAGAAGAAAACAGCATTAGATGAGAAACATAGACAAGATGGCTTACCTAAGACCCACAAACAACATCATACATACCGGACAAAGCACTCCATGCACGACGCTGCACGGGGACGGCACGAGCCGGGGAAGCATTGTAAAAAAAAGAAAACAGCGTTTGATGAGAAACATAGACAAGATGGCTTGCCTAAGACCCGCAAACAGCATAATACATACCGGGCAAAGCACTTCATGCACGATGCTGCACAGGGACGGCAAGGCCGGGGAAGCCCTGTAAAAAAAACAGAAAAAAAGCGTTAGATGAGAAACATAGACAAGATGGCTAACCTAAGACCCGCAAACAGCATCATACATACCAAGCAAAGCACACCATGCACGACGCTGCACGGGGACGGCACGGGCCGGGGAAGCCCTGTAAAAAAAAGAAAACAGCGTTAGATTAGAAACATAGACAAGATGGCTTACCTAAGACCCGCAAACAACATCATACATACCGGGCAAAGCACTCCATGCACGATGCTGCACGGGGACGGCACGAGCCGGAGAAGCCCTGTAAAAAAAAAAGAAAACAGCGTTAGATGAGAAACATAGACAAGATGGCTTACCTAAGACCCGCAAACAGCATCACACATACCGGGCAAACCACTCCATGCACAACGCTTCACCGGGACGGCACGGGCCGGGGAAGCCCTGTAAAAAAAAAAGAAAACAGCGTTAGATGAGAAACATAGACAAGATGGCTTACCTAAGACCCGCAAACAACATCATACATACCGGGCAAAGCACTCCATGCACGACGCTGCACGGGGACGGCATGAGCCGGGGAAACCCTGTAAAAAAATTGAAAACAGCGTTAGATGAAAAACATAGACAAGATGGCTTACCTAAGACCCGCAAACAACATCATACATACCGGGCAAAGCACTCCATGCACGACGCTGCACGGGGACGGCACGGGCCGGGGAAGACCTGTAAAAAAAACAGCAAAAAGCGTCAGATGAGAAACATAGACAAGATAGCTTACCTAAGACCCGCAAACAGCATCACACATACCGGGCAAAGCACTCCATGCACAACGCTGCACGGGGAAGGCCTGGGCCGGGGAAGCCCTGTAAAAAAAAAAGAAAACAGCGTTAGATGAGAAACATAGACAAGATGGCTTACCTAAGACCCGCAAACAACATCATACATACCGGGCAAAGCACTCCATGCACGACGATGCACAGGGACGGGATGAGCCGGGGAAGCCCTGTAAAAAAAAAGAAAACAGCGTTAGATGACAAACATAGACAAGATGGCTTACCTAAGACCCGCAAACAGCATCATACATACCGGGCAAAGCACTCCATGCACGACGCTGCACGGGGATGGCACAGGCCGGGGAAGCCCAGTAAAAAAAAAAGAAAACAGTGTTAGATGAAAAACATAGACAAGATGGCTTACCTAAGACCCGCAAACAACATCATACATACCGGGCAAAGCACTCCATGCACGATGCTGCACTGAGATGGCACGAGCCGGGGAAACCCTGTAAAAAAAAAAGAAAACAGCGTTAGATGAGAAACATAGAGAAGATGGCTTACCTACGACCCGCAAACAGCATCATACATACCGGGCAAAGCACTCCATGCACAACACTGCACGGGGACTGCACGGGCCGGGGAAGCCCAGTAAAAAAAAACAGAAAAAAAGCGTTAAATGAGAAACTTAGACAAGATGGCTTACCTAAGACCCGCAAACAACATCATACATACCGGGCAAAGCACTCCATGCACAACACTGCACGGGGACGGCACGGGCCGGGGAAGCCCTGTAAAAAAAACAGAAAAAAAGCGTTAAATGAGAAACATAGACAAGATGGCTTACCTAAGACCCGCAAACAACATCATACATACGGGGCATAGCACTCCATGCACGACGCTGCACGGGGACCGCAAAGGCCGGGGAAGACCTGTAACAAAGACAGAAAAAAGCATCAGATGAGAAACATAGACATGATAGCTTACCTAAGACCTGCAAACAGCATCATACATACCCGGCAAAGCACTCCATGCACGACGCTGCACGGGGACGGCACGGGCCGGGGAAGACCTGTAAAAAAACCTGAAAAAAGCATTAGATGAGAAACATAGACAAGATGGCTTACCTAAGACCCGCAAACAGCATCACACATACCGGGCAAAGCACTCCATGCACAACGCTGCACGGGGACGGTAACGGCCGGGAAGCCCTGTAAAAAAAAAGAAAACAGCGTTAGATGAGAAACATAGACAAGATGGCCTACCTAAGACCCGCAAACAACATCATACATACCGGGCAAAGCACTCCATGCACGATGCTGCACAGGGACGGCACGAGCCGGGGAAGCACTGTAGAAAAAAAAAAAACAGCGTTAGATGAAAAACATAGACAAGATGGCTTACCTAAGACCCGCAAACAACATCATACATACCGGGCAAAGCACTCCATGCACGACGCTGCACGGGGATGGCACGAGCCGGGGAAGCCCTGTAAAAAAAAAAAAAAAACAGCGTTAGATGAGAAACATCGACAAGATAGGTTACCTAAGACCCGCAAACAGCATCATACATACCGGGCAAAGCACTCCATGCACGACGCTGCACGGAGACGGCACGGGCCGGGGAAGACCTGTAAAAAAAATGAAAAAAGCATTAGATGAGAAACATAGTAAGATGGCTTACCTAAGACCCGCAAACAACATCATACGTACCGGGCAAAGCACTCCATGCACAACGCTGCACGGGGACAGCACGGGCCGGTGTAGCCCTGTAAAAAAAAAAGAAAACAGCGTTAGATGAGAAACATAGACAAGATGGCTTACCTAAGACCCGCAAACAGCATTATACATACCGGGCAAAGCACTCCATGTACGACGCTGTACGGGGTCGGCACGGGCCGGAGAAGCCCTGTAAAAAATAAAAAAAAACAGCGTTAGATGACAAACATAGACAAGATGGCTTACCTAAGACCCGCAAACAGCATCATACATACCGGGCAAAGCACTCCATGCACGACGCTGCACGGGGACGGCACGGGCCGGGGAAGACCTGTAAAAAAAACAGCAAAAAGCGTCAGATGAGAAACATAGACAAGATGGCTTACCTAAGACCCGCAAACAACATCATACATACCGGGCAAAGCACTCCATGCACGATCCTGCACGGGGACGGCACGAGCCGGGAAAGCTCTGTAAAAAAAAAAGAAAACAGCATTAGATGAGAAACATAGACAAGATGGCTTTCCTAAGACCCGCAAACAGCATCACACATACCGGGCAAAGCACTCCATGCACGATGCTGCACTGAGATGGCACGAGCCGGGGAAACCCTGTAAAGAAAAAAGAAAACAGCGTTAGATGAGAAACATAGACAAGATGGCTTACCTAAGACCCACAAACAGCATCATACATACCGGGCAAAGCACTCCATGCACAACACTGCACGGGGACCGCACGGGCCGGGGAAGACCTGTAAAAAAAAATTAAAAAGCATTAGATGAGAAACATAGTAAGATGGCTTACCTAAGACCCGCAAACAACATCATACGTACCGGGCAAAGCACTCCATGCACGACGCTGTACGGGGACGGCACGGGCCGGGGAAGCCCTGTAAAAAATAAAAAAAACAGCGATAGATAACAAACATAGACAAGATGGCTTACCTAAGACCCGCAAACAGAATCATACATACCGGGCAAAGCACTCCATGCACGACGCTGCACGGGGACAGCACGGACCGATGTAGCCCTGTAAAAAAAAAAGAAAACAGCGTTAGATGAGAAACATTGACAAGATGGCTTACCTAAGACCCGCAATCAGCATCGTACATACCGGGCAAAGCACTCCATGCACGACGCTGTACAGAACGGCACGGGCCAGGGAAGCCCTGTAAAAAATAAAAAAAACAGCGATAGATGACAAACATAGACAAGATGGCTTACCTAAGACCCGCAAACAGCATCATACATACCGGGCAAAGCACTCCATGCACGACGCTGCACGGGGACGGCACAGGCCGGGGAAGCCCCGTAAAAAAAAGAGAAAACAGCGTTAGATGAGAAACATAGACAAGATGGCTTACCTAAGACCCGCAAACAACATCATACATACCGGCCAAAGAACTCCATGCACGACGCTGCATGGGGACGTCACGGGCCAGGGAAGGCCTGTAAAAAAAACAAGAAAACAGCGTTAGATGAGAAACATAGACAAGATGGCTTACCTAAGACCTGTAAACAACATCATACATACCGGGCAAACCACTCCATGCACGACGCTGCACGGGGACGGCACGAGCCGGGGAAGCACTGTAAAAAAAAGAAAACAGCGTTTGATGAGAAACATAGACAAGATAGCTTACCTAAGACCCGCAAACAGCATCATACATACCGGGCAAAGCACTCCATGCACGATGCTGCACAGGGACGGCAAGGCCGGGGAAGCCCTGTAAAAAAAACAGAAAAAAAGCCTTAGATGAGAAACATAGACAAGATGGCTTACCTAAGACCCGCAAACAACATCATACATACCGGGCAAAGCACTCCATGCACGATGCTGCACGGGGACGGCACGAGCCGGGGAAGCCCTGTAAAAAAAAAGAAAACAGCGTTAGATGAGAAACATAGACAAGATGGCTTACCTAAGACCCGCAAACAGCATCACACATACCGGGCAAACCACTCCATGCACAACGCTGCACGGGGATGGCACGGGCCAGGGAAGCCCTGTAAAAAAATAAGAAAACAGCGTTAGATGAGAAACATAGACAAGATGGCTTACCTAAGACCCGCAAACAACATCATACATACCGGACAAAGCACTCCATGCACGACGCTGCACGGGGACGGCATGAGCCGGGGAAGCCCTGTAAAAAAAAAGAAAACAGCGTTAGATGACAAACATAGACAAGATGGCTTACCTAAGACCCACAAACAGCATCATACATACCGGGCAAAGCACTCCATGCACGACGCTGCACAGGGACGGCACAGACGGGGAAGCCCAGTAAAAAAAAAAGAAAACAGCGTTAGATGAAAAACATAGACAAGATGGCTTACCTAAGACCCGCAAACAACATCATACATACCGGGCAAAGCACTCCATGCACGACGCTGCGCGGGGACGGCACGGCCCGGGGAAGCCCTGTAAAAAAAACAGAAAAAAGCGTCAGATGAGAAACATAGACAAGATAGCTTACCTAAGACCCGCAAACAGCATCATACATACCGGGCAAAGCACTCCATGCACGATGCTGCACGGGGACGGCAAGGCCGGGGAAGCCTTGTAAAAAAAACGAAAAAAAGCGTCAGATGAGAAACATAGACAAGATGGCTTACCTAAGACCCGCAAACAGCATCATACATACCAGGCAAAGCACACCATGCACGACGCTGCACGGGGACGGTAGGGCCGGGGAAGCCCTGTAAAAAAAAGAAAACAGCGTTAGATGAGAAACATAGGCAAGATGGCTTACCTAAGACCCGCAAACAACATCATACATACCGTGCAAAGCACTCCATGCACGACGCTGCACGGGGACGGCATGAGCCCGGGAAGCCCTGTAAAAAAAAGAAAACAGCGTTAGATGACAAACATAGACAAGATGGCTTACCTATGACCCGCAAACAGCATCATACATACCGGGCAAAGCACTCCATGCACGATGCTGCACGGGGACGGCACAGGCCGGGGAAGCCCAGTAAAAAAAAAAGAAAACAGCGTTAGATAAAAAACATAGACAAGATGGCTTACCTAAGACCCGCAAACAACATCATACATACCGGGCAAAGCACTCCATGCACAATGCTGCACTGGGATGGCACGAGCCGGGGAAGCCCTGTAAAAAAAAAAGAAAACAGCGTTAGATGAGAAACATAGACAAGATGGCTTACCCAAGACCCGCAAACAGCATCATACATACCAGGCAAAGCACTCCATGCACAACACTGCACGGGGACGGCACGGGCCGGGGAAGCCCTGTAAAAAAAACAGAAAAAAAGCGTTAAATGAGAAACATAGACAAGATGGCTTACCTAAGACCCGCAAACAGCATCATACATACCGGGCAAAGCACTCCATGCACGATGTAGCACAGGGACGGCAAGGCCGGGGAAGCCCTGTAAAAAAAAACTGAAAAAAAGCGTTAGATGAGAAACATAGACAAGATGGCTAACCTAAGACCCGCAAACAGCATCATACATACCAGGCAAAGCACTCCATGCACGATGCTGCACGGGGACGGCACGAGCCGGGGAAGCCCTGTAAAAAAAAAGAAAACAGCGTTAGATGTGAAACATAGACAAGATGGCTTACCTAAGACCCGCAAACAGCATCACACATACCGGGCAAAGCACTCCACGCACAACGCTGCACGGGGACGGCACGGGCCGAGGAAGCCCTGTAAAAAAAAAAGAAAACAGCGTTAGATGAGAAACATAGACAAGATGGCTTACCTAAGACCCGCAAACAACATCATACATACTGGGCAAAGCACTCCATGCACGACGCTGCACGGGGACGGCATGAGCCGGGGAAGCCCTGTAAAAAACAAAGAAAACAGCGTTAGATGTCAAACATAGACAAGATGGCTTACCTAAGACCCGCAAACAGCATCATACATACCGGGCAAAGCACTCCATGCATGACGCTGCACGGGGACCGCACAGGCCAGGGAAGCCCAGTAAAAAAAAAGAAAACAGCGTTAGATGATAAACATAGACAAGATGGCTTACCTAAGACCCGCAAACAACATCATACATACCGGGCAAAGCACTCCATGCACGACGCTGCACAGGGATGGCACGAGCCGGGGAAGCCCTGTAAAAAAAAAAAGAAAACAACGTTAGATGAGAAACATAGACAAGATGGCTTACCTAAGACCCGCAAACAACATCATACATACCGGGCAAAGCACTCCATGCACGACGCTGCACGGGGACGGCACGGGCCGGGGAAGACCTGTAAAAAAAACAGAAAAAAGCGTCAGATGAGAAACATAGACAAGATAGCTTACCTAAGACCCCGTAGGAAGGTGGATATCTGACTATGGTTACCCCCAACTTTTTGCCTAGTGTTTAGCTGGTTTTTCGACTTAGTTGGCCTGAGATCCTGCCATTCAGGGTCTCAGGCTGTCTGCTCTCTCTTTAAAATGGACTCCATGTACCCTAGGTACATACCCAATTGCTAAGGATCACCTTATTGGACCCTGTACAGTGTACCCTAGGTACCCAGGGCATAGGTGTACCCTAGGCCTACCAGGGGCTGCTGCATGTATTATGCCACCCCTGGCCTGGCCTTTAATTATGACACAACTGGCTGATCACTCAGCTTGGGCAAGGTCATGTAATCACCCCTTGCTTAGGTGTAGTATTCCTATACCTACATTATAAATAGACACATGTGTACCTATCAGCCACTCCTATGGCAGGCCTTAACAATCCTGGAGGCAGAGTGCTTGGTAACCTGTGAGATGGTGCTCTAGCATGAGCTGAGCCCGTCTGCAGCTTTCGGAACCATGTCCTTATAGCTGTTCTATGATATAGCCTACCATATACTCTTAAAGTACCTTATAATCTTAAACGGTTATGGTAACTATGGTTTGGCTTTATCAAAACATGTTGTGTAAGGTGTCTAACACTTTGGAATAATACCCCCATACCATTTCTGGTGATGAGGATATTATTCCTCCCCTCTAGAGGGAGAGACATGTTAAAATCCTACTTTGCTGTTTAACTCTCACCAAAGCCTCAGCATCACAAAATGGATGCTGCTGCCACAGACACGAGTCTGACCTCCTGCAGCTGGGAGCCCTCCCAGCCAGGGAGGCCTGGACAATAGCTTTCCTGCTTGGGGAGGTGCTAGCACCTCCCCAGACAGACTTTAGTGTATTGGGGCAGGGAGGGCTGAAAGTAATGAGACATGCCTGGGGCACACAAGGTACTCCATGCATAGTCCAGTTCAAACCAGTGCTGGGGCACTCCAGCCCCAGCTCTGGGGCAAAACTGGACAAAGGAAAGGGGGTGTAGCCACTCCCCTTCCTGGTCCCACCCATAGGAGGGACCTTGCAGGTAGCCCAGCCCACTAGCCCGGTATATTAGTAGCTAGTTGGCCCTGCTAAATTAGATTATCCTGAACCTGCAACTTAAACAGAAACTCTGGACCTTCGACATTCGACGAAAGAAGAAGACTGAAGAATCTCCCTTGTGGCCAAGGAGTGGCCATCCTGTGCGAACAGGCACCATCAAGAGACTTACCCTTTGCTTTGCTGAAGTTCTACGAGGGACCGACTGCAGAGCCCAACCAGAGCCTTGACTTCCAGACTTCTCCGACCCTGATCCACATCCATAGCCGAGCTGAGATCCGTGGAGGCGACGAGAGACGTGGGACCGGCTACCTGGGAAAAGTGGCGAGTATCTTCCAGCGCAGCTTCTGAGGCATCCTCGAGGTTGTGCACCGGGAATTGAGAATCCCCAACCCCAAGCACCATCTGCACTGAAGATCAGCCCCCCACACTCCACGAGTCCTGCGTGGGGCCCTTTTGCATTTTCCTGCTTGCCGCGTCTAGCCCGTTGGCTAGCAGCCTTTGCGACGACACACCTTCAATTTTCCACTGCTGGTTTGGCTCCTCCAGACTGGCTCCTGCTCCTCTGTAAACGAGAAGCACCCCAGACCTTCCTGGTCTGCACCAGAAGCAAGTCCTCCATTCTTCGTGGGTTCCGCTTGCCAAGGCTTGGTGAGTCCTAGTTCGACTTCGACAATGCCGACAGCAAGAGCCTTCGTGGGACAGCTCGCCTCCTGGTCCTGGTCGTCCTCGACATCTCCTGGTACCCGTGGCTGCTGCAACAAGCTTCACCTCTTCACCTGCAATCTCCCGACATCGCCTGGTTCCTTCCTGGTTCCACATGGTCACTGGCTAGTGACCCAGACTCTGTCCCTTCTGCTTGCAGGTATACTTCCTTCTTGATCCTGGCCTTTGGATCCACCGGACACTCTTCACTGACTGCCTGTCAGCATCTTTCCTTCAGGCATCCATAGGAGTCGACGACGAAACCCGACGCAAGTTCACACCTATGCACCCACAGCCCGTGGGCTAGGTAACTTGGGTACTCCGGTGCTCATCAGGGTATTGACTATCCTAGTGTCTAGTTCTCTAGTCTCGACTTCCTAGCTACTCCAGAAGTGTCCTAAATCTTATTAATTCTAAACGGTACTATTTGTATCGATTATACGCATTACGCGTGAGTGTTTCCACTCTGCACCTGAATCTCGTGGGCCTCCCACTTCCTAACCTTGGGTAGTATAGTGTAGCCCCAGCGATTCCCTAGGCCTAGGCCTATCCTATTTCCGTGACAGTGGTCCTTATACCACTTACTTAGTATATGGTTTGCGTGGCCCCTTGGGCCTAACTGTATTACTTACCTGTGTGACTTAATGTATGCTTAAATAAGACTGTGTTGTACTTACCTCGAATCTCATAAAGAGTGCTGAGGGTTTGACTAGAATAAATACACTTTATTTTATATATATATCTGTTGTGGTGTCCTTTCATTTGGTATTCAAGGGATTACATATGGTATAACAGCTGGCTTCACATGCCATTCAGAGTTTAGCCTAAGACTGCTCTTGTCCATGCTACCACTAGGATAGCTGGTCTATAAGGTTGACTTTACAACCAATCACCATAAGGGTTGCTTGGACTGATATAAGGTGTACACTAGAACTAGTGACATCATACATCAGGCCAACTTCTCACATTGGTGAGCAGCGGTTGGGATCTGAGCTTGCTGTTGTAATACCATTGTAATCTTGAAATACTAAATTGAAAGATCACACAGATATTGTTTAGGTACATATAACATAGATTATAAAAACTTAATTCCTACTGGACTTAGTTGTTGTAGGTTGAAGGGCCTAGCACACCCTGACTACAACTACTAGAGAGGTTTAGTAGATACAACTAGTGTAGGTAGGTGCACACACCCCACCCTCACTAGAATCATGTCCCTGAATGGAGATCATGCTGATACTCCTTCAGGAGAGGAGAATCCTAGACAGATTCCCTCTAGATATGATGCATTCACTTTCCAGGAGATGAGACAACTGTGTACCTCCAGGAGATTAAAACAGGTTTCCAACCCTACCCTTAGACAGCTAGTGGAGCTTCTGGAGGCCTATGATGCTGAAAGAGCTGGCAAGTATGGTGCCATAGCTGTAGATAAGGGCCTCCCCTCCACAGAAGAGACCCCTGACTTAACTGATACAGATGAGGCAGAAGAAACTTCAGAAGAAGAGGGAGGTAGCAAGACCCCAGTCAGAAGACGTAGTCAGGTTAACTTAAGCTTGCATGGGAGCTTGCATGGGAGCTTCCCTTACAGGCCCCCAAGTAATCTTAAAAAGAGAGATAGGAGGGGTAGATCTCCCTCAGGGGACTCTCTCCACTCCTATCACTCAAGAAGCTCCAATGCTTCACCCCCAGGGGGATGACTTCCCCCCAGAGGAGAGAGCACGAGGCCAGAATGAAGGAAGCCAAACTGAGGATTGAAAGGGAAGAACTTGCCCTTGACAAAGAGAAGCTTGCTCTGGCCAGAGAGCAAGAATTATGTGGGTCAGAACCCACTGGTGGCAGCAACATTCCTATAGATAGGGATAGGTCTTATGACCATAGAAACCTAAGCAAGATAGTCCCCCCATATCAGAATGGGGATGACATCCACAAGTGGATGACTGCTTTGGAGAGGGCCTGCAAAGTACAGCAGGTACCCCAGAGTCAGTGGGCAGCTATCTTGTGGCTCTCCTTTTCTGACAAAGGTAGAGACAAGCTCCTCACAGTTAGTGATGAGGATGCTAACAATTACAAAGTCCTGAAGAGTGCTCTGATAGATGGGTTTGGCTTAACCACTGAACAATATAGGTTGTTGTTCAGAGACACCCAGAAGACACAGACACAGGACTGGTCTGATTTTGTGGATTGTGCCACTAAGGCTTTGGAGGGTTGGTTAACTGGCAGCAAGGTGCAGGACTATACAGGATTGTACAACTTGATTATGAGGGAGCAGATCCTTAGTAATTGTCAGAACCAGCTTCTCCATCAACACCTGGTAGACTCAGATTTGACCTCTCCCCAAGAATTGGGAAAGAGGGCAGATAAATGGGTCAGGACCAGGATTAGGCCTAAAAATCAGGGTGGTGACCAAAAGAAAGATACCACCAAGCCTCAAGAGAAGGTTGTGGATAAAACAAAAGAGAAATCTTCTTCAGGGCCCCAAAACTCCACACAGGGTGGTGGGTCCCAAGCTTCCTCCTCTACCACAGTTAAAAAGCCTTACCGCCATGAATGTAAAATTCCTGGGCATTGGAAAACTGACAGCAGTTGCCCAAAGGCTAAAAACAAAACTGTTCCTCCAATTACTCCTGTCACACCACCTAATACTGTCAGCAGTAATCCCCCAGGTGGTGGGAGTGCCCCCAAAAATGTGGTTGGATTGTCTTGGGGAACACAGGGGGACCCTGGCTTAGCCAATTCCCCTAGAGTAGCTACTCTTGTCTGTGATGGTGGCATGGGGTTTGCCAACTTCACTGCCTGTCCCAACACTTTGGGTAGGTACAGACAGGAGCCCTACATCAATGGTAGAAAAGCTGAGGCCTACAGAGACACTGGAGCTAGCATCACTATGGTGGCCCATAGGCTAGTTCCCTCTGAGCAGCTTTTGCCTGGTTTCTCATACCAGGTAACTAACATTGATGGTAAACAGAACAGTCAACCCATGGCAGAGGTATGTCTCAGCTGGGGAGGTGTCACTGGCCCTAAAAGGGTGGCAGTGTCTCCAACCTTGCCTGTGGACTGCTTACTGGGGAATGACTTAGAACTCTCAGCTTGGGCTGGAGTTGAACAAGACAACCATTCTAAAATGGTAGGCCTCTCACAAAAGGGTAGTGGGGTTGTGCCAGCCACAACCCCTGTCCAAGTAGATTTCCTCCCTGAAAAGGTTGGAAGGGCAGTGGTAGCCACAGCCCAGGCACAGACAGACTTCCCTGTAGAGATTGGCAGAGCTGTGACAGTCACAGCTCAAACCCAAACTGAGTGCCTCCCTGAAAAGGTTGGCAAGGCTGTAATGGTCTCAGCCCATACTCAGACTGACATAGGTGTAGTGAAGCCTGAAACTATGTATCACTCCACACAAACAGAGAGTAGTGGGGAGGAAGAAAAGTCTCCCTCTCCCCAGACATTAGGAAAAGGTCAGCCTCCTCAGGGATCTGACCTCACCCCTTGTGAAGGAACTGCCCCAGAGGTAGCCAGGCCTGGCCTGGCAGAGCCTCTGATGTCAGTGGCCCCTACCAAGGTGGGACCCAGTCTGGTGCAGGTAGCCTGCCTCTCTCTACCCTGCCTCAGTCAGACCAGGGCTGCAGAGGTCAGGGAGGCCAGTGGACCCCAAGAGGGCCCCTGTCCACAAGAACCACCCCATCAAAAGAATGAGGATTGCCTGGCTAGTAGCCCTAGCCAGGTGATGGTTATAAACATTCCTGAGGGATCTCCTTTACAGGTAGTTAGGGACCTCTCCCAGAGGGATTCTGTTGGGCACAGGCAAACATGGGACCTTAGGGCCCCAAACCTGAACTGTCCCTCCAGTAACCCCACAAAAGGGACCCAGCTGGTTCTTCCGTATATGGCCACTTAGGCAATATAGGCTTACCTTGTCAAGGACAGCCTTATCTCCTTTTGTTTGGGGGGGGGGGGTTGTGTAGGAAGGTGGATATCTGACTATGGTTACCCCCAACTTTTTGCCTAGTGTTTAGCTGGTTTTTCGACTTAGTTGGCCTGAGATTCTGCCATTCAGGGTCTCAGGCTGTCTGCTCTCTCTTTAAAATGGACTCCATGTACCCTAGGTACATACCCAATTGGTAAGGATCACCTTATTGGACCCTGTACAGTGTACCCTAGGTACCCAGGGCATAGGTGTACCCTAGGCCTACCAGGGGCTGCAGCATGCATTATTCCACCCCTGGCCTGGCCTTCCATTATGACACAACTGGCTGATCACTCAGCTGGGGCAAGGTCGTGTAATCACCCCTTGCTTAGGTGTAGTGTTCCTATACCTACATTATATATAGACACATGTGTACCTATCAGCCACTCCTATGGCAGGCCTTAACAATCCTGGAGGCAGAGTGCTTGGTAACCTGTGAGATGGTGCTATAGCATGAGCTGAGCCTGTCTGCAGCTTTCGGAAAGATGTCCTTATAGCTGTTCTATGATATAGCCTACCATATACTCTTAAAGTACCTTATAATCTTAAACGGTTATGGTAACTATGGTTTGGCTTTATCAAAACATGTCGTGTAAGGTGTCTAACACTTTGGAATAATACCCCCATACCATTTCTGGTGATGAGGATATTATTGCACCCTTCTAGAGGGAGAGACATGTTAAAATCCTACTTTGCTGTTTAACTCTCACCAAAGCCTCAGCATCACAAAATGGATGCTGCTGCCACAGACACGAGTCTGACCTCCTGCAGCTGGGAGCCCTCCCAGCCAGGGAGGCCTGGACAATAGGTTTCCTGCTTGGGGAGGTGCTAGCACCTCCCCAGACAGACTTTAGTGTATTGGGGCAAGGAGGGCTGAAAGGAATGAGACATGCCTGGGGCACACAAGATGCTCCATGCATAGTCCAGTTCAAACTGGTGCTGGGGCACTCCAGCCCCAGCTCTGGCGCGAAACTGGACAAAGGAAAGGGGGTGTAGCCACTCCCCTTCCTGGTCCCACCCATAGGAGGGACCTTGCAGGTAGCCCAGCCCACTAGCCCGGTATATTAGTAGCTAGTTGGGCCCTGCTAAATTAGATTATCCTGAACCTGCAACTTGAACAGAAACTCTGGACCTTCGACATTCGACGAAAGAAAAAGACTGAAGAATCTCCCTTGTGGCCAAGGAGTGGCCACCCTGTGCCAACAGGCACCATCAAGAGACTTACCCTTTGCTTTGCTGAAGTTCTACGAGGGACCGACTGCAGAGCCCGACCAGAGCCTTGAATTCCAGACTTCTCCGACCCTGATCCACATCCACAGCCGAGCTGAGATCCGTGGAGGCGACAAGAGACGTGGGACCGGCTACCTGGGAAAAGTGGCGAGTATCTTCCAGCGCAGCTTCTGAGGCATCCTCGAGGTTGTGCACCGGGGATTGAGAAGCCCCAACCCCAAGCACTATCTGCACCGAAGATCAGCCCCCCACACTCCACAAGTCCTGCGTGGGGCCCTTCTGCATTTTCCTGCTTGCCGCGTCTAGCCCGTTGGCTAGCAGCCTTTGCGACGACACACCTTCAATTTTCCACTGCTGGTTTGGCTCCTCCAGACTGGCTCCTGCTCCTCTGTAAACGAGAAGCACCCCAGACCTTCCTGGTCTGCACCAGAAGCAAGTCCTCCATTCTTCGTGGGTTCCGCTTGCCAAGGCTTGGTGAGTCCTAGTTCGACTTCGACGCCGCCGACAGCAAGAGTCTTCGTGGGACAGCTTGCCTCCTGGTCCTGGTCATCCTCGACGTCTCCTGGTACCCGTGGCTGCTGCGACAAGATTCACCTCTTCACCTGCAATCTCCCGACATCGCCTGGTTCCTTCCTGGTTCCACTGGCTAGTGACCCAGACTCTGTCCCGTCTGCTTGCAGGTATCCTTCCTTCTTGATCCCGGCCTTGGGATCCACCGGACACTCTTCACTGACTGCCTGTCAGCATCTTTCCTTCAGGCATCCATAGAAGTCGACGACGAAACCCCCTGCTCATCAGGGTATTGACTATCCTAGTGTCTAGTTCTCAATTCTCGACTTCCTAGCTACTCCAGAAGTGTCCTAAATCTTATTAGTTCTAAACTGTACTATTTCTATCGATTATACGCATTACGCGTGAGTGTTTCCACTCTGCACCTGAATCCCGTGGGCCTCCCACTTCCTAACCTAGGGTAGTATAGTGTAGCCCCAGCGATTCCCTAGGCCTAGGCCTATCCTATTTCCGTGACAGTGGTCCTTAGACCACTTACTTAGTATATGGTTTGCGTGGCCCCTAGGGCCTAACTGTATTACTTACCTGTGTGACTTAATGTATGCTTAAATAAGATCGTGTTGTACTTACCTCGAATCTCATAAAGAGTGCTGAGGGTTTGACTAGAATAAATACACTTTATTTTATATATATATCTGTTGTGGTGTCCTTTCATTTGGTATTCAAGGGATTACATATGGTATAACAGCTGGCTTCACATGCCATTCAGAGTTTAGCCTAAGACTGCTCTTGTCATTGCTACCACTAGGATAGCTGGTCTATAAGGTTGACTTTACAACCAATCACCATAAGGGTTGCTTGGACTGATATAAGGTGTACACTAGAACTAGTGACATCATACATCAGGCCAACTTCTCACACCCGCAAACAACATCATACATACTGGGCAAAGCACTCCATGCACGACGCTGTACGGGGACGGCATGAGCCGGGGAAGCCCTGTAAAAAAAAAGAAAACAGCGTTAGATGAGAAACATAGACAAGATGGCTTACCTAAGACCCGCAAACAGCATCATACATACCGGGCAAAGCACTCCATGCACGACGCTGCACGGGGACGGCACAGGTCGGGAAAGCCCAGTAAAAAAAAAAGAAAACAGCGTTAGATGAGAAACATAGACAAGATGGCTTACCTAAGACCCGCAAACAGCATCATACATACCGGGCAAAGCACTCCATGCATGACGCTGCACGGGGACGGCACGGGCCGGGGAAGCCCTGTAAAAAAAAATGAAAACAGCGTTAGATGAGAATCATAGACAAGATGGCTTACCTAAGACCCGCAAACAGCATCATACATACCGGGCAAAGCATCCATGCACGACGCTGCACGGGGACGGCACGGGCCGGGGAAGCCCTGTAAAAAAAAAAGAAAACAGCGTTAGATGACAAACATAGACAAGATGGCTTACCTAAGACCCGCAAAGAGCATCATACATACCGGGCAAAGCACTCCATGCACAACGCTGCACGGGGACGGCACTGGCCGGGGAAGCCCTGTAAAAAAAACAGAAAACAGCGTTAGATGAGAAACATAGACAAGATGGCTTACCTAAGACCCGCAAACAACATCATACATACCGGGCAAAGCACTCCATGCACGATGCTGCACGGGGACGGCACGACCTGGGGAAGCCCTGTAAAAAAAAAAGAAAACAGCGTTAGATGAGAAACATAGACAAGATGGCTTACCTAAGACCTGCAAACAGCATCATACATACCGGGCAAAGCACTCCATGCACGACGCTGCACGGGGACGGCACGGGCTGGGGAAGCCCTGTAAAAAACAACAAAAAAAATGCGTTAGATGAGAAACATAGACAAGATTGCTTACCTAAGACACGCAAACAGCATCATACATACTGGGCAAAGCACTCGATGCACAACGCTACACGGGGACGGCACGGGCCGGGAAAGCCCTGTAAAAAAAGAAGAAAACAGCATTAGATGAGAAACATAGACAAGATGGCTTACCTAAGACTCGCAAACAACATCATACATACCGGGCAAAGCACTCCATGCACGACGCTGCACGGGGACGGCACGAGCCGGGGAAGCCCTGTAAATAAAAAGAAAACTGCGTTTGATGAGAAACATAGACAAGATGGCTTACCTAAGACGCGCAAACAGCATCATACATACCGGGCAAAGCACTCCATGCACGACGCTGCACGGGGACGGAACAGGCCAAGGAAGCCCTGTAAAAAAAAAAGAAAACAGCGTTAGATGAAAAACATGGACAAGATGGCTTACCTAAGACCCGCAAACAGCATCATACATACCGGGCAAAGCACTCCATGCAAGACGCTGCACGGGGACGGCACGAGCCGGAGAAACCATGTAAAAAAAAAAGAAAACAGCGTTAGGTGAGAAACATAGACAAGATGGCTTACCTAAGACCCACAAACAGCATCATACATACCGGGCAAAGCACTCCATGCACAACACTGCACGGGGACGGCACGGGCCGGGGAAGCCCTGTAAAAAAAACAGTAAAAAAAGCGTTAAATGAGAAACATAGACAAGATGGCTTACCTAAGACCCGCAAACAACATCATACATACCGGTCATAGCACTCCATGCACGACGCTGCACGGGGACGGCACAGGCCGGGGAAGACCTGTAAAAAAAAAGAAAACAGCGTTAGATGAGAAACATAGACATGATAGCTTACCTAAGACCCGCAAACAGCATCATACATACCCGGCAAAGCACTCCATGCACGACGCTGCACGGGGACTGCACGGGCCGGGGAAGACCTGTAAAAAAAACTGAAAAAAGCATTAGATGAGAAACATAGACAAGATGGCTTACCTAAGACCTGCAAACAGCATCACACATACCGGGCAAAGCACTCCATGCACAACGCTGCACGGGGACGGCAAGGGCCGGGAAGCCCTGTAAAAAAAAAGAAAACAGCGTTAGATGAGAAACATAGACAAGATGGCCTACCTAAGACCCGCAAACAACATCATACATACCGGGCAAAGCACTCCATGCACGACGCTGCACGGGGACGGCACGAGCCGGGGAAGCACTGTAAAAAAAAAAAAGAAAAGAGCGTTAGATGAAAAACATAGACAAGATGGCTTTCCTAAGACCCGCAAACAACATCATACATACCGGGCAAAGCACTCCATGCACGAAGCTGCACGGGGATGGCACGAGCCGGGGAAGCCCTGTAAAAAAAAAAAGAAAACAGCGTTAGATGAGAAACATAGACAAGATGGCTTACCTAAGACCCTCAAACAGCATCATACATACCGGGCAAAGCACTCCATGCACGACGCTGCACGGGGACGGCACGGGCCGGGGAAGCCCTGTAAAAAAAATAGAAAAAAAGCGTCAAATGAGAAACACAGACAAGATGGCTTACCTAACACCCGCAAACAACATCATACATACCAGGCAAAGCACTCCATGCACGACGCTGCACGGGGACGGCATGGGCCGGGGAAGACCTGTAAAAAAAACAGAAAAAAGCGTCAGATGAGAAACATAGACAAGATAGGTTACCTAAGACCCGCAAACAGCATCATACATACCGGGCAAAGCACTCCATGCACGACGCTGCACGGAGACGGCACGGGCCGGGGAAGACCTGCAAAAAAAATGAAAAAAGCATTAGATGAGAAACATAGTAAGATGGCTTACCTAAGACCCGCAAACAACATCATACGTACCGGGCAAAGCACTCCATGCACGACGCTGCACGGGGACAGCACGGGCCAGTGTAGCCCTGTAAAAAAAAAAGAAAACAGCGTTAGATGAGAAACATAGACAAGATGGCTTACCTAAGACCCGCAAACAGCATCATACATACTGGGCAAAGCACTCCATGTACGACGCTGTACGGGGTCGGCACGGGCCGGGGAAGCCCTGTAAAAAACAAAAAAAACAGCGTTAGATGACAAACATAGACAAGATGGCTTACCTAAGACCCGCAAACAGCATCATACATACCGGGCAAAGCACTCCATGTACGACGCTGTACGGGGTCGTCACGGGCCAGGGAAGCCCTGTAAAAAAAAAAACAGCGTTAGATGACAAACATATACAAGATGGCTTACCTAAGACCCGCAAACAGCATCATACATACCGGGCAAAGCACTCCATGCACGACGCTGCATGGGGACGGCACGGGCCCGGGAAGCCCTGTTAACAAAAAAGAAACCAGCGTTAGATGAGAAACATAGACAAGATGGCTTACCTAAGACCCGCAAACAGCATCATACATACCGGGCAAAGCACTCCATGCACGACGAAGCACGGGGACGGCACGGGCTGGGGAAGCCCTGTAAAAAAACTGAAAAAAAGCATTAGATGAGAAACATAGACCAGATTGCTTACCTAAGACACGCAACCAGCATCATACATACTGGGCAAAGCACTCCATGCACAACGCTGCACGGGGACGGCACGGGCCGGGGAAGCCCTGTAAAAAAAGAAGAAAACAGCATTAGATGAGAAACATAGACAAGATGGCTTACCTAAGACCCGCAAACAACACCATACATACCGGGCAAAGCACTCCATGCACGACGCTGCACGGGGACGGCACGAGCCGGGGAAGCACTGTAAAAAAAAGAAAACAGCGTTTGATGAGAAACATAGACAAGATGGCTTGCCTAAGACCCGCAAACAGCATAATACATACCGGGCAAAGCACTTCATGCACGATGCTGCACAGGGACGGCAAGGCCGGGGAAGCCCTGTAAAAAAAACAGAAAAAAAGCGTTAGATGAGAAACATAGACAAGATGGCTAACCTAAGACCCGCAAACAGCATCATACATACCAGGCAAAGCACACCATGCACGACGCTGCACGGGGACGGCACGGGCCGGGGAAGCCCTGTAAAAAAAAGAAAACAGCGTTAGATTAGAAACATAGACAAGATGGCTTACCTAAGACCCGCAAACAACATCATACATATCGGGCAAAGCACTCCATGCACGATGCTGCACGAGGACGGCACGAGCCGGAGAAGCCCTGTAAAAAAAAAAGAAAACAGCGTTAGATGAGAAACATAGACAAGATGGCTTACCTAAGACCCGCAAACAGCATCATACATACCGGGCAAACCACTCCATGCACAACGCTGCACCGGGACGGCACGGGCCGGGGAATCCCTGTAAAAAAAAAAGAAAACAGCGTTAGATGAGAAACATAGACAAGATGGCTTACCTAAGACCCGCAAACAACATCATACATACCGGGCAAAGCACTCCATGCACGACGCTGCACGGGGACGGCATGAGCCGGGGAAACCCTGTAAAAAAAATGAAAACAGCGTTAGATGAAAAACATAGACAAGATGGCTTACCTAAGACCCGCAAACAACATCATACATACCGGGCAAAGCACTCCATGCACGACGCTGCACGGGGACGGCACGGGCCGGGGAAGACCTGTAAAAAAAACAGCAAAAAGCGTCAGATGAGAAACATAGACAAGATAGCTTACCTAAGACCCGCAAACAGCATCACACATACCGGGCAAAGCACTCCATGCACAACGCTGCACGGGGAAGGCACGGGCCGGGGAAGCCCTGTAAAAAAAAAAGAAAACAGCGTTAGATGAGAAACATAGACAAGATGGCTTACCTAAGACCCGCAAACAACATCATACATACCGGGCAAAGCACTCCATGCACGACGCTGCACAGGGACGGCATGAGCCGGGGAAGCCCTGTAAAAAAAAAGAAAACAGCGTTAGATGACAAACATAGACAAGATGGCTTACCTAAGACCCGCAAACAGCATCATACATACCGGGCAAAGCACTCCATGCACGACGCTGCACGGGGACGGCCCAGGCCGGGGAAGCCCAGTAAAAAAAAAAGAAAACAGTGTTAGATGAAAAACATAGACAAGATGGCTTACCTAAGACCCGCAAACAACATCATACATACCGGGCAAAGCACTCCATGCACGCTGCTGCACTGAGATGGCACGAGCCGGGGAAACCCTGTAAAAAAAAAAGAAAACAGCGTTAGATGAGAAACATAGACAAGATGGCTTACCTAAGACCCGCAAACAGCATCATACATACCGGGCAAAGCACTCCATGCACAACACTGCACGGGGACCGCACGGGCCGGGGAAGCCCAGTAAAAAAAAACAGAAAAAAAGCGTTAAATGAGAAACTTAGACAAGATGGCTTACCTAAGACCCGCAAACAACATCATACATACCGGGCAAAGCACTCCATGCACAACACTGCACGGGGACGGCACGGGCCGGGGAAGCCCTGTAAAAAAAACAGAAAAAAAGCGTTAAATGAGAAACATAGACAAGATGGCTTACCTAAGACCCGCAAACAACATCATACACACCGGGCATAGCACTCCATGCACGACGCTGCACGGGGACGGCACAGACCGGGGAAGACCTGTAAAAAAGACAGAAAAAAGCGTCAGATGAGAAACATAGACATGATAGCTTACCTAAGACCTGCAAACAGCATCATACATACCCGGCAAAGCACTCCATGCACGACGCTGGACGGGGACGGCACGGGCCGGGGAAGACCTGTAAAAAAACCTGAAAAAAGCATTAGATGAGAAACATAGACAAGATGGCTTACCTAAGACCCGCAAACAGCATCACACATACCGGGCAAAGCACTCCATGCACAACGCTGCACGGGGACGGCAACGGCCGGGAAGCCCTGTAAAAAAAAAGAAAACAGCGTTAGATGAGAAACATAGACAAGATGACCTACCTAAGACCCGCAAACAACATCATACATACCGGGCAAAGCACTCCATGCATGATGCTGCACGGGGACGGCAAGAGCCGGGGAAGCACTGTAGAAAAAAAAAAAACAGCGTTAGATGAAAAACATAGACAAGATGGCTTACCTAAGACCCGCAAACAACATCATACATACCGGGCAAAGCACTCCATGCACGACGCTGCACGGGGATGGCACGAGCCGGGGAAGCCCTGTAAAAAAAAAAGAAAACAGCGTTAGATGAGAAACATAGTCAAGATGGCTTACCTAACACCCGCAAACAACATCATACATACCAGGCAAAGCACTCCATGCACGACGCTGCACGGGGACGTCACGGGCCAGGAAGACCTGTAAAAAAACCAGAAAAAAGCGTCAGATGAGAAACATAGACAAAATAGGTTACCTAAGACCCGCAAACAGCATCATACATACCGGGCAAAGCACTCCATGCACGACGCTGCACGGAGACGGCACGGGCCGGGGAAGACCTGTAAAAAAAATGAAAAAAGCATTAGATGAGAAACATAGTAAGATGGCTTACCTAAGACCCGCAAACAGCATCATACATACCGGGCAAAGCACTCCATGTACGACGCTGTACGGGGTCGGCACGGGCCGGGGAAGACCTGTAAAAAAAAAAAAAAATCCAGCGTTAGATGACAAACATAGACAAGATGGCTTACCTAAGACCCGCAAACAGCATCATACATACCGGGCAAAGCACTCCATGCACAACGCTGCACGGGGACGGCACGGGCCGGGGAAGCCCTGTAAAAAAAAAAGAAAACAGCGTTAGATGAGAAACATAGACAAGATGGCTTACCTAAGACCCGCAAACAACATCATACATGCCGGGCAAAGCACTCCATGCAGGACGCTGCACGGAGACGGCATGAGCCGGGGAAACCCTGTAAAAAAAAAAGAAAACAGCGTTAGATGAAAAACATAGACAAGATGGCTTACCTAAGACCCGCAAACAACATCATACATACCGGGCAAAGCACTCCATGCACGACGCTGCACGGGGACGGCACGGGCCGGGGAAGACCTGTAAAAAAAACAGCAAAAAGCGTCAGATGAGAAACGTAGACAAGATAGCTTACCTAAGACCCACAAACAGCATCATACATACCGGGCAAAGCACGCCACGCACAATGCTGCACGGGGACGGCAAGGCCGGGGAAGCCCTGTAAAAAAAACAGAAAAAAAGCGTTAGATGAGAAACATAGACAAGATGGCTTACCTAAGACCCGCAAACAGCATCATACATACCAGGCAAAGCACACCATGCACGACGCTGCACGGGGACGGTAGGGCCGGGGAAGCCCTGTAAAAAAAAAGAAAACAGCGTTAGATGAGAAACATAGACAAGATGGCTTACCTAAGACCCGCAAACAACATCATACATACCGGGCAAAGCACTCCATGCACGATCCTGCACGGGGACGGCACGAGCCGGGGAAGCCCTGTAAAAAAAAAAGAAAACAGTGTTAGATGAAAAACATAGACAAGATGGCTTACCTAAGACCCGCAAACAACATCATACATACCGGGCAAAGCACTCCATGCACGATGCTGCACTGAGATGGCACGAGCCGGGGAAACCCTGTAAAAAAAAAAGAAAACAGCGTTAGATGAGAAACATAGACAAGATGGCTTACCTAAGACCCGCAAACAGCATCATACATACCGGGCAAAGCACTCCATGCACAACACTGCACGGGGACCGCACGGGCCGGGGAAGCCCAGTAAAAAAAAACAGAAAAAAAGCGTTAAATGAGAAACTTAGACAAGATGGCTTACCTAAGACCCGCAAACAACATCATACATACCGGGCAAAGCACTTCATGCACAACACTGCACGGGGACGGCACGGGCCGGGGAAGCCCTGTAAAAAAAACAGAAAAAAAGCATTAAATGAGAAACATAGACAAGATGGCTTACCTAAGACCCGCAAACAACATCATACACACCGGGCATAGCACTCCATGCACGACGCTGCACGGGGACGGCACAGGCCGGGGAAGACCTGTAAAAAAGACAGAAAAAAGCGTCAGATGAGAAACATAGACATGATAGCTTACCTAAGACCTGCAAACAGCATCATACATACCCGGCAAAGCACTCCATGCACGAAGCTGCACGGGGACGGCACGGGCCGGGGAAGACCTGTAAAAAAACCTGAAAAAAGCATTAGATGAGAAACATAGACAAGATGGCTTACCTAAGACCCGCAAACAGCATCACACATACCGGGCAAAGCACTCCATGCACAACACTGCACGGGGACGGCAACGGCCGGGAAGCCCTGTAAAAAAAAAGAAAACAGCGTTAGATGAGAAACATAGACAAGATGGCCTACCTAAGACCCGCAAACAACATCATACATACCGGGCAAAGCACTCCATGCACGATGCTGCACGGGGACGGCAAGAGCCGGGGAAGCACTGTAGAAAAAAAAAAAACAGCGTTAGATGAAAAACATAGACAAGATGGCTTACCTAAGACCCGCAAACAACATCATACATACCGGGCAAAGCACTCCATGCAGGACGCTGCACGGGGACGGCATGAGCCGGGGAAACCCTGTAAAAAAAAAAGAAAACAGCGTTAGATGAAAAACATAGACAAGATGGCTTACCTAAGACCCGCAAACAACATCATACATACCGGGCAAAGCACTCCATGCACGACGCTGCACGGGGACGGCACGGGCCGGGGAAGACCTGTAAAAAAAACAGCAAAAAGCGTCAGATGAGAAACGTAGACAAGATAGCTTACCTAAGACCCACAAACAGCATCATACATACCGGGCAAAGCACGCCACGCACAATGCTGCACGGGGACGGCAAGGCCGGGGAAGCCCTGTAAAAAAAACAGAAAAAAAGCGTTAGATGAGAAACATAGACAAGATGGCTTACCTAAGACCCGCAAACAGCATCATACATACCAGGCAAAGCACACCATGCACGACGCTGCACGGGGACGGTAGGGCCGGGGAAGCCCTGTAAAAAAAAAAGAAAACAGCGTTAGATGAGAAACATAGACAAGATGGCTTACCTAAGACCCGCAAACAGCATCACACATACCGGGCAAAGCACTCTATGCACGATGCTGCACTGAGATGGCACGAGCCGGGGAAACCCTGTAAAAAAAAAGAAAACAGCGTTAGATGAGAAACATAGACAAGATGGCTTACCTAAGACCCGCAAACAGCATCATACATACCGGGCAAAGCACTCCATGCACAACACTGCACGGGGACCGCACGGGCCGGGGAAGACCTGTAAAAAAAAATTAAAAAGCATTAGATGAGAAACATAGTAAGATGGCTTACCTAAGACCCGCAAACAACATCATACGTACCGGGCAAAGCACTCCATGCACGACGCTGTACGGGGACGGCACGGGCCGGGGAAGCCCTGTAAAAAATAAAAAAAACAGCGATAGATAACAAACATAGACAAGATGGCTTACCTAAGACCCTCAAACAGCATCATACATACCGGGCAAAGCACTCCATGCAAGACGCTGCACGGGGACAGCACGGACCGATGTAGCCCTGTAAAAAAAAAAGAAAACAGCGTTAGATGAGAAACATAGACAAGATGGCTTACCTAAGACCCGCAATCAGCATCATACATACCGGGCAAAGCACTCCATGCACGACGCTGTACGGGGACGGCACGGGCCGGGGAAGCACTGTAAAAAATAAAAAAAACAGCGATAGATGACAAACATAGACAAGATGGCTTACTTAAGACCCGCAAACAGCATCATACATACCGGGCAAAGCACTCCATGCACGACGCTGCACGGGGACCGCACAGGCCGGGGAAGCCCCGTAAAAAAAAGAGAAAACAGCGTTAGATGAGAAACATAGACAAGATGGCTTACCTAAGACCCGCAAACAACATCATACATACCGGCCAAAGAACTCCATGCACGACGCTGCATGGGGACGTCACGGGCCAGGGAAGCCCTGTAAAAAAAACAAGAAAACAGCGTTAGATGAGAAACATAGACAAGATGGCTTACATAAGACCCGCAAACAACATCATACATACCGGGCAAACCACTCCATGCACGACGCTGCACGGGGACGGCACGAGCCGGGGAAGCACTGTAAAAAAAAGAAAACAGCGTTTGATGAGAAACATAGACAAGATGGCTTACCTAAGACCCGCAAACAACATCATACATACCGGCCAAAGAACTCCATGCACGACGCTGCATGGGGACGTCACGGGCCAGGGAAGCCCTGTAAAAAAAACAAGAAAACAGCGTTAGATGAGAAATATAGACAAGATAGCTTACCTAAGACCCGCAAACAGCATCATACATACCGGGCAAAGCACTCCATGCACGATGCTGCACAGGGACGGCAAGGCCGGGGAAGCCCTGTAAAAAAAACAGAAAAAAAGCGTTAGATGAGAAACATAGACAAGATGGCTTACCTAAGACCTGCAAACAGCATCATACATACTAGGCAAAGCACATCTGCACGACGCTGCACGGGGACGGCACGGGCCGGGGAAGCCCTGTAAAAAAAATAAAACAGCGTTAGATGAGAAACATAGACAAGATGGCTTACCTAAGACCCGCAAACAACATCATACATACCGGGCAAAGCACTCCATGCACGATGCTGCACGGGGACGGCACGAGCCGGGGAAGCCCTGTAAAAAAAAAAGAAAACAGCGTTAGATGAGAAACATAGACAAGATGGCTTACCTAAGACCCGCAAACAGCATCACACATACCGGGCAAACCACTCCATGCACAACGCTGCACGGGGACGGCACGGGCCGGGGAAGCCCTGTAAAAAAATAAGAAAACAGCGTTAGATGAGAAACATAGACTAGATGGCTTACCTAAGACCCGCAAACAACATCATACATACCGGACAAAGCACTCCATGCATGACGCTGCACGGGGACGGCATGAGCCGGGGAAGCCCTGTAAAAAAAAGAAAACAGCGTTAGATGACAAACATAGACAAGATGGCTTACCTAAGACCCGCAAACAGCATCATACATACCGGGCAAAGCACTCCATGCACGACGCTGCACGGGGACGGCACAGGCGGGGAAGCCCAGTAAAAAAAAAAGAAAACAGTGTTAGATGAAAAACATAGACAAGATGGCTTACCTAAGACCCGCAAACAACATCATACATACCGGGCAAAGCACTCCATGCATGACGCTGCACGGGGACGGCACGGGCCGGGGAAGCCCTGTAAAAAAAACAGAAAAAAGCGTCAGATGAGAAACATAGACAAGATAGCTTACCTAAGACCCGCAAACAGCATCATACATACCGGGCAAAGCACTCCATGCACGATGCTGCACGGGGACGGCAAGGCCGGGGAAGCCTTGTAAAAAAAACGAAAAAAAGCGTCAGATGAGAAACATAGACAAGATGGCTTACCTAAGACCCGCAAACAGCATCATACATACCAGGCAAAGCACACCATGCACGACGCTGCACGGGGACTGTAGGGCCGGGGAAGCCCTGTAAAAAAAAAGAAAACAGCGTTAGATGAGAAACATAGGCAAGATGGCTTACCTAAGACCCGCAAACAACATCATACATACCGTGCAAAGCACTCCATGCACGACGCTGCACGGGGACGGCATGAGCCCGGGAAGCCCTGTAAAAAAAAAGAAAACAGCGTTAGATAAAAAACATAGACAAGATGGATTACCTAAGACCCGCAAACAACATCATACATACCGGGCAAAGCACTCCATGCACAATGCTGCACTGGGATGGCACGAGCCGGGGAAACCCTGTAAAAAAAAAAGAAGACAGCGTTAGATGAGAAACATAGACAAGATGGCTTACCCAAGACCCGCAAACAGCATCATACATACCAGGCAAAGCACTCCATGCACAACACTGCACGGGGACGGCAGGGGCCGGGGAAGCCCAGTAAAAAAAACTGAAAAAAAGCGTTAAATGAGAAACATAGACAAGATGGCTTACCTAAGACCCGCAAACAACATCATACATACCGGGCAAAGCACTCCATGCACAACACTGCACGGGGACGGCACGAGCCGGGGAAGCCCTGTAAAAAAAACAGAAAAAAAGCGTTAAATGAGAAACATAGACAAGATGGCTTACCTAAGACCCGCAAACAGCATCATACATACCGGGCAAAGCACTCCATGCACGACGCTGCACGGGGACAGCACGGACCGATGTAGCCCTGTAAAAAAAAAAGAAAACAGCGTTAGATGAGAAACATAGACAAGATGGCTTACCTAAGACCCGCAATCAGCATCATACATACTGGGCAAAGCACTCCATGCACGACGCTGTACAGGGACGGCACGGGCCGGGGAAGCCCTGTAAAAAATAAAAAAAACAGCGATAGATGACAAACATAGACAAGATGGCTTACCTAAGACCCGCAAACAGCATCATACATACCGGGCAAAGCACTCCATGCACGACGCTGCACGGGGACGGCACAGGCCGGGGAAGCCCCGTAAAAAAAAGAGAAAACAGCGTTAGATGAGAAACATAGACAAGATGGCTTACCTAAGACCGGCAAACAACATCATACATACCGGCCAAAGAACTCCATGCACGACGCTGCATGGGGACGGCACGGGCCAGGGAAGCCCTGTAAAAAAATCAAGAAAACAGCTTTAGATGAGAAACATAGACAAGATGGCTTACCTAAGACCCGCAAACAACATCATACATACCGGGTAAACCACTCCATGCACGACGCTGCACGGGGACCGCACGAGCCGTGGAAGCACTGTAAAAAAAAGAAAACAGCGTTTGATGAGAAACATAGACAAGATAGCTTACCTAAGACCCGCAAACAACATCATACATACCGGGCAAAGCACTCCATGCACGATGCTGCACAGGGACGGCAAGGCCGGGGAAGCCCTGTAAAAAAAACTGAAAAAAAGCGTTAGATGAGAAACATAGACAAGATGGCTTACCTAAGACCCGCAAACAGCATCATACATACTAGGCAAAGCACACCTGCACGATGCTGCACGGGGACGGCACGAGCCGGGGAAGCCCTGTAAAAAAATAAGAAAACAGCGTTAGATGAGAAACATAGACAAGATGGCTTACCTAAGACCCGCAAACAACATCATACATACCGGACAAAGCACTCCATGCACGATGCTGCACGGGGACGGCATGAGCCGCGGAAGCCCTGTAAAAAAAAAGAAAACAGCGTTAGATGACAAACATAGACAAGATGGCTTACCTAAGACCCGCAAACAGCATCATACATACCGGGCAAAGCACTCCATGCACGACGCTGCACGGGGACGGCACAGGCCGGGGAAGCCCAGTAAAAAAAACGAAAAAAAGCGTCAGATGAGAAACATAGACAAGATAGCTTACCTAAGACCCGCAAACAGCATCATACATACCGGGCAAAGCACTCCATGCACGATGCTGCACGGGGACGGCAAGGCCGGGGAAGCCCTGTAAAAAAAACGAAAAAAAGCGTCAGATGAGAAACATAGACAAGATGGCTTACCTAAGACCCGCAAACAGCATCATACATACCAGGCAAAGCACACCATGCACGACGCTGCACGGGGACGGTAGGGCCGGGGAAGCCCTGTAAAAAAAAAGAAAACAGCGTTAGAGGAGAAACATAGGCAAGATGGCTTACCTAAGACCCGCAAACAACATCATACATACCGTGCAAAGCACTCCATGCACGACGCTGCATGGGGACGGCATGAGCCCGGGAAGCCCTGTAAAAAAAAAGAAAACAGCGTTAGATGACAAACATAGACAAGATGGCTTACCTAAGACCCGCAAACAGCATCATACATACCGGGCAAAGCACTCCATGCACGATGCTGCACGGGGACGGCAAGGCCGGGGAAGCCCTGTAAAAAAAACGAAAAAAAGCGTCAGATGAGAAACATAGACAAGATGGCTTACCTAAGACCCGCAAACAGCATCATACATACCAGGCAAAGCACACCATGCACGACGCTGCACGGGGACGGTAGGGCCGGGGAAGCCCTGTAAAAAAAAAGAAAACAGCGTTAGAGGAGAAACATAGGCAAGATGGCTTACCTAAGACCCGCAAACAGCATCATACATACCGGGCAAAGCACTCCATGCACGATGCTGCACGGGGACGGCAAGGCCGGGGAAGCCTTGTAAAAAAAACGAAAAAAAGCGTCAGATGAGAAACATAGACAAGATGGCTTACCTAAGACCCGCAAACAGCATCATACATACCAGGCAAAGCACACCATGCACGACGCTGCACGGGGACTGTAGGGCCGGGGAAGCCCTGTAAAAAAAAAGAAAACAGCGTTAGATGAGAAACATAGGCAAGATGGCTTACCTAAGACCCGCAAACAACATCATACATACCGTGCAAAGCACTCCATGCACGACGCTGCACGGGGACGGCATGAGCCCGGGAAGCCCTGTAAAAAAAAAGAAAACAGCGTTAGATGACAAACATAGACAAGATGGCTTACCTAAGACCCGCAAACAGCATCATACATACCGGGCAAAGCACTCCATGCACGATGCTGCACGGGGACGGCACAGGCCGGGGAAGCCCAGTAAAAAAAAAAGAAAACAGCGTTAGATAAAAAACATAGACAAGATGGCTTACCTAAGACCCGCAAACAACATCATACATACCGGGCAAAGCACTCCATGCACAATGCTGCACTGGGATGGCACGAGCCGGGGAAGCCCTGTAAAAAAAAAAGAAAACAGCGTTAGATGAGAAACATAGACAAGATGGCTTACCCAAGACCCGCAAACAGCATCATACATACCAGGCAAAGCACTCCATGCACAACACTGCACGGGGACGGCACGGGCCGGGGAAGCCCAGTAAAAAAAACTGAAAAAAAGCGTTAAATGAGAAACATAGACAAGATGGCTTACCTAAGACCCGCAAACAACATCATACATACCGGGCAAAGCACTCCATGCACAACACTGCACGGGGACGGCACGGGCCGGGGAAGCCCTGTAAAAAAAACAGAAAAAAAGCGTTAAATGAGAAACATAGACAAGATGGCTTACCTAAGACCCGCAAACAGCATCATACATACCGGGCAAAGCACTCGATGCACGACGCTGCACGGGGACAGCACGGACCGATGTAGCCCTGTAAAAAAAAAAGAAAACAGCGTTAGATGAGAAACATAGACAAGATGGCTTACCTAAGACCCGCAATCAGCATCATACATACTGGGCAAAGCACTCCATGCACGACGCTGTACAGGGACGGCACGGGCCGGGGAAGCCCTGTAAAAAATAAAAAAAACAGCGATAGATGACAAACATAGACAAGATGGCTTACCTAAGACCCGCAAACAGCATCATACATACCGGGCAAAGCACTCCATGCACGACGCTGCACAGGGACGGCACAGGCCGGGGAAGCCCCGTAAAAAAAAGAGAAAACAGCGTTAGATGAGAAACATAGACAAGATGGCTTACCTAAGACCGGCAAACAACATCATACATACCGGCCAAAGAACTCCATGCACGACGCTGCATGGGGACGGCACGGGCCAGGGAAGCCCTGTAAAAAAAACAAGAAAACAGCTTTAGATGAGAAACATAGACAAGATGGCTTACCTAAGACCCGCAAACAACATCATACATACCGGGTAAACCACTCCATGCACGACGCTGCACGGGGACCGCATGAGCCCGGGAAGCCCTGTAAAAAAAAGAAAACAGCGTTTGATGAGAAACATAGACAAGATAGCTTACCTAAGACCCGCAAACAACATCATACATACCGGGCAAAGCACTCCATGCACGATGCTGCACAGGGACGGCAAGGCCGGGGAAGCCCTGTAAAAAAAACAGAAAAAAAGCGTTAGATGAGAAACATAGACAAGATGGCTTACCTAAGACCCGCAAACAGCATCATACATACTAGGCAAAGCACACCTGCACGATGCTGCACGGGGACGGCACGAGCCGGGGAAGCCCTGTAAAAAAATAAGAAAACAGCATTAGATGAGAAACATAGACAAGATGGCTTACCTAAGACCCGCAAACAACATCATACATACCGGACAAAGCACTCCATGCACGATGCTGCACGGGGACGGCATGAGCCGGGGAAGCCCTGTAAAAAAAAAGAAAACAGCGTTAGATGACAAACATAGACAAGATGGCTTACCTAAGACCCGCAAACAGCATCATACATACCGGGCAAAGCACTCCATGCACGACGCTGCACGGGGACGGCACAGGCCGGGGAAGCCCAGTAAAAAAAACGAAAAAAAGCGTCAGATGAGAAACATAGACAAGATAGCTTACCTAAGACCCGCAAACAGCATCATACATACCGGGCAAAGCACTCCATGCACGATGCTCCACGGAGACGGCAAGGCCGGGGAAGCCCTGTAAAAAAAACGAAAAAAAGCGTCAGATGAGAAACATAGACAAGATGGCTTACCTAAGACCCGCAAACAGCATCATACATACCAGGCAAAGCACACCATGCACGACGCTGCACGGGGACGGTAGGGCCGGGGAAGCCCTGTAAAAAAAAAGAAAACAGCGTTAGAGGAGAAACATAGGCAAGATGGCTTACCTAAGACCCGCAAACAACATCATACATACCGTGCAAAGCACTCCATGCACGACGCTGCATGGGGACGGCATGAGCCCGGGAAGCCCTGTAAAAAAAAGAAAACAGCGTTTGATGAGAAACATAGACAAGATAGCTTACCTAAGACCCGCAAACAACATCATACATACCGGGCAAAGCACTCCATGCACGATGCTGCACAGGGACGGCAAGGCCGGGGAAGCCCTGTAAAAAAAACAGAAAAAAAGCGTTAGATGAGAAACATAGACAAGATGGCTTACCTAAGACCCGCAAACAGCATCATACATACTAGGCAAAGCACACCTGCACGATGCTGCACGGGGACGGCACGAGCCGGGGAAGCCCTGTAAAAAAATAAGAAAACAGCATTAGATGAGAAACATAGACAAGATGGCTTACCTAAGACCCGCAAACAACATCATACATACCGGACAAAGCACTCCATGCACGATGCTGCACGGGGACGGCATGAGCCGGGGAAGCCCTGTAAAAAAAAAGAAAACAGCGTTAGATGACAAACATAGACAAGATGGCTTACCTAAGACCCGCAAACAGCATCATACATACCGGGCAAAGCACTAAGAAATGGATTTACAATGGAACCTTCTATTTGCCAGCACCTGAAATTAATGTCACCCTTTCGTATCTTTCCCACAAAAAATATGCTATTACACATAAATCAAGGGTATGTGTGCATTCTGAATAGCACCCATTGTAACAATGCCAGTTCCCTAGGGAACAGAATTAGATAAATCTGACATAAGCTAAGATGCACCACAAATTCATAAACAGTATCACTTTGTTTGTATTTAAATTAATATAAGAGGACAAGATAATCCTTGGTTTCAATTTCTTTATTCCAAAATCATTGGACAATGTGAAGCGATACAGCCGACGTGTTTCGTCCTAACACAGGACTTCTTCAGGGCTGTTTAGAAAAAATACACAGATACAATACAATTACACACATATCATACATTTTAAAAATATCCTACAATGGATATTGGTCTGACAAACTCAAGCTTACATATCGACAGACATATTTACATAAATACTATTCAGTAGATAATGATCATTTTTTTAAAAAAGATATCTATTCAATCAAAACGGAAAGATATCACGTTGTATCTTATTCTCATATTCACTTAATATCCCCCACATTAAGAACACAGCTCAGCAAATTTACAATATGTACATAAGGTAATTTCTGTTTGAGATTATCTTGATTGAGAAAAAAGAGGAAAGAGAGAAATCAAAGTCAGTGGACACGGAGATAGGATAATCTGGAAAATCCACAAAATCATACTGCCATTCACTAGGTGTGCTAGACTCGAATCATGCATATTCCGCATGTATATGCAATAATTCCCAAGAATAAGACCTGTGCAAATAGATATCGTTGGTCAGAAAAAGGCATGTTCTATACTAAGTATCTGATGTACCTACCAAAAGTAGGCAGGTGAGAAGCTTCAGAGTTGATTGGTTTGTGGCTATCCAATATACGCTGGGAATCTTCCATCCAGAAACGTTTAATTTGTGAACCATATGTATACTCTGCAATATGAGATAGATAGTTTTACTGAAATTTATTAAAACAGAAGTAATTATACCCTGGGATAAGTCTAAAGGAAGTATTTGGGCACAACAGTTATAATACAATGTTGTTTCTATATAATCTAATGTAATCCATTAGCTAGGGCATTTCAAAAAACTGCACTCTGAGCTACAAACCCAAGTACCGTTCCTATGATACGTACCTATTTATGAGAAAAGAACGTTCAAGATCATATTCGTAGAAATCCCAATTATGGGGATTCTTTCTCCTTGTCTGTATGCTGGGTTGGACTGGAGGTCGTGGTCCACTCACAAATGTGGAGGGAAACCTTGTACCGATCTAGGGGAAGGTAAGTGAGCAATGTCCGGTATGAGCGTATGGAGTAAAATAGGTACTGACCCTATTCCAAAAGTAACACCACTTAAGAAGGATATCTTTATATCCCGCAATCAGGAACAGGGTCAGAACAATCCAACATTCCCCCATTATTTTTCATATGTATTTAATGCACCTCTTCCTATTACCAAATGGGCTAATTAGAAGCCACAGTAAAGATCAATTAAAAAACCCTAGAACTATACAATTGCATACGGGGCTCGGTTGGACATATATGCTATATTTACTTTCATACGTCCCTCAGATTGTCAGTGCATTTCCATTCTGATATTATATAGTGATGGCAGATCCCAATCATGCACATCTCTTTTAACCATGTTCAAAGTTATGACCCCAGCGAACGTATAACCTCTAATTTGAAGAGTTAGGACCCCAGGGAAAATGTAACCTCTAATTTAACAATCTCAAAGTTTCCCGAAGGAACGCCTAATTCACTCTTCTAATGCTTTTATAGCAGGGCTAATCTCGCATACACTTACCACGATCTGATAGTCATGACAGGCGGGCCACAGGCAAGTCCACTGTTACTGGAAGATGTTCCTCGATCAGGAATCCCGCCGTGTTGAAGAACCACTCGTTTTATATTTTTTGAAGTTGCCACACCGATTCAGAACATCTGTGTCGAGTTACGGAGCAACACCCCTTCCCGATCACGTGATTATTAACACGAACGAAGCGGCCATCTTTGAGTGGAGAATCAACCCACATTAGAATGACTGGAATGCCGTTTGGAGCGTTTAAAAGGATCTATATCAGATTTGTGATCCTTACTGAATTTAGTATTTATATTTGTTGGATTAATTCAATAGGTGTTACCCAACAAACGTAAAAAACTACTCGCTTCGTAATTTTGAATGGTCCCGCCGATTCAGACCACCTGAATCGGGTTGCGGAGCAATGCCCCTTCTCGATCACGTGATTTCTAGCACCAACGGAACGGCCATCTTTGAGTGGAGAATTAACCCACATTAATATGAGTGGATAGCCGTAGGGACATTTAGAAAGATCTATATCAGACAACGCCCTTGCTAAGTTTAGGATATATAACTGTTGAGTTATACCCGAAATGTTGTCATACAAGTGGCTACAGATAGGCTTCCTATCTCTTGGACATAATTTGAAGAGGTAAAGTCGAAGGCCCCTGTTGGTCATGTAATAACCGGCACCGATTATGCGGCCATCTTGGAAAATACAAGGTCCCTATTTGGGGTCATACTCCACCAGAAATTAGCTGGTGACAGAGCCGCGTATCTGCGTGGTAACTGTAGACAATTACACCAGCAGTGCACATGCTCCGACTGAATAAGTAATTTAAGAACAAATATTAAAGTCGGAATATTACGCGCTGAGGGCAGTTAGATTTAAGACTTGTAGAGTAATGTGAGCTATTACAGATCCTTACCCAAACATGTATGTTGGGGTGGAGAAGACAGCCTGTGTGGCGAGAATTGTTTCAAACCTACACGTAAAATAATCTTATAGGTAAAGTAAAAAGTGCCAAATTATGAAGGCAACATAAAGATTCTATTTATATATAATCTCTTACTTCAAAATGTCATATGGACAGATAAATTTCGCACAAAATATATCATAATCGATATCCCTAGAGATCTGGCAGTATAACAGCGGATGCACCGTACAGTTTCAGTACTTAAGAAAATAGACATAGTGGAGTTAACAAAGAGCCCTAAGCAAAGAATTAAAGAAACAGTGAGGACCACGGACAGTAGAATTACATGATTTGCTACACATGTTGAGTTTCCAATGGTCAATACACGTCCTACCTAAATGAAGGCAGCCTATCATGTGTAAGGACATATGTTATGTTACCAGTAAATGATATCAGACATATTATAGTTTAGGGAGGTTTTTATAAGAAATAATGCATCTCATTATCACTATTATGTCCCATCTCAACACTCCGTAGTCTGCATATCCATTCAGCTTCCTTTTTCCGAAGTGTAAGTTCTCTATTTCCACCCCTGGGGTGTGCTGGGACCTGATCTATACCCATGAATCTGAGATTGTCTGTCCTTAAATGTTTCTCCTGCATATGGAAGGTCAGCGGGTACCTCATATCCCCATTTCGAACAGCCCGGACATGTTCCTGAATTCTCAATTTCAAGGGCCTTTTTGTACTTCCCACGTATATTTTATTGCATGGGCAGCAAATTATGTACACTATGTAGGTCGAATTACAGTTGATAAGATAATCAATTGTATGTATTCGTCTGGTGTTGAAACTGAAGGTTTTGGTTTTATTCATCCCTAGATTACATACATTACATTTGTTACATGTAAAGAAACCTACAGTTTTTGTAGTGAGCCAGGTTTGTTTCTTGGTTGTAGTGACATAACTGGGACAGAGCATGTCTCGAAGGTTTTGTCCCCTTCTGTATGTCACCATGGGCTTCTTGTTTAGGTATTCATTGAGACCCGGTACCTCAGTGAGTAAGTGCCAGTGCTTTCTGAGGGTGTTGTACACCCTCCCACTCTGTTCATTAAATTGGGTGGTGAATGAGATGTAATTCTTAATCGGCACTTTCTTGTTCTTAGTAGCTAACATAGTTGTTCTATTTATCTTTTTCACTTTGTTTTGAGCTTCACTGAGGATGTTTTTGGGATATCCTCTTTCCAGGAACAGTCTTTCTGTCTCTCTTATGTTGCAAATGAAATCCTCCTCCATGCTACAATTCCGGCGCATGCGGATCATTTCCCCGTATGGGATATTATTGATCACATGTTGGGGATGAGAACTTCTATAATGAAGTGTGCTGTTACAGGCCGTTGTCTTTCTGTGTGTCCGGCTATGGATATGATTATTTTGGATGAAGAAGGTGATATCCAAGAAATCAATTTCCTTAGGGCTATGATTAATCGTGAATTTGACATTAAAAGGATTATCATTGAGATAGTCATAATATGTCATTAAGTCCTCTACTTGTCCATCCCAGATTATGATGACGTCATCAATATATCTGCCCCAGAATATTACATGGTGCATCCATGATGACGCATGTTTACCCCAGGCATGCCCCCGCTCGAACCAGCCCATAAAGAGCCCGGCGTAAGCAGGGGCAAACCTGGAACCCATAGCCGTGCCCTGGATTTGATGGTACCAGTCAGAATCGTGGAGAAAGTAGTTCTTAGACAGGATGGTGTCAGTCATTTCTAATAACATCTCATTGTGTTGGTAATGGTCCGCTGTTCTCTGTCCCAGGAAGGACTGTAACGCCATGATCCCAAACTCTTTTTTGATACAAGTATAAAGGCTTGTCACATCCAGGGTGACAAAGATTAGGGTGTCTGACCATGTGAAACCCTCAAACTTGCCCAGGATGTCTTTTGTATCTTTTATGTATGCTGGTAAATTTTGTACCAAAGGTTGGATATATTTGTCCACATACTCTGATAGTTTTTCTGTTGGTGAATTCACCCCTGAGATGATTTGGCGGCCAGGTGGAAAAGGGCCGCCCTTGTGTATTTTGGGTAGTATGTAGATACAGGGGAAGGAAGGTGTTGTGACTTTTAAATATCTAAATTCGTCCTCACTGATCAAACCATACTCCCGCCATTTTAATAGTCTTGAGTTGATGTGATCCCCCAGTGTCTTCATGGGGTTGGTTGTGATTTTTCTATAGCAATTATGGTCCGTAAGTTGTCGTTCTATTTCCTGCATGTAGCAATCTTTTTCCATCAAAACCACATTCCCCCCTTTGTCCGCCTCGCGAATAACGATTGTATTATCACTTCTCAGATCTTTGAGAGCTGTCTTCTCCCCTGATGTCAAATTATGGGCTCGTGTATTCGCGCGGATTGGCTTATCTGACAATTTGTAAAAGCCTTGTGTGACTCTTTCAAAGAATATGTCTATGTTGGGATGGGTACCAATAGGAACAAACTTAGATTTTAGTTTCAAACCGCTATCAATACTTGTATCCTCAACAACATTGAGTTCATCACATACTGAATCCATCCCAATTGAAGTTTCCAACTCAATGGACATCATTGTTTGAATGGTTTTTATTTCTTGTACAGTATACGAGGTTGGTATCATTTCATTAGACGATTGGTTACAAGTAGGAGGATTGCGTATGAAATGGTCTTTAAGTTTAAGCAATCTAACAAATTTGAAAAGGTCCACAAAAATATCAACATCCCCACCCAGTTGGTTGGGGCAAAATCCCAAACCCTTGTTTAGAACAGATATCTCATTTACAGATAATTCCCTATTTGAGAGGTTTACGATTAATGTTTTTTGTATCCCCTCTTCATTGTCTTCCCTTACTTCCCCGTTTTCTTGGATCTCGTAATTCTGCCCCCTGGTTCTAATCTCGATTTCTTGTTGTCGTTTTTGTTTGGATTTCTGCCATTTCCTCCCTCCCCTTCTTGTCTTTGATCTCTTGGTGTTGTTTTTGCACTTAGTTTTAATCTCTCCATCTCTAATAAAAAAGTATTAGGCCTTGTTTCACTGTCTGCTGCTCCTACCGAATCTTCTGTGGTGACTGAGCTAACTACTGAAGAGATGGAGGCTATACTATTTGCAGAGGAGAGTTCTGACAATTCCTCCCTTTGTCTTTTTCCTTCCCCTGGTGTCTTGATATTATCATACTTATGTGAGAAGGTATAGACTCTACCATCCCTATAGTCCTTATCATCCCTTTTTATCTTTTTTAGTTTTTTGTCCCTTAGGTATAGTTGGTATTCTTCCAAAATTCCATCCAAAACTGCATAGTTCTTTTTAATGGTGTCTTTAAGTTCTGATGTTTCAATCTCTCTCTCTAATTCCTCAATCTCCTGTTGTAATTTGATTCCTTTGATTTCTGCATTTTTTATCAAAATTTTCATCATGTTATATGAGGCATTACGTAAGTTACCCTCCCAATCATCTAATTGTTCTTTGTTTAGGTCCTCAAATGTGGGGAAAATTAAGATACGAAGACCTCGTGGGATTCTTTCATTCTGTATATATTTTTCCAGAGTGGTGCCGTCCCACCACCTGGACATCTCCTGCTTTTTAAGCTTTTCTAGTCGTTGAAATTTTATTTTTAATCCCTCTGTCACTGGAACATTTGTGTTAGTACCACTTGGTTTGTGTCCAGTGGCAAATAGATCTTGGGCCAACTCCTGTCGTCTGTCTTTAAATGTAGGCATGATTGAACTATTGAAATGATAATTTCCGTTCAATTTTATTTTTAGGAATTATAAAGGGTTTAATCAGTGCCTCAGAAGGGAAATAAACACTAAGAAATGGATTTACAATGGAACCTTCTATTTGCCAGCACCTGAAATTAATGTCACCCTTTCGTATCTTTCCCACAAAAAATATGCTATTACACATAAATCAAGGGTATGTGTGCATTCTGAATAGCACCCATTGTAACAATGCCAGTTCCCTAGGGAACAGAATTAGATAAATCTGACATAAGCTAAGATGCACCACAAATTCATAAACAGTATCACTTTGTTTGTATTTAAATTAATATAAGAGGACAAGATAATCCTTGGTTTCAATTTCTTTATTCCAAAATCATTGGACAATGTGAAGCGATACAGCCGACGCGTTTCGTCCTAACACAGGACTTCTTCAGGGCTGTTTAGAAAAAATACACAGATACAATACAATTACACACATATCATACATTTAAAAAATATCCTACAATGGATATTGGTCTGACAAACTCAAGCTTACATATCGACAGACATATTTACATAAATACTATTCAGTAGATAATGATCATTTTTTAAAAAAAGATATCTATTCAATCAAAACGGAAAGATATCACGTTGTATCTTATTCTCATATTCACTTAATATCCCCCACATTAAGAACACAGCTCAGCAAATTTACAATATGTACATAAGGTAATTTCTGTTTGAGATTATCTTGATTGAGAAAAAAGAGGAAAGAGAGAAATCAAAGTCAGTGGACACGGAGATAGGATAATCTGGAAAATCCACAAAATCATACTGCCATTCACTAGGTGTGCTAGACTCGAATCATGCATATTCCGCATGTATATGCAATAATTCCCAAGAATAAGACCTGTGCAAATAGATATCGTTGGTCAGAAAAAGGCATGTTCTATACTAAGTATCTGATGTACCTACCAAAAGTAGGCAGGTGAGAAGCTTCAGAGTTGATTGGTTTGTGGCTATCCAATATACGCTGGGAATCTTCCATCCAGAAACGTTTAATTTGTGAACCATATGTATACTCTGCAATATGAGATAGATAGTTTTACTGAAATTTATTAAAACAGAAGTAATTATACCCTGGGATAAGTCTAAAGGAAGTATTTGGGCACAACAGTTATAATACAATGTTGTTTCTATATAATCTAATGTAATCCATTAGCTAGGGCATTTCAAAAAACTGCACTCTGAGCTACAAACCCAAGTACCGTTCCTATGATACGTACCTATTTATGAGAAAAGAACGTTCAAGATCATATTCGTAGAAATCCCAATTATGGGGATTCTTTCTCCTTGTCTGTATGCCGGGTTGGACTGGAGGTCGTGGTCCACTCACAAATGTGGAGGGAAACCTTGTACCGATCTAGGGGAAGGTAAGTGAGCAATGTCCGGTATGAGCGTATGGAGTAAAATAGGTACTGACCCTATTCCAAAAGTAACACCACTTAAGAAGGATATCTTTATATCCCGCAATCAGGAACAGGGTCAGAACAATCCAACATTCCCCCATTATTTTTCATATGTATTTAATGCACCTCTTCCTATTACCAAATGGGCTAATTAGAAGCCACAGTAAAGATCAATTAAAAAACCCTAGAACTATACAATTGCATACGGGGCTCGGTTGGACATATATGCTATATTTACTTTCATACGTCCCTCAGATTGTCAGTGCATTTCCATTCTGATATTATATAGTGATGGCAGATCCCAATCATGCACATCTCTTTTAACCATGTTCAAAGTTATGACCCCAGCGAACGTATAACCTCTAATTTGAAGAGTTAGGACCCCAGGGAAAATGTAACCTCTAATTTAACAATCTCAAAGTTTCCCAAAGGAACGCCTAATTCACTCTTCTAATGCTTTTATAGCAGGGCTAATCTCGCATACACTTACCACGATCTGATAGTCATGACAGGCGGGCCACAGGCAAGTCCACTGTTACTGGAAGATGTTCCTCGATCAGGAATCCCGCCGTGTTGAAGAACCACTCGTTTTATATTTTTTGAAGTTGCCACACCGATTCAGAACATCTGTGTCGAGTTACGGAGCAACACCCCTTCCCGATCACGTGATTATTAACACGAACGAAGCGGCCATCTTTGAGTGGAGAATCAACCCACATTAGAATGACTGGAATGCCGTTTGGAGCGTTTAAAAGGATCTATATCAGATTTGTGATCCTTGCTGAATTTAGTATTTATATTTGTTGACTTAATTCAATAGGTGTTACCCAACAAATGCAAAAAATCACTCGCTTTGTAAATTTGAATGGTCCCGATCACGTGATTATTAACACGAACGAAGCGGCCATCTTTGAGTGGGGAATCAACCCACATTAGAATAACTGGATTGCCGTTTGGAGCGTTTAAGAGGATCTGTATCAGATTTATGATCCTTACTGAATTTAGTATTTATATTTGTTGGATTAATTCAATAGGTGTTACCCAACAAACGTAAAAAACCACTCGCTTCGTAATTTTGAATGGTCCCGCCGATTCAGACCACCTGAATCGGGTTGCGGAGCAATGCCCCTTCTCGATCACGTGATTTCTAGCACCAACGGAACGGCCATCTTTGAGTGGAGAATTAACCCACATTAATATGAGTGGATAGCCGTAGGGACATTTAGAAAGATCTATATCAGACAACGCCCTTGCTAAGTTTAGGATATATAACTGTTGAGTTATACTCGAAATGTTGTCATACAAGTGGCTACAGATAGGCTTCCTATCTCTTGGACATAATTTGAAGAGGTAAAGTCGAAGGCCCCTGTTGGTCATGTAATAACCGGCACCGATTATGCGGCCATCTTGGAAAATACAAGGTCCCTATTTGGGGTCATACTCCACCAGAAATTAGCTGGTGACAGAGCCGCGTATCTGCGTGGTAACTGTAGACAATTACACCAGCAGTGCACATGCTCCGACTGAATAAGTAATTTAAGAACAAATATTAAAGTCGGAATATTACGCGCTGAGGGCAGTTAGATTTAAGACTTGTAGAGTAATGTGAGCTATTACAGATCCTTACCCAAACATGTATGTTGGGGTGGAGAAGACAGCCTGTGTGGCGAGAATTGTTTCAAACCTACACGTAAAATAATCTTATAGGTAAAGTAAAAAGTGCCAAATTATGAAGGCAACATAAAGATTCTATTTATATATAATCTCTTACTTCAAAATGTCATATGCACAGATAAATTTTGCACAAAATATATCATAATCGATATCCCTAGAGATCTGGCAGTATAACAGCGGATGCACCGTACAGTTTCAGTACTTAAGAAAATAGACATAGTGGAGTTAACAAAGAGCCCTAAGCAAAGAATTAAAGAAACAGTGAGGACCACGGACAGTAGAATTACATGATTTGCTACACATGTTGAGTTTCCAATGGTCAATACACGTCCTACCTAAATGAAGGCAGCCTATCATGTGTAAGGACATATGTTATGTTACCAGTAAATGATATCAGACATATTATAGTTTAGGGAGGTTTTTATAAGAAATAATGCATCTCATTATCACTATTATGTCCCATCTCAACACTCCGTAGTCTGCATATCCATTCAGCTTCCTTTTTCCGAAGTGTAAGTTCTCTATTTCCACCCCTGGGGTGTGCTGGGACCTGATCTATACCCATGAATCTGAGATTGTCTGTCCTTAAATGTTTCTCCTGCATATGGAAGGTCAGCGGGTACCTCATATCCCCATTTCGAACAGCCCGGACATGTTCCTGAATTCTCAATTTCAAGGGCCTTTTTGTACTTCCCACGTATATTTTATTGCATGGGCAGCAAATTATGTACACTATGTAGGTCGAATTACAGTTGATAAGATAATCAATTGTATGTATTCGTCTGGTGTTGAAACTGAAGGTTTTGGTTTTATTCATCCCTAGATTACATACATTACATTTGTTACATGTAAAGAAACCTACAGTTTTTGTAGTGAGCCAGGTTTGTTTCTTGGTTGTAGTGACATAACTGGGACAGAGCATGTCTCGAAGGTTTTGTCCCCTTCTGTATGTCACCATGGGCTTCTTGTTTAGGTATTCATTGAGACCCGGTACCTCAGTGAGTAAGTGCCAGTGCTTTCTGAGGGTGTTGTACACCCTCCCACTCTGTTCATTAAATTGGGTGGTGAATGAGATGTAATTCTTAATCGGCACTTTCTTGTTCTTAGTAGCTAACATAGTTGTTCTATTTATCTTTTTCACTTTGTTTTGAGCTTCACTGAGGATGTTTTTGGGATATCCTCTTTCCAGGAACAGTCTTTCTGTCTCTCTTATGTTGCAAATGAAATCCTCCTCCATGCTACAATTCCGGCGCATGCGGATCATTTCCCCGTATGGGATATTATTGATCACATGTTGGGGATGAGAACTTCTATAATGAAGTGTGCTGTTACAGGCCGTTGTCTTTCTGTGTGTCCGGCTATGGATATGATTATTTTGGATGAAGAAGGTGATATCCAAGAAATCAATTTCCTTAGGGCTATGATTAATCGTGAATTTGACATTAAAAGGATTATCATTGAGATAGTCATAATATGTCATTAAGTCCTCTACTTGTCCATCCCAGATTATGATGACGTCATCAATATATCTGCCCCAGAATATTACATGGTGCATCCATGATGACGCATGTTTACCCCAGGCATGCCCCCGCTCGAACCAGCCCATAAAGAGCCCGGCGTAAGCAGGGGCAAACCTGGAACCCATAGCCGTGCCCTGGATTTGATGGTACCAGTCAGAATCGTGGAGAAAGTAGTTCTTAGACAGGATGGTGTCAGTCATTTCTAATAACATCTCATTGTGTTGGTAATGGTCCGCTGTTCTCTGTCCCAGGAAGGACTGTAACGCCATGATCCCAAACTCTTTTTTGATACAAGTATAAAGGCTTGTCACATCCAGGGTGACAAAGATTAGGGTGTCTGACCATGTGAAACCCTCAAACTTGCCCAGGATGTCTTTTGTATCTTTTATGTATGCTGGTAAATTTTGTACCAAAGGTTGGATATATTTGTCCACATACTCTGATAGTTTTTCTGTTGGTGAATTCACCCCTGAGATGATTGGGCGGCCAGGTGGAAAAGGGCCGCCCTTGTGTATTTTGGGTAGTATGTAGATACAGGGGAAGGAAGGTGTTGTGACTTTTAAATATCTAAATTCGTCCTCACTGATCAAACCATCCTCCCGCCATTTTAATAGTCTTGAGTTGATGTGATCACCCAGTGTCTTCATGGGGTTGGTTGTGATTTTTCTATAGCAATTATGGTCCGTAAGTTGTCGTTCTATTTCCTGCATGTAGCAATCTTTTTCCATCAAAACCACATTCCCCCCTTTGTCCGCCTCGCGAATAACGATTGTATTATCACTTCTCAGATCTTTGAGAGCTGTCTTCTCCCCTGATGTCAAATTATGGGCTCGTGTATTCGCGCGGATTGGCTTATCTGACAATTTGTAAAAGCCTTGTGTGACTCTTTCAAAGAATATGTCTATGTTGGGATGGAAGCCCTGTAAAAAAAACAGAAAAAAAGCGTTAAATGAGAAACATAGACAAGATGGCTTACCTAAGACCCGCAAACAACATCATACATACCAGGCATAGCACTCCATGCACGACGCTGCACGGGGACGGCACAGGCCGAGGAAGACCTGTAAAAAAAACAGAAAAAAGGATCAGATGAGAAACATAGACATGGTAGCTTACCTAAGACCCGCAAACAGCATCATACCTACCCGGCAAAGCACTCCATGCACGACGCTGCACGGGGACAGCACGGGCCGGGGAAGACCTGTAAAAAAAACAGAAAAAAAGCGTTAGATGAGAAACATAGACAAGATAGCTTACCTAAGACCCGCAAACAGCATCATACATACCGGGCAAAGCACTCCATGCACGACGCTGCACGGGGACGGCACGGGCCAGGGAAGACCTGTAAAAAACAAAGAAAACAGCGTTAGATGAGAAACATAGACAAGATGGCTTACCTAAGACCCGCAAACAGCATCATACATACCGGGCAAAGCACTCCATGCACGACGCTGCACGAAGACGACCAGGCCGGGGAAGACCTGTAAAAAAAAAAAAAAAAAATGCATTAGATGAGAGACATAGACAAAATGGCTTACCTAAGACCCGCAAACAGCATCATACATACCGGGCAAAGCACTCCATGCTCGACGCTGCACGGAGACGACACGGGCCGGGGAAGAGCTGAAAAAGAAAAAGGAAAAAAAACATTAGATGAGAGACATAGGCAAGATGGCTTACCTGAGACCTGCAACCACCAGCATACATACCGGGCAAAGTACTCCATGTACAACACTACACAGAGACGACAAGGGCCAGGGTAGACCTGTAACTTACCTTGAGACGACGCTACACACAATAAGAAAACAGTGCAAGGAACACAAACAGCATTGATCAATGACAGTCATTTACCAAAAGGCCAAATATATAAACAATAGATGCATAATGTTTACATTAAAAAATAATCAAAATTAACATAAAAATTAGACAAAGATTGCACTTACCTGATTGTAGCTGCGTCCCGCCTACCATAAATCTGGAAACCAACAGAACATACCGACAACAGCAGATTCAATGAAAAACGTGCCCCGCCCTGCCGTAGTCAAATAAGGAATTTCCCACAAAATACACATAACAGCACTTTCGTCAAAAACCACGTCTATTAGCATCATCCAAAAAGCATTAAATATATAATTTTAAAAAACTGCAAATTAAAGACTGTACAACGTAATGGAAAAAATACACAAAGAAGATAAGAATTAATCATAAACTATAAAATAAATAAATAACAATAACTTTTGGACTTACCTTAAAGAAGCTTGTACGATGCTGCACGGAGATGGCACGGGCCGGGGAAGCCCTGTAAACAAAAAAAGAAAACAGCGTTAGATGAGAAACATAGTAAGATGGCTTACCTAAGACCCGCAAACAGCATCATACATACCGGGCAAAGCACTCCATGCACGACGCTGCACGGGGACGGCATGGGCCGGGGAAGCCCTGTAAAAAAAGAAGAAAACAGCGTTAGATGACAAACATAGACAAGATAGCTTACCTAAGACCCGCAAACAGCATCATACATACCGGGCAAAGCACTCCATGCATGACGCTGCACGGGGACGGCACAGGCCAGGGAAGCCCTGTAAAAAAAACAGAAAAAAGCGTTAGATGAGAGACATAGACAAGATAGCTTACCTAAGACCCGCAAACAGCCTCATACATACCAGGCAAAGCACTCCATGCACGACGCTGCACGGGGACGGCACGGGCTAGGGAAGACCTGTAAAAAAAAAGAAAACAGCGTTAGATGAGAAACATAGACAAGATGGCTTACCTAAGACCCGCAAACAGCATAATACATACCGGGCACAGCACTCCATGCACGACGCTGCACGAAGACGACACGAGCCGGGGAAGACCTGTAAAAAGAAAAAAAAATGCATTAGATGAGAGACATAGACAAGATGGCTTACCTAAGACCCGCAAACAGCATCATACATACCGGGCAAAGCACTCCATGCTCGACGCTGCACGGAGACGACACAGGCCGGGGAAGAGCTGAAAAAGAAAAAAGAAAAAAAACATTAGATGAGAGACATAGGCAAGATGGCTTACCTGAGACCCGCAACCACCAGCATACATACCGGGCAAAGTACTCCATGTACAATGCTACACGGAGACGACAAGGGCCAGGGAAGACCTGTAACTTACCTTGAGACAACGCTACACACAATAAGAAAACAGTACAAGAAACACAAACAGCATTGATCAATGACAGTCATTTACCAAAAGGCCAAATATATAAACAATAGATGCATAATGTTTACATTAAAAAATAATCAAAATTAACATAAAAATTAGACAAAGATCGCACTTACCTGATTGTAGCTGCGTCCCGCCTACCATAAATCTGGAAACCAACAGAACATACCGACAACAGCAAATTCAATTAAAAACGTGCCCCGCCCTGCCGTAGTCAAATAAGGAATTTCCCACAAAATAGACATACCAGCACTTTCGTCAAAAACCACGTCTATTAGCATCATCCAAAAAGCATTAAATATATAATTAAATAAATTCTGCAAATTAAAGACTGTACAACGTAATGGAAAAAATACAAAAAGAAGATAAGAATAGTTCATAAACTATAAAATAAATAAATAACAATAACTTTTGGACTTACCTTAAAGAAGCTTGTATGATGCTGCACGGAGACGGCGTGGGCTGGGGAAGCCCTGTAAAAAAAAAGAAAACAGCGTTAGATGAGAAACATAGTAAAATGGCTTACCTAAGACCCGCAAACAGCATCATACATACCGGGCAAAGCACTCCATGCACGACGTTGCATGGGGACGGCATGTAAATGTAAATGTAAATTTGATACTTGTATAGCGCACTACTCACCCACAAGGGTCTCAAGGCGCTTGTACGAATACCGCTGTGGAACCCATCCTGGCTTTCCCTGTGAGGCGTCCACTCCTGGGCACCACCAAGGTGGAGGCCAGGCATCCTTAGCGTTGTGGGGGCCGTTGTGGAGATTAAGCAAGCTATTGCCCAGAGTTGCAGAGTGGGACTCCATGATTGGAATAGGCACCGAGGCGAGAATTGTCAGGTCCGTGGAATTTTTGAGCCCAAGACCCACCGAGGCGGGGAATTGAACTCTGGTCCCGGGCTAGACCTCTGCATCGGGGTCTGCCGCTCTAATCATTGAGCCACACTTCTCCACTTCCCCAGGGCTTCCCCGGGCATGGCCCGGGGAAGCCCTGTAAAAAAAAAAGAAAACAGCGTTAGATGAGAAACATAGACAAGATGGCTTACCTAAGACCCGCAAACAGCATCCTACATACCGGGAAAAGCACTCCATGCACGACGCTGCACGGGGACGGCACGGCCCGGTGTAGCCCTGTAAAAAAAAAAGAAAACAGCGTTAGATGAGAAACATAGACAAGGTGGCTTACCTAAGACCCGCAAACAACTTCATACATACAGGGCAAAGCACTCCATGCACGACGCTGCACGGGGATGGCACAGGACGGGGAAGCCCTGTAAAAAAAAAAGAAACCAGCGTTAGATGAGAAACATAGACAAGATGGCTTACCTAAGACCCGCAAACAACATCATACATACCGGGCAGAACACTCCATGCACGACGCTGCACAGGGACGGCACGGGCCGGGTAAGCCCTGTAAAAAAAAAGAAAACAGCGTTAGATGACAAACATAGACAAGATGGCTTACATAAGACCCGCAAACAGCATCATACATACCGGACAAAGCACTCCATGCACGACGCTGCACGGGGACGGCACAGGCCGGGGAAGCCCTGTGAAAGAAAAGAAAACAGCGTTAGATGAGAAACATAGACAAGATGGCTTACCTAAGACCCGCAAACAACATCATACATACCGGGCAAAGCACTCCATGCACAACGCTGCACGGGGACGGCACGAGCTGGGGAAGACCTGTAAAAAAAACAGAAAAAAGCATTAGATGAGAAACATAGACAAGATAGCTTACCTAAGACCCGCAAACAGCATCATACATACCGGGCAAAGCACTTAATGCATGACGCTGCACGGGGACGGCACGGGCCGGGGAAGACATGTAAAAAACCCAGAAAAAAGCGTTAGATGAGAGACATAGACAAGATAGCTTACCTACGACCCGCAAACAGCTTCATACATACCGGGCAAAGCACTCCATGCACGACGCTGCACAGGGACGGCACGGGCCAGGGAAGACCTGTAAAACAAAAGAAAACAGCGTTAGATGAGAAACATAGACAAGATGGCTTACCTAAGACCCGCAAACAGCATCATACATACCGGGCACAGCACTCCATGCACGAGGCTGCACGAAGACGACACGAGCCGGGGAAGACCTGTAAAAAAAAAAAAAAAATGCATTAGATGAGAGACATAGACAAGATGGCTTACCTAAGACCCACAAACAGCATCATACATACCGGGCAAAGCACTCAATGCTCGACGCTGCAAGGAGACGACACGGGCCGGGGAAGAGCTGAAAAAGGAAAAAGAAAAAAAACATTAGATGAGAGACATAGGCAAGATGGCTTACCTGAGACCCGCAACCACCAGCATACATACCAGGCAAAGTACTCCATGTACAATGCTACACGGAGACGACAAGGGCCAGGGAAGACCTGTAACTTACCTTGAGACGACGCTACACACAATAAGAAAACAGTACAAGAAACACAAACAGCATTGATCAATGACAGTCATTTACCTAAAGGCCACATATATAAACAATAGATGCATAATGTTTACATTAAAAAATAATCAAAATTAACATAAAAATTAGACAAAGATTGCACTTACCTGATTGTAGCTGCGTCCCGCCTACCATGAATCTGGAAACCAACAGAACATACCGACAACAGCAGATTCAATTAAAAACGTGCCCCGCCCTGCCGTAGTCAAATAAGGAATTTCCCACAAAATACACATAACAGCACTTTTGTCAAAAACCACGTCTATTAGCATCATCCAAAAAGCATTAAATATATAATTAAATAAACTCTGCAAATTAAAGACTGTACAACGTAATGGAAAAAATACAAAAAGAAGATAAGAATTAATCATAAACTATAAAATAAATAAATAACAATAACTTTTGGACTTACCTTAAAAAAGCTTGTACGATGCTGCACGGAGACGGCACGGGCCGGGGAAGCCCTGTAAAGAAAAAAGAAAACAGCGTTAGATGAGAAACATAGTAAGATGGCTTACCTAAGACCCGCTAACAGCATCATACATACCGGGCAAAGCACTCCATGCACGACGCTGCATGGGGACGGCATGGGCCGGGGAAGCCCTGTAAAAAAAAAAAAGAAAACAGCATTAGATGAGAAACATAGACAAGATGGCTTACCTAAGACCCGCAAACAGCATCCTACATACCGGGCAAAGCACTCCATGCACAACGCTGCACAGGGACGGCACGGGCCGGGGAAGCCCTGTAAAAAAAAAAAGAAAACAGCATTAGATGAGAAACATCGACAAGATGGCTTACCTTAGACCTGCAAACAGCATCATACATATCGGGCAAAGCACTCCATGCACAACACTGCACGGGGACTGCACGGGCCGGGGAAGCCCTGTAAAAAAACCAGAAAAAAAGCGTTAGATGAGAAACATAGACAAGATGGCTTACCTAAGACCCGCAAACAGCATTATACATACCGGGCAAAGCACTCCATGCACGACGCTGCACGGGGACGGCATGGCCCGGTGTAGCCCTGTAAAAAAAAAAAGAAAACAGCGTTAGATGAGAAACATAGACAAGGTGGCTTACCTAAGACCCGCAAACAACATCATACATACAGGGCAAAGCACTCCATGCACGACGCTGCAGGTGGATGGCACGGGCCGGGGAATTCCTGTAAAAAAAAAAGAAAACAGCGTTAGATGAGAAACATAGACCAGATGGCTTACCTAAGACATGCAAACAACATCATACATACCGGGCAAAGTACTCCATGCACGACACTGCATGGGGACGGCACGGGCCGGGGAAGCCCTGTAAAAAAAAAGAAAACAGCGTTAGATGAGAAACATAGACAAGATGGCTTACCTAAGACCCGCAAACAGCATCATACATACCGGGCAAAGCACTCCATGCACGATGCTGCACGGGGACGGCACGAGCGGGGAAGCCCTGTAAAAAAAAAAGAAAACAGCGTTAGATGAGAAACATAGACAGGATGGCTTACCTAAGACACGCAAACAGCATCATACATACTGGGCAAAGCACTCCATGCACGACGCTGCACGGGGAGGGCATGGGCCGGGGAAGCCCTGTAAAAAAAGAAGAAAACAGCGTTAGATGAGAAACATAGACAAGATGGCTTACCTAATACCCGCAAACAACATCCTACATACCGGGCAAAGCACTCCATGCACGACGCTGCACGGGGACGTCACGAGCCGGGGAAGCCCTGTAAAAAAAAAGAAAACAGCGTATGATGAGAAACATAGACAAGATGGCTTACCTAAGACCCGCAAACAACATCATACATACCGGGCAAAGCACTCCATGCACGATGCTGCACGGGGACGGCACGAGCCGGGGAAGCCCTGTAAAAAAAACAGAAAAAAGCGTTGGATTAGAAACATAGACAAGATGGCTTACCTAAGGCCCGCAAACAGCATCATATTTACCGGGCAAAGCACTCCATGCACAACGCTGCACGGGGACAGCACGTGCCTGGGAAGCCCTGTGAAAAAACAGAAAAAAAGGGTTAGATGAACAACATAGACAAGATGGCTTACCTAAGACCCGCAAACAGCATCATACATACCGGGCAAAGCACTCCTTGCACGACGCTGCATGGGAACGGCATGGGCCGGGGAAGCCCTGTAAAAAAAAAAGAAAACAGCGTTAGATGAGAAACATAGACAAGATGGCTTACCTAAGACCCGCAAACAGCATCCTACATACCGGGCAAAGCACTCCATGCGCAACGCTGCACGGGGACGGCACGGGCCGGGGAAGCCCTGTTAAAAAAAAAGGAAACAGCGTTAGATGAGAAACATAGACCAGATGGCTTACCTTAGACCCGCAAACAGCATCATACATATCGGGCAAAGCACTCCATGCACGACACTGCACGGGGACTGCACGGGCCGGGGAAGCCCTGTAAAAAAAACAGAAAAAAAGCGTTAGATGCGAAACATAGACAAGATGGCTTACCTAAGACCCGCAAACAGCATCATACATACTGGGCAAAGCACTCCCTGCACGACGCTGCACGGGGACGGCACGGCCCGGTGTAGCCCTGTAAAAAAAAAAAGAAAACAGCGTTAGATGAGAAACATAGACAAGGTGGCTTACCTAAGACCCGCAAACAACATCATACATACAGGGCAAAGCACTCCATGCACGACGCTGCAGGTGGATGGCACGGGCCGGGGAATTCCTGTAAAAAAAAAAGGAAACAGCGTTAGATGAGAAACATAGACCAGATGGCTTACCTAAGACATGCAAACAACATCATACATACCGGGCAAAGTACTCCATGCACGACGCTGCATGGGGACGGCACGGGCCGGGGAAGCCCTGTAAAAAAAAAGAAAATAGCGTTAGATGAGAAACATAGACAAGATGGCTTACCTAAGACCCGCAAACAGCATCATACATACCAGGCAACGCACTCCATGCACGATGCTGCACGGGGACGGCACAAGCGGGGAAGCCCTGTAAAAAAAAAGGAAAACAGCGTTAGATGAGAAACATAGCCAAGATGGCTTACCTAAGACCCACAAACAGCATCATACATACCGGGCAAAGCACTCCATGCACGACGCTGCACGGGGACAGCACGGGCTGGGGATGCCCTGTAAAAAAAACTGAAAAAAAGCGTTAGATGAGAAACATAGACAAGATGGCTTACCTAAGACACGCAAACAGCATCATACATACTGGGCAAAGCACTCCATGCACGACGCTGCACGGGGACGGCATGGGCCGGGGAAGCCCTGTAAAAAAAGAAGAAAACAGCGTTAGATGAGAAACATAGACAAGATGGCTTACCTAATACCCGCAAACAACATCCTACATACCGGGCAAAGCACTCCATGCACGACGCTGCACGGGGACGTCACGAGCCGGGGAAGCCCTGTAAAAAAAAAGAAAACAGCGTTTGATGAGAAACATAGACAAGATGGCTTACCTAAGACCCGCAAACAACATCATACATACCGGGCAAAGCACTCCATGCACGATGCTGCACGGGGACGGCACGAGCCGGGGAAGCCCTGTAAAAAAAACTGAAAAAAAGCGTTAGATTAGAAACATAGACAAGATGGCTTACCTAAGGCCCGCAAACAGCATCATATTTACCGGGCAAAGCACTCCATGCACAACGCTGCACGGGGACATCACGGGCCTGGGAAGCCCTGTGAAAAAACAGAAAAAAAGGGTTAGATGAACAACATAGACAAGATGGCTTACCTAAGACCCGCAAACAGCATCATACATACCGGGCAAAGCACTCCATGCACGACGCTACACGGGGACGGCACGGGACGGGCAAGCCCTGTAATAAAAAAAGAAAACAGCGTTAGATGAGACCCGCAAACAGCATCATACAAACCGGGCAAAGCACTCCATGCACGAAGACCTGTAAAAAAAAAGGAAACAAGATGGCAAAATTAGAAAACAAGCAAACAACAAATGCACATAATCAAAGATCGCTTACCTTAGAGCTTCGGAAATCGCTCTGCACATCCCAGCAACAGACACGAATAAACACGAGAACGTCCATAAAAAAAAAAAAAATACAAACATGCCCACCAATGTAAGATGGACGGGCTTCAAAAAGAGAAAGAAGTGAAAAAACATGCCCCCAAATCCGAAAAAGACGGGGCTTGTAATGACAGACAAAGGCCTTCTCCAATGGTTGACCAGCATTTAAGAGGCCAGCCAATGGAGAAGAGGGGCGGGTTCAAGCCCCACTTCTGAAAAACGTTAAATCCTGTGAGCGAGACTGCGCAAGCGCAGCCTTCGCTAGCCGAGACCTAAAAACTAGGCTGGGACACAGTACACAAATAATTAGAATAAATGCCACAAAGGAAATGCAAAATCAGATGTTTTCTACCCAATGATTTTTGTACCAGCCACAGTTGCAAATGCTAGCGTGAGACAGGAATGCTCTTATCAGAAGTCATTTCACACAATGCCCTGTTTTAGTAATGTTTTACTTAATGATCAGATAAAAGTGTTAAATGTTTTCTAACACTGCTGATAATTTGTTTTGCATTAGGGAAAACTACTGTGGAAGGATTCAGGTGGCATATATATGATATTGCAACGATTAGCATATACTGCAGCAGAAATTAGGATGACCATTCACAAAAGTCGTAGATAATTTAGTTTCATCATCAGCAGAGAAGTATTTCAATTAGCACCCGGTATGGAAGTCTGAGAATGGCTCACCCAATTAGAATGCTTAGAAAGTTGATGGTACTTCCCCGTAGGTCTACCTCTACCCAGTACTTGCAAAGTGTGATTTGACTCGTCTACTTGTAGTATTTACCTATTCTAACTCAAAAAAATGTGTTTAACAAATATACCTATTGCCTAACTCTTGCCGCTTCCATTCCTAAGATAAAAACAAAGACCACTCCTAAAATACATCCTGTTTTTTGATATCTCGAGCACCAGAAATAATAGTTACATACTGGAGCGATTTGCCTTTTCCTGGGCCCTACGTTTGCTAGTGTTAGGACTCTGTGACCTATGCCACTGCTATTCAGAATTGTGTTCTGGCTGTAAAATGGAATTGGTAAAATTGGTTTCACCCAATCGGTCTATTTAAGTTTCCTAAAAGACCATAATAGATAGTGCAGAAAAAGCATCAGTGGCATGGAAGTTAAATGTGATATATGGGCTGAAATTTGGACTTATACCATACCCCATATATGACAAAAGTACATGGCTACCAGGAGCTCCACCGTGGTCTGGCAGGGTTGCAGTAAAGGCAATGCAAAACACCTGGCAAGAAGAAGCCATGGAAAAGCCAATAGGTTTTGCCTATGTACGATCTATTGGCTTTGTCAATGTTTGTTTACATGTTGCACACGGACTGTTGTGCAGCATGGCCTTTAAGTTTTTTTAAAGCACTATGTCATGGCCAGCACTGACCTCATCATAGCGTTTTTTTTATTTAAAGCCTTGCTGCAGAGCACTGCTGTGCAATATGTCTTATAACAGCATTGGGAGGTTGGGCAAGAGTCAAGCTACATGAGGGGGGTTGGGGTGGTGAGAAACGGACGGCGAGAGGGGCAGGGTTGGTGAGAAAAGAGGGGGGATAATGAAAAGAGCTGAACAGGCGAGCAGGAGAAGGGTGGGGTAAGATTTGCACTGCAGAGAGTGGGACAGGAATGATGAAATACTACAGAGCAACAAAACAACAATGGGTCTTGGCTCCAATCAGTAAGGCTGAGCCCTTATAAACCAAACCAAACAATGATGCCAATACTGATAATCAATTAGTTATTATTTAGACAGTCCATAGAAATGAATCCTGAAGTAATAGTTGAACTCATCCATTTATTTTAGAATTCTTTTTCTCTTTTTAACTTAGTGCAACTTTTTTTTTAATTCAGGACAAACTTTTAGATAAATATAATATAACAAAATCTCAATCAAATTACTATCCACAGACAACGTACTCGCACTTCGTCATCTACTTCTCACATTCATTCATTCATTCTCAACTTTATTTCGGCAAAATAGCCATAAAAGCAAAATATACATAAAAACATTTCCAACAATTAAATACATATGCGCAGACCAATATTCAGGTAATACATAGAATGGGGTGAACAAGCAATTAATCTATCTCATTGGTTGTGCAATTACCGCATAAAAGTCGAAAAAGACATTATAATTTAATTTAAAAAGCCAGATTTAAAACTTTCTTCTAAAAACGTATTAAAAAGAAGGGATCAGCACTTGTCTTGTTAACTAATCAGGACTAAGGGAATAGAACCCGCAGCAATTCATTACAACATAGAGCCGATCTGTTTTCTAGTAAGGTACACATTAAATAAGAACCTGCTTACACTACCAGTTGGGTGGTATTTGACTTGAGTATGCGTTCTGCCTCTTTATAGGACCTGACCCCCATGTTTTTACATAAGGGTTTGATCCAACGGTCCCTTGATTTTTTGTAAACTGGGCAGAAGAACAATAAATGAACATCATCTTCTTTTGCTTTTTGAGAACAGAGGGTACACAGCCCGCTGTCATTTTTGCCCCCCCATCTACAGGTATTTGTGGTGGTTTGTAAAACCCCGTATCTAAATTGCAAGTATAAAGTTTTTGCTAAGGGTGGTTCTATCTCATCCATAAATTGTTCAAATTCAGGAATATCCTTTAAAATCAAAAATTTCTGGGACAATGTGCCAATCGTGAGCTATGGACTAATTCATCATTAACATAGGACCAAAAAGTAGACTTTACAAGCTTTTTAAGAAAGGGTGTCATGTTCTTCTCACATTCAATAATCTCCATTCAAACCCATTTATAACCCACACTGCATTAGAGCCATACACAGCACTCCCTTCCTGGTTCCACAAACCTATTCAATATTTTGAAAACCAGAGGGAACAACCAAACAATGGAAAGGATTTTACACCAGTCTTTCAAGTGCACTCTGGAACGAACTTTACAATAGATTTACAAAGTGGAAAAATATTTACAGTGCACAAAAGCAAAATTATAACTGAACGTTTGTTTGGCAAAAAACGCAAGGTCGACGCGTTTTGAACCCACTTCCTTTCGAGGGTTCTCTTCAGGACTGCAATAGCTGAAACAACAAACAGAGATACCATCTATTACTTTCTAATCCAAAGACCAATCTGTACTTTTTGTATTCACACCAAGATTGGTCTTGTTTGGTTGCTCCCTCTGGTTTTGCAAAAGGACAGAGAGCGGGAGATGGGTGAAAAAGAAAAAGAGCTGGAGTAGAGTTGCGGTAAAGGAGAGGGACTGAAAACATGTGCACTCTATGAGTGCATGATAAAGAAAAAAAGAGTACTAGCCACTAAAGCAGCGGATGACGTCTTCAAAAGGATGAGGTACTGTGTCCATGCTTTACAGAAAACACAAACACATTAGGGAAGACTAAAAGAGACAGAAAATGCATGCAATAACCAATAGAAACCAAAGAAATGAGAATGGCAAACAAGCCAACAAATGATAAGTAAAGGGTGGGCTGTAAGTAACTTTTAAGATTTCTTTTTATTTACAGGAGATTTTAGAAGCACAGCACAAGCGCTGTGCAGACAAAACCAAAAAGGTCCTTTGACATGTAAGAAAACCTATTTCTGTATATTAGGTCACCCTTAAAGTATGCCTCTTCAACCCACAGTGCAGGGTGCATAAGTAGGAAAGTCACTCAAAGTTATTTCCTATTTATTTTTCAAAAATTGATTTAATGATGACATCTGAATGTTGATAATTGAGTAGCAAAGTAACACTATAAAATGTACATGAATCTCCCTGAGACAGAACTGTCTTAAAAGAGTTCATCTAAATTGGGCAATTGGTAAGGAACTGAAGAGAGGTCTGCGTAGTGGCAGAAGCGTTCTGTCGTATAGAGAAAAGGAGTCCTGGGTAATTTTACAGTAACACAAAGAAGAAGTATTGCAAAAGGAGGTGTGAAGACTGCAAGAAAATATGACTGGGTGGCAGATCACTTGTTAGAAAGAATGATAAATCTAGAATCTCGACCATCACCTCCTCAGAACATTTCTGGACACAGAAAGACTCCACCCCAAGAACCCCTTTTGGAAGAAGACTCATGACTTCTACTGGAAGAATAAGACTCATTCAAGGGCTCAGGGATTTCAGGACTCCTGATTTCTACTGACACTCAGGGACTGGAACTGCCCTTCAAGAATAAGGTGGTTTTCTAGCTGTTTGCCTGTTTCAGCTACACAAAAAGCACTTGTAACGTGGGTTAGAGTGGAGAGGTACATAGTGCAGTAGTAGAGTGTAGTGGCATGTGGGAGACTGGAGTAGCATGTCATAGAGTAGAGTTGCGTATTGAAAGGGTGTTGGTGTGGAGTAGAGTGGCATAGAGTAGAATGGAGTAGAGTGGAGTAGTGGAATGCAGTGGAGTAGTGTGTTGAAGAGTAGAGTTGAGTAAAGTTGTGTGGAGTGGCATAGAAGGAGTTGTTTAGAGTCCCACACAGTGGAGGAGAGTGTCGTACAGTGGCATAGAGTGCAGTAGAGTATCATGGAGTGCCTTAGATTTGAGTAGAGTGTCGAAGAGTGGAGGAGCATAAAGTGTCCCAGAGTGGAGTAGAGAGTCGTACAGTGGCATTGAGTGGAGTGGCGTAGAGTGGAGTAGCATGCTGGACAGTAGAGTAGAATAGCATAAAGTGGAGTGCTATTTTGTAGAGTGGAGTGGCGTGTCAGAGAGTGGAGTGATGTAGACTGGCATGTCATACAGTTGAGTGGCATGTGATAGAGTAGAGTGGTGTGTTATAGAATAGAGGGGCATGTCATGGACTGGAGTGGCATGGGCTGACGCAGCATTGAGTGGAGTGACGTAGAGTGAAGTGTGTCTTAGAGTCAGAGTGGAGTGGAGTTGCGTGCCATAGAGTTGTATGCCAAAGAATGTGTTAGATTGGAGGGGCGTAGAGCTATGTGGTGTAGAGTGGAGTGGTATCTTGTATAGTAGAGTGATGTGTGGTTAAGGGTATGGTGTGTTGCAGACTGGAGTGGCCTGTCACACAGTGGAGTGGCATATACTGCTGGAGAGTGGAGTGAAGTGTTGTAGAGTGGAGAGATCTGTCATAGAGTGGCGTGGAGTGTCATAGAGTGGAGTGGCATCTCGAAGAGTGAAGTGGCATGTCATAGAGTATCGTACAGTGGAGTACAGTGGCATACAGTCGAGGAGTATAGAGTGGAGTAGAGTGTTATAGACTTGAGCATATTGTCATTCAGTGTGATAGAGTAAAGTGCTATAGAGTGTCGTAGAGTGGAGTGGCATAAAGTGGAGTGCCATAGAGTGTAGTGGAGTACAGATGAGTAGTGTGCCATAGAGTAGAGTTGAGTAAAGTGGCATTGAGGGGCATAGAGAGAGTTGTTGTAGAGACTGTTATAGAGTGGAGTAGTGTTGTAGAGTGGCATAGAGTAGACTAGAGTGTTGTAGAGTAGAGGAGCGTAGAGTGTGGGAGAGTACAGCATACTGTTGTAGAGTGCTGTAGAGTGGAGAAGCATACACTGGAGTGACTTGTCGCAGAGTGGAGTGGCATACAGTGGAGTGGTGTATCGTAGAGTAGAGTGGAGAAGTATGCCATAGAGAGGTGTGTTGTACAGTGCCTTAGAGTGGAGGGGTGTAGAGTGGATAGGCATGTTGTAGAGTGAAGTAAAGTGTTGTAGAGGGGTATAGAGTGGAGTACCATAGAGTGGACTGAAATGTCATAGAGTGGAGTGGAGTAAAGGGGATTGGAGTGGCATGTCGTAGAATAGAGTGGAGTGGTGTGACATATAGTGGAATGGCATGGAGTGATGTAGAGTGGAGTGGCGTTACACAGAGTGCAGTGGAGTGGCAGGGAATGATGTAGAGTGGAGTGACATGTTGTACAGTGGAGTTTATTAAATTTGGCAAGAATATAGATTATAGCTTTGAAAAGGCCCTTTTCTTTATTAGATTAAAAGTTTGTTAGTAATAAAGGACAAAATCTTAGTGATAAATTGGGTTGCAGTATACTGTGGTACTTCCATGGTATACCACGGTATAAAGCGATAACAAAAATGACAAAGCTGAATATTAGTGGGTAATGAAAGGCCTTAGAAACTTAGAAGGTCTCCATAAGGTTTAGAACACACTTTGGTGTTATCTGGCTTTGTAAGTGAGTTAGAGCTCAATGCTATTTTGGAAACCTATAGGAAGAAAAGATGCACTTTACAAAAGTGCCAATAAATAGTGAGGAAAAAGTAGTTTCATTTGACTTATCCAGGGTTCTTTGGTTCCCTCTTGGCTGCCATTGGGCTTCAGATGGATATTGAGGAGGAGGTTCATTTGATTCCTTTACCAGCAGAGGGCTTGCCTGTCCTTCCTACTTTGGTGGTTTTTTTTTTTGGCTTCTCCTCTCATCCCCGGCTGATCTATTTTTGGGACTTTCTGTGTTATGTGTTCCAGATTTCCCCAGAGATGATATCTTGGCCTGGCTTAGGGTATTGCCTATGGTCCACTTGGGTCTTCCTTCACCTGTAGTCAATATGGATGTCTGCTTTGGTGGTCTCTCTGCCACCCACTTCCATCACCCTGGTCCACTTTGGTGCCTTTCAATCTGAGGTATATTTGTCCGCACAGTAATATTCATCTCTGAAGGTCTGTTTTGCATTGCTACAATCCTTTCATATCTGCTTTCCTTCCTGTATTACTACAATTCCTCAATCAATCAATCAGGGTATTTTAAGCGCGCTACTCACCAGTGAGGGTCTCATGGCACTGGGGGAAGAAGCAGCTCTGGTCAGTCAAAGAGCCAGGTCATGAGGGTCTTCCTGAAGATGTGCAGGGTGGGGGCGCATCTGATGTCAATCGGGAGCTCATTCCAGGTCTTGGCCGCGATGTAGGGGAAGGTTCTGCCGCCTGTTCTTGCTCTGTGGATGTGCGGGGGTTCGGCGAGGTCGGCTGATTGGAGGTTCCTCTTTGGTACGTGGAAGGAGATTCTGTTTTAGATATTGGGGTCCAGTGTTGTGGAGGAATTTGTAGGCATGAGTGAGTATCTTGAAAGTTAACGTTTTCTCAATGGGATCCAGTGGAGGTTGCGCAGGTGTTGGGTGATGTCTTCGTGTTGAGGGATGCTGAGGACAAGTCTGGCTCTGGTTTTCTCTATGGTCTGGTGTTTACGGAGCAGAGACTTGTTGATCCCGGCGTAGAGGGCATTTCCGTAATCTAGTCTGCTGGTTATGAGTGCGTGACGGTCTTTCTTGATTTGGGGAGGATCCATTTGAAGGTCTTTGGGAGGATGCAGAGGGTGTTGAAGCAGGTGGAAGCGACGGTGTTGACCTGCCAGGTCATGGACAGGGAGGAATCGAGTACGATGCTGAGGTTTCGAATGTGGTCTGTGGGGTTATGTTATGTTATGTTAGTTGAACATTCAGAGCGCAACGGTTACCCTGAAGTGTCCTGGCGCTATACACTGCCACTGGTTATCAGAGAAATGATGTCATTGGGTAAACAGCCATGTTTTCAGCCACCTTCTGAAAGAGAGGAGATCTGCTGCATTCCTCAAATGGAACGGCAGATCATTACAGGTCTTATATGCACAGGTGATGAAACTCCTGCCTCCCCAACTGGCTTTTTTAAATGTAGTAACTAGGACTTGTTTTGCTCCTGTGGACCACAGAGTCCTTCCAGGAACATACCATTTGAATCTTTGCCTCAGATGGTCGGGCCTATTCCATTGAGGGCTTTAAAGGCCGTACAAAGGGCCTTAAAGTGTACCCTTTGTTTCACAGGGAGCCAGTGAAGTTGTATTGGTTCTTTTTTGACAGAGACAAATTTAGGTGTCCCTGTCAATAATCTGGCCGCCGCGTTTTGCGCAATCTGAAGCCTGTTAATGTGCTGTTTTGGGGCGGTCAGATAGAGACTGTTGCAGTAATCCAGACATGCCATAACAAGTGCCGTGACCACCGCCCTAAGACTTCCTTCTGGAAGATAACGCTTTATTTTTCTTTTAATTCTAAGTATCAGAAAACAGGCTGACACCACCATGCTTATGTGGTCACTAAAGGTAAGTTTGTTATCCACTAACACCCCCAGATTTTTTTGCTTTCCGGGTGGGAGCAGGGCAAATACCCAAGTCTTCTGGTCACCAATCTTGTGTCCATAGGTGTGGGTTATTCCCGAATATGATGCCCTCTGTTTGCTTGAATTTAGTTTCAAGCAGTTGGTCGACATCCACCCAGAAATAGCTTTCATACAATCGTGAAACCGTGCCCCAGTTTCCTTTTCTTCACCATCTCTAAGAGATAACACAATTTGAGTGTCATCCACATAGGAGGTGAGTTGGAAGCCAAGGAATCTTATAAGACCTGCCAGAGATATAATGTACACATTAAAAAGTATCATGCTTAACGATGAGCCCTGAGGCACCCCACAAGGGAGGGAAAACGGCTTTGACTTATTGTTGTCCAAATCAACTGTTTGTGTTCTTTCAGATAGAAAGGACTGCAGGAGGTTCCAGGCAGCACCTTGTACCCCTGCTTCAGACAGCCGGTCCATCAGAACTTCATGGTGGACCGTGTCAAAGGCCGCTGACAAATTTAGCATAATCAGTATTGCCTTGCCTCCACAGTCCAAGGCCTCCCTTACTTCCTCTGTAGATTTAATTAATGTAAGCTCTGTACTATGTTCCGCTCTAAACCCGTATCGAGACTGGTCGAGTAGATTATTAGTTCGGAGAAATACACTGAGCTGGGTATTCATGGCTTTTTCAGCAATTTTTGCAGGAAGCGGAAGCCAATAGATTGGCCTATAACTACTTGGGTCCTTGGGATCCAGAGGCTTTTTTTTTAATAGGGGGAGGATGGAGGCCTTCTTCCAGTCCCTGGGAAATATGCCAGTGGTAAATATGTTGTGGTAGTGGGGCTGCCGAGGGCGGTGGGCCACCAGGTGTTCCCCTCTCTCCCATGCACAGGGGGAGGGTCCGAGGACGACGACCTCTGTCTTCTCCAAATTGAGCTTCAGGCAGCTGCTGCTCATCCAAGATGCGACGTCCTTCATTCCTTCCTGGAAGTTGAGTCTGGTGGTGATGGGATCTTTGTTGAGGAAGAGGATGAGCTGGGTGTCGTCGCATTGGATACAATGCTGAGTCTGTGCTGTCTGACGATGGCGGTGAGGGGGGCAATGTAGATGTTTAAGAGCATGGAGCTGAGCGATTATCCTTGGGGTACTCTGCAGTTGATTTCCGAGGGTTCGGAGAGGAAGGGTGACAGTCTGATTCTTTGGCTTCTGCCGGTGAGGAAGGAGCGGAGCCAGTCGAGGGCAGGTCCCTGTATGCCGGCGTCATGGAGTCTGGTGGTGAATGTGCAGTGGGAGACGGTTTCGAAGGCTGTGGAGAGGTCGATTAGGATCAATGCCACAGTGTGTCCTTGGTCGAGGAGGTTGCAAATGTCGTCTGTAGCAGCGAGAAGAGCGGTCTCGGTGCTGTGGTTGCTGTGGAATCCGGATTGGGAGGGGTCAAGGATGGAGTTTTCTTCGTTGAATTTTGTTAGTTGGACGTTAACGGTCTTCTCTGTGACCTTGGCTGTGAAGGGAAGGAGAGAGATGGGTTGGTAGTTCTTGAGGTATGTGGAATCTGCAGAGGGCTTCTTTAGTAGGTGTCTGACTTCTGCCTGTTTCCAGTCATCAGGGAAGATGCTGGTTTCGAAGATGGCGTTAATGATGTGTCGTAGTTACGGAGCAATGGTGGCTGCAGCTCTGTGGAAGATGTGCAGGGGGCAGGGGTCTGTGGGGCTCCTGAGTGGATGCCTTTTATGGTCAATGCGGTGTCTTCGGTGGTGACCAGGGTCCAGGAGGAGATGGTGGGCTGGATGGCATTGCTTGAAGAGGGTAGTGGTTTCGGAGTCAGGAGTCTGGTCGTTGAAGTTGTCGTAGAGGCTCTTGATTTTCAGGTGGAAGTAGGAGCCGAAATTGTTCCATAGGTCCTGTCCGTTGTTTTGCTGGGGGGTTTGGTGAATTTCTGGATGATGCTGAAGAGTTCCTTGGAGTTGATGGAGTTGGCGAGGATCTTGTTCTGGATGAAGGTCCTTTTAGTGGATCTGATGCGTTGGTGGTATTCTGTCATGGCGTTCTTGTAGGTGGTGCAGTCGTCCGATGATTTGCTGTTTCCCCAGTTCTTTTTGAGTTGTCTGCATGTGCGTCTGGCTTCTTGGAAGTCGGTGGTGAACCAGGTGGCCTTTCTGGGGAGTTGTCTGTATGGGTTATGTAGGGGTGCAAGCTTGTCTGTGCAGTTGGTGATCCATCTGTGGAGTTCTTTGGCTACTCAGTTGGCGTCATTCGAGGCAGTGGGGGCTTCACGGTTTAGGGTGGGGTTGAGCTGCTCCTCAGTGACCTTGCTCCAGTTTCTTCATGGAGGGGGGGCAGGTTTGGGTGGCGTGGGTTTGTTGACAAGGAAGTGTATGCAGTGGTGGTTCGCCCATGGGAGTGGTGTGGCTGAAGTGGATGTTGTTCCCACCTGCGAAGATGGGGTCGAGGGTGTGTCCTGCCTGGTGGGTAGGGGTAGTGACGAGCTGTTTCAGTCCGATGTTGGTAAGATTGTCCAGAAGGGTGGTGGAGTTGGGGTCGCTGGGGTTGTTGAGGTGGAAGCTCAGGTCTCCGATGAGTATGTAGTCCAGTGAGGCGATGGCGTGGGGTGCGATGAGGTCAGCGATGGTAGTGGAGAATAAAGCACAAGGTCCAGGGGGGTCTGTAGGCGAGAGTTCCGCGAAGTGTGGTTTTAGGGCTGGTCTGGATCTGGAAGTGGAGGTGTTCGGTGGTGGAGGAGGAGCCGCCCTTGGTGGAGGTGGAGAGTCAGAGGGAGCTCTTGTGTGTGATGGCAAGTCCTCCTCCTGGGCGGTTGGGGCTGTCCTTCCTCTGGATCTTGTATCCGTCAGGGACGGTGGTGGCGATGTTGGGGGAGGAGGAAGTGTTGGTCCAGGTTTCTGTGAAGAAGGCGACGTCTGGCGAGAGGATGTGTCCCAGATCTCTACGGCATGTCTGCGCAGGGAGCGCACGTTGAGGAGGATGCACTTCAGGGTTTCGGTGGTGTTGGTGTCCGACGTTGGGGTGGGGACCATGGGGGTGCAGATGGGGGTGAAGGTTTGGTGGAAGTGATCGCAGGAGAACTGGCTGTAGGGGGTGTTTGGCGCGAACAGCTGGCAGTTGTTGTTCCTCCCAGGGTTGAGTGCGAGGAGGGCAGCTACGTCGTAGTGGAGTGTGGTAAGAGATCCAGGGTTCCTGGCACTGGTCGTGGTCGGGTTGTGTACGGGCGCAGACGGGCTTGCCTTTGGCGCGCCAGCAGTGCACCAGCAGCGCACCAGCGGCGTGGCAGCCGCTAAAGAGGGAAGGGGGAGGGAAGTGCAGCTGGGAGGCGGAAGTGGGAAAGCAGCTGGGGGGAGGGGCCACTGAGGCAGCAGCAGCGGGAAGGGAACAGGCAGAAGTCACGAAGAACAAATAACAGTGACAAATAACAGATAAGGAACTAACAGATTCACAATAACAGGAAAGAAAGAAAAAACGGGCACAATGACAGAAAACTAATACAAACAAGACAGAAGACAGGCACAACACAATAAAGACAGCAGTGGAACCAACAGAGGAGCAAGGCTCTCCCACTGGACCCCCAGGGATGAGGCGCAGGTAGGAGCCTGCAGGTGGAGGGGGGCCTCAAAAACCTACCAGAGAGGTGACTGGGGTCAACGGCAGCGGCACAACAGTGGAGCTGCTGGGGGACAGAGCAGGTCTCTGACCAGGAGGTCAGAAGTCTTGCTCGCACTCCCTCGCAGCGGCTGCCATTAAATTGGGAAGGGGGAGGGAAGCACAGCTGAGAGGTGGGAGTGGGAAAGCAGCTGGGGGGAGGGGCCGCGGTGGCAGCAGCGGCGGGGAGGGAACGGGTAGTAGTCACGAAAAACAAGTAACAGTGACAAATAACAGATAAGGAACTAACAGAGGCACAATAATAGCAAAGACAGAAAAAACTGGCACAATAGCAATGAGACAGAAAATGGGTACAAACAAGACAGAAGACGGGCACAACACAAGAAAGACAGCAGTAGAACCAGCAGAAGAGCAAGGCTCTACCACTGGACCACCAGGTATGAGGTTTAGGTAGGAGCCTGCGGGTGGAGAAAGGCCTCGAACAACTTGTGATTTAGTTGTGACCCCTCAAATTCCCACACTTGTTCTTTGTGGTTGTTTTCCCAGGTGTTTGCAGGGTGCAGCTGCCCATGTCTACCTTGTCATTTTTCAGTCCTCTGTAGTCGATGTGGTTCTGCTTTGATTCATCCTCCCTTTCTAAAGTCTGGGTTATGGAAGACAGTTGAGGAATTAGTGCACCAATTACTTACCAGTAATTTTCATTATAGGTAGTTCTGATTTTGATCGTCACTGTCCTGGTTAGCTCAGCCCGCCACCCGCTGCCACTGGTGTTTGACTCCTAGGGGCAGTGGAGTTGCTTCGCGCTTTATGCGAGGAGCCATAATTGCTGGGCAGGCATTTAATAGTGGTTAACATCCTGATGCGGGGGCAGTAACTGTTATTAATGCTCTTCGCTAAATTACTAGTTGAAAGCGACGGTGCTGCTAGGCCGGTCATTTTACTGCCATCTGATTTTCATGTAAATTAGCAGGGTCAAGTGACTAATCTGCAGTACCAATCATGACCCCTCTAGATAGATGGCCCAGTGTTTGTCTTAATGACGACGTACAGCCCATACATCCAGACCCTGCCGTGCCAAGCCAGTAGCTTGTGAGCAAGGTATTGAATTTACTTATGCAGTCATGGTGCCCTCAACAACTATGACACATCAGACGGAAATTGACTTAGTGAACCCTTCACATCTCTGAAAAAACGACTTCTTTTTAATTTTGAGAATTAGCCGTATAGTAATGGCTACCTGCGTGACTCTGATCTAGTCTGCTCGTCCCGGATATGAAGGCAGAGGTCGGAAAGTTCATAAGAAAAACAAAAATCACTGAAGATTAGCGGGAAATGCGCTGCGCGCTCGTGGTCACTCTGAATAGTTGTCATGGAAATAGAACACAACAAAAGGCCCGGCAGAATGAAAATAATTCTAGATCGTTTGCACTCACTGCGCGAGGGGCAGCAGCAGAGAACCGAGCCCAGGAGACTGAGGGAGAGAGGGAGGGAGAGACACCAGGGAGATCACCCTCCCGCCTGCTCCGAAGCGCAGGTAGGAAAATGTAGACCGAACAGTAATAACTTGATCGTCCTCTGGTTCGAATCAACAGTATTAGCTGAAATTATGTGTTTTCTTTCAAATGTATTCCTAATGGTAAATGCATTTTCTTTCTTTCTTTCTTTCTTTCTTTCTTTCTTTCTTTCTTTCTTTCTTTCTTTCTTTCTTTCTTTCTTTCTTTCTTTCGTTCTTTCATCCTTTCTTTCCTTCCTTCTTTTTTTACTTCTTTCACGCCTTCTCCCTACCTTTCTCTCAATGCCAAACAAGTTACATTAATTCATTATCCCTTCAAATTGTTTTTGACACATAAAGAGAGGACGCCCATGCAGTTTATGCAGTATAAAGCACTCTCCCTGCAGGCAGAGATTTTGAACCCTTGAATCTGGTGCTGTGGTATGGTGGGTCTCTGAATGAGATAGTTCCTTTATTTATTTTGTTTATAAAGTTTTATATAGCGCGAACTTGACCCAAGAGGGTATCAGAGCGCTTTACATTTAGGATCGTTGCGTTAAAAGTTGCATCAGTTACAAGAGCATAGTAAGGTACAGTACACAAAAGAAAAGTTGCGAGAATTCGTAGGAGGGAGGGGAGGAAGGAGTTATAGCAGGGAGACGAGGAGGAACTGTGCCCAATGTCCGGCTGGGTAGGTGAAGGTCAAGGGGGAAACCAGGGCCAATCTCCTCAATAGCTGTCTAGCAGCTCCACCGGGCATCAGCCATGTTGCTCAGTATGGCCTGGTACTCCCTGAGTGCCCTATTTACCTTTTGTACCCGCAGCCCTTGTACGGATGGGGTCTCCCTCCCTCTTTCAAGGCAAGTAATAAGACCACACCAACTTTTTGATTAGGGGGTGTAACCCCCCGGCCGTGTTTATTACAAAAAATAAAAACATTATTTATTCACATTATGTACAATTACGCGGAAAGTCCGGATACATTGTTAGACAGATGCTGTAACGTGGCTAACCTTAAAATCTAATACACACGACACTCCTACCATAAATCTAACAATGCATATATTCACTTTCTGCGTGTCTCCTCTAGAGCCTACAGCAAGGTCAATGACTAGAAGCCTGTAGATCCCAGCAAACTACAAAGTACTCCGCCGGAGTAGGCTTGCGCAGGGGGTACAGTTTATTGGATTGATATTCTCCCCCAAGCCCACCCTACGTCCCGTGCCTTAAACTCCATAAACGGGGGCCGCAAAATTCTGCATACTTGCGCCCTGATGTGCATGCGCGTGCAAGGGTGGCCACAGGCCCACTGGGAAGAGGGTCTCCCCCGGCCCCCGCACCCCGACAGCCTACCTACCGGCTGTCACTGCCCCTGGAGTTACATGGTTCTGACCGCTAAGGACCGAAGACTATGCTTACCAATCATGACCTTACCGCCTGACCGGAGACACACACACAACTAAATACAACATTATTGCCTGCAACCAAATTTCATGTACTGACATTTTATTGAATGTTACACATTTCAACTACATAACTCTGCATTTAAAAAATCCTGTACTGACACAATTACAAATTTTGACACTTTTATTACAAATTCACCAAATCATCATATTTACATTCAATCTTATCTCCTGAGATACCTGCAATGAAAGTTAAAAGAACAAGCAAATACATTACTGAGAAACATACTTAGAATGCCTGTCTTAGGGGATGGTGGGTGGGGAAAACAAATTACGGGCCGGTGGTGGCCAGGGTGCCGTGCCTGTGGAGAGCAAAGGAACAAGAGACTGTTCTGCTTCCCGCATCCCCTTTTAAGGGGGGGAAGGAGGCACGGGCCAGCCCGGTCTAAACAGGTCGGACCCCAAAGTTGGGCGCCCGCGTGAACCAGAAGCACTAAAGTGCTTCCGGTTCACGCCCCTCCCTACACCGCTTATTGGACCCTCAGGGGAGGTGGGAGTGCTCCCACCTCCTCCTTGCCCCCAGGGACCGGTGCGACCACCATAATTGCGGCGCTCGCTAGTTTAGCGCTCGGCCTTGCCTATTCTCAACGTTCAGGAAAACCAGTTGTTGATTTGATTTGAGGAGTTTATATAGCGCTGGCTCGACCGAGAGGTATCAGAGCGCTTTACCAGAGGATCATTGCGTTACAAGGTATATCTAAAAAGTTTTATATAGCGCTGGCTAGACTCAGAGGTATCAGAGCGCTTTACCAGAGAATCAATGTGTTACATGTTACATCAGTTACAATAGCGTAGGTTGAGAGAATTCGTAGGAAAGGAAGGGAGGAAAGAGCCATAGCAGTGAGATGAGGAAGAACTGTGTCCAAAGTCTGGCTGGGTAGGTTACGGTCAAGGGGGAAATCAGAGCCAATCTCCTCAATAGCTGTTTAGCAGCTCCACCGGGCATCAGCCATGTTGATCAGGTCTCAGCTCAGCTCCAGGGGGTATAAAGCCTAAAAGTCAGTCCCTGGCAGAAGAGGCTTCTGGCCGGAGCTCATCACCTGTCGGCCATCATAAAGAAATCCTTAGTGAGATACATTGCGGGATAGACTGGTTACCAGTTGAAGGAAGGGATTGAAATGAGCTCAGTGTCTGCCCACTGTCCCCCCCCCCACCCATGTTGTCTTCCTCGTGACTATGTTTGCTGGACTACAGGACCATACTGGCCCTTAGGGTTGCATACATGCTCCTTGAATACATTAGATGAGTTCCCGAGGATAAACACGCATTTTTAAAATAGGAATGAGCTCTCTTTTTGGGTCAGGCTTGACAACACAGCTGTTGACAGCCATAATGTGATCAACCTAAAAAAATAGCTTTCACAAGAGCTAAAGAGAGGGGCTTTGGCTCCACCTACACATTGGTAGGCTGGAGTACATGTTTTGATTGGGCAGAAGCTGTGTGCCCCACAGAAAAAAGTGCTTGACCTCCACGCAGCTGTGATTATATTGTTTATTTATTCAGCTGCCTAAGCCACCGGCAGTGTGGCTGTCTGGGCTTGATCTTTTAGGAGCACACAAATTACATTATAAAGCTGTTAAACTATCTTGAATATCTAGATCATTTACGGCATTTGTTTTACTCTGGAAAAGGAGGGTAGTCATGAGGAATGCATTGAACTTCCAGCACCGTCCACTTCCATCATTGACTTTAGATTTCAGAGTGCAGTTTTTTTAATTAACATCTTTTTATTAGAAGATAAAGAGTATAAAATAAAATCACAGCTGCCACTATCCAACCTAAACTTGGTTGCTGAGGTACAATAAGAGAGCTGGTTCCACTACATATAATAATGACTCAACAATTAATTACTTAATGTTCTAGATGGAAAAGTCTCTCTTTGCAACTAACTTGGTTCTGAAATAGTCCCAATGATCTTCCCGTGTTGCCACCTTTGCTAAGTATCTCTAAAATCTCAATGCAAGAATTTAATTTATACATCATAACAAAACAATAGTAACAAAAATGAAAACAAGACCTTTTTCACAGAGTGCTTCCTGCTTGGGATGTTCCAGTGGATCTGTTCCTATCACTGATAGCTGAAGAAGAGCCAGAGAAGGTCTGTTATCAATTGTCTTCATCAGTTCAAAAATCCTGACACACCTTTTCGACCTTATCATGATGGATATGGAGCCTGTAAGTAATTTGCTCCTATTGCAACCATGTCTCAAACATCAGGCTTTTATCCGTCTTCCATAATCTCAGTATGGAGATTTTAGCAAACCACCTGCCCCTGCGGTCATATTTAATGATGGTTTTATCTCTAGAGATCAAATCATTCTAAACTATACTTCATTCCAAAAGCTTTGAAGGACCGAGCACTCACATAATATATGCACAATATCACATTCTAGAGAGGGACATCACCAACATTTTGTGCTCTTAACAAGGCCCACTAAGACCAGTTTTTGTGGCGACTAGAGCCATGTATGGAGAATCTCATAGAAACGAAACTTTATTCAGGCTTTCTACAAGTTTTCATCGTGTGCCTGCAGTACATCTAACCAATCTTCTTCTGCATATTCAAAGTCAAGCTCTGCAACCACCATCTGTACAGTTCCTCACCTCAGCTGTAGGGTGTAAAAACAAATGATGATTGATTATTCTGTACAGCCCGGATACTGTCCCTTGATATGTGTCCCAGGTAATGAGTTAGGTCTAAATTGGAGAGTCTTGGGAAATTATGGATGCTGGGTTTAGGAGTTTTCTCAAATATTGCCTCAGTCTTTGATAATTCCAGAATTGTCTTGGAATGAGGTTGAACTTTGCCTGCTACAGTACTGCAAAGCCTTGACTCTATCTCTCTAAATTGTGTGATCTAATGTGGAAGTCCCTTTGCTCATATTGTCAGGCCAGAACTGCTCTGTATTCCCAATGTGAATCTACCCATTTTCCCATTGCCACGCCCTTCTATGTTGTCTTCTGTTAATTCTGAGTTTCTCATATAAGCAACCTTGCATGGAAGATAAGGTTTGTGTGTTGTCTGACTGCCGGACATCTTCGCTATAAACTGATCCTAAACCCATGTATTCTCTTTATACCCCATTCTCAGTATTGACCCAATTAGGGGATTCTCACGTAGAGTGGATGTAGTTCTTGAGTTAGGCCAGTTGAAAAGATAATCAATTAAAATCTACATGTGATAATCATATACCACCACTTTCCATCCATACATGCAGCTTGGGTAGTTTGAGTCAGGGTTTCATGCCATGCGAAAAGAAAGATTTCCACAATTTAGTTAGTGTTCGAATCTGGTTGCCTGGGAGTCAGAATGGGAGTATGGCAAGGATATAATTCAGTCGGAACATGATGTTAATTTTTAGGTTTCGCCTACACATTGCTTGCGTTGCGCTTGTGAAATCTATTGTATTTAATATAAATCTTAAAAGATGCTTACATTCTACCCCCTTGCTTTCCCTGCTTTTGATTGATTTCCTGTCCTTGCCACTTACTTTTCTCAGTTTCTATTGGCTGTAGCATACTGTTTTTATGTTCCTCGTGTTTTCCTCGTGTCCTTTTCTTCATTTTTTTTTATTTTATAAATCTGTTTATTGAATTCAAAAACAATCATACATATAGTACCGATTAGTAGATAGTACAGTTACTCATACATTTGTATATTATGCAGAGGTCAGCAAAGCATATTCATTAATTGATTACATCTCTGTTCTCACTTCTGCGCATTTCCAAGTCCACCATTGGGGATATACATATGTCTCCCTAATAGACATTCCATTTGGTCCATTTCCTGTCCCATTTCTTGGGGCACCCCCAGGTTATAAATACTTCCTTCTCCACTATCATGCACTTGTCCAATTCTTTTGCCCATACAGGAGTGGAAGGTGGAGTTGCCCCCACACCCTCTCGCCAGTTCTCGCTTGACCAGTGTGTATCCTAATGTCACCAGCTGTTTCAGTAAGGTCAGTTGCTGCCCAGATATTTAGCAGTCCCAGCTGTGGTGTGAGAACCACCTCTTTTCCCAGTGTGGTCTGAATGTAGTTTGTGGCTCCCTCCCATATATGTTGGATAGCAGGGCAAACCCAGATAGAGTGATAGAAGGTGGCTGGTTGTGGGCAGCCCTACAGACAGAGGTCATCAGGTCTTGCGCCTGTTTTAGCCAAGGTGATCCCTGTCAAATAGGACCAGTGGAAAATCCTAAACTGTATCAGTCGAAAGCGAAGTGTGATGGCTGGTTCCCTGGGGGACATTAGGGCAGACTGCCAATCCTATTCATCAATGGGTCCCAAGTCCCTCTGCCACTGCTCTCTAAGATTACTAAAGGTGTCGGGCAGGTTGTTACATAGTGTTTTATATGTTAAAGATATGGCTTTCGAGTGTAGTGGCCCATCCATCAATCGATCTTCTAATGGCGATGATTCTGGTATGTCTTTGAGATTTGGAAAAGCCGTCTGTAGGGCGTGTCGTATTTGCAGGTACCTGAATAGTTCCCCTTGAGCCATTTGGTAGTGTCCCGGAGTTCTTCAAAACTAAGGATAGAAACCTTTTTAACCAAATCTCCTACCACTGAAATTCCAATCATGTCCCATTTGTCGAACCCTGGTTGATGACATAGCATGCCTAGTTTCTGGGCGTACCACAATGGCGTTGCTTTGGTGAGGATGGCAGCCCAGCCCCGTCGAGAGTGCACTTGGTGCCAAATCCCTAGTGTGCGTCAGGTGGGTCCAAAATATCTTTGTTTCCTGGTTTTTGAATATAAGGCTCCTAGATAACCCGAACGGTCTGTTTGGTATCTGTCCAGAGCATAAGCTGGATCGTTAGCTTTTTCATTGCCACTCTAGGGGCCTTACTATCCCACAGCAGCGTACGGACCTCACTTTCCACTGCTATGAAATATGCATCTGGGACACGGTTTGGGCAGTTCTGAAGAATATATAAAAAGCGCGGAAGGGCCAGCATCTTGAAGAGGGCGGCGCGGCCCACTAGGGACAAGGGCAGGGATCGCCAGTGCTTTACATCAGTTCGTAGCCTGGCTAGCGGGGGCACTAAATTATGGTTGTGAAAAAGAGCAGGATCTGATGTTACAAATATTCCCAAATACAGGAACCTCTCTCTAGCCACTTCTATCATACAGTTCACTGGAAGACAAGGGATCTGCCCCCGAAGAATGAACAGTACCGACTTGCTTCAATTGATTGCATACCCAGAATATTTTCCGAAATTTGTGAATATGTTTAAAACAGCGTGTATCGATTTGTAGGGGGAGGCAAGGTACAATAGTATATCGTCGGCATACAAGGATATTCTGTCTTCCAGATCCTCTGCCCATTTCAGCCCCCTTACCATTACGTCACGACGTATCCACACGGCGAGAGGTTCTAAAATGAGGGAAAAAATCAGTGGAGACAAAGGACATCCCTGTCGGGTACCGCTCTGTAGCGTGAACGCGAGGGACGTGTAGTTGTTGACTCTCACTTGCCCCTGTATATCGGTATACAACAGTTTCACCCAAGCCAGAAACTTGGGGCCAAGTCCCACCCTGCTTAGAACCTCAAAGAGGTATGGCCATTCTATAGAATCGAATGCCATGGAGGCATCCAACGACAGCACCACTGCATCTTCTTCCAGGAATTCTCTGCGCGCCAGCACGTTATGGAGACAATGGATATTGAGTGCTGTATTTCTCCCTGGCATAAAGCCAGATTGATCAGGGTGGACTAGGGAGGAATTAACTGCAATGAGTCGTATGGCCAGGACTTTTGCTAGGATTTTAGCCTCTACGTTAATCAGCGAGACAGGCCTGTATGAGCCAACAGTATCCCCAGGCTTCCCTGGCTTACGCATAACTACTATGGTAGCCAGACGCTGGTCTTTATGCAGCTGACCCTTCTCGTAGCTTTCATTGTACATAGCTCGCAGGTGTGGGGCTACTTGAGAGGCCGTTGCTTTTAGAAACTCGATGGGAGTGCCATTCGGTCCCATCACCTTTCCCGAGTTGATTTGACCAATGGCCCTTTGTAGGAGAGTAGGATCTGCACTTATGTTGCCCCCACTTTTTTTTCTGATGTATACACTGGTTTCTGGCCCTAGTCTGGCTGGGTCCCTGCTAATCAGGGCCCCAGTCTCTCTGTTCTCTCTAAACGACTTGGTGTGCATATTAGATGCACTAGTGATTGGATACTGTGGTACCTTATGAGCCCCTAGTATATGGTCCCTTAGGTACCTAGGGCAGAGGCACTTCACAGGCCTACCAGGGGCTGAAGCATGTATTATACCACCCCTGGGAAGCAGACTCAATCTGACACCACAGGCCTGATACTGCAGCCTGTGTGAGGTAGTGTTAGCACTCCTCACAGAGATATAGGTTTCTATATCTCACCTTACACACACATATAAACCTATCAGCCACCCCTATGGCAGGCCCTATCAATCCTGAGGGCAGGGTGTGTGGTTTACAATGTGAGGGGGTGCCTCTGCCTGAGCAGGGCCCCTCTGCAGCTACCAGAGTCTATTCTCTATAGCTGTTTGTGGATGTGGTTAAACCATATACTCTTAAGTGCATTAAAATGCTAACTTTGGAATGACTGCATCAAAACATGTCGTGTTTGGTGTCAAACAACTTAGAATCATACCCCCACATCAGTCCATGATGTGGGAGCATGATCCCACCCTTCTAGAAGGGACAACATGTAAAACCACAGAAATCCTATTGAGCTCTGGCATCACAAAATGGATGCCACCAGCAAAGACACTGGGCTGCCCTCCTGCTGCTGACTGAAACTCGCAGTGGAGGAAGCCCAACAATAGGCATCCTGTCACAGGGAAGTGTCACCACCTTCCATACAGGATTCAGTGTATTGGGGCTGGGTGGGTGCACTTCTAGAGTGCTTTGAAGTCCTGCACTGGGGGAGCAGTAGGCTCCTCTGTGCATATACCAGCTCAAGCCAGTTCAGGGGCTACCTGTCCCTGCTCTGGCGCGAAACTGGACAAAAGGAAGTGGGTGTAACCACCCCCTACCTGTCCCTGACCCTCCCAGAGGAGTGGTCATAGAGCTAGTCCCTCCCCTATCTTCAGTATAAGATAGCCAACCTTGCCATTGCAAAGTAGATAACCCTGGATGATACTCTACAAAGAATAATCATGGCCCTTCGATGTTCCACTACCTTTGGAAGACAGAAGAATCTCCCTTGGAGTCAAGGAGTGACTCCCCTGCTTGGCAGGCACCAAAAACGTGAATCAACGGTCGCAAACTTTCCCGCTCCTGCTAGAGTCCGAAGTCCCTGCATCCCTGAAAGTAGATTTCCTGACTTCTCGACGGCCATTGTGAGTCCCCAGCAAAGCTGAGGCGAGTGGAACCCACGAGTGACGAGGAACTGCAATACCTGAGAACCATGCACTATTGTCAAGTGCAACCCTTTCACGACATTCCATGAACTTGTGCTTTAGACCACTTGTGGCCCAAGCCTCCAGCAGGTTGTGCAGCAAAAATCAGAGGCCTACCCCATCCCAAGTGACCGTGGGCTCCTGTGTAGCATTTCCCCAAGAGGCGTCTTTGCGATTCCTTGCCCATTAGCTTGAAGGTCCCCCGAATACTTTCTTATCAACTCAAAGGGCTCCTCTGATTGTTCCAGGCCTGCCCTCACTTACCCTAACTTGGTGAGTCCCTCAGACCTTGCTGGTCTGCACCATCAACTTTCTTCACTCTACACAAGACTTGCAGTTGCCAAGGCTTGTTGGCTCCATTCCAGATGCCGACACTGCCATCAGCTGCAGACGTCATGGGACACTTTGAATCCAGCTGCTGGTCATGGTCGAGCCTTCCTGGACTTTGTGAGTGAAGAGTCAAAACACCATCGACGACCTGAAATCACCTGACATCTGTGGTCATCCATCTTCCTGGCCACCGGTCACTGGCAACTGACTTTGAACACTGTCCCTTCAATTTTCAGGTCTTCAGCATCTTGAATCCACCCTTGGATTCCACCAGACACTTCTTCAGTCAACGCAAGCAGCAAGTCTTCTTTGGTCTCAATAGAAAACAGCGACGCGACCCGACACCAAAAGACACCTATGCACCCGGCTTCCCTGGGTGAGGTAACTCGTGCACTCCAGTGCCCTAGTGTGTGTTGGCCCTCGAATTACTTACCTTGTAAGTGGTATGCTTGTAGACTTCCTCGAAGTACCCTAGAACTTTAAAAATCAAACCGCGACTTGCACCATTCTAATCAATAGGGAACCCGCGACTGTGTTCACACACTGCACGCGTCTCCCGTGGGCCTGTTACTTACCTGCTAACACTGCAGTAGTGAAGCCCCAGCGATTCCCCAGGCCCTAGGCCTTGTCATTTTGCAAGTCGACATTCTTATACCATTTTTTTAGTATATGGTCTGGAATGCCCCTAGGGCTCCAGTCATATTTGTACTTCATTTATTGTGAAAAGTTGACATTTGAATGTGTATCTGGCCTCTAATCTCATAAAGAGATTAGTAGAGTGTGTCTAGAAATAAATACATATATATTTGATATATATACCTATGTGGTGTCCTTTCATTTGGTAATTCAAGAGATTATAATGTAAAACAAGCTGCTTTACATTCCTCTGAGACTTAGCCTGAACGCTGCTCTCCACAGCTACCACTAGGATAGCTTTCTTTAAAAGGTTGTCTTAAACCTATCTACCAAAAGAGTCAAATTGGACTAGTGCAAGGTGGCCACTATAACTAGTGACCAGCATATGCCAGGCCAACTTCTCACATCTCTTCATCCGTTCGGTCATCATCAAGGGTGTCGCTATCTGATTCCGAGAGTGTCGGCAAGTCACTGTCTGTCTTCTGCTGTGTATTTGGTAGAGGGGGAGTATATCTTCTCTAAGTGATCTGCGAATGCCTCCGCTATGCCCCTGTGTTTCGCCAATTGGTAGTGTTAACCTGGGCACCCATCTTGATCCCTGTTCTCGCTTCTCCAACCATGCCAGGGTTTTGCCGGCTCTGTCACCCAATTTGTACAGTCTGTGTTGAATACCGTGGTGTTTGCCCATCATGTGTTCTCTAGTTTTAATTCTGTACTCTTCTTGTTTAAGTGCCAAGCGATGTTGAGTGTCATCCGATGGGCAAATCGCGTGGTCTGACTCCAGTTGTTGTAATTCTTCTTCCACCTGAACTAATAATCAGGGCTTCTTCTGAATATACCCAGTTTTTAAGGACAAGGCTTGTCCCTTCAAAACCACTTTATATGCCTTCCATATGGTTTGCTCCGAATCCACTGAGCCCAGATTTTCTTTGAAGTAGTTACCGGTTTGTGTGCATAATTCCTCTTTTATGTCAGGAATTTTCAGCAGCTACGGGTTGAGGACGATCGTGGTGCGTGGCTGTCGTTCCCAGTGCGTGAATTCGATCCTGACCTGGGAGTGATCCAAAATGCCTCTCGGCAGGGCTTCGGGGTGCCTAATGTTACCTAATGAGGCTGTATGTGTTAGAAAATAATCAATATGAGATAAACTTCTGTGTGCGTTGGAGAAATACGGGTATTGTGTGCCAGTCGGTTGTAGTGCTTGCCCACATCGGTCAGCCCCATCGCTGTGGTGAATTCTGCCATGAACCCTTTTGATCTCACTCCCGGCCGCTGTGGGTGTCTTTCAATTGTATCATCCATTGTCATATTATAGTCACCTCCCAGAATTAAGGTGCTCACGGGAAGATCGGTCAGTATGTTAACAAGGTCTACCAGGGCTTCCTTACCCAATGCTGGCGGTAGGTATAGTGAAATCACGTTAAGCGCTCTCCCCTCCCACTGGGCCTCTAAAACAGCAAATCGTCCCCCAGGGTATGCCCACGTACGGTTCACGATAAGAGGTGTACTTCTTTTAACCAGGATATCCGTTCCCCTGGAGCCTGTGGTGCTCGTGTCCTTTTCTTATCAGTTTCCTAGTGACCAAGTACTGTTTCCATCCACTTTGTGGAACTATTTTTTTGATGGGTTTGCCTTGTTTTTATTTTTAAAATGCTGTATTTTCTGTTTGGAGGCTTAATTAGTTTCACAAACGATGTTGCCCTCTGATGTACTTCATTAGCTGATCGGTTTTATTTCTAACAAGTGACTCATTCCCTGCTGCACCTCGCAAACCCCCTCAACGTGGCCCGCCTTTCTTAGGATCTGTGGTCTGCAGCTGCTGGAGGTGTTTACTGCGAAACCCCAACCCAGGAAGCCACAGCGCGATAGACTTGTTTTTGTTTCAGGACCTTCTTTTTACTTTGTAATCAATCTCTTTTTGTGACTGTATGTCGTTTTTGAAGCTGTGCTTTTTTGGAACATTAATTCTGTGTAATGGACCCTCAAAGCGCTGCGCTGATTAAATACATGTCTGTTACCCTCCTCGTAGTATCACTGCAACCCTTGTGGACAAATCACGTACTCCTTTATTGTAGACCGGGTAATGGACTTGAAGGTATTGGAGCACTTTATTTGAGAACCAGTTAGATTACACAACAACACATTTATTTTTGACTTAGGCATGGGGAGCTTAAGTGATTTGCCCAGAATCATAGAATATTGAGTCGACGCCAAGACTAAAACCTGGTTCCCCAGCTCCAAAGTTGGCAACTCTGGTACGTCCAAGCCATTACACTCTTACTCGGAGCCTTGCTTTCTTCACCTGTCTGATGGAGGGCGGTTTAAGCGCATCATGCAAAGGTTAGCAAGGATGCATGTGCCTGCTGGTGGAAGTGTACATCTCTAAACTTGCTAAGGGCTCTTGCTATCTGTTTGCAAGTGGTATAATGAGTGGGTGGACTGTAAAAATGCACCATCTTGTAATTGCCATACTTTTGAGTGTTATGCCCAACAAAGGTACTGTATAAACGACAGAGTAACTACATAAAAGGGTAAGCTATTGTGCCTTCAAATGCTTTGCTTTAATTAGGTCTCGCCTAGACAGCGCATGTGCTGTCTCGACGAGAGATGCTGTTTACACTAAATGATGTTGGTAACCACCTCTTTTTCTTGCAGACTTTCGATTCATTATTTGGTGTGTCACTCAAACCGTCCGAGTTCCGTTCAAGTTGTTGTTGGTGCAAGCTGTCAGAAAGTCCCTCCTTTTGGACATTGTGCACACCTACAGCTATTGGCCCCTTTACGTGTACTCCTTCGTGGTCTGAAGAGATATGTTTGCATTGTTGGACTTTTTTTTAGGCTTTCTTTCGTTGCCCATGGCAAAGCATTTCCGTCTTTTCTTACATTCACGTTATCATGTGTTTACAAAAGCCGCATGTTGGGAATGGGTTTTTTTTTTCGGAGCGAACGGCTTTAAGCTTTTCTTTCAACGGCCATGCCAAAACATTTTTCGTCTTTTTAAACATTCACGTTATCATGTGCTTACAAAAGCCTGCATGTTCGAAATGGGTTTCTTTATTTTCGAAGCAAAGGGCTTTACGATGTACGTCTTTAACATTATCTAATGCCAACAGAGCGCGGTCTTTTTACATTTTTGTTTGTTTTTAGGTTGCCATGAGACATAACTGCGCTGCACGCTAAGCTTTATATTAATAGCAGCGCACATACTTTTTGTAGTACAAGTTAGTACTTTGCTTTGTTTACTTTGCTATTATTCCAGCGGACATAATACAACTGAGTGCGCTGTCTGATGTCTGATGCCTGATGCTTGAGGATGTCTGATGCCTGATGACTGATGTCTGATGTCTGATGCCTGATGCTTGTGGATGTCTGATGCTCGATGACTGATGCCTGATGCATGATGCCTGATGCTTGTGGATGTCTGATGCCTGAAGTATGATGCTTTTGGATGTCTGATGCCTGATGATTGTGGATGTCTGATGCCTGATGTCTGATGCCTGATGTCTGATGCTTGTGGATGTCTGATGTCTGATGCCTGATGCTTGTGGGTGTCTGATATTTGATGCTTGTGGATGTCTGATGCCTGATATCTGATGCCTGATGTCTGATGCCTGATGCTTGTGGATGCCTGATGTCTGATGCTTGTGGATGTCTGATGCCTTATGCTTGTGGATGTCTGATGCCTGATGTTTGATGCCTGATGTCTGATGCATGTGAATGTCTGATGCCTGATCCTTGTGGATGTCTGCTGCCTGATGTCTGATGCTTGTGGATGTCTGATGCCTGATGCTTGTGGATGCCTGATGTCTGATGCCTGATGCTTGTGGATGTCTGATGCCTGATGCTTGTGGATGTCTGATGCCTGATGCTTGGGGATGTCTGATGCCTGATATCTAATGTCTGATGCCTGATGTCTGATGCATGATGTCTGATGCATGATGTCTGATGCCTGATGTCTGATGCCCGATATCTGATGCTTGTGGATGTCTGATGCTTGTGGATATCTGATACCTGATGTCTGATGCCTGATGTCTGATGCCTGATGTCTGATGCCTGATGTTTGATGCCTGATGTCTGATGCTTGTGGATGGCTGCTGCCTGATGTCTGATGCTTGTGGATGTCTGATGCCTGATGCTTGTGGATCCCTGATGCCTGATGTCTGATGCCTGATGCTTGTGGATGTCTGATGCCTAAAGCTTGTGGATGCCTGTTGTCTGATGCCAGATGCTTGTGGATGTCTGATACCTGATGTCTAATGTTTGTGGATGTCTCATGCCTGATGCTTGTGGATGTCTGATGCCTGAAGTCTGATATCTGATGCTTGATGCTTGTGGATATCTGATGCCTGATGTCTGATGCTTGTGGATGTCTGATGCCTGATGCCTGATATCTGATGCTTGTGGATGTCTGATGCCTGATGTTTGATGCTTGAAGTCTGATGCTTGGGGATGGCTGACGCCTGATGCTTGCAGATGTCTGCTTCCTGATGTCTGATGCTTGTGGATGTCTGATGCCTGATGCTTGTGGATGTCTGATTCCTGATGTTTGATGCCTGATGTCTGATGCGTGTGGATGTCTGATGTCTGATGCTTGTGGATGTCTGCTGCCTGATGTCTGATGCTTGTGGATGTCTGATGCCTGATGCTTGTGGATGTCTGATACCTGATGTCTGATGTCTAATGTCTGATGTCTGATGCCTGAAGTCTGATGTCTGATGCTTGTGGAAGTCTGATGCCTGATGCTTGTGAATCTCTCATGCCTAATGCTTGTGGACGTCTGATGCCTGATGTTTGATGCCTGATGCGTGTGGGTGTCTGCTGCCTGATGTCTGATGCTTTTGGATGTTAAATGCCTGATGCTTGTGGATGTCTGATGCCTGATGTTTGATGCCTGATGTCTGATGGCTGATGCTTGTGGATGTCTGATGCCTGATGTTTGATGCTTGTGGATGTCTGATGCCTGATGCCTGATGCTTGTTGCTGTCTGATGCCTGAAGTCTGGTGTCTGATGCCTGATGCTTGTGCATGTCTGATGCCTGATGTCTGATGCTTGTGGATGTCTGATGCCTGATACCTGATGCGTGTAGATGTCTGATGCCTGATGCTTGTGGATGTCTGATGGCTGATGTCTGATGCTTGTGGATGTCTGACGCCTGGTACTTGTGGATGTCTGATGCCTAATGCTTGTGGATGTCTGATGGGTGATGCTTGATGCCTGATGCTTGTGGGTGTCTTCTGCCTGATGTCTGATGCTTGTGGATGTTCAATGCCTGATGCTTGTGGGTATCTGATGCCTGATGTTTGAGGTCTGATGCCTGATGTTTGATGCCTGATGTCTGATGTCTGATGCTTGTGGATGTCTGATGCCTGATGCGTGTGGATGTCTGATACCTGATGCCTGATGTCTGATGCTTGTGGATGTCTGATGACTGATGTGGGAAGTCTGATGCCTGATGCTTGGGGATGTCTGATGCCTGATATCTGATGTCTGATGCCTGATGTCTGATGCATGATGTCTGATGCATGATGTCTGATGCCTGATGTCTGATGCCCGATATCTGATGGTTGTGGATGTCTAATGCTTGTGGATGTCTGATACCTGATGTCTGATGCCTGATGTGTGATGCCTGATGTCTGATGCATGATGTCTGATGCATGATGTCTGATGCCTGATGTCTGATGCCCGATATCTGATGGTTGTGGATGTCTGATGCTTGTGGATGTCTGATACCTGATGTCTGATGCCTGATGTGTGATGCCTGATGTCTGATGCCTGATGTCTGATGCCTGATGTCTGATGCTTGTGGATGGCTGCTGCCTGATGTCTGATGCTTGTGGCTGTCTGATGCCTGATGCTTGTGGATCCCTGATGCCTGATGTCTGATGCCTGATGCTTGTGGATGTCTGATGCCTGATGCTTGTGGATGACTGATGTCTGATGCCAGCTGCTTGTGGATGTCTGATATCTGATGTCTAATGTTTGTGGATGTCTCATGCCTGATGCTTGTGGATGTCTGATGCCTGAAGTCTGATATTTGATGCTTGATGCTTGTGGATATCTGATGCCTGATGCCTGATGCTTGTGGATGTCTGATGCCTGATACCTGATATCTGATGCTTGTGGATGTCTGATGCCTGATGTTTGATGCCTGAAGTCTGATGCTTGGGGATGGCTGACGCCTGATGCTTGCGGATGTCTGCTTCCTGATGTCTGATGCTTGTGGATGTCTGATGCCTGATGCTTGTGGATGTCTGATGCCTGATGTTTGATGCCTGATGTCTGATGCGTGTGGATGTCTGATGTCTGATGCTTGTGGATGTCTGATGCCTGATGCTTGTGGATGTCTGATACCTGATGTCTGATGTCTAATGTCTGATGTCTGATGCCTGAAGTCTGATGTCTGATGCTTGTGGAAGTCTGATGCCTGATGCTTGTGAATCTCTGATGCCTAATGCTTGTGGACGTCTCATGCCTGATGTTTGATGCCTGATGCTTGTGGGTGTCTGCTGCCTGATGTCTGATGCTTGTGGATGTTAAATGCCTGATGCTTGTGGATGTCTGATGCCTGATGTTTGATGTCTGATGCCTGATGTCTGATGGCTGATGCTTGTGGATGTCTGATGCCTGATGTCTGATGCTTGTGGATGTCTGATGCCTGATTCCTGATGCTTGTGGCTGTCTGATGCCTGAAGTCTGGTGTCATATGCCTGATGCTTGTGGATGTCTGATGCCTGATGTCTGATGCTTGTGGATGTCTGATGCCTGATACCTGATGCTTGTGGATGTCTGATGCCTGATGCTTGTGGATGTCTGATGGCTGATGTCTGATGCTTGTGGATGTCTGATGCCTGGTGCTTGTGGATGTCTGATGCCTAATGCTTATGGATGTCTGATAGGTGATGCTTGATGCCTGATGCTTGTAGGTGTCTGCTGCCTGATGTCTGATGCTTGTGGATGTTCAATGCCTGATGCTTGTGGGTATCTGATGCCTGATATTTGATGTCTGATGCCTGATGTTTGATGCCTGATGTCTGATGCTTGTGGATGTCTGATGCCTGATGCGTGTGGATGTCTGATACCTGATGCCTGATGTCTGATGCTTGTGCATGTCTGATGCTTGTGGATGTCTGATGCCTGATGTCTGATGTCTGATGTCTGATGCTTGTGGATGTCTGATGCCTGATGTCTGATACCTGATGTCTGATGCTTCTGGATGTCTTATGCTTGATGCTTGTGGATGTCTGATGCCTGATGTTTGATGCCTGATGTCTGATGCTTCTGGATATCTGATGCTTGATGCTTGTGCATATCTGATGTCTGATGCTTGTGGATGTCTGATGCCTGATACCTGATATCTGATGCTTGTGGATGTCTGATGCCTGATGTTTGATGCCTGAAGTCTGATGCTTGGGGGTGGCTGATGCCTGATGCTTGCGGATGTCTGCTTCCTGATGTCTGATGCTTGTGGATGTCTTATGCCTGATGCTTGTGGATGTCTGATGCCTGATGTTTGATGCCTGATGTCTGATGCGTGTGGATGTCTGATGTCTGATGCTTGTGGATGTCTGCTGCCTGATGTCTGATGCTTGTGGATGTTAAATGCCTGATGCTTGTGGATGTCTGATGCCTGATGTTTGATGTCTGATGTCTGATGCCTGATGTCTGATGGCTGATGCTTGTAGATGTCTGATGCCTGATGTCTGATGCTTGTGGATGTCTGATGCCTGATGCCTGATGCTTGTGGCTGTCTGATGCCTGAAGTCTGGTGTCATATGCCTGATGCTTGTGGATGTCTGATGCCTGATGTCTGATGCTTGTGGATGTCTGATGCCTAATGCTTGTGGATCCCTGATGCCTGATGTCTGATGCCTGATGCTTGTGGATGCCTGATGCTTGTGGATGCCTGATGTCTGATGCCAGATGCTTGTGGATGTCTGATACCTGATGTCTAATGTTTGTGGATGTCTCATGCCTGATGCTTGTGGATGTCTGATGCCTGAAGTCTGATATCTGATGCTTGATGCTTGTGGATATCTGATGCCTGATGCCTGATGCCTGATGTTTGATGCTTGTGGATGTCTGATGCCTGATGCGTGTGGATGTCTGATACCTGATGCCTGATGTCTGATGCTTGTGGATGTCTGATGCTTGTGGATGTCTGATGCCTGATGTCTGATGCCTGATGTCTGATGCTTGTGGATGTCTGATGCCTGATGTCTGATACCTGATGTCTGATGCTTCTGGATGTCTTATGCTTGATGCTTGTGGATGTCTGATGCCTGATGTTTGATGCCTGATGTCTGATGCTTGTGGATGCCTGATATCTGATGCCTGATGCTTGTGGATGTCTGATGTCTGATGCTTGCGGATGTCTGCTGCCTGATGTCTGATGCTTGTGGATGTCTGATGTCTGATGCCTGAGGATGTTTGATGCCTGATGTCTGATGCCTGATGCTTGTGGGTGTCTGATGCCCGATGACTCATGTCTGATGTCTGATGCCTGATGCTTGTGGATGTCTGATGCCTGATGCTTGTGGATGTCTGATGCCTGATGCTTGTGGATGTCTGATGCCTGATGTTTGATGCCTGATGTCTGATGCTTGTGGATGTCTGCTGCCTGATGTCTGATGCTTGTGGATGTCTGATGCCTGATGCTTGTTGATGGCTGATGCCTGATGTCTGATGGATGCTTGTGGATGTCCGATGTCTGATGTCTGATGCCTGATACTTATGGATATCTGATATCTGATGCCTGATACTTGTGGATGTCTGATACCTGATGTCTGATGTTTGTGGATGTCTGATGCCTGATGTCTGTTGTCTGATGCCTGATGCTTGTGGATGTCTGATGAATTAGGTCTGATGCCTGATGCGTGTGGATGTCTGATGCCTGATGCTTGTGGATGTCTGATGCCTGATGCCTAATGTTTGATGCTTGTGGATGTCTGATGCGTGTGGATGTCTGATGCCTGATGTCTGATGCTTGTGGATGTCTGATGCCTGATGTCTAATACCTGATGTCTGATGCTTGTGGATGTCTTATGCTTGATGCTTGTGGATGGCTGATGCCTGATGTTTGATGCCTGATGTCTGAGGCTTGTGGATGCCTGATATCTGATGCCTGATGTTTGATGCCTGATGTCTGACGCTTGTGGATGCCTGATATCTGAAGCCTGATGCTTGTGGATGTCTGATGCCTGATGTCTGATGCCTGATGCTTGTGGATGTCTGATGCCTGATGTTGGATACCTGATGTCTGATGCCTGATGTCTGATGCCTGATGCTTGTGGATGTCTGATGCCTGATGTCTGATGCCTGATGTCTGATGCCTGATGTCTGATGCCTGATGCTTGTGGATGTCTGTTGCCTGATGTGTGATGCATGATGTCTGATGCCTGATGTCTGATGCTTGTGGATGTCTGATGTGTGTGGATGTCTGATGTCTGATGCCTGATGTTTGATGTCTGATGCCTGATGTTTGATGTCTGATGCCTGATGCTTGTTGATGGCTTTATGTCTGATGCTTGTGGATGTCTGCTGCCTGAAGTCTGATGCTTGTGTATGTCTGATGCCTGATGTCATGCGTGTGGATGTCTGATGCCTGATGCTTGTGGATGTCTGATGCCTGATGTCTGATGCTTGTGGATGTCTGATGCTTATGGATGTCTGATGCCTGATGTCTGATGCCTGATGCCTGATACCTGATGTCTGATGCTGGTGGATGCCTTATGCCTGATGCTTGTGGATGTCTTATGCCTGATGCCTCATGTTTGATACCTGATGTCTGATGCATGTGGATGCCTGATGTCTGATGCCTGATACCTGATATCTGATGCTTGTGGATGTCTTATGCCTGATGCTTGTGGATGTCTTATGCCTGATGTTTGATGCCTGATGTCTGATGCTTGTGGATGCCTGATGTCTGATGCCTGATGCTTGTGGATGTCTGATGCCTGATTTTTGATGCCTGATGCTTGTGGATGCCTGATGCCTGATGTATGATGCCTGATGTCTGATGACTGATGCTTGTGGATGTCTGTTGCCTGATGTCTGATGCCTGATGTCTGATGTATGATGCCTGATGTCTGATGCATGTGGATGTCTGATGTGTGTGGATGTCTGATGCCTAATGTCTGATGCTTGTAAATGTCTGACGCTTGATGTCTGATGCCCGATGTCTGATGCATGATGTCTGATGCCTGATGTCTGATGCCTGATGTCTGATGCTTGTGGATGTCTGAAGTCTGATGTCTGATGCCTGATGTCTGATGCCTGATGTCTTATGAGTGTGGATGTCTGATGCCTGATGCTTGTGGATGTCTGATGCCTGATGCCTAATGTCTGATGCTTCTGGATGTCTGATGCTTCTGGATGTCTGATGCCTGATGTCTGATGCCTGATGTCTGATACTTGTGGATGTCTGATGCCTGATGTCTGATACCTGATGTCTGATGCTTGTGGATGTCGTATGCTTGATGCTTGTGGATGGCTGATGCCTGATGCCTGAAGTTTGATGCCTGATGTCTGACGCTTGTGGATGCCTGATATCTGATGCCTGATGCTTGTGGATGTCTGATGCCTGATGTCTGATGCTTGTGGATGTCTGAAGCCTGATGTCGGATGCCTGATGCCTGATTTCTGATACCTGATGCTTGTGGATGTCTGATGCCTGATGCCTAATGTCTGATGCTTGTGGATGTCTGATGCTTGTGGATGTCTGATGCCTGATATCTGATGCCTGATGTCTGATGCTTGTGGATGTCTGATGCCTGATGTCTGATACCTGATGTCTGATGCTTGTGGATGTCTTATGCTTGATGCTTGTGGATGGCTGATGCCTGATGTTTGATGCCTGATTTCTGATGCTTGTGGATGCCTGATATCTGATGCCTGATGCTTGTGGATGTCTGATGCCTGATGTCTGATGCCTGATGCTTGTGGATGTCTGATGCCTGATGCGTGTGGATGTCTGATACCTGATGCCTGATGTCTGATGCTTGTGCATGTCTGATGCTTGTAGATGTCTGATGCCTGATGTCTGATGTCTGATGCTTGTGGATGTCTGATGCCTGATGTCTGATACCTGGTGTCTGATGCTTCTGGATGTCTTATGCTTGATGCTTCTGGATATCTGATGCTTGATGCTTGTGGATATCTGATGCCTGATGTCTGATGCTTGTGGATGTCTGATGCCTGATACCTGATATCTGATGCTTGTGGATGTCTGATGCCTGATGTTTGATGCCTGAAGTCTGATGCTTGGGGGTGGCTGATGCCTGATGCTTGCGGATGTCTGCTTCCTGATGTCTGATGCTTGTGGATGTCTTATGCCTGATGCTTGTGGATGTCTGATGCCTGATGTTTGATGCCTGATGTCTGATGCGTGTGGATGTCTGATGTCTGATGCTTGTGGATGTCTGCTGCCTGATGTCTGATGTTTGTGGATGTTAAATGCCAGATGCTTGTGGATGTCTTATGCCTGATGTTTGATGTCTGATGCCTGATGTCTGATGGCTGATGCTTGTGGATGTCTGATGCCTGATGTCTGATGCTTGTGGATGTCTGATGCCTGATGCCTGATGCTTGTGGCTGTCTGATGCCTGAAGTCTGGTGTCATATGCCTGATGCTTGTGGATGTCTGATGCCTGATGTCTGATGCTTGTGGATGTCTGATGCCTGATGCTTGTGGATCCCTGATGCCTGATGTCTGATGCCTGATGCTTGTGGATGCCTGATGCTTGTGGATGCCTGATGTCTGATGCCAGATGCTTGTGGATGTCTGATACCTGATGTCTAATGTTTGTGGATGTCTCATGCCTGATGCTTGTGGATGTCTGATGCCTGAAGTCTGATATCTGATGCTTGATGCTTGATGCTTGTGGATATCTGATGCCTGATGCCTGATGTTTGATGCCTGATGTCTGATGTCTGATGCTTGTGGATGTCTGATGCCTGATGCGTGTGGATGTCTGATACCTGATGCCTGATGTCTGATGCTTGTGGATGTCTGATGCCTGATGCTTGTGGATGTCTGATGGCTGATGTCTGATGCTTGTGGATGTCTGATGCCTGGTGCTTGTGGATGTCTGATGCCTAATGCTTGTGGATGTCTGATGGGTGATGCTTGATGCCTGATGCTTGTGGGTGTCTGCTGCCTGATGTCTGATGATTGTGGATGTTCGAAGCCTGATGCTTGTGGGTATCTGATGCCTGATCTTTGACGTCTGATGCCTGATGTTTGATGCCTGATGTCTGATGTCTGATGCTTGTGGATGTCTGATGCCTGATGCATGTGGATGTCTGATACCTGATGCCTGATGTCTGATGCTTGTGCATGTCTGATGCTTGTGGATGTCTGATGCCTGATGCTTGTGGATGTCTGCTGCCTGAAGTCTGATGCTTGTGTTTGTCTGATGCCTGATGTCTTATGAGTGTGGATGTCTGATGCCTGATGCTTGTGGATGTCTGATGCCTGATGCCTAATGTCTGCTGCTTGTGGATGTCTGATGCTTGTGGATGTCTGATGCCTGATGTCTGATGCCTGATGTCTGATGCTTGTGGATGTCTGATGTCTGATACCTGATGTCTGATGCTTGTGGATGTCTTATGCTTGATGCTTGTGGATGGCTGATGCCTGATGTTTAATGCCTGATGTCTGATGCTTGTGGATGCCTGATATCTGATGCCTGAAGCTTGTGGATGTCTGATGCCTGATGTCTGATGCCTGATGCTTGTGGATGTCTGCTGCCTGATGTCTGATGCCTGAAGTCTGATGCCTGATGCTTGTGGATGTCTGATGCCTGATGCCTAATGTCTGATGCTTGTGGATGTCTGATGCTTGTGGATGTCTGATGCCTGATATCTGATGCCTGATGTCTGATGCTTGTGGATGTCTGATGCCTGATGTCTGATACCTGATGTCTGATGCTTGTGGATGTCTTATGCTTGATGCTTGTGGATGGCTGATGCCTGATGCTTGATGTTTGATGCCTGATGTCTGATGTCTGATGCTTGTGCATGTCTGATGCTTGTGGATGTCTGATGCCTGATGCTTGTGGATGTCTGCTGCCTGAAGTCTGATGCTTGTGTTTGTCTGATGCCTGATGTCTTATGAGTGTGGATGTCTGATGCCTGATGCTTGTGGATGTCTGATGCCTGATGCCTAATGTCTGATGCTTGTGGATGTCTGATGCTTGTGGATGTCTGATGCCTGATGTCTGATGCCTGATGTCTGATGCTTGTGGATGTCTGATGCCTGATGTCTGATACCTGATGTCTGATGCTTGTGGATGTCTTATGCTTGATGCTTGTGGATGGCTGATGCCTGATGTTTGATGCCTGATGTCTGATGCTTGTGGATGCCTGATATCTGATGCCTGAAGCTTGTGGATGTCTGATGCCTGATGTCTGATGCCTGAAGTCTGATGCCTGATGCTTGTGGATGTCTGATGCCTGATGCCTAATGTCTGATGCTTGTGGATGTCTGATGCTTGTGGATGTCTGATGCCTGATATCTGATGCCTGATGTCTGATGCTTGTGGATGTCTGATGCCTGATGTCTGATACCTGATGTCTGATGCTTGTGGATGTCTTATGCTTGATGCTTGTGGATGGCTGATGCCTGATCCTTGATGTTTGATGCCTGATGTATGATGCTTGTGGATGCCTGATATCTGATGCCTGATGCTTGTGGATGTCTGATGCCTGATGTCTGATGCCTGATGCTTGTGGATGTCTGATGCCTGATGTTTGATGCCTGAAGTCTGATGCCTGATGTCTGATGTCTGATGCTTGTGGATGTCTGTTGCCTGATGTGTGATGCATGATGTCTGATGTCTGATGCTTGTGGATGTCTGATGTGTGTGGATGTCTGATGTCTGATGCCTGATGTTTGATGTCTGATGCCTGATGTTTGATGCCTGATGTCTGATGCTTGTTGATGGCTTTATGTCTGATGCTTGTGGATGTCTGCTGCCTGAAGTCTGATGCTTGTGTATGTCTGATGACTGATGTCTTATGTGTGTGGATGTCTGATGCCTGATGCTTGTGGATGTCTGACGCCTGATGCCTGATGTCGGATGCTTGTGGATGTCTGATGCTTATGGATGTCTGATGCCTGATGTCTGATGCCTGATGCCTGATACCTGATGTCTGATGCTGGTGGATGTCTTATGCCTGATGCTTGTGGATGTCTTATGCCTGATGTTTGATGCCTGATGTCTGATGCTTGTGGATGCCTGATGTCTGATGCCTGATGCCTGATACCTGATGTCTGATGCTTGTGGATGTCTTATGCCTGATGCTTGTGGATGTCTTATGCCTGATGTTTGATGCCTGATGTCTGATGCTTGTGGATGCCTGATGTCTGATGCCTGATGCTTGTGGATGTCTGATGCCTGATTTTTGATGCCTGATGCTTGTGGGTGCCTGATGCCTGATGCCTGATGTCTGATGCCTGATGCTTGTGGATGTCTGTTGCCTGATGTGTGATTCATGATGTCTGATGCCTGATGTCTGATGCCTGTGGATGTCTGATGTGTGTGGATGTATGATGCCTAATGTCTGATGCTTGTAAATGTCTGACGCTTAATGTCTGATGCCTGATGTCTGATGCATGATGTCTGATGCCTGATGTCTGATGCCTGATGGGGAACAACCTTTACAACGCAACTTTTAAAACGCACTACACTTACAACGCATTTTTTACAACGCACAATCCATTACAACGCATGACTTTACAACGCATGACATTACAACGCATTTTTAAAAACTACCTTTACAACGCATTCCATTACAACGCATACTACCATTACAACGCATCCCATTACAACGCATAATATTACACTACACTATCCAACACTTACCCTACTGTTGCACCCCCTGGAGTTAGAATAGTAATTTTTACCCCTATACTATCCAACACTTACCCTACTGTTGCACCCCCTGGAGTTAGAATAGTAATTTTTACCCCTATACTATCCAACACTTACCCTACTGTTGCACCCCCTGGAGTTAGAATAGTAATTTTTACCCCTATACTATCCAACACTTACCCTACTGTTGCACCCCCTGGAGTTAGAATAGTAATTTTTACCCCTATACTATCCAACACTTACCCTACTGTTGCACCCCCTGGAGTTAGAATAGTAATTTTTACCCCTATACTATCCAACACTTACCCTACTGTTGCACCCCCTGGAGTTAGAATAGTAATTTTAACCCCTATACTATCCAACACTTACCCTACTGTTGCACCCCCTGGAGTTAGAATAGTAATTTTAACCCCTATACTATCCAACACTTACCCTACTGTTGCACCCCCTGGAGTTAGAATAGTAATTTTAACCCCTATACTATCCAACACTTACCCTACTGTTGCACCCCCTGGAGTTAGAATAGTAATTTTTACCCCTATACTATCCAACACTTACCCTACTGTTGTACCCCCTGGAGTTAGAATAGTAATTTTTACCCCTATACTATCTAATACTTACCTGAAATGCAATTTAATATTATGCGTTGTAATGGTATGCGTTGTAATGGTAGTATGCGTTGTAATGGAATGCGTTGTAAAGGTAGTTTTTAAAAATGCGTTGTAATGTCATGCGTTGTAATGTCATGCGTTGTAATGGATTGTGCGTTGCAAAAAATGCGTTGTAAGTGCATGCGTTGTAAAAGTGTGCGTTGTAACGTCATACATCCTGCCTGATGTCTGATGCTTGTGGATGTCTGATGCCTGATATCTGATGCTTGTGGGTTGTGTATGTCTGAAGTCTAATGTCTGATGCCTGATGTCTGATGCCTGATGTCTGATACTTGTGGATGTCGGAAGCTTGTGAATGTCTGATACCTGATGTCTGATGCTTGATGCTTTTGGATGTCCGATGCCTGTTGACTGATGTCTGATGCTTGTGGATGTCTGATGCCTCATGTCTTATGACTGATGTCTGATGCTTGATGCTTGTGGATGTCTGATGCCTGATGTCTGATACCTGATGTCTGATGCCTGTGGATGTCTTATGCCTGATACTTGTGGATGTCTTATGGCTGATGCCTGATGTTTGATGCCTGATGTCTGATGCTTGTGGATGCCTGATGTATGATGCCTGACGCTTGTAGATGTCCGATGCCTGATGTCTGATGCCTGATGCTTGGGGATGTCTGATGCCTGATGTCTGATGTCTGATGCCTAATGTCTGATGCCTGATGCTTGTGGATGTCTGCTGCCTGATGTGTGCTGCATGATGTCTGATTCCTGATGTCTGATGCCTAATGTCTGATGCCTGATGTTTGTGAATCTCTGTTGCCTGATGCTTGTGGGTGTCTGATGCCTAATGTTTGATGCCTGATGCTTGTGGGTGTCTGCTGCCTGATGTCTGATGCTTGTGGATGTTAAATGCCTGATGCTTGTGGATGTCTGATACCTGATGTTTGATGTGTGATGCCTGATGTCTGATGTCTGATGCTTGTGGATGTCTGATGCCTGATGTCTGATGCTTGTGGATGTTTGATGCCTGATGCCTGATGCTTGTGGATGTCTGATGCCTGAAGTCCGATGTCTGATGTCTGATGCTTGTGGATGTCTGATGCCTGATGTATGATGTCTGATGCTTGTGGATGTCTGATGCCTGATACCTGATGCTTGTGGATGTCTGATGCCTGATGCTTGTGGATGTCTGATGGCTGATGTCTGATGCTTGTGGATATCTGATGCCTGATGCTTGTGGATGTCTGATGCCTGATGCTTGTGGATGTCTGATGACTGATGTGTGATATCTGATGCCTGATGCTTGGGGATGTCTGATGCCTGATATCTGATGTCTGATGCCTGATGTCTGATGCCTGATGTCTGATGCATGATGGCTGATGCCTGATGTCTGATGCCCAATATCTGATGCTTGTGGATGTCTGATGCTTGTGGATGTCTGATGCCTGATGTCTGATGCCTGATGTCTGATGCCTGATGTCTGATGCCTGATGTTTGATGCCTGATGTCTGATGCTTGTGGATGGCTGCTGCCTGATGTCTGATGCTTGTGGATGTCTGATGCCTGATGCTTGTGGATGTCTGATGCCTGATGCTTGTGGATCCCTGATGCTTGTGGATGTCTGATGCCTGATGCTTGTGGATGCCTGATGTCTGATGCCAGATGCTTATGGATGTCTGATACCTGATGTCTAATGTTTGTGGATGTCTCATGCCTGATGCTTGTAGATGTCTGATGCCTGAAGTCTGATATCTGATGCTTGATGCTTGTGGATATCTGATGCCTGATGTCTGATGCTTGTGGATGTCTGATGCCTGATACCTGATATCTGATGCTTGTGGATGTCTGATGCCTGATGTTTGATGCCTGAAGTCTTATGCTTGGGGATGGTTGACACCTGATACTTGCGGATGTCTGCTTCCTGATGTCTGATGCTTGTGGATGTCGGATGCCTGATGCTTGTGGATGTCTGATTCCTGATGTTTGATGCCTGATGTCTGATGCGTGTGGATGTCTGATGTCTGATGCTTGTGGATGTCTGCTGCCTGATGTCTGATGCTTGTGGATGTCTGATGCCTGATGCTAGTGGGTGTCTGATAGCTGATGTCTGATGTCTAATGTCTGATGTCTGATGCCTGAAGTCTGATGTCTGATGCTTGTGGAAGTCTGATGCCTGATGCTTGTGAATCTCTGATGCCTAATGCTTGTGGACGTCTGATGCCTGATGTTTGATGCCTGATGCTTGTGGGTGTCTGCTGCCTGATGTCTGATGCTTTTGGATGTTAAATGCCTGATGCTTGTGGATGTATGATGCCTGATATTTGATGTCTGATGCCTGAGGTCTGATGGCTGATGCTTGTGGATGTCTGATGCCTGATGTTTGATGCTTGTGAATGTCTGATGCCTGATGCTTGTGGCTGTCTGATGCCTGACATCTGGTGTCTGATGCCTGATGCTTGTGGATGTCTGATGCCTGATGTCTGATGCTTGTGGATGTCTGATGCCTAATACCTGATGCGTGTGGATGTCTGATGCTTGTGGATGTCTGATGGCTGATGTCTGATGCTTGTGGATGTCTGATGCCTGGTGCTTGTGGATGTCTGATGCCTAATGCTTGTGGATGTCTGATGGGTGATGCTTGATGCCTGATGCTTGTAGGTGTCTGCTGCCTGATGTCTGATGCTTGTGGATGTTCAATGCCTGATGCTTGTGGGTGTCTGATACCTGATGTTTGAGGTCTGATGTTTGATGCCTGGTGTCTGATGTCTGATGCTTGTGAATGTCTGATGCCTGATGCGTGTGGATGTCTGATACCTGATGCCTGATGTCTGATGCTTGTGGATGTCTGATGACTGATGTGTGATGTCTGATGCCTGATGCTTGGGGATGTCTGATGCCTGATATCTGATATCTGATGCCTGATGTCTGATGCATGATGTCTGATGCCTGATGCCCGATATCTGATGCTTGTGGATGTCTGATGCTTGTGGATGTCTGATACCTGATGTCTGATGCCTGATGTCTGATGCCTGATGTTTGATGCCTGATGTCTGATGCTTGTGGATGGCTGCTGCCTGATGTCTGATGCTTGTGGATGACTGATGCCTGAATCTTGTGGATCCCTGATGCCTGATGTCTGATGCCTGATGCTTGTGGATGTCTGATGCCTGATGCTTGTGGATGCCTGATGTTTGATGCCAGATGCTTGTGGATGTCTGATACCTGATGTCTAATGTTTGTGGATGTCTCATGCCTGATGCTTGTGGATGTCTGAGGCCTGAAGTCTGATATCTGATGCTTGATGCTTGTGGATATCTGATGCCTGATGTCTGATGCTTGTGGATGTCTGATGCCTGATACCTGATATCTGATGCTTGTGGATGTCTGATGCCTGATGTTTGATGCCTGAAGTCAGAGGCTTGGGGATGGCTGACGCATGATGCTTGCGGATGTCTGCTTCCTGATGTCTGATGCTTGTGGATGTCTGATGCCTGATGCTTATGGATATCTGATGCCTGATGTTTGATGCCTGATGTCTGATGCGTGTGGATGTCTGATGTCTGATGCTTGTGGATGTCTGCTGCCTGATGTCTGATGCTTGTGGATGTCCGATGCCTGATGCTTGTGGATGTCTGATACCTGATGTCTGATGTCTAATGTCTGATGTCTGATGCCTGAAGTCTGATGTCTGATGCTTGTGGAAGTCTGATGCCTGATGCTTGTGAATCTCTCATACCTAATGCTTGTGGACGTCTGATGCCTGATGTTTGATGCCTGATGCTTGTGGGTGTCTGCTCCCTGATGTCTGATGCTTGTGGATGTCTGATGCCTGAAGTCCGATGTCTGATGTCTGATGCTTGTGGATGTCTGATGCCTGATGTATGATGTCTGATGCTTGTGGATGTCTGATGCCTGATACCTGATGCTTGTGGATGTCTGATGCCTGATGCTTGTGGATGTCTGATGGCTGATGTCTGATGCTTGTGGATATCTGATGCCTGATGCTTGTGGATGTCTGATGCCTGATGCTTGTGGATGTCTGATGACTGATGTGTGATATCTGATGCCTGATGCTTGGGGATGTCTGATGCCTGATATCTGATGTCTGATGCCTGATGTCTGATGCCTGATGTCTGATGCATGATGGCTGATGCCTGATGTCTGATGCCCAATATCTGATGCTTGTGGATGTCTGATGCTTGTGGATGTCTGATGCCTGATGTCTGATGCCTGATGTCTGATGCCTGATGTCTGATGCCTGATGTTTGATGCCTGATGTCTGATGCTTGTGGATGGCTGCTGCCTGATGTCTGATGCTTGTGGATGTCTGATGCCTGATGCTTGTGGATGTCTGATGCCTGATGCTTGTGGATCCCTGATGCTTGTGGATGTCTGATGCCTGATGCTTGTGGATGCCTGATGTCTGATGCCAGATGCTTATGGATGTCTGATACCTGATGTCTAATGTTTGTGGATGTCTCATGCCTGATGCTTGTAGATGTCTGATGCCTGAAGTCTGATATCTGATGCTTGATGCTTGTGGATATCTGATGCCTGATGTCTGATGCTTGTGGATGTCTGATGCCTGATACCTGATATCTGATGCTTGTGGATGTCTGATGCCTGATGTTTGATGCCTGAAGTCAGAGGCTTGGGGATGGTTGACACCTGATACTTGCGGATGTCTGCTTCCTGATGTCTGATGCTTGTGGATGTCGGATGCCTGATGCTTGTGGATGTCTGATTCCTGATGTTTGATGCCTGATGTCTGATGCGTGTGGATGTCTGATGTCTGATGCTTGTGGATGTCTGCTGCCTGATGTCTGATGCTTGTGGATGTCTGATGCCTGATGCTAGTGGGTGTCTGATAGCTGATGTCTGATGTCTAATGTCTGATGTCTGATGCCTGAAGTCTGATGTCTGATGCTTGTGGAAGTCTGATGCCTGATGCTTGTGAATCTCTGATGCCTAATGCTTGTGGACGTCTGATGCCTGATGTTTGATGCCTGATGCTTGTGGGTGTCTGCTGCCTGATGTCTGATGCTTTTGGATGTTAAATGCCTGATGCTTGTGGATGTATGATGCCTGATATTTGATGTCTGATGCCTGAGGTCTGATGGCTGATGCTTGTGGATGTCTGATGCCTGATGTTTGATGCTTGTGAATGTCTGATGCCTGATGCTTGTGGCTGTCTGATGCCTGACATCTGGTGTCTGATGCCTGATGCTTGTGGATGTCTGATGCCTGATGTCTGATGCTTGTGGATGTCTGATGCCTAATACCTGATGCGTGTGGATGTCTGATGCTTGTGGATGTCTGATGGCTGATGTCTGATGCTTGTGGATGTCTGATGCCTGGTGCTTGTGGATGTCTGATGCCTAATGCTTGTGGATGTCTGATGGGTGATGCTTGATGCCTGATGCTTGTAGGTGTCTGCTGCCTGATGTCTGATGCTTGTGGATGTTCAATGCCTGATGCTTGTGGGTGTCTGATACCTGATGTTTGAGGTCTGATGTTTGATGCCTGGTGTCTGATGTCTGATGCTTGTGAATGTCTGATGCCTGATGCGTGTGGATGTCTGATACCTGATGCCTGATGTCTGATGCTTGTGGATGTCTGATGACTGATGTGTGATGTCTGATGCCTGATGCTTGGGGATGTCTGATGCCTGATATCTGATATCTGATGCCTGATGTCTGATGCATGATGTCTGATGCCTGATGCCCGATATCTGATGCTTGTGGATGTCTGATGCTTGTGGATGTCTGATACCTGATGTCTGATGCCTGATGTCTGATGCCTGATGTTTGATGCCTGATGTCTGATGCTTGTGGATGGCTGCTGCCTGATGTCTGATGCTTGTGGATGACTGATGCCTGAATCTTGTGGATCCCTGATGCCTGATGTCTGATGCCTGATGCTTGTGGATGTCTGATGCCTGATGCTTGTGGATGCCTGATGTTTGATGCCAGATGCTTGTGGATGTCTGATACCTGATGTCTAATGTTTGTGGATGTCTCATGCCTGATGCTTGTGGATGTCTGAGGCCTGAAGTCTGATATCTGATGCTTGATGCTTGTGGATATCTGATGCCTGATGTCTGATGCTTGTGGATGTCTGATGCCTGATACCTGATATCTGATGCTTGTGGATGTCTGATGCCTGATGTTTGATGCCTGAAGTCAGAGGCTTGGGGATGGCTGACGCATGATGCTTGCGGATGTCTGCTTCCTGATGTCTGATGCTTGTGGATGTCTGATGCCTGATGCTTATGGATATCTGATGCCTGATGTTTGATGCCTGATGTCTGATGCGTGTGGATGTCTGATGTCTGATGCTTGTGGATGTCTGCTGCCTGATGTCTGATGCTTGTGGATGTCCGATGCCTGATGCTTGTGGATGTCTGATACCTGATGTCTGATGTCTAATGTCTGATGTCTGATGCCTGAAGTCTGATGTCTGATGCTTGTGGAAGTCTGATGCCTGATGCTTGTGAATCTCTCATACCTAATGCTTGTGGACGTCTGATGCCTGATGTTTGATGCCTGATGCTTGTGGGTGTCTGCTCCCTGATGTCTGATGCTTGTGGATGTTAAATGCCTGATGCTTGTGGATGTCTGATTCCTGATGTTTGATGTCTGATGCCTGATGTCTGATGGCTGATGCTTGTGGATGTCTGATGCCTGATGTCTGATGCTTGTGGATGTCTGATGCCTGATGCCTGATGCTTGCGGCTGTCTGATGCCTGAAGTCTGGTGTCTGATGCCGGATGCTTGTGGATGTCTGATGCCTGATGTCTGATGCTTGTGGATGTCTGATGCCTGATACCTGATGCTTGTGGATGTCTGATGCCTGATGCTTGTGGATGTCTGATGGCTGATGCTTGTGGATGTCTGATGCCTGGTGCTTGTGGATGTCTGATGCCTAATGCTTGTGGATGTCTGATGGGTAATGCTTGATGCCTGATGCTTGTGGGTGTCTGCTGCCTGATGTCTGATGCTTGTGGATGTTCAATGCCTGATGCTTGTTGCTATCTGATGCCGGATGTTTGATGTCTGATGCCTGATGTTTGATGCCTGATGTCTGATGTCTGATGCTTGTGGATGTCTGATGCCTGATGCATGTGGATGTCTGATACCTGATTCCTGATGTCTGATGCTTGTGGGTGTCTGATGCCTGATGCCTGATGCTTGATGCCTGATGCCTGATGCTTGATGCCTGATGTCTGATGCTTCTGGATATCTGATGTTTGATGCTTGTGGATATCTGATGCCTGATGGCTGATGCTTGTGGATGTCTGATGCCTGATACCTGATATCTGATGCTTGTGGATGTCTGATGCCTGATGTTTGATGCCTGAAGTCTGATACTTGGGGATGGCTGACGCCTGATGCTTGCGGATGTCTGCTTCCTGATGTCTGATGCTTGTGGATGTCTGATGCCTGATGCTTGTGGATGTCTGATGCCTGATGTTTGATGCCTGATGTCTGATGCGTGTGGATGTCTGATGTCTGATGCTTGTGGATGTCTGCTGACTGATGTCTGATGCTTGTGGATGTCTGATGCCTGATGCTTGTGGATGTCTGATACCTGATGTCTGATGTCTAATGTCTGATGTCTGATGCCTGAAGTCTGATGTCTGATGCTTGTGGAAGTCTGATGCCTGATGCTTGTGGATGTCTGATGGCTGATGTCTGATGCTTGTGGATATCTGATGCCTGATGCTTGTGGATGTCTGATGCCTGATGACTGATGTGTGATGTCTGATGCCTGATGCTTGGGGATGTCTGATGCCTGATATCTGATGTCTGATGCCAGATGTCTGATGCATGATGTCTGATGCATGATGTCTGATGCCTGATGTCTGATGCCCAATATATGATGCTTGTGGATGTTTGATGCTTGTGGATGTCTGATGCCTGATGTCTGATGCCTGATGTCTGATGCCTGATGTTTGATGCCTGATGTCTGATGCTTGTGGATGGCTGCTGCCTGATGTCTGATGCTTCTGGATGTCTGATGCCTGATGCTTGTGGATGTCTGATGCCTGATGCTTGTGGATCCCTGATGCTTGTGGATGTCTGATGCCTGATGCTTGTGGATGCCTGATGTCTGATGCCAGATGCTTGTGGATGTCTGATACCTGATGTCTAATGTTTGTGGATGTCTCATGCCTGATGCTTGTGGATGTCTGATGCCTGAAGTCTGATATCTGATGCTTGATGCTTGTGGATATCTGATGCCTGATGTCTGATGCTTGTGGATGTCTGATGCCTGATACCTGATATCTGATGCTTGTGGATGTCTGATGCCTGATGTTTGATGCCTGAAGTCTGATGCTTGGGGATGGCTGACACCTGATACTTGCGGATGTCTGCTTCCTGATGTCTGATGCTTGTGGATGTCGGATGCTTGATGCTTGTGGATGTCTGATTCCTGATGTTTGATGCCTGATGTCTGATGCGTGTGGATGTCTGATGTCTGATGCTTGTGGATGTCTGATGCCTGATGTCTGATGCTTGTGGATGTCTGATGCCTGATGCTTGTGGGTGTCTGCTAGCTGATGTCTGATGTCTAATGTCTGATGTCTGATGCCTGAAGTCTGATGTCTGATGCTTGTGGAAGTCTGATGCCTGATGCTTGTGAATCTCTGATGCCTAATGCTTGTGGACGTCTGATGCCTGATGTTTGATGCCTGATGCTTGTGGGTGTCTGCTGCCTGATGTCTGATGCTTTTGGATGTTAAATGCCTGATGCTTGTGGATGTCTGATGCCTGATATTTGATGTCTGATGCCTGAGGTCTGATGGCTGATGCTTGTGGATGTCTGATGCCTGATGTTTGATGCTTGTGAATGTCTGATGCCTGATGCCTGATGCTTGTGGCTGTCTGATGCCTGACGTCTGGTGTCTGATGCCTGATGCTTGTGGATGTCTGATGCCTGATGTCTGATGCTTGTGGATGTCTGATGCCTAATACCTGATGCTTGTGGATGTCTGATGCTTGTGGATGTCTGATGGCTGATGTCTGATGCTTGTGGATGTCTGATGCCTGGTGCTTGTGGATGTCTGATGCCTAATGCTTGTGGATGTCTGATGGGTGATGCTTGATGCCTGATGCTTGTAGGTGTCTGCTGCCTGATGTCTGATGCTTGTGGATGTTCAATGCCTGATGTTTGTCGGTGTCTGATACCTGATGTTTTAGGTCTGATGTTTGATGCCTGGTGTCTGATGTCTGATGCTTGTGGATGTCTGATGCCTGATGCGTTTGGATGTCTGATACCTGATGCCTTATGTCTGATGCTTGTGGATGTCTGATGACTGATGTGTGATGTCTGATGCCTGATGCTTGGGGATGTCTGATGCCTGATATCTGATGTCTGATGCCTGATGTCTGATGCATGGTGTCTGATGCCTGATGTCTGATGCCCGATATCTGATGCTTGTGGATGTCTGATGCTTGTGGATGTCTGATACCTGATGTCTGATGCCTGATGCTTGTGGATGTCTGATACCTGATGTCTGAGGTCTAGTGTCTGATGTCTGATGCCTGAAGTCTGATGTCTGATGCTTGTGGAAGTCTGATGGCTGATGTCTGATGCTTGTGGATATCTGATGCCTGATGCTTGTGGATGTCTGATGCCTGATGACTGATGTGTGATGTCTGATGCCTGATGCTTGGGGATGTCTGATGCCTGATATCTGATGTCTGATGCCTGATGTCTGATGCATGATGTCTGATGCATGATGTCTGATGCCTGATGTCTGATGCCCAATATCTGATGCTTGTGGATGTCTGATGCTTGTGGATGTCTGATGCCTGTTTTCTGATGCCTGATGTCTGATGCCTGATGTTTGATGCCTGATGTCTGATGCTTGTGGATGGCTGCTGCCTGATGTCTGATGCTTGTGGATGTCTGATGCCTGATGCTTGTGGATGTCTGATGCCTGATGCTTGTGGATCCCTTATGCTTGTGGATGTCTGATGCCTGATGCTTGTGGATCCCTTATGCTTGTGGATGTCTGATGCCTGATGCTTGTGGATGCCTGATGTCTGATGCCAGATGCTTGTGGATGTCTGATACCTGATGTCTAATGTTTGTGGATGTCTCATGCCTGATGCTTGTGGATGTCTGATGCCTGAAGTCTGATATCTGATGCTTGATGCTTGTGGATATCTGATGCCTGATGTCTGATGCTTGTGGATGTCTGATGCCTGATACCTGATATCTGATGCTTGTGGATGTCTGATGCCTGATGTTTGATGCCTGAAGTCTGATGCTTGGGGATGGCTGACACCTGATACTTGCGGATGTCTGCTTCCTGATGTCTGATGCTTGTGGATCCCTGATGCCTGATGTCTGATGCCTGATGCTTGTGGATGTCTGATGCCTGATGCTTGTGGATGACTGATGTCTGATGCCAGATGCTTGTGGATGTCTGATATCTGATGTCTAATGTTTGTGGATGTCTCATGCCTGATGCTTGTGGATGTCTGATGACTGAAGTCTGATATCTGATGCTTGATGCTTGTGGATATCTGATGCCTGATGTCTGATGCTTGTGGATGTCTGATGCCTGATACCTGATATCTGATGCTTGTGGATGTCTGATGCCTGATGTTTGATGCCTGAAGTCTGAGGCTTGGGGATGGCTGACGCATGATGCTTGCGGATGTCTGCTTCCTGATGTCTGATGCTTGTGGATGTCTGATGCCTGATGCTTATGGATATCTGATGCCTGATGTTTGATGCCTGATGTCTGATGCGTGTGGATGTCTGATGTCTGATGCTTGTGGATGTCTGCTGCCTGATGTCTGATGCTTGTGGATGTCTGATGCCTGATGCTTGTGGATGTCTGATACCTGATGTCTGATGTCTAATGTCTGATGTCTGATGCCTGAAGTCTGATGTCTGATGCTTGTGGAAGTCTGATGCCTGATGCTTGTGAATCTCTGATGCCTAATGCTTGTGGACGTCTGATGCCTGATGCTTGTGGGTGTCTGCTGCCTGATGTCTGATGCTTGTGGATGTTAAATGCCTGATGCTTGTGGATGTCTGATGCCTGATGGTACATGTCTGATGCCTGATGTCTGATGGCTGATGCTTGTGGATGTCTGATGCCTGATGTCTGATGCTTGTGGATGTCTGATGCCTGATGCCTGATGCTTGTGGCTGTCTGATGCCTGAAGTCTGGTGTCTGATGCCTGATGCTTGTGGATGTCTGATGCCTGATGTCTGATGCTTGTGGATGTCTGATGCCTGATACCTGATGCTTGTGGATGTCTGATGCCTGATGCTTGTGGATGTCTGATGGCTGATGTCTGATGCTTGTGGATGTCTGATGCCTGGTGCTTGTGGATGTCTGATGCCTAATGCTTGTGGATGTCTGATGGGTGATGCTTGATGCCTGATGCTTGTGGGTGTCTGCTGCCTGATGTCTGATGCTTGTGGATGTTCAATGCCTGATGCTTGTTGGTATCTGATGCCTGATGTTTGATGTCTGATGCCTGATGTTTGATGCCTGATGTCTGATGTCTGATGCTTGTGGATGTCTGATGCCTGATGCATGTGGATGTCTGATACCTGATTCATGATGTCTGATGCTTGTGGATGTCTGATGCTTGTGGATGTCTGATTCCTGATGTCTGATGCCTGATGTCTGATGCTTGTGGATGTCTGATGCCCGAAGTCTGATACCTGATGTTTGATGCTTCTGGATGTCTTATGCTTGATGCTTGTGGATGTCTGATGCCTGATGCCTGATGCTTGATGCCTGATGCCTGATGCTTGATGCCTGATGTCTGCTGCTTCTGGATATCTGATGTTTGATGCTTGTGGATATCTGATGCCTGATGGCTGATGCTTGTGGATGTCTGATGCCTGATACCTGATATCTGATGCTTGTGGATGTCTGATGCCTGATGTTTGATGCCTGAAGTCTGATGCTTGCGGATGGCTGACGCCTGATGCTTGCGGATGTCTGCTTCCTGATGTCTGATGCTTGTGGATGTCTGATGCCTGATGCTTGTGGATGTCTGATGCCTGATGTTTGATGCCTGATGTCTGATGCGTGTGGATGTCTGATGTCTGATGCTTGTGGATGTCTGCTGACTGATGTCTGATGCTTGTGGATGTCTGATGCCTGAGGCTTGTGGATGTCTGATACCTGATGTCTGATGTCTAATGTCTGATGTCTGATGCCTGAAGTCTGATGTCTGATGCTTGTGGAAGTCTGATGCCTGATGCTTGTGGATGTCTGATGGCTGATGTCTGATGCTTGTGGATATCTGATGCCTGATGCTTGTGGATGTCTGATGCCTGATGACTGATGTGTGATGTCTGATGCCTGATGCTTGGGGATGTCTGATGCCTGATATCTGATGTCTGATGCCTGATGTCTGATGCATGATGTCTGATGCATGATGTCTGATGCCTGATGTCTGATGCCCAATATATGATGCTTGTGGATGTTTGATGCTTGTGGATGTCTGATGCCTGATGTCTGATTCCTGATGTCTGATGCCTGATGTTTGATGCCTGATGTCTGATGCTTGTGGATGGCTGCTGCCTGATGTCTGATGCTTGTGGATGTCTGATGCCTGATGCTTGTGGATGTCTGATGCCTGATGCTTGTGGATCCCTGATGCTTGTGGATGTCTGATGCCTGATGCTTGTGGATGCCTGATGTCTGATGCCAGATGCTTGTGGATGTCTGATACCTGATGTCTAATGTTTGTGGATGTCTCATGCCTGATGCTTGTGGATGTCTGATGCCTGAAGTCTGATATCTGATGCTTGATGCTTGTGGATATCTGATGCCTGATGTCTGATGCTTGTGGATGTCTGATGCCTGATACCTGATATCTGATGCTTGTGGATGTCTGATGCCTGATGTTTGATGCCTGAAGTCTGATGCTTGGGGATGGCTGACACCTGATACTTGCGGATGTCTGCTTCCTGATGTCTGATGCTTGTGGATGTTGGATGCCTGATGCTTGTGGATGTCTGATTCCTGATGCCTGATGTCTGATGCGTGTGGATGTCTGATGTCTGATGCTTGTGGATGTCTGCTGCCTGATGTCTGATGCTTGTGGATGTCTGATGCCTGATGCTTGTGGGTGTCTGCTAGCTGATGTCTGATGTCTAATGTCTGATGTCTGATGCCTGAAGTCTGATGTCTGATGCTTGTGGAAGTCTGATGCCTGATGCTTGTGAATCTCTGATGCCTAATGCTTGTGGACGTCTGATGCCTGATGTTTGATGCCTGATGCTTGTGGGTGTCTGCTGCCTGATGTCTGATGCTTTTGGATGTTAAATGCCTGATGCTTGTGGATGTCTGATGCCTGATATTTGATGTCTGATGCCTGAGGTCTGATGGCTGATGCTTGTGGATGACTGATGTCTGATGCCAGATGCTTGTGGATGTCTGATATCTGATGTCTAATGTTTGTGGATGTCTCATGCCTGATGCTTGTGGATGTCTGATGCCTGAAGTCTGATATCTGATGCTTGATGCTTGTGGATATCTGATGCCTGATGTCTGATGCTTGTGGATGTCTGATGCCTGATACCTGATATCTGATGCTTGTGGATGTCTGATGCCTGATGTTTGATGCCTGAAGTCTGAGGCTTGGGGATGGCTGACGCATGATGCTTGCGGATGTCTGCTTCCTGATGTCTGATGCTTGTGGATGTCTGATGCCTGATGCTTATGGATATCTGATGCCTGATGTTTGATGCCTGATGTCTGATGCGTGTGGATGTCTGATGTCTGATGCTTGTGGATGTCTGCTGCCTGATGTCTGATGCTTGTGGATGTTTGATGCCTGATGCTTGTGGATGTCTGATACCTGATGTCTGATGTCTAATGTCTGATGTCTGATGCCTGAAGTCTGATGTCTGATGCTTGTGGAAGTCTGATGCCTGATGCTTGTGAATCTCTGATGCCTAATGCTTGTGGACGTCTGATGCCTGATGCTTGTGGGTGTCTGCTGCCTGATGTCTGATGCTTGTGGATGTTAAATGCCTGATGCTTGTGGATGTCTGATGCCTGATGGTACATGTCTGATGCCTGATGTCTGATGGCTGATGCTTGTGGATGTCTGATGCCTGATGTCTGATGCTTGTGGATGTCTGATGCCTGATGCCTGATGCTTGTGGCTGTCTGATGCCTGAAGTCTGGTGTCTGATGCCTGATGCTTGTGGATGTCTGATGCCTGATGTCTGATGCTTGTGGATGTCTGATGCCTGATACCTGATGCTTGTGGATGTCTGATGCCTGATGCTTGTGGATGTCTGATGGCTGATGTCTGATGCTTGTGGATGTCTGATGCCTGGTGCTTGTGGATGTCTGATGCCTAATGCTTGTGGATGTCTGATGGGTGATGCGTGATGCCTGATGCTTGTGGGTGTCTGCTGCCTGATGTCTGATGCTTGTGGATGTTCAATGCCTGATGCTTGTTGGTATCTGATGCCTGATGTTTGATGTCTGATGCCTGATGTTTGATGCCTGATGTCTGATGTCTGATGCTTGTGGATGTCTGATGCCTGATGCATGTGGATGTCTGATACCTGATTCATGATGTCTGATGCTTGTGGATGTCTGATGCTTGTGGATGTCTGATTCCTGATGTCTGATGCCTGATGTCTGATGCTTGTGGATGTCTGATGCCCGAAGTCTGATACCTGATGTTTGATGCTTCTGGATGTCTTATGCTTGATGCTTGTGGATGTCTGATGCCTGATGCCTGATGCTTGATGCCTGATGCCTGATGCTTGATGCCTGATGTCTGCTGCTTCTGGATATCTGATGTTTGATGCTTGTGGATATCTGATGCCTGATGGCTGATGCTTGTGGATGTCTGATGCCTGATACCTGATATCTGATGCTTGTGGATGTCTGATGCCTGATGTTTGATGCCTGAAGTCTGATGCTTGCGGATGGCTGACGCCTGATGCTTGCGGATGTCTGCTTCCTGATGTCTGATGCTTGTGGATGTCTGATGCCTGATGCTTGTGGATGTCTGATGCCTGATGTTTGATGCCTGATGTCTGATGCGTGTGGATGTCTGATATCTGATGCTTGTGGATGTCTGCTGACTGATGTCTGATGCTTGTGGATGTCTGATGCCTGAGGCTTGTGGATGTCTGATACCTGATGTCTGATGTCTAATGTCTGATGTCTGATGCCTGAAGTCTGATGTCTGATGCTTGTGGAAGTCTGATGCCTGATGCTTGTGGATGTCTGATGGCTGATGTCTGATGCTTGTGGATATCTGATGCCTGATGCTTGTGGATGTCTGATGCCTGATGACTGATGTGTGATGTCTGATGCCTGATGCTTGGGGATGTCTGATGCCTGATATCTGATGTCTGATGCCTGATGTCTGATGCATGATGTCTGATGCATGATGTCTGATGCCTGATGTCTGATGCCCAATATATGATGCTTGTGGATGTTTGATGCTTGTGGATGTCTGATGCCTGATGTCTGATGCCTGATGTCTGATGCCTGATGTTTGATGCCTGATGTCTGATGCTTGTGGATGGCTGCTGCCTGATGTCTGATGCTTGTGGATGTCTGATGCCTGATGCTTGTGGATGTCTGATGCCTGATGCTTGTGGATCCCTGATGCTTGTGGATGTCTGATGCCTGATGCTTGTGGATGCCTGATGTCTGATGCCAGATGCTTGTGGATGTCTGATACCTGATGTCTAATGTTTGTGGATGTCTCATGCCTGATGCTTGTGGATGTCTGATGCCTGAAGTCTGATATCTGATGCTTGATGCTTGTGGATATCTGATGCCTGATGTCTGATGCTTGTGGATGTCTGATGCCTGATACCTGATATCTGATGCTTGTGGATGTCTGATGCCTGATGTTTGATGCCTGAAGTCTGATGCTTGGGGATGGCTGACACCTGATACTTGCGGATGTCTGCTTCCTGATGTCTGATGCTTGTGGATGTTGGATGCCTGATGCTTGTGGATGTCTGATTCCTGATGCCTGATGTCTGATGCGTGTGGATGTCTGATGTCTGATGCTTGTGGATGTCTGCTGCCTGATGTCTGATGCTTGTGGATGTCTGATGCCTGATGCTTGTGGGTGTCTGCTAGCTGATGTCTGATGTCTAATGTCTGATGTCTGATGCCTGAAGTCTGATGTCTGATGCTTGTGGAAGTCTGATGCCTGATGCTTGTGAATCTCTGATGCCTAATGCTTGTGGACGTCTGATGCCTGATGTTTGATGCCTGATGCTTGTGGGTGTCTGCTGCCTGATGTCTGATGCTTTTGGATGTTAAATGCCTGATGCTTGTGGATGTCTGATGCCTGATATTTGATGTCTGATGCCTGAGGTCTGATGGCTGATGCTTGTGGATGTCTGATGCCTGATGTTTGATGCTTGTGAATGTCTGATGCCTGATGCCTGATGCTTGTGGCTGTCTGATGCCTGACGTCTGGTGTCTGATGCCTGATGCTTGTGGATGTCTGATGCCTGATGTCTGATGCTTGTGGATGTCTGATGCCTAATACCTGATGCTTGTGGATGTCTGATGCTTGTGGATGTCTGATGGCTGATGGCTGATGTCTGATGCTTGTGGATGTCTGATGCCTGGTGCTTGTGGATGTCTGATGCCTAATGCTTGTGGATGTCTGATGGGTGATGCTTGATGCCTGATGCTTGTAGGTGTCTGCTGCCTGATGTCTGATGCTTGTGGATGTTCAATGCCTGATGCTTGTGGGTGTGTGATACCTGATGTTTGAGGTCTGATGTTTGATGCCTGGTGTCTGATGTCTGATGCTTGTGGATGTCTGATGCCTGATGCGTTTGGATGTCTGATACCTGATGCCTTATGTCTGATGCTTGTGGATGTCTGATGACTGATGTGTGATGTCTGATGCCTGATGCTTGGGGATGTCTGATGCCTGATATCTGATGTCTGATGCCTGATGTCTGATGCATGGTGTCTGATGCCTGATGTCTGTTGCCCGATATCTGATGCTTGTGGATGTCTGATGCTTGTGGATGTCTGATACCTGATGTCTGATGCCTGATGTCTGATGCCTGATGTTTGATGCCTGATGTCTGATGCTTGTGGATGGCTGCTGCCTGATGTCTGATGCTTGTGGATGACTGATGCCTGATGCTTGTGGATGCCTGATGTCTGATGCCAGATGCTTGTGGATGTCTGATACCTGATGTCTAATGTTTGTGGATGTCTCATGCCTGATGCTTGTGGATGTCTGATGCCTGATGTCTGATGCTTGTGGATGTCTGATGCCTGATACCTGATATCTGATGCTTGTGGATGTCTGATGCCTGATGTTTGATGCCTGAAGTCTGAGGCTTGGGGATGGCTGACGCCTGATGCTTGCGGATGTCTGCTTCCTGATGTCTGATGCTTGTGGATGTCTGATGCCTGATGCTTATGGATGTCTGATGCCTGATGTTTGATGCCTGATGTCTGATGCATGTGGATGTCTGATGTCTGATGCTTGTGGATGTCTGCTGCCTGATGTCTGATGCTTGTGAATGTCCGATGCCTGATGCTTGTGGATGTCTGATACCTGATGTCTGATGTCTAATGTCTGATGTCTGATGCCTGAAGTCTGATGTCTGATGCTTGTGGAAGTCTGATGCCTGATGCTTGTGAATCTCTGATGCCTAATGCTTGTGGAGGTCTGATGCCTGATGTTTGATGCCTGATGCTTGTGGGTGTCTGCTGCCTGATGTCTGATGCTTGTGGATGTTAAATGCCTGATGCTTGTGGATGTCTGATGCCTGATGTTTGATGTCTGATGCCTGATGTCTGATGGCTGATGCTTGTGGATGTCTGATGCCTGATGTCTGATGCTTGTGGATGTCTGATGCCTGATGCTTGTGGCTGTCTGATGCCTGAAGTCTGGTGTCTGATGCCTGATGCTTGTGGATGTCTGATGCCTGATGTCTGATGCTTGTGGATGTCTGATGCCTGATACCTGATGCTTGTGGATGTCTGATGCCTGATGCTTGTGGATGTCTGATGGCTGATGTCTGATGCTTGTGGATGTCTGATGCCTGGTGCTTGTGGATGTCTGATGCCTAATGCTTGTGGATGTCTGATGGGTGATGCTTGATGCCTGATGCTTGTGGGTGTCTGCTGCCTGATGTCTGATGCTTGTGGATGTTCAATGCCTAATGCTTGTTGGTATCTGATGCCTGATGTTTAATGTCTGATGCCTGATGTTTGATGCATAATGTCTGATGTCTGATGCTTGTGGATGTCTGATGCCTGATGCATGTGGATGTCTGATACCTGATTCCTGACGCCTGATGCTTGCGGATGTCTGCTTCCTGATGTCTGATGCTTGTGGATGTCTGATGCCTGATGCTTGTGGATGTCTGCTGCCTGATGTCAGATGCTTGTGGATGTCTGATGCCTGATGCTTGTGGATGTCTGATACCTGATGTCTGATGTCTAATGTCTGATGTCTGATGCCTGAAGTCTGATGTCTGATGCTTGTGGAAGTCTGATGCCTGATGTTTGATGCCTGAAGTCTGATGCTTGGGGATGGCTGACGCCTGATGCTTGCGGATGTCTGCTTCCTGATGTCTGATGCTTGTGGATGTCTGATGCCTGATGCTTGTGGATGTCTGATGCCTGATGTTTGATGCCTGATGTCTGATGCGTGTGGATGTCTGATGTCTGATGCTTGTGGATGTCTGCTGCCTGATGTCTGATGCTTGTGGATGTCTGATGCCTGATGCTTGTGGATGTCTGATACCTGATGTCTAATGTCTGATGTCTGATGCCTGAAGTCTGATGTATGATGCTTGTGGAAGTCTGATGCCTGATGCTTGTGAATCTCTGATGCCTAATGCTTGTGGACGTCTGATGCCTGATGTTTGATGCCTGATGCTTGTGGATGTCTCATGCCTGATGCCTGATGCTTGTGGCTGTCTGATGCCTGAAGTCTGGTGTCTGATGCCTGATGCTTGTGGATGTCTGATGCCTGATGTCTGATGCTTGTGGATGTCTGATGCCTGATACCCAATGCTTGTGGATGTCTGATGCTTGTGGATATCTGATGGCTGATGTCTGATGCTTGTGGATGTCTGATGCCTGGTGCTTGTGGATGTCTGATGCCTAATGCTTGTGGATGTCTGATGGGTGATGCTTGATGCCTGATGCTTGTGGGTGACTGCTGCCTGAAGTCTGATGATTGTGGATGTTCAATGCCTGATGCCTGTGGGTATCTGATGCCTGATGTTTGATGTCTAATGCCTGATGTTTGATGCCTGATGTCTGATGCTTGTGGATGTCTGATGTCTGATGCTTGTGGATGTCTGCTGCCTGAAGTCTGATGCTTGTGTTTGTCTGATGCCTGATGTCTTATGAGTGTGGATGTCTGATGCCTGATGCTTGTGGATGTCTGATGCCTGATGCCTAATGTCTGATGCTTGTGGATGTCTGATGCTTGTGGATGTCTGATGCCTGATGTCTGATGCCTGATGTCTGATGCTTGTGGATGTCTGCTGCCTGATGTCTGATGATTGTGGATGTTCAATGCCTGATGCTTGTGGGTATCTGATGCCTGATGTTTGATGTCTGATGCCTGATGTTTGATGTCTGATGCCTGATGTTTGATGCCTGATGTCTGATGTCCGATGCTTGTGGATGTCTGATGCCTGATGCGTGTGGATGTCTGATACCTGATGTCTGATGCTTGTGCATGTCTGATGCTTGCGGATGTCTGATGCCTGATGCTTGTGGATGTCTGCTGCCTGAAGTCTGATGCTTGTGTTTGTCTGATGCCGGATGTCTTATGAGTGTGGATGTCTGATGCCTGATGCTTGTGAATGTCTGATGCCTGATGCCTAATGTCTGATGCTTGTGGATGTCTGATGCTTGTGGATGTCTGATGCCTGATGTCTGATGCCTGATGTCTGATGCTTGTGGATGTCTGATGCCTGATGTCTGATACCTGATGTCTGATGCTTGTGGATGTCTTATGCTTGATGCTTGTGGATGGCTGATGCCTGATGCCTGATGTTTGATGCCTGATGTCTGATGCTTGTGGATGTCTGATGCCTGATGTCTGATGCCTGATGCTTGTTGATGTCTGATGCCTGATGTTTGATGCCTGAAGTCTGATGCCTGATGCTTGTGGATGTCTGATGCCTGATGCCTAATGTCTGATGCGTGTGGATGTCTGATGCTTGTGGATGTCTGATGCCTGATATCTGATGCCTGATGTCTGATGCTTGTGGATGTCTGATGCCTGATGTCTGATACCTGATGTCTGATGCTTGTGGATGTCTTATGCTTGATGCTTGTGGATGGCTGATGCCTGATGCTTGATGTTGGATGCCTGATGTCTGATGCTTGTGGATGCCTGATATCTGATGCCTGATGCTTGTGGATGTCTGATGCCTGATGTCTGATGCCTGATGCTTGTGGATGTCTGATGCCTGATGTTTAATGCCTGAAGTCTGATGCCTGATGTCTGATGCCTGATGCTTGTGGATGTCTGTTGCCTGATGTGTGATGCATGATGTCTGATGCCTGATGTCTGATGCTTGTGGATGTCTGATGTGTGTTGATGTCTGATGTCTGATGCCTGATGTTTGATGTCTGATGCCTGATGTTTGATGCCTGATGTCTGATGCTTGTTGATGGCTTTATGTCTGATGCTTGTGGATGTCTGCTGCCTGAAGTCTGATGCTTGTGTGTGTCTGATGCCTGATGTCTTATGCGTGTGGATGTCTGATGCCTGATGCTTGTGGATGTCTGACGCCTGATGCCTGATGTCTGATGCTTGTGGGTGTCTGATGCTTATGGATGTCTGATGCCTGATGTCTGATGCCTGATGCCTGATACTAATGTCTAATGCTGGTGGATGTCTTATGCCTGATGCTTGTGGATGTCTTATGCCTGATGTTTGATGCCTGATGTCTGATGCTTGTGGATGCCTGATGTCTGATGCCTGATGCCTGATACCTGATGTCTGATGCTTGTGGATGTCTTATGCCTGATGCTTGTGGATGTCTTATGCCTGATGTTTGATGCCTGATATCTGATGCTTGTGGATGCCTGATGTCTGATGCCTGATGCTTGTGGATGTCTGATGCCTGATTTCTGATGCCTGATGCTTGTGGATGCCTGATGCCTGATGTCTGATGCCTGATGTCTGTTGCCTGATGCTTGTGGATGTCTGTTGCCTGATGTCTGATTCATGATGTCGGATGCCTGATGTCTGATGCTTGTAGATGTCTGATGTGTGTGGATGTCTGATGCCTAATGTCTGATGCTTGTAAATGTCTGACGCTTAATGTCTGATGCCTGATGTCTGATGCATGATGTCTGATGCCTGATGTCTGATGCCTGATGTCTGATGCTTGTGGATTTCTGATGCCTGATGTCTGATGCTTGTGGGTTGTGGAGGCCTAATGCTTGTGGATGTCTGATACCTGATGTCTGATGTCTAATGTCTGATGTCTGATGCCTGAAGTCTGATGTCTGATGCTTGTGGAAGTCTGATGCCTGATGCTTGTGAATCTCTGATGCCTAATGCTTGTGGACGTCTGATTCCTGATGTTTGATGCCTGATGCTTGTGGGTGTATGCTGCCTGATGTCTGATGCTTGTGGATGTTAAATGCCTGATGCTTGTGAATGTCTGATGCCTGATGTTTGATGTCTGATGCCTGATGTCTGATGGCTGATGCTTGTGGATGTCTGATGCCTGATGTCTGATGCTTGTGGATGTCTGATGCCTGATGCCTGATGCTTGTGGCTGTCTGATGCCTGAAGTCTGGTGTCTGATGCCTGATGCTTGTGGATGTCTGATGCCTGATGTCTGATGCTTGTGGATGTCTGATGCCTGATACCTGATGCTTGTGGATGTCTGATGCCTGATGCTTGTGGATGTCTGATGGCTGATGTCTGATGCTTGTGGATGTCTGATGCCTGGTGCTTGTGGATGTCTGATGCATAATGCTTGTGGATGTCTGATGGGTGATGCTTGATGCCTGATGCTTGTGGGTGTCTGCTGCCTGATGTCTGATGCTTGTAGATGTTCAATGCCTGATGCTTGTTGGTATCTGATGCCTGATGTTTGATGTCTGATGCCTGATGTTTGATGCCTGATGTCTGATGTCTGATGCTTGTGGATGTCTGATGCCTGATGCATGTGGATGTCTGATACCTGATTCCTGATGTCTGATGCTTGTGAATGTCTGATGCTTGTGGATGTCTGATGTCTGATGTCTGATGCCTGATGTCTGATGCTTGTGGATGTCTGATGCCTGAAATCTGATACCTGATGTCTGATGCTTCTGGATGTCTTATGCTTGATGCTTGTGGATGTCTGATGCCTGATGCCTGATGCTTGATGCCTGATGTCTGATGCTTCTGGATATCTGATGTTTGATGCTTGTGGATATCTGATGCCTGATGGCTGATGCTTGTGGATGTCTGATGCCTGATACCTGATATCTGATGCTTGTGGATGTCTGATGCCTGATGTTTGATGCCTGAAGTCTGATGCTTGGGGATGGCTGATGCCTGATGCTTGCGGATGTCTGCTTCCTGATGTCTGATGCTTGTGGATGTCTGATGCCTGATGCTTGTGGATGTCTGCTGCCTGATGTCTGATGCTTGTGGATGTCTGATGCCTGATGCTTGTGGATGTCTGCTTCCTGATGTCTGATGCTTGTGGATGTCTGATGCCTGATGCTTGTGGATGTCTGCTGCCTGATGTCTGATGCTTGTGGAAGTCTGATGCCTGATGTTTGATGCCTGAAGTCTGATGCTTGGGGATGGCTGACGCCTGATGCTTGCGGATGTCTGCTTCCTGATGTCTGATGCTTGTGGATGTCTGATGCCTGATGCTTGTGGATGTCTGATGCCTGATGTTTGATGCCTGATGTCTGATGCATGTGGATGTCTGATGTCTGATGCTTGTGGATGTCTGCTGCCTGATGTCTGATGCTTGTGGATGTCTGATGCCTGATGCTTGTGGATGTCTGATACCTGATGTCTAATGTCTGATGTCTGATGCCTGAAGTCTTATGTATGATACTTGTGGAAGTCTGATGCCTGATGCTTGTGAATCTCTGATGCCTAATGCTTGTGGATGTCTGATGCCTGATGCCTGATGCTTGTGGCTGTCTGATGCCTGAAGTCTGGTGTCTGATGCCTGATGCTTGTGGATGTCTGATGCCTGATGTCTGATGCTTGTGGATGTCTGATGCCTGATACCTGATGCTTGTGGATGTCTGATGCCTGATGCTTCTGGATGTCTGATGGCTGATGTCTGATGCTTGTGGATGTCTGATGCCTGGTGCTTGTGGATGTCTGATGCATAATGCTTGTGGATGTCTGATGGGTGATGCTTGATGCCTGATGCTTGTGGGTGTCTGCTGCCTGATGTCTGATGCTTGTAGATGTTCAATGCCTGATGCTTGTTGGTATCTGATGCCTGATGTTTGATGTCTGATGCCTGATGTTTGATGCCTGATGTCTGATGTCTGATGCTTGTGGATGTCTGATGCCTGATGCATGTGGATGTCTGATACCTGATTCCTGATGTATGATGCTTGTGAATGTCTGATGCTTGTGGATGTCTGATGTCTGATGTCTGATGCCTGATGTCTGATGCTTGTGGATGTCGGATGCCTGAAGTCTGATACCTGATGTCTGATGCTTCTGGATGTCTTATGCTTGATGCTTGTGGATGTCTGATGCCTGATGCCTGATGCTTGATGCCTGATGTCTGATGCTTCTGGATATCTGATGTTCGATGCTTGTGGATATCTGATGCCTGATGGCTGATGCTTGTGGATGTCTGATGCCTGATACCTGATATCTGATGCTTGTGGATGTCTGATGCCTGATGTTTGATGCCTGAAGTCTGATGCTTGGGGATGGCTGATGCCTGATGCTTGCGGATGTCTGCTTCCTGATGTCTGATGCTTGTGGATGTCTGATGCCTGATGCTTGTGGATGTCTGCTGCCTGATGTCTGATGCTTGTGGATGTCTGATGCCTGATGCTTGTGGATGTCTGCTTCCTGATGTCTGATGCTTGTGGATGTCTGATGCCTGATGCTTGTGGATGTCTGCTGCCTGATGTCTGATGCTTGTGGAAGTCTGATGCCTGATGTTTGATGCCTGAAGTCTGATGCTTGGGGATGGCTGACGCCTGATGCTTGCGGATGTCTGCTTCCTGATGTCTGATGCTTGTGGATGTCTGATGCCTGATGCTTGTGGATGTCTGATGCCTGATGTTTGATGCCTGATGTCTGATGCATGTGGATGTCTGATGTCTGATGCTTGTGGATGTCTGCTGCCTGATGTCTGATGCTTGTGGATGTCTGATGCCTGATGCTTGTGGATGTCTGATACCTGATGTCTAATGTCTGATGTCTGATGCCTGAAGTCTTATGTATGATGCTTGTGGAAGTCTGATGCCTGATGCTTGTGAATCTCTGATGCCTAATGCTTGTGGACGTCTGATGCCTGATGTTTGATGCCTGATGCTTGTGGATGTCTGCTGCCTGATGCCTGATGCTTTTTGCTGTCTGATGCCTGAAGTCTGGTGTCTGATGCCTGATGCTTTAGGATGTCTGATGCCTGATGTCTGATGCTTGTGGATGTCTGATGCCTGATACCCGATGCTTGTGGATGTCTGATGCCTGATGCTTGTGGATATCTGATGGCTGATGTCTGATGCTTGTGGATGTCTGATGCCTGGTGCTTGTGGATGTCTGATGCCTAATGCTTGTGGATGTCTGATGGGTGATGCTTGATGCCTGATGCTTGTGGGTGACTGCTGCCTGATGTCTGATGATTGTGGATGTTCAATGCCTGATGCCGGTGGGTATCTGATGCCTGATGTTTGATGTCTAATGCCTGATGTTGGATGCCTGATGTCTGATGCTTGTGGATGTCTGATGTCTGATGCTAGTGGATGTCTGCTGCCTGAAGTCTGATGCTTGTGTTTGTCTGATGCCTGATGTCTTATGAGTGTGGATGTCTGATGCCTGATGCTTGTGGATGTCTGATGCCTGATGCCTAATGTCTGATGCTTGTCGATGTCTGATGCTTGTGGATGTCTGATGCCTGATGTCTGATGCCTGATGTCTGATGCTTGTGGATGTCTGCTGCCTGATGATTGTGGATGTTCAATGCCTGATGCTTGTGGGTATCTGATGCCTGATGTTTGATGTCTGATGCCTGATGTTTGATGCCTGATGTCTGATGTCTGATGCTTGTGGATGTCTGATGCCTGATGTGTGTGGATGTCTGATACCTGATGCCTGATGTCTGATGCTTGTGCGTGTCTGATGCTTGCGGATGTCGGATGCCTGATGCTTGTGGATGTCTGCTGCCTGAAGTCTGATGCTTGTGTTTGTCTGATGCCTGATGTCTTATGAGTGTGGATGTCTGATGCCTGATGCTTGTGGATGTCTGATGCCTGATGCCTAATGTCTGATGCTTGTGGATGTCTGATGCTTGTGGATGTCTGATGCCTGATGTCTGATGGCTGATGTCTGATGCTTGTGGATGTCTGATGCCAGATGTCTGATACCTGATGTCTGATGCTTGTGGATGTCTTATGCTTGATGCTTGTGGATGGCTGATGCCTGATGCCTGATGCTTGTGGATGTCTGATGCCTGATGCTTGTGGATATCTGATGGCTGATGTCTGATGCTTGTGGATGTCTGATGCCTGGTGCTTGTGGATGTCTGATGCCTAATGCTTGTGGATGTCTGATGGGTGATGCTTGATGCCTGATGCTTGTGGGTGACTGCTGCCTGATGTCTGATGATTGTGGATGTTCAATGCCTGATGCCGGTGGGTATCTGATGCCTGATGTTTGATGTCTAATGCCTGATGTTGGATGCCTGATGTCTGATGCTTGTGGATGTCTGATGTCTGATGCTAGTGGATGTCTGCTGCCTGAAGTCTGATGCTTGTGTTTGTCTGATGCCTGATGTCTTATGAGTGTGGATGTCTGATGCCTGATGCTTGTGGATGTCTGATGCCTGATGCCTAATGTCTGATGCTTGTGGATGTCTGATGCTTGTGGATGTCTGATGCCTGATGTCTGATGCCTGATGTCTGATGCTTGTGGATGTCTGCTGCCTGATGTCTGATGATTGTGGATGTTCAATGCCTGATGCTTGTGGGTATCTGATGCCTGATGTTTGATGTCTGATGCCTGATGTTTGATGCCTGATATCTGATGTCTGATGCTTGTGGATGTCTGATGCCTGATGCATGTGGATGTCTGATACCTGATGCCTGATGTCTGATGCTTGTGCATGTCTGATGCTTGCGGATGTCTGATGCCTGATGCTTGTGGATGTCTGCTGCCTGAAGTCTGATGCTTGTGTTTGTCTGATGCCTGATATCTTATGAGTGTGGATGTCTGATGCCTGATGCTTGTGGATGTCTGATGCCTGATGCCTAATGTCTGATGCTTGTGGATGTCTGATGCTTGTGGATGTCTGATGCCTGATGTCTGATGCCTGATGTCTGATGCTTGTGGATGTCTGATGCCTGATGTCTGATACCTGATGTCTGATGCTTGTGGATGTCTTATGCTTGATGCTTGTGGATGGCTGATGCCTGATGCCTGATGTTTGATGCCTGATGTCTGATGCTTGTGGATGCCTGATATCTGATGCCTGATGCTTGTGGATGTCTGATGCCTGATGTCTGATGCCTGATGCTTGTTGATGTCTGATGCCTGATGTTTGATGCCTGAAGTCTGATGCCTGATGCTTGTGGATGTCTGATGCCTGATGCCTAATGTCTGATGCTTGTGGATGTCTGATGCTTGTGGATGTCTGATGCCTGATATCTGATGCCTGATGTCTGATGCTTGTGGATGTCTGATGCCTGATGTCTGATACCTGATGTCTGATGCTTGTGGATGTCTTATGCTTGATGCTTGTGGATGGCTGATGCCTGATGCTTGATGTTTGATGCCTGATGTCTGATGCTTGTGGATGCCTGATATCTGATGCCTGATGCTTGTGGATGTCTGATGCCTGATGTCTGATGCCTGATGCTTGTGGATGTCTGATGCCTGATGTTTGATGCCTGAAGTCTGATGCCTGATGTCTGATGCCTGATGCTTGTGGATGTCTGTTGCCTGATGTGTGATGCATGATGTCTGATGCCTGATGTCTGATGCTTGTGGATGTCTGATGTGTGTGGATGTCTGATGTCTGATGCCTGATGTTTGATGTCTGATGCCTGATGTTGGATGCCTGATGTCTGATGCTTTTTGAGGGCTTTATGTCTGATGCTTGTGGATGTCTGCTGCCTGAAGTCTGATGCTTGTGTATGTCTGATGCCTGATGTCTTATGCGTGTGGATGTCTGATGCCTGATGCTTGTGGATGTCTGACGCCTGATGCCTGATGTCTGATGCTTGTGGATGTCTGATGCTTATGGATGTCTGATGCCTGATGTCTGATGCCTGATGCCTGATACCTGATGTCTGATGCTGGTGGATGTCTTATGCCTGATGCTTGTGGATGTCTTATGCCTGATGTGTGATGCCTGATGTCTGATGCTTGTGGATGCCTGATGTCTGATGCCTGATGCCTGATGCCTGATACCTGATGTCTGTGGATGTCTTATGCCTGATGCTTGTGGATGTCTTATGCCTGATGTCTTATGCCTGATGTCTGATGCTTGTGGATGCCTGATGTCTGATGCCTGATGTTTGTGGATGTCTGATGCCTGATTTCTGATGCCTGATGCTTGTGGATGCCTGATGCCTGATGTCTGATGTCTGATGTCTGATGCCTGATGCTTGTGGATGTCTGTTGCCTGATGTGTGATTCATGATGTCTGATGCCTGATGTCCGATGCTTGTGGATGTCTGATGTGTGTGGATGTCTGATGCCTAATGTCTGATGCTTGTAAATGTCTGACGCTTATTGTCTGATGCCTGATGTCTGATGCATGATGTCTGATGCCTGATGTCTGATGCCTGATGTCTGATGCTTGTGGATGTCTGATGCCTGATGTCTGATGCTTGTGGGTTGTGGATGTCTGAGGTCTAATGTCTGATGCCTGATGTCTGATGCCTGATGTCTGATACTTGTGGATGTCGGATGCTTGTGAATGTCTGATACCTGATGTCTGATGCTTGATGCTTTTGGATGTCTGATGCCTGTTGACTGATGTCTGATGCTTGTGGATGTCTGATGCCTCATGTCTTCTGACTGATGTCTGATGCTTGATGCTTGTGGATGTCTGATGCCTGATGTCTGATACCTGATGTCTGATGCCTGTGGATGTCTTATGCCTGATACTTGTGGATGTCTTATGCCTGATGCCTGATGTTTGATGCCTGATGTCTGATGCTTGTGGATGCCTGATGTATGATGCCTGATGCTTGTAGATGTCCGATGCCTGATGTCTGATGCCTGATGCTTGGGGATGTCTGATGCCTGATGTCTGATGTCTGATGCCTAATGTCTGATGCCTGATGCTTGTGGATGTCTGTTGCCTGATGTGTGATGCATGATGTCTGATTCCTGATGTCTGATGCCTAATGTCTGATGCCTGATGTTAGTGAATCTCTGTTGCCTGATGCTTGTGGATGTCTGATGCCTAATGTTTGATACCTGATGCTTGTGGGTGTCTGCTGCCTGATGTCTGATGCTTGTGGATGTTAAATGCCTGATGCTTGTGGATGTCTGATACCTGATGTTTGATGTGTGATGCCTGATGTCTGATGTCTGATGCTTGTGGATGTCTGATGCCTGATTTCTGATGCTTGTGGATGTTTGATGCCTGATGTCTGATGCCTGATGCTTGTGGATGTCTGATGCCTGAAGTCCGATGTCTGATGTCTGATGCTTGTGGATGTCTGATGCCTGATGTATGATGTCTGATGCTTGTGGATGCCTGATGCCTGATACCTGATGCTTGTGGATGTCTGATGCCTGATGCTTGTGGATGTCTGATGGCTGATGTCTGATGCTTGTGGATATCTGATGCCTGATGCTTGTGGATGTCTGATGCCTGATGCTTGTGGATGTCTGATGCCTGATGACTGATGTGTGATGTCTGATGCCTGATGCTTGGGGATGTCTGATGCCTGATATCTGATGTCTGATGCCTGATGTCTGATGCATGATGTCTGATGCATGATGTCTGATGCCTGATGTCTGATGCCCAATATCTGATGATTGTGGATGTCTGATGCTTGTGGATGTCTGATGCCTGATGTATGATGCCTGATGTATGATGCCTGATGTTTGATGCCTGATGTCTGATGCTTGTGGCTGGCTGCTGCCTGATGTCTGATGATTGTGGATGTCTGATGCCTGATGCTTGTGGATGTCTGATGCCTGATGCTTGTGGATGTCTGATGCTTGTGGATGTCTGATGCCTGATGCTTGTGGATGCCTGATATCTGATGCCAGATGCTTGTGGATGTCTGATACCTGATGTCTAATGTTTGTGGATGTCTCATGCCTGATGCTTGTGGATGTCTGATGCCTGAAGTCTGATATCTGATGCTTGATGCTTGTGGATATCTGATGCCTGATGTCTGATGCTTGTGGATGTCTGATGCCTGATACCTGATATCTGATGCTTGTGGATGTCTGATGCCTGATGTTTGATGCCTGAAGTCTGATGCTTGGGGATGGCTGACACCTGATACTTGCGGATGTCTGCTTCCTGATGTCTGATGCTTGTGGATGTCGGATGCCTGATGCTTGTGGATGTCTGATTCCTGATATTTGATGCCTGATGTCTGATGCGTGTGGCTGTCTGATGTCTGATGCTTGTGGATGTCTGCTGCCTGATGTCTGATGCTTGTGGATGTCTGATGCCTGATGCTTGTGGGTGTCTGATACCTGATGTCTAATGTCTAATGTCTGATGTCTGATGTCTGAAGTCTGATGTCTGATGCTTGTGGAAGTCTGATGCCTGATGCTTGTGAATCTCTGATGCCTAATGCTTGTGGACGTCTGATGCCTGATGTTTGATGCCTGATGCTTGTGGGTGTCTGCTGCCTGATGTCTGATGCTTTTGGATGTTAAATGCCTGATGCTTGTGGATGTCTGATGCCTGATATTTGATGTCTGATGCCTGAGGTCTGATGGCTGATGCTTGTTATGTGTTATGTTATATATTTGTTAAGCGCAAACAGCTGCCCCAGCAACGGAGCGTCCCGGCGCTGACCTAACCAATACCAGAGGGGAGGGGGGAACCAGCAGAGGAATTAGATGACAGAGAAGAGATGGGTCTTAAGTGCTTTCCGGAAAGCGATCAGATTGGTTTGGGCACGGATGTGTGGCGGCAGTGAGTTCCATAGCTTAGCTCCTAGGACTTTGAAGGAACGTCCACCCTGTCTGCAGAGCTTAGTTCGGGGGACCATCACGAGGTGTTGTCCCAGAGAACGCAAGTTGCGCTGGGGCGTGTATGGTGTCAAAAGTGGGCGTAGGAGTTCAGGGCATTCGGATTTGAGAATTTTAAAAGCCGTGGTCAGGGTTTTAAATTGGATCCGAGATTCCACAGGCAGCCAGTGCAAATTGCGAATGGTGGTTCTGGCAGAGCACCTGCGTGGGAGACCAACCACAGCTCTGGCGGCCGAGTTCTGGATACGCTGCAGTCTTGCAAGTTCAGTTTTGTTTGCTCCTAAGAGCAAGACATTGGCATAATCTAGCCGGGCAAGAATCATGGCTTGCATGATGAGTTGTGGATGTCTGATGCCTGATGTTTGATGCTTGTGAATGTCTGATGCCTGATGCCTGATGCTTGTGGCTGTCTGATGCCTGACATCTGGTGTCTGATGCCTGATAATTGTGGATGTCTGATGCCTGATGTCTTTTGCTTGTGGATGTCTGATGCCTAATACCTGATGCTTGTGGATGTCTGATGCTTGTGGATGTCTGATGCCTGGTGCTTGTGGATGTCTGATCCCTAATGCTTGTGGATGTCTGATGGGTGATGCTTGATGCCTGATGCTTGTAGGTGTCTGCTGCCTGATGTCTGATGCTTGTGGATGTTAAATGCCTGATGCTTGTGGGTGTCTGATACCTGATGTTTGAGGTCTGATATTTGATGCCTGGTGTCTGATGTCTGATACTTGTGGATGTCTGATGCCTGATGCGTGTGGATGTCTGATACCTGATGCCTGATGTCTGATGCTTGTGGATGTCTGATGACTGATGTGTGATGTCTGATGCCTGATGCTTGGGGATGTCTGATGCCTGATATCTGATGTCTGATGCCTGATGTCTGAAGCATGATGTCTGATGTCTGATGCCCGATATCTGATGCTTGTGGATGTCTGATGCTTGTAGATGTCTGATACCTGATATCTGATGCCTGATGTCTGATGCCTGATGTTTGCCTGATGTCTGATGCTTGTGGATGGCTGCTGCCTGATGTCTGATGCTTGTGGATGTCTGATGCCTGATGCTTGTGGATGCCTGATGTCTGATGCCAGATGCTTGTGGATGTCTGATACCTGATGTCTAATGTTTGTGGATGTCTCATGCCTGATGCTTGTGGATGTCTGATGCCTGAAGTCTGATATCTGATGCTTGATGCTTGTGGATATCTGATGCCTGATGTCTGATGCTTGTGGATGTCTGATGCCTAATACCTGATATCTGATGCTTGTGGATGTCTGATGCCTGATGTTTGATGCCTGAAGTCTGAGGCTTGGGGATGGCTGACACCTGATGCTTGCGGATGTCTGCTTCCTGATGTCTGATGCTTGTGGATGTCTGATGCCTGATGCTTATGGATGTCTGATGCCTGATGTTTGATGCCTGATGTCTGATGCGTGTGGATGTCTGATGTCTGATGCTTGTGGATGTCTGCTGCCTGATGCTTGTGGATGTCTGATACCTGATGTCTGATGTCTAATGTCTGATGTCTGATGCCTGAAGTCTGATGTCTGATGCTTGTGGAAGTCTGATGCCTGATGCTTGTGAATCTCTGATGCCTAATGCTTGTGGACGTCTGATGCCTGATGTTTGATGCCTGATGCTTGTGGTTGTCTGCTGCCTGATGTCTGATGCTTGTGGATGTTAAATGCCTGATGCTTGTGGATGTCTGATGCCTGATGTTTGATGTCTGATGCCTGATGTCTGATGGCTGATGCTTGTGGATGTCTGATGCCTGATGTATGATGCTTGTGGATGTCTGATGCCTGATGCCTGATGCTTGTGGCTGTCTGATGCCTGAAGTCTGGTGTCTGATGCCTGATGCTTGTGGATGCCTGATGCCTGATGTCTGATGCTTGTGGAGGTCTGATGCCTGATACCTGATGCTTGTGGATGTCTGATGCCTGATGCTTGTTATTATTATTATTATTTAGGTTTTGTAGAGCGCGTAGTAACCCTAGAGCATCCCAGCGCTAGAACCTGAACTCACGGGGGGTCAGCGGTGGAGGGGGTTAAGGGTCAGGGAAGAAAAGAGTCTTCAGTGCCTTCCTAAACTGAAGGAGATTGGGTTCAGTTCTCATTCTCCGGGGGATGTTGTTCCAGTTTTTGGCCGTGTGGACCGAGAAGCGGCGGCCTCCGGACCTGGCTTTATTAACTCTGGGGACTGTGATGAGGTTCTCTCCGCTGGAACAGAGGGCCCTTTTCGTTTTGTAGGGGATGATGAATTCCTTGAGAAGGGGAGGGCCGTTGTTATAAAGAGTTTTGTGGGCCAGACAGAGGGCCTTGAAAGCAACCCTTTCTCTGACTGGGAGCCAATGGAGAAGCTTGAGGGCTGGCTTTGCCGATGATCTGGCGGGGGTGTCAGTGAGTAGGCGGGCCGCGGCGTTTTGAATTTTCTGCAGGGTGTTGAGAGTGGCTTCAGGAGCTCCCAGATAGATTGCGTTGTAGTAGTCAAGCCTTGCCAGGATAAGGCCCTGGATCAAAAGTTTCTTGGCGGTCGCGGGGAGCAGGGGGAAGATCTTTCTACAGGCCCTGAGAAGTCCGAAGCAGATTCCTGCCGTCTTTTTTGCCTGTGTTCTAAAGCTCAGGTCGTTTTCTAGCCATACGCCCAGGCTCTTGACCTCTTCCTTGGGTGCAGGGGGGTCACCCAAGCAGTCAGGCCAGAGGTGAGGCGGCAGGGAGGGCCCTTTGTGTCCGAGCAGCAAGATCTCGGTCTTGGAACCATTTAATTTTAATGCTGAGGAGTTCATCCAGCTGTGGATTTCAGTGAGACAGCTGTGGAGGTCAGAGGGAGATTGGTGCGGGTGTGAGAGGGTTACCACCAGCTGGGTATCGTCCGCGTAATTGATGATCGATACGCCGAACGGAATGACCAGTTTCTCCAGCGGGGACATATACACGTTGAATAACGTCGGGCTAAGAGATGAGCCCTGCGGTACTCCACAGCGGAGAGGGATTGCGGGTGAGTGGCTGCCGTTCTCCCAGACTTGAAAGGAGCGGTCATCAAGGAAAGATTTTAGCCACTTCAGGGCCGTGCCCCTTACTCCGATTTCTCCCAGTCGTTGGATTAGAGTATGATGGTTCACAGTGTCGAAGGCCGCACTGAGGTCCAGGAGGATCACTGCCACTGATCCTCCTGTATCCAGAATGCTTCTGGCCTTCTCCACAGCCGCCAGGAGGGCGATGTCGGTGCCCTGGCCTGGACGGAACCCTGTCTGGGAGACCCCGAGTAAGTTGATGCTCTTCAGGAATAGTGAAAGTTGTTTGTTCACTAGCTTCTCCGTGATCTTACTGTTTCCTGGGAGAAGGGAAATAGGTCTGTAGTTGGAAAGGTCCTGGGGGTCTAAAGAAGGTTTCTTTAGTCAATCAATCAATCATCAATCAAGGAATTTATATCGCGCACTACTCACCCGGAAGGGTCTCAAGGCGCTTGGGGGAGGGGGTCTGCTACTGCTCGAACAGCCAGGTCTTGAGCTGTTTCCTGAAGGCGAGGTGGTCCTGGGTCAGCCGCAGGTGGACGGGCAGGGAGTTCCATGTCTTAGCCGCCAGGTAGGAGAAGGATCTTCCTCCGGCGGTGGCTCTCTGGATGCGAGGGACGACGGCGAGGGCGAGGCACGCGGATCGTAGCTGTCGGGTGGGCGTGTAGAAGGTCAGGCGGTCGTTGAGGTACCTTGGGCCCAGGTCGTGGAGGGATTTGTGTGCGTGGGTGAGGAGCCTGAACGTGATCCTCTTGTTGACAGGGAGCCAGTGCAGGTCTCTTAGGTGGCTCGAGATGTGGCTGCGTCGGGGGGCGTCCAGGATGAGACGGGCGGAGGCGTTCTGGATACGTTGAAGTCTTTTCTGAAGCTTGGCTGTTGTACCGGCGTAGAGGGTGTTTCCGTAGTCTAGTCTGCTGGTGACGAGGGCCTGGGTGACAGTCTTCCTGGTCTCAGTCGGGATCCATCTGAAAATCTTGCGGAGCATGCGGAGGTTGTGGAAGCAAGATGAGGAGACGGCGTTGACTTGTCTGGTCATCGATAGGGAGGAGTCCAGGATGACGCCCAAGTTGCGTGCGTGGTCCGTTGGCTTGGGTGCGGTGCCCAGGGCCGGGGGCCACCAGGAGTCGTCCCATGCAGAGGGCGATGGTCCCAGGATGAGGACTTCTGTCTTGTCCGTGTTCAACTTCAGGCGGCTGATGTTCATCCATTCGGCGACATCTTTCATCCCTTCGTGTAGGTCGGCTTTGGCGGTGTCGGGGTCTCTGGTCAGGGAGAGAATCAGCTGGGTGTCATCGGCGTAGGAGATGATGTTGAGGTTGTGTTGGCGTGCGATGGCAGCGAGGGGTTTCATGTAGATGTTGAAGAGAGTGGGGCTGAGCGATGATCCTTGCGGGACGCCGCAGATGACTTCGGTGGCCTCAGAGCGGAACGGAGGGAGGCGTACTCTCTGTGTTCTGCCGGAGAGGTATGAGATGATCCATTCCAGGGCAATCCCCTGGATGCCGGTGTCGTTGAGGCGTTGGACTAGGGTGCGGTGGCAGACAGTGTCAAATGCTGCGGAGAGGTCAAGGAGGATGAGTGCCGCTGTTTCACCTTTGTCGAGCAGGGCTCGGATGTCGTCGGTGGCTGCGATGAGGGCGGTCTCTGTGCTGTGGTTGGCTCTGAATCCGGATTGCGATGGGTCGAGGGATCCGTTCGTCTCGAGGAAGGCGGCCAGCTGCTTGTTGACGACCTTCTCGATGACTTTGGCAGGGAAAGGAAGGAGCGAGATAGGGCGGATGTTCTTGAGGTCGGTCGGGTCCGCAGTTGGTTTCTTCAGTAGTGCGCTGAGCTCGGCGTGCTTCCAGCTCTCTGGGAAGGTGGCTGTGTCGAAGGAGGCGTTGATGATGTCTCGGAGGTGGGGTGCGATGGTAGAGGCGGCCTTGTTGAAGACATGGTGGGGGCATGGGTCGGTCGGAGATCCGGAGTGGATGGTGTTCATCATGCGTGTCGTGTCTTCGAGGGTCACTTTGGTCCATGTCTGGAGGATAGCGGCGGGGTGCGTAGACCTTTAGTAGACCTTTGACCACCGCCGCTTTCCAGCTATGGGGGACTAGGCCCTGCGAGAGGGAGGAGTTGACAAGCAACGTGAGGGGGGGATGATGGTGCTGGAAACTTTTTTCAGGAAACGGAGAGGGGCGGGATCGCGGGGGGACCCACTTTTGATTGAAGCCAATGTTGCGGCTACCTCTTCCGTGGACACTGGGCCAAAGGTGTCCAGGGAGGGTGAGGGGCCGTCAGGGAGATGGGAGAGGAGGATAGGAAAGGTGGCAGGATCCCCGTCCATGTGGCTAGTTACGATAGGGGGAAGGGCCGAGAGAATTTTTTGTATTTTCTCATCAAAGAAGGTGGCGAGTTTAATGCATTTGCTTTCCGCTGCTTTGGGGTCCAATGGTTTAACAGGGGGGTCTGGGGCATGAAGGAGTTCTTTAAGAATGGCGAAGGTTTCGTGGGCCGAACAGGAGGCGTTTTTGATTCTATCTTCGTAGAAGGCGCTTTTGGTATTGCGTAGTTCCATTTTATAAGATTTTACGGAGGCACGAAATATGTCTTTCTTGTCTGCCGTTTTATCTTTCCTCCAAAGGCGTTCGTTCCTCTTGCATTCCTTTCGTAATAGGTTAAGTTCGGGAGTGTACCATGCGGATGGATTGACTCTCTTGGTACATTTAAGGGTGCTAGATTTTGGGAGGATGTCATCCAGAGATTGGGTGACCCAAGTATTGAATTTGTTGTCAGCGGCGATGGTGTCTTGAGAGGGGAGGGGGGTGTTTTCATTTAATTTAGCTGCCCATTCATCTGGGACCAGTTTATGCCAGCGTCTAATAAGGGTTCTGATTTTGGGGGGTTGAGGGGGGGAATGTTGATAGGCCATTCAAAGGGGACCAGGAAGTGGTCGGTCCAAGGGAGGGGGACGTGAGCACGGGTGTTCAGATCTTGGATGTTAGTGAATATGGGGTCGAGTAGCTGCCCTCTGTCATGAGTGGCCTGTGGGTTTTTTAGGCCGAGGCCAGTGGAGGTGATATCCTGTAGAAGTTCTGTCGCCTGCTTGTCGACCGGGTCCAGAAAGTGGATATTGAGGTCCCCCAATAAGAGATAATTGGAGGAAGTCGTACACTTAATGGTGATCTGGTCGATGAGTTTGCTAGGAAATTCGGCGAGTTGGCCGGGGGGGCGATATACAAGCATTCCCGACAGCGATGTCACTGGGGAGATTTGGATGGCGAAGTGGCAGCTTTCACATCCATTGATGTTGCCATCCGAGGTTCTGCAGGTGAAAACGTCCTTGTATGTTATGGCTAGTCCACCTCCTCTACCCTCTGGTCTATTCAACGAGCATATTAGGTAGCCAGGAGGGAGTGCGAGGACTATGTCAGGGCCATGGTTGGGAGTGAGCCATGTTTCAGTGAGAAACAGGATATCCGTCGCGTGGTTTGAGATCAGGAGGTTATTTTCATGCGCGTGTTTAATGAGCGACCTGCAGTTAAGTAGGCCTAGTTGGAGTCCACCGTGTACCGGGTCAGGGCCGGGGGGGTTACAGAGGCTGCAGCTGGTGAAAGGGTTGTCGCCCGTATGGGTATAAATGCAGGAGGGGTGTTTCTGGGTGTTTAGGGCCAGAAGCTTATCCCGGGAGTATGTCGGGCATTTCTTGGCAGAAATGGGCAGAGTAACTGGGCCTGGGTCCGGCTGGGCCCTGACGGGCCCAGACGGGCTTGCCTTTGGCGCGCCTTCGGCGTGCTGACGGCGCGCCCGCTGCGCCCGTCCGCTGCGCTGCCTGAACTGACACATAATTTATGGAGGGAAATCGGGCTTTGGAGGGGTGGGCGTGGCCACAAGAGGTGGGCGTGTCCGTGGCTCCTCGCGGCCGGTGATGGCGGTGTGCGAGTGAATTCCTGTCCCTGACAGCGTTCAAATCGGCTGTCTTGGGGAGTCTCAGGTCAGTGCTGGGGGTATGCGCAAAGAGGTTTAAACTACAAGTTATCACAGTTTTAAGAGCAATTATCCAATTTTTAGCAAAGCGTCACTCCCGGCTTCCGCCTCAGGAGATTCAGGTAAAGTGCAGCTCTAGTGATCAGGGCGCGCTTTATGTGCTTGGCGAGGGGTGGGCGTGGCCACGAGAGGTGGGCGTGTCCGTGGCTCCTCGCGGCCGGTGATGGCGGCGTGCGAGTGAATTCCTGTCCCTGACAGCGTTCAAATCGGCTGTCTTGGGGAGTCTCAGGTCAGTGCTGGGGGTATGCGCAAAGAGGTTTAAAATACAAGTTATCACAGTTTTAAGAGCAATAATCCAATTTTTAGCAAAGCGTCACTCCCGGCTTCCGCCTCAGGAGATTCAGGTAAAGTGCAGCTCTAGTGATCAGGGCGCGCTTTATGTGCTTGGCGAGGGGTGGGCTTGTGGATGTCTGATGGCTGATGTCTGATGCTTGTGGATGTCTGATGCCTGGTGCTTGTGGATGTCTGATGCCTAATGCTTGTGGATGTCTGATGGGTGATGCTTGATGCCTGATGCTTGTGGGTGTCTGCTCCCTGATGTCTGATGCTTGTGGATGTTCAATGCCTAATGCTTGTTGGTATCTGATGCCTGATGTTTGATGTCTGATGCCTGATGTTTGATGCCTGATGTCTGATGTCTGATGCTTGTAGATGTCTGATGCCTGATGCATGTGGATGTCTGATGCTTGTGGATGTCTGATGCCTGATGTCTGATGCCTGATGTCTGATGCTTGTGGATGTCTGATGCCTGAAGTCTGATACCTGATGTCTGATGCTTCTGGATGTCTTATGCTTGATGCTTGTGGATGTCTGATGCCCGATGCCTGATGCTTGATGCCTGATGTCTGATGCTTCTGGATATCTGATGTTTGATGCTTGTGGATATCTGATGCCTGATGGCTGATGCTTGTGGATGTCTGATGCCTGATACCTGATATCTGATGCTTGTGGATGTCTGATGCCTGATGTTTGATGCCTGAAGTCTGATGCTTGGGGATGGCTGATGCCTGATGCTTGCGGATGTCTGCTTCCTGATGTCTGATGCTTGTGGATGTCTGATGCCTGATGCTTGTGGATGTCTGATGCCTGATGTTTGATGCCTGATGTCTGATGCGTGTGGATGTCTGATGTCTGATGCTTGTGGATGTCTGCTGCCTGATGTCTGATGATTGTGGATGTCTGATGCCTGATGCTTGTGGATGTCTGATACCTGATGTCTGATGTCTAATGTCTGATGTCTGATGCCTGAAGTCTGATGTCTGATGCTTGTGGAAGTCTGATGCCTGATGTTTGATGCCTGAAGTCTGATGCTTGGGAATGGCTGACGCCTGATGCTTGCGGATGTCTGCTTCCTGATGTCTGATGCTTTTGGATGTCTGATGCCTGATGCTTGTGGATGTCTGATGCCTGATGTTTGATGCCTGATGTCTGATGCGTGTGGATGTCTGATGTCTGATGCTTGTGGATGTCTGATGTCTGATGCTTGTGGATGTCTGCTGCCTGATGTCTGATGCTTGTGGATGTATGATGCCTGATGCTTGTGGATGTCTGATACCTGATGTCTGATGTCTAATGTCTGATGTCTGATGCCTGAAGTCTGATGTCTGATGCTTGTGGAAGTCTGATGCCTGATGATTGTGAATCGCTGACGCCTAATGCTTACGGACGTCTGATGCCTGATGTTGGATGCCTGATGCTTGTGGATGTCTCATGCCTGATGCCTGATGCTTGTGGCTGTCTGATGCCTGAAGTCTGGTGTCTGATGCCTGATGCTTGTGGATGTCTGATGCCTGATGTCTGATGCTTGTGGATGTCTGATGCCTGATACCTGATGCTTGTGGATGTCTGATGCTTGATGCTTGTGGATGTCTGATGGCTGATGTCTGATGCTTGTGGATGTCTGATGCCTGGTGCTTGTGGATGTCTGATGCCTAATGCTTGTGGATGTCTGATGGGTGATGCTTGATGCCTGATGCTTGTGGGTGACTGCTGCCTGATGTCTGATGATTATGGATGTTCAATGCCTGATGCTTGTGGGTATCTGATGCCTGATGTTTGATGTCTGATGCCTGATGTTTGATGCCTGATGTCTGATGCTTGTGGATGTCTGATGTCTGATGCTTCTGGATGTCTGCTGCCTGAAGTCTGATGCTTGTGTTTGTCTGATGCCTGATGTCTTATGAGTGTGGATGTCTGATGCCTGATGCTTGTGGATGTCTGATGCCTGATGCCTAATGTCTGATGCTTGTGGATGTCTGATGCTTGTGGATGTCTGATGCCTGATGTCTGATGCTTGTAGATGTCTGATGCCTGATGTCTGATACCTAATGTCTGATGCTTGTGGATGTCTTATGCTTGATGCTTGTGGATGTCTGCTGCCTTTTGTCTGATGCCTGAGGATGTCTGATGCCTGATGTCTGATGCCTGATGCTTGTGGATGTCTGATGCCCAATAACTCATGTCTGATGTCTGATGCCTGATGCTTGTGGATGTCTGATGCCTGATGTCTGATGCTTGTGGATGTCTGATGCCTGATGCTTGTGGATGTCTGATGCCTGATGTTTGATGCCTGATGTCTGATGCATGTGGATGTCTGCTGCATGATGTCTGATGCTTGTGGATGTCTGATGCCTGATGTCTGATGCCTGATGTGTGATGCCTGATGTCTGATGCTTGTGGATGTCTGATGTCTGATGCTTGTGGATGTCTGCTGCCTGAAGTCTGATGCTTGTGTTTGTCTGATGCCTGATGTCTTATGAGTGTGGATGTCTGATGCCTTATGCTTGTGGATGTCTGATGCCTGATGCCTAATGTCTGATGCTTGTGGATGTCTGATGCTTGTGGATGTCTGATGCCTGATGGCTGATGCCTGATGTCTGATGCTTGTGGATGTCTGATGCCTGATGTCTGATACCTGATGTCTGATGCTTGTGGATGTCTTATGCTTGATGCTTGTGGATGTCTGCTGCCTGATGTCTGATGCTTGTAGATGTCTGATGCCCGATGACTCATGTCTGATGTCTGATGTCTGATTCTTGTGGATGTCTCATGCCTGATGTCTGATGCTTGTGGATGTCTGATGCCTGATGCTTGTGGATGTCTGATGCCTGATGTTTGATGCCTGTTGTCTGATGCATGTGGATGTCTGCTGCATGAGGTCTGATGCTTTTGGATGCCTGATGCCTGATGCTTGGGGATGCCTGATGCCTGATGTCTGATGGATGCCTGATGCTTGTGGATGTCTGATGCCTGAAGTCTGAGGCCTGATACTTGTGGATGTCTGATATCTGATGCCTGATGCTTGTGGATGTCTGATACCTGATGTCTCATGCTTGTGGATGTCTGATGCCTGATGTCTGATGCATGATGCTTGTGGATGTCTGATGCCTGAAGTCTGATGCCTGATGCGTGTGGATGTCTGATGCCTGATGTCTGATGTCTGATGCTTGTGGAAATCTGATGCCTGATACCTGATGTCTGATGCTTGTGGATGTCTGATGCCTGATGCTTGTGGATGTCTGATACCTGATGTCTGATGTCTAATGTCTGATATCTGATGCTTGAAGTCTGATGTCTGATGCTTGTGGAAGTCTGATGCCTGATGCTTGTGAATCACTGATGCCTAATGCTAGTGGATGTCTGATGCCTGATGTTTGATGCCTGATGCTTATGGGTGTCTGCTGCCTGATGTCTGATGATTGTGGATGTTAAATGCCTGATGCTTGTGGATGTCTGATGCCTGATGTTTGATGTCTGATGCCTGATGTCTGATGCTTGTGGATGTCTGATGCCTGATGTCTGATGCTTGTGGATGTCAGATGCCTGATGTCTGATGCCTGATGCTTGTGGTTGTCTGATGCCTGAATTCTGATGTCTGATGCTTGTGGATGTCTGATGCGTGTGGATGTCTGATGCCTGATACCTGATGCTTGTGGATGTCTGATGCCTGATGCTTTTGGATGTCTGATGCTTGTTGATGTCTGATGCCTGGTGCTGGTGGATGTCTGATGCCTAATGCTTGTGGATGTCTGATGAGTGATGCTTGATTCCTGATGCTTGTGGGTGTCTGCTGCCTGATGTCTGATGCTTGTGGATGTTCAATGCCTGATGCTTGTGGGTATCTGATGCCTGATGTTTGATGTCTGATGTCGGATGCCTGAAGTCTTATGTATGATGCTTGTGGAAGTCTGATGCTTGATGCTTGTGAATCTCTGATGCCTAATGCTTGTGGACGTCTGATGCCTGATGTTTGATGCCTGATGCTTGTGGATGTCTGCTGCCTGATGCCTGATGCTTTTTGCTGTCTGATGCCTGAAGTCTGGTGTCTGATGCCTGATGCTTGTGGATGTCTGATGCCTGATGTCTGATGCTTGTGGATGTCTGATGCCTGATACCTGATGCTTGTGGATGTCTGATGCCTGATGCTTGTGGATGTCTGATGGCTGATGGCTGATGCTTGTGGCTGTCTGATGCCCTGTGCTTGTGGATGTCTGATGCCTAATGCTTGTGGATGTCTGATGGGTGATGCTTGATGCCTGATGCTTGTGGGTGTCTGCTGCCTGATGTCTGATGATTGTGGATGTTCAATGCCTGATGCCGGTGGGTATCTGATGCCTGATGTTTGATGTCTGATGCCTGATGTTTGATGCCTGATGTCTGATGTCTGATGCTTGTAGATGTCTGATGCCTGATGCATGTGGATGTCTGATACCTGATGCCTGATGTCTGATGCTTGTGGATGTCTGATGCTTGTGGATGTCTGATGCCTGATGTCTGATGCCTGATGTCTGATGCTTGTGGATGTCTGATGCCTGAAGTCTGATACCTGATGTCTGATGCTTCTGGATGTCTTATGCTTGATGCTTGTGGATGTCTGATGCCCGATGCCTGATGCTTGATGCCTGATGTCTGATGCTTCTGGATATCTGATGTTTGATGCTTGTGGATATCTGATGCCTGATGGCTGATGCTTGTGGATGTCTGATGCCTGATACCTGATATCTGATGCTTGTGGATGTCTGATGCCTGATGTTTGATGTCTGAAGTCTGAGGCTTGGGGATGGCTGACGCCTGATGCTTGCGGAGGTCTGCTTCCTGATGTCTGATGCTTGTGGATGTCTGATGCCTGATGCTTGTGGATGTCTGATGCCTGATGTTTGATGCCTGATGTCTGATGCGTGTGGATGTCTGATGTCTGATGCTTGTGGATGTCTGCTGCCTGATGTCTGATGATTGTGGATGTCTGATGCCTGATGCTTGTGGATGTCTGATACCTGATGTCTGATGTCTAATGTCTGATGTCTGATGCCTGAAGTCTGATGTCTGATGCTTGTGGAAGTCTGATGCCTGATGTTTGATGCCTGAAGTCTGATGCTTGGGAATGGCTGACGCCTGATGCTTGCGGATGTCTGCTTCCTGATGTCTGATGCTTTTGGATGTCTGATGCCTGATGCTTGTGGATGTCTGATGCCTGATGTTTGATGCCTGATGTCTGATGCGTGTGGATGTCTGATGTCTGATGCTTGTGGATGTCTGCTGCCTGATGTCTGATGCTTGTGGATGTATGATGCCTGATGCTTGTGGATGTCTGATACCTGATGTCTGATGTCTAATGTCTGATGTCTGATGCCTGAAGTCTGATGTCTGATGCTTGTGGAAGTCTGATGCCTGATGCTTGTGAATCTCTGATGCCTAATGCTTACGGACGTCTGATGCCTGATGTTGGATGCCTGATGCTTGTGGATGTCTCATGCCTGATGCCTGATGCTTGTGGCTGTCTGATGCCTGAAGTCTGGTGTCTGATGCCTGATGCTTGTGGATGTCTGATGCCTGATGTCTGATGCTTGTGAATGTCTGATGCCTGATACCTGATGCTTGTGGATGTCTGATGCCTGATGCTTGTGGATGTCTGATGGCTGATGTCTGATGCTTGTGGATGTCTGATGCCTGGTGCTTGTGGATGTCTGATGCCTAATGCTTGTGGATGTCTGATGGGTGATGCTTGATGCCTGATGCTTGTGGGTGACTGCTGCCTGATGTCTGATGATTGTGGATGTTCAATGCCTGATGCTTGTGGGTATCTGATGCCTGATATTTGATGTCTGATGCCTGATGTTTGATGCCTGATGTCTGATGCTTGTGGATGTCTGATGTCTGATGCTTGTGGATGTCTGCTGCCTGAAGTCTTATGCTTATGTTTGTCTGATGCCTGATGTCTTATGAGTGTGGATGTCTGATGCCTGATGCTTGTGGATGTCTGATGCCTGATGCCTAATGTCTGATGCTTGTGGATGTCTGATGCTTGTGGATGTCTGATGCCTGATGTCTGATGCTTGTGGATGTCTGATGCCTGATGTCTGATACCTAATGTCTGATGCTTGTGGATGTCTTATGCTTGATGCTTGTGGATGTCTGATGCCTGATGCCTAATGTCTGATGCTTGTGGATGTCTGATGCTTGTGGATGTCTGATGCCTGATGTCTGATGCTTGTGGATGTCTGATGCCTGATGTCTGATACCTAATGTCTGATGCTTGTGGATGTCTTATGCTTGATGCTAGTGGATGTCTGCTGCCTGTTGTCTGATGCCTGAGGATGTCTGATGCCTGATGTCTGATGCCTGATGCTTGTGGATGTCTGATGCCCGATAACTCATGTCTGATGTCTGATGTCTGATGCTTGTGGATGTCTGATGCCTGATGTCTGATGCTTGTGGATGTCTGATGCCTGATGTCTGATGCCTGATGTCTGATGCATGTGGATGTCTGCTGCATGATGTCTGATGCTTGTGGATGTCTGATGCCTGATGTCTGATGCCTGATGTTTGATGCCTGATGTCTGATGCTTGTGGATGTCTGATGTCTGATGCTTGTGGATGTCTGCTGCCTGAAGTCTGATGCTTGTGTTTGTCTGATGCCTGATGTCTTATGAGTGTGGATGTCTGATGCCTTATGCTTGTGGATGTCTGATGCCTGATGCCTAATGTCTGATGCTTGTGGATGTCTGATGCTTGTGGATGTCTCATGCCTGATGGCTGATGCCTGATGTCTGATGCTTGTGGATGTCTGATGCCTGATGTCTGATACCTGATGTCTGATGCTTGTGGATGTCTTATGCTTGATGCTTGTGGACGTCTGCTGCCTGATGTCTGATGCTTGTAGATGTCTGGTGCCTGATGCTTGTGGATGTCCGATGCCTGATGTCTGATGCCTGAGGATGTCTGATGCCTGATGTCTTATGCCTGATACTTGTGGATGTCTGATGCCCGATGACTCATGTCTGATGTCTGATGTCTGATTCTTGTGGATGTCTCATGCCTGATGTCTGATGCTTGTGGATGTCTGATGCCTGATGCTTGTGGATGTCTGATGCCTGATGTTTGATGCCTGTTGTCTGATGCATGTGGATGTCTGCTGCATGATGTCTGATGCTTTTGGATGCCTGATGCCTGATGCTTGGGGATGCCTGATGCCTGATGTCTGATGGATGCCTGATGCTTGTGGATGTCTGATGCCTGAAGTCTGAGGCCTGATACTTGTGGATGTCTGATATCTGATGCCTGATGCTTGTGGATGTCTGATACCTGATGTCTCATGCTTGTGGATGTCTGATGCCTGATGTCTGATGCATGATGCTTGTGGATGTCTGATGCCTGAAGTCTGATGCCTGATGCGTGTGGATGTCTGATGCCTGATGTCTGATGTCTGATGCTTGTGGAAATCTGATGCCTGATGTCTGATGCTTGTGGATGTCTGATGCCTGATGCTTGTGGATGTCTGATACCTGATGTCTGATGTCTGATGTCTGATATCTGATGCTTGAAGTCTGATGTCTGATGCTTGTGGAAGTCTGATGCCTGATGCTTGTGAATCACTGATGCCTAATGCTAGTGGATGTCTGATGCCTGATGTTTGATGCCTGATGCTTGTGGGTGTCTGCTGCCTGATGTCTGATGATTGTGGATGTTAAATGCCTGATGCTTGTGGATGTCTGATGCCTGATGTTTGATGTCTGATGCCTGATGTCTGATGCTTGTGGATGTCTGATGCCTGATGTCTGATGCTTGTGGATGTCAGATGCCTGATGTCTGATGCCTGATGCTTGTGGTTGTCTGATGCCTGAATTCTGATGTCTGATGCTTGTGGATGTCTGATGTCTGATGCGTGTGGATGTCTGATGCCTGATACCTGATGCTTGTGGATGTCTGATGCCTGATGCTTTTGGATGTCTGATGCTTGTTGATGTCTGATGCCTGGTGCTGGTGGATGTCTGATGCCTAATGCTTGTGGATGTCTGATGAGTGATGCTTGATTCCTGATGCTTGTGGGTGTCTGCTGCCTGATGTCTGATGCTTGTGGATGTTCAATGCCTGATGCTTGTGGGTATCTGATGCCTGATGTTTGATGTCTGATGCCTGATGTTTGATGCCTGATGTCTGATGTCTGATGCTTGTGGATGTCTGACGTCTGATGCTTGTGGATGTCTGCTGCCTGAAGTCTGATGCTTGTGTTTGTCTGATGTCTGATATCTTATGCGTGTGGATGTCTGATGCCTGATGCTTGTGGATGTCTGATGCCTGATGCCTAATGTCTTATGCTTGTGGATGTCTGATGCTTGTGGATGTCTGATGCCTGATGTCTGATGCCTGATGTCTGATGCCTGTGGATGTCTGATGCCTGATGTCTGATTCCTGATGTCTGATGCTTGTGGATGTCTTATGCTTGATGCTTGTGGATGGCTGATGCCTAATGTTTGATGCCTGATGTCTGATGCTTGTGGATGCCTGATATCTGATGCCTGATGCTTGTGGATGTCTGATGCCTGAAGCTTGTGGATGTCTGATGCCTGATGTCTGATGCCTGATGTCTGATGCCTGATGCTTGTGGATGTATGTTGCCTGATTTGTGATGCATGATGTCTGATGCCTGATGTCTGATGCTTGTGGATGTCTGATGTGTGTGGATGTCTGATGTCTGATGCCTGATGTTTGATGTCTGATGCCTGATGTTTGATGCCTGATGTCTGATGCGTTTTGATGTCTGATGTCTGATGCTTGTGGATGTCTGGTGCCTGAAGTCTGATGCTTGTGTATGTCTGATGCCTGATGTCTTATGCGTGTGGATGTCTGATGCCTGATGCTTGTGGATGTCTGATGCCTGGTGCCTGATATCTGATGCTTGTGGATGTCTGATGCTTATGGATGTCTGATGCCTGATGTCTGATATCTGATGCTTGTGGGTGTCTGATGCCTGATGTCTGATACCTGATGTCTGATGCTTGTGGATGTATTATGCCTGATGCTTGTGGATATGTTATGCCTGATGCCTGATGTTTGATGCCTGATGTCTGATGCTTGTGGATTCCTGATGTCTGATGCTTGTGGATGTCTGATGCCTGATTTCTGATGCCTGATGCTTGTGGATGTCTGATGCCTGATGTCTGTTGCCTGATGTGTGATTCATGATGTCTGATGCCTGATGTCTAATGCTTGTGGAAGTCTGATGTGTGTGGATGTCTGATGCCTAATGTCTGATGCTTGTAAATGTCTGACGCTTGATGTCTGATGCCTGATGTCTGATGCATGATGTCTGATGCATGATGTCTGATGCCTGATGTCTGATGCCTGTGGATGTCTGATGCCTGGTGTCTGATGCTTGTGGGTTGTGGATGTCTGAAGGCTGATGTCTGATGCCTGATGTTTGATGCCTGATGTCTGATACTTGTGGATGTCTGATGCTTGTGAATGTCTGATACCTGATGTCTGATGCTTGATGCTTTTGGATGTCTGATGCCTGTTGACTGATGTCTGATGCTTGTGGATGTCTGATGCCTCATGTCTCATGACTGATGTCCGATGCTTGATGCTTGTGGATGTCTGATGCCTGATGTCTGATACCTGATGTCTGATGTTTGTGGATGTCTTATGCCTGATACTTGTGGATGTCTTATGCCTGATTCCTGATGTTTGATGCCTGATGCCTGATGCTTGTGGATGCCTGTTGTATGATGCCTGATGCTTGTGGATGTCCGATGCCTGATGTCTGATGCCTGATGCTTGTGGATGTCTGTTGCCTGATGTGTGATGCATGATGTCTGATTCCTGATGTCTGATGCCTAATGTCTGATGCCTGATGCTTGTGAATCTCTGTTGCCTGATGCTTGTGGATGTCTGATGCCTAATGTTTGATGCCTGATGCTTGTGGGTGTCTGCTGCCTGATGTCTGATGCTTGTGGATGTTAAATGCCTGATGCTTGTGGATGTCTGATACCTGATGTTTGATGTGTGATGCCTGATGTCTGATGCTTGTGCATGTCTGATGCCTGATGTCTGATGCGTGTGGATGTCTGATGCCTGATGTCTGATGCCTGATGCTTGTGGATGTCTGATGCCTGAAGTCTGATGTCTGATGCTTGTGGATGTCTGATGCCTGATGTCTGATGCTTGTGGATGTCTGATGCCTGATACCTGATGCTTGTGGATGTCTGATGCCTGATGCTTGTGGATGTCTGATGGCTGATGTCTGATGCTTGTGGATGTCTGATGCCTGGTGCTTGTGGATGTCTGATGCCTAATGCTTGTGGATGTCTGATGCATGATGTTTGATGCCTGATGCTTGTGGGTGTCTGCTGCCTGATGTCTGATGCTTGTGGATGTTCAATGTCTGATGCTTGTGGATGTCTGATGCCTGATGTTTGATGTCTGATGCCTGATGTTTGATGCCTGATGTCTGATGTCTGATGCTTGTGGATGTCTGCTGCCTGAAGTCTGATGCTTGTGTATGTCTGATGCCTGATGTCTTGTGCATGTGGATGTCTGATGCCTGATGCTTTTGGATGTCTGATGCCTGATGTCTGATGCTTGTGGATGTCTGATACTTGTGGATGTCTGATGCCTGATGTCTGATGCCTGATGTCTGGTGCTTGTGGATGTCTGATGCCTGATGTCTGATACCTGATGTCTGATGCCTGATGCTTGTGGATGTCTGTTGCCTGATGTGTGATGCATGATGTCTGATGCCTGATGTCTGATGTCTGATGCCTGATGTCTGATGCTTGTGGATGTCTGATGTGTGTGGATGTCTGATGTCTGATGCCTGATGTTTGATGTCTGATGCCTGATGTTTGATGCCTGATGTCTGATGCTTGTGGATGTCTGATGTATGATGCTTGTGAATGTCTGCTGCCTGAAGTCTGATGCTTGTGTATGTCTGATGCCTGATGTCTTATGTGTGTGGATGTCTGATGCCTGATGCTTGTGGATGTCTGATGCCTGATGTCTGATGCCTGATGCTTGTGGATGTCTGTTGCCTGATGTGTGATGGATGATGTCTGATGCCTGATGTCTGATGTCTGATGCCTGATGTCTGATGCTTGTGGATGTCTGATGTGTGTGGATGTCTGATGTCTGATGCCTTATGTTTGATGTCTGATGCCTGATGTTTGATGCCTGATGTCTGATGCTTGTGGATGTCTGATGCTTGTGGATGTCTGCTGCCTGAAGTCTGATGCTTCTGTATGTCTGATGCCTGATGTCTTATGCGTGTGGATGTCTGATGCCTGATGCTTGTGGATGTCTAATGCCTGATGCCTGATGTCTGATGCTTGTGGATGTCTGATGCTTGTGGATGTCTGATGCTTGATGTCTGATGCTTGTGGATGTCTGATGCCTGATGGCTGATACCTGATGTCCGATGCTTGTGGATGTCTTATGCCTGATGCGTGTGGATGTCTTATGCCTGATGCCTGATGTTTGATGCCTGATGTCTGATGCTTGTGGATGCCTGATGTCTGATGCCTGATGCTTGTGGATGTCTGATGCCTGATGTCTGATGCCTGATGCTTGTGGATGTCTGAAGCTTGATGTCTGATGCCTGATGTCTGATACCAGATTCATGCATCATCGCTCCCTCATCTGGGCTACTACAACCGGTTAACGATGCCGCATATTTTTCTCTCGGCCATACCGATCCGCCATCATTCCAAAGCGGCTCCCACGCTCTGACTTCAAATCCATTGGCATATTCTTTCGCCCAGGGTACGACAATGACTCTAACCTGTCCCGCATTCGCCATATTGCTTCCTCCTCGCTGGTAATCATCACTGTGCCTTTATCTAAGGTCCAAACGCCCCAACTGACATTCTGGTGACTATTGCCCACGCCTTCAACCTTAGGACTTCACTGCAGGCAAATGTTTTTTCAGGCACCTTATTCTATAGTCCTGATGATGATCCTAGTATCCCACAGTTAAGGATCGAAATGTCGTCGACAATAGTCAACCTTATACACATTGATTATAACATTTAAATATTGTGTAAAGGTTGCTTCTACATATTTGTTGTTTCATAACTTATGTATGTCTGTACAGAAACAACCACCAATTGCCTGAGCTTTTTTACTTTTGTATTTTATTTAGTTTGTCTGTTCTATGTGGGTCTATGGGTACAGGCTTGTATCCCACTGTTACCTGACTCGCAAGTATCTGTTCTAAAAATTTCAAATATTTTGCATATTAAATTGCCTTTATCCGGCTAGATATTGGCAGAAATATAGTACTGACTGGAGCTATATTCATTGCATTTTACATCCCTCATTTTCTCAGGGACCACTGTCTCTTAGACAAAGTTAGTTCTCAAGGTCCCTGACCGATCTTAATTGGGTCCCCTTGTTTTATTTACACACATATTGATTGTGAAAAGCATATGTTAAATTCAATGGCCATTTAAGGGTAGATTGTTAGTACTCTGTATTACAGCCGAATAATAGGTATTTTGTTACACTGAATCTTGCAGTTTTCCATGGGAGGCAAGGGTTTTGGTGCTGGTTAGCCCTTCTGCTAAACCATGGGTAGAGAAGACTTACTCTAGCAGAATCCTTGTTAGGCCCTCTAAGAAGAGATAATATTTTGCTTTAGCAAGTATCATTTTGTACAATTTTATGACTGTACACCTGGAGGTTGTGTTGTGGAAAAGCCTATTTTCAGTAAAGGAGGCCTGATTTGTTTATGGTGACAAACCAATGGTAACAGCTAGATGACCAATTGGTTCTCTACACAAAATATTTCCAATAACATCGATCTGATCTGTTCATTATGAAAGGCTATGATAAATGGATTAAACCTGGCTTATTGAGTGTGAAAATTACATATTATAATCAAAAGCCTTTTTAAGGGTGAATTGCTATTTCTCTGTATTAAAGCCTACAGATAGGTATCTTGTTACATGAAACGTCACAGATTACCACACACACATATGCACACACACAGGGGATTTCGGTCCGCTCTGTTCTGCCTTTCGTCTGTTTTAGAGTTACTTAAGCGGTGCTTCCATCCATGAAATGGGAATGCATGAGATAATGGTTAAGTCCATGACATTCATTTGCTCGCTGGCCCTGCGAATGACGGCATTTTGTGATCACGTGTACAGTGACTTGAAAATGAGTGTGCTTCAAAGTCACGGCTGGTTGGCAAGTCCTTTCATTTTACATTTTCTACTTTTATAGTTTCACTTCCATTTCTTTGTTTATGCTAGTTTTATTTGAATATTTCTTAAGGCAAAGCGTCAGCTCTCCAGACACTGCGAACAGGTTGCTTGCATGCCACTAATTTCATCTGCAGTGCACCACATCCCACATGGCCACTTTCTCTAAACCAGGAGATCATTATGGAATATGGCCGTCAACAGTTTGTCATTCTTTTATCATTCCAAGATGGCAAACACATTGGTACTAAATGTGCCAGGTATGCTGGAATATAGAAAACAATAGACTATTTACAATTATTCTGCATGACGAACACTCGCAGCTGTGTTCAGTTGGTTAATGCAAGCGTATGAACTTTGTGTTTAGACAGCAGCATGTTTTCTTTTTTCAACTTGCATTCTTTTAATTTATTGCGCATATAATGTTAATTTTGTTTGTTTTCATGCAATTGTGTCAGTGTGAATGCAAGAATTAGTTAGTGGATGAATGATTGGAAACAAGCGTCGTAGAACCTAAAACCGGTCCCATGATGCTTTTTTCCGGTCCAGGGAGAACCTGGCCTGCCAGTACTGGCTGGAATCTCGGCTATGCGGCGAGCTCAAGGTAAGTAGTTTTATTTATATTTTGTTTTAATTTAACCTATTCCATCCCCTGTCGACTTCCCTCTCACTCCGCCCCAACCCACCTGCCGCCACTGTTTAAGATGATAGTACAAAAACAGTTCAGTTCAAGCACTGATACATAGGTCTCTCATGAGTAGGTTGAAGTTTGTGAAAACACAGAATCCATTGTGCACTCAGGCTAGAAAGTCGATCTTCTCCCAGATAGAAAGCAATAGCTTTGTGGCACTGCTGTTCAGCCATGTAGGGAGTGTAAGTGTTCATATTATTCTTGTGCACTTTAGCAGCACAAAAAATAAAGAAAACACACCCTATGATGGAAGAGTTGTCGGTATTCCACCAAACATACTTGAAAACACATACCCTTAAAAGGCAAAAATGGTTCCAAAAATAGATTTCAAACCAGTTATTAATCCTGATCCAATAAGTTCAAAAACATACACAATTCCAGTTGGTTTCAAGGACTAGAAAACAGTGGGCAGCAGACTAGGAAACAGAGTCAGAAATTGAGGATGTGACTTAGAAGCTCATGGTTGGTCTGTCCATCGAAATGTGACAGATATCCTGTCTACCTTATTTCAAGTATTTTCCTCCTCAGAAAAACCCGTAGAGTGCTACTGGGATCAGCTCTGAGAACCACTCTTTTTAATATTTATCTGGAGCCGCTAGCGAGTCTAGTTGAAACTTGGGGTCTCAGGATTATTTTCTATGCTGACAATACTCGATTGCTTGTATCCTTCCATAAGGAAGTTTCTCAGGACGTCAACTCCTTTAAATTGGGTTTAAAGTCTGTAGGAGTTCTGATGAGTAATTACTGCCTCAGACTTAACAGAGGTCCTAATTTTCAGTACTATGTGCCATCCTGAATCATACAATTGGTGGCCTTCTGAGCTTGGTCACCTCCTTTCTGTGGATCTACTGCCAGAAACACAGGCATAATGTTTGATTTTAAACTTTCCTTTGTTCCTCAAATGAAAACTGTATCGGGAAGCTGTTTCGCCACTCTTCAATTTCTTAAGAGAATGCTACATCTTGTACTGAAGCACATGCATAAGATCATTGGTCACCCTCCAGGGACGTCTAAATCGTACTACACTAACACTCTTAATTTGGGTTTACCTGTCTATTTACTATGTCATTTACAGATTGTGTAAAATGCTGCTTGACTGATTCAGAAAATTCCAGCTTTTCAATTAGTAACACCCCACCTATGACATCTTCAACGGTTGCTGACTATCAAGCCAGTTCAATTCAAGGCGCGCACTCTGGCCTTTAGAGCCCTAAACCTCTGAGGTCTTGCATATTTAAGAAACAAAATTAAGGCTACTCTCAATCTAGATCTTTGAGATCTGGTAGTCAAACACTACTTCAGATTCCTTGATTGTGCACAGCAAGAAGAGGTGGAAGATCCTTGTAATCCTTAGAGCGAAGCTTTGAAATGCCCTTCAATGAAAGGTCAAGAAAAATCATCTCTTTACGATGATAAGTGTGTGTAAACTTGACATGTCTATCACAGGTATTGATTCAATTGAAGAAATCTAATAATAGACTCTCAGGACCCTGCCAAATGATAAACACGTCATTAATGTATCTGCGCCACAGGGACAGGTGTTATCCATAGGGGTTATTAACGTTTAGAATGAATTTGCTTTCGAAATCAAAAACATATAAACCCGCTACACTGGGGGCAAAAACCTGTTTATCATTTGGCAGGGTCCTGAGAGTCTATTATTAGATTTCTTCAATTGGATCAATACCTGTGATAGACATCTCAAGTTTACACACACTTATCATCGTAAAGAGATGATTTTTCTTGACCAGGTCATTACCAAAACCAATGGGACTCTAACAACACATACCCACTACAAACCTACAGCTAAGAACAATCTACTGTCCTTCTCGAGTTTTCACCCTCGAACTTTACGTGACAATTTACCATACGGACAGTATTTACGCCTGAGACGTAATTGTAGTGAGGTTGCGGACTTTCGCAAACCATCAGAGGACCTGACTGAGAAACTAAAGAATCGAGGTTACCCAAAAAGAATCCTTGCAAAGAGTCGTAAGAGAGCTTGTAATCAACCCAGGGAAGCTCTTTTAGAAGATACAGAAAAAACTGACACGAGTATTCGCCTTACATGTGTAACCACCTATAGTACGGCCTCTAATGCAGTCACCAACTCTATACGCAAGAATTTGCGCTTCCTAGAGAGCAATAATAGGAAATGGGGAAAACCTTTGTTCTCCTTCAAAAAAGCCAGAAGTATAAAAGATGCCTTAGTACATACACGCCCAATGAAGATCAAAACACAGGGTGAACAAACACTTTGTAATGCATGGGGTCTCCCCAAAATAACGGGACATTACCCTTGCGGTTCATGTAGTGTATGTCATTTAACAAAAGCGAGCAAAACCTTGAATTTAGAGACAGAAAAAGTCTGGACACAAAGGCAACACACGAATTGTAACACCAATAACGTGGTCTACCTTATTACCTGTCCATGTGGTTTACGATATATAGGGATGACAACTAGGAAAATCAAACAATGAGTGTGTGAACACCGGAGCAATATAAGATGTAAGCGTAACACCACCAAACTTACCGAACACTTTCTCCGGTTCAATCATTCGATTGAAGATCTGACGTGGACAATTATTGAACATCTACAAGGAGGTAACAATATAGCCCAAAGACTTTTTGAGAAAGAACAACGATGGGTTTATCGTTTAACCACTCACACCTCTGGTTTAAACGATAATATACCTTGGAATAGTGTAATGCAGCACTGAAACAGCATCTCCCTGTTGGCTTTATAACTTTTTATATGAGCCCTCTGTTGGGGCCTTCTTTGAGAGTGAAAAAGGCTTTATTTATTCTATTTTATTCTACTGGCAGCCTCAGTTTGACTTGCCTGTGTACATGCTTCGCTAAATAAAGTTTTTTACAAGAAAGAAGTTAGTGTTCCAGTATTTCCTCTCTGACTACTACTTTTTTCTTCCTATTTACAATAACAACGTTGTCGCTATACTAACGTTACATTAAGATTTTTTTTACCATGAATCCGGTCCGTTTGAATAATTCCGATATCCCCCTGTCTTTGTTATTCCTTTTTACGTACAAATCTCGTAGTGATGGTGAAAATAAAGGTGGGGTTAGCGCTCTAGTACTTCTAAGCCAGTCTTTCCCTTCCTTTCCTTGCGATTGGCTATTAAGAGGTCACGTGACGTATGACGTCACCCGGTACATCCTTACTTCCGCACCTCACAACAGGTAATATGCGACCGTGCGGGCACCCATTGGTTGTTTCTGAGATTTAAACCAAAATATCGACCAATACCGGCACCTACGGGATCCAAGCTGGAGGGAACTCTAGGTGTTCCGGCGGGTGCAGCGCTTTGACGAAGTAAGTAGTTTTGTGCGATTTTACTGCTCGCGTTCCTTTTGTTCGGTTACTGTCAGGTAACGATCAAAACTTCCTTTTTCAGAGTGTGACTACAAGTGCGCACCCCCCTCCTGGATCTATGATGTGAGGCTGATTATAGCTCTAAGTAAGTTTTTCTAATGTTTCCCCACCATTATCTATCACTAACGATCGCTTTGGAGTCTTTGTTTTCTCCTGACGACATTCTTGGGGACTTTGAAGTTACGTGACTTTTTAAGTTGAGTGCTTGCTTCTTTACTTATGGCATAATTACCATAAAGTGCAACCTGGAATAGAAGGTTGTGAGGCAGTCGCTCTTTTTCTGAAATTAATTAAATAAAACGCATGCTGTCTATGACTCAGAATTGTCAATGTATCAAGCACTTTGAGCACAACAAAGGTTTGGTAGCCACTACCTGATGCTAAGTACTTGATCAATGGGTTTTTCAAGTATCATGGTTTTGCTGAATTCAATAGTTGGAATTTGAACAACTTTCATCAAATATCAACTCCTGGTATTTTGAAATGGTGAAGGGAGTTATTCGGAAATCACATTTACATGAAACTGTGTGTTGTTTCTCTAAACAAACAGTATATCTATATCTGTTTTTTGTGTTTATTTTTGCAGCCACATTGCCTTCAGAAATCCTGAAGTCTTCCGGTAACAAAAACCGTGAGTTTTTTAAGTATTACTGCCAACGGTTAGGTGCACCTTAGCGTGTGCATACCACCGGGGCAGTAGGGTCCTGACGAATGCCTGGTGAACACGCTAAAAAGGCAGAAACATGTTGACCACTTTTTTATTATTTTTCTCACTATAAGGGATAACTAACCAGATCTGGTATTTAGTTATTACAACCCCCTTTTTTAATTAATTCTGGGTTTACCCCAATAAAGAATTTTGGTTAAAAACCTCGACATTTTTTATCTCGCTCTGCACATTATTCCGCACTCACACATCACATTCAATCGCCAGCTCCGCTGTAAACAGGCATAGTAGCACACCGGGGAGGTATTAGACCTCCCTGGTGGGAGCCCAATGATGAAGCATGTCACCAACCAGGTTGGTGAGGGAGGGCTCTTTTTACAAATCTGATAGATTTTTTCGTATTGGCTTCACTCCCTCTTTTGTAGTATTTTTCCAATACTCTTTTTTTGTTTAATAGCATGAAATACTTTCAGCAACTTTTACCAGAAGAGGATAGAATGTTGTTCCTTAACATTTCACTACTTTTTGAACAGTAAATAGATACAAGTAATCCTGAACTAAAGCACAACAAGAATGATATATTTAGAGTACATAGCTTCCATTGTTTAACAAAGTACAGTAGGGGGGACTGAAGGCAGTAGTTTTCACAAGGAGTTTGAAAGCAAGGTTAGGCTTCTAAAGATTACAAGATCAGTGGGCTGTTATATCCCTGCAAAGAAGTGAGTGTCATAAAGGATTAGCGCATGATGATGTGCTAATGAAAGCAGGATTGTCACCAGTCAAGCAGTATAATTAAAAAGGAAAACACCAAGCATGTTGTGAAAATGTATCATGTATCAAGAGACATGTTTTTCTGACAACCATGAAAATGAAATGCAGTGATTACCTCATGCAAATATTCACATTAAGAATGGATCATCAGAAATCAAAAACATGTATTCTCTATCTGTGCGCTAGAGAGCTGGCTGTAGGATGCATTTTTTTAGATTATTGTCTGTCTTGCTCTGCAATTGTTGGGAAGAAAGATAGTCATTTGATAAATCCAAGACCTGGGCACTTTGTGTGATGCTAAGCATTTGTAATGCCCAACTTAATTGTATCACCATCTATATTTGATCGTGTCCATATGCACGGTATTCAAATGTTCTGGGAAAAGATTTAAAGGAGAAGAAGTGATAGAAGAGATAATATAGATTCATTTGCATAAAGTTTAAAAGCTATTATCAATACCTTTAAAGCAGATTGCATCAGTTCACTTGCGGCTTGCTTATTCTTTCTGCAGCTGCTCTCTCTGGATGTGCTTATTCTTCTTTTATAGCTAAATAGAATATTGTAGTTATGAATCTTCTATTTTTACATGATGTGGTCCTAAAAGAAAATCACTCAAATCCATATCTTCTCTTATATTTACATGTGTTTTCCACAACATTCAGACAAGCTTGTGTTACCTACCTCTAACAAAGCCTACAGACACTACAGGTATTCACTGATGTTAGAGTGTTTTTTTAAATATGCAAAATTTACAAATAGATTTTGGAGCTAAATTATTTAAGTAAATATTTGTGTGATAAAATGTTGGGATTCAGATGATTATTGGGATTCGGCTCCCACACAGTTGGTAGCAGAGGATAGTTAGCATTAGAGCACCTCCTTCTTAAACCCCAAAAGATTTTTTGGGGAGAATTTCTTTTCTTTTATGCCCAAATCGAAGGAGAAAGGAGTTTTGGATTTTTGCCAAATTCCCGGTGCTAAATCGTCCTGCAAGCTGACAAGCTGTATTCCTGAGCGGTCCTAAATGAGTTTGAAGTGTAAGTATGAATAGGGAAAAACGTGGAAGCATGTGTGTGTGTGTTTCTAACCGTTGTAGAAAAGTAGAATGAGGCACTATGTTTTGTGTAACGTGAGCAAAACAGAAATCTTGCTATTTGGCATACCTCTCCCCACTGGGGATGGTGAATGCTGACCCAGTCTTGTCCCACCCTCGCCAGCCCCTGTCATCTTAGCATGGAATTTATGGGTACAATTTTGACAACAGGACTTCTTCTGGCCCACAGGAGGATAGTGTGGTGGGCATCTATTTCGATCTTCTAAAGTCGCTAGAGAAATTCTTGTATGTGTTAACTTTACAGTAAGGTGATACATGCCCTTATCACTTCTCGGCTTGACTACGCCAACTCCCCTTATTAGGGCCTACTGGCGCTACCGACTTAGAAGGCTCCAGGTGGTACACAATGCTACAGCTCGCCTTCTACTAAAACTGCAGAAAAGCTACCATATCCACCACCATCTTAAAGAGCTGCATTGGCTGCCCATCAAGGAGAGAGTATGGTTAAAATGGCTTATACTGATCCATAGAGCCTCCACCAGGCTGGGCCGCGTCACCTGGCTAAGATGATTATTCCATGCTATCTGGCAAGACCGCTGCACTCTTCTGATGCCATGTTGGCAGTAGTTCTTAGAACAGAGAAAAAAATAATTTTCTTTTCTTGCTGCCACCACATGGAATTCTCTAACTCTCCATCTATGGGCGCTGAAGGAAAAATCTGCCTTCGAACGCTACGTTAAAACCTGGCTATTTCAAGTGGCGTATCAGTAAATTGCTTTTGGTACAAGTGGTCAATGAATCTAAGCAGCACCGGGACACTCTTTGAGTAGCTGTGCACTTTATAAATCTGGTGATTGATTGATCACTTCAGTTACTGTGCCAGTGCTTCACACAAGAGGCATGGAGCAAGTTACACAGACAGAGGTGATAGAACCACCACCTAAAGAAGTCTGTATTGGCATCCTGAAGATAATATTTGGAAAGATGCTTCAGAGTAAAACAAATTTGAACAGATTACTGACATACAATGCTGATGGAATGAGATATTTGATCAAAGAAGCATCCAGATGTACTAATTAGGCATGTGGAATATTGGAAGAATTAGCAAATGAATCAGATGTTGAAATAAGTAGAATGAAAAATGTCAAACAAAATTATAAAATGGATTTAAAACATGATGAACTTAAGCAGATGGGTCTCATTACATTAAGAGCCTGCATTAAAGATTTGATTGAGAAAACACAGGATTGGAACAATCAGGGCTGGACTGCCTGTAGCGGGCACCGGGCAATCCCTCGGTGGGCCACACGGTTGGGGGCAGGTTTTGGGCTCCTGGGGACCGTTTTTGTTACAGGGCCATTTTAGCAGCATAGCTACAAAATCGGCCCTGTAACAAAATCGGCCGAAAACTGGCCCTGGCAAAGAGCTCGGCGACACCCCCAAGCCCAGGGGGGGGGGCCAGCCGAGCACTTTACCAGGGCCGGTTTTGGTTCCCAGTCCGGCCCTGGGAACAATTAAAAGAAATATCCAGAAAAATGGAAAAAGGAAACAGTAAATAAGAAAAAGATGAAGAACAGTGAGGTGAAAATGGGGAAAGGCATAGCAAGTGATTCAAAAGTAGGAATAAGTACAATGACTGTGTTTCCTTTGAGAGAAGTACCCAGAGGAATCTGGTGCATGTACCTTGGAGAAGGTTTGATTTGTTTGCCTTTATGCATTATTTTCCAAATATGAGAGAAGACCCGGCAAAGTGGTATGCTGAGATGCATAAACTAACTTGCCTCTCTCCGATGTTGTGAACAGATTTCAATTTGTTGTTTGAAATTGATGTTCCAGGGGACTTGTGGTTGGAATATAAGGTAGTTGTAGGGTGGGCGACCCAGGAGGAACCACCTAAACTGGATCCTAACAATGCACCATCACTGGTGTGGCAGAGAAATATAAGGCAGTGATTGAGCATTTGAAGAAATTCCATAAAGGGATATAAATTGGGAAAGGATTTTGATTGAAGATAGCACAGAAGCCTAAAGAGTCAGTGCATTCCTATTAAGAGAGGTTGACGCAGATATTCAGGAAATATAGAGGAGTGCAAAATGCAGAGAAGAATGCTGCTAGGGGGTTCATTTCTGCGTTTGTGAACGGGTTGAAGTCAGATATTAGCAATCAAATTCAGCAGAGTGAATTATGTAGGTCAAAGAAGGGCACTGATGAGATTTTGAAATCGGCAAAGAACAGTAGTGATTATTTGGAAAACAAACAGAAGAAGAAAACCTAATGATTGCCCAAAGCAGTTTGAAAAGGGACCGGTGGGTCCAAATACAAACTTTGTGAGGAATGGCAATGGTATAAATGGGATAAATGGCATGAATCAGATGGCACAAGTCAACAAAGCAAACAGTATGATTGGGAATGTTGAGATGTTGAAAAGGCCCATTGCTTGTAATTTGTGCAAGTGGATCTGGCATTGAAGGAGGAAATGCAGATGGAATGTAAACAGTATTCAAGACATGCCACAGCTGGTGCAAAGAAATAACGCAATGTCAAACATGCAGAATTTGGGACAGAATATGCAAAATCAGAAAACGTTCAAAATGCCAGCGCCTTCAGCTCCAGTATTTACATGGAACATGAGAAATAAAATGCCATTTAACCAAGGTTATTCACAGAATACCATGACCATCAATGATGGGATGGTGGGCACCAGTTTACAATGACAGTGCCTGAGAGGGGAGGAAGATTGCATATATTGAGCAGTCTTGGAGGTTGAACAAAAGGACCCGTATCTTCACATAAAAGTCAATGGCCATCCTGTTTCATTGCTGATTGATATGGGCACTACCCATTCTACAGTTCATTCTGGGGAAGTTCTGAACCCACCGCTCTTGGAAAGGAAGCAAGTTGTAGCACTTACTAACAGACAGACTATAAATCAAGTTTCAGCAGATGTGCCTGTCAAAATAGGATAGATGTGCTATAAAGAACTGTTTATTCTATGAAATTCAAGCAGAGTGAACTTGCTTGGACGGGTCTTCTTCACAAGAGGAACTGTATAATTTACTGCACAAGAGATGGTGCAGCAGTAGAAACACAAGATGAGGATTAACTTTTTAAAATTAGCGCAGAAGATTCCAGAGTTAAAATGTACCCAATTTTGAAAAAAGAAGATCTTCCTCCTGATTTGAGACTCACAGTCAGAGAAGGGGTATGGGATTTTTCAGGAAAGGAAATTGGATTGCTTAAAACAGCTGAACCAGTGAAAATAAAAGTGAAACCAGATGCAATAATTCAGAAAACTAGACAATATATACTTTCCAAAGAAGCAGAAGAGGGTATAAAACCAGTGATTGAGAAACATTTGAGCAGGGAATCATTAGAGAGTTTCTTGGCTGTCCATGCAATTTTCCTGTAAAAAATTGAGAACTGTACTAAACCTTCAAAAGATTAATAAAATTATGGTTCCTTGTTTTCCTGTGGTACTAAATTTAGCAGAGCTAGTGCTCTAAATTTCAACAGAGATAGAATGGTTCAGTGTCATTGATTTGTGCCAAACGTTCTTTTCAATAGCATTAAATAAGGATTCACAGTTCCTTTTTGAATTTCATTTTTTGAATAAGGAACTTGTGTACTATATATTCCCACAAGGCTATAAAGCTATAAAGAGAGACCTTCAATTTTCTCCCAGATTTTAAAGAAGGATCTAGACAGCTTGAAACTGCCATGTAAATCAGTCCTTGTGTAATACATAGATGTCCTTTTGTTGCCATCTAAGACGAAAATGGATAGTAAGGTTGATACTATTGCTGAATCATTTAGTGGAAAAAGATCATAAAACCTCCCTGACAAAGAGGCAATGTTGTGAGAAAAAGTCATCGATCTCAGACACCATATTGAGAAGGGTATGCAAAAAGTTTCAAAGAACGTGTTTCTGCTATTCTGAAACTGAATCCCTGATCACCCAGAAGGAGGTTCCGATGTTTCTGGAAAATGTTGTTTATTGTAGATAGGGAATCCAATTTTTTGCCAGATTGCGCGGCCTTTAGTGAGGCTCACATGTAATGATCTATGAGATCCAGTACCATTTGATTACAAGTGCCTTGAATCATTTAAGACATTGAAAGAGAGTTTGTGTCATGCGCCCATACTTTGGATACCTGATTGCAATATGATTTTCCACTTGTTCTGCCATGAGAAAGATAGATGTGCACTTTCAATACTTGCTCAGAAGCATGGAGGGCTAACGCATACGATGGCTTACTTGTCAGGAGCCTTGTATCTAGTCTCTGTAAGTCTTCCTGGATGTCTAAAATCGTGTTGCTGACGTTTGCTTGGCAATAGAGCAAAGTGAAGAGATTGTGTTGGGTCATACTTTGATTGCTATGTTCCACATTCTGTTGAAATTCTTTTAACAAGGTCTAAAACACAGCACATTACAAAGAGCAGGTTGACTTGCTTTAGGCAGTTAACATTTTAATTTGAAGGTGTAGTGTCCCAAACCCAGCAACAATTCTGATTTCATACATAAAGCGAAGACAGGGAAAATATTGTTGACAATAAACTGGAACATGGATGCATCAATGCAACAGAGTTATGCACAACAGCAAGACCAGACATAAAGAAGTTCCTTTGGATAACTCAGATTTGAAACTGATAATGCTTCCTGTCTGAGAGATCTATATGGACGACTGAGGGCTGCTTATGCATTCTGTTCTGCATTCTGTTCTGTTTTAGAGACATTGGAGGATTTCTCCTTACCAAATGTGACTTCAGCACAAGTAGTGGAATAAATTGCCCAACAAGAGCCTGCTGCTTGTCAGAACATTTGAGTGCAACTTTCTAAACAGAGAGACAATACAGCTTTGGTGCTGTACATGACTATAGTCAACTCTGGTCAAAAAGAGGGTTTATGACAACCTTGGGTGACCCAAACAAGAACAGTAGACCAGATGTACGACCATGCAAAGTAGTGACTCGCAATTTGAGAGAAATAGCCACTGAATGTAATGTATGAACAATTCTGGCCCTCAATTTGCGGGTCACAATTGAGTCTCAACACAATTACCCGGCTCACATTTAGCAAGTCTGTAATTGTCCCTAAGTTGCGAGTACCTCGCAAATCCATTGCAGGTGTATCACAAATTCACTGCGAGAGGGTTGTAAATTGCCTGCAAGAAGGTCGCAATTTGCGAGAGAGTCACAATTTGCTGCTTTTAAAAAGTGCTTAATCACTTCCTGGAACAGCAGAAAGACCCCAAACCAGGAAGTGGTGTCCATTGTGATTCCCACATAGCAGTAGGAGCACACAGTGGAGCAAGAAGCAACATCCAGACTTCATCCAGGCAGCAAACAAGCCCTGAAATGGCCAGCCGGAAGAGCGAGAAGGGAGCTAAGGAGCGGAAATGCAAAATAAATTTTTGCGAAAGAGAATCCGAAATTCTCAGAGGTAGTTGCTGCAACAACCATGAATAGCTGTTTTGCCAGGTCGACCAGGATTTCCCAGAGCCAGAAAAAAGTATGATCTGGAGGGAGATGCTGCAACAAATCAATGCCCTGGGAGTCGCAGATAGGTCCCTTGATAACCTCAAGAAGAGGTAGTACTACCTACGCTCTTGTGTCAAGGCAAAGATAGAGGCATGGCACAGTCCCAAGGGTCCGGAGCGGAACCATCTAATGCTCCCCCCCTCATCAGTTGCGCCACAACATGATCCTGAACAGGATACAGAGACAGCGTGTGCCACACAGACAGCCAAAACCTCCGCAACCACCTCCGGTAAGTGCAAAATACCTATTAATCACACATACCTGGCAGTGCCTAGCTGTCCACAGACATGTAGTACAGATACCCCTTAACACTCCATTTCAGGCACCAAATGGGGTATGTAGTCATGTACACAAACAGTGGAGTCACTCTCTGACATGAATTAAAAATATTGTCTGACCACTGAGCTAGTTTCTCACACATGCCTATAGTTTTTTTCCTAATGTACCACATAGATGCACCTGTGCCAGTCCAGGACACACAAGAGGAGGCAGGGGAAGATCTGGATCTTGACTAGAGGGAGGCAAAGCTGGATGTCCAGGCAGGGTCACAACCAGGTACATCAGACATCCAGGAACACACATCCCAGCAAGCAACAGCACCAGCAACAACTTCTGTCACCAGGGTCCGAAAGCTGTGCCCAACGCAACGCGGAGGCTGCGGCATTTAAGGTCTCCACTGCAGAGACACACATGCTGCGTAGGAGCAGCCATTACAAAAATGGGGTAACCCAAAAGTCAAGGAACTGGGTGTAAGCTCAGTACAAAAAACAATGGTCCTGGACCAATTATTAACACAACGTAAAAATCCTCTTCAATTAAATCATTCTCCAAATTAGAGCTAATTAAACAGAAATTATTTAGAATAGCTCATGATATCCAATATAACATTATAACATAGAAAGTTGCAACATCCAATTCTTGAATCACCATATATTTATTTCCAAAAACTCATAGATTCAATGATATTTGGCACATGGTTGCTCCAGAGGGAACGTGCATAAAGCAAAAGTGCTAAAGAGAGAGTAAGTGATGAGGGAGTGGTATGAAGGACAGTAGAAAAAACATTAATATATTTTACAAAGGAAACGGTTGTAAATCACCGTTTAGAACAAGCCTGGTCACGTTGAGAATATCACCAAACAATTCAATATTTTACCAACAGAAATTAATTCTTGACAAAGCACGCTAAAGGGTTGCGTGTCCCAGGCTATGCAAAAGGGGGCGTCGATGTTTCGACCCGTCTAATGGTACAGAGGTATTTTGAAACCTTGACCGTGCGGGTCTTCTTCAGGACAGGGGAGGTGTGGGGCAACCTGACGTGGTCCTCGACTTGACTGTATGTCTAAAAATCAAGAAGGGAGGATGTGATAAGGATGTTGCATTATTAAGATTACTACAGTTGGACACCAACAAGTGAAGAGTTGGCTTACCTGGTCTAAGTCCAGGTGTCCTGTTCCAATTGGTTACGTGTCAGGGACAATTTGCATTATATGTAGTACTGTCTTGTATGATCAACAGACTGTCAAGCTAAAATTGAGCAAAATTGGAAGTTAAGGAGGGTTCCTGGATAACATGCCCATACTTCAAGGGAACAGTGTGCATATCGTATTGGCGTAGGAGCAGCAGCAGGCAGCCCACATCCCCAAAGGGTAAAAGCCAACAAGTCCCCAGAAGAGGCAGAAAGTGACTGGACATTGCATGTGGACCATGCCATTGCCCTCCTGGCCCCTTGTTGGCGGTGGAGTAACCACCCTTTGATAAATCCTTTTTGTTTATGTTAGCCATGAAGGACATGTTGTCCTGACGTTCAGTAATGTTTACACAGGCAATAAAGGGTTTCCCACTTTGTGAAATATGATACTAGTCTTGTCATTTGTTGAGGCTTTAATGTGAATAGGTGCATCTTACAGTGAGAACAAATGTCTGGCTATGTGGTCTCTGCGTTGTATCCCCTCTGCTGCATTACTTTGCTCGGGTGTTTGTCGAACAGGTGGGGCAGGGTAACCGTCCTCTGTGTCGGAACCAGAAACCTACATGCAAGGCCCCACCGCTCTTATAAAGGCACCTAAAGCGCAATTTAAGGATGCCGAAGGTGCGCTCAATCATACTCCTGGTGCGTATGTGTGCACTGTTGTACTGTCTCTCATGTGGGCTGTTGGGATTCAAGTAGAGCATGAGGATGCATGGCTGCAGGGCATACGCACTGCCACCTGGTGACACAAATATGAGGGTGAGACAATGTATATTGCATAATTGTTTGACTCATACATTTCACTTTGTACATCACATTGCATTACCTAGTAGATATCCTTCGTCAGATTCCCCCTTTTCTAGTCGCTGGTGAATGCCACGGTGGTGAAAGATGTAGAAGTCATGGGTGCTCCCTGGAAATTTGGCTACAATGTCTGTGATGATATGTTGTGCATTGCAGACTACCTGAAGAATGTGTGCTCTTGCGGTTTCGGAATATGTATTTCAGGTTGGAGGGGGAACGTATGGGCAAATGGGTCCCATCTATGTGGCCTAGTACCTGTGGAAATCTTGCTCTCCTGTACAATTGTGTTAGTGTATTCTGGATTTCTGCAGCATCCCTGGGCAGGTAGATGTGTTTGTGTATGTAGTGGATCATGCGGTCAAGAAATTTGTGTAAGAAACGCGAAAGAGCACTCTGCGACACCCCTCCAGCCAGTGCAACAACATCTTGATAACTTCCAGTGGCCAATAGGTGAAGAAAGCACAACACCTGGACATGGGTGAGGATTGCATTGCTGCGCTGGGTTCTGCTTTCTAGTTCTGGCTTCAAGAGGTCTACTTGCCCCAAAATCACATTGCTACTTAGCCTGTACTGGTCATATATCTCTTCCTCTGTCTTGTTAAGCAGGGTAAGCCTGACTCTGAAAATCCTCTCCTGTCTCTGTCTTCTCTGTTGAGCAGTCAAAATCTGGATCCTTCTTGCTATCATGTATTGGGCAGCCATTGAAGTGAGATTTGTGATGCCTTCTGGGCCACTTTTTATAGGTTGGGCCCTGTTACCACCTGGTTTTGATTCATGGTAAATTGTATGTGCAAATGGGTCATTTTGCACATACTCGCTAATTGAGACTAGTCTGTACATGTAGATTTGCGACTCGCAAATAGGGAGTTGCTATTTGAGAGATGCAAATTCCAACTGCGCTGTTTTTGCGGCTCAGAAATCTGTCGGATCTCAAAATCGGATTTGTGACTGCCTGTTGGACATCACGTATGGGTCCTTTTGCATGCACAAATGGTTTTCAGCCTGTTTTGCGAGTCACAAAATGGTCGTACTTCTGGCCCAGTATGTATTTATATATTAGATTTGTTGAATGCTATTCAGAAACCAAAAGAAGTGGCAGTGGTGAAGGGTCAAACCTGTAAGTCTGGCAAGGATTTGGTCACATTAGAGAACAAGTATGCTGACCAAAAGGCAAGGTATTTCGCCTTGCAGGAAGGGACTGTAATTCAAGAAAATAAAGATGAAGGGTTTGTAAATAATGTTGATACATATAGTTAAAACAATGGGAATTGTTATTTCATGGATTATTTGCATACTTCTTTGACTGAATTGAGGAACATGCAGGATTATGCTCCTGATGAAGAAAAAATAAAATTAAGTAGATTAGGTTACAAGAAGAACTATCAGCATTTGTATGTGACAAACCTACCAACTCACACAGTGCCAATGTGTAAGACATGATATTGGCTCCCATCACATGGTCTCCTCGTAAATAGTGTTTTTTCTAGCTCGTTTTCTGAGACTTTTAACTGCCAATGTCCATTAAAGTGTGTGAAAACACCCCAGGACATCAGCACTGGCCTTATCAGACTCATGCCCGGAGGGATAGTCAAGTCAGGTTATTCCAAAGTATTTGAAAAACCCAAGATTTCACATGTTGCTGAAGATGTGTATGACAACTGTTTGGTTTGTCATGTAAACAATCAAGAGGAAAAAACTGTAAGTGTCATAAATCACATTGGCAATTCGGAAGGCTCATTTATGAGTTACAATCAGACTTTATTGCGATGCCACTTTGCAAGGACCTTGAATATATCTTGGTAATAAACTGTTTATTCTGTAAATGGGAGGAAGTAATTCCCACTTGGAGTGCAGATAACCTTCCAGTAGGAAAAGTACTGTTGAGGGAGTTAATTCCACAATTCGTCTTCCCTCCTTCTATTGAGAACAATTGTGGCACTAATTATAAGAATGAGGTACTAGAGATATTTAGTAGAGATTTTGAGATTAAGCACAGGTTCCATTGCAGATATTGACTACAATCTTCTGTCATTGTTGAGAGAACAAACATTACTCTCAAAAAGAAGCTGGGGAAGCTGGTGAAAGTCTGTGCCTCAACAGGTTTAAAATGGGCAGCAACATGTCCCTTGATATTGATGAATATGGAAGTAGTCCAAACAAAAAGACAGACATATTGCCCAATGAGGTAATCTTGGGAAGGGCAATGGCACTTGCACATGTACCTTCAGCTTCATTAATTTCAATTATTTTTTATTTTACAGAGTTTTATATAGCGCAAACTTGACCCGAATCGGGTATTAGAGCGCATTACATAGCACCAGTTGCATTACATGAGGACACATTCATTTTTAGGCACGGGGAGATTAAGTGATTTGCCCAGAATCACAGGATGTTCAGTGTCATTGCCGAGACTCGAACCCGGTTCCCCAGATTCAAGGTCGACCGCCCTAGCCGTTAGGCCAACTCATCTCCCCTATAACTGATGATATAGTTCTGGACTATTGTAAAGGTCTAGCTCATGTGGTAATATATGTCTCTCACCAGGTGAATGCCGTTACAGAAGACTACAAAGACAGTCATTGTCATAATCTGAATGCTGGGTAATGGATCCTTATACGCACACACACATCTGCAAGGGATGCTTGGATGAGAATTGGAGTAGCCCTTTCCACGTCATTTTGCCCATAAACAGTGCAGTCAAATGAACAGGTGTGCCTCAATCCCTACACACTGCTGACACAAAGAGTGTGAGAGCAGTTAAAACTGTGAAAGAGACAGAAGCTGATGATCAAGTTGCAATGACTGCTTAACAAAGTTACAGAACATTTGAAAACTGTTTGTAACTGGTGAAGATCACATTAAAAATCGAGTTGAACAATCAAAGAGAAATCTAAAGAGACAATATCAAGTTAGTGAGAGTTGAGATGAAGTTTTGAAATTCCAGAAGTACAGTTATAAAATGATCAGAGTGAAGGGCTGTTGCCAGCCAAATGAGCAAAGCACAAAGAAGTAGACTCTTAACAAAATGATAAGCATGGCAAGTAGCCACTGGAAAAAGAAGATTCACTCTGGAAAGAACTGGCAATCACAAGCCTCCACAACATGCAAGGTCGAGTGAGAATCAAGGATCTGAGAGCAGCCAAAATTTGAGACTGTCACTAAAGAAGTAAGAGCTGAAGAAATTCCCAGAAAGAGTATCTGTAAGCTAAATCCAGACAAGGAAAAAGTCAGCTTGGGAACCTAATGAGAGCAAAGTATTGCCTGGTAAAAGATCAACCAGAAAGAGAGTTCTCAATCGGAAGTATTCTTCACCAGAATGGGTGTAACTGGCTATAATTTCAGAGGGTGATACAGATAAGAATGATTACAGGTGCAGTGACTATTGTGAGAAGGATCAAGATCTAGAATCTGAAACTAATACAGAGAAAGAACCACCTTGAGAAAAGCCAGAGACTTAGGGGACTGAGGACCTCCAAACCCACGGAGGCGTGACGGCAACTGCCACACCAGTGCTCCGACTGCCCTAGTCTGAGTTTGGCGGTCAGACCGCTGCAGGCGGTCAGACCGCTGCAGGCTGCAGCAACTGCTGGGGAACTGGCATTCTCCCAGTTATGTTGCAGCAGAGTGAGGCAGTAATATGCTGGTTGTGCTGTTGCAGCACCGCCAAGCATAATACGAGTTGCCTCACTGCCAGAGTTTCCTTGCAGTGAGCCTGCCATGAAAAGGCTGGTGGTGAAGGAACTAAGGGGGCCCTGTGCCTCAGGCCATGGGAATGCATGCAGGGGAGCACATATTGTGCCCCCCTGTGTGTACGCACCCCCTTCCCAGCATGACATGGACTCCAGAGTCCATGCCATGCAGGAATGGGCTTTGGCGTTCCCACTGCAGTGTCTTTTTCAAAGGGGCTGCCATGGGAACACAAGGGACCACCCGCCAGACAACGAGAAATCTTGTAATTTGGCAGGCAGCTGGCGGTGGCCTTTGGCAGTGTGAGAGTGGGGCGTTGGCCTGCAGCCCCACTCCCACACCACGAAATTCAGAATCAGGCTCTTAGTTTTTGTTTTGATGATCAAAGGTTAAGAGATAGAGAGATGATGCACAGAAGAACTCTATAAATTGGTGCAAAGGAACTGATTTACTGATTTTGATTTTTGAATTTACATACTGAGAAGAAGTGACTTTTTTTAGAAAAAAATGATGAACAGCGAGAACAATTTTGAGAAGATAAAGAAGAGCTTGAAATTTTTGTTTTTATCTCTTTGTTTATGTTTTGAAAGAAGAAGGTAAAGAAGAACTTGATTCTTGCCTCTGAGAAATGTTCATTTTGCTTTTGTTTTTGGTCTCCATTATCGCGATGGGATACAGCACCAGCTGTACTCTTGTAGGGAAGTCTTTATTAACTATAATATTATTGATATTATTTGACCTGTTGGTGTGCTTACTGACATCTGTGAGATGATGTATATATTTAGGTGATTGTGAAATTTTGAGAAATGTGTAGCACTCGCTAAGGTGCTTTACATGTGAGAGGGGTATGTGTGTCCTGTCATACTTGTTGTATGTCCAGTAATGCTCTAAGAGGGAATCCCCCTCTCACATGTAAAGCACCTAAGCGAGTGCTACACATTTCTCAAAATTACACAATCACTTAAATCTAAGTAATTTGCACCTACACACTTTGGTGTTGAGGAAAGCCAGTTTAATCATAAAGGCCTGGCTGTAGGAAACCCTAATTAACATTCCTATAACATCCAACAGCCTTTTTTAATGCTAGCAGTGACCCAGTTATTAAAATATAATTTACCCTCGGGTACTGGGATCCCTGCATAGCTTTTAAATCGTCACCTTCAAGTCACTACACTGCACACTCAGATACATACCTGCTCCGCTGTATCCAGGCATCGAAGCACACCCGGGACACACTCGGTGTCACTGGGTGGGTCCGATGATGAAGCATGCCACCAACTAGGTTGGTGGGTGAGGGCTTCATGAACAAACAAAATGGTTTATACCCTGCCTTACAGTCTTGAGTATATGTTAATTCACAAATAGGCTAGTCCTTTTTGATCTCACATATAAACCCCGGGGATACGGACTAGCAACCTAGTCCTTTCTCTCTCCTTTGGTAGTGATATATATAGGCAGCGCACAGCTGCGAGAGTTAACGAATACCCACTTTGGCCGAAAACCATGGCCTAACCTTCAGTGAGGACGAAATCAGTGAGATCCTTGCTGACCCATCCTTTCTGGCAGACTTCAACATCTCTAACACCATAGCTCGAACAACAGACTGGGACACACTAACGGAGAAAAAGCGGAATCGAATAAGAACCATCTTACATGGCATCATACTGACCCTATATCTACGCACTAATACAGCAACAAGGGGTCTCCTGGTTACCAACGCCCCCAGAATATTCCTGGATGACGCCATCTTTAGGAAAGACTGGGTCCAGATAGCCTGGCACTGCACCAGGGACTGGTTAGTGCTCATCATTAAAACAGCGAAACGTCTCTCCGACGCCATAATTATTGATATCCAAACCACAGGAAACCACTTCAAAACCACACTAACATCATACAAAAAGAAACTCGACAATCAAAACAAAGAGATGGCAGAATACAAAGACTATCTGACTCAAAGCAAAATTAACAAATTCCAAAAAGACCTTAAAAAATGTCAGGTATTCCAAAACATACCCATATGCGGAGAATGACTATGTACCCCCAAACAAAACAGATGGTGCCTATGATAGCTCAGGAGACAACGCATCCATATCAAGCGACTCGAGCGCAGGCTCCAACAAACAACGCGGCAGAGGACGCCGAGGCCAACGCTGGCCTCAAAACTGGCAGGGACCACCACAAACTCTCACCTTCGGCCCACCGCTATTTGGACCAATGCAACATGCATACTATGGATATCCACCCCTATACCCACCAGGCCCAATGCCCTTCTACCAAGGGAACCAAAGACCCCCTTTTTTAGGACAGGGCCGCAGAACACGCGGCAGGAGACGGAACCACCAGCAAGTCCAATGGGAAGAAGAAGATCCAGTCAGTGCCAACACCCGCAACAAAACCCGGTAAACAACCAGGAACGAGCAAACAGTGATCCCTGTTACACCCACATCCCTGGTGTTTAACCTATCGAGTAGACTTGTGACAGAAAGCGAAACAGCGATCCTTAGTAAAGGCCTATCGATTGTCCCTACCACACGACTGGACAAATTCAAGCTACATGTCGAACTAGCTGAGTTTTTTAGAAAGCTCAAACTTAAGGCCTTCTTTGAAAAAGTAACACCAGAAGAAACTACCACCAATACCAATCCCAATGAAACAGGCCTTAGGCTAAAATCCACCTTTGTGCCATCTCCTACCAGTGTACCCACATAAATCTCTACCTTGGAACAAGCAGTCTACACTGACGTAGAGAAACTGAACCTTAAAGGAACATACAACAACCTATCAAAGACAGACCGTGACACCATACAACGCCTACAAAGTAACCCCACCATTGTCATCAAACCAGCTGACAAGGGGGGAGGGATCATCCTTATGGATAAAACCGACTACAATCAAGAATGTCGCAGACTCCTTAGCGACACACGTAATTACAAACGCCTGGAAAAAGACCCCACCGCCGAACTGCAAATCACCATACACACCATGGTTAAAAGAGCCAGTGACACTGAACATATCTCAACCCAAGAGGCGGAATACCTGTGTACCAAGAATGCGAAAGTACCTTACTTGTATATTGTACCCAAAGTACACAAGGGCACCATACCACCCCCAGGAAGACCTATAGTCTCAGGGATCAACTCTCTTCTGTAACCGCTATCACTTCCTGAACCCACTGGTACAAGGAACCCCTACCTACCACAAAGACACTAAACACCTCGGGCCCGATTCACAAAACAAACTTAAGACAAAATCCTAAACTTAGTACCATTTTGGTATTCACAGAATGCACTTACTACTTCTGGTATTCACAGAATGAACTTACTACTTTTGCGATTCACAGAATGAACTTACTACTTTTGCTATTCACAGAATGTATTTACGACTCCTAACTTTACGTCCGCACTCGGGCCGGAAATTCCGGCCCAGAGGCGGAGCTTCCGGCCCGGAGGCGGGGCTTGCGGGCTGGAGGCGGGGCTTCCGGCCCGGAGGCGGGGCTTCCGGCCCAGAGGTGGAGCTTCCGGCCCAGAGGTGGAGATTTTGGCCATGGCTAAATCTCCGCCACTGGCCGGAAGCTCCGCCTCCGGGCCGGAAGCTCCGCCTCCGGGCCGGAATTTCCGGCCCGAGTGCGGACGTAAAGTTAGGAGTCGTAAATCCATTCTGTGAATAGCAAAAGTAGTAAGTTTATTCTGTGAATCGCAAAAGTAGTAAGTTCATTCTGTGAATACCAGAAGTAGTAAGTGCATTCTGTGAATACCAAAATGGTACTAAGTTTAGGATTTTGTCTTAAGTTTGTTTTGTGAATCGGGCCCCTCCTGAACATCATCACTGAAATGAATTTCGATCAAACCACCCAACTACTGGTGGGACTGGACATAGAAAGCCTGTACACCACTCTCCCACAAGATGCCACCCTGCAAGTCCTACAAGATGTACTGATGCAAAACCCCTGGATGTACCATACACCACGGCAATTCATCCTTGACTGTGCAGCCCTAGCCCTCAAGGAAAACTACTTCGAGTATGATGGCACTTACTACCTGCAAACTAACGGAACCTCGATGGGCAGTGTTTTTGCTCCTAGTGTGGCAGGACTGTATGTTCACCATTTCGAGCAGGAACACGTCATGTCAATGACCAACCCATACTCAAAAAATTTAAAGACTTGGCACAGGTATATAGATGACATCTTCCTGATTTGGGAAGGAACACAGGATGTACTAAACGTTTTTCTCACTTGGCTTAATGAGCGTGACCCTTACCTACGATTCACGTGCACCTCCAGTGCCACCGAGCTGGCCTTCCTGGATCTTAACATTCGAGCAGAACAAGGGATTCTGCGCACCACCACCCACTACAAACCAACAGCTAGGAACTCACAGTTGCGATTTGACAGCTTCCACCCCAGACCATTAAGGGAAAATCTACCACTTGGGCAATTCCTGCGGGTCCGCAGAATCTGCAGCCACCTAGAGGACTACAAAAGACAATCCCGCACCTTATCACACAAACTACAGGAATGTGGATATCCCAATGCCATTATTGCCAAAACCAGCAAAAGGGTACGCAATATAAACAGAGAATCACTATTAGAAACAGTAACAAAAGACCAAGATCCACCACCCATGACCTGTGTGATCACCTATTATACAGCGTCAAATCAAGTTTCCAGCATCATCCGCAAACACTGGAGGATAATCAATTCAGGCACCATAAAATGGGAGATCCTGCGCTTTGCATTCAAACGTGCCAACAACCTTAAAGACAAATTAGTGTCAAGAAGACCATGTGCCAATCCCAAATCTATGGACAACACAGTCCTTAACTGTTAGAGCCTTCCCAAAGCCACTGGTCATTATCCATGCAACAACTGCAGTGTGTGCCATCTCACCAAACCAACGAAAACTCTCAACCTTGAACCTGGCAACATCTGGACACAACACCAACACACCAACTGCAACTCCAGTAACCTTGTGTACCTCATAACATGCCCCTGTGGGCTCCGTTACATGGGCATGACGACCCGCAAAATCAGGACCAGAGTGGTTGAACACAGAAGCACGATCAGGTGTGACAAAAACATCAGCAGACTGACAGATCACTACCTCAGGGCACACCACACCCCCAATGACATGTCCTGGACTGTCATTGAACAATTTGACATTCACCAAACAGACAATGACCGGATCCTTCATACCAAAGAACAGAGGTGGATCTATCGCCTCTCCACGCAGCAACCGGGCCTGGGCTTGAATGACTCCATACCCCGGAGCTCACTAAAAACATGAATTTCTTACTCTTGATTCCCCTCCGTATTAAATGTCCCCCTGTTGTATTGGCCAGGTATAACACACTTGGCACCCCACAGCTCTCTTTAAGTTCTCTCTTTCCCCAGTTAGCGCTCTTTTGTTTTACAACTGTACACTAATCTGTGTACACTGGGTACAGCTCACCCAGCCATCCCAATACGCAGGCGCCGACATTCGGCACCGCACATGCTCACAGCAGAGCACACTACTCCCCCGCACATGGGCATGCTCGCAGCAGGATACTCTTCTGGGCATGCTCACAACAGGATACACTGCTCTCCCGCCCATGTACAGTACAGCCATGACTCAGTGTGTCCTCGCACAGTCTGTCTTCTCTGTCCTTCCCCGCACATGTGTTCAGAATGATGCAGCCTACATTTAAAGCACAAACACGGCTGAGGACAGCCCAACGGAGGCCGCAGAGACAACTGGAGGCTCAACGCAGACACTGACCGAAAGTATCGTGAGTAAACCAAGCGCTTCAGCTACAAGCCGGGTAAGCTCTTTTTCCACAGGTCCCTAACCCCCTAAGGACCCTTTATCTTCCCAGGGTCTATTCCTCTGCCGGACTACTCCATGGGGCATGTTTGGCAACAAGCCAACATGAGGATAATCTTCCTTTCATGCACTTTCCGCTGTTTTTTTGTGTGTTGATGCGCTTACGATGCTTAGCCCACCACAAAACTTCGTGTACATATGATAACTCTCACCTTAGTGATACCACCAATATGGCTACACCATTTGCCGCTTAGTTATCGTCTACACAGCACAATAGATATCGGCAATCAATCTGTCTTGTGAATATGTAACCATACTGAGACACTCCCCTGTATGTGTGTCCTGTCATACTTGTTGTATGTCCAGTAATGCTCTAAGAGGGAATCCCCCCTCACATGTAAAGCACCTTAGCGAGTGCTACACATTTCTCAAAATTACACAATCACTTAAATCTAAGTAATGTGCACCTACACACTTTGGTCCTGAGGAAAGCCAGTTTTAATCATAAAGACCTGGCTGAAACATGTAGACCACACCTGGATGTAGGAAACCCTAATTAACATTCCTATACCATCCAACAGCCTTGTTTAATGCTAGCAGTGACCCAGTTATTAAAATATAATTTACCCTCGGGTACTGGGATCCCTGCATAGCTTTTAAATCGCCACCTTCACGTCACTACACTGCACACTCAGATACATACCTGCTCCGCTGTATCCAGGCGTCGAAGCACACCCGGGACACACTTTGTGTCACTGGGTGGGCCCGATGATGAAGCATGTCACCAACTAGGTTGGTGGGTGAGGGCTTCATGAACAAACAAAATGGTTTGTACCCTGCCTTACAGTCTTAAGTCTATGTAAATTCACAAATAGGCTAGTCCTTTTTGTTCTCACATCTGGACAATAGTATCATCCTGGATTAAGAAGTTAGGGGAATAATGTTGGAATAGTAGGTGAATGTCTACGTAGTACTGTTGGTGGAATTGTGTACGCTCTTTTCACATCAGTGATAATAATGCTCATTAGTGCAATGTCTTTGTTGTTTTCATTAAAAATAATAAAATGTACAGTGAAGGATTTGGGGAAAAGTAGGAAAATAATTTGGATGATTTAAAATCCCAAAAATGGAGGAGATTACAGTATTATTTTGAAATGGGGGATTATTTGGACCAGATGTGCCAACACTTGTGATGGCTGGCGGAAGATGCCCAGAGTACTAAAAGGCAGAAGATTTAGAAAGCTTATGTTTAGATTAATGAACAAAGATTAATGAACAAGGTTAATAATGTGGGTTTTAGTAATTATTTAGAATAATCAAAGGAAGGATCTGTCAAAGGCTTTTTCAAAATATACAAAATGTATAAATATATTGTGAAGTGTTTTTGAAATGTTTTAGTTTTAATGATGCATAGAGTTGTAGCCGATGAACTGATGAAGTTGCACCTAAACCAAAATACTAAGTCATATATAAGTCTAGATATGTAATGCTACAGGTAGTTATACATTATGAGATTGTATATTAACCATTGACTCCATTTTACTTAACCTATATTTTGTGAGCACGGTTTTATCTTGTGTCTGTCTGACCATGCCTTTCAGCTGCAAATGCAGGCACGCCCAAGTTACTTGCGAGCACAGGTTGTTTAAGTTTTCTCACTTCACCGAGCAAAAGAGATAAGCTGCAAGAACATATGGTGTAGAGAATGTGAACAAGTATGAGATTGTGAAGAATCTGCCTGAAAACTCTCATCGGAGTCTGACCAGCTCCATTGAGTGACTTTGATGCAGACACTGTAGACAGCACTTATAGTATGGGTGGGCGTAATGTGCGTAAGGGACCTACGCGGAGAGGCAGGAGATGGAACCAATCTCCGCATTCTCCGCATAGTTTCCTTACGCACATCCCGCCTCCCCCCTCCCGCCCGCCCGTCTCCCGCCGCAGTATTAAATACATAAAAAAATAAATGTTTAAATAACCTTACCTTATCGGCGGCGTCCCCGGGCTTCAAACCTCTTCCAGCGCGTTTTCTTCTGAGAACTGCGCATGCGCGGGCTCCCGCGCATGCGCAGTTCTCAGAAGAAGACTCGCTGGAAGAGGTTTGAAGCCCGGGGACGCCGCCGATAAGGTATGGTTATTTAAACATTTATTTTTTATGTATTTAATACTTCGGGCAGACAACTTCCGTTATGCCCCGAGTGTGCAGAGATTTGCCCTGTTTCTCCGCCTATTATCGCGGAAAGCGGAAGGGCAAATCTCCGCACATTCCATGGGCGGAACGGAGTTGTCCGCCCACCCTTACCCTACAGTACAGATGAAGAGAGGGAGAGCTTCTAAAAGTCTCTCTCCGTGTTAGTAAAAAATATAAATAAGGAGACCTCTTGGTGCTTTGACAGAAACTCCCTGCGGAGCGTACACGCTGCCAAGGGCCTTCTTTGTGTGCCTGGTTAAGATCTCCTGGCTGAGACAGTCAATGGTTTCCCCAGTTGTGCGGGAGATGATGATGCCAAACAGACAGCCGGTGACGTATTCCTAGTTCGAGTTACTTATTCTTGTGTATATACATTCACTACATACATTTATTTTACATGTATATTATTGCCATTTGATCTCGGACAACAATATTCCCCTTTACTTTGCAAATGAGTGTTGAGCCTTGTTCACGTTGTATTATGGTATTCTAAAGTGTGTGTACAGTCCAAATTTTGAAGAGTGTTCACATTGTGCCCCGGTATTTTGCAGTCTTGCCCAGATGCTTTAAAGGAAAAAGCAAGACACAATAATTCCATGAATAGTTATCCCACAATTGTTTGTTAAAGGCCAATATTTGTGAAATGGATTCTGTTTCTTGGGTTCTGTTCTACAAACTGCGGTTCAATCCCCCTCAAAAATCAGTGTCCTGTTACAAAACCATCTCCACTCTTCCTCCACAGAGAATCCAGCAGATGATGTGAATAAATTAGAATTATATAATATAGTGTTAGAAAGTGTGTATTATAAATAAGGCTTTAACATGTGGCCAAAGTATCATTTTTGAGGACTTCCGTTGGAATTTCCGATGAAGAAGTATGAGTTCTATGAACCATTGTTCAAGAAATGTTTCATTTGTGATATACATCTCTGAAGTGCAGTTGCTAAGGAAGTAATGGAAGAGTTCTTTAAGAGGGCCAACGTTACCAGGGAAAACAACACCAAAAAGCTCATCAGATTTTTTAAGAGAAGTAGGCATCTGTAGAATGCTTCATTTGTTGACAAATATGACATGGTATGTAACTCATCACATTTTCTGGTAGGTATGACTGCGAGTATCATTGCTGTCACAATCATACACTATAGCCTTATAGCCTACCGTAGCGGGCTATACTGGCCATTAAAGTCCCGCTCCAGCGTTAAAGGCCCTCGCCTAAGACGAGGCCTTTAGTAAGGGAGCGGGACATTAATGGTCGGTATAGCCCAGCTACAATGGGCTATAAGGCTATTAGAACATTCCGCCACTAGAGGGCAGAATGTTCTAACAAATAAAACAAATTCCTCTCAGAGCCCGAGGGGATTTAAATCCCCTTGGGCTCCGAGAGGCATTTGTTTACAGCAACAGCTGTGAACAAACACAACATGGAATGTTGCTCTGCGGGCTTTTACCGGCTCGTAGAAGCACGGATCACTCTATTGTATTCATTGGAGTGCTCCACATTCCAATGTTCTAATACCACTTATGTCAGCATGAGTCAAGGCTAATCCTTCATGAGCTGCCCTAATCAGGTCTCATCTAACTATCTCATTAAGCATATGACTTTCTTCAATTCAGGTATAAAAACATTAGGAACATTGTCTTTGGTGAGGCTACCGGAGTGCTTGGAAGAGAAACCATCAGGGGGCTTTTCCCCTTTCAACGCTGCTTGTGTCACTACCATTATGTCTGCATCGATCTTCAATTGTGATCGAGTCACAGCAGCAAACTTAAAGGTTGCATTGTCTTTGAAGTGAATCAGCCATACTGTTCCCCTTTAACAAATGGGGAACAGTATACATGTATGTATGTATGAAAGTATGTATCTGGTATTTCTAAAGCAAGAAAGGCAGAAGAGAACTGTATATCATTGCGTGCTGTGAAATGTATCTTGTTTGTGGACTGTTATTGCATTGTGCTTTTGTGTTCTTTAAAGATCTGCGCTTAAAAGCTTTCCTAAATTAGAGCAGCATCCTAATGGATATGGGAATGTTGATCCAGACCCTGAGTGCATAGATGAAAAATGCCTGCAGTCTTGTTTTTCATTTTTACACTTCTGAGTCTGCAGTCGAAAGGTGTTCTCGCTGCAGGTGTAGCAAGAATGACCATAAATGGTGAGCTTATCTGGAAGATAAGCAAGGGTGCGATTATGATGGCTTTGCAAATGATGCAGCTGATTTTGAAGATGATGCAGGCTAGCAAGGAGAGCCAATTGAGTTCTATCAGGATATAGGTGATGTGATCGTATATCTTCAGTCTCTGGATGAGACGTGCTGCAGCATTTTGGACACCCTTAAGGGGTGCCAGTGTGGTGTCTGGGAGGCCATGGAATAGGATCTACTACCATCCAGATGCTGAAGTCAAAATCAAATCAAATAAACTTTATTCGTGTTCACATCGGAGAACCATAAAAGTTACAAAGGTTACATGTACATAAAAACTGTGATACATTAAAACATGATTTAAAAAATAGGACCCCATACACAGTTCATAAGTAAAACCCAATACCCAGCCTCCCAAGTTATTCAGAACCTAAGGTGCAATGTGTCCGGAGATCATAACTTCCTGTCATATTTGTTTTATGGCGCAAGCTAGGCCTTCTAGATTAATGGATCCTACATAGGTGATCCATTGTCTAAACATCCATGCAGGCCCTGGATTTCACGGAAGCTTTTAAAAACCCCACTATAAAATTAATGCAATCCTCTTTCAACAATTGAAGCTACGTAAGGGCAGGACGGGCCTGAGTAAAATTCATTATTTTTAAAATGGGAACCAGAAAATACCTTCGAGGGGTTTCATAAAACTTACATAAAACATAAAATGCAGCAAATCCTGTGTAGACTGTCTGTTGCAGCCACAGGGAGCTAGCACTTGACCTCTACTGTAACCCTTGGGCCTGGCTAACAGGAGGTGAAAAAGGTTCATCCGAAATCTAGTTATTAAAAACCTCTTGTGTATTGATAGACACCCCATAAGATAAGGTTCCATTGTCGGAATTGTTTTGAGCATTAAAAACTTATGAACACTTGGTTTCATCTCCCGCGCCTCCCTGTCCAATTTCCTTGAGGTTAAGAAGGCCACCATAATTAATTCCACGTCCTTCTTGGCAATGGATTCGGGCTTACAGAATGAATCAGCGCGCCCTACCCCTTCAAGTCTGCTTTTAATGTAATTAAGCCAGGGAATTCGGGATGCATTATCGAGGGACATACACTCTCTTAAAATTACATGGTTGAGAATTAACTCTTTATTCAGCCAGCATCTCAACCAAAACACCAGGGGGCACAGCGCAAGGACATCACTTAGATAGGGGACCCCCAGTTCCTCATGGACCGGTAAGTTAGATGTTCCGCGCGGAACACACAACAGGCGCTTTAAAAAACATCATTCTCAGCCACCGGGAGGGAATCCTCAGCCATGTGTCCCCAGATTTCGCTTCCATAGCTAGCTATGGCCATGCTTTTGGCTTGGTAAACCTTCTGCATGGCTCCAATTGGTTTTTTCCTTATTTTTGAGGCGAAATTAAAAATTGCCGCATTCACCCGGGCCAGGTCCCCCTTTTTCCTCAAGATTAATGGACCCCATTTTAAATTATCATCAAAAAGAACCCCTAAATAGGAGAAAACATTAGTGCGGGGGATTTTAGCAGGGCCAACACTAAATTGAAAACTTTTTTTAGATCGTTGCCCCACTTGCAGTATGTAAGATTTTGAAATTGTTTATTGCCAAATCTCGTTCCGTCATAAATTTAGAGAATGCCTTTAATAAAGATTGCAAACCTATTGCAGTCCTAGATATAAGGATGGCATCATCTGCATAAAGCAGGACGGGGATGCCACGCCGCCCTACACACGTGTAATCGACCCCAGTGGCTCTTAATGCAGTATCCAAATCATTTATGTAAAGATTAAACAAGAATGGAGCCAGGATGCACCCTTGCCATACTCCTCTCTTTGTCTCCAGGTCCCTAGTGACCCGAAGGTCCTGAGAAAACCTGACGTTAGCCTTGGTTGACTTATGCAAATCCTCTAGAAAATTAACAATACTGTTATCCACCCCCATTGCCCTCATGGACTGCCACAATTTAGCTCTATTGACACAGTCAAATGCGGAGGACAAGTCCATGAAGGCAAGATAAACAGTGCCGGGGCCAGCAACAGTATATTTGCTCAGTAACATAGATAAATTAAGACACTGAGCAACGGTAGGATGTCCCGATCGAATTCCATACTGGACATCCGACAGGATCTTGTGCTCCTCCGCCGATGTGGATAATCTCTGCAAGAGGATACGTCCTACAACCTTAACCACTGAGTCAAGAAGGGAGATTGGCCTGTAACAGTGGGTACTATTCCTGTCACCCTTCTTAAAACCAGGGACTATAGTGGTAGAGGCCCAAGACTGAGGACAACCCTTCTTTGCAGCTGCGTTAAACACAGCCTCTAATATCAGAGCCCAGAACAAAGGGTCGGACTTAAACAGGTCCGGAGGAATACCATCTGGGCCCCGTGCTTTATTATTGGATAGCCCTGCAATGCCTGCAATAACCTCACCTTTTTCAAAAATCAATACACGGACATTTGTATCCCAACCTTCATGGCGAGTATGCTCAATTGGGCTGTCAAACATGGATTTAAAATGGATCACCCATTCCTCCTCTGTGATATGCGAATCTAAAGCCCCCGCCCTATTTCCTGTCCAAAAGGGGGGCGATTCACGGCACTCCAGAACCTAGAACTGTTCCTGAGAGTGCTTGAGTCAATCAGCTCCCTCCACGCCTCCTGCTTCAAGGCACCCTTCCGACTGACCAAGGCTGACTTGTATTCTTTACGGCATACACGTACCTCAGTTTGATTTCTTGGTTTGGCTGACAGGGCTTCCTTCAGCTTTTTTGCCGCCTTAGAGCAAAGGGAATCAAACCATCTTGGGCCAGGGATAGCCGTTCTACCAGCCGGGGCACTTAGGAATTCACTGACTTTACGCGCTATGGATTCGTATGCGCCAATAACTTCACTGGGAGAAGAACCTGCAGATGTGCAGACTGCTAGCTCTGGAGCACAAGATACATTTACATCACTGTAAAATTTATCTAGGGAAATCTGCGACCATTTAAGTCGTCGTTTACCGGCGGTTGGTCTAAGTGAACCCCTGCTTTTTACCTCGCCAATTCGTTCTGATAATGGTCCCAGCATATGAACACAAAGTAATGAAATATAGATTGTAGGGAGGAAGAGATTAAAATAAAATCTATGAACGACCCCCTACCTCGCCCTTAAAAAGTTGGCACAGGATATATGGAGTGCGGGGCAGTTAAGGACATCAAGGCCATCATGTCCAATTCATGTATCAAATCATTCAACAATGCCCCCTGGTCATGATGTTCAAAATCAAACCCCTTCATATGGGGACAGGCCAGGTCAGATATACAGGATAACATTGGGTTTCCACAAGGATGAATGTTAAAATCACCAAAAACCATAAGGGTTTGTAGAATAGAACCAAAATACTGTCTAATAAATGCGCCCAGGGTGGTGATATTACAGGCACCATAAGGGCAGGCCACAGAGTTGTCAAAGTTAATAAGTCCCCATCTAGTTTCCCCCTTTTCGGCTGTCAATGCCAGTATTCCTGGGTTTGTGGTCAACACAACCTGAATCGGGCAATTGTCCGTCAAAGATATATATCTTGGGTCTTCACTCACCGAAGAAGTAGCTGGAACAAAAAAAGCCTTATAACCTTCCAAAAATAAATCACATTCCACCAACCACGTTTCTTGGAAGCTAATTACAGGGAATTGCTTCACAAATCGCACACATGATGGGTCTTGGAGCTTATTTGCCAGCCCTGCAATGTTCCACGATATAAAATTATTGGATATCTCACCTATGCTCCTCTCAGCTACCTCTACAGGGGACTGAGTATGTACGACAAGCTCATTATCAGAGGGCGTAGAGATCCTTAGTCAATCACACTCCTGCAACCCAGATAAAGCAGAAAATCTATTATTTAATTCCAGCGGGGGGCAAACGCCAGACTGACCTTCTGTCTCAAAAGATGAATAAACCATATGAGTAGGCTGTTGCCTAGATACTGATCTATTTGACCACCCACCACGAGGAGCTACCATAGGGATATTATGATACATATCCCTAGAGGAGACTGGTTTCTAAAACTAGCTCAATGGAAAGGGCTTGATGGCAGATCCAGGATAAATGGAGCATTACAAGCGTCCCTAGATAAGATCCTGCCCGCAGTATGGAGGTTATCAAATTTAACAATGACACAGTCACCCGTGCCCACTTTTTGCGAACTCCCAATCCAACTCACCCTATGGGCCATGAGAATGTTTTTAGCTACGCGAGCACCCAGAACGATGTTGTGTACAAACCAATGAGTTAATTTATTTGTTTATTAGCTGCCCAAAGTCCTTGCTAGCCCCTCTGGAGAGAGAAGGAACACTCTCCAAGACCACTACATAGGGAGTAGATTCCGGTGGCAGGTCTATGACTGCAAGACTCGTTGGTTGTAATTCCCTTTTCTCTAGTCTCCCAACCCTTGGAAGCACAGAAGAACCTGCCATTAGGGAGGACTGACCAGTGCAGGCTGGCATATCAGCACTACTAGGCGTAATGTTATTGGAACTACTTTTATCTGGTACCTGTCTTTTTTCAATAGAGCTAGTAGATGAACCCGCCCCCATACCTGTCCCCATGATATTTGATTGATCTATGCTAGACTTCGACCTATCTGCCAAAGTAGCCGGGAGTTTGCAGCTAACCATCTCTTCCTTCTTTAACAATCTAGCTTCTACAGTGCTTATTTTTTGCAGGATAGGATCCAGTAATGTTGACATCATGTTTTCAAGCGTGCCCCAGATCTTCCCCTACTGTGTACTAGCGGCAAGGTGCCCTGTCGCCATATGAACCGTAGGGATGGGGAGGCCCTCTTTGGGTTCACTTACAGTAAGAACAGGTAATACTTTCTTCCCAATTATTCTCTGGGCAGGTTTACTTTGTTTCAATAATCCTCGACTCTTCCTTTTTTTAGGGAGGGATTAATTAATGCGATCTGACCTAAGTTTGGATTTCTGCCCTCTGGTCGTTACTTTAGGTCTAACAGGGCTAGGTTCTAGGTCAGTAGATGAACAAGAAACCAAATCTGCCACTGAATCCAAGACAACATGTGGAGACTGACTGATCCAGAATGGGGATACTTCATGGTTTAATACAACCAAAGATTCAGGGATTGCAGGAGTTAAAGAAAGTCTGATCTACGAGGGTAGGGGCTCAAGGGATAGCCTTCGCTCAGTAAGCTTTATCTCATTAATGAGGGCTGATTCTGCCCTCAATAGGAAGGCATCTAAGGTCCCTACCACACCCTTGCCTTTGCTCGGCTTACGCTTATTCATGATGCCCGTTTATATACACATGCAGGGTTGAGCACCCTAGGACACTGAGTCCCACCAGGGTCACACACGAGAAGTAGTCCGTACACAGGTATGTCCCACTGGCAGAATGTCAGAAAAGTAGCTCCCAGCACAACCAACCTCGGTTCCCGCAAAAAATGGGGAAAACAAAAATAAAGTCAAATAGCAAGTCCAATCAGTCCAAACTAAGTAGCAAAGGTTTTTTGAACAAATAATCCCAATCGGCTCAACCAAAGGACGTACAATTAGGTTAATTCAATGTTAGAGTACATCTATGAATGGTTAAACAGTTACAAATGGGGCTCACAGTATTGGTTGGCTCCTGATGGCAGATGGAGTCCTCGGACCTGGGGGTTAGGGGGGTGACCCTGCCCTGCCTCTTCCTGGCAATGACGGTCAAGGACGGGCCCGCCCTTAGCCCAAGCTTTGCCCGGGAGCGGCCCATGCACGTCCCGCGCTGTGGTAGATGGGCGTGACCTTTATGGCACCTCCGGGCACTGGAGCAGAGTCAGAGTGGGGCAAGGCTGCTGGGGGATGTAGTCCTGCCGTTCCCCTCACGGCGTGATGCTGGTGGTAGTGGCCGTTTCCCTCACGGTGCAACGTTAGTGGTGGTGGCCATTTCCCTCACGGCGCGAGGTTCCCGGTAAGTGCCAGCACAACCTTCAAAGCTTCCCGCGCGGCGGTAGATGGGCGAGACCTTTATGGTGCCTCCAGGTGCAGGAGCAGCACCAGGGTGGCACGAGGCTGCTGGGGGATGTAGTTCCTGCCGTTCCCCTCACAGCACAATGCTGGTGGTAGTGGCCGTTTCCCTCACGACGTGATGTTAGTGGTGGTGGCTGTTTCCCTCATGGCGAGAGGTTTCCTGTAAGTGGCGGCACAACCTTCAAAGCTTCCCGCGCGGCGGTAGATGGGCGAGACCTTTATGGTGCCTCCAGGTGCAGGAGCAGCATCAGGGTTGCACGAGGCTGCTGGGGGATGTAGTTCCTGCCGTTCCCCTCACAGCACGATGCTGGTGGTAGTGGCCGTTTCCCTCACGGCGTGCTGTAGTGGTGGTGGCAGTTTCCCTCACGGCGAGAGGTTCCCTGTAAGTGGTGGCACAACCTTCAAAGCTTCCCGCACTGCGGTAGATGGGCATGACCTTTATGGCACCTCCGGGTGCGGGAGCAGTGTCAGGGTGGCGCGAGGCTGCTGGGGGATGTAGTTCCTGCCGTTCCCCTCACGGCGCAATGCTGGTGGTAGTGGCCATTTCCCTCACGGCGCGATGTTAGTAGTGGTGGCCATTTCCCTCACAGGAAGAGGTTCCCGGTAAGTGGCAGCACAACCTTCAAAGCTGAAGTCATTTTCTGGAAGATATAAGAGAGATCTAGTTACAGAGTGTCTTTGTTTGTTGGCAATGTGTCCCTAGATGGTGAGGTTTATGTCAAAGTAACTTGACATTTAGGGAAGGTTGGGGTTTTTAAGCTGTCAAGGTTCAAGTCATTGAGCCTAGTATGTATTGCTTCTTGTTTGTTGTTCTTGGCATCTAAAATTAATTTTGGCTTGGTTGAGTTGAGCTTCTAGTAGGCACTGAAAATCCAAGCCTGGAAATGTGCATGCAGTGTTTTAGGCATTGTATGTCTGATGCAGACATTTCAGGTAGAGTTGTGTATTGTGAGGATATTGGTGAATCTTTATGGTGTTATCTGTGAGAAGATCAACAGGTAGCTTCATGTAGAGGTTGAAGATGACTGGGGACTATATAGAACCCTAGGGGACTCTGCAGGTGATAGGAATCTTTTAGGACCTGGAGGTGTGTAGTCCATCACTTTTATGGGCAATCATATGCTGTATGTGGACTAATGGTTGCTTGTCCCATGGGGCAGTCACTGATACCCAAAGCAGTTTTGCCTTTATCGATTTCCATTTCGAATCTCTAACTCCATTTAGTCACCAATGTGGAGAATCCATTTTGTAACCTTATACACAGAATGCTGAATCCAACACTATATGTATGTGAACTTTAAGGGTCAGCTTTCTGAAGGGCAAGTACGAGAGCACTGATTTCCGTGTAAGCTCTGGAGAGTTTGTGTTTAGTGCCCATTACAGGCTGCAAAGAGGCGTCTGTATAGAACACGCTCTTAGGACCAGATTTACTAGATTATCGCGCAGTGCAGCACCTGCAGAACCTGCGCTGTGAGTGAAGCAGAGATAAGAAGAACGCCATATTTATAGAAATATGGTACTCTATTATCTTCTCCCTAGCACCAGTGCGGAAATATGCACCATAGTGCAAGGGTGTCTCTGTGAGTTCTGTACTGGAAGGATAGCCTTCCAGTACAAAATACTAGGCTTAGATTAACTTTAAACCTTTTCCCACTTTGTATGTGTGCTGTAAAGTGCAGCACACATGCAAAGTAAAAAAAGAAAGGAGAAATGAAAGCAGTTTCCTTTTTTAAGTAACTAGGGTTTTGCATCAAACACCTTGGGTGGTTGCATGGTAATGCCCATGCACCAGCCATGGAATGTCCCCTTGGCGCTTAGTAATTAAAAGCAGTGCTATGTGCTGCTTTGCCTTTTTTTCAAGTGATTTTCCAGTGCTAAATAGGTTTTGCCCTGGAAAGTAAATAGGCAAATAAGATTTTGCATGAATTTTTCACTTTTCTGATGCACACACGGCATAAAATCTTAATAAGTATACCCTCTAGACTCACTGATACATGTGGAATCTTTTGAATTGCTTGTTGATACTGTATTACCGTATTCTGAGTGTGGGACCATACTCAAATTTGACATGCTTAGAACTTTCTGTGTAGCCCATTGCACCCAGTGCAGATGTAATACTGCACTTGCTTTAGTAGCCGCCTCATCTGTAGGTATGGTTGAAACTGAAATTAACAGGCTTTCCCTGTGACAGATGTGCTCCATATAATGGCAGTTTGAACCTACATGGGATTTGTTGCAGTCGGAATGGTTTGCTCTTCTGCAGTTGAGTACAAATGTGGTTTGTAAACTTTGGGGTTAGCTGTCCCTCATAAAAAAACTACAAATGTTTAGCCTGAGGTGCTATTGACAACTCTGATTACTAGATTTGTTTTGTCGTTCTGCATCTTGAGATGTGTTGTCTCTAACATGTCTGTCTGCAGTCCCCGTAAACTAGCAGTATGCATGTCTGGCTAATTCTCACCAGAAAACGTTATGGTTATTTGTTCATACATGGGATTCAGCACCACAGAGTAATGTTGCAAGTGAGCTCTCTCAAAGTTCAAAAAGCCCATGAGGGTTTTGTATCTATTTCATGATAAGAAAGACACTATTTTGCCCATGCTGTTCAGGTGTTTTTTTAAGTCATCGTCTTTAATGTATACAGCATCAATGTATGACATCAATGTATTGATGCTGTATACATTAAAGATTATGACTTAAAAAAGCATTAAGCATTACGTTCTTCTTGGAAGATCTCCATAATTTTTACTGCAAAAGCCCAGGGCTAATCTTATAACCTTGACGCAATCTCATACAGACATACTGGGACCCACACAATTGAGATATCCAATGTAATTTAGTAATTTTTCCTAACTGTAATTTATCATCAGTCAGGTACTCTGAGGGTTTTGCACAGCATGCTTGCTTGTGTGTGCACTTGTGTTTTTATAATCTAACACAATTCTAAATGGGTTGCCTGGTTTCAATACCAAAAAAGGGAGAATTCATGGTTGAGTAGTAAAGTACTATCAAACCGTGATATTTTAGTTGGTCCTGGATGGCCCTTATATCGCACATGAGCTTGGTTCAACGCCCTCTCCTGTACCTATCTTTGTCTGAGATCCTCAGGGAGAAAGAGGAAAATGCTTCGATAATTTCTTCCTCCCCATCGGGCGCATCCCATATAAAACATTGAGGCCAGTCATCCTCAGCTATTGTGCTGTCATAGGCATCTGATAAATGCAACAACAATTCTATCTCTATTATTAAATCATAAGTGTTATAAGGAGAGTTTTCATGTCCACCTGGTGTCTATTTGAATGACGTATTTGGTTGATTTTTACCACCAGATACCCTTTGAGAGTCTGGTGAACTATATTTACTTCCATTGCGCTGACTATAAAAGCTACTGCTTGCGTCCATTTCCTCAGAAGTATTTGTAGTTTCTGAGGCATGATTTTTATTTGTCAATGAATTCCCTTTCTTATTCTTAAATGAGCTTTTGTGTCTGAAACTTTCCCTTTCCTTTCTTCTCCATGCTAATCGCAAAATCACGTAATTGTTCTTTCTCAATCTTGGACCTGACACACTCATTTGTCCTATAATAGTCAGTTCATCCTCTCCTTTCTGCTGTCTGCTCTCCCCAGAGTCCCATGAAGAACGGCTATCAGTATACCGATACCAAGCAGGGTTTTTAATTATACTCCTGCTGCAAAGGAGATTCATTCCTAGTTTTCTGTCAGCTTTCTGATAACTTTCTGCTATCTCTTTGCTTCTGGAGCGTTTCCCTTCATGAAACCCTCAGACTCATTTTTCATTTTGAGTGGCGGTTTTGAGGCACAAGTACCTAAAACGTCAAGACCTACAGAGGTATATACTTCTGAAATATTTTTAGGTAGTTCAGATTCACAATCTTGTATGGGAACAGCAACCAGATGCTGGCATATGGCCAACAAAGCTACTGCCCCTTGAATGCTACTAAGAACGATTAAAGAGAGTTTCAAAGTTACCACACCTAAATCAACTGCTGAACCGGCTCCATGCTCATTTTATATTTGTTTAATTACTTCCAGTAATGCCACCAGGTTGTGCCAGGCAGCAGTATGTACACTCACAAATATAGTTTCTCATGTAGTACAATCCTCTACAGAGTTGGCTGAGAACGGATCCTGGTGGAACAATGCAAATGAGGTTGCAGGTGTCCGAGGTGTACAGTGCCAGGCTGACTGACTGGGACCTTACAGTCAGGTAGTAGCAGATCCATCGAACTGCGTGTCCTTGGATTCTGATGTTGTGTAGCCGTTAGATGAGGATGTGGTGGGAGACTGCGTCAAAAGCTGCAGAGAGGTCCAGGAGGATGAGGGCTGTTGTGTCTCCTCTGTCCAGAGTCATGAGGATGTCATCCGTGGAAGTGATGAAGGCCGTTTCCATGCTGTGATTGGTCTGAAACCAAAGTGAGTGGTGTTGAGGAGTTAGTAGCAGCTGAGGTATTCAGTCAGTTGTCTATTGATGATTTTCTCTAAGACCTTGGCTAGGAATGGTAGCAGGGATATCAGTCTGTAGACAGCGAGCGTTGAAGGGTCAGCAGAGGGTTTCTTTACCAACAAGAGAAACAGTTGCCTGTTCCCAAGCATCTTGGTAGGTCACAAAAGGTGGAGGCATTCATAATGGGTATAAGCACAGCGCTGATGGGTTGCAGTCTTCTAGAGTAGGTGTGAGGGTTCTGATCGGGCCCCTGAGTGGATGACCTTCATGGTGGCAGTTGTTTCTTCTGGGGTTATGACCAGACATGTGGTTAGCATTGCTTCTTTGGACAAGATTTGGAGGTGTTTGCCAAATTCTGTTGGGTTTGGTCGTGGCTTGTAGTTGTTGTTGGTGGTGATTTTGTTGCTGACAAATTGAGAGAGATTGTTGCAGCAGTCTTACAAAGGAGTGATCGAGTTGGAGGCAGCTGGTGGTGAGGTGAAATCTTTCACAATGGAGAAGATTTCTTTGCTTCCGTTGGTGCTGGCATCGATGCGGTCTGACAGAGCGGTGGGTTTGGTGGTCCTTATCATTTGGGAGTGGCCTCTCAAAGTGGATTTGAACATGCTCCTGTCTGGATTGTCCTGACTCATTCTCCATTTGCGCTCCAGTTGTTTGCAGTGGCGTTTCATCAGTCTCAGCTCCTCCATGTTCCAACTGGTCTGGGGTCTGGATCCTGTTGTATTGTGTTTAAGGGGGGACATAAAGTAAGCACAGAAGGTAATGGGATTGTTGAAATTCTTGATGGCTTTGGGGAGGCTCTTGCTATGTTCTGGTTGGGGTTGTTGAAAGCGGCGTTCCAGTCCTTGTCAGTGATGCTGTTCCAGTCTCTGCAGGCATGTATGCCAGTGGTGCATGTGCTTAATATGCCTGTTATTATCATCAAACATTGCTATGAAATTCAGAGGAATCTGTAGATGCAAAGAATCCAGTGCTGACATGGGGCATTTGCTTTGAATTGTGATACTCCTCATCCATCCTGAAGTCAAATTGAGATAAACTGGCAAATAAATGCGATTCTTCTTCATTTCTACACAGGCCCAAAAGAAATTCCTAAACTTTGGCAACGTTGTAAACCAACTGAGCAAAAAGACATTCATAATATCCAGGAAAGGAAATCAAACTTTTGGAAGAATCATATAAATTACCACAGACAATCTATTCACATTCACGCTTAGACAGAACGTTTTGTAATCTGTGTGATGCACTGGGTGCTGACACATGTATGGAGGGCTCTTAATCCTACCTCTCAGATTTACTCTTTTCATTCAGTACCCCACAATATGTTTGTATGCCTCTACCATGTCTCACACACTGCTGCCTTCCTTCCAAGCTGCAGAATACCTAGGCCAAGTGGTGTCTGACCATAAAGATCACACAGTTGATTTGAACTGGGGTATCCCTCCCCCATCGCCCCCTATGTGATGTTTACCTCAAGACTGTGTAGAAGAGCATATATTCCAGGATGCTCAGGAAATAAATATCAGTAATTACTTTCCCAACAACGAAGGCAGAGCCTCTAATGCTCTTCTTGAAAGAGATGCCTTCAAGGTAGTCACCCATGGTATCTGTCTCCAAGAAATAGTAAAAGTCAGTTGTAATCTTGACAAAGAACTAGCGGAGGAGGAACAGTGTCTGCCATCGAGTGGGAATTGTCTAGCCGACCCATGTTGGACCAGGCTAAACGCCACTGCGCCTCCCTTTTGGAGTACCTGCGGTGTATCGACCTCTAGGCCTACGCAGCTAAAATACATAGATAAGGCAATAAATCATGCTGCCTTCTTGCATGGTTATTTCAACAGGAGAAAAGGGAGACCTCCATCCTCGAGTTGAACTCTTCCTCAGATACAGTCCTCTGTACATAAAAAAATGATCAGACCTGTTTTTAGGTCACGCCTAGCGATGCAGCATGACTGTGCTGCCATTGCTTTGCGAGGCAGGCAGTATACACTATAGTGTGGAAGCTTTGTGGAAGCTCCGCCCACTCTCTTCCCATTGGCTTTTGTCTTAAATGCTGCCTTTCGATTGGTTTGAGGCTTGTTAGTCCCTCCTCAGTCATCATTTGTATCCTTCCACGGCTACTTGCCCCTTTACTCCTAACACTATTTTCTTCCCTGTCTCTCCCCCCAGCCCCCTTCCCGTGCCCTCCCTCAGTCTGTAACTTCTCGCCCCCCACTCCCGTTCATGTCTTTTTGTGTCTTCAATGCAATAGGACTCGTGTAAATCACGACCTGCTTTGTTTACGTTTAGCACCCCGTGCACGCTTTCACTTTCTAAGCAGCCGGACAATCGAGCCGGTGCTGTTTGTATCTTCAATGCAATAGAACAATAGAACTTGTGTAAATCACGACGTGCTTTGTTTACGTTTAGCGCGCCGTGCGACTGGTCTGACTCCCTGTCGCTGTCTCAAGCCATGGGGGAGGCTGGCCAGTTAACGCCGATAAAGAAGGAGCGGGGAGGGCAGCCCATTTTTTAGCACCTTTGCCACTGCACCCCGCCATTGCAGTCAAAGGAACGCCCCTGCTGAGAAACCAGAGGCAAAAAAGTGGACCTACGAACAATCAGCCGATGCCACCGGTCAGCTGAGGCAGCTGTGACCCAAAACGCCTGCCCCGAAAATCCTCACATGTTTATTAACTCGAGGACTGGCTGCGGGAGAGGTTAGAGCGGTGGATTCACTTGGACGCAATCTTGCCCTGCATATTATGCCTCAGAGTAAAGTTGATTGATTGATTGAAACATAGACTAGGAATATGATGGAATTGAGAAATATGAAAGATAAAATACCAGTAACAACATCCTTTGTTGCGCTGCGAATTGACTTTTCAATAGCACATCAGCAGCATTTTTGCTCACTGTTATCTTTGATATGTTTACGATGCTATGTCTGTGCTATGTCTGTGCCCTGGGATCTCTCCATATTACCAATCATTTTTACTTCTGGAACCCCAATTTTGTGAAACAACAACATCTGAAATGTTTATTCATACGCGGTGATGTCTCCCTGCCTACAGAACACGTTGGCTTCCTTGCAAAGGCAAGGTGTTTAAAAACAGCACAAGGCCAGATGATTGTAGAGGGCCCCCATACAGTCCATGGGGGGAGGGGTGGAGGCTAAGACTTTGTTACCCCACTGACGCATTGGTGTAACTTGGGACAACATGCATGCTGTGTTCATCGTACATTATTCCACTGTGGTGTCACCCAACACAGAATTGATGGCAGAAGATTTACGCGCATATAGCACTTATTCTGTGACTTAATAACACACTCAGCAAAGACCTCCACATGCGATAATTAGCGGTATAAGTTCGCAATTACCGCGTCACTCATAACAAGCTGCTTAGATTTCAGAATGCTTGGGGTGCTGTACTGTACAGAGCTACCAGAGCAAGTTTTTATTCTGAAGTTTGTAGACTGGGTTCCATGACCCCACTGTGCAAAATGTAAGAGCGTTTACAGGTTAGAACATTATTTAAACTGCGCAACTTCTCGTATGGCTTGGAGTTCAAGCCGCTCATGCATATAGATGACTTAAATCCATACAAACAGAAAACTCTGAAGGTGTTAAAGCCAGACCTAATGTCGTTGCCAGTGCTTGTTCAACCTTGACATTCCAGTGAAGGTTAGCCCAATCTCAAACCATAACAAGTTTCGCAGATCATATTTGTTTTGCAGATCATATTTCAAGTTCGGCTCGTGTCTTTCTCGAGTACAGAACAGACTTCTGTTTCAGTCTAGCTATTGCTCATGATCAGTTTCAGTTTCATACCACACTGTTCTTTACCTCCACATTCCTCTGCTGCTCCACATCCCTGACAAAGTAACACAAGCATTTGCAAAGCTAGCTGGTCCGACTTATTCTGCCAGCCTTTTGACTGTGTCAATGCATTAGCTTTGTCAATGCATATTGGTTTTTGTAAAACTTTATTGTTTGGGACTAACAGTTACCTTAACCCCTTTCCATGGCACCCCACTGAAAACAAAGGCTCTTTTCATTAGGTTATAGCAGTTGTTTAAGGCTAAATGAGAAGAGTTAATATACCACCAAGGATAATGTGCTGCATGGCTAAATACTTTTAAGATCCTAAAGGCGAGACCGTTGCATTGCAAATGCTTGTTGGAGCTGCTGATGGCTTAGTCAGACATCGGGCATGGCTCCCCCGTCCCCCTGCCGTGATGCTGGGGTCTTCTGCAGCAAGCAAGGTAGCTGGCCTCTGGCCATGGTGGGGAGCAGTGCGTTGCCATGCTACATTGAGGCTTACCCTATACGGGCGGCCGCATTGCCTCTGCCGATGGACCGCGGGGAGGACTGTGGGTGATTTGTGGAGTGTATCTATTGGCCCACAGTCGCAGGTCCTACGGCCAGCAGCGGTTTTATTTTATAATCTGCGTAGATGATCAGTCCTGATTTTGGGGCTGTTGCCGGCTTGCGGCTGGGTCGGGGTTATCAGGCATGACCCCCCTGTGCCTCTGGCGTGTCACTGAGGCCAACTAGGGGGTGAGAAACAGCCGGCATCTGCTCGTGTTAGAGAGCGGAGCACTGTCGTACTGCAGTGAGGCAAACTGGGTGGGGTCTGCCAGCACTTTCGGCTGATCTGACTGAGGAGCTGCTTTTGGGAGCCACAAGCCTTTCGACAATAGAGCTCAGCAGAGAGGAGGTGTGAGGGCCTTCCTGGAACTAGGGGTGGGCGGAATTTGCGTAATCGCGTTACGCAAATCTCCGCGAAACGGTAAAAATCTCCGCGAACACGCAGAAATTCCGCGAACACGCGGAATTGCTTGTTCGCGATGGTTTTTTCCTGTTCACAATTGCTGTTTGCGTGCTCGGGGAGAAATATCTCGCAAACACGCATTTTGAGAACGCGAACAAGCAAAAAATTTCGCGAAATCGCGGAAAGCAGACTTTTGAGCAATTTCGCGTTCTCCGCGGAACGCGAAATTACGCAAATTCCGCAAATTCCGCGAGCGGAACGGAATTTACCGCCCAGGCCTACCTGGAACTACCTAGTCCACGGTGAGGCCTTCCTGGAACTACCTAGCTCAAGGTGAGGCACCCTCCCCTCTCCCTCCCTACTGGATATTAAGCTTCTGTGCACACAATGGTCTTGTTCAGCCTGCTCTTCCTTTTTCTGCAGACTGCCCCTCAATAACTCCCCCCCAGCCATCTTCCCGTCCTCTCTGCCACCCCTCACCTCGTTGTCTCCTACACCCTAGTCAGGTGACTGACTCATGTCTAAGCCTGGAGCTCCACCTTGTGGCCACAATAAGAACTGATGTTACCTAGTATGCTGGCTCTTTCTACATGAGCATGGAGCTAAACTACTAGTTTTGTTTCTGGTTGTAATGGTGATACTACTGCATATTACTTGCTCCTTTCTACAGAATCATATTGTCTTTGCTCAATATTCCTATTTATCAGATGAACAGAGTTTTGGTTCTTAGCTGAGCATCCTAGCTTTTGCATCCTCATTTAATTATTTCTGTGCACCACCCAAACTGGTTAATTAGCCCTGTTTCTGGCTAAGGGCCTATTACTAACCCTGGGCGTAGTTCACGTAGTCGCGCTATGCGTAGCTATGTGAAGTTGTTGCCATGCTACGCGAGCTACACGTAGCTACGCGAGCGTGCGTAGTTGCTTGTCGCGCCCGTTCGCGATGAGTTTATCTTGTTCGGAAACGCGTTGTGCGTGTTCGGGACGCTGTTTGCGTGCTCGGGGGATAGTACCTCGCGAACATGCCCATGCGGTCGCCTATGGACGCGGCCATCTTGTTTTCAATTGTCCCGCCCGTTCGCGAAGCCTTATTTCCTGTTCCGGGTCATGTATAGCGTGTTCGGGATGCGCATTTCATGTTCGGGAACACGTTTTACTTGTTTGTGACGGTTTTTGCGTGCTCGGGGTAAAATATTGAGCGAACTTACCCACGCGGTCGCGATGAGCGCAGCCATCTTGTTTTTCACTCTATGCCATGGTTCTGGGCCTGCTTTTCTATCCTCCCTCAATCTTTGCACTCCTTAATTTTTTACACTGTTTTTCAGATTTTTTTTATTTATTATCTATCGCTCTCTGTCCCTAAGTTTATATTTTGCATTTTATTTCTACTTTTACTGTGTTTTTTACTTTTCTACTGTTCAATGAATGAATCAATCAATCAATCAATCAGTACATTTATAGAGCACACTACTCACCCGCGAGGGTCCCAAGGTGCTGAGGGTGGGGGGGTGCTGCTACTGCTCGAACAGCCAGATCTTGAGGTGTCTCCTGAAGGTGAGAAGGTCTTGGGTCAGTCGGAGGTGGGTGGGGAGGGAGTTCCAGGTCTTAGCGGCGAGGTAGGAGAAGGATCTGCTGCCTGTTGTTGTTCTTCTGGTCCGTGGTACGGTGGCGAGGGCGAGGCTGGCTGAGCAGAGTTGGCGAGTCGGGGCGTAGAACGAGAGGCGTTTGTTGAGGTATTCGGGTCCGGCGTTGTGGAGCGCTTTGTGTGCGTGGGTGAGGAGCTTGAACGTGATCCTCTTGTTGACGGGGAGCCAGTGCAGGTCTCTCAGGTGGGCGGTGAAGTGGCTGTGGTGGGGGATGTCCAGGATGAGGCGTGCGGAGGCATTCTGTATGCATTGCAGTCTTTTCTGTAGCTTGGCCATTGTCCCTGCATAGAGTGCGTTGCCATAGTCGAGCCGGCTTATGACGAGAGCTTGGGTGACAGTCCTTCTTGTTTCCGTGGGGATCAATTTGAAGATCTTTTGTAGCATGCAGAGGGTGTTGAAGCAGGCGGAGGAGATGGCGTTGACTTGCTTGGCCATAGTGAGCGATGAGTCCAGTACGAACCCTAGGTTGCGTGTGTGGTCGGTCGGTGTCGGTGCTGTGCCCAGGGCGTCGGGCCACCAGGAGTTTTATATTACTTCTTTCTTTAAGCTCTACTTCTTCCCCTAACTTTAGTTTTTTCCTTCTAACCGCCTCCCACACACCCCAGAACCATGACGATGGGTAGCAGCAGTACTAGCAGCTCTACGGGCAAGGCGCCTGCGCCCAAGAGCCGCCTGCCTTGCGGCAGACTGCGCCCTACAGGGGTGCAGGCCCGGCAGCTTTTTTGTGAGGTGGAGGTGGCCGCCCTTGTTTTTTTTGTGCAGCGCCACCTCCCCTTGACCTTGGCAGCAGGCGGCAGGCCATGCTCCAGGTACCCTACCCAGGAGCGTCACCGCCGATGGGCGAAGGTGCACCCATAACCAGCTGGCCCACCGGTGGTCAGACATCTTGGACCGGGAGCAGGACCTGTTGGACCTGCTAGGTGTCGAGGTTGTGGGGCTTGGTGAGTAGCTAATCTATAGTAGTATAAGTATTGTGTATAACTTTTTTTACGAATAACAAGAATACTGCGGCTTACATTGCAGGTAAATTACGTTTCAAAATCTTCTGTGATTGTAGGACGCAGGTGCTCGGTGCTACTCTTACTTGTTTGAAACTTTGCGCTCGCTTGGGCTGATTATTATGTAAGAGTTTACTTTAGAGAACTTAAGTTAGGTAATGCTATTGCTTGAGAGACTCTCTAGTCCTTCCTTTGTCCTCCTGTCAAATAGTGGTGGATGTATTGATACTAGGTTTAGTTAGTATTTTTGCGGTCTGCGTGACTCATCCTCTGTCACTGAGTGCTGCTTACCCCAGTCCCAGTAGAACCTTTTGTAGTTTGTTTAGTGAGTGGGAGGCTTAGCAGTGTCAGTTAGTAGCAGAACGTCAGAAGCAACCAACCAACAATTTGATGTATGCACAAATTTATGCATGTGCATATGTCCTCCATCTCATGTATGCATTTTTGAGGTCTAAAAAAATGGAAATGCAGACTTAGTGAACAATTGTCCCGTCTGGAATAGGTGGGCTAGGTCAGGTGTTACTTAGGCTTAGTTAGTATTCTGGAATCAGAATGGAACACTGGATTAGTGGATTAGTGTTCATAAATAAGTAGACGTCCGTGAATCCCGCAAGCCAGTAGTCGATCTGATTAGATAGGTCAATTTTATTGCAATTGTTGTTTCCTAAAATGGTTTTTGAGCGTTTTTTAAAATAATGTATTTGTTTCACAATCACAGCAATCATTAATGTTTGTCTCTTTCTTTATTATATCCTACATGAGCAGCACCCAGGGGCAAGAAGACGGGATCCGAGTCGGCGGGACTGCCAGAGGACCACTCCTCTACCGAGGGCCCTGCTGCTGGCCCCAGTAAGTCCTCCAGTGGTTAATATTAACTATTATATTTCCATAACTTTAACTGCACCTTATTGTTTCTGAACTATTCATTCTGGTTCAACTTCCTAATTCTATTTTTTACAAAAGCTTCTTTGATCTTCTTGACTATCTGTTTCTAAATTCTGGTTATCCCTGCCTCTCTAAGTTCTAACTGCCTCTTCATGACTCTCTGTACTACTACTATTAGTCTGTCTGGAGCTAAGCTTGCCCAGTTGGCCAATCTTTGTTTAAGGTTTTGAATAAAACTCAGATTGACCAATAGCTCTAGCCAGTGTGTCCAGTCCTTTGGGTTGTCCTCTTCTAGTCTTCTTAATCTTGAGGCTTTGACAATTACCACCAACAAAATGCCCAACCAGATATTTGACTATTTTTGATAGGATATAGTACATACTACTACTGTTGTGGGGATTCTGCAGAGCCGCTGCCAGATACAGAACTATGCACAAGAAAATAGGATGTTGGTAATGGGAGATTGGACCTTCCTCACACCTCAGTCAGAACCCACAATCCCCTGACCGTCAATTTCATTGTGCGCACTGCACCGCCAAATGCGATGCAGTGCACGCAACGAAATTAGTTTTATTTATTTATATGTTTACTTACCTGTAATCGGCTGTAATCCATAGTTTACTACCCCCCACCCTGCCCCTCCCCACGTCACCACCCGGCAGCACTCCCACCACCGACCGCTACTGACCTTATGTCTTCGTCCCATATATAAGCAATGATCATTGGATCAGATATATAATCTGGCTTTTGTAGTACCCAGGGCAGGGTGAAAGTGAAATTGAGCAATTGGCCTCATGTAACAGAGAGAGTATGGCCAGTGCCACCCGTAATAGAAACATATGAGCTTCCCCACCTGCAGACAGTAGTAGTAAATAAAACTAATGTGAGTCTGCGTCATGACTCGTATCATGTTTGTCTTGGGTGCAAGCTTAGCTGACTGAGCTGGCATGCCGGCTACAACGAGGTTATGTAATTTTGCTAAACTAGAGATAAGAAGAAGACGACTGGTGTGTACTGGAGTTCATATTGCTAGTATAATGCCTGAAACTCCCATAAATGTTAGAGGCCTAGGAAGTGGGAGGATAGATACTTACTACAAATGTTATGTACTGGGCTTGCTAGTGCTACTGTGCCACTATGTGTTGAATTAATTTTGTGTTACTGTTTTGCTAAGAGTATTGGTTACAATATTCTTTTTCTTTCTTGATATAGATCCTCCTTCCCAAGAAAGACCAACACGGAAGGAGTTGGCAGCCAGGACCCGGCGCCGGAAATTGGACTCGCACTCTGCGAAGAGTACCAGCGGCTGGTGGCTCAGGCAGAGGAGGAGGAGGAGGAGGCGGCTGCAGCTGCAGCCTCCTCCAATGCCCCGGGCCGCAGCCAGGCCCCACCTTCAGTGGTACGGCGCCACGGTCAGGCAGCCGCCCGCCACCTGCGCTTCTATAACATCTAGCACTGTTGCCCCCCAACCTGGATGCAACTGCAGGGCATTTCGCTGCCAGATGCTCCTCCGGATGGCACGCTTAGAGGAGCACCTAGAGGAGCGGGTCAAGATCCTCATGGATAAACACCTCAAATCCTGCTGAATTTAGGACTACGTTGGATTGCCCCTTTTTAATTACTTTTGTTGGTGGGTGGGAATTGGGCGTTGGGGTTTATGAACATTGTTTGGACTTTTTTGTTTTGGACAGTGGTTGGGGTGGGTCAGGTCACAGTGGGATAGTTTATTTTTGTTAGGGTAATAAATTATATTTATACTTAAACATACGATGGTAATGTTTTGCGGGGGTGTTACTATTTTATGAATTTACGTCACATGGTTTCCTTGCTGCTGCAGGCCCGCAGCCAGTGTTTGATTTGAAATATCTGCCGATTTTGTAACACACAAACAGATAGATGTGGTACCCCTTACTGAGTTATTTGTCCTACTAGTACTGTCAGTCTCTCCTCCTAGTCCATTGTACCTCCGACCAAACTTATCTTACCTGTGATTGATGATGATTAAGTTCGGCACAGCGATGGCTGCATGGTTTCCCAAGAGAATGGAGAAGATGCCATGGTTTTGGTGGTAGTAGTAGACACTGGCAGTAGCATTTGCATACAAACAAAAAAGAGACAGTCACTTGCCTGAGAGAGACTGTGGGAGGAGTAGTAGAACGAAGTAAAGTACAGTACAGAAGAAGACAGCCAAACAAACAATATTGCAACTGTTAAAGTAAAATAAAACATAATGGTAGCGGGGACAGCCTAGTACAAGAAGTTACAAACTGTAGTTGTGTCGAGTGAGTCACTCACTTAACACAATCGTAATTCATAACCTTTACTGCTGTGTGGTAGGTTGTTGATGATGAATCCAATCAATGCCGGCAATTAATTATGATGTATTAGGTGGGTCCCTTTGGAAAAAAAATTGGCTTGCACATAGACTGAGCATGGGTGGGCAAGCAGAAGAAGATCCTCTCCCTGCCTTGAAATTGAATTAGTGTTGCTTTCACCATATCTGCCCCAGCAAGCGTGTAATCAATTGTTGGTGTACATTTAATGTAGTCACATCACACCTGAATATAAATCACACAGCCCAGGGGAAGAGGGTTAGGGTTTGATGAATGGATGGGAAGGGGTATTTGGGGAAAGGTTTGACAAAGAAAAACAGTACACATGGACACAACAAAAGCAAAACACAATCTTGGAAGACAACCATGATCTTATCCAATACAACTATAAAGGGAGAAAAAGGAAATGCGTGGATGATGATGAAGATAACATGATGGTTAATGATGAGTAGTACTTACTAACTACTACTACACAATTAGACAGTACAGGGCAGCAGTATATTAATATGCAATTTGCCTTGCCGCCCTGTATGCCCTCAGAGAGACCCAAATTACATGTTGTACCGGGCTTACCTTTAAAGCTAGCAAAGAAAATTTTAAAATAGTTGTAGGGATCAAATAGCAAACAAACAACACAGTCGTAATGATTGAAGAGAAAAAAGGAATCAAATTAATTAAAAGACGAATGATGAATGATACTAAAGTTACTGTATTAGCCTGGTCCAATTGTGGAGTTGCATCTCATTATTCCTCTTGGTCCTCCCTTCCATGGACGCTCCGCACATCAATCTTGGGTGCCACTGCCTGCCTGATGCAAGTTGTTTCTCCCAGTATAGCACAGGGTAAAGGCTGGCCTGTAAGTGTAGATGGAAAAACAAAAGGGGTATTGAAAAAGAAATGAATAAAAAAAAAGCATCAATTACGGTGGAGTGCAAGCAGACAAGTGAGAACACTTTCAGACTGAGGTGGCTTGGATACATCGTGTCTACTCTGTTTACAGCATTAAGCTACAACAACAACAGGACAGGAGTCAGGACAGAACAGGCCCACGGCACTGGGCCGTGACCCAACCTCCATTTACCTTAAATTTTGACAGAGCCAGACAAAAGGCATATACAGCAACCTAGCATTTTCCAAATCAAGTGACTAAATCAATGCGCCGCTGTCAGTAATAACACTACACTTGACTCCACCACTACACGGACATGTAGCCTAGGTCTGCTGTGGTTATTGTTGCATTGTTGTGGTGGGCGTGGCCAAGCGGGCTACGATGGTGGTCATGCCTTGCTGAGGTTCCACGGCGGGCGGACATTTCAGCCACTTCACAGCGTCGACCCTGGCACAGAAACAGAAATTCGGCAATCGGAACACATGGGGCATCTGCCGACGCTGAGCCCTGCTGAAATGGACAGCGGGCAGAGCAGAGCCGTTAAGGGACCCGGTGCCGGGCGGCCGCGCTTTTATCTGACATCCTAGGGACTGGATGCGTTGAGTGAGACACGTCCCGAGGTGCCACTCTCGAGACCGGGAAGACCGGGCCGTGAAGCACCGGGAGCAGCCCGTGTGCCTGATAGCTGCACTTGACGGACGAGACACCGCAGAAAACCCCCGCACTCTGAGCGAGTCACCGAGCCCCTACCTCATAAGCTGCAGCGGATGGTGACGAACAGACCAGATTGCCACAGCCAGTGGAGACCGTGAGGAGGAAGCGTGCTTTGCAGATGTAAACCGGTGGCACCGGGTTGATTCACCCTCCTGGGCCGTCGGCCACCGGAGCACCACAGAGACCAGGGCTGCCTGACCCCAACATGGCGCCCGGCAAACTCGACTACTGAGCTTCCCGGGGGAGGGAGCAGTGAACCGAATCGGTTGGGTGTAACCAACGCAGTCTTCAAGATGGTGAGTGGTTGGGGGAACCCCCCCGGGGCTGCCTGGTAACGGGGAGTGTGGGTGGTACCCCTCCACCACCGAGACCTAGGCTGACAAATGCCTGACCCTTAGATGGCAGATTGATAGGCCGCTTGGAACCCAGAGCAGTGCTTAGCCCCCACCAGCCAACTGGCCACAGGGAGTGCGACACAATACGCTCCCCATCGGCCCCCACAAGACATTAGGGAGCCATACCGGTCTGGGCCCCTCCGACTATACCATTCACCTAATAACAAAGACAGCGGACAGGGAAGGAGGGAGGTACCAACGCCCATGGCGGCTGTGCCCCACTGAGTGACCCACATGGTGCTCACCACAGAGCGCGGTCAGAGGAAAACACCCCCAGATTGGACAGCTGGTGCACTCACATCGCCCAGCAGTGCAGACGGGGGTCAGAGCTTACCCAGAGCCCGCATCAGAGGAGGAAAGGCCCCTTATAGTGTCCACCGGGCCCCAGCATCACAACACACGGACCCGAGAGAGACAAGGCACCCCAGGAGGCACGATGGGGAAACCTAGGGCCACGCAAACCACCACGGTGCGAGAGATGGCGCCGAAAAATATGCCACAGCCCAAGACGGGGACCAAGTTGACAGCGACCCCGCCCGACCTGTCCATATCAGATAAACTGGACCGAGTATTGGCAGCCATAGAACTGTCCAGGGCATCTATGGAGGAGAGGCTGGGCACTCTAACGACTGACATCAGCCTCATCAAAGATGATCACCGAAAGCTGGCCGACAAGGTCAACAAAGGGGGAAAGATCATGGCGGACTTGCAGCCTGCAGTACAAGACCAACAAAAGACAATCCGCGATGTCCTGACCCGCCTATCCACAATGGAGGAACGAATGGTCGACCTAGAAGGACGCTCAAGGCACTCTAATATACAGGTGCTCGGGCTACCGGAAGGAATTGAATGGCAAGACCCGGTGGGGCACATGGAAGCATGGGTGAAATCTTTTACCCCAGCTGCCGACCGCTCGGCCTTCTTCTCCATTGAGCGTGCCCATAGAGTCCCGGGCGTAGACCCCAGCCAGGAGCGCCCCCCCCCCCCCCCGACGGATGCTAGGCGAAATTCCTCCACTTCAGAGACCGGGATGCACTGCTCCGAGCCGCCAGATGGTCGGGCCCCCTCCGGGTCGAGAACAAACCGGTGATGGGCTTTCCAGATTATGCACTGGCGGTGCAGCAGCAGAGAGCGCTCTTTCTGGAAGTGAAACGGCGGCTACGGGAAAATGACATTCAATATTCCCTGTTATTTCCCGCCAGACTCAGAATTATCTACAAGGACTCTGATTTATTTTTAACATGCGCGGAGGAAGCGAGGGACTGGGCGAACCTGCACTGCCCACAGCTACCCAGGTCAGGAACCGTGTGAGGACAGAGACACAGGGCGCCATGACCCAGGAAACATAACCCAAACAAGGGGTGCAATGGTGAGAACACTATAGCACGGAGCCCCGCACTAGACTCCCCGGATCTGGAGCAAATCAGGCAGGAACGCCGAGACGCTCTACGGGCCGTGACAGCATTACAGGCCTCACCGCCCTCAGATGACATGGACAGAGCCCCGCGCCTGTTCTCCTCAGCGGGTAAAGAAGATAGCGGCAAAGCATCATCTAAGGGAGACTCCATCACCCTACCACATGTCACCCCCAGACAGCAGATCTCATAAGTTAGAGAGCACGCAAGGTGAAACAACGGAGACTACCATGGAAACACTATCCTCAATCTCTCAAAACACACAGACGCAGGGTAGCCCAATTAGCAGTTGGTCGAGACCCCCTCCACAACTGCAGTCCTCCCCCGCTACACAAGTAACAATGTTCCGACACCGCCAGGGACCAGATGACGCACACTGATCCTTCACAGACCCGCCCAAGGATCACCCTCGCATGCACGCACCACTGCCCCATAGTTGTTAACATCTTGTTCACGCTCTCCTTCCTCCAGAGCGCCAGTTTGGACGTATCGCTCCCAGCGATAGGTCCCCAGTATTGGGACTGTTTCCCGACCCCAGTTCTTAGTTCACCCACCCCATATACCATGGTCTCTTGTTACCTCCCATTTACAGGGCAGGGGTGCACACTGACAACTCTACACAGCTTTGCACGCGACATCCATCAGCTAGAGATAGAAGACACCACTCCCCCAGTGGCCCACAGCTGTCAGGACACAACTACGTATCCAACATGGCAAACGCAGACTTCCAGTTTATAACCCTTAAAGTATGGGGGATGCACACGGCCAGGAAACGCTACGCGATCTATGCGTATATTAAGCGGCAGCAGGCACAGATCATATCCCTCCAAGAGACCCACCTCACTAAAGAGGAATTACGCAAACTCCAGAAAAAATGGCGCGGCATTTTCTGCGCCACAACCTACTCCCCCTTCGCAAGAGGAGCACTGATCTGGATCTGGCCCGGTGTGCCCTTTCGCGAGACCGGTAGAGGTGTGGACCGCGAGGGCCGCTACGCGCTACTAGAAGGGTTATTGGATGGGCAGCCCATCCTTGTAGGCAGCATCTATGCCCCTAATATAGATCAGACACCATTTTGGGAGGCCCTGACGAATACCCTGGTGGGATTCACACATTCCCCGTGCATACTAGGAGGGGATTACAATTGCTCCATAGACCTCGCATTGGATAGATCCTACCCCCCACCACACACTCCCCAGCCCACACGCACAGAGCCACATTCCGCGCCTGGACTGCCCACTGGTCCCTAGCAGACACATGGAGACACACACACCCGACCACCAAAATATATTCCTTTTACTCGATACCTCACAACTTACGAGCCCGTCTGGATCGTTTCATGTGCACACAGTCTCTCCTCCCACACATCAGACACTCGGACTACTTGGGCAGGGTCATCTCAGATCATGATGCGCATGTCGTATCACTTGTATGGCGGCCACCCGTACCACTGATCCCTACGTGGTGCTTCCCCAAAGACTGCCTTATGGACCCAGTGTTCCACTGCGAGCAGTCAGACACCATCCAACACTACTTTGCTGAAAACACAGGCACTACACCGACTAGGTCCCTAGAATGGGACGCTTTTAAAGTGGTCCTGCGGAGAGCGTGCATCAGGCAAATTACAGGAGTGAAACAAAACACTAGAGAGGGCGGTACAAAGAGCAGAACAGCAAGTAGCACAGTTATCTAAAACGGCTGATCAATGGGAGCTCCCCCCCACGCAACTAGCGGAGGCCAAAACCAAATACGAGGAGGCATGTGCCGATCTACGGCGCTATACTTTTCGCACATACACCACTAGAGTCCACAATGAAGGGAACCGTGCCGGCAGCCTGCTAGCTTGGCTCATTCGTCAGGATATGCAAACACAACCAATCACCGGCATTCACAATGCCGCGGGGATGTGGTATACGCGCAGGCTGACATTTTATCAGACTTTCATGACTACTACACCATGCTTTACAAGGAGCCGACCCAGGACAGGGGGGAACACATTCAGAGCATACTAACCACAGACACCATAGTCCAAATCACGGATGAGGAACGCATGACTTTAGATGAACTACTCACACCAGAGGAGATCAAATCCACCATTCGCCGCCTAGCCAAGAACAAGGCTCCGGGACATGACGGTTTCCCGATAGAACTGTACTCTGCATTCTCTCAGCAGCTAGTCCCGCAGTTGGACACAATCTTTCGGGGGGCGTTAGAAGGGGGACTTCTCCCGCAATAAATGCGGGAATCCGTACAGGTAACGTTCCCCAAACCCGATCGGGATCCTCTACTCCGAACTTCCTATCGCCCTATCACCCTCCTGACGACGGATTGCAAAATTCTAGGGAGGATCCTGGCAGATAGACTCACAGAGATACTACCCAGATTAGTACACATGGACCAGAGTGGTTTTGTCCCCGGGAGAAACACCTCCCAGAATATACGTCGACCGTTCCAGGTACAGGATGGGGTGCGGAGCAGATTCCCATGAGCGACGTGCCTTGTACTGGATCTTGAGAAGGCGTTTGACACCCTAGCGTGGCAATACCTTTTTGAGACACTCTGGAGGGTGGGAATAGGGCCCCAATTTATAGCGTACACCCGGCTATTATACACTGACATCACCACAAGGGTTAGAATAGGCTGTTATATAGCCTCTCCCGATTATCCGAGACAAACGCCAGGGGTGCCCCCTGTCCCCCGTTATATTTGCCATCGCCATGGAGCCGCTGGCAGCACGGCGCGGGAGGTGGGTGAACTTTGGGGCATCCCATTGGGAGGTCGCACTCATTGTGTCTCCCTCTATGCGGATGATCTCCTCATCTACGTTAGAAATATAACAGCAGACCTCACCATCCTTTGGTCCACGCTCACGGATTTCGAGAGGGCTGCAGGGTTACAGGTGAATTGGGAGAAATCCTCTATCTATCCCCTGCTCCCGAATACCCCACACAGGGAAATTCGTCTGGGAGATGCCTCTCTGACATGGACGGGTGACGCCCTGTGATACTTAGGTAACAGACTCTATCCATGAGCCCCGAGACCTCCTGGAAGGCAACCACTACCAAGCCCTCCGAGGACTTGAAAGTCAAGTTAGTTTCTGGCGGACCCTACCTCTGGCTCCCATCGGGAGGGTAGCCTTATCCAAAATGATCATGGTGCCCCGGCTTCTTTACTACTTCGCCAATATCCCAGTTAACCCGCCACGGACCTTCTTCCAAGAGCTAAATTCATTACTCATCTCCCTGATCTGCGAAAGACGCCGCTGCAGAGTGGCCCTATCGACCTTGCAGCTGCCTCGTGATAAGGGGGGTATGGGTGCCCCGTCATTTGAAGCCTATTTCTTAGCGGCGCAGCTGCAGTGGCTATCACGCTGGACAGTGCATCGGAACCTCGGGGAAACTGAGGCCCAGGAGGAACAGATAACGATCCCGAAGCTGACCCGAATGTTTCTTCCAGGTACCAAACCCAACCCGGCTCATCCATTACCGGTCAAAACGGCCAGAACCTGTACCACGCGGATCCACCGTATGTCCAAGGGGACTCCGATATATTCCCCATTACTACCGCTGGTAGGACTCCCTAAAGGACATGAGTTTTACTCCGCGGGAGAGATTAGGATTTGGACTGAACACCAGCTCACCGAAACGGAAGCCCTGTTCTCCGATGAAAGACTGATCTCGTTCGCAGGCTTGACCCAGGGAAGCGGGCTTCCAGCCGGCCAATCCCTGCTACACCAGCAGCTGGTGGCAGACTGCAGACGGACCTGGGACCTGAGGGACGGGGAACCCAAGACTCACCCGGTGCTGCACACACTACTGCATATGGGGGCTGGTAGACACCATATCACATGGATCTGCAAATCCATCATGGAACTCACACACGTACCACTGACTAACCCCGGGCGTAGCACTACGCTTCGCCCACGTAGTGTACGTAGCGCTGCCTGCTTCGCACTTTCCGAAGTAGGCGAAGCAGGGCAGCGCTACGCACACGCCGAGGGTGAAGCGTAGCTGCCTGCCACCCGCCACCCACCTCCCGCCTGCCCTCCTTTTAATAATATCAGCAATGAAAAATAAATAAAGTAAAGCGACTTACCTTAAGCGCGGCATCTCCGGGGCTCCCTCTTTCTCGTTTCTAATTTCTTCTGGCAAATGCGCATGCGTGGACACCCGCGCATGCATATTTCTTGCGAGAAATGCGCATGCGCGGGCGTCCGCGCATGCGCATTTGTCAGAAGAAATTAGAAACGAAGAAGAGGGAGCCCCGGAGACGCCGCGCTTAAGGTAAGTCTCTTTACTTTAATTTATTTTACATTGCTGATATTATTTAAAAGGAGGGCGGGCGGGCGGAAGGAGGGCGGGCGGGAGGTGGGTGGCACGTAGTGGGGCTACGCGAAGCGCGTAGTGTGCGTAGATTTGGGCACACTACGTGCTGCTTCACGTAGCCCCACTATGCCCACTACGCCCACCCTTACCACTGACACGCTTACGGCTCCGCTGGGAGGAGGACTTTGGTCGCAACCTCCACGATAGAGAGTGGCTGACACCACAAAAAAGTGTCCATCAACCAAAGATTAAAAAATGTCCAGTTTAAAGTGCTGCACCGTGCTTACCTCACGCCGGCGCGGCTTAAACACTTTTACCCGACATTCCACTTCGAATGCCCCCACTGTCACGCTCCGGACGCCCCATTTATTCACATGTTTTGGACATGCCCGGTAATACAAACCCTCTGGACAACGGTACACACCAGATTACAAACAGTCACAGGCCTAACTGATTTCCACACATGGGAGGCATGCGCACTAGACATCTTTAAAGGCCATAAACGAAAGAAGGTAGAGACCAAATTTGCTCTGCTGGCAGTCCTACTAGCAAAACGTAGTGTGGCAATGCACTGGCGTGCAGTAGAGGGTCCCTCAATAGCAGCATGGTGGGGGGGCGGTAAAGAAATGGGCCGCAGCTGAAGAAGACCAAGCTCAAGGCACACAAAAGTGTCCTATTTCCTTAGAATGGGCGATGCTCCTACACGACTTTAAGCAAACACACACTGATAGCGCGGAACCCCCGAATGACACCCAAGGGATGCTGGGACCAAGCGCATCCTAATCCGCCTGCGCACTCTCCCCCCCATGCTACGCCAGCTCACCCCCCGGGCCACCCTCTAGGAAACACGCCAATGGTCAGGATAGGAAAGAGTGCATACAGTTGATAGCATAACACGGAGCTCCACTACATGTGACCGCACTCCCCTTCCCCCGCCCCCTCTCTCCCATGGTTCTGAATCCCCAAGTTCAGTTGAGAATATAGATTACCATTTATACCGACACCCTTTGCAGGGGACTATGGACTAGAGACTGTCATACGGGTAGGAGGATGGCGGTAACCGTGCCAGCGACCGCTTCCTCGATACCTCCCGGCATCTCCAACGGAGACGATAGGGAAATTACCCTCCATTGATTATCTACTTAATTACTCGAGAAATTACCACGCTGATATTTGTCACGACAATGTTAATATTAATTGTAATACTGCAGCAGACGAGTATGGTATGATTAATGTATGACATGCATAAGAATTAAATCCAATAAAAAGGTTTTATAAAATAAAACTGTTCAATTGTTGTGTTTACCTTTTATGCCACTTCATGAAACGCAGTTATTCCATCAATAATCTCCGATCCAACTGACTGACTGCGTGCAAAGATAGTATGGTCATCATCATGGTGTGGATCGTGTTGTGTTGTCCAACTCCAACTCAGTCTATAGTGACTCCGATTAAGTCCATATTCCATATTAAAAAATTGCAACGGACATTGGCCTGCACCTGCAGTAGTAGTAGGAGTACAATTTGGTTATTAAACAACAAGAAGGGAAACATTGACTGTAACTTCAGTCACTTTTACTTTGTAGATTAACTAGTAGAGTTCGACTTCATGCACAACATCAACACAAGAAACAACAGCAATCGCTCAGAGTCAGCAAGCATCCAATGCATGCCATCATTACCTGTCTTGCTCTTCTCTTTGGCTGTCAGATCCGATGCCTAGTTCTGACAGGTGTATGTTGTTTTTTTAACGAGGCAGTCGCCTCATTATTCCACATTTATTTTGAGTGTTGCTAGTCGCTGTTTCGGGTTTCTTCTTATTCATCTGTGGCACTTTGTCGCAGTTGAAGTTGGTTCACATGGTCAGCGCTGTGATGGGCCGCGGCCTGGGTAGCGGTCATTGGTCAATTGAGTTTGCAGAAAGGTGAGCAAGTTTCTTCAAAGAGTCTTGTCTTTCTCTGCCAAGTACCTTCTGTCCTGACAGTGATGAGCTTTGGATGCCTGCCAAGGCTGTAGCATCCTGACAGTGATGAGTTTACTTTTGGATGCCTGCCCAAGTTCTGACAGTGAACAGTTGTGGATGCCTGCAGAGGTGGTAGCCTTCGGACAGTGATGAGTTTCGTCTCAGAAACAAAACGGAGGATAGCTATAGTGACGTTTCACTTCTTATGGAGGGACTGTTAGAAGCAACATTTCTTGTACTATTCTCCATCCAATGTCTGGCTAGATGGAAATGTATTTAGGGCAAGTCAGGAAGATGGAGCAGGTCTCTGAGGAGTGGACAATTAAATGCACAGACGTGCAACTCCAATAGGGAAATAAAAAGAGAAGACGGTGGTGATGGATTTGTTGTGATTTGATTTGAACCAGAAAAAGACAGATACACTCACAAATAAAGGAAGGTAGAAAGTATCAATTTGAAAGCCTAGTTGTCAGGGAAGAGAAGCTTGTCCTCAAACTCTGGTGGGTCGGACAGAAGTAGGTCATGTAACCCACTACTTACGTAATCGTAGTCGCTCTCCTCTTCCTGCTGTGATTCACGTATTTTGTACTCGGGTGGTATAAAGTGCTGATTCATTTTGATCATGGTTAACCTCTCCACGCTTTTGAGCGAGAGGCTGGTCCTTTTCAAAGTTACAATGGCACCAGCAGCACTGAAAACACGCTCAGAAGAGACACTTGCGACAGGGGAAGCCAGATACTTTATCGCCAGCCTGCTGAGCACTGTCCATTGGCTTCTTTTCCCATACCAATACACCAATGGGTTTCGATCCATGAAGACCTCTGTTGGGTCATCCAAATAGGCCTGGACCGTCTGCTCAATGCTCAGGGGTGCTCCGATGTGCTCGGCCTCTTTCGGCTTTGCATCAGCACTGGACTTACCATACCCCTGCCGTAGAAAGCAATCAGTTGCTGATTGTGGTGTGGATGATCCTGTTCTTGCTGTTGTTAATGTTATTGGTAGTGTTGGTGTCGGTGACTGCTGGGAGTCAAACGCACTGCCTTCAGGCTCTAAAGTAGAACTTGACTCTGGAATCTGCCCTGTAGTACTTGTTCTGGCCTGGGCCCGGGGGCCTCTAATTACCAGCCGTTCATTTTCAAAGTCAATGGCTTGCTCAGCTATCAAAGTTTTGTACTTGGCAACATCCACTTCTGAAAAAGGAATTACTGCCTTACTGTTCAGAAATACTTTGTACCGTGGATCCAAAATTGTGGCAGTAATGTAATGTGGATGTGACACAATGTTATTTTGAATCCTTGTATTTTCAGATAAGCGAACGGCTAAGGAGTCAGCCAAATAATGTGCGTCTTGTTTGTCATCCACACCTGCGTACGTTTCAGACACATCCTTCAGCTGTTGCTCTAGCATGTACAACAATGGGATAGCTTGGCCCATAGTACAGTCCTCCCTGCTGAATTCACGTGTGAAGACCTCAAAAGGAAGTAGCATCTCTGTCAGGCATTTAACGAGGTCCCATTGGCCCATCTCAACGGTCATGCCTCTCACAGTAGGATCCCCTAATCTTTTCATGACATAAGCATTGAGTGGTATGTACTGCTTAAACAGACGATCAAGCATGTAATAAGTTGAGTTCCAACTTGTTGGCACCTCCTGGATGAGTGCTTTGACTGGCATTTTATGCTCACATTGAATGACCCTCAGCTGCTTCCGGGCTTTAAAAGAATGGCTGAAATGTGTGCATATTCTTCTGCAGGTGGCCAGTAAGTTGCTGACTTTGTATTAATTTTTCAGAAAGTCTTGAACAACAATGTTAATGCAGTGTGTCAAACACGGGACCCTATAATAGCCACCATCTTTCATGGCCCTAACTACATTACTGCCATTGTCCGTGGCAACAAAACCAATGTTAAGCCCGCTTGGGCGTAGCCACTCAAAGACCTTGCTGTTAAACTCATCCAAAATGTTTGCAGCAGTATGAGATTTCTCCATGGCAAACATGGCTACAGTTGCATGTTTGCGAGTGGCATGAAAAATCTCAGCAGTGTCAACCCCAGCAGATATCTGCTCTCTAACCCCCACAAAAGAGATCCAGTTTGCAGTGATTCACATGTAATCAGTGGCTTGGCAACTGGTCCACATGTCTGTTGTCAGGTGGAAACTGTGAACAGTACTCTGCTTCAAGGCTTTTCCAAGCAATTCCAGCATGTCATGATGTAGTGCTGGAACAGCAACTCTAGCAAAATAGTAGCGGCTGCGAACCTACCATTTTGAGCAGATGGCTGTCACAAATTCCAGAAAACCCACCCCTTCAACAAAAGAAAAGGGGAGAAGGGCCAGTGCTAACATTTTAGCCAGCTTCGCATTGTACAAATGTGCTATTGGGTGGTTGCGTTCGTACTGCCCCTCCCCCCTAAACATGCTGATAATGGTAGGCTGCATGGTTTTCCTTTCTCTTAGGCTCAACGACGCACTTTTTTTCATTGTGGTACTCCTTGCTGTCTCAGGCGGACTCTTACTCTTGTGCCACTGAGATGTTGCTGAAGATGTGGGCGACGATAACACTGCACTGCTGGGGACAGGGCTACTTTGTGTTCCACTACCAGAGAGAATGTCTCCCTGTCCTTGCTCTCCCACCGTGATTGGATCTTCTTCTTCTACTCGTTTCTCCCCACCAACACCAATGGTTGCAGTTTTATGCCGCGAAGATGGTCCTCCCAGTTGATCAAGGGCTGTTTTTTCAGATGGGCTATTTGGCCTCCAGTACCATAGTTTGTACCAAGCTTACCCCGACTAACAGAGGTATTACAAATGGAGCATATAGCAATGTTCTCCTCCTTTTCGCTAACCGTAAAGAAGTCCCAAACTGGGGAGCTTAACTTTTGCCTCCTGCTGGAGGTGCCACTCCCAATGCCAGATGAACTGGAGGGTGTGCGTTGAATTTGACTCTGTGCTGTACCACTACCTACTTCTACTGAGGTGGTGGTTGTGCTGGATGTAGGTCACTGCCGGGCCTTTGCTAATGCAAATATGGAAGCCGTAGGTCGTGTTGGTGTTACCTGTGTTGGAGGTATGCGTGCTACTTCCCCCGCAGCGATTTTGGATAGGGTAATAATGTTGGTCTCCAGCTCTTCGGGGCCGGGAGTGATGTTCGTGATGACTGGCTCATCATCATCATCCTGCTGTTCTACATCACCCTCCATAAGTGTAAGGCTTTCTGGAACCTTCCTTTTCCCTAGCCTGGTCTTGGGACCTGTCTCCCTCTCAGACTCAGTTTGTGGCTTCCAAGTGGCATCTAGATCATCAGAAGGGGGGCATGGTGAAGAACTTGATGGACTAACCCTCCTTTTCCTTGCTGGCGATTTGGAAGACAATGGATCTTCTGAATGAGTGGCTTCCTCTTCTTCTTCCTCTGCATGAGGCTCAATTTCCTGAACTGCCCCTACTTCGGGAGGAGCAACAACTACTATTGCGGGCGGTGGTTGCAGCTGTTGTTGTTGACCACTTATCTGCTGTGTTTCCTCCTGCGTTGATTGGGTACTACTTTGAGATAGCGATAAGTTTAGCTCAGGCTCAGCATCACTGGTTTCCACCATTAGGCTGGCTAACTCTTCCACACTCATGTGCTTGGGCCTGGGTTGGTGGGTTGGGCCCACTGATGCGGAAGTGCTGCCCACAGCTTGCCCCCCGGACACCGCTGCTGCAGGCGTCATTTTTGGTTTCCCAAAAAAGGTTTTGGGTGGCACACCAGACATAAGTGTCACTTCCTTCTTCTGCTCCTTCTTCTCAATAGCAAATTTCTTGGTACTGGAGGACCTGGTACCTGCTTTCTTTCAGGCCATCTTCTTCAGATGTCAGCAGCACTCAGTTGCACAAGTTGCAGAGATGTCTGGTCAGGTCACTCACACGTCACGTCGTGTACAGCAGCAGGACGTTGTGAGAAAGTGCCATCTTTCTTGCATGGTATGCCCCCACTTTTTGCTGGATTGCTGAATGTACTTTGACTGAGTGTGTCCTGGACTCCTGCCAATCAGGTGCCCATGGTCTATGTTCCTTCCCTAAAAACCTAACACCCAAATTGGCAAACCGTGGCCACATGTCAGCCCCTGGTAAATGATACCCTAGGTACCCAGGGCCTTGTGACCGGGGAAGGCCTCTAAGGGCTGCAGCACTTATTGTGCCATCCTTAGAGGCCCTGTACCTTAACACAAAAACACACTGCCAATTGCAGACTGAGTGTCTGGGTACAAGACAAAACAGAGAGTCGAAATGGCATTTGTCTCCCCGAGTGAGACGGGTATGCTCAGACATGAGTCCCGTGCTCTCCATGCCACTGGAATCAAGCTATCCTTGTTCTGCATTCTGTCCATCAACTGTTGTTTTCCATTTGTCACCCCGAGTGGGACGGGTATGCTCAGAAGTGAGTCCTGTGCTCTCCATGCCACTGGAATCAAGCTATCCTGGCTGAAGAGGGGTGAAACCCAGAAACCGGTCCTAGGATGCTTGGTTCCAGTCCAGGGAGGGCCTAGCTTGGCAGTTCGAGCAGGACTGTTCCCATGAGGCACAGGGTCAAGACTGATTTGCATATGGCTGGGTTCAAACTGGAATGGCATGGTGAGCAAAAAAACGATGGATTTAGGCCCAGATCTCTGTACTGGGGTGAATGTATGACATTGTTCTGCATTCTGTCCATCAACTGTTGTTTTTGCATTTGTCAGCCCGAGTGCGACGGGTATGCTCAGACGTGAGTCCCGTGCTCTCCATGCCACTGTAATCAAGCTATCCTGGCTGAAGAGGGGTGAAACCCCGAAACCGGTCCTAGGATGCTTGGTTACAGTCCAGGGAGGACCTGGCTTGGCAGTTCGGGCTGGACTGTTCCCATGAGGCACAGGGTCAAGACTGATTTGCATATGGCTGGGTTAAAACTGGAATGGCATGGTGAGCAAAAAAACGATGGATTTAGGCCCAGATCTCTGTACTGGGGGGAATGTATGACATTGTTCTGCATTCTGCCCATCAACTGTTGTTTTTGCATTTGTCACCCCGAGTGGGACGGGTATGCTCAGAATTGAGTCCCGTGCTCTCCATGCCACTGGAATCAAGCTATCCTGGCTGAAGAGGGGTGAAAACCCGAAACCGGTCCTAGGATGCTTGGTTCCAGTCCAGGGAGGACCTGGCTTGGCAGTTCGGGCTGGACTGTTCCCATGAGGCACAGGGTCAAGACTGATTTGCATATGGCTGGGTTCAAACTGGAATGGCATGGTGAGCAAATAAACAATGGATTTAGGCCCAGATCTCTGTACTGGGGTGAATGTATGACATTGTTCTGCATTCTGTCCATCAACTGTTGTTTTTGCATTTGTCACACCGAGTGGGACGGGTATGCTCAGACGTGAGTCCCGTGCTCTCCATGCCACTGGAATCAAGCTATCCTGGCTGAAGAGGGGTGAAACCCCGAAACCGGTCCTAGGATGCTTGATTCCAGTCCAGGGAAGGGACCTGGCTTGGCAGTTCGGGCTGGACTGTTCCCATGAGGCACAGGGTCAAGACTGATTTGCATATGGCTGGGTTCAAACTGGAATGGCATGGTGAGCAAAAAAACAATGGATTTAGGCCCAGATCTCTGTACTGGGGTGAATGTATGACATTGTTCTGCATTCTGTCCATCAACTGTTGTTTTTACATTTGTCACCCCGAGTGGGACGGGTATGCTCAGACATGAGTCCCGTGCTCTCCATGCCACTGGAATCAAGCTATCCTGGCTGAAGAGGGGTGAAAACCCAAAACCGGTCCTAGGATGCTTGGTTCCAGTCCAGGGAGGACCTGGCTTGGCAGTTCGGGCTGGACTGTTCCCATGAGGCACAGGGTCAAGACTGATTTGCATATGGCTGGGTTCAAACTGGAATGGCATGGTGAGCAAATAAACAATGGATTTAGGCCCAGATCTCTGTACTGGGGTGAATGTATGACATTGTTCTGCATTCTGTCCATCAACTGTTGTTTTTGCATTTGTCACCCCGAGGGGGACGGGTATGCTCAGACGTGAGTCCCGTGCTCTCCATGCCACTGGAATCAAGCTATCCTGGCTGAAGGGAGGTGAAACCCTGAAACCGGTCCTAGGATGCTTGGTTCCAGTCCAGGGAAGGGACCTGGCTTGGCAGTTCGGGCTGGACTGTTCCCATGAGGCACAGGGTCAAGACTGATTTGCATATGGCTGGGTTCAAACTGGAATGGCATGGTGAGCAAAAAAACAATGGATTTAGGCCCAGATCTCTGTACTGGGGTGAATGTATGACATTGTTCTGCATTCTGTCCATCAACTGTTGTTTTTGCATTTGTCACCCCGAGTGGGATAGGTATGCTCAGACGTGAGTCCCGTGCTCTCCATGCCACTGGAATCAAGCTATCCTGGCTGAAGAGGGGTCAAACCCCGAAACCGGTCCTAGGATGCTTGGTTCCAGTCCAGGGAGGACCTGGCTTGGCAGTTCGGGCTGGACTGTTCCCATGAGGCACAGGGTCAAGACTGATTTGCATATGGCTGGGTTCAAACTGGAATGGCATGGTGAGCAAAAAAACAATGGATTTAGGCCCAGATCTCTGTACTGGGGTGCATGTATGACATTGTTCTGCATTCTGTCCATCAACTGTTGTTTTTGCATTTGTCACCCCGAGTGGGATGGGTATGCTCAGACGTGAGTCCCGTGCTCTCCATGCCACTGGAATCAAGCTATCCTGGCTGAAGAGGGGTCAAACCCCGAAACCGGTCCTAGGATGCTTGGTTCCAGTCCAGGGAGGACCTGGCTTGGCAGTTCGGGCTGGACTGTTCCCATGAGGCACAGGGTCAAGACTGATTTGCATATGGCTGGGTTCAAACTGGAATGGCATGGTGAGCAAAAAAACGATGGATTTAGGCCCAGATCTCTGTACTGGGGTGAATGTATGACATTGTTCTGCATTCTGTCCATCAACTGTTGTTTTTGCATTTGTCAGCCCGAGTACGACGGGTATGCTCAGACGTGAGTCCCGTGCTCTCCATGCTACTGGAATCAAGCTATCCTGGCTGAAGAGGGGTGAAACCCCGAAACAGGTCCTAGTATGCTTGGTTCCAGTCCAGGGGGGACCTGGCCTGGCAGTTCGGGCTGGACTGTTCCCATGAGGCACAGGGTCAAGACTGATTTGCATATGGCTGGGTTAAAACTGGAATGGCATGGTGAGCAAAAAAACGATGGATTTAGGCCCAGATCTCTGTACTGGGGTGAATGTATGACATTGTTCTGCATTCTATCCATCAACTGTTGTTTTTACATTTGTCACCCCGAGTGGGACGGGTATGCTCAGACATGAGTCCCGTGCTCTCCATGCCACTGGAATCAAGCTATCCTGGCTGAAGAGGGGTGAAAACCCGAAACCGGTCCTAGGATGCTTGGTTCCAGTCCAGGGAGGACCTGGCTTGGCAGTTCGGGCAGGACTGTTCCCATGAGGCACAGGGTCAAGACTGATTTGCATATGGCTGGGTTCAAACTGGAATGGCATGGTGAGCAAAAAAACGATGGATTTAGGCCCAGATCTCTGTACTGGGGTGAATGTATGACATTGTTCTGCATTCTGTCCATCAACTGTTGTTTTTGCATTTGTCACCCCGAGTGGGACGGGTATGCTCAGACGTGAGTCCCGTGCTCTCCATGCCACTGGAATCAAGCTATCCTGGCTGAAGAGGGGTGAAACCCCGAAACCGGTCCTAGGATGCTTGGTTCCAGTCCAGGGAAGGGACCTGGCTTGGCAGTTCGGGCTGGACTGTTCCCATGAGGCACAGGGTCAAGACTGATTTGCATATGGCTGGGTTCAAACTGGAATGGCATGGTGAGCAAAAAAACGATGGATTTAGGCCCAGATGTCTGTACTGGGGTGAATGTATGACATTGTTCTGCATTCTGTCCATCAACTGTTGTTTTTGCATTTGTCAGCCCGAGTGGGACGGGTATGCTCAGACGTGAGTCCCGTGCTCTCCATGCCACTGGAATCAAGCTATCCTGGCTGAAGAGGGGTGAAACCCCGAAACTGGTCCTAGGATGCTTGGTTCCAGTCCAGGGAGGACCTGGCCTGGCAGTTCGGGCTGGACTGTTCCCATGAGGCACAGGGTCAAGACTTATTTGCATATGGCTGGGTTAAAACTGGAATGGCATGGTGAGCAAAAAAATGATGGATTTAGGCCCAGATCTCTGTACTGGGGTGAATGTATGACATTGTTCTGCATTCTGTCCATCAACTGTTGTTTTTGCATTTGTCACCCCGAGTGGGACGGAAATGCTCAGACATGAGTCCCGTGCTCTCCATGCCACTGGATTCAAGCTATCCTGGCTGAAGAGGGGTGAAACCCCAAAACCGGTCCTAGGATGCTTGGTTCCAGTCCAGGATGGACCTGGCTTGGCAGTTCGGGCTGGACTGTTCCCATGAGGCACAGGGACAAGACTGATTTGCATATGGCTGGGTTCAAACTGGAATGGCATTGTGAGCAAATAAAGGATGGATTTAGGCCCAGATCTCTGTACTGGGGTGAATGTATGACATTGTTCTGCATTCTGTCCATCAACTGTTGCTTTTTGCATCTGTTACCCCGAGTGGGACGGGTATGCTCAGACGTGAGTCCCGTGCTCTCCATGTCACTGGAATCAAGCTATCCTGGCTGAAGAGGGGTGAAATCCCGAAACCGGTCCTAGGATGCTTGGTTCCAGTCCAGGGAAGGGACCTGGCTTGGCAGTTCGGGCTGGACTGTTCCCATGAGGCACAGGGTCAAGACTGATTTGCATATGGCTGGGTTCAAACTGGAATGGCATGGTGAGCAAAAAACGATGGATTTAGGCCCAGATCTCTGTACTGGGGTGAATGTATGACATTGTTCTGCATTCTGTCCATCAACTGTTGTTTTTGCACCCATCCCTGTGTGCCATGCCCACAACATACACTGCCCTGGCATACATCAGCCACCCGTCTTGCTGGGTGCCCTATGCCAGTGGTGTGGGCACAGGAACATAAGCGCTGTGCCCCTACAGTACCCAGGTCCATTCCTGGGCCCTGTAAGTGCAGTGCTGCCATTTAAGAGTATATGGTGCTGGGAGATCGTCAACACGAACTCCACAGCACCATGATGGCTTCACTGAGGACTGAGGAGTTTGGTATCAAACTCCTCAAGACATTAAACCCGCATTGATGCCAGTGCAGGATTTAATGTACAATGCACGACAGAGGGCATCTTAGAGATGCCCCCTGAACCTAACCTACAATCCACATCTGGTCTGAGGGGCTGCCTAGGCTGCCACACAGCAGACATGTTGCTGGACCCCTGGGTAGAGAGCCATCCGCTCTCCTGGGCCTGCAACAATGCACATCCTGGGCGAGGTGCTAGGTCTCCTCCCGTAGGGTGGGCAAGGGGAAGCTTTAAAGGCATGCTGCCTTTGTGAGCGTCTCCAGGCCACTTGCTGTACCCAGCAACTGGCCCCTACCGGTTCTCAGCCCCCACTCTGGCGGGAAGACTGGCCGGAAACCCCAAGGAAGGACAGGGGGTGTGCCAGCCTCTGCCAACCCCACCCCTCAGGTGGGAGAGACGAGGTGACGCACGTCCCCGGGCTCTCACCATCTTGAAGATGGGGAGCCCTGCCCAATCAGGACTAGGCCACTGCCCCCCTGCCACAGGAGAGTGGCAGGAATGGGGGTGTACCCACCCTCTTTACCTACCTGTAACACCCCTAAATGTAGTATTTAGGGGCACCTTGAACCTTACTTCCTCAGATTCCAGATTCTAAAACAGCAAAGAAGATCAAGAAGAAAGAAGACCTGCCGTACAGCTGCTAAGAAGAGGAAGACACCAACTGCTTTGGGCCCCAGCCCTACCGGCCTGTCGACCCTCGAACTTGCTCCTGCTAAATCCCGGAACCTCCTGTGGCCAGCAACCTCACAAACCCCAGAGGACCTGGCTACCTTGTGACTCTGAGCACCTTGAACTCCTACGAGCAGTGGCTCTGCTCAAAGCAAGTATCCAATCCCTGGCATCAGCCCGGAACCGCGAACCCTGCACACTCTGCACCCGCCAAGCCTGGCCCGTGCTGGAGTGGACAAAGACCCCGAGGACGTCCCCCGGCAACTGTGACCCAGAATCCAGCACCCAAGGACCCACCTCGACGCTCTTGATGACGCCTGCAGTCTCAGAACCAGGGACTCCCCCAACCGCGATCAACAGAGGGTAAGATTTCCCGACACCAAAAGGCGCCCCTGCACCCGGTGCCCTGCGGCCCCCTGTGCAGGGGTGCCTTTTGGTGTCGGGAAATCTTACCCTCTGTTGATCCGGGATACCTACCTATCCTCCAACTACCCAACTTACCTCTCGAAGTGGTGGTGGCACCTGAAGAATCTTCGTCCCTGAGCTTGCAGCCTTTGTTCGTCCTTGAGCTTCTCCATAGCAATCCATTGAGCGCCCGAAGGTTCAAAAGCACCCTGCCCCAGCCACCCGAGTGGCCCTGTCAGTGCAACTTCTACTCCTACCTACTTCCCCATTTGCCCTGAGCAAGTGACCAGGAGCCCAGCTCCCGCAGCCGCGTATCCTGCAGCCTGCCTCCCATAGGATAACATTGGGCCTAACTCACTCTGCACCCGGCTGCCCCTGTGCCGCTGAGGGTGTAAAAACTGTACTTACCTGACCCTGGGACACCCCTGAGTCTTTGCTCAGAACCTTAACTCTGCCAGTCGAGTACTTACCCAAAAGCTGATAACTCACTTTTCTTCCATAGGGTAAAATTGACTGGTTTCTCTTGAAATTTCTTCTGTGTGGAGTTTCTAAACTTTAAAATATTCACCTAAAATCAACCGAGTGATGAAAACGGAAATACTCACCTGCTATTAGGAGAGATCCCAGTGCTGGATCTTGGTGCCCAGCACTGACCCTGAAAAGTACTTACGACGTACTTACCACTAACTCAATTTTGTCCCATAGGAAACCATTGACTGTTTTTCTGTGACATTTCTTCTGTGTGGATTTTGCAAACTTATAAACATTCCTTAAAAATCGCCTGTATAACTGAAACGCAGTTTTTCAACTGCTTACAGGTGGTACACCAGTGCTGGATCTAGGATCCAACACTGACCTAGAAAAAGAAACCATAACCCCACTTACCTGCTAAGTGAATTTCCTTCCATAGGATAACATTGGTAATTTGATTAGAAAAAGTTTCTAAGTGTCAACTTTTAAAATAGCAAAATATTGCTTAAAAATCATAACAGTAACTAAAACGAATTTACTCACTTGTTTCCAAGAACTGTCCCAGGACTGAATCTAGGATCCAGTCCTGGAGTTAGAAAAGTAATCCTGAAAGTAATCAATGCATATTACTTACAAAATTCCTTTGAGCTCAATGTATTATTGTGTTTGAAATTGTGTTGCCTTGCAACAAACTATAACTGCAAAAGTCAATTGCCTATTGCAAAGTATTTAACTAAAGCCTCTCATTCTGAGAAAGTATATTTTGATACCTATTGTTGGTTCTAAAATAAAACAAGTATATATTTTTTATACAAACCATTGGCCTAGAGTTCAGATCTTGAGTGTGTGAGACCATTTGCTGACTGAGTGTGTACAACAAATGGTTTACACTGTCCTCTGATGCTGCCTTACTGCTCGACCAAGCTACCACTTTAGAGAGTAAGGTTATATCTAACTTTAGCCTCTGCCAAACCACTGGGGACTGTGGACTCTGTATACACTGTACCTATTTGGGAACAGTATATACAGAGCTACTTTCTTACAGACGTCTGTCTGGCAGCACAACAGGCGATGATGACACACCTCCTCCTCAGTCTTTTGTGCACCTAAAAGCAAAAAAGCCAGAAGAACATCAGTCAAATACAATCAAACTAATATAATATGTAACTCCTTAGTGTGTGGTGGACACAATTATTAAATTTTAGTAACTCAGTGAACAACAACAGTGTAGCCATTTAACTTTAACAACAAGGCCAGGGCTTTCCTGGTGTACTGTGTACACACAGGAAGAATAAGAATAGCAAAGAACAAAAACAAAAATGTAGTGGAGCCAGTTTGGCCTAAATTTGTGCATCACGTGGGATGGATGCAGCATCAGGGAGCTGCAGCTGGCAACGGGGATGGATTTGGAAGCAGTAAGACAAGAGGAACAATGGAAAGACACGTAGGCCTATGTGTCAAAAACAGCACACTACTAACTACCACCACAAAATAGCCCCCAGCCACATGGTCACTCACAGGCACAAGGCACGACAAACAAGGAACTCAAACGGGCCTGTATGGCCAGACAAAGGATGCCTGATAAACAACACAGCTTTAATGCAAAAACGAAAATCCACATGGCTAAAAACAGGTTGGAAAGTTACACAACAACCACAACAACACTTACACATGCAAAAAAGGCATTTATTTAACACACCCAAAAAATGAAATATACCCCAGAAAAAAACCAACATTTTGCAATGCCATCCATGCCCTAAATGAAATTCAACAGACACCACAGAAACAGTTGTTCATGCACACATGAGTACCTCTGGGCCTACTGGCTGAAAAGGCCTAGCACACAACCAAAAGTGAACCCCCCCCCCAAAAAAAACCACATTTTACAATTCAATCCAATGCCATCCATGCCCTAAATGATGTTTAAATTCAACAGACAACACAAAAACTGTTGTTTCATGCACCCATGATGATTGATGAGTACCTCTGGGCCTACTGGCAGACTAGGTCACAAGTTTGGAGGCCTATGGCAAAAGCACAGTGGCTTGTCCCACAAAATGGCCTCCACCACAAGGCCAGGCCACCCACAACAACAAGAAAAGGAAGAAAAGACAGACAATGCAGGCCTATGGCAAAAGCACAATGCCTGGCTTCACAAAATGGCCGCCACCCACATGGTTAGGCCACCCACAATAACAAGAAAGTGAAGACAAAGGACAGGACCAGGAAGTTGGAGACTCTGGGGAACTTCCTTCCTCTTTTAAAAAATTGAAAAAAAAGAAAAATGACTCCTTGCTCAAAAAACTACAGCCAAATGGCAATCTGAACAAAATCATCATTTTCGAGAAGGTTTTATGCTGCTCGAGAGATATTTTTTGCCAAATTGCAAATTCTGCGTGTTCGACATCGCGATCTTTAAAAAAAGTCATTATCACGAGCGCGAACACGCATATTGAGCGAGCAAAGAAGACAAAAAATGTACGTCTGCGTTGTCGCGCAGTGCGGAGTTGCCAAAACTGCGCAAGCTAAACCGCCTAGGGTTACCTACTGACTGAAAAGGCCTATTTATTTAACACACACCAAAAAACTGAAATTCCACCCCAAAAACCACATTTTGCAATTCAATCCAATGCCATCCATGCCATAAATGATGTTAAAATTCAACTGACAACACAGAAACAGTTTTTATGCACCCATGATGACTACCTCTGGGCCTACTGGCAGACTAGGCCACATGCTTGGGACTGAAGCCTATGGCAAAAGCAAGCACACTGCCTAACTCCACAAAATGGCCACCACCCACATGGCCAGGCCACCCATAATAACAAGAAAGTGAAGACCGACAATGAATGCAGGCCTATGGCAAAAGCAGTGCACACAGCCTGGATGGCTCCACAAAATGGCCGCTAGCCAGTAGCCACTCACAACAAAAAGTAATGGAAGACAGACAATGCAAGCCTATGGCAAAAGCACACTGCCTTACTCCACAAAATGGCCACCACCCACATGGCCAGGCCACCCACAATAACAAGAAAGTGAAGACAGACAATGAATGCAGGCCTATGGCAAAAGCACACTGCCTGGATGGCTCCACAAAATGGCCGCTAGCCACCCACAACAAACAGAAATGGAAGACAGAAAATGCAAGCCAATGGCAAAAGCACACTGCCTGCCTTCACAAAATGGCCGCCACCCACATGGTCAGGCCACCCACAATAACAAGAAAGTGAAGACAAAGGACAGGACCAGGAAATTAGAGACTCTGGGGAACTTCCTTCCTCTTTTAAAAAATTGTAAAAAAAAACAAAAAATGACTCCTTGCTCAAAAACCTACAGCCAAATGACAACCGGAGGATTTTTTTTAGCAAAATGAACAAAATTATCATTTTCGAGAAGGTTTTATGCTGCTCGAGAGATATTCTTTGCCAGATTGCGAATTCGGCGTGTTCGGCATCGCGATCTTTACAAAAATTGTTATCGCGCGCGCGAACATGCATATTGAGTGCACGAAGAAGACAAAAAGTGTAAGTCCGTGTTGTCGCGCAGTGCGGAGTTGTCAAAACTGGGCGAGCTGAACACCTAGGGTTACCTACTGGCTGAAAAGGCCTATTTATTTAACACACACCAAAAAACTGAAATTCCACCCCAAAAACCACATTTTGCAATTCAATCCAATGCCATCCATGCCATAAATGATGTTAAAATTCAACTGACGACACAGAAACAGTTTTTATGCACCCACGATGACTACTTCTGGGCCTACTGGCAGACTAGGCCACAAGCTTGGGACTGAAGCCTATGGCAAAAGCAAGCACACTGCCTAACTCCACAAAATGGCCGCCACCCACATGGCCAGGCCACCCACAATAACAAGAAAGTGAAGACAGACAATGAATGCAGGCCTATGGTAAAAGCAGTGCACACAGCCTGGATGGCCCAACAAAATGGCCACTAGCCACCTACAGCAAAAAGAAATGGAAGACAGACAATGCAAGCCTATGGCAAAAGCACACTGCCTGCCTTCACAAAATGGCCGCCACCCACATGGCCAGGCCACAACAACAACAAGCATAAGCCAAGGGGAACAAAGAAAAGACATGCAGGCCTATATGGAAAAAGCAGCACACTACTAAACTACCACCACAAAATGGCCCCAAGCCCCATGCTCACTCACAGTCACAACAGGCCATGGAAAACAATGAATTCAAGCAGGCCTATATGACCAGACAAAGGAGGCCTGCTAAACAACACAGCTTTAATACAAAAATGCAAAAACAAAAATCAACAGGGCTACGAAAGGTTGGAAAGTTACACAGCAAGCACACACACACACAACCAACAAAGGTATTTATTTATTAACACACACACCCAAAAAGTGAAATACACCCCAACCACATTTAGCAATTCAATCCAATGCCATCCATGCCCTACATGATTTTTAAAATAAAATTTAACAGACACCACAGAAACATGCACCCATGGGTACCTCTCTTTTTTTCAAATTTCAAAGAAAACCAACTAGGCTCCTACTGAAACTACAGGCCACCCACAACAATACATGTTAAAAACAATGAAAATCCCCAAAAAATGTAGGTACAAACAAGCTCCAATCAAACAAACAAGTACACCAATTCTCCAACTTACTTGTAAAGTCTCAAATCCAAAAGTCCTCAAATCCAATCCAATGCTATGATGCAGCAGACAGACACAAAAAGTGATCCTTCCAGCTCCAAATCCAAATGAAAGTGAACAGCACATGGACAAAGCACTGGGAGGAGCCTGCTGGACAGGAACAGGAAGTTGGAGACTCAGGGGCACTTCCTTCCGCTTGAAAAAAAAAGTAAAAAAAGATAAAGGACTCCTTGCACAAAAAACTACAGCCAAATCACAATCTGAGGAGTTTTTTTGAGTAAAATTATCATTTTCGAGAAGGTTTTATGATGCTCGAGAGATTTTCTTCGCCAGATTGTAGTTTCTGCGTGTTCGGGACCACAATCTTACCAAGACTGCCGCCGGAAGTCCGATTGCGCGTCTGAATGACGTGTTCGCATTCGCACACTCTCGCGGGATCGTGGGGCCGTATTCCAAATCTCCAAATCTCATGGCGCACTCGAATGGATAGAAAATCGAGTTGGCGAACGCAGAATCACGGTAAGTCATTACTGCGCGAAAACGCATATTGAGCGCGTGAAGAAGAAAAAGAGCTACGCTATGTTGCAGATTGCGTAGTATTCGGTAACTACGCGTTCTACGCGAACCGCGAAGTTACCAAAACTCCACAAACTCTGCGAGCGAAGCGTAGTTCACCACCCAGGGTTACCTATTACTTGCCTTCTTTGCTCGCAGTTGACGGACATATTGGTGACTTTTTCAATTAACTCACGTACAGCCGTCTTATACGTCCTAAGCACACCACTTCAAATTGCACTCCACTCTTCATTACTCCTTCACCATACCAGGTTCTAGCCTTTATTGCACTCCCATAAGTCACACCATCAACTGTTAACCAGCCACAAGAATGTTGCTTACAATGCTCCCCCACAAACCTCTGAACATGGAACTGGTCAGATATGGCCCTAACTCATGAATAATCGATTATCCTATTATTGTCTTCAAGAACGCGAAAAAGAATATCAACACAAACTACTAAAACAGCACCCGGAAACTCAAATTGCTGATACCTACCATAATTTGACCAATGGCACCAAGAGAACTTAATTTTACCTTCTATTCCAAATGCCCGGCAGAAACTTGACTCCCTGGCAAATGACATAGCACACCTAAGACTTTACATCTCAAGACAAGCTAAGCTATCCAGCTATCTCTCCCCCGAGAGTTATAAGTTACCTCCACACACAGGCTCTCCTTCCACAGCCTCTATAAACATTCTGTGGCCCTACACTCCTTTATGTCCTCTGTCCCACAGACCCCATTGTGCACTCCGCACCCTGTCTGATCTTGAAGCTGCTGCTCTCAGCGAATCCTACCGTACTAAGTCCCAGACTAGGTTTCCTAAACCCCCTCCCAGTAATTGTGAGCTCAAATAGAATCCCCATAACAATCAATGAGCCCAGACCGCCAGCTCAATTCGCCACCATTCAAACACTTTCTGTAAGAAAAAGCCCTGCCCTCTGTCTTGCATGCTCCTCAACTGTAGATCAGCAGCCAAACACGCTACTGATATCGTGGAATCTATTCTCAGGAAACAAATAGATATTGCTTTCCTCACGGAATCCTGTCTAAATGAACACGCCACCCCTGTACTTGACCTATTAACCCCTCCTGAGTAAATCATCATTAGACAGGACAGACCTAAAAGATGTGGGGGAGGTCTAGCCATAATTCACAAAATAGGAATACAACTCTTGACATTAAGTAAGACAAACTACTCGACTTTCAAATACCTTGGGGAAGAACTTATAAGCAAAGGGTCCCCTCTTATCAAATTCCACACCATCTACCAACCTCCTGGTTTTTATTTATTTATTTATTTAATGCGATTTTATATAGCGCGAACATTACCCGAAGGTGTCCGAGCGCTTTACAAAAGAACCAGTTGCGTTACATAAGGACTTTGGATTATATGAGTTACATAAAAAAAAAATGCAAATGTACAAGTGGAGCGAAAGAAGGGAAAGATTGCAAATGTACAAGTTGTAAAGTAGCTCAAGGAAGAGAGTACATGCGTTACATAAAAGATACAGACAGAACAACTCTAAAATCGCAAAAGAACAGTAGGCAGTATATACGCCTACTACAGATACTAGAGGTTAGAGTTGCATATATACAAGTTGAAGATTAATAAGTAAATATGTCTACTACAGATTCTAGTGGTTAGAATTACATATATACAAGTTGCAAAACACTCAAGATTACATTTAAAAAGTAATTAGGGATGGACAATTATATGTTACAAATTTACAGGGCAGGGCATTTACAAGAGCATCAGTGAGAAACAAGTATGAAAAGCAGAGAGGGACAGGAAAGAGAGAGAGAGAGAGAGAACGGAGATCAGACCATAAGTATAAACAAGTCACAAACAGGGAACAGATCCCTGGAGAATGAGGACGATCGATAGGTCGCCCAGCTGGAGACCAGCGGGGACGGAGGGACAGACCAGGTCGCAAGATGGCGGACCAAGGACAAGAGCGACAACAGGAGACGGTCCCAAAAGGGCGGGGGGCACACAAGATCCTGTCCAAAAGTTAGAAGAGCCAATTCCAAAGAAAATCAGGGAGCCAACCCAACGGAGGAGGAACATGAAGGGGAAAGGAGCCAGACAGTCAAAAAGGAGGGGGGAGGCAGGTGATCTCCAAAACACAACTGTGCCGTCCATGTACATCTCGATGCCGGCGTCAGCCAGCGCCAGTGCAGCGCAGGACACGGCTGTGGACAGGGCACAGCCTCAATCCTCCAGCACTAGGACCAACACCTCGATCCGCGCTCGTGGGTAGCTTTCAAGGCGTATGGCCGCCTCCAGGTTCTCCTGCAGGGTCAGGGCCAGCTCACATTCCGGGCTGCCCGTGCCCGCTGTGTGCGTGAAGGGTCGCAGCGAGAGTCCTCGGCGTGCAAAGGGAGCCCATCGAAAGTTGCATATCAAGCGACCTCCGCGCTGCGCAGAGGCTGCATCTCGCCGATCCAGCATCTGTTTACAATTGTTGGAGCAGGTGCTACCAGCGCTAAGGCCGGACCTGGGCACGCTAACAGGAGACTGCAGTCTAGATGAGTGATGCTGCACGAGCAGAGAACTCTGGCTATCCCCATCTGGGCAATCCACAGCGTCAGCGCAGACGAGGAAAGGTGACAAGGTGAAGCACGCCCAGTCTGGAGGAAATTTGTCCAGCGATGGTGCTGCGTGTCCGACAGAGGCACAGCCCCGAATCTGCAGGACAGTGGGAGTCAGAATCGCCACACGTCCGGCTCGGATGGCCTGAACCTGGCGAGGTGTAGAACCAAGTCCGATGTCAAAGGTAGTTGGAAGTGGGAAGATAGAAGGCGGATGGCTGGGTAGAGACGGGGATTTTCACCGATTTGGTGATCTCTGACCCGGGAGCTCCCGGGCTGAGCTCCTACCCAGCGGCCATCTTCGACGCTTGACCTATTAACCCCTCCTGACCTAATTACTCAGTTCTCCTTAACTGACATGAAGGATGTGTTCCTGGGCGATTTCAACATTCATTGGAACAACTCAAAAGACACCTCAGTCTGACTACTTACGAACCTTCTTGAAATTAAAAACCTATGCAATGAACCTACACACATCAAATTCTCCACTCTAGATACGATTATCACTAAAAATGACTTGATCTCCCTCATCTCCATCTCACCTATTTACTGGTCAGACCACAACCTAATTCTTTTCAATATCAATACCCCAGTCAAACCCATACTAGATGTTACCAAGAAATCTCACCAGTTAACCACAAATATCAAACAAACCCCAATTTGTGAACTTGAATCTAAAATTCGTGAACAACTATAAAGTCCCCTGCTCTCGTACACCGCTGAAGATCTTACTACACACTACAACACATCGATTTTGGATGTTCTCGATCAATTGGCACCCACATAAACTAAAACAACTAAGATCAATAAAATCTAAATTGTGGTTTAATTCTGATCTAAACAGCGAAAGAAGAATACTCAGACAAGCAGAAAGGGCATGGAGACAAAACCCCTCGACAAAGCACCTAGCAATACTTAGAACTACTAGGCTATCATACAAGAAACAGCCTCCGTCTTCCGCGACCATGGACCATGCAAAGAATAGACCCAGGGAGCTCTTTAGCATTGTCAAACGTCAAACCACATCTTCACCCCCTCATGTTATAATCGCAATTAATGAACAATGTGAAGAATTTGCCAGCTTTTTCTGTGACAATGTCGCCAAAATTGACCAATCCTTCATACAAATCTCCACTCTTCCCTCCGTCCTTGCCACCCTCATCAACCCACCTCACCTCACAGCAGCTCCACTTCCAGATCCCATTATTGACCACACGACCCCTAAAGGTGCCAACGGCTACATTAGTCACTCCAAACTGAAAAATAATGCCAACTGGTCTGACTTCAAACCCCTGAATGAAACAGAAGTCTTCAATATAATCACAAATGTGAAGCCATCTGCCCACACTATGGATCCCCTCCCTTCAACGATGGTAAAAAATCTCAACCACATCATTGCCCCGTTCTGGACTCTAATCATTAACACACCTCTCACCACGGGATGTGTACAAAACTTGCTCCAACTGGGACAAATCACACTAATTCCCCAAAATCCAAGGGATGACCCTAATGATCTCAACAACCTCAGACCTATCTCCAACCTCCTGGTCCTAGCCAAAACATTGGAAAAGTGTGTCTTACAACAACTTAATCATCATGTACTAAAATTTCCCCTAATTGACACCTTCCAATCCGGGTTCAGGAAAGGCTGCAGTAATGAAACTGCCATGCTCAATATATCTGATGACACTGATCCTTAGATGAAGAGAAGCTTGTCTACTTATATTACTTGACCTATCTGCGGCTTTCGATACCGTTGATCACCCAGCCCTACTTGAATCACTGAAGTTTTGCTTTAGTATCAATGGCACCGTCTTAAAATTGTTCACATCCTACTTACAACACTGTTCAAAACAAATCAAAATCAACTCATGTCTATCAAAACCCACAAGGGTCACTCTTTGGTGTGCTGCAGGGCTCAATTATCTCCCCCTCCCTTTTCAATCTCTTCATGGAACCCCTTAGGGTCATCTTGAAGCAGGCAGGGTTCAAATATCACTTTTATACTGATGACACTCAACTGTACCACAAAATCAAATCACCCATTGATATTTGACATCTCAACGCCACACTGAACAAGTTACAATCTTAGTTTTACTCTAATCACTTAAAGCTAAACCCCAACAAAACAGAAATAATTCTATTCTTCCCCAAAAGCAACCATCTACCAATCCACATATGGCTCAGTGACCTGAACACTTTAAATTGCTCTCTCATTCTATCCAACTCCGCAAAGTCCCTTAGCTTCTTCCTGGACAACAACATGTCAATGAAAGAGCAAATAAAAAATTTGGCCAATGGAGCGATTTAAAACACCTCAAGAAAATTAAAGCATTCATTCCCTCCGATGATTTAAAGATTGTGGTGTAATCTCTGGTCCTCTCCAAACTGAACTATGAAAATGCCATTCTCATTGTGATGTCAAAAACTCACCTCTCCCCCCTTAGATCAGTTCTAAACATGGCAGCCCAGCTCATTACAGATGTCAAAAGGATTGAACACATCACTCCTGCCCTCAAGAGCCTTAACTGGCTTCCCATCAAAGATAGATGTACTTACGAGACTGCCTGTATCATCCACAAAGCCCTTCACTCACATACACCCAACTACTTAGAAATCAAACTTACGAAAGCAGGGATTACTAGATCTTTGAGATCTATTCTTTCATTCTTGTATTCTTTCACTATCATGTAAAGCGCTCTGATACCTTTAGGTCTAGCTATCGCTATATAAAACTTATAAATAAGTAAATACATAAATAATAAAAAAAAAAAATCAGAATTGCACAGATATTACTCCCACATCTCTAAAGCATACTAGTTGACCCTGGAAAGAACCACTGACTCTTTCCTAACACACATCACTTTACCATGGAACACTACAATCCAAAGAGACTCCTTAGGTGCGTTCATAAACTTGCAATCCAGTACCTGGCCAGGAATAAGACTCCAGGTCTTGACAGCCTCCTTATAGAATATTACTGCACATTCTCTACCATCTTAGCACCTCGCTTAGCTGCCATGTACAACAAGGCATTTGACTGGGCGAATTACCGTCCTCCCTTTGGGAGTCTTTACTAATTTCCATCCCAAAGACAGAACGGGATCGTACCAATGCAGCCTCCTCCCCCCAATCGCAATCTTAGGGGCAGATTAAAACATCCTGGGTAAACTCTTATCTGACTGATATGCCCAAATGTGCCCAAATACTACTAGAACTTATTCCATGGGACCAGAATTAGTTTGCCTCTAGAAGTAGCACTTCCCATAACCTTGCACACTTGTCCAAGTTCAGGATTTTGTCCAGGAGCAGTTTTGTGGCGTGCCTGGTCCTGGACCTGGAGAAGGTATTCAACTCTTGGACTGGAGCTATCTTTTTCGAGTCCTTGAGCGTAGTGTCATGGGCAGTCGCCACCTTGCCTACAACTGACTCCTAGACACAAACCCCCTCTTGAGAGTCTGGATTGGTCAGTATATCTTAGCGCCTTCTTAATTAAACACGTCACTTGGCAGGGGTGTACTCTCTCACTCTTGCTCTTCACAATGGCCATGGAACCCCTTGCCCTCCGACTCCATCAAGATAGTGTACACTGGGGCATCCTCCTTGCAGACAGGACACAAGAAGTGTCATTATATGCTGATGTTCTTTTATTGTTTCTCCGTGATGCCCGCACAGACCTCACCCTCATGTAATGTGCATTGCCGTCATTCGCTCAACTATCTGGCTTAACAGTCAACTTGCATGAATCCTTCATTTACCCACATCATTGCCTCAGTGAGAGATCACTCTGGGTGGAGCTCCCCTTACCTGGCACAACTCTGTGGTTCCATACTTAGGAAGTGGCTTGTACCATACCCTGTCTGATCTTTTCGATGGCAATCTGCATCCCGTACTAGCAATATATAAACTCCTGGTGGCTTTGTGGAAGAAGCTCCCCTTGGCAACCACTGGGAGGATTGCACTCTCAAAAATGGTGATCCTACTATAACTTCTATTTCACCAATCTCCCGGTGATACTTACTCACAGCTTTTGTTGGGAACCTGACACTCTGCTATCTGAACCTTTTGGGAAACGTTCGCTGCCGGATTGACATGAAGAAGTTGCAATTGTCTACCGGTGAAGGTGGACTAGGTGCCCCTTCCTTCTAGGCCTACTATTTAGCGGCTCAATTACAAAAGGTGTCTCGGTGGATAGCCAACCACAATCTCTGAGAAACATGTGTCCACTCCCCACTGCTATCCTCCGCTGTTATCAGAAATCTCTTACTCCTGCAGGCACCACTTGACTCCCCTCCAGACTTGCTGCAAGTACAGGTAGCCTGCAAATGCTTGACCAGGACCCGCACTCTAACATGGCACATTCTTCCATATGCCCCAATGTTTCCTCTACAGGGCTTCCCCGATACCCAGGCACATATACGGCCTCTGCTTTAGGCAGCTGGTGAGATTGCTCCCTGACCACAGACGACCTGTTTTCAGATGGCCACCTTATCTCCTTTGAACAGCTACAAACTGACTTTGATCTTCCGGCTGGGCAGTTTCTTACTTTCTGCCAACTTCTTAGTACTTAAAATACACTATGGTTGACAGAGACAAAGAGCCCCCATACACCCAGTATTGCAGGCACTCATCACCATGGGAGAAGGGGGTCACTTGATCACTCGGCTCGATAGGGCAATCGTAGCCACACCGGCATTTCCTTAGGAGGACTCCATACCACATGGGAAGAAGATATACCAAGGGTGCTAAATGACATGGACTGGGCACAGATGCTGGCATTCGCTCATAGCATCTCAAGAAATGCTAGGTTTAAAAGTTTCAATCTAATTTCCTCCACCACGCTTATTTGACTCCTTCAAAGCTCAACCGATATTTTAGCACTGCTGACCTGCACTGTCCCTGCTGTAACTTGGCTAGCATGGATTTCCAACACATGCTACGGCCCTGTCCCTAGCCACCTATTTGCGCAATATTCATGCCACATTTCGCAAGGTCACTAAACTTACTGACATTTACACTTGGGAGGCCTGCACCTTTCCCATTTTTAAACACAGAAAGAAACACACCATCCGCACTCGTTTGGCATGCCTGGCCTTGTTGCTGTTCAAAAGAACACTCACGCTACATTGGAAAGCTCCCTCTGCTCCACCACTGTCAGCTTGACAGGATGCAGTATGCAAATGGGAGACTGAAAAGGGAACCACCCTCTGCTATGAAGAGGCACGCCACATCCCAAACATACACCCTTTATGACACCACCCAATCATATTTCCCAAAATAATGTGGTCCAGGTTGCAACAATAATGCAACATTTCCTAAATGGCATGCACCAGCATTGTGAATTTTAGCAAATAGTTGCAAAAGGATCGTTTAGTTCAGATTTTTGCTTCAACCAAGGAAAGTTGAAAACTATGGGTCCAATTCACAAACTGCCATTTCTGGTATGTAAAGCAGTTCTAAAGTAGTACTACACAAGTACTACAAAATACAATTCACATACCTTTAGCCACACACTTCCACCTCTGCTATTTCTTCTTTGCTGAGGTGTCGATCAGAGTGTCAGAGATCCCCATACACATAGGTGTATATTTTAATAGTAAATGTGGGGGGCACCTCAGAAGTGATCGGAGAATTGGTAATATCTACTAAAAAGTGGGAGATATTTAGGGAAATTTAAACATAGGTTTAAGGAGAGACACGATAATATAGAAAAACACACCCTCAGAATGTCAGACTATTGCTATTCACAAACTACACCTCTAAATGTATTGCAGTAAAAACAGGTCTAAATGTATGCCAGCCCTGCCTTAGAGTAAGTCAAGCAACACACCTGGCCACCCTCTAATGGAAAATAATGGAGACGGAAATAAAACACTTCTAAACTAGAACTAATTTTAAATAAACTAAATTAAAGAGGTATGTATGTGTGTATGTGTGTGCGTGTGCATGTTTCTGTGTCTCTATAGGTGTGATCAAATGTTATTTAACACAGTACTTTTGCAAAAATGTACTAAATATGAAATGCAAATAAAATATTTAGAAGGGTTGGGGAGTTTTTAAATTAATACAAAAATATATACATTACAATTCTATAGTTACATTAATATATTATTTAATACAAAATTAATTTGATGACCCGATGAAATGTAACATTTTAATTGTTTTCAAGAACAATAAACTTTAATGATTTTCCCTATATTTTCCCATAGGGCTTGCTCTATCTCAGGGGCGTAGATCTCCACCAACAGGTGAAAAATTACTAGAAGTTACTTAACACTCGTAAATTCTATAGTAGGCAATTCCACCACATAGGTTTGGGTGGAGAAAACATGTACGTCTACAGCTGGGTGTAACAGTCCTCTCTGTAATTGTGAATAGCAAAAACAATTGAGTAACACCTAGCTGTAGTAGTCATTATAAATGCAAGTACACATATGCAAGCATATTTACCTTTGCAAATTGGTTCATATGTTTGAAATACAGGGTTCAGGTTGAAAATGATTACAGTCCAACTAAATCATTCTAACATTGATAATGATTTAGTAAAGGGCGAAATAAGATGCAAATGCAACCCAGGAAGACTTTAGGAGGAAGGAGCATATACTTTTACCCAGAATGAAAATATTCCAGCAAAAAGAAGTACTACTTTGCCACAAATTCAAACTCAACAGTCAGGTCATCTTAGGTCTTATTTTGTAACATTTGCATTCTGCACCTCACCATAATGAAACCATGCAATCCCCACCCTTATGGCCCATATGAAGCTCCTGGAATCTGAGTCATTCCAAGAAACTGTACTTCATCTAGGTGCTTCAAATCCATCCTAAATGCAATATAATTCTGTTAGAGTCGGGGATCTCTGGTTGGCGCAAGGTTGCCCTTGTGTCAAGCAGGAACCCTCTCCTCCACGTCAGGGCGCAGGATAACCCCTCGCGAATGACCCTTGCTCACCCTCTAGGTGCGTGGTGTGAGCAGCCAAGGCGATTCCTCAGGCGTTGTTGGTTAAGCACTTACAATTGTACCCACAGTAAATACATCAATCCCCCCAGAAACGGACACCAGACTTGGATATATATAAAAATACGATTCTTTATGTAAAAATAGGTATATATATCTCAGCAGACTTATCACAAGACCAATAACGTTTTCGCTAGGCCACCAGGTTGTAAAGCAGGCAAATGTTCTGGGTTCGTAGTTTCAAATGGACACTTTGTAGTCTCTTTTACTTGTAGTTCCAGTACTCACAGAGATCGGTTCCTGCGAACGGGGAAATAAGGCGTTGCGGGCCCCGAGCCCGATACTGGAACTTCTTTCGTGATGTGGAGAGTCGGCACAGGTCGGTGCGACTCTCAGCTTGGGAAGTGTTCTTGGGTCCTCAATCAGCAGGTGTGGGCACGTAGGCAGGCGCGGCCCGCGACCCTTTAGCACGGCGGTGCAGGAGGGTCTCCACAGCGGGGGCGGCGCGGCCTGAGATGTCCGAGGATAGCGAAGCGGGGTCACAGGGCACAGTCAGTGCAGCTGGATGACCCGGCGTAGATCACAGTCGTCGGACGGCTTCCGGCAGGAGGGGTGATAGCGCGTTCAGCGCGCTCCAGTAGCAGGCGGTGACAGGGATGCAGGCGGCCTGGCCCGGGGACAGAGAGCGGCTCGGGACGGAGCGGGGCTCTCACGGGATTGAGGCAGGCGAGCTTCTGGGTGTCACGGCCCTAGGAGGGGCGATGAGGGGCGCAGTCTCTTTTCCAGCGGGATGCACACACGGCTCGAATTGGAGGACGAGCAAGAAGCACAGAGAACCCAATGTTCCTGGGGTTCAGTTCAGGGGGCAAGCTCAGATCAAGCCCTTGGAGAATGTTCAAGCACAAAGTAGCAAAGTCTTTTCAGTAAGTCTCTTCCTCTCCTCTCTCAGCAAGGCAAGCAGCAGGCCCGCTCCTCCGGCGTCTTCTTCTCCTTCTAGTCGGGCCGAGGTTCTTTGTGGTAAACAGGATTCTGATTTCTTAGGAGCCAGGCTCCTACTTTTATACCATGATTCTTTTGTTCTTTAGCGCCAGGGGGCCTAGGCCTGGCTCAGTCCAGTTCTGGAGCACTTTGTTATGGTGACTCTGCTCTTTCCTTTCAGCAGCAGGGCAGAGACATCAGCCGCCCCACAGGGGGTGGCGCCGGCTTTGTGGTGGCAGAGCACAGGTCTATTCAAGAGTCAAGGTGTACTCCTCCCACCCATCCAGGTGTAATCTCTCTACCCACCACCTGGCAGCCAACCTGTCTCTGGGGATTCCCCCACCCTGCTCCTTACTGTTGCCAGGCAGAACACATACACACAGCAGAGGCGGACTGAGATGGTCAGGTCAGTAAATACTAACTTTCTAAAAGTAGTATTTACAAACCCAGGATATTAAAATAAACTTGACTACAAGAAGTATTTTATTATTCTGAGTTCAGGCATACCAAACTTGACACTCTACCATGCTCTCTGAGTCCACTGGGGTCACAGCGTTGGCGTGATCCCAGCAGCCCATTCTGGCCTATGGAGAGCAGGTAGCCTTCAATAGTGAAGAACGGAAAGGGCTGTAATTCACTACTAAGACATGCCACACACATCAGGGCATGTCCTACCTTATGCCTACAATGCACCCTGCCCTTGGGCCTACCAGAGGGGTGGCTAATATGTAGGTAAGGGAAGGTTTAGGGACTGGCAAGTGGGGGCACTTGCGCAGTCAGCGCGACGGTCCCGGACCGCGCACAGGGTCTGCGGTGGCAGACCCTAGACACACTTTACAAGGCCGCTTCCGTGGGTGGCGCAACCAGCGCTGCAAGCCCACCAGCAGCATTGGCATTCACAAGCCCTGGCACCCCTGGTGCACTTTACTGGGGACTGACAGTGAATCCAATAAACCAATCGGGAACATCAATTACAGGTACACTTTACTTAGGGAGCACTTGCACTGCGGCACGGATTAGCCGTGGCGCAGTGCCCTGAGCGGACAACACCAGCAAAACAGTCGAGGCACACCATCAAAAAGTGGAAGGGAAACTCACGCCAAGGTGCCAGGTCCAACACGTGTCCCCTCCAGCTGAAATGTGGGGAGAACTACCCTTGCCCAGGGGGTTCCTCGTCACTAAGGCGGAAATACCTGGACAGACCGTCAGCGTTGGCGTGATCTGTACCAGGACGGTGTTCCACCGTAAAGTCCATACCCTGTAGGGAGATGGACCACCTCAACAGCTTCGGGTTTTCACCCCTCATTTGCATCAACCATCTGAGGGGCCTGTGGTCCGTCTGAACCCGGAAGTGAGACCCAAACAAGTAGGGTCTTAGCTTCTTCAGCGCCCAGACCACAGCAAATGCTTCTCGCTCAATTGCACTCCACCTACTTTCCCGTGGAAGTAACCTCCTACTGATGAAGGCTACGGGTTGGTCCCAGCCCTCCTCAGTCATCTGTGAGAGAACAGCCCCTACACCATGCTCTGAAGCGTCTGTCTGGACTAGGAATTCCTTGGAGAAGTCAGGGGTCAAGAGCACGGGCGCCGTGCACATGGCAGTCTTCAGGGTGTCGAAAGCTTTCTGACAGGTGTCAGTCCAAATCACGTTCCTGGGCTGCTTCTTCGAAGTCAGCTCTGTCAAGGGGGCAACGATCGTTCCATAGCCCTTGACAAACCTCCTGTAGTACCCAGTGAGCCCCAGGAAGGCCCTCACTGCGGTCTGCGTCTTGGGGGGTTCCCAAGCCAGGATGGTCTCAATTTTGGGTTGCAAGGGTGCCACCTTGCCACTCCCCACTTGGTGTCCCAAGTACACCACGGAACCCTGCCCGATCTGGCACTTGCTTGCCTTGATCGTGAGGCCTGCTCGGCGCAGCGCCATCAACACTTCCCAGAGGTGGCGCAGGTGTTCAGGCCAGGTGGCACTGAACACTGCGATGTCATCCAGGTAGGCGGCACTGAACGCATCCAGCCCAACCAGTACCTGGTTGACCAACCTCTGAAAGGTGGCAGGGGCATTCTTCATCCCAAATGGCATGACTCGGAACTGGAAGTGCCCATCTGGTGTAGAGAATGCTGACCTCTCTTTGGCCCCATCGGTCAAGGCGATCTGCCAGTACCCAGACGTTAGATCAAACGTACTGAGGAACCGGGCAGCCCCCAGCCGATCAATGAGCTCATCAGCTCTGGGGATGGGGTGCGCGTCAGTCTTCGTGACTGAATTGAGTCCTCTGTAGTCCACACAGAACCGGAGTTCAGGTGTGGCTCCCGGCGCAGCAGCCTTTGGGACCAAGACCACGGGGCTGGACCAAGGACTGCTGGAGGACTCAACCACCCCTAGCGCAAGCATTTTGGAGACCTCCTCCTTAATGCAAGCTCTGACCCTGTCAGTTACCCTGTAAGCCTTGTGCTTCACAGGTAAGCTGTCTCCTGTGTCCACATCATGGACGCACCAATCTGTGACACCAGGAACCAGGGAGAATCGGTCGGAAAATTGTCCCAGCAAGTGGCGGCAGTCTTCCTGTTGTTTGGGCGTCAGGGTGGGTGAGAGGTTAACTCCATCCACTGACCCATCTTTCTCAGAGGCCACTAAGAGGTCAGGAAGAGGCTCGGTCTCCTCTTCCATTCCATCATCAGTGGCCAGCAGCATGCCCACTTCGGTCCTCTCTAAGTGGGGCTTAAGGCGGTTAACATGTAGGACCCTCAAAGGGTTCCTGGGAGTCTGCATGTCCACCAAGTAGTTGATAGGACTTTTGCGCTCCACAACCTCAAATGGACCTGTCCACTTATCCTGAAGTGCACACGGCTCCACTGGGGCCAAGACCCACACCTTTTGTCCAGGTTGAAGCTCTACCAGAGTGGCATTCCGGTCGTACCACCGCTTCATCTCCTCCTGGCTGGCTTCCAGATTTGCCTCAGCAAGTTGCCTGAAACGCCGAGTCTGGTTTCGGAAGGCCAGCATGTAACTATATACATTCTGGGGAGGTTTCCTGGGAGATTGCTCCCAGCCTTCCTTTACCAAACTCAGAGGTCCTCTTACCGGGTGACCATACAGAAGCTCAAAGGGGCTGAACCCTAGAGACTTCTGCGGCACCTCTCGGTAAGCGAAGAGCAGGCATGGCAAGAGGACGTCCCACTTACGCCTCATTGGACCGTCCAGGCCCATGATCATGCCTTTGAGGGTTCGGTTGAATCTCTCAACCAACCCATTTCCTTGGGGATGGTAAGGAGTGGTGAACTTGTAAGTTACCCCACACTCCTTCCACAGGGATTTCATATATGTGGATATGAAATTGGTCCCCCTGTCGCTCACCACCTCTAGAGGGAGTCCCACTCGGGAGAAAATTCCCATCAGTGCCCGTCCCACCACGGGGGCCGTCACTGTCCTCAGAGGGATGGCTTCAGGGTACCGGGTGGCATGGTCCACCAAGACCAGGATGAACCTGTTGCCCAGGGCTGTCTTGGGATCCAGAGGCCCCACAATATCAATACCCACTCGTTGGAATGGCGTACCGACCACAGGGAAAGGTTGCAGAGGAGCCTTATGCTTCCCTCCGCTCTTACCACTTGCCTGGCAAGTCTGACAGGTTCTGCAGTAGGAATCGGAATTCTTATGCATTTGGGGCCAGTAAAAGTGGGTGACAAGCCTGTCATAGGTCTTGTCCATCCCCAAATGTCCTGCTAACGGCACATCATGAGCCAGCCCCAGTAGGAAGGTTCTGAACTTCTGGGGTACCACCAGCACACGGGCTGACCCAGGTTCAGCAGCCTTAGGCTCGGAATACAGGAGGTCACTCTCCCAGTACACGTAGTGTGTTTTGGCCTGAACACCATTGGCCTGGTCTGCAGCCTGTTGCCGCATACCCACGAGAGAAGGGCATTCTTTCTGCTCCCTGCAGAATTCCTCCCTGGAGGGACCTCCTTCTTGCTGCCAATGGGTCAGCTCAGGCAGATCTCCCAGCTCGGCAATCTGTTCCCCGGTAGGCTCCAGAGCATCCCCCTCAGGGTCTACTTCCTCCTGGGCCGTGGGAACTTCGGGGGCCGGTTTCCCGCGCCTCCTGCGCCTTCTCCCTAAGGCCGGTTCCTGGACCTCTCCCTCAGGCTCCAGGACCCTCTCAACACCCCTACTGGCTGCCATGGACCGGGTGGTCACGCACGCCCAGTCGGGTAGACCCACCATCCTCAGATGCGTGGTCTTCTCCACCTTTTCCCAAGGGGAACTCTCCAGGTCGTTCCCTAGCAGACAATCTACAGGCATGTCAGTTCTCACAGCGACTTGTAGAGTACCAGAGACCTCCCCCCACTCAAAGGGAACTTGAGCCATTGGACAACGACTCTCTACGTTGTCAGCATTGACAACCCTACAGTAGGCATTGGGTACAATCTGCTCTTGAGACACCAGGTGTTGCCTCACCGAGGTCACGCTGGCTCCTGTATCTCTAAGAGCCTCAACCTTCTTTCCATTGATGGTCACCACCTGCCCATATTTCTTAGTGTTAGAGGGCAGGTAGGTTACAGGGACCATCTCACTGTCTCCTAGCGAGACTAGGGTCATCTGCCCGGGACCCCCACCCTCCTGGACTGCTACTTCCTCCCCAAAGTTAACACTAGCTACTTGCCGGGGTGGAGCACCAGTGGGTGCGGTCTTACCAAACAGGCGACACTTAGGATCAGAGGCAATGTGACCCGGATCGCCACACTTATAACAATTGAAGGGCCCCTTTGGAACAGGTCTACCTGTCGGGGCCCCGTTCTGCTGCGGGGTTGGGGGAGGCTGAGAACCCTTCTGCTGGTTCCCTTGGGAATTACTTTGGGGGCCTTTTTGGAACCCCTTCTGTTTACCCTTGTCCCCCCCACTCTTCTGCTGGGGACCCTGCCCACCTTTGGCGGAGTCTCCCACTTGACCCTTGTGGACCCTGGTGCTGAGCCAGCGGTCCGCCTCCTCAGCAAGCTTCCTCGGGTTGGACAACTTGCTATCAATCAGGTGCTGGCGTAGCTCAGGAAAACATTGACTGGACAAGTGCTCCCATGCAATTAAGTCAAGCAGCCCTTGATAATCATTCACTTTGCTACCCTTCACCCAACCATCCAGCGCTCTGCAGAAAAAGGTCACATATTCCACATACGTACTCTCAGGGATCTTCTTGGTCTCCCTGAACCTCTATCTATATAGCTCAGGAGTTAACCCATACCTGCTCATTAAAGCTTCCTTCATATGGGGGTATGAGGTCTGGACTTCTAAGGGTAAATCTAACAGTGTGTCACGCCCTTCAGCAAGGAACCTTCCCCACAACCCCGCTCCCCAGTCTTTCTCAGGGACCCGGTGTGAGGACATGGCCACCTCGTAGGCCCTAAACCACTGCCCTATGTCATCCTTTCTGAAATACTCCTTTACTACATCTTTGGGGATGTACACCTTGGACTCTACCTGCGCTGGTGGAGTGCTGCCACCAGAAGGAGCGGTGTCCAAACTTTTCGCCTTCAGCTCCAACTCCTTCAATCTGATATCATGATCCATTTGGCGTTGTTGTGCCTCCAGGGCCAACTTCTGCTTTTCCATTTCCATTTGTCCTGCCAACTTTGCCATCTCCATTGCATGCGCCCTGTCTGCTGCCCTGTCTGCCAGCTCCTCTGGCGACCGGACTCTGCTGGGCTCCTCAAGGTTGTCGGGTGGAACGATGTCCCCCGCATTCCGTAGGTCTCGTGACTCCTTCCAGGCTCTCAACGCCTTGGTGTACTGGGGCTTCCTCTTGCATCCAGCATGGGGGACTCTGAATTGTACACTGTAGCCTTTCAATTGCTCCATCGTGTAGCCTTCCAGTCTCTCCCAATCCACCTCATCGATTCCAGAAATCACAGAGAGTGCTCTCCCAGCGGAGTGTGAGCCAGGCATAGTTGCAGTAATGGCAGATGTCTCAACAAAGTTCAACACTTACAAACCTGTGGCTGCGTTACTTGGTCTGCTCTCACTATCTGGTGATTAATAATTCACTGTATGCAAATTACAAGTGCAAATCCGGAATCCGCACCGCTGCCAACAATGTTAGAGTCGGGGATCTCTGGTTGGCGCAAGGTTGCCCTTGTGTCAAGCAGGAACCCTCTCCTCCACGTCAGGGCGCAGGATAACCCCTCGCGAATGACCCTTGCTCACCCTCTAGGTGCGTGGCGTGAGCAGCCAAGGCGATTCCTCAGGCGTTGTTGGTTAAGCACTTACAATTGTACCCACAGTAAATACATCAATCCCCCCAGAAACGGACACCAGACTTGGATATATATAAAAATACGATTCTTTATGTAAAAATAGGTATATATATCTCAGCAGACTTATCACAAGACCAATAACGTTTTCGCTAGGCCACCAGGTTGTAAAGCAGGCAAATGTTCTGGGTTCGTAGTTTCAAATGGACACTTTGTAGTCTCTTTTACTTGTAGTTCCAGTACTCACAGAGATCGGTTCCTGCGAACGGGGAAATAAGGCGTTGCGGGCCCCGAGCCCGATACTGGAACTTCTTTCGTGATGTGGAGAGTCGGCACAGGTCGGTGCGACTCTCAGCTTGGGAAGTGTTCTTGGGTCCTCAATCAGCAGGTGTGGGCACGTAGGCAGGCGCGGCCCGCGACCCTTTAGCACGGCGGTGCAGGAGGGTCTCCACAGCGGGGGCGGCGCGGCCTGAGATGTCCGAGGATAGCGAAGCGGGGTCACAGGGCACAGTCAGTGCAGCTGGATGACCCGGCGTAGATCACAGTCGTCGGACGGCTTCCGGCAGGAGGGGTGATAGCGCGTTCAGCGCGCTCCAGTAGCAGGCGGTGACAGGGATGCAGGCGGCCTGGCCCGGGGACAGAGAGCGGCTCGGGACGGAGCGGGGCTCTCACGGGATTGAGGCAGGCGAGCTTCTGGGTGTCACGGCCCTAGGAGGGGCGATGAGGGGCGCAGTCTCTTTTCCAGCGGGATGCACACACGGCTCGAATTGGAGGACGAGCAAGAAGCACAGAGAACCCAATGTTCCTGGGGTTCAGTTCAGGGGGCAAGCTCAGATCAAGCCCTTGGAGAATGTTCAAGCACAAAGTAGCAAAGTCTTTTCAGTAAGTCTCTTCCTCTCCTCTCTCAGCAAGGCAAGCAGCAGGCCAGCTCCTCCGGCGTCTTCTTCTCCTTCTAGTCGGGCCGAGGTTCTTTGTGGTAAACAGGATTCTGATTTCTTAGGAGCCAGGCTCCTACTTTTATACCATGATTCTTTTGTTCTTTAGCGCCAGGGGGCCTAGGCCTGGCTCAGTCCAGTTCTGGAGCACTTTGTTATGGTGACTCTGCTCTTTCCTTTCAGCAGCAGGGCAGAGACATCAGCCGCCCCACAGGGGGTGGCGCCGGCTTTGTGGTGGCAGAGCACAGGTCTATTCAAGAGTCAAGGTGTACTCCTCCCACCCATCCAGGTGTAATCTCTCTACCCACCACCTGGCAGCCAACCTGTCTCTGGGGATTCCCCCACCCTGCTCCTTACTGTTGCCAGGCAGAACACATACACACAGCAGAGGCGGACTGAGATGGTCAGGTCAGTAAATACTAACTTTCTAAAAGTAGTATTTACAAACCCAGGATATTAAAATAAACTTGACTACAAGAAGTATTTTATTATTCTGAGTTCAGGCATACCAAACTTGACACTCTACCATGCTCTCTGAGTCCACTGGGGTCACAGCGTTGGCGTGATCCCAGCAGCCCATTCTGGCCTATGGAGAGCAGGTAGCCTTCAATAGTGAAGAACGGAAAGGGCTGTAATTCACTACTAAGACATGCCACACACATCAGGGCATGTCCTACCTTATGCCTACAATGCACCCTGCCCTTGGGCCTACCAGAGGGGTGGCTAATATGTAGGTAAGGGAAGGTTTAGGGACTGGCAAGTGGGGGCACTTGCGCAGTCAGCGCGACGGTCCCGGACCGCGCACAGGGTCTGCGGTGGCAGACCCTAGACACACTTTACAAGGCCGCTTCCGTGGGTGGCGCAACCAGCGCTGCAAGCCCACCAGCAGCATTGGCATTCACAAGCCCTGGCACCCCTGGTGCACTTTACTGGGGACTGACAGTGAATCCAATAAACCAATCGGGAACATCAATTACAGGTACACTTTACTTAGGGAGCACTTGCACTGCGGCACGGATTAGCCGTGGCGCAGTGCCCTGAGCGGACAACACCAGCAAAACAGTCGAGGCACACCATCAAAAAGTGGAAGGGAAACTCACGCCAAGGTGCCAGGTCCAACACGTGTCCCCTCCAGCTGAAATGTGGGGAGAACTACCCTTGCCCAGGGGGTTCCTCGTCACTAAGGCGGAAATACCTGGACAGACCGTCAGCGTTGGCGTGATCTGTACCAGGACGGTGTTCCACCGTAAAGTCCATACCCTGTAGGGAGATGGACCACCTCAACAGCTTCGGGTTTTCACCCCTCATTTGCATCAACCATCTGAGGGGCCTGTGGTCCGTCTGAACCCGGAAGTGAGACCCAAACAAGTAGGGTCTTAGCTTCTTCAGCGCCCAGACCACAGCAAATGCTTCTCGCTCAATTGCACTCCACCTACTTTCCCGTGGAAGTAACCTCCTACTGATGAAGGCTACGGGTTGGTCCCAGCCCTCCTCAGTCATCTGTGAGAGAACAGCCCCTACACCATGCTCTGAAGCGTCTGTCTGGACTAGGAATTCCTTGGAGAAGTCAGGGGTCAAGAGCACGGGCGCCGTGCACATGGCAGTCTTCAGGGTGTCGAAAGCTTTCTGACAGGTGTCAGTCCAAATCACGTTCCTGGGCTGCTTCTTCGAAGTCAGCTCTGTCAAGGGGGCAACGATCGTTCCATAGCCCTTGACAAACCTCCTGTAGTACCCAGTGAGCCCCAGGAAGGCCCTCACTGCGGTCTGCGTCTTGGGGGGTTCCCAAGCCAGGATGGTCTCAATTTTGGGTTGCAAGGGTGCCACCTTGCCACTCCCCACTTGGTGTCCCAAGTACACCACGGAACCCTGCCCGATCTGGCACTTGCTTGCCTGCTCGGCGCAGCGCCATCAACACTTCCCAGAGGTGGCGCAGGTGTTCAGGCCAGGTGGCACTGAACACTGCGATGTCATCCAGGTAGGCGGCACTGAACGCATCCAGCCCAACCAGTACCTGGTTGACCAACCTCTGAAAGGTGGCAGGGGCATTCTTCATCCCAAATGGCATGACTCGGAACTGGAAGTGCCCATCTGGTGTAGAGAATGCTGACCTCTCTTTGGCCCCATCGGTCAAGGCGATCTGCCAGTACCCAGACGTTAGATCAAACGTACTGAGGAACCGGGCAGCCCCCAGCCGATCAATGAGCTCATCAGCTCTGGGGATGGGGTGCGCGTCAGTCTTCGTGACTGAATTGAGTCCTCTGTAGTCCACACAGAACCGGAGTTCAGGTGTGGCTCCCGGCGCAGCAGCCTTTGGGACCAAGACCACGGGGCTGGACCAAGGACTGCTGGAGGACTCAACCACCCCTAGCGCAAGCATTTTGGAGACCTCCTCCTTAATGCAAGCTCTGACCCTGTCAGTTACCCTGTAAGCCTTGTGCTTCACAGGTAAGCTGTCTCCTGTGTCCACATCATGGACGCACCAATCTGTGACACCAGGAACCAGGGAGAATCGGTCGGAAAATTGTCCCAGCAAGTGGCGGCAGTCTTCCTGTTGTTCGGGCGTCAGGGTGGGTGAGAGGTTAACTCCATCCACTGACCCATCTTTCTCAGAGGCCACTAAGAGGTCAGGAAGAGGCTCGGTCTCCTCTTCCATTCCATCATCAGTGGCCAGCAGCATGCCCACTTCGGTCCTCTCTAAGTGGGGCTTAAGGCGGTTAACATGTAGGACCCTCAAAGGGTTCCTGGGAGTCTGCATGTCCACCAAGTAGTTGATAGGACTTTTGCGCTCCACAACCTCAAATGGACCTGTCCACTTATCCTGAAGTGCACACGGCTCCACTGGGGCCAAGACCCACACCTTTTGTCCAGGTTGAAGCTCTACCAGAGTGGCATTCCGGTCGTACCACCGCTTCATCTCCTCCTGGCTGGCTTCCAGATTTGCCTCAGCAAGTTGCCTGAAACGCCGAGTCTGGTTTCGGAAGGCCAGCATGTAACTATATACATTCTGGGGAGGTTTCCTGGGAGATTGCTCCCAGCCTTCCTTTACCAAACTCAGAGGTCCTCTTACCGGGTGACCATACAGAAGCTCAAAGGGGCTGAACCCTAGAGACTTCTGCGGCACCTCTCGGTAAGCGAAGAGCAGGCATGGCAAGAGGACGTCCCACTTACGCCTCATTGGACCGTCCAGGCCCATGATCATGCCTTTGAGGGTTCGGTTGAATCTCTCAACCAACCCATTTCCTTGGGGATGGTAAGGAGTGGTGAACTTGTAAGTTACCCCACACTCCTTCCACAGGGATTTCATATATGTGGATATGAAATTGGTCCCCCTGTCGCTCACCACCTCTAGAGGGAGTCCCACTCGGGAGAAAATTCCCATCAGTGCCCGTCCCACCACGGGGGCCGTCACTGTCCTCAGAGGGATGGCTTCAGGGTACCGGGTGGCATGGTCCACCAAGACCAGGATGAACCTGTTGCCCAGGGCTGTCTTGGGATCCAGAGGCCCCACAATATCAATACCCACTCGTTGGAATGGCGTACCGACCACAGGGAAAGGTTGCAGAGGAGCCTTATGCTTCCCTCCGCTCTTACCACTTGCCTGGCAAGTCTGACAGGTTCTGCAGTAGGAATCGGAATTCTTATGCATTTGGGGCCAGTAAAAGTGGGTGACAAGCCTGTCATAGGTCTTGTCCATCCCCAAATGTCCTGCTAACGGCACATCATGAGCCAGCCCCAGTAGGAAGGTTCTGAACTTCTGGGGTACCACCAGCACACGGGCTGACCCAGGTTCAGCAGCCTTAGGCTCGGAATACAGGAGGTCACTCTCCCAGTACACGTAGTGTGTTTTGGCCTGAACACCATTGGCCTGGTCTGCAGCCTGTTGCCGCATACCCACGAGAGAAGGGCATTCTTTCTGCTCCCTGCAGAATTCCTCCCTGGAGGGACCTCCTTCTTGCTGCCAATGGGTCAGCTCAGGCAGATCTCCCAGCTCGGCAATCTGTTCCCCGGTAGGCTCCAGAGCATCCCCCTCAGGGTCTACTTCCTCCTGGGCCGTGGGAACTTCGGGGGCCGGTTTCCCGCGCCTCCTGCGCCTTCTCCCTAAGGCCGGTTCCTGGACCTCTCCCTCAGGCTCCAGGACCCTCTCAACACCCCTACTGGCTGCCATGGACCGGGTGGTCACGCACGCCCAGTCGGGTAGACCCACCATCCTCAGATGCGTGGTCTTCTCCACCTTTTCCCAAGGGGAACTCTCCAGGTCGTTCCCTAGCAGACAATCTACAGGCATGTCAGTTCTCACAGCGACTTGTAGAGTACCAGAGACCTCCCCCCACTCAAAGGGAACTTGAGCCATTGGACAACGACTCTCTACGTTGTCAGCATTGACAACCCTACAGTAGGCATTGGGTACAATCTGCTCTTGAGACACCAGGTGTTGCCTCACCGAGGTCACGCTGGCTCCTGTATCTCTAAGAGCCTCAACCTTCTTTCCATTGATGGTCACCACCTGCCCATATTTCTTAGTGTTAGAGGGCAGGTAGGTTACAGGGACCATCTCACTGTCTCCTAGCGAGACTAGGGTCATCTGCCCGGGACCCCCACCCTCCTGGACTGCTACTTCCTCCCCAAAGTTAACACTAGCTACTTGCCGGGGTGGAGCACCAGTGGGTGCGGTCTTACCAAACAGGCGACACTTAGGATCAGAGGCAATGTGACCCGGATCGCCACACTTATAACAATTGAAGGGCCCCTTTGGAACAGGTCTACCTGTCGGGGCCCCGTTCTGCTGCGGGGTTGGGGGAGGCTGAGAACCCTTCTGCTGGTTCCCTTGGGAATTACTTTGGGGGCCTTTTTGGAACCCCTTCTGTTTACCCTTGTCCCCCCCACTCTTCTGCTGGGGACCCTGCCCACCTTTGGCGGAGTCTCCCACTTGACCCTTGTGGACCCTGGTGCTGAGCCAGCGGTCCGCCTCCTCAGCAAGCTTCCTCGGGTTGGACAACTTGCTATCAATCAGGTGCTGGCGTAGCTCAGGAAAACATTGACTGGACAAGTGCTCCCATGCAATTAAGTCAAGCAGCCCTTGATAATCATTCACTTTGCTACCCTTCACCCAACCATCCAGCGCTCTGCAGAAAAAGGTCACATATTCCACATACGTACTCTCAGGGATCTTCTTGGTCTCCCTGAACCTCTATCTATATAGCTCAGGAGTTAACCCATACCTGCTCATTAAAGCTTCCTTCATATGGGGGTATGAGGTCTGGACTTCTAAGGGTAAATCTAACAGTGTGTCACGCCCTTCAGCAAGGAACCTTCCCCACAACCCCGCTCCCCAGTCTTTCTCAGGGACCCGGTGTGAGGACATGGCCACCTCGTAGGCCCTAAACCACTGCCCTATGTCATCCTTTCTGAAATACTCCTTTACTACATCTTTGGGGATGTACACCTTGGACTCTACCTGCGCTGGTGGAGTGCTGCCACCAGAAGGAGCGGTGTCCAAACTTTTCGCCTTCAGCTCCAACTCCTTCAATCTGATATCATGATCCATTTGGCGTTGTTGTGCCTCCAGGGCCAACTTCTGCTTTTCCATTTCCATTTGTCCTGCCAACTTTGCCATCTCCATTGCATGCGCCCTGTCTGCTGCCCTGTCTGCCAGCTCCTCTGGCGACCGGACTCTGCTGGGCTCCTCAAGGTTGTCGGGTGGAACGATGTCCCCCGCATTCCGTAGGTCTCGTGACTCCTTCCAGGCTCTCAACGCCTTGGTGTACTGGGGCTTCCTCTTGCATCCAGCATGGGGGACTCTGAATTGTACACTGTAGCCTTTCAATTGCTCCATCGTGTAGCCTTCCAGTCTCTCCCAATCCACCTCATCGATTCCAGAAATCACAGAGAGTGCTCTCCCAGCGGAGTGTGAGCCAGGCATAGTTGCAGTAATGGCAGATGTCTCAACAAAGTTCAACACTTACAAACCTGTGGCTGCGTTACTTGGTCTGCTCTCACTATCTGGTGATTAATAATTCACTGTATGCAAATTACAAGTGCAAATCCGGAATCCGCACCGCTGCCAACAATGTTAGAGTCGGGGATCTCTGGTTGGCGCAAGGTTGCCCTTGTGTCAAGCAGGAACCCTCTCCTCCACGTCAGGGCGCAGGATAACCCCTCGCGAATGACCCTTGCTCACCCTCTAGGTGCGTGGCGTGAGCAGCCAAGGCGATTCCTCAGGCGTTGTTGGTTAAGCACTTACAATTGTACCCACAGTAAATACATCAATCCCCCCAGAAACGGACACCAGACTTGGATATATATAAAAATACGATTCTTTATGTAAAAATAGGTATATATATCTCAGCAGACTTATCACAAGACCAATAACGTTTTCGCTAGGCCACCAGGTTGTAAAGCAGGCAAATGTTCTGGGTTCGTAGTTTCAAATGGACACTTTGTAGTCTCTTTTACTTGTAGTTCCAGTACTCACAGAGATCGGTTCCTGCGAACGGGGAAATAAGGCGTTGCGGGCCCCGAGCCCGATACTGGAACTTCTTTCGTGATGTGGAGAGTCGGCACAGGTCGGTGCGACTCTCAGCTTGGGAAGTGTTCTTGGGTCCTCAATCAGCAGGTGTGGGCACGTAGGCAGGCGCGGCCCGCGACCCTTTAGCACGGCGGTGCAGGAGGGTCTCCACAGCGGGGGCGGCGCGGCCTGAGATGTCCGAGGATAGCGAAGCGGGGTCACAGGGCACAGTCAGTGCAGCTGGATGACCCGGCGTAGATCACAGTCGTCGGACGGCTTCCGGCAGGAGGGGTGATAGCGCGTTCAGCGCGCTCCAGTAGCAGGCGGTGACAGGGATGCAGGCGGCCTGGCCCGGGGACAGAGAGCGGCTCGGGACGGAGCGGGGCTCTCACGGGATTGAGGCAGGCGAGCTTCTGGGTGTCACGGCCCTAGGAGGGGCGATGAGGGGCGCAGTCTCTTTTCCAGCGGGATGCACACACGGCTCGAATTGGAGGACGAGCAAGAAGCACAGAGAACCCAATGTTCCTGGGGTTCAGTTCAGGGGGCAAGCTCAGATCAAGCCCTTGGAGAATGTTCAAGCACAAAGTAGCAAAGTCTTTTCAGTAAGTCTCTTCCTCTCCTCTCTCAGCAAGGCAAGCAGCAGGCCAGCTCCTCCGGCGTCTTCTTCTCCTTCTAGTCGGGCCGAGGTTCTTTGTGGTAAACAGGATTCTGATTTCTTAGGAGCCAGGCTCCTACTTTTATACCATGATTCTTTTGTTCTTTAGCGCCAGGGGGCCTAGGCCTGGCTCAGTCCAGTTCTGGAGCACTTTGTTATGGTGACTCTGCTCTTTCCTTTCAGCAGCAGGGCAGAGACATCAGCCGCCCCACAGGGGGTGGCGCCGGCTTTGTGGTGGCAGAGCACAGGTCTATTCAAGAGTCAAGGTGTACTCCTCCCACCCATCCAGGTGTAATCTCTCTACCCACCACCTGGCAGCCAACCTGTCTCTGGGGATTCCCCCACCCTGCTCCTTACTGTTGCCAGGCAGAACACATACACACAGCAGAGGCGGACTGAGATGGTCAGGTCAGTAAATACTAACTTTCTAAAAGTAGTATTTACAAACCCAGGATATTAAAATAAACTTGACTACAAGAAGTATTTTATTATTCTGAGTTCAGGCATACCAAACTTGACACTCTACCATGCTCTCTGAGTCCACTGGGGTCACAGCGTTGGCGTGATCCCAGCAGCCCATTCTGGCCTATGGAGAGCAGGTAGCCTTCAATAGTGAAGAACGGAAAGGGCTGTAATTCACTACTAAGACATGCCACACACATCAGGGCATGTCCTACCTTATGCCTACAATGCACCCTGCCCTTGGGCCTACCAGAGGGGTGGCTAATATGTAGGTAAGGGAAGGTTTAGGGACTGGCAAGTGGGGGCACTTGCGCAGTCAGCACGACGGTCCCGGACCGCGCACAGGGTCTGCGGTGGCAGACCCTAGACACACTTTACAAGGCCGCTTCCGTGGGTGGCGCAACCAGCGCTGCAAGCCCACCAGCAGCATTGGCATTCACAAGCCCTGGCACCTGGTGCACTTTACTGGGGACTGACAGTGAATCCAATAAACCAATCGGGAACATCAATTACAGGTACACTTTACTTAGGGAGCACTTGCACTGCGGCACGGATTAGCCGTGGCGCAGTGCCCTGAGCGGACAACACCAGCAAAACAGTCGAGGCACACCATCAAAAAGTGGAAGGGAAACTCACGCCAAGGTGCCAGGTCCAACAAATTCAATATCAGCAAATACATAGAATGTCCTTATCACAAGCAAATCTGATCAGAGTGAAACAAGAGATCTACAATATTGCAATTTTCCCCAATGTAATTGACACAGTTAATGGTACCATTGTGAGTTCTAACTCTTAGCAGATTTAGAGGAACTGAAAAACTATCTACCCTGGAAAATCATTATGGTCACTATGATAAAAATAAATACTATCATCAATGTAATGGCAGAGGACAGAGGAAGTGCCCATGACGTATGCTAGGGAACAGGAAGCTTCAAGCAAAGTTAGCAAAAAGAACAACTTGTACTTGTCAAAAGATAGAGATTGACTGTGGTGTATTGAATGATCAAGCATGCTTCTCACTTCTCAGTTGGTAGTGACATGAAAACGTATCTTGGTCCGCTTCAGCAAAATCACCAAATACTAATATATAAGCAGTCCCAAAACCTGCTCTCACCAGAGTACAGCCACAAGACATCTCTTCCTCATCGGATTCCATAAAACGCAAGGATGTGCTTCGTCTCTTCCAGCAACATTGAAAATGATGTGCTTCCTCTGCTCTGCTCAAATGGAGAGCTGTGTTATTTAATTCAACAGCTACAGTTGGTTTTGCTCCACTGTCTTGTTTTCTCAAACCATCACCAAAGACTAAACAATGTTCAACCTTCGAATTCAGTGGAAAGCTCACTTCCACATCATGAACGGAAAGAAACAAAGGTGACTCGATTGCATTACTATGCACAAAAGTAATTATACCAGTTTTTTTGGTAACAGAAAGAGTTTTAAATTAGACTTTTTACACTTTTTGTCTTCGATATATATATATATATATATATATATATATATATATATATATGTGTGTAATGTAACTCTGTGGAGTTACATTACACAATGTCGGATTAACTTTTGGGGTCATTTTTATAGGGCTCAAACTCTTTTTTTAAAAATCATTTTATTTAACAAAGTAAGTCGACATTTCAGGTATGCCAGTGACAAAGATATACATTTATGCACAAGAGTTACACAGGTTCAGAGAGGCAAAACATAGTGTCTATAGTGTAGATGGATCCTCTACAGACGGGAGAGCTGGAGGGATACATATGTCACCTCTATAGGCATTCCTTTTGCCCCATATAGAGGACCATTTTTGGGGGCACCCACGTGCTAAATAGACAGTTTTTTCCCCCAGAACATACACCAATACATGTCCGCCCTCCAGGCCTCTATATTAGGTGGTTCTCTGTCTCCTCACAATTGCGCTATGTTCCTTTAAGCCACCATAAGGCCTATGGTGGCCCAGATATGGTCTTTCCGGCCAAGATCAGTTGGCTCCCAGATATTCAGGTGGCACCTTTTGATCTCGGGTTGGATGCTGATTTCTAACACTTCACTCATATCATCGTGTATCTTCTTCCAGTAGGACTGGATACACTCGCATTCCCATAGTATGTGCAGGAAAGATCCTACCAGTCCGCACCCTCGTCTACAATTACCCTCGTCTGCCCTCCCTATTTTGACGAGAGTGGGTCCAGAAATATAGTTTCTGTGGAGGACCTTCAGTTGGACTAGGCGCAATCTGGACGAGATCGCCACCTCTTGTGGGGATGCCACTGCCTCCTGCCATTCTTCATCGTCCATCTCTGGCCCATCTCCCTCCCAGCGTTGTCTAAGGAGTCTCAGGGGGTCGGGTGTTGTTAAACAGTTTTTTATAGGTGAGGAATATCACTCCATCAGGTAGGTGTCGGTCAAGCAGTCTGTCCTCTAGTGGTGAGGAGTCCAGGGGGCGGGCACCAGTGGGGAGAGTCGACATTAGTGCGTGCCTGACCTGCAAGTATCAAAAGTACTCCTTATCTGTGAGTTCATAGCTCCGTAGGAAAAGGAAGCCATTTCTCCACCTACCCATAGGTCCCCAATTCTCGAGATACCAATAAGATCCCATTTATCAAACCCCTCGGTGTTCCCTAGGGTGCCTAATTGTTCTGTATCCCATAGTGGGGCGGCCAGCGGGAGTTTGTGGTCCCACTCCAAGCTTCTATTGGCAGCATGCCAGATCTGTACTGAGTGTTTTGTCAGTCCGTTCAGTGGAAATCTAAGTGGTCTAGAACATAGGGCCCGGTTGTAGTTACCCCCCGGAAGCAACCATTTATCCATTCTGTTATAGAGCTCAAACTTGACAGACCCTAAGGTATTCGAGCGCTTTACAAAACACCAGTTACATTGCACAAGATCAGGTTAATTTTTTAGTTTTTAGGTGCCCAGAGATTAAGTCATGCTGACACCATCCTTATTTATTCATTATTTCCCCTCTACCTGACAAATAGGACAATTCTGTTGTTGTTGCTGTGTCCAGTGCTCTGATACCCAGGGGCTTTGACAGAGTGCGGGTCGGGCGCTTGCTGGCAAACGGATAGTGCAATCAGTGCTTTGAATGGAAAACTCTGGAAAAGGGTGCCTGGTGAATAGAGGCCTGGGGGAGGAGGGATGTGGCGTCTCCATTGGAACGTACTTCACTGCTTTTTTTCATAGGCTGTTCAATACTCTGATGATGCAGTCAAACACAGAATGTTATAGTGCTATTGACTTGCATCGAGGCACTTGAATTTCTGTCGGTGCACTAAAAAGCCTTGGAATGTGCCTATAAATATTTCCTGAGGCAAGCATATGTTCGTGACTCACACCGCATGACCCAGTGTGTGCCAATTGCATAGCTCTTCAATCCCTGGCTAAATACTTAAAAGATCCCACAGGCGAGACCTATTGACTATGCCAATGCTTGTCTAACACGGAACAAACAAGACATTGGCCTGCTCTTGAATGCACAACTAGCATTCACACGTAAACAGCTTTCTCTTCTCCTTTGACACTCCTCCCATGAAGCCATCCATTTAGTTTGTGGGGTTTATTGACTCATGTATCTGGCTCACTGCTGCAACAAAAGGAAAGTATAGAATAATTCAGCCGTGCTGCATTTGTAATTTTACTTTCCCTTTGTGAAAGTTCCTGGCAGATTGTACAGTGGAATGCTGTGGTTTGCACCATCACTCCTGCAAACTACTCACAGAAGGTGGTTTCCTTGATGTGCTTCCCTCTTTGGTTATGTGCGCTGTCGCTCTAAATCACATTATGCTATTTCATCCTACCCACACAGTCCATTAGGCAGAAGCTGAGTTTTTTCCCCCCAACAAGAAAAATGGCTGCATAAATATTATTGGTGTCCAGGAAGGCCAGATATACTTTAGAGAAGTGCCACAATAAAAATGTAAGTTATGTCAGCTCTGCATCAGCAGAATATTTTCATCTTAAAAACGCTGCGCATTTGGCAGAAGACAGCAATAAATCACTCTATTGTAATTCCTGTCAGTGTTTATGTGTTTTTTTGTTCTGGTGCGTTTGTTGTACAAGCTGAAAAGACACAGGCATATTGATCGGTAAACAAACCCGCGAACAACTTGCGAACAAATAATGTCAATGCGTTTCTTGCCAACATTTTTTACATAATTGCTAAAAACTTGACGTTCTTTCTGCCTATGTGGTTCGCTTCCTTTTAAAATATTTGTTCATTTTTTTGTGGTAGCTGCCAGCATTATACTATGCAAAACTGTCTTCGGTGGCAGGAACAATCAGCACCTTATGCCCCTGTCTTGCGTGCAACAATGTGCGTTTTATGACATTAGCTCTTTTCTGTGATATGGGCAACACGAGAAAAAACACTCCCAAATAGGTATCTCACCAATAGACAATGCTCTCTTGCTGATGTAAGCCCCTCACGGTTCCTATTGAACATTTGTCAAGGTTAGGACACTACATTTCTGAGCAAATAGTGCGGCCATCTTTGATTAGTAAATGTAGCGGCTATTTAAATTTTTCTGGCTAATCTAGTGTTATGTGTCACTCACTGTCAGAATACCCTCATCACTCTTCTTTAATTTAATTTTATAGCCACCTCGTGATGCATCTTTTTATTATTTGTGTGGTAGTTCTGTGGTGTTGCTTTTATTAATAGGTACAACTTATAAAACTGTCTCTACAAGGTATTTCCCAAAGTATCTGAGACATGTCATTCAAAAACATGTACATGCCGCCGAATCAGAGTATCACTAAATAATATTAATATTAGAGCATTGGAAAGTTGAGAGCTCCTTTGCAGACACTGAAGTGTCTCAAGGCCAGTAATGGCTAGTACATTCAAGTAAGGTGACTGCCCATTGTATTCACAAGGTTTTCATCTGATTTACCTTGCACTCCTATTTCCTCTTTCTTCGTTTTCACTGGCTCCTCTTCTTTCTTTCACCCTTCTCCCCTCAATTTACAGACTTCTTAAAAAAAGATATGATTGCTATGCCTCAAGCCAAATTGTGCCCCACCCCAAGTAAATTCTCCATGGTCCTAAAACCCATGTGAATATGCTGTTGGAATGCTGAGCTGTGAAGCAGACAGTGTCTCATCGAACCCCTGTGAGCAAGACAACAGATATCGATCTATAGTGAGACTGCTCCATAAGTGCCAGAAACTATTGCCGGGCAATTTATGTAATGCTGCCCACTTACTTTGGGTCTGTGATGTAAATGACTGTCCCAATTGTGTAGGTAGTTAGAAATATTTACTATACTTTAATCCAGATAATATAGATGGCATGCAGTTATGGTAATATTAAGTAAAGTAGTAGCACACATAACTATTGTTAGCATGTTAACTAGAAGTGTACCACAACAAAAGTCTTCTGTTGTCATGCTGAAAGCAGTGGTCCCTTTACGGAAATAAAGTCGAAGTTCATGGGGTGGGATATTCTACAGACCAGAATTGTGTGCCCCAGTGTATGCATACGAAATATCGAGCTCAAAATATAATTGGTACTAAATATTAAGTACAAAATATCAAAGAAAAAATATTGACAGGTAATTAAGTCTAGATTTTCTATACCTAACTCCAAATATTTGTATTTGTACTTATACTTTACATATATCTTCAAGTTAGACAGATGTGGGGTTAGGAATAGTAAGTCTATACTTCCCCACATGCACTCTGTAGCGGCTGCTACCGAACGGGCGGGGGTGTGGGGGGGCAGAGGGAGTGAATTAATAATACATTAGGAAAAAAACACATATCTGGAAGCGCCGGCCGCCGCCTTTATTTTGTTCTCTTCCTGGCTTTTGTGGAAGCAGGAAGCACCAGGCTTCCCTCAGCCAATGACTGTCGTTCGTGAGCACCCAGGCTCCCCTGACCCAATCACAACGCTGCACAGCAGCATTGTGATTGGTCTGAGCACTGTGGTTCGTCGCTCGGACAGGGAATGGGACCCTGGGCATGTTCTCCACCCAGGCTGAAATGAAGCCTGGGTGTGGAACATGCAAAGTGCGCATGATTGTTTGACCTGCCCTCTGTGGCCGTCCAAACTTAGGAAGGTGCCACCATTCCTACCACAGCCTTTAAACAACCCAGGCCTGCCCGTCCCTATGCAACAGAGCCAGTAAATGTAAATAAAACTATAATAACATTAAGTTATTAAAATTTTATTTTTAGATTTTTAATTGCTCACTCAGTGAGGCGATGGCCCTCCACCTTAGCGGAGGAGCCGCCACTGTATCCACTTACATTTCAATATTTTTAACTCCCGATATTCTGTCCTCCTTACATTCTTTCAGCTAGATACTCTGCATGTCGATATTCAGCAGTACAATCGCCCCCTAGCATTTAATGAGCTTCTCCCTAAAACATAAATCCTGCGGATTACATACAGTGTTGCAAAGGAAAATGTATGCATTATCTTTTCACATGAGCAGAAGTTGTTCCTGAAGTATTGAGCAAGTTTGTTGTGCATTTACACTCCACACTTCAGAAGCTGATCACGAGATGTATATCAAGTAATTGGAAAACAGCATGCACATTTAACACCTTTCCAGGCAGAATGGAAACCTGTGTTCCTCGTTTCCAAAGAAAGACAAATGCGGAGGGAAAGTAATGGGAAACTATAATCACCCTTAATACATGTCAGAAAGGCAATCAATTCATAACATTATAAACTATAAAGGGCTTTCAGAACATGAAAATTAGATCAGAATGTGAGAACATAGTAAATGTAAATTATACCTTGTTATCTCACCATGAGCCAGACATCTAAGGTCATAGGTCTTGACTCTTGATGTCAGTCATTCAACCAATTAAGTTTATTCGGCTGAAAAAAATCAGCCATAAAAGTACATAGTGAAAGGTTTACACGCGTAGAAAAACATATTCAAAATACTGGTTAAAATATTAAAAACACATACTTAAAAAGTACAGAGTAAAAGGTGAACTTGACGTACACAAAAACATTAATGCAAGTTAATATTTGTTTCTGGTAACTAGCTATCATTTTATAAACTTTGCCACCGCATAGCACACCTCAGGGCTACCCAGTTGCTGCAAAAATAAAAAGGCATGTTTATAAAATCTGATATTTTTGTGTCATAAAATAGGGTTGTAGAAATTGTGTCCGATGTGGGGTGTAAAGCTTACAAAATGATATAAAGTGGAATGTGCTTTGACTGGTACGATCATCACAGGAACACCTAGGGAGATTTGTGAACTAAGGACCTTGAGTGAGAAAGGCCAGCAGAAAATGAACAAGATTGGAGCACAGGAGAAATCTATGCCATACATCTGCCAAAAGCTCACAGAAGAGACAAGCAAGGTCTTGCAGACAGCGCATGCGCTGTCAGCGGCTCGACCTAAAAACTGGCCTTTCACTGCATCCAGTGTAAAATGCAGAGTATTGTCTGGATTTGTGTGCAAATCGAGGGCCCGTAAATCATGGAGGGTTTGCCAAACATATGCCAGTCAGGGAACTCAGATGCTCTGTCAAGAGATAGACAGTCAGCTATTTAAAGAAATCAACTTCCAGGTTTCTCCACACTCTTACGCTTATCAATAGAGGTTGCAAACTCACATAATCCTCCACAAAACCTAAACCAACCTCTGCATCGCATAAGATGGTGGATGAAGATTGTGACAAAGCCAGGAGTCTACGTAAAACATTATTTTCAACCTTTTATGTCAGCATCTACATGCCCCCAAACTCCAGCGCTATATGTGCCTATCGAGAGTCAGTTGCTCTTAAAGATGTGAACTAACTCCTTTACTGGCTTGTGACCCAGCCTTTTAGCAAAGCAAAAGATGAAGTCAACTAATCTCCGATTTTTTATCTAACTTTACCTTTATGAAGCAGGCCCCTCATTTTTATTAAATACTTCCAGTTGCTTGCTGTGTTTATCAGAATTCCCATGTAGGTGAAATTTTGAACTTTGGCCACCTCCTCTCCGGACAAGGTAAATCTTATAGATTTTGAACATTTTGGCCCACATTGTTGTTATAAATGATTTTGAAAGAATAGTTTTCAGCCCTAGGTCATTCATAAAATGCAAAATTCATCTAGAAGAACCTAACGCTCATAAGCAGTTCTAGCTAGTAGTAACACCATGTCGTTCCACATTCAATAATACTGGGATAAAACGTGAGCCTATCTTGGGCAGATCTTTCCCCCTTGTACACAAAATTCTTCTTTCTTCATTAATGTAGAGTAGAGAAAGGAAGGGGGCTATGACACAACCCTGTTCTACCCTAATAGTAGAGTTTATTTTAGGAGGGAGTTCACCTTCTTTACTGAACTGTATCTTCGCTGAGGTGTGCCAATGTAACCGGCAGAGCCGATCTCTCAGTGCCTTCTCAATACCCATGCTATCCATTATGTCCCAAAATTTAGAACGTTGCACAATGCTGAAAGGAAATATGCATGCCTCTTTTTTTGCCCTGACGTATTTCTGGGTGATGAGGTGTGAATTGGAACTGATCCACATTGCCCAGCCCAGGGACAAACCCAAACTGCACGTCTCACAGTGCCTTGTTCCCAAGTGCACACCCCTTAAGTCTTGAGAGTAGTACCCTGCCCAAGATCTTATCAGTGCTATCTAGCAATGAGATAGAGTGATAACAACTAGGGAAGACTTTGCCTCCTTTTTAGGTCTCGCCTGCGAAGCAGCACATGCGCTGCTTCACCTTGGCGAGATCTATTGTCGTTGCTTTTGTGTCCGGCTTCTGTGGAAGCGGGGTTGGTGACCGCCCTGTAGGCATTAGGCCCCACCCAACTGGACTGGAGATTTCGCGAGCCGTGCTCGGGCTTTTTATGAAGCATTCGCGGCGTTTGTTGGTGTCCGCCCTGTTCATTAGGACCCGCCCACCTTGTTGATAGTAACCGACAAGCAATGTCTGGGCAGTAATTCACTTCGTACACACCACGCACATTTAAATATTTCCATCCAGTATGATAGAATTTTCTCGCACTGTGTCTTTATTAAGTGATCGTACCATATGGTATAAAAAGGCGGCAGACCGGTACGGTTTTTATTACATTCGACACATCAATGCTTTGCACAAAAGGCAGATATCTATATACATAGCTGCCAATATATTTAGGCTTGGTTCTTTACTTGCCACAGCAACATGGCGACAGTGAGCAAGTTAAGATTCAGCAAAACACTCACAATATCGGTCACGTGATGTCTGATGACATCACCATACCGAGAGAAGATCTACGTTTTTCTGAGCAGGCGCCATATTTAAAGACCGGATCAGTGTCTGTCTTAAAAACGCCGAAATCGTACCGGGTACCGAGCGGGATACTCGCTGATTTAGAACTGGACTGCCTCGCAGCAAGGTAAGAATGAGATATGGTTATTAGAGAATCTCACATTCTCGCTTTCGATATTAGCACTTTCTGAATTTATGTACGGGGAGGGAGGCTCTGCACACCCACAGTCTGAGGACTGCAATGCGCGTCAGTGCATATAACATAATTGCGCTTCTATTTGCTGAGTATGGAAACCTAATAGCAGAAGTTTGATGGCCGTCCAACCTTCAAAGCTGCCAGCACTAATATAGGTATAGTGAGGGGCGTGTTTTATTTTATGTTCACGTTTCCTATGAGCTGTTAGAATGTAATGGATAACAATTGGTGCAGCTGCAGACTTTATGAGTCTTGCAGGATAACTCTACCGGAGCAACGAAGCACTAGTAGTATATATAAAAAAGGTGAGAAAAGGTCGTTGTCGACTTTCGAGCCCGTTAGATACATAGGAGAGACTAAGGACAGCATTTTTTGTGACTCATCGATAAATGTGAGCACACGGAATCAACTGTTGAAACAACCATGACAGTTTTCCCCTTTTTTGCCTTAAAGCACATCGGAGGTCCAAATTATAACTGAACATTAGCGGCCCGAAAAGAGACGCCATACCTTGAACTAAAGGTGGAGCTTATTTGAAAGCTTCAATGATGGTAAGATGTTTTTTTACCAACCATTTCAGAAGAAAAATGTATCAAGGACATACTAGTCTCCTAATACCTTAAATACTCATGGTATCCTTCTGTCCTAGATTAAATTCTTATTTTTGGGAACAGGAGAGCTACTGTTTGCTCTCATTTGACTTTGCCCCATCAGCAGCTAATACCCCGGACACACGCTGAACGTGATTGCAAGTGGTCGCTGGCTACAGGTAGATAAAGCTCATGGCACTGCATGCCATTTAGCGTTAAAGCTGCAAATAACAAAGATTTAGACTTTCCACTTTGTCTATACAAAGAAATACTGTGTCATAGTCACATGGAGTAAGGCTTGCTTCATTATATGCTAATTATTTTTTAATAGTTGTCACCTGGTGTGTTTTCTCTTTCTACTTGGGACACATGTCTCGCGTGCATGCATGCAGGGTGGCATGATATGAGTCTTTCGGTCAATTTATCAAGGGCTCTTGGTGCACAATGGATGTTAGAGTGTGAGTACCTGGTCACTGATTATGGATGTAGTCAGCTTTGTCAATTTAACTCATTAAATGTCAAACCCTTTTTTTGCTGTTATTGATTTGCATCGTTATTTCACAGACAGCCCCCGGCCACTTTTATTTGAGATTCAATTTTATCTTGTCTTGGTCCTGAGGAAGGTGGTCTGATTGCGGATCAATCAAAACGCGTGTAGACCAGTAATACACCTGTGGAGAGGTCCTTGAGAGACAGATACACCAGAGGCATCTGATGGGTGTGATTTATATCACCAACAACTACAGAATATGTCCCTTTTACACTGACATCGGATCTCCCCTATGCTTGAATCTCTTTTTTTATGGATGTGTGTAGGTTTGAATAAGCAGATTTGAATGGTGTACTCCTGGGATGCCGCTTTGTCTGAGGACTGGCCCTTTTACTTCGGTTGATACACGGTACGTCTTATTTAGTCTGTAAGCACTATTTTCTTTAATGAGTTTCTCCTACTGCAGGTACAACATGCTTTTCTGCAACATTCAGCGCACCATGCACGCTTTCACAAGGCATTTTTACAAAAAAAAGTATTTGTTTTTTAACATGACAAACACATGCCTTTTCTGGTAAAAGCACACAATACCGCGCTTTCACTTTAATAGCGGCTGCAGACCTTTCTTCAGACACGGCTGTCTAAAGAAAGGGGCGCGGCCTCTTAACGTGAAAGCACAACATGGGGTGCTTGTTTAAAAATTGGGAAGATTACTGCTTCCTGCTAAGATGGAACTAGTAGACCTGCAATGGCAGCTCTTATGACATTTGTGATTATAGGGGCCCCAAACAAAACATATTTTTAAATTATTCCATAGAGTTTTTGTCCGGTCTGGGAGCATTACCTGAAGGGTTATTGCTGATTGCCATGACCACATCCTTTGCATCAACTGATTTGCTGAATGGCAGCCTCTTTCACTTTGGACATTTGACTCTTACCCCGATCGCTTGGGACAAAAATCTTGGTGAAGTGCTCAAACCACACGTGAGCTGAAATTACTGTCTCTAACTGTGGCCTATCATAATTAGAAAAAAAGAGTGGCTAACTAGTCTTCGACAGGCGCTACTATTGTTCAGCTTTCCTGCAGTTTCAAGATCTTCCCAATTTTTGCTCCAAATTTCTGCCTTCCCTGTTGATATTGATGTTGTGTTCATATTTCTATCTGAGATTACTTTTCCTATCATGTGCATGTTCCCCTAATGCTAAGTTGAGACGTTTATGAGCTAGGAAACAAAAGTGATAAAACCAACCAGGTTTGGTTGGACAAGGACATTTGCATGTTGTTAACGCTGATGAAATATAAGAACAAAGGGAATTATTTGGATGGAAAATAATGTGAGGGGCTCCCCCCTGTCGGGTATTCAAAGTGAGTACTTGCAGATTTATTCTCACAAAGTCCCTGTCATTCTCTGAGTTTTCCACTGGATTCAAGCAAGCCTGGCTGAAGACGGCTGAAATGCCAGAAACCGGTCCTAGGAAGCTTGTTTCCGGTCCAGGGAAGGCATGGCTTGGCAGTTCGGGCTGGACTGTTCCCATGAGGCACAGGGTCAGACTGATTTGCATATGGCCATGTCTGAACTGGGGTGGCAGAGTGGGCTAAAGAACGGTGATGGATCAAACCCAGATCTGTTGACTGGGTGTGAGTGTTTGAATGGTTCTGATGCTCCGTCCATCACCACCCCCTTTTGTACCGCTTTGTTCGGCATAAGTTGGCAGGGTATGCTCAGACGTGAGTCCCTTGCTCACTTTGCCACTGGATTCAAGCAAGCCTGGCTGAAGACGGCTGAAATGCCAGAAACCGGTCCTAGGAAGCTTGTTTCCGGTCCAGGGAAGGCATGGCTTGGCAGTTCGGGCTGGACTGTTCCCATGAGGCACAGGGTCAGACTGATTTGCATATGGCCATGTCTGAACTGGGGTGTCAGAGTGGGCTAAAGAACGGTGATGGATCAAACCCAGATCTGTTGACTGGGTGTGAGTGTTTGATTGGTTCTGATGCTCCATCCATCACCACCCCCTTTTGTACCGCGAGGTATAAAGTGAGTCAGTTACGGTCGCTTGTACAACTTGCCACTACCGTATATGCCATACCATGGAAACAAGATCCGATGACAGTATCATATGATCAATGTTGCTACAATTATTCGCTCCATTGAAAGCTGGGAGTAAATTGATGGCATGCTTGCAATCTTGTGTAAATTCGAGGTTTGTGGACAATATGATCCTGATTAATTCGACCACATATGGGGCATTTTTAAAGTGCATGAATTCCAAGTCTGAAGCATCCTCTAAGCCCCACGTCATAGCATATTTAGGATTACATTTGTAAATATTACAGTTCCCCACCCAAAGAACCAATGTTCCTTTTTTTATAACAAATACTCAACAGGCATGCTTCTAAATCATCAAAGTCCTTGGTAACTCAAGAATCAAAAATAATGGGCCATATTAGCAATAACTTGCGATAATTATCGCAACCGCGCTTCTATCGCGGAGATAACTCAGTATTACCAACGTTTATCTCCACGGCAATAGAAAATCCAGTGATAGCGGCGAATCCCATCTTTAACGTGAGATTTCCAGCGATAAAATTCCTATCGCTAAGGAAAATCTTGCTAATAGGCAGGTGGGGATTTAGCTGTAGAATCCACCTCCCATTGACTATTATGGCTAAGTCAGGTTTTTACCAGGTGTAAAATCCTGGCGCTAATCGCGCTAATCACGCTAATCGCTACCAGTTTGGGTACGCCCACTTTGCATGTCATTAGCGATAAATATCGCTGACATGCAAAGCGGGCCCCAAACCAGTCGCTATTGCCTGGAAGCTGTCGCCAACAGCAGTTAGCGACAGCTTGGTAATTGGGCGATAAAAAAATCGCTGCTTTATCGGCAAAAAGTGCCGATAAAGCGGAGATCTGGCCCTTGCTAATATGCCCCATTGTGATTATAATTTATCAACCCAAGGTTTTAGGTTCTTTTGAAGTTTAAAAAGTAAAATATGGTAGTAGGGGGTGCAGTGTACCTCTTTCATAGCTAATCTAAAGAGGTTGACATAGAGATAGTTCATCAGGCCTCCCTGCAGGTGACGGAATAGCAGGGCTGCAGAATGGAAAATACAAATTTTTCTGACAATGGTCCCTGGCCCAGGTCTCTTGGCAACATACGACATCATACCTATTTATTATATACAAACAGTGTGAATTAGTCAATCTAGATCAAAGGCCTGCCACATTCCATGAAATAAATTTTAGACCCAGTGCCACAGAAGGGAAATTTATATTAATACTGCCAGAGTTTTCAGTCACTGGCGAGGTGCAATCCTCTTGCGGGCCACAATCACTAAAAGAGATACTTGATGGTCAGTCCAATTGTTCCAGAATCGAAAGACCCTCACATCTGTCCGTGACTGGCAAATTGCATGTTGAGTTCAAATTGATACCGTGAGTTTTGATGTTAGGATGCTGGGATCTCTGAGAGCTTGGCCAACCTGTTAATCAGGCTGCCTGGAGGGCGGTTTTGATGTTTCCAATTTTATGGACAAGCGAGTATAAACAGTGGAGGATCACTCGAGTAAAAGAGGGATTTTTGAAGGTGACAATTACATAGTCCCCTGGAGAGTCCTCTGTGCACGTACCAACCCAAGCAACTCAATTAACAAATAGAATTTCTGCGTGCAAATGACAAGTCCAACCAGAATGTTTTCCTGAACAAGTGGACAGCTTTGTTCCTGATGAACACACGATCTTCCTTTTGGGGGGTTGTGAGAAATTGGTTGTTGGTTAACTGAGGTATGAGAATTGGTCAAGCAATAGCCACAAGTCCTTGCAGGGTAAACCAAAAAAAAGTCACTAAATTAACCTGTGCTTAACCTTGGGTAGCTTAGCACAAAAAAAGTCAGGCTTAATGTAGAGGCAATATGTAAAGTATTTATGCAGCACTTCAAAATTAAATGAATTGAAAACACAATACAGGAATAATTTAGAAAATAGAGTCAATTTTAATAATTTATTTGAGACCAAAATGACAAAAATCCAATCAGTAGAACCCGAGTCATGCAATTTTAAAGGTTTAGGTAAAAATCGTGCTTAACAACCACAAAACAGTATTTCTTGTTCTCTGGTCGCACCAGACCATGGCAAATTCACATGGTCATGCTGACTACAATGGAGAATGGGCTAGATAGAGGGACCAAGGGGATGATAACGATGGCAGGCGGATTTGGTCCGCCCCCGCCATTGTAGCGGTGTTTGGAACCACCCACCAGACATGCGACAGTCCTACCACTGCGATTAGGATGCGTCCGCCATGCTGATGAGCACATCCTGGGCTTTTAAAATTGCGGGCAGTGCTGCTGGTGCTTGCACTGCATTTACCTGCACTATGTGGCAGGCACCACGCTGTGCCTGCAACTTGGTGCATGGAAATGCAGGGGGGTACCATGGGTACCCCCAGTGCAGCAACACCCCCCAAACCCAATCCCCGCCAGCCTTCCCATGGCGGCATTGCCGCTATGGAAAGCCCTTTTTAGACCCACATCCTAATTTAGTGGACAGTGCCTGCTAGGCACCGCCACCATATTAGCATCCCTGCTCCGTCCGCCAGGCAATCGGTGCAATTGCCTTTGGCGGTGAAGCACCGGACGGTCTTTTCGCCAACCGCGGTACCCACCGCCATCCTAATTTGGCAGTGGGTAAATCACTATGTGATGGCATAAGGACAGCCATGGCCGGCCCGGCAGTGGTGGTCCTTCCGCCATCATAATGACCCCCCAAGTTAGGTCAGCTGAATAAAGTACCTTATGTCCTTGAGGCGCAGTCAGCGCACCATTGCTTTGTGAGGTTTTGCATCATTTGGTACTGGTTCTGATCAATCTGAGTGGAGAGTCTTTGCGGGGCTTTGTGTTACTCTGCGTTGGTTCCGGTGAGCAGTGCGATGAAGCTTGGTGGGGCTGTGAGTTGCTCTGCATCAGTTCTGATGAAGCTGGAAGCTATGCAAAAAGGCTTGCTAGGGGCTTTGCATCGCTTGGCATTGATTTCGATGAGGCTAGCAATTGTCCGATGAGGCTTTGTGGGGCTTTGGGTTGTATAGTGATGAGAACCACAACTGGGTTTCCAGAGCACCTTCAGGCCCACTGCCAAGTGTCCATGACTGGGTTGGCATCACTTGAGGGGCAGAACTTAGAGCAGGCACAGTCCAGGTGCAGGGCTGAAGATGGTTGGACACTTTTCTGTGAGGCTCTGATCAGGAGGCCAGCCTACTACCCATTGGAATCACCCTGGTGGTTCTGGGTTCAAGAGGCAGGTCCAGTCCCTCTCACTCAGGCAGCAGAGCAGTAGGGCAGCTGAGTAGCAGTCCTTCTTACAGCAGAGCAGCACAGTCATCTTTCTGAGTCTTCCACAGGTCCAGTGGTGTACTGGAGAATTGCGTCCCAGGGCCCAATATTCATACTTGGTGCCAGCTTTGAAGTAGGATAAGTTTCTAGAGGGTTTTACCCGAAGAGGTGTTTGGAATTTCATCCCTCCCTGGCCTGGTCCCAGCTATGCGCTCCAGATTGGGACAGTGTCACAAGTTCACCACCTTGGCACTTGCTCGTAATTTACAGTCGAGCATAGCATTTGTGTACAAACACCGGGGTGAGCATGTGCATGGATACAGTGGTTTTCGAGGGGTTCACAGACACGTAAATCTAACTTAAAACATTTTAAATGCATTGATGTCTTTCTCTTAACACCGCATTGAGTCTGTTATTTTATGAACACTGCATTTTTTAGGCTAGTCACTCCGGGGCAGGGCTGTGCTTCGTTTCTTCCGAGTTATAATCAATGTTTACACCGCATGGGTCACACTGAGGGCCATATTCTCAAGGAGCTATCTCTGATTTAACGGCACTTTAGTGCAGCCAAAGTTGTGATAAATTTACCGCCCCATTCACAAGCCGGTGCAAACAGCCTACAGCACCACATTTCCGGCGTTAGCATCCGCCACAAGCATCGCCACGGATGACCCCGGCAACTATCGCTAATGAGATGCAGAGTAGGCGTTCCAGAGCAAAAAGCAGCAACAACATCACTCCGCAACATACACAACAACCAGCCAGATCTGCGATAAGAAGACAAAACAGGCGATAAGGCGCGTTAGCACCAGGAAATTAACACCTGCTCATACCTGGTGCAAAGCCGACCACAACCTGCACCAGACAAGGGAGCACAGCCCAGAGCCACACATGAAGAACAACAGATGCCCCGAGCAACTGAACATGCAGCATGGACACCCAGGAGGGCCACAACACCCACCGACACCACACCCAGGCCCGCAACACCACCCCCCCAGGCCCACCCCAACCCTGGACAAAGAAACTGCACACCAACATCACCAAAACAAATATTTCGCCTGATGTTACAGAAGCACGAAAATCAACATACATGCGTGGCCAGAAAATGGAGAATCAGTCATACAGCAATGCAATCACCAACACAAAACACCATTCAAACAAAAGCCAATGATGAGTCCTAGCGGGTCCCACTGGACAATCTGTAGGACACAGCCTGGAAGACAAAATACAGGAGAAGAAGGTGTGCCATATGCCCAACAAAGGAAAGAGAGGGAGAGACCGAGGAAGAGAGACGGAGTGAGATTGCACAAGCTGCGCAAGGCCTCTCGGTCACCTGCCTCCACATGCCAACATGTGTGTGTGTATCGCCAGCCGTACACCATGAGCCCAAGGCCTCGTCCCAATCTCAGCGCCAAAGCCACATCACATTCGGAAAACGCAAGTAGTAGTCAGACAAACATCAGGGATGAAAGCTCCATTGTTCCAATGCAGAAGGCGGGACAACACCTGCACCTCTGACCTTGGTCAAGAACGCGGCTGGAACACCCTGAAAGAGATGCCATGGCAGATGGGGACGACTCCCGCACCACGCATTGCGCAAATGAACTATCTGACTCATCCACACCCCACATACAGAAGCCCCTGCCTGAGGTACCCCTGCATGGGATGCCCTTGACACTCACGGAAACAGCAACCCATTCTCCCCAACGTTGCACACGCATTCAGAAAATTGCTCATAGCTGTGGCATATCCTCAACACAACTGCCGCAGTGCAGAAGAGTGCCGGTTCCAAAAGATGCACCAACGCAATGGCAGGCCATCCCGGGCACATGCACAACCCCCGTCACGTGGAACAGTACTGTAAACGTATGCTGCATTTACTGGGCGCACTGCCACTGGCAGTGCTGCGGCTCAGTTACCGGCTGAGCTTCCGCCTTGCCTACGTCACCTGCGTACAGCCCTGGTTCCACTGCCGAACATGCACATTCGAGTGTCCCATGGATGTCTGCCTATCCAACACAACTGTAGATGAATTGGACTATGACTTATGTCTGCATCCCCTGTTGGATCACGAACAGGAGTGTAACTGAGACAGCTGTGCATGGGATGCCTTGACATACTGCGCATGTATTGGCAGTTGTGCATGGGAGATTGCACAATTCTTCGTGTACAGTGACCACATCAAGGCACTCCCCTATTGGGCTGTGTTGCGGATTGGTGAAACGGCGTGGGCTGAGCACACCTACCCGGACCAGTTAATGGATTGGCTCACCCTGGTGTTCCTTGAACACGACAACGACGTACTATTGGAACACATTACACATTGCACATGAAGCTGCGCGGGCATTCATGGACGAGTAACTACGTTTCTGCAGCCACATCAGATTGTCACCCACAGCACAGGTCCCAAAACCTTGTTGCATCGTGGGGAATGCTCACATATCCTACCACAACAGAGGACATGTCTGCCTTCATCAGTACTCTGGATGCATGTGCATGGAACTATATTTGTTTACACACACCTGTGCAAGGTGATGCAGGTCCATGGTCGGAGCAACACAGCGTTGTTTGGCAATGTTACCAATTCGGACACACTGCTGGGGGAGAGTATACACATGGCAATGTAGCACGACATGTGAACCTGTCGGACCCTTTCACCTGATCACTGTCAGCAGAGCAGACAGTCTGCGCACTCCAGTGGCAGAGCACTATGCAGATCCCATGGGCAGTGAGTCGTGCCCCTTCACACGGGGCAATGGGCAGACGCCAAACAACACATAACTCGTCCAGCAAGGCAACGTGGGCTGAGACCGTTGCCATCCATGATGATTGTTGTCCATTTTTGCCTCACCATTTTCTGAACCTCGACATGTTCCCATGCTGCGTGTAAGTATCTTAAGCATGTCCATGCCTGTTGTGGCCGTTGCCTCGTCTGTACTGACACGCACATGCCAATAAAGTATATGCCCCTCCACTGGTGTCTAACTGTGATGTGTGTTGATTAGATTGTCCACTCGTGTGCCACAGTGAGCATCGTCCCTACACATGGAGGAACTGACTAACGCATGTGCAATGGGGGTGACTCCCTTTTGCAAGCTCCACCTCTGTGAGCCAAACAGTGTTTTGGGATAGTTCCTGGCCGACCTGTGCACTTATGTGACTTCAGCAATGTGAGTATGGTGTCCAACCTCTGACCATGTGGAGCGATGTCATATATCATAACAGAATGTGTCCACACAGATGTGTGTGAGTAGGTGTGCGACGTGAAGTTCTGTTGTCACATGTGATGTAGGACACCACTCTTGGCCTGCTTCCGATTTGGTCATTCCTACACACAGCACTATTCAATACATGGATGTGTGCCTAGGTTGGGGGTTGTGAGATTGTTGCTGATGTGCAATGGTGACACAGCTAGTACTCACCTTCACAGTCATCCAATTGGCCATGTGTCTCAGGGATACACATGCGCATAGATGTCAGTTACCAGGCTGTACCCTCATGTGCAATCATTGTCCCTACATCCAGCCATACTTCCATACGTGAGTGAACATAGTCATGACACATCTGTGTGATTTAGAATGTTTTATTCACATTCAGGTGATTGATGGAGCTGGAGCTGTACATGGCCATCCAAGCCCACATTACATGGAAGCCCAGTGGTGAGCCAACCAGAGTCCTTTTGAGATTGAAAAGTGATTAGGAAGAGGGGGAGTGCAGTCTGCAGCAGGATTGCTGTGTAATTGTCCCGCAGTGAAGATATGGCAGTCCGTGTCGGGGTCCAAGTGAATGTCGCAGAGTGTTCTGGGGGTCAGTGGGAGGTATTGTCCCAGGGCATGATGCATAGGGCAGAACCAGGCAGGGACAGGCCATTTGGCGGTGATGGATGCTACTGCCTCCTTCCTCACACAGTAATTACCAACCCCATCTTACTCCCCTGATACAGGTTCTGTGTCCGGTGTGTCCGGTGTGTGTGGCAGGGTAATGGCTGCATCACTGTGTGCCACTGACACATCAGACTGCGAAGGTGATGGGGCAGCATCACTGTGTGCCACGGATACATCAGGGGTCAGAGCTGTGTGTGTCAATGTTCCTGCTGCAGTCATCTGGGACAGGTGCAGTGGCAGTGGCAGCAATTGCAAGATGATGAACTGCAGGGCATTAAAGTTCCCAGCTACTACTCGCTGGTGTCCAGCCGTGGCAGCCATACTTCCTGCCTGCATCTGCTCCATGGTCTCCATTGACCTCCGCATCTGTGCCAACTCTGTGCTGCCATCACTGGTGCTTGTCTGACCAGACAGTTCTTGTATTCGATTAATGGCCCCAGGGAGGTCAGCCAAGGTCTGTGGTGGAGCATGGTGTGTACAGGGGGTGTACGATAGGGACTGTACGTGGTCCCTGATGGGACTCAGACACCCACGTATGGCATCGAGTTTGGCTGCCACGAGCTCGAAACCCACCCGCAGCTGTTTAGCCAACTCCACCTGGCAACTCCACACATGCTGTTGGTGTGTGTTTCCTGCTGTGTGGTCTGTGCAGATGGTGGGGTCACCTCGGGGCAGCTGGCCTGCCCTGCTCCTGGGGATGGGATGCGGAGGCTGTCCATTATCCGTTGAAGGGTGTCTTGACATATGTGCAGGTTGTCCTCTTCATCATCAATGATGGGAAGTGTGGTGTGCTCTGCAGGAGGTGTTATTTGACCCTCTGCAATGTAAAGGGGAGATGCAGGTTAATAGAGTTACACATTTATGTTGAAGATTTCAGACTGCATGCCAATGTACATTGTGACTGTGGCTATTTGACAGTGTGTTTTTCGACTTCATGACGGATGTGTGGTAGTACCCGTACATAATCATCACAGAGTGTCAGGAACTGCTAGATGTGAGTGGACAGTTACTACGCACGAACGGAACCTGTTGTGGGCCCTGTCATGTGGTGTTGGTGTTGCATTTTGTACCACATTGCCGTCATTGCTGATGTTCTGTGATTGCTATGTGTGTGTGCTGCATTGTGGGGGAGTTGCCCCTGCAGCTCTGATTTCGTGTAGCCTTCTCCCTTTGAGGCGGGGTGCCTTTGAATTGTGTACTTTTCGGGGGCTGAATTGTTTTTGACTTGGGTCATGTGTGCTCTTGGACAGATTTTGTGGCCTGGTGCATTGTTCGTCTGCTGCGTGTATTGTATAGCATGAGTTGTGGGTGCACGTGGATATGTCAGAGTGTGACCTGCTCCTTTATGGATGTGATCCACACTGGGCCACCTCCATGTCGATTTGTGGGCCATGTCATGTATTTGGGCTGCTGCCATGCTATCTGGCATGCAGTGTCACTTGCATAGTTAGTGTGGGTCACAGAGCCACAGCTTTGCTGGATTCAGCACATGTGCATGGGTCAGTTGTGATATTGGTGATATGGAGGGGGGCCCCTTTGTGCACATTGTGGAAGGGGGCCTACTTGGTGTTTCTATGTGTGCTGCAGTGTGCCAAGGCTATCAGGGACATGACCCACGATCATTGTGGGTGTGCAGTGTGCTACACATGATTGTGCATGTGTGCCATTATGCCCATCTCCCCCCGTCCCCCCAGTCCCTGGTCATTACTCACCCTGTTGCCGTCAGGTCGTATCGAGCTATGTCCAGGCCCCCAAATCCTGCCACTGTTTCCAGACTGCTGACTGTGGCCACCATTTCCTCCAGCTCATCCAGCTCCTTCTGTGTCGCAGTACTCCCACCTTCAGTCGCCGTTGCTGCCTTCCTGTTGGCGGCGAGTTTCTGTTTGGTTCGGCTGTGCACTTCATGCCAATGCCTCTTGACCTCCATTGACCTCCTCGGCACTCCGACTGCATTGATGTTGGTGACAATGGCCTGCCACATTTCCGGTTGGGTTGCCAGTGCCACTGTGGAGGTGCCGAACAGTTGTTGATGGTGTTCTATCACCTCTGTGATGATGATCCGCTCTTCCTCTTCTCCTTGCCCTTCCCCGAACATGGGGTTCCTGGCTAGCCCTTCATGGGGCTTGTGGAGTTCGGCTTGTCCTCTGCACTCAGTCCGGGTGCATCCATGGTGCTACGCAGTTTGAATTGGTTTTGTTGGGTTTTTTTTCTTTCTTTTACAGTGCATTTTCCCACTAGACGTGTGGGATTTGCAGGCCTGTGGCTGGTTTTCCCTGATTTTTGTACCGGGATTGGCCTTATGGCATGATTTTTTGCGTTAGCGCTTCGCATTTTTGCGGCTTGGCTTTGATTTTCACGCTGACATTTGACGTGTTATCTGGTGACTATCGCATGATACCGCCGCGTTGTTAATACTTGGTTGGCACAGCGTAATTTTCCCGCGATAGGCTGCGATGTTGAGAGTTGTGTTAAGCTACTCTTGCGGTAGTTATCACATGTTCTTGTGAATATACGCCTGAGGTCTCTGCCCATTTTTTTCACTTGCAGTAACACACTAGAAAGAGCACTTTTGGTTTAGATTGCAGTACAGCATTTCATTTTTTGTGGTTTTCTATTTCCTGAAACATTGATAATTGCTTTGGGGATAACTTTCAGAAAACATTTCCCTGACGAAGGGCTTAGTCCCGAAATGCATTGGGATCTGTGTATACATTGAAAGAATGGAATTGGATACGTGTGATGTTTAACACGACAATGACAAACATTGGAAATTCATCTAAATAAATAATTTCTGATTACACAGTTGATAATGACTGGATAATTGAATATATAGTACAGCAATAAATGAAAAGTAGTTTTAAAAGGAATGCAGATTGGGGAGGCTGATCTGACTGGAGACAATGTGTCTTTAGTTCAAATTCTTCAATGCCCTGGATCAGAAGGCGGTACCCACTACTTGGATAAACTGATTTACCGCAGACCATAAAACTGTACCCAGGAGTGCCACAATTCACCAATTATTTTTTACAAGTTCAGGACAACCACGATGGAGAGTGGGCCAATAACAGGGACCTAATTAGGTCCACTGAACAAAGTAACATAAAACCCGGTTTGCGGAGCATTGCGGAGTTCCGCATTGAAGATGCGTCACACAGCCAAAGCGATACGTTGTTTCTGAGATGCAGCGAGGCTGAAGTGTGAGATCTTGCTTCATCATCGAGGATTCCATCGATGAGAGCTTGTGATGCAAAATCCATCATCGGGGATGCATTGTACAGTTAGGGCAATGCGTTGGTTCCGAGGAGCTGCAAGGCTGTGATGTGGAGTCTAGTGTTGTTGTTGAGGCTACCATCGATGAAAGATGAAAAGGCCTGCACTGAGAACGCATCGCACAGTGGCGGTTCCTATGAGGCAACGGACTGTGATGCAATGTGGGTCTTTGTGACAGAAAAAATCCACGCAGCAGCAGTGATGTGTCAGTTCTGCTCAGGATTGCGCCATGCTGTCAGTTCAGCTGGGTTCACGGAGGCTGGCAGAGCACCTTAGGCTCACTTCCAAGTGTACAGAACTGGGGTAGCCCCACTTGGAATGGTAGAATCACAGATGGCAGAGTCCAGGCGCTGGGTTCAAGGTTGTTGGAGCCTTCTGTCCCTGAGTCTGTAGTCAGGAGGACAGCCAACCAGCCTTTAAAGTTATTTTGGGGTCCTGGGTACAACAGATGCAGGTCCAATCCTTCTCACCAAGGCAAGAGGACAGCAGGCAGCAGATCGGCACAGCAGGGCAGCAGTCCTTCAGAGCAGCAGTCCAGCAGGGTGGCAGTCCATTCAGCAACACATGTGTCCTTCTTCCTGGCAAGGTGTCCTTCCTCCTGGCAGGGTATCCACAGGGCCAGAACATACTGAAGAGTTGGTGCCTGAGATCCATTATTTCTACTTAGTGCACTTCCTCTGGAAGGTGGGAGAAGCTTCTAGAATTCCCTTTGAAGTCCCCAGGCATCCTGCCTTCCCTGTCCTGGGTTCAGGCTAACTACAGGGGGTGTGCAGCCCTTTGTGTTAAGGGAGGACACAAACCTATTCAAGTGTAAGCAGAGCTGTGCCCAGCTCTGTCCTCCCATCTTGCTAGTGATGGTCCATTCATACATACCTAAGCTCTCTATTGTATGTGACTGTCTAGGAAGAAAACACAAAGCCAAACTGTCAGCTACACTCAGTCATGTGACCCAGGGACAGGCTACACACACACTAAATAGCTAAGGCAAGCAAATGGCAACTTCCTAAAAGTGGCATTTTCAAAATTGTAATCTAAAATCTAACTTTACAATGAGAGAGGGTTTTTCATAATAATTCCAAAGACACCAAGCATAAACCGGGTACATGCTTCCATTTGAAAATTATCGTCTATTAAATGTAATAAGGTAACTCCAATGTTATCCTATGGGAGCGGTGGGCCTTGCAGTAAGGAAAACCAAAGTTAGGTGTTTTTCACTACCAAGACATATAAAACTTAAAAGTATATGTCGTACTTTTTAAATACACTGCTCCCCACCCTCTGGGCTATGTAGGGCCTACCCTGGGAGTAACTTATCAGTATTAAAAAGGAAGGATTGTGCCTGGCAAAACATTTACTTTAGTAGTACAAAAAAGGCAACTCTGGGTCAGAACAAGTAACAACGGAGTGCAGGGGAATCTCTTTTATAGGATGAGTTCCCTCACCCACCCATGGGTGGCATGCTTCATCATTGGGAACCTGCTCGCACAGCGAGGGAGGAGCTCAGGGATGTTTTGATTGTGATTGATGAGAGGTATACTAAAACCTTCAGAAGAGCCGGGCATGGAGGGAGTGTGTAAGGGTAGTGAAAGTGAAGTTAAAACTAGCTCCCTGGTATGTTAAAAGTTAATTTTAATGGAACAGCCAGGGGTCAGGATTTTAAAAAGTGTGCAAGCCATGACAGGAAAATTCAACAGTGCATGGTTCCAATGTGGTCAAAAGGTCGACATGTTTCAGCCTAAGTGCAGAGGTGACGTGGATTTCTTCAGGACCAAATGAAAAAAGATTGTGTAAGGATGTGAGTGAATCTTGCAACCGTACCAAAACTGGTGGGTGGAAAAAAGAATATAACCAACTGATGAATTAATGGATCAGTTGTGGTGGACTGATGTTCAGTGTCGTCTCTATAAACCAGAAATGTGTTAATAACAAGCATATTGATAACATTTCTATACACACTCCTGTAGTGCTGTGCCACAAACATATAGTTTAAAAAAAAGAGGTTTAGTCAATTAAAGTGGCTACAGAAATAATGAGAGAAATCTCCTTCAATGCTTACCCGTCTAGCTGGGGAAGCTAGTGCCAACTCATCCTCGGTGCTCGCACTCGAGGTGGCTTTCAAAACCTACAATTGGTAAAGGGGCAGAGAGAAGGGAGCAGAACAAAGGCAAAAAGAACTGCTTATGAGTTTAGGCTAAACCAGGGAATTTCATCGTACAGACCATTGGTATCAGTAGGCAGCCTGAAAACCCAAAGTTGTTCTTTCCTGAAGAGAAACTCTCATGTTGGTAATGGGCTGGATAATGTAAGGTTTGTCTAAAACAACCCACCCAAAATCGTTAGCATCATGTCTTGCTTCCAGGAAATATGCAGTGAGCCTGTTGATCTGCTTCTTGCACCGTATGGTACTCTTATGTTCGAGCATAGGTGTTTTGACCTTTCTCGCAGTCATACCAACATACCTGAGGCCACAGGGGCAGGTAATCAGATATATTAGGCCCTCTGAATTGCAATTGGTATGCTGCCTTAACTCCAAAGCGTGGCCCATACCTATATCCATGGAGGTTGTGTGTGAGGTCTGTGCACACATGTTACAGTTTCCACAGGGCGGGAGTTTCCAAGGTGTGTTTTGTTGGGATACCTGTTTCATGTGTGGTCTTGTGTGAACTAACTTGTCCCTGAGGTTGGCACTGCGTTTAAAGGCAAGCATTGGTTTGATTAGGCTACAACTGCCTTTGTTCAAAATGTGCCAGTACTTATTTATGTTTTTTTGCAGGAGACTAGACTTACTGCTAAATGTACTGACACAGATCAGTCTATCTAGGGTTTCTTTTGCAGAATGTGGCTTAAAAAGAGCTTGACAATGGTTATTGCGCGCCCTTTTCATAGATTTTTGAACCAGTGGGTGGGGGTATTGTAGGTCCAGAAGGTGACTTGCCGGAATTGAGGCATGTTTTTTGTATTTCCCCACTTTAGAGCATTTACGCCGAATCCGCAGGAACTGGCCAAATGCTAAATTATCCTATAGGGATTTGGGATGGTAGCTCGAATAAGAAAGGAGCGAGTTCGTTACCATTGGTTTTGTATACAAATCTGTGCTCATACCATCTTCCGTTGTGTAGATCATAGGCCCTGGGCACATGCAGTACAAATTTTTTCAAATTTTGTCCTCATTCACCTCAGAAACAATGTCCATTCCTTCCGCCCTTATTTCGAGAGAGAAAACTAACCACTTGCAGCCATTCCACAATGAACATTATCCTTCCTGTGGCTGTCTCTCTCTCATGGTGTTAACTTCACACCGGCAACAAATAGAGGGGGCCCTGCAGCAGACCAGAGAGTTTTTACTGGTGTAATCATTGGACAGATTTTTAATTTATGTATCTTCATGTATCCTCATTATCCCTCGCATCTTGCAGCAGCCTTTCTGGACCCACACTCCCTTACTTGTAAGGGGTTCCCAAAACCTTTCCTCTGAGACTATTTCCCTAGCAGGTCCATCCTAGACATATACAGAAGGGACTCCAGCCAGTCTGAATGCTGCGGCGCGCTACCTCCCACCCATTTACAGCAGATTCCTCTTCTAGCAAGTAAAAATGCATAGAACAAAAAGTATCAAGGAAAACCCAAAGGCCATCCATCATACCAAAGATAACCAATGATAGGCTTACCTCGATTTGCATTTCCAAAATACCTGATATAGTTGTTTCCACTTTGTCCCAAAACACTCTTATTACAGGACATTGGTAAAACATATGGACATCTGTTGCTTGTTCCAGGCCACATTTTGCACAGCTGGTTCGACTTCCTCACCCCATCTTTGACAATTTTTCAGGTGTTATGTATTCCCTGTGGAGTGAGAAGAAGTGGTTTCTCCTTAAAAAAAGCAGGCTTGACAATGAGGTAAAGTTTGCCCATTGATACTTGCCAAATATTCTGGATCTGCTCCCTAGGCAAGTTTCTTCCCCACAACTCCTCTGCCAGTGTAAAATCTCCGCCCATGATGTCATGCATTTCCCAATACCAGAATGCGACTTCCTTATTTCCTGATGGTTTTGAGACCAGTTGTACCTCCAAGGTATTTCCCACTCCCAAAGCTGATTTTCGACTTTGTTCCCAGCTTTTTAATTGTATATATTTAACTTTGAAAGACTGCCCTTCATCAGCCCATTTAGATCTTGCCAAAGTATAAGACTCCCATCCCGTGTCAGATCTCCCCAGATCCTTAGTTCCGCGTTTTTTATGGGTACTGTCAGTTTATCATTAAGGCACTCCGGAGTCCCTGGTGAATCCCAAATCGGGGCATAATGTGAGTAATAGTTTAGTTTCGAGAGTCGTCTAATATCTTCTCCCTGCGCCCCTTCACACGTAACCTATTAATATTCCATGTTAGAATCTGGATAGGCATGTCTCTATTATCCTGAGTCCATTGAATATTTCTGAGGTATTTGATGAATTTTTAATCATGTTTTCCCATATGCTCCCCACCCGGTCCACCCCCCAATCCTTCCCTCCCCCCGCCCTTCCCTGGAGAACCCTCCATGCTTCTTCTTCTTAGACTTGATGTCAACCCAAATTTCTTCTTTTACACCACGGGCACCCACCACCAATATTAACTACGTATATATGTATTACGAGTAAAAGAATATAGCTTCTTTTCATGTGCATACCCCTCAACTGCCCCCTCCACCTCCCTTAATGAATTCTAGCATCCCATCTGCTTTCCTTAGGGATGCAGGGAATTTAAGCTGCACAGTGGCCCCCGCTTTTTTAAAATCCTCCATACGCTTGCCCAGCTCCCATTATCTATCTAAGGTCACCCAAGATAAATCAGATCTAATTTCAAATGAGAAATCTGGACCTTTTAGGGATTTTAGTTTTAATGCAGACAAAAGGATTTTTTCCTTTAGGGCATATGTCTGAAAGTTGATGAGAATCTTTCTTGGCTTCACTCTACCTGGGTTTCTCCTGAAAGGGTCTCTGTGTATTCTTTGGATATCCTTCGCGATATCTACCTCACCCTCATCCACCTGAACTGATGCCTTTATGAGAGATACCACATAGGTTTTTTAGATTATCACCCTTTTTCCCTTCGGGAATAGTCAGAATTCTCAAATTATTTCTTCTGCAGTTATTTTCTAGCTGTTCCAGTTTTGCCTGGAACCCCTGCTTATCTCTGCGCAATGTCTGGAGCTCAATTTTGCTGCTACTAATTTCTTTTTTTAACTCCTCCGCTGTGTTCTCAAGTATTGTGTCCTATCGGATAATGTATCCATCTTCTTTTCCAATGCTTCACCAAAGCTACGTATTTCACCCTGATTTGTTTCAGAAACTGCAAACCCTTTCTTGATGTCTACAGTAAGTGAAGCAAGCATCGACTCCAAAGAACTAACTAAAGTTTCTACTTGGTTTCTTTCTTCTGAATTTACAGAAATTGTGTCTGATATGGAATCTCCGTGATCTTTATCCTGAGTACTACTGCCCACCCGGCACTTAGTTCCGCCTAAACAAACAGCTTTAGAGCTCTTTTCCTGACAGGGCTGCTCTCCACTTAGGCGTACCTCCCCCGCCTCCATTGCTGCTGTGCCTAAGTTACCTCTAGCCTTCTCTGCCCTAGCTTGTATTGGCCTTTGCAGTGTTAATATCGATAGTTGTACCTTGAAAAATGACCTTTATTAACGCAATCCAGGCAATATATAAAAGACCTACAGCCTATTTGAGTATAATGGGACAAGAAACTGAACCCTTTATAATTGAGAGGGGCACAAGACAGGGCTGCCCTATGTCTCCCCTACTGTTCGCATTATTTATAGACCCTTTTATCAGAATGTTAGAAGCCTCACAAGATGTTGTGCCCGTTATACTACAGGGATGGGATACTAAGACACTCGCCTACGCTGACGACATCGCCATAGTCACCAGTGATCCAGATAGAGCCATAAGGGCAGTGGAGGAACTGGCTGAAGAATTCGGGAGTAGGTCAGGATTCCTTCTAAACAAAACTAAAACCCAAATTTTAATCAACAGACACACGCTAGCATCTGATAGTAGGATCACAAATAAGCTACTTATCTTGGTATCTGTATCACCTAAAAGGTACATGTCATAGTTGATAAAAACCTGTCCCCTATTCTGGAGAAAGCCAAGCAAGATTTCAAAAGATGGGACAACTTGAGACTGTCGATAATGGGAAGATGCAACCTAATTAAGATGATTTTCCTTCCCAAAAAATTATGTGTTTAGATCTTTCCCATTGGAAATTAATGATATCTGGTTTAAGAAAATTGATAGGTTAATAGCAAGCTTTATTTGGGCGCACGGGAAAACCAGAAGAGGTAATGCTTATATGTGCTTACCCAGAGTTAGGGGTGGATGGGCACTACCAAATTTTAGGTTGTATTATCTCGCTGCAGCTATGCAGTGCTATCAGATATTGTTTAGTAGCCGGACAATGGTGCAGGACTCCGGCAATAGGACACCCTCCATTTATGAGCTACTGATTGGGAAGACTGCTCATGGCTGTTTAATGATGTTCTTTGAGCCAAGTTACTTCAAACGAACCCGCTTTAAGACCTTGTATGCAGCATATAGGAACTGGGTTTTGGTTCGGAAAAATGCGGGGGTGGGTAGGTATAGCCGATATACTCCTCTGACCCATAATGAGCGATTGCCCTGCATTTTCCATGACAGCTGCTTTAATAGATGGGGCTGCAATGGGGTTAGTAGACTTGGAGATCTTTTGGTAGGGAGCTCATTTGCGCCCTTTGAACTGATCCGTAGTAAATTCAACGTCTCATCACGAGATTTTTTTAAATACTTACAGACAAGGGACTTTTTTTAAAAAAAAGTTGGGAGGACAGCTGCCTTTGATGAAATACCGGTGTTGGAAGTAATGGTAAAATAAGTTATCCCTTCCATCTCTCAGCTATACGGTTGCCTATTGGAATTGGTCCCTGATGATCTGGAGAAGCAGGATGGGAAATGGAAGGAGAAACTTGACCTGGCCGACTCTGGGTTTTTTAAATCACTGGAGCTAGGGGGTACAGTGATGTATGCCTCGGATTTGCAATCACAACATTATAAAACGGTGTGTGACCGAGTTGGTTCATATATTTTACTCCTGTCCCAGCCTAAAACAACTAGAGCTGGAAATCGTGGGCTTCTTAGAGGAGGTACTAAAAAGTAAGATCACTCCGTCCCCACAACTTATGTTACTGGGAATGGATAAAACCTGTCCAGGGCCTGGGCCGGAACTGCTCTTCATCGTTATGACTGTATATAGACTGTGTATATCTTCGGCATGGCTAGATAGTCTACCCCCGACATTCCAGCAATGGAAAGGGCGCTTTCTGCACGTATGCCAATTTAAATGGCTCTATATAATCGTAAGGGTATTCAGGCTAAACGAAAGGGAATGAAGATCTGGGGAGCATTAGCTACCTGGTTAGAAGACTTCTAAGTAGTATTAATGGTTTACACCAAGCCTAACTATGATATATGCTGTGGTTGGATGGAGTATTGCTTCAGTTTAGATACCGGGATATGTAGTATTGTTTTCTTTTCTTTTTTGTCTAATGCTGCTTATGGATTTATTTATGTACTCTTGCTGATACTGTACATGTATTATTTGATATGAAAATAAACATAAATATAAAATCTAAAAAAAATAAAAATAAATAAGTGGTCCCAGGACAGGGATTCAAGGTAAAAAGAAAAATGACCTCACGGAGGGTGTAATTTTCAGCCTTTGGTTGAGTATCTCATCTTTTTCTTTCCTGCTTTTTTTCCTTTTTTGCCACTTTCCTCCTAGGTTTCGCTCTAGGGTGACCTTTTTGTAGACGTAAGGGGGGATCGAGCCAAATAAGTTACCAGTTGCCAAATCGGGAGTCCGTTCCTCCTCACTATCTACAGCCTTTACAGCCTTTACCCCCTCTCCATGCAGGCTTTAGCCAATGCCTTTCCTCCCTCTCCACAAAGACTTGCCCCGGGGGTGGCTCCCCTACCTTTTCCATCCCGTATGCCTTTGCTGCTGGTTGCGACCGGGATCACTCCAGCCCGCACTTCCTCGGGTGCTCCCGCGCTCACCAAGCCTCCAATGCGTGCGGGTGCAGCGTATGTGCTGACGCTGCCATCGCCAGCCCGGAGGAAGCCTTGCGCTGCTGCCCTGTGGCTCTTCCTGAGCTCCAGTGCGGCCCTGAACCAGCGCAATCTACTGTCGTCTGTGTCCTGACTCCACTGACAGTCTGCAGAGCCTGCTGCTAACTCGACCGAAAGACTGGCTGCGTTAAGGCAGAATGAATTGTTGTAGCCGGGGGGGGGGGGGGGTTATGGGGATTTAAGCTCCATTACTGGTGGGTGCCTCCAGTGCTCAGCGACCTGCGTGCTACCCAGCTGCCATGTTCTCCTGAGCAGGTGTCCTGTATACCACGCAGTACTACTTTACTAGGGACTTATAAGTAAATTAAACATGCCAATTGGGGATAAGTTAATGTTACCATGCTTCAAGGAGTGAGCACATGCACTTTAGCATTAATTAGGAGTGTTAAGTGCACAGTCCTTAGGCAGCAAAAACAAGATTAGCAAAAAATGGAAGAGGAAGGTAAAGGGTTTAGGGGAAGGTCACCCTAAGGCTGACAGGTTTAACACATTCCTATTGTTCTTTTTATAAAGCAAATTTTTCATGTACCTTTATTCACAGGGTGATAGTTCATCGATAATAATTGATTCTATTCACGCCTATTGTATGTAGTCTTTCTACTCCTTTTCTTCTATTAACATAAGGACTTTGAATCTCTTTGATTTTGTTCTCCAACACGATAGGACAATTCCCAGGGAGCTTGTTTACTTTGAAAAAAGCAATTACATAATGAGAAGCAAGGTAAAGAAAACAGGGTATTCTTATTCAAAATGATTTTTCTTTCTGCCACTTACTGTCCAATGTATCTCTCCAGTGGTGGAGATTCACAATAGAAGGGAAGTGAAAAGAATTCTAAATTGTACATCACACACATTTTAATTTAATGTAGTTGATTAATCAACAAGATTGGCCTAAGATCATTCGAAAGTGAAATCAAATAATCTGAATGAAATCTGTTGATTACGTTAAATAGAATTACCATTAATGGTTTCCTGTTATGTTAGGTAACTGAGGACATTTCAGAAGATATTTTTTTTTAAAAAGACTGACTTGCAATTTTAATATATTTTGCTCATTTTGCTCTGTGCTCCTTCAGTAACACTGTACTATCACAAAAGAGGGAGTCTTTAACTAATTGTTAGGATCTGATGTCATAGAAAAAGTACTCTCCCAATGTCATGTCATCCAACATCCAGTTTCCTTGCAACAAAACTATTTCATACCCAGATTGAGCATCATTAACTTCTTATTTAGCAAATAGTTTTAAACCATGCCGTTTTCCAAATCAGTACATAAAGCATATTTAAAGAATACACAATACCGAAGCATTAGCAAAATTGTATTTATTTGTGTTTATGTTCACTGCAGACCAGACTCAATGGGTGACACGCTATGTGCAAGCATTGTGTTGATTACTCTGAATGTCACAATCAGGAATGGAGCAAAGACAGTGCCTTCCGTTTAATAATTCAGGAGCATATTATTAAGGGCTTTATCTCCGCTTTTTTGGCTTTAAAAGCCAAAGAAGCGAAGATAAAGATATCGCCCTATCAACAACAGGGTGCTAACATGCAAAATCGCATGTTAGCACCCTTTTTCACTACGCTTCCCTTTGCATCTCTAATGAGATGCAAAGTGGGCGTTCCAGAGCAAAATAATAGGAGAAATGTCGCTTAGCTTCACGCTAATCCTGTTAGAGATAAAAAAAGCAGCGCTAACCACGGTTAACGCTGCTTTTTTACGTCTGCTAATTTTCAGACTTAGCCATGTAATCCAATGGGAGGTGGATTACATGGGTAAGCCACCATGGGCTATCAACAAGGATATCCCTATCCTTGTAGTTTTATCTCTGCATTACCAGCGATAACCTCCCAAAATGCCGCTATCGCTGGATTTTTTATCGCCTAGACGGTTAGCGTTGTTAATAACGCGATAACCAGGCAATATTATCCAGCGATAGCAGGCGTTAAAAAAATTAACGCTAAGCGCCCTTAGCGTTAATTTTCCCTGTTCCTTGTTAATATGCCCCATAGTTGTCAGTCTTTACGCTAACATATTGCACAGCTAAATCTATTCTCGTTCTATAGGAAGCTTCAAATTAAGCACAATTTTCTTCCTTGTGTCAGGGAAATGCTTTGTAGGTCAATGTTGCCTGTCATCTTCAGCCACACATTCTTCTTTGCATATGTGCTTCATTCTGTGGTCGTGCTTTGCTTATATGGCATCTGCTCTCATCACCATCTTTTCAGTAATGCTCTCTTTTCTCTAGTCTTCTTCTGTATGTGTTTCCATTTCATTACTTGCTCGGAGCCTTCACCAGCACACAAACGTTTTAAATCGAAAGCCGACCTCTCATAGATTAACGTTAGCAATAAAGAAATGGTCTGACAAGAGAGTGTTCCCAAAATTCTCCTCATTGAACTGAAACAATTACAAACAGAACAGGTTGCTACACTTTTGAGTGATGATACACTCGTAAATGGTGACTAGCAAAAGTAGTGAAATGCCTCAAATCTGTATGAGTAAATTTATGTGTAGATTTACTCAAGTCTAAGTTGACCTTTGTCAATAGGCCCCTGTTAGAGTAAACTTACGTATGTAGGTTTACTCTCGTGGGGGCATATTAACAAGGGCCGGCGATAAATTACGCAAAGCGCGCTTAGCGCTTGCATATTTATCGCTGGCTATCTCTGGAATTTATCGCCCGGTTAGCGCGTTATCAACAACGCGCATCGCCGAGGCGATAAACATTCCAGAGATAGGGTGGATATCGCCGTTTTCCATGGTGGAAAACGGCAATATCCTAGATGATAGGGCCTGTGGTCTTAGCCACAGAATCCACGCCCCATGTTAAGTATGCCTTAGTCAGGAATTTAACAGACGTTAAATTCCTGCGTTAAGGCATACTTAACACGATTTAAATAATCGCTACCCTTCCTTGTTAATATCGCGAAGCTGCCTTTGCTATATTTTCCCTGGTTGGTTTCACAGCCACGCCTACTTTGCATCTCATTAGCGATGCAAAGTTAGGCGTGCTGGAAACGAGCGCTAAGTCAGCAAAAGACGCGATAGAGTGTCTTTGCTGATAAGGCGATAAAATTATCGCCGCTTTTTGGGCGAAAACGGCCGCAAAAGCGGCGATAATTTTATAGTGTCGCCTTGTCAATATGCCCCGTGGTAGTTTACATTTGTGAATAGGCCTCTATGTGTGTAGATTTAATCATGTGTAATTTGGTTACATTATAAAACATAGATGATAAAAATATTGAATCAACAGATTATTGGAAAAAATATGAACTATCACAATGTTGTCATCCAATACATAATTTTGACTTCCATAGGTAGAGTTCAGGGGCAGCATGTTGCGCGCGTCGATGTCAGGTTCTGGTTGCCCAAACACCACACCACACTCTCAGATCAAAGAAAACTCGGACACTCCTGGATTCTGTAAATGCAGTTAATTGCAAAAGTATTTCCTTACCAGCGCGTTTAAGCCGTAGCCTTGATCACGGCAAATTGAGGAAATGACCACATCAATACATATGCATTATAGGTGACATAAACAACGGGCCATACAATAGTGAAAGTGAATTTCATATATCGAAGGCAGCCGTCATCTTTGTACATGCACAATACAATTTTTACTGCATTTCTGTGTATGCTTGCATGTATGTCCAAGCAACTCAATCACGATTATGCTCAATTAGAATCTCATAAACACTCTTTTGACATGATCTTAATTAAAGCGATGTATGCTATAAAGTTCAGTGCCTGGCTGACTACCCTCAAGAAACATTCAGTGCATATACCTATGTGAAAGAGATCAAAACAAAAGAATACAGTGATTAAAATCAGTTCAATATACCAAAGTACCTTAAGAAGCACAACCTAAATGTACAGACATCTCCTCACTGGAGTTTAAGCCCAATAGTGTTAGTGTCTCAAAATCCAGTATATAATTGGATTCCAGAATCCTCAATTTGTGTTTCCTACTTACACCCCTAATGTCTGGAGGTACTGCTTTATTTACCACAAATTAGAAGATTTGTATTGCGAAGATGCATTTCATTGAAATGTCGTATTGCTGGTTGTTATATTGAATGGTATGGCTGTGTTCCAATATCCTTTTCCTAGCTCTGTGGATGGTACTGCCTATATAAAGCTTGTTGCATGGGCAGATAAGGCAGTACACGCAATAGTCAGTATTGTACCCATAGGTTCCCTTAATGGTATGGACCCTACTACTATGGGGAGTTTCAATTCTGGTGCAATTGGAGTTGCTGCTGCATGCTTTGCACTTCCTACAGCAAAAGAAACCTTTGATGTTACAAATATGTCGGAGTCTCGTGGTTTCCTGGGTGGTCATGTGACTCAATCTGTTCCTCAGTGATCTGTCTTTTTAAAAATAATCTGAGGAGTTTCATGTAGGTATTTGTTGACTGCCTCAATCAATCAATCAATCAATCGGGTTTATAAAGCGCGCTACTCACGTGTGAGGGTCTCAAGGTGCTGGGGGGGATGCTGGGGGGGGTTGCAGCTCCGGATCAGTCGAAGAGCCAGGTCTTGAGGCTCTTCCTGAAAGAGTTCAGAGTGGGGGAGCGTCTGATGTTGACTGGGAGCTCGTTCCAGGTCTTTGCTGTGACGTAGGAAAAGGCTCTTCTGCCTGCCCTGGTTCTGCGGATGCGTGGGGTCTCTGCCAGGGTGAGGTCGGCGGAGCAGAGGTTCCTTATGGGTACGTGGAAGGAGATTCTTTTGTTGAGGTATTTGGGTCCAATGTTGTGGAGGGATTTGTAATTGTGGGTGAGTAGTTTGAAAGTTACTCTCTTCTTGATGGAGAGCCAGTGGAGGTCTCGTAGGTGGGGGGTCATGTGCTCGTGTCGTGGGGTTCCAAAGACGAGTCTGGCTGCGGTGTTCTGGATGGCTTGAAGCTTGTGTGGCAGGGTTTTGTTAATTCCAGCGTAGAGGGCGTTACCGTAGTCCAGTCTGCTTGTTACGAGTGCGTGGGTGGCGGTCTTTCTGCATTCGTGAGGGATCCACTTGAAGGTCTTTCAGAGGATGTGGACGGAGTTGAAACAGATTGAGGCAACGGCGTTGATCTGGCGGGTCATGGTGAGGGAGGAGTCTAAGATGATGCCGAGGTTCCGGGCGTTGTCCATCGGGGTGGGCGGGTTTCCGAGAGCAGGGGGCCACCAGGAGCTGTCCCACGCCATGGGGGAGGGTCCAAGGACGAGGACCTCGGTCTTTTCCGAGTTCAGTTTTAGGCAGCTGTCGCTCATCCAGGCTGCAACGTCTTTCATTCCTTCTTGGAAGCTGAGTCTGGTGTCTTCGGGGTTCTTTGTGATAGAGAGGATGAGCTGGGTGTCTTCTGCGTAAGATACTATGCTGAACCCATGCTGTCTGACAATGGTGGCGAGGGGAGCCATGTAGATGTTGAAAAGTGTGGGGCTGAGCGAGGATCCTTGAGGTACTCCACAGTTGATCACTGTAGGCTCAGAGAGGAAGTGAGGGAGTCTGATCCTTTGGGTTCTGCCGGAGAGAAAGGAGCAGATTCAGTCGAGGGCAGTTCCTCGTATCCCGGTGTCGTGGAGTCTGGCTGCCAGAGTGCGGTGTGAGACGGTGTCGAAGGCTGAGGAGAGGTCTAGTAGGATGAGGGCCGCAGTGTGGCCCTGGTCTAGTAGCATACGGATGTCATCAGTGGCGGCGAAAAGGGCGGTCTCGGTGCTGTGGTTGCTGCAAAATCCGGACTGCGAGGAGTCGAGGATGGCGTTCTCTTCGATGAAGGTGGTCAGCTGGGCGATGATGAATCTCTCGGTGACTTTGGCTGCGAAGGGAAGGAGAGAGATAGGCCTGTAGTTTTTCAGGTCTGTTGGGTCGGCTGAGGGTTTCTTGAGGAGGGGCTTGACTTCTGCCCGCTTACAGTTGTCGGGGAAGATGCTGGATTTGAGGGAGGCGTTGATGGTCCAGCCTAGTTCGGGAGCTATGGCGGCAGCGGCTCTGTGGTAGATGTGTGGCGGGCAGGGGTCTCTGGGGGCTTCTGAGTGTGTGTTCTTCATGGTCTTGGTGGTGTCTTCAGTGGTAGCAGGTTTCCAGGTGGTGATGGTCAGCTGGTTGTCGGAGGTGGAGCGAGGGGGTGGTGTCAGGAGTCTGTTCGCTGAAGTTGTCGGAGAGGGCCTTGATTTTCAGGTGGAAGTAGGATCTGAGCTTGTTGCAGAGGTCCTGGGATGGAGTGACATCTGTGACTTCGCCCAGGGGTTTTGTGATCTGCTGTATGACGTTGAAGAGTTCTGGTCTGTCTGAAGTATGTTCTAATTCTGATTAAACACTTGTCTCACCTGGTACGCCTGTTTGGAGAATGTGGTTATAAATCTCACTCGGTCCCTGTCTGGTTCTGGTCTAGGGTGTAGGAGACCTTTTCTCGAGACACGATCTACTTTGGAACAGGCTTGATTAATGACCTTCTTGCTGTACCTTCTGTTTAGGAATCTTTTCTTAATGATAGCATTCTCGTTTTCATATGCCTCTTTTGTACTACAGTTGCGTTTGGCACGAAAAAGTTGGGATGGGATACTGGGTTGGGATAGGATCTGCAGTATGGGATACTGCGGAACAGACTGGATGGATGGGCACTGGTGGCATTGAGCAGACTGTTGCATGCTGTTGGTTTGCGATGTAGTTTAGTATGTAATTGTCTATCAGTAACCTTGACCTCAACATCCAGGAAGACTATCTTGGTTCTGCTGGTATGTGCTGTGAAATGAATGTTGTATGGATTATTAATAAGATTCAAAACAAAATCAACAGCTGATCTCTCATCCCCTTTTCAAATCACAAAAATGTCAGCAATGAACCTGATCCACATAATCAACCGATTCTCAAAATCTTCAAACTACATGGATACCCCAAAATAATAAATATATACATTATTGTCCTAAAAAATATCTAAAATAATTAATACTGAGAACAAAATATTGCTAGACAAAATGTTCTTAACTCATTAAATATGCACAAAACAAATAAAATATTGATAACAATATGAACTAAAAATATAATATAAAGGTATAATACCAGCCAAATAATTTCAAATACCCTATACACCATTATAGAATATACTAAAAAATTTACATTAATGTATATCGTATTAAACATATATTCTCACAATATAAATATGTACTTATGAAAATTATAAACATTAATACAACTTACAAATAATATATAATACACTAAAACAATTACAAAAATTCAAAGTACCAAATGGAACAAATATGAATATGTATTTATACAGCACACACTCCTTCCACAAGGAAATACTCGCACTCCCAAATGCTTGCCTTAAAGATTTATTGTCAATCACCATGGAAAGGACAGGAATAGGCACATGACGCTTATCAATGATTGAGTTGCTTAGTTCACAGGTGCGGTAGGTAGCACCCCCCTTCCATATTTACAACAATAATCATGGAGCTGTAACTGACATTGAGAAAGGACTGGAAGAGGCAACATTGTACACTGTATACAGAAGCCCTATTTTGAAATGGAGCATCATACTCATTAAATACATTGTTACTCCGAAATCGGCACATACGAGGTATTCAAAACATTAGAAATGGCAAATACAGCTTAACTTTTGTATATATGGCAAGATGCACACCATCTTTACATAGACGATCATAAGCAGATATTTCACATTTACTCAAATGCTCAAAGGCATTTTGGCATGCAACCCTAGTTCATGTTCCATCCAGACACACGTAAACTTGATCAAAGGCTGGTGCACCAGGCCCACAACAAATGATGTTGTTACAGCTGTGCATGCTAGGCCTGATGCATAATTTGGGCACCAGCTTTTGATCAAATACAGCACAACACCAGATCATGCCAATAAATATTCACATAAAACTGTACAAAATAACACATAAACTGCAAAAAATAATAATAAGCCTTGTCATGTTAACTTTATCACACAATCATGCTCTAAACATCCGTACGTACAATACGTGCACTCATTATGTTGTTCTAAGTGCTATGCATGGCTGCCCCAGCTGTGAATGTATGATTTATGATGGTACCTTTGTAATCTTATCATCTAATCTATCCTGACGCCTACGTCTGTACCGTCCCAGTGGGCTAAGTACCAGCATTCACTCTACCATAGCTTCAAAGTCTCTACCGCCCCAGTGGGCCAAGTTGCAGTGGGCAATTCTGAATAGACCATTGCTAGAGCTATTCCCTCCAAGCACAGTCACCCTTTTCATCTAGACAGACCCAAATAACAGGGTGTGTGTATATACATAAAGTGTTCAACATTTTTCTAAACAGGACAGGTTCCTACTTATAATGAAAACATATGATAACAAATAAATACTAATACTAGTACCCAACTGAGATACTATTCCCCATTGGGTAAAGATTCATCTTCTACCTTCTAACCATGTGTTCACAGTGTTCCCCAGTATCCAAATACTGTGGCACACAAACTCCAATTGATGGCCCTTGGTGAATTGACATGGTAATCTCAGCAATACGATATCACAGTTCATATGCTCAGTTCACACTTGATCGCCCCGTTGGCTTATAAATCAGCCTGAAACACCGGCTCCTAAACATGCAGATCCCTGTCTGTGAAAGCAATACTTTCATCTGATTCCCTGCCCGCTTAATAGGCGGCAGGAAAACAGAAGAAAACTCAGCTCCCAGCAAGCAGGAGTGGTTTCACAGCTCTCGCCTGCTGAGAGCGGTGTTCGTGTTGCTCTGACTTGGTGGGAGATGCCAAAGCTCCTCCGAGGCTCTTCCTGAAGGTGTTCAGAGTGGGGGAGCGTCTGATGTTGACTGGGAGCTCGTTATATATATATATATATATATATATATATATATATATATATATATTACCTACTGGCGGTCGCCAGTAGGTAGTTATAGTTAGGACCACGTTTCCATAGGAAAACCTCAACATTCTATTTTGAATAACTTTGGCGCCGGTCGACGAATCCTCGCGAATTTCTCAAAATAGGTGGGGCGCTACGCTCCGCTCCTACCCTGAAAGTCTCGGGGGGATCCGTCAAGCGGGGGCTGAGATAAAAGGGGGGTCCCAAAACGCGTTTTTCCCATGCATTTTTCCATAGGACCTTTAGACAGGGCTACAGCCCGAACGGCTGAACAGAATTACTAGAAATTTGGCAGAGAGGTAGTCCGTAGGTCAAGGAAGTGCCTTTTGTAGGTTTGGTGTAAATCAGTTCAGTTGATTTTGAGAAAATAGCCTTTAAATCAATATATATATCTGAGCCAGCTTACGGTACGCTTACCGTACGCTTACGGTAAGCGTACGGTGGCGTGCGCGAGCGCGATTCTGATTGGCTCTTAGATCTTAGTAAACATTCGAATCGGCCGAAACCAGGAAGCGGCGGCCGCCATTTTGTGTATTTCACTCTGAAAAAAAAGAGTGAAAACAAGGAAAGGGGGCAATGAGGAGAGTTACAGACCCCCTAACAATTGTAAGGGGGTCAAAGAAGGACAGAAAAGTACAAAAAAAACATTTATTGATTTTAAAAAAAATCACGGGGTACGCGTACGGTAAGCTCACGGTAAGCGTACGGTAAAAAAAATAAAAATAAATAAATGAAAATCAGATTTAAGAGTTTAGAAATTAGGGAGCTCTAAAAAGAGCTGTTGTGTTTATGGAGTCATTTTTTTAGTGGTACCTACAAGTAAGTACCGATGCAGAGTCTAAGGTTCAAGAGGAAGACTCTGTTCCCTTCATCATTGAAGTGCACACCATCTCCTCTATAAATGTCTTGCATGTCGTAACGCAAGTTGTTGTGGTAAATGGCACCCATACCATAGTCACGGAGGAAAGCAGAAACAGATTTGTTGACGTGCTTTCTTGCTTTGTCAATCTGTGGACAGAAATGATTGAACCAGTTCCATTTTTGCCTTTGGCATATGTTGGAAAACACAAAGGCAGTTTTAGGGAAAAGTGTAAACAGTTGTGCAAAGGTGTCCTTCATAAGCATTTCCAGACCTACCCCAGTCAAAGTGCCTAGGTCATTGCCACCACAGTGCACTATTATGAGGTCAGGGTGTTGGATTTGCATGAAGGATTTCACCAATGGCATCAATTGGTGCCACTTTAACCCTCTCTGACCAATCCATTTAATGTCTACATTTGGCAAAGCAAGGTCTCTCACCATATCTGTTTTCTCTGCAAACTTTTCACTCCAGAAGACATAGCTGTGCCCTACAATCCACACTGTGAACATCTTCAAAGGAGAACTGGATGCACTCAGGAGGTGTCTTTCAGTAGAATGGCAATATGAAAAGAAAGACAGTTTGGAAATGGAGGCATACATATTTTTTACAAAACAAAAAGAACTGATTGGCTTTTTCATACCATTCTAGAAAAAAAACTAGGCTGTATGTGAAAATTAATAGAAGCATGTTTTGTATTGGTACAAAAAAATGTGTAACCAAAGAACAGTACTATGGATTTGCAGTTAGGTTTGAAAAGTCAAGCACTCTTGCTCTGTGGAATTGAAACATTGTGTGTCGAACTTCTGACCTAACTGCACACAGCAGTGTTCCATGAGCTGTTGCTATGGTAGCAGGCAGAAGTCAAGTTGGGGGAAGGGTACTAGGCAGAAGTCAAGTTGGGGGCAGGGTACTTTTGGAAAAGGGTTGGTTTTCAACCAATAGAAATGTGTCATTACATTTGAAAAAAAGGGGGAAGCACTGAGATTTGAAACTTACATGTATATGTGTGGAAAAATAGAGGGAAAGTTTGCCATTATCTGGTTCTGCTGAGAGGAGAGAGGTGTACAGAACAGAGATCCTGGCTCTGATAATCTGCTGTTTGAGTGACACATTTCTTTCACAACTAACTAATTTTAAAGGTGAGTTTACAGTTTGAGAGGGGATGTATGTGGTAACTTAAGAAATGAATAATAGAAATGGGAATTGTTTTTGTTGTAGTTACACATGGTGGATTCATAATGTGTCAGTCTGTAAAAGAGATTTTCACTTGGCCCGAAAAAAAAAGAGCAGTAAGTGTGCTTTCAAATTGGCAAAGAAATTTCGTTTTGGCACTAATGTGAAAACATGACTGTGTGTGCATAGAAGAATTATAGGCAGAAATGTATTGCGTCTTGCTCTGGTGATTTCACAGTTGCAGTAGATGGAAAAGAGGAGCGAATTTTTGGGGGAAGAAGCAGAGGTTTAGCACACACCCATGTGCTTGCCATGTATAGTCATGCACAGTAATTAGAAGCGAGTGGGGTTTTCAGGTTTAAGTCTGTAATGCAAATACATTCAGCATCACTAAGGCTGGTTGCCCCTGCTGGAGTGTAGGCAGTCACAGAGAATGCACACGGTGGTGGTCTGAAAAAAAAACAGCTTGGACATGTGCATTTAAATAAATTTAAAAAAAAAGGTTTCAGAATGTGTCAGTCTGTAAAAGTGATTTCAAAGTGTAAAAAGAGATTTTCACTTGGCCCGAAAAAAAAAGAGCAGTAAGTGTGCTTTCAAATTGGCAAAGAAATTTCGTTTTGGCACTAATGTGAAAACATGACTCTGTGTGCATAGAAGAATTATAGGCAGAAATGTATTGCGTCTTGCTCTGGTGATTTCACAGTTGCAGTAGATGGAAAAGAGGAGCGAATTTTTGGGGGAAGAAGCAGAGGTTTAGCACACACCCATGTGCTTGCCATGTATAGTCATGCACAGTAATTAGAAGCGAGTGGGGTTTTCAGGTTTAAGTCTGTAATGCAAATACATTCAGCATCACTAAGGCTGGTTGCCCCTGCTGGAGTGTAGGCAGTCACAGAGAATACACACGGTGGTGGTCTGAAAAAAAAACAGCTTGGACATGTGCATTTAAATAAATTTAAAAAAAAAGGTTTCAGAATGTGTCAGTCTGTAAAAGTGATTTCAAAGTGTAAAAAGAGATTTTCACTTGGCCCGAAAAAAAAAGAGCAGTAAGTGTGCTTTCAAATTGGCAAAGAAATTTCGTTTTGGCACTAATGTGAAAACATGACTCTGTGTGCATAGAAGAATTATAGGCAGAAATGTATTGCGTCTTGCTCTGGTGATTTCACAGTTGCAGTAGATGGAAAAGTGGAGCGAATTTTTGGGGGAAGAAGCAGAGGTTTAGCACACACCCATGTGCTTGCCATGTATAGTCATGCACAGTAATTAGAAGCGAGTGGGGTTTTCAGGTTTAAGTCTGTAATGCAAATACATTCAGCATCACTAAGGCTGGTTGCCCCTGCTGGAGTGTAGGCAGTCACAGAGAATACACACGGTGGTGGTCTGAAAAAAAAACAGCTTGGACATGTGCATTTAAATAAATTTAAAAAAAAGGTTTCAGAATGTGTCAGTCTGTAAAAGTGATTTCAAAGTGTAAAAAGAGATTTTCACTTGGCCCGAAAAAAAAAGAGCAGTAAGTGTGCTTTCAAATTGGCAAAGAAATTTCGTTTTGGCACTAATGTGAAAACATGACTCTGTGTGCATAGAAGAATTATAGGCAGAAATGTATTGCGTCTTGCTCTGGTGATTTCACAGTTGCAGTAGATGGAAAAGAGGAGCGAATTTTTGGGGGAAGAAGCAGAGGTTTAGCACACACCCATGTGCTTGCCATGTATAGTCATGCACAGTAATTAGAAGCGAGTGGGGTTTTCAGGTTTAAGTCTGTAATGCAAATACATTCAGCATCACTAAGGCTGGTTGCCCCTGCTGGAGTGTAGGCAGTCACAGAGAATACACACGGTGGTGGTCTGAAAAAAAAACAGCTTGGACATGTGCATTTAAATAAATTTAAAAAAAAGGTTTCAGAATGTGTCAGTCTGTAAAAGTGATTTCAAAGTGTAAAAAGAGATTTTCACTTGGCCCGAAAAAAAAAGAGCAGTAAGTGTGCTTTCAAATTGGCAAAGAAATTTCGTTTTGGCACTAATGTGAAAACATGACTCTGTGTGCATAGAAGAATTATAGGCAGAAATGTATTGCGTCTTGCTCTGGTGATTTCACAGTTGCAGTAGATGGAAAAGAGGAGCGAATTTTTGGGGGAAGAAGCAGAGGTTTAGCACACACCCATGTGCTTGCCATGTATAGTCATGCACAGTAATTAGAAGCGAGTGGGGTTTTCAGGTTTAAGTCTGTAATGCAAATACATTCAGCATCACTAAGGCTGGTTGCCCCTGCTGGAGTGTAGGCAGTCACAGAGAATACACACGGTGGTGGTCTGAAAAAAAAACAGCTTGGACATGTGCATTTAAATAAATTTAAAAAAAAAGGTTTCAGAATGTGTCAGTCTGTAAAAGTGATTTCAAATTGAAAAAAGAGATATACACTTGCCCCCGAAAAAAAAAGAGCAGTAAGTGTGCTTTCAAATTGGCAAAGAAATTTCGTTTTGGGACTAATGTGAAAACATGACTCTGTGTGCATAGAAGAATTATAGGCAGAAATGTATTGCGTCTTGCTCTGGTGATTTCACAGTTGCAGTAGATGGAAAAGAGGAGCGAATTTTTGGGGGAAGAAGCAGAGGTTTAGCACACACCCATGTGCTTGCCATGTATAGTCATGCACAGTAATTAGAAGCGAGTGGGGTTTTCAGGTTTAAGTCTGTAATGCAAATACATTCAGCATCACTAAGGCTGTTTGCCCCTGCTGGAGTGTAGGCAGTCACAGAGAATGCACACGGTGGTGGTCTGAAAAAAAAACTGCTTGGACATGTGCATTTAAATAAATTAAAAAAAAAGGTTTCAGAATGTGTCAGTCTGTAAAAGTGATTTCAAAGTGTAAAAAGAGATTTTCACTTGGCCCCGAAAAAAAAAGAGCAGTAAGTGTGCTTTCAAATTGGCAAAGAAATTTCGTTTTGGCACTAATGTGAAAACATGACTCTGTGTGCATAGAAGAATTATAGGCAGAAATGTATTGCGTCTTGCTCTGGTGATTTCACAGTTGCAGTAGATGGAAAAGAGGAGCGAATTTTTGGGGGAAGAAGCAGAGGTTTAGCACACACCCATGTGCTTGCCATGTATAGTCATGCACAGTAATTAGAAGCGAGTGGGGTTTTCAGGTTTAAGTCTGTAATGCAAATACATTCAGCATCACTAAGGCTGGTTGCCCCTGCTGGAGTGTAGGCAGTCACAGAGAATGCACACGGTGGTGGTCTGAAAAAAAAACTGCTTGGACATGTGCATTTAAATAAATTAAAAAAAAAGGTTTCAGAATGTGTCAGTCTGTAAAAGTGATTTCAAATTGAAAAAAGAGATATACACTTGCCCCCGAAAAAAAAAGAGCAGTAAGTGTGCTTTCAAATTGGCAAAGAAATTTCGTTTTGGCACTAATGTGAAAACATGACTCTGTGTGCATAGAAGAATTATAGGCAGAAATGTATTGCGTCTTGCTCTGGTGATTTCACAGTTGCAGTAGATGGAAAAGAGGAGCGAATTTTTGGGGGAAGAAGCAGAGGTTTAGCACACACCCATGTGCTTGCCATGTATAGTCATGCACAGTAATTAGAAGCGAGTGGGGTTTTCAGGTTTAAGTCTGTAATGCAAATACATTCAGCATCACTAAGGCTGGTTGCCCCTGCTGGAGTGTAGGCAGTCACAGAGAATACACACGGTGGTGGTCTGAAAAAAAAACAGCTTGGACATGTGCATTTAAATAAATTTAAAAAAAAAGGTTTCAGAATGTGTCAGTCTGTAAAAGTGATTTCAAAGTGTAAAAAGAGATTTTCACTTGGCCCGAAAAAAAAAGAGCAGTAAGTGTGCTTTCAAATTGGCAAAGAAATTTCGTTTTGGCACTAATGTGAAAACATGACTCTGTGTGCATAGAAGAATTATAGGCAGAAATGTATTGCGTCTTGCTCTGGTGATTTCACAGTTGCAGTAGATGGAAAAGAGGAGCGAATTTTTGGGGGAAGAAGCAGAGGTTTAGCACACACCCATGTGCTTGCCATGTATAGTCATGCACAGTAATTAGAAGCGAGTGGGGTTTTCAGGTTTAAGTCTGTAATGCAAATACATTCAGCATCACTAAGGCTGGTTGCCCCTGCTGGAGTGTAGGCAGTCACAGAGAATACACACGGTGGTGGTCTGAAAAAAAAACAGCTTGGTTTCATAATGTGACAGTTTGTTATACAGATTTTCACTTGCCCAAAAAAAAAGAGGAGTTTGTGTGCATTCAAATTGGCAAAGAAATTTCGTTTTGTGACTATTGTGAAAAGAAATGTAGTAATATATTTAAATTCAATAAAGAATTTTTTTTTTAGTTTTTTTGCAGGTATTGCTGAAGAACAGTGAACAAAATTTAAGATGCCTACAAAATCTCGAGTTCAAAAAACGCTAAAAAAAAAACTATATTTGAGGACAACTGGAGGACCAAAGTTAGTAGAAGATGCTGATGTTGGGAAAAAGAAAAAATCTTCTGGTAAGCAAAAAAGACAATTCCTAAACAAAATATTGAAAACAAACAAAAATGTACAAAATGTCTGTTCTCGGAAAAATGTAACAAAACCTACAGAACAGCAAAAAATTGAGGATTTAGTTAATGCAAATATACCTTCTGCAATTGAAAAGTTTAACATAAACAGAAAAACAGCATTTAAAGAGATACGTAGAAAAATGTTTCAGAGAAGAGTTATGTCCAATTTGATAAAGGATATAAAGAAATATAAGCAAAAGGCTAAATATTATAAGAGAAAAAAAGAAATTGAAGCCATTGCAGCAAAGGCATTAGAATTAAAAAGGAAACTATTCATATTAATTTTGAATAGGATGCGTACATTAGATAAAATGGTTAATGTACTGAAATCACAAAGCAAAAGCAAAAGAGTAGTGAACAGAACAAATTTTTGTAAAGTGTTTTTAGGAAAGTGGATGCATAGCTCAAGTAGTGAACCTTTTTTTAATGAAGAGAGCTATTTTCAAAGTAATAGTTTGCTGCATGCAGTTGACACCAGAGGTCGTTCATACGAAGTAAAAAATGGTTGCATAATGGAGAAGGAGATAATGGTTCCAAGAGATGAGGTACAAGTGATGGCAGATGAGGCAATGGGGAGACGTCCTAAAGCCCCAGTGTACACTTGGAATTGTAGTAGTATTTGCACTGTGCGTCAGGAATCTATTGACAGATTTCGAGAGTTTCTAAGAGAATATAGTAAAAAAAGTGTAAAACAAAAGATTAAGGTGCTTCAAAGTCTGGATCCATGCAGAGTGAGAGAGAATACTGGTTTGCAGGGTCATTCTCTTGCTTGTCTATCTAGAAAAGTGTGCAATTGTGTTTTCCATCATTTTAGGATGCTGGCTGTTCATCATACTGAAATGAGAAAGTTTGTGAGACGGTTGTATTTTGCCAAAAGTCCAGCAATAAAGTTAAATGAATTGAATAGGGCTCTGTTCCGAGGAACGGTATCAGATGTAGAGAAGGTTGTTGATGAAATTCAGTTTTGTTACTTTGGTCCTGAACAAAACAGTGCAGAGAAGGACACAGTAAATGAGGCAGAAGTGGAAGAGAATGTAGAACCTTGTGTAAGTAAGACATTTAATGATCACATAACAAAATTTGCAATAGTCTCTAATGAAAGACCAAATGTTACTTGTATTTGTTGCCGCAGAACTCATTATAGAAAACAAACTAGGAATGTTGATCTCTACAGAAAGAGTGAAAATGAAGATAATTATAAGTGGATGGATTTTGCAACATATATATTTCTTGAAAATTGTTTTGAATTGGGTGAAGATCAGCGTATTTGTAAATACTGCTACAACAAGTTAGAGGAAAATAGAATGCCGACCAGAGCTGTACATAATAATTTAGAATTGGATGCTATTCCTGCTGAACTTTCTGAATTAAATACATATGAGTCTATACTCATTCAATGTGTTCATCCGTTCCAGACCATAGTACGTATGGAGCCCAAAACTGGTAAATTACCTCCTTCAGATTTAGTGAGAGGTTTAAAAGGTAGAGTGGTGTATTTGCCCTTGGATTTGAAAAAAAATATGGAAACTATTGATGCGGATACTTTGGAAACTGAACCATTAATTATTCTGGTTAATGGTGTACCTACAAAGAATAAGAAGATTTGGCAGGAGCTGGTAGATGTGCGGAAAGTACAAAGAGCAAATTTGTATTTGAAAAAAAATAACAAATGGTATGAATCAATTTATATAGTAGAAGAAGAAGAAGAAGAAGATTTACAAGGAGATACAGAAACACCAAGTGGACAAATTGAAAAAGTGGACAAGTCAAAGGAAGAAGAAATTTATGAACATTTTAGCATACATCCTCTCCATTCGAAAGAAGTTATGGGAGACAATATTGATCTCTTTCAGATGAAGAAAGCAAAAGGAAATCCCGTGAGTGTATGGGAGGAGAGCTTGGAAGCTCGATGTTTTCCCCAGCTGTTTCCTAAAGGAAAAGGAGGACGATACGATGAACGTCCGGAACAGATTCCAGCTTCTGAGTATCGGACTACAAGACTATATGCTGAAGATCCCAGATTTCGACAAAGTATCCCTTATTTGTTCCATCTTTTATTTGAAAGCGACTTGTCTGCACTGTCTTATGCAGTAAATCACATTTTAAAAAGTGGAGTACATTTACAAAATGTGTCTGCTAAGGATTTTATGGAGAAAGTGCAGCACCGAGATGATCATTTGGAAACACAACTGATCAATCTGATGGCTTGTCAGCGTGGGACAAATGAATATTGGTACCGACGCCATGGTGAACTAAAATGCATGTTACGCAATTTAGGAACACCAACATGGTTCCTTACCCTAAGCTGCGCCGAGTACGCTTGGGATGATTTACTGGATTTTCTACGAGAGGCCAATTCAAACATTGAAAACATCGAATACAAGACAGCAGGAGAACTGTGCTCATTGGATCCGGTTAATGTTTGCAGATATTTCAATCATAGATTTGAGGCTATGATGTCCTTCATCTGCAATAAAAAAAATCCACCCCTTGGAGAAGTAGTGGATTTCTTTTGGAGAAAAGAGTACCAGGCAAGAGGTGCTCCTCATATTCATATGCTGCTGTGGATCAAGGATGCCCCAAAGTTTGGAACAGATACTGATGAAGCAGTGTTATCTTACATTGAAGAATATGCAACATGTGCTATACCTAAAAGCACAGAAGAGTACAAGTTAAAGGAGCAAGTTCTACGTTTCCAAAGTCATCGGTGTGGAAAATACTGTCGACGGAAATACAAGAGCAAAGAAAAATACTACACTAAATGTCGATTTGGATTTCCTAGACCTGTTCTTACAAATGGAAGAGTCAACAGTTTTATGTCAGCTGTGAGACATACTATCACAAGAAAATCACCTAAGAATACCTACAACCTTAAAAGAAAAGAAGAATCAAAAAATATAAATGACTACAACCCAGTCATTTTATCCATGTGGAACGCTAACATGGATATACAGTATGTTGCTGACAATTCCATTGCTGTTGCTCGATATGTAACGTCTTACATTACGAAATCAGAAAAAACAGAATTGAAGGAAATGTGGGAAGAGATTTCTCACGAGAAGACTGTCAGTAAGAAGCTGTACAGTTTCAGTTTGAAGATGTTATCGCATCGAGAAATTGGATCCTACGAATGTTCAGATAGATTATCTTCTGCAAGTCTCTACTCGAAGTCAAGAAGAATAATTTGGGCAAGTTTAGGCCTTGCAGCAATGAGAAATCGGGTACTGAAATCTGTTGGAGAAATTGAATATTTGGCACAGTTCGAACCTGAAAGTACAGATATATTGAAAACAAACATGTTGGACACATATTATCCCAAGAGAAGTCATCATCTGGAGAACATGTGTCTCTATGAAGTGCTGCAGAACTACATTTATTCACGGAAAGCTGCAGAAGACATCAATAATGGAAAATATAAAGTCGTTGGTGAAGAAGGATGTTTGGTGAAGCAAACCAAAGGAAGTTTGATAAATCACCGGAAGCTGAGTTGCGACACTACCGACAAGAAAGAATTTTACTACTTGGCTCTTTTACAGTTGTTTAAACCATGGCGTTCAGAGGATGAACTACTGGGAGAATTCCAGAGCTATGAAGATTCTTTTAATGCTTGCAAAGACAGCATACAATGCAGTACATTCTCAACTTATCTGCAAATGTTAAATGAAGAAATTGAACAGGAAACTACAATTGCAGCAGAAATTGCTAGAGACAGTTCTCAGGACAGCCAAAGTTCAGGAACATACAGTCAAGATCCCCTAGGACAACCAATCGTTGAAAATGAAGCATCAATAGCCATGAATGAAGTGGAAACGGCTATGAATCAAGCTCAAGAAGAATTTATAGACTTAGAAAATTTGGAAAGACAACTGAATCAAGAGCAGCAACAAATTTATGAAGAGATCAAAAACAAAATTGAACACGGATTTCTACATGAAAAAAAAGAGTGCTCATGCACATCATTTCATCCAATCAGGATGTATGTAAGCGGACAAGCTGGCACTGGAAAAAGTTTCCTAATTAAAGTCATCAGAAGCTACCTAAAGCAAAAAACAGATTCTACTTTGTCTTGTGTGGTTACTGCTCCAACTGGGTTAGCAGCATATAACATAAAAGGAATCACCTTACATCGTTTGCTAATGTTACCAGTGGAGCATGAGAACAAAATACAATTCAACAAGCTAACTGGAGAAGCATGCTTGGAAGTTTCAAGAGTATTGAAGAAGATGCAAGTTCTCATTATTGATGAGGTGAGCATGGTATCAAACTTAATGCTTGCCTTTGTGCATTTAAGAATGCAGCAAATTTTGAAGACAGACTATGACGTGTTATTTGGTGGAAAACACGTCATCGTTTTTGGGGATCTTTTGCAACTTACTCCGGTTAAAGGACAACCAGTGTTTAATACTGTGACACATGAAGACACGAAGAAGTCATTGGGAAGCATCGGTAATACAAATATTTGGTCCTTCTTTGAGTACAAGGAACTTACAACTAATATGAGGCAAGCAAACGATGAAGAATATGGAAGTATTCTGAAAGATATCAGGATTGGACTACTCACAGAAGCTGGCAAAAAAGCATTACAGACTCGGCTGCTACATAATTTATTTCCAAAGGAAGAAATAGTTGCAGAGAAGATATACAAGAACATTGCAGAAAACAAAAGTGTCATCTGCTTAATGCCAACTCTACGTGAATGCTCAATATTCAATGAGGAGCTTTTGAAATTGGAAAAGGAAGAGATCATGAAATTGGAAGCAGTGGACAAAATTGAGGATGGAAGAATTACTGTCACAGTAACAGGCAAACTGAAAAATAAATTGGACTCACTAGAGAAGAACATCTCCAAAACAGCAGGATTAGAAAAAAATCTATATGTTTGCATGAACTGTAGAGTGTTTTTAAGGAGAAATTTGGATGTTGAAAAAGGCTTAGTAAATGGAGCGATGGGAAGAGTTGTGGGTTTTATTAATTATCAGAAAAAAGATGGAATTGAATGGTTAAAAATAAAATTTGATCAGATAGAGGAAGTTAAAGACATTTGTCGTTGTTCAGTTCGTTTCATGCTTGTGAAAGACTTATATGTACGTAGGAAGCAGTTTCCGTTTTCTCTAGCATATGCTGTAACTATTCACAAGTCTCAAGGATTGACTGTAGATTGTGCATTTGTGAACATTGGATCTAGTGTGTTCAAAGAAGGTATGGCATATGTTGCTTTGTCACGAGTCAAAACATTATCAGGTTTATTCATGATAGACTTCGATGACTCAAAAGTTAGTGCTGATACAAACTGTGTAAAGGAGTATAATAGATTAAGAAGAAGCTATGCTCCTCATTTAGGTCAGTATCCTGTGTTGGAGAAACGTGTAGTTTCTCGTAAAAGGAAAAATGAGAATATCTGTAATGAAGATGTAGAGAAGAGGAAAAAAAAGAGGAGTGATGTAATTGCAAGCAAAAAGAATAAGGAAAATGAAGAACAGGTTGTAGGATGTCATTTTGAAAATAGCTCTGGTGTCAACTGCTACGCAAATGTAGTGCTGAATGTTGCTTTTTATCTGGAAAGTTTGCAAGAGCAGATAATAATAAATCAGGGAAAAAGATTCTGTTCAGAGCTCAGTCTCCTTTTTCAAAAGCTGAGTAAAGATAAAACTCAAATAGAAAGTGCTACTGATATTAGAAAACTTTTAGATGTATGTTCAGGACGAACACAGTTTTCTCAAAATGAACAGCAAGATGCTCACGAATTTTTGATGTATTTTCTTCAGGTAGTGGAAGAAGAAGGAGTTCCCATTGACATTTTTTTTGGTCTCTCTTATAAATGGGAACATAGTTGTGATAATTGTTATAATATAAGTGGTTCTATTGTTGATAATGAAAGGTTTATTTATTTGACATTGCCAGAGAGTAAAACAGTCACTTTTGCAAACTTAGTTAAAGATGCTAATCATAGCATGAAATGTGGTGAGTGTAATTCTGACATGTTATCAACATTAATTTTAAGGGAATACGGACAGTATGTAATTTTAATGATGCAACGATGTAGAGCTGATGGATCAAAATTGGATACTTTAATAAAGAAGTTTACAGGACAGCAATTATCAATTTCAGGAAAAACTTTTGTAACTGTTGCAATAATTTTCCATGATGGACCTACTGTTACTTCTGGACATTACACAGTTTATCTAAAATGTGAAAAAGGATGGACACTGTGTAATGATTCCCAATTGATTTTCAAACAACGTTTGCCTTTTGATTTAGCAAATTCCTATCTAATCTTCCTGAAACCTAAATTTTAGAGAGACTTGGCAAGATCTGGACAAAATAATTTTACCATTTTACAGGATTACCATTGCAATTTTGTAGAAAAAAGATTTTTAAAATTATCATTTGGCCTAAAGGAAAGATAACCAATTGTAATGTGGACTTTTTAAATTTTTAATGCAATTTTGAAAAACCAATAATTTAGAGATTATCGGTAACTTCTGCACATTTTAAATTTTGGAATGTTATTGGACTGCCACTGGAAATTTTTTCAAAAATAATTTCAAAAATTACTATTTGGCCATGTGGAAAAGTAAGCAATTCTATTGTGGACTAAATAAATTATTCGAAAAATTTTCGTGAACCAAAATGTTACAGAGAATCGGTGAGATCTGGACAGATTAAACTTTAGAATTTTAATGGTTTTCCCTTGGAAATTTATTCCAGGGAAAGAATAAAAAATACTATTTGGCCTAAAGGAAATAAAATCAGATGTATTTTGGAGTTATTTGAGATATATTATTGTGAATGTACTTCTGAAACAAAAATATCAGACGGTATTTTAAAGAAAAAAGTATTGTTTTTAGATGACATTTTTTAAGAATAATATGCATTTCTGTAATGATAAGTTTAAGTGAGAAGAGATTCTGGGCTTTTTTAATACAATCTTTGAGATTGTTATTTTTTTTTGCCCGCTGTAAAATGATGAATGCAATTGCTTTCACAATTTATAGTGAAATGCAATATATTCTGAAAACAGCAAAAATAAGGCAAAAATATTTTTTGGGAAAAAATGTAAATATGTGTACTGTATTATAAAATGTTTTAAAAATATTAATACTTTTTTCTTTTTTTTCAGATCGATATAGAAAATTTTCGTAAACTACAACCATTTTAAAAACTATTTTTTAAAAAAACAAATGAATAAATATTTTTTTCAGTGAGTATGGTAAGTCAATAGTAATAATTGTAGTCTTTCAAGGACCTTGTAATGTGAAAAATGATTTTTAGTGTTTTTTTTAAAAAATAAAAAAAAAGGTACGCTTACCGTACGCGTACGGTAAAAAAAAAAAGTTTTTTAAAAAAAATGTAAAAAAAAGATGAAAGATAAGGTTGGCTCTTAAAAGAACCGTTGTGTTCATGCAGGGACAGAGGAAAGGAACCATGGGAAAATCATTCAAAGCTACAAATGTGCTGATCTATTTTGTTATTCACTAGGGAAACACTGGTCTCCCTATAACAAATTAGAGCTTTACAAAATGTGCAATGAATATCAACCTTCCGAAATCGAGGGTTCATTTCCAGAGGGCCAGCAAAAGGAGATTCTCCCCCCACAGATGAAGGGCTCACCTGAGCTGCAGAAGAAGGAGTAAGCTCTGCAGGTGATGGTCCAGGCTGAGCTGCTGTGGATGTACTGGCTCGTCTTTCTGAAGAGTTACCTCCAAAAAGTTGAGCATGTGTCCTTTTGTGTACATCCTTGAGGTGCCTCATCATGGTGTGATTCCCAAAGGAATACTTCCTGTCAGGATTACCTCTAGAAAGTACACGCTGACACAGCTTGCAAGTAACTAAGGGTGCATTCACCTTTTGCTGGCCTTCTGGAAAAGTAAAATAATCCCAAACATAAGAAGGTTTTACTTTCCTCGCTCTCTGCCTCAAGACAGTGCTGCTGGTGCTAGCCTCACTCTCAGAAGAGCTCTGCTGTTCTGCCATCGTATCCCAAAGACAAACCAGCTCCTTCTCCCAAGGGATCACAAGCAGAAATGAGGGGAATGGGTGTGGTGTAGGAGAGTTCTAGAACTGAAAGTAGTTTCAACCAATCAAAAGTTGTGTTTCAAGATCACATGACCTACCGTACGCTTACGGTACGCTTACGGTGCGCTTACGGCAAAAAGTACGCGTGCGCGTAAAAAAGACACGCGCTTGCGCACATGCGCATAACAGTCATTTCCCGGCACTTCCGCGTAACGTGCGCGTGTTGCGTAAGCGCGCACGCGTCCCACGCGCAGTACGCGCGGCTACGCAAAGTGCGTAACTATACGCAAGCAGCGTAGATAGATTACGGACGTTGCGTAAACCGTACGCTTACCGTGAGCTTACGGTACGCGTACTATAAAAAAAAAAAAAAAAAAAATCTGGAAATAAATTTTACATGTTTATTTTAAAAAATATATATAAAAAAAATATTTAAGGATTTTAAAAATTAAAGCATAGTCTTTATAAAAGATAAGAAAATTAAAATAAAAATATGTTTGAAAAAAATGAAGAATATAAAAAAAAAATAGCATTTAAAAAACCTTGCAAATTCACTGAAAAAACCATGGGTTTCACACACGTTATAGTTAGGAATTAGCATTTAAAAAACCTTGCAAATTCAATGAAAAAACCATGGGTTTCACACACGTTATAGTTAGGAATTAGCATTTAAAAAACCTTAGAAATTCACTGAAAAAACCATAGGTTTCACACACGTTATAGTTAGGAATTAGCATTTAAAAAACCTTAGAAATTCAGTGAAAAAACCATAGGTTTCACACATGTTATAGTTAGCTGGACATTTTACTCGTAAAAAACCAATGAAATTGCCCCGTTATAGTTAGTTCAGCTAACTATAACTCGCGCGCCCGCAATGCACTGCTGATGACGTCACATATTACATCACTCATGACATGGTCAGTGACATCACTCATGACATCACTGATGACATCTCAAATGACATCACTGATGACATCACTGATGACATCATCTAGTGAATGTGTGTTATTCTGAAAATTAAATATGTTTTATATATGTATATCTCATGGTCGATGGAAGAATAAATGGGTATATAAGTGTCTAAATGGATGATTTGTTTTTGAAAAATTGATTGTGTAACTGACTGATTAAGTGTATCATAGTGAATACATGGCTTAGTGAATAATGTTTAAATATGTAAATATCTGTATCAGTCTCTCACTTTGTGTATAAGTGGCTGCATGGGTTGGTGAGTAGCTACATGGGTGCCTATTTAGGTTATTAGTTGTTTTTTTGAGTATCAGTCTGAGTGTCTGCATGGTTCGGTGGGGGGTATTACGTAGTGCATCGGTGCATGAATGAGTGACTCACTGTTTGTATGTGTTGAACACAGCATGTGTGCAGGACTGTATGGGTGGATGAGTGTGTGTATGGGTGTGTTAGTGAGTGAATGACTGTCTCAATAGTGTCTTCAGGAGTAACTACATACGTTTTAAACTAGTATATGTGACTATTGGTGTATATATGTGAGTATATGTGAAAGTGAGAGATTGAAAGAGTTCCTGTATGAATAAGTATGTGTTTCTATAAGTGATTGTTTAAAAGACTAAGTATGTGTAAGTTTCCGTAGAAGTAAGTGTGGTGGTGTGTGTATAACTGTATATGCAAGTAAATGTATGTTTGATTCTTTATTAGCATGAGTGACTATGTGTGTGAGTAACTCTATGGATGAGTGGCATTGTGTAACAGGATGTATAGATGTATGAGTACATATGATGAGTGAGTACATGTATGAGTGACTGTATAGGACTGTTGGTGAATGAGTGGATGTGTATGTGGATCTTAGAATTACTGAAGAGGTTGTTGTAACTGGTATTGGTATGTCCATTGTTTTGAAATTTTTAGTCTCTATTTTTGAATGTGTGTATCAAAGCTTATATTAAGGTGAGAGGAGGTCTGCCACTCTATCACAAGGATGATGTCATCAGTGATGTCATCAGTGATGTCATTTGAGATGTCATCAGTGATGTCATGAGTGATGTCACTGACCATGTCATGAGTGATGTAATATGTGACGTCATCAGCAGTGCATTGCGGGCGCGCGAGTTATAGTTAGCTGAACTAACTATAACGGGGCAATTTCATTGGTTTTTTACGAGTAAAATGTCCAGCTAACTATAACATGTGTGAAACCTATGGTTTTTTCACTGAATTTCTAAGGTTTTTTAAATGCTAATTCCTAACTATAACGTGTGTGAAACCTATGGTTTTTTCAGTGAATATATATATATATATATATACATACATATATTCACCCCTTAACTGCAGGGCCTTCCCCCCCCCTTTTTTGGCTATTTGGGGTAGTTTGCGCAAAAATATGCTGGGATTCTAATACCCAGGGTTTGTGGTTTCCCCTGGAGGGGACCGAGAAAATATAGGAAAATGTTGAGGTTTTGAAAAGAAAATAGGGAAAAAGCGCTCCAGATAAAAGTTTCAGATTTTTTTCCTAAAAATGACATCCACAAACGATTTACTGTACTAAAATCACCATTTTCGTGCTTTCAGGAACATGCAGAGCTGAATCAGAAAAACAAATTTTGCATCATATTTATGGCATTTTTCTTAGAGATCACCTATTTTCCGTATTTTTTGTGCTTTCAACCTACTTCTAATAGATCCAAAAACGCTATAGATTTATGAAAAGTAGACAAAATTCTGATTTCAGCATGGGGTCATATGTGTAGATGCCTCAATGCTTTCCCAAGGAAAATAACTCTTGAGATAAAGAAATATTGAAAATGAGTAGGAGAAAATGGGCTGTCTGACACAACTTTTTCATCTGCAAATTTTTGTCACAATGGTCAATTTACAAAAGCAATATACCAATACGTCCGCTAGACCCTTCTGGTTGTGGTAATATATAGGGTTTGTAGGCTATCCAAGAACCCAAGGTACCCAGAGCCAACAACAGAGCTGCACCGCACATTGTTTTTGCATTCAGTACCGAGTATAGAACAACTCATATAGTGAAAAAGGCAGAATGAAAAATAATAATGTAGGAAACCTATGTATTTCTGAAATGGGCACCAGATGTAGATTTTAGTCGCAGTGGTTATTTGTACATCTCTGAGTTTGTGAGTACCCAAACTAGTATAGGATTTACATGGTATTTACAGACCCTTATTTCTAATGTAGGTAGCACTAGCTTTTGGACCCTAGCTCAGCCGGTACCTCGGGAAATCCAGCCAACCTATATATTTTTTATAACTAGACACCTAGGAGTATTCAGGGTGGGCTGGCATGTGTGGCTTTCACGTTTGCTTGTTTACTGAGAATACCTTGCAAACCTCAAGCTTTGAATAAAAAAAAACAAATTTTCCTTATATTTCTGTGATGGGAAGTTCTGGAATCTGTGGGTATCCACATATTTCTATGCACCTGCCGTGCCCCCAAGTTTCCTGATAAAAATGTCACCACACGTCTGTGGTTAGGCTTAGTACCTGCTACAGGAAACAGCCCTAAAGGTAACGTAGGCGCATTACATTTTTTCACCGCAACAGACCCTTTATTTCCAATGTGGGCAGCTGTAGATTTTGGACCCTAACTCAACCGGCACCAAAGGAAACCTAGCCCACCTGTACATTTTTTTAAACTAGACACCAAGCGTACCCAGGGTAGGCTGCCTTGTGTGGCTCACACCATGTCTGTTTACCCAGAATCCCTTGCAAACCTTAAACTTTGACTAAAAAAACAAATGTTCCTCACAATTCTGGGATGGAAAGTTCTGGAATTTGTGGGGAGACTCAAACTTCTGTCCACTCGGCATTCCCCAAAGTCTCTCTATAAAAATGGTACCTCACTGCTATGGGTGGGCTTAGTGGCTGCGACAGGAATCAGTCCTAAACGCAACATGGATGCAGCATATTTTGCCACTGAAAACGTACCTTTTTTGCACTGTGGGTTGCTCTAGATTTTGCAACCTAGCTCAGCCGACACCTAGGTAAACCTAGCCAACATGTACTTTTTTGTAAAACTAGACACCTAGGGGGATTCAGGGTGTGCTGGCTGGCATGGCTCTCACCACTTTTTTCCACCCACAATCCATTGCAAACTTTGACTAAAAAAACGAATTTTCCTCACATTTCTGTGATTAAAAAGTCGAGAATCTACGGTGAGCCACAAACTTCCATCTACTCAATATTCCCCCAAGTTGCCCAATGCAAACTGTACCTCTTTTCTGTGGGTAGTGATAGTGGCCATGACAGGAAACAAAACGCAACATGGACTCATCATATTTTTCCACCGAAAACAGAGCCTTTTTTTACAATGTGGATAACTCTAGGTTTCGGACCCTAGCTCAGCCACCACCTTGGGAAGCCTAGCCAACCTGGACGTTTCTGAAAACTAGACACCCGGGGGAGTCCATCAAGATGTGGCTTGCGTGGATCTCCCAAAATGTTCTTACCCAGAATCCACAGCAAACCTCAAACAGCTATCACATTTTCCTCATATTTCTGTGCTGGGGATTCTGGGTAAGAAAACGTTGGGGGATCCATGCAAGCCTCACCTCCATGGACTCCCCCAGGTGTCTAGTTTTCAGATATGTCTGGGTTTGATAGGTTTCCCTAGACTGCTGCCGAGCCCGGGTCCAAAAACACAAGTATCCCCCTTGCAAAAACAGGTTGTTTTGCGATAGATAATTTTGACGCTTCCACAATAGGTTTTGGGCTCTTCCTCGTCACGGGCACTTGGCCCTTCCATGCAAGTGAGGTACCATTTTTATCAAGAGACTTGGGGGAATGCCGGGTGGATGGAAGTTTGTGGCTCCCCACAGATTCCGGAACATTACATAATAGAAATGTGAGGAAAATGTGATTTCTTTATCTAAATTTGAGGTTTGCAGGGGATTCGGGGTAAGAAAGTGTTGGGAGATCCACACAAGATGCACCTCCCTGGAGTTCCCTACTAGTCTAGTTTTCAGAAATGTCTGGGTTTGGTAGGTTTTCCTAGATTGTTGCTGAGCCCAGGACCAAAAATGCAGGTAACCTCTTTGCAGAAACATGTCATTTTGCGTTAGATAATTTTGATGTCTCCACAATATATTTTGGGCCCTTCCCTGTCGCGGGCACTTGGTCCACCCACACAAGTGAGGTACCATTTTTATCAGGAGACTTGGGGAAACATCAGGGAGATGGAAGTTAGTGGCTCCCCACACACCCCAGTACTTTCCATCACAGAAATGTGAGGAAACTGTGATTTTTTTCAGCTAAATTTGAGTTTTGCAGGGGAATCTGGGTAAGAAAACTTTGGGGGATCGATGCTGGTCACACATCCCTGGACTCCCCCAGGTGTTTTATTTTAGAAAAGTCTGAGTTTGGTAGGTTTCCCTAGATTTCTGCCAAGCCCAGGACCAAAAACGCAGGTTACTCCCTTGCAAAATCAGGTTGTTTTGCTATAGATAATTTTGATGTCTCCAGAATACATTTTGGGTCCTTCCCTGTCGCGAGCACTTGGCCCATCCACACAAGTGAGGTACCATTTTTATCAAGAGACTCGGGGTAATGCCTGGTGGTTGGAAGTATGTGACTCTCCGTAGATTCTGGAACTTTCCATCACAGAAACGTTAGGAAAATGTGAATTGATTAGCTAAATTTGAGGTTTGCAGGTGATACTGAGTAGAAAAAAAAAACCCGGTGAGAGACACGCAAGTCATGCACTCCTGTACTGCCCTGTTTGTCTACTTTTCAAACATTTGCAGGTTTGCCTAGGTCAGAGGTCTTCAAACTTTTTTGCTCTGAGCCCCCCCTAAGAAAAATGTTTTGAAGTTGGGCCCCCCTCCAAAACTATATGCAAGTATTTGGGGAGGGGGAGGGGTGATCACATGGGGCAGGGATCATGTCTTAATGTGAGGATTGCTGTTCTGTAGCTCGTAATCCACACTAAATGTGCAACAGCATCAAACAAGAATAACATTGACCCAAAACACTACTGCCCATAATTGGGGTGCTGTGGGCCTCCGTGCACTCCATCTGCCACACTAATGAGGGTTGTAGCCCTGAGAAGCAGGCAATCACCTCTTCTTTCACTCCTTCCCCACCATGTCTGACTGTCACTTCAACCTTGAAACAAGCCCCGTCTCTTTCTGAAAGAAAATGAGCTACTGCATGCTACCCACCTATTTTGCTCCAAGGGCACCATCTGTCCTAATACTAGCAAGGAAAATGAGCCCCCATGCACCCTTTTTATTGTAAAACATTCAAACGTGTGATGCAGTGGACCCCTGGGCAAAAGTGTCACTGCACCGTTTGTTACAACATAGGCTCCCATCTCCCACCATCCATCTCCCTCCCATCTCTGTGCATCCCTCTCATCTCACTGATGTCCAAATCAAGGTGTCTCCTCTGCACTAATGTTTCCTCTCCCTTAGGTTGATTGCTCCAAGGCTTCAAAGAAGCACTGGCACAGCAAGTATGACCTGGCTCTCTAATGCAACAGCTGCACCAATAATAACAACAGCTTCAGGCTGTCCACTGTGCCTACTCAACAGGGCCATTTCTTCTAGGCCACATGCCCAAACAGGTTTTCCGCCCCTTTGTGTAAAAACAGCAACAAAAAAGCACATTTACTCCTCCCACCTCTCCTGTTGCTTGTGCCCTGTTCTTTGCGCTACAATAGTGACTTGAGCCCTAATGCTAGTAAGCAAAATGCACCCTGTGTTCTTTTCAATAGTAAGACTGCCATAACTGTGTTCCAGTACCCACTCACAACGGGTGGGAGGGGGGTCCTATGCTGTGAAACAGATAGTGGCGAACTAAAGAAAAAGCATGCCTTCTCACCAAGGTGCCCGCTACCTGAAAGAAATGGAAATGTGTGCAGTGGTTATTCACCAAACGTAAAGGCTGCTTTGGAGTCACTGTAGCTTTTTATTAAACGTGTCAATCAGCTACATGGTGACAAACATCTATTCTTTTTGAGATGTAATATGTGTCCATTAAAAGGAGCGCACATTTTGTAATGGTCAAATAAAAATAGATTTACATTTGAAATATAGTTTGAATGCTTATCACTGAAATGTGTTTTTTTAAAGCACTTGTTTTTCCTTAACCAGTATTTTGCAGCAGCCTGTTTCATGCAGTGTAATACAATTTTAAAATAATGGCATTCATAGTGCTTTCTGTCACAGACTGGGACCTCGTAGCGCTATAAACAAATCACTATCCCTCATTGCACCAATCAGGATGTAATTCTGTGACTGTCTGGTCACGCACAAAGCCATCTGCAGTGATAACAATAGCCAACTGAAGTTTTATAAGGTAAAATAGCATTTTTCCCCTTGATTAGTTTAACTTGCATTTATTTTGTATTTGAGGTGTTCGCATGGTTTCATATGCAGTTACCCAAAGTTTAACGAAAAACAATAAAATGTCTCTGAAAGTCCTGCACTGATCAATCAAAAGGAGGTCTGAGAGGCCTAAGGTCCGTCAGATGATCAACCATGTATTGCCATTCATGGTTAAAGGGCATAAAATATCAGGTTCATTTTGATACTTTAATTGTTTGAAGTCCATGACAGCACAGGGACAACACCCAAGAATGCATCAAATATATGTACATTAGTAGAAGGGGAGTATTAAATAGTAGTGATTTCTAAAAATAATAACAGTGCAAGAACAGGAAATTCTACAGCCTGAAGTCTGTTGAATTTCAACCCAATGTTTTCTCTCTCTCTCTCTTCCCCTCTCTGTAACTTTCTTGTGGTCTTGCATTTCCTCTAGATTTGTTATGCTCTCCTGGATAGCTCTTTCTACGAACGTTTTCAGTCTTTCTCTCTCTCGTTCTCATTCTCTTGTTCTCTTTCACACCCTCTTCCTTCTGAGTTCCTCCTCTGCTCATCATCCTGCAACCACATAGCACTTCCTCTCCCTTTTCAATCCTGACTTCTCCATAGCCCTATTCTGCCTTCTTTCTTTAGATCCACCAAATAGTCTTTCCTCCTCTGACTCTTCTCATCCCATCACTATCAACATCCTTAGCAACTTTTTCACTTTTCCTTCCTCCACCACAGTCCCTTGTACTCATCTCCCCTCTTACTTTTCTCCACCTCACTTTCCCATTGCAAGATTAGTTTGCTCTCATCATCATATTCTCGCTCAAACCTCGACCACTTTGGCCTAGTGGGCCTTTGACAAAAAATCCTAGGAGAAGGTTTCTCCCAGGTGAGCTGAAAATGATATTTGCAAAGAACAGACGTCTCACAAAGGTAGAATTTTGGGCAGGCCAACTTGAGTGGAAGCATGTTGCCAGATGGCCACCATGCTCCCTGCCAGCAGTTGGGTCTAAAATCAAAGGTAGTAGCACAGCCACCCAGCCCGTAGCAGATGGTAAATACTCTACAATCAGCACAGATTTCTCACTGTGTGTTAGGAGTTGAACAGAGGTCAGAATATGTAAAAGGCCAGGAGGTCATGATAGTCCCACATGCACTATGAAGACCAGGGGACAAACTCCATCAAAATCTATGGAACCCTTCTTTGTCATTTAACAAATATAATGTTGTGTTCTACGTAGTGATTGCTACGGCAGATTTAGCAAAATGTAGAGAAGTACTTTGTCAAATGTTTGAGTTAATCTCAACCAGTAGTAATTATTCAGGACCCCATTCTAGTGCATGATTGTTTTTCCCACCATACCACCCCAGACAGAAACGAGCAAATTAACCTTGGCCCTGCTTCAATAGGAATAGTCCTGCTGAGAATGAGAGCCAGAGGCCTCAGAACAAGAGCACAAACAGCCCTAAACCTGTTTTGGCCCATTTGCCCTGTTCAGTCTGGTGATTGAGACCTATGATGGAGTGAGCACAGGATCCAAGTCTAAGCTCTTACAGCGTGGCGCTGAGGAAAGCGCAAAAGGAATGGGTGAAAAGCTTTAATTACTCTCTACCACTGGTAACAGCTTGAGGCTGCATTCCAGTCCATCTTTTTTTTGCTCGCCATGCCATCTCTGACAGGAAGCAGCCATGCTCCAATATTTGCATCACTGTGAATAAGATGTTCTAACCTTAACTCGGTGATATCCACTTTATCACCTGTGAAAGGTGAAAGATTGGACAGCCCTGCTTGAATTCCAAATCTCTTCAGGTTGATCATAGATATCTGTAGATGGCACACAAATGGCAAATATATGCACCTACCTACACCCAGCTGTATAATGAGCAGTAAACAGGCTTTTACATGGAAGGTTTATTATTTTTTTATGTCAAAACATAATCTTTTCTTTGTGCATTTTACTTCTAATAGTGCTGCGCAATATCACTGGCTTGACAGCACCAAGAAATAATTAAAACTCTATAAAGGTGTACGTTATAATTCAATACATTGGTCTAAATGTATGGACTTTTCTGTGAAAAGCAAATTTCTTTTTGCATAGCACAGCCTTTTAACCGCCATATGATGGGTATTTATTGTATCTCGCATATTGAAGTGGCAGTGTTGCTGGATACTCCTGCTATATACATGTTGATGGCTATGATAATGGCATTTTTGAGCCCTGCCGATTTCCACTGGACCACATTAAATATGGTAGGTCATTGTTTTTTGTTATGGCATTGAAACAATCATGTATATAATATGAGACAGGAAGGGGGAACAACCTTTACAACGCAACTTTTACAACGCACTACCATTACAACGCATTTTTTACAACGCATAATCCATTACAACGCATGATATTACAACGCAGGATACTACAACGCATTTTTAAAAACTACCTTTACAACGCATTCCATTACAACGCATACTACCATTACAACGCATACCATTACAACGCATAATATTACATTATACTATCCAACACTTACCCTACTGATGCACCCCCTGGAGTTAGAATAGTAATTTTTACCCCTATACTATCCAACACTTACACTACTGATGCACCCCCTGGAGTTAGAATAGTAATTTTTACCCCTATACTATCCAACACTTACACTACTGATGCACCCCCTGGAGTTAGAATAGTAATTTTTACCCCTATACTATCCAACACTTACCCTACTGATGCACCCCCTGGAGTTAGAATAGTAATTTTTACCCCTATACTATCCAACACTTACACTACTGATGCACCCCCTGGAGTTAGAATAGTAATTTTTACCCCTATACTATCCAACACTTACACTACTGATGCACCCCCTGGAGTTAGAATAGTAATTTTTACCCCTATACTATCCAACACTTACCCTACTGATACACCCCCTGGAGTTAGAATAGTAATTTTTACCCCTATACTATCCAACACTTACCCTACTGATGCACCCCCTGGAGTTAGAATAGTAATTTTTACCCCTATACTATCCAACACTTACCCTACTGATGCACCCCCTGGAGTTAGAATAGTAATTTTTACCCCTATACTATCCAACACTTTCCCTACTGTTGCACCCCCTGGAGTTAGAATAGTAATTTTTACCCCTACACTATCCAACACTTACCCTACTGTTGCACCCCCTGGAGTTAGAATAGTTATTTTTACCCCTACACTATCCAACACTTACCCTACTGTTGCACCCCCTGGAGTTAGAATAGTTATTTTTACCCCTACACTATCCAACACTTACCCTACTGTTGCACCCCCTGGAGTTAGAATAGTAATTTTTACCCCTACACTATCCAACACTTACCCTACTGTTGCACCCCCTGGAGTTAGAATAGTAATTTTTACCCCTATACTATCTAATACTTACCTTAAATGTAATTTAATATTATGCGTTGTAATGGTATGCGTTGTAAAGGTAGTATGCGTTGTAATGGTAGTGCGTTGTAAAGGTATTTTTTAAAAATGCGTTGTAGTGTCATGCGTTGTAATGTCATGCGTTGTAATGGATTATGCGTTGTAAAAAATGCGTTGTAAGTGCATGCGTTGTAATAGTGTGCGTTGTAACGTCATACATCCGACAGGAAGGCAGCAGCGATTTTAGAAAGTAATAAAATCACCTAGTCGCTTGTCTGGGATTTAAACCGTCATTGTAGGGAACACTTTAAATGTAACTGAAGGTCAAGCCAGTAGCCTCAGTCCTGACAGCGCAGGCCACAGAATTTGTGGTGTGTGCTCCATGTCACTCGGAATTACTTTGCTGGCCCGTTTTTATGGCCTTTAAGTGTTGCATGTAAATAAAGACAACCTAGAAAGGCGCTTTTTAGGCTTCCAAGCTGTCTTCATTTACATGTAATTGCAGACCCATTCGGGCCCCCCTGGCAACACTTCCACGGCCCCCCAAGGGGGCGCTCCCCACAGTTTGAAGACTTTTGGCCTAGGTGATGGCTGAGCTAGGGCTCAAAATCCACAACTACCCATAATGACAAAACAACAGTTCTTACAAAAGACCATCTTACAGCCACAAATATAAATCTGGTACTAATTTGTTAAAGTTAATCCACCACTTATACTGGTTGGTTTTAGCACCGCCAGAATTTGCTGGCTCCAAAGCACAAATACTTATCAAAGTATCTAAATATTGAAACCAAGCCCTCTGAAGGTGAGCCATAAAGCCACTTCATGGCACCAACGGCTTAATGGTCCATTCACATGCCATTCACGCACAACACACAAGACTTTCATACTGCCGGCCACTGGCTCATTCCAGCTGATCAGTGTACTCACATCAACATACCACCGCCATGCAAGGGCCATCACATTCATACGCCACAGGTCGGAATCAATTTGACTACGTTTTACCACCTGTCAAGTAACCACCTGCTTCTTTTTAAATATTAACATCTGCCTAGTGAATCTTTACTAATGGCTCCCATGACAGCCAAATGAGGATCAGGAAGATATGTCTCTCATGCGCCTTTAGCGCACTCACTGTGCTAAATCCAACTCCTTCCAGTTTGTGGAAGCACGTTGGGGGATGTCCACGTATGCCCCATGGCCACTTTCTCAAACTGAGCAAGCATATCTATCTTTGAAAATAAGGCAATCATTCTGATAAATCTTCTAAAGTTTTCTTAAGAGAACATCACAAACTATGAAGAACGGTAGATTTTGAAATGCAGGGTAGTCCGTGACAATGTAGCATATGTACCATCCACTGTTATGTGCAGTACTGTGACTGTAATGCACTTATCATACAGCAAACTGAGCATCTACTAAGTTCTGACGGAGGATGAACATAGCAAGGAGGTCAAGTGTTGACCCATACATGCCATAGTAATTCAAAGCGAGTGTGTCACCAATGGGTTTGAATCCATGGGGGTAGATGGAGTATTGACGTGCATCTTTACTACCTTTACTATCTGCCTTCTACCTATGCAATATCCTTGGGAAAGCACACCTACTATGAGCTTTTCTTACCCGTTTGTGTCTCTGTTCTCATCAGACCTCTGACTAATCCTGTATAATTGTTAAGTGAAGCTATACTAATGCCTTCTGTCCCTAGCTTATTGAAGCTCAAGAAAACATGTCTATCATGCGCAATCAATGTACTTACTGTGCAAATCCAACTCCCTCTAGTTTGTGGATGCAAGCTGAAGGTGTCCAAGGATGCCCCGCAAGGCCTGTTCCTCGAACTGAGCAAGCAAATCTACAGTTGAAACTAAGACAAACGTGCTGGGGAATATTGCCTAAGTTCCCTAAAGTAATAAGACAAACGAATGTCCTGTGAGACTCATTCACTATCACTTTTACTTTTTCTTTGAATGTGCGAAAACTCAGTTACTAACTTTCATCATACCCAATGTTATTGAAAAAGGGTCCAGGACACAATATCTTGTATGATGATTGCTTTCACATCTTATACTAAAGATGTGAAAACAATCATCATACTATATATTCTGTCATGTACCCCTTTCCAATTACATAGTTATGATACAAGTTACTAATTGACTTTGCACACTTTCAAAGCAGGTAGAAATGTTGGTGAATAAGTCCCACATGACATTTGTTTGACTTATTCCATTTACTCTGGTTCTCTATGGCGATCAGGATGGTCCTTGTCTAGTATACATAAGGTCCCTAACAAGCACTTCAAAATCCAGTCAAGCCTTTAATATTTTGCCAAACTCGGTCCTCTGTGACAATGTGGTTCCTGTTTTGTCCACCAGTATGTGCAGTGTGGGGATTATAATACACTTGTCAATCAACAAACAGAACACCTACCACGTTCTGAGGGCAGATAAAGGTGTCAAGCAAGTCCATGACTTTCTGAAGTAGATGAACCAGAATGCTGTGGCTGCTTGTCTAGGAAAGTAGTCATCCCTAGACAGTAGGTATCCATTCACAGCCATTGAAAGGTTTATCTAACGGCAGCATCACCTCAGTTAATCTCCCAGTACTTTGCTTTTATATTATACAACATAAAGCAAGTAGAAAAACACAAGGATAGAAGAGATGGGCACTGTGAACAGGAAACATGGCTCTCCTGTCTCTTCTCTGCATTGAGCACACTTTACAACAACATGATCATTCCTTTTTGGGTGTTGCAGGAATGCGATCGGCAGAGTATTGCTCCTGCAGACTTGCCACATCTTCCGGAACATATGAAGCGGAGGCTGCTGCTTTTGTAGCAGTGAGTCTTTCAATCACAAACAACTGAAAGTCAAGGAATGTCATGAGTATTGCCGTGGTTATCTGACGATACACAACAAATGCATTGTATGTTGCCATCTGGATCAGGTGTGTAAACAGTTTCAGAGTTTTACTACTCGCATTGTATGGCTGAAGAACCTGGTCATTCTTGTCCACTCCACCCATGTACTTATTATAATCAAGTATACAGGTGGGCTTCTGGACATCAGCCATTTGACCCCAAACCATGACGGGGGAATTGTAGTGAGCAGCTACACATCATGCCTATCTGAAAAACAGTTTGTTGGAATGCAACAGAGTGCTCTGTGATTTCTGGAGCTTCTTGCAAATGAGCTCCTGTGGGAATCCTTTGTGGCAACAATTAACTGTACCGCAGGCCACAGTACCAGTTTTGTAGAGCTCACTGAACAGCTCTACTCCAGAATAGAAACTGTCCACATTAAGCATTTATGAAGGAGTGACTGGACAAGCTCCCATACAATCTTTCCTGTGACCCCTATTGTGAGAGTACAACCTCCATGGTTTAGAGTGTAGTCCTTCCCTATATACTCTCTCAAGCTGTACACAAAGCCAGTCGTGCTCTCACACAACATGTACAGCTTGATGCCATAGCGAGCTCATTTGCTCGCAATGTACTACCTGAACAGCAGCCACCCTTTGTACAGGAGCAATGATTCATCGATGGCTAAATTCTTTCCAGAAGTATAAGCCACTGGAATCCTGGCAGACAAATGTTCCATGACAGGCCATATTTTTTACATCCTGGCATGGTCCCGGGGCATGCAGCACGATTGTCATTGAAATGCACCAGGCGCTGCAATAGCAAAAAACGATTTCTGCTCATGTACCGAGCAAAGATGAGGGATACCCAAACTGTGCGAGTAGATCAGTAGGACAACAAAGTTGGTTTATGCACTACCCCCATTTTGAGGATAAGGCTCTCAAAAGTCTTCACCTCCCCTAATGAAGTGGGAGTCCACTTGTCTGCCCGAAAATGAGGCCATAGAGTGCCTCCATGATCACCCAGAAATTGTTCAGCAGACAAATTTGTTTGCTGCTCATTTTTCTCAAAGAAGTCATCATCCAAAAAGAGAAGAACGTAGTCAATTGGCAAAACATTTGCTGTATCAACTTTACATTTGGCATCTCCAGTGAAAGGCAGAATTTGGGGATGAACTAATTTGGGAGGCTTACAAGAGAGCACTCAGTCTGTGCTTGCCACAGCAAGTGCCTGCTTGCTGGGTTTTTCTAACCTGCTACTATTGTCCCACTGCACAGACCGTGCTTGGGAAGGGAAAGCACGACTGTCATCATTGTCTTCCTCAGAATCGTTGGATGGCACTGCGCCGACTGAAAAATCACTCCAAGATTCTGCATCATTGTCCTCATTGTCTCAGTATCTGCTATATATGTCTCTGATACAAGTTACTGCAGAACCAGATTTAGGGCCTGGGCAGCATACATCCAATGAGAAGCCATCTCTGGAAGTGCCTAAAACACTATCCTACATAGAAGGCAGATAGGTTGTTGATTTGAAATAGTAGGTGGGTGTGTGCATAAGTGATGTCTGCAACAGTCAATAATGACAAAGTCACCTTCCCTTGCCTGCTTTCCAAAATCAGCTGGTTCTCCAAAGACACTAAAAAGACACAGCATTATCTCACCGTGCCACATATCCATCATCACAGCCTTTTGTGCTGGTGGCACCCAATATGACAATCATTTTGGTTCCCTCCCTCCCATGACCTCTAATAATCATCTCTCATTCAGCTCCAAGATGCCCACAAGTAAATGTGCTTTTTACAAATATACATTATGTTATGATCACCTCCTTGGATTTCTTCACTTCCACCCAGCAAACATGCCCCTCATCTCTCTTTAGCCCCTCTCTCACATATATCTAATTTGTTTTAAAGCATTGGTAACGCCTGGCTTTACTAATCCACTTAGCTATCCACATAAAATACAAATTTGTTCTTTGCAGCAGGCCCTCTGCGCTACTTTATAGCATCAAAACTGCCACTAGACAAAAGCTTGATCCCTTTCACTAGCAGGAACATAATCACAAGTGTTATCTTCACATATTTATTGCTGCCTGAAAGCTATATATATATATATATATATATATATATATATATATATATATATACATATATATATACTGTTAGAAATGGGATTTCTGGTTGGCTAGGGCATGCGCCAAAGCCAGGCAGAAACCACCACTCTAGTCAGGGCGGGGGAGTTACACGCCAAAGATAACCCCTGCTCACCCCCTTGGTAGCTTGGCACGAGCAGTCAGGCTTATCCCGGAGGCAATGTGTAAAGCGTTTGCGCGCGCACCCAGCAACAACACCCTAGGCCCACCATAAAGGAAACTCCACACAAGGTTATATATAAAAATAGCCTTTGTATTATAATAAACACATTAGATGATAATCACATAATTTACACTGTGCCAACTGGCACTGTGCAGAATTTTACAAGGGACTATTAACACGGGACAGGGCCACATGGACCACTGTCAGAATCAGCACAAATCACCAATAGTAAATGTAGAACATATACCAACGGACACACAAAGTAACTGTAGAGCACAACCAGTAACTACTGGCGCAATAATGACCTCAGCGTCATCACACTAGCATCAGGTATAAAACCCATCCTGCATCCATCACAGGGGCATAAACACATTATGCAATTTCTCATTAGTCTAACGCATTAGACCTAACCACCTAAGTATAACTACACTAGGGGCGTACATCACACAGGGAGACATAATCTCACTAGCAAGAACAACCTCATAATCAGACAAGACCACATTTAGAGGTATAACACAGGGTGCGTAAAACATACTACATGAATTACATTTCCTAGCACCAAAAGCATTAATATATGAATCACAATAACACCTCAATCACATTAGGGTCCAGGTTGCACCAGAACCTAAACGTAGCAGCTGCCCACTAATTGCTGGGCAGCTGGGGACGAGCACAGGGCCTAAACGCTGCAGCTGGCACCAAGTGCTGCGCAGCTGTGGAAGTAAAATGAGGCATGGAAATAAGGTCCAAAACGTTGGAGCCACCTAGGCTCTAAAACAATATGTCCCCCAGTACTGTGGAGCCACACGGGGCTCCTGAAATTAACATGCGCCAACAAGAGAAGAGCGCTGGCCCCCAATCACTGTGGAGCGCACTGGCGCTTTTAGGGAATCAATTGCGCAGTTGTTGGAGCCACGGAGGCTCTAAGATAACCATGCCCCCGTTGGAGCCAGCTGGGGCTCTTAAAATAAACATGCCCCCGTTGGAGCCAGCTAGGGCTCTTAAAACAAACATGCCCCGTCGTTGGGGTGACCTTCTGCCAGACGGGGCCGCCCAGGAAACCGGAACACGGTGCCTTCACTGGCACCTTAGCAAGATATGCTCCCTCCTAGAGCGGGAGGCGTCCAGGTCCCCCTGCCCAGCCCCAACTCACCGGGCTCCTAGGCATGGGGGATTCCTCCTCTGTGGTGGCGGCACTTCCCGTGCGGTGCTCCCTGGACTCCTGGGAGCCCCGCGCTGCCGTTGGCGGCCTCCGCCGCCTTCTTCGCTTCACCCGGGTCCCCTCCTGGAACCCGGGGCTTCCCTCCATCCGGCCGCCACTGCGGGGCTCCTCCCTCCGAATGGGAGCCCCGCGTCAGAGTTGTGCAGGCTCTTTCCGTTTCCGTCCAGCGGCCCGACCACAACCAGGCGGGTCGCGGACGGCGGCGGCGATCTCGGGGGCAATGAGGGGTAGGCTCCCTCAGTACGCAACAATAGCACCCGTGCACCTGAATAATTAAATAAGCGGGGTGGGCTCCCGCTAGATCACTAGGTGAAAAAGCGCCACGAGGGGTAGGCTCCCTCCAAATGTGGCGATAAAGCAGGGTGGGCTCCGGCTAGCTAACGGGCAATGAGGGGAAGGCTCCCTCACTACTCAACCACCAAAATAGATAAATAGCAAGCGGGGTGGGCACCCGCAACAGGACACCATGCGGGGGAATCCCTACATCGGGATTCCCTCAGAAAATCGCAGCCCAGCGCAGCAAAGACAGGGCACAGGCTACCTCTCAACTCAAAGGGGGCTAATTAAGTTCAAAGTGCTCCCAGGCGCTGGAAGAATGCAAAGGTCCTGGGGCCAAGAAGATAAATCCAAGCAGGTCCCAGAAGTCCATCAGGCATCCAGGGGCTGGGCAGGGCCCAGGGAGGCAAGCCTTCCCCTGGGCCCCAGCAGCAGCACGCCCCTGGTAGATTCAAGTCAGAACGAGAAACTTTTTCTGGGGTCACAGCCCCTTCTTTTATACACCATTTCCCTTTGTCTCAAGGTGCAGGGAAGGGGCGAACCAGATACAACTGGTTCTTGAGCACTTTGTTTTGCTCAGCCCCTCTCCCTATTCACAGAACAGGCCAGGGTCATCAGTCGCACCACAGGGGGCGGAGCCAGCATTGTGTGGGGAAAGCCCAGCCCTATTCAGGTCCCAGGTGTACTCCTCCCACTCATCAACATGCAGCTCTCTCCACCCACCACTGGGGCAGACCCATCCTGACTCCTGGAGCCAGGCTCACCAGCCAATCACACGCCAGACAGTCACTGCACATTTATGCCAGCGTCTAGAAGTGGCACTTCTACACTAGCTACAGTAACGTCGCACACATCATCGTGCAGCATTCACTCTCACGAGTTCGTACATACCAAACTCGACCCTGCACTCCCCACGCATCAGGAACTACCATGGTCACTCAGATCCCCCATGCATTCCTATGGGAGGGCAGGTCAGTCTCACTAAACCATACACCGAGCGCACGCGCTTTCCACTGGGACACAGTGTGCAAGCGCCTAGAGGCCTAAAACCACTAGTACAACACAGGAAAAAGGCTAGGATAATGCAAAAAGTTCTAGGGGTGAACTTGCCAGAAGGGCCAAGTGCAACACATACATACATACATACATACATATATATATATACATACATACATATTATCTACTGGCGGTCGCCAGTAGATAGTTATAGTTAGGACCGTGTTTCCATAGGAAATCCGCAACATTCTATTTGGAATAACTTTGGCGCCGATTGACGAATCCTCACGAAATTCTCAAAATAGGTGGGGCGCTCCGCTCCGCTCCTACACTGAAAGTCTCGGGGGGATTCGTCAAACGGGGGCTGAGAAAAAGGGGGGGTCCCAAAACGCGTTTTCCCCATGCATTTTTCCATAGGACCTTTAGTCCGAGCTACAGCCCGAACGGCTGAACAGAATTACTTGAAATTTGGCAGAGAGGTAGCCCTCAGGTCAGGGATGTGCCTTTTGAAGGTCTCGTGTAAATCTGTTCAGTATTTCCTGAGAAAATAGCATTTAAATCAATATACATATCTACGGGCGCGCTCCGAGCGCGTACCGTAAGCTTACCGTACACGCACGCTGCCGTGCGCGAGCGCGATTCTGATTGGTTGTTAGATCTCAGTAAACATTTGAATCGGTCGAAACCAGGAAGTGTCGGCCGCCATTGTGTCTCTCGCAGTCTGAGGGGGTGAAAAACAAAGGTGGATAACGTGAAAAGGGGGCAGGCTGGACAGTTCCTGACCCCCTAGCCTTTGTCAGGGGGTCCCAGAAGGACCCCCAAGGGCAAAAAATTTATTTTAATTTTTTTTTCAAAAAAACGCCGAATGCGTGCAGCGTACGCGCACGGCGTAAACGGAGAAATTCCGTGAGGGAAAATTCCGCGAACTTCGCGTAACTATTACGCGTACCGTACGCGCACGGCAAAAAAAAAATTTCAAAAAGGAAAGCTTAAAAAAAAAAATTGTGAGGTAAGGTTGGCTCTTAAAAGAGCCGTTGGGTTAATACAGGGATGGAGGAAAGAAAGAATGGGAATATTATGAGCGTCTACAAACGTGCTGGTCTATCTTATTGTTAATAAGGGAAACACTGGTCTCCCCAAAAACAATAAGACCACAACACGTTGTACACCTCATTGCAACCCTCCCAAATCGAGGGTTAACGTCCAGAGGAGCAGAAGAAGGTGATGCTCCCACCTCAGAGGAAGGGCTCAGCTGAGCTGCCGATGATGTACTCGGCTGAGCTTCTGAGGTTGGGCTCTGGTGACTTACTGAAGAGTTTTCTCCAGTATGTCGAGCAAAGGTCCTGGGATGTCTATCCCTAAGGTGTCTCATCATAGAGTGATTTCCAAAGGAATACTTCTTCCTTGGATTTCCTCTAGATAAAACACGGTCACAAAGTGTGCAAGTGACCAATGGAGCATTGACCTTTTTCTCCCCCTCTGGAAAAGTAAAATACTCCCATACAAAAGAATTCTTTTGTTTCCTCCTTCTCTGGATGATGGTGGTGCTGCTAGCCTCACTCTCAGAAGAGGTCTGCTGTTCTGCCATTGTATCTCAATGTCAATTCAGCTCCTTCTCCTAGGGGATCTCAAGCAGTAATGAGGGGAATGGGTGTGGTGTGGGAAGTTTCTGGAACTGAAAGTAGTTTCAACCAATGAAAAGTGTTCTTTGTGGATCACATGACCTACTGTGCGCGCTCCGTAAGCTTACGGTACGCGCTCGGAAACAAGTACACATGCGTGAACGTGACGCTTACGGAGCGCTTACGGAGCGCGTAAGTAAGACGCACTCGCGCAGGCGCATTACACGCCCCTGCGTAACCGCGACGTTGCTTCCGCGTGTACGCGTACGTCACGTACGTATCACGTAAGCGCGCTGTACTTATGACGTGCGGAGCGCGTAGCGTCAGCTTACCGTACGCACATCGTATCACGTAAGCGCACCGTACTTATGACGTACGGAGCGCGTAGCGTCAGGTTACCGTACGCGCATGGAAAAAAATGCATAAAAAAAAAATTAACCATTCCATAATGCAGGATATAGTACATATATTATTTTATACATAGGTTTACCAAAAATCTCAAAAAAAATTTTGCATTTAAAAAACCGTACAAATTCACTGAAAAAAACATAGGTTTCACACACGTTATAGTTAGGAATTAGCATTTAAAAAACCTTGCAAATTCACTGAAAAAACCATAGGTTTCACACATGTTATAGTTAGCTGGACATTTCACTCATAAAAAAACAATGAAATTCCCCCGTTATAGTTAGTGCAGGCAACTATAACTCACGCGACCACAATCCTCTGCTGATGATGTCAGATATTACATCACTGACGACATATGTGTCTTTATGAAAAATAAATATTTGTAATATATGTATAGCTAAAGATTAATGGAAGAAGACATGGGTAATTAAGTGTCTAAATACAGTGATGTAATATCTGACATCATCAGCAGAGGATTGCGGTCGCGTGAGTTATAGTTGCCTGCACTAACTATAACGGGAGAATTTCATTGTTTTTTTATGAGTGAAATGTCCAGCTAACTATAACATGTGTGAAACCTATGGTTTTTTCAGTGAATATATATATATATGTGTGTATATATATATATATATATATATATATATATATATATATATATATATATATATATATATATATATATATATTACCTACTGGCGGTCGCCAGTAGGTAGTTATAGTTAGGACCACGTTTCCATAGGAAAACCTCAACATTCTATTTTGAATAACTTTGGCGCCGGTCGACGAATCCTCGCGAATTTCTCAAAATAGGTGGGGCGCTACGCTCCGCTCCTACCCTGAAAGTCTCGGGGGGATCCGTCAAGCGGGGGCTGAGATAAAAGGGGGGTCCCAAAACGCGTTTTTCCCATGCATTTTTTCATAGGACCTTTAGAACGAGCTACAGCCCGAACGGCTGAACAGAATTACTCAAAATTTGGCAGAGAGGTAGTCCCTAGGTCAAGGAAGTGCCTTTTGTAGGTTTGGTGTAAATCTGTTCAGTAGATTCTGAGAAAATAGCCTTTAAATCAATATATATATCTGAGCCCGCTTACGGTACGCTTACCGTACGCTTACGGTAAGTGTACGGTGGCGTGCGCGAGCGCGATTCTGATTGGCTCTTAGATCTTAGTAAACATTCGAATCGGCCGAAACCAGGAAGCGGCGGCCGCCATTTTGTGTATTTCACTCTGAAAAAAAAGAGTGAAAACAAGGAAAGGGGGCAATGAGGAGAGTTACAGACCCCCTAACAATTGTAAGGGGGTCAAAGAAGGACAGAAAAGTACAAAAAAAACATTTATTGATTTTAAAAAAAATCACGGGGTACGCGTACGGTAAGCTTACGGTAAGCGTACGGTAAAAAAAATAAAAAAAAAATAAATGAAAAGCAGATTTAAGAGTTTAGAAATTAGGGAGCTCTAAAAAGAGCTGTTGTGTTTATGGAGTCATTTTTTTAGTGGTACCTACAAGTAAGTACCGATGCAGAGTCTAAGGTTCAAGAGGAAGACTCTGTTCCCTTCATCACTGAAGTGCACACCATCTCCTCTATAAATGTCTTGCATGTCGTAACGCAAGTTGTTGTGGTAAATGGCACCCATACCATAGTCACGGAGGAAAGCAGAAACAGATTTGTTGACGTGCTTTCTTGCTTTGTCAATCTGAGGACAGAAATGATTGGACCAGTTCCATTTTTGCCTTTGGCATATGTTGGAAAACACAAAGGCAGTTTTAGGGAAAAGTGTAAACAGTTGTGCAAAGGTGTCCTTCATAAGCATTTCCAGACCTACCCCAGTCAAAGTGCCTAGGTCATTGCCACCACAGTGCACTATTATGAGGTCAGGGTGTTGGATTTGAATGAAGGATTTCACCAATGGCATCAATTGGTGCCACTTTAACCCTCTCTGACCAATCCATTTAATGTCTACATTTGGCAAAGCAAGGTCTCTCACCATATCTGTTTTCTCTGCAAACTTTTCACTCCAGAAGACATAGCTGTGCCCTACAATCCACACTGTGAACATCTTCAAAGGAGAACTGGATGCACTCAGGAGGTGTCTTTCAGTAGAATGGCAATATGAAAAGAAAGACAGTTTGGAAATGGAGGCATACATATTTTTTACAAAACAAAAAGAACTGATTGGCTGTTTCATACCATTCTAGAAAAAAAACTAGGCTGTATGTGAAAATTAAAAGAAGCATGTTTTGTATTGGTACAAAAAAATGTGTAACCAAAGAACAGTACTATGGATTTGCTGTTAGGTTTGAAAAGTCAAGCACTCTTGCTCTGTGGAATTGAAACATTGTGTGTCGAACTTCTGACCTAACTGCACACAGCAGTGTTCCATGAGCTGTTGCTATGGTAGCAGGCAAAAGTCAAGTTGGGGGAAGGGTACTAGGCAGAAGTCAAGTTGGGGGCAGGGTACTTTTGGAAAAGGGTTGGTTTTCAACCAATAGAAATGTGTCATTACATTTGAAAAAAAGGGGGAAGCACTGAGATTTGAAACTTACATGTATATGTGTGGAAAAATAGAGGGAAAGTTTGCCATTATCTGGTTCTGCTGAGAGGAGAGAGGTGTAGAGAACAGAGATCCTGGCTCTGATAATCTGCTGTTTGAGTGTCACATTTCTTTCACAACTAACTAATTTTAAAGGTGAGTTTACAGTTTGAGAGGGGATGTATGTGGTAACTTAAGAAATGAATAATAGAAATGGGAATTGTTTTTGTTGTAGTTACACATGGTGGTTTCATAATGTGTCAGTCTGTAAAAGTGATTTTCACTTGGCCCGAAAAAAAAAGAGCAGTAAGTGTGCTTTCAAATTGGCAAAGAAATTTCGTTTTGGCACTAATGTGAAAACATGACTCTGTGTGCATAGAAGAATTATAGGCAGAGATTTATTGCGTCTTGCTCTGGTGATTTCACAGTTGCAGTAGATGGAAAGGGGGAGCGAATTTTTGGGGGAAGAAGCAGAGGCTTAGCACACACCCATGTGCTTGCCATGTATAGTCATGCACAGTAATTAGAAGCGAGTGGGGTTTTCAGGTTTAAGTCTGTAATGCAAATACATTCAGCATCACTAAGGCTGGTTGCCCCTGCTGGAGTGTAGGCAGTCACAGAGAATACACACGGTGGTGGTCTGAAAAAAAAACAGCTTGGACATGTGCATTTAAATAAATTTAAAAAAAAGGTTTCAGAATGTGTCAGTCTGTAAAAGTGATTTCAAATTGTAAAAAGAGATTTTCACTTGGCCCGAAAAAAAAAGAGCAGTAAGTGTGCTTTCAAATTGGCAAAAAAAATTCGTTTTGGCACTAATGTGAAAACATGACTCTGTGTGCATAGAAGAATTATAGGCAGAGATTTATTGCGTCTTGCTCTGGTGATTTCACAGTTGCAGTAGATGGAAAAGAGGAGCGAATTTTTGGGGGAAGAAGCAGAGGCTTAGCACACACCCATGTGCTTGCCATGTATAGTCATGCACAGTAATTAGAAGCGAGTGGGGTTTTCAGGTTTAAGTCTGTAATGCAAATACATTCAGCATCACTAAGGCTGGTTGCCCCTGCTGGAGTGTAGGCAGTCACAGAGAATACACACGGTGGTGGTCTGAAAAAAAAACAGCTTGGACATGTGCATTTAAATAAATTTAAAAAAAAGGTTTCAGAATGTGTCAGTCTGTAAAAGTGATTTCAAATTGTAAAAAGAGATTTTCACTTGGCCCGAAAAAAAAAGAGCAGTAAGTGTGCTTTCAAATTAGCAAAGAAATTTCGTTTTGGCACTAATGTGAAAACATGACTCTGTGTGCATAGAAGAATTATAGGCAGAGATTTATTGCGTCTTGCTCTGGTGATTTCACATTTGCAGTAGATGGAAAGGGGGAGCGAATTTTTGGGGGAAGAAGCAGAGGCTTAGCACACACCCATGTGCTTGCCATGTATAGTCATGCACAGTAATTAGAAGCGAGTGGGGTTTTCAGGTTTAAGTCTGTAATGCAAATACATTCAGCATCACTAAGGCTGGTTGCCCCTGCTGGAGTGTAGGCAGTCACAGAGAATACACACGGTGGTGGTCTGAAAAAAAACAGCTTGGACATGTGCATTTAAATAAATTTAAAAAAAAGGTTTCAGAATGTGTCAGTCTGTAAAAGTGATTTCAAATTGTAAAAAGAGATTTTCACTTGGCCCGAAAAAAAAAGAGCAGTAAGTGTGCTTTCAAATTGGCAAAGAAATTTCGTTTTGGCACTAATGTGAAAACATGACTCTGTGTGCATAGAAGAATTATAGGCAGAGATTTCTTGCGTCTTGCTCTGGTGATTTCACAGTTGCAGTAGATGGAAAGGGGGAGCGAATTTTTGGGGGAAGAAGCAGAGGCTTAGCACACACCCATGTGCTTGCCATGTATAGTCATGCACAGTAATTAGAAGCGAGTGGGGTTTTCAGGTTTAAGTCTGTAATGCAAATACATTCAGCATCACTAAGGCTGGTTGCCCCTGCTGGAGTGTAGGCAGTCACAGAGAATACACACGGTGGTGGTCTGAAAAAAAAACAGCTTGGACATGTGCATTTAAATAAATTTTAAAAAAAAGGATTCAGAATGTGTCAGTCTGTAAAAGTGATTTCAAATTGTAAAAAGAGATTTTCACTTGGCCCGAAAAAAAAAGAGCAGTAAGTGTGCTTTCAAATTGGCAAAGAAATTTCGTTTTGGCACTAATGTGAAAACATGACTCTGTGTGCATAGAAGAATTATAGGCAGAGATTTATTGCGTCTTGCTCTGGTGATTTCACAGTTGCAGTAGATGGAAAAGAGGAGCGAATTTTTGGGGGAAGAAGCAGAGGCTTAGCACACACCCATGTGCTTGCCATGTATAGTCATGCACAGTAATTAGAAGCGAGTGGGGTTTTCAGGTTTAAGTCTGTAATGCAAATACATTCAGCATCACTAAGGCTGGTTGCCCCTGCTGGAGTGTAGGCAGTCACAGAGAATACACACGGTGGTGGTCTGAAAAAAAAACAGCTTGGACATGTGCATTTAAATAAATTTTAAAAAAAGGTTTCAGAATGTGTCAGTCTGTAAAAGTGATTTCAAATTGTAAAAAGAGATTTTCACTTGGCCCGAAAAAAAAAGAGCAGTAAGTGTGCTTTCAAATTGGCAAAGAAATTTCGTTTTGGCACTAATGTGAAAACATGACTCTGTGTGCATAGAAGAATTATAGGCAGAGATTTATTGCGTCTTGCTCTGGTGATTTCACAGTTGCAGTAGATGGAAAGGGGGAGCGAATTTTTGGGGGAAGAAGCAGAGGCTTAGCACACACCCATGTGCTTGCCATGTATAGTCATGCACAGTAATTAGAAACGAGTGGGGTTTTCAGGTTTAAGTCTGTAATGCAAATACATTCAGCATCACTAAGGCTGGTTGCCCCTGCTGGAGTGTAGGCAGTCACAGAGAATACACACGGTGGTGGTCTGAAAAAAAAACAGCTTGGACATGTGCATTTAAATAAATTTAAAAAAAAGGTTTCAGAATGTGTCAGTCTGTAAAAGTGATTTCAAATTGTAAAAAGAGATTTTCACTTGGCCCGAAAAAAAAAGAGCAGTAAGTGTGCTTTCAAATTGGCAAAGAAATTTCGTTTTGGCACTAATGTGAAAACATGACTCTGTGTGCATAGAAGAATTATAGGCAGAGATTTATTGCGTCTTGCTCTGGTGATTTCACAGTTGCAGTAGATGGAAAGGGGGAGCGAATTTTTGGGGGAAGAAGCAGAGGCTTAGCACACACCCATGTGCTTGCCATGTATAGTCATGCACAGTAATTAGAAGCGAGTGGGGTTTTCAGGTTTAAGTCTGTAATGCAAATACATTCAGCATCACTAAGGCTGGTTGCCCCTGCTGGAGTGTAGGCAGTCACAGAGAATACACACGGTGGTGGTCTGAAAAAAAAAACAGCTTGGACATGTGCATTTAAATAAATTTAAAAAAAAGGTTTCAGAATGTGTCAGTCTGTAAAAGTGATTTCAAATTGTAAAAAGAGATTTTCACTTGGCCCGAAAAAAAAAGAGCAGTAAGTGTGCTTTCAAATTGGCAAAGAAATTTCGTTTTGGCACTAATGTGAAAACATGACTCTGTGTGCATAGAAGAATTATAGGCAGAGATTTATTGCGTCTTCCTCTGGTGATTTCACATTTGCAGTAGATGGAAAGGGGGAGCGAATTTTTGGGGGAAGAAGCAGAGGCTTAGCACACACCCATGTGCTTGCCATGTATAGTCATGCACAGTAATTAGAAGCGAGTGGGGTTTTCAGGTTTAAGTCTGTAATGCAAATACATTCAGCATCACTAAGGCTGGTTGCCCCTGCTGGAGTGTAGGCAGTCACAGAGAATACACACGGTGGTGGTCTGAAAAAAAAACAGCTTGGACATGTGCATTTAAATAAATTTAAAAAAAAGGTTTCAGAATGTGTCAGTCTGTAAAAGTGATTTCAAATTGTAAAAAGAGATTTTCACTTGGCCCGAAAAAAAAAGAGCAGTAAGTGTGCTTTCAAATTGGCAAAGAAATTTCGTTTTGGCACTAATGTGAAAACATGACTCTGTGTGCATAGAAGAATTATAGGCAGAGATTTATTGCGTCTTGCTCTGGTGATTTCACAGTTGCAGTAGATGGAAAAGAGGAGCGAATTTTTGAGGGAAGAAGCACAGGCTTAGCACACACCCATGTGCTTGCCATGTATAGTCATGCACAGTAATTAGAAGCGAGTGGGGTTTTCAGGTTTAAGTCTGTAATGCAAATACATTCAGCATCACTAAGGCTGGTTGCCCCTGCTGGAGTGTAGGCAGTCACAGAGAATACACACGGTGGTGGTCTGAAAAAAAAACAGCTTGGACATGTGCATTTAAATAAATTTTAAAAAAAGGTTTCAGAATGTGTCAGTCTGTAAAAGTGATTTCAAATTGTAAAAAGAGATTTTCACTTGGCCCGAAAAAAAAAGAGCAGTAAGTGTGCTTTCAAATTGGCAAAGAAATTTCGTTTTGGCACTAATGTGAAAACATGACTCTGTGTGCATAGAAGAATTATAGGCAGAGATTTATTGCGTCTTGCTCTGGTGATTTCACAGTTGCAGTAGATGGAAAAGAGGAGCGAATTTTTGGGGGAAGAAGCAGAGGCTTAGCACACACCCATGTGCTTGCCATGTATAGTCATGCACAGTAATTAGAAGCGAGTGGGGTTTTCAGGTTTAAGTCTGTAATGCAAATACATTCAGCATCACTAAGGCTGGTTGCCCCTGCTGGAGTGTAGGCAGTCACAGAGAATACACACGGTGGTGGTCTGAAAAAAAACCAGCTTGGACATGTGCATTTAAATAAATTTAAAAAAAAGGTTTCAGAATGTGTCAGTCTGTAAAAGTGATTTCAAATTGTAAAAAGAGATTTTCACTTGGCCCGAAAAAAAAAGAGCAGTAAGTGTGCTTTCAAATTGGCAAAGAAATTTCGTTTTGGCACTAATGTGAAAACATGACTCTGTGTGCATAGAAGAATTATAGGCAGAGATTTATTGCGTCTTGCTCTGGTGATTTCACAGTTGCAGTAGATGGAAAAGAGGAGCGAATTTTTGGGGGAAGAAGCAGAGGCTTAGCACACACCCATGTGCTTGCCATGTATAGTCATGCACAGTAATTAGAAGCGAGTGGGGTTTTCAGGTTTAAGTCTGTAATGCAAATACATTCAGCATCACTAAGGCTGGTTGCCCCTGCTGGAGTGTAGGCAGTCACAGAGAATACACACGGTGGTGGTCTGAAAAAAAAACAGCTTGGACATGTGCATTTAAATAAATTTAAAAAAAAGGTTTCAGAATGTGTCAGTCTGTAAAAGTGATTTCAAATTGTAAAAAGAGATTTTCACTTGGCCCGAAAAAAAAAGAGCAGTAAGTGTGCTTTCAAATTGGCAAAGAAATTTCGTTTTGGCACTAATGTGAAAACATGACTCTGTGTGCATAGAAGAATTATAGGCAGAGATTTATTGCGTCTTGCTCTGGTGATTTCACAGTTGCAGTAGATGGAAAGGGGGAGCGATTTTTTGGGGGAAGAAGCAGAGGCTTAGCACACACCCATGTGCTTGCCATGTATAGTCATGCACAGTAATTAGAAGCGAGTGGGGTTTTCAGGTTTAAGTCTGTAATGCAAATACATTCAGCATCACTAAGGCTGGTTGCCCCTGCTGGAGTGTAGGCAGTCACAGAGAATACACATGGTGGTGGTCTGAAAAAACAGCTTGGTTTCATAATGTGACAGTTTGTAAAAGAGATTTTCACTTGCCCAAAAAAAGAGCAGTTTGTGTGCATTCAAATTGGCAAAGAAATTTCGTTTTGTGACTATTGTGAAAAGAAATGTAGTAATATATTTAAATACAATAAAGGATTTTTTTTTTAGTTTTTTTCAGGTATTACTGAAGAACAGTGAACAAAATTTAAGATGCCTACAAAATCTCGAGTTCAAAAAACGCTAAAAAAAAAACTATATTTGAAGACAACTGGAGGACCAAAGTTAGTAGAAGATGCTGATGTTGGGAAAAAGAAAAAATCTTCTGGTAAGCAAAAAAAACAATTTCTAAACAAAATATTCAAAACAAAGAAAAATGTACAAAATGTCTGTTCTCGGAAAAATGTAATAAAAAATAGAGAACAGCAAAAAATTGAGAATTTAGTTAATGCAAATATACCTTCTGCAATTGAAAAGTTTAACATAAACAGAAAAACAGCATTTAAAGAGATACGTAGAAAAATGTTTCAGAGAAGAGTTATGTCCAATTTGATAAAGGATATAAAGAAATATAAGCAAAAGGCTAAATATTACAAGAGAAAAAAAGAAATTGAAGCCATTGCAGCAAAAGCATTAGAATTAAAAAGGAAACTATTCATATTAATTTTGAATAGGATGCGTACATTAGATAAAATGGTTAATGTACTGAAATCACAAAGCAAAAGCAAAAGAGTAGTGAACAGAACAAACTTTTGTAAAGTGTTTTTAGGAAAGTGGATGCATAGTTCAAGTAGTGAACCTTTTTTTAATGAAGAGAGCTATTTTCAAAGTAATAGTTTGCTGCATGCAGTTGACACCAGAGGTCGTTCATACGAAGTAAAAAATGGTTGCATAATGGAGAAGGAGATAATGGTTCCAAGAGATGAGGTACAAGTGATGGCAGATGAGGCAATGGGGAGACGTCCTAAAGCCCCAGTGTACACTTGGAATTGTAGTAGTATTTGCACTGTGCGTCAGGAATCTATTGACAGATTTCGAGAGTTTCTAAGAGAATATAGTAAAAAAAGTGTAAAACAAAAGATTAAGGTGCTTCAAAGTCTGGATCCATGCAGAGTGAGAGAGAATACTGGTTTGCAGGGTCATTCTCTTGCTTGTCTATCTAGAAAAGTGTGCAATAGTGTTTTCCATCATTTTAGGATGCTGGCTGTTCATCATACTGAAATGAGAAAGTTTGTGAGACGGTTGTATTTTGCCAAAAGTCCAGCAATAAAGTTAAATGAATTGAATAGGGCTCTGTTCCGAGGAACGGTATCAGATGTAGAGAAGGTTGTTGATGAAATTCAGTTTTGTTACTTTGGTCCTGAACAAAACAGTGCAGAGAAGGACACAGTAAATGAGGCAGAAGTGGAAGAGAATGTAGAACCTTGTGTAAGTAAGACATTTAATGATCACATAACAAAATTTGCAATAATCTCTAATGAAAGACCAAATGTTACTTGTATTTGTTGCCGCAGAACTCATTATAGAAAACAAACTAGGAATGTTGATCTCTACAGAAAGAGTGAAAATGAAGATAATTATAAGTGGATGGATTTTGCCACATATATATTTCTTGAAAATTGTTTTGAATTGGGTGAAGATCAGCGTATTTGTAAATACTGCTACAACAAGTTAGAGGAAAATAGAATGCCGACCAGAGCTGTACATAATAATTTAGAATTGGATGCTATTCCTGCTGAACTTTCTGAATTAAATACATATGAGTCTATACTCATTCAATGTGTTCATCCGTTCCAGACCATAGTACGTATGGAGCCCAAAACTGGTAAATTACCTCCTTCAGATTTACTGAGAGGTTTAAAAGGTAGAGTGGTGTATTTGCCCTTGGATTTGAAAAAAAATATGGAAACTATTGATGCGGATACTTTGGAAACTGAACCATTAATTATTCTGGTTAATGGTGTACCTACAAAGAATAAGAAGATTTGGCAGGAGCTGGTAGATGTGCGGAAAGTACAAAGAGCAAATTTGTATTTGAAAAAAAATAACAAATGGTATGAATCAATTTATATAGAAGAAGAAGAAGAAGAAGAAGATTTACAAGGAGACACAGAAACACCAACTGGACAAATTGAAAAAGTGGACAAGTCAAAGGAAGAAGAAATTTATGAACATTTTAGCATACATCCTCTCCATTCGAAAGAAGTTATGGGAGACAATATTGATCTCTTTCAGATGAAGAAAGCAAAAGGAAATCCCGTGAGTGTATGGGAGGAGAGCTTGGAAGCTCGATGTTTTCCCCAGCTGTTTCCTAAAGGAAAAGGAGGACGATACGATGAACGTCCAGAACAGATTCCAGCTTCAGAGTATCGAACTACAAGACTATATGCTGAAGATCCCAGATTTCGACAAAGTATTCCTTATTTGTTCCATCTTTTATTTGAAAGCGACTTGTCTGCACTGTCTTATGCAGTAAATCACATTTTAAAAAGTGGAGTACATTTACAAAATGTGTCTGCTAAGGATTTTATGGAGAAAGTGCAGCACCGAGATGATCATTTGGAAACACAACTGATCAATCTGATGGCTTGTCAGCGTGGGACAAATGAATATTGGTACCGACGCCATGGTGAACTAAAATGCATGTTACGCAATTTAGGAACACCAACATGGTTCCTTACCCTAAGCTGTGCCGAGTACGCTTGGGATGATTTACTGGATTTTCTACGAGAGGCCAATTCAAACATTAAAAACATCGAATACAAGACAGCAGGAGAACTGTGCTCATTGGATCCGGTTAATGTTTGCAGATATTTCAATCATAGATTTGAGGCTATGATGTCCTTCATCTGCAATAAAAAAAATCCACCCCTTGGAGAAGTAGTGGATTTCTTTTGGAGAAAAGAGTACCAGTGCTCCTCATATTCATATGCTGCTGTGGATCAAGGATGCCCCAAAGTTTGGAACAGATACTGATGAAGCAGTGTTATCTTACATTGAAGAATATGCAACATGTGCTATACCTAAAAGCACAGAAGAGAACAAGTTAAAGGAGCAAGTTCTACGTTTCCAAAGTCATCGGTGTGGAAAATACTGTCGACGGAAATACAAGAGCAAAGAAAAATACTACACTAAATGTCGATTTGGATTTCCTAGACCTGTTCTTACAAATGGAAGAGTCAACAGTTTTATGTCAGCTGTGAGACATACTATCACAAGAAAATCACCTAAGAATACCTACAACCTTAAAAGAAAAGAAGAATCAAAAAATATAAATGACTACAACCCAGTCATTTTATCCATGTGGAACGCTAACATGGATATACAGTATGTTGCTGACAATTCCATTGCTGTTGCTCGATATGTAACGTCTTACATTACGAAATCAGAAAAAACAGAATTGAAGGAAATGTGGGAAGAGATTTCTCACGAGAAGACTGTCAGTAAGAAGCTGTACAGTTTCAGTTTGAAGATGTTATCGCATCGAGAAATTGGATCCTACGAATGTTCAGATAGGTTATCTTCTGCAAGTCTCTACTCGAAGTCAAGAAGAATAATTTGGGCAAGTTTAGGCCTTGCAGCAATGAGAAATCGGGTACTGAAATCTGTTGGAGAAATTGAATATTTGGCTGAGAATGACCCAGAAAGTACAGACATATTGAAAACAAACATGTTGGACACATATTATCCCAAGAGAAGTCATCATCTGGAGAACATGTGTCTCTATGAAGTGTTACAGAACTACATTTATTCACGGAAAGCTGCAGAAGACATCAACAGTGGAAAATATAAAGTTGTTGGTGAAGAAGGATGTTTGGTGAAGCAAACCAAAGGAAGTTTGATAAATCACCGGAAGCTGAGTTGCGACACTACCGACAAGAAAGAATTTTACTACTTGGCTCTTTTACAGTTGTTTAAACCATGGCGTACAGAGGATGAACTACTGGGAGAATTCCAGAGCTATGAAGATTCTTTTAATGCTTGCAAAGACAGCATACAATGCAGTACATTCTCAACTTATCTGCAAATGTTAAATGAAGAAATTGAACAGGAAACTACAATTGCAGCAGAAATAGCTAGAGACAGTTCTCAGGACAGCCAAAGTTCAGGAACACACAGTCAAGATCCCCTAGGACAACCAATCGTTGAAAATGAAGCATCAATAGCCATGAATGAAGTGGAAACGGCTATGAATCAAGCTCAAGAAGAATTTATAGACTTAGAAAATTTGGAAAGACAACTGAATCAAGAGCAGCAACAAATTTATGAAGAGATCAAAAACAAAATTGATCACGGATTTCTACATATCAAAAAAGAGTGCTCATGCACATCATTTCATCCAATCAGGATGTATGTAAGCGGACAAGCTGGCACTGGAAAAAGTTTCCTAATTAAAGTCATCAGAAGCTACCTAAAGCAAAAAACGGATTCTACTTTGTCTTGTGTGGTTACTGCTCCAACTGGGTTAGCAGCATATAACATAAAAGGAATCACCTTACATCGTTTGCTAATGTTACCAGTGGAGCATGAGAACAAAATACAATTCAACAAGCTAACTGGAGAAGCATCCTTGGAAGTTTCACGAGTATTGAAGAAGATGCAAGTTCTCATTATTGATGAGGTGAGCATGGTATCAAACTTAATGCTTGCCTTTGTGCATTTAAGAATGCAGCAAATTTTGAAGACAGACTATGACGTGTTATTTGGTGGAAAACACGTCATAGTTTTTGGGGATCTTTTGCAACTTACTCCAGTTAAAGGACAACCAGTGTTTAATACTGTGACACATGAAGACACAAAGAAGTCATTGGGAAGCATTGGAAATACAAATATTTGGTCCTTCTTTGAGTACAAGGAACTTACAACTAATATGAGGCAAGCAAACGATGAAGAATATGGAAGTATTCTGAAAGATATCAGGATTGGACTACTCACAGATGTTGGGAAAAAAAGCATTACAGAGTCGGCTGCTACATAATTTATTTCCAAAGGAAGAAATAGTTGCAGAGAAAATATACAAGAATATTGCAGAAAACAAAAGTGTCATCTGCTTAATGCCAACTCTACGTGAATGCTCAATATTTAATGAGGAGCTTTTGAAATTGGAAAAGGAAGACATCAGGAAATTGGAAGCAGTGGACAAAATTGAGGATGGAAGAATTACAGTCACAGTAACAGGCAAACTGAAAAATAAATTGGACTCACTAGAGAAGAACATCTCCAAAACAGCAGGATTAGAAAAAAATCTTTATGTTTGCATGAACTGTAGAGTGTTTTTAAGGAGAAATTTGGATGTTGAGAAAGGCTTAGTGAATGGAGCGATGGGAAGAGTTGTGGGTTTTATTAATAATCAGAAAAAAGAAGGAATTGAATGTTTACAGATAAAATTTGATCAGATAGAGGAAGTTAAAGACATTTGTCGTTGTTCAGTTCGTTTCATGCTTGTGAAAGACTTATATGTACGTAGGAAGCAGTTTCCGTTTTCACTAGCATATGCTGTAACTATCCACAAGTCTCAAGGATTGACTGTAGATTGTGCATTTGTGAACATTGGTTCAACTGTGTTCAAAGAAGGTATGGCATATGTAGCTTTGTCACGAGTCAAAACATTATCAGGTTTATTCATGATAGACTTTGATGACTCAAAAGTTAGTGCTGATACAAACTGTGTAAAGGAGTATAATAGATTAAGAAGAAGCTATGCTCCTCATTTAGGTCAGTATCCTGTGTTGGAGAAACGTGTAGTTTCTCGTAAAAGGAGAAATGAGAATATCTGTAATGAAGATGTAGAGAAGAGGAAAAAAAAGAGGAGTGATGTAATTGCAAGCAAAAAGAATAAGGAAAATGAAGAACAGGTTGTAGGATGTCATTTTGAAAATAGCTCTGGTGTCAACTGCTACGCTAATGTAGTGCTGAATGTTGCATTTTATCTGGAAAGTTTGCAAGAGCAGATAATAGTAAATCAGGGAAAAAGATTCTGTTCAGAGCTCAGTCTCCTTTTTCAAAAGCTGAGTAAAGATAAAACTCAAATAGAAAGTGCTACTGAAATTAGAAAACTTTTAGATGTATGTTCAGGACGAACACAGTTTTCTCAAAATGAACAGCAAGATGCACACGAATTTTTGATGTATTTTCTTCAGGTAGTGGAAGAAGAAGGAGTTCCCATTGACATTTTTTTTGGTCTCTCTTATAAATGGGAACATAGTTGTGATAATTGTTATAATATATGTGGCTCTATTGTTGATAATGAAAGGTTTATTTATTTGACATTGCCAGAGAGTAAAACAGTCACTTTTGCAAAATTAGTTAAAGATGCTAATCATAGCATGAAATGTGGTGAGTGTAATTCTGACATGTTTTCAACATTAATTTTAAGGGAATACGGACAGTATGTAATTTTAATGATGCAACGATGTAGAGCTGATGGATCAAAATTGGATACTTTAATAAAGAAGTTTACAGGACAGCAATTATCAATTTCAGGAAAAACTTTTGTAACTGTTGCAATAATTTTCCATGATGGACCTACTGTTACTTCTGGACATTACACAGTTTATCTAAAATGTGAAAAAGGCTGGACACTGTGTAATGATTCCCAATTGATTTTCAAACAACGTTTGCCTTTTGATTTAGCAAATTCCTATCTAATCTTCCTGAAACCTAAATTTTAGAGAGATTTGGCAAGATCTGGACAAAATAATTTTACCATTTTACTGGATTACCATTGCAATTTTGTAGAAAAAAGATTTTTAAAATTATCATTTGGCCTAAAGGAAAGATAACCAATTGTAATGTGGACTTTTTTAAATTTTAATGCAATTTTCAAAAACCAATAATTTAGAGATAATCGGTAACTTCTGCACATTTTAAATTATGGAATGCTATTGGACTGCCATTGGAAATTTTTTCAAAAATGATTTAAAAAATTACTATTTGGCCATGTGGAAAAGTAAGCAATTCTATTGTGGACTAAATAAATTATTCAAAAAATTTTCGTGAACCAAAATGTTACAGAGAATTGGTGAGATCTGGACAGATTAAACTTTAGAATTTTAATGGTTTTCCCTTGGAAATTTATTCCAGGAAAAAAAAAAAAATACTATTTGGCCTAAAGGAAATAAAATCAGATGTATTTTGGAGTTATTTGAGATATAATATTGTGATTATACTTCTGAAACAAACATATCAGACGGTATTTTAAAGAAAAAAGTATTGTTTTTAGATGATATTTTTTTAGAATAATATGCATTTCTGTAATGATAAGTTTAAGTGAGAAGACATTCTGGGCTTTTTTAATACAATCTTTGTGATTGTTAATTTTTTTTGCCCGCTGTAAAATGATGAATGCAATTGCTTTCACAATTAATAGTGAAATGCAATATATTCTGAAAACAGCAAAAATAAGGCAAAAATATTTTTTTGTAAAAAATGTAAATATGTGTATTGTATTATAAAATGGATAAAAAATATTAATACTTTTTTCTTTATTTTCAGATCGATATAGAAAATTTTCGGAAACTACAACCATTTTAAAAACTATTTTTTAAAAAAACAAATGAATAAATATTTTTTTGAGTGAGTATGGTAAGTTAAAAATAAAAATTGTAGTCTCTCAAGGACTTTGTAATGAGATAAATGATTTTTAGTGTTTTTTTTTAAAAAATAAAAAAAAGGTACGCTTACCGTACGCGTACGGTAAAAAAAAAAAAAAAAAGTTTTTAAAAAAAAGAAAAAAAAAGATGAAAGATAAGGTTGGCTCTTAAAAGAACCGTTGTGTTCATGCAGGGACAGAGGAAAGAAAGATTGGGAATATTAGACGGTACGACAAGTGTGCTGATCTATTTTACTGTTCACCAGGGAAACACTGGTCTCCCTATAAGTAATTAGATCGTGACAAGTGGCGCACCGTACTTCAACCCTCGCAAACCGAGGGTTAATTTCCAGAGGGCCAGCAAAAGGAGATTCTCCCCCCACAGATGAAGGGCTCACCTGACCTGCAGAAGAAGGAGTCTGCCCTGCAGATGATGGTCCAGGCTGAGCTGCTGTGGATGTACTGGCTCGTCTTTCTGAAGAGTTACCTCCAAAAAGATGACCATGTGTCCTTCTGTGTACTTCCTGGAGGTGTCTCTTCATGGTGTGATTCCCAAAGGAATACTTCCTGTTAGGATTACCTCTAGAAAGTACACGCTTACACAGCTTGCAAGTAACTAAGGGTGCATTCACCTTTTGCTGGCCTTCTGGAAAAGTAAAATAATCCCAAACATAAGAAGGCTTTACTTTCCTCGCTCTCTGCCTCAAGACAGTGCTGCTGGTGCTAGCCTCACTCTCAGAAGAGCTCTGCTGTTCTGCCATCGTATCCCAAAGACAAACCAGCTCCTTCTCCCAAGGGATCACAAGCAGAAATGAGGGGAATGGGTGTGGTGTAGGAGAGTTCTAGAACTGAAAGTAGTTTCAACCAATCAAAAGTTGTGTTTCAAGATCACATGACCTACCGTACGCTTACGGTACGCTTACGGTACGCTTACGGCAAAAAGTACGCGTGCGCGTAAAAAAGACACGCGCTTGCGCGCATGTGCATAACAGTCACTCCCCGGCACTTCCGCGTAACGTACGCGTGTTGCGTAAGCGCGCACGCGTCCCACGCGCAGTACGCGCGGCTACGCAAAGTACGTAACTATACGCAAGCAGCGTAGATAGATTACGGGCGTTGCGTAAACCGTACGCTTACCGTGAGCTTACGGTACGCGTACTATAAAAAAAAATAAAAAAAATAAATAAAAAAACTGGAAATAAATTTTACATGTTTATTTTAAAAAATATATATAAAAAAAATATTTAAGGATTTTAAAAATTTAAGCATAGTCTTTATAAAAGATAAGAAAATTAAATTAAAAATATGTTTGAAAAAAATGAAGAATAAAAAAAAAAATAGCATTTAAAAAACCTTGCAAATTCACTGAAAAAACCATGGGTTTCACACACGTTATAGTTAGGAATTAGCATTTAAAAAACCTTGCAAATTCACTGAAAAAACCATGGGTTTCACACACGTTATAGTTAGGAATTAGCATTTAAAAAACCTTAGAAATTCACTGAAAAAACCATAGGTTTCACACACGTTATAGTTAGGAATTAGCATTTAAAAAACCTTAGAAATTCAGTGAAAAAACCATAGGTTTCACACATGTTATAGTTAGCTGGACATTTTACTCGTAAAAAACCAATGAAATTGCCCCGTTATAGTTAGTTCAGCTAACTATAACTCGCGCGCCCGCAATGCACTGCTGATGACGTCACATATTACATCACTCATGACATGGTCAGTGACATCACTCATGACATCACTGATGACATCTCAAATGACATCACTGATGACATCACTGATGACATCACTGATGACATCATCCTTGTGATAGAGTGGCAGACCTCCTCTCACCTTAATATAAGCTTTGATACACACATTCAAAAATAGAGACTAAAAATTTCAAAACAATGGACATACCAATACCAGTTACAACAACCTCTTCAGTAATTCTAAGATCCACATACACATCCACTCATTCACCAACAGTCCTATACAGTCACTCATACATGTACTCACTCATCATATGTACTCATACATCTATACATCCTGTTACACAATGCCACTCATCCATAGAGTTACTCACACACATAGTCACTCATGCTAATAAAGAATAAAACATACATTTACTTGCATATACAGTAATACACACACCACCATACTTACTTCTACGGAAACTTACACATACTTAGTCTTTTAAACAATCACTTATAGAAACACATACTTATTCATACAGGAACTCTTTCAATCTCTCCCTCTCACATATACTCACATATATACACCAATAGTCACATATACTAGTTAAAAACATATGTAGTTACTCCTGAAGACACTATTGAGACAGTCATTCACTCACTAACACACCCATACACACACTCATCCACCCATACAGTCCTGCACACATGCTGTCTTCAACACATACAAACAGTGAGTCACTCATTCATGCATCTATGCACTACGTAATACCCCCACCGTACCATACAGACACTCAGACTGATACTCAAAAAAACAACTAATAACCTATATAGACACCCATGTAGCTACTCACCAACCCATGCAGCCACTTATACACAAAGTGAGAGATACACTTAATCAGTCAGTAACACAATCAATTTTTCAAAAACAAATCATCCATTTAGACACTTATATACCCATTTATTCTTCCATCGACCTTGAGATACACATATATAAAACATATTTAATTTTCAGAAAAACACACATTCACTGGATGATGTCATCAGTGATGTCATCAGTGATGTCATTTGAGATGTCATCAGTGATGTCATGAGTGATGTCACTGACCATGTCATGAGTGATGTAATATGTGACGTCATCAGCAGTGCATTGCGGGCGCGCGAGTTATAGTTAGCTGAACTAACTATAACGGGGCAATTTCATTGGTTTTTTACGAGTAAAATGTCCAGCTAACTATAACATGTGTGAAACCTATGGTTTTTTCACTGAATATAAATATATATAGAGATACCTCTCAACGCAGGTAAGATGTGTCCAAATATTAGCTTTTAATCAGATATAATTCTCAAATGAATCAGTACAAAAGGCATCCGCCTTACGTCCTTGATGCGTTTCGACCGCTGACGTGCGGTCTTGAACATATATATAAAAGTGCAGGGGAGAACTCAGGGATACATCATATTGTTGTAAATATGACGCATCCCTTTGCTTTGAAAGTAACGCGGCACAGCCAAATGACACTGTGCTACGTTATTTTCTTGTAAATAAGACTGCATTGTGTCAGAAATGTGGGAATGGCGAACTTGTGGCCGACAACGATCACAACAGCCCCAGCTGCAGGAGCTTAGTAGAGATGCAGAAAATTGAAAATTATATTTCTCAAGCTATTAATACCCGTTTGTGATTGGAATATGGGGTTTAATTGAACAATTCAAAACAAAACAAATTCGTTCACCAGATCCGAATGGCGTAAAGGATGTACATGAATTTCATATCAGAGTACATTTTTAGCCTAGGCGTTTTATGTGACATGTCTGTTGCACTTGTTTGAAAAAAGGATAATACTTCGGAATGCACCCTCTTTGGGATAAGTGAATGCTGTTTCTTGGGCTCCTTGGTTTATCATTTCAGTTCACTTACGGCAGGCATGTTTGTAGCGGACAGGGAGTCTGATTATAGTTGTCAGCACACATAATGATGATGTATGAAGCAGAGGAGAAGACACGCTGATTTGTACAAATTCTACACTGCACTAAAACCGTATTTGACGGGAAGGACCATTGCCATGTTTTTGACATGGAAACTAAAGAAAAAAATATTTTGCTGAATTTTACTTACATTTTGTGTTTTCAAGAAAGAGAGACATGAGTGACCGTGCTCTCTGTGTCAATAGACGGGGCTCAGCTGAACATATTTGTCAGAGATTAGATTCATCCCTTTTGCTTATTTCTTTTTTATGAGACAGGACTGCCCTGGCTCTCACCTTGCTTCCTGGATCAATTGAGGCCTCACTGCTGCTTCCAACAAACACGTCAGTTATGATTACCACCGAGAATTAAAAAGCACTGGAGAGAGAGCAATGTGACATTTATCAGAACATTCATGCAAAAGGAGGCACTTCTGTCATATTAATTGCTTAATTTAATTAAAATAAGCTGAACAAATGTTTAGTTATATGCTTCATGTTTAAAACAAATTATGTTTGCAGAAAATATCTTGCATATAAATACATATTAGTATTCAGACAAATATTTGTGCTATGCTAGTGAAAATAAATGTGACCAGATAAAACGTCATTCAATACAAGTCTACTGAACATGCATTCAGATATGTAAAACCACAGTGCAAAGGTTACAACGAGTGCTTTATTCTACAGTATAAGCCAACTAACCATGTTTTCTACTAAAAACATTTAGGCCCAGATTAACTATGATTTTGCATCGGGGTTGCATCACTTTTATGACACAGCCACAATGCAAAATCCTTTATGGGACTAAGCCACAAAAAGCCACTTTTTTTTTTACATTTTATTTTGCATCTTAATACATTACAGCAAGATGAATATGCGTACTCGCTGTCATCTCAACATTCAACAAGTGTGTGCATTGATACTGACCATATATAAGGCAATGTAGCAAAAATCCGGCAATATGAAAGAAACAGAATACCGTTAATAGATGCGGTCCCGGTGGAATGTCCAAGGCTCCAGGGACAGGAAGCACGCTCCCACAGCACAATCCCCCGTCCTCCCATCCAATGAAAGCAAGGTTCAACAGTTGTAGAAAATCAAGGCAGTCAATCCTAATAAGTGCATTGCAACATTCAAAAACAGGTTACTGTGTTGTAGACGCCCCTCATCCCACTCCGGCGAGGACTATGCCAGTTAGTTTCGAGTGGCGAGGTGGGAGTTTGACGAGTGTTCCCGGTATAGGCCCTGAATAGTCCCCAGCTGTCTTTGGGGTGTGAAGAGCGCGTCAATGTGGTGGAGTAAATTTCGCTGTTGGTGTTGCAGTCTGCTAGGCTGTACAGCCGGTGTTGTAGCATAGGAACTGTTTTGCGGTCCCAATGTATGCGATTTCCCATTTAGCTAACAGCAAACTAAGGGAGGCGAATCTCCATAGTCTTTTAGGAAAGTTTATCACATAGCCTAGCAGTGCGATCTCGGGTGTGAGGACTGGTGCCAGTTCTGTCATGTCACCCAGTGTCTTGTCAAGAGCGGAGATTGCTTGGCCGTAATTAAAACGAAGGATGTGTGCTGTGTCTAAGTGTATATGAATGCTCAAATATTTAACGGAATCAGTACACTACTCAAGGGGGAATTCACATTAATTGTGCTTGAAGTCAGGGGGAAAATAACTGATTTGCACCAGTTGATGCCCAATCCTGAATGTTGTCCAAATCTGGTTATTTCCCTAATAAGCGGGTCAAGATTAGTTTGGGGCTCCCGCACATATAGAATGGTGTCATCTGCATATAAGGAGACCAAGTGTTGAATAGGAGACCTTTCTGGAGATTTATTTTTTTTAAGTGCCGGATTAGCGGGTCCATGGCGAGAATGAATAATAATGGAGACAGAGGGCAGCCCTGACGAGTACCGCGGGATAAGGAGAAAGGTCGGGAGAGTGTACTGTTCAGTCGCAGCCTAGCTGTGGGGTGACTATATAGTAATTCAGTAGTGGCAATAAATCCCCTAGGCATTCCCATGCGACGCATGACGGTTATAAAGAAGTGCCACTCCAGGGAGTCGAACGCCTTTTCCGTGTCTAAAAGGATGGCGGCGGCCGGGACCTCCAGGTTAATCCTATGTAAAATTGAGAATAGCGTCCTGAGATTTAGTGAGGTTGACCGATGTGGGACAAAGCCGGACTGCCCCAGGGAAATAATAAACTCCATCAGGAGAGCTAGGCGCATTGCTAGGACCTTGGCCAGGATTTGATAGTCTAAATTCAGTAAGGACAATGGTCGGTATGACCCACAGAGAGACGGGTCCCTGCCAGGCTTGGGAAGTAGAATAATGACTGCTTCGCGTAGGGTAGGGGGTAGGATTTGCTTTTCTAGGGCTTCAGCGCATACTTCAATCAGTTGTGGTGCCAACAGGTATTTATACGATTTATAAAAGTCCCCTGTGAAGCCATCCAAGCCGGGGGCCGAAGAGCTTCTGAGGGCCAAGATGGCGTTAACGACCTCGTCCTCATTGATTGGTTCTGCCAAAAAGTCCTGCATGTGCTTTTCCAAATAGACTAATGCAATTTCGGAGAGATAGGCTTCCTGGGCCGTGTGGTCACGTCTCACCCTTGAGGTATATAGGGATGTGTAATAGTCCAGGAGTGCGTTGCGGATCTCCGTGGTGCCAGTGAGATCTCAATTCAGTGAGGTATGCTTTACTGTATGGAGGGCAAAGCATTTGTGCTAGAACCTGGCCCGGACGCTCCCCTTCACCATAGCGGTGTGTCGTGCTATATTTACTCAGAAAGAGAATCTTGCGGTCCGCGGACTCCCTATAGTCTATGAGGAGAACTAATCGGTGCTTGGCTATTTCGGGGTCCGAACCCTGTAATGTGTCATTGTCGATGTCTCTAAGCTCGCGCTCTATGAGTGAAAGTGTTGTCCGTAGATCCTTAAGCACCCCGGCATGCATGGCAATGCACACTCCCACCATGTATGCCTTGAACCCTTCCCACAAGACCGCCCAGGAGTCTACCGAACCAGTGTTGATGGCAAAGTATTCCTCAATAGCTTCGTGTATCTCGGAATAGGAAAGGTCGTCATTTAGGGCCCGGTCGGGGAAACGCCACTGTCGCTCATACCCATCTGGTCTGGGTACCTCAAGGTGAAGCTGAACTGGGGAATTATCAGAATACGTTCTCAGGAAGGTCGCAATTGAGTGACACCAGCAGGAGACACCTGGGGAGATGAGCCAGTAATCTATCCTCGTCCATGTGTTGTGCTGACCAGAGTAATGCGTGTAATCAGTGGTGTTAGGGTTGCGCTTGCGCCAGATGTCAAATAGCGGGAGTTGCTCACAAAGATTGAGAAGCGCCTGTTGCGCCCGTGGTTTGGTGCGGGGTGTTTGGGCGGAGCTGTCCAATGTGGGGTCGAGGAGCAAGTTAAAGTCGTCCCCTGCTACCAAGAAGTCATAATCTAACTTAGCGAGCTGCGAGTGTAAGGAATGAAAAAATTAAGGGGAGTCAGTGTTCGGGGCATAGACGCAGACCAGGGCGATGCTGTGACCCATTAATGACCCTGTGACAATTGAGTAGCTGCCCTCGCCATCCCCAGTCATGGATTTGAGACTGAAGGGCACCCTTTTGTGGATAAGTATTGCTGTGCCGCGGGAATAACTGCTGAAGTTATCTGTGCGCACCTCAGCTAGAGGCTAAGCGCGCGGGATCAAATTTGGGCAAGTGCGTCTCCTGCAGGAAGGCAATGTCAATTTTGCGGTGTAATTGATAACGTACATGTCTCCGCTTGTGGTTATCATTAAGGCCTCTGACATTCCAAGATAGTAGGGCCAACCCACAGGGACCACTAACATTGCCTATCCGGGCCATCTACCGGACCTGATGACAATGGCCAGTATTGGTCATCATTGACAATTGTGAACGTGGACAGTGAGTACAACAGTAAAGAACTCAACATAACTGTGCAAGGACAATACTCCTCCCACCTCCCCCCACCCCAAACAAGGCGAGGCAGAGACCCCAGCATACCACAGAATACGATGTACCAAGTGGCTTGAAGCAGTAAGGAGAAATCCCTGAAGTGGTATATCCAGAGAACGAGAAACAAACAAAGGGCGTACATCATGGGGGGTGGCAACGCTATGCCAGTCATCCAGCCATTTGAAATATTTCATGCAGTCAAATACAATTATCCCCATCAAGTTTACTTAGGAAAAAAAAATGAACAGAGCAATAGAGTCAGCCAGTGCCTGTGTTTGAGAAGAGGTCCAGGTTTGCACTGAAGCCGCTACACGGAGGAGAGGATCTGGCACCATCCGCAGCCGTTTGGTTGTTGCTTTGCCTGTGTGCTTGGCATAATTCTTGTGCCTCCATGGGGCTATCAAAGATTTGGGTCCGGCCATTGACGTCCAGTCATAGCCTAGCAGGGGATAGCATGCCGTATTTCAGACCGAAGTTACGCAGAGTGGCCTTGACCCCGTTATATATCCGAGGGGTCTCTTGTACCATTATTGTGAAATCGGGGTAGAGCGCTCATTTGGAGCCCTGCCATGTGGTGTCCCCACGCTCCCTGGCTAGGCGCAATGCAGTGTCCCGGTCTCTAAAGTTCATAAGGCGTGCAATAATGGGTCTCGGAGGTAGGGCCGGGATAGGTTGCGGACCCAGCGAACAGTGGGCGCACTCTACCACAAATCCTGGGGTAAAGGACTCTCTCCACAAAAAGGTCGAGGCGACCCGTGGCAGTGGTCTCCGGTACCCCGAGAATGCGGCTGTTGTTCCGCCGGCTTCGGGCTTCAAGGTCCTTGTTCTTAATTGCCACGTCTTTGAGGATGCAATCCACTCGTTCTAGGTGTTTGAGGGACTGCGCCGTGCCGTCTTCAATGTCAGAAATGCGCACCTCTGCCACATCGAGGCATCGGTTGTGGACTTAAATCTTGGCCCCCATGCTCTCCGAACTCTTGTCCAGGGCATCAAATCGCCTATCTAGTGCCCTGAAGCCGGCCCTATTCTCTCGTGGAGCAGGGACGCGGAAGATGGGGAGGGATCATCGCCACGCTCCGTGCCCTGTATGCCTTCCACCATGATGGAGCTGCCCTGCGGGGCGTTATCAGCAAGTTTATCAAATGGGAGAGTACATTGCTTGGGGTTTTTGCGGCCCATGCCGCTACGCAAAGTTGTAGGAGGGAGCAATGGCAAGGAGCAATCCCTTTGATGTCAAATAGTGGAATTGTTCTCTTTAACCTTCAGTGGACGGGCAGCAAATGACAGGCGAGGGAGGGCCCGATCGCAAATGAACCAGATGGTGCCTCCCCCGTGCAGTCTGGTGTACGATATGTATTGTGTCCTGGAGGGGCGAGTGCAGTGACTGGCACTCCGGATTGTGTGGCCCCACCTGGGGCATTCATTCACCACAAGGAGCGAAAAGGTTCCTCCAGAAGGTTCAGTGGGCCTGAGACAGGGAGCACGAAGGCCACAGGATAGTGCGCCGATGCTCAGGTGCAGGGAGCAAAGGATTGCTGGCTCTGTGTGCTGACGTGCTGTGAGCATGGCAGTTGCAGGCCAAGTGCCGCTGCTAATCGATGGAGCAGCGTGTCAGGCGTGAGGAGCTGCGGCGTCGAGTGGCCTGGCAGAGGTCTTAGTGCGCAGGAGGGGGCAATCGGGCACCTGGCGCATTGTTACCGCCCTCGCCTCCCCCCCATTTCACGCCAGCAATGACAGGGCGGCCGCCTCCCGGGCTCACCCGCGGGCCCTGGTTCCGCGGGGCCTCGGGGAGAAGGCGGGAATCAACAAAGCGACCCAGGAGCAGTCAAACGTGACCACGTCCCTGAGGAGGTAAGATGTGAAGCGGGGGGAGGTGCACGGTGCAGTGAACTTGCGCCCAGTGCACTCACCTCCGTGGCAATTATGCGCTGTGAGTCGGATCCAGTTTTCAGCCGTTTGTCCCCATCAGCTGCACAGCATGGCAAGGGCCTCTGATAGCGGCCTATACCCGCTCTGCATCAGATCTCGCCGGATGTCGGGCAATCAGCTTAGGCAGCACGGATCTGCGATCGGGAGGCACCGTCGAACGCAGCACTCTTTAGGCAAGTCGATGGTGTCAGGCAGGATACTGGTCGGGCTGCATATGTGGGGGAAAGTGCTACTGGGCTGGTGGTGACTGGCGCAGCCATCTTGGTCGGCGGCTTGGCCACGCCCCCACAAAGCCACTTCACATGGCTTTGTGTGGTATAGTAAATGCAAAGTAACGCAAGGCAGCGCATAACACTGCCTTGCATTATAATGCATCAAGTAGGCATTACATGGGTGGAGCATAGGCGTTCCCATACATTCACCCATATATTATGATGCAAACCCAGAACTACAAATACTTGTAAACCTGCGCTTGCACCAAAATGGTGCTCCTACCTGATAGTGGTGTAACGAGGAGGAATATCTTTATTTCTCATTGTTACTTTCTCTTTTCATGTGTGCTGTATCATTCCCTGTAGTGGGCACTTGGCCCACCCACACCAGTGAGGTACCATTTTTATCAGAAGACTTGTGGAAATGCTGGGTGAATGGAAGTGTGTGGCTCTCCGCAGATTCCAGAACTTTTCATCACAGAAATGTGAGGAAAATGTGATTTCTAGCTAAATTTGAGGTTTGTAGGGGATTCTAGGTAAGAAATTGTTGAAATTGATATTGATATTGATACTGATAATATCGAGAATACTGATAGCCCTAAGCAGATGAGGAAGATTCCTGACTTTGATATACCAGAGCATAATAAAGGTTGTAATGGAGGACAAGACGCTCTGCTAACTGCTGAGGGGTCGGATGCTGCGAACACCCTGGTAAGTCAAGCGATTCTTCCCGCTTCTGCCTCTGCTCCTATGATTACTAATATCACCAATGGTCAAGATATCTCTGCATTTAATTGTGAGACTTTGGAGACTTTAGCCATTCAGTCACAGACTCTAGCTACCTTCGCTCCAGTCACAGTCACAGGACCGGACAGTCCTTATCCTTATGTTGGCAGTGGCAGTGGCAGCAATTGTCCATTAGTGCCGTTAGAGCCGGTAAGGGGAGCTTCAATAGATCCTGTAACTCAATCACCCTATACTACGGTCCGGCCAACAACTGAGAGGGAAGAGACTGCTGAACTTATGTTAAATCGGAATGGAGAACCTAAAATAGTCAAAATAGTCAATGGCGAGACAAGTGACCATTATACTGATCATACGGAGATAACTGAGGCGGACAAAGATAAAGATAAAGATATAACCGACTTCTACTCATTATCAGAAGACTTTAGTTTGTCCGGCGACACAGAGGATGAGGTTGATGAGGGTGAGAACGATTCTGACTCGTACACCAGTACAGATTCTGACTTTAATCCTTCAAGGGAACCACGTGATAAAAAACGGACAGTATTTAAAAAGGCGAAAGCAGGCTGTCATGGAATTAACGAACTAACCTGGGATTACACTCCAACTGTTTTGAATTCTAGTCAAAATCAAAACATCATTGTCACGCCACAGGCATCAAATTTAAATCAAACCGTAAACAGTCTGCAAGTTGGTCCACAAACTGATGACTCTGGTGTAACTGGTGCAACATTGTCTCAAGTCATGGAAACAGTGTTACAGGCCATTGCTTCCCATCGTGAAGAGACCTCAAGAGATAGTCGCAAAGCAAGAGTAGCTGTGCAGAAGGTCCAAGGGGTTGTCCGAAAATTATCAAAAACGATGGGCGCTTTTACAGAAAGATTTCACGACATAGAGGAGCGGATCGTTCAGAATGAAACCGACGCTACCAGAGTAAATGATCGGCTTGAGGCACATGAGGCAGAACTTAAAGATACTAGATGGAAATTGGAGGACTACGAAAATAGACTTCGCAGGAATAACCTTCGCGTTCTTGGTGTTCCAGAGAAAATCGAGGGCGAAGATTGTCGATCCTTCATCATACAGTTGCTGCGCGATACACTACCTGAACTTGCTGCCTGGGACTGGAACTACGAGGTACAGCGAGCGCACAGAGTTCCCTTAATCCCAAAATCTACGGCTGTAGCTGGGAAATACCCACAAGCGATTTTAGTTTATTTCGGAAACTTTATGCTTCGACAAGCCATATCCGATAAAGCTAAGCCGGATAAACCTCGCAGCAAGGATACCATCTCCTATTTCGTGCGCCCTGACTTTTGTCATTACACAGTTGAACGCAGATGGAGATTAAGACCGCTAATTAAACCTTTCCAAGAGAAGAATGTAACGGTATATCTTAACAACCCGGCTAAGTTAAAAGTGATCAATGGTGGGCAAATTAAGTTTTTCACATCCGAGATTAAGGCTAAAGAGTATCTTGACAGCTTAAAGTAAATGCTCAAACCACTCTATAAACGCCTTATCTCATCAGCATTATTGGACTACCTCTCTTAATTCTCAATTAGTATGCAAAACTTAGAGCGAGGGCGATTCACGGTGTTTAATGACTATTTAATTGCTCTATACATTGTAGAGAGAAGGACAAACAATTTCTGGTCACTCCTCTCTCTCTGATTTTTGTGCGGCTTTGCTCTGCTTTTTCTCCCTTTTCTGCTTGTTTGTTCCTTTTCTGTTTTGTTTTTTTCTGGGTCGTATGGTTTTCCGGTGTCGGTCAGATATTGCTAAACCATCACAAAAGACTCTTATGGAGTCTTGTTGCCTTTTTTTGGGGTGCTGGGGTGCGTCGAGGGGGCGTGCAGGGGGGGGTGCTGGGTGGGTGTTTTGTTGGGAGGGGCGGGGGGAAGGGGGGAAAAAACGTGTTGTAAAATGAGCAGATCTGAGAATACTATAAGATTATGTATGAACATTAAACCACTATTCACGCTTCATGTGCACTGTCTAAAAAATAAAACAATAAAATGGGGAAGCTAAAACTAGGCTGTTGGAATGTGGCAGGACTTAATGACAAAGGAAAGAGGGCTCAATTTAATCAATTAGTGAACCAAAACTCCTGGGATATTATATGTATACAGGAAACCCATATTCCGATTGGTGAGATTGATAATTTGAACATCCCGGGCTATAACCTATTGGTTGCAACCACACAAACCTCTAAAACTAGGGGGGTCACTATTTTTGCAAGAACAGGACTTGGCATTCCAACACGTAAAAAGGCTGACATTTACGGTAGATGGGCCATTGCCCAACTAAATATAGGAATTGTCATATGTTCTATTTATGGCCCCAACATTGACGACCCTACATTATTTATTGAGCTAGACTCAGAATTAGCATCATGGACCGGCCCTCTAATCTTATGTAGCGATTTTAATTTATCAAGTGACCAACTACAATATAATCAAAACAAACATATCTATTTGGGTCGAAAACCAAGAGTGTTCAGGGCATTACAAAATTTGATTCATAGTCATAATCTTCGTGACATATGGTCATTAAAGAATGGTGGAGATCCCGGATATACATATTTTTCCTATCCTCATAGGAAATATGTACGTATAGATTATATATACACAACCGCCGATATTGCTTCTAATGCATCTATTGTTAGAGCCCCAAAGACAATATCAGACCACAACGCACTTTGTTTAATATGTGATGTCCCCAACTTTAAGAGGGCCTATCCACAATGGACATTTGACCGCAAACTTCTTGTCAATCAAGCATACATCGCTCATATTAGGCAATGGACTCAAGAATTCTTTGATATTAATCAATATAGTGCATCTCGGTTCAATGTTTGGGACTGCTTCAAGGCTGCATTAAGGGGAGAGACCGCTACCTTTGTCGCCAGTCGAAAAAAAGAGCAGGAAAAATTGCAAATTCAATCGACTAATAGACTCATGGAATTAGAGTACTTACATGCTAGTCAGTTACGCTTGGGGATTCCGGCCGAAGACATACTAAGTAAAATCTTAGTGCTCAAAGCCGAGATTAACAACGACCTAACTCGTAAGGCGGCCGAAATTCTCCAAGCGAATCGGAGTAAGATCTATGAGACTGGCGAGAATGTAGGGAGATACCTTGCCCTTAGAACTCGGCAATCACAGTCTCGTAATTCCATCCAGAGTATCAAATATGGGGGAGTGGAATATACCACTCAAGAGGACATCACTAAATGCGTTCATGATTATTATCAAAAATTGTATCAAAATGAAGATCAGGGTTCAGCCGTGGATACCAAGGATTTCTTAGAGAGCTGGTTGGAAGAGACTAATTTGACTAACAGCATTGATGATTGTACAAAAGATGAGTTTGATAAAGACATATCCATAGCTGAAGTAGAACTTGCCTTAGCCGAATTAGCAGCAGGAAAGGCGGCGGGGCCAGACAAAATACCTACTGACCTTTATAAAATATTGGGCAACTTAATCATCCCATTTATGCATGATCTTTTTCTGGGGATACAATGGCTTGGTAAATCTCCTGAATCCTGGAAACAAACGAATATTGTCATCTTTATTAAAAAAGACAAGCCACCAGAATTAACAACATCATATCGACCAATATCCCTGATTAATTCAGACTCAAAAATATATGCTAAAATCTTTGCTAATCGCTTGAGCAAGATCGTCGAACGTCTGGTCTCTCCCTGGCAGCATGGTTTCATACCCGGTAAGAGCACTACAGATCATATGCGTAGAGTGATCTCCCTTTTTGACATCGTGGGAGCAGGGGGGGACCAGATGTCGTTGATCTTGCTTGATGCTGAGAAAGCTTTTGACCGGGTCTCTTGGCAGTTTCTTTGGGAAATATTAGCCGTTAACAACTTTGGCCCGGTCTTTATAAAATCTATTAAAGCCCATTATACAGACCCCAAGGCAAAAGTAATGACGGGTGGATGTGAGTCTGCAATTATTAATATCCAAAGGGGTACACGACAAGGCTGCCCGTGCTCTCCATTATTGTTCGCTTTATATATCAATCCCTTAATCCTCAAATTATTAACATCACCATTGATCAGACCTATCAAGGCTGGCATATATGACACTAAAGTTCTTGCCTACGCCGATGACGTTGCGGTTTTAACAACTAATCCCACTGAGGCTATAACTAATATTGAAGAAATCACCCGTACTTTTGGTTTATATTCTGGATACTCACTGAACCAAGATAAAACAATGGTGCTATCTACTGCTAATACTCCCTTTATAAGCCCCTATAGAGTTAATTCGGCAAAATATCTTGGAGTGAATATCTCGCCAAAAATAAGTGAAATTAATGCAATAAATTATGACCCCCTAATTAAAAAAATAAAAACAGACTTACTTAGAATAAATAACCTTCATCTTTCTATAATTGGTAGAGGTAACTACGTTAAAATGGTGGTATTCCCAAAGATTTTATATTTATTTAGAGCAATTCCCCTTCTTGCCAGTACTGACACAATTAAAACACTAGACCGTGTGATATCATCCTTTATCTGGAGCTATGGGAAGACAAGACGGGCCCTAGCAAAACTGACATTATCATCTTCCAGAGGTGGTTTAGCCATTCCAAATTTAACTTATTATTTATGGGCCGCTTTCCTACAACAGATGATGGTTCTGCTTATACCAGGTACTAACAGTAACAACAACAATCATGATCAATATATACCATCAATCTATGAGTTGATGCTGGGCAGTAAAGCAAGAGGTCTGCTACTGAGACAAGTAGAACCTTCTTACTTTAAAAAAATCAAATTTAAGACCTTTATAGATGCCCGGAAAATTTGGAATAGAATTACTAAAATGCTCTCAATTTCAAAATTCACTACATATACACCGTTATGGGATAGTGCAGTTATACCGCAATTCCTCAATGATAATATAACAAGGCGGTGGGCGAAGCTGGGCATCATAACTATTGGGGATTTCTTGGATAGTGAGGGCAAAACAACATTTGATGAATTACATGTGAAATATCATATTCAACCCACAGACTATTTAAAATTTATTCAAATTTATACACGTCTTAGACAAATTAAATCCGACATAGAACTGAAACCCATACCACTTCTAGACCTTTTAGGAAAACACCGTACCAGAATAAGTTATCTATATGACATCTTCATAAGAAATCACCCCGACGACCTTGAACATATAGAAACCAGCTGGGCTAATAAATTGAACAATGTTAATGTAGATATAGATATGACTCTTTACCTGTCTTCTAAAGTCCTACTCGCCTCTAATTTAAAGGCCCAAGTTTATAAAACTACATTTAATTTATATTATACCCCCTTCAAACTGTTCTCCTGGGGTAAGACAGAACATGATAAGTGTCCCAGATGTACTCTAGGTCCGGCTGACCTTATACACATGTTTTCGGATTGCCCTAAACTAGAACAGCTTAAAAATGCCATCATTAAGTATTGGGCCGTAATTTTTGGGCACGAGATAAAAACATCAACTACTTTGTTTTTGCTAGGATATGATGATTCTCTCGGTCTCACCAACCTAGAAATTCCTGCTATTTACATAGGTACTGCGGTCTATAGAATAATTTTATCAACAAGATGGAAAGATCCCGAAGCACCAACTTTCCAGGGATGGCTAAATAGACTATTGGCAATATACAAGCAGGAAATAGCTATCTATGGAGCCAGAGGGAAAAAGTCTCGACTTTATGGGGAACAAGTTTGGTTACCAATAGCTAATTGGTATGAGTCACTGAGGGACTAATTTGATTCTCCTGTTAAAACATAAGTATATACGTATATTTGAAGGCTTTGTTCACTATAAATGCTCTATTGTATTTCAGGAGAACTTCGCTTTAATGTTAATTTTATCCTTAAAAATGGCTTTCTTTTCTTTCTCCGCTTTTCTCGCTTTCAGAAATGTAAGTGGATTCCCATTTATGTCTACTGCGCTATTTAGCCGCCTAGTATTTATTATTTATTCGTCCTGCCACCCCAAAGTTTCTATCATTATTGCTTTTTTGTATCTCTTGAATCTGCTCAATAAAAATTAAAAAAAAAAAAAAGAAATTGTTGGGGGATCCATGCAGGCCACACCTACCTGGACTCCCCCAGTTGTCTAGTTTTCTGAAATTTTTGTGTTGTATAAGTTTCCTTAGCTAGGCCCAGCCTAAGCCGGGACCAAAAACACAGCTAACCCCCTTGAAAAAACAGGTAATTATGCGACAGATCATTTTGATGTCTCCAAATAAGTATTGGGCCCTTTCCTGTCATGGGTACTTGGATGGGCCAAGTGAGGCAGCATTTGTATCGCAAGACTTGGGTAACACTGGGTGGTAGGAAATTTGTGCTGGCCTGGTGATCCCACGACTTTCCCACACAGAAATTTGAGGAAACAATATGTTTTTGTCAATAAATCAAATATTCAAGGGCTTCTGGGTAAGTAAACCATGTGGGATCCACGCAAAACATACCTCATGTTATTCCCTTAGTGACCAGTTTCCAAAGAGATGTGTGGGCAGAAGGTGTTCATTACAGAGTGAGTATGCACTGACATTAAAAAGCAAGGAAATACTAAAACATTATTGCACACCCATCCACTAGTCAATCACAGGGACACTGATTGTATTTGGCACAAGGGTAAGTAAATGGTTCATAAAAAGACTTTATTCACCAATGACTTTACGATAAATAAAATCCACAAAAATCATTGTTAATAATTTTAGCATCAGAATAGGGAACCACTGACTTACAGCTCATGGGATGTAAACCCACATCAAAGCCCAACAACTCTACAGTCCATTCACAAGCCTTTCATGCGTCAAACACAGAAAACCATTCATATTTCCAGCTGTGCGCCCAACACAATACAACACTAACATTTACAAAGAGCACCATTCAAGGGTCCATCACACTCATATGCCAGTAGCATTAACACATCAATCACACCACCAAACACTCAAACTTCAGACAACTTACAAACACACCTCAAGCAAGTCAAAACGCATACTGGCTACCAGACACCACCACATAATTAGCTCACATACACCACCAGCCAGATGCCAGTTCAGGCACAACAATTACGCCACCTGAAAGCTGGTGAAATGTCTGGACTGGTGTTTTGGTGGGGGTGTGTTTGTGTGCAGGGTGTGTAGGGTGTGTGTGTGTGTTGTGACTTACTGCTGGTCACAACACACACACTGGCAGCCAAACGCCAGTCCACACACTCCACCAGACATACAAAATACCAGCCAAATGCCAGTCCACACTCATTGCCAGCCAAGCACTCTACGCACTTTGCCAGCCAAGCAACAGTCTACACTCACTGCCAGCCAGGTGCCAGTCTACACACTCCACCAGCCAGGCACCAGTCCACACATACGGACAGCCAAGAGTCAGTCTGGACACACCACCAGCCAAGTGCCAGTCCACACACACTGCCAGCCAAGTGCCAGTCTACACACACTGCCATCACATTTTTTTTTAGCAAACAAGAAAACACAAACCAAGGAGATGAAAAACTAAGACTAAAAATACAACAGGTATAACTAAATACATCAAACAACCACCAATCATGAAACTGAACAGAAAATCAAAAATGAAATTGCGTGTGGTGCGATTTAATACATGCAGGCACACATAGCCTAGGATTAGAAGGACACTCAGGCAGTACATACAACTATGCTTTCGCAAGCCTCTTCGGTCACAGACTCTACATCTCCTACAGGGAAAGTTATTTTTGTGTGGGAGGAATGTTATCAAGGAAAGTGGTGCTCTTTCAATCTAGTCACATCCTACACCACTCCAACTCTCCGAACACTTGTCGACTCCACTACAACAAAGCCGGCTATTACAGGGAAAAGTCAACTTTGAATCTGGAGAACAATCCTTGAATGCAACAATAGCACTGAAGGTTGTCAATTGACAGTCAACTTCTTATACCAAATGTATGACTTACAAACAGCACTGTAAGGATCCAACCTCTGATCTAATCTATCTCCACCACCCATGTGCTTATTGTAGTATAAAATGCACACAGTTTTGTGCACTTTACTAACGTGACCCCAAACAGTCACAGGTGAAGTATTTTTTTTCATGAATAGTTGTCAGCTTGTGGACATCTCTCCTGAAAATTTGATGGCTAGAAGTTTATCACTATGCCAGGCACTTCACTGTCCCCTCTGAAGTTTTTTACATACAAGTTCTTTAGGGTATCATTTATGGTTAGAGTGAATTGTGCCGCATGCAACAGTGTCCATTTTGAACAATTCCTTGAACAACTGCACACCGGGTGTAAAGATATCTACATACAAACTGTGACCTTTGATAAAAAGTCCTCTACCAAGTTCCCACACAATTTTCTCACTCACTCCCAAAGTGGACAGACAACCGGGGGGACAATAAAAGAATCCCTGCCAGTGAACACTCTGAAATTATAGACATATCTAGTACTACTCTGACAGCATATACATCTTAATTCTGCAACGTGCCATCTTGCTAGGACTGTATTGTCTTAAAAGCAAATGTCCCTTGAACAGGCCCAAACACTCATCCATAGCTATTTATCTCCCTGGAACATAGATCTCTGAAAAGAGATCTACAAAATGATCAAGGACAGGGTGAATCTTGAAGAGACAGTCACAAGCAGGATGATCCCATGGCAATGCTGAAGAATTGTCAAGAAAAATGCAGCATCAGAAGCACAAGCAAATACCGACCACAACTCCTTGTTGCACGGAACATAGCAGTTGCCATCAAGGGACTAGTAGACCAATATGAGAATAGCAAGGCATTCTTATCAATCCAGTCAAAAAAGTTAAACCTCAGAACTTCTTCACTTCATCCAGGTTTGTAAGCTCTAGAATGGGGCTTGAGTCTGGCACTGTTGTCTCTCAAATACCGTTCAGCATACAAGTTAGTCTACAATCTCATCCAAAAATACATTGTACATAAACAACTAAAAGAAATGAACTTGCAAAAGGTTTTCAGTATTGACCCTACACCCTGCAACACCACTAAAGGTAGGCAATACAGGGTGCATCATGCTTGGGGCAACCCAGAGTTCAGCACTTCCAATGGGCAGCCTTTCAGCCCCGGGCTGCAATCCAGATTCCTCTTGCTGCACTATCAGTATATCAGTGTCCTCCTCATAAAGAGGCACTTTGTCTGCACTAATAGTGGCTTCGTCATCATGCAGAGTCTTTCTCAGAACCATAGTCAGAGGAAGATTCAAAAAGCAAACCAACAACCTGCTAAGCAGTCAAACTGAGGTTAGCCATAATCCTTGCTAATACAATAATCAAGACTGTGGAAAATAAGTAATAAACAAACTGTGGCTTTATCAAATGGAAAGTAAAACTACTGGGATAGAGTAACCTGGAAGGAAAAGTCAATCAATACAAAGCACACACAAAGACCTATATACTCAAAAACTATACCACTTCATTGCCAGAGACTCCTAGACTGAGGATCCCCTGCACTTACTATACGCAGACAAAGCAAGCACCAATATTATTCCACTAGAAAGGGAAAATAAAAGAAAAGTACATATGAAACAACACAATACACATCTTGCACAAATTCACAGGTAATTTGACAAACAATAAAACATAAGCTAAATATGCTGCAATGTTTGCACCATTTAAAACAAAACACATTCCTGCGGGGCAATTATATGCATTTGAAGTTTTCTTACCAATCACATGAAACTACACAACTGCAGATCTACCAGAGTCAAAACTAGGGGTGGGCAGAACTCACAGAGTTTTACTCCATGGAATTCCACTGAGTAACATAAAAACTCCACAAAATTAGACAAAATGTAATGGAGTACCGCCCACACCCAAGTGCTGTGACTCCTGTCACCACAGGCACTGATCATGCCACACCAAGTGAAAGAGACTCTTGCAAGCGGAACAGGCCTCCTGTGCCTTCTCATAGTTTTGTCATCCTCTCTCCTCCATAGCTGTCAAAGCGGATGGGCTACACAGCAATGTCTCGGAGGTCCCCACCAGCGCCCAGGGAGTGATAGCCAGTCATCTGGCCAGATGGGGCTTGTAAACACTAACGTGGCAAGGGAAGCGCTGTGAACAAGCAGCGCATTATTATGAACGATTTAAATATTATTTTGCAGTTTTTGTTTTTAATGATCCCGAAACAACATCTCCTTGCAGTTGCACGATGAATGAAGCTGCGTCTTACCTCTGACTCTCAGCCAGCACAGTGCAGTCCCTCTGTTGAGATTTTCACTTTCAGTACCCACACCAACAGAATGCTTGGAGAGGCAGCCAATATGAGGGCAAAGCAATATTACTGCCCAACCATTCAGTAAAAAGTCACTGGTATTCAAATGATGCACACATCTGTTTGGTACAAAGGTCTAGCAGCTCAGACAGTAAATGCAGTGTGAGTGCATTGATATATTTTGCAATAATACAGCAATAGAAGGAAGCACAAATGAAAGGTTCATGGTCAGACATCACCCGCACTAGTGATACCTTTAGACGAAAGCGAGCCCGTGTGGCTCGGTACTACCTAGTGAAGGAACAAATATACAATATCAAGAAAAGTAATACATGGTCTACTCCTCTATCAGTACACTAGGGGGAAAAAGGCTGGGGCTGCTGCTAATTTCACTTTAAAACATTGTCAAAAAAATCTCATTTATCACAGAAGAATTACGTTTTTCAATAGAATGCATTTTATTTGCCTTTTAAAATACACCAGCCAACAAACCAATACAAAGTGAAAGGAAAAACACTGACTTCGGTATACTTACCCTTAAACGTAAAATGAGCCCACTTTTTAAATGTATGAAATATATTGAAAACACAGCTCTGCGGTATAGATCTGTCATTAGACCCACTATTAGGTCTTCGATGCAGCACATTAATGCATTATAAAATACTGGTTTAAGCAGCAGCAAACATTCAGCACAGAGACCTTTAAAATACCAAGAGTCTGTTCAACTGTCCTCTAGGAAACCCCAGGTAGGAAAGAGGGATGCAAAATTACACTTTTAGTGAAATCCTTACCATGGAAGGGAGACAGGGGAGCCACCTAGCCAGTGCATGTTGCAGCGGGAGGAGTTGGCAGGCTGAAGGAGGAAAGCTGGGCATGCCTAAAAGAAAAGAGAGGAAGACCGACCACCCATAAAACTAGGCCTAGGACAGTCAAGAAAGTAAAAGAAGGCAGATTAGGTTAAAATGCGAATGTTTTTTTTTTTTTTTTAAATGAAACCTTTATTTGACTTCAAAGAGTTACAGACATGGGCCTACAACCCCTTGGGCCGGCCACTAATTAGCATGAGACATATCATTTCACCATTATACAGATTGGTCAATCCGAGGATCCCGTCAGTCCATCAGCACTCCCAGTGAAGGCAGAAGCAGTAGTTCAGTGACAATATTAAATACGGTTTCAGTTTTCAATTTAAAACTAATAAACATTACACACAAACAAGGCAATAGGCAGTGTGAATATCAGGACGCGCTCCCCGGGGTAGGAAATCAATGACCTGCGGCAGAGAAGGGAGGGGGGCCTGGGAACAGAGGAAAAATCAAACTGTAACCTACTCATAACCTAACAGATGAGGAATGTTCAGCTAGGGGGACAAAGGGACATCCAATACAATAGCCAGAGGAGGGGCACAGATGTCTCCGCGATAAGAATTCCATGGACCCCACACCCCAGTCCATTTCCTAGGCTTGCCTCTCGCTACATACACCGTCTTTTCTCTAAACATGCACCAATCCATATTCTCCTTCCACACCGAGACCGTGGGCGGCCTCTGGGAACCCCATAACTGTGCGATGTTGCGTTTAGCCACCATATTTCCCAAAGTCGCCCACTGCGTCTGTGCCACATTATAATCGTTTGGCTCCCACACGTTCAGCAGGCATCTCCTAGCTTCTGGAAGCAGAGCAACATGAGTGACCTCCTCCATTACAGCATGCACCCGACGCCAAAAGCGAGCCACCTCAGGGCATTCCCATATAACGTGAAGGAAAGTACCCAGCGAACCACAGCCACGCTTACACATCCCATCCACGGAGAAACCCATGCGCATCAGGCGGGGACCAGTGACATACACTCTATGGAGTATCTTTAGTTGTACGAACCGAAGGCGGGCCGGAATTGCCACCTCCCTCGGGGAGGCTATTGCCGAGACCCAGTCCTCATCATCTAATTCCAAACCGTCAGCCACCCAGATCTCCCTCAAGTGGGTCAACCGGTCTGCCCGGTCGTTGATAAGCTTTTTATAGATCAAGGAGATTGTGCTGTCAGGCACGTAGCCATCGAGCACCCTGTCCTCCAGTGGGGAATTTTCCGGGATAGCAGTAGCATCAGGGAAAACCGAGCACAACGCATGACGGACCTGAGCATACCGGAAGTACTCCCTATCATTCAGCTTATATTCCGCTTTCAGCATTTCAAACGTTTTAAACTCCCCTTTCACCCAGAGATCACTCACCTTACATATGCCAATCATATCCCATTTCTCAAATCCTTTAGTTCTACACAAACAGCCCAGCCTTTCTGAAGCATACAGTGGAGTTGCTCGAGTCAGGCGGTCCTTCCAACCCATCGCAGCATTAGCAGCATGCCACACACGTACCGCTATCTTTGTTGGGCCTGTCAACTGCACACCAGGAGACTTCGAATAGAGTGCTCTATTATAATCCCCCCCAGGCAATAGCATTTTATCCATCTCGAACGCCGGGTTCAGGGCAAGTCCGTACATCCCGTGGTTCACCGCCGCCAATTGGGACGCCCAATAGTATCGCTTGATATCGGGGAGTGCAATACCCCCATCATACCAAGGGAGTGTCAATTTTGTAAGAGCGATTCGCGATCGCCCATCCCAAAACAACTGCCTCTGCAAGCTTTCCACCTCACGGAAATAGCGGGCCGGTATGACGTTGAGTGTATTTTGCAGTGCATACAGGAATCGTGGTAGCGACATCATTTTAAACAACGCCGCGCGTCCGAGCGGCGAAAGCGGGATCCGTCGCCACCCCGAGACGTCGGCCCTCAGTCGTTGGAGTGGGGGGAGTAAGTTCCGCTCATAACGGGCCACAGGGTCTAATGTTATGAATACTCCCAGGTACTTAAACCCTGACTGCGAAATCTGGATAGGGCAGCCACGCGGGAGGAGAGGAGCATCCCCAGAGAGAACATAGACGCATGACTTGGCCCAGTTAATGACCAAGCCGGAGTTGCGACCAAATGAGTTCAGAACATCGACTAGTACAATTAAAGACTGCCGGGGAGATGTGAGGTACAGGAGAATGTCGTCCGCATAAAGAGAGATGCGGTCCTCAAATTCAGGCGTCCACCTAATGCCGCGCAATGAGGGCTCCCATCGTAACCAGGCAGCCAGAGGTTCCAATGCAAGTGCGAAGAGGAGGGGCGACAACGGACAACCCTGCTGCGTGCCTCTTCCCAACTCGAAGGGTGCCGACACTCTGCCATTCACCACTACCTGAGCCAACGGTCCCTCATACAGCAACTTCATCCAACCGATAAACCCGGGGCCAAAACCAAATTTCGCGAGCGCCGCCCAAAGATACGGCCATTCTAGGGTATCAAACGACATTGTGGCATCCAAGGACGCCAAAACGGCCGGTTCACTTATGTACGCCGCTCTGGCGAGCACTCCATGAAGACGTCTCAGGTTCAGAGCCGTATTACGGTGAGGTATGAAACCGGACTGGTCCGGATGGATCAAGTCGCCAACGACCCTAACCAGACGATTAGCCAAAACCTTAGCCAGAATTTTAGGCTCAGCATTTAACAATGAGATGGGCCTGTAAGAAATACACCGATCCCGCGGCTTCCCCTCCTTGTGAATCACGACTATTGTAGCGAGACGCTGATCATAGGGGAGGGAGCCCACGTCACGTGCCTCAAGAAACATGTCGCAGAGATGAGGCGCCATCTTGTCCGGGCGCAGTTTATACAGTTCGATGGGAAGGCCGTTGGGACCCATGGCCTTGCCAGAAGCGACCGAGCGAATAGCCAAAGCAATCTCATCAGGCGACAACGTCGCATCCATCAGTACCCTGTCCGCTTCTGACAAAGACGGCAACGCAATATCTCTCAGCAACAGATGAGAGTCATCCTCAAGGCCATCCAAGACTGGAGAATATACTTCGCGGAAATAAGTCGCGAAACATTCAACAATTTCCACAGGGTCAGTCACACGCACGCCATCCGTTCTCTCAATAACCGGCACCACTCGACTCGCTCTCTCCTTCTTGTCCAACCATGCAATCAATTTTCCAGCCTTATCCCCCACATCGTATAAGCGCCCTTGTTGCTCTCTACTCATCACTTTGGCAGCATCAGTAACCAACGCTTTATAGTCAAGCTGCTTGAGACTGAGAACATGCAACTTATCATTCGTAACACCCAGCTCCAGGTCTAAAATGCGAATGTTGATGTTTTCAAGGTAAACGGACAGTGCAAACTGTAAGTGCATTACATGAGGTGGACGACAGTAAACTCCGCCAAGCATTGTTTGCCGGAGTTTGTGCTAAACTCTGGGCTCCAAGCAGAGCAGCAAAACTCCACGAACTCCACCGGCAGAGCGGAGTTTACTGCCCAACCCTAGCCAAAACCATAAGCAGGGGTTGTCACCAAGAAAATCAAAAGTTTTGCACTAGAATAAAATGGAGAAATAAAGCATTGAAATCACAAATGCAAATGACAAGAAATAAAACTGTTAAAATTACAAAACATATGAAGTCTGTCCTTGGGAGCAGATCAGCATCGCAAACATCCAATTTGCCCAAAGAGGGGCACGAAGCGAAGGCAAGAAATCGACACCCTAGAGGGGAGTGACCCTTACCAGTTCACACACACACCACCAACTAAACATCAGCAACACACATCACCAGCCAGAAGCCAGTCCACACTCAATGCCAGCAAAATCCCCAGTTCAAACACACTATCAGCCAAATACCAGTCCACACACCCACTAGCCAAATGCCAGTACACTCACAGCCAGCCAAACGCCAGCACATGCAGACTGTAAGCCAAACTCCAGTTCACACACACAGAAACGTATTGCCTGGATACTAGTGGTGTTCAGGCTACCTTGGGGGCAGATCGGACAAAAAAATAGCAAATCTGCCCCAAGGGAGGGAACTGGCCAAAATACTTCCTCAATAATGGGAAGCGGCCCTTGCCCAAGGGGCCATTCCCCACATCTAAAAAAATGAATCCATGGTGTCTAGTGGTTTTCTACCACCAGCCTAAAAATAAACCGATCTGCCTCACGGTGATGAAAACAACCAAAATAATGCCCAATAAAGGGGAGCAACACTTGCCTAAATGGCTTCTCTTCAAAACGTAATAAATATCCCTGGTGGCAAGGCCGCAGCACCACCCACGATCCCGCATCAGGAATGCACTGCAGAAAGACACCGGGGGGGAAACGAAAAACTCTTTCAATTTCCCAGTGCCTTTCTGCTCTCCCTAATCCCTCCTCTGAGAAAAAATGTACCTCTTCCTGGACCGCGCTGGAAGCCTTTTGCTCCCTGGCGTGTGCGCATATCGTGCATGCTGAATTCACCAGATTGTCGGGAAAAGGGTCAAAGGTGGCAGTGAAAGCCAACTCTGGTGGGGGTGGGCTTTCACTGCCAATCCTTCCCCCCTGCCAGTCCTTCCCCTGTGGATGGGTCCTAGGACAGCCTGGAGTCATCGTCTGCACACGCCCACCGTGGCTGAGCATGGCTCAAGGCTGTTCTCAGCATGGAACGGTTAAATATATGTAACGTCTTAAATATGAGTTATGGTTAGTTTACCTAACCATAATTGGAGAACAACTGTGGCATTTTGTTTGGTTTTGAGTCCATAACTGCACTTTCACTGTGTTTATTTACAATGTATTTGTAAGTTTTTCTAAACACATGTTCAGTATAACCAAGGATAGCCATAACTTCACTTTATCTTTTCTCACTGAATTTCTGGAGTTTTATTTATAATGTACCATATTCAACTCCTCCTTGTGCCTAGTCTCCTATCCATGGCCAACCCCCCACAATGCATCGTGAGGAAGAAGTGTGAGACCTCTATTTGAATGGAGGCACAACACTTTTTTCCAGAGTTGGCCCCCTCAGGATTCTTCTTAAGATTAGGCATACTTACTCTTTCTCCCACCTCACCTGCCACTCACATGGAAAAGGGCTGAGAAGGTGGGATCAATACGTAAATTGGTCCTTATAACTTGTCCAGTAAGCATCACGGGAAACAGTAACAGATTATGATGAGATCCTTTTCCTGACTTTATAAACAAGAATGACTGACTAAAGTTGGGTAGATCATTTGTAAACCTAGGAGAAGTAGGGGTAAGGCAACTAAGAACGCTGCAATACCATATTAGTATGCTTCTTATCCTGTCTATACAGGGCAGCAGGAGAGAATCATGTATTGATGATGGTGCCATTGGTAGTCAACCTGAAAGCAGCTTTGTCGATATCAGCCATCAGCTGATATATTCACTGTCTAGTGTGAAATTAGCAATCTTCTGTCACTTCCTTATGTACTACTAGGCCCTAATCCAATGGTTATTCACAAATATTTATAAAAGGAAGGTAAACATAGGAAGAGGCTTAAAGCGGAGTCTCTAGGCATACAACAAGATACAAACATTTCAGTGGCAGATGATTCCATGCTCAAGGCTTCTCTCTGTGGAACTTATTTCCTAAAACGCTCCCCACAGAAGACAACTATTAAGATTTAGGAAATCTCTAAAGACACATCATTTTCAACAGGCAGGTTTGTTTTTCTTTAATACTACTTTCAATGTAGATTGAATTACATCCACATTTTTCTACTTCCAGATAGAAGAGCAAATCTTAAATTTCAATGTTGGTGAGCACTGGTCTCTCCTATTCCCCTATGGTATTTTCATGTGTCCTCAGTTTCATATACTGACACAAATGTATGGTCTGACTTACAGTGCCCAACTCTAGAAATATATCCAGACTCTATATTATTTGAAGGTATTAAAACCTTGGCTGATTTTTGATCTGTTATTTGTAATAGGCCCACAAATTTCATTTTTATTGTATATTCAAATCTAATTGGAAATTCAGAAATGCTTCTAGAGTCAAAATCCATTCGTCAGCAATATGCTTATTCGAATTTTCTAAGAAAATAACATAAACGTTTTATGAGAAGGTTCATTAATCTAAGATGCCTGGAGAGTTAGATTGGATGGAAGATCTGAAAACCAGATGAGTTAGAGAGAGTATCAATGTGGCCAGTATCCATTGGTAAAAACGGTCTTGCTGAATCTATTACGTTTTCTGCAGTAAAATATAGATAACAGTTTTTTGACATTCCACCACTTTCATGTAACTTCTTCCAAATTAAACAAAATATCCAGACTGAACAATAATGCTTGCTGAATGTGTAAATCTTATAATGCTGATCACCTCCACATGTTTGTAGCAGGTCCATGTTTGACTAAGTTCTATCAAGAAGTTATATTGTTCTTGAAAGACAATATGGGTACAAATCTGGAACTAATTTATATATTGCATCACTGTTCAGTTTGAACGTTGAACTTCAATGGTATCCTCCTTACATTTGCATTTCTCTAATCCTGGCAAGTACAGTCTTGAAAGGTATGCTAACGAGCCGTGGAAAGCTGATACCCCTACTAATTATTAGAGCCAGCAGAGGGAAATTACACAGGTTATACTAATAAAACTGATGCTTACTAGGTAGCACATGAAAGCTAGAAGGTTTTCTCTTTGCAAAGAGATGTGGAATAAACTAGGCTTGGATCCGGAGAAGTGAGGCTGAATGGGGATTTCCTTTGAGATAACAATTTGCTTTATCACATACCTCAAGTTGGTCCATCTGGGAGTGGTGTGCGGGTCACAGTGTTTTAACTCACCTGTATAGGAAGTCTGCTTTATGAGTCTTAGTCAGAGATGATGGTGTCTTACTCATCAGATGCACTCATAAAAATGATTAACTGGTTGCCAACTCTACATTAAGGGCAACCAACTAGACAGGCTTATATTTTTTCTGCATATACATTAGAAGGATTACTCAATGGGTGTAGGCAAGGATGACAAGAGCAGTCACAGCTGGTGTGCCTCCCTGAAAAAGGTGGTCCTTCAATGAACCATGCATAAGTATTTTTAAAAAGTTAGCTTTTGAGCTGTACCCCAGCAGGCTCCAGAGAGCATGTTTCCCCTCCCATTTCCTTTTGTGTTATGACTATCCCTTTACTCACTTTATGCAACCCATTTAAAGTGCTCTGAAGCAACAACCAGGCTGACCTGGCCCTGCATACAAAATAAGTAAATAGCTAAAACACTGCTTTTGTATCCCCCTTTGATGTCATTTGTTGCTGACAGCAGGTCAAACAGAGGACAGTCTAAATAAGAAATATTCTTACAAAAAGGTTAAAAATCATATATAGAGTTTATAGGTAAATTGAGGTGATGCAAAGCATTAATACGATGGAAAAGATGTCTTCCTGCAAACACAACGTCTTTTAAAATTTTTGAAATTAAGCATGCACAACCTAGTTACAAGTGCACAAAGTTAGAGCCTACGACAAACAATCAAGAATAAAAACAAATGATATTTTTAATGAATTGAAGAACTAAGGCAATGACAGATATGTTTGTGGTACATGTTACTAGCGAAAATAAGGTGGGAAAGGAGGGACAAGGGTATCACAGCACTTTTAACATAGAAGGAGTATAATGATACATTTTCTCAGTTATTTTTCTGGGGCATACAAAGCTGAAAACTCTCACAACTGCATAATGTTTTTAAATAGCAAGTGGCTACACAAATGGATAGCTGTTCGTAGTTTAAAAACAAAAAGGGTGGACATCTCAGTGCTATGAGGAGATTGGCATCGCTCTGCAATCATCTACTCAGTTCCTACCCACACCAACAAAAGAGAATCCCATCCCATCCTCCCTCAGTGTTTCCTAGTGTTTTCTAGGTTCTTCATCAGATGGAATGAAAAACCACAATGGGCCCAGAAACAATCAACAAAAATTACAAATGAACCAATACGGAAGACATAAAAGACAGGTATCCACAAAGGAATTTTGTAAAAAGAAAAAAAAAATATTATTGAATTTTCATAAAAAAACACATTACAATATAAAGACAAATAGTTTGTGCTTCTTTCTTTACACTAAACAAACATACAAGAACAATAAACAGTATAGACAAAAATAGTCCCAGTGGCAGAGGGTATCCAATTCAAAACAAGTTGTCTACATTACAACAAGAACGAAGAGCAGTAAATGCTTTATCCCAGTTGCCAATGGTGCGTTGACTGTTTCGACCTTTGTGATTTATTGGGTCATCATCAGGACTGTAGTACAATTCTGAGCAACCATAAGACAAAATAGAAATGACCACAGGACTGATCACAAATGGTAACTCGACGAACCAAGATTCAAGGATTCACATCTGACACAGGTTGCAGCATTCATAGAGAGCATGGAGCTAGGGGCCCAAAACTCACAAAATCCCCTATAGGCCAATGCTGTTCAATTTTTGCCATGCTGCCTGACGATACTGCGGGTAACTGTGCTAAATATTGATTCTCCGGTGTCTTTCAAAGTTCAATTGAACTTAAGCAGCAGCGGCGGGCAACGTGAGGGCAGAGGGCAAAAAAGAGTAGAAAAAGAGAGCAAGAGAAAAAAGAGAGCAGGGGGAGCAGGGACAGCAAAAAGAGAAAATAGGGCACAGACAAGCCAAGCGAGGCGGAACAACAGAAGAGCAGAGTGCTCCTCCACTGGACCACCAGGGATGAGGCGCAGATAGGAGCCTGCGGGTAGAGCAGGGCCTCGAACACCTGAAAACAGGGAGATCAGGGCTCAGAGGGCGGAACTTAACGGTGGAGCTGCGCAGGGGAGAGCAGTCACTCTGACCACTGATGTGGTTGGATGAAGGGCAAATACTGAGAGAAAGGTAAAACACATATTATGCAAGGGGTTAAAAATAGTGACAATGCAAGTGGAACATGAAATAAGCAATGACCTAGCGTTCCTCTTTCTTTGCATTCTGGGGAACACATGATCAGATTGTTTGAGTTTAATAAAGTCTTAACTAGTAAATATTTGATATGAGTAATACTTTAAGAAAGCGAAATTCTTAATACTGGGATTGTAATTTAAACTTTGCAATAAAAACATGTGTCAAAATGTACAGTTCCAAATAGTCCACAGAAATGTTGTCGGTCACAGGGGAAAGGCATCTATGTTTTTCCGTATTCTGCACTCTATAGCCACAGAAGGAAAGCTTCACAGGAGCAAAAAGGCTTCTATGGAGGACCTTGGTCTTCTTTTGATTGGCATTAGACTGAAGGTATGAGTCCTATAGCAAAAAGCAAGACCAGAAACTCAAAACAGAGCTGGACACAACCCTTTGAAGTAATTACACAGGCAGCTATAAACTCCTCACTGGAGCTGGTAGAGAATGATTTCTCTTCAACACCAGGCAGACTTTAATATGTTGATTTGTTTTACTACTTCAGTGATAGGTACATATGCTGGGGCAATATGTTTTTTAATTTTATGGGCAAATTCAGCATTTATGGAGAACTGTACACTTAATGCTGTTTTTATCAAAGTTGACAATTATTTTTGTAGATTGTAATTGGTTGGATTTCATTTAATTTACTAGTTTTTGGTATGTTACACTTTGGTTATTGATAAAAGTGTGTAGACTAAGGGCCATATTTATGACCAGTTTGCGTCACTCTTGCACCATGCAAGGTGGGGCAAGAGCAATGCAAACCTAAAGTAATACTTGTGAAGCCACACAAAGCTACTTTGCGTGGCTTTGAATGGCTACAAAAATACGAAATAATGCAACTCAATACAAACCGCTGCTATTTCTATGTGTGCTGCAATCTGCAGCGCATATAGAAAGAAGAAAGTGCCTCTCAGGATTGTGTTTTTACAGGGAGGTGCCCCGTCCTGCACCACAAAATCCTGTCTACAACACAGGGACCCTTGCACCATGGTGCAAGTATGTCTGCATTGGCGCTAGCCTGCCAAAATGGCTCCAGCCCAAGGGGAAAAGACAGGAATGTGCTATATTGGAAACATGGCGCATTCCCACCCTTTCTCTGTGGTGCAGAGCAACGCAGCAAGGTGCCTTGCTATGCTGCCATGCACCACAAGGGCCATAACTATGGACCTAAGGAAATTCTGGTGTTTTGGTATTCTCCAAGGATTCTCTAGATTTGTGGAATCGTAGAGAGCATGATTTTAATGTCCATATGCTCAGGTACGCTTTTGTAGGCTATTGTTACTTGCATATATAATTATTCTTTTCTCATTATTACCATTGTCAAAAAAACGAAAAGGGGCATTTCTGTGTGTTAAGGTTAGGTTCACTGGGGTATTTCTGTACTTGAATCTGTTTGAAGCAGCAGGTGTTTCACTGGTGTCTTTTCTTATTGTGGATTATGAGTCTTTGGGAAACATGGAAGTTCATGGAACTGGCCTGCATAATTTGGAACATTAGATATTATTTTTTTTTTAAATAGTCCCACTAGGCTTGTGGAAGCCTGTACTAGCTACTCTGACGTCTTGCAATACATTTCTTTTTTTTTTTTTTTTCATTTGTGTAGATCCTTCAAGGTTTTTTTTTTTTTTTTGAAGAAACCTTTATTACACATTAAAGAGATACAAACAAGGGCCTACAACCACACGGGCTGGCCGCTAGAAGGCTCGGGAGCCAGTAAGGCAACTCCATACATTCAAATAAGTCAGAAGCAAGAGCTCCCGAAAGTTCAAAAGCACATATAACAGACCGCGGCCATAGTCCAAGGGCAATCGAAAGGAACGGTTTCATATTTTCTAAAAAAGAAAAAAGAAAAGAAAGATCCAAAATAACACACAAACAAGGCAATGAGAGTCCAAAATAGCATCGTGCGTTCCCAGGACGGGGGAAGATACATATTATCTAGAATAACTCTTGACAGGAGGTGGTAGTGGGGGGCGGCGGGAAAGGGGACAAAGCATGCACAATTACGTAGAATGTGCGGCTAGGGGGACAAAGCGGCGTCGACCTCTCGCGGCAGAGGCGGAGCACAGATATTCCCACGATAGGAATTCCATGGACCCCACACCTTAGTCCACCTCCCAGGCTTGCCTCTCGCCACATACACCGTCTTCTCCCTGAACATACACCAATCCATATTCTCCTTCCATACTGATATTGCAGTACATTTCTTACTGTAATGTCTTATGTTGGGGGATAATTATGCTCGCTAACATTTTCAGCAATTTAGTTTTTTTAGTAATGTGGGTTAGAATAATATTTTGTACATGTGTTTTTAGTACATTTCCAGTGTGATCTCTTAGTGTTTTTACTTTTGCTGCTGTACATGTAACCCACATAGTTTAATAATAATTTTCATTTTTGAGTTCTTGTGCATGTGGCTCTGTCACATATTTTATTTATGGGTTATACAATATTGAATTAAAAATGATTTTTTTTGTACATTGATGCATCTGTACATTCACAATTATGATATACATGTTTTAAGTGATTTGAAGGTATGTGACTTTAATTGTTAATTAAGTTAATATTAGTTGTGCCTCATAAACAAGTGAATTAATTTGATTTTGTAAGTCTTTTTGATTTTAGTTTTAAAAGAGAAGTTGTTTATTAAATATCATTCTATTTATTTATTAATTTGTTATACATTACTTACTTTTTATTGGTCATGTGGTGTTTGATTTTGAAATATGTTTTCATTTATATTTTCAGTGCTGTTTCCTTTTCCTTTTGGGGAGGGAAGGAACCATGATTAAGCTATTATATCAAGAAGAGATGCAGAGCTCGCACCCTGGGGCTGCAAGTGAAAAAGGGTAGCCCCTCTGACAGATAACTTACCAGAGGGCTCCAGATATAGTCAAAGCTCTTGCAGGAGTCCTCAGCCACATCTGTCATCCACTGCAGGGTGAGGGCCCGCCACAGGCGGGCATGCCATTGGGTTAGAGAGGGACCCTCTGGTTTCTTCCAGGCTGCTGCAATAGCCATTTTGACCGCACCCAAACACAACCATATAATAGAACGGTCTCCCTGTGTTTAATATCTCAGACTTGGATCGTGTAGCCCCAACAGAGTGTGTGGGGCGGATGCAGGGATCGAGTACCTTAGGATCTGCTTGATCTGGGCTAGGATTTCCCTCCAGAAGGGTTGTATGGAAGGACAGTCCCAACAGATATGACAGAAATCTCCCAAGGCCCCACAGCACCTCCAGCATCTATCGAAGGTATTTGGGAAGATGGCATGTAATTTCTGGGGATGGAGATACCAGTCGTACATTACCTTGCAATGGGTCTCTCTCAAAAACATGGAGCGATTATGCTTGGCAGTGTCCCTGTACAAGTGGCCCTACTGCTTCTCTGTTAAAGAGGTGCATAGCATATCATCCCAGACCCCTCTATGACAGGGAGGCTGGTGCTGGCCCACCGTGAGGAGAAGGGAGTATAAAAAGGATATACAACCTTTAGCTGTGCTGCCAGTTTGGACAAATCTCTCTATCGGGAGTAAGTCTTGGGATACAGCTAGTCGCTCCCGAGACTGCTGAACCTCAGTGTTTTAAGAATGATATTCTCCTGTGGGGGGCAGCTTAAAGAGCGCCACATAGTCTGCAAAGGAGCATAATTATCCTCGCTGAAAGGGATCTGCTAGCATAAGACAACCACCCTCCCTCAACCTGTTAAAATGGCCTTCTAGCATCGCTGGAGGAAAAGCAGGGGTAAAATGGATTGGGGTGTGAGCAAAAGGAAACGTTGTCAGTGGCAAGGTATTGGTGACACAGTCACACACCTTGAGGGTAGTGGCAGTAGGGGTGCTTAAGTAGGCATTGCTTGTCCTATCGTGATTGGGTTACCAAAGTAGATCCCATATGGTTCGTCCCACTATCTGCCTATCCATATGGAGCCAGTGTTTGTCTGAGGCTTTGAGAGACCATTCGGTCATCACCCAAAGCTGGGCGGCTCGATAATATAGGAGAAAAACAGGGAGCGCTAACCCGCCCTCCAAGCGAGGCCTTGTCAAAAGCCGCTGGGACAAGCGGGGTCTTTGCCCCTGCCAGATACATTTTGTGATCATGCTCTTGAGCTCAGTGAACAACTCTTTGTCCATCGTGATCGGGAGGCCCTGGAACAGATAGAGAAGATGGGGAGGACATTTATCTTTATGGCGTTTATGTGGTCGATCCACGATATGTATACGGAGCTCCAGTTCTTAAAATCGTTTTTTAGCTGTCGCAGCAAAGGGGGAAAATTAGCTCTGAAGAGCTCCGTCAGCCTGGGGGCGATTTTAATCCCTACGTAAGGGATTTCTTTCTGGGCACAAGGAAACGGTGAGGTCTCCGCAATCTTTGATTTTAGAGTTGTGCTCATCTTGGCCAAATTGTATGCTGCTGATCCCCGGGTTAGCTCTGATCCGGGTAGCAAATGTCTCAATGCAGAGGACGAAGCGCATGGGGGATAGGGGACAGCCCTCCCTGGTCCCCCGAGAGCTGGCCAATTTAAGGAAACCTCAAGGGGAGTGTGGTCTGAGATACATATCGGGTGCAGCTACGCTCCCAAAATTGGCTGTTGGAATGCCTGGCTAACAAAAATGTGATCAATCCTGGAGTAGGATCTGTGGGATTGAGAAAAAAAGTAGTAGCCTCATGTTGTGGGGTTAATGGCCCGCCACATGTCTACTAAACCCATTCAATGAAGGGGAGATTTGAGCGTTTTACTTAAAGACCCCCCTGCTGATCTCTGCGGGTGAGTGGTGTCTCTAAGGGGGTCCCATTTAAGTTTAAAGTCTCCCATCAGGATGATGTCACCAGTAGCAAAGCCCTCTGAGGAGGCCGGACATGTAAGAAGAAACTCTGATTGCCCAGCATTGGCGGCGTAGACCGTGTCTATCGTGCAAGGGTGTCCCCTCAGCAACCCCCTGACCATCAGGAACCTCCCCGCTTTATAAGTCTTGGAGTCATGTAATTGGAAGTGGGTGTAGGAGTGAAGGAGAAGAGCGACACCATTCTGTTTAGTAGGGGCAGATGACCAAAAGATTTGCGGATATGTTTTGTGTTTTAAGTGAAGGTTGTCCCCCCTTTTAAGGTGGGTTTCCTTTAGCGTGACAATGCTAACCCTGTGATCCCCTAAGAACTTCCACAGGTGGTGTCTCTTATTGGGGGAGTTAAGGCCCCCAAACATTCCATGACATACAGTTAACCGCCATTTGTCCGGTGGCAGGTACCGTTTTCATCTGAGCGCCCAGTCCCTTGGGTCAGGCCCCCCACCTACTCCTAGGTCCCCCACCCGCCTCCCGACAATCCCAACAATGAATAAACACCTTAGGCACCACGGTGATAACCACACTCTCGGCAACTCCAGGGGCCATCCACTTCCGGTCCCAGAGCTCCCTCTTGTACACATGTTTGGACACTAAAGGCCTGATGCACACCACCTCTCAAACCAGGATGAGTCGCAGGTAGAAATAAATGATAAAACCATATGGTGTAGGTTGGGCACCTTCCGGCAATAGATAGGTACCCATTTTCCCTGTCTTACGCTATATGACTGCAGTACCCTAATAGACCCCCTTCCCAGCACCCCTCTCCCAGGTTGTAGGCTTTTGCTTGGTCTGACGCTCTGGGGGGGCTGTGTGTCTTTTCCTTGGGTTAGCAGGAGTTTCATATCTTGTCAGGGTCTGGCCGTCTTGTCTCCCTTTTTGTTCATCTGCCAGGGTCCCGGGGAGCGCCGCTCGGTCACCCGCTGGGCACTGTCCCCCTTTGGAGCCATCGCCTTCTGTGGTGGGGATTCCTTGAGACCCATCAGGGCCGCTGCTCGCTCCACTTCCATGAAGTGCTGTTGTTTGTTGCCATAGGTGAAAGTTATTCCAAAGGGGTAGGTCCAACGGTATTTAATCTTGCTGTCCCTCAAGGCTGTTGTGATCGGGCGGAACTGCTGTCTACGGGCCAGGGTGGCCTGGGCCACATCTTGGAAGAGACAGCATGTTGTTCCATGGAAAGTGACTGTGTCCCCGCTCCTGGCTTTCTGATGGACCGTGCCTTTGATTTTAAAGGAGCTACATTTGGCCCATATGTCTCTCGGGCGTCTCTGCTCTCCTTGCAGTCGTGGCCCCACTCTGTGCACTTGTTCCAGCTGTACCTCCAGTCCACCATGTCCTAGGACCTCGGTGAACAGGCCCGCCATGAACACCTCTAGGTCAGCTCCCTCTCTACCTTCTTTCAGGCCCCTCACTTGCATGTTATCTCTTAGGGAGCAGTTCTCTAAGTCCCCCATTTGAGCAGGGTGGCATTCAGTTGGGCGGTCACTCCAGAGGTGCCCTCTTCCAGGGTTTTCACGTGATCCTCAAATTCTTGGAGTTTTGCGTCTCGGTCCAGTGTACAAGTGCTGACTGAGTCCACATCTGCTTGAATTGCCACGTGCTTCGTGCCCATCTCAGCTCCGAAGGAGGCGCTGATGTCTGTCTTGATGTCTTCCCTGAGCTCCTTCTTGAACTCCTTTAGGTCGCCAGCAGATCTTCTTGAGTAAGCGCCATCCCGTCCGGTACGTTGGTTCCCCCTCTTTCTCACCAGGCCCTCCTGGGGTGAAATAGATACAGACTCTGTTAGCCTAAGTCTTTTTCCTCAGCATTAGGACCTAGATCTTGGTCAGCGCATAACCGGCCCCTCTTCGGACATAATTTAGGCTGGGGCTGCGTGGAACTGGCTACTTACAGGCATCTATTCCGGACCCGGGCCCCCCTGCTTTGACGATGCCCCAGGGGGTTCTTTGTTCCAAGTTAGGGAGATGCACCTTCCAGAACTCCTTGCTGGCCCGCGTCTCTCGCTGCTATGGGAGTGCCCCACTCATCTTCAGACACTCCTTTTTGGCAAGGCTAGCCCCCGACTTGGGGCTCTCTAGTTCCATGGGGTTCCTCTGGCACCCTTGCAAGGCTGGGGAACGGCTGGCACATCTTCCGGAAGCCTCACCAAGGCCCCACCCCCTTTTCACTCCCCGGAATGGGGTTCAGAATCTGGCCTGGGGCTAACTCTCGCTCATGGCGTTTACTGATCTGGCCCACTGGAGAGCACACAATGCCGGGACCTCACCGCTCTCTGGCTACCATGCGTATGGGCCCCGTAGCCTCCAGTGAGCACTCTCTTTGTGGTAGTGCCCTTTGTTTTCCGGCCAGGGCCGACTCTTTGCTGTGTCGTTAGGCCCGGGGCGGAACCACGGACGTCAACTGGGCTCCCACAAGCGTCATGATGGGGTCAGGTAGTGTTGTTGGCTCCCGCCGCATGGTTTCCCTGTGTCCCTGGCCCTCACCGGTTTTCAAGTTACAGCCAGGTCTTGGGTTCAGGACAGCTCCCCTCCTCTACCGCGTGCTGACGCGCTCAAACCTTGTCAGCAGCGGCAATCTGGCCTCTTTCACTGTCACATGGGGCGAGGGTCCGATCACTGCAGCTGCTGCCCAGGCCCGCTGCCTCTTGGCCGCAGTCCCCGGCTAAGGACCTCGCGGGGGTCGGGACAGCATCTATTCAGCCGCCAGCCGCCGTTCCGGACAAGGGCTGCAGTCCGAGCGCAGGGCTCAGAATACCGACGACTCTGCTGCCATCTTGTGAGTTGCCTCCTCGCGCCGGCCTGTACGCATAAGCCCCACAGCGGTTCTCCCGGGGTCGCTTAGTGTTGCAATTATTTTCTTCTTACCCTTGCGCTCTTATTCCACCCTTCCAGGTGGTTTTCCACTGTTATCTACGTCACAAGGGGACCTGATTTATGGGGCAAGGAGCGGAGCCGATCAGAATCATGTTATCGCGGCCATGCTGGCTGGCCGCGCCCCGTAATTGATATTTGTTGCCGATATTTGTGTATATCATTGTTGCCTCCCTCTATATTCTGTCATAGAAATGTCTCCAGAGAAGAAATTACATAAAACGGTCTGCCAGGAGAATATGTTGAAATTAGATAGTTATAACCTTGCTGTGCTACTGATTTCTGTACATCTGAATCATCTGGCTATTGTCTTATCGTTTTCCTAAGCAGTTCTGTCCAGTCAATGTTAGATAGCTTCACAAGTTACTTCCAGCAAGCTAGCTTATATTTTTTCAGCAATCTGTCAAAATAGATTTTTGTGTTTAGAGAGGAAACGTTTGCTCCCATCATCTTCTAGTACCCAAATACCTGAGATTTGAATGTGTCCAGTGCAGAATTGGGCTCCTATTACATATAGGGTGCACTGTCGTTGCTTGTGCCAGGGTGCACTATAAGCAGGTGTGCTAGGCACAAACAAGGACAGTGCACCCTAATGCAATGAATTCTCTGCCCCCTGGGCAATGGTGAACTCAGTGAAATACGGAGCAGCTGCTTCAAAGCCACTCCATGTTTCACAGTGCAGGCATCATGCTACCTGCACTTTAAAGAGGGGAGAGAGATTCCCCTGCAGGTGGGGGCAGTGAGTGCCCCCCCCTTTCACTCCTTGAGAGGGCTGCCCTCTGGGAACGCACTGAGTGTGCTAGCTTTTTGTGACTTACTGTCAGTGCACTTCTTAAGGGAATGTTTGCCTCTGTGCTCTTATCCATATTATGGCGCGGGTCACCAACTCAAAGTGGTTCCCTCGTTTAAACAGGGCCACACCATATGCAAACAAGGGAATGCCCTGTGAAGACAGCACTGGTGCTACATGTACACCACTATTGTCAGTATTATCGAAGGGATCTCAAGTGTATGCCGCCCCGTCTGTTGTACCATAGTGCCTTGGGGGTCCAAAACGTGGGCCAAGATGCCTTTTGTCTCCCCAGGTACTAGGTGTCATACTCCCCCAGATGCACAGCCATGAGGCCTAATTCTAGCTGAATTTTATGTTGTGAAGGTTTTTGACAAAGATTCAGTAGTTGTTTCAAACGATTTGTTCACAGTGTACCCAAATATTTGTCTATTCAATCTGTGAATACTGACATGCCACAAATCATGAATGGATCAACTTTGGTTGAGACTGTGGTTATTGTTTCAGAAATAGCATGACCATCATATGAGTAAAGAAATCTTTTCAAGCTGCTATGGTCTTGAATGCATCACTCTTGGTGTTATTTCAGCTGCTAGGATGTGATCTGAACTTATTGATATTAACTTTGTTTGTCAATCTAAAGAATTGATTATCAACATTGTTAGGTTGCCATGGGGTGGGTCCTTAATCTTTCTCAAGTACATGGAATATATTTATTTCTAGTTGGCCAATGCTCCAAGTTTCATTTAAGCTGATTACCTCTAAATTCCCAAAGAAATGAGGTAAGATAGCCTCCTATTAAGTCAATGTGTTTGCACAGGCTATCTATCTTCCTTGAAAGTAGATGGAAGGCATGTTCTTTTACAAATTATGTTTTGTTTTTGGTTCTGCTTGGGATGATACTAGGTTCTGTGTTTGTCCTCACTCTGTTTCATGGTTTGCTATGAAGAATATGTAAAGGCTTGTATTAATGATTGTATCATTCAGTCTCATTTTAGATTGGATTACTGATCTTGAGTTAGGGCCTGATTATGAGTTTGGTGGTCCTGGAGAAGGCCACCAAGCCAGCGCCCTGCTCCAGGACCACCAAACTCAACGCCCACCAGATTACAAGTAATCTTGTGGCCTGGCAGGCAGTCCTTTGGCGTTCCCATGGCGCTGCCGATTAAAAAGGCACCACAATGGGTTCGCCAAAGCCCGTTCCTGCATGGCATGGACTGTAAAGTCCAAGCCTTTGCAGGAAAGGGGGTGACTGCACACAGAGGGGCCTAACAGGTGCCTCCCTGCAGGCCCAGCATGGCCCTGAGGCAACAGAGGGCCATTTCCTCATCACCATAGTTTTCATGGCGGCCTCACTGCCATGAAAACTGTGGCGGTGAGAAAACTCCTAATGTGCTTGACGGTGCAGCAGCAGCGCCGTTTTCATATCAGAGCTTCTCACCACCAATCTATGATCCCCAGCAGTTGCTTTGAGCATGTGGCAGTCCCACCGCTTATATCCATGATACGGCAGGTGGACCGCCAGTCTGTGGTCCACGGAATCGGCGACCCGATGGCCCTTGGTCACCATTCTGTGGTTGGCTTATATAATTATTACTATTTTTATGGTTAGCATTTTCTTTGTAGAACAAGGAATACACCCCATCACGTTTTTTATTCTTCTACTCAGCCTAAAATATTTTGAAGTTCAGTGTATTCCAATTGGCAAATGAGCCTTAGGTCCAACTTGTAGGAGAATCGGCTGTATGGGCAGCGGAATCGTCTCTATTATGATGCCCTTTTCTTCTAATAGTGATTTATGATGCTAAAGTTTGAGCACTGGAAATGAGCTGCCCAAATAGGTCATATTGTTTGATGTGTTCTAAACCTGGGGATGGGCCGAACTGTTATGTCACTGAAGTTGATATCTTTGAATAGATACAAATCTATCAGGTGTCCTATTATATAAAACAGGATTTTCAACAATTTTACAAAAATCCTACTCATAGATACAAACAGATTTAACATAGAATATAATTTTGGTGACCTCTGTAGTCCATGACATTTTCAAATTAATATCAAAATAAATCAACCTATAGGCATTGACAGTTTCTTATTGATATCAAAAATAATCAGCCTACATCCCAAAGTTAATGCATGTTACAGAGCAATGCTCATACAATCTTTATTTCTAAATCATTTAATCCAGAATTTAAAATCAAAATACCTACAAACATAATGATATTACAGTTTTATTCTCTAGTGGCGTGGCGGTTCGAAGTCAGACAGACATGTTAGATAATTTCTCACATCTACAGGTGATGTGTCAGAGACCTACCTGAACTCCAGAATTGAACACACCCAAATGATAATATATTTCAATTTCATAGAATTTACCATTTGCTAATCTTGTACAAATCATGTGGAAGAAAATAATCACCATAACTGTAAACATCTCAGCAACTAAATTGCTAAAAAGCAAAACCTAGATACAACCCAAACATTGTATAGCACACATCCCTTATTTAGGTCATCATTAGGATGCCGATTGGACTCTCGTTCGACCGGCACAGTAGTGGAAGCGGGACCGCCCAAAGGAGTTGGCAGTCTCGCTGCCCTTATTACAATGCGACTGCAGAGAAAATGTACACTTTACCAACATTCCCACACCGTGTGGCAGGAACCATGCGGTGCTTGCTACTTGGTGCAGAGGAGATTAGGGGGGCACCAATAGTGCACCCAGGCCCCATAGCGGAGGGCCAGGCTAGAAGGGCACTCTGCTAGGGGCCCCCAAAGTCACTTTCCGACCTACCTTTGCCATGGCAAGTGAACCGCCATGAAAGGGCAGGCGGAAAGGGACATTGTAATCCCTACAGAGGCACCTGTGCAGGCACTGCCCCAATTGTACAGATTACTGAGCCCATCGGAAAGCATCAGACAGTCCCTCCACATGCTGCCTCCGACCGCACACATTGTAATCGGACCGCAGTAGCAGATGGCAGTCAAACTGCATGAGCCACAGGATGCGGTCTGACAGAACCATCAGAATGACCCCCTAAGTATAATGCACCAACATTATTGCATGTAGCACGCTTACAGTTGTTAAATTAGTTTGTCAATTATATTTTATAAGTCAAGCAATGCCCTCTGTACACCAGTATTTGATCATTTATTTATTCAATTTAGTTAGCCTTTTCAAATGTAGGACCAAACTGGGTATCAGAGCTGTGCATAGGAGTTGATAAATCAGTGGTTAAGTGATGAGGAATTGCAAGAAAATATTTCATGAGTGTCTTGAAAGGAACGTGTACATTCAAGGCCCTGATAGGGTGAAGAAGGATATAGATGTAGCCTATTTACAGTAGTGCAAACATGCATTAGGCGAAAGATCATTAGGTTATGCAGTAACATGTGACGTAGTAATGGGGGAGTGACTTTGAAACACGAAATGCTTAATGCCTTTTTTTAAGACTTTGAAGGAAGTAGCATTTCTGTTTGAGATGAGTAGTGAGTTCCAGATCTGAGGTAAATGTTTGTGTATGCCAGTGGGCCTGAAACTGGAGCTCCATCTCACCACAGCAACTGGTAGGTCTGCATGTCCCACTACCAATTGTTAGGGTCTTTTATACTCTTTCCAGTCATTAGGGGCTTTGATATGAGAAATGTCCCCTTTTCACTAGAACACCACATTTGTTACACAAGAGAGCAAGTAATGCTTCTATTAGTTTGTTAGGAAGCACACAGAGTACTGTGTGGGATCCTTTTGATGGTGTTAGCAGGAAACTCACACAAGATCAATCTACAAGCATAGTTTCTACCCACAGCAGAGAATAGAAAATTCTTTCTCTCGCTCTCATAAAATTAGCGACCGTAAACCTACAATAAAATATTTGTCATTTTAGCATGTGCACACTTTTTTAGCCAGCATTAGAAATGTAGCTAAAAAGTTCATGTTAATAGAGGTCTGCGGGGGGCGTGGCTAGGCGCCCGAAGGAGATGGCGGCGTCCGGGTGACGGCTCCATCCGAACCGGAGAGTACCGGCGGTTCGCGCACCCATTTCCAGCAACGAAGGGAAGCCCCTTGCACCGGAAGATGCCAGGCTCATTTTCATCCCCCTTTCGCTCCTGAGGCACAGATATTTTGGACTTAACAGCCCTTTTTACCTCCGGTCGCGGCTTATCATCGGCCGCGGCCGCCATTTTGTTTATCTTTGCCCGCGAATGCTTCAACAGCGCGTTCTAGCGCGCATGAAATTCCTGGAGGCCTCGTTCGCACACATATGACCCCAGCAGCCTCTGAGGCACAAATGCGGCAGACCAATATTCTAAGGTGACTTTCTTTATTTTTCTTTTGAAAGGGTGACCTTTTTCATGGTTTTGACTGGAATTTTTTGGCTCTCCTCATCCACGGCGGCCATTTTATGACCTTAGCCTTAGATAGCTACGTCTACAGTTTTTTGTCTGGCACATCTATACATTAATGTGTCCTTTGGAGTTCTTTTTAGTTGAACATTGAGACCATCTCGCATGTTCTGACTGGAATTTTCACCTCTCCTCATGAAGGGCGGCATGTCTCTGTATTAATCTGCTTTCTGCTCCCTTCTGAGTCAGGCAACAGGATATCTTAAGACCTCACGCTCCACAGGTGTGCTGATGGCGGATTGCTCCAGTAGAGTTCAAAAGCGTAATTTCATTAAAAATTCCAAGCTATTCACTGCACTAGCCCATTTGGAAGCTTCAACTGAGATGTCGTCGACTGCGGACACCCCCTCACAACCCTCAGCAAAAGCGAACTCTAAGAGGTTAAAAAAGGACCCTCCTTCGCCTCCTAAGCCTTCTTCGCCCATTTCTATGGAGCTACTTCTCGAAGAGATACGGGCCTTGCGCCCTTACATGGAAGAGACCAATGCTAAGCTGCAGATTCTCACTGACAACTGGGCTTCGATGGATGAAAGAGTTTCGTCGGTGGAGCGTGACGTGTCCTCTCTTCAGGACTCTGTCACCAAGGTCTCCCACGTGCACACGCAGATTTCCTCCCTTCAGAAGCAGGTGGAGGATCTTGAAAATCGCAACAGACGCAACAATCTCCGTATTTACGGCCTGGTGGAGGGTTGTGAGGGAAATGATCCCATTAGTTTCTTCAAATCCTTTCTCCCGAAGCTTCTTCATCTTCCTGAAGATACCTCACTAAACATCCAACGTGCCCACAGGCTTGGTCGAGCTCCCTCTTCTCCTTCCACGTCAACGAAGCCTAGAGGTGTAATAATGTACTTTCTAGAGTACACAGACTTGCTGAAAGTTCTCTTAGCCGCCAAAGCATCTCCTCGTCTCACTTGGTCAGGCTCCACTTTGTTCTTTGCACAGGACTATGCCAGGGCCACTGCAAACCGTCGTAAAGCCTTCCTTGATATGAGACCAGACCTTCGCTCCATTGGTGCCAGATATGGGCTTTTTCATCCTTGTTTATTTAAGGTCACTCACAACAACAAGACAACGACATATGAGGATCCAGCGCGACTTCGAAGCTTCTTGAACTCCTGTGGTCAACATGACATGGAGATAGCTGGTTCCTCTTCCCACCCACCATGACTTGTTTTTGTAGTTGCAATTTGACCCTCTAATCTGTTTACTTTTTTTGCCTTCATTTCTGCAGGTTCCTCTGATTTTATGACTTCTAGTTAAGATTATATTTCTCATTTTATAGTTTGATAGTGTTGTTCTAGTTCCTCAGTTGGTCATATGTTTTCTTTTTTATCTTTGTTACGTTCGAGTTTCTAACCTTGTTATTTTTCTCCCTTCACAGATCATTGTTTTGCGTTCCGTTGTGTTATCTCTGGTTGGACGTTCCCCTCATCCCGACTGCCTTGCCTCTCCCAGTTGGCCCTACCTCCCTTCCCTCATCTCCACATGTATTTCCGTTTGTTCCCAGTTCCTGATTGTATTTCTCCCATGCTTCCCCTCGTAAGTACTCTTCATTCCTTATTTATCATGTTTTTTTACGTTCGATGTTTCCTTACCTCCCCTTTTCCCTTGTTGCCTTCAGATTTATTGGTGTCACTATCTTTTCCATGGTTCTTCTACACTTCTCTTTCGTCACTCTTTATTTTCCTCATTGTTTGTTGGCTCTCTTGCTTGTATTCATCTCTCTTTACCTATTTGATTCTCCCTCTCATCTCTCTCATCATTATCTTTAAGAATTATTGTGTCTTCCTATCATTCTTCTTACTTTCTTGGCTCTTTCCTACCTCTATGGCCTCACTGGTTCCTCTCTCTCTTTTTCTTCTACTCCTGTTCATTCGCGTTAATTCTCGCCTCACTCTCTTTTTCTCTTGTGCCCTTGCTCGTTGCGAGGTATTTCCTTACTGTCCTACCTTTCAACTGATCCACTTTCTGATTAATCCTTAATGTCAGTCCGAACTGTTTCCTGGAATGTTAAAGGTCTGCATTCTCCTATTAAGAGACAAAAAATCCTTTCTCATTTAGCCAAACTGAATGTAGACGTTGCCTTTTTACAAGAAACACATCTGTCTGATGATGAGGCTGCCAAACTTAAGAGAGGTTGGGTGGGTTCTGTGTTCTCATCTCCGGGTGACGGTAAGAGGAACGGAGTGGTTGTATTAGTCCGTAAATCTTTTGCTCACTTGCTCTTGAGTTCTGAATCAGACCCTGATGGCAGATGGTTATACGTTAAACTCTCCTCAAAGGGCGCCCCTCTTTCCCTCCTTAATATTTACGCCCCTACTGGCGGTGATCAGTTTTTTTGGCGTGCAATGGCCTCCCGTATCACCGAATATATCGACGATAATTTTATCTTAGCAGGTGATTGTAACCTTCCCTTTGACCCTTTTTTAGACAGGAACTCCAAGGTACCTTTTGTCCCTAATAAATCCCACAAGCTTTTCGCCCAAGCGATATCCCAACATAAACTCATTGATGCTTGGCGGCTCTGCAATCCCACCTCTAAAGAATTCACCTTCTACTCCCCAACTCACCACTCTCAGTCACGTATTGACTATATCTTCCTCTCCCACCATTTGTCCCAATCCCTAACCCACGCTGATATAGGCCCCATCTTATTTTCTGATCATGCCCCCGTTTTGGTAAACATTGACATTTTACCCAAGTCCACCGCACCAAAGAGATGGCGCTTCAATAACACTTTACTCCTTGACCCCAAATTCTCCGCCTCCTTTGTAGATTTCACCACAGAATTTTTCACCATTAATGATACACCCACTGTGCCTAACCACGTTGTTTGGGATGCTTATAAAGCAGCAGCTAGAGGTTTCATTATCAGTTTTGTGGCCACCAAACGCAAGAATGCTCGCAAACGCATCAATGATCTCCTCTGTACGATTAAAAAGCTAGAGCACTCTTTCTATACATCCCATTCGCAAGAAAGTCTGACCGCCCTCATTGCTGCTAAGATGCAATTTAATAAACAATCCACTGAGGATGCTTCATTGTACTTGTTGAAATCCAGTTCAAAATTTTATGGTGGTAAAAATAAGGCGGGGAAGGTTTTAGCCAACTATTTAAAAGTCAAACAGAACAAACTGAATATTGAATCTGTTTACGATGCTAATTCTGTTTTAAAGCATACAGATGTTGACATTTTAGAACAATTTTCCCAGTTTTATTCCAAACTTTATTCTTCTGAGACGCACCCCACTGCTCAATCTCTTGCTGCTTTTTTTGCTACCATCCAACCGCCTCCTAATTTCCCTGTTGATTTATCTGCCCTTGAATCACCAATTTCTGGTGATGATTTACTCACAGCGCTTCAGTCACTCAAGAAGGATAAGGCCCCTGGGCCAGACGGATTCACAGTAGAATTTTATTTACATTTCTCCAAATTGTTGCTGCCCAGACTCCACGCCCTTATTGATTCCTTCATATTAAACGGTTCTTCCTCAGGTACATTCTCAGACGCCCACATTTGCATTATACCCAAAGAAGGCAAAGACACCCAGCATTGTAAGAATTACAGACCAATTTCTTTAGTCAACATTGACTATAAATTGTATGCCAAATCTCTCGCCATTCGATTAGACCCTTACCTTCCCGAACTGCTAGGCCCTGAACAGTCTGGCTTCGTTAAGGGTCGCTTCATCACTGATAACACCAGACTGTTGTTTAATGTCCTTTCCAAATCTCCACAGTTCCAAGACCCATTAACAGCCATTGCCCTAGACGCAGAAAAAGCGTTTGATAGGGTGGAGTGGACTTTCCTTTTCTCCGCCCTCAAATGGTTTGGATTTGGTCCACGTTTTATTTCTTTTATCTCCTTCCTTTATTCCAGTCCTAGAGCGGCGGTTTGCGCCAATGGTCTAGTCTCCTCTTTTTTTAACCTTGGTAGGGGTGTTCGTCAGGGATGTCCTCTCTCCCCTTTTCTTTTTAATTTGGCCCTGGAACCTTTTCTTTCAAAACTTCGTCAAAATCCCAACTTACACGGTTTCCAAATCTCCCACACTAACATTAAACTTGCTGCCTACGCAGACGATATTCTATTATTCATGTCTAATCCCGCAACTTCCATTCCCGCATTCTTAGCTGAAGTCCACGAATACTCCCAGATTTCAGGTTATAAGCTAAACAATGACAAGTGTGAGATTCTACCCCTCACTAAGTTCACTTTTAAACCGGACTTTATGGCATCCAACTTTACTTGGAGCCCCTCACACATCAAATACCTAGGTCTACACATTACTCCCTCCCTCTCCGACACTGTCTCGCTGTGTCTCACCAAATGCACCCAGAAATTATCCGACCTCACTTCCAGATGGCACCCATTATACCTTTCCTGGTGGGGTCGTCTTGATACGATTAAAATGATGCTTTCCCCGTTAGTCCTCTACACCATCTCTAACATCCCAATTCCTATCCCTGCTAAGTTCTTTAAGAAAATTAACACCATTCTCTCCTCCTTTCTTTGGTCCGGCAAAAAAGCACGCATGTCCCTGCTTAGACTGCAACTCCCCAAATCCGAGGGTGGAGTTAATTTCCCGAATTTCCCCGCTTACCACAAAGCATTCCTTTTGCGGCAAGCTTCCCGTTGGCTGCAAGACCCTGCTGAGCCGTCCCCCTTATGGGTTACCACTGAGCGGCTTTCATTAGCCCCTTTCACTTTTGCTGAATATCTCTCATTCTCTCGTAAACCTCACTTTTCCTCCATTCCTATCCACAAGTTCACAGCCAAGTTGCTTCTTTCCACCTCTCCAGACCCCCCTTCCTCCACAGAAGAGTTCCTCAATTCCACTATTTGGCACAATAATAGTATTACCATTAATCGCAAGCCCTTTTATTGGAAAACCTGGAGACAGAGGGGTCTACTCTGGGTTTCTCAACTCTTCTCTAATTCTGATTTCTTATCCTTCTCCGCTCTCAGCCAGCACTTCCATCTCCCTCGTTCTTTTGCCTGCAAGTATCTTGTGCTTAAAAATGCAGTTATGTCCACTTATGCTCTCCTTTCTAACCCCCTCACGCATGCCCATCCCCCAAATCATGCCTCACAGCTTCACTCCTTCTTGCGCACTCACCCTACAGCCTCCTCAATATACCACTCATTTCACACGATTCTCACACCTAGGCCAAAGTCCAAAGTTGAGGAACAATGGGAGTCTGACCTTGCCATCTCTTGGCCCATCTCCCTTTGGGATAAACTATGGACCAAACTTCGCAAGACATCTAGAGCTGCTTCTCTTACACAAACCCTCTTTTTCATATACAACAGGCTTCTCTTTTCTCCCCAGGTGTTGAACAAGAGATTCTCTTCTACACCAGATCTTTGTTGGTCCTGTTCTGCTCCTAAGGCCACTCTCTTCCACATGCTTTTCTCTTGCACTTTCACGCAAAATTTCTGGACACTAGTTTGGACCCAAATCAATGCCATATTCCATACCACATTCCCCTTCTCTCTTGTCAATATTTTTTTAGGAAGCCTTTCACCTTGTTGGGATAATATTGACCTTAACACGCAAATTGTTGACTTGCTATTAGCTGTTGCTTTCCAGCAAATCACCGTCAACTGGAAAGACTTTACGAATATTTCTTTTAAAGCATGGTGGTACAATGTTTGCTATAATCACAGGCTAGATACTGCTTTTGTACACCCCCTTAGTCTAGCTGCTAAACGACATGATTTATGGCTTCCTGTAACCTTGTATCTAGATACCTGTGCTAAACGTTCCTCTCATGTCTCACCTATTCAGCAAGAGGTCCCTAAGCCCCCCTGATTGACATTGATTTTCATTTGTACTATTCTATTTATATAAGCTACTTTATTGCTCATTAGTACCAGTGCTGATTTTTGTTACTCAGCCTTAAAACTTCTGTTATCCTCTGATCAATTGTATATTTTCATTACCATGTTTTACTTTCTCCTCTAATTGAAGATATGTTTGTATTTTCTTTTTTCTCATGTATTGACACCTTTACTTATCCAATAAAAACCTTTTGAACTTAAAAAAAAAAATAGAGGTCTGCTTTTAGTCTCACACACCCACACACTCAAATCTTCAAAGAGCACTAACATATTAACATGCATCAATGAGTAGGACACATATAGCATTTTCAAACTACCAAGAAAAGTGGGCACACACGAGACACCTGGAGTAAATGTTGAAATCAATCCATGATAGCAAGTCTTCATTTAATGCTCCTAATAGGGATCTCAATGTGTCTGTGGTGCCCGCATGGAACCAAATGTGTGGTGGTAAATGCTTCCAGGGGCCCCTTTCCTCTTTCAAGGCTCTGGACATGGCCTGATAAAAACAACACGTCCATGTTGATAATAGTTACATCCTTTACTTGAAAGACTGCCACGGTTAAACATTTTCAAGACCTCATGAGAGGTTACGTAAGTTATATAAATCTGTAAGTCGCAGAGTCATGCCAACATATGCTTCCAATGAACGTTAATTAGGGGCATCTAGTGATTGCATCTGCTGCTCCTAGTTTTTTTTATTTTCTACCCCTGTCACTGCCATGGATGCCCTTGGTTTCGGTGTTTTTCAATAAATCAGGAGCAGAAAATGAACAGTGGTCTAAGAGGTGTGCTTACTTTCTGTATCGCTGGCTTTGAGCCATTAAAATAAGGATTTTGCTACTCCCATCTAATGATCCTATTAGTTCTGCAAATTATAGGCTTTTCCTTCAGAACTATATTTAAGGTTCTTTAAATTGCACAGCTTGTGGGTAGATAAAAGGGGAATTATCTTATTAATGTCTGTTGGATTTTTCAGCTAGTTTTGTGCTTTATAAAGATTGTGAAATAACCATGTCAGTATGTGGGTATCATTAGCTAGATCAAGGGCCACCCAGATAAGTGCATGATCACAGATTTCAGCAAACTAGCACAGCAGTGAAAAGATGTCTTGGAATGTGTTATCAATGATTGTCTGCAATTGACTAACTGTACCCCCCAAAAAAAGATTTGAAATCCTAGCAATGTCAATGTAAATACTCTGACTTCATGGAAAGTAATGGCATACACAATATATGCACACGTTCCTTGAATGGTCATGCAGGGATTCTGCAGAGTCACAGCACATTAGGCCTCATTAGGATGGCGGAGGACCCGCCATCGACAGCCTGTCGGTGGCGCGCCCTCTGCCATCGGAATAAGGTTTTCCACCACCCTGATAACTATAGCGGGTGGACAGGTGGCGGTCGAAAAAGACCGACCGCCATGGTCCAGACAGGCGGTCGTTCTCCGACTGCCTGTCAGACTTCCCGGGAAGGCCAGCACTACGGCGGTGCCAGCAAGGCACTGCAGTAGCGATTATAACATCCCTTTCCGCTGGTCGTTCTGTGGTGGTCAATCCGCCACAAAACGGCTGGTGGAAACGGATTTGGCACAATCCCTGGGGCTGGGGCAAGGGCACTTGGGGGCACCTATTGTGACCCCTACATATCCCTGCACCATGTGGCAGGCACCGCATAGTGCCTGCCAGGTAGTGCAGGGATATGCAAGTGCCTCTTTTTTGCATTGCGGCGGGGGCTGCTGACTGCATCTCTGCCGCAATGTAAAATATAGGGCCTGCGACCGCCGCAGTGGCGGTCGCATCATAATGCGGTTGGTGGGTAGGCCGCCTTGTAGGTGGCCGGTCCCACTACCGCAACAATGGCGGTCCACCATTGTAATGGCCCTCTATGCTTGGGTTTATAGGACCTTAGTAGGCAATGACTGAGACATCCTATCACCTGAGCCAGTACCCATGAGACAGGAACCCACGAGCTATAATATCTAATTTGCCCTAGTACTCACTCACAGAGGTACAAGAGATTAGACACCCCAGAACACAACACCCCTGTCCCTCTCAGGAATCACAGTTGCATGACACACCCTTTCACTCCCACGCTCATACTGTTCTGACAGAGACACAAGAAAAGTTTTAAATGATTTTTTAAACAATTGTGCTCTAGTATGAAGTATATGTGCCACATTAAGTAAGAAAATGCCTAAAACAAGTACGGTCAGCAGAGTAAGTAGTCATGAAAATCATAAAAGGAGCTATCATTGTATAAGACAGAATAGCCTAACCTCCTTCCCCTTCAACAGAAGCAAAATGATAATATATCAGAAGATCTCTGGGTGTTTGCAGCAGACCTGTACCTTGGCATTCACAGATGAAAGTTCTACATCTCAGGTGGTGTCAAGTGGAAAAATCTTTCTCCAAGTGGGTTTTATTATCTATTCGTGCATACCTATATGACAAAAGTATGTGTTCCCATGTTGCAGGGATTCTGCTTATGCACAGAACTATGCACAGGAAACCAGGACCTCAGTGAATTGTGGTGTACCAAAAACTCACTTCAGAACCCGGAACCCCTTATCCGACCAGCATCAGTGTCCCATTCGTTATCCGAGTTTTATCTCGGCGGTCCCAATGTATAGACAACCCAGAACAAGCGACTTAGTGTATTCTCGGGAATGGTGGGAATCAGAAATACCTGTTCGTAATTATTCTCATATCAGTCCACAACAGAATAAACAGAGACACGGTAAAGTTTAAAGAGTTTATTTTATAAACCTTGTGTCCTAAGATGCAGTACTTTGGCTAACATAAGCAGACAAATGATTAAGATCAAAACCATGAGCATAGTTACAATACCATAGAAAATGAAAGGAGAAATCATAATAAAATGACAGTGGATGACAGCCACCTTCCTTTCGCTAGTAAACTAATATTATTATTATTAGACTATTAGAGGGTATCTAGGCTTAACTGGGGAACCCCATACCGTAAAGATCAGCTTAGTGGAATCACATCACAGGATCAGCTAGACTCTGCTCCTGGGAAAGCTCTTCTTCCGAATGTGTCTAAAGCATGCAGCCTGCAATATTAAAAGCACTCGACCTTCAGGTATTTGCAGCTGCGTGCGTGTTATGGCTAAATAGTGGGCCGATCAACCTGAATCCAACAACATGCACCGTTAGCGACCCAGACTGTTTCTTTACACAATGTTCAGACCAAGGTCGCAGCTCACTGTTAGGGACGTGAACAACAGACAGTTCTCATGTGAAGCAAAGGCGAGCAAGCATTTCTTAATTAATAACATGTAACTACAGTGTCGTGTGCAAAAGCAGCAAAAGTGGCAAGATGGCTTTCTAACATCTAACGCAGTTGTGCTAACTTAGCAATGTACGTATATAAATAGCAGTCTTCACTACACCCCCCCTTGATCGGACCACTAACCAGTAGGTGCGCAATTTCAAGAACGCAGAGTTCAAGTTCGATAGAACGGAACTAAGGGCACAAATTGTGAATCCATATAAGGTAAGTGAAAAGTTCGAAGAAAAAAAGGAGAGAAAAAAAAACATTTAAAGGGGAAAAAATAATTTCCTTCGATGGATTTTCAACGAGAGAGGAAGAAAAAAAAAAAAAAGGCCTCCCACAGGAATTTCGGATGACTTCCAAGTTAATCCATCAAGGTATAAGCACAAGAAGTTGCAACGGCTTCCAAGAGGAAATCATTGGAACGTTCTGCAAAAGTATCTGCCATCCAATTCAGCAAGGGGAATGAACACATATGTTCATTGACAACCAGAGCTTCTAGTACCATCAGAGGACAACTGGCGTGTTCTTCAAGATAACTTCTTGCCAAGAATTCAGCTGCAGCCGTTCTGATGTCCCAATTCCCTAGGACTCCATATTCTGCTCCACAGGCCATAATCCTGACACCAGAACAGTCCAACTCATGAGCCACTAAAGGGCTCATTAGCCGATCATAATCCGGGGCGGGAGACACGAGTTCGACAAGCACAAATCCAGAGCCGATTGGAACGGACACTCTAGGCAATGAAAGACAGGCTGTACGCAAGTAAAGTAGGGAAACCGGAAGGACAACCCATAGGCTATGCTCAATGTTGCCAGCGGTAATATTCCATAGTATTCAAGCATTCGGTTACGAAGATGGAGCAGCCGGGACATGCTGTCGTGTGACGCAAGTTGTGCATCCATAGCGTAGTACGCAGATCAACAAAAGTACCCCAGCTACGAGGGCGAGAATCAAAGGGAGACCTCCGAAGACGCTGTAAAAAATAGAATGAAAAAATGCCGGGATCACACCAAAAATAGTCTGAAAGGAGGTCACGAGGCCGGAGCCCACAATTTTGAAAAAATGTGCCCGGCCACTTGTTGACGAGGCGTTAAAGATAGTCTGAATTAGGGCCCCAAAATGGAGTGGGAGATCAGTATTCAAAAGTGCCTGCACCTCTGTGCGCGTGTTTGCTACGTGAAGGACAAATGTTTCCCGGGATGAAGTCAACGCGACTTCTTTTTGAGACAATAGAGCCCTTATTCTGCTCATCTTGTTGAACTCTGCTTTCAAGGTTGGAATGGAAGGCCAGATGGATACAGCGAACCATCCATGCGGGGGTGGGAAAAGGACGTTATTACAGCAGACTACTCTCTGTGATACAGTCACTATGTAGGGAATTCCCACTAACATCCCACAGCAAGCTTCATTAATTAATAGCAAATAGCTACCGTTAGCAAGCAGCGTAAAAGACGGTGTTATAACTGGCACCGGGATCCCTTTGAGGACGCAAGCTAAATTAGGGGCCTGCACATTACATGCACCATGCAATTGAATGTGCCAACACACCACAGAGTGATCTGGGGTGGAAGTGCACTCTTCACCTTTTAAGTAAACCTCTTTTCCGTCCCTCACGCATCTGTACGTGAATGGGAGTGACCAAACTTCGTGCAGGAAGGCAGTACCCAGTTTTTCATATCTGCCAAGGGCATATTGTTTCATGCACGAACTGAACTTAAATAGGTGGAACGGTAATGTGATCAACCCGTGGATAAGCCACACAGCGGAGTTTAATTCGGCAACTGAGAAAGGTAAAGGTTCTAACTTTTCAATGTGCAGCAATGAGTATATTGCATCTTTCATGGACATGAACTGTTGTTTCGCAGTTAAATTAAAAGGAAGGAACAAAGATGAAGTATTCATGTAATCCCAAGGGACTTTCCCAGCCTTTAACGTTTGCAATGTCCATGCAAACAGCATGATAGAACGCAATTGATTTTGGCCATGATACAAAACAGACAAATCATGCACAATGTCAACCACAGATGAAACAATATTATCTAACGTATAAATTCTGGAAGACAGGGTGTTAATGCTATTATCTATAACAGCCAATACTTTCTCCATATTGGCTTGATCAACCGCGTGTAATCTGGATGCAGCTTCAATCTGTGATAGCTTCCAAACTTTGTTGTAAACTGCATATAACCATCTTTTGGACCTGCCAACCGCAGGACCTTTAACAAAATCATTCAAATCTATTTTGTCGTTCAATTGTGATAAATGAAGTTTAACAGATGCTAAGGTGGAGTGTTGCAGCCAAGATTGGCATAACTTCCCTACCGAGTAGGTAGTTACAGTGTGAGAGGATTCAAAACGAGGGTCTACACGAACTTGTGTATACCCCGGAGCCAAATCCAGAAAACGATGTTGACAGGAATCTGAGCTTGTTTGCCATATTAACCACCCTTCCGGATTTAATTTGGAAATATTGAAGGATGTGTTAGAAATGCATGACTGCAACGTAGCAAGGGACAGATCCGTATGATTATCCCAATTAGGATAAGCACCCAGACCTGGAGTGGAGAGAGAATTAAATTTTTTAGAAGTAGCCAATCCAAAACAGGTGGTCTGAAAAATTGACGAATTCAAAAATAACATGTGGTTCGGGATGAGGCAGGCACGATGCAAAGTTTCTGTTCCCTGTACCTGCCACGGTTTAGAACCCCAAACCGATTTTAGATCGATAGTAGCTTTCCACAGATCATAACCTCCGATTGCCAACTCGTCCATAAAGGACTTGGAATACAACAATTTAGTGTGTGTCAGTCTAACTTTAGAAGCAGACTCAGCCGCAACCTTAAAATAAAAGGAGGCCGGATTCGACACAGAAGTCAGAAAAATATGTGTCGAATATATATAAAATATATATAGGGGCTGGACAGTGTTCCCACTGTGTATAATTTACAAAATTTCTAAACGTATTTGCTTTGTGTAGGAAATGCGTGCCATAATGTTGATAGCAGAATTGCTCATCATAATTAGCCGTGTCTAAATACAAATCCTCAGCATCAAATGCAGCATAATATATCAAATCAGAAAACAGTGCTTCTATGGCTTGAACATCCCAATCATCCGAGCGGATGTTTTGCTTAACTATATCACCCATTGAAACACGAAATATATTTGGCACATTGATTACTTCAGTGGGACTATGAATTTGAAATTTAACAGCATCCCACGCGATCCCATCCAGTACAGGCCAGGCAGTAATGTTCACAAAAGTCTGGTCCCTTTTCATAATATGTGATGAGGAGTGGGGGGCCAAAGTTTATTTATTTATTTATTTATTTGTGGGTTTGTACCGCGCTAGACTCGACTCCCAAAGGAGTATCCCCGCGCCTTTGGTCGGCCATAATGCAAAAAGGAAAAAAAGAGGATCCAAGCAGTATATCGTGTTAGTTTTGAAAAAGGAAAGTTTTTAATTGTTTCCTGAAAGGGAGGTGATCATCACATAGCCTCAAGGATATTGGGAGGCTATTCCATAGAATTGGACCAGCAACTGATAGGGCTCTGTCTCCCTGTCTTGCTTTTTTTACTCTGGGTACACATAACAGAGCCTGCTCACTGGATTTCAGAGAGCGCATGGGTACATAGGGGGAGAATTTGTTAGACAAATAAATAAGGCCTCTCCCATGCAAGCATTTGTGTATAACACAACAGATTTTAAACTTCACCCTCTGTTTGATAGATAGCCAATGAAGCTTGTTAAGAAGAGGTTTGGAGGGAGTACGAGGGGGCCGATTTAGGACAAGGCGAGCAGCGGTGTTCTGGACCACCTGGAGTCTAGAAGTTACTCCTTCATTTGCCGCCAATAGTAGTCCATTGCAATAGTCTAAACGACTTAGTACTAGAGCCTCTACCAAGGTTTTTCTAGTAGAGTCTGGCAGCAAAGGGAACACTTTCCGCAGCAAACCAATAATGTGGAAACAAGAGCCCACCACTTGGTTGCCGTGATGTTTTAGGGAAAGCTCCTGTTCCAGTCGGACTCCTAGATTTTTCACTACCTGCCTGGGCTCAGGAACTGGGCCAAGGTCTTGAGGTCACCAGTCAGGAGTCCACAGGAGTTTGGCCTCCCCGAACAGCATCACTTCTGTCTTTGCAACATTACATTGCAGGAAGTTAGATGCCATCCAGTGAGCCACTGCTTTCATCCCCTGGGCAAAGGCATTCCTAACCTCAGCAGTGAGGATTTTAAAGGGAAAGAGGAGTTGGGTGTCATCAGCATATGACACGGGGATAAAGCCATGGGATCTCATGATGTCAGCTAGGGGGGCCACGTAGATGTTTAAGAGACTTGGGCTCAAACAGGAGCCCTGTGGCACCCCCTTGGAGATCCCCCTCTCCTCTGACCGATATATCCCCAATGTGACCCTTTGGGTGCGGTCTGTTAGGAAACTCCTCAGCCAGGCTAAAGCCGTGTCTTTCAGGCCGATGTTAGCTAGCCTGGTGGCCATGATGTTGTGTGACACCGTGTCAAACGCCGCGGACAGATCCAACAGAACCAGGATAACAGAGTAGCCTTTATCCTGGAACATGTGTAGATCGTCCGCGACTGACAACAAGGTGGTCTCAGTACTGTGTCTTGGCCTAAAACCTGACTGGGAGGAGTCTAGCCCACCTGTCATTTCGATGTAATTTGACAGGTGCCTATTTACAAATTTCTCAATTATTTTACCCAAAAAGGGGAGAAGCGAAATAGGTCTTAGATTAGACAGTTCCGTCCATGGGATGGCAGTGTTTTTCCTCAGTGGTCTTACCAACGCCCTTTTCCAATCTAAGGGAACCTTCCCTGTACTAAGGGAGATGTTGACCAAATTCTGAATTTCTGGTCCTAAGACATCTGCCAACATAGGCATAATGCATGCATGGATGGAGTCTAAGGGGCTGCCACTCTTAATTTGAGTAATCAATGAGATTACCTCTTCTAAGGAAATAGAGGGAAAATTTGTAAGGCACTGAGTAGGTTGTGCTTGCCGTATAATATTCTGAGGGATATTATTTTCTTCTGCAGCAATTGTATTTGAAACCATAATCCTGTCATAGATCCCATCTATCTTCTTCATGAAAAATAGAGAGATCTCATCACAAAGATCCTGGGATGTAACCTCTGCAGTCTCACAAGCTACTGGCTTGGTAAAAGTTTGTAATTATACAATACTCTAGAGTCTTTCCCAGCCGCTGTTAGTTGTGCTGCAATATGATTTTTACGGGCCGTTCTGATGGCCTTATGATATATCTTAAGAGAAGTTTTATGCTGTTCTTTATCTTCAGGTCTCTGGGATTGCCTCCATAACTTTTCCAGTTTTCTGTTTTTTTGTTTCAAAGATCTTAGATCCTCAGAGAACCAAACTTCTTGCCTATTTGCCGGGCGAGGTTTATATACTTTCTGCGGGATAATGGCGTTGATTACTACTCTAACCGTCTCCTCAAACCTGTTAAAGCAGTTGTTACGTCCTCTGTGGAATTCTCAGACAGGGAGGTTTTATACTTCTCTCTAAAGGTTTCCATGGTGAGTTTATGCCAAGGTCTCCTCTTACTAGCCAAGGTGATCTGTGTTTGTGGCTTATACGTGGAGGCAGTATGAAATTTTAAAATAAAATGATCTGTCCACTCTACCTGTGTAGGTGTCATGCATTTGATGGAGGATGAGTTAGACAGAACTAAGTCCAAAGTATGGCCTGCCTCATGAGTGGGCCCATAATTAATCTTTTTAAGTCCCAGAGAGTCCAGATCCATTAGAAGAGTTTTTGCCTCTATACATTTCTCTGACTCACTATGGACATTAAAATCCCCCACCAAGAGGAAGTCCTGGTTTTCTTGTACATACGGTGCTAAGGCCTCTATGAGTGCAACAGAGAAGTTCCCACTCGGGCCTGGTGGACGATATACCAATGCTCCCTTCCTTTGTTCCCTGGGTATTGAATTAATTTTGAAAATTAATAATTCCATCTCGGGTGTACATACTTCCTCGAGGATAATGATGTTAAATTCCTCCTTATGAACAATCGCCACTCCCCCTCCTATTTTATTGGGACGGTCTAGCCTGACTATTTTATATCCCAACGGAATACCCAATGTAACGGCTGGGACTGAGTAAGGCTGAAGCCATGTTTCTGTTAAGAAACAAAGGTCGAGTTTCTCAGTAGATATGAGGTCCCATACCTGGATGGCATGCTTCGCTAGTGAGCGAATATTACAGAGCAGGTTTTTACTCCCCAGGGGGAAACTATCCATTGTATGAATCATCGGGATAGTTTTTTGCACTTTAGAGTGCAAGCCAACAGGGTCACTCAATTGGTTTCTTTCCTCCCCACAGAGATGAAATTGTGTATGACATACCTGACAGGTAAACGGGCCTTCCAAAGTGATTCCCCTAGTTTCACAACAGATCATCGGGAGGTGGTTACGCAGTTCCACCAATACCTGTGAGGTATATGTTCTCCGGTTACCGGGCAGGGTTTCTGTGGTGTCTATACGTTTCTCCATAGCCCTCTGGCCCTGGCCCCGTCCAGTCGCGGACGGGCGCAGACGGGCTGGTCTTTGGCTCGTCTTAGGCGCAGGATTAGGCACCACACTGCGCGCAAACGCTGCGCGCTAGAGGCGACGAGTGGCTAAATAGCCCTCGAGTAAATGGAAGCTAGAGCGCTAACCGCTCGCCTTCCTGTGTGGGCCTGTCACTGTCCCGCTCTCCGCACCCGTGATTGGCTGCTGGGTCGGACCGGGCGAGTAAGCACTGTTTGAACTTTAGAGCGGCGTCTAATCCCTTTGTGCGTGCGTGAATGTAATTTTTGACAGTGTGATACTAAATATCTGGCATCAGGAGGTCCCTACAACAAATTCACCATTACAATTACAAGGTAAAAAAGATTTTTTTAAAACGTTTCCTCTTATTGACTATACAATAGACAGCAAGATAGTTATTTCCTCTGCAGTGATGGCGCCAAGCGGGGTCGGGACTAGCTGCCACCGTCGTCCTTACCGCAAAATTTGGAGCCTCCTCGCAGCCTAAATAGCCCTCGAGTAAATGGAAGCTAGAGCGCTAAACGCTCGCCTTCCTGTGTGGGCCTGTCACTGTCCCGCCCTCCGCACCCGTGATTGGCTGCTGAGTCGGACCGGGCGAGTAAGCACTGTTTGAATCAATTAGTCTAATTGTAGATCTTTCTTTCAGATAGTGTCCATTTATAAGTCTAAAAAACACTACCACAAATCCAATGGACATAAACAGAAAAATACATATGAGCACCAGCCAAATGTATGTCCAAGGGGGAATTAAAAAATGTCTTTTAATCCAGGCAACAAAAATTTAAACTTTTGATGGGGCAATGAAAGTCATTGAATTAGTGTCAAAGGAGTAGCGCGACTGGTTAACTGTGGTGGATTGTAAACCAGGCAACGGGACATCCGCAGGATAAGTATACTCAATATCTTCAGGTAGACCACCAGCTGTCGGTGGCAACAAAGGACCAGTAACTGTATGCATCTCGACGGCAACATCAGGCAAGGTGGTAGAAGCCGGGCCAAAACAGAATTTCTCAGCATCGCAGGGCAAGAAACCGCTGGAGTCATACTAAGAAGAATCGGCCACTCGCTGTAGCTTGACTTGTACCTGTTATCCTTGCGACCAGGAAGTGGAGGTAAAATGACTGTACGTGTACCCTGTACTCCAAGCACCAGAACTGGTGCACGATAAGAGGGGCCGAACTCCTTCTTGTTCTCCACCTTCTCATGGACCAGATCACCAACTCGAGGTAGCCAGCCGACTACCGGAATCTGAAGCGCAGCATCAGATGTGGAGGGCACGTGTTCCTTCGCTAGACTGTCTCTGGCTTCTTGTAGATTCTGAAATACAGCACAGTGATCATCTACATCAAAGGGTGCGGCCGACGCCACCATGTCTAGACCATCAAGGTCCGGGACAAACATTTGTATGTCAAAGAGCATCATGTATGGGGTCTGCCCACCCAGAGACCTTCTAGGGAGATTATTAAGTGCACGTTGTACGTCATACAAGTGGGCTAGCCAGTTCCGCTCAGTACCTAAAACCCTAGCTGTCAAAGATTGCTTTAAGTCACGGTTCATTCACTCCACCACACTATTACCCTCAGGTCGGTAGGGAGACGAAAATTTGACTTGGACCCCCAAATTTCTCATGGCTTCTTTGTACACCCTAGAGGCGAACGCAGGGCCCTGATCAGAATGAAAGGTACCACATGCAAAACGTCCAACAAAGACACGCAAATCCCTGATGACAGTACGGGCATCAGCACTCCTTTGTGGCCATACCCACAGAAAACGTGTGAACGAATCCACTGCAACCAAGATGTACTTGTACGCAGTATCAGAGGTGAATGGACCGCAATGATCTAAATAAACACACCCCAGTGGTTTATTAGATATGTACAACTGAGTCTGTGGTGGGCGCGCCGCAGTTGAAGGTTTTATCTGCTGGCAAATGTCACAATTAAGAACATAAGCGCAAGCTTGTTTATATAAACCGCACCACAAGTAACGTTGTTGTAACAGAGATACAGTAGCTGCAACGCCGGCATGGGCAGACGCCATGCCCTCGTGAGCCGCTAATATCAAAGATGGTCTGCAGTCCGCGTTGGGAATCAATCTGTCACCAACGTCGTTAATCCTCACTAACGGGACGTTATCAGGACTTAAGCGATAATGGTAACGAGAAGGGAAACCTCTTGGGTAATTTGTTCCCTTCTCTGTAGCAGCAATAGCTGCCAAGATGTCATCATCGATCTTACTTTGTGATCTTGTAACTGCTGCTACTAAGTATGTCGCCACTGCTGTTTTTGCTGCCTCGTCAGCTAGGCTGTTGCCGACAGCATGGACACCAACTCGTTGGTGACCAAGAGTGTGAATAACATTCAGAAGAGGCAGATGTTCTTTAAGTTCTGCCACTCGAACCCAAAGTGTTTTATGCTTAATTGCGCTACCTTTGGAATCACGGTAGTCATTTTGAGACCAAAAATGTAGATTGTCGTTGTAAGATTGAACACAATAGAACGAGTCACTCTCTATAAGGGTAGTGACTCGAGGATCCGCAAACTCCAGTGCAAGCACCAGAGCACGAAGCTCCGCCAACTGTGCGGTACAATCACCCAATGACTGCGTATGCACGACATCAGATTGGAATTCACCATTCACGAAAGTACCGACCACAATTGCGCAGGCCGCTGAATAGGCATGCTTCGATCCAGTCGCCGGTTGCGCAGAACCGTCAGTGTAAATGAAACAATGGTAATCCTCGAGCGGGCGCAAAGACAGAGGAGCTGGATGAACAAATTCATACTGTAAAAACTCCTGAGTCTGTAGAGCTGCGTCAAAGATATATGTGACGTCAGGAGATGTCAAGGAAGTGGCCCATTGTATCCACCGTGGATGCAAAGCTTTAGAATTTGGTACACTTGCTTCTGTCACCGCCTCAAGGGCAGGATATGGTGTGACCACCAACATGCGTTTTCCTTGCGATAGCGCTCGTTCTTTCAGAATCGCCATCTGCACTGCCGTCAAAACTTTCTCAACAGCGGAAAATCGCAGTTCAGCCGAAGTGTACAGGTGCGATTTGTAGGCAATGGGGACAGTGTCGCCCTCATTGAACGTTAAGTACGTGAAACCCACTGCGCCTGGTACAATTCTTATGACCAGGTTAGTGTGGTTATCACGCGTCAGTAAGTATTTTGAAGCAAGAAGGTCAGCTTGCAAAGATTGCAATATAGCTGAATGCTCCGGCAGCCAGCAAGATTTGGAAAAAAGTATGTTGTACCAAGGCATAAAGCGACTTGATACGCTGGGCATAATCAGGAATGTACGTGCGACCGAAATTCAGAATACCCAGCAAAGATTGTAATTTCTTCAGTGTCGTAGGAGCACGTAGGCATGCGCATTTCTCTAGGAAGTGCAGAGCCAAACCTCGACCTTCATTGTTGAGTTCGTATCCCAAAAAAAACACTGTATATTCCGCAATGTGAGACTTCGCAAAGTTGAATTTGTAACCGAAGTCTGCAAACAAAACAACAATGCGATCAACGCAACACAGATGCGGCCATAACTCGTCATCTGTGAGATAAATATCATCTACATACGAGTACGCATCAGGGTCAATGCTCTCTAACAGAGAGACCACACGAGCGGCAAAGACACCAGGGCTGTTCTTATAGCCAATCGGTAATCTTTTGAAATGTTTTTGTTTGCCGCCCGAGGTAAATGCTGTCCATTCACTACTAAGAGAGGACAGGTTATGGCTGTAAAAGCCGTTGGAAATGTCAAGTGTGGTTTTAAACCGTTTTCTCACGAGATTATCAACGAGAGCCGAACTGTGGGTATTCTGTTCTGCGCATGTCCGGCAATGAGAGTTTAAATGCCGGTAATCCAAAACCAGGCGGTACGACCCATCAGGCTTCGTCACAGTGAATAAATGATTATTCATTGGTGACACACATGTTTCAATTACACCTTGATATTCCAATTGTTCAAGGATAGCCGCGACGTGAGGTCTTGCTTCGCGACGCATGGGATACTGGGGTTGTGGCTGTGGCGTGGACCGCAACGGAATCTCATGGCTGGGGGACAATTTATCCCAGCCTACCTGATTACGATACAAACCTGGTGCTTGCACTAGAGCCCATTCCTCGGCGAACTTCTTAGCTTGGTCCTTTGGCACTGTGTGCGCAAAGGACGGGAGAATCATCTCCTCCCCTCTAGGAGCATGTAAAATGAAAGCCGGGGGCCAGTCTGCCTCTGCCAATAGAATATCAAAAGAAGAGGTCAGATTATCCCAAAAAATCCCTTGAATCGTGTGTTGTATGTCATTTTCAATTAAAAGTACTATATTATATAGTCTGTCAGGGGGAGCCACTCTAGCGTCAGCAGTTTCTACAGTTATGAACGTATCAGTTGCTGTCGCCACCAGATATGGACGCAGTGCTTGTCGCACTACTGTAACTTCCGCCGCACTGTCGAGCAGCGTTAGTGCCCATGTCAGGTTCTGAAGCTGCGTCTGCACTATCTGTGGCATACCTCGCTGTTAGCGCAGCAACTTTCTTCTTCTGAAACGGGGGTCGTTGACGTGCAGACTGGTCCTGCTTGCCTTTGCCGTCAGTCTAACTGGGTTGCTCACGACCTTGGGCATCCCGTCCCTTCCTACGGTCTCCTCCACCGGATTGTGAAGCCTATGTTTCCTGTGAAGAACGAGGAGAACGTTGTTCAGAAACCTGAAATCTATCAGGTGACTTAATACTAGATCGATCGCGCAGATCATATGTGCGTTCACTAGACGACTGTACGGGCGAGGCAGGACGAGACCCCTGTTTCTGTTGCTGCTTCCCCTGTTTCTTTGCCCGACAATTTTGTTTAGGAAAATTTGGGCATTCGTCTTTACCAGACGAGCTCACCTTAGTTTGCTGTACTATATCAGGAATTATCACAGTTGGTTTAACACCCAAGGCACTGCGGCCTATGGTCCTATAGGCTTCCGCAATTAGTTTAGCAAACTCCTTAGGCCTGTCAAGTTAGTCCACGCGGTCCAGCTTATTAGCCACTTGGAACTGCATGGCATCACCTTTGAGGTTGCCCATTACCATGAAAGCAACCACATCGAACACCCCGACAAGCCTCATTCCCAATTCAACAGCAGCCTCCGCTCCGTGATTCTCTTGAACACGTTTAATGACGGAGGGTAGTACAGACATAGACGGAGTGCCGAAGCACTTCGAGTAGGTCGCGGCAAAGACCTTGCCCCAGTTTGCACAATCGGCCATATCTGGGACCAAGTCTTTTGGCAAACTAATGGTGAGAATCCTGTGTTTCTCCACAGGAGTGGTATGTGGAAAAACCGCCTCCAGTTGGTCAAATTTCTCAGCAAGCCAATAAGGCAAATCATCCTTATTTTGGGGGCGCTTGCCCATCACCAAATTAACCATTACAGGACTAATAACCACCACGTGGTGGTCCGTTGGTTGTCCCACACTAGCAGATGCCCCCACCTGCACGTTGCGTGACACGTACTGCACCAAAGCCCTATGTACTGTAATCAGGGCTGTGTGTAGTACCCACAACTCCGCCACCGCCACCGTGAGATAGCGGGGATGAGGCGTAAATCCGGCCAGCACCGGCCATGTGGCCCCTGCAATAGACAACGGGCCCATTCTAGCCGGTGCAACCGCATGGGGAAGGGCGCCATTAAACCAAATGGTATGCTGCCAGGCAGAAATAGGAATTTCCTGTGTCCTATACGGCGTATAGACTGCAGGTAGCTGCGTGGGAGTAAAGGAATGAAACGTATCATCGTCTGCATCCACCGCCGGAAAAGTCACCCAAGAGTAAAACAACTCATACGGGTAGGACGCATCAGCGCTCACCACAAAAATAACAGCCATCCCATCATCCGGCACCCCAAACGTCGTCAAATGACGGCGCAGAGGTGTACGCCTATGTGCGGCAATGTCAACCGCCATAAGGACACACCAAAGAGTAACAACGATATCAACAGTAGCACTGGGGTTCAGAAAAAAACCTTTTTAATGATCAAGCTTGAAAGAACCTATTAGTCGAGACACAGGTAGGTTAAACCCATCACTCCCGTTAACCGGAAACAAGAGTGAGGGTGTTGTGGACTAATATAAGCACTACTAAGGCATTTCAAATCAATCGACCAAACGTTAGGTGCGCCATGTTGCAGGGATTCTGCTTATGCACAGAACTATGCATAGGAAACCAGGACCTCAGTGAATTGTGGTGTACCAAAAACTCACCTCAGAACCCAGAACCCCTTATCCACCAGCATCAGTGTCCCATTCGTTATCCGAGTTTTATCTCGGCGGTCCCAATGTATAGACAACCCAGAACAAGCGACTTAGTGTATTCTCAGGAATGGTGGGAATCAGAAATACCTGTTCGTAATTATTCTCATATCAGTCCACAACAGAATTAACAGAGACATGGTAAAGTTTAAAGAGTTTATTTTATAAACCTCGTGTCCTAAGATGCAGTACTTTGGCTAACATAAGCCGACAAATGATTAAAATCAAAACCATGAGCATAGTTACAATACCATAGAAAATGAAAGGAGAAATCATAATAAAATGACAGTGGATGACAGCCACCTTCCTTTCGCTAGTAAACTAATATTATTATTATTAGACTATTAGAGGGTCTCTAGGCTTAACTGGGGAACCCCATACCATAAAGATCAGCTTAGTGGAATCACATCACAGGATCAGCTAGACTCTGCTCCTGGGAAAGCTCTTCTTCCGAATGTCTCTAAAGCATGCAGCCTGCAATATTAAAAGCACTCAACTTTTTTGCAGCTGTGTGCGTGTTATGGCTAAATAGTGGGCCGATCAACCTGAACCCAACAACATGCACCGGCTAGCGACCTAGACTGTTTCTTTACACAATGTTCAGACCAAGGTCGCAGCTCACTGTTAGGGACGTGAACAACAGACAGTTCTCATGTGAAGCAAAGGCGAGCAAGCATTTCTTAATTAATGACATGTAACTACAGTGTCGTGTGCAAAAGCAGCAAAAGTGGCAAGATGGCTTTCTAACATCTAACGCGGTTGTGCTAACTTAGCATGGTACGTATATAAATAGCAGTCCTCACTACACCCAAACAACAGCTGCTTTGTGTGTTTTGCCTAGGTACTAGGGCATGACCAGAACAGAATAACAAGGGTCATTGTTGATTGACCTTGTCTACAGTGTTCAGACTAAATCCCAGAAAAGAACAAAACACAATAACAACAGGAGGTTCTGTGTGAAAGTACAGTGTGGCACAAAGCAAAATGTGTATTTATAGTAAAGTGCGCAAAGCAGAGGGCAGTCTGGAATGTGTTCATGCTAACATAGGGAAAACGACAATGGGCCTGCACGGGACATATGACAGTCAGAGCCTAAGCAGGTATCATTACATACATCACAAAGTACTAGAGTGATGTAGTAAACATTAATGATGCTGTTGCCCCAGCAACAGTCTCGTTTCATCACCACTCATCAGTGAGATAAGTGCTTTATATCATATGCTGTCAACCTTTTTGTAGTTGCATTCTCCCTTATGTTTAATTATCATATTTATATGTTGCTAAAGTGACATATTCAGGATGTTGCTAATTCGCGTTACATTAATTTTTTTTGCCTTCTTGGTTTTATTTCATTTGTGGCTTTTCTTCTGGCTCATTCCTATCTGCTGCTTTAAAATACTCTTCAGTAAAGCACACTGCTTGTAGCATGACTTTAACCAAAACATGATTATCGCTTTTGGTCTTGCAGCCCTTTCTGAATTTATAAAAAAGATCCACATCCAAATCAAAATGGTGAGATTTGGTAATGATCGGGCCTGGAGAGAGGGCTAGAGTAAATACCAAGTTATGTTATTAATAGAAATATTGTGTGAACTCAGTTTTGTAACCCCTTTACCAGTGTTTCATTGTCTTTGTTTCAAACTGTAATCAGAGCTCTTCATCTGGACCCTGTTTGCTGTCCCTTTTGTACATCGATGTGGAGAGGCAGCTGTCCTCTTTTCTGCTTGGTTCCTGTAAATGTTAATTTTTTGGGCGCTAAGCGATCACGTTTCCACCTGGAAGTGATCTGTCCTTATGAGAGCCTCGGCATCCTGGCCCGCAAGAATGTATGCCATTATGGTGACGGTTGTCCTAATGCCTGATTCACATTTTATCGACTAGATGGTTGTGTTCCTGATTGGCATTTATCCCTTGTAAAGAAGAATGAAATTAGTCTGTGGTTCCCTGCCTGACCAGAAGCAAAATGTAAAGATTTTACTAGCTGCACATACCATGTAAGGATCTTAGCAGACAATGTGAACTTGAAGTAAAATCTAGTATGGATTCTGTTGGGGACGATCTCTCGTCATGGTAGACATTTCAATGGTTCTAATGCAATCAGAATATCGAGTTTTTGGTATTTTCAACAACTATATTGTATCATGCTTGAAGGTAAGTACATATATATGTGTACAAATGTACTATTCTGAACTCCACATCTATGTCCATTTAAACTACATAGATTTATTATTCTTAACACCAGATATACACTACTCAAAGATTTATCTTCCTACCTGTATACGTTACGTTCAAGAATAGTGAATCTGTAATCACCAATACATCCTTTCAGAATACTGTGGTCAGTCGTTATTCTGGGTACAATATCTTCAGGATACGGTGGTAGTTAATATTCTGGACACAATATCTTCAGGATACTGTGGTAGTTGATATTCTGGATGACCCATCTGTATACAAATCATATTTTTGGTGTCAATATTCTAAAATACAAACATTTTGGGATAGTGTTGTTGAAGTATTGCTTTTTCTATAATTAGAAGACCAGGCTAAAACTTTCTTTGTGTTGAGACTTTTCCCCTCCTGCTCTAATATTTCTAAATCTAGATCCTAAAGGGATACAAGAGACACCCTCTTCAACCGCATCAATATACTCAACATGGTACTGCATATCACAACCAACAGTCGCATCCTCGATCTTGTCTTTTTAAAATCACAAACTCTTCCATGCAAACCACCCACACCTCTGGACTACACCATCCACTTTGCCATCCCTATATGTCTGCTTGGTGTCCTTCCAACAAGCCAAAACCTTCAGATCCTCCAAAGACTTCTCAGTAGGTAACTTAATATTTAAACCCTACCACCTCTATTTCCGATGCCAACACCCTTGTAAACAACTTCAACATTTTTTTGGAAAGCTATGTGAATATCCACACCCCAATTACAACCCTGGTATTCTAAAGACCTTACCGACAATATATGATCCACCCACAGACAAGAAGGGACATGGAAGAAAAACAGATCTCCCAAGGACCTCTTGATACTGAAGTCCCTTCATGCAACATGCAGACAGCTCATTTAATATTCAAAAGCAAAGTACGAAACCAACACCATCAATTAAGCCACCAACAGAAGCAGAACACTGTACAAGACAAGCACTGCATCAACCTCCTGGCAGATTCAGCTGTTCCATTAACCTCTTCTTCACTGAAGAAATACAGAAGATCCAGCAGCAGACCAGCAACATGAACACCTAGCTTTTCCCATATAATCCTGCAATTGTCAGCTTTCAAAGCCCTTTCACTCCCAGGTCGCCATGATTTACACAACTCTCTCAAAGCCACTTCTTATGAAGTTGATGTCATGTCATTGTCCTTCATCAAAGCTCTCTCTGGGGACACTCTCTTGCCCTTACTTACCATTGTCAATTCCTCTTTCACTCAGGCATCTTCCTTGAAGTGCTCAAGATAGGCCACATTCTCCCATTTCTAAAGGAAGCTACACTAGACCCCGATGATCTTACCAACTACTAGCCCATCACTGACCTACCATTCTTCAGCAAGATAATTGAAAAAGGAGTCTACGTTCAACTCGAAGATAGAACCATTTCCTGCATGCCCACCAGTCTGGCTTCAGATCACGCTGCAGCTAAGAGATCGCTATATGCCGCATTGTAGGCAATACCCTCTTGACCACAGATGAAGATGATCCCTGCCTCCTGATATTGCTGGACCTCTCAGCTGCCTTTGGCTCAGCCAACCATCCCATCCTCATATCCACCCTGTGGTCTCAAGTAAGATTCACAGGCAATGTAATTCATCAATTCTTCTCCTGCTTTTCCAACTGGCACATGTTTGTTCACATGGGCACCTCCTGGTACCTAATAATTCTTATCACATGTGGGGTGCCGCAGGGGCCATAATGCCTCCTGTTACATTCATCCTTTACATAGAACCGCTTGGGGAGCTAATCACAGATAACATCAAGATTCACCAAAATGCTGATGATACAGACATGTTGATAATGCCCTACAAATGACATCCCAGATTCCACACTGGCATCCTGCACGCCGTAGCACTTCTTGTCCAGGGTCTGAAGAAATATGATCACATTGCTCCCATCCTAATACACTGACATTGCCTCCTCCTTCCGGCCTGCAACATCTACAAAACTAGCTGTATCATCACAAAGTCATCACAACTATAAGCCCTGTTTATCTTGCAGACATGTTTGCCATTCCTGATGGTTCTCTGCACACCTGTAGCCAGGACACCATCAGACTACAGCCTAAGACGTGTAAAAAGGAATACCGAGACAGCAGGCCTTTTCGATCTATGCACCCAGGATATGGAACAACATCCCCATATCCATCAGGACCCCCTCAACCTGCACCCCACCAACACTATTACACTTCAAGAAAGAGTTAAAGACTTACCTCTTTAAAGAAAGCTACATTACAATGCCTTCACTGGCTACAATCCAGCTATCACAGTCAAACATACATACATCTATACATAAATATATTCATACATTCATGCATACATGTATACATACATGCATACACATATATACATGCATTAAAGGGAAGAGTATGTGCCTCTTTCCAAGATGTGTCATCAGGTGATTTGTTTCACTATGTATTCTCCTGACTGCTTAATAAAGATGGGCATGTTAAGCTCTTTCCTAGGTTGAAGTGTAGTCTAGGGTGGCCACTGACGTGCAGGTAGTTGTGGATTGTGGAAAACCCAAGGCATTCTTCTAGAAGTGGAAGAAGAGTCTTCTAATTGGAGTGCTAGAATTTTGCTACTTTACTCACAGCAAATGAAAATGACAATTGGGGGCAAAGATGCTCTTCCATTTGTATGAAATCATGCCCTGGGCAAATGAGGGACCACCCATTTGGGATCCCACAGATGAAAAATATTTGCCAACATGATCAGTTTTACAAAAGGGTCTTCACAAGAACCTGTAGCCCTTATTTAATAGTTTGGTGCCATCAGCACATTTAAAATTCCCATTATATTTTTCGGTAGAACGTCTGCAACACAGTCTCTGATGACGGTCCTGCCAATGGAGAAAGAGACCATATCCCATATTTATCTAATACAATCTCAGTTGCAGCCCCTTTTGGAGTATATGCATGTGAGCATTATCTGAAAACTAGACCTGCCTGTTACCTTGAACAGAATAGGATGCTGATTGATGATACAGACCTGCCTGAAGGAAAACATATTTGTGCAAGAAAGGGTCTTTTATCCTCAGAAGGCTGGTACCACAATGGGCACCTGCTTCGCCCCCAGCTTTGTCAATTTGGTGATGGGCTTGTGGGAGAAGCAGGTGGCCCGGGTGGATGACAACCAGGAGTTTGAGCTCAATGTTTTATTATGGGCCTATTACATAGATAGCCTATTTCTTTTGTGGAATGGAACAGAGGACAAAGCATGTTAATATGTGGAGAGACTGAGTGATAATCCATATAATTTAAGATTCACAACGACCATAAGTGCAGATGAAATGGCATTCCTGGATATAACATTGAAGGTACAGGAATCCAGAATCCATACCTTGAGGCATAGAAAGAGCACAGCAGGGAATAGCACATTGCACTTTAAGTACCAACATCCCAAGAATTTGAAAACGAGCATACCTTATGGGGAAACCCTGAAAATTAAGAAAATCTGCAAGCAGAAAGAAGAATTCACTAGGCAGATGTCACAAATGATAGGGAAATTTAAGAAGAGAGAATATAAATCAAAGTATTGAATACAGCAGAGAGAAAAGCAGAAGCATTGGTGAGAGATCAATGGTGTACCTGAATTGTAAGCCAGATCAAAAAGATCAACAGATACGACACATTACATGCTTCAATTCTATGTTAAATAAAGTAGGAGATGTGATTCACAAGCATTGGGCTATTTTGAAGAGCGATGTAGTTATAGGTCAAGAAATACCTGTAATCCCTCTGATAACACACAGGAGAAGGAGGGCTCTCAGTGATGAGTTAACACACAGTTATTATACTAGACCTGGCAAATCAGACACTAAGGCCAAAGGGTTCTTTAAATGCGGCCACAGTAAAGCTTGTAAGATGATATGGAATACTGCAGAATATACCACATCAGATGGGCATAGAAAAAAATAGGAATTTTTATAACTGTGGCTCAGATCACTGTGTGTATGTATTGGTCTGTCCGTGTGCTATCATTTATGTGGGAAGCGTGATTTGCCCTTTGCGCAAGGAGATATTGGAACATCAATGGGCAATAAAGAATGCAGACTTTACATATTCCAGTAGCTAGACATTTTTTTTTAAACATATGACAGTGATCCTGGGACACTTGTATTTTTCGCTATAGACATGGTACCTATTAATGTAAAAGGTGGCAACAGAGTGATGCAACTGCAATGCTTAAAATCGAGGTACATTTTAGATCTACAAAAGAGATTTCCAGCAGGTTTAAATAGAGATGAGGAGCTGGAAGTACATGTTGGATGATAACAATAAATCCCTTTGTAGTATTGTTTCTGAGAGACCCATGGTTTATCCATAGTATTGATGTGTATATTAGAACTATATCTGTGATATCACTTAAAGAGATGCAAGTGTTGCATATGCACAGGATTTTCTTTTTTATATTGCTTTAGAAAGAGTGAAATTTGCACATTGCTTTTTATGAATGATAGACAGGTTTTATACATGAGTGTCAGCGTAGCGCCTTCCTCGGGATCTGTGTGTAGATTGTTTATTCCACCTCCAGGCAGCTCCAACTCAGAAAGCTATAATAGAACAGAGTATTGGAGTGGCCAGGTGAGGGAAGGGTAAGATGGGGACTGCGGGGAGGGAGACCTGTAAAAGAAATAAACAATACCCCCATACAAAAGCAAGTATAACTTGATATATATATATCAATGAAGGGCAATGATTACTGAATAATAATTGAAGTGGAGTTGCATAGCAACCATCCACTTGGAGGAGCTTGTGTGTTGCTCTGTTGTTATAAAATAAATAATCATACATAAAGTTCAAAATCCACAATGCTAATAAAACTATCCTAAGCAGCACCCAGCTGCCAAGGAATGAATCACAAAAAACTCAAGGCACACACACCTTCACATAAAGGTAGTATCACAACCATTCTTCACTCCACATGCGCGCTTGTTACGTCACAAGTGCCCCTCAAATGTTTTTACCACAAGAAATGTAAATGCGTGTACCACCGACCCCCTCCATCGATCTTAATGTATGCCCGCACTTGTTAACATCACAAGTGCACCATAATGTACACGTAATCACCATGCCTAATATGCACATTTTAAGGCAATCACACACTCTCAGAGGAAACATGTGTGTCCCCAAAGAATCAAGACGTTCAACTGAGCAAGTGGAATGATCTTTCTGGCCGGGAGGAATACTAAAAATGGCTTACCGTCCAAGACCAGGCCGGTCTTGCCTTGCCTCACTGTGTAGGATCGAATTGCAGAACTCGGCCTGAGGCGAAGATCAGCTTCAGCAGTACTGCATCACCAAATGGGAGAGAACACCGCAACACGTCCTTTCTCCAGCTGGAGTCACGAATAGTGAGCCCAGAACTACGTACTCACGCTGACTCATCAAGAACTCAGCATCCATGATGGCCGCCACCCAGGGCTTCTGGGACTTGTGGTCCCCTTATGAGAAAAAGGGGAAAACACATACAAATCTACAAAATAAAGGCACATAACAACCTGTAACCATGGAATAAGGGACAGCCTCACATGTCAGCAAATACAGAAAGGACAACAAGCATATATAAGCAATATTTACAGCTTTACTGTTTACAGCACCACCACCAACGGGGTTGGGGGAAAAAGGCATGGACCTTACCACACGGTATATTTTGTGTCTGGCGCCGTGTGCAGGACAACCTTGGGGGCCAAGCGACTGAGGGTGTGGCGGGCCCTAGACCGCACACTGCCACGCTAACAATGAGATAGTGATATACATGGGTTGGATTTGTGCTACTGTCAATATTGTGATTCTTACACATCACTTAAATGCTGCTGGATGATAGGTTATGTTTACACTTTATACATTTATACTGCTATGATGTTTATGAGGTTTGCACATGATCTAAAATTGGAAACTCTGCTTAATTTTCACAGGATAAAGTTTGTCATTTGACACTGTTGTTATAATTGCGACATTTTACACATTGTCCTTTAGGGCTGGATGAAATATTATATTTGTAGTGTATGCCATAGTGGCAAATGCAGTAGCTGCATTCTAGGGATTCTCTGCATTATTGTCTAGCAATTTTAGCCTTGAAAGCGCCAAAGGACTCAAGTACCATCTAATGTAGAGCTCTCTTGAATAATGAAAAGGATACTCAGAGTAATTGAAATGTAAAGCTGTATGAGGAAACGAGCACTTGCCCGGTTTCTCTGAGAAGTGGCTGATGATATCACCAGCAACTACCCACATCTTGAATTTTAAACTTCACCTTAGGAGTGAGTGAGATATTAACCCCTTCCCTGCTCATGACGGAACCGTTCCGTCATGAGCCACGGTTGTCGTGTGCTCATGACGGAACGGTTCCGTCATGACAATCCTGCCGGCGGCCGCTCCGCCTGCGCGGCGCTGTTTCCCCGCCTGTGCGGGGCGACAACGCAAATGGGCGGAGTCATGACGGAACCGTTCCGTCATGAGCACAGCTCAACTGTGGCTCATGACGGAGCGGCTCCGTCATGAGCACAGGCCCGCCGCGCTGCCCCCCTGCCCCCCCCAGCGCTGCAGCGGAATGTCCGCAGCAGCGAAGGGGTTAACAACATGGCTGATTTGATGTATTGTTTTGAAAATGTTATGGTTTCACATTATAAAGTATTTAATTATTGTATTTTTTTCCAGCCAATTTTTCAGTTTAAATTTGAGTTTCCATAATAACTATTTACTAGGTGAGCAAATGCAATAAATGTTTAGCACATTGTTAAAATAGATGTGTTCAATTTATTATTTCATACTGAGTTTTTCCTGAGTACTTTTTTCTCTTTTTCTATATGCATGACCCAGGCAGAGCTCCCACGGACTCTCAGACTATTGTCTATCACGAATCATTCCCTTGTGAATATTTAGAAACTTTAATGTTCAAGTCTCTTAGAAAAGAGGAGTTTGTAAAAGGCTTATCTTGTTACTTAAGTAAGATGGCTTTAACTAGGTTCCAGTGAATACAGTACATTGATCAAAAGCAGCAACACACAGGAGGTTGTTTTCCATCATTTATAAAGTCCCATGAAGTGGCATAAAAATGAGCTCCTCTGCTAGAGTTACCACAAATCCTTCAAAATGTCTCACATGAAGAGGCTGTGCCTGCTCTTGGTGGCATAATTGGGGTGGGGGGGATTGGAAGATTGTAATTCTGCCCCAGAGCCTTACATCTAAATGCCTCCTTTGACACATTTTTGTTTGAGGTGTATCCAGATAAATCTTGTCTTCAGACTCAGTATTTCATCAGGGACGACACGTTTCTCTCTAAATGTCAGATGAATAGTTTGACTTTTTATGATATTTTTATGTGTAAGGTATGTAGATCTATATGTGAGTGTGTAATTACATTAAAATATTTACAAACTTAATTGTTTTGGTCTTTGTTATTGGTGTTAATTATTGCAGATATCAATACCCATTTTATCAGGCTCGGTAAAATGAAAATTCCAAACCTTTTATAAGTTACATGCAGCTGTTTGCAGCAGGCACATAATCCACCAACCATTATTACCAGGACTGTATTATGTAACCTAGATGTTACACAAGGATGTCTGTAATGAACGCATACAACAAATGAGCTATCTTACTACCATAGAAATCAATGACTTGCACGTTACATGCAGTCTTCTACATCCGGCAAAATAACAGACCGAAACACTTAATGACAATTCAAATTTGTGATTAGCAGATTGACGTCTGATCTATCTTTTCAGTATTATACCATGAGGCTTGACAAATGCACAGATTTCTTCAGCAGGCAACTTTACATTCTACAACATCTTAAAATATGGGCAGTTTGTAAGAAATAAAGTAAGCTGACACAGCTTTTCAATGCATGATAAATCAGTGTGTTAAATGTTTAGCACCCACCATTTGTGGTGAGCATAGGTCGCACGTTTTAATAAAGTATGGCAAACCAAGCTTTAGGTCTTCAGTTCAGTAAATTAAGTACTATGATATTGAGTAATACTACCAACAGTTATTTACACTACTTAGGGAATATCATAGGGGTGAAATGAAGAATTTTATAAAAAGGTTCTTATTGGTATTGTATTTTTCTTGGGGGGGGGTAGAGTTTTTCAAATAATGCATATGTGACAGCAGACCATAGGTGGACTGCCTCTTAGTTCATCCCTGACTCCACCCTTCATGACTGGCTTTTCTAAGTCTTGCATTTCCGTCAATTTGTGATTCTCTGAGTAACTTTTTGTGCATTTTTCAGCATTGATTAGGCTCCCTTTAAGTGGCTCGCTTAACCAGAAAATGTCTGTTATGTTAGTTTCTCTGTACAAGGCCCCATGACAGATGCAGAAGAGTGAAATAGAAAGAAGGTCTGCTGTTCCCAAAGTATGAGTGAAACCGTGACCTCCTCTCATACAGGGCTTGTAATCTTAGCTCGTGCACACATTTCCAATTGTTAAATCTCACTAATGAGTGTATTATAGGAATCCAGTGTGCAGCATATAATAGAAGGATTCTGTGAAACAAGTTTCCTTTGTAAGAGTTAAAGTAAGGAGGATATCTCAGCACATTCAGTGGTTGCTGCTGAGACATGCAGTAATATGTGAGCCACTCACCAAGCAAAGCTAAGCCTTCCATAATTCTGATAAATTATTTACTGTAACAGTAGCACCTGTTGTTTATAGCTCTTAGAAAAAGCAGAAATACAGAATGAAGTGCTATAAATAACAAGTTATTTAACAGGCTGCTGTTGAGACTTAACCATTTTTAAACAGTCTGTTTGCAGTGGTGCAGGTGCAGACTTTACATTACCCTGGCAGGGCCAACCAGCTGCACCAAACCTTTTATGGGCACCCCCTCCCCCCCACTGATTTATGGCATCTTCCCTCCATGCCACATTTCTCCCTATTTGCATCAGAAATGAATAAACTTTATTGTTGACGCTCACACACCCCTCCTAAACCATGGAAACACTCACATTGTTTAACACAGTTACTTTTTACAGCATGGGTCTGCTCAAGGCATCACAATGCACCCAAGGCATCATGGAAACTTTCTTTGCTTCCCAAAGAGTTTTAATTTATTTTTAGATGTAGTTGTCTAGTGTGTGTGCCCGCTCCTAGCACGCACCTTTTGAGGGAACATAGGCCACAAATAAATATACCATTGTGAATAATGTTAAAGAACACAACCACCCCCCAAATGCAACAAAGATAGAAGTATGGCATGTTCACCAAAATCTCAGAAAAGCAAGCACTAGTACTCAGGAAGCCACAGGCACTATTTAAAAAAAAATATATTTCCTAAAGTTCCAGACCACCTTACAGGTCAACTACTAGCGATCCGCAATCTAAAAAGATTAACAACATGTTGAAGAAAAGCCCCAACCCACACCCCTGATGTTTCTAGAACATACCAAGACAGAAACATTCTAGAACACCTACACGTGCGCCACTATGAAGAACTCTTTGTCCTGCACGACAATAGAAATAACGACTGGAGAATATTCATATACGTAACACAAAACAATTTACTCACACTAACCTAATGCACAATTTGGATGATGGATAGCACCTTAAAATAATGCCCTCCACAATCCACACACATATGCACCATACCTGTAGAATATCATAATGGTAACATCCCTAATACACACTATTGCCTAACAGCAATCTGCAACATATTATGAACTACTAAACAAAAGTAGAATTCAAACTAATATCTACTATCCTCCAAAAATAATTATAGATTTAGAAAAGATTTAGAGAAGGCAATGATGCAAACAATTCTCGAAACCTACACATACACAGCTGTATAAGGCTGATGTTATAATTTTTATCAAAGTATTTGGCGACACCTTCAAATATCTGCAACAAGTGCAAAATATGCAACAAACAGCAAGCTTGCCTTTGAGATAATTTTTTTTTAGCCCAAGTCTATGTACAAGTCACAGAAATAGCTAACCACTACAACATACTAATCAAATCCGCATACTACTAAAAAAATGAACAAAAACTAAGCCCCCTAATGGACTTCTTTGAAGCCACTTGGCTTGGTAGATAGCACCGTTCTGGCAACAGATGCCAATCAAAGTTTCAAACCTGACGGTGGAAGGGAACCAACATCACAGTGGAAAGATGGCACAACACCTTCCAAACCATATTAGGCCAAAGCTATCCTTTCATATACAAATTGCTAAAAATCCTGAACAAAGAGTAAAGCTGCCAACAGCTAAGTATTAGGCAGTCAGTAAGCCATATCAAACCTCCAATATCTAATCACACCAAAGAGAAATATGAAATGTTACAATTTGAAGTACAACTCTGTAAATAGCAAAGGACTACTTTGCCTCAAAATGATAACTAAAACATTACTCTAACCCAACTACAAATCTCAACAGTAGAACAGTAGAACACAACACAAACCACCTAGCACAATTTAAAAAATAAAATAAATGTTAAGCTTTTTTTCCCGTTTATGAGAAATGTAAATTAAATAATATCAAATGAAACTGGTAAATAAAAATGTTATAGTATATATTTATTCCAAAATATGTTTCACAATACAACAAAATCATTTTCAGTCACAATGTGTTTAGTACTTCATATCACATACAAACAATACAATACATTTTAAATTGCATATACATAAACCAGTTTTGCAACAATAACATTAACCATCCAAAATATGGCAAACAAATTAAACCTACAGTTTTGTAGCGGAAGTCCATGATCCACCATGAGTCCACAAGAAAATCAATCCACAAAAATTGGTATGAATAAACCAATCAATTGCAAAAATTAGAGGTCCAAAAATAATTCCAAATAAATAGACCATAATGATAAAATACCATAACAAAATAAAATAAAACTGGTCTTGGAAACCGAAACATGAAAGGGAATTTAATCATATTGTTGGATAAAAAATAACAAAAAATAATTTTCCTTTTTTAAAAAAAAAAACATCCAAAAATGGAAACATCGAGCACTGCAACTCAGCAAAATTGGACAAAAAAACATGCCCGTCCACCAAACATACACCACAAATACATTACAAACACACCGGGCCCGATTCACAGAACTAACTTAAGACAAAATCCTAAACTTACTACCATTTTGGTATTCACAGAAGGCACTTACTCATTTTGGTATTCACAGAAGGCACTTACTCATTTCGGTATTCACAAAAGTTAGGAGTCCTAACTTTTGGACTCCTAAATGCCTTCTGTGAATACCGAAAGTCTTACAATTAGGATTTTTCTCAGTTTAGTAGTAGTATAGTTAGGACTCCTAACTTTAGGACTCCTAAATGTCTTCTGTGAATACCGAAAGTCTTAAAATTAGGATTTTTCTCAATTTAGTAGTCCTAAATTTAGATTTAGGACTACTAAATTGAGAAAAATCTTAGGTATGGTGCATATGTGTGTGGATTGTGGAGGGCATTATTTTAAGGTGCTATTCATCATCCAAATTGTGCATTAGGTTAGTGTGAGTAAATTGTTTTGTGTTACGTATATGAATATTCTCCAGGGTGGGTGCAGAGGGCTCCCAGCAGTGGACAGACATATGAGGGGTGGGTGCAGAGGACTTCCAGCAGTGCCCAGACATATGAGGGATGGGTGCATATCACTCCCAGCAGTGCCCAGACATATGAGGGGTGGGTGCAGAGGACTCCCAGCAGTGTCCAGACATATGAGATGAGGAGTGGCTGCATATCACTACCAGCAGTGGACAGAGACATGGGGGTGTGTACATCATCCTCAGATGACCACAACTCCATGGGTGTATGAACGCATCCCCAATGTGCGACAATGTTGAGAGTGCCATAACAGCACATCACTGACAGCAGTGTCCCATTCCCATGAGGATGGATGTCTTCCCCCCACTGCATGACACACCACATGTGGGTGTGAGGACAAATTACACATGCATACCCACCCCTGGCAGATGCAGCACAATACACACACTGAGATCATGTCACTAGACTGTATAGTCATGTTAAAGCCCACTAAACTAAGAGAGCCAAAGGGAACACACACTGTCACGCACATTCCAGGACTGATAGGAATGTACAGGTGCTGGGACAGCCACCAAGTTGTTGTCTCCCATGGAAGGAATTGGGAGGACTTCCCACAGATACAATGCCCACAATTGTGAGTCAGGTGAACAAATACCCTGCTGAACAAGTACCATATGTGTGCCAGGCTGGGAGTACACACATGCATAGTGTGACAAAGGGACAATTGCTACATGAAGGCATGGCAACATACTCCATACACAAGTACAGTGACTACCAAGTATGGCACAGACGATGCAGCCGGAGACATTGATGAGCAGGCATGGCCATAGTTGAAGGGATCTGTCACCCACAAAGAAGATGTAGACACAGGTTCAGCACAACAATTGTGCAACTCCCTGCAGGGAAGATGCCAGGTGCCACAGAGGAAGGAACACTCCTTGGGACAATGTCGCCAACTACAAAGAGCATACACGACCAAATATTATTTTCTGATACCTTGTGATGGCACGCAGATACCAGGGTCCACCCCATGAGCTGCACACTTCAACATTTCCCAGACACCTAACACATGATCACCACCCCAACTCATGGAGCATCAGCACCAACATCAATACCTGAAAACCAATCCTGGTCAAAGGAAAAATCAAAATGCTTTATTCAGCATTAAACTAAAAGGTATAAAAGGCAAATATTTACAAAGGCCACAGGCCAGTCCAGATGCGAAGTCCTGGGGGGGGACACATGTCCACGCGTCTCCCTGAGCTTGCCTGCACATACTAAACCTCTGGTTCAGCGACTGGGGGGGGGGGCATCATGTGGGGAAGGACCAGGCACCGCAGGGACAGGAGGGGGAAAGGTAGGTGTTGTGGATGCAGGGACGGACAACTCCACCACAGGGGGTGGGTCAGCGCCAAAGGTGGCGGTTAGCATGGCGCTGCACACGTCCGCAAGCTCGGCCAGCGTCTCCCCTGCACCCGAAGGAACCACAGGCCCCAAGGAGGGGGGGGGGGTCGGAGGGATGGGTTGCAGCGCTACTGGGGGAGGTGGTGGACAGGGGGGGGGACTCAACTCCCCTACCCATGGAGTGCCTTGCCCGTTTGCGTGATGGTGAACCAGTGGGCCTGAGGCCCAGCACAGCCAAGTATGTCTCCTTCTCAGACTGTGGGGCAGGGGAGCCGAGGGGAGTGACATTGGAGGGACTGGGGAGTGAGGCATGCGGACTTGGACTGTGGCTGTGTGTCTGCCTGTGTGCCCTAGACCCAGTGGGTGTGCCTTTTTCCCCCTGAGTGTGGGTGACAGGAGGTGTGCGCTTGCCCTTCCCTGTTGGTGTGCTGCCTGTGTCTGGTGGGGTGCGTGGCTGGGAATGTCTGGGTGTGCTTGGGACAGGCATGGGGATGAGAATTGTGGATGGTGCAGGGGTAGGGGGGGATGAAGCGCTGCAGGAGACTCACTGCTGCCGTCAGTGACGAGTCCATGGACCTCCGCAACATCCGTTGGTCAGACATCGTTGATGACATGCCCTCCATGTACGACATCATCTGTGTCAGCAGCCTGGTGTGGCCATGGAGGACAGTCAGGATTGATGTCTGCCCAACCTGCAACTGCCGCTGAATGTCCACAGACTCGGCAGTGAGGGCAGCAGGGGAGACAGGGGCAGGGGGTGCGGTGCCTGGCACGAAGGAGACACGTTGTTGCCCTACACAGACAGAAGGGACCCGAGCAAGTGGGAGGGCGGTGATGGGAATGGAGGGGGCTGTGACAGTTGTAGTGCTGCTGCCAGCTGTTGGAGCAGCCTCCGCCCCCTCAGGGAGCTCAGCCTCGGACCCGTCAGCGTCGTAGTCGGTGTTGGTACTAGACAGGTCTTCCGCCTGACTCCCCTCGCCCTCCGTGCCACTTGATTCCGTCGACTCCCCAGCAGTGGTGGCACCGGTCTTCGATCCCTCCTCCTGGTCTGTGCAGGTGTCTCTCTCGGTGTCCCCCGATGATGCTGCGTGCAAGGTGAAGAGACATGAAATAATCAGTCACCTGTGTACATCTGACACAAGAGTCCAAACAAAATAGGTCACAGTGCATATCAGGAAAAGCATCATGAGTAACATCTAGAATACTCCGCACATATGTAAGCCATGCACTCCCCAGTTGGTTCACCCACCATGCCACCTGATAAAAAGAAAAATCAGGACACAACTGCAAATAACTCGATATCCAATTATACAGAGAAGCTAGTGTCTGTGAACAGTGGAGCGCAGCCAGACTATGAAGGCATGCCACCTCTTGTTCACTGTGAAAGAAACAGTATTGGTGCACCCAAGGCCAAATAACAGACGCCAATGCTGAAGGTATCCCCACACTCAGAGACCTGTGAGTACTTTGTAAATCCTAAAGAAATACATTGGGATCCCTTGGGAATCACAACACTTTACACAATCGACATGTTTGGAATGTGTGAATGTGCCACTTTTGGAACAGAACACACATGTGCCTGGATAACAGAAGTCACCCAAGGAGGTGCACACAAAGCTACTTTTACACAGTCATTGTATGAGCTGCCAGCCTAATGCAAATAAGCCACTGTTAAGAAGAAATGTGGCATCAGGAAGTACATATACATGGCACCACGGTGGTCTGGATGACTTAATACCCGTAAGTTGGTATCAGCAATAACCGAGGACTAACACAAATGTAACCACACTGTGGGAACATGTATATGGATAATCTCTAATCAATTTCATTACAGAACTGTACCCTTGTTTTAAATGTGCCAGCGTGTCCCCTAAAAGGGTAAAGGTGGTTTCTTGTGCACTTCCTTGGGAGACATCTGTCATGCAGGCACATTATTGTCCTTCACAACAAAATATCAAAGTCAACCATATAAACTATTGGGACATGTTGACAAGTGTAGTCAGTGCCAAGGTACAAGACATCTTGACTAACAACTTGAATCATGCCACCTGTCACATGGCCATCCGTACCATGATGACACAGTTGGCAACGCATCTGACCCACTACCTGTCATGTGGAGTGACACACATGTCCAGACACAGGACAATGCATTAGCTAATGGCCCTGCAATTGTGTCGGAATAAGGAGCACCTGCACTGAGGAGACACCCTCATGGGAACCAAGAATGTCCACACAGATGTCAGCACACACATACCAAACTACGTAGCATCTGGAGCACACACCGGTGCCAAAAAAGAATGAGCAGGAAATATGTCTTTTAACTTTTGACACATGCTGCAAAGCACATACCCCTAGGGCACCACTTCTATAGTGATACGGCCCGGGTCGTATCCCTATAGTAGTGTTGGCATAGGTGTACGCCATAGTGATATCGCCCGTACACGCGCGTGTACGGGTCGTATCCCTATAGTAGTGTTGGCGTAGGTGTGCGCCATAGTGATACGGCCCGTACACGCGCGTGTACGGGTCATATCCCTAGAGTAGTGTTGGCGTAGGTGTACGCCATAGTGATACGGCCCGTACACGCGCGTGTACGGGTCGTATCACTATGGCATGCACCTACGCCAACACTACTCTAGGGATACGACCAGTGTGTACACGTACGTGTCCTACGGTAGTACACGTACGTGTATGACCAGTGTGTACACCTAGGTGTACACACTGGTCGTACACGTACGTGTACACACTGGTCGTATCCCTAGAGTAGTGTTAGCGTAGGTGTATGCCATAGTGATATGACCCGTACACGCGCGTGTACTGGCCATATCACTATGGCGCACACCTAAGCCAACACTACTATAGGGATACGACCAGTGTGTACACGTACGTGTACGACCAGTGTGTACACCTAGGTGTACACACTGGTCGTACACATACGTGTCCTACCGTAGTACACATACGTGTACACACTGGTCGTACACGTACATGTGTACGGTCCGTACACACACCGTACTCCTACCCAAACCCAATATAGTGATACGACCCTACACACGCCCTCAGAGCGTGTGTACGGTGCGTTTCACAGCTTACACTGGTGATAGGAGGCGCACAGGGAAGGAATGGAGGTGTCAGACTCTCACAAGGCTGTACATCAAGTCATTGTCAGTGCAGTCCTTCATGTGCAGGGCCTAGGTGTGTCAGGCAGTGATGTGGCACATGTCTCCTCATGATTTTGCACAATAGATGTAGGGTGACCTGTGTACACATGTCATGTGGGATGGGGCACTATGTTGCACACTTCCCCTTCCCACTTTGCACATGTCTGCATGTCATACAAACATGTCAAGCACTGCATCACTGGTATGGCACAGTCCCCAACACCCGCAACTGTCCCCTGATGCCAGGTACACCGATAATTACACCTGACATCTAACTAGCATTGTGCCACTATGTGACTATGTCATGTGTGTGTCATGTGTTCCCATAAGCTTGCTGTTGGTGTTCCGTCAACTGCATCTGCTGTTGCTGCATCCAACATGTGTCTGTGTGTAGATGGGCATGGCACACAATTACGCACACCATGTCACATGTGGAATCCCACAGAACGTGTGTCTGTATGCATCGAACATGTTATTTTCACCTGAGGACATATCTGCGTTGTTTCAATGTCTGTGTGATGAGTGTTGACGTGTACCCCTTCATGGCAATGTGTGTGATCTGTACTTTTTAAATGACATGTGACCTGTGCGTCTAGCTTGCCGCAAGCTGTCTGAATGAGATAACATCCTTCTAATGCAGATATGTGGATGTATGTCACTCCTGTAATGTGTCTGGCTGTTCACTTGCACTGTGCCACAGCTAGTTTAATGGCATGTCATGTAGACCTTGACAATCAACGTTTGTAGCTGCCTCTTAGTAGGAGTATCACCTGGCTCGCATACGTGTCCTGGATGTATTGCACAGACCAGACTCTGTATTTAGCAGATGTGTATTCGCTGTTTAACATGTGCTCAGTTCATTGACATTGGTGTTGTAATGTACTCAATCTTCGTTCTTCCTTCCAAATTTCTGCAGGGCACCGCCTCTCCCCCGACCAATGCCAGACTTGGGTGCCATGAGGGAACGTGTCTGCATACGCCATTACAGATTCACCCAACAGTTAATTGAGGACCTGGCAAACAGGCTGGCACCACACCTTCAACCGCGACACAGTTATCCTACTGCGCTGACCCCAAAGATGAAGGCAGCCCTACATTTTTTTGCCACTGGTACGTTTCAATTCACCATAGTTGATGTGGGTGGCATGTCCCAGACCATGTTCAGCCGTGTCCTGCATGATGTTTTAGAAGCCATGTTGGAGCACCTGGATGAATTCATCCATTTTCCAACCCGTGAGCAGTTGACAGGTATCAAGGGTGAGTTCTATGCCTTGGGAGAGATGCCCCATGTCATTGGGTCCATTGATGGGACACATGTGGCTTTGGTACCACCACAGTCACAGGAGGTAGCCTATCGAAACCGAAAACATTATCACTCCATCAATGCCCTTGTGGTGTGTCTTGCTAATATGCTGATTTCCCATGTCTGTGCACGTTTTCCAGGGTCAGCACACGATGCCTACATCATGAGGCGTAGCAGGGTGCCAGAAATGATGCTGCGGCTGCACAATGAAGGAGCATGTCTTGTTGGTGGGTATACTCTGTTTGTCCTGTATTTAGCGGTATCTTTGTATGTTACGGCATCTCCTGACCCACTTCTTTACATGATGTTTCCATGTAGGGGACTCTGGCTATCCCAACATGCCATGGCTGGTGACGCCTCTCCGCAACCCCAGAACAGCTGCAGATCATCGTTACAACAACGCCCATGGGCAGACCAGGCGAGTGATTGAAAGGACGTTTGGCCTCCTGAAGAGCCGATTCCGGTGCCTCCACAAAACAGGCGGGTCCCTCCCATATGCACCGGTGAAGGTCTGCAAAATCTTCCTCGTGTGCTGCATGCTGCACAACATGGCAGTGGAGAAAGCTGTGCCACTCATCCTAGATCCCGATGAGCAGGAACATCCACCCGTGGAGGATGAAGGCCTTGGTCACGAGGCAAGTGAGGAGGAGGAGGAGGAGCACATCCGGAGTCAGCTCATACGCAACTTCTTCTCATAATGGTGATTCCCTGGGTCTGAGGGTGCACGCTTGGAGCCTTGTGTGGCATGTGTTGCAATGTGTGTGTCCAGCTGACTGTATGCTAAGTGACTTAGAGGTGTGTTCTGATGTGTCACTCGAGTGATGATGTCATTCCACACATTTTAGCTGACACACTCAGTTTTCAACTAGCATGGTGTCAACCTTATTCATGTAGAGTACATGACCATGCATGCGGATGACTATCTTTTTCCTAACTTCTTGTGTGTCTGTCATCCCCAGGTAGTTGCGCATGCTGTCTGCTCGTGGCATCGTTGTGCTCCTGCTATTCCTCATGAGTATTGCAACGTGTGCTGAATCAGCGTTACATGCACGGACATGGTGAGATGTCTCCTTTGGGTAAGGATTGCAGCAAGCCATTTTGGGTGTGGTAGTTGTTTGGAATGTGTGGGCACTGCTCCTGTGCAGGTTTTGTTACTATGCACACATGTCGACTCACCATGGGGCACATGACATGTAGCAAAACCAAAGGAAATGATGGACGGAGTGTTGAACATTGCAAGCACTCACCCCCAGTCAACTGATCTGGGTTTAATCCACCACCGCTCTTTAGCCCACTCCGCCACCCCAGTTCAGACATGGCCATATGCAAATCAGTCTGACCCTGTGCCTCATGGGAACAGTCCAGCCCGAACTGCCAAGCCATGTCTTCCCTGGACCGGAAACAAGCTTCCTAGGACCGGTTTCTGGCATTTCAGCCGTCGTCAGCCAGGCTTGCTTGAATCCAGTGGCAAAGTGAGCAAGGGACTCACGTCTGAGCATACCCTGCCAACTTATGGCGAACAAAGCAAAACCAAAGAAAATGATGGACGGAGTGTTGAACATTGCAAGCACTCACCCCCAGTCAACTGATCTGGGTTTAATCCACCACCGTTCTTTAGCCCACTCCGCCACCCCAGTTCAGACATGGCCATATGCAAATCAGTCTGACCCTGTGCCTCATGGGAACAGTCCAGCCCGAACTGCCAAGCCATGTCTTCCCTGGACCGGAAACAAGCTTCCTAGGACCGGTTTCTGGCATTTCAGTCGTCTTTAGCCAGGCTTGCTTGAATCCAGTGGCAAAGTGAGCAAGGGACTCACGTCTGAGCATACCCTGCCAACTTATGGCGAACAAAGCAAAACCAAAGGAAATGATGGACGGAGTGTTGAACATTGCAAGCACTCACCCCCAGTCAACTGATCTGGGTTTAATCCACCACCGTTCTTTAGCCCACTCCGCCACCCCAGTTCAGACATGGCCATATGCAAATCAGTCTGACCCTGTGCCTCATGGGAACAGTCCAGCCCGAACTGCCAAGCCATGTCTTCCCTGGACCGGAAACAAGCTTCCTAGGACCGGTTTCTGGCATTTCAGCCGTCTTCAGCCAGGCTTGCTTGAATCCAGTGGCAAAGTGAGCAAGGGACTCACGTCTGAGCATACCCTGCCAACTTATGGCAAACAAAGCCAAACCAAAGGAAATGATGGACGGAGTGTTGAACATTGCAAGCACTCATGACATGTAGCATGACTCACATGAATTGATAGTCATACTTCGTGACAGTCATCTGTAATGGGATTGTGGATTGTGATGAAGGCATCAATGTGTGTAAAACTTCCCTCTGAAACATATGGGATGCTACGGGTGGACATAGTGTGGGACATCCCCATAAGAGGCTCAATGGGGAATTGCAGCCTCTCCGTGTGCAGCAGGGGATGTTTGGCTCACCCCCTTCACTTGTGTGCCAGTCCAATGGATTTACAGCATCTGTGGTGCGAAGGGGGTGTCCAGTGTAGGTCCCACATGTTCATCCAAAAGACCTGTGTGTCTGTTCATATTGATGCATTTCCATAGGTGTGAGCCTGAGTAATAAAGGTGTTCCTCACCCTCCAAGGTGCCTCATCTCTGTCAATGCAGGTCTCTTGCCACTGTGCATGCGGCATCTCTGGCATAGTTGTCAAAGATTGTGCATATGAGTCTATGTGTAGATTAGCAACCTGCATGCTGTTCTTCATGTATTTGATTCTCTATTGTGCATGGAGTCCATGGCTGTGTATATGTTTTGGCATGTTGGTCCCCACAACGGGCCGTCAACACCTGCTGAGGGTGTGTTTCCTGTGCGCAGCTCGCCCTTCAGTTTCATGATCCGGTGTCAGTCATCTTTGGTGATTGTGCATCCTTTGTCTCTGGGTGTGCCATGGAAAACCGGACACTCCTTCCTTTACATACACCTGTTGCAGTAGTCCTTTCTGACATCCTAGTCTTTGGGTGGAACTTGTGGCATAGTTTCCAGGACATGCCGCCTGCTGTTGCTGCCCCTGCAGCAAGGGCACACGAAGTTTCCGGATTTGGCAACACACACACATCAAAGATGCTCCTCCCTTCCTCCCTCAACCCATTCTTTTGGCTGTCATCAGCTTGTCTGTGCCACAGTTGCGGCCACGCGGTGCCAAAGGCTGGACCGTCTGCACATGCAACGTGCACATTGCACGACCCTCAGGTCCTTGCATGACCCACATCACTCTACAGTCTGATGTTGCAGCCACCCTCCAAGCAATGTCCATCCACAAATCTCCTGTCTGCTCTCAAGCATACACTAAGCGCACACACAACACCTTTGCATGATGAGTGTGCAACTCCGACTGCCTACACAGCGCTGCCACGCCTTCCAGGCCCTGTCACACCAACCAGGTCATGTCCCTCCTACTCCCCACCGGCTCTGTACCCCAGCAAGGCCATGGGAGTGGGACTCAAGGCTTCTGCATGTAGTATGGTGTCGTCGTCAGGCACACGGCACAGGTATCATCTCTTAGCGTGTCAATCTACAATGTGTCCAGGACCCCCCTCTCCACCATCACATGCGCACGGCACCTCATCATCAACTCGTATGCCATTCACAGCCAGGTGCTCCTCACCCTCACCAAGGAAGCAGACATTGCCAGTTCCAATATTCAAGATTGCATGACATCCATTGATGAATGGCTGAACATCAGCCACCTGAGGCAGGACTTGTACAGGACTGAGGTCAACATCTGAGGATTATCCCCTTACAGCTGGGTCAACTGCTTGTGTCCCACCCGCAAGAGCCCTGCACAAGCACCCAGTGTCCACGCTCACAAGATGGTGTGCATCATGGATTGCTTGCTCACATTTGCCATGGTAATCACCAGCATCTGTGCCTCAGACTGCAATACACTCTGCATTATGCACATGATCCCCAGATAGATCCACTCCAAGGAAAGACGGACCATCCCCCAGGTCCACAACAACATCCGTGTCAAATACTGCCCTGCCCTCTACGGAGCAGCCACATCCAAACTCCCGGGAAACTTGTCCACATCCAGGGTGCATCTGCACACCTCCGCTTCAACATCCCGCGCCCCAGCCACATCACCGTCCAGCAGAGATAGCTGCAATGGATCACTGTGTGCAGCAGGATGACCTTCAGACTCCCCACCCACACTCAGGAGGCAGGCCACAACCCGACCCAAAACCAACCTTGTACCACTGTCATCCGAGACCCCGTAGTGCCATCTCCGTGCATCCAACCATTCTTCACATCCACCGTACTCCATCATGCAGGACATAGTTCTCCCACCTGGGAACACATACCTGGGACTCCCTCCCCGGGAACCTCCAAATGAGGCATGACCTCTACGCCTTAATGATACTCTTCCAAATAGGTCTGTCCGCACAGTATTGCAAGCCCCCCCCTCAGCAGCTTGAGGCCATCACAGGTGAGTATTGTGCTCCATGTCTGCATTGATTGATACATTGTGAGCCATGTGTTTCCTGTACCAGACTCAAATCCCAGGGTAGGGATGGGTGGAGTTAGTTCAACACTCAGGCATAGTTTGACATTTACACACACATATGTTGTGGACTGATGCAAAATGACAGCAACATCTCATGACAAAATAAAGTTTTTATTTACAGTGGGGTACGTGTTTTGGTAGATGAACTAAGGTGCTCTACCGGGTGCATAGAATCCAAAGTTCACAGGGGGAGATGGTATCCTTTGCTTTGGAAGTCATCAGAGTCCAGAACACAGTGTTGGTCATCATTGGTCAGACTGTGACCAGCAAGTCCATGTGGCAGAGAATGTCATTGGATGAGAAGCTGCTGTTGCGCCAGAGGGCCAGGTGCCAGGCCAGATGACCTGGGAGATGTGGATGGTCCGCTGACTCTCACGGTCTTTTCCGTGGACAACCCACCTTCCTGGGGGGGCCCTCAGATGCAGGCCTTGACGATGTCTGTGATGCTCCGTCGGACGAATCCTCCTCCTCCTTCCTCCCTGTGGCTGGTGGTGGTCTTCGCCTGGTGGCACAGGGAGGGTTGCCCATGTTGTCGGCGATCCGACGGAGTGAACGGCTCATGTCCGTTTGCACCGCCAGGAGCTCAGCCAGTCTTGCCTCCATCCGTCCTTGGTGTTGTTGTTGACTGGCATGTTGCTCGGCCTGCAGGTTCTTCATCTCGTCGAGGGTCCCCTTCATCTCTGTGAGGCTCGACACTACCTGGCTGATGCCCCTGGTGTCACGACGGTATGTGTCCAGAATGTGGTGTATGTGTGACATACCGGTTCCCTCAGCTGGTCAGGTTCGTGCCTCCGCCTGCCTCCACTCCCACCACCTCTGCCCACACGAGCTTGGCCTGCCGTTGTGGGAACATCGGGTCTACGGGACCCCTGAGTGATGGCATTTGCGGGGTTGTCTGCCTCCTCCTGGATGCCCGGAGAACCTTGTCCCTCCTGGTCAGACTGGCTGTGTTGTTCAGTGCGAGCAGGGCTCCTGGGTGTCTCCTGGGATGTGGCAGGAATGGGGGTGGGGGTTGGCACAGATGTACCGGACGCAGGTGCTGCAGGGGCTTGGGCACCAGAGGGGCCAGGTTGGTCGGGGTCATCCACGGAGTGGTGAGAGTCGTTGCTGCCGGTGGGATTATCTTCACGCTGAGCCTGTGACTGTGATTGTTCCCCCTCATTGTTGGGGAGAGGTCCATGACGTTGCCCAGTGTGTGAGAGGGAGACAATGTTAATGCTGTTTCATGCCACATCCATGTTTCATACATACTCAATTTGTCACAGTTCCTCCAGGTAGTTGGATGTGCCTAGCATTCCTCTCAATGTCCACTTGGGAATGGGTATGTTGCAGGGGACAGATTGATATGTTCTCCTGAGTGTTTGACCTGTTGAATTTTGGCTAGGATGCTTATTTGGCTATGGATTGGTCTTGTTGTGTCACATGTCCATTGTGAGTGTGGGTAAATCCGTTGCCTGCCCCAGGGGTGTGTGCTTGTGTAAGGGGAGGTGTGTGACCGGGCCTGCTGTTGGGTGTTGTGTGATTTGTCATTGGGTCTCCCAGGTGATGTGTCTGTCTCCTCATGGTGCATGCTGGCATGTCAGTGAGTGTGAGTTCCTGTGCTAGATATCTGAGCTTGTGGAGTTGGTGTTTGAGTGTACAGTGGTCACAGGAGGGCCTTGTGCTGCATACAGCAGGGCCAAGTGTCAGCTACCTTGTCAGTACTTTGCCAGTCCCTGTGCATTGGGCATGGTGCATGGGTATGTACCTGGGCCATATGGGCTGAGGTCATTGGTGTCTGCTTCTGAGTTGCACAATGTGTTGTGTGAGCCCCACCCTCCCAGCATCCCGGACATCCAGTCTTGTGTTTATGGTTGGTGTGGCCTGGGACATGGCATTGCCTTTATTTGTGAATGGGGCATGGAGACGTTAGTAGCATGAGCGTGGTTTTTTAGTGTGGTTGTGTGCGGTGAGGGCTTGGGTGAAGTTGCGTGCCTTTGGTGTATTTGTGGTGTGGATGCCATTCCCCCCATGTTACGTGAGTTGTTTGTGTACTCACCAGGCTCTGCGACTCCTTCGACTCTGTGTACTCCCACCGGCGGAAGCATGGCCATCACCTTCTCCTCCCAGAGATGGTAATGTACGGGTCTGCGGGGCAGCCCACCTCCAGTGATGTTACTCTGGGCGTATTCATCGTTCATTTTCCTCTTGACTGCCCTGCGCAGATCGTACCACCTGGCTTGGCATTCATGCCTGGTCCTTCGGATGGGCGCAACAGCATTCACCTTATCGACGATCCTCTGCCACAGGCTAGTTTTTTGGGCTATGCTGGTCTGTCTGACCAATGTTCCAAACATCTGTGGCTCGACTCTGATGACTTAGTTGACAAGGAGGTCCAGCTCCGCCCTTGTGAACATTGGATTCTTGTCTGTGGGAATGGTGGGGGGTGTGGGTGTGGATGGTTGTGGGTTTGAATGTGACGGTGTCTGTGTGAATGTGAAGAGGGGGTGTTTGTGAAGGAGGTTGTGTGAAGGTGTGTAAGTTAAGGTGTAGTTAAGGTGTGAGTAAGGTGCAGTTGTTTGTCTGTGGGGTCTGGCAGCAGTGGGTCTGTTTCAAAGGCTCATGGGTTGTGTGTGTGGGCCCTTTTTATTGGTCCATTTGTGGGTGTGGCTGGGTTTGAAATTTTGGTGGGTGTGTTATAAGAGGTGGTTGTGATTTTGGGCCTCTGTTTGGATGTCCCAGGTCAGTCATTGAGATGTATTTTGGCATGTAGACGTGTTTTGTGGTGTTGTGCGAGTCGAAATGACCCTCCTTGTGCTGTTTTACAGTGTCCTGGTTCTGTACGAGTATTTTTCGCGTAGGTGAGGTCCGTATATACGCGATGCTGGGTGAGGGTGCTGGGGTACGGTGTTGTGGTGCGGCGCGTACAGGTGCGGGGCTGGGGTACGTGCCTGGGGTGCGGTGTGTACAGGTACGGAGCTGGGGTATGGCCATGGGGTGCGGCACGTACAGGTACGGGGCTGGGGTTCGGTCCTGGGGTGCGGCACGTACAGGTACGGGGCTGGGGTTCGGTCCTGGGGTGCGGCGCATACAGATGCGGGGATGGGGTACGGGCATGGGGTACGGTGCATACAGGTGCGGGGCTGGGGTACGGCCATGGGGTGCGGTGCGTACAGGTACGAGGCTGGGGTACGGCCATGGGGTGCGGTGCGTACAGGTACGGGGCTGGGGTACGGCCCTGGAGTGCGGCGCGTACAGATGCGTGGCTGGGGTACGGGCATGGGCTACGGTGCGTACAGGTGCGGGGCTGGGGTACGGCCATGGGGTGCGGTGCGTACAGGTACGGGGCTGGGGTACAGTGCAGACAGGGGGGGGTACGGTGCTGACATACGGGGGTACGGTGCTAACATATCCGGGGGAGGGGAGGCTGTACGACTCGTATCCGCCCACAAGTTTACCCGTGTACATGTGTGCTACTGCGTTCGCTCCGTACTGGGCCTTTTACATGCGGTTGTGTATTCGGATGGGCGGTATGGATCCTACCTGCGCGCTCGGACTTCTGTTTTACGATTTGCACGTAAAAATGTCCGGCTCCCTATCGTACACTTGTACGACGCTATTCGGACGTAAAAATTTCCGGCTCCCTCTCGTACACTTTTCCCGACGCAATCTGTAGGTATTTTTCACGTACGAATCGTACTTCGCAGTTCGTACGGTACTTGTACGATTCGTACGTGAAAATCTACGGATACGAGTCGTACGCAAATTTATTTTACCGGATCGGAATCGGCACCTTATTGTGAAGAAATGTAAAAATCTTATACAAAATATGTTGCGTTTTATTCTAAATATAACAAAACTATGTTCTAATTTATAAGTAACCCATAAAGGTTATGCATTTTGTATTTTAGGAATAAATTGTAAAAAAGTCAATATAATAATGCATACATTTGATAAGAAATAATAAATCTGAAAAAATTCAACATAAACTCAAATATAAAAAAAATATTAATTAATACATTTAGAATAAAAAATGTTTCCATTCAAGCATATAAAACAAATGATAAAATGCACTTAAAATATACCAACAATATTTTCCGTAATGATATATTTAACAGCGATATTAAAAACATACTTAAAACACAATATTCTTTCCTACAATATTTCTTTCAAGGATATTTCCTCTATTGCAATATTCTTATAACTATATTCCGTTATCACAATATAAAAAAAATTATATTTAGTCCAAACACCATTGTTAGGTTTGCATGCATGTTGAGGCCTGCAGGGTATTTAGAGATGAGCTTCTGAGCATATCTTGATTCCAAGCATTGCTGGGTTTTCCTGATCTCTTACCTGTGCAGATCAGCTCAGCCTGTCGATGCCAAAATAACACAATATTTAAGACCAGCTACCGTGTTGTTCTCAAAAGTATCATAGCGCAGAACACCATTTGTCATCTTGATTCTAAAAAGCTCTGATAAGCTCTAACCTTATTTTTTAAAGGAAAAATAGTACTCTCTATGTATGTACATGAAGGCAACAGTGCAATTCACATGGCATCAATTTTCTTTTTAGAGATGCAATTGTTGATGAGAAAACTGTTCACATCATGGATCGATTTACATGTCTTACATCTACCACATTTCCTAAAACTTTTCCTTTGAGCCAACCAATTATTTTCTGTTTGTTTACCAAGGTAACTATGCACTAGGTTATGCTCAAGGGAAGAAGTTTTCTATACCTAAGCAATGAATAATTCTCCATCCACCTTCCAGTAATTCTTAAGAATTGCTCAATGCTTTCTATGGATAGATCAAACCTTAGCGGCATACCTGTTAATGATTATTGTAAATCTGATACTATGGATACATGCATTGGTGTTTGAAGGTTGACTAGCAAACAGGAGCTCTATTCTAAATTTATGATCTCCACTTCTTTCTGCTATGATAAGGGTTGTATAATAAGAACCCCTTGCTAGAATTCTTTGTTTGACCTGTCTTTCTCTGCCATGTATGCTATTTCTGTGCTACAATTGCATTTTGCAATAAATAATTCACCATAGGCCACATGCATCCTTTTTCCAGTCGCAAACGGGCCGATTCACAAAATCGGCCCATTTGCGACCGGATAAGCTCCTTTCTGATGCATGAACCCATTTCCATTCACAAATTAGGTAATCTCAATTTTTTGCGATTACCTAAATTGCGAATGCATTTAGGGAATCGCAAATTGCGATTCCCTAAAGGCGATGCATCAAGACTTTCCTAAATGCAAACTGTGCATTTAGGAAACGCTAATTACCATCAACTTCAATTTATTGGTAATTTGCAAATTCTTAGAAAAATGCACAAAAGTGCATTTTTTGAAGTGATATGTGGCGCACACACATACCCATAGGGCATGTGAGTGCGCCACATGTGCACACTTACCTCTTGGGGGGTGCATCAGGGGGACCTTAGGACTGCTGGCACCCTTGGAATTGCATTCGCAATTTGTGATTACCAATTTGGTAATCGCAATTTGCAAATGCATTCCCATTCATTCCTATGGGCCTGTAGGACCATAGGAATGAATGGAGTGACTGATAGTAAATCGCTATTAGGTAATGTTTAGGAATCACAATTTATTTTGCGATTCCTACATGCATAAGGAATTGAGATTCCTAAATAGCGATTCCTTAAAAATCGCTATTTAGGAATCGCAATTCCTTATGTTGATCCATGTGGCCCCATATGAGAAAATGCTCTTTTGTGGGGTTACCTTCATTTATTTGTTGAATTTAGACTCTGCAAAGTGGAACACTGCTGTTCAGTGCTCAGTGTATGCCCTCAGACTCCTAATTAAAGTGGAAATTGGCTATTCCCTGGCTATTCACAATTAAGCTTGTTAACCTTGACTATAAGGCCATGGCATATGGTGTACCAACTGCACAATGGAAAATTAAATGTGGACTGCAGCACATACTGTGCTATTGATTAGTGTGACAAGAAAAACGTGGCTTCATGCCTGCCAATGTAGCCTTATTATTATTATTAACGAATTTTGTACCGCGCACGGTTACCCAGAGGCATCCCAGCGCTTATAGAGAATCAGAGCAAGCTGCCTGTGTGAAGCAGAACAGATTTAGAATTATTCTGGAAATAGATAAGTTTTCAAATGTTTCCTGAACCTGAGCAGGTTTGGTTCAGAGCGTAGTGAGAGTGGGAGGGAGTTCCAGGCGTGTGCAGTATGGATGGAAAAGCTCCTGCCACCTGAACGGGCTCTCCTAATTCTCTTTATCTGAAGGAGGTGTTTATTATCGGAGCGTAAGGCTCTGGTGGGCTTATAGGGCCGAATCATGTCCTTCAGAATAGCAGGTCCTTTCCCCTGAATGCTCTTGTGAGCAATACAGAGGGCTTTGAAGGTCACTCTCTCTTTGACCGGGAGCCAATGGAGTGCCTTTAGAGCGGGCCTGGCTGATTGCCTGGCCGGAACGTTCCGCAGCAGCCTGGCTGCCGCGTTCTGCACTTGTTGCAGGATTTTGAACGTTGATTCCGGTGCTCCGAGAAAGAGTGCATTACTGTAGTCCAGGCGTGAGATGATTAGACCTTGGACTAACAGCTTCCGGGAGAGTTCCGGTAAGAGGGGGAGAACCTTACGGGCCGAGCGGAGCAGTCCATAACACACGCCAGCGATCTTCTTGGCGTGTGTCCTAAAGGACAGATCAGGCTCCAGCCAGACCCCCAGGCTCTTAATTTCCTTCTTTGGGTCAGGCGGAGTGCCCATACAGTTGGGCCAGCTGCTCGGCGAGAGGGCGAAGTTTGAGTGGCCCAAGATCATCAGCTCAGTTTTTGAGCCGTTCAATTTGAGCGATGACCTGGTCATCCAGTCAAACACCTCTCTTAAGCATGAATGGAGCGTTTCAGGCTGCTTCTCCAGCTGTGTCAGACCCACCACTAGCTGAGTGTCATCCGCATAGCTTATGGTCTTAAAGCCAAACGGAGACACCACACCCTCAAGGGGTGCCATATACACGTTAAATAACGTGGGGCTTAGGGATGAGCCCTGAGGCACCCCACAGTGAAGTGGAAAGGGAGGAGATTTTGCGTTGCCTTCCCAAACCTCGAAGGTACGCCCCTCCAGAAAAGAGGCCAGCCATTCCAGGGCCGCTCCTGTGACTCCTGTCTCTGCTAGGCGTTGTGTCAACACTCCATGGTTGACAGTATCGAAGGCCGCACTTAGGTCCAGGAGGATCACTGCCACTGACCCCCCTGTATCCAAAGTGCTTCTGGCCTCCTCTACAACTGCTAGCAGGGCCGTGTCGGTTCCATGACCCGGTCGGAATCCCGTCTGGGAGTCTCTCAACCGACCATTCTCCTCGAGAAAGTTGGACAGTTGGCGGTTAACCAGTTTCTCGGCAACCTTACTAATCCCTGGTAGCAAGGAGATGGGCCTGAAATTGGCTAAGTTCTGTGGATCTAAGCCAGGCTTCTTCAGAAGCGCTTTAACGACTGCGCTCTTCCAGTCTGGCGGTACCGTGCCATGAGCGAAGGAGAGATTGACCAAATCGGTCAAAGGCTCTCCTATCGATGGGGCAGCCTGCTTTAAATACCGCATTGGGACTGGGTCTCGAGGCGAGCCACTCTTCAAGCTCCCGAGGACCTTCAGTACTTCGCCTGAGGTTACGGGGCCAAAAGACGTCAATAAATTTTCCGACATGCTTAAGTCTTCAGACGAAGTCGGGGTTCCCATCACCGGAGGGAGAGAACTAATAATGGTGTCAATTTTATTTTTGAAGTAAGTGGCCAATTCCAGACATTTTTCCTGTGGTCTGTCGTGGACAAGAATGGGATCCTGTGGTTTAAGAAGCTCCTTCATCACTAGAAAGGCTTCCCTGGATGAGGACGCAGCATGACTCACTCTCTCCCCAAAAAAGGAGGCCTTTGCTGCGCGTATAGCAAGTTTATACGTCCTTAATTCCCTACGGTATTTTTCCCTGCTCTCTGTCTCTGGGTTCTTCCTCCATAGTCTCTCCACCCGTTTACAGTTCTTTCTCAGGGTTCTAAGCTCTGGGGAGTACCATGGGGCAGACCCCACTCTCTTATCCCTAATAAGCATCTTCTTGAGTGGAAGCACATGGTCCACTGCGTTGGTCAGCCAGTTCCTCATCATAGCGTCTGCAGTCACTGGATCCTGACCTTTCTCAGGCTGGGAGCCCTCCAACCGGGCATTCCAGGCCTCTACCGGGAGCCTTGACCATGCCCTGTCTATTCTAAATTTCCTGGACGGGAGGGTATCATCTTCCTTTACCTCCCAGTTTGCCATGATCAGTGAATGGTCAGACCAGGGAAGAACGAGAGGGGGCATAGCTAATAAACCCCTCATGTTCGTAAAAAAGGGGTCCAAAAGGTGCCCTTTAACATGTGTGGGCCCGGTGTTTATCAAATTCATCTCCAGGGCGGTCAGCTCGCTCATTAAATTAGTTGCCATTGGGTCAGTTGCCTCATCAAAATGGCAGTTGAGATCTCCCAACAGAATAAAGTTGGACGAAGCTGAGGCCAGGAGAGTGGTAGTTTCCATAAGCGAAGATGTAAACTCCCCCACACTCCCAGGTGGACGATAAACTAGGAGGCCTGTCAACGTGCAGGTAGCCTTACTGCCGCAGTTTAAACTTGAAGTACAACCTGTTAAAATAAACCATTTTGACAGTTAAAAATCTCCCCTTTAAATATTAGTAAGTTCCCCTTATATAGCAATATAGACTACAAGGTAAGGTGCATGGTATTTAAAAGTGGGACATATAGAAGATTTATGTTAGCATGCCCCTAATTTGAATAGACCCATCCAAAAAGCTATTTTCACTGTGGCATGTCTAGATGTCCTATGTAAAAAACCAGAGTGCAGATTAAAATACTAATAGTGCAAATTCTAGAAAATCCAATTCAATGATGAAATCAGATTTGCAGTACATATTAAGGAAACATAGCTATCAGAAAGTTACTCTTAGCCTGTGCTTCCAGGAGGCTAATTTGCATTCCCTCTCAGCCAGTGCTCAGCCTTGAATGTGGTGTCAAATCATGCATGATAGATCTATCTGAAGCATATGTAAAAGATTTGTGCACTTCAAAGGAAACAAACAGGATGCTAGGACAATTCTTGTGCATCACCTGGCCAGTTGCTAAGGAACCCTGCGTTTTTATGACCAGATGTATGTCTCTGGGTTTGTTGAAGTGCAGTGCCTGCTTCAAACTGGCTTTTAGTGTTAGATGTGCGGGAATAAAGAGATTACCATAGTACACACCACAGCCCAGCCCCTTAAAGTCCAAGTTTAGTGTGGCTGAAGACTTTTTCCATCTTGAACATGCCCTGACACGTGGCATTTGCAGTCAATTACCAGAATAAAAAACACAAACAACTGCAGAAGTAGATAGGTCAGGGCCTGAGAGCCTTTATTCCATTTGGCCGGAGAGGAACTAGGGATGTATTAGGGTGTCCACCACCCAAAGGCGTCCACCACCGAGGCTGGTGACCCCTACAAAGCTGGACCGTTACTCAGCCTTCCTCAGAACACTTCGGAACGTGTGAAAGCATATCAGTCAGACTGAACCTGCTGCACTTTGTATCTATGACCTGTGAGAAGGACCAGAGGAGGTTGCACCCCATCTGACTTGAACTCCAAGTACAGAAAGGTCTCCAAGGAACATAACAAAAAACTACAGAAGACATTTCTGTGAAGTGCACCTGCTGACATTGGCAACGGACTTGAACTGGGCTTTGCTGTTGCCCTCTGGCTGACACCCCAAGAGTGTCTAAGTGCACCCACTAAGGTCTTAGGGACCTGGAGAGTGTACTCCTATGGTTAAGAACGCTTTCAAAAAATGTCTCTACAGCTCCAGAGCTTCAAGGGAGTCAGCCACAAAGAGTATGCGACCAGTGGTTTCATGGCGTCAGACTGAATTTCATGTTATTCCCAATTGAAAAACAGTTATTTATCAAAAAATTGCAAAATCCCTTTTCAGATAGGGTCTTAGAAACTTTTGCAAACTTCCCTATTTTCAAAGCCTAGCGGTGCAAATCTACTTGGTGTATCTGACCCGCACTCCATTGCGGTTGGCCTCACGTCAAGCATAGGCCCTGGTCAGCCGCAACTATTAAATACCATTGGCCCATTGGTGCATTGTACTTTTTGAATCTATTTTCACTTAAATATTTAAAAGTTTATATCTCTGGTAAATTTCTCCCAGGCCTGCCTAGATTTGGCAACATGAATGGATGAAACCAGGAATCACGCAAAGAGCATTTTGATTTGGCATACTTTCTGGTTTGATCTATTTCTGTTGTGTTCGCTAGACCCAGCTACGCAAGCGGGATAGCTTTTTTGTTGGGAGAATTGTGGGAATGTTGGGTGTTAGGAATTTAGTGAATCTGTGCAGATTCCAGAACTTCCCTCACAAAAATGTGCGGAAAATCTATTATGTTAGCCAAATGTTGGGGTTTGCAGGGCATTGTGGGTGAGAAAACATCATAGGATTCACCAAGGGAACCCACCTTCGAAACCCCTGAGTGTCTAGTTTTAAAAACAGACTGTCTGTTTTGAAGGTTTTCCTGCTTGCCGACATTCAATTTGGGAAGTGAAAGACAATTGGGATGTCATTCCACTCTGCTGGCTCACATGTAATAAAAACTAGATCCATGGTGGATGAGGATCCTTTAGTCCCCACTGGGGGAAAATACTGTTGCACTATCTGGGTTGATTTACTCCAACACTTCTTTTTTTAATGAAAATTTTCCCCAGTGTCTAGTGGTTTTTCTGTCCTGGGTCTTGGGGGAAGAGTGGGATCAGATTTGGGATAAATCACGAACCTGCCCCCAGACAGTTCTAGGGTGGGGGCACAGCCCAATGTCTGGGTAAGCCAACCTCTTCTTTTTTTGCAAAATGGGTGCAAACTTTCCTGCCCCCCCCCCCCCCCAGGTGCTCGGAAAGAGGTTTATTATCCATTTTTGGGTGGAGGCATGGTCCAATGCCAGGGTGGTATCCATCTATCCCTTTGTTGACCAAATGTAAAATTACTGATGGTTACTGGGCTTTCTATCCAATATGGGCAGAACAGGCAACCCCCAATCAGGACACACCTCCTATTTGCTCCAGAGAGAGGAGGCAAAAACACTCTTGCCCTTTTGGGGAAGGGGGGAGGTTTATGGCCTGATGCAAAGTGGCAGGCCCTGTCCTTTTTTTGTTTGGTTTTAGTGCCATTTTGGAATCCCTGTTGCCTAGTGGGCTTTCCACCCATTTGAGGTGGTAGTATGGTCCAATGCCAGGGTGGGACATCCAACTATTTTTTTGCCACAGAATAACATCCCTGTTGTCCAATGGGCTTTCTACTCCTAGGAGGACGATTACAGGCAAACGCCCAATAGGGTGCCGCAATTCTCAGAATATTGCACCACTGTATCTCTTTAATAAAGCTGACCTAGTCAGCTTTTTGAAGGTTTGTCATCACCTTGGCCATTCTGTTGGCCATAGGTTTAATAATGATTGTTGCAAGTAAGTTTAGCGGTTGCAGGGCAATATGAGTCACATTCCTCAGGGTTCTACTCCAGTTTATAGATCAGTGTAATATCAGCCGCTCTCATTATTTGAGTTAATCCTGTTTCCTGAGTAGAAGAGTTAAACAGGGTCATTAAGGGCCTTCAACAGAGTTAGATATATTTTTAAAAAAGAATTCTTGGAACCATCAGAATCAGGGGATATTCCAGATTTTCATTCTTTAACTGCTCTGTTACTTCTGCCATTTTCATTTGTTTTTCCAGTTCCTCTATAGTGCTTGGCAGAAGTAGTTGCAGTGTACTGACACATTTTCACTTCAGCCTCTGGTCCTCATGTATACAGGTCAAGAAAGAAGTCTCAAAAAGGTTCTAGTTTATCAGCTTTCTTTCTCGCCTAAGTTCCATCTTTGGCTTTCCATGGGATATCATATTTCTTAGCAGAACTGATATTTTTTATTTTATGCAGATTCCATTTAGAGAACACTCATAAATCTTCCAAATATCGCCCCATGTTAGTTCCCAGTCTTTTTCTGGGATCTATCTATGAAGGGCCTAGTCCCATCTTGTTTGATATACTCACTTATTAGTATCCTAGGAGTCACTTAAGATTTTATATAGAACAGAGATAAATCCCTTAGGCCCTATGTGTGTTCTAGTGAATTTTTCTATAATCTCTCCTCTGCTGCCCTACTTTGGGGGTGTAGGACACTGTGCTACAGGCCAGGTTCTCCCCATGCTCCTGCACCGCTCTGCTTCCTCCCTATTTCTCTGAGTGCTTTCTCCAGCTCTTTCCTCATTTTACTGCTTTCTCCATCTTTTACCCTCATTTTTCTGAGTGCTTTCTCCTCCTTTTGTCTTGTTTTTTACTGCCTTCTCCTTCCTTTCACCTATTTTCCTTCTGCTTGCACTGCATTTTTTTCAGTTTTCTCCTCCCGTTTCCCCCGTCGTTCTGAGTGCTTTCTCCTGCTTTTGCATAGTTTTTACTGTTTTCTCCTTCCACTCCCCTAGTTTTTCCAAGTGCTTTCTCCTGCTTTTCCCTCGTTTTCTACTGCTTACATGGATGTTCGAATGAACTGAGCACTGCAAAGCAGCAAGCAATTCCAGCGCCTTCAGACCTCCACGGGTGATTGGCACCACTTTATAAATCCTGATTTTTTGATTGACAAAGTGTATTATTTCTGAGAATTGTAACCTGTCATTCTCCCTCTCCAAATTCATTCCTTCAGGCACTAATGTTTTTAAGTTCTTCATGGGTAATTAGATTGGATAGTATCCTGCAGTTCCCTCTCTCTCCATTGTTTAAAGGTATCACCATGGAAAACCGGTGTAATGTGGCAGTTATAGTGTATTGGTATATTTGGGATGAGAAGCTGGGCGGCTTGCCTCTCTGTCATTCTATCATTTACACCTGAAACCATCTTCAAAGAAATTGCTATTTTGACATTTTGGGGTTGTTGCAATTTTTCCAGATCCAACGATGGTTGTCCCACCACTGCCTGTTCATCAGTAGCCATTTCATCTAGTGGTCCACTCAATGATTATTCTGGGGTGCATTGCTCTATAGTATGAGTAGAACATCTGGGCATTCCAGAACTCCCCGTTCTTGTGATACTTTTAATATCTTTGTGTTTAGTCTGGCCCTGCCTCCCTCCCAAATGAATGTTATAAGCTCTTTTTAACTGTAGTAGGTTTGTCTCAAAATGATCAAGCGGCCTGAATGAGGTAAAGGAGCAGATACAGTCATTTTAATTCCAATAATTTCTATCTATTCAAGTGCCATTTTATTTTGTTGGCATAGTGCTATCCAATTAGCTCCCATACTTTCTCAGCTCTACTTATTAATTATATTTCCAGATACATAATAAATGGTGTTGCCCATCCGAATGGCCACCATTCACTTGTCAAGGCAACTGTTTATTGTAGCAAAGTTAGATTCTTAATCTCATATTTGTTTATTTACCTTGGAAACTGACATGCTCCTAAATTCTTTCACTAACTGTACTACTTCTGGGTTAGATGTTTCAGGTTAGGTTAAAATCAGCAGAACATCACCTGCAAAGACATATCATGTGGTGGTTTGCTACAAACTGCATCACATCTACTAGTATGACTGCATATTTTGATTGTCAAGCACCAGCACAAACAGTTAAAGGGATAGGAGACATACTTGCCTTGTCCCCTTCTGTAGGATGAATCACTACTCAAATTCTAGCATCTGTGTCTTTAGAACCAGCTAAGATCCATCCATTCAGCTTAGGCTCTAGACCAATCTGTGTTAAGGTATTTCCAGCTGACATGGTCAAATACTTTTTCAGCATCTCGATTGATCAGGAGGGATGGTATCTGTTTTGAATTGGCTTTTTCTACCAGGGTGCTGCATTTCTCAGAATATTGCACCACTGTATCTCTTTAATAAAGCTGACCTAGTCAGCTTTTTGAAGGTTTGTCATCACCTTGGCCATTCTGTTGGCCATAGGTTCAATAATGATTTTTGCAAGTAAGTTTAGCGGTAGCAGGGCAATATGAGTCACATTCCTCAGGGTTCTACTCCAGTTTATAGATCAGTGTAATATCAGCCGCTCTCATTATTTGAGTTAATCCTGTTTCCTGAGTAGAAGAGTTAAACAGGGTCATTAAGGGCCTTCAACAGAGTTAGATATATTTTTAAAAAAGAATTCTTGGAACCATCAGAATCAGGGGATATTCCAGATTTTCATTCTTTAACTGCTCTGTTACTTCTGCCATTTTCATTTGTTTTTCCAGTTCCTCTATAGTGCTTGGCGGAAGTAGTTGCAGTGAACTGACACATTTTCACTTCAGCCTCTGGTCCTCATGTATACAGGTCAAGAAAGAAGTCTCAAAAAGGTTCTAGTTTATCAGCTTTCTTTCTCGCCTAAGTTCCATCTTTGGCTTTTACTTTTCTTATATAATGCTTCACCCTCTGTATCCTAAATCTTCTGGAAAGCATTGTCCCAATTGTGTTTTCCTTTTCTTACACAGTTTGTTCTGAGAGTGTTTCATTTTAAACTGATTATTGCTAGTTTGCATCTTGTTCTTTGATCGCTCCCAATTTTGCTTAGCCTTTTAAATTATTTTAGCCATCTTCTTAACCCCAGCTGTGATCCAAACTGCACCCTGTAATGTAGATCTTTAAATGGACCCCATCTACTTATGGGTACTGTGCCTCATTTAATATTATCATCAACGTTTTCCCAAATGTTTTGGGCTAATTCCTTTTCCTCAGTGAATAAACTGAATAGTTCCTCAGAAAAGATAAGTGGTTCATCTTCTGTTCCTTTGGATTCCTCACCCATATTATAAATGCACATGACTGGGTATGACCAATATATGGGCCAAGAGATTACTCATTAGACCATGTATCATGGACATGTAATCAATCCTTGTGAAGCTTCTATGTGCGTGGGAGTAGAAAAGTTATATTTTCTGTTAGGGTGAAGGGCCTTCTGTGTGTCTTCTGATACCTCTTTCCCAAAAAGCATGTTAAGGTTTAGTTTGGCTACCCCTGTGATTCCCCCTACCATTGGGGCTCTGTCTAATTGCCTAATTGCGCTTCGTAAGACAAGTCTAGGCCACCTCCAAAAATCAATTCTCCATTTGTGTTCCTCATGACAATTTTAAAGATCTTCAAAAGGATTTTTTTCTGCACGTTATTAGGTGTTTATACATTAATTAGGGTGATTAATGTGTGGGCCACACTTATTTGAAATTTCACCGGGACTTTCATTTATTTTTTAGATTGGCCCACCCAGTCCAGGTTTTCACAATATGGAGGGTGGTGATGCCCAGAACTCTATTGTGAATTGTTCCATTCTAAATATCTTTGTGAAGTAGGTGAGGTTCCGGTAGGAACAGGCTGTTGGGGTGTTCTGCTCGATTTTCCCGGCCTTCTTGTGAGGAAAAGATGATTAAATGTGACTTCAGTCTCTTACCATTCAAGTCTAAGGGTTAGAGTAGTGAATGGAGCCTATTTACTAGGCACTTCGACATGATCCTGTGCTCTTCCCCATAGATCAGGGCTTGCACACATAGCCTAGGGGATAGATTCGTTAGTATTAGGGATAACCTGTCCTGTAGTGAGGGTATTTCATGGAGCTGTGCTGAATTCAGGCCTGGTAGGCCTCAAACGGGAGAGACTCCAGCTTTCTTTCTGCTCCGGCAGCTTGGGATGCTTCTAGGTCAAATGTAGTGTTTTAGTTATGAGGTGTTATTCGCTTGGAGAGAACCGGTTCAGGCCGGCCCTTATCGAAGGATTGTATTTTTCTTCATGCCGAAGACACTACATCAGGCCGGCCGGCTGGGAACGTGTCCTTGGTACGGGGAGGTACAAGAATTTGGTGGGCGGCAGGTTACAGGCCGGAATTTTCCATGAGAGAACGCACCTCTATATTAGTGAAAGTCTGAGGCAGTTACATGTTCAGTCCGTAGGCGGCATCTAGCCGTTAGCAGTAAAGCTACTACTTATTCCAGGGAAGACAGACGCCATCTTGAAGGCGGAGAAGAACCGAGAGACAGATGCTCTCCTAGCAGAATAGCCAGAGAGGAGAGAGTAGCCGATAAGGAAGAGGTCCCAGTGACTCGGAGAAGGGTGATTCCAGGCGAGCCGAGGCACAGACGAGAAGGGAACCTAGATGACCACTGAGTGCAGGCTACATACTACTAAGGTGATGTCGACCCTTTCTTATTAGAGTGTACAACTTAATCTTTCACTTTCCTTTGCAGGTTATGTGTTATATTGTAATGTTATGTGATTGCGTATGTAATGAGTAATAAAGTACCCAGTTTGTAGTGAACCAACATGTGCTGTGTGTTCTTGTATGAGAGGGTAGCCTATTCTTCTAGTCAGCTGCGGCTACATGAACAGATGTTAACCCTGATCAGGTAAGTGGTAACTGAATAAGGGAAAGAGGAGCCCCTCGAACCTGAGAACAGGCTATGCTCGAACTGGCAATCCTTGTGTGATCTGATGAATAGTGAGACTGATTCCCTTTTTGTATGATATGGTGATCATAGGATGAACTGTCATGAGACTGCCGCCTAGGTAGAGAGGTCTGGATTCGTATAGGATTGCGAGGCCGCCACTTGTGATACTGTCGTATGGGCAGAGAGGTCTGGATCCGTATGGGATCGCGAGGCCGCCGATTGTGCTGAGACTGCCGTCTGGGTAGAGAGGTCTGGATCCGTGTGGGATCGCGAGGCCGCCACTTGTGATACTGTCGCATGGGCAGAGAGGTCTGGATCCGTATGGGATCGCGAGGCCGCCGATCGTGCTAAGACTGCCGTCTGGGTAGAGAGGTCTGGATTCGTGGGGAATCGCGAGGCCGCCACTTGTGATACTGTCGTATGGGCAGAGAGGTCTGGATCCGTGTGGGATCGCGAGGCCGCCGATTATAAGAGGTCTTGGTATGTATAGTAGGAATCCCCTGTCCTTAGGTGGTAGATATATGTGGTTGCACTATTGTAAACAGGTTCTAGGGAGGGGGTAACGTTCTGGCTGGGTTACTGAGGCTCTGATGAGCGGGTTCTATCTGATCCGAAAACCCAAGCAGAACATTTGGCGTCACGAACCGTTTACGAAACCTGTGTGCGTTGTGGTTGTATCGTGTTTGCTTTCGGCGCGTGCGTGGTTTCGTTTGTATATTATTTGTATATAATTGTGTGTATAGTTTTTTTTCTCTTTCTTTTCCGAGATGTTTTCTAGAAAGTCGAAATCTACTTTTAAGTTGCCCGTTGATATTCCCGGTTGGGATTCAACGCCTTATGAAGCCTTAGCCCGTGAGTGGGCTGATTCTACTGGTTTGAGTGAGAATTGGAATTCTTTTTTGGAGCTGGCGGAGCCGGCTAATGTGATTACTTGTTTACAGAAGGCGCCGGTATCTAAGGGTGATGAACTTACAGAATGTGCATAAAGATGTGGAAGCGAACTTTGTTGAGATTCAGAATGCTCATACTTTGTTGCGGTGTCAAAATAAGTTGCTTGCTGACAAACTTGAGACGTACCAAACTATTGCCGAGAGGGCGGCTGTGCGAATTGCTCGTTATAAATACAAAAATCGGCGTGGTCGGGTTTCGAAGCGAAAGGTGCGTCTGGTCGTGGCGAAAGCCGGACTGGATTGGAATCCTGATGAATGGGATGGTAATATCTGGAACTCGAGTGATTCTCCTTCCTCGGGTGAGGAGTCTGCCAAGCGCGAGTCCTCTCGCTCCGGCCGTGATTGTAAGTCTGCTTCTTGCGCCTCTGATGGTGCACTCCATGATTGCGTTCGTCCTTCGAGTGGGGTCGATGCTTCTTACACTGATTGTTCCTCTACGTGTACTGGTCGAGCTCCTTGTGCTGCTCGTCCCGCGGTCTCGGTGCATCCGGTTTTTCGGCGGAAGTTGCAGCAGGCTCCCGGTGCTCCGAATGGTATTGCTTTAGACTCTTTGGAGGATTTTATTCAACAAGAAATTAGTGATATTTTACAGAGATTTCGGCAGCGAGCTGGTGAGACCTTACTCACATGGATGGTGCGCCTTTATGAACTGGGCGCTGCTGGCATTATGTTGGATGCTGGCGATTGTTTGAAGTTTTGTTCCTTGAGTTCGGATTCTACTGTACAGGATCATTTTCGTAACTTTAATGTTGGTGGTCAAATTTCTTTGCTTCAATTGGCGACTGAGGGTTGTAATCAAAAATATCCTACTGAATCTGATTGGCCTGTGAATGACAAACCGTGGTATACTTTGCGCTATGCTACACAACGTCTCAAAGAGGAGGTGATGAAAACGGCAATTTTTCTGAATACTGCTGACAGGTTGCTTGATGGTTTCTTGACATCTTCTGTGCGGAATCGTATTATTCGTTCTTCCCCTGTTGCTTATAAGCAGGTTATGATGACTTTATTGATTAATCAGACTGGTAACATGTTATCTGTGGTGCTGGAATCGGTACGCGAACTCGGTGAGTTGGGTGAGTGGTTTAAACCTGAACGGCAATCCCGGCCTGACACTCGTACTCCTGGTGACAATAAACTTACTAGACGTGATATGTTTTTTGGTCTTATGGCCGATGGTGTGCGGAAGGAGGACATTGATGGTGAGACTACTTCTCGTTTGTGGGAAATGTTTCACAAACGTGGCTTGGATCGAAAGGAGGGTGCCCGGCGTGTTCGGACAACTGAGTGTGATCGTGGTTTTTCTGACGGTAGCGGTGATGACGACCGCCGTGGGCGCTCTGATCGTCGTGATGATCGCCGTTATGTACGTGATTTGTCCCCCCGTCATGAGAGAGACAGGGAGAGAGAGGGGGAAAGAGAGAGGGGGAGAGATGATTATGTTAACAGCAGACGTAGAGATGATAGGGATCAATCCCCTGAGTTGAGAAGGAGAGAGGATCGACACAGATTGGCCGATCGAAACCCGCAGTACAATGCAGAGAACAGGAATCCATTTCGTAATGGAGATGGATATGAACAGGAGGTATCGATACCTGGGAAACGTGAGAGTCTTTATCCTGATATATCCTGGTACACAGAACGCAGTAAAAATGACTAGGAAATAGGTCAAGCTCCAGTACACAGATGGGCTCACAGAGATAATAGACCCTATGTAGATATTGATATTTATTGGAGACATCGTAATGTCCAAAGGGCCCGAGCATTGGTAGATACAGGAGCGGAGGCCACTCTTATTCATGGAAAATCAAAGAAGTTTAAAGGTCAGCCTTTTACAATTACCGGATTAGGTGGAAAGGAAACTCCCGCAGTTCAAACTTTACTTGAAATGAGAATAGGTAGAATTCCTAGAAAAGAATACTCTGTATTAGTGGTACCACTCTTAGAATTCATAATTGGAATTGATATTTTGAAAGGAATGACTTTGCACTTAGATGATGGATGTTACCAATTTGGAACTAAACATTATATATCGTCCAGGCCTGTACGGGTTGGTCGTTTAAGAATGCCCCCCATAAAAGTTCCTCAGGCGACAAAAGTGGTTCGTCAGAAGCAGTATCGTATTCCAGGTGGTCATGAAGAGATTAGTACCACTATTCAGGAGTTGGTGGATGCAGGTGTTATCACCCCAGTTACTTCTGCTTGGAATAATCCTGTTTGGCCTGTACGTAAGACTGATAATTCTTGGCGCATGACTGTTGATTATCGAGAATTGAATAGACACACACCCCCTTTGACTGTTGCAGTACCGGATGTTATTACCCTAATTGAAAGAATCCAAAAACATCCAGGTACATGGTATGCGTCCATTGATATTGCTAATGCTTTCTTTTCGATTCCGATTGCCCCTGAGTGTCAGGAACAATTCAGTTTTACGTGGAACGGGCGTCAGATGACGTTTAGAAGTCTTCCCCAGGGCTATGTGCATAGTCCTACGATATGTCACCGGCTGGTGGCAGAGCATTTGGCTGAGGTATCGGTTCATCCACGAATTCAGATATGTCATTATATTGATGATATTTTGATCCAAGGTGAAACACAAGAGGAAGTTCAGACACAATTGGACAGAGTCATTGAGTGCCTGCGTGAGAAAGGTTGGGAAATCAACCCGGATAAATTACAAGGTCCGTCCCAGGCTGTGAAATTTTTGGGTATTAATTGGCATGAGGGGCACCGAGAAGTGATCCCTCAGGTTAAACAGAAAATTCTTGATTTTGCAGTTCCGAGGAACAGGAAAGAAGCCCAAAGCTTTATTGGTTTGTTTGGTTTTTGGCGCCAGCATATTCCTCATTTGAGTCAAATATTGGCCCCTTTGTACCGTGTCACTCGTAAAAAGAATGCATTTGAATGGGATAAACCACAGCAAGATGCGTTCAGTCTGGCAAAAGAAGCAATTCAGCATGCTCTGGATTTATGGCCTGTATGTGATGGTGATGTGGATTTGAATGTGTCTGTACAAGGCCTTTATGCGAATTGGAGTTTGTGGCAGAAACAAGGCAAGAGTAGAGTACCGTTAGGTTTCTGGACCAAAAAGTTACCTGATGCTGGTGAGCGTTATACACCTTTTGAGAAACAGTTACTTGCATGTTATTGGGCTCTGGTGGATACCGAGCAATTGACTTTGGGACATGATATAGTTTTGCGACCTGAAATTCCTATCATGCAGTGGGTTATGAGTTCGCCGAAAACTCACCGAATTGGACACGCTCAAGAGGCGAGTGTGATTAAATGGAAATGGTATATACAAGACAGGGCACGTGTGGGACAAAAAGGAGTTGCATCTTTGCATGAGCAGGTGGCACGAGCACCATCGACTGAGACTGAGAGTGAATGTTCCGTACCTTTAGTACAGGAGTCTCCTGTTAAGTGGGGTAGACCTTTTGATGATTTGTCCGCAGAGGACAGAAACCATGTCTGGTTTACAGATGGTTCAGCAAGGTTCATAGGGATGAAACGGCATTGGAAGGCGGTGTCCTATAATCCGATCACACAAAAATTGCTGAGTACAACTGGTGAGGGTAAGAGCAGTCAATTTGCTGAACTCTATGCTGTTTATCAAGTTCTGAAACAAGAGTTACCTGGCACATGTCATATTTTCACCGATTCTTGGTCTACTGCCAATGGGTTGGCAGTTTGGTTACCGACTTGGCATTCCCATAGTTGGAGAATCCATTCAAAAGAACTGTGGGGAAAAGAATTATGGCAGGAGATTTGGGAAATGCTCCCACAGAGTACTGTTACAATCTTCCATGTGGATGCTCATACCCCGATAGACTCTCTTGACAAATTTTTTCATAACATTGCAGATGAGAAATCTAAAATTGCTGAGGCAGTGGTGGACAGGCAAGATTCTGATATTGCGGGATTGGCGAAATGGGCCCACCAGAAAGCAGGACACTTTGGAGAGAAAGCCACTAGCAGGTGGGCTGCTGATCGAGGAATTTATATTCCCCTAGATTTAATTAAAAATGTTATTCTACATTGTCCCATTTGTCAGCATATCAGGCAGCGCAAAGTGCCCCAAATTGTTAAAGGTCATTTACATCGCGGGAAATTGCCCGCTCAAATTTGGCAGATTGATTACATCGGTCCACTTCCTATGAGTAGGAATTGTCAATATGTTTGCACCATTGTTGATACATACAGTGGCCTGTTGGTGGCCCTTCCCTGTAAGCAAGCTACCCAATTGAATACTATTAAAACATTGGAATTAATTATGATGTATTATGGTGTGCCATTCCAAATTCAATCTGATAATGCATCCCATTTTCGTGCAAGATTGGTACAGGAATTCTGTGTGGAAAACAATATTGAATGGGTGTTTCATATACCATATTATCCACAGGCCTCGGGTCTTGTGGAGAGGTTGAATGGCCTGCTAAAAGATCAATTGCGTAACTTAACAGATGACAAGTATAAGAATTGGCGAGACTTTTTGCCTCAAGCGCTATTGATTTTGAATAACCGTCTTTTTCTAAATGCTGAATCCCCACTTATGCGTTTGTTTCCTCCGAATGTTGAGGCTAAGCCCAATGAAATCAGAGAGACCGTGATGTACTGGGAGATTACTCCCGGAGCTTTGGCTCCATGTAGAGCGACCCCAGGGTCGGCAGGTTTAGACCTGCATGCCATGGATGACACCGTTATAAAAAGTAAAGATCGAGTCATCATTGAAACTGGTGTTGGTGTTCATATACCAACTGGAAATTTTGGATTAATCGCCCCTAGATCGGGGCTGGCTGTAAAAGGCATTCAGGTGCTTGGAGGAATCATTGATAGTGATTATCAGGGAGAGATTAAGGTGCTTCTGCTGAATAGCAGTGAGGTTGACTTACTGATACATCAAACTGACCGAGTGGCTCAATTGCTAATAATGCCTGTTTTCAGTGGTGAGATCACAAAAGGCACTGCCCCAACGTTGCTAACTGTACGAGGCCAGAAAGGTTTTGGCTCCACAGATAATCCTGGGGCCAAAGTTTGGGTGCAGTCGCCTAAGAATCCCCCTGAACAAGCAGAAGTCATTGCAACCGGTCAAGACAACACCATTTTAGTTATGAGACCAGGGAAAGATAGCTGGGAAGCAGTCCCGGCTGACAAATGTTACTTACGAGAATGAATAATGCCTGTATTTGATTCTCTTTCAGATCATTCTTTGGACTGTTGCTGCAGGATGTGTCGGCGTTGGACTCCTTTTGGGCTGGTACGACGAGAGAGGAGGGATCCCATCAACCCGGGCTGAGTGGAGAACCCGAGTGTCGCGTTCCTTCGCTGCGTGGGATTAGTCGTCGAACTTTTGGATTACATTAGCCAAGAAAGTAACTAAAGCCCCTCATTTCTGCTTGACACCGATGAGATCGGTGACGGATATTCTAGCAACTTGTTTAGTTGCTGTCCCTGCTTCATTGGAGACTTTGACTCATATTTTTAATTTATCAAATGCTCGCCCCAATGTTCTTCTGGGCGATTTCGCTGCCCATGAGTATTGCCCCTTGTGTACTGTACTGGCAGACCCGATACCCCCCATCCAGTCCCAAATAGTTACCTATAATATCACACAAGGTGATTTGTGTTTTTTCCTTACTTGTGATCCTAGTGCGATTTCCGAATGTATGCGTTTAAGATTGAAAGGTGCCACTTCATTCACCGCTCATGAACGAACTTTGTGCCTTCAAAGGACACCGAAAACATGTACTTCTGTTCAGAATAACATGACTTGCAAGAGTATGGTAGTTACCCCCAGTCACTATCGCACGATGTTACTACCTGCCGGATGGCTTTACTCATGTGGTAATACTTCCTGGCCATATATCCCCGCAAATATTTCTGGAGGCCCTTGTGCCATTACTAGACTGAGTTTACTAATGTTTTCTCCACATCCGAATGCCAACTCTCGTGTGATTCGAGATACAGTGAGGTTACAGGAGGATTGTGACTCATCTTTGCATTTATATTCCAAGTCTGAATACCTTAGCCTGGCTATTTCAATTGTTGGTGTTCCTGCTTTGGCAGTTTATAATGCCAAATCTATCGGGAAAATGGCCTGCTGGATGGTAAAATCCATTAATCATACTTCTACAGTCCTGTCTGACATGCTATTAGACGCCCAGGGTGAACGTAAGGCTATCTTGCAAAATCGAGCGGCCATTGATTATCTTTTGCTTAAACATGGACACGATTGTTCTGATTTTGAGGGTCTTTGTTGTTTTAACTTGTCGGATCATACAAAATCCATTCAAGCTCACATTGACAAATTACATGACTTGACAGAAGAAGTTAGAAAACACATTGACCAGGGCTGGTTTGACTGGCTCTTTAATTGGTTACCTGATTTACATATGTTACGTCAAATATTAGGAGGTATTCTGATTACTATCGGCATTTTGATTTCTATCTGTTGCTTTATTCAGTGTATTCCTTCACTACTTCAATTCTGCACACCTGGTACTAGACATAGATCAGTTAGTCTTGTTTCATATTATTCTTCCACAGACATTAGTTCTGTTTAATGAATGTATAATAGACTGAAGTCAAGGGTGAAATGTTCTGCTCGATTTTCCCGGCCTTCTTGTGAGGAAAAGAGGATTAAATGTGACTTCAGTCTCTTACCATTCAAGTCTAAGGGTTAGAGTAGTAAATGGAGCCTATTTACTAGGCACTTCGACATGATCCTGTGCTCTTCCCCATAGATCAGGGCTTGCACACATAGCCTAGGGGATAGATTCGTTAGTATTAGGGATAACCTGTCCTGTAGTGAGGGTATTTCATGGAGCTGTGCTGAATTCAGGCCTGGTAGGCCTCAAACGGGAGAGACTCCATCTTTCTTTCTGCTCCAGCAGCTTGGGATGCTTCTAGGTCAAATGTAATGTTTTAGTTATGAGGTGTTATTCGCTTGGAGAGAACCGGTTCAGGCCGGCCCTTATCGAAGGATTGTATTTTTCTTCATGCCGAAGACACTACATCAGGCCGGCCGGCTGGGAACGTGTCCTTGGTACGGGGAGGTACAAGAATTTGGTGGGCGGCAGGTTACAGGCCGGAATTTTCCATGAGAAAACGCACCTCTATATTAGTGAAAGTCTGAGGCAGTTACATGTTCAGTCCGTAGGCGGCATCTAGCCGTTAGCAGTAAAGCTACTACTTATTCCAGGGAAGACAGACGCCATCTTGAAGGCGGAGAAGAACCGAGAGACAGATGCTCTCCTAGCAGAATAGCCAGAGAGGAGAGAGTAGCCGATAAGGAAGAGGTCCCAGTGACTCGGAGAAGGGTGATTCCAGGCGAGCCGAGGCACAGACGAGAAGGGAACCTAGATGACCACTGAGTGCAGGCTACATACTACTAAGGTGATGTCGACCCTTTCTTATTAGAGTGTACAACTTAATCTTTCACTTTCCTTTGCAGGTTATGTGTTATATTGTAATGTTATGTGATTGCGTATGTAATGAGTAATAAAGTACCCAGTTTGTAGTGAACCAACATGTGCTGTGTGTTCTTGTATGAGAGGGTAGCCTATTCTTCTAGTCAGCTGCGGCTACATGAACAGATGTTAACCCTGATCAGGTAAGTGGTAACTGAATAAGGGAAAGAGGAGCCCCTCGAACCTGAGAACAGGCTATGCTCGAACTGGCAATCCTTGTGTGATCTGATGAATAGTGAGACTGATTCCCTTTTTGTATGATATGGTGATCATAGGATGAACTGTCATGAGACTGCCGCCTAGGTAGAGAGGTCTGGATTCGTATAGGATCGCGAGGCCGCCACTTGTGATACTGTTGTATGGGCAGAGAGGTCTGGATCCGTATGGGATCGCGAGGCCGCCGATTGTGCTGAGACTGCCGTCTGGGTAGAGAGGTCTGGATCCGTGTGGGATCGCGAGGCCGCCACTTGTGATACTGTCGTAAGGGCAGAGAGGTCTGGATCCGTATGGGATCGCGAGGCCGCCGATTGTGCTGAGACTGCCGTCTAGGTAGAGAGGTCTGGATTCGTATAGGATTGCGAGGCCGCCACTTGTGATACTGTCGTATGGGCAGAGAGGTCTGGATCCGTATAGGATCGCGAGGCCGCCGATTGTGCTGAGACTGCCGTCTGGGTAGAGAGGTCTGGATCCGTGTGGGATCGCGAGGCCGCCACTTGTGATACTGTCGTATGGGCAGAGAGGTCTGGATCCGTATGGGATCGCGAGGCCGCCGATTGCGCCGAGACTGCCGTCTGGGTAGAGAGGTCTGGATCCGTGTGGGATCGCGAGGCCGCCACTTGTGATACTGTCGTATGGGCAGAGAGGTCTGGATCCGTATGGGATCGCGAGGCCGCCGATTGCGCTGAGACTGCCGTCTGGGTAGAGAGGTCTGGATCCGTGTGGGATCGCGAGGCCGCCACTTGTGATACTGTCGTATGGGCAGAGAGGTCTGGATCCGTAGGGGATCGCGAGGCCGCCGATTGTGCTGAGACTGCCGTCTGGGTAGAGAGGTCTGGATCCGTGTGGGATCACGAGGCCGCCACTTGTGATACTGTCGCATGGGCAGAGAGGTCTGGATCCGTATGGGATCGCAAGGCCGCCGATCGTGCTGAGACTGCCGTCTGGGTAGAGAGGTCTGGATTCGTGGGGAATCGCGAGGCCGCCACTTGTGATACTGTCGTATGGGCAGAGAGGTCTGGATCCGTGTGGGATCGCGAGGCCGCCGATTATAAGTGGTCTTGGTATGTATAGTAGGAATCCCCTGTCCTTAGGTGGTAGATATATGTGGTTGCACTATTGTAAACAGGTTCTAGGGAGGGGGTAACGTTCTGGCTGGGTTAGTGAGGCTCTGATGAGCGGGTTCTACCTGATCCGAAAACCCAAGCAGAACATAGGGTCATGAAGGCTTACATAATTCTGTACTTGTCTATTATTTGGAGAGTTTAACCTCCAGAAATTAACTGATATTAACTTAAATATCAAAGACTCTTCCTGTGATTCTTTATTTTCTGTTCACAAAACACTCTGATGTGTTGTCATGCTAATGAAGGTACAATCTAATTCACCTGTTTCCACTCAACCATAACTTTATCCAAAATGCCTTTACCTATTTCTCTAAACTTCTTACAACAGGTGATTTCCATTACAGTTGGATTGACCTCCCTTGGTTCACCTCCTGAAATCAATAATTCAATTTTTTTATCAATATTTAGTAGTACTTCGATCTGTAGTTATGTTAGTATTACTTCCCACCCTTCCCACCACCCTCAGCTAAGCTTGCCACATAATGTTCCACCCATTTATTCCCTTTTGGGTTAACTCTAATCAGTGTCTCCATTTATGTGAAATCTGTGTTGTCTAATGGATAAACTGCTGGGAGAGGTGTTGACACACAGCAGCATTCAGAATCTACTGATGTCTCTAGCTTCCTTTGCAAACCAACTGCTGCACAATGTTGTATATAGGCCATTCTCTAATAAATGAGCTTGATTTGCATCACACCTAGCCTAGTCTTTTGGCTAAGAGTGGTGTGGTGTGCTATTGCTGCTGTGGTGCTGCAATCTTGGATGGAAGTGTTGGTCTCCTCTAGATGGGAACAAAAGCAACCATGTTGGTCTATTTAGGCATCTCTTGGTCCACATTGGTGTTGATCTATTTAGGCCTCTGAAAAAGGTGAAATGCTTGAATTAATCTCATTCACTGGCTGGTAATAATTCTGCATCACACCCCACTGTATCATGTTTTTGCCCATTATGCCACTCCATCTAGAGACAGTTAAGTGCTAACCAGCAGTGGCTTGTATTCTAATATCAAGGGGACCTGGATTGGCAGGTCAGGCTGGACTGTTTCAATTGGAGAAGGATTTTAAATAATTTGTATATGTCAAGTCTCTATCTATAGTGACATGGTCAGCAAAAAAGTAGGAAATAGAATGTGACCCATGCAATTACCAGAGACTGAGATTAGTAAAAAGAATTCCACCATCACCGTTTTGTTTCCCTGGGTAAGACCTAATTACTACAATATAGTACAAGAGGTGTTGACATGGAAAAAGTGTTTGAGATAGTCAACTGGGACAATCTTCAATACAGTTTAGACAGGTTTTGTTTGAAGAAATTTTTATTCAATATTTCAAAACCCTTTATTCCTAGCTTTCAGGTACAGTGCTCTTTATAAGGATTCTTAAGCATACATTTTCATTTCAGAAGATTGCATTAACTGAATCTTGATGGCTGAACGATGCCCGCTGAGTGATCCACAAAAAGGACATTTGGCTTTAATTAATGTAAAACCGTCCTTTATGCAGATGATATATTGATTTTTAGCCTAATATCCATGATAATAAATATAGACCTAATTCATCTAATTTGCTATATCAGTGTACTTTCTGTATATTAGATACATTGGGGAGAATAAGAATTATTTCCATTTACGCAAACATGTCACAGTAATACATCTGCACATAATAAGATAACAAGGGCACATTATTAAGACCATAAGTGAAACACAACATGTGATACCTTGAATTTATAGTAAACAAATATCCGAAACAATCTAAGAGATGAATCATCTAAACTATACCCTTTAAGAATATACTGGGTTCATTTAAAGCAATGCCACTACCTAACATAATGTATGCAGTACTGGTTTGTCAATTTCTGATTATCAATATTGATGCAACTCAAAGTGCTATTTAGTAATCATGTGAATAAAAAACAGATTGCCTGGGTGTTAATCAGAAGAGTAATAGGAATTGGTGTGTTTGAATATATGTTTTGAAAAGATACAATCAAGCTTGCTGCGTAAAAAAAAAAACATTCATTTTGTGTCAGGGTGCTTACTACGGACGAAGTGTGAAACAAAGAAACACATTATAAGTCAATGATAATGTATACATTGCTTTAAATGAGACTGCATTGTGTGCATAAATAACTCCAACAGCCTGTCCTTATGCTTTTAGATTCTGAAATAAGCATTGGCAAATGTTAGACAGCAGCCTTTTGATGGCGCCAGTGCTTGTTTTCCTTTGCCCTGCTATTTGCTAAACTACTGCAGGGGAAGCTATTAGGCCCTGGTCAATGTAAAAAATATTTGTTAGAAGCCCAAAAATATTGTTGCTTTTTAAAATCACATATTGCTATTGTAGTCCATGGCACTTGAGAACTTTTTGGTGCTTGGAAATGTACCTTGTGAAAGAGCAGAGTGCCATCACTCACAGTAAAGTTAGCCAATAGCTGAAGTAAGCTGACCCACTGCCCCATGATGAATGCTGTAGTGGGCAGAAGAAAAATGTACATGACACAAGAACAAACCAAAGGGCGTAAAAGGATTGACCAAAGGTCCCTATAGATATATTATAAATATCATTTTATTAAAATTGAAAGGTCTTGGCTAATGCCAGACCTAAAAATGAATTGCAACACAGAGGATAACGGTTTATAACAAAGTACATTTTCCTAGAGATAATCTAGAAATAAAAAGGAATAGCAAATTATACTGGCACAAATTAATAACAACTGGAATAACAACTGGAAAAACTAGAGGGATCAACTACTCCCACCACATGTTCCTCAACTGTCACAATTCAAATGGAAATAAAATAATAAAAATTGAGGTGTGATAAACTGGAAGAGCAGTTCAACAGAAGTATTGATGTGATGCCTACAAATGTATCTTATCGTATATTCCTCTCTGAATACTAAAATACAATGTTAGCCTTACACGCAATCAAAAGTGGGACTGCAGCACATCATTGTTATTTTTGACAACACACAACTAGGTGTGGGTGGTGAACTCCACTCCTCCGGCAGAGTTTGTGGAGTTTTGCCCACTCTACGCTCTGCTTGGAGCGCAGAGTTTTGTCAAAACTCTACCAACTGGTGTGTGCGGGAGTTTTCTCTCATGCACGGCTTGCCAACATTATGTTCGCAAGCCAATGCAAAAAAGTCAAGCGATAGACCGCCTCCAGGCAAGATTTCTCAATGCGGACGCTCGGGGCAGGTCGCTACTGCTCGCATTGAGAAAGCTGCCACTCGTGTTGAGAAACCTGCTACTCGAGTATAAAATCTACTTGAGCAGTAGAAAGAAGCAGCGCCCTTTGGTGTGCATCATGGTGCCATTCACGCTGATTTTACAGTCCAGGACAAGCTGCCGGTGCTAAAAATCAGTGCGAGCAGCAAGGCATATTGAACTCCTCCGCTTGTGGAACTCCGCAGAGTTTTTTGGTAGGTCCGTACAATTCCATGGAGTGAAACTCCAGGAGCTCCACCCACCCCTGCACACAACTGCTAATGTATCAATAGCCACAACAGTTACTGCAACAAAATGTGCCCTGGTAATTGTATTAGACGTGAGAGTCCAAACAGCTAGGCATCCAATAAATAAATAGGACACAACTTGTTTTAATTGTAAAGTACAGGTTTTTTTAACTGGCGAAAGACAGAAATAAAAGTCCCTATAATGCTCTCGATTTTTGCTTTGACAGGGTTCAGGCATTTTCCACATAGAACACCAGAGACTTTAGTGTAACAGCCAGAGCAAAGTAGCTGCCAAGGCTTGTCCAGGCCAAAAAATAAACCCCATCAAAAGAAGCAGCCCTGTTCCAAACTGCTGAGGAACACTTCAGAGGACAGTCTTCCACATCCTATATCATGTATGCTACTATGTGCTGAAGAGAAATAAGGACTGGACCCATCAGATGCATTTACATTTTGACTTTGGCTTTTTTTAAATTTATCCACTGGTCCCTCCATTGTAGCGTCTGTTCTTGCTTCTAATCATTTAAGACTTCTGCTCAGCAGTGGCCGGCACAGGTAAACACGGTGTGGCAGGGTGAGAGAGGGAGGTAGTCGACAAACGACACAATAGGTATAATTAAATAAATAAATAACACCTATTCCGTCGTCTGTCGGCTCCCCCCCTGCCGCACCCTGCCCCACCCCAGTGCCCGGCCTCGCTTACCAGTGCCGGCCGCCGCTGGTCCTGCTGTCATGTAACATAGCATTGATAGTTTTAATACAGTATGAATTAGCAACATTAGAATATATGGCATATTTTCTCAACAAAAACTCTGCTCAATAAACACCTTTGCTACTAGCTATGATCTCCAATCCAATGAATGCACGTGATATCAGTTTAGAAAATACCAAAATGTCTTGACAATCATAAAAACTGATCAACAAGAGAATTCATAATATAGTTACATTTCCGCCCAAGTGGGCCGATATATCTCGGGCACAGTAATACATGCCAATGTCCTGATAGCTTCTGTATCATATGATATATAAAACAGCATAATGATTCTTGTTTCAGTCAAAAAATGTAGATGTTCTATATATCACTCATGTAGGCTTTCCAACACCTCAACCAAATGTTTATTCATGTCCATAACAGTATTGGCACTCAATTCCGCCCCAGTGGGCCTATCAACACCTCACATGACCACAATCAACAAATTCTCAGTAACAAATTGAGAATGATTTGATATTGTAGCTCTTTTGTTTTCCTCTGCAAAGCATGCTGATATCTTTGTCTCCTACAAAATAAAAAACAAATGTGCAGTCAATAATTATCCTATCACCAATTAAAAACAAACAAGAGAGGCATACGATGAACGCAATTGTTGCTGGATAAATGGACAAACTGTCATGTTTACAACATTAGCCTAAATGAACAGACAATTCCTCGTCTTTATTAAAACCAATCGGATGTGCTGTCCCAAATCTGATAATCATCCTGGACTCTAGACGTATGAGTTCTCTTACTCTGTTACCTCCTCTTTCTGATAAAGGGATTCTATCAAGGGCACAAAATATCAAAAGACTGGCATTCTTATTATGTAAATCCTTAAAATGCCTCGCAATAGGATATTGCTTGTCTTCATTAGCAATTGCCCTCATGTGCTCCAAGATGCCGTCTTTTACCTGATGGATAGGACTTCTGATGTATATCAATGAGCATGAACAGCTCAATGCATACACACAAACTTCTGATCTACACGTAAGATGTTTTTTGATTACAAAAGGTTTCTGGTATTTGGATAACTCAATCTGTTTGCGGTTCACACTGTTTTTACAAGCTTTGCATGAGCCACATACATAGAAGCCTTGTAGTTGATAGACCCACTGGTGTGGAATTGAGTGTCAATACTGTTATGGACATCATTAAACATTTGGTTGAGGTGTTGGAAAGCCCACAGGGGCAATATATAGAACATCTATATTTTTTGACTGACACAAGAATCATTATGCTGTTTCATATATCGTATGATACAGAAGCTATCAGGACATTGGCATGTATTACTGTGTCCGAGATTTATCAGCCCACTTGGGCGGAACTGTAACTATATTATGAATTCTCTTGTTGATCAGTTTTTAGGATTGTCAAGACATGTCTTGGTATTTTCTAACACTGATATCACATGCAATTCAGCGTAACTGCCAGTATGAGTTATGTTGAGGCTCTGTATTATCCACGTATAAGAAGTAATCACTTCAAAATGGAAGCCAATTTCCCTTAACTTGTAATGGGATATGTAGTCCTACCTTTATGTTGGGTGTGCACTATATGTAAATGATTAATACAAATAGTCTGTGACCCGTGACCAAGGTGCGGCTGCACCGAAATGCATCGGGCGTTGTTTGCCACGTGTTATTAAACTACATGCTACTAAGGAATAGAGCTCAGCTTCTTTTTATCGATTGACAAAGGATTGTTTGATTTTGGAGGTTTGCGACCTCAATGTGAGCCGCCAGCCCAGAGTGGCAGAGAGACCTGCGAACATTGTTGGATATATATATGTATATATATATATATATATATATATCTACATATATATATATATATATATATATATTACCTACTGGCAGTCGCCAGTAGGTAGTTCTAGTTAGGACCTATTTTCCATAGGAAATCCACAACATTCTATTTGGAATAACGTTGGCGTCGATTGATGAATCTTCACGAAAGTTTCCAAACTTTTGGCCAGCTCCGGTCCGCTCCTATCCTGAAAATTTCACGGTGATTCGTCAAGCGGGGGCCGAGAAAAAAGGGTGGTCCCAAAACGCGTTTTCTCCATGCATTTTCCCATAGGACCTGTTGACGCAGCTACAGCCCGAAGTGCTGACCGGAATTACACCAAATTTGGCAAAGAGGTAGTCCTCAGTTCAGACTCGTGCCTTTTGCTTAAATGGTGTAAATCCGTTCAGTAGTTCTTGAGAAAATCGAAAGTAAAATCACATATATATCTGGGCGGAGCCTAACCACACATCTCATCGTGAGATCTGATTGGCTGTCAGCACTTCATCCAAGAAGTTTTGGCAGCCATCTTGGGACCAATACACATGATAGCACCTCATTAAAAAGCATTGCAGTTAATAGAAGGTTTTAAGACTTTAGTTACATTATAAATCATTTGTTGATGGTACCATACTCATTTTAGGAATTGTGGTTTGTTCTAAGGTGATTTTACCATGTGAAAAAGCCTTCTGCTGTGATATCATGAATCATGTTTGAGAGAAAACTATTTTCTCATGCTTTTCCCACAGAGGTTTGGAAGGTGATCTATAAGCTAAACTGAGAGCATATTTTCTGTAAATTCACATTACCTTTCTCAGTCATGTGAGAATGAAGTCTGACATTCTCAGTAAAACATGTACATCCAACAAGGGCAGAGACTGTCAGTTGATTCCTTTGTGTTCTACTGCAAGCTTCCCAGAGTGTTCTAAAGAACAACTAGAGCGCTAACAGTCCTACTTATGACAAACGTATGGCACACCTGAAGCCATTTTTGGTGGAATAAAGTGGTAACTCTTAAAACATTTAATTTAAAAAGGAACAAAATGAGGGGGTTCATTTTGCCATAGAAAGTATGATTATTGCTGCAGAAAGAAAAATTAGGGCACATTTTCAGTGACTTCTCAAATCCTCTTCTATTTCATTAAAAAATTCTGACATGCAGACTGAAACATGCACTTTCAATACCAGCAGCAGACTTCCCTGGTGAGCAGTAGCTTTACTACAGTGATCTAATGAGCATCTAGAGTGCTAACATTCTGAATTTATGGCAAATGTGTGACACATCTGAATGCCTTCTTGATGGAATCAAAGTAAAAAACTGAAAGTATTTCCTACTGAGGAGACTGTAGTAAATGAGGAAATTAGGAAACATCATAACAAATAAGTCTCCCAAAATGGCCACCAGAGACAAAAGAGCCCAAATATAGCACAGATATCACCCAGATGTACCCCGAGTATAGCCCAATGACAGAATGTCCCAGAGGGTTCTAACGAACAACTAGAGCGCTAACAGTCTTACTTATGACAAAAGTATGGCACACCTGAAGCCATCTTGATTGGAATAAAGTGGTAACAATTAAAACATTTAATTTACAAAGGGACACAATGAGGGGGTTCATTTTGCCATAGAAATTATGATTGGTGCTGAAGAAAGAAAAATTAGAGCACATTTTCAGTGACTTCTCAAATCCTCTTCTATTTCATTAAAAACTTCTGACATGCAGACTGAAACATGCACTTTCAATACCAGCAACAGACTTCCCTGGTGAGCAGTAGCTTTACTACAGTGATCTAATGAGCCACTAGAGTGCTAACATTCAGAATTTATGGCAAATGTGTGACATATCTGAATAGCATTTCCTACTGAGGAGACTGCAGTAAATGAGGAAATTAGGAAACTTCATAACAGATAAATCTCCCAAGATGGCCACTAGAAACAAAAGAGCCCAAATGCACCACAAATATCACCCAGATGTAGCCCACATGTAGCCCAATGACAGAAGTGTGCAAAACACTTATTTTTTGTGTATTTGCAGTTTTATATAGTGCAGACTTGTCAGGTATTGGAGTTCTTTACATGAGCATTGGTTACATCACACAAGATCAAATTCATTTTGGTTGTAGACATGAGGAGATTAAGTGATATGGCCAGAATCACAGAATGTTGAGCTGAAGCAAAAACTCCAACCTGGTTCCCCAGTTGCAAAGTCTGCAGCTCTGGAAGTAACACCACATCCTCTCCCCTAGGTGCAACATTTAATCAAGTGATCAACTGGATAAAAAAAACATAAAGATTACAAATAATTTAAAAGTTCTTTGTCGCTATTTGAAAACTCAGAAAATATGTCCTCATTTTAGTTTTTTAGAGCACTAACCATAATTTCGATGCAAATAAGACCCTCTCATATATGTAATTTCTAAAGGAAATACTCTAGGTATTACAGTTTTGATTACATCAAGATGACGTCAGGCATTCCACACTTTTGTAATAAATATAGAATGTTAGCAAACTAGTTGTTCATTGGGATACTGTTGAGAGGCAGAGGCCAGGGGCACGGACTCTGAAAATTGAAGGCAGGTAGGAGAGTGCAGAGGCAACAATTTGACCACTCTGGGCAGGCAGGAAAGGCAGCGGCAGCACAACAGACTATGGAGGGCAGTGGAAAGGGGGACAGGGGCAACAAACCAACAATACAGGACTGGCAAGAGAGGCTGTGGCAATATAATAGACCATTGTGGGCAGAAGGAAGAGGCAGTGGTAGTACAACCATACATGCCAACAGACCCGTTTTCAGCCAGGAAACGTCCAATGTTTTTAAGCTCAAATTGGCTTTATTTGATCTGTCTTCTGTCTACAATCTCCTCTTTTTCAATGTAACTCAAAGGGGAAAATCAATACCCCAGTTTTTTTTCAAAATCTCCCTCTTACCAAGTTCAAAATGTTCGCAAGTATGGTACATTGGATCATGGTAGGTAGGGGGAATTGGGGTAGGGACATGGACTCGGATAACAGAGGACAGGAGGGACATGGAGAGGTGCACCAAACTGACCCTACAGGGCAGGCATCAGGGTTTGCAGCAGCACAATACACCACACAGCGCATGCGGGACGGGAGTGCAGCACAACAATCCATAGAAAGCAATAGAGAGGGGACAGGACCATGCACATGGACAACAGAGAACAGAGGGGAAAGAGGCAATGGTAGCTAGCTGACCATAATGGACAGACAGGAGAGAAAGCTGCAACATAACAGACCATAAAGGCAGGAGGGACGGGTCAGGGGTATTACAATGGAACAGACAAGCCAGGAGGGAGGGAATAGGGGTCTGCACATGGAAACATAGGGCTGGGGGCAAGGGGGCAGGGCAGGAGCAGCAAGATGACCATGGAGGTCAGGCAGGATGGGCACTAGAAACAAGACACACCATGGAAAGCAACAATGAGACTATGATGGCATACACACAGACCATGAAGGGAAGGTGGGAGGGGGCATGGCAGCACAGAAGACCATGCATGGCAAGCGGGAGGGTTAGTGGCAGCACAATGGCTATGATGGGCAAGAAGGAGGGTGCAGGGGCATGCACAAAGGACCATGGAGGATAGAAGGGAGGGTCAGGACCTAGGCACAGACAAGAGAGTTCAGGGGAAGTGCCTCACAACAGACCGCGCGGGGCAGGCAGGAGGAGCAGTTGCAGCACAACAGACCAGGGAGGGCAGAAGGGTGTGGCAGTAAAATGGACCATGGAGGACAGGAGGAAGGGGATAGGGGCATGGCATGTGGACAGGCAGGGCGGAGGTGGCAGGGACAGGTTACAGTCATCTGACAATGCTGGGCAGGTGGGAGGGGAGTGGCAGCTCAACAGAACACTCAGAGTAGATAGGAGTGGCAGGTCCATGGAACATAGTGGGCAAAAAGGATGGAGCAGGGGCATGCACAAAGACATCGGAGGGCAGGGGGAAGGAGAATAGGGGCAGCAAGCTAAGCACAGAGGCTAAGCAAGAGGTCAATGATGGGCCATAGAATTGGGCAATGGAGGGCAGGAGGAGTGGACTGGTACATCATGCTAAATGGAGGGCAGTGGCAGCACATCAGACCATGCATGGCAGGAGGGAGGAGGCTAGTCCATGGATTCAGACAACAGAGGATAGGGAGGAGGTGGATGGGGCAGCAAGCTAACTGTTCAGAGAAGGTGGGTATTAGGAACTTTATTGTTTTTAAAATGTGTGTCTGTGCGAACTACTTAAAGTATGCAGCATAATTTCACTTTTATTCAGGAAGAAGAGGACGTTTGTGACTGTGACTCCGGGCTCACTTGGCAGAAACACCCCCTGACTCTCCACCCCCATCGCAAAATGTAATGCGCGTGAAAAGGGTAGGTGGACGCAGTGTTATATAGAACATAGTCCTGAGAGCACGATTGAAAATGAAAACTAGATATAGTATATGGTATAAACTATGCACCAAAAAGTGTGATATAAGATGAGCCGAGGCATGAAATATAATATGCAATACATTGTGCGCAATGACAGATTCATTGGAGAGCGCGAGATAGCACAGGCACTAGCCCGTGCTGTGCGATATGCGCCTTGGAGTGTAATATGCACAGGGCAGTGTTGTGTAACCTAACAAGTCTCTAAAGTTGTAATATAAAATATGTGCTGGGGAGTGTAACGTTGCATATGCACTGTGACAAAGATATGGATCCCAGATTGTAAAATGTATGGCATAGCACTGTGCGTTATAACATAGGCATCGAGGAAGGCATGTTAGATGCGGCAATATAACCCGTGCGAAGGCAAGTGTGGCATGACATATTCACGGGGTGGTGTTACAGTGCACATGGGCTAAAGAGTGTCATAGCATACGCACTAGCTGGTGGAATACAACACAGAGGTGTGAGGCACTCGGCGGGCACTGGTGGGTGTAACACAGCATTGGGCTCAGCCAGGAGCACGCTGTGACTCTCAAGTGAGGGTCGTCTCCTTTCCAGAGAGTAAAATAAAAAGTATTACACATCCGGCGGTGGATGTATATTTTATTAACCGTGAGGGTGGTTTCTTGCATAGTTTGGTCGAATTTTTGTCGAATCCCCTTTGAATGGCTTGGTGTGCGTGTATATTAAGTGTGCCCGTCAATAGCTACCCATGTTTGTATAAAATAAACGACAAGGGTGTCTACTTGGAGAGTACCCACCGGCGGGGGCGCCGGGATTAGGCACGGTAGGGTGCCAGACACGTCAGAGCTTCACTAGCGGTTAAATACATTCCATGTGGATTCATTCTATGCATAGTCGCCTTTTAATGAATATCGCGCAAATCGTCATGGTGATAGGTACATACGGTTTGTCCTGCATGCCCTAGGTGTTTCTATAAATATATATTTTTTTTAAATAACTAAAAAACAAAGGCCGGCCCCGGGGGATGGGGTCCCCGGGGCCATAAGTGGCCTGAGGAGGGGGGCAACGCAGCCCCCTCCTAAAGAATAAAAAAAAATAATAAAAGGCCATGACCCGGGGGTTGGGGTCCCCGGGGCTGATTAAGGCCTTGGGAGGGCCAAATTTATTTTTTTCAACAAAAAAAATTAGGGTGCAGGCCCTGGGGGATGGGGTCCCCAGGGCCCAATAATTTAGAAAAAGAAGGGGGGGCACACAACCCTCCTTCTAAAAAAAATCAAATAAATAAAAGACCGGCATAATGACGGAGGCCACGCCCCCTCCTTGCAGCACTCTGCAAACGCGCCCCCTGGCCAGTTCTAAGTTGGGGAATTAATTCCCCTTCAATACTGAGGGTCTCTGAGGGCCAACTAGCCCAACAGGTATCTCCAGTATGCGCCAGGGAGCTGCGTTGCAGACAGGTGTTCTGAGGCCACGCCCCTTTTTACACCTCTATGCAACGCAGCTCTGTGGCGCTTACTGGAGGTACCTAGTGGGCTAGTTTGACCCTAGGGACCCTTAGGATTCAAGGGGACTTAATCTCTCAACTTAGAACATCCACAGGGCGCGTTTACACAGTGGTGAAGGGAGGGGACGGGGCCTGAGGTGACGTGTGCAAACACGCCCTGTGGCGCGTTTTAAATTGGGGAAATAATTCCCTTTCAATCCTGAGGGACCCTGGGGGCCAACTAGCCCACCAGGTGCTTCCAGTAAGCGCCACTGCTCTGCGTTGCAGAGAGGTGGTGCAGGCCGTGTCCCTTTTTACACCTCTCTGCAATGGCGCTTACTGGACATACCTAGTGGGCTATTTTGCCCCTAGGGATCCTCAGTTTTCAAGGGGACTTAACCTCCCAACTTAAAAAACGGCCACAGGGCGTGTTTACACAGTGGGGAAGGGAGGGGACGGGGCCTGAGTTGACGTGTGCAAACACGCCCTATGGCGCGTTTTAAGTTGGGGAAATAATTCCCCTTCAATCCAGAGGGCCCCTGGGGGCTAACTAGCCCACCAGGTGCTTCCAGTAAGCGCCACTGAGCTGCGTTGCAGAGAGGTGGTCCAGGCTGTGCCACGTTTTACACCTCTCTGCAACGCAGCTCTTTGGCGCTTACTGGAGGTACCTAGTGGGCTAGTTGGACCCTAGGGACCCTCAGGATTCAAATGAACTTAATCTCCCAACTAAAAACGGCCACAGGGCGTGTTCACACAGTGGTGAAGGGAGGGGATGGGGCCTGAGTTAACGTGTGCAAACAAGCCCTGTGGCACGTTTTAAGTTGGGGAAATAATTCCCCTTCAATCCTGAGGGACCCTGGAGGCCAACTAGCCCACCAGGTGCTTCCAGTAAGCGCCACTGCACTGCGTTGCAGAGAGGTGGTCTAGGCCGTGCCCCTTTTTACATCTCTCTGCAACGCAGCTCTGTGGCGCTTACTGGAGGTACCTAGTGGTCTAGTTGGACCCTAGGGACCCTCAGGATTCAAGGGGACTTAATCTCCCAACTAAAAACGGCCACAGGGCGTGTTTACATAGTGGGGAAGTGAGGGGACGGGGCCTGAGGTGACGTGTGCAAACACGCCCTGTTGCGCGTTTTAAGAGGTAGTTTTAATCCCCTGCCCTATTATATACTAGGGGCTTACAGAGGAGGTCATGCTGATCACAGGGGGACCCCAACGCATAGTGTTCCCTAGTGTATGTAGGTGTTTTCACTGTATTCTGAGTGTCTTTTAACATAGCACTGGCTCTAGGACTGGTTAGTCAGACTCAGTTACCACCAGTATCCGTCTGAAAAAGTTGAAGGTACAGGATGATTTTGCAACAAGATTTCTTTCTGCTCTTCTGTTTGTTCTTTCTGCACGTTATCCTTCTTCCTGCACTCTTCTTCGTCCTTGAGGACTTCTGTTGCTTCTTCCTGCATTTCTTTTTTTTCTTTCTGTGCGTTTTTTCTTCTTTCTTCACATGTCCTATCTCTGTAGGCATAGTTAGAAATTAGCATTTAAAAAACCTTTGAAATTCATTGAAAAAACCATAGGTTTCAGGCACGTTATAGTTAGGAATTAGCATTTAAAAAACCTTAGAAATTCACTGAAAAAACCATAGGTTTCAGGGGCGTTATAGTTAGCTGGACTTTTCACTCGTACAACACCATTGAAATTCCCCCGTTATAGTTAGTTCAGCTAACTATAACTCGCGCGCCCGCAATGCACGTCACATATTACATCACTCATGACATGGTCAGTGACATCACTCATGACATCACTCATGACATCTCAAATGACAGCACTGATGACATCATCCTTGTGATAGAGTGGCAGACCTCCTCTCCCCCTAATATAACCTTTGATACACACATTCAAAAATAGAAACTAAAATTTTCAAAACAATGGACATACCAATATCAGTTACAACAACCTATTCAGTAATTCTAAGATCCACATACACATCCACTCATTGACCAACAGTCCTATACAGTCACTCATACATGTACTCACTCATCATATGTACTCATACACCTATACATCCTGTTACACAACGCCACTCATCAATAGAGTTACTCACACACATAGTCACTCATGCTAATAAAGAATCAAACTTCCATTTACTTGCATATAGTTATACACACACCACCACACTTGCTTCTACAGAAACTTACACATACTTAGGGCCATATGTAGGTAATTGAAATTTACAGATTCCTAAATACCGAATTTTACCGAATCGGTATTTAGAAATCGGTATTCCGTATGTACCTAATTTTTCGGTAAAGATTACCGAATCGGTAAAATTCGGAAAATGGTTACCGATTTCTCAATACCGACCGGTATTCCTAATTCGGTATTTACCGAATCACTATATACCGAATCGGTATTTACCGAATCGGAATGTACCGATTCGGAATTTCAAAAACACATCAATTGAGGAATCAGCCAATCATGTGCAACCAACACCCCTCCCAACCAGGAAGTGGCCACACCCAGGCAGGTGCACACAATCAGAACCCTCTGAAGAGGCTGGGAGTGCTGAGGAGTGCTCCAGAGCCAGTGCCTGAACATTGTTAACTGATCCTGCACAATGGCCAGCCAGGACACAGATGGAGGTGAAAGGCAGAGGAAAATGAAATTCAGCCAGAAGGAACTGCAGGTACTTGTGGAGGAGGTGGTGAAGCAGCACAATAAGCTTTTTGGAAAGCAGTCCCTGCAAGTTGCAGAGTCTGAAAAAAGAAGGATCTGGCAAGGAATCCAGTCGCAGGTAAATGCCATTGGAGTGACCCCCAAGGACATTGATGTGCTGTAGAAGCGGTGGTATGACATCCGGATCATCACCAAGAGGAAGATGGCTGATATTAAAAAACAGGCCAGCCAGACAGGAGGAGGAAGGAACAGGGCACCTGCCCTGACAGACCTGGAGCAGCTCGTGGAATCCACGATAGAGCCTGAAAGTGTTGTTGGGATTGGTGATGCAGACAGCTCAGCCAGAGCTGCAACCAAAAAAGGTAAGAAGCATGCGCAGCATTGTGCCCCCCTTCCCCTATCCCAAATCCCCAATTGGGCAATTTGATTCCCACTCCAGTACAGGTTTTAGTTCAGACCAGCAATGCATTATGAGTAATGTAGTCAGGGAAACCCCTATCATGACAGGAATTGCACCGAACAACAAGGCATGTGACACACATGAGCGATAATCAGTCACAGGACAATGAGATGTGTTGCAGAAATGTATTATGATGTGAGCAATGCAGGGCTGCAGGTACACTGAGCTAATGTAAAGTTTCTGTCCACAGGCGACACATCGTGCAGGACTGCTCAGGAGAAGGGAGAGAGGGCACCCCGGAAGCACATCACTGAGAAGGCCACCACGAGTGCAGGGCACACAACACCACCAATGCCAGCCTCACCACCACAGCCAGCCTCACCACCACAGCCAGCCTCACCACCACAGCCAGCCACGCCACCCCAGCCAGCATCGCCACTACTGCTAGCCTCACCAGCATCAACACCACCTGCAGTGGTGAGACCTAGGAGGCGTGCTGTTGCCAGACTGCATGTGTCCGAGTCCTCCTCAGAAGACTCGAGGGGGGATGAATCAACCACCGTGCCACTGGATGATAGCAATGCTGGGGTGCTGTCCACCGTTGAGGGAGCACACACAGGTGCCAGACGCCGCCGCAGGGCTTGTGTGAGCAGTCCGCCTCCACAGGGTGAGAGCCATGGTGTCCTCGGAGGGCTGGAGGCAACCATGGTGAAGGTGCAGCGCCTACAAGGGAAGGCAATACAGTCGGTACAGCGACAAATGAAGTGCCTCAATGGTAAAATGAGCAACATTGACAGGGGCATTTCCTCAATGGCTGAGGGCATGATGGAGATGGCTGCGGGCATGCGGGACATGTCCCAGTCTGTGATGCTGCTGTGCAGTAAAATGGAGGAGGACAGAGCAACACGGCGATGGGAGAGGCAGAAAATGGAGCACCATACGAGGGCAGTGAACCGACTAGCTACTGCCACTTCTCAGCTCTGCAGGTGCTCCGTGGCCATGCAGGAGGGACTTGCGCACTGCAGCACTGATGTTTCTAGGGGGCTGGTTAAGGTGACCACTGCTCTTGAGGTTCTGCTGATGAGCCAGTCTGCCAATACTGGTGCTGTGGATGTTGTGGACAGCGAGGACACGACTAGTCGGAGCAGCATTACCCCCCCTGTCACAGACACACGGAGGAGCAGCAGACGGCATGGGGCTGCCACTGGTCCCACAGCCAGTGAGGACAGTCAGTCACTGGCATCCCACACTGTAGTGCGTGGCCGCAGACGCTGATGCAGGCCACACTGCCAGGACAGAGTTGGGTGAAGTAACCCATGACTTCCTACAATGGATGTCACCAATTTGAAAGCCCAGTTTGGCTGTTTGTGTTGTGGCGTAGTGCCCACAAAATAAAACTACGTCATTGCATCCAACAACTGGGTGTGTCTCCTTACTTACTTAGAAATAGTTGCATGTGATCTCTGCACTTCTCTCTCTCTCATCTGTTGCTGCGGGCACTCCTGCTGCTTTGGGCTCTGGCTGTGCAAAATCATCATCTTCCTCAAAATCTGTTATTTCCACTTCTGTACCTTTCTTTGTGGCAAGGTTGTGCAGCATTGCACAAGTAGCAATCATCTTGCAGCAGATGATGGGTGTGTACTGGCGTGCGCCTCCGCTCTTGTGGAGGCAGCGGAACCTGCTTTTCAATAGTCCAAACGTGCGCTCCACCACGTTACGTGTTGATTTGTGTGCCACATTGTATCGTCTCTCACTCAGGGTTGATGGGTGTAGGTAGGGAATGAGGATGAATGACCGCATGGCATATGCACTATTGCCTAGGTGAGAAAGAGGGTGCTATTAGTCACATACACCAATACACATTCATCTGCGGTAAGTATTAGGGAGTGTCACAGTGATTTACCTAGCAGGTATCCTTTTCCAAATTCTCCCGCAACCAGGCGTGTGTAGATCCCACTGTTCTGGAAGATGTAGGAGTCGTGGGTGCTCCCAGGAAATTTGGCTACGATGTCAGTAATTATGTTGGCAGCATCGCAGATTACCTGCACATTTATGGAGTGGGTGGACTTTCTGTTCCTGTAGATATACTCAGTGGCTGCTGGTGGGCAGATTGGAATGTGTGTGCCATCGATGCAGCCTATGACATGCGGGAACTGTGCCATCTGGTAGAAGTCTGTCTTGGTTTTCAGCAGGTCAGCCTGTGTGTTTGGGAAGCTAATGTAGTGTTGCATTCTCTGCATCATGGCATCCAGGAACTTCCTGAAGAAACGGGACAGGCAACTCTGGGATACCCCGCCTACCGCAGCTATCACCCCCTGGTAACTGCCAGATGCGAGTAGATGGAAGCTACACAGCACCTGCACATGTGGTGGTATGGCGTGCGCCCTTGTTGTTGGATGGTCCAGGAGTGGGTGCAAGTCCCTTATCAGGTCCATGATGGTTTGGAGGTGTAGCCTGTACCTTTCATGTATCTCAGCCTCAGTCTGTTGGAAGAGTGTGATGCGCTGTCTGTAAATGCGCTCCTCCCGTATCCAGATCCTCATTCCTGCTGCCTGTAGACGTAGGCGCCTTGCAATCACATACAGAGCCGCCATGGTGATCACGCTGTTGCATTTTGGGATTGCTTATGTGCACTTTAGCTGATTACCACCTGCTTTCACTCAGTGTTAAATACCGACTCTTAAATACCGAATTTCATGCAGTTCGGTAATACCGAATTTACCTACATCTCTTTTCTCGTTTTACCATTTCCTAATTACCGATTCGGTAAATAAGATTTCGGTAATTCCGATTCGGTAATTTAGAATTTGGTAAAGATGAATCGGTATTTACCGATTCATAATTACCGAATCCTGCTTTCTGGCCTCCTACATCTCAATCGCCGAAATACCGGTCGGTAACATGATATTTACCGAATTTCGTCCGTTACCGACCGGTATTTAGCTACCTACATATGGCCCAAAGTGAGAGACTGATACAGATATTTACATATTTAAATATTACTCACTTAGCCATGTATTCACTAAGATACACTTAATCAGTCAGTTATACAATCAATTTTTCAAAAACAAATCATCCATTTAGACACTTATATACCCACTTATTCTTCCATCGACCTTGAGATATACATATATAAAACATATGTAATTTTCAGAAAAACACACATTTACTGGATGATGTCATCAGTGATGTCATCAGTGATGTCATTTGAGATGTCATGAGTGATGTCACTGATCATGTCATGAGTGATGTAATATGTGATGTCATCAGCAGTGTATTGCGGGCGCGCGAGTTAAAGTTAGCTGAACTAACTATAATGGGGGAATATATATATACATATATATATATGCCAAAGGTAATCCTGTTCCAGCGCACATCCAAGGAAACAGCCACACCAATGCAGTGTTATCGTTTTACGGGGATTTTACTGGCAAATAGAAACAGGACGCGTTTTGATCTTGCAATCTTGTTCACATAACCCATTTTTTTGTGCATTACTTACTTGAACATGTTCCTTTCTCAAGGTCCCAGGTCAATCAAGGTTCATAGTTATCCTGTGCTGTTTTGTTACTGTATTATGTGTGCTTGAGGGTATAGGACCCAATTCTAGGTAAACTGTGTTCCACTAGAGGTGAAGGTCTAAAGGTGTTTCCACATGGGGATCGCCTTCTACTCTTCGCAAAGGTTCTACCAGCATGATTTGCATGGAGTCCTTCTTTCATCTGCAATGGAGACAGAAAACCAGTTGTTCTAGTCCACAGCTATTGGATGAACAATTATAGAACTCATTTGATACGTTATACAGTGTAGAATTAGAGGAGGAAGCAAGACATATTTAACAGAAATTCACAATACAGCTTCACAATACTGGAACTTGAAATCATAGCAACATCTAAAATACAGATTATACTGCATGAGCTAGTAGGCCTTACAAATGCGTGTACAGTTCTTCGTCATTGTTCATACCATGAAGTGCGAGGCAAGCCGCTTGCAATATATATCTGGAATCCATTCTGCGTAATGCAGAAACTCGATTGCCTCCTCTAAGGTGTTTTACTACTGTGTCAATGCCAAATATTTGGCCTTAGTCCAATTTCCATCATGGTATTCCCTGAAATGTTGTGCTGTGTTGTAACTCATGTCTGAGTTTGTGATTGCTTGCCAATGTTCTAGTATGCATTCTTTTACCGGGAATGTAGTTGAGACTATGTACCATCTGTCACATGGGCAGGCGATTAAATAGACTACACAGTCAGTTTTACACTTGATGCGATGTCTCTTCTTAATCCTGTCTGATATATATATATATATATAGGGGTGGGCGGAATTTGCGGAATTAACCTTCGCAAATTATCGCGAGAATGTTTAAAATTATCGCAAACAAGCAGAAATATCGCGAAGATGCGGAAGTTTTTTTCCGGCATGTTCGCGAGATTTTCTGCATGGTTGCGGGTCGCCAACTTACCCATGTGGTTGCTTGCGGGCGCGGCCATCTTGTTTTGAGTTGTTCTCGCGGTGCATGATCGCGAGAAGAAAGACGTGATCGCGCGACGCATGACGTCACTGCGGGCGCGAACTGTCGCGAGACAGCGCAAATGGCTAAAAACAATACAACATCTCATGGAGAACGCGACCGGATCAAGAAAACTTGTCGGCGAACGCAGGGATTCAGGTAAGGCGATCGCGCGCGCGCGAGAATGTATTATTTTACAGCGCGAGCAAGAAACAAATTATCGCCAAGCTGCGGAAACCGGAATTTTTGACATTTTCGCGCTCTCCGCGGAACGCAAAAATGTCAAATTATCGCAATTTCCGCGAACGGAACGAAATTTTTGCCCAGGCCTAATATATATATACACACACAAGCATATATATATATATTCCATCCCTGGTTAAATTCTGTTACGCCCCTCCTCCAATTAAAGGTCTACTGTCCTCACGCACTCTCTCTCCTGAGCAGATGCATGCTGGTAGTTGCAGTCCTGTTGGGGGTCTATACTATGATAGACACACTCCAAACATCCAGTGATGTCCCAACTGTTTGGACATGGGCCACACGCCAGCTCAGGTGCCCGGAAGAGTGTTTAAAAGCCTTTTGCGGATCCCTTTACTCAGGCAATACGTATTGCCTCCTCTCGCCCCTTGCAGCAAAACCAACCAATTGGTGAAAGATACTGCTGGGGAGGGCTCCGTGTATTGCAGAACATGCAAAAATCAAAGAAAAGTGCTGGTCTCAAACCCGGTGCTGCTGACCGAGAGGGGGTGTAGTTAGTCAGCGACCCGCTTGCTAACATAACATCGAACCAACGCCTGCTCGCAAATGAAGAAAAGGCACAACACACCTGCGGGATCTTTTGAAAGGCTTTAATGATAGTATCTTGCACGGTGCTGGCAGTCCATGAAACGCATTGGCATACGCATTTCAGCCTTCATTGGCTTTCATCAGTGCCGGATTTCATGGGCTCCACGCTCCTTCATGGGTCAGACAGGGTACAGGTGATATGAATTCCGTCCCTGGTTAAATGTTGTTACGCCCCTCCTCCAATTAAAGGTGCACTGTCCTCACGTACTCTCTCTCCTGAGCAGATGCATGCTGGTAGTCGCAGTCCGGTTGGGGGTCTATACTGTGATAGACACACTCAAAACATCCAGTGATGTCCCAACTGTATGGACACAGGCCACACGTCTGCTCAGGTGCCCTGAAGAGTGTTTAAAAGCCTTTCGTGGATCCCTTTACTCAGGCAATACGTATTGCCTCCTCTCTCCCCTTGCAGCAAATAAAACCAAATGGTGAAAGATACTGCTGGGGGGGCTCCGTGTATTGCAGAACATGCAAAAATCCAAGAAAAGTGCTGGTCTCACACCCGGTGCTCCTGACCGAGAGGCGGTGTCGTTAGTCAGTGACCCGCTTGTAGACAAAACATCGAACCAACGTCTGCTCCCAAATGAAGAAAAGGCACGACACACCTCTGGGATCTTTTGAAAGGCTTTAATGATAGCATCTTGCGCAGTGCTGGCAGTCCATGAAACGCATTGGCATACATGTTTCAGCCTTCATTGGCTTTCATCAGTGTCGGATTTCACGGGCTCCACGCTCCTTCAGGGGGTCAGACAGGGTACAGGTGATATGAATTCCGGCCCTGGTTAAATGTTGTTACGCCCCTCCTCCAATTAAAGGTGTACTGTCCTCAAGCACTCTCTCTCCTGAGCAGATGCATGCTGGTAGTTGCAGTCCGGTTGGGGGTCTATACTGTGATAGACACACTTTAAATATATATATGTAATGCAAGTAGTATTGTGCAGATCTTGGGATGGCAGTAAGAGATAAGCACAGTGGTTTACTGCTCTGATTTGTAAATGGCAAAGAATCAAGATGACCACATGTTTACGAAGTAATGCAGTTATGACGATAATGGGACGTCATCAAAGGGGTCACTTTGAGGAAGAAGCCACAGGGCCAGATGAACAATAGATGCTCATGTCTGGAAAAAGAGCACATTGATGTGGTATAGTTACAGCTGTTAGGTAATATGTCATTACATATTGTAATGCTAAGAATGTTGGAGATGTCATGCTTCTGTCAGAGATGGAATGGGGGTTATGTCAAGTTAGATGTTATTTGGAATGTTTAAGCAGTGAAGCAGTTGGATCTGGTGATGCTTGGATGTGTTCCTTTCCTCCTCACCAGTGGGCCTGGATATTGGCACAAATAAATCAAACTTACTTTTACATGTGCGACTCTATCGCTTCATTACAATGTCGACGAGTTGTTTGTGGCGGCCCACTGTGTCAGATTTGTGTTATTTTATCTTATCGGTGGAAGAATAATTGCAGTGCAAGTGGACAGTAAAATTAGGTAAAGCGGATTGGAGGCAAGAACTATTGTATGGCGTGAGTGGAGTGGGTTGCAGCTGTCACTGTGTATCATGGATGCCTTCTGGAGCTTTGCATGAGGTACCGTTGTTTTAATTGAGTGAAGCGGTGTGTTGACTGTTTTAGCGGTTGAAGATTGCTTGCGCCGCATTGCCCACTCTTGTTCTCATGCTCCAGCCATTGTGCAGTGACGTGTGGAATTGTGACACTGCACGCTCAGTGTGACATTCTTCTTTGTTGTGGCAAGGTCCACTGACTAAAGAAAAGCCACGCCACACAATGCTTCCTGGCGCCCATCTCGAGCTTCCTTTACGGAGCTACAGGCATTGCTGTGTGCAGCTCCTGGAGAGGCCACGCACCAGACGCTTCATGGTGGCCATCTTGAGATTCCGTCAAGGAACTACAGGATGTTTTAATGTGTGTACTGCTGAGCACATCGTAGTATATCAGTGATACACACACTTGTGCTTTTGTACAAAGGAGTTTTACACTGCAGCGATGCTGGGTATCTGTTTATTAGTGATACACACACTTGTTTTGAACTCTCATTTATAGGGTTTCTTTCTATGAGAGGTGGGTGTCATCACAATATTATTCAGTGATGTGCACTCTTTCAAGTTTTTTGTGATGTGCACACTATTATAGTGCATGTTCAGAAGATCATTACTACAGTGATGTGCAAACTCCATTGTTCACAGTCTTAAAGGAGTATTTGGCTAATTTATTTGAAGGCGAAATACTAGAAAACGTTAACTCCACGTTTTACTTATTGGGTACATATAACACAATTCTAGGCATGAGAAGAAGGGGTAAATCTAAGCATATGCAATGTTTCAAGGGTTCGTGGCTCAAAAGTTCTATATACATTGGGGAAATAATTTGCTTCATTGTTCAAGGTGATGTTGGATTCATTATGAAAGTTCTGGTGTCTTGGTCGTAATTAGTAAAGTGCCTTCAGTGATCTATGGTCGTTCATGGAAGGTGATTTCTGGACGCAGCCTCTACATTATCTGGCATAAGCGGGTCCTTACTCGCCTTCGAAGTTGTTGGTCTGACCGTGGTGTGGCTTTGGCACGGTAAGAATAGGTAAATAAATGAATAAATAGACCAAACGGACAAATAATTTAGAACGGTATCGTTAGAAATAAAGGTTTCTTAACATTTCTGTTATTAGACGGCAATTATTAGGAAACGAGGTTTGGGGGTCTACCGTTATCTAAACCGGTACGTGTGCATTGATGCCATACTAGGAACTAATCATGTTAGTGAAAACAACAGTAACAAAACAGGCAAAGCTTTTTTTACCTTTCAGGATCAAATTTCAAGCTACTTCAGGGTACCGTAGAGCTTTTTGGAACCCAGTTGCTGTGGAAATAAGCATCGGATTAGTCAGGGCTTACTTGTTTGTAGATCGCGTCCGTATGTGTCCCTCGTGGTGTGCTTACCAGATTCTGCAAGTTCGTTGACTTGTTCTAGCTCTGTAGACGGAAGCCCGAGTGAAGCGGGACCGTACATTCCCCAATGTATATCGAACTTTTGAGCCATGAACCCTTAAAACATTGCATATGCTTATATTTACCCCTTCTTCTCATGCCTAGAATTGTGTTATATGTACCCAATAAGTAAAACGTGGAGTTAACGTTTTCTAGTATTTCGCCTTCAAATAGATTAGCCAAATACTCCTTTAAGACTGTACCAGTACCCACAGCCTCATTTCTTCCAAAAGACTGTTATAGTAGGTTGTGAATTAAGTACATTCTTTTCTTTCAGGTACAGATACCTCGGATTTGACCTCTAATTTATCGAGGTGGCCAATAACCACCAATACAACAAGAGTCATAAGGCACTCTTGAAAACCCCGGTCCTGACGAAAGCCTCTAGAGGATCCAAGAGGCTGAAACATGTTGACCAACACCAGTGCGTCAGACCAGTAACTTGGTCCACAAACGCACGCCAACGTTTTTAATTTCCTACATCACTCCCCATTTTTAATACATCTATGCTGGTTATGACATTAGGAATTTTAATTTACCTCACTATAATTCAAGATACACTTTTTCTTTCATTTCTGACCACTACTGACAAACCAGTTGGTCTCCCTCCGGGCGGAGGAAAGCATATTGACTAATAAAAGACCCTATGATAATGCTGTTACAGTACACCTTGGCGGAAAACCAAGATATACCGCCTTTCCACCTGTGTACGTATATGAGGGTTTTTTAAGACAGTCCCCACGCTACTAAAAGACCCTGGTTACACAGGACAAGTGGTCCATTCTCCCCCCACTTGATGTTTCGCTCTAACCATTGGAAGCCGAATGGATCACAGCTTCTCTTTCCCCCTCCTTTGACTTTTTTGAAGGTATTATTGAACCTACAGACCATTCTGAATGGGTTTCGGCTGCTGTGATTGCTCTTAAAAAGAATAAGGATTTAAGATTGTGTGTAGACTTGAAGTCTTCAAACTAAAATATTTTCATTGATACTTATCCTTTACAGGGAATACAGGAGTTGTTGGCAGCTGTCAATTGTGCTAAATATTTTTCTGTTATTGATCTCAAGTCAGTGTATCACTAGGCGGTACTGGATGAAGTCTCCAAGGATCTCACTGCTTTTATTACTCCGTTTGGAGTTTATAGATTCTTGAGGATGCCGTTTGGACTGGCCTTAGTGGCTAGTGTATTTCAAAAATTGATTGAAGCGTTGTTTCAAGGATTAAAAGGCGTTCAAACCTTCCAAGATGACGTAATTATTTTTGCTGAAACTTGGGAGGAACATAGTGAGTTGTTGGACTCTGCTGTGTGTTTTGGAAACTAGAGACATGACTTTAAGAAAGGTCAAGTGCAGATTGTTAGTAAAAGAGATTGATTATCTGGGACAAAGAATTATTAGTGAAGGCATTTTTCCAAAGGATGATTTGGCTAGTGCATTGGTCAACATCAATAAACCCTGTGATAAGGATTCTCTTCGGTCCTTTTTAGGTCTGGGAGAATATTATACAAGATTTGTGAAGGAGTATGATCTGGTAGTAGAACAGTTGAGGCAGCTTTTGCAGAAAGGAGCTTCCTTTGTGTGGGCTGTAAGGCATGATGAGACATTTTGTCAAGTCAAGAAGCTCATTGCGCAGGCTCGTGGTCTCAACAGATTTGATCCCAATGGGGATTCATTTGTGACAGTTGATGCTAGTGCAGTTTGCTTGAGGGCAGTTTTCACTCAGTTGGTTGGTGGTAAGGAAAGAGTAATTTTGTTTATCTCTAGAGCTATCAGAGGAGCTGAACAGTATAATTAGCACCATCAAAAAAGAAGCTCTTGTCTGTGTTTGGGCAGTAGAAAAGTTTTTTTATTAAATTGTGGGGTAGATCGTTTGTATTAGTTACTGACCACAAACCTTTGATGTACATGATGGATGGAGTGAGGTCAGTTAATGCATCTCCAGAATTATAAGAATTATTGCTGGGTAACAGGAATTCAATTTTGATATCAGGCATATATCAGGTGGTAAGAACATCACGGCTGATTGTCTACATTGACACCTAAGGAGAGTATGGAGGAAGGTGTTACTGATCAGCATGAGTGTTTAGTAGCTTTGGTGGACATATTGGATACATGCAATGCTATCATCTCAGAGAGTGAATGGCTTGATTTGGTTGCCAAGGATGAGTTGTAACTCAAAGTCAAACAGCATGTCATGAACGGGTGGCCACCTAGTAGGAACACTGATCCATGGCTACGGAGTTATGAACTAGTTTCTAGTGAGCTACCTATTGAAAATGATATTTTAATGAGACAGGATTTATTTGTTTCTCCTACTGGTATTACGATGAAACTCATTGATTTAGCTCATTCAGGAAATCCAGGGTTTCTGGTACTAATAAAAATACTTAAACAACATTATTGGTGACCAGGGATGGATGCAAGTGTTACCTCGCATGTTGATAGATGCAAAGTGTGTATCCACTCAGATAAACACTGGAAGGTTTCTTCTGAACCCTCAAGTTTGCCAGATGATCCATAAAAACTGTGGGAGAAGATTTCTATAGATTTTTCAGGATCATATGATAGTTTGGGCAGACAAAGCAGATTTTTAGGTCGAGCATTCGTGACCTCTTGTATATACTTTAGTATATACCTATATGTGCATGTACTTTTTGGGCTCTGGAGATCAGCCCTAGGGCTTGTCTGCTTCTGCTTAGGGACTCTTTTTCTGTTCAACTGCCTCTATTTAACTGTCTTGATGTAAAACGACCACTAGAGGTCAGTAAAATACCAGAATTGCTTTCTGCTGAGGGACTTTCTTTTTTTATTTTTCTGGCAACCGCCTCTATTTAACTTTCTTGATAGAAAACAACAAGCAGAGGTCAGTAAAATATCAGAATCACTTCAGCATTCTCTAGATTCCAGTCCATAGAAATTGTCTTCCACGAGCACCCGTGGACAATAATATTTTTTTCAAATCTTGTATTTTCAGTGATATGACCACCGAAGGCCCTGATTTTATATTAAAAACAGAGCTTTGGACTATAACATTTCCCGCTGAAATGCAATATTTCTCTCCATGTGTTCCCATACCTGGCGTGTCACGCAGTTTGGTGCTTACATTCCCTCCATGTTAAAGAACAGTAGATGTTTCAGCACCCAGGCTAATGTGCTGCATAGCTAAATACATATAAGGTCCCAAAGGCGAGACCGACTGCATTGCAAATGCTTGTTAATTGTTGTGGTTGACAATTTTTCTACGTGGATATATATTATACTTTTGCTGAACATCCTAATACTGAAGAGGTGATCACATTTTTGGACAGTATTTTCTGTGTGGAAGGTTTTCCTAAAGTGTTCATGTCAGACAATGGGGTACAATTTGTGTCTTCTAAAACGTGGTTTCTCAAAAAAATTGCATTGTTTCAGAAAGAGCACCTCTATATTGTCCAAAGGCCAATGGGCAAGTTAAGAGGGCTGATAGATTTATTAAGTGGGTATTCAAACTGCATTGGAGAATAAGCTGGATCTTTTCAATTTTTTGAGAGAAAAGTTGCGGAGTTACCACATTACACAACATTCGGTAACTGGAGTGTCTCCTTATTTCCTTATGAGAAGACATGGTTTGACAGGTCTAACACCCAGTTTTGAGAAGTCTATGAGAAAGGGTTCCCTTGATGATGAAATACCCAAGGCAAGGGTTAATTTGAATAAAGCACAAATCATGATGAATGTCATAGAGTCAGACCCAAAGTCATTAAAGTTGGTGATTGGGTGCGCGTTGTCAAGCCCATTTGACGGGGTGAAGATACATCCAAATGTTTGGGTCTGGTTGAAGTGGATAGAATTACTGGTTCTACTGTATTATTGAGGGATAAAGGGTAGTGGAACAAAAGCTCTGTTGTAATACTTAAACCACGGCAGGAGAAGATGTTTGATCAGGAGGTGATTGATGGGGACAGCATGTTGTTCAATTGGGATACTGAGAGAATTGATCAGGAGTGGAACTGACAGTGAAGTGGATACGTGTATTGCGAATAATTTCTCACATAAAAAGAGTAGTGAGATCACCAAGAAAATGAGAGGATTATGGTTTGGAGTAACTTTTTTGAGCGTGTCATATTCTTTCATGTTATGGCTCCCATTCTGGTTTATCCTAGGTTTGATTTTTGTTTTTATCATACTTTGCTTTGTTCTGATTTAGCATCCTTTAGTAACATGTTGATTTTTTTCTCTATTCATATATGTGGGCCAAGCCATGTTTATGTCAGAGATGGATTTGAATGTTTAAGCAGTAAAGCAGTTCGATATGGTGACAGCTGGACTTGTTTCTTTCCTCCTACCCAGTGGGCCTGGATATTGGCACAAATAAACCAAACTTATTTTTACATGTGCGATTCCATCTCTTCATTACAATTGCCTAATGGCTGGGCTTCCTACTGTCACTGGCATCTATTTGTACCCTTGGTGGTATATTTTTGTGCTTAATGCATGAATTGTGATACATTGTTATTATTTTAACAGAATATGCTTATCACAAGACAGGCGTAAACGGTCTACTTTGTGTTGTTTATGTCAATGTGTCGGTTAAGTATCGTCTCACACAAATATCCTACTGGTGTTAAATTATCTTTTATTAACAGCAAGGGGGCTACTTTATATAACAATATTTAGGATACAATATTTATGTCAGGCGAAACTGTGACAACAATATTCTTTTACCACGCTACTGTGGGTTCACCTCTACCCTTGAAAGCAGTTATGGCCTTCAACTGAACAATCCGGCAAAGGTGACTTTAAAAGGTCTCTACTCACATTTTGTGTCAAATTACAAAGCCTTGTTATTGGTCATGGACTCGGCTGAAGATTTAGAGCCATATTCAGAGTTTGGCAGACAGTATATTCTGTCACAAACAAGGCAAATCCTCATGTTCAACAGTGTATGTTTTCTTTTATTATGACAAATGTGATATTAAGGAAAAAATAAGATAGTTTTAAATTTAATAAAATGATGTGTATTTATTTTATTTGCTTCTAGGTTCCCTCAAATGGAGCGTGGAATTAAATGACTTCCCCTATGAAGGATTCAAACCTGGAATGAATGCTAATATTCACAAAGTTGTCCAAAAGGTGAGACTTTGCTATTGCATGTAAAAGATACATTTCCTTTTTATATATGTTGAGAGTGTTTGCTGAAGTTCTAATCTGTCCCCCAGACTGTTGGTCTGTTTCTGGCAACATATAGGCCCATGTCAGAGAAACACTCTTTCAAAATTCAGATGACTTATTTCACAGAAAGAAAGTTAATATAACTTTTGGATGGCTACGGAGATCCCCACCTCTCCATAGCCCAAGTGATCTAGGCCCCAACCACCTGAGGGACGACCGCAGTGGAGAGTAGAATGGCGGCAGAACGTGGAATTGAAAACAGCCCGGAATTGCCGATAGCTTGACTTTTGGAGATAGCGACGCCTGCAGAGAACCGCAAGTGCAGAAGCAGAATAAGACATGCTCGAGCAAGGGGGAGCGGATAGACTTGCGGACCTGAACGCTGCAGAAGGCTGGTGAGTGCGGAGGGCTGAGGCTGGAAGTCGAGGGATGCAGCGCACAACCGATGAAGTGAAGTAACAGTTAGTTCTTGCTTCGTGCGGTCCTCTGAAGTGTAAACCAAGGCATAAGTCCGAGTCCGAGCAGTAGTCCCCTGTTGGCAGGAAACTTAAGCTTGCATCGAAAGCTGTGAGAGAGTGATGCCCTGATCAAGAGACTTTTAAAGGAGCTGGCTGTGGTGTGTGGCAGAAGTAGAGAAGCAGAGAAGCAGAGAGGGCAGGGTGGCGGAAAAGACTTGGTGTCTGACGGCTAGGAATTTGGTAAATCTGGGAGAAGTGGTGAATTCACGGGCAGTGTGAAAATTCACAGGCAGTGAGAAAATATGAGGATTCCTAAAAAAAAAAATTTTTTTAAAAGAGAAGGAAGATGGGGATACACTTGAAGAAAGTTAATGTGGTAGCCAGGGTAGATCCAGCGACCGGAATGAAGGCTAAAAAGCACCTAGTGCAAGCGAAGGGGGCTTCATCAGTAGTAAAAGCCGCAGGTGCTTCAAATCGGTCTGAACTAAACTCTAGCTCAGAGAGCTCTACAGAAGAACAGTCCAAGCCACAACCGGAGGCACTATCGGTCCAGCCCTTAACGCAAGGGTGTGACCCCACCCCTGCAACCATTGAATTCTGCGAGGCCACAAAGGAACTGACTAGCGAGTCCATGCCAGGACGTAATAAGGTAGAATCAAAGAACTGTAATGACTTTCCTTTGTTTGCCAAAAAGAGCATCCCGGCGACACAGAGTCCAACGCTTATAAGTATAGCTTCACCAGCAACCCCAGAGGATGATGCTACAACCAATCTTCTCAAAAGGCTATTTAGCTCTCCGCCTCCCAAGGATTCTCCTCTAGCTGCGATACCCGCTGCCAAATTCCATCTAGAGGTGGGAAATTCTCCTCCTTGTCCGACAGGATTAGATGGGAATTTCAGGCATACCCGCAAGGCTGGAAGAAGCAGAATCTAGGATAGCTCACTTAGAGGACCATATGAGCTCCACCATCCAGAAAATCAGTGAAGTGACGGCAGATAAGATCGCCCTTGAGACGAAACTGGAAGAATTGGGAGGGTATAGTATTAGCAGTAAAATGAGCAGTAGCAGGGATACTTTGAAAAAGATTGTTAGGAGTATGGCAATACTTGCATATTTCATGTATTTTGCAGACACACTATAAAAAATTTTAATAAGTGCTGTATTATTTCAGTTAATGTTAACGGGATACTAAACAAGCAAAAGTACGGAGCATTAATTAGGTGGTTAGGGTCTTTTTCACCCCAGGTATTATTTCTGTAGGAAACGCATCTAAAAACCAATTCCCCAAAGCTATTCCTCCCTAGACTGTTTTCTCATGCCTTTTTTGCCTCAGTGGGGTTGGCTAAAAGAGGAGTAGCTGTTTATTTCGGCAGAGGTCTTCCTTGGGAATTTGGACAAATTCAGAGAGATCCTCAAGGAAGGTGGATCTGGATTGAGGCCAAATTAAATGGTACGATATTAAATTTTATTAATTATTACGGTCCAATTGTAGATGACATCACAGACCTACGCAAAATCAGCGAGATACTTAGGGGGGCACCGGCAAAGATAATTTTGGGTGGGGATTTTAATTTTATTCAGGATATAAAGAAAAATACCTCTATTAAAAATAAAAAAGAGTTGAAACCGAAAACCAAAAAAGTTGTACAGGTACTAAGACAGGAACATCTTTTGATAGACCCCTGGCGTAACTCCAACCCAACTAAGCAGGATTTCACTTGCTATTCTAATCAATTTCATACGGCTTCTCGCATTGATTTTTTTCTTTTCTCTCAATCCCTGGATTATACAAGTATCGAAATAGGCCTTTCTCCGACCACTCCCTCATTAAACTCGAAGTGGAGATTGAGGAGTGCCGGAGGCAACGACCCAGGTGGCAGATGGATCGCCTCCTCCTGCAGGGCCCTCAATGGGTGGCCAACACAAAAGAATGGATAGCAGAGTTTTTTTAGAGAAATGACAACACGGCAGAAATCTTCTCAGTCTGGGGTGGGTTTAAGGCAGCCCTTCGTGGGCAGATGATTGCGTTTTCAGCCACCCAGAACAAACAAAGGCGAGAAAAAATCATTAAACTCTAGTAGGTAGTAGAAAATGCAATGAGCGTGAGAAATACACAGTCTTTGGGGATGGGGGACGCTAGAGCTCAGCTAGAAAGGACAAAGTATGATCTGAAGGAGTTTTTTACAATTGAAGAGATAGCCAGCACTAGAACATATCAACAGCGAGTGTATGAGGAGAGTCAAATGATGGGCAAAATGCTTGCCGGTACTACCAAAACCAAACAGGAAGCAGCCCTGATCTCTGAAATTATTGATCCCAAGACTAGAGCCTCTACATTTGAAAAAGACAATATATCCCAAGGTACTTTTTTTTAGCATTATTCGCAGCTTTACACCACTAGATTTGAGGTAGGAGCTGATCAAATCTCTAATTATTTCGAGGAGGTAAATCTTCCTACTCTTACTGGAACATTATTGGAACAACTTCAGCTCGATATATCCGGACAAGAAATTGTAAACATGGCAAAGTCGATTGCAGGGGCAAAAGACTGTGGAGCTGATGGGCTCCACATCGAATTTTATAAAACATTTTCTAAGGATTTGACTCCCTTTTTGGCGAAATTGTTTAATAATATTAAACAGGGAGGCAGTGTTCCCCCAAGTTTCAAGGAATCTATTTTGGTCAGCTTCATAAAAAAGGGAAAAGATGCTAAGGATATCAACTCACATAGCCTGATTAGTCCTTTTTAAAATACTAATGAAAGTCTGGGCTCAACGCTTCACCCCCATTGCACAGGCTCTAATCCACTGTGACCAGACTGGGTTTGTTGCAGGGAGGTCTATATCCACTAAAATTAGGTTTTTAATTCAGGCCCTTAAATACTCGAACAGTAATAAAATTCCTACCCTTATTACGATGGTCGACGCTGAAAAGGCGTTCAACTTGGTTAACTGGGATGCACTCTTTTTTAGTCTTGGGAAATTTGGCATCCCGGTTTAAATTACAAGTATGATGAGAAATATTTACCAAGGTGCTCAAGCCTGGGTTATAGTAAATGGAGATTCAATAGGGGTAGTAAAGATAAATCATGGAACCCGACAAGGCTGCCCGATGTCACCTATATGGCTTACCTTTTTTATCGAGCCCTTGGCTATAAAAATCTGCGGAAACCCCCAAATCAAAGCTCCAATTGAAGGGATGGCCAAATTAAATCTTTTTGCTGACGACATAATTTTGTATCTATGCCCGGACAAACAGGATTTGGAAAGGTTCTGAAAGAGTTTAGTAAATTTGAACAAATAGGGGGATATAAAATAAACCAAAAAAACTGAGATCTTAACACTAAATACTAATTGTAACTTTTTACCCCCTAATTAAAAAACCCAGGCACGGAAAGTAGAACCGATAAGATATCTGGGTATCTACGCTTCTAATCAAGTAGTACAATTATCTAGCTATGCGGAATAAAATTATAAAGCCCTGCTGGATAAGTGGACCCTTTTACCTTTAACTCTAATTGGCCGTGTAGGACTTCTGAAAATGGCTATTCGTCCCCTATTAAAATTCCTTTTTATAAATGTTCCTTTGAAAATGAATTCCAAATATTTTAAAGAAATGGACACATTGTTCAGGGAATTCGTGGGGAATAAGAAGGCCTCCAGGGTGAAAATGCCTATACTACAGCTGGGAATAAATCAAGGGGGTTTAGCCTTACCTAATATTAGAACTTACTATGAGGCAGCTATGCTTGATCTGACAGCACGTTTACTGGAACCCAATGGTTTGTCAGACAGATTTTTTCTTGACAGGATGACTCGGGAGTCCGTCTCATCATCTCCCAATTTTTTTAAAAACAGCCAAACTACCAAAAAAGTCCCGCTATAAGACGATTCGTGATTACTCAAATAGATTGCAGTCTTTTTTTAAACAAGCTGACTCCTTGGGGTTTACCTTTTTGAAGCTTGAGGAATGTAAAACCTTTGGTCTCCAAATTCATTCTAACCGGCTTAAAAGATGAAAGGATAGTGGTTTTGAAGACCTGACCCATTTCTTATCTGCTAAGACAGTAATCTTTTGGCAAGAGGTCCAAATTAGATTTGGAAATTGAAATAAGCCAGGGTTTTTGGAGTTCTTGCAGATTGTGAACTTTATAAAAAAATACAATCTAATATCAAGTGGGGTGTCAACCAATCAGGTTAATGCTGTATATAAAGCGTATTTAAAGGGGGTGGGAAACTGGCACTCTCTACTGAGTAATTACAAGGCACTCCCCCTGGTCGAAGAATTTCTTGGAAAAGTAACCCGGGAAACTAATTGCTCCTTCTCTCACCAGGAATGGCAGTTAATAGCCCAGGTAGGAAGCAAGGCATTAAGAGCAGCCAACTTTAAAAGGATGGCCTTTTTGTCCAGGTGGTTGGCCTATTATACCCTGAAAACTCTAAATAAACATCATGCGGAAGTAGACAATAAATGTTTTCGATGCCAGATCCAAGGTGAGGGAGATTGGCTTCACATATTCTTTACGTGTCCAAAGCTTGAAGTTTTTTTGTGTAAGATCTTTTCTTCAATAAGTCAGGCAATTAAAAATAAGATTGCCCCCGAGGCAGAAGTAGCTCTTTTTGGTATTTCTAAAGTGAGGTCAGATTTGACCAAAGCAGAAGAGACATATAAAGCGATTTTCTCTATAGCAGTTTGTTCCTTAATTCTCCAAAATAGGAGATCCGCAGAGGTACCATCTTATCCTAAATGGTTTAACAAAATACAAAGGACAAGGAGGTTCGAAGAAGCTTATGCCAGGAAGGTTGGTGCAATAAAGAAAGTCACAGCTGTTTGGAGGTTTTTGGACAACTGGGAGACAATGATAGAAACTTAGCACTTTAGCACATTGCACTTTATGTCCCTATATTTAAGGGAAGGTAAGATTGTATTTTAATGTCGCCATTTACAGCATAGGTGTAAGGCTCTCAACACCCGCTGATGGATCTAGACCATTGTTGCTCTTCAGCATTTTTATGATTGTGGATAGAAGCGAACAAGGTTTTTAACTAGTAGCGATCCTGAGGATGTAATACTGTTAACAGTGTTGGTAACTATGCATATTGCACTTTATGTTCCTATATATAAGGGAAGGTACGTTCTCACTTTAATGTTAAGCACCTTAGCATATTGCACTTTATGTCCCTATATTTAAGGGAAGGTACGATCACACCTCAATGTCGCTGTTTTTAGCATAGGTATAAGGCTTTTGCACTTGTGCATGGATCTATTTTGCTGCTTGCTCGCTTATTCTACGATCATGGGGAGTAGCGAATAAGGTTACCAATTAATGGTGATCCTGAGGAAGTAATAATGTAAAACAGTGTTTTATAGCACTTTAGCACTTTAGGGAAAGAATTTTGATGTTGGTAGTAAGTCCAGGTCGTATTGTTAAATTATTATATGGTCCTGCCGGACTCCCGTTGTCCTTTAAAGTATTCTGATTAATTGATATGACTATGTATTTATATGGGTTCCAGCCGACAAATGAACAAGAATGTATATTATTGTAAATTGCTGATTTTTTCTTTTTTTTTTCTTTTTTTACTCCTGATGACTAATTATTTTATAATCTTGGTATTGTCTTCCTGCTCTGCTCAACAACAACACACAAAAAAGAAAGATAATATAAACATATAAATGCATTTTGTAAGATTACTTACTAAACAAAATAGTGTGTGATTTAGAGTTTGACAGACAGGGCACTCCATCACAAATGTGATGGAGCACCCTGACTGCCAAACTCTTGGTCTGCCCGTCTCATTTACAGGCTGAAAGATTTCTCTCAATGGAGCCTGCGTTTGCTCAATCAATGGAAATCTTTCCCCGAAAGCCCGACAGAGTGCCCTACTTAGAGTGGATGATAGAATGTCCTTTTTGTCCTGTCCGTCACTGCCAGGAAATTCAGGTATGAGGAACAGGAAAAAAATATTGACCCCCTACACCCTGGGAGAACATTTCTAGGGTGTGGGAGTCATTAGATTATTTTTTCAAAAACAAACTCCCATTTTTGAAGTTTGTTTTTGAAAAACAAAAAAACATTGAGAGTTTTGGTGGACGGCCATCTAAACCGTCACAGCTGTTCACCAAACACTGTGTACTTTGAATGGAGCAATTGCTGGGGCCACAGCCTCTTGTGGAAATATAAATTTCCTTAGAAGCCTACTTTGCACTGAAGTATTCAACCCGAGTAGGACTTCCTACTCGTTTTATAAGAATATTAATAAAGCACTACATCACTTTAATATGAACAAGGGTGTACTAATAGCAATGTCTTGTTCAGCCCTGAAGGTAGTTTTACAACTGAGTATTAAAATTACTTCAATGGACCTAGATATGCTTGCCTGCAGTGGAAAAAAGAATTGTAAGTAATTGTTTCTTCCTGCTCTGGGGCTTATCCCCTGCCATATATATGGTGGAACTTGAATCATGGTGTGCAGCGTTTTTTTCTATTGTTTCACTTAAATATTCTTCCTTTAAACGTTATTACAGGGGCTTGGATGGGAACAGCTAGGGAAACACAGACTATGTCATCTCTGCGGAGTTTCGGTAGAAACAATAGAGCATGTTCTCTCTGTGTGCCCTGCATTGTACAATATTCGTAGATGTTAGTTAAAACCACTGTTTTTAAACTATGGAGTGCAGTCAGCAAAAGATGTCATGTTCATTTTACTTAACCTGGTAAATGAAAGGATGTGTTTTCAAATTTTTACCTTTTTAAATGTTTTTGAGACTTCTGTAAAGTGGACCTCATTATAGATCAGTATCTTACAATAAAATTGAAATGTAATTGAAATTGGGAAAACTGTGACAGCGCTTCCCTTCAAAGTTCAGATACGACCACTGGGCTGGTGTTCATCACTAAATTTGATGGCAAAGTTAATGTCCTCTGCCACTCTCATGGACAGAATGCTGTCAATCAAACACTATCTCAACTAGTCTAAAATGGCAATCATTGCAACTTTATTATGTTAATGTTATGTTAATGTTTAGGGTTTTGTAAAGCATGCTAATACCAATAAGGCGTCTTGGCGTTAGGGTCCCAGAAACCAAAGCAAAATTGAAACAACGGTGTGAGATAACAATGGACCCGACGTATAGACATTAGGAACCTAGAAGATAAAGTGAAATGAAACTACGGAGTTAAAAAGCCAGGATTTTAAATCCTTCCTGAATTTCAGAAGATTGTGTTGGGTAACAAATTCCACCTTTCTGCTGCAGAATAGGAAAAACTTCTACCACCCCAATGGGATTTTATTATTCTGGGGACCCATACTTTCTTTGTGGCACTAGACCGTAGCGTACGAGAGGGGAAGAACCAATTGAAGATGTCCTACAAGAAGGACGGACCATCCTGATGTAATCCCTTGTGGACCCAACAAAGTGCTTTGAATTGAACATGTGCCCAGATGCGAAGCCAGTGTAGTTCTCTGATGGGAGTTGGAGACCGAGCAGAATTTGGGAAGATTCAGCAGAACTCTGGCTGCTGCATTTTGAAGTGTCTGAAGTTTGTTAAGGAAGCGTGTTTAAGATCCTACAAATGAAGTATTACACCAATCAATTTCTGCGATAACTAGTGCAAGAATCACTGATTTTCTCTGCTCAAGAGGAAGAAATGGTAGAATATTTAAAATATATTGAGCATGAAAAAGCGGGAAGAGGTAACCTGTTTTGAATGCTCAGTAAAGTCTATTTTGTTGTAAAAAATGACACCCACATTTCTTGCCTTCTGCATCGGAGCTGGTAAGGGCCTTGGATTCGGTGGCCACCAAATATTGTTCAAGAAAGAAGTATTGTTGCTGAACAATAGCACCTCCATTTTATCGCAGTTGAATTTTCAAGAGTTTAGCTGCATCCAGTGAGCAGTACTGTTCATCCATGCGCTGAACCACAAAGCTACTCTTTCTGGGTTGGAGGAGCCAGATACCACTAGCTGTGTGTCATTGGTGTAAGAACACACTAAGAACCTGCAAGATTGAATCAGCTAGATAAAGGGGGTAATGTAAGCATTTAAAAAGGGAGGGGCTTAATGCGGATCCCTGAGGGACCCCACATTAAGCTTGAAGGGGTAGATCTACATACTTCTAGGGTCACTACTTGCTCTCTGCTGGAAAGAAAAGATCTGATCAAATTGAGAGCTGTCCTTTTTGTGCCTATTGTTTCGAGATGTTTGACTAAGAAAAAATAGTCAAACCTATCAAATATGGCTGATACGTCCAATAGGACTAGTTCCACAATGTCACCTCTATCGACAATAGATTTGATCTCTTCAGTGGCTGGCAGAAGGGCAGATTCTGCACTGTTTCTAGGCCTAAACTCATGTTGTGTTGGGTCAAGAAAATTGTTTGATTCTAGGAAAGAGGTGATCTCCTGATTCATTGCTCTCTCAAGTATTTTTGCTAGAAGCGACAGGGGAGAAATGGGCCTATAATTGTTCACTTCTGAAGGTTTTTTGACAAACGGCAAAATAAAGGCTTTTTTCCAGACTATTGAGAAGCAGCCTGATTCCAAAATCTTAATTATGATTGAGGTTAAGTGGACAGCAATTGTTTCAGAGACTGGGTGAAGTACCTTGGGAGGAGAAGGATCTGCAGGAGATCCAGAAATGATAGCTTTTAAGAAGGAAGCCGTCTTTTCTATCAAAGGATGAGTGAAGGAGCTAAATACCAGAGAAGACTTTGGGAGATTTTTATCTGAGAATTTATCATCAGTAGAAGTCATATGTGTTGGAGAAAGACCGTTAGATATGTTTTTAAAGTCCTGAAAAATAGTGTTTACTTAAAAAAAGAAAAGGTTGGCTAATTGATCACAGACGTCTTGGCTAGGTGTAACCCTATTTCTGTTTCCAAAGGTAGATAGTGACTTAAACCATCTTGAATAGCTACCTAGAGGAGTTACTGGCTACTTTGATCTTATCTGTGAAGAATTTTATTTTTGCTACATTGATTTGAGTTTTGTATTCCTTTAGAAAGTTTTTATATTTTACTTTTCTTCTAGACTATATTTCATCTTTCATTGGTGTTTTTGATGTGTACAATTTTTTCTTTAGTTCCTTATGGTCTTGTGAAAACCATGGCACAGAAAGCATTTTCTGATGATTAGTTCTGTTTTTTTAAGGGGGCCAGCTGGGAAACAGCCACATCTATCCCGAAGTCATAAGTAGCTGAAGCTTGCTCCAAGTTATCATTAGTTAAAAGTGCTGAGTCTTTTAATAGGGCATCTAGTTTGGAGTTGTCGGTTTTTTCCAGGCCCGGTTATTGCATATCGCTAGTGCTTTCACATGGTCCCGGTTAAAGGTAGGGGTGTTAACTTTGAACAGGATGGCCTTGTGATCTGTCCAAATTAGACATAACAGTTTATCAATCATTATATTAGGATTATTTGTGAAAATAACATCAAATGTGTGGCCTGCGATATGAGTACATTGAGTTCATTCATTGTTGTTGATCCAAGCTTTGTAGATGATCTAGTAAGTGTTCAGTATTTTTATCAACAGGACATTCTAGATAGAAGTTGAAGTCACCTAAGATGGTAAGGTTGGGACAAACAATGCATCCTTCCATGACGCCTAGCAAACACTGTATACAATTATCTCTTGGGCCTGGGGGATGGTAAATGAGTAAGCCGTTGAAGGAGTAGGTGTTATGAATTTTTTGAGAAAATGGCAGAGCCTCAGATTTTAGGTGAAAAGGGGGTTTATATGTGGCTTTGATGAAGTTTCGATGAATAACTGCTAGGCCACCACCTCTCCTTTGGGGTCTGTTTGGTCTGATTAAATCAGAGCCTTCAGGTAATCATGCTAGGAAATCTGTGTCAGATGCTTCATCTGCCCATGTTTACGTTAGGAAAGCAATATCGGTAGTTTCTTGATCTAAGAAAACAGCAAACTCCAAAGTATGTTTTATGAGGGAGCGGGTATTGCGGCTTATGCAGATAATCTTGCGGCAGGCATTATTGGTGGGAGTTCTAACATGTGGTTCGGTATTAGCTATCCTATAGCGGCATTTAGGATGCAGGGGAGTTTGAAGAGAAAAACAGCAATTCTTACATGTATAAAATGGCTCAGAAGTATTAAAGTCAATTCGAGGGCATGCAGGATATTTACCTTGTTTGCAAATATCAATGAGAGCATTTTTTGTACAAGTTTGGATGGGTAAATGGCAAGGAGTACTGTTGCTTGGTGCTACTGTGCTTCGGCACGTCCGCACATCCCGGCCTCTTAAGTGAACCTTAATAGAGAGGGGAGGGGGTCAAGAAGAGGCCCCATAGACTCAAAGACACGCTAGAGCGCTTCGACAGAAAAACCAGAGGGCAAATAATAAAGTAAATCGGGTCCTGCAACCCCGTTCTGGCAAATGCCAGCTCCCCTGCAAAGCCAGAGTACTGGAAACAGAAAAAAGAATTAAAATTAAAGTGGGTAATAAGAAATCATAAAAGGATTAAAAAAGGCAGCAGGCCTTAGTGCGGTGAATTAAAAGCTAAGGGAATCAGACACCTCCAATTTGGCTCCTAAAGGAGCCTACAGGGAAATGAACATTCGCATTGGAGAACTTTACTGTGTCAAGTGTCAATCGTTCTAAACACAACGAGGACACGCATCCTGGCATCTTAAGTGAGCAGTAGTAGAAGGGGCATATCAAGAGCAGGTCCCAAAGACTCAAAGACAGGCTAGAGCGCTTTGGCAGAAAAACCAGAGGGCAAATAATAAAGTAACTCGGGTCTAGCAATTCCGTTCTGTCAAATGCAAGATCCCCTGCAAAGCTAGAGTGCTGGTAACAGAAAAGATAATTAAAATAAAAGTGGGTAAAAAGAACAAAATCATAAAAGGTTTAAAAAAAAGCAGCAAGCCTTAGCACGGCGAATCAAAAGCTAAGGAAGCCAGGCACCTTCCAACATGGCCCCCAAAGGAGCCTACAAGTTAATGAAAATCGCTTTGGAGAACTTCACCATGCCAAGTGTCAATGATTCCACTGTCCATTACTGTTCGTGAAATGAGTTTACTGTACCTTATCCTTTACAAAATGCTTTTTGAAAGCAACCCCACTTTTATTTGAAGCTGTATGTTACTACTTTAGTTACTTTATGACCGTATTTGATGTTCCACACACTTGACTGAGACTCCGTAATCGAAGAGGAGATCTACCTATGAAAAAGTATTGGGAAAAGTTTCATAATTATTAATAATATAATTTATATAGCAGACAATTACTTCAACTGGAGTGTCCCAGCGCTGAAGGTCTAGCTCCAATGATTCAAAAACCATGGGGAGTCGGAGAACAGCCTATCAGAATAACCAGGTTTTTAAGTTTTTATGAAACACAATTTCTGTCTTTGCCTGTCTTACGTGAAGGGGTAGAGAGTTCCACAGCTTGGATGCCAGAAAGCCAAAGGAGCTGCCCCATAGGCGAGCTTTTTTCAAAGCAGAAACATAAGCGAGTAAAGCCCCTGATGACCTGAGATGCCTTGAGGGAGGGAGTATGGCTTGATGAGGGAGTTTAGATAACGGGCACCTGTGTTCGAGAAGGCCCTACAGCGGTAGCACAAAGTTTTAAAAGAAAGACGTAAGGGAGGCGTAACGAGGAGAAATACTTATATTTCTCCTAGTTTTGATCTCTTTCTATGCATGCTGCATTCTGCAGCACGCATAGAAAGAAGAAAACATCTTACTGCACAAAAGCAATCTCCTCTAAAACACAGACACCCTTACACCATGGAGCAAGGGGGCTTGCATTGGGGCATGGCCACCAATCGTGCGCCAGTGCAGGGGAAAGCACAGGGATGCGACATATTGTTGTAAATATGACGCATCCCTGAGCTTTGAAAGTGATGCAGCGCGGCACAGCCAAATGGCTTGTGGAGCTGCGTTGCAACACTGTCTTGTAAATAAGGCCCCAGTGCCTGAATCAAGTTCAATGCCTTCATGCCGGGATCCACAATAAACTCACCAGAACGCTGCAGACTATTCAGAATTTGGCAGCAATAATCAGTCTCAACCTCCCATGCTGCACTCACATCACACCACACCTGGAGGCAGCCACTCCTGTGCAGGTAAGAGCGGTGGGGCCGGGTGGAGGGGGGAACTTCGATAGCGGAGGAGGGAACATTATTTTTTTTTTCCTTGTTGTCGTCTGTCGAAATCCCCCCCACACCACCGCTCTTAAAAGCACGAACCGCGTCGGCTGTCTGAAGGATCTCATCTGGCTCCCCATTCACAAACGACCACAATAAAATCTCATCACCCAAACTTTCAAGGCACTACATAACACTGACCCAGCATACCTCAACAATTGCATCTGCTTTTACACACCTTCCAGACACCTCCGCTTGTACGGACTCCTACTTGCACAAATCCCATGTATACGGAAAACTGGATCCAGTGGTCAAGGCTTCTTCTACATCGCTCCTAACGCGTGGAACGACCTGCCGCCACACATAAGAGCCTCCTCCTTACTTCTTGAAATCTGCAAGAGTCTGAAGACCTGGCTTTTCGAGTAGTCCCACTAGGCCCTAGTTGTGCCTAACTCGCACCTGCTCAACACCAGGATACCCTCCTGGATGATACAAATCTTTATAGCATAACGATTTGTGAATTGTTTGTGGAATATTGATTTGCAACAGATTTTTAATATATATCAGAATTTTTAGCAGTGCAACTAAGCGCTCTGCATTACCAAAATAGTTTTTATTCCTAGTAGCACCACAATAGAACCCCAATGTAATCACCATAGGCGTGTAAACTAGTCACAAATCCATTAACTAGTGAATTATGCCAGGGTGACAGAATTGAAGCAAAGTGAAGCGCAGAACAGTATTACTGGTAAATGGAGAGAGGTAATCTGATCATTGCTCCGAATTAACATCTAAGCAGTAGCATAGCTAGCCCTTGGGCACCCGTGGCCGTCCCTGTGTTGTTGTTGCCTCCCTGCTGCAGCATTGATGAGTGGGGGGGGGAGGGGAGGGCAGTGCTTAATTTGTGCCAGTGCTTAGCACCGGCACTTAATTATCAGGGCCGGGGCTACACGCATTTAGTGCACGTCAGTAATGGATTTATAATTAGTGGCACAGAGTGTGTGCTGTGCTGTGCTGCTGCTCTATCGTAAGTGCTGCGTCGTTACGTACTGGTTGTGCTTGTTGATGAGAGAGACTGGTGATGTTGAAGATCACTTCTACTTCTTTGTGACTTGTGACTCTGATTCTGTCTTCACGACGTTCAAGTTAGTTAAAAGTTCTTCTCACTTCTTCTTCAAGAGTTAACTAAAACGACTTCTTCTCAATCCGGCACTGGAGGGCCAGCCCAGCGGCCACGCCAGTGATCAGTGTTGCCGGCCCAGTGGGCGGGACACTGAGTTGGGCAGGGATTTGCCTGGTCTTCTGCGGGGGTTGGGGCTGTGCGCGGCAGCAGCCAGCGTGCGCAGATCTTTTTCAGATTGCGTGCAAATGCGCACGCATTAGCTGCTTTTTACCACGCTCCAGCATACCCGCACAGCCACACCTCACCACCGCACCGACGAGTATCGTGGTTCAACGGCCGCCGCCGCCGTTCAAAGTAGCGCGACCTGGACCGTGATGAAGTTGGCCGCATTGAGGTGGACTCATGTCCCACCGTCCCACTCCCAGATTCCACAGTCCCGCTCAGTTACTGTAACTTTCCTCAATTCATACAAAGTACTCTGGGCTGCCCTGTTATCGTGACACGAAAAGCATGTGTCCAAAAGGATTAAGGAACGAGAATCGTACAGAAGAGATGTAGAAATGGGCCGAGTGCCACGCGGGAGAATGGAGAAAGGCCCCCGCAAACACTGCTATGCTAATAGCTGTGAATAGTATGTCCTGGAATGAGCGAGTTCAGCGGGATATGCATGAATGAGATCGCTGTAATGGAATGTGAAGCAGAATCCATGTTGTTTAAACGGTAAACCCCATTTCTGTAAAAAGATCCCATCTCGATTATGCAGTTTTTTGTAGGCGCAGCTAGTATGCAAAAATTCTTGCATGCACTTAACTTTTGGCCTTGCTTCTCCAGGTAGCAGTAAACAAAGGAGACGTGAGAATGTTGTTTCACGGTGTGTTCTGCAAGAGCTCTCTATCTCAGTATCGTTATGTTGTTAATGACCCCCTGCTGGGTGTTTTTATATCGCAATCAAATATTCACCATCCCCAAGACCTCTTGGATTCCACAAATAACTGACTGGCTGGACTTTTCTGCCAAGTTGAGCAGAATCAATGGGGCCATTTTGAATACCTAGATCAAAATTAAAAAAAATACTGTTCAAAACATACTAACAAAAAGTCATGAGTCCACCACGCTAGAGGCTAACATGAAGGGAAAGCTGGTGGCATCGATACCACGGACTGGCGGGGCACCGCGCATGTACATGGTGAGGTGCAGTATATTTCGATTTATACATAGGGTGCTTGAAGATGAGGCGAGAGGAGATGAACAAATCATGATAGTCAGTAAGGACATTGAAACGATAGTGAGTGCTGGGAGGCTGAAGCAGGTTCCTGGATGTTGTCACGGTTGCTTCGAGTACTCATTCTATGGCTCTTTGAATCGTGTTTTCTCTTTGATTGAAGTGATCAACAAATTGATAAGAGGGAACTATGCCTGATTACATTTTTATCTGGGAGCAGGTGTCCATGCGGTCATATTGGCCCAAGTCTTTGGTTGTTGCTCCACCATTTTAGGTCGTATTAGGGGAACAGGTGCATGAGACACACATTCTAGCTTATCTCGTTGTGAATTAGTAATGCTTTGGAACTAACACCTGCATACCCATGGCACGCACCACGAGTGTAGAATCTGAGGGGGCAAGACGTACATGCCCAAAGCAACCTGCCGATGTGCAAGCGCAAATTACCTCTATGGATTACACATACACAAAGTGCCCTCTTTTTCCCGATCTACACTAACCTTGGTGTAGATCTGGGAACAGGGGTTGTGAAACTGTCCCATAAAAGACTGAATAATTGAAGAAGACTTTAAACATTGCAGATTCAATCGAAGATCTCAAGAAGATGATGGTCAAGTGATGGTGCTCATTTTAACAGTGTTTCTTATATCCTCTGCTTACCTAGACAGTTTCGACTGTGGCAATAACAAATGAATGATGTTTAAGGGGGTGGAGTGGAGGATTGTGAATGTATAAGAGGGGTAGAAAGTTTAAGAATGTGATCTTATTATCAGTTTGTAGTAGTTCTTATTTTTTAGATGTGGTGGGTTTAAAGTTGTTTCACTTATTCAAATGTAACAGGGTAACCTTTCCAAAGAGATGTGTGGTGACAATTATACCATTCTAATTGAAGGATTATGAGATGAGGTTTCTGTCCTGGGCTGGGTGCCTTTGTGTGATGTTTCCATGCTCTCTGGCTTGGGCTGGGTGCCTTTGTGTGGCGTTTCCATGCTTCCTGGTCTGAGTACAGTGTGAGATTTCCATGCTTTCTGGCCTGGGTGCTTGTGTGACGTTTCCATGCTTTCTGGCCTGGGCTGGACGCCTTTGTGTGACATTTCCATGCTTTCTGGCCTGGGTGCCTTTGTGTGACATTTCCATGCTTCCTGGTCTGAGTACAGTTTGAGATTTCCATTCTTTCTGGCCTGGGGACTTGTGTGGCGTTTCCATGCTTTCTGGCCTGAGTGCTTATGTGTGACATTTCCATGCTTTCTGGCCTGAGTGCTTATGTCAGGTCAAGAGATCATTTACGATTTACTATGCTTTGAAAGTTAATACAGCTAAATATGTAATGGAAAATGTGTTGTACACCATTTTAGTCTTTCTTTTTACAAAATGTTCTTGAGCGGAGAATTCCCCACTCCTCCCGCCCCAACAACTCTAGCAGTCGTTAAGCTGGTTTGGTACACACTGTATGGGGACTAGTCTAACAAAACTATTCTGAATGTCTAATAATTGCACAGATAGCTACAGGAGAGTAAGGTATAGTAACAAGCCCAATTGGTAATCATCTTTTTTCAATTGTTTCTCTAAAAGTAATCACTTTAACAGAATACTCTACTATTTATGAACCCCAACCCCATTTGGCCACTGGAAGTAACAGTGACTGACGCATTCAAGTGTATTCCATGATTTTATACAGTTTATCTGTTTAGAGTGTTTTCACAAAATTTTGGATTAATTTGTCACCTAAGCTATGTAAAAGATGTATCTTTGAACTCATAGACTGTTAAAAATGGCATACCCCAGTTTTGTCCTTTCCCCGAATCAGCACATAGAGCACTGAAATTGCCCCTTTTCAATGCTTTAGTGAGTTTAGCTAATTAATTCCAAAATTGTGCTTTAAATGCACTTTTGATTGAATCTTTTTCAAAATGTTCACAGGGCAGGAAACCACCTATCAAAACTTTATTATGAGGAAGGCTCCCTTGCTGAAACTCAGATCGGGTATTACATCTGACTTTTAGCAGTGCCAGTTGAGGATGTGGGTGGAGCTAATAGAATAAGTGAGTGGGGCCAGTGGAGGAAGTGGGTGGGGCCAGAGAAAAGTAGGTGTCGCCTCCAACAAACATTTGAGCACCTGCACTTCATATTTTACAAATTAAGCACTGGGGGAGGGCGTTGATTGCCACCCCGAGACAGCAGGTAAGAAGGGGAGGTGGCCGCCGCAACCAAAACTTGTGCCAGCTAGGACGGACCGCCACTCCATCCCCCCTCCCCCTGCTGCGCCACTGCAACTAAGACTTTGGTGAAGGAGTAAAGGTGACAGCTGTCTATGAAATGTAAAAAGGAAAAGGTAAAAAACCTTTGTCAAACTGTTGAAACAACACAAAGCTGAATAAGAGTTGCGGTAAGCTGAGAATTAAACTATGTCGTCCATAGACAGGAAACTGCTCAGACCCCAATCGCTGCAAAGCACTTAAGCGCCTCATCAGGGGTAGTAAGTGCTTTATATAGAACATTTACAATTAATACAACAGTTAACTTATAGAATTGTTTCTGATACCACGTATCTAACTGTAACTCAGTTGCCTTACATGTTTTATTTATAGGAACCTGGGCATTTGCTAATTAAATTTAACCGACCTTCTTACACCATAGATTTTCTAAAACCATTGAGCACCAAACACTGTAACAGGATATGCATCGGAGCAGGATTGCTGAATTGTAAGGGCTATTTTTACTCCTATCCTGACCTTGGGCCATGGAAGAACTCTCCCTATTGATTGGTTGACAAGGAATAATGCTTCTCAGAGATGCATCACTGACCGTGCAGTCAATTAGAGTTCATTTGCTCTCGCCAATGAAGGTTTTCCATTTGCGGAGCGCAGTCTTTAATTTAGTTTCGATAGAAGGGACATCTCTCTTCCACACCAGATAGTAAATCATCGTATTTCTTTAACTAGATACATACATGCTAATACTTGTTTCCAGGGCCTCCTTCAATAAGTAGGTTGTTAATTTATCAGGTCACCTCCACATGCAAATGTCCAATTTGTATCAGATTGGATGAAGCTAGGACGGTTGCAAGGTGAACGCGATAGAGCATTTGACTGGGACTTCTTGCATGAGTGACTCTTATAGGATGACTGAGCATAGAATAGATTGAGGCAGGTTAAGACAATTGAATTCTAAATGAATTTCAGGTTTCTATTGCAAATATGTCCACGACTCCTTCTGCATCAGTGTTTCCCGACTGGACACAATAAAAATTGGCTGATGCCCGTCTGCTTTATTTATGCAGTATAAAATAGTATACGCGCTCTTTGGCAGATGTCCACTTCCGAAAAACTCGAAATAACCCCCTAAAATCACACCTATTCACAGAAATAACTTTGTGAACCTATCCTATGATGTCTCGGTGGGGTGACAGTCATTAGAATTCTCTACCAAGCATAGACATACATGATAGCCAATATAGGCGCTGAGCCAGGAAATCAATTCATGGCCCAACAACCAGAGAGAAAACTTCGTAGATGTCAAGACCAAACATTCCGTATTTTTTAAATAACAAGCCCCTGGTTTGGGAGTTTACTAATAAAAAATGAAAACATTAGCCAAGTGAGCAAGCAAATCGAACGAGTTGTCCACTCAGCAACGTCTTTTGCCGTTAGTGCAACCACCTCACCTGCAGCTGCACTGAAGGTATTAAAGTTCCCTGCCATACATTGCACTGACCAGTTGGCTTGTTGACTACCGTTATTCTTTGAATAGATCCATAAGTATGGATGCATCTCCCCTTAGAACAAATGCATCCCCTCCATCATAATACAAATGCATCACCTCCCCCTTAGTACTAATGCATCAACTATCACTAACTACAGATGCATCCTTTCTCACTTAGTACAAGGTAATTTCCATCGACTTAGCAGACAAAGCATCCACTACTACTTAGTATAGCTGCATTTCTTTCCTCTTTTTGTGGATGCATTCCCTCCCATTTAATATAGAAGCCTCCCCTCCCAGTCAGTGCAGCTGCATTTCTTTCCACTTAGGGGCTCATCACGATGCCGAGCGGAAAGCCTGTGCCCGACACCAACTCTGAATCGGGATCGACCAACTTGCTGTCAGAGGTTCCGACCGCCAGATAAAGATGCCACTGAACACTGTTCGGTCGGAGTCCCATTGTTCCCTATGGGAGCTTGTGTTCCGGCCAACAGGCTCCTATGGGGAAATGGGGTGTTTGCGGAGAACTCTGGACCCTGTCGCAGGCACCCCACGGTGCCTGCCACACAGTGCAGAGTTTTACAGGGGTCCCTTAGGTACCCCCTCGGCCATCAACCGTAGGCCATGGGGCCTAGAGAGCCCTGCCAGGGGCCCCAAAGTCACTTTCCGACAGCCCTCTTGTGTCGGACAGGCCAACGCTTACAGACTTGGAAATTGACATTGTAATGTAAACTTACTTAGTCGGTCGGAAGGGCTCTGACGCGGTTGAGGAGATTCAGACTGCCGGGAGGAGGCTTTCCGCCCAACATTGTAATGAGCCCCTTAGTACAGATTCATATCCTCCCTCTTGGTGCAAATGCAGCTACTCCCTTGTATAATGGATGCATCACCTCCCACTTAGTATGGAAGCAGTCATCCTCTACCAGTTAGTACAAATACCCCCTTCTACTCAGTACACATGCATCTCCCCGTGCTTAGTGCAAATGTATCCCACTCCACTTAGTACAGACAGGGGGGCACCTGCATCAAGCAAAATGGGTTTGGGATTCGGTATTTGGAAGGGACCTCCCTTCCAAATACCAAATCTTAATGGTATGCATGAATGTTTTGTAACCGTGAATGCAGTAGCAAAACATTTGCATATTACCACCTTCTTCAAGTAGGTGGTAACCCATTCACAAATGTCGATGGGGTCCCCAAGGGACCCCTTACCCTTTGTGAATAGTTGGAAAGGCATTTTTAAGAGCAGGACCACTCACTGGTCTTAAAAAACGAAAAGATAACTTTTCATTTTTCTTTTTCTAAAGCATCTAATTTTCCTTTAAGGAAAACGGGCTGCTTTACAACAAAAAAAGATTGCTTTATTTAAAAGCAATCAGGAACATGGCGGTCTGCTGACCTCAGCAGGCCACTATGCCTTTTGCGATTCCTAGGGGGTAGCAAATTGCGATCCACCTCATTAATATTATTCAGGTAGAGCAATTTGCGACTCCCTAGGAATCGCAATCTGAATCTTTGAGTTTCATGCGTTGTAAATTGCGATTAGCTAATTGCGATTCTCAGGAATTCACAATTAGGTATTCACGATTAACAATTTGATGCATGTAGCTCATAGTTTCTTCCCTTTTGTATGGGTGCTGCACCGTTCAACTTGTACAGATAAATCTCCTCCCTCCTACAACTGTATCCCCTCCCACTAAGTTCAAATACCTTTCCTCCCACTTAGCACAGATGGATAAATTTTCTCATAGCACAAATGCCTCCCCCGTCCAAGTAAGGCCAAATACATTGTCTTCCACTTAGCAGAGATGCGTCTATTTCTTCTTAATTCAGATATCTCCCCTCCCACTGATGCATAACCTCCCTCACAGTTAAAAGGGGGGAGGATGTGGCATAATGGCCAGACCTCCTGAGTGTGGAATTGGGGAACTAAGTTTGAACCTTGGCATTGACTTTACATCCTGTGATTCTGTGCATATTACTTACTCTCCTTATGCCTAAAAATAAAAATGTACGTGTCCCTGAGTAATGTAACTGGTGGTCATGGAAAGCGCCCCATTAATTTCTGGTCTAGTTCGAGCTCTATAAAACTGCCCAAAAAAGGCATCTCCATCCACTTAGTGCATGATGCATCCTCTCTACAACCTAGTATGAATACATCACTTCTAATTTAGTATACAATGCATCCCTCCTACCTACCTACCAAGTAATTTGTATTTTTATTATTAACTGTACAATTAATTAAAATCTTTACTGTAAAAAAAGATCAGTACAAAAGGGCTAAAAACTGTGATTCAAAACCTTAGTGCTGGTTAAAATTTTGACGCCCCTCCCGAGACCCGTATAGTCTTTCCCCAGCGTGTGGGCGCGTGTTCTTGATGCCCCATTTGTGCCCTGAAGATGATCTGTTTTGCGGGGCTTTTGGGCTGCCCTTATTGGCGCACTAAGTGACTCTTGATGGGTGATGTTCCCTTGGAGGGCATGCAGGGAGGGCAGTATTGGTGCAACACTGGTCCGTCGTTAGCTTTCCTCCACGGAGATTACCATACTCTTCCCCAGGGTATCGCTACCAAGTACAGACACCTAGACCCACCTTTTACTAAATATATCCTTCCCACTAAGTTTGGATGCATTTCCACCTTTGAGAACAAATACATCCCTCCCTCTTAGTCCAAATGTGTTTCTTCCATCTTAACAGAAAGGCATCCCCTTCCACTTAGTACAGAAGCATTCCCATCCACTTAGTATGGAAGTCATGCTCTTCTAACTGGTGCATCTCCTGTACCTCCCTCCGAATACATATGCATTCCTTTCTCTTTGCAAAAATGCATCTCTTCAGGCTGATTACGCATGCCTCTTAGTAGAGCTGCATTTCCTCTTACGTAGTCCAGCGGTATCCCTCCCTTCTTAGTCCCATCAAATTAATTACTGATGCATTCCCTCTCAATTATTTCAGAAAACATCCCATCCCACTTAATATGGTGGCATCTACTCCTACATTTGATAGACACATCTACTTCCTCCAAGTACAAATGCATTCCTATCACGCAGTGGAGATTTCCATTCTTCTGAAAGATGTAGATCCAGAAGCTTTGTTTCTCACAGAAACTTGGCTCAACTCTTGCTCAGAGCCTGATGTTGTCCAATCCCTCCCCCCTGGCTATCTAATTCAGAGGTTGGATAGAATGACAGGGAAAGGTGGCGGAATCGCTATTATTTATTTAAAAAAAACCTTAGCTGCTGCATGCTCTCATAGGATTCACTCCCACTCTCTCTCTTTCAGGTATCCTTATCTTTCGCCCGCCCGGGCCTATCGGCCAATTTTGTAAATCATTATTGGAAACAGCCGCTAACTTTGCTAGTATTGCTGCCAATCTCACTATTTTGGGGGATTTTAACCTGCATTTTGATGCTCCTTCTTCCTTGACCTTAACAGAATTGTCTCAAGATCTTGCGGCCTATTAGCTTACACAGAATGTCCTGCTTGCGACCCACGTTAAAGGACACCTCCTCGACCCCATATTTTCTAACTTGGAGGAAATAACTGGGAAAGAGCCCATTCCCTTACCCTGGTCTGATCATTTCCTGATCCCCTTCTTTTGAACCCCTTCAAATGTTGCCCCCCTAACTCGGACAACACGAGCCTTGTCCCGTCTATGGTCTAAACTCCCCTTAGATAAGTGGGTCCTGGAACTCGAAAGAACTAAACCAACCCCTGACACCAATCCAGTTGCCGCTAATGAAGGATTCAACAACTAGACAGAGGGCACGTTTGACCAGGTCCTTCCAAAAGAAATGATCCAGAGGAACGGAGGGCCTAATAAGACAGCTTGGTATTCCACCAAACTCCAAGAATTAAAAACAGATGTGTAAAAAAATCGAAAGAGTCTGGAGGAAAGATTTCTCCCTCCGCAAGAAATTGGATTACAGGGAGGGCAGTAGAACATATAAGGTAGAAATCAAAAGGGCCCAGGCCTCTTATTATGAGGAAAGTATTTCCCGGCCGCCAATGCCCCATGGGAAACCTTTCGCATCGCGAAAAAATTACTTAAAGTCCCCACTCCTCCAGAAGTACCTGAAGTATCAGGTCGCCGCTGCAATGAACATGCAGATTATTTCTACAAGAAAATTCAAAACATCTATTCATCTTTCCCTTCGGTTGACAGCTACATCAATCTCCATCTTAAGGACACAGGCCCACCTGACAGGGAATACTCCTTGGAGGCCTTTCCCCCTGATGAAACGGGAATTGTTCCAGGCCATTTTGGCACTTGTTAAGAGTGGGTCGCCAAAAGACCCAGCTTCACCCAATATTCTGAAGCAGACAGCCGATATAGTTGCCCCAATCATCATTGATTTGATCAATGCCTCACTTTCCATGGGCATAGTTCCTCCCATGTGGAAAAAAGCAATGCTGAAATCTCTTCTGAAAAAACCTAACCTGGACCAGGACTCTCCGGGCAACTATCGCCCCATCCGGGATCAGTAAGTTCGCGGAGAAACACTTCAACCTCACACTCTCTATGTTCCTGGTATCCCATTCCCTTCTCCATTCCTCTCAAACTGGCTTTCGCCCGCGCCAAGGCACCAAAACTGCTCTGTTAGCGGTTGTCGAAGAATCTAGAAAGATTCTTGATGCAGGAGGGTCTTCAGCTGTGATTCTTTTAGACCACAGCGCAGCCTTTGATACGGTCAACCACCAAATTCTGGTCCACCGACTTAGAGGTTTGGTGTGACCGGTACAGCCTTAACATGGCTGCAATCCTTCCTGGAGGAAAGATCCTTCCAGGTGTTTGAGGGTGAGGCCATCTCAAAATCCCTGCCCCTACATTGTGCAGTTTCCCAGGGATCGTCCTTGAGCTCCACTCTTTTTAATGTTTATATGGCTCCGCTGGCGGATATTGTGCTTCCTTTTGGGGTTGACATAGTGACATATGCTGATGATACCCAACTGGTCGTAGCACTGAATCATCCCGACCAGGCTTCTACTGGCCTCTGTCCCTGACTTGAGGAAGTGGCCAAGTGGATGAATCTGTCACATCTAAAATTGAATGGTGACAAGACTGAGCTTATGGTTCTTGGCAATCCTCTCTGCTTTAAAGCAGACACAATGTGGCCAGCTTGTATGGGCCCTGCTCCTGCCCCTAATACTGAGATAAAGAGCCTTGATATCTGGCTGTATCAGGACCTCAGCTTTAAAGTTCAGGTCAGGAAGGTTGTAGCCTCTTGCTATGGCATCCTCAGGATGCTTCACAAAGTGTTCCCCCTTCTTCCCTTTCAGGCCAAAAAGCTGATGATCCAGGCACTCATCTTATCTCGGATAGATTACGGCAATGCCTTATATCTAGGTGCGCCGAGCTTGGCAATCGCCAAACTCCAGATAGTGCACAACTGCGCAGCAAGGATGCTCATGGGGATCTCGAATCGGGACTCTGCAAGGCCCGCCCTGCATTCCCTCCACTGGCTCCTTATTCAGGAGAGAATCAACTTCAAGGTTCTGTGCATCACCCATAAGTCGCTGGAAGGGAATGGCTCACCAATCAATCATTCGATGGTTCAGCCCCACCGGAAGAACAGGCTGCTGCGCTCAGATGAGCTCCATCTGGCAGTTGAACCCATTATCAAGAAGGCCAGAAGTGACAGCCGGCTCTTTTATTATAATGCCGCCAGATTATGGAACTCCTTTCCTCTGTACTTATGAAAGGAACCTAACCATCTGGCCTTCCGTAAACAGTTAAAGACGTGGCTTCTCCTCTGAGTGTTTTCTTCTGCCTTAGTGATCCGCTTCAGAGCTGGGATGCCTCCGGTTAGCTACGTGCTGTAGAAGTGCTGTTTCATTCATTCATCACAGCAGATGGCATGCATGCTCTTACAGGTAGTAAAGCTGCATTTCCTTCTACTTTGTGCAAATTGCATCCCCTGCCACTTAGGTCAGATGCAGCCCTGACCGCTTATTATAGAAAACATCCCTTCCGACTCCCAGGTCTTTTAAATCAAGTCAGAATTCTATGGGAGAGTGGAACTAGGGTCCAACTATTGGTTGGTCAAATTGTGCCCCTAGGATGCTCTCGCGAATAATAGTGGGCTTTATAAATACACATAACATAACCCCAGGACGAATCTGGTTAGAAAAATTAGCAGGCAACATAAGAGTCTCAATGTAAAGGACACTTGAGCGCTTTGAATATACTGCTCAAATCAGAAAGCCAAGACCACTCATCCAAAATAATGTTGAAACAGATGAGACTGATGTGTCAGCTGCGTACCTAGAATTCTAGGTTAGCTACATCATATTATTGTCAGAGAACAAAAATCCAAGGGCTAGTGAGAATTCCTGACTCTTGGAAAAAATCTATCTGCCCACTTAGACCTCATTCAGTTTTGGAAATGGGTTTGTTGCATGCTCGTTCTGCGATACAGAAAGATCAAAGGACCAGCTAATCACTATATCATATATGAAATTATCCAGAAAGGACCGCATAATCATTATATGATATTATACTGAACTGTTTCTAAAGCAATTGGGAAGCATCTCTTTCTTTCCGCACTCACCCTAGAAAGCCAAGTGCCTTTCATTTCACCGCTTCCTGTCCCTGCTGTCACAGGAAGTAGTTCATAATACCTCTATTTGGTTCAAGCTCTAAATTTTCAATAGAGTTTTTAAGGAATTCTAAATCCCGGCAGGTGAAGGTGCACACCTACAAGTTGCTGAGATTTCTGTCTTAGGCATATGTAATAGAACCCACCGAAAAATCTTTGGAAATCTATGATTTTCGTAGTTTCCCTTTGCAAGGAGTGTGGAATTTAATAAAATATCTACTTGTCCATGGGGCAGGTTGCTTCATAAATCTACTTGTCCTGCAACAAAATCCACTTGTCCCTTTGGTGCCATGCAGTGCGGTGACAAATTATGTCAGCAATCTAATTATATAAGAGCTCGGATATAGCCTCTCTGATTATGCCAGGGCTCATACCATATAAGTGTTGGAATACTTTCAATCCTCTTATGTTGCCACATTTCCACAGATCTACATACTGGGGCTGAAGGTAGTGGTAAGCAATAGTTCCAGGGTTAAAATGCCCTTTTGAGTCTGTGCAAACCTACTAACTTGCATGTTTTAAGGGTTTTCAATAACTCTTCTCTAATCTTTTCCCATATTGAGAAATGTTGGAAATTTACTCCTGTCACTGGCAGACGTAAACCTTCTTCCAGAGTTGGGGAAAAAAGGTGTTGAAGGGAAAGTCAACTTGCAAACACTCAGATTTTCGCATGAACAAACACACACATGCATATTTGCTCATGCTAAAATGCAGTTCAAAAATATTTTCTAGGACTACTATTTCTTGTCCTACTTCTGTAAATTCTTGGGAATTCACAAAAGCTGTATAGGTGCACTTAATGAAAGGACATACACCATGGGTGCACTTTTGAGACTTTCTTTAATAATTGGGCCTCTAATTTGGTCTGGCGTTGACCATGACCTTTTGCGTTTATTAAAATTCTGTCTCTCTCTCTGTATCGGCTGGCTATACTGTGAGTGACAGCATTCTGCTCTTTCACAAGGAGCATATCGGCCCAAAAAGTAGTATTGTTCAGTGCCAGTAACTACTGTGGCAGTGTGTGCTTTTTGAGACCAAAAACAATTTTTGTTTTTACCAATGTTTGTTGTAATGGTGAGTGCCCGGCAGCTCCCACACCAATAAGGTTTTACAAAAACCATGCCAAAACAAGTGACACATTGGCAAAACTAAAAAGCTGTCCACCAATTTCATACATACCGGCTTTGCCAATGCTTGTTTATTTTTGATTTCCCATAATCTTTTTGAAACTGGTTACATTGATTTTCCATTATGAATATGTTTGGGAAATACTAGCATGCATCAACACATGTTACTAAATGAGGCTGCAAAGAAAGGGTTCCTGAAATTTTACAGTAGTTTAGCGAAATGTTTTTTTTCCTGCTTTCATTGTATTATGAACATTTTATTTTGAAAGCAAAGAATCATCAATCTTGCTTTCAAGCGTTTGTAAATATTTTGTATCAAATCAGAGAGCATTCTGGGAGCATTATACATAGCCTCATATCGCTAAACTTTGTAAACGTGTGTACACATTTTTATACTGGAACCACTGTCAGTAGTGAAGTCAGAGCTTACATTTGGAGCGTTCACCCTAATAATAAAGGCTTTCAATGAATGAACCATCAATACAAGTTTCAACAGCATTAACATATGGACAAAAATATTACCTTAACTGCAGACAGTGCCCTTCACTGATCCATAATGTGGTACTGCAAACTGGCAGCCCAAGGGTTTGTGCTGCAGGGGGTTGGGCCTACTACTCCCAAGGACAAAATACACATGAAAACATGTTGCCCTTGATCCCAAATAATATGTCCTGGGCGTTGGGCTATAGGAATTCCACATCCCTGCTTGGCATAAGGCTGTTTGAACTAACGCTATGTTTACAGATGTTCTACAGAGGGGAACAGTCAGAGGCTTCAGGTTATGATATCTGTTACACTGGTTGCCTAATATTTTTTTCTTGACATGGAAACCCAGTTTCCGTTTCAAAACATCCCTTTGTCAGGCTTCCTAGCAAAAATGGCACAGCATGCAGTTTAAACTAAGCACGTTCTGGGTGAGAGCGTGTCACTCGGATTGCACTCCGGTAAAGAAATAAGTCATTCAAATGTTGAATACGATGATTAGGAAATTTATTCATATAGGTAGTTCAAGTAAACGTAGTTCAAATTCAAACCATTCCAAGGTCAAAAACGAGTGTATTTAATTTCATAACTCGATATAGTCCAAGGTACCCAATGCATTTCGGGCCAGAGTGGCCCTTCGACAGGGGAAGCACTGAAATAAGAGGATACAGGGAATCAGCCTTAATCTAGACATTTCTGAATATTCATGATAATACAAATCCTAAAAACATTACATGCAAAAAGTAAGGTGGTCCTTGTATACCAAGTGTATATAAAATGTTATATGAAATGAAACAAGGTAGTGTTAACCGAGGTAAATGTGAGGAGGTGAAAATCAAAGAATCAATACAACTGAGTGAAAACCAAAAGAAACCAAAAAGTTTCCAGTGTATTAACGTAGCGTGAGTGTTAGCACAAGAATCCTGAGTGTGCAACAAAGGTGAATACCCGAAAAAAACTGTTAAAAAAAAGCAAGGTGAACACCAAAAAAAACAAGATAAGTCCGAAGGACTGAAAGGTCCGTAAAGGGTACCGGGTGCAATATGGAGCACTTACGTGTTTGAAAGTAACCGGGCAGGTGGAGACTGTCAAATCACTGGATAGCGGGGTATCCGGAAGTATGTCGAATGCTAAGGCGCGGTAGATTTAAATGTATCCGGTGCTCGCAGTAGCGAATCGGAAAGAGATTGAAGCCCGTCAACCAATCGTAAAAACTCTTCTAGTGAAAGTAGAACCAATCAGTATGTGAGTAAGGAAAAGGACGCATCTGTTGAAGCGATCCAATCGCAATGCAATAATACAAGCCGGATGTAAAACGTGTATCCGGAAGTAAATCGAGTACTGAGACACGGTAAATTTGAATGTATCCGATAATCGCAGTAGCGAATCGGGAAGAGCTGAAGCCCGTAAGCCAATCATGGGAACTAATAACAATCAAGCCAAGTATGTGGGTAAGTAAAGAGAAGGGTGAAGAAATCATGTGATAGTGTGATCCAATCGTAATACAGAAATTCAGGCCGGATGTAAAACGTGAATTAAAGAGTATGCGGAAGTCGGAAAAGCTGATGGACAGTGAACGAACAATGAAGGAACTACAGAAAAAAAGACTCGTAGTTCGTATAAAGAAACGAAAGTGTGCGTAAAGGAAAATATGTGTATGAGAATGCTCGTCAAACCTGGAAAAGCAACGGGGGACAAGATAACCCGAATAATAAAGTTGTGCATCCTAAATGATATGAAAAATACAAAAAAATGCAAAGATGTATCAAGAGTGTGCTAACGATAACGTGAGTAAAATGTATCTAGGGTAATAAAAGTGTATGAGATAGAAGCAAAAAAGTATGTGTGCAACGAAAGAAATGGAATTTGTACCATCATGTCGTGTAAGGAGTAGAAACATGATGAAGTATTTGTGCAACATCAGAATACATAAAGTTACAAGGTCCCGGGTCTGTGGGAATTAAGCCCATAAAGAATTAAACAGAGGTCACATTGGAACTGAAAAAACATGTAAACAATGCTGTTATGGAATCAGTAGATTACATTACAAAAAACAGCCAAGATCATAACGTTCGTTGAGCCCTTTCGGGTGAATCGAATCCAATTTGTTAATCCAGAATACTTCCTGTTGTAATAAAAATCGGGTATTGTTGCGTCCTTTGATTAATGGAACTTGTTCTAAGATGAGAAAACGTAGTTGACAAATATTGTGTTGGAAAAGATGAAAGTGATTTGCGATGGGAGATTTCATCTGAAGGGTACGTATATTGCTTTTGTGCTCATTGAGTCTGATACGAATTTTCCTCTCTGTTTTCCCAACATAAACCAGTCCGCAAGGACATTTGAGCATGTAAATCACATTTTGTGTGTTGCAAGTAGCTGTAACCATCAATTTGATTGGATAACCCTTATGAGGGTGTGGAATGCTGTTGCCTTTAATGATTGAATTGCAGTTCCCACAGTTAAAGCAAGGGATAGTTCCTTTGAAATCCGTTCTGGTAACAATGTTCGAAGTGGACAAGATCTGTTTGAGGTTGTGCGGCCTTTGGTAAGCGAATCTAGGCTGTGAATCAAAAATGTGTTTAAAGTCTGGTTCATTACTAGGTATCGGCCAATATCTCAAGATGATTTTTTTGATGTGATTACTTTTGGTAGAACATTTTGAAACAAACACTGTTCTAGATTCAAGCTTTGTTGGAATTTTTGGTTGAAGCAGTTTCTGTCGTGTTGGTGTGTCTGCTTTGGTAATTGCGTTTTCCCAAAATGGTCGGTGGATAATTACGTTTTCTGAATTTCTCAATACATTCAACTTTGCTGGATTCGTAAAGATCATCTGTACTTGCAATTCTTTTCAATCTTAATAATTGAGAATAGGGTAAGTGTTTTTTGAGGGAAGGTTGATGAAAACTGTCATAGTGCAATAAATTATTACGATCAGTCGGTTTGGTGTAAACTTGTGTGTTTAGATGATCGCCTTTGTTGGTAACAAGAGTATCCAGGAATGTTATGGAATCTTGACTTGTGGTATGAGTAAATTCGATTCGATAATCAACTGAGTTTAGTTTTTCAATGAGTTGTTCTAATAGATTGGCTGAACCTTTCCAAATGATGAAGATATCATCTATATATCTTTTGTATAGGATCAGGTTGTCCATCCAGTCATGTTCTGTCAAAATATTGTCCAGTTCGAAACGATGCATGTATAGATTAGCATACGTTGGCGCAGCGCAATTACCCATAGAGGTACCCGAGCATTGAATGTAGTATGTTCCAGACCATTCGAAGTAGCTGTGGTAAAGTGTAAAATGAATTAGTTCCATGAGGACATTTTTTTAAATTGTGAGGTTTGTCCGTCGTGAGTAAAAAAGATTCAATCGCCTCAATTCCTTTGTCATGGGGAATCGATGTATATAGTGCCTTAACATCGATAGTGCATAGTATGATGTCTGGGGTAATTTGATTTTGTATTGATTCTATGATGTTAAGAAAATTGGTGGTGTCTTTGATGTAGGTTGACATAGATTGTACAAGTGGTTGTAGATGTTTAACTAAATATCTTCCCACGGGTTCATGGATTGAGTTAACAGTAGAAACTATGGGTCTGAATCGAGCTTTAGTAGCATGTTTGTGGATTTTCGGTAACATGTATATGTTTGGAGTTGACGGGTCTTCTTTGATTAGGTATTTTTTGTCATCATCTTTAATGGTTCCATTGTCGTAGGCGGTGTTAATGATGATCTTAAGAATATCCGTGAATTCCTTGGTTGGATCTGATGTTATGGGCATGTATTTCTCCGGGTTTTGTACATGATCTTTAACATTATCTTGATAAAAGGTGGAATCCATTATAACTAGGGCGCCCCCTTTATCTGCTTCTCTGAAGGTAATTTCAGGTACATTGGCTAGTTGTTTTAATGTGTCTTGTTCTTTTTGTGTAATGTTGTTGAAGGTATTTTTGGTATGATAAGTGATGTTTTTAAGATCTTTTTTGACAATTGTTTCAAAAGCATCAAGTACTTTGTGGCTCATAGGAGCCATAAATGTACTTCTATTGCGTAATCCCAGTAGAGTGTTGTCGCGTGGAACGTCCGGCGTGCTCATGATATTATGAAAAAAGTGCTTCAGTCTCAAAGATCTCATAAATTTGAAAAGACTCACTTCTGTTCCGAGCTGATTTGAGTGATACATGGGTACAAATGAAGTCAAAAACGGTTGCAAAAAGCACACGCAGTCAGAAAACCTCGTAATAAATATTTCCAGCTGCAACCTCACACAATTTCAAATACAAACCTTACAAAAAGGAACTTCATTTGTACCCACGAGAGCGAAACATCAGAATCAACAGCTAGATTCATTATATTCTGAACTTTTTGTTAAAATCCATTAATCTGAAGGCAAGTAAACTTTTGAAAAATATCACATCTAATGCATTACATGACCAACACATGACATTCTCTTTCGTTTTCTTTTTATATTAAATATTGGGAGTAACCAATAATCCATGATATACAAAAGTAATATATATTTGTGTGATACTGGCAGCTCTCAATGCTTTATGAACTTTTGGTAACAATTTTACAGACCATGAACGTTTGTATCTTTTCCCCAGGGAAGCTCAACTTTTGACTTTGTACTTTTATTTTTATTTAATCTAAAAAATGTTATCAAAAATAGATGCTTTCGTATGGTTAGGAAGAATATCTAGAAACTTAGCAACTTAAGTCAAATCTTGAGTATCTTTATTTAAACTAGTTTACACATCTAAAACGACCTTGGCTATTTTAGAATAAGTGTTCTTAACTGAGGTATGAGGAACAAAAGTAGTCTAAATCAGAGAAAATAGGAACATCAAATCCAGCTTAAGGTTATATTAATCCTTTGTATTTCGAAATGTATAATAAGCCTTTGTATTTCTAAGATGGCCAGCACACAAGCCTCGCATTTCACGTGATCCTTGTATTGTCAAAAAAGAGAATATAAACAAGCATATGCAATGCAAAAGGTCTCACATTTGCGAGAGTTATAGCTATTTGTATTATACATGACAATGTATTTTATCTAAGTTTTTTGTTTTGGAGTGTAGTGGATGTATGTAGTTTGAAGTGGAATTATGTGGGTTGAATTGGAATTGTTAGTTGTGGAATTGTGTGGGGTGGAATTGAGTGGTGTGTAGTATATTTGTGTAGTGGAATTATGTGACATGGTGGATAGGGGTAAGAGCTGTACAGAACAGATAGAAAAGAAGATAGGTAGGCTGTGCAAAAAGTTGTGATCGAACTCTAGATAGAGGAGCAGAAAGAGTGTGTGAGAAAGAGAGAAAGAAGGGGCGAGTAGGCCACAGACGCATAAAGAGGGAGCACCTGTGTAGCAGAAGATACCTCAAGAAGAGAAGGGTGTGGGTGTAAGGGATGGAAATGTTGAAAAGGCACAGGAAAGAAATTGTGCACTGAAGTGAACAAATATGAGAGTGGCGGAAAGAGTGCGTGAGAGAGTGAGAGAGTGGAGTCAGGGAGAATATGAGAGATAGAGACGAGTAGGAGGGGCACCCAGAGAGTGGGGGAGCGAGAGGTGGACTTTTGCACAGATTGAATTAGTACAGGAAGGTACCATGTGTGAGCACGCAGTATAGAAAGAAGACAGGGAGTAAATATGATGCAATAGAAGTGTTGGCTATAAGATGTCACACTCAGTCGTAGCTGGTTTAGTTAAGTACGGTGGGGTGGGGTGGTAGAACGGGGCTGGGGGGAGTTGGGAGACAGCGGAATAGGTTTTATTTATTCATTGAATTTTACCTATTCCGTCTCTCGACTTCCCCCTCTGCCACCCCGCCCCGCCCTACAGCGCTTACCAGTGCCAGACGCCGCTGATCGCAATAGTGTATAATTGTGTCACTATATTTTCTGTCTATGCTCAACTTCTCGTGACCCCACTGCCCTGCAGTCACAACCAAGCCAATGACAACAATAACAAATGAAAGGAGTCTTGTCTTGTAAAGGCCTGCAGGCCATTTTGCTCGTGACATGGAAATTAGACTAGGACTAAAGAGATTGAACAGGGAGTACTACCCCACCCAACTAATTACCATGAACCTTTACCGGACATCTGCTTTTTGACATTTCTTCACTCTGCACAACATTAGGAATGATAACCCAACCCTGATGAAGTCCACATGGACGAAACGCATTGACTGGGCCGATGTGCAATTGTTACAATAAATATTCTTCAGTAAAGTGGATTGAAACTCACATACAAGACTCCTGAGGAATTTGATTGGCCATTAACTGCGAACATATGTGGATATAGCATTGCATGGAACTTGCCTTAATACTGTTAATTGAGCCAAACTGATTATATAATTGTATGCTCCTTTTCAATTGTTAATTTTGGTAGGAGACAGGGAGTGTGAGGAAGGGATGAGAGGGAGTGGTGGAATTGCGAGACGAAAGTGGCTAGTGGCAATGTGAGGAAGAGATGAGAGGGGCAGAGGGGGTTTGGGGGAGAGATGATAGGGTTGGTGAAAGTGCAAGTTAGAGATGTGTTGTTTTGGAATTGTGAGGTGTGAGATTGTGTGGTATATGGATAGGAATTAACTGCTGCTGACCCTCGGGACCTTCCAACAGCTTCTTGAGGGCAAGGAAGTTTGCGTGCCTTTCAGACTCGCTAAAGGAATAGACATCCTCCTGAGTCGTGGGGGCAGCTGGAGCCAGACGCGTGCATTTTGGGGCCTTACTAAATAAAGCAAACATGAGTGAGAAAACCAGTGCGAAGGGCTGAAGCTGTGAAAGAGGATCAGGCCTCATACCCTCCTCCCCTGAGGCTGTAATATAAAGCGAGCCAGCTGCCTGGGCTGTCTGTCCACCTGAGCACCTGCCCCTTGCCAAAGGCTGAGCCCCAGCAGAACTCTTACTTGCAATACAGAACACAGTGGGTTACTGCGGGGAACAATAGGCTATTTTGTCGACCAAGTGAACTCTAGTGAGGAAGAAACAACATTATGTTGGCAACAAAATTACAGTTGGAAATAGAAATCGCTCCATGACCCCTACATGGAGGCCTAAACTTGGGACCCGGTCTAGGACACCAGCCTAGGACACCAGTCGTCCGCACCATAAAAAAATGCAGCATGACCCCGCCGATCCCAACCCGGTGCACAGCTTTGTTACCCTGAAATTATGAGAAAGCACTAAGGATGTCTAAGGGATGGGTAACAATGGGGCTCTTCACCGTCTAACACTCTATACGTGTACACCTTCTGTTAGGACGCGGGGCAGTGCTTTGGCAGTAGTGACCGTAAGAGGCCATGTTGGTTTAATGCAGCCATTGGGCCTGTGGGTGGTGCAAAGATTAGCTTGGAGGTTTTGGGATCCATCTCTCTGATACATGACCCATTGATGTGGAAAGAATCAGGCCCTGTTATAAGCTAACTGCCAAACAAAAAAACAAAAAAATTGCTGAACTAAAACAAATAATAAACAATTGGAGAATGCTGCGCTCCCCCATCGTAACTTGAGTTGCGGGAACGTGGTGATTGGGAGGAGCCCGTGACTATCAGCAGTAAACCCACATTGCCGATGTATCTCCTCATAAGTTGATAATGTGCAAGGCTTATGACAGAAAATAACGTGAAACCCCAAATCAAAATGCCCCTTTGATCTTGCGGGCTCGAACCACCCGAGCAAACAAAAGCCCAAGACAACGACCTTCTGCCCATATGCCGACTCCCCCCACTATAAAGAAAAAGGTGGCCCGCCATGTCTCCACACCTCACACCCGCCAACCTATTACATTGCTGGAACCTTCCCCGGAGGTTTGCCAACTCTCCGGGTTCAGTATAGTCGCAGCAGTGCAATAGATGGAGTAAAGGAGACAGGTAAAGGAAGGAACAAAGGAAAATTCACTTGCTGCACGCTGAATCCAGAGCCTTACCAACTCACAGGTCACAGATTCAACAGCAGACATCAGCAAGCAGTTAACCCCTTCAGCTCGGCGCGGATTACCGCGCTGTGCTGAAGGGTTCGTGTGCGGGCGGGGCCATGACGGAGCGGTTCCGTCATCCGCACAGCGCAACCGATGCGCATGACGGAACTGCTCCATCATGCGCATCGAAGGGGTTAACAGCATGCACAACGAAAATAAAGTGTGCAATAGCAAAAGGAATTAATTAACATGCATGAAACTTGCGATAAACATCCAAAATGAGCATAGTCCCCCCGAGGCCTCACCTAACTCGCAGGAGCACAAAAACCCCAAATTTCAAAACTTAATATCTTACCAAAAGAAGCCCAACAAGGTTGATATCCAAAAGTGAAACTAAAGGCTTAAACAAGCCCAATTCCCCTTAAAAGGAAGCCCAAAGCCAAACAAATATCTTACCAAAAAAAGGCCAACCGACTGTCGACATCAAAAATTGCAAAAAAAGACAAAGAATTTAAGCAATGGAGCAAGAGGCATCACTAACACAACTGTGGCATTAAAAGGAGGTGGGAGGGAGGAGTGTTATACTAAAATGTAAGCAGCTATGGCGTCAAAGCTGAACTCAGGCGAACAGCAACAGAGCAGGAAACCAAGAGAAAAAAGTCCCCCGAAAACAGATAAAGAACCATTGCGTAAAGATACTGTACTTTGTCCCTGCTCTATGAGAGGAATGAAAGAGAAAAAGGAGGGTCACAGAAGCAGGACTGACCACTAGCAAGCAATGATTATTAAAGAACACTGACATAGACAAATGAAAAGCAAGGGCAAGCAATGGACGGAGTTGAACTTCACAAATCATATACAACAGGTCGCTAAGCGACAGTGCAAAAACTGTCTAGGCTCGACCTACAAACTATGGCCCGCATAATGAGTTGCATTTTACTGGCAGGGTTCAAATGCCTCACCTGTAATTACTTGTAATGTGCACGTTTGCAACCCACCAACACTGTTCTATTATGAAGTAAGTCCTATGGAATGGGGAATCATTGTGTAGATCCGAATTTATCAATTGTAATACCACACGGAATTCACAATTCCTTGGGATTTAACATTCATCATTCCCATTTAACATTCATCAGGTGGTAAATGAAACAGGGGTCTGTGTGGGGCAAGCATGGGGTCGGGGGCAGAGAGGATAGGTGAGGAATAGGAAAGAAGTGTCTTGGAGGAAGAGCATAGCAGAAAAGATAAGGTCTGGCAGGACCTGGCTGTTTTTGCAGCCAAAGCCTATAGGAATTTCCCCTCATCTATTTTTCAGATAGTTAAATTGGGTCTGGTATTTCAACACTTTGGAAAACCAGGTTCAAATTCAGCAGGTCATTCTTGATCGGGGAGCAGAATTTCTTTAAAAAATTCAACACCACCCTCCAGTGAAAGCCTATGTCCATTATCCTTATTCAGAAATGATGTGAAAAGATTACAGGTGATTTAGAGTGTTGTTGAGGAAATAGAAATGTCCAAAGAACGCAAAATAGATATTTTTGCAACATTCATCAAAACTGAGCTAAGCAGTGCATTGCGGGGGCGTACGTTATATTTAAATCAGGTAACTGTAACTGTTGAATTTCAATGGTTTTGTACGAGTGAAATCTGAGCCTAACTATAATGTCCCTGTAACCTTTGTTTATTTCAGTGAATTTCTAAGGTTATTTCTATTTTATTTCCTAACTATAACATCCCTGTAACCTTTGGCTTTTTCTGGGAATATATATATCCTTTTTGGGGGCTAATGACATTCTGGATCCATCGAAACATGGTTTCAGTCCATAGCACTGTACAGAATCAGCCTAAGTTATTGCTTCTGAGGAGATTCAAACACAAGTGGACAAGGGAGGAAGGGCAGCACTGATCCTGCTGGACCTCTTGGCCATGTTTGACACGGTTAATCATTAAGTGTTTATCAAGGGCTAGAGAGGGTGGGGCTCAAGGGCGCAGCTCTGACCTTACTCGGCTACTTTCTATCAAACATAGAAAAAACTGTTGAGCTCAGAGGGCACACCTCTAGTTCTTTTTCTCTTCCTTGTGGGGTGCATCAGGGATCATTACTATCCCCAACATTATAACATCTGTGTCACCCCCTTGGCAAAACGTATATAATCACATGGTTATTCTGCAACATCCTACGCTGACGATATGCATATAGTCGTATCAATTACATCTGATGTCGGCATTATAGCCAAAGGATTTAACAACTGTCTGGGACATATCACAATCTGGATGGAGAAAACCTGTCTTAAACTAAACACTGTGGAAACAGAGGTGATACTCTTTGGGAATTACATCTCTTTTTGGAATGATTCTTGGTAGCCTGTTAATTCAGATCTGCTTCCATCTCCAGTTCTGAAAATGAAATATCTTGGGGTTATGTTTGATGGCCAACTCTGTTTTTCATAACAGATCAATCTCATTACATCTTCATGTTTCTATCTATTGAAGATACTTAAGAAGATCTTTCTATTTATTCCATTAGATGTGCAAAAGAAACGGTAATGGTTGCCCTGGTTCTGCCTAAGAAAGACGATTGCAACGCTCTCTACTTGGGAATTCACAAATGTCTCCAATCAAAGCTACAATCTCTGCAGAATTCAGCAGCCCGTTTGCTTGCAAAAATCCCCAAATTTAGTTCCATTTCAGCGAGTTTTATTTGTGATCACCACTGGCTGCCTGTTTTGGGGAAAGGGTCAAAATTAAGACCTTGTTTATAGTATACAAAGCGCTGCATGGAATTGTCTCTCTGTACTTTCAGAAGGCCCTTACACAACATGTCCGTCAACGTGACCTAAGTTCATCTGTCGGTAAATTAGTGGTCATTCCTAAAATAAAAAAGGCTAATTGGGGTGACAGGAGCTTCTCCTACCTAGCTTGCAAGCTTTGGAATTCTATGCCCTTCCTGTTGGAATCTCAAACAAACAGGGTTCTTTTTAGAGAATCTTTGAAGACAAGGGTCTTTGTCTCCTGCATTAGGTAGGCCTCTTTCTTTGCCAGCACAGTTTCAGCACGCTAACATGCGTCAGCATTTGTGCTCTCTGGAAAAATTATATATAAGACGCGTCAGCATTTGAGCTCTCTGGGAAAATCTCATATATATATATACACAATTATATATATATATCAATGAGAACTCATGCACATTCCCTGCATAAGAGTCAAGACCGCCACAGGAGAGTAGTTTCAAACTTCATTATTCAAGCAGGTAAGCCAGCAGCATCACAGCATGCATAACGCGTTTCAATCCCAACGGACCTTAATCATATGCAAATTCGAGGGACAGGTGCCTGACTCTCTTGCAGGGAATGTGCATGAGTTCTCGTTGGTATTTATTGGGCGGTGATGTCACCATCAAGACCCGACCCATTGTGCTAGGCGTCTTTGTCGTCAAGAGTCATATGGAGGATATATATAAATCCAATTTTACTGCTGGCTTCCGTTGTGCTCCAGAACTAAGGGCATGCCAGCCCAAGCAGAGTCAGCAACCCCCATGTTAAGTTCTTTTCACCCTCTCCCAAGTATGGTTTAGGCATCGATGCTACGTGATGGACAGCAGACATTCAAATATTAGTAAGCAAGGCTGCAGAACAGACTAAACGGATCTGATGGTTATTTCAGTAGCACGTTAATGCACATGAAGCTGAATTAATATTTGGATGTCTGCTGTCCTTCACGTAGCCTCGGATCCTCAATCATAACCAGGAGAGGTTGAAGAGAATATATAATAAAATATGCCTGGAGTGATCGAAAAAGCTGCTGGAAGAAATCAAAAAAGTGGAGGACACTATTGCTTTAGACAAAGATACCAATTTGAAAGAGGAATTAACACAACAAATGAAAACACGTTGACAGACTATGAAAGTTCGATCAGGCATCAGACACAAATGCAATTTATCAGGGATGAGCGGGACTATGAATCTGGGCACATTCTAACATTTGCTAAGAAATTTAATGCCTCAAGAAGACAACTGGATCTGAGGAATACAATGACTGAGGTCTCATCAAGGAAAACGTCAGATTCTGAAGTAGAATTATCAGAGGAGGAATCATCAAGAAGAAGAGGAGGGAAAGCGAATGGGCAAAAATATTTTCACGAATATCGGCTGATCAGAGAAACCAGGCAGCGTCTACCCTGGTGCACTCACCCCCCGGAAAGAAGAGAAGGAAAACCAGAAGTGAAAGAAATGAAAGGGGGTCTCTCTGAATCAACAAGTAACCCGGAACAAGCGAGGGGGGAAATGGAAGTAACAAGTCAAAAGCAAACAGTGGTCACCCTATCGAATAGAGAATTAACATCTGAGGAAATAAAAGTACTGGAACTTGGCTTATTATTTTGCCCTAAGGTCCAATTTGATTAAGCAAGATCGAGGATTGACCTATATAAATATATTGGAAAACTCAAATTGATGAAAATTCACTTGCTACATCCAAAGAAGAACCAACCAAGAAAAGATTAAGGAAAAGAAGTCACCGACTTATTAACAGGAAATGATCTAGAGACACTCATAACCTTAGGAGAACTGAAGGAACTCTCCGATCCTGATAAAGGAATGACAGGCAACATTGATTTGTCAGACTTTTTAGAGAACATGGGATTAACCCAGAGAAGTGGCACCAGTTTTCTGAACGTTAAATTTAAATTTACACCATAGATGCCACACAATGTAATCAATATATTTCAAGAGATCATAATAGATGATTCAAAGAAATTGCAATCAGGAGGTCCGAATCTATTAAAAGGCAATTTGAGTCTGAACCAATGGAAGAACATTATGGATTTAAAGAATGATGAGTCTATCATAATCAAGCCTTCAGATAAGGGTGGGAGTGCTGAGGTATTAAACAAGGAACAATATCATAAAGAAGCTTTGAGGCAACTAACAATAGAGTAGTGCTACAAACTGATTACAAAGGGCCCGATGTAGGTGGCCCAAATACCGGTCGGTAATACCGAAAATCGGTAGATTTCAGCATTACCGACCGGTATATAGCAATCCTCAATGTAGGAAGGTAATCGGTAATAAGGAATCGGTAAATACCGATTTCTAATTACCGATTTCTTATTTACCGATTTGGAATTACTGAACACCCAAATACTGAATCGGTAAATAAGAAACGGTAAAAACCATAAAAGAGATGTTGAGAAATTCGGTAATACCGAATTTCCTAAAATTCGGTATTTAAGTGTCGTAATTACCACTGACTGCAAGCAGGTGGTAATCAGCTGCAGTGTATTTAAACAGTCCCAAAATGCAACAGTGTGATCACTATGGCGGCCCTCTATGTGATAGCAAGGCGGCTACGGCTACAATCAGCAGAAGTGAGGATCTGGAGACGGGATGAGCGCGTTTACAGACAGCGCATCACACTCTTTCAACTGGCTGAGGCAGAGATCCATGAAAGGTACAAGCTACACCCCCAAACCATCCTGGACCTGATATGGGACCTGCACCCACTCCTGGAGCATCCAACAACAAGGGCGCACGCTATACCACCACATGTGCAGGTGCTCTGTAGCCTACACCTACTTGCATCTGGCAGTTACCAGGGGGTGATAGCTGCGGTAGGTTGGGTGTCACAGAGTTGCCTGACCCGTTTCTTCAACAAATTCCTGGATGCCATGATGCAGAGAATGCATCACTACATAAGCTTCCCAACTACACAGCCGGAACTGGTGAAAACCAAGACAGACTTTTACCAAAAGGCACAGTTCCCGCATGTGATAGGGTGCATTGATGGGACACACATTCCAATCTGCCCACCTGCAGCCACTGAGTACATCTACCGAAACAGAAAATCAACCCACTTCATTAATGTGCAGGTAATCTGCGATGTAGCCAACTTAATCACCGACATAGTGGCCAAATTTCCGGGGAGCACCCACGACTCATACATATTCCAGAAGAGTGGGATCTACACACGCCTGGCTGCAGAAGAATTTGAAGAAGGATACCTGCTAAGTAAAGCACTGTGACACACCCTGATGTACACTGCAGATGAATGTGTTGGTGACTGTAATTAATGGCACTGTCTTATCCACCTAGGTGATAGCGCTTATGCTGTGCAGTCATTCATCCTCACACCTTACCTAAACCCATCGACCCCAAGTGAGAGACGATACAATGTGGTGCACAAATCAACATGCAACGTTGTGGAGCGCACGTTTGGACTATTGAAAAGCAGGTTCCGATGCCTCCACAAAAGCGGCGGTGCACGTCAGTACACACACACCATCATCTGTTGCAAGATCATCGCAACTTGTGCTATGCTGCATAACCTTGCCACTAAGAAAGGCACAGAAGTTGAATTAACTGACTCTGAGGATGATGATGATGAATTTGCACAGCCAGAGCCCAACGTAGCAGGAGTGGCGCCAGCACCAGATGGGAGACAAAGACGGGCTGAGATCACACGCGACTAATTCTGAGTAAGTAAGGAGACACAGCCAGTTGTTGCATTTGTGTGACAAAGTTTAATATATTGGCACTACGCCACTACACAAGGGGCTCAACATGCCAGTCCCATTTGTAACCACCCTACGCGGATGTCATGGGTTAAGTCACCAAGTTAAGTAGTCAAAGTGTGGCCTGCATTAACGCCTGCGGCCACGCACAACACTGCTGGATTCCCTGAGCAGACTGTCATCACTGGGAATCGATCCAGTGCCAGCCCATGACGCCTGCTCCTCCTCCTGATCTCAGTTGCAGGGGGCTTTATACTGCTGCGACTCGTCATCGCAGCACTGTCCCCCACATCACCTGCCCCAGTATTTGCAGCCTGAGTAGTTAGGAGCACTTCAAGTGCACTTGTAACCTCAACAAGCCCCCTCGAAACATCACGGCTGCAGTGTGCCAGCCCTTCCTGCATGGCCACGGAGCGCCTGCAGAGGAGAGAGGTTGCTGTGGAGAGGCGGTTCACTGCCTTTGTATGATTGTCCATCTTCTGCCTCTCCCTGCGCCGTGCCATCCTGTCCTAATCAAGTTTGCTGCACAGCAGCATCACTGAGCGGGACATGTCCCTCATGCTCTCTGCCATTTCCTTCATGCCCTCAGCGAGCGTCTTGTTCATAGAGCAGATGCCCTTCTCAATGTTCTGCATATTGGCATTCACTTGCCTCACCTGCCACTGGACTGATAGTATTGCTTTCCCTTGCAGGCGCTGAACCTTAACCATGCTCGCCTCCAGCCCTACGAAGACACCATGCTCCTCACCCTGCAAATGGGGACTGGGTTCCCTAGCCCTGCAGCGTCTGGCACCTGTCTGTGCTCGCACTGTGGGGGACTGGGATCCTGCATCCACTGGCACAGTTGGCAGTTCGCCACCTCTGCTCTCTTCCCAGGACAACTCCATCTCTTGGAGTCTGGCAACTGCATGCCTCCTGGGTCTTGTTACTGCCAGTGGTGACGCTGCTGCTGCTGATGGCAGTGGTGGTGATGCTGGCAGTAGTGTTGTTGCTGGCAGTGGTGTTGTTGCTGGCAGTGGTGGTGATGCTGGCAGTGGTGGTGATGTTGGCAGTGGTGTTGCTGCTGGCAGTGGTGATGATGCTGGCAGTGGTGATGATGCCGGTGGTGTAGTGTGCCCTGCAGTTGCACTGACCTCCTCCGATCTCTCCCTCCGGGGTGCCCTTCCTGCCTTGTCATGTGCAGACCTGCGCGATGTCTCGCCTGTGGACACAAATAGTACATTAGCTCACTAGTCTGGCAGGACTACGTACCAATAATACATTTACATTTCTGACAATCTATCTTTTTGTCCTCTGCTTGCTTATCACTGATGTGTGCCACATGCCTTTGTGTCCAGTGGGATGTCTGTCATGATAGGTGTTACACTGACTACATCTCCCATCATGCATTGCTGGTGTTTAGTGAAACCTGTACTGGAGTGGGATGCGCACTGCCTCATTGGGGAATGGGGTTAGGGAGTGGGGGGCGCAGCTTGGTGTGCATGCTTCTTACCTTGTTTGTTGGCAGCTCTGGCTGAGCTGTCTGCATCCTCTATTCCGCTTACGCAGCCAGGCTCCATGGTGGACTCCACTAGCTGCTCCAGTGCAGTCAGTTCAGGTGCCCTGTTTCTTCCTCCTCCTGTCAGACTTGATTGTTTTTTAATCGCTGCCGTCTTCTTCTTTGTTTGACTCCTGACATCGTACCACCTATTTTTTAGTTCTTCAATTTCACGGGGGGGTCAATCCTACCGCATTCACCTGTGCATGGATTCCAAGCCATATTCTCCGCTTCTCAGATTCTGGCACTTGCAAGGACTGTTTTCCAAACAGCTTTGTGTGATGTTTCACCACCTCCTCAATCAGGATCTGAAGCTCCCTTTCGCTAAATTTTAGCTTTCTTTTCCGTTCGGCAGCTTCATTTTCGGTGTCCTTGTTGGCCATTATGCTGTATTTTCCAGGTGAAGTTCTCACTGTTGCTCCTGTGTACTCCTCTGCACTCCCTGCCTCTCCAGAAGGTACAGATGCAATGCACCTGCATGGGTGTGGCTACTTCCTGGTTGGGAGGTGGGGTGGATGCACAGGATTGGCTTATTCCTCAATTGAATTGCTGCTATTTTGAAATATTGAATCGGTATTTACCGATTCGGTAATACAGATTCGGTAATACCGATCAGTATGAAGGATTCGGTATTGTTTTTTCCGAATTTTACTGAATCGGTAAAAAATATTGATTTTTTACCTACATCGGAAATACCGAATTCTTAATACTGATTCGGTAAAATTCGGTATTAAGAATTCGGTATTTCACTTTTACCTACATATGGCCCAAAGTCACTATATTAGGAAAGTATACAGAACTTTCATAGTCTTTTATCCAAGTGGAGAACAAGAGGAATTATGGAAGAAGATAACTTTCAATTCATGAACTGTGAACATCCTGAATTACCCACCTTTTATCACCTGCCAAAGGTGCATAAGAATCCAGCGGATCCACCCGGATGGCCAATAAACAGTTTATTGGAGAATGTATTGGAGTACATAAACTGTTTTTTAAATCCTCTAGTAAAAGATTTAAGCTCATATGTAAGAGATACAAAAGACTTTCTATGAATTATATCAGACATCCAGTGGAGCCATAACATGTTAATAACATTGGACATAATGAGTTTATACACAAGTATCACACATGAAAAAGGACTGGCAGCAATACAATTGTTTCTGAGCAAAAGGGCCCTTAAATATCAAGAGCATAATGAAATGTTGATCGAATTGATATCTTTCTGCTTGAATAACAATATCTTCCTGTTTGCAGGGGACTTATACCAGCAGCTACAGAGGACTGCGAAGGGCACGTGCTTCGCCCCCAGGTATGCAAATTTATTCGTAGGCTGGTGGGAGAAGCACGTGGCCTGGGTAGGTGACAACGAAAAATGGCTGGATAATGTAGTCCTCTGGGCTTGCTACATAGACAAACATTTTTTAATTTGGAAGGGTACAGAACAAGAAGCAAATGAATAGCACCGTCCTAAATTGTAATGATCTGAATTTACACTTCACAGAGTGATACACAGGTGGTATACCTAAACCCTATGGTTTATATTTAGAACGACAAGTTTCAAACAACCCTGTATCGCAAACCCACTGCAGGGAATAGCATACTGGATGCAGGGAGTTTTCACCCACAAAGTATGATTGGGAGTATCCCCTATGGTGAACTTGTACATATGAAACGTAACTATACAACAGTAGGTGAACATGAGAAAACTAAGAAATCAGTACTCCACAGGTTCAAGGATAGATGGTACTGTAAGGGGATTCTACAGGAAGCTGCGAGAAAGGCTGACAAGCCAAATAGGAATCATTTGCTGCTAGACAATGAAGGAACCCCAGAGATGAAGAAAGATGAGCAGCAACAAATATGTATGATCACAGACTACACAGTCAGTTCGCCAGAAGTTTACCAAACATTTCATAGAAATTGGCGTATTCTAAAATGTGACAATATCCTGGGGCCCCATCTTCCACCAGCATCTCTCATAACTTATCGGAGAGGAGCATCTTTAAAAGATCACATGGTAAAAAGTCACTTGATAGCAGGACGCCAGAAGAAAGATCTAGTTACATGTTTTTATCCCTGCATGAAGTGCAAAGCATGCAAGAATAGTCACAAAATCCTTGAATTCCAGGTACCTGGCAGGAAACCTAAAACGAAAATTATAAGATTTTTAAATTGTAATTCTGAGTACACTGTTTATTGTGTCTCTTGCCCATGTGGGAAAAATGTATCGGCAGCACGATACACCCCACAAAAAAAAGGATACTTTAATACATGTGGGCAATAAAGAATAAGGACCAGGCATATCCGGTGGCCCGTAATTTGAAGAGAAACACAACAGTAATCCCAATTTGCTCAAATAGTTTTTCTTAGATCAGGTACCAAGGGACGAGAGAGGAGGGAATAGGACAAAAAAATTGAGGCTCTTAGAATCGAGATATATAATTGAGCTCCAAACTAAGAATCCGGGAGGGCTCAATAATGAGGAGGAACTGTGGATACATATAAGTTGAGGTTACACTGAATCCGAAATAGGAAGACTGTACATAAGGAGCGGTCGTCAATTAGCCCACTTAGGCATAATAAAAAACTGTATGATAGGCCTAAAGACCATATATGCAATAAATTTGGTATGCAAGGAATATTATGTTAAGTAAGTCAGAGGGTATGCCCATTCAGGGCGTGATAACTCTATATGCATGCTAGATGAATTAGAGGGAGACTATCTGCAAACCTCAGATACTCTATGAGGAGGCCCCCCATAACTGTCTGCCCGGATTGATATATGTACATATTATAATTATATTCTGTTGCATTGTGCAGAATCATGGCATGCTCAATGAATTTGAATACGTTTTATATTGTTTGTATACAAAATAATCATTATAAAATGGCCGCCATGGAAACTTGATTGTTATTACCCCTTTGCGCTTTGTTGATTTTCATGACATATTGGAATGAACAGCCTCTTTTACGTTTGTTTAAATAATTGAGTAATATGAAGTCATACTGACATTGAGGAAGGCGAATGTGCTGAAACGCGTCTGTCCGGTGTTATCGTGTTGGCAATACAAACTGATTATAGATACTCCTGGTGTGCACCTTATCTGTTTGTGGTTACGACAGGATGGGACCACAGGTTGGGAATATATATATGGGCCATCAAAGAAAGCTTTCCCATAGTTACTGGGGGCCTTTTTGACGGAAAACTGGCAGTCCGCCCAACTCTAAGTGAGACTGGCAAACCAAGTGTTTGGCAGGCAGGGTAGTCTGCTCTACATCAGGCCCTAAGCCTTAAATACGTCTAAAGAACCACACCAAGATAAAAACTACTTAACCTATTGTTCTAGTAAACATTTAAGCTTTTATAGTGTTTGATGCAAATGATTCTCATTGGTATAATTTATTGTTTTGAAAATCAATTTAGACCAATATTTTTTGGGGTACCATTACAAGGCAAACCATAAGAAAGAAACATTGATTTAAAACAAAATGTATTAGGAGATAACATTTTTGGTTTATCCATCTTTAGTTTATATCTTGACAGCAGTGAAAAGAAATTAACTTCAGAAATTAAAACAGGCATCAATTTGTTTGGATTGGAAACATGCATTATAATATTAAGTGCATAAACATATAACATATACATCAATTTGTTTGGATTGGAAACATGCATTATAATATTAAGTGCATAAACATATAACATATATTCTAACTTGATTATACAATTCTCAACGCCACTACTTAAATTGCTTTGCTAAATTCTTGCTGGAAAGGGGCGCTAGAGGGCGCCAGACCGTCATGGCCGCACATCGGTGAGGCTCTCGCCAGCCGGGCATTTCACTGATCCGAAAAACCCATCCTTTGCCCTGGAAACTGGAAGCTGACTCGAGCCGAGTGTTTCAAAGGGGCGAGAGCACATCTGTGGCGAGTATCAAGTAAATTGGACCGGAGACGGAGGAGATATCTGTCATATCGCGTCCCGCGGGCGCCGCTGAAATCTTCCGACGCGAGCAGGACGGTGTGCGTGTGCATGTGATGCCGGAGGTCGGGGGCGGCCGCTAGGCCGCGAGATGCTGCCCATGACGGAGCGGACTGGAGGAGGCGTTCGATACATCCGGAATGTCTGAGACGGCGGAGGATCGCCTGGAGTGCCGGTAAGGCGGCGGGGGATGCGGGCTGCGGTGGCGACTTCAGCTAGATGACACCTGCATGGATGCCCTAAACCCCAGGAGCCAGACACATTGCCCTTCGCGCACTGCGTAGACCTGGGAGGCCTCTGAGTGAGCGAGGGGCGAGGATTCCTTGCAGCCGGCACCCAATAGGATCAGAGAGGGGGATACTCGCAATTGTTGCTGCGGTGCGCCCGACCCACGGGGGATCTGCCGAGAGAGGGGACCCCGCGGGGGAAGGGCCTCGTGGACGTCTGCCAGCCTCCTGATAAATACTAAGGGCCCAGGGAGCGGGGCGCTGTCGGCCCGCGACAAGGGTGACCTCCACGGGGGTGGGAGTGCTCCCCCCGACTAGCCATCACGAATCACGACGCGCTGGAAGAAGAGTGACACTTGGGACTGGCGCGGGGTGATCCTCCCGCGGTGCTGTACGGACAATCGCCGCGAAGATACTACTGCCCTAGCTGAGGGGGCACTGGCGGGGTTGCCACCGCAAACGACATCTTGCTTTTTAAGGGTCGATATTCCAGCTAGCGCTTTGCCGGGAGTGACTCCACCCCCCCTGAGTATATAGGGTCATCCACTTCACTGGGGATGGAGAGGGCTATCGGCGGACTTCGCACTGAGCCGCAGGCCTAGTCACACAGAATAGCACACGCCTTGTTCTGGCTGCACTGGAGGGGACGCTACGCTCTGGTGTTCCTGCGTGGAGGGCCTGTTCGTTTAGTTTACCATAATGGGGAAGACGGACAATAAGCAATCAAGGCTTCCTTTTGAGTCCCAAAAGAAAAAGCCCGAACCCCGCTTCCGGGGGATGGTGACTCAGAGGTGGGAGACGCCGAGGAGGTAGATTGGAAGGCGCTCCTATTAAACATGCAGACTAGCCTTACCTCCATTGACTCTAAGATTGACAATATGTCTAGGTGGCTGGATTCTGTGGTACATCGCCTCGACCAACAAGAGGAACGCGTTAAGGAATCGGAGCAACGGATCTCGGGGCTGGAAGATGGAGCGTCGGCCACTGCAAGTACTATATCGCAGATGGAGCGATTGCTGAAGGTGATTGCCGACAAGAATGAAGATTTTGAAGCGCCGAAATAACGTGCGCCTTATTGGACTGGCAGAATCCACAGTGGTAGGGAAAATGGAACTCTTCATGGAAAAGCTGCTGTCTGACCTCTTTGGCGCAAAGGCCTTCTCTCCACATATGGTGGTGGAGCGGGCTCACCGCACTCTGGGCCCTCGTCCCATACCCGGAGCCCCTCCGAGACCAATCATCATCCGCTTTCTGAATTATAGAGACCACGACACTTTGCTTCGCTTGGCCCGGGAGAAGCAGCCTGTGCAGTATGAAAACACCACCCTATCATTCTTCCCTGACTTCACACAGTCGGTACAGGAGGCACGCCGTAAATTTGGGGCAGTCAAGAAACGATTGATTCAAAATGATATTCAATATTCCATGCTGTAACCGGCACGCCTACGAGTGGTCCACCATGGCAAGCCACACATATTCCAGAACCCATCTCAAGTGGAAATCTTCCTAAAAGACCAAAACCGCCCTCGCGAGGCCGCTCGAACTACGCCTGAGAGAGCTGGCTCCCGCTCGCCCACCTCAGCTCTGGACTGACTGGGAGGGCATGGCTGTTATTCATATTTGTCAGCGCACTGATATTGTATAGTATTGATTAGCCTTTACCGCACGGCGGGCCTTACTGCTCGCAGATTACTCCGCTCTGTACCCCGACCTAGTGTTGATGGCTTGCCGATTGTTGGGCTCGGCTGTTTCCAGGGTCCCACTGCTGCCGCTTAACATGATCTTGCCCTGGCACTTCCTTCCCCCTCCCGCGCAGTCCGCTGCTACTGACCAAAGCGGGCAGCGGGTGAAATATCGGGGGAGTTGGATGGCGGGTCTGGACCCCTAGTGTTCCCCGATTGGGTATTCCCCAACAGGATAATGGTTTGGACTGTTGTGTTGACGTGGGGTGGGAGGGATACCCGGCATGATTGGGATGTCGTGGTGGGTGGGGGGGGGGGGTGTTCAAGGGATTGTTTCTGTACTGTTTGAACGAAGCATGGATACTGTCACGAAGCATGGTGCCGACTCACCTTCTATAACCTCCGCAATACAATGGCACCGGAGCAGACATGGTTCTGCGCCCTCCATGACATGTTATTTCTCTAGTGGTGGCCATGAGCCGAGACGGGAACCCTGATAGTACGGGGGGAGCCTTATATCTGCTATTACTTGGAATGTTAGAGGTCTGGGGGACCCGAGGAAGAGGAGACAGATCTTGGGAGCATTGGACAGACTTAATGTCCATATCGTCTTCCTGCAGGAGACCCACATAGATCCCCAGCGCAGAGGTGGTTTTGCCGCTCGGTGGGCGGCGCATTCGGTCTTTGCCTCATACTCGTCTTATGCGAGAGGCACGGCTATTTTGATAAAAAAGAGTGTCCCCTATACACTCATGGGAGACGCAACCGACCGGGAGGGACGGTATTGTATGACTTGGGGAAGGATGGGCAATGACACTATCACCTTAGCATGCTCCTATGGCCCCAATTGCGATGACCCGAGTAGCTTCATTGCCCTCTGGAACAAGATCAGGGAGGTGGGATCCACACATCTCATATGGGGAGGAGAATTCAACGCTGTAATTAACCCGGCCTTGGATAGGTCCAACCCTTCCACACAACACTGCATCAACACCCACAGATATCTGCGAGACATTTGTGACACTCAGGAGGTCGTGGATGCGTGGCGCCACTTGCACTCGACTAGCATGGAGGGCACACATTGGAACTCGGCTCATGCCACTTGGGCTCGACTGGACTACATATTGGTGTCTCGGGGGCTGGCCCCCTCCATGGCCGTGGCGCAGCATGTGGGTCGCACGTTCTCGGACCACTCCCCGGTGCTGACCAGGTTCCGTTTGCCTGACATACTGGGGAGACCCCCGGACTGGCGCCTCCGACCTAACATACTACTTGATGAGCTATTCCGTTCTGAACTGCACCAAGTAATTGAAGACTTTCTTACACATAATAAGGGATCAGTGGAGCGGGTGGCCACAATGTGGGAGGCACTAAAGGTCACGGTACGTGGCATCTGCATATCTAAAGGCTCAGGTGTATTGCGGGCCTTACGCAATACATTACGTACATTAGAAAACACACTGCGTACACTAGAAACTCAGCCGGACTATGCCGATGACTCCGCCGCCCAGGCGCGGTACCGAGAGGCGCTTTCTGAGTATACTTCCACCGCTGACAGAGAGGTAAAATTCCGAGGCAAACACTTCAGGGCTAGGGCCTACGGGGAGGGAGAGCGGCCCGGGAGATTCTTGGCGGGAGTGGTTCGTCCCCAGCGTGGCTCAAATTTCATATTGGAGCTGGAGGGAGACGGAGAGGTGCCCTTACGAGACACACGATCGATCCTGGCCGCTTTCACCGAACACTACTCTGCACTCTACTCTACTACCAGAGTGGGGGATCTCGATATGACTGACTATTTGAGGGAACTCACCCTGGGGTGGCTTCCGGACCGACACAGAGAATTCCTAGCTGAACCCATAAGTCTAGATGAAATTAGGGATGCAATCAATCAGATGGCACCCGGGAAGGCTCCCGGGCTGGACGGGCTGCCCATGGACTTTTACAAGGCATATGCAGATATCCTGGCACCGGTGCTTCGGGAGGTCTATCTTGAGGCGCATGAGTCCGGAATGCTTCCCCCATCCATGAAGGAGGCCCTAATCATCTCTCTTTTAAAACCCGGGAAGCCGCCCACATGTTGTGATTCATACCGACCCCTCTCCCTAATCAACTGTGATGTGAAAAGGTTTTGGCTAACCGATTGCAGTTGTTACTGGGGGGGTTAGTGCTGGCGGATCAGGCGGGTTTCGTCCCGGGCAGGCCTACCTCATACAACCTTCGCACGCTTTTCTCCATATTGCAAAATGTGGACCCTGGCTTGCCGATGGTGGCGGTCTTTTTAGACGCCACCAATGCCTTTGATTCGCTAGAATGGGACTATCTCCAATGTATTCTACGAAACATGGGGATGCCAATCGGATTCACGCAGTGGATAAATATCCTTTACCATCAACCGGTAGCCCGTGTTGGGGTGAATGGTCGGATGTCTGATGCCTTTGCTATATCGAGGGGCACGCGTCAGGGGTGCCCATTATCTCCGTTGCTGTTCGCTCTGGCAATGGAGCCGCTGGCTGCCAGGCTCCGGCAACACCACCGGCACAAAGCTTTACGCTGCCTACAGCGGGAAGTCCTTATATCCCTTTACGCGGATGACATCACGCTGTATATACGTGATCCCGCGACCAACCTTAACCCCATTCTGAGGGAATTCATTCGTTTTGCTGGCATGTCAGGTATTCAAATTAACTGGGGAAAGTCCACTATATTTCCGCTCACTGCAGCGGCACAACCGTTCCCCCTCGATTATCCTTTGCGGTGGTGCACAGATGAGGTCCGTTATCTGGGCATACTCCTTACTCGAGACCTGGAAGAACTGATGAGGCTGAATTATGGCCGTGCTTTTGATCACATCCAAACCTGCGTGACCAGATGGATCACGCTGCCACTCTCATTTGCAGGCCGCGCATCCCTCATTAAGATGGTAGTTCTACCTAAACTCCTTTACCTCTTCCTAAATATCCCATACTATCCGGGCAAGTCCTTTTTTAAACTTTTGCGGTCTGAACTTATCCGACTGGTCTGGGGGGGAAAGCGGCCACGTCTGAGCTGGGACATTCTGACTCGCCCATTCGCACAAGGTGGCTTTGATCTACCGGAGTTCGAACTTTACTATTACAGTGCTCAGGCCCACTATGTGCATTATTGGATTCGCCCCACGCCTTTCCTGCCTCAGATAGCGGTGGAGCATTGGCTGGCGGACCCGATCCCGTTGGAAGGCGCCATATTTAGCGTGCCCGAATCCCGTTCTGCGGATCGTACTACAGTTTCCAGCTCGGTCCAAGCATGGCGCCATATTGCGAAGAAAAAAAAAACGACATTAGCATACTCTCCGTTGCTTCCCCTAGCGTACCATCCTCTATTGCCCCTTCTACAGGAACAAATATTTAAGAACTTTATGATCAAACTCAACATCAAGACATGGGGAGACCTTTATCGGGACGGCCGCTTTAGGTCGCAGACACACATGTTCGGCGACCTCACGCCAACTTCCATGGATATCTTTTTGCACATTAGACTTCGTAGTGGGCTTCGAGCGCTGACGGAGGAGTTTCCGGCCGAACCGCCCGTTCTGGACCCTCTGCATCGGCTGCTCAAAGCTGCTACCCCTGCACATGCGGTATCGTACCTTTATCACTCACTGCACACCATACCGGAGTCGGGGCCCTGCAGAGCACGTGCTGGATGGGAGGGGGAGTTGGGAGAGCCCATTACAGACGAACTCTGGAACTTCTGCTGCTTACAAACCGAACAAATTTCTTCCAGCAGTAGATTCAGGGTCATTCACTATAAATTCTTACAAAGACTCTATTGTACTCCGGCCCGCATGCACAGAATGGGTCTCCGGGAGGACGACCTTTGCTGGCGATGCCACGCACCTGCGGCTGATTTTTTGCACGTAGCATGGGGATGTCGGGAGGTGGCCGACTATTGGGGTCGAGTGTATTTGGGCATTTCGGAGATGATAGGTGTACCATTGACTCCATCTCCAATGCAGGCACTTCTGGGTTACACAAAAACTGTCAGGAAGCCTGTCCGCAGATTTGCCACTGTCGCCTTTCTTATAGCTAAGAGACTGATAGCTTGTAGCTGGGGGAGGGGCAGAGCCCCGAAATTCAAAGACTGGATCAGCGACATGGTGCAGTGTCAAGAAACGCTGCTCCAATATGCGGAGCTTCTGCCCGCAGCGTCCCGACCGGTGGATATATGGGGCCCTCTCAAGACTTACCTGTTATCACACCCCCTATCATAACACATCATCACATAGCTGTATTATATAGCTCCCATGGTGCCGCGCCTCTTTGGGGTCACCCTGCATGGGCGGGGGTGCGTGGGGTCGGGATCGGGATCGGGTTTGGGTTGATCCTTCATAGTATTTATATAAGGCTTGTCCACACTTTGAAAGATGGGGAACATGCCTACCTGGATTCAAAGTGGCCTCTTTTGGGGCTGCTGGAGGGTGATGGTACTACGGTTTCCCCCTCTGGGCTCCTCCAGCACTGTTGGGTTACGGGATACAATTGAATATATTGCACCCCTGGGAAATGAGGTGATAGTGACGCACCATGTGTTTTTTTTTATTTTTTTTACCTATGCACAGTGTGCACATGGGACGTGCCACGGCTGATAACTGGTGGTTCCAATATTAAACAACAGGATGTGGGTTCCTCTTGAGCTATTACCGTACCTATCGATAATAATGCTACGCGGCCGGCCCCTTGCGGGTTGTAGGCGAACCGCTGTGTGCACCATTGTCTTCCCATCTGCCATCACGCTGCCGGCCTTTTGTGGTTGTAGGCACTATGCTGTGTATTGTGACTATATGCTGAATAAAGTTTTTTTTGGGAACAAAAAAAAATAATTCTTGCTGGAAAGAGTCAAAGTGACAGTATATATAACATGGGTAACACCAGACATCCCTGTGTAGTGCCTCTACCAGTTGTGAAATTTGCATTAGGAGATCCATTTGAAAATTTCAAAGCTTTAGGCAAAGTATATAATAAAGAGACTAATTTGGAAATTTCAGGCCAAAACCAATCCTCTGAAAAATGTAATAATTTCTCCCCAATTTACTGAATCAAAAGCTTCCTCAGCATCCAAAGCTGTGGCCACAAAAGGGACTATGGATCAGATTACAAATCGTTTTTGTGGTGGCAAATGGCCCCTTTCACAATTTGAGTTTGCTACCAAATACTGATTCGGTATTTGGAAGGGTTCGTTTTGGGCGTCCCTTCCAATTACCGAATGGCAGTGGTATGTACTAATGTTTTGTGACCAAATTCAGGTCGCAAAGCATTAATATTTTTACACCTCCTCAAAGGGTCCCCATTGAGTCCCTTCCCCCTTTGAAAATGTTTAAAAAAAAATGTTTTAAAGAGAAGGCATGGTCCCTCTGCTTGCTTTTAGAAAGTTAAATGTAAACATTTAATATTCTTATAAATACATCCAGTTTTTCTTTAAGGAAAATGGGCTACATTTGGTTTTGCTTGCTCCGCACTTGCGCTGTGCTTATAAAATCTTAATATATCTTAAAAGGGGGCTCTTCTCAGTTTCCAAGCCGAATTACTGTGTTCATTCGCTTTTGTGTGGAACTCTTTTTTGTTAACTTCCCCTGGCTGCACACATTAACGATACGTCTACTAAAGCTGTCCACATTGTTTAAACCCCCTTCACTGTCAAGAGAAGATTTCTAATCAGGGAAAAAGCAGGCAGCTTCTAACAGTATGCTGGAATGCTCGCTCTTTATTATTTAGTTGTGTAAAGCAGAGGTTTTAGCCTTAGAGCGTTTGTGGCATTTCCTATTCATGCCTCAGTACCTTTCTCTGCAATTTATGGGCATTATCGTATTGAGTTTTTTCAAATTAATCTATTTGGTCATTAGAATCAAATTCTAAATGTTGGAATAAACATTGCGCGTTGAAAATAAAGTTAACATACCAGAGCTATGCTATAATTTATTACTTAACACACAGCCACAAGTGCAGTTACCTTGCAGACAACAGAGTCATGATTTAAATGGTGCAGCAAGTGCAGTAGCACTGGGCCCAAAAGTTGTCAGAACTCCTCTTAACTCATAATATCGGTATATTTGACTACTAAACAGGCAGTTACAATTGCAGTTACCTTGCAGTTAAAAGGAACTTGATTTGAATGGTGCAGCAGGTGCAGTAGCACTGAGGCCAAAAGCTATAAGGATCCCCCTAAATCCAGATTATTGCTAAAATTTCAAATTAAACAGGCAGTCGCAAGTGCAGTTACCTTGCAGACAACAGGGTCATGATTTCAGTGGTGCAGCAGGTGCAGTGACACCATGACCAAAAAGCTCTAGGACCCCACTAAACACCTAATATTGCTATATTTTACTACTAAACAGGCAGCCACAAGTGCAGTTACCTTGCAGACAACAGGGTTATGATTTGAATGGTGGAGCAGGTGCAGTGGCACTGGGCTCAAAAGAACTCCTCTAAACACCAAATATAGCTATGTTTTACTACTCTACAGGCAGTTACAATTGCATTTACCTTGCAGATAAAAGGGCTTGGTTTAAATGGTGCAGCAGGTGCAGTGGCACCGGGCCAAAAGTCCTCATAATTCCATTCCATTCAAAAGACTTTATTTCGGTCACGGGGACCATAAAAGTGCATTATCATAAAAAACACATGGAGTATGTACAATTAAATACAGACTGATACATAATCTTACAGTAATTCAGCTGAGGATATTGACACAAAACTGTACAAAAAGCAACGGACCGAAATAAAGTGCTCTGGCCTGGTCCTAGTCCGAAAATGAATGAATGAATGAAATGAATGAAAATACATTTATACAGCGCGATTGCTGCCCTGAGGCGTCCAAGCGCTAGGGAACCAGAAGGGTGTAATGAGACTATCAGAGACTAGGAGGAAGATGGGGGGGCTGACATGATTACGGGGATTTGAATAGATGGGTTTTTAATTGCTTGCGGAAAGAGGCAAGGTTCGGGTTAGATCTCAGGGGAGGGGGGAGGGTGTTCCAGATTTTTGAGGCGTTGAGGGTGAACATTCTTCCACCTGCTCTAGATCTCTTGATTCTGGGGATTGTTGCCATGAAGGCCTGGCTGGAACGTAGTTCACGGCCAGGGTGGTATTGGCTGACTAGGCTACGCAAGAGTTTTGGGCCCGAGTCCCAGAAGGCCTGATGGGCAATGCACATTGCCTTAAAGGTCACTCTTTTTCGCACTGGTAGCCAATGAAGGCTGGTCAGTGCCTCTCTGACTGAGGTTCTTCGTGGGATTTGCAGTAGGGTGCGGGCCGCACAGTTCTGCACCAGTTGCAACCTATTTAAAGAGTACTCTGGGGCTCCCAGGTAAAGGACGTTGTTTGAGTCCAGGCGTGATTGTATTAAGCCCTGAATAGCTGTTTGTTTGGCCTCCATTGGGAGCAGGGGTAGGACCTTCTTCAATGTCCGAAGAAGTCCAAAGCAGGTGGCGGAGAGCTTTGTGGCCTGGGTGTTAAAGGTGAGGTTCTTGTCCAGCCACACCCCTAGGCTTTTGATGTTATCTTTTGGGGCTGGGGGGGGGCCTAGACAGGTGGGCCATAATGACTTGAAGAGGGTCGGGTCAGCCGGGCCTAGCAACATGAGCTCTGTCTTGTCCCCATTCAGCTTCAGTGAGGACAGCGTCATCCAGGACTTCACCTCCTCCAGACATTTGGTTAGACCCCCCGATGGAGAATGTTGGGCTTCCTGCGCTAAGGAGACCACCAGCTGTGTGTCGTCCGCATAGGAAATGATCTTAACTCCATACGGACGAACTACCTCAGCCAGTGGCCTCATATAGATATTAAAAAGCGCAGGGCTTAAAGAGGAGCCCTGGGGGACTCCACACTTCATCGGTATGCTGGAGGAGACGGCTTGTCCGTCAAACACCTGGAATGACCTGTCGCTCAGGAAGGATTTTATCCAGAGCCAGGCCTTATCCACAATGCCGACGCTTGCTATACGGTTCAGTAAGGTGTTATGACTGACCGTATCAAACGCCGCACTGAGATCAAGAAGGACCACTGCCACTGATCCTCCTTGATCGATGATTTTTCTGGAAAATATAATACAATACATTTGTGTGTGAATGGGCAGGATCCACTTTACAGAGCAGTATACATAATGAATTATAAAACCAGTATAAAAGGATAAAACAAGGTTAAAAATAATGTAAGCATGAGTGTTATCTTAAATAGGTTTGCCGTACATGCCACATTGAATTTTAAAAACGGTATACGGCGAAGACAATGGGAGGATGGGTATCATACTTTAACCCCTTCGCTGCGGCGTGAATTCCGCCGCAGCGCTGGGGGGGTTTGGGGGGTTTGCGGCGCCGCCATGCTCATGACGGAACCACGCCGTCATGAGTCACGGGCGAGCTGTGCTCATGACGGCGTGGTTCTGTCATGACTCCACCCACTTGCGCTAATCGCCCGCACCAGGCGGGGTATTAGCGCCGCGTGGGCGGAGCGGCCGCCAACGGCCGCAGCATGACGGAACCACTCCGTCATGAGCACACGGCACCCGTGGCTCATGACGGAGTGGTTCCGTCATGAGCAGGGAACGGTTTAATATTCTTAATGCCTCCGTGCAATGGACAAACCCTAGGATCCTGCATAGCTGAATAAGCCAGCGGTGGCAGGGTATTTTATAAGCGTGCAAAAGAAAAGAACATGCAGTTCTGTTTCTTCCTTGCAGTTACAAGCAGGACATCCATGAGAGCGGGTGTTAGACCAGTTGTTTGTAAACACATGGAGTGGTAGGGTCTGAACTGCACATACAGTTTTCTGGCCAGGTTTGGTTGAACGTCATCCAGGAAAGGTCCCAGGCTATACTTGTCTTTAATCTGCAAGAGGTCGGCTGTCAAACAGCACAGGACAAACTTTCCTGGGTGACAGAAAGTTTGTATGATCTGTAGGATCTCACCAATTCCACCCGCAAAATCAGGGGACATGAGTCTTCAGGGTAGGTCCACATCTGAGTTTTGCCCAGCTTGATACAGAGGTCCCTGATATGCTTAAGCCAGGGTATGTTCGCAATGCCCGGTAGGTTCAGGAGATCTCTGAGTTCTGTTCGATAAGTGATCAACTCCGGGGTTGCCCACATCCGCTGCCAGAAGGTTACAGGTCTGAGGGCGATCTCACTAATTGGCCTCATGCCCAGATCCAGATGTAATGGGGTGAGGGGTGCTGGGGGGGGAGGCCTAAGAGTTGCCTCATAAAGTTGTTCTCAATTTTGCTCAAACTAGTGGTCGGGCAGTGCCCCCACAATTCTGCCCCATACAGTGTGGCACCCCTTGCTTGGATTTTGTAAATTTCAGTTATTGGGCCTGCTGGTTTAAATCTGGACAAACTATATAGGTTTGCGAGGCCTCCCACTGTCTGAGCTAGCTTAAGACTTGCCTTGGTGATCTGCGGGCCCCATTTGAGAAGTTCTGACCAGGTGACACCTAAGTAGTCAAAGACCGATACTCTTTCGAGCGTGGTGCCATTCAGGGATGGATTTGGGCGAGACTTTATAGCGGGATTGAAGACCATGTATTTGGTCTTCATTGTGTTGATCTCCAAGCCCCTGTTCTTACAAAAAAGTTCAAATCTGTGGAGGATGCGTTGAATTCCCATTGGCGTCTTTGAGAGTAAAAGGGTATCATCAGCGAACATCATCGCGGGAACCCTGCCAGAGGCGAGCCTAGGGGCATCGCTGTCCTTTACCTTTCTTAGTTGTTCTATGAGTCCATTTATGAATAAACAGAATAGAGTGGGTGCAAGAACGCAACCCTGCCATACCCCTTTCTTGACAGGGAATCGGGGGGTTAGTTCACCATATTTCCCATATCTCACTTGGGCAAAATTATTTACATGTAGCCTCTCTAGGATATAAAGGAGATAGGGTGGGATTCCCAGGTCTCTAAGTACCTCCCAAAGGTTGTCCCTTGGTACAAGATCGAAGGCAGACAGATCCACAAATATTAAATAGAGGCTGCCACCCTCTATTGTAACCTTTTTCCAGAAAAGAAGTTGGAGTCTAAAAATCTGGTCAACGGTAGAGGTGTTTTTTCTGAAGCCGTCCTGATAGGGACTCAGATCTCTTCCTCATCGATCCATTTTTGGTGGCGATCAAGAAGTACCCTAGCAAAAAGTTTCTGGCTGACATCGATTAAACTAATCGGCCTATAGTTCGTAGGCAGGAGGGGACAGCCTTTTTTAAAGACTGGGACAATTTCTGCCCGAGCCAGGTGTCAGGAGGGTCCATACCACTTAAAATGGCATTGAATAGGGGCCACAAGTATGGTCCCCAAATTTTTGGCTCCTCCCGAAAGAGATCCCCTGGTAATTTATTTAGGCCTGTCGCTTTATTAGAGGGGAGCTTCTTAATGGCATTTAGCACCACGGGCAAGGTGAGCCCTGTAGCCAATTCCTGGGGAAGGTCGGGGTCTATTATTAAGGTTTTGACATTTGCAATTGGAGCTTCCTTGTCTGAGCATAAGGACTGGAAATGGTTCTCCAAGACTTCAGATGCTATATTTGCCTCAATGGCTGGTTTCCAATCCTTATCGCCAGAGGCGACTATTGCCCAGAAGGTCGTCAGATCTTTATTGACTAATACAGTTTTGAGGGTTTCCCATCTATCCAGACTTTTTTTGCAGCTTGGATAGTCTGCTTGTACTCTACCCTGTTGTTTGTCCTTAATTTTGACGGCATCCAGAAGGGCCTGCTTCGCCTTCCGGCATTTTATGTTGAACCATGTACTTTTGGCCCCTGCCTTTGCCCTGCAAGTTTTAAGGTTCGGTCCAAGAGTATTTTTGCTACCTTTTTAGGGTAATTCTCAACAGATGCGACTCCCTACATTTTTGTGAGTATTGGGATTACAGTCTGATAGACTGTAGCCAATTATTTCAGTGACTGTTGGAATTGTCCCCACCTAATTTTCCTTCTGTTGTTTGCGAGAATTAGGCCACTATTCTGGGTTGTGGAAGTATATTTGAGATTAACAGTGTCCCAATTGGCAGGCTCAATTCTAGGATCAGGGCTGTTGGACCTGTCAGCCCTAGGGTGGTCTCCCCATCTATTTTTGATCGTGCCTCATTTTTTCCACCCTCATTTTGATGTTGGACTTAGGTCTCCGGGCGCCTTTTCATTGCCAATCAGTGTTAAGGTGCAGGTGCTCCCTTCTCCCAAGATGGCTGCCACAGGCCCCTGCTACTGCAGAGTGGTCTTTATTAGTAGCACCCTAGCTGCCAGGAGCTGGCTGGGATCCCACAACAATGTTGCGACACCAGCCCGCCTTTTTTGTCCCATAGGTAGAATGGGGAAGCTCCTGGAATGTGCTGGAACCTTCTAGAAGGGAGGTGTGGTTTTACTTTTGCCGCCTTGGCTAGAGGTCACCTGACCTAGGGCTACTTAAGTGAGGGAGGGAACTTTTTCTAGTTAGTTGGCCAGTGGGGTAAAGCAGAGCTGGAGAATCCACGCAGGAGTGTAGGCGGTAGGGCCTAGCCAGGGACTTATGCCTCTGAGAGTGACAGGATTTAGGTGCTGCCTCTTAAGTGAGTGAGGGATCCTGTAAAGCCCACTGATCTTGCCCAGCAGTAGGAGGACCCAGGGAACCTCTGCCCAGCCTGACTAGGAAGGACCTAGTCGCCAACTCACCCCCTACCCCCCTGTAACAGAACCCCTTAAGCGCGCCAGATACATCTGCGCCATCAAGACTTTCTAGAGCAACTGATTGCAGGAACTGAATGCTGAGACTGCGTGTCCAGACTGAACCTTGAAACTACATGCCTAACCGATTGTGGTATCGCTGAGGATCAACCAGGTCTTAGCGCTGTGACCCCTGCGCTCCCTGACCTGGCCTGGGATCCCCGGCAGCGTGCTCCGTTGAGCGGGGAGCTCCCCAGCTTAATTTGAGCCCCCCCTGTGGCGTGGAGGCTGAAGCGCGCTCACCGCTGCGGCCCGGAGGCCGGAAGAGTGCCCCTCATCGTCGCGAGGCCCGAGGAGAAGCCCGGGGCCCCGTCGCTGCCGTCGCAGCTGTAGTGAAGGTGCGTGAGGCCGTGGCCGGCCCCCGTCACAACAGGATCACCTGCGGACTTTGGAGCCGGTGTGGACGCCTCCCGACGTCGAGCAAGGTAAGCCCGGAGGCTTGGGATTGACCCCGGTGCGCCCCCTACAGGCTGGGAGCCACACCGCACCCTGAGCCCGGGTTCCCTCTCCGTGGGAGTCCCCTGGTCACCACGACAGAGAGACCCCTCCGAGGGATTCGCCCCCTTGGTCCCCACTGACTATTCAGAAACTTTGTGTCTCACGAACTGCACCGGAGTACGAGAGGCTCGCTCCGTACGACTCGTTGTGCTCCGTGAACTGCTCCGTTCTGAAGTATTCCTTGTTACTGATTACGAGGAGCACTCTGGTCTAAATGCTCCGTTCTGAAGTATTCACTGCTACTGATTACGAGTAGCGCTCTGTTCTAAATGCTCCGTTCTGAAGTATTCCATGTCATTGATTACGAGTAGCGCTCTGTTCTAAATGCTCCGTTCTGAAGTATTCCTTGTCATTGATTACGAGTAGCGCTCTGTTCTAAATGCTCCGTTCTGAAGTATTCATTGCTACTGATTACGAGTAGCGCTCTGTTCTAAATGCTCCGTTCTGTAGTATTCCTTGCTATTGATGACGAGTAGCGCTCTGTTCTAAATGCTCCGTTCTGAAGTGTGCACTGCTATTGATTACGAGTAGCGCTAGGTTCTGAATGCTCTGCTATGAAGTATTTCCTGATTAAAGGTTACGAGTGGCGCTGCGCTCCCCAACCCTACCACGGGGAGTGAGAAACACGAGGGTGGCCTAGAGCCTTCAGGAAACATACTGGTGAATGTCATACTGGTGAATATCATACTGGTGAATATCATACTGGTGAATATCCTACTGGTGAATATCATGCTGGTGAATATGGTGCTGGCGAACCCAATGCTAAGATAAGTGAAGCTTGCCTTGTCATATCATTAACTGCATTTATATCTCAGTAACGGCATTTATATCTCATTAACTGCATCTATAGCTCATGAAGTGCATTTATATCTTATGAATTGCCCTGTTATCCCATGATCTGCATTTATCTCGAACTGCTTGGATAAACTTGAGTTATTTGCATAAATCTCTACAGTGTGGCGTCCCTTATTGTGTGCGTTCCTTGCTTCAGTGGATGTGTGTGTGTTGTATGGTCGCTTTACACACAAGCCTTTGGGTGCCCAGCCGCTCGTGTCACGTTACCCCCTTAGGGCCTGGAGACCCCAGGTCTTACAAGGGCGTTATGGTCGCTATCCTGCCTCACTACCAGAGAAGTTGTACACCCTTTGCCAGAGTCTAGTTTCCACTAGATTGTAATCCTGCAGAGATTCCTGGCCTGGTCTATTGAATGTCAGTTGACCCGGGGTGCCTTATTTTGTTCGGCCGTTGCATGCTCTTAATGAGTAAGCTAGTGTAATTGAGTTTATCTGAAGTGCCTGTGGGGTCCAGGCTCTAATAGGTTGAATATGCGTGTCTGGAATTAGCCATTTCATGTCTTCTTCAGAGGGAGTAGTATTACTTGGATCAATAAGGGAATCGAACTGACAGTTGAAGTCACCCCCTATAATCAACCATGTAGCTGGATCAATTGTAGGAATAAAACAAGCCAATTGGTCTACAGTGGCAGATTCTTGGCTGTTGGCTACAGGTCGAGAGTAAACATTGACAAAGGCGATTTTCCTATTTGGGGGAAAGGTAAGTACGACACACTGGATATCGGTGGTAGCGGTGGACAGCGGTTCAGCTCTACAGCCCAGGTGAGTGGCTACCCAGATAGACAGGCCCCCAGATGGTCCACCCCTCCCGCCTGAGCTACCTGGACTGTTGAATGTTGCAAAGCCTACCCTCTGGTGGTCTTCCCTAGCCCAGGTTTCCTGGAACATACAGATGTCCTGCCTATCCATAAAGACCCCCCAATCTGGGCAGTTTGAGCCCAGCAAGATTCCAGGACAGTGCCCTGAGCGGATGGCCTTGCACTATATTCACACCTGGGGCTTGTGTGTCCCTCTATGGCAACGTGGGATTGCTGTCTGGTACCCTCGCATTCACCCCTGTACTGTAAGCTTTGCTCAAAGGGGCAGATAGTGTGGAAACAGGGAGTCCCCTTTTTTTCACCCTGGCGATTTCCAGACTGGTATTCTGCGTTGCCTCTGGTATGCGGTCTTTGCCCGTTACCCCGAGCCCCCTGCACTCGTCCAGCTTGTTCTCCATCCGGTGCCCTCCAATTTTCCCGTCAGGCATCGAATTCCCTTCTTATCAATCTATCTCCTCCAGAGTTGCAAATCTGTTATTTACTGGTATGTTATACAGTAAAGGCCTAGGTGGAGCGTCCCATCTATCCTCAGATCAGTTGTTTGCTGGTGTATTGAGCAATAGGGGCCTCGGGGGGCATCCCCTCTACCATTAAGTGTGGGATTTCCTAGCCATCTGGGGTTGTTAAGGATAGCATGGTCCCTGGTCAGCGTTTAATGATGGGTATGGAAAAAATCCAATGGGTAGAGGCTAATTTCAGTTGATGTGTCCTGGTGGGGTAAATTCTGTTCAAGTAAATCTCTCGCAGTTGCCGTGTTTTTAAAATTTATGATTATACAATCCCCTTGCCCTGTCTTTTCACGTTTTCCCACCCAGACCGCTCTACGAACCATTAGAATTTTGCCTGCTCTACCACAGTAAAACTGCCTGTGCCTTGCAAGCCAGAACAGGCATTTATTTCTAATGTCAAGTTGTGATTCCCTTTGATTTGTTCTAAGTCCAGGGACTCCAGCCAGTATGATTACATACGGGGAGCAGGCAGGGGGTACGTTTATGATTGGCAGGGTTACTGGTTCCGGACCCTCCACAGTACGAACTGGCCTTGTCTGCTCGCTCACATTCCACTAGGCTCATGTGGAGAAAAGCTTTTCCTGTCCTTACTCCTTAAAGAGGGAGGTGCTTGATTTCTATTTGTGTGTGCCTGGTGGTTCTCAATTTTCAGTTCCCTTATCTCTTGAGTTGTGGTGGGACCGTCAATAGTCACTACACCCAGCCCGTCTGGAGATATTGGCTTTAGAATATCCACCTGGCAGCCAGAGTCGATCCTCCTAGCTTTTGTCTAGGTTAGGATTATATCAGGATTTGATTTACTTCTTTCCCCAAGTGATATCAATTTGTCTAAGTGGTTAAGGAGGGGGGGTCAGTTCTTTTCTTACAATGGCTCTAAATTGGGACCTCAGATCAGTCAGGAGATTAAGTGCTCAGGGAGGATGGTTCATGTCTGTACTAGTGGTTGATTGGTCATCGGGAGTTTGGTCCTGCTTCTCACCCTCCCCGATACAGGATGTTAATTCTTCACACGGTTTCTTCCTTTTGGGGCCTGCCTCCGTTGTTTGTTTCGCTTCCCGTTTTTTGTAATGGTGGTAATATTTCTTGGTCTACATGGAACTTTTACTGGTGGTGTTCCTAGGGGTGGTGGTGTCGTTATTGGATCTAGAGGGACCTGAGGGACTGTTTGCTGGGTTGATGATTCGGATGCTGAAATACATAGGTCTGGGGTAATGGATAGGCGCCTCTCTGTAAGCTCAATTTCTGTATTAACCACCCCTTAGCCCTCTGTAGCATCTTGTCAATCGAGGTTGGTGGAAGTGAGTGTGCGCTAATAGCCATTGATTTTTGCAGACACGTGTGCTTCCCCATCATAGAACCAGTTTCCGCCAGGAGCCCAACCGTCCCACTACAACTTCCACACTCAAATTAAAAATAAGGCGTTTACGACAACTCTACTAAGGTTTAGAGACGACCAAGAGATGGACAACCTAGTACTAGGGAATCAGTGCATATAGAAATGTATGCACTTCTCTAAGATTCCAGTCGACTGTATGGTGTGGTCCACTTACAAATTGTTCAAACTTTGATGACCATAGACTGCTTAATTCACCCAAACAGACCCTAGATCTAAATAGGGTTTGTATTGTTTTTTTTTACTTCTTAAAAAGCAGATCCCAGTTAATTTAGCTTCTAAACACAAGGAGCACATAAGAAAGAGCAAAATATGAAAAGAGAGAAGGAGACAAATAGATAAGAATAGAATGAATTGCAATCAATCCCTCTGCTAATCCCACTCCAAATTAGTTTGCCCGTTCTTCTGTAAAGTCTATGGCAGTGTGGTTATGTCCAGATAACTGTGCCCAGGCTTTCCGATTGACTACGTTTGTATCAGTTCAGGACGTTACACAAATGCAGAGTTAGTTGATCAGGAGGCTTACCCGATGTAGGAGTGGCAGAAAGGTAAAACCAAATGAGGTGGCCCTGCCCTGCCTCTTCCTGATGCTGACGGGCGCAGACGGGCCCGTCCTTGGCCTGGGCTTTGCCTGGGCGCGGCCCGTGCAGCGGGAGGCTCAGCAGAATTTAAAAGCGCCTCCGGGCGCTGGGCAAACGTTGGCAACTGCACGACGGCGCTGGAAGCCGTGGGGCACGCTGGGGAGTGTGGTCCTGCACTCCCCCAGCTCCTCGAGCACTTCTGCCTCCCTTCTTTGTCCCCCAGCGAGGGGCAACAAACAACTTGCACAGGGCATCCAGCGCAGCAGGAGGCTCAGCGGAATTTAAAAGCGCCTCCGGGCACTGGTCAAACGTTGGCGGCTGTGCGACGGCGCTGGAAGCCGTGGGGCATGCTGGGGAGTGTGGTCCTGCACTCCCCCAGCTCCTCGAGCACTTCTGCCTCCCTTCTGTGTCCCCCAGCGAGGGGCAACAAACAACTTGCACTGGGAGTCCTGCGCAGCGGGCGGCTCAGCGGAATCTAAAAGCACCTCTGGGCGCTGGGCGAACGTTGCATAATTGGGCGCCCCCTAAGTCTCCCAATAAAAATGGTACCTCACTTGTGTGGGTAGGCCTAGTACCCATGACAGGAAACGGCCCAAAACACAACGTGGACACACCACATTTTTATAGTGAAAACAGACCCTTTTTTGCAAAGTGCCTAGCTATGGATTTTGAACTCTAGCTCAGCTGGCACCTAGGGAAACCTAGAAAACCTATACATTTTTGAAAAACTAGACACCCACCCAGGGAAATCCAGGAGAGGGTGACTTGTGTGGCTCTCACCAGGTTCTGTTACCCGGAATCACACTCAAACTTGATAAAAAAAACACTTTTTCCTCACATTTCTATGATGGAAAGCTGTGGAATCTGCGTAGATCCACAAAATTCCACCCATCCCGCATTCCCCAAAGTCTCCCGTTACAAAATGGTACCTCACTTGTGTGGGTAGGCCTAGTGCCCGCGACAGAAAATGACCCAAAACGCAATGTGGACACACCACATTTTTACAGTGAAAACTGACCCTTTTTTTTGTACAGTGCCTAGTTGTAGATTTTGAACAGTCAGCACCTAGGGAAAGCTAGCAAACCTATACATTTTTTAAAACTAGACACCCAGGGGAATCCAGGATGGGGTGGCTTGTGTGGCTCTCACCAGGTTCTGTTACCCAGAATCCCTTGCAAACCTCAAACGTTGCAAAAAACACACATTTTCCTCACATTTCTGTTATGGAAATTACTGGAATCTGCATGGATCCACAAAATTCCACCCACCCCGCATTACCCCGAAAGTCTTCCAATAAAAATGGTACCTCACTTGTGTGGGTAGGCCTACTGCCCACGACAGGAAACGGCAAAAAAGCCAAAGTGGACACACCATATTTACAGTGAAATCTGACCCTTTTTTGCAAAGTGCCTAGCTGTACATTTTGAGCCCTAGCTCTGCCGGCACCAAGGAAAAACGAGCAAACCTATACATTTTAAAAAAATAGACAACCAGAGGAATCAAGAAGGGGGTAACTTGTGTGGCTCCCACCAGGTTCTGTTACCCAGAATCTCTTGCAAACCTCAAACTTCGTAAGAAAAACCACATCGGAGCCATGCATTTGGTGAAGACACTGGGAGCCGACTTCAAACCAAGGGGAAGCACTCTGAACTGATAATGGCACCCTGCTACTTTGAACCTGAGATATCTTCAATGCTGGGGATGAATGGAGATGTGAAAATAAGCCTTGAGTAAATCGAGAGATGACAGATAATCCCCTTTTTCCATAAGAAGAAGGATTTCCTGCAGAGACAATATCTTGAACTATTGGTTTTTTGATTAATCTGTTCAATAACCGGAGGTCCAAGACCTGCCTCCATTTCCCTGTCTTCTTTTTGATTAAGAAGAAATGGGAATAAAACCACGATTGCGCTGATGTAAGGGTACCTTTTCTATGGCGCGTTTGGAAAGAAGAGTTTTTATTTCCCTCTTGAGATCTGGTAGATGAGGATGTGGTACCTTCGGAGGAGGGGTAGTTGGAGGATACTGTAAAAACTTTAGGGTGTGATCATGACGGAAGACAAGCAAACCCATTTGTCCGACGAGATGGACATCCATTTTTGTAAGAAGTTTGAACAAGTTGGTTCGAATTGTTGTGGGGCTGCAGTGGCAGGGACCTTGAGAAACTCATTGCCTTTTATTCGAATCCTGCGATCTTCCGTCAGATTGCTGCCTTTTACGACCAGTAGGCCGTGAATAGGACGATGCAGTGCTGGACCTGAGAGGTTGATTGTATGTCTGATAGGTGCTTTGAGGGTAAAGTTGAAACCACTGTTGGAACTGTGGTCTAGGTGTATACTGCCCTCAAACTCTGCTCCGAAAGGACTGGAAACAACGTTGGTGTAGCATTGTCAAGGATTTAGCAGTGTCTGTATCCTTCTTTATAGATTGAAGGGCTTTATCTATATGACTGCCAAATAAACATTCCCCATCAAAAGGCATATCTAGCAGCTTAGCCTTAATCTCAGGACGGAAGCTAGTCGCCTTCAGCAACCCCACACGCCTAAGCACCGCCGCTCCTGCCATTTGATGAAAGGAAGTAAAAGAGATATCCGTAGCAATCTCTATCATTTCAGTGGAAGCCCTTGCTCCTTCTGATAAAATATCCCTTGCTTCCTTTTTCTTATCTTCAGGAAGATGTTCCAGTAGTGAAGAGATGTCCGACCACATCTGTCGGTCGTACCCTCCTTTTTCCGATGTTGTCCAGCTGGCGACCTTCTTTATCCGGAGGTGCAGAACACTGAGATGCCGGGTTTTAGCTCTTCTTTGTGCGGCCTGCATAATTACAGAATTAGGTCTAGGATGACCAATGAGGCATGTGGGTGAATTACCAGGGGCTTTATATTTCTTGTCCAGTTTCCGAATCACCACTGGGATAGAAAGCTGGTGTCCGCTTCAGTTTAAGACATTCTTGCCATAAGTAATCCACTATGGCGAATGCCCTAATGGATCGCTGAGTGCCTGGCTTAAAGTCATACAAGAAGCACTCAGTTTGTTTAACTGGCTTGGGTAGATCAAAGCGCTTTGAGGCACGTTCTAGTAGGTCATTAACGCTCCCGATGTCAGTAGGGGGAGAGTCTGTTGGAGTAGGGATAGGAGATGACGGAGTGGGAACTATGTAATCATCCCATTAGTCCTGGGTGTCAACATCAGTGTTTATCTCTCCTTCCTCTACTTGTGGTTGTTCCACATTTAAGGTATCGTCAGGAATAACAATTGGAGGAGGCAAAACCTTTTCCCTTATGGGCTTAGGTGTTACTTGTCCTGCATGCTCTACAGGGGCATGTTGAGGAGGCGGAGGATGTTGCGGAGCATTCGCCTCGGGAAACAGCCTGTAATAATCACTTAACATATGATGCAAGTCTGTTATCAACGATACTGGAACGTTAATAGATGGTTCCCTAAAATGGCGAGGATCTTCTTCGTCATAAGGATAACGTTCTTGAAAAGATTCTGGCTGTTGCACAGTAGCCGTGTCAGTGAATGAATACTCTCCTACAAGGTAAGAGGAAGGGTTAATGTCCTCTAAGTCCTCATCCTCAGATTCCTGACACTTAACTTTTAGTTGAGAAGAACTATACGTAGGGCCACACATGCTATCATCTTCAGACTCCTGAAAGTCAAGCAGACGTTTTGGAGGCGAAGGTTTTTTTTTTTTTTAAATCCAGTATTTTTGAAGGTCCCAAATGGATTTTTCCTCCTCGTCGACGGTGTTGACGTTAATACCACCACCGTCGGCAGGAAAGAGGACAGCGTCGTCGATGGAGTGGCAATAGACGGAGAAATTCTTGTCTGCGGAGGAAGACTCGTCAACGCACCAGCTGTCGTTGTGACCGTCGACCCAGCAGCTGTAGAAGCCGTCGACGGCGTAGAAATCACTTCAGGTCTACCAACAGCGATAGCTCTCAAAGATCTCTCACAGGAGTCAGAGAAGCAGAGACTGAAGCAGAAGATGATTTTGAAGCCCCTTCTACCTGTTTTCTGTGGCGTTTCTCCTCAGATTTTTTCTGCTCCTGCGCTTTAGATCTTTTGGAGTCCTCTTGGTGAGAAGAGGAGCTGCCTTCTTTTCTTTTTCTCAATGAAGAATGGGGTTTTTCCTCAGTCTCAGAGCCAGATTTAGAGACAGCTTTTTTCTTCTGGATCCAGAGGAGCAGTCTTCCTTCCCTATCCTTGAGGGTCTTGGCTGAGAAGATTTGGCAGTATTTGCATTCCCTGGGTTTATGGTCAGGGTAGAGGCAATAGAGACATTGCTTGTGGGGATCTTCTGAGAAAAGTCTAGATTTCCCACAAGTTTTACAGGGCCTAAACAAACCTTTTATATCTGGCATTTTGAAAGTCACAGAAAGGAATATCTTGAGCTGGAAGCTGGGGGTCAAAAGTTAAAAAAACAACTGTCACTGAGCAGAGCTCAGAGAGACTCCCAATCACACGACGTGCTGTAAGAAATCTGAGGTGCGGTGGCTCTGTGGAGAGGGTTACTCTGAGGTCCTTGCTATGACTGGCTGAACTTTGAATGTTATTAAATGAGGTTGATAGAGTACTCAATTGAATTTTATTTCGATGGAGGTCCATGTAATGTATTCAGTACTACTGTTTCTACTGTTACCCTGGGACTCACACCATGACGACGGGGAAGATTCAAGCATGTGAATCCATAAAATATACAATACCGGAGAATCAGGAGGGGGTGGCTCTCACCAGGTTCTGTTACCCTGGATCTCTTGCAGGCCTCAAACTTTGTCCAAAAAAACACATTTTCATCACATTTCTGTGATAGAAAGTTCTGGAATCTGGGTGGATCCGCAAAATTCCTCCCACCCGCATTCTCCAAAGTCTTCTGATAAAAATGTTACCTAAATTGTGTGGATAGGCCTAGTGTCCGCGACAGGAAACAGCCCAAAATGCAACGTGGACACAACATTTTTACTGTGAAAACTGACCCTTTTTTTGCAAACTGCCTAGCTGTGGATTCTGAACCCTATCTCCTCCGGCACCCAGGGAAACCTAGCAAACGTATACATTTTGGAATACTAGACACCCAGGGGAATCCAGGAGGGGGTAACTTCTGTGACTTACACCAGGTTCTGTTACCCAGAATCCCTTGCAATCCTCAAACGTTGTCAAAAGAAACACATTTTTCCCACGTTTCTGTGATGGAAAGTTCTGGAATCTGCGTGGGTCCACAAACTTCCACCCACCCCGCATTCTCCAAAGTCTCCCGATAAAAACGGTTCCTCACTCATGAGGGTGGGCCAAGTGCCCGCAGCAGGGAAGGGCCCAATACATATTGTGGAGACATTAAATTACTTATTACAAAACAACCTGGGTTTGCAATGGAGGTCACCTAGGTTTTTGGCCCCGGGCTCAGCGCCATCTAGGGAAACCTACCAAACCCACATATTTCTGAAAACTAGACACCCAAGGGAGTCCAGTGAGGTGTGGCTTGCGTGGACCCCCCAACATTTTCCTACCGAGAATCCCCTGCAAAACTCAAAATTTAGTTGAAAAAATAAAAAATGTCTCAAATGTCTGTGTGAGAAAGTTGTGGGATCACCAGGCTGACACAAATGTCCTACCACCCAGCATTCCCCCAGGTCTCCCAATAAAAATGGTACCTCGCTTGCGTGGATGGGCCAAGTACCCGTGACAGGAAAGGACCCAAAATGTATTATGGAGACATCTAAATACCTATCACAAAATGACCTGGTTTTGCAAGGGAGGTTACCTGGGTTTTCGGCCCCAGGCTTGGCGGCCATGTAGGGAAACCTACCAAACAAACACACTTCAGAAAACTAGACACCCGAGGGAGTCCAGGGAGGTATGGCTTGCGTGGACACCCCAACATTTTCCTACCCAGAATCCCCTTCAAACCTCAAACTTAGCTGACATTTTTTTTCCTCAAATTTCTGTGTGGGAAAGTTGTGGGATCACCGGGCTGACAGAAATTTCCTGCCACCAGTGTTCCCCCAGGTCTCCCGATAAAAATGGTACCTCACTCGCATGGGTAGGCAAAATACCCACGACAGGCAAGGGCCCAAAACGGATTGAGGAGACATCAAAATTACCTGTCACAAAATGATAGATAAGACAAATATGACTGCCTATCCATCTGTTCCTCAAGTACACACACATGCTGGTTGGATTTGGCACGTGGGTGAGTGAAAGGTTCAAAATGTATATGTTATTAACAAGAGATTTCACAAAAAAGAAATGCACTGTCAATTAAAAGGTTAAAAGCTTGTGACCTGTAATGCCACGACATTGTACCAACCTCTTTACAGGCCATTCACACAACTTTCATATGTGACACACAAGACCATTCCCACTGCCAACCGTGGGCCCAGCACATTACAACATTCACATCAACAGACAGTGCCATTCAAGTGCCCATCACTTTCATATGCCCACATGACTGATACAGCAATCACACCGGCTGGTGGTCGACATAGTGTGTGCAGTGGTGTTTGGCTAGCAGTGTGTGCAATGACCAGCAGCAAGTCACTGCTCACACACCGTCAGCCAAATGGCATTCCACCCACACCGCCAGCCAAGCGCCAGCCCACCCACACCACCAGCCAAGCGTCAGCTCACTCACACCGCCAGCCAAGCGCCAGGCCACGCACACCACCAACCAAGTGCCAGCCCGCACATTCCGTCATCCAAGCGCCAGCCCACGCACACAGCCAACCAATCGCCAGCCCACACACATCGCCAGCCAAACACCAGTCCACGCACACCGCCAGCCAAGCGCCAGTCCACACACACCGCCAGCCAAGCACTAGTCCAAGCACAACGTCATCCATTTTTTTTTAACAAGAAAAAAACACAAAATAATTGGGACTTGACACAAAAGTATAAGTACAAACACAACAGCGGTAACTAAAGACATCCTTCTAATGCCAACCGTGAAACTGAACAACAACTCTATAAAACCATACAGACCATGCAGGACACTATTGGACTCACAGTTGCTCCCAAAAACGTTTTGGAATGTGATGCAATCTGAAACATGTGGGCACACACAGCCCAGGATTAGAAGGACAATCAGCACAGTGCATATGACTCTGCTTTCGCATACCTCTTCCCAAACAGACTCTACATCTCTTACAGTGATTGGTTTTTTTGGGTGTGGGAGGAATTAAATCAGGAGAGTGGCGATCTTTCAATCTTGTACTGATCTAGCCACATCCTCACCACTCAAACTCTAGGAATACATGCCTGCTCCACTACAAAAAAGGCTGCTTATCAGACTCCTGAAACTGAACAAAAGTCATCTTTGACGCAGGCAAACCCTCCTTGACTACAAAAAAGCATCAAAAGTTGCAAAATTGAGGAGATGGATAGCCAACTTCTTATACCAAATGTAAGCCTTATGCCTTATGAACAGAAGTGTAAGGTTCCACCCTCTGATCTACTCTATCGACACAACCCATGTGCTTATTGTAATCTAAAATGCACACAGGTATGCGTAATTCAGCAACCTGACACCAAACAGTCACAGGTGAAGTACTGTCATCATGGATGGTAGTCAGCATGTAAACATCCCTTCTGTCCACAAATTTCATAGCTAGCAGTTCCTCGCGACGCAAGGCACTGCACTGTCCCCACTGTCCCAGCTTTTTGCAAACAAGCTCTTTTGGGTAAGCTTTACAGTTAAAGCGGATTGTGCCACAAGCAAGAGTGTCAACTTTGAACAATTCCTTAAACAATTGCACAGATGTGTAGAAGTTATCAAGGTACAAAGCTCCTACACAATTTCCTCTGAAACTCCTAAAGCGGACGAACAACCAGGGGGTTCCATAGTGTAATCCCTACCAGTGTACACCCGGAAATTATAGACATATCCTTTCCTACTCTCAGACAGCATATACATCTTAATTACATAACGTGCCCTCTTGCTAGGAATATACTGCCTAAAAACCAAACAACCCTTGAACAGGACCAAAGACTCATCAACAGCTATTTCTTTCCCTGGAGTACAGATCTCTGAAAATCGAATCTTAAAAAGACGGTCACAGTCAGGGTGCTCTTGTAGCAATGCTAAAGCATTATCAACAAAATGCAGCATCCGAAGCAAAAGAAAATACCGATCACAACTCATAATTGCAGGAAATATGGCCATTGCCATCAATAGACTGGTAGACCAATACAAAGCCCATCAAAAAGTCAAACCCAAAAACTTCTTCATCTCATCCAGATTTGTGGGAGTCCACCGGGTAGCTCTAGAGCGGGGCCTAAGTCCGGCACGGTTGTCCCTCAAAAACTGTTCAGCATACAAATTAGTCTGCTCAACAATCTCAGCCAAAACAACATCATCCATAAACAACTGAAATAAACATATAGGCAAAACATTTTCACAATCCACACCTTGCATCAACACTAAAGGCAGGCAAAACTGACTGCACCATGTTAGGATCAACCCAGAGTCCAGCACTTCCAGTAAGAATCCTTGCAGCCCCAGGCTGCAATCCAGATTCCTTTTGCTGCACCATCGACACATCAGTGTCCTCCTCTAAAACAAGCACTTCATTCGCAGTGAGAGTAGCTTCATCCGCAGTGAGAGTAGCTTTATCATCAGATGATTCCTCATGGACAGAAAACTCACTGCCAGAATCTTGCACTCCCTCCTCTCCCTCAGACGCATTGTCAGTCTCATAATCATGGTCAGAGGAAGATTCAAAATGCATATCAACCACCTGCTGAGCAGTAATTCTGCGGCTAGCCATAATCCTTAATAACAAACGTTAACTTGTCATACTAGTATTAAAATATAAAATAATATCCCCTTGTGCCTAGAGTGCTTTCAGCCCCCCCCCCCCCGGTGAGCAGATCGGGGGCTATTGTCCCATCTCCGCCCTGGGGGGCAGAAAGACTGTACCAATTTTTTTGTGGGGGCATTATAATGCCCATTTAGAGCAGCCGCCAATCTTAAATTTAAAAAAAGAATCCCTGGTGTCTAGAGAGTTTTCTGCCAAATTATTATAGGGAGGGCAAAGGCCCATGCCCAAAGGGCCGCCCCCTTCCCCAAGTATCTAGTGGTGGACCCCTGCTTGGGGATCACCCTCCTGTGGCAATCCTCAAGCAGGTTCTCCTCTTTCCAATGAAACCTCTCTGGTCTGCCGACGTGCTCGGGCTGCGAAAGCCCCAGGAGCACATAGGCAGTAAAAGTAAAATGAGCCGATCAGTCCATTTCACTTTCAGTGTAGTGACGTCGACACGCATTATCTTCACTAGACTGAAAGAAAGACACGTCTCAGGCAGCTGAGGAAGCTCTTCCCCAGCTCCTGAGGATGAAAAAAAAGAAATCCTTCTGCAGTTTGCAGCAGAGGGATTTCTAAAGAGTGTGCCATGTACGTAACGGTTACGTCCTTAGCACCGGAGCGCCACAGCCTTGGACGTAACCGTTACGTCCAAGGCATGGAAGGGGTTAAGCACTTCCACCTTGTGATTTGTATACAGTGGGCATTCGCTTTTCTCTGCAAGGTGAAGAACGGTGTGGACTCTCCTGCTGCTACTTGCATGTGGGAGAACAGTCTGAGTTCTTTTGTAATGTTCTTATACTGAGCCCAGCCAAAATACTCCGCAGTTCTTTGTTTATGAGCCTGATGCAGCAATGGTTGCCTTCTTCCTTAGCGGGTGCTGGTACAAATCCGATAGTTCTTCTCCAGAAATGACCACGTTTGGGGTGCTTAAGGTGACAAGGGAACAAAGCCTGTGGCATCCAAGGACGAGCTGAGTGTAGGCAAACTCGCCTCATTGCCAGTAGGTATCTATCAGGGTGGAGGTGCCCCATTGCATATTCAGAAAGTTCAGAATCGTACCACAGTTTTCATTCATGCCCAATGGAAGTGTTCCTTTACTTATGAAACACAAGGAATACAGTGCAAGTTTCTATAAAATTAGTGGTTTCCCCTTCCCTTCTAACCAAATGTAACCACCGACTTGGGTATCTCAGATTTTCTGACATAGGGTTTCTATGCTTTTTTTCAACCCTGCCCCCACAAGACTCAGCTCCTTTCGTATCATCGAGCTGGACAGTCCTACATAGGAACTCCATGTCTGGGGTTCTCTTGTTATGAAAGAAGACTGCCACAGATACGCAAAAGGGCCACCCTTGGGTCATAAATGGAGGCAGGAGCGGATGTGTTTGTGCATTCAGTTGAGAGTTTTGCTACCTGCAAGAATCTCTTCTCTGGGAAGTCTTTGGGCCAAACAGCATCCTCCCCTATGGTGCCCCTTCTGAGCATCCTGTCTAGCTCAGTTGGAATATCGCTAGGCTCAGTGAAAATGTATAGAGCTGCTGGGTTTGTCTCCTAACAGGTCAAATTTACTTCTACGCTGTTGGGTTCTACCTTGTTAGGCTGGATTTTGGCCCCGATTCTGCATAGGTACAGGTGGAGAAGGAATTTTGCTCTTTCAGGGGCTAACTATTGGGACAAGTAAAGGTGATCTGCGCCAACTGAATGTGGTATCAGTGAACAGACGTAGTACGACCTGGCTGATGGACGACCTGGCTCTTGAAGCCCACGGCAGTCATCTGCTGATACCATGTGTTGTGTAAAAGGGTGATGTGGAGTGGATGTGGAATACTATTGTATGGGTTGGTGTAATTATAAGTGGCATGGGAGAGATCACCACGCAAGCACTGTGATTGTTTCTGAGCACACTCCATTTGGCCAGGCGGTTCTTTAGTAGCGAATAGGTGCAGCAGCACCCAAACTAGCTAAGGGTGCGTAGAAGCGCAAAAATATATAACTTGTGATTGAATATTGCAGGTCTTTGATATTTCTTCAGGGGAGATGTCTGTGGTTCTCTGGTCATCGGGTGTTTTCATTCAAAAAGCTCAATCGAAAAAGTTCACAGTGCAGTTTGTAAGTTTGATTCACACACTTTGGATCCGCATTGGAGTGATGACTTGGCAGCTGAAAGGTTGTGCGCTTGGATGTTCGCTTGAAGACCTATTGGATAACACCTTGGTTTAATATTAAGTCAGACACACATTACATGTACACTGCTGTTAATGATCTTTTCTTCTGGGTTTCTGTATTTCCCTTCAGGGGGATGTCCTCCACACCCCTATTAAGCAATTTTTTAGTGAGGCACCAAAAGGTGGCCGGGTCATGATATCTTTTTGGTGGTTTAAGGCTTAAAGGTGGATTATGGGTAATCAGGCAAATTAGTCTATTTAATGAGCCTACATACCTATCTGGGTTCCTGGATTGGTTATCTATGTTTATGGAAAGGTCTTGATCATAAGGATGCATTGTATACGTTTTTCTCTTGGGTTTTATGGGCGTCACCAGTTTTTCCAGGACCCTATCTGTCCTAATGTGTGCATGGCGGCGCCATCGGCATGGGTTGCTTTCAATCTACACATGCACTGGACTAAATCAGGGGAGGGCTTTTCACTACTTGGTGTTTGGTGGTTACAGCGTGCCCCGATATCATGTGTCTCTCAGCATGTGACATGCAACCTGACCCTCTCTTTTGGTGCCAGGTATCTCTCAACCCCACCCTTTCTGGAGACTTTTTGGGGGGCTAACCATAGCTATTTTTGTGGGTTTTGTGTGTTTTCCTAGAACTCGTACGATCTGCTATCTCACTTGTCATGTGGAGGAGGTCGGAACGTTGCTCTGTGACTCCCATGTACCCCTGATAGTGCTGTCTTGTGGTGTCCGAGGTTGGGCTTGCTGCTTTCCCCGTTTGGTGTATGTGAGGCCCGGTGTGCAGGTTAACTGCTAAGTCTGATACAGGTGTGAGCACCTTCTGCTCTCGCCTGGAGCTGCGATGGACTCTGCACCCCCCCCTCTCCCAGGGACCATGTCTTTTTTGTGGTTTTTGGATCTATGGTTCCTAGCTTGTAGCTAGGGGCTTCCTACCAGCAACCATGCTGCTTTTGCTTTTTTTTGGGAGGGGTATGGCACGGTGACCAGTCTTCGGAAACATGAAAAACCCCAGGAAATGAAAGAGAAAACCTTTCCAAAATCTTAAGAAAAGGGGGGATAGGCCAAGGCCCAGAACCGTCGCCAAACTTTGCCTACAGATGATGACTGGACTGGAACAGTCTTGCACTGCTAGGACCTCTGGCTAACCTGGTGAACCGCCTGATGGACTCGAAGACGGTAGGGCACTTCGCAATTTTTGGCTCTGGAGCATGTGCTGCAGGAGTTATGGGATCTTCTGTATCCTGAGCATATGGAAAACCTAGTTCCTACAACTTAAGTAAAGCTTCATTTAAGAACTGAAAGGGGGCCTCCATTTGCTGGAGGCCTGTAGGTTATAGGGACGCTGATAGGGCTTCATGACATGAATGAATTTTGGTCCCAGGCCAGATGCCCGAGAATGGAGACCTTTTGACTTGGTTATTGGAACCTGTCCCATTGACTTTGGAAATGGGAGCCTACTTTGTAAGAACATGTCTGCGAGCTGCCCCACCCTCCTCGTCAGACTACCCTCCCCCTGAGGTTTTGCCAGCCAACCCAGCCCTGGGGTATCAGCAGCAGAGAGGGCCTTGGCTCTCACAGACACCCTAAATGGCGAACTCTAGTGAGCATACCCGATCAGCAGAACACATGTAGCAGCCCTGAATCCCTGGACACAAGTACGAGTTTGCATTCCCAATGCTGTTTCATTGGTCCTTCTTTGATTTAGGCTCATTTAATTCTTGGGATGTGGGTGAATTGTTGGTATTTACTCTAAAGGGTTATCTTTCTGTATACTGTATTCTGTGTTTGTGTGATGACATTACCTCCCCAGACAGTTACCCCACCCTGCAGAGGCTGTGGACCCAGTCCCTCTTAGGCCGAGTTCCCGGCCTGTGGTTACTGTTGCCACAGGTTTGTCCAATTATCTGATCCCTGATGCAGGGGTGGAGTGGCTGACTGGCCTTCCTGTGGATAAATGTAAGGTGCTATTCTGTTTCCCTAGACTTTGGTCGTTGGATTCCGATTTTGTGGTGGCTGACCCATCGATCACTGTGCGTGATATGCTTTTGACCAGCATCTGTCTGCCAGGTTGCCCATCCTGTGGCAATAGTAGCATTCCCTGAGATCTGGTTGCTGCCAGTCTCCCTAGTCTCTCTAGTCTATGCCACTATAGCTAAGTTGGGACCCTCTGGGGTTTTGTGGTGGAGCTCCTTTACAAATTGTGCCATTTGCACGCTCGCTGCCAATGCGGCCCCCTCAAGGGTGGTCTTTTCAATTTGTGTTGGACCAATTTAGCATTCTCTCTCTGGACTTGCTCCTGTTTTTCTATATCCTTCTCTAGCTTCTTTGTTTTTGTGATATATGGGCTTGTATCTCCTGACAGAGCTTGGTGTCTAACCCAACCACGCTGTCCAATCCGCTATGTATCTCGGCGGGTATTCCCCTTTTTGAAGACATTTTAAACAAATGTAAATTGTGGGTCTGTTACTTCCACTGCAGTCCTGTCTCTAGTCCCTATCGTTCCCTCACTTTATCCTGAAAATCAATTATTGTTTCCCCTAGCTTCATAGTTTCTGCCATTAATCCTCCTATATCAGGGCAGTCAGGGAACATCTCCCTCAGAGCCGTCCATATTCAGTACCTGTATGAATTGAATGCTGCCCCCATCACGCTCGATGCATGAATACTGTGTTAGTCTGCTTTCCAATAAAGCTACTTAGCAGACTTTTGATATCGCTTATCACTAGGTTTATTCCTGCGGTGTTATTCTCAAAGCATGAGATTCATTTCTCCGCTCCATCTAGCAATGGGGGTAAATTCAGTCTTAACTCTTCCTTGTCCATTTGAGCCCACGGCACATAGATGCTCCCTGACGTGCCCTTTTTGCAGCAGCAGGTACATTTTTGCTTTGAGTAACTCTACTGGTATCACACCAAAATGGCGTTCCCATTTTCTTAGATATTCCTGCCTGTAGTGGAACAGCGTACATCTTCGTTGCTGCTCTGCTTGTGAGCGTGCAAATGTGCCATTCTGCTTTTCCTGTGTCTTGATTCGGTCAGCACCAGGCTACCCTGGTCTCTAATTTCACTGTCAGCTCATCTTCTACTCCAAAAATGTGGTGAGGCTCAGATCCTCTCATCTAATTCTACCTCTGACTCTTCCCTGAATAGTGCCCTGAGCCTACCCCCGCTGTTCTCATGTGGGGTGCGTGCTGCTTTGTTTCTCCGCTGTGGTTCCTGGGTGAGGGCTCTTTCTCCCTCTCTCTCCTTAGCTCGCGTCTTTCTTCCACCGCCATCCTAAGTGCCTCCTTCGCACCACTCTTGACTACGTGATGTTCTTTTTGCTCGGGTTTTGCCCTCAAATTCTCCTTCAGTCGTTTCCTCTGCTATCTTGGAAAGTCCTGTAGCTCTATCCTCGTCCTCGGATCCCAGAATACTGGGGCCCCGTTCCTCGCTACCCCAGTGGTATCAATGTCTAGAACCACCACGAATCTCCTTGCAACACCTATGTGTTCGCCTAGATAAGTGAGGGTGCGCGTTCTCTGTACTGCTGGGGTTCTATGTGCTGGGCACGACAGATGGGGGGTCGAACTTCTGGGAGCTCTTGCAGAGGACTGGTGTTGTTCAGTGACTGCCTAGGCCTACAGGCCAGTTAGTCTTTCATGCCTGAGCCTAACCGCTCGTTGCTCGGTGGGAGGCCCACCGGCTGCTTCTATTTTTGGGTTGGAATACCCTCATGCTGGAAGTGCGGGTGAGAGCACCTTCTTACCTGCAAATGGTGGGGGAGGTGCTGATGCCTAGCTTGTTATTTATAGTGCAGGACAATTGATCTGGGCTGCCTCGAAGATGGTTCATAGTTTTAATAATGCCTCCCTTTTATGTTTCTTTTGACCTGTGTATTTGGTTTGCATGTGTGTTCTCATATGTTCACGTATGTTAGTGTTGAAAGTTCCCTCCTTTGGCAAGGAATTGTAATTGCCTTTGTGTGTGCATGCCATTCTTGTAAACCTCATTACGTTTTTTAGCCTGTGTGGGGAACCTGGTTTGCTTTTGCTTTAATGGTGTCTCCATGATCAGTTTAGTAACTTAGAGGATAAGATATATTAGCTTCTTTGTTTTTAGAGACTCTCCGGTTTCGATCGGAATTGTGGTGAAAATATACACAGGGGCTACTGCTCCTAACTACGTTACAATGAGCTCAGTGCTATCTACAGATGTATCAAACAATTCATCATGCACGTTTAATAAACACAAGCAACAAGGCATATGAAAAGTTACAAGAAATAGGGTTGTTAGTCAAAAATAGTATCTAAACGATATTGCTTTGATGTAAAAAATCAAGGTTGGGACAAATAGCAGCACCTTATTATGGATAATTTAATTATGATCATTGACAAAAACATATCACTTAAGCAAGCCACAGTTTTGCAATATTAACAGCAACACAACATTGCACATCAACAATTGCACATCAACAATTTGCACAACATTTGCACATCAACAATTGCACCTTGTATCACACCCAGGGGCCAAGCGTACCCTCTGTATCACGACCAGCAGTCCACACGGCTAGCACAGACAATAATTGCACCCTGTATCACACCCAGGGGTCAAGCGTACCAACTTTAATATGCCAAGAGGTCCAAGCAACCAACACCAAAAAACGAACAAAGAAATAATTATGAGTTTGTCAAAAAATTCCTCAGTCCGCTCCTAGTGCATACTATCCTGTGACCAGGGAAAGCTCGGCGCGGTGCGTGGAAACAAGTGAGCCTGATAGTCTTTCACCATCAGCCCCGGGACAAATATATAAGCAATAATTTGCAGAAAAGAAGGAATAACTCGAGAACCACGGGCCCTAATTGGCCAAATACAAGTTACACCCAATTTCCCAGGTCCAAATCTTTTTCACTAAATGTCCGAATTGCACACTGTATCACACCTAGGGGCTAAGCGTATCATCTGTGTCATGCCCAGTGGTCCAAGAATACTATCTGTGTCACGCCCAACTGAGAAATCTTACCATCTGTGTTACGCCCAGCTGTCTAAGCGACCAGCACCTCTCACTTCTTTCAGTTACCAATGGTGCTGGTAAACCACTGAGATTGAGAAACCATTGTAAACTAAAAAATAGGATTGAGGTGTCGACTCTGATAATAAATGCAATAAATATTGACCTTTTCCTAGCGTACTGACTATCGAAAAATGGCCACCTTGCGACTACTCAGCCAAGTCATATAAAATAGGTAAAATGTCAGATTTCTGTCAGTGGCAGGGCGCTGGGGTTAATTTTGTGTGCTTCTCCCTAGTTTACCATACACCATATGCTGTACTATGATTCTGATTTAGACTTTTACCATCTGGGATGTCTTGCTCAGGACGGCCTTCTGGCCCACGGATTTAGCAAAACTTTCAATCAATTGCATCATCTGCTTACCTTCCTTGCTGTGCAAAAGTGAATCCTTCCGGGCAGGGTCCTCTTTCTTTGTCTGCAGTCAGGTTCGAGGTACCAATCAGTACCGATGCAGGCTCGCCAAAACATTGCTTGAACAGGAAATACTTTGAAAAAACAAGAGGCGTTTGGCAAAATAGGAACAGTTTGTTTATTTAAACAGTGCGGCCAAAGGAACAGTTACAGACATAGGGTCTGAGGACTGTCTCAATTTACAATTGGTCCAACAAACTTTTTTTCAGTTCATTGGGTGTAATAAATATTTTCTGCCAGTCCTTTTTAGGAAAGGTATGCAGACTGCTGTCTTTGGGGCCATTAATTAATGTTTTGATGAAGAATCCAGGTGGAACTCGACCTTGCAAGGACACAATACGGCCAGTAGATAACGTGTCAGGACGTGGGGAGCGCATGATCACTGCTTGTATTGTGCGTGCTGTGTCCTGATTGACTGAGTGTTCCTACCTTTATGTGACATCTGACTTTATGGTGTTTTGAGACCGCACACCCCTTCGGCCATGTGTGCTTTTTTGGGGCCAATATCCCTGGACCATTGTGGTGTTGCAGTGCCTATCTGTGGGATTGCGTGTTTGCCTGCTGGCTATGTGCTACCCCACCTGTGATCTATCAACCAGTGACCTTGTGCCTGAGTGTGAGGGCATGCCTAACTATATATTTCTGAGTCGGGTTGACGTGGAGTTCACAACGGGTGAATTCTTCAATAAAGATGCAATTTTGTTTCTGTACGGAAATGTATAGCTATTCACATTGACATCGACTTTTTCAATATTAACACACAAACATCATGCCAGTCAGAAAAATAATGTAATCATTACAAGACGGAAGTAGTACTTCCTGCCAGCGTTAACTCTGCAGCCTTGATAGCAATGCTAGCGCAGTACATCAAACACTGTGCTCATTAATTGGATACACTGTCTGTCACAAATGACAGCTTTTGTTGTCAGCATTTCATAAATAAATTATATCCTTGTTGTTTCCTTTTCCTGGAATATTCACTTATATGCAGAACAAAATGAGGCTGTGATTCAAGACAACTTCTTTTAGTATTCCTTTTTTTTTTTTTTTTTACTGTTTCACAGTTTCATAAACAATCTATTGCTTGGATGGATAAATAATCCTGTATTCCTAATAAGCAGCACCGCCGGTCAGAGTCACCATATTTGGTGAGGTGTGACATTTTTGTTGCACGCATTATGGATATATAGAATGAAGCAAAAAGGTTTTGCACAATCCACACTGTGCAGAGATTTGAGCAAAAATTGAGGAAATTAATTGCATTTACATGTGGAATAAAGGAGAAAATGGTTCAATAATATGCGTCTACATATTACCTTTTATTTCATTGTATTGAATAAATGAATAACTTGCTAAGGTCATGGCTAGACAATGGTTGTCTTGTGCCCTGATGCAGTCTGATTCACCTATCACATGTAGTCAATGCATCTTTGATACAGGTTAGCCCAACTATTAACTTTATTCTTCAATGCACTGCCTCATCAACACTTTACGTCATTGATATTACACCTTACACATACAAATGTATACAAATGTGTCAGACATCAATGCATTGAGCTACAGCAGTCATTTTCTTTCAATTATATCTGTATTTGTAATTTGGAGGTCATGTGTTTCTTAAAGCAAATCATTTGGAAAGATACTTGGGCCTTTCCATGGAAAAGATAGTAATTGAATATTTTGCACCTTCCGGAGCAAGTGCTTAATTCAGATGAGATTCTGCTGGCGGGACCCCTATTCTGGATGGATTTCCACAATATGGAAATGTTTATCGTGGAAATCCTCAGGATTTAGCACTTTTTCCACAAGCCATAGACTGTTCCTTTACCAAAAGTATCTTTGTAACTTAGCTTGTCCATGCTTCTCCAGTTAAAATCCAAATGTAGGCCACTAACCTACTCGAACAGAACTTCACAAGCTTACTCATAAATCAGATTTGGATGCAAATGACCCGGATGCCGGTGGAAGTCTCTCCTGCTGAAATTCTGATTCTGGTGAAATATCTCTTTCTGATTATATGTATTGATCAGTACTGGGACTTTCACTCCAGTACATCTCCTTTATTCTGACAACCAAACTACTACCAGGAAAAGGGAGCACATCCAATCCATCTATGTTGGTTTCTAGCTTACATGTGACCCTCCCAAAGACTAACTCTACAATGCAAAATATATCTGGAGCCATAGTTTGATTGAGGAAAGCAGGTTTTCTTTAAACTTTGCATAGATCGTGTACTTAGCTGTATCAGCATGCCAGATGCTGCAGGAATACAACATAGCACGTAACTTAATGACACTGGAAACCCATCAGTCTTCTTCCATGCTGCAATGACATGTTGAGCAGCATTCAGTGCCGCTTTCCCAGTTATATAGCTGAAACGTCATCCTAAATGGGATCTTACTGCTGCAGGTGGAACACTGCTCCATAGGAGTCAAAAGAAACTGCCCATGGCCATGCATTGAACATTATGGCCCATCTGAAGATTCGTCTCATGTGTAGAAATGAGAGGATTGATTCTGATCCTAAATCTCGAAAGGAATCATTACGAGTCAAAACTGGTTGAGATGACTTCAATGCACGCAAACCAGCCAGACTGTACTCGGCAATCCCAAAGTCTCACATATGCGGTTCTGCACCTGCAGTGACTTGGGGCTCCTCCTGGCAGAGTAAGTCTTTTAGTCCATCCCTCGATGGAGAGAAGGTGATTCAAAGTTGCTGGTGCTCGTAACACATCTTGATAGAGGTGTGTGGGGATCCCACGATGCCTCACTCCAATGCCAACCCGATCAATACAGCAGATGCCTGCACAGCTGCCCCTCCTGTCATACAGGTCATGGGCTCTTCACCGTGATGGGGCTATGACCAACTCCCTATGGCATCCATCCATAGACGTCCTTCCTGGAATACGAGGTTGCCAATTTCTCACTGCACATGGGCTCCAGCCTGACCAGCACAGCTATTACGGTAGTTCACTTTGCGGTCACCCCTCCTGGAATATGGGTTCACTGACAATTCATTTAACCCCGACTCCAGCTTGATCAGTACAGCAATATCCACAGGTCACTTCATGGCAGCCCTCTCCTGGTATACAAGGGTTGCTGATTTCATCCTGCACATGGGCAATGACCCAATCGTATCCGTTCCTCACACCTCGCACAGGGAATCTACTCAACAGAATACCCCACTGGACCTCGCTGCCTCCAACACTCACTTCTTCCTCACGGGGCACACTCGTCTTGGTAAGCTGACAGGTGCTGTTGTTCCAAGCTCCATAGCAGGTGGTCTTGGAATCGCCGGGTGATGTCCACTCATCCAACAGGGAGTTTAGAAGGCCTTGGCCCCCAGCCCTGGTCACAGACAGAAGTCTTGTAGAGCTTCCCTTCCTCGCACAGCCTGACTGGCTGATTGACAGTTGACAATTTTTAGAGTCTCAAGCTCCCCTTCTTCTAGTCCATTTCTAGACACCAAATGTGATTTAGAGTCTGATGCTTTGAAGTTTATTTTTGGGGTCTGCTTTCTTTTGAAGTTCCCACTCCTCTGTCCTCTTCCTTTTGAAAGCAGGAGCAGGACAACTCCAAAACCCAACAACACAGGCCATGCGAGTGACTAGAGTTTACACCTGGATGACAGCCATAGGGATATATGTTATCACAATGTTAATCGGAAGCCTTAACCCTACTCTCCATGATTCCTTCCTGAGATGTACCCAGGTTCCTTCCTTGTGACTTCTCTCTGAATCAAAGAGCACTCTTTGAGGAGTATGGGATAAATCTGTCTCTCCCTTCTAACGTGTGTCTCACCCAGCTATCAGGAATCCAGCAATACACAAATCTGTCTCGGGAGTTTCCTTTGCCTCCTCATGTTTTACCATGCAGGCATGGGTCTGCCAAAATGGAATCCATTGTCTGCCATGTATTGTGCCATTCACTGGCCTACATACACACTGTACATGCAGTTACTATACACGCACTGTACATCACTGTATCTTTCATGTACTGTACCACTCTCAGGCACACATACACCAGCACATATATTTACCGTGCATGCACTGCACAGCTATATATTGTACCATTCACAGGCACACATACATCCAGTACATGCCTTTACCATGCATAGTCACAGTCATATACTGACCAGCACTGCATTATCCAAGCAAAACTTTGAATGAGTGAGCCTGTAGGCCTCACTCCAGTGACATAGGTTAAAGAGGACATTTTCACCTGTGCTGAGCACTACACAGTATGCTGCCACCACTGTGCTTGTGCTGTTGAACTCCTGGTAAAGGCAGTAGTCTTTCACCACTATGAGAATAGCGCTGTGGGTGCCACTCCTGGGCCATCAAAACCGCAATCCATGAGACAGGCTTATGTCATTGTGCACACACATGATCCATGCTTCCTTATGACAACAAAAATTGGCATTAGGGATCCAGACATCAGTATAATTGAGGCCCTCAGAGCAGGGGTGCATGTCTATTACCATGCGGAGGACTTTACCATCACAACAGGAGCAATGGATGTCAATCACGAACCTATCCCTTTGATCACACTCACTTGATAAAAGCACAAAACATTAGTGATGTCCAAATAATAAAGGATGGCAGTTGTGGAATAAACATGAAGATGTCGTGACACAGGAAGTGGTGGCATGTGAGCTATTTTAACCAAATTTCTTTTGTGATATTGTTATATCACAAACATAATCCAAGACACCCTAAATTCCTTCAAATTAGAATTGGCTGAATATGAATCATCAAGAACAGGATTAAAAATGCGAAATTATAACATTTTTAAGCACCGTAGAAGCTTTACAAAAACCTTTCTGCGTTTTTCCAGAAGTATAGTGCAATTTGCCAACATTGTTTGCTAGATAGAAAATTGAAATCCCCAGAAGCAGCTGAGTAGATGCAATACCTCTAGTACTGGTTGAAATGTAAGTTTGTGGTACTGGAGGTGCATATTGATGATAGCTTAAGGAAGCATGTAGCTTATTTTTGATACTGCAGTGCACCAGTGTTTACTTTGTAAAAAACATAAGTGCCAGAGCCCTTGTCAGGAGGCCCCCAAAGCTAACAAAACAGCCTGGGTGGTAGATACTAGTAATTTTTACTGTGCATTGAATTAATAAACCGCTGTTGTGCCTGTCTTTAAATTCGACTGACAGCAGACTGTTATAAGTGCCGTTGTTGACAAATAAGTGCTTGTGCCGAGTACCGGAAACCACCCGCTCAAATTAGGCGCTGCAGTGCACACATTTTTATATCACTGCGACATCTATCAGTGCTTTTATAATGATATTGGTGGAGCGGTCTTATATAATTCCCATGATTCCTATGCCTGTTGATACAGATTTTGATTTAGAGAATCAAATTTAAATGACACACCCACACACCGAAGTTCAGTTCTGCTGGGGATGTTCAATGCTCCTTTCTTTTTGAAGTATGATAGGCATGTTTCGGTGCTCCTAGAGGGAAATATGTGAGCTTTCCCTCCTAGGGGGAAAGTGAGATGTCGGTGTGTGATTACTAAATGCAGGTGTTCAAATAGAACAACATGCTGTCATAAATGCTGGAACTGGCATTCTGCTAGTCTTTGCTATCCAAGAAAGAACTAGTTACTTATCTGTACACTATGGTTCTCCAGTATTATCTTTCATAGATTCACATGCTTGTATCTTCCCCGTCGTCATGGTGGGAGTCTCACGGTAACAGAATGACCACAGCAGTATAAGAAAACTGCATAGCAAAATCCCATAGGGAATTCTCTTATTTGGTAACCAAATCTCATCATTATGTGGTCCAAGACTCAGCCAATCGGCTGCTAGCCCTGCCCTCACACTCCCCAGCAGAGCCTTCCTGCCTCAGATTTCCAGCCCCGAGTGCGAGACTAAAAAACACTAGAGACAATGAGGTTCTGCCTGAGAAATGGGGAGGTGGGCGGGCCGCATGTGAATCTATGAAAGATAATACTGGAGAACCATAGTGTACAGGTAAGTAACTAGTTCTTTCTCCAGTATTGAATCTTTCATAGATTCACATGCTTGCATCAGAATAGTAAGCAGTACTTATCCCAAACTGCATTTCCAGGCTAGAACCCCCAACAAACGTAGGCTCTGCTCTTATGGATAGCATGTTAACATACATTGCATTATTTGAAAAATCTGCGTAAATAGACATATATCTGTACATACATACATCGCTATAATCCATGATAAATACCTTAATGAAATAGGTGCCGTAGAACTGCTTGTCCCACTGCTGCATCCTTTCTCCACGCTGCATTCAGACAATAATTTCTAGTAAAGGTGTGCGCATTCTTCCATGTCGCAGCTCTGCAAATGTCTGGCAATGGCACCCCTGCAAATAGGGCCGTAGAGGTTGCCATCTTCCTCGTGGAGTGCGCACGTACTTTGGTTTGCAAAGGTTTCCCAGCCTTGCCATGACACAAGGATATTGCTGACGATATCCACCTTGAGATAGTAGATCTAGAAAGTGCCACCCCTTTCCTGGGACCAGCAAAGGCTACGAAAAGCTGATTTGTTTTTCTGAATGAAAAGTGAAAACAGCCGGATAGAATATCGGGTGGCTCTCGGTACTTATAAATCTGCCATCAAGGCAGCGAAGGCTGTGTTTTTCGAGGAGAGAATAGGTCTCTCTTCCAACTCTTCGAAGGAATCCTTCAGGGTTATTAGAGAACACCTGCAAACTCCTGAACCCCCGGTTACTCACGATAACCCACGTGAGAAATGTTTCGAACTTGCTTCTTTCTTCAAGACCAAAGTTGAAAACATCTTGGCATCTCTTCCTCAGCTAGCCCAGGAGACACACTCTGGTGGTAGCCCAGGGCTTTGCCCCGGGCTGCGGGCAGTGGAGCTGGATTCCTTTGGCCTAGTCACAGTGGAGGAAGCTCTCGGGGTTCTGGCGACTGTGAAGAGTGGGTCACCGAGAGACCCTGTACCGATGAAATACCTGAAGCAGGTCGCCTCTATCATCGGCGGCCTTGTGATTGACCTTATAAATCTTTCTTTCTCCAAAGGAGTGGTGCCCCCCAGTTGGAAGGGAGCGGTTGTCAAGGCCCTTTTGAAGAAGCCTAGCCTGGACCCCGCCGACCTTGCCAATTTTAGGCCCATCTCTCTGCTCCCCGGCATTAGCAAGGTGGCGGAGAAACTCGTGAACAGGCGTCTATCGGGTTTTTTGGAATCCAATTCCCTCCTGGGTGATTCCCAAACGGGTTTTCGCCCTGGTCAGGGGACGGACACTGCCCTGCTCGCAGTCGTGGAGAATGCCAGGAGCATTTTGGATTCAGGGGGATCGGTGGCAGTGATCCTCCTGGACCTTAGTGCGGCATTTGACACCGTAGACCACCAGGTGTTACTCCAACGGCTGGCGGGGTGGGGGTCTCCGGGATGGCCCTGAAATGGTTCGCGTCATTTTTGGAGGGCCGGACGTTTGAGGTTTGGGAAGGCCAGGAGAAATCAACATCTGTCCATCTCCAGTGTGGTGTGCCACAGGGCTCATCGTTGAGCCCTACATTGTTTAACATTTATATGGCCCCACTGGAGAGTGTGGTGCTGCCACTGGGTATCAAGATCATCAGCTACGCTGATGATACCCAGCTGGTGGTAGGGCTCCCCCAGTCGGCAAACCAACCCGACTGGCTGCACACCTGTTTATCTCAGATTTTTACGTGGATGTGCAGCTCAGCACTCAAACTTAACGGTTCGAAAACCGAATTGATGATGCTGGGGACCTCCCCTCCCTCCCTCTCACCGAGCAGCTGGCCCAGCTGCCTGGGAGTGGCACCCACCCCCAAACAGGAGATTAAGAGCTTGGGGGTGTGGCTGGAGCAGGACCTCTCTTTTAGGACACACGCTAAAATAACAGCAGGCGTGTGCTTTGGTCTGCTCCGGGCTGCCCGGAAGATCTTACCTCTTCTCCCGATGGCTTCGAGGAGGCTGCTAATCCAGGGACTCATCATCTCACGGTTGGATTTCAGCAATGCGCTGTTTCTGGGGGCCCCAGAAACAACCTTAAACAAACTGCAGCAAGTACAAAATGCTGCTGCTAGGCTCCTGAAGGATCTTCCTAGGCGTCAATCTGCCCGCCCTGCACTTAAGGTGCTTCACTGGCTTCCTATCAGAGAGAGGGTGAATTTTAAAGCACTCTGCATGGCCCACAAAATCCTGCAGGGTAACGGGCCACCCATCCTATGGGAGATGGTTCAACCCTACAAGGCCCCTCGTACCTTGCGCTCGGATCACCAACATCTGCTGCAAGTTGCGAGAGTGAGGAAGGCCAGGACCGGCGGCAGAGGATTTTCCATAAATGTTGCAACTCTGTGGAATTCCCTTCCGTTATTCCTTCGCTCTGAAACGAGTACTTTACGTTTCCGAAAACTTTTAAAGACCCACCTGTTCCCTGCCTAATGCCGCTGTCTTGTGTTATGGTGTCTTTTTTCTGGAAGAGCGCGGGGATGCCCAAGGGTAACCAGGCGCGATATAAAACTCAGTAATAATAATAATAATAATAATAATAATAATGATAATAATAATGACTGGGTCTTGTCGATATAGAATTTGAGACATCGTTTAATGTCTAAAGAGTGCAATGCTCTTTCTGCCGCTGTTGATGGGTCTTTAAAGAATGTAGGCAAAACTATTGGTTCATTCAGGTGAAAACTGGAAGGGACTTTAGGAATAAATTTGGGATTGGTTCTGAGAATCACTCTGTCCTGCCTGAATTGTAGGAATGGTTCTGCAATCGAGAACGCTTGAATCTCGCTGACCCTTCTTGCCGATGTGAGCGCTAACAATAACGCTGTCTTCCATGAGACAAATTGTAACTCCGCCTTATGGATAGGCTCGAAGGGCGGTTTCATTAACTGTGTAAGAACTATATTCAGGTTCCAAGGAACCACTGGCCTTTGAACAGGAGGGAACATTCGGAAGAGCCCTCTGAGGAATTCTTTAATAACTCTTTGAGACCAAAGAGAGGGCTGATCAGGCACTCTTGTGTACCTTGAAATTGCGGCGAGGTGTACTTTTATGGACATATGAGACAGTCCAGATTTTGCCAATGTCAGTAGATATGGGAGAATCTGATCAGAAGAGACCCGAAATGGATGCAAGTTGTTAGATGCACACCAGTGACAGAACCTTTTCCATTTCGCCGCATATGTTTTGTTTGTGGAGACTGCCCGGGATCGTGACAGAATGTCTCTGCAGTCCTGAGGGATGTTTAACAGGTGGAATTCATACTTGTGAGGTTCCATGCTGACAAGCTGAGCGATTTCAAATTTGGATGCAGTATCTGTCCCGTGTTCATCGTTATCAGATCCTGCACTAATGGGAACTGTATCCTGGGTGTTATTGAGAGGCTGATCAGTTCGGAGAACCACGCTTGTCTCGGCCACGCTGGTGCAATCAGAATCAGATGGCAAGGCTCTGATTTCATTTTCCTTAAGACTTTCAGTATTAGAGGAAAGGGGGAAAGGCATACGCAAACATTCCTGTCCAGCACATTTGTAGCGCATTGCCCCATGATCATTTCTGCGGGAACCTGCTTGCAAAGTTTTTGCATTTCGAATTGTGGCGATCCGCGAATAAGTCCATCTTTGGTGTGCCCCATGCCTTGAACACTCTGGAAAGGTGCTTCCAATGTAGTTCCCACTCGTGAGAAATTTCAGGAGATCTGCTCAGAATATCCGCTCTTGTGTTGTCCACTCCTGCAACATGTTGCACCTGAAGCGAGATGTTGTGAGCTAGAAGCCATTTCCAAATGTCTTGTGCTTCCTTTGACAGAAGTTTCGACCTCGTGCCCCCTTGTTTTAGCAGGTAAAACATAGACGTGGAGCTGTCCGTTTTCACCAGAACCGTCGATCCGCGAATTGTGGGTAGAAAAGCCCTGAGTCCCAAGAACACGGCCTTCAGCTCTAGCAAGTTGATGTGGAGCTGCGTTTCGGCCTTTGACCAGTGGCCTTGAATTTCGAGCTCCTGAAGATGCGCTCCCCAGCCCTGAAGAGAAGCATCCGTCATCATCACGAAATTGTAGACCTGTGATTCGAAAGTTAGTCCTTCCGCTAAATGATCCCTGATCTTCCACCATGACAGGGCGTGTCTGATCTGAGGGGTGATTACTATCCGATCCTCGAAGGATCCCTGCGACTGAAGCCATTGTTCGTCTAGCAGTTCTTGTATAGGCATCATGCGGAACCTGCAATTTGGGAGTAGGGGAATACAAGAGGACATCATTCCCATCAATGACTTGTAGATCCTTACTGAAACGGACTTTTTTGTTTGCAATTGTGTCGACAATCGAATGATCTTTCGAATACGCTCCTCTGACGGGTAAGCCTTGGCCTCCTCCTTGCAGATTAGAACACCCAGAAACTGAATGGACTGCGCTGGTCTGAGATGGGACTTCTCCAGGTTGACTCTGAGACCTAGCTGATCGAAAAGCTCCATGCAAACGTGAAGGGAGCGATGGGTGTGTTTGAACGAACGTCCTTTGATAAGCCAATCGTCCAGATAAGGAAAAATCTGGTGACCTTGCAGTCTTAGGTGGGCCGCCACTGGCGCCATGCACTTTGTAAATATTCTCGGCGCGGACTTTAGTCCGAAAGGTAAGACTTTGAATTGGTAATGACGCCCCGCCACCATGAAGCGTAGAAATTTTCAGTATTTTACGTGGATCGGGACGTGAAAATAAGCATCTAAGAGGTCCAGGGATGCCAAATAATCTCCTCTGCCAATAAGGAGAAGAATTTCCTGCAGGGATAACATTCGAAATGATTTCTATTGAATGAATTTGTTTAGACCTCTCAGGTCCATTACCTGTCTCCACTTTGATGTGTCTTTCTTTTTTGAGAAAGAAATGCGAGTAATAGCCTGTCCCGCGTTGAAGTCGTGGAACTTCTTCTATCGCCTCCTTTTGTACTAACGCTGTCACTTCTGCCTTGAGGGCTGATAGATGTTCTTGCCTCCTGTGTATAGGGGGTTGAACTGGAGGCTTGTCTACAAATTCCAGAGTATGGCCATGTTGTATTACATCTAAAACCCATCTGTCCGTTGTTATTGACAGCCAAGCTGGGTAAAATGAAGTCAGGTAATGGGTGCTGCTTCTCGGACAGGTGTCGGATGTGTTGGAGAAGTCATTGTCATCGATTGGACTGCTGCGACTTCCCTCTCGTAGATGATCTTCCCCTGGACTGTTGGTGATAGTTATTGGAAGATCGAAATTGTTGATTGTTTGAGTACTGGCGAGATCCCTGCTGCTGGTACGGCTGGTATCTGTTCGATTGAAATGAGGATCGTTGTGTAAATTGTCCTCGGGAGCCTCTCCTCCGAAAGGACTGAAACCTGCCCTGTTGCAGAGATCCCAGCGCCCGCGCTGTATCTGTGTCCGTTTTGATACTTTGGAGGGCCTCATCGACATGTTTCCCGAACAAGTTCTCTCCATCAAATGGCATGTCCACTATTTTGGCCTGTACCTCAAGTCTGAACGAGGTGGCCTTCAACCATCTCTGCCTGCGCAGGGCTACTGCTCCTGCCATTTGTCGAAAAGCCACAGAGGACAAATCCATAGCAATGTCAATGGATTCAGCTGCTGCCCTAGCTCCATCCTGTAGAATAGCAACCGCTTCTTCTTTTTTATCTTCTGGAAGATGGGAGAGCAAGGGAGCTATATCGCACCACATCTGCCGGTTGAATCTGCTGATGAGGGCTAATGCATTAGAAGCCTTTATGGAAGACGCTGCCATCACCGCAAAGCGCTTCCCTGCGCCATCCATTCGTCTTCCGTCTTTGTCCGGGGGAACCATTGTTGTCGAAACCGGATTTTTTGAGTTTCTTTGGGCGGCCTGTGTCACCACAGAGTCTGGTCGAGGATGACCAATTAAACAGGCCGGAGACGATTCCGGAGCTCTATATTTTTTGTCTATTCGAGGAACTGAAGCAGCCACTGAAGCCGGGCTCTTCATAATCTTCAAGCCTTCCTCCCAAATATGGTCGATTATTGGAATAGATCGCATAGATTTGCGTGACTCCTCTTTAAAGTCATAAAGAAAACATTCGGCTTCCTGAACTGGAATGGGAAGATCAAAGCGCTTTGATGCTTTCTCCATGATGTCATGGAAACCTCCTATATCTTGCGGCGGCAAATTCGCCGGTGTTGGAGATGGCGACGGCGTAGTTGGGAGACTATATTGGTCCCATTCATCGTCAACTTGGTTATCTTGAAGGAGTTCTCCTTCCTCCAGTTGGTCGGCGTCACTGTCTTCTAAGTCATCTCTGATTGTCATAATCGGTGGCGATCGGATCTTCTGAGTGGAAGTTTTGGGAGAAGAGTGAGGTGGTCGTATCTGCGTAGGCTTCTCCACCGTCTGTGGCGCTTGTGAGTTTGCTTCCGGGAAACGCCGATAGTAATCGTTGATCATCAGGCGTAAGTCAGTCACCAAGGACACCGGCATGGAAATAGAGTCCTCTATAGAAGTATGCTGAGGCTCTTCCTCTTCTTCGCAGGCATAAGACTCCTGAAAAGATTCATATCTCCGTGAATCTTTCGGAGGGCGATCCTGAAATGAGAAGACTTCTTGCACCTCATGAAATTCCTCCTCATCTGTTTCCTGACTCTTAATGCGAAGTTGGGAAGGACAATAAGCCACTCCTGAGGACTCCTCATCATCAGACTGCAAGTCTAGTAAAGTAGAAGGCGGCAGCGGAGAAATCTTTGTCCATGATGTAAAGTCTGTAGCCTTAGTCTGCTTCGTCGACGAGCCCGTCGACGAGCCCGTCGACAACGCCATAGACTTCAATGTTATTTTCTTTACCTTAGGTGATTTAAAAGTTCCCGTCGACGGGACTGTCGTCGACGGAGTAAGCTGTATTATCGTCGACACCGTAGTCGTTGACGACGAAGTCTTCGTCGACGATGGCAATGCGGCCGTCGACGGAATCGTCAACGGGCTTTTCTTCGACGACGAGGTTTTAGCCGTCGTCGATGCCGCTGTCGTCGTCGATATGGTGGTCGTCGACGGAGTCGTCGTCGATATGGTGGCCGTCGACGGAGTCACCGTCGACGTAGTCGTCGACGGTTTCAATGCAATAATCGCCGGCGACGCTCTAATTTTCGTCGACGGGGCTGAGGAAACTTCTCTTGACTCTTTAGATTTTTTAAGAGGAGTATGAGGTAATGAAGACGCAGGGGCCCCTTTGTCTTTTGTCTTCTGCTTTTTCAGCTCTGAGCTATCTTCCGAAGTTGAAGATTTTCTCTTCTTTGAAGACTTAGAATCCTCCTCAGAGTCAGAATCTGAAGCGACCTTCTTTTTCTGAAGCCACAACAGAAGACGTGCCTCCCTGTCACGGAGGGTCTTCGCAGAAAAGGTTCTGCAATGTTTACAGTCCTTAGGCACATGTTTAGGGTGCAAGCAATATAAGCAGTCCTTATGTGGGTCCTCAGAGAACAATCTAGGCTTTCCACAGGATCTGCAGGGCCTGAAAAGCCTCTTTTTAGAGCTTTCAGCCATCCTGAACAAGAAAAGGTGAAGCACAATACCTTAATCCAGCCAGAGGATGAAAATTCTAGATGAACCAGATGTCAAAAGTTCACACAGGAACAAAACTGAGCAAGGCTCAGGGAGACTCCTCCTCACACGAAGGCGGTTGGAAATCTGAGGCAGGAAGGCTCTGCTGGGGAGTGTGAGGGCAGGGCTAGCAGCCGATTGGCTGAGTCTTGGACCACATAATGATGAGGTTTGGTTACCAAATAAGAGAATTCCCTATGGGATTTTGCTATGCAGTTTTCTTATACTGCTGTGGTCATTCTGTTACCGTGAGACTCCCACCATGACGACGGGGAAGATACAAGCATGTGAATCTATGAAAGATTCAATACTGGAGAATTTAAAATTATATTTTGGTTGGCCTATTATAGGGGACCTGCTGTATTTCAGAATCTGGGGGTGTATTTTAAGAAGAATGCTTATTTATTTATTTATAAAGTCGTGTATAGCGCGATCATGACCTGTGAGGGTATCAGAGCGCTTTACAGGGCGGTAGACCAGCAAAAGACCCAGTAATTAAGTGCAGTTACGTCATAAATACAAAATAATAAATCGAGGAGCGCGACCTCCCTAGGAGATCGGAAGGAGGTAGTCGTGATCAACAGAATAGGAGAACAAGTGGTAATGTCAATTTATATATGGTATGGTGACGGATTTTAGGCCAACTCAAGGAGATGATGGACGAAGCGCTGGAACTTTTCAGACACTCACCCCCCCCGTCACAGATCTGGGTTGAATCCATCATCGTTCTTTAGCTCACTTCCCCACCCCAGTTCAGACCCAGCTATATGCAAATCAGACTTGACCCTGTGCCTCATGGGTACAGTCCCGCCCGAACTGCCAAGCCAGGTCTTCCCTGGACCAGAACCAAGCATCCTGGAACCGGTTCGGGGTAACACCCCTCATCAGCCAGGCTAGCTTGAATCCAGTGGCAAAGTGAGCAAGGGACCCACGTCTGGGCATAACCTGCCAACTTAGGGCATACAAAGAAAACACAAGTAGATGAGGGACGGAGCGCTGAAACTTTTCAGACACTCACTCCCAGTCACAGATCTGGGTTGAATCCATCATCGCTCTTTAGCTCACTTCGCCATGCCAGTTCAGACCCAGGGATATGCAAATCAGACTTGACCCTGTGCCTCATGGCTACAGTCCAGCCTGAACTGCAAAGCTAGTTTTAGGCCAACCAATTATTCATCAGGAATGTTGCTGCTTGGACCTGAATTACCAGATTAGCAGTTCTATTTTAGGATGGTGGTGCCTACTATTGAGATTTATGCAGTTCCATCTTTGGCCTCCTTTGCATTCGCTATCATGAAAGGATGAAATTAGCTATTTTGATACAGAACAGTTTTGAGAAATCCCAGTTTGTTTCCTGGACAGTATTGCATGATGCGTCCACATCTGAGAAACTGGTGTCTCACAATCTCTTTTCTATGATGAGATCAGCTCAACCAGGTTCAAAGTGTATGATTCAGACACCGCGGCCAGAGAAACACTTATAAAGAAGGGCTATTTATATTGGCTCACAAATGGCAGTTCTGGTAAACCGTCACTGAACTTCCCCTTCAGTGCCATTATTTAGTCCAACACGGGTGCTTGCACCCAAAGATTTACCCGTCCTCAATCAACCCATATTGTTTAGTAAGGCAAAACCTTTGGTCAACTTTTCTCAGAAATCAGGAAAGCACTCTAATTATATCATAAACCCAGCACTATTCAATATGCTCAGTGGTTAGAGTAGTCCATCTCTGGACTGTAGTGAAGATAATTTAGTGACATTTGGTGGTGTTGCAGTAGGTGAGCAGGTTTAGAGGGGTGAGTTGAATAGCGATAATATAAGAGTACTCCTGATCACTGCATTTTTAGATTTTACTATGAGCAAAGCCTGGGGCAGATAAAGGAGCCTGAGTGAGGAATGACAGAATAGGTATCGAAGGAGTTAATGGTATGAAAAGGTTTCGTGAATTTGAGCCACGTAAGGGAAACAGGTCAAGCACGCAGTTGAATATAGCTGTGTTCAGTACTTCATGGAGGTCGTTCAGAGCATCATAGCACTGTGGTCCTGTTCACGTGACATTTATATTCTTGTTTTTCATAGGGTGGATGATGGGCCAGGTTATGTAGAGGATAGTGTAAGTTGAATGCTTCAAAGAAAAATCCTAATTTTAAGACTTTCGGTATTCACAGAAGGCATTTAGGAGTCCTAAAGTTAGGAGTCCTAACTATACTACTACTAAACTGAGAAAAATCCTAATTTTAAGGCTTTCGGTATTCACAGAAGGCATTTAGGAGTCCTAAAGTTAGGAGTCCTAAACTTAGGACTACTAAATTGAGAAAAATCCTAATTTTAAGACTTTCGGTATTCACAGAAGGCATTTAGGAGTCCTAAAGTTAGGAGTCCTAACTATACTACTACTAAACAGAGAAAAATCCTAATTTTAAGACTTTCGGTATTCACAGAAGGCATTTAGGAGTCCTAAAGTTAGGACTCCTAACTTCTGTGAATACCGAAATGAGTAAGTGCCTTCTGTGAATACCAAAATGAGTAAGTGCCTTCTGTGAATACCAAAATGGTAGTAAGTTTAGGATTTTGTCTTAAGTTAGTTCTGTGAATCGGGCCCTATATACAAAGGCCAATGGCAAGTCCAGAATAGAAGTCCTTGGGGGGACACATGGGCACGTGTCTCCCCTAGCTTGCCTGAACATTAGAACCCTCAGGTTCGTCGACTGGGGGGGGGCATCATGTGGGGAAGGACGAGGCACCGCAGGGACAGGAGGTGTAAGGGTAGGTGTGGTGGGTGCAGGGCTGGACGCCTCCACCACAGGGGGTGGGGCAGTGCCAAAGGTAGAGGTGAGCTCGGCGCTGCACACTTCTGCCAGGGCATCCAGAGTATCCCCTGCACCGGAAGAAACCACAGGCACAAAGGAGGGGGGGGTCGGAGGGATGGGGTGCAGTGCTACTGGGGGAGGGGGTGGACAGGGGGGGACTCAACTCCCCTACCCGGGGAGTGCCTTTACCCGTTTGCGGGCTGGTGACCCAGTGGGGCTGAGGCCCAGCACAGCCAAGTAGCTCTCCTTGTCTGACTGTGTGGCAGGGGAGCCAAGGGGAGTGCCTTTGGAGGGACTGGGTAGTGAGGCATGCGGACTCAGACTGTGGCTGTGTGTATGCCTGTGTGCCCCAGACCCAGTGGGTGTGCCTTTATCCCCCTGAGTGTGCGTGCCAGGAGGTGTGTGCTTTCCCCTACGTGTTTGTGTGCTGCCTCTGTCTGGTGGAGTGCGTGCTTGGGAATGTCTGGGTGTGCATGGGACAGGCATGGAAGTGGGAAGTGTGGATGGGTTAGGGGTAGGGGGGGACGAAGTGCTGCAGGAGACTCACTGCTGCCGTCAGTGAAGAGTCCATGGACCTCAGCAACATCCGTTGGTCAGACATCCCTGCTGACATGCCATCCATGAACGACACCATCTGTGTCAGCAGTCTGGTGTGGCCATGGAGGACATTCAGCATCGATGTCTGGCCAACCTGCAACTGCCGCTGATTGTCCATAGACTCTGCAGTGAGGGCAGCAGGGGTGACAGGGGCAGGGGTTGCGGTGCCTCGCACAAAGGAGACATGGTGGTGCCCTGCACGGACAGAAGGGACCGGAGCAACTGGGAGGGCGGTGATGGGAATGGAGGAGGCGGTGACAGATGTGCTGCTGCCAGGTGTTGTAGCAGCCTCCGCCCCTCGAGGAGTTCAGCCTCGGACCCGTCAGCGTCGTAGTCGGTGTCGCCACCAGACAGGTCCTCCGCCTGACTCCCCTCGCCCTCCGTGCCACTTGCTCCCGCAGACTCGCCATCAGTGGTGGCACCGGTGCTGGATCCCTCCTCCCGGTCCTTGCAGGTGTCTCCCTCGGTGTCCTCCGATGATGCTGTGGGCAAGGTGAAGATACAGAAAATAATCAGTCACCGGTATACATCTGACACATGAGTCAAAACAAAATAGGTCACAGTGCATATCAGGAAATGCATCATGAGTAACATCTAGATTACTCCGCACATATGTAAGCCCTGCACTCCCCAGTTGGTTGACCCACCATGCCACTTGGAAACAAGGAAAAATGGGACACAACAGCAAATAACTTGATATCGAATTATACTGAGAAGCTAGTGTCTGGGAACAGTTGAGCACAGCAAGGCATGCCACCTCTTGTTTACTGTGAACGAAACAGTATTGGTGCACCCAAGGCTAAATAACAGACCGCAATGCTGAAGGTGTCCCCACAATCAGAGACCTGTGAGTACTTTGGAAACCCAAACAAAATACATTGTGATCCCTTGGGAATCACAACACTTTACACAATCTACATGTTTAGAATGTGTGAATGTGCCACTTTGTGAACAGAACACACATGTGCCTGTATAAAAGAAGTGACACAAGGAGGTGCACACAAAACTACATTTACACAGTCATTGTATGAGCTGCCAGCCTTATTGAAAGAAGCCACTGTTAGAAAGAAATGGGGTTTCAGTAAGTACATATACATGGCACCACGGCGGTCTGGATGACTTGACACTCGTAAGTTGGTATCAGCAACAACCAAGGACTTACCCAAATGCCACCACACTGTGGGAACATGCATATGTATAATCTGAAAAAAAGTGTTATTCGAACTGTGCCTTTCTTTAAAATGTGCCAGCGTGTCCCCTGAAAGTGTAAAGGGGGTTTCTTGTGCACTTCCTTGGGAGACATCTGTCATGCAGGCACATTATATTCCTTCACAACAAAACATCAAAGTCAAGCATTGAAAACAGTAGGACATGTTGACAAGTGTAGTGAGTGCCAAGGTACAAGACTTCTTGACTAACAACTTGAATCATGCCACCTGTCACATGGCCATCCGTACCATGATGACACAGTTGGCAACACATCTGACCCACTGCCTGTCATGTGGAGTGGCACACATGTCCAAATACACGACAATTCATAAGCTAATGGGCCTGCAATAGTGTCGGAATAAGGAGTACCTGCACTGAGGAGACACAATCATGGCAACTAAGAATGTCCACACAGATGTCAGCACACAAAGACCAAACTACGTAGCATCTGGACCACACACTGGTGCCAAAAATGGATGAGCAGGAATCATGTATTTAAACTTTTGACACATGCTGCAAAGCACACACATTAAACCCTGCACAACATGACTGGGTCACTGCATGTTGAGTGTCTGTCCAGACAATTATCACACACAGGTCAGACCTGGCAAGGAGACATAAGGTTTGGACATGTAGGCCTTGCCCGCACAAACCCCCCATACCTGAGACAATGTGATTGAGACAGATCAAGAAGTTACACCTCTTAATCTGGGTTTACTAAAATGTGGATCAAGAATTCCTAAATGTACTCCACATCACCTCGTGAGGCTGCCAACACATATTTGTGACAAACAACCATCAACAGATAGTTGTACATAGACACACAGGCACTGCCCAGTGTGAGGATGCACAAGCCAAATGGGGTCACCCTGTACAGTAGACACATGTAGCACACGTTAGATGAATACAAATGAGCCCAGGGAACAATGCCACAGAGGCCAACCTATGCTGAACACACAGAGAATGGGCACAGTGTTGGATGACACACATGATTCCGAGGCAAGGGTGTCTCAGGGGACTGTAGTGGGCACACTGCTCCATGGTCCTGGAATGATCTGACTGTAACATGAGCAACCATCCCAGCACTATGCATATCTCCCACTCATGCACATCATGACTGAGGCCACAACATCGTTAATGCATGCTGCAAGTCTGTTCATTTGAAACCTCACACTCCTATGTTGAGACTCAGCATCAGTGCCAACAAATATGGACCCCCAAATGACTGAACAGGACAGGGCACAGGCAAGGTACCAACACATGTCACAGACCACCCCCACACATGATGCAGAAAGCAATGTGCACTTGGATTAACTGGCAGCCTAGATGACCATGTGCAATAGTGATTACACACAGACCAGGGAACACATGTCAAGGAGGGGAAGGGAGGAAGAACAGCACCGGTTGACTTGGGGGAAAAGGATATGCACTGCACATATAAACCCTGGCAGTGTATCCAGGTGACTGAGCACTTCCAAAAGCTGGTGACACACAACAAACACACATGTACCTACCCCCTTCCTGCTGCTGTATCTCCTGTAACCGCCTATCCATGTCAGGGAAGACCACCGCCAGGACACAGACACATGTCCATGTACGTGTAGGCACTGGTAGTACACGTACCCGTACGTGTACTACCATTGCGCGCACGTACGTGTAGGCACTTGTAGTACATGTACCCATACGCGTACTACCAGTGCCTACACGTACGTGTACGCACTGGTAGTACACGTACCCGTACTACCAGTGCCAACACGTACGTGTACGCAATGGTAGTACACGTACCCGTACGTGTACTACCAGTGCCTACACGTACATGTACTACCAGTGCCTACATGTACGTGTACTACCAGTACCTACACGTGCGTGTACTACCAGTGCCTACACGTATGTGTAGGCACTGGTAGTACACGTACGTGTGTACGGTCTGTACCATGAGTGCTCCTACGGCACCACTACTATAGTGATACGGACCGTACTTGTACGGTCTGTACCACGCGTGCTCCTACAGCCACAACGACTCTAGTGATATGGGGCCCGATTCACAGAACTAACTTAAGACAAAATCCTAAACTTACTACCATTTTGGTATTCACAGAAGGCACTTACTCATTTTGGTATTCACAGAAGGCACTTACTCATTTCGGTATTCACAGAAGTTAGGAGTCCTAACTTTAGGACTCCTAAATGCCTTCTGTGAATACCGAAAGTCTTAAAATTAGGATTTTTCTCTGTTTAGTAGTAGTATAGTTAGGACTCCTAACCTTAGGACTCCTAAATGCCTTCTGTGAATACCGAAAGTCTTAAAATTAGGATTTTTCTCAATTTAGTAGTCCTAAGTTTAAGACTCCTAACTTTAGGACTCCTAAATGCCTTCTGTGAATACCGAAAGCCTTAAAATTAGGATTTTTCTCAGTTTAGTAGTAGTATAGTTAGGACTCCTAACTTTAGGACTCCTAAATGCCTTCTGTGAATACCGAAAGTCTTAAAATTAGGGTTTTTCTCAATTTAGTAGTCCTAAGTCTAAATTTAGGACTACTAAATTGAGAAAAATCCTAATTTTAAGACTTTCGGTATTCACAGAAGGCATTTAGGAGTCCTAAAGTTAGGACTCCTAACTTCTGTGAATACCGAAATGAGTAAGTGCCTTCTGTGAATACCAAAATGAGTAAGTGCCTTCTGTGAATACCAAAATGGTAGTAAGTTTAGGATTTTGTCTTAAGTTAGTTCTGTGAATCGGGCCCTCTGTCAGTAATTGTTTAATTTACATAAGCCTAAGTCTCTGATGAGTTTTATGTAGCTCTGTATGAAAACGCCTACTCAAAGTGGTGCTGCCTAGTTTCATCATCATATCAGTAGGAAAATTGATAGGGCAGTCATGTGCGGGCTCAAGGGTGCTGAACATAAGAGGCATTTTATGGAGGCTTCAATTCAGTCAGGGGGAGAGCAGGAATGTGCCATATCTTAAAAGATATGGCACATTCCTGCCCTCTCCATTTGATGCCTTGCTGTGATGTCGAGGTCCTGATCCTTTCAAATTTGTGAACAAACTTTTATAATCATTAACGTGCTGAGATATCTTTCTAAAGTAGTAATCCATGGTGTAGCACTCACAGGGATAGGTATGTGTTTTTAAATGGGCTTGCAATTGATGACTCTTTGAGTCCATAACTACAACTATTGGATGATGCATTGTGCCAAACGGCACTCACTGTCATTGTTTCCCTCTTAGTTAACTTTTATTGTGACCTTTACAAACCAAGTTCCGCTAATATGCGGTGAGGTTACTCATGTTCACCAAAGATACGCAATTGGTTTTCAGCCTTAAGAATAAGAAAGGAGTTCAAGTATCACCTGATATTTAATGCAATCCGATGATAGATGTCCAGTTAAATCTTAAAAGTGAGCCCCTTTAAGTCTGAGATACAACTGATTTCAGCTGCTTTGCCCTAGTGGGACACTCTTTTATGGCTTCATTGGCTGTACCAGTCTAGTTTGCAAGTTAGTATTCTAGTCAATTATGATTTATAACTAGGCCCACAGATCAATGTAGTCTTAAAGTGGTTTACCAATTCAGATTACTCAAATGAAGCCTCCCGTTTCATTCATCATCTAACTCAATGCAGAGGTTAACGTTTTTATGTCCTACACATTCAACAACAGGAGGGAACAAAAGCTGTTCCAGGGCACGCTATTTCTCAACTGCAGCTAGAATTTGTCTCCATTTCAACGTACCTCTTTCCATGCACTGATAACTAGTACACTAAAGACACAATCAGATAACTTGTGCTATCAGCTGCCCATGGATAGTTGATTTATGGCTTGTAACTAGACTGGGCAAGAGTTCATGGAGTTCTACTCCGCGGAACTCTGCAAAGTGACAGAAAAAAAAACTCTGCCATGCTCCGTGAAGTTCCACCAGTGGCAAACTCCATTAGGTTGTGCTGCTCGCACTGATTTGTATTACCGGGAGATTGTCCCACGCTGTAAAATCTGCATGAATGGCACTACGGGTCACCCCACAGGGTGCTGCTGCTTTCTGCTGCTCAAGAAAACAATCTACTCGAGTGGCAGCTTCCTCAACGCAAGAGGCAGATTTCTCAACGCGAGCTGTCGCTTCCTGTCGTGACCGCGCCTTGAGAAATCTCACCGGGAGGAAGTCTAGTGTGAGATTTTTTCTCGTGAGCGCTCGCCAACTTAACATTGGCGAGCAGCTGGAGAGAAAAAACTCCACTCCCCGTCACTTCGTGGAACTCTGTAGAGTGGGCAAAACTCCGCTAGCGGAGCGGAATTCTTCGTCCACCCCTACATATAATGTTTAAAATGTGTGGTACATCCTTATCACTCAAGGGTAAAATAAAGCCTTTTGATAATTTAGGTACAAATAAATGTATTCCTCCCAGCCCTGTAATGTCACACTTAGTAGACTCTGGTAGAGCCCTGGTTCTTCCTTACTATGCAAACACACCTCTTAAATTTGGGATCTCATCTCCTCCCTCACACCAGACGTCCTCTTCATCACTGAGACCTGGCTCAACCCCACGTCTGCTTCTGACATCGTCACCGCAATACCCAAAGGATACAAGATCATCCACCACAACCGCATCAAGCCTTGAGGAGGGATCACAATCATACACAAGGAATCTATCGAATTAACCACCACAAATCACGTATCATCCCAGCCATGGAACACCTCAACTTCCGACTCCAAACAGACAGCAAAACCACCATCAGGGGCGCCATTGCCTACTGTCCTCCAGGACCACGTCCAGCTGTCTGCAACGTCATCGCCAACTTCATCTCCCCCTCACCATAAACTACAACTACATTTTCCTCAGTGACCTCAACTTTCATCTCCATGACCATAATGACATCAACACTACCAGCCTCTTTGACAGCATGGACAACATGGGACTTACCAGGGCATGGCCGACTAGGACATGTTTGTCGGAGCTCCGGCCCAAAGCAGCAGCATCCGCTATAATCCTGCGGTGCCAGCTAGACACCAACCCCATCTAACACATCGACCCGACCGGGAGTGTTTCCGGTCTGGGAATTTACCTCCGGAAAGTGGCGCACAATGCGCAAAGAAACAAGCGCTCCCGGGTTGGGATCGCCATATTGATTCCTCCAGGGGCCTTGGAGACGTGGAGCTGAGGACGGGTGCTTTCGCGGAGCCTTAATTGGAGGCCCTGACGGCTTGTGAGGGGGCGCAGAGATGGAGATGCCGGCCCTGGGGACCTCTGCGTGACCGGGAGTTCCTGCTGCGGAGGTACGACCAGCCGGTTGAGATGCTGGGAGGTGGGGCCCCGCTGCGCTGGTAGAACTCCTAAGGGGGGGTCCCGGCGGCCTGAGGAGATTTGTGTGACGGGGACTATAACCCTGAAGGACTCCGTGGGTCCAATTATAAAGTGGATGTTATCTGGGGGACCCCCCCAAATGAAGTGAAGCGGCAAAGCAGGAAAATAGGCCGTCGTGGGGCCGCCAATACCGGTGGAAACGAAGCGAAGGTGGCGGACTCCCTAACAGGAGCCTGTGCACTTAGTAGTGCGGGCACCTCACTCTCCTGAATCCTGACGGAGGGCCGCGTTGAGGCCTGAAGCTAATAATGACTCTCCAGTGTGGGGAAAAGTGACGGAGAGGATCCTTTTATGTGTTTTTGACCCCTGGATGGTGGATCCTGACGAGGATAGGAGGCCCAACCAAAGGGACGCGCAAGGAGAAGATGATGCCGCGGGGGCACCAGAGGGAGAACAGCGAGACCCCTCTCTGAGCGATATCCTGAAGGCCATCCAAACTACAAGAGACGAAATGGTGCCCAGGATAGACGCAGTTGCGATTGATGTCAATCTCCTCCGATGTGAACCATGCAAGGTCTCCGACAGGGTCACCACAACAGAACAAAACATGGACGTACTCCAGACCGAGGTCAAATCCCTGTGGGAGACGTTCGTGGAGCTTCAGAGGAAGATGATCAGATTGGATGAAAGCGCCGAGGACCAGGAGGGTCGGTCACGCAGGAACTACTTACGATTCGTGGGATTCCCGGAGTGAGCAGAGGGACCCTCGACTGAGCTGTTTTTGGAGAACTGGATCACAAAAGTGCTGGTACCAGGGAAAAATTCCCCAAAAATTATATTGAGAGGGCACAAAGGGCCCTAGTCCCTCCCCCACGTTCGGGGGCTCCACCTATAGCAATCATAGCCCGATTCTTCAACTACCGGGATCGCGATCTGATCCTACAGTCCACACGCACCAAGACGGACTTACAATATGAGGGACACCACACTGCCATTTTCCCTTAGTGCAGGATCAACAATGCACTTTCCTGGCGGTGGAGAGACGCATGAGGGAGGCCAGACTGAAATATAGCCTCCTCTATCCCGCTAAGATTTGACTGGAATACAAAGGCGGAGCTCTGTTCTTCGGATCAGCGTAGGAAGCCTCGGATTGGATGGATACCACGGGAGACAACGAAGCCAGACGAAAGTCAGAGGCCAACCCAAAGATAGTTGCGGGACCAATGGATTCAGCAATGAGGCGGCATCGACTGCCTGGATGAGACCGTCAACAAGACACGTGAAAAACTGGAAGAGTCAGAGTGTGCGAAGATGGAACTTTGCAGTTGGTGGAGGGGATGAGGGACTCTGACTTAACTTCTTCGGAGTTTATACCGGACACTAATATATACTGAGATCCAAGGGCTGTGTAGGAGAGCCAATGGGGGGTTCTGGACATGCAGATAAGTGGACACAACAATTTATTACAGACGTTCTCTCGTTTCTTTTTCTCTCCTTCTCCTCTTTTATGGTATTTGGTGGGGGATGGTATGGTTTGTATGTTCACGGGTGGGGGGGAACACACACCTCAGTAGTGGCTGGGAATTGCCTGGGGAGCTGGAGGCTCCGTCCTTGCACCCCGGCGAGAGCCCAGCCTCTTGTAATGCAGCTTCTCAGAGGGTTTTGATCAATGCCCAGCTGGGAAAGATTTATCCTATGTAATACAATTGTGGATATCATTACTGGGCACTGTTATAAGGTTGAAGAATTTGGAGGGGGATGGGATAGGGCAGGAGATAGGATTGGTAGATCTCTGCAATGTTGGGAGGAATGGACCTGTTTCACTGCCCAGTGGGAGGGGGGTGGGGTTATGGGGAGTCTGTTTGTTCTTAATGGTTTCAAGGGACGTTTAGGGGATCCATGTGCTGGTTGTAATTCTCCATAATGTGCTAACTTCCAAATTAGAAAGCCGGGATGGGAACGTAAAATTGATGCCGGCCAGTTGCCCTTATGGCTCCTCCTTTGACAAAATGACTTACCTGGAATGTGCGTGGCATGGCAAGGGTGGATAAGCGTGGAAGGGTGTACTCCTATGTGCGACGATATTAGGTGGCAATTGCCGGCCTGCAGGAAACACACATGTGGAGAGACACATTAACGTACATTTGTCACAGATGGAGGGGGCAGTTGTACGCTACATCCTTCTTGGGGTTTGCACGGGGAGCGCTTATATGGGTGGCCACGGGGACTCCATTTCAACATATCCACCATGTACTTGACCCGGAGGGACACTACATGATTCTATATGGTAGACTAAACGGCCTGGAATTATGTCTAATTAACGTGTATGCTCCTAACTCTGACGCCTACAGTTTTTTTCATGAGGTAATGACCTCGGCAACCCCGAATCTGGGTGGGGACATCATAATGTTTGCTGATGTTAATTGTGTATTGGATGGGACGCTGGACTGGGAACCCCCCGAGCAAATACTAAACCGGGTATGACTGAAGCGTTTGGTAAATGTTATGAAAAAAAAAGAACATTGGACTTACCCATCTCGTCCACCACCCTACGCACACTGCTGCCCACAAGCTAGACCTCATCTTCACCTCCAGCGACTGAATCAGGTACAGCCACACCACGGAACTAAGTCCAGTTTTAAATACAGTGCAGGACATAATGCCTATCACTGTTCCTTCTTCACAGCTGCGTAATAGCGCATGACAGTGCTTCTTTATATGTTGGGCTTTGTGAAAACTCCACAACAGTTCTACATATATTAGGAGTGTGTCGGAACAGGCATGTTCTTTAAATGGTCAGAAAACTCTTTAAAATACATGGCAATGGTGCTTTAAAAACTGGGCCCTGAGCAATACAGAAACTAGCACATGGGCCCTTTGCAATATAGAAACTGGCATGACAGTGTCTGCCTGGAAATTAAATGAAAATAAATTTATGAAGTGTTCTACTACCCTAGGGTGTCTTGACACTGCTGCTCAGTAAGAAAAGAGAGAAAATATAGTAAACAGAACATTCATATATGCTGGGAGAGAGCTGTCGATTAAAAAGCTAAGTTTTGAGGGCTTTACAGAAGGAAAGGAAATCTGACTTATTTTCGAGGTGCTGTGACAAGGAGTTACACAGTCTAGCCGTGCAGGCAGTGAAGCTTCTGCCTCCCCAGTTCGGTCTCCTGGCTTTGGGAATTAGAATATTACATGCAGTAGAGGGGCGCAGAGATCTACCAGGAGCATTTTGTTGAAAGCGCTGTTTCAAGTAATGAGGTCCTGAGTCATGTAGTGCTTTAAAAGCAATAGAGGCCTCCAAATTCATTCCTTGATAGGTACCCAGTGTAAATGTGGAAGCACATGCCATACTGAATAGTGTTTACCACTGTCCAGAAGCAGCCGGGCAGACGCATTCTGTGAGATCTGCAGCTTATATATAAATCTTTTCCGGATATTGCCAAAGAGAGCACTGCAGTAATCAATTTTCGAGAAAATGAGCGCAGAGATCACAGCCATCTGCAATTCAAGGTGAATATGGGTAAACAAGTTTATGAGGGTTTTAAGCATACAAATGCCAGAAGAGGTGATGGAGCTAACATGGCCTTCAAAAGAGAAGTTGTTGTGAAAGTAAATCCCGAGATGTTTTACTTTAGGAGCCGAACTAGGTCGTTTCCTCATTTCCTGCGGACACCACTTGGGTGTACAAAACAATGTATTTGAACCTAATAGCAGAACCTCTGTTTTTCCTGAGTTAAATTTTTAACAGTTGCTGGACATCCACTTCCTAATTTGGAGCATACATCGTGGAATCTTGAGGGCTCAATTTGGGTGTCGTCTGCATAGGACAGTATTGCAAAACCAAAAGATTATTTGAGGTTGGCCAGGGGAGTCACGTACAGATTAAAAAGGGTCGGGCTCAATGATGATCGCTGAGGGACCCCACAAGGCAAGGCGGAGGGAAACTTTAACCCGTTGAGATCAGCGAACTGTTCGCTATTTGAGAGAAAAGATTTAAGGAGTTTAAGAGCCTCACCTCTAATGCCGATGGCAAAGAGGGGATCAATAAGGAGGCTATGATTAACGGATGCTCCAGAGAGATCTAATAAAATCGAAGCAGCATTACCCCCATAGAGAATGAGAACACCGCAGTAAGGCAATAGTAGTACTCAACTGTCTGAAGGGAATAAGCAACCCTTTGCCAGTCTTAGCGCCTTGAGCAACAGCTTGGGCACATTCAGCAATCAGCAGGCACAGACAAAAGTCCCCTGCAACAGTGAGCATCTGTGGCCTATTTTAGCATCAATGATCAATTTTGAGTGGCTGCTATTTTACGTAGTAATTTTGAAACACGTACACCGGAAAGGGATGCTTAGCTGATGACCGGTTTGCAAAGCACCTCTTCAAAATAGAATACATCTAATACATTTAGAGACTATTGTATATCAACCCACATTTTCCAGTTACAATGGTATATGGTGTGACTTACAAATAGCTCTTTGTAAAGATTAATTGCTTGATTATGAATCTGGGTTGGGATCTACTTCATATCAGGTTGTATTTTTCTTTCCAATTCCAATTGACTTGTGTTATTAGTTGCTCTCTGCTCTTGTCAATGATTGTCTAACTTTAGTGCCTTATAAATCTATTACTGGAATCTATCATTTTATATTAATTTATTTATTTAGCACTTTTGATGACATAGACAAGACCCGACAGTGCTTCACATAGAACAGCATCATTTCACAATTTAAAAAAAAGCAAACAGATACACACAGAGCAATGCAAATTTAATTGGTGCAGATTTAATCGTATGAACAAACATAAACAAGTACAGTATTTTGATCAGACCAGAAGTAAGAAAACAGTGAGAAAGACTGTGATCACACTTATTCAATTATTATTGTATTTGCCTGAAACCTGTAGTCAAAACCACAAGTAGATAACACCAGTCCATACAAACGAGGCCAGTTCCGCTCACTACTAGACGTGCAGGCGGGTGGGGCGCATGGCTTCATGTTAGGCGTCACGTATGTGAGGGCCCGACAAGTGGTTAAGGACGTCTACCCGGATTACCCAGCGGAGCCGCAAACATTACATGCCCTGCAGGTGATGCGTACCGGGGAGGAGCGTAAGGGCCTTATCACCAAGTTGTACTCCGCGTCCCTCTGCGAGAGAGAGCCATAGGAGCATCCCTCATACACTAAGTGGAATGATGCGCTGGGGGGCGGGTTGCCTGTAGATCACTGGCAATCCTGTTGTAAACTGACTGGGTGCCTCATGGCTATCTGTAACCTTCGCATCATCCACTTTAAATTTTACAGCAACTCTACTACACCCCCACACAATTGCAAAAATTTGGGTTACGCGATATTGCTTGTTGCGTTCGGTGAGGCTGGCCAGACGCTGACTTTTTACATCTCTCATGGCGGTGCACGGGGATAGCTGCTTTCTGTGGAAAAGTAGTGGGCGTGCTCATAGATGTTGTGCTGGAACCGGTGAAATGTACGCCTGAGGTATGCCTGCTGGGGGATGTGTTGTCTCTGAAAACTTGCAACAGGAGTTTGGTGGCTGTGGCGATGCTTATGGCCAAAAGAGCTGTGGCGATGTGCTGGGGCGCGAGGGGACTACCTACCAACCGTAAGTGGATCAGAGATATGGTTCATTGTCGGGAGCAACTGGAAGTATATGCGGAAGAACTACCTGAATCGTCCCGACCAAAAGACTTTTGGGCCCCACTGACATTATACCTCTTGAGTCATCCTGATCTGTAAGGGTCACACACCCGTATTTATACTCGGAAGATGTCCGCTGTTGTTCGACTCACACCACTGTACCTCTATGAATGTGTACCTCTAGGAAGTAGTGACGCTTTATTTATATAGGTCATATTTGTTGCAGTGCCAGGGGGGAGCGGGGAGGGGAGGGGTTTTCTTTTTCCTGCGTTATGAGTGGCATTTGCCCTATAATTGTTTTCTATATTTGTTGGCACACTGTATACTCTAATTTGCAACATTGGCTCTAATAGTGTGACGCGGATGGCTCGTGCGAGCATCGATGTCTTGTAATGCACAACCTTTAATAAACAAATAAAAAAAAAAAACCCTGGAAAAGAAAAAGAAAAGAGAACACCAGTCCATCCGACAGCAAGACATTCTGGGCCTCATTTCTGAGGCCCTATCGGCACTAGTGCCTTGTCGAAATGTCACTTTTTTGGCGTTCCACTGGCATATTTATAAGGCCACGTATAGCGACGATGCGTGGCTTTTCATGGCCTTATAAATATGTGCTGTTAGAAATGGGATTTCTGGTTGGCTAGGGCTTGCGCCAAAGCCAGGCAGAAACCACCACTCTAGTCAGGGCTGGGGAGTTACATGCCAAAGATAACCCCTGCTCACCCCCTTGGTAGCTTGGCACGAGCAGTCAGGCTTATCTCGGAGGCAATGTGTAAAGCGTTTGCGCGCGCATCCAGCAACAACACCCAAGGCCCACCACAAAAGAAACTCCACACAAGGTATTATATAAAAATAGCCTTTGTATTATACCAAAACACATTAGATAATATTCACACAATTTACACTGTGCCACTGGCACGGGCAGAATTTACAGGGGAATTATCTACATGGGACAGGGCCTCATGGACCACTGTCAGGAATAAGCACTTTTAGAACTAGCACGTTGTAGAATTAGCACTTTGTAGGAATAACACTTTAGAACATAGCACATATAATCACTGTAGCACCAATTAGAAAATGTAGCGCACAACCAGTAACCACTGGTAACAGGTAAGTACCACCTACGCAACCCTAACCACCTTAGGAAAATATTACGCAGGGAACCATGAACTCACTAGTATCACTATACTAGGTAACACAACCTCCTAGGTATAAAAATACATCTAGAGGGATACACAAAGCATTGCATAAATCACATTAGGAATGAAAAAAGCATAAAGGCATTGCGCAGGCGCAAAAGTACATATGTACCACAGAAAAACTGTCCCTAGGCCAACTTGGCCTTTCAGGGGCTCAAACGCCCTTTGTCCATCGAGTCAGGGCTGGACTGCGCAGGCTGCGCAGGCCAAAGCGCAAAGGGGCACAACCTAAACGGTGCAGCTGCCCACTAAGTGCTGGGCAGCTGGGAAAATGAGCCGGGGCACCACTGTGCCTTTCAAAACATATATGTCACACGTTGGAGCCTCTCAGGGCTCTAAGACAAATAAGCCCCAGTCACGTTGGAGCCTCGTGGGCTCAAAAACATCAATATGCCCTTGGGACAATGTTGGAGCGGCCCGCTGCCTTCCGGGGCCACTCTTATCGCCAAAAGAATGCCCCCGTATGTTGGAGCCTCACTGGGCTCTTGATTACTACTGCCCCCTTCATTGGAGCGGCCCTCTGGCATGCGGGGCCGCTCAAGCACTGGCACAGGTAGGTGGGGGCCCCCTCTCTGGGGCCCTTGCAACCAAAATCACCCCCGATGTTGGAGTCCCGCTCAGGGGACTCGCAAGCCTCACAGGGACAATGGGCCGGGCTTGGACCGGCACCAACTGTAACCCCTACGGAGCTCCCCTAGCCCTTCCAGACTTACCGGGCTTGCTTTGGGGGACTCCGCTCCGTCCTCTCCTCGTCGGCCGGCCCGGTTGGTATGAGGCGGTGCCCCCCACGAGCACGGGAGCGCGGGGTGGGCTCCCGCCTGCTTCTCGACGACGCCGGTCTCCCTTCACCCGGGCCCCCTCCTGGGACCCGGGACTTGGATGTGGCGCTTCTCCTCTGGCGATCGGAGCGCAAGGTGGGCTCCCGTCGGCTTCTTCCGGTTCCGCGGCGAGGCCCCGCCCACGTCTCCTCCGAGGCTGCCTGGCTTCCTGTGTCACCCGGCCGCGGCGGTGATTTCTATAAGGCGGCAATGAGGGGTAGGCTCCCTCGTCTTTAATCATACAGCGCGGGGTGGGCACCCGCGACGACACCAGGATGCGGGGTGGGCTCCCGCATTCGAAACAAGGAAATGAGCGGGGTGGGCACCCGCCAACGAGCACCACAATGCGGGGTGGGCACCCGCTACAAAACACGGTCAAAAAGCGGGGGAATCCCTACGTCGGGGTTCCCCCGTAAATTATCGCAGCTCAGTGCTGCTGGCCACAAATGAAGGCGCTTCTCAGCCAATAAAGGTATAGCGCTTCCCAGGCGCTTGAAGGCAAGGTCCAGGAAAAGTCTCTAAATGCAGGGGGGCAAAGACTGGGCCCAGGGGCCAGCTCACAGGGCCCTCCAGCAGGGAGGCAGTCCCTAGTGGCGGTCTCTCCTGGCGCCCAGCAGCAGCAGCCCCCCCTCAAGTTAGGATCAGAAGAGAACAACATACATGGGGTCACAGCCCTTTTTTATACACAGGTTTCCTTTGTGACACAGCACAGGGTTTAGGGCAGAACCAGTTACAACTGGTTCAGGAGCACTTGAGCACTCTGTTTTGCTCAGCTCTTCTCCTTCCTTTCACAGGAGAAGGCCAGGGTCATCAGTCGCACCACAGGGGGCGGAACCAGCATTGTGTGGGGAAAGCCCAGCCCTATTCAGGTCCCAGGTGTACTCCTCCCACCCATCTGGCTGCTGATCTCCCCATTCACCACTGGGTGACTCCTCCTGACTCTGGGGCTTCCCTAGCCCATCACACGACCTCAGCCAGCCAATCACCAGACAAGGCACTCATCTCACACTGCACACAGAAATGCCAACTTCTAGAAGTGGCACTTCCACATTAGGTACATTGACGCCGCACACATGATCGCGCAGCATTTCATCACACGAGTCCGCACATACCAAACTCGCACCTGCACTCCCCACGCATCAGGAACTACCAGGGACACATACATTCCCCCATGCATTCCTATGGGAGGGCAGGCCAACCTCACTACACGCATGCACTTTACCCTGGGACACAGTGGTAAAGTGCGCAGAAGCCAAAAACCACTAACACCAGGTCATAATAAAAAGCAAAAAGTTTCAGGGGTGAACCTGCCAGAAGGGCCGAGTCCAACACAACCCCCTTCCAGCCAAAACGCAGGGTAGACCAATCACCACCGTCATGGTCTTCCCTGCTTGGGGCGATAAAACACGGACGCAGGCCCGCAACGGCAGGGACACTCTCCGGTTTTACGCCACTCTGAACCCATGTGGTTCCCTCTGAAAAAACTCGGCGGACCAACTGGGCTACCCCACTGGTACTCCTCAGCTGTCCGCGGCCAGGACCAGGCCCTAGGCCATCCAGGTGCCACTGGTCCTTGCCTAACCACAGCGTGGGTGGGGGGTAGTAACCCCTGGCACATAGCAACCATTCTCCACTCTACCCCTCATCAGGGCAGTTCTAAACTGCCACTGATCCTCCAGCCCAGGGTCTGTACCCTCAAGCTGACCAACAGTCATGGGTGAGGCTCTCCTCCCCGTACCTCTTCTTCTAGGGTTCCGCCCTCTCTTCCTCTGAGAGGCGACCTCGTAACGCAATTCACCCACCAGCTCAGGACCTCTCCCTGAGAAGTGGTCTCCCAACCTAGGGTTTAACCCCTCAGGTTGCACCGGGGTCAGAGGCGAGGACTCCCTCCCTCTGCACCCCCTTCCAGAGTCCGGCACCCTCCCAACTGGAGTGGTGCCCCTCACAGCTACATCAGTCAGGACACTGCTTACAGTCGCCCTTCCCTCCAGGTCAGGCTGATCCTGAACCTGGCCTCCCAACCAGGGGTCTAAACCCTTTGGCTGAGTACTTGCCTGGCACTCCAGGACTTCTGGGGACTTACACACCATCCCCCCGAGGGTAACATATGCCTCACATGTTGCGTGACAGTCTGCCTGGCGAAGATCTCCCATCCCCTGTCCACCTGACAGTGCGCGAAGATCCCCGAGGACAGACGTGTGGTCACCATGGTCACCTCTAGGAGACTCAGCCCTCCCGGCTGGTCCCTGACCCATTGGCTCCTCCACTGGGGAACACAGCCCCATGCCACCCCTCTCGCTGGACTTCTGCACCCTCCCTACTGGAGCGGTACTGCCTGACACCAGAACCACTGGAGCTCTACTTACAGATGCTCCAGGTTTCCCATTCACTAGGTGATCCTCCTCAAATGGACTAACCGGACAGCCTAGGCCCCCAACCTGGTGTTCCCTGAAGAAACCATCCAGGCTCTGAGACTGGGTTTCGGGCATCTGGGGACTCGAAGTCACACACTCACTCCCACTCCACTGAGATAGGTCGTGAGCCCCTACACCCCTCTCACTACTCTGGGACCTAGCTGGGCTACTCTGAACCTCTTCCCCAATACAGGACGGGAAGATACCTGAGCCACTACTTTTGGAATCGCTTTCCCATGCCTCCTCAGAACCTCGAGCACTTTCCCATCATTCTGCTTCCTCTGCAAGTTCCCAGGGACCCAAGGAGTCATACCTCAACAGGTGTTGGCGCAACCCGGGATAACAACTACTGAGCATCTGTTCTTTGATAATCAGGGTGAACAGTCCTGCAAAATCCTGTTCCGTGTTAACCTTTATCCAATCATCCAGTGCATCATTACATTCATCCACAAAATCCTCCCAAGACTGGTGAGACAGTTTCCTACTGTCCCTGAACTTCAACCTATACTCCTTTTTTTGGGAACAAGGTACCATACTTGGGGAACTGGGAATGGGACTTCCTGCACTGGACTCTATATCGCTGCCACCACTGGACTCCACCCTCACTGGGGAATCCAGAAAACTACCACTGCGCTCAGGGGACAACTTACCCTCCAGAGCTAGTTTCTCTCTGGCAAAGACCCTCTCAGCCTCCGCCATCTGTTTCTGAGCTAAGACCCTTTCGGTCTCAAACTTTTTCTCCTCCACATTCAGCTGCGCTATCTCCTTGGCATGCTCTAACCTGAGCTTCTCCAAAGCCAGCTGATGCTCCCTTTCTTCCCTCCTATCTACCCACTCCTCTGGGGACAGGAAAAGGGATGGGGTGCTGCCCCTGACACTGGACCCAGCAAGGGACTCCCTATCTATGGGGTCTTCACTATCTACTGGCATCCCTGTCAGGTCATCTTCTTCCTCCTCTTCAGACTCCTCGGGGCTCCTCTCAGACCCACCACCCTCTTGGCGTGCGGCCCGGGCCCTATCTTCCTCACTGCGCTCACGTTCCCATTCATCCTTTTGCCATAGGATCAGGTTGTCCCTCAGTTTGGACTGGGTGTCTGACTCACCCACCTCTATGTCTCTCTCTTCACAGAATCTGACCAACTCTAACATACTGTATCTAAACAGACCACAGAAATTAAAAGCAGGCTCCATTTGGTGGACGTTCTCGAGAAAAGTTCAACACAAGGAACCTAGGTGTCTGAGCTAAAACAGGAGTACACAATTCACAGGGGACACCTTTAGGAGAAGAAATAATTGAACTCAAAACAATAATCCCCAAATACGTGATTATCTAAAATGCAGAGTTTTGTAGTGCAGCCAGTTGCTGCTGCGGTACAGCGCAAACGCAAGTCCTATCCCACCGCTGATCACCAATGTTAGAAATGGGATTTCTGGTTGCCAAAATCACCCCCGACGTTGGAGTCCCGCTCGGGGGACTCGCAAGCCTCACAGGGACAATGGGCCGGGCTTGGACCGGCACCAACCGTAACCCCTACGGAGCTCCCCTAGCCCTTCCAGACTTACCGGGCTTGCTTTGGGGGACTCCGCTCCGTCCTCTCCTCGTCGGCCGGCCCGGTTGGTATGAGGCGGTGCTCCCCACGAGCACGGGAGCGCGGGGTAGGCTCCCGCCTGCTTCTCGACGACACCGTTCTCCCTTCACCCGGGCCCCCTCCTGGGACCCGGGACTTGGATGCGGCGCTTCTCCTCTGGCGATCGGAGTGCGGGGTGGGCTCCTGTCAGCTTCTTCCGGTTCCGCGGCGAGGCCCCGCCCACGTCTCCTCCGAGGCTGCCTGGCTTCCTGTGTCAGCCGGCCGCGGCGGTGATTTCTATACGGCGGCAATGAGGGGTAGGTTCCCTCGTCTTTAATCATACAGCGTGGGGTGGGCACCCGCAACAACACCAGGATGCGGGGTGGGCTCCCGCAATCGAAACAAGGAAATAAGCGGGGTGGGCACCCGCCAACAAGCACCACAATGCGGGGTGGGCACCCGCTACAAAACACGGTCAAAAAGCGAGGGAATCCCTACGTCGGGGTTCCCTCGTAAATTATCGCAGCTCAGTGCTGCTGGCCACAAATGAAGGTGCTTCTCAGCCAGTAAAGATATAGCGCTTCCCAGGCGCTTGAAGGCAAGGTCCAGGAAAAGTCTCTAGATGCAGGGGGGCAAAGACTGGGCCCATGGGCCAGCTCACAGGGCCCTCCATCTGGGAGGCAGTCCCTAGTGGCGGTCTCTCCTGGCGCCCAGCAGCAGCAGGCCCCCCTCAAGTTAGGATCAGAAGAGAACAACATACATGGGGTCACAGCCTCTTTTTATACACAGGTTTCCTTTCTGACACAGCACAGGGTTTAGGGCAGAACCAGTTACAACTGGTTCAGGAGCACTTGAGCACTTTGTTTTGCTCAGCTCTTCTCCTTCCTTTCACAGGACAGGTCAGGGTTATCAGTCGCACCACAGGGGGCGGAGCCAGCATTGTGTGGGGAAAGCCCAGCCCTATTCAGGTCCCAGGTGTACTCCTCCCACCCATCTGGCTGCTGATCTCCCCATTCACCACTGGGTGACTCCTCCTGACTCTGGGGCTTCCCTAGCCCATCACATGACCTTAGCCAGCCAATCGCCAGACAAGGCACTCATCTCACACTGCACACAGAAATGCCAACTTCTAGAAGTGGCACTTCCACACTAGGTACATTGACATCGCGCAGCATTTCATCACACGAGTCCGCAAATACCAAACTCGCACCTGCACTCCCCACGCATCAGGAACTATCAGGGACACATACATTCCCCATGCATTCCTATGGGAGGCACTTTACCCTGGGACACAGTGGTAAAGTGCGCAGAAGCCAAAAATCACTAACACCAGGTCATAATAAAAAGCAAAAAGTTTCAGGGGTGAACCTGCCAGAAGGGCCGAGTCCAACATGTGCCCCTTTCACGTAGAAAACAGATTGAAAGGGGCATTCCATCGGTGTTGCTGGGGGCATTCCCAGCACATCCATGGCTTTTTGACACTTCCCCAGATTTATAAATTGTAAAAATTTATTTATTTCTCCTCGTTTTTCATCTTTCTATGTGTGCTGCATTATGCACACACATACAAAGAGGAAAAAGTCTCTTGTGATTGTTTTTGTGCAGGAACGTTTCCCTTCTGCACAGAAATATTAATCTCCGCAACGCAGGCACCCTTGCACCTTGGGGAAAAGGTGCCTGCGTTGGCGCACAGCCGCCCATTGTGCTCCGGCACAGGGGAAAAGGACAGGAATGTGCCGTATCTAATAGATACGGCGCATTCCTGCCCTTTTCTTTTGCAATAGGGCAGCACAACAGCAAGGCCTGCTGTGCTGCCTTATGGCAAAAAACCCATAAATAAGGCACTCTGTGATTTACAATGCTCAGTTAAGAATGTCGCTGCTGTGCCCTGTCATTGGCAGACCAGTACTAGTAACCTTCTAATGCACATATTTCATGACGCCGAGAATCATTTGCTGGAGCGGGATGATTCAACATTGTGCATCTATCTCTGTTGAATTTCCAATGACGGGGACGTAACTGTGCAAACCAGCATTTCTCACTTTTTGTATTCATAAAGTTTTCTGAATCTTTGGCAATCCAGAGCTTTCTTGTGCCTTTCGACAGTAATTAGGTTAGTTTATTGCTTTGTGGAAAGGTAGCAATAATTCAATATAACTACAAAAGTGGCCATTATGGCACCCATTTAAGAGAATGGTACTCATTTTATGGTCTTCACTTTTATCTACAATTCTTATGTGTATAAATTTAAACTGGCTCAGATATGCAATACAATAGGCTCTATATTGATCAGATATGGAGAATGCTGAAAAAGAAGATGATTCCTGTGGGACCTGGCCTTTTCTGCAGGGTTATCCATAAACGTTTTGCATTCCTCTGCCTATTTTTCTGAACTTTTTGTCGGCTTTAGGACTCTGGGCACTTTACCACTGCTAATGTTCTCTCTCCTCTAAACATGTTATGATTAGTTTACAACTGTTTGGCAAATTTTTTCTTTACTTGTAAGACCCTTGAAAAGTGGTAAACCATATAACAAGGGCTTGTAAATAAAATGCTAGAAGTGGGCCTACAGCACTTATTGTGATACCCACAGATGTAGCCTTTAAAACCTGCCTCAGGCTTTCCGCAGGGTCTGTGTGTGCAGTTTACTGCCATGTCCACTGGGCATTTAAAAAAAGTACTTGCCAAGCCTTAAACTCCCCTTTTGTTACACCTGGGTTACACCTAAAGTAGGCCCTAGGTATCCCTACAGGCAGGGTGCTGTGTAAGCAAAAGGAAGGACATGTATGTTTGTGTTTTGCATGTCCTGGTAGTGACAGTCGATTTTGTTTTTCACTACTGTGAGGCCTATTCCTCTCATAGGCCAGCATTGAGAATCCCTTAAATACTTTTAAGGGGTAATTACTGCATTTGCATACTGATAGTCTTCCTGGGCAGGGAGAGGTGGTTCACACTTACCTTTCAATAGGTTGTGTCCTGCCCTCACACAAAGGGCTAGTTTACCCCCTACTGATGTCTGGAGCCAGGGCTGGGCTGAAAGGCATTGTTGCACACTTCTAAGAGTTCCTTTGAAGTCACCCCCTACATCAACGGCATTTCGGAGTATAAGTACCATCAACAGCCAACTCGCCACATTCATCGAAGAGCACAACATCCTCGACTCCTCCCAATACAGCTTCAGAAAAAAACACAGTACGGAAACCGCCCTCCTCGCCGCAACAGACGACATCCGTACCTTACTGGACAAAGGAGAAACAGCAGCCCTCATCCTCCTCGACCTCTCAGTGGCATGCGACACAGTCTCTCACCGCACCCTAATATGCAGACTCCATGACGCAGGGATCCAAGACAAGGCCCTCGACTTGATCCGCTCCTTCCTCTCCCACACAACGCAGTGGGTCAGATTCCCCCTTTCCTCTCAAACCCTACACCTACCACCTGCGGAGTCCCCTAGGGGTCCTCCCTCAGCCCTACGCTCTTCAACATCTACATGGCTCCGTTCGCCCCCATCGTCAGAACCTACGGACTCAACATTGTGTCATACGCAGACGACACCCAACTCATCCTCTCCCTATCCAACGAACCCAACACAGCCAGACACACCTTTCGAGAAGGCATGGAAGCCGTCGCCAAATGGATGAAAAACAGCTACCTACAACTAAACACCAACAAAACGGAAGTACTCATCATGGGCCCAAACCCAGATGCCTGGAACGACACCTGGTGGACCCCCGCCCTCGGAAGCCCGCCCACCCCCATGGACCACGCACGCAACCTGGGAATCATCATGGACTCAGAGCTCAAAATGGACCGCCAGATCAACTCTGTCTCGTCCTCCTGCTTCCACACTCTCCTACGTAAGACCTTCAAATGGATCCCCCTCGAACACAGAAAGACCGTCACTCACGCCATGGTCACCAGCAGGCTCGACTACGGCAACACACTCTATGCCGGAATAAACAAAAACCTCACCCGTAAGCTACAGAACATCCAAAACGCCGCTGCAAGACTGGTCCTCAACCTGCCAAGACACTGCCACATCTCCCAGCACCTTCGCACACTCCACTGGCTCCCCATCGAAGCTAGTCACCTTCAAGATGCTAACCCACGCTCACAAGGCCCTCCACGACACTGGACCAGCATACCTGAATAGCCGACTCAAATTCCACGCACCCCAAAGGACCCTACGATCAGCCCAGCTCTCCTACGCCGTGGTCCCCCACACCAGAAAGACCAGATCGGGAGGCCGCTCCTTCTCCTGCTGCACGGCCAGAGCCGGGAACGCCTTTCACTCCACCTCAGACAGATAACATTGCTCCCCATCTTCGCAAGAAACCTCAAAACCTGGCTCTTCGACAGACCCCCTCCTTGATGGACTGGAACCTGCGAACTCACCCCCCACACCCTCCAGCGTCTGGAGACCCTTACGGGTGAGTAGTTGCGCTTAACAAACACCTGATTTTATTTGATTTGAAGAACTGGGGCACTGACCCCATAGTTTGGACAATTTGTGGACCTATAGTCTGACATCGCTGGCTCTACATCTGCTCTGTTTTCTTTGGCTGGAGGGCTCCGGACATGTAAGAGCTGGGGGGGCATTTCTTGTTCAGAATTGTGGGGTGTAACCTCCGTGGAGGACTCCAAGAGAGGCGTGGGACTGCCTTCAACTTCCACTGTGGGAGCTCACAGCAAATTACCGTATGAAGTTTAATAGGCGCACCGGTGGCCCAGTGCCCTATGTTTTTCAGTTACAATCGTTTATAAGTTGTCTGCACAGTAGGATCTTTTCCCTAATCCTGCACTGGAGTTGCACTGAGTAGTTACCGTAAAGAGCCTAATAGAAGCCCAGGTGCTTCTGAGGCTGCTATGTGTTTTATAAGCATTTTAAGTGATATTCATTTAAAACTGCATAATTTAGAAAGTAATTATTGATTCATGTTGTTTTGGTCTTGTTTTATGTGCAATATAGAAACTATTTTTTATATAACTCTGTGTGGAGTCTTTACACATTGTCTCAGTAGATAAGCCTGCCTGCTCTGTGCCAAACTACCAGAGGGTGAGCACAGGTTATCTTGGAGTGTATCTGACTTACCCTGACTAGAGTGGTGGGTTCTGTCTGGCTACGGTGCGTGCTTTATAAAAAACGAAAACGCTATCCCCACATTAATATAATGCTAGTAGGCAATTGGTCCATTGGATAAAATACACCCACAGACCAAGAGTAGGTTTATAAAGTGTTTTCTTTCATTTATTTATCAAAAATACATTTTTGTATAAAAATACTGTAGTGATGTCACTACTAGTGTTCATTTTTTATTCATTTTTTGTTCATAATAAACACAATGTAACACAGACATAAAAGAGGAAACAATTCCTGGGCCCGACAAGTAAAACAAACATACAGAAGCTCATCACAGTTGATACATGGAAAAGGCACAAAAATACCTAACAAAAAATACTAAACAGAACAATGCATTACACAATACGATAAGACATACATAAAAGACCAAAACAATGAACAAAGAAAAAGCACGGTGCGTGCTTTAGCCAACCAAAAACTCAATTTCTAACAATTCCTAAATGGGTTTGGGAGAAGGGTTAGCTTTTAATTCTCTACAAATATAAAATATAAAAATATTAATCGCCCCACCCAACCGGTCACCTGTCATTGAAGAATGGTTGAAACATCTAACAGCCCTCAACTGCATTCCACAAGTCATTGATTTAGCAAGATTACTGGGATTAAATCTCGACATGAACCTCACCATCAGAAGCACATCAGTGCCAACACCAAAGGAGCGAATCACCAAATGAACATTCTAAGAAAATTAAAACCCTTCTCCCCCAAATGTCTTCAAGTATGCAGTGCAAGCCCTAGAGATTCCCAGGTTGAAATATGAAAGTGCAACCCTCGGTAGCCTGCCCAGATCAAAAATGGTTCCTATAAGGGCCTTGCTCAACTCTGCTGCAAGGCTCATCACCAGCTCAAAAAGAAACAACCACATCACCTCCGATCTGAAATCCCTCAACTGGTTTCCATTACGAAGCAAGAATCCAGCACACAATAGCCTGCATGACACATAAAGCCCACCACCTCAAAACCCCTAGATAACTCACTCAGAAGCTTGGACTTTCTGGTGGCTGCATATCTTCCAGAAGCACCAAAACCCTACTTCTGAAACCTCGGAGATTCCACAAAAAGAAAACGTACAATCAATCTTTCTCTGGGATTGCCTGGAGAATTTGGAACACCTTGCTCTCTAAAGTCAGAATTAATCTCTCAATTGTATCCTTCAAGAAAGAAGTTCTCCTCATGAACAAATTTCTGCCCTCGATCCCAAGATTACCTCTTTTCGTACCCATACCTATTCCTCAATCACAGTCATGACTACATGCGCTGGCCGCCATGTGTGAGAAGTAGTGTCCTCCCCTGTTGCTTCAACGGATCTGTGGGGTGCCTTCAAGGAAGAGGGAGCCGGATCGTAGGTGTCTGTTTGGTTGGTGGAAGGTCATGCGTATGTTGATGCATGCTGGTCCTTCATTGTTCAGGGCTTTGTATGTGTGGGTCAACATCTTGAACGGGCGCCTCTTCTTGATCGGGCTCCAGTGCAGCTTCTCGAGGGGGGGTGTGATATAGGTTTATCTGGGGAGGTCTAGGATGAATCTAGTCAATGAATTTTGTACTGTCTGTAGTCTCTTCAGGAGGTGTTCGGAAATTTCTCTGTAGAGTTTGTTCCCATAGTCCATCTTGCTGGTCATGAAGGCCTACGTGATGGTCCATCTGAAGTTGCCTGGGAGCTTCCTGAAGATCTTGCGGATCATGTGAAGGATGTGAAAGCAGGGAGATGAGACTGTGTTTACCTGTTCTTTTATGGATGGCTTGCTGTCAAAGACGATGCCGTGGTTGCAGGTGTGGTCTGATGGAGCAGGGGGAGGGTCCAGTTCCACAGACCACCATGTTCCATTCCACGACGGGGTATTATTCCCAAAGATGAGGAATTCTGTCTTGTCCATGTTGAGTTTGAGACAGTTGTTCTTCATTCAGTTGGCTATGTTGATCATGCATCTATGGAAGTTGGCTGTGGTGGTGAAGGGGTCTTCTAACATCGAGAGGATGAGCTGGGAGTCGTTGTCATAGGATATGATGTTCAGTCCATGCAATCTGATGGTATTGGCTATGGGGGTCATGTACGTATTGAAGAGGGTGGGCTGAAGGATGATCTTTTGGGGACGTTGCAGATGATCTTCTTGGTTCAGATGTCATCGGTGGGAGGTGGATTATCTGGATTCTTCCTGTGAGGTATGAGCGATCCATTTGAGGGTGTTTCCCTGGATTCCAATTGGATGGAGTCTGTTGATCAGGATGTGGTGGGAGATGGTGTTGAAAGCAGCTGACAAGTCGAGGAGGTTGAGGGCAGCCTTTTCACCGCAGTCTAGGAGAGCTCTGATGTAACTGGTGGCTGCGATTGGAATCCTGACTGAGAGGGGTCCAGGAGGTTGTAGGGTTCCAGGTGTCTGTTGAGTTGCAAGTTGATAACGTTTTTTGAGGATTTTCGCTGGAAAGGGGAGCAGGGAGTTGGGGTGGTAATCTTTGGTTCTGCTGGGTCAGCTGATGTTTTTTTCAGGAGGGGCCTCACTTCAGTGTGCTTCCAGACCTCAGGAAGGAGGCTGAGGTGATGGAGGTGCTCAAGACTTTCTTGAGCTCATTGCCGACCGTCTTGCTCCCGAGGTTAAAGATCTGGTGGGGCAAAGGTCCACGGGAGCTCCAGAGTACATGGAGTTTATGATGGAGATTGTGACCTGTGTCATGAGGTGGTCCCAATGAGTGAGGTGTTCTGGGATTTGAGTTTCTAGGTATGAGCAGGACAAGGTTGCCTGTGGTGAAGGGCTGGGGTTCCAAGTTCTTGTAGATGGCTGAGACCTTGTCATGAAAAAGGTCCTCAAGGGTGTGACAGAGTTCTTGGAAAGGGGTGATGTTGTTTCCGACGACAGCTGGGTTGGAGAACTCCTTCACAATGGTGGAGAGTCCCATGCTCCGTTTTGAGCTGACTTCTAAGTGATCTGTTAGGGCGTTCTTCTTTGTTAATCTCAGGAGGTGGTGGTAATGTGAAGTGCTGTCTTGAAGGTGGAGTGATCTCCTGACTCTTTGCTGGTATGCCACTTCCTTTCTAGTTGCTGGAAGTTGTGTTTTGTGGATTTCAACTCTGCGGTGAACCAGCTGGCTGTCCTGGCAGATCCATTGGACTTGGTTAGTTTGATGGGGGCAATATTGTCGGTGCATCTTGTGATCCACTGGGAGAGGTTCCTAGTGGCCTGATCTGGGTTGGATGCTGCTTCTGATAGTTGGGAGTTTAAAGCGTCGTTCCATTGGTCTTCTGAACACTTTTTCCAGTTTCTGTGTTTCAAAGTTTCTTTATATATTCTATAAGCTGTCAGCCTTACAAAGGTTTTTAAAAAACTATGGTGGAGCAAGGGTGGGGGACATGAAAATGGGGTTGAGCGCATGGGTAGGGCTGGTGAAAATTCCTTGAGGCCGATGTTACTTATGCTTTCCAGGAGATCTGTTGTTTTGGTGTCACTACGGTCATCAAGGTGGAAGTTGAGATTCCTTAGGAAGACATAGTGTACAGAGAAAATAGCGATTGGTGCAATAAGGTTGGGGACTGCTTTGCAGAAGCTGGGGCACGGTCCTGGTGGTCGGTAGGTGAGCATCCCTCTGATGGTGCTTTTTCTGCCTGTGTGGAGTTGGAACTTGAGGTGCTCCATTATTGGGGTTGATTCGTCTAAGGAAGTTGTGCAGCGGAGCGTGTTCTTGTCGATGATGGCAATTCCATCTCCGTGTTTATTGGTTCGATCCTGGTGAGTTCGCTTGTAGCCTGTGGGGGTGGAGATGGAAAAGTCTAGCACGGAGGCAGAGTTTAGCCAGATCTCAGTGAAGAAGATGGCATCCAGAGTGAGGGATGAGATTGTGTCACAGATTTCCATGCTGTGTTTACAGAGAGAACGTGTGTTGAATAGGATGCACTGGAGTTGTGCCGTAGTGGTATTGGTTGGTGTTGGCATTGTTCAGTTTGTGGTCTTTCTGGCATTGATGGTTTCTTTTGTGTTGCAGGGGAAGCAGCAGTGCTGGCGGGAGAAAAGCCCTCTGGTGGTGCGTGGAGATGTGGAGGTGTAGCTGCACAGGGCAGAAGAACCAGATTTGCTAGTGCTGGGCGTAGTCCAGGCACGGACAGGCGTAGATGGGCTTGCCTTTGGCATGCCAGCGGAGAGCCCGATGTGCGCCGGTGCTCAGCCACACTGCAGCCTCCATTAAATAGGTCCTAGGAGGGATGCTGAGAGGTGGGAGGTGGCTGAAAGCAGCGAGTGGTGAAAAAACCAGGAGGCAAGGGGACACAGAGAACAGGAGGGCAAAACAAATAGTAAACAAGCATTGGCCATGCCAATCGGTCTCGCCATATTAGTGTTTTATGAAAATGATAGTAATAATGTTTGATATATTATTTTAAATAAACGACTGACAGTGCTTTAGTATTTTTAAGCAAAATTGTATTTTAACAGCAATCGTCTTTTCTTTGATTTGGCAAAGTATTTAATTGTTTATGTATGTCAAACAGGCAATATCTTTTAAATAGCTAAGGTTAAAAAATATGTAAACAAACTTGAATTAACAAATGCTGTTGTAATATTTGTAAACAGTATTTAGGGCACGAAACTTGTACTGTAACAATGAATATTGCATTTGGTATTAATATGTACAATACAACTTAATATATTCCGTATTATAGTTTTTAAATTTATAGGCAACACCTGCTAACTCGCTAAGGCTAAAAAAAAAGTAAACATACTTGACTAAACAAATGATCTTTTAATATCTGGAAACATTATTTAGGGCAGAAAAGTTGTATTGTAACAAGCAGCATTGCATTTTGGTAGTAATGTTTTACCAAAAAATGTAATATATTATGTTCCATACATTTTTTTTTACAGGCAACATTTGCTAATTAGGTATGTTTAAAAAATATGTAAACATACTTGAATAAACAATTGCTGTTTGAATATTTGGAAACAGTATTTAGTGTAGAAAACTTGTATTGTAACAAGGAGCATAGCATTTTGGTAGTAATGTTTTACAAAAATTAATATATTATGCAGCATACATTTTTTTTACAGGCAATATTTTCTAAATAGGTAAGGTTTAAAAATGTGTAAACATACTTAGACAAACAAAAGACTCTTTTATTATTTGGGAAACAGTATTTAGTGCAGAAAACTTGAATTGTAACAAGAAGCATTGCATTTTGGTAGTAATGTTGTACAAAAAAACAAATATATTTTTGGTTATACATTGTAAAAAGTAGTATTGCTTGTCCAATGGTAAATGTATATTTTTGCATCTGCTATTTACAGTATGTAATTTACTGTTTGTATTTACATGTTTGTATATGTTCAAATATTTTTTTTTGCAATAATACTTAACCTCTTCGCTGCGGCGCAAACTCCGCCGCAGCGCTGCCGCAGTGCTGGACATTCCATTCGTGGGCGTGGTCATGACGTCTCCCGGCCGTCGTCCGCACACGCCCATTGTGACTCATGACGGCCGGGAGACGTCATGAGCATGGAAGAGGTTAAGTTGTAAGTTGAATTTGGCATATTGTTTTGCAACATTACAATAGTCGTTGAATGTACTTTATTTATTTGGTAGTTCCTTTAGTATTTTTTTAATAAAACCATTACTGTATATAACTTCACATGTTGCTGGTAAATGTTCCATCATTTCATCTGAGAATTCTTCTGTCAATGGAGAAATGAGAAACCAATCCATTAAGGTCTCGTTGTTGATATTCATTGATTGTAAATCCTCTGTATTTATTACTTGTGCAGTTAATGTTATTTCCTGTGTCATTTTTTCTATCCCATAAATTGTTATAGTTATGGTTTCTGGTGGTGCTTCTGTAGGCTGTGGAATAAAAATAGCAAAACATTAGTATAATTGTAGTATAGTATATTGTACATAAATACTGGTTTTTGAACTATGTTTTTATATTTTAGTGGATTAAAATATGTACTTACTTGTAATATACTGTGCCTGGTGGTATTTAAAATCTTCTCATTATTAAATTCATGGACATTGACATGTGTTATTTTGATATATTCGCCGATTGTAATCTTGAAATCAGTTGCCTCTCTCCATAAAGTAATATTCACGATACCAGTACTGTCTTTTATAGGGATTGATTTAAGTTTTGTTTCTTGTCCTGCGATAAATCTAATTTTACTTCTGCTTCCTGTAAAAGAAAAATTTGGTTAATGTTTGAAAAAGAGATATTTCATAATAAAATGATTTTTTTATTTTAGTACTGCTGAGTTATTACAATTGATTTTTTTTAGTGATAAATAGGTGGTGTTTAACTTACTTCTATTATAGTCCCACAGACTGTCATCATTGTCTTCAGTTTAGCTTCCTTGACTGCTTTTATTGGTGAAGATGGTGGAGCTGGTGGTTGTAAGATATCTATAGCCTCTTGTTCTACTGCATCCGGTATTGTTAATCCTGGAATTTTAGTAATTTTGGTTTGTTTTGTGATCAGGATTGAATAATTCTTCAATAAAAACTTCCGTATGATAATGCCATTTGTTTCTTTTGTTAATTGAAAGTTGTCTTCATTATAGCAAGTAGCTTTTATGCTGCAATTGGCTCTGCCAATGCTATGTGATAAAGTACTTTTTCTTCATTGTTTGCTGTTTTATAATAAGTTTTTCTTGCGCAAGTAATGATATTTGCTTTATTAAATTTTTTATATGGTTTTTTGTCTGTTGATTTTCCTTTTATTTCTTGAATAGAAATCATCTAAAATGAGAAAAAAAATTGGTTAGTATAAGTTTCTTTCATTCTTAAATTGCTACCCATAAAGCATTGTGATCACTGTAATAAGAATATATTGTTCCATAAGAATCAATATCTTCATTTGCATATATATGATCTAATATTGTTTGGTAATTTGTTGTATATGTTTGTATTAGTTGTTTGCATTGGAAGTGTGTTAGTAAGTATTCTTGTAGTAATATAGTTTGTTGTTGTTTGTTGATATCTATGTTAAAATCTCCCATAATTATATATTTATAATTAGGGTACAGTGTAAGTGTTTGTGTTAATGTCTGCAATAATACCTCAATAGTGACATATGGTGGTTTGTATAATATAACAATACATCTATTTGTTGCAGTATTTTATAAATAGGTTTTATTTGTATGTTGTTTTTGTAATACATTCTTATGCCATGTTTTGTTTGTTCATTGTGGTACTATATTCTATGATGGTATTCAGGTGTTAAGAATGCATTGTTAGTGTCTTTTTGAGTTGTGTTTATTTCTGTTAAACAAATAATATCTGCATTCATTAAGTTTGTATCACTAGTGATTGATGTGAAATGCTTCTGAATTGAGTGTATATTTTGTACAATGATATTACATTTTTGTTGGTAATCACTTAATTGTGGTACTCATATTTCTAATGGCATTTGTGTTTTTAAGCGTTGCATTTCTTCTTTTACTATCTCATGTTCACTTATGTTTGTTTAATTACAGTTTTTAATGTATATGTTTGCTATTGATTTTGCTCTGCTCAATGCGACATAATGTAAATGATGTATTTTGCTATTGTTAAAATGTATATGAAGCGGTTCTATAGTTTCACCTCGTGTCCTATGTAATGTATGTTCTGATGCTTGTCTTAATGGAAATTGTTTGCGAACAATAGTTGTGAATTGGAATTGTCTTGATTGTTGAAGTATTGGTGTCCATTGTTTTAAAATGTGTTGTTTATACAAATGTTTGTTTTCTGCTCTTGTGATTTTACCTATTTTTTCATTATCAAAAGCTATCCAAATTATAAATGGTATGTTGTTGATACTTTCAACTAATTCCACTATTACAGTAGCTCCATTAGTTAATCCATCCTTAACAGATATATTACAAGTCAGGTCATAGCGTAGTTTTAATGCTATATGTAAAGTATGTGGTAGACCCATAGTTTTATTTGGATCTGTTGGTAACTGTTTTAATATGGATTCTTTTACCTGATCTGTAATATCTGAACAAACTGTATCTTTTGCTGTAGATATATAAACAGGGTATTGTTGCATATGTTGTATTAACACTTCATCATTTATGTTATTTACTTCTTTATTTGTTGACATAATATATGGTATGGTTTTTATAATACTTTGATCTGGTTCTAATTCCCTTTGTTTAATATTTAAAATATCTGTTTCTGTGTGATTGCCTTCTCTTAGTCTGTTTAATAATTCTGCGAATGGTAAGTCATCTAATTGCCTCACTATTTTTGTTATTTCATAAAACTTAAAATGTGTTGTCCATAAATTTGTACTTAATGGTCCATATGAATGTTTTGAATTATCAAATATGTATGTATCAAAAACTGGTTAATTGGAAAAAGTTTCCTATTGCTAATATCGATAAGCCTCCAAATGGCTGATTAGATGCTTTTATTTCTTGTAGTCTATTATGAAATTGAACATATTATTCAAAACCATAGAAATCTCATTAATTATTTATACTTTTATATGCATTAGTTGATTTTGGAGTATTGTTCTGTTTTCATGAGCTAAATGTTTGTAAGTAAAAGTTTGTGATATTGGTATTTTAAATGTGGTATGTAGTGTTCTGCAATTGATATTATGTGCTGCTTTTCCTGTTGGAGCTGTAAGTAATACATAAATATTATCTGGATTTTCAACTGCTTTTGTATTATAATATCGTATTAATGTTTGATATAAAGCAGTTATTAAAAAACGTTTTCCGACTCCAGCACCACCAGTGCAAAATGTATAGCAAGGTTCCAGTTTAGTTTTAATCCAATTTAAATGATGGTAAATAAAATGTAATTGTTCCTTGGTTAAATTATGCATTATGCTATAGTAATTTTCATCTGTTAACATACAATTAGTTAAGCTTTCTTCTTCATTATTGCCTCTAATACCTAAATCTAATGATAAGTCACATATTACTTGTTGATCCTGTTGGTTACATTGGTTAGCACTTGATATTGTGTTAAATGGTATTGTATCTATTGTAGAGGATACATCTTGTATTGAGTTGCTTGGTTCCTCATTATCTATTTGTTATAATTTCCTTACTTTTATTATATTTATTGTGATGTTCATTTATAGTATCTTTTACTTCCAGATATCTTTCATAGTATGTTTTGCAATTTAACAATATTTTATTTTCCTCTCTCCATGGAAAATATAGCATTAATAATTCCCTATAATATTTTTCTGAATCATTGTCTTTGTTAAATCTACAGTACCTAATTATTTTTTGTTTTTCCGTTGTTTTAAAGAATTGTTTTTAGCTAAATGTATATTGGCTTCCTCTACATTTAAGTCATTTATTTCTATTTCTTCCTCATCTTCCTCATCTGAACTATAAAAATGTGTTTCAGCTAGCAAATTGTCATTGTCATTTTGAGTGTGGGTTTTTTGGGGGGATTATGATTATATATGGATGCATAATCTGCTAATATACATTGTTCTAAATTTGCTGGTCTGTTGCTATATTTTACTATTATGGGGCCGATTCCGATACCGGGTCGGACAGCTGTCCGTAGCCTTACCATGCGACCGACACATACCCGTAGTCAGTCCGTCTGTAGAGTAAGTACGATGCGCATAACTGCCAAAAACACGACCATTCTCCGTCCGAGCCGTAACTCCTAACGTTGAACCGAGTCGCCCGGAAGCAGTATCCATAGCAATTTCCGACATGACAAGTACGATGCGTACTTCATACGCGCCGGACGGGTCGCCACGTACGGGACGTCACAGCATCCGGAAAACAAGCATATCAGCTACGATTCGGGCCACAACTCAATACACGGCTATGAGACGGACCAGCTTGCAGCAGGTACGAGACGGTGCAACAAGCAGCGTGTACGACACGAACACATCATGAATCCCATCATACCAGTACTCTACATCTATGACCGGCTCAGGAACCGACGCCGACGGCGCAGGCGGTAAGTCAGACACCTACCACATAAACAAATGACACATAGCTGCAAAATGGCAAACACACACAGGGGATCCACATCCTGGCCACTACCAGCAGCCCACCATAGGGGTTGCATGGCCAGCACCACTAACACCCTCACCCATAGGGGACCTGTTGCCCATCACTACTGCCACCCCCAGCCATAAGGCTTATGTTGCCCATCACTACTGCCACCCCCAGCCATAGGGCTTATGTTGCCCATCACTACTGCCACCCCCAGCCATAGGGCACATGTTGCCCGTCACCCCTGCCACCCCCAGCCACCCACACCCATAGGAGACCTGTTGCCCATCGCTACTGCTACCCCCAGCCATAGGGCTTATGTTGCCCATCACTACTGCCATCCCCAGCCATAGGGCTCATGTTGCCCATCACTACTGCCACCCACACCCATAGGGGACCTGTTGCCCATCACTACTGCCAGCCCCAGCCACAGGGCTTGTGTTGCCCATCACTACTGCCACCCACACCCATAGGGGACCTGTTGCCCATCCCTACTGCCACCCCCAGCCATAGGGCTTATGTTGCCCATCACTTCTGCCACCCCCAGCCATAGGGCTTATGTTGCCCATCACTACTGCCACCCCCAGCCATAGAGCTCATGTTGCCCATCACCCCTGCCACCCACACCCATAGGGCTCATGTCGCCCATAACTACTGCCACCCCCAGCCATAGGGCTTATGTTGCCCATCACTACTGCCACCCCCAGCCATAGGGGACATGTTGCCCATCACTACTGCCACCCCCACCCATAGGGACTATGTTGCCCATCACTCCTGCCATCCCCACCCATAGGGGACCTGTTGCCCAACAGCCCTGCCACCCCCACTCATAGAATGGGTGATGCGCCACACATTCATCATACTCCAACATTAGGTATGTCAGCAAAATACATCCCCCTAACATCATTAACATCATGACAAGTGTGTAGTCTGTGACAAATGCCCACAACAGTGATTATGACTTCGAACATACAATGTAACTAACAGCACATGTGTGACCAACAAATGAGTGTGCCTTACACAAGGCAATCATCACTATAGCACTGTGTCAATGTAAAACGAACACCCCCTCACTGTGTAGAACAAAGGTTAAGTGGGAGCTTCCAAAATGCAGCAGATGTTGAGCATTGTGGTGATAGTGACTAAACCCCCCCTCATCACAGTGACCAAAAGGTAAGTGTCATCATGGTCAAAGTTGCAAATAACAAACAGCATATATGATCCCTGCTCCCAACACATTAAACACTTCTGGGGCTCACTAGTGGTTGTGTCCCATTCCCACAGAGATGTGGTGAGGCTAACAGTGCTGTGAAAACATAACACACTCTCGGCCATGTGCAGACAAGAACCACACATGGGGGCTGACAATGCATACAGTGTGCAATGACACAAGAGCAGAAGTGACCATCACCAAGCATGCACACATCTCGTAAATGGACACACTAATCAAAACAACATGTGTAGACTGTAGGTGTCAGCTCACAAACTCACATTCCATGCCAGAAATGGCACCTAACAACCAGGATGAATGTGCACAATGATGTGATATGACTCACAGGGACAGCAGGCAAAATCACAGAAACAACATCCAGACAAAGGCCCACAACAGCAATACCAATGCACTGGTGCAGATGCACAAACCCAAACAGGCAACCTCACACTGCACATCTGACACAGCATATGTGTGTGTGTGTCACAGTATCCCCAGGCAACTACACAACACATGAGGGGGGCTGAACCACAGTGACACAGATGTGGACAAAGTGCCATACAAAAGTAAACCATCATTGGGACACCCTCAGTGGGCAATCAGGCATTGGGAGATGAGAGGGAGCACAACAGACACATGTGACACAAGCTGGAATGAACACCAACTAACACAGCAAGAGACTGGCACACCACAGCACTAGCCCCAGGGACCAGACATTGCGGTGACACAAGCATGCATGATGACACCTCCACTGTGATGACAAAGGCAGATGTCGTACAAACTGGAAAACCCAGAAATGTGTCCTGTGCCACAAACGTACATCACACATACACAAACACAAATCACTCAGCATGGCCCCTCATCCATGGACAAACGGGAGCTAGGGGACCATCCATGCAAACATTTACATCAGTCCACCCTCAACACCACACACCCTGAACTGCAACAATGTGTATCTGTGAAGCCCACATGGACTGGTGACATTGCACATGCACCCATGACAAACACAGGAATGTTGGGAGGGACTAAGGTGCACAGACACATCACACAAGGACAGTTTACAACCCTGACAGACATACTGCACAGTATGCGGTACATGGCCATGACCTCAAAGCTCACGTAACCTTCAGAATCCCTGCCACAGTCCCAGGACAATGCAGAAGCCAAGGAGAACCACAAGGCACACATGCTGACACCTGCCAGCATCGCAGCCATGAACCCGACAAGTGGGAGCAGTCACACACACACAAATGTCTCAATCACTGAAAGGTACCACCTAGGGACAACTACATGAGTTAGCAAATAAACAGGTGCCTTGGGGGACCCTGACTGTGTCCCATCTGTGTCTGACAACATCATCACCACTCAGAACTGACAAATCCCAATGATGATACACCAATTAACAGTAGTGTGTCATGCACCCACACATCTGGTAGCCCATTGGAAAAGTAGTGGGATGAACCCAGTACCACTCAGCAAGCATCAACAACAGGAACATATCAAGGGAACACTGTCTGTGTATGAACAGGGATGTGGGGACACACACATGCTCATACAACACGCACCATGGGCCCAGGCAATGTCACTGGACAACACACTTACTTGAGGGGACCCAACTCCTGTGGAAGCCCAGCTGTGCCAAACATATTCACTGCACGTCTCACTCATGTCTGCAGAACACTTGGTCAGTCAGCCATCAGTTACCATACAATGAAGGCTCTGGTCACAACAGCCTGGTTACGTGAGTCTCCCCTAAGTCATCTGCACATACCCAAAACATATGTCTAGCAAGTTGCACAGAGGACCCAGTTGCTCCTATACCAATGATGCTCACACCTGTAGGTCCAGTGTTGATGAGCACAAACTCTATGGAAGTGACACATTGGACAATGGGAAGCACATCATATGTGCAGGGGTGCAAGCCAGAGATGTGACCATGCAAATTAAATGTACACAGAGATGTCCACAAATAGTTGATCCTGACACACCCAGGTAGCTGCAAAGGATGACATGGATACCCACCAGAATAGGATACATGTCTCATGGACCACAGGGAGTACCTCACAGCAACACATTTGTATTCAACATTGGAAACCAAGCATCACAGGTGCAAGGGCATGTTAAACATCATCAACATAATGTACCGCTAAATCTAGTTCACAGGGATAAAGAAAAAAGCTTTATTCAGCATATTAAAAGTTAAACGTCTGTTCAAACAAAAGGCCAATGGCCAGTCCATGTCCAAATGCCAAGGAATGAAGTAGAGTGACAACTGTCACACCTTGCTTGCCTGCACTGCTAAGGACCGGGGTCATCCCCTCAGAGGGGCATACATGGGGGCAGGCCAGGCACCACAGGGACAGAATCAGGGCGCAGCAGAAGGAGGCAGTGAAGAGGTGGTGGATGCAGGCGAGACACTTGCAACTGCAGTGGAGCAGACTGAAGTGGTGGGTGCTGGCACAACTCCAGTGGGCAGGTCAGATGGAGTGGATTGGCTCACCACTGCAGTGCCCAAGTCAGACGGGGTGGTCGTGGACTCCAATGCAGTGCCTACATCCATGGGAGCGGAATGGGGGGTAGGTGAGGTTGGCAGGGCAGGGGGGGACACGGTCCCACACATCAGTGGCACTAACCGTCTGACCAGGTGTGGAGGAGCAAGTGCTAGGGGGGATGGCCTTAGCATTTTGGGGATGGTGTATCTGTGGGTTTGCCTTGGAGCTGCGTGGTGGCGGGGAGGTCTTGCTCTTCTGGCGCCGGGGGGACTTGCGGGTGGGGGTCTCTGTCTGACTGCGCCTGGGGGAAGGTCTCCGGGTGTGAGGGGCACTCCCCTCTGTGTGTAGGGACTTCCTCTTCCCCTTGTAATCAGGATCTGCTGGGTCGGTGGGGAAGAAGCCAAGGTCACAGAGGAAGAGCTTCGGGGGAGATGGGGTTGCAGGTGATGCAAGGGAAGGGGGCTGGGAGGGAGAGGTCTTGGAGGACTGTGGAGTGGTTGTGGATGACTGTGTGTGTGTCTGCAAACCAGCCCCTGTGAGTGTGGTATCAGTCCCCTGCACTTGCTTGTGTGCACGTCTAGATCTTGGTTTGGGTGTTTCTGTGCTTGGGACAGGTAGGCTGCTAGGAATCGTGGGTGGTGCAGGGGTAGGAGGGGTGCGGGACTGTTGGAGGAGGGACACTGCTGCCGTCAGGGAGGAGGCCACGGACTGATTGGTCCTCTGTAGGGCAGACATGCCCGAGGAAATGCCCTCCATGAATGACACCAGTTGTGTCAACAGACCTGTGTGTGCATGGAGGACGTTCAGCATCGACATCTGCCCTACATGGATCTGTCTAAGTAAGTCCACAGACTCCTCACTCAGGGCAGCAAGGGACACAGGGGCAGGGGGTGCGGTGCCTGGCACAAAGGAGACATGCTCACAAACACGGGAGCCCACAGGAACCTCTGGGATGGGAGCCGATGGGAGGGTGGTGGTGGTGGTGGTGGTGGTGGCGGTGGCGGGGACAGCCTCACTAGCTGGGGTTTGGTGGCTGCTCACACCCGCCTCCACAAGGGAGTCATCCTCAGAGCTGCTGTGGCCCTCAGCTGGGGGGGTGGTCCTGACGACTCCTCTGTGTGGCTCCACTCGCCCTCCGTGCCACTGGGTCCACCGACTCTTCTCCTTCTGTCCCTGTAAGGCTCTGTGGCTCCTCCTGGTCCGTGGAGCTGTCTCCTCCTGTGGCCGTGGATGTATCTGGATAGGAATAGGAAGTAAGAGAACAACATCAGTCACCTGCACCAACTGCACACACCACAGTGAGTACATCACAGGGCAAGCCATCATCAGCTGAACACTGCTCAAAGTGCCAACACTGTTTAGAATAAGACAATTGTCATTCTCAACATCAACCATGGCACACATATCCCTCCTTGACTTTCACACATATGTCTGTCGCATGTTGGATGCTAACACCCCAATGTGCCAACATGCACCACCCACACATTAGTTGTACATGCAAGTGAACATGTAGGAGTATGTCACTACACACACAGCACATCTCTTGCTACTGACTCAGTACAGGTGTCCGGATGAAGGGATGGGCAGAGACTCATTTTACATGCTTGTGATGCATGTCAACAACACACACTATGATGTTCTCATGTCCTGATGGGCAATGCCACAATGGGGTGCATGGTGCACACTTGAACACAGTGCAGGATCACTCATAGCAAGTTAAATGCCATGGCACTGGGATGCCCTGAAAGTCAGTCAACACAGTCTCCTGTGACAGGGGCAGGGCATCCAGACAACAACAATATGCACTGACTCAGAATCCTAGCTCAGGGGTAAAGCAAACTCTGCAGATGACCGGCGCACTTGCCAATCCCATGCAAACAACATATCCAGGTCCCAGAAGACCCCACATCATGCAAATCATACATATGAGTCTCTGCAAACACAAATCCCTGTACATTAACTCATCACAGTCTGCCATGCATGTAACCCAGCAGCATGAAGGACACAGTTGCATACACCATTGTGCGCTGTCAGATGATCACACACCTATATGTCACACAGGTCTTGTCTCTCACAGTCACATCTCAGATGTCATGCTGACCCTCTGAATCATGGACACCCCAGCTGTACGTAACAACAAGCCACACCCTAATGACACAGAGGCAGACACCTGAGGGCACATGTCACTAAGCACAACCTGCAATTTCATACACAGGAGTGGGATTACAGTGTTTCTAAATGCCCTTGAGGAGGCATGACTGGCCAGGTCTACGTGAACAGTAGGCAGGTGGCTAAGCAAGTGTGACATACTTGATATGCATACTCCTGAGGCCCAAAAAGTGGAGTCCCCTGCTGCATGGGTTTGTTTGGAATACCCCAGCCACATGTTGCGAGTCAGACCAGCAATTGGAACACATCTCAAGGGCACACACAGATCACATGTCAGATTTCAGGCATTGTGTAAACAATTGACCCACCCATGAAACACACAACAGAGTCACGGGAACAGATGCTGACCGGTAGCTGAAGCATAGCTGACTGCAGGGACACAGTGCCCTAGTGCCACAAGCAACAGACTGTAGGGGCCACACCTGTGGAACAGATGAGGAGGGTGCATCACACAATTGAGGGACATGAGTATTGGACTACAAGACCTACGTAATGTGGAAGTGTGACCAGGCCAAAAGACTGCTATTAGCATGTCAGACATAGTACACAGATCAGGCATGGACTTACCTCCTTCCTGCTGCTGTCTGGCCTTCAGCTGCCTATCCAGGTCCGGGACGACCATAGCCAGTATCCGGAGCATGTGGGGAGTCAGGGTCCGGTGTCCCCCCTCCTGTGTGGAGGTGACAGCTTCAGCTGGACTCTAGCTATCCTCCGTGTTCAGCCGAGAAGGTCCTGCCACCTCTTCTGGCAGTTGCGGATCCGTCGCTTGTAGACCCCCACCAAACGAACAGCCCGGGCGATGATCAGCCAGATCTCTTGCTTCTGGTGGGCATCAACCTGTGAGGATGACAAAGTGAAAAGTACATTAACACACATGCCCCAGATTTGTGCAGCACACATTTGGATATACATGTCATCATCACAAAGGGGAATGAATTACACAGGTAGTGCAACCATGGGGAAGGAAAAATCACCTGCATGTCTGACATGTTAAAAATGACTGGATAGTTTAAGCTTGCACTAATGCACTTTAGCAGCAGGAAACCTATTCATTACATGTACCTACACACTTTGGGGGATGAAAGTAGTCAGTGAGAATGCTTGCCACTGGTGTACACACTGCTAGTACTGCTAGTCAGACAACATGCATAATTAGGAAGGCAGTGGACTGCACACTCACTTGCTCCCATGGTTTCCCATAGAGCTTGCTGTACTGTGGAAGGAGCCCGTCCAGCAGGGCCTGGTTCTCCTCCTCAGTGAAGACTGGGGCCCTCTCCAGAGTACGTGCCATAGCAGGAGGCAGAGGATGCAGAGACAGCAGCAGTGGTAGCAGGGATGTGGCCCAGTAGCATGTAGTGCAGGAAAGTGAGCTCCCGGGGTCCAGCCAGCCTTATATCTGTGCTGCAGAGGCAGACTCTGTGCCATGTGTCCCAAGTGATAGGTCCAACTCTGTTGCATTCTATGAATCTGGCCAATCCATTTAAATGTACGACTCGTACACGCCTTCCGCATTGTTCAAATCTTCACCTTCATGGAACACTTGAAATTGCAACATTGTTGTAGGCATCCAACTGAATTTCCAGTGCACAACTAGTACAAGTTTTGTATCCGCATCCGTCTCCATGACAGTCCGGAACCAATGGCTGTGCCCGGCTCGTTCAACTGACTGTACAACGCGAGTATTTTGAATATACACATGCACCCGTCTCCATACGATTCAATGGCCAAGGTGTACGCCTGTCTCGGACCATGCCTGTCCGACGCGTATGCATGATAGTCACCCGCGTCGGACTTCATTGCATTCAATGACAAAGCGTACACACGGCTCGGTCATGAACCGTGCAATGCGTACGCATTGTCACCCGCGTCAGACCTCATTGCATTCAATGACAAAGCGTACGCACGGCTCGGTCATGAACCGAGCAATGCGTACGCATTGTCACCCACGTCGGACCTCATTTCATCCAATGACAAAGCGTATGCACGGCTCGGTCATGAACCGCGCAATGCATACGCATTGTCACCCGCGTCAGACCTCATTGCATTCAATGACAAAGCGTACGCACGGCTCGGTCATGAACCGTGCAATGCGTACGCATTGTCACCCGCGTCGGACCTCATTGCATTCAATGACAAAACGTACGCACAGCTCGGTCATGAACCGTGCAATGCGTACGCATTGTCACCCGCGTCGGACCTCATTGGTGTGACTATTATACGGATGCAACACACATTTACTGGCCAGGAACACCTGTGCACACCTACCACACTACAGCATTGGCCACACAGTGTCCCATGGCATGTAAGGCTGCATTCCCTGGGTGTTTGGGGGGGGGCACATATGGTTTGTTGGGTGGCACTTTGTACAGCCACTCCCAGGCTGTGCACGTGTACATAGGGGCATAATCCTTTGTGTGTTGTGCACATTACCACTGTGATGTGCAATTGTACAGTAATGGGCATAAGTCATGGACACAGTTTCAGGTTGGATATGTTTAGAACGTCACATACACCCTGAGTCCTGCGGGTGATGGCATGTACGTCACAGTGAGACCTGTAGCCACAATACTGATGTGCACCCACAGTCTGTGTGCATGTTGTGTCTCAGATGTGTATGATCAAATGTGCCCAATGGGTGACAGTCTCCACATCCATGTGGTATATGCATCAACCTTGATGGGGTGTGTGTCTAAGAGACGTACATGTAGGTCCGGCAGGAACATCAGTGGCCACTACCTGTGGGACTTACGCTTGCCTTGTGGTGTGTACGTGCTACGCCATGTCCATTGCTGTATCGATGTGGCAATACAGGGACCCTGGGTTTCTGCATGGCAAAGATCTGTGATGCCTGGGAGACATCAGGCCTCACTTGTCACTGTGGTGTGTGTTTGGAACGTTGTAGCAGTACATAGGTTGGGTGACACAGCCAGATGATTGGCCAGTGAACTACATGGGACTCATGTGGCCATGTGGAACTGAGATGTGAGGTGGTAGTCATGTAGGTGACATGTGTGTCCATGCCCAACAGCACACACCTGAGTACATTGTGTAATGTCATGATCTAGTATGTGATATTGATCCTGGTCATGGCCACATGGGTGGATGAACTGACAATCTTCCTTTGTGCATCTCTGTACTGCAGGGCACCAGCTGTCCATCGACCATTCCCAGACCTTGCAACTATGCAGGAACGCAACTGCATCAAACGGTACCGCTTCTCCAGGCCACTGATTGAGGAGTTGGCGGAGCAGTTGGTGCCACATCTGCTACCTGGCCGGACATACCCTACAGCACTGACACCAGAGGTGAAGGTGATGGCAGCCCTGTACTTCTTTGCTACTGGTACCTTCCAGTACACTGTGGCTACTGCTGGTGGGATGTCGCAAACAACGTTTAGTCGGTTGCTACGCGATGTCTTGGAGGGGATGTTGCATTTCCTAGACCTGTATATCAAGTTCCCGAGCCCAGCTGAACTCCCTGAAATAAAGGATGCCTTTTATACACTGGGGAGGATGCCGAATGTCATTGGATCTATTGATGGGACACATGTGGCCCTGATACCACCACAGGCACATGAGCAGGCATACCGCAACAGGAAGCTCTACCACTCCATCAATGCTCTGGTGGTATGTCTTGCTGACATGTCGATAACACATGTGTGTGCACGGTTCCCTGGTTCTGCGCACAATGCCTACATTATGAGGAGTAGTCGCATTGCAACGCTGATGTCACAGATGCCAGCTCAGTATGCCTGGCTTGTCGGTGTGTACTGACTGTTTCTCATTGTGTGTGTTTGTTAATGTTGTATTCCGCACTCCTACAAAACTCAGCTACTTGTTCATTTTTGTGTGTGTAGGTGACTCCGGATACCCCAACATGCCATGGTTGCTGACACCCCTCAGGAACCCTGTAACACCAGCCGAACTGCGCTACAACGAGGCACATGGTCGGAGCAGGAGGGTGATTGAGCGGACATTCGGCCTCCTGAAAAGCTGCCTGGACAAGACCGGAGGGGCCCTCCCATATGAGCCTGCAAAGGTGTGCATAATAATCCTTGTATGCTGCATGCTACACAACATGGCAGTGCGGAAGGAGGTGCCTCTCATCCAGGATGACGATGACGATGCCAACCTCCGGCACCTGTGGAGGATCCCGGCCTGGGCCAAGATGCCAGTGATGATGAGGATGAGGGTGACATCTGCACACAGCTCATTAACAACTTCTTCACCTGAATGTGAGTTTCAAGGGTTGTTATGTGAAGGTATGGAGGTAGCCTGGAATGTGTTGTGGCAGCTCTATTGCTGTCTGTGTCTGTGTGCCACTTGACTGGATCCGTGCAGTGATGTGTCTATTCAGGTGGTGTGTACTCCACAATAGGGTAGTACCGCTAATTAGTTTTTGTGTAGGTGTCTTGCGACATGTTTTGTGCATGTGTATTGCAGTTCTCTCCTGTTCTTCTGTGCTTTTAACTGTGTCTTGTGTCTGTCCTTCCCAGGGTACTTTGCCTGTTGTTTGGTCAACACTGACCCCAAACACCCAGAAGCCAACACCAGTGTGGAAGTTGACAATTCCCATCAACTGATGTACCACACATCCCTGGACTTCCATTCTCCAACACATTGTGAGTGTGTGTCCACTGTTACGTAGAATTAGCGTGCAACTACTGTGGAATAAACGTGTTGTTGATGTGTAATGAACCTGTGCTACGCTTTCTTATGTGCTTGTCTGTCTTCCCATATCTGAGTGACATCTGCTTACCTCACCTGTGGACTTGTTACCACTGACTGGGGTTGGTGTTGTGTCTGTGCATGCCAATGTGTTTCAGGTCAACATCATTGTGTGTGATGAGTAACATGGCCATGGTGAGTATGTGTTGTGTTGCCATAGTGGTGTGTCTCCCTCACATGTGTCACATCACCATGACTCACCTTACGTTGGTCACAATGTTGCAGTATTTGGTATGCACTGTGTTGTGTAGCAGATCGACATCTCCCTGAACATGACAAGTTGGAATCACAACAGAGGCAAGTATGGTGTACTGGTGAGTTTATTTTCAAACATGTGTGAGGGAAGTGCACAGGATGGTGGGTGCTGTACATTGGTTTGGCAATCCAAAGTTCACATTAGAGTTGGAAGTGCTGGTAGATGAAATGTCCAGAGTAAAGTCCACAGTCATCTGCTACATTGGCCTAACATGAACCCTCCATGTCATGTGGGCGAGTTGTGTGCGATTGGGCAAGGTGAACGGGTTGCGCACAAAGGACATTCTCCAGAACAGGTTTAGAGTCCCTGGGGGATGTGCTGGGTTATCTGTCTCTCACATGTCCTTCTTCCGACGACCCCTCTTCTTCCGGGGGGGAGGATCCTCATGTGCAGGTCTCTGCGGTGCAAGGGACTCTCCGCCAGAGTCCTCCTCCCTCTCTGTGGCGCTGGCAGATGGTGTTGTGACAGATGTTGTGGCCACACAGGGAGGTGTGGACAGGTTGGTGTTGATCTGGCGGAGGCATTGGAGTATGTCCCGATGCACCGCAGTAATATCATCCCACTTGTCCTCCATGCGGGCATGGTGGGTGACCTGCTCGTGTTGCATGTCCTTGAGGATCCCCACTACCTGGCCAAATCCTCCGGTGCTATCCTGGTACGCATCTAAGATGCGTGCCAGGTGGGGGTCATCATGCAGTCCAGACACCTCTGCAAGGCGCGCCCTGTGCCTCCCACCCCTCCCAGCACCCCTATCCACACGGGCAGGACCAGTGGTGGGTCACACAGGTGACACTGGGACCCCTTGGGTGGTGTTGCTGGTGGTGTTTGCTGTAGCTTCCGGGGGGTCCTGTGTCCCTGTGCTGTGGATGTTGATTGGCCTTGGTCTGTCCATGTTGGCGGGGGTGCCCTGTCGGTGTCCATATGCTGGCGGCGTGGGTACAGGGGGTGCAGATGTTGATGCTGATGGTGCTGCATGATGGCTCACACCGGAGGGGCCAAGTTGGTCATCGTCATCCGAAGAGGACAGAGAGAGAGTCAGACCAGAGAGCTCAGTGTCCGCCAGAGTCTGGGACTGGGTATCATCATCATTTGGTGCTGGGTGTCCAGCACCACCTGTGTTTGGAAGGGACACACAATGTGAGTTATGTTTCTACATGCATCGATGGTTCACAAACATGACATTTTCTACTTTTCAAACAGATGCCTGCCTGTACACTGCTTTTTCCCAGCTTGTCACGAACAGAGTTTGATATTGTTGTTGGCCATTTCCCAGCATGGCCTTGTGCTCCCCACAACAGAGCCCAGTGTCAAACATCTTGGCTGCCCCTTCCCACTCCCTGTGAGGCGAGTATGGTTCAGTTTGATCTTGCTGGGCCATGTGGGTGGGTGTAGATTGTCTGTGACTGCGACTCCCATCATACTCTTGGCTACACCCCCTTCCCAGCATGCCCATACTTCCTGCCTCTTGACTCTGATTCCCTGTGAGGGGGTGTGAGAGCAATGGTAAGATGGCTGACTGAGTAGTCCTGGTGTTTGTTGTTGGCCGTTTCCCAACATGGCCTTGAGCTACCCACGACAGAGCCCAGTGTCAGACATCTTGGCCGTCCATTCCCACTCCCTGTGAGGCGAGTATGGTTCAGTTTGATCTTGCTGGGCCATGTGGGTGGGTGTAGATTGTCTGTGACTGTGACTCCCATCATACTCTTGGCTGCACCCCATTCCCAGCATGTCCATACTTCCTCCCTCTTGACTCTGCTTCCCTGTTAGGGGGTGTGACAGCAATGGCAAGATGGCTGACTGTGAAATCCTGGTGTTTGTTTGGCTACAAGTCCAAAGTGAGCCCCTGTGCTTCACACAGCAGCACCCAGTACGGGGTATCTTTTGCTGATATTTCATTGAGGTGTCTGTCAATGCATTCTACCCGGTGAGTTGTTTGGAGTTTGTGTTGGGGGGGTGTCTCCACATGCTGGTAAGTATGGTCAGGGCTGTCAGTCCTCCTTCCCATCATGAAACGTGCTTTCATTGTAGGGCGTGCAAGTTGTCTTTCAGGATGTCAGTCAGTGGTGTCCTGCTTCTGATTTGCACACAACCCCGAGCAGGGCCTTGTGCTCCCCACAGCAGGACCCAGTGTCAGCCATCTTGTCAGTCATTTTCCACTCCCTGTGATGTGGGCATGTTTCAGAGAGGTCTTGATGGGCCAATAAGGAGGGGGAGCATTATCTGTGACTACAGGCCCCATCATGCTTTTGGATACACTCACTTCACCTGTCTCCCCACTATTCCTTCCTGACAGTCAGCTACACTGTGAGGTGGTGTGTTTGTGGTGGCAAACTGTCTGGCCGGGTCTATTTGGCTTTGTGCCACTGGCTTGCTCTATTTGTTTGTAGGTTGGTGCATGTCATGACACAGTTCCCAGTCACTATGAGATGGCAGGTATTGTGTTTGTCTGACTGGCATACACATCTTGGGATGATTATCTACTGGTTAGTGTAGCTTTGCTTGCGGTGCACGGTTTCACTGTCCCCTTGCCACACAATCTTGGGTATGTTGTTTCTGTACTCACCAGGCTCTGGCATTTCTGTTAGCCCATGGACGCTCTCTGGTGGTAGGATGTTCCGCACCTTCTCCTCCCAGGTCCTGAAGTAGACTGGTTTGGCAGGAGGGCCACCGCCGGTGCACTGACTCAGGGCGTGATCTTTTTCGATGAGTTTCTTGACCCTCCTGCGCACGTCATACCACCTGTTCTGGATATCGTCCTTTGTGCGCCTTGCTGGTGCTTGAGCGTTCACCTTGTCCACAATCCTCGCCCACATCTTGGTTTTCTGTGAGATGGGGGTCCTTTGGACCAATGTACCAAACAAATGTGGCTCTACTCAGATGATCTCGTTTACCAGCACTTCTAACTCACTATCTGTGAACTTTGGATTCTTCTTTGGGGGCATGGTGATGGGTGGTGTTGGTGAGGGAAGTGTGTGTGAGGGTGCAAGTGAGGGTGGTTTGGTGTTGGTTTTGCTGGGTGTATGTGTGTGTGCTTTTGTATGAGGTGCTGATGGTGTGTGAGTTGTGTGATGGGTGAGTTGTGAGTGTGTCTGTGGTTGCTGGGTAATGGTGTTTGCTGCTGGCTGTGTCTCCTGTTTGCAAGGGATGATGGTAGTGATCGTAGTCCTTTATATAGTTGGAGTTGTGGGTGTGTCTTTGTCCCATGTTTTTTTCTTTGGCATTTATTGGCTTTGTCATTGCTTGTTTGGTCCTTTTTTTGTCTTTTTTCCTTTGGGTTTTGTAGGCATGAAGGAGACGTTCATGTGACGGAAACAGACGCTGCTGTTGTCTCGTGCGGGCTTCTCCGCCTCGTTCATGCTGCCTATCTTCTGTGTTTGGTACGCGTTGGTCGCGGCGGTCTCTATTGCTTGTGTGCCCGGTTGTCTGTGTGTGTCGGTCGTGCGTCTTGGTCTCTGTGCGAGTCGGTCTGGTTTTACACGCATTGCATCGTACTGTGCAGATCGGAAATCGCGGGTACGGGTCGGTCGGGTTCATTGCGTACCCCACCCCCCCATATGTACGGTGCGTACCCCCACCCCCCGTATGTACGGTGTGTACCCCCAGCGCTATGCGCTGGGGGTACGCACCGTACATACGGGGGTGGCGGTACGCACCGTACATACGGGGAGTGGGGGTACGCATGTACATACGAGGGGGTGGGAGTACGCACCATACATACGAGGGGGGTGGGGGGTACGCACCGTACATACGAGGGGGGTGGGAGTACGCACCGTACATACGAGGGGGGTGGCGGTACGCACCGTACATACGAGGGGGGTGGGGGTACGCACCGTACATACGGGGGGGTGGGGGTACGCACCGTACGTACGGGGGTGGGGGTACGGCACGTACATGGTGGGGCTTGGGGTACGCCATGTACATGGGGTGGCTGGGGGTACGGCGCGTACTTGGGGGGGTGGGCTGGGGGGGAGTTTGGCACGTATGCGGGCACATGTTTGGACGTCTCCATGGTTGCTATGGGAGTTCGCTCCGTACGGTGTTTTTTCCATACGGTGGTGCATTCGGACGGACGGGACGGATCGTACTTGCGCGCGCGGACTTCAGTTTCCCGATTCGTAAGTAAAACTGTCCGGGGACATGTCGGACACTTTTTCAGAGCCGAGGACGTGTCGGGGAATTTTCCCAATGTGAATCATATGGATTTTTTAAAATACGAATCGTACTTGCCAGTTTGTACGGGACTTGTACGATTCGTACGTAAAAAAATCCGGATACGATTCGTACGGGGAATATTTTTAACGGATCGGAATCGGCCCCTTAGTGTTTCAGTACTAATACTTTCATTAGGAAACAGAGTATCTAAATTGCCTGCCTCTATGTTGTCTGTAGTATCCAATGAATTGTTTCTTTCTGATGTTTCACTTGTATAGTTAATTTCTTGTGGTGTATATTTCCAATCAGTATTAACAGTTATGCCATATTCTCTTAAGATTTTACTATTTATTGCTAACCATAATGCTGCCTTTTTAACTTTGTTTGGCCTAACATTTTCAAAATGTGTATATGATTTGTAAGCTAACTTTCTTTTTAATTTAATAGGAATTATCATGTTATCATTAATTTGCCTTGGTATTATTGTAACTGTTGTCATTACATCTGCTGGTACATTAACAACAACACCTGTTAATGACTTTTGAAAGCCGCGTGGTAAGGTTTTAATTTGCAAAAAAGGTATTATTGGGGAAACTAATCTTTCTTGTAAATTATGCAAATGTAATTCAGTTGGTATATGGTGGTATTTTATCATTAGAAATATGGTGATAACCAGTGTAAACCAAAGGAAATGATGGACGGAGTGTTGAACATTGCAAGCACTCACCCCCAGTCAACTGATCTGGGTTTAATCCATCACCGTTCTTTAGCCCACTCTGCCACCCCAGTTCAGACATGGCCATATGCAAATCAGTCTGACCCTGTGCCTTGATAACAAGTGTGGCATATATAATTAGTTCTGTTTTGGCTTATATTACATTGACTAAATCTTGGTTTCGTGCTTATGTTGTTGATATTTTTAAATGACTGCATGTGCCATTATTGATTACGTATGGTACAAATGTATTCAGGGCCATAAAGTATTTCTTTTTCAAAGTTGTTAATAATAGTATTTGATTGTATGTTCGCATTAAGTGTATTTGTGTATTCCTTTTGTTGTGTATATGCTTTTTTTGCACTAGTTCGGTCCTCTACTATTATAGTGCTACTTTTCCTCTTATGTAGTGTATTTAATGATGTATCAGTTGTTATATCCCTGTTATTATATATATTTGTTTCTAAATTACTAGTAGGGGTTAATGGGCAGGTTAAACTTTGTTCCATTTCCTTATTAATATTCTTATGTGTTAGTTCTATATTTGAATTGTTAGCTATATCTGTCACACTAACCAATGTAGTTTTTGTGTGATGTATATATAGCGTTTTTTACCATATGAGTTAGTTTTTTGTTGTTGTTATTAGTTATTGCAGCATTTAGAGATTTTTGGGGAATTATATTTATATCTTTAGGAGTTAGTTCAAATGCTACTTAATTTTCATTTGGTGTTTTAATATTGTTAGCAAGGTCTAAAATATATTGTACTAATGTCTCAAATGTTTGAAACTGCAAAGTAATACATGTACCATTAGGATGAGGCATTCCTTTATTGTCTTTGCTATGAGAGTCAAATACAAAATATGTGTTTATAAATATTGCTATTACATATGCATTCATACAAAGTAATATACCTGTATGTAAATGTATAGTATAATGTATTGCTGCTTTAATATCTGGATAAAAAGGATTAATACTATCTAACACATTCCCAAAATAAGGATTTACTAATTTAATTGAATAAATGTTGTTATTATGTTGTATTTAATTTGGTAATTCATCTGGATGCATAAATGTTTGGCTATTTATAGAATTCATTTCTAGATATAAGGCATCACCTAAATCCATAATGTTATGTAAATCATCTGAGTTCCATGTATTAGCAGGATTATTGAAATGTTGTGTTATAGCAAAAGTGCTATTTGGGAGGCATTGTTTGCCTCTTGATTTTCTATTAAAGTTTTCATGCCCTTGATTATACTTTGCTTTTAATATTGTAGTCATGTTATTTTTATGTATGTTTTCCTAAGCTTCTATATTGTGTTTTGTAACTATTCTCTAAGGTAAATGTGATTGTGTATTGTTTTTTATATAAATTTGTATTAGAGTTAACTTGGCTTACCTTTTCAAATATTGTAGTCCTTTACAATAAGGTAAACTGTTTGGGAAAAATACAATAAAGTTATTAGCATATTTTGGGTAATTGAATGGTACAAAATATATATGTAATTTGTGTTTGTTAAACAATATACTTGATAGCTACATGGGTTAAAAATAAAGCTTGCTGCAGGATGCTTAGTTATAAAACACGTAATATATGGACAATCATAATAAAATATTAACAGTAACTTAAGTAAATATTTTGCAAATGTTTTCTAAAAAGAAACAATTTTAGTAACCACTTAAGTAAGAAACTATTGTTATGTAAACATATCTGTAATCTTTGTTTGTAAAAATATATTTGATAGATACATATGTTACAAAGGAAGTCTGCAGCATTATGCTTAGTTTTAAATATGTAATGCTGGGGTAAACATAATAAACTATTAAAAACAACGCTAATAAATTGTTTGCGAATTTATTTTAATTACCCAAACAATTGTAGTCACCATTTAAATAAGCAGCTATTGTTACCTGCGACTTTCTAGTGATTTTTATAAATTTAATTTGAAAGGTTTTTTTTATGCTTTATTTTCTAATTTAAAAAGTGTTGCGCTAAAAGTAATATGTTTAATTTTTTTTTTTATATTGAATACTGTTTTGCAAATATATCCCCTTTTCCAGTGGTTTTTAAACTTTTTAAACCTGCACCTCCCCTATTAAAAAAATTAAATTAATCGGTTTTCCTTTAGAAGTTTTTTATAATGACACTATTATATTGATAATGTTTAAATATGTGGCGACTTATTTTAAGTGGAAATATATGCAAATATTACAGATACATTCTCTTATTGTTTAACAAATGCAACCAAATAAATAATTGCAAAAAATACTATTCTAGTGAGGCAGGCCTTACTAACGTGCTAAATCCACAGTGTGATTATTAGAAAAGGGGGTGTGGCTGTAGAGGAATTTTTATAGTCCCCTTTCTAGTGACACCTTTTTCCAGCCAGATATAAATGGCAAAAAATGTTAGTGATGGCACATTATAAAGAGGCTTACTCAGCTAAAACAATTTCTTGCTTCAAAGAAAGCAGTGCTGCTAGCTTAATCTTTTTTTTTTAGCAACAGCTTTGTGCCCTCCATGGGACTACATAAGGCCCCCTTAGGGGCCTTAAGTAGTGGCCCGCCCCCCACTTTGAAGACCTGTATCATAATGTTTTCTGGTAAAAATAATGTAATTAATTTGTACATTTCAGTTAGAAATAGTTTAAATTACATACCTGTTATGTACAGCTTTTATCTTTTTTTTTATTTTGGAAAAGCTTGGACTAATATTAAAAAAGCAATACTAATGGTTAAAGTTTGTAAAAAGAATGCGTAGTAAAGAATAAAGATACATCTGTTGCAATAATATGTTGTTTATATAAAGTAGTTAACTTTTACTAATATATATTACATATACTTAAAGCCAAAAAAGTATGGATGCACCTTGTATTAGTAAGTACCTTAGATGTAAAAATCCTTATTGTTTGTAATTCTGTAGATCAGATTTGCTTGTATAGATATTATGAAGTATTACTTCTTTTAGCAATAGATTCTGTGCAGAAGCTGTCCTTTTAAGAAAATATTAAAACAAATTGTTTAGTATGCATATGGTCTTTTGTAGCATGTATTATTTTTTAATAGTTGTATTAAATGGACAGTAGAGTTATTGAAAGTGAAGTAAACAAATTTTTAAAGTTTGTTCAAAAAATGCGTAGCAAAGTATAGAGATACACCTTTTTGCAATATTATGTTGTTTATATAAAGCAGTAAATTTATACTAATATATATTACATATACTTAAAGGAAGCAAAATATGTATGCATGCACCTTGTATTAGTGCGTACCTTAGATGTAAAAATCGTTTATGTTTGTATTCCTGTAGTTTAGATTTGCCTGTATAGATATTATGAACAGTATTACTTCTTTTAGCAATAAATACTGTAAGCTGTCTCTTTAAAATATAAAAACAAATCGTTTAGTACGTATATGGTGTTTTGTACCATGTATTATTTTTGCATTTTCTTGTTTTAAGTAGACAGTAGGTTAGGTATTAGTAAATGAGAAAGTCCTATTTTTAAAATATTATGTATACATTAAAAATGTAATGCATATTATAAAATATACTAGTATCCATATTTTTTGACAAACTGTAAAATAGATTATATTATGTAATTAAGTACATTTTTAGTATTGTCATCTACCTTAGATTTGGAATTCACCATTGTTGTCGACACCTTTACTTGAATTGCATGTATATTTAAATGATAAATCGGTCTAAATCCTTGATATAGCTTCTTTTTGATGCAGAACCAGTAAAATAAACATAATAATAGAATGCATAATTATTTGGCGTAATGTTTAATTGTTTTTATTATGTAGCAGCAGTTGTACTATAACATAAGTATATAGACTTAAATATACAAATATTTGCATGCATTTTGCATTACTATGCACCTTAGATGTAAAAACAATTGGGGGAATCCTGTAGAATAGAGTTGCTTGTATAGATATTATGAAGGGGTTTTTTTTCGCAATAGATTTAGTGGAGATGCAGTACTTTTAAGTAGCTTGGTAGCTTGGCAAGAGCATTTAGTCTTATCTCAGAGGCAATGTGTAAAGCGATTGTGTAACACAAATACATAGCAGTAACACAATAGGCATACTACAAAATAAACTCCAGATAAGGAAAAATAGCCTTTGTATTGTTATAAACATATTAAAAACATAATTATATATTTAAAGTGCGCCATCTGCCACTAGCTAATATTCAGATGGGATTATATATGGGACCAGGCTAATTGAGCCATAATCAGAACGATTAGAGAGAAGGGCAAAAACATAAAACACAACCAGTAACTACCTGCCTAGTTATGACTTCTGCATTATTACATTAGCATTAGAATCTATCTTGAAATATTGTAACATAACATAATGCAATAAATGTCATTAGGCCCATATCTTATTATCATAAACAGATTATGCACTAGGCCTTACTAGCATAAACATAATATACCTAAGCATCCTAAATATAAACACATTATGGCATTGGCATTACAAGCATAAGTCATATTAGGCATAACGCATGGTGCATAAATAACATTATACATACATTATCAGCATAAATGATATGGAGCAATATATCACGTTAGGGCCCTGCACCCTACCAACCCTAATCTGATCCTGTGGCCAACTGGCCTTTACTGGTGTTTTACTTTTCTATGTGTAGCAAAGTTAGGGCTCAACTGGCAATTCAGCAATAATGTAAAAGTGTGTAATGCATTAACTTAAACATAGCAGTTATTATTAATGTCATTACAGTTGTGAGGATCATTGCAGGCCCTGGCACTTACTGTGCCTTTTCTGTCTTATTCAGCTAAAACATCTTAATAATGCTAATATGAACACGTAAGCAAGTAAAGCAATAAATCATGCATAACCCAAATTTCCCCAAAATTTTTCTATTAATATTGCTTTGTAAAATGATTTCTATCTACAATTTGCAAAAAGTATGGGCATGAAACTTTTTGTTGTATAATCCCTGTTTAGGTGCTTCGCAACAATTATTCAAATTAAATAAAGGGATGCAAATATTATACCATACAGCTTAGCCTGTAGCAATGAAGCCTTAATTTGTACAACGTATGGTGGGGCATGCAAATATTGCAACATACAGCTTAGCCTGTAACAATGAAGCCTTAATTTGTACTACCTATGGTGGGTCTTGCTTGTAAAGTTAAAAAAACTAATTACATTACTACCGTATAAAGGAACAATATATTCAATATATATTTATAATAACTTTGTTTTTTTAAATTCTCACAAAAAAGACAATATTTGTGAACAGTACACTTTCCCCTGACAAATGTGTTGTCCCTGTTTGCTGTAGAACAATGTTGAAAATAAGGCTACTTTTCAAACTATGCGCTATTGCAACATAAACTTTTATATTAAGCACTGCAGAGGTATTAATTATTTATTAAGAGTGCCAAAATACGAATTGTAATGAATGTGTTACTTTTGTTTTTTAGAGAGGGCTTTAGGAAAATAGAGAGACAGGGAAGGAGATACAAAGATATAGAATTAGAATAAGAGTATGTGAAAGAGAAAGAGAGGAAGGGAGAGAGAGAGAGAGACATTATGGTTTGACGCATGGATGGATGAGTGGGCAAATGGATGGGTGGGTGGGTTACTGGCTAGCTGGCTGAATGGATGGGATGGTTGGGTAAGTGGGTGGGTAGATGGGTGGATAGATGCATTGGTGGATGGTTGACTGAGGAGATAAAACAGAGCTAAGAAATTGGAGGAAGAGTGTGAGATTGGTTTTTACATTTGTACCATAGCAGTTTTTTGTTTGTAATCCGGCCCTTAACCTGTATAACCTAATAATTATTAGGCAGGTGATTTGGTTATTTTTTGCAAATTTACAGTTTCCGAAGTGGTATATTAGTACATAGGTTACATCATAAATTACATACCCATTTGTAAACGTATTAGGGTGTAATGTGGATAGGCACACAATTAGCAGTGGCTAAAATGTCCCCCATTTAATAAACATTATGTGCTTAATGTGAAAACAGCAAAATTTTGATCTTGTTGCTGAGCGTATGAAATGATTTGAACGGTAAAAGGGGTTTGACTATTTATTTATTAACTATTTGGCTTTTGTGTTGAACGTAATAAGTGATGTGAAATGCTTTGTTTGCTTATGTAAACACTGAACTGCTTATAGCAATGTGAAGGGGGAGAGGGTGGGGAGGGGGCGTAGTAGTAGTGTCTAAACTGTCCAATTTTCCAACATTTAAAATAGCGGATGTTGCAGCATAAAGACAAAGGCAAGGGGGCTGTAGGTAAGACAAAAACAAAAACCTCGATTCACGCGAAGCGCAAAGCTAATGCTGCACAGAGACGTAGCAATAATAATGCGGGCAGACAAATGCGGAGTAGCTGTCACCGTTTAGCAAAGGAAGTAAACAAGCAGTAATGAAAATAGCGAGGCAGATGGAGCCGAAACTAAAACATTGCCTCGAGCAAAATGTTATTAGACAATAAGTGCTGCAGAATTGTAAGCATATGGTAAAAAACTATATATATTTTTGCAACACATACTTAAAGAAAGCTGCAGCGTAAAAATGAAGACTTAAGTGTGGATGCCAAATAGGGTGGAAGGCATATTAAATAAGTAAAAGAAAGGTTAAAAAACACAGGATAGTTCAAAGTGATACATTATGTATTTTGACATACCTTTTATTTATAGATTTTTTTTGTGTTTAAACACCTTACAGCAAATGGGTATGTAGAGCCAAATTAGAGAAAGGGCCATTAGTGCAGCGGTAAAGGAAGAGCAAATGCAGGGCCTGTACGAAAATGTAAACAAACAACAAAGGCTTTTTAATACGTGGGTAAACGACATGGATGACTACAAACGTTTTTAGGTGTGCCTCGCAAGCTTAGAATTAGGAGCCGCTGAATGTTTTTATATGTTATATGTATTGCATGATTGCGTTATTTGTAAAATATATAAGAACAATTGCCCCAAAAAACACAGGCTAAAATAAAGGCAGAAGGTTAATAATATGCTAAGAGAAAAACAAGGGGGCTGTAGGTAAAAAAAAAAAAAAACATTGACTTACACAAAACGCCAAGCCTTTTTTTGCACAGGCACATAGCAATAATAATGGGGTTAGAAAAATGCGGGGAAGTTGTAGCTAAAACCAAAACAAAAACATTGCCTCAGACAGAAAACAAAGCTGTTGCTGTACAGTTTTTGTAATACGAAACATAGTGCTAAATTAAACCACCACTTTGAAAACTAAGTAAGCAAGCTTGCAGCAGCTTGGTTCTGTTGGCTGGGTTCCAAAAGTAATAAAATATTATTGGCAAACACCCAGTAGTGGACAATAACTTTTTTGGCACATAGTAACAGTAAGGCGGGCAGATAACGAGGGAGGGGGGCTGTAGCTAAAATGAAAACAAAGACATCCCCTGACGCGAAACCCAAAGCTAATGTTGCACAGGCAGGTAGCAATAATAATGCGGTGAGAGAAAGGCAAGGGGGGTGTAGCTAAAATGAAAACAAAAACATCGCCTTACGCAAAACGCAAAGCGAATGTTGCACAGACATGTGGCAATAATAATGTGGGCAGAGAAAAACAGGGAAGCTGTAGCTAAAATGAAAACAAAAAGATCGCCTCCCGCGAAACACAAAGCTAATGTTGCCCAGTTTGTGTAATATGAAATATAATATTAACCCACCGCTCACAAAAGGAAGTAAGTAAGCAGTATTTAAAACGGTGAGGCAGCTGTAGCTGAAACAAAAATATTGCGTGGAGAGAAATGTTATTAGACATATAGGTGCCAATTACGATCCGGTAAAAAATGTCCCCGTACGACTCGTATCCGGTCTTTTTACCGTACGAATCGTACAAGTGCCGTACGAACTGGCAATCACGATTCGCATGGTAAAAAGTCCATACGAACCGCACTGGGAATCATTCCCCACACGTCCTCGGGTCGGAAAATGTGTCCGACACGTCCTCGGACGATTTACCTTACAAACGTGAAAAGCCAAGTCCGACCGAGGAATCACGATCCATCCCGTGCGTCCGAGCTTACAACCGTATGGAAAAAACACCGTCCGCACCGAACTCCTATAGCAACCATGGAGACATGTGCCCGCATACGCGCCCAACACTCCCCCCAGCCCCCGTACGTCCAACACGTACCCCCCGTGTATGTATACCCCCACCCGTCTAGGTACACCCCAGTACGTTCGAGTCCTACCCCCCCCCAGTACGTGTCGTACCACAGTCTATGTACACCCCAGTACGTTCGAGTCCTACCCCCACCCCAGTACGTGTCGTACCACCGTCTATGTACACCCCAGTACGTTCGAGTACTACCCCCACCCCTGTACGTGTCGCACCACCGTGTACCCAGTACGTTCCAGTCGTACCCCCACCCCTGTACGTGTCATACCCCCGTGTACCTACACCCCAGTACGTCCCAGTCGTACCCCCACCCCTGTGCGTGTCGCACCACCGTGTACCTACACCCCAGTACGTTCCAGTCGTACCCCCACCCCAGTACGTGTCATACCACCGTCTATGTACACCCCAGTACGTTCGAGTCCTACCCCCACCCCAGTACGTGTCGTACCACCGTCTATGTACACCCCAGTACGTTCGAGTCCTACCCCCACCCCTGTACGTGTCGCACCACCGTGTACCCAGTACGTTCCAGTCGTACCCCCACCCCTGTACGTGTCATACCCCCGTGTACCTACACCCCAGTACGTCCCAGTCGTACCCCCACCCCTGTACGTGTCGCACCACCGTGTACCTACACCCCAGTACGTTCCAGTCGTACCCCCACCCCAGTACGTGTCGTACCACCGTCCATGTACACCCCAGTACGTTCGAGTCCTACCCCCACCCCAGTACGTGTCGTACCACCGTCTATGTACACCCCAGTACGTTCGAGTCCTACCCCCACCCCTGTACGTGTCGCACCACCGTGTACCCAGTACGTTCTAGTCGTACCCCCACCCCTGTACGTGTCATACCCCCGTGTACCTACACCCCAGTACGTCCCAGTCGTACCCCCACCCCTGTACGTGTCACACCACCGTGTACCTACACCCCAGTACGTTCCAGTCGTACCCCCACCCCAGCACGTGTCGTACCACCGTCTATGTACACCCCAGTACGTTCGAGTCCTACCCCCACCCCTGTACGTGTCGCACCACCGTGCACCCAGTACGTTCCAGTCGTACCCCCACCCCTGTACATGTCATACCCCCGTGTACCTGCACCCCAGTACGTCCCAGTCGTACCCCCACCCCAGTACGTGTCGTACCACCGTCTATGTACACCCCAGTACGTTCCGGTCCTACCCCCAACACAACCTCCTAAGTACGGAGCGCACCCCAGGCCCCAACATCACAACCGCATGTACGAGTCGTACCAACCCACACACAAGGACAGCACCGTACAACCAAATGGCCCATCTACACACCGTACACACGCTCAAAACGCACGTACACAACCAGGACGAAACAAAACAACACAAGAAGACACTATTCGAATGGCACAAAGCCACTAAACATGGCCAACAAACACTACAAATACACCTTCACTGACCTGCAACTGCCAAAGACAAACAGAGGGCCAAAACACCACCACTACTTATAACACACCCACCCAAAATTCAAACACTGCCACACCCACCCATGGACCAATAAAAAGGGCCCACACACACAAACCATGAGCCTTTGCAACAGACTCACTGCTGCCAGACACCACAGAACCATACAACAAGCTACACCACACCTTACACTTGCACACCTTCACACAACCACCCTCACAAACACCCCCTCATCACATTCACACACACACACACAACCATCCACCCCCCCCCAACATCCACACACCCCCCCACCATCCCCACCCACACCCCTCACCATGCCCACTACCAAGAATCCAAAGTTCAGTAACCGAGAGTTGGAGGTCCTTGTTGATCAAATCCTCAGAGTCGAGCCACAGATCTTTGGAACATTGGTCAGAAACACCAGCCTGGCAGCAAAAACAACCATGTGGCAGACCATCGTCGATGCTGTGAATGCTGTTGCGGACACCAGAAGGACCAGGCAGGAATGCCAGAACAGGTGGTACGATCTGCGGAGGAGGGTCAGAGCCAAGAGGCAGGAGGAACACGACCAGGCCAACGCCACCGGAGGAGGGCCCTCCCGCAGACCCGTACAGTACCATCCCTGGGAGGAGAGGGTGATGGCCATACTGCCGGTGGAGGCAGTCGAAGGATTAGAAGGACTCCGAGACCCGGGTGAGTACACAAACAACGCACCTCACATGGGGGGAACGGCATCCACAACCAAAATCACCAACAGGCACGCAACCACCACAAGCCATCGCATTACTCAACCACACTCCATGAGCACGCACATGCCACTGCTGCCACCATGCCCCATGCACCCAGCTGGACAATGTCAAGTCACAGGCCACAGAAGACAACAACACATGACACGGTAACTCGGATGGCGGGAGGCTGGGCCCCAAAAATCACATAGTGCGACTCCGAAGCAGACAACAATGCACTCTGCCCATATGGCCTAGGTCACAGCCAGACAAACAGTGTGTCCCAACACAGGAATGACTTGCCAGCAAATGGCGGACGCCTTGCATCAACACATGGGGGTGAAGGCACTGTTTTGCACATGACAACAGCTAATGAACAGCCAACATTGTGAAAGAGTGGCAGCACACACCACCACAGCAGCAGCGCACAGACACACATCACACCCAATGGGTGCCTGGAGATCAGAAACAAACTCACATCAACAAGCCAAGGGCCCCTCAAAGATCTGCTAACAGTGTGTGCCCAGGAAGCTGGGCTGAGGTGACACAGGGTGACACACAGAGGGAGGGAGAGGGGGACAGAGAGGGATGGAGAGGGGGACAGAGAGGGAGGGAGAGGGGGACAGAGAGGGAGGGAGACACAGGGAGACGGACAGAGGGAGGAGGCTGACACACAGAGGGAGGGAGAGGGTGACAGAGAGGGAGGGAGAGGGGGACAGAGAGGGAGGGAGACACAGGGAGAGCAAATCAGCCGTGTGGTGTGTGGGAATGTCTGCTCGTCAGCAGGTAGACTGCGTGCATGTAGCCAAGGGTGGCCCGTGCCAGAACCCCCCCTCTTCTCCATGGCAAAACACAGGGCCATGTCACAACCTGTGCACGAGCACAATGACAGCTACCTGCATCACATAAGTGTGTGGAACAACTCCATGTGCACATGTACAGTGCTACACGGAAGGCGCCAATGCATGGCTCGCAACACCTGCCCACTCCACTGCTGTGCCACACATAGTTAAAGGGGCCAAAGTGGTGCCCAAGGGACACACCCATGCACAAGTGCACTGTGAGTGGAATGCAAGACAGATCCTAATTCCAAGAGGAAATGTGCCAACTTTGGAAATGATGAAACATGGATGGTGCATGGACCAAAATTAACATTGTCTCTCTCACACACAGGTCAACGTCGTGGTGCACCCCCCAACACTGGGGGGGAACACTCACAGGACCCGGATCTGCAGGAGCCCGATCCCACCGGCAGCGACCACTCTCACCACTCTGTGGACGACCCCGACCGACCTGGCCCCTCTGGTGTCCAACCGCCTGCAGCACCTGCGTCAGGTACAACTGTGCCAACCACCACCCCCACTCCTGCCACATCCCAGGAGACACCCAGGATCCCTGCCCCAACACCACAATGCAGCCAGGAGGGACACGGTGTCCCGGGCACCCAGGAGGAGGCAGGCGACAACGCCAATGCCACCCCTCAGGGGTCCCGGAGACCCGATGTGCCCACAAGGGCAGGCCAGGCGCAAGTGGGCAGGGGTGGTGGGAGTGGAGGACGGCGGAGGCACGAGCCTGACCAGTTGGCTGGGGATCCGGTATTTTCCCATGTCCGTAACATCCTGGACTCATACCGGCAGGACACCACGGGCATGGCCCAGGTTGTGTCCACCCTCAATGAGATCAAGGGGAGCCTCGATAAGATAAAGACCCAGCAGGCCCAGCAACATGCGGAGCTACATGCCTGTCTACTGGTACACCAACGGAGGATGGAGGACAGACAGGCTGAGCAAGTGACGGCATTCCAGGGGATTCACGCTACACTCCGTCGGATGGCCGACAACATGGCCGACCCTCCCTGTGCCAGAAGGCGGAGAACATCACCACCCACAGGGAGGGATCAGGAGGAGGAGGAGGAGGAAACATCCGACGGAGCATCCCAGATGTCGTCACGGCCTGCTGCTGAGGTTCCCCGCAGGAGGCCGGGTCGTCCACGGAAAGGACCGTGAGGGTCGGCGCTACATCACCATCTCCCAGGACACCTGGCCTGGCACCTGGCCCACTGGAGCAACAGCATCACAGCATCAAGAGACATTCTCTGCCACATAGCCCTGCTGGTCACTGGCTGACCAATGTTGACAAAGACTGTGGCATGGACTCTGAGGACATCCAATGGCAAGGACACCAACTCCCCTACTGAACTTTGGATTCCAAATTCCCGGAAAGACACTCACTTTGTTGTCCCCCCCCCCCAATAATAAATCACACTATGAAGAGTAGATGCCTGCTGGTAGCATTATTACCTAACATGTGTCTTGAAAAGTCAAAACATGCCTGAGTCATCTTTTGTCTTCAACCACCCACACCCTGGGGCCTGAGTCTGGCACAGGACACATGGGTCACAGTGTATTAGACAAGACAGACATGGAGCACCATACACACCCGTGATGGGCCCAACCAGCTGAGGGGGTTACCGAACAACCGTGCTGACACACACATTGAGTACAGCAACAGTCATGCGCAGAGGTCAGGGATCCAGTCCAGTGTCCTGGGGGGCACCCAGGTATGTGTAGACAGGTGGCAGAAACATGTCCTGCAAGCTTGAGTCCGGTGGATGCAGAGAATGGGGGCCTGGCCAACGTTGGATGCATGGGGATGGCACATGTCACAATACCCACACAGTCATGGACATCATGCCCAATACACAGTCTCAGCCCACACACACAGCTTGCATCTTGCCACTCGACACATTGACACATAGCCACAATCAGGGAATACCATGCCAGACAAGCAGGATGCACCGTGGCAACACACCAGCATTGACTGAGAAGAGGCACCTTGGAGGCATAGGGACACCTTTATTAGTCATGTATTCGGGATTGCAGAGGCAACTCGAAGTACACATGAACACATCATGTGGAGTAACATGTGGGTCCAACACTGGCACCCCCCTTCAGCAGCACACATGCGTGTTCGCCATGGAACTGGCACACAAGCGTCGGCTAACAGCTAAATACCCACAGCTGCACACGGAGAGCCTGCCATACACCATAGATCCGCGGATGTCGAAGTCCCACACCATGTCAAGCCAATGCTAACCGAATGTGTCCGAGGGCAGTGTCACACACATTGATGCCATCATCACAATCCCCTATCCCATCACTGATGACTGTCAACCAGGCAGACCATCTATTCAGGTGTACACAGCTGCATGTCGTGTCCCATGGGGATGCGACATGGCTGCAGAGGAACCAAACACCGACAGGGGCAGTGTGCACACATCGTGAACAACTGCCACACCCAATACACCCCAGATGCATCCCTTACCCCATGGAGACTTCCAAACGTGTCCGTGCCTGTAACGCTGAGTCAGCCCACGATGTCATGTCCATGAGGAATAGCAGTGCCACAACAATGCAAAAAGCAGACGGCATGCGCAGGTACCTGGGGAAGAGAGACACACAAGAAGTCAGCCACAAAAAGCACATCCACTTGCATGTGCATTTACTCGACACATGTATGGATGACAACATGCTAGGTCACAATTATGACTGAGGAAGTACAACCATCACTGGCACCATCACTCCAGTGACACACCCACACACACCTCTGACTCACGTGCCATACATGCAGGTGGAGACACACATCACAACGCATGCCACACGGGGACCAATGCGTGCACACTCAGACACTGGTACTCACCACTATGCAAAGAAGTCGCGTATGAGCCGAGTCCGGATGTCCTCTTCCGGCTCCACATCCTCCACATCACTAGCCCCATTGCCAAGCCCTTCGTCCTCCATGGGTGGATGGTCCTCGTCATGTTGATTCAGGATGAGTGGCACTGCTCTTTCAACTGCCATGTTGTGCAGCATGCAGCAGACCATGAAGATCTTGCAGACCTTCGCCGGGGCATATGGGAGTGCGCCGCCGGTCTTGTGGAGGCACCTGAATCGGCTCTTCAGCATGCCAAACGTCCTCTCTATCACTCGCCTTGTCCGGCCATGGGCGGTGTTGTAGCGGAGCTGGGCCGGCGTGATGGGGTTGCGGAGAGGTGTGAGCAGCCAAGGCATGTTGGGATAGCCAGCGTCCCCTACATGGAAAGCACATGGTCATCGTTAGAAGTGGTGAAGCGGTCGTGCTGGTAGGCTATACTGAATACAGGACAGACGGACTGTACCCACCAACAACACATGCCCGTTCGTTGCGCAGCTGCATCATCATATCAGGCATCCCGCTACGCCTCATGATGTAGGCATCGTGTGCTGATCCTGGAAAACGAGCACAGACATGTGAAATCACCATGTTGGACAGACACACCACAAGGGCATTGATGGAGTGGTAGTGCTTCCGATTGCGGTACACCACCTCCCGTGCGTGTGGTGGTACCAAAGCTAAATGTGTCCCATCTATGGACCCAATGACATGGGGCATCCCTCCCAGGGCATAGAATCCACACTTGACCTCAGTCATCTGTTCAGGGGTTGGGAACTTGATGAAGTCATCCAGGTGAATCAACATGGCCTCTAAGAAATCATGCAGCACACCACTGAACGTGCTCTGGGACATGCCACCAACATGAGCTATGGTATTTTGAAAGGTACCCGTGGCAAGAAAATGTAGGGCAGCCATTACCTTCAGCTGGGGTGTCAGTGCCGTGGGATACCTGTGCTGCGGTTGCAGGTGTGGTGCCAGTCTCGCCGTCAACTCCAGAATCAACGGTTGGGTGAAGCGGTAGAGCCGGATGCTGTCATTCTCCTGCATGGCAGCCAAGTCTGGAATTCTTCGGGCAAGAGGCGGCGCTCTGCAGTAATTTGGAAGTGACAACGAAGAGTGAGTGCACTACGACAACAACTCATGTGTACTGAGCACATGTTAATCTGGCAATACACACATGCTACATAGGGAGTCAGGTATGTGCTACATGGCCAGGACACGTATGGATGCAAGGTGACACTCCTTCAAAGACCCAGCTACACACGGAGATTGAGAACCTCCCCATGCCACGCCATGGGAATAGCTGTGTCCCAGTGCAAGTGAACAGCCAGACGCAACACAGGAGTGACATACGCCCACACATCAGCAGCAGTAGGATGCCGATTGCAGAGATTGGTAGCGGAACACTGGAGCCACAGGTCACATGACATTACACTAGGCCAGCCCACACACCTTGCCATGAAGGTGCACATGTCATGACTCACCACACATACCTTGTGAGGATGCTGACATGTCCTTGTCACGCTACTCCGTGTCCCATGCATACATGTGCACCTCACATCCGATACCACATGTGGCATGGTGTGCGGAACAGTGTGCAATGACAATCTACACACAGACACATGTTGGTTGCTGCAACGGCTGCAGCTTTTGAGGGTGCTCCAACATCAACCTGATGGGAAGCCCCCACACATACATGACATAGTCACATTGTGCACCGTGGGTAGTGACAAGTCAGGTGTCATTACCCCTGTACCGGGCATCAGGGGACACTTCCGTGTGTTGGTGTCCGTGCCATGCCAGTGACGCTCACCCCAAGTGCGCAGTACGACATGCACACATGTCAAAGGAGTCAAGGGCATGCCTGGCACACATCGCACCATCACACAGTACATCTGTAGACATCTCATCATACATCTGGTGCCTTCTCGACTCAGGAGTAATGTTCCACATCACAGGCCTTTCACACCTGTGCCCCACACATGTAGTGATGCACAGACGATGCCTCGATGTCAATTAATGGACAAGTATGTCCATCCATGGACAAGTATGTCCGCCCTATCCCTACCTGTGTGCCGCCTGTCACCACTGTGATGTGTGAATACCGCTGTACTGCTGCAAAGAGGGCCTGTGTACGTTCCCATATCACTATGGGAGTGCTGCCGTATGTGTACCCATCGTGATGGCGAGCGTACAGGCATGTGTACGGCCCGTACCACTACGAGTACGCATACACGAGGCCACCCATACTGATAGGGAGCGTACAGGCGTGTGTACGGCCCGTACCACTACGAGTACGCATACGCGAGGCCACCCATACTGATAGGGAGCGTACAGGCGTGTGTACGCTCCCTATCAGTATGGGTGGGCTAGCGTATGCGTACTCGTAGTGATAGGGAGCGTACAGGCGTGTGTACGGCCCGTACCACTACGAGTACGCATACGCGAGGCCACCCATACTGATAGGGAGCGTACAGGCGTGTGTACGCTCCCTATCAGTATGGGTGGGCTCGCGTATGCGTACTCGTAGTGATAGGAAGCGTACAGGCGTGTGTACGGCCCGTACCACTACGAGTACGCATACGCGAGGCCACCCATACTGATAGGGAGCGTACAGGCGTGTGTACGCTCCCTATCAGTATGGGTGGGCTCGCGTATGCGTACTCGTAGTGATAGGGAGCGTACAGGCGTGTGTACGGCCCGTACCACTACGAGTACGCATACGCGAGGCCACCCATACTGATAGGGAGCGTACAGGCATGTGTACGGCCCGTACCACTACGAGTACGCATACGCGAGGCCACCCATACTGATAGGGAGCGTACAGGCGTGTGTACGCTCCCTATCAGTATGGGTGGGCTCGCGTATGCGTACTCGTAGTGATAGGGAGCGTACAGGCGTGTGTACGGCCTGTACCACTACGAGTACGCATACGCGAGGCCACCCATACTGATAGGGAGCGTACAGGCGTGTGTACGCTCCCTATCAGTATGGGTGGGCTCGCGTATGCGTACTCGTAGTGATAGGGAGCGTACAGGCATGTGTACGGCCCGTACCACTACGAGTACGCATACGCGAGGCCACCCATACTGATAGGGAACGTAGTCACGCGTGTACGGGCCGTTGCAATGCATTTGGGGTGCCCTAGGGCCCCGGAACGCACCGTACCTGTGTGTGGAGCTCAAAATTACATAGGGGACACATGAGGGACAAGTATTAAGGCCTACATGCATGCTGGTTGTCATGGAGACCAAGTTCAAAATTCAAATTTCTTCTGGAAGGTGAACAGCAGAAGTCAGTTGGAATAAAAATACTTTGTTGCAATGTGTTTGTGGAGCTGACATCATGCAGGAGAATGAAACCGATAGAGTACACACAGACTGCTAGGTTTGAAGGGATTGGTGGAAACATAGGATGCAAATGTGAGTGACCAATCACTCTGTACTCCTGTGCATGAGACAGGGCAGAAAGGCACATATAAGGCAGCCAGGTCCCATGAGGGAGTACTTGCCTGCACATCTTTGAATTCGTCGACCCAGCTGCTGCTACTGATTCCCTGGAACCATGTCAAGGGCTGTGGAGAGGTCACAGTCATTCACCCTGGAGGAGAACATGGCATTGCTGGATGTGATCCTCCCACAGTACCCCATGCTGTATGGGCGACCAGGGTATCAGGTGAGTGCATAGGCCACTGGCACAGACTGTCCCTATGTTGTGACTGTGACTTCTGGCATTGTGTCCTGGTGTGACACACATGCCATGTACTGTTGGGGGGGTCCCAGGGGGGGGATGCCTGATGTCTCCCAGCAGTGCCCTGAGACAGGAGGGGTGTGTGCCTATCACTAACAGCAGTGCCCTGAGACAGGAGGGGTGGGTACAGAGTGCTCCCAGCAGTGCCCTGAGACAGGAGGGGTGTGTGCCTATCACTAACAGCAGTGCCCTGAGACAGGAGGGGTGGGTACAGAGTGCTCCCAGCAGTGCCCTGAGACAGGAGGGGTGGGTACAGTGTGCTCCCAGCAGTGCCCTGAGACAGGAGGGGTGTGTGCCTATCACTAACAGCAGTGCCCTGAGACAGGAGGGGTGGGTACAGAGTGCTCCCAGCAGTGCCCTGAGACAGGAGGGGTGGGTACAGTGTGCTCCCAGCAGTGCCCTGAGACAGGAGGGGTGTGTGCCTATCACTAACAGCAGTGCCCTGAGACAGGAGGGGTGGGTACAGAGTGCTCCCAGCAGTGCCCTGAGACCGGAGGGGTGGGTACAGTGTGCTCCCAGCAGTGCCCTGAGACAGGAGGGGTGGGTACAGAGTGCTCCCAGCAGTGCCCTGAGACAGGAGGGGTGTGTGCCTATCACTAACAGCAGTGCCCTGAGACAGGAGGGGTGGGTACAGAGTGCTCCCAGCAGTGCCCTGAGACAGGAGGGGTGTGTGCCTATCACTAACAGCAGTGCCCTGAGACAGGAGGGGTGGGTACAGTGTGCTCCCAGCAGTGCCCTGAGACAGGAGGGGTGGGTGTGATGCACAGTGTGAGCCTTGATCATTGATTGTGACATTGCCATCATTCCACCTGTGTACCCACTATGGCACGTACTGCTTTTTCCCTCACCAGAGGATCATGTCCCTATGACAAAGGTGCAATGCGTTGGCTGCATGACATGCCTTGTTGTTACCAGCTAATTTGTTATCAAATGTCTCTCTGTGACATGTGGCTGGTGTATTGATGTGGTGTCACTTGTTCTTCCTCACAGGTAGGCGCCACTGCCAAGGAGCAGATCTGGCTGACCGCCGTCGGTGCCGTGAGGGGTGTGGATGGTCGGAGGCGGAGCCTGTCCCAGGTGAGGAAACGCTGGCAGGATATCCGGTGCTGGACGCGGAGGATTGCACGGGTCCTGCTGGGGGACTCACCTGAGAGCCACAAGAACCGCGGCCACCGCCGTCTGAGCCACCTCCACAGGCGTGTGCTGCCGGTGGTCTTTCCAGACTTGGATAGGCGCTTACAGGCGAAGCAGCAGCCGGAAGGGGGTAGGTACATGTGTGTTTGTTGTGTGTCACCGGCATTTGTAAGGGCACAGTAGCATGAATTCACTGCCAGGGTTTAAAGGTGCTGTGCAGATCCATTTTGCCCCAGTATAGCGCTGCGCCCCTGCCACCGTTCCCCTCCTTGCAATGTGTTCCCTGGTCTGTGTGTAGTCACTCCTTCACAAGGTAATGTAGGCTGGCGCTTTGTCCACGAGAACTATGCCTGTAGCATCATGTGTGGGGGTGGTGTGTAACAGGTTTTGGGACCTTGGCTGTGCCCTGTCAAGTTCACTGCATGTGGGTTCCATGTCAGTTGGCACTGATGCTGACTCCAGACATGGGAGTTGGTCTCTCATGTGTCATGCCTTACAGCGCGCATGTCCTATGTAGTGGCCTGTGACATGATGTGCATGAGTGTGCGATACGCATAGTGCAGGGATGGTGGCGTGTGTTGCAGTCATTACCATTCAGGAGCATGGAGTTGCGTGGCCACTACTGTCCCCTGGGGCACCTTTTCATCGGTGTTGTATGTGTCATCATAAACGTGGACACTCTCAGTGTCTACAGCGTAGGTTGTGCTCTGTGCCATTGTCCCCTGGCACCATGTATATAGACGTGCTATTTTGTACAGGTGTCCACTGTGCAGCCTGACCTGAATGTCCTTCTTCATACTCACAGTTGCTAGTGCCTGTGTGTCTTGTTATACTCATCTGAGGATGGGCACTGGTACCTCATTATTTGTACAGGCGCACCTTGGCTGTTTGGCGTCCAATCTTGCATTTTGCCTGCCCCTGTGTTTATCACCCAGACTATGAGATGTTGGTGCCACCTGTGTCTCAACTATTTGCCTCGTGTAGGGGGTGGTTGGGGCGGGCAAAGCCTATATGTCAAATCCAGATTTCTACTTGCTGGGTCTGGGCAGTGTGTTATGTTTGTCTGGACACACACGCAAGGTGCAGTGACCGAGTCATGTTGTGCATGTTTTCAGCATTACCTATGCAGCATGTGTCTCAAGTTCATGGATATGGTCCCTGGTCATCGGTATTTTCGCCAACGCTGTGTGGTGCAGATGCAGTGCTGGATTGTCCCCAGGGCCTGGGTGCTATGTCAGACTCCGTTTCCTGTCTTTAGCTATTGTCTCATGCTCTCCATGGTATTTCAGTGGCATGGTGGCTCAACCAACTGTGTGTTTCATGCCCTACATCGGTACCTTGTTTAGTAGATGTTAGGGATCTTCCTTTTCAGGCTATGCAATGTTACCTATGTAGATTGGACTCATGTGACAGATGTGTACAGGTGTCTGATTAATTTCTGTCTCTCCACCCTGCCCACAGCATCGTCGGGGGACACAGAGGGAGACATGGACACAGACCAGGCGGAGGGACCGAGCACCAGTGCCAGCCGTGACATCGGGGCTGGCACATCGAGTGGGACAGAGGCGGAGGATAGTGCGGCCGAGGACCTGTCGACTGGCACATCAGAATACGAAGCTGACAGGTCCGAGGAGGATGTCTCCGAGTGGGCGGAGGCTGCACCAGCAGCTGACAGCGGAACAACACCTCGCACCGCCCCCTCAGTTCCCATCAGCCGCCTCCCACTTGCTCGTGTCCCTTCCCAGCGTGCCCGGTCACCGCATGTCTCCTTCATGCCAGGCACCGCACCCCCTGCCCCTGTCTCCACTGCTGCCGCCAATGCTGAGTCTGTGGACATCCAGCGGCAACTGCAGGTTGGTCAGGCTGCGATCCTTAATGTCCTCCATGCCCACGGGCAAACCCTCAACAACATCGAGGCATACTTGGAGGGCATTCATTCATCGCAGGCTGACCAACGCAACTTGCTGAGGTCCATAGACTCCACACTGACTGCAGCAGTGGGTCTCCTGCAGCGCGACCTCCCCCCACCTACCCCTGCCCCATCCACACTTCCCACTCCCATGCCTGTCCCACGTACACCCAGACGTCGGCATGCACCCACATCAACAGACACAGGCACCACACCAGCAGGGAAGGTCCACCACACTCCTCCTGACACGCACACACAGGGTGAGGTAGGCACACCCACTGGGTCGGGGGGCAAACGTGTGACACGCAGCCATAGTGGGAGTCCACATTCCACCCAGTCCACTCCCTCCAAATCCCCTCCCCTCAGCTCTCCTGGCCACATCTCCCCCAAGGACTCCTTCATGGCCGCTCTGTCCCTGAGCCCCACAGTGACACCACCCCGCAAGCGGTCAAGGAAGTCCTCGGTCAGGGTGGTTGATTCTCCCCCCCTGTCTACACCCTCCCCCGGTGGCGCTGCGACCCATCCCTCTGACCCCCCCCCCTCCTTGGGGCCTGTGGATCCTTCGGGTGCAGGGGAATCCCTGGAGGACCTTGCAAAGGTGTGTAGTGCCATCCTGGCCTCCGCCTTTGGCCCTGCCCCACCCCCTGTGGTGGAGTCCTCCATCCCTGCACCCACAACGCCTCCCCTTTGCCCTGATGTCCCTGCGGTGCCTGTTGCTTCCCCCCCCATGATGCCCTCACCCCTGTGGAAGACGATGGCATGTAACTGTGCAGGCAAGGTAGGGGACACACATCCCACTGTGTCCCCCATCCAGCTGAGACTCATTGACTGCCCTATGGGCTTTGTGAATATTGAACTGCCTGCGATCCACGGACATTGTGCTCATGCTGAATAAAGCTTAATTTTCTTTTCATTATAACACTACTGCTATGCTGGTATTGGTGTTGGTGGGGCTGCTACATGGTTTTGGGTGGTGTTTATGTGTTGGGTGTGTGGGATATGTAGTAGTGTGCTGCTCATTGGGGGGACCCTGGGATCTGTGTGCCATCACAAGGTGTTAGCTAACTTTCTTTGTTCATGTAAGCAGTTACTGCATGGTGCAATTGTCCCAGGGTGTATTCCTTCCTCTGTGTACCCTGATATCTTCCCTGCAGGGTGTTCCCAATGTTTAGCGCAGAGCTGTGTCTACATGAGCTGTGTGTGTGACGGAGCCCTTCTACTTTGGCCATGCATGCAGGGCCATGTCTCCACCTGCAACATTCGTGGCATCCTTGGTGATCAGTGTACTTGTGTGTGGAGTCTGTTGACATGAGTTCATGGGGACATGTTCCCTTGTAGGCAGTATGCATGTGGGTACTTCCAGCCTCACACACATGTGTTGCACACCTCCTGTCTCTGGGCACTGCTGGGAGTGATAGGCGCCCACCCCTCCTGTCTCTGGGCACTGCTGGGAGGACTCTGCACACACCCCTCCTGCGTCTGGGCACTGCTGGGAGGACTCTGCACACACACCTCCTGTCTCAGGGCACTGCTGGGAGTGATAGGCACACACCCCTTCTGTCTCAGGGCACTGCTGGGAGGACTCCACACCCACCCCTCCTGTCTCAGGGCACTGCTGGGAGGACTCCACACCCACCCCTCCGGTCTCAGGGCACTGCTGGGAGGACTCTGCACACACACCTCCTATTTCTGGATATGTACGCTTGGAACATACACGGTGGGGGTACGCTCCATGCATTCGAGGTGAGGGTACGGGTCGTACTTACACTGTTGGGGTGGGGGTACGCTCCATGCATACGAGGGTGAGGGTACGGGTCGTACTTACACTGTTGGGGTGGGGGTACGCTCCATGCATACGCGGGTGAGGGTACGGGTCGCACTTACACTGTTGGGGTGGGGGTCTGCTCCATGCATACGAGGGTGAGGGTACGGGTCGTACTTACACTGTTGGGGTGGGGGTACGCTCCATGCATACGCGGGTGAGGGTACGGGTCGTACTTACACTGTTGGGGTGGGGGTACGCTCCATGCATACGAGGGTGAGGGTACGGGTCGTACTTACACTGTTGGGGTGGGGGTACGCTCCATGCATACGCGGGTGAGGGTACGGGTCGTACTTACACTGTTGGGGTGGGGGTACGCTCCATGCATATGAGGGTGAGGGTACGGGTCGTACTTACACTGTTGGGGTGGGGGTACGCTCCATGCATACACGGGTGAGGGTACGGGTCGTACTTACACTGTTGGGGTGGGGGTACGCTCCATGCATACGAGGGTGAGGGTACGGGTCGTACTTACACTGTTGGGGTGGGGGTACGCTCCATGCATACGAGGGTGAGGGTACGGGTCGTACTTACACTGTTGGGGTGGGGGTACGGTACGTACATACGCGGTTGGGGTGGGGGTACGCTCCATGCATACGCGGGTGAGGGTACGGGTCGTACTTACACTGTTGGGGTGGGGGTACGCTCCATGCATACGAGGGTGAGGGTACGGGTCGTACTTACACTGTTGGGGTGGGGGTACGCTCCATGCATACGCGGGTGAGGGTACGGGTCGTACTTACACTGTTGGGGTGGGGGTACGCTCCATGCATATGAGGGTGAGGGTACGGGTCGTACTTACACTGTTGGGGTGGGGGTACGCTCCATGCATACACGGGTGAGGGTACGGGTCGTACTTACACTGTTGGGGTGGGGGTACGCTCCATGCATACGAGGGTGAGGGTACGGGTCGTACTTACACTGTTGGGGTGGGGGTACGCTCCATGCATACGAGGGTGAGGGTACGGGTCGTACTTACACTGTTGGGGTGGGGGTACGGTACGTACATACGCGGTTGGGGTGGGGGTACGCTCCATGCATACGCGGGTGAGGGTACGGGTCGTACTTACACTGTTGGGGTGGGGGTACGCTCCATGCATTCGAGGTGAGGGTACGGGTCGTACTTACACTGTTGGGGTGGGGGTACGGTACGTACATACGCGGTTGGGGTGGGGGTACGCTCCATGCATACGCGGGTGAGGGTACGGGTCGTACTTACACTGTTGGGGTGGGGGTACGCTCCATGCATACGAGGGTGAGGGTACGGGTCGTACTTACACTGTTGGGGTGGGGGTACGGTACGTACATACGCGGTTGGGGTGGGGGTACGCTCCATGCATACGCGGGTGAGGGTACGGGTCGTACTTACACTGTTGGGGTGGGGGTACGCTCCATGCATACGAGGGTGAGGGTACGGGTCGTACTTACACTGTTGGGGTGGGGGTACGCTCCATGCATACGAGGGTGAGGGTACGGGTCGTACTTGCACTGTTGGGGTGGGGGTACGCTCCATGCATACGAGGGTGAGGGTACGAGTCGTACTTACACTGGTGGGGTGGGTGTACGTTCCATGCATAGGGGGGGTGGGGGTAGGGTCCGTACATCTCCGTCCCCACGCTATGTGATGCTTGTGCGGGCCGTACCCAGGCCTTTGCCACGTGGGTACGATCCGTCCCGCCATTGTTGGGGTGACATGGGTGTGGGCGTGGTACGTCTCGTACCCACGCTCTTGAGGCGTGGGTACGGGACGTACCGGTCTGGTTGTGTTGCCGGGTCGCGTGGTGACGGACTTCCGTTGTGGCGGTCACTGGCTTAGCTGGACACGCCCCCACCCCCTCGTAGTGACCAGGGCATGGGTGTCAGGTATGTCCTGGGCATGTGTGGTGTGTGACTTTGGTGGGGGTTTTGTGGCCTGCCCTGGTCCTGCCACCCCCACCCCCCCCCACTTTCCCCCCTCCCTTAGTTGTTCTGACCTTCTGCGGCGTCTGCGTCGGAACCTGTAGAGGAGGTGGACTGCTATGAGGGCCGGGATGACACGTAGGTTCGGGTCCATGTCTGTCCGTCGCGTACGGGTCCTCCTTGTTTGCATCGTCCTGTGTGTCCGTCGCGTACTGGTCCTCCTTGATCGCGGAGTCCTGTCTGTCCGTCGCGTACTGGTGGTCCTTGTTCGCGTCGTCCTGATTTCCCGGCAGTTTTTGGCAGCCGGAAAATATTCACCGTGCGGGATGACGTTGGTGCGAATCGTGATTCCTGGTTCGTGAATGGCAGGCTGCGAGCGTCCCGACGTCAGGTCGGCCCTTTCCCGGATTGCATTGGTAGGTTTATTTTGTTCGGTCGGGCTTTTTTACGAATCGTACGGAAATGGTGTTCCGTGCGAATCGTAATTCCTTGTTTGTAAACTTTGACGACCGGGTACGCGTCGGACGGAGAATTTGCTCCGTCCGACGGTTCGTACCCGGTTTTTACAGGATCGTGATCGGCACCTAAGTGCTTCAGAATCATAGGCATTTGGTAAAAACTATATGTATTTTTGCAACTGAGATTTAAAGTAAGCAGCAGCGAAAAAAGTGAAGACTTAACTGCGGCTAGAAATAGGGAACAGGGCATATTAAATACCTAATAATAAAGCTTAAAAAACATAGGATAGTTTAAAACTGATACATTATGTATTCTAACATACCTTTTATTTATTGATTGTTTTTGCGTTTAAACACGTCACAGCAAATAGGCCCGTAAAGCGAAATTAGAGAAAGGGTAATATGTGCAGTGATAAACGGTGAATTGATGCACGGCCTGACTGAAAATGTAAACAAAGAACAAAGCTTTTTTAATACGTGGGTGAACGAGCATAGATTAACTACAAAAGTATTTGTGTGTGCATAGAAAGGATAGAATTGGTAGCTGCTAAAAGTTTTAAATGTTATATGTAGTGTATGTTTGTTTTATATTTAAAATAAAATAAAACACTTGTAAGAAGAATTGTTAATAAAACGGAGGCTAAAATAAAGGTAGTGGCATAAAGCTATAAAAATACAGTCAGACAAAGACAAGGGGGCTGTAGCTAAAATTAAAACAAAAAAATCACGTGTTTAATGTTAAAACAGTAAACTTTTTGCCTCTTTGCTAAACGTATGAAATACTTTGGACTCTAAAGGGGTTCTGACTATTTGCTTATTAACAATTTGGTTTCTTTGATAAATGCATAAAGTGATGCGGAATGGTCTGTTTGCTTATGCAAAGACCGGACGGCATATAGCACAGTAAAAGGGGAGGGGGGGCAGTACTAGTGGTCAAATTACCAAATAAACTAAAATTTAAAATAACGGATGATAGCGCTTTTGATATAAATTCATGCCTTAGAGGCACATAATAAGCAATAGAGAAACACAGCAGAAAAGCAAGCCTTGTAGTTAACAGCAACAATACAGCCTTGTTAATGTATACATGGTATTTTATAAACCTGTGAAGTAGTTACCTTGGGCTCCAAAAAGACGGACGCCAAGCTACGTTGCTAATTTGAAGTTATTTGTTTCTTCCACGGCGCCAAAGCACACAATGTGAAGAAGATCTGTCGTACTTTACTCTTTGGAACCGCGTAGGGGACCAGGCCCTACCCCTGTCTATGTGGTATTAGCGAACCGCAAATGGTAAATGCGGCATGTACGAGTGCTTTACTCGTCGTTCTGGCCTTGAATGCACTGCGTACACGTTATCTTGCTGCACTACGCGGGTTCCATTTTGGAAGCAGTGGCCATCTTGTCATTGCCCTCACACAGGCTATAATGGAGCAAATACGGGCCTCTCAGTACATGTGCTTTCCCGTGACTTCTCGGTGACCTGGGCAGCTGGCTCCGCTGCCCCGGGTCAAACCGGTCTCACGAGCTCCCCTTCCTCCGTCCACCTGTGATTAGCATCAGGGCTCGACCCATCATAAAATCCTTCTCATCCTACACAAACCCCCGGCTAATCTCTTCCACACCTGCTTGTTCCTGCTTTATGACTTGTTTCCCAAAACAGGAGATGCTCATGTTTATTGGGGGGTCTACTGACATCTAACGTGGGATCGCAACCTTATTGTGTAAATCATTGTGAGTTGGCCGAACTGGAATGTGGGATGGTCATCATGACTCTGCCTTTTCTTTGTAATGTACACTGTTATATTGCCGTTTCATAAAACTCAGGAATGTATGCTTGAGGCCGAAAAAGGCCTATTTAAGATGTAGTCCGTTCCTATGATTTGCAGCAGTCTCCTGAGAACATACACGCTGTTGTACTTCTAGGATACCTGTCATTGGTCTGCAGCCAATAAACGATTCTTTGACTTCACCCAGAAGACTCTGTGTTTCTGTAGGTCCGGAACAGGGTGAAACCCCGAAGTCATAGGGTGTGTGCCCCTGCACCGCTGGGTCTAAAATACCCGGTACTTCAGTTTGGCGCCCAACTCGGGCCGATTTCAGCGGTACCAGTTCAAGCCAGAGGTTCGTGAGGAGCTTCGTGTGGAAATTCCGGAGGAAGGCCGCCACTTCATCGACCCCTGCATGTCGACGTGGTCCGAAAGTCTTTTCTGCGAGGTTCCCCGCGTCCCGACGGCTACGAAGGACTGCTGCCCTGATTAATCGACCTGTTTTGGACCCTTGACGAGTTTGAGAGAGCGAAACAATCGAGAGAGTCTTCTGGTGACGTCATCGATCAGCAATATTCAGTTAAGTATAAGTGGAGCGTCTCCCATTTGTTTTGGTATCCCTCGGGATCGTTTGATTTGATTTGGTAATTGGTGATTTGGTGTTTGCAAACCCCAAAGCCAGAGGATTCGTGTATTTACGAGACTATCGTAATCGATAATCCTTTGACGTTTGGATCTAGACTAGTGAGCGAAGATGCCTGGTTCTAGAATATTTGGTAGATTATTCTGTTTAGGTTGTGGAAAAGATTTCCAGCTGGAAGAATCATGTCCGGTTCCTCCGGTTGGAACTCCAACTTATGAGCTCTATGTAAAACATGGCGTAGGCCCTATTGCATATAACGAAGTGTGGATCCACTACACCAGGAAGGACGGTGTTCTAAAATGGCCCCAAAATGGTAGTTTCGATACCGATATTCTAGATAATTTGGAAATTAAATTGTTTAAGAAGAAAGCCCGGCCGGCGATGTTTGACTCTTTCCGCTTATGGCGGAAGGAAGCCAAACAGAAGGAAATTAAGCTAGCGAAAAAGAATAAAAGAGAGAAAGGTATGTCAGTAATGCAAGCAGCTGTACAATTTAGAGATAATGAGGAAGAGCAGATGAGCGAGCAATTGCACAGGCAGCGTAAGTTAGGGATTGACAAATGTTACCCGGCTTTACCGCACTCTAAGCAAAATGAGTCCGAAGACAAGGAGAAAGATCCCCTAATGTCACACTTGTTGAGTTCGCCACCCCCATATGCGCAAAATGCTACGGCGCCTCCTCAGCTTGTGAATATGCCACCTCCAGTTAATGTATTGCAGGCTTTGCCGCAACCACCAGCTGCCGCACAACCGGCTCTTATTAATGTGACGCAGCCCCCTCAAGGGCCGCCAGTTGTGCTTCCAACTGCCCCCGCGCTTCCTGTAACCTTGCCTAATTCACCAGCGGCCTCTCCCAACACTTTTCCTTGCACCACTTCGGTACCTGTTTCTACGTCCTCTTTTCTTCCCTCTGTTTTCCCCCCTGTTTCTGCCTCAGCTTCTCCTTCAGCGCGACAGCGTTTAGCTAATGTGGTTACTTCATTAATGTCGCCTCTCTTTGAGTTGTCTGGTGCGACTCCTGGTTTGCAGCGTAAGCAATTGCGTAGTCAGTTGCCTACCTCTGACGAAAAGAACGTAATAGACAGCATGGCACGCAGATGGATTGTTTTCCCTTCATTGTATGATGTGGAATCAATTGCTAATGTCTTCCATCAGTGGGATGCCCCGAAGCAGAGATATGTGTTTGAGAAGATGTGCGAAATTCTCTGTGAGGAATTGGAGGATAGTGGTAGAAATCCGAGGCCACGAGAATTGTGTAGAGTAAGGTCCGATTTTGGAGCTGGTATGATTGTAGACCGCGATATAGATAAAGCCGTTGCGGTTGTACTATCCTTCAGGAATGATGAATGTCAACAGTCATTGTTCGAACAGGATGTCCCTGTGGGGAGAAAGGAGAAAGTGCGACAATACCCCATGAGAGAAGTGCCCCCGGTATGGAAGGAAGCGGTTGCAGCTGTCGGTGCTAACCCCGCTGTGGCAGCACATTTCCAGCGTGTTTGGGTGCATGTGCCATGGAAGCGTTCTGAGGTGTTAGCGCTTAAACAGTCCCTGCCTGATCCCCGTAAAAATCCGGCAGGTTATTATAAAGAATTGTCACAAACGGCAGGATCATGTATTATGAATCTGGCCGACATAGACATGTTGTTTGGTAATGTTGTTCCACAGCCCCTATGGGGGTCAATCCGTAATGCGGATCATGACCAAGAGCTGGGGGATACATGGGCTAACATTATTGCTGCCGATGCAAGACAAACTGGTGGCGCGAAACCTGAGCCTTTAGTGGCTGAACTCCCTGGTAGAATCATCACGTATATGAAGACACTAATGCCAGCAATGCGCGTAAATTGGGACAAGTTATCTGCATGCAAGCAGAAAAAGGATGAGACAGTGTCAGACTTCTTTACTAGGTTTGAGGAAACGTTCATTGATCACAGTGGGCAGGATATGAGTACGGAGGGTGGCCAACGGTTGTTTGTGGATAAGTTTGTGCAGAATTTACTCCCTGACCTGTGTAAAAAGTTGAAAGATTCAGAGAGTTCTTGGGCCGTTTCCTCTTCAGCGCAAATACTGGCTACCGCACAGTATTATGAAAACAGAGATAAAGACGAGAAAGATAGAACAGAGAAGAAAACGAAGGAATTAAAGACAAAGGTCCTTTTACAGCAGGCCTATCCGCCACGTGGAGGTGGTAATAATTATAGGCAACCCCAAGGTGTCTATCACCAACCCCAACAATTTCAGAACAATCAGCAAATGAATGGGTATTATCAACCACGTGTCCCGGTAGGTCCCAACCAATGTTCATACTGCAAAGAGGAAGGTCATTTTAAATATAGTTGCCCTAAGTTAATGCAGCGGAATGGTACTATGTATGGCGCAAGAGGTAGAGGTGGTCAGCAAGCTCCTAGAGGTAGAGGGCGTGGAAGTGTTCCCCAAAATGCGCGTCCTCTGCCGCCTCAGAATACCATTAATAGCTTTGATCAACAAGCTAACGCGATCGGTAATACGGCACAGTATTATAATAATGATTATTATGCAGAAGATGGTGATGCAGAAAATAATGATTACTAGGACAGCCGTAGACAGAGAGAGGGAGTTGTTTCAGTGCCAGTGGATCAGAGTGGACCGTATGTTGAGGTGACTACAGCAAATGTAACGGAGCCTTTTCTGCTAGACACTGGTGCTGCAAAGAGTTCAATTATGCATTCCAAACTCCCTGGCGCACCTTTGTCTGGCGACATAAATGTTTCCGTAGGTTTTTCTGGCGCCCCTGTTAGGAACCCAATTTCTAGTCCCATGTCACTTTCTGTTGGACCTTGTGAGCTGAAAGCACCTCTGATTCTGACGACAGGTTGTGGTGAGAATTTGCTGGGACTGGATTTGTTGAAAAGATTGCATGCCACGTTGTATTGCTCTCCTTCGGGAGTACAACTTACATTAGGCAAGAAAGTAATTTCCCCAATGTACTTGTCCAAAAATACAATGCCGCCTGAATTGACATCCCTTCCGGATGCCCTTTGGGCTACTGGTCCCAATGATGTGGGCCTCTTGGAGATACCGCCATACGTGGTGACTTTAAAGGCTAATGTCAGACTGCCACGTATTCCCCAGTACAAGATCTCTAATGAAGGCCAAAAAGCATTGTTAGATATTGTCCACGACTTTATTGATAAGGGTGTGATTGAAGAAACAAGAGGCAACGTTTGCAATAGCCCGATTTTACCTGTCTTAAAGCGGACTGACCCTTCACAGCCACCTGTTTACAGATTCGTGATCGATCTTAGAGAGGTTAATAAGATTGTTGTGCCACAGTTTCCAGTTGTCCCTGATATAACTGCTTTGTTAACGATGATTCCAGCCTCTGCTGAATGGTTTTCAGTGATCGATTTAAAGAATGCTTTCTTTAGCATTCCAATTGCAGAAGAGAGTAGAGACATTTTTGGTTTCAGTCTGGGAGGCCGAAGCTTCCGCTTCAAACGCGCTCCCCAGGGCTACTGTGAGAGTCCGTCTATATACAGTCAAGCTTTGAAAGCACAGCTTGATGCACTTGTTTTACCTAGTAGCGCTATCCTGATTCAGTACGTAGACGATTTACTAATCGCTGCGGATACTGAGGAGATCTGTAAAGAAGCCACATTATCATTGTTGCGCCATTTATCCGTTTTTCATCACAAGGTGTCCTTATCTAAGCTGCAATATTGTCGACAAGAAGTGACCTACTTAGGTCATCTCTTATCGAAGGAGGGAAGGAGACTGACCCCAGAGAGAATTCGAGCCATTGCACAGTTGAGTGTGCCAAAGACACAGAGAGAAGTACGTGCTTTCTTGGGCATTACCTCATACTGTAGGCATTGGATCCCTAGTTTCTCCTTGCTGGCAAAACCTTTGTTAGCCTTAACATGCAAAGACACACCGAATCCTATCCCATGGTCTGAAGAGTGCCAGAAAAGTTTTGTGGAATTGCGTAATGCATTATGTTCAGCACCTGTGTTGGGTACTCCTGACTACAGTAAACCTTTTACATTGTATGTGCACGAGAAAGATGGATGTGCGTTGTCAGTGTTAACACAGCCTTTTGGCGATAGACCGCGCCCATGCGCGTATTTCTCATCCACCTTGGACCCTGTAGCGAGGGCATTGCCAAGCTGCCTGAGAGCGACAGCTGCTGCAGCGATGTCTATCCGACAATCTGCTGGTCTGGTAATGGATAACACATTGATCGTTATGGTTCCACATGCTGTAGACACATTATTGAATAGAACCAAGACACAACACTTGACTAGTGCGCGCCTATCGGGTTACGAACTTACACTGTTAGCGAATCACATACACATAAAACGATGCAATACACTGAACCCAGCTACGTTGTTGCCGATTCCAGCAGACTCAGATGAGATTGAGCAACATGACTGTCTGTTCAGAACGGAAGAAGAGACGAAAGGAAGAGTGGATCTGAAAGATACTCCCCTGACTGAGTGTGATGGCACTTTATGGGTAGATGGTTCATGTTTTAAGCTCCCTAATGGTGACACGACTGCTGCATATGCTATCACGACTTTACATACGGTTGTGGAAACTGCACGAGTGCCACATAATTCGGCCCAAGCAGCAGAATTAATCGCCCTCACAAGAGCATGTGTGTTATCTGAAGGAATGAGAGTAAATATATATACAGATAGCCAGTACGCCTTTGGCGTGGCTCATAATTTTGGGCGACTGTGGAAAGAGCGTGGGTTCCTGACGTCACATGGAGCTAAAATTCAGAATGGCAAGTTGGTGAATGATCTCCTTGAGTCACTGACCCTACCGTTGCAAGTTGCGATCATGAAATGCAGTGCGCACAGGAAAGTCACAGACGATGTTGGTCTTGGGAATGCGTTTGCTGATGAGACCGCGAGAGAAACCGCACAGAATGTGAAGACTAGAATGTATGTTGCAGGTCCCGCAAGATGGGTTAATGATGTAGGAATGTGTGAGAATACAATAGAGAGTGTGAAGTCGCTTCAAGTTGAAGCCACAGAGGAAGAGTTAAGCAAGTGGAGAGAGAGTATGGGTAAGTTGGATGAGAATGGTTGCTGGACTGATCTGACAGAACATAGGCGATGGTTGTTGCCTGACGCGTATGTGCTTCCAGTAGTTACTATGGCGCATGGAATGGCACACATCAGTATGAAAGGTATATGCAAGGTGTTGGCTCCAGTATGGCAGAATGCTGGGATTCCCAAGTGTGCAGAGAATGTGGTCAAGAATTGTATGGTATGTTTGAAGTACAACCCCGGTAGGGGAACCCCAACTCCGGCCGGTCACTTTGCGCCCCCATCATGTCCATTCGAAGTTTTGCAGCTGGACTTTATTCACATGGAAAGATGCAACAACCTGAAATATGTACTAGTGGTTGTTTGTGCTTTCTCAAAATGGTTAGAGGCTTATCCTCTAAAAGATAACACTGCCCTGTCCACAGCCAAAGTCCTTGTGAAAGAGTTCTTCCCCAGGTTTGGAATGCCGAGAGTGGTATGGTGTGATAATGGGAGTGAGTTCGTGGGTAAAGTGATGAAGAATGTATGTGAAGGTTTAGGCATCCAGCAGAAGTTTCACGCTGCAAATCACCCCAATCAGCTGGATTGGTAGAGCGCTACAATGGAGCCTTAAAGCTCAAGTTGGCTAAAATTCAGGCGAGCACTGGTCTTAAATGGCCTGATGCCCTGCCTCTAGCACTCCTGTCCACCAGAATGACAATACACTCACGAGTGGGACTTAGTCCCTACGAGGTGGTCTTTGGCCGCCCGGCTAATGTATGGGGTGTGCCAAGGCCCACTAAATTCAGTGAGATAGAGCATCCAGTGCTGCTCGATTACCTGTATGATTTGACTGTTAAACTACGTGTTTTGCACCAACAGGTACATGATACTCTTCCCCAAGCTTCCGAAACTCCTGGACACCCTATCAACCCTGGTACGTGGGTGCTCGTCCGGAACTTCCAGCGCAAGAGCAACGACGAGCCCCGCTGGCTTGGCCCTCATCTTGTTCTACTATCGACAAGGTCAGCGGTGCGAGTGAAAGGGAAGAAGCACTGGGTTCATGGTACCCACTGCAAGGTAGTCCCCTTGCCTTTGCCATATGACCGGTGGGTCAAAGAGGGTATTACCGACTCTGAGACAGACACTGTACTCCGTTTCACACCATTCAGTGATGCACGCCTAAGAAACACAGCTTCAGACCAAGAGAGTGACAATATTCTGCAGGAAGCTGTGCCACCATCGAGTCGATTGGACACCACTGAGCCTGAACTTTTGTTCCGAGACCAGACAGCACCTGGCCGTCTACGTTATAATTTAAGACCTAGGCCCATGGACAAATAAAGATTTCCTCACTATTTCCTTTTTGACATTTTTCACTCTCCCATCTGAAAGACTTTCTTGATTTTTTGTTTTTCGAACCACCATCCGGGTTCTGCCGCAGGGTCGCGGTGTCAAGACTTTGGGGTACAGGCCGAAGACGCTAGGTCGACGGTTCTGGTTGGTCTAGGGCGTTTCCCTGGACTGACAGGCGTACTCCTCAGCAGAAGAAACTCACCCGCCGCGAGCGGCCCGAGTAGAGGATGGAGTTTTTCAAGATGGAGAGACCGATCGAGGAAATGAGCTTTAAAACCAGGATGTGTAGAGTTGTAAAAAGTAAATGTTTTGTCTTTTTGTCCCTTTTTATACTGTGTAGTATTATGATGTTTATTGTAGGACTTGTGTTCTTCTCCGCTCAAAAGCCTATTGCACCCACTCAACAGCCTATATTCCTTTCTACTGCCTCCTCTCACTCTTTTCACCCCCTGCCTGAGCACGAACAGACCAGACGATCGGAGTTCGTAAATAACTCGTTTATCCAGCTCTTGCACCAGCACCAGCTAGTAGTGAATACGACCAATTGCTGGGTCTGTGGGTCTGGGTCTGTGGGTTAATGCCACATACCATTAACATACCATTAACAAGGGTATTCCCTACCTGGTGTTGCCGTATAGTTCAAATGGATCATCATGGGCATTCCAGACCATGTTTCTCTATGCTCTGGAGACGTACTCCCCTCGCCAACCGCGTTCCATCAGACCCATCACCAATAATAAGGCTTTGATGAAAGGAGTTGCCGATATGAGTAGGGATATTGATGCATACTCGTCCATTCCCAAAGAAGAGTTGAGACCTTATGTAGGATGGAACGCGACGGGGTATAGTATTAGTCTGGGTGAAAGACAGCGACAAATCTCATCTCCAATCTGGGTCGTACCCCACATGGGTCGGTTATGCTTACAGGGTAATGGTCAGAACCCTAGGGCTCAACTGGGTAGAAGTGACTGTACCGAAACGTACACTTTCCCGTCACAGTTTTCCCCAGCGTTTCTAGCTGCCAAGGGTACCTATTTCATCTGTAATGACCGAGCATATACATGGTTGCCCCCTGATTTCTCGGGCACATGTTATATTGCGAATCTGCTACCGCCTACCTTCACTGCTGCCTCTGATTATCACAAGACGAGAGTCGTGAGAGGTGTAATTAGTAAGGAGGACACTGCCGGTCAGGAAGCAGGAGACTTCTTCTTGGGTTTCCTGCCGTTTTGGGGACCTATGGTCAATAGTAGGAACCTGAGACAGCTGACACGTGTGGTTGAATCCACTATCAATGTAACGGCTGGTGCCCTTAGTAATCTGACAGCTGAGCTCCAAGCGGACCGCCTTATGACTCTGCAGAACCGCATGGTCCTAGACGTTATTCTTGCAGACCGCGGTGGGGTATGCAAGGTCATCCAATCCAGTTGCTGCATTTTCATACCAGACAATGCTCCAACGGTGTATCAAGCCATCTCCAAACTCCACAAAATATCTGAATCCATACACGTGGATAAGGGAGATTGGTCATTGGTGGGATGGTTCTGGGAACTGATATCTGCCTGGGGTTGGAAAGTCCTGATGGTCATTGGAGTGATTTTAGCCATTCTCTTCCTGTTCTGTCTGTGCATACAGTGTGCTCCTGCGATGTGTGGCCTCTGTGCTACCTTATGTATAAGGAAGCCTGTATCGAGAGACGAGCTAAGTAATAGGATGATGCTACAGCAACATCTCCATGACTTTGCGGACATTGACCTAGACTCGGATTAAGATGAGTATAGTGATTGCCTATGTAAGGGCAAAAGGAGGGTCTGTCGTACTTTACTCTTTGGAACCGCGTAGGGGACCAGGCCCTACCCCTGTCTATGTGGTATTAGCGAACCTCAAATGGTAAATGCTGCATGTACGAGTGCTTTACTCGTCGTTCTGGCCTTGAATGCACTGCGTACACGTTATGTAAACACCGGAATATGGATGAACGGAGGTAAGTACACATTTAAACAAATAAAACGATTTCCTTTGCGTGCGCTGCATCGTACAAAGTGATGCGGAGTGTAAAGGTGTTCACAATATTTGTTGGTTAACTATTTGGCATTTGTATTGAGCGCACCAAGTGATGCAAACTGTTATTTTAGCTTACGCTAATACTGGCCTAAGTGTAGCATAGTAAATGGGAGAAGGGGGGGGGGGCAGTACTAGTGTCTAAATTGTCCAATTTTACAAAATGTTAAATAGCGGATGTTGCAAACTAAAGTGTGTACATTGTTGTGCTACATAGGAGAAGCAGTGTCTAAGAAATGTTGATATTGGTGTTAAAAATATCTGCTTATTTACGCTTTGGTGTGTGTGCTGAGCGCAGCAAATAATGCAGACTATTTTTTTGCTTACGCCAACACCTGGAGAAGTATAGCATTGATAGTGGGGGGGAGGTGGGGTAGTACTAGTGTTCAAACTGTTTAATTTATCAAAATGTGAAATAACTAATGTTGTACTTAAAGAACAATTATCAGTGGATGAAACGTTTCACAGATAATAAACATCACATGCTTAATGTTAAAATAGCAAACTTTTGTTTGTTATCAATAACAAGACCTTTTTTCAGTAAATGGGACATGTATTTAGAAACGTTGTTTATTGATGGTGGGAATACATTTTTTTTTTGTTACGTGAGTTTAGTTGGATGTTTTTGGGACTCTTTTTGCAGGTTATCAGCAGCTAGAAATTAAACGCCCAACATTGTCCCCCACTTAAAATATTGCTCAGATACCAACACCGGATACATAATGTAGGGAGGAGCATGCTGCATATGTGCCGCTGGCTATGGAAGCCCAGAGGTTACTGCTGGCGACGCTGTTTTTTTATTTTGAGCTCTTTAACATTTACTGCACATGGCACAGAGAAGGCTTCAGGAAATTAGAGAGATAGAGAGGGAGATATAGGATATAGAATTGGAATAGAGTGTGTAACAGAGAGTAAGAGACAAAGAGAGAAAGAGAGAAAGGGTGAGAGAGAGAGGGTTATGGGTTGATGCATGGATGGATGAGTGGGTGGGTGGATTGGTAGGTGGGTCACTGGCTAGGTGGCTGGATTGAAGGGATGGTTAAGTAAGTGGGTGGGTAGATGGGTGGATAGTTGAATAAGGAGATAAAAACAGAGGCAAAGAAAGGAGAGGAAGATTGTGAGGATGGCTTTAACATTTGTGCTACAGCAGCTTTGCGTTCGTAATCCGGCCTGTAACCTGCCTCACCTAATAATTATTGGGCCGGTTTGCGCTGAGAGCATATTGACTACAACACTGTAAAAGGGAGCGCAGTTGGATGTTCATATAGCTGGTTACAATACCTGCATATTAACTTTTTGGCCTTTTTTTCAGTAAATGGGACATGTATTTAGGAAAGTTGTTTATTGATGGTGGGAATAAAAAAATTTTTGTTACGTGAGTTTAGTTGGATGTTTTAAGGACTCTTTTTGCAGGTTTTCAGCAGCCAGAAATTAAATGCGTAACATTATCCCCCACTTAAACCATTGCTCAAATACTAACACCAGATAGTTGCCAGTGTATAGGGTAAATCCTAAACGAACTACTTCAGGTTGGTTTGGCTTTTTTTTCACTCATTAGACGCTCCGAAGATACTACAGTTTTTGCTGGAAGTTAGCAAATAGCAGACATTTTAAAACCCCGTAACTTTGTGAAAGTTAGAGAAATTATTTCCTAAAGTTTTTTTTTGACTGAAAGCACCAGAGCTGACAAAGAGAGCACAAGTGTATATGCTTTTCCATTGTAACACTGTTGCGTGGTATGCCTTACGTGATATGCCTTTACCCCCTTTTTTGCGTTCAAATTTCTCTTCTAGGATGTTTGATTTGTTTGTAATATTATGTTTGTTTACTAAAAATTAAACAGTATAAACTGTGTACACTGCTGTGCTAAATAGGTAAGTCAGTGGCCATCGCGTGTTTATATAGGTGTTTTAAATACGTGTTTATTAACTGATTGGCCTCTTTGCTGAGCGCACCAAATGATGCAGAGTGTTAAAGTATTTAGACTATTTGCACATTAACTCATTTGCGTTTTTGTGCTTGGCTGAAAACTCACACATTAGAAAAATTATTTGGAATTTAGTCCAAAACTATGTGTGTATGTACATGGAAAGCACACAATGATCAAAGGCTGAAACCTTTTGTACTTTATTAACATGAGTTGTTTGGCTTAAAAAACAACAACACAGTACACTAAAATGTAACTTTAAAAAACAGAGACAAATACTAATCTGCTGCTATTAACCAACTATATGTTTGTGCTTAAAAGGCTCAGGATCAGTAGGGGTTGTAACCTTTTGAGCTGTATAAACATCACGCCCACTCAAAACTAAATCTGTGTCTGTGCCTGGAAGGAAGATAATTATCAAAGGCTAAACCTTTGTACTTTATCAAGATAACACGCTAGGCTATAAAACAACACCGCAGTACAATAAAATGTAATCTTGAAAAAGACGGAAATACTGTAAGTAGCTGTTAATAAATATGTGTGTTTCTGTCTAACATTGAAACTTTTAACTTAAAATCTTGAGCGAAAAAAATAAATTAATCAGCAATAAGATTTAAAAAAAAAGAACACTAAGACAGGCACTAAGTTAGCAAAAACAGAAAAAAACGTGTTTTAGTGTGCTGCAAATTAAAATGTTTAGAAACTGCAGTTTAGGGGATTTGCCTGCCTTTACTTTAATATGTGTATACATTTGGCAAAGAACACGTTCAGTTGTCATAAATGTATGCCTTGTAGCCATACAATTAACTAAAGCTTAAACGTTTGCCACTTTATAAACAATTTAGTAGCATAAAGTATGTTCCTTGTTATGCTGCATAGGAGAAGTAGTGCTTATTGGATGTTGATATACATGTGTACAATACGTGCTTATTAATTGTTTGGCCTTTTTGCTGAGCATACTAAGTAATCCGGACTGTAAAGATGTTCAGACTATTTCCTTGTTAACTTTTTGACCTCTGCTGAGCACACCAAGTAATGCAGCGTGTTTTATTTTGTTTTTTTGCGCTAAAGCAAGCATCTGTATAAGTCCGCTGGCTGGGTCCATAACTATAGAAATAATATCGGCAAACACAAAGCGTCTATAATAACTTCATTGCCACATGGTATCAATAAGGCGGTCGAACAACGGAGGTGGGGGGAGGTATGTAGCTAAAACGAAAATAAAAACCTTACCTCAGAAGAAATGCTAAGGGGTTGATGCAGAGGCACGGAGCACTAATAATGCGGTATGACAAATGCTGGGGAAGCTGTAGCGAAAGCGAAAACTAAACATCACCTCACACCGAAAGCAAACCTGTTGCTGCGCAGTCTTTTGCAAAATTAAGCCACCGCTAACAAACAAGCACCAATGAAAACGGCAGGGGAGCTGAAGCTGAAACCAAAACATTGCCTCGAACGAAATGCCAAAGTAAAGCAAGCTTCTGTGTAAGTCCGCTGGCTGGGTCCATAACCATAGAAATAATATCGGCAAACACACAGCAGTCTATAATAACTTCATTGCCACATAGTATCAATAAGGCGGTCGTACAACGGAGGTGGGGGAGGGCTGTAGCTAAAACAAAAATAAAAACATCGCCTCCGAAGAAACGCTAAGGGGTTGATGCAGAGGCACGGAGCACTAACAATGCGGTCTGACAAATGCGGGGGAAGCTGTAGTGAAAAAAAAACATCACCTCATGCCGAAAGCAAAGCTGTTGCTGCACAGTCTTTCGCAAAATTAAGCCACCGCTAACAAGCAAGCACCAATGTAAATGTCGGGGGAGTTGTAGCTGAAACCAAAACATTGCCTCGAACGAAATACCAAAGTAAAGCAAGCTTCTGTGTAAGTTCGCTGGCTGAGTCCATAACTATAGAAATAATATCGGCAAACACACAGAAGTCTATAATAACTTCATTACCACATAGTATCAATAAGGCGGTCGTACAACAGAGGTTTTTTAAAAAAACAACTGAAGAACGAATCGGAAAACGGAGGCGGAGCCTCCCTCGCTATACTGTATACAGCATCTCTCGGGACCGTGTCAACCAGACAGGAGGAGGCATCGCCATCATCCACAAGTACACCATCCGCATCACGACCAACTCCGATGACACCTTCACCTCCGCCGAACACCTCCACTTACAGATACACACCGACCCCAAGACCACGCTCAGAGGCACCCTCGTCTACAGACCACTAGGACCACGCACACAGTTCAGCGAAGACATCACAGACTTCATCAGCCCGCACGCCATCAATTCCACCGACTACATCCTCCTGGGGGACCTCAACTTCCACCTGGAGGACAACAAGGACCGCAACACCACTGCTCTGCTGGACAACCTGGCCAACCTCGGACTCAAGCAACTGGTAACCACCCCCACCCACTACGCCGGCCACACGCTTGACCCAGTCTTCTCATCCAGCAAATACGTCACCTTCAGCCACTCCACCAATCTCCAGTGGACTGACCACAGCTGCGTCCACTTCAGCTTCAGTAAAACGACGACCCACCACCACCCTCAACAAGCCCCCCGCAGGAGCTGGAACAAGATCAAAGCCGACCAGCTCACCACCTTCCTCAGCCAGAACCCCCCCACCAGCTCAACGGAACCCAACGAAGCCGCCAACAACCTCACACAGTGGATCACCAACTGCGCAGACGCCCTCGCACCACTGAAGAAGAACCCCCCCAGCAGACGCAGCAGCAAGAAAGCCTCCTGGTTCACCGACGAGCTCATCACCTCCAAGAAGAACTGCCGCTCCCTGGAGAACACCTGGCGCACCAACCAGACCACAGACAACATGACGGCCCTCAAACACGCCACCCGCAAACACCACCATCTGATCCGCGCCACAAAGAAGACAGCCTTCAAGGAACGACTGGACAACAACACCCACAACAGCAAGGAACTCTTCAGCATCGTCAAAGAGCTCTCCAAGCAATGACATCACTCCCTCGCAAGACCTCTGCGACTCCCTTGCAGCCTTCTTCCACGACAAGATCGCCAACATTCACAACAGCTTCGGCCCACCAACCACGAACCCCACCACCGAACCGATGCCCCCCACCGCCACCCTCCGCACCTGGACCCCAGTCAGCACCGAAGACACAACACGCACAATGAACACCATCCACTCCGGATCCCCTAGGGACCCCTGCCCACACCACATCTTCAACACGGCCTACCACATCATCGCACCCCACCTCTGCGACATCATCAACGCCTCCTTCAACACCGCCACCTTCCCGGAGTGCTGGAAACACGCCGAGATCAGTGCCCTGCTGAAGAAACCAACTGCAGACCCCTCCGACCTCAAGAACTACCGCCCCATCTCGCTCCTCCCGTTTCCTGCCAAAGTCATCGAGAAGACCGTCAACAGACAGCTAGCCGCCTTCCTCGAGACCAACGGATCCCTCGACCACTGGCAATCCGGCTTCCGAGCCAACCACAGCACGGAGACCGCCCTCATTGCAGCCACAGACGACATCAGATCCCTAATGGACAACGGGGAAACTGCGGCCCTCATCCTCCTGGACCTCTCCGCAGCGTTCGACACTGTCTGCCACCGCACCCTGGTACAGCGTCTGAACAACACCGGCATCCAGGAGAAGGCCCTGGAGTGGATCACCTCATTCCTCGCCGGAAGAACCCAGAGAGTCCGCCTCCCCCCGTTCCGGTCAGCGGCCACCGAAGTCATCTGCGGCGTTCCACAAGGGTCATCGCTCAGCCCCACCCTCTTCAACGTCTACATGAGCCCCCTCGCATCCATCGCACGTCAACACAACCTCAAGATCATCACCTACGCTGACGACACCCAGCTGATCCTCTCCCTCACCAGCGACCCGGACGCCGCCAGAGCCAGCCTACACGAAGGGATGAAAGACGTCGCCGAATGGATGATGAACAGCCGCCTGAAACTGAACTCAGACAAGACGGAGGTCCTCATCCTGGGATCATCACCCTCCGCCTGGGACGACTCCTGGTGGCCCCCCACCCTGGGAGCCACCCCCAAGCCAACGGACCACGCACGCAACCTAGGCTTCATCCTGGACTCCTCCCTCTCGATGACCAGACAAGTCAACGCCGTCTCGTCTTCATGCTTCAACACCCTGCGCATGCTTCGAAAGATCTTCCGGTGGATCCCCACCGAGACCAGGAAGACGGTCACCCAGGCCCTCGTCACCAGTCGGCTGGACTATGGGAACGCCCTTTACGCCGGCACCGCCGCCAAACTCCAGAAGAAACTCCAACGGATCCAGAACGCCTCAGCACGACTTATCCTGGACATCCCCCGACACAGCCACATCTCCGGACACCTGAGAGACCTGCACTGGCTCCCCGTCAACAAAAGAATCACGTTCCGACTCCTCACCCACGCACACAAGGCCCTCCACGACCTGGGCCCCAAGTTCCTCAACTGCCGCCTGACCTTCCACAAGCCCACCCGCCAGCTCCGCTCCGCCAGCCTCGCTCTCGCCACCGTCCCCCGCATCCGCAGAGCCACCGCCGGAAGAAGATCCTTCTCCTACCTGGCAGCCAAGACATGGAACTCCCTCCCCATCCACCTCCGGACAACGCAAGACCATCTCGCCTTCAGGAAGCAACTCAAGACCTGGCTGTTCGAACAGTAGCGTTTCCCCCCCCCCCCCCAGCTCCTTGAGACCCTCCGGGTGAGCAGTGCGCTATACAAATGCCTATGATTGATTGATTGATTGATAGAGAACCTGAGCTTAAGGCAAGATGGAGGACAGAACCTCTGTTAGCAAATTCAAATGTTCCGTGAAAGTCAGTAGAATTTTGCCAATGAAATAGTGCTTTTAAACGAGATAAACAACATCATCACAATCCTGAAAATAATTAGATGTAATTCAGAGATAATAGAAGCCAATAATGAGCATGCTTTGTATAGATGGCTTAGACAATGCTTGAACTATGTCCCCTAATAACGTTCGGACGTTTTGACTCCTTTGCTGACAAGATTGTTTTTGTTTCGATGCACTGGGTTTATAATTGAAAAAAAGACAACACTACTTTTTTCCAAGATGCCCCTTATCTGGTCCCTCTTGATACGCTTGGTTTGTTTAAATGCTTTACGTGGCATCTATATGTTGTGATTAAGTAAACAACACTAATCAATCTCAGTCTTTAGCCACAATTTTAGAAGAAATGCCTTTTTCTTAACAATTGCAAAACATATTATGTAGTTTGGGCTGCCCAGCTCAATGATTTTAAGAAAAGGGGCTCAGTAAAGCTCACATACTGTGCTTGTGGAAAAACCACTATGAGAATTATCCAAAAGATGCAGACAGACAGAGAAAACACACAGAGAAACCTGCAACCGCTGCACACATTGGGCAGCGCGTCTAAAGTAAATTCCCCCTCTGCCCCCATTCAAGCATAGACTAAACCACAGCAGGATAGATGCTGCAAGGCTGGCCACACACAGGGCCCGATTCACAGAAATTACTTAAGACAAAATCCTAAACGTACTACCATTTTCGTATTCACAGAAGGCACTTACTCATTTTGGTATTCACAGAAGACACTTACTCACTTCGGTATTCACAGAAGCTGGAGTCCTAACTTTAGGACTCCTAAATGCCTTCTGTGAATACCGAAAGTCTTAAAATTAGGATTTTTCTCAGTTTAGGAGTCCTAAAGTTAGGACTCCTAACTTTACTACTACTAAACTGAGAAAAATCCTAATTTTAAGGCTTTCGGTATTCAAAGAAGGCATTTAGGAGTCCTAAAGTTAGGAGTCCTAACTTTACTACTAGTAAATTGAGAAAAATCCTAATTTTAAGACTTTCGGTATTCACAGAAGGCATTTAGGAGTCCTAAAGTTAGGAGTCCTAACTATACTACTACTAAACTGAGAAAAATCCTAATTTTAAGACTTTCGGTATTCACAGAAGGCATTTAGGAGTCCTAAAGTTAGGACTCCTAACTTCTGTGAATACCGAAATGAGTAAGTGCCTTCTGTGAATACCAAAATGAGTAAGTGCCTTCTGTGAATACCAAAATGGTAGTAAGTTTAGGATTTTGTCTTAAGTTAGTTCTGTGAATCGGGCCCACAATTGTTTCATCTCGGGAAAAGACTGGGCACCGTTCTGGGAGCAGTGTCTTAAAACTCACACCAGCTCCCTTAACAAGATGACTTTCAGTAATCCCAGCATCTGTCCTACCACTGACACAGAAAACTATACCCAAGCAGGTACTCAAATTGCATCCATTGTATCTATCTTATTAAAAAAAGAGTAGATAAACTTAATATTTGGATAAGCACTATTTAGATTTTCACTTTTTGACAAATTGAGGTCATGCAAAGTAGCTAATTGCTCTAAATTTACACAGGGGTTGTATGTACACATGATGGGCACTGTTGCTTACTAATGAGAATGTATCCATCTTTGCAGGTTGATTTTCTCTCGATAACTCTTGATTATGGGACACAGTTGCTTACTAATCAGAATATAGCCATATTTACATGTGAATCTGGTTTTGTTAAGTTTGAATTTAGGGCATGGTTGCATTCTAATGAGAAGGCATCCATATGAGCAAGTCTATTTGCTACTCTTAATTGCTTAGCAATTCCCACTTGAGTATGCACACTTCTGTGTAGGATTAAATTGGGTCAATCAAACACCAGTTTCCCAAAAACCCTCCCTGTATTATTCCATTCATTCCTTCATGGGATCCCTGTCCCTGGTATGGGGTTCATTGCCAATGTGCATCTCATCCATCTCACTAGGAAGGCAGTTCCCAGCATGCCCGGCTTCAAATTCCAGAACATCTGTCTGTGGAGCTCATACTTAATGAACTATACCACCTCAGCACAGAGGTTTAAGTTAGTCCACCAAATTCCATCAACGCCAGTTATTCTTGAATCATTTGACTGTTTTGACTCTACATAATCATTCTTGACCAAGTGTGAATTTTTAGAGCCCCTAAATTTCACTCGCACAAATGCAGTGTTATTCAGTCAGGAATGTTGGTCAGTTGTTATGCAAATATCATAAGGTAAAACACATGCAAGCCTTTGAAGGCCTGTCTTCATGATTTTGCCTAGTGAATGTTGGAGGATGAGGCCTGTAGGACTCCATTTTGTGGCATGACAATTTGTGTATTCAAAAAGCTTCACACATACTCTTTTCAGTGTGTGGTGTGTACTGTTTGCGCAAATCCAAACATGCAAACATTAATAGCTACACACAGGTTAGCCATCCCCCCATGCAGTGTGCTAAAAGAATACCTTAGTCAGAATATCATCTAAAATAAATAGCATGTCCTAAATATCGCTTAAGAAAATATTGTCCCATTTTTTAACAATCGCAAATATACATCTGATGGAACAATACTTTAGTAAACGAAACTTAGGACACAACATACGCAATATTAATATCAAACGATATTTCTGACTGGAACACATCTGGTGCATGAACCTCAGTAAACAGATCTGGACGTCAAATGAAAGGCTACTTTCGACCTGTTAATATTAAACAACTGACTAGTTTATCATGACCTGTTAATATTAAACAACTGACTAGTTTATCACACGCAGTTCATGAAATATCTTTGCCATACAATCACATACTACTCTTGCACGTTTCTGCAATGTTCTAAAAATTGATTTAAAATGAAAATTCGGTGGAAAATTGACCCCGAGTGGCTTTCCAAGGACATGGCATGCTGCAATTTGTGCCTTCGGACTTGAAAATTCTCTTCTGATACATCGCCCTTGCTGATTACCACTGATTATATGAAAATGCGTTGTGTTGATTGCTCTTCCGCATCAACGTTTGCCTAATTTGAGATCTTTCTAATGAAGTAGTAACCTCAGATTAACATCTTTGAAAAAACGGGGCTTCTAGGTCTTTATGTACTGCATTTTATATATGTGCTGTTGAATGAAAAATGTTTATGTTTTTAACAGCGTCTCACGGGACCTCACGCTGAAAGGAAAGTGATTGGAGGCTAAACGAGGTCATCTTTGTGCCAGCCTTTATTTATTTTTTGTTTTGGCAAACAAATCAATAAATCCATCAGTGTTAAATGATTTATAGGCTTTCCCTTTCTCTGCAGGAATGATGAATTGGCTGCCCCTTCCAACGGCATTTTCATCTACTTAATGCCTCTGTGAACAATGGACAGGAGCAGCTTGAGGGACTCGAGCGCCAAAGAGAGCGACGCGCCTTCCTCTTCTCATCAGCTCGCCATAACTCACCTCGGGCGGTCGACCCTCACAGTTGAAAACGTCAAAAAATTACAGCAAGAGTATGAAGCCGCTGGACGATTCACTACCAAGGAGTCGGTGCAGGAATTCCTCAGCAAACAGGCTCGGATCTTGGCGCCACCCGAGATCTTGCGTCATAACATCGGCGCCGGATATGCCGCACTGGGGGCCAAAGTTTCTGATGGAATTAGTTCATCTGTAGGAGCAACGGAGGATGATGAGAGCATAGCCTCGCTGGAGACGATCCTGGTAAACAATGCAGAGACGGACAAAAAAGGTAGTGTGCTGCACCATTAGATTTCACTCCTCGACGCTTCCATTGTCCAGCAGATAATAAAAATGGGGGTGGCTTATAGATGTACCGAGCGTGTCCTGACTTCTCTTATTTCACAGTATATATGTATTCTCACAATATGTTTTTGAATTCTAATGAGTCTACCTCTGGTTTAATATTTGTATTTGTTGGGTGCCAAACAAGTACTGCCCAGTACATCTGCACCTCTGTGCGTCCATAACTTAGATGTCCTCATATGTATGAAATCTGCAGCAGAATGCTTGAGACAAAGTGTGACTTTAACTATGTGATATACCGTGGAGGTTGAGGCCTTTTACTCCTGATGTCCTAGGGCCTGGCCTACTATGGATCCCAAGGAACTGGGCCAATTACCCCTTCTACACTTAACTTTCAGTGGTTGCTGTGAACGAGCAGTCAAAGGTTCCCTCGTGGGGAAGCATCGATACAGGTGAGTTGACATGACTCATAACTCAAAATGTAAACAGTACTATCAATAAATCAGTGTCCAGTCAGATACTTACTTTTATAAGAAAAGGAAGTATTTTTATTTCACATTCTACACATTCAGCATATAACAGCACTCATAAGCAATTACACAATCCCCTTGAGGATGGGGTTCTGGCATTTGTTAGGCATGGCTATTCACCATTCCCTGGTGGCCACATTCAGGGAATGCTTGCTAGTAGTCCATACTGAAGAGTTCCCCTTTGACCCGTTAGGAATTAGGCCAAAGTGTTTATGGTGATGCAGCACCTTAAGCAGCAAGTCCCCAGGGGCCCCACAGGCCCATTTTAAGTCTTACCCGCTCCTGCAGTGTGGAGGCATTCAACAGTGCAGTGAGTACCCCTTCCACGGGCGCTCACAAGTCCTGATCCTATTTGGAGAAGTCGAGCTGCTCGCAGTACACATGCAAAAACAACAATTGATGGACAGAATGCAGAACAAGTTATACATTCACCCCAGTACAGAGATCTGGGCCTAAATACATCGTTTTTTTGCTCACCATGCCATTCCAGTTTGAACCCAGCCATATGCAAATCAGTCTTGACCCTTTGCCCAAGGGAACAGTCCAGCCCGAACTGCCAGGCAGATCCTCCCTGGACTGAAAACAAGCATCCTAGGACCGGTTTCGGGGTTTCACCCCCTCATCAGCAGGGATATCTTGACTCCAGTGGCATGGGGAGCACGGGACCCACGTCTGGGCATACCCGTCCCACTCGGGGTGGCAAATGCAAACACAACCTACCCTCTTTAATATCTATATGCTGCCATTGGCGGCATTGATTAGGAGGCATGGCTTTGAATTTACATCATACGCCGATGATTCGCAGCTTATAATCTCCATGACTAAACATCCTGAGAACACGGCAGTCAGGTTTCATGCCTGCCTGGAAGAGATCATAGCCTGGATGAATCGTAGCTTCTTAAAAATAAACACCGATAAAACGGAGGTCATCGAATTTGGCTGTGGCCAACCTCGGTGGGATGCTTCTTGGTGGCCTACGACAGCCGGGCAATGTCCCACCCCAGCAACTAAGATCAGAAATCTGGGGGTCATCTTTGACTGTAATCTAACCTTCTCGGCTCAAGTGAACAGCCTTACTTCCTCCTGCTTTTTCCTTATTAAAACCTTGAAGAAGATCTTTCCTTTTATTAGTAAGGAACAACAGAAATTAGTGGTAGTGGCTCTCCTGCTCTCAAAGTTGGACTACTGTAATGGTCTATTTTTGGGAATTGACAAGACCCAAATGAACAGACTTCAATCATTACAGAATGCTGCTGCGCGACTGCTTCTGGATATACCCAGAGGTAAACCCACCTCTGAAGCTATCCGTACCTTGCACTGGCTTCCAATGCAGGATCGTGTTGAATTTAAGGCCTTATGTTTGGTCCATAAGGCTTTTTATGGAGGCGGTGCCAGGGCTATGCGGTTACTGTTTAGACACTACATTCCGGCTCGACCATTACGATCCGGTACTCAAAATCTTCTTTGTTTGGATAGGATCAGGAAGGCAAGATGGGGTGGTAGAGCGTTTTCACATCGGGCGGCTCTATTATGGAATTCATTGCCTGCAGCCATGCGACTACAATCTAACAGATTGGCGTTTAGGAGAGCTTTGAAAACCTTGCTATTCTCTAGGACATAGCTGCATGTAACAGGCTATTGGCTTTACTAGGTTCTTACCCCCCTTAGCGCCAAGACGCCACGGCATACGAGCGCTTTATAAGCATATATCCTATCCTATCCTATCCTATCCTATGGACAGAATGCAGAACAATGTCATACATTCACCAAAGTCCAGAGATATGGGCCTAAATCCATCATTTTTTTGCTCACCATGCCATTCCAGTTTGAACCCAGCCATATGAACATCAGTCTTGAACCTGTGCCCAATGAGGACAGTCCAGCCCGAACTGCCAGGCCAGGTTCTCCCTGGACTGGAAACAAGCATCCTAGGACCGGTTTCGGGGTTTCACCCCTCATCAGCCAGGGTAGCTTGACTCCAGTGGCATGGAGCGCAGGGGACCCACATCTGGGCATACCCGTCCCACTCGGGGTGACAAATGCAAAAACAACAATTGATGGACCGAATGCAGAATAATGTCATACATTCACCCTAGTACAGAGATCTGGGCCTAAATCCATGGTTTTTTTTTTGGCTCACCATGCCATTCCAGTTTGAACCCAGCCATATGCAAATCAGTCTTGACCCTGTGCCCAATGGAAACAGTCCAGCCCGAACTGCCAGGCCAGGTCCTCCCTGGACTGGAAACAAGCATCCTAGGACCGGTTTTGGGGTTTCACCCCTCATCCGTCCAACATTTGTTTGCGTAGCACTTTTCACCCTAAGTGGGATGGGTATGCCCAGACGTGGGTCCCTTGCTCACTGTGCCACTGGATTCAAGCTAGCCCGGCTGATGAAGGGTAATACCCAGAAACCGGTCCCAGGATGCTTGTTTCCGGTCCAGGGAGGACCTGGCTTGTCAGTTCGGTCTGGACTGTTCCCATGAGGCACAGGGTCAGGACTGATTTGCATATGACTGGGTCTAAACTGGGGTTGCGTGGTGAGCAAAAGTATGATGGATTTAACGCAGATCTCTTGACTGGGGGTGAATGTATGATGTATTCAGCATTCCATCCATCATTTCTTTGTGTAGCACTTTTCACCCTAAGTGGGATGGGTGTGCCCAGACGTGGGTCCCTTGCTCACTGTGCCACTGGATTCAAGCTAGCCTGGCTGATGAAGGGTAATACACAGAAACTGGTCCCAGGATGCTTGTTTCCCTTGCAGGGAGGACCTGGCTTGGCAGTTCGGTCTGAACTGTTTCCATGAGGCACAGGGTCAAGACTGATTTGCATATGGCTGGGTCTAAACTGGGGTTGCATTGTGAGCAAACGTACGATGGATTTAACGCAGATCTCTTGACTGGGGGTGAATGTATGATTTTTCAGCATTCCATCCATCATTTGTTTGCGCAGGACACATGGCAGCACCTGGCAAGTGCTGGTTCTCTCCCTCTCTTCCTCGAGCAGCGCAAGCCGCATTCCCCAGTGTTTTGAGCTTCTTCCAATCCGCGAAGACAGGGTAAATCGCTCATCCCTACATGGGTGTGGGGAGATTCAATCCTCCAGCTCCTGACCGGAGCCCAGCGAGGGTGCAACGTCTCCTTCAGCGTCCTTCATGGTCCTCAGGGCGATCAGTCAGGGGCAGGTCTTGGTGTGTGGGCTCGACTCGCCAGTCACAGCCGCAATCTTCTTTCCAGGCAACAACCTGAACTTCTGGCAATGTTGGTACCAGCAGCCCCTTCTGGCATACAGGGTTGCTGCTGTACTTTCGGGCCTATAGAGCAGACTCCTCCGGAGCGATTGCCCACACCATGGAGGCCCCTTATGGCATATGGTTTCAGCGATAAAGGCGGACCCAAGTCTCTACTCTGCAATAATAAATTCAAAGGTAGCCCCCTGTGGCATATAAGATCACCACAACAAGGCGGTGTAGGCCTGGCATTTCCCACATGGTGCTCACTACATGACTGAGGTCATGGCGGCCCACTCCTGCATATGGAGATATTGGATCGCTACTGCACATGGGCAGTTACTCAAGTTTTATGTTGGTGTTTGGCTTTTTTTAAAGTGTACACTTTGCTTTCTCTGCTTTCCTCTTGGAAGGCTGTCAAGGTAGGAACGTGATATTACCACACCATAGTTGTGGGAGTGACTAGGGTTCACACCTGGATGTCAGCCACATTGATATGTGCAGCAAAAGTTTATTCCTGGGCCTCCAACCCCACTGTTTATGATTCCTTTATCAGCCCCCATCTCCTTTTGGAGATGTGTCCAGCCCCCTTCCTTGTGATCTAGCACTAAATCAAAGAGCAGCCTTTTGAAGTGTACAGAGGGAGCCTCTTTCTCCCTTCCTCCAGTGTGTGTCCCACCCAGCTCACAGGAATGCAGCAATACACACATCTGTCTGGGGGAATTCCTCTGCTCCTCATGTCTTCACTAGGTAGCCCTGGGCTTCCCAAAGTGGAACCAAGGGTCCTCCATGTGATGCCCCAATACAGGCACACTTGCACTCACTGTACTTTCACTGCACACATACTCTCTGTTCTGTTACCTCCATGCATTGTGCCACTACAGACACACATGCATTCAGTACACACATTCTGTCCGTGTGCACTGCTCAGTATTGTAGCTTTTCTGTATTGTGCCAGGTTGTGCTAATTGGCTATTTGCAAACACACACACACTGCCATCACACACACTCACCATGTGCACGCTGCACAACACTTCACCCTTCCTGTATTGTTGTTCTTACAAGCACACATACACCCACAATTGATTGAATTGTACACACTCTGCACAGCAGTACATCTCTCATGTAAAGCATTCCTCACAGGCATACATACACACAGTACATGCACTAACCATTCATGTGCTACACAATACTGCTCTAAACCTGTACTGTAATCTAACGAGGCACACATACATCCAGCGCAGTCACTACTCCTGTGATACACAGCACTTTGCATCTACCCGATGAAGGCCAAGTGTAAGTCAAGCACACTGCAGCGGAACTTTACAAATGTGAGTGAGCGTGTAGGCCTCACTCCAGTATCACTGGGTAAAAAGGACCTGTTCACTGCTACTGATCACTGCACGGTATGCTGCCACCACCGTGGTTGTGCTGCTTAACCCTTGGTATAGGCGATAGTCTTCCACCACTGTGAGGATAGCACTTTGGGCGCCCCTCCTGGTCCAACAAGACCACAATCTGTGAAATAGGTCTAAGTCATGATCAGTGTTTGCCTATGACAACAAATCAGCATTTTGTATCCAGACAACAGTACACTCTGTTTTTTAATTGAAATGTTTTCTCAAATATAAGAGTGCACATAATGTAATGACAACAAAAGAAGTGAGAGCGAACCTATAAAAAAAGGAGAAAAAGAAAAGCACAGTCACACAGTTCAAACATTTTTCACCAGGTGCAACAACCCACGCAGGGTGGGAGCAGCCGCATTGATCACAGCATGGATGCAGATCAAGCAATTCACATCCATCCCGACGTCCTTCCAAAGTATGTGAGACCGTACAGGATGGCTTGGAGATACCTCATAGATGAAGCCAGTCACCCCACCATTGGCCCTGCACTATGCACACTGTAAACATGGGGTAAGATCTGAGGGGTCATCCACACAATCACCAGGACCATCCATTTCCAGATTCGAGTCAATGACTCACTGTGGGGCCAGATACATAACCAGCGGGCCCATAAATTCTTTGGCCTTAAGCGCACTGGCATCGAGTTTTTGGCAGTACCCCGCTACATGCCGCTAAAGATGAAATAGGGGTTCAGGGCGGTGGCCCCAGTGAATGGCCCTCAGGCGCTTGGCAAGTAGGAGGAGAATGGCAGTGAACCTCTGTACCCCTGGGGTGCATCATTCACCCAGTAAAGCCACCAGGGGTACACACTGTGGAGTGTGTTGCATGACCAGTGCAATGGTATTGAAAACCCCTTCCCAGTAGAGGACAACCATAAGGCATTCCCAGTCTAGGTGTTAGAAGGTGGTGGTAGGTGCAAAGCTTCGCAGGCAGTGCACATTGTCAACCAGTCCCATACTGCAAACCTGGACCGGTGTTCGATACACTCTATGCAAATAATTTAAATGTATGAACCTAAGCCTATAAATTGGTGAGAGGACTCTAGACTGCTTGCAGCAGTAGCGTCACTGTTGCTCACTAAGTGAAGAGTTTATGTCAGCAGCCAATATGGAGCGGGCATTTGTGATGCACACCGGGGCTTTGTCTTGCACCATGGAATAGAATCAAGTGATTAGCCTATGTGGAGCCCATTTTGCAATGAGCGCCTTTTATGCATGGAGTATCGTGGGCCATCCATAAAAGTGGGGTGCAATGTGCAAAAGGCAGCGCTTAATTGATGGTAAGTAAGCACATCTAGGGACATATGAGCAGGGTCATCGAGAATGCATTGTAGGATGTATGAAACGTCCCTCCTTATATAGCTTTCCAAAAGTGAGGAGTTGTAGTCTTGGTAGACATCGCCTAGCACCTATGTCGCCGATGACAGGTATCACATGGTGACCCGCTAGTGGTATCTTGGGAGTGTACAAGCAGTCTAGGCCAGCGTCCAGTTTAAGGCTGCCCCATGCCAAAGTTGTGCAAGCTACAGTGTTGAGTTCAGCATGAGGTCCCCTGGGGGGATCAGGTGCCGTGGGGTTTAAAGAGTGTGGAGTGTTGCCAGAAGTGGGTGAACTGCATCTGTGCACAATATTAATACTGATCCGTGCTCGGTGCGCACAGTCTGTCCTGTTCAAAGGATAAGGTAAGAATTTCCCAGGCAACCAAGGGCTTTTTTCTGGCCCACACCAGGGTGGACAAATTGGACCAGAGTCGTCTTCTGATGTGGGCTGTAAGAGGAAGCGGGATGTTGGTGAACAAGTACAAGAACTTCGGAAGTATCACTATTTTAGCAATGGCAATCCTATCCATAATGGACAGCGGCCATCTTTTCCAAACTGGAAAGCGATCTTCCAACTACGACATGAGTCTACCATAGTTGGCCTTCCATAATTCATCATGGCTTTTGCTGAGCCAAATGCCAGGATATCTGACCGGTTCAGCTGCCTACTGTAATGGGTACTCTGAGTTGAAGGAAGTTGTGCCTGGGGTAATCAGGAATATGATAGAGTTAGGCCAATTAATGGCTATCCCGGCAAATCCCTCAAAGTGTATGATTTCCGAAATTATTGGAGCCATGCTTATACAGGGGTCTTGAACAAATACAATTACATCATCAGCATATTGTGAGACTAGGATGCTCCTAGGGGTAAACGTTAGTCCTCGATGAGCATGATGCTGTCAGAGCCTAGGGGTCAATGCCTCCATTGCAGTGGCAAATAAAATGGGTGACAGGGAGCAGCCCTGTCTATTGCCCCTGGTGATTAATAAGGGAGGAGTAATTGCGCTAGTGACTCGTTGTCGCACCACTGGCTGCATGTAGCACAATCTGATCAGGCAGAGGAAGCGGGCGCTAAGCCCAATACGGTTACGTTGAAAGAGATAAGGCCATTCCAATGAGTCAAATGCCTTGGAGGCAATAAGCAACAGCACTGCAGCGCCAGGTTGGGCGTCTACAGTATGAAAAAGAGTAAACATGGTCTGCAAATTATGGGCAGTCAAGCAGCCCTGGACAAAGCTGGACTGATCTGGGTGGACCACATCCAGAAGTAAAAGAAGAAAGCAGTAGGATATCAGCTTTGCAAGAATTTTACTGTGCATATTGATCATAGATAGTGGCCTGTACAAGTCACCGCACTGCGGTGACTAGTCAGGTTTTAGTATCATGACAATTAATGCCTCACGGAGGGAGGGTGGAAGTGTATCGTTTGTCAACGGCTCTTCATATATCACCAGAATATGGGGCGTTAGGAGTTGTGTGTATTCCTTAAAGAAAGCCACTGTTAGCCCATCCAAGCCCAGAGCTTTTCCTCCAGGAATGCTTTGGATGACCTGCCCAATGTCCTCTACCATGAAAGGTACATCCAAAAACTGGCGGTGCACATCATCAAGCCAAAGGAGCTGTATCTTGTTGAAAAAGGAGGCCAGAGCTGCAGAGTACTGTGTCAGTGTTGAAATGTATAAATCAGTGTAGAACTTTACCATAGTACCTTTGATAGTGCTCAAGTCCATGTGTATCTCCTGTTCATCATCTGTGAGTTCCATGATATTGTCGCTTGCCCTTGGCTTATGGAGAAGTCTTGTAAAAGTTTTACCTGCCCTGTCTCCAACCCCAAAATGCCGGGCGACCGCCTTCTTGCATAGTTAGTGTATTTTCCTCAATGCTGCCCCCGTATTCCTCCAGCTTGCTTCTAAGATACACTAAAGTGTCTGTGTGTTTAGTTTGGTAATATAGGAGTTCAGTTGTGTGGATGCCCTGTTCTAGTTGGGCGAGGTGCCCGCGCAACGCTTGTAGCACTCCATCCTACTTGGTAATGCATGGACCACGGATAACTACTTTAAATGCCTCATAGCATGGATGGTGAGTCAGCTGTATGTTGGTTAAAGTCAAAGAAGTCAAGTATAGCGGCTCTGATCACATCTCTGAAGACCTGGTCCCTAAGTGCATTAGCAGGGTTGGTGGGGGGAGGGAGGTTCCAAGACAATGCCTTCGTCCCTAGATTCAGTGGGGAGAGTTTCAGATGAAAAGGTGCACAATTTGACAACATCCTAGAAAGGTGCATTACATTTTGGGCCCAAGAGGCAATGTCCCTCGTAACCAGCGAATAGTCTATTTGTGACAAGCTGTTGTGAGCGAGAGCAGTGCATGTGTCCTCAGTGCTAGTACTGCGCCGGAGTCGCCAGATATCTTTGAGGCCCTCATCACGCATGAGTGCGTTTGGCTGTGCAGCGACCCAGGGTGCGGGTGGCGAGTCTCGGCAGATCTATCTACTCGTGTGTCCAGTATCACTTTGAAATCTCCACCCCAAAGCACGGTCCCTGTGACCAAGGTACCAATCATCTATATTTGGGCCCTATACTGAAACTAGGGGAGTAGGGTGTCCCTGTAAAGTACCTGTGAGGATAACAAATTGATCGTTTGTGTCGCTAGGCGCTTTACGCTTATATTAAGGTGTACCTTTACGAATGAATATAAAGGCGCTCCTCGCGTTATTAGAATAGACGGATACATGTGACTCTGTTAACCAGCCCGCATGCTGGCGGGGGTGTCTCGCGTTGTTCAGGTGTAGCTCTTGCAGGAAACAGGTATCAATGTGGTGTCTAATAAGGTAGACAAGCACTAAGCAAGCTTTGCGTTGGTCATTCAGTCACCGGATATTCCAGGATAAGCATTTAAGGGCAGTCATCAAGTTCATAGAGGTGAGTGTATGCTCTGTGGTGCATGGTGCGTTGGTGTGCCTGACATGCTGAGGGCCATGAATGCCTGTGCAATTGAAGAAAAAATAACAAAGCAATGAGAAATGGCAACAGATATCTCAGTGAGCACCCACCCTCCTCCCACTTCAACAATCCCAGCTAGTTGAAGAACCGTACCCCACAACCCACCCATCCAAACATTCCCACAATATGAGAGCCCATGGGGAATCATCCCAGAGGGCACCAAGAGGACCAGGTGTACTCCCCAGCCATGCCTCAGCTGGGTGGCCGGGTAAAAATAAGGAAAGGTTTATGCAGGAGGTCTTCATTAGCGAATCACCAGAGAGTGAAGGCAAGCAGAGGGTCAGTTCTCCAGGCTCACAAAGTGGTCTGTCCACGGGTCCCAACCCTAGGGCTTGGACGCTCCGGCCAGGATATCAGTCAGTCATTGTCACTGAGATGGTCGGTGCCCATTTCCCTGGGAGATGGCGAGCGCCCCGTCACAGGGGAAGGCAGTCCATGCAAGAATTTTGTTGCTGCCTTGGGATCGGTGAAGCATTAGAATTTTCCATTAATGCTAATGCAGAGCTTAGCAGGGTAGAGCAGGGAGTAGGGAATATCAGATTTATGCGGCTATGTGAGCAACATATTGAATTGCAAACAACCGCGGGAGACCTAGAAAACCGCTCACGAAGAAACAATGTGCGCATCAGAGTGCTGCTATCCCACGCAGATGAAGACATTCACTAATACGTTCGCGCTCTTTCAAGCATGTGCTAGGTGACGAGTGCCCCGCAGGTATCCAGATCGATAGAGCGCACCGTGTGGGCCTGCCCAAAAGCAGCAAAGCTCCCCCGTCAGACATCCTGGTATGCATACATGACTTCCAGGTTAAAGAATCCATCATTCGCCAAGCCAGGAATGCCCTTCCGGTACAGTTTAGGGGCCATACATTATCATTCTTCCAGGATCTTTCTTAAAACCACACTCTTCAAAAGGAGGGAGTTCCAGACCGTCACCACGCATCTAAGAGAGAAAGGGATCTCGTACTCATGAGGTCACCCTTTTCGCATCATTTTCAGATACGACAGCAAGCTATGGCAGATAAAATCCCTGAAAGAAGCACAAGAGGTTCTGGGTCTTACAGCAGAGTCACCCCAAGAAGAAAATGGCAGACACAGGAAGAATCCGAAATTAAAAGGCTCTCACTGGCGACGAATCGGAGGGCCCTCTGCTAGCCACAAACCTGACCTAGAAACAATAGCCAGTGAAAAAAAAGCAGTGATCAACACATTGGCCAACTCACCGTACCGCCCAGGTTCCCCCTGACTGCTAGTTCTGGGCACTGGACTCTGCAAATGCAAATCACGCCGGGGAACTCCCATCAGTTGGGCAGTCCTTCCCTGAGAGTCAACCAGGCGACTCAAGTGTGCTTACTATCGCCAGAAGGCAGGCGGCACATCCCCCGAGAGTCCTCTCCCTTTGACGAACTGATGTCACCAACTGAGATAAGAATGTTTGTTGGTTCTTATTGGGGGGGAAATTATTGGGGTCTGTTACCGTCTCACCGTTTTTTTCTTCTTATCCTCTCCTCCACACCAATGCTTGATAATGGAGTTTAGCTGGCTGGGCAAGGGCATTTATAGAGCCACCAGGCCTGGCGTGCTAAAGTGCTTATTCAAGACAAAAACACTCCCCCTTTTACAGATATAAATGATGGTCAAAACCATAAAAATTGTATGCCTCAACGTTTGTGGCCTTAATCAACCAGTGAAGCGCTCGCCGATCCTGTCCCTAATGGAGAACTCCTAGGTGGACATTTGCTTCTTACCAGAAACCCACCTCTTACAACGAGACATCCATCGCATGCGATCCTAGCGATTTTCCCTTCAGCTGTGGTCCTCCAACATGTCCCAAAAGACCAATGGGGTTGCAAATTCAGCGGAAAGCTAATCTCTACAATTGCAGAAATTAGGGGGCGACTACTAGCTGTCAGGGTTCAATGGGAGCCCTCACAATTCACACTTGCTAACATATACACCCTGAATACACAGCAGGAGAAATTCATATGCAAAGCCCTCGGTGAGATTATGAAATCCGCTGACGCAGCTATTTTGGTGGGTGGAGATCTTAACCTGGTTATGGACGCAAACCTAGATCGCTCAGGGCAACGGCACGCACAGTAAGGGTCTTTTTCGGCAGAAGGCCATCGCTGGCTCTCGGATCACGGCTTTCATGAGATCTGGCGCAGTCACCACCCAGACACAAGAGATTACTCATACTATTCGGCAGCACATAAAACGTACTTGTGGATAGATAACTTCTTAGTCTCATCATCACTGGCTCTGAATCTCTCTGACTCTACCATCGAACCTCGCTCTGTCAGACCACGCCATGATCAATGGTTTCATTAGGAAGGAACATGCATTTTCCACACCTAGCGGGATGGCGTTTAAGGGACAACCTCTTGCAATCCAAAATTGCAGAAGAGAAGATTTGCGCCCGAATCTAAGACTATCTGAATAATAACGACACAGGGGCTACGTCCTTAGCTGCAGTATGGGAAGCAATAAATATAGTGGTTAGAGGAGAATGCATAGTGATCTCGGCTAGACAAAACAAACTATGCCGGGAGAAAAGGCAGAGTATAGAGCAGGAAGTGAGGAAGCTGGAAACACTACATAGGAGAACTGTGGCACCTAAAGTAGATCAGTGACTTAAAATTGACGTACACAATATCGGGGGCCCAGAATATAAAAGCTAAAATATCGAGGGACATAATATCGAATGCCTATCTACAAACAGGTAAGTACCAACATATTGAGTACAAAATACCGTTGTTAAAAATATAGGTAACTCCCACGCAAGCACTATAAGATCTGGAAACGATGGGCAGACTACCACGGAATTGGGCTGGAACCCCCCGTAGAGAGGGAGATCGATCCATAGGGGCAGCTCTACACGCCGTTGTGGCCCTGGGGGGGCAGCGTGGGGGTGTGCAAGATGCGTGGGGAGAGCGGGATGGACAGAAGGGGGAGAGTAAGACTAGTTGGAGGAAGTGCGATCATTGGGTGTTGGGGGGAGGGGGGAAGTTGGGAAGGGGGGTTGGGTTTTTTTTTTTTTTTAATATACAATTGTCTATTGCCTGTACATGTATGAAGGATATGGCAGACGTTTCTGGGTTACAGGGCTCTGCATGGCGATGGCTAAATTGACACAATAAAAATTTGTTTAAAAAAAAATATAGGTAACTAAAATAAGGAATCCGACACGAATTTCCGGATTGCAGACGACAGGCTCGGAGAGCCCGTCCGCCATTCAGAAATCTCCCAATACTTCCCCGGCTTCCTCTTTGCGATCGAGGGAGTACAATGGCAGTTTTTCACTGCCTTTTCGTGACGGTTTTTCCGGGACAAAAAGGCAGTCGGAAACTGTCTTTGGGGGCCCAATGGAAGCCTGGGGGCCCCTATGGTGCCCCTCTGTGGATTCCTGCACCCGATGGCAGGCACCTTGGGTGCAGGGATGAACTGCACCCCTGCTTTCAAGGATGCAGGCATTCATTCAGCTCGGAATGCATGCCTGCATTGACTTGTATACGAGTGCGACCGAACCCTGTTTGTTCGCATCGTACTAGCAGGGCCGTAACCGACGACAGCAGGTCGGTCGGGTACTAGCAGGGCCGTAACCAACGACAGCAGGCCGGTCGGTTACGGCTCCTGACCGATGTCAGACGGACCTGAGTCCGTCCGACATCTGATTCGGCCCCAAAAAAGTGCAAAAGTATAGAATATGTTGGATAGCGGGTGGGTACAAATTACTATTCCCACTCCTGCGAGTGGAACAGTAGGGAACATGTTGGATAGTGGAAGGTTAAAAATTACCATTCCCACTCCAATGAGTGGAACAGTAGGGAAAGTGTTGGATAGCGGGAGAATAAAAATGAGTATTCCCACTCCTGTGAGTGAAACAGTAGAGAAAGTGTTGGATAGCGGGTGGGTGTAAATTACTATTCCGACTCCAGTGAGTGGAACATTAGGGAAAGTGTTAGATAGCGGGAGGGTAAAAAATACTATTCCCACTCCAGTGAGTGGAACAGTAGGGAAAGTGTTGGATAGCGGGAGGATAAAAATTACTATTCCCACTCCAGTGCGTGGAAGAGTAGGTAAAGTGTTGGATAGCAGGAGGGTAAAAATTACTATTCCCAATCCAATGAGTGAAACAGTAGGGAAAGTGTTGGATAGCGGAAGAGTAAACATTACTATTCCTTCTCCGATGAGTGAAACAGTAGGGAAAGTGTTGGATAGCAGGAGGGTAAAAATTACTATTCCCTCTCCTACAAGTGGAATAGTAGGAAAAGTGTTGGATAGCGTAGAGGAATAATTTAGTAGACCCAGTCCTACAATTTAACTAAAATTAATTAAAAAATAATTAATTATTTAAATTTAATTTACCTCCCACTATTTTCCACTATAAACGTCACCTCCAATAGTCTAAAATAATAATAAATTAACATAATTATTAACATTTAATTAATTAGCTAATAACAATTAACAAAAAAATAATAACAATGATATCTAAATTAATTAACACAATTAACAGTATAAAATAAGTTTGAATAAATATTATATAAATATTAATCAAAATGTACTTTCAATTAATTTAATACACATCATACTCCCCTATAAACACTCAACACACTCCTCAAAAACTGAACCTAATTAACATATTAATACATTAATTATTAATAATTAATATTTAATTAATTACTAATTAATAAACATCCGCACAATTTACATAAGTATCAATTAATTAAAAACTTGTATTAATAACTTTTTAAATATTTTATAATAAATTAATTAACTTGATTACCAATATTAATTATTTACCATAACATTATTAATTAATACGTTATTATTTTTTTAAACTTAAATTAAATTACTTCCCACCCTATTCCCCTATAAACCCACAACCTGCTACGGAACTAATATACACAAAAAATAATTACCAATATTAATTATTAAACAATAAATTATTAATAAATAAAAAAAAATATTTAAATTTAAATTAAATTACTTCCCACCCTACTACCCTATAAACCCACAAACCGCTACGGAACTAATATACGCAAAAACTAATTAACATAAAATTCATTATCTTAAAAAAATTGTAACATACATAAAAAAATATGATATACTTTTAACACATATACTAACATATAATGCAATTTAAAAAAATTAGATATAATGACATTCGATATAATGACATTCGATATTACTTAACTAAATGTCGATATTATTTCCAACTACATTATGTCTATTCTATATTCTGTCCTCTCGATATTTTTGGTTTGATATTGTGTCCTTTCGATATTTTTTATTCTATATTTTGGGTGTTTACCTCTAGAGTATGAAGGGAAAGACTTCTGCTGAGGCATCTGGACCTCGATAGAGCCGAATATACACTTTTGAGGCTTTGTCACAAATTCTTCCCAATCAGCGACACGTGGGAAAATGCTGGTGCAAAGGCTTAGAGAAAAGACACTAGCAACATCGATTCGGTCCATAAAAACTGCTTCAGGGGATACAGTGCATGTAGACCGGGACATAGCGTGGAGTGTTTCAAAACTTTCAACAGACCCTATACTTGGAAGAGGACACAACTCAGACTCTTTTCTGCAAAATATACCTGTCACCAGACTGCTGGAAGCCATCGCAGAGCAGCTGGACCAACTAATTCACACTGAAGAGATGATCACAGCAATCGCATACCTCCCAATGCACAAAGCCCCGGGCCCTGACGGGTTCCCGGAGTAATTTTACAAAATTGTTAGCCCAGAACTGGTGCCCCTATTGACACGAGTATTTAACGCCTTCCTGGAGACAGGCTCACTAACTGACTTGATGTTGGAAGCCTCAATATCAGTAATACTAAAACCAACGAAAGACGCTGCAGAATGTGGTTCTTACCGTCCCAATTCCTTGTTGAATATAGATCCCAAAGTATTCGCCGGGATCCTAGCGGCTCTGCTGAAACCGCTGATGGCGGGACTGATAGACCCTGACCAATCTGGCTTTATCCCCACCCGACAATGGGGAGACAACACGAAGAGGCTGCTACACCTCATGGATGTTATACACAGATCACACAAAGAGGCAGTGTTTCTCTCCATCAAAGCCGAAAAGGCGTTTGAACGGGTGAGATGGTCTTATCTCTTTGACACGCTATGACATTTCGGATTCGGTGAGGGCTTTATTAAATGGGTTAGTTGTATATATCGTGCTCCGAGAGCCTTTGTATGGGCCAATGTAGTGTCCTCAAATCAGCTCCACCATAGCTAGAGGTACCCGACAGGGATGCCCCTTGTCACCGCTCCTCTGCACTCTATATGGAGCCGTTCGCACAGAAAATCCACTTCAACCCTCGGATCAGGGGTGTTAAGGCTGGAGCTGAAACCCATACTATCAGTCTATATGCTGATGCTGTGATCCTCTCACTAGCGCACCTAGAGACATTTCTTCCGGCCCTGCTAGCAGATCTAGAATGCCTCGGGGAAGTATCGGGACTTAAAGTGAATCTAAGTAACTCCCAGATCTTAAACCTCTCGGTGACCCCTGAGCGGAAAGACCAACTAAAAAGAACGCTTCCACTGACATGGGCAGAGCAGTCCATAACTTACCGGGCCATTTCACTGGCCCCCACTGTTGGACTTGGCCCTTTTTGCAGGGTCATCCCTAAACTTTTTGCCTTCCTCCTGTATTTTTTCTGACCTGTTGTTGGCTGTTTTATGACTCTGGGCACCTTACCACTGCTGATCAGTGCTAAGGTGCATATGCTCTCCCTATGGGAAAATGTTGATGTTCATTGGATTCCATGATTGGCTTATTTGGTTTACTATCAGCCCCTAGTAAAGTGCACCAGGAGTGCCAGGGCTTGTAAATGCAAATGCTGCTGGTGGGCTTGTAGCACCGGTTGTGCCACCCACAGAAGCGGCCTAGTAAACTGTGTCTAAGGTCTGCCACTGCAGAACCTGCGTGCAGTCTGGTACTGTCACGCTGATTGCGCAAGTGCACCTACTTGCCAGTCCCCAAACCTTCCCTTAACTACCTATTACTCACCCCTCTGGTAGGCCCAAGGGCAGGGTGCATTGTAGGCATAAGGTAGGACATGCCCTGATGCGTGTGGCATGTCCTAATAGTGAATTACAGCCATTTTCGTTTTTCACTATTGAAGGCTACCTGCTCTCCATAGGCCAGAATAGGCTGCTGAAATTATTACACTCTATAATCCCAGCGGACTCAGAGAGCATGGTAGAAAGTCAAGTTTAGTATGCCTGAACTCAGAATAATAAAATACTTCTTTTAGTAAAGTTTATTTTAATATCCTGTGTTTGTAAATACTACTTTTAGAAAGTTAGTATTTACTTGCTTAGCCATTTCAGTCCGCCTCTGCTTTGTGTGTGTGTGCTGCCTAGTTTCAGTGAGGGGCAGGGCTTGGGAATTCTAGGAGACAGGCTGGCTGCCAGGTGGTGGGTAGAGAGATTACACCAGGATGGGTGGGAGGAGTACACCTTGACTCTGAATAGACCTGTGCTCTGCCAACACCATGCTGGCTCCGCCCCCTGTGGAGCGGCTGATGTCTCTGCCCTGTGCACTGAAAGGAAAGAGCAGAGTCACCACAACAAAGTGCTCCAAAACCGGACTGAGCCAGGCACAGGCCCCCTGGCGACAAAGAAAAAAAGAAACTGTGTATAAAAGAAGGAGCCCTGCTCCTAAGAAATCAGATCCTGTTTGCGCCAAAAAGAACCTCTGTCCGAAGAGAAGGACCTGGGAAAGCTGCATGGAGGAGTACTGTCTCTAAGCCTGAGAGACTGGCCTGTGGTGGGTGCCTTGCTGCTGAAGGAGAGGAGGAAAAGACTGAGAAAGACTTTGAAATTCAACTTGTGCTTTTAAAACAATCTCCAAGGGCTTGCTTGTGAACTTGCCCCCTGAACTGCGCCCAGGAACAGTGGGCGCTACCCTACCCTGGAAGAAGAGGAAGCTGCTGTGGGTGGATTTGCAACGCTGACCCCAGAGAACCTGTGTGCCCCCTCTCGCTGAGCAACGCGACTCCTGAATCGATTGTGCTGCTGTGAGCACCGTAAAGGCCTGCCCTGCCTGAGCAAAGCAAACAACTGTCCCCTCGAGCCGGAGCTCGCACCGTAAGGAAGAGACTGCCCGTGCCCAAGCGCCGAGCCTCTGCGACCCCCTGGCCGTAGAGACCACTGTGAGGACCGGCGGTGCACTGGATTGCCGAATTTGGACGAAGCCGACAGCGCGCCGCGCTGAGAAATCACCCCCGAGCTGCCCCTCCTGCTTCTGACCCCCGAGGTGTGCTGCGGCGTCCTGAAGCGCCCCACGAAGCATCGTCGTCCACTGCCCAAGCGGGACTGCAACGCGACATGGGACGCCCCTCTACGGACTTCTGAGGCCGCCACGAACATTGCCCCCAAGGAATAAGGTACTGTGAGCCCAAGCGCCATCGTACGAACCGTACTTTCCTGTGTACGGCCCGTACTGCGCTATCGTACCACTACGCGACTCACGCGGGAAGCGTGAGGCTTGGTGCGGTTCGTCCCCAGCTCGTACGGTGCGTCCCTGCGCCTGTACGGTCCGTCCTGCTTTAAAGATATAGACGTTGCTCACGCGGGAAACGTGAGGTGTGGCAAGAGGCGTACGGACTCGTACGATGCGTACCTACGAAGGTACGGTCCGTACGGCTTGAGTCCTAGTACGCGTGCTTATGCGGGAAGCGTGAGAAACGGCATGACGCGTCCAAAAACTCGTACGAAGCGTACAGACGGCCCTACGAGGCGTACAGACCCCCAGAAAGTGCAGATTGCACCAAAAGTGACCATTTTAAGAACTGTGGCCTCCTGAAAAGTAATTACAAGTAACTGGAATCCTCATTTGAAGTGAAACACTGTATTTTGAAGCCTGCTTAAAGAACCTTTATATAAAGAGCCTTTATTTTTATAAATACAGTCTTGTGTCTCTGTGTGGTGGGTTGGTGGTTATTGTGGGACGCCTTAAATGCTTAACCTAATGCCCTCTGGATTCTAGCCTGACTGCTCGCGCCACGTTACCTAGAGGGTGAGCAGGGGTTATTTTCTAAGAGTAATCCTTTGCCCTGACTTGGAGGAAAGGGTCCCTGCTTGTCGCAAGTGCATACCTGCGCCAACCAGAGACCCCGGATTCTAATACCCACCATACCCAAGACCCTGACTCTGAACTACTCGGCCCTTGTGTCACAGCCCCCAAAAGTAATCTGATCTCTGCAGCTGGCCATTAACAAATTTGTCTGGGGAGGGGAAAAGCCTGAATGGCTATTGCCCAGTTGGCTCGATCCAAGGAGGAGGTAGGGGTGGGACTCCTTCTGATCCATAGATACCTGCAGACAGCTCACCTCTGGTATATAATTGAGTGGAACTGACCTCTATCAGAAAAACATTGGTCCTTCATGAATCAGACGGTTGCGGGGGTCAACATATGGAGGGAGGTTTGGCTCCCGCGCATGCATAGGGTATGGGACTTGTACTCCTCCCCAGTAACATTGCAAATGATGAAAACGTGGCATAGAGTGGCATGCGCCAAGGACTTGACATCTTTCCCCTCCCTGATGACTTCAATTACAGGGAACCGTGACTTTCCTCTGGAGAGCAACTCAACAGTATTCGATAGATGGCAAGAACAGGTTTGTAAGCGCATAGGGTCTCAATTCGACCCCGACAGTTTGATCCTCTTTGATCAACTGAAACAGGACTATGAACTCCCCCAGTCATATATGTTCCAACACCTCCAATTACGCCACTGGATCACTGGACCTACATACCAAGCGGCGACGGCGCGAAGGCTGGCGGTCTTTGAGAAATGGCTGGTATGCAAACAAGACAATAAAGACCTTATATCGAACCTATATGTGATGCTGACAAAAAACACAGGAGGGGGGCGCTTCAAAGGACAACAGCGGTGGGAGGAGGAACTGGGACACATATTATCGGAGAAGGAATGGGAGGGCATATACTTTATTGCTTACCATACAGCGCATAACACAGCAGGGGCAGAATCAACATACAAAGTTCTTTCATATTGGTATCTGACACCGTCACGCATTCTCTGCTGGGACAAAAGCCATTCTGAGAAATGCTGGAGGGGGTACGGTCAGACAGGCTCGCTAATCCACTTGCTCTGGCACTGCCCCAAGTTGGAGTGCTTCTGGGGGGCGGTCCTAAACGACATACATAGGGCATTTGATATTGTAATCCCGCGCTTTCCAGCATGCACACTTCTAGGACTCCCAAACTCACTGACATTTCCCGTTGCGCTCCTTAAGAGGCCGACAAATGGCTCTGGTGCTTCTGGCTACGCAACAAATAATCTTAGCTAGGTGGGGCACACTGACAGTTCTGGACCATGTGACATGGATACATAAGCTGTGGCTAACTCTAGCAATGGAACGCATGTCAATGGTGGCGGATCACAAAGAGGAGAATTATAGTGACCTTTGGTCTCCACTAATTCAGATACTCTCAACCGAATTGCGGGAAGCCACTTGCCACTAATATTTACGTATCCTGCGACTCCTCCCTCGCTGAGAGGGAAACATTGAATATTATACCGGAAGAGCCCAAGCGAACACCTACCACAAACTGCTGGGAACGGATAAACTTGCCCATTTACCTGGGTAGATGCCGTTGGGTTGTGATGGGGCGGGGAGAGGAAGAGGGAGGGGGAAGGCGTTCTTTTTTGTCACGCGTTTATGTTTCTTTCTCGTTTTTCTTTGTTTTTCTTTGCGTTTCGAGATTCATGATCGCTGCTGGCCCTCTGAGTTGTTGGCATACAGGCTGTGTAATCAACTTACTGTTGACAGACTGCCGTTAAATTTTGGATCTTTCAATAAACAGAATGGTTCCATAAAAGGAAATAGAATTATCATAGTGCCAATGAAACCCCTACCTTTTTAATTCTGGTTTTAGTGTAGTCCAAACACAAAGACTTACAGAGTGTGCGAGAAAAAACAACAGATGCCACAAAAAGCAGATAACAAACAAACACAAACTGATTTTAGTGAAGCGGCCTTCTGTAAATATCCTGAGATCTCCACCAATCAGCTTTTTGTCTTTCTCACATAGGTTATGATTTAGATCTTGGTGGACAGGTTACTCAGTCACAATGATGATGGAAATCTTGTCTGCCTAGTATGAATACCATTATATCGCAGAGGATTTATATTCCGTTGGACTGGATATTCAATACCGTTGTGATGAAGTTACCCGTCCACCAAGATCTAAATCAGGCCCAAAGTGTCCCTGTGTGGCAAAGGCATGCACAGATTTGGGACTGATTGTTGCTTTCTTTTGGGATGCATGCTAGACATTATTGAAAAGTCTGAACAATACTGAATGATGTCTGGGGTTGCTTTTAGTCCAGTTCAGAGGAGGCATTGCCCTGCAGATCAGGTGGGACTGTTGATTTTGCATTAGGGCCAAGATACATTTTCATATGATTGGTCCCTGTCTGTTATACCACAATGACCAATAATAGATGGAATGGAATGCTGACTAAAGTAAATTGACCAGTGGCTAAAATTAATTAAACCACTTGTAACCGTGTTTTTTTTTTTTTGTGAGGCACCCTAAATGGCAGAAGTATGTTTTGTTGATGGTCCTGTAGCTCTCAGTACCCTATGTTCTCATGTGGTATCTCACCAATGGGACACTATAGGGTTGAAACAAATCACAGGTTGCTTGTCTTCTGTTTTAGAGAGAGTGCAGCGTACCAGCTTAGCCAGAACTATCTTTTTGGCTGGACAAATGCCTGATTTGCACATCACATTGATTCTAGTCTGCAACAGTGCAACAAGCAAAATACTGTGCTATGGTAGTGGGCAGCGAAGTCACCTGAAGCATCTAACAGCACTAATAAAGTTAACAATTTCATGTGATGGTTAATTGGCAGGCTGGACCATGCAGGTGGTACTCCCACTGTATGCCGTCACATTTGAGTCATTCAGTAATCCATAATTCTCTGGAAACCTTGCACAAATTGAAGTGAGACAGCTTATGTGTGAATAAATGCCCACAAATATGCATTCTGTCATAAAAAAACAAATAAATATCAGTGTAATTAATCCATGTGTTAATTTTATCAGAGACTAAGAGGGCATGTATGAGGAGGCAGTGTTTATGTGACAAACAAAGGGGGCTGAGGGGGAGGTATTTTAGATTATATTGACCAAACATCTACATATGCTGCATACATGGACGTGCAGGGGGGAAGGCTGCATATTTTAAAGAGGTTGTGTTTCTAACCATTGAGCACTTTTGAAAAACTAAAATACAGCTACCCCATTTTGATGCTGTTTGATTCTTTATTATAACCCTAAAGTATAAGAAATATCAACAAAGAGGTAATGTCAGGGTTTGCCCCCCAGGAGGGAGTTGCAGCTTAGTGGGCTACAAGGTAAACTCCCCCTTCATTTTATGACAATGTTAACTATGACTAGTAGCATACGTGAAATCAATACCTACAACCAGAACACATCACAAGAATACGCAGGCACTGATAAGTTCTATCAAGTCTCCTCCTTGATTGCCAGAGAAAAGAATGAATCCTCTGAGTAGATAAAGGCTCTATTTCTGCCTGCTTTGATCCGTTCCTGTTGTAGGCATCAGGCCCAACCACACACATGGGACAGCATGTTTATTGGGACAAGTGTGATAACACTGAGGTGCCGATTCCGATCCTGTAAAACCCGGGTACGAATGGTTGTACGGAGCGTATTCTCCGTACGACTCGTACCCGTGAAATCCTCCTTACAAACCAGCAAGTACGATTCGTACAGAAATACCATTTCCGTACGATTCGTACAAAACTACGTGCGGCTAAAACAACCATCATCAGATAGTTGTACATAGACACACAGGCACTGGCCAGTGTGAGTATGCACAAGCCAAATGGGGTCACCCTGTACAGTGGACACATGTAACACACTTTACGTAAATACAAATGAGGCCAGGGAACAATGCCACAGAGGCCAACCTATGCTGAACACACCGAGAATGGCCACAGTGTTGGATGAAACACATGAGTCCTAGGAAAAGGTGTCTCAGGGGACTGTAGTGGGCACACTGCTCCATGGTCCTGGAATGATCTGACTGTAACAGGAGCAACCGTCCCGGCACGTTGCATATCTCCCACTCATGCACATCATGTCTGAGGCCACAACATCGTTCATGCATGCTGCAAGTCTGTTCATTTTAAACCTCACACTCCTATGTTGAGACTCAGCATCAGTGCCAACAATTATGGCCCCCAAATTACTGAACAGGACAGGGCACAGGCAAGGTACCAACACATGTCACAGACCACCCCCACACATGATGCAGCAAGCATTGTGCACTTGGATTAACTGGCAGCCTAGATGACCATGTGCAAGAGTGATTGCACACAGACCAGGGAACACATGTCAAGGAGGGGAAGGGAGGAAGAACAGCCCCGGTTGACTTGGGGCAACAGGATATGCACTGCACATATAAACCCTGGCAGTGTATCCATGCGACTGAGCACTTCCTAAAGCTGGTGACACACAACAAACACACATGTACCTACCCCCTCCTTGCTGCTGTCCCTCCTGTGACCACCTATCCATGTCAGGGAAGACCACTGCCAGGACACGCTTCATCTGGGGGGTCAGTCGTCGTCGCCCGCCGTGGGGGCGTGGAGGTGAGTCCCCCAGCAGGACCCGGGCGATCCTCCTGGTCCAGCACCGGATGTCCTGCCAGCGTTTCCTCACTTGGGGTAGGTGCCGACAGCGACCCTCCACCGACATCACGGCCCTGACGGCCCGCTTCCAAATTCTCCCCTTCTCGTAGGCGGTTACCTGTGAGGATGACAAAGTGAGACAACATCACTACACCTGCTCGATGTCACAGAGACACATATTTGAACATCTTTGATTTTTTGAACAGGGCATAGTATGCTGCCAACTAAGAGCACCTTTGTCATAGGGACATTAGCCTCTGGGGAAGCCCCAATGCACTACATGGCATTGAAAGTACACAGGTGGCATGAGGGGTGCGACACAATCCCTGATCATGGCTCACACTGTGCATCACAAGCAACACAAGGCTGATGGACAGCACCTCAACGCAGTCACATGCCCCAGGCCACTGACGCAACCTCAGCAGAGTACACAGACACACACAGGCACAGATCAATCACCTGCCATTGGCAACAGCGGATACAAACCTCACTCTGCACATGTGCCACTTTCCTGGGGGGTGTCACAGGTGCGGGGCTAGCTCAGCACGTCAGACACACAGCATGGCTTCCTTCTCACATCAGATGGGTAGAGCATTTGCCTCCTCCATGCAGCTGTGGTGCAACACTCCACATAGACACTCACCCACATGACAAGGAACATTCACACACATCAATGTCCAGGGGGCGTACACATCATTTGGACACTATCACCACAGCTCCACTCAACTCACACACATCTGTGGGTACAGTCACCTGTCACACCGGGGGGACCACTGAATCACATCAGGACTATAGGACAAAAATGCCCAAGAGGATTAACTAGGCTGAATGTGCCATGCACCATGCAGTGATTGTCACAGTAAGCACAATGCAAGTGAGGAGTGCAGACATGAACTACATCATGCTCTGCATGAGAGACATAAGGCATTCCCCCCCCCCCCCCCTGGGACCCACTCTAAACAACATTGCATGTCTGTCACACCTGGACACAATGCCAGAAGTGACAGTCACAAAAAGGTGCACAGTCAAAGCTAGTAGAATCAGCACTCACCTGCTCCCCTGGTCTCCCATACAGGCTGGGGTACTGTGGGAGGATGACGTCCAGCAACGCCTCATTATCCTCCTGGGTGAATGGCTGGGCCCTCTCCACAGACCTGGACATGGTGACAGAGGAAGCAATGACAGCAGCAGTGGTGTCCAATGACGTGTTGTGCAGGCAAGTGCCGTCTCATGGGTTCTGGCTGCCTTATATCTGCCTTGCTGGGCTGTTTCATTTACAGGAGTACAGAGTGATTGGTCAGACTCATTTGCATCCCACGTTTCCTCCAATACCTTTAAACATACACCAGTGAGTGCCTTTGCATGGTTCAAAATTTGAGTATCATGTCAAGTCAACAGCCACTTTGCAACATTGTATATTGTCTACAACCGACTTTTGCTGGCCACCTGATGAAAACATTTGAACTGGAAACTCGGTCTCCATGACAACCAGCATGCATTTAGGCCATAATACTTGTCCTTCATGTGTCCCCTATGTAATTTTACTATCCACAAACAGGTACGGTGCGTTTCACACGTACCCCTACGGCACCAGTTGCACAGTGTGTTTGACACGTACGTGTACGACCGTAGTACACGTACGTGACACTGGTCGTACACGTACGTGTACACACTGGTCGTACACGTACGTGTACGACCAGTGTGTACACGTATGTGTACGACCAGTCTGTACACGTACGTGTACGACCAGTGTCACATACGTGTACACACCGGTCGTACACATACATGTACACACTGGTCGTACACGTACGTGTACGACCAGTGTGTACACGTACGTGTACGACCAGTGTGTACACGTACGTGTACAACCGTAGTACACGTCTGTTTACTACTGTTGTAGATGTACACACTGGTCGTACACGTACGTGTGTACGGTCCGTACACACGCGCGTACTCCAACACCAACACCAATATAGTGATACATACCGTACACACGCCCTCAGAGCGTGTGTAAGGTGCATTTCACATCTTCCACTGGTGATAGGAGGTGCACAGGAAAGGAATGGAGGTCTCAGACTCGCACAAGGCTGTACATCAAGTAATTATCAGTGCAGTCCTTCTTGTGCAGGGCCGATGTGTGTCAGGCAGTGATATGGGGCATGTCTCCTCATGTTTTTGCATAATAGATGTATGATGACCTGTGTACACATGCCATGTGTGATGGGGCACTATGTGGCACACTTCCCCTTCACATTTTGCACATGTGTGCATGTAGTACAAACGTGTCAAGCACTGCATCACTGTTATGGCACAGTCACCAACACCCGCAACTGTCCCCTGATGCCAGGGACAGGGACACTAACATCTGACATCTCACTACCAGCGTGGCCCGATGTGACTATGTTGTGTGTGTAATGTGTTCCCATGAGCTTGCTGTTGGTGTTCCGTCAACTGCATCGGCTGTTGCTGCATCCAACATGTGTCTGTGCGTAGATGGCCATGGCACACATACACGCACACCATGCCACATGTGGATTCACACGTTACATGTGTCTGGATGCTTTGAACATGTTCTTTTGACATGAGGACATATATGCGTCGTCTCCATGTCTGTGTTTTCTTTTTTCACGTGTACCCCTTCATCGCAATGTGTGTGAGCTGCTAATTTTTAATGACATGTGCCCTGTGCATCTAGCTTGCCGCCAGCTGTCTGTATGAGATGACATCCTTCAAATGCAGATATGTGGATGTATGTCACTCCTGTGATGTCTCTGGCTGTTCACTTACACTGGCCCACAGCTTGTTTCAGGGCATGTAATGTAGAACTTGACAATCAACGATTGAAGCTGGCTCTTCGTAGGAGTCTCATCTGGCTGGCATATGTGTCCTGGATGTATTGCACAGACCAGACTCTGTATTTCGCAGATGTGTAATAGCTGTTGAACATGTGCTTAGTTTATTGACATTGGTGTTGTAATGTACTCACTCTTCGTTATTCCTTCCAAATTTCTGCAGGGCACCGCCTCTCCCCCGACCAATGCCAGACTTGGTTGCCATGAGGGAACGTGACTGCATAAGACGCTACCGCTTCTCGCAAGAGTTGATTGAGCACTTGACCGCCCGGCTGGAACCACACCTCCAACCGCTACACAGGTATCCTACTGCGCTGACCCCCAAGATGAAGGTGATGGCAGCCCTACATTTTTTGCCACCAGTACGTTTCAATTTACCATAGCTGATGTTGGTGGCATGTCCCAGACCATGTTCAGCCGTGTCCTGCATGATGTTTTAGAAGCCATGTTGGTGCACCTGGATGAATTCATCCATTTTCCGACTCGTGAGCAGTTGACAGGTGTCAAGGGTGAGTTCTATGCCCTGGGAGGGATGCCCCATGTAATTGGGTCCATTGATGGGACACATGTGGCTTTGGTACCACCACAGGCACAGGAGGTAGCCTATCGAAACCGAAAACATTATCACTCCATTAATGCCCTTGTGGTGTGTCTACCTAACATGCTGATTTCCCATGTCTGTGCACGTTTTTCAGGGTCAGCACACAATGCCTACATCATGAGGCGTAGCAGGGTGCCAGAAAGGATGCTGCGGCTGCACAACGAATGAGCATGTCTTGTTGGCTGGTATACTCTGTTTGTCCTGTATTTAGCGGTATCTTTGTATCTTACTGCATCTCCTGACCCACTTCTTTACATGATGTTTCCATGTAGGGGACTCTGGCTATCCCAACATGCCATGGGTGATGACGCCTCTCTGCAACACCAGAACAGCTGCAGATCACCGTTACAACAACACCCATGGGCAGACCAGGCGAGTGATTGAGAGGACGTTTGGCCTCCTGAAGAGCCGATTCCGGTGCCTTCACAAGACAGGCGGATCCCTCCCATATGCACCGGTGAAGGTCTGCAAAATCTTCATCGTGTGCTGCATGCTGCACAACATGGCAGTTGAGAAAGCTGTGCCACTCATCCTGGATCCGGATGAGCAGGAACATCCACCCGTGGAGGATGAAGGGCTTGGTCACGAGGCAAGTGAGGAGGAGGAGGAGGAGGACATCCGGAGTCAGCTCATACGCAACTTCTTCTCATAATGGTGAGTCCCTGGGTCTGAGTGTGCACGCTTTGAGCCTTGTATGGCATGTGTTGCAATGTGTGTGTCCAGCTGACTGAATGCTAAGTGACTTAGAGGTGTGTTCTGATGTGTCACTCAAGTGATGATGTCATTCCACACATTGTAGCTGAGACAGTAAATTTAAAACTAGCATGGTGACAACCTTATTCCTGTAGAGTAAATGACCATGCATGCGGTTGACTATCTTTTCGGTGACTTCTTGTGTGTCTGTCATCCCCAGGTAGTTGAGCATGCTGTCTGCTCGTGGCATCGTTGGGCTCCTGCTATTCCTCATGAGTATTGCAACGTGTGCTGAATCAGCGTTGCATGCACGGACATGGTGAAAAGTCTCCTTTAGGTAAGGATTGCAGCAAGGCATTTTGGGTGTGGTAGTTGTTTGGAATGTGTGAGCACTGCTCCTGTGCAGGTTTTGTTACTATGCATACATGTCGACTCACCATGGGGCACATGACATGTAGCATGACTCCCATGAATTGATAGTCAACCTACGTGACAGTCATCTGTATTGGGATTGTGGATTGTGATGAAGGCATCAATGTGTGTAAAACTTCCCTCTGAAACATACGGGAGGCTACGGGTGGACATAGTGTGGGACATCCCCATAAGAGGCTCAATGGGGAATTGCAGCCTCTTCGTGTGCAGCAGGGGTTGTTTGGCTCACCCCCTTCACTTGTGTGCCAGTTCAATGGACTTACAGCATCTGTGGTGTGAAGGGGGTGTCCAGTGTAGGTCCCACATGTTCAGCCAAATGACCTGTGAGTCTGTTCATATTGATGCATTTCCCTAGGTGTGAGCCTGAGTAATACAGGTGTTCCTCACCATCCAAGGTGCCTCATCTCTGTCAATGCAGGTCTCTTGCCACTGTGCATGTGGCATCTCTGGCATAGTTGTCAAAGATTGTGCATATGTCTATGTGTAGATTAGCAACATGCATGCTGTTCTTCATGGATTAGAATCTCTATTGTGCATGAAGTCCATGGTTGTGTATGTATTTGGGCATGTTGGTCCCCACAACGGGCCCTCAACACCTGCTGAGGGTGTGTTTCCTGTGCGCAGCTCTGCCTTCAGTTTCCGGATCCGGTGTCAGTCATCTTTGGTGATTGTGCAATCATTGTCTCTGGGTGCGCCATGGAAAACCGGACACTTCTTCCTTTACATACGCCTGTTGCAGTTGTCCTTTCTGACATCCTTGTCTTTGTGTGCAACTTGTGGCATATTTTCCAGGACATGCCGCCTGCTGCTGCAGCCCCTGCAGCAAGGGCACACAGAGTTTCCGGAGTTGGCAACATACACGCCTCAAAGATGCTCCTCCCTTCCTCCCTCCACCCATTCATTTGGCTGTCATCAGCTTGTCTGTGCCACTGTTGCGGCCACGCGGTGCCAAAGTCTGGACTGTCTGCACATGCAACATGCACATTGCATGACCCTCATGTCCTTGCATGACCCACATCACACTACAGTCTGATGTTGCAGCCACCCTCCAAGCAATGTCCATCCGCATATCTACCGCCTGCTCTCAGGCATACACTAAGCGCACACACAACACCTTTGCATGATGAGTGTGCAACTCCGACTGCCTACACAGCGCTGCCACGCCTTCCAGGCCCTGTCACATCAACCAGGTCATGTCCCTCCTACTCCCCACTGGCTCTGTACCCCAGCAAGGCCATGGGAGTGGGACTCAAGGCTTCTGCATGTAGTATGGTGTTGTCGTCTGGCACATGGCACAGGTATCATCTCTCAGCGTGTCAACATACAATGTGTCCAGGACCCCCCTCACCACCATCACATGCGCACAGCACCTCATCATCAGCTCGTATGCCATTGACAGCCAGGTGCTCCTCACCCTCACCAAAGACGCCGACATTGCCAGTTCCAATATTCAAGAATGCATGAGATCCATTGATGAATGGCTGAACATCAGCCACCTGAGGCTGGACTCGTACAGGACTGAGGTAATCATCTGCGGATTGTCCCCTTACAGCTGGGTCAACTGCTTGTGTCCCACCCGCAAGAGCCCTGCACAAGCACCCAGTGGGCACGCACACAAGATGGTGTGCATCATGTATTGCTCGCTCACATTTGCCATGGTAATCCAGCATCTGTACCTCAGGCTGCAACACCCTCTGCATTGTGCACATGATCCACAGATAGATACACTCCAAGGAAAGACAGACCATCCCCCAGGTCCACGACAACATCCGTGTCAAATACTGCCCTGCCCTCTACGGAGCAAGTACATCCAAACTCCTGGGAAACTAGTACACATCCAGGGTGCATCTGCACACCTCAGCTTCAACATCCCGCGCCCCAGCCACATCACCGTCCAGCAGAGATAGCTGCAATGGATCACTGTCTGCTGCAGGATGACCTTCAGACTCCCCACCCACACTCAGGAGGCAGGCCACAACCCCGACCCAAAACCAACCTTGTACCACTGTCATCCGAGACCCCGTTTGGCCATCTCCGTGCATCCAACCTTGCCCTGGCCACCATTCTTCACATCCACCGTACTCCAGCATGCAGGACATAGTTCTCCCACCTGGCAAAACATACCTGGGACTCCCTCCCCAGGAACCTCCACATGAGCCATGACCTCTACGCCTTAATGATACTCTTCCAAATATGTCTGTCTGCACAGTATTGCAAGCCCCCCCTCAGCAGCTTGAAGCCCTCACAGGTGAATATTGTGCTCCATGTCTGCATTGAATGATACATTGTGACCCATGTGTGTCCTGTACCAGACTCAGATCCAAGGGAATGGATGGGTGGAGTTAGTTCAACACTCAGGCATAGTTTGACATTTACACACACATATGTTGTGGACTAATGCAAAATGACTGCAACATCTCATAATAATAAATACATCTTTTTATTTGCGGTGGGGTACGTGTTTTGGTAGATAAAATAAGGTGCTCTACCGGGTGCATGGAATCCAAAGTTCACAGGGGGAGATGGTATTCTTGGCATTTGAAGTCATCAGAGTCCAGACAACAGTGTTGGTCATCATTGGTCAGACTGTGACCAGCAAGTCCATGTGGCAGAGAATGTCATTGGATGTAGTGCTGCTGTTGCGCCAGAGGGCCAGGTGCCAGGCCAGGTGACCTGGGAGATGTGGATGGTCTGCTGCCTCTCACGGTCTTTTCTGTGGACGACCCACCTTCCTCCGGGGACCCTCAGATGCAGGCCTTGACGATGTTTGGGACGCTCCGTCGGACGAATCCTCCTTCTCCTCCTCCCTCCCTGTGGCTGGTGCTAGTCTGCGCCTGGTGTCACAGGGAGGGTTGCCCATGTTGTCGGTGATCCGACGGAGTGAATGGCTTATGTCCCTTTGCACCGCCAGGAGCTCAGCCAGTCTTGCCTCCATCCGTCCTTGGTGTTGTTGTTGACTGGCATGTTGCTCAGCCTGCAGGTTCTTCATCTCGTCGAGGGTCCCCTTCATCTCTGTGAGGCTCCCCACTACCTGGCTGATGCCCCTGGTGTCACGCCGGTATGTGTCCAGGATGTGGCGTATGTGTGACATACCGGTTCCCTCAGCTAGCTGGTCAGGTTCGCGCCTCCGCCTGCCTCCACTCCCACCACCCCTGCCCACACGAGCCTGGCCTGCCGTTGTGGGCACATCGGGTCTACGAGACCCCTGAGGGATGGCATTTGCGGGGTTGCCTGCCTCCTCCTGGGTGCCCGGAGAACCTTGTCCCTCCTGGTCAGACTGGTTCTGTTGTTCAGTGCGAGCAGGGCTCCTGGGTGTCTCCTGGGATGTGGCAGGAATGGGGGTGGCGGTTGGCACAGATGTACCTGAAGCAGGTGCTGCAGGGGCTTGGGCACCAGAGGGTCCAGGTTGGTCGGGGTAATTCACGGAGTGGTGAGAGTTGTCGCTGCCGGTGGGATCATCTTCACGCCGAGCCTGGGACTATGATTGTTCCCCCCCTTGTTGGGGGGAGATCCATGACGTTGCCCTGTGTGTGAGAGAGAGACAATGTCAATGCTGTTTCATGTGACATCTATGTTTCATACAAATTCAAGTTGGCACAGTTCCTCCAGGTAGTTGGATGTGCCTAGCATTCCTCTCAATGTCCACTTGTGGATGGGTATGTTGCGGGGGGCAGATTGATATGTTCTCCTGAGTGTTTGACCTGTAGAATTGTGGCTAGGATGCTTATTTGGCTATGGATTGATCTTCTTGTGTCACATGTCCATTGTGAGAGTGGATGAATCCGTTGCCTGTCCCAGGGGTGTGTGCTTGTGTAAGGGGGGGTTGTGACCGGGCCTGCTGTTGTGTGTAGTGTGATTTGTCATTGGGTCTCCCAGGTGATGTGTCTGTCCCCTCATGGTGCATGCTGGCATGACAGTGAGTGTGAGTTCCTGTGCTAGATATCTGAGCTAGTGGAGTTGGTGTTTGAGTGTACAGTGGTCACAGGAGGGCCTTCTGCTGCATACAGCAGGGCCAAGTGTCAGCTACCTTGTCAGTACTTTGCCAGTCCCTGTGACTTGGGCATGGTGCATGGGTATGTACCTAGGCCATATGGGCTGAGGGCATTGGTGTCTGCTTCTGAGTGTCACAATGTGTTTTGTGAGGCCCACCCTCCCAGCATCCCGGACATCCAGTCTTGGGTTTGTGGTTCGTGTAGCCTGGGACATGGCATGGCCTTGCTTTGTGAATGGGGCATGGACATGTTAGTGGCATGAGCGTGCCTTTTGAGTGTGTTGTGTCCGGTGAGGTCTTGGGGGTAGTTGCGTGCATTTGGTGTATTTGGGGTGTGGATGCCATTGCCCCATGTTACGTAAGTAGTTTGTGTACTCACCAGGCTCTGCGACTCCTTCGACTCCGTGTACTCCCACCGGCGGAAGTAGGGCCATCACCTTCTCCTCCCAGGGATGGTAATGTACGGGTCTGCGGGGCAGCCTACCTCCAGTGATGTTGCTCTGGGCGTATTCCTCGTTCATTTTCCGCTTGACTGCCCTGCGCAGATCGTACCTGGCTTGGCATTCATGCCTGGTCCTTCGGATGGGCGCAACAGCATTCACCTTATCGACGATCCTCTGCCACAGGCTAGTTTTTTGGGCTATGCTGGTCTGTCTGACCAATGTTCTAAACAGCTGTGGCTCGACTCTGATGACTTTGTTGACAAGGAGGTCCAGCTCCACCCTTGTGAACTTTGGATTCTTGTCTGTGGGCATGGTGTGGGGTGTGGGTGTGGATGGTTGTGGGTGTGTGGGTATGAATGTGATGGTGTGTGTGTGAATGTGAAGAGGGGGTGTTTGTGAAGGAGGTTGTGTGAAGGTGTGTAAGTTAAGGTGTAGTTAAGGTGTAAGTAAGGTGCAGTTGTTTGTCTGTGGGGTCTCGCAGCAGTGTGTCTGTTGCAAAGGCTCATGGGTTTTGTGTGTGGGCCCTTTTTATTGGTGCATTTTTGGGTGTGGTGGGTGTGTTATAAGAGGTGGTTGTGATTTTGGGCCACTGTTTGCCTGTTTGGATGTGCCAGGTCAGTCATTGAGATGTATTTTGTCATGTAGACGTGTTTTGTCGTGTTGTGCGAGTCAAATTGACCCTCCTTGTGCTGTTTTACAGTGTCCTGGTTCTGTACGAGTCTTTTTCGCGTAGGTAAGGTCTGTACATACGCGATGCTGAGTGAGGGTGCGGGGGGTACGGTGTTGGGGTACGGTGCGTACAGGTACGGGGCTGGGGTACAGGCCTGGGGTGTGGCGCATACAGGCACTACGGTCCTGGGGTACGGTGTGTACAGGTACAGGACTGGGGTACGCGCCTGGGGTGAGGCGCGTACAGGTGCGGGGCTGGGGTACGGTCCTGGGGTATGGTGCGTACAGGTACAGAGCTGGGGTACGCGCCTGGTGTGCGGCGCGTACAGGTGGGGGGCTGGGGTACGGGCCTGGGGTACGGTGCGTACAGGTACGGGGCTGGGAGACGGTCCTGGGGTGCGGCGAGTACAGGTGCGGGGCTGGGGTACGGTCCTGGGGTATGGTGCGTACAGGTACGGGGCTGGGGTACGTGCCTGGGGTGCGGCGCATACAGGTGCGGGGCTAGGGTACGGGCCTGGGGTCCAGTGCGTACAGGTATGGGGTTGGGGTACAGTGTGGACGGGGGGGTACGGTGCTGACATACAGGGGTACGGTGCTGACATATGCGGGGGGAGGGGGGGCTGTACGACTCGTATCCGGGCACAAGTTTACCCGTGTACATGTGTGCTACTGCATTCGCTCCGTACGGGGCCTTTTAAATGCGGTTGTGTATTCAGACGGGCGGTACTTGCTCGTACTTGCGCGCTCGGACTTATGTTTTACGATTTGCACGTAAAAATGTCCGGCTCCCTCTCGTACACTTTTCCCAATGCTATTCGTATGTATTTTTAACGTACGAATCGTACTTCGCCGGTTGTAGGGCACTTTTACGAATCGTACGTAAAAATATATGGATACGAGTCGTACGCAAATTTTTTTTAACGGATCGGAATCGGCACCTGAGTCATGATTGATTGATTGATGTACTTATAGAGCGCAGCTATCACCCTACGGGCATCTTGGCGCTTGCATTGGGAACCCGTCCTGGTTTTTCCCCGTAAGATAACCCGTACTGGGCATCCCCAAGGTGAAAGCCAGGCATCCCGCCGCGGGGGGCCATTGTGGAGATTAAGCAGGCTTGTTGCCCAGAGCTGCATAGTGTGAACTCGTGCTTAGAGTGGGCACCGAAGCGAGAATTATCGAGTCCGTGGACAATTGGGCTCTGGACCCTGCCGCGTCGGGAATCGAACCCAGGTCCCGGGTCTGATCTCTGCTTCAGGGTATGCCTCCTCTAACCAGTGAGCTACACTTCTCCAGGACGTCTTAGGACATTTGTAGATCCCTGCAGATTCTGGAAATTTCTGTCATAGAAATGTGATGAAAATTTACGTTTTTTGACAAAGTTTGAGGTTTGAAGGGTATTGTGGTTGAGAAAACGTTGTGTGATCTGCACAAGGCACACCACCCCAATCTCCCATGGGTGTCTAGTTTTAAAACATTTCTGTGTTAACTAGGTTCCACTAGGTGGTGGCCGAGAATGGGCTCGAATAGTGCAGCTATTCAGCATGGCATGTAAAAGGAAAGTTGAATTTACCCCCATTCTGCCAGTCCATAAGCAAACTTTTACAACCAAAAGAATCAACATTTCCCTTTGCTTGCCATGGAGGTGAGGATGCTGTGCATCCCAAGTGGACATAAAGACTACTGGGGCTTTGCGGGTCAGGAATAGGCCCAGTGTCCGGGCGGCCCGCTCACGCACATTTAAAAAAACAAAAAAAAACAATTATCCCTGGTCTCTAATGTGCTTTTTGCTCTCTCCAAAACCAGAATTTTAGTCAACCCCCCAAAAAACGGTGAGGGAGGGGCAAAACGACTGTGGTGGTTGCTCTGGGTTGGGGGCACAGCCTGATCCTTTGGCAAGCAGATCACCCAACCCTTTGGGCTATTTATTTCCTTGTTTAATGGGATTTCTACCTTTAGAGGGTCAGATTAGAGGCAATTCCCCCAATTGGGGCAAATTTCCTATCTGCCCCCCAAGTGAGCAGAAAACTTTTGTCCCTTCTGTGTGGGGGTGTGACCTAATGGCATGAAGGGCTACTCCCATTTTTTGGCACCATTTTGAAATTCCTGGGTTTCAGGGGGCATTCTGACCCCAAAGGCGCAAATCATGAAAACCTTTTATCTGCCCCTTGGGGGCGGAATAACTGTAGTACGTTTTAGGTTAGTGGCATCGGCCAGTGCCAACTTGGGACACTGTTGGAAAGTGGATTATTGGTAGGGGCAAATGTAGGTCTGCCACTGGCAATAAGGCCACTAACACAGTATAGGGCTCAGAATAGGTCTTAGAAAATTATTCCCATGCCCACCCTTGGTAGCTTGGCGGCGAGCAGGCAGGCTTGACTTTTAAGACAGGTATATAAAGCATTTAAAAACACCAATTCAGTAAATAATTAAGACACAATGCATAAAATCCAATGTAGGGAACCGGAGATATGAATTTTCAAAGATTTAGCATTATATAGCACTTAGAAACCTATAGCACCATATTGGGACATCTGGTTGCGATAGACCGGCTCGAAGTCAAAGTTTCAGGCCGACCGTGATGGAGCCCTGAGCGGCTACCCATCGTGGTCGGTCCCGGTTACAGTTTTTACCTTTGGACTTAGAAACTTTTCTGGAGCTTTTTCTTGCGGGGTCCCTCAATGATCTACACCAGGCCGATTCTGTGAGGATTTGCCGGCCCGGATTTCTTCTACTCCCTGTCAAACTCTGGAAGTCAGACATACGGAGTTTTCAGCGGGACGAACCTGGGTGGCTTGGCCTGCTCGCGGTTGAAGGCAGGCGGCTTGGCTGGCCAGGTTGACTCGGTCCCCCTATGGAGCTTTTTTACAAAGTTGCTCCAAAGTTCTCCAAACTTCTGGAACTTCTTCCTGAAGTTCCCTAAAGGGTCCCTGTTAGACCTGGCACTATTGGCGTGGGTCTCCCTTCCACTTTTTCGCTGTTGCCTCCTGTGTTTTTGATATGTTTTTGCTGGTCTAGGTGCTTCCTAGTGACTCCATGATTGGCTATTTGATTTACTTGTCAGACAATAGTACAGTGCACCATGTGTGCACAGGGCCTGTAAATCAAATGCTGCTTGTGGGCTGGCAGTACTGGTTGTGCAACCCACAGAAGCAGCTTGTAAAATAGGGCTTAGGCCTGCCATTGTAGAGCCTGTGTGCAGTCTGGGACTTCCATGTCAACTTGGCAAGTGCACCCACTTTCCGGTCCCTAAACATTCCCTTTTCTACATGTTAGTCACCCGTAAGGTAGGCCCAAGGTACATCTATGGGCAGGTTGCATTGTATGTGAAAGGTAGGACATGCCCTGGTGTGTGTGGCATGTCCTGATAGTTAATCACAGCCAATTTAATTTTTCACTATTGCAAGGCTACCCGTTCCCATAGGCCAGATTGGGCAGTTTGATTATAACATCTTATAAACCTAACTGACCCAGGGAACAAGGTAGAAAAACGAGTTTAGTATGCCTGAACTCAGAATGTTAAAATACATACTTCAGTGCGGGTGATTTTTACATTCTGTGTTTGAAAATACCACTTTTAGAAAGTAGGTATTTTCTAGCCTAACCATCCAGTATGCCTCTACTAGTTTGTGTATTACATGTCTGGTTTGTGAGTGACAGGGGGCTACAGAGGCATTTGGCTCCAGCAGTCTGATGAGTCAGGGCTGGGCTGAATAGGACCTGGGTTGAATAGAGAGTAGGGGGAGGAGATTTCCTTTCACTTGCCTGAGCCTACATTGAATAGAGAGTAGGGGGAGGAGATTTCTTTTCAGCTACCTGGGCCACGTCTGCTTTCAACAATGCTGTCTCCACCTTCTGCAGGAAGCTGCACCAGGGGGTACAGAACGGGTTTGGGCTGGGTACAGACACTCTCTGCCTTCAGAGAACAAAGAAATTGTGTGTATAAAAAGTGGGGCCTAGACCCCAGAACTTTAGATCACTGCTGGGAATCAAGATGAACCTTTGCCAAAGAGAGAAACCAAGGAAGCTGAAGAAGGAGACTGCCCCTGCGATGGTTACTGTTTGGGGTTGACCTGCAGTGGTTACTTATTGCCAAGGAAAGAAGAAAATGAACTTTGTGTCTACTTTATCATCTTGAAGAAGATCTCCAAGGGATTGAAGCTGAGCTTGCCTCCTGTTCTGAAGTCTCAAGGACACAAAGACTTCACCACCAGCTCCCCTGAATTTCCTTGCTATGAATTCTACCTGCAGAGAGGTGCCTTCTGTTATTTTATGACTTCTAGAGGCTGCGTGTCGCTGGGAGCTGTAATCTCGACGCAACGAGGAAGAAGCAACTTGTCGCATCACACCGGATTGTCGCATCGAAGTGCCATCTTGTCGCATCAGATGCATCCCCTCGTCTCCGGGAAGGAACAGACGCATCGCCTTCTCCGGAGCACAGAATGACGCATAGCCTACCCTGCCCCCCTTTTGTTTAAATTGCGTACGCATCCAAGGTACTTTGAGAGTAAAGTGTCGCATTTACCATCTACATTGAACTAAGCTATTTCTACCATTTGAAAGTCATATTTTTGAATACTGTATTGTGGATTTTTGTCGTTAGGTCTTGTATTAAATCTAGTTAAATATTACTTATTTTTCTAAACTGGTGTGGTGTCCATTTGTAGTGTTTTCACTGTATTACCGTTTGTGTTACAAATGCTTTACACATTGCCTCTGAGATGCCTGCCTGCTGGTGCCAAGCTGCCAAGGGGGTGAGCAGGGGTTATTTTGGAGGTGTAGCCCCCTTACCCTGTCTATAATCAAGGACCCCTACTTGGTCAAAGTTACCTTCCTCTGCCAACTAGAGACCCCCATTTCTAACATTGGTGGTCAGCGGTGATGATTCTGGACTTGCATTTGTGATTTATATACAGTTATTGGTGTACACTACTAGTGAGTGCAGACCATTACGCGACCACATACATTTTGGGAAAAAAAATTCCTTGGGACTTCTATTTTTGCTAAGAACTGCCAATTCTTGCTACCATGAGCTAAACAGCATCCAACGCATCTATGGATCTACAATTTGAAGAAGAGAGGGTTGATACCTACATTGTGCCACAGCTTAAGACCATCTGTAGAAGATTTAAAATCTCTGTGAGAGGCCTCACCAAGAAGGAGGAGTTCCAAAAGGCACCGAGGGCCTGGTTGGAATCTAGAAATGCTACTGAGCATCCGGAAGAGTCTAGGGAGGAGGCAGAGAATACAGATGGGCAGCTGGAGGGGCCATTGGGCCTGACCAGGGAGAAAGTACCTTCCAGGGCAGGCAGCAGTGTTTCTTCAAAGGCCTGTCCCCAGGAGAGCTGGAGGATAGGGAGAGGGATAGGATGCATAAGATGGAGCTAGCCAAGCTCAAAATGGGTGGTCAGATGGAATTAGAAAATAAGAAGTTAGCCTTGGAAGAAAAGAGAATGCATTTAGAGCATGAAAGAATGTTGAGGGAGTTGGAGCTGAAAGCAAAGAGCTTAGAGATTACTCCCTCTGGTGGTAACACACCATCCGTGCCTGTGAAAGCAAGAGTATATATCCCCAAAGACGTAATTAAGGAGTTCCACAAGCATGAAGATATTGGTCAATGGTTTAAGGCCTATGAAGTGGCCAAGTCCTCCCACCAGGTCCCTGAGAAGGATTGGGGAGCGGGTTTGTGGGGGCGCTTTTTCAGTGATTGGCGGGACACCTTGTTAGACTTGCCCTCTGAGGACCAGAATTCCTATGTTCACATGAAGGAAGCCTTAATGACCAGGTATGCAGTGTAACCTACAAGGTCACCACTCCTTACCACCCCCAAGGTAATGAGCTGGTTCAGAGATTCAATCGTACCCTAAAGGGCATGATTATGGGTCTTGAGGAACCTATGAGGCATAAGTGGGACGTCCTCTTGCCATGCCTTCTGTTTGCTTACAGAGAGGTGCCAAAGAAGTCTTAACCCCTTCGGCGCTCATGACGAGCTGGGCTCGTCATAGCACACAGTCGCCGTGTGCTCATGACGAGCCCAGCTCGTCATGACACCCACCCACGGGGGAAGCGCTGTCGCTCCCCCCGTGGGCGGCCGATCAGGGTTGTTTTCCTGGGGAAGGCAGAGGAAGACCTTCCCCTGCCTCCTCCCGCCCCCCCCCCACGTCATTGAGGGTTCCCTTGGATCACCGATGCGCAGGAAGCCATTTGCGGTGATCTAAGAGGTGAGTTTTGGGGCTGGGGAGGGGGGGAATTTCTTTAAAAGAGACATCAAGGGAAAGGAAAGGGTTTTCCTTTCCCTCGATGCCTCTTTTGTGCATTCCTGCTGCACGATCGTGCGATCGTGCAGGAGGAATGCCCACTAGACGCCAGGGAGTTTTTTTTTTTAAATGGCACCATGTTTTAATGTTTGGGGGAGCGTCCCCTTAGGCAAGGGTCGCTCCCCCTTTTGGAGGGCAATATTTACTTGCTTTGTCTGCCTCCCGGGGGGGCAGACATTTTTTAAATGTCAAAATCGGCCCTTTGGCCATTTAGCTTTGATGTAGTGGGGAGTGGCCCCTTGGGCAAGGGTCACTCCCCTTTGGGGGCCATTTTTTTTTTGAGTTTGTTTGCTTTTTTGGGGAGAGCGGCCCCTTAGGCAAGGGTCGCTCCCCTTTTGGGGGCAATGTAATTTAGGCTTTGTCTGCCCCCCTGGGGGGGGGGGTAGATTTTCTTTATTTTAAAACAAAAATGCAGCAGAGGACAGTAAAGTCGCAGAATCACTTCAGCATTCTCTAGTTTTCCGTCCATAGAAATTGTCTTCCACGAGCACCCATAGACAATAATATTTTTTTTAATTTTGTATTTTCAGTGATATGACCACGAAGGCCCAGATTTGATATTAAAAACAGAACTTTGGACTATACCATTTCCCGATGAAAGGCAATATTTCTCCCCTTGTGTTCCAATACTTGGCGGGTCACGCAGTTTGGTGCTTGCTTTCCCTCCATGATAAAGAACAGCAGATGTTTCAGGGCACAGGCTAATGTGCTGCATATCTAAGTACATATAAGGTCCCAAAGGCGAGACCGATTTGCATTGCCAATACTTGTTTAATGTAGGGCCCACTAGGCCACCAGGGAGTTATTTGTGGAGAGTGACCCCTTGGGCAAGGGTCACTCTCCTTTGGGGTAATTATTTGTGGCTGTGTCTGCCCCGTAGGGGGCTAGATCGCCATGTTTTTTTTAAAATTAGGCCCACTAGACCACCAGGGATTTCTTTGTGGGGCGTTGCCCCTTGGGCAAGGGTTGCTCCCATTTGGTAAGCATTAATTTGGCCGTTTCGTTTCTGCCACCCTGAGGAGCAGAACGGCTGATTTGTTTTTTTGTAGGGCCATTAGGTTTTTTTTATGTTGGGGAGTGGCCTTTGCACAAGGGTCGCTCCCCTTTATGGGAGGAAGATTGTGGACATTTCTGCCCACTTTGGGTGGCAGAATAGCAGTATGTTTTTAGGCTCATCTGCCATCTAGGGGGGCAGAAGCCACTAGACACCGTTTAAAAAAAAACAAATTGTGTTTGGGAGTGGCCGCAAGGATTGCTCCCCTTTTACGGGGGTGAATATATTATTTATACTCTTTGGCCCACCTACCCCTTAGCTTGGCTGGTGGATTGTGTGTGGACTGGTGCATTGTTTGCATATGTGATTGTAGTGTTTTATTCTCCTTTTCATACTAGTGTAAAGCTTTTTATTCCTGTTTGCGATTTCAACAGTGGTGTTCTGCAGTTTTGCGCAGTTGCATTTTTTTGGTAAGAAAAACAATGTTGTTGTATTTTCTCCAAATTAGTATTTTTGTCATGTATGGATGAATTTTTTTTGTAAGTGGTGTCATAATGGCAACACTATTTCTGATAAAGGTGCATTTTTTTATTACTATATGACAAGTTACTTTTATTAGTAAGCAGTATGGCAAGCCGTAGAATGACTGCTCAGCAGGTGGTTGGTATGCTTCTTGAATCTTCCTCTGAGCAGGATTATGAGACTGACAGTGCGTCTGAGGGAGAGGAGGGAGGGGAAGATTCAGGCAGTGAGTTTTCTCTCCACATGGAAACATCGGATGATGAAGGTACTCTCAGTGCAGATGAAGCTACTCTCAGTGCGGATGAAGTGCCTGTTTTAGAGGAGGATACTGCTGTGCCGATGGTGCAAGAGGCACCTGGATTGCAGCCTGAGGCTGCTAGGCTTCCTACTGGAAGTGCTGGACTCTGGGTTGATCCAAACATGGTGCAGCCGGTGTTGCATGCCTTTAGTGGTTATGCAGGGTGTAGAGTGGATTGGGAAAAGTTTTTGCCTATACAGTTTTTTTTTTTTTTGGTTTTTTTTTTTTTTTTTGAAACCGTTTATTGCAGTTTGTAAAAGTTACAGGTATGGGCCTACAACCACCCGGCCGGCCGCTAGAATGACAAAAGCATATTGCGTACATACAGTAAAAGTCTCTCGGCAGTGCAGAGCAGTGAAACAGGAGCAATCAATGGTGCAGGCCACACAGCTCCAAGCCCACAGTACGGTTCCCTTTTCTTGAAACAAAACAACACCAAAAAACCACACCCGCAAGGCAACCCGCGATCCAAAGTGACAGCACGTGCTCCATAAGTGGGGGATCCAAACCAGCAGCAGAACTCTGAGGAGGGGAGTGGGAGTAGATCAGGGACTGGGGGACCGCGCGCCCGCGGCCGAGGGAGGGGGGCCGTCTAGGGAGACGGAGCAGGCGAGGCGGCCGGTAGCAGTGGTGGCTCACAAATACCCCCGCGGTAGGCGTTCCAGGGGCCCCAGAGTTTCACCCACGCCCCAGGCTTACCCCTCGCCACATACACCACCTTTTCACGAAACATACACCAATCCATATGCTCTTTCCAGGCCGACACCGCAGGGGGCCTCTGGGATCCCCACAATTGAGCAATGTCACGCTTAGCTATCATGTATCCCAGAGTCACCCACCGCGTCTGCGGGACCGAGTAGTCATTCGGTTCCCATACATTCAGCAAGCATCTCCTCGCTTCAGGCAGCAGCGCGACACGCGTAACCACACGCAGGACCTCATGCACACCACGCCAGAATCGCTCCACCTTCGGGCACTCCCACAGTATATGCATGAAAGTCGCCAACGCACCACAGCCACGCTTACACATTCCGTCACCAGCAAAACCCATACGCAGAAGCCTTGGCCCCGTCACGTAAACCCGGTGAAGGATCTTGAGCTGGACGAAACGAAGGCGAGCCGGGATGGCCACCTCCTTCGGAGAGGCCACCGCGGAAATCCAATCCTCGTCGTCCAGCTCCAGCCCGTCGGCAACCCAGGCCTCGCGGAGACTAGTCAGCAGGCACGATCTATCGTTGATCCGTTTTTTGTATATGAGGGAGATCGTGCTGTCCGGCACATGGCCATCCAGCACTCTGTCCTCCAGGGGGGAAGACTCCGGAATGGATGCGACGTCCGGGAAGACGGAGCCCAGCGCATGGCGGACTTGTAGGTACCGAAAGTACTCACTGCCCTGCAGCTGAAACTCCGCCTGCAGCGTCTCAAAAGTTTTGAATCCCCCCCTCGTCCAGAGATCTCCCACCGTGCTGATTCCGATCGTGTCCCACTTCTCGAAGCCCTTCGACGTCCACAGGGAGCCCAACCTCTCAGACGCATACAGCGGTGACGCCCGGGTCAAACGGTCCTTCCACCCCATAGCTGCATTAGCCGCGTGCCAGACACGCACCATGACACGCGTCGGTCCCGTCAAACGGGAGTCGGGCGCGCCAGAGTAGAGCGCGCGATTGTAATCGCCACCGGGTAGGAGCATCTTATCCATCTCAAATGCCGGGTTCAAGGCGGGCCCATAAAGGCCATGATTAATTGCAGCTAGTTGGGAGGCCCAGTAATACCGTTTAATGTCCGGGAGGGCGACCCCCCCATCGTACCACGGGAGCGTCAATTTAGCCAGAGCAATGCGCGGCCTCCCGTCCCAGAACAGGCGCCGCTGGAGGCCCTCCACCTCACGGAAATAGCGTGCCGGGACCAAGTCCATAGTATTCTGGAGGGCGTAGAGGAAGCGTGGCAGGGACATCATTTTAAACAAGGCCGCTCGGCCGAGCGGCGAGAGCGGCAGACGCCGCCAGCGCACCACGTCCTCCTTCAAGCGCTGGAGGGGGGGTAGCAAATTCCGCTCATAGCGGGCCTCCGGGTCAAGTGTGATATAGATACCCAGGTACCGAAAACCTTGGGAGGCAATCTGGATCGGACAGTCCCGTGGTAGGGCCGGAGCCTCCCCGGAAAGCACATAGACACAGGATTTCGCCCAGTTGATGACCAGGCCTGAGTTGCGACCGAATGAACGCAAAACATCAACCAGGACGATCAGTGATTTACGCGGGGAGGCGAGATACAGAAGGATATCGTCAGCATAGAGGGACACACGGTCCTCATGCTCGGGGGTCCAGCGGAGACCACGGATAGAAGGGTGCCACCGCAGCCACTCCGCCAGGGGCTCCAGGGCCAGGGCAAACAGGAGAGGCGACAGGGGGCAACCCTGTCGCGTACCCCTCCCCAGTGCGAATGGGGCCGAGACTCGCCCATTCACTACCACCTGCGCCAATGGGCCCGAATATAGCAATTTGACCCAGCTAATGAAACCCGGGCCAAACCCGAATTTCGCCAGCATCGCCCAGATGTATGGCCATTCAAGCGTATCAAACGCCATGGTGGCGTCCAAGGACGCCAAGATGGCCGGCTCCCGCACAAATGGGACACGCGCGAGCACCCCGTGCAAGCGCCGCAGATTGAGCGCCGTGTTGCGGTGCGGTATAAAGCCAGATTGGTCTTGGTGGACCAAATCGCCCACCACGCCAACCAACCGGTTGGCCAACACCTTGGCGAGGATTTTGGGCTCTGCGTTCAAAAGCGAAATCGGCCTATAGGATGTGACCCGTTCACGGGGCCTCCCCTCCTTGTGGATCACCACAATTGTGGCCAGACGCTGGTCCGGCGGGAGGGAACCCTGCGAGTGGGCCGCCAGGAACATCGCGCGCAGGTGGGGCGCCAACACATCCGGGCGTAGCTTGTAGAGCTCGATGGGAATACCATTGGGGCCCATGGCCTTGCCGGATGCAACCGAGCGAATAGCCAAGGCAATTTCGTCCGAGGTGGGAGGGGCGTCCAGCGAATCCCTGTCCTCCACCGTTAGGGAGGGCAGTGCGATGTCCCGAAGCAGGGCATGGGAATCTTCCTCCGAGCAGGGGGAAACCGGGGAGTAGACTTCGCGGAAATAATCCGCGAAGCAGGAGACAATGGCTTCCGGCTCAGTGACACACGCACCATCAACACTCTCAATCAAAGGCACCACGCGGCTCGCTCTCTCCCTCTTATCCAACCACGCAATCAATTTGCCAGCCTTATCACCCACATCATACAATCGCCCCTGCTGCTCTCTACCGAGGCCCCTGGCCGCCTCCGTGACGAGGGCCCGATAGGCCGCCTGCTTTAGGTGTAGAACATGCAACTTGGCGTCTGTTACCCCGCTCCCCAGGTCACCCTCCAGTTCTGCAATCTCGGCCTCTACCCGGGTCACCTCCTCCCGCTCGCGCCGCCGGGCATGGGAGATAAAGGAGAGGGCATCCCCTCTAAGGACTACCTTGAAAGCCTCCCACAGGGAGATGGCCGAAGAGACCGACCCCACATTCTCGTCGAAATATCGCTGTAAGGATTTGATCAAATCGGCACGAATGGTGGGGTCGCGCAAATACCATGCATTAATTGGGGCCACCCTGCCATCCCCCCTCGGGAAGACATCGAAATGCAACAACAATGGGGAGTGGTCTGAGATACCCCGCGCCAGATGGCGCACCTCCCCCACCCTCCCTGCATGGGCCGCCGGGACAAGGATGTAATCAAGCCGCGAGAGGCTACCATGGGCACCCGAGTGGAAGGTGTACTGTCGCAATGCGGGATGCTTTAATCGCCAGCAATCCACCAGGCCCAGCGTGTCCAGAAGGCCGGGCAGCCACGCCTGTGCCCGGGGGAGGTCCCTAGGGGGATGGCGATCCATAGACCCAGAGGCTACCGCATTAAAGTCCCCTCCAACCACCAGCAGGCCACTCGGAAGGTCCAGAAGGAGGCGCCCCAGGTCCGCGAATGTGGTGGCTTGTAACCCAGGCGGGACGTACACTGATATAAAGATAAACACTCTACCCTCCATTCTTCCCACCAGAACCGTGTAGCGTCCCCTCTCATCATGGCGCACCTCATCAATCTCCAACGGGAGCGAGTTCTTGATCATAATACCCACCCCCCGCGAGCCCGAGGTGAAGCCGGAATGGGCCGCCAAACGATATCCCCGCCGATTCATTGCATGAAAGGAGTTACCTATAAGGTGCGTCTCCTGCAGGAAGACAACATCTGGTGAAATACGTTTTAAGTACTGCAGGACCACACCACGCTTAATCCTATCCCCCAGGCCGTTAACATTCCATGACAACACAATCAAATCCCTACCCCCCATCATACGTCGAAACAAACGGTCGTCCCCCATCGAGCATCCTAAAAATAACAACATAGTAGCGGGTTTGCCCTGCGGTGCTAACAAACAACACACCCCCCCCACCCCCCGGTCCCAACAGAACTCCCCCCTCCCTGCACCCCTGCATGAGCCCAGACAGCCCCCCCAAAGTGCAGTGTGCCTGTCGCCCCATAGCTAAAATACTAACTAGTCCCCCAGAGGAGGAGGGAAGCCCCCAACAGACCCCGCACGGCCTCCATAGGAGGGGAACATACGCAATCAATAAATGGTGAAGGAATAACGTCCAGAGCAAGGCCTATTCAGGCACCCCTCAATTCTGATCCGGCGGGCCCTCCTCGCCAGCCGCGCCCCCCCCGCCCCCCCGGCCCCGATCTCCAGGCAGAGTGTCCAGCCAGTCCCCAGCCGCCTCGGGCCGGTCGAAGAAGTGCGTGCGACCATCCACCTCTACCCTCAGCTTAGCTGGAAAGAGCATTGAGTACTTGAGGTTCAGGTCCCTTAGGCGACGTTTAACACCAAGAAAGCTCTGTCGCTGCTTCTGGACCGCCGGAGTAAAGTCTGGGTAGAAATGTACCTCCATGTTGTCAAGCTTGACCGGTCCCTGTTGCCTGGAGGTCTGGAGGATAGCATCTCTGTCCCGAAAATTAAAAATCCGGGCAATGAGAGGCCGCGGCGGGGCACCAGTCTTAGGTCTGCCCCCGGGGACCCGGTGAGCACGCTCCACCGCAAAAAGCTTACTCAGCCCCCGGGGCTGGAGATGGGTCAGGATCAACTCTTCCACGAAAAGATCCGCCGCCTCCGCCTCTCGTCCCTCCGGCACCCCCACAATACGGACATTATTCCTCCGGGCCCGACCCTCGGAGTCCTCCAGTCGCCGGTCCATCAGGGCGCTCGCCTGGCCAAGCCGGCGCACCTCCTTCTGGAGGGCCACCACGTCTGTCGTGAGGCTCGTTGTGGTGTGGGCCAGGGAGTCGACTCGGTCGTTTGTTTTGGACAAGTCTGCCCTCACAAGGCTCACATCCACCAGGACCGAGTCTATTTTTTGCGCTAAGGTGTCGAAACGCTGGTCCACCGAGGCCTTCATCTCTGCGATGGCGCCCATGACGTCCCGGAGGGTCAGATCCACCGGATGAGCAGATGCCTCCGTCGGGCCCACCGGGGATGCACGCGATGTCTCCGGAGAACCCTTCTGGAGCGTGTAGCGGTCCATACTGTTGGCCTGGTGCGCCGTGCCACGGCGGGTCGTCTTCACCTTCGCACGGTCGCCATCTTGTTTGGTGGACATGTTGGCTCTTCCACCGTCGTGCCAAGCTCCACAAACGGGCCGCTATACCAAGTCACGGGTGCCAGGGGGGGGCAGGGGCGACCACCGAACCGCGGGTCAACCCACCGCCGGCGGGTCAGCTGGGCTCCTGGACAAGGCCACACCACCGCACCCCGCTCCGCAGCCCAACCCCGCTTGAGAGCTAGGAGGGCGCAAAAGCGAAAGTGAAAGTGCGGGGTACGCCAGTCGCCCAGCCCCGCTCGCCGCTGTTATTCACTTTGTCCCCGGATCGCCCCACTACTCCAATCCGGGGGGCCGGCGAGGAGAAGGCCGCAACCTTCGATCGATGCTCCCACCGGCGTTCGGGGTCCGATTCGAGCCCAAAAAACGGGTGGCGCCTCAGCTCCGGTTCCCCAACACAGTCCCCTCAACAAGGACAGGATATCGCCAGGATTAATTCAGGAGGTCGCGGAGGTCCTCGGGAGCCTCGCACCTACGCGGCCATCTTGGTTGCGCGCTAGGCTCCTCCTCCCTATACAGTTTTTTAAGTTGTTTATGGATGATGTATTTTTGGGTGAGTTAGTGTTTTGTGCATGGAATTCTTTGCGATGTGCTTTGCATTGTCTTATGTGTAATTTTCTTTTCTCTTTCTTTTTTAGTGGGATATTGTTGATCCATACTGTGTCTGTGCAGAGTTGGTGGTGGTGAATTTAGCTGTTTCTGACAAGTGAGTGGTATTGTTTTGGAGTATATAGGTATTTCTGATAAAGGTGCATTTTGTTTATTACTATATGACAAGTTACTTTTATTGGTAAGCAGTATGGTAAGCCGTAGAATGACTGCTCAGCAGGTGGTTGGTATGCTTCTTGAATCTTCCTCTGAGCAGGATTATGAGACTGACAGTGCGTCTGAGGGAGAGGAGGGAGGGGAAGATTCAGGCAGTGAGTTTTCTCTCCACATGGAAACATCGGATGATGAAGGTACTCTCAGTGCAGATGAAGCTACTCTCAGTGCGGATGAAGTGCCTGTTTTAGAGGAGGATACTGCTGTGCCGATGGTGCAAGAGGCACCTGGATTGCAGCCTGAGGCTGCTAGGCTTCCTACTGGAAGTGCTGGACTCTGGGTTGATCCAAACATGGTGCAGCCGGTGTTGCATGCCTTTAGTGGTTATGCAGGGTGTAGTGTAGAGTGGATTGGGAAAAGTTTTTGCCTATACAGTTTTTTAAGTTGTTTATGGATGATGTATTTTTGGGTGAGTTAGTGTTTTGTGCATGGAATTCTTTGCGATGTGCTTTGCATTGTCTTATGTGTAATTTTCTTTTCTCTTTCTTTTTTAGTGGGATATTGTTGATCCATACTGTGTCTGTGCAGAGTTGGTGGTGGTGAATTTAGCTGCTTCTGGCAAGTGAGTGGTATTGTTTTGGAGTATATAGGTATTTCTGATAAAGGTGCATTTTGTTTATTACTATATGACAAGTTACTTTTATTGGTAAGCAGTATGGCAAGCCGTAGAATGACTGCTCAGCAGGTGGTTGGTATGCTTCTTGAATCTTCCTCTGAGCAGGATTATGAGACTGACAGTGCGTCTGAGGGAGAGGAGGGAGGGGAAGATTCAGGCAGTGAGTTTTCTCTCCACATGGAAACATCGGATGATGAAGGTACTCTCAGTGCGGATGAAGTGCCTGTTTTACAGGAGGATACTGCTGTGCCGATGGTACAAGAGGCACCTGGATTGCAGCCTGAGGCTGCTAGGCTTCCTACTGGAAGTGCTCGACTCTGGGTTGATCCAAACATGGTGCAGCCGGTGTTGCATGCCTTTAGTGGTGATGCAGGGTATAGAGTGAATTGGGAAATTTTTTTGCCTATATAGTTTTTTAAGTTGTTTATGGATGATGTATTTTTAGGTGAGATGGTTGAGCAGACTAATTTGTATGCTGAACAGTTTTTGAGGGACAACAGTGACAAACTTAGGCCCCACTCTAGAGCTACTCGGTGGACTCCCACAAATTTGGAAGAAATTAAGAAGTTTTTGGGTTTGACTTTATTGATGGGTTTGATAAGGAAGCCGTCCATGGCTTCATATTGGTCTACCAGTCCCTTGATGGCAACGGCCATATTTCCTGCAGTTATGACTCGTGATCGGTATTTACTTTTGCTACGGATGCTGCATTTTGTTGATAATTCTTTGGCGTTGCCACGAGATCACCATGAATGTGACCGTCTTTTTTAGGTTCGGCCTGTTCTTGATCACTTTGTAGATCGATTTTCAGAGATCTATACTCCAGGCAAAGAAATATCTATTGATGAGTCCTTGGTCTTGTTCAAGGGCTGTTTGGTTTTTAGGCAGTGCATCCCTAGCAAGAGGGCACGCTATGGAATTAAGCTGTATATGTTGTCTGGGAGTAGGACAGGATATGTTTTTAATTTCCGTGTGTACACTGGGAGGGATTCCAATATTGACCCCGCTGGTTGTCTGTTCACTTTTGGAGTTTCTGAGAAAATTGTGTGGGATCTTGCTAGAGGACTGTTTAACAGAGGCCACCATTTGTACCTTGATAACGTCTACACTGCTGTGCAATTGTTTAAGGAATTGTTCAAAGTGGACACTTTTGCTTGTGGCACAATCCGCTTTAACCGTAAAAGTTATCCAAAAGAGCTTGTTTGCAAAAAACTTCAGAGGGGACAGTGCAGTTCCTTGCCTAGTGATGAACTACTAGCTGTGAAATTTGTGGACAGGAGGGATGTGTACATGCTGACTACCATCCATGATGAGAGTACTTCACCTGTGGCTGTTTGGGGTCAGATTTCTGAAGTGCGCAAACCTGTGTGCCTTTTAGACTACAATAAGCACATGGGTGGTGTTGATAGAGTAGATCAGAAGTTGGAACCTTACACTGCTATTCGTAAGGCTTACGTTTGGTATAAGAAGTTGGCCATCCGTCTCTTTAATTTAGCAACTTTCAATGCTTTTGTTGTGTTCAAGGAGTGTTCTCCTGCATCAAAGTTGACTTTTGTTCAGTTTCAGCAATCTGTGATAGGCAGCCTTGTTGTTGTGGAACAGGCAAGTGTTCCTAGAGTTGACGTGGTGGAGGATGTGGCTCGATTGAAAGATCGCCACTTTCCTGGTTTCATTCCTCCCACATCCACAAAAGACGTTCCCACTAGGAGATGTAGAGTCTGTTGGCGAAGAGGTACGCGGAAGGAGACTCGTATGTACTGCCCGAGTGTCCTTCTAACCCTGGGCTGTGTGTCCCTGCATGTTTTAGAGCGTACCACATGCAAAATAATTTTTGGGAGCATCCATGAGTAGTAAAGTGAACTGCCTGGTCCGTATTCTTTAAAAAATGTGATTCTGTTTCAAGGTTGGCATTAGTGCAATGTATTTAGTTTCAGATTTTGTGTTAGTAGATTTGTATCTATTTGCAATTTGCTTGTGTTTTTATTTTTGTCTAAAAAAAATCCTAAATGTGATGACGGTGTGTGTAGGCTGGCACTTAGCTGGTGGTGTGCGTGGACTGGCGCTTGGCTGGCGGTGTGCGTGGACTGGTGCTTGGCTGGTGGTGTGCCTGGACATGCGCTTGACTGGTGGTGTGTGTGGACTGGCGCCTGGCTGGTGGTGTGCGTGGACTGGCGCCTGGCTGGTGGTGTGCGTGGACTGGCGCTTGGCTGGTGGTGTGCGTGGACTGGCGCTTGGCTGGCGGTGTACGTGGACTGGTGCTTAGCTGGCGGTGTGCATGGATTGGTGATTGGCTGGCGGTGTGCGTGGACTGGCTCTTGGCTGGCGGTGTGCGTGAACTGGCGCTTGGCTGGCGGTGTGCGTGGATTGGCGCTTGGCTGGCGGTGTGCAAGTAGTGGCTTGCTGCTGGTCACTACGCACACTGCTAGCTGAGTGCCACTCCACGCAATCCATCAGCTTGTGTGGTTGCTGTGTCAGGAATGTGGGTGTGTGAAAGTGATGGGCCCTTGAATGGTGCTGTCTGCTGGTGTGAGTGTTGTAATGTGATGGGCCCACGGCTGGCGGTGTGAATGGTTTTGTATGTGTCACACGTATGAAAGGTGTATGAATGGCATGTAAAGGGCTTTACAGCTCACGAGCTGTGAGTCAATGGTTCAGTTTCTCGCCCTTTCATTTATTAATAGTACATTTCATTTTTGTGAAATCACTTGCTAATACAATTGTATATACTGAACCATCACTCACCCTCGTGCCAAATCCAACCAGTATGTGTGTGTGCTTGAGGATTTGATGGCTGTGCAGTAATATTTGTCTTTCTGAAGCAGGGTGTACCTTGTCCCTTTTTGTGAATGTTGTAATGTGTTGTTTTTGTGCCTGGTGGTGTGAATGGTCTTGTGTGTATCACGTATGAAAGGTGTGTGAATGGCCTGTAAAGCGGTTGGTGCCTTGCCGTGGCTTTACAGCTCACGAGCTGCGAGTCATTGGTTCTGTTTTTTTCCCGTTTAATTATTGACAGTGAATTTCATTTTTGTGAAATCTCTTGTTAATAAAATTTTATATACTGAACCATCACTCGCCCTCGTGCCAAATCCAACCAGTATGTGTGTGTGTTTGAGGATTAGATGGCTGTGCAGGAATGTTTGTCTTTTCAGTTTCTCTGCCAAGGTGTACATTCCATCTAAGAATAACCTACCAAGTACCACCTGTAGATATTGTCGTAAACCCATGAGAGTTCATGGTGATGTCTCTCTTGTGAATTCCAAAAAGTTATTTTATCCACAATGTCCTGCAAACCTCAAAATGTCTGTCACATTTTCCTTGCAATGTTGTGCCGAAATTCTCACGCTGTAGAAACAAACAACTAATTATGTCAAAACGATCTGGTTTTGCAAGAGGGGTCACGACAGGCAAGGGCCCAAAATGAAGTGAGGCGACATCAACATTGCCTATCAAAAAATGTTTTGGGCCTTGCCTGTCGCGGGTACTTGGGCCTCCCACACAAGTGTTAAGGTAAACAGTGGTTCCGTTGGGTGAAAAAATTACTTTACACATTGGGCATAATCAAGCGTTATTCAGAAAATATACAATATTCTATTGAAAGCAACACACAAGACAGTTCATATGTCAATTCTTAATATATCAATTACGTCATTCATATATGTATGCTTCAGTATTTCATGAAAGGCCGTCAAGCAATAGGGGCTCCACAGTTGTGTCTAAAATATGTTGCATCTAATATTGTGCGGAAGATCGGGCGGCAGGCCAAAGGTCCTGGCTCGTCTGATTCAATCAGACGAGCCAGGACCTTTGGCCTGCCGCCCGATCTTCCGAATGAGTTAATTTCGGATGAAGAGCCACTATTGCCTACTACCCACACTAAGGGATTAGAAGCGCTTGGATTCTAGACAGCACTCCGCACAATATTAGATGCAACATATTTTAGACACAACTGTGGAGCCCCGAATGCTACGGGACCAGTGATTCAACTGCTCTTGCATACTACATAGGCCCTTCACCAACACAGAATAACTAACTGCACACCCATCCTGAGATTCAAGCTGGATGTTTACCAACTCCACAGGCCCAGACTATTTTGAATTCTATTTCAATCATACTAAGGCCGTCACCGGTTATCCAAGTCCTGATGAAGACCCGCACTGACCTATCAAGAGTGCAGTACTAGGGTTGAAACGTCGACTATTATGTGGACCTTTGCATAGAATCTGCGCCAAATAAGGAACTCTTCCATTACGCAGCCTTACTATTGAACCCCCTGGCCATTTTCGAATATTCTCGATTTTAAACTACTGTACATATCACGCACACTGTCACCGAGCACTTATTATTCACTGTGTCACTTGTATTATTACACTATTGCTTGACGGCCTTTCATGAAATACTGAAGCATACATATATGAATGACGTAATTGATATATAAAGAATTGACATATGAACTGTCTTGTGTGTTGCTTTCAATAGAATATTGTATATTTTCTGAATAACGCTTGATTATGCCCAATGTGTAAAGTAATTTTTTCACCCAACGGAACCACTGTTTACCTTATAACTTACTGCCCAGGTTCTGAGGGATACTGGGTTACCCCATTATTGGTTTAACTACGGTTTTCCCACACAAGTGAGGCACCATTTTTACCGGGAGACCTGGGGGAACGCTGGGTGGTGTGAAATTTGTGTGAGCCCGGTGATGCTACAACTTTCCCACACAAAAATGTGTAGAAATTTTGATTTTGTCAGCTAACATTTAGGTTTGCAGGGATTTCTGGGTAAGAAAACGTTAGGGGATCCATGCAAGCCATACCTCCCTGGAAGCCCCCGGGTGTCTAGTTTTCAGAAATGTATGGGTTTGGTAGGTTTCTCTAGATGGCCGCCGAGCACGGGGCCAAAAACCCAGGTGACCCCCCTTGCAGAACCAGGTGGTTTTGAGATAGGCAAATTTGATGTCGCCTCACTACGTGTTGGGCCCTTGCCTGCCGCGTTTACTTGGGCCTCCCACACAAGTGAGGCACCATTTTTACCGGGAGACCTGGGGGAACGCTGGGTTGTGTGAAATTTGTGTGAGCCCGGTGATGCCACAACTTTCCCACACAAAAATGTGAGAAAAAAGTGATTTTTTCAGCTAAAATTGAGATTTGCAGGGGATTCTGGGTAAGGAAACGTTGGGGGATCCACGCAAGCCATACCTCCCTAGAAGCCCCCGGGTGTCTAGTTTTCAGAAATGTGTGGGTTTGGTAGGTTTCCCTAGATGGCAGCCGAGCACGGGGACAAAAACCCAGGTGACCCCCCTTGCAAAACCAGGTGGTTTTGAGATAGGCAAATTTGATGTTGCCTCACTACGTTTTGGGCCCTTGCCTGTCGTGGGTACTTAGGCCTCCCACACAAGTGAGGCACCATTTTTACCGGGAGCCTTGGGGGAATACTGGGTAGTGGGAAATTTGTGTCAGCCCGGTGATGCCACAGCTTTCCCACACAAAAATGTGTGAAAAAAGTGATTTTTTTCAGCTAAAATTGAGGTTTACGGGGAATTCTGGGTAAGGAAACGTTGGGGGATCCACGCAAGCCATACCTCCCTGGAAGCCCCCGGGTGTATAGTTTTCAGAAATGTGCGGGTTTGGTAGGTTTCCCTAGGTGCCATCTGAGCTAGGGATCACAAACTACAGCTAGGCACTTTGCCAAAAAAGGGTCATTTTTCACTGCGTAATTGAGGTGTGACCACGTTGTGTTTTGCGCCGTTTCCTGTAGCGGGCACTAGGCCGTCCCACACAAGTGAGGTATCATTTTTCTCGTAAGACATTGGGGAACTCGGGGTGGGTGGAAATTTGTGGATCCACGCAGATTCCAGAACTTTCCACCACAGAAATGTGAGGAAAATGTGTTTTTTTTGACAATTTTTTAGGTTAGCAAGGGATTCTGGGTAACAGAACCTGGTGGGAGGCAGTCAAGTCACCCCATCCTGGATTCCTCTTAGTGTCTAGTTTTAAAAAATGTATAGGTTTGCTAGGTTTCCCTAGGTGCCGGCAGAGTTAGTGTTCAAAAACTACAGCTAGGCCCTTTGCCAAAAAAGGGTCATTTTTCATTGCAAAATTGAGGTGTGACCACCTTGCGTTTTGCGCCGTTTTCCTGTCGCGGGCACTAAGCCGACCCACACAAGTGAGGTACCATTTTTCTCGTAAGACTTTGGGGAATGCGGGGTGGGTGGAAATGTGTGAATCCACACAGATTCCAGTACTTTCCACCACAGAAATGTTGGGAAAATGTGTTTTTTTGGACAATTTTTTAGGTTTGCAAGGGATTCTGGGTAACAGACCCTGGTGGGAGGCAGTCAAGTCACCCCATCCTGGATTCCCCTGGGTGTCTAGTTGTAAAAAATGTATAGGTTTGCTAGGTTTCCCAGGGTGCCCGCAGAGCTAGGGTTCAAAAACTACAGATAGGCCCTTTGCCAAAAAAAGGGTCATTTTTCACTGCAAAATTGAGGTGTGACCACGTTGCTTTTTGCGCCTTTTTCTGTCGTGGGCACTAGGCCGACCCGCACAAGCGAGTTACCATTTTTCTCGTAAGACTTTGGGGAACGTGGGGTGGGTGGAAATTTGTGGATTCACGCAGATTCCAGAACTGTCCACCACAGAAATGTGGGGAAAATGTGGTTTTTTGGACATTTTTTAAGTTTGCAAGGGATTCTGGGTAACAGATCCTGGTGAGAGGCAGTCAAGTCACCCCATCCTGGATTCCCCTGGGTGTCTAGTTTTTAAAAATGTATAGGTTTGCTAGGTTTCCCAAGGTGCCCACAGAGCTAGGGTTCAACAACTACAGATAGGCACTTTGCCAAAAAAGGGCCATTTTTCATTGCGAAATTGAGATGTGACCACATTGCGTTTTGCACCGTTTCCTGTCGCGGACACTAGGCCGACCCGCACAAGTGAGGTATCATTTTTCTCAGAAGACTTTGGGGAACGCGGGGTGGGTGAAAATTTGTGGATCCACGCAGATTCCAGAACTTTCCACCACAGAAATAAGGGGAAAATTTGGTTTTTTGACAATTTTTTAGTTTTGCAAGGGATTCTGGGTAACAGAACCTGGTGGTAGGCAGTCAAGTCACCCCATCCTGGATTCCCCTGGTTGTGTAGTTTTCAAAAATGTATAGGTTTGCTAGGTTTCCCTAGGTGCCGGCAGAGCTAGTGTTCAAAAACTACAGCAAGACACTTCGCAAAAAAAGGGTACATTTTCATTGTGAAAATGTGGTGTGTTCACATTGGGTTTTGAGTCATTTCCTGTCGTGGGCGCTATGCCTACCCACACTTGTGAGGTACCATTTTTATCGGCAGACTTAGGGAAATTCAGATTTGTAAACCAACTGTTATTACCTATTGATTTTTGATGCATTTCTGCCTTCCAAATGAAAGACATTGTGTAATTCTCATGCTAGATTGAGTATTCCCAATTTCGAAAATGTGCAAATATGTATTGTATCTAAACTCTATAATTTGTTCCAATTTCAGAAACACATAGGTGTCTTTCATACCGATTTTTCCATGTATACATTTTCCCACAAAAATTGCTATGTACCCGGAACATAATAAAAACACCATTGCAAATTGCTGCTCAGCTTTTGACTCTGGGTTCGTCGGGTTCTTGGTGAACCTACAAGTCCTATATATCCCCACAACCAGGAAGGTCCAGCGGATGTAACAGTATATTGCTTTCAAAGAGCTGTCATAATTAGAAGAAGTTACAGGTAAAAACGTTGACACAAAAGGCTGTTTTTTTCAACTAATTTTCAATTTTTCCCATATTTAACTGTTAGTTTCTTTGAAGAAACCTTGATGGATCAACACAAATGACCCCTGCTGAATTCAGAATTGTATCTACTTTTCTAAAATGTATAGCTTTCCAGGATCCATTATTGCTTTCACACCCATTTCTACCATTAACCGGAAGGAGGTTGAAAGCACAAAAAATAGCAAAAAAAGGCTATGTCCCAGAAAAATGGCAAAACTGTGTAAAAAATGTTGGTTTTCTGACAAAAGTCTGTCATTCCCTAAAAGCTGGGAAAACGGTGATTTCAGCCCCACAAACCCTTTTTTGATACCATTTGCCGAGAAAAACCCAGACGCTTTCTTTTGCAGCCCGTTTTTCCCATTTCCCCCCCCCAAATTTCTTTTTTTACCGTATTTTGGCTAATTTCTGGGACCTCTCCAGGGGAATCCACAAACCCTGGGTACCTTTAGAATCCCCACAATGTTGGAAGAAATGGACGCAAATTTGGCGTGGATACCTTATGTGGTCAAAAAGTTACAGGGGCCTAAGCGCGCACTACCCCAAATAGCCCAAAAAAGGCTTAGCACAGGGGGGAAAAGGCCTACCAGCGAAGGGGTTAAGGGTTCAATCCCTTTGAAGTGCTGTATGGTCACTCTGTAAGAGGACCTCTGAGTTTGGTAATGCAAGGCAGGGAGAAAGCTCCCAGTAAACCTCCCCAGGAAGTATATAGCTACATGCTGGCCTTCAGAAACCAAACTAGGCGTTTCAAGCAACTCGCACAGGCGAATCTGGAAGCCAGCCAGGAGGACATGAAACGGTGGTATGATCAGAATGCCACTCTGATCGAGTTTCAGCCTGGACAGAAAGTGTGGTTCATGGCCCCCGTGGAGCTTTGTGCGCTCCAGTATAAGTGGACCGGACCATTTGAGGCGGTGGAGCGCAAGAGTAATGTCACCTACTTGGTGGACTTGCGGTCTCCTAGGAACCCTTTGCGGAACCTGCATGTCAACCGCCTGAAGCGCCACTTGCAGAGGTCCGAAGTGGGCATGCTCCTAGCGACAGATGATGGAATGGAAGAGGAGACTGAGCCTCTTCCTGACCTCCTGTCTGCTAAAGAGCAAGATGGGTCAGTGGACGGTGTGAACTTCTCTTCCGCCCTGACCCCTGAGCAGCAGGATGACTGTCGCCAACTGTTGGGACAGTTTCCTGATCTGTTCTGCCTGACTCCTGGTGTCACTGAGTGGTGCGTCCATGATGTGTACACTGAGGACAGTCCTCCTGTAAAACACAAAACTTACAGAGTCACTGACAGGGTGAGAGCTTGCATAAAGGAGGAGGTCTCCAAGATGTTTGCGTTATGGGTGATTGAGTCCTCTAACAGCCCTTGGGCCAGCCAGTGGTTTTGTCCCAAAGGCTACCGCGCCCGGTGCCACACCCGAACTCCGGTACTGTGTGGACTACCGAGGACTCAATTCAGTCACCAGGACTGACACGCACCCCATCCCCAGAGCTGATGAGCTCATTGATCGTTTAGGGGCTGCCCGGTACCTCAGTACATTTGACTCTGGGTACTGGCAGATCGCCTTAAATGAAGGGGCAAGAGAGAGGTCAACATTCTCCACACCAGATGGGCACTACCAATTCCGGGTTATGCCCTTTGGGATGAAGAATGCCCCTGCCACCTTTCAGAGGTTGGTCAACCAGTTGTTGGCTGGACTGGAAGATTTCAGTGCCACCTACCTGGATGACATCTCAGTGTTCAGCGCCAGTTGGGAAGAACATCTGTGCCACCTCTGGGAAGTGTTGATAGCGCTGCGGAGGGCAGGCCTCACGATCAAGGCGAGTAAATGCCAGATCGGGCAGGGTTCTGTGGTGTACTTGGGACACCAGGTGGGGAGCGGGCAGATGGCGCCCTGACTACCCAAGATTGATACCATCCTGGCTTGGGAACCTCCCAAGACCCAGACAGAGGTGAGAGCCTTTGTAGGACTCACAGGCTGCTACAGGAGGTTTGTCAAGGAATATGGCTGCATTGTTGCACCATTGACAGAGCTGACTTCCAGGAAGCAGCCCAGGAAGGTGAACTGAACTGACACCTGTCAGAAAGCTTTTGATGCCCTGAAGACTGCCATGTGCACGGCGCCCTTGCTTCAGGTACACAACTTCTCTAAGGAATTCATTGTGCAGACAGACGCTTCAGAGCATGGTGTGGTGGCTGTACTTTCACAGATGAATGAGGAGGGCCTAGACCAACCTGTAGCCTCCATTAGTAGGAGGTTACTTCCACGGGAACAGAGGTGGAGTGCCATTGAGCGTGAGGCATTTGCTGTGGTCTGGGCACTGAAGAAGTTGAGACCATACTTGTTTGGGACTGACTTCCTGGTTCAGACCGACCACAGGTCCCTAAGATCGTTTATGCAGATGAGGGGTGAGAATCCAAAGCTGTTGAGGTGGTCCATTTCCCTACAGGGAATGGATTTCACGGTGCAACATCGCCCTGGTACAGAACACACCAATGCTGATGGTCTGTCCAGATTTTTCCGCCTTAGTGAAGAGAACTCCCAAGAGGGTGGTAGTTCTTCCCACATTTCAGCTGGAGGGGACACGTGTTAAACATGGCACCCTTGGCATGAGTCTCCCTTCCACTTTTTCGCTTTTGCCTCCTGTGTTTTTGATGTTTTAGCTTTGGGCACTTTGCCACTGCTGTTCAGTGACAAGGTATAAGGGCTCCCTGTTGTAACTTGTTGTAATGGATTGTTGTAATGGATTAGTGACTCCATGATTGGCTATTTGATTTACTTGTCAGGCCCTAGTACAGTGCACCATGTGTGCCCAGGGCTTGTAAATCAAATGCTGCTAGTGGGCTTGCAGCACTGGTTGTGCCACCCACAGAAGCAGCTTGTAAAATATGGCTCAGGCTTGCCATTGCAGAGCCTGTGTGCAGTCTGGGACATTTGCTTTTCTACATGTTAGTCACCCCTAAGGTAGGCCCAAGGTACACCTATGGGCAGGGTGCATTGTATATGAAATGTAGGAAATGCCCTGGGGGGTGCGGCATGTCCTGATAGTGAATTGCAGCCAATTTCGTTTTTCACTATTGCAAGGCTACCTGTTCCCGTAGGTCAGATTGGGTAGTTTGATTATAACATCTTATAATCCTAACTGACTCAGGGAACAAGGTAGAAAAACGAGTTTAGTGTGCCTGAACTCAGAATGTTAAAATACATCCTTTAGTGTGGGTGATGTTTACATGCTGTGTTTGAAAATACCACTTTTAGAAAGTAGGTATTTTCTTGCCTAACCATCCAGTATGCCTCTGCTAGGCTTGTGTATTACATGTCTGGTTTGTGAGTGATAGGGGGCTGGAGAGGGCTTTGGCTCCAGCAGTCTGATGAGTCAGGGCTGGACTGCATAGGACCTGGGTTGAATAGAGAGTAGGGAGAGGAGATATCCTTTCACTTGCCTGAGCCTACTTTGAATAGAGAGTAGGGGGAGGAGATTTCTTTTCAGCTACCTGGGCCAGGTCTGCTTTCAACAATGCTGTCTCCACCTCCTGCCAGGAAGCTGCACCAGGGAGGACAGTACTGGTTTGGGCTGGGTACAGACACTCTCTGCCTTCAGAGAAAAAATACATTGTGTGTATAAAAAGAGAGGCCCAGACCCCAGAACTTTAGATCACTTCTAGGAATCAAGACAAACCTTTGCCAAGGAGAGAAACCAAGGAAGCTGAAGGAGGAGACTGCCCCTGCGCTGGTTACTGTTTGGGGTTGGCCTGCAGTGGTTACTTGTTGCCAAGGAAAGGAGAAAAGGAACTTTGTGTCTACTTTATCATCTTGAGGAAAATCTCCAAGGGATTGAAGCTGAGCTTGCCTCCTGTTCTGAAGTCTCAGGGACACAAAGAGTTCACCACCAGCTCCCCTGAATTTCCTTGCTGGGAATTCTACCTACAGAGAGCCTGCTGTTGTTTTAGGACCGCTAGAGACTGCATGTCGCTGGGAGCTGGAAGCGTGACACAACAAGGAAGAATCATGTCGCCGCCGCAGCTGTTGCATTGCGTCGCCGAAGAAGTGTGCCCCTGCCGCAGAGGTTGTCGTCGTATCACCGGAGAAGCGCGTCGTAGGGCCTGTCGTGGCTCAAGAAACCACTGATTTCGCTGCTCGGTCGTCGGGCATGCATGCATCGTATCCAAGTTGTCGCATCGCATCAAAGACGCCGTCTTGTCGCATGGCACTGGAGTGTCTCATCGCATCGAGGTGCCGTCTTCTCTCATCATAACCGGGGCACAGTAAGAAACAGACGCATCCCCTCCTCTCCGGTGCGGAACAGAATCATCGCCTCCCCCGGAGCAAGGAACTGACGCATCGCCTTCCCTGCGCCCCTTTTGTTTATATTGCCTTACGCATCCAAGGTACTTTGAGAGTAAAGTGTCGCATTTATCATCTACATTGAACTAAGCTATTTCTACCATTTGAAAGTCATATTTTTGAATACTGTTTTGTGGATTTTTGTCATTTGGCCTTGTGTTAAATCTAAACAAAGATTACTTACTTTTCTAAATTGGTGTGGTGTCCATTTGTAGTGTTTTCACTGTATTACTGTATGTGTTCACAAATGCTTTACATGCTGCCTCTGAGATAAGCCTGCCTGCTCGTGCCAAGCTACAAAGGGGGTGAGCAGGTGTTATTTTGGGAGTGTAGCCCCCTAACCCTGACAAGAAGCAACTACTTGGTCAAAAATACCTACTTCTGCCAACTAGAGACCCCCATTTCTAACAGTCCCAAAGTGTCTGAAACTCACTCCAAGGGTCTGTAAGCTCCAAGATGGTCCTTGAAAGTTGAAGACTTCAGTTCCCACAATCCACTTAGACAAAACCCTTACAAATCCACTGGTAGTTTTCCAGGTTGAGGATCCTTGGTGGTGATGTTCCAGGTGAGCTCTGTTAACTTGTAGCTTGCAGGGAGTCTTGCAGCAAGGTAGTCCACAGGGCTGTAGTTCCAGATGGTGCAGTCTTTAGATGGCAGGCCTTAGGAATTGCTCATCAAACTTCTCAGCATGGCACCACATCTTGCTTTCTTAAGTTTCATGCAGCAGATCTGAGAGACGCCCCTCCCAGATACGTATTCCAAGTTCTCTGGGTCAAGCAGGAAGTCATTCCTCACCAATGGGAGCAGGGTCACTCCCCAAAGGTATGACCACATCCTTTAGAGTGTGGCATTATTTTGTCGCAGAGTACACCAAATCCTCCAAATTCATAAAGACTGATTTCCCAGCAGGGAGTTAAGAGCTGGCTAAACACACCCCTAGGATGGCTAATTTCCATAGACTCTCCCCCTGGCATCTGCTCATTCCTTCCTTAAGCCTAGCTCTGACTTGGGGTCAAACGAGTAGAGTTGTAAATTACAGTGAGACCTTCCCCTTTCCTTTAAAGACCATGGTTTATGACTTCTCCCCCTCTCTCTCATTCCTATGTAGCAGCACACTGCCCTCCCAGCAAAGCTGGTTAACTCTGGGGGCGCCTTATCTCCTCTTCAAAGCAGCCTGGCTAATCCACTTAACTCTGACCAATCTGGACAGACCACTGGAAGGCTGAATCTGGACCTACAAACAAGAAAGTCTTATCACTTCTTGTCTGTACAGTTTAGGAGAACTTCAACAATATCATATTGTTGGATTTATCACTACCATTCTGGGAAGTCTTTGAATGGAAGTTCTATCATTCCCCTATAAGGAGTTATTAATTAATAACCTCTTGGGAAAGATTACTTGGGCCATTTTTCCAGCACTAGGGCTTATAAAAACATAATTTATAAGTACTCCGCTTATATCTACAGGACCTGTTAAAAATATTGCAGATCCTACCTCCACAGTGCTCCTAGCATCAAAGTCGAATTTGGGCAGCACTTTATCACAATGAGGGGAGTGAAATGTAAACTTTTACTTAGCCCAGGCCATATGAAACTAATTTTATAAGGGTCCACCTTATAAATACCTGGCTCCCACCCCTGGGACACCTAGGGGAGGCCCTGGAGTTTCTAATATGCCATAACGTTGTAGGTTATCCATATTTAAGTGCCCCAAACACCAAAGTCGAGTTTGGGCACAATTTACTTTTTAAAAGCAGTCCTGCCACCCAGGGCTGCTTTTAAACTGACCTCAGGCTTCAGCAGTGCACACATGCAAGTGCAGAAAAAGCTGCTGGCCTCTAAACTGCCATGTCCTATTGTGTACTAAGGACTTCTAGGTAGTTTCAATCCCCCTGCCCTACTATTTACTAGGGTCTGATAGGATAGGTCGTGCCAATCACAGGGGTACCCATACCATAGTGTACCCTAGTGTATGTAGGTGTTTTCACTGTATTCTAAATGTGTCTCTTTCAGCATAGCACTGTCCCTGGGCCTGGTTAGGCAGAGCCCAGGGTCAGTCAGAGTCACTTACCACCAGTTGAAGGACGGGACCCTCTAGGGCCACGTGGGTCATTTACAACCACCTGTTATGCCTTCCCCAAAATTAAGAGTTGGTCAGACAGTAGGGAATACACACTTACTTTATTCAGCATATACTCTGCAGAGGAGCCCAGTCAGGCCTTCACCCTAAGATGTCTGCCGAGGGGACTGGCTTTCACAAGCATAAAGGTAACAATTATACATTTCAGCATGAGCACAAGACACGCCCACCAAGTAACTTTCCACAGAAGGCAGCAAGAAACAAAGGCGGCACACAAGAATGAGCTAAGAATCTGAGATCGGGAACACACTATCTCTCTGGCAAGGTCATTCTGTCTGTGCCTGCAGCTCAGCCAGTGGGAGCAGGCTTCACCTCATGGGAAAGATATGCAGAAGTACAAAACAATGTATTCATTAGTACAGCAAGGCCCAACCTTAGGAGAAAATGCACCCTAGCAGCTTTCTGCTGAAGCAAGCAGTACATATAGTGAAGCTTAGTTCGGTCACAGTCTAATATGGATTGCGAAATACAGAATGGAGCCACAGGCGCTAACTCAAGCCTGCATTCTATTAGGACAGCTCAGTGGGTTACCTACACACGTGGCAGCTACTACTAACTTAGCCTTATAATGCTAACCTAATATAGCACAGTGCAAGAATCACACAGCTAGGCAATTTTCAGACTAACAGACCCTCTTTTTAGCATTATATACTAAGGAGCTTTATTTGCCATCAGCGAAGGGTCTTTACAATTCTAATCAGGATGGGAAATCTCTATTCACGTGACCAAAATATTAATACTCAGAAGTGTTCAAATGCAAAATGCTCAAATGCGAAATGTTCAAATGCTCGTTTTGAAACAGGGAAACTATAAGAAACATGTTGGCCTAAAAAAATATCTACATCAACGCTCATCAACCCTTTGATCTCTTTCTGAAGCATGGTCTTAGTATTTGTATTGCATGGATATCCTTTACTTAGGAGTCAAGGAACCTACTCAGCAGACATAACAGGCTGGGAGACAGTGCATACAAGGACCTGTTTTCCATGTAACATACTCTTACATTGTAGCTGATGGAATGTGTGATATGTAGATGGGACACAAATACAGTGGGAAAAGCAGAAGAGAAAGGCAGCTTTTGCAAACCACCTCCTCGGATGCTAAGTATGAACTTGTGATCCACGGGCGAGGTGAACATTGTGATACAGCATTTAAGACGGGCCTATTGTCATGTTCAGTCTGTAAATAAGGTCATATGTTCTCACCCATCTCAATCTCCCCCGCTCCTGGATACAAAAACGAACTGTCATATTAACTATCATGACAGGTTCATAATGTACACATTCATTTGCAGCGCGGAAATCCACAAATGTCATATCTGGGACTGGAGAATGGAATCGAAGGTACATACACTTGTATCATCATTTTATTTCCTCCTGTGCGAGGAGCCAAAGTAACAAACATGTTCCCAAGAGAAGCAGGTGCTGCATGAACTTGGGAGTGCACAGGATACTTCTCATTCAGGGAGTAGGATGTTCCTAACACTATTATTAGCACAATAGCAACTATGGATGCAACTTGTACTTTCTATGTCATGACCGCGCTCTGAACAGGGAGGTGCAAAAGGGCTATTTTCCTCCTCAACTGGGTGACCAAACAGATACATGGTAGTTGGGAGAGAAATACGACACAATGGAATTGGTGGCCAGGGAACAAGAGGATGGACTAAATTCTTCTTTCCAGTGTCTTTTCAGAGAGCCATCACTGGTAGGCTCCGATTGTCCATCTAGCGTAGGCACTGTTGAGCACCAGCAGTGGAGCTGTGCATCTAGCTCGGATCCAGATACCACGTTGCAGGTCAAGGTAGTTCTCTCTCTCTAGAATCACAGTCCCTTTGCGCCGTTCGTTGACTGTCCAAACAATGCACCAAATTCTCTTCCTCTGTTCTATCGCTGGTACCTTAGACAGGGTACCCGCATCCTATTCTTCATCCATGAAGTCCATCCCTATTAATCCAACTTTACCTTGGTGCACTGTTCCCCCGTCGAGCGTACATTTTACCTTACACAAAGGGGGTTAAAGGAAGAAGGGGGTCAGACTCAAGAGGGGCGAAGGGGCAGAGACTCAAACACAGGCGAGCCCACAGACTTGGCTCAGTTGCTGGGACTCAGACACAAGTAGACCAGCAGGCTGGGTCTCCTGGATAGCCCATCTCTCTGTGTTGATTGTCGGTGGTACTGCCTTATCCAGCACTTCTTTGCTCTGCAACTTTGCCTCAGTCGTATTCATGGGTCTTTCAGAACAAGCAGCCAGGCTGTGTGGAGAAGTGTGGCTCACTGGTTAGAGTAGGCAGACCTGGAAGCAGAGGTCAGCCCGGGACCAGGGTTCAATTCCCAGCTCGGCTGGGTCTTGAGTCCATAAATTGTCCATGGACTTGATAATTCTCACTCCAGTGCATACTCGATTCATGGGTTCACACTCTGCGACTCTGGGCAATAGCTTGCTTAATCTCCACAATGGCCCCTCGCGGCGGGATGCCTGGCTTTCACCTTGTGGATGCCCTGCTGGGTTATCTCACAGGGGAATACCAGGACGGGTTCCCTAAGCAAGCGCTTAGAGACCGGTTGGTGATTTGCGCTATATAAATATCTGTACATTTACATTGACATATCACGTTTGGGCCCCTCTCTCTCTCTCTCTCTTGTGACTGCAGGGCGTCCCCAACCTATTAATGGATATAATGTGAACTTGTGATTAACTGGCAAGGATAAAACTTTATATAACGTCTTTTTCTCTGCCAACACCAAATAATGGGGTACAATGTCCTTTTTGTATTTCTTGCCTTAGCAATCTTGTGTTCAAATAAGTCATAGAGATCACGACACAGCTTCTACTATGTGAACCTTTTCTGCTGTGCAGGTCTGCAGACACCTCTAGAATTATTTGTCCAAAGGAGTCAACATAAGTATTGCATTTTTGTCCATGCTCTCATGTTATAGTTGTGGCAGGAAAATGTAAAATTGCTCATTATATATATAACTGACAAATTAAGCATAATGTAGCAAGTACATGAATTCTCCGGCAAAACTTGCTGTTCTAGACAAGCTCCTGTAGAGCTATGTGCTCTTAAAACTGTTAACCACTAAAATGTTTGGTGCGCAATTACCAGGGGCATACAGGCACCCTTCCTAGTATTGTGCATCATGTGCACCATACAGTACACGGGCTGAGCAATGTCTCATCCTGACAATGTGCTTTACTTTCGATTACTTTTTTAAACATAATGACTTCCAGTACCCACCCAGCAGGTCCTGCTACAAACATTCTTTCATTTCATTTTAATAATTTTCTGCAAACGCATTGTTCCTTCCCACATTATCTGTTACAACCCAGTTACTCAGGCTAACTAATAAAGGACTTGTGATGTCTCTACAACTGTGCGTAGTGTTGCGGTAACATGAGCAATAATCGTGGTGCCACCTGGGCATTCAAACGAAAGCCACTCACATATAAATTCCCTTAAGGATCAGATAAGGGATCATCAGTGTAGTCTACCCATCCTTTCATCTTCTTTTCAATTAAATTCCATCAATTTACAGAAGGGAGAGGCAGTAACATGGCTGACTTCAAGGTGACACATTTTTCTAATCATGACAATTTTTGCGAACAGTGTTGTTTTATAGCCAATTAGACGTGCACTGGGGAGGTGCTGTGTCTCTCTTTATTCAAAAGCATGTTCACATCATCCTGTGAAATGAGTGGCTAAAGCGCGGCCAACCAATTGTCTTCTGGAAATGGCCACCAGCATGACCGTTCCTCGATAGCTCGGGCGGGCTCAAAAGACAGAAAACGCACAACGAGCCGTCTTGCGTACTTACAACACAGAACCGCATACAACAATATATGTACCAAGCACAGAAGCCATAGAGGAAAAATGCAGTTTCAAGTGTTAGGCATTCAGAGGTGTTAGACATTCAGAATTAAGGGTCATGCACCCCAAAGCACCTCATATTTTGTGTTAGTTATCCAAGGAGCTAATCTCCTACCCCCCTTCGACAGTAGGTCACTTGAGAAGGAAACCTCCTGTCGACAATACTTACCCCTTCAAAAAAAAAGAAAATCCCAGGTCAGTCAAAACTAGAGATAAGAACAATTTGTTGACAAATGAGTGTCCCTAGTTGGCAGAGGTAGGCACCTTCGTCCAAAAAGGGACCCTTTACTCCAGTCAGTGTAAGGGGAATATACACTTAAGGTAACCCCTACTCACCCCCTTAGTAGCTTGGCACCAGCGGACAAGCTAATCCGAAAGACAATATACAAAGCATTGTACCAATACTCATAATAACACACTTAAGACACCACAAAAGGACACTACACCAAATCCACATCCTCTTCCTCTGTCACACTGAAACAAGACAATTAATCCACAAGAAGACAGAAACACACGAAAAAGTTGGACAAGTAAATATCAAACACAGACTTTAAAAACCATACTTACTTAAAGATGTATTATCAAATTCTGAACTCATTCCTATTCTCTATCTTATCCCTATATACTCGTTAAATGTTAAAAAAAATTCCCCATTCCGGCTTATCAGAAGGACAGCCCTTCAATAGTGAAGAGGGAAAATTTTATTTTTTCACCACCAGGACACGCCGCACACACCAGCACATATCCGTGTTGCACATACACTGCATCCTGCCCAGGAGTGTACCCTGGGCCTACCATAGGTGTGTCCTATGAACAAACTGCACACAGGCACTGCGGTGGCAGGCTTGAGGCATCTTTTCCGGGCCACCCATGTGGGTGGCACAATCAACGCTGCAAGCTTACTAGTAGCTATTTATTTACCTACCCTGGCACAATCAGTGCACTGCACTAGGGATCTACTAGTAAAACCAATATGCCAGTCAGGGAGAATCAATCACAATATCAATTTACACAGGAAGCACTCGTACTGTGGCACTTATCTGCAGTGGTAAAATACCCAAAGCATCTAAGCTAGCAAAAACGAAAACCAGCACAGCCTCAAAACATAGGGGGTAGAGGCAAAAAGGTCAGGGGAAACCATGCCAAGAAGACCATGTCTAACACCATGCAACTGTACTGCCCAGCAACTTTGGTATGTCTAAAACGATGAGCAAGTAACTACCTTGTATTTTTAAACTTTGTATAGATGCCCTGTTTTCTGCATGGTCCTAAAAGGTGCAGCTTACCAGCCAATGTTATTCCAAAGACAGGCCTATCATATATATTCTATAAGCAATACTGCCAAAGAAGGCTCTTTAGATCAATGACAAAAAAATATTAAGCAGCAGAAAAAGCATAATATTAGCCAGAGCAATAGACAACTAGAGGGCCACATTTCTATTTTTCCATTTGAACTGCACACAGGTCAGTCACAAACTGTAAACACAATCGAAATAGTGGAACTATAACAATGTACCAGCCTTCTCCTCACCAACACTTTTCTCTTTTTTTAATTTTTTTATTATATACCTGGTACAATCAATAAACATTACATTTTATACTTCATTTTATACATTGTTCCAACTAAGATCCAACTTTCTTTACACAGATTCGAAAAAATGTCCAAAGAAAAAAAGAATAACAAACAGCTGAAGTATTAAGGGGACAAATTCATCATAATGTAAAATATATCACCATAAACAGTTTATAATCGAGAATCTCTCCAGCTCTTGAGAGGGGCCCAGATACTAATCCCCAGCTTAATCAGCTTCCTGCCCTTCCTAGTATATAAGAAGGATTCGATGTTATGAATCCCCAGGAGTCTCGCCAGCCACAACTGGAAGGTTGGTGCTACATTATCTTTCCAACCTGACGCTAATAGTATCCGGAGAACAGCCACAGATATGAAAACAAAAGCTTCATCCTCCTTACTGAGACCCAGTTTACTATCAGCTCCTAGTATCATAAGAGTGGGGGATAGATTAATCTTAACATTTAGCAGCCCCTCCCAAAACTTCTCTATCTCTCCCCGGATTCCAATTAATTTAACACATTGATGAAACATATGTATAAGGTTGGCGGGCCCTTCCGAACACCTTGGGCATGTATCATCGTCTCTTTTACCCCAATCATATAATTTAGCTGGTGTAAAATACAGATTGAACTGTGTTTTGTAATGTTGGGCTCTAAGATTCGTGGAACGAAACAGTTTCCCAGCTAGTTGCAAAGCTTTATCTAAATCTACTTCTGGGTTTTGTAATTTCAGCGTCCAGGAGGACTCAACTTTGTCCAAATCGTCTAATATTGAAGATACTAGGGTTCTGTAAATCATTTTAATTTTAGTTCCCCCTCCTAATAAATACTCAATAATATTAAGTTTCCCCCCTGGAGATAACCGTGGTCTGATACCTTTCAAAGTATGACATATCTGTACAAATTTATACACTTGATTATCCGATAATTCATATTTACGTTGGATATCATCAAAACTCAGCAGATTGTCCCCTACGAATAAATCACCGATTCTTCTGACTCCTTGCTGTAGCCATATTTTTCCAATCCTATCATTACTGAGATGCGGAAAAATACCAGAGTTCCAGAGAGGTGTATAATAATTGATCCTAGGAATTGTCAAAATTCTCTGGACTGATTTCCAAACTCCCCACACACTATCTAAAACCTTATATCGTTTTTTATTATAGTAACGTCTGTCAGTCTTACGTAAAAGCAACCCCAAGGCTTCCCTCCCCAATAATAATTCAAAAATAGACGGCGGATTCAGATTGCCTAGAGGAGTAACCGTCAAATTTGTAGCAGAATTGAATAGAATTGCCATCTGGCTAATTAGACAAGCCCATTGATAAAATCTAATGTTAGGGATTGACAATCCTCCCCTTTCATATGGAAGGGATAAATATTTAATAGATCGCCTAATTTTGCCATATTGCCACATAAAGTTGCTAAATAGTGCTTCAAGAGATTTTAGCATATCCTCTCAGATCATAAAGGGGATAGAACGGAAGAGATACAGTACTTTAGGTAGCATTGTCATTTTAAGGACATTAGCCCTCCCTATTAAAGTCAGATGCATGGCATCTATTCTTTTTAGATCTGACGCGATTGATATAATTAGGGGGGTAAAATTGTCTTTGATAATTCTATCAGTTGCGGAGCTTATCCTGACCCCCAAATAGACCGCTGAATCAGAATATCTTTGATCAGACCTATCTATATTATTAGTACATATTATCTGGGTTTTATTTTCATTAAGTAAGTACCCTGAACGCTGTCCGAATTCCAGCACTATACCTGTTATAGCGATCAAGGATGCCACTGGATCTAGGGTAATTATGGCCAAATCATCTGCATAAGCCAATAGTTTGGTTTCATACCTATTATACACTATTGGCTTAATATCTTCACACCGTAGTATTCTACGTACAAGTGGATCGATATACAGGGCAAAGAGGATTGGTGAGCATGGGCATCCCTGCCGTGTTCCACGTGAGATATCGATTTTTTTCGAACTTTCTCCCATCATCTTGATTCTAGCCTTGGGGTCGAAGTACATGGCTTTGATAGCTTGCACCATTTTAGGGCCAAAGCCCCGTCGAACCAATATCCCCCACAGATACTTCCATGTAACGCGATCAAAAGCCTTTTCTGCATCTAGGAGGATCATGGCCATCCGTCCCCCCGTGACAGCCTGTACATCAAACAGAGTAATAGCCCGCCTGATGTGATCTGTTGTTCCTCGACCTGGGATAAATCCATGCTGCCACGGGGAAACCAGACCACCAATGACCCTCCCGAGCCTTTTAGCCAGGACCTTGGCGTAGATCTTAGTGTCCGCATTTATGAGGGATATTGGTCGATAAGACCCAGGATTTTCTTTAGGCTTACCTTTCTTATGGAATACCACAATATTAGTTTCTTTCCAGGACTCTGGGATTAACCCAGAGATAATTATGCCAATGAATAAATCCAGCAATAAAGGAGCTATCACATCCTGTAAGCATTTATATAGCTCGAGCGGGATACTATCCGGCCCTGCGGCTTTCCCTGTTGATAGTTCCTGCAGTGCTTCGACCACTTCCCCTATTACCAAATCCTCCTCCAGCATCACTATATCGTCATTAACTAACTGTGGGCCTATATCCTCGAACTCTGGACTAGAAATATCTGTTCTACTCACCTCACTATATAAATTTTGATAATAATTTTTAAATACCTTAAGAATGTCCTTTGGCTCGGAGTAATCCTGGTCCCCCTCTCGAATATTGGTAATCACATTCCTACTTTGCCCCTGCCTAATCCTAAGTGCTAGAAGTTTACCTGCCTGCTCTCCTGTCTGATACATCTTACCCCTGAAGATCTGATATTCCTCCGCAGTTTTCAGAGCTATCCATTTATGTAGTTCAGCTTTAATGATTAAAATTTTCTGTTGGCTATCATCCACCTCCCTCCTATGAATTATATCCCTCATATGTGCTTCTTCTGCTTCTGTCAAACGAACCACTAATCTCTCATTTTCATCCCTTGCCACTTTCCTTACACGGGCTGAATAGCTAATAATTTCCCCTATCAAAGCAGATTTAAAAGAATCCCAGACCATATTTCTATATGTACTATATCGGTTCATATTGAAAAAAAATTTAGACCATATCCTTATATACTCAACAAATTTAGGGTCTGCTAGAAATCTCCTCTCAAAAGTCCAGCTCGAATGGCCCTTACTAAAAATATCTATATCATACTCCATAATTAACGGATTATGATCAGAGATCACTTTTGGTAGTTTTTTTATACCCACTCTATTCAGTTCGGTTGATGAAATAAGAAAATAATCCAATTTAGTATATCTCTTAAAGGGAAATGAAAAATATGTAAATCCTGGGTTGCTCGGTACTTTAGCCCCCCAAACGTCTGATAGTCCATGTGATATAATTAAGGAGCTCAGTGCTCGAAATACTTTGGGCTTATGACCCGTATAGCAAACATTATTCCCTACATCAGTAAAGTCTGCAGAGATGTTAAAATCCCCACAGACCACAGCCGGGCCAGGCCAATTCGCCAATTCTAGCTCCAATTGATCAAATAGTTCGGGCTCATCCTGGTTAGAGCCATAGATTGTACATATTGTGAATCCCATCTCGAGTTCCACCAATGCCCACCTACCTAAAGCATCTGACTGAAGGTGTCTAGCCCCTCACATCATTGATTTAGCCAATATTGCCACACCTCTCGTAGTTGATGTCTGTGTGGAGCAAACCAACAAATCAAAGCCTCTTATATTTAACATATGCTTCCTGGCCCAGGGTATATGGGTCTCCTGAAGACAAATTAAGTCTATCTAATTTGATCTTACAAATTGTCCAAGCCTTTGTCTCTTATTCCAATCATTCAGACCCCCGATATTAACTGAGCAGATCTTAAGCTTCCCCATTAATATTTGCTAAATAAAACAATATTCTTTGTCTGAATCCAATCATATATTTTACGCTAAGAAACCTACACCGTAAAAATAAAGAACCTAGCACCAGGTATTTTCCTTTTTCAATTTTCCCCCGCCCCCGTTTTTCCCCCATCCTGCCCCCTCCCCCCCTTCCCTGACATCGTCCCACCACCCACTAGAGGCGCTCAGACCTTAGTCTGTGCATATGATGCACACAGCGCCAGAGGCCCGGGTTCTATAAAGCCGAACATCAAAAATTAACATTTCACCATACATACTCAGGTATCCTAGATCCAGAATCACCAAGTATGAGGTACTGGAAGTTGCCACACCATTCCCCCCTACAACCTAACAGTTTTCTTGATCCCCCCCACCATGAGCTATTCCAATCCGTTAACCATTATTAAATATACCAAAGCCCCTTTATTTGTCCAGAGAGTCCAAATATTCCTTAGCTTTTACTTCAGACGTGAAATACCGAGTGAGCCCCTGATTGATGACCTTGAGTTGAGCAGGGTTAATTAGATAGGCCTGGAGGTTGATTTCCTGAAAAGGTTTTATGAGCTGTCTCAGTCTCCAGCGCCTTTCTACCGTTGAGTGGCAAAAATCTGGCCACACGAAAAATGAGACCCCCCCGCTTGATCTTTTTGCATCTGGCCTGGCTTTATCTGAAATTGATTGGCGGAGGAGGAAGTTACCGAAGAATACCAATATGGCACGTGGTCTGTCCCCCTCTTTTGCTGGCGCACGTAATTTAAACGGGGTGCGGTGCGCTCTTTGAATCTCTGCTGCCCAATTCCAATCAGATAATTCGGGGAATGCAGTCTTAAAAAGATCGATTATATATGCCCTGGCATCGGACCCCTCCAAACCTTCCTGTACCCCCAACACCCTCAAGTTATTCCTTCTTTACCTGTTTTCGAAATCCTCCAGCTTCCACTGGATATCTTGAATCTGTGATCCTTGAGCCATTACCAGCGCAGTGGCGCTTGCTGTTTCCGTTTCTGTTGCAACAATTCTGTCTTCAAGGTTTGTAACTCTCTCTCCCGTGTTGAAACAGGTTTTAGTGAGCTTTCTAACAACCCCCTGCATTTTCCTCATTGTTGCCTGAGTTTTCCGGCTATCTTGACGTGTTTCCTCCCTATTGTCAAGACTTCCAGAACCATAGCCAGCATTAGATCAGTGCCAGCAAAAGCTCAACGGTCATTCAAGCAGGGCTCCAAGTATCCATGTGGGCGAAGGCAGCATAGAGTCACCACGTTGTTCCTGCGGCGCTGTGTATTGAACCTGAAGAAGCGAGTACCCCAACATGGCCGCCAAAGGGGATTACAAACAGCGAGGAGTGAGCGCTCTAGTCTTCGAGAGCGCGCGAGCAGCTGTGGAGATGAAGCGCACAGCTGCTCAGGAATCTGCGCACTTCAACTGACCTCTTCACCGGAGTCACAGCGCGGCTCTGAGTGAAGTTCTTGTTCTGAGGGAATTCCTGTCAGCGCTTCTGTTTTGGTTGTTCTTATCGCATGCGCAACGTGGGATTCTGGCAAGTGACTTATTTGAAGAATTCGTAGTATGTATTTAGTTGGTGCCACTTCACGAAATTCTAGTTAATTATCTCAGGTTCCAGAATTGGGGTTAGTACTCCTTCACAGTTCAGTCAGTTCAATAGGACAATATTAGTTTACTCATAGCTAGGGTTTTAAGTCATAGTGTCTACTTCAAAGTTCATTCCTTGAGTCGGAACTACTCCATTACTATTCCTCAAGAGTGTTGTCAGTCCATTCCCCATTGTTCCTTCGATAGACTCTTGTGAGGTTAAGCAGAACATTGCCTGTCATCAATCATCTCCAGGGCTCGTACAGATCATATTGTGGGTAAGAGACTTCGCCTGTATTTTCCAATTATTCACAGCAGTTGTCCAGAGTGTACATTGAGTTCTTTTTCAGAGGTAGAGGGCATAGGAATCTGTGTCGACTCCAGTGTTACTGAAGCTCCTGACAGATTGAAGTGCCAAAAAACCTTTCACTCGAGTCGACATGGCTGAGGGATTTGATATGAACTCCTTGGCGGGAATCCTAGAAGGGTTACAGACCCAACTTACACGTTCCACAGAAGAGAATAGAGTCCTGAGGGATGAGGTAAATAGGTCCCAACAAGAAACTCGTCACGTTCAACAGAAATTAGAGGAACTCTTAGCGGGGACAACTCCTTTACCTAGCTTCAACTCCTCTCAGAACTCTAGTGCAGAAGTGGCCACGCAAGTAATTCACTCAGTGGCACCTATTGTCCCCTTAGCCAACCCAGAACGCTTTAGCGGGGACCCCCATAAGGCCCAGATTTTCCTGACCCAATGTTCCCTACATTTCTTGTGCAGATCAGTAGTGTTCAAAGAGGATCAAGCCAAGGTCGCATTCATGTTGTCTTACTTGAGCGGCGACGCCGCAGCTTGGTCTATGCCGTTGGTCTCTCGAGACGACGCAGCTTTGTACGATTTCAACCGTTTCAAGAAGGAATTTCTACGAATATTCGACAGAAGAACGGCCAATCAAGCCACCGACAACGAACTTCTAGACCTTAAGCAAGGCAATCGAGAATTGGTGACATATATAGCTCAGTTCAACAAACTAATCGTCGAGACAGATTGGCCCGACAGTAAACGTGCGGCGATATTCTATCGTGGTCTCAAAGATGAAATAAAAGATGCATTGGCGCAGATCCCGAAACGTCCTCAGGAAATCTCAGAACTTATTGATTTAGTTCTTCAAATAGAGCATCGATTGTTTGAAAGAAGGTCAGAAAAGAAGCGAGACTACAAGTCGTTTGTGCCACGCCTAGACCGTATGAGACCCGAACCCTCAAAACCTGATACGGGTACCGGGGAGGAACCAATGCAAATAGGTTCCATCAGGGGCCCTCTCTCTCAAGAAGAAAAAGATAAAAGGCGAGCAAATCAGTTGTGTTTGTATTGTGGTACCTCAGGACATTTTGTGAGGGAGTGTCCGAAGAGAAACAAGAGTAACCAGGGGTTAAAAGATCGATCCCACCAGTAACAGGAGTTGCCCTGGTGGGATGTTCCAAACAGTCAACTCATGAGCCTCAGCAACAGATTAACACATTGCAGTCAGCGGCCCCCCATCTTACAGTATTTTTTACAGTCAAATTCGGAACCCAGAATTTGGAAGAAGTCTCAGTCATGATTGATTCGGGGGCCACTGGGAACTTCTGTGACCTGAGATTTGCGCAAGAAATGGGCATAAGGGCGATCAAGAAGAAGAATCTCGAAGTCGTAAAGGCAGTCGACGGCTCCAATTTAACTTCAGGACCCATAGTAGAAGAAACAGAGACCTTAGAATTGGAAGGATTGCAGGGTCATCGAGAATTTATTAGATTTAACCTCATAGACGCACCCCAGTTCCAGCTGATTTTAGGGTTACCATGGTTGACCACGCATAACCCGATTATCGATTGGGAGAGGAGAACAGTCAAGATGAACTCGGAATTTTGTCAGAGGAATTGTTTTACTAAGAAGTCAGAAGAGTGCGAGGGATCGCCGGCTACGGGGTTGGCCAAGTTGTCGCTCCACATCTGCACTGTTAGCGCAGTGGAAATACCAAAAGAATACCAAGATTTAGCGAGTGTGTTCGACAAAAGGAATGCAGAAAAATTACCACCACACAGAAGCTATGATTGCAAGATCGAATTGGAAGCCGGTGCCAACCTGCCCTGCAGTCGAGTTTACGCACTCACCGAAAAAGAGAACATCTACCTCAAAGAGTATTTGGAAGAGTTTACCAGGATGGGTTTCATAAGGCCATCACAGTCTCCAGTTTCATCTCCGCTTTTCTTCCGGCCCAAGAAGGATGGGACTCTCCGCACGTGTATCGACTACAGAGCCTTGAACCAAGTTACAGTGAAAAATCGGTACCCATTGCCACTAATCAATCAACTATTGGATCAAGTCAAAGGAGCAAAGATTTACACCAAGCTTGACCTGCGTGGAGCTTACCATTTGGTGAGAGTAGCCGAGGGTGATGAATGGAAAACAGCCTTTCGGACCAAGTATGGGTTGTTTGAGTATCAAGTGATGCCTTATGGGTTGAGCAATGCCCCAGCAGCATTTCAAAACTTCGTTAATGATGTTCTGAGAGAATTCTTGGATCGAGTGGCTGTCGTCTATATTGATGACATATTGATTTTTTCCGACAACTTGGAAGATCATGTCAAGCATGTGCGAGCCATACTCCAGAAGCTTTTGGATAACCACTTGTACGTGAAATTGGAGAAGTGTTCTTTCCATGCCGAGAAGGTGGAGTTCTTGGGATTCATGTTGTCCGCAGCAGGGGTCGAGATGGATAATTCAAAGGTCCGTGCCATTCAGGAGTGGTCATCGCCAGGAAGTGTGAAGGAAATCCAAAGTTTTATTGGTTTTGCCAATTTTTACCGGAGGTTCATTCCTAATTTCTCGTCTAAAGTCACTCCCATCACACACCTGCTAAAGAAGGGACAAAAATTTGTGTGGACTGCAACTGCAGAACAAGCCTTCCAAGACTTGAAGACGGCCTTCATTAGCGCCCCCATTCTAATGCACCCTGATCCAGAACAAGCCTTTTTCGTTGAAACTGATGCATCAGACTTCGCAACCGGAGGACTTTTGTCACAGAGGAACAAAACGACGGGACAACTGCATCCGGTGGCCTACCGGTCCAGGAAGCTGTCGGACACGGAGCGCAATTACTCCATTGCCGACAAGGAACTACTGGCTGTTCGAGAAGCATTCCAAGATTGGCGACACTACTTACTGGGGGCCAAGCATACTGTCACTGTGTTTACAGACCATCGCAACCTCCAATTCCTAAAGTCTGCCAAAACACTTTCGCCACGTCAATTGAGATGGTCCTTGTACTTCTCAGAATTTGACTTCGTGATCACATACAAACCAGGTGCGAAAAATGGGAAGGCCGATGCACTTTCGCGCATGAACCCAACAGCCGAAGAGAAACCTTCAGTCGAAGAACCCATAGTCCCATTGAAACAAATAATCGGAGCCATGCAAATGAAAGAATTCGATGAACAAATTCAGCAAGTCTGCTCAGAAGAGGATCTTCGTAAGTGGGCCGAGGCCGATGCTAAAAGAAAACTTGTCGAAGGACTCCCATATCATGAAGGCAAGCTATATCTTCCAACCAGAACACTCCAAGAAGAGGCTTTGAGAGGTTGTCACGATGATCGGATGGCAGGCCACAAGGGGGTCAAGAAGACCGAAGAACTGGTCCGGCGACACTTTTGGTGGCCGGGTCTGGCAGCCCAAGTAAGACAATATGTTTCGACCTGTGAAGTCTGCATCAAAGGGAAGCCCAGTCGTCAGGCCCCACAAGGGTTATTGCAACCCTTACCTAACGCACCCTACCCCTGGCACACCGTGACATTAGATTTAATAGTGGATCTGCCCTCTAGTCAAGGTAACACAGTGATTTTGGTGGTGGTGGACTCATTTTCTAAAATGGGACATTTCATTCCTTTCAAGGCTGTACCCACAGCTTCGCAATTAGTACAGACATTCAACCAACACATCATTCGGGCACACGGAATTCCACAAGTAATCATCTCAGATAGGGGGTCACAGTTCATGTCGAAGTTTTGGAAGACCTTTATGCACAACTTAGGCGTTGACGCACGTTATTCAACTAGTTACCACCCCGAGACAGACGGTCAGACCGAGAGGTTGAACCAGGAGCTAGAACAATATTTACGCCTCTATCTGTTAGAGCAGGATGTAGAATGGTCCGAATTACTGTGGACTGCAGAGTTCGCATACAATAACGCAACTCATGATTCCACAGGGTTCACTCCATTTTACTTGAACACAGGCAGACACCCGGCTATCACACTGGGGAGACAGATTGGGGAGGTCCCTGCCGTGGCTAGAGTAATGGGGGAGCTGCAGCGCTCTTACAAAAGAGCTTTGAGCAATTTAATCAAGGCCAAACAATCCTATAAAAAGCAGGCAGACAAAAAGAGAAGACAAGGCCCACAGTTTAAAAAAGGTGACCAGGTGTGGCTATCCACAAGGCATTTGAGATTAAAGGGTAATCGGAAGTTTCAGCCTAGATTCATAGGGCCATTTAAAATTCAGAAGATCATAAATCCTGTAGTGGCGAAGTTACAATTACCAAAGTCACTGAAAATTCATCCGACCTTCCATGTTTCCCTTCTGAAGAAAGATCCAGACAAGGTCAGATTAAAAAACTCTCCACCCGCCATAGTGGCAGAATCGAGCGAAGAATACGAAGTCAGCAGAATCTTAGATTCCAAGGTGACAAGAAACAAACTGTATTACTTGATAGAGTGGAAGGGGTACGGACCTGAGGAAAGGTCGTGGGAACCAGCAGTCCATGTAAATGCCCCACGACTAGTTAAGGCCTTTCATCAGGCACACCCAAACAAGCCCGCTGTGGAAGGAACATTCTTGAAAGGGGGTACTGTCAAGACTTCCAGAACCATAGCCAGCATTAGATCAGTGCCAGCAAAAGCTCAACGGTCATTCAAGCAGGGCTCCAAGTATCCATGTGGGCGAAGGCAGCATAGAGTCACCACGTTGTTCCTGCGGCGCTGTGTATTGAACCTGAAGAAGCGAGTACCCCAACATGGCCGCCAAAGGGGATTACAAACAGCGAGGAGTGAGCGCTCTAGTCTTCGAGAGCGCGCGAGCAGCTGTGGAGATGAAGCGCACAGCTGCTCAGGAATCTGCGCACTTCAACTGACCTCTTCACCGGAGTCACAGCGCGGCTCTGAGTGAAGTTCTTGTTCTGAGGGAATTCCTGTCAGCGCTTCTGTTTTGGTTGTTCTTATCGCATGCGCAACGTGGGATTCTGGCAAGTGACTTATTTGAAGAATTCGTAGTATGTATTTAGTTGGTGCCACTTCACGAAATTCTAGTTAATTATCTCAGGTTCCAGAATTGGGGTTAGTACTCCTTCACAGTTCAGTCAGTTCAATAGGACAATATTAGTTTACTCATAGCTAGGGTTTTAAGTCATAGTGTCTACTTCAAAGTTCATTCCTTGAGTCGGAACTACTCCATTACTATTCCTCAAGAGTGTTGTCAGTCCATTCCCCATTGTTCCTTCGATAGACTCTTGTGAGGTTAAGCAGAACATTGCCTGTCATCAATCATCTCCAGGGCTCGTACAGATCATATTGTGGGTAAGAGACTTCGCCTGTATTTTCCAATTATTCACAGCAGTTGTCCAGAGTGTACATTGAGTTCTTTTTCAGAGGTAGAGGGCATAGGAATCTGTGTCGACTCCAGTGTTACTGAAGCTCCTGACACCTATGCACCAAAATAGCTTGATAAATTGTGTCCAGAGTAGGTGAGGTATCACTGATCCCATTGGCCCCGTTCGACACTGCTGGTGATGTATCCACTGACGGGCCAGAGAGGGGGGCATCTGCTGAGTGGTCCCATCTCAGATCTTTCTTCCCCCTAATTTGTGTAGCGGTTTTTATAGAAGATTTTTCTTTTGCAGTTGGGGGGTGATCGACGTCACTATCTGCAGAATCTGATTCCAAACTGCTAGCCCCTGGTGACGCACTCAGGGCGTCATCTGACCATTCTGCCCCCTCTGAGACCGAGAAGAAACAGTCGCTAGTTTCCTTATCTTGCTCACATCTAACCTTATCTAGTGATTCTGTTGACTTAGTCACTTCATTCATCGGAATAGATGCCGTGATTTTACCTCTTTTTTGGCTCTCATGATTCTGTGCCCCTCCTGTATGACCTTTATTTTCATTTTTTTTTCACTACCATCAACGCCATTATTGCCATCCATGTGCCCTCCTTTGCTGATTTTAGATATTGACTCTAAAATCTTTATAACCTCTATACTCGCTGATCCCTCAGGGGGGGCTGAGGGCGGGTTGTCAATTCCAGCAGTAGCAGAGACAGCACGTATTTCTTCAAGTAGATCCACTCCGGCAATCTCCACTCGTCCAATTTCCACTGAGGTGGGGGGTATCTCTTTCACAGTCTCCCCCTCATCAACACATGTTAAAATAATGTTGTCTTTTCCTGGGGTATCTTGCACCACCTCCCGAACCGCCTCCCGAGCATCTTCCCGACTCACCTCCCCATTCGGCCCCCAGGCGCCATCGTTGTCTCCAACCGCTGCAGTCCCTGCCGCTGTTGGAGTCCGCGTCTCCCGCGTCTCCTTCGTACGCTGAAAGAGCTCCACCACAGTCGAGCCTGCGGGGCGGCACTTGTTGCTAGCTCCGCCTCCCCGCTTCGGCACAGACGGGTCGGGTGAGAGAATCGGCCGCTGGCTGCCAGAAGAGTTTACCAAAGCTGCCGGGTCCGCTGAAGGATCGCCCCGCACCTTTCGAGCGGTCACAGCTCTACCAGAAGCGGAACTCGCCGCAACTTTGGGAGCCATTGCACGGCTACCATCCAACTTCTTGAACAGCAGCACGGTAATATATTCTTCAATCGATCGCCTGACCAAACGCGCGATTCTTGAGCAGAGTGATAAAGAGTGTTTTTTTCGGGGGTATCGCATGGGGAGGGAGGGAGGAAATTCAGTAATCAAATCGGGTGGTCTTCTCCGTTATTTTCTGGTCTTTGGATAGTCGTATAGATGTAGTGTGTAGCCTCAACCCGCCATGGCCTGCTGGCGCTGCTACCGGCCTCCTAAGCGGCCGCCATCTTGCCTCCTCACCAACACTTTTCTCAACCAAATCCGGAATCATACCCAACAAGGCTTGTGAAATCATTAGAAATCCCAGCTCTACATCGCCTGTTACCCACAAGGGGGGAAACAAACACTACTCTCTACTTACATGAAGGCCCATTATCAGACATTCACCTACTTGAGAATGCCAAACCCATCACATGTTCACCACAACTAGACATTTACTGAATTGAAAAATTCACAATAAAAAGGACCAATGATCAGAGCAAGAGAGCACAACACATGTTTTAAACTAGTGCGTCTGAAACACCCACCAATCCATGCATAGCACTCTACTATGTTAAATACATAACAGAATGAAACAATACAGACCAATCACTTCCCGATATCTATAACCAAGTCGCTATTGCAAAAAGCACAATAAAACAAATCTGCAAATAAACAATCAAATTCCTCTTCTAAGACAAAAATCCTGTCCACTAAAAGCTAAATAACACCTTCACTCCCTCATCTTTCCTTTGACAGCAACAACCAGAACAGCCTGAACATCACAGCAGGAATAGAAACAGCAGAAAGAAAAGGACAGCATTTGCAAATTGACTGTCCTGAAAACAATGCTACAGCTGTCTCCTGCTTTTCATTCCCTGCTAACAATTTTCCTGAGCAAACCCTCTCTGTACAAACTCTTTCTACTTCATTCCTTGTCCAGCACTATAGTACCCTTCATCCTTCAGAATACCATCTATTAACTTTATTTGAAAACAAACCAATCTTTACTGTACGTGCACACTTATCTGATCAGAAAACATTCATCCAATAACCAACTGAGTCACAAAGAATCTCATGCCACTGGCTCAAGGACGTTCTTTCCCACAGTGTTGTGGAAACTCTAAATACAGACTTTAACAAAAGTCATGAACCAAATCCTTTAGCTCCTGCGTTGTTCTTGTAATCTGTGCTCAATTAACATTCTTTGCTGGCACACTGCCCTAGGAAGGTCCAGTCTGCGCATCTCTGCCTGTCTGTGCCAAAAGCTGGGCATGGACCCCACCCTCTCCTGTCTGCTGCTCTGCTCTAAGGCTCTCTACTGAATGAGCCACCTCCTTGGGATTTTCTTCCTTATCACACCGAAGGCCATGGCAAGCCTTCTACACACTGAATTCAAAAGCTCTGTTTTTCAGTTTTGAAAATCCTTTTATTCAGCATAAAGACACATTAAACTGCCCGGAGTGCTTGAAACACTATTTCCAAATTAAATACATGTTCTATTGTGGGCAAATCTAAATGAAACACACCCACTCAAATCAATCATATGTCAAGTTCTGAGCATTGCACCAGATTTCTAAGTGCCAATTTTCAGAATGCAGTTCGTGTCTGAAGCTGGAGAGCTCTAAGTACCAACACACTGCTTTCTTTTTCCCTTTCCAGAACTCCTGCCTCCCCCCCCCTTTCATGGATAGACCGAACACATTCTGCGCTACTGAATTACGAGCGTGTGTTTCACCTCTCCTTACTGCACCTTTAGAATGCGTGTCTGTTCAGCACAAAGATACATTACCTTGAATCATCACAACACTGTTTTCAATTTAAATATGCATCCCTTACTTACATTTTTGTCATGTTGTACTCTTCCTATGTCAAAATAAATATACATTCTTGCTAGTATTGCTGATCAAACCATGTTTCTATTTATTCATAATTTTTTTTCCAATCTTCAAAATTTAAAGTGTCGTCAGGAGGTGTTAGCTAACCTCCTTTTAATGGAAATCTGCAGAGCACAATGACAACAAGAGACCAAATTAACCTTATTCTATACATTTTCAAGCAGGGGCCACACTCGTTTTGCCTTGCAAAAGAATTGCAAGTACTTTTCCCAAAAACGGTCCTCAGACCGTGTCAAACAAAAAGCCACGCAACACAGCTCGCTGAGGCAAGTCATCCTTACCTCCACATGAAGAGCACAGTCACAACTCACTCAAACAAGCATTTTACAAGCACCACCACCGATGTCAGTCCACAAACCTCATAGCATCCAAACACAACAATCAAACCACAAGTCAGCTCGTAGACTGCATCAGAACAAAACAGTCCAAAGACTGCATCGAGACAAGAAGACAGTCCTAAGACTGTACCAAGTTCAAGAAGACAGGCTCTAGCTCAAGACCTTTTCAAGCATGGTCCAAATTTCCAGTTGGCCTTGCAGAATGTTCGCAAACAGTCCCAGGTCTTTTAAAAAATAGGCCAAATTCCCAGTTGTCCTGGTAAACTGTTCACAAACACTCTGTGTCTTTTAAAGGGTCCGCAAAACCCATCAAGTTCAAACCAAGACAGCCCAAAAGACCGTACCAGGACACAGCCCGTCAGCTTGTGCCGTTCAAGTAAGGCAGTCTGAGAACTGCACCAAGACAGTCAGGAGACTGTATCAAGACACAGCCCGCAGGCTCGTTTCGCTCAAGAATGGCACCATCATGTTGAGTCAAATTATTCTCCTACTGCAGACTCTTCAGACCAAATGGTCATCTCCAAGTTTTGCCTTCTCAGGACCCCAGCCGGTGACCACTAGTCGAGGATCTGCCCGATCGGAAGGGCGGGGCAGCTGCGAGAACCAAGCTTGGTCTTGTGTATATGGGGCCCAGATCCGTCCGACCGTCCAGACACCACACCGGCCCCTACAACCCAATTACGAGTGAAGAGAACTCTTTTCTTGGGGTCCCTGTTCGGGCACCAACTGAAGGACGGGGCCCTCTGGGGCCACACGGGTCATTTACAACCACCTGCTGTGCCTTCCCCAAAATGAAGTGTCGGTCAGGCAGTAGAGAATACAAACTTACTTTATTCAACATTTACTCTGCACAGGCGCCCAGTCAGGCCTTACCCCTAAGATAAAAACAAATTAAAAAAGCAAAACCAAAGGGGATGATGGACGGAGTGTTGAACATTGCAAGCACTCACCCCCAGTCAACTGATCTGGGTTCAATCCATCATCATTCTTTAGCTCACTCCGCCACCCCAGTTCAGACATGGCCATATGCAAATCAGTCTGACCCTAGACCGGAAACAAGCATCCTGGGACCGGTTTCTGGCTAATCAGCCGTCATCAGCCAGGCTAGCTTGAATCCAGTGGCAATGCCCAGACGTGGGTCCCTTGCTCACATTGATCACTGATTCAACAAGAGCCAGATTTAAATTTGCTGTTTTCTGAAAAAATCACTTTTGCCTTTAGAAGATCAAGAAATCTCAAAGAACTTTTATCTAGTCAATGCAAAAAGAGTATTCATCAGATGCACAGAGGGATGCAAAGATGTGAGAATTGTACACACTGCAATAATGTCATCACAGGTAATGTATTTACACACCCCACGATAGGTACACAAATACCTTTGTTACATACAAGTACATGTGACACCAAGAACGTTATATATGCGATTAAATGTCCTTGTGGAAAAATTAAAGTTGGACAAACTGAGAGAAAGGTGAAGGTGAGATTAACAGAGCACAAAAGCAATATACGTTTAAAGAATCAAAAATCTACAGTGGACACACATTGGCTTGAAGCAGGACACACCATTGCTCAAGTCAGATTTACAATTCTGGAAGCCATGGAATCACGTAGTGATATGGATACACACAAGCAACGCTTGAGAACGGAATATTTCTAGATAAAACAATTAGATTCCATGCATCCCCATGGGACAAATAACAGCATTGAACTAACTTGTTTTCTTTGAGACAGACATTTGAGACAATGCTTTATTGTTTTTTTTTCCTCAGATACTTGTGATAATGCTGTATTGGTCCTCTGAAACTTGTATACTTATATCTTTCATTGCAATATTTGTTATTCACTTTAATGCACTATTGATGATCATCATGTTCAAGTTTGAGACACTGCATGTGCAGAAGAGTGTCATCCCGTTTGGCATATATGACTCGCTGTAATGTCCCAACAGTCACAAGAGTTTTGATGACTACATCAATATGGCCGCCACCATAACCAATAGGCACGATAGTATTAGGATAAGCCTTCCTAACTTCACCAATATGGCCGCCATCATAATTGTACCACGTGGCTTAGGTATACTCGCTACAACTTGTTTTCGAAATGAAAGTCTACGCATATATATTTTATGATTTTATGATTACGCTGTAGGTGTATGATGACATGACTTTTGTAAAAATGTTATGTGTCCTCGCACGGACCACCTGGCGAGGCACGAAAATCGGATAGGTAAATTTCCACCACGGGTTGTGTTTACGCATAATTGCACTCATAGGTTAGATGTCATCACGTGATTCAGAAGTAGGAAATTGGTTTACTCGGAACTTCAATCTACAGGTCCACGCGTACATTTGATTGGAAGTAAGTTATTTTAACACGTTTGCTTGCGGTTTAGTAAGGCTCGAGCTGCAATTTATTTTGCGCTAAGGCACTAGAACTTACTCTGCAATACGCTTGTGATCATTTATTAAACACGGCTAGATCCGGTTGCTTGCGGTTTTGTAAAGCTCGAACGGCAATCTCTGTTGCGCTAAGGCACTAAAACTCACTCTGTAATATGCTCATGATTTTTTAACAGATGCGGCTAGATCCGGTTGTATTAAAGAGTCTTTTTGGTATGAGATGTTAAGACACTAGATATTGAGTGGAAGCCAGGACACTTTATGCACCTAAAACATCATAGTATGCATCCGACTTGATCATCATCACTATAATCTTTGATACGAGGTGTAACATATGATGTATGTTTTTGTGTAAATAATGCTTATATATGAACTAGCATTTAATTTTCATTTTGAGACTTGCTCACTAGGTTTCTCTGTATTTTTTCCTTTAGACCCCTGTTGAAGGGTCGAAATATGACCCGAAATGCATTGGGTACGCTACAAATTGTTTTCGGATGAAATTGACAGTTAGGAATCCATGATTCAATGATTTGAATTGATAAATGAAATACATGGATAAATAAACTCATGGAATAAACAACAAAGGAGTCTTTGAAAATCTTTAATATGTATAGTACAGCACAATGAAAAAACGTTTTTGTTTTATGTAAAAGTGCACACATACATGGGACTGATTCGTCTGACCCATGAAGTTTGAATCCCTTGCTCACTTTGCCACTGGATTCAAGCTAGCCTGGCTGATGATGGCTGATTAGCCAGAAACCGGTCCCAGGATGCTTGTTTACAGTCCAGGGAAAACATGGCTTGGCAGTTCGGGCTGGACTGTTCCCATGAGGCACAGGCTCAGACTGATTTGCATATGGCCATGTCTGAACTGGGGTGGCAGAGTGAGCTAAAGAATGATGATGGATTAAAACCAGATCAGTTGACTGGGGGTGAGTGCTTGCAATATTCAAACTCCGTCCATCATCCCCTTTGGTTTTGCTTCGTTCGCCCTAAGTTGGCAGGGTATGCCCAGACGTAGGTCCCTTGCTCACTTTGCCACTGGATTCAAGCTAGCCTGGCTGATGACGGCTGATTAGCCAGAAACCGGTCCCAGGATGCTTGTTTCCGGTCCAGGAAAACATGGCTTGGCAATTCGGGCTGGACTGTTCCCATAAGGCACAGGGTCAGACTAATTTGAATATGACCTTGTCTGAACTGGGGTGGTGGAGTGAGCTAAAGAATGATGATGGATTAAACCCAGATCAGTTGACTGGGGATGAGTGCTTGCAATGTTCAAACTACGTCCATCATCCCCTTTGGTTTTGCTTTGTACGCACTAAGTTGGCAGGGTATGCCCAGACGTGGGTCCCTTGCTCACTTTGCCACTGGATTCAAGCTAACCTGGCTGATGACGGCTGATTAGCCAGAAACCGGTCCCAGGATGCTTGTTTGCGGTCCAGGGAAAACATGGCTTGGCAGTTCGGGCTGGACTGTTCCCATGAGGCACAGGGTCAGACTGATTTGCATATGACCATGTCTGAACTAGGGTGGCGGAGTGAGCTAAAGGATGATGATGGATTAAACCCAAATCATTTAACTGGGGGTGAGTGCTTGCAATGTTCAGCACTCCGTCCATCATCCCCTTTGGTTTTGCTTAACCCTAAGATGTCTGCTGAGGGGACTGGCTTCCACAAGCATAAAAGTAACAATTATACATTTCAGCATGAGCACAAGACACACCCACCCACTAACTTTCCACAGAAGGCAGCAAGAAACAGAGGGGGCACACAAGGATGACCTAAGAGTCTGAGACCGGGCACACACTATCTCTCTGGCAAGGTCATTCTGTCGGTGCCTGCAGCTGAGCCAGTGGAAGCTGGCTTCATCTCATGGGAAAATTATGCAGAAATACAAAACAATGTATTCATTAGTACAGCGAGGCCCAACCTTAGGAGAAAATGAACCCCAGCAGTACATATAGTGAAGCTTAGTTCAGTCACAGTCTAAAATGGATTGCGAAATACAAAATGGAGCCACAGGCGCTAACTCAAGCCTGCATTCTATTAGGACAGCTCAATGGGTTACCTACAAATGTAGCAGCTGTTACTAACTTTGCCTTATAATGCTAACCTAATATAGCACAGTGCAAGAATAACACAGCTAGGGGATTTTCAGACTAACACAGTATCAGTCAGCAAAATGTTGGGGGGTGCCCAGGGCACAGGATGACTTTGCAACATAGCCCCCCCCAAAGGAAAGGTGATGTGTTACTAACCTACACCCCAGTAGTCCTCATCAGCTAAGTAGAAAAACCTGGAAAGTCCATCCGTATTAGCATGGACAACCCCAGGTCTGTGTTCCACTGTAAAGTCCATTCCCTGTAGGGAAATGGACCACCTTACCAGCTTGGGATTCTAGCCTCTCATCTGCATGAGCCATATGAGAGGCCTGTTGTCAGTTGGAAAACGAAAGTGAGTCCCAAACAAATATGGTCTCAACTTTTTCAGAGACTAAACCACAGCAAAAGCCTCTCTCTCAATGGCACTCCACCTCTGCTCTCTGGGATGAAGCCTCCTGCTAATAAAGGCAACTGGCTGATCAAGGCCCTCCTCATTTAGCTGTAGCAACACTGCCCCAATCCCTTGCTCTGAAGCATCTTTCTGAACCATAAACACTGGTGCTGAACACATAGCAGCTTTCAGAGTGTCGAAAGCCTTCTGACACTCTGGGGTTCAATCCACCTTCTTGGGCCTCTTCTTAAAAGTGAGTTCTGGTAGGGGCCCCACAATGTTCCCATAATTTTGAACAAACCTTCTATAATACCCTGTCAGTCCCTGGAATGCCCTGACCTGAGTCTGGGTAACAGGAGATTTCCAATCCAAAATAGTTTGGATTTTAGCTTGGAGAGGCTGTACATGGTCCTCACCTACCAGGTGGCCCAGGTACACCACAGAACTCTGCCCTATTTTGCACTTACTTGCCTTAATAGTCAGGCCTGCTTGCTGCATGGCCTGAAGTACTTCCCTTAGGTGGCTTAAGTGACCCCCCCCCCCCCCGGTAGAACTGTATACAGCTATATCATCCAGGTAAGCTGCACTGAACTGTTCCAACCCAGACAAGACCCTGTTCACCAACCTTTGGAATGTGGCATGTGCATTCTTTAAGCCAAAGGGTACTACCTTGAACTGATAATGTCTCTCTCTCGTGTGGAGAATGCTGACCTCTCCTTTGCTCCATTAGTGAGGGCAATCTGCCAGTAACCTGAAGTCAAATCAGAAGTACTCAGGTACTTGGCAGCCCCTAACCTATCAATGAGCTCATCAGCTCTAGGTATAGGGTGAGCGTCAGTCTTTGTGACTGCATTCAATCCTCTGGAGTCCACACAGAAACGTAACTCCTTCGGTCCCTCCTGAGGATTAGGTTTAGGTACCAGCACCACTGAACTGGCCCATAGACTCTCAGACGGTTCAATTACCCCAAATTCAAGCATCTTAGCAACCTCAGCTTTAATGCTGGCTCTGACATGGTCAGACAACCTGTACAGTTTATTCTTGACAGGTAGGCTGTCACCAGTGTCAATGTGGTGCACACACCACTCAGTGATGCCTGGGGTCAAAGAGAACAGGCCAGCAAACTGCTCCAGCACTAGCTTACAGTCTCTGTGCTGCTTGGCTGTCAATCTGGGAGAGAGCATCACCCCCTCCACTGACCCATCTTGTACATGAGTGGAGAGGAGGTCGGGTACTGGCTCAGTTTCGTCCTCCACTCCCTCATCAGTGACCAGTCACATGCAGGACCCTATGAGGGTGCCTGGGGGTGCCAAGGTCAACCGAATAGGTAACCTCACCCTTCTTTTCTAAGATTGGATAGGGCCCACTCCACTTGTCATGGAGGGCCCTGGGAGCCACAGGCTCCAACACCCACACCAACTGTCCTGGAGTATACTCAGGCATAGTAGCCTTCTGATCATACCAGTGCTTCATTTTTTATTTTATTTTTTAAACCGTTTTTATTGCAGAACAATGTAATGTAATAAGCAGCTGTTAGATCTGGGGGTCTCTAGTTGGCAGGGGAGGTACCACTGTCCAAGTAGGGACCCTTGCTTCTAGTCAGGGAAAGGGGGATACACTGTTAAGATAACCCCTGCTCACCCTCTAGGTAGCTTGGCCTGAGCAGTCTAGGCTATCAAAGGCAATGTGTAAAGTATTTGTACCAACACTCACAGTAACACAGTGAAAACACCACAGATTTACTCCACACCAGTTTTAGAAAAATAATGTATCTTTACTAAAAACTTCACAAGACCAAATATTACAGACAAACCAACATATAATTCAAAAAGGTTACTTTAAGGATAGTTCAAGAGTTTGCAGAAAGTACTCCAGGATGTCAAAGTCAGTGTCCTGCACAATGCGACTCTCAATGCACAAAATGCGACACTTTCGTGCCCAACAGTACCTGTAGTTGCGATAAGGTTCCCAAAAGCTATAACAAGGAAGATGGCAAAGGCGATGCGATGCTCCTGAGATCCTGGGGAGGCTTTGCAGCAGCCCTGCTTCACGCAGCAGAGGTGGATGCGCCGGCTCCGATCTGTAGGGGGAGGATGCGATACCTTTGGCTTTCGTTGCGTAGGTTTCTTAGGGGGAAGCTTCACGCACAGGTTCGATGCGACACTCTTCGATGTGGTGCGATGCGTGGCGCAGCGTTGCCTTCCGGCGCCGCAACTCTCGATGCGCCACGGAACGGGACTCTGCGTCGACGCACGCAGCGATTGGAGACTTTTCACGCACCGGCAGTGGTGCGGCCCGCAAACTGGTTCTGCGACAACCCTCGCAATGGCAGGAAGCTTCACGCTTCGGGACGATGCTCGACGCACTCGGCGATGCGGAGACCCTGGGTGTTGCGATGGTGCCGCGATGAAATTTTCCACGCACTCTCGTCTTGCGACACGCAATCGGATGATGCGTTGGGTACCAGTCACTCTTGTTCACGCTTCTGCTTCCCAGCTCCCTCAACACAGCAAAACGACCTCCTGAAGCCCCAAGACTGGGCAAGCACTCCAAGGCAGGTCAGAACTCTCTCAGCAGAGTTCCAGGGGAGCTGGTGGTGAAGTCCTTTTGTTCCTGGGACTTCTTAACAGGGAGCCAGCTCTTCTCAGGCCCTTGGAGATCAGAATCAAAAGAAGGGGACACAGCAAAGTCCTTCCCCTCTCCTTGGCAGCAAAGCAAAACAGCAAGCAGGCAGTCTTCTCCTCTTCAGTTTCTTCCAGCTTTCTCCTTGGCAGAGGTTTCTTCTTAGTTCCAAAGTGATCTAAAGTTTTAGGTGTCTGGGGTCCTCTTCTTATACCCCTCCAAGTCTTTGTCTCTTGTGTTTCAGTGGGGGGATTCCCCTGCTCAAACCGGTTCCTGGGTGTGCTCTGCTCTGGAGCACCTGGTTCCTTTCAGAGTGAGGGGCAGGGTCGTTAGACGCTCAGCAGGAGGTGGAGCCTTCTTTGTGCCAGCAGAGGCAGAGTCCTCAGCCTGGCCAGCAGGGGGTGGAGCCAGCTTTGTGTTTGTCAGGGGCAGCCCTATTCAGACCCAGGGACTACTCCTCCCACCCATCTGAAGCAGATCTCCCTATTCACCCTGTTGCTGACTCATCCAGGCTCCTGGAGCCACCTAGCACATCACCTGACACCAGTCAGCCAACCAGCACACAGGCACGCAGGAAGGTTAAACAGGAGAATAGCTACTTTCTAAAAAGTGCTATTCTCACACAGTGAATTTAAAAACCATCTTGCTAAAAAGATGTATAATTAAATTCTGAACACAGAGATACCAAACTTGGATTTTCTATCTTGCCCTTATGGGAAGATAGGCATGTAAACAGCCTTCCCCATTCTATCCTATGGGCAAGATAGCCTCTCAGCAGTGAAAAACGAAAATGGCTGTAATTCACTACCAGGGCATGTTACACACCTCAGTACATGCCCTACCTTTCAGATACACTGCACCCAGCCCAGGGGGGTACCTAGGGCCACCATAGGGATGCCTGACATGTACAGAAAGGGAAGGATAAGGCCTGGTCAGTGGGTGCACTGGCCAGGTCGACATGGCAGTCCTGGACTGCACATAGGCACTGCAAGCAGGCCTAAGACATCATTTTAGCGCTACTCCTGTGGGTGGCACAATCAGTGCTGCAGCCCACTAGTAGCATTTGAATCACCAGCCCTGGCACACGCAGTGCACTTTACTAGGGGCTAACAGGTGAAACAAATATCCCAATCATGGATAACCAATCAATACAACAATTTACCAAGGGAGCACTTGCACTTTGACACTGATCAGCAGTGGCAAAGTGCCCAAAGCATCTAAACCAGCAAAATCGAAATCCAGCATAGCATCAAAAATACAGGAGGTAGAGGCAAAAAGTCAGGGGTAACCACGCCAAAGATGCCAGGTCTAACACGTGTCCCCTCCAGCTGAAAGTGGGGAGAACTACCCACCCTCTTGGGAGTTCTCATCGCTAAGGCGGAAAAACCTGGACAGACCATCAGCGTTGGCGTGTTCTGTACCGGGGCGGTGTTCCACCGTAAAGTCCATCCCCTGTAGGGAAATGGACCACCTCAACAGCTTAGGATTCTCACCCCTCATCTGCATCAACCATCTGAGGGGCCTGTGGTCCGTCTGAACCCGGAAGTGAGTTCCAAACAAGTAGGGTCTCAGCTTCTTCAGCGCCCAGACCACAGCAAAAGCTTCCCTTTCAATCGCACTCCACCTCTGTTCCCTGGGAAGTAGCCTCCTGCTAATGAAAGCTACAGGTTGGTCCAAGTCCTCATCATTTAGTTGTGAGAGCACCGCTCCCACTCCATGCTCAGAAGCGTCTGTCTGCACTATGAATTCCTTGGAGAAGTCAGGCGCCTTGGGCACAGGTGCTGTACACATGGCCTCCTTCAGGGCATCAAAAGCTTCTTGGCAGGCACTGGTCCAAATTACTTTCTTCGGTAACTTCTTGGAAGTTAGTTCTGTCAAGGGAGCCACAATGGTGCCATACCCCTTGACAAAACGGCGATAGTACCCGGTGAGTCCTAAGAAGGCTCTCACCGCTGTCTGGGTTTTGGGGGGTTCCCAAGCCCGGATGGTATCTATCTTGGCTTGTAGGGGCGCCACCTGGCCGCTTCCTACCTGGTGTCCCAAATACACCACCGAACCCTGCCCTATCTGGCACTTACTGGCCTTGATAGTGAGGCCTGCACTATGCAGAGCCTTCAACACTGCGCAGAGGTGTTGCAAGTGTTCTTCCCAAGTGGAGCTGAACACAGCGATGTCATCCAGATATGCGGTGCTGAATTGCTCCAGCCCGGACAGTACCTTGTTGACCAGTCTCTGGAATGTGGCAGGGGCGTTCTTCAACCCAAAGGGCATGACACGGAACTGGAAGTGCCCCTCTGGCGTTGAAAACGCAGACCTCTCCTTGGCCCCATCAGTTAAGGCAATCTGCCAGTACCCAGACGTTAAATCAAACGTACTGAGGTAGTTGGCAGCTCCCAACCGATCCACGAGCTCATCAGCTCTGGGGATGGGGTGTGCGTCACTCTTCGTGACAACATTGAGCCCACGGTAGTCCACACAAAACCTAAGTTCCGGAGTGGCACCTGGCGCAGCAGCTTTCGGTACAAGTACCACTGGGCTAGCCCAGGGGCTGCTGGAGGGCTCAATCACCCCTAGCTCCAACATCTTAGAAACCTCCTTCTTGATGCTGGCCCTGACCTTGTCAGCCACCCGGTAAAACTTCTGTTTCACAGGCATGCTATCTCCCGTGTCCACGTCATGGACACACCAGTTGGTGATACCGGGGGTCAGGGAGAACAGAGATGCAAACTGACCCAACACATGGCGACAGTCCCTCTGCTGTTCTGGGGTCAGGGTGGGCGAGAGGACCACTCCATCCACTGACCCATCTTGCTCCTTAGCTGCCAGGAGGTCAGGAAGAGGATCGCTATCCTCCTCCATACCTGCATCTGTAGCAAGTAGCATTGTTATTTCAGACCTCTCAAAATGGGGTTTGAGGCGGTTCACGTGTAGGACCCTCATGGGGTTCCTGGGAGATCGCAAGTTGACCAGGTAGGTCACCTCACTCTTGCGCTCCACCACCTCATATGGCCCAGTCCACTTGTCCTGGAGCACGCAAGGCTCCACTGGCGCCATCACCCACACCATCTGCCCAGGTTGAAATTCCATCAGAGTGGTATGCTGGTCATACCACCTCTTCATCTCATCCTGGCTGGCTTCCAGGTTCGCCTGAGCGAGGGCCCGGAAGCGCTGTGTCTGGTTGCGGATGGCCAGCACATAGCTGAACACATCCTGAGGGGTTTTCCCCGGGGATTTCTCCCAACCCTCCTTCACCAGACTGAGAGGTCCTCTAACAGGGTGCCCGTACAAAAGCTCAAAGGGACTGAACCCTAGAGACTTTTGTGGTACCTCCCTGTAGGCAAATAATAGGCATGGCAAAAAGACGTCCCACTTCCGTCTCATGGGCTCTGTCAGCCCCATGATCATGCCTTTCAGGGTCCGGTTGAACCTTTCAACCAACCCATTTCCTTGAGGGTGGTAAGGAGTGGTGAACTTATAAGTTACCCCACACTCCTCCCACAGAGACTTCATATACCTGGAGATGAAGTTGGTACCCCGGTCAGATACCACCTCTTTGGGGAAACCCACACGGGAAAAGATCCCCATCAACGCAAGGCCCACCACCGGGGCTGTGGTTGTCCTGAGAGGGATAGCCTCCGGGTACCGGGTGGCATGATCCACCAGGACCAGGATGAACCTGTTGCCTAAGGCGGTCCTGGGGTCCAGTGGCCCCACAATATCTATTCCCACCCGCTCGAAAGGGGTGCTCACTACCGGAAAAGGCTGGAGAGGGCCTTTGCATTTTCCTCCAGCCTTGCCACTTGCCTGGCAAGTCTGGCATGATTTACAAAAGGAAGCGACGTCCGTCTTCATCCCGGGCCAGTAAAAGTGGGTGGCAAGCCTTTGTCGGGTCTTGTCCTGCCCGAGATGTCCTGCAAGCGGCACGTCGTGAGCCAGACCCAGTAGGAAGTCTCTGAACCCTGCGGGTACCACCAGGGTACGTGATCCACTGGGCTCAGCAAACCTAGGCTCACTGTACAACAAGTCATTCTCCCAGTAGAGAAAAAAGTTCTTCGGATCAGCACCTGCTGCCTGGTCTGCAGCCTGGTGCCGCAGACCTTCAAGAGTAGGGCATGTCTTCTGCGCACGGCAGAACTCCTCTCTGGAGGGACCACCCTCTTGCTGCCAATGGGTCAGCTCAGGTATGTCTCCCAGCTCAGCGACCTGTTCCCCTGTAGGCTCCAGGGCATCCCCCGTAGGTTCTGCTCCTTCCTGAACCGTGGGAACAGCGGGGGTGGACGCACCACGCCCCCTGCCCTTCCTCTTTCTGGCAGGGACCTGGGCCACTGTTTCAGGCTCCAGGTCTGCTTCACAACCCTGTCTGGCTGCCATGGACCGGGTGGTCACACAGACCCACTCAGGCAAACCCAACATCTCCAAATGAGCCTGGCGTTCCACCTCCTTCCACGGGGAACTCTCCAGGTCATTACCTAGCAGACAGTCTACTGGCATGGATGGACTCACAACAACTTTGAGAGGACCTGAGACCCCCCCCACTCAAAGGGAACCTGTGCTACCTTGCAAAGGCGCACAGAGTTGTCAGCTGACACTACTGGGTGAAGTACGTCTGGAATGATCAGCTCCTCAGGGACCCACTGACACCTGACCGTAGTCACACTGGCTCCAGTGTCCCTGAGAGCCTCCACCCTCCTCCCATTGATGGTCACCCACTGCCTGTACTTCTTAGTGTTATCAGGGACAGGGGTTTCCTGGACCATCTGTGTGTCTCCTAAAGAGACAAGGGACATAACTGCTAAACCCTCCAAATCACTAGAAATTAAATCCCCCCCAAAAGCTACACTAGCTATACCCGGTGTTGGAGCACCAGTGGGTGCCTGGGATTTCTTGGGACACACAGGAGACTTGTGACCCAATTCCTGACAGTGATAACACTTAATGGGACCCTTGTTATCCGACCTGCCCTTAGGGGGCCAGGTTGGTTTGGGTTTGGACTTGGGGGGCTGGGACTGGTTACCCTGGGAACTATTTTGGGGCCCTTGTGAGAACTCCTTTTGGTTACCCTTGTCCCCCCCACTCTTCTGCTGGGGACCCTGCCCACCTTTGGCAACGGTACCCACAATTCCTCTGTGGACCCTGGTACTGGTCCAGCGGTCCGCCTCCTTAGCAAGCTCAATGGGGTCCGTCAACTTGCTATCTAAAAGATGCTGGCGCAGCTCTGGAACACATAGACTACTCAAGTGCTCCCAACTAATTAAATGTAACAACCCCTTATAATCAGTTACCTTGCTGCCCTTCATCCAACCTTCCAGTGCCCGCGAGTACAGATTCACACACTCCATCCAAGTCTCAGACTCTTTCTTCTTGGAATTTCTAAACTGCAGTCTATACTGCTCTGGAGTAAGTCCATACCTGAGACATAGGGCCTCCTTCATATTGGGATAGGTCATGGCACCTGCTAATTCTAAGGGCTCTAGAGCACTCCTCCCAGAAGCCTCAAAATGTTTCCACAGGCCCGCCCCCCAATGCTGTTCAGGCACACCATTCATTCTTAATGCTATCTCATACGATGTAAACCAGGCATAGATATCTTCACTCCTATTGTAATTCTGTACTAAATCTTTGGGGATATATACTTTACCCCCCTGCACTGGCTGTGCGCTGCCACCATTTGAACCGGACTCCACTTGCTTGGCCTTGATGTCCAGTTCTCTCATGCTCACTTCATGAGCCAGAAGCAATTTCTTCTCCTCCAAGGCACGGGCATTCTTGCTCTCCTCCGCCGCCTTGTCTACTTCTGATTGCTTCATTTTCATTTTCATAATTTCCAATTCATGGTTTCTCACCCTTTGATTCTCCTCCAACTCCTCTGGAGTGAGCCCCCTACTGGAATGGGAGCTGCCAGCCCTTGAGACTGGTCTGCCCACAGGCAGATCTTGGGGAACAAAACCATCCTCTTCATTTGCATCACTTTCCTCTTGGGCCTCCCACCAGGCCTTCAGGACTCTTTGTAGCACATCCTTTCTAGCTCCGCTTTTAAAAGAGCAACCACGGTCTTTGCAGAATTGCTTGAGATCTTCAACTTTGTATGAATATAAATCCGCAATGGAAAACTCCAATTCTGCCCTCTCATTTGTTGCCACCTGAGACATGATGCTCTTGAAGAGTTACTCAAAAATAGAATAAAAAATAATACAGTATGTGGTTGTCTATTGGTCTGCACTCCTAGTGATGTACACCAATTACTGTGGGTCAAGTACAAATACAAGTTCAATCCTCACCGCTGACCACCAATGTTAGATCTGGGGGTCTCTAGTTGGCAGGGGAGGTACCACTGTCCAAGTAGGGACCCTTGCTTCTAGTCAGGGAAAGGGGGATACACTGTTAAGATAACCCCTGCTCACCCTCTAGGTAGCTTGGCCTGAGCAGTCTAGGCTATCAAAGGCAATGTGTAAAGTATTTGTACCAACACTCACAGTAACACAGTGAAAACACCACAGATTTACTCCACACCAGTTTTAGAAAAATAATGTATCTTTACTAAAAACTTCACAAGACCAAATATTACAGACAAACCAACATATAATTCAAAAAGGTTACTTTAAGGATAGTTCAAGAGTTTGCAGAAAGTACTCCAGGATGTCAAAGTCAGTGTCCTGCACAATGCGACTCTCAATGCACAAAATGCGACACTTTCGTGCCCAACAGTACCTGTAGTTGCGATAAGGTTCCCAAAAGCTATAACAAGGAAGATGGCAAAGGCGATGCGATGCTCCTGAGATCCTGGGGAGGCTTTGCAGCAGCCCTGCTTCACGCAGCAGAGGTGGATGCGCCGGCTCCGATCTGTAGGGGGAGGATGCGATACCTTTGGCTTTCGTTGCGTAGGTTTCTTAGGGGGAAGCTTCACGCACAGGTTCGATGCGACACTCTTCGATGTGGTGCGATGCGTGGCGCAGCGTTGCCTTCCGGCGCCGCAACTCTCGATGCGCCACGGAACGGGACTCTGCGTCGACGCACGCAGCGATTGGAGACTTTTCACGCACCGGCAGTGGTGCGGCCCGCAAACTGGTTCTGCGACAACCCTCGCAATGGCAGGAAGCTTCACGCTTCGGGACGATGCTCGACGCACTCGGCGATGCGGAGACCCTGCGTGTTGCGATGGTGCCGCGATGAAATTTTCCACGCACTCTCGTCTTGCGACACGCAATCGGATGATGCGTTGGGTACCAGTCACTCTTGTTCACGCTTCTGCTTCCCAGCTCCCTCAACACAGCAAAACGACCTCCTGAAGCCCCAAGACTGGGCAAGCACTCCAAGGCAGGTCAGAACTCTCTCAGCAGAGTTCCAGGGGAGCTGGTGGTGAAGTCCTTTTGTTCCTGGGACTTCTTAACAGGGAGCCAGCTCTTCTCAGGCCCTTGGAGATCAGAATCAAAAGAAGGGGACACAGCAAAGTCCTTCCCCTCTCCTTGGCAGCAAAGCAAAACAGCAAGCAGGCAGTCTTCTCCTCTTCAGTTTCTTCCAGCTTTCTCCTTGGCAGAGGTTTCTTCTTAGTTCCAAAGTGATCTAAAGTTTTAGGTGTCTGGGGTCCTCTTCTTATACCCCTCCAAGTCTTTGTCTCTTGTGTTTCAGTGGGGGGATTCCCCTGCTCAAACCGGTTCCTGGGTGTGCTCTGCTCTGGAGCACCTGGTTCCTTTCAGAGTGAGGGGCAGGGTCGTTAGACGCTCAGCAGGAGGTGGAGCCTTCTTTGTGCCAGCAGAGGCAGAGTCCTCAGCCTGGCCAGCAGGGGGTGGAGCCAGCTTTGTGTTTGTCAGGGGCAGCCCTATTCAGACCCAGGGACTACTCCTCCCACCCATCTGAAGCAGATCTCCCTATTCACCCTGCTGCTGACTCATCCAGGCTCCTGGAGCCACCTAGCACATCACCTGACACCAGTCAGCCAACCAGCACACAGGCACGCAGGAAGGTTAAACAGGAGAATAGCTACTTTCTAAAAAGTGCTATTCTCACACAGTGAATTTAAAAACCATCTTGCTAAAAAGATGTATAATTAAATTCTGAACACAGAGATACCAAACTTGGATTTTCTATCTTGCCCTTATGGGAAGATAGGCATGTAAACAGCCTTCCCCATTCTATCCTATGGGCAAGATAGCCTCTCAGCAGTGAAAAACGAAAATGGCTGTAATTCACTACCAGGGCATGTTACACACCTCAGTACATGCCCTACCTTTCAGATACACTGCACCCAGCCCAGGGGGGTACATAGGGCCACCATAGAGATGCCTGACATGTACAGAAAGGGAAGGATAAGGCCTGGTCAGTGGGTGCACTGGCCAGGTCGACATGGCAGTCCTGGACTGCACATAGGCACTGCAAGCAGGCCTAAGACATCATTTTAGCGCTACTCCTGTGGGTGGCACAATCAGTGCTGCAGCCCACTAGTAGCATTTGAATCACCAGCCCTGGCACACGCAGTGCACTTTACTAGGGGCTAACAGGTGAAACAAATATCCCAATCATGGATAACCAATCAATACAACAATTTACCAAGGGAGCACTTGCACTTTGACACTGATCAGCAGTGGCAAAGTGCCCAAAGCATCTAAACCAGCAAAATCGAAATCCAGCATAGCATCAAAAATACAGGAGGTAGAGGCAAAAAGTCAGTGGTAACCACGCCAAAGATGCCAGGTCTAACAGCAGCGTACAGCCATAACATTCCTGCACCGCTATTGTCAGTGCCATATCATACGTGGCTATTTAGACAGTCGTACACAGCTGGTGAGCCCACATCCCTGAGGCCGGGCAGCGGTGGTAAGGAAATCACTGTATTGAACCACATTTCAATCTGTACATGTGCCGCAAACATAGTAGGGTCTCTGCGTTCCACTTTGAAGTTTCCTCCCCCTTCTCCCTCCTTCCCCCCATCACTTCGCCCATCCCAGTCCCTATCCCCCAGCCCCCCACCCTCTCCACCCTCCAGTGCCCACGCCTACGACTGTGTCCATACCAGTGCTTCATGAGCTCCTGGCTGGCCTCCAGTTTCCTGTTTGCCTTGTATATGTACTCTGCCATTCTATATCTCAGGCCTAGCACATAGCCAAGCAAATTGTCCTTTCCTTCTTTAAGAGGCTTCTCCAAAGACTCTCTCAGCAGGCTCAATGGCCCCCTCACAGTGTGTCCAAACAACAACTCAAAGGGACTGAAACCAATCCCTTTCTGTGGCACCTCCCTGTAGGCAAACAGTACGCATGGGAGGAGAACATCCCATCTCCTCCTGAGTTTCTCTGACAACCCATATTTCATGCCCTTCAGGGTTTTGTTGAATCTCTCAAGACCATTTGCTTGTTGGTGATAGGGGTAGTGAACTTGTAGTTGACACCACACTCATCCCACATAGCAGTCAGATAGCTAGACATAAAGTTCGTACCCCTATCTGACACCACCTCTTTCGGAAAACCCACTCTGGTGAACAAACCAAGCAGTGCTCTAGCCACCGCAGGAGCATAAATGGTTCTAAGAGGGATTGCTTCAGGATACCTAGTGGCATTACCACTAAGATATACCTATTCCCTGATGCAGTAGGTGGGTCCAGGGGACCACCAATGTCCGTTCCCGCCCTTTCAAAATGAACCCCAACCACTGGCAGTGGTATTAGGGAAGCCGTTGTCTTGCCCCCTGCCTTGCAACTGGCCTGACAGGTGACACAGGAGCTGCAAAACTCCTTAACCGTTTCAGACATATGGGGCCAGAAGAAATGGTTAATCAACCGGTTCCATGTCTTTGTCTGTCCCAAATGTCCTGCCAAGGGGATATCATGACCCAAAGTCGGGATGCACTCTCTGTACTACTGGGGCACCACTAACCTCCTGGTGGCCCCCTCCTTGAGGTTTCTGGCCTAAGTATAAAGCAGTTCATCTTCCCAGTAGAGTTTGTGAAACCCACTGTCATCCCCCTCCTCTTGCTTAGAAGCAATCCGCCTCAAGCTCTCAAGGGTGGCACAGTCTAGTTGTCCCTTTCTGAACTCCTCTCTGGAGGGTCCACCTGCTCCTGTCAGTTCTGCCAAATCTGACAGCTCTGGCAGGGATGGAGTCCCTCCCTCAGAGGCCAGATCCTCCCCATTAGGATTAGATTTGTCCTGCACCTCTGGAGTTCCATGGGCTGGCTCACCAGGCCCAGTGCCCTTGTCCTTGGATGCTTGGCCTTTTGTTCCAGGGTCCAAGTGTCCAGCGCCTTGTTTCTCGCTAGTCTGTGACCTAGTCACAGCACATACCCACTCAGGAAGCTCCAATATTTTTATATGGAGTCCTCTCTCCACCTCTGACCACACAAAGGCTTCAAGATCATTGCCCAGTAAACACTGGACTGGGAGCACCTTAGGCACAGCTACCTTCATAGGGCCTGTCACACCTCCCCATTCCAAATCCTCCACAGCCATAGGATGGAGTTTGGTAGTGCTATCTGCATATGTCACCTGGTGAAACTCACCAGGTAGCAACCTTCCTGGAGGCACCAGCTCACCCAGGACCAAATTTACACTAGCCCAAGTATCTCTCATAGCCTCAACCTCAGTCCCATTCACTTTAGGCCTCTGCCTGTACTTGTCCATGCTTGGAGGTAAGGCAGCAAGGATTGCAATATTCACCCCACCCAGGGACACTAAGGTTGCTTCCACCACCTGACTATTCTGGACACCACTCTCCACCCCAACACTTACATTGGCAATCCCAAGGGATGGCCCCTTAGGGGGGAGCTTTTGGGCGCAGACAACATCTCCCTGCTTATGACCTGGCTGGTTACAGTCAAAGCACTTACCTACCTTTGAGGGATCAAATAACCTGCCATTCTTTCCCTGATACCCCCTCCCTTTGAATTTGGATTGGCCCGGGCCCCTCCCTACTTGTTCAGGTTTTTGTGGGTCTTTGGAGGGTCTTTGGAGAACTCTTTAGGTTTTTGACCTTCTTTTCCCTGGGCTTTCTCTTGGGAAGGGACCTATACTCCTTTCTTCTGGTCACCCTCCTGGTGCTGAATGGAAACCCAGGTTCTCCCCCACTCATCAGCTGCTTTCCCCAGCTCTCTGGGGTCTGTCAGATTAGAGTCCGCTAGATACTGGCATAACTTCTCTTCTGCTTTAATGAGTCAAAATATGTTCTTTCAAACACAAACTATACCATCTCTCATATGTGTCAACTTTGTTACCCATAATCCAGTCTTCCAGTGCCTTCACTGAAACGTCCACAAAGTCTACCCAAGACTTTGAACTCAATTTCTGGGTGCCTCTAAACTTCCCCCTGTACTGCTCTGGAGTCAGACCAAATCTTTTGACTAAGCATGCCTTCATCTGCTGGTATGATTCTGCATCCTCTTTCATCAGGGTCAGGAGCCTATCCCTCCCAGCTACTGGAATCAACTCCCATAGGAGTGCACCCCAATACTTAGAGTGGACCCTACTCATTCTAAGGGCCCTCTCAAAAGCTACTAGCCACCTGTCAATGCCATCCCCCTCTGCAAAAGGAACAATTTATGGACAGAATGCTGAACAATGTAAACATTCACCCCAGTCACAAGGATCTGGGTTTAATCCATTGTGTTATACTCATCACGCCACCCCGATTTGGACCCTGCCATGTGCAAATAAGTCTTGACCCTGTTCCTCCATGGAACAGTCCAGCCCGAACTGCCAAGCCAGATCTTCCCTGGACTGGAAATAAGCATCCTGGGACTAGTTGCGGGTCATCACCCCTCTTCAGCCAGGCGAGCTTGAATCCAGTGGCGCAGTGAGCACGGGACTCATGTCTGGGCATGTCCTTCCCAGTGCGACAAAAGCAAAAAGAGCAATTGATGGATGGAATGCTGAACAATGCAAACATTCACACCCAGTCACAAAGTCCTGGCTAGCTCACAGTGCGCCATGTGTACCCCTAACCTAGCAAGGTAACCCGAGGTATGTGCAACCTCAGAACATGACAACCCTGACTCCCCCAAGAAAATTGTGGTAACAGATCTAAAGCCTTTTCATTTAGTAATTCATGCATGCCCAAAGAGAAACACAACAAATACTTGAATTGGCATTTCAAATATTTTTTGAAGCAGTAAGATTCTTGTAAAATATGTGACCGCCAATTATTAATTGAAAAAAACAAGACAAATTTAACCGGCATCACAAGAAAGTGTGCCTAGGGAGGGTGAATCTGCCATAATCCCTGAAGGTGATCCAACTCCCCACTTACCTGTGTGTATGTTCCATCTGGGAGTCCATTTTGGTGTAGCCCTGGGCACCATCTTTCTGAGGAGGTAAATAGGATTCAGTTGGGCTGGAATTCCGACTTGGTGCAACCTCGAAAGTGGCAGTGAAACGTTCAAGAAAAGGATGTCAACTTTAAACATGAGCATGTAAAATGGTGGTGTTCCTGTCTGGGCCTAAAGTGACCACATAACAGTGCACATTTATAAAATAGAAGCTAGATACCTTATGAGTAGAGGTGGAGGGTTTTTCAGCATTGATGATGTACTGCATCTTCTTATGCTTTAGCGTCTGAAAGATCAGCTTCACTACAATAACACAGAGAGGTGGGTATATAGAGATACACTTAAGGCATTTGTAATCTAGATAAATTCTTCACTTTGATGTCTGACTGTTAAATCTATTTTACTTGTCTTTCGATATTCACCTTGACCTACAAATGTTAGTGCCTAGCAGAGTGATTAGATATAGTAGAAATATCCTGTGTCTCTTATCCCATTGCCCTTCTTCAATTTCACTATTAGCTTACTGCATGTGGCTGATTTTGAATGCGGTGAAGGGTAGAAGAGTGTACCACTCACATTACATGCAGAGTACATGGTTCGCACTTTCTGACACCAGACAGGTCAGGTGATTAGAGCTATATCAATTCATATTATGGCATTGTTGTAATGACTAGACGCTCTGCTTAATTTCTGTTATTGTTGAATGGGAGGTGTTTGGTGACTTTTCAGCTCAGATGTGTGTCCGGTGTGCAATGTTTTAAGTATAAATGGGGTTACCTGAAATGCTACCAGACCCGGGTTACAATTGCAGTACAGTAAACAGTTGGTCACAGTAGCGAACAAACACAAGTAATTACAGCAGTCACAACACTAATTTTGTATAATCAGTGGTAAATGCAATTTATTTCCAAAGCATAAAAATGATCTGTAATGAATTCAATGTTATTTCAATTGTGGTTATTAGTTGAGGGGGAAGCCCCACTCCGGCAACAATAACAATCTTTGACAGGGTCAACCACAAAAGTCACTAATTTAACCCCTGCCTAAAGCTGTGTTAGATTGGCACAAAGCAGTTAGGTTTAACATAAAGGCAGTGTGTAGGAAGGAATTTATGCAGCACACAAACAGTAAGAAAGTGTTCGGGCTGGACTGTTCCCATGAGGCACAGGGTCAGACTGATTTGCATATGGCCATGTCTGAACTGGGGTGGCAGAGTGGGCTAAAGAACGGTGATGGATCAAACCCAGATCTGTTGACTGGGTGTGAGTGTTTGATTGGTTCTGATGCTCCGTCCATCACCACCCCCTTTTGTACCGCTTTGTTCACCATAAGTTGGCAGGGTATGCTCAGACGTGAGTCCCTTGCTCACTTTGCCACTGGATTCAAGCAAGCCTGGCTGAAGACGGCTGAAATGCCAGAAACCGGTCTTAGGAAGCTTGTTTCTGGTCCAGGGAAGGCATGGCTTGGCAGTTCGGGCTGGACTGTTCCCATGAGGCACAGGGTCAGACTGATTTGCATATGGCCATGTCTGAACTGGGGTGGCAGAGTGGGCTAAAGAACGGTGATGGATCAAACCCAGATCTGTTGACTGGGTGTGAGTGTTTGATTGGTTCTGATGCTCCGTCCATCACCACCCCCTTTTGTACCGCTTTGTTCACCATAAGTTGGCAGGGTATGCTCAGACGTGAGTCCCTTGCTCACTTTGCCACTGGATTCAAGCAAGCCTGGCTGAAGACGGCTGAAATGCCAGAAACCGGTCCTAGGAAGCTTGTTTCTGGTCCAGGGAAGGCATGGCTTGGCAGTTCGGGCTGGACTGTTCCCATGAGGCACAGGGTCAGACTGATTTGCATATGGCCATGTCTGAACTGGGGTGGCAGAGTGGGCTAAAGAACGGTGATGGATCAAACCCAGATCTGCTGACTGGGTGTGAGTGTTTGATTGGTTCTGATGCTCCGTCCATCACCACCCCCTTTTGTACCGCTTTGTTCGCCATAAGTTGGCAGGGTATGCTCAGACATGAGTCCCTTGCTCACTTTGCCACTGGATTCAAGCAAGCCTGGCTGAAGACGGCTGAAATGCCAGAAGCCGGTCCTAGGAAGCTTGTTTCTGGTCCAGGGAAGGCATGGCTTGGCAGTTCGGGCTGGACTGTTCCCATGAGGCACAGGGTCAGACTGATTTGCATATGGCCATGTCTGAACTGGGGTGGCAGAGTGGGCTAAAGAACGGTGATGGATCAAACCCAGATCTGTTGACTGGGTGTGAGTGTTTGATTGGTTCTGATGCTCCGTCCATCACCACCCCCTTTTGTACCGCTTTGTTCGCCATAAGTTGGCAGGGTATGCTCAGACATGAGTCCCTTGCTCACTTTGCCACTGGATTCAAGCAAGCCTGGCTGAAGACGGCTGAAATGCCAGAAACCGGTCCTAGGAAGCTTGTTTCTGGTCCAGGGAAGGCATGGCTTGGCAGTTCGGGCTGGACTGTTCCCATGAGGCACAGGGTCAGACTGATTTGCCTATGGCCATTTCTGAACTGGGGTGGCAGAGTGGGCTAAAGAACGGTGATGGATCAAACCCAGATCTGTTGACTGGGTGTGAGTGTTTGATTGGTTCTGATGCTCCGTCCATTACCACCCCCTTTTGTACCGCTTTGTTCGCCATAAGTTGGCAGGGTATGCTCAGACTTGAGTCCCTTGCTCACTTTGCCACTGGATTCAAGCAAGCCTGGCTGAAGACGGCTGAAATGCCAGAAACCGGTCCTAGGAAGCTTGTTTCTGGTCCAGGGAAGGCATGGCTTGGCAGTTCGGGCTGGACTGTTCCCATGAGGCACAGGGTCAGACTGATTTGCATATGGCCATGTCTGAACTGGGGTGGCAGAGTGGGCTAAAGAACGGTGATGGATCAAACCCAGATCTGTTGACAGGGTGTGAGTGTTTGATTGGTTCTGATGCTCCATCCATCACCACCCCCTTTTGTACCGTAGCACAAAGTACTGGTCGAGCATTGTGGATGGTTGTCAGTGTAGTGCGATGAGCCGGTCAAGTGTCACAGACCATTATCACTGTAGCGTCTCATTGACGGACATCATGAGCTGTTGTTGTTGTGTGAAGAGCAGGTCTTGCATTGCCAGTCGCCATGTACAGTCATCAGCGCGAAGAGCAGGTTTAACTGCATTGGCGGAGGTTACGGGAGGCAGAGTTTCAGTGCGAACAGGCCCAGCAACAAGTAGCTCATGCTTCTTGATTTCCAGCTTTGCTTTAGGAGGAGTACACTCTGATGTTAGTCAAGTGTCCAGGATTTCTGGAGCCCCCTCTTAGGGATTAGAACTCACTCCGGCAGAGGCCAGCAGGACTCACGCAGGTCCAGTTGTAGCGAGTCAGCTGGGCAGTTGCAGGGAGGCATCTGAAGCTTGTATTGTCCCTGTAGCACACACAGGGGTTTAGCCAACTGACCCTTGGTGTCACTCTGTTCAGGCAAACAGGTCCAACCTTCCTTCTCAGACAACAGTGCAGTCCTTACAGTATCGGTGCAGTCCTCTGGCAGGAAGGCTCTCCTTTTTCTGTCAGGAATATTGTTGGAAAATGGCCTTCTCTGAAGGGTCACCCCACACCTTTTGCCTTCCTCCTCCTCTTTTTCTGACCTTTTTGTTGGCTTTAGGACTCTGGGCACTTTACCACTGCTGGCCAGTGCTAAAGTGCATCTGATCTCTCCTCTAAACATGATATAGTTGGTTTACTCCTCTTTGAAATATTGGCTTTACTTATAAGTCCCTTGTATATTAGTATACTATATTCCCAGGACCTGTAAATTAAATGCTACTAGTGGACCTAAAGCACTGATTGTGCCACCCACCGAAGTAGCCTTTCGAACCTGCCTCAGGCCTGCCACTGCAGTGGCGGTGTGTGCAGTTTGCTGACACTTTGACTTGGCATTTAAAATTACTTGTCAAGCCTTAAACTCCCCTTTTATTATATATAGGTTACCCTTAAGGTAGGCCCTAGGTAACCCAAAGGGCAGGGTGCCATGTAAGTAAAAGGTATGATTTGTGTTTATGTTTTACATATCCTTGTAGTGACAAAAATCCTATTTTGTTCTTCACTACTTTGAGGCCTACCCTTCTCATAGGCCAGCATTAGGAAGTCCTCAATATACTTTTAAGCTGTAATTCCTGATCAGAGAGGTGTCGTTTTTTCACGTTTCATATGTTTCGAATAGTAATGATAAATCCTTCTTGCTGGTGAAGTTGGATTTAACATTACTGTTTTAGAAATGCCACTTTCAGAAAGTAGACATTTCTCTGCTCTTACCTAGTTTGTTCCTTGTCTCCAATAAACGTCTGGGATGGGTGACAGCTACAATTTGTGCATTCTTCCTAGACTGCCACAAACACAGGAAAGGTGAGGCTCATATGCATTCTGAGCACTCATCTGCATTCTGATGGGACTTCCTGTGCAGGGATGAATGGTCGTGCGGGCACTTACTCTTCAATAGGTAGTTTCCTAGCCACACACAAAGCAATGATTTGTTCCGCACAGATAGCCAGGCAGATGACTGGGTTGAAGGGGATTCTTGTGCACATCAGAGAGATCTTTTGAAGTTACCCACTCCATTAATGGCACTTTTGGATATAAGTACTGGGTTTCTTACCCCTAAAATCAGACACTTTTGGACCTGTAACCGCATAATGGGGATCTACATCTGCACATTGCAATAAGGACTGCTGTGCTGCCTAAAAACTCATCTTTGGACTGCTGACCCGGAAGGCCAGCCTTTCATTGAGTGCCACTTAGGGCACTATTTTAACCCTGATATGAAAAGGAAATAACCCTTAGTATTTCCTGAACAGATTTGAAGTCGTTCTCTCCCCAGGCTTCTGTAACTGCCAATAAGTTTATTATCATTCTGCTTAGGCACCTTGTTTACAATCATAACTCCCAAAGTCTATATTGGATTTTTTTTGTTTTGATCTTGTTCTATTTATAATACAATAAGTTATTTTTATAAACCTATTGGGAGTATTTTTGTTGTGTTTTTATTGTGTTACTGTGTGTGTGTGTGTGTGCAGGGGTGGGTGTGTGTGTGTTTGTGTGTTTTGCACAAATACTTTACACATTGCCTCTGTTGATAAGCCTGCCTGCTGTGTGCCAATCTACCAGAGTGTAAGCACAGGTTATTTTATTGTGTATCTAGTTTACCCTGACAAGAGTGGTGGTTCCTGCCAGGCCTGGATGCATACCAGGAATCCCAATTCTAACAAGTGTTCTGATGAAGGGCTCTAGAGGTACAATATTTATACCCAGTACCAACCTTTGTGGGAACATCTGGCTCTGCAACGTTCTCCCTCTTCCCGTGTCAGGCATGCAAACTCTCTGGTGGTGACAAAAGGCAGGGCAGGCCTGGTGCGAGGCTCCTTTGTGTGTGCATGTGACAAAGCCCCTTGAAGTGTAATGTTGGAAAACGAGGCAGCATCTGTGAGGCCTGCACAAATAACATGACAACATTTGTCCTTCACTGGGAACCAAACACCCAATTGTAGCGCCTGACTCTCAGAGGGTAGCGTTGCAGAGCAGTCTGAGGCTTACTCAAGGGAGGTGGTGTGGGCTAGTAATTGCCATTTGCAGGTGTGCAAAAATAAAACTCAATAATTGATTGTCCAGTCTGTACTTTGGTTTATAAAAGTAAGAGTACATTTATTAAACACACACACTACTCAATACTATGCACCAATTTACAAATAGACATAAGCTGTTGGAAGAAACTTTGTGACATTGCATAACATCTCCACCCATCCTGCAGGGGGGGTGGGGTCCGGTACCACCACTCCCATGTATGCACATCAACTTGCCCCCAATGCAGTTAGTTGAACATAACCTGGCACGAGGGCCCGGCGCACTGGCACCATCCCAGTGGCGACCCACCCCATTACCACAACAAGCATTAAAGAGGGGATAAACCTGCCTTGGTGACACATGACCTTGACTGAGCATCTCCTACTGACCATAAAGTATGCACTTCTATATCTTAAGGGCTAGCAGTCTGGGGTCTTCACCTAAGCGCAGCAGCAAGAATCCATGTTTACGCAAACTTTAGAATGACAGTACTCATCACCTTGGTTGATCATTTGAATGCATTGCAATTACAGCCCCTAAAGGCATCACAGATGAAATCACAGGATTACGCATATACAGCCAGACACCCTAGCAGGACTGTCTGGCAACATAACCCCACTTGGCTTATGACATCATTTTACACGTGACCTTCAAAGAAATAACGTTAGTAAATGCACTTCAGGTGCAATTACACCACTTCACCTCCAGGGGAGGCCCTTCTCCAGACATCCCCAACTCAGCCCTTCACTCCTTGATACACTTCGCCGTACACCCCCAGCTGTAGAACAAAAGTTCCAGCCTAGGAGGTGTTTCAATGCCGGACAAGCCCTTGAGGGGTAGTTTCTTTTAGGTCCCCATAACACTTAGGGTGGAACTTTTCTTCGTGCTGGGGGGAGACTGCGTTCCTCCAGCCATTCCCCCAGCCTCTTTGCACTCACTTGGTGGTGTCCCCGTCCTCCTGGGGCCACCATGAGCAGAGAAACGGGAAGGTTTGCAGTCAGGCCAGTCCTGACGGCTCAAAGCATAATGGGGTGATTTTCATTCAGCCACGTGCATATTAGAACAGCAGCTCTCCCGCTGTGCCGGGGAGAGCCGCGCAGCCTTCTTTGTTTCACGGGGGCCTTGTCCCACCCGGGCCCTCCTGCATCTCCCCGCTCGTTGGGGGGCCCGGTCCCACCCGGACCCCCAGGTAAGTGTATGCGGCTCGGGGAGCCCACCCCCGGCCGCTTCTCTCTGATTTTCGGGGCCCGGTCCTACCCGGACCCCTGGCTCCTCCTCCATGTCCTCTTCACGGGGGCCCGGTCTCACCCGTGCCCTCCGCAGCTATGGCACTTTCAGGATGAGGGTGCAGCCCGGGGAACCCACCCCCGGCTGCACCAGCTGGCTCCCGGCCCGCACTCTTGTGTGCGGCCGCGGGAGCCAGTGCGGGTCTTCTGGTCTGCCCGCTCTGGCGGGCAGACGCTCGGACCTTCGCTGGCTTCTCCAGCCCTCGCTGGACTCCGGGGGGAGTGTGACGGCACTTCCCTCACCCCGCCTACCGTCATCACTGGGCCCGGAGATGGGGTCCCGCGCCCCCTTTGCCATCTTCACGGGGAGCGCGAAGGCACTCCCAGCCTTTACTTCTTCGGGGCCCGGGGATGGAGTCCCATGCCCCCGGGGCACATCTTCGCCGGGGGGGCACGACAGTGCTCCCCGGACTTTATTATCGGCGGGGGCCAGGGTGGGCTCCTGACACCCTGTGGGGACCATTCTTCACGGCGCACCCCAGCTTTACTTCATTTAGGGGCAGCCCCCGAGACTTGACCCACCCCCGGGGCCCATTCGAGACCAGCGGCGGAGCCCCATGTGCTTCGTCATCGGTCCCATGAAAGGTAAAAGGTCGCCTACCTTCCAGGGGCCATAACTCAGACCCTGGGGATCCGATCTTCATCATTTTAACGTCTTCTTGCTCCTGGTGCCCCCCCCCCCCCAGCCACTGGGAGCACTCTCCTTCGCCCTCCGAGTCTCCAAGACGGTGGATTCAGCAGGGAGCTGTCTTCACTGGCTCCCTGCGCCAGCCTTTCATCTGGCTCTCCTCCTTGGCCTCTGTTCTCCCTGCGCAGAGGCCACTGCTTCTGCACACCGGTCCTGGGCTCTTCTTCTGGTGCTGATAGGGTCCTGGGGGCAGTCAGGGGGTCTCTCCTTCCAACTGCCCATTGCGCCAGGCTCCAGCACCTTCAGCCTCAGCAGACCACACCCCAGAGAGAGCTTCTCTTCCTGTGCAAGCACTTAATAAAAGTTGAGTATGTGGCTGGCAGGAAGTCTCTGTTGGTCCTATCAAACAGCGACACATCACTTCCCTGCCCCTGCTCCCTCCTTCTTGTCCAGCCTCTGGGCTTGTTCAAAATGGCGTCGTCCAGGGTCTCTGGCCACATGTCTCTGAAGCCCCTTCCCCCCACGCTGCCTTCCCTCCTTGGTGTAGCCTGGTGCCTGGCACCCAGCGACAGCGGTTGATGGATTGGCCCATCTTCTCTTCGTGGAGAGGAGGCCCTAGCTTGTGGAAGAAAGGTTATCAATCAATCCAGCTGAGGTCAGCCCTCAGCCTGGGTCTGGTCATGGCTGGCTCAGAGATATATGACAGTTCTGGATGACCCAAAAGCAGTACAAATATGACTTTGGACTGTGCAGAATACTTCTTTTCACATTCGCTACATTGGACTTAAGTGCGTGTCTGGAATCTGTAGGCCTAATGGAAGTTAATCTAGCCATGGGCCCCACATCCCTATAGGGGAATAATGAAGTGAAAACACAATAAAACACACTGACTTTCCGTGGCATGTTTCTTTCCAGTGTATAAAGCCTATTTCATGGCACCACCCAATACTGCATAAGTCCTGCCACACCATTCACTTTGTAGCTGCTCCTGGACTGCGCACGCTAGGAGTCTCCCCTGCACAGCCCGTACACGTGTGCACATGCATGTGCTCATGTGTCTGCATGTAACCAGCCCGGTGTCCCTTACTCCAGCTGCTGCGCAGTGGCCTGGTCAAGCCAGGGAGACCCCAGTAAAATCCCCATGCAGTCTCTTACATCCTGAGTTCACTGTGGGTGAGTCCCAACTTATGAGGCTCCCCCACAGTAAAAGCTCAACAATTAGGTGCTCAAAAAGCGAAAAATCCGGGCGGCCCATAGTGTCAGAACCACCTTCTAACATGTAAGTAGAACTGTGTACAGCCCTCCCCCTCTCACGCTGCTTGGATGGCCCATCCTGTCCACAACTAAGCCCCCTTTGTGTTACTTCATGGAAGGAATATCCAAAACCCCAACAGCAGGGCTATTCACAATCATGTGACACTGGCAGAAAGCACTGATGGTTGGAATAAGAAAATGCCAGCTTTATGTGACCTAAAATTCGACCTACCAATAAAGAGGATTTTAAATTACAATTTATTGGAGTGTAAACAACATATCTCTATCTGCTCCCAGTCCAAAGTTAGCACTTATTAAATGTAATAGGATAACGCAGTGTTGGTCAATTGGAGAGTTGGGCCTTACTGAAGGGACATATTACTTGTGGAGTTCTTACTGCCTAAACATGTACAACGTAAGTAAACATTTTCAATGTTTTAAATACAATGCACCCTGCCCTATGAACTTTAGGGCCTACATTACAGATGACTTATAAGTACAAAAAAGGAAGGTTTAGGCCTGGCAAAATGTTTATTTAGCCAGGGCGAAATGGCAGTTTAAAACTACTATACAGGCTGCAGTTGCAGGCCTGAGACGTGTTTTTAAAGTGCTACTTTAGTGGTTGGGACAATGAGCATTTAATTTACAGGCCCTGGGTACATGTAGTACCCATTTACCATTGGCGTACAAGTAAATTAAATGTGGCAATTAGGTGTAGTTCAGTTTTACCATGTTTGAAGGAGAGAGCACAAGCACTTTATCACTGGTTAGCAGTGGTAAAGCACACAGAGTCCCAAAGCCACCTAAAACTAGTTCAGCAACAGGAGCAGTGAAGGCAAAGGATGTCAGGTTTAACACCCTTTTTCTCACACAAGTTACTTTTCATCTTGCATTCAGAAGAATCACATGCTAAGTTTTGTGGACTAAATCTGTAACACAAATACTCACTCTAAAGTGTTGTCTCTCTTTTCCAATCTATTTGAGTTGTTGTCAGGCGGCTCACGTTAAGGACGATGAGGAGGAGCCTATTCCTTGGCATGTTATCATAAAAGAACCCTTACCTGACCACTCCTCTTTTTTTCTGTGGTCCGTTGATACTGATCGGATGCAGACAGGCAGGTCATTTCCTCTTTCCTTATCGGCACAGGAAGTCAACCACATGATGATAAACCCGTCAATAGGAATGGGACATTGTCTCTTTAACAGTGGCGTGGTTCGCATATGCGGGAGAGACCCGGAAGTGATTCCATCAGAGAGAGACAAGACAGAGTTTGTTTGGCGTAAAGAGAGGGAAAACGAGCCAGCATTGAGTTGATGTCTTCTGAAGCAAGAGACAAATGTGTTGCTGCATCTTGAGACACCCGACGGCAGAAGAATCGTTCCACGGGTGACGTGGAACGAAGACGAGAAGCCTGATGACTCCTCTGAAGATACAGAAGATGCGACAAAGTTACTGCCGTTTTCTTGTGACCAGGATGGGAAGGAACAGAGAGGTCCCCAGCATCGTTCACCGCCCAGCCATGCTCCAAGACGAACATTGCTTAGCCGGGTACGCAGTCATATATTGGGGAGGAGAGAAGCGGGAGGTACGTAGCGGGTGGGGTTGGTATTCAGAGGATTCAAAGAAGAACCTATCCTCTGCACTGGCTAGGCACACCTATGGCCTGATTCACAGAACTAACTTAAGACAAAATCCTAAACTTGCTACTTTTGGTATTCACATAAGGCATTTAGTAGTAGTAAAGTTAGGATTGTGTCTTAAATTTGACTTAAGACAAACTTAAGACAGACTTAAGACAGAGGCCGATGATGGAGCAAGCAAATGGGAAGCCTGTGGTCAGGCTAAAGCCCACAGATTAAACACTACATGTCTCTTTGAGACAGCGCATGGGCTGTCTAGCCGAGACCTAAAAGCAGTTTGTTCAGTATATGGTAGCTAATCAAAGCATGAGGTAGTTGTAACCGATGAAGGATGCTATGTGCATAGGGCTAATTGTAAATTATATTACCCAACATTGTTACATTCATTTCAGATACAGGAATTCAGTTTTCAATGAGATAATTAAATTGCCTATCATTTCTATGTTAAGAGGACATGTGGGCTGTTCTAGTGGCTGTGATTGCACTCCCTCACACGTCTGGACCTATCTTTCACCCTAACTCTACTTGATCACCAGTGTTAGACCTGGCATCTTTTGGCGTGTTTCCCCTGTCCTATTGCTTTCTGACCTCCTGGTGTACTGGACTTCGTTTTTTCTGGTTTAGGGTCTCTGCGCACTTTCTCACTGCTGTTCAGTGTTAAAGTGCAAGTGCTCCTACTGTAAATTGTGTCATGATTGGTTTTCCATGATTGGGATATTTGATTTACTTTTAAGTCCCTAGTAGAGTGCACTGTGTGTGCCCAGGGCCTGTAAATCAAATACTACTAGTGGGCTTGCAGCACTGGTTGTGCCACCCACCCAAGTAGCCTTTCAAAGGTGTCTCATACCTGTCACTGCAGTGTCTGCATGCAGTGTTCACTGCCCTATTGCCCTGTTAAGTGCAACCAGTTGCCAGGCCCAAACCTTCCCTTTTTTTACATGTAAGACACCCCTCAGGTAGAGGTAGACCCAAGGTACCCCCATGGGCAGAGTGCAAGGTAGGACATGTACTGGTGTGTGTGTGTGTGCGTGAGACATGTCCTGATACTAAAGCACTGTCAATTTTGTTTTCACTAATAAAAGACCATCTGGCCCATAGGCTAACATGGGAGTTGCCTTGTAACATCTTACAAGCATAACTTTCCAATGGGACAAGATGGAAAAGTGGAGTTTAGGCTTTCTGAACTCAGAACTTACAGATACATTGTTTAGTAAAGATGATTTTTATGTTGTGTGTTTGAAAATGCCACATTTAGAAAGTGGGCATTTTCTTGCTTAACTATCCTGTGTGCCTCTGCCATGTGTGTATTCACCGTCTCGGTTCAGAGTGACAGGAGCAGGGATGTGCATTCACCCTAGACAGACACAAGGTGGGGTTGAGGTGTGCCCTGACTTTCCTGGATGACTCATAGCCAGGCTGAATGGACCTGCCTAGATTTAGAGTAGTGGAAGGAGTGGTCACTTGTACCTGAATGGGCTGTGGCTGCGTTCCCCAAAGCTGTCTCCCCCGTCTGGAGTGAACCTGACCTCTGCCAGGCAGAACTGGTTTATGTCGGCCAGTGGAACTTTGTTTGTGCCAACTTCAAAGGGAAATCTTGTATAAAGATCTGGGCCCGGACCCCAGAACTTTAGAACTCTTTAGGACCCAGACACCTGCCAAGAAGAAGAGCTGCAGAAGCTGTGAGGAGAGACTATGCTTTGCTGTGTGCTTTGCTGTGCTGGCCTGCAGTGGCTTTTTCTGTCTTGGACCAAACTGGACTTTCTACATCTTATTTTCCTGAATTTCTCCAAGGGCTTGCTGTAGACTTTGCCCCCTTTTCAAGGAGTCTCAGGAACAAAAAATACTTCAAGTTCATCTGCCACTAGCACTGGGAACTGTGTGTTTTGTGCTGCAACAGAAGAAAAAGCAACCCAACGCTGTCAATGACGCAGCTGCCGGCTCTGTGACCTGAAGACACTGCAGAGTGCACCACTGCATCTCGCACCGCAACCCTGGTCTCACCTACTACGCCATTCAACGCCACCCCCGAGCCGCTGCTTGCACCTTGACCTGTGGGCACTGCACTCCGCACCTCCTCGATTGACACCACTGCCCTGGTATCCCTGTCCCTGACGATGCCGCAATGCCATCACTGACGCTGCTGCCTGCATCGTGACCTGTGGGCACCGCTTGTGAAGAACCCTGATCACCATCCTGCTTTGCACCGCAGCCCGGGTCTCACCGACAATGCCGCTCTAAGGTGACCTCTACACCAGTGTCTGCACCGTGATTTAGGGGCACCCCTTGTAAACTACCCGACACACCATCACGGGCCACTACGCAGCCTTGGCCCATCAACATTGGCACCATCGATTCCAGTTTGTCAGCCAACAACAGCGCTTCAGCCATGCCAACACTGCCTGCACCGTGGCCTGCTAACAAAGTAACGAGCACCGACACACTTCGCACCGCCCCCCTTCACACCACAGCCCTGGACTCACCAATGCTGCCGGACACAGTCACCGAGCTGCTGCCTGCACCGTGATCTTAGGGTACCGCATGCCGCACTGCTGCACTTTTCCGTCCTCAGGCATTGTGGGTGTGTGCTGAGGATGGAACCATTCTATCCCCACACCTACCAACAGGGGATGCGTTGGCGCTCACCTGTGGGCCGCCCAACTACAGGCCCCAAACTGGAGATTGCAGCAGAAGCGCTTCCACTGCCACCCCTGACCCCCCCACCCCACACCCCCACTTTCTCAGCAATCTGATGACATTGGCACGCGCACGACATGCCAAAATCATCAGAGCATGCCACGGTGGTGATGGAAGCCATTGCTTCCAGCGCATAGGGGAAAAAGGTTAGTTTTTCCTCCTGGGGGTGATTGGGGATGGCAAAGAGGCATGGGGAGAAGGAGTTTTTCCTTTCCCTGGGTGTTTCTTTGCAGTGGATTCCTGCTGTGTGATCGTGGGCTGGGCTGCGATCGCGCAGCAGGAATGCACCCACTAGGCCACCACAAATATTTTGTGCATATTTTATTTTGGGAAGCAGTCCCTTAGGCAAGGGTTGCTCCCCAATAATTTGGGCACTGTTTTGGCTGTTCTCTGCTTCCTTTGGGGGCAGATCAGCCTTATTTTTTAGGCTCATCTGCCACCAAGAGGAGCAGAATGCCACTAGACACCAGTGATTCAACTTATTGATACGCTGGGAAGTATCCCCTTGGACAAGGGTCGCACCCCATTAAGGGGGCATATTTTGGCCGTTTTCTGGCCCCGGGGGGGGGGGGGGGCAGATCAGCCTTATTTTTAGCCCTATCTTCCAAGGGCGGCAGAAAGACACTAGACATCACGGATTTTACTTATATGTTGGGGAGCCACCCTTTGGGCAAGGGTCGTTCCCCATTAAGGGGGCAATAGTTTGGCCAATTTCGGCTCCCCTTGGGGCAGATTGGACTTATTTTTAGGTCCAAGAGGGGTAGAAAGCCACTAGACACTAGGGATTTTCTTTATTTATATGTCAGGGAGCGTCCCCTTGGGCAAAGGTTGCTCCCCATTAAGAGGGCAATGTTGTGGCCGTTTTCTGCCCCCAACCTGGGTCAGATCAGCCATATTTTTAGAGCCATCTGTCCACAAGGGGTCAGAAAACCACTAGACACCAGAGAAAGTTTATGTATGTGTATGAACTGGAGTTTGGCTAATGGTCCTTGTGTACTGTAGTTTGGTTGGCAGTGTGTGTAGATTGGAGCTTTGCTGGTGTTGCGTGCACTGTTGCCTGGCTGGTGATGCCTTTGGACTGGTGCGTGGCGGTCGTTACGCGTGGACTGGCACTTGGCTGGCAGTATGTGTGGACGAGAGCTTTGTTGTCAGTGCGTTTGTACTTGCGTTTGTCTGGTGGTGTGTGTGTGCTAAAGCTTCGCTGGCGGTGTGTGTTGTTTAGCGCTTGGCTGGGGTGAATGTGGACTGGTGCATGGCTGGCAGTGTGTGTGGACTGACTCTTGGCTGATTGTGCGTGTGGGCTAGCGCTTGGCTGGCAGTTCGTTTAGACTCTGGCAATGTGTGTGGACTGATGTCTGGCTAGAGGTGTGTGTAGGCTGGTGCATGCTAGGTGGGCGGAGTGTATAGACTGGCGCTTGGCTGGTGGTGTGCGTGGACTGGCAGTGTGTTTGTGGCTAGTAGCCAGTATGTGTATTGACTTGCTTGAGGTGTATGTGTCAGTGGTCTGATGTTTAGCTGCTTGGTAGTGAGATTGGCGTGTTAGTCCTGTTGGTGTATAAGAGTGATGGGCCCTTGAATGATGCTGTTTGTAAATGTAAGTGTTGGGTCGTGTTGGGCCTGCAGCTAGCAGCGTGAATGGTTTTCTGTGTCTGACCCATGGAAGGCATGTAAATGGACTGCAAATCGGTTGGTGCCTGGACGTGGCTTTGCAGCACACAAGCTGTGAGTCAATGGTTCCTTAATCTAATGTTGAGATTATTAACAATTATTTTGCGGATGGATATTTCATAAAGTCATTGGTGAATAAAGTTTTTTTATAAACCATTTACCCTCATGCTAAACCCAACCAGTATGCCTGTGATTGATTAGTGGATGGGTATGTACTAATGTTTTGGTTTTTGTTTTGATTTTTACCATCATTGCATACTCTCTTTGTAGTGAACACCATCTGCCCTTACATCTTTTTGGAAACTGATCACCAAAGCAATAATATGTGGTATGTTTTTTGTGGATCCCACAAGGTTTACTTACTCAAAAGCCCTTGTAAATTTGATTCATTGGCAAAAACATATTGTTTCCTCAAATTTCTGAGTGGGAAATTTGTGGGATTACCCGGCTGGCACAAATTTCCTAACAACCAGGGTTCCCCCAGGTCCCACAATAAAAATGCTACCTCACTTGCATGGGTGGGCCAAATGCCTATGACAGGGAAGGGCCCACAACTTATTGTGGAGACATTAAAATGATCTATCACAAAAACACCTGGTTTTGCTAGGGAGTCACCTGCTTTTTTTGGTCCCGAGCTTGGGAGTCATCTAGGGAAACCTAGTAAACTCAGACACTTCTGAAAACTAGACACCCTGGGGAGTCCAGGAAGGTGTGGCTTGCATGGATTCCCCAAAGTTGTTTACCCAAAATTCCCTGCAAACCTTAAATATTGCTAAAACTAAAATCTTGTTTCCTCACAATTCTGTGTGGGAAAGTTGTGGGATGGCGCAGCTGACACACATTTCTTACCCCCCCCCCATGTTCCCACATGTCTCTGGATAAAAATGATATCTCATTTGTGTGGGTGGGCAAAGTGCACACTACAGGGAAAGACCCAAAACATATTGTGGAGGCATCAATATTGTTGATCACAAAACAAAATTTCTGGTCCCAGGCTCAGGGGCAATCTAGAGAAGCCTACCAAATCCAGCTAATTCTTAAAGCCAGACACCCAGAAGAGTCCAAGGAGGTGTGACTTGCGTGGATCACCTAGTTTCCTTCCTCAAAATCCCAGCAAACCTCAAATTTAGCTAAACAAAATCATGTCTTCCTCACATTTCTATGTGGGAAGTTGTGGGATTACCAGGCTGGCGCAAATTTACTACCACCAAACGCTCCTCCATTTCTCCCAATAAAAATGCTACGTCACTTGTTTGGGTGGGTCAAGTGTTTGCGACAGTGAAGGGCTCAAAGCATATTGTGGAGGCATCAAAATTATCAATGACAACACCAGCGTTTTTGGTCCCAGGACCAGCAGCCATCTAGGGAAACCTACCAAACCCAGATATTTCTAAAAACTAGACACCGAGTGGGGTTTCAGGGAGGTGTGGCATGCATGGATCCCCTAAAGAATCCCCAGCAAACCTCAAATTTAGTTAAAGAAATGCATTTCCTCACATTTCTGTGTGACAAAGTTATGGGATCACTTTCCTACCACCTAGGATTCCTCCTTGTCTCCTGAATAAAATGCTACCTCGCTTGCGTGAGCGGGCCAATTGCCCGCGACAGGAAAGGGCCCAAAACATATTGTGGAGGCATCACAATTATCAATCACAAAACAACCTGGTTTTGCAAGGAGGTCACCTTTGTTTTTGGTCCCGGGCTGGTGGCTATATAGGGAAACTTACCAAACCCAGATATTTTTGAAAACTAGACACCTGGGGCAGTTTAGGGAGCTGTGGCTTGTGTGGATCTCCCAACATTTTCTTACCCAGAATCCCCTGCCATTATTTACCATTTTGTGATGCTGATTACTCTGTTTTGTTTCCTTCTATTGATAATTACAGCGCACGTATATTACACAAAAATCTTATTGCATCAAATAATATTTGAAACGTCAATTCGAGTATTTCTTATGTCACCCTTTGGGCATGCATGAGTTACAAAACGAAAGGGTTCTAAATATGTTTCCACAATTTCCTTGGCAAGTCAGTTTTTTCAGTTTCTGAGGCAGCATATACCTGTTGCCTTGCTAGGTTATGGTACAGATGGTGCACTGTGAGCTAGCCATGACTAAGGTCAACATATCCTGGTGGTGTGAGTGGACTCAGTCTTGCGCAGTTTAAACGTTTATGTTGTCAAACAAATGCACAGTGTTACTGAGAAAGTATGAACTGTACGACACCTTGGAATCACTCTGAAAGTCCTTTAAGGATGAAAGCAGGTCTCAAGCATCAGAGTAGTCCTCTGAAGACACAAGGCAGGCCACAGGCACAGGCAGTCCTTTGAGAGCCCTCTGCAGGTTCAGAAATGAGCTGAAGATTGGGGTCTAAGGGGTCAGGTCTGAAGTAGAAGAAACCTCTTGAGTTTTCCCCCCGCCGAAGTGTCTTGAATTTTCTGCCTCCCTGCCTTTGTCCCAACGTGTCTGAGGGCACTGTGAAGTTTTGTGTGAGCTGAGGCAGCTGCTTTGAAGTAGAATTCACACTGTGCATAGCTCCGCTTCCCACCCCATCCTGTTAGAATGGCCTATCCTGCCAACACACAGTCCCCCTGTTGTGTGGCTGTCTGGGAGGAATACGCAAAGGCCAGCTGCCAATTACACATGGTCATGTGACCCACAAAAAGGCTGCAGACACAAAATGTTGAGGACAAGCAAATGCATTCTGTTTAAAGGTGGCAGAATTGTGACTTAAAATCCAACTTTACCTTTGAAGAGGATTTTAAATTACAATTAATTAGAGATGATGTTTTTTCTACTTGTTCCCAATCAGAGTTATTACGTATCAAATGTAATAAGGTAACTCAATGTTATCCTATGGTGAGGATAGGCCTCATAGTAGTGAAGAACACATTTGTGAGTTTTTCACTACCAGGACATGTAAAACTTAAAAGTACATGTCCAACTTTTTAAATAATATGCACCCTGCCATATTAGCTGTTTATCGCCTAGCATAGGGTTAAGAATGTGTATTTATTCAAAAGGAAGTTTTAGACTTGGCAAAAGGTTTACTTTGCATAGTTGAAATGGCAAATTAAAACTGCAGGCAGGCTGCAATGGCAGGCCTGAGGCATGTTTTAAGGGGCCACGTAAGTACGTGCTGCAGGCCCACTTTAATTTACCAGCCCTGGGTATTTGGAAAACCAATTTACTAGGGACTTATTAGTAAATTAAATATGTCAATCAGGTCTAAGTCAATTTTACCTAAAGGCAACACAAATAAATTCAGCAAAACAGGCAATGAGAAGGCAAAACATTTTGGGGAAAACCACCCTAAGGCTGACAGGTCTAATAGTTTAATACAATGTGCAGAGTAATCCCTATAGCAATTTGTATCTTTAAGGGGGATAGGCACTTTTACCACACTAAGTGGTCCTCTGGGAATCATTTGGGTTCCCAGTGCTCTGCTGCCCAGGAACAATGGTCTAATTTCTTCAATATATTATATTCTCAGTGCATAATTTAGAGTTCAGTGGTATTGAAAAATCTCCAATTTCTGAAGGAAGTGCTCATTTTGGAGGGGAATCCACAACAGGAATAGTCTCGACCATACTATCCACATGTAAAGAGAATTCCAATGGTGGAGTCTGCTCCAGGTTTAGCACATCAAAATAAAATCTGAGGGTTAGTCACCTTACCCCACCTCAATGTTGCCTGCTTCCCATCTGTGTCCCAAATGCGCGGATTATTTTGTCAATGGACAGTTACTAGGGCTGGGCAAAAAAGCTAGAAATCCAGCCGTTTTTAAAGTTGGCTGTGGTGTGAGTTTTGGTTGGAATGTGCCCTACAGACATCTCAGATTTAACTTTGGGGGACATATTTATAAATGTTGATGCAATGTTGTGTCGAAGCAGTGTTGCTTCAAAAAAACTTGTGCTTTGTAGGATAATTTACTTGCGACATGGATGTGCCATATTTCTAATACATAAGTATGGTGCACTATGTTGCAAGCTCCAAAGCTGTGTCAAAACCTCTGATGCATCTTTGAAAAAATGACACAACGTGTCATAAGGCAACTGCCACCTATGTGACGCAAAGCTGATGTGTGTGTTGTAAAGCACTTGTAAGTGCCTCAAATCAGCATTGTATCACTTAGGAGTCTATGGCGTGTCAAAAAAACACAGAACAGCTGGCCAAAAATCACTGTAAAAAATGGAGGGAGCACCATCTACCAGTCAGTAGGGCAACAGTCCCAATCCTAGCTAAAATGACAAGAAAGCAGACCAGGGGAAGAGGAAGAGTAATTTCAGTGAGGAGGAGAACCAAATATTAATATCTGTGGTGACAAATAATGAACAACTTCTTTTTGTCACCTCCAAATTGCCATTAGGGAAGAAGGAAGCCATTTGATAGACCATAGTTGGTAAGATCAACAGTGTAGGACGAACAAAAAGGACAGTTTCAGAGTGCAAAAATCAGTTGCACAATGATAACCGCAGGACTAAACAAAAACTCCCCAACAACCTGAGATCAGCTATGAGGACCCAATGTCCAGGAGGAGCTGGACCCACAGGAGGAGCAGGTGGCATCACTCATCCCAGCAGAGTTGGTGGCAGGAGTGAAAGGACAAGACAATGCTGCATTTGAGAACTAGGAAGAACAACTGGGTAAGTCAAAACAAAGGACCAAATGGTCAAAACTGTAATGTAGTGCAGTGCAGCAGCACACTTTGCTACAAGTCCCACAATACCATGTTCAAACTTTGGACTGGAGCAGCACATAATGCATGGACCTTGGAAACTTTTCAGATATGTCAATGACACTACTGGACCCCTTCCACCATGAAGCAAGTGTGCTTGTCTACATGCCAGGCAGCCAACAGTGGAATGTAAATTAATGGTTGGAATGCAGTTTGCTAGGTGTGAACTCCTTACCCGAGAGGGATCCAGGTGCTGAGTATGTGAAGGCTCTTGTAGGATCATGTGAAGAGCCAGATGTACAGGTCACTAGCACTAAACCATATTGCGCGCAGCTGTCCTGATGTGCTGGATGAGAATTTGTACATGTGTTACCTGCCATGTAAGATACCATCCTACCGCCTGTTTTGCTCAAATGGATATTTAGGGCGAATGCAAGTGATTGACAGCAGAAGGTCCATTGTTGTGTGTTGAAAGCATAGATAGTGTGTGAGCTAGGTATGCCCCTGGTAATATAGTGCCTTGTAGGTGTGGCTGAGCACATTGTAATGGCAGTGTCACAGAATGGTCAGCCAATGTATCTCAAGGAAGTAGGTTGTGATGTGTGTGCTGTAAGGCACGCTGAGTGATAGTCAGCCATTGCTGTGTATGATAGTTTGCCACTTTTGTAGCAGCTGTGAAGAGATGCCATGGCAGAGGGCATTGGTGTACCACAGTCTACATGTCCTGAAGGCCTGGGTGATGGTTTTGCAAGTGTCAGGAGGGAGCCATAAGAAGAAAAGTCTGACTATGGAACATACGTGAAAGCAGGTGGATGTGAAACGGAGAATAATTTAGTGTCATGGTGAGGTAGGTGTCCAGGATGATGTGCAGGTTTCTGGAATAGTTGGAGGGTGAGCCAACCAGGGTGGGTACATGTGACAGAATATCCTCACTACTGTCTTGTGAGGTAGAGTCTGAGTCATAACTCTCACACACGTAAGTATGTTGGGAAATTGTATAATGTAACAAATGTTGGTGGTGTTGGTGTCTCCTGAGACTCATTGTATGAGATGGGTATCATTGGTGTGTGACAAGAAGTTGAGTCCCGGGCTCTGAATGATGATTTTCAGAGGAGTCATGTACAAGTACAAGTGAGTGGGGCACAGGGAAGACATTTCCACAACTCTGAGCACCTGGGGTTCTGAGGAAATGGAGTATGCATGAACTGTTACATAATTCCAAGTGTGACGAAAGCTTTGCCCTTCCCAGATGGTTCTTAGTGCCTACTGTTCTGGACTTTGGAGATGACTATGTGTGATATGAAATTACTGGTTGAATTCCACACAAATAAGTAAAGTATGGTGAATACATGCCCTTACCCATTCATGCTGTGTAGCAAGGTTGCCTGCTGTGTTGAGTTGTGTGGGTGAAACATTGATCCCTTGGCAGCAATATTGCACAAATTGCATGCTAGACAGTACAGCAAGCCAGATTTGCGTGTTGTTCTGTGCAAAAGGCAAAGTGCAGGATTATATGTAATCAATTACAAAATAACATTGATTGGTCAGTGCTGTGTTCTAACTGATGGCTTGAGGGAATGCAGGCACCCTGGTGGCATGCAGCAATGTTCTCAGCTCTGTTGTCAATAAGTTAATGTAACATCACTGTAGCCAAAAAAAAGATAAACAAATCAATATGAGAAATGGGGCTCTTACCTGCACTAACCCTTTCAGGCAGGGCATGCCAGCTAACTGCCTAGCTGCATTTCATTGTTTCATTACACAAACAGCCCCCCTTGTTAAACAGTGGCTGTGTGAATAATGTAAATGTATGCCATGTAAAAGGCAGCAATAGTGTTACATGCCCACATTTATTTGAAGTAACATGATCCACATATCTCTATGTACTTGACAGTGAATATTAACAGTCTGATTGTCACCTAAATCACTTATGTCTACACCTATCATGGATCATTACTGACATATATATATATCTCATTGCAGATGGACAAATGACACCTCCTGTGCAGCTGCCTCTCCTTGATGACCAACCTGTTGGTGATGCCATTCTGCCCCCTGGATTACAACACCTTCCAACAACTCCTATACTAACTTAAATATCCTCCTCCGGCCTTGGTAATGGAAGACAGCGCTGCAGGGTCTCCAGAGGAACCATCACCCACAGGACATGCCCTATCTAGTAGTCCAATCCCAGCTGAGGACTCCGAGGACCCCCAAGATGTATTCCAACGGCGAGTGGTAGGAGTGCAGAAATGAATGGTTGATGCGGTGCAGGTAGGTATGCTGTCCCTAGCTGGCACCCTAGAAGGAGTCCATAGGTGTCTGAGTACAAATAAGGATATGACTGAGGCAAATAGAGACGCCTACCCTTGGCTCCAAGGAATGAATGAGTCTCTGGCTGACATTGCTGGTGTCATGATGCAGAATGAACAACAACAGCCCTTTGCATCTGACACCAGTGAAGTTTCCAGCCAGATGGGTGCAGTTCGTAACATCATGAAATTCCTGGAGCGCAAGTTGGACTCCTTTATGGCAAAAATAGGGGACCTCAATAGCAACGTTGTTGCTTTGTTGGCAAGCCACCAGAATCTTACCAGGGTTTTCCAAGCTGCCTTACTGGCATTGATGAATGCTGGTGAGGACAGGGGAGCCACAGCTTCTGCCTCTGATCTGCATGTGCCTCAGATGCTTTCCATACAAACACAGGGGAGTCACAACACACATCAGAGGAGGAAGATGTGGACTTCACTAGGTTCCACCAGTGATTTGCTGATGAGTTTTGCCAGTGTCTCCTGGACAGTTTCATAGTGGTCCTGTATGTATTACCATGCCACCTCCTTTGTCACCCAGTATTGGACTTCTTGTTTGTACACATGTTGATCTTATCCCCTAGTGGACTTTGATGCACCCATTCCATCCTAATGGCAATTTGTATCTCCTCACTGAAATACTGCTCTCCTCCACATGTTGCATGACATATTTCCCAAATGGAATCTGTCTGGTCATCTAAGCTTTCAGTAAGTGTTGTTGTTTCTCAAAAATAAACATCTAAACAATGTGTGGGACCTACAGTCTCTTATAAGATTCACTATTAAATACCAATTTGTCCAAAACAACAGAGTATTTATGTGTTTTTGATGAAGGGACTAGAATTGTACATTCATAAGCAAATTCTTTGCATCTCAAGAAAGAGTGAGCTAAAGTCACTTGCACATGCTGATTTTGGATATCCACCTACAACAAGTCCGTCCACTGCAATGGCATAAAGAGGAATGTGTTGTCTCCCAATTTTAATGTCAGAGTATAACAACAAGCTGCAGCAACTTGAATGACACAGTGAGGACCTCTTTCTCAAAACACAAATATTTACCTGCTATAATTGGGATGTGTTAGGCCCAACTAGCTCCATGAACATGACAACACGATCATCCTAAAATTCTAAACTCAATGCTCACACTGAAGAGCTTCTACAGTACATAACTATGCTTGCATGTACTAAAAAATATCCTGATACTCATGACCATACTCCTCAGAATTAACATCATACTTGTGCCCCACAAGGATGAACAAGTCCTTTCCAATACCTTGATTGTCAGTAAACAAGAAATGCAAGGGGTTATTGTTGGGTCAACTGATAAACGGTGTATAATCCTACCCTGGGATAAGTAGAGTAAAGGTGTACCTCTGCTCCATAGCGGCCACACATTTCATCTATTGTACATTGTACACACATATTTTCCATAAGAGCCAGACTTCGGAACCTGAAACAATGCAACACTCCCCTAGGGGAACAGGACAAGTGAGACTCATGGGCATGATACTTTGAAAGTCGTTAACCTAACTGAGCTGCATGAAGTGCCCCATTTAGCAAATAGTAAATGACAGTGGTGATGGAGATGCTTAAGGCAGGTGTAGAACTGTAGATACATTCAAAATGTTTTTACTAGCCAACAATAATTACCCTCTTACACAATGGTGCATGTGTGCGTGCGATAGTGGCAGGCAACAGTGTGTGTCCCAGCACAGCCAGGGATCTGCAGTATGTACTGACAAGACTATCCCTAATATAGCTGCCCTATCACTTTCACACAGAGTGCCATAGTAGGAGACTACCTGTGTTGTACTGTGTGTAAAACCAACAAATGAGGCTCACTTACAGTGACAAAAGAATGGTAAAGGGTCCAGACTTGGCTCTAATGTGAGGTACACTCACAGTTGTCCATAGGCCTCTGATGAAGTTACTTATACCTTTAAAGAATGCAGGTCAATAGCTACATCATGTACTCAACTGAACCCACTCAATAGTACCAACTCCTGATTATGAAATGATGACGAACTAGTGAAAGTAGAAAAAATGTAATACTATAAAATCTATCTAAACAGCCTACACCTACCTAGCCTACACTAACTCACTTTAACAGTACCTTACACTATCTTAACTTATCAACTATCTACATCTACCTAGCCTATACTAATTAACTTTAACACTAGCGTAAACTATCTTAACATATCCTAAGGTGCCTTAAGTACTAAACACACATGACAAGTTAAACATGAACCCATCCCTACACATAGATTAGTACAATACAAACAGCAACCACACCTAAACATATACTAACAATACATGTAAACCTAAACAAATATATATTTTTCTGTATTTTTTGTATTTTTGTTATCATTAAACATCAACCCCCACCCACTTAAAACCTAAAACTAACAACTATATCGATACTTAACCCTAATTAACACTATGCCTAATAAAATAAGCAACATTTAGAGAAAAGGAACCGGGAATGTCCAGAGGAAGAGTCTCATCGTAGTGCTGACATCTACTCCATGGCCTCTTGCACAGTTTCCATCAGTTCACGCAGGCTAGCCTGCTCTTGTTGGATGCCATACATCCTCCTATGAATCTTATACAGTTCCCTGAAAATGCAGTACTTGAAAAGTCATCACGTCCGATGTCTGTGCGTACTGGGCTGTGTGGTTGGCTGCTGTAAGGCAGTAGAAGGTCCAGCTGCTATGCCTTACTGTCTTTCGGACTTGCAGGACCCTGCTGCCTTGGCCCTTTCATACACAACGTTCATCTTTATGTATGCCTTGGTTATGAGGCGGATGTGGCGGTAGTGTCCTTTCCTCAATGTAAATGTTTTTTCCTCGTCAACTGTCATGTTCTCTAGGGATGTAAAGGAAATAAATATTAGGTCAAAATGTAAATGTACATGATGTGTGTGCAAATAGGCTGACATTCTTATATAATCATATGTGGATGTATAGGCCAATACAAAATTGTGAGCTAGAGATGTGCACATCATACCCAGGGCCACTAGAATTATGTGGCAAGAGAGGGCCAAATTATGTAGCAGGGTTATGTAAATTATGCTGCAAGAAAAAATAAATGATGCACATAATGGAGCATATTATTTTTAATAGTATTACTTCATTGTTTCACCATTTTTAAACTTGGTAACACTCTGTAGGCATTGGCTGCACCTAGTTAGTACCAATTTAAAATCCAATTATAGCAATTAGCAACAGGAAGATGACCAACCTAGCTTTACAAAGGACCTTCTACTGTGCGGCAACATGTTTTGTCGCATTTTTTGTAACTTTTGAACCGTTTGAGCTAGAAACAAAATGTCTTTTCTGAAATTCTGCAGATTATGTGACAGATGATGGATTATGTGGCAAATGCAGCAAATCTTTAACTATGCAAAATCACCACACAATCTCATAATTCCAGTGGCCCTGACAATACCTTCCGTACAAAGACATCTCCTACTCAAACAAGTTAAACTGAGTCAAGTGTGGTTATTGTAGGCGTACAATATGGAAATGTAGTCACAATATGATTACAACCATATTATTCTGAACAGTGAGTCACACTCATAATAATGTGTTGATTGGAATTTGGAAACATCGTTCATATCTTGAAACTTTAAGCATTGGCATTGCATCGTGCAAGTGGGCTGACACTTGCTCATCAACATACATGAAACTTTATACGGTAAGCCAGTCCAGGTAGTATGCCTCTACATTACAAAACCCATCTGGAGTTACACAAGGCAGCACACATTCCTGACTTAAGTTACTCAGTGTCAGGTAGCCAATACATGGATGGAGGGTTGTTAACTACCTCCTGCAAAACATTACTGGGGTACATTTAACCAATTTACCCTCTGGCAAATGCACAGAAATCTGACACATATCTTCTGGTATACACTTGTAGCAATACCATGTTGACCTTTACTTAAACATATTTCCATACACTCATTATCCCAGTGCTGCATTTGTCAGTGTGCACAGAGATGTGAAGGCTGACATCCATTTAAAACCTGCACAGTCAGATGATCAGAACCCTGCCATGTGTACATCCACATTCACAATGTGCATCAGTCAGGCACTCTGGTGATTATTTCTGCTACACTGTGGTTACCTCGAGTAGCAGACCTAAATCCATACAGCCTCCAGGGCATTAGTGTAAATGTTCCTCTGTCACACCATTTCACATAGTGATGACATGGACTACTCTGAGGGAGGCTCAACTACCTGCGACTGGATTACAAAAGCCACGTCTCGGGGTAAGTTAAGTAATTTAATATTTTGAATTCCTTAAGAGAATGTACTAACACTCCTACAGAAGCACATGTTAATTTTTTTTTGTTTTCTGTCTTGGGTCAAATCCATGATCTGTTAATACTTGGCCCTATCATCACAACATCCACAGCTCTAAGTCAAAATGTGTATATTGGGATGGCTAACCTGCTAACACTGTCCTACATGATGAAACAATTTGATTTTTGATTTGACACTCAGCTAAATTGACAGACATGAGTCAGCAATCATTGAAAGTGTTAAACAGGAGTTATCTTTAGCCCCACCTATGGTCAATCACACTTAAATTATGTAGCCCGAGTGGTCAAATGTAGGCAGAATGTATGAGCATAGTATGCTGCATGATGAAGGAATATATGTAGCATATTGACACACATTTTGTATAGCTCTGATTTCATTATACCAGCCTGTTTACACTTGGTAACAGTGTCGGTGTATAATCATTGCACATCATCAGCATATGTGTCATACACATATATGGACATAGGCAACAGAAGCCTGCCCAGACAAGCTTAGCGTTGCTCATTTAACTTTTCTGCTACATCTGTTGAAACATATTTGTTATGTTCGTGCCATTTGTGGAACAACCAAAATTGATTTGATTGAACATCTGCAGATCCTGCACCAGATTAAGATTAACCCCTTCGACGCTTATGACGGAACGGTTCCGTCATGCACGTCGGTTGGGCTGTGCTTATGACGGAACCGTTCCGTCATGGCCCCGCCCGCGCTCAGAACCTTCAGCACTGCACGGAAATCCGCGCAGCGCTGAAGGGGTTAATGTGCCAAATGCATCAAGACTGAGATATGCTAACATCACCTAAGAGATGTAAACATGCATGTATACTGTGGGGTGCTTACATGACCCCTACATTCATAATGACATGCCTCCTTGTCAATTCCAAATTAATCTGTGGGCAGATTGTGTTGTGTTGGCACACTGACTGTAAATAGGTTGCAGGTGATTGGTACCTCCCAATACACACCACAATGTTCCAAATCACAGGGATCACACACAGATGTCAATAAGCTACATCCATGTACTTATTACACTTACTGGTTGCATTGGGGTCCTGGAAGCTGTCAACCTCACACTGGTTGAATGCAAGATGTCCACCTTGAAGACAAAGGTTTTCACATTGCATTGTAAATTCTATCATCACATGCGTGTTGCGTGGTTCAGGCATGTCATGTTTTCAGTACTGCTGATGAGCATCATGCATCAAGAGTAACACCATTGACCCTAGGCAGACCAAACTATTGCGGTGATGGGAAAGGACAGGTGTACACCGTATGTGACAATGTAAGGGCCATATCAGTGTTATGATTGCACTGGTGGACAGAGTATTGACTAGCAGCAATGCATGATACCTTTCAACATGGTGCAAGAGTGCATGCCTTATAAGCATGTTTATCTTGTTGTGCCCTGCAAGGCCCACATTCCTGCACATTTACATTTGTCTGAGGCATATTGACCTGTATACGTGAGCTGCACAATGCAGCACACATGGAACATTTAACTTAAAGGGAGATTGCACATTTGTTTCCTGCTTAGCCATCAATTGTGGGGCACTGGCATTTTTGGAGCATTCCCTAGTTATGCACATATGTTAAATCAGGGAATGCTTACTAATCCATGCGTTTTCTATGTACACAACAACCCATTGACCAGTCCCTTGGGCCTGGGTATGGCAACATAGCAATTAGTTCTTTGTTGCTTAACGCTGGCTATGTGTAGCCAATTTGAGGCACACACATTTCCCTTAAATTGCTCCAAAATGTTCACTTTATTCATTGCAATGCACATGAAGCAAGTTGCATGATGCAATGTTAAATTGCAACATTTCAAAATATGTTCCTTTAAAGTTTAGGTTTTACGTGGCTGCTATAGCTGCATTACTGCATGCAGATGTTACATATATGCATACCGTCTTCTCTTCTGAAATCCAATCCAAGCAGCTCCACAAGATCAGTCTCCTGTGACATGTCAGCCCAACTGTATTTTAGTTGGGTGATGGTGTGATGAACTCCAAAATAGTTGGTAAGGTGCTAACGCACACACTCCCACCTGCCCTTCCGGTCCTTGGGCGGGTACCCCTGGTTAGCCTTACTCCCAGAGGCCAGCATCATGGGCAGATAGTGGACAATGAGCCATAGGAGCCCCCCAACTCTTCCTCTGAATAATTCTTGCCCATACCCCTTCCATACATGCTCCTATCCCCCACTGACATCCAACAGCCCAAACAAATACCCCTTAGACGTATAATTACCCCTAATTTATAAAACCCCTAAATAGACATACACCCAACAATACAAGGATAAAAACGAATGCAAGACTAAGTAAAAAGACGCAAAGATATACAATTCACACAAGACAGGGACAGATCGCACACCGATAAGACCAAAAACTCGCACCAAAACACCAGCCACTCTCTAAAACACCTCCAACACCCAGCACAGCATAACAGACTCTAAGAGAAAGTGAAACTAACTTTCACACTTCCTAGTATGCAGCCTGCCACACCCATTGCATTATTTCCTGTGTGTGTCCTGCACTTTTCTGACATTTGTGTAGATTTTTCTGACGCATTGCTATGCAAATGAACATTGCGTCATCGATACACTGCACAGTAGCACTTCTGCAGTACAGTCAGTACAAGCAATGGCGGCGATGCGCGGGTTCCGACCAGCGCAACTAGTGCAATGCATGGATTCTGACCCATGCAACAGGGCTGATGCATTGGATTTACTGCAGAGGTCTGGGTTATGCTGGATCACACGCTTAAGGACCATTTCCATTCGTCCAGGAGTGGGGTGATCCTCTTGACAAGTCTGTGTAACAGAGGGCAGTGTCCAGGTGGTGAAGCAGGGTGGTTGAAAGTCTTCCCTGTGCCTGTGACTTAATGACAGGAGGCCCAGAAGAATGCCCGTGAAGTCAGTCTGGGTTCAAGGAATGCCTGTCCAGTCTTTATCACCCAGCTAGCGAATCAGAAGGCAGCATGCCAGCACAGGAAAGCAAGAATCAAGAGCTGTATGATCACACATCAGTTTGCACAGGCAATACCAGGGTACTCACTTATCCTGTGGCCTAAGGGCCACTCCATTTGATTCCCTATTCAGCCCAATCTCTCTCAACCTGCAGTGTGTCAGGAACCCTTCCTTCTGATATGTCTTGAATAAGCAACACACTTAGGGAAGCACAGAGACAGGGTGGCTCCTTCATATTCCAGTGCATGTACCACCCAGTTTGCAGCTTTGCTGTAGTCAAACTCCATGTGGCTTAATTCCAATATTCCTAATGTTTTGACCAGGCAGCCATGTCTTACTCACAAAGCTAGCCAATGTCTTTCATGCCATGTAGTGGCGCAGCCACTTCGGCACTCAGGGGTATATGTATGACCCATGTTGTGCACTTGTACAACACAACATGGATCATGTGCAACACAACTCTAATACTATATTTGTGATGCCACCCGAGGCCACCTAGCATAGCCCTGAGTAGGGTCATAAATTGAGAAATCACTGCTTTGCATAGTATGCCTGTGGAAATGCGTAATATTTTACATAGCATAAGCGACAGCCATTTTGGCTGTGGTGTCCATTTAGTTTCCTTCATAATTCTTCTGTCCTTTGCTGCTTGTCTTTTTCACTGTGCTTGTGTTATCTATTTTAGTTGACTTCCTGACTCAGCTAAAGCAATGTACATGCTGGGGGTTTGTAGCTGCCAGTGCACCTCGTCTCAGATGTTAACTGTCAATCATTTACTGCTGCCATAAGCATTTCTGCTCCCCCTCCCACTTTGCTGACCAAGTGGTTATTCATCTGCCCTTGTTTGCTGATAGCTGTTTCTAAAACTGTTCTTTCCATTTCTGTTCACATGCTTACATTACAGAAAAACGGTATAAAAGGGACGATGGTTTGTGAATTCAGTTTACAGCCTCCTGCAGCACTTGAGAGTGTTGTGTGGACGTGGTCCCACTCATGAGTGATTAATAAACTTGTTATTTATTCCAACTCCAGTGCCGATCTCTATTTTCTTGGTCTTTAGACCCGTGTACAAGAGGGTGACCCTGCACCAGTGTGCCCAATTTTAGGCACATTTCCACAGTTGGCGCCCAAAGTGGGGCAGCATTGGAGATGCGGCCGTCCGAAGGAGTATTCTTGACGGAGAATCACAAATTACTGAGGATGCGCACTGCATGAGGAGACCCTTGTCTTTGCAGGCTGATGTGACTTTTGGGGTTTTCCCGATTTGACTCTCCAGGTGGTGGCCGGTCTCAGCTGGGGTTTTCTTTGGAGTAATTTTGCAGTGACCTTTAGGTCGACCAGAGATCGGCAGGTGGGAGTTGGAGACTTCTGTTTGGTAAGGTCTCTTAAGCGACGCTCTTGATTTGTTTGGCCTAGGTCTTTTGGTTTGGATTTGTTATTCACTTTTTGCAAAAATTGAAGGCAGGTAATGTGGAGATTTTCCTCCTTTTGGAATATTTGTTTGGAGTAGTAATATTTTACATATATTTGTAAAACATGCCTGTTCTCAGCACACTTCGTAAGTGGTGTTGCCGCTCTTGTGGTACCAAGATTAGTTTTGAATAAAGACAGCCGGCCCCTCCAGAAGGGACCCCTCACAGGGAGATGTATAGTAAATATGGTATTTCTCCCATAATGTTCGGTTCATTGTGGAACAAATACACAAAGAAAGAATTCGACTTACAGTGGCCATTAGATGTAGTGTTAAGAATTTTGAGTCCATAGTTAGATTATAAATACTTCCATTCACATTACTGTGGTAGTCGATATGCTAGCTAGGATATTTTTGTTGGATTCTATTTTTGTGCACGATTGACATACATCTGGGTGCTTGTGCATGTTGTCTGTATGCTTAGGTGCTTGTATGTGTATGTTCCGCGTGAGTATAAAAGCCTGTATTTGTCTGGCTTTGTTTACATCGGTGCATTTGACCCTTCTTGTTATTTGCCTCTCTCTCTGTGTACTATACAAAATTGAAACCCATTGGCTTTGTTGCTGCTTGGCCTGACTGCTGCCTATTAGGACAGGCTGTGCCTAAGTATGCCTGTCATGTTCTCCTCTGGATACTTGGTAGCACTTGAATAACAATAATTTGCTGAGGGCTCTTTTGTCTTTGCTAAACCCTGCGACGGGTGTTACTATTACCTGATTTAATGGTCCTCAGTTTTTTTTATTTGGAAGGATGAAAGTTGCGTTCTCCAGGCAGATAAAACTTCAGTAGATTTACATAACTGTTCTCTTTTTTTACCTTCACTATGCCCAATGATAGAAGCAAGGCTTGCTTAGTATTATGTGTGGTTCATGCTCCATAGTAATACATTCAAGCAGTGTGAGATGTATTAATACTCTGCACTTTACGTCCTCGGCATTGCCAGTAATTATAGTCATTTACATAGTAGGTGTCTTAGGCGCTCAACAGGAAGCATTGTTTGGACACTGGTGGAAAATGCAAAATACTGCTTGTTTTAAAATACCACCCATCTCATAAGTGAACTTCCCTTGCTGCCAAGAAAAAAAAACAAAAAAAACACTCCACTATTAAAACCAGCAGTAAATGCATTACTGTCAGTCTGACCATAGCATTAAAATAAGACGGTCTAAAACGACAGTATGAAGAATCGAAAATAAGTTCAGCTCTGAGCAAATCTTAAACTGGTTAAAACCGTAACGCGACGCCTATACCCGAAGAGTGGTCTAGGTATGGTAACAACACACACTAGGGATGGCAAATTTTGCCACAATTCCTGTCACTGCTCTTTTAATTGCTACTATTGTTAGCCTGTTGCATTTTCTGCTGTGGCAAAAAGTTATGACAAAGGTAAAAAAAAGATATACTTCTTTTACTGCAGAATATTTGAATTTTCGCTGTGATATTTCTACCACTAACAGTAATAGCATACTACCGGTTGTAAGAAATACCAATAACTCCAAAATTACCACCATGTTTAGAGGTAATCTCTGAGGAGTAATCATTTAACACTTGTAGCATTTCTACAGACTAAGGCCCCTGGTAGCTAATACATGTAGGACTTATATTTTTTTCAGGCCCTTGAAAGTGAATTCACCCATCACATGCAGGAGAGCAGTACTGAAATAGCGCATGTGTGTTGTTTAACAGTGGTAATGCTTCATTTGCTATTTTTGGTGTTGCATGACTCCGGTTTGTGTTTATACGCCTCGAGAGGATCGAATCGCTTGGAAAAATTATGTTGTCACAGGTATCAAGCATAGTTATTTCACTACTGTGAAGGTGTAAAATAATGCTACTGGGGAGATGTTAATTGAGGCACAGGCAGTGAGCAGTAAAAAAACTCATTAGCAAAAGACCGCTTGGGGAGGGGCAGGGCAAAGCCCGGAGATCAGAGAACAGACATGGCTGCCGGATTTGTTCCTTCACATAAAGATATATTAAACACCATCAAAGACACTGCATAGGGTGGGCTCCTGCACCATGTTACACAAAACTTAGGAAAGAGGCCTTGCATCCTTAGTAGAAAGACATGCTTGGTGTCTGGGTTGATTCAGCGCTTTAAAGCAATGGACCATAGATTCAGACACCCTTTCTGAAAGGGCAGTCGATGAATCGGCCTCACGCTGTCACTAACAAGAAGGGTCGGCAAACGGGCCATGTTTGATCGGATTTTGAAGAGAGGTGGGCTGGTCAGTAGTCAATACAGCCGGGCTTTGCACTTTTGAAGCATGAGGGTCAGGGCAGCTCAAGCCAGCGACGCTAAGAACATAGGATGGTAGTGGTCATTACTGCACATATTGGCATTTTCAGCACCACTTTATTTACTGCTCGCCATGCAATTTTCCGCCAGTAAATGTTGTCATGCTCAAACCTGCCATAATTTGCTTTGTGAAAATGTGCAATAAACGCATGCACGTGAAACTCGGTGTTGTGAGCATCAAGTTCTACATGTCAAGTCCCATTTTCCAATTAAAAGCTGCTAACAGGATGCATTTACCACAACTGGTAAAAATACCTCACTCCCACCCGACTCATTTGTAATCAAGGGATAAGTAAGTCTTTCTATGCTTGGGGCTCTGATAAAATTCCAGTCCTACTCCGGTGTTCATACTATAGGCCCGATTCACAGAACTAACTTAAGACAAAATCCTAAACTTACTACCATTTTGGTATTCACAGAAGGCACTTACTCATTTTGGTATTCACAGAAGGCACTTACTCATTTCGGTATTCACAGAAGTTAGGAGTCCTAACTTTAGGACTCCTAAATGCCTTCTGTGAATACCGAAAGTCTTAAAATTAGGATTTTTCTCAGTTTAGTAGTAGTATAGTTAGGACTCCTAACTTTAGGACTCCTAAATGCCTTCTGTGAATACCGAAAGTCTTAAAATTAGGATTTTTCTCAATTTAGCAGTCCTAAGTTTAGGACTCCTAACTTTAGGACTCCTAAATGCCTTCTGTGAATACTGAAAGCCTTAAAATTTGGATTTTTCTCAGTTTAGTAGTAGTATAGTTAGGACTCCTAGCTTTAGGACTCCTAAATGCCTTCTGTGAATACCGAAAGTCTTAAAATTAGGATTTTTCTCAATTTAGTAGTCCTAAATTTAGATTTAGGACTACTAAATTGAGAAAAATCCTAATTTTAAGATTTTCGGTATTCACAGAAGGCATTTAGGAGTCCTAAAGTTAGGAGTCCTAACTATACTACTACTAAACTGAGAAAAATCCTAATTTTAAGACTTTCGGTATTCACAGAAGGCATTTAGGAGTCCTAAAGTTAGGACTCCTAACTTCTGTGAATACCGAAATGAGTAAGTGCCTTCTGTGAATACCAAAATGAGTAAGTGCCTTCTGTGAATACCAAAATGGTAGTAAGTTTAGGATTTTGTCTTAAGTTAGTTCTGTGAATCGGGCCCTATGTCTCGTTTTTTGCTTTACTCCAGACTTCAGAGGAATTTAATGTATGGTAGCTAGTTAGGGAATATTTCTATTGTAGTTGAATAGACTTCTGCAACCAGATACTCCTGAGCAATGTGAAGAAGGTACACTGTTATTGTCATCATTTCTTGCATCAAATAATCACACAGTCTCTAGAAAGAAATTGCAATTTTGTGGACAGCAGGTTACCTATTTAGGTCACCTCCTGTCTAAGGAGGGATGTGCACTCACATCAGATCGCATTCAGACTATTTTAGATACTCCTGTGCCCTGTACTCAGAAGGATGTCCGCGCACTGATTGGCCTTACTTCTTTTTGTTGCCAGTGGATCCCCAGTTTTTCGCACATGATTAAACCTTTGTTGCCCTTTTTTGACTAAAGACACTCCGATGCCTTTCCCATAGACTACTGAATGTCAGAATGCCTTCCAACAGTCAGGCCAAGTTTGTTGTTCTGCACCAGTATCAGGAACTCCAGACTACACGCACTAACAAGAGCATGTATTTTTACCGACAGCCAGTACACATTCGGGGTGGCACACAATGTTGGTCGCTTGTGGAAAGAAAGGGGTTTCCTCACCTCACATGGGACGCAGATGGTGCATGGAGAATTAGTGCATAATCTTCTTACTGCCCTAATCTATCCTAAGAAAGTGGCAATTGTTAAATGTAGTGCACACAAGCAAGTGACTGATAAAATAGGAGCAGGTAATGCATTGGCGGATCACACAGCCCGTGAGACCGCAATGCAGCGAATTACCACCTCCATCTATGTGGTGAAGTCACAAGCTGAACGTTGGCATGATGCCAGGCAGGAAGTGCTGGACATTCAACAATCTGCCTCTGCTGATGAACTAGATCAATGGTCTAAGCAGGGAACACTAGATGATGAGGGCTATTGGAGGAACAAAGATATGACCAAATGGAAGTTACCCACAGCCTACTTCTATCCCTTGATTCACAAGGCACATGAGCCGGCACATGTTGGTGCATCCTTCATAGCAAAATAACTCATGTAGGTTTGCGATCATCTTGATATTACCGGCACTGCTCAATACCACATACACAATCTGGCCTTACGCCGCATGAAATTGTTTTTGGCAGGCCCATGAATATTTGGGGGGTCCCTAAGCCTCGCCCTATACGTGATATTCCCCACCTGTTGATGAGTGACTTTTTGTCCCAGTTAACTGACAGCTTGTCTTCTATTTATCAGCAGGTATGCAAAGCTCTTCCAGACAGGCCGCAAGGTGATGGACACAATTTACGCCTTGGCGACCAGGTGATGATCAAAGTCTTTCAGCGGGTGAATTGCTTAGATCCTCGCTGGCGTGGCCCTGAGCAGGTCCTCTTTCCTACCAGAACTGCAGTGCGAGTGACCAACAGGAAGAACTGGGTGCATGTTACACACTGCAAGAAAGTTCTGTTCGCCTTGGTGGAACCTACTGTGCTGAAAGGTCACCACGACATTCTGATTACCGAGAAAGGGCGAGCTGCGTCACCTGAATGACCTGAGGAAGTCTTCCCGGACCACACGATCCCTGGTACATCTAGATATCTGCTTCAATCCAGGAAGAAAGACATTTCATTGCAAAAAGAGACTGTTTGAGCCACTGTCCTAGGTGGTTGAAGACTGACTATAAAGGGGGGTAACCTTTTAGTGACGACTCGTCTCTACGTTAGTGAAGAAACTAACGCCTGCCCAGGACCTTAGGGCACCATCTGTTCTGTTGTTTGCTGACGAGATGAACATATCTGAGGAGAAGAAATCGAATGCTGAAAAAATCTGTAGCAAATACACAATGTTTGTTACTGGACTAACTTCGACTGTTGTTATCATTGCTATGATAATGTGGGTTGTGGAGGAAGTAGCTCCGGCTTGAAACTTACTGACTGCTGCTACTCCTATCCCCACTGAACCTTTTTATTTCACTCTTCCCTATCATGAGAAGAAGCACCGAATGTCGTATCTCAATAACACTTTCATTCAAATGTTGCATACTCATAATGCTATGAACACTACCAACTGCTGGGTATGTGGAATGATTCCAGCACATCAGAAGAAGGGAGCAACGCCTTTCATTCCCTTGCCATTCTCGCATAATGGCTCCTGTAGAGCCTGGTTCGCACTGTAGTGGGCCTCGGAAATTGCTAATATTACTCTAGCTGATGTAGGAGGACTTAATGCAAAACTTAAAAAAGTTTGCTACGCCGATGAGGAAGGAGACCCACAAGCCAAAGGAACTGTATGGGAAATGGAGGAGTATCGCAAAGGAAATTCCTACACATGTTAGGTTTTCCCCAACACTCGAACGGCCAAGGGTAACGGGTCTTCTGTTATCGCTGTTTACTTGAGCCTGAGCAAATCTTTGTGTGAGCAGTTTTGGTAGTGTCCCAGTGGGTAAAAGTGACTGTACTACAGTATTGAACATTACTGGAACAAACAATAGCAGTTTTCTATCCTCACACAACACTTACTTCATTTGTGGAAGTAAAGATTACTATCATCTACCAATCGGATGGTTTGGCATATGCTATGTGTCCTTCTTGCTTCCTCCTGTGTTCTTACCACCTGCAGCTTATAATAAAGATCAAAAATCGTTTAATGACATTTCCTTGAACCGATTCAAAAGAACTATAAATAATGATGAAGTGGATCAAACTGACACGGCATTACAGCAATATGTTGACTTTAATTTGTAGTAGAAGTGGTGACTAATCAGACAGCAATGGCTCTTGGAAATATTACAGAAGAACTCTAAATTACGAGAATTGTGACTTTTCAAAAAGAATGGTGCTAGACATTATTCTAGCTGATCGTGGTGGAGCATGTCGCATTATCGGTAGTAGCTGCTGCGTGTTCATACCTGACCACGCCCCTACTGTTTATGATGCTATTTCAAAAATGCATTAGATAGCTACTGAGATATATCAAGACTCAGGAACAAGGACTTGGGCTGGATGGTTCTGGAACATATTTTCTGTATGGTGTCTGAAAATATTGTTGGCCTTATTTATAATTATTGCAATTCTCTTCGCTTGTGGTTTATGCGTCCAATGCGGGCCAATGCTTTGTTCCCCATGTATTTCCACTTGTACTACTTGTCTACCATCTAAAACTAATGTCCAAAATGTAAATGCCCATTTAGCAATAGACCGAGAAGTCAGCGATATGATGCTAATTGATAAACATGATATTTATCGTACCGCTTTTGAAGCATAAGAAAATGTCTTAGCTTATGCTGAAAGGGTAGTCTGTGGAAATGTGTAATATTTTACTTAGCACAAGTGACAGCCATTTTGGCTGTGGTGTCCATTTAGTTTCCTTCGTAATTCTTCCGTCCTCTGCTGCTGGTCTTTTTCACTCTGCTTGTGTTATCTATTATAGTTGACTTCCTGACTCAGCTAAAGCAATGTACGTGCTGATGGTTTGTAGCTGCCAGTGCACCTGGTCTCAGATATTAACTGTCGACCATTTACTACTGCCATAAGCATTTCTGCTCCCCCTCCCACTTTGCTGACCAAGTGGTTATTCATCTGCCCTTGTTTGCTGATAGCTATTTCTAAAACTGTTCTTTCCATTTCTGCTCACATGCTTATATTGCAGAAAAACGGTATAAAAGGGACGATGGTTTGTGAATTCAGTGTACTACCTCCTGCAGCACTTAAGAGTGTTGTGTGGACGTGGTCCCACTCATGGGTGATTAATAAACTTTTTATTTATTCCAACTACAGTGCCGATCTCTATTTTGTTGGTCTTTGGACCCGTGGACAAGAGGGTGTCCCTGCACCAGTGTGACCACTTTTAGGCACATTTCTACATGCCCCAGGGAGAGGTTCTGTGGCTGTTGCATGTGTGTATCCATGCAACTCCCATGGTTCTAAATGCATTTCCAGACTAACCAGACAAGATAAAACTGGTAATGCGCTAGAAAGTTACTCCTCACCAGGAGGGGCCTAACCATGGGTAATAACTCTCTACGCAGGGATTGCTCTTATTTTTGGCAGGAAGTAAATGCACTGTTCTTTGCTAACAATGAGGGAGCTAGAGTAGAGGTTGCAATTAGTGAGAACTCCTGTGTAGACTTTTTCTCCCAGGTTTATGGTAAAGAGGGTAAAAACGCTATAATTTCACAAGACCCATTAACATCGGATATTGTTACCCCCTTTCTCCCGATTGATATTCACTTCACTCATGGTGAAGTTTTGATGGCCATAAATGAGAGCAAAGGTAGATAGGTCCCGGGCCTTGATGGGACTCCGATAGATCTGTATAAATTTACAACGGAAGTTTGGTCTCCATTGCTAACCCAAGTGCTTGCAGATTGTTGTGCCGAGGGCTTTTTAAAAACGTGGTTGGAGTCCGTTATTATACCAATTTTTTAAAAGGGGGAAAGGGAAAACCCCGCTTGTTACCGGCCTATATCCCTCCTAGACTCATTTATGAAAGTTGCTGGAAGGGTCATTCTTAATAGACTCCCAACAGTGGGCTGAGGACAATAATATCTTAAGTCCAGTCCAATATGGATTTAGGGAGGGTAGGGGAACCGTTGAACAAGTTTTTTTTTTTTTTCTATATTACAGGGGAAATATACTTATGCAAAAGAGCGGAAATTGTGCGTGGTATTTGTTGATCTTACCGCAGCTTTCGATTGTGTTGTCCATGGCAAATTTTGGAGGGCCTGAAGGTTGAGTCCTCCCTGGTGTTATTTTTGAGGCAATTATACGCAGGAGCCACAGCCAGGGTGAGGTACGGCCTAAAGGGAGAATGTACCAAGCCATTCCACGTGGAGAGGGGTTTTAGACAAGGTTGTGTTGTGGCCCTGTTCCTCCTCTTCTCATTATATACTAACGCCTTGGAAGAGGTACTGGTGGCTAGGGCGAGAGATTCTCCACAGGTTAATAACAAACAGATTGTCTCCCTCCTCTACGCGGATGACGCGGTCTTGATGTCAAGAACCCAACTTGGCTTACCACCTACATTGACTTTATCGATAACAGGGGTTTGAAACTTAATGCTAAGAAGACCTTTGTAATGTCTTGTGGTAAGGAAAGGAATAAACAGTGTAGCCTAATAGCATAAGTGGTAACATTGAATCTACTAAAAGCATTTCTTATTTAGGTATCCTGTTAGAGGATACGCGATCTTGGAGATCTGCGATTAAGAATAGGACCCTCCTTTTTAAGAGAGCAACTGCGGCTGTGATACTTTTCGCAAAGAAAATGGGTAGAAGGCCCCCGGGGATCCTATTAAAAATGTATCAAGCTAAATGTTTAAGTATAGCTACGTATGGGGCGGGAATCTGGGGGCTTTATGATGTTCCCTCTATTCAGGTAATAGAAAACGCTTTTTTAAGATTTATATTAGCTGTCCTTCAAAGTTCGTCGGTTTTTAACTGTCACAGCGAACTGGGGATATACCATATTGCCGATGTGATTAAAATGCAGCCCATGTTACTTTGGCACAGAGTCTGGACGTCGCCCTATTTAGTGTTAAATAGAGACATTATAAAAGACTCCTTGGTATTAGAACAATCTGGAAAAATTCCCTGGTTGAATTATATAATAAAGTTGTCTAATGATCTAGGGCGATCAGACTTTTATACTAACCGGGATTCAATGTGCACAATATCTAGAAAAGAACTCAAAGATTTTTGTTTAAATCACTTTGAGTCTTTAAGAATTGGGCTGGAAATCAATAAATGCACAGTGCTTCGGCATCAAATGACATTGGCTTGTAGCTCTATTCAACCATACTTAGTATGGTGCCTAGGTGGTTACGATAGATATGTCCTGACCAGGTTCAGGTTCGACTGTTTTCATCGTCTAATATATTTTCCAGCCACAAATGATTGGTCTAGGCAGCTCTGCCCATGTCCGTGTGATACCCTATCTCCTCAAAATACAATGCATGTGATTCATTTTTGTAAATGTTATGCCAATGAACGAGCAAGATGGATTACCCCATTTTTAAAGCAAGGAGCATGGCGGCAGTGTCGTTCAGCCTTTTTATTCTTACAAATACTGAAAAATGCGTATGTTATTGGAATCATGACTTGTTTTTTAAAATGTATATTAAGTAAAAGGAAAAGCATACATTTTTAACTTTTTTAATAATTGTAACAATTTGTGATTCATGGGGGCAGCTGGTTTTGTAATGCACTTTTAAAAGATATAATGTACATATGAATTGTTTCTGGTATTTTCGGCTTTTATGATTTTATCTAGTACTTAAAGTCGAATAAAGCATTTTCTGAATCTGGGTAATAACTTTGAATGTCCTATTTATTACCTCTTTCAATGTGTGCTGCATTCCGCAGCACACGTAGATGGTGGAATATGCCTCTCAGGAATTGTTTTTTGCAGGAAGGTGCCACTTGTTGCACAAATTCATTTGTGTATGCAACACAAGCACCCTTGCACCATTGTGCAAGGGTGCCTGCGTTGGTACTCGGCAGCCATAATGTCTCTGGCACAGGGGAAAAGGCAGGAATGCATTGTATTCTGTTAAATCTAGCACATTCCTGCCCGTCTTCTTTCACGCATAGCAGCGCAGTTAGGTGACTTGCTGCGTTGCACCGTGTGACCCCTCGGTGTACAGTCACAGGACATTCGGTGACCAATACTGTGATCCACATGTATCAGGCTACCACCAGCATAATGACATGCAGCACACGCACTCAGTCACCGCACACTGTTTGGTTCTACACTCACTTTGAACTTTAGTAGAGTGTGTCACAGTGGTCACACACTACCTGTACACACACATTACCCATGTGCACACTGTTCCACTTTTGAACCTATGTGTTGTGTATGTCTTGCACAGGCACATGCATTCTGCACATGGTTTTATCATGCGCACATTTCATGGTCAACCTGATGTTGGTCAGGGGTGAGTGTTTGACACAGCAACAGCCTGATTGAAGAGATAAATGAGCCAGTAGGCCTCACTGCAGTGAACCAGGGTTGAATGGTAATTTATACTACTACTGCTCACTACACAAGAACTACGTTAGAAGAGTTTCGGGTAATAGACTTCCCAGGGCGCTGGGAAGTCACCATGTGTCCCTTAGTAGAAACCACTTTGAAAGGTTTTGCATCAAAAGGAGTATGAGATTTTCTTTTCTTCACTTGTTGTATGAGCATTGGATCTCCTCTGTTAAAGACAATGTTCTTTGCATGTTGTCTTATGTCAGCATACACTTACATCTTTTGTTTTTTAACCTAATGCTTCTCATGAGTTGTCAACTTATCTTTTTTTCTATGATTGGTCCTGTGAGGTAACTTGGTATTGCTTGCTGTCCCAAACATCAAAGTCGCAGGACTTTCACCTGTGGTCGAGTGAGGTGTTGAACAATAAGCTCTCAAGGTAGAATTCAATGCAGTTTTCAAATTGAGCTTCTTAAGAGTGGCACGCTGCACTGCTTTCTTTAGAGTACTTATAAAACACTCAATAAGCCAGTTGACTTGTGACCACAAAGGTGTGCTCTTTTGATGCTTTATTTACAAATGCTCCAAGAAATCTCTGAACTCTAGACTTTTGAAAGGCAGGCCATTGCCAGACTTCACTATGACTGGAACACCCCATGTCAGGAAGATGCCATCTAGCTTTTAAATGACTCATTCTTGAGTTGTAGATGAAAGATCTTCAATTATTGGAAATAGTGAATATTCATCCATAGTCATCTATAGATGATGCCCATTGTCAAGTGAACTGAAATAGTCAATGGCTATTCTTTTCCATGCATGCTTTGGGAGTTCTGACATGTTCAAGGTGTGGTGAATAGTGTTTGTAGTAAGGCAGTTGCATAAATGACAGGCCTTTAATTCCTTTTCAACCATATCATCAAGGTAAGCCAACCAAACTCTGTCTCAGAGAGCTAATTTTGTGGCAAAAATTCCACAATGGCCTTCATGGGCTACTTCAATTATTTTCTGTCTCAGAATATGCAGAATCAGGATTCTCAACCCTCTTAATATAATGCCATCCTCATTGATGGACAGTTCATCCTTGACATTTTTGTACTTTTGATATCCATCATCACTGGTGAGTAGTCGAGTATGTTGGTTCTATGACTGATGGTTAATGATATCCTTCATCTTTAACAGGTTACTATCATGGCTCATGGCAGTGATAATCTGGGCTAACGAAATGGCAGTTGGTGTGTTGGATTTTACAATAAAGTTGATATAGACCTTAGCCATCTTGGATGGAGTACCATGACCTTGTATAGGCACTCTGGAAAAGTAGGCAGCAGTGTTCTGATCCTTCTTTGGATGATTCACTATGGTATATTCATATTCTTGTAACCGTTGTCCCCATCATTCAATGCAGGGAGGCATTTTGGCCTTTGGATTTTCAAATATAGTTAGTAAAGCTTGATGATCAGTTTCCATGAATACATGGAAACATTCCCAAACCCATCCCAAAGCTAATCTTTCTTTCTCAGGTTGTGAGTAAGCATGTTTTGTTTTTGGACAAACTTCTACTTGGGTATGCCACAATATGCCTTCAAGCATTTGGGTGTTCACTGTGGTGTGCAATGATAGTGCCTAATCCAACTGGGCTAGTGTCAACAACAACCTGTGTATGAAGCTTCAGATTGAAATATGCCATTTTAGTACCGTTCTCAATGGTTTGTTTAATTTTCTTGAAGTTTTTCTCACATTCATGTGACGAATGAAATGAAACATTTGTTTTCGTCAAGTCTTTCAACAGAGCACTTATAGTGGCAAAGTCTTGTATGTATCTGGAACAGTAACTGGCCTTGCCAAGAAATTAACGCCCCATGGAAACATCTTGTGGAGATCAGCATTTGACTGCGCTTGTACTTTAGCAGGATCTGGTGTCATACCCCCATCAGAAAAGTTATGGCCAAATAATTTTAGCTTTGTCTTATGAAACTCACACTTCCCTGCATTCAAAGTCAAATCTGCTTTGACAAATAAACTAAATACTTGTGGAAGAGCTTTGTCATGTTCTTTTTGTTTAGCTCCAAAAACCAATATGTCATCGCTGTCAAAATTCATTCCTTCTCTGTTCCGGCATGAGGCCGTCGTTTTCCTGTAATTGAAGATATTATTTTCCCCTGATGAAGGGTGTAATAACCCGAAATGCATTGGGTCTTTTGTAATTGAACCACTGGATATGTCTTGAATACAGTGTTTTCGCATATTTAAATGCGCTTAATGTTTATATCTTTGATACTACATGAAGTGTAGATTTTCTGTTTGTTTACTACATTCTTTTGAAGCAAAAAGATATTCACTTAAGTAATTTTTTCAAAACCACATGTTTATATTGTATTTAATAATTCATGTAATGATTTAAATACCTATTGATCATTCGCAATGAAACTATAGGGACACATAGCTGTGAGCTGTGCGTAGGAACAACGTTTCTACGTTTTCTTATATCACAATCTTGTCCACAGGGCCACAGGCAGAGCCCCAAATACACATCAGTACGCATTGATAAAGAGATGCTATAGTACTCAACCTTTGATTTAATTTATGAATTCAGAGTGCAGGTTGAAACCCACTTTGCTTTTCTTCAGATCTTTCTTTGACTGATATTTTGCTTGACAGGCGGCCAAACCAACATGGGCACGCTTTTCTGAGGTAAATATCAACATGGCACTATCATTTTCTCCCCTTTCACTCAATACTGATATCAAAGAACTGTCAGATGGTGATTTAGGCGACGTTTGATGTTGTTCTGTGTCAGTTTGTCTTAACTGATGTCGCCGCTTGTACTTGTGGATGATCATTGATTATTTCTTCTGGGTCATTTTGGCAGCCATTTTGTTTTCATGCCATGATGCACTTGCATTTCTCTTGGCTTTGCAAACTGTCACAAAATGGTTCTCCCTCCCACAACCTTTACAAATCTGTCCAAGAGCAGGACATTGACCTTCGTGCGAAAACAAAAATCACATCTAAAACACAACTTCTTTTCATCACTTTGTGTCTTTCAGTCTTTTGTTTTTGTCTCATTTTTCATACTCATAATGGATTCATTCTGGGCACGTCTGGCCTCCATGTCAACAGCTTGTCTATCAGCATGCCCTTCAGCTCTGGCAGCCATTAACACTTGCTCCAGATTAAGAGTTTCTCTCAGCCTTTGCAGCCTGAAGGAATCTGACAAGCATCTATCAATAACTCTCAGACGTGTAGCTTCTTTATCATTAAATTAATTTAACTTACAATGTCTGATGAGTGTGTAGAGTTTCTCTACTAATTCATCAATGGTTTCACCAGCATTCTGGTGTTCCTGACTGAAGCTGTATCTTTTGTAGTCAACATTTGGCATTTGATTAAACTCAGATTCAATACTTCTTTAATCTGGCATGTGACTTCATCGGCTTACAGTATTTTCTTTATGACTTCTTTTACACCATCACCAGCAAGATTATTTAGACACTTGATCATGTTGTTTTTTTATCAGTCTGTTCAAGTGCATCAATGAAATCATCAAATGTCTCTATCCCAGCACTATGTCTATCACCAATCATTTTCTTTTTGGCGGTAACAAATGGTGGTGGTGGTGGTTTCAGGAAAACTGCAGCATTTTAGACCATTGTGGAGCTTAATGAGACAGAGTCGGGATCTTTTTAGTTTGGTTTATGCGACTCAGCAGTGAGACATTGCGATGTGCTGAGCTCAGGATCATCTTTAATGATAGCTGGCACTGTGAAGTCTTTCTCTGCCAGCTGAAACATTTCACTATTCTGAAGATATTCGGAGACTGTGGTGATTGTAGCGCACCTATCACATTCAACCCCGGTGCTTGACCTGGGTTTCAGGACCTGGCTCTGGGGTCGTACTGGCTTACTTTGCTCAGGTTCTGATGAGTAAACAACTGTTTTATCCTTAGGTGTCTCAGCGCGCTCTTTGTCTTCACCACTTTCTAATTGTAGCGTTATCTTGCACTTTGTGATTATCAATAACAGCTCTTTAAAAACCTGGTCGTATCTGCCTTTAGTGTTCACACTCCGGGTCACATATGACAGTATATTGCGTAGCAGCACAGTGCCTTTTTATACAATCTGACCAGAATGTTCTTGATCATTGATACGAAGATTTCTTTGCAATGCTTTCATATTTTTGTACTTCTTTTCGGCAGCTGGAGTTGCACTTCGACTCCACATGTGTTAAACGTCAGTTCCTCACTTTGACTGCAACACATGTGGCACGCATGAGCAGTTTGCTTGGACCACGGCGAAACCCTCTGGGAGAGCACTATGGATGTTCAGGTTACTTATCCCCTAACTCGTCGCCAGTTGTAGCTTCCTCCCCGACCTGGGTACCCACAAAGGACTACGCCACACACAGAGCTTAGTAATAAACGTCTTTATTCTTTTGCGTGTAACCGTGAACTCAACATTCTCAACCAGACTACAGTGCATTCTGTGCTAACACATATATCAAAGTCCATCTGGAGGCAAAAGGGTTCCATCATTACTAATTTGTTAAACACTACAATGTATATTTCTACTTTCCTTAGCAATGAGTAGGCCATTCCCATATCTCCCATTCTGGAACCACTCATTTATTATACTGTGGCGGAAGATGAAGCCATCATATGCACTCCTTGGATATTTGGCCAGCACATTGATAAACATCCCCTGATGACTCACTATGGCCTGGGAAATTGAATGAATTTGTGTGCTTTCAGTTTCTGAAGAGGTGGGATGTTACACCAATTGCACGCGCATGTAATCAATTGCACCAAGGACATGTGGGAATCCAGCCATGGTATAAAATCCTTGCTTGGTGTCCAGTTGTTGTTGAGGTTTTGGGAAGAGGGGTTACTAGGGTGTGAGTTTGATTATGGCATCCAGGACAGAGGGGACGAATGCAGGAAATGCTCCCTGCGAGATTCTTGCCAATCTGAGTGTTGAGAGCTTGAAGAAACTGGATGCCAAAATGTGGAGCACAGCCATAAGTTTCGCATGTGGGGGAATGTTATTGGGCCTTGCAGTTGGTGGCTGGAGACTTGACTCAGCCTTGTGCAGCAATCAAATGATAGACTCCCTCCTAAGTCTGTAAAATTGTATGACCACACCCTCCCTGAGGTGAATGAGGGATATGCGCGGCTGGAACACACTCTCCCTCCTCCTTTGCTGCCTATGTGGTGGTGGTGGTCTCCTAGCGACTCTTAGTTGCAAAATGATGGCATCCATTCCGTAGTTGAGCTTGCCAAATTGTTTTGTGGGGTTGCTCTTTTTGTACCACAGCCACTGCGTCATTTCCTATGCCTGTCGCATTTCAGGCTTGCACTTACCAATGATGCATGATCCATTGGCAAACCCATATATATCACTGCATGACATTTACGTCCGATTTTGCGGGGGAACCCCTACATTGCATACATTAAATTGTGCATGGCACAGCCGGTTTTAGCACAGCTTTTACCCCACACTAGCCTTCTAAAATAACACATTTTGGCAACTGCGTCATTTTATAAATATGACTTAACTGCTTGTACCGCCATTGCCTCACTATTCGTGGTTCAACGTCGGCGCAGACCTTTCATAAATATGCCCCTGAATGACTGATATATAGGCTGACAGGCAGGTTACTCCATCACAAATGCGACAGGTTATTACAAGTGCAATAGCACTTAATAATGTAATAAGGCTTTCTGATGGAGTAACCCATCTGCCAAACTCTAAATCAGAGTCTAAGGGGCATATTTACAAGTCCCTATCGCCACCACAACGTCATTTTTCATGACATTGTGGTGGCGAAAGGGGCTTTGCCTTATTTACAAGGCAGTGTAAAGCCACTTAATTTGGTTTAACTCTGCCTTGTAAATAAGGCACCCTTTAACACTATATTTAGCATGAAAGGGGAGGACAATTGGTGTTGTGATAGGCGTTCTAACGCAACGCCCATTGATTTTGATGCTGCTCCATATTTACAAGGGTGGCAGAAATATGGGACAGTGCCAAAATTAAGACCAGAGAAAATCTGGTCCTACCCCGGCGCGATGAGGACAAATGTTTAATTTCTACTCGTTTTTGCTGTTTCCATGTGTGCCGCGTTGTGCAGCACACATAGAAATACCAAAATGCCATTGATTGTTTATGTGCAGGAAGGTGTCCCTTCCTGCACCTAAGCAGTCATTTAAAAATGACATTTTGCAACTTCTATGTGTGCTGCATCAAGCAGCACACATAAAAGTTACAAAATGCCATTTAAAGATTGTTTATGTGCAGGAAGGGACGCCTTCCTGCACATAAACAATCTCCCCCTGTAACGCAGACACCCTTGCACTATGGTGCAAGGGTGCCTGCGTTGGAGCTAGGAAGCTAAATTTAGCACTGGGGCAAGGGGAAATGGAGGGCTGTACCATATTGTTGTAAATATGGTGCAGCCCTGCGTTTCAGAAGTGGCGCTCCGTCACTGCTATTGTAAATATTCCCCTAAGTTTCTTGTATCATAGTAATGATAGAAGAAACTTCGGGACTGATTTAGAGTTTGGCAGAGAAGATACTTGGTCAAAATGTGACTCATATACTGTCCGGAGCATTACAACAGCGAACAGGACATCAGCCACATTTGTGAAAGAGTTTGGTGTCCACCAAATCCTAAATAAGGACCACAATACCAAATTACATCCCTCAAGAGTGCATATTTTAATTAAAGGGAGTAGGGTGTGGAGCAGTCAGGAGGACTTGGCATTACGTTTGTTTTGTAAATGATTACGGGCCATATTATCAAGGATCGGCTATAACATTATCGCCACTTTAGCGGCAGCAAACTGCTGCTAAAGCAGGGATAATGGGCTTGATAATATGCCCTTGGGAATTCCCATAGAAGCCCAGGTTCACTCCAGAACCTGGGCTTCTATGGGAATTCACAAGGGCATATTATCAAGCCCATTATGGCCACTTTAGCGGCACTTTCCTGCCGCTAAAGCGGCGATGTTATCGCCGATCCATGATAATATGGCCCTAAGTGTTTTGAATAACAAGACATCCTTTTCCTAATGGCAGGAGGTGGATGCAAGTCGATCCGAAAACGTGAATTTTCGTCTGGTTTCGCATCTACCCTGCCACAAATTGAAAACATCTCTAGTAGTTAGTTTATTAAATGTTCCCTGAGTATATATTTTTTAATTTTTAAGCACTATGGGACATATTATCAAGAAACAGAGTTAAAATTATCGCCGCATTAGCAGCAGAAAACTGCAGCTAAAGCGGTGATAATGGGCTTGATAATATGCCCTTGAGAATTTCCATAGAAGCCCATGTTTTGGTGACAATATGGGCTTCTATGGGAATTCTCTGCGGCATATTATCAAGCCCATTATCGCCACTTTAGCTGCAGTTTTCTGCCGCTAAAGCGGCGATAAATTTTAACTCCATGCTTGATAATATGCCCCTATCTCCGGAATTGTATTTCTAATTTGTAAATTTTCTACACATCACTTCTTTTACTTTTCTTACTTACCGTCCTTTGGAGTATTTCTACCACTGCACTTTCGCTATCCCATTCCACTGTCCTCTTGACAACAAGTAGCGATTTCCTTTTTTTATTTTCAGTCTCAATTCTATGTAAAAATCTGTAGTGCAAAGTTGTTTCAGTCTGGATGGTAAATATGGAATGCTAATTTGTTGAATTCAGGTGTGCTTTAACAATAAATACGTTTTCTTGTTAGTTGTGCCTTCTTGCAGATTTATGGAGACCTCATGTTCACAAGAGTCTTATTCTAACGTTGATTCTCCGGAGCGAATTGCCAACTTCCTAAACATAATGTTACCAGAGCCATTTGTGCTGTTAAACCAAAACTCGTGTATACTCATTTAGTTGTCTGTTATGTTTGTATTTAAATAATGTATTCTCTCCTCTAAAAGAGCGTGAATATACAACTTAATCAAGTGATTGCTTGGGAATTGCATTAAAACATTGCTTTAAAATATGTGCATTATATGTCAAACTGTTTACGTGCAGGTGTTGAGCATTTCTGTATTCATACCTTGCTTTGAGTTGTTGTCATGGTTGTGCTTGGATATAGAAAGTGCGAAATGTAAATGTGTCACAAACTTTGTACCCTTGCTACATTATCTTCCTAATACAGGCCAAAGTCATTAGAAGTTAACTTCTATGTTTCGAAAATATTTTCCAAAGATTGGGGGATTTCGTTTTTGTGTTGTGAAGAATCTGCGAACTGTTGCACTGTTCCACACTTGTAGACAACTTCCAAATGTGTTTGAAATGAGATTGGAGTATGCCCGTCTTTCACTCTAGCCCAGATGCATGCATGTGCAGTACGATCCACTGTGGTTGATGTGTCATGGGACAAATATGTTAATGTAAAGTGCCTCCTTGTAGAGCATGCTTGGGCCTCGGGAACGTCTGCACTATATAAATATGCAGATACATAAAAATATCACCCTCTAATGTATCTTTATAAATATTCATATTGATGCAATGTTTCGTTATGTTATTTTAAATATTATCAAATTTACTGAATATTACAAATATGTTCTCAAAACACATTTTGTAATGCCTTTCTTAAATTCTATATTATATTTTGATGTGATCTCATTTACAATCATGAAACCAGCAACATAAATTATTTAAAAAGTAGTCACAGTCTCCTGGAACAAAAGGCTTCCCTTTGCATCTTCAAGTCTGGCTTTCGCCCTATAACACAACCAATATCACCCACTAAAACATCATAAAAGATCTGCTTACTGCCAGGGAATAAATGAGCTGTAATCCTAGCAGACCTCACCACAGACTTTAACCCAATCAACTGCAGTCTATTCCTACATACCTTGAGAGGGAGAAGACTCATAGAATAACCTTCTTGGACTCCAGTGCTGTTTATAGTTTGCTACCCTGGAAGAGGGAGGTGTCAGATCATGGTGAAAATAAGGAAGATATTGATGACACAAGATCATTAAGTGGTTGGGGAAGTTGGTGCTGCAGTGCCTGAAGTGGAATATAATGTTAATGGCAAAACACATTCTAGCTCTAGAAATATCAAAGTTCATGCATTGTCTCATTCACAATTGTCAATGTTTGTTATTTTGGCTCTAGAGAGATTGGTGCCATCAATTCAATGTGTGTTGGCTTTACATATAGTCTTAGAAAGAATTTCGAGATAGTGATACTCACAGAAGCAGTGCAACTAAGGGCCGGAGAGGAAATGTGTATGCCTAACCAACAACGGACTCAAATACCTCAACAACAGAATCAACTTCCACGTACCCAAAAGAAACCTCAGATCTTCTAACCTCACTCTGGCCGAAACCCCGCTCATCCATAGAGCCAGAGCAGGCGGAAGATCCTTTTCTCACATTGCAGCCAAGACCTGGAAAGAGCTACCTGCAGACATCACTCGCACCCCCTCCCTGAACACCTTCAGGAAGACCCTCAAGACCTGGCTCTTCGGCTAAACAGATCTGTGGACCCCCTCGCCTCCCTTTGCGCCTTGAGACCCTCACTGGTGAGTAGCGCGCTTACAATTCCCTGATTGATTGATTGCTGAAGTGACATACTAAATCAGCATGAAGGGAAGAGAATCGGTGCCATCCACTATAGCATGGGAAATGTTAGGGACAGCCTTCTTGAGGAAATGCTCTTGGAGCTGTGGGCTGCCAGGGTGACTTTTGATGCAGAGTTCAGGCGTGGTGGGTCAGAAATAGGATAACGTTCCAACATTGGAAAAGGCAATAACAGATTTATTTTTAAGGGTAGTATGCTGTGTTTGGATAATTAATCAACTAAATGGGGCATTTTTTTTATCAAAGGTTCATAAATTGAGATCATCCCAAAAGACAAGCAATTGCATAAATTAATAGAGAGGAACATATTTATACAAACGGTTCATCTTTTATTACACAGAAATCAATATAAAACATACAAAAATAAATATAAAAAAGACAACTCTATTCATATACACATGTTGATTAAAACTAATTAATTCCAAATCAAAGATTAGGATTTGCCCTGAAGACCTGAAGAAGAGGCAGGATGCTGCAAAACGTGTTGGCTCAAGTGTGCAATATGTGGCGGTAAATAAATCGGTATCATACCATCTGTTTGACCCATCTATTGGATTGTTGTCAACTTCAAATACTGGAATCACATCAATAAAAATAGGACTGGATGTAACCTTCATATTTTGGAGCTCAATATGATGAATAATTGAAATATATCAATTTATAATTAATAGGGAAGTGAATAACAGCTTTATAGAGTTGCAAATCCTATTCTTTTAATTGGAAATAATTTACTTTCTCATGATTTGTAAATGAATAGGGCTGTCTGTTTTATTTATATATTACAAAAAAATTACCATTTACATCTCATAATTAACCCTGGGCGAGACACTACGCTTCGCCCACGTAGTGTACGTAGCGCTGCCTGCTTCGCAGTTTTCGAAGTAGGCGAAGCAGGCAGCGCTACGCACATGCCAGGGCGAAGCGTAGCTGCCTGCCACCCACCACCCACCTCCCGCCCCCCGCCCCGCCCTCCTTTTTAAAACATACCCTAATTCACGCTATGCCACTCCACTCGACGCTATTCCACTTTATGCCACTCCACTGTGCCACACTCCACTCCACTCCACTTTAGACACCTCAACTGTATATTATCATACTGTATGCCACTACACTTTACGCCACTCTAGTCTATGCCACCACACTGTATGCCACTACACTCTGTGCCACTCTGAAGGAAGTGACCCCACTAGCGCCACCCGGGTCACTCTCGACCTCCTATAGCGTTCCAAGAAATGAAAAGTCGATGACGCAGTGTAGAATGCAAACTAACTAGTTTATACACAAAGTACACTGCAGTGGAGTCCAGTCTGACCAGCCTCCTATGATGGCTGACGAGGGGCTGACTCTAACAAGCATAAAGTTACATTATGTATGTTACGAAGCCCACAAAGACCCGCCTACAATGCAAAGGCACTGGTAGATGTCATAATACAATGGGGGTACAGAACATAAATTTCGATTCTGCAGCCTGGCACAAGCTATCTACTGCCCAAGGTCGTCTGGCTTATCCTCCCCACCAGACAGGTGGAAGAAGGCCTCTATGTAACAGAAAAGGCATGCGTTAATGAGCAAGATTCAGCATTTGAGAAATAAAACTTACGAAGGACCATTTTTCGTAAATGATCAAGTAACAGTTTCGATTATAATACAAAATGGCGTCTACTAGAGGTAAAATGGTGATACAGATGTCAACCTAACTTACATAAAGTGTGCACTTATTAATTGCGTATGCATACAAAAAAAATTATTATGAAATAGCTACATAAATTCTAACATAATACCAGGTAAAATACGAGTAATATGGCAGTAACACGTGTCAATTCTAACAACTCCACTCTGCTTAATTCCACTGTATGCATCTACACTCTACGCTAGTCCACTCTATGCCACTCCACGCATCTCTACTTTAGGCTATGCCACTCCACTCTATGCCACTCTATTCTACCCTACTCCACTCTATACTACACAATTCTACACTATTTTACTCTATGCCACTCCAGTCTATGACACTCCAGTCTTCCCCACTCCACTGTTTGCTACTACACTCTACACTACTCCAGTCAATGCAATTCCACTCTGTACAACGCCAATCTATGCAACTAAACTATTCCACTCTATGCCACTCCACTCCACTGTATGCCACTTTACTCTACGTTATTCCACTGAATGCCACTACACTGTATCTCACTCCACTAAATGCCACTCCATTCTACACCACTCCACTCCACTCTACACCACTCCACTCTACACTGCTCCACCATACACTGTTAGACTCTATTCCACTCCACTGTATGCTATTCAACTTTACGTCACTACACTCTACGCCACTACACTATACAATACTCCAATGACCTCCACTTCACTCACTCTACTATATGCTATTCCAGTGTGCTCAACTACACTCTACACCATTTAACTCTACACTATTCGACTCTACGCCACTCCACTTTACCCCACTCTATTGTACACCACTCCACTGTTTGCTGTTCCACTGTATTCTACTCAACTTTACCCCACTCCTCTCTACATCACTCCACTCTACACCACTCCACTCTACACTATTTCAGTCAACGACACTCCACTGTATGCCACGTCACTCTACGCCACACCCCTGTATGCCAATCCATTTTACGTGTTTCCACTGTATGCTATTCCACTATACGCCACTGCACTGTACCACACTCTACACACTCTCCTCCAATTTACTGTACCCCACTCCACTTAACGACTGTCTACTAGGCAACACTAAACTCTACAATTTTAAACACATTTGATTTTATTTTTTAAATTGACTTTTAATGAAAAAAACAAAGGTTAAACCTTTCTTATAGTTAGGGAAATGTGTTTATTCTTTCTATACAAACCAAATTTAAACTACACAAACATTACAAATTTTAAAGTTATAGTTATACCTTAAATGTATAATTCATGCAGCACCTTTACATTACTGTTACTTTATTCATTCTTTATCTACAAACCAAACAAATTACACGAAAATAAAAAATACTAAACATCTTCTTCTACCTTTAATATACAATTTACGCAACACTTTCAAATTATTATAACTTGCGTATCTCCATACTCCGTGAATTGAACAAAGTAAACACACTACACTAACTATAACTCGTCACTCTACCATGTATTGTGTTCTCACAAATGATGTGATTTGCAATGTCCTAAGTGTTGTTGTAAATGCTATTATTTTAGATGGTATAAGTGATATGATATAAATAGGTATAAGCATTGCATAGAAAAGGCACAGGTTATAGTAACAAATCATGATGCAATACAAAACCATCCTCAATTACAGCTCCCACAATGCATCACTAGCAAACTGAACATTCTCAATCTCAATAATCATTCAGTCCCTAGTAATACTTACAATCTTTTTGCTCAGGAGCGGCACTGCAACAGCTAGAGTCAGAAATTAATCCAAAGGTAGATTACAGCAATGCCGTCAGAAGTCCAGTCTAGGGATAGGGTCAGAAATAGTCTCTGAAACCAACCCTTATCGTTCTAATCATCCTTTGCTACAAAAAATGTGGTTGCACTGTACCCTTAAAATTGTAAAGCTAAATGGTGCGCCCAGGAGTTGGGTGGATAGGGGAGTGTTAACCCCGAATCCTAAGGCATTGTGTCCCTGAGACATGGTAGAAAAACATAATTTCATAATTCAGTCAAATAAGAAAGGACTCAAAATGTGAGATCTAGAGCGTAATGTAGAAAAACCATGAGGAATTATTACAAGATTCAAAAGGGTACAATACAGAAATAGTAAAGTATAGATGCAGAAAATCTTATATAAAATGCATAAAATTGTTACAATGAAGGCAGTCCGTAATGCAGAATAATAGAAAAATCAATAATAGGCTAAGGGGATGATTATAAGGTTTGCGGAAATCATCCTGCTGTCGAAATGGCGTTGTATTCCCCGCCTGCCTAGTTGGTGGTCCACCTGCCCCATTACGAAGCATGCAAGTGCATAGACAAAAGACCGCCATGGTCCTGCCGCTATCAGGAAATCTCGACTGTATGGACAGCGGAATAGAGCAATGCATTTGTCGGAGGGCGGACCTCACTGGCCCAATCAAGTTGTGCCTTACCGCTGACGTGACTGTAGTGGTAAATCCTCCACACCTGAGTTGGCGGAATGGGACGGATATAGGGACATACTCACCTCAACTCACCTTCACATGCTCTGTACCACCATGGAGCTTATCCTACAAGTTCTGTTGCTGCTGCTTGATGCCGTCCAAAACCAACACCACCGTGGACGCAAGCGACGGTAAGCCATACTCTTACCCATTTCCATTGACGTGTAAGTTAACAGGTGCAACAGATGCACAGGACCCTTGGCTTTAAAAATATCTCAGACAACCAATAGCATAACCAAGTGCAATGCATATGTGGGTAATGTTGAAGTGCAAGATGTTAAAATGAACACACCCGTAACAGCACTTTATTCACTTGGATAAAGTTGGTAGAAGCTGCCCTAAAAAAACAGGACTCATGCAAAAAAAAGGATCGGAAAATGTATGATAAATAATTTCCCTACAGGTGTGGATAAACAAATATCTAACTTGCACATATTAAACACATATGCAACACACATCATAGGGAGAAGGGCAATGAAACATGATGTTGACTTTGCTCGAGACAATCTGTAATGTGTACCACTTGAAACACCACCCAAATCAATGTCAGTCCCAATTTGGATTCCTGCCACATATCCATCCATGGGAGAATTCCCCTTGTCCTGAGTAACTCCTGCACTTGATCCAAGGACAATAGCTACAAACCTTTTCATATCAATCAGCAATCAAGGTGAAACAAACACACATGTAGTCACACATCCCAGTGAATCATCTCACATCAATTAGGTGGTGCAAGTGGTGATTACTGTGATGACCGGCTGCCCATAAAATCTAATTACCATCACATAGCGGATCAACCTGTGTATGTACATAACAAGTGCACTGTAAATGTTGTATAACCTGCCATAATTTGTAAACAAAATAATATTTTACGCAATCTAAGCTCTGCAACATTGCTAGGTACCCAGCAATAGCTATGGGACAGTAATGCCAGGACTAATGTGATCAAATATCAAAAAATATTTATTTTCCAAACAAGAGAATACCTCAGTGCATAACTCATGGCCAGAAATCCACTGTGCGCAGTGCAGTGCCACCAATCTTGCCTCAAAAGACACTGCAAAGGGAACCTCCTCAGGAAGCGGCATCCATTAGGCAGGGCAGGCACCTCATAGATCTTACTTGGAAGAGGGATGCTTTGGTTTGGGAGAGGTGTCCTTGTACTGAGAAGGGGTGGGTTAGGAAGAGAAAAGGGCGACTTTCACTTAGGAAGGGTGGGTTGGGAAGAGGAAGGGTGGAGTTTTGTTTAGGAGGGATTGTGTGGGAAGTGTAAGGGGTGGATCGATGCTTGGAAGGGGTGTGTTGGGAAGTGGAAGGGGTGGATTGGACTGTAATAGGGGTGGATTTGGATGCGGAAGAGGTGGTCTTGGAAGGGGTGGTTGGAGGTTTGGGAGGGGTGAGGGAACGGGAAAAGGTAGGATCTTCAGTGCAGAACTTGGTAGGGTATTTGGTAGGGAATGGGTTCTTGACAGTGTGTATTGTCCCTGTGTTTTTAGAGAGTGCAGTTGTTTGTATGTTCTGGAAGTATGGGTGTGGCTTGTGTCTTATGTAAATGTTGGGTGCTTAATTGTGTGTGTCTGTGTTTCTTGGGTGTATAGTTTGGGAATGGTGTGTCTGTGGAGGGTGTTGCTGTGGATGTGCTGGGTATGGGTGTTGTGCATGTTGATGTGGAAATTGTGGGTGTAGTTGTGTGTGCAGAGTGTGTAAATGTGATGGTGGTTGGGGTTCATGTGGGTGTGGTGGTGTGTGTGCTGGGTGTGGATGTGATGGTGGGGGTGTGGTGTGTGCATGTGTGTGGTGTCTGTGTTGTGTGTGAATGTGATGTGGGTGGGTGGCCTGTGGGTGTTTGGATGTGTGTAAGTGTATCATGTGGTGTTTGTGTTTATGTATGGATGTGCTGCTTGGGTCTCTATGAGTGGCTGCATGCATATGTGTGCTTGGCACAGGTTTGGGAATAGGGTATTGCGACGGGGGAGGGCCAAAAGTTTGCGGGAGATGGGAGGCTGCAGTGATGGAGTAGACTAGCACCTGAAAAGATCTCTGTAGGCCAAAAATTGCACTGTAAATGCCTTCAAGGTAGGCCACCATTTATTGCAGTTGGCTACCTTGCCCTGGATGGCATTCAATAATGCAGTCTGACCTACGGAGTAGTTTCTCAGGAGGTCAATACCCTCTTCCCTCAGTGGGGGCGGGGGTGAGGTGCCTGGAGTGAGGAAGACGGCACTCCTCTTAGTGATGCTGGCCCAACCAACTCTGTGGGAGCAACAGGGAGGGTTGAGGCGGTACAGGGGTGGCGGACAAGGATGATGTTCCCACAGTTTCCGTGGGATCCACCACCACTAGGGAGTGTCCACTGGAGGATGACTCAGATGGTGATGATATTGAGCTTCCGTCCTCCGTAGCACTCCCCTCACCCTCTGGGCTACTGAGTCCCTTGGTGTCCGTTGTCTCAGGACCACAGCCACTGTGGCCAGCTAATTCCCTGACAATGTTAGTGCGTTCTCCTTCGCTTGTCCGTGATGTTGCTGAAAAATCATATACAATAGGTTATGGAATCTGTGTAAACACAATTGATTATGGCCTTTGAACACAAAACATTTCTAAAGTGTGCAGATTGCATTTGCTTCAAGGAATTGGCTTCACCATTAGCATGAGCACATACATGCATGCTACGTATTCTGAAAACATTTGCTCACAGTGATTACCTCAGATGCTCCAATTCCATGAATGAACTTGTCTCCACTCCATCCTTATGTATTTACTCTGACAGTTTAACACCTTGCATATTGTGACCTTTGTAGTGTAGCACAGTGAACTGATGTCACCAAATAGGATGTCTACAAAAAATACATTTGCACAGTGACGACACAAGGCCTTGAAATCAGCAATGTGTAATTTCTCTAAAACTACATTATGATGAAATGAGAGTCAAGTAATACTGCTATGTTGCTCCAGTATGTCTAGAAACAGAAATCAGGTCACCTGGAAATGGGCATTTCACAATGATGTCACATTTTAGTTAACACTTCCTCATATGCCTACTGTCAAAATAGTCCAATGAAAGCTGTACTGAAGTAGCTTTCCTATGTATCACATTTAGCATGGATAACTAGCCTGGAGACATTCATGGACAAAGCATTGGGAGATTTGTCAACAAATTCCTACAGCATAAGTCAAAACATAGCTCTAGAAACCTTCCCAGTACACCTCAGTACTGGTAAAAATACAATTTTTACATTGCATTCCTAAATGTCAATAGACCATTGAAGTTTGTTGTGTCTCAGTGAATATCTATGACAAAAAGAGGTGGTTCTACTTTTGTCCTAATGAAATGACACACCCCAGCATATGGTTTTACGTTTGTCCTAATGAAATGGCACATCACAGTACCATTTTTTTCTCTGACACCAATTGCCATTAATACTAAGTGTAAACACTCACATATGATTCCTAACTTTCAACATGTCACTCCTTGAGGATGTGGCACAGTGGGCAGAGCTGCCGACTCGGGAGCTGGGGATCCGAGTTCGAGTCTCGGCATTGGCGCACCATTCTCTGATTCTTGGCAAATCACTTAGTCTCCCCATGCCTGTAGACAGCGCCTGTATACCCTCCTGGTGATAAGATGTGCTATATAAATCTACAAACAAACATGCATGTCAACAGTCAGGTAATGATTCAGGAAATTTCAAGATGTCAGATTGACATTAGTAAATACCCCCAACATAAATTACAGAGCCTTTCAATATTTCAATATCACTGAAAAGTGTACCAGTCATGTCCTTCATGACTTAATTATTTGAACATGACAAAGGACATTGAGCAGTACCTTAGGGTATGTGTCACACACTCGCCAATGTGTACACAGTCTAGTCTGTGTTTTCACATTAACTGTATATCACAGTTAGTTGTGAAAATACTGACCGGCCAACACACACTTATTTGTGAAGGAGTCAAAAATCAATCTATAATGACACTTCAATCAGGTATGAAACTGTATTGCAGATGAAACAATAGGGGAAATGTTTGCAAACCAACATGTAGGCACTAATACTGATGACACCAATGATGTTTGCACACTCATTTTTGTGTAGAATCCCAACTTACCAATGTAAAGTGTTGTCCAGTCACTGCATCAAAAGTGCAATGTATGCTATGTCATATGTAATAGGGCTACATTAAATGAGACAGTAGTGAAGGAGCATCACACCGACACAATAAAGACCAATGGCCTGTTTGGTACAACTGTCAACCATAATATCAAAATACATGAGGTAATTTAAGACTTTAGTCAGCAATGTGCCTGCTCAAGATAGTACATTGGTAGTTGACTGGACTCTTCTGTGTTCCTGGTCAAAAAGACAATAGGCAAAATACATCATCATGCACCTTCTACCAGACCTATACATTTAAGAACTCTTATTGTGTGATGGCCATGGGTCACCCTCAATGTTGATGGAGAAATGCCTGCCTATAACAAAAAAGAGGTTCATGTAACATGTAAAATTCCAGTCAGGATTTACCTCATTGTTGCTGCTGTTGGGCCCTCAACTGCCATCAAACTCAGGATAGGCCACCACACATATGTAGGCCATTGGGAGGTCAGGGGTGGGTGCGCGCACCTCACACGTTGGGAGGAATTCCCCAGCTGGATCTCAGTGATCTTCCGGGTCCTTCCGGCACCTTAGTTCCTCCCACCTTTTCTGGCAATGAAGGCTAAGTCAGCTGTAGACCCCCAGGGTCTTCTTGGCTTTCCATATATCCCACTTCTGATGGGTATTCACCTGCATGGATACAAGAGAGGCACGAAACAGAATGTTACTGTAACTTATTGTATATCTATATTGATGTCACACAATTTAACTATATCTAGCACAAGCTTAACTCATAAGTTACCATACAACACATGTAGTTTTCACATGCTGAGCACTACAAATATATTACTACACACTTTTGCTGTAAGCTGCTGACTATCCTTGTCACTTGTTAGGTCCTAATCTCACTAAGCCGGCCCGTTAACATCATCTAGCCCTGGGCCTCCTGCATTTTCTGTGATGTGAGATAGAATGAAACAAGGCGAAAACATTGTGGCATACTGAAGGCTAAACAACTAGTGCATTTTTACCAGACACCTTCACAGCCACCCTCATTGACTTGATGCTTATGGTCCATAGAGCCAGGTACCATAGTATAGACCACTTCATATGACTAAGGGCACTATGATAGGGCTGCTATGTGTGTCAGTAAGAGCTTGCTCTCTGGAGACATGTGGACATGTGTACTTATTAATAGGGGTGGGCGGAATTTGCGGAATTAACCTTCGCAAATTATCGCGAGAATGTTTAAAATTATCGCAAACAAGCAGAAATATCGCGAAGATGCGGAAGTTTTTTTCCGGCATGTTCGCGAGATTTTCTGCATGGTTGCGGGTCGCCAACTTACCCATGTGGTTGCTTGCGGGCGCGGCCATCTTGTTTTGAGTTGTTCTCGCGGTGCATGATCGCGAGAAGAAAGACGTGATCGCGCGACGCATGACGTCACTGCGGGCGCGAACTGTCGCGAGACAGCGCAAATGGCTAAAAACAATACAACATCTCATGGAGAACACGACCGGATCAAGAAAACTTGTCGGCGAACGCAGGGATTCAGGTAAGGCGATCGCGCGCGCGCGAGAATGTATTATTTTACAGCGCGAGCAAGAAACAAATTATCGCCAAGCTGCGGAAACCGGAATTTTTGACATTTTCGCGCTCTCCGCGGAACGCAAAAATGTCAAATTATCGCAATTTCCGCGAACGGAACGAAATTTTTGCCCAGGCCTACTTATTAATGGGATATCATTCTATGGCTGACGGAGTCTGTTTGGTGTGTACTAGCAGCACAGGAGGCACATTTTGCTATATGTGGCGCTGTTAAAGGGATGACATTAACATACCATTGTATGTCCTTTTGGATTGGGGGAATGTAACACTATAGAGGAATCTCCTAGTCAACACCTCATATGAAGTAACCACATTTCTGCACTGTTAAAGTGTCACATGTGAAGAAGGGCTGTACAGTACAAGCATGGCCTATGTAACAGTGAAAACTGACCTGTAAGAGTAAGGGGTCTGTTTTTAGGAAAGCACACACTGTAGGTAAATAGAATGGAGTGTCAAGAGCTTTCCCCACTCACCATGTCAAATGCAGTCCATGTGAAAGCAATCAGGGGTAGTATTGTTGGTCACAACACAATTTTTGAATTTTCAAGGATTTGCAGTTCAATAGATATGTAACTCAGTGCATTGGTTGTATTGCCACAGAGACTCAACCGCAGCCTGATACATGGTTCTGACTGGGCACAGTTCATTGTCAGGCCATGCTATGTGCAGGCAATGTGCACACTGAGTATAATGAGGTCACATAAACAGCACCTTTCCACCAGGTAGAATTTAAAATGTTAATCTTGTGCCCATTCAATAAGTTACCTTAAGACTGTGTGCCACTCTGAAGGGGTCTGTGAGCTACTGATAGATCACTGACAACTGTTTGGAGAGCCCTGATCGATGCTGGGTGAAATGTGGAACTATACATATAGCTAACTAACATCACCATCAATTGCATTTGACAGAGTACATAATCAGCTCATTCTGTAAAGGGAATAGATTTGTATTCACATTTAGCATAATGTGAGTTGTCTACATTTCACCGGTGCCATGAAATGTATACATGCATAGATGTCTAAATAGACACCAAGTACAAACTAGGGCTTTAAACACATTACACATCCCAATGGTGATGTTAGTTAAACAATGTATAGGGCTCAAAAATCCCTAGCATGTGTGTCCTATATAGGACTACATAATGTGACATTAATTAATGAGCTTCACCCTGGAACTCAGAGGCACACTCTAGCCTACTACCGGGCGTATGGTTTAGAATATGCAGAAATTATCTGGCGATACAAACGTAAATATCGTCTAAGAATAGAAAAGTAGATGGACAGGGATGACTTGTGTCATAAGCTAGAGTAAACCGAAGCCATCTCATGGAAAACCACTACTACGCTCATGTCTTTAAAAAAAAAAAAAAACTAAGATGACAAATGGCAAAAGTAATGCGCTCACATAGCGAAGACAAAACTCGCACTCATCAGGGCGTTCCCCACTCACGCAGACTCAGTCGCCTCTCTGTCGGTACCCCGTCTCGGTACTGGAGCTGCAACCAGAGGTACCGACGGGAGGGTTTGGTCTCCGTATTTGTAGATATTTGGAAGGCACGCATTCACCTCAGCGCGTCTCAAGGACCCAGGGTGCCCGTCGCGATTGCCTGCGCTCAGCAATATAACAACCTTGTACTGACCTCAATCTAATTAAGGGGGCCGATGCGCCTGCGCGCTGATCAAACGCTATGCCTCAGTCGTAATGGCCTGAATTGGAAAAACTTTATTGACCTACAAGTGGTCGTTTAAGGGACAATGTTATGTGGTACAAATTAACACACTATCGTTCGGGACATAAGTGTGTGTACAAAGACCTCATCGTCAGTTCAAGAGAGGCTCCAAACGGTGTATATATGCAATTGCCTCTATTCCTATACCAAATAATGGTATGTGTCCACGCTACCTATAGTTAGCAAATGTTAGTGCCTAACTCAGATTGGGGTGTTTGATGGCATGTATCTATGCTACCTACAGTTAGCAATTGTTGCTACCTGACTCTGATTGAGGTATGTGATGCTTAGAACAATGTAATTATTAATGATCATATTAACCACATGAGTGATGGCAAAATACCAAAGACGGGTCTGATTAATCACCAGTCGCGTAATAGTAATAGTAGTCAGTGTCAATTGCAACGTATCGCATCTATGTTGAATTTGTGATGGATTAGAGCGCTGGCCCTTTGCTGAAGTACTAACTGTTTACTGAAGTGCTAGCCATGGGAGCTCATCATTTAGTCTGGTAGTGTCACTTTTGATACGGTATACCCAACGTTGTTCGCGTCTGAACAGAAATTTAGAGATAGTCGCAATAGGCGCCGGAATCCAAGGTTGCTCAAGGACTGTCCAATGAAGGTCATCAGCAGAATGATTCATATCCAAAAAGTGGTTAGTCATTTTGGTCTATCTTTTCTTGCACCGATTGGTGCTTTTGTGTTCAAGGATTCTCATCTTGATCTTGTGCGTATTCATCCCCACGTAACGCAAGCCACATGGGTAGCAAATTAGGTAGATGAGCTTCTCGCTATTACAGTTTGCATGTTTGGACAGGACCCACGGCCTATCTGTGCCAATATCTATTTCGGTTGTACGTTTGGTTTGTGGACAAACAGCGCACATTCCACAGGCAAAATGAGGAGGTAAGCCCCACACAGACTCCTGGTCTGAAGTGTACTTTTGCCCAGGTCGAGTATGAACCACCTGATCTTTAATGTTTGTACTCCTCTTAAAGGCGAACGAAGGGCGGGGCAGTGGTTCCTTACCAATGTTCAGTATGCTCCAGGTTCTGAGGATACTTTTCTTGATCAGATTTGAATAGCCACAGAAAGTATTCACAGATGTCAGTCTAGAATTCTCTTCTTTTTGAGGTGCCACTTCAATAAGTGCCTCTCTGTTATTATTGGCAGCTCTTTTCCTGGATTCCCGTATGATCTTCAGTGGGTACTTCTTTTCTTTCAGATGGTCAGTGAGTTTGCCTGCATGCTCTTTGTATTTTTACACAGATGAGCAATTTCTCCTGATCCTGAGGAATTGCCCAAAGGGCAAATTCTCACAGAGAGCTTTTGGATGATAACTCTGGTATGATAATAACAAGTTCCGAGCCATAGGCTTCTTGTACAGCTCTGTGCCTAATCCATCTCTTTCAGGAGAAATCCTGATGTCAAGGAAGGGTAAGCTTGTCTTGGAAAGCTCAAACGTGAATTTGAGAAATTCATTCCTGGTATTGAGCCACTCATGGAAAGGCTCAATGGTTTCTGGCGATCTTCTACATATCACAAAAACGTCATCGATATAATGTTTCGAAACACAAAGGGATTCTCCTTGTGGAGGACCACTGTCTGTTCAAATTGATGCACATAGAGGTTGCCAGGCTGGGGGCAAAAACGCAACCCATGGATGTACCGGACGTTTGCAAATACAGATCGTCCTCCAACTTAAAAAAGTTTTCTTTCATGGCCATACGTACACAAGACATGATAAAGTGTACAGGAGTGATGCTGTCAACAGGATTGGACCTGAGTAAGACTCAATTGTTGTTAGTGTCTCATCCTGAGGTATACACGTATACAAAGATTCCACGTCAAAAGACACTAGGTAATATTGTTCTACGTCAAAAGTGGTCTCTACCAACAGGCGTAGCAGGTCTTTTGTGTCCTGTATATAGGTAGGCATCTTTAGTACAAGAGGGCGTAAAAAATTGTCAACAAAAGTTGACAAAGGTTCAAGTAAAGACCCTTTGCCAGAGATGATGGGTCTCCCTGGTGGAGGTAGTTGTTCTTTATGTATTTTAGGCAATACATAAAAGTAGGGTATGATTGGAAACGCTGTAACCAAATATGCTGCCTCATGGTCATTGATCCATCCTTCTTCTTTTGCCTCGTCTACCATCTTTTTTATTTCAATGGAGAGTCGTTTTGTAGGGTCCATCTTCAGGGGTCTGTAAGATCTTCTGTTCCCAAGTTGGCGCAGACATTCTGCTCTGTATGTGGTGGTGTCTAGAATCACTATGGCACCCCCCTTGTCTGCAGGTTTTCTGATGATCAAGTCATCTTTGGCCGGTGCCTGGAGTGCTGTTCGTTCAGATTTAGGTAGATTCTGGTATAGCCTCATGTCATGTTCAAATAGATTATTTACCCTTTTCCCTGAGCTGTTGCCAGGTAGAGGTGTGGCCACTTATCCAATAACCTTGGGTAAGTGTAATTTTCCCATAAATTCATGAATGTTTGCCGTGGATGGACATGCAGCTATTCCAGCAAGGGCAGAATGTATTACATTGATTATGAAGGATTATAGTTTATATTGTTATGGTTCTTTGTTTTGGTCTCACCCATACAGATAGCTAAAGTAATACCAATCAACAATACAAAGGATTACCGGTTGTGTATCTTCTCTTTTTATATATTTTTTCACATTAATCACAAGTTAAGCTTTGCTTCTTAGTCTGGTCCTGAAGAAAGCCTTGATACTTGGTTAAGATCACATAGGCTGAAACATGTCGACCTTTATGATATATAGCAGTTTTAAATCCATACAGCTAATTTCACTGCTTTTTAATCCTACCAGTGTGAGCAAGCGAATAAAAACATAACATAACATGGGATTTTAGCATCCAGAAGAGGTTCTTACTACTCAAACAAAACACCCCAAAGCTCCCTCCTCACAGTGAGGGAGTTTTAGCCCTCAGTGGGACTAGATTTCCACTGGGAGGAGAAACCTATATGATGAAGCATGCCACCTATGGTGGGTGAGGGTTTCCGTCCTGAAAGGGATCTCCCCCTGGTTGGGGATTTAATGAGACTATACTTTCCCAATCCTTCTTTTTTGTCATACTATATTGCGCGCTTTTGCAGACCCGAGGAGGTTTTGTGGTATAATTGTTTTGTATTAGGGGATATTCTCCTCGCAGGTCTATCAATTATCTCCCTTGGACCCTCCCACCTCTTTTTGTATTAGCGAGCCATAGAGCTGGCCATACAGGGAAAGGACCTCAATAGCCAGCAGCTCCAGCTCCTCTGCTAAGAAGGCAGGAGCACATCTTACCTGCTAGGCCTGGCATGATTGCTCCCAGAGGTGCAAACAGCAGCATACGTGGAAGAGGTCATGAGAGCAGCAGTGTCAGGAGGCAAGTGAGGTATTTTTCAAACTGCCACGTACATGTACGTAACGTATGCAATCATCAGTGGAGACGCACACAGCCATTTGCCTTCTACCATTACAATCACCAACGTTAGCCTATGGCTGTGTTCGTCATGGAGTTTATGGCCCACTGCGTGGTCGACTTCCGCCACCGCTGTCTGATTTCGAATGTCCCATCTGTGAGGCCAGATAGCCACCGTTTTAGTGGTTGATACTACTGTGTTGGTGACTGTTAAGTTTGCCACCGCCACCCCAAATGGGAGCTAACATGTTAATATTTGCACACATCCCTTTTACATTTAAATTTTCAAACGAAAATGTATTGTGTAGTGCGTTACTGTGCAAATAATACATTTATGAAGTATTATTTACACATTTATTTGACAGTCACATGTCAAGGCCACAATTGTCTTTAGTGATAGATGAAGCACATAAGGGTATTTCTCAGTGGAACATGTTAATTACATTCATATCCAGTGTTGTATAATCACAAAACTTTTTGCTTACTCTTCACATTTGTTACTGTGGACATTGTAACAAATGATCCAATTTGTTTTCACTGCAGACATAGCAACCCTGGGAGAGTGAGAAGATGACAGCCTCCTGTGTACTAACCATTTTCAGACCTTGCCACCATGGAAGAAAGGGATATATTCAAGACGTTCTGGTTGAATAGGCAAACAATACTGGATTTATGTCACCAGTTGGAGCTGATCTCCGGCCTCACAACACTAACCCCACATGTATTACCCCAATTTTGAACTGATGGCAGTACTTCATTTTGTAACCACAGGTTCCTTCCAATACACTGTTGTAGTATCTGGTTATATGTCACAACCAAGTTTCACTGGAGTGCTACAAGAAGCTATTTTTCAATGATGAGACACATTGACAGCTGCATCCAATTCCCAAGGCATGAGGATTTAGCCAATGTGAAGGTTGATTTCTATGGATTTTGTCGCATACCACATGTGGTTGGAGCCATTAATAGCACACATTACTATGGTACCACTACACACCAGGGAACAAGTTTACCCTAACAGGAAGAACTTCCATTTGATCAGCGTGCAAGTTGTCTGCTTACTGAATTTGTGTATCTCAAGCATCTGTGCCCCGTTCCCTGGATCAGCCCATGATTCCTTTGTACTATAGAACAACACTATACCCCTCCTGATGTCACAACTCCAACAGGAGAAGTCTGCATTGTTGGTAAGTATGATCTGTCATGAGTTTGTATGGGTAATGTCAAGGAGACTCAGCTTATCCCAACCGTACATGGATGTTGATACCGCTGAAGGATCCAAAAAAGCCAGAGAAAGTCTGCTTTAGTGAGGCCCATGGAAGGACATGACAGCCAGTGGAGCGGGCTTTTGAGCACTGAAGTTCAGATTTCGATGTCTGGACAAAACTGGTCGAGCCCTCCTATACTCACCCGAGAAGGTGTGCCAAATCATCCTGGCCTGTTGTATGCTCCACAACATCGCCCTGCGATGGAACATCCCTCACATCGCAGAGGATGGAGACAATGAAGAGCCACCTGGTAAGGATTCTGATATGCCAAATGAGGATGATATTGGAGAAGAGGAAGGAGCTAACTTGCATCAAGATTTCATCACCAACTTCTTCTCATGAGTGTAATCATTTCATAAAATTTAATACATTTCACTGTTACACCGACTATTGTTGTGATGATAGAGAAGTATGTTAAGGTAGACTTATAGGTAGAGCAAGCTCTGGGAAATACAGGTCCAAGGTGTTTGTTGGACAAGGTTTTGACACATGGACATTTTGGTTGTGTTTCATTGTTTATCTCTGAATCATGGCAAAAAACCATGTCCTATTTTGATCTGTTTTAGATACCTTCAATATGTCATCTTCCTTTGGACATTTCCGTGTTGTGACATTTACGGATATATAGTGCTGTTTGGAAGTACAAAGGGGACATGGCTTGTTCCTGGTAGTGACAGACACAGACTTTGTGTGTACGAATCCTGTACCAAGACAGCTTCCACACTGATTGGATGGCAGTTCTAAAAAATCCATTATACGTGTTGCTTTACATGTGTTGGTCCTAAGGTAATCTGTGTTGCATCATAGGCTCAGACCGCATGTGTTACTGAACCCAAATCATGCTACTCTCCCTTTGCATTGGCTGTGTCCTCATTGTGTGTACAGCATATGTAATTTCTGAAGTGGCTCATCATTGTAGGCCATACCTCATGTGGCACACCACTGAAAGTTTGTTGTGAAATTCCACCATACACTGGAACAGGGTACTGGAATTACCCTGTGGCCAAAACATGTTGTACTGCCATCTGTTCTGCTATTTGGGTTATTGACGTGGAATTGCCTATGTGAGCCATCAGATCTGACTCCAGCTGATGACATTGATCAATGATAAATTGCCTATTCAATAGGAAATTGGCAGATATATCTCCTCCCTTCATGTTGATAAGGTCTGCAACTGAAAATGTGATCACTGACACTGAATATTGGTGTCATGTATGATTTGGTATGTTTCTGAAATTGGTTCAATGGAATGAAAATGGTATTTGAAAACACATTTGTATGTATTTTGTGGTGAGACATGGTTGTGAACTTGCGCTAAACATTGGACACATGCAAAATATCCATGCTTACACAAGTTAATGGTTTTGGTCTTGTAAAGTTATGATGAGAATACATATATTCCTTGCTAGAGCTTCTGACTAGTGCATTTATTAAAGTAAACAAGGAGGAATGAATCATGGTAAAAAAGAAACAGGAAAACAAAAAAGTGAAGAAGTCAGTCGTGGCGAATGAAACAATAGTTGTAGATGCCTAATTCAAAGTCCAATATACAACTGCCATCAGAAAGGGAAATGCATCCAGAAATAGTCAACAGAGTGGATGCCAGACACACTGGCGGAAATTAGGTTTAGCGTTTCATGGTGGTGGTGGTTGAGGTCTTGCCATCTTTAAATCCTGTTGAACTGTGTGGACGCCTCCTCTTGCGGTGGGGGGGGTTCAACAGTTGCAGGGCCTGGGCTGCCTGCAGGAGGGCCTTCCTCTGGCAAGGCCTCCCTTCCTGCGGCAGGTGTTGAAGGCCCTGATGTTATAGAACCACAGGAAACGGTAGAAGGTGCCGGAAAAGCCCTGACCAGATGTGTGCAAATATCCTGCAGCACCCCAATTAGGGAGCCCATGTTAGAATTATGGATCTCCATCTGATGATTAAGGTCCGTCTGCAACTGTTTCATCTCACAGATTTATTTTTGTACCAGGCCCATCATGCTTTGGGACTCATAATAGACTCCTAAGACTTGTTTGATGGTGGCCTGAGTGTGAGTGGCCCCAGTGGTCTCACTCTGCTGGCCCACAGAATCCCTCCCATGAACCCTACCCCCACAAGCCTGTGCCGCTCACCCGGGGTGCCCTATCCCACTGGGTCCTGGCTCTTCTGTAGCTGGTGTAGTGGATCTCACATCTAAGCCAGGACTGGGGGGGTTCACAATAGTTGACACAATGTTAAATACATAGGTTATGGGGACTACTGTTTGCTGAGGTGCTACAGTTGGGGTGGGAGGTGCTGTTGTGGGCCCACTGAGAGTCACTGTTGCCATATTCCAAGGCTGACCAGATGGACTAGCACCGTGATTCTCATCCAGATCACCAGGAATATTGTCCTCCCTGAAGTTCTGGTACTGGGGTGGAGTGTGGGTCACTTCTGTGGCCAAGCTCTGGCCATGTACTCTGCCACATAGAACTGTTGAAAAATGGAGAACATTGTTATTGATGGAAGTGTGGTATCTACATACAAATCTTTCGAGACACAGTAAGTAGAAACCTAGAAGAAACAAAATAGGTAGAGATTAATATGGAGATGGATTTCAGTGGTACTTGAAACACATGTACTTCAAATAAGCTGCTCATAAGATGTCCTGAGGTGTAGCAATTTTGATTAGGAAGTATACATGATGTCTCCCAAACATTCAAGTCAACACAGTGGAGAGGTGACGTGTATTTGACCATCCCAAGGCCTAGCTGAGTACAAAGCAGGCGATGAAACAACTTGGTTGTATATTTGACATTAGTAACCATGTGAGCAGTGTAGTGTCAAAAGGTCACCTGCCACTTCTAATCAGCTAAGGTAACTTCATTCCTTAAAAATGATAGATCAACACACTTGGTATGCTGTCACTCATGCCATCATTTGTAACAGTTGAGGAGACTAGGTCAGGATACAGAAAGGTAGACAGACATGTCTCTGCGGAGTGCATTGGATGTAGATTGCTCACTCCATGAGAATTGAATATCTATTGTAATATGTCAGACAAGTGACAATGGGCAAATTCAATTTTTTATTTTGTTTTTAGTAACAGAAACAGGACATCATGGTAGTGTTAGTCATTTCAAAATCAACTTGCCAACACTAGCAAAATAGTGTAACATTCCAGTTGACAATATGCAGTTGGGGTGGGCCATACATGTAACATTGTGGGATATGATGTTTTTTTACAACACCTACGGACATCATTCCATTATGTGCCATGTAATACAGATTGTAACTTATAATCTTATATGCAACCCTAAACATTCACACGGACAATCCAACATCTCTGATACTGATACTGATACTTTGAGGATTGGATGTTAGGAAAATATGTACTGTACACATTGGCAAAAACTGTGTTGAGAACAAACAGGACATTGAGGTTTAGTGAGAGTTTGTAAAGTGTAACTCACCAAATTCCACTCCACCAGGTATTCCTATCAAGCCTTCAGGATGAAGGATCTTCAAGACCCTCCCCTTCCAGGGACGCAGATATATTTGGGTGCTGGAAGGATCACCCCGAGTGCTCTGGGTCTCCAGGTGCTGCTTGGAGGCCAGGAAAAGCACCCTCCCCCACCTCTTCCCAATTTCCTACTGTGTGCACAGAGTGGTTGATACAGAATTCACTCTGTCTACTATTCAGGCCCTCATTTCCTTTTTTCCGACTGATAGTTGTATGTTAGACTTGGGCTACAACCAATTGTGGTTCTACTCTTATTATTTCATCCACCCTCACTTACAATTCCCCCTCTGGAAAACATGGATTTTTAAGCCAAGTGATGGTGAAAAAAGCCTGCCTTCTCTGCCCAAAAGTTGCCTCTGAAATAATGCAGTGAAGTAGCAAATCATCACGGTTTGAAATGGGGAGTGTTTTCTAGAGTGATATGCAGGTGTATCCACTTGGCCAATGGACATCATCAGGTGTGTTGTATTTGTATCCATCCAGTGTTATGGTGCTTTGCTGATCACATACCGCGAAGGACTCCCTCCATCAGGAAACCGGCGCAAAGAGAATGCCAGTTCAACGTTGATTTCGTAATCTGCTCGACAGGAAACTGAGGCCCTGATGGCAACGAAGTACAATTATAGAATTGCAGTACGCCGTGTCGCAGGTAGGACACACTCTGTCGACGTGGTTTGCAGATCCGCCTGCATGTATCGAAATAGGCGAGCGAAGGGCCGTCGACTCGATGGAGTACTTGAGACTTGGGACTGCAGCCAAACTTGTAATCAACCCCTAAGTCTCAAATGTGCAGCAAAATCAATACGAAATTGGGAGGAATTCCTAGTTGAGACCCCAAAAAAATTAGCTCATTCCCAAATTCAAGGATTTATATAGCCATTTTCTCCTTTGAAAAGTATTAGAACAGCAAAGTCACTGTGGTGTGAGTAATGAATTTCATTTTCATTAAATCAGTTAACAGCAATTTATAACCCCTCATAACCCTATCACGTTAGAACTAACCATCTACATGAATATTGATTCAACCCCTCTGACCTGATATCATCTGGAGGTCACAGAAGAAACTAGATACATAAACAACAATGAACCACTCAGAAAGAAAGCAGTACCACATGCAAGCGGCAGGTCCTTCATAAAGAGTCACCATAGGCCATTTAGCAAGCTTTCTTCGAGAATAGTGTCATCCAAAAATAAATAAATCCACATCTTGCTGAATTATCTGCAGAAGAATAATAAACAAAGACTAAACATGATGCTGTGCCATCAAATTGAATAAGATAGCGTTGAGGGCGAACTAAGGCATAAGCATAAGCTAGTAAAACACATTTGAACATGTCTTTGCAATTATTTTTCAAGTTTTCAATGGCAATTGTGTCATGTTAGAATACACATGTGAATTTGACTGTATATTAATTGCTCTGCACATTATTAATAATTCACATTTTGAGTTAAACACAAAAATATTCTTTTAACATAATATCATCATCTTTATATTGTGACATCAAAAATATCATCGTCAGGAATATCGCAGGTAAGAATATTGATTTTAAGAAGTTTTTTATTATCATGGTTACAAATGTTGTATGTAATGTAGAGTATATTTTATTTTTTATTTTATTGTAGTATATAATAGGTTTTTTATTTGTTTTATTTTAATTGAAATGTTTACACTTTTTAGGACTAGGATGGTTTTTTTTTTAGGTTAATTGGGTGGGAATTTTGTAAATGTTTTGACTTAAATATATTTATAATGTAATAACATATTATTTTTAAAATATTTGTGTAGTTTGTCTATGTAACTTTTGAATGTTTATTTATTACTAGTGGGATGAAAGGTTTATATGTGGAAACATTTAATATAATTTTGAAAAAAGATATTCATAAATATAGTGTTAATTCTAATTTTCCATTTTATAACTATTTGTATTTTGAGTTCGTAGAAAATGACTTTAATTAAAAACATGTGTATTTTTATACATTATGTAGACAATGTGTAGAATCTTCCCCAAAGTAGCTTGGATTGAAGTAGGAAGAGCAAATCTACCACTCCCAAAGTCCAGCACCTTCCCCAATGTAGCTTAGATTATAGACCGAGCAGTAAATTTAGCCCTGTTTCAGCCCAAAACCTCAATGTATCAAATTGTAGTGGAAAGAGTACATAAACTCCTTTAAAAGTGTATAGTTCCACCAAGTTGGGTGTACTGTAGTGTTGCTGTGTTATTAGAAATATTTGTTTCACATTGTTTTTTTAACATCCGTTTAACTTTTCACATTATTAGACATATTTTTGCACGTAGTACTACAATATTTGTATTTGTAAACAATATTTTTAGCACATGCATGTTTGTTTTTATAATAACATTTTACAAACATTTTTCCAAGCATATTTTTAGGTAATATATGTTAATAGGTGCTATGAAATAAAATAATTAATTTTGATAGTACTTTTTCATAGATTTGTGCACTACTATATTTGTACATTTTATGGAGTTTTTATAACATTTGTAAACATTAAAACAATTAAAACTTAAAATCAATGATACAATTTATTTTTAATAACCACTGATTTCCATGGGTAGGTAGACTTTTGACAGTTTCAGTCAGAAGCCATTTTTAACCTTTCTTCATTACTTTATTAATCTCATTTTCGGGCGATTCATAGTTCCTGATGGCTGCAGTTCCCTGCTGCTGCTCTACAGAGTTAGACAACTTTTAAGTTTCATTTTGGGTATTTGGTAGTAGGGGGGTGTGTTTTGGTTAGTAAAGTTAGTATAGGTTAGTGTTTTGTTATGATTTAGTGGTGTTGTGTTAGCCTGTAGTTTGAGTTTTGGTCATGAAGTGTAGTACTATAATGTTTTATGAAATTGTGTTATATGCTTCTTATTTTGTAATTAATGTTATTTATTGGTGCTGTTTATGGGGTTATTTGTTTTGCATGGGTGGGTATTTGTGTGTGATTTTGTGATGTTTTTGCGTCATTCATGGAATGAAATATGATTCTAATCAACATTATTTTTATTTTCTATTATTTTTCAGGAGCATTTTTTCTTTTTCAATTTTGTAAAGGTTTTTGAGATCTATAATTTCTCCCTGTGAATATGTTTTTTAAGTTACATTTTTGCATGTTTTGTGCTTTCTTTTTTCTCTTTTTGTGGATTTATCTTTGTAGATTAATTGCAGCTCATGGACATCATTGACAAATCTTATGTGCTTTCCTTTATGTTTGTTGGGTGGGAAAAGTTTATTTGTTTTACAACTGTTGTTTGTGTTATTGCAATGACTTATTAAGAGTTATATATTGTATCTATTTTATGTTAATTAGTAGTAAGTGTTACATTTTTGTGAGATGCTATTTATTTGTATATGAATGGATGATTCATATTCTTTTTTACTTTGAAGCCTGACTGATTTTGTTTATAATAAAATATATATTTTAGATTGAATGTAAAAATAATGTAAATGTCCTTTATAAATACATTTGTTTGGTCTATTTTAGTTACTAACAGTTGTAGTTACATTTTTTGGGGAATATTGAGTTTTTACGAGAAGTGTGCTTGCTATGGATTCTAGGAGGCCTATTTACAAGCCCATTGCTACACCGGTGGTGCAGTGTGCCTTCCCATATTTACAAGGCCACGCGAAGCCACCCAGTGTGGCTTTTCATGACCTTGTAAATATGACCTCTTTCACGCATTACTTTGCATGAAAGGGGTGTTGCTGTGGGTGTTCCCACGGAACATCCATGAAACCTGGGAATGTGGGGAGGTGTAAATGAGGCGCAAAGAGGAGAAATACGCCTATTTCTCCTTGTTTTTCCTTTTTCTATATGTGCTGCATTCTACTGCACATAGAAAGAGGATAACACCTCTTGTGATTGTTTTTGTGCAGGAAGGTGTTCCTGCACAAAAACAATGACCCCTACAATGCAAACACCCTTACACCGTGGTGCAAGGGTACGCGCATTGGCGCATGGCAGCCCTTTGTGCGCCAGCACAGGGAAAAAGGACAGGAATGCACTGTATCTTGTAGATAAGGCGCATTCCTGCCCTTTTCTTATGACGCACGGCAGGATGACTTGCTGCACTGCCGTGTGTCAAAATATTGTAAATGAGGCTCTAGGTATTGTAGGTCATGGTTATTACTAAATGTTAGAACTTTTAATTGAACTATTTCACATATATGTATACAACAATTGACATTATAATGTCTGAATTTTGTTGTTTGCCTCTCTAATGAAAGGCTAATGTACAGTAGCGGCCAGCACGGATCGGGAGTGGCGGGATGGGAGTATAAGGGGATTATAAAAAAAAAAGAAAATAAACTACCTTACCGCTGCGTCTCTCCATCGTCTCTCTTCGGAAATTAAACCGAAAGCAAGCAGCCAGGCTCCCATGAACAATCACAATGGTGCAATGCAGCATTCTGATGGGTATGCACCCAGGCATCCCTGACCAATCATAACGCTGAGTGCCGTGGGTCAGCGGTCAGCCAGGGACTGGGGGCCTGGGCATGTTCTCCATGCAGGCTGTAATGCAGCCTGCATGGAGAACTTGCAAAGTGCGCTTGACTGTTTGGTCGGCCCAAGAGGGCCGGCCAATCAGTCATTGCGTACTTAGGAGGGTGCTACCACTCCTCTCCTTCCAGAGTAGCCCCGCCTCTCCCTGTCACGCAAAGCTGCCCCAGCAGGACAAAATAAAACGATAATAACATTAAGGGGCCAATTCCGATATGGGTCGCAAGGGCACCGAACGCGATTCGGCCGGAAAAACTACGAGCCGTATGCGTGTTTTCCGGCCGACTCGTACAGCTCTACGAGCGAGCAAGTACAATGCGAGCTACATGAAATTCACCGACCGAGTCGTTTCCGGGTCCGAACCGCTCCGTACGTCTCGGTAGTAAGCTAACCGTGGCGTGCAATGGATGCGATTCACGACCGAGCCAGTACGATGCATGCGTCGGACGGCCTGTGCGAGCCGGAGTGTCCGGCTCGCAAATTGTCCAGGTGGATGCCTTTGGGGGTCCGCATCGGTCCCCCTGTCACCCGCAGCCCTACGACTTGGACACAGGGGAAGACCCATGGGTCTCCCCACCATAGGCATGTACGATGTGGATGACAACGACGCATACCGACTGTAGGGGGCTCACTTGTCCGCGACGTACCCATTCAGTCAATGGGAGCCCATGTACGCATCGTACAACCGGCTCCCATTGACTTCTATGGGAGTCCGACCGAACCGAGTCCGGCAGCATACGGCCGCATCGTACTCGCTCGGTTGGACTGCAGGACTCCGGCTCGGTCGGAAAACACTCCGGATCAGGTTCGGTTGGAGTGCTTTCCGACCCGGATCGGAATCGGCCCCTAAGTTTTTATCATTTTATTTTTCTTTTCTTTCACTGCTTCAAAACAGTGGGGCTACGCTCCTCTACCTCCACAAAATATGAATTTCGTTTTTTTAGTACATATTAAATACATAGATGTGTGTGTTTGATGGACAGTGCATATGGTTTTTGGTGTAAACAAAACATAATAATAAACATTCCATTAACCTCGAAAATTAAAGAACGTGCTTAGAAAATAATTTTATAATACATTTTATTACAATACTTTCATGATATTTAAAAGGAAGGGTATGAATGTATGATCTATATTTTTATTAAATGCAGACACTATCATGTCTTCGTAACTATTAAATAAGCATGGAAATATTTGGAGGTCAAAATATTTTTGAAAACATTGACATTTTGTATTTCATACATTTTAAAAAACAGGTTTTAAACTATTACTGTATGTAGTTGCTGAATGAACAATCAGATTGAAAATACAAACTAAATTGCAAAGTTAAATTTTGAAAGACATTAGCATGAATCTATCATAATTAATTTTATTGTTCTTTATAGTCTATCATATAATTATTTTATTAATATTTTAGTATATGTATAAAAAATAGGACACTTGAATCCTTGTGTTCAGTTTAAAAGCTTTTAATTAAATATTTAAAAGTGACTATCATTCTTTTTTTATAAAAAAAAGTACAAATTACAGTAATGTTGGGTTCCATTACATACATAGATATGTACATAGTAACTGACTATATATATATATATATTCACTGAAAAAACCATAGGTTTCAGGCCTGATATAGTTAGGAATTAGCATTTAAAAAACCTTTGAAATTCACTGAAAAAACCATAGGTTTCAGGCCTGATATAGTTAGGAAGTAGCATTTGAAAAACCTTTGACATTCACTGAAAAAAACATAGGTTTCAGGCCTGATTTAGTTAGGAATTAGCATTTAAAAAACCTTAGAAATTCACTGAAAAAACCATAGGTTTTAGAGGTGTTATAGTTAGCTGGACATTTCACTCGAACAAAACCATTGAAATTCCTCCGATATAGTTAATTGTACTAACTACATCTCCTGCGTCCGCAATCCACTGCTGATGATGTCACATATTACATGTTTAAAATGTTTTATCTATCTATCTATCTATCTATCTATCTATCTATCTATCTATCTATCTATCTATCTATCTATCGATAGATAGATAGATAGATAGATAGATAGATAGATAGATAGATAGATAGATAGATAGATAGATAGATAGATAGATAGATAGATAGATAGATAGATAGATGATAAAACATTTTAAACATGTTTATATTAAATACAAATGCTAGGTAGCTGTATATTTTTCAAATAAATGTTTTAACATACTCATATAAATAACAAAATCACTTACTTATTAATAAAGAGAAATATGAAATCAAACTTTTAAACAAAACATTTAAAAAATGTAAATTTCAATTTTCCTCAAACAACATGCTAACTATAAAGAACATATTATCATTTTGATTATAAAATACAAAACCCACAACTACCAACAAGACCTCCACACTCAAACCCTTAATAACACTTACAAATATGTAAAAAAAAAACATTTATTTTCTTTGTGAAGCAAAATTCTCATTCATTGTTCATACATTAATGATCAAAAGGCAAAGAGGTTTCTATATTAACCAGTCTGGTGATATATTAATTTTGTCTTCTTCAAATAGCAACACTGTGCTTATGCATCTATCTTACAGCATGAATTGACTGTTGCCTTTTTCTGTGTTGCCGAGTAGACGTTGTTATTGGTGGATGTGCTGGAACTTGATATGGCTCCTTTTTGTCTTCTTAAACTTCTGGTCTGTTTATAAATTATGCCATTCTGTGACATCCCAGAATGGGCACCCGACTCAACCGCCAAAAAATAATCAAGACCTTAGTCTTTAAAATGGAAGTCTAAAATGTTCAGCAGGTCAACGCAGCAGGGAAGAAGAGGGCTCCATGAGGCCGGAAGGCTGTCGGATGAGGCCTTGAGAAGCAGTTGCATTTTGGTGGGAAAACTCAGAGTGAGAGAATTTAAAATCTCACACCCAAAGAAGGTCCTTGGCCAGCTGGATACTTTTAGTGTCTCTGCCCGGTGAAGATTTCTACGTTTAGACTTAGGGCCACTTTCTTTTTTGGCAGTCAGGCTGTTGTGCCAGAGCGACAGAATAAATACCTTTGCTGCCCTGGTAGAGGTCCCGACCGCCAAAAATGATAAATGACCACTAAGCTGGCACTAATTTATACAGCATTGGCAGGAACTGCTGTCATTGCAAGTCAAAGCAATTTACTGTTTGTGGCAGAGCTGTATCAGCTTGATGCAACCCTTCTCCAAACAGTATTTATTATATATTTATTTTTTAAAATAAAAAAGTAATACTTCCCTTGCCATGGGAGTCATCTCCCATGGCGGCAGTGGCAGCTCCTCCGCTAAGGCTGAGGAGTGTCGCCCCACAGGAGAAATAAAATGATAATAACACCTAGTTGCTCTGTAAGTGTGGGGCGGGACGGTCCTGGGCTGCCCACAGAGCAGGGGAAGAAATGGTGGGCACTTTCTAAGTGAACATGACAATTTGGCCGGCGGTCTCAGGATGGCCAAACAGTCATGCACACTTTGCATGTTCTCCACCAGACTGTATTGCACAGCCTGGGTGAAGAACATGCACAGCCTCCCAGCCCCTGTCTGAGCGCCGAACGACAGTGCTCGGACCAATCACGAAGCTGCTATCATGCTGGTGACAGCATCTTCGTGATTGGCGATGGGAGTCTGGGAGCCTGGGTGCTTCCTGTTTCCTGTGTCATGGACAGAAGGAGGGAGGAGAGGCGACCGCCAGAAAGGTAAGTTACATTTTCTTTTTTTAACCCTCTCCCCACCCTACCACTACTGCCCCGTAGCAGCCTCTACTGCATGGCAGGTGAGCATTATTTGTTTTTTACTGTCCCTCACCACCACGGTTTGCCTGGTAGTGATAGACAGTAAATAAATGGCTACATGCCTGCCCGTCCTGATTGGGTGGATGGACAGGTAGCCATTTATCCATTTCTCCAATGGCCCTTACTGCATCAGGCCATCAAAGGGGTTTGGATATGGCGGTAATGGAGTAGTTACCACCATAGCTGAACTAAAGGTTCGCCGAGCGGACCTTCATGTTGGTGGTATGTGTACTCTGTCACTGTTGTGATGGAGTATACATTCCGCCAACACATAAATGAATCCCTGAGTCAAATTTTTGGAGTTCGGGTACCTCCAGCAGGGGCAAGGCTGTAGCCGAAGAGTGCTCCACAAGGCTAGATATCTTCTCTGTGAGGTCCTACTGAATCAGATTTGCTGCTGTGGAAACCCTGAATCTTCAGCCCAGCTGCAACACATCATCAGATTGGCTTGGCAGGTTGTCACGGTCTTTCAGAGTTCTTTGGAGCCAAAATGTTTCCAAGGTGCAGGTTTCCCAGGATGTTACAAGGAGTACACTTTGACACAGCCCAGGGTTCCAGGAATGCATAAACAGCACTTCCGGGTCAAAACTCACTCCAGTAGAAGCACATTGCAGGGCAGTACAGTTGTAGCTGGCTAGCTTGGCAGTGGAAGAAAAGGCCTCTTGTCGCTTGTTGTGTCGAAGTAGCTTGGATAGGTCATCCTTATGACCCTTGGAGTCCACTTCTTTGTCCTGGGTGCAAGAGGGAGAGCAGGTTCAGTTCTTCAGGGTTCTTCACAGGGCTCAGACAGCAGTTTAAGTCCTCTTAAAATCTTCCACTGGTCCAGTGGTCTTTTGAGGAGGGTACTGGGATGCCACGTCTATGCCTGGCACCAGATCTTGGGTGGGAGTGACCCCTGGCTTCTCCCTAGCCCATGGGGTAAAGGTTCCATACCCGTAACTCTACCCACTTTTGGAGCATTTTATGTGTGCCCTACTTTCGTCAAATCAGTTCTGGAGGCAGCTACCGTCCCACTAAGAAATGAGCCTGGCTGGCTGGGGGGGGGGCGGGGGGGACAAAGAAGAGGCTTGTGCAAATGTCACCTGCCTGTGACAAGGGAGGCGCCTTTGAAGAGACTTAGGTCCTGGGCCCTGCTAAAATGGGCACATGCCCTGGGAACACTTTGCACCATATTGGAGGGACTTAGAGGTAAGTTAAATATGCCACTTAGGGGTACACCAATTTCAATATGTTGAAAGGAGAGGCACAAGCACTTCACCACTGGTTAGCAGGCATAAGGTATGCAGAATTCTATAGCCAGCAAAAAGAGTTAAGGCAAAAATCCGGGAGTACACCATGCAAAAGATGCTCATTTCCTACAGTTACATAAAATCAAAATCATTTGTCTGCAAGAAAAATTATAACTAATTCACAGGAATAGAAAATATGTATTATAATCCAAGATTCCATTACCTAAATTGGGGTACATAAAAAAGACAGAGGGTGCAGGGCCCAAAATATGTTGTTTCTCGTTTTGTTCAAATGGTGTTCTTGTGCCATTTTGTGATCTGTATTGTAACACGGTGCAATAAGAACCATATAAAATGTTGACACTCAGAGCAAACAATGACACACTACTTTGAGAGATAATATTTGTGGCACAACTTCAAGAATCAACTATATTCCAAAACAAATAATAAAGTCAGTATCTTGCACATTGCTTGTATTTAAAAAAAATCTACAATTTTACTGCAAACAACAATACCAAATATGATCCTAATTAATGCTAAATATAGGCCAGCGATTCTATCTGTTTTTGTATTAGTGGCACTATTCTCACATTTATTTTGAGCTGATCCCATCTGGTTGCATCTTGTAATGGTGGTAACGCCACCAGTAAGACTGAGGGGCCATATCACAAAGAGCTGGTCCAGCTCAGCACAGAGTCGTCCACCTGGGGTTTATTATATGCTTAATTTGTCTAAATGCCATGCATATAGCTCCAAGTTAATGGGTGGACTGCACCCTGCACAAGTTGGAAGCAGTGAGCAGAAATTTCCTCTGTCCCTTTCCAATTTGTTCTATATAAAGTTAATGTTTTAACTTGGCGAAATTCTGAGGTATATGCATGGAGTTTAGACACCTCAATGCAAAAAAACTGTTATTCGGCTCTGCACTAGCCAGCGCAGCTCTTCGTAATATGGCCCTGGAAGTATGATTAAGTCTCATGGTAATACAGGCATCAAATCTCAACTTAGTGAACGTTTACAAATCTTTCTATATTTGGTATTGTGTAATATAATGAATTAGGGCCTCATTACAATGTAGGTCGGAAAGGCTCCGAATGGCATTTGGAATTTCCTAACCCGTGTCGGAACCCCTGTTTCTGACCGACTCGGAAACATTCCCAACCGACTGATTACAATGGAAGGTAACAATTTGGTCTTTCTGACTCGGTTCCGACCGGCATTCGGAAACTTTGAGTCGGTCGGAGCCAAATTGTAAAGGTCTATGGTCCTCATTTCCAACCGGCGTATTCCGAATCTGTCTGTCTGACATGAAATGCCTGCCAGAAACTGTCTTTTGGGGCCCTTAATATGCCCCCTTCACCCAGACGCCTCCGTTTGGGGCCCATCGGGGTACCCATGGGACTCCTCTGTACTACCATGCACAGTGTGGCAGGCACCATTGGGTGCCCCCACAGGGTGTAAGATTTTCCAGAACCATCCCCTTTTTCAATGGGAGCCTGTGTTCCGACCGACAACACAGGCTCCCATTGAAGTCAATGGAAGTCCGACTGAACGGTGTTCGGAAACATCGTAATCGGTCGGTCAGACTCCCCGAACCGGAGTCGGTTGGAAACCATTCCGACAAGGAATCGGTCGGAATGCTTTCCGACCAACATCGTAATGAGGCCCTTGTTTGCTCTTTTGTTGTGTAGCTGGACACCTAACCTTTCTCCATCAATCAGAGACCTGAGTCACATGAGTAATGTGTCAACTGCTACCAGGGAGGGGAGGAGATGAGCCAACTCAAAGTGCATGTGAGTGCATGGCTTACTCATGTGATAATCATCGGGCTTAGGTAATACCACACGTGTGTTGACTTGAGATTTGTCCATGTATGGCTACAGAGATTTTGTACACCCATGTAACACAGCCCTAAAAATAAAATTTAACTTGATAATTACACCCCCTTCTAACTTGGGCTCCACCACCTCCCTAAGAATCATAAAGAGTGCCTCCACTTACCAAACTGAAACAGCAATCAGCTCAGAGGTCCTGTGGTCAAAACACAGTGGGCAGGAAAGAGGGTATCTGGGACTTCGATGAGGAACTCGAGGACTTGGAATAATAAAAATTACTGATAACGAATCATGACATTACCTCCTTGAACATCTTCCTTGGGACGCAAGAAAAAAATTCCAGAAAAAATTTAAACACTACAGAAATAAAATGTATTTGAAACCATTGAATTTTCCTGCATTAATACATAGCAGCACACACAGGCTAGGATTCAAGAACTCACTCCATGAGAGTCTGTGCTTCTCCAAGTCCTGGGAAGTTATAAACAGGGAAAATGGAATGCCCAGAGGACCATAAAGCCAGAATCTTTCAGGATCACCAATGGGGAATGCCATCCCAAACAGAAGACCAAGGGGCATATCAACAAGGGCTTTATCTCTGCTTTTTTGGCTTTAAAAGCCAAAAAAGGAGAGATAAAACTAGCGCCCTATCAACAACAGGGAGCTAACATGCAAATTTGCATGTTAGCACCCTTTTACTCTACGCTTCCCCTTGCATCTCTAATGAGATGCAAAGGGGGCGTTCCAGAGTAAAACAATAGGAGAAATGTCGCTAAGCGACATTTCTCCTATTATCAAGAATGTCGCTAACCCTGTCAGAGACAAAAAAAGCAGCGCTAACCGCGGTTAACGCTGCTTTTTTACGTGTGGTATTTTTCTGACTTAGCCATGATATCCTATGGAAGGAGGATATCATGGCTAAGTTTGTCTGTCCCTATCAACAAGCTAACGTGAGATTATCGCTGGGTTTCCAGCGATAATCGCATGCTAGCCTGTTAGCGTGAGGATTTTTATCGCTATTGAGATAAGCGTTGCTAATAGCACGCTATCTCAGCGATAAAAATTCACGCTAGCCGGCGATAATTATCCTAGCGCTAAGTGCGCTTAGAGATAATTATCGCCGGTTGTTGTTGATATGCCCCCATGAAGGGAAATCAAGTAGATAACTTATTAAGGCTAGTGAAATAAAGCTTGCTCACAAAAGTAAGCCAATTAGAGCCAATCAAAGGGAGAGAACAGGACTTCGAAGAGTGGGGAAAACAGTGAGGTTTGAGAAAAGTGGAGCTAGGTGAACAACTTAAGAATGGGAGAACCTTCCTCACAACTTCCCATGCAAAACTAAAAGAATTGCGACTTAGCCAAACTGTCATCAACATAGAAAGAGAAGAAGTACTGTAGGTAAGAAAAGCTTCAACAAACCCTTTAGGATTGACTATTAGATCACACAGCACCCTAATTGGTGAGAAAATCCAAAGAGAATTAATCCTACCTCTTATGAAGAAAGAATGATAACCTCACAATTAGTAGAGCCAGGAATGAGGACTCCAGAAAAAAAGGATCCATAGGGATTTAGCCACAGTAAACTAAGTTAGAAGCATGACCACAACAAAAAACCGATAAAGGTACTAGTATATCAACACTAAACTTTCTATGGCCTCAATGATTTTAGAAAATGGCTAAACGCTTTCAGGTGAAAGCAAACTTTTTACATTTGTGTTTTTATAAACAGATTTTACCGGTTTTTCATCAAGAGAAAAAGGGACAGTGTGGCACACAGTTGTCGTTTCCGGTATAATTACAGTTTGCAAATGTAAAACAGTGCCAAGAAATAAATACAACACCTCAGTACAATGCAATAATCACATTGGCACCCTAGACCCTACACCATACTCCGACTCTATAGGTCCAGCCATTTCCCCATACGCGGTCATGCTTAAGTGTGCATTCCCTGGCTTCATAAAGAGTCCGTTCCTGCATTGCGCACCAATCTACCCCTCAGAGCCACTGAGAGAGCGTGGGAGGTGTGGGGGACTTCCACCGGGCTGCAATATCCCTTTTTGCTACCATAAGTGTTCGGTCAGCCCTCGTCCCATCCAATCCCGCAAGGACCCCCAGCAAAAGCGCAAAGGAGGAAAGGGGAACCTCCCATCCCAATACCCCAGAATGTTTAGCAACCTGCTGCTGACCCAAACCTATGGATGACTGGGCACAACCATACTGTATGGTAACAATCAGCGGCCACCTCAACACAATGGGGACAAGCAGGGTCAGGAGTCAGCCCCGCTCGGTGGAGCCGTGCCGGGGAAAGATAGGCACCATACAGTTAGTATGTTTGGATCAGGCATAGCTTAGAGGAATTGATGATCACCCTGGGTCCATCAATGCATTCTGCCAGTCATCTTCATCAAGGGGAACCAGCCATGTTTCCCAGAGAGTCCTAAGTTGGTCCAGGCTGCCATAGGAGTTGATTACCCAACTGCGTTATATTTTGGAGACTCCTCCTTTGCCCAAGTTACCGATTAACAATTTAGCTTCCTGTAGGCTAAACTCTAGAAGTGAGGTGTCATGATAAGGATGTCATTGGACTGCCTGCCTCAACTGGAGATACTTGTAAACTGTGTGCGGGACAGGGCATATGTGGTTTGAAGCTCCGAGCAGGAGCCTATATGGGTCCCCAATCACACGTCTCCCAGCAGTGAGAACCCAATGAGGTTCAATCTCCCAAATCCCTGCAGTGATGCCACCTCCCGAAACCATGTGCCATTCCAAAGAGGCGTTTGCTGAGTGAGTTTGGTATCCCAGTGTACGTGTCATAAGGCAACCCTCCACGCCGGTATGACCAGCTTGGTCACCAAGGGCATGGAGTTAGAAACGGGAGAACCGTACAACATAGATAAGATGCAGGGGAACCTCAGCAGGGCAAGTTCCAAGCGATAAGCTGGGTCCGACCATCCCCCATTGAACCAGTCATGCATGACCAACAGGTGTGACGCCAAGTAATATAGGTACAAATTTGAAATACCTAGGTCACCATCATAGGGTTGCTGTTGGCAGTGAAAGAATGCTAAGCGTGCCCTCGAACACAGAAAGGTCGTTGCCACAATATCCAATGCTCTAAACCAGGTCCGCGGGATAAACAGTGGCAAATTTTGAACGACATAAAGAAAGGGGGGTAGGACCATAATTTTATATAGGGCAACACGTCCCATCACGTTAAGAGGAAGGGACCGCCACTTGTCCAGGTCTGCCCTGGCTCCCCGAGTGAGGGGCTCCAGATTAAGGGCCCAGGCCTGCTCGGGAAGATGTGAGATCCAAATACGATCCAAATACCCAGGTACTTGAAACTCAGACGATGGATGGGTATGGTGTCTTGCCAGTCCAAGCAATCCTGAGAGGGCCCCAAAGGCACCAGTACGGACTTAACCGGTTTAATCTTAAGTCCCGACGCATCACCAAAACAGTGCAAAAGATGAAGGCAGAATGGCCCACTCTGTGCTGGATTCGCCAAGTAAAGCAGGACATTGTCTGCATACAAGGCAACGCGGTCTTCGTGATCCGAATTCCATTTCCTGCCAGTATTCTGTGTGTCAATCCAAATGAGACGCGCTAGGGGCTCAATCGCTAGTGCAAAAAGGAACAGGGATAGGGGACAGCCCTGCCTCGTTCCCCGGCGTATGGAGAAGGTATGTGAGAGGACCTCATTAATCTGAACCCTTGCCCTTAGATTAGAGTCAAGTGAACGGACCTTGCCCCTGAACGCCGGCCCAAACCCAGCCCGCGCCAAAACCATGTGTAGATAGCCCCAGTTCACCATATAAAGCGCCTTTTCAAAGTCTAGAATTTGAACAGCTACAGTCGGATTTGTGTTGGAGGGAACCGCGTAGAGTCAGTGATAATAGCTAGCAAATACCTGTGCTGTCTTTGAGAGAGAGAGAGAGGGAAGGGAAGCACTGTGTTCATCGATGATCTCTGGTATAATCCTGTTTACATGTTGGTGGGATGCCAACTAATAAGTTATTTCCCATTTTTGTCCTCCGACCCATAAATCCTAGCCATTGTGGCCTGCCACAGATACTTGGCTGCTTTCAGGGAGAGGAGTCAAATGTCTTCGTAGATCTGGGACAAATGTCGGGAGGAATGATCAATAGGCTCTAACTCCCTCTGGGGCTCCACGTGGCTCTAATTGGGTGATGCGCAGGGAACGTGCCCACTCCTGCACACGTATTCGGCCTTTCGCAAAGCAGCGCAGCTTAGCTTTTCTAATTGCCCAGAGAGTCCTTACTGTGGCAACTGACTCCTCATTGTTTCAAAAGTAAGGTTTTAGTTCTTCTCTGAGGGCCCGTACATACCGTTTATCCTGCAAATACCAGGCATTTAGATGCCGCGCGCCCTCCTCAGGGGAGCCCAGACGAAGAAGGACCAGGCCATGGTCGGAAATACCACAAGACAGTCAGGTGATTGTAAGAAAATGAGCTCTATGCGTGAGTGAGTGTGGTGTGCGGCAGAGGTGTGTGTGCATGGTCGGACTCGTAGGTGCCATGTCCTCCATGCATTGCAGAGCCCTAGGGCCACAGCCCAGTCAGAGAGTCTATGGGCGCTAGTGTGCCACCACTCAGAGGGGGGTCCAGTTGCGTCGGACTGGGACCGCCTTAAAGTCACCCCCTATGACGGTCAATCCCTGCAGTAGGTCTAGGAGAGTCTTAGGTCCTGAAGGAACACAGCATGAGCTGCAGAAGGGGCGTAAATGCTCACCATATTTACTGTGTGGCCCTCGAGTGTTCCTGTGTAGCGAGGAAGCAGCCCTGTGGGTCACGTGTTTCCTGGATGACTACCAGAGGAAAGGAACGCCGCATCAGAACCGCCATGCCCTTAGAGTCCCGAGAGTAGACCACGTGGAAGAACCTGTTGTAACCTCTACGAGCCAGGAAAGGGCATTGATTCCCCGTGAGATGAGTCTCCTGGCGCAAAAGGACCGCCGGGCGCAAGCAATGAGCATATGACTTGACCGCAGTGCGCTTTACTTGTTCTAAGAGGCTATTAACATTCCAAGATATTAAGTGGAAGGACACCATCTGGGGGAAAGGAAGACGCAAGTGTTACTAGGTGTGGTAGGCCTGTAGCCATTGGAGCAGGGAGAGGCCACTAGACCATGTATGAGGAAGTGCTACTGATCCGAGTGCATTGTGCTATACAAGAGGTGCTTGAGTTTGAGTGTCACCAAAAAAACACAACAGAAAAGGCAACCAAATGGCAGGTTAAGAAAAGCAATAAAAGCTATAACAGTAACACAACTAAAGAACCCCACCCCTCAACTCCCACCACACCCTATACTGCTGACCTAGAAGCATCTGTCACCCTTTCGAGGAAACTGCAAAATGGAATGACTGACATTCAACAGGTGGAGATTGTATTCATCTAGATCGCTTCTTCAAGAATGGATATCTACTTGCCATCAAACAGTAAAGTCGCATACAAAAGGAACATGGCCGAGCACATCAGACCCCTTTACATTAACATTACAGTGCAGGAGTCAACAAAAGGTCAAGATCTTGTAGTGGCGCATCCAGCAGTTGAGAGCCTGTATCCAAGAAAGCGTCTGCAACTGCTTTGTGTGCTCAATCTCCAGTAACCAGGTTGCAGCTCGACGCAACAGGGGACACCTCCTGCGCCACAGGAAAACCAGAGAGCGACCCAGATTGACAGGCAAGGTGGTTGCTTTTGCGGGAGCTGGTATGGTTTCTGTGCTGGTTGTGCGCCAGCATGTGTCCAGGTGGTCCCCTAGCTCCCTCTCCACGAGATTAGTTCTCCACTGTATTTCGATGGGGTCAGTCCTCCAAAATCCATGTCCATGCTGACTCTGGAGCCTCGAAGAAATATGATTTGTTGGTCTGGATCACTCTGAGCTTGGCCGGAAACAGGAGACGATATTGGAGGCCCATCACCCTGAGATTTTGTTTGACCTCCGCATAGGAACGGCACCTCTGCTGCATCTCCCGGGTGTAATTGGGAAAAATAAGAACCTTAGCATCTCTGCAGGGAATTTTTGGCCTGGCACATGCCTCTCACAAAACCGTGTCTCTGTCCAGAAAATTCAGGACCTGGGCGATCAACGACTGTGGAGATGCCTCTGGAGGAGGTTTTGTTGTCAAAGCGCATTGAGCCCTTCCTATCGCGAACCAGGAGGAGAGACTATCACCTGACATCCATGATTTAATCCATGCTTCCAGAAAATCTGCGACTTGCTGGGGTTCGGTTCACTCGGGGATTCCAATCACACACGCATTATTGCTTTTAGAGCGGTTTTCTGCACCTTCTGCATGCCTGAGCAGTTTTGATGTGCACGAGAAAAGACTATCGACCTGGGCTTTAAGGGATGTGACCTCATTTTCCACTCGAGAGATTCGTGCTTCTGCCTCCCTGATTCCCGGTCCTGGCGGAGCAATGCCACGCCCATGCGCACTTCACCAAATTTGTTTTCAACAGCTGCTTGGGATGTTTGTATAGCTTCGAGAATTGTGGCTAGGTCGGGGGTAGGGGAGCTACTGCCTGCCCTTTCCCCTGTGTTTCTTTGGTGATTGTTCGCCGACCCAGTAGTGTACTGTTCCATGCTGGTCTGCGAGGTAGCTAGTCTTGCTGATCTGTCCTTGCCCATGATGATGATAGGGCTGTGGTCTGGTCAGATTCTCTGTGTGTTGAAGAGACAATCCTCATGCTCCAGCCACACTTTAGCCCTGCAGCCATCCACGCCTGGGCGTAGAGCTTCACCGCGACTGGACTGGGCTGCCAACTCAGTGTCGCCTGTAGGCCGTTAGAAGCAGCCCGTGTCCATCCACAGGACTCCTCTCCATTCAGGGCGAATGCAAGTCAAGTAGGCAGAGGCGCCGACGTAGCTGGAGTTTCTGCACCGAGGGGGGAGGTGTCCTCAGGCCCCTGAAAGATAAAGGTATAGACGGAGGAACCACTGCAGGCCCAGGAACACAGATCCACGGCAGTCCACCACTGCCTCTCACCAATGCGACTGCATGACTCTCCATGCCTCAAAGGAACCTGTATTCTCCAGCCGGTTTTGCCCTGCAATCTCATCCGGTTACATACATACCAAGAGCAGTAGGCAATTTCCTCTACCCCTCCGGCCCCACGAGGGAGGGGCGGGGAATACCCAGGCCAAGAATGCAGCACAGTCGGGCCTGAGTCGAAGTGCCAGGCCCACCTCTCAACTAGAGAGTGTGCAGTCACCGCAGTCTAGAGCAGCTCCTTCTCTGCAGCTCCACAGGCTATAAGAGCGTGTGGGGATCCCCTGACCCTCTGCACTAGTTCATTCAGAGCTCAGGGGGGTCCCACTTCCATATACTTCACAGTTCTCTGGAGAGGGAGGGGGAGAGGTCTCAAGTGGACTTAAAATTCGCTACTCACTGGCACAGGCTCAGGGCTGGCGAGTGGACGGCCTTACAGTTACACCCCTCCCCACACCTCACCTCTGCATGCTGCCACCCTCAAGAGTCCTCAGCAGGCTGCCACTACAGTCCTTCACCAGAGACCCGGAATGCCTCCTCACTGCCAAGGGCTTCACCTGCTTGTATTCTCGCCGCTGTGGCCTATGAGCGCCTAAGGTGTCACCTTCGGTGCAGTGGGTCCGTGACGGGCTTCACGCCCAAGACTCCTTGGTTGCCGTGCGCCACCTTGAAGGCTGACAGTGCCTCAGGGTCCGCTTTGATGGCAAGCTTAGAGGCGGATGGCCGACGGAAGGAAAGGGATCGATGCGGAGCTGTGCTAAAGAGCGACCGCCATGAAGGCTCTCCAAGCCACGCCCCCAGTTTTACATTTTTTAACATAAAAACAGCAGAGCCCAGGGTTCCATTCCAGATGATTTGCCTCAGCTACTCACAGGTACTGTCCTACTACTTGAGGAGATGTTGTACTGTTTCATAAGGTGACCTAGGCTAAAGCACCACTCACGACTACCCAGGCTGGGGTCCCAGAGTTTGCTACACTATTCCAGTCACCTTGCCTCTCATAGCTATGCATCTCAAATATGGTGCTGCCCATGAAAATTTAAGTTGCATAATGCAGCTGCTATTATTTTTAGTACAAAGCAGGGCAGCATCCATTTTTTTATCTGAAACTTAACGCCATTGTAGCAATATATGTAATCCTGTTCAATATGTATAAAATAAAAAGTGATATTTAGTATGCAGTTCTAGATTGGGCTTTTGCAAGACAAACAAATCACCAGTATTTTCTCTACAATATTTGCTCAAAGGTGGCAGTATCAAACAAGTCTTTTGTAGTGCTAAAATACATACCGATTTCAGAAAATTACACACTTTGTTAAAGTTAGACCTAATTTTTCTTGCATGGCACTTCTGTTTACTGTAACAGAGAAGTAATATATTTACGTACCGTACATCTAGCCATAGATTTTGATGCAAACCATATTTATACAAAATTGTATCACTTTTTTAAAGCAGCGGACTCAAAATCCTTTGAGGTATTTAAAAACCCTCCAAATGTTGATTTGCGTGGCATTGTAGGAAAATGTAAAGCAAGACAGCAAATTGTGCTGCCATGCATTACTTTGCATCAGATAGACATTCTATGAATGGTGCATGAGTGTTCCTGTGTATTCACCCATGAATTTCAGCCCAAACCCATTTTACAAAGTGTTGAAGACATGAGTTTGTGCCAAAACGGTGTGCCTGCCTGAGGCTTGCGTAACAAGGGAATTATCTTTATTTCTCATTATACACTCCTTGCATGTGGGCTGTATTCTGCAGCACACATACAATGAGGAAGTAGCCTCCTTCCTTTACAAAAACTATCCTAACTATAAAGCAGAAACGTTTGCACTTTGATGCAGGGGCGCTTGTGTTGGGCGCTTGTGTTGGGGCTAGGTAACCCAAAGAGTGCCTGCCATGAAGTGAGCAGAATTACGGCAATTCATTGAGGATATGGGGCAGTTATGCTCTCTACAACTGCGTTTTAATCTGTGCACATTGAGGAACAGAGGGGGAGATTTGAGAAAAGGCATCCTTGATCCCTCGCCAGGGGAGGAAGCCCAGAGCCAGGGCTTCCAACCCTGGCTTCCAGAGCTTCTTAACCCAGGTTAACAGGGAAGGTCTTCCCGTGCCTGTAGGACCCCATTCAATGCACTTTGAGACATGGCGACCCAGAGAATAGAGCCCAGTGCCAGTGGCTTCCTCCCCGAGCCTGTCAGAACTCTCACCCAGGGCACAGGCAGAGGAGGCTTTCCTGGACCTGCAGGACCCTATCTTGGGCTCCAAGTGGCTCAGTGGGCCGCTGTAGGAAGCCCTGGGCCGGGGGCTTCGATTCCCAGGCTACACAGAGCTTTAACCCGAGGAACAGTCCAAGCTTACAGTCCAAGCTTCTTAACCCGGACGGGCAAGGGAGAGCTGCGAGACCTCATCTTGGGCACTTTGCAACATGGGAGGGCCTGGAGAATGGAGCCTTGGACAAGAGCTTCTACCCGAGGGCCAGCCGGAGCTCTGACCCGGGCCCAGTGCGTTTTTTCATAAGGGCAAACAGGGGAGCCCTGACGGTGCCTGCGGGACCTCATCCCGGGTGCTTTGTGACAAAGCATCCCAGAGTCGGAGGCTTCCAGCCCTGGGACAGCTGGAGCTCTATCACTACACAACATCATCAGTGGCATTGGCACCACTCATGTAGGCACGGTAAATGACCCCTTATCATAAATTCTCACAGCCCTACTTTATATGCATTATCAACATGACAACCATCGCCCAACACATTCTCACCAAGAATTCAGTGCTAGTATCAAGAAAATCTTGTGATTTAAAAGTTGCTTAAGTTGAGATTAAATGAATGTTTTTGTGCAGGCCTATGCCCAAAGAAGTCTTAAATATAGTGTGGAATTTCACCAAGGGGATGTCTTTTTAAACAACCACTATGCATTTACTGTCAACATTAATCATGTATACAACCCCCAAACAGTTAGGACAGGTAGAGAATTGGTGAGAGGTAATGCGTTGAAAGTGACTAGGCATTGGCAGAATGGAGGGAGTCCAGCCTCCAAGGATTGTGACTGGAATTCATGACCCTATCTATTAACTCGTATGGGGCGACCTGGAGTGGCCAGCCCCAGTGGGATTTTGTGTAGGAGTGGGTAACCCTTAGGCTGTTACTTCCCATGATTTAGTGGGAACTAATTCTAAAGGTAGTAAGTGTCATCTAGGGATGTTTTGAATCCTTTCTGAGGATGGGAGTGAGCATAGTGCATACCAATCTCTCAGTATAGCGTATTTGGGGGAAGCCTCGGGTCCCCTTTCCATAGGGTATCATTACGTAAACATTTTTTTTATTGTATGGCATAACATTATTAGTATATATTGTAGTGTTTTCACTCTCTAGGAATGAGTATTTCTTTTCAGATGTAGGTTTTTTGTAAAGTACTGGTTATGTTTTTTTACTTGATGTCGATATTTCATTTACTCAACTAGCTTGTGTGATTCAGTTTATGATATATCTGTTTTCGAATAAGACATACGTGCCTAATGATATACACTCACACGTAGACATACAACAAGTTCTGTGATGTGAAAAATGTGTTGACAGCATTGCATTATGTCCCAATCGACCCCTCGCAGAAATCACTAAATAGAAATCTGTCATGAAGGAGGCCCTGCGGGCCAACTGGAAGTACATCAATCGTCACAAAATAAGTCTGACACCCTTAGCCACAACAAAAACCTCTGGGTCAATATTTAGTACAAGATCATTTAGTCGACTGTTTACATCACACCGTAGTGCTCTGAGACATCAGAGAACTGGATGTATACGATAACTGACATTTACATGTAAATCCTCATTGTGTTATTAGGAGTTTTTAATATAAATTTCTAATTTTACACAATCCCTAATACTGTCATATAGACTCTTTCCAAGCATTCTCTATGTTGATAAGTATGGGGAGGAGGGAGTGTGGGAACTAGGTCGTTTGGAAATCTGGATAATGAGAACTAAATGTAAAAACATTCTCCTGCCTGTAAACAGAGAATAGTGAGGGATTCAAAACGTACAATTAGATGACTGCAAATGTTCCTTATGCTTCGAGTCACACAGGAAGATATTATGTACAACATGGCGGCATCAGTTTTATAAGCGCAAAAAAGTAATTGCTGAAAATCGAATTATAGTAGGCGCGAGTATAAAGCAAATGCATAAAATATAAAATAGTGTGAAATGAAACGAGAAAGCGGGAGGACAAATAATTAGCCCATTTACATACATGCAACCTGCAAAGAAGGAAATGTGGTATAGGTAGGGGAAACAGCGTTTACATCTCATGCGCTACAACGCATGTGATTACAACGCGGTAGTTACAACAATTGCATTGTTACAACGCAAGCCATTACATCGCAAATCGTTTCTACGACTTTCTGTAGGGTTGCGCGCTAAACTAAGGAATAGTATAATTTACTATTCTAACACTTTCCCTACTGTCACACATGCTGGAGTCGGAATGGTAAATTATACTATTCCTAAGTCCAGCACGCCCACTACAGCAAGTCGTAGAAACGTCTTGCGATGTAATGGCTTGCGTTGTAACAACGCAGTCGTAACAACCGCGTTGTAATCGCATGCGTTTTAGGGCATGCGATGTAACATCGCATATTCATAGGTAGGTATTCACACACATGTAACCAAACATTTTCTAGGCTGCTATTGTAACTTATTACAGGAAGGCGTGAGGCATAAGAGTAAAGGGAGAATCTAAGCTTCACTTGGAAAAGAGGATTCTTTGGTCGATATTGCTGTGATGTAGAGATTTGTGCTAAGCGCATAATATATAAGATAATCTTTAGGCAATGCATACTTGTTCACTATGCCAAATGAAGACATTGAAGTCATGTAGAGCTTCACACAACATGCCCTTCGGGATATGTAGCGTAGTGGAAGGCATGTCTAATAGCACAAACTCTATGGTCATATGTAGTTTCATACCATGTAGTGTTAGCTGCAGCAGTGCGTCCCAGTGAACAAATGGAATCACATTTAGAATATCCTTGCAAAGTATACATGCCTCCAACAAGTGTTACAGGGCCTGATTCACAAAGGTAAACTTACACTTTTGTGTAAGTTTACACTTATTTTCTATTAACAAAGGTATTTTACTAGCAGTATCTTTACAAATGCGGAGTTTTCGCACATAAAAAGATAGGACAGTCCTATCTTTATATGCAGAGAGTCTGCAGTCGTAAAGATACTACTAGTAAAATACCTTTGTGAATACCAAACGATTATAAACTTACTCAAAAGTTCAAATTTACCTCTGTGAAATAGGCCCACAGTGCATAAATGGATCAGCACAACAGCATAACAAGATGACATAGACACTGCAGAAATGGCCACAGGTTGCATTGCAGTTCTATGCTAGAGCACTCCTTCTACTTTCCATAGGGGCAATAGATTGCACCCAGATGCCCCACTAGAATGTAGTGTAGTTCGCTGGTCCACCTGGTCAGCGGAACCTAGGACATTTGCACCTCTGGTACAGTATTTAGAGATCTAGACCAGGCAAGCAGGGATCTCCATGCCTTCAATGGAGCCGCTGGTACAGTGATGTGCCTGCTCTACAACGTCTTTTGTTTTCTAAATACATACTCAAAAAACAATGGTCCGTTTTTTCCTGTACATAAGGTCACCTGTAGATTTCCCTCGCTAGGACTTCCATTCCGCGCATGACGACCTAAGTTGGGAAAATAAGTGGTGGTCACTGCCCCCGCCCCCCCCACCAAAATAAACAGTCTTTCTGACATCCTATGGGGGCAATTTAGGTCAATCCCAATCATCCTGTCTACCAGGGATCATCAAATTCATGAAAAGGAATGGATGGGGCAGTGCACCCAAGAATCAGGCAGTGGCTGCACCTCAAAGGGGACAACACAGTCTTTCTTCCCCAGAGGCGTAGCTAGAGCTTGTGGCGCCCGGGGCTATCCCTCAGATTGCTGTCCCGGGGGGGAGGGGGGAGGGGGGTTGTTGGGGAAAAAGGACGGCAAGCACTTGAAAGAGGACCGAGAGACACGTAGTATCGCCGCTAATCGTTACCTCGATCATGCAAGTTACATGCACATACATGACACGGTCCAAGGCTATACAGTTGAAATACACCAGTGACTGGCAGTACAAAAGAGAACAAACAGACTGCATGATCTATCTGGGGACTCAGAAAAACCGCATTTGACATCCATCAGAGGCCTGCGTGAACAATTACCTGGTAATCCCCTCAGCACAATGCAAACATGCACATACATGACACTGTTCAGGGATCCATCATCTACAGCTGACATTAAATGACCATTCACCACTTGCACTTTGTGATCTGCATGGTACATGATCTTTGCAGCAGGCATATTAACCCTCTGTGCTACCTTTCCAGGAGTCAACCCTTCCACTAGACAAAACTCGGATCTCTCTCTAGGAAGAACATTAATCACCGAAGTTATCATGACATTTTTATTGTTTCTGAAAATTGCTGGAGGCCAGGATGGTGGCAGAAAGTTTTTTTAAAACCATAATATACTTGCAAACACTATGCACCCACCCAAAATAGGTATCCAGGGCGGTCACACCGTTCGCATCGCCCTAACCTGCTCAAGGTTCATGTGACCTCAGTGACAGAGTCACAGCGACTGGATCACTGTTGCTCTAGGGTGTGCTGCTTCGTAGGCCTGCCCGCAAGACTGGAGATGAACTTCATTCAGTATGGCTAGTGGTGGACAGGTCTTCAAGGTTAACTCACAATTGACACCACTAGGGTACACCTGTTTGTGCTAAGACATCAAGCCTTCTAAGGTCTAGTGGGGCCTTGTAAGGTCTAGCATGGAAATGTGCTCCCTCACTAGAGGGGTCTGGTGGACTGGTCATGAAGGCTGAACCCAGTTCCCCAGTTCCAAATTCGATAGCTCTGGCCATAGTGCCACATCCTCTCCCACTGAACACCATACTTCCCCACTGAGAGAAACTTGCACTGCCTTCAGCTATAACCTAATTGTGCCCGCTATAAACACTTGGATGTGGCTCAATTCAAATAATGCACTTGATAAGAGTAATATGCTGCCTAAAAAGTAAAAGCAAACACTCGTAGGGAATGCAAGATTAAGTAAAGCATGCGAAATGTAAGCAGAAACAACATGGTTACCTTAACGATCTCTCACTCACTATTCTGAAATCAGCGATTGGTTTTACCTGAAAAGTTAAGGACATGACTACAGGGCCCTGAAGGGAACCGTTTCAATGCCCATTGCTTATATCCTTAATAAACGTAAGCAGTATGGTTTAACCCCTTCGACGCTTGTGACGGAGCGGTTCCGTCATGCGCGTCGGTCGCGCTGTGCGCATGACGGAACCGCTCCGTCACGGCCCCGCCCTCGCACGGAACCTTCAGCGCGGAGCGGTAATCCGTGCCGCGCTGAAGGGGTTAAAAAGACCACATCCATAAACAGAGCCATAGTACACATTTTGTTTTCCAATCCACCCATCAACCAGGTATTGCAGGTATTGCAGTACCTCCAGGAATGGTGCACTTCCCCACCTGGGTACAACAATGCTGTTCAAAGAAAGACGAGAAAACAAAAGTAGCGCTTCACTGCAAAGTCTGTAAAGTGAGGCTGATGTGTTTGGATGTGAATAAAACCAATCTGGCCACTATGAAACCTCTCTGTCTTGCTTTATTTAGTTATGCATTTATTTTTCATATTTAAAACCTTCTATTTCTCTCCATCCCGCTGCACTTTGGAATAGAAAAATGTCAGAAAAAGGGCATTTCCTGCAAGAGTGTTTTTCTTTTTTGCATCCATTTCACAGGGAAGCAACTAAATAAAAGAAGGAAAGAGAGGTTGTGAACCGTTTCTTCAAGTTACGGTTTTCAGTAAGTGAGGAGCAAGACCGAAAGAGAGGGAATAATAGGAAGAGAGGGGGGAACAACTGCCAGCACAAAAAGGAAGAGGACATTTCCGGAGGCCTATTCCTTCTCTGCCCGTCCCCGAACGTCCACGAAAGCAAGCCAAGCCTTATCTGAATGCCTTTGTGCACCCCCAAAATAGTGCCGCCTGGGGCGGACCGCCCCCACCGCCCCCCTAGCTACGCCACTGTTCTTCCCCCATGGAGGTAACCTTTGGGGTGGTTTACTCCCATTTTACCCTTCCCCCCAATGAGGAAGAAAACCCACTTGAACACCATTGATCAATTTTATATAACAAAAGCAGAGTTAGGGACAGCCCACTCTTGTATCAGGCCATATGCAGACCCAAAAAGGGGATACATGATCTTTCTGCCCTACCCGGGGGGCAGATTTGGGGGGATAACTCACCCTGGCCATTGGGTTTACTCCCTATCTGTTGCTGTGGGGGAAGAAAGCCCACTTGATACCAAGGGATATTTGTGTTTAAAAGTAATTCACCCAGCCGTGCTGCTGTACCCCAATCCCAGAACAGGTCCAGCAGTCTTTCTGCCACCTGAGCATGTGGCGGCTGATCCCATATTCTGAAGTTACTCACAACACAAAAATGGGTCTTTTTTCTTTGTATAATGTGATGTGTCCATTTCTCTCTTGGGGACTTTCCACACAAGTGAAGTACCACTTTTATCTGGAGAAATGTGCAAACACAGAATAGTAGAACATATGATATTATCAACTGTATTTTTCTCCGTTTGTGGCTAGCCAATGTAGTCCAATTTGAAAGAAAGAAAACACTTTGCAAAATGCCCTCTGAATCAGTTTATTGTATGGTATCTTAGGCACATCGAAAAATGTATAGGTTTTCTTTAAACCTAATTATCATTCATTAGATTTTTACTGTATGCATTTCTGCTTGTTCAGTACACAATGAAACATAATTCTAAGCTTCAGCTCAGTTGTTGGTTCTGGGTATCACATGTTTTTGTACAACCAACAAACACCTGGGACCTCATCATGATGTCGGTCGGAAAGCATTACGACTGACTCCTTGTCAGAATTGGATGCGGGGAGTCCGACCCAACAATTAAAATGTTTCCGTACACCGTTCGATCGGACTCCCATTGACTTCAATGGGAGCCAGTGTTCTGAACGACAACACAGGCTGCCATTGAAGAAATGTTTGGTTGCGTAAAACCTTGCACCCTGTGGCGGGCACCCCATGGTGCCTGCAACACTGAGCATGGTTGTAAAAAGTGGTCCAATGGATACCTCCACGGGCCCCAACCAGAGGCCTCCAGGTGAAGGGGGGCCTGCCACGGACCTCCAAAGTTGGTTTCCGGCAGCCATTCCAAGTCGGACAAACCGAGTCGGAAAGGCTGTCCCAATCCGACATCATAATACATCAGTCAGAAACGTCATCCATGCACCTGTACGATTCGGCACCGACCGACTCGATTTCTCCAAATGCCGATCGGAACCGAGTTGGGAACACCGAACGGTTAAATTACATCATAATTGGTCGGTCGGAAATGTTTTGCTGTTGGTCGGGAACATGGGTTCTGACACGGATTCAGACAAACCGAATGCCGTTCGGAGTCTTTCTAACCTACATCATAATGAGGCCCTTAATATTCCTGAAACCAGAGCAGTCCAACATACGTCACAGTATATTACCTTTGTAATTCGTTTCTCCAGGCAGAAAAATGGATTTTGTATTTCAACATTTAAGGGTCTATTAGGATGGCGGGCGGATGGCTGCCTCTGCACCGCCGGACTGGCGGCAGCCATCCGCCCGCCATCGAAACCTAGAAAACCGCAGGTCCGATTAGCATTGCGGTCGTGACCGCCGTGGTATGATTTTCCGCCCGCCACTTTCCCGCCAGTTGCAGTCTGCCCACTTGCCTGGTGGGCAGAGCTGGACCGCTGCAATTGTTGTGGATCAGGGCCAAGCAACGCCGGCACGATTATGATGCCGGCGGTAGCCAGCCTTTCCACTGCGGTGGAACCGCCATGGAAAGGCATGCGGAGAATGTCTCTGGGGGCCCATTGCAGGCCCCCAATGTGTTGGGGTGTGTGTGGGTGCACTGAGGGGTACCCATGGTACCCCCTACATGTCCCTGTACCAGGTGGCAGGCACTGTGCAGTGCCTGCCACGCAGTGCAGTGACATGCATGACATGCTCCTTTTCACACTCCGGTGGTGCTGCTGGCAGCAGCAACCGACGCAATGATAATCGGCAGAATCCGACCGCTGCGGTCGGATTTCGACTGCGGATCATCCTAATTGGACCGGCGGTTATGCCGCGGTCCTTGTGGGCGGTCTTTTCCCACTACCATGGTGGTTGGGGAGATTTTCCGACCGCCATCCTAATAGACCCCTAAGTGTGAGCCTGATTTATATTTTGGCAGTTGGTCCATCTGTCCTCTGTGATGGAGGTTTCAATCTGTCAATCATGCTAGGGGAGGTTCTCCCACCCAATTTCTATATTCAATGGAACTACCTCCATCAGTCTTGAGGGAGGTTTATCCGTTGAAGCAGCAGTTGTTCTCCATCGGCGGCTTAAACTTGCATGCTGTCAGACACTACTCCATCAGCGTTGAAGTGGTGGTTAACCACCCGCCATATTTAAATGTGTCCATCGTTACAACAGTGTTGCATTGATGCTACTAATGACCTTCTGGAGCATTACATATACATCATGTGTTCAATTTCTAGTGTGGTACATGACTGTGTCCAGGATCTTTGCAAGGCAATTAGGGAAACAGCTACCTCTTTCTTTGGATAGTCCTCAAAATCCACCACACAACCAAGTACCTCCACATAAAGGGAGGACCAGGAAACCACAGAAACATCAGGCATTACCTCTCAGCCTGCAACCCAGGGAACATAATTCTCTCTCAGAGGGGGTCATTCACCTCGACCAGTAGAAGATGATTCCAAAAAGACCACCACTAAGAGGCACACACATTGATTTTCTCCCGTCAGCCACCAACAATCACTTTTGGAACAATTTTAAAACACACTTGCCATTTAAAAACAGTGTTTTTTCTAGACATGGACTCCAAATAACTGCAGACTCATCCTAATAATCTCATTCTAACCCACGTCTCCAGGATTTTTTTTATGCTGTTATGTTTTGCCTTTTCCCCTGTAAAAATGTATAAATCAGCATATTTGCTTCTGATTTTATGTTTAGTCTATAAAATCATGTTACCATAATAGGTTTGTTAATTTTTGTTGTTTGCACTGCACTGTGAAAGCATATTTTTCAACATGTTATAATTATTATTTAAATATGTATTTTGTTAATTTTGTTTTTATACTATATTTTTTGTTATATTAAATAAACATACATGGTATACTCATGTGGATGTTACACCGTATACAAATATGGACCACATTCACCATGATAAAATGTATAACACAGCCAAACAATAAATTGACACAAAACTTAGTTTACAGCATTTATGAGTGAATTCTTTTAAAGCAAATTACATGTGGTAAACCAAGCCATATGTGACTTTGAACAACAAAAACCTACATCAATTAAAACATTTGTTTTAATATTTACTTGGTCATTGTATTGCCACTAGACCTCTTATGTTACTCACAAATTATGAGTATCTCCAAAATCCATCATGTTTATAAATGAGGATTCTCAGATACCCGCACATATGGAATTTAAAAAAGCACACACACTGAAATCACTTGATGTCTCAGAGAAATATTATTGGAGAATAAGATATACACCGACACATCAATATGCAGACATCTTGCCCTAAAAATATGTACATCACTACTTGATTGTGCTCACGCATTTAAAGTTTCACTACTTATTCTCTAGTACTACTGAGGATGATGTTCCCTATTAGGAAATATAATACATCCTTTAACTGTTGTTATTTTTGCACTGTAGACCACTCCACTCTACTCTCTTCCATTGTCTACCACTACTCCCAATGTCAATTTAATATGTGCCACTCCACTCTACGCAACTCCATTTTATGCTACTCCACTGTACGCTATCACACTCTCCCCACTCTCTCCCACTCCACTCTTCGCCACTCCACTGTATGCTACTCCACTCTATGCCACTCCACACTACAACACTCTACTGTATGTAATTCCAGTCTACGCCTCTCCACTCTACTCAAGTCAACTGTATACAACTACACTTTACATAATTCAACTTTACGCTATTTAACTCTGCGTCACTCCACTCTACTTCACTCCAGTGTCCGGCACTCCACTTTGTTCTACTCCACTGTATGCCTCTCTACTGTATGCTATTCCAGTCTACGCTACTATACTCTACGCCACTGCACTTTAGTCCACTCCATTACATGCTACTTCGCTCTATTCTATTTTAGTGTATGTAACTCTACTATATGCTATTTCACTGTATGCCACTCCACTGTACACCACTCCCCTGTAGGCCACTTAACTGTACACTATTCCACTGTACGAGACTTCACTCTACCCAACTTCACTCTGTGCCAGTTCACTCTACACCACACCATTGTATGCTATTCCACTGTACGCCACTCCACTCTACACCACTCCATTGGATGCTATTCCACTCTATGCCACTACAGTCAATGCCACTTCACTCTACCTCACTCCATTCTATGCCACTGTACTCTATTCTATTCCACTGAACGTAACTCCACTCTACCCACTCCACTTAACACTATTCCACTCTATGACACTCCGCTCTATGCCACTCCAATCTATGCCACTCCATTCTATGCTACTCCACTCTATACCTCTCCACTCTATGCTATTCCAGTGCACACCACTCCACTCTACCCAATTCCACTCCACTCCTCTGTACTTTATTCAACAACACTGCACTCCACTTACCAACCGACCGATCTCCTTACTGCCTGCCTTCTCAAAAATTTTGGAGAAGCACGTCCATACACAGCTAACTCAGGTGGAAACCCAAAGGCTTCTCCATCCATCCCAGTCAGGTTTTAGAGCTGATTTCTCCACCGAAACCACCCTTCTAGGGGTAACAGAGAAAATACACCACCATCTGGACACAGGGGACACCGTGGCGCTCATTTTGTTGGATCTGAGTGCCGCTTTCGACACGGTGTCCCACACCGTGCTGATCAAAACCCTTAAGTCACTGGGTATTCGTGGCTCTGCTCTGAATTGGCTCACCTCATTCCTTATTAACCGTACCTTCCAAGTTTTTTTCCCCTACAGCCAGCTCAGAAATCCACTCCTTCACCCATGGAGTGCCACAGGGATCCATCCTCAGCCCTTTACGTTTTAATTTATATGTAAGACCCCTAGCCGCTGTGGCAGAGGAGCCAGGGCTGTCCTTATTCTCCTATGCCGACGACTCCCAAATCATTTTCTCTCTCTCCATGAAGAGCACTGGAGGCTCTTCCTCCCTTCAGCTGGGTCTGAGCAAAATAGCATCATGGATGCAACACAACTACCTCAAATTAAATGGGGAGAAAACCGAGGTCCTTGTATTTGGGAAAAGCAAGGAACTCTGGGGCCCTCAACATTGGCCTTGCGAAATGGGCACTCTTCCCATACCCTCTCGCCAAGCTCGTAATCTGGGCAACACTATTGATGACGCGCTCAATATGCACTCCCAAGTAGTCAAAACAGCAGCTACCTGTTTTACCATACTAAAGTGGTTAAAAAAAAATTGTTGGATGTTACCAGAATCCACCCAGAAAACCGTGGTCAACGCCTTGATTACGTCAAGGCTGGACTACGGAAACGTTCTTTATTTAGGCTCTAATAAGGAGGTAACCCACAGGCTTCAAATAGTGCAGAATTCTGCAGCTGGGCTTCTGTGCCGGGTGCCGAGAGCAACCTCAATCTCAGGTCACATACGGAACTTGCACTGGCTCCGGGTGCAGAACCGAGTCAAGTTCAAAGCCCTGAGCTATATGCACAAAATCAAAACAGGAAATGCCCCCCAATATCTTCATTCTTTGGTCCATCCTTACTTCCCCTCTAGTAACCTCCGCTCCTCAACCCAAGGGAAATTCACAATTCCCAAAATCAAACTATCTAGGATGGGCGGAAGATCCTTTACTTATTTGGGCCCCTCACTGTGGAACGCTCTGCCTACAGCTCTTTGTAACAATACTGACTAAGTCCAATTTCGCAAATCCTTGAAGACGGGGGTTTTTAACAAATAAGTTACTAGCCTTTTCATTTCTGTCTCGGATCTGTTTCTGCGCCGGGAAATCCTTTTTTGGTAGCTGCTGCGCATTACAAATCTAAAAAATAAAAATAAAAATAAAAATAAGAATCAACAGGCTATATCTCTCAGCTCTAACGCACTATACTCCACTCTATAGCACTACACTATACAACAATGTATCCCTGTCAAATCCACAAACTGAATTTAGCCATAATTAGGAATAAAAAAGGAATAATAAAGTAAACTAGTGTTAATCTATGGGAGTGCTAGGTCTACACTTCTGAAATAGCTTTTAGGTTCTTTTCACTAGTAGGGCATGTTTGAACAATAAATATACATGTTCTAATTTTTATGTATCATGCACCCTGCCTTTTGCGCTTGGAGGACCCACCTTAGGGAGGCTTATAAGTATTAAAAAAGGTATGTTTACACTTTAAAAGTAATTGCTGAGGACAGAACACTCACTCACAATCATAATGGATGAAATCTCACTTCTTAAAAAACACATGGAAAATTTGGAGAACTGTAACAGATGTAATAACTTGTGCATTTATGATCTGGCAGAAGGCTTGGAAGGATCGGATGCCATTTAAAATCATTCCTTCCACAAGTTCTTGGTATACCTAGCTCCCCTGTCTTGAACATTCAAAGAGCGCATCGTTTAGGTTGTATCCCAGCTATGGCAGCCTCTTCAGCCAAGCCTAGAGGAGTAATCATATAATTCTTGAAATATACAGATTTATTGAAGATCTTACAAGCAGCTAAGCTCAAAGGCCGTATTTCATGGCAAGGCTCTAATCTCTTCTTTGCTCAAGATTATGCGTAGGAAACAGCGGATTGAAGAAAGAAATTCCGGCATATGAGACCAGCACTCCATACTCTCAATGCCAGATTTGGTCTCTTTCAACCATGTCTTTTCAAAGTGACATATAAGAATAGAACTACGAACTACGAAGATCCTGCTTTACTGCAACCACAAGTTGAAGAAGTACCTAAACCTCCTGGATTTCATTTTATTTGTTTATATATCTGTATTTTATATCAATATTATTTATTTTTCGTTCATCTTCCTCTCTTTATGCAATTCAGTAGAGAGTAATTAATATTGTATTTCCTATTTCTGTATCTTATTGGAATGTTTTATATTATATCAATACATTTCCTTTTAAACTAAAAAAAATGTGATTAAATACGATTTAGCAACTTACTGTACATATATAATCCTTATCAAATGGAATCAATTATTTGCAAAAACTTAATAAAGAACAATATGCATCTCTACAAACTGGTTCCATTAACATTTATTTCAATTGCGTGCATAATCATCACATAAAAATATCTAAACTATAAAAGTTACATAAGAATATCAAGAAAAACGCAGATCAAGACCATCACGGAGAAACAAATAAAAAGAAATACAAATGAGAAAAACAATAGTAAGGGAAAAACAAAATATTATCACTGCATACACATTCATCTAATGTACAAATTTGTTTCATTCTACATAACAATACAATAGTTTATTAACTGTAAAATACAATCTATATTATGATCTTTTCGAATTAAACTTGATCGTCACAAACCCTTATAAAAAACGAACTGGTAATCGAAAAAGGAAAGAGGAAGACAACAAGGAGAAAAGAAGAACAGAAAAAGAAGAAAAACTAAATAGAAATCTCATATATATGAAGAAAGAAAATGAAAAAACATATGCAATCTCAAAAACAATAATTATGAACATTCTTAAACATATAATGCCTGACCTAAGGATAAGTAACAGTAGTCTACTCACCACCTGATATATTCAAGAGTAGGAAAGAATATCACCACTGTAGTTACTAAAATGATATGCTCACTCTGACATGAGTAGTGCTGGTGGAAGTGAAAATGTCAGGTAATGTGCAACATGTTGTGCATTCCATGATGATCACATCCATCGCTGTAAATGAACCTAATTTCCTTCATTTGGAAGTGATAGTGGGTTTCCTCGAACCCTTTTATACCTCATCAACATTGCAACTTTTCAACTGTTAAACTCAACCTGGATGTAACGCAGTATGCATATTTATTCACAAGGACCGTCAAGAGCAGACATTTGGCATTGCCTTCATCTCTCATGCCCACCATAGTCACAGTATCCTAGGGGGCCAATGTGGTTTGTAAGTTGTCCTTTTCGCAGGGCCCTAGAAATAGACCTCAATGAGATATACACCACACTCAAAGCTACTAGGTGAAGAAGCGTAGTAGACGGAGATCAGGGTGAACATGCACTTTACGGACATATATATGTCTTTTATGTACATGAGGCCCAAGAAATGTCCATAACATTTGTCAAAGTGTAGTCACTGATGATGCCTACCCCCATTTGTAAGGCGCGCATACCATTTGGAGATGTCTAGATTATGGCGTCGATACCTGAGAACCACGTGATTAAAAACTACCTCATGAAGCGCAGATATCCTGTCAGATAACTCTTGGGTAACTGAGTTGTATGACTGTGACTGAAGATGTTCAGATTGCATATACAATGTGAATCATGGCCCTAATAATGTTTGAGCAAGTGCCAGCAATGTAAATGAGTGTATTGCTTGGACACTGCGTTCCTGTGTAATGAAGTTAATTATATCTTTATGTGATTGCATGATGTCACCACTCTTCTGTATGCACGGAAATGCAATATGTGGTGATGTACATATGTAGGACATGATGGTAGACTAGACAAAAAGTTATGATTAACGTAAGCTACACATTCTAAATATGCAACATGAAGTTAAATACGTACAACGTTAATGAGGGTCAGAACACATCTGCATTCATGATTGAGTGTTCAACATCTTATGCAAATGTATGTGGGTATTCTCACTGTTCTTGTGTATCACCAATGTGTGTGTCTTTCTGTAAACAAGGAGCCTGATTTAAAACACTATTTTGCTGTTTAAAAGCCTGCAATGCCTAAAATCACAGGCTTTACTATAAAACAAATCAGTGAACTACCATGTACTGAAGGTGTTTTACGAATCGGAGAAGTTTTTCCAACTCATAAAATATCTTTTGTGACTCATTCCGAATCACATAGAGGAGGAAGCCCTCTTCTCTTTGCAATTTGCAATGAAATATTTCACTGATTTACCACTGCAATTACGAATATAAGCCAGGATCCCTACATTAGCAAACATTCACATTGGGGGCAAATGTTACCTGTTTGCTTAATATTCAAAAAGCTGTTCATTTTGAGCCCCTGTGTGCGAGAAATGTGTGATGCCGCCTCTTCGCAGATAGGTCGCATGCTAAATTTGATCCCCATTTTCAAACAAGTTGGCATGAAATGTGTTCACCCCTGGTTTGCGAATGGGCATAATTTATCAGACCCTTCGTTTTATATAATATATATGGCGCAACTAGACTCGTCTGTGCATACGAGGATCATTCCTCCTGAAATGTCGATGCATCATTTCACTATGCATTTTCCGGTCGTTTGATGTTTGAGTAAATTACAGACATGTCCCGCAAATTACACTCGTGTTGTACAAGCGAAGACGATGACACAGGCATGTGAGCTTGCCCAATCTCTTAGTGCCACACAAGTAATACTGAATGATGGTAAAGCCTGTGACTGAGCTAACACATACCTAAATCACAATTCATGCAGCTCATGCAGCCAAACCTTGCTTCCCAGGAAGTAAAGATCGTTCGTTGGAAGCAAAGTCCCAGGCAACCACAGGGAGCTATGTTCAACCATCGGTGAGCAATACGACGGTGATGCTGGGGATGTGCATTGAACAGAGACTCTATCACAAAGCAGAATAAATGATTGCTGCCCGAAGACATCAGGAAGAACACAGCCTCCCTCTGCACAGACGAGTGTTAGAAGCTGTATCCCCAGACTAGACCAGCATGCCTCACAGTGTGCCATCAAGAAACAGCTTCTGGGGAGTTTGTGACATTGTGAAGCTGGGAATGTTTGTCTCACTCTGTTACAGTGGTGCAACTGACCTTTGCCACTTTCTAAATCTACTTTATTCTACTATCCAAGATCAACCTTTTCAAAACATCAGCAATAAAATGATTGTTCCAAAGAGTTTGCTATTGCGAAACCAGTAGGCATCCTGTACGTATTCTTCAGTCTTCGCAATATATGTTGACATATGCCAGTTCTAAGTGATATTCAGTGATGTATTTTGGTTGTATATAAATTCATTTTGATCAGAGTGCACAATGGATGACAACTGGCTAATCATTAGATCTTCTATAATTTTACTGAGAATTTTGTAATTGATGTTTATCATTGATAATGGCCTAAATGCCGTCATGTCACCAGCATCTCTGCTCGGCCTAAGAAGAGAGATTATCAAGGCTTCCTTTTGGGAAGTAAGGCAGCTTCCCTTTTTGGAGGGCTGTCTCATATAAAGCTAGGAGTTTAGGCACCATGAAAATAGTGTAACAGAACCCTTGCGGCCAAGCATCCTCCCAGGAAACCTTTCTGGATGCCAAACTGGAGATCACATTTTATCTTCTAACAGCTCCAATGTGCCTTCCAAATTTTTCTCTTGCTCTGGTAACCAGATGATAACTATAAAATCATCTATGTATTAGGCGAGCTCTATTGCGAATAGTAGTTTTGGAAGGTTTGATTAATCCTGAGCTGAGTGTCCTCTACTTTCCTGGAGTGGCCCTTAACTTCATATAGAGGGCATCCAATAGTTTTTGTTTTCTGGAGAATGGCCCTCTCTGAAGATTCACCCCAAACCTTTTGCCTTACTTCTCCCATTTAGCTGATTCTTTTTGTTGGCCTTAGGACTGTGAGCACTTTACCAATGCTAACCAGTGCTGAAGTGCTTGTACATCTCCCCTAAACAAGATGACATTTGGTGTATACCACACTGGCATATTTGTTGTACTGATAAGTCTCTTGTAAAGTGGTATACCATATACCCAGGGCCTGTACTTCAAATGCTACTAGTGGGCCTATAGTACTGCTTGTACCACCCACAGAATAGCCTTCAAACCTGTCTCAAGCCTGCCACTGCAGTGCCTATGTGTGCAGCTTACTGGCACTTCGACTTGGCATTTAAAACCGCTTGCCAAGCCTTAAACTCCTCTTTTATGACACATACGGCACCCTTAAGGTAGACCCTAAGTGACCCTAAGAGCAGGGCGCTGTGTAACTAAAAGGCCGAACATGTACTATTACGGTTTACACAACCTAGTGATGAATAGAAACCAAGTTATCCGTTAACTGTGCCAGATAATCGCTCATCATTACACAAGGTACATCATACACAGCCTTAGGCCTTGGTGGACCCCAAATATTCATTGGGCGTCCGAATACCACTTCATACGGCGTAAGGCCAGTTCGAGAGTGCGGTACTGATCTAATTGACAATAACGCCAGTGGCAGGGCGTCTGGCCAAGTCAAAGACGTCGAAGCTTGAATTTTGGCTATTTTAAGCTTCAGTGTACCATTATACTTCTCGACTAGGCCTGCAGACTGAGGGTGAAACACGGCGTGGAACTTCTGAGTGATGCCTAGACCCTTCAAGACATACTTTATAACATCCGCTACAAAGTGAGGGCCATTATCACTCCACAGAAGTCTACAAACGCCATATCGGGGGAAAAACTCCTTCAGCAGCAGCTTCGCAGTAGTCATTGCAGTATTGTCTTTCGTAGGGTACGCTTCAACCCATTTGCTGAAAGCGCAGACCACTACTAGAACATACTTCAGATTATTACAGCGCTCGAGCTGGATGTAATCCATCTGCAGAACCTCAAAGGGTGCAGTGGGTGTCACAAATCCTCCTGCTGGAGTTCGAGTACCTTTTCCTGGGTTATACCTCAGGCAGATCATACAGGTCTGCACCACCCTCTTTGCCGTGCTAGCAATCTCTGGATGCTCCCAAACTTGAGTAAGCAATTTCACAATTGCGGAAGCTCCAACATGTGCTAGCCCATGTGCCATCTGAACCATAGGTTGTACGAAAGCCGTGGGTAACTTCCATCTATCCATCTGCTTATTTCTCCAACAACCCTCATCATCCAACTCTCCCTCGCTAGCCCATTGTTCCCGCTCTTTATCAGAAGCGGTCCTTTGCATTTCCCGCACTTCCTCCTTCGCGTCACGCCATCTTTCCACCTGTGACTTTACTACATACATGGCAGTAGTACCGGGCTGCATCGCAGTCTCCCGCGCTACTCGATCTGCTAACGCATTCCCTTCTCCAACTTTATCAACTATTTTCCTATGGGCGCTACACTTAACAATGGCAATTTTCTTTGGGTATGTCAATGCGGTTAAAAGATTGTGAACTAACTCTCCATGCATTATCTGCGCCCCATGTGACGTTAGAAACCCTCTCTCCTTCCAGAGTAGGCCGAAGTCGTGCGCTACTCCGAAGGCATAGCGGCTATCTGTGTAAACATTCACACACAATCCTGTACTGAGCTCACATGCTCGTGTTAATGCTATCAGTTCCGCTGCTTGAGCTGATTTCTGCGGTATGCGTGCTGTCTCCACTATTGTTTGTAATGTAGTAATCGCATACGCTGCTGAAGTCGTACCATCTGGTAGCTTCAGACAGGATCCATCCACCCACAGTTCTCCATCTACATCTGGAAAGGGCGTATCCTGGAGATCAATACGACCCTTTGTTTGTTCCTCAGTCACAAGAATACAATCATGCGCTTTCCGCGCCTCAGGCTGAGTTTCGGGGTATGGCAACAATGTTGCCGGGTTTAGCGTTACACACCTTTTCAACGTAATATGAGGAGCCAAAAGCGTCAACTCATATCCCGTCAAACGGGCACTGGTCAAATGCTGCGTCTTTGTTTGATTAAGCAGGGCATCAACAGCATGGGGGACTAATACCAACAGCTTGTGAGATAACACAATTCCCTCGCTTTGGCGTATTGACACAGCTGTCGCCGCAACCGAGCGAAAACAACCAGGCAATGCTCGGGCGACAGGATCAAGTACAGCCGAAAAATATGCACAAGGGCGCTGCTTGTCGCCGTGCATCTGCACTAAAACTGACAATGCACATCCATCTTTCTCATGCACATACAACGAAAAGGGTTTTGCATAATCAAGGGTCCCTAACACTGGTGCTGAACAAAGGGCCTGTCGCAGTTGCTGAAAAGCAGCATCACACTCATCTGACCAAGGGATTGGGATAGGTGTATCCTTTGTCAAAAGGGCTAACAATGGCTTAGCTATGTGTGAAAACCCCAGTATCCACTGTCTACAAAAAGAAACGAGGCCCAAAAATGCACGGACATCCTTCTGTGTGGATGGTCTCGGTGTATCCAAAATTACTTGGATACGATCCGGTGTGAGTGCACGTCCCTCCTTAGACAAAAGGTGACCCAAATAAGTCACCTTTGGTCTACAGAATTGCAATTTCTTCCGAGATACCTTATGATTGTGGGATGCTAAAAAGGAAAGTAAGGATAGCGTGCTTTTCTCACACAGCTCCAGGGTGTCAGCCGCCAACAAGATGTCATCGACATATTGAATGAGGGCGACCCCCTCGAGTAAAACAAAAGAATCCAACTGTCGTTTCAAAGCCTGACTGTAAATACTAGGGCTTTCTGTGTAGCCCTGGGGAATTCTACAAAAACGATAAGATCTATTGTTTAATGTGAACCCAAAAAGGAATCGGCTATCGGGGTGAATGGGAATAGAAAAGAAGGCATTTTTCAAATCAATCACTGAGAACATGGTCGCCGTAGGCGGGACCAAGGTAAGCAACGTCGTGATATCGGAAACCACCGGGTACTGAGGTATCACGATCTTGTTTACCTCCCTCAAATCAATTATGAACCGATAGACCTTCGCATCCGTGTCCTTTTTCAGAATAGGGAGAATCGGACTGTTACAGATATTATAAGGAACTTCTTCCACTACTCCCACTGCGCTCAAATCTTGCACAATCTGCATGAGAGCCTCCTCGCCCTCCTGGGAAATACGATACTGCGGGAGGCGCGGCAACACCGCCCCCTCCTGGACACTAATGTGGACCGGAGGAATCACCATTTGTCCCACATCTGTGTCCGAAGTCGCCCATAAAGCTCGAGGAAGGGTGGCCAACAACGCATCCTCTGATATCGTACACATCCGCTCTGACCGGGGGTAGTTGTCGTTTAAGATCACCCTCACACCCTCAGGGGAGCAGCGGATCGTAGCCCTAAAGTGCTTTAACATATCAAGGCCCATAATGTTATCCGGTGTATACGGAGCAAGCAGAAACGGACAGGGCGCAGAAAAAGAATCAACCTTAAATGTAAGGGGCTGTGAAAGAGGGCTACGGGAGAGCGTACCGTCAAACCCTACCGATGTAACCACTGAGCCGGATGGGGGAGCCCCCGGAACCAAGTACCTAGACAATGCACTACGTGTCGCTCCTGTATCTACTAGGAACTGATCAGTAGAACCTAAAACCTCAGCCGATACATAAGGACCCGTCTGATCGACCGGCACCTCAACTGATTCAGACCCCCATCCAACGCATTCCTATGCATGCTGCGAATCATGATATCCCGACCGATCAATCTCCGATACGTGATACTGATGCTGGCGATCGAAAACATTTGAGCTATCTCGGTGCTGCCCAGCAGTATCGAAACGAACATGATCGGTAGGATTCCCTCTAAAGTTCGAGGAACCCCCTCTACCTCTCGGGCCACCCGGAGTATGCCCCTGACGCGAGGCACGCAACACTGGGCAATCCCTGGCCCAATGGCCCAATTGCTTACAATACGCGCACTGGTTCCTATTCAAATCAGATCGGCCCGAAGGGGGACCATAAGATCCTCCCCTTCCTCTATTATTACCCCGTCGGGGCGGGCCATAAACTTGTGCCAACATTACCTTAGTCTTAAGATCTTTCGATTTCTTTTCCTCCTGGCCCTTCGCCTCGTGCTCCTGACGCTCATAATACTGAGCGATAGTCAGAAGGGCCGTCGGCGTCGCGGAGGACCAGGAACTCTCGCTCGCTTTTAAACGGGCCGCAACTGCCGGTAGCAGATTAGCCACATATTTGTCCGCGAAAAGGTGGCGGCCAGTGTCGTCAGTAAGCGACTGGCCACTAAAATCATGAAACGTTTCCTCAAAGCGCGTGAAGAAATCTGCAACTGACTCATCAACTTTCTGTTTACATGCGGCTAACATATTCCAGTCAATCTTTTTAGGGGGGATAATCGTCTTCAGCTTAGTCACAATAGCAGCAGGGAGATCTAAAATACTCTGCGGTGGTTTCTGCGCAGGCTTCCTCTCCCTATCTTCATCCTCAAGCTCAGACCACCGGGCCTTAAAGGTAACTATATCATCTACCTTTCGTACAGATCGCCACATATCCGGTGGTAGAATAAGGCCAAAGAACAGGTCTATATCTGCTAAAGTCATAACGCAAGAATTCAAGGCCCCCTCAACTTCTTCATAGAAGGCCGCTGGATTCTTGCGAGGGTCGGGCAGCGCATTCTTCAATGCCATAACATCAGCCCTATGCCACGGAGTGTAAACCCAATTATACACGAAATATCCCTTAGCATCGGCGGAGGTAATGTCCGAGCTAGTCCCTGCTCCTTTAGGAGGAACATACAAAGGCGCTGCTTCTCGCATTGGTTTAGCATGCACTACGTCATCCTTATCTGACTGGGAGGTGGATGAGTGGCCCCCTGCTGCAAACGAATCCGACTGCTTCTCCTCCTCCGTTTGTTGGCGTGCTTTCTCTCTAAGGGCCAGCACCTCGTCCCGCAAAGCGAACAACCGCCGAGCCGCCTCAGGAGCCTTAGGAGGAGAAAAAACACCATTACGTAATGCTCCGGCATCCGAAGACACTTCGTCAGGCTCAAGGACACTAGAATATTTTCGGAAAGCAGTAATTACTTCATCCGCGAAATGAGACAGAAAATACACCCTCTCTCTATCTTGCCACGACCCCCAAGTATGGAACAACTCCTCCTTAGACATCTTGCCCTTAAGTGCACGGAGGGAAAGTTTCCGAAGCTCAGCCATATGCTCGGCCGATAACATGGACCGTGTGTCTACCTTACCCGAAGCCGGGCCAGAATCTTGCGGCCGCGGAGCAGATGCGCCAACATAAGGGGGCGGAGAGCGATCTAGCAAATAAAAATCATCATCAGGATTATTAAGGACAGGATAAAGTGGCTGGCGAACAACATATTGACCCGAAACTTGGAGCCTACGCTCTTTCTCTTGTCTGTCCGCCTGCTCTTTGTCCTCCCGACGCTTCGCTTCCTGTGCTCGCACATGATCATTCTTCCGTTGGTCTTTATCATACAGCGCTTTCTCACGCTTCTCTCGCTCACGCACTTCCTTCACCCATAATCGCACACACTCAAACATATCCTGACGAGCACGTCGCTTACACATACACTGTTCCACATACTCAATCTTACGTATATCAAACGATCCATACAAAGGCCATCGCAACTCAGGATCCTTCTTCGTGTATTTCCTCCATACTGTGCTGTACATTATGGAGGAAAGACCATGCTTCACATACATATCCCTATTAGGCGTCCCCTCTGGGGGAGCCGGAGCAGATTCCTCGAGGTTCAACCGGTGTCCAAAACAGCAGCACCACTTACGGAGTGCGCTAAAAGCAGGCATGCTCAGAAATAATGCAAAATATGCAATATTATAAAAAATGGCACTTAATCGTTGCGCCGTTCAAAGTTACACAGCTCCGGAGAAATCTCTCCACATTACCTGCCTATATGTGTTGCAACGCATATATATTCACAAAGACAAATCCAAAATATGACTAGTCATCATCAATCAAACGCAAATAGCCAACCCAGGCTTCAAAAACTCGGAGCAAGTACCATACAACGGTTCTTACCAATCAAGAGTCCAGATTCCAACTGCCAAGCTCCACAATCGCCCAAACGGCTCTCACGGCAGGACCGACAGAAGAGGTCTCAGTCGATGACCGGCGCCACCCAGACGGTCAGCTCGGAAGGGAAGGAAGAAAAACCTCGGGATGCCAGGGCTAAGACGCCGCTGGCAGTGATCACGTCCCCGGCCAAACTCCTCACCTTCGTCGCGACCAGTCCTTCGAGCATCCGAGTCGCCGATGAGCCCCACGTGACGGGCGCCAATTGATGAATACAGGCCCCAGCTAGGCCCGCAAGGCACAAGGGTTCGCTCTCCTGTAACGGAATCTATAAGGAAGTTGGCACGGAAACTGCAAAGTACAAAAACAAGGTTTATTAACCCTTAAGGGTGGTCCTACAATCCACACAACACTCTTCAGTATTGCATAGAGTAGCACAAAGAACTTGCGTACATGGTCCCCTTTTATACACAACAGATGGGCTCATAAGTGGGTGGATACAACATGAGGCCGAAGAACATTACCATTTATGGTCATTCTCGATACTGAATCAATACATGGGCGGAGCCAACACACTCCTTGAGCCCGCGAAACACATGGTCAAGCAAAGCTAATTATAACAGATGTGGTCAAGTCTGGGTATGCGCCAAATGGACAGGAGAGAGCTATTTATAAACTGTTACTAGGCAGATTACAAGAGCAACTAACACAAAGGTCGGACTCTCCTCGTGGCGAACACGTGGCAGCATGACAATACAAAATGGAGTCCAAACTTCGGTCAACATAACGGAGAAAACATGATCTGAAGGGAAAGCATTAATGTCGTCAGTAAATGCTTAATCACATTGCTGTTCTAATTTACAACACTAGTAGTGACAAACAGCTAAATTTGTTTTCTACTGCTGTGAGGCCTGCTCCTCTCATAGGGTAGCATTGGGGATTCTTTAAAACACTCCTTCGCTGTAATTCCTGACTAAAGAGGAGTAGCTACTTCATGTTTCATACTTTTTGAATGATGATGGTAAATCCTCTTTAGTGGTAAAGTTGGATTTGCTTTAACATTTTAGAAATGCCACTTTTAGAAAGTGGTTATTACAACAAGGGGTTGGGCCTATACTTACGTCCAAACAAGGCCACCTTAATACTAAGGGAAATAGATAGGGTGTTTAGGACGTGCACTGTTTTTGTGCTACTTTCAGAAATCACCACCTTTAATCATTAAGTGGTTGTGGTGCTTTTATCTCACCTTTTCTTATTTCATTCAAAATACAAACTATTATGACATTTGATTCATGTCATAGAGTAAGACACTGTACAATATTCGAAATTACAATTAAACATTGATGTAAAGCACATACAGAGATACTTTAAAAAACCACATCAATGAACAAACAAGTGTATACAAAAAACAATGTGACAAACATCAGACTAGTCCTTATTTGTATGGCAGTGCAAATAATTGATTCTTGTTAGACAAGCAACATGCCAGATGCAGCTAGATCAACCGAGGTTGCTGAGACTAAATCATTAACAGAGCACACCGTCCAACCCAGTTTTCAACAGTTGCTACTAAATTACAGGCAATTCCTGAATCCTCCACTTCAATTGTGTCCGACCCCATCCAGGTCCTGAGGAGAATCCTTAGAATGTATTGGGTTCAGAAACGCGTCGACCCCCCTCACAGATAGTACCAGCCACTACCAGCTTATGGAATGTACCATATACAAACAGGACTTTCTGTCTGTTGTAACCTCGGTTGATCTAGCTGCATCTGGCATGTTGCTTGTCTAACTAGTATCAATTATTTGCACTGCCATACAAATAAGGACTGGTCTGATGTTTGTCACATTGTTTTTTGCATACACTTGTTTGGTCATTGATGTGGTTCTTTAAAGTATCTCTGTTTGTAATGTGCTTTACGTCAATGTTTAACTGCAATTTCAAATATTGTACAGTGTCTTACTCTGTGACATGAATCAAATGTCATAATAGTTTGTATTTTGAATGAAAGAAGAAAAGGTGAAATAAAAGCCCCACAACCACTTAATGATTAAAGGTGGTGATTTCTGAAAGTAGCATAAGAACAGTGCACGTCCTAAACTCCCTCTATTTCCCTTACTTTTAGAAAACTGACATTTCTTTTCTCTTAACTTCGCTCTTTGTGCCTACAGCCTATCTCCAATACACGTCTTGGATGGGTGACAGCTACACTTTGTGCATTTCTCGAGACAGCTACAAAAAGAGGAAGGGCTCAGTGTGACAGAGGATCATCTGCATTCGTCTGCAGTCTGATAGCCTTCCTGTGCAGGAAGGAGGGAGGTAGCTCACTCTTACATCTGAATAAGCTGTGTCATGTCCTCACACAAAGGGCCGATCACCCCCACAGATAGCCTGAGAGACACGACTGGGTTGAAAGGGATCCTTGTGTACTTCAGAGAACTCCTATGAAGTCACCCCCTACATCAAAGGCACTTTTGGGTATGACTACCAGGGCTCTGACCCTACCAAATCAGAACACTACTGGACCCGGGTAGAACTCTACTGGAGTAAAGAATGCTGTGCTGTAAGAATTGCCTCTCTGCTGTGGCTGACTGTTCTGATGAACTGCTTCTCTGCTTTACTGAGCTGCCCTGCTGCCTGATGATCTCAGCCCTGCTGAGGGTGGACCCAACTCACTTGAACCTAGAGTACCTCCAAGGGCTTGCCTCCTGTTTTTTAAAGTGTTGGGAACACAAAAGACGTCCTGCAATCCTACTGGTGCTACTTTACTCTACCATCTGTGAGTGTTGCCCTTGCCTGAGGTACCCCCTCCAGTTCTGGTCCTCAGAGCTGGGTTCTGCAGCTGATTTATGCAAAGCCAAATACATCTTCTCAACTGCGTGAGAATTTCCGCCGCATCGCCATTCGACGATGGTGCAGAGGCTGTTTGACAACGACGGATCCCCAGCCTATGTGGCTTGGCGATGACATTCTCATTGTGACGATGGCGATGCATTGCATTCACTTCAACGGAGCTCGATGACAATGCAGTATTCCCCTTGCGTGGTAGACTCTTGATGCCGACAAAAGCTCCATCCATGGTATTTCTTCAGCTGGACCTGTCTGGGTCCTGTAGCTGGCCTGCCCTCCATCAAGGTCAGCCTGAACTTTGAATTTGCACCGGACCCTCAGACCTTAAGTAACCTTTTGACCGCTAGTGACTTTTAAGCACTGTTTTCACATTTGATCTTCGGAAATTCAGATCTCGACTTCTACATATTAGATTTTTGCCGTTTTGGTCTTGTTTTACTTAGATAAATATTCTCTATTTTTCTAAACCTGTGTAGAGTCTTATTCTGGTGTTTCAATTCAGTTACTGTAATTTGAGTGTTGCACAAATATTTTACACATTGCCTCTTAAGTTAAGCCTGCCTGATCTGTGCAAAGAAACCAGATGGTGTGCACAGGTTAATTTAGGGTGTGTATATGACTTACCCTGACTACAGTGGCGGTCCCTAGTTGGACAGGGTGCCAATCAGAGACCCCATTCTAACACTGGTTTTATACACCAGACTGACAATTTGCCTGCCTTGTCTCCTTAGCTATGCATCTTTGTTATGCATGTTTTATAATCCATGCAAAGTAAACATTCAAACAGTTGAGCATTATCATCTCTTTAGCGAGAAAGTGTGTTACAAACTTCAGGTGTCACCGGGGATAACTTGTTCTAGATCCCAAAGTCTGTCTTCTAAATTTACAATACCCTCCTGTAGAGGTTTTCACATTTCCTGTTGGCTTAATACAACACCCCATAATTACCATTTTGAATGCGTCACGCTCAACTAACATATCTGAGGCCATTTCTTCATTTTTCTTAATATAGTGGTTTATGTTTTATCTAATTGTCAGCTTTAAAATTAAGTCAACAGACACCATCAGTCGGAGTCTCAGAATCAGAATTGCATCAGAATTGCCATTGTAACGCTGGGGGTTCGCGCCGTACATACACGGGTGGGGGTACGGTGCGTATGTACACTGGTGTACATACACAGGTGGGGGTACGGTGCGTACGTACACTGGTGTACATACACGGGTGGGGGTATGGGGCGTACGTACACTGGTGTCCATACACAGGTGGGGGTACGGGGCGAACGTACACTGGTGTACATACACGGGTGGGGGTATGGTGCGTGCGTACACTGGTGTACATACACGGGTGGGGGTACGGTGCGTATGTACACTGGTGTACATACACAGGTGGGGGTACGGTGCGTACGTACACTGGTGTACATACACGGGTGGGGGTACGGTGCGTATGTACACTGGTGTACATACACGGGTGGGGGTACGGCGCGTACTTACGGGGGCCGGGGGGGGTCAGCGCGTACTTACGGGGGCTGGGGGGGTCGGCATGTACTTACGGGGGCTGGGGGGGGTCGGCGCGTACTTACGGGGGCTGGGGGGGTCGGCGCGTACTTACGGGGGCTGGGGGGGTCGGCGCGTACTTACGGGGGCTGAGGGGTGGTCGGCGCGTACTTACGGGGGCTGGGGGGGGGGTCGGCGCGTACTTACAGGGGCTGGGGGGGTACGGCTGATCTGGTCGTTTCGCGGCGTACTTCGCTTTCCCGGCACTTTTTGGGTGCCGTAAAAATATTGCCGTCTGGACTGCTGTCGGTTCGAATCGTACTTCCTGGTTCGTGAAACGCTGCCTGAAAGCGTCCCGACGTCACGTCGGAGCATTCCCGGATCACATTCGTATGTATATTTTCGTCGGTCGGTGTTTTTTACGATTCGTACGGAAATGGTGTTTCCGTGCGAATCGTACTTCCATGTTTGTAATGTTTTTCTCCCGGGTACGAGTCGGACGGAGAAAACGCTCCGACCGACGGTTCGTACCCGGTTTTTCCAGGATCGGAATCGGCACCATAATATTTAATCATATTTAATTCACAATTAATGATTGATCAACAACAAATTATTTTTCATAACCAAATTTTTTTAATTTAAAATATTTACCAATTAATAATGAATGCCCAATTAATTAATTATCAACACTCAACAACAAATTTAATAATTACTTAATAAGATTTCAATTACTTCCAAGACTATTCCCCTATAAACGCACAACACACTCCAATAATAAAATAATACACGTAACATAATTATCAATTAATCAATTAATAAAAACTAATTACCAATTAATAAAAATTAATTACCAATTAATACTTAATTAACAATAATATAATTATCAATACCAATAAATGAAAATAAATTATTACTTAATTACAATTAAATTACTTCCCACCCTATTCCCCTATAAACCCACAACCCGCTACAGAACTTAAACGCAAAAATAATTAAAATTAATTTATAATTCCTAAAAATGTATAATTAATTTCATATAATTAAATTACTTCCCACCCTATTCCCCTGTAAACCCACAACCCGCTACAGTACTAAAACACAAAATTAACTTAAAAAACCCATTATTAACATATAAAAATTGTATACATATATTTTCAAACCAGTAAAACACTTAACAAAAAACATATAACACATGCATATTAAATACATAATAAAATACATAACAATAATATAAATATCGATATTAGTAACATCAATATTAGTAACATCGATATATTTTATATCGATATTACTAACTTCGATATTACTAACATCGATATAAAAATACTTACCTTAGGGTCGATATTCTGTCCATTCCCTATTGATGTACATGAATTAATGGAAAAAGAAAACTGAGAAAGCACATTGAAGGACACCAAATCATGGAAAAACAACTTTAAGGAAAGACAGTTTCAAAGAAATAAAGAAAATAGAAAATTGAAGGAAACATAATTTTAAGGAACAATTCAAAATGTCATTCATGGATCCAGGGGTAGTGAATAGTTTTTGGGTTCTGGGATAAGTGATGAGGGGTTTTGTGAGTGAGAGATGCGTGTTAAGGTGTAGAAAGGGGTTTAAGATTCAGAGATGGGTGGAGTTTAGTTGGGTTTTTTTAGCAATCAGGAATGTGTGGATTTAGGGATGGTGAAGGGTTTTTAGGGTTCACAGATGAGTGGAGATTAGTGGTGGAAAGCGATTTTTAGAGTTCAGGAAAGGGTGGAGTGTGGGGGTGTCATGGGATTTTTAGAGTGCAAGGATGGTCAGAATTTAGGGCAGGAGGGTTTTTAAGGTTCTGTGATGGATAGAGTTAGGAGTGGTAGGGGTTTTATAGGGTTCATGTATGAGTCTAGTGTAGGGTTGGTAAGGTATTTAGGGGTAGTGAATGGGCGGAGTTTAAAGGCAGAAAGAGTTTTATAGTTCAGAATGGGTGTAATTCAAGTGGTGATGCGTGTCAAAGGTTCAGGAATGGGTGTAATTTAGGCACAGTGAGTGGCTTTTAGGAGTCATAAATGGATGATGTTTAGGAGTTTCTAAGGGGTCAGGGATGGATGATGTATAGAGGAGGTGAGGAGAGTGAATTAAAAGCGTCCAAAGTAATTGACAACTTAATGATATAATACTGGAGCAATGTCCCCTGAAGTAAAGCACTAAACAAAATACCTCAGACAAAAATGTTTCTGAAAGTAATACCTGTAATATTTATAATAAAAATTAGCATACTCAAGCCAATTTCGAAATAAAAGACATTCTATTAATTGGTTTCTTGAAATGGTGGATGGCATTAATCCAGCAAGTTTCTATTAAACAGTTTAGATGAAATAGTCTCTGAGTAATTGTATGCCATTAAATTGTTTTTCTATGAAATCACATACAGCCATAGACTATGGAGTATAAATGATTTATGTGCAAAATGAAGGAATATTCTGGGTCCTCTGGATGAAACATTTTACTGATCATCCCGCAGCAAACTCCGATATGGCGCTACTGAGGAATTCTATGTTCCAGCTCTTCTGTTGTAGCTGCTATGGCTGTCAGAATAACACCTAGTTTGTCTTACAGTTGGTCAGATGGTGGAGAGGGTTTTCCAACTTATTTTTTGCTGCCTGTTCAGTAACAAGATAGTCGGACCACCCCTGGTTTACTGTTGTCCTTGGGTCGGCCCGTCGTCGACTCTGATTATAGATCACTGCTGTGTGAGCCACTGTGCCCATCCCTCCCAGCTGTCAAGTTCCGGACAAGGTGACAGCCATAGAACCTGCAGTCCAAGAACAGCCGCTGCAGGATAGGGACAACTGTATGAGCCTGTGCCATTCCACCAGAACTACAATGACAGAAAGCAGGTAACCATGGAGCCTAAGATGAGAGGCTGAGGAATTATACAGAAATCTGCTATACAAACTTGAGACTTTTAGTAGGCAAACTTGAAATCGTAAAAGTGAGATGAACTATGGTGCGCATCGATGCTTTTGGGGTATTGTGAGTGAGTTTCACCTGTACCTAAAAGAGCCTTGCTTTGTGCCTGAGATTACTGATGCTGGGAAACTCTGGTACAAAAAGAACAGATGATGGATGGAGCGCTAAACAAATCAAACATTCACCCCCTGTCACAGATCTGGGCTAAATCTATAAATGTTTTGCTTGCTGTGACATTCCAGTTTCAACACAGCTATATGCAAATCAGTCTTAACCCTGCTCCCCAGGGTTACAGTCCATCCTGCACCGCCAGGCCTGGTCCTTCCTGAACCAGAAACAAGCATCCTGGGGCCGGATTCAGGGTATAACCTCTCATTATTCAGGCTAGCTCGAATCCGGTGGAATAATGAGCATGTGACCCATGCCTGGGCATACCCTTCTCGCTTAGGGTGGCAAATGCAAAAAGAATAGATTATGGACAGAATGCTGAATAAATCAAATATTCACACCCAGTCACAGATCCATCTGGGTTAAATCCATCGTTTTTTTGCAAGCCACGCCATTCCAATTTTGACCGAGCTATATGCAAATCAGTCTTGACTCTGCTCCCCATGGGAACAGTCCAGCCAGAAATGCCAGGCCAGGTCCTCCCTGAAACAGAACGAGCATCCCATGACCAGTTTCAGGGTATCAGCACCCCTCATCAGCCAAGCTAGCCTGAATCCGGTGGCATAGCAAGCATGGGACCCACGTCTGGGTACCCTTTCCACTTATGGTGACAAATGCAAAAAGAAAAGAAGGACGGAATGCTGAACAAATCAAACATTCCCCCCAGTCACAGATCTGGTTTAAAACAATCATTATTTTTCTCTCCATGCCATTCCAGTTTGGAACCAGCTGTATGCAAATCAGTCTTGAACTTGCTCCCCATGGAAACAGTCCAGCCTGAACTGCCAGCCCAGGTCCTCCCTGGACCATAAACAAGCATCCTGGGACCGGTTTCAGGATATCACCCCTCATCAGCCAGGCTAGCTTGAATCTGGTGGCATCCCGAGCACAGGACTCACGCCTGGGCATATCATTCCCACTTAGGGTGACAAATGCAAAAAGAACAGCTGATGGAATGAATGCTGACCAAATCAAACATTCACCCCCAGTCACAGATCTGGGTTAAATCTATTGTGTTGTTGCTCTCCATGCCCGTCCAGTTTGGACACAGCTATATGCAAAACTCTGATAGGGATGGGAAGGTACCAAAAGGGTGAGCTTCTCCCTGAAGATTTAAAAAGGATTACAACCCTTTGTCTAATTCCCCTAATTGTGCCGTGTAGTATTATGCTCTGTGGTTAAAGAACATCTGACACTGACAGCTTTCGGCAAAAGAGCTCCTGCTGTATCGGTGGAAGCACTTTGTTGAAAATTACCCACCCATTCAACTGAGAAGCTAAATCTGGTAGGTGGCCTGTGGCAGCATACCTGGATGGATGATGGGGGCTCTAAAGGAGGCCCTATGGCTTGCTTCTATTATGGTGTGATATTAGTGATAATGGAGACTGAGCAAAGAAATGGAGTGGAAGTGTGTGTTAAGTATAATATAATTAACAATTCAACCAGCACTTAAGAAAGGCTTATGTCGAGGCATATGAACTACAGAATTCACACTCTGTGCATAGATCGCCATCTGGTGTTGGGCTCGGATGCTTGCACCTTGTTGTTGTCTTGGAAGAAGTCTTTTGTAGTCACGAGATAGGTGACTCCTCCCTTGGACGATAGTGCGCATGGGCATCGACTCCATCCTCAGATTGTTTTTTTTCCGCCATCGGGTTCGGATGTAACTTCTGCGCTCCGGTTCGGTACTATTATCCAAACTTTTTAGACGTGCAAATCATCAAAAAAACTCGCCGGTATTATTTTGTTCGCGTGCCTTTCGACGCGCTCCTCAAATACCCGATTCTAGTCGTCGATGCGGGCCGCTGGCCCTATCTACGCCATTCGGCCCACAGCTAATGGAAAGGACTCCGTTTAAAAAATGCCCCCAGTGTGGAGCTAAATTCTACCACAGCGACCAACACAAGGTCTGTAACCTCTGTCTCTCGCCCGAGCACAAGGAGAGTAATTGCCAGGCCTCCGCCTCTTTTCGATCCAAAAAGACTATCCGTGACCGCAGGGCCCGACGACACGTTATGGCGCAACGAGCAGCTCTGGTGCCGGAGGACATCTTCAGTGAAGGCCCAATGACACGGAGGAGGATTCAGAGGTTCTGGAAATCGTTTCCGAGGCAGATGACTCTGACTCAGACGACCACATCACTTCAGGTCAACAAGGAGAGTAATTGCCAGGCCTCCGCCTCTTTTCGATTCAAAAAGACTATCCGTGACCGCCGGGCCCGACGACACGTTATGGCGCAACTAGCAGCTCTGGTGCCGGAGGACATCTTCAGTGAAGGCCCGATGACACGGAGGAGGATTCAGAGGATCTGGAAATCGTTTTCCGAGTCAGATGACTCCGACTCAGACGACCACATCACTTCAGGTCAACGAGTGAGTACAACTGCCCCTACCCAACCCCACCTGAAAAAAAGAAGGCTTCGGTCAAGACTTTGCCTGCTGGCCCCAGTCGCGACCGAATGAAAGCTTCAGAAGCCCAGCCCCCAAGCCCGGCTCCGAAGACAAAGGAGAAGCCTTCCGGCAGCTCGGCACCGACCAAACCGTATATCAGTGCCCCACAGACACCAAAGGCACCGAAGCCGGGAGCGCATCCTACTCCCGCAGTCCCCAAAAAACAATCGGCACCGGGCACCTCGGCGCCGAAGGAAAAGGCCTCGAATCCAAAACCGAAAGATTTGGAGCCGAAAAAGATTTCGACAATGAAGCCGAAGGATCCAAAAACCCCTTTGAAGGCTCCAGAGCAGAAATCTAAACCTCGCTCGGACCCGAAAAAATTGGTGCTGAAAGCGACTACCAAAGAGGAAGAACTTTTTCAACTGGATCCCATCGATCCAAAGCAAGAAACACTCCAAGTGGACCGCAAAACAGGAGATGTGGTCAATGTTCCACACAAGAAGAGGAAATTGAACACCCCATACATCCGTGATGTACCTGTAAAGAAAATAGACTGTGCTACTTCACCTTTATGACCCTCTTCTCCTGTTCTTCCTCCTAAGCCTTTCTCTCCACCACACTCTCCCATAATTCCACCATACTCACCACCACCACAGGATGATGATGATTTCGGGGGTGGGGGAGGGAACATTGACCCTTTCACTGACCCTGATGACGACACAGATGTACCACAGGACGATTGGGATGATTATGATGACCCAGTAGGCCCTCCAGACCCCGATGCATACCCAACAAAGCCATCTCCCCCAGATGACAATATTGGTTTTAGCCAGCTTATAGACAGGGCTGCCCAGTACCATGGTGTTCAAATGCATTCGGACCCCGCAGAGGAGGACTTCCTAATAGACACCTTTGCACAGTCACAAAAAACTGTACAAACTTTACAAATGCTAAAAGGCTTCGTTAAACATGCCCGGCCATATTCAAAGACTCTGTAAGGGCTAGAATTCTCAACCCCAGAATTGACAAAAAATATAAACCCGCTCCCAATGATCCAACCATTAGATTCTCTAGTGGTCACCAACGCTAGAAAACATGCTAACTCTCAAACCTCCGGTGATGCTCCACCTCCAGACAAGGAGTCTAAATTATTAGATGCTTCTGGCAAACGAGTTGCTGCCCAAGCAGCTAATCATTAGAGGATAGCCAATGCACAGGCATTACTTGCCAGGTATGATAGGGCTCATTATGACCAGCTAGAAACCCTATTGCGGTATTTGCCTCATCAATATAAGACCAAGGCCAATGACTTGATTCAAGAGGGCAAATTAATAACTGATGCATCAATCAAGTGTGCCCTTGATGCAGCAGACACCGCATCCAGGTCCATTAACACTAGTGTGTTACTGAGAAGACATGCCTGGTTGTGCATCTCTGGCTTCAAACAGACAAGAAACAGATCATAAAAGGGAGAATGCCCTCTGCGAGGGGCATCAATAGGATCCCCAGGGGACATGGAGTCTGTACTCTTCGTTATCTCGTCATTGTCCGTGTTCAGTGAGCTCTGAAATCAGATATAAACAGAATCACAGAGGCCACAGGGAGTCTGAACCCAGACAAGAATCAGGTGATGTAGGGCACCAAGGGCTTCAAAATCAGACATTAACAGTATCACTGGGGGCACGGGTATCTGAATCCACATAAGGCAGAGATCACGTAGGGCTCTGAAGGCAGACGTGGCCATTGATACAATGAGAAAAAAGTAGACCAAATCAGGGTCACGGAGGGACTGTTTGATCTAAACGTGACACAGACAGCCTCACTCTGGGCACAGTGAGCTCTGAAACCAGACATGGACAGTATCAAGTAAGGCACAGTGAGCTCTGAGGCTAGACATGGATAGAGCCATGAATGGCACAGCGAGTACAGAAACCTTGCAAATGCATGGCCACTGAGGGACAGAGAGCTCTGAAACAAACATGGACAGGACTGCAGACATTACAGTGAGTGTAAAATCAGACTAATGCAGGATCATTCGGGGAAGTACGTTCTCAAACCGAGAAGAATGAGTTCACTGAGGGCAGAATAAGCTCTGAAAGTAGACAGTGGCACTATGGGAACAGTGAAATTACTCTTCTTGTCTGCCCTCCCTTAATCACTGGTGACTGCGGAGTGTAGTAGCAGGCACTATGAATGAAATTAGGTGAGTGTCCCCAAAATGGCGCTAAATCTGGAAGACTGGTGCAGGTCTGGTATAGTCAGTCAGTCATGTGTCAGTCATGTATAATGGAATCTACCCTGCTCAGAATGAGGAAGCTTAGGGTCAATGTATTTAGCTCCAATAAGCTCGGGTCAGCGCAAACACGACCCAAGCATATTGGAGCGCTTTTTACATGAGTACCCATTACATCACATGGTTACATTCATTTTTCGTAGGCACGGGGAGATTAAGAGATCTGCCCAGACTCACAGGATGTAGAGCCAATGCCGAGACTCACACCCGGTTCACCATTTCCAAAGTGCTGCAAACTTGCAAACTATCCAAAATGTCGAAGAAACTATCTGTGTCGCCCATATGGGCTGTCACTCCTTATGGCATTGTTAATGTTGAATAGCTTGTATCGAATTGTTTTCAGTGACAGCAGCGATGGGTCCCGAGGGACGGAAACTTGAGACGTCCAAGGGCATGCAATTTAGTCATGTCAGCAAGCCGGGATTACAGGAACTTGTATCATGGTTTTACATGCAACTGTTTTAGCGCACGATTATCTCTGTATTGCACTTAGAGGCAAACTGATGTTTACTATCATTATTATAGCATCCCGAACTGCCTCGTGGTGGTGTCAGCTTGGCTAAAAGACGCACGCGAATCTGGCCCTGTGCTCAGTCATTCTATTTATGTTAAAGTTCCTAACAAATGGCTGCTTGCAATACCACAAAGCATCCTTTGTGCGTACAGACATACAATAAAGCGTAGAAACGCAGCAAGGGTTACCAGATTACTCTGTGTCAGAATGACACCATGTTTCCAGCCCTGATTTTTAATCATGAAATCAGCGGATTCTTTAAACCAAGTCAAGTAACCTCCATGACTGCCACAAGCTGCAAAACAACGGACAGCGGGAGGGGGGCGGGAACAAAGGGAACAGGGACACAGACAGCGGGATGGGGGCGGGAACAAAGGGAACGGGGACACTGACAACGGGAAAGGGGGCGGGAGGATGGAGAACACAGCCAACGGTAGGGGGGCGGAACAAAGGGAACGAGGACACGGACAGCGGGAGGGGGGCGGGAACAAAGGGAACGGGGACACTGTCAATGGAAAAGGGGGCGGGAGGATAGAGAACACGGCCAACGGGAGGGTTGCGGAACAGGAAATGAAAAAGCCAACACTTCCAAACTCGGCAGATAGTGGTGAACGGCGGTGGAAAATAAACAAGGAAGTAGTCCCTAAATGAGTAGATAACGCGGAGCAGCGGAACTAAACTGCAGTTGGTCAGTGCTGCTTCCTGCAAAACGGAAGCAAAATGGAAGTGATGTTTCGGACCACCAGCCAATGAATGAGCTACATAAAAAGAGCAATGCCAGATTTAACCAATGGCAAGCTAAAAAAAATTTAAACGCAATGGGTGGAGTTTCACCACTAATACTGACTACTTGATGCCTCCTAGAGGCAGCGCATGCACTGCCTATGCGAGACCTAAAAACCACTTACCTGCTGCCTTCTTTGGGTCCTCTTTAGCAGGGAGCACCCGGCACACAGGCTCCCCTGAGCCAATCACAAGCTTTGTGTTTGGTCTCAGTTCCGAGGATCAGCACTCAGACTCGAACAGGGATCCTGTGCATGTTCCTGACAAGGCTGTGTAATGCAGCCTGGTAGGAACATGCAAAGTGAACATTAACTGTGTGGTCAGCCCAGGAGGGCAGGCCAAACAGTTCCTGCGCACATTGGAAGTGCAAACAACTCCTCCCCTGGACAGCCCTGCCCCGCCCCACACTGCACACAGGTTGCATGCAATTGAAAAAATTAAATTACAATAACGCTACGTTATTGTCATTTTATTTTTCCTTTTTGCGCAGAGGAGCAACTATCAAGCCACTATTTGCTACGACCTCGCTCCTCTGGGCCTATTTGCCCAGACGTCATGGCCCTTTCTCCTGTCCTGAAATCAGTGGAATGCCAGAGAACACCACTGGGCTTTCGCACCGGAGATGTCCGCTCGCTGGAGTAAGGCACCGCTCCAGACCTGGGGCCCTGCTGGATTGCTAGGCCGTGCCTCGCAGCTCACTCACCTGCACAGCAACGCTCATCTGTGGGCAACTCATCCTGCTCTCGCTGCTCACCTCTGTGAACTTTGCGGACATTACCAAGGCTGGTATGTCCCCACCCCCCCCCAAGCCTAGAGGAATGGCCATATCGGGCTCCTAGCCCTTTACGGAGCTGTAATGTGCCTCCCGGCCTCTACTATATTTTGTTGCACTGCTGCAGCCCGAGGGCCAGGCATGGGCCGGGGGCATAGATAAATGCTGCAGTGACCACTCATAGCCACTCCACAGTGTGTATGTGTCATGTGTGTGTGTGAGGTAGTCCAGCAACCTACATGATTGTTAGCTATCTGGCTGCACCACGATGGGTGCTCGCCAAAGGGCTGAGGATCACCCTGCTTCCACCATTTACCTCCCCTGGCCAGCAAGGGTTTCACATGCCTGGGTGCTCCAAGACAGCAGTACATACTCCACAAACTGGTAAGATGCTTCCTACCCCAAGAACAGATCAGCAGCCATTTTGTCAGTGCTCGCAGCCTCACAGAGTGAGCCATGTTCGAGATGTCCCTCAGTCTCTGCCGATGGCTTCACCCTGTAGCATCTTCTTCTTCCTCCCTTACCTGCCAGAGACCTGCTTGGGGGCCAGTACCCGGGCTGGAGGTGCCCATCGAGAATGGACATGTGAGCTAGTGGGCCATGGACTAAAAATGATTTTGTGAACACGGGGGCCACAGCTGAGTCCCACATCCTGCTCATCATCGGCGGCTATTCATGAGAGGTACTTGTTTCCTAGTTGGGAATTATCTGAGCCTGCACTACCTGCCATGTTTGATACATTTCTCTCTCGAGACCTACCTCCTACTTGACAGCAGATAGAACTTGCGGCACTGGGACCCAACTTGCCACTGTGAGACTGCTTGTGCCCCGATGAAAGTTTGTATATATGGGTGAGGCACATCACTTGGATGACTGCTCCACACTGACACCACTTTGACCCTGCTCTACCTCAACCATGGAGCCCATTGCCTTGCACATCACACACTTTAACCGCATGGGCCATTCGACAAAGTGAACCACAATGGCATCTACTTCGGACCACTGTGACAAGCCGACCCCCCTCACTCAGGTACAGGTACCACCCCTGATAAACTATATATGATACTGGCAGCAATGGCAGACTCCCGAGAGTTCTTTAAAGGCAAAGTTGACTCTTTCACCAGCGACCTGGCGATCCTACGAGAAACTCAACAAAAATTTCAGAGAAAGTCAACACTCATACTCTGGCTATCAACGAACTTCGTCCATGCACTCGGGATCTTGCCAAACAGACACACTCAATCCTGGAACAGTCGTGCATTGCAGAAAAAAGCTGGACAACGCAGAGGGACGTTTCCACTGGAATCCCATCCGCATTGTAGGACTGCCAAAGGATGTGAAGGGAGATGACCCCACTGCATTCCTGGTAAATTTGGTTGAAACAGGACATCACCCCCAACACACCCTCCTCATATTTCATGATTGAACAAGCACATAGAGTTCCAGGGAAGTGCCCACTCATGTGTGCCACACCCAGGTCCATAGTTGAAAGGCTTCTGAACTATTGAGACCGAGATGCAATTCTGGCAGCTGTCCACAAGGGCACCATCTTGTATACTAATGCATTCTAGTGTGAAAGTGATGTTCTTCCCGGACTATACTTTGAGGGTTCAACACCAGAGGACATCATTTATTCAGGTCAAGAAAAACGTATGAGATATTGGTCTTAAATATGCTCTTCTATTTCCTGCTAAACTGCGGATCTCTGATGATTGATGTACATGCTTTTTCACTCAACTGGAGGTGGCATGGGACTGAGTGGAAACTTTTGATGAGAAAGCCCTTTACTGTTCTTCATCCCCACTCTTCAAGCTTCCTCCACTCCTCGTGTGGATGAGGTCTCAGCCACTGTTTGATGACTATGCCGCTGGAAGCAGGGATGTAATGCCCCCACCCCTGCACAGAGAGAGACAAGGGTATCAATGGGAAGCAGCGGCAGTCTCCTTGCAAGGCCTATCGGCAACCCCTCATCTCTTTTTCTCTGACTCTAATGTTTCTGTCCATAAGCAAACATTTGATGAACCTGGCTCGGACACATTGACTCCACTGACATTTCTAGTGCAATCCATTGACAAACTGGGGTGGTTGCCCCCTTCCTCTCTACCTATAAGCACAGCTATAACTGGGCTTCAATCAGCCTTTGGTCCTGCGAGACTGTCTGGAGGGGGGCACCTTTAATATTACTCTCACACTTTGCTTGAACTACTTGTCTACACCCTGGAGTTCCCAGGGGTCTTCGAACAACTTGGTCTTACTTTCTGGTCAACTGTACTGTTTGGCCTAGCTTCGTGCTGGTTCCTCAGCGGGGTCAGAGCTCTCTTTCTGCATGGTTGTGTCCCTCTATTTGTTCCCTTTGGAAAAATGCCTGAGGGACTGACATTTTTTTTGGTTGCTTTCCTTTTCCCTTGGGCGTTGGAAGTAGCTGCAGCACCCCCAAAGTAAAAATGTTGGGATTCAGAAGCTGAATGAGCAACAAATATGTGTTTTTACCTTATCTCATTTCTTCTGCATTCAAAAACAGAAATCAAATGTCAGGTTATGTCTTCTGAGATATTGCTCCTTATACTTTTTTTAATTTCAGGGGTATTTTATTGTGCAATTTTTCATAAACAAATGAACAGCGAGAAAAGGACAATCAGAGATCACAAGGGTCCAATTTAAGATATCCAGTTCTAATGCATAGAGTACTGGAGGGTTGCTGCTCATACTTTTAACATGTAAACTCGCATTTACATATTTATCCTCAGACTGCAAATTGAGAGTCTTTTGTAAACTTAACTATATCACAATCTTGTTCGGGCACAGGAAGTGTAAAATGATAGGCCATAGAAAATCATTTTTTTAAAAGACAAAAAGATTTAAATATCTGAAACAAACTGTACAAGTATTAAAAAAATATATCAGGAAAGCACAAATGAAGCACATTTTTGGTAATTCTGATGTGTGATTGACACAATGGGTTTAATACGATCAAACAAATCACCTTACTTGTTGATGTACAAATGATAAATTCTGTCTATAAGCCAATTTCCAGGTATTCTCTCTTCTGCGCTATATCAGTACAACTGCATGTCTCTGCAAATTTAGCGGCTATTTCAATGGAAAATGTGTTGTCTGTAAATTACAGTGTGTTGCCACACCGTGCTTTAACAAAATATTTGTGACAGTGTGCTCTAAAATGCGCAAAATGTGCTCCAAAATGCACCATCACCTAAATACTACACCCTTACCACTCTTCAGCTGAAAGGGTGTGCCTCCTTTGCTACACTTGTTCTCTGAAAGACACTTTGATTTTTCGCAATCTATATGACTGCAACATTGTAACGCTGATTGTAGCACTCCCACTCTGAAATCTGTTCCAGCATCACTGAACCTTTTATTATTGGGTGGTTTTAGTTATCTCTATTTTTATTGCACAGACATATTGGATCTGCCCTGAAGATACAATAGTCATCCATCCATTTTACTGCCATGGTCTGCTCTTACCTACCGCATTACACCTGTTACTCTGTCCATTGACATGCACGGTCTATGCTCCTCTGATAAATGGCCCCCATCGCAGTCCCGCCACAGACACCTAATACACAAAAGGGCATATTAACAAGGCGGCGCTATAAAATTGTTGCCGCTTTTGCGGCTGTTTTCGGCCGAAAAGCGGGGATCATTTTATCGCCTTATCAGCAAAGACACGCTATCGGGTGATTTACTGACTTAGCGCCCGTTTCCAGCACGCCTAACTTTGCATCGCTAATAAGATGCAAAGTAGGCGTGGCTGTGAAACCAACCAGGGAAAATATCGCAAAGGCAGCTTTGCGATATTAACAAGGAAGGGTCGCGATTATTTAAATCGCGTTAAGTATGCCTTAACGCAGGAATTTAACATCTGTTATATTCCTGACAAAGGAATACTTAACATGGGGGGTGGATTCTGTGGCTAAGACCACAGGCCCTATCATCTAGGATCCATGGTGGAAAACGGCGATACCCACACTATCTCTGAAATTTTTATCGCCTCGGCGATGCGTTGTTGATAACGCGCTAACTGAGCGATAAATTCCAGAGATAGCCGGCGATAAATATGCAAGCGCTAAGCGCGCTTTGCGATATTTATCGCCGGCCCTTGTTAATATGCCCCAAAGTTTGCTGACAACTATAACTCGAGTATATGGAATTTCAGAGATAAGAATTAGATGCAAGAGCACTACACAGTGTATGCAGTGTGATACAGAATGAAGGGGGCAAACCTAGCCGTCTACTAGTGCCACTGGTAGCACCTTGGCAAGCTGGTTCGACCTCGCTCTCCAGCAATCTTCCACCTGGAGAGATAGTCCACACCCAGTCGGCCATTAACTGCTTTCCACACCTACTACAGGGACCTACACAAAGCCCGGTTGCCAATCTCAGATTTCATGATCTCTCTGTTGCTCCTATATGTCATAGAGCCAGATTTTCCACTTACTCACACAGAGCAGCAGCCCCAAATGCTGCGCTGTGTGAATAGGAGAGAGTAGGGGAGCGCCATATTTAGAGAAATATGGCACTCTCCTCCCCTTTCCCTAGCACATGTGCTGAAATCAGCTAGCCTAGCATGTATTTTTGTACTGGAAAAGTAATCATACCCATCCTGCGCGCCAGCGTCACGCTGCCTTTGTCCGCCAGAGGGGGCAGTTGTGGGTTGTGCACAAGTGGCATCGAGGGGTAGTAAAGTATCTCTAGATTAGATCTTTTTTTGAGCCCTTCCCAGCCCCAGCGCAGTGACTCCACAGGGTTAATTTCATCCCTAGGGCGCTTATAAGGCTAATATATTGCAGCTTGGAGGGAGAGAGGTGCCACCATGTCGATTTCCACAGCTACATGTGATTGGAATGATGTGAGGTAAATCCAAAAGTATAAAAACTGTGGCACATAGGGCATATTATCGTATATCAGGAGCATCCAGCCCACCCTGTTCTAGTGGAAGAGTCAGCAGTTCCCAGTACACACGAGGCTGTTTTCCCGCCCATACTAGGGAAATCAGCATTGCTCTGAAGAAGGCCTGTTTGAGTGGAAGTGGGAGGTTAACAACTAAAGAAATTTTGGTAGCACAATAATTTTTTCAATTGCAATTCTTCCTGCTAAGGACAGCGGTAGCCTAGCCCATAGTTATACCTTACCCTCCAACCACGACACAGCTCTCCCATAGTTAGTGTCCCATTATTCTTGTACATCGCGACTCAGCCAGATTCCTAAATAGCGAACTGGGCCATCAGCCCATTTAAGTGGGTAGTCTACTAGACAAGGAACAGTGGTTTCTGTTAGTGGTAACAGGACAAACTTAGCCCAGTTTATCTGAATTCCGGACAGTCCCCCGAATTTAATAAGTTCTCCTAACACCGGGTTTAAATTATCCGCAGGATTATTGATGTAAAGCGTTATGTCGTTTGCATGAAGGTATATAATCAGACCCCTTGTTGTGAACCCTAGTCCTCCAGCCGTGCGGTGTTGGCGAATTCTCATGGCTAGTGGTTCCATAGCTATAGCAAACAGCAGGGGGGAAAGGGGTCACCTCTTCCAAGTCCTGCGTGTAATTTGCAGCTGTGATGAAACCAGTCCATTTATCCTTAGTCTGGCCGTAAGAGAAGTGTATAATAATTTGATCTGTCTGATGCAGGTCCGACTGAATCCCATTCTGTCTAGTATTGTAAACAAATATGGCCATTCTAGCGAATCAAAGGCCTTGGTGGCATCTAGGTGAGCTGCAAGCACCTGAAATTGGGGGTTCAAATAGAGTAGAACTTTGAAGAAAGTGCGGAGTTTGTGTGCGGTGAACATGCTCGGGATGAACCCCGATTGGTTCTGACAATAAGTGGCATTAGGGGTTGATATTTATTTGCTAGTAATTTAGCATACATTTTAGTGTCTATGTTTATTAGGGAGAGCGGAAGGTATGAGTCTCTCTTGTCTGGCGGTTTTCCCGGTTTCAGAGTAATAGAATGACTGCTTCTCTCATTGTGTGTGGTAGTATCCCAGTCTCAAGGACTTCTTCGCATAATGTCATCAGCTGGGGTGCCAGCAGGTCCACATAGCTTTTGTAAAAGGCTGCTGTCAACCCATCTGAACCCGGGGCCTTGTCCGGGGGTAAGCTGTTTATCACAGCCTTGATATCCTCCGTAGTGAAGGGTTAGTTTAGTTATGACCTATGGGCCCTTCCCAGCCATAGTAATTCTAGGGAATCCAGATAGGTCTGGAGCTCAGAGGAGGTTATATAAGAGGATAATAAAATCCACATTTGTAAAGCGCGAACAATCACCCGTAAGGGTCTCTTGGCGCTGGGGGCCGTAAGGAAGATTAAGCAAGCTATTGCCCAGAGTCACATGGTGCTGGGCTAATATGCAGCCAGCGCCGGGGATCGAACTGTGATCCCCAGATTCCAGAGTCAGTCGTCCTGGCCGTGGCACCACACCTCTTCCTGAAGTGTAAAGGGCAGAGTACAATATGGTAAACTGGTCAAGTACCTCTTGGGGACCCCTGATCAGTTCTCCGTCATCATTTAGTATTTCAGGAACAAAGGCTGTGCTTTGAGATGTATGCAGCATGTGGCTGAGGTCTTGCTTGGTCTATCTCCCTCGCCATACCTTCTGGCCTGGGAGTTTTTACTTAGGAATTTCACTTCCCTCTGTGCTTCTTCTTAGTATTCTGAAATGATGTTCTTAATTTGGCCTAGGAGGTTGGATTTGTCTGGTCTATAATATTTAATTTCAATTAAATTCCTGATCCTGGATTCATGCTTCTCCAGAGATTGCCTAATTGATTTTAGAACGCCAGCCTGTCTAGATATACATTTCCCCCGCACCACCACTTTGAAGGCTTCGCACAGGGCTGCCGGAGAGTTTACTGTTTCAGTGTTCATGGAAGTATACTCTTCTACGTCACATCTAATACCCTCCCGGAAAACTGTGTCTGTGAGTGTGTTAGGGGGAAGTCTCCAACTTGGCATTGTTGATGGCCAGCCTGGTATGAATAACAGTAATTGGACCAGGGCGTGGTTGGATAGTGTCCTGGGTAGGTGTTTTACTTCTGTTATCCATGCAACTATATCCTGGGAGACCAGCCAGTAGTCCAGTCTAGACCAAGCGTTGTGGAGAGCTGTTATGCACGTGCCCTCTGTTGTGGTTGGAGGTCTCTGTGTCCAAATATCTATTAAGTCTCTATCTGATGCTATTTCATTAAGAGCTATGCATGATCTAGTTTAGGAGCTCCTCCTTTCCTATCTAGTGTATCGTCCATTATGGCATTAAAGTAGCCGCCCCATATGATCGTGTCATGTCCTATCATGTTAATTTTGGCCAAGACCGTGCGGAAAAAGTCAGGTGTGTCCACATTGGGACCATATACCGCTGCTAAAGTAGCACCTGCTGTGCTCAGTTTACCACCCTCCGGATCAATATGTGTTGTCATAGTTGTCCAGGCTATCCCCTGCTTTACCAATATAGCTTCTCCCTGAGTGAAATTGTAATATATAGAGGAGTATATTGCGCCCCATCACTTGCCACTCAACCCAGCATGTGAAGTGCTATTTAGGTGTGTATCCTGAAGGAAGCCTATATCGATATTATGTCTTGCCAGATAGGAGTGTATGAGTGTAGTCTTACGGTGGTTGTTCAGCCCTCTTATATTCCAGGTAAGTAGGTTATATGTTGTAATGGCTTGACAGGTGGATCAGTGCCCCGATGGACCAAGAGATTATGTTGTGGTGTGTCTTTGATGCCTAAGTGATTGCCTTGATGACTGCTGCAGTACAAGTTACAGTACCGGCTGCATCTCGTGGTGTCGAACCTGTGCGATTGCTGTGTTTCTTGTGCTCCACTTGAAGAGTAATGTACTGACCTGATTAACAGAACTATCCCTTCCCTTCTCCTCCCACACCCACCCCCCAAACAGGCTGTGCAGATAATCCCTCCCAGGTACACCAACTCAACACTCATACCAGTAGCATGTCTGGGACTAACAGGTGGGAGATCTCCCTGGGGGCGTGACTCCACCAGTGTACAGCCCTGCCTAGTGGCTGGGTGGCTGCTCATATGTAAGAGAGCTTAGTAGCAGTAAGATATGTGCAGTGTAGCAGGGCCAGGCCCAATCCGCGACCGCCCCACCCACCACATCTCACCTGATATAGGCAGACAGTGCGCAGAATCCCTTTTATATCATGGTTATGTCATTGCAAACATAGCACCTGATAGATCAACACATTTCAGTTCAGTCATTGTCACTTAGCCCAGCCGCAGAGGGGCGACTAGTAGATGCAGCAGCCAAGCATCGCCGGCCTGCCATGTGCTTGGCAAATTTCATGGCTGACTTGGCATCCGTGAAGTGAATCATAGTTCCCTCGTGAGTTACCTTCAGTTTGGCCGGGTGCAGTAAGGCATAGGATATTTCAACTTGCCGTAGAATGCGTTTAATTGGAACAAAGTTGCGCCTTGCTACCTGGACCGCAAGGGTAAAATCCGGGTATAGGGCGATGTAATTTCCCTTTTTCTGTATTCTGCCCTTCTCTCTGGCTTGGCGCAGTATGGTGTCCCTGTCGCGACAGTTGAACAGTCTCGCTATGATTGGTCTAGGTGTGGCCCCCACCAGGGGTCTGGGACCTAGCGAGAGATGAGCCCTCTCTGTTATGAACATTGTTGAGAGACTTGGGCCGAACAGCTCTCGCAATAGCTCTTCCACAAAGGTTTCCATTTTGGATATGGCTATTGTCTCTAGTATACCTGTAATGTGGAGGTTGTTCCTGCTGGAACGAGCCTCCACGTTTTCGTTTTTAGCCCTGATTGCAGTGAGTAGTTTGTCCATTTGCAGTAGTTGTTCTTTGGTCTCCAGTTGGAACTTGTGCACCTCAGTGGAGCAGTTGTCCAGTTGGTCCAGTCGAGTCTTGTGGATATCAACTTGTTTTTTTACTTGATCCAGATGGGAGGTGAGTGTATCTAGTTTGTTATCAATGGTTTTTAAACTTGATTTTATGTCCAGCAGCAGCGTGCGGAGATCGTTGGTGCCACCTTCCGCGCCTTCCCTTGTGCCCTGCTCAGAATCTGCGTCTGCCTCGTTGTCAGTCTGGCTGGTGAGCCTCTTGCTCTCAAAGGGGAGCTTTGATTGCTTGGCATCATGTTTCCCCATTTTTCTGTGGTTTGGTGTTTTTAATCCAGTGATGTGTGTGGCTGTTTCCGAGGCCAAAGGGTGTCTGCCCACTCTTGGTGTTGAATCTCGTGCAGTCATGTATGGCTCAAGATTCCTCCCCGTGAATGCAGCACACGAGCCCCGGGGAGACCTCCCAGCTACTGGCCTGCAGTTTGTCAGCAACGCTGGGTCTCACACTCATTCACTGCATGCCAGGCATTCACAGCGTGGAGTGCAGCTGTAGGGGCAACTGAGCGTAGACTCTTGTATTGCAAATACCTGGATCCGCCGGGGCCTATGTCTGTAGGCCGCCTATTGAGTTCCCAAAAGCCTGGAGGAGCCGCTCCTCGCGTAGCAGCCTCGCCCAAGGTGACTGATCAATGCCCACCAGCGGGGGCGTCTGACCCAGTGTCTCTTCTGTGGGCCACATGACTCTCCCCGCCAGGACTCAGGCACAGAGGACAACAGTTAGGCCTCTCAATTTCCAATGGTTGGCGTTGGCCCACACCTTGATGCCATTCAGGAGCGCCTGTTGCTTACACTCATTTTTGCGAACAAAGGTCTGCCGGCCCCCCGGTCACGTCTCAGCTGCGTCCCCCAGGCCTGCATTGACACCATGCTGCCAGCTTCCGACCAGGATCTACATTCAAGCACCGCGGCTGTCTAGGCCCTCGCAAAGCATCTCGCCACAGATTCCCAGGCTCAGGACACCGCGGGGGCTCACCTTTAATTTGGAAAATCAAATGCAAAAACAACAGTTGATGGACAGAATGAAGAACAATGTCATACATTCACCCCAGTACAGAGATCTGGGCCTAAATCCATCGTTTTTTTGCTCACCATGCCATTACAGTTTGAACCCAGCCATATGCAAATCAGTCTTGATCCTGTGCCTCATGGGAACAGCCCAGCCGAACTGCCAAGCCAGGTCCTCCCTGGACTGAAGAAAAGCATCCTAGGACCGGTTTTGGGGTTTCACCCCTCTTCAGCCAGGATAGCTTGATTCCAGTGGCATGGAGAGCACGGGACCCACGTCTGGGCATACCCGTACCACTCGGGGTGACAAATGCAAAAAAAACCAGTTGATGGACAGAATGCAGAACAATGTCATTTATTCACCCCAGTACAGAGATCTGGGCCTAAATCCATCATTTTTTTGCTCACCATGCCATTCCAGTTTGAACCCAGCCATATGCAAATCAGTCTTGACCTTGTGTCTCATGGGAACAGTCCAGCCCGAACTGCCAAGCCAGGTCCTCCCTGGACTGGGAAAAAGCATCCTAGGACCGGTTTCGGGGTTTCAACCCTCTTCAGCCAGGATAGCTTGATTCCAGTGGCATAGAGAGCACGGGACCCACGTCTGGGCCTACCCGTACCACTCGGGGTGACAAATGCAAAAACAACAGTTGATGGACAGAATGCAGAACAATGTCATACATTCACCCCAGTACAGAGATCTGGGCCTAAATCCATTGTTTTTTTGCTCACCATGCCATTCCAGTTTGTACCCAGCCATGTGCAAATCAGTCTTGACCCTGTGCCTTATGGGAACAGTCCAGCCCGAACTGCCAAGCCATATCCTCCCTGGACTGGAAACAAGCATCCTAGGACCGGTTTCGGGGTTTCACCCCTCTTCATCCAGGAAAGCTTGATTCCAGTGGCATGGAGAGCATGGGACCCCCGTCTGGGCATACCCGTACCACTCAGGGTGACAAATACAAAAACAACAGTTGATGGACAGAATGCAGAACAATGTCATACATTCACCCCAGTACAGACATCTGGGCCCAAATCCATCGTTTTTTTGCTCAACATGCCATTCCAGTTTGAACCCAGCCATATGCAAATCAGTCTTGACCCTGTGCCTCATGGGAACAGTCCAGCCCAAACTGCCAAGCCAGGTCCTCCCTTGACTGGAAACAAGCATCCTAGGACCGGTTTCGGGGTTTCACCCCTCTTCAGCCAGGATAGCTTGATTCCAGTGGCATGGAAAGCACAGGACCCACGTCTGAGCCTACCCGTACCACTCGGGGTGACAAATGCAAAAACAACAGTTGATGGACAGAATGCAGAACAATGTCATACATTCACCCCAGTACAGAGTTCTGGACCTAAATCCATCGTTGTTTTGCTCACCTAGCCATTCCAGTTTGAACCCAGCCATATGCAAATCAGTCTTGACCCTGTGCCTCATGGGAACAGTCCAGCCCGAACTGCCAAGCCAGGTCCTCCCTGTACTGGAAACAAGCATCCTATTGTTGTAAATTGAAACAACGATGTGATTAAGCATTTACTAAAGACATTAGTTCATCTGTTTTAGATCGTGTTTTCTCTGCTATGTTGACCGAAGCTTGGACTCCATTTTGTATTGTCATGCCTCCACGTGTTCCTCACGAGAAGAGTCCAACCTCTGTGTTAGTTGCTCTCGTAATCTGCCTAGTAACAGTCTATAAATAGCTCCTTTGTCCATCTGGCGCATGCCCAGACTTGACCACATCTGTTATCAGTTAGCCTTGCTTGACCATGTCTTCGCGGGCTCAAGGAGTGCGTTAGCTCCGCCCACATATTGATTCAGTATCGAAAATGACCATAAATGGTAATGTTCTTCGTCTTCATGTTGTATCCACCCACTTATGAGCCCCTCTACTGTGTATAAAAGGGGACCTTGTACGAATGTTCTGGGTGCTACTCTATGCAATACTGAAGAGTGTTGTGTGGATTGTAGGACTACCCTTAAGGGTTAATAAATGCTGTCTTTGTACTTTGCAGTTTCCGTGCCAACTTCCTTATAGATTCCATTACAGGAGAGCGAACCCTTGTGTCCTACGGGCCTAGCTGGGGCCTGTATTCATCAATTGGCGCCCGTCACGTGGGGCTCATCGGCAACTCGGATGCTCGAAGGATTGGTCGCGACGAAGGTGAGGAATTGGGCCGGGGACGTGATCACTGCCAGCGGCGCCTTAGCCCTGGCATCCCAAGGTTTTTCTTCCTTCCCTTCCGAACTGACCATCTGGGTGGCGCCGGTCCTCGACTGAGACCTCTTCTGTCGGTCTTGCCGTGAAAGCCGTTTGGGCGATTATGGAGCTTGGCAGTTGGAATCTGGACTCTTGATTGGTAAGAACCGGTGTACGGTACTTGCTCCGAGTTTTGAAGCCTGATCTGGCTATTTGAGTTTGATTTGTGATGACTAGTCATATTTTGGATTTGTCTTTGTGAATATATATGCGTTGCAACACATATAGGCAGGTAATGTGGAGAGATTTCTCCAGAGCTGTGTAACTTTGAACGGCGCAACGATTAAGTGCCATTTTTTATGATATTGCATATTTTGCATTATTTCTGAGCATGCCTGCTTTCAGCGCACTCCGTAAGTGGTGCTGCTGTTTTGGAAACCGGTTGAACCTCGAGGAATCTGCTCCAGCTCCCCCAGAGGGGACGCCTAATAGGGATATGTACGTGAAGCATGGTCTTTCTTCCATAATGTACAGCACAGTATGGAGGAAATATACGAAAAAAGATCCTGAGTTGCGATGGCCTTTGTATGGATCGTTTGATATACGTAAGATTGAGTATGTGGAACAGTGTATGTGTAAGCGGCGTGCCCGTCAGGATATGTTTGAGTGTGTGCGGTTGTGGGTGAAGGAGGTGCGTGAGCGAGAGAAGCGCGAGAAAGCGCTGTTTGATAAAGAACAACGGAAGAATGATCGTGTGCGAGCACAGGAAGCGAAGCGTCGGGAGGATAGAGAGCAGACGGACAGGCAAGAGAAGGAGCGTAGGCTGCAAGTTTCGGGTCAATACGTTGTTCGACAGCCACTTTATCCTGTCCTTAATAATCTTGATGATGATTTTTCTTTACTAGATCGCCCTCCGCCCCCTTATGTCGGCGCATCTGCTCCGAGGCCGCAAGATTCTGGCTCGGGTCCGGGTAAGGTAGATACGCGGTCCATGTTATCGGCCGAGCATATGGCTGAGCTTCGGAAACTTTCCCTCCGTGCACTTAAGGGCAAGATGTCTAGGGAGGAGTTGCTCCATACTTGGGGGTCGTGGCAAGATAGAGAAAGGGTGTATTTTCTGGCTCATTTCGCTGAGGAAGTGATTGCTGCTTTCCGAAAATATTCTAGTGTCTTTGAGCCTGACGATGTGACATCGGTTGCTAAAGCATTGCATGATGGTGTTTTTTCTCCCCCTAAGGCTCCTGAGGCGGCTCGGCGGCTGTTCGCCTTGCGGGACGAGGTGCTGGCCCTTAGAGAGAAAGCGCGCCAACAAACGGAGGAGGAGAAGCAGTCGGATTCGTGCACGGCAGAGGGCCCCTCGTCCACCTCCCAGTCAGATAAGGATGACGTAGTGCATGTTAAACCAATGCGAGAGGCAGCGCCTTTGTATGTTCCTCCTAAGGGAGCAGGGACTAGCTCGGACATTACCTCCGCCGATGCTAAGGGATATTTCGTGTATAATTGGGTTTACACTCCGTGGCATAGGGCTGATGTTATGGCGTTGAAGAATGCGCTGCCCGACCCCCGTAAGAATCCAGCGGCCTTCTATGAAGAAGTCGAGGGGGCCTTGAATTCTTGCGTTATGACTTTAGCAGACATAGACCTGTTCTTTGGCCTTATTCTACCACCGGATATGTGGCGATCTGTACGAAAGGTAGATGATATAGTTGCCTTTAAGGCCCGGTGGTCTGAGCTTGAGGATGAGGATAGGGAGCGGAAGCCCGCGCAGAAACCGCCGCAGAGTATTTTAGATCTCCCTGCTGCTATTGTGACTAAGTTGAAGACGATTATCCCCCCTAAAAAGATTGACTGGAATATGTTAGCTGCATGTAAACAGAAAGTTGACGAGTCGGTTGCGGACTTCTTTACGCGCTTTGAGGAGACGTTTCATGATTTTAGCGGACAGTCGCTTACCGACGATACGGGACGCCACCTTTTTGCGGATAAATATGTAGCTAATCTGCTGCCAGCAGTTGCGGCCCGTCTAAAAGCGAGTGAAAGTTCTTGGTCCTCCGCTACGCCGACGGCCCTCCTGACTATCGCTCAGTATTATGAGCGTCAGGAGCAAGAGGCAAAGGGCCAGGAGGAAAAGAAATCGAAAGATTTGAAAACAAAGGTGATGTTGGCGCAAGTCTATGGCCCGCCTCGACGAGGTAGTAATAGAGGTAGGGGAGGATCTTATGGTCCTCCCACGGGCCGGTCTGATTTGAATAGGAATCAATGTGCGTATTGTAAGCAATCGGGTCATTGGGCTAGGGACTGCCCGGTGTTGCATGCATCGCGCCAGGGGCATACCCACGGTGGCCCGCGAGGTAGAGGGGGTTTCTCGAACTTTCGAGGGAATTCTAACGAACAGGCTCGTCTTGGGTCTGCTGGGCAGCACCGAGATAGATCAAATGTTTTCGATCGCCAGCATCAGTATCAAGCGTCAGGAGTTGACCGGTCGGGGTACCATGACTCTCAGCATGCATAGGATTGCGTTGGATGGGGGTTAGAATCAGTTGAGGTGCCGGTCGATCAGAAGGGCCCTTATGTATCGGCTGAAGTTTTGGGCTCTACTGATCAGTTCCTGGTGGATACAGGAGCGACACGTAGTGCGCTGTCTAAGCAATTGGTTCCGGGGGCTCCCCCATCTGGCTTAATGGTCACATCGGTAGGGTTTGATGGTACACTCTCCCGAAGCCCTCTTTCCAAGCCCCTCATGTTTAAGGTTGATTCTTTTTCTGCACCCTGTCCGTTTCTGCTTGCCCCGTATACACCGGACAATATTATGGGTCTGGATATGTTAAAGCACTTTAGGGCTACTATCCGCTGCTCCCCTGCTGGTGTGCGAGTAATATTGAATGACAATTACCCTCGATCTGAACGGATGTGTACGATGTCGGAGGATGCGCTGTTAGCTACCCTCCCTCATGCTTTGTGGGCAACTTCGGATACTGATGTGGGACAAATGGTGATTCCACCGGTCCACATTAGCGTCCAGGAGGGGGCGGTGTTACCACGCCTCCCACAGTACCGTATTTCCCAGGAGGGTGAGGAGGCTCTCATACAGATAGTGCAGGATTTGATAACGGTTGGGGTAGTTGAGGAAGTCCCCTACAACATTTGCAACAGCCCGATTCTTCCCATATTGAAAAAGGATACGGATGCCAGAGTTTATCGGTTTATAATTGATTTAAGAGAAGTGAACAAGATCGTGATACCTCAATACCCAGTGGTCTCCGATATTACGACGTTGCTTACCTTGGTCCCGCCTACGGCGACCATGTTCTCAGTGATTGATTTGAAGAATGCCTTCTTTTCCATTCCCATTCACCCTGATAGCCGATATCTTTTTGGGTTTACATTGAATAATAGGTCTTATCGTTTCTGTAGGATTCCCCAGGGCTATACAGAAAGCCCTAGCATTTACAGTCAGGCTTTGAAACGACAATTGGATTCCTTTGTCCTGCTCGAGGGTGTCGCCCTCATTCAATATGTGGATGACATCTTACTGGTGGCTGACACCCTGGAGTTATGTGAAAAAAGTACGTTATCCTTACTTTCCTTTCTAGCGTCCCGCAATCATAAGGTATCTAGGAAGAAATTGCAATTCTGTAGACCAAAGGTGACTTATCTGGGTCACCTTTTGTCTAAGGAGGGACGTGCACTCACACCGGATCGTATCCAAGTAATTTTGGACACACCGAGACCGTCCACACAGAAGGATGTGCGTGCATTTCTGGGCCTTGTTTCTTTTTGTAGACAGTGGATATTGGGGTTCTCACACATAGCTAAGCCATTGTTAGCTCTCTTGACAAAGGACACGCCTATCCCAATCCCTTGGTCAGATGAGTGTGATACTGCCTTTCAGCAACTACGACAGGCCCTTTGTTCAGCACCAGTGTTAGGGACCCCTGATTATGCAAAACCCTTTTCGTTGTATGTGCATGAGAAAGATGGATGTGCATTGTCAGTTTTAGTGCAGATGCACGGCGATAAGCAGCGCCCCTGTGCGTATTTTTCGGCTGTACTTGATCCTGTCGCCCGAGCATTACCAGGGTGTTTTCGCTCGGTTGCGGCGACAGCTGTGTCAATACGCCAAAGCGAGGGAATTGTGTTATCTCATAAGCTGTTGGTATTAGTCCCCCATGCTGTTGATGCCCTGCTTAATCAAACAAAGACGCAGCATTTGACCAGTGCCCGTTTAACGGGATATGAGTTGACGCTTTTGGCTCCTCATATTACGTTGAAAAGGTGCGTAACACTAAACCCGGCAACATTGCTGCCATACCCCGAAACCCAGCCTGAGGCGCGGAAAGCGCATGATTGTATTCTCGTGACTGAGGAACAGACAAAGGGTCGTATTGATCTCCAGGATACGCCCTTTTCAGATGTAGATGGAGAGCTGTGGGTGGATGGATCCTGTCTGAAGCTACCAGATGGTACGGCTTCAGCAGCATATGCAATTACCACATTACAAACGATAGTGGAGACAGCACGCATACCACAGAAATCAGCTCAAGCAGCGGAACTGATAGCATTAACACGAGCATGTGAGCTCAGTACAGGATTATGTGTGAATGTTTATACAGATAGCCGCTATGCCTTCGGAGTAGCGCATGACTTCGGCCTACTCTGGAAGGAGAGAGGGTTTTTAACGTCACATGGGGTGCAGATAATGCATGGAGAGTTAGTTCATAATCTTTTAACTGCATTGACGTACCCAAAGAAAATTGCCATTGTTAAGTGTAGCGCCCATAGGAAAGTGGTTGATAAAGTTGGAGAAGGGAACGCGTTAGCGGATCGAGTAGCACGGGAGACTGCGATGCAGCCCGGTACTACTGCCATGTATGTAGTAAAGTCACAGGTGGAAAGATGGCATGATGCGAAGGAGGAAGTGCGAGAAATGCAACGGACCGCTTCTGACAAAGAGCGGGAACAATGGGCTAGCGAAGGAGAACTGGATGACGAGGGTTGCTGGAGAAATAAGCAGATGGATAGATGGAAATTACCCACGGCCTTTGTACAACCTATGGTTCAGATGGCACATGGGCTAGCACATGTTGGAGCTTCCGCAATTGTGAAATTGCTTACCCAAGTCTGGGAGCATCCAGAGATTGCTAGCACGGCGAAGAGGGTGGTGCAGACCTGTATGATCTGTCTGAGGTATAACCCAGGAAAGGGTACTCGAACTCCAGCAGGAGGATTTGTGACACCCACTGCACCCTTTGAGGTTCTGCAGATGGATTACATCCAGCTTGAGCGCTGTAATAATCTGAAGTATGTTCTAGTAGTGGTCTGCGCTTTCAGCAAATGGGTTGAAGCGTACCCTACGAAAGACAATACTGCGATGACTACTGCGAAGCTGCTGCTGAAGGAGTTTTTCCCCCGATATGGCGTTTGTAGACTTCTGTGGAGTGATAATGGCCCTCACTTTGTAGCGGATGTTATGAAGTATGTCTTGAAGGGTCTAGGCATCACCCAGAAGTTCCACGCCGTGTTTCATCCCCAGTCTGCAGGCCTAGTTGAGAAGTATAATGGTACACTGAAGCTTAAGATCGCAAAAATTCAAGCTTCGACGTCTTTGACTTGGCCAGACGCTCTGCCACTGGCGTTATTGTCAATTAGATCAGTACCGCACTCTCGAACTGGCCTTACGCCGTACGAGATTGTTTTTGGACGCCCAATGAATATTTGGGGTCCACCAAGACCTAAGGCTGTGTATGATGTACCTTGTGTAATGATGAGCGATTATCTGGCACAGTTAACGGATAACTTGGTTTCTATCCATCAACAGGTTCGAGAGGCGCTCCCTGATCGGTCTACCGGCGAAGGACATGGTCTCCGGCCTGGGGACCATGTCATGGTGAAAGTCTTCGACAGAACGAACAGCTTGGAACCGAGATGGGTGGGCCCTGAGCAGGTCCTCCTTGCAACGAGGACGGCTGTGCGAGTCTCCAACCGAAAGAATTGGATCCACTCTCTGCACTGTAGGAAGGTGCCGCCCGGATTGGTGGAACCTGCCGTGCTGACCGATCAACGAGATATTTTGGCTGCAGAGACAGGCCGTGCTGCGGAGCCAAACGCCACTGAGGAGCTCTTTCCGGACCACGCGACTCCTGGAGGAAGGCGATATCATCTTCGACCAAGGAAGTGAGTTTTCCAGTACCGGGACATACTGTCAGAACGGCCCTTGGGTTAGTGAAACGGAGAGCCGATGAGGCAAGGGGGGGGGGATCAGCCCTGCATTAGTGTAGCGACACCCGTCTTGGCCCGCTGGTGAAGAAATCAACCGCTGCCCAAGGGGAAGAGTTCTGACAGACTTTTAGTTTCAGGAAGATATTGGTTTTACTCTTTTTACCTTGACATGGAGAAAAAGAAAATCCTTTGTGCATTAGGGTTCATGCTGACAGTAGCCATTGTTGGGATAACCACATGGTTCGTGGAGGATGTAACTCCCGCTCGGAAGATTCTTGTGTTGACAACTCCGGTGCCTGAGGAGCACTACTTTTATACATTACCGTATCAAGAGTTGAAGCATCGACAATCTTACTTGAATAACACTTTCATCCAGATGCTGCATCATACCCACGTTGCTACGAATGCTACGAACTGTTGGATATGTGGGATGATGCCCGCTCATCAGAAGAAAGGAGGAACGCCATTTATACCACTTCCTTTCTCTCATAATGGCTCTTGTAGAGCATGGTATACTTTGCTTTTTGCCACTCGGAAACCGACAGTGGGACGATTGCTTTTTAGACTTAATAAAGAATGCCATCAAGACAAGAATGGGTATCCACAAGCGAATGGGACAATTTGGGAGTGGGAAGAGTACCGACCAGACAATGAATCCATTCCCTACATCTTTACGAACACAAGAGACACTGTGGGAAAAGATAAATTTGTAATTCAAGTAGCACAAGCTCAAGCGGACTTGTGTGTCCAGAGTGTGGGTTTCATCCCTGTTGGTGTCAGTGATTGCATTACTGTTTTAAATATTGATGGGTTGAACAACAGTACCTTTCTAGCCTCCCATAATACGTACTTTGTGTGTGGAAATAAAGGTTATTACCGTCTGCCGGCTGGGTGGTCTGGGGTATGCTATGTATCATTTCTACTACCTCCTGTATTCTTAGCTCCTGCATCTTATCATAAGGATTTGAAATTATTGAATAATGTGACTGTAAATAGGTATAAACGTACTTTATCAATTGATGATGTAGATCAGACCGACACCAGTCTGCAACAGTATATTGATTTTAACTTAGGATTGTTTTTCTTTGTTGGAGCTGCTCTGAACAGTAGGAAGATCCGAAGATTAACAAGAGTGGTAGAAGCTGTAACAAATCAGACTGCTGCTGCTCTTGGGAATCTTACGGAAGAATTGCAGATCACAAGAATTGTTGCATTACAGAATCGTATGGTATTAGACGTTATGCTAGCTGACAGAGGAGGAGCATGTAAAATTATTGGAGGTAGCTGCTGTGTGTTTATCCCTGATCATACGCCATCAGTTTATAATGCCATCAATAAACTGCATAAAATTGCAGCTGAGATCCATACAGAAAACGGCACTTGGTCTTTTCCTGGATGGTTTTGGGCCTTAATTACTGCCTGGGGATGGAAGGTTCTAACTGGTCTCTGTATTATTGTAGCGATTCTGTTCTCATGCTGTATTTGTATCCAATGTGGTCCCTTACTCTGCTCATTATGTGTATCATTCTGTGTCCCTGATAAGAAAGCTATTGCTGATGTTGCCCACCAAAAACGTTTAGCTAAAGAAGTTGAAGAAATGATGACAATTGATATATATGATGATTATCCTAACAAGCCGGATGTCTTCAGTAAATGCTGAAAGGGTCGTCTGTTGTAAATTGAAACAACGATGTGATTAAGCATTTACTAAAGACATTAGTTCCTCTGTTTTAGATCGTGTTTTCTCTGCTATGTTGACCGAAGCTTGGACTCCATTTTGTATTGTCATGCCTCCACGTGTTCCTCACGAGAAGAGTCCAACCTCTGTGTTAGTTGCTCTCGTAATCTGCCTAGTAACAGTCTATAAATAGCTCCTTTGTCCATCTGGCGCATGCCCAGACTTGACCACATCTGTTATCAGTTAGCCTTGCTTGACCATGTCTTCGCGGGCTCAAGGAGTGCGTTAGCTCCGCCCACATATTGATTCAGTATCGAAAATGACCATAAATGGTAATGTTCTTCGTCTTCATGTTGTATCCACCCACTTATGAGCCCCTCTACTGTGTATAAAAGGGGACCTTGTACGAATGTTCTGGGTGCTACTCTATGCAATACTGAAGAGTGTTGTGTGGATTGTAGGACCACCCTTAAGGGTTAATAAATGCTGTCTTTGTACTTTGCAGTTTCCGTGCCAACTTCCTTATAGATTCCATTACAGGAGAGCGAACCCTTGTGTCCTACGGGCCTAGCTGGGGCCTGTATTCATCACTATGACCGGTTTCGGGGTTACACCCCTCTTCAGGAAGGATAGCTTTATTCCAGTGGCATGGAGAGCACGGAACCTACGTCTGGGCCTACCCGTACCACTCGGGGTGACAAATGCAAAAACAACAGTTGATGGACAGAATGCAGAACAATGTCATACATTCACCCCAGTACAGAGATCTGGGCCTAAATCCATCTTTATTTTGCTCACCATGCCATTCCAGTTTGAACCCAGCCATATAAAAATCAGTCTTGACCCTGTGCCTCATGGGAACAGTCCAGCCCGAACTGCCAAACCAGGTCCTCCATGGACTGGAAACTAGTATCCTAGGACCGGTTTTGGGGTTTCACCCCTCTTCAGCCAGGATAGCTTGATTCCAGTGGCATGGAGAGCACGGGACCCACGTCTGGGCCTACCCGTACCACTCGGGGTGAAAAATGCAAAAACAGCAGTTGATGGACAGAATGCAGAACAATGTCATACATTCACCCCAGTACAGAGATCTGGGCCTAAATCTATAGTTTTTTTGCTCACCATGTCATTCCAGTTTGAACCCAGCCATATGCAAATCAGTCTTGACCCTGTGTCTCATGGGAACAGTCCAGCCGAACTGCCAAGCCAGGTCCTCCCTGGACTGGAAACAAGCATCCTAGGACAGGTTTCGGAGTTTCACCCCTCTTCAGCCAGGATAGCTTGATTCCAGTGGCATGGAGAGCACGGGACCCACGTCTGGGCCTACCCGTACCACTCGGGGTGAAAAATGCAAAAACAGCAGTTGATGGACAGAATGCAGAACAATGTCATACATTCACCCCAGTACAGAGATCTGGGCCTAAATCCATCTTTATTTTGCTCACCATGCCATTCCAGTTTGAACCCAGCCATATAAAAATCAGTCTTGACCCTGTGCCTCATGGGAACAGTCCAGCCCGAACTGCCAAACCAGGTCCTCCATGGACTGGAAACTAGCATCCTAGGACCGGTTTTGGGGTTTCACCCCTCTTCAGCCAGGATAGCTTGATTCCAGCGGCATGGAGAGCACGGGACCCACGTCTGGGCCTACCCGTACCACTCGGGGTGAAAAATGCAAAAACAGCAGTTGATGGACAGAATGCAGAACAATGTCATACATTCACCCCAGTACAGAGATCTGGGCCTAAATCTATAGTTTTTTTGCTCACCATGTCATTCCAGTTTGAACTCAGCCATATGCAAATCAGTCTTGACCCTGTGTCTCATGGGAACAGTCCAGCCGAACTGCCAAGCCAGGTCCTCCCTGGACTGGAAACAAGCATCCTAGGACAGGTTTCGGAGTTTCACCCCTCTTCAGCCAGGATAGCTTGATTCCAGTGGCATGGAGAGCACGGGACCCACGTCTGGGCCTACCCGTACCACTCGGGGTGAAAAATGCAAAAACAGCAGTTGATGGACAGAATGCAGAACAATGTCATACATTCACCCCAGTACAGAGATCTGGGCCTAAATCCATCTTTATTTTGCTCACCATGCCATTCCAGTTTGAACCCAGCCATATAAAAATCAGTCTTGACCCTGTGCCTCATGGGAACAGTCCAGCCCGAACTGCCAAACCAGGTCCTCCATGGACTGGAAACTAGCATCCTAGGACCGGTTTTGGGGTTTCACCCCTCTTCAGCCAGGATAGCTTGATTCCAGTGGCATGGAGAGCACGGGACCCACGTCTGGGCCTACCCGTACCACTCGGGGTGAAAAATGCAAAAACAGCAGTTCATGGACAGAATGCAGAACAATGTCATACATTCACCCCAGTACAGAGATCTGGGCCTAAATCTATAGTTTTTTTGCTCACCATGTCATTCCAGTTTGAACCCAGCCATATGCAAATCAGTCTTGACCCTGTGTCTCATGGGAACAGTCCAGCCGAACTGCCAAGCCAGGTCCTCCCTGGACTGGAAACAAGCATCCTAGGACAGGTTTCGGAGTTTCACCCCTCTTCAGCCAGGATAGCTTGATTCCAGTGGCATGGAGAGCACGGGACCCACGTCTGGGCCTACCCGTACCACTCGGGGTGACAAATGCAAAAACAACAGTTGATGGACAGAATGCAAAACAATGTCATACATTCACCCCAGTACAGAGATCTGGGCCTAAATCCATCTTTTTTGCTCACCATGCCATTCCAGTTTGAACCCACCCATATGCAAATCAGTCTTAACCCTGTGCCTCATGGGAACAGTCCAGCCCGAACTGCCAAGCCAGGTCCTCCCTAGACTGGAAACAAGCATCCTAGGACCGGTTTCGGGATTTCACCCCTCTTCAGCCAGGATAGCTTGATTCCAGCGGCATGGAGAGCAAGGGACCCACGTCTGGGCATACCCATACCACTCGGGGTGACAAATGCAAAAACAACAGTTGATGGACAGAATGCAGAACAATGTCATACATTCACCCCAGTACAAAGATCTGGGCCTAAATCCATCGTTTTTTTTGCTCACCATGCCATTCCAGTTTGAACCCAGCCATATGCAAATCAGTCTTGACCCTGTGCCTCATGGGAACAGTCCAGCCCAACTGCCAAGCCAGGTCCTCCCTGGACTGGAAACAAGCATCCTAGGACCAGTTTTGGGGTTTCACCCCTCTTCAGCCAGGATAGCTTGATTCCAGGGTCATGGAGAGCACGGGACCCATGTCTGGGTATACCCGTACCACTCGGGTTGACAAATGGAAAAACAACTGTTGATGGACAGAATGCAGAACAATGTCATACATTCACCCCAGTGCAGAGTTCTGGACGTAAATCCATTGTTTTTTAAACCTTTAATTTGGGGCACTCTCAGGACTGTAGTTATGTCCCAGGGCATGAGGTCCCCCCCCGATCAATTTCTCCTGGGCCCAGGCTCGGCCTCACCCTTCATGTCGCAGGGCAGCATAGTCACCCCTCATGTCTCAGGGCAGCACAGCGGCCGCGAGGCACTCTGGAGCCGCCCACAGATGCGGCACCAATCTTCCCTGCCGTTTCTCCACAGAGTGGGAGTCGTTGCACTATGTTCGCGGGTACACCCCGCTGTCAGGATGTTTCCTCTTCACCGCTGCGGCTGGTGCGGCACGGAGACACTCTGGGCTCCGCGGTCTCTCAGTCGAGCCTCACGCTCTCTTCCCAACGGAGCCTGCAGGTGTCTTTCAATTGGGTTGTCCGGCTAGCATAGTGTCCCGGCAGAATCCTACACCCGCCACTACGCCCTAGCATTGTAGATTGGATTAGATTAGCTCTCTTCTATGGAGGATTATGGAGGATTATTCTGCGGCCGGCGGAGCCCTCTCAGCGAGCGGCCATTTCGCAGCTCGGCTGGCCACGCCCCCCAAAATGCCATGTGTCTTTACATGCTGATGGTCTACTCCTTTACATTTAAGGTGCAAATATAGACTTGTCTTCTATTAATCAGGTAGTAGCCGGATTTGCAACTCTATCAGGCTTTAAGGTAAACTAGGCCAAATCCTGTATTTTCCCACTACACCATGCTGTATGGTTCCTATTGAAACACACCTAGACCCCAGATTGCAGAGTAAAATGGTTTAATTTCTGTACCTAGGGATCAACATTTATTATTACCCTGTAGATTTACATGTTGGAAACTTAGGCAGTATGATGCGATCACTTGCTACTCAGATTTCTTTCTGGTCTCTCAGTGTTGAGTAATATGGCATTGGTGAAGATGGTAGTTCTACCTCGCTTTCTGTATTATTTTATTAAACTCCAACTGCTCGTTCCGCAATCCTTTTTAATAAAACTGGACTTATCTCTTATTACACTGATCTCGGGGACCGGACGACTCCATGTAGCCCTCCTTCTTTTCCACCACCCGCCCTGGTCTGCACGATACAGGGCTAATTCACTCAGCTTTGGCTTGCCTGGCCAGAGCTAATAAACTAATTGATATAGCAGAACGATATGCTCCTGCCACTCCACTATTGGGCCTTCCTACTAAAACGGAACAGTCATGACCAATTGGGTGGTCGATTCGTTTGTCAATGTTGAGAAGTTAGAACTCCTAGCTCTTATAGCAGATTATAGCCTCCCTCCTGTGCAATTTCTCATGTACAAACATATTGGGCACTCACTCACTTTTTCATACTCAATGCATGCTACTACCCACACACAAAGAATACCCGTCTGTTTACAAAGCTGGCAAAGGTAGTAAACTGCTAAAATTGTTCTATAGTACATTTCTAAACCAGGTGGATAGCTCTGGGGCCCCTCTGAGGAACTCCTGGGAAGCTGACGTGCCTAAGCAACTTCATGACACCGAAAGGAATAAAGTGCAAGAATACCCTCATAAAGAATCTCAAGGGTCCGATTCAAATATATTCAATTTAATGTTCTAAGCAGAGCTTATCTCACACCAGCATGAATCAACAAAATTGTCCCTGTGTTTTCACTCCCAAGCTCAAACCTCCTAATATGCTTTGTGCTTGCCTACAGCTCCTGACCTATTGGTCAAGCCTTTTAAAAATAATGTCGACAAATTCCCCTTGGTTTGTGTTGCTGGGTCTCTTCCTCCACCCTAAACTTGAGAGTTCCCCCACCCTAAACTCAAAAGACCCACTGTCAAGTTCCTCGACTCCAATCAATCAATTAGGTGGTATGTATATAGCGCTGCTTATCACACAAGAGGGTATCCAAGCGCTGTGCTGCAGTGTCAGTCGAAGAGCCAAGTCTTCAGTCCCTTCCTAAAGTGGGTCAGCGAGGTTGAAGTACTCAGGTGGAGAGAAAGGGTGTTCCCGGACTTGGTGGCAAGGTGGTAGAAGGATCTTCCTCCCGTGCGGTTTTGGCCCTACTCTTGGTGAATATCATGATGTGTGGGAAATAACTTACCTCCCTCTGCATTCTACCCCATGGAGAGGAGCAAGCAGGCATGAGAAAATACTTGATTGCCAACTTGTGGAGCAAATTTAAAGGCACTACCAAAGATGATACTCATCACCCTGAAATACCCCTGACGTATACATACTTTTTGCTACTCGCAAATTGAGTCGCAATTGCGACTCGCAATTTGCAAGTCACAAAACTGGCTGTACAACAGTGTGTTTAACACTGCGATTCACAATGGGGTCGCAAATTGCGAGGCTCATGAATATTAATGAGCCTCTCGCAATTTGCGAGCCCATTGGGAATGGCAGGCCCTCCCAGGTATGGTGGCCTGCTGGGCTCAGCAGACCAGCATGTCTGGGACTGCTTTTAAATAAAGCAGTTCTTTTTTTTAATGCAGCCCGTTTTCCTTAATGGAAAGCGGGAGGCCACTGCCTGCCATTAAAAGATATTTACAGAGCCTGTCACAAATGGGAAGGGGTCCCCTGGGAACACCTTCCCATTTGCGACTCCATTACCACCCTCTTGTAGAGGGAGGTCATTTGCGAGTGTTTTGCGACCGCAATTACGGTCGCAAAACATTCGTACATGGGTTAGAAAGTCGCTATTCGGAAGGGAACGCCCCTTCCAAATAGCGAGTCTCTAAACACTTTTTTGCGAGCCGCAATTCATTTGCGACTCGCAAAATTGTGTTAGTACATGGCCATACCAATTTTTGCATGTGCAGACGGATCGCTATCCCATTTGCGCATGCTAAAATTGGTCATACATCTGGCCCTATGTTCCCTTTCTTTATTCTGATCCTGAACTACAGTGTTTTTTAACCTTCTACGTAACACGGCTCATCACAAAGTCGTACTACTCCCTTTTTTCAGAGCGTGGTACTGAATGTTAGTTTATTTACTGTAGTCGTGCGGAGGGTCCTGACATGGACAGACCTGGCAGAGGAATGAAGGAGGGCATGAAAGGAAGAATTGTTCAGGAATTGTATAATTTTTAACGCAAAGCACTACGCTACGCACGCATAGTTTGCGAAGTTTGCACTACTTTGCACTATGCGAATTGCACGTAGCACACTGCAAACACGCGTAGTGTAGCGTAGCGTAGTGCAGCTGTCATTTTTTGCTTTCTCGCGGTCCTCAACATCAACTTGGCGACCGCGAGCAAGCAAAGCAAGCGATCGCGAGCGTAGAAAATTAACCTCCCGGTGAGATTCTCAACGCGGGAGGTCAGGTTTCTCATTGCGAGTGGTCGCGTATGCTCGCGACCGCTCGCGATGAGAAACTACCAGTCCACATTGAGAAAGCTGCCGCCCGAGTAAAAATCTACTCGAGAGGCAGAAAACTACAGCTCGCACTGTGCAAGATGCGTTTTCAATGATTGCACAATGCCGGATGCTTGTCCGCACTGTGCAATCATTGAAAAGGGCATCTTGCACAGTGCGAACAGGGTACTACGCAGTTTGCAAAGTGCTATGCGTAGCTTGCGAAGTGCACTTTGCTTAGCTACGCGTAGCGCTACTTCGTGAACTACGCCCAGGGTTAATCATTTTGAACTGTTCTAGAGAACTCAAAGATGCTATATGGGTACTGCTTAACAGTCATGTTTCCTTCTGTGCGTATGCTTTTTAACCCCTGTAACGTGGCCTTTAAAACTTCCACACTGATCTATTTTGAATGTTCACCCTGTATGCCCATATAAATCATTCGTTGTGTTTTTTAAACTAACATCTTGGCATCAGGTAAATACAAACTTCTGTTGCATTGTATGTAGAGGATAAATATTTAAATATTTGGGATCGGCCTTTGCGTATTCAATTCTGTTGCCAAGTAGCATATGAAACTAGTGTAAATCAGATGAGATCATTGGCCATGCAGTCTTGTGTTCAGATAGGAAGGTCAGTCACCAGTACATTTAGGAGTGGCTTTCTAGGCACAGTTTACCTCTCACATTATATGCTTTGCCATCTTTAAACATCACAAGTTACAGAATTGTTGCAAATGAGTTCGACCCATTTCATACACAGAGAGTTTTTGCTTTTTGATCACCTGGTTTTTCACCTTTATGATGGGTGATTCTCACTACCTGAGTCTCACTCTTAGTTATTTCTTGGTAAATTGGACTATGCATGATTACCGGAAGTGTCCGCTTTTTAAGACAAGGGCTTTGCGATGCTGCTAGTGTAAAGGGCACTGGGCTATACACACGTGAACACATGTGCACACTCGTATGCACACGGATACAGATTGCACGTGAGAGACTACAGTTGTGCGTAGCCTGGTAGTTTCACACAGGTAAAGTGCTTGTGGTGGCAGTTTTAAACTGCAAATTTGACATGTCAAAATATGCCTTTAGACAGGCCTAAAGCTTCCTTTTAAATATTAATACGTCACCCATATGTAGGCCTTATTGCCCATAAAGGCACATTGCAGATATTTAAAATTACAAACCACAAAAGGGTTTGGCCCTTAATCAGTAAGGCAGGGGCAAATACTAATAAACACCGCAAAAAATTCCAATACTGATCACCATTCACTCGTATTTCTTTCAGAGATCACACAAACCAAGTGCTATGATCCACAAAATTATAATCTAATAACTTAATTTCAATTTTTTGTTGTGTTTGGATGCAAATACTTATATTCGACCCGGCAAGCACAGAAGCCATGGCGTGAGAATGAGATCTCAGCAAAACGGCAAAAAAATCCCAAAGAACAATGTTTCTAAATAAGAAGTGGTGTGAGTCCAGTGACTGGGTCTTCCCCCAAAATTAATGGCATTGGTGGCAGTCTCCATTTGTCTTTAGACGGTTGATGTTGAAATAAATCTAATTTAAGTGTCAGTGGAGGATGGAGCTCTCTTAAGGTTCTGTGTCCTGAGGAGAACCCTTCAAGAAATGCATTGGGGTTTGAAACGCGTCAGCAGTTCTTTTTGTTGGTCAAATAAGTGTTCAGGATTATGTGCCTCCACTTTAACTCACAACCAAGGTCTTTCTTGTTAAATGATTAGAGTGAGCTCAGTAGGGTCACTATTTGGCCGCTGCCTCTGAGAAGATTCAAAAACGTTATCTAGAAAGTTGGTAGTCAGGGGTACCAGGTTATTATAGAAGTTGAAAACTGTACAGAACCCGAGCTATAATTGTTTTGTATGTCATTCTTGTCTCTTGTGTTGGTAACTTATTTTGTCATGTGATTTGTACGTCATTATATCTCAAACGTTTTCTATGTATGAAAACAAAAAATGTATAAGTATGTGCATCTAAACAAAACAAAAAATTTAAATTAAGTTATTAAATTATAATTTTGTGGATCATAGCAATTGGTTTGTGTGATCTCTGAAAGAAATACGAGTGAATGGTGATCAGTATTAGCATTTTTTGTGATATTTAAAATTAGGCATGTAGAAAATAATGTTGAACATATCCTTACAGTAAAATATCCTCAAAAACAATTTCCTCTGTAGCAAGGTTGGCAGTTGCTACAGGGAAACATTGGGCTACATTGTTACATTTATTAAATGCTAAATTCAGATTGGTAGCAGCTAGAAAAATATTTCTTACACATTTTCATTTGTAATTTAAAGTCCTCTTTAATGATGAGTCAGATTTTAAATTATTATTTTAGAAATGTCACTTTTAGAAAGTTGAAATTTTTCTTCTGAATGTTTCTAGGAGTTTTCAGCTGCCATGGCTGGTGATGGCTCTCCCACTGGGGAATGAGTTTTGGAGCCAGACAGTGCATAAAAGAGCCTGGGTATAGAGGGAGTGGTTCTTCCTGACAGGATGGCCGGGTGCGAAGCTGGGCCCTGAATACACTTCATAGGGTCTTTCCCAGGACACACAAAGAGAGACTTTTGTGTCACTAGCCATGAAAAGGAAAGGGGGAAGGTTCGACAAAGGTGTATACTACACCCACAGGTTGGACTGGGTATAAAAGTGGCACCCCAGAATATGAAAGAGAGGAAGACTTTGAACCTGAACTGTGAAGCGGCAGCACCATGGACAGATGGAAGAACAAGCCCCATGATACCATACTGGACTGAGGACGCTGTCTACAGATAAACCCAGAACTAGTGGGTCACTCCAAGGGCCAGAGTTGCTGGCCTCCTTACACCTCCTGAGGACCAGTTGGGGAATGACTTGAACTCCACTATCAGGCGGCCATGGGGTCTGTGAGGCACAATAGAGAATAAGGCTGGTGCAGGGAGCCAGCGAAACCAACTCCCCAGAGAGTGTTCCAATTGAAAGGGTAGAAGCTTGCTTAAAATGTTCCTGGTGGCTAGAGCTCACTACCAAGAGAACAATTAGCCCAGGATCATCGAAATGGGCCCAAAGGGGCCGGAGATATTCCTCTTGAAAGGATTTGACCTTTGACTCCTCGTCACGTTTGGCTCCACCACATTTGCTTAAATTACGCCCATGAGTCCAGCTCAAGAGTTAAGTTATTTTTTTTTTTCTGAAAGAGACTATTAGTTAGAGATTCCTTACCTTAGAATTACCCCCAGGCATCAGACTGGATCCGGAGAATTTTTCTCTTACCAGTACCCCTGCATTTCGGAAGGTGGCGTCGGTCAACTCCACGTCCGTCGTTGGCAACGCGGTCGCCGGGATGACGTTGTGGTGCCTACTTAGCTGCCGCCCCTGCGCGCTGACGCCAGTTCATTTTTTTCCACGCCAGCAGATCCGGAGAGAGCTTGCCCCTTTGTCATTTCATGACTAAACTTTTTGCGACTTTTATCGACCTCTTTTTTCTTGGTGCGCGAGGGATGTACCATCGCCAGACCGCCTTCAAGTCTTGTGACTCCTGTCACAAGCTAATGGCCGTGATGGATTCGCACCTTGTGTGCCTCTGGTGCCTGGAGCGCAACCACAACCTGAAGTTGTGCTCAGACTGTCGGGCCATGAATCCGAAGTCTTTGCGAGAGTGGTCCTGAAAGCTTTTGGAGGACCAGCAGTCAGCTCCACGTCACTCCAGGTCTCGCTCGAGAGGAAGGTCTCGAGACCGGTCATGGAGACACCACACCTCCCGCAAGTCTTCGCACTCTTTGGGTAAGTCGAAGCACAAGAAGAAGGTGAAGAAGCACCATTGCTCTTTACCTTCTCCCCATCGGTCAGCTGACACGTCGCGGGACCCTGAGTGTCAGCACTCTAAGGCTCTGTCTCCAGTGCCTGAGTCAGGGACGACTCCACGGCTCCCCTCTTTTTCAGGAGCTAGGGCATCCCCTGCCCAACTTTGTACGTACTACGAAACCCTTCAATAAATCTTTGGGCAGCCCGACTCCGCTGGCGTGCCTTCGGGCCCTGCGGAGCGGGTTGAGGGCCCACATGGAATCCAATGCAAAGGGTACTTTTGTTCCATTGTTCATCCCACGTGTTCCCTATCGCCCTGAGGTTGGTGATGAGGACTGGGAGGGGTCGCTGATCTGCTAAAGGGTCCGGACCAGACTGGAGAGAGGAATTGGGTGACACCAGTGGTCTGGACTCTTCCCCAGACCTTGGCATGCTTTCTCCCTCTACCATGGCTATGGAGGCGGGAGCGTTTTATGCAGTGGTGGTGCGTAGGGCAGCTGAGGCCTGGAATTCACCTCCTGACAGAGGTGTGTCAACCGGTGGCAACTTCCTCTGAACTCCTCTTGCCCTTCAATGAAGCCCTCAAGGATGTCCTTCTGGGCACTTGGTCCAAGCCCAGCACAGGGGCTCCTGTGAAATGGACGATTGCCCGCCACCACTGCCCGGCTCAGGGGGATCCCATTTTCCTCACCCAACACCCTTTCCCTGAGAGCTTGGTGGTCCAAGCTTTCTCTTCCAAGGGCACATTCCCTTCTGTACACCCGGACAGGGAATCCAAGAAGCTGGATCATCTCGGGAAGCGCTTGTTCTCTTCCTTGACACTGTGTTCCATGAATCACGCATGCCTCTTGGGCCGTTACACCCATACAGTCTGGGACACGGTTGCGCAGGTGCTGCCTCAGAGCCCGGCGGAGGCCCGGGCCATTCTCTCCCAGGCAGTGGCAGATGGGAGGGACGCAGCCAAATTCACGATCAGATGTGGACTGGATACCACAGACTCACTAGGCAGAACGATTACCCCGTCAATAGCCCTTCAGCGCTACGCCTGGTTGACGATGTCTGGTTTTTCAGGGGATGTTCAAGCAATCTTGCTGGACATGCCCTTCGATGGCCGTTGTCTTTTTGGTGACAAGGCAGACTCGGCGCTAGAGCCCTTCAAGGATTCCCACCCACCACAGTCTGCCTTTCGCCCCTTTCGTGGCTACGGAAAGGGTACCCCACCACGTCCGACCCAGTCTAGCCACTGGCCCCGCAAGCTGCCCAGCCTTTGCACGGATGTAGGACCCACTGAATCGGGTCTGAGAACCAGAGGGAAGGCTAGTCCACCCTTTCCCCCCTGCAGCAGCCTCCAAACACTCTTAGTCTGACCTTTCAGGCCCATTAGTGGCAAGTGGGCGGCAGGATTCGCCCAGACCTCTCCCACTGGCAATCCATCACGTCAGACAGATGGGTTTTGTAGATAGTCCAAAGAGGCTACTCCCTCCCCTCTGAGACTATCCCTCCCTCCATGCCACCGTCTTTCGATCGCATGTTGGAGGATCATTTGGCGCTTCTGCGCCAGTAAGTCTCAGCTTTCTTGGCCAAGACAGCTATCAATAGGGTTCCTATGCCAGAAGTAGGGCGTGGTTGCTATTCCTGCTACTTTCTGGTACCCACGAAGGACAAAGGCCTGTGTCCTATCCGAGACCTCAGGGCCCTCAACCGCTTCCTCCTGAAGAGAACTACAAAATGCTAACTTTGGCTCAGGTCCTGTCTGCCCTCGATCCTGGATGGTGGTGCTGGACTTGCAGGACTTACAGGACGCTTATTTTCACATCCCCATCCTGCCATCCCACAGACGCTACCTGTGGTTCACGGTAGCTCACAAGCATTTTCAGTTCACCGTGCTCCCTTTTGGCCTTACCAGTGCTCCTCGGGTGTTCACGAAAGTGATGACGGTGGTCGCAGCTCATCTGCGCAGATCAGGGGTTCCAGTCTTCCCCTATCTTGACGACTGGCTGTTGAAGGTGGGCTCATCCAAGGCTGTCCTCGCCCACCTCCAGACTATGGCAATCTGCTTGGCACTGAAGGAATTCCTTCCCTCCCTCAAAGGGAAGCCAGTGCAGGTGTTCACAGACAACACCACCGCATTGTGGTACTGCAACAAACAGAGCGGAGTGGGGTCGTGAACCCTTTGTCAAGAGGCTCTTTGCCTTTGGGCATGGCTGGAACATCAGGGCATGACCCTGGTGTTCAACACATTTCAGGTTCCTTGAACGCCAGGGTGGATTAACTCAGCCATCAGTGCCTGGTGGATCATGAATGGCGGTTTCACTCGGAGGTGGTGCAAGGTCTCTTTCAGCAGTGGGGAGAGCCTTGGTTAGATCTATTCACCATTGAAGAGAACGTGCAATGTCAGCAGTTCTGCACTTTGGAGTTTCCAAGGCGGCACTCGCTCAACAACTATTTTTGTTGCGAGTGGAGTTGCGGCCTCCTGTACAATCCACCTGTACCACTTCTGCCCCAGTGCTGAAGAAGATTAAGCATGACCGGGCCCAAGTCATTCTGTGGCAAAGGATTGGACACAAAGAGTCTGGTACCCCAAGCTCCTGAGCATGGCTATAGCTCCTCTGATCAAACTGCCCTTTCGGGAGGATCTTCTGTTGCAGCAGCAGGGGACGGTCTTCCACCCAAACCTGTCCAGCCTCCAGCTCCTTGTTTGGAGATTGAGCAGGGATAGTTGACAGCTTGTGGCATGGTGCACAGCAAAGGCTGTGTATCTTTTTTCTGCTCCTCTTTCTGAGGTTATTTTGTTCATTTTTAATTTGGCCCAGCAGGGCTCTGCTCTGGGCACTCTTAAAGGCTATCTGGCACCCATCTCTGCTTTTCTTTGGCTACTATATCAGCCCTCTTTGTTCAAGTCACCTATTGTATGTAGGTTCTTTAAAAGTCATTATTCATCTCTATCCTCCATCTCCTTTCATAATGCCTCAGTGGGACCTGAATTTGTTTTGACTTATCGTATGAGCGCTCCATTTGAGCCTCTTCACAACTGTCCTATTAGGCTTCATACCTTGAAAACTATTTTTCTTGTCATCACTTCTGCTCACAGAGTGAGTGAGCTTCAAGCTCTTTCTTCTACGCCCCTTTCTTCTCGGTGCACTTGGACAAAGTGGTGCTTTGAACAAGGCCCTCGTTCCTAACTAAAGTTGTCACTCCTTTTCACATCGGACTATCACTCTGCCCACTTTTTTCCCACCTCCGCACCCTTCCAATGAGGAGAGACTCCACCATCTGGACCTGAAATGTGCACTGCCCTTCTACCTTGACTACACTAACACTTTCTGGGTGGACGATCAACTCTTCATTGGCTATGTGGGTGCCAAGAAAGGTCAGGCTGTCCTAAAGCGCACCATCTCTAGATGGGTTGTCTGTACAAAAATTTGTTACGCTTTAGCAAAAAAGGAATTTTCAGTGGGACTGCTGGCACATTCCACTAGAGCTATGGCAGCAACTACTGCTTTGTCACGTGCTTAGTCCCACTTATCGACATCTGCCAGGTGGCCACGTGGGCATCTATTCACAAGTTCACCAGACATTACTGCCTGGATGATCAAGTCCGGAGGGATGGCTACTTTGCCCGTTCTGTCCTCCAGGATTTTCTGGTGTAAAGCTTGGTTCGCAGACCCTCCTCTGGGGATGGTGTTGCTGGGATATCTGTTCTAAGGTAAGGAATCTATAACTAATATATGTCTTTTACAGAAAATTTGTTACTGAAGGTAAGTAACTTGTTCTTCAGGGAGGGTTTGCACATGTTGCCCCCTCCCCAGACTCACTCTTGGGCTGGGGACCCCATCTCCTGGGTCAGCATCAAGTCAAAAGGGGCATAGGACCTGATTCCTGGCCCCTAAGACAAGTACCAGGCCCCAAAACCTCATTTCCGGGGCCCAGAGAAAGGACGATGCTCGCCGCCACAGGTGCAAAAGGAAAGTGCTCCTGTGCGGCGGAGAAGCACAGTAGATGTTGCCAACTCCTGCGCAGCATGAAGCTGTGCGTGTGGAGCCGGGAGGTTTGTGGGGGGCCTTGGTGCTCTTCCCCCCGCAACCCACACCACAAAAATCCAAATGGGACCAAGCACGCCCTTTAAAAAAAAAAAAGAAGACACGTACCTCTTCAAAACAGCAGGATAGCCGCTAGTAAAATATGCACTGCTCCCCAGAGGGAGCACCCCATAGTGACATGCGGGGCTTGATTTGAATGTTTTTTCTCTGCATTTGGTGGTCCCAGTATGGCTGGGGCACCACCAACTAATTTAAGGAATGCCGTGATTTTTAATGCAATAATGATTGCATTTAAACATGGTTTCTATGGTCTTTTTAGTGAGGTGTCCCCTTGACAGAGCCAATTGGCTTGCCTTACTTATGGACATGGAGACCCCTTGACATAGCAATTAGGTTTGCTTTCTTTAAATTGATACCCGTCTTATATTGTGATGTTCTATCTGGTTCAGGTGCATGGGGTGCTCTGATTTTTGGGGTCATGACCCAGTAGGGTCAAATGTGATGTCATAATGTCATCTACGATATGTCAATCTGCTTGATGTATATATTTGTAAATTAATTAATAGTATTTAGTAGTATATGTAAAAAATGTACTTTTTCTTTTTTCAAAGAAGAGGCACTGACTGAACTAACATTTATTGAGTGTTATTAATGTATGCCAGGGAATGTGATTACTAGCCCAAACTACCTCCCAAGCGTAGGCCTCAGACTGCTCTGCTTCGTTACCATGAGAGAGGCAAGTGCTACAATGGGGTGCTTGGTTTCCAGTAAGGAGAAATCATGAACCTATTACTTGGGCAGGCGTCACATCCTGCACTACTAACAACCTAATTTCTTACACGCATCTAGAAGGGAGACTTGGTCAACAGGTATAGTGGCTCCAGAGGAATGCATCAACTCAAGCTAAATCCCTTAGGTCTAGTGAATAATAATAATAATAATTCCAGCATTTGTAAAGCGCTCAGCTACCTCAGGCGAGGTGTCCCAGCGCTGGGGGCCGTCGGGAAGATTAAGCAAGCTATTGCCCAGAGTCACAAGTTGCTGGGCTAAACTGCCTCCAAGCGCTGGGGATCTAACCGTGAGCCCCAGTGTTCCGGAGTCAGCCTCACATCCTTTGCACTGCCTGTGTGGTGCAGAGGATGAAAATGTCACTTCCAAGCACTAAAGGGATTCAAGAACTAAAGCACTTTGGGCTAAAAGGGATCAAAGTACTAAAGCACTTTCACCAAAACTCAAGCCGTGTTTTTCTTATTGTTTTGCTGTGCCGTGCAACGCACTATGCAGCGGATGTTAAAGCTAGTAAAAGTGAAAAGCAGCCAGAGTCTCAGGGCCTGATCTTTTCCGTGTAATTGGTGCTTGGGAGCATATTTTCACCTACCTAACACTAATCACAGTGGGAGAGGTAACATTGGAAAAGAGAACTGTTGTAAATGGAAGATTGTTCCCTTTCTAATGATTCCGCTAGAGGATCCCTGTTCAGAGATCGCTGCATGAGTGTGATCTGTGAGCAGGAATCCACCCACCAGACCACCAAGGATATGGAAGGTGACAGAAGCAATCCCCAGGCATGGGCAATCACTCCCCATCCACTAATAATACGCCCTCACCGGGGAGGAAAGCACACTGAACACCAGGGATAGACTTAAAAAAAAAAAGATAATAGGGTGGCAACCAGCTCATACTGGCATCAATTTGCATGCCCACCCTACAGAGTGCACAGGCATCCTGTCTCTGGAGGGCAAATTGGGGAATTATCTGCCTGCGGATGTGCACCTTAAATATGCACTGGGGTAAATCTGTATTTCTCAGAATCTGGGCATTATGTACAGTATAAACACCAGTGTTTCTGTCAGATATACTATTACCAAGTTTGAATTAGAGAGCCCTCACTGGTCTCCTCACAACTTAAATGAATGAAAGAAAGCAGCAAAATTCCGAGTTCTTGTTGTTGCTCATGAATGATGAAACGTATTAGTTTACACAATTTAGAGAATATAAGTTGCAGTGTATCTGTAAAGGTGCTTTTATATACTCCATAAGTGATACAACCCAGTGCTCTGATGAAAGGTGAAAGATTGTAACAAAACACAGGTAATATATACATGTAGAAATAGATACAATTCAGCATGGCGTATCCAATACAAATACTGTTTGCTACAAAATGCAAGGGGAAGGGAACAGAGGCTCTCTAAAGGGTTTAACACCGACCTCAAAAGTGATTACAGGACAACACCCTCCAGTCCTGTGTGCAATTTCAGTACACTGACTGGTTTTGAGGTTGGAGACTGAATGAGTGGAACTCAGTAATCAAACTTGAATTAATCAATCATGAGTTTATTAGATACTTCTTGCATCTAAAGATATTCTTCTTCAAGAGCTGAGCGGGTGTGCAGCCTGCGATGATGCCGTGTGCACTGATATGATCTCTGCCGTTGCGAAATCAGGACCCAGAATCAAGTGTGTGACCTGGTGGCCCGTGGTGCGGGGCTAAATGATGCGGAGGGTGCCATGGTCGCGGGCCCCGGGCTTGGAGCTCCCACTGGAACGTGGTGGGCCCTCTTGGAGACGGTGGCGGAAGGTGAGCAGTGAGGCCTGGTTGCGCAGGGGCGGGCAATCACCACTGGGCGGCGGGAGGGGCTGGGGTGCAGCAACCTGTGTGCGCAGGGGCGGGCAAGCGATGATGGCGTGTGCAACTGTATGGACTCTGCCATTCATGTCTCTGTAAACTGTTTCAGATAAGGGACCTGGGATACCGGCACGTGGTTCAAGACACACCCGTGGCAGCAGGTGAGCAGTGAGGCCTGGGTCAGCAGTGTCGGCACTCTCTCTCCCTCTCTTTCTCCCTCCCTTTCTCTCTTTCTCTCTCTCTCTCTCACTCTCTCTCTTTCTCTCTTTCTCGCTTTCTCTCTCTCTCCCTCTCTTTCTCTCTCTCTCTCTCTCTCTCTCTCTCTTTATCTCTACCTCTATCGCTCTTTCGCTCTCCCTCTCTGTACTTTGATGAGCGCATGACACACCTTCTTATCTAGGTTTTTGTCTTGCTGGCTGTGACTTACAGAATGTCCTGAGAAGACCCACCATGACTCTTCAGAATTGTTATTTTGGGTTTATTCTATAATAAATAAATGAGTCGGATATTCTAAGATGAATGTATGATTCTCGTTTTTCTGACCACACATGTATGTTAGGTGTTGTGATTGTGCGACTTCAGGCAAATTGTTTGGTTCATGATCTCATAGAGTTGAAATGCAATATCTTTGTCCAAAGGGGGGGGTCTGGGGCGGGGCCTGGGGGTGGTGGCGGTGGGTGTTGTTTAGGCCTGGGCTAAATTTCCGAGAGGAAATTGCGATAATTTGACATTTTCGCATTCTGCGGAGAGCACGAAAATGTCAAAATTTCCGCATTCCGCAGCTTAGCGATAATTTGTTTCTTGCTCGCGCTGTAAAATAATACATTCTCGCGCGCGCGCGATCGCCTTACCTGAATCCCCGCGTTCGCCGACAAGTTTTCCCGATCCGGTCGCGTTCTCCACAAGATGTTGGATTGTTGGTAGCCATTTGCGCTGTGTCGCGACAGTTCGCGCCCGCAGTAATGTCATTGGTCGCGCGATCACGTCTTTCTTCGCGCGATCATGAACCGCGAGAAGAGTGAAAACAAGATGGCCGCGCCCGCGAGCAACCGCATGCGTAAGTTGGCGAGCCGCGACCATGCAGAAAATACCGCGAACGAGCGGGAAAAAAACTTCCGCATCTTCGCGATATTTCCGCGTGTTTGCGGAGATTTGTAACATTTTCGCGATAATTTGCGAAAGTCACTTTCGCAAATTCCGCCCACCCCTAGTGTTGTTGCCCTATTTGGGCTCCGGGCTGCATGTTCAGTTGCTCCAGGGCATCTGTTGTTCTTCATGTGTGGCTCTGGTTTGTGCTCCCTTGTCTGGCGCTGGTTGTAGTCCAACTTTACACCAGGTAAGGGCAGGTGTTAAAATCCTGCAGCTAACACGCCTTGTCGCATGTTTTGTGATCTTATCGCCGATCTGGCTGGTCGTTGAGAATGTTGCGGAGTGGTGTTGTTGCGGCTTTTTGCACGGAAACGCCTACTCTGCATATCATTAGCGTTAGTTGTCGGGGTCATCTGTGGCGATGTTTTTTGCGACTGCTATCTCAGGTAAACTGGTGATATAGGCTGTTAGCAGACATACTACAAGAAAAAAACACCTGCCTATACGCTAAGATACATATGGGCCGAAAATAGGGTCAGAACGATATATGAAAAACACCAGGGCTGACACACGGACAAAATCAAAACATAATTACAAAGGAAAAGTTGATTACAAAATTTCGGTTAATTTTTTTATAAGAGTTAAGATATTTGAATTAGTTTGTATCAAATTTCACATAATAACTAAATAGATACACAATACATAACATATATAGGTCCCACACAAAACAATCAGAACAATCAATCATACCAATATTCATTCACAATTCGACTACAACATACTCATTTACTCATCAACCACAATACATAATCATACATAATAATTAAAAAAGGAAATCAGGAATAATCAACAACCAAGGAAGATAAAAATCATAGGGTCTCGTGTCTCCTCCCAGAGGAGGCAGAGTCCAAACAAACACGAGAGAGTATGGGCTGTTAGCACCAGCTTGTGAATGGGGCGATGAATTTATCGCGACTTTGGCTGCGATAAAGTGACGATAACTTGGCGATAGATCCTTGAGAATATGCCCCTCTGATTTCAGTATAATATTCCTGGTCAGTCTAGTATTCCAAATTATTCAAAAACTTCCAATTCTAATTGAACATTTTGGAAGCGCCCACTTGCATCGCATAAGCTTCCTCGAAAGCCCTTGTCCGTTTCATTTTATTGAACCATTTGTCATACGTGGGAACTTCCCTTGACTTCCATTTCTGAAGAATCAAAGAGCGGGCCATTATGGAGGTGATGGAAAGAAAAATCTCTTCAGCCTTCCTCAAATTAGTCAGATATTTGCTAATTCTGAACAGGGCCACCTCGGCCTCTGGCAATATCCTTTTCTTAGTTGCCCTGTTTCAGGCCAAAATAATCTTCTCCCTGAAAGGCCCTATTCTAGGACATGTAAACAAAGATTTGGAGCCAGTCCCCTTAACCTCCTGTCTGGCAGAGAAAGCATCTGTTTTCGACTTCCGGATATTTTTTATTTAGTGCTTTTGGTGTAAAGTAAGCCAGCCACCGAGATAGGAAGGCCATTCTTTTGAAATTGGCTGCTCTCAGAGCCTTGCTCCCTTGCAAACATATGACTTCCCATTCTTGATTGGAGAAGGTACATTGCGTTTCCCGCGTCACCCTTTCAAGATGGTTCTCCACCAATTGGGATTGACCCTGGTTACGCAACAGACGATACCAATTCCGCACTCCACTTAACTTAGCTCCGAATAAGGCTATCGCCAGTTTAGTCGGTACTCCAAAAGAAAAAAATTATGTTGATTCAAAAAATGAGCAATCTGCAAATACGTAAAAAAAGCAGGGTGTCTCTGATCCCCACTTCTCATCAGCACCTCTTGCCAAGTTATTACCCTGTCTTGGATTACGAAGTGTCTTAACGCTTCTAAACCACAAACCTTCCAGTTTCTTAAGTGATGAGATTGGATTTGGAGATTGAGGCTTTTGCATTCCCCCAATTTTAAATAATGAAACCCATAGTAGCCTGTTCCCTTAAAAAAGAATTGAAAATAATTGAAGTCTGTTGGAGTAATCTTTCAACGTCTTATATCTAGTTTTTTTCAGTAGTTTGGATGTTTTTAGAAATATCGGAATCTGAGACCTGGCATCCTGCACCAATTTCTCCCAAAAAAGTTATCTTTCAACCCATTAAAAGCCAATAAACGAGCTGATATATCTAAGAAGGCTGCTTCATAGTAAGTACGTACGTGTGGTAAGGCCAGTCCACTCTGTTTAATAGTTAATTGTATCGAAGCAAGCTTAACCCGCAATGTCTTTTTTCCTCAAATAAACATGGTTTCCAATTCTTTAAAATAGTTAATATTAATTTTAATCGGTAAATGAATAAACAGAAAGACAAGTAACGAGAGAATGGACATCTTTATAAGAGATTAACGTCCAACCAAGGTTAAAGGAAGTAACACCCACCTATTCAACAATCGTTTTATTTTACCCTGCATTTTTCATAGCTCAACTTTAATGAGTTTGAGTTGATTGGGGGCTATAAAATAAATCAAAATAAAACTGAAATTCTCATATTGAATTCTGACACAAATTTTCTCTCAGCCAATCTTAAGATACAAGCAGCAAAACCCAACCCAATACGATATTTAGGGATATTGAAACAGGCGTGACTGCTAGTTAATTTTGTGGAATGGAATGACATTTACAAAACGCGATGGCTAACCGGAGGCCTCCCAGCGCTGCAGACGAGTACAGGGGACAGCACTCTAGGAGAAGAATACGGAACTAAAACAGCCAAGTTTTTAAAAGTTTGCGGAATGAGAGAAGATTGTACTCTTTCCGCAATTGAAGTGGAAGAGCATTCCAACCAATGGCACCATTATATGAGAAGGAGCACCCGCCACATCTGACCCTCCTTATTCTGGGTTGAAGAGCAAGAAAAGAGACAGATGACCCAAGGTCTCTCTTCAGTTGATAGGGAGTGATCAGAGATTGGAGAATGGGCAGGCTCTTGTAATGTAAATTGATACTTGTATAGCGCACTACTCACCCGCAAGGGTCTCAAGGCGCTTGTACGAATACCACTGTGGAACCCATCCTGGCTTTCCTTGTGAGGCGTCCACTCCTGGGCACCCCCAAGGTGGAGGCCAGGCATCCTTAGCGTTGCAGGGGCCGTTGTGAAGATTAAGCAAGCTATTGCCCAGAGTTGCAGAGTGGGACTCCATGATTGGACTAGGCACCGAGGCGAGAATTATCAGGTCCGTGAAATTTTTTAGCCCAAGACCCGCCAAGGTGGGGAATTGAACCCTGGTCCCAGGCTAGACCACTCCATCAGGGTCTGCCGCTCTAATCATTGAGCCACACTTCTCCACTGTTCTTCCAGAAGGCTTTATGGACCAAACTCATAGCCTTGAACTGGATCCTTTCCCTAATCGGCAACCAGTGCAAGCTCTTTAGTGCTTGTTTAACGGACTGCCGACGAGGAATCTGAAGAAGTCTACGGGCTGCACAGTTCTGAATGATTTGGAGCTTGTTGATGGTATACTGCGGAGCTCCCAAATATAATGCATTCTTATAATCCAGGCGAGAGAGGATCAAAGCTTGGACTATGATCTTTCTAGCATGGAAAGGAAGAAGGGGAAGAACCTTACGAAGCATCCTTAGTAGTGTGGTAAATAAAATATTACGCTCTATGTATTTCAGAATATCAATAAGATCATGCATAAAGCAAGAGGCTGAGTCTGTGGTATCAGGTTCATAAAGGGCTTTATTCCAATAACTCGAGTCAAAGGGAGAATATTACCATCACCAAAAAAGGATCTGGAAAGGGACTCAAAAGTATTCTCAATATTCTCAAAACATTATTCACAGAGTACAGTATATATACATTTCTCAATTGTACGTAAGCAAAAGAGCAAGAGAGAATGAGATAAGAGCATGTGGGCGTGTAAGTAGGCGTGAAGATGGGCGTCCATGTGGGCGTCCACTTGATGATAATGGGTAATTTGTCATGTGTGGGTGGATACCTGGAGGGGGTTGCGTGATCTGCTGGAATTGTACTGGAACTTTGCCTTACTTGTGCTCAACTCGAGCATGACGTGTAACTGACGTGGGGAGGGTTGCTATGCAACCGGACAAGTCTGGAAGTGAGGCCTTCAGTGAGTGAGGCCTTCAGTGTCAAGACGACCAGCACATCTTGTATTATCTGATATCCGATGTCTGGAGCAGGGACTGATTTGTGACATAGGTTGCTCATCACCAAGAGCCGATGTGGCATCTATTTCTTCATTTACTTCATTTACTGCAGAAGCCTTACATGGGGGCTATGGGCTTTTTACTGACGTGAGCTTTGCAATCTCACAAAGAGAGACAGTAGGGCTGGGCTCCCTCCTTGCAGATGGGTCGCGTTCATTCCTCCTTCACCAGGCAAGAATGTGGTTTCAGTAAGAGTAAGCAGATAACCGTGCTCAATACTGTCTCGACACCTCGGTCGGGGCCCCTTTGGCTGAGGCCCAAGTGTGCAAGGCCAAGGATAAGTAGCTGTAGCTTTCAGAGCGTTCTGAGGCATGAAACCTCTTTTTGGCTCTGGCTGAGCCATAAACATGGGCTTCATGAAAATGCAGGAAAACATGATGAAAAACGTGTAGGCCTCAATACAGATTTGTCGTTTCTCTCATGGGAGACTGGATGATGGCAGGCCACGTTATAGCATAAGCATCATGATAGAAAGGCCATGGAGGGGAAATACATAGGTTACATGTATGTGCACATAAGCGTTCGGGGGGGGCACATGGGGACACATAGGCCTCATAGATTTTTATTTTCCTCATTCCCTCCTTGTACCTTAGTGAACCCCCTATGTAACGTCTATTTTCATGAGACAGTCGATCTGTTCTTGCAGCATTATTTTTCCATTTTCAATGCTTTGTAAATAGGGATGTGGAACACATGCAGTAGCACACAGGCCACAAATGGCCGGGCCACACTGCAGACATAGGCAACAACTGAATATCATTAATAGTATCAACCCACAGACGGTCAACACTTTCCATCCCCAAGCCGATATTAATCCCCAGAGCCAACCGGACCATGTCCACGTGCCTGGGTCTTGATGTATGTTTTGGGCAATCTTGTGGAGCCTTGTTATTGCTTTGTATTCTTTGGCATCACCGTTGATGGATGTCATTAAGGCAAACCATGCTCCGCAAGAACCATTATGGGAGAACGGAAAAGGAAAAAGAGGCAACACTCCCTTTACCTTCTGATACGGGGGAAATCGGCCACAGACCCAGCAGTCTGATGTGAATGGTGCAGTATCTGAATAAAGGTATTGTTGCGTAAGGCAAGTCGATATGATAGCTCATAGGATGGCAGATCACTAAATGTGTGCTTTATGGTATCATTAGTGGAGGAGTATAAGAGTGAGGCAATAGGAGGAAAAATAGCATGTAGTATTAAGCTGATACATATTATCGTGATGCACATCTTGCTCTTTTTATCAATGTTATTGTCCAAGATCTTATGCAAGCCAGAATACATGTTCAACCGCTTCACCACCTAGTGGACTTAATTGATCAAACGGGTTCTGACTTTTTAGATCTAAGTTTAGCTTTGTGGAAACTGCTGGGGAGTCTCCTCTAGAAAATGGTGTTCAAAGTCTTTCCTTTGTAAAAGAGTGGTGAAGGTGCAACCATCCTTTCCGCCCTTTGACTTTAACGGCCGTCCCCGTGGTCCAGAGCACTGACTTTGGCGCCTTCCATCCAGGAGCGATGGAGTATTCTTTGACCTGGGTGTTGTCAGGGAAGGCGGCAGCAACCTGCGAACAACAAGAGAGTAGTGCAGACATCAAGGAAGCCAGGTAATCTGTCAGCATCAGTAATCTTTTAGGCATTGGAGTGCCCCACATATTTGGTGGTCTACCAAAGACCACTTCATAGGGAGATAAGCCTGTTCTAGAATGAGCTACCATTCGCATGTAAAAGAGAACCATATATTCTGTAAGCTGTCTAGCATTGCTTTCTCTCCTAAGTGTGCAGGACTATGTGCGGTATTTATGATTATTTGTACCATTGAATCAGGAAGAAACCATGTGGATTTGCCCTTTGTCATCCAACCCTGATCAGTCAGTACCCCTCCTTGTTCCGATCATTTCTTTAATTCGTCTACAGTAGCATGTGTCTGTATGTCTTGTACATCCTTGGAAGGATCCCTAACTGTCATGGCTTTGGACAGTGATAGTATCTGTGATTTTGTCATGTCTAGTGGGGTCTGAGCTGTCTGTTTAGCTGTTCGGTCTGCCAGATCATTGCCTTGGGAAATGGTATCTGTGGCTCTAGTATGTGCTTTACATTTTAGGATAGCTATGGCTGTTGGTAAATGTATTGCTTCCAGTAGGGCTTGAATAAGGGGGCCATGCTGTATCTTGACCCCATGAGAGGTCAAGAAACCTCTTTCTCGCCACAGAATCGGTGTAAATGTTTACTCTCAGGTGCTTAGCTCTTATGCACGCTTGTGTCAGGGCGATGAGCTCTGCTGCTTGTGCTGACAATATGTCTATTCTTTTAGTCTCTATTATTACAGTATCAGTAGTCACTGCATATGCTGCCACTAATTCTCCCGCCCCTGTCCTCATGCATGAGCCGTCAACTTATAGTGTTAGGTCGGGGTCTGGGAGTGCAACGTCTGTCAAGTCTTGTCTTGGTTTAGTCACGGTATGTATTACTTCAACACAGTCGTGTGGTGAAACGCTTTCTGTACTGGAGGGCAAAAGGGTAGCAGGATTCAGTATGTTGCATCGTCTGATCTCTATGTGTGGTTGAAATAACGTTGGCTCATAGCCTGTCAGTCTAGCTACAGTCAGGTGTTGTGTTTGTGTCCGGTTCAAGAGAACCTCTACTGCGTGTGGTACTTGTACTGTCAGAGGGTGGCCCAGCACTATCGAGTCACTTTGTCTTATGGCTAAGGCCGTTGCTGCAACTGATTTTAGGCACGCAGGCAAAGCCTGTGCTACTGGGTCTAATGTACTAGAAAAATAAGCACAGGGCTCGTGTTTTCCTGCATGATCTTGTGTTAGGACAGATAGTGCTGTTCCATCCCGCTCTGTCACAAAAAGCATAAACGATTTGTTGTAATCAGGGTTTGCTAAAACTGGTGCTTGACATAAAGCTCTCTTTAATTCTTCAAATGCCACAGTGTGTTCTTGTGTCCAAGGGAGGACTTTAGTAGAAGCTGTATTAGGGGCTTGGACTAATTCCCCTGAAAGATCACAATAAAACATGAGAAAAAGGGGAAAGCACCATACCTATTTCCTCGGCTTAATTTCTAAGGGGGCTAATTTCTAAGGGGCTTAATTTCTTAAGGGGCTAGCGGGAAGCGAACCTCCTCAGGGGCCAGCATAAAGCCAATATTCTCCTCCTTCCCCCCCTTTTTGACAGGAGGAAATCTGAAACAGATTTCACTGCTGTCAAACACTATCAAACCCTGTGTCTTGTCAACACTATTAATCCCTGTGTGTAGCTACTGGGCGTAAGCAAAATTATAGGAGATACACAGCCTAATAGGAATGCTAAATTACCTAAATATTCGGAAAACCAAGTTTGAGAACAGTTGTTAATGTTGATAATTAATAATTCATCTGCTAAAGAAATCCGTCATTTTGCAATAATTTCCACCTACACAATAAACAGCCTAATTTAAAAACAAGTCAACTTTTGGGGCCACCACTTACAAGAATGAGCTTACTAAAGCAAACTTTAAAAAGGAAATCCTGTCAGATATTTTCTCATTACCCTAAATACCGAGCCTCATTTGTCACTCTGGGGTGGCAGTCCTTATTTAAAACAGGCCTTTCAAGAGGTAAGATGCGAGTGCACAGATCATAATGGTTCCTTAATGTCCAATCTGGAAACATATGACCGAGGCTGCCTGTCTATAAGAGAAAGGCAGTCATGTGATACATATTTAAGTCTTGCATAACTATTTTCTTCTTTTATTCATCACCAATACCAATTAGACATACACTGATAACGTGTTGTCCGCTATTTTGACAGCATGATAAAGGTAATATCATGTCTGTGAAATTTAGTAATTGTGAACAAGTTCCAGCCAAGCGCTGCGCAAAGATTTACGTCGTCACGTCCATCTCCGTAACGCCCAGGAGAACTTGTATTAATGCCAAACATACTGGTCAATACAACACAAAAACAAAACATATATAAAATACATATGCCAAGCCATCAGTATACCAAGCACAGAAAGCATAGACAATTACACTAACATATATAAATGAGCAGCGATGCGCAATTATAGTACCTACAGCTCAGAGGCGAACACTCTGGCCTGCTTAATTTGTCAGGCTTATAATCAATAACTTATTTACCTGCCCTATACACCCCCATCTGAAATCACCGTGTCAGGTCTGACACACAGAATCAGCAAGAATAATCAAAAACGAAGAACACACGAACCTGTTTGTTTTTTTTTTCATAAAAATGAGCTATGCATCTTCGTCAACACAATGTACCCTAATGTCCCAGACGAATACGCACCTCTCATCTCTCCTCACAGACTTTTAACCACCGGATCAGTCATTCAATTCAACTGGTGGCAGCATGTGGCCACAATTTAAAAATGTCCGAATTCGAAAATCGTTTTTATATAGGCATATAGCCCTTAAAATTCCAAGCAAGAGCAACATTTTACTTTCTGGCCAGAAGCAATATAACATTTGCTAAAAAAATAAAACAAATCTTCTCCATAGACATTTCCCCGGGGCACTGGTTTAGCACAGAATAGACCAAGGGAATCTTTCTCGACTTACATTTCTCAGCTGCCCTGTCTTATCAGAGAAGCTAAAAATAGCCCCTCAGCGCGGCCTGAGCCTGGGCTGCCAGCCAACTTTTTTGTTGTTCCGGCTGCAGGCATTACACAGATGCGATGTCAGAGAAGCTTTCTAAGCAGTGCCTCTGTTCTGCTCCTCTCACCGGCCCCCACCTACACTGGCTACAAGGTCAGAATCTGTCTCCGATTTCTGTATCACATACTGCTCTACACAGCCCCCACCATCTCCTCACTCTGAAGCTGTCAAAGACAAAAAGACTACTCAATTCCATAAAAACTGCAATAATTCGCCCAATTGAAAAAAAAAATTTATATACAATTTGCTCTCAGGGGGTCATAATCTTACCGTCTTGACCCAGCACTTTGGCTCACTGGACCACCAAGAACACAAACCTGGATTCTGGAACAATTTTGCAAATTCGAAATACCCACAATTTTTCTCAAGCTAAACATTTCACTAATTATTTTTCATTAACACTTTGTACATTAGGGGTGTCATCAAATCACAGGTGTTGCTCCTTCTCTAGCTACACCCCTCTCAATTTCCTATTGGCAACGTAGTCAAATGTTGGACCATGTAAACACCGGCTATGCGCTGTTCGTTTGGTGGGAGGCTCAAGAACCTTTGGGCTACTATATCATTATTATATGTATCGTGGTACTTGCGGTGGCACTCTAACGGGTCTTTCTACTGGGGCCACTCTTGCTAGGTCCTCTGAAAGGACGGGATAAATACCAGCAACGTCAGTATTTCTTCCTCTGTCAGCCTGCACTCATTTCACCTGCTCCACTTCCTCCTGTAACATCTCTTCCTTGGCTTTTCCAGACTCCAGTCTACTTCTCTCTGCTTCGTGAAACACTTACTCTGTCCTCCTATGTGACTCCTTGCGCCAAAACTCAATGGCATCTTTCTGTTACTGTCTGGCTTTCTTTTTCCATAATTCTTCTTCTACTCTCATGATGCAATCTGCATCCCATGTCCCAACTGCGGGCCACCTCTGACTTTCGGCTAGATCCTTGGTGTAGTCCACCCATAAATCAAGAAATAATACGGCATCTAGGCCATGCTTATGGTACATAAAGTACCCTGGGGTGTCCCTAGGTGGAATGGGAGCAGCTTCCTCGAGTACCCCTTTTCTAGTTTTGATCTGTCTTAATTTTGAAAAGAACGGCATCTTTAAACTTTGCTACTTGATTTTGAACACAATAAATTACAATAAACACAATAATGAACACTCATTCATACCACAATTTTAAAACATATTAAAACATTTAACATTTAACATTTAACGAACGATGATAACTAATAGGAAACTAGTTACTGACATAATACTAACACTAGAGAATACTGAATTATATGCAAGACATACTAGATATACTGCTAAACAGTACAGATACACTGCTGAAACAGTGCAGACCGGATTTGTGTACCCAAACCCGTCTTGACCGGCACAACCTAATGTGCACGTCTAACTGCCTCCCCAGCAACGGTACTCACCGGGTAGCACGGAACGGAAGGCCTCGGAACTGAACTGGACTAGACCAAACTGGACTGGACTGGACTCGACTCGTGACTTGGATACTTCGGAACTTCAGAATCTGGTGGGCCTCTGTATACCTCGGACACAGCTCTCTCGCAGGTGGGCTCTGGGTAGGACAATCTGCGTTCCTCACCGCCTCGTATGGATGCCTGGTCGCAGTCTGTCCCCTTCGTTGGCCTGAGGGAGTTGGCGGGAAGACCCGCGACGTGCGCGCTTGAAGTCCGTCACGGCTATGGAAGGGGGCAAAACTGGACCTTCATCTCCGGCGTGTGGGGAAAGAGATGTCCCTGTTCGGGCGCCATTATGTGGTAAATAAAATATTACGCTCTATGTATTTCAGAATATCAATAAGATCATGCATAAAGCAAGAGGCTGAGTCTGTGGTATCAGGTTCATAAAGGGCTTTATTCCAATAACTCGAGTCAAAGGGAGAATATTACCATCACCAAAAAAGGATCTGGAAAGGGACTCAAAAGTATTCTCAATATTCTCAAAACATTATTCACAGAGTACAGTATATATACATTTCTCAATTGTACGTAAGCAAAAGAGCAAGAGAGAATGAGATAAGAGCATGTGGGCGTGTAAGTAGGCGTGAAGGTGGGCGTCCATGTGGGCGTCCACTTGATGATAATGGGTAATTTGTCATGTGTGGGTGGATACCTGGAGGGGGTTGCGTGATCTGCTGGAATTGTACTGGAACTTTGCCTTACTTGTGCTCAACTCGAGCATGACGTGTAACTGACGTGGGGAGGGTTGCTATGCAACCGGACAAGTCTGGAAGTGAGGCCTTCAGTGAGTGAGGCCTTCAGTGTCAAGACGACCAGCACATCTTGTATTATCTGATATCCGATGTCTGGAGCAGGGACTGATTTGTGACATAGGTTGCTCATCAACAAGAGCCGATGTGGCATCTATTTCTTCATTTACTTCATTTACTGCAGAAGCCTTACATGGGGGCTATGGGCTTTTTACTGACGTGAGCTTTGCAATCTCACAAAGAGAGACAGTAGGGCTGGGCTCCCTCCTTGCAGATGGGTCGCGTTCATTCCTCCTTCACCAGGCAAGAATGTGGTTTCAGTAAGAGTAAGCAGATAACCGTGCTCAATACTGTCTCGACACCTCGGTCGGGGCCCCTTTGGCTGAGGCCCAAGTGTGCAAGGCCAAGGATACGTAGCTGTAGCTTTCAGAGCGTTCTGAGGCATGAAACCTCTTTTTGGCTCTGGCTGAGCCATAAACATGGGCTTCATGAAAATGCAGGAAAACATGATGAAAAACGTGTAGGCCTCAATACAGATTTGTCGTTTCTCTCATGGGAGACTGGATGATGGCAGGCCACGTTATAGCATAAGCATCATGATAGAAAGGCCATGGAGGGGAAATACATAGGTTACATGTATGTGCACATAAGCGTTCGGGGGGGGCACATGGGGACACATAGGCCTCATAGATTTTTATTTTCCTCAGTAGCCCAAAGCACGTTGCAGAAAGCTTCGCTGCCTGATGACTGAACGTGAGGGAGTGGTCAATCCAGATACCAAGGCTCTTGATCTGGTCTTTAGGGGCCGGGGCCAGGGCCGGGCCTAGGCAATCTGGCCAAAGAGATGCCGGATTGAAGGCAGGGGAGTTGCCCAGGAGCATAAGCTCCATCTTGTCCCCATTAAGTTTAAGGCATGAGAGTTCCAGCCATTTGGCGACCTCCTCTAGGCAACAGCCTAGGGTGCTAGATGGCCCCTCGGGGTGGTTGAGTGCCACCACGAGCTGAGTGTCATCTGCATAGGTGATAATTTTTATGCCAAATGGATGGACAATCTCTGCCAAGGGTCTCATATATATATTAAACAGCGTGGAGCTCAGGGCAGAGCCCGAGGGAACCCCACAGCTGAGAGGAAACTGGTTGGAGACGGCATCTCCCTCAAAAACCTTAAAGGAACGATCACTGAGAAAAGACTGCAACCACTCTATTGCCATGCTGGACACTCCCGAATTTTTGAGTCTGAGGAGCAGAGTAGTATGGTTAATAGTGTCGAATGCCGTACTGAGATCAAGAAGGATAATAGCCGCAGTGCCCCCTTGGTCTAGAATCCTTCTTGCTTCCTCTGTCACTGCAAGGAGAGCAGCCTCATTGCCACTCTGGGGACGGAACCCGGTCTGGGAGGGGTGCAGTAAATTATTAGATTCCAGAAAGGCTACAAGAGTATTGTTTACATGCCTCTCTAGAATCTAACTCACCCAAGGCAGGAGGGAGATGGGGCGATAGTTGGCCAGATTGGCCTGATCAGGATGAGGTTTTTCAAAAGGGCTTTAACCATCGCACATTTCCAGGCCAAAGGTACTACACCTAAGGGGACAGAGGAATTCACCAGGTCAATAATTGCAGGTCGAATAGTATCTGCGACTAAGGTATGGGCCTGGGGGGAGCAGGGTCTAAGAGAGAGCCCGATTACATGTTTGCCATAATTAAGTCCAGTGAGGCAGGATCAAGGAGAGGAAATTGTGATAGTAGGGTTTGAGTTCCTATAATCGGCTCAGCGGGGGTAGTCAGGGTAATTGATGGACTGAGAAAAGTCTGATGGATATTTTGAATTTTCTTTTGAAAGAACTCTGCCAGATTGTTGCAGTGAGTAAAAGCATCATCCGACATAGGAGGTTTCTGAGGCAGATTAATAAGGGTTTTAGCATAGATTCCCTGTATTCTATTTTGCTAAGATCTGAATAGTCCAGTCTCCATCTCCTTTCAAGCCGTCTGCAGCGTTGTGTAAGTTCCCTCAGATTGTGAGTAAACTACGGCGCATTTTTCGGCCTATTGGGTATATGGGAGGGTTTCTTAGGAAGTACTAGGTCTAAGCAACCTTGGATCCAAGAGTTACATTTCTCATTAGCATTAACCAGATTAAAGTTTAACTCACAGTTCGGTCTATTAATTTCCAGAACCGAGTTCCACTGATCAATTGGGAGTTTTGACCAATTCCGCTCTCGGACCGGAATTATACTGGGGGAACAAATGGGTCCGGGAATTTCCCAGGTTAACGGGATCAAGAAGTGATCAGTCCAGGGAAGGGGGATGGGGAGTCCAATAGTGTGTTCGCTACAGTTACTAAAGACTGGATCCAATAGGTGACCTTTGGAATGTGTGGGTTTCGACACTTTCTCCATGAGCTGGAGTGCTGATAGATTCTCAATCAGTTCTATAGCCATATTGTCAGAGGAGTCGTCTAGGTGTACATTAAGGTCACCCAGTACAGTGAAGTTGGCTGGTCACACGGCTAGATCTGCAACTACGGTGGGGAGTGCATTGAGGAATTGTCTAGCGCTACCTGGGGGGCGATAAACTAGAAGGCCAGAGAAAGTGCTGGTCGAAGAGATCTCTAGGGAGAAGGCCAAGCTTTCACAGTCTAGTAAGGGGTCTGCAATGATGTGACGATTAAAAATATTTTTTTAAATGATGGTACCCCCGCCTCTACCGATCTTACGGTCAATCCGGTTTATAGAATAGTCGGGAGGAAGAGTTTGCGCAAGAATGGGGTCCGACTCGTTGTGGAGCCAAGTCTCTGTTAGAAAGAGGGCGTCTGGTTTTAGATCTTCCAATAACATTGCAAGTTCCGTGGAATGTTTAGAGAAAAATCTACAATTAAGTGAAAACATCTTTAAAGTAGGCGGAGTATCAGAGCATTCCGAAACTTTGGTAGGGAGCGAAAGAGCAAAGTCACAGTAGGGGCATTGCACATATCCATTCAGTGCATTCATAGAATGCCGACAGAATTCAATGGTAACTGTACGGAGTGCATGGAGAAGGTGAGGGCTATATGAGATGGGTCCAACCAAAGAGCAAACAGGGGTTGTGGCTCATGGTCCCGGACGGGCGCGGACGGGCTTGCCTTTGGCGCGCCTTTGTCCGCTGTGCGCGTCTGGCAGCGTTACAACAAACAAATGATGGACGGAATGCTGACAATGCAGACATTCTCCCCCAGTCAAGAGATCTGGGTTAAATCCATCGTTCTTTTGCCCACTACGCCACCCCAGTTCAGACATGGCCATATGCAAATCAGTCTTGACCCTGTGCCTCATGGGAACAGTCCAGCCCGAACTGCCAAGCCATGTCTTCCCTGGACCGGAATCAAGCATCCTAGGACCGGTTTCTGGCTATCAGCCGTCATCAGCCAGGATAGCTTTGACTCCAGTGGCGTAGTGAGCACGGGTCCCACGTCTGGGAATACCCATCCCACTTAGGGCGAAAAGCGTTACAACAAACAAATGATGGACGGAATGCTGACAATGCAGACATTCTCCCCCAGTCAAGAGATCTGGGTTAAATCCATCGTTCTTTTGCCCACTATGCCACCCCAGTTCAGACATGGCCATATGCAAATCAGTCTTGACCCTGTGCCTCATGGGAACAGTCCAGCCCGAACTGCCAAGCCAGACGTGGGACCCGTGCTCACTACGCCACTGGAGTCAAAGCTATCCTGGCTGATGACGGCTGATAGCCAGAAACCGGTCCTAGGATGCTTGATTCCGGTCCAGGGAAGACATGGCTTGGCAGTTTGGGCTGGACTGTTCCCATGAGGCACAGGGTCAAGACTGATTTGCATATGGCCATGTCTGAACTGGGGTGGCGTAGTGGGCAAAAGAACGATGGATTTAACCCAGATCTCTTGACTGGGGGAGAATGTCTGCATTGTCAGCATTCCGTCCATCATTTGTTTGTTGTAACGCTTTTCGCCCTAAGTGGGATGGGTATTCCCAGACGTGGGACCCGTGCTCACTACGCCACTGGAGTCAAAGCTATCCTGGCTGATGACGGCTGATAGCCAGAAACCGGTCCTAGGATGCTTGATTCCGGTCCAGGGAAGACATGGCTTGGCAGTTCGGGCTGGACTGTTCCCATGAGGCACAGGGTCAAGACTGATTTGCATATGGCCATGTCTGAAGTGGGGTGGCGTAGTGGGCAAAAGAACGATGGATTTAACCCAGATCTCTTGACTGGGGGAGAATGTCTGCATTGTCAGCATTCCGTCCATCATTTGTTTGTTGTAACGCTTTTCGCCCTAAGTGGGATGGGTATTCCCAGACGTGGGACCCGTGCTCACTACGCCACTGGAGTCAAAGCTATCCTGGCTGATGACGGCTGATAGCCAGAAACCGGTCCTAGGATGCTTGATTCCGGTCCAGGGAAGACATGGCTTGGCAGTTCGGGCTGGACTGTTCCCATGAGGCACAGGGTCAAGACTGATTTGCATATGGCCATGTCTGAACTGGGGTGGCGTAGTGGGCAAAAGAACGATGGATTTAACCCAGATCTCTTGACTGGGGGAGAATGTCTGCATTGTCAGCATTCCGTCCATCATTTGTTTGTTGTAACGCTTTTCGCCCTAAGTGGGATGGGTATTCCCAGACGTGGGACCCGTGCTCACTACGCCACTGGAGTCAAAGCTATCCTGGCTGATGACGGCTGATAGCCAGAAACCGGTCCTAGGATGCTTGATTCCGGTCCAGGGAAGACATGGCTTGGCAGTTCGGGCTGGACTGTTCCCATGAGGCACAGGGTCAAGACTGATTTGCATATGGCCATGTCTGAACTGGGGTGGCGTAGTGGGCAAAAGAACGATGGATTTAACCCAGATCTCTTGACTGGGGGAGAATGTCTGCATTGTCAGCATTCCGTCCATCATTTGTTTGTTGTTTGTGCGCGTCTGGCAGGGCATCCAGTTATATGGAGGGGGAGCGCGAGTGCTGGAGCGCTAACCTGCCTCAAACCGGAAGTTACCTTTCCTCCCGCCACACAATCGGGACAAAACCCGTGGTGGACCGGGGAGGGGCAACCAGGCAGAAAGCAGCAATCAGTATCCCGCAAGTAAGTGCAAAATAGCAAACTAGTTTATAAGGACACATAAACCAGTATCTAACAAGATTAGAAAACAGTTTTAAAACAGCGCAGGGTCTAATAAAAAGTAAGGCCCAGTGCTAGTCAAGACAGCTATGGCACATTTGAAGCAATGTATAGAATACATGAAGCATGTGCTCCCCTTCGCACCAGCAATCCCCTTAAATATTCGTCCAGTAGCACAGGAATATATCACACATCAAGATTTGAGAAGTTGGGACGCAGTAGGTCTATGCACCATTGAACACCTTTCCACAATAATGTCTTGATGCCATTACAAGCATTGGCGAGTGACTTGGAGCTACTTGGTGGCCAGTTCTTACTTTACAATAAGATGCTGAATGTTCTTAGACAGCTGTGGCGCATTGATTCCGCTGAGCCCCCAATGCATGCATTGATTCAGACTCTCTACACAATCTGGCATGGGGATGATCTTTGCACAGTAAACCATTTATTGAAGCCATTCTTAAGAGGACACAAATTTGTTGTATAAATCCCGCTTGAGGTTTTGAGCATAAATGATATGAAGGATTAAGGGGCATATCATCAAGGCGGTGCTATGAAATTATCGCCGCTTTTGCGTCCGTTTTCGGGTGAAAAGCGGCGATAATTTAATCGCCTTATCAGCAAAGACACGCTATCGCGTGTTTTGCTGACTTAGCACCCGTTACTACAACGCCCAGCTTTGCATCGCTAATGAGATGCAAAGTGGGCGTTTCTTCAGAAAATAACTGGAGAAATGTCGCTAACCGACATTTCTCCAATTATCAATCGGCACGCTAACAAGCATAGCGATAAGAAAAGTAGCGCTAACCGTGGTTATCCCTACTTTCCTTACGCCTGCTTTTAGTTTGACTTAGCCATGATATCCAATGGAAGGTGGATATCATGGTTAAGTATGCCGTGCCCTATCAACAACGTAGCGCCAAACATTGTGCGATTATCCCTGGAATCCCAGTGATAATTGCACATTTGGCAGCTAACTCGGGTATTTTTATCGCTCTGGAGATATGCGTCGCTGATAGTGCGCTATCTCCACGATAAAAACAAGCGTTAGCCCGCGATAATTATCCTAGCACTAAGTGCGCTTAGCGATAATTATTGCCGGTTGTTGATTGTATATGCCCCTAAGTGCGTCCTGCCAAATATCAAAAAAGGGCCAAGTCCTGGAGGAAGGAGGGAAGCTAGTGCGTCCAGGATACCATAAACACTTGAGAAGTTAAAAGTCTACATGGAGTTATGCAGCCATAATGAACAGGTTTTACAAGCTTGGCGACTCCTTCTTGAAGGTGAAACTTGCTGCAGTATTTTAGTCTCCTGTATCATGCGCAAAATAGGAGTCTCGTGGCTTGAAGGTGAACGCTCTACCTTACTATAGCCTCCCATATGATAGTCATGGAACGTGAAATTCCCAAGATCTGAGTTTAGGAAACCTGACATCTGTCCTCCGTTTATGGAAATAATGAAAAGAAATAACATGTTTCTTGTGGAACACATTATTAAGTTACAGCTATTCCACCTTGTTAATACATGTTATTTGAATGATAACCCTACCCACCCATGTATAATTGATAATTGCATCTGCTCCATCCCACCTCATTGTGTTTAGGACTCAGTTACTTTATAGCTAGGTTTGCACTTTATGAGCAAATATCGTAAAATACATTGTACTAAGTCACCTGTTTTAAATGACATCGCCTCAGCAATAGCTGAGTACCTCAGTGATGTTAGGAATCGCTTTTGTGTGATTCTATGAGAATTAATCATGTATCTATTTTTCTTGTGTGCATCTCAATCAAACTGTACTAAGGTGAATGGCTTTATACTGAGTGGCCATAAATTGGCAATTTTATAAAATGTCCTGAAAACTTCATGGGAGCACATACATGGATTGTTAGTATGAGTTAAAACGTGTAAATAATGGGACGTGCATCTGGTTGTGGGTGGTTGGAATAGAGCCATATTTCAATTATTTTAAATGTTCCTGGTCAGGGCAAATGTATTATTATGAATGGCAAGCTTGGGGTTAATAGTGTGTTGAGGGATTGAGAACAACTATGTGCCTCTGTTATGCTCATGTGATGCTGCTAAACTCAATCAATTGTGTCGCTATTATTAATATGTTCATTGCTTGAAAATTAAGTTATGTTTTCTTTTAATAATGAACTCCGAGTATCCAGATGTCACACAAAGAAAAAAATGTCTTTTGATTGGATTCAATTAATTATTGGTTTGGCACTAGGGGATTATTCTCCATTTTATGACGAAAAATTAATATTTTATTTTAGAAAAAATATGTAGCTGATAAAGTTGATATAATACATTATCGTCTAAACCAGTGAGGTAGCAAATAAACATTTATATGATGACTGCGTTGTCTGCAAGTTGATAGAAAAGTTCAAACTTCCTCTATGACACATTGGGGGATATTCTGAAGAACGTGTGATAATCATCGCAAAAGTAACTTAACGCAATCTTCAACATCGCAGTCTATCGCTGGGAATTTATGACGTGTTAACCAAGTATTTACAACACGGCCGTACCATGCGATAGTCACCAGATAACATGTCAAATGGGCGCGTTGAAATCAATGACACGCAGCAAAAATATGAAACACGTACGCAAAAAAAGCTGCGATGAGGCCAATCGCAATACAAAAAGCTACGAAAACCAGCGGCAGGCCTGCAAATCTCACATGTCTGGTGCGAAAATGCACTAGAAAAGCTACAAAAACATCACACCAGAAACAATCCAAAGTGCATAGCAACATGGATGCATCCTGACCCAGCGCAGAGGCCATCGCGAACCCCACAAGCCCCACAGACCACCAGCAAGGAACAACGGGCTTGGGGAAGGCCAAGGAGAAGAGGGAGAGGAAGACGGGGTGCAGTCCGCAGCAAAACCAGATCAGCGTCACAGAGGTGACAGAATACAACCATCAACTGACCCACAATTGGACCACCGGGAATGCAGTCAGAGTGTCGAGGAGGCCAAGAGGCGCTGGCATGATGTTAAAATATAAACCAGGCACAAAGCCGCTGCCAACAGGAAGGCAGCAACGGCGACAGAATGTGGGAGTCCTGCGCCACAGGAGGAGCTGGAGGAAACCGACGCCACAGTCAACAGTGTGGAGACGGTGCAAGGAGTCGGGAGTGTGGACACAGCTCGGGAGGACCTGACACAACAACAACATGGTGAGTAACGACCGAGGACTGGGGGAACGGGGGAGACAGGCACAAAAGCACACATACACAATTAAGTATAGCACACTGCACACCCACAATGACCCAGGATCATGTCCCTCATCCCCGTGGCACACTGCAGCACACACACATAGCAATAACAGCACATCCACATTGATGACAATGTGGTGCAATGAGCAACCCCAACACTGCAGAACAGAGGACACAGCTGGCTCAGCACACGCGCAGAAACAGGCATACTACATCTGACAGAGCTGGAAACTGTGAAATGGAACTGTACGCGTACAACCTCACATCTGTCATGTAGTCCAAATGTACACTGTCCCGCATCTAAATCCTGCACCTCCAAAACAGTCACAATGTACATTGTCATACAGTCTGCATGTAAATACGAACAATGCGCCAACATACATGTCAACACAATGTCAACATGCAACTCCCCTTCACATTGCAGAGGGACACACAACACCTCCAGCAGAGCACAGAAGACCACACATCAGTGATGCCGGAGAGGACCACCACACCTTCGACACCGACGCTCTACAACAGCCCATGGACATCCCACGCAACCCACCACCAGGACCAGGGCAGCCAAGCTACTTAGAGGAGAACCCAGCCCCTGCAACAGACCACACAGCATGAAGCAGGCTCACAACGCTTCACCAAGCTACACATGGCACCCCAATGCCAGGTGTCAGAACGCAAAAAGGAGGTGGCCGAACAGGTGTGGGTGTGGTCCGAACCCATGGAAGGCGAACTAGAACACATATGTGGGTGTCTATTACCCTTCAGGGACCACCTACACCCCACAAAGGAGACCTACACTGCCATAGAGACACATGCAGATGCACATTCCCAGTACAGAACCACACCCAGGGGCACACACATATCAGTCACACACTTACGTTGGCTCTCGTACGACGGCCCAGTCCACTCCCCTTACGAATTGAGTGGGTGACGACAAAGCTACATGTCCAAGCTCTAACTCGCTGCCTGCGGTGACATGTCCGCTTCCGCTGTACACAGCACAATGTAATGTCATAGGGCCCAGGGCCCTTATGCATACAACAAGACCACAGAGACACATGCAGATATCATGTTGAACTGGCTATGGGCACGTGCGCCCGGCCCCTTTATTGGCAGGGCCACATGTACAGTGACGCCTGTGCTGGATGTGTGTGGGGTGAGTATAAGCCAGCCTGCACAGAGAGCTTGTGCTTGGTGTTGGCAACAACATGAACAGTGGACACCAGTGCAATGGAAACAGAAAACACCTGCATAACAGAGTCAACTGCTGAGCAACATGGGTGGAGCTGGAGCAAGTACAGAAGTCACCCAATATACAAACAGAAGTGTCCGTGAGTTGCAGTGCCCTGAGGTTGGGGCACTAGAGATGAGTGCACTCATGTGAAGTAAATGTCTAGGATTGTGTCCCTTCAGTTTATTCCTGATGCAGATGCAGTGGGGTGTGTTAGACCTGCATCAGCTTCCACATCAATGTACCAGGACTCCCACACTGCCTCTCCACAGCACAAAACTCAATCAGTAACGGTCCATGGGTTTCGGTGCACTGAGTCAGTGGCACCTGGAGTGCTGAGCAGAGGATCAGGCAGATGATGCATCCACGACAGGTCGGAGCAACTCCGTTAGTCTGCCAGTACCACTGTTTCAACTCTGGCAGATGGTGGTTGGAGTGGGCCCTGGCGATAGTGGAGTGTGCCTGCGGTGATGCGATGTCCGGGCCAGTCAGGACTCGATTTGATGTGTGAGCCCTGGTGGTCCACAACTGAGGCCGGAGGCAGCGGACAGCGCAAGGCCACATGCACATGGCGTCGATGATCCCAAGACCACCGTCACAGAGGTCATCCAATATTCATTCAGACAGGGTCCCTGACTTGAGCTGCACAGTTAGTGGCCCCGGATGCACAGCGGCCAGCACAGGCACACAGCCACGGGAGGGTGACTTGCGGTCCACTGAGGTAGGGCCACGCAGACTCCATAGACTCAGACGCCACCAATGTACGACCAGAGAGTGTCCATGAATGTCGGGGAACAAATTTAGTGGCACCGGGTCTGAGAGGGGATGCAGTCTGCGATGATGTTGGTACACTGATATGAACTCCAGCCTTGCCACATCAAGACTCTGTGACCTACTGGACTGCAGTGTAGGCCGGAGGCAATGGTCAGCAGTGGGCCACAGCCATGTGTCATAGGCTCACGATGCACATGAGTTAGTGGCATCAGGGCAGTTGTCGGCAGTGTTCGATCACCTCCGTAACGATGATCCTTTTTTCCTTTTTTCCTCCCAAATGCAACACATCATCCGCTTATGCCTCTCCTTGCGTGCAATGATATGTACTCTGCCTTTGAATAATCAATGTCCAGTTCCAATTCTGTGACCTACTCGAGCGCAGCGTAGGCCGAGAACAGTAGTCTTCGTGGGCCCACAGAACCTTGCGGTTGTGATGTACGACTAAGACCAGGTTTAAATACTTGTCATTGTTTTCAAGACCTGGTGACACCACATCGAAGGGTGTATAGTGAAATATACACTCAGCCATAATTAATGTGCTCTGCCATGGTGTAATCGAGACTCAGTTCCAAATGTGTGACCTACTTTTCCGCTGTGCATGCCGGTGGAGTACGTCAACGAGAAAAGAGTACTGTGGGCCTGTGTTGCGGAGGCCGTGATGGTTTGAGGTGACTGCCAAGGTCGCAGGCCTCAGGCTTGGAGATTGCATCGGCACATGGTAGGCCCTCTTCGAAACACGCCGGTGTCGGCAGGTGGGCATTGAGGCCTGGGTGCGCAGGGGCGGGCAGCACTGGTTCGGGGACCAGCGTCCCGGATTGCATCAGGTGCACAGAATCGCTGGCAACACCGCTCACGGCGACGGCCTCGTGGCGGGGTGAGAGGCGATGCCCTGGCAGAGACATTGGACATTCCAGAAGAGGACCACGCCCAGAGTTACGTGCCTTTTATTCACAACCCTAAACTGGCCTGGCGTACACCGGGCCAGCCCACTCCGCTCACGCTACATTCCAAACACCAGCGGTGTGCCGTCATGGGTATGTGTGTGGTCTGCATACTGCAGTCTGGCCAGCACATCCACGCCACACTTGGCATTGTGTACAGTCTAATTCCTCGGTCACTTGCCTCCTTCGCACATGCCTGGTCCCCACCACTTCCGACATTCTGCTATTGTGTGGCTGAGGTGTCATGCCTTTGTTGGCTAATGTACATTGCTTGCCCAGGTTCACACAGTGAGTTGTGCTGTCGTGTCTGGTGGGTGTGCTTGTTGTATGTGAGCTTGTGATGTGTGCATTTCCTGTGTTGTGTGTTGCATGATTGTGCAGTTGAGGTGTGTGGCGTGTGCATTTGGTATTGGCCAACAAGCAGGGCATTTCCGTAGGTGCCATCCTGATGGCGCAGGTTGATTATGGACTGTTGGAAGGTGTAGGAATAATGCACACTTCCTGGGTGGTTTGCAGCGGTGTTGGCGGAGATTCCCCGGTGGTCCACTATTGCCTGCACATTGGTGGGTTACATGCGCTTTCTGTTGTGCTTATTGTGTGCAGTGTTGCCAGGGCCCACTAATAGGACATGTGTGCAGTCAATTGCCCCCTGACACGTTCGGGAAGCCAGCTGTGGCGTACACGCCTTGCTTGGTCTCCGGCTGTTCCTGCACAGTGTGTGGGAAGTTTAGATAGTGGGATACCAAGCTGATGGTGTCATCCATGACCGTTGTGAGGGACTTGGATTGGCCTGGCTGTGTGACTCCTCCGTCTCAGGCGGATGTTGGTTGGAAGGTACCAGAGGCCAACATGTGCAGCACAGCCAGCAGCTTTGTCAGAGGTGGGATGTTAGTAGTCCACTGTGTTGGTACCGTCAGCCTGTCGGCAATGGTGGTCAGAATGCGAAGGAGGATGTAGTGGGCAATGACATTCACTGGTGTTGAGTCTGTGAGGTTGGTGCATTTTCTGAGGGTGGCTGTCTTTGTCTGCGCTGCCTCAGGTACCGGGGGGCGGTGGGTATCCGGGGGGTGGGGGTAGTCATGGGGGTGGTGGCGTGGGTGTTGTGGCCCTCTTCGATGTCCGACCCGCATGTTCAGTGGCTCCATGGCATCTGTTTTTCTTCAGGTGTGGCTGTGGGCTGGGCTCCCTTTTGTGGTGCAGGCTGCCGTCCGACTTACACCAGGTCAGAGCAGGTGTTAGTTTCCTGCTGCTAACATGCCTTAGCGCCTGTTTTGAGTTCGTATCGCCGATCTGGCTGGTCGTTGAGAATGTTAGGGAGTGGTGTTGTCACTGCTTTTGGCGCGGGAACGCCTACTCTGCAACTAATTAGCGATAGTTGCTGGGCTCATTTGTGGAAATGATTTTTGCGACTGCTATCGCAGGTAAACTGGTGATATCGGCTGTTAGCACTGGCGCGTGAATGGGGCGATAAATTTATCACAACTTTGGCTGCGATAAAGTGCCGTTAACTTGGCGATAGCTCCTTGAGAATATGCCCCATTGTTTTTAATCTGTATTTTTAGAATGTGACTTTTTGATGTTGTTCGACCTGACCTTTTCTGCATGGTCACCCCCAAACCTTTTGCTTTCCTCCTCCCCTTTTTGTTGAATTCGTTCTTTGTTGACTTTAGGACTCTGGTCACTTTACCAATGCCAACCAGTGCTAAAGTACACATGCTCTCTGCTTAAAACATGGTAACATTGACTTACCCACAATGAGCATATTTAATTTACTTATAAGTCCCTAATAACGTGCACGACATGGGCTCCGGGCCTGTAAATTAAATACTACTAGTGGGCCTGCAGCATTGATTGTGCCACCCACTTCAGTAGCCCTTTAAAAATGTCTCAGGTCTGCCATTGTAGAGCCTGTGTGTGCGGTTTAAATTGCCATTTCCACCTGGCAAGATAACCCTCTTGCCAAGCACAAACCTTTGTTTTTAATACATTTAAGTCACCTGTAAGGTAGGACCTGGACAGCCCCAAAGGTAGGGTGCAGTGTGTTTAAAAAGGAGAACATGTACTTTTATATTTTACATGTCCTAGTAGTGAAAAACGTTTAAATTCGTTTTTACTACTGCAAAGCCTATCTTTCCAGTAGGTCAACATTGGAAGTACCTTATTACATTTTATAAGTGCCATTTCCGATTGGGGAAAAAAACCATTTGAGGTTTGTTGTCTCTGGACTCACAATTTCAAATCAAAACTTATGGTAAAGTTAGACTTTAGGTTGCAAGTCTAATAATTGGCACTTTTAGAAAGTTTACATTTTCTTACTTTAACCATTCTGTGGCTCTGTCTGTCTCTGAATACACGTCTGGGTGGGTGACAGCTGGGTTTTGTGCATTCCCTTTAGATAGTCAAACACGAAGGGTGCTGAGGTGTGCCTGATGGGCCATTTACATCCTGATGGGACATCCTGGGCAGAATGAGATGGAGAAGCTGACACTTGCCCTTGAATAGGGCTGTGGCTGTCCGCACACAAAAAGCTGCATAACCCCATGTAGTGAGTTTGGACACAGAGTAGGGAAGGGCAGGAGCCTTGTGCACTTCATAGACCTCTCTTAGAAGTCTCCCCTACTTCAAAGGTACAACAGGGTATAAGTACACAACCCTGACACCACCTACTCAGTGCCCTTCTAGGCCTAAGGACACTGCCAAGAATAGGGACTTCTGCTTTGCTAATAGGACTGCAATTCTGCTGGACCTCTGCTCAGCTGTGCTTACCCTGGTCCCTGCTGCCCTCTGGGCCTGGTAGTGAGAAGGACTCAATCTGCATCTCTACAACCCCAGAACCAATGACTACAAGGGCTTGCTGACTTGGTTCCTGTTCTGAAGTCTCAGGGGCATCAAAGACTTCATTCAACCCTGCTACAGCTCCTGGACTCTGCCAACTGTGAATGATGCCCAGCCAGGTGGGGCCAATCCAGTCCTGAGCCCTCTGTAGTGGGTTCTCTGGCTGTTTCCTGTGAAATCCACGCATTGTCAACTTTGCGCCATTCCCAACCGCCGCATTCCCTTCGATGCTGACGTATTGCCGCTTCAAGACCTCAAAGCAGCAACAGTGCGGCTCAGTGACAATGCATTGCCTTCATCCTCAGGAGTTCGATAAAGACGCATCGCCTAAAATCTTTTGAATCTATGGCAACGCATCGCCTCCGACTGCTCCTCGCAGCTTGTCCCTTAACATTGGCAATTCCTCCATGAAGGTACTGTTTGCAGCGGGCCCTGCGTGACTTCTGTATCTGACCGGCACTCCAATGCAGTCGGCCTGACTTTTCAGATTTGACCCAGTCCATCGTGACTAGATAGCCCCGGTTGGCTTAATATTAAGCCTGGGGGAGTTCACAGAGTTCCTGTAAAAAAATCCTCTGCTGTGCTACGCGAAGCTCTGCAAGCGGTGGAGTATGTTATATAAATACCGTTCACGGTGACTTTCAGTGCGGGGTGCTTGTCCGCACTGCGCAATCATCACAAATGGCACCATGCACAGCGCAAGCGGGTGCAAGCAGGCGCTGCTTCCTTTCTGCCGCTCGAGTAGATTTTTTACTTGAGCGGCTGCTTTCTCAATGCGAACGGACCGTTTCTTAACGCGAGAGGTCACGAGCATACACGTCCACTCCCAATGAGAAATCGAACCGCCCGCGTTGAGAAATGTTGCCGGGAGGTTGATTTTCCACGCTCGCAAACTTGACGTTGATGATCGCAAACAAGGAAAAATCTTGCCGGGAGGTATATTTCCCTTGCTTGCGCTCGTCACCTTGACATTGATGAGTGCGAGCGAGGAAAAAAACTCCGCTATTTTACGAGGAGTGGAGTTTCTCAGAACTCCGCGAGCTCCGGGTAACGTGGAGTTCAGAAACTCCACAAACTCCACGAGCGGAGCGGAGTTCACTGCCCAGGTTTACATAATATTCCAATATTCTACATATTGGATTGATTCATTAAATTAAGCTCTATTCTTCTAACCTGGTGTGGATTATTTTTGTGTGGTGTTTTCACCATTATAGTGTATTATGTTTTCCAGAAATACTTTACACATTGCCTCTTAAATTAAGCCTGACTGCTCTGTGCCAAGCTACCAGAGAGTGAACACATGTTAATTTAGGGTGTGTATCTTACTCACCCTGACTAGGATTGTGGTTCCTACTGGAACAGGGTGCATACGTCTGCAAACCAGAAACCCAATTTCTAACAACTGTGTTTTATACAAGCTGTGCGTATGTATGAATGTTATGATTATATGTGATTTGTGTATGGCAACAGTTTCTGTCACATGAATAAGATACAGAATTTGATTTATACAATAAGTGGAAAATAGGAGAAGTTACATGTTTGTCAAGGTATGACTCTTTGAAATAAACACTATCATGGCGAAAGACACAAAGCATGTATGACTGTTTTTCTGTTTCTAAGTTGCTGTAGCTACAAGCTCTAAGGGTGACCCAGGCCACAAACTCTCTTATAATTTTGTTGTTCCTCAAAAAAACATCACTCATAACATATAATAATGAAAAGCATTCCCATCATACGCTGTATGACATTTATAATGTATAGTGACTGATGCTCATTAGCATTTATGGGCCTGTCTGGATGTGTGTCTCTTTTTTGTTAGGTGGGTGACTGACCCAATCATTTTTCTTACCCTTTAGTTACATCTACTGTTGGAAGGCCGCCTAGCAGCAAATCATCAACAGGCAGTGTCATGCCAACAACAAGCAGTTGCTCATGTAGCATATGTTCAAGGCGGAAGGTCAATAGATCTCCAACCCCAACATCATCCATGGAGAAGGCAATGTGTATCACACAAGGAAATCGTGGGAAAAAACAGACGAGAAGGAATTCACCCCTAGCGCAAACTGGACAAGATACATCCCTATGTGATGTGCCACTCCTCACGGAGGTCCCACACCTGCAATATGTTTCTTCATCTCGTTCTGGGCCTGGTGGAAATGTTATGTCGAAGAAGAGGATCTTTACAACCACTACACAACCAAAGGAAGTCATTGACAATACCCGTAGACCAAATATTAGCCAAAATACAGGGTCCGCAATGCACAGAAACCAGACGATGGAAACAGTTTTTGTGGTTCTACAGCAGATGCATGCAGACATTGAGAAGTTAATAATGCAGCAGGCAGACCAGCACAGGCAAATCCTTTGTGCACTGAGTGCCTGTGCAACTGCTCTGATACAGAGACAGTCCCCTCATTTGTATCCGTGTACAGTGCCCGCTCTTCTGGGGGCAGGAAGTACGTCGCATGGCACATCATCACCTGTCACAAGAGGTGTGCCTTGTGTAGCCACCAGCGCACCCCCTCGGATGGGTAATGGAAATACACTGACCGTCGATTTAGACAGTAACAAACATGGAATCAACCGAGCAGATCAGAGCACTCAATACCTGTAGAATCATCATAAAGTCAGATTCAAAGATATTTTTTCATTCCTGTTGTCATGATTCAGGACTGATTTTTGTCAATTCTGTACATGAGTCTTTTAATTTGCAGACGGACACGCACACATTTTATTATGTTTTTTCTCAAGTGGAGCATCAGGCATGTTAAAAGCATGAAACTGTCTGCCCACTACTGCATCAGCATCACATTGTGTTAATCAGTCCAAGCCAACCCTACTGATTTAGCGGATAGGCTACTGCTTTTTGAGCAGCATTACAGCTTCACATTCAACAGGGCCATCCTACTGTTTTCGAGGAAGCTAAGAATTGAACCAGTTAAGAGTTCAAAGTCAGCTCCTTGTGCATGAAGGGAGTTATCAGCGCCCCCCACCTCCCCCTCCAAAAAAAAAAAAAAACACAATCAGTTGTTTGTAAAACGTGACTTGCAAAAGTTGCAGGAGTAACTAAATCAGACCATTGCACTGCACAGGTGGGATTGCTGGGCAAAATATGAGTGTTGAGGCTAAGACTGACAATAGTGATCAATGTCATTCATTTGTGTATTATTTTTAGAAGCCACATAATATTTTCCTCATTTCCCACTGGTCTGTAATCTCATTATGCGCCGTATGACGCGTTTTCCTGTCACCACTGTGCTAAAGGTGTTTGTGGGAGAATGCCCCAATAAATCCGCCAAACAGAACAAATGTAATGCATCTCAGTTATGTCTATACAATGTCACATTATTTCTCTTCACAATGCACCTATCGACGAAATCCACTTTGAGCTTAACCAACATTCTTATGGCATCTGATTGTGCAGCCATAGTTAATGTTGTGTAGGATGTTTCACACCACATACACAGGTACATTTGTTTGTAATTCATATGCATTACTCAATCATTGCCAACATTCTGTGACTAATAAGTGGTAAGGTTACAGCTTTCAAGCCCACTAATTAGAGCAATGACTTCAAAGGAATTGCATCCCATGGCCTTTGTCATGCATGTACCTTGATGTGGAGCATTGCTGAGGTGGCATGTCAGGTGCAGTGAAGAGTGAGCCAGATGTCAAGGATGACGGTGCGCATTCCATGCAGGACACGTCTGGTTAAGATTTCACGCATGTATTCTGTGTATCCTGGGATGTTCTTGTACCTGATGTTGTGAAGTTTGTGCTGCTATAGGTGTCAATCTCTCGTTGGTGTATGAGCTGGCTTGAACGGAGACAGACTGAGGCTCTGAGCTGATTATTCCAAGAGCTTCTCAGTACCACTAACAGTGGTCTTGAATATTGTTGTATTTGCCTGACAGTGACTACTGAAGTCCTCTCAAGCAACACTTATATTGTGTAGGAGTTGACTCGGGGTATGAGTGTGCTGCGTGGCAGCGTCCAGGCCAACTTGGACTTGTTCATAATTCCTGAATAATTGCTCAATCCTATCCTGGCCTCCAGCAAGGCATGTTGTTCCTGCTAGAATTCATGCATGCAGCCATCATGCTTGAGGTAGCTAAGACAATAATGAGTCAAGTGCTCTAAAGCCATAGGAAGAGCTGTTTTGCTCTCGTGGACACTAGGGTTGGCTTTGGTGGATGATTGTGTTGATTGTCTTATCTTATCTTCAACAACTAGCACAAACAATATTGGCATACTTTTTATTTTTCCATAGTTTTTTGTGGCGCAAACTTGACCCGAAGGCATCAGGTATCAGAGCGCTTTACATGATCGCCAGTTGTGTTACACAAGGACACATACATTTTTTGTAGGCACAGGGAGATTAAGGATGTTGAGCGTCATTGCAGAGACTCGAACCCTGTTCCCCAGATTAGAGTTCGACCGTCCTTGCTGTTTGGCTATATTCTCTCCTCTTTTGACTGACATCACTATAGCTTCAACCACCCCATGAACTGTGGGTGGGTTTGACATTCTTAAGAAGAGTTCCAGATCAGATGACAGCTGCTTTACCAGCATGGCTGCTAACCCAAGACAAATGGATACTGTCTTCCATGTGGGACAGGATGTCCTCTCACCTCATGATTCCTCCTCCACATCCTCATTATTAATGGTTGCCTGCTGCTCAATACATTTATCAATGGATACGGCAGGTCACTGGTGGTAGCTTGATATTTGATCTTGGCTTTGGATTGTCAACACCCTCTACACTTGCAATATTCATTCATTCATTTATTCTTTATTTCGGTCTCACGGACCATAAAAGGGTTGCGACATAAAACAACTCATGAAGATAAAATACATTTGTAATTTACAATCAATTGACCAGAATATAAAACAATCATTCATTTGATGATGACTTAATACATTGATTACGGCTGTGCCACATTGATGTTAAAAATTTTGCAACTGCGAATACAATTGGGGCCGATAAATCTCTTTTCAGAATCCTATAAGCGGGAAGATGGCGCCTGAAACCCAGGTTTTTAAGTATTGGAACGAGCCAGTAGTTTCTTGGTCTTCTGTATGCTGGGCAGAAGAATATTATGTGCAAATCACACTCCCTCGAGTAGGCGCAAGCTGGACATTGTAATGAAGTCTCAGAACTTGTCCAGCGAGCAGTGTGCACTTTAAGAGGAAGGGTGCCATACCGCCATTGCATAAAAAGCTTCCTAGTAAGTGGGGGGCCAATGTTGTCGTATACAGTCTCCTGGAGATATGAGTCTTTTGTCCCCAAGAATTTGCCCGTTAGGGACCTCTCCTCTGTGTTGTTGATGTGAGTGCACAAATGATATTCATAATAGGATTTTGATAGGGACTGTCGTGAAGTTCTAGGGCAGGTATTTTCTGGATCAGACCATAGATTCTGTCTGCCTATCGCCTCACATGTTTGTTTAATATATCTGAGCCAGGGGAACCGTGCAGAATTACATAGTCTCATGATTTCCTGAAGCTCAGATCTATAATTAGACAGTTCTGGTACCGACCACAATTTTCGCCAATACAATAGGGGTTTAAGGCCCAATTCTTCTGTAATTGGTCTAAGGCCTAAATCCAATCTCAGTGGTAAGAGTGGGGTACTAGACGGAAGGCCTGTTAATTGCCTAATAAAATTATTCTCAGTGACCTGCATGGTCTGGGTGGCAGAATGCCCCCATAATTCAGCTCCATAGGTCACTGCCCCTTTTGCCTGCATTCTATAAATTTGTAAGCGAGGGGAAAACGACTGGTAAGACAGTCCACGGGGCATCCTTGCCAGTCCTCCTGTCATTTGAGTTAATTTAAGTCTTGCCCTGGTGCGGTGCGAATCCCAGGTCATAGACTCATTTAATGTTATCCCTAGGTACTCAAATGTAAAGACCCTCTCCAGCCTAGAGGGCCCAAGAGTAGGATTGGCACGTATTTTCGAGGGGGGGTTGAAGATCATGTACTTGGTTTTGGAAGCATTGATCTCCAGCCCCCGAATCGCGCAGAAATTTGCGAATCCATCAAGGATCCGTTGGATGCCCATAGGAGACTTGGAGAGCAACAGGGTATCATCTGCAAAAAGAATGTCAGGTACCCCCGTGCCTCCAAGCCTAGGAGCATCAATATTTTCCAGTGCGTTCAAATGGCTGATCACCCCGTTGACAAAAAGGCAGAAAAGGGTCGGTGGCAGCACACAACCCTGTCTAACCCCCCTGTCAACGGGGAAACGATCAGTAAGAGTGCCCCCCCTTCCGAACCTCACCCTTGCGAAGTTCCCCAAGTGCAATCTTCTTAAAATACCTAATATATCATTTGGGACACCAAGATCGGGCAAGACGACCCACAATTTATCCCTGGGCACTAAATCAAACGCGGCGCGTAAATCAACAAAAATCGTGTATAGAGTGCCGCCCTCTATTAAAACAGTCTTCCAATGAATGCAATTTAAACGAAAAATCTGGTCAATGGTAGAGACTTTTCTTCTAAAGCCAGCCTGGTATGTACTCATAATGTTCGATTCCTCGATCCAGTCTTGTAAGTGGTTAAGGATGAGTCTGCCAAATAATTTTTGGGAGACATCAATAAGACTAATTGGTCTGTAATTGGCTGGGAGCAGGGGCGAACCCTTTTTGAAAATTGGGACAATCTCTGCGCCCAGCCAAGTGTCGGGCAGCTCCATGCCCTTTAGGACAGAATTAAATAAAAGCATAAGATAGGGTGCCCAGACTTCGGGTTCCTGTTTGAATAGGTCTCCCGGCAGGCCATCCAAACCCGGTGCCTTTCCTGACGCCAGACCCATGATAGCTGTTTTAACTTCTTTGAGTGAGAAAGAGAGAGACAAACCCGATGGTATGTCTGTTTCTACCTGGACAGGATCCACTCCAGTCCCCTCAGGTGACATATATAGGGACTGGAAATGGTCCTGCCAGGTCTTGGCTGAGATGTTAGGTTCAACCGCAGACACCAACTCCTCTGAGCCTGTGTTTACACTGCGCCAGAATTTGCGTGAATCTCTGCATGCCAAGAATTTCGTTAGTTTCTCCCATTTTTCGTGTTCCCATTCGAGTTTTGCATTCCTGGTTAGGGATTTGTATGCCAATCTTCGCTCGCTGATTACTATCCGGCCTTGTCCTGTCTTAATTGCAGAGAGAAGATCGCTTTTAGCCTTCCTACATGCAGAATTATACCAGGAGGGACCAGGAGTAAACCCACAGTCCTTTTTTGATTTACTGGTTAAAATTCCTGATATAGATGTAATAAGATCTGCATGCAGCTGGCCCAACTTGGTGAATAATCCCAGCGTGTTGGGTTGGGTATTTAGGGCTTGGGCCTTCTCTAACAAGGGGGTAAGTAGGGCATATAGCTTAGGTACCAGCCCTTGTTTAGCTACTAAGTTCTCCCATTTTATTCTGCGTCTATTGTTAGAGAGAGATAGGCCAACATCAGGAGGCTCCCTATTCTTTTCCCTAGATTCCAGACCGGAGCAGTATAGCTCAAGCTCCAAAGCATGATGGTCACTATCTTCTCTTGGCAGTATGCGAAAATCACTTAATTGTGACCACTGGCCAGTGGGACCAAAATATAATCAAGACTTGATGTTTTGCCCTCTCTATGGAAGGTGCATTTTGGAGGGATATCTGATGGTAACCTTCCATTACAGGCCCTGAGTCCGTGTTTAAGAGTAAGAGATGTGATTTGCACCGCCAGAGGGGACCACACTCTTGGGGCCGGTAGCTGGGAAGGTGGTATGGACCAGGCAAGATCCTCCTCCTTGGTCAACCCATCCAATGGACCCATGAGTGGCTCGAAATGACAATTCAGATCTCCACCTATTATATAAGGGGTGCCCTCAGGAATTGTGTTAAGGGCAAGGTCGAGCTCATCAATAGTACAAGATTCTTTCGAGATACTAACTGGCCTCGAGTAGACATTTATTACCAAGAGGTGGTGCAAACCTGGCCATTCCAATAATACAGCCAAAATATCCTCTGAATTTACTAACAAGGGGGCAGCCCTACAGCCTAAATCTAAGGTTATCCAGATTGCAAGACCGCCAGAAGGGCGGCCTTTGCCACTCCCTTTAGCATTCTTAGAGAAAACAGCGAAGCCAGTGCGGGTAAAATCTTCCCTCATCCAGGTTTCTTGGAACAGACATATATTCTTGTTTTCTATGAAAATGTTCCAATCCGGGCAGTTTAGTTTGTTGGACAAGCCCGCCACATTCCAAGATAGCATATTTAGAAGGGGGGCTAAGGTCCTCACAGGGTTAGGAGATGTCTGTACAGTGGCCATAGGATGGACCTTCAAATTAGCAAAGGGTTCATCCTGTGCTATGGTCCCCAATACAACACCATTAGATAGAGTGGGAGCCACCACACAGGATTCCAAGTTGGTTGATGTCTGCTGGGGTCCATTGTTCTGTATAGAAGTATCTAACTGTACATCATATAATGAGGGCCTTTTACGGTCCAGAGCCTCACCTAGGCTTTGCCTACCCAGTCAATCCACCCTATCTAGGTGACTAAACCTGTTATATGTGGGAAAATAATTCTAGGGTTAGGATAGATTTTATTTACATTGGGTCTCCACCTCCGATCCCTACTACTAGGCACGAGTTCCCATCCCTCTCCCTCCCCCTCATGCCTCACCAAAGGGTAAAAAAAAGACAGGGGGAGGGTTTGAATGGGCGAACCGTGCATATTCCGGGGCCAGCTACAGATATACTTGACAGTGGCAGGGTCCCTGAAGTTGATCACAACACAGTCGCCCTGGATAGACTTCCTAGTGGTGCCTACCCAGGGGACTCTTCTCACCATAAGGACCTCACTCTGTGTGCCCCCAGGCAGGGGTCTATTGGTGGACAGCCAGTGAATAATCTTGTTTTTTAGTGCACCCACTGGTTCTCTGGCTGGAGGGATTAATTCAGGAATACCTGCCAGAATTACCACATAAGGGTTGGCCTGGGGTGGAAGGTTTACTATCTTGTGCTGAGGATCCATCATTGGCGCCTCTGGAGGAGGTGCGACCGAGACTTCTTGGCGAATTGTGTTTACACAGGTTGGATTAGATAAAGATGGATTCTCTGGAGCACGTACAGAGGATTCTTGTATTAAAATGGGCTGAGATGGAAATGGGCCTTTTTTGGAGGGGGACTCAGATTTATTCTCCCTCTCCTTGCTGGTCTTAGCACTAGATATCTCCTTCCCCTCTGCTATGCATAAGAGACCCGTGTGAATTTTCAATAAGAGTGATTCTATCTTGGAAATGCGATCCTTCAGGGGATTAAGAATTTCCCTTAGGAGGACTCGAATGTCCAAGAGAGTGAGTGGCTTGTTCCCTGCTGGACAGTTAGGGCTGGGGGATAGCTCAGACGTATTTGGAGCGGGTGGTAACCTATTTTTTCCGGATTGGCTCGTTGTCTTAGTTTTGGAAGTCTTGTGAGTCAACTCATTCTTAGAATTGCGTTTGAGAGCATACACCTTGCGACCTCCAATTGAGCCAGCTTTTTTTGTGATTTTCTTTTTGGGAATTGCTCCTTCCCTCGTCCTCCGTGATGGATCTAAATTAAAAATGGGGCACTCAGTAATTGCATCACCAGTAGGGAGGGTTTGAGTAACATTCGAGGGAAGTGATGGCGGCCTGGCGCAGGGGAGAGATAAAACGCTTAGCTCCGTGATAGCGGACATCTCGCAGTCAATAGTATTTGAAGTAGGACTGCGCAGGTCGGGTAATTCAGGAGTAACATTTGTCCCCCCAGAGTCTACCATTTTAGGGGCACCAGTTTGTTCGGGCGTGGTAGCAAATGCAAGGGGACCCAATGAAGATCTTCTAACCCAGTCAATCTCTTGGGATATTCGCCTTTCAAGAATGGATATTTCGTCGATTATTAGTGAGCCAGCTTTAGCAAAGTAAGTGTCTAGAGTACCTTTAGCCGCTCCTGCAGCCCGGGTGGATCTGCTTCTAGTTTCTCTGGCCGACATTCTCATACAAATCTTCCAATGCTAAGTACTGGAATTTGTGATGAAGTAAGACCTTGGCCTTACCTCGGCCGTCCTCGAACGGCCTCAAACGGCAAGCTCTTTGCCCGGTCTTCGCTCCGCTCTTCGTTCCGCGCGCGTTCCGCTAGCGCGAATGTTGCTGCGGTATACGTAGAACAAGGTAACTAAGGGGAGTGGCTGGGAAGAGGACCCAGCTGCGCCGATGGTGCTGCGGGAAGCTGGTCCTCGCAGCCCCGCCCTCCTCAGTGTGCAGGTCACAAACAGGCATGGAGCGAAGGAAACAGGAGTCAAAGCACACAAGATCCAAATGGCAGCAGCAATTTATGTCATCGAGCAGCACCCGCGAAGCGCGGGCCGCGAGTCGCTGCTTTGCTGCGCTGGTCAAGGGGAGTGGCTGGGAAGAGGACCCAGCTGCGCCGATGGTGCTCCGGGCGCTGGGGAAGCTGGTCCTCGCAGTCCCGCCCTCCTCAGTGTGCAGGTCACAAACAGGCGTGGAGCGAAGGAAACAGGAGTCAAAGCACCCAATCAACTTGTGAATGACACCCGTTTAACCTGCCATTAAACCCTTTCATGTGCTAATTCGATGCGTCTCCAACTTGTAGTTGACAGCAGACACCTTTTTGAGGGACTGACAACCTAATTGCACGTCCTAAAGTGACTTGCAATATTAATGTTGTTTACATCATCATTTTGACTGACCATTGCCTCACTTGTGTGCAGCGGTGATGAACGTCAGTGCCTACTAATAGAATGCGCTGCACCACCCCACCGTCTTCAAGGCTTGTTGCATTTCCATGGCTCTATGTGTAATAACAGTAGAGGAAGGTCTGCTCTCTTGGTTTCTCAAGGCTAGGTCAACCTCAATATTGTGACTGAACATTGTACAGTGCTCCAGGATCAACTAAATACCAGGGGAACATACTATTAAGGAATTAACACCATGACTAAGAGATTAGGTATATTATACAACCCCCTTTGTTTTCTTATTAGTATGATGCATGTACTAAGACATCACAAACAATAGTACTCGGGGAAGTTCAGCCCACACCATAGTTCCATAGCTTAAGGTCAAAGGTTTAATCTATTTAAAACAGCTTAAGTGCTTGTAAATTGTCAATGCACATAATAAATAAACATGGCCCTGGTGTTGTTATAGAATCCAGAAATGAACATCTTAAAATACAGGCATCCGTTGGACAGCATTTAACCAGATTGTTTACATTGTTAAACATTCTGTGAAACCTTACATTTCAGAGTTCAGTGACAGATGAATATCTACGTAGCTCAGAGGAAATGATAGGCGATTCTAATATGATTACACGACTATTAAAGATAGGCGGAATTAAAGTATACTTGCATACTCTGCCTTGAAGACTTGTTATTTCACTATAACCCCTAGGTTCACAGGGCAATTTGTAATATGATGTTCACTCGACGTTTTACAAAATAAGTTCACATGTCTAGGCCAGAACATAATTCTTAATATCCTTAGACGCACAGTTCTTCAGTTTTGAACACGCTCTTGAAAATATCACTGATGATATATTAACACTGTCTTCACATCTGTCCAATGTAAATATCTGATATTCCTCACATACGCCCTGTCTGCGATTCTTGAAATGAAATTGTGGGTAATAGATTTCCCCTGAGAAGAATTGCCAATTAATATAGGAAGAGGGATCCATACGATTTCCCAAATACCTTGCACATGCATGTGAACTATCATTTTGCAGCATCCCTGAGGACTATTTGACTCATATTGAATGGATATCATCCCTGCAATCTTACAGCATATTCCCAGTGCAATGTTTTAACTATGATTAAAAGCCTTAACATCTCTTCGTTCTTACATTCAGTTCCACAGTCCTACCTGCTGCTATTTGTGTTATTGTGTGTGTATTAGACCTTTTACCAATGACACTGAAGTAGGTTTCTCCTGGTTCACCCACTGGCCTGCGCCTGCACTGCCGCCTCCCATTCCAGTGTCAACTGATGAACGGCTTGTCTTAACTAAATTGGGTCGGACATTCGTTTCCTGGGGACATGCAAAGATGTTCTAATAGCGTTTTGAATAAAAACCAACCTACATACCCAATGGGAAGAGTTCCCTGCTTCACACGTATTTCAGGGCATATTATCAAGAAAGGGCATTAAAATTATTCTTCTGGTGTGAACATGGGCTTCTATTGGAATTCTCTGCGGCATATTATCAAGCCCATTATCGCCAGTTTTCTGCCGCTAAAGCGGCGATAATTTTAACGCCGTGCTTGATAATATGCCCCCACGTGTTTGCTAACATTGGCAGGGTTAGGCACAGACTGGCTCAGTACCAGGATACCCCCGCTGGTGACAGTGCACTTTACAAATACACATAACATAACACTCCCTTCTTTCCTTAGTGAACAATAAATATTATGTACACTTTCAGCTGTACAACCCCACTTCAAATGTAGTACACAGAGGACATAATAATCAATAATCTGTTTTGAAAACAAACCGTGTCTCACGTAGGCCATGCAAAGAGAAACACAGATATCCAGAAAGTACACCTTACAGGTGCTACACGTCCCCAGTGGTTAAATAGAATCAACTGGCTTATGCACATAAACACATGTCTGTATACACAATTATTAACTCCAGTTCCTAATTCCTCTGTTTAATACTTTGAGGCCCCAATTATGAGTTATGCGTAAATATGTGCTGGGATTTCAGAATTCTCATTCCATGGTAACTTGAAGCTCCTGTTTACCGCCTGTGCAAAGCGGGTATTAAATGGGACTAAGGGTTTCTGTGGGGGAAGGGAGTGGTAGGAGGGGAGTCGTGGGAGTAGAAAAGGGAAGGGAAATATTAGTTCTGGTGGGGGGAGCTATGAATGCTCTTGCCTTGCCATTGAAAAAAGTGAGGATGGAGTGGCGGATGAGGCCTGGTTTCTATTGCTGACAAAGCCTCATATTATTTTGATGTCTAGAATTACCAAATAGTAAAATCTGATCTGGTCTTCTTGCACCCAGGAAACCCAGTACAGGACCACTGAGCCACTCATTATCAGGTGGTTGCTATCCTACTCATGGATTTTGCTCTGCCTGACATATTCAGGCCCTGGATAGGCTCCTTAGGGATTGGTTCAGTGAAATACTTCTACTTATCTTTTAATCTTGACATCTTCAGGTAACCTCATCATGAAACCTGCAATGCTACCGAAATACCCTGCACACCACGGTGAGATCCTGGACAATTAAAAAGTGGGACTAATAGGAATGGACCCCCACCATAGTAATCATTCTGGCCCTTATTAAGTAAGGGAATTGTGAGTTTTAGCTTTGGGACAAAGTGATAGATGATACTAAGGGCCTGATAATGGCTTTGGTGGTGTGGTGCTGGGTCCGCCCTGCCACCGCACCGCCAGAGCCTTGGTCGGATGGCCCGCCAGATAAGGAGTTTCCTCTTGTCTGGCGGGCTTTTTTGTGGCGGTGCTTCTGAAAACGGGCACAGCAATGGGAATGGCAAAAATAGTTCCTGCACGGCATGGACTGAAATGTCCATACTCTGGGGGGCACATCTTGTGCCCCCATGTGTGCATTCACAGAGCGCAGAGGCACCAGGGGGCCTCAGGGAGCCCTTTGTTTCCTCTCTGCCAGGGTTTACATGGAGGAGGAACCGCCATGAAATCCCTGGTGGAGAGGAAACTCCTAATATGCTTGGCGGGACCGCAGCAGTCACGCCAAGCACATGGATGACCCCTGACAGCCACAACACCACCAGGGAACGGCGGTTCCCTGGCGTCTGCGGCAGGGCTGTGGCGATCTGACAGCCCATATCGTAATTGGGCAGTCGGGAGACTGCCACCCCCCTCATGTGCAAGTTTGGTGGCCCGTGTACTGCCAGACTCGTAAACGGGGCCTAAGAGAAAAATCTGGGTTATGCATTTAAAACATTACGAAATAACATTATAGCCAAAAAACATAGGGCAGTACCAATTTAGCAAAAAAGAGAAAGATTTGATAAGATAAAACAACACAAATTGTAAAATCTTAAGTAAGAAATTAGAGATTAAGGATTTTTGAAGTCTAAATATTTAAATGCAGCCAGATATAACAAAACACCAATGTTAGTCTAAGGGTTCAGATAACCAGATCCTCTTCACATTTCAGACCAGATACAATGGAGAATGGACATAGGAAGTTCCATCTCCCAGCTGTTTTACCTTCATGGTCAAAGTCAAAATCTTCAACTCGGGCAAGGCAGTCTACTTTGGCTGATGATGGCTTCAAAAGTCCAGATATAATAAATTTGAATACAACAAAACCTGAGCACACCCTTAAAGTAACAATATGTTAATAACAATATGAATCACTTTCTTGAGGTTTCATATCCAGACTTCATTTATTGACTCTTGATCCAGCCAACACGTGTTTCGTCGCCTGGGAGTGCCCGCGACTTCCTCAGGGCTGGAAAATGAACGAATATACAAAATTTGTTTAACTGTATCAACATCTATGTATATATATCTCTCTCAATCCATATTCACTCATGTCGTGAGAAGTCGGTGGAGCCCAAAGTGAGGAATCACATCAGTTTGGCGACATATTGGAAACATCGTAAAAGTATAAGCAAATGTATAAAACACAGAACAACCACGTTGCAAGCATAGAGTGACGTCAGTGTGGATGTGTCCCATAAAAGGACAGAAGGAATAGCGAGTAAATCACCTGAAATCGTGTACGGATGCGACATATCTCCAATCGTGAAGAAGGGTCCCAAAACCAAGTACCAAAACAATTTGTTTTTATATATTATCGCAAACATATCTACCTTGTAATCTGTTGATACTGTCCTGTTCATTAAATAAGTAATCGATTTATATCCCCTAATTTGTTGTTCTTAAACAGTATATATGTAAACAATATATCATCAACATATTCTATATACTGTATAAACACTTCTAATACTGCAACAATCATGAGATGTCCTCAAATATGAATACACCATGCACCTAACAAAGATAGGGCACCAGCCTATGATTACTAGCTGATAGCACTAGAGATCATGTAACTAGTATACGTTACTAACATACTAAGCTGTTAGTAGGATTGAACTGCCAACAACCAATATAACCTCACCCTGTCTGTTAAACCAATTCTTACACAAAATATCTAAATGCGGACAGCAACGTGCCATGGCAAAAGATGAATACACAAAATAAATCACGTGTATATATTATGTCACATCTGCCCAATAATAGTTCAATATCTAGCGATCCGTTTGATAAATCTATTGCACTCGATATTGAACACAATATATAAATATAGACGGCAACGCGCCAAGAAAATATATGCATGAAGTTACTCACGTGCACGTATTATCAAATGATGGCCATATCAGGTAAAGTGCTCTAAAACAAGGAAGGTCTACATCAGTGTCAACAAATCTATTGCGCTCGATCTTGAACGCAATATATAAATGTAGACGGCAACGCGCCAAGAGAAAAATATATACATAAAGTAACTCACGTGCATGTTTATCGAACGATGGCCATATCAGGTAAGATGCTCTAAAATAAGGAAGGTCTGCATCAGTATCGACATAAAATATATGCTCTGGTCAGTAATTGGTATCTAAATGTCTGTTCACTTCAGCCATACTTACTTGCCACAAAAGTTTAGCAGCAGAGTATCGTCATGACTCCCGGTCCTAAGTGTATCACGGAGTAGCGTGAACCGGAAGTACATGTATTTAAGTCCGGTGCTACGTCGGGAAAACAAACGGCTAACTCTGAACTGCATTACAGCATCGGCCTAATACAGCGGCCATGATACAATTGTCAACCATTGTGTAACTAAATCAAATCCAAAATCGGAAATGGGCTGTGGCTTATATTAGGAACTAGGTGCAGATGTTGTATCTAAAAAAGGTAACTAAATAATGCTATGTATCTGGAGCAAAATTATTAACAATAAAGTAACGTCGCCTATATTAAAATGGTTATCCGAAAAAATACATTGTAAATGTAATCTTCAAAAGGGCATAAATAAGATCTCGAAAAGATACAGAAAAATATAAATACCATTACTCTGTGTTAGCATCGTGGATACATAAGTCTATATAGATCGTAAAGGGTAGAGATTGTTCACATGGCAGGTGCACAATAAATTCAAAATTTGAATATTTCACAAAACAAGTAAATTATAGATCACATCAAACAAACAACTGATCAAAATTAGTGAATATATCTTCACAAAGTAAGTCACCCCTACAATTCATTACTTGAACATGAAAAACATGTCAGCACAAAGTAAGTCACCACTGAATGGTGTATCTTACATCCAATTTATTCTACATAATTCTTTCAATGTATTAACATCTGCTGTCATACTGTATTGCTAAAGCCAAAAGTAAACCACTGCTCATATTAGACCAGCTTGTCAATATATTTCGTGTGTACATATAGCATCTGAACTCAAGATTATTTTTTCATATTTTTTTAACCTCAATGTTAATGCAATATACTGTGTCAGAATAAGAAATCAATTGATTATTCACCCAAAAAATAATGTAGCTCCTGATCCAAATTGAGCCCATGCTCAACAGCTCTCATTTTCATGATCCAAACCGCTTCTCGACGTCTTAATTTCAGCTCCATATTACCTCCCCTGGGATCACTCTCAATCTCGTCACTCTCACAGAAAGTAAATACTTTATGTCTGTCCTGCATCGTACAGTCATTGATATGTACTGCGGTAGGATATCTAGTGTCTTTGTATTTGATCGCTCTCAAATGTTCACTGATGCGTACTTTTAAAGGTCGAATGGTACTTCCTATGTAGAATTTATTACATTTACATTGCAACATATAAACTACAAATTTACTGTTGCAATTGATCATTTGTCTAATCATGAATTGCTTGCCCCTGGCATTTGTAAATTCTTTTTTCTTATCCATCGCTAAATCACAAACCTTGCAGCCTCCACATTTGTGGAAGCCCTTACAACTTTGTGATAACCAATTATCTGCTGACCTGCTTTTTGGATAGCTGGGACTAAGTAAGGATCTGATGGTCCGACCCCTTCTATATGAGATTAATGGAACTTCAGCTAATTGTTTCTCTAAGAGTTTGTCTGATTTAGGTATATGCCAGTGACGATTCCTTCAATGCCTTTTGTGATTTTTTGAACTCTAATGATATGGGAATTCGTTTCACACATAATTGCGGCAACAAAGAAATAGAATTTCTTGATGTGGTCTTATTTATTGAGAATAACCACATTCATAGTAAACTACATCGGAAGGCTACCTCGTGTAATTCATTGTTACACGCACATAGCGCTCATCCCAAATACCAAAAGGATTCAATTCCATATGGAGAACTAGTTAGAGCGAGAAGGAACTGTAGTGATGAGGCTTGTTTTAACCATTGTGTGGAAGACATGAAAAATCGCTTTGTTGAGAGAGGATATGATACTCCTACAGTGGATAAAGCACTAAAGAGAATTCGGAAAATCAATAGAGCTAATACATTGACAGACAAACCGGTATGCATTAAAAAATCAGAGGCTCTTAGATTGGTCACAGACTACAATGATCTCTCTGTGGGGCTTAGAAAGTGCATGAAACGTCACTGGCATATACTTAAATCAGACAAACTCTTAGAGAAACAATTAGCTGAAGTTCCATTAATCTCATATAGAAGGGGTCGGACCATCAGATCCCTACTTAGTCCCAGCTATCCAAAAAGCAGGTCAGCAGATAATTGGTTATCACAAAGTTGTAAGGGCTTCCACAAATGTGGAGGCTGCAAGGTTTGTGATTTAGCGATGCATAAGAAAAAAGAATTTACAAATTCCAGGGGCAAGCAATTCATGATTAGACAAATGATCAATTGCAACAGTAAAGTTGTAGTTTATATGTTGCAATGTAAATGTAATAAATTCTACATAGGAAGTACCATTCGACCTTTAAAAGTACGCATCAGTGAACATTTGAGAGCGATCAAATACAAAGACATTAGATATCCTACCGCAGTACATATCAATGACTGTACGATGCAGGACAGACATAAAGTATTTACTTTCTGTGGGATTGACAAGATTGAGAGTGATCCCAGGGGAGGTAATATGGAGCTGAAATTAAGACGTCGAGAAGCAGTTTGGATCATGATAATGAGAGCTGTTGAGCATGGGCTCAATTTGGATCAGGAGCTACATTATTTTTTGGGTGAATAATCAATTGATTTCTTATTCTGACACAGTATATTGCATTAACATTGAGGTTAAAAAAATATGAAAAAATAATCTTGAGTTCAGATGCTATATGTACACACGAAATATATTGACAAGCTGGTCTAATATGAGCAGTGGTTTACTTTTGGCTTTACCAATACAGTATGACAGCAGATGTTAATACATTGAAATAATTATGTAGAATAAATTGGATGTAAGATACACCATTCAGTGGTGACTTACTTTGTGCTGACATGTTTTTCATGTTCTAGTAATGAATTGTAGGGATGGCTTACTTTGTGAAGATATATTCACTAATTTTGATCAGTTGTTTGTTTGATGTGATCTATAATTTACTTGTTTTGTGAAATATTCAAATTTTGAATTTATTGTGCACCTGCCATGTGAACAATCTCTACCCTTTACGATCTATATAGACTTATGTATCCACGATGCTAACACAGAGTAACGGTATTTATATTTTTCTGTATCTTTTCGAGGTCTTATTTATGCCCTTTTGAAGATTACATTTACAATGTATTCTTTCGGATAACCATTTTAATATAGGCGACGTTACTTTATTGTTAATAATTTTGCTCCAGATACATAGCATTATTTAGTTACCTTTTTTAGATACAACGTCTGCACCTAGTTCCTAATATAAGCCACGGCACATTTCCGATTTTGGATTTGATTTAGTTACACAATGGTTGACAATTGCATCATGGCCGCTGTATTAGGGCGATGCTGTAATGCAGTTCAGAGTTAGCCGTTTGTTTTCCCGACGCAGCACCGGACTTAAATACATGTACTTCCGGTTCACGCTACTCCGTGATACACTTAGGACCGGGAGTCATGACGATACTCTGTTGCTAAACTTTTGTGGCAAGTAAGTATGGCTGAAGTGAACAGACCTTTAGATACCAATTACCGACCAGAGCATATATTTTATGTCGATACTGATGCAGACCTTCCTTATTTTATAGCATCTTACCTGATATGGCCATCGTTCGATAAACATGCACGTGAGTTACTTTATGTATATATTTTTCTCTTGGCGCGTTGCCGTCTACATTTATATATTGCGTTCAAGATCGAGCGCAATAGATTTGTTGACACTGATGTAGACCTTCCTTGTTTTAGAGTACTTTACCTGATAAGGCCATCATTCGATAATACGTGCACGTGAGTAACTTCATGCATATATTTTCTTGGTGCGTTGCCGTCTATATTTATATATTGTGTTCAATATCGAGTGCAATAGATTTATCAAACGGATTGCTAGATATTGAAATATTATTGGGCAGATGTGACATAATATATACACATGATTTAATTTGTGTATTCATCTTTTGCCATGGCACGTTGCTGTCCGCATTTAGATATTTTGTGTAAGATTTGGTTTAACAGACAGGGTGAGGTTATATTGGTTGTTGGCAGTTCAATCCTACTAACAGCTTAGTATGTTAGTAACGTATACTAGTTACATGATCTCTAGTGCTATCAGCTAATAATCATAGGCTGGTGCCCTATCTTTGTTAGGCGCATGGTGTATTCATATTTGAGGACATCTGGTGATTGTTGCAGAATTAGAAGTGTTTATACAGTCTATAGAATATGTTGATGATATATTGTTTATATATATATACTGTTTCAGAACAACAAATTTGGGGATATAAATCGATTACTTATTTAATGAACAGGACAGTATCAACAGATTACAAGGTAGATATGTTTGCGATAATATATAAAAACAAATTGTTTTGGTACTTGGTTTTGGGACCCTTCTTCACGATTGGAGATGTGTCGCATCCGTACACGATTTCAGGTGATTTACTCGCTATTCCTTCTGTCCTTTTATGGGACACATCCACACTGACGTCACTCTATGCTAGCAACGTGGTTGTTCTGTGTTTTATACATTTGCTTATACTTTTACAATGTTTCCAATATGTCACCAAACTGATGTGATTCCTCACTTTGGGCTCCACCGACTTCTCACGACATGAGTGAATATGGAGTGAGAGAGATCTATATACATAGATGTTGATACAGTTAAACAATTATGTATATTCGTTCATTTTCCAGCCCTGAGGAAGTCGCGGGCACTCCCAGGCGACGAAACACATGTTGGCTGGATCAAGAGTCAATAAATGAAGTCTGGATATGAAACCTCAAGAAACTGATTCATATTGTTATTAACATATTGTTACTTTAAGGGTGTGTTCAGGTTTTGTTGTATTTGTCTGTGATCTCTAGGGATTCCTAGTGAGAAGGGTGGATGACCCTTCTTCCTTTGAGCACCCTAAATACTTGAATAGAGTATATACTGGAATGTGGTGAGCGCCAACACCAACCAGGGATCCATCATCCATAATAAATTTGAAGCTGAGCTGACATCTACAGAATTGCTCACCAACAGCTCAGAGCAGGACTGACTGGAAATTGTAGTTGCTGATGCCACTGGGATCACCTTGCTTACTTTTCCCTCCGGCTTCTTGAATTTCAGGACTTTGTTTCTTCATGGTATTCACAATTCTGCAAATGTTTAAAACTGGACACTTCAGCCAGTAAGGTCTTAATGATGCCTGATCACTGAAACGTATGGTTTTGGCACTTTATGCACTTAGCGGAACAAACCTGAAATTCTTAGCCACCCAAGTCTTCTTGCCACCAGGTTTACTTATCCATTTTCACCTCTTCATTCTCTTTAAATTGGATCTGATCTCTGTCATAGTTGCATGACGCTGAGAGCTTCTCTGAGGCAGAGCCACATGAGATCATGTGAATTGTTCCTGCGGTCACGTTGAAGCTGTAAACTGGGGTTCAGAAAGCTATGAGCTTCTCAAGGACTGGAAGCTGAGAAGGTCTGTAGATTCCGAAAGAAATAGCGACTCCTTCTAGTAGCTACAGTGCCACCCTCTACGGAATTCTACGCATTTAAGGTGTCTAGTATCTCTTTAGGAGAGTCTCAGTCAGTGAAGAAGAAAATCCTGTAAAAGGGTTTCTTGATTGAATATAAAGATTTGAATTGAGGTAATCAGAAAAGCGTCAAATTCCTCCTGACATCAGGAAAGAGAAAAAAAGAATCCAGGCAAATAAATTTAAAAAAGATCAATCTGCTAAAAACAAAAATAAAGGACAAAATAATATCAAGGAGGTGAGGAATGTGAAGAAAATAAAGTAGTTAATGCCTTGTGATGCATCTTCCACTCGTGACTGTCTCCCTTATTATTAATTAAACTGCAGCTAATATAATTGAAAAAGACTCCAATTACATCTGAGATTGATAATCTCAACTACTCTTCTATAGTCAATCCCACATCTTGGGAATGGCTGGTTATAAGTCTAGTCCACATACCTTTTCAGAAAATCATGTCATTAATTTGCATATTAAAGAAGAAGCCCAAGTTCAACCTCCTCCGTCCCACACTGTATTCTAGGAATCCTCCACCTTCTTTCATCCCCGGCACTCCTGGAGAATCACAAGTAGTCATCCAGGGGACAGTGAACATGCAGACACAGGTCTGGGTAGTGCTAGCAGGATGTTGCAAGAAAGCAGGAGCCTGCAACGCAAGGAGTGCTCCTTTGCTTCTCAAATGCATACAACTTTTAGTTAGATCTTGACATAACTCTTGTCACAGATGTAACAGTATCCTCCTGCCTGATCCTCTGGGAGTTACTGATAACTGCTGCAATTATCTGAAAAGTTAAGAACATAGAAATATTTGATGGGTAAATATGACACAGAGAAGAACATATTGCTGAATGTCAGAAGGAACAGTTGGCCACCAAAATTATTGCAAAACTAAGTAGCCTTTACTCTTCAGCGACTAGAAATGGCTGAGGCACAACATATTTTCATAAAATCCAGCTGCAATTTCGTCAGTGGAACATAATTGGCTTGCTGGCTAAAAAATCCACGTGTTATGTCAACAAGGGTAGCCTTTGAATGAAGATCTTTAATTTGCTATAGAGCCACCAGTCCTTGAGCCATATTGACTGTATCTACAAACAAAATAAACAAAACCAACAATTTGTTGAGTGAGAATTACTGGCTGATTATAAGTGATGGTTCAGAATAAAGATGAGATAAAGCATCCTTCAACACATTATTTGAACGAGGAACAAAGGTGACAGTCAAATAAAGGGGGAAAAGAAATTTGCCTACCTGGCTTGACTACTATTTCTATATTGAAGATTTAGCAAACACTGTAAATTTCAATAATCAGTTGTGCCTTCAAACGATTCTTCAGTTCCCATCAACAAATATCTGCACTCAGTAGAAAGCAATTTCATACCTTAAAGTACTCTTTCAAATACTAAAGAGTACTTTTTTATATTCTGATAAAACATTGTGCAAATAAAACACAGGGTATTCTTGTCCATTAACTTCTTGATTTTGCAACAAGACTGCCCTAGATGCTTTTTTAGAAGCAACAGTTTTATAAGCTTAATGATCCTAGCAAAATCTTTTCTTCATATAATCCTGTTTCAAAATATGGATAGTATCATTATGTACATCGGCAGCATTTTCAATGGAATGAAAAAATAAATGTGAATCCAAGAAAACGTTAGGTTTCCTTAACATTGGGAGGTGAAATCCTATCCTAAATAGCCATCTCTTTCTTAAGATGCATAGCAAGACAATAGGCCTTCTTTCAAAATCCTAGTTATTGAACGTCTTTCTTCTCAAATTCACACAACTCTGCTTTATAAGACAAATTATTTTTCTGAAGTCTTGATCGTATTAAACTCACATGTTCTTGGAGGTCTCTGTGAGTCTTTGAAAACACTAGACTGTCATGCAGAAGCAGCAACACAGATGCCAGTTATCCAAAAACACTGAATACATAAATCTTTGAAAATAGCAAGAGAATGAAAAACTTCCTAGTACACATAAAGGTAAGTTTCAATTCTATTAAGGACACAAAGTTGAGGATTATACTCTACTTTCTTTATTTTCCATATCCAGCAGTGTTTAACTTTAACATAAAAAACTATCTTTCCCATGGATCCTAGGGAAAGGTCAACAAGAAGTTGAACCAATCAACAGTCCTGAACTCCCTGAAAGGCACGGGGCTTCTGGGATACGTCCTCTTTCTTGACTGCGGCATTCTACCCGTCACCGAATTCCTCTAGTCCGTCTTAGCAGATTCTGAGCCTACAAGAAGCCAGAGGAAATAGAGATGAACCGTAACTTGTATACCCTGGTATTTCTTACAGCTATAACCAATGCAAGCAACGCACAACCATAGAAGATATCCTTACACAGTGCTGTATTAGGGACTCTAACACTGGTCCAAAGAGTATTGTAAGCAATAACTTAAGGTTATACTTATACCATACGTCGATCTGGAACACCCCCATCCCCTGTCTCTCCTAGATCGGGTGGGAAAGGTGATTGATAACCTCAGGAAACTCTGGGCGGGAATAATCTTCACCACTGTGTCCTTAATGGAATTGAAATTTACCTTTATGTGCACTAGGACATTTTTCATTCTATGGCAGGACCAGAGGCGAGGATTATGCTTGTTCAAAGCTTTTCAACCATTAAGGAGGCCATGTCCACGACTGGTTTTCAATAGAATCATTTGAACATGGAGTCTGAAGACCAGTCCAAGCCATTAATTATGTTTTCAAGGCGGGCCTCGAGTGAAAAATCCTTGGAGGCCATCACCCCTCTGACTGAGTGGGTGCCAAAGTGTGAAATGTCAATTCCCGCCTCTTGCATGACCCATTTGATCTATCTAGCTATGGTGGGTGAAGACACCGTTTTGAAAGGTTTCCTGAGAGAAATCAATAACTGATTTTCCCCGTGGGGATGATGCTCGTCTGTCACAGGCAGGATACAAAATTGTCTTGGACCCTGACTTTGTGCGTCGAAAAATATAGAAGGTGACCACAGAGGTCTAGGGCCCTCACATCAAACACTTTCCTACAGGAGACCAGGCACAAGAGCATTGCTAGTTTTGCTGATAACTCCTTCCTTGACAGGTATTTATTTGCCTGCCACGACTTAAAGAGGGATAATACCTTGTTAACATCCCATAGCTTTGAGTATCTGGGTTGCTGTGGAAGGGACAGACGGATACCTCTAATGAGCTTGCAAACAAATGGATATTTGACCACCGCTTCCCCTTGGACGGGGCATGGCCTGCTGAAATCGCAGATCTGTATGAATTGATAGTGCGATATGCCAAGCCTTCAGAAGCCAGGGAAGACAGGAAATTCAGGATGTAGACCACTTCACACCCCAGGGGATCTTGATCTTTTCTAAGGCACCAACCCACCCATTTAGACCAGGCTGATCTGTAGTGCTTGTTGGTGCCCTCTGTCCAGGCTGCTGCCAAGATCCTTTGAGCTTCTCCTGATAGGACACAGAGTCTCCAACGTTGCCGGAAATCCGCCAGGCCATGAGGGGCATCGGATTCTGCAGGATCAGAGAATGGGGATCTCCATGGGGATCTTAAAAGATATTCTGACCTTGGGGTAGAAGGATTGGAGAATCCCAGGAAAGTTCTAGAAGAACTGGAAACCATAAAGGAGATCTCTAATAGGGCATGATCAGCACTACCCTTGCTTGCTGTCTGCGGACCTGAACTGATAGGCGCATTATCATGGCAGTGGGAAGGCGTAACCTGCCTCCTTCGACCATTCTTGGAGGAAGGCATCCGTGGCTGTTGCCAGAGGGTCCAGCTTCCAGCTGAAGAACTTGGAAAGTTGATGGTCTAGGCAAAAGGCAAAAAGATCTGCAGAGAATGGACCCCACAGAGATTGCAGTCTCTGGAAGACTCGAGGGTACAGTTGCCATAGGCTCATATCTGTCCATGCCCTGGAACACCAGTCCGCGACCACATTAGACGTCCCTGCAAGGTATTCCGCTGACACCGAGACATTGTGGTTGACGCAAAATCTCAAAAATTCATTGGCCATGTTCACTATTGCGTTGGACTTGGTGCCGCCCAGATGGTTGATATATCGGACCGTTGAGACATTTTCCATCTTGAAAAGTATGCTCCTTGGTCCAATACTTGATGGCGAATGAGCCCGCCAATAACTCTAGGTAAATGATGTGGAGAAGTTGCTTGTCTGCGGACCACTTCGTCCAGTAAATGAGTCTCCGCAGCGAGCTCCCCAGTCTTATTTGCTGGCGTCCGACATTATATACCAAGTCTGGAGCTGAGCCAAAGATGGCCAGCCAGTTCCAGGCCTCCATTTGGTCTAACGACGACCGCATCTCTAGCCTCACTTCTTCTGTGAGGGGGGCCTGCTCTGCATACTGCAGACCCTTCCTCTTTTGGGAGGCTTTGAGTTGTTGGAGGGCCCTGTAGTGGAGAGGGCCTGGGAAGATGGCCTGAATAGAGCACAACAGGAGACCCACATTTCTGGCTATCTGTCGGAGAGAAGTAGTAGGCCTGGCTAGGGTTCTCCTTATCTCCCATCAAATTTTTCGAGATCTTCCTGGCTGGTAAATGTAAGGTTTCGCTCAGAGTGTATGACAAACCCAAGAAAGGTAGTTTGCTTTTCCGGCAAAAGGAGGGACTTCTTTTCGTTGATAACGAAGCCCAGGCCCTGCAGCAAGGCCACAGCCATCTGTAGTTAGTTGCTCTGCCAGCAATGTCGGTGATTGAGTGAAGAGGAGGAGGTCGTCGAGGTATATGATGAGGCAAAACCCCCGTGCCCTGAGGTACTCCACCACTGGCTTGAGGACCCTGGTGAAGCACCAAGGCACTGAGGATAGCCCGAAAGGGAGGGTAGTGAACTCGTATACCAGGCCCTTCCACAGGAATTGAAGAAACCGTCAGTGAAGGGGAAAGTTCAGGACTGCCAAATATGGGCCCTTTAGGTCTAGATGCACCATCCATTCGTTTTGGCTCAGAAGGTCGTGCAGCAGGTGGATTCCCTCCATTTTGAAAATGACGGTAAACCAACCAGGTATTGAATTCCTTTAGATTATGACCGGGCGCTGACCCCCATCGGTCTTGTTCACCAAAAAAACATTGCTTAGGAAACTCCCTGGGTGGAGGGAGGCCTCAGCTATCGCTCCTTTGCGTAGTAGATCCGTCTACCAGGGTGGTTTGGGCTTCGGCAAAGACAAAAAGAACTGAACCCCCGGATGGTTTGGAGAACCCATCTGTCTGAGGTAATAGCCTCCTAATTGCACACAAAGCCAACCTGCCCCCTACATGCAACTGGGGGGAAAGGCAAATTTTTACCTGATTGGGCCTGGAGCCTCAACCCCTGTAGTTTCTTCTGGTTTGGAAGAACTCTCCGTGCTTGGGCTGCTCCTGCATATTCTTGAAGTTCCTGGCGGGGCTTGGGTGTAGAAGCGGCTGATCAGGTGCCCCCTGCCACGACCGGCCCCAACGAAAACCTTCAGGTGGAAAACCCTCGTTAAGGAGGCTTGCGCTTTGTCCAAGGTGGTAAATGTGGCCACGAACTTGCTCAATTCCTTGACAAATGGCTCCCTGAAGAGCCCCCTTTGAGCCACTGCGCCTGCCTCTGAGGAAGCGAGGTCCCTAAGTTTGGGGTTAACCTTTAACAGTAGGGAACACCGTCTCTCAGTTGAGAGGGCGTAATTAGCCCAGAAACACTATGGCACGCTGAGCCCAGCCTGACACTGGCTCGGGAGAGAGGAGGGAATTAGAAGCCTTAGCTTCCTCAGCAAGGTCCGGGATCTTGGTGAGTGGGCCACAGGCGTCCAGGAGTCTATCCTGGAACGCGCTCCAGGACCTATCTATCTCTTTCTTGGGATCACAGAACTTTTTCAGAAACGTGGCCATTCTGAGATCTAGCTCAGGAGTGACCACCACCTTAACCGCAAGGGCAGGAAGTGGACATTCTGCCTTAAGGCAGGCTCTAACTTCTTTCTCCAGGGGCTTCCTAAGATGACTCGCTACAAATTGGGCAACCTTATCCCCCAGGGACCCATTCCGTGGAACATGGGTGCAGAAGGTCCTCAGGGACCAGCATGTCTGAAGGGGCTTCTGCGCTGCTTGTGGGGAGGCGCCAGGGCCTGGAGGGGCCTGCCTTATGCACGGATTCACTGTGGGACTCATTGCCTCCACCCCCCTCCCTGCGAGGACAAAGGGGGGCCCTCGCTCAGTGCATCAGGGGGGTCGATAAAAGGACGGGCTAGGAAGGCCTTTTTAAGGTGTTCAAAGGTGCCAAGGTCAATGGCCGAATCAGATTTGCACCTAGGGGAGCAGGTAAGGGAGGGTGTAGTGCCCCTTGGAGGGGGGGTTGTCAACATATGCATAGGCAATTTCCATGAGGCGTCGTTTGAAGGGGCCCATGGCAGCCGCGACCGCCTGATGAATGGAGACATCCACCACCTGACAGAATTCATTATCTAAGGGGAGAGACTGCAGGGACTCCTCCTCAACATAAACCCCATCCATGACTCTGCAAGGGGTCTCACCAGTTAGAGTGATGACGAGAGGAGAGGGACCTCAAAGTGTCCCCGCTGCCCTGTTAGTCTGGTGAACTTCAGGTTCGTATGTATTTGGCGCCTGTGGAAAAGCCCTATTGTTTAGTCGTGCAGGTGCGAATACTGGTGTACAAAAGCTCCCCCGGGGCAGACTCACCCTGATCTTGTGGATATCCAGGACTCCTGGGCTGGCCCCAATGGCAGCCTAAGGGAGGCAGGTACTGTCCTGCTAGGAGCGTCTTTCTCCAATTACAAATGAGCACACAAGCATATGAACCGTCTCAACAGAATTACCAACCCGCTTCAAGAAAGGGCGTCAGGTTACCAAAAGTATATACAGACTCATTAGTATGGGCATATCTACTTCCAATCGGCTCGAGGCAGAGGCTCGGTGGGGGTGCACTGCTGTCAGATTTGAAACTGACAGGAAACGTGAGTCCTCTATGGAGCAACGAGACGGCTGCTGCAATACCCTGTGCCACGTTGACGAGTCTTGAGAAGGTGCCGCGAGTGGAGTGATGAGAGATGCTCCTGCGGCACAGGGTATTGCTGCGAATCGCTGTGCAACAGTAATGAAAGCGCAATAACCTCGCAATCTAAAGAAAAACACCGATAAGCATCACATTAAATAAAAGGAAAATTTGTGACTTAACTGCCAGAGAGCAGGAAAAGAATGAGGACTTATCCCAGAAGTCCCTTGCCTTTCAGGAAGTTCAGGACTGTTGATTGGTTCACCTTCTTGTTGACCTTTCCCTAGGATCCATGGGAAAGAAAGTTTTTTTATGTTAAAGTTAAACACTGCTGGATATGGAAAATAAAGAAAGTAGAGCATAATCCTCGCCTCCGATCCTGCCATAGAATTGCACTACCAAATGACTATATACAATATTTAAAATGAAAATGGTGCGCACAATATCATTTTCCATTCATTGGCTTCCTTTATTTTACCTAGATGATAAGCACCTCTTAAATCAAGTTTAGTAAAAATGCACACTTCATGGACTGACTTTGAGTGCAGTGGATAGCTATTCTTGATCATTTTCTAATTTAAGCCTCTATAATCAATTCAGGGTATGTCTTGGTCTGTCTTAAGTACACAAACTACTGATACTTCAGCAAGTGATGAAGATGGGATGGTAAAATTGACCCATCTGCAACTTCTTCTGGAAATAAGTCTTTATTATCCTTCTCTTTCTCAGGGAATAAAGATGTACAAAAAGGAACAATAGTGCCAGGCATCCTCATATTCCCACTACTGCATGGCACACCAGTGGTACAGAAGAAAGATTAGCCTTTATCTCATCACTTGCTGACCAATAATTGCAGGGACACAACATTGAGCATGACAAAACTGTGATGACAAAGATATTGTGTGAGAAGACTGACCGACATATGGACTAGGTCTCTTTAACAAAAGAATTCCAAAGCTTACTGCATGGAGGCAATAACGTCAAACAATACACTTCTGGATGATCTTCAAATGACACTGGTGAAAGAGCAGCAAAAGACTCTAATATTATTCTAGATGTTAATGGTGAGCCATTTTAACTTTCAGAAATAATATTTTTTGTGGCCCTTTCATGATCAATAAACAATCTCCATGCACCACCATCCAACAATGCAGCTGTATTAACGTATTTTCCTTATTTTGTTCTTATAACAATAAGTAGAAGGACAAAACGTTTGTCAGCATTATTCATAGAAGGCTCAACATGAGTGAGTCAGCATGCTCCAGTCTTTTCTGGAGATGATTGAGTTCATGATGCCTGAATTATGTGTCCCGCTTCACTACAATACAGACCAGCTTTGAGTTGGTGCTCGCTTTAATTTTCAGTCAGAGGATGCCCCTCACCCATTCCCCCTTCTCGCACACTCACATGCACAATGTGAATGAATCAATTCATCCACAAATTCTTCTTTCGATCCACCTTGAAAAACAGCCATCTATTTTCTGTTAACCTAGGCTATTTCAGCTGCCAACAGACAAAAACAAATCACATAAGTTAATTCATACTAATCTGGACATCAAACACCTTTTTAAATGTCAATAGAAAGGTTTCATAAGAATGTAAATAAGGATCTGAGTTAGTTACTAATAGAGCTGCCCAAGCCAATGTTCATCCAGTAAGGCAATTAATCAGGAAACCCACTTTGACTTGATCCTGAATAAACTGAACAGAATAAAAAGCAAAAAACACTCTATAGGAATCCAAACATTCTTTTAAATTAACTGGATCCCAGAAAAACATTAGACACTTGAAGAGACTCCTGGGATGTCTGTAGACCATGACAGGAAGGTCTGCTTTAGCTCTGAATTCTCCGGGCTCAATTGTTGTAACTCTTAAGCTATGTTAACAGATGGAGCATGGTGTTAACAAGCCTAAACTGTCACTGATGTCACAGTCTTTCAAGTACTATATGTTGGGAATGCCTATTGAGTCCCCTTCCTCATTGTTCAAAGAAATCAAAACTCCTCCTATTAGTCATGGTGCCGTCTTACACAGAATAGAATATCGGAAAGTTGTCAAGCGTCTCTTTACTAGGGTCACAGAGAGAATGAAAAGTACATAAAAGAGAAAAAACCTCCTTGGGAATTGTATAGTTTTTTATTTAAAATTGCAATTGAAGAAATCAGCAAAGCTCCGAACTACTCCTTACATCCGGAGAGGCATAAAATAGCCACGAAGAATCCAGGTGAACAAATCCAGAAGAAAAGTAAGCTGCTGAAAGCAAAGCTCTGGGACAGAAATAGTAGCAATGAGCAAAGAACACACACAATAAAAAACAAGGGAACAAATGCATTGCAGCGCTTCTTCCTCATATGACCGTTTCCCATAATATGATCAAATAGAAATTGTCAACATAGGAACAGACTCCAACCAAACCTTACATTAGGAATCTTGCATAATGTTCTACTGGCAATCCCCCATCTTGGGAAGGTCTACTTATGAGACTTGGACATGCCACTTGTCAGAGAGTCAGGGTGGAATTTTAAAGATTGAAGAAGAAGCCCATGTTTTACATCCTCTTTTTCCTGCTAGATTCCAGGAGCCGGACAGCACGTTTCATGCCTGGCACTCTAGGCAACTTGCAGAGCACCCTTCTGGATGACCGCAAGCTTTGAGATGCCAGAGCAGTCTCACCAGCCCAAATGATCCGTGTTCACTGAGCACAATGTTCAAGTAACCTGCAGCCCTACAGCATAAGAAGCACTCCTTTGTTTCTTGAATACATATAGCCTTTGGGTGTGATATTGACATGACTTGGAACAGGTGAAACATAGCTGGATGAAACATAAAATCTTGCCTGCTTAGGTAGTATCTTGGTTAGATGGTTAGAGATGGCTGATGGAACCTAAATCTATTCTTATTAGTGCCCATGCTTAGATCAATCCTCTTTAACAGCACTCCCTGGGTGTTAAGTGAAAAACAACTGTAGGAAATGTTACTTAGATGAATTTCTAATGTCCCAGTGCCACTGGATGCAGCCCTGTCAATGCACAGGGGCTCTATAAATAAATTGAGGACCTTTTTCTTTCCAGCCAGCAAAAAACCCACTCAGACTAATTCTGGTTCAAAGGCGCCTCAGGGGGTGACAGAAACCAGCATTGTTATGAGGAAGGTCATCATCATATGCAAGCATTCAGCAAAGCCCAGCTGTGTATAAAGATGTTTCTAACTGGGTTACTGATTACTGTGGGGCCCATCTTGTGTAGTTTTGACTCTCTACACATTCAAAGACCTACACATGTACCTTCCTGGGGATTTCTCAAATGTTTGAAAGGCTATTAAAACTAACCAGTTCCTCTAAGAGTGTTCCTTCACACTTGGGCCCTTACTTCTTATTCTCTCCTGACTGCCCCTTTTTGTTTCATTATCTGCCCCTCCATACCATCTTCCTAGTGAAAGCAAGCTAATGAAATAAATTATGTGTAGATATTCGTGTAATTTTCATCTCTCTGCCTTCCTGCCAGAAAATAGAACGCAGGCAATATGTTCCCAAAGGCTTTTTGTAATGTGATTTGTGCTGATACACTTTTAGCTAAGCTGGGGATATCTAATTACTGCCACTATCGGAGGATGGCAGGTACAACTAGTTTGGCAATAGTCAAGATTCAGGAAAACATTAATACATTTTGTAAAAATTAAATTTGGGACATAGTTCCCAAAAAACCTAGGTTCTCTATTGAATTATATTTTTGATAAATAATACAGTGCCATGAAGATGATTTTTCTAGCCCTTTCCTTTGCCAATTTAGGAGAATGTTACTATTAACCTTAAAGCAGACCAGAGACAAAATTGAAAGTCTCCTTCAGCCGAATGCAATAAGGTGCACATTTGATTGCTGTTACTTTCATATCATACTAAATATTGAAGTAACAGCAACCAAAGTATGACTTTTATATGAGTTCCAAGATCCTACTTACGGAATACTTTGCAGATGTTAAAATAGACTTTTAAATATTTTAAAATGTTTAATTTGACTTCTGCTGTTTTGAGCATGTGTCTGCAGCAGTTCAGGGGCACATAGCAGACCCGTTGACCAGTTTCTGGAGTCATTCAGGCGAGTGGTGTAAATCTATGGTGCAGCACACATCTGACTTTTTTGCAACTGGTGCACTCTCATTAGGGGAACAACCTTTACAACGCAACTTTTACAACGCACTACACTTACAACGCATTTTTTACAACGCAAAATCCATTACAACGCATTCCATTACATAGCATGACACTACAACGCATTTTTAAAAACTACCTTTACAACGCATTCCATTACAACGCATACTACCTTTACAACGCATACCATTACAACGCATAATATTACACTACACTATCCAACACTTACCCTACTGTTGCACCCCCTGGAGTTAGAATAGTAATTTTTACCCCTATACTATCCAACACTTACCCTACTGTTGCACCCCCTGGAGTTAGAATAGTAATTTTTACCCCTATACTATCCAACACTTACCCTACTGTTGCACCCCCTGGAGTTAGAATAGTAATTTTAACCCCTATACTATCCAACACTTACCCTACTGTTGCACCCCCTGGAGTTAGAATAGTAATTTTTACCCCTATACTATCCAACACTTACCCTACTGTTGCACCCCCTGGAGTTAGAATAGTAATTTTTACCCCTATACTATCCAACACTTTCCCTACTGTTGCACCCCCTGGAGTTAGAATAGTAATTTTTACCCCTATACTATCCAACACTTTCCCTACTGTTGCACCCCCTGGAGTTAGAATAGTAATTTTTACCCCTATACTATCCAACACTTACCCTACTGTTGCACCCCCTGGAGTTAGAATAGTAATTTTTACCCCTATACTATCCAACACTTACCCTACTGTTGCACCCCCTGGAGTTAGAATAGTAATTTTTACCCCTATACTATCTAATACTTACCTTAAATGCAATTTAATATTATGCGTTGTAATGGTATGCGTTGTAAAGGTAGTATGCGCTGTAATGGAATGCGTTGTAAAGGTAGTTTTTAAAAATGCGTTGTAGTGTCATGCTATGTAATGGAATGCGTTGTAATGGATTTTGCGTTGTAAAAAATGCGTTGTAAGTGCATGCGTTGTAAAAGTGTGCGTTGTAACGACATACATCCCTCTCATTACCATATTAACGAGTATGTTATGCCAAATGAAATTAGCCACTTAATGTCTTGTTGTAAAGTTTGGATGGCATGTACTGGTAGATTTCTTTCAGCCTTCAAGGGCCAGAGTCAAAATATGGCAGTAAATCCAGTCCCATAAAATCAAAAAAGACACATTTCCCTACAACTGATAATACACTGTAAAATGTGTTGCAGGTCGGCCTTGAGAGTTATGCCTGTTTTATAATGTCTACCATTTCCCTTCATATTCTCTGGAAAAGTGGGGACCTAAAACTTACTGTCATCTCTAAGTAGCTAACAGTTATTTTGCCCTCTAAGGAATAAAACATGCCTGTGAGAAATTGGGTTGTTGGCTGAGTTGAGTGTGAGCCATTCTCAAGCAGCAGCCACAATCCTTGTCAGGTTGAACGACAAAAGTCACTAAATTAACTTGTGTTTAAACCTCTGATAGCTTGGCACAAGATCAATCAGGCTTAACTTAGAACCATTGTGTAAAGTATTTTTGCAGCACATAAACAGTAATAACTTGAACACAGGAAAATGCATCATCAATTTAGAAAAATAGAGTAAAATGTATTCAATTATTTGACACCAAAATGATACAAATCCACTCAGTAGAACCGTGGATATGAAATTTCAAAGATTTAAGGTAAGTATAACAAGTAAAAGCACAAAGTGCCACTTGCAGTTATCAGGTCATGCCAGAGCCGGTAAAAGCCACAAGTTCAGGCCAGCCATAATGGAGTGTCACTGGATACAGGGACCAGGTTGGTCCAGCTAAAAAAATTACCTTCTAGAGTCCAGCGCAAAGAGTCCAGTTTGCGATGAAGGAGGCCGCCAGGAGTAGGGAGAGTGTCATGGATGGTTGTTGCTGTAACACAAAGAGCAGGCCAGGCATTGCAAACGGTTGTCCCTGTCGTGCAAAGATCCTGTAGGGCTACACGGACAGTCATTGCTGGTGCTTCGCGTTGGTGGTTACCGTGGGCTGTCGATGCTGTAGTGCAAATTGCAGATCTCACATTGCCGGTCACCGCTGGTGGTTGCTGTAGCGTGAATAGTCTGGTTCACTGAAGCTACGCGTTCGCAGTTGGCGTGAGTGGTAAGATCTTGGCGCGAACAAGCCTGTTTGCAATCACATAAAGCCAAAACTTCAGGATTTCTTCTCCTCATTGTGGAGGAGCTCAACTAATGCCACACTAAGGGTCCAGGACCTGGGAGGCAGGAACTCCCTCCAGCAGACCTCAGGCAGGTCCAGTTGCAGCCAATCAGCTGAGCTGTTTCAGAGAGGTATCTAGAGCTTGTTGTGTCCTTGTAGCTCAAAATAGGAGGTCAGCCAGCTGGCCCTAAGAGTCACTTCAACCTGGGATAAAGGGTGCAGGTCCAGTCTTCCTTCTCAGCAAGCAGCAGGGCAGCTGGGCATCCTTCTGTGATAGCCACATGTCCAGGAGTGTACTCAAGAGTGGGTCTGCATGTCCCCTTTTTATACCTGGTGCCCACTTTAAAGTGGAGGAAACTTCTGGAACCTTCGCTCTAGAGAAGTATCTGGAATTTCCTTCCTCCCTGCCCTGGTTTGAGTGTGTTTGGGGACTCAATAGGCCAGTGTGAAACCCTTTGCATTGGAGCTGGACCAGTGTCTTTGAAATGCAAGTGTGGTAGGTGACAGCTCCACCCCCCCATCCTGCCAGAGGTGGTCCATCTTGCCCACATCCAGTCCCTCTATTGTGATGACATCTGGGAGGAATACAAAAAAAAACAATTGACAACTATACCTAGTCATGTGACCCAGGAAACAGGCTGCAAACACCAAATGGTTAGGACAGGAAAATGACAGTTTTCCGAAATTGGCATTTTCAGACTACTGACTTAAAATCTGACTTTACCATTAATCTGGGTTTTAAATGACAATTCCTCAGACACCAAACATGACTTTCATACCTGCTCCCAATCAAAAATTGCCACTTATAAATATAATAAAGGAGCCCAATGTTATTCTATGGGGGAAGTAGGCCGCACAGCAGTGCAAAAACAGATTTGTGAATTTTTCACTACCAGGAGATGTAAAACTTAAAAGTACACGTCCACCTTTTTAATAAAAATGCGCGCTGCCCTATGGGCTATCTAGGGCCTACTTTAAGGCTGACATATATAATGAAAAGGGAGTTTAAGACTTGGCAAGGGGGTTATTTTGCCAAGTAGAATTGGCAGTTTAGTAACTGCACACTCAGACTGCATGACAGACCTGAGAGGAACTTTTAAAGGGTTACTCAAGTGGGTGGCACAATAAATGGTTCAGATCCACTGGTAGCATTTAATTTACAGACCCTGGGTACATGTAATACCACTTTACTAGGGACTTACACGTAAATTAAATGTGTCAATTGGGTGTATGCCAATTTTAGAATGTTTAAGAAAGAGTGCACAAGCATTAGCACTGGTTATCGTTGGAAGAGTGAACAGAGCCCTAAAAGCCAACAGAAACGTGTACAGAAAACAGGAGGGGTGAAGGTAAAAAGATGGAGGATGACCCTGCAGAGAGGGCCAAGTCCAACAATGAATTCATGCAAATATGGAGCGCTCCCAAATATCACTTAATACTATATTCATATAAATCGTGTTTGTACACACCAATCAAGATGAGTTCAAAAGCTAAGTGTATTTTGTGGAGAAACAAGTTTGAATCAGCCAATGCTTTGCTGTATCCATGACCATCTTGGTTCAGAAATGTCTATGTGGACAGCATGAATCAACATATTCACATGTGATTGCTATTTTGTCAGTGAAATTGACTGTTTCTTTGATAATTAATCACATAAAGTTAATGACCGATAATTGTTCTTTACTTCTGCTGGTACACATTTGTTAGTAAAAATTTAAAAATATAAACAGTAGTTCCCTTCACTCTAAAAACGCTACGATATGTTCCTGGGCCCATACATCCAGTGTGGTACTGAGTCCAGCCCAGAAAAACCTAAGTTAGAATAAAATAAGTTGGTCCCCTTCATACACTCAACAATGGTTCTGAATGGTATATCACACTCTGTGCGTCTACATATAATATATAACTGCTTGTGTTTCTTTCATTGGACTCCTAGATATGCATCTTATTCCTATTCACTTGAAGATGTGTGCTTCCCCCAAAGCCCCAGAGATGAAAAATAAAATGGTAGTTCATTTCCATTTTATTATTCATCCCCCGAGCCGAGCGCCAGGACGGGGTTGGGCTGCTGTCGACTGACAGCAGCAGGGAGGAGGGTGGTCTGTCTAATGCACTGTTTAAAGTGTGCATGTCTTTTTAACCCACACATGCGCACTTTAAACGTCTTAAGACAGCTGGGTTGAAAGTAAATGCAGGGCTACAGTGCACTGTGGAGCGCCGATTGAGGCCACTCCCTCCAGTCAGGGCACTTCTCACATGATGCGTTTGAGCAATGCCAGGATTGGGCAACAGAGTTCCAGTATCCGCTTCCAGTACCTGCAAAGAATAGGTCCAGAGTGAGAACGTCACATTAGGTACGTTTATTTATTTATTTGTTTATAATATTTTGCGCATGTGCCCCCAACCCCTCTCCCCGTAGATGCCAGCCGCCACTGCTCTTATCGAACAGTTTACTTTATATGCCTCACAGGTATTCACTTTACTAATCGTTCTTATTTTCTCCTCATTAGCTCATTTGTCTACACGTTTTGAGAAATGCAACCAATTGCAAAGGTGTCACCATCTTTTGAGATCTCTAACCACATTAGCAGCTGGATGCAAACAGTGAGCGGTGTGGATCTCTTTTGTTAAGCAGAATCCAACAAATACCACGATCTTGCTGGCAGCAGCCCCCCGAGTAGAACCCCTCTTTTGACAAATCTACTCGGACTACTGTCTCACCCCAGCTCCTGTAATAAAACAATTGGAAGTCATAAGAGAAAAAAATCCGTACCTGTTACCAAACCATCAACTTTTCTGCCAGTGGACACATGGCTAATCTGACGCATGATCCTGCTCCTAGCACGCCTCTGGAGAGTATGGGGTTTAGTCGCCTCAGTCCAGTGAAAGAATGATGTTAATATCATCTTCTTGGAGGTCCATACATACATAGTGAAGTCACTGCAGATAATCATGTACTTTGCCATCTAAACTGAAGATTCATTGGGAACAGCTAATATGAGGCACCATAGGAAAAGCTGAGCAAGCAACAACAGCAACACGCGTTCACTCTCAAGATGTGGTTTGCTGTTGCTCTACTGCCACCTTTTGAGATGTCAAAGAATCAACCTGTGCCATTTCCTGTCCTCTTACTTGACACTGCCAGAATTCACCATCATTCAGCCTGTTTCCAGGAACCACTGCGACCTGACTTTTGTCATTGCCACATGCCTGTCTGCTGCTGTTACCTTTTGGCGGCTCACATTAGAGGAGCACATTTGCAGCATATTGCAGGAGAAGCCACATGCAAGGTGGGTATGTGAGGGATCATCGAAAGAGAGGACCAGGAGGCACACACGTCTAAGGAGGGATATCACACGATCAGCATGAACTGCCGATAATATTACATAACAGAGTGGAATGAGAGAAATAAAATAGAAGAAAAATTAAAGATTGGAGATAAAAGCTCAGTTGTGACCCACACTTGCTTGAATCGATCCTTGAAAGGAATAAAGATAGGATTCAGCCCTTCTTCGACTAAAGAAGGAAGGACATTGGTGAGGTAGATGCTTCATGAGTGTGTGGAATAGCAGGGCTGGGATAAATCAGTCACTCCAGCTGAAGGTGGAGAGCAGGACATATGATGCTACTTTGTGTATTCTTGGAGTTGATCCTAGGCTTGAAAAACCAAACGGGAATAGTTGCATATGGAGAGGATCCTATGAAAACCACAGAAGACCTGCCATAATCACACCATTGTAGCTTTCTCCTCTATTGACTCCCATCTTGACATGGGATGACAGTCCTAGCACTGGCCCTCTATCTGGTGATGCCATTAGACAGCTGCCTGGAATTGCATTATTATATCACAAGCCTTGCCTCTACTTCAGTCAAATCCTTAAGCCCGCCAGATGTATTTCTGATTTGGAATGCCATCCACCTGCTTAGCTCCACGGATCTGGAAATTGTTGCCTTTCTACTTTGAATTAAAGGAAGGTGAATTTTTTAAGAAACGCCAGAAATTATAACTTTTGTCTACACAGCACTGAGGAATAGTGTATCCCCAACCTAATTTAAGACAACCGCAGAGCCTCTTCCATCTTCAGTCCTATAATGTCAGCACCAAGAAGCCACTTTATGATGTAGGCCCACAATGCCAACTCAGCGTATAGCATCGCAATAAATGAGTAAGACTGGGCAATCATAATGGCCCTTATTAGTCTCTTCAACAGAGACAGAGCAAGCAAATTTCTCCTCATCCATAACGCACAGAGAGTCACCCTCTACCATCGATCCCATCCACACAATCAACACATTTGTTCCACATCTTACCTCCACACACAAGCATTTACTCACCCTCCACCCTGCAGGCACAAGTTACCTACCCCCTTGCAACTATCTTCACTTCAATAGGCAAAACATTCCCACCCATCCCACCTCATCAGGATATGTTTCCCCTCATCCACTACAACCACAGTTTCCACTACCCACAAGAAGAGCATTTCCCCTTAGTGCCACTCCCACAGTCAGAAGCAAAACACTATTCTCACAACCCCACAAGCAGATGGATCTTCTCTCACTTCACCTTCCCGCACTCAAGGACAGAGCATTCCTTCTCACTCACTTCCAAAGGGTTTGCATTTCCCCAGCATGTACAACCTCTTGGAGCAAGGCAGAGGAGTTTCCTCTCACACCTGAAGGTGAAGGAAGATGCTATCATCAAATCCTCTCTAGCACTGCCTCCACTTCGAAAGGTAGAGCATGCCAAGAGCCCCAACACCCAAAATACACTGTGCTTCAATGAATGGGAAACAAAGTAAAGCAATCACTTGGTAAGCTGGTGAAATTGTTACTTTTATAAGTTTATAATTGCCAGCACATGACACATACATTTGAAGGCAAATTATAAAACATGCAGCTGCCTCAAAATGGCACCCATATACTTGCAAAAATTAATTAACCATTGCATATAGTTCTACAAGAACATTATGAGTGCTTCCAAACAGATAGGTGTACTTAGATCTGGTATGGACACCCTTTAGTTTTAATGAACATCAAAGGAAAATGTGATTCCTATTGACACAAAGAAAAGGTGCTATTGGCATTAAAAATCAAGGATCACCCACTAGCTTTGGCATTGAATTGTACTTCATTTAACTAAATGTGCACATGTGAATAGGCAAAATGCTCTCACTCACAGTGCAAAGAGCCAATGGCAGAAGTGGCTGACCCTTTGCATCATGCTGTATGCTTTGGTGAGTGAAGCAAAATGTGAATGACATTTAAATTGGCCAGCGGCTGAAAAGGCCTGACCCAATGCTCTCTATGTCATATATGTGTGTGTAATTCCAATCAACTGCTTTAGTTACATGAGACTGCTGAGACAGCTAATGCTGTCTCTAGGTCAAACCTAAAAATGTACTCTAGTTAAATCGCACTCACTGAATGTTTAACTGAAAGTAAAATTCAGAAGTGTTGCACTGTGATAACTTGGACAAAAAATAATTAGAGAAGTGTGACCTTTAAAAAACAAAGATGAGTGGATTTCCCATTGGTTCTTCTAAACCTCGACCTCTACTCCAGAGCAATTGATAATTATCAGGTGCTGGCCAATAACACTCCTGCTCTATCAAACTTAACACAGGCTAGCCTCGCTGTGATATGAATGATAAAGTAGCTATTTAGAATAACAAAAAAACAGTGATGAGGGAAGTTGTGATTAACTTGCAGTCTCAAATATGCTATCATTTCTGAACCTTCACATTAAACTACCAGTGGCAGCTGGTGGTAGGGCAGGGTGGTGGGGCACCGGACTAGGATAAAAAAATAAGAACTTACCTTCAGCCACATCGTGCTCCTCTGCAGACATGCTCGCAGAATCCCCTGCGACCAATCCTGACGCTGCTCTCACAGCATAAGAGCAGGGTCAGAATTGGCCTGAGTACCCTCGATTTGCACTCCCAGGGAGACAGGAAGCCTGTGCCTGCTGTCTCCAACCCAGCAACGAAGCTCAGGTTGGAGACAGCTTCAAAGAGCATGTGGGTTTGGCCCAGGGCCGGACTGGCCGTAGCGGGTACCGGGTGTTTCCCCGGTAGGCCGCTAGGGTGGGGGCCAGTTTTGGGCCCCTGTGGGGCCGTTTTTGTTATCGGGGGTCGGCAATATCGGCCCCCTGTAACAAAATCGTCCGAAACCGTCCCTCGCAAACTTCTTGGCAGCACCCCTCCTCACCCCAGGGTGGCCGGCTGAGCAGTTTGCCAGGGCCAGTTTCGGTTCCCAGTCCGGCCCTGGTTTGGTCGTGCTGAGACGGCCGGCCAAACCCACATGGGCACTGAAGTCAGTGCACCTACCACTCCCCCTCAATGCCTGTCATTCCCTGGCCCTGCCACCAAGACGCGAGTCTGCACATTTAGAAGAAAAATAAAATGATAATAAAACAAGTTTAAAACCCATTTAGCTATCGTTTTATTTTTCAAGTTTTTGAGGGTGCTGGCAGGGGTGGGCGGCACTCATCGGCCATAGCTGAGGAGCCGCCGCTGTAAGCTACTAGTTCAGCACAGAGGTCCTGGTGCTGTGGTCCATGATCAGTAGTTATTGCAGCAATGACCCAGAAGCACAATATTTGTAGGTGTCGCAATGCAGCGACAGACATAGGGCACCATTAACTGCATAGAATTTGTTTTGCAGCCACATTCCAACCATTAAAGTCGGGAATTCATAAAACAGACAAATTTCAACTGGTAATATATTTTTTCATATCAAAGTGCGTGTCTTTTTATGTCGATCAGTCTCTATTTGTTATTAGCTAAACCATAACAAACATATAACCAATACACAATTAATGCTTTAATATCAAAAAGTAAATTAAACTGTAGCAACCATTGCACAGAATAATATATAATTAATACTATTCAGCTTCAGATAAAATATATTATTCAGACCATAATTTATGGAAGTGGCTAAAAATGATTACATCAAATACATATTGGATCTTTATAGAGGAAAGGGTGTCCGACAATATCATTTGGAGCGGAGGGGGTACAATCCTTGTCACCCTAATTAAGTTATGGAAAATAAATGTTTTAGCAGGATTCTGAGAATACCGCAGAGTGTACCAACGGAGAATGTGCACAAAGAATTTGGTGCAGGATTTCTTTCGTATTATATACAAATCCGCCACATATTACTGTGGTTTTCTGTCTGGCTGAAAAGTGACCTGGAATTTAATAGAAAGACTGTTTGGGACGCGATTTTAGTCACCATATTCCATGGTTGCATCATGTCAAAAGTATTTTATGTGATCTGAAACTTTTTTCTGACCCTGAGCAAATTACTAAATCAGATGTTCTGTGGGCCAAGGCGGCATTTTTCACTAATGTGAATGAAAATGGCCTGAATGTATGTTGTCTAAAAAGTCTTGTGCCTGTTATGCTATGGTAAAATCAATTAGCAAAATAGAGTTGTATTTGATACTGAAGATGCCAGCCTTGCACATATGACTACTGTCCTATTTTCCTTTTCATTTGTTCCCTCAGTTTTTATTAGTAGGGTGGCATAGACCCTCGGAACCACCAATTTGAACATGTGAAATGGCTGCTGCACTGGATATGTTACATATATTTTTTATTTGCCCTAAATTTGCTGATTTACATCACAGTTACATACGTCCTCTTCTCTTGGCTAGGAATTTTGAACAAGAACGCCCTGCCTTACTATATAATCAATTTTTATCTAGTTATAATACTTGCTTTTATGTTTCATGGTTATTGGCAGGGGTTTTTCACACCACTTTGTATTATCTGATGTACTGTTTAAGCCTTTAAGGCAATTTTATTGATCTTTTGTGTTTTATTACTTTTATAATTTGCCGTGTCAAATCGAATAAAGTATTTTGGTGATGATGATAATAATTACATTAAATAATAAAAACAAATATATTTTGCTAAAACATATCTGTCAGCTGCGCCCAACTGCATTCTATGAGAATCTAGAAGTGAGCAACAATGCCATTCGGATGCAAAGTGCTATCATAAATTGTACCATATGCTTTTGGCCATAATCTTCCACGTGGCCTATACATAGAAGCTGAGGCATAAAATATGAAATCCACATTAGTCCTGTAAAAAAGAACCACGGGGCATCTCACATCAACTGGCACCATTCATCTTAAAAAGGGAAATCAAACCCTTCTTCTTAATAATCGGTGTCCTAGTGCAAAAAACCATAAAGTTTAGGGTAGATTCTCTACTCCCAAAGGTGCAATTGCAATGACAAATATTACAGTCCGCTGTGTGCCACCCTGATATGCAATCTTGCGGAAGCAGTGTACCAAGTCTGAATTTAAGACGGAGCTCAAGGGCTCAATGGCTCGCGGTTGGGTGATCTTTAAATGAGATTTACAGCCTACATTATGCTAAAAAAGTATTTAAGAGTCAGATAATCACTCCTAGTCGCGTGAAGAATTTTCACATGTTAAAGTGCTAATACTTCTCCTTTATCTCTTCAGCTGTGTATTGAATTTCAGATGTAGGGTTAGTGCAAAGGTGCTCTAGTCCTAGTTCCCTCATGTTTTTCATATAACATGTCGTAGACCACCATTCTTATATGTTATCCAAGATCTTTTGATTTTATTAAAATATGCATAGTATACTAACCTTAGGGGCTTTCAACCACCTCTTTTCATGCATTTCATTACAGCATATAGCACGGGGCAGTGGGTCAGCCTACTTAAGCCACTGGTTTAACTTCACTTTGAGTCAGTGCATTTTGCTCTCTTACAAAAAGCACATCCGCACACAAGATAGTTCCCTTCAGTGGCAGTGTTTGTGTTGTTTCAACGTAATACTTACTTTAGTGTGGTGTTTGTGTTTAGAGCCTAATGACAGCATGGTACTTCTGCTGCACATTCCATCTTTATCTGATCCCATCTCCTGCCAATGCTGTTGTAAATTGCTTTTGGAGTGTTTTGCTTTTCTGAATGCTGCTATTCCACAGCATACCAGATTGTGTCTGTTTGAAACGGCTCTGTATTAAGTTGTCCTCTTTTTATTTTTTATTTCTCCTCTTCTTTCTTCCTTTTCTTTTCTTTTTTTTCTTCTCTTTCCTTCGGTCCTTTTTGCCTTCTTTTATTCTTTCATTCTTTTTACTTTGTCTCTTTCCTTCTCTTTTTCTCTCTTTCTTTCTCTCTCTCTGTAGTTCTTTCTATATTTGTATTTCTTTGTCGTTCTTCCTTCATTTCTTAGAATCTTTTCTTCATTCTTGCCTTCTTTAATTCTTGCCTCCCTTCCTTCTTTTTTAATACATTGTTTTTTTCTTTCCTTCTCTCTTTTGTTCTTTCTCTCTCTCTCTCTTCCTTTTGTGCACTTTCTTTCTTTTTCGTTCTTTTATTCTCTTTTTTTTCTGTCTTTCCTTCTTTTTCCACGCTCTCTTTCTTTCATTCTTCCTTCTCTCTTTGTTTTTTTGTTTCTTTCCCTTTCCTGCTTTCTTTCCTTCTCTCTTGCCTTCCTTCTTTTTCTATTTTTACTTCCTTTCTCTTTCTTTCTTTCTTTCTTTCTTTCTTTCTTTCTTTCTTTCTTTCTTTCTTTCTTTCTTTCTTTCTTTCTTACTTTCTTTCTTTCAATTTCTTTCCTTCCTTCGTTCTCTCTCTCTCTCCTTCTTCCTTTCTTTCTCACATTTTTCTTTCTTTCTTTCTTTCTTTCTTTCTTTCTTTCTTTCTTTCTTTCTTTCTTTCTTTCTTTCTTTCTTTCTTTCTTTTCATCATTCTTTTCTTTCTTTTCTTCCTACCCTATTTTTCTCTTGCCTTCTAAGATCTCTGCTGCCTTTCTAGCTATGTTCACACTACATAAACGCATTACACTTACGTTTCTAGGTGTGACTTAATTCCGCAAAAGTCTGTAATGGATATTGTTTCCAATACCTAAACATATAGAGAGCCTCGGCTTTGGCTTTCTTTACAGGAGTATTACCTTTGTTAACAAGGCATCAGTGACTATTTGACACTTTGCATGAAGTGCTTGTATCTATTCTTAGTACTGCCATAGCGCTGCTCAGTCCTTTTGTTTCCCTTCTCACTGCTTGTAACGTGAGGGGGAAAGAGGAGAATAATACACTCAAAGTCCCTTGTGCAGCATAAGAACAGCTTTACTACACTCACCTATTACCTCCTCATCTCATTCCTCATACCATTCCATACCCTATGAGGTGAACAGTCCTTTCCCACAGGCCAGGCATCCCTTGAAAAGCTCCCTAAATCCTTGAAAACACAAAGATGTTTCTCCCTCCATATACAGGCCTCTTCTTTTACGTGACTCTGTAAAGGACAGGTGTGCCCTAACCTCACCCTGTCTTTTTTATGTGTCTCCATTCATGGACAGCCACCATGGGCTCAGATGATGCCAGAGCTCCAATATTTATGTACACAACAGAAGGGAGACCTTGCAGTTGTGATGACACAATCACACCACAGCCATCTCCTCCTCCTCTTCTGCTGAATGCAGATTGTGAGTCACCTTATAAGCAGTGCAAGGGGCCTGATGTTGCACTTGACTCCATCACTGAACTTACAGGTATTCTTGGGGTCCCTGCAGTGGGTTGGCTGGGCCACCTGAGACTGCAAGTGTACTCCTTCTTATGCCTTCATGGGGTTGTGTAAGGGGGCACCAAGTCCTTGCTGGTAAGATTCAAACAGAGCCAGACCTAGTAGCTTTTCTCCTTGCTGCTTTTAGACTGACCACTAAAATGATCTAGTGGATTCAGGTTAAGCACTTATGTACACAAGAGGAGAGAGGTCACATCCTCACTGGATACTGGAGCTCAGCTTCTCCGTACAGCGCAGGTCAAGAAGGCCCTGACGGGAGATCAGCCTCTCTCTACAGGAGAAGCAAAGGTGGTGCACAGGCATCAAGCAAGGTTGAACCTCTTTCAGACAACTTGTATTATCTATTGTCTGTTGCAGTTGTCACATTAGGGAAAACACAGTTGTGTGCACAAATGCACAGACTGCAAATGGCTGGCCAGAGGTTCTCTGGTGTCCGTTACATTTAATGGGGCACACGACTGCAGAAGTTATTGGTATGGAAAGTTGGTTCTGTTAAAAATATAGTCAGATGACAGCTTGTTTCTCTATGTGTCATTTTTAACAAAGATGCCTGCAAATTCCATTGGAGCTCTTTCATTGGCACATTCGCCGCCTAACAGCATGTCACAACAAAGTGCCTTGTTTGGAATGCCCCATTCAGTGCATTTAAAAATTTGCTGGGGTGTTGACAAGCAATTTATCAAAGGTAAATTAATCAATACGGGGCCATGATTTTAAAGCCCTTGTAAACGACAAAGCTGTGGTAAAGTGCTACTCTAAAAATAATCTACCTAGTAAAATCCTTGAGTTGACCAATGCCTGCATGTGATCTGATTGATATTTGTAAAGCGTGACAATTACCCACAGGCATCAAGGTGCTAAAATGACCACAGTCTGCCACCAGCCAATAGTCATTGAACCTGTGTGCATTGGTAGGGGCTGCCTAAATAGTATGCAGCCAGGTCCTGAGTGCCTTTCTAAAAGGCAGGTGTCCATTTAGCAATCTTAGGGGCATATTATCAAAACAGGCAATAAAATTATCGCCGCTTTAGCTAAAACAGCGATAATGGGCTTGATAATATGCCCTGGAGAATTCCAATTGAAGTCCATGTTAGATGTGAAGGACATCTAACATGGGCTTCAATTGGAATTCCATAGAGCATATTATCAAGCCCATTATCGCCGTTTTAGCGGCAGTTTTCTGCCGCTAAAGCGGCGATAATTTTATCGCCTGTCTTGATAATATGCCCCTTAGTCACCCCACCGTGCACAACGTAAAAGGCCAACCAAACTGTTCACAGTGTCCACTTGTAGTCAATAAACCTCTCTAAATAACAACGGGAATGCGCATATACCTGCATGGACTTTGGATTTTAGTGTTGGTGCTGAATCGTGCTAATGGTGGCCAAACAGCAACTTGCGCAATGTTTTATTTAATTCCTTATGTGAACAGGTTATTGAGCTCAGCCATGAACATCATCTAGGGGTCACTAGAGGTCACAGCTGAGACCCGTAGACTGCAGCTTGCAACTGACTCCTGCCAGGCTGCTGGTGGCCCTTGTCTAGGAGAAACAATAGCAACAACCTTGTGATGCATTTCCAATCGCACAGTTTCAATCAAAGATTCTTTCAAACTTTTTCTTGTTCCAAAATCCATGTTTATTCCATGATATTCATAATTTGTAATACTTTTCTTAACTGTTCAAAAACGGGCTGTCCGTACTCCCAATTTTTTCAAATGAGACTTTTATTTTAAATCTTAACAGCTACCCCTGACGAAGGGCTAAAAACAGCTCGAAAATTAGACTTTATTTTAAATCTAAACAGCTATCCCTGACGAAGGGCTAAAAACAGCCCGAAATGCATTGGGGCATGTTGGGAACTTTAGCTGCCACAATATGAATTGATGGACCCCACGTGACGCGGTAAAAGGCCTGGATTGGCATAACTGCTTCATTTGAAAAAATTGGGAGTATGGACAGCCCGTTTGTGAACAGTTAAGAAAAGTATGACAAATTATGAATATCATGGAATAAACATGGCTTTTGGAACAAGAACAGTTTGAAAGAATCTTTGATTGAAGCTGTGCGATTGGAAAAACATCGCAAGGTTGTTGCCGTCGTTTCTCAATGTCACGTGCTTTGAGGCAAGGCACAGACCCAATCTACACGCAAGCAGGATAAAATGGAAAACACAGAAAAGACTGGCAAACTGGTGTGCATACTGCTACCCCACTGTGCATTTATGAAATGAATCCTTTTCTAGGAGAGACATTTGTGTCAGACCTTGTTTTTCTATGTAGCTCTGCATGTTATATCTGTCGACTTGTGACCGTGTAAATGAAGCATTTTAATCTGTGGTTGACATACGATGGCTGACCTATGGTATGACTCTGTGCCTGATCAATTGACGCTATGTTTGAGAGAATGATGCCTGCCGCTGCTTCCCTGCCTGCATCCCTTGGGCGTTTCTCCCTGATAATGGGTCCAACTCATCAATTAGGCTGTGTATCGCACGTCTGCTGAGCCCGTACTTGTTATATGTTTTCTCCTCTGCTTGTTAAAAAATGGTTATGCTGACCTTAAATATCCTCTCTTGTGGCCTTCTCCTCCTCTGCTGCATGCCAACAGCCTCATCCTCGACATGTATGCAAAGTGCTGCAATTTCTTATTAAAAAAAACATCCCAGGCCTCCTTTTATATTTTGTATCTGGTAACCACTTGCTGATTGAAATTCAGAATTTGCAAATGTTTTTTTACATAACCATTGCAATTCGCAATTTGAGTGTCAGTTTTTTTTTATTCCCTGGGGCAGGAAGTCACAAATTTAGAGCATAAGTTAGATTGTTATACATTTCTTCTTGTTTGTTTTGCAAACAGGGTTTAGTGCTCTTTACTCATGGCATCAAGGGAGTTACCAGAAAAGTAAAATACCCCCTACTTTGATCCAGCCATCTGAAGCAATCAAGTGAGTGAAGCGAGCAAACTCTACCCACTCTAGATGAGGTCCCTTCATCCTGCCTTCCGTCCATCTATCTCTTCATCCTTTATTCCTTTCAGGCATCCATCCATCTTTTCATGTTTCTACCCATCCTTTTCCATTACATCCATCTACCCTTTCATCATTACAGTCTTGCACCCTTCTACTCACATGTCCAATTATTCATCCATACTTTTCCCATCAATCCATCAAGTCACGGTCCTTTCATCAATCCACCAATCTATCCTTTCACCCTTCCATTCAGCCATCCATCCACCCATTCATCCAGCATTTTATCATCCCAGCCACTTTCTTTCACCCACCAATGTAAATCTTGTTTTACCCGTCCATCCATCCGTCCTTTTTCCTTTGCATCCATTCATTGAAAGTTTCTTCCTTATTTTTACATGTCCTTCCTTTCACTCTTCCTTCTTTTCATCCCTCTCTTTCATTCCCTCTGTTTTTCTCTTACTTCCTTTGCTGTGGTTAACCCCTGATCTCTGTTTTTGTGTTTCTTTACTTTTGATTTTTTAAAAGCTTTTGTCTGCAGTGCTTGAGACAGGACCGGCTCATAAATAACTATAGTTGTCAATACCAACCCCCTTAAGCTAAAACCGGGGAGGGGAGGGGTTCACGACGCCACTGCATGACATATTGGTGTTTTCAGTCTCTTTGACTGGTTTGCAACTCACAAAACATTCATACATTGTGCCTTTGCTTCCAAATAAGAGAAATATTTTCTCTCCACGCAGAAATCTCTTTCCCCCCCAAATTTCGGAGTCGCTTCCTCTCATTTCTGACCATGAGAATATATTTAGTCCTGCCAGTAATGGAATAAACTGCTGAACATTTTCAGAGGGCGAAACTATGTACCTGGAATTTTGTGGGAGCTCACCACCTTTTCAGTGAGCCCCATAATCTTCTCCTTTGATCAGATGTTAACGGGAAAATGGCATCCTACAGGAGAAAAATAAAATCTGAATAATCTGTAACCACGGCTATTAGTAATTGGTACTTTATTTGAATAAAAATATAATCATAAAAGTAAAACATACATACAATAAATATACAAAACTGAGAGGTTAAGATGACCAAAATGTAATAAGACTACAAATTTTAAAACCACGTTGTCTTTCGGCATGTCAAGACAGATTTTGAAAGGAATTTACAGCAAAACAAACAACATCCCCCTTTAGTAAAGGTAAAAAACAAAGAACTGTTCTATGCTGAACAAAGTTGTATCTTTTCAATGTAGGAATTAAAAAACATTTTGAGTAAATACAGTACAATTTGCTGAAAGATTCCAAATGTAAAAATGCCTGGACAGAGACCCCATCACAGTGACAAACACACGAAGTGGTAATACCGGCCCAGTGGGAAACAGATTTAGTAAATAGTAAGGAGTGTCCTATTCACACACCCAGCCACCTTCGATGAATCGTATTCAGTTTTTAGGCATGACTGCAGCATGACATAAGGTCTAAAGAATGGTTTGAGTAGTTCCACATCTTCATTTTCCAAATTTCTATTGTTCAAGAACTGGGCCGTTAAATTATACATCTCCTGTTTACAAATATTAACTGGGACTGTGAATGGACTTGCTTTCCTCAGGATCTCTAAAACATCTTTAATGCAAGGCAACCAGGGAATTTTTAGACGCTCCTTGCAGCCTAGACAATCCTTGATAACAGATTGATTAAAAGTAGCAAGAGGATTGGATCAAACTGGGATTGATTGAAGGTAACAAGAAGATTGGACCAAACTGAGAGCCTGGGTGATAATGGGGCTTATTTAATTGATTAAGGAAAACCAAGCTGCTCATGGCATATAGAAGTGGAAGACACAACACAAACATTTATTATCTTCAAGCTGTAAAGTAATTCATCATCATCATCATAATCTTTATTTCGGTCACTTTAGACCATAAAAGAATACAGCAGTATTACAATTTATAAATTACACAATAGAAAGATTGCACTTAGATGAATAAAAGAGGATCATAAAACAATCTGATTAAAATCATCAAAAAATTCATGTAACCATGTTAGACTTAATACGACAATTTTGGATAAACCACATTGCTGTTAGGAATTTGGCGACTGCAAATACAATTAGGGCGGAGAAATCTGTCTTTAATATTCTATAAACTGGAAGGTAATGCCTAAATCCCAAATTTTTAAGAAGAGGAACAAGCCAATAATTCCGAGGTCTTTGGTAAGCAGGACAGAAAAATATAATATGCAGATCATTCTCACGCGGGTATGCACATGCAGGGCATTGCACTGTGGGCGGGGGTTCAGTCCAACGGTCAGTGTATGCCCTAAGGGGAAGAGTACCGTATCGCCACTGCATGTATAACTTCCTTGTTTTTGGAGGACCTACGTCATCAAAAACCGACTCTAGGCGATATGAATCTTTAAAACCAAGGAAGTAGTTTGATAAGGACCCCTTACGTGTGCTCTCAATTGAGACCCACAACTTGTGCTCATAGTAAACCTTTGAAATAGATTTGCGTGAGATCCTGCAACATAGATTTCCTGGATTAAGCCACAAATCTGATCTTCCTAATATTTCAAATGTTTGCTTAATGTACTTTAACCATGGGATTTGTGCCGCTTTAGGTAGGCGCAAGATCTCTGCGAGCTCAGCCCTATAATTTGATAGTTCCGGCGTGTCCAGATTTTGCGCCAAAAAATTAGAGGTTTAAGTCCCAGCTCCTCCGTAATAGGTCTTAGGCTCAGGTCTAATCTCAGTGGGAGAAGTGGGGTACTAGGTGGTAATGCTGTCAGTTGCCTTATAAAATTGTTCTCAGTGATCTGCAATTTCTGGTCAGCTGTGTGCCCCCATATTTCACCCCCATAGATTACTGCCCCTCTAGCCTGTATTTTATAAATTTGGAGGGGGGGACCAAATGGTTTATAAGTCGACCTACTTGTCATCCTGCATATGCCGCCCGTTAACTGTACCAGTTTCATATTTACCTTGGTTCGGTGCGAGTCCCATGTCATAGTTTGATTAAGTGTGACCCCCAAATAATCAAACGTTGTGACCCTCTCTAGTCTAACGGACCCTATCATAGGATTTGGGCGAGTTGAGGAAGGGGGGTTGAAAGTCATATACTTAGTTTTGGAAGCGTTGATTTCCAATCCACGCTTCACACAAAAGTTCGAAAACCCATCCAACACGAGTTGTATGCCCATGGGGGATTTAGAGAGCAGCAGGGTGTCATCTGCAAACATTATTGCAGGCACCCTGCTGCCATTTAGCTTAGGGGCATCAGTGTTGTTCAACCAGATAAGATGGTTGATGACCCCGTTCACAAAGAGGCAAAACAGGGTTGGTGCAAACACACAACCCTGTCTAACCCCCGCGTCAACGGGGAAACCTTACAACAGAACTCCCCCTCTACCGCACCTAACCTTAGCAAAGTTTCCCTGGTGTAATCTCATCAGGATTGATAAAATATCGACAGGAACCCCTAGGTCCATTAAAACAGTCCATAATTTATTCCTTGACACTAAGTCAAATGCCGCTCGTAAATCCACGAAGACCGTGTACAAGGTGCCACCCTCAATTAGCACGGTCTTCCAGTATAAAAGGTTCAGACGGAAAATCTGGTCTGTAGTTGAGACACCCTCTCTGAACCCTGCTTGGTATGGGCTCATAATATCATTTTCTTCAATCCAATTCTGGAGGCGGTTTAGTATCAGTCTACTGAAAAGCTTTTGGGAAACATCGATAAGACTGATAGGTCTATAGTTGGCTGGGAGCAAAGGCGAACCCTTTTTAAATATTGGGACGATCTCCGCGCCCATCCAAGTATTTGGCACCTCCATACCTCCCAGAACGGAGTTAAACAGTGACAGTAGATAGGGTGCCCAGACAACAGGTTCCTGTTTGAATAGATCACCCGGTAGGCCATCTAGACCGGGTGCCTCACCTGATGCCAACCGTCCGATGGCCTCTCGGACCTCCGCTAATGTAAATGGGACCCCTTTCAAAGCGTCACTGTCAAGGTGGGTAGGATTGGATCGTGCACCATCCGCTACGCTATATAGGGACTGGAAGTGATTTTGCCAGGCCTTGGCTGATATGTTAGGCGCTATAGCAGAGATCAGCTCCTCAGACCCGGTGTTCACATAGCGCCAAAATAAACGTGAATCTTCACATGCCAGGGAGATGGTAAGTTTTTCCCATTTATCATACTCCCATTCACTTTTTGCATGGGTGATCAGGCGCTTATAAGCCATTCTCCTGGCTCTGATCTCCACAGTCCCCTTCCCCTCCTTTATCGCGGCCAGGAGATCAGGTTTTGCCTTGCGGCATGTGGTGTTGTACCAGAGGGGACAGGTGGTGCGACCATTAGTCCTTTTTGAGGTGGAGAAAAGGATTTCAAACACTGATTTAATGAGGTCCTCATGCAGCAATCCCCGCAGTGTATATGTGTCCTGGGTGCTGACTTGCTCCATTAACACAAGGGCCTTTTCGAGTGTGGGGATGACCCGGGCATAAAGCCTGGATATCTTCACTGGATTGGAAGCTAGTTTCTCCCACTTCACTCTTCGTCTGTTGTTCGTAAGACCTAATCCCACCTCAGGTGACACCCTCTGTTCCCTCCTAGCCTCATGACCCGGGTGGTCATATTCCAATTCTAGTGCGTTGTGGTCACTGTCTACCCTTGGGATTACCCGAAAGTCTCTGATAAGTGACCACGCAGCCAATGGGACAAGAATATAATCAAGTCTTGATTCCCTACCCCCTCTATTATAGGTATATTTTGGAGGGATGTCGGATTTTATCCGACCATTACAGGCCCGGACACCATATTTCAAGGTTAAGGATGTAATTTGTACAGCCAAGGGCGTCCAGGCTCTTGGGCCCGGCACCTCCAATGGGGGTACGGACCACACCGCATCCTCCTCTTGGGCTAGACCATCCAGTGAGCCGAAAAGCGGCTCAAAATGGCAATTTAGGTCACCTCCTATTAAGAAAGGGGTACCCTCAGGGATTTCACTAAGGACATCCGCAAGCTCCTCTATGGTACGCGACTCTTGCGTGATATTTACTGGTCTGGAATAGACGTTTATCAGCAAAAGACTGTGTGAATTTGGCCATTCCAACAGTACAGCAAGAATATCCTCCTTGCTCAGTGGGAAAACAACTGCCCTACATCCCAAGTCACTAGCCACCCAGATTGCGAGCTGTCCCGAGGGACGCCCCCTACCCCCCATTTTGCATTTATAGAAAATGTGGCAAAACCGGTGCAATTTACTTCTTCTCGCGCCCACGTTTCCTGAAAGAGGCATATGTCTTTGCCCTCAATGAATGAGTTCCAGTCCGGGCAATTCAATTTATTGGCCAGGCCCGCCACATTCCAGGATACTATCTTCAACGGAGAACTGGTGATACTCTCGGTTAGTGGGTTTGGGGGCGTACCCCGAGTAGAATGCAGCCCCCATGGTGTATTGGTGTCTATACTACTGTCTTGGGGCACTGTTACCACCCTTGCAATGTGTGGGGGGAAGACTGGCCTAGTAGCTACCTCTCCATTGGTGTATTTCTCCTCGGGATTGTCCTTCTCTCTGGGGGTATCTAAGCGTGTTGTAGTAGCATAAACGCCATAATAACCTCTATCCTCCCCTCTCCCCATCTCACTCAGTCAGTCTACCATATCTAGGTTGCTGAACCTATTATGGGTAGGGAAGTAGTCATAGTGCTGTGTTCTGGGAGGGTGGGGGCTCCTTCTATCTCTAGTACCCCTTCTAGCCCCTCTTCTCTGTACTAATTCCCAGCCATCCTCTTCCTGCCCATATCTTGTGGGTGGATAGAAAAATGATAGAGGTAGCGCTTGAATAGAAGTCCCCTTTTCACAATATGGCCAGCTAGATATATATGAGACAGTCCTGGGGTCCCTAAAGTTGACTAGGACACAGTCTCCGTCGATAGATTTCCTGGTACCACCCAACCATGGGACTCTTCTTACCATAAGGACCTCACTCAGTATTCCTTCAGGGAGGGGCCTATTAATGGAGAGCCAATTAATTACCTTGTTTTTTAAGGCTTCAACAGGTTCCCGAGAAGATGGTTTAATTCGGGAATACCTGTTAGAATGATTGTATACGGGCTTGCCTCCGGTGGCAAATTGACTAGCCTAAGTTTATTAACGATGCCATTCCCCGGTTCCCCATTTTCAGGCACAACTGACTTCTCCTGGGGGCTTACCTTTGCTAAGTGATTTGGAGCTGATGGGTTAGGCTGTAAAGTGGGATGTTGAATTTGTATAGGGTTTGGTACAGGGCCCATTTCCTTGACTGGAGGCACTATTTTGCTCTTCTTGCCACCATGGCCCGGGCCACTGCCTACTAATTGGCTGTCTCTGTTAGGGGCGTCTAGTAAATGTGCAATTTCCTTTTCAATATTCACTAAGCAGGTTTCCATCTTTGCTAATCGCACTTCCAATGGATTGAGCATTATCCTCATAAGTGTGCGAATGTCGGAGAGAGTAATATCCTCCTCCCCAGAGTTTACATTTGTACTAGGGGATATCTGCCTCGGTGTGTGAGAGGGTGGTGCCCTTGTTTTCAGTGACGAGATTGGCCCCTTACTAGATTTGCTGTTTTTATTACCCTCACACATGGTGGTATTCTTTGCAATTTTAGGCTTTCTCCCCCCACAATTTTGTGCGCTTCTTTTCCTTTTTGGGATGGCTCCCTCCCTCTCCCCCTGCCCTAACTGCCCTAACTGCGTAGACTGGTGGACCCTGGCAATAGTTCTGTCCATATTAGACAGGGTCACGTTAGGTACAGTTAGGGGTGGGGGGGGCTTGGGTAATGGTAAAGGTAATATACTAAAATCTACTGGGGCAGAAAGATCACAATCAGTGTTGGGAACAAAGGAACCACTCAAATCGACTGTGTCAAGCTTGTCATTTGTTCCCCTGAGCCCAGCATCTGGTAATGTACATTCCAATGTTTGTTCAGGGGTAGTTGCGTGTGCAAGGGGTCCCAGAGACGATCTCCTTACCCACTCAATTTCTTGCGAAATGCGTCTTTCTAAGGTGGTAATTTCGTCAATAAGGAGTGAGCCAGCTTTAGCAAAATAAGTATCCAAAGTACCTTTGGGCTTCCCAGCAGCCAGTGTAGTCTTGCTCCTCGTCTCTCTTGTGGCCATGCTCCAACAATGAATGCGGGGTGTGTGTAGAGGGAAGGACGTGGGCCATGTGAGAGGGCCCAATCCCAATCTCGTCCGTACTCGAACGGCCTCAAACGGCCCACTCTTTGCCCAGTCTTCGCCCCACGCTTCGACCCGCGCACGTCCCCGCTAGCGCGGATGCTCTGAGGATTTAAGTAGGGGGGGGTGGAGCAGGCGGGAGTGGGCGGGAAGAGGCCCCAGCTGCACCTGTGGTGATGGCGCTGTGCAGGCTGGTCCTCGCAGTCCCACCAACGATGTTCAGCAAACAGAGAAGGATCCCCTGGGTAGAATGCACGCCTGAATGTCCGGGATTAAGTGTTCCAAGTTCCTGCAGTGTCCGTGGTTATTTAAATCTGCGAGCGGCTCCCGCGAAGCGGGGGCCGCGAGAAGTATTCACGGTAATGAAGGAGTAGGAGGGCGTGAGCGGGCGGGAAGAGGCCCCAGCTGCACCTGTGGTGATGGCGCTGTGCAGGCTGGTCCTCGCAGTCCCACCAACGATGTTCAGCAAACAGAGAAGGCTCCCCTGGGTAGAATGCACGCCTGAATGTCCGGGATGAAGTGTTCCAAGTTCCTGCAGTGTCCGTGGTTATTTAAATCTGCGAGCGGCTCCCGCGAAGCGGGGGCCGCGAGAAGTATTCACGGTAATGAAGGAGTAGGAGGGCGGCAGCGGGCGGGAAGAGACCCCAGCTGCACCTGTGGTGATGGCGCTGTGCAGGCTGGTCCTCGCAGTCCCACCAACGATGTTCAGCAAACAGAGAAGGCTCCCCTGGGTAGAATGCACGCCTGAATGTCCGGGATTAAGTGTTCCAAGTTCCTGCAGTGTCCGTGGTTATTTAAATCTGCGAGCGGCGCCCGCGAAGCGGGGGCCGCGAGAAGTATTTACGGTAATGAAGGAGTAGGAGGGCGGGAGCGGGCGGGAAGAGGCCCCATCTGCACCTGTGGTGATGGCGCTGTGCAGGCTGGTCCTCGCAGTCCCACCAACGATGTTCAGCAAACAGAGAAGGATCCCCTGGGTAGAATGCACGCCTGAATGTCCGGGATTAAGTGTTCCAAGTTCCTGCAGTGTCCGTGGTTATTTAAATCTGCGAGCGGCTCGCGCGAAGCGGGGGCCGCGAGAAGTATTCACGGTAATGAAGGAGTAGGAGGGCGGGAGCGGGCGGGAGCGTGCGGGAAGAGGCCCCAGCTGCACCTGTGGTGAAGGCGCTGTGCAGGCTGGTCCTCGCAGTCCCACCAACAATGTTCAGCAAACAGAGAAGGCTCCCCTGGGTAGAATGCACGCCTGAATGTCCGGGATTAAGTGTTCCAAGTTCCTGCAGTGTCCGTGGTTATTTAAATCTGCGAGCGGCTACCGCGAAGCGGGGGCCGCGAGAAGTATTCACGGTAATGAAGGAGTAGGAGGGCGGGAGCGGGCGGGAAGAGACCCCAGCTGCACCTGTGGTGATGGCGCTGTGCAGGCTGGTCCTCGCAGTCCCACCAACGATGTTCAGCAAACAGAGAAGGCTCCCCTGGGTAGAATGCACGCCTGAATGTCCGGGATTAAGTGTTCCAAGTTCCTGCAGTGTCCGTGGTTATTTAAATCTGCGAGCGGCGCCCGCGAAGCGGGGGCCGCGAGAAGTATTCACGGTAATGAAGGAGTATGAGGGCGGGAGCGGGCGGGAAGAGGCCCCAGCTGCACCTGTGGTGATGGCGCTGTGCAGGCTGGTCCTCGCAGTCCCACCAACGATGTTCAGCAAACAGAGAAGGCTCCCCTGGGTAGAATGTACGCCTGAATGTCCGGGATTAAGTGTTCCAAGTTCCTGCAGTGTCCGTGGTTATTTAAATCTGCGAGCGGCTCGCGCGAAGCGGGGGCCGCGAGAAGTATTCACGGTAATGAAGGAGTAGGAGGGCGGGAGCGGGCGGGAGCGTGCGGGAAGAGGCCCCAGCTGCACCTGTGGTGAAGGCGCTGTGCAGGCTGGTCCTCGCAGTCCCACCAACAATGTTCAGCAAACAGAGAAGGCTCCCCTGGGTAGAATGCACGCCTGAATGTCCGGGATTAAGTGTTCCAAGTTCCTGCAGTGTCCGTGGTTATTTAAATCTGCGAGCGGCTACCGCGAAGCGGGGGCCGCGAGAAGTATTCACGGTAATGAAGGAGTAGGAGGGCGTGAGCGGGCGGGAAGAGGCCCCAGCTGCACCTGTGGTGATGGCGCTGTGCAGGCTGGTCCTCGCAGTCCCACCAACGATGTTCAGCAAACAGAGAAGGCTCCCCTGGGTAGAATGCACGCCTGAATGTCCGGGATGAAGTGTTCCAAGTTCCTGCAGTGTCCGTGGTTATTTAAATCTGCGAGCGGCTCCCGCGAAGCGGGGGCCGCGAGAAGTATTCACGGTAATGAAGGAGTAGGAGGGCGGGAGCGGGCGGGAAGAGACCCCAGCTGCACCTGTGGTGATGGCGCTGTGCAGGCTGGTCCTCGCAGTCCCACCAACGATGTTCAGCAAACAGAGAAGGCTCCCCTGGGTAGAATGCACGCCTGAATGTCCGGGATTAAGTGTTCCAAGTTCCTGCAGTGTCCGTGGTTATTTAAATCTGCGAGCGGCGCCCGCGAAGCGGGGGCCGCGAGAAGTATTTACGGTAATGAAGGAGTAGGAGGGCGGGAGCGGGCGGGAAGAGGCCCCATCTGCACCTGTGGTGATGGCGCTGTGCAGGCTGGTCCTCGCAGTCCCACCAACGATGTTCAGCAAACAGAGAAGGATCCCCTGGGTAGAATGCACGCCTGAATGTCCGGGATTAAGTGTTCCAAGTTCCTGCAGTGTCCGTGGTTATTTAAATCTGCGAGCGGCTCGCGCGAAGCGGGGGCCGCGAGAAGTATTCACGGTAATGAAGGAGTAGGAGGGCGGGAGCGGGCGGGAGCGTGCGGGAAGAGGCCCCAGCTGCACCTGTGGTGAAGGCGCTGTGCAGGCTGGTCCTCGCAGTCCCACCAACAATGTTCAGCAAACAGAGAAGGCTCCCCTGGGTAGAATGCACGCCTGAATGTCCGGGATTAAGTGTTCCAAGTTCCTGCAGTGTCCGTGGTTATTTAAATCTGCGAGCGGCTACCGCGAAGCGGGGGCCGCGAGAAGTATTCACGGTAATGAAGGAGTAGGAGGGCGGGAGCGGGCGGGAAGAGACCCCAGCTGCACCTGTGGTGATGGCGCTGTGCAGGCTGGTCCTCGCAGTCCCACCAACGATGTTCAGCAAACAGAGAAGGCTCCCCTGGGTAGAATGCACGCCTGAATGTCCGGGATTAAGTGTTCCAAGTTCCTGCAGTGTCCGTGGTTATTTAAATCTGCGAGCGGCGCCCGCGAAGCGGGGGCCGCGAGAAGTATTCACGGTAATGAAGGAGTATGAGGGCGGGAGCGGGCGGGAAGAGGCCCCAGCTGCACCTGTGGTGATGGCGCTGTGCAGGCTGGTCCTCGCAGTCCCACCAACGATGTTCAGCAAACAGAGAAGGCTCCCCTGGGTAGAATGTACGCCTGAATGTCCGGGATTAAGTGTTCCAAGTTCCTGCAGTGTCCGTGGTTATTTAAATCTGCAAGCGGCAGATGTAGAGTTTCTTCTAAGGCAAAATAACCATCTCTTTAAGTAAAACCGCATGGCAGCATAATATCATTAAAAACAGTTAATAATATAAAAATAAAATAAAAGTTGCTGCTAATAACTACAGATAAGACACTAAGGGGCCGATTCGGATCCTGGAGAAACCAGGTACGAACCGTCGGACGGAGCACTTTCTCCGTCCGACTCGTACCCGGTGAAAAAACATTACAAAAATGCAAGTACGATTCGCATGGAAACACCATTTCCGTACGAATCATACAAAACACCGACCGACGAAAATATACATACAAATGTGATCCGGGAATGCTCCGACGTGACGTCGGGACGCCTTCAGGCTGCGTTTCACGAACCAGGAAGTACGATCCGCACCGACGTCACCCCGCACGGATTATATTTTCCGGCTGCCAAAAACTGCCGGGAAATCAGGACGCCGCACACAAGGAGCACCTGTACGCGACGGACAGCCATGGACCCGAACCTACGTGTCATCCCGGCCCTCATAGCAGTCCACCTGCTCTACAGGTACCGACGCAGATGCCCCAGAAGGTCAGAACCACACCCAGGGGCAAAGGGGGGGGGCAGGGGCAGGAAACCAAACCCCCACCCATGTCACAAGTCATACATGCCCTGCACATACCTGACCTCCATGGCCTGGTCACGTCGAGGGGGTGGGGGCGTGTCCAGCAACGCAAGCGTCCGCCACAACGGAAGTGGGTGATGACGCGAACCGCCAACACAACAAATCTGGTACGTACCGTACACACGCCTTAAGAGCGTGGGTACGGGCCGTACCACGCACACACCTACGTCACCCCAACAATGGCGGTACGACCCATACCCACGTTCGAAAGGCCTGGGTACGGGCCGTACCAGCATTGTTGGGGTGACGTAGGGGTACGTGTGGTCCGACCCGTACCCACGCCCAGAAGGCCCGGGTACGGTGCGCACCCCTACGGCACCCCATTGGGGGTCCGCACCGTACCCATGCTTGAAGAGCGTGGGTACGGTGCTGACCCCCAATGTTGGGGTGCCGTAGGGGTCCGCGCCGTACCCAGGCCTTCAGAGCGTGGGCACGGGTCGGACAACGCGTACCCCTACATCACCCCAACAATGCTGGTACGGCCCGTACCCAGGCCTTCCGAACGTGGGTATGGGTTGTACTGCCATTGTTGGGGTGACGTAGGTGTGTGCGTGGTACGGCCCGTACCCACACTCTGAAGTGCTGGGTACGGCGCGGAACCCTACGGCACGCCAACATTGGGGGTCCGCACCGTACCCTTGTTCCAAAGGCATGGGTACGGCCCGTACCCAGGCCCGCAGAGCGTGGGTACGGGTATGTACGAAGCGTACCCCCACACGTGTATGAATGGAGCGTACTGCCACCCCACCAGTTTATGTCCGGAGCGTACCCCCACCCGTGTATGTATGGAGCGTACCCCCACCCGTGTATGCATGGAGCGTACATGGCCAGACATAGGAGGGGTGGGTGCAGAGTCCCCCCAGCAGTGCCCAGACATAGGAGGGGTGGGTGCCTATTACTCCCAGCAGTGCCCAGACACAGGAGGGGTGGGTGAGAGTCCCCCCAGCAGTGCCCAGACACAGGAGGGGTGGGTGCAGAGTCCCCCCCCAGCAGTGCCCAGACACAGGAGGGGTGGGTGCAGAGTCCCCCCAGCAGTGCCCAGACACAGGAGGGGTGGGTGCAGAGTCCTCCCAGCAGTGCCCAGACACAGGAGGGGTGGGTGCAGAGTCCCCCCAGCAGTGCCCAGACATAGGAGGGGTGGGAGCAGAGTCCTCCCAGCAGTGCCCAGACACAGGAGGGGTGGGTGCAGAGTCCCCCCAGCAGTGCCCTGACACAGGAGGGGTGGGTGCCTATCACTCCCAGCAGTGCCCAGACACAGGAGGGGTGGGTGCAGAGTCCCCCCAGCAGTGCCCAGACATAGGAGGGGTGGGTGAGAGTCCCCCCAGCAGTGCCCAGACATAGGAGGGGTGGGTGCAGAGTCCCCCCAGCAGTGCCCAGACATAGGAGGGGTGGGTGCCTATCACTCCCAGCAGTGCCCAGACACAGGAGGGGTGGGTGAGAGTCCTCCCAGCAGTGCCCAGACATAGGAGGGGTGGGTGCCTATCACTCCCAGCAGTGCCCAGACACAGGAGGGGTGGGTGAGAGTCCTCCCAGCAGTGCCCAGACACAGGAAGGGTGGGTGAGAGTCCCCCCAGCAGTGCCCAGACATAGGAGGGGTGGGTGCCTATCACTCCCAGCAGTGCCCAGACATAGGAGGGGTGGGTGAGAGTCCTTCCAGCAGTGCCCAGACACAGGAGGGGTGGGTGAGAGTCCCCCCAGCAGTGCCCAGACATAGGAGGGGTGGGTGAGAGTCCCCCCAGCAGTGCCCAGACATAGGAGGGGTGGGTGCAGAGTCCTCCCAGCAGTGCCCAGACATAGGAGGGGTGGGTGCCTATCACTCCCAGCAGTGCCCAGACACAGGAGGGGTGGGTGCAGAGTCCCCCCAGCAGTGCCCAGACATAGGAGGGGTGGGTGAGAGTCCCCCCAGCAGTGCCCAGACATAGGAGGGGTGGGTGCAGAGTCCTCCCAGCAGTGCCCAGACACAGGAGGGGTGGGTGAGAGTCCCCCTGTAGGAAATGGGACCCCCGGCCGGCCAGGGCTTGCGCCACAGCCAGTCAGAGACCACCACTCCTATGAAAGGTCGACCCCTGCTCGCCCTCTAGGTAACGCGGCGCGGGCAGCCAGGCCTATCTCGGAGGACATGTGAAGCATTTGCGCAAGCACCCAGCAACAACACCCCAGGCCCACCACACAGGAAACTCCACACAAGGTATTGTATAAAAATAGCCTCTGTATTATACACCACACATTAAATAAAGGCACACACTTTACAAGGTGCCCACAGGCACGGGGAGAATGTACAAGGGATTATATATACAGGGGACAGGGCCACATGGACCACTGTCCGGAATCAGCACTGTGTAGAAATTAGCATTTAGAACATAGGAATAATATCACAGTAGCACAAAATAACGTGTACCCACAACCGGTAACTACTGGTATCGGAAAGCACCACCTACGCAACCCTAACCACCTTAGGAGAAATATTGCGCAGGGAATCAGGACCTCACTAGCACTACCTGTACTAGGAGAAAGCAAACAACCACCTAAGTATCACCATACCTGTAGGGGTAATAGAACGTTACACATGATGCATGAACACATTCAGAGGTGTAGAGCAAGGAACAATTGCGCCAGGACTCATATGCCACCACCTGTGGTAGTCCCCAGGCCCACTGGCCTTGTCCAGGCTAAGACGCCCTGTGTCCAGCAAAGTCAGGGGCAAGACTGCGCAGGAGGCCCAGTCCAAAACTCAGAGGGGCACGACCTAAACGTGGCAGCTGCCCACTAAGTGCTGGGCAGCTGTGGAACGAACTCAGGCACCGGCGTGCCTCTGTGGCCCTCTCTGGGCTATAAAACACTTGAAAGGCCCCCTAGAGCCTTCGTGGCCCTAAACGTTACTGGGGGGGCAAAGGGGGAGCGACCCGCTGCCATCTGGGGCCGCTCCGTAAAGAAACAACTGGTGCCCCTTGTGGGTGGAGCCTCGCTGGGCTCTTTCAGGGATCGCCCCATCGTTGGAGCCTTCTCAAAACAATTGTGCCCCCTCGTTGGAGCAGCCCCACTATCAAGCGGGGGCTGCTCGGGGAAAGACGGGATCCAGTGCAGTGCCTCGTCCGGCACGCACACGGGAGAGGCATGTTGGAGCGGCCCACGGTCACGAGGGGCCGCTCAGCACTGCACGGGTGCCTCCATCTGGCGACCTCCCCCCTCCAGGCAGCTCTACTCACCAGGCTGCTCTCCAGAGGCGGCGGCGGCACTTCTCATGCGGCGCGGGGCTTCCCTCGCAGATCGGAGCCCCGCGCTGGGCTCTCAGTAAACCCGGGTCTCGGGCTTCCTCTCCTCGCCCGGTCCCTCTTCCGGGACCGGGACTTCTCTGCTGGTGGAGCCTGCGAGGCTCCGGGGACAATGGCGGCACTTCCGCTTCCGTCCCGCGGCCCCGCCCACAACCAGGCGGGCCGCGGACTCGGCGGCAGTTGAACTGAAGCTCGGGCCGCGGCGGTGATTTCTCCTTCTATGATCGCGGGGTGGGCACCCGCAATAAAACAACCATAAGCGGGGTGGGCACCCGCAATAGGGATAATACGGCAATGAAGACGCAGGGTGGGCACCTGCATACAATTAGAAATAAAGGAATAAGCGGGGTGGGCACCCGCAACAGGACACAAGGCGGGGGAATCCCTACGCTGGGGATTCCCTCTAAAAAAGATCGCAGCCCAGCGCTGCAGGCAGCAGAGAGAGGCGCTCGGGTAAACCAGGGAAGCGCTCTGCCACAGAAATGAAGCGCCTCTCAGCAGAGTGCAGGTACAGCGCCCACCAAGCGCTAGGGCAGCCTAGAGTCCATAAGGCTTAGTAAGGAAGCACAGCAAATGAAGTCCAAAAGGGTCCCAGAAGTCCTCCAGGTATCCAGGGGCTGGGCAGGGCCCAGGGAGGCAAGCCTTCCCCTGGGCCCCAGCAGCAGCATGCCCCTGGTAGATTCGAGTTTGGAACAAGAACAAGTCCAGAGTGTCACAGCACCCTTTTTATACACATATTCTTGGTCTGAAGGGGCAGGCAGGGGGAGAACCAGCTGGAACTGGTTATGGGGGATTCTTTACACTGGCCAGGCTAGGAACATCAGCCGCACCCCAGGGGGTGGGGCCAGCAATGTCTGGGGAAAACCCAGCCTCATTCATGACACTCAAACCAGACGGTCAATCCACAAGCAGACCCAGGCTCACTCCTCCCCTCACATCAGTATGCTAAACACTCCATTCACCACCGGGCAGACCCTCCCAGATCCTGGGAGCCAGGCTCACCAGCCAGCCCCGGCCAATCATACGCCAGGCACATATTCCACAAATATGCCACTTCCCAAAAGGGGGACTTCTACACTAGACACACTCATACCTCATATACCGTTGCGCAGCATTCAACCTCACGAGTTCATACATACCAGACTTGACCCGGCACACCCTACGCACCGGGAACTACCCAGGACTCATCCATTCCCCATGTATTCCTATGGAAGGGTGGGTCTCTCTCTCTCCTCACACTCACTCAGAGGGGGAATCACCATCCCCAGGTTACATATACCATAAAAACTTCAGGGGCGGACCTGCCAGATGGGCCACGTCCAACACATGCCCCTCCCAGCCCAAAGGCAGGGCAGACCAATCACTACCGTGATGGACTTCCCTGCGTGCAGGGCGATAGAACATGGACGTGGCCCGCGCTACCGAGCCACCCTCCAGCTCAACGCCCACCTGGACCGATAGACACACACACGCTAAAGATTAAGAAAAATAAAAAAATAAAAAATAATAAAGACATAGGCCCAACCAGGCTACCCCACGGACACGCCTTAGTTGTCCGTGACCGGGACCAGGCCCTGGGCTACCCAGACACCACTGGTCCCTGCTAATCCGGAGTGGGGGGTGGTAACCCCGGGCCCACAATAGCCCTTCTCCCCTCCCTTTCTCGGGGTAGCCACGCCTACCACTGTTCCTTCCACCTAGGGTCCGCACCCTCAGGCTTGCCAGAGGTCACGGGCAAGAATGCCCCACCCTACCTCTACTTCTGAGGTTCCGCGTCCTCCCAGGAGGAACACCCTCAGAACACACTTTCTTATCAGTCTTGGAACTTCCTCCCTCCACTGGTCTTCCACCTGGGAACTAAGCGTTCAGCTCTCCCCAAGGCAAGCCGCGGCCGAGCCAGCAGGTCTTCCTTGTCCGGGATACAACTACCATAATTTTAACAAAAAACGAGCCGCGGCCGCGCCAGCAGGTCTCAAGGTTCAGCTCTCCCCAAGGCAAGCCGCGGCCGAGCCAGCAGGTCTTCCTTGTCCGGGATACAACTACCATAACTTTAACAAAAATGAGCCGCGGCAGCGCCAGCAGGTCTCAACGTTCAGCTCTCCCCAAGGCAAGCCGCGGCAGCGCCAGCAGGTCTTCCTTGTCCGGGATACAACTTAACATAAATTCAGCCAGGGCGACACCTGACGCCTAAACCACATTCAGCGGGGTAAGGAAGGACAGTATTAACGTTGACTCAGCAAGCTCCCCATCCCGGGGAACTTATATTCTATTACTCATCATACCTCAACATTCATGCACATACCGTCCCCTAGACTGGTAGGACAGTTTTTTCCACCGCCCCTGATTCCTCAACCTGACCCTCGGGGCACGGGTACCATTACTCTAGGGCAGGGACACGGACCATACATATTTGACCACAATTTCGCAACCACTACTGGATCCCACCCTTCTGGTGAATCCAGAGAACCATATTACTCTAGGGAGATGATTTACCCTCCCAAGCTAGGGACACCTAACTTGAACACATCTTTCACAGAACGGACATTTACGTAACCTCTTAAAACAATAATCTCCTTTCTTTGCAACCATGTACAATACAGAGTTTTGCAGGGAGGCCAGTTATCGTTGGGGTACTGCGCAAACACAAGTCCGGATCCCACCGCTTGCCACCAATGTAGGAAATGGGACCCCCGGCCGGCCAGGGCTTGCGCCACAGCCAGTCAGAGACCACCACTCCTATGAAAGGTCGACCCCTGCTCGCCCTCTAGGTAACGCGGCGCGGGCAGCCAGGCCTATCTCGGAGGACATGTGAAGCATTTGCGCAAGCACCCAGCAACAACACCCCAGGCCCACCACACAGGAAACTCCACACAAGGTATTGTATAAAAATAGCCTCTGTATTATACACCACACATTAAATAAAGGCACACACTTTACAAGGTGCCCACAGGCACGGGGAGAATGTACAAGGGATTATATATACAGGGGACAGGGCCACATGGACCACTGTCCGGAATCAGCACTGTGTAGAAATTAGCATTTAGAACATAGGAATAATATCACAGTAGCACAAAATAACGTGTACCCACAACCGGTAACTACTGGTATCGGAAAGCACCACCTACGCAACCCTAACCACCTTAGGAGAAATATTGCGCAGGGAATCAGGACCTCACTAGCACTACCTGTACTAGGAGAAAGCAAACAACCACCTAAGTATCACCATACCTGTAGGGGTAATAGAACGTTACACATGATGCATGAACACATTCAGAGGTGTAGAGCAAGGAACAATTGCGCCAGGACTCATATGCCACCACCTGTGGTAGTCCCCAGGCCCACTGGCCTTGTCCAGGCTAAGACGCCCTGTGTCCAGCAAAGTCAGGGGCAAGACTGCGCAGGAGGCCCAGTCCAAAACTCAGAGGGGCACGACCTAAACGTGGCAGCTGCCCACTAAGTGCTGGGCAGCTGTGGAACGAACTCAGGCACCGGCGTGCCTCTGTGGCCCTCTCTGGGCTATAAAACACTTGAAAGGCCCCCTAGAGCCTTCGTGGCCCTAAACGTTACTGGGGGGGCAAAGGGGGAGCGACCCGCTGCCATCTGGGGCCGCTCCGTAAAGAAACAACTGGTGCCCCTTGTGGGTGGAGCCTCGCTGGGCTCTTTCAGGGATCGCCCCATCGTTGGAGCCTTCTCAAAACAATTGTGCCCCCTCGTTGGAGCAGCCCCACTATCAAGCGGGGGCTGCTCGGGGAAAGACGGGATCCAGTGCAGTGCCTCGTCCGGCACGCACACGGGAGAGGCATGTTGGAGCGGCCCACGGTCACGAGGGGCCGCTCAGCACTGCACGGGTGCCTCCATCTGGCGACCTCCCCCCTCCAGGCAGCTCTACTCACCAGGCTGCTCTCCAGAGGCGGCGGCGGCACTTCTCATGCGGCGCGGGGCTTCCCTCGCAGATCGGAGCCCCGCGCTGGGCTCTCAGTAAACCCGGGTCTCGGGCTTCCTCTCCTCGCCCGGTCCCTCTTCCGGGACCGGGACTTCTCTGCTGGTGGAGCCTGCGAGGCTCCGGGGACAATGGCGGCACTTCCGCTTCCGTCCCGCGGCCCCGCCCACAACCAGGCGGGCCGCGGACTCGGCGGCAGTTGAACTGAAGCTCGGGCCGCGGCGGTGATTTCTCCTTCTATGATCGCGGGGTGGGCACCCGCAATAAAACAACCATAAGCGGGGTGGGCACCCGCAATAGGGATAATACGGCAATGAAGACGCAGGGTGGGCACCTGCATACAATTAGAAATAAAGGAATAAGCGGGGTGGGCACCCGCAACAGGACACAAGGCGGGGGAATCCCTACGCTGGGGATTCCCTCTAAAAAAGATCGCAGCCCAGCGCTGCAGGCAGCAGAGAGAGGCGCTCGGGTAAACCAGGGAAGCGCTCTGCCACAGAAATGAAGCGCCTCTCAGCAGAGTGCAGGTACAGCGCCCACCAAGCGCTAGGGCAGCCTAGAGTCCATAAGGCTTAGTAAGGAAGCACAGCAAATGAAGTCCAAAAGGGTCCCAGAAGTCCTCCAGGTATCCAGGGGCTGGGCAGGGCCCAGGGAGGCAAGCCTTCCCCTGGGCCCCAGCAGCAGCATGCCCCTGGTAGATTCGAGTTTGGAACAAGAACAAGTCCAGAGTGTCACAGCACCCTTTTTATACACATATTCTTGGTCTGAAGGGGCAGGCAGGGGGAGAACCAGCTGGAACTGGTTATGGGGGATTCTTTACACTGGCCAGGCTAGGAACATCAGCCGCACCCCAGGGGGTGGGGCCAGCAATGTCTGGGGAAAACCCAGCCTCATTCATGACACTCAAACCAGACGGTCAATCCACAAGCAGACCCAGGCTCACTCCTCCCCTCACATCAGTATGCTAAACACTCCATTCACCACCGGGCAGACCCTCCCAGATCCTGGGAGCCAGGCTCACCAGCCAGCCCCGGCCAATCATACGCCAGGCACATATTCCACAAATATGCCACTTCCCAAAAGGGGGACTTCTACACTAGACACACTCATACCTCATATACCGTTGCGCAGCATTCAACCTCACGAGTTCATACATACCAGACTTGACCCGGCACACCCTACGCACCGGGAACTACCCAGGACTCATCCATTCCCCATGTATTCCTATGGAAGGGTGGGTCTCTCTCTCTCCTCACACTCACTCAGAGGGGGAATCACCATCCCCAGGTTACATATACCATATAAACTTCAGGGGCGGACCTGCCAGATGGGCCACGTCCAACACCCCCCAGCAGTGCCCAGACATAGGATGGGTGGGTGCAGAGTCCTCCCAGCAGTGCCCAGACATAGGAGGGGTGGGTGCCTATCACTCCCAGCAGTGCCCAGACACAGGAGGGGTGGGTGCAGAGTCCCCCCAGCAGTGCCCAGACATAGGAGGGGTGGGTGAGAGTCCCCCCAGCAGTGCCCAGACATAGGAGGGGTGGGTGCAGAGTCCTCCCAGCAGTGCCCAGACATAGGAGGGGTGGGTGCCTATCACTCCCAGCAGTGCCCAGACACAGGAGGGGTGGGTGCAGAGTCCCCCCAGCAGTGCCCAGAGATAGGAGGGGTGGGTGAGAGTCCCCCCAGGAGTGCCCAGACATAGGAGGGGTGGGTGAGAGTCCCCCCAGCAGTGCCCAGACATAGGAGGGGTGGGTGCAGAGTCCTCCCAGCAGTGCCCAGACATAGGAGGGGTGGGTGAGAGTCCCCCCAGCAGTGCCCAGACATAGGAGGGGTGGGTGCAGAGTCCTCCCAGCTGTGCCCAGACATAGGAGGGGTGGGTGCCTATCACTTCCTGCAGTGCCCAGACACAGGAGGGGTGGGTGCAGAGTCCCCCCAGCAGTGCCCAGACATAGGAGGGGTGGGTGAGAGTCCCCCCAGCAGTGCCCAGACATAGGAGGGGTGGGTGAGAGTCCCCCCAGCAGTGCCCAGACATAGGAGGGGTGGGTGCAGAGTCCTCCCAGCAGTGCCCAGACATAGGAGGGGTGGTGAGAGTCCCCCCAGCAGTGCCCAGACATAGGAGGGGTGGGTGCAGAGTCCTCCCAGCAGTGCCCAGACATAGGAGGGGTGGGTGCCTATCACTCCCAGCAGTGCCCAGACACAGGAGGGGTGGGTGCAGAGTCCCCCCAGCAGTGCCCATGGAAAGAAAGGGGTGGGGTACCCACAGATACAATGCCCACAATTGTCAGTCAGGTGCTCAAAGACCCAGCAGAACACGAAACAGTCATGTCAATATACTCCAGTCACAAGTACAGTGACCCCCAAGGAAACCACAAATGATGCAGGTGGAGACCTTGCCCAGCATGCATGGCCAAAGTTGAAGGGGTCCGTCACACACCCAGCAAATGTAGACACAGCACTGCACAAATGTCTTCACAACACCCTGCAGGGAAGGTGTCAGGGTCCACAGAGGAAGGTACACGCCTTGGGACAATGTCACCATGCAGCAACAGCTTACATGAGCAAAGTTTGATAGCAAATACTGTGTGGTGGCACACAGATAACAGGGTCCACCCCATGACCAGCACACTACAACATATCCCAGACACCTAACACATTATCGCCACCCCAAATCATGGAGCAGCACCACCAACAGCAATGGCAGAAAAGCATTCGTGTGCCAAGGAAAATAAAATAGCTTTATTCAGCAAAGTTCTAAAATGTATTGTAGGAAAAGTTCCATATGCACAAGGCCCATAGGGCAGTCCATAGTTCCAATCCAGGTGGGGGACACATTGGGATGTGTGTCCCCTAGCTTGCCTGCACAATTCAGACTACCTTGTCATCCACAGGGGGGGGGCATCATGTGGGCGGGAAGGACCAGGCACCGCAGGGACAGGAGGGGCAAGGGTAGGTGTTGTGGGTGCAGGGACGGAGGACTCCAACACAGGGGGTGGGGCAGCGCCAAAGGTGGATTCGAGCACGGCGCTGCACACTACTGCCAGGTCGCCCAGCGTCTCCCCTGCACCCCAAGGAACCACAGGCCCCAAGGAGGGGGGGGGTCGGAGGGATGGGTCGCAGCGCTACTGGTGGAGGGTGTGGACAGGGGGGGGACTCAACTCCCCTGCCGGTGTCCTGCCTCCACCGCTTGCAGGGTGGTGCCACACTGGGGCTGATGGACACACTGGGCAGGACTGACCCTGTGTCCGACTCTTGGCCAGGAGAGCTGAGGGGAGTGGATTTGGAGGGTGGTGGTCGTGAGGAATATGGACTCCCACTCTGGCTGCGTGTCTTCCGTGTCCCCCCCGACCCAGTGGGTGTGCCGACTTCACCCCGTGTGTGCGTGCCAGGAGGTGTGCGCTTTGCCTTCCCTGGTGGTGTGGTGCCTGTGTCTGGTGGGGTGCGTGCATGGGGACGTCTGGGTGTGCTTTGGACAGGCATGGGAGTGGGAGGTGTGGATGGTTCAGGGGTAGGGGGGGGACGTAGCGCTGCAGGAGACCCACTGCTGCAGTCAGTGTCGAGTCTATGGACCTCAGCAAGTTGCGCTGGTCAGACTGCGCAGCTGAAATGCCCTCCATGTATGCCGCCATCTGGTTGAGCACTCGGCTGTGGCCATGGAGGACATTAAGCATCGCAGTCTGACCAACCTGCAACTGTTAGACCTGGCCCTCATAACATAGCTAGACCTGACCCCTGCACCTCACACCAGCCCCCAAACCCACGGCCTAGCCGATCCTTCCCACCAGAACTCGCACGCACCCAACCCGGACTTCCCCGTCCGTGGCCTTCTGCCCTTCGGCCACACCGGGCCCGCGTGCCCACTTCATGCAACAAGATGGCCGCCCGGCCCCAGCGCGACCCTGGCCTAGAGGCGCCACTCCGGCTGGAGGACATCACGCTCCCCTTGGGATCAGAGAGGGAGGAGCAGTTTCTATCACACCTCTGCGCTTCCCTGGGACGGTGGGTTTCGATCGACCTGCCGGCCTCCCCGAGGGCTGGCTCCACGACTACTGGGTGTCTGGGACTCCTCCCGACCCGGCCCTGAAAGGATCAAAAGACAATGGCAGGAAACCCCAACAAGCGACCCCCTGGTGACAAGACCCCTGCCTGCACAGACTCCGGACATCAAAGAGGAGTCGCCCTATAACAAGGGGTGCTCTGGGACTGTCCGGCAGATTCGCCTTGGAACACCTGAGCCCTGCTGAGTGACTCGCGGCTCCCTGAAGATCGTAAGACCTCCGAACTTGTGCTTGAGCCCTGCTGAGTAACTCGCGGCTCCCTGAAGATCGTAAGACCTCCGAACTTATTCTTGAGCCCTGCTGAGTGACTCGCGGCTCCCTGAAGATCGTAAGACCTCCGAACTTGTGCTTGAGCCCTGCTGAGTGACTCGCGGCTCCTCGAAGATCGTAAGACCACCGAACTTGTATCCGAGCCCTGCTGAGTGACTCGCGGCTCCCACAGACTCTCTTGGTCCCGCCGGACCCCACGACGACAAGCGTATCCCCCAGCTCGAGGATTGTGAGCTGTGCGCCGGGTACGCTCCTGCATTTGATCCATATCCCCAAAGACTGTCCCACTACCTCCTACCCCCCTCCAAGATTCTGAGAGCCCACGCTCTGCTTGTATATATTTGCCGTGCTGATCATAAAGATCCTACCACTCCAATCTGATAAAGATTTGCTCTTAAGAACTCCTCGTGTGGTGTCTCTCTGTCGTGTGGTGCCGAGTGTGCGATCCTAGATACGAGGTTCCTCCCCTGAGGAGTCTCCCGCCAGTGCCCAGCTACGATACCTCGAGGGTGGGTCTCAGGGCAGTCAGGGCCCCCTCCGGGCCCCTCTGAGGTCGCCTTCTAACAGCAACTGCCGCAGGATGTCCACAGACTCGGCATTGGTGGCAGCAGTGGAGACAGGGGCAGGGGGTGCGGTGCCTGGCAAGAAGGAGACACGTGGTGACCTAGCACGGCGGGAAGGGACACGAGCAAGTGGGAGGCCGGTGATGGGAATCGAGGGGGTGGGTAGCAATGGAGTGCTGCTGTCAGCTGTGGGAGCAGCCTCCGCCCCCTCTGGGAGATCAGCCTCGGACCCGTCAGCGTCATAGTCGGTGGTGTTACTGGACAGGTCCTCCGCCTCACTCCCATTGGCCTCCGTGCCACTCGATGTGCCAGCCAACTCAGCACTGCTGGCACTGGTGCTCGCTCCCTCCTCACAGTCCGTGCCAGTGTCTCCCTCGTAGGCCCCCGACGATGCTGTGGGCAAGGTGAAGAGACAGGAGAAATCAGACACCTGTATACATATGTCACATGAGTCAACTCTACATAGGTCACAGTGCATAGCCTGAAATGCAACAAGAGTAACATCTACAATACAAGGTACATATGTAGTCCCTGCAACACACAGTTTGTTGACCCACCATGCCACTGTAAAAATATGGAGAGCATGACATAATAGCAAATAACTTGATATCAAATTGTACAGAGGAGCCAGGCTCTGGGGACAATCTAGCACAGCATCTGCGACACACAGCGTAGCCAAGAAAGGGATGAGCAGGAACCATGTCTATCAACTCTTGGGACATGCTGCAAAGGTAATACTGAATACCATGGCCAACATGACTGGGTCACTGCACCTTGAGTGTTTGTCCACACAAACATCACACACTGGCCAGACCGAGCAAGGAGACTTCAGGTTTGGACATGTAGGCCTTGCCCGCACCAACCCCCCCCCCTACCTGAGTCACTGTGATTGAGACAGAGGAAGTACTTACACCTCTTAGTCTGGGATGAAAACACATGGCCTGCAATAAATCCTGATCGTACACAAACTACCCCTGGTGCGCCTGTCCACATATATCACTGACAAACAACCATCATCAGATAGTTGTACCAAGACACACAGGCACTGGCCCCTGTGAGTATGCACCAGCTAAATTAGGTCACCCTGTACAGTGGACACATGTAGCACAGTATACGTGAATACAAATGAGGCCAGGGTACTATGCCACACGGCCCAAACTATGCTGAAGACACAGAGAATGTCCACATTGTCTGATGACACACATGATGCCTAGGAAAAGGTGCCCCAGGGGACTGTAGTGGCCACACTACTCCATGGCCCTGGATGGATATGACTGGAACACAAGCCAACATTCCTGCACAATGCATATCTCACACTCAAGCACATCATGTCAGAGGGCACAACATTCGACATGCAGGCAGTAAGGCAGTACACATGAAACACACACTCCCATGTCGGGACTCAGCATCAGTGCCAACTAACATGGACCCCACAATGACAGAACTGGCCAGGGCACAGGCAACGTCCAAAAACCTGTTACACACCACCACCACACATGATGCTGCAAGCATTGGGCACTTGGATTAACTGCCAGCCTAGATGACCTTGTGCAAGAGTGACTACACACAGACCAGGGAACACATGGCAAGGAGGGGAAGGGAGGAAGAACAGCACCGCTTTACTTTGGGGAACCGGATATGCACTGCACATTTAAACCCTGGCAGTGTATCCATGCAACTGCGCACTTCCAAAAGCTGGTCACACACAACAAACACACATGTACCTACCCCCTTCCTGCTGCTGCTTCTCCAGTAAGTGCCTGTCCAAGTCGGGGAAGACCACCGCCAGCACATGCTTCTGGATGTGGGTCAGACGCCGGCACCCATGGTTCTTGTGGCTCTCAGGTGAGTCCCCCAGCAGGACCCGTGCGATCCTCCGCGTCCAGAACCGGATATCCTGCCAGCGTTTCCTCACCTGGGCTAGGCGCCGCTTCCGACCCTCCGTCCTCCTCATGGCACTGACGGCTTGCTTCCAGATCTCCCCCTTGGCACAGACGCCTACCTGTGAGGATGCAAAAGTGACAATACATCAATCCACCTTATCAATGATACAGAGACACACATATTACAAATTATGCATGTTTGAACTGGCCATAGTATGCAGCCAAATCATTGCACCTTTGTCATAGTGACATCATCGTCCTGGGAATGGGCAAATGCAGTAGGTGCCATTGAAAGTACACAGGTGGCATGAGGGGTGCAACACAATCAATGATGCAGGCTCACACTGTGCATCCCAAGCTACACCAGGAATCTGAACAGTACCCCTAAGCAGTCACATGCCCCAGCCCACTTACGCTACCTCAGCAGAGTACACAGACACACACAGGCACTGAACAATCACCGGGCATTGGAAACTGCCGCTACAAATCTCACTCTGCACATGTGCCACTAGACTGGGGGTGTCACAGATGTGGGGCTGTCTCAGCACGGCAGACGTCCAGCACAGCTCCCTGCTCACATCAGATGGGCAGGGTATATCCATCCCACATGCAGCTGGGGTGCAACACTCCACATATGCACACACCCACATGACAGGGGACTCACACACACACACCAATGTCCAGGGGACGACCACATCATTTGGACACTCTCACCACAGGTACACTGAACAGACACACATCTGTGGGTACTGGCACCTGTCACCCTGGGGGGAGTACAGACTCACATCAGGACTGTAGAAACAACGGGCCCGATTCACAGAACTAACTTAAGACAAAATCCTAAACTTACTACCATTTTGGTATTCACAGAAGACACTTACTCATTTTGGTATTCACAGAAGGCACTTACTCATTTCGGTATTCACAGAAGTTAGGAGTCCTAACTTTAGGTCTCCTAAATGCCTTCTGTGAATACCGAAAGTCTTAAAATTAGGATTTTTCTCAATTTAGTAGTCCTAAGTCTAAACTTAGGACTACTAAATTGAGAAAAATCCTAGGAGTCCTAACTTCTGTGAATACCGAAATGAGTAAGTGCCTTCTGTGAATACCAAAATGAGTAAGTGCCTTCTGTGAATACCAAAATGGTAGTAAGTTTAGGATTTTGTCTTAAGTTAGTTCTGTGAATCGGGCCCCCTAATTTTAAGACTTTCGGTATTCACAGAAGGCATTTAGGAGTCCTAAAGTTAGGAGTCCTAACTATACTACTACTAAACTGAGAAAAATCCTAATTTTAAGACTTTCGGTATTCACAGAAGGCATTTAGGAGTCCTAAAGTTAGGACTCCTAACTTCTGTGAATACCGAAATGAGTAAGTGCCTTCTGTGAATACCAAAATGAGTAAGTGCCTTCTGTGAATACCAAAATGGTAGTAAGTTTAGGATTTTGTCTTAAGTTAGTTCTGTGAATCGGGCCCAACATTTCCAGGAGGATTAGGCAGTCCGAAAGCGGCATGCACCATGCAGTGATCGTCACAGTAAGCACTATGCAAGTGCGTTGTGCACACAGGAACTACAGCATGCTCTGCATGGGAGACATGAGCCCTTCCCCCCCTGGGAACCACTATGAAGACCCTGCATGTCTGTCACACCTGGACACAATGCCAGAAGTCACAGTCACAAAAAGGGGCACAGTTAAAGCTAGTGGAGTCTGCACTCACCTGCTCCCCTGGTCGACCATACAGCATGGTGTACTGTGGGAGGATCACATCCACCAACGCCGTATTCTCCTCCATGGTGAATGGCTGGGCCCTCTCCACAGACCTGGACATGGTGCCAGAGGAATCACAAGCAGCAGCAGTGTTGTAGAATGAAAGGATGTGCAGGCAAGTGCTCTCTCAAGGGACCTGGCTGCCTTATGTCTTCCTTGCTGGCCTGTTTCATTTACAGGAGTAGAGAGTGATTGGCTCAGTCACATTTGCATCCTACGTGTCCTCCAATCACTTTAAAACTACCCCAGTGACAGGCTTTGCATGGTTTTAAAATTGAGCATGATGTAATGTCAACAACCACATTGCAACAAAGTATATTTTCTCCAACCGACTTCTGCTGGCCACATGATGCAAAATTCAAACATGAAACTCGGTCTCCATGACAACCAGCATGCATTTAGGCCCCTATACTTGTCCCTCATGTGTCCCCTATGTCAATCATATGTTACAACACAGGTACGGTGCGTTCCACAGCCCTAGGGCACCCCAAATGCATTGCAACGGACCGTACACGCGTGTGTACGGTCCCTATCACTATGGGGGTGCTCGCGTACGTGTACGCCATAGTAGTTCGGACCCTACACGCGTGTGTACGGTCCCTATCACTATGGGGGTGCTCGCGTACGTGTACGCCATAGTAGTTCGGACCCTACACGCGTGTGTACGGTCCCTATCACAATGGGGGTGCTCGCGTACGTGTACGCCATAGTAGTTTGGACCCTACACGCGTGTAGGGTCCGAACTACTATGGCGTACACGTACGCAAGCACACCCATAGTGATAGGGACCGTACACACGCGTGTGTACGGTCCGAACTACTATGGCGTACACGTACGCGAGCACCCCATAGTGATAGGGACCGTACACACGCGTGTGTACGGTCTGAACCACTATGACGTACACGTACGCGAGCACCCCCATAGTGATAGGGACCGTACACACGCGTGTACGGTCCGTATCACTATGGCATACGCATACGCCAGCACTCCCATAGTGATAGGGACCCTACACACGCCCTCAGAGCGTATGTACGGTGCGTTTCACACCTGACAATGGTGACAGGCGGCACACAGGAAGGAATTGAGCTGTCATACATGGGCAGGGCTGGACATCAAGGCATTGTCTGTGCAGTACTATATGTGTCGGGCACAGGTGGGTCAGGCTGTGATGTGGCACCATACTCCTGAGGTGTGAAGCTAATTAAAGTATGATGAGCTGTGTACACATGTCACGTGTGATGGTGCCCTATGTGCCACACATCCCCTTCACTCCTTTGACATGTGTGCATGTAGTACAGACTTGGTGGGCCATGCGTCACTGGCATGGCACAGTCACCGACACCTGCAAATGTCCCCTCATGCCAGGTACACGGAATGTTACCCCTGACAAGTCAATGCCCGCGTTGCACGCTGTAGCTATGTCATGTGTGTGTCATGTGTTCCCATAGGTTTGCTGTAGGTGTTTGGTCAAATGCATCTGCAGTTGCAGCAACCAACATGTGTCTGTGTGTAGATGGGCATGGCACACTGTTCCGCACACCAGCACACATGTGTAATCCGATGTAAGGTGTGTATGTATGCATCGACACGGAGTTCCAAAACAAGGACATATCTGCATACTCTCAAGGTATGTGTGATCAGTCTTGACATGTAATCCTTCATGGCAAGGTGTGTGGTGTGTCCTTATTCTATGACATGTGACCTGTGCCTCTAGTGTTCCGCAACCTGTCTGTACAATACACATACTTCTTCTGCACATATTTGGATGTCTGTAACTCCTGTAATGCGTCTGCCTGCTCACTTACACTGGCCCACAGCTAGTTTCATGGCATGGCATATTGAGGTTGAGAATCAACGTTTGTAGCTGGCTCTTGGTAGGAGTGTCACCTGCCTGGCATACGTGTCTAGGGCATATTGCACAGACCTGACTCTGTATGTAGCATATGTGTATTGCCTGTTGAGCATGTGCTCAGTACATTGACATTGGTGGTGTACTGTACTCACTCTTCGTTGTCCCTTCTAATTCACTGCAGGGCTCCGCCTCTCCCTCGAGCAATCCCGGACTTGGCTGATCTGAGGGAACATGACTGTATACGCCGCTACCGATTCCCCCAACGTTTGATTGAGGAGTTGACGACACGGCTGGCACCACACCTCCAACTGCTACACAGGTATCCTACTGCACTGACACCCAAGATGAAGGTGATGGCAGCCCTTCATTTCTTTGCCACGCGTACCTTTCAACATACCATTGCCCATGTCGGTGGCATGTCCCAAACCATGTTCAGCCGTGTTCTGCATGATTTTTTAGAGGCCATGTTGGAGCACCTGGATGAGTTCATAAAATTCCCAACTCCTGAGCAGTTGACAGGTGTCAAGCGTGAGTTCTATGCCCTGGGAGGGATGCCCCATGTCATTGGGTCCATGCCATGTGGCTTTGGTACCACCACAGGCACAGGAGGTAGCGTATAGGAACCGCAAGCATTATCACTCCATTAATGCCCTTGTGGTGTGTCTTGCCAACATGGTGCTTTCACATGTCTGTGCTCGTTTTCCAGGATCAGCACACAATGCCTACATCATGAGGCGTAGCAGGGTACCTGAAATGATGCTGCAGCTGCGCAACGAACGAGCATGTATTGTTGGTGGGTATACTCTGGCAGTCCTGTATTTAACATCATCTTCCTGTCTTACTGCTTCTCCTGACCCACTCTTGTCCATGATGTTTCCATGTAGGGGACGCTGGCTATCCCAACATGCCATGGCTGATCACGCCTCTCCGCAACCCCAGTACGGCTGCCGATCAACGCTACAACAACGCCCATGGGCGGACCAGGCGAGTGATAGAGAGGATGTTTGGCCTCCTGAAGAGCTGATTCCGTTGCCTCCACAAGACCGGTGGTGCACTCCCATATGCACCGGTGAAGGTCTGCAAGATATTCCTCGTGTGCTGCATGCTGCACAACATGGCAGTGGAGAAAGCTGTGCCACTCATCCTGGATCCAGATGAGCAGGACCATCCACCCGTGGAGGATGAAGGGCTTGGTCACGAGGCAAGTGATGTGGAGGAGGAGGAGGCGGTAGAGGACATGCGGAGTCGGCTCATACGCAACTTCTTTGCTTAGTGGTGAGGTCCAGTGTCTGAGTGTGCACGCATTGGGCCGTGTGTGGCAAGTGTTGCAATGTGTGTGTCCATCTGCATGTCTGCCAAGTGAGTCAGAGGTGTGTTTGGATGTGTCACTCGAGTAATGGTGCAATAGAAGAATGTTTTTCCAGAGTCATCATTGTCACCTAGCATGTTGACAACCTTATACGTGTCGAGTACATGCACATGCATGCGGATGTGCTTCTTTTGGCTGACTTCTGGTGTGTCTCCCATCCACAGGTACTTGCGCATGCTGTCTGCTGGTAGCATTGTTGTGCTCCGGCCATTCCTCATGAACACAGCAACATGTGCTGAATCAGCGTTACATGCACGGACAAGTTCGAAAATCTCCTTCGGGTAAGGGATGCAGCACGGCTTTTTGGGAGTGGTATTTGTTTTGAATGTGTGTGCACTGCTCCTGTTCATGTTTGGATACTTTACATACATGTTGAATCACCATGGGGCACATGACACGGAGCTGAATTCACCTGACTTGATGGTCAGACTTGGTGACAGTCATCTGTAATGGGATTGTGGATTGTGATGAAGCCATCAATGTGTGTAACACTGCCCTCGGAAACATACGGGTTGCACTGGGTTGACATGGTGTGTGAATTCCCCATTAGGGGCTCAGTGGTGTATAGCAGCCTCTCCATGAGCAGCAGGGGGTGTTTAGCTGTAACCCGTCACTTGTGTGCCAGTGCTATGGATTTCCAGCATCTGTGGTGCAAAGGGGGTGCCAGTGTGGGTCCCACGTGTTCATCCACATGACCTGTGTATGTGTTGACAGAGTTGCATTAGCATTCCGACACACATGACTAATAAAGGTGTCCCTCTGCCTCCAAGGTGCCTCATCTCTGTCAATGGTGGTCTGTTGCCACTGTGCATGCGGCATGTCTGGCATTGTTCTCAGAGATGGTGCATATGAGTCTATGTGTAGAGTAGCAAGATGCAAGCTGTTTGTCAGGGATGAGATTCTGTATTGTGCATGATGTCCATGGCTGTGTAGGTATTGTAGCATGTCAGTCTCCACGACGGCCACTGTGCTGCATGTGAATCCATTGTGTGTGTGTGTGCCATGTTGAACCAGACATTCCTTCCTTGACATACACCTTTTGCATAGTTCCTTCCTGAGATCCTTGTCTTTGTGTGCTACTTGTGGCATTGTTTTCTTGACATGGCGCATGCTGCTGCAGGCCCTGCAGCAAGGGCACCCAGTGTCCACGCAAACGAGCTGGTGCCCATCATGGATTGCTTGCTGACATGTGCTATGCTGATCAGCAGCATCTGTGCCTCATGCGGCAGCACACTCTGCATTATGCACAAGATCCCCAGTTCCATCAACCTCAAGGCAAGAGGGAGACCATCCCCCAGGTCAACTACGACATCCGTGTCTAATCCTACCCTGCACTCTACGGACTTGTGCGTTAGAAATCCCATGATACTTGTCCACATCCAGGGTGCATCTGCACAGCTCTGCTACTACATCCGGCGACCAGGCCACATCAACGTCCAACAGAGATGGGGGGAGTGGATCACTGCCAGCTGCAGGATGACCTTCTCAATCCACGCACACACTCAGGATGCAGCCCACAACCACAACACAACACAACCTTGTGGCACTGTGATCCAACACCCAATTGTGCCATCTCCATGCATACAACCATGGCCGGCCCACCATTCTCCACATCCACCTGACTCACGCATGCAGAACATGGTTCTGCCACGTGTCTACACATACCTGGGACTCCCACCCCAGGACACTCCACATGATCCCTGACCTCTGCGCATGACTGTTGCTCTTCTAAATAGGTCTGTAGGCACAGTTGTGCGGGCACCCCCTCAGCTGGTTGGGCCCATCACGGGTGAGTATGGTGCTCCATGTCTGTCTTGGATGATACATTGTGACTCATGTGTGTCCTGTGCCAGACTCAGACCCCAGGGCATGGATGTTTGGAGTTACTACTGGAATCAGGCATGGTTTGACTTTACAACACACACATGTAGTGGAATAATGCTAAATGACGGCATCATCAGGTGATTGTGAAGATTTTTATTTGTGGTGGGGCACGTGTTTGGGGGGGATGACAAGAGGTGCTTGGCGGGAGTGTAGAATCCAAAGTTCACAGGGGGAGTTGGTATCCTGCCATTGAAAGTCATCAGAGTCTGTGCCACAGTCTTTGTCAACATTGGTCAGACAGTGACCAGCAAGGCAATGTGGCAGAGAATGTCAGTTGCTGCTGTGCTGCTGTTGGGCCAGAGGGCCAGGTGCCAGGCCAGGTGACCTGGGAGATGGTGATGTTCCGCTGACTCTCACGGTCTTTTGCGTGGACGACCCACCTTCCTGCGGGGACCCTCAGAAGCAGGCCTTGACGATGCTAGGGACGCTCCGTCAGATGAATCCTCCTCCTCCTCCCTCCCTGTTTCTGGTGCTGGTCTACACCTGGTGGCACAGGAAGGGTATGCCAGACTTTGGGCGATCTGACGGAATGATTGGCTCACGCCCCTGTGCACCGCCAGGAGCTCAGCCAGTCTTGCCTCCATTTGTCCATGGTGTTGTAGATGACTGGCATGATGCTCGACCTGCAGGGTCTTCATCTCATTGAGAGTCTCCACTACCTGGTCGATGCCTCTGGAGTCACGCCGGTATGCGTCCAGGATGTTGTGGACGTGTGACATTACCGGTTCCTGAGCCAACTGGTTAGGTTTGAGCCTCCGCCTTCCTCCACTCCCACCACCCCTGCCCACTTGCGCCTGGCCTGCCGTTGTGGGCACATCGGGTCTCCGGGACCCCTGAGGGATGGCATTTGCGGTGTCGCCTGCCTCCTCCTGGGTGCCCGGAGAACCTTGTCCCACCTGGACAGACTGGCTGTGTTGTTGTGTGCAGGCAGGGCTCCTGGGTGTCTCCTGGGATGTGGCAGGAATGGGGGTGGTGGTTGGCACAGTTGTACCTGACGCAGGTGCTGCAGGTGGTTGGACATCAGAGGGGCCAGGTTGGTCTGGGTCATCCAGAGAGTGGTGAGAGTCGTCGCTGCCGGTGGGGTCCTCTTCACGCAGAGCCTGGTCCTGTGAGTCTTTCCCCCCAGTGTTGGGGGGAGATCGACGACGTTGACCTGTGTGTGAGAGAGACAGTGTTAATTGTGTTACATGCGACATCCATGTTCATTCATTTTTGATTAGGCACAGTTCCTCTGGGTGGTTGGATTTGGTGAGCATTCCTCTCACAGTGCACTTGTGCATGGGTATGTCCCTTGGCCACAGCTTTCGACACTTTACCTATGTGTGACACAATCTTACTTGATGCATCTTTTGTGAATGCAGTCAGCAGTGTAGTGAGCGGGCGTAGCAAGCCATGCAGAGCCGCCTTACGTGTTGCACTGTACGTGGCCAAATGGTGTTTTTTCCATGCTATTTGAGAATGCAGGTAGGTAACTTAACAATTTGTGACAGGGTTCTGACAAACACAGTGGGTGGGTATACTGGGTGTAAGGTTCTGTTTGTGCCTGCAGCACGGATGTACTTGTGCACAGATTGACACATGGCCCAGTGTTTATCAAAGGTTGAAGGGGGGGTTCACGCAGTGCCAAACCTTGTCTACATGCACACAGTCCACCTGCTGACAAGCGGACATGGCCACACCACCCAAGGGTGATTTGGTCTCCCTCTGTCTCTCTTTCTCCCTCCCTCTGTCAGCCTCCTCCCTCTGTCCGTCTCCCTCTGTCTCCCTTTCTCCCTCCCTCTGTCAGCCTCCTCCCTCTGTCCGTCTCCCTTTCTCCCTCCCTCTGTCAGCCTCCTCCCTCTGTCCGTCTCCCTTTCTCCCTCCCTCTGTCAGCCTCCTCCCTCTGTCCGTCTCCCTTTCTCCCTCCCTCTGTCAGCCTCCTCCCTCTGTCCATCTCCCTCTGTCTCCCTTTCTCCCTCCCTCTGTCAGCCTCCTCCCTCTGTCCGTCTCCCTTTCTCCCTCCCTCTGTCAGCCTCCTCCCTCTGTCCGTCTCCCCTTCTCCCTCCCTCTGTCGGCCTCCTCCCTCCCTCTGTCTGTCTCCCTGTGTCCACCTCTGTCTCTGTCCCTCTCTCTGCCCCTCTCCCTCCCTCTGTGTGTCACCCTCTGTCACCTCAGCCCAGCTTCCTGGGCACACACAGTTTGCAGGTCTTTCAAAGGCCATTGGCTTGTTCATGTGTGTTTGTTTCTTCTCTGCGGGCACCCATTGGGCGGAGTGTCTGAGTCTGCGCTGCTGCTGTGGCGGTGTGTGCTGACACTTTTTCAGTGTGATGCGTCTTCATTAGCTGCTGTTATGTGCAAATTGTGCCTTCATACCCATGTCGTCCTGCAACGCGGCCACCATTAGCAGGCAAAACAGTACTGTGTGGGGACACACTGTTTGTATGGCTGTGCCCTAGGCCATATGGGCTGAGGGCATTGTTGTGTGCTTCAGAGTTGCTCTATGTTAGTTTTGAGGCCCACCCTCCCGGCATCGGGGACATCCTGTCTTGTGTTGGTGTTTTGTGTGGCCTGTGACTTGGCATGGCCTTGCTTGGGGCATGGGGCATGGAGGTGCTAGTGGCATGTGTGTGTTTTTGGAGTGTGGTTGTGTACGGTGCGGGCTTTGGGGGGGTTGCGTGCATGATTGGTGTTTGGGTTGTATATGGCGTTCCCCCATGTGAGGTGAGTTGTTTGTGTACTCACCAGGCCCTCGGACTCCTTCTAGTCCGTCTACTCCCACCGGCGGCAGCGTGGCCATCACCTACTCCTCCCAGGGATGGTAGTGTACCGGTCTGCGGGACGGACCTCCTCCAGTGATGTTGGCCTGGTTGTGGTCGTCCGTCATTTTGCGGCGGACCGTCCTCCGCAGATCGTACCACCTGACTTGGCACTCATGCCTGGTCCTTCTGGTGGCCCCAACAGCATTCACGGAATTGACTATCGTCTCCCACATGGCAGATTTTTCGGATATGCTGGTCCGTCTGACCAATGTTCCAAAGAGCTGTGGCTCGACTCTGATGATTTTGTCGACAAGGACCTCCAGCTCGTCCTTTGTGAACTTTGGATTCTTGTTAGTGGGCGTGGTGTGGGGTGTGGGTGTGGATGGTTGTGGGGGTGGGGTGTGGATGGTTGTGGGTGTGTCAGTGTGGTTGTGCAGGTGTGTGTGTGAATGTGACGAGGGTGTGTTTGTGATGGTGGTTGTGTGAAGGAGTGCAAGTGTAAGGTGTATTGATGTATGTAGTATGGTGCAGTGCGTTGTCTCTGTGGTCTGGCAGTAGGAGATCTGTTGCAAAGGATCATGGTTTGTGTGTGCTGGGCCTTTTTATTGGTCCATTTGTGGGTGTGGCTGTGTTTGAACTTTGGGTTGGTGTGTTATAAGGAGTGGTAGTGGTTTGGGCCTCTGTTTAGCTGTTTGTCAGTTGCAGGTCAGTGTATAGGATGGATTTGGCCTTGTTGGATATGTTTTGTGGTGTTGTGTGCCTCGAATTGACTCTCCTTGTGTTTTTTGGGTTTGTCCTGGTTCAGTAGGAGTGTTTTTTGCGTCTGTACGGTGCGTACATGGGCCATGTTGTTGTACAGTGCTGTCCTTTGCTATGGCTTAGTACGACTCGTACATGCGCGATATTGGGTGAGGGTGCTGCTGTGTGGGCCTGGGGTAGGGTGCGTACGAACACGGGCAGGGTGTTGGTCCGCACCGTCCATCGGTGGTGGTGTTTCGCAACGTACATACAGGGGGGGCTGGGTGTTGGGTCCGTACATACACGGGTGGGGGTACAGTCCGTACATACACTGGTGGAGTGGGGGTACGGTCCGTACATACACGGGTGGGGGTACGGTCCGTACATACACTGGTGGGGTGGGGGTACGGTCCGTACATACACAGGTGGGGGTACGGTCCGTACATACACTGGTGGGGTGGGGGTATGGTCCGTGCATACACGGGTGGGGGTACGGTCCGTACATACACGGGTGGGGAGTTGGTACGCTCCATGCATACACGGGTGGGGGTACGGTCCGTACATACACGGGTGGGGGTACGGTCCGTACATACACTGGTGGGGGTACAGTCCGTACATACACGGGTGGGGCTACAGTCCGTACATACACTGGTGGGGTGGGGGTACGGTTCGTACATACACAGGTGGGGAGTTGGTACGCTCCATGCATACATGGGTGGGGGTACGGTCTGTACATACACAGGTGGGGGTACGGTCCGTACATACACTGGTGGGGTGGGGGTACGGTCAGTACATACACGGGTGGGGAGTTGGTACGGTCTGTACATACATGGGTGGGGTGGGGGTACCGTCCGTACATACACAGGTGGGGTGGGGGTACGGTCCGTACATAGACGGGTGGGGTGTGGGTACGGTCCGTACATACACGGGTGGGGAGTTGGTACGCTCCATACATACATGGGTGGAGGTACGCTCCATGCATACACTGGTGGGGGTTCGACGCGTACATCCGCAGGCGGGGGGCGTTTTGTGCGTACATGCGGGGTCTGTGGTGGGGTGTTCGGCGCATATGCGGGCACGTGTCTCCATGGTTGCTATGGGAGTTCGGTCCGTACGGTGTTTTTTCCATACAGTTGTGAAATCGAAAGGACGGGAGTGATCGTACTTGCGCGGTCGGACTTCATTTTTCCGATTCGTACGGTAAATCGTCCGGGGATGTGTCGGACACGATTTCCGACCCGAGGACGTGTGGGGAAATTTTCCCGATGTGATTCGTATGGAGTTTTTCCCATGCGAATCGTACTTGGCAGTTTGTACGTTACTTGTACGATTCGTACGGAAAAAAATCCAGATTCAATTCGGACGGGGGAAATTTTTCTAGGATCGGAATCGGCACCTTTGTTGTAAAGTGTCCCAAAGGATAGGTACAGTTCGTTGTGGCAGCTGTCAATTGTTGGTAGTCGATGTTGGGTCATCAGGATCGCGTTCCATATTATTGCAGGGGCAGAGTACACGGATTTTGCTGTAATAGTGCATTGTGGATATGCCGTTGTTTTAGTCACCTTTGCACATTCCTCGAGGTTGGTACAGGGCCTGGAATTTGCTGGTTGCGCTTGCGATGTGGACGGTGAATAAAGATTGTGAAGCTTATGTTTAAAGTAGTGTTCTCTGGGTTAAATGCTGCGATGATTGCCTGCCTACAGGACCGGACTACCAATCTGTTCCACTCTGGCCTCAGTTTTAGTCTGCGCTGAGCCGGTAATGCTGGGCAGAGGCATACAACGTGCTCCAAAGACTCCCCCAAGTCCCCGCAGCCCCTGCACTGTAGCTCGTCTGATGGGCGACGCCAAAGTGGTAAATGTTCCAGGAAATGCCATTCCACCAATCTAAGTGCCATAAACCGCAATTTTAAGTACAGGGGATATGTGCAGGGCAGGTATGGTGGAAGAGAAGCCAGCTGGTAAGAGTTGATTACTGCCCATGCATGCTTGCATTTGGTGAAGAGTACCTTGTCGGTAGTATGTGACCACATACGGATGCGCTTCTTGATACTTGTTTTAAAAACTGTATTACTAGGGTTAAGATTTCAGAGATCGCTTGCTGATAATTGCTGTATGCATTCATGAAAGAACTGATTGCAGGACCCACCAGGATTACTATAGCTAAAATCTGACCATAACAGTGACTCGAGGGAACCAACTTCGGCCTGCATTAACTTGTGGCACAGTTTTAAATAAGCACCTGCGCTTAGCATTTCGTGATTTAGAAGGCCCAGTTCTAATTGGATCTGTGCAGGATATGCAGATTTTGGCATATGAAAGACTCTTTTGTAGATCGTAGTCACATGTTGGTTTAATATTGTACTCAGTTTGCCCCGGGAAATTTCAATGCCATACGACAACATGGGGCCTATTTTGGCTCTCCTGACTTCCAACATTGGGCTTAAACTCGGGCCTGTCAATTTTTTTGAAAGTTTTGAAAGATTCTCTTGGAGAGCCATAGCTTTCATTGAGATGTCGCTGCGATGTTTGGCAAAGGTGCCCCTAGAGTAGAAGTCAATCCCCAGGTATTTGTAAGATTTTCCTACCACAAGTCCAGAGTTGTTATACATCCAACCACCACCTCCATAGTGCTTTCTGCTGAATATGACCACTTGGGTTTTCTTTAGGTTTACCTCTAAGTTGTTTGTGGCGGTGTAACTATGTAGTTTGTTTAACAGTCATTGCAGCCCTACTCGAGTGAGACTGAAGAGGGCAAGGTCATCGGCATACAGAAGGTTGCTTAACTGGACACCACCAATCTTGGGGGATGGCTGTATATCACATCTAGTTCCGCTGAAAGATCGGCGATGAACAAGTTAAAAAGCAATGGAGCTAGCACACATCTCTGTTTGACTGCCCTTGTTGTCTTGATTTTTCGAGACAGATGTGAGCCGGTGCCAAGCTTGACTTGTATCCAGGTGTTAGTATGTAGTTGGACTATGGCCTCCAAAAGTTTGACCGGGATTCCCCAGTTTGTTTGCTTTGCTCCAAAGTGCTGCCCTAGGGACCCGGTCAAAGGCAGATTTAAAATCAACAAAACAACAATAAACCACCTTAGATGAGATTAGTGCTTTATCAATGAGTATTGAGAATGCCAATAAGTTAGACATGGTGCCCGAGTTTGCAATAAAACCGGTTTGATTTTTTGGGATCAGACCTTTCAGGTCAGCCCAAGATCTCAGTTCTTCAAGTAAGATACTCGTAAAGTACTTTGTCTCAATGTACAGTAAGGCTATCAACCTATAAATGTTTGGGGACGAGTGGGAGCCAGACTTGTGGATTGGGTGAATTATTGCACCTCAACAGGAGACAGGTATGGTTGAACTCCTCAGTGTAAAATTGAAAAGGGTTGCTAGTTGTTTTGACCAGAGAGGAATAATGGATTTAAACAGGACCTGTGGCAGGTTGTTTGGACCTGGCGCTCCATCTGGTCTTGCTTTTGATAGTATTTTAGCCAGCCTTACTTGGGTGATGGAGATTTTCTCGCATTAATATTGCATCGACTCATGTGAACAGTCCTGGCACTTCATAGGGCCATCTTTAATCAGTGTGGAATTGTTCATTGCTGTGGGATCTGCTCCTCCATTGGCCCTAAAATGGCCAGTCAGAAATATGACCCATTCTGCCTCTTCGATGTTTGCACTCCCCTGGCTGGTTGTTCCATTGATTTGTCTATTCATTCGCGCCAAGAATATTCTTGAATTCCACTTTTTGCTTTCCCAGAGAAGCTTACACCAGAATTGTTCAAGGTGGGATTGTTTGTCCTTTTGGTATGCCTGTCAGTAGTTTTTTGTGGCGATTTTGTAGTTGATCGTTAGAGTCAGGGTGCTTCCTAATTGCCCCTAGGGCGGTGTTTCTGATCTTCTTTAGCACCATGGTTTGGTTTAAAATAGGGAACTGGGTGCTGCAAAAATCCATATAGGAGTGCGAATGAGATGGAAAAAGGCTTAACAAATGGGAACAGATGTTTGACCAATCAGCGATGGGAGAGGCTGTCAAGGGGAAACCACCTAATGTAAATAAAAGGCATTCCTTCATGATGTTAATGCTGATGTCATCATTTCATCTTAAACGTTTTAAGTTTTCGGAGTGAACTTCCTTGTGAGTAATTGGAGCAGGATCGTGGTGAGCTGGGTTTAAGATGACGGTGACGACTTGTGGGTGGTGGTCGCTCTCAGATCGCGCTATGATGCTATAGTTTTCCAAGTATGAGAACAGGGCTGAGTTACAAACAGTGAAGTCTAGGTAAGAGTACTTTCGACCATTTGTCCATGTCCAATTTGGGGGAATGTCCTGTGTGAACCTACCATTCATTACGATGAAACCGGCGCTATAAAGTTGCAACGCACAGAGCTCCCCTAAACCACAATGTGATTGAGTTGGGAGTTTAAACTGATCCTTCAATGCCGGCGGAAGGAGTGGTAGAAGACCTCCAAAATCCGATGGGTTTCCCTGGAAAAGGTTGGTGTTAAAGTCCCCGTTAAGCAAATAGTCTGCGTGAGGAAAGTCCCTAGCCAGGTCACACAGAGTTTTGAGCAGACGGTTTAGGTGAGCCCTTTTTGTTCGTGCAATTGGATTGATAAAAACATTAAGAAGCAGCAGGGATCGCTGTTGTCTCCACAAGTTGATTTTAACTCCAAGCAGCCAGTCCTCATCAAAGTTTAGTAACTCAGTTGGACCTTTTAGACTGCATGAAATGTAAATGGACAGACCCCCCTTGGGGCATCCATAGTTACAATCCCTTACAGCTGGTTTCCAATATTTGATGAATCCTACAATGAGGCAGTTATGAGTGGCCCATGTTTCCTGGAAGGCAATTAAGTTGTGTCTAAAGATGAAATTTCGGGTCTCCAATGAGGCCATTTTATGATGAAGACCACTAATATTCCACAAACTCATAGATAGGCAAAGCTGCAGCTGGGGATTAGTAAAGTGTGTAGATTGAAGCTGAGGATCGCTAGGTTAGGTAATCACGGATATGAACATGCACTCACCAGTGATGGTATTTTCTCCCCTAAGTGCCGTTTATGGGTACGCAGGAAACAGGCCATATGAGTTTCCACTGATGTATGAGTAAATAAAAGAGAGTCACTATTGTAATTACTACAGTACACAAACTGTGTGCACAGCAAGGTATGCCATCCCAGGAGTAAAAATTACACGCAGACCACTCAGTGCTCCAGTGAATGCAAACTGTTTTAAAAGCATAATGGTTTATTCAAAAAGCATAAACCACAGAAAAATCAAAAACAGGAAACATTTTTTATAATTAAAGCTCCCAGTTTTATGGTATTCATGTTTTTAAGATTGCCGTCTGTATTTATCCATATGTTTTTTCAACTTAGTGGTATTTATCCATATTTATTTTGTGTTTTGAGAATAAATGAAGCCGTAAAATGGTATGTTTCCACCAGTTCTTAATTTGTTAAAAAAATGAGGGGCCAGGGCTCGCGCCAGGAGACCACTGCAGCTTGCATCACAAAATGCCCCTGCTATGCTGCCAATGATGGTACCAACACAACTACTAAGCATCACACTCCTACAAGTGTGACATTTTGGGCTATTACAGGCCCGTAAGCTATAAGAATTGCTTGGGCACAGGTAATATTCATTTTTAATGTATATCGAATTAGTAATTTCTCTGTTTTTGTGGTCATATCTAAATTATTCAGACAGCACCACCTTGTGGCAGACTGCACTAGCGCCGGTGTTGATAATTAAGAACTGGTGCCAAGCACCAGAAACCATGGCTCAAATTAAGCACTGGTTTCCACGTTTATTTAACTCTTGGATGTGCACTCATACATTAAATTTCTTTTTATTTGCATTTCAACAACAGTACAAACACAATACACTGCAGAATGTATAGAATCCAGTATAGACGAGACAGTTACCTCCATATACAACGATGTCCATATCGCCGATAGGTATCCACACAATAGTGCCAGAGCGAGACACAAGAGCAGAATCTCCCCTCGTCCCAGCCCCCAATACACCCCCAACATCTCCCACATCTTCAGCGACAGCCGCTGCAACCCACCATCAATCTCGACATCTGTCTCCCCCCAGTCATCCGGCGCGAGGGTCAGCGCCCTACAACGGATTGAGCGGTGTGTGAGTTAACCACTGTGAGAAAGGGCCCCATATGTCCCGCGGGCGCGTGCGTGGTGGCAGGAGCTCCCAGAATAGGGTGAGCTGCGTCTGGCAGTATACAACACTCTTAAGCCACTCCCTGATAGTAGGCGTTGTGGTAGCCCCCCAGTGTATCGCAATCTGGCGCTTAGCAAGTAGGAGGAGCATGGCCGGCAGTCGGCGATGTTTAGGCTTGACCATATGTAGGATCCCCAGCAGTGCCGTCTGAGGGGTACATGGGATCGGAAGCTCCGTAATGAGGCACACCAGACGCAGCACCTCTTCCCAAAAGGAGGCGATCATGGGACACTCCCACGCCATATGCAAGAAGTCAGCGCCACGCGCAGTACATTTCCAACAATTGTCCGTGTCTCGTAAGCCTATACGATGAAGTCTGCGTGGGGTGCGATATATCATATGTATGTACTTGAAATGGATAAGCCGGAGTCTGTAGTTAGGGGATAATGTCTCAAGCATTCTGCAGCATAGGTCCCAGTGGGCATCGAGAATGGATGTGCACTCATACATGGATGCCTGTCACGTTTTAACAAATTAAGCGGATAGATATGCAAGGCACTACAATCACAGGTACACATTAGCCTTATATTACAAATATACGTTAGCACATGCCTGTATTTAAGGAAATCTCATCCTGTTTTATAACTGTCCATGCTGTTTATCTGCCCAGGTGTTGCCTGGAATTCATGAAAGACAGCATGGAGAGTCTCTCACAATAAGCATCATGCTTAGTATTTTTCCGCTTTTAAAAATAAATACAGACAGAAAACACATTGTTTTCTGTCTGAATTTATCGGTTAAATTCAGTAAAAATGGAAAAATAGAAGCCTTCATTATAATGAAAGGAATGCATGCATGTATGTATGCATTTGTGCATGCTCACCAGTATTATAACCTTTTGAGCTCCTCTTGGTAAGTGATGCATCAGATTCCCACAGTGATATGCTCCATGCAGCTCTTCCATCCAGAGACTATGGGATCTGGGAGCATCACTGGAAGTAACCTAGGAAATGTCAAGCATCATCCATCCCCCGGCAAACCTCACTCTCATGTACACTGTCTGTTGCTCATATGCATCGCTTGGAGCTTTAGGTAGGTATACATCATTTTAGTAACGCCATCAGACTCTGGAATTAAATGTCTTACAAAAAGTGCCCTAGAGTGTCTGTGTTTAGTACGGAGAATCGTATTGAATTCAATAGTCTCAGTGTCATATTTGTATGCACCGAAACGTGTTGATGCTCAAAATGAGCAATGCCAATTGTTACCTAACACTGAAAGGAGATGTATTTTGTTTAGAGTTCAGAGCACTTGCAATGGGTTAAGGCTGCTGAAAGGGTAACAGGGATAAACACTTATTTCAGTGCACTTACATCTGTGGCTAAGTGATTTTTTTAATCTAGTAAAATATATGTTCTATCCCATTTACATACACCCACTGGACTGAATATTGTGAACGAAAAATATATCAATAGAGCAAAAAATACATAGACTATAATAGTGCTTATCATAGAAATGGTGACATACTGATGGCTGTAAACCCAACTATCACATATGAATAACAATAGAGTACTTCTAAATTCATTGCACGAGACCCCACTCCTCTGGAACAATTGTTGTACATACACATTTCCAGGAGACGAGGAGATACACATCTCTGGTCATTACTCAGAATGAGGGTGGGAGAAGATATGTGGGGCAGCAACCTGGAGAGACATACCATAAATCTGCATACTGAGCTGCCTCTGCATGAAAGATGGACTATAGCTTGGGAAATTACCAGTAAACATTTTCTTATAACTGTATTATCAAATGCTGAGCCGGCACCCACCGGTGCTGCTATAGACTCATTTAGATAAATAATCAGCATTGACTATTTTCACTACCCACCAGACAGTTGCAATGAATCACCGAGCAAGCATAAATCAATAATATAATAAGGTAAATACGTCCCAGAAACATAAACCACTTTTAAAACATTATGTTGCAATTCAGGCTTAATCATAAGCAAATGTTATTTTATATAAACGATCAACATGAACTGTTTTCCCTGCCCACTAGATAGGTTTGCTGAATAAGCAAGCATAATTCAAAAGCATAATTAGTTAAATGCGCTGCAGAATGACAAAATATTTTTACATTATTTTGTAGCACTTGGGTCTGAACCACAACACAGTCATCAAAAGCTCCATTCTGCGTATGAATCCGAGGGAGAAATCAACGCGTGAGTCAAATATGTGCTACATTTGTTGCAACTCATGCTACAGTGTCATTTTTATCAATATATGTTGAATGTAAACAAAAAGTGTGCTTAGTATCCAAACTTAAAAAAATACAAAGTGTTATATGCAGTATATGCTGGTTCTTGTTGTGTCTTTATATGCAGCCCTTCCAATTATCCCAGGTTCATCCGTGATGTGCTGCTCCAGGCAACCTTTTTTTTTAGGGGTGGGCGGAATGGGGGGGGGGGGGGACGTAGTCTTGTTTATTCCATTATAAAACAGAACTTCAAGTCCCAGAATTCAGATGGAAAAAACAAGACTGGAACAGTACATCACTCATTGACCTGGGAAATTTGGCAGCTAGGTTATGAATATGCACGTGCTTGCCTTAGTGTGTGCGTAGTGCATAAAGCCCTTTTTTTAAAAACTTTGTACAGTAATGGGCCCCACCAGGGGCCTACCTCCACCAATATCCAAGTGCAGTGTGAAGAGCTCCACTCATTCCTGCATTTCCCAACTCACAAAAAAGCGTGTCATACAGTCTAGAGGTCTCTTGAGGTCTATCCTTCCTGCGTGCACACTGGATTCACTTTATCCTCGGGGAGGCAGTGTCCCATTGGCGCAACAGCTTCCTGCCAAAGCAGCCATCACACTGCTCGTAGGTCCAAACCATGCGGGTGGACTCATCTCTGGCATGAAGAAGTTGAACCACATGCCACTAGCTCTAAAACTGCTGCCTTGTCTGCTGATAAAGGAATGCTCTTGCTCACATTATTTTTAGATTAGTTATTTTGATGCCACAGACAGTTTCCTTTTTCTTTTCTTTACCATGACTTGGCTCTGCAAATCTGATGAACACGTATGTGCAAATTTCTAGTAACATATGATATACAAATTTCTCACACTAGGCGTACAGTTGTGCAGCAGTGTTTAAACCACATCCTAAGAAATTCAGACCCAGATTTACTGCAGTTTCACTCAATGTAGCACATCATACAAATTTGCTGCTCTGCAATATGTTGCACAGGTGGGAAAACACCGTGCAGCACCATATCTAGAAAAACTGGCCTGCAGTTTGTCTGCACCCTGTCCTGTGCTAATGCTCAAACAAGGCTGCCTTGTGTGAAGCACAGCCTCGCGTCATAGAGCAGCGGTGAGTGTGCGCTATCTAGTGTAGGATTTGTACAGGAGGTAAATCCTTTCGTACAAAATCCTCCACATAGACAAATTCAGAATGTTTGCAGGCGTTGGGTGTGTGTGGTTCTCACTATCAGGATGTCGTTCTCCATTACTAAGGCTCCATTTTGAGGTCTCCACTAACAACCATGGGGCTTATTTACAAGCCTCTTGCGCCACTTTTGCGTCACTTTTCCAATGTTGAAAGTGAGACAAAAGTGGCGCAAGTGGCTTGTAAATCTGCCCCCATATGTTACATTACGACTTCTAAGTTTATTTGTTGTTAAGAGGTGCACTCCTTCTGTCTCCTTACTAATCCTCCTCCAAAGGATTCTATTCGAATTAATCAGGTGGTGCTGCACCGCTGCATATGCAGTCAGCACACGTTACTAACTAACCAAATGTTCACTGACTTGAATGCATTGTGCACTGTTCACTCAGAATCAAACTTCAAACTGAATTAATCACAATCTGAATCTCAATTTATTTTGCTTATTTCAACATTCTTTCAACCTTTATTTGTTTATGCAAAATATGTAATCAGTTCATTGCATTTGGTACCATACCACTAGTACCAGGTGCTTTTTCCTTAAAACAAAATGTTTTTTTCAACAAAGTTTTCTTTGATACAAAATGAAACATAAATACAAACACATAACATTATGTACGTTTTTGTAAACAAAAATTATTTCCTGTTAATTTTCATGCCGACTTCTACCATTTTACCTTTTACACGGTCTTCTAGCCCCCTGTTAGAGCCACTGGTTTCTGGCTGACTGGGACTCATCAAAGCCAGGCAGAATCCACCATCCTAGATAGGATGAGTACCACACACTTGTCCAATAACCTGTGCTCACCCGTGGGTAGTTTTGCACAGAGCAATCAGGCTTATCCTCAGGGTCAAAGTGTAAAGTGCTGGCACAACACCACCCTAACAACTCACTGTATATGCTACAAAAATACTACACACTGTATGTATAAAACACTGGTATTACACACATTGAAATCAAAACAACATGCATATTAGATATATACTTTACAGTTATATGCAATTGTAGACCTTTCCCATTAGCAGCAGAACAGCATGAACATACATGCACTGTTCATAGGTATTCATAACACACAACATTCCCAATATCGCATAACCCATACAGTTGCAATGGTCGAGAAATCACAGGTTTCCATTACGCCTCGTGACCCAGCCCCTCAGCCATTGAAACTACACCAGTCAACGATACATGTTGCACCTGCTGGTGACACTTTGATTAGATCGTCGGGAACACCTAAAGCAGAAGGAAACAGTTATTTGTTCTCGTCCATCCAGATTAGGTCCTCCGGCACCCAGCAGCACCTTCACGAGTATGGGATCACTATCCCCCCTGTAGGCAAAAGACTGTGACACAGGAAGCTGGCACGTTTCCAATTTGGATAAATATTTCCCCTCCAGCAGAGGTACGAGCTGCAGTTGCTCCAGGCAGCCAACCATGGATGCCCACAAGGCACAAATATACCCCTCGGGTCCAGTAATGATATTCTCCACAACAGCATACATTGTGGCATGGGTCCGGGGAGAGGGAACCAGTGTCCTCAGACAGAAGCCGCAATTTCAGGCACTGTCATCCTCTTGATCTGGAGGTCAGATATAGTCTAGGCTTCCAGGTCAGGTCCCGTAGACTTGGCAATTGTCACCCAACACCCCTCGGACATCACACGCTACGGAGTGCAAGTTAGCACAGGATTCCCTTGCAAGCACAGGTCCCTTAGACTCAGCAAACTTCCCCCACACTCCTCGAACTCCTCACAATCCAGCACCACAGGTGAGCCGCTGATTTTTATGAACTCACTTGCATGCACAGTGTGATTACGGCATCCCTCAGGACTGTCCTTGTCCCAAACGACGATCACTTTCCCCCTTTTCTACCACAAAACGGGGAGATCCTTTCTGTCCCTGGGATGTTGTGGACAGGAGGCAAGCCAACCGGCCTTTGGACCCTGGCCACGACAATTGCCAGTTAGCTACAGGCCAGCAACATCCAGGCAGAATCCACCAGTGATAGTCCACTTCCTAGACCACGACAAGCCCCAGGCCACCACAAGTCTGTGGATAATTCAGTTGCAGTCCCTCCCGCCCCACTAGTTCCTCTTGTCAATGTCCCAGTGTCAAACCAGCATAGTATGGTTTCAACACCACAAGTGTGTCTAACTCTTGAGCACAGGCCTCAGTAGTTGTACCCACAATGGCCTGTGAAGATAAGATCAGTTCAAAAGGCCACATTTGAAGTGCACGTCCTGTCTGCCATCCTACCCTGGAAGGCTTGATCAATATCTTTAGTGGGGCCAAGACCCTGCCCCTTGGAATGCTGGTGCCAATTTCACCCCAGCATCCATCCCAGGAATGCCCCTCAGAGTCAGAGGTCTGCAGTTTCCCTTGAGCTCCTAGTTCATGGCTGTCTTATCAGGAATGAACAGATGTAGCTGTTTCCCCGCCTCTCAATGTGAATTCGGGACAGGCTGACAGAAACACAGAGCCTCAAGCACAGAGATGGGCACTTTCCTAAAGTGGGATTTCCACATTACTAATTTCGAATCCATTCGCACCACCAGTGAGGATTTACCAATACTAACTCATTGATATCAAACACTATACTGCCACTCTTCTGCATGTAAGAAATTCCACTCAATAGCCTTTCCACAGATCCCTCATGTCAATCCAATGTGAGAAACATGCTTTACTGTACTGAACACATCATTTGCGGCCATTCACTAACAGTGCGTGTAGCGCACCGCACACATGCCCTACCTCTTCCCGACATCGCACCTTGCCCCCAGGGAGTAATCTGATGTAGTGAGAGATTTGCAGAACCTTGGCAAGTAGCTTTTTAAATGCCAAGCAGAGTAACAGTAACCTGTACACAAAGGCCCCACTAAGGCAACCTTTTAGCATGTTTAGAGAGCTACCTCAGCAGGTGGAACGACCAGTGCTGCAGGCCCACGGAGGAGTATTTGAGTTCTATGCCCTAGGTATATGTCTTACCTCTAGACAAGGGTCTTACAGCTAACTCAAATCAGCCAATCATGTATACAACAATCACCAGTATGTATATGACAAGCACAGCACTTTGGCACTAAACAACAGTATCAAAAGTGCTCAAAGTCCTAAGGCTAGCTCATAGATCAGCGGAAAAACCAATGAGACAAAAGTAAAATGTCGAAGGAAAGCACCCCCTCCCACAGAGACATTGTTGCAGAACCAAGAATCCGATACCTGACAGAGTTTTTTCTTTACATTTACCTAACACAGGCAATCTGGGGAAGGATTTACTTGCCCTGTTACCTGCATATACCCTCTCCACCTCTTGCGGGGTGCCACCTTACCCTGCTGGGCTACACCCTCACCTTTGAATGCTAGGTACAATTCTATGGCAGAAATCTGTCTGTATGTACATGGTGATTCTCCATATGGCCCACTGACTTTTCGCTTACTAGCAAATACATTGGGGGTTTTGCCTCTGGACTTCCTTTATGTTTGGGAATGACTTTGATCTTGTGGACTACACCCACATAAAGATACTATTCCTCAGGGGGCCCTCTCATACACTCAAAACAGCAGATCTTCACGTATTAGAGGTTTACCCTTCTAAGGGCCTCATGTAGGAAGCCAAATACCGGTCGGTAACGGCCGATTTTCGGTAATTATACCGTTACCGACCGGTATTTTGGCTTTTGGTATGTAGGGAGATCATTTTTGTATTCGGTAATTTACCGAATCGGTAAAATTACCGAATCGGTAATTTTACCGATTCGGTAAATTCCGATTACAAAAATGAGATGTAGGGGGAGTGTGTGTGTGTGTTTTGGAGTCGGTATTTACCACCAACTATTAGTTGGTGGTAAATAATGAATGGATGTGTGTAAGCGTTTTAAAGCGCTTAGACGTGTGCAATGTGGCAGACATACATGCCCTTAGGGCATGTATGTGTGCCACATGTGCACACATGGCCGTCTCAGGGGTGCAACAGGGTGTCAATGTGACACCCTGCCACCCTTGCATGTGTTCCCCTAATTACCGAATCGGTATTTACCGATTCGGTAATGAGGCATACCTTCCCATCAATGGGAAGGTATGCCTCATTACCGAATCGGTAAATACCGATTCGGTAATTACCGACTTTTACCGAATCGGTAAATAATACCGACTCATCAGCTACATATCATTTACCACTTCATAAATACCGAATCGGTAAAATTCGGTATTTATGAAGTGGTAAATGGGTCCCTACCTACATATGGCCCTAAATCTCTTAATCTATTACTTCTTCACCTGAATTCCCAGACAGGTATTACTATCAGCAGTCATCTCGTGCTTGGACTCTTATATCAGACGAAACACCTTATTATGGGTTTTCACCTTTGGAGCCTTGCGTAGAACCTAATTGAATCCAATATTAGCCTTGAAACAGTCACTTTGTGACCAAACACGTGTCGGCTGTTGTAATAATGTATGCACTGAAGATTACAGAATCCTTAACGTCTCAATAAACCATCCAATCTGAACCACCTTTATGAATCCTTACTTAATGGGCTTTAACTTTTCTTGGACTTCTACTTGAGTGCTGTGATATCTTCTTTTGTTGTTCATTATACACAGTAGATCCTATGGTCCAGTGTAATTTGCACCCCTAGTAGTAGGAAGTTGGATATCGACAGAGCACCAACCAAAACATGTTTTGCTGCTCATTATGCAATACCCACATGTACATATGCTCATAGAGGTGCGATTTGTAAACCACTACTACCCCATTATACCTAAATCACTGCAGCACACATGCAATGTGTCATTTTTTGACAAATGCACACATTTCTCCTTGTCTGCACCTGATTCAATTAGGTGCAAACAAGGAGAAATGTGTGGATTTCTTGGCCTTGTTTCTCTATATGGTTATAGAACTCCTCTGTGACTTGCAATATCCTTATAATGAACAGCAGGGGGTACTTTATTTCTTATATTACATATGCTAGGGTGAACTTTATCCCATATAATGCATGGTCACCTCATCACCTTTCCCACAAACCATTTATAACCTTGGTCCGTAGCTCTTTCATACGAACGTTTGCAAACATGAAGAATAAAGATAAAACCTCATGTGCAAGATTAAACACATCAAAAGCCTATTAGTTATTTGTTATAAACAGATATTAGAAACAGTTCAATAGAAGTCAGTTTAAAACAAAACAAAGAGGGGCGTGGCTTGGCGCCGGAGAAAATGGCGGCCACCTAGTGTTGCTCTGTGCCGAGATCGGAGGATTTTCACGGCAGCAGGATCACATTGCTAGTCCTCTACGTGCGGGAACTTTCTTTCCAAAGATGCCTGGACTCCCGTAAGGATCTTCTGCAGTCACGGTAAGCCCAATAACAGCGAATTTTACTACAAATGTGCAACGCGTGACAGGATTCTCAGCCGCCATTTTGTAATTCTAACGTGCTCAGTGCGATATCGGCTCCGCTGCATATTCTTGACTTCCGACATTATGCTTCATCTATAATTACTTCTTTTCCTGAATTTATTGAAGTTTCCCTCCTTCTCCTACAATTTTACTGTCACTCCTGTCAGAACAGCATGAGCTTTCATGGAATTTTTTTCAGTTATTGAACATTTCTTCATAGCCTGATATGTGAAGAACTTTATACCAATGTGAAAGCTACTCTAACTGATAAATTTACGAGTAGCTCTTTTTTCTATAAAATTTGTGGCACAATATCATATTGCTTCATCATTTTGCATTTTTTAACGCGCCTTGTGCCTTATCTCCTGACGCTGCTCGATAATCCTGTCACAAATTTATTCACTGACCAGAAACAGATAACACCTTTTTCTGCTACTTTTGTAAACATTGTTTGGATATTTTTTGCCTTTTCTTCTTTGCAAGCAACATTTTTCTTCTGAATTCTATAATATCAACGGTCTTCTTGAAGAACCAACACTTCTTTTACTACGACATATATGTCTATGGGGAGAATCAAATCTGGTAGAGGTGCGACTTCATCGTCCATTCTCTCTACACGTCCTAAATCCACTGCAGTATTCTCTTCGAATCCCTTTTCTGTCTTACAGTCCGGATATGGAGGAACCTGGTCAAGTAACATCTCCCCAACGTACGGATACTACGTCTGTATCACTTCCATCTACACCAATTGGGAAGAACACTTCTAAAACACCATCTTCTTCCACTTCCTCAATGATTAAAAGGGTAAAGAAGGATCCCCCTTCGCCAACCATATCTCCACCACCAGCTTCCTTGGAGCTACTTCTTGATGAGATTCGAGCCCTCAAACCTTACATGACTGTAACTAACGCTCGTTTACAAGCTATTAAGGATAAATAGACAGCTCTGGACAATAAAGTAACCACAATATAACATCAAATCTCTTTACATATTTCCTCTCAACAAATTCCTCCTATGAAGTCAGACATATTGCATCTACAAAAACAAATAGAAAACCTTGAAAATTGGAACAGGCGTAACAATTTACGCATACATGGTTTGCCTGAGGGATTGGAAGACTCCAACTCTATCTCTTTTTGCCAATCTTTCCTTCCTCAGGTCCTTCAACTTCCAGAGTCTCCATCACTTAAAATACAACGAGCCCATAGACTTGGTCGACCTTCACAAAATATGTCTACCCAACGTAATCCAAGGGGTGTGATTTTATACTTCTTGGAATACACAGATTTGTTAAAGGTTTTACAGGCTGCGAAAACAAAACGTCATATTTCTTGGCAAGGATCTCAATTATTCTTTTCCCAGGACTATGCAAAAGCCACTGCTGACAGACGAAAGAGTTTTCTAAGCATGCGCCCAGCTTTATGTAACCTAAACGCTAGATTTGGTCTAATGCACCCCAGTCTTTTTAAAGTGACTTACAAGAATAAGACAATGACGTATGAAGACCCGGCTGTGCTTCAACAATTTCTTGATAGCTGTAGAGAAGATTCCATGGAGTGTGCAGGAGCATCTTCTTCTTGAACACTTATCTCCTTATGCTGAAGTTAAATTTAACTGTAAGTTTACAATGTTCTCATGATATGTTTTACTAATTGTTATCCTTTCCTTGTGTTTTTTCCCATCAGGTATTGATTTCTTTTCCTGGTCCCCCCATTGTCATAAAGTCCATTTAATTCGATATTTTCCTCATGGTCTCGTCCCGTGGAGTGTCTTGGCTGGCCGTTTCGTTTCCTCCCATGTGGCTCCAACTCCCTCCATCCATGTTTGAGTATTTGGTATGTTTTATTGTTTTGTTTGTTCTTTGTTACTGTCTTTTCATCTTATTTCTCTTTCTTTCTTCCTCTCCCTCTCTTTCCTTGTTCTCTTTTCTTTTAATTTTTCTTCTATATTCTAATATTTTCCACCTTATATCTTACTCTTTTATGATTGGAGTGCTTACTTTTCTTTTTTCTGTTTATTGCGAATTTCTCTCTATTTTCCTCTTGCTGTAATAATCTTTAAAAATTATTATTAATCTTATAGTTAATCAATGACGTTACGTATTATTACATGGAATGTTAAAGGTTTGGGTACGTCTATCAAACGGCAGAGAGTTCTCTCCCATTTATCTCATCTTAGAGCAGACATTGTATTTTTACAAGAATCACATTTAGTCACTTCAGAAGTTCTTAAGCGTAAACATCAGTGGCTGGGAAATGTTTTTTCTTCTCCTGGTTCTCGTAAAAGAAATGGAGTTCTGAGTCTATGTCATAAGAAACTTAAAGTGACCCATCTTTCTCAAGATTCAGATGATGAAGGACGTTGGTTAATTGTCCACCTCAAAATGAATGATATTCCTATTACTTTGTTCAATGAATATGCTCCCACAAAACCTGATAGCAATATTTGGCCCCACATTTCTACTCTTTTGATGTCTATTTCTTCCCCTTATGTTGTTTTTGGAGGCGATTGCAATTTAATTGTTGATCCATATATTGACCGTTCTTCCAAAACATCTTTTGTATCCTCCACAATGCATCATCAGTACACTAATTTGATTTCTCATAGATCTCTTGTTGATTCATGCCGACTTTGTAACCCACAACTCCGTGAATACACTTTTTCCTCACCTACTCACCTCTCACAGTCACGCCTTGACCATTTGTTTGTCTCCAAATCACTAACACAATCTATATTACATGCTGATATTGGTTCTATATTAATTTCGGCTCATGCCCCTGTAATATTAGATTTAGAGTTACTTCCAATTAATATTACCTGTAAAAGATGGCGTTTTAAGACATCCTTATTATAACAAAACGTCATATTTATTGGCAAGGATCTCAATTATTCTTTTCCCAGGACTATGCAAAAGCCACTGCTGACAGACGAAAGAGTTTTCTAAGCATGCGCCCAGCTTACCGATCACATCTTTACTTCCTCTTTTGAAGATTTCATTTCAGATTTCTTTAAACATAATTTATCTTCTGTATCGTCTTTTCCAATTGTTTGGGACACTTTTAAAGCTTCATCTAGGGATTTTATTATTTCTTATGTTGCCACCAAAAAAAGTCTCAATATTCAGAAAACAGACGAAATCCTTAAATCCATTAAATCACTGTAATCACTTTATACAATGGCAAATTCCAAAAACGATCTTAATAACCTTATAAAAGAAAAATTTATATATAATAAACTATCTACGCAAAATGCATCTGCATACCTCCTCCGAGGTAATGCCCGTTACTATGGTGGCCAAAATAAAGCAGGAGAATTACCAGCATCATACCTCAAAGTGAAAAAAGATCGTAATAACATTGATTACGTGCCAAATTCACATTCCTCCCCAGTAACTACACATTTTGAAATACTAGAAGAATTGAAGAAATACTATACATCTCTTTATACCCCTGAAACTATTCCAGACCCTACAGACATTCAATCCTATCTTGCGTCCATACCAAAAAAATCACCCATAGATACTGACTTTTGTTTTCACCATTAGAAAAGGATATTTCTGTTAAAGATATTTCTCATGCTTTGAAACTTCTTAAACCTGGGAAAGCTCCTGGCCCAGATGGTTTCCCCATTGAATTCTATGCTTTTTTCTCCAAATCTCCTCTTCCTTTCCTCTTTTCCTTATTCTCACACTTTATTTCCTCTAATGCTCTTATTTGTCTAATCCCTAAAGAAGGAAAATATCTTCACCTCTGTAAAATTACAGACCAATCTCGTTAGTAAATTCCGATGAAAAAATCTTTGCCAAAATTCTTGCTCTTCGTCTTGAACCCTTTCTCCAATCCATTATTTGTAAGAAACAATCTGGTTTCATCAAAGGGCGACACATTTCAGATAACGCTAGAATTTCTTTAATCTATTACATAAAGCTAATAAATACCCCCATTCATTGGCAGCTATCTCTCTAGATGCAGAGAAAGCTTTTGACCTCATGAATTGGTCATTTATCTTTCGTACATTATCTTGGTTTGGTTTTGGACTCAAATTTATCTCTTATATTACTCTACTTTATACTTCACCCAAAGTTTCTATCTTTGCCAATGGCTCAATTTCGGATTGTTTTACCTTACAAAGAGGAGTCCGTCAAGGTTGCCCTCTTTCCCCAGTTTTATATATCCTCGCTCTAGAACATTTTCTTGCAAAAATTAAACAAAACCCTAACATACATGGTTTTCAACATTATAATTTCCTTGTTAAAATGCGCGTTTATGCAGACGACATTTTATTATATATCTCTAATCCCGAACAACCTGTCCCTGCTTTTATTGCAGAAGTGGCATCTGTGGTTATAAATTAAATCATGACAAATGCAAAATCCTCCTCCTTAATATTTTATGTTTTAAGCAAGATTTTGTTGCCACTAATTTCTCGTGGAATCCCAAGAAGATTAAGTATTTAGGTCTTTGGTTTGCATCCTTCTATTAAACAAACAGTTTTTCTGAACATGTCGCACAGTTTATCTACGTCCATCTCTAAATGACATCCCTTATATCTTTCCTGGTGGGGAAGACTTGACACGATCAAAATGATGCTTGCTCCCATTATTTTCTACAGGATTTCTGCTACACCTCTCAATCTTCCAGTTTCTTTTTTCAAAAAGATCAGCTCTCTTTTATCTACATTCCTATGGAACAAAAAGAAAGCATGCCTATCCTTAAACCGACTTCAACGGCCCAAATCTCAAGGTGGGGTTAATTTTCCTAATTTTCAATATTATCATAATGCTTTTCTTCTTAAGCAATTGGCTAAATCCTTGAATCAATCCTCTTTCACCTTTCTTCCATTATGGACATTCATGGAAAACTCTTTCCTTTCCCCCTTCTCTATCGCAGAATCTCTTACATTCACTCACAAGACCCGCTTTTTATCTTCCCCTATGTACAAGACAGCTCAAGGACTCTACCATTCTTTTCTGATTTCTCATCTTTCCTCTACAGAGCAATTTCTTAATTCTTCCTTCTGGCATAATCGCTTTCTTCAAATTAATACTAAACCTATATTCTGGAAAACTTGGCGAGATAAAGGGTTACTTTGGATCCATCAATTTGACTCTAATGACGCACTGCTCACTTTTTTTCTGAAGCCCAAACTCTTTATATACTACCAAATTCTTTTTCTGCCAAATTTCATATTCTAACACAGAGCGTCTCCTTCTCTCTGTCATCATTACCCTCTGTTCCACCTGCCTTACCTCTCTATTGTAATATACTTCCAATTTTAAGTGCTCAGTCTAGCGCCTCAACCATATATAAATCTCTTACTACATCTTCTAACCCTAGAACTAAAACTAAGATAGAACTCCAGTGGGAACACAAATTCCATTCATCGTGGTCTACCACCTTTTGGGATAAAATATGGTCAAAACTCCGTAAAACCTCTAGGTCTGCAGGCACAACTCAAACTCTCTTTTTTATTTATAATAGACTTATGTTTACTCCAATGTCCTTACATGAATTTAACTCTACTTCTTCCCCTAATTGTTGGTCATGTAACACTCCCCAAGCTGATTTATATTGTGTGTTATTTGTATTTCCTTCCACTCACCAATTCTGGTTGAAAGTCTGGTCTCAAGTCAATGCCATTTTTCATACACATTTCCCTTACTCACCTGTAAATATTTTTCTGGGTTCCTTGTATGATCATTGGCATGATTTTTCCTCTAACACTAATATTGTGGATTTATTGATTGCGATCGCCTTCCAACAAATAACAAAAAATTGGAAACATACTGTGCAACTCTCCTTCCAAGCTTGGTGGTATAGTGTTTGTTATAATCGCCGTCTTGACCGTGCTTATGTTTCCCCTTTATCCCTACATCTGAAACGACAACTAATATGGTCCCATGTAACCGATTTCATAGATGTATTAGCACAAAAATCTGCTCAACACCAACCTCTCCTGGAGGAAGTTCCCAAACCGCCCTATATTGTTTTTTATCAACCTCTATGTATATATTACTGTTTACTTATCTATATAACCCACTTCCCCTTTTCTCTCAGTACACCATTACAGCTATTACTCTATAAATGTTGTAATCTTTTTATATCGTTTTAGGCCCTCCTACCTTCATATTGTATATTTTATTATGATTACTGTTGAATTTCCCCCTTTTTCTTTCCCTCTCTCCTCCCACCCCTTCCCCTCCCCCCTTCTTTCCTATAATTGCAATATTTATCTTCCCATCTACAACTACTCTGCTTTATAGTTCATCTTTTCATCTTACTATAGACTGTTGATTTATTTATTGATTCTGATTTTCTGTTAATGTGTCCAATGATTTATACTGGTTGTATCTCTTCCAAAATAAAGTTTCTTTGTTTAAACTAAAAAACAAAACTAAACAAAAAGCTGCATTAGCCGAGTCTGTGTCAAAACATGCAAAAAGATTCTAGCTTTTCTCTATCTAACAAGTGTAAAGAATAAACACATTCTCTCTGCTTGTCATTGTAAGCTAAAAACAAGTATTTGCAATGCAATAGGTCTCACATTTACGCAAGTTTAAGCTATTGGCATTGTAAATGACAATGCATTTTATTTATGTTTTAATGCCGTTTGGTGCATGCGGGTATGTGGAGGGGAAGTACCAAGGTCAGTGGTGCTAGTGGTGTGTGCAGGAATAAAAATACCTAAGGGTTACCAGGGAAGCTAGTTTAATACGAAGGTACCCTTGGTACATTAAAATACGTGGCAAAAGTGTTACTAATTAAAACGTGATGTGTTTAGTAGTAACTAAAAGTACAGGTCAAATGGTCGACATGTTTCGCGCCTAGTGGTGGTCAAAATGATCCGGGGCGCTTCATCAGGACCAGTAGAGGTGAATAGTGTGGGGAGAGGTGCCCAGACTATGTGTAGTGGCGGGGGGTAAAATATCGCCCTCCCACTCGGCAATAAAGGGGGGGGGTTTGGTGTCTCCTAAACAGGTGGTGTCTGCAGGGAGAGGTATGTTATGCCCCCTTTGAATTAGACCTAAAGTAGGAGCTGGAGTTGCTCCTTGAGTTTAAAAAGCGGCGTAGGAGGCCCACACCATCTAGGGGGGTTGCTCAGGTGACGGCACTGGAAACCTGCCCGGTCCTGACGCCTGCACACACCACTAGCACCACTGACCTTGGTACTTCCCCTCCACATACCCGCATGCACCAAACGGCAGCGCTCTTAAAAGATCTCCGCTAAAGAGACCCTTCGGGGGACCCGTAGGGCATTGCACCGCCGGCCCGACGAGGAGCACCGCCCGATGATGAAGCATGACATCCCTCGGGATGTGTGAGGGCAACATGAGACACTCATGCTGTCTCCCCCCTTCCTAAGTACCCCACCCTAGACCTCTATCATATAGATATTTCTCTTTACTTTCTCTCTGTTGAGGTACGGTCTGGTTTTCTGTATAATCCGCAACTGGTTGCGTCACAAGTCGCTGATCATATAGAAATTAGAAACTGGCATTTATACAAGGATTACAGAATCCCATGTATTATAACATCCTTACTCCTTCTTGGTGTTGACCTCTGTATAATTCTTAGTTTTGAATTGATTATGAGAAATGTGAAGTTAATGAGCACAACTAGCAGGAAACAGAGCTTTCACGAAATTCCTCTATTTCTCAGATGCTCCACCTACAGTCTGAGGAAAAGCAATCCAAGTGCATCATCTCGCAGGAACAAAATGAAGCCTATGTTGCCATTGCAATTTTTTTTCCTTACTTCAGCTCATCTATTGACTGCTTCAGAAGAATATGCATGCACACCTTCTGAATATTATAAGCTGCACATGCATTCTGCACCTGTGTGATGCACTTGTGGTCAGATGATTTATGTGAGACCAAATCAAATATCATTTGCCCTCTGCTCATTTCAAGATATTCTGCTTTTTTATCTCACTTTTGAACAAAGTGTAGGTTCTGGTCCTTTGCACATTCTTCACACCCTTTTGTGATTTATGGAGAAAAAAAAAACAAAAATAACTTTCGAATGTTGCACCCTGGAAAAAGGATGGATTGACTGTGCAGCTTCCACCAGGCTAGAATGTACCTCATCAAGTTTTTTTAAAATGTTACAATAATGTCCTAATGCTAGGTATGGTTCTATGTAAGGATATTGATCACAAAAATATCAAGTGCTTCAAATTATGTGGCCTAAATATCATTTACAAAAAATACCTCTCCTTCGGCATCTAGACTTATGTTAGAAATTGGATTTCTTGTTGGCAGAGGTATGCACCCTATCCAGGCGGGAACCACAATCCTAGTCAGGGTAAGTCAGATACACACCATAATTTAACCTGTGCTCACCCTCTGGTAGCTTGTCACAGAACAGGAAGGCTTAATTTAAGAGGCAATGTGTAAAGTATTTGTGCAACACTTCAAACAGCAGCACAGTGAAAGCACCACAAAAAGACTCCACACCAGTTTAGAACCATATCTTATATTTTTATGAACAAAACAAAACCAAAGTGACAGAAAACTAATAAGTATAACCAGAGGTATGATATTTTTTTGATAAGCACATTTTATAATTTTCCAACACTTACAACAGGTCACAATAAAACCGACAGTCAGCTCAGAGTGAGTCCAAAACCAATATAATAATGAGCATTACAGTGGCAAAAAGATCACATTAAGAAAATAACATCAGTCTCATCACATCATCCTCGCAACTAACCCATGCCCGCCACCCCATGACATTTCCCCCATACTTTGGTGCGCTTAGCAGGGCAGCCCGCGCCTTTTACACTGGCTTCTCCTGCTGGGCGCACCAGTCTACCCCACGTCTCCATTGTGTCAATGTCGGTGGCTTGGAAGCCTTCCAGTGAGCTGCTATATAATGTTTAGCTACCATCAGTGTCGTCCCCAGAAGAGCCCACTCTGTACACGTCCCTCCCACACCCCCAAGTACTCCCAGTAGGATCAATAACAGGTAGAGCTTTATTCCCAGGTTCAAGACATTGGAAAGCTCAGCGATTACTGATTTCCAATACCTTGCCAGTCTAGAGTAGGACCATGTCATATGAAAAAAATCAGCCGGGACTTGAGAGCATTGAAAGTATGCAGGACTCGCGAGTAGCCCAGATTTATAAAGCCTGTCTGGTGAGAAGTATGTGGTGTGTAATTAATATACTTGTACCAAACAGAGCCTAGATGACATAGTGAGGATTTGGGGGGCATCAGAGCATCTCGCCAATCTGCGTCCCCTATAGGTCCGAGCCACCCCTCCCAACGGTCTCTAAGGGCTATCAGCGTGTCGGGGGCATTATTGATCAGTGTGCAATAAATCTTGGATACCCCCCTTGCACAAAGCACCCATCATGATCTTTGCCACTACTGGATTGAACTCTGGGATCAAAGTATCAGGGGGGACATTTACCCACAGTGCACGCCGCAGCTGCAAATATTTATGGAACTGCGAAGATCCTGAAAGTAAGACGTGGTTACCCTACCACACTTCTCCTAGGAGCATAATGCAGAAGTGTCCCTCCAAGCAAATTCTTCTAGTGATGCTACTTCTTTCAGCCATGTGCCATGCCACAGATGGGTGTGCTCGGTGAGTTTGGACCACCACCCCGTGTGTCAATGGGCTGCCTCCCACCCGTTAAATACCAGCTGTGTCACCTCTGGGAGTGTGTTGGGAACTGTGCCGCCGTAAAGCATTGTCAGGATTCGGGGGAAACCTAGTGTGTTTAGTTCCAACCTGTATGCTGGGTCAGACCACCCATCACTAAGCCAATTATTAACAACCAGGAGATGAGATGCCAAGTAATACAGATACAGATTAGTCATGCCTAGACCGCCATAGTAGGAGCATGTTGGCAGGTCGCAAATGCCAATCGTGGTCTGGAGTTGTGCCACAGGAAGGCAGTGACCACTGAATCGATCTCTCGAAACCAGTGACGGTCAATTGCGTTTGTGAAATTTTGTAGGAGCTAAAGGAATCACAGCAGTATCGTCATTTTATACAGCGCTTTTCTCCCCCTGAAATTCAACGGGATCGTCTGCCATTTCCTGATGTCCTCTCTGATTTTGCGGGTGAGAGGGGTAATGTTAAGGGACTATGTCAGCGCTGAATCCCAGGCAGCCCGGACACCCACGGACCGGAAACGAAGGCGCTATATTGGGATAGATTTTGTAGTTCACGCAGTCCCGTGAGGGAGCTAATGGGACAGCACAGATTTGGCGGAATTGACTGTTAGTCCTGAGGATTCAGTGAAAATTTGCAGTAGCTGTAGGGATCGAGGGTCACTAATGGCTGGATTTTCCAAGTACAGGAGAACGTCATCGTTATAGAGACTATGTGTTCTTTGTGTCCCTTGGCGCATTCCCATCCCTGTATTTGTGAGTCACATCATATAAGCCTCTCAAGGGGTTCAATAGCCAGCACAAAAAGGAGGAGGGATGAGAGACAACCTTGGCGGGTTCCTCGTCATATGGGGAACTCAGCGGAGACCACCCTGTAAATCTGCACTCTGGCTATCAGATTGGAGTAAAGAACTTGGACTGGACCTCCAAATTGCAGTCCGAACCCACCCTCTCCAGCACTCTAATCAGGTACCCCCAATCCACAGTATCAAATACCTTTTCAAAGACTATCAATAACTCTACTGGAATGATAAGGAGTGACAGTTGGCAAGCACCACATGAAGACGTCACAGTCAGTGACTTGTGCTTCGGGCAGGCATAAAGCCGCATTGGTCTGGATGGATTAGGGTCTAGAGGACCCTTCACAAGCATGAGGCCAGGATGGTTGCGAAGATTTTTACCTCCCCATTGATGAGGAAAATTGGGTGATTGTCGCTGCAAGAGACCGATGGTGGAAGCGTTTAAGATATGACTACTATTGCAGCTTGATCTATGTCTTGCGGCAAGGAACTGAATTTAATCACTTCCTTGAAAATGCCCAGTAAGTGGGGAATGAGGGTTGCTGAGATGGCCTTGCCAATCTCCTCCACTGTAATGGGTTCTTCTAACTTTCGGTGCTCAGTGTCAGAAAGGTGGGCAAGTGGCACCCCATTGAGAAGAGGTACAGCCAACTCAGCCGCGGTTCACGGACAAGTTGCGTAAAGCGACAAATAGTTGTCTACAAAAACTTAGGCAATGGCGGGGGAAGTGCAGTGGACAATGCCATCACCATCTATTATCTCTGGAATAACCCTGCTGGTGAGTGGTCGGGAGGCCAAACAATACAGTTGTTTCCCATTTTTATCTCCCCATATGTAAGCCCACGCTGTCGATGTGTGCCAGAATTGTTTAGCTGCTTCTAAAGAGAGGAGTCTAATGTCCTCACGATTCAAGCCAAGTGGATGCTGGTGTCATTCTGCATTGTAGCAGAAAGGTGTGTTTCCAGTTGGAGGGCTTGAGTTTCCAGTTTTGTGACACGTTGGTGTCTCGTTTGTTCTGGTTGTCTGAGAAGACTCTTAGCGTGCCCCCACACGGTGGCCTTGCAAGCAGCCCATATAGTGCCTGCTGATTGCAGGGAGCCAGCATTGAGTTGGAAATATTGTGTGACTTCATGTTGCAGTGAATGGGTATAGATCTTCTCTCGAAGGTGCCAGCAGTTAAGTCTCCACAAGGGGGCGGCAAGTTGCGCTGGATTCCCCAATGCGAGTAGTATCGGGGCATGATCAGAAATCCCACTTGGGAGAATTTGTACATGAGACACTGAAAGGACATCTGAGGCTTGCAGAAAAAGCATGTCAATGCATGATTGGGTTTGGTGTGCCACGGAGATATGTGTGTATTGTTGCTGTCTGGGGTTCCAAATCCTCCATATATTGCAGAGGCCCAGAGTGTTTACCCATTTACAAAGCGATCTGGCTGTGCTACAATGGATGTCTTTTGGGGGATCAGTGTAATCCATAGAGGGATTGATGACTCCCCTATAATAATAATAATAATCCACATTTGTAAAGCGCGAACAATCACCCGTAAGGGTCTCTAGGCGCTGGGGGCCGTCAGGAAGATCAAGTAAGCTATTGCCCAGAGTCACATGGTGCTGGGCTAATCTGCCTCCAGCGCCGGGGACGAACCGTGATCCCCAGATTCCGGAGTCAGTCGCCCTGGCCGCTGCACCACACCTCTTCCCTCCGCCACACCTCTTCCCACTTGAGGGTGAAGCCAGTCGGAAGTTGTGCTACCACTTCAAGGAGTGTGGTCAGAAAGGAGTTCAATGCTATGGGGGCATAAATACACAAGAAATTCAGTGGGCGGTCCTCCACCAGGCCTTCCATGATGTTATACCGTCCCTGAGAATCTGACCAGGACTTAGTCACTATGAATGGAAAGGTGCGATGCAGGAGGATCGCCACTCCCTGGGACCCTCTGGCAAATCCAGCATGGTGAACTCCATCAAAACCATGCCGAGCTAGTAATAGACAACTAGAGCCAGTAAGTGGGTCTCTTGTAGCAACAATATGGATTGTGTGAAGCCTTGAGCATAGCGCAATACTGCAGAACACTTGATCCTATCTAAAAGACCATTAATGTTCCACGACACAACATTGTAGGGTGTCATGGCGGTGAGCGCAGTGTTAGTATGAACGGGAGTGAAAGGGCATTTGGCATTTTGTGGGCAACTAAGTATTAAGCGCCCCGTGAGGACAGTTGAGTACAGGAGACCCTTGGCAATTGGAAATTGCTGGTATAATGTGGTGACCTAAGGAAAGAGAAGAACATATGCAAAAAACAGCGCAAGCAACCTGTCACTAGAACCCCAACCCATCAGCTACTTACCACCCCATACTTCACTCCAAGAAGCATCTGTCACCTGAAGTGTAAACCCCAACTCAAATTCAGTGTGTCTTGGATTGGTGGTAGTAGGATGAATATAATGCCGAGCCGGCACCTGAACAGCCAAACTTGAGAGCCTCAACCGTAAATCGCTGGGTCAGCCTCCCATCAAGACCCTGTCACAGGCCAACTGTGATATAGTCAGATGGGTGATGGAGTGCGAATGTGTCGGTTATCTGTTTTGAGCTGGATCTGAGAGTCTCCCCCAGCGTCCAAGGGCGACTCTGACCTCCAGAGAGTTGGTGGCGCCGAGGACCCCGTGCTATGGGAAGGTGATCTATCTCTGTGGTGCACCGTCTTGGTTGAGTGCTGGCGTGGACCTTTTTCTGACAGCTGGCAGACCGCAAGTCGGTATCTATCAAGAAGAAGGGGGAGGCGTGAGATGGATGGCATAGTTGTTTCTTCTCTGTTAGCCACTCCCAAGCAGACTCTAGTGTTTCAGAGAAATATGATTTGTCCTCATTTAAGACTTTGAGTGGTGCTGGGAACAAGAGCATGTGGGTTAATGTGAGATTCTGGAGTTTTTGTTTAACATTTTCGTACGATTTGTGTTGAGCCTGGACCTCGCGGTGTAATCCAGAGGGATCAATATTTTGGAGTTTTGATATTGGAAGTCGGAATGAACCCTGGCCTCTTGCAGGATCTTTAAAATGTAAGGATCTTGCTATCATGAGCTGTCTTTGTGAACCTGGAGTAGGTTTGAGGGGTGTGCGGCCTATGGGCCCTCTCCACAAAAACCCATGGGAGAGTTTGTTAGCAGGCATCCAGGCTGTAAGCCATTCCTCCAGGAATTCCGCGGGTTTGTAGCACTCCACATCTTCCGGGAAACCTATAAAACACAGACTGTTGCATCTGGAGTGGTTTTCGGCATCCTCATTGCAGTGATGAAGTTTGTTTGTGCGAGTAAAGAGTTGAGCCACCTTGGCTTTGAGGTCGGCGACCTCATCCTCCCAAATTGAAATACGTCCCTCCACTTCAGTGATATGGCCCATAGCATTCTGCAGGTCCTGGTGGAGGAGTGCCACATCCACACGCACCTCCCCTATTTTTGATTCAACAGCGGTTTGGGAAGATTGTATGCCCACCTTCAAATGTTGAATCTATGTCGATTGTTTCCCCGCAGCTGCTCCAGTAGGAGTAGTGAATTGGTCACTGCTTGGCTGTGAGGGGGGTGGTTTCTCGGTCTTGTCTTTCCCCATAGTTTCTGCACAACAGGATGGTCCTCACATGTAGAAGCTTGGCCTGCTCACCGCAACCCCACGGTAGCACGAGCAGCTGGGTGGAGGACTGGTCACCAGTACCAATCAGAGTCGGAGCAGCGGTGAAAAGAGGAACCAGGCCCCTGGGAGTGCAGGCAGCAGCAACTCAGGTAGACCACCACCCCGTCAGGCCACCCGCAATCTAGATCTCTGTCCACTGATGCACACAACAGGGGCCAATACCACTAATGGTCTGCTATGTGATGTGGCTCACGTTCGTCAAGAGAGGCCCCCAACAGTTTATCTCGGGTGGACCCTGAACCACATCAGCCACCCATACCAGGAAATTGCAGGAGCCAATCTGAGTCCTTCATTCACTATGTGCAGGAGTCCAGCGGCTGTGGGCACCACCACACCAGGCAGTGGGTCCGAAGTCAGTCCACGACTGAGCCCCAAGTCGCTGTCATTTCCAACTTTAAAGGCTGTAGGGCCTTTTTGGTCCAATTGAGGCAAAAGCCCGGAGCCATCCGCAGCTGACCCTGAGGCCACAGTGGAAGGCAAGGGAGGGGTGGGGGTGCTGGAACGAACCACCAAGCCTGCTGCCCTCACAGCATCTGCCACTGAGGGAGCAGCACCCGCACCCAACCCCACACAGCTCCAACATAGGAGGAGCTGAAGCTCGCATCTGCCCCACCCCGGTGGGGATGCCACACTCCCCCGGGCTGCTCATCAGCACCGCCATGGTCTCTCCGGTCCGCGTCTCAACAGGCGCCATACTTTAAGGCCCCCTCACCTCTGTGTTGTTGCAGGAAGCGGCACCGGGCATGAGTCCTGGCTCAATACGGGTCTGACATCGTAGCTCTTCACGGGGACCATGCCATTTGAACTGCCACCCACAAGTCAGATGCAAAAAGAACAATTGATGGACAGAACACTACACAATGTCAAACAATCACCCCAGTACAGAGATCTGGGCCAAAATCCATCGTTGTTTTGCTCCCCAGGCCATTCCAGTTTGAACCCAGCCATATGCAAATCAGTATTGACCCTGTTCCCATGGAAACAGTCCAGCCTGAACTGCCAGGCCAGGTCTTCCCTGGACTGAAAACTAGCATCCTGGAACCGGTTTCGGGTCACTTGCAATGAGTCAGGCATAGGAGCATGGGTAGAGACTTTGATATCCCTGAGTCTCAAGAAACAGGAGGCAAGCCAACAAGCCCTTGTAGATCACTTGGAGTGAAGACAGAGTCCAGCTCTCCTTCAGCAGAGTCAGAGAGGAGCAGGCCAACAATTAGAAATGCAGGCCTTTCAGATCAGTAGTCCAGTTAAACAGCACAGCAGTTTCTGCAGAGCTTCCGTTTGCAAGTCCAGTAGTGTCTGTTTTAGGGGGTCAGAGACACAGTACTAATACACAAAAATGTCTTTGATGTATGGGTGATTCCAAAGCAGTTTTCTGAAGTGCACAAGTATCCCTTTCAACCCAGCCCTGTCCGCAAGGCTATCTGTGGGGGGTAATCAGTCCTTCTGTGGTGTCAGGACACTGCCTATTCAAGTGAAGTGTTAGCCCCTCCCTTCCATCCTGCCCAGGAGAGGCCATCAAAATGCAAATGTATGTAGATGGGTACTCCAACACACCTATCCTTCCTGTGCTGTGGTTATCTAGAGGGAATGCACAAAGTGTAGCTGTCACACATCCCAGACATGCATTGGAGACAGGCTGATAGGTACACAGAGAAGTATGTGCAAAGAAATGTCCACTTTCTAAAAGTGGCATTTCTAGAACAGTAATGTTCAATCAAACTTCACCAGTAGGAAGGATTTATCATTATCATTCCAAACATATGAATCATGAAAATGCTACTCCTCTTGGATCAGGAATTACAGCTTAAAAGTGTATTAAGGAATTACGAATGTTAGCATATTTGAGGAGTAGTCCTCACAGTAGCGAAAAGCAAAATAGGCTTGTGGTCACTACCAGGACATGCAAAACATAAAGGTACATATCCTACCTTTTACTTACAGAGCACAATGCCCTAAGCGTTACTTGGGGCCTACCTAAGGGGTGACGTGTAATAAAAGTGGTGTTTAAGGCTTGGCAAGTAGTTGTTAATGCTAAGTTGAATTGGCAGTCTACTGCTCACACAGGCACTGCAGTGGCAGGACTGAGGCAGGTTTGAAAGGCTACTTCTGTGGGTGGCACAATCAGTGCTGCAGCCCACTTGTAGCATTTGAAGTACAGGTTCTCGATATATGGCATACCACTTTACAAGGGAGTTACCAGTCCAACAACTATGCCACAGGTATACACCAAAGTCACCATGTTTAGGGGAGAAACATATGCACTTTAGGACTGGTTAGCAGCAGTAAAGAGCTCAGAGTCCTAAGGTCAACACAAACAGTCAGCAAAAACAGGAAGTGAAAGGCAAAAAGCCTGAGGGACGACCACATTAAGGATGCCAGGTCTAACACGAATGTTACAATGTCTTAAGCAGATAGAACAAGCACTTTAGCACTGGTTAGCAGAGATAAAATGCCCAGAGTCCAAAAGCCAGCAAAAATGAAGTCAGCAAAAACAGGAGGTCTGAAGGCAAAAAGTCAGAGAAAACCATGCCAAGGATGCCAGGTCAAAAATTGTTCCCCCCAGCTGAAAGTGGGGCGAGCTACTGAACCCCTTGGAAGTTCTCTTCACTAAAGTGGAAGAACCTGGAGAGATCATCAGCACTGGCGTGGTCTGTTCCAGGATGGTGCTCCACCATTCCCTGTAGGGAGGTGAACTACCTCAACAGTTTGGGATTCTCACCCCTCATCTGCATTAACCATCTGAGGGGTCTGTGGTCTGTCTGAAACCCGGATTTGAGTACCAAACAGGTATGGTTTCAGATTCTTCAGTGCCCAGACTACAGCAAAGGCTTCCCTTTCTATTGCGCTCCACCACTGTTCCCTGGGATCAACATCATGGATACACCATGTAGTGAGTCCTGGGGTAAGTCATAACAAACAGGCAAACTGCCCCAGCAACTGGCGGCAGTCTATGTTGATCTAGGGTCAGTGAAGTGGAGAGGCTGATACCCTCCACTGACCCATCCTGCTCCTTGAAAGAAAGGAGATTAGGGAAAGGTTCACTCTCCAATTCCACACCATCATCAGTAACCAGGAGCAAGACCTCTCAGAGTGGGGTTTGAGGCGATTGACATGATGGAACTTTAAAGGATTCCTGAAAATCTTGAGGTCCACCAAGTAGGTGACATCACTGTTGCGCCCCTTAACCTCATAAGGCCCAGACCTGCGGTCCTACAGAGCCCGGGGCTCCATGGGGCCCATCACCCACGCTGTTTGCCAGGCTAAAACTCAACCAGAGTGGCATTCTGGTCATACCAGCATTTCATGTCCTTCTTGCTGGCCCCCAGATTCTCCTGGGTGATTTTCCGGAAGCACACTGTTTGGTTGTGGAGGGCAAGCATGTGGCTGACCATGTCCTAAAGGAGCTTGCTCCCAGCCCTCCTTCAAGAAATTGAGAGGCCCTCTTACAGGGTGCCCATACAGAAGCTCAAAGGTGCTAAAGCCAACCCCTTCCTGTAGTATCTGCCTGTAGGCAAACAAAAGACATGGCAGGAGGACGTCCCACTTCCCCTCATGGGCTCTGCCAGGCCCATAATCATGTCTTTTAGGGTCCTGTTGAACCTTTCAACAAGATGGGACAGTTACTTAACTAGAGCAACAGAGCTCTGCCCCCACTTCAATTTGTGCTTGAATTGTTACCTCATATGTTTTTTTTCAGAATGTTTAATTCACTGAACTTTTAGACTGTGGGACCCTCGCTTTGCGCAAGACTCAGACAAAACCAGACACCTTCAATAGGCCCATGTGCTAGAGTGCCTGTGCCGGACATTGCAGGTTTTATAGGGTTTACCTGATTTCAACCCTAGACTCCGGTGGTCTATAACACTGTAAGGCACTGCCCCGGGTTTCCAAGGCTGTTGTCAATCAGCATGGGTGCACTCTGTTTTACTGCACCACACCCTTATTATAGCTTGTCACAGGGTAGGGTGGAAACAAGCCTCCATGCCGCCACCCCATTCTGGGAGCAGTTGGGAAAGGCTTGAGGTGCACACGAGGCAGGCTGTTCATGGCGTGATCTGCGGCACACGTGCCCCATCGATGAAGCAAGCAGCAGAGGGGATTGAAGGATGGCTGCCATTTAGTTTATTAGGCAAGTGTGGTCACTCTGGGATGTGGAGAGAGGGGGTCTAGAGCAGATTTTAAATGGGCTGGGTTATTCTGGTGCTAAGAACTGACAATTAAAAAAGAAAAGAAAGACAGACCTTGAAATGTGCCACTACCAGGCCCTCATTTCGTATCATTCCCTCACCAGCTAAAAACAACAAACTATTTCACTCATTTAAAAAGCAGTATGTGGCAAAGAATGCCTGGCTCACTTCTACCACTACGATCCTCTACACGCACTTGGGGGCATATCAGCAAGGGCCGGCGATAATTATCGCTCAGCGCTCTTAGCGTGAGGATAATGATCGCCGGCCAACTCTGAATTTTATTGCGGAGATAGCGTGCTATTAGCAACGCTTATCTCCAAAGCGATAAAATTCAGAGCGCTAACAGCCAAATGTGCGATTATCGCTGAAAATCCAGCGATAATCACACAACCTTTGGTGAAAGCTTGCTGATAGGGCCTCACATACTTAGCCATGATATCCACCTTACATAGGATATCATGGCTAAGTCAGTTTCAAAGCAGGCGTAAGGAAAGTAGCGATAACAGAGATTATCGCTACTTTTCTTGTCGCTATGCTGCTTTGAGTGAGGCTTGATAATAGGAGAAATGTCGCTTAGCGACATTTCTCCCATTATCCTGGGGAGGAACGCCCACTTTGCATCTCATTAGAGATGCAAAGATGGGCGTTAAGGGAAATGGCGATCAGGCAAGGTTTCACGCGCTAGCGTGACCTTCCTGATAAGGCGATAAAATTATCGCCGCTTTTCGTCCGAAAAAACTGATGCAAAAGCGGCGATAATTTTTTATCGCCTGCTTGTTGATATGCCCCTTACAGAGGAGAAAGGGAAAGCTCAAGATTTTTTTTCTTTAAACTCACCCCATTCTTTCATTTTTTGGATCTCTAGCAGTGACACGCTTTAGCTCTTTATGAAGTGTGAATGCTCCCAATTTATAGACCCCACAAGTGTTCCACTGCAACGGTGGAATGGGAGAACATGTGGCGTACCAGCTAGAGTGGCTGACTTTGAAGCTAGGGAATCGGGTTGCAGGCTCAGCATCCTGTGACTCCGGGCAAATCACTTAGGGGCATATTTACAACGAGGCGGTAAAAAATTATCGCCGCTTTAGCGTGAAACCTTGCTTTAGCGTGGGGATGTCTAACGCCCAGCTCTAATGAGATGCAAAGTGGACGTTCCTGACCTGACATGATAGGAGAAATGTCGCTAAGCGACATTTCTCCTATCATCAAGCCCCACGCTATGAAGCATAGCTTCAGGAAAAGTAGCGATAACACCTGTTATCGCTACTTTCCTAACACCTGCTTCAGGACTGACTTAGCCATGATATCCTATGGAAGGTGGATATCATGGCTAAGTTTGTGAGTCCCTATCAACTAGCTAACATGAGATTATCGCTGGGTTTCCAGCGATAATCTCACGTTAGCCAGTTAGCGCTAGGATTTTTATCGCTGATGAGATAAGCGTTGCTAATAGCACGCTATCTCAGCGATAAAAATCGGCGCTAGCCGGCGATAATTATCCGAGCGCTAAGTGCGCTCAGCGATAATTATCGCCGGTTGTTGTTGATATGCCCCTTAATCGCTCCGTGCCTAAAAATGAATGCATCCTTGTGTAATGTAATAGGTGTTCGTATAAAGCACTCCAATACCTTCGGGTCGAGTTAACCCCATAAAACTGCAAAGGAACAAAAAACAGTGTGGCTAATTCACCTTCTGAACTCCAGCTTGCTTTTATGGGGGGTGCTCCAGGACCCTCGCAGGACCCTCAAACACCTATATCACCAACTTGCCCTCTCAAATTCCTGTGTTTTCTTTCTGTCGTCAGTAGCCATTGAAGGGCTTCTGATCCTCCAACTTTTTGTTTATTTTCGGCCTTCTCTTTCGGGAAAGGGTCCTTCGGTGTTTCGTTTTTCTAAACTGATTTAAAAATAAAAAAAGTTGGTCCTTCCCTCATGCACACGCCCAATAATTTAAGCTGCATGCTGTTTCCTCTGATAGGAGATAATCAGCAGTTTTGTTTGGTTAAGTTTCATCCCAGGTGTTCCTTTCATCTGCGTGTTAATTCAGCCACCATGCCTGGTCCCACGTTTATTTTGAGCTGAAGAGTTTAATTATTGCCGGTCGGTGCTGCTTGAGTATCTGGGGGCATATTATCAAGACAGGCAATAAAATTATCGCCGCTTTAGCGGCAGAAAACTGCCACTAAAACGGCGATAATGGGCTTGATAATATGCTCTATGGAATTCCAATTGAAGCCCATGTTAGACGTCCTTCACAATAAACATGGACTTCAATTGGAATTCCATAGAGCATATTATCAAGCCCATTATCGCCGCTTTAGCAGCAGTTTTCTGCCGCTAAAGCGGCGATAATTGTATCGCCTGTCTTAATAATATGCCCCTTAGTGGGGTATCTGTTCCATCATTGCTTATTTTCACGTTCCTGACATAAAACAGCAATGGGTAGGCACTACAAGCACACTTTTAGTGTTCTTATACAGTGGCATAACATAGTATGATGCCCCCCCTACAGAATGTGAACAGAGGTCCCAGAGTCTCCCATATCTCACAGATATTAATTGGTCTTGAGGTGGAAGTGGCCTCCCTGTGAAGGATTTGGGGGACCGTGAAAGGTTGGGGCCCCCTGTGCCTCATATACCAAATGTGCTTCAAAAGAAGTCTGGAAGATTAGTTTGATCAGTTTGAGCGCTGTTCATGTGTGTGTGACATTCTTAACTAATTGAGGGGCATATTATTAACGGCCAGCGATAATTATCGCTGGTCGTGCTTAGCAATAATTTTATTATCGCAAGCTATCTCTGGAATTTATCGCTCTGGTAGCACGTTATTAACAACTCGTTTCTCCAGGGCGATAACAATTCCAGAGATAGCGAGGTTAGCGCCCTTTTGCAGGGAACATCGCTGGTTTTCCAGTGATGTTCCCTGCAAAACGGCGATAACCTTGCTGATACGACCCACAGGGTCCTATCAGCATAATCCACCCCAATGTTGGGGATAGGTAAGTCTGCATTTTGGCAGACGTTAGTTTTTGGGGAAAACAGCTGTTTTCTCCAAAAACTAATGTGTGCTAAAATGCTGGGGCAGCCTTGTAAATATTGCGATGTGAACATCAGCGATATTTGCAAGGTTGTCCATCCGGGGTACGCCCAGTGGCACCCACTTTGCATCTCATTAGAGATGCAAAGTGAGGCGTTGTAAAAAAGGGTGCTAACATGCGATTATGCATGTTAGCACCCTCTTGTAAATAGGGTGATAGTTTTATCTCTGCTTTTTTGGCTTTTTAAGCCACAAAAGCGGAGATAAAGCCCTTGTAAATATGCCCCTGAGTTTCTGTCCAGGGTACAGTTTCATTTATGAATCGCAAAAGCACTGTCAGCAGAAATAGTGTGTGTCAAACCAGTCTACATCTAGAGGACTGGCCCATAATATTACGAGGCCTAAACTGCTACCAGAGACAAGAGGCTTACAGAGTGTAAAGGAAGACTATAAAAACATTTTACGCTAATGCTTTTGTTGATTATTGGTATTTATGCTATTTAAAGTGCATATTTCGCCAGTGGTAAGGCTTTACAAGTGCTACAAATTCCAATAAGACTTTTTAGTATGGTTTCTGAGAATTGTTCCACATGTAATAGGAGACAAGTGGGCACAATAATCCCAACAAACCCTTGCCAAAATCGAGACACTTGCTTCTGCACAAACGTGACCACAGGGTTTGTATAGTATTTTGATTATGATATATACATTTTTTGTTCCTTTTTGGAATCATTTATGCTTTGTCGAGTGGGACACGTTATACATTTGCATAGCACAACATTCTAGTTAGTATGTTTGTCCAAGACTTTTTTTTACAAATGCCACACTTGTTGTAAATGATTTTTGACTACTCCTGCTTCGCTAGGCCCCTTTTAGAGTTCTACCACCTGTTTATCCCACATAATGCCCTGGTCCAAAGGCAAGACCACACCAGAGCTTTCAAGTTTCCTAGCTCATCGAGTCCCAAATGTCCCCTTTTGCATTCTTTGAGCTATAGTCCAAATTTTATAAGTTTATCAGCAGAACTGCAAATCCCTGAAAGCAAAAGGAAAGCCTGGACTGAATGAGCTGTTCAACCAACTTCAGTTATTGTAAAGTTCATACATTTGTTTTTTCAAAGTCTGATGTGTCACATAGATCCAAATTTGTCAGAAGTTAATTTTTTTGTTTCTTCTAGTCCAAGCTATAACACAGTACCATTTTTGTAGAAGAAGATATGTTTTTACATGTTACTAATTTAATTATCCCTTGGCATGCTGAGCACAGACTCTGCATGTGCCAGACTAGCACAGAGCCTCTCTTTGTGCCTTAGTCTGAGTTCTTAGGGTGGACACAGTCACCAGGGTATCTCAGAAACAGTCCTGAGTGCTCGAAGCACAGTCATCTGGAGTATGTGTCTGGACGCTAGACATCCCGAGGATGGCACCCTCCTAGATGGCTACTCACTCTAAGTGTGTCTCACTCTCGGATACTGTCTTACAGATAGCTTGGTCACATTTTCTCAGAATGTCCTATTCTGAGCACTTGGGATCCCACACACACTCACAAGGCTACTTGGTGTCTAATGCACAGAAATCTGCTGGAAGTCTGGCTTCCATGCAAAGTTCTTTGGGTGTCTCTCTCAGACACAGCCCTGATGGGCTGGTCTGTCTGGGAAGACAGTCTCTATGGGAATCCAAGTCTGAGTTATCAGAATGCCTCATGCATAATCACCAGTGTTTCTTAGAAACAGATATGGATGCCTTATGTGGAGTCATCCTCCAAATGTCTCACTCCCAGGCAATCCTCCAGGCATCTCATTTTCAGACAGTCATTTGATGTCTTAGGGGCCTATTAGGATGGTGGGCGGACGAAAACCTAGCGGTTCTGGGACCGGCCGCCAGTGGTGCGGCGGTCCCGCACTGGCAATTAGGATGCCACCTCTATAGTGGCGGTGGCATCCCCCATCCACAACATTGTGGCAGGCGGTGTTCACAGCATCGCCCGCCACAATGCAGTGGATGCACCTTGTGCATTTGCATGCACAACGTGGCAGGCACCGCGGGGTGTCTGCCACGTTGTGCCTGCATATGCAGGAGTGCACCCCAAACACTCTGGGGGCCCGCAATGGGCCCCCCAGTCAGGAACCACATGCCGAAAGGCACTTTCCCACCTGCATTGTAATATGGATGGCGGTGTCTTGCAGACACCGCCACCATATACAGCCCCTTTTCCGCCCAGTCGACTCATCAACCGGCGGAAAACCGGCGGACGGTCTGTCCGTGTGCCGGGTTCCCCCCGCCATCGTAATATGGTGCGGGAAATGGGATGCGGGCGGTGGGAAATGTCGGGCGGATCGCCACCGCCATGCGGGTAGTGGCGATCCGCCCAACATACTAATAGACCCCTTAGTTTGAGCCCTTGGGTGCCTAAGACACAATTACCAAGGTGTCACAGAAACAGTGTTTGAGTGACTCCGTCTCAGACACAGTGCCTCTGAGTGGCCCATTCTGACTCTTCCAGGGGGGATATTCTCCAGAACGTGTGATAACCATCGCAAATTTATCTTAGCGCAACTTTGCATATCGCAGTCTACCGTGCGAAAACAACGCCGTGTCAATGTAGCATTTTCAACCTGGCAGCACAATGCGATAGCCCCACGACAACGCGTCAAATGTCCGTGATAAAGTCAACGAGACGCCGCAAAAATGCGAATGAAGCCAATAGCGATACAAAAACCAGCGAAAACCAGCAACAGGCCTACAATTCCCACGCGTCATGCTGGAAAACGTAACACAAAACAGAGCCCAAAAACGGTGAGATGACTATGTACGAGCACACCCCCACATCCGTGACGTAGAACAAATGACCATCGTCCCACATCACATAGGCATCGCCTCACAGTCACAATGTACATTGACATGCAGTCTGCATGTAAACTGCGCCAATGCAGACACATGCATGGAACACGCAGTGAAACCGCCTCTCCCCTTCGCATTGCAGAGGGACAAGCAACCCCTCCTGCACACAGACGTGTCATGACCATAAGCAATCAATCACAACAGCGTGGACGAATGTAGGGGCAGTGACTCCCGCTTACGTACATGTTGTACATGTTGTACATGTTGTGGGATTTGAGTCACAGGGGGCATCCCTGCATCATGATGGTACATAACTGACCCCACTAGGAGCCCTGTTGTCACCTGTAGGCCACAAATGTCAGCCAAAATGGAATGACCCTGGACACATATGAAACGCCGAAGAGTGGGATACCCTACCAACTGTGACACACAGGAATGGCAGTTAGAATACGTGACACCCTAAACAGCCCCTCTGCACAGAGGTGACTCAACCACCATCCATGAACACATCATAAAATTGCCATCAACACATGTCGCACTCACACCTGTCTGAGTGATGTGCCTGTACAGATGAGAGACATGCACTTAGTGAATGTAAGTTTGTAATGCATGTATTACAAATGCCGCGCAAATGCCATGCCTGTGGTCATTCTGTACTGTCCCATGATTGCCAAGGATAGTCACAATGTGACGTGATCAATTCCTGCTGTGGCTGCAGTGGGGCGTGGTCCACCTGCCTCGTCCCCATCCTCATCATCCGGTGCCTCTGGAACTGGTATCCATGGTGCCTTGCTGCGTACACAAATGTTGTGCAACACACAACATGCAATGATCATCTTGCACACGATGTCTGGGCTGTACAGGAGCCGTCCACCTGAGACGTCCAGGCACCTGAAATGTGACTTCAACATGCCAAATGTGCATTCCACTATGCCCCTGGTGCGTTTGTGGGCCGCATTGTACTGCTCTGGGACTGTGTGTTCGGGGCACGAAGGGGTGTCATTATCCAAGCACAGAGTGCATATCCTTGGTCACCTGAGACAGTGCAGAGAGACATGAGTCAACAATTGGTTCTGCATTATGTGTTGGAAGGCTCACTGTGTCATTGGTGTGTGATATATGTGACTATGTGATTCCTGTATGACATGTACTGCTTTTTGCAAATGAGCGGCATCAATGTGTAGTACGTAGTTTCACTGCTGCTGCTCCCTCCCCTCGAGCCTATTCACTAGTGTGCCCAGCGCGGTTGCATCACCTGAACCCCTACGGCACACCATTGACATGCCCGTCTGCACATGTCCACAAGCCTGACAACGGCACAGTGATGCTGTGTGCTGAAGGTGTGCGGCCACGTGCGTGTAGGCCTATGGTAAGGACAGGGTGGACACAGATGTAGGGTACATGCCTGGCCGCACTCACCCTGCTCTTGAGGGTAGACATCTGGCTCAAGCTGCGGAAATAGCGACACACACAACAGTTGGCATGTATGATCCCGGACCCCGTGCGGGCTTGCTCACCCTCATGTTTCCCTCGTCTGAGGCCGCATGCTACATAGCAACATTGCAAAATGCGTGACGGGTGGCGCAGACACCACACTAGAGACACACGCATCAGTTGCATCTTTCTCAAAGCCTAACCTCAACCACGCCCAGAGCCACGAGTCGAAAAATCACACCCCACGCCGTACACCAGTCAACTCACTTACGCTCACAGGGGTTCCGACACAGCCACATGTCCAAGATCTACACCACTGCCTGAGGTGACAAGGTTGCACACGCTGTGCACAGCACAATGTGATGTGGTATGGCCCGGGCCCTCAAGCATACATAATGACCACACGGACACAATGAGACAATTTGTGGTACGGGCACGTGCGCCCGGCACCTTTTATTGTCAGGGTCACACGTCCAGTGATGCCTGTGCTGGATGGGTGTTGGGTGGTGTAAGCAACCCCTCGGGGATTGGTTGGTGCTGGCAACAACTACAACAGTGATCTGACAATCAGAAGTCCAAAGTACAAACAGCAAGGGTCCTTCACTTGAGCTGCACAGAGTTAGTGGCCCCGGATGCACTGCAGCAGGCACAGGCACACCCGCAAGGGACGGTGACTTGTGGTGCACTGAGATAGGGCCACGAGAGCTAAGTGGGTCCTCGTTGATGTCCCAGGAGAATGTCACGGAGTGTTACTGGGGACAGTGGAAGGTGTCCATCCAGGGCATGCTGCAGAGGGCAGAAGCAAGCAGAAACAGGCATAATGGAGGAGATGAATGCAACAGTCTCCTCGTCCCACCATGTCAGTATCAGCTACATGATGAATACAACCCCCAGGCCATGGACTTAGACGCCAACATAGTCCAACGGGAGAGTGCCCATGACTCCTGTGGCACTGAGTCAGTGGCACCAGACCTGGAAGGGGGTGCAGTCTGCGATGAGGCATGTACAATGATATCAACTCTGCCATTAACAAATCCAGAGTCAGTTACAAATGTGTGTCTTACTTGACCAAAGTGTGTGCGGGAGGCAGCGGTTAGCGTGGGGCAACTGCTGTGCACCCAGTTCCTCCTGGATCTCTGACACACGGCGTTGGAATGGCATGTGGAGAGGTTTCCTGGTTGACGGAGGTGGAGGTGGAGGCACCAGAGCAGGGCGGGTGTGCAGTCTGCGACGATGTCGTGCCCTGGCTGGGACGGACTGGATAGGATTTGTCTGAGGCCTGCTGGATAGGTGTGTAGGCCTAAGGCAGCAGTCTGCAAGGGGCCCACAGACACCTGTGGTCGGAATGCTATGCACATAGTTGGTGGCACCACATAGAAGGGAGTATAGGGATTTAAGCTCTGCCTTAAATATGTACTCTGCCATTGTGTAATCAAGACACAGTTCCAAATGTGCAACCTACTTGTCTGCTGTGTATGCCGGTGGAGTGCGTCAACGGGAAAGAAGTACTGCGGGCCTTGCTCACGGAGGCTGTGATGGTCTGAGGAGGCTGCCAGGGTCGCGGGCCTCAGGTGTGGAGCTAGCACATGCGCACGTGGTGGGCACTCTTGGAGACACGCCAGTGTCGGCAGGTGAGTAGTGAGGCCTGGATGCGCAGGGGTGGACAAGACTGGTTCGGGATGGAGTGGTCCGGGCTGTGGGAGTCGCACATGATCGCAGGCACCGCCGCACACTGCGGCAACCTTGTGGCAGGGTGAGAGGCACCACCCTGGCAGCCACGTTGGCCATTTCGGAAGAGAACCACGCCCAGGGCTACATGCTTTATATTCACACCCCTACGCTAGCCTGGCGTACGCCGGGCAAGCCCACTCTGCAAACGCATACAGGGGGGACGTAACAAGCTACATTTCCGTGATCGTCCCCACTGGCTGTGGTGACATGGTTGTGTCCACTGTCCACAACACTAACACCACCAGCATTATGTGTCAACATGGATATGTCTGTGGTCTGCATACTGCAGTCTGTCCAGCACATCCACGCCACACTTGGCAATGTGTGCATTCTCATTCATGGGTCACTAGCCTCCTTCGCACATGCCTGGTTGCCACCTACCTACACATTCCGCTGGTGTGGGGCTGATGTGCCATGCCGTTGGTGGCTCGTGTAAATGGCTAGCCCAGTTTGCCACAGTAAGTTGTGCTGTCAGGTCTGGTGGGTGGGCATGTTGTTTGGCATGTTGTATGTGGGTTTATGATGTGTGCATTGCCAGAGTTGTGAGTTGCATTATTGTGGAGTTGAGGTGTGTGGTGTGTACTTTTGGTACTTACCAACGAGCATTGCATTTCCGTAGGTGTCATCCTGGATCCGCCGGTTGATGATGGACTGTAAGAAGATGTAATAGTTGTGCACACTGCCTGGGTAGTTGGCGACGACATTGGTGAAGAGTCCCCAGTGGTCCACTATTGCTTGCACATTGATGGAATGCGTGTGCTTTCTGTTGTGGTAATTGTGTGCAGTGTTGGCGGGGGGACAAGTTTGACATGTGTGCAGTCAATTTCCCCCAACACGTGTCGGAATCCAGCTATGGCGTAGAATCCTTGCTTGGTATCCAGCTGTTCCTGCGCGGTGTTGGGGAAGTATAGGTACTGGGGTTCCAAGCTGATGATGGCATCCAGGACAGGTTTGAGGAACTTGGATAGGGATGGCTGTGAGACTCCTCCGACTCTGGCGGTTGTTGGTTGGAATGTCCCAGAGGCCAACAGGTGCAACACAGCCAGCAGCTTTGTCTGCGGAGGGATGTTGGTTGTCCGCTGTGTTGGTACCGTCAGAATGTGGGCGATGATGTTCAGGATGCGGAGGATGGTTGTGCTTTTGAGCCTGTAGTGGGCAATGACATGCTCTGGTGTTAAGTTTGTAAGGCTGGTGCATTTTCTGAAGGTCCGCTGTCTTTGTCTGCGCTGCCTCTGTGGTAGTTTGGGGGGAGGGTGGGGGTCCGGTGGGGGTGGAGGTCCAGGGGGTGGTGGCGGTCGGTGTTGTGGCCCTCTTGGGGCTCCGAGCTGCATGATGAGTAGCTCCATGGCATCTGTTGTTCTTCAGGTGTGGTTCTGGGCTGGGCTCCCTTTATGCTGCCGGTTGTCGTCCGGATTTGCACCAGGTCGGAGCAGGTGTTAATTTCCTGCTGCTAATGCACCTTACCGCATGTTTTGTGTTCTTATTGTCGATGTGACTGGTCGTTTTGAATGCTGAGGAGCGATAGCTCCTTGAGAATATGCCCTTAGGTGTCTAAGATGCAGTCACCAGAGTATCTTGGAAGCTGCAATTGGTGTCTCAGGCACACTTGTCTCCTGGATGACTCACTACCAAGCACAATCCTCTGGGAGTCATTCACCCAACCTCAGGCACAGTCCCCTGTTTTGGGTGAGGATATAAATTCTTCAGGTGCCTCAGATACGATTACCACTGGGACTCGAAAACAGCCCTCGATTTCTCAAGCACAGTCATCCTCTGGGTTCTCCTCTGAGGCACTGTACTTTGGGTAACATTCTCATGCTTTCCTGGTCTGTGTTGGCAAGGAAAAGAGCCAGGTAGTTCCATAGGAAGATTTCCTCAGAATGACTTGCAACCCCTTTCGTCCCCTTCAAAGTTGCCTGGGGCAGCTGTGCTCAGTCATGCAGGCATATTTAGGAATTGATCTTATGCCTCACCACCTTTAAAGTTCACCAGCTGGCACCGCAACAAGCCCATTGGTTTGGGGGTGGTAAGGAGTGGAGAACTTGTAGGTTACCCTAACATGAAGTTGGTACCCCGGTTAGATACCACCTCCTGGGGGAACCCACACAGGTGAAGATCCCCATCAGTGCCCTGGCAACAGCGGGCGCAGTCACAGTCCTTAGAGGGATAGCTTCCAGGTGCTGAGTGGTAATCTTTTGCCCATGGCTAGCTTGGGGTCCAGGTCCCCAATAATGGCGATGCCCACCCTCTCAAAGGGGGTGCTAATCACAGGAAAATGTTTCTGGGGGGCCTTGTACTTCCCCCCTGGCTTGCCCCTCACCTGGCAGGTAGGACAGGACCTACAGAACGCATCTCAGGCCTTCCTCATTTGAGGCCCGTAAAAGTGGGTAACAAGCCTGTCAAATACCTTTTCTTGCCATAAATGACCTGCTAGGGGTACATCCTGAGCCAGCCCCAGTAGCAAGGCCCTGTAGCACTGGGGGGCCACCAATACACAGATCGCACCAGGCTCAGGTGCCTTAGGCTAACTATACAGGAGACCATCCTCACAGTAAATCAGGGGTTTGCCAGCTGCTTGGGTCTCAGTGTGCTGTTGAAGTCCCATAAGGTAAGTAATTCCCTCTGCGTCTTGCGGAACTCCTCCCTGGTGAGATCCCATTTCTGCTGCCAATTGGACAGCTCAGGTGCGTCCCCCAGTTCAGTCACACCCTCCCCTGTTTGTTCCAGGACGTCCCCATGAGGGCCAGTCTCCTCCCGGACCATTGGAGTTTCATGAGCAGGTTTCCCAAGCCTCTTGCCCTTTCTCTTTTTGGCAGGCACCTGGGCCATTCTTCCAGGCTCAAAATCCTCTTGACAACCCTCTCGGGCTGCCATGGACGGGGTGTGTTCAGGCACACCCACTTAGGTAACACTAACATCTCCAAGTTGGATCTCAGCTCCAACTCCTTCCAGGCGGTATGCACCAGGTCATTGCCATGCAGACAATCCACGGGCATAGATGGACTCAAAGCTACCCTCAAAGAACCTCAGACTCCCCCCATTCAAAGGGAACCAGAGCCACTGGGTAGTGACTCTCACGATTTACAGCTGCAACAACTTGGTGGAACACATTAGGGACTTCCTGCTCTAAGGACGCCAGATGACACCTGATGGATGTAATGCTGGCTCCAGAGTATCTCAGAGCCTCCACCCTCTACCCAATAATGGTGTCCCACTTCCTGTATGTTCTAGTATTACTAGGCATGTAGGTTCTCTGCACCATTTTTCCATCATCCAGGGACTCTAGAGTAACTTCTACTCTGTCTCCCAAGCTATCTGGGGCAATCTCCTCCCCAAGCACTACACTAGCCAGCCCCAGTGACTGCCCACCAGTGAGGAGCCGTGTCTGCTTGGAACACTTGGCATCTCCCTTGAAGTGTCCTTCCTGTTAGCACTCAAAGCACTTCAGGGGTGCCTTCCCTGCAGGCTTACTGCCAGGGAACCCTCTCTTTTCTTGTCAGCAGGGAAATTGGAGACCTAACCTGAAGAAGTATTTAGGGGCCCATTAGAGAACCCCCTAATTTTGTTTTTATCCCCCACACAGTTCTTATTCTTGTGGTGACCCTTTCCACCCTTGTGGTTAGTCACCCTAGATACATGTATGTGGACCCTGGTGCTGACCTAACAGTCTGCCTCCTTTGGAAACTCCTTGGGGTCAAATAGCTTACTGTCAACAAGGTGTTGGCACAGATCTGGAAAACAAAGACTGAACACGTGCTCCTATGCAATAAAGTTATACAGCCCCCAATAATCTTTTACTTCACTTCCCTTCACCCAACCATCCAGTGCTGTGCAAAAAGAATCAACACAACCCACCCAGTTCTGTTGGGATAGTTTCTGACTGTCCCTGAACTTCTGCCTATACTTCTCTAGAGTCAAAACAAACTTCCTGATCGGGGCTTCTTTCATGGGGGATGCCTCATCCTGTCACCCACATCTAGGGCTACGGAGTGTCCCACCCCTCAATAGGGATATGGCTTCATATACTAGCCCCCAATCCCCCACAGGGATCTCGTGCTTGTGTAGGGCATTCTCATAAGCCTCAAACCATCTAACTATGTCATCTCCTACCACAAAGTCAGGCACCTGAGCCTTGGGAAGGTGGACTCTCTTATGTCTATAGGCAATGATGAATTACTGCTACCACTGGACTCTACTTGCTTAACTCTGATGTCAAGTTCCTTTAGACTTAGCTCATGGGCCATTCTCCTTTCCTCCATTGCTACTCTTTTCTCCTCCAAGACTCTCAGCCTTCTCTTTCTCCCGCTTCCATTGCTCTGTTTCCCTCTCCAACTTCGATTTGGCAAGCTTCAATTTTAATTTCCTCTCCTCCCTCCTGCCCTCCAGCTCCTCTCAAGACTGGCCTCTAGATGACAAACTGCTCCTTGACTGAGGTGGAATCAGTACTACAGGTAGGATTTTGTCCCCTACTCCACAGGTAGAAATCCCAAACTCTCCTGTGAGTCTTTGTCTGAATCTTCCTCCTCATCCAGCTGCTCATAATCCTCATCCTACTCTGGGGCTACATTCAAAGCAGCATGTTTTTCTACTCACGCCCTCGGCGGCTTTTGCAGCTCCACAAGGGAGCTCTTTGCAGGAAGCTCAAATCCCTTGCAGAAATTCTTGTGGGCCACAGTGTAACCCTCCAGGTCGGCCAGTTCAAAGTCCATTTTTCAAGTGCAGGTGCAGATGTAGTACAATCCGTCAGTTTTTTAAAAAAAATAAATCTTTTTATTAAATGGTATCGACATATCAAGCAATATCGAGAGACATTTGGGAGACAGTGCATATATCAAGCAACAATAATAGTTCACAAAGGTTCGATACACAGTATAGGGTATGTAACATCTAGGGGGGTGTAAGGCGCTCATCATCAGTCTGTGGTGTCGGTGGGGTGCAGATGCTTCCCTTATACAAATTCCATGGCCCCCAGACCCTATTCCATTTCCTGGGACATCCTCTGGCCATATAAACTGACTTTTCTCTGAACATGCACCAATCTAGATCTTCCCTCCACTTACATATCTTGGGTGGTTGCTGGGCCCCCCAGTTCTGTGCTATATTCCTTTTTGCTATCATTACTGCTAACGTTGCCCATTGCTTAGTGTATGAGGTGAGGTCCGTTGGTTCTCAAATGTTTAATAGGCACCTCCGCGCCTCCGGGCGTAAATCGATCGCTAGGACCTCACTTAGTGTGCAGTGTATGACAGTCCAATAAGTTTGTATGTGGTCACACTCCCACAGGATATGGATAAATGTGCCCTCTCTCCCACACCGCCGCCTGCACTCTTCACTCTCGTCTCTGCCCATGCGTACCAACCTGCGACCAGTTACATATACCCTGTGAAGAATTTTGCACCAGTCGTAATCGTGCTTGGATCGCCACCTCCCTCAGGAAGGAGACTGCGTCTTGCCAGTCCTCCTCATCTAACTCAAGGCCATCCCTCACCCATTTATCCTTGAACGATTGAAGAGGATCTCCCATGTTGTTGATTAATTTTTTATAGATCAGAGAGATGGTCTTTTTGGGCAAATGGCCATCTAGTATTCTGTCCTCCAATGGGGAAGCAGGAGGGAGGGCAAGGTTTGAAGTGAGATGGGTGTGGAGGGCGTGTCGGACTTGGAGATATCTATAACGTTCCGTGTCCGCAAGGCTGTATTGTTGTTGGAGGGTTGTGAATGGGATGATTCCATCCTTGACCCAGAGATCTTTAATCTGGGAAATTCCAATTAGGCCCCATTTATCGAAACCCTTGGTTTGCCACAAATTCCCAAGCTTCTGGGAGTTCCACAGAGGGGTTGCCAGGGTTAGTCTGCCATTCCACCACAGATATTTATTTACCCCATGCCAGATGTGGACTGCATGCGCTGTTGGTCCGGTTAAGAGATGTTTACCTGGTTTGGAATAGAGTGCTCGACTTTAATCTCTCCCTGGGAGGAGCCATCTGCCCATGGTGTATCCCGGATCTCCCTGGTTGCCAAAGGTTCCATGATTGATGGTGGCCAATTAGGCTGACCAATAATACTTTTTGATGTCTGGGAGGCTGATGCCCCCGTCATACCAATTCAGGGTAAGTTTGGTTAACGCGATTCGGGGTGCACCACCCCACAAAAGGTCCCTCTGAAGACTCTCTATTTCCTTAAATTATGATGTGGGGACTGGATCCATCGAGTTCTGCAGGGCATAAAGGAAGCGAGGCAGGGCCATCATTTTAAAAAGGGTAGCCCTACCCAACAGCGAGAGTGGTAAGGATTTCCAGTTCCCTATGTCTTTTTTCAACCTTTGTATAGGAGGCAGGAGATTGCGAGCGAAACGGATCATGGGATTGAGAGAAATAAAGATGCCCAGGTATCGGAAGCCTTCAGACGCTATCTGAAGTGGACAGTTCCTTGGGAGAACTGGAGATTCCCCCTGTAGGACATACAGGACAGACTTTGTCCAATTTATAGTGAAGCCGGAGTATCTGCCAAACACTGCTAGAATATCAAACAAACCTATTAAAGAGGCCTTCCAGAAAGTCAAGTACAACAGAATATCATCCGCATATAGGGATATCTTATCCTCCCAATCCACAGACCAATGCATCCCGTGAATCACTTGATCTCTACGCATCCACACCACCAGGGGTTCCAGGGCCAACGCAAACAACAGCGGGGACAACAGACATCCCTGTCGCGTGACCCTACGCAACTGGAATTGCTTTGATGTGCAGTTGTTCACCACTGCCTGTGCCATGGGTTTTGAGTACAAAAGCCTGATCCAGCTAACGTAATTGGGTCCGAAGCCCATTCTTCCGAGTACAGCAAAAAGGTATGGCCATTCCACCATGTCAAACGCCATGGTGGCGTCCAGTGACACCAGCACCGCCGGCTCCTGGATAGTTGGTGCCCTGCCCAATACTCTGTGGACTCTTTGCAGGTTTAAGGCTGTGTCACGGTGAGTCATGAAGCCTGATTGATCTGGATGTACCAAACTGTCTATCACTTTTACCAACCAGATCACCAATAACTTTGCAAGGATCTTGGGCTCTAAGCAAGGTAAGGATATTGGTCTATACGAGGCACAACTGGTTTTGGGCTTCCCCTCCTTGTGGATGACTACTATATTGGCTATCCTTTGGTCCATGGGGAGCACTCCCTTCTCCCTACTGTCTTCAAACATCAGGCGGAGATATGGTGCTACCTTGTCCGGCCTGAGCTTATAAAGCTCAATAGGCAGGCCGTTGGGGCCCGAAGCTTTTCCAGACTGAATCGCCTGTATTGCCTGGGCTACTTCCTCATTCAAGAAGTCAGACTCGAGATAGTCCCTGTTGTCGTCTGACAGTGTAGGGAGCGAGATATCTCGGATCAGAGAGCAATTCTCCTCAATTGAGTACTGCCCCTCTGTACCATATATTGTTTGGTAGTAAGCGGCAAACTGGTCAGCTATTTCCTGTGGTGCAGAGACCAGGCCTACGCCCTCCACCTGAAGCTCAGGCACGAGGCGGGTACTCCACTCCTTCTTATCTAACCATGTGATTAGTTTCCCTGCCTTGTCCCCATGTTCGTATATTCTAGTCTGTGTTTCCTGTACCTGGACCTTAGCCCTGTCCGTCGCTATGGCTTTGAATTCATCTTGCTTGAGCTGCAAGAGGTGCAACTTCTCTGGAATTACAGTCACTTCTAACTCACTCTCTAGTTTGAGTACCTCATCCTCCACCCTTACTAGCTCTTTCCGTCTTTCTTTTTTCTTGCCTGCAATCAGTGATAGGGCTTGCCCCTGAACCACCAATTTGTATGCTTCCCACAGGGTTTGGGCAGATTCCACCATACCCTCGTTTTCATTGAAGTAGTAGTTGTCTGTATCTTGGATTAGTGTCTTCCGGGTATCGGGGTCTCAGAGGTACCAGGGGTTAATGCGGGTGATTGTTCCCGACTTTCTCTGGGCTAGATCAATATGTGTCCAGATCGGCGAGTGATCAGAGATACCTCTACTTAAATGTCGTATTTCATGAATGGCTAGTGCTAGAGTGGCCGGAACTAGTATGTGATCAATACGTGAGAGGCTGCGGTGGGCACTTGAGAGGAAAGTGTATTGAGTTCTGCCCGGGTTGTGTGCCCTCCATCCATCCACCAATCCCATAGCTTCGAGGAAGTCAGGTAGCCATTGTTGTGTGCGCCTAATGGCCTGCGGGGGGAGTTACGATCCAACTCACCGGACACCACTGCGTTAAAGTCTCCTCCCATCAGGAGGAGGCCCTCTGCAAAGGACAACAGGATTGTACCTAGGTCTTTAAATGTGTCACTCTAAAGGCCAGGGGGAATGTATACCGAGACAAATGTGACAACTCTCCCCTCCCAGAGACCCAAAATTCCTATATCTGCCCCTATCATCCGACCACGTGGACTGCAGTGTAAAGGGAAACGAGTTGTTTAGCACTATACCCACGCCCCGCGACCCAGCCGTAAAACCTGCATGCGCCACTAGCTTGTATCCTCCCCTATCCAAAGCCTTATACATATTCCCAACTAGGTGCATTTCCTGTAGCCGAACGACATCGGGGGCTTGTCTCTTGATGTATTGAAGGACCATACTGTGCTTAATCTTATCACCAAGCACACTGACATTCCAACTAAGGATCTTAATTCCGGTATCCCACTGTGTACCCATCTGAACTTGTGTAATAACACTGCTCCTGTTCTGTTGTACATTTTGATGCTGTCGATAAAACAATTACCCCACACAATTGAAAATTCTCAAACTTTAACAACCCTTCCCAACTACCCCCCTCCCTGCACCCCTGCCCTCCGGGCTTCAAACTGCCCATGGTACAACTTGCAGAGTGCCTGTCGCTCACACACACAAACTAAAAGTAGTAAAGTGGGGTGCGTGGTGTCTCCCCCTCCTCCCTGTTACGGATATCGTTCAATAGATGCCTCCGAATGGAAGGCAGTAATCTACTTGAATCAAGAAGGCTTTATGCAATTTGTAGTGTCCCTATGCAGGCCCCAAGACTGCATTAGATTCTAACAAATACCCCAACCAACATCAATGTCAATTGAGTCCTTTGGCCCATGACCCCCCCAGCTCTGTACATTACCCCTAGAAAGACGCAGCTCATTGTTCAGCGCTCTCCAACCAGTCAGCTGCTGCTTCCGGTTGTTCAAAGAACCATGCTCTACCATCTGCCTCCACACGCAGCCTGGCTGGGAAGAGCATGGCATATTTGTAACCTTTGTCTCTTAACGTTTTCTTTATCCTGAGGAAGGAACGTCTTTGTTTCTGAACCATCTGGTTAAAGTCCGGGAAGTAAGTTATTTCCGCGTTGTCATATCTAAGGGGAGGTCCCGCTCTGGCATGTTGGAGTATCACATCCCGATCTCTGAAATTTAGGACTCTGGCCAGAATAGGACGCGGAGGGGCTCCCGGTTTCGGACGACCTCCAGGAACTCTATGAGCTCTTTCAATGACAAACAATTTCCAAAGCCCCTTGGGTTGCAGGTGCTTGAGGATGAGGGCTTCCACAAAGAGATCAGTGGCTTGACCCTCTGATTTTTCCGGGACCCCTAGAATGCGGACATTATTGCACCGTAGCCACCCTTTGTAGTCATCCAGTTTGCTTTCCGCATACTTCCGAAAGGTCTGTAGTTCTTTGATGTCCGTTTGCAGCTGAGAAGTGTCCTCCACCAGACTTGCCGTTGTGAGCTCCACCTGCTTAACTCTCTCACTGTTTTTATTTTGGTCCGCCCGGAGCAAATTAACTTCCACCATAATTGCATCCAGCTTGGTTTCCAGGGACATCTTAATCTCTGCGATTGCTGCCATTACGTCTTTGAGTGTAGGCTCCGAATCTCTCTCCGACTGTGCTCCACCACTTTTGCCCATGGGTGAAGGCTCAGACAGCGAAGTTTTGGGGAGAGTATAGCGGTCCAGTCTATTCTGCTGCACTGATGTGCTGCCCCTCGATGATGCCATTTGGTCACGTTGCCCTACCTAGATTATGTCAGTAGGGATAGGTGATTGCTGGGTCGATGAGCAGAGGTCACTCCAGGTAGTGGGGGCAGCACCCACACTCCGCTTGAAGTCAGGGGTATCCACTCAAGGTTAGGGTTGCATTCTGAGAGCGAGGTTAGTATCTGCAGCAAGAACCTGTAGTGGAGCGTAGTTATATGTATTTCTCTTAGAGACGCTGATTCTGGCACTTACTGGAACTCAATATGGAGCAGCGGCACAGGTCGGTGTTCTAAATGAAGTCAGTAGTGGCATCGCCCCTCTAACCGCGACATGCCGCGAAGCACTACAGTTCGATACTTCGGTTAGGTACGTCACCCTCATAGTGAAATGGCGCCGTGCAGTCCCGAAGCCTTTTCATCGACTATAGTGGATTTACTACTGGGATCCACAGTCCGTTGGCCTTCCGCGTGCGTGCCGCTGCGGGCCAGGTGAGTGACTTTCCCTCCGCCGTTGACCGGTGCTGCAGTGGGCCTCCTGACAGCCCCCACACCTTGGCCCGAGGCCAGGCAAGATGCGACGTTTGGCTCCGCTGAGGGAATTTGCTTTCTCGGCTGTAAGGCGAATTGCGGTTTTTCCCAGCTCCACCCCCGGGCCTACGCCCGGTCTTGATTTTCTCCACATCAGCGAGACCTGTGCACAGCGAGTAGGCACCGGGTTTGAAGCATTCCCCAGCTGGCTCTGTCTCTGGGTTGAGGGGGGCCTCAGAGTCAGCCCGCGACTCGGCCCAGCTTCCGCTATGGCCCCAAGGGGCCGATTCACACCCACAGAGTGCCCCCAGGCCGATCAGTGCTAAGAGCCACCGCCGCCGACCCTAGGTGTTCTGTGAAGTGGCAAATCCTCATCTCCGCCCTCTCACCAGGTCTCAGTTTCCTCCGTCTCAGCGGGCCTCTGATCCGAGCGTTGCGGTCGGGGGTGGGATGCCCCCAGCAGATGGCATCCCGGGGCCAGGGGGGACCTCCGACGGCCCCGGTCGCTAATGCAGCCCATCGATCGGCCTTAAATGCTGTGAAGGTGAAAGGCGCGAGGTCTGCCAGGCTCACCTTCGGCTCCCCCGTCCACTCAAGTCCCCGGCGTTCCCTCCTCGTGAAGGCCACAGTCAATCCTGCCCTCGGTTCCGAGATAGCGATGCTTCTCCGGGATCCGCTGCATCGGGATTGGATCACTAAAGTACTCCGACGTAATAATTCCTTCTCAGGCCCATGGATAATTGTGGCGGATAGTTAAAGGGAGTAGGGAAGTTACGGAGCTATGCTAAGCTGGGGCCATCGCGCTTCGCGGCTCGGCCACGCCCCACCATCAGTCAGTTTCAAGAAAAAAATTAAAATGCCAATCAGGGAGAAATGAAAGGAGTTTGAATTGGTTTGGATTGGTAGTGTACACTAAATTCCTGAATAGCATTTCACAAATACAAGTGCTATCCTCACTGCTGATCACCAATGTTAGAAACTGGGATTCTGGTTGGCAGAGATATTCACCCTGTCCAAGCAGGAACCACAATCCTAGTCAGAGAAAGTCATAAACACCATAAATTAACCTGTTCTCACCCTCTGGTAGCTTGGCACAAAGCAGGCAGACTTAACTTAAGACACAATGTGTAAAGTATTTGTGCAACACTTCAAACAGCAGCACAGAGAAAACACCACAAAAAGACTCCACACCAGTTTAGAAAAATCACATATTTTTATGAACAAAATAAGACCAAAATTACAAACATCCAATAAGTACAATCGGAGTTATGAATTGTGTAAGAATATCTTGAATTATAGTGCTTTAAAGCATAACGTGCCAACTGGGGCTATCTGGTCACGCTAGACCGGGTCAATTCAAACATTCAGGCCAACCGCGATGGAGTGTGAGGTACATGGCTCAACCTTGTCCCACTGCAAAGTACCTTGGTTACATTGCCGACAGAGGACCAATGCATGGAGCAAAGCAGGCAATGCATCAAATTCGATCCTTAGGATGTAGGCGAGGTGTTGGTTCCGAGCAGTGAAAAATTGAAGATGCATTGGAAAAGCAGGTGATGCAATGTGATGACGCCGATGCGATGCACTTGAGCCTCACAGAGGCTGCAGTGTGTTGTTATTGAGGGAAATGCACCAGCTCCAAGCAGCACACCAACTGTGATGAGTGGGTTTTCACTGAAGCAGCACTTTATACCCTCTTCCAAGGGCCCAGGGCTGGATTGGCACTACTTGGCTGTGCAAGACTCTCAGATGTCACTGAGACTTCAGAAAGGACTCAAACAAACAAGTCTTTTGAGTCACTTTGGTCCTGGGTTGGAGAGATGCAGGTCCTGTCTTTCTCACTCCCGGGCAAGAGGGCAGGAAGCTGCAGGCAGTAGATCAGCACAGTAAGCAGGAGTCCAGCAGAGTGGCAGTCCTTGTAGCAGCACAGCAGTCCTTATTTCTGGCAGAGTTCTTCACAGGTCAAGAAGTGTACTGAGTTGATGGTTTCAAAGGTCCAGTACTTAACATAACATAACATAACGAATATTTGTAAAGCACATCTTCACCCAAAGGTATCTTGGCGCTGAATAACAGATGTTTATTGTTACCCAACTCAATGCTACTCATTTTATCGCTCTCTGAAGGATGAAAAGCTGAGTGGACCTGTCGGAATTTGAACCTGTGACCATGAGGTCAAACACAGGCCCCTACAGTGAACGCATTAGTCTACTAAGCCACCAGACCCAGCTGCCAACATGTGTCTTTGTAGTGGGGGAGACTTCCACGAGAGGCCTTTGAAGTGCACAGAGTCCCTACCCTTCCTGCCGTGGCTCCAGACTCACTATGGGGGGTATGCAGCCCTTTGTTTGGGGACAGGATACAGGCTATTCAGGTTTGAGTGTCAGCTCATCCATCTCATCCTGCCCAGGATGGCCCATCATAATGTGAATAGCCCATCAGTCACACCTAAACTCCCTTTGTGTGTGAATGTCTAGAAGAAATGCACAAAGCTCAGCTGTCATACCCCCCCCTCCCCCCCCCCCACCAGACGCGTATTCAGATACAGGCAGAAAGCACCAAATGGCTAAAGTAAGAAAGTACCAACTTTCCAAAAGTCCCATTTTCAGAATTCAAATTTAAAATCTAACTTTACCATGATCTGGAATTTTAAACTGCGATTCCAGAGACTCCAAACTTGAGGTCCAATCTCTTCTCAGTTGGAAATTACACTTATAATATGTAATAAGGAGATCACAATGTTAACCCCTTCAGTGCCACGCCCTTTCCCCCTCCTGTGCCGGGCGTTGCACTAGTGGGTGGGGTTCATGACGAGATAGTCTCGTCATGGGCACAGCGCAACCGTGCTCCATGACGAGACTATCTCGTCATGGGCACTGAAGAGGTTAACCTATGGGAGAGATAGGCCTTGCAATAGGGTAAAGTGCATTTAAGAGTTTTTCACTACCAGGACATGTAAAACTTAAAAGTATAGGTCCTCCATTTTGGCTGCCCAGAACCTACCTTGGAGTTGACTTGTATGTATTAAAAAGGAAGGTTTGGGCCCAGCAAGAGGGTTAACTTACCAAGTCGACATGACAGTTTAAAACTGCACACACAGACTCTGCAATGGCAGACCTGAGACATATTTAAAGGTCTACTTAACAGGGTTGCACAATCAGACCCTGGACACATAAAGTGCACTTTACTAGGAACTTATAAGTACATTAAATATGCCAATCCTGGACTAGCCAATGTTACCATGTTTTAAGTAGAGAGCACTGGTTAGCAGTGGTAAAGTGCCCAGAGTCTTAAAGCCAGCAAAGACTAAGTCAGCAAAAACACAGATGAAGGCAAAAAGTTAGTGGAAACCACGCCAAGGATGCCAGGTCTACCTGTTTTCAATTATTAAATCTAATGTGGCTTTAACTTGTGAAAGCATAGTTAGGACGCAATATTTTGTCAGACAATATATTCTAGCATGTCTGCCATTTTAAGGATTTTAAATTTTTGTTTTGAGCTCATATGTATCTTTGTATCAAATGACACTGGTTGTTAAAACTAAGGATAAATTGGCTCTTTGAAATTCCAAAGAAGCCTTGGCTTTGTTTTTGTAGACTGAGGACAGTTACTTTAACGCAGATAGGGGAGAGGCAGGAGTTCTGAAGGCAGTCTCTTCCCTTATATGCATTAAAGAATGAAGCCAATTTAGCAGGTGTGGGGCTGTGCTTAGAAGAGAGGTTCCAGAATTCCTTTTGTTGTCCAAGCAAGAAACCCATAACTAGGAAATCTTTTTCCCAGCATTCCTTTCTGGTAAGCATGTGTTTTAGGTAGGAAATTCCACCTGTGATGTGAACACAATAAGACAGGTCTTTGGGTACCTAAATTCTCAATCAATTAAGACACAAGGGTTTGCCCAATAAATGCCTACATTGGCTCATGTCATTTTGATATGCTTTTGATGCCTTAGCCCTCATGTGAACATAGATTGTTTCCAGTGAATTTATTTTTTGCTCTCTTTGAAAGAGTATGTGGGGGGTATTTCTTAATCATTGGTGTCAAGGAGGCAGAGCCACTGATATGCCGAAGTGTCTGGAAAATTTGACGAGACATGCTTGGATATCCCCTCAAGCGGAAAGCAAAAAAGCTGCCAGCTCAAACCAACACTTCTTTTGAAGACATCCACAGAAGATGTGTTATGTTAAATGAACTTATAAAGCACACCAATACCCTGAGGTGTCTTGGCGCCAGAGCTGAGAACAGATAGACCCTGAGACCAGCGGCTTAGTTCTGAAAAAAACAAGTTTTAAGGCCCTTCCTAAAGAAGGGCTGCGAGGATCTACTATGCGGTGGAAGGGTGTTCCAAAGTTTTGCTGTTCCATAAATCAAACTGCGGCCACCCCAATTAGTTTTTTTAATCTAGGAACTGTCCGATAATTAGCCTTGGTGCACAGAAGCAGTCTGTTAGGATGATACCATTTGAAGAGATTTTTTAGAAAATCAGGTCCTGTAATGTTTACAGCTTTAAAGGCCAGACACAAGGCCTTGAACTTGATGCGGCTTGCCAGTGGAAGCCAGTGAAGTTTCCAAACTTCTTTGGAAATCGACTGATATTTAGGCAGATCCAGTAAGACTCTTGAGGCTGCATTTAGTATCATCTGTAGCTTTTTTTAAATGTTGACCATGCATATTTATGAACAAGCCATTGCAGTAATCTAATTTAGATAACACAAGTGCCGTAATCACCGTGCTCCTGGAGCTGGCTGGTAAGTATGGGAGAATTGTTTTTATTTACCTCATTCTGATAAATGAGGAAGGCACCTTGGTGTTTATTTGTTTCACATAGGTTGGTTTATTGTCTAATATAATTTCCAAATATTTTTTGCCTTGTCCACTGGTTTGGGAGTTTCCCCTAGTTCTACTGGCCACCAAGTGGCATACCAAGTTGGTGAAAGACTACCAAAAATCATTATCTCGGTTTTCTCTGAGTTGAGCTTTAAACAATGTTTGCTCATCCAAGAACTTATTTCCTGCATGCACTGTTGAAAGCGGGGTGAGATAGAAGATTCCGTTTTAAAGGGCCGACCACACTTTGTATGTTGTCTGAATAAAATGTCAAGCTAAATCCAAATTGTTGAATCGAGGGTGCCAATTCTGACACATAGATATTAAATAATGTCAGGCTGAGGGAGGAACTCCGTGGAACCCTACACGGCAGCACATAAGGCGTTGATTGAAAATGATCCAGTGCAACTGACTGAGTTCTATCTGCCAGAAATTAGGAAAGCAGAGAGAGTGCCGTATCCTTGATGCCCAAGGTTTAAAGACGCCCCTTCAACAAGCTATGGTCTACTGTATCGAATGCTGCTGACAAATCGAGGAGTATTAGGCTGGCCGACCATCCTCTATCCATCACTGCCCTAATCTCTTTGGTGGCTTTGATTAATGCGCTCTCGGTACTGTGCTCTGAACGGAACCAAAATTGAGAAGGGTCCAGTAAATGGTTGTCCTGAATGAATTGGGTAAGTTGTTGATTCATTAGATTCTGGCAGATGAGAAATGGGGCGATAGTTGCTGGGGTTAGAGGCATCCAGATTTGTTTTTTTAATAATGGTAGAATGGAGGCATCTTTCCATAATGTAGGAAAAATTCCAACCTTAAACATGGCATTGAAGATGCCCGTAAGGAGGGACAGTGTAAACAGATTGGTCCCATGGTTTGAGATCCTGGAATATCCACTCACAAGGAGGGACAGTGTAAACAGATTGACCTGGAATCCTTGGGCACAATAGAACATTCAAAACTGGATTTCTCAATTGAAATGATGGTATCCCTATAGTAAACGGGGGACCCATTTCCCCGCAAATACTATTTACGCCTTTAGGATACTCGTCATAGTTGCTTGGGTATTGGTTGGAAGATTCTAAAAGGAGAGGCACATTATATTTATCTTGATAAAGGTGGCCAATAATCCGCAAACACCACCGAAACGCGTCAACGCTTGGGATAAACTAAATCCAGTGTACCGGACAGTCATTGTGATAAAAACATGTGGACTGCATACATGTCTGTCATTTGAGTTTTTTTACCTGGATTAGTCCACGAACCACTAATACGTGTACTGTCATATTTGCTGTCTGTCTCTATCCTTTTTTGTTTTATCTTTCTTTTAGACCGCATATTTTTAATTATTTTCAATACGTGGATATAGTGTATGTACTATTTGTAAGATTTATATATGTGATATAATATTTGGTTTTTGGTACTTGATAAATATCTGCATCGCCCTCTTGATAATTGATATGCTGTCTATAAATATATGAAATTGTATAATGATTTATGGTTTTATAATATGAAGATTTATGAATTCTGTATAATGAACAATTTTTAATGGTTCTATCATTGTTTAAATAAAATATTGGTGGCATTCCATTATTAGTCAGTGGTTGTCTTGTGACTTTGCAAATATAGGCATATAGGTTTTCTGTATGATTGATATGAATGGGTTGTGGTATATTTGAGATGATTGGTTGAACAATTATTTTATTTGGTTACCAAAGGGAATTTATATTCTTTGACTAAAAAACGCCCTATCGCTTTGGTACATGGGGCTTCTCTCTCTTTATTAGGGCACCTGAAATGTTGCCTTAATATCTGTCCTGAGTCGCAGGAGACGCTGCTTTTTTGAACGAATCATGTTGGTGCTGGAAGAAGGTTTGTGTTGAACTTTGCCATTTAGCAACACTGACTAAGACTGAGCCTAAGAGAGATTTTGAAATCACAGAGGCCAGTATATACCAAAATAATTAATGCTAAAAAAATCTTTATTTGACTTTCTTTTCCTTTGAGTGCTGGGTATGTTCACATAGAGCTAATATACAACTGGCAGCACGTGACTAAGCTTTAAAGTTGATGTTCTGATTTTTAGAGTATATGAATTTGTGTTCTTTGCTGTGATTATTTATGTTACCATCTTGAAGATAGTGATAGGTGGGGAAAAACCTTTGGTGACCACAGAGATCCAGGATTTGTAGATTATTATACAAAGAATATGTTCTTGTATTTTGGAATGTCCAGTTCTCGTTCGTTTCTTTGTGTGATCTGTAAGCTTCTCCGTATACTTTGTCCTGGTTTACATTCATGTTTTCCTTCGCGTTCAATTGTACCACTACTGTTCCCTTTAGCCTCTGCTCTTTGAAATTATATTTTGTTCTTGGTGTGACATATTCAAATAAATAGAATGCGTTGATCTTCATGAGTTGTTTGTGAATATGTATAGAATTGGTGTTACTATGTTCTATTACAGCTTTATGGCACTTCTTGCTAGGTGTTTGCTGTTTTGCTCTGATCATATTTTCCCCTTCTCGCTTTTGTTTGTATTGATACTGTGCTTTTGTGTAATATCTGTGCGTGTTCAATATTCCGACTTTGAGAAATAAATTAATCTAAAGACAACTGTGGAGTATTGGTCTCCAAATGAATCACATGAATCTGGGTAATTCCAATTAGACCCCATTTATCGAAACCCTTGGTTTGCCACAAATTCCCAAGCTTCTGGGAGTTCCACAGAGGGGTTGCCAGGGTTAGTCTGCCATTCCACCCCAGATATTTATTTACCCCATGCCAGATGTGGACTGTATGCGCTGTTGGTCTGGTTAAGAGATGTTTACCTGGTTTGGAATGGAGTGCTCGACTTTACTCTCTCCCTGGGAGGAGCCATCTGCCCATGGTGTATCCCGGATCTCCCTGGTTGCCAAAGGTTCCATGATTGATGGTGGCCAATTAGGCTGACCAATAATACCTTTTGATGTCTGGGAGGCTGATGCCCCCGTCATACCAATTCAGGGTAAGTTTGGTTAACGCGATTCGGGGTGCACCACCCCACAAAAGGTCCCTCTGAAGACTCTCTATTTCCTTAAATTATGATGTGGGGACTGGATCCATCGAGTTCTGCAGGGCATAAAGGAAGCGAGGCAGGGCCATCATTTTAAAAAGGGTAGCCCTACCCAACAGCGAGAGTGGTAAGGATTTCCAGTTCCCTATGTCTTTTTTCAACCTTTGTATAGGAGGCAGGAGATTGCGAGTGAAACGGATCATGGGATTGAGAGAAATAAAGATGCCCAGGTATCGGAAGCCTTCAGACGCTATCTGAAGTGGACAGTTCCTTGGGAGAACTGGAGATTCCCCCTGTAGGACATACAGGACAGACTTTGTCCAATTTATAGTGAAGCCGGAGTATCTGCCAAACACTGCTAGGATATCAAACAAACCTATTAAAGATGCCTTCCGGGAAGTCAAGTACAACAGAATATCATCCGCATATAGGGATATCTTATCCTCCCAATCCGCAGACCAATGCATCCCATGAATCACTTGATCTCTACGCATCCACGCCGCCAGGGGTTCCAGGGCCAACGCAAACAACAGCGGGGACAACAGACATCCCTGTCGCGTGACCCTACGCAACTGGAATTGCTTTGATGTGCAGTTGTTCACCACTGCCTGTGCCATGGGTTTTGAGTACAAAAGCCTGATCCAGCTAACGAAATTGGGTCCGAAGCCCATTCTTTCGAGTACAGCAAAAAGGTATGGCCATTTCACCATGTCAAACGCCATGGTGGCGTCCAGTGACACCAGCATCGCCGGCTCCTGGATAGTTGGCGCCCTGCCCAATACTCCGTGGACTCTTTGCAGGTTTAAGGCTGTGTCGCGGTGAGGCATGAAGCCTGATTGATCTGAATGTACCAAACTGTCTATCACTTTTACAAACCAGATCGCCAATAACTTTGCAAGGATCTTGGGCTCTAAGTAAGGTAAGGATATTGGTCTATACGACGCACAACTGGTTTTGGGCTTCCCCTCCTTGTGGATGACTACTATATTGGCTATCCTTTGGTCCATGGGGAGCACTCCCTTCTCCCTACTGTCTTCAAACATCAGGCGGAGATATGGTGCTACCTTGTCCGGCCTGAGCTTATAAAGCCGTTGGGGCCCGAAGCTTTTCCAGACTGAATCGCCTGTATTGCCTGGGCTACTTCCTCATTCAAGAAGTCAGACTCGAGATATTCCCTGTTGTCGTCTGACAGTGTAGGGAGCGAAATATCTCAGATCAGAGAGCAATTCTCCTCAATTGAGTACTGCCCCTCTGTACCATATATTGTTTGCTAGTAAGCGGCAAACTGGTCAGCTATATCCTGTGGTGCAGAGACCAGGCCTACGCGCTCCACCTGAAGCTCAGGCACGAGGCGGGTACTCCACTCCTTCTTATCTAACCATGTGATTAGTTTCCCTGCCTTGTCCCCATGTTCGTATATTCTAGTCTGTGTTTCCTGTACCTGGACCTTAGCCCTGTCCGTCGCTATGGCTTTGAATTCATCTTGCTTGAGCTGCAAGAGGTGCAACTTCTCTGGGATTACAGTCACTTCTAACTCACTCTCTAGTTTGAGTACCTCATCCTCCACCCTTACTAGCTCTTTCCGTCTTTCTTTTTTGTTGCCTACAATCAGTGATAGGGCTTGCCCCTGAACCACCAATTTGTATGCTTCCCACAGGGTTTGGGCAGATTCCACCATACCCTCGTTTTCATTGAAGTAGTAGTTTTCTGTATCTTGGCTTAGTGTCTTCCGGGTATCGGGGTCTCAGAGGTACCAGGGGTTAATGCGGGTGATTCTTCCCGACTTTCTCTGGGCTAGATCAATATGTGTCCAGATCGGCGAGTGATCAGAGATACCTCTACTTAAATGTCGTATTTCATTAATGGCTAGTGCTAGAGTGGCCGGAACTAGTATGTGATCAATACGTGAGAGGCTGTGATGGGCACTTGAGAGGAAAGTGTATTGAGTTCTGCCCGGGTTGTGTGCCCTCCATCCATCCACCAATCCCATAGCTTCGAGGAAGTCAGGTAGCCATTGTTGTGTGCGCCTAATGGCCCGCGGGGGGTGACGATCCAACTCACCGGACACCACTGCGTTAAAGTCTCCTCCCATCAGGAGGAGGCCCTCTGGAAAGGACAACAGGATTGTACCTAGGTCTTTAAATGTGTCTGAAGGCCAGGGGGAATGTATACCGAGACAAATGTGACAACTCTCCCCTCCCAGAGACCCAAAATTCCTATATCTGCCCCTATTATCCGACCACATAGACTGCAGTGTAAAGGGAAACGAGTTGTTTAGCACTATACCCACGCCCCGCGACCTAGCCATAAAACCTGCATGCGCCACTAGCTTGTATCCTCCCCTATCCAAAGCCTTATACATATTCCCAACTAGGTGCATTTCCTGTAGCAGAACGACATCGGGGGCTTGTCTCTTGATGTATTGGAGGACCATACTGTGCTTAATCTTATCACCAAGCACACTGACGTTCCAACTAAGGATCTTAATTCCGGTATCCCACTGTGTACCCATCTGAACTTGTGTAATAACACTGCTCCTGTTCTGTTGTACATTTTGATGCTGTCGATAAAACAATTACCCCACACAATTGAAAATTCTCAAACTTTAACAACCCTTCCCAACTACCCCTGCCCTCCGGGCTTCAAACTGCCCATGGTACAACTTGCAGAGTGCCTGTCGCTCACACACACAAACTAAAAGTAGTAAAGTGGGGTGCGTGGTGTCTCCCTCTCCTCCCTGTTATGGATATCGTTGCAATAGATGCCTCCGAATGGAAGGCAGTAATCTACTTGAATCAAGAAGGCTTTATGCAATTTGTAGTGTCCCTATGCAGGCCCCAAGACTGCATTAGATTCTAACAAATACCCCAACCAACATCAATGTCAATTGAGTCCTTTGGCCCATGACCACCCCAGCTCTGTACATTACCCCTAGAAAGACGCAGCTCATTGTTCAGCGGCTCTCCAACCAGTCAGCTGCTGCTTCCGGTTGTTCAAAGAACCATGCTCTACCATCTGCCTCCACACGCAGCCTGGCTGGGAAGAGCATGGCATATTTGTAACCTTTGTCTCTTAACGTTTTCTTTATCCTGAGGAAGGAACGTCTTTGTTTCTGAACCATCTGGGTAAAGTCCGGGAAGTAAGTTATTTCCGCGTTGTCATATCTAAGGGGAGGTCCCGCTCTGGCATGTTGGAGTATCACATCCCGATCTCTGAAATTTAGGACTCTGGCCAGAATAGGACGCGGAGGGGCTCCCGGTTTCCTACGACCTCCAGGAACTCTATGAGCTCTTTCAATGACGAAGAATTTCCAAAGCCCCTTGGGTTGCAGGTGCTTGAGGATGAGGACTTCCACAAAGAGATCAGTGGCTTGACCCTCTGATTTTTCCGGGACCCCTAGAATGCGGACATTATTGCACCGTAGCCACCCTTTGTAGTCATCTAGTTTGGTTTCCGCATACTTCCGAAAGGTCTGTAGTTCTTTGATGTCCGTTTGCAGCTGAGAAGTGTCCTCCACCAGACTTACCGTTGTGAGCTCCACCTGCTTAACTCTCTCACTGTTTTTATTTTGGTCCGCCCGGAGCAAATTAACTTCCACCATAATTGCATCCATCTTGGTTTCCAGGGACATCTTAATCTCTACGATTGCTGCCATTACGTCTTTGAGTGTAGGCTCCGGATCTGTCTCCGACTGTGCTCCACCACTTTTGCCCGTGGGTGAAGGCTCAGACAGCGAAGTTTTGGGGAGAGTGTAGCGCTCAGTCTATTCTGCTGCACTGATTTTCTGCCCCTCGATGATGCCATTTGGTCACGTTGCCCTACCTAGATTATATCAGTAGGGATAGGTGATTGCTGGGTCGATGAGCAGAGGTCACTCCAGGTAGTGGGGGCAGCACCCACACTCCGCTTGAAGTCAGGGGTATCCACTCAAGGTTAGGGTTGCAATCTGAGAGCGAGGTTAGTATCTGCAGCAAGAACCTGTAGTGGAGCGTAGTTATATGTATTTCTCTTAGAGACGCTGATTCTGGCACTTACTGGAACTCAATATGGAGCAGCGGCACAGGTCGGTGTTCTAAATGAAGTCAGTAGTGGCATCGCCCCTCTAACCGCGACATGCCGCGAAGCACTACAGTTCGATACTTCGGTTAGGTACGTCACCCTCATAGTGAAATGGAGCCGTGCAGTCCCGAAGCCTTTTCATCGACTATAGTGGATTTACTACTGGGATCCACAGTCCGTTGGCCTTCCGCGTGCGTGCCGCTGCGGGCCGGGTGAGTGACTTTCCCTCCGCCGTTGACCGGTGCTGCAGTGGGCCTCCTGACAGCCCCCACACCTTGGCCCGAGGCCAGGCAAGATGCGATGTTTGGCTCCGCTGAGGGAATTTGCTTTCTCGGCTGTAAGGCGAATTGCGGTTTTTCCCAGCTCTACCCCCGGGCCTACGCCCGGTCTTGATTTTCTCCACATCAGCGAGACCTGTGCACAGCGAGTAGGCACCGGGTTTGAAGCATTCCCCAGCTGGCTCTGTCTCTGGGTTGAGGGGGGCCTCACAGTCAACCCGCGACTCGGCCCAGCTTCCGCTATGGCCCCAAGGGGCCGATTCACACCCACAGAGTACCCCCAGGCCGATCAGTGCTAACAGCCACCGCCGCCGACCCTAGGTGTTCTGTGAAGTGGCAAATCCTCATCTCCGCCCTCTCACCAGGTCTCAGTTTCCTCCGTCTCAGCGGGCCTCTGATCCGAGCGTTGCGGTCGGGGGTGGGATGCCCCCAGCAGATGGCATCCCGGGGCCAGGGGGGACCTCCGACGGCCCCCGGTCGCTAGTGCAGCCCGCCGATCGGCCTTAAATGCTGTGAAGGTGCAAGGCGCGAGGTCTGCCAGGCTCACCTTCGGCTCCCCCGTCCACTCAAGTCCCCGGCGTTCCCTCCTCGTGAAGGCCACAGTCAATCCTGCCCTCGGTTCCGGGATAGCGATGCTTCTCCGGGATCCGCTGCATCGGGATTGGATCACTAAAGTACTCCGACGTAATAATTCCTTCTCAGGCCCATGGATAATTGTGGCGGATAGTTAAAGGGAGTAGGGAAGTTACGGAGCTATGCTAAGCTGGGGCCATCGCTCTTCGCGGCTCGGCCACGCCCCACCATCAGTCAGTTTTAAGAAAAAAATTAAAATGCCAATCAGGGAGAAATGAAAGGAGTTTAAATTGATTTGGATTGGTAGTGTACACTAAATTCCTGAATAGCATTTCACAAATACAAGTGCTATCCTCACTGCTGATCACCAATGTTAGAAACTGGGATTCTGGTTGGCAGAGATATTCACCCTGTCCAAGCAGGAACCACAATCCTAGTCAGAGAAAGTCATAAACACCATAAATTAACCTGTTCTCACCCTCTGGTAGCTTGGCACAAAGCAGGCAGGCTTAACTTAAGATGCAATGTGTAAAGTATTTGTGCAACACTTCAAACAGCAGCACAGAGAAAACACCACAAAAAGACTCCACACCAGTTTCGAAAAATCACATATTTTTATGAACAAAATAAGACCAAAATTACAAACATCCAATAAGTACAATCGGAGTTATGAATTGTGTAAGAATATCTTGAATTATAGTGCTTAAAAGCATAATGTGCCAACTGGGGCTATCTGGTCACGTTAGACCAGGTCAATTCCAACATTCAGGCCAACCGCGATGGAGTGTGAGGTACATGGCTCAACCTTGTCCCACTGCAAAGTACCTTGGTTACATTGCCGACAGAGGACCAATGCATGGAGCAAAGCAGGCAATGCATCAAATTCGATCCTTAGGATGTAGGCGAGGTGTTGGTTCCGAGCAGTGAAAAATTGAAGATGCATTGGAAAAGCAGGTGATGCAATGTGATGACGCCGATGCGATGCACTTGAGCCTCACAGAGGCTGCAGTGTGTCGTTATTGAGGGAAATGCACCAGCTCCAAGCAGCACACCAACTGTGATGAGTGGGTTTTCACTGAAGCAGCACTTTATACCCTCTTCCAAGGGCCCAGGGCTGGATTGGCACTACTTGGCTGTGCAAGACTCTCAGATGTCACTGAGACTTCAGAAAGGACTCAAGCAAACAAGTCTTTTGAGTCACTTTGGTCCTGGGTTGGAGAGATGCAGGTCCAGTCTTTCTCACTCCCGGGCAAGAGGGCAGGAAGCTGCAGGCAGTAGATCAGTACAGTAAGCAGGAGTCCAGCAGAGTGGCAGTCCTTGTAGCAGCACAGCAGTCCTTATTTCTGGCAGAGTTCTTCACAGGTCAAGAAGTGTACTGAGTTGATGGTTTCAAAGGTCCAGTACTTAACATAACATAACATAACAAATATTTGTAAAGCACATCTTCACCCAAAGGTATCTTGGCGCTGAATAACAGATGTTTATTGTTACCCAACTCAATGCTACTCATTTTATCGCTCTCTGAAGGATGAAAAGCTGAGTGGACCTGCCGGAATTTGAACCTGTGACCATGAGGTCAAACACAGGCCCCTACAGTGAACGCATTAGTCTACTAAGCCACCAGACCCAGCTGCCAACATGTGTCTTTGTAGTGGGGGAGACTTCCACGAGAGGCCTTTGAAGTGCACAGAGTCCCTGCCCTTCCTGCCGTGGCTCCAGACTGACTATGGGGGGTATGCAGCCCTTTGTTTGGGGACAGGATACAGTCTATTCAGGTTTGAGTGTCAGCTCATACATCTCATCCTGCCCAGGATGGCCCATCATAATGTGAATAGCCCATCAGTCACACCTAAACTCCCTTTGTGTGTGAATGTCTAGAGGAAATGCACAAAGCTCAGCTGTCATCCCCCCCCCCCCACCAGACGCGTATTCAGATACAGGCAGAAGGCACCAAATGGCTAAAGTAAGAAAGTACCAACTTTCCAAAAGTCCCATTTTCAGAATTAAAATTTAAAATCTAACTTCACCATGATCTGGAATTTTAAACTGCGATTCCAGAGACACCAAACTTGAGGTCCAATCTCTTCTCAGTTGGAAATTACACTTATAATATGTAATAAGGAGATCACAATGTTAACCTATGGGAGAGATAGGCCTTGCAATAGGGGAAAATGCATTTAAGAGTTTTTCACTACCAGGACATGTAAAACTTAAAAGTATAGGTCCTCCATTTTGAATGCACTGCAGGCTGCCCAGAACCTACCTTGGAGTTGACTTGTATGTATTAAAAAGGAAGGTTTGGGCCCAGCAAGAGGGTTAACTTACCAAGTCGACATGACAGTTTAAAACTGCACACACAGACTCTGCAATGGCAGGCCTGAGACATATTTAAAGGTCTACTTAACAGGGTTGCACAATCAGACCCTGGACACATAAAGTGCACTTTACTAGGAACTTATAAGTACATTAAATATGCCAATCCTGGACTAGCCAATGTTACCATGTTTTAAGTAGAGAGCACTGGTTAGCAGTGGTAAAGTGCCCAGAGTCTTAAAGCCAGCAAAGACTAAGTCAGCAAAAACACAGATGAAGGCAAAAAGTTAGTGGAAACCACGCCAAGGATGCCAGGTCTACCTGCTTTCAATGATTAAATCTAATGTGGCTTTAACTTGTGAAAGCATAGTTAGGACGCAATATTTTGTCAGACAATATATTCTAGCATGTCTGCCATTTTAAGGATTTTAAATTTTTGTTTTGAGCTCATATGTAACTTTGTATCTAATGACACTGGTTGTTAAAACTAAGGATAAATTGGCTCTTTGAAATTCCAAAGAAGCCTTGGCTTTGTTTTTGTAGACTGAGGACAGTTACTTTAACGCAGACAGGGGAGGGGCAGGAGTTCTGAAGGCAGTCTCTTCCATTATATGCATTAAAGAATGAAGGCAATTTAGGAGGTGTGGGGCTGTGCTTAGAAGAGAGGTTCCAGAATTCCTTTTGTTGTCCAAGCAAGAAACCCATAACTAGGAAATCTTTTTCCCAGCATTCCTTTCTGGTAAGCATGTGTTTTAGGTAGGAAATTCCACCTGTGATGTGAACACAATAACGCAGGTCTTTGGGTACCTAAATTCTCAATCAATTAAGACACAAGGGTTTGCCCAATAAATGCCTACATTGGCTCATGTCATTTTTATATGCTTCTGATGCCTTAGCCCTCATGTGAACATAGATTGTTTCCAGTGAATTTATTTGTTGCTCTCTTTGAAAGAGTATATGGGGGATATTTCTTAATCATTGGTGTCAAGGAGGCAGAGCCACTGATATGCCGAGGTGTCTGGAAAATTTGACGAGACATGCTTGGATGTCCCCTCAAGAGGAAAGCAAAAAAGCTGCCAGCTCAAACCAACACTTCTTTTGAAGACATCCACAGAAGATATGTTCTGTTAAATGAACTTATTAAGCACACCAATACCCTGAGGTGTCTTGGCGCCAGAGCTGAGAACAGATAGACCCTGAGACCAGCGGCTTAGTTCTGAAAAAAACAAGTTTTAAGGCCCTTCCTAAAGAAGGACTGCGAGGATCTACTATGCGGTGGAAGGGTGTTCCAAAGTTTTGCTGTTCCATAAATCAAACTGTGGCAACCCCAATTAGTTTTTTTTAATCTAGGAACTGTCCGATAAATAGCCTTGGTGCACAGAAGCAGTCTGTTAGGATGATACCATTTGAAGAGATTTTTTAGAAAATCAGGTCCTGTATTGTTTACAGCTTTAAAGGCCAGACACAAGGCCTTGAACTTGATGCGGCTTGCCAGTGGAAGTCAGTGAAGTTTCCAAACTTCTTTGGAAATCGACTGATATTTAGGCAGATCCAGTAAGACTCTTGAGGCTGCATTTTGTATCATCTGTAGCTTTTTTTAAATGTTGACCATGCATATTTATGTACAAGCCATTGCAGTAATCTAATTTAGATAACACAAGTGCTGTAACCACCGTTCTCCTGGAGCTGGCTGGTAAGTATGGGAGAATTGTTTTTATTTTCCTCATTCTGATAAATGAGGAAGGCACCTTGGTGTTTATTTGTTTCACATAGGTTAGTTTATTGTCTAATATAATTTCCAAATATTTTTTGCCTTGTCCACTGGTTTGGGAGTTTCCCCTAGTTCTATTGGCCACCAAGTGGCATACCAAGTTGGTGAAAGACTACCAAAAATCATTATCTCGGTTTTCTCTGAGTTGAGCTTTAAACAATGTTTGCTCATCCAAGAACTTATTTCCCGCATGCACTGTTGAAAGCGGAGTGAGATAGAAGATTCCGTTTTAAAGGGCCGACCACACTTTGTGTGTTGTCTGAATAAAATGTCAAGCTAAATCCAAATTGTTGAATCGAAGGTGCCAATTCTGACACATAGATATTAAATAATGTCGGGCTGAGGGAGGAACCCCGTGGAACCCTACACGGCAGCACATAAGGCGTTGATTGAAAATGATCCAGTGCAACTGACTGAGTTCTATCTGCCAGAAATTAGGAAAGCAGAGAGAGTGCCGTATCCTTGATGCCCAAGGTTTAAAGACGCCGCTTCAACAAGCTATGGTCTACTGTATCGAATGCTGCTGACAAATCGAGGAGTATTAGGCTGGCCGACCATCCTCTATCCATCACTGCCCTAATCTCTTCGGTGGCTTTGATTAATGCACTCTCGGTACTGTGCTCTGAACGGAACCAAAATTGAGAAGGGTCCAGTAAATGGTTGTCCTGAATGAATTGGGTAATTTGTTGATTCATTAGTTTCTGGCAGATGAGAAATGGGGCGATAGTTGCTGGGGTTAGAGGCATCCAGATTTGTTTTTTTAATAATGGTAGAATGGAGGCATCTTTCCATAATGTAGGAAAAATTCCAACCTTAAACATGGCATTGAAGATGCCCGTAAGGAGGGACAGTGTAAACAGATTGGTCCCGCGGTTTGAGATCCTGGAATATCCACTCACAAGGAGGGACAGTGTAAACAGATTGACCTGGAATCCTTGGGCACAATTGACTAGAACATTCAAAACTGGATTTCTCAATTGAAATGATGGTAGCCCTATAGTAAACGGTGGACCCATTTCCCCGCAAATACTATTTACGCCTTTAGGATACTCGTCATAGTTGTTTGGGTATTGATTGGAAGATTCTAAAAGGAGAGGCACATTATATTTATCTTGATAAAGGTGGCCAATAATCTGCAAACACCACCGAAACGCGTCAACGCTTGGGATAAACTAAATCCAGTGTACCGGCCAGTCATTGTGATAAAAACATGTGGACTGCATACATGTCTGGCATTTGAGTTTTTTGACCTGGATTAGTCCACGAACCACTAATACGTGTACTGTCATATTTGCTGTCTGTCTCTCTCTTTTTTTGTTTTATCTTTCTTTTAGACCGCATATTTTTAATTATTTTCAATACGTGGATATAGTGTATGTACTATTTGTAAGATTTATATATGTGATATAATATTTGGTTTTTGGTACTTGATAAATATCTGCATCGCCCTCTTGATAATTGATATGCTGTCTATAAATATATGAAATTGTATAATGATTTATGGTTTTATAATATGAAGATTTATGAATTCTGTATAATGAACAATTTTTAATGGTTCTACCATTGTTTAAATAAAATATTGGTGGCATTCCATTATTAGTCAGTGGTTGTCTTGTGACTTTGCAAATATAAGCATATAGGTTTTCTGTATGATTGATATGAATGGTTTGTGGTATATTTGAGATGATTGGTTGAACAATTATTTTATTTGGTTACCAAAGGGAATTTATATTCTTCTTTGACTAAAAAACGCCCTTTCACTTTGGTACATGGGGCTTCTCTCTCTTTATTAGGGCACCTGAAATGTTGCCTTAATATCTGTCCTGAGTCGCAGGAGACGCTGCTTTTTTGAACGAATCATGTTGGTTTGTGTTGAACTTTGCCATTTAGCAACACTGACTAAGACTGAGCCTAAGAGAGAATTTGAAATCACAGAGGCCAGTATATACCAAAATAATTAATGCTAAAAAAATCTTTATTTGACTTTCTTTTCCTTTGAGTGCTGGGTATGTTCACATAGATCTAATATACAACTGGCAGCACGTGACTAAGCTTTAAAGTTGATGTTCTGATTTTTAGAGTATATGAATTTGTGTACTTTGCTGTGATTATTTATGTTACCATCTTGAAGATAGTGATAGGTGGGGAAAAACCTTTGGTGACCACAGAGATCCAGGATTTGTAGATTATTATACAAAGAATATGTTCTTGTATTTTGGAATGTCCAGTTCTCGTTCGTTTCTTTGTGTGATCTGTGAGCTTCTCCGTATACTTTGTCCTGGTTTACATTCATGTTTTCCTTCGCGTTGAATTGTACCACTACTGTTCCCTTTAGCCTCTGCTCTTTGAAATTATATTTTGTTCTTGGTGTGACATATTCAAATAAATAGAATGCGTTGATCTTCATGAGTTGTTTGTGAATATGTATAGAATTGGTGTTACTATCTTCTATTACAGCTTTATGGCACTTCTTGCTAGGTGTTTGCTGTTTTGCTCTGATCATATTTTCCCCTTCTCGCTTATGTTTGTATTGATACTGTGCTTTTGTGTAATATCTGTGCGTGTTCAATATTCAGACTTTGAGAAATAAATTAATCTAAAGACAACTGTGGAGTATTGGTCTCCAAATGAATCACACATACAAAATCTCACAGGTTGGCACAAAGTTATAAAATTGCAGACAGCTGCACCACATAACGATCCTGTAATTCAGGATGGGATAATTAATCAGTCCGTACTTCAACAATCTGCTCTCTCATTCTTCTGGGTCTGACATAAGACAGCATCACCGTTCCCCCTGCTTTGTGAGCAGTACTCAGATTTGTTTCAAATATTGAAGGAAAAATAATTCAGCAACTAATGATCTTTTTGTGGTATCACTACAGACAAGGTAACAAAATTGTTGTAAGAAGATTCAGCATTCAATAAAGCTATTGTGCCTGAATGTGACATTACCTCAGAGAAAGGGATGGCAAATTGCAAGTGTCTCTCCAGCTGCAGGTGGCAAGTGCAACTGTTTTTGGATGCCTATAAAGATAGTGAATACAAGCATATAATTAAGATGGTTATGTGGCTTTTGTAGAAATTCAAATAGAACATCCGTGAATAGTGTATTTTGTTCTGGATTAGACACAGGAGTTCAGCACCAGGAGAAGAGAGTGACTGGTCCCATCCGTCACATCTGTGTTCTACTCTCCAATTAATGACGCCCCCCTCTTTCTCTAAAAGGCTTCATGAAAGCTGATTTCCAGTGCAGCTGTGGGTGTAAAATAGGATAAGGAAACTGTCATTGTCTTAAAAAATTTCCAACCTGTCTCCTATTCATGTAACTTAGTTGCAGGAGAATGTATTCCTAGCTGTACTTAAGATGGGTCACGTAAATGTAAAGCTCTCTCTAGGTCTACCTACCAATGACCTTAAAGGTTAGAACTTAAGGCCCTTTCAACATTGACCAGTTCTTACTATTGTTAGTTCTAACGGCGGAGAGACATGTATGTAGTAAGGAGTGCAGATTTAAGAGTGTGGTACAAAAATAGAGTTGAACATTATATGGTGGGCTGCTGGATTCACAGGGAGAGACAGCCCCCGGTGATCCAAACCTTCAGTTAATGCCCTCATTACTTGGGCCATAGGCCCTGAAACAAATACTCCTAGCTGCTCCGTTACAATCAATTCCTGCACTTTGTCAACCTTGGTCACATACTTCCATGGATTTTATAGTTGATTTGCCTCCCTCATAAGGTTTGACTATTATCTTAGTAGTTATGGACTCTATGATAAAGATGGCTTATTTCATTCCTTTAGAAAAACTGGCATCAGCTCCTAGATTAGCTGAAGTATTTTTAATAAACTGTCAGAGTACACGAGTTGCCAAAAGTCATCATTACCAATAAAAATAAAAATCGTCAAGTCAGTACCTTTATGTGACAGAGGTGTAGCGCAGGCCAATGCAGCGTTTGAGGTGCACGGGCCCTTAACCCATTAGAGGGTCCCCAACCCTTCCAGGGGCACCCATTTAGCCCAAGGTTAATTAATATGGGGGATATGGGAGACTCACAGGTTCCTCCTCACATTCTGCAGTGGGCCATTATTTTGTGTTACGTCACTGTTAGATGGTGGATCAGAGAGAGTGAGAAAGTAAATCAAACTTTGTAAAAATATCTTTGCAGGTTTTTGAAGAACTGCCCTCGTGAGTGTGGAAAATGGCTTGCACATGCAGAATTTTCCTACAATTCCATACATACATCTGTTGGCTACTTTCCATTTTACTGTACTTGTGGCATTCGTCCTAGAATCGGGTCTCCTCAGTTATGACTAACTCTGTTCCCTCTCTCCGATACCTGTCGTAATGGATACAGGAAATTCATAAATCGGCAGTGGTACACTTAGGTTAGGGAAAACACGATCAGAAAAAATGCAGACAGAGACATGGGACCATATCCACAAGAAGGGAGATATGGTGTGTCCATCCTCGATTCCTTGAAGCTATCCAACAGTCATTTAAAATTCACTCATCTTCAGGCTCCCTTCAAAGTGCTGCACATGGTGGGAGCCATAGCACCAAGGTTGTAGCTTGCTGATAATCGGCATTGCATCCTACTTTACATGTGACACAGATTAAATCAGCTTACTCACACAGACAGAAACCTCCTCAGGTGGCAGTGGTTGAGGGAGAACCTGAGTACAAGAGAGAGGCCATCTTAAATTCCAGAATCTGGAAAGAACAGCTGAAATATCTCAACGGATAGAAAGTGTATGAACGTGAGAACTACAACATTTGTGCATGCCCTTTAAATTCAATAAAGAGTTCTATCAAAGATTCCCCAACAAATCTTCCATATCTTCCCAATGTGGATCATTTTCAAGGGGGAAGGATGGCAATTGAAATGATTCACACTCTGTCGCGACAAAGCTGCTGCCTTCTATAGCAAGCTTGCATAATGAGCTGCCAAAGAAGTGCAGTAGTGAGATGGTTAAAACAGTATAAGGTCAATGGAAGAGGTAGTGACAGGACCTGTGGAGACGTGTAACAAGTTAGGGGAAAGATACAGAAGCAGCAGGTCAGCAAACATTCTGGGGCTATAAAGGCAGAGTCAACGGATGAACAACTTGCCTAGCAATTTTAAGGTGTAAGATTTCAGCTTGTCAAATCAGTTTGCATTAGGCTTTGCTTCCGTCATGTTTGCTTTGTTCTGCTCCTTGATTACCTTGTGTTAGCTTAGTTTATCTATGTGTACCTTGTTTTCTCCCTTACCTTTTGAACTGGCATATGCAAGAGAACCGTCAAAGAGAAAAAATTGCAAAGGTGAGGGCTACTGAGTTGGATGTTCAAAGTAAATACATTTTATGTCTGCCACGATCCATAATACGAATGTGGCAGGGGTGGACCACACAAGGAATAAAGGGAGAAGGAACGGACAGGAAGCTGCTTGGCATTTTAGTGGTTTCATGCCTGCAGCTTCCTGCCATGGTGTCACTCACCTTCGCTTCCGGCATCCTTCAATTCTCCCATTGAGTTCTTCCGGTGGTCTTCTGTTGTTGGCTCTCTTTATTGGAATCTGGTCTCGTGGCTCCTGTTCCTTGCTGCATGCTGCCTTTGGACTTTCAGGGATCCCTACAACAACAAAAAAAAACATTAATGAAAACAATCAGAGTTCTGAAGTTTGGGTAACACGCGCTGCACGCTCGCATTTGATTATTCTTCTGCATTGACACTTATCTAATGGTGCATTCCTGCTTTTTTAGGTATATATATATTTAGCTGTTCGTGGCAATTTTGGCAGCATATACTTTGAGCACAACAAAAATTACGAAATGCAGTCTCCTGATAACTCGTGACTATTGCTAATTTTTAAATGTGCATCTGACATTATTTTCATGTGATGTTTACAAAAACGCTATTGAGCACGATATAATTAACATTACATGACAGGAAATGTACTGACACTTCAGATGCACTATGGGACATTGATGCTTGTACTAAAGTCACGTGATGAACTGGGACTCGAGACTCTTCTCACTGCTTATATAAACTGGCTCACCTGTGATCAAGGCTGATTGGACAGCCGAAACGCGTAAGGAAAGAGTGATAATGCTGCCTCCCAGAGTGAAATTAAAACGCTGGTGTTGTAAGGATGTGGGCTTCGATACTCTTTCTTGTGTTGGATGTTAATGTGACAGGGTGCTCCATGCCTGTCCTTAACGAAGCCGCCCTGCAGGGATGGGGGCTCCTAGCAAAGTGGAGAAATGATTTTGGAACTTATTTGGGGAGCATGTCCCGCTCGCCTCCTGTTTTCAGCACATGGAAATTTCCGGCGTATACTTACATGGAGGTGAGAAAGGGAGACAGGAGGAGCAGTGTCTCCTCTAACCATTTCCTTGAGACTCGAGCTGTTCGTGGCAATTTTGGCAGCATATTCTTTGAGCACAACAAAAATTATGAAATGAAGTCTCCTGGTAACTCGTGACTATTGCTAATTTTTAAATGTGCATCTGACATTATTTTCATGTGATGTTTACAAAAACGCTATTGAGCACGATATAATTAACATTACATGACAGGAAATGTACTGACACTTCAGATGCACTATGGGACATTGATGCTTGTACTAAAGTCACGTGATGAACTGGGACTCGAGACTCTTCTCACTGCTTATATAAACTGGCTCACCTGTGATCAAGGCTGATTGGACAGCCGAAACGCGTAAGGAAAGAGTGATAATGCTGCCTCCCAGAGTGAAATTAAAACGCTGGTGTTGCAAGGATGTGGGCTTCGATACTCTTTCTTGTGTTGGATATATATATATATATATATAGATATATATATATATATATATATATATATATATATATATACATATATATATATATATTCACTGAAAAAACCATAGGTTTCAGGGGCGTTATAGTTAGCTGGACTTTTCACTCGTACAAAACCATTGAAATTCCCCCGTTATAGTTAGTTCAGCTAACTATAACTCGCGCGCCCGCAATGCACTGCTGATGACGTCACATATTACATCACTCATGACATGGTCAGTGACATCACTCATGACATCACTGATGACATCTCAAATGACATCACTGATGACATCACTGATGACATCATCCAGTGAATGTGTGTTTTTCTGAAAATTAAATATGTTTTATATATGTATATCTCAAGGTCGATGGAAGAATAAATGGGTATATAAGTGTCTAAAGGGATGATTTGTTTTTGAAAAATTGATTGTGTAACTGACTGATTAAGTGTATCATAGTGAATACATGGCTTAGTGAGTAATGTTTAAATATGTAAATATTTGTATCAGTCTCTCACTTTGTGTATAAGTGGCTGCATGGGTTGGTGAGTAGCTACATGGGTGTCTATATAGGTTATTAGTTGGTTTTTTGAGTATCAGTCTGAGTGTCTGCATGGTTCGGTGGGGGTATTACGTAGTGCATAGTTGCATGAATGAGTGACTCACTGTTTGTATGTGTTGAAGACAGCATGTGTGCAGGACTGTATGGGTGGATGAGTGTGTGTATGGGTGTGTTAGTGAGTGAATGACTGTCTCAATAGTGTCTTTATGAGTAACTACATATGTTTTAAACTAGTATATGTGACTATTGGTGTATATAAGTGAATATATGTGAGAGTGAGAGATTGAAAGAGTTCCTGTATGAATAAGTATGTGTTTCTATAAGTGATTGTTTAAAAGACTGAGGGGCAGATTTATGTTGCACTTGCGCCACTTTTGCGCCGCCGTTGCGTCACTTTTGTGACGCAGCAGCGGCGCAAATCCTGCGCCATGGTGCGGGGTATTTACAACGTGACGCATCTGGGAGATGCGTCACGTTGTAAAGCCCTGCGCCACATGTAGGCGTTCCAGGGCAGGTGGGGGCGTTCCGGCGCAGGAACGCCTCCTAAAAGTGGCTGAGTGAAATCTACAAGATTTCACTCAGTCACTTTTAGGCCCATGCTGCGTCAAAACCCTGCGCCTGCTTGAAGCAGGCGTAAGGATTGACGCAGCATTGTACAGATAGGGCCCCCCAGAACATTGCTGGAGCTGCGTCGCGCTTGCGACGCAACTCCAGCAATGCGCCACTTTTACGGCACTGATGCGTCACGCATCTGTGCCGTTTTTGCCCCATGGTGCGCCGCATTATAAATGCGGCGCCTCCATGGTGGCGCAGCTGTGGCGCATAATAATTGGCGCATCCCTGCTGATATGCAGGGATGCGCCAGTTAACATAAATCTGCCCCGGAGTATGTGTAAGTTTCCGTAGAAGTAAGTGTGGTGGTGTGTGTATAACTGTATATGCAAGTAAATGTATGTTTGATTCTTTATTAGCATGAGTGACTATGTGTGTGAGTAACTCTATGGATGAGTGGCATTGTGTAACAGGATGTATAGGTGTATGAGTACATATGATGAGTGAGTACATGTATGAGTGACTGTATAGGACTGTTGGTGAATGAGTGAATGTGTATGTGGATCTTAGAATTACTGAAGAGGTTGTTGTAACTGGTATTGGTATGTCCATTGTTTTGAAAATTGTAGTCTCTATTTTTGAATGTGTGTATCAAAGGTTATATTAGGGTGAGAGGAGGTCTGTCACTCTATCACAAGGATGATGTCATCAGTGATGTCATTTGAGATGTCATCAGTGATGTCATGAGTGATGTCACTGACCATGTCATGAGTGATGTAATATGTGACGTCATCAGCAGTGCATTGCGGGCGCGCGAGTTATAGTTAGCTGAACTAACTATAACGGGGGAATTTCAATGGTTTTGTACAAGTGAAAAGTCCAGCTAACTATAACACCCCTGAAACCTATGGTTTTTTCAGTGAATTTCTGAGGTTTTTTAAATGCTAATTCCTAACTATAACGTGCCTGAAACCTATGTTTTTTTCTGTGAATTTCAAAGGTTTTTTAAATGCTAATTTCTAACTATGCCTACAGAGATAGGACATGTGGAGAAAGAAGAAAAAATGCACAGAAAGAAAAAAAAGAAGTGCAGAAAGAAGCAACAGAAGTCCTCAAAGACGAAGAAAAGTGCAGGAAGAAGGATAACGTGCAGAAAGAACAAAAAGAAGAGCAGAAAGAAGCCTTGTTGCAAAATCATCCTGTACCCTCAACTTTTTCAGACGGATACTGGTGGTAACTGAGTCTGACTAACCAGTCCTAGAGCCAGTGCCATGTTAAAAGACACTTAGAATACAGTGAAAACACCTACATACACTAGGGAACATTATGCGTTGGGGTCCCCCTGTGATTAGCATGACCTCCTCTGTAAGCCCCTGGTATATAATAGGGCAGGGGGATTAAAACTACCTCTTAAAACAGGCCACAGGTTGTTTTTGCACACGTTAACTCAGGCCCCGTCCCCTCGCTTCACCACTGTGTAAACACGCCCTGTGTCCGTTTTTAGTTGGGAGATTAAGTTCATTTGAATCCTGAGGGTCCCTAGGGTCCAACTAGCCCACTAGGTACCTCCAGTAAGTGCCACAGAGCTGCGTTGCAGAGAGGTGTAAAAAGTGGCACGGCCTGGACCACATCTCTGCAATGCAGCTCAGTGGCGCTTACTGGAAGCACTTGGTGGGATAGTTAGCCCCCAGGGGCTCTCAGTATTGAAGGGAAATTATATCCCCAATTTAAAACATGCCATAGTGCGTGTTTGCACACGTCACCTCAGGCCCCGTCCCCTCCCTTCACCACTGTGTAAACGCGCCCTGTGGCTGTTCTAAGTTGAGAGATTATGTCCCCTTGAATCCTAAGGGTCCCTAGGGTCAAACTAGACCACTAGGTACCTCCAGTAAGCGCCACAGAGCTGCGTTGCAGAGAGGTGTAAAAAGGGGCTTGGCCTCAGAACACCTGTCTGCAGCGCAGCTCCCTGGCACATACTGGAGAGGCCTGTTGGGCTAGTTGGCCCTCAGGGAACCTCAGTATTGAAGAGGAATTAATTCCCCAACTTACAACTCGCCAGGGGGCGTGTTTGCAGAGTGCTGCAAGGAGGGGGCGTCGCCTCCGGCACGATGCCAGTCTTTTATTTATTTTAATTTTTTAAGAAGGGGGCTGTGTGGTACCCCTTCTTATTCTAATTTATTGGCCCTGATGACTCCATCCCCCAGGGCCTGTCTCATAATTATATTTTTTTGACCCCAATCCCCAGGGCCGGCCACTGTTTTTTATTATTTTAAAAAAATATATATATTTATAGACACACCTAGGACATGCTGGACAAACCGTACGTACCTATCACCATGACGATTTGCGTGATATTCATTAAAAGGCGACTATGCATACAATGAATCCACGTGGAATGTATTTACACCACTAGTGAAGCTCTGACATGTCTGATGCCCTACCGTGCCTAATCCCGGTAGACACCCTTGTCGTTTATTTATACAAACATGGGTAGCTATTGACGGGCACATTTAATACACATGCACACCAAGCCATTCAAAGGGGATTCGACAAAAATTCGACCAAAACTATGCAAGAAACCCACCTCACGATTAATAAAACACACATCCACTGCCGGATGTGTAATACTTTTATTTTACTCTCTGGAAAGGGGACGAACATCACTTGAGAGTCACAGCGCGCTCCAGGCAGAGCCCAATGCTGTGTTACACCCACCATTGCCTGCTGAGTGCCACACACCTATGTGTTGTATTCCACTAGCTAGTGCATATGCTATGACACTCTCTAGCCCATGTGCACTGTAACACCACCCCGTGAATATGTCATGCCACACTTGTCTTCGCACGGGTTATATTGCCCCATCTAACGTGCCTTCCTCGATGCCTATGTTATAACGCACAGTGCTATGCCATAAATATTACAATCTGGGATCCATATCTTTGTCACAGTGAATATGCAACGTTACACTCCCCAGCACATATTTTATATTACAACTTTAGAGACTAGTTAGGTTACACAACACTGCCCTGTGCATATTACACTCCAAGGCGCATATCGCATAGCACGCGCTAGTGCCTGTGCTATCTCGCGCTCTCCAATGAATCTGTCATTGCGCATAATGTATTGCATATTATATTTCACGCCCGGTTCATCTTATATCACACTTTTTGGTGCATAGTTTATACCATACACTATATCTAGTTTTCATTTTCAATCGTGCTCTCAGGACTATGTTCTATATAACACTGTGTTCACCTACCCTTTTCACGGGCATTACATTTTGCGATAGGGGGTGGAGGGTCAGGGGGTGTTTCTGCCAAGTGAGCCCGGAGTCACAGTCACAAACGTCCTCTTCTTCCTGAATAAAAGTGAGATTATGCTGCATACTTGTTCATATTTTAAGTAGTTCGCACAGACACATGTTTTAAAAACAATAAAGCTCCTAATACCCGCCTTCTCTGAACAGTTAGCTTGCTGCCCCATCCCCCTCCTCCCTATCCTCTGTTGTGTGAATCCATGGACTAGCCTCCTCCCTCCTGCCATGCATGGTCTGATGTGCTGCCACTGCCCTCAATTTAGTATGATGTAACAGTCCACTCCTCCTGCCCTCCATTGCCCAATTCTATGTCCCATCATTGACCTCCTGCTTAAACTCTGTGCTTAGCTTGCTGCCCCTATTCTCCTTCCCCCTGCCATCCGATGTCTTTGTGCATGCCCCTGCTCCATCCTTTTTGCCCACCATGTTCCATGGACCTGCCACTCCTATCTACTCTGAGTGTTCTGTTGAGCTGCCACTCCCCTCCCACCTGCCTAGCATTGTCAGATGACTGTAACCTGTCCCTGCCACCTCCACCCTGCCTGTCCACATGCCATGCCCCTATCCTCTTCCTCCTGTCCACATGGTCCATTGTACTGCCACGCCCTTCTGCCCTCCCTGGTCTGTTGTGCTGCAACTGCTCCTCCTGCCTGCCCCGTGCGGTCTGTTGTGAGGCCCCTTCCCCTGAACTTTCTTGTCTGTGCACAGGTCCTGACCCTCACTTCTATCCTCCATCGTCCTTTGTGCATGCCCCTGCACCCTCCTTCTTGCCCATCATAGCCATTGTGCTGCCACTAACCCTCCCACTTGCCATGCATGGTCTTCTGTGCTGCCATGGCCCCTCCCACCTTCCCTATGTGGTCAGTTAGCTGCCCCTGACCCCCTCCCACCTTCCCTCCATGGTCTGTGTGTATGCCATCACAGTCTCACTGTTGCTCTTCATGGTGTGTCTTGCTTCTAGTGCCCATCCTGCCTGACCTCCATGGCTATCTTACTGCTCCTGCCCTGCCCCCTTGCCCCCAGCCCTCTGTTTACATGTGCAGACCCCTACTCCCTCCCTCCTGGCTTGTCTGTTCCATTGTAATGCCCCTGATCCGTCCCTCCTGCCCTTTATGGTCTGTTATGTTGCAGCTTTCTCTCCTGTCTGTCCACTATGGTCAGCTAGCTACCATTGCCTCTTGCCCCTCTGTTCTCTGTTGTCCATGTGCATGGTCCTGTCCCCTCCCTCTTGCATTCTATGGATTGTTGTGCTGCACTCCCGTCCCGCATGCCCTGTGTGGTGTATTGTGCTGCTGCAAACCCTGATGCCTGCCCTGCAGGGTCAGTTTGGTGCACCTCTCCATGTCCCTCCTGTCCTCTGTTATCCAAGTCCATGTCCCTACCCCATTTCCTTCCATGATCCAATGTACCATACTTGCGAACATTTTGAACTTGGTAAGAGGGAGATTTTGAAAAAAAGCTGGGGTATTGATTTTCCCCTTTGAGTTACATTGAAAAAGAGGAGATTGTAGACAGGAGACAGATCAAATAAATCCCATTTGAGCTTATAAACATTAGACGTTTCCTGGCTGAATCGGGTCTGTTGGCATGTATGGTTGTACTACCATTGCCTCTTCCTTCTGCCCACAATGGTCTATTACATTGCCACAGCCTCTCTTGCAAGTCCTGTATTGTTGGTTTGTTGCCCCTGCCCCCCTTTCCACTGCCCTCCATAGTCTGTTGTGCTGCCACGGCCCTTCCTGCCTGCTCAGTGTGGTTAAATTGTTGCCTTTGCACCCTCCTACCTGCCTTCAATTTTCAGAGTCCGTGCCACTGGCCTCTGCCTCTCAACAGTATCCTAATGAACAACTAGATTGCTAACATTCTATATTTATTACAAAAGTGTGGAACGCCTGACGTCATCTTGATGTAATCAAAACTGTAATACCTAGAGCATTTCCTTTAGAAATTACATATATGAGAGGGTCTTATTGGCATCAAAATTATGGTTAGTGCTCTAAAAGACTAAAATAAGAACATATTTTCTGAGTTTTCAAATAGCGACAAAGCACTTTTAAATTATTTGTTATCTTTATGTTTTTTTATCCAGTTGACCACTTGATTAAATGTTGCACTTAGGGGAGAGGATGTGGTGTTACTTCCAGAACTGCAGACTTTGCAACTGGGGACCAGGTTGGAGTTTCTGCTTCAGCTCGACATTCTGTGATTCTGGTCAAATCACTTAGTCTCCCCATGTCTACAACCAAAATGAATTTGTTCTTGTGTGATGTAACCAATGCTCATGTAAAGCACTCCAATACCTGACAAGTCTGCACTATATAACACTGCAAAAACACAAAATAATAAGTGTTTTGCACACTTCTGTCATTGGGCTATATTTGGGCTACATCTGGGTGATTTTGGGCTACATTTGGGCTCTTTTGTCTCCAGTGGCCATTTGGGGAGATTTATTTGTTATGAAGTTTCCTAATTTCCTCATGTACTGCAGTCTCCTCAGTAGGAAATACTTTCAGTTTTTTACTTTGATTCCATCATGAAGGTATTCAGATATGTCACACATTTGCCATAAATTCTGAATGTTATCACTCTAGTTGCTCATTAGATCCCTCTAGTAAAACTACTGTTCACCATGGAAGTCTGCTCCTGGTATTAAAAGTGCATGTTTCAGTCTGCATGTCAGAATTTTTTAATGAAATAGAAGAGGATTTGAGAAGTCACTCAAAATGTGCCCTCATTTTCTTTCTTCAGCATTAATCATAATTTCTATGGCAAAATGAACCCCCTCATTGTGTTCCTTTTTAAATTAAATGTTTTAAGTGTTACCAGTTTATTCCAATCAAGATGGCTTCAGGTGTGCCATACTTTTGTCATAATGAAGACAGTAAGCGCTCTAGTTGTTTTTAAGAACACTCTGGGACATTCTGTCATTGGGCTGTACTTGGGCTACATCTGGGTGATATTTGGGCTACATTTGGCCTCTTTTGTCTCTGGTGGCCATCTTGGGAGACTTATTTGTTATGAAGTTTCCTAATTTCCTCATTTACTGCAGTCTCCTCAGTAGGAAATACTTTCAGTTTTTTACTTTGATTCCATCAAGAAGGCATTCAGATGAGTCATACATTTGCCATAAATTCAGAATGTTAGCATTCTTTTTGCTCATTAGATCACTGTAGTAAAGCTACTGCTCACCAGGGAAAACTGCTGCTGGTATTGAAAGTGCATGTTTCAGTCTGCATGTCAGAATTGTTTAATGAAATAGAAGAGGATTTGAGAAGTCACTCAAAATGTGCCCTAATTTTTCTTTCTGCAGCACTAATCATACTTTTTATGTAAAAATGAACCCCCTCATTTTGTTCCTTTTTAAATTAAATGTTTTAAGAGTTACCACTTTAATCCAAGCAAGATGGCTTCAGGTGTGCCATACGTTTATCATAAGTAGGACTGTTAGCGCTCTAGTTGTTCTTTGGAACACTCTGGGAAGCTGCAGTAGAACACAAAGGAATCAACTGACAGTCTCTGCCCTTGTTGGATGTACATGTTTTACTGAGAATGTCAGACTTCATTCTCACATGACTGAGAAAGATAATGTGAATTTACAGAAAATATGCTCTCAGTTTAGCTTATAGATCACCTTCCAAACCTCTGTGGGAAAAGCATGAGAAAATATTTTTCTCTCAATCATGATATCCCAGCAGAAGGCTTTTTCACATGGTGAAATCACCTTAGAACATACCACAATTCCTAAAATGAGTATGGTACCATCAACAAATGATTTATAATGTAACTAAAGTCTTAACCTCTTCTGTGCCTATGACGAGATAGTCTCGCCATGGAACACGGTCTCGCTGTGCCCATGATGAGACTATCTCGTCATGAACCCCACCCACTAATGAAAAGGGGGAAAGGAGGGGGAAAGGGCGTGGCACAGAAGGGGTTAAAACCTTCTATTAACTGCAATGATTTTTAATGAGGTGCTATCATGTATATTGGTCCCAAGATGGCTGCCAACACTTCTTGGATGAAGTGCTGACAGACAATCAGATCTCAGGATGAGATGTGTGGTTAGGCTCCGCCCACATATATATATGATTTTACTTTTGATTTTCTCAGGAACTACTGAACAGATTGACACCATACCTGCAAAAGGCACTTCCCTGACCTGAGGACTACCTCTGTGCCAAATTTCAAGTAATTCTGTTCAGCCGTTCGGGCTGTACCTTGGACTAAAGGTCCCTATGGAAAAATGCATGGGGAAAACGTGTTTTGGGACCCCCTTTTTTCTCGGCCCCGCTTGAAGAATCACCCCGAGACTTTCAGGGTAGGAGCGGAGTGGAGCGCCCCACCTATTTTGAAAATTTGGCGAGGATTCGTCAACCGGCGCCAAAGTTATTCCAAATAGAATGTTGCGGATTTCCTATGGAAACACGGTCCTAACTATAACTATCTACTGGCGACCGCCAGTAGATAATATATATATAGCTCGCTACAACATCTTTTTAACAGGAGTTTTTTTGTTAGTTTCTCACTTTTCCCTTTTATTTTTCCATTCCCGGGTGGAGATGGAGAATACTAGATAGAGGGATAATTCCAGTAGGTGAAAAGGAGAAATCAATGAAATTAGCATAATGTAAATATAGTGAATAATTAGAGGTACATCTTTTTTAAAATGGCGTACTAATAACAGTATGCAGAAAAAACCATAAAATATTGTAACAAAAAATTCCCAATCTGATAATGTCGAGGCATTAACTGGCAGTCTCTATTTAAGTGTAAAGTGGGGAACAAATGATTGGATAGGGTAGAAATCACCTGTCCTTTAGTGATTAACTGAAACATAAGGTTTCACACACTTAACATCTGTTTGAATTGTTAGCAGATTTCTTAGGGGGTATAATTAGGAGGAGGATTCCAGGAAAGCAACTAGATTTAAGACCAAAGGCCCACTGGGGCGCAATCGTGGCAAGAGATTACAAATTATCGCAGTGCGCAACCAAAATAAACTTCTTTTAGCTACTAGGGTATTTAAACAGTAGCAGTGGATGTATTAGAAAAACAAAATCTGGTGTATATAGTATTTATGCTAGTAATTTATTTTTGATATGAAATTTTATCTAAAATATTTTTCTATATTGTATATATGTACATAGTATTTTCATTTAATTATTTAATTATTTATTTGTAGATACTAGTATGAAATGTAAATCATCCGCAATTGCGCACGAAGTTATATGTATTTAAACAGTAAGATCGAAATCATTGCCATGTAGTAACTTTTTGATGTCTATGATGTAATTGTTTCCGGCGCCGTTTCCCCTTTAAATCCTGCTATTCCCCACCGCAACGTGTCATGTGATCAAGGCCCGAGTGGGGGCTGAAACGCGTCATGGCGGACTGGTACAGAGTATGAAATTAATGAAATAAAGTTTCAGTGATTGGCACCGAAGTTTTGGGTCCGTTCTTTCGTCGAATCGAGGCAGCAGCACAAAAGACGAATTTACATTCATATATATATATATATATATATATATATATTATCTCCTTTCGATGTAGCTCAATGGCGCCGAATCCTTGGCGCGTCTTTTGCGGTTCAGCTTCCACGGCAGAGCCAAGCCGTATATTTATGTTTTCAACCCTCTTTTGCAAGAAGAATGGAGGCGCACTCACGTGTACTTTTCACGGTGTTTCTGCTTTTATTTTATCCTTATATCACGGGTCATCGCTTCAACCAACGCGTTTCAGTCTCCTCCGAGACCTTGATCATGGCTCCTGTTCCTTGCTGCATGCTGCCTTTGGACTTCCAGGGATCCCTACAACAACAAAAAAATATATAATTACTGCTTCGTCTGTGACAGTAATACCTGTGGACAAAAAGAAAAGACAGTGTGTTGATACTGTTTGCTAAGAACCTTACATTACAGTCTAACAATTTTCCTTTCCTCTATTTTTAGGGCTCTATATTTCTTTGAGCCTTTTATGTATAAAGAACAGTAGATTATAAGGTATGTCTGTGAATACAAAGAATATGTTCTAGGTCTTTGAGTAGTATGACATACACCAATGTCTTTTTTGTGTTTTAAGAGTAATACAGTCAACAGTAGTTACTCTTTCTTCTTGCCAGTGAATGGAAGAGGAGAATTGTTAAGGTACATGGTTATATATATATTTTGGAGTTACATTTAGGCTCCCTTACACAAGTCAACAGTGTCTTATTCTTCTTTCTCCTCTGTTATTCATGTAGGAAGAGCCTTTCCCTGGCCTGGGTAGACATTCACTCCACAGCACGGTCTCCATTGGACAATTGTTCTCTTCCCTTCTTCTCTTCACCGTCAATCTTGGTAGACTTTGACAAATTGTTGGTTTGCCTTGGTTGAGGGTGAAGTTGGGCGCTAGCATCATGAAGATTTATCACTCCTGCAGAAAGTAGGTAAGATTAAATCTTCCTATTGCTCCTGCGGAAAGTAGGTAAGATTACATTTTACGTACCTTCCACGGGAGTGATAGGAAGTCCAAATGCTTCCAACACCTTCCAATAGATAAAGCGCTGGACCAAACAGACTCACAGTGGAATTTTATCTTCAGTTTACTAAATTACTTTTCCCTAAATTATTTAAATTAATCACCTATTTCCTCTCATTGAAAAAATCTTCTGAATCTTTTAGAGAAGCTATGATATGTCTTATCCTTAAAAGACAGAGACCCCTCCCAATGTAAGAATTACTGTCCTATATCACTTATAAATGCAGACTGTAACATTTTTGCTAAAGCACAGACCCTTCGCCTAAATTACTTCATGCCTGATCCAGTGGATGTGGAGCAATCTGGTCTTGTTAAACATGGAAATATAGAAGACAATTTGTGCGTATTTTTGAACATTCTTAGCAAAGCAGCTAAATTTAAACTCCCTGGCGATGGTAACTCGGGATGCTGAAAAGGCATTTGATTGAGTGGATTGGCAATATCTAATGTATGCTTTTCACTGGCATGGGTTTGACTCTCGTTTTCTTCAATTCATTTATTTCATTATTATAATCCTCCTTCTGCTCTTCTGTTCTGGTTAATGGTGTACAATCCTCCCCATTCCCCTACACAGAGGTACAAGGCAAGGTTGTCCTATCTCACCTCTGCTTTTTACTCACACATTTTAGCCTTTTTTATATAGACCGAACCATTGTGACGCATTTTCAGCTCAATAATGTTCACATGAAATTTACGGCTTACACGGATGATATCATACTCTATATCTCCAAACCAGAAACATCTGTCCCCTACCTTTTTGAAGCACTAAGTACATATTCGAAGGTGTCAGGCTATAAACTTAAAATAGAGAAATCTGAGGTGATGCCTTCGAATAAGTTCTGTTTTAAAACTCCTTTTGCTGGGGTGGGTCTGTCCTGGAACTCTGATAAGATCAAATGTCTAGGAATCCTTTACCATATTAATCTCAGAGATATACTGCATTCTAATATGGATGCCCTTCTTGCAAAAAACACAAAACTCATGCAAGGTTGGTCCCTTCTATTTTTGTCATGGTGAGGTCACCTTGACTCTATCAACATGATGGTACTGCCAATCATTAATTTCTTCTCATGATTTCACCTATTAATGTTCTGTGAAAATACTTTACAGCTATTGATAAACAATTTTTCATGGAGTGGGAAACCATCTCATAGTTCCTGACACCACCTAAAATGACCAAAACTGTCTGTAGGGGTCAGCTTCCCTGACTTCCCTTGCTATCACACAGCCTTTGCTATTAAACAATGCCAACGTTATTTTCTTGACCTACCAGACTCTCTATCCAAATTGTGTGTGAAAGTGTGTCTCTCGCAAAGATGAGTCTATGCGCAGTTGGTTGATTAGGAGAGACTTTATTGAAGAGTGTAGAAACCTAGAGACCCCATCCAGCAGCAAGCCTAGGGTAACTGAACTGGTCAGTTCAAACAGTGCTAAGCAACCTTCACCACATTTCAGAACCTGGAGACTGTGGCTGACAAGAAGGTTGAGAACACCACATCACCTCCCCCTTCACAAACATAACAGCAGATAAAACATAGCAAAACAGGCCAAATAAAAGTGGCATAGAAAACCTGAAAGAAACCTAACATATGACACACAGAACAAAATACATCAAAATGACTTAAGAAACAAAATCTTGTAGGCGGAGAGGAAAACGCTTTGAACTAAGCGGTCTAGACCCTCTTTCAGGAGCCTCAGGTTCCTGTTTCTCCAACTGCAAGGAAGAACCACTGGTGGGACCCAAAGGTGATAAAACACGATATTGTGCCACCCTGCCTAGGTTCCAAATCCTGTGATCACTTGTCTTTATGGCATTTTTAAACACCTTGATAACCTGAAGTGGCTGACACCAACATCCACTGTGCTCTTCGCAGCCTCTCTTTCATCGTACAGGACCTTCCTCTCATCCATCTTACCTCTCTCTAGTTCTCTCCAACCATCCGTGCTACCCACCTTGTCATCAACCAACGTTCTCTTGGCAGATACCCAAGAGGGAGCAACCTCAAAGTTCGCCATCCTCCCTTGAACAAGCGAAAAGGAGCAACACCAGTGGAAGAATGAGGAGTGAACCGATACACCCAAGCGTTCCTTCTCACAGCCACCTCCCAGCAATCACCACAGGACCTGGACGGTTGTATAGCCTCCTTAAGGACCTTGGCGAACCTTTCCACAACCCCATTACTTTGTGGATGATACAGTGCAGCCCTCTTGTGCTTAATCCCCCTTGAGGTCAGAAAATCTTTCATGATACGTGAAGTGAATTGAACTCCATTATCAGACAAGAGAGTTTGTGGGAAGCCTTCATGTTCAAAGAGTTAATCTAAGAACTCAACCACAACAACAGACTCCACAGAATTCACCACCTTTATCTCTGGCCCAGTGAAAACAAGTCCATACACACAATGACATAACGATCCTGAGATCTCAGTTTTACCGGCCCCAAAATATCTATGGATATGTCAGACCAGGGAGCAGCAGCCTGGTCTCTAATGACCAGGGGTTGTGTTCTACACTTGAGTACCTTGTCACAACTTGCACACTCAGCACACTCCTGAACAAGTCTTTCAACAAAAACATCCATGGCGGGCCACCGTTATGATTCTCTGATCCTCTCCTTGGTCCTGGCAATGCCCAGATGTGAGGCATGAGCATTCTTAACCAACTTTTCCTCAAAGCAAGTAGTGGAACAAGCTTACTACCCCGCATGAGTAGCTCTTCCACCACAGCCAAATCCTCCTTAACATGCCAAAAACATCTGAGCACTTCATCACAGTCCTTCTTCTCACACCAAACAACCTTTCACCATGGCGATGACCTTTTGCAAAGCTTCATCACCCACAAGATGTTCGCTCCATTCACTTTCTGAAATAACACCTTCACTGATCAAACACACATTCACTTCTTCTTCTAAGTCCTCTCCTCCAAACCACTCAGCATCATCTACTGTGTCATCACTTGCACACCCAAGTCTAAAAAGACAGTCGGCCAGAACATTTTTAGAACCAGGCAAGTAGGAAAAATCAAAAGTAAACTCCTGTAGAGCCACCACCCATTTGCGAATACAGTGGGAAACGAAATCTATGCCCTTCTAAGAGAAGACCTCCTTAAGAGGTTTGTGGTCAGAGAGATTTTTGAACCTGTCCCCCATAGAAATCTTTTCAACTTGCGTATGGCCCAGAACACACCCAGGGACTCCTTTTCTACAAGTGAATAATTGCATTCAGCACCCCTCAATGGCCTGGGGATAAACAAGACTGTTTTTTTCCACACCATCAACCTTTTGCAACAGAACAGCCCCTAGACCAGTGGAGCTGGCATCAGTCATGAGATATGACATCTTTGCAGGGTCAAAGCTACTTAGACACGGTGCATCGCTGAGATATTTCTTGATACCAATAAATTTCTCTTCACAATCCTTGACCCACACAAATTCTCTCCCTTTATTCAATGAAGACCTTAGGGACAAGGCCTTCCCTGCAAAATTTGTAGTAAAATTCAGTCATACACAAAAATTTCACAAGCTCATCCTTGCTAGATGGTGAACGTAAATTGAGAATTGAACTCACAAGTGCCGCCTTTGTTTTAATACCTGCCGCTGATACAAAATGCCCAAGGTATTCTCTTTCCTTGATGTTAAATTTGCATTTATCAGCCCGAAGAGTGAGACAGGCATCTTGTAACTTCTTCAACACAGACCTCAGCCTCATATCATGTTGGTCCAGATAAACCCCAAAAATGAGCACGTCGTCTTGATACACTTTTACACCTCTCAGACCTCCAAGAATGCCCTCCATCACCCTCTGAAAAACTGAGGCATCCGAAATTAGCCCAAAGGGCATTCTTAGAAACTTAAAGGTGCCAAAGGGTGTCACGAAGGCTGTGAGATCTTGAGAGGAAGAATGTAGTCTAACCTGGTGGTAAGCAGAGGTTAAATCCAAGGAGGAAAAATGCTTTGCCCCTTCAAGAAAGCACAACATTTCAGTAATATTGGGTAATTGGTAGTGGTCAACGACCACTGCTCTGTTGAGTTCCCTCAAGACCACACAGAGCCGGGCCTCGCAGTTGGCCTTATGAACCATCACGACCGGAGAGACCCACTCTGTTGCCTCAACTTCTTGGATATTACCTTTGGCCAGAAGCATATCCAACTCACACTTCATGCTCTCTCTTACCAAGAGAGGAACATTCCTAACCTTGGCAACTTTTGGGACAACATTTTGCTCAAGCCTTTTACGGTGCACATAGTTTTTAAAACCACCTAGGTCACTCCACTCGCAAAAACTGCAGGGCAAACTTTTTTTTTTTTTTTTTTTTACTTGTTACGGTCCGTCAGCCACGAGCGCTGACGTCACCATTTATTTATACCTCCTGGTCCGCGCCTGGCCCAGGAGGGTGTACGTGTAACATTGTATGGGAACTGCAGGGAAAACTTTGATCCAATCTTGAATGGAATTGTCAACCACCCTAACAGGTGGTAGCTCCTTTAGGCAGACTTGAGGGTTCCCATTAGGGTCAAGAAACACATGCAGATCCCTTTGATGAAGCCGACTTATAAGTGAGTCACCTTTCATCTAGACATAGATCTTCCCAGGGATGACCCTCCCTTTGAAATTAATTGTACTCCAAAAATAAGATAGCAAATCAATGGTCACCCCACCATAGCCATTGGGCCTGATGTCAGGTTTTAAAAGAGCAACTTTACCCAGCAAATTGTTCTCATAAAAGACTTTAGGAACAAGCGTTATCTTGTCCCCAGAGTTAAACAGCATTTTGACGGGTGCATTATTAACCAGTACCAGTTCATAAGGACTATCAGATGTATTTCCTGAAACTTGACAAATGATAATTTCTTCCACATCCTCACCAAAGAGATCAACTTCCCTCACTTTCTTGTGATCCTTCCCAGATCTACAGCATTTGGAGACGGGACCTTTCTTTCAACATATTTTGCATATGACTTTACAATGTGGACAGTCCTTAAAATTGGCCATGTGACCTGAGTCACCACACCTGTACCATCTGCCTTGAAAGCCCTAGTGAGTGGTAGGTTTTTGAGAAAACGTAGTTTTGGGTTTAACGGTCTTATCTACAACAACTTTCACCTCAGAATTTCCTTTCTTATCATCTGATGAATCCTTCTTTATGATGTCGACACACAATTTTGAATGTTTATGACTCTTTTAGCGATGGTTATGACCTCTTGAAGAGAGAGATTGTCTTTTTACCAAAGAGCATCCCTAGTCTTGTCTTGTACACATCCCAACATAAATTGATCTCTCAAGCGTTCCACCAACGTGGCACCAAAGTTACACATATAGGCCAATTTACGCAAGATCGTTATGTACTGCTGAACCGACTCTGCATCTTTCTTCCAAAATGATATCGCTCAAGAACAGTGCTTATTTTTGGAAGATAGTGCAAATCCAGTTTTTTTATACAAATTTCATATTCATTGAGCGATGCAGATTCACTATCAGAAAGACCAGGGAGACATTCAAATACCTCTTGACCCCCAGACCCTAAACAATGCATGAGAAGAGAAGTTTTTCTCTCTGCTCTTAAAGAGGTACCACAAACACGAGCATAATGCACAAATACCTTTCTCCACTTTTGCCAGGGAATGGGAGGATCACTTGGGCAAGTTAGGGAAAACAGGGGTGGTGTGACGTTCTGCATTGTGTTTGAAAAATCCCCAAAAGGAAGACAAGGTAAACAAAATACAAGCCTTAGGAAACAAATACAGAAACAATTTGTTAAATGAGCACACAAAAATGAATAATGTTGGCAAATGACAAACACAATGCCATGAGCTGTGTGTATCAGCGTGAATGACACACCTGTGGGAGAAAAGCAGCTATTGCGTGAGGGTTTAACGTGCAAATTGTAAAGAAACCTCAATGCAACGACGGAGAAGCTGGCAGTTGGGAGCTTGCTCCTTGAACCAACGCTCTCTCGCACAAGAAGGAGATGGCAGACACGCGGTTGAGGCTCACGGGCAGAGAGGTGAGGTTGTCTTGGAAGTGTCTGAATAAGCGGACTTCACTCCTTCTTGTAGAAATGTGGCTGCTAGAATTAGCCCTCATCTCTCCATTCTCTCATACTCGTATCATAAATATTGGGTTCCTACAGTTATATCTCAGTCTTGTTCTCTTTTCAAGTCTTACTTAGTGGCTCATCTCTCCTAATATGAACAATTCCTTCAAAGTCCTATTTGGTATAAGAAAAGGCTACCCGCAAACAGTAAACTGATACTGTGGAGGAATTGGTTAAATAAGACCATATTCACGGTTTCTCAATTGCTTCTCCACAATAATACAATCATTCCATTTACAACTCTTTCCTCTTTCTTTAAACTTTCCTTGAAAGATCTCAAACAAAACCAGCTCTTAGAAGCACTGTTGGTCCCTTCATTGGAATCCATCCCTACCTCTTCTATTCAGAGGTGTTTTTTGAATACCTCCCTAAGTCGTATCATTCAGACTTCCAAGGTTACATTAATATATAGAACTCTGATACTCCCCCTCCAGATAGACCAAAATCCAAATTGGAACTCCTATGGGAATCAGACATACTCTGTATTTTGCCTATATCAATTTGGCAGAAAATCTGGGAGAAAATGAATTCCACAGCACATCTGTCAACCTCACCCAAACGATTACAACAGTGGTGGAATTTGGCTTGTCATAACCACCATCTGGATCGTTACAACTTACATTCTCCATCCTTGTCCGCAAAACAAGCTGAACTGTGTGAGCCACTGTCCAGAACTTTGTGAGTCACAGTCTGTCTCGATATGCTTGTGCCACAACTTAATTACCCAAAGCATTTCATCATACTAATTTTAGATAGTTGTTTGTGAATTCTTGTATTGCTGAAAGTAGTCTTGTTATCCTAAAATTGTTTTTTGGAAGGTTTCTCAATAAGTTTTCAGAATTTACAGTTTTTCTCTCTTCTTCTATTCCTCTTCTCTTTTTCATCTCTGTTCCTTTACTTTTCTTTACTTTCACTATTAAACTCTCTCCCTTCAATTCTTCTATATATTATACTCCGTTCAATCCAATTACCAGCTTAATATGGTTATTTGTACTCTTGATGTTAGCATGAGTCTTTGCATTTCGTTTCTTTAGTGTATCTCATTTGTCTTGGTGTACTGATTTGCTGGAATTCGTGTTCATTTTCCATTATTTCAATAAAAATACTAAACTTAAAAAAATTAATGTATGTTCATTTTATATATTTATTTAAATCTACAAAAACATTTTTAAAAATCTATCTGAACCGCAGTGATTTCCAAAACAATCCATAGTACTCATTTGTATATGAAATTGCCGGGAACCAGAGGATAACATAGAAACATCAATTACCTACTCGTCCATAAGAACCTTTTTCTTGATTACTGGAAGTTTTAAAGATTGCTCAAAATGTATATCCATAGGTTTTCCTTGAAGCTCTAGAAACTGAATGCCCTCAGATTATCTTTTCCAGTTGATCCAGCGCAAACAACAACTCGGGAAAATGTGAGAACACAACTGTCCTCCTTGCGTCGCAGACCTGCCGTCACACTAACTCACTCACACACGCATTCATTGGTGGGGCCCATAACACCAACACTCGCACGTTTATCTCTTTCACAGGTCTGCACACAGGAGGGGGAATGATGCACCGGACATGTGGGTGGAAGTACCTTATAACCTATAGGGAAAGAAAAGTTATCTTACATCATATACATTAACCTTCGCCACCTATAGATTCCTAATCCTAAACATCAAGGCACTCCACCCACTTGGTCTATTGGACCAAATAGTTGGATTGGTCGATGGTGATTTTAGAACCAGCTAAAACACATTTAAGACTCAGAATCCTCTATTCTCTTTTAAAAGAACCACAAACTCATATTTTCTGTTAATCAATAATTGTTTTCTAAATTTTTCATTAAATTAGCATTCGTCTCTTCAAATTTTAGTATTTCTAGATCAATTTAATTAAATCACTGAACACCATATTTACCTATTCTGGCTATCTGGGTTTTCTCTAATTCATTGGCTCAGCATAATCAAATTTTGTCGTTAAATTGTCCAAGGATCAGGCCAGATCTCAGAGTCTGAAAGTCGTTTGCTCAGCACGTTACAGTCCCATAGATCATCAAAGGACCAGAAATCGTGCCAGCATCCGTCATCGAAAGGTCTTGAAAAGCGTAGCACGACCCTCTCATCTAAACTCCTCCCTATTCTACTACTCTTTTATATTAAATTTCCGGATAACATGAAACATTTTTAGGCGGAGAAGAGAGATGATTGGCCAAGAGAAATCGTCCGATCTTGTATTGTCTGTTTTCACAGGGTTTTTGCTGATGAGTTCTCCGGCTATGAGCACATTTCTGAATGTTGCAATTTTAAAATTCATTCATTGTTCATTTATAACAGTTCTTGTCTTCTGGGGTCTTTGGCAGCGCCCCAGTAACCTATCCTTGACAGGAACGGCATGTACAGAGGTTGTTAGGTAATTCACGGTACCATCCGAGTCTATGCACTAGGCTTTGCGCATCACGAGACGGTGGCCACTTCTGAATCCGTACTCTGCCGCCATCTTTTGTTAGGCCAAGATGTCAACTTAAGCGAAACAAACCCACAAGAATAATTAATACAAAGAAATGATGCTTTACGGTCCTCCACGAAGGTGCAGACATTACAGAAGCAGCATAAAGCATGCAATATCTAATTATCACAAATACTATTGTTAATATGCATACGTATTTTAGATATTAAAGTTAATTTGCCATGCAAATAGCAAGTTCCCACGTGTAATTCATGTATGCCGGTTGATTAATCTCAATATATCACGGCACACTATTAGTAAATTATAATCAGTAGGTTATTCAGTTAATACTTTAATGCAAAATAGAGGAGGTATACAACATTTTGCACTACCTGCTCCATCACAGTCAATCAAACAAAATCATGTTTATGCTAAATATCATTTAAGCTACTGAAGAACATAGGATATTAAACACCATCATGGAACAAATCTAATGTCTGCATTCAATAGAACAGCTTTGTTCATTGTCAATGAATCTAGTTTTTCTTGAGCTGTTTTCTTTCTGTAGGAAGTTACTAATGCTTGGCTCTTGAATGATGTCATTATCTAAGGAGAGAATAGGTAGTTTCCTGTCAAAGAATTTTCACATCACAAAAACCTGAACAATTATACAGGACGTGGTTATTTCTTTCAACAAAGATAATTCTCCATCTGGTAGCATTCTCACTTGGATATGGAAAAACAAAGGCCACCTTAGTTTGATCATCTGGAACGGTGGTAAGGTTGTAAACAAAAATTACTGGCACTGATTAAGGACTAATACAAATGTCTTTGTATCTTCAAACAGTCTTCCAGGAGGTGCCAAGAGCATGGTGGGAGTCATTACTGAATAGAAATCCACATGGGTCTTAATCTCTTGTGTTGGAGGTAGTGGTGCTGCGGGATCAGCAGACAAAGGCAATTGAGTAACATCTGTTATTTCTGCTTTTCACATGGTGCCAATCTCTTATTTACCTGCTAAATGTTTTCATTACTGAACCAACCTCATGCTGAAGCTTGGTTAGAACATCAAATATCTGACACTGTGTGGCTTTAGATCCATCCCTAAGGTTGGACATCAATGTTGGCTAGACAACCTGCCAGATATCATTAACCTTGTGTCTAGAATTCAACTGGTGAAATGAACTCATCTATCTTTCACCACAACCACTATTGACCACACACAGCATAGTATTTGAGACAAGTAGTAGAGACGGTTAAAGGGGAAAAAGGATAAAGGACAAAACAGAGACCCAGGATATCATACTCTGTCTCACGGCTCTTGGACATCTAAAGTCATAAAGAAGTATTTATTAACCTGTCATTAACTTCTGACTCCAAATTTCAACAGTGAAAAGATCTACCCTATAAATATAACCGTGTAACAAACTCTCTATTCAATATACGAAGCATACATTCCTGAAACTGAACTAAAACAACATATAATTGGCCAGTGCAATGTGTACTGAACTCACTCCCTAACAGTAGAATAACTACCTCTCACGTCATTCACATGTGCCTTCTGGAATAGCTGGATCATTCCTGATAGCCTCTAAACAATTGGAAAATATTTAAACATTGGTAATGTTTTGTAAGTTCCTATCTAGGAACTCATGCATCACTTACTAAACATAAAGAATACCATAATGTCCGTAACACAGACATAATAATATCAAAGGGGAACGATGAAAGAATTTCTATTGTTGCTTCACAAAAGAATTCTAGGACAATGTCTGTCAAAGTTCCAAAAGTCTTTGGTGCTAAGGGCTAAACGATCAGTTGAAGAGTTCAATTCTCTAAATACCTTAGTTCAAAGTTTGCACATCAACTTTCATGATATGTCTCTCTAATTAGGTTGTACTCCGAAACTTCCGAGAAGATAAGTTCTAAAAAAACCTAAAAAATTAATTCATGAAGAAAGGGTCCTGGCTGCCGCAACATAGCTGCTCAATTCCCTAGTAAGGACACAAGGAAAGTTATGCCCAGTATAGGAAAGTGAGTTATTATTAGGTTGGGCCAGTCACCCTCAAATAGTCACAATACCACAATCACTAATAGTTCCAGTCAAATCTGAGTAAATTAATCCTTGCAAAACCCTTGGTAATAAGTAAAAGGCACTACACTAGAAAAATCAAAAAACACTTTATAAAAATTGAAAATATTTTTCTTTTTAAAAGGACACCAAAACAACAGAAATCCAATGTAGGCTACTAGAGATATGAATTTCTAAAGAATTAGGTAAAAATAGCACCAAAATGCGCAAAAAAAGCCAACTGAGGGCATCTAGTTGCCCTGGACCGGGAGAAAGTCACAAGTTCAGGCCAACCATGATAGAGCTCAGGCTGAGCACAGGACTAAGATAGGCCAGCTGAGTATTGTACCTTCTGTCTTCAGTGGGCAGCCTGGGAGGTGTTGTTTGTTTTGCAAGACTTTGGGTCCTTCAACATCTGTTTTGAGGAGCTGCGATGTAAGGTCCTGCATTGAGCGGCATCTTGTTGCATCGGTCTGATGTAACTGTTCAGTGAGGCCTAGTGAGACTTCGTGTTGACTTGCTTCTGTTCTTTTGGATCTGGTAGCTGAGCGACGAGGCTTTGTAAGGCTTCACGTTGACTTGTGCCACAATGCATCAGTTCCGATGAAGCTGTGAGGTGAGGCTTTACATCGACTTGCATCAGTTCGGTTGGAATTTCCAGCTGAGCAGCGAAGCTTAGCAATGACTTGAATCACACTGCGTTGGTTCTGATAAAGCTGTGAGGTGAGGCTTTGAGGGGCTTTGTGTCAATTTGAGATGGTTCTGTTGAGGCTGCAAGCTGTTTTTTGTTTCCTTTGGGGATATAAGCATCCTCTACACCTGCCAAACGCTCTGTGTTGCCACTTGGGCGGTAGGACTCAGTCTCCCACAATGCACCTATGCAGTCCAGGACAAGTCCAGTTACAACTGGTCAGCTAGGGTGTCCTCTCTTAGGCTTGGCAAGTGACTTCTTCAGCTCGTTTATACTGTTTGCTGGTCAGGAAGTCCACTCCTTTGCTTTTGGAGTCAGGCACTGTCCATTCTTTGTGGAGCCTTGTGAGTGCAGCAGGTGCAGTCTTTCATCATGCAAACCTCTCTTTGGTGCAGTCCAGGGGTCCAGGAGGACAGTCCTTCTTCTCTTCTAAGCAGTGATCTGGTTATTTATCCTTCATTTCTGGGCTTGAGGGAGGGGGGCTCCCGTACCAATAGGAACTAAGCTACTTCCCCCTAGTATAACCACTTGCTGTGAAGTGTGGCATACTTTTAGCCCAGAATTCAAAAGTCTCCCAAAAATCAAAATGAAGAAACTCTCTCCTTGGTGTGTGTGTGTAACCCAACCTAGAGGTATGATTACACTCCCCTTCCAGCTCCTCTCCTAATCTAATTATGGGGACCCATCTAACTAGAAACCAAGAAAATGGGGATGACCTGTGTCCTGTGATATCTGTTTTCTTTGAAGTCCAGCTTATCTACTCAGCCCCCTTCCTCTCCCTGGCTTTCCCAGGAACAAGATTTTCTCCCACCAAATGGCTGTATTGTTGCAGCCTAAGACCTCTTCACATCTACTCAAGGAGCAGATTGGCTCAGGCTGTCAAAGGCTGACCAATCCGAGGAGGCTGCTACAGGTAACTCCAGGATAGTAAGTTCCAAGACTACTTTCCTGTAATAGTTATAATAAGTCTGACATCAGCAAGTTATGGGGTTTAATGTAACTATTAATTTGATACTTTGAATATGTCTAGCTAGCTCCAATCAAAAGGTAGACTTCATTATATTTAATAAAGCCTTCCCCATGTTAGCCTACGGTGTTACGAGCACTACAAAAGGAAAAAACTACTTTGGTTGTTTTCCCTATCAGGGCATATGAAACCTCTTTTATATTATCCCTGCTTTTTGGAACTATGCACCCTACTCTTGGGACACCTGAGGGGTGCCTTATAAGTAAAAAAAGTTAGTTTTAGACATTAAAAGTGCTTTTAATTCCAAAGTTGAATTTAGACACAGTTTTATTTTTCAGCCAGCCTGCAAGGCGAGCCTTCCTTTACTATGACATCAGACACCACAGCAGTGCACATTTAAGTGCATAAAGGCCACTTGGGTCACTACACCTATATGCCCTACCATATACTAGGGACTTACAGGTAGACTGTCCTTACCAATTTGAATTACATCAATGGGCATATACCATTAGAGGGTATAGCACTGGCCCTAGGCCTGGTTAGCAGAGCCCAGGGCACTTTCAGAGTCAGTAACCACCAGCATCAGTCCAAAAATGGGGGCTGATCAGGGCAAAAAGGATTACTTTCCTGCACCCATTAATACAAAATGGGCACCACTATCTGTAAAGTTCAGGGAATTCTAGTAATTTCAGTTCACAACCAAGCTGCCATCGCACATTGCACTCTCCACAAGTGCATAGCCATTCTGTAAATGCTAAAGACACACAATTGATGGACGGAATGCAGAACAAATCAAAACATTCACCCCCAGTCAAGAGATCTGGGTTAAATCCATCATTCTTTTGCTCACCATGCCACCCCAGTTTAGACTTGGCCATATGAAAATCAGTCTTGACCCTGTGCCTCATGGGAACAGTCCAGCCCGAATTGCCAAGCCAGGTCCTCCCTGGACCGGAAACAAGCATCATAGGACCGGTTTCACCCCTCTTCAGCCAGAATAGCTTGATTCCAGTGGCACAGTGAGCCCAGGACCCACGTCTGGGCATACCTGGCGCACTTAGGGCGAGAAAGCAAACGACACAAAATTGATGGACGGAATGCAGAACAAATCAAAACATTCACCCCCAGTCAAGAGACCTGGGTCAAAGCCATCATTCTTTTGCTCACCATGCCACCCCAGTTCAGACCTGGCCATATGCAAATCAGTCTTGACCCTGTGCCTCATGGGTACAGTCCAGCCCGAACTGCCAAGCCAGGTCCTCCGTGGAGCGGAAACAAGCATCCTAGGACCGATTTCGGGGTTTAAACTGGGGTGGCATGGTGAACAGATCTCTTGACTGGGGGTGAATGTTTTGATTTGTTCTGCATTCCGTCCATCAATTTTGTGTCTTTTGCTTTCTCGCCCTAAGTGCGCCAGGTATGCCCAGACGTGGGTCCTGGGCTCACTGTGCCACTGAAATCAAGCTGTCCTGGATGATGAGGGGTGAAACCCCGAAACCGGTCCTGGGATGCTTATTTCCGGTCCAGGGAAGACCTGGCTTGGCAGTTCGGGCTGGACTGTTCCCATGAGGCACAGGGTCAACACTGATTTGCATATAGCCAGGTCTAAACTGGAGTGGCATGGTGAGCAAAAGAATCATGGATTTAACCCTGATCTCTTGATTGGGGGTGAATGTTTTGATTTGTTCTGTATTCCGTCCATCAATTTTGTGTCTTTTGCTTCCTCGCCCTACGTGCGCCACGTATGCCCAGACGTGGGTGCTGGGCTCCCTGTGCCACTGGAATCAAGCTATCCTGGCTGATAAGGGGTGAAACCCCAAAACTGGTCCTAGGATGCTTGTTTCCGGTCCAGGGAAGACCTGGCTTGGCAGTTCGGGCAGAACTGTTCCCATGAGGCACAGGGTCAAGACTGATTTGCATACGGCCAGGTCTAAACTGGGGTGGCATGGTGCGAAAAGAATGATGGATTTAACCCAGATCTCTTGACTGGGGGTGGAATGTTTTGATTTGTTCTGCATTCTGTCCATCAATTTTGTGTCTTTTGCTTTCTGTAAATGCTGCCAGCCAACCCTTTCTTGATTTCAATGACCTTAGTGGAAATGGGTTCTAAGCATTGAAACTCCATGCTTGCTGACGCATGAACCTCATGCTATGCTTCCTGACAGTTGGGTACACTGGGAATGGATGGAATGGATGCAAAGGTTAGTGAGACCCTCAGGTACAACACTGTTGGAGGCCAAGTCTTAACAGGCATAAACATCTTTCTACTAACCTTCAGGTAACTTGTGTTGCACTTTTACAGAAGAAGTCACAAAAAGGAATCCTCTGCACAAAGGTAATGATGCTCTCATGGGCGCCTTCCCAAAAATGGGATCTGTCCAGCAAACATTCATGCCCTTTCTCTTTGAGGTCAGGAGAGGTGAGCCTACCCAAGAGCAGGGTGGCCCACTTGGAGTACAGAAAGACTCTAAAATTGGCCATGCAGGCATCTCTCAACTATTCCTAATCTGGAAAATACTCCTCTTGCCAGGCTAAAAGTTATAGGGCATTCCTGAAGTCTCATGTTATACAGGTGCTGTCCGGGTTTAGACCACAGCATCATGCTGCAGGTACACTTCCTACACCTTAACTCCCATCATCTTGAGAGTTAAACTGTGGCGCTGGGATTTCAAGTGAGAGTCTTCACCCTGAGGCTGAACACTTGCTTGGCATCCAGGGCTTTTAGGGCTGACATGCAAAAGGATCTCCCAAGGGTGGCATTTTAAAGGCACATTTGTAGTGTTCTCTGTGCAGGAGGCTTTAATTTGGCACATCTGGAGATAACATTTTCAGGGCCAGAATCAATGTGGAATACAAATTGAACTCTAGAATACCCTGAGAATGGATGGATGTCTAGGGGAATCAGTATTTCAGGGTCGAGTTGCCATAGTAATCCCTCATTTCCCCTCACAGTTTTCCCAAGAGATTTCAGCTGCTTTCAGCAGCCATAACCTCTGGGGGCAACATGCCAGGCCCGTTTTAACTTGAAAGACTTCATAATTCACACTGAGGCCAGTAACAGGGTTACCAGCCTATTGGAACTCCGGGTCTCTCATAATGAGTGCCCATGTATGCCATGCAGGGGTCTGCCATGTCTGGGTGTCTTGTCTCACAGACGGCAACTCCAGGACACATGTGGTTGCACTGGTTTCAGCCGAAGAGTCATTTCCTACAAGAGCTGGCAACACCTTTCCCATGGGCCTCAGACTGCAAGGCGATCCTTCTCCCTGCCCTTTTATCATATTTGTAGCACCTGAAGGCTAGTGTCACGTTCACTAGAATTAGTGTCCTATCAATTGACAAAAAATGTGAGCAATATTTAAGATGATTCATTCATATCTCTCTAAACAGTTGGGCTATTTTATCAATTGTAATGTGTTTTATTAGAGCGATGCAAAGTGCTTTTCTATGGAAGTTACATCTCTGGTGAACCTGTCAGTGACGTTGAGCTCTCATAATGTTTCCATGAAGGCTTTTACCTAAGCAGAGTGGATTATTATTTTTCTGTACCAACAGATTCATTGAAATTTAGCAAAACGTTTCATAGAGTCTAAGAGACTTTTGGCACAACAGCTACTTTAAGAAAAACATTGGCAGGGTATTAGAGGAGAGATATGATCCCGCTATATATAAAATATGTACGCTTGAGAGATAAGGACTGTGTACTGTATATATTTCGAGACAAGCCATTGAGCAGGATTTGGATCCTAACACCACTTCAGCTAGTATCAAATATGACGGGAGCAGGGGGCATCCGTCGGCTTGTCTGGTGTTGGAACGGCTTCTGCGTACTTCTGCATCTAATACATTCATTTTGTTGAGTTATTCTTTCATGGATTTTGTGGTCTAGTGTGATGACATCTTTATGATTGAGCAAGGCAGGGTCTGGCTCCCAATTCTTGTTATTTGGCACATTCAGTTATCACAGTGGGTTCCTCTGCGTTCATTTATACTCCAAAATACACTTCCTCGGCCTTATTATCAGTGGCGGCTCCTCCACTAAGGTGGAGGAGCGTCGCCCCACTGCTTTTAAGCAGTGTAACATTGGAAAAATAAAATGATAATGACTGAATGTTATTATAATTTTATTTGTTCGTGCGGCCCGGGAGGGGTGGGGCTGTTCTGATGACAGAGTGGGGCAGAGGAGGAGTGGTTTGCCCACTCCTAAGTGCACATGACTCCCTGTTCTCCACACAGGTTGCATTGCAGCTTGCGTGGAGAACATGCCCAGGCTCCCTGTTATTGGCTGAGCGTCGAACCACAATGATCAGACCAATCATTGGTCTGGGGAGCTTGGGTGCTTACCAATCACAGCTCTGCATTGCAGCGTTGTAATTGGTCAGGGGAGCCTGGGTGCTTCCTGGTTCCCAAGTCCTAACAGAGGAGAGAAGCTGCAGCGATATGGCAAGTTTTTTCCCTTTTTTCTACATCCCCCACCACCTCCACTCTGTGCCATCCCCCACTGCGTATTAGTGTGCCCTCTTGCCAATTGAACAGCCGCATCTTTCACACATTGCTTCATGCAATCTCTTGTTTGTTTGTTCACCAAATGCGCTTCATCTTCTGAAGACACGTGCCTACCAACCTTGGATTCATTGGCATCTTTCCCACTATGAGCAAGTGATTGTTTACCGGAGATGGCTTCTATATTTTAGTTGTACATTGTCCATTTTCCTATGATTGCTTGATTTTTTTTCTTACATATTTAATATCATAAGATTTCGGCCCTCTGTGTGTGAAGTGTCTTACTTGGGTGTATGGGGTTCATCACCTGCTTATCTTCATACCTTACCAAGAGGATCTGCTTAAGGGCCTGATTACAAGTTGGATAGCTGAACCCATGATGGAGGTGCAGTAGCAGTCGGGGACCACTACACCACTACACCAGTGGTCTGACCGCCGCATTACAAGTTTGGTGGTAAGACCATTATGGGACCGCCGGAACCACCAGGGAACGTGTTCCTGGCGTTGGCGTGGCAGTCTGGGGCATCAATATACTTGGCATTGCTGCCGCGGTACCGCCAAGCATATTATGAGTTTCCTGGCGGTGTCACCGCGGTACCGACAATCATATTATGAGTTTCCCCACCGCCAGCCTCTTTATGGCACTGAGCCCGCCATGAAAATACTGGTATTGGGGAAACAAAGGGACCCTACAAGACCCTCTGTTTCCCCAGTATACTGGGATGTATGTAGGGGAGCACATAGTGTGCCCCCCTGTATGCATGCATGCCCAGTTCCTGCCCGGCGTGAACTAGACAGTCTATTCCGTGCAGGAACTTGCTTTGGTGTTCCTATTGCTGTGACTTTTTCAAAGGCACCGCTGAGGGAACGTCAAAGTACCGCCCGTCAGACCAAGAGAAAACTCCTAGTCTGGCAGGCGGCCAGCGATCAACTTTGGCAGTGCCGGGAGGTGGGGTGCCGCCCCTCTCCTGCACGACCAAGTCATAATCCGCCCCTTAGTTTTCACCTCTTGACCATGTGTATCCTAGTTCAATGGGTAACCTTTATAGTAGTAACCAATTATAATCATTGCTTAGGAGGCCTCTCACTACACATTCTGTTTCATTGCAATTTGCTGAGGCTGTTGATCATTGTTCCTCAGAGTTTCTTGTAGCAGTGTTATCCCTGTTTTATTTATTATTTATTGACAACAGATCCGTGGGGATTTTGATTTGATCAACTGTGCTTCTTTTTGTTTTTAAGGTTTTGTGCCCTTGCATTCATCACATGGGGTATTCACTGTTTGCTCGTTATCTCTTCTTCCACACTACTTTCATGGTCTGACTTACAGACAGCTGCACTGCCTGCTGGGTAGGAATAGGCGTATCACACATCCTCTGAATTGCATCCCAGGGTCCTAGCAATCTCTTGTTCTCACCCTGAGGCTTGCCTTCTCTCCTCACCAGGAAGGCAATAATGCAAGACCTGACTAGTGATGGTTTGCTGTTTAGGAGAAGAGAGTATTGTTGTTCCTTTACTCAGCGACAGAGGAAGGTTTTGCTGATGGAAACCGGGGTGAAAGGATTCCCAGGAGACCATACTCTACATAATTATGAGCATATTCCACCACACACTAGCTGCCATGTTCTGTTGTAAGCCGATGTTTATTTTATGCATGACAAAGATATGATGAGTATATTGTATTTTTAGCTGATTCCTAGACACATTTTGCAGTACATTGATGGCCAGATTCTTTGCCACAAGAGCAACTTTTAGGACACCTCGATTTGTATAAAGTACAGTGGATATATTCTGTGACATTACAAGTAGTGTGGCAGTACGAGTCTGTTGCCCAACAATAAACATGTTATGCAGCACTATAATTGACATATTCTATAATTCAACTGTGAGCAAATGTTGCAGCCCAATAGCAGGCCTAGCTGCCTTTGTCTCTGGGTCTCTCTTTCTCCCCCTCTCTCTCCTCCCGCTCCCTCCTTCCTTCCCTCCCTCTCTGTCTTTATTTATTTATCTTTCTCCTGTCATGACAAGTCAAGTATTACCCATGTCAAAACTCAGGACACTAAATTATACTCACTGCAGACAATCACATCGAAACACAAGAAGGCCCCCCAGGTCTTGTTAGTAGTCATTTTCTAGCTAGTTATTCAGCCAATGGTATCTGTGAGAGCAGAATCCCTGACAAAACCTTATGATGTAAAAGTTTTTAAAACAATGGGAATTGGATTGTGCTAGTGATTGATGCTTTATCAGATACATCCATACTTTGATCGGAACACCTCTAAAGCAATCAAAAAGTGGAGCGCAGGCTTTAGAAATGGAATATATGTACTATTTGATTCTATATAAGTGCTACTCTTAAAGCCATTTCCTGTTTACAAATAATGCAAAACCATCCCAGCCAACACATTCCCATCCACAGCAACAGACCACCAGCTCAGTCCAGGCAGGGACACCTACTGCATGTGGGGCCCAGGTTGGGACTGATGTTGGACATCAGCACTGCTATCAGGCAGCGACTGGTTTGATAATCAGCTGCAATGACTGTGCTGGCATGTACATGCGCTGAATGTTGCAATGGATCTGGGCCAGGCTGCAGTTATACACTTGTCATGGAATTAAACATGTCAATGCCGCATTGCCTTGTGATTACAGTCACTGTTCTGATGTTTGATCTAAGTATTCTCTTGTACTCCTTTCCTCCCCATACCCTGCCACCTACTTCTGAACCTTCTGGGTTCTCTTCTAATTAAGGTTTGGCTTGATGTTTTCTGAATGCATATTATCTTCCCAAATTGCAGTTATTGTTACAATGTACTGTGCTCTAATAGCACTCAACGAAGAATCGTCTAGAAAATCACTAATAAATAATTACATTGCCTGATGCATGTCTGAAGGAGCATGCATCAGGCATGTTGCTTGCACTTCATTTAAAAATTGCACAAATCAGTTTCTAAGTCATAACACACATCTGCACCCCACACCTCTTCTGTCTGCTTCATTTCTCAATGTGCTAATCTCAATTGCTTCTGCTCACGAGCCAGGGTAATGTGTATCTCCCTTTTCTAGGGTTTCCTCAATTCATGTGGTGGATTTAGCCACTATTTGCAAGTCATAGCATGGCGTTCATGGTAGGTAACCATCATGGTTCATTAAGCCATGATGGTTACTTACCATGTAATAAATGTACTTTTTGCAAACTTCAAATGTTTCCATGAAAATTGGCCAATGTGAGGTTTGGACTCCAGGGCCTGTATTATACATTGTGCCCAGGGGGCACAGCGGGTGTGTGCGCCCACTTTGAGCGCCCCCGGGGCACCATGGTTTTATCGAAGGAGACGCAGACGATTGTGTGTCCACTACAGATAGTGGTGCTGCACACGTTGCGCCAGCTCTATCGTGAGAGGGAGCGCCCTCATTTGCCTGGGGGCATGTCCCCATGCAAATGAGGGAATCACTTTGCCTCTGCGCCGTATTACTAACGCGGGCGAAGAGGCAAACATGCCTTTAAGAGGCACACTGAAGTGTGCCACAAAAAGGTGGCACACTGAAGTGTGCCTCCTAAAGGCAGCCCTCTGGAAGGAGAAACAGTGTCCCATGGACCCTCAGACATCACTCTGCAGGCGGGTGCAGTCACTCACTGCATCCACCTGCAAAGGGATCTCTAATCCCCCTGAAAATTGCAGGTGAGTTGCCTCTTCGCAGTGAAACACAGAGCAGCTTTTAAACAGCTGTTCTTTATTTCACTTGAATGTGCTGCCCCGGGGAAGTGCACGTTCGCGACTGCCCTAGGGGCGGCGCATTCATTCTAATATGACACACTTTCCTTGTTTGCGCAGGGTGCACCCTTAGAAAGTGGCGCCATGGCGCAGACAAGGAAAATGCGCCCTATTCGTAATATGGCCCCAGGTGTTAGTTTCTGGTCCTCTGTTATGTTTTTATGTGAAGACGAGTTTAGGCTTTGCAAGATGGCATTACCTTTAGCTACATATAAACTCCTGCTGAAAGGGATAACATTTAGCATTTGCCCTTTATTGAGTTATACACATAGGGGCATATTATCAAGACAGGCGATAAAATTATCGCTGCTTTAGCGGCAGAAAACTGCCGCTAAAACGGCGATAATGGGCTTGATAATATGCTCTATGGAATTCCAATTGAAGCCCATGTTAGATGTGAAGGGCATCTAACATGGGCTTCAATTGGAATTCCATAGAGCATGTTATCAAGCCCATTATCGCCGTTTTAGCGGCAGTTTTCTGCCGCTAAAGCGGCGATAATTTTATCGCCTGTCTTGATAATTTGCCCCATAATAGTTTGTCCCTGCTGAGATGGATTTCTCTACTTAATTTATGCTAAGGGTTCCTTAAACACGTTTGCTCATTTTTTTTTATAAAACCTCGCCTCATATTAAGTTATAAAATGAGACTTTTCTTTAAAACACACAAGACATGGTCAAATAAGAGATACTTACGACACAGTACACGCGCCTCCTGAACGTCTTGGTGGGTTAATGTGAATGTGATGTTGCGATTGATCTGTCTGAGGAAGCCTGTGTCAGGCGTCCGCAATCACTGCAAAATGAATTGAGATCAATTTCAAAAAGAATGGTTATGATTAAGGTCAGACATAGTGTTATTACCCATTGTAGAAATTTGCAGGCTGCTATGGTAACGTGTGCAATGAATCAGAGGAGTTTGGCTTGAAACTAAGCTAAATTAACCCACTTAATGCTGAGATATCTCAAACTGCACAGTCAATCGGAATTTAACAGTGGTCTGCTATTAGGTGTTCTAATATAAAATGCTCTGTTCGCTTAAAAAAATATATATAGTTTTCCAATTGTTGCACTTTTTCAGTTTCTCTATATCCCTTCGAAACAAAGGAGTTGCAAAATACCTCTGGGATCTATACAATCCTTTGCAAGAAAACATTTTATTTGTAATTTAACGCCTGAATTCAGTTAGTGGTTTAAGTGGAAGCATGTTGATTCAAAATAATAAGAGGCAGCGCTAGAGAAGCAATAAAGCCCTGTTTTTATGGTCTGGCTTGACGGCACAGCTGTCACCAGACAATTATGTGAGTATCACTAGAGATGGGCTTTCGCTCCGCCCACATATTGGGAGCCAGGAATATTTGTTTTGGTTGGGCTGAAGTTGTGTGATTTAGTTTATTATCCAGCTGCATAAGCTTCAATTTTCAGGGGCACTCACATGACAATGGAATACTATTAAATATGTATAATAGATAACTAGGTAATTTATGTTATTTCTTGTGGCAGTAGCACAGATGGCAGGAGGGCAACCATTAACCTACATGGCTATATAGGTCTGGCTTGACAGTGCAACTGACACCTAACCTTTTGAACTGCATCAATATTACTCTACAATTCTTGACTTCCCCACAAATATGTATCTATTGCCATGCTATTTACTTGTAATGTTCCAAGTTATCATGGAAAATTCCTATAAAACCAGACCTATTGTCATTGCCAATACTGGTAATCTCTTTGGACCTTTTAATTGCAATCATTTGAGCCAGGCACAACACCACCTACAGAACTATCGATAAGTCTGCACTCATACGCTATCACGAGCAAATCAGAGGCACCAAGAAAAAAGCATTAGTGGACTGCATAAAAAGAATCTCCAACAGCTGTGAGGAGATCTTCTCAGTCTGTAAGGATTTCACCTCGCCCTCAGCCACTGTCACCAACATCCCTGCCTCCCAACAACTCTGTGACAACCTATTCAACTTGTTCCACAGCAAAATTGCCATAATCGACAGCAACTTTTGCACACCAACCTAACCCGAGAGAACTCGTTGCTAAGCTACCCACCACCAACCAAGAAGACCACCTGACCAAATGCACAACCCTCACCAGAAACGAGGCAGTGGCTATCATTCAGACCATCCACTCAGAGGCCCCAACGGACCCATGCCCTTATCACATCTACAACCTGGAACATCACCGATCAGCACCACCCTGACCCACATCATCAACACCTCCATCACGCCTACCACTTTCCCGGATGAATGAAAACTTGCAAAAATCGACGCCCTCCTCAAGAAGCCCGCATCTGACCCGAATCAACTGAGCATCTTCTGACCCTTCTTTCCTCTTCCCTATTTAGCCAAAGTGATTGAGAAGGCCCTTAACAAGCAACTCACAACCTACCTCGTACTTCACCATCTTCTAGACAACACTCAATCAGGATTCAGAAAGAACCACAGCACCAAAACAGCACTGATGACATTTGTATCATCTTAGACCGAGGAAAAACAGCGGCCCTCATCCTGCTCAACCTCTCTGCGGCCTTCGATACTGTTTCCCATAACACCCTCGTCAGAAGACTTCACAAGACTGGCCTGTAAGAATCCGCTCTCAAACTGATCTGTTCCTTCCTCATGGGAAGAACCCACAGGATCAGGCTTCCACCCTTCACATCACATACCAAGAAATTGATATGTGGACACCCACAGGGCTCATCCCTCAGCCAAACCCTTTTCAACATATACATGACACTGCTCACCAACATCATCTGACCACAAGGCTGATTATCTCCTACACTGATGACACCCAAGTCATCCTCTCCCTGACGGACAAAACAACCACTGCCAGAACCATCTCACCAACTGCACGGCCAAGGTAGCAGACAAGATGCAAACCAACTGCCTAGAGCTCAACTTCGAAAAGCACCTCAGAAAACCAGGCGGGCTGTCACGTAAGCACTCCTTACCAGCAGGCTGGACTATGGCAACACTCTGTATTCTGGAATCTCCAAACAAATCTTACAGAGACCCCAGACCATCCAGAGCACTACTGTAAGAATCATACTCCACCTCCCACTCTGCACACACATAATACCCCACCTCAGTAAGCTTCACTGGCTCCCCATTTACAATCACAGCCAATTCAAACTAATCACAAACACATAAAGAGCTGTACACAACACAGGACCAGAATACATTTTTACTAACCCATAAGACACCTATGCTCTGCCTCACTGTCACTCGGACACGTTGCCCACTTTCATAAAAGCAATGCTGGAGGGCATTTCTTCTCCTAGATTGCAACTAAGATTTGGAAGGACCTCCCTCAACACATCAGAGTCTCCTCCTCACTTTGTTTGCTCCGCATGAAGCTGAAGATCTGGCGTTTCGTATAAGCACTTTGAGTACCACAAACCTACACACCTGCCCAAGCTCAATTTTATCTGAAGTGGAGGAGGTTTTTGTAGTCATCTGCATCACCCAGAATTTTAGGAAAGTTTTCAGGGAAAGTAAATTAAGTTTTATGCAATGAAATAAGCAATGAAATGTTGGTAGTTATGATCAGTGGTTTGAGGTAGTGTGAACAAGATGAGTGATAACGAATAGCCATGTCTTCTACCCCATTGAATATTAAAGTGTCTAAATAGTTTGATCAGTAAATAATGCTAGTCAGTGCTCTAATCACATGAATCAAAAGATTAGAGAATTTATATTTCTTTTTTATAACCCAGAGAAAGTTCACCAAGTTAAAGTCTTTTTCTGCATCACAAAAACTAGCCCCTAGAGGATTTCTACGCGTTTGTGCTTCGACCTGTAATTAGGTTTGTGTGATCAGTTTTCTTGTTGAAGCAATGTTGCTGGCTAAACACATTTCTTGAGCTGCTAACACATCTCTGCAGAGTGTCAGCTGACATGAGGACTAGAGAATAACATTAAATAGTTACATGTCTGAGTTTTAGTCAATTGAGAGGCAGGCATCAGGAGGTCCTTCAACCAAAAATAGCCGAGGTAAATAATGATGGGTCACGTTTTCTTCTTCACTAGACTTAGAGAGATGAGCTCTCTGGGGCCGATCCACAGAACTAATCTGAGACAAAATCCTAAACTTACTACTTTTGGTATTCACAGAAGGCATTTATTAGTAGTAAAGTTAGTATTTTGTCTTAAGTTAGTATTTTGTTTCAAGTATTTTGTCTTAAGTTAGTATTTTGTACAGTTGACACCACAAAGACTGTATTTGAGTATCGATAGAGGAATAATACTTTTGTAATAATGTTTTAATTAAGAAATTAGATAGACTTGTTTCCTGTTTCTACTGGATTAGAACATCGGTTCAATATCTTAAATGGCTACTTGGCTCCTGAGGGTGTGCTTTTTCTAAATCTTTAATCTGGCCTCACCTGCTGGTATTGATTCATCCTCTCTGAGGTTAGCTTGATTTCCTGATTCACATGGTGTAGGCACTAAAAGGTTTGAAGTAGACACTTCTTTCTACAGGTCTTTCATGGTCAGGCAATTTCATGCTATGACTGGTGCTCAGAATAAGATCTTAAATAAGACTCAAGTGTTTAGGTAGGTGGTTTAACTAACTAACCCTGATGCATTGTGCAACATCTTTGCTTATAAAGGCTGGCCTTGCACTATCCTTTTGTGTGGACCAAGGATGTGATGACAGGAGTACTAGAGGTAGGCTCAAGGCATCTCTGAGACATCCATAAATTGCCCCACATCAACCGATAGTCTAGAGCAAAGTTTGGTAGCTTGCAAGTTCAGGTAAAGTTTCAAAGTGGCTGGAGAGGAAACTTGCAAAATGCTTAGATGGGAAAGTAGATTGAAGAGTCAGGCTTGTGCAGTGCAGAGGCGGTAAGATCCAGTAGGAGTATGTCATGAATTGAGGCATCTTCCTTCAGATTACAAGTGTATTTGAAGTAACACCTAACTGTAATCCCAGTGCTGGGGCCAGTGTTCAGGATGGCTGAAAATCCAAGATTGAGGTGAACTTAGTGGGGAGGTCTTGCTAAGGACCTCCTACTAGTTTCCCAACACCAGAGTCTTTGTTGGAAATTTGTCCTTCCTGGAGGGTCATCATAGATTTTTGCCTTCTGTTGCTGAACTTGTTTTTTGTCGGCCCTAGAACTCTGCAACCAGTAGTAAAGTGTTTGTGCTCTCCTTTTGAAATATGTTAAGATTGATATACATCTAATAGATGGTACAACATGTACCCAGGGCCTTTAAATTAGTTGCCACTAGTGAACGGCAGCACTCATTGTGTCACCTACCAAAGTAGCACTGTAAATCTGGTCTCCGGGCCTGCCGCTGCAATATGAGTGTGCAGTTTTAGACTGTAATTTGAACCTGGCAAAATAATCTTTTGACAGACCTAAACCTTCATTTTTAATGCTTAGGGGTCAGCCATAAAATAGGCCCTAAATGTCCATTACGCAGCGTGCATGGCAAGTATGGCATTTAGATTTAATATTTTACATGCCCGGGCAGGCAAAAATCTCCGGAGTCTGGCACGGCTGGTTCTCCCATAGGTTAACATTGGTTTTCACTATTTTGTTTCGGAGTAGCTAGGGAAATGGTTTAAAGACTCACTTTAATAGTAATTATAAATCCAACTCCAGGTAAAGGTCAAGGTCAAGTTGGAATTTATATCACTATTTTGGAAATTACACTTTTAGAAAGTTTTCATTTTCCTGCCTAAGACTAAAGGGGCTATTCTTCCAGTGTCACCTGACGGCTGATGGCTCTCCTGTGGTGAGATGATTTTTTTTTTATCCCAGACAGTAGAAAAGGGGGCTTTGGTGTAGGGAGGTGTTTTCAGGATGGCCTGTGGCTGTGCCCATCCTCTTCCTGAGCGTCAAATCATGCCTACCCTGCCTAGATGCAGCTCACATCTAGACCTGCATCCCTTTTGTCTTGCTAGTCAGCTTGGCTCCCAACCCACTAAGAGGGGGCAGCTGCTCCATAACTGGTTTGGAGTGACCACAAGGGAGGGTATGCCCATTATCGTAGCCACACATTTGTGTGAGCACAGGGAGCTCTGACCAGGAGAAGAAAGGTTCTACCATGTTGGATTTCGTTAGAGGGACATATTGGGATGGTTTATAGTATAACATACTGCTGAAAAACTGGATAGGGACACAACAGGGAACTTTTACCCCATTAGTTGGGGGAATGGCCAAGAGTTTTCCCCAACTGCAAGCTGGCAATGGGCATAAATGTGCCATCACTAGTACCATCCTTAAAATATTCCTGTACGTATGCAGGATCAAAAGAGGGACTGACCTGCTGTCTGAAAAACCCAAAGGAATACTGGGCTTGCTTGCCTTCAATATAGGACCCCAGAAGTGACTTCAATGGTCAGTTGGATGACCTCCTGTTTGACCTACAATGATACAACAAGCTTCCAGCGACTGCTCTCCCTGCAACTGCCCAGCTGACCAGTTCCAACAGGACCTGCCCTGGACTTTGCCACTGACCTCTGTTTAAGTTAGTCTTAGCCCCCAAGTGGCATCCCTCCCAAGGATCTGGACCTATTGATTGACATCAAAGTGTACTCCTCCTGTCCACAGTGCAAAAGCTGAGACTTAGAAGCTTTTTGAAACTTTCTGCCTGGAGAACCCTCAGAGACAGCGATTGCCATCGAATCTGCAGCTGTCTAATCGCTTGTTGGCCTCAGCTTGATGGTGTGCCCCTTCCACAAAAGTCCAAACTTAAAGAGCTACATCAGGACCAATGACGAGCAACAACCCATTTACTGTGAGGCTTTCCTGGGCACAGGCTTTGGACTTCACCTGCTCGGGGCTTTTTCTCCTTCATTGATGACTGCCCGAACCCCTGTCTTTAGCAACCTACCGTCATCAAGCCCGACTTTAGATCCAGCTTACAGTTCTGCTTAAAGTAAACCCTTCACTGGGATGAACCTGGTCACTGTATACGACACGCGATCTATCGCAACAGACCTTAACTTTTTACTTTGTCTCAGTCTAGCGTGGCCAGCTCACTACAGTTGGCGCTAGTTTTAATTCAAACTTTAAAAATTCATATCTTCAGTTCTATTTATTGGATTTTTGTTGCATTGATGTCATTGTATTTATTTCAATTTTCTCTGCTTTTGTAAATTGCTTTCGGATTTTTCTTGTGTGATGCTTTCACTTTATAACTGTATAGATACTTTACACATTGGCTCTAAGTTAAGCCTGAATGCTTAGTGGCAAGCTACATGAGGGTTAAGCACAGGTTTATTTACTGATTTTAGTAGGATTCTGGTTATTATTTGAGGTAATTAACACCCACTTAACTAATACCACAATTTCGTACAGCCTTTATAGCCTTTTAGCTTTGGCCATTCCTTGAGCCTTCCACTTGTCTCCAGGTCGATCCCCGGCCCACCCCTTCTCACCTCAGTTGACCTGAAAGGTCGATTCAATGCAGAGTGTGTCAGGTCATTCAGATTTTAGTATGATCATGTGCCTGGTGAATGGAGTTTGTAAGGTACACCAGTTGAATCCGTGACCTGTTCCGACATAGCCTGACCCTTTCTGGAATGGGAAGGCTGAAAGGAGTTCCCCGCTGCCGTGGCAGCCTCATGGAGACCTCTGATTTTTTTAATGATTCATTGGTAAGCCCTCTAGGGTAGAAACACAGAAGCATCGGGATGGATCCAGAGCCTGGGTTAACCGTTTGGCACTTGGAAAGACAGTGTGCTTTCCCTAGGTCCACCTTGTTAGATCTAGTCAGCTGGATATACTGAGTAGTGCCCTGTCCATGGCTGATGCCACAAAGGAGGCTGCATAATAAACCCGTCTCTGGATGCCACCGCTGGGGGTGGGGGTCAAATAGAAACCTTCCAGGCTTGATTCTAATATGGTTGCATATGTGAGCGTGTATCAGACTGGCCATATGCACTACAAACATAATAAGAAAAGTGACGGTTGAAACGCCAGCAGTATTTTGTACCCCTGCTGCAAAGCCAGACTCTGAGACAAGTCTAAAGTTCAATAGAATGAAAGTTGGCTGAAGAACTAAATCTAGGTATTAAGAATCTCAAAGTGGCAGTCAAAAGGTCTGGATTGCATTCCATATACATTCCCATAGTATTGGCTGTGTCAATGCTTACCTGTTCTCTCTGAATCATTGTATCACCCTATGCCTTTGTCCAGAAGGAAGCACTAGTGTGCCACTGTCCCTGCCATCAATGAACCCAAGTACCTGAGAAGATGGTCAATGCAACGACAACATTATCATACTGTGAGCTGGCAGAAAGAATTATTTATTAGATGTAAATATCTGTAGTGTATTAGTGCAAAATAAGCTGCCTCTTAGCTCAAAAGAACTTAAAGATATGGGGGGCATCAGAACTCGGTTGATCAACCCTCTTTTAAACTGAATGAAAAGGAAATCTACATGTCCAGCTGGAGCTCAGTGGAATGACAAAACAAAACAGAAAGCTACTAGTTCCCAAGAACTTTGAACATCTTGAATTTCCAAGCCTGCTGAATACAATGTTGGCATAAACATTCAAGATAAAGAGATAGTAGGAGTATTTTCCAGAACCCAAGGCCTAGATTTGCAAAAGTTTTGTCAGGTTTGCATGACTTTTTTTTTTTTTGCAGTCCGACTCAAAATCCTTTGTGGTATTTAGAAAGCAATACATATGGTTATTTGCATTGCTTTGTCAAAAAAAAAAAAAGTAATGCAACACAGCGCATTGGGCTACCTTGCGTTGCCATGCATCAGGGAAGCATTCCATGGGTGGTGTATGGGTGTTCCTGTGCATCCACCCATGGATACATATAGACATGGATTTGCATGACAATTCTGTGCCTCCCTGAGTATGGCATAATGAGGAAAAATAGTTGTATTTCTCCTTGTTATTTCCTCTCTGCACGCAGCACATGTACAAAGAGGAATTTACCTCAAAGTATAGTTTTTGAACAGGAAAGCACCCCATCCTGCAAAAAAACTATCCTGACCACTAGGCAGACATTCTTGCACTATGGTTTAAGGGTGCCTACATTGGTGCTAGACAGCACAAAGTGTGCCATCACATGGAGAGTGCAGAACTTTGCTATTTATTTGAAGATATGATGCAGTCCGGCTCTATCCAGATGTCGCAATACAACTCAGTGCAATAACTGTACTTGCTGCACTGCGGTGAGCCACTTGTTAGTAAACCTAGCCCTATATTGTTAAATAACAGGCAATTTAAGCAGCTTGCTCTCCAGCAGTGGTGGCTGGCAGGTAACTAGAGTGGTGGTCTCTGAAAAAAAAAATAATAACACTTACCTTTAAAATGGCTGCCATCTCTCCATCGCGTTACCGCTCTTCTTGGCGAGGGTCAAACCAGGAAGCACCCAGGCGTCCTATAGCTAATCACAATGCTGCAATGCAGTGTTGTGATTGGTCTGAGCACCGTGGTTCGGCGCTCAGACGGGGACAGGAAGCCTGTTCATATTCTTCACCAGGCTGTGCATTAAAGCCTGGTTGGTAAGATCCAAAGTACGCATGACTGTTTGGCCCACCCAAGACGGCAGGCCAAGTAGTCATGCGCACTTGGATTGCGCAAACCACTCCTCCCCCTGTGAATGGGACGGAAGTTATTATTATTATTATTATTATAATTAGTATGAAATATTTATAGAGCTTCCTGATGCTGACAGCACAAATTAAGGGCATGTGGGAAATTGTTACTCTGCCTGGGTGAAGATATACTTTTTCAGCTGTTTCCTGAAGCCGAGTAAATTCTGGTCTGATCTTAAATGTATGGTAAGGGTGTTCCAGAGTTTTGAGACAAGGTAACTAAAGAAGCCCCCCTGCTCTCCTAACTCTGGGAACAGTCAACATAGAAAGATTATTTGATCTTAAATCTCTGGAGGTAGTATATGGAGTAACAAGGTGTTGAGGGTCATGTGGAGGTTGAGAGTACTTTACTCTATGAGCAATGCTCTGTAAAAGCAGAAATGTTTTTATTTCTTCATACATATCCAACTTTGCATGTGGACTACACTGTAAAGCCCATAATCAAGTGGGGAAAGTTTACAAATGTATGTAGGGATGGTATATTGTACTAGAAGGGTACCCTTCCAGCTCACAATCCATGCTAGATTTGCCTCCTACATGCCTGGGACACCTTTGCACTATGGTGCAAGGCATCCTGAAAGTGCGTCAGCTCTGGGGAGAGAGCAGAAAAGCATGTGCTGTCCTGTTCACTCCCTCTCGTGAAAATCAGCACCACAACTTTTTTTGCTGCGTTGCTTTGTGTGTAGTTTTAATAAGACTACTGCTAACTCTGCTTCTATCCAAATTAAACATTCAGTGGTTCACTGACTTCCCTGAATGGAGCTCTTGGGTGATCAGGGCAGGATACACAGCATTTTTATAGCTGAGCTTCAAGCTCCGAAATTGAATTTCCAGGAGAAAGTCTTAGGTCCACAGACCTCAGTAAAGAGCAGCCGTTTCAATCAACCTTTACCAGAAGGCACTTGCGGTGTCTGTCCTCTACTTTTAAGGGCTGATTTACTAACATTTTGTGCCAGGTTTGCATCACAAAAATGGCACAAAATGAAGCAAAATATTTATTTTAAATGTACTTGCTGGAAAGCTACCTGCCTATGATTTACATTACTTTCCATGAACGGGACTTTCTGTGCGGGTACATGGGCATTCCCAGGCAACCACCAATGTTTTTTAATACAAAGCTCTAAGAATGATAGACAGCTTTGCATATAAAATAATGCCTCTTCATGACAAGCGTTAAAAAGGAGAATTTTGTTTAATTCTCCAAACTTCATGACTTTGCATGTGTTCTGCACTGTACAGCACACAACCAAAGCAGAAGAAGTTTTAAAGTTTGTCTAGGAATTCAGTTTTTTACTTGAAGGATACACTTCTAGTACAAAACCTATACTAGACATGAGGCAGACTTCTTTGCACTATGGAGTAAACTTATGTGCATGGCTCTAGGCAACCTGATTGCGCATCAGTGCTAGGGAGAAAGCAGGAAAGCCCCATATTTTAGTGGATATGGCACTGCCCTGCTCTCTCTCTGTCACTCAATGCTGCACGGCAACTTTGGTTGCGTGAGTTTTTAGTAAATCTATCCCTAAGTTCCCAAATTCTCTCCACAGCATGAGAGCCCAGGACAAAAATAAAATATGAAGTCTCACCTGCCTAAATCAGGAGTGTTGGCATGTAGATGCAAGCAAGGAAATACTCCTGATTTAGGAGGGAGACTCGTGTGTTTTTGCCTGCTTCTGTCACCCTGCCCTGTGCTGTTGTGAACTATCAGGGGCTCATAGGAAAGGGAAGACACTATGGGCCTGATTACGAGTTTGGCGGTGCGGAAGCGAGACTGCCCCGCTCCCACACCGCAAAACCTGTATGCAAACCGCCTGCCAGATAACTCATGTCTGGTGGGCCATTCTTTGCCGTTCCCAGGGCAGTGCCTATGAAATAGGCATTGCAATGGGAACATCAAAGTCAGTACCTGCACGGCACGGACTGCTTCAGTCCATGCCGTGCAGGTACTGGGGTGCATGCGCACAGGGGGGCACACCATGTGCCCCCCTGCATGCACCTCAGGCCCTGAGGCAACATGGGGCACTGTAGGGCCCCCTTTGTTTCCTCTCTGCCATGGTTTTCATCTCGAGGAAGCACCATGAAAAGCATGGCGGAGAGGAAACTCATAATATGCGTGGTGGGACTGCTGCGGTCCCTCCGTGGTCCTGCCAGGCATATTGAGGTCTCAAAACCCCCACGCCACCTCTGATCCCTGGCAGTTTCTGCGATCCCAGTGTGGTCCGACCGCCCGAGACATAATAGGGCAGTCGGAAGACCGTTAGACTCGTAATCAGCCCCTAAGTATATTCCTTTTCCATGCCCCCTTCTCTGTGGGCATCTGTCATGATCTTCTGTCCCTGAGGTGCCATCCTACAAAAGCTTATTCTGTGATGCCACTGGAACTGGAGAAAAGCAGAGGAGCACACTCCTCTGCTTCTTCTCCATTTCTCTGCCACAGAAGGGGTTACATTTTCACGGCATAAGGTGAGGCCAGGACAAAATAAAGAGGACACTTTGGGGCATATGTACAAGAACTTAACACCGCCGTAGCGTAATTTTTTGCCATAACGGCAGCTTTTTTTTATCACCATATTTACAAGTTGCGGCTAACTGCAGTTAGCAGCGCTTTTCTGGCATAAACGTGAATTTTTAAGATTGCCACTTCTGTTAGCGGGACTTAATGAAAAAGAGATACAACGTGGACGTTCCAGTGCAAAAACTGCTGCTAACTCACTTTGTGATATTTACAATGAAATTCCAATACAGAGAACCCCTTAAAACTGCAGCTAAGTCCAGTTAGAGGCAGTTTTTTAACACCAGAAAATAGCTGCTCTTAAAATTGGTGCAAACACTTGGGGCCTCATCTCAGAGGTTTTGGTGCTGGAAAGCGCTGCAAGGAATGTTGCTGGGCTGCCCTGCGTCAAAACAAAAGGGAAGGAATGTGCACTATCAATAAGATAGGCAGCATCCCTGGACCTTATTCATGAAAAGTGTTGCATCACTGCGACAAAACAGCCTAGCAAACCCTTTTCACTGCGCCTTCCTTGTGACCCCATGTATGCGCCATATTCAATGTACGGCGCTCCATGTCGCCATCAATGACAGATACGTCTGGAATCCTGAAATATATGGCAGCGTTAAAGTCACACATTGCTACAGTTGTGTTGCAAATATGACACAACTCCAGCAATGCATGGGGCCAGCCTATACATTTGGCACTGCGGCACCCTTATGCTTGCCTCATGGCTTTGACACAGTGGTGTCCTAGAATTATCGCAGTGAAATCTAAGAGACTTCACTGTGCCAATCCTACAAGGCTTTAATGCGTGGGAACGCCCACCCTGCATACATCATACCAGACGCAGGTATAATGTGGCACAGGGCTTAACAAGGTCATGCATATGCCTAGATGCATCACTATGTCAATACGGCACAATGTGGTGCAAAATTTACACACTGCCGGCACATCAAGAAAATGATGCACCAGCGGCATTAAACTGCCGGAAGGGGCTCAGGATTAAGCCCCCCTGTCTTTTTCTCCTATGATGTTGTGTAGTTCCTAAAACTTATACAGGATCTGCACGTTCGGACAGCATACACTGTAGGATTGGTGTCAGTATGATTCGGAACACCCCCACCGGGTATGTTGGTCTTTTGTACCAGCTAGCTCAGAGTGCCTACTAAAATCTCCTTTTACCAAGGAGAGAATAGTTCTTGGCAATGGCAAACAGTCATAATATCAAAAAAAAAATATCGACTGGACAGAATATCGAGTTTTTAACATCGAATGGACAGAATATCGAATTGCCAAAATATAGTGGTGAAGAATATCGAAAATCAGGTAAGAAATATAGATTTACATAATATAGAAGTAAGTAATATCGACAGTCATAATATAGTTGTTAAAAATATCGATTTTTTTTATAGTGTTTTAAGTGTTAGTATATGTGTTAAAAGTATGTATTAATTTTGGAATGTATGTTTGAATATTTTTAAAGTAATGAATTTTATGTTATTTAATTTTTGTGTAATTTAATTCCGTAGCGGGTTGTGGGTTTATAGGGGATTAGGGTGGGAATTAATTTAATTATAGTACATTAAATAATAATTTTTCGGAATTATTAATTATTTTTAATTTAATTTTGCGTTTTACTTCTGTAGCGGGTTGTGGGTTTATAGGGGAATAGGGTGGGAAGTAATTTAATTGTTATTAAGTAATTATTAATTGGTATTGAAAATTAATTGGTTGTTGATTAATTATTAATTGGCAACTTATTATTATAAATTGGTAATTAATTTGTATTAATTGTTTAATTGATAATTATGTTAATTGTATCAATTAATTATTTGTAGAGGGTTGTGGGTTTATAGGGGAATATGGTGGGAAGTAATTTAATTGTAAATAATTAATTATTGAAATAATTTTTGTATATTGATAATTAATTTATTATTAATTAATTATTAATTGGTATTATTTGTATTTATTATTTTGTGGTATTGAACATTAATTGGTTGTTAATTAATTATTAATAGGTAATTAATACAAATTAATATTGGTATTTATAATTAATTAATTATTAAATATTGTGTGATTGGTAATTAATTTTAATACTTTTTTGGTATTAATAATTAATTTATTTTTAATAAAATATTTAATTATTATTTTCCCTACTATTGCACTCACTGGGGTGGGAATAGTAATTTTTACCCCTACTCTATCCAACGCTTTCCCTACTATTGCACTCACTGGAGTGGGAATAATGATTTTTACCCCTACGCTATCCAACGCTTTCCCTACTGTTGCACTCTTTGGAGTGGGAATAGTGATTTTTACCCCTATGCTATCCAACGCTTTCCCTACTGTTGCACTCTTTGGAGTGGGAATAGTGATTTTTACCCCTATGCTATCCAACGCTTTCCCTACTGTTGCACTCTCTGGAGTGGGAATAGTAATTTTTACCCCTACGCTATCCAACGCTTTCCCTACTGTTGCACTCTTTGGAGTGGGAATAGTAATTTTTACCCCTAAGCCATCTGACGTTTTCCCTACTGTTGCACTCACTGGAGTGGGAATAGTAAATTTTGCCCTCCCGCTATCCAACGCTTTCTCTACTGTTGCACTCACTGGAGTGGAAATAGTAAATTTTATCCTCTTATGCTATCCAACGCTTTCCCTACTGTTGCACTCTCTGGAGTGGGAATAGTAATTTTTACCCCTATGCTATCCAATGCTTTCCCTATTATTGCACTCTCTGGAGTGGGAATAGTAATTTTTACCCTCCCGCTATCCAACGCTTTCCCTACTGTTGCACTCTCTGGAGTGGGAATAGTAATTTTTACCCTCCCGCTATCCAACCCTTTCCCTACTATTGCACTTACTGGAGTGGTAATAGTAAATTTTACCCGCCCGCTATCCTACGCAAAAAATATTGAATATTTGTAATTAATATTACGTTAATATATATGTATTTTTTTTTTTACTTACATTAATTATTTATTAATTTTAAAGTTATTTAAGTAGTTGTAAGTATGTTTTAGTTAATTATATGTATTATTTCATTAATTTTACATTACTTTTAAGACATTTAAAAAATTCGATATTTTGACCAACTATATTTTTTACAACGATATTTTGGATTCTATATTTTTGTACTTACCTGTTTCTAGATAGGGATTTGATATTTTGGCAATCTATATTTTTTCCTCGATATTTTGTCAGGTCGATATTCTCCTTCTCGATATTTTGTCAGTGATCCCTTGGCAACCATTGAACATGACAACCCTGATCCCTCAGGACCATGGAAACAAAATACCCTGAATGTGCCTTTCCGCTGTTGGGGGGTTTGGAGGGGTTATTGATCTGTGCTGCACTAGGCCCTGGCTGCTCCATTCTGCAATCCATTGGTTTTATTTCCTATTTTTCATTGGTGGTGGACTTATAGACTATTTTTCCCTCTAGAGGCAAAAAGTCACTTTGGGATGACCAACGTGAGTTCTTTTGCTGCTAATGGGCCATTTGTCACTTTTCTCTCGCTAACGTCAACATTTTTATCGGCTTAGCGATAGTGTTAGCGGCAGTTTTCACTGCGGCTAGCTGTTACTATCGCCATGTAGCAACATATTGTGAATAAATCGCTAACAGGGCATTAAGAAAACTGCTGCTAACTAATGCTAACGCTAGTTAGCAGCAGTTCTTGTACATATACCCCTTTGTGCATGTGGCGACACACTGTTCTTGCAGAGGCACGGATGTAGAGACATCTGAAGACATTTGTTGGGGAGCAGGGGACTGCGAGTAGTAAATGGCACATTTCCGGACAGGGACAGCTTTAGTGCTAGTGGCACCCAGGGAGACAATCTTTTTTTGCCCTCATAACTTCCTCCTCGGATTCCCTCACTACCACCCTGGAAAAGCGGGCCCCATCTCTCTTAGCTCATCTGTCACACACATTTTATTTGTTTTAAAGCGCTGGTAAAGGCTGGTTTCACTAATCCATTTAACTATCCACATAAAATTTGATTTGTTCTTCCAGCAGGCAAAAGAGTTATCTTTTTATCTTTTATTTATTTGCTTATTGATTTTCCAAACAGTACAATACAATTCAAGAGACAGAACATTACAGTGGTGTGCAATCGACCATATGCATATCAAGATATGAGACATAGACAGTTTCCCAAGTCAGTTGTGCAGTGAGTACAATGATGTCCGACAATTTTGCAGAGACAACAAACAATCTTGTATGAATATACAAATGAGGCGGTACTCAACGTGACAGTTAGAGAAAAAAAAAAGGGGGAACACCATCTGGATTGCGTTGATGCGTACATCTATTACAATTCCTTTAACTCCAGTGAGAACATATAATTACATATCACATCATGAAGATCCCACAGGCTCAGCTACAACCCCGGCCCCTCCAGTATTAACAGCGGCACCAGACTGTACCCAAACCCAGTCAATAAAAGGTTCCCATATCTCCTTGGGCCTGGAGGTAGGTGGCATTAGCTCCCAGTACGTTGCTAGCTGAGTTTGACCATACGTGTCTTCTCTCATCCAATCCTTAAGTGTGGGTTTCCACCTTTTCCCCCAAACAAGAGCTATCTGTCGTTTGGCAAATAACAAAAGCAATGCATGCAACTTGCGTTTTTTGACATGCGTGTTTTGACATACCCTAGTAGGCCCAGAAGAGGGGAGGGGACCAACACAAGACCCAGGATCTGGTTTATGGACTCTAAGATTAGAGACCAATATATACATGCCATATGAAGGAACGAAGCGGCAGCCGTCCCGCAACGCCAGCAACAATCATCTTCCCTTAGTCCCATCCTATGTAGTCCAAAGGGTGTTCTATAATAGCGGTGTATGAATTTGAAGTGGATGAGTCTGAGTTTATAGTTAGGTGAGAGTTCAGTCATTTGAGCACAGCTATATGACCACTGGGAGGAGGGGTAATTCAGTGTCCCATTTAAAGCGAGCACTAGAGGTTGCCACAGGTGCGTCAGTCTGCATATGTGTGTAGAGTCTGGAGATCAATTTGCATGGCGACGGTGTGCTCAATAAGTTTTCCAGGGCATTTAGAGTAGGTGGCTGGGATGGGAACTCAGTATGTAACTGCCGGCAGGTAGCTCGAAGTTTATGATATAAAAATACTTCCCCGAAAGGTACCCTCTGTCCCTTCTCCGGACTCGGATAGTCTCTGAACACCCCACCTGGGTATAGGTCAGCAAAAGTATGAAGTGACATGGCCTGTGTGACTATTTATCTCATCTCTGACATTAGGTAGGATAGGATTCTGTGCAAGGGGGACAGAGGGAGCATACAGCATTGGTACACCCGTTCTTCTCCGCAACCCTTCCCACTCCCATCTTAGTGTTTCAGGAGTATCAATACACCCCGTGGGCCATTTATAGCTCTGGTATACTGCCACCCGAAGCGGAACAGGCACCACCGCATCCTTCTCCACAGCTACGTGAGGTTGAAATGGCGTCTGATGTACCCAGTATTGTAGGAATTGCGCCTGTGCACATAATGCATAAAATGTCATGTCTGGGGCACCCAGCCCGCCCTGCTTGGTTGGTAACAACAACAGTTCCCACAATACCCTGGCTTGGCCTCCTGCCCATACCAGCGAGATTAGTAGTGACCTCAGAGTCTTAACCCCTTGCGTGCGCACAACGTCTCCCGGCCGTCGTGCATTACGGTGGGCGTGTGCGCACGACGGCCGGGAGACGTTGTGTTCCCGAACGCCGTTTATTTCTCCCACACAGCGGGAGAAATAAACCCGCACGCAAGGGGTTAAAGAAAGACTGAGTGAGTATGAGGGGCAAATTCACAAACAGATATAAAAATTCAGGCAGAACAATCATCTTGGCCACTGCAATTTTACCAGCAAGCGACAATGGGAGCTTGCCCCATAAGGCCACCTTTTCTTCCAGCCAATTAATAGCCCTGCCATAGTTTAGGTTCCAAAGCTCCTGTACACCTTGGCTTATCCAAACTCCTAAATATTTTACTGTCTCATTTTCCCACTTCAACGGGAACTCCGAGGTTACAGCCTTAGTATTATCTGTGAGAGGGAAAACCACATCATCAGTGTATAACGATATTAAAAGACTAAGGGTGCTAAATCCTATCCACTTGTCCGTGTGATGTTGTCTAATGCGCGCAGCTAGGGGCTCCATCGCAATGGCGAATAACAAGGGGGACAGCGGGCACCCCTGTCTCGTGCCCGTGTGGTCTGAAATGGGCCAGAAACAAGATTGTTAACCCACACCCTGGCCATTGGTTTGGTATATAACAGTTTAATCCACCGGAGAAAAAGGGGACCAACCCCCATCCTCTCCAAAATCCTAAATAAGTAAGGCCATTCGAGCGAGTCGAAGGCCTTTGTTGCATCCAGAAATACCGCTGTTGCCTGTACTTTAGGGTGGAGATAGTGCAATAGCGAGAACACCGTACAAAGGTTATGGGAGGTGGATCTTCCGGGTATAAAACCCGATTGGTTTGGTAAAGCAATCATGGGGAGCATAGGCTGCAGCCTGTTAGCTATCAGCTTAGCTAAAAATTTTACATCCACGTTTATAAGTGACAATGGCCTGTATGAGTCCAGCTCATTTTCAGGTTTTCCCTGCTTTAATAATGTTATTAAAATAGCTTCGCGCATGGATTGAGGTAATATTCCCGTTTCATGTGCCTGCCCATATACTGCCAGCAGTCTAGGCACCAGTTCCTCAACGTACATTTTATAGAATGCAGTCGTCAGCCCATCAGACCCAGGGGCTTTGCCCAACGGCAAACTGTTAATAACATTAGTTACGTTTTCAACTGTAATGGGCAGGTGCATATACTCCCTATGTCTGTCATTAAACCATGCCAGCGCCACTGAATCTAAAATCTCCTGCAAATCGGCCGGGCAGCCTGTTTGTGTGGCTGTATACAAATGAGCATAGAACAATGAAAACTCTTCCATAATGGCTGAGGATCCCGTGATCGTGTCTCCCCGCTTCTTAATAATTTCGGGAACAAAGGCCGCGGAGCGCGGGGCCCTAAGCATACTGGCGAGTGTGCGCCCCGGTCTGTCCCCCTCCCCATATCGTCGCGCTTCAGCGTATTTTCCTAGGAGCTTAACTTCCCTTTGCGCTCCTAGTATTCTATCAGTTTGCTCTTTAATTCCACAAGTAGGGCAAACTCACCCCCACTGTGTATGCGAGTTTCCAGGTCTTTAATTTGAGACTCAACGTTACCCAAAGTGGTTTTAATGGCCTTGAGGACTCCAGCTTGCCTAGATATGCACTTTCCTCTAATGACCACTTTGAAAGCCTCCCATAGCGAGGCCTCAGTGTCCACGGACCCAGCATTTAATGTAAAGTACTCAGATATATCAGTGCCTATTTCCTCTTTAAATGCCTCATCAAGAAGTGCCTGTGGGGGAAGCCTCCAGGTGAATTCCCTACGTGTAGTGTTAGGCAAAGAGAGAATCAATAGACATGGCGAGTGGTCCGATATGGTTCTCGACAAATGCTTCACCTCCACTGCCTAACTGGCCATATCCCTCGTCATCAGCCAATAGTCCAAACGAGACCAGGCATGACGGTGGTCCGAGAAACATGTGCCCTCTTTGGTCAGCGGATTCTGTAGGCGCCAGATGTCCACCATATCTCCATCCTCCAGCAGGGCATTAAGAACCTTACTGGCCGCAGGGTGGTGTGTCCTCGCCGTACCCTGCCTATCCAGGTCATCGTGAAGGATAGCATTGAAATCCCCACCCCACAGGGTCGTGTGGCACCCAGTAGTCTTAATCTTGGCCCATACTTCTTGAAAGAATCCAGGTGAGTCTACGTTAGGGCCATATAGCGCCACTAATGTCAGCAAAGTGCCACCCAAATAACCCAATAAGATAATGTAGCGACCATCAGGATCCGTGTAGACCTCCCTTTCCCTCCAATCTAGTCCCCGTCTTATCAGCACTGCCACCCCCCTGGAGTAGTTGGAATATACCGAGGTGTACGAAGAACCCCATCTTTTATGTCTAAGTTTAGCAGAAGTCTGGGATCGGAGATGAGTCTCCTGCAACATGCATAAGTCAATATTGTGTCTCGCAAGATATGCATGAACCAACCGGGATTTTCTACTATCATTCAGTCCGCGTATGTTCCAGGTCAAGCAATTTAGTTTAGTCTCGTGTTCACCAGGATAGTCGTACATGTTTCATCATTGTGTTTCATCTGAAATATATTCGTCTCCTTGTTCCCTGCATCATACCAACCACAGCATTGCCACACACCACCAGCCCAATATGAAACAATCCCCAACCCCAACCCCCCACCCACATCAACCGCCCAACTAGGTTGAAGCATATCCCCCCATGTGAAACAACAAACAGACTATGCCAGGGAAATTTCCCATGGGAACGTGTGAGTACCGGCCGACAACCAGTACCGTAGTAGGGTGGCCAAGAAACTGCAAGGGATAGAATTTGCAGTGTGTCTTAATATGAACAAACCTGCGGCCTAGGCATAAATAGCCGACCTCCACTCCTCATGCGGTTACAAGAAACACCCCCCTCCATTGGCTACAGCAGTAAACGATTAATATATAAAATATCATGTAGTCATGTGAGGTCAAACATCAATACCATGCATTGGCTATGAACAGCCGACAATAGAAATACACTTATATATAAAGAGAAAAAAAACAACCAGTGTTCACGTCATTTTTAAGGCATTCTCTAACAACCAAACCTGAATATCAGTAGAGCCCTTGAGTGTGCACAAAGGCAAGAGAAACTAGGCAAGTGGGAACCAATAGCAAATATATCAGTCATTGTCACTTAGCTGGTGTTCAGTTTCCACTCCAGATCGAGGGTCAGATTTTTTCAGCTTGCCCCCCACGTGTTTGGCAAATTTCAAGGCGGATTTGGCATCCGTGAAAAAGTGAGCAGATCCATCATAAGATACTTTGAGTTTAGCAGGGTAGAGCAGGGAGTAGGGGATTTGCGCCTGCAATAGAATCCGTTTCGCTGGCAAGAATTCCCTCCTGGCAGCCTGGACCGCTGGAGTGAAGTCCGGATAGAAGGCAACCTGGTTTCCTTGTTGTGCTGTTTTCCCCATCATGCGGGCTTGACGCAGCACCACATCGCGGTCCTGGTAATTTAAGATTCTCGCCAAAATGGGACGCGGAGGAGCTCCCACCGATGGTCAAGGTCCCAAAGTACGGTGGGCTCTCTCCACAGCAAACATCTGCGTAGGTTGTTTCGATGCGACCTTGCCTCCAAATCCTCATTCTTTGCCCGGATCACACCCAAAAGTCTATCCATTTGAGAAGTTGGTCCTTAGTCTCAACCTGGAAATCATGTAGGTCAGATTACTTATTTTCAAGGACATCCAATCTGTGCTCGTGCACCCCAACCTGTGTTTTCACGGATTCCATCTGAGTGGTCGGAGTGTCTAGTTTTGCGTCAATAGTGCGTAGACTGGAGCGCATTTCTAACATGAGGGTGCGCATATCTTCACCTTGATCTTCCTGCTGCCCCTCCACTGAACCTTCAGTAGCAGTCTTGGCGTCCGGATCCATTTGTCTGGTCGAATGTCGCTGTTCAAAGCTAATGTTGGGCTGCTTAGCTTCCTGCTTGCCCATGATGTCTCGGTAATCCTGGCACCCTCTAATCGCAGTGTATGGCTAGTCGCTTCTCACACACCAGACGTCGCAGACAATACTCACTCGTCCTGGTCTCCTCTCCGTTCCCATGAAGAACAGATATAATGGTGGTCCCAGGCGAGTGTCAGTGACTCCCCTATCATTGTCCTCCAAGTGTGTGCACGGGGTCAAACAAAACCCAACCAGGCCGCTAACTTTATTGGGCCCACTTCCAACGGTGATCCAAAGTAGGAAGCCTCGCAGGTGCTATGTACTGCACCCATGCATCTCCGCACAGTACCTCATGGCAGCTGCTCCTGTGTTCCAATGTGTGCCCGTCAGGCCGTGCGCTGCATATGGTCCACCAGCCCCTATTTCCAAAGGGATCTCCCGCTTCAGCACTCACAATGGCGACCGGCCAGCTACTCGAATTCGACGCTATAGTGTAGCTGCAAGGGCCACCATCATGCAATGAGATCTCGCTGGTCTTTCCCAGCTGCTCGGCAGTTTCTCATGTCAGGCACACCTTGCACATAGAGCTCTCCCCCTCCATAAAGCGCTGATCCACCAGTTTGCGCAAGCCGCCTTTTCATGCCGTCAAAATGGCGCTCTCGACCGTGAAGGGCCTCCCCAAACACAGTCTGTACAGTTCAGGCGCGTTCCCACCTCGTCCAGTGAGCCACGGCAGCAATGTGAAGTCATGCCGTGCTCCTTTGCCAAAGCCAGCTGCAGCTCCGCCGACCCAGTCCGACAGCTTCCACAGGCCCACAGTGAGACCGCGACCTCAGTTAATCAGGGCGGCCGTGACCCGGCTCCACAGCATCCGCCTCTGGTCCTCGCACTCAACACCAAGGGGCTCCGATCGCGACCCACGAACTGCGCATCCGGTCCAAAATCCCACCGCTTGTAGCCACAGGTGTTCCGACTTCAAGCGGGCATCAGGAGCAGAAATTCGTCCCTATTTTGTTTGCGGATTGGTGAAGGATCTTATCTCGGCCAGCGGAGCTTGCTCACAGAGCAGCCATTCCGCAGCCCGGCAAGCGACACCCCCGGCAAAAGAGTTATCTTAACATTTTTATAGCTGCCTGTAAGCTGGATGCACAAGGAACTCTGCAGCAGGTGCTTTTAAATCATAAGTTATTGCTAAACACAACACCCCCCTGAGGTCAGTCCCTCCCCTCCATATCAGCCCCCATTGCGGCCGCACATGTCTCACTGCCGCAAAGCCGGCCCTGTTTTCAGGTTTCATTCTAAATCCTCCCTCCTCTAAGTCATGCCATTTTAAGACATATAACCAGAGATAGGTCTTATTGCAGGCGATTACTATTGATATTGTATTTGTGTACTAATCCCTTTACCACCTCCTGGAGCAAACTTTTTCTTCTTACTATTGCAAGTTTTTAGACATGTGTAGAAAATGAACAACTATGATATCCAAATGGAATTAAGCAGTCTTAAGCTTTGACATGTCACTGGTAAATATCAATCTCTGTTAGGCATATGGCCAGTAACCACCTACTGCCAAAGGATCAGAACCCTGGTGCACATTATTACCCATGTTAAGAGAGCACCAGCGGCGGCTCCTCCACAAAGGCAGAGAAGCGTCCCCCGCTGCCTGGCTAAGAACCACTAAATGAAAAATAAAACAATGTCATTGTTTTATTTTTCATTTTGCCCCTCTGAACCAGCTTGCAATGGGAGGGGCGGGGCATTGGGAGGATGAGTGCGACTTGCACTCCACTCCCTAAGTGTGCACATGTGTTTTGGCCAGCCATCTCAGGCCAACCAAAACACACATGCGCACTTAGGTTTTCTCCAGCCCAGCTGCATTCAAACCCCACAGACTCCCTGCTCTGAGCAGGGCATCATTCCTGCTTGCTCAGACCAATCTCTGCGCTGCTCTCAAGGGAGAGAGTGCAGGGATTGCAGGGAGTCCGTGACATGACCCCAGTGCTTGCTGGGACCAGGAAGGGCAGAGACCGAGCGCGATGCGGGAGGCAGCTCCAGTAAGGTTTTACTTTAAATTGTCAGTATAAGCCCCTGCACCACACCCCCGCGCTCCCCTCCAGCGCTCCCTCCACTGGCCCCACCACCTCTTTATTGTGGCAGCCGCAACTGGAGAGCACCCCTCATAAGCTCTAAAATGGTGAGGAGCAGCCCAGCGGGGGGCAAGAGGAGATGCTTGGCGACAAGACCAAGAGGTACTTAAACTTGCTGTAGGCACTGTATCTTTCTCTTCTGTGTGTGGACTCACTGTAATATAAGTGTCAGTTCTGGGTAGTGGCAATTTTGGGAAAATGAAAACGTTTTGCTGAGCTTTTCTGCTCTTTATGGGCAGCATTGGTTGATTAGACTGCTGTTCAGTCCTCCATCAGGATGATGGTCAAGAACAAACTTTTTTTAAGAGGGGTTACCACACAATGTAGAATTATGGTGGCAAAAATAAACGTCCATGTAATGCCAGTAGCAGATCCAAAATGTGGTGAGCAGTGGCTTAAACAATGGCTTAAGAGGCCAGACTGTGACCAGCCAATAACTAAAGTGAGCAAATCTAAAGCTGTCCCAAAGCCCACTCTCTGTGTGTATATGTGTATGTATGTATGTATGTATGTATGTATGTATGTATGTATGTATGTATGTATGTCTGTCTGTATTGGTAGCATGAGTTCTCCAACTGCTGCCTGAACATGAGACCTAAAATGGGTAAACACAGAAGAACATGGTGGGTGGCTGGAGAGTGTGTGCTCACCCTTCCATCAAAAGCAAGGAGAAACAAGCACTGGCAAAGCCAACAGGTCTCACCTATAAAAGAGCTATCAACTTTGGCAATGTGGTTTTTCCATGTTGTACACCAGTGTGGCTGTTGTTTAGTATGGCTAAAGGTTAGTGGCCTTTAGTGCCCTAGAGTGGAGTGGGAGAGGAGAGTGTCATAGACTGGCTTTGTTGGAGTAGAGTGGAGTAGAGAGAGTAGAGTGTCATAGAGTTGAGTAGATGGCAGTATAGTTCAGTGGTTCAGTGGCAGAGGGTGTCATAGAGTGCAGTGTCATAAAGTACAGTGTTGTAGAGTGGAGCCGCATAGAGTGGAGTGGCATAGAGTGGACTGGAGTGGGGTGGGGTGGAATAGGGTGGAGTGGGTTGGAGTGGATTTAGGTAGTCGGATGGATTGCAATGGAGAAGATTGTGGTGGATTAGAATGGGGCCGATTGGGTTGGATTGAGTGGGGTGGATCGGAGTGGGTGGACTGGATGGGGTGTATTGGAGTGGGGTGTATTGGGATGGGTGGGTGGATTAGGGGCAGGTGGATTGGATTGGAGCGGTGCAGATTGGAGGAGAAGGGTGTATTGGAGTGGGGTGGATTGGAGTGAGGCAGATTGTTTTGGATTGGAGTGGGGCAGATTGTTTTGGATTGGAATGGGATGGATTGAGGTGGGCAGACTGGATTGTGCAGATTGGTTTGGACTGGATTGCGGCAGATTTGAGTGAGGTGGACTGTTTTGGATTGGAGTGGGGTGGCTTGGGGTGGGGCAGACTGGAGTGGGGCAGATTATAGTGTGGCAGATTGTTTTCGATTGGAGTTTGGCAAATTGGAGTGAGGCGGATGGTTTTGGATTGGAGTGGGGCAGATTGGAGTGTGGAAGATTGGAGTGGGGCAGATTTGTTTTATGTGAGTGGGGCAGATTGTTTGGGTTTGGAGTAGATCGGATTGGAGTGGGGCAGATGAGAGTGGGACAGATTAGAGTGGGGCAGATTGGAGTGAGGTGGGTTGGGAGGATTAGAGTGTGGTGGATTGGAGTGTATTGGACTGCGGTAAGTGGTTTGGATTGGGGTGGGTTAGGATGGATGGCCATGGCTTGCTGTGGGGCAGATTGGAGTGGGGTGAATTGGGGTGTACTGCGTGATTAAGTGTTAACACATCATTTCAGAATTTTAACATAATAAAGAAACAATGTCGCTTTGCAATAAGATAATCCTCATCTTTTGAGACTATCGCCCACAAGCAAAAAAAAAAAAGAAAACATGAGTGTACAGTGAGAAAGGAAGCCCTGGCAAAATAAAAGAAAGTTAACTATAGAAAAGAAATCTTTGCAATTTTGTTTGTCCTGCTGGGCATGTTTTTACCAGTCACACACCTTCTGTTTGCAGGCAAATAAAAGTTAGGCAGAACAAAATAGTACCTCAATCACATCAAGAGCAGCGGACTGGCGCTGGTTAAGTTGAATCAATCAGTGCTTGGTCCCTGCTCCATAGAGAGGCATGGAAAAGATGCTAGGCGTGCCTTTATGAGGGTGTAAAAAATAGTGCCACGCAAGCCAACAAATGGTATGCAGCGGGCAGGCTACAAGCCCTTTTTTGTTAACAGTGTTTCGCAAGCAAGACGCATGAGCCAGTGCATGCTCTCGCAGGCTCGACCCTAAAAAGGAGGATAGGGAGATTTAAAAACAAAGAGGAGAAACTTTAAAAAGTGATAACATTTAAATAGTTTGTAGGTCAAGTTAACTATCAAATCCAAATAAGGGTGTTGAAGTGATGGCAAATGTAATGGAAATGAATAACGTCAAAGTGCTGGTAAAGTGTGCCAAATATGATACTTTTTTTAAAATATATTTTTATTAACATTTAAAAATATGATACATTTTTGGTAGACTAAAGTAAAAGAGTGAAGTGAACAAGGCTTTGCTAACTTCTCTACATGCATGTGTAGATATTGCTTTTTTCACGAGAAACAGTTACTTTGAATCTATAATGATTTAAAATTGCCATTACTATGACATATTTCCCATTGTTCATGTGACTCAGTTAATTGTTGTGAATTGTCTGTGAAAGTCAGATATGCCATATCACAATTTCGGGACTACAGGTCTGAAAATGCTTACTTGTTAAATTTGGAATGCAAGCAGGCCAGAACGAAAACAGAAATTGAATTGGTTCAGTTTTATCTTACAATTTGATCATGTCCCAAACCTTTGGTACCACTACCAAACTGATTAACCAGCATGCCCAGACCACAATGTTATATATTTTTTGTTGCCGAGGAATGTTCAGGACATTAGATATATGGGCAAGATCGTCAAATTATATGGTTTCCATCCCACCTACAGAGTTTTTGCACACATAAATATACATTTTAGTAGTAAATGAAGAGGGGACAGAGGGAGTGGCTAGAAACTGAGGAATACTTACTAATAAAGGGGAGGAGGAGGATTTTAAGGGATAGTCAAAGACTCACCAACAGAAGAGTAAGTCCACTCCTACTACCACACTTCACTTCTATAGTAACTACTGCCAAAAATGACTACTAGCAAATGTACTCCCGCTGGAGTACCTATTTACCCAGCTTTATTGTTTCCACTTAATTACGCCATACCATTAAAACATCAGTTGATATAAAACAATCATTGCATTGAGTTCTTAGAATAGACACATTGCACAGGTAACACAAAAAAAAGAAAATGTTGCTTTTACTTCATTCATCTGAGGGACATAATAGTGACATGGGGACCTAAAAAGTTGCAAACGTTGTAGCTGTCCATGATGAGAAAATTTAAGAGACTACTGGCAAGAAGATGGCCTTGGAGTTTGTCTGGTGGCATAAGAGCCAAGCCTTGCTACCACTTCTGATCTTATGTTTTGAGAAGAGAGACTGCAGGTGATTTTCCACGCAAAAGTTTGAAGTGGAGGACAATTTCAGTTCCTCCTGTCTTGAAATTGCAGGGGCCTGTGAACGGTACTTTGTTTGACCAATTTTTGGTGTAGACCAGGACCGAGAGGGTTCCTAGTCTGAATTTCATGTACAGGGACCTGTTTATTTCTGGAAATATTATATCAAGATATGTTACATAAAGGAGACTGTTTTTTATTGTAGTAAACTGCGACATTAGCCTGTGCCATAGCTCAAAGACTTTCATCTTGATGCGGGCCCAATACTGCTACTTAATTAACTGAAGATTTGATGTAGGCATACACTCGGGGTTTGTCCAGAAGTCCATGCAGCCCATCTCATTGAAAATATTGGCAATGTCGCTGAACCATGGCAGATTCAAGTGTGCTTTGCTGAAACAGGTAGACTGTCATCAGTCTAGCTGGTAGAGCATGAAATAAGTCTTGTTTTTGGAAGATAGAGTCAGTTTTCTATCGTGGACATGTTCACACTTGTCAAACGTCTCATGACTATGTTGAACTGTTGTTTTATGGTCAGTTTGGCTGTCAAGGATGATGCTGAGGCCGCTTGCATGGTCAGTCAGTCTGGGTATAGGTCTGAGTTCTGCAGGCCACCAGCTGTGGTCCCATGTGGAGGTGTTTTTCCCAAAGATCAGTACTTCAGTTTTGTCGGAGTTGAGTTGAAGGCAGTTGTCTGTCATCCATTTGGCTATGTTTGTAATGGTATTTCAGAAGTTGGTTTTGGCTATGGAGGGGTCCTCGGTGAGGGAGAGAATCAGTCGAGTGTCATCTGCGTAGGATATTATGTTGAGTCAATGGGATCTGATGACATATGCGAGGGGGGTCATGTAGATGTTGAACAGGGTGTGGTGGAGGGATGATCCTTGTGGTGTGTCGCATATGATGTCTTTGGAGGAGGAGGTGAAGGGAGGCAGTTGGATGCTCTGTATGCTTCCTGTATGGAAGGAGGCAATCCACTTGAGGGTGTTTTGCTGTATGCCTATATTTTGGAGTCTGTTGATGCGGGTGTTGTGGGAGACGGTTTTGAACGCTGCGGAAAGGTCGAGGAGGATCAGGGCCACCATTTCTCCACGGCAGAGGAGTGTTTTGATTTCATCTGTGGCGGCAATCAGAGGGTTCTCAGTGCCAGGGTTGGCAAAGAATCCTGTTTGTGTGGAATCCAGTATGTGGTTTTGTTCCTGGAATTCAGTGAGCTGCTGGTTGATGATTTTCTCGAGTACTTCGGGAGGATAGGGGAGCAGGGAGATCAGACGATCATTTTGGAGATTTCTGGGGTCAGCAGAGGCTTTCTGTATGAGTGGTCTTACATCTGCTTGTTTCCATCTGTCCAGGTAGGTTGCAATGGAGATGGAGATGTTGAGGATGGTGGTGAGTTGCATGCTGATTGGGGTCATTGTGGGATTATAGAGGTGGTGGGGCAGAGGTCGGTGGGTGCCCCGGAGTGGATGGAAGACATGATGGCTGAGGTGGTCAGGGCTGCAAGCGTGGACCATGTGGTAATGGTTTGTTTGACTGATGTTCACTGGTTGGTTAAGGTTGTTGGGGTTGAAGGTGGTGGGTTGGAAATTGAAATTGTTGTTCATGTTGGTATCTTGCTGTGGAAGTAGTCTTAGAGGGTGCCACAGAGTTCTTGAGAGGTGTGTATGGTGTTCTCTATGGATGTTGGGTTGGAGAATTCTTTGACTATTTTGAAGAGTTCCTTTGTGTGGTTGGCCGCGGAGTTTATGCAGATGGTAATGGCTGCTTTCTCAACTTCCTTGATGGCCGGTGAAGGTTGCTGAGGGATGTTTTGTGTGCTGTTTTGTCGGCTGGGTTGTTAGTGGTACGCCATCATTTCTCCAGTTGGTGGCAGTTGCGCTTGCTGGTCCTGAGTTCTGGGGTGTACCAGCTGGCGTGTTTGGAGGTCTTGTATGTTTCAGTGGGGCAACTCAGTCAGCACTGTCAGTGATCCAGACAATAAAGTACTAGGCGGCCTGGTCGAGGTCTCGGGAGGCCTTGTGTTAGAAGGTGGTGAGGACTTGTGACCACTGTGATTTGGTGACCTTGCTCCAGCTGCAGCTGGGGTGGATCTGATACCTGGTGATGGTGTGCTGGGCGTCGGTGATGGTGAAGTGTACAATGGTGTGGTCAGTCCAGGTGAGTTCTGTGGTGTGGCTGAATTTGATTCTGTCGCTGGAGGTGAAAATGGGGTTGATTGTATGTCCAGCTTTGTGCATGGGTTCGGTGACCAGTTGGGTGAGGCCCATGTTGTTAAGGTTCTCCAGGAGGGCGATGGACTTGGCGTCGTTGGAGTCATCAATGTGGAAACTGAGGTAGCTGAGTAGGACGTAGTTATGCAAATTGATTGTTAGGGGGCTGAAGAGGTTGGGGATGACATTGCAGAATGTTTCTCGGGATCCTGAGGGTCTGAAGGTAATGGTGCCTTGAATTGCGGTCTTCGTGCCAGTTTAGAGTAGAAAGGCGAGGTGCTCCATGAGAGCCATTGGGTCATCTTTGGTGATGGTGCATCTGATGGTTTCCTTAAAGATGTTGGCGCAGCCTTGGTATATCATCCCATAGCCTTCAGTAATGGCGGTGGTAATGTCAGGGTTTGAGAAGGGGTTTAGCCATATTTCGGTGATGAAGGCGATGTCCGTGGAGAGGGTGTTGAGAGTGTCCCAGATTTCTGTGGCATGTTTGCTGAGGGAGTGGGCGTTGAGCAGGATACAGTGGAGTGGTTGCGGGGTGCTATTGGCCATGTGGGCAGGAGTGGTGCACGATCTTTCGTAGGTTGTGTTGCAGGAGAAGTAGAAGTGTCAGCAGGTGAAGGGTCCTTTGTTGGATCACGGAGTCCCGGAGTTCCTTGGTGGTGTACCGAGTGCCAGGTGACCCTGGGCTCCGGGCTATTTGGGGCAAGAAGCATGAGCTAGGTGCTATTGGAAGGGCAATTGACCCGGCAGATCCCTCGCTCAGCTGCTTTGTATATTCTAGGTGAGTTATTATATCACTGAGATAGATGAAACTCCCTTGCATGAACATACTGAGGCCAAACAGGCAGCCATGGTGAATTTCTTCTCTTCCTTATACCGCACTCAATGTGCCACCCCCCGACCTCTTTGCTTACCTAGACTCCATCCAACTTCTCTGGCTGGAAGATGGCCACAGGCGGTACTTAGACAAACCGTTTACAGCTGAAAATGTCCTTCTGGTAATCAGAGCCATGCCCGCAGGTAAGACCCTTAGCCTAGATGGCCTACCGGCTGTGTTTTATAAGGAATATAGCCCTTGGTTAATCCTGCACTTGCTCGCTATGTATGAAGAGCCACTATCCTCAGGGATCCTGCCTCCCTCCCTACATGAGCCCCTTATCGTAACGATCCTCAAACGCAGAAAAGATCCCTATTGCGTGACTCATAACGCCGACTCTCCATGATCAACACAGACAACAAAGTCCTTGCCAAACTCATTGCTTCAAGCCGACTTCCCCTCCTTCCCACCATGTTAAGGCCTGGCCAGGCAAGTGTTATGCCAGGTTTCTCTACATCTCACAACCATGCGAATTTATTTTGCACTCCTTCACACATTTGACCCAGCAATGCACACCACAGCAGTATTCCTTTATGCCACTAAGGCGTTTGGCTCACTTGATTTGCCATACCTCTTTGCCTTATTGACTCACCTTGGATTGAGCTCCACCTTCATTAAATTAATTAGACTGCTCTATTCTCAGCCAGTTGCCCGTCTGCGCATCACCGGCAGAGTCTCTGACTCATTTGCGGTGAGAAAGGGCACCTGTCAGGACTGCTCCTTGTCTCCTATTCTCTTCGCAATTGCCATGTAGCTGCTTGTGGCTCATCTCCGCCAGCATCCTCTTCCTCGCCAAACACAGAGCTGCAATGAGATGAGGTAGCAGCGCATTGCAGCTTGTGACTGATTGACTCAAGGATGCAGCTTACTGTCAAGAACAACTCACTGCTTTCTGAGAACTCACACCCTTGTGCTCTCTGCCTAAAGATATCTGGCTTCTCCTTGAACAGTACCTGCATGCTTGTGTAGCTATGTTTGAGACCGAACAGGCTGATGTGGAATCGATGCCCAAGGGTACCGTGGGCACAAAGTAATCACACTCTGCCTACGACTTCCTTTAACTGCTGCACTGTGTTTCATTCTACATGATATTGTCCCTTTCCTGATTCCCAGATTCAACAATAATGCATTTACTGTAGCTGAGTGACTATTTCTTTCTTCCCTTTCTCTTCTCCTCCTTTCCCTTCCCGTTTCCTCCTTCCGTTATACAGCAGACTGTTAAAACCTAATATTGATAACATATATGCAGTTCTGTACGTCATTGCCAACTCTATACCTGTTGGTTGCTGTTTGAATGGCACCCTTTCTATTTCTTTTTGAAAAATTCAATCAAAGATTTTTTATTATAAATGGAATTCCAATTACAGACCGATTCAATATCTGATTCAGTATCTGCACGCATGTTGAAGGCATCCCTTCCAAATATCTAATCAGTATTATGTGTATCAATGCTTTGCAAGTAAAACCTAGTTTCAAACTATTTAAATTCTCACTGACACCCAACTTAGGGTAGTAACCCAATCACAAAAGGAAAAGGCTTTTTGTTGGGGAGTGGGCAGTGGTTTATCACCAACTCTCAAAGAAACCCCCAAAATAGTAAACTTTCCTAATAAAAAGCAGGCCGTTTTTATTCAATGAAAAAAGGCTGTGTTTTTTTTCACTAAAGTTTATTTTATTGAAATACATTCACAGACATAGTGGTCTACTGAACCCAGCAGGAAGAATGTGTGTCTTGTTTTGCTCTTCTAATGCATGGTTCGCAATCCACAAACAAGCACTCCTCAAACTCCCCACGCACGCATATCAGTTAATATAAGACAATCAATGCAATTGAGATCTTAGTATCGCCACATTGCACAGTTATCACAAAAAATATAAAATATTGTTCTTCCTTCATTCATCTGAGGGACATAATAGTGACATAGGGACCTAAAAAGTTGCAGAACTCGTAGCTGTCCATAATGAGTAAAGGTAAGGGGCTAATGGCAAGAAGATGGCCTTGGAGTTTGGTGGCATAAGAGCAAAAGCCTCGTTACCACGTCTGATCTTATATTTTGAGAAGGGGCTGCTGGTAAAGTCTCCCTGCTTGCGGTGATCTTCCGCACCAAAACTTGAAGTTGAGGGCCATTTCAGTTCCCCCAACCTTGCAGTTGCAGAGGCCTGGAACTTTTCTTTGGACAACCAGTTTTTGGTGTAGGCCAGGACAGAGAGAGTCCCTAGTCTGAACTTCATGTACAGGGACTTGTTTATTTCTCGAAATGTTATATCCAGGTATGTTTCATAAATGACTCTGTTTTTTATGGTTACAAACTGTGGCATTAGCCTGCTCTGTTGCTCAAAGACCTTCATCTTGTTGTGGGCCCAATAATGTCTTGGGTTCGGTCCAAAAGTCCATACAGCCTATCCCATTGAGAAGTTTGACAATGTAGTCAAACCATGGCAGATTCGAGTGTGCTTTGCTGAAAAACAGGTAGACCGTCCTTAATCTAGCTGGTAGAGTATGGTGTAAGACATGTTTTAGTGCTGGAGCTTGTTTTTCACCCTTGCGAAATCTGGTCCGCCTCTTGTACAGAAAGCGTGAAGTCTGGAAAGATAGAAAAAATTGACTCCATCGTGGACAAGTTCACACTTGTCACATGTTGGATACGATGCTGTATCACAATAGTGCATCGCAGTGTCAATAACTTAACAAAAGAAGTATAATGTGCGTTGGAGGACTCCTGCAGGGTATTTTCATTATATATTGATGGTCTTGCTCCACAACGATCGATGAAGTGAAATCTGACCTGGCAATCATCTTACCTAGTCATTACTCCACAAAGTTCTCCAGCTTTTTGATGTCATAGGTTTTTGGTATTCCACAGTCCATAGATTTATTTCTATGCAACCTTGCCGCTAGGTCTCAATTCTTGGCCTATATCAGCGCCAGTACACTTTCCATCTGCAGCAGTTTTTCATTTCTTGTCTATGGGTCAGTGGTGCAATGCTCTGCCTTCTCCATCCAAGTGGGCTGCTTTTCCAGTCTCTCTTTCATATGGCCCATGCATATGATAAGTGAGTAGATTTCTCATTTATTGTGTACATACATTTTTGCACATCCATTATGAGTGTTTTGACATCAGTTTCTGCTGACATATAAGCTTCGGTGCCAGGTTGCTCTGATGCTTTCTTCTGTTTTCACAGTGCAACGTGACTCAAATTCGAGTTCAGACTGTTGAATGTTTGATTGTACTCTGTTTCTGTAAGGTGAGAGATGTTTGCAATGCTAAGAAATAGGGTGGATTTCCCTGATTAGGTCAGGTTAACAGTGTCTAGAGTGTCTGTCGGAGTTTTAATGCGTTTAAGACTTCCAGTACCCAACCCCAGCTATTCACCAATTGTTGATTCATATATTCATTCTGGGTATAGACCATTTACTGCAGACCTTGGGTGGCCTCAGACTATGTGCTAGCTCCACATGGCAAAAATATCTGTTAATGCTATATATATATACTTGCAGCTCATCTTGGCATTGAATAGTCAGCCTGCCTCGCCCAAAGCCTCTGTCACCCAGGTGGAAATCAGCAGGGCTGAAGAGTGTTAAGGGTCTCAGTGAAAGGGGGAGCCCCTCTATTCCTGCTCACTCAATTCTTTTCTTTAGGCCCCTCCACTTTTTGGCTCTGTTACCTCGTAAATTTTCGGGATGGCGAATCCATTACAGTGAGATCAGTGCAGAGCTGCAAGGTACATGCAGACCGTGCCCTCCTCACCTTAGCCCACCGCTCATTTCTCTGCCTGTAGTTAATTGGAGATCTCCGCTGTGTGGCTAGGTCTGTGTGGGCTTGAAGGTAGCACTGGAGAGCAAATTGGGGGTACAACTGGTTTTATTGGTCTATGTACACGTTTGTGGATGGGGGTTGGTCTGTAATACGGTAACGGTGTCTCCGTAGCAGTCTCTGGAGAGCCCCTCTTTCCTGCCGCTCTCGGTCTGCCCCTTTTTCGGTCCAGTTCGGGGTGGCTCGGTCCACGAGAGGCGGCGTAGTGCAGTATGATAAGGGAACACAAACAAAAGAAAGGATTCCAGGTATAAGTGTTCTACTTTCAGACTAATACGGTGAGGGAGGGGAGTGAGGGACCACTCGGTGCACAGCACAGCAAAACAGTGAGATCGGGTGCTTGGGGCGGGGCTTACCGGGATACCAAAAAGCACACAAGTACCAAGACAGTCCCCTAAGCGTCTGTAGACGGCCTCCCCTTCTTTCCCACCCAGCCCGTAAAACGCTCACGTACCTGCGAGAGCCACGCTCCTCCGGGAATGTGGCTGGGCGGCTCACGGTATCGTTGGCCTCCTGGCTCTCGTTGCTCGCAGTAAGCTCCTCCTCGGGGTTTCGTCACCTTCCTTTCCTCCCTCGCTCCTCCGTTTTTCACCGCTCCCTCGTTCCTCTCCTCTTCTCCGTCTGTCTCCGCTCCGTCGTCTCGCTCTCCTCCTCCGGTGTATACACACACCTGTGGTAGCGTTCTTCCGGGTTTTTCTGGCCAAATCTCCTCGTCGTCATCGCTGGGGGCGTGGCTTTGCGACAGTCCTTCCCATTTAAAGCAACGGGGCTCTTTTTCCTCGCCCGAGGCGGGGAACTGTAAACCCGAGTGGGTCCACTCCGCTTGCTGGTGAAAGAGAAGAGGGGAAAGGGTGTTGGTCACCTCTGGGGTCATGACGGGGTTACCCTCAGTCTGCTTCCCCTTGTTACAGTCTGCTTGGTTTATTTTCACTGTCAGGAACCTCCCTGGCGCTCTTTCACAGTCTCAGAGCCAAGATTCTCAGCACCCACCTCTCGCTCTCCTTGCCTCGGACAATCTGTAAAAAGTAGGGAGCACACCGCAAAGAGCAGTCACGCAGCTTACTAGCCAATCTTTTGCCTGATTCTCTCACCATTAGGCCTCTTTGCATTTTACAGTCACCGTCATGTTAGGTTCAGGCAGTAGTGGAAGAGTTGCCCAATCCTCAAAGAATGGAAAGTGTGCCGAGAATCCTCACTATGGAAAGCTCACCGACTCCTTAGCCACTCCCTACAGCAGATCGTCACTGCAGAGCATTTACTTATAGCACACCACTGTCAAAATTATATTGAATTAGCATCCTAGTTTCCAGTAACCTCACTAAAGTACATCCAACCTGGGCTCTGACGCTAGATCGCCCCCGATGTAGTGACGGAGCCACCCGGCCCGTTCACCTATGCACCACACGCATCCCTAGACCCGAGGGTATAAATAAAAGGGCTCAAGACCGCTCGATATTGAGGCCTACCTCTGGTATCCGCCGTCACCACACTGGCGACAAGGCGGGTCTGCACTACACCTCGCCAAGTCCAGCCAGCTGCTGCTCAGCGCCTGCCGAGTGAGATAAGCCCGTAGCTCTGGTGATCGTCACAGGTGCCCACCCTGCATTCTGCCGGCCGCCGGACGTCTGCCCGTGAACTCCAGCACGTGGACCTGCGCACGAGGTGAGGCCTGCCCTGCTCATTGGGCCCTGCGCTGTCCGTGTCCCACGCGTGCTCCCAGCTGCCGCCTGACACCATCACGCACCCGCAGTCACGTGGTCGAGCGACGCCCTGCCAAACCTCACGCATCTCACGGAGGTAGCGCTACCGGCTCCTGCCTCCTCCAGTGCCTTCAAGATCTGTCCTACATCGCAGGGTGGCCAAGGAGTGCTGAGTCAGCACTGGGACGGCCATAGGGAGTCTTCACTGCCAATAAGGAGGCCAACTCTCCAGGACTCCATCCAAAGACAGTGCACTGCATCTCAACAAGGGTGAAGCTGCCACACGTCCTGGCACACCCCACGGTCACTGGCACGACACAAGGCCCATTCCCGCCAAGCCCACGGTGGCCCATCCACAACGCATGGTGTCAACCACCCTGAATACCCACCTGTGGCTCTGTTTGTCTGCGAGTGGCCCGCCCTGCCCGCGCCTGACATCACCCAGTGCCGCCAGCTCTCGCCTCTCCGCCACATCCCACTGCGTGCTCTCGTGGAAGGATGAATGCTCAAGGTGCCGATGGTGGCGGTGCTCCTCCAGCGGCACCACCGCCACCCCCTGCTCAAGCTGTCCCACCGCAAGCTGTTCAACCTGCCCACGCTGGACCCGGCCTGACCACGGCGGCCCCTCTGCCGCCATTCAGCGAACTGGCGGACCCAGCCACAGCAGCGGCGCGCTGGAAATCATGGATTGGTCGCCTAGACCACTATTTTATTGGTGTGAGAGAGCCCGACGGGAGGGTGAAGAGGTCACTCCTCATGTGCTACGGAGGGGGCGAGTTGTATGACTTATTTGAGACCCTGCCGGATAGAGGACAAGACGATGACTACAATGGAGCCATCACGGCACTAAACCTCCATTTTGATCCCCAGATCAATCCAGACTTTGAATGCTTCAAGCTCCGGCAAGCTCGATAGGGCGAAGCCGAAACTATAGACATCTTCTACGCCCACCTACAGAAACTTGCTAGCTCGTGCACGCTGGCTGACCAAAGGGAGGAGATAAGGGCGCAGCTCATTGAAGGATGTAGGTCGGTCACGTTTTGCCGACTCATCCTGCGGCAACCAGGCATCATCCTCGACGAGATCCTCATGCTCGCCAGATCCCACGAGCTATCCAATGCTCGTGCGGACGAGATGGAGGCGGCCCTCAACCGGCCCTCCTCACACGCCATGTCGCCTCGGACGCCCACGATCAAGGAAAAAAAGTAGACGCGATTCAGAGGAGGTCACCTCTGTTAAGAGGAGCCGTGAGGCCGTCACAAGGAACCACGTGCGGCAACTGTGGGTTGGATCACCCCCCAGGGGGAAGGTGCTTCACCAAAGGAATGACGTGTTCACAATGTGGGAAGCTCAACCATTTTGCAAAAGTTTGCAGAGGTGGAAGAGGACGTGTGCACGCCCCTCGCCCACGAGGGCTATTGACGGCGGTGAGACAACTCTCCTTGGAAGATCCGATCAACCAAGTAGATAATACCCCCCCAGGATTTGGACTAGTAGTGGAAGACGACGACATCTTCTTCGTGTCCTTTGTCGGCAGAGAAGGAACTAGACACCGACCACCGCCCATGTGCAGCATCACCGTCGCAGGATTCCCTGTGAGTGCCCTCATAGACACTGGGACGACAGTAAACGTGATGGACAGTGAACAATACGACAAACTGACGCCACTGCCGACATTCTTACCGTCTAAAGCCAAGATATACACATACGACAGTGATGAGCCCTTTCCGCTGCGGGGCGTCATGGAGGTCGAAATCACCAGTGAGGGTCACAGCATGACCACGAAGTTTCATGTCACAGAAGGAAGGTGGGGCACACTCCTCAGCTGTCACACGGCAGAAGATCTGGAGCTGATGTTCTTTGCAAACCAGGTTCACGATCTGCACGTTCGGGAGATGCTGAGAGACTTTCCTATGTTATTTGATGGGCTTGGCTGCCTGAAGGGGAAAACATTCAAATTACACATTGACCCGACGGTCTGGCCCATGGCGCTGAGGCACCGGAGAGTGCTGTTCCACCTGCGGCCGCAAGTGGAAGAAGAGCTGAAGAAGCTGGAGGACCTAGGAGTAATAGAGAAGGTATCCGGGCCCATGCCATGGGTGTCCCCCTTAGTCGTAGCTCCGAAGCCTAAACAGCCGGGAGCCATTCGGCTCTACATTGACATGTGCCTGCCGAACAAGGCCGTAAAGAGGGAGCGCCATCTCACGCCCACGATGGAAGACATTGTGGCCGACCTGAACCGCGCCAAGTGGTTCACCAAGCTAGACCTCAATGCGGGGTATCACCAGCTGGAACTCTACCCCGACAGTAGGAATATCACGACCTTCTCCACCCACGTCGGGCTACGGCGCTACAAGAGGCTGAGCTTTGACGTCTCATCGGCGGTGGAGGTATTCCAGAACGCGATAAAGGAAACCCTCACAGGACTGCAAGGCGTAATAAACCTAAGGGACGATACCCTAGTGTTTTCCAAAACGCTAGAAGAACACCACACACATTTCCGAGCCACGCTGCAACGACTTGCAGATAACGGACTCACCCTCCACAGAGCCAAGTGCTCCTTCTATCAAGAGTCCGTAGACTTTTTCGGATACATCTTCTCGAGAGACGAATTTTGAGTGGCCCCGAAGAAGCAGAAGCCATATGCACCGCCCCGAGACCGACATCCGGCACCGAAGTCCGGAGCTTCCTGGGGATGGCCACCTACTGTGGTTGATTCATCCCCAATCTGGCATCCCTATCTGAGCCACTCCACGCCCTCATGAAGTCCGGCCAGCCATGGGTATGGTCCGCGAAGGAAGATCTGGCGTTTCAGGCCGTCAAGGAGGCCATCATCGACAATCGAGTCATGGCATACTTCCACCCCAATCGGCGCACAGAGGTCGTGGTGGATGCCAGCCCAGTAGGACTGGGAGCGGTCCTCATGCAAGAGACAGAATCCATAGAATGGGTCACGACTGCATACGCCAGCAGAGCGCTGACCGCCACAGAGATGAGGTACGCCCAAATAGAGCGCAAAGCTCTGGCCATCAAATGGGCATGTCAACACTTCCATCTATACTTGTACGGACACGAATTCCGAGTGATCACTGATCACTAACCACTCGTCCCACTCTTCGCTGGCACCACCAGACTTGCCCCCCCTCGGATCGAAAGGTGAGCTGCGCAACTGCAAACATACCATTTCGAGGTGATCTTCCGGCCGGGAGCCAACAACCGGGCTGACTTTTTATCGAGGCATCCCGGCATATCTCAACCACTGTGTGCACCCACGGATAAAGATTACACTGAAGAGTTCGTCCGGATGGTCTCTTTAGAAGCATGCCCTGTCGCCCTCACACTCAAAGGCATTGGAAAAGCCATGGGGCGGACGAGTGCCTCATCAGGGTCAAGACCACATTAACCAACCAGAACTGGCACCACTTCCTAGATGGAGTCAGCGCCCTCACTGCAGAAGAGCAGCTCTTCCGGCATCAAGTGTGGATGGTGCAGAACGATCTGAGCGTAGGCCTGCATGGTGTGATCTTGTGAGGGACCAAACTCGTCATTCCGAAGAGCCTGCAGAAGGAGGTGATCCATCTGGCGCATCAAGGTCACCAGGGCATCTCGAAAACCAAAGCCAGACTAAGAAGCAAACTTTGGTTCCCAGGTATGGATGCCGCTGTCGAAGAAGAAGTACAGACCTGCCACTCCTGCAACATCACGGGCAGTGACCCTGCCCTGCATCCGGTGATCACTGAGGACCCGTGCCTGGACCCGTGGTCCAACGTAAGCATTGACTTTGGATCCTTCCCAGATGGGCGAAACACAATGGTATTGGTCGACTCCCACTCGAAGTTTCCCGTGGTGGAGGTAGTACCATCAACGGCGTTCCCCCATGTCAAAACAGCGCTGAAACGCATCTTCGCAATAATGGGGCTCCCGGAAGAGATCAAGTCGGATAATGGGCCACCTTTTCAAGGCAGGGACTTCCAAGAGTATTTGGCATCAAGAGGAATCTGACACCGGAGGATCATGCCACAATGGCCCCAGGCGAATGGAGAGGTGGAGCGGTTTATGCGTACCATGAACCGGGCCCTCCGGATCGGGGTCGAGAAGAGAGAAAACACCGAACAGTGCCTCTCACAATTCTTGGGAGCATACCGTCACACCCCTCACTGCACCACACAATGTGCCCCAGCACATTTAGTGTTCAAGAGAGTTCCAAGAGACTGCGTCCCGGCAGACGGCTCGTGGAGTCCACCCACGTTAGATCAAGGTGCAGCCCAAGCTCGCAGAAAGGCGTCCAACGACAAGGCGCGCCAAGCTCGAAGAGCACAATTTATGAACATCCACATGGGAGATCAAGTCGTGGTAAAAAATCTCCACCCCAACTGGAAGTATCGCACCCCGTATGAACCGGAGGTGTGGGAAGTTGTCAATGTCCATGGCACCATGGTATCAGCCGTGCAAGGAACCCGAGTGGTCACAAGGAACACCTGCTGGTTTAAGAAAATAAAGGATTGCGCGCCGAGCGCCACTCAAGGTGCTGAAGATCCGGAAGAGGGGGAAGAAGCCACCCACGCGGGTCACACACCCCAACAAGATTAACTAACACAACGCCCTGCCGAAGGAGAAATGGAAGCGGAAAAGGCGCCATCGAGCCAAGGGTGTGAGGTCCAGAGCGGAAGAATGAATTTCGAAGAGTCAGAGTCCAGGGGAACCCCCGGAGCCAGAAGTATGGTCTCCGGCCAAATCTAACCCCCAGCCAGAGACTACGAGACTTTGCATGGTGTGCCAAGAAGGACTGAGCTGATACCCGGAAGGGTCATGTTTCTAAAAGATTGGAGGGATGTAGTGACGGAGCCACCTGGCCCGTTCACCTACTCACCACACGCATCCCTGCACCCCGAGGGCGGGCTCGCCCGAGGGTATAAATAAAAGGGCTCAAGACCGACCAGGGTCTTGGCCAAGAGAGTAATCAAGTGTGCGTGTCACCATTATTTTCATACCCCCGAGATTGAGGCCTACCTCTGGTATACGCCGTCACCACACCCATGAAGAAGCATATTTGAATAGCAAAACTGGAAGTAGCTTTTAAAGTTTTCAGAATGCCCTCCAATCCAACCTGAGATCATTCATCAAACTCATTCCACTTCTCTTTAGTCTTTTACAACATCACCGTAGGTTGCTCTTTAGTAGTATAAGGGTAAGTCCTTTTTTTATTTTGAATCTTGAAGTTTTTTTAACCACTGATGTAGCGACAATGTGAGAAATAAAGGACAAGTGGCATGTGCAGATAAGCTCAATGAAATCATATGAAAATATATTGATGAGGGATTGTATTGTATTGTATTGTATTGTATGAGTATTTATATAGCGCACAGTGGCAGTGCAACCCAACGGGTATCCGGGCGCTCTGACCAGATGAAATATTTTATCGCTGAAAGTGGCAGAGTCGGGGACATCATGCTACTGGAAAGAGCCAGGTCTTAAGGTTCCTTCTGAATTCCATCAATGACTGCGTCTGCCTGAGTTCTGATGGAAGCGCATTCCAGCTTCGGGCTCCAACCACACTAAAGGCCCTCCCCCCCAGCCTTGCCCGTTTGAACCTAGGCTGTGCCAACAAGTTGGCCTTGGATGACCGCAACTGCCTTACGGGGGAGTACCTTAAGAATCTTTCCTGGAGTGAGACCGGACCTGTTCCGTGGATTGCCTTGTGGACCAGGCATAGGGACTTGAAAAGGACCCTCTCTCTGACTGGCAACCAATGCAGCTCCCTTAGTGCCTGAGTAGAGGACGAGTCAAGCTTGCGACCAAGTGCCAGCTTGGCAGCGGCTGACTGAACTCTCTGTAGCCCCTGCAGAATGTATTGAGGGGCTCCAAGGTAGAGCGAGTTGCAGTAATCCAACCTGCTGAGAATGGTACTCCTGACGACCGTGTTACGAGAGTCGGCAGGCAGCAGCGGAAGGATACGGCGTAGGAGTCGTAGTAAGCCAAAGCAGGTACTCGAGGTTTTGCTCGCCTGCTAGTCCGGCTGGAGATTATTATCAAATAGAACCCCCAGATTCCGTACCGTAGCGGCTGGTATCAATGGGCCCACATCCGGAGCGAGCCTAAAGTCCATTAGTAGATGATGAATCTGTTTCATAGGCGCGTAGAACAACAGCTCAGTTTTATCCCCATTGAACTGCAAGCAGTTTCTCTGGAGCCAGTCCGTGGTCTGCCTCATGCAGCTTTGCAATTGCTCCAAGGGGACTGCTTGTTTGCCTTCCAGAGAAAAGGCCAGTTGAGTGTCGTCTGCGTAATTTATCAGCTCCACCCCGAACGCCTTGATGATAGAAAATAACGGCTGCAAATATATATTGAACAGGATGGGGCTGATGCTGGAACCCTGTGGAACTCCAAAATCCACGGGGGTGTTCTCTGAGGCAAAGGGACCCATAGTCACCATTTGGTGTCTCCCTGCTAGATAGGATCGGAGCCACTGTAATGCCTGACGTCCCACCCCCGACTCCATCAGCCGACCCACCAAGATGGTATGGCTCACGGTATCAAATGCGGCTGACAGGTCCAGGAGCACCAATACGGCTGTGCTCCCTGTGTCAGTCCGCACTCGCATCGAGTCCAGCATGGTGACTAATGCTGACTCGGTTCCGTGGCCGGGGTGGAAGCCACACTGGTCCTTGTCCAACAGCAAGTTGGCCTCTAGGTAGTTCGAGAGGGACCTGCTCACCGCCTTCTCTAAGATTTTGATAGGAAATGGGAGGAGAGAGATAGGTCGAAAACTAGCTGGAACAGTTGGGTCTAGGGTTGGTTTTTTAATAAGGGGGGAGACAACAGCCTGTTTCCAGCTATCCGGGACCAAACCCTCTTACAGTGACTGATTGCAGATCTGACGCAACCAGGGGAAGGTTGGGTGGCCATATAGCTTCTATGCCCTCCGGGGCAGAGGGTCAGGAGGGGAACCAGACAGGATGGTAAGTGCCGTATTGACAAACGACACTTCCGAGAAAAGTGGGAAGCTGGTCAGATGACAAGCCCCCCCTAGTCTCACGGAAGCCATCCCCTTCCCAGGTTCCTCTGTCGCTCTGTCAGTATCCCCAAAGAGATTGGTAATCTTCGTCACCTTGTCCTTAAAGTAGGTGGCGATCTCGTCACACAGCCTCTTTGATGGTACGACTTTATTTTCAAGGCAGCTTGGGGCCGATAAGGAATTCACAATTCTGAACAATTCCCTGGCCCCATTTGGGGCATTCACTATGGGGTTGGCATAGTAACTAGCTTTACGATCCTTGATAAGCTGCTTGTAGCTGCTCTGTGCAGACCTCAGTGCCAGCTTATCCCTGGCAAGGAACCCCTTCCTCCATTTTCTTTCGGCCTGTCTACAAAGCTGTCTCAGCCATCGCAAGTCATCATCATACCAAGGCGCGGACGGCCTACTCCTTACTCTTATCTTTTTTTTCGGGATAAGAAGGTCCAGCTCGTTGGTAATGAACTTGTGGTAGGCGTTATAATTTGCCTCCACAGATCTAGAGGCATGAAAGAGGCTGACTGTGGGTGGGGTTAATAGCAAGCCCGTTTTGGCCAGTTTAATCCAATTTCTGCCCTCTCTGAACGCTACCGTTGTTTTGGCTTGAGAGGGGGTAGCTGTTAGCAGTATCTTAAACTGAATACAGTAGTGGTCTGTCCAGATGAGCGGCAGGACATTTATAAGTTCAGCCCCCGCCTTACTGGCAAACAATAGATCCAATATATGACCTCCTTGGTGAGTAGGAGAGGTGACTAATTGGTGAAGTCCTAGTCCAAGGCAGGTAGACGTCAAGTCCCGCAATTGGCTCTTTGTGCTAACGTTCTCCCACCAATTAAAATCACCTAGGACAGTCATTTTGGAGTGTGTGAGTGCCAGATTGGTGATCATCTTCTGGAAGGGGAAAAGGAAATAACCAATGAAGCTTTAATAAAGCAGTAACATTTGTATTTGTATATGTACATAGAGTATAGTGGTTGACTATCTAGAATGTTCGACAAAAATGTTTAATTAGAATAGGGTGGGGTGCGCTGGAGGCTTATTTGAATACAGTGCTAATTACTCATAGTACATAATGGCGCAGTAAGGCATTCTACACATTTGACTTTGAGAAAAGGCATATTGTTGTGCCCATTTTTCAGGGCATTATATAGGATCCTGTCACAACTTAATTTAATTATCGAAGAATGTTTTTTTCTAGAAGCTTTGTTATTTTATTTAAAAAGACGTGACAGCTATAAAGCTGGGGAGGCCTCATGGGCGTCAGTGAGCTGTATAAATCACATGCATGTACAAGGTAGGAACCGATAATCAATAATTGATAGGTGACGCCAGGAGCAAGAGCATATACATGCATCACAGCAAAAACATTTTCAGACAGATATACAGTGTACATAATGTGTCAGGCAAGACGATCTATTAGAAGCGAGTAAATGTGTAATAGGAATCGGATGTGTTGTAGTGATCTGGGAGAAGTAATACAAAGTACCAGTCTGTACCACCTTACCTGAGCGGGAGGGGTGGGGGGGAGCGGTGAAAGGAAGCCTCGATGCTGCACAGAGAAGAGAAGAGCCCTTTCAAAATGTTGCAAAGTATTGATCATTGTAAAAAGTATACACATAAGACGGGGAGCATTTGCAATGACTTTATTGTTATTATTTCTACGCAGCATGGCGGTAAGCCTTTCCACCTTTGCCCTGGGGATGCTGAAGGATGTTGTCTCGGATGATATACAGGGAAACCCAGTTGATGAACACACTCAGACAGAGTGGGACAGAAGTAGAAAAAGCCTCATCCACGCTGGCAATGGTGAGTTAAGTGTAGAACGCACAAAGGCATATTTTTACTTTGATTTTGTTTTAAAATGCAAAATATGGAATCATTTAGTCTTAATGTTGTTTTAACATGCCTGTTCTAGGTCATCACATCACATCGAAGTGACAAACACTAACTATGGGGGAAAATAGTCCGAGGTATTTTTTTTAAAACTATGTAAAATGTGCTTAAACATTTCAAATCCCCAAATTCATTTTGCATAGCTGTCCAGCACTAATACAATTTTTTAATCAAAACAATGTGACCTCTCATCATCATCATCATCCTCTTCATACTGCTCCTTCTCATCATTTGATTGAAAAATGGGTTTAGCTAAGTGACTATGTTTGTAGAAGATTTGTATAATATTATTGTAGTGGACGAGTCCACTATGAGGCTGCCACTGGCAAATTAAGATGTGAGAAATTGTATGTCCTATTTGAAATAAAAAATCCAGTACAAGCAAGATGTGAACTTCTCCAGCCCTAAACTCCATGGGCCCGATTCACAGAACTAACTTAAGACAAAATCCTAAACTTACTACCATTTTGGTATTCACAGAAGGCACTTACTCATTTCGGTATTCACAGAAGGCCCTTACTCATTTCGGTATTCACAGAAGTTAGGAGTCCTAACTTTAAGACTCCTAAATGCCTTCTGTGAATACCGAAAGTCTTAAAATTAGGATTTTTCTCAGTTTAATAGTAGTATAGTTAGGACTCCTAACTTTAGGACTCCTAAATGACTTCTGTGAATACCGAAAGTCTTAAAATTAGGATTTTTCTCAATTTAGTAGTAGTAAAGTTAGGACTCCTAACTTTAGGACTCCTAAATGCCGTCTGTGAATACCGAAAGCCTTAAAATTAGGATTTTTCTCAGTTTAGTAGTAGTAAAGTTAAGAGTCCTAACTTTAGGACTTCTAAACTGAGAAAAATCCTAATTTTAAGACTTTTGGTATTCACAGAAGGCATTTAGGAGTCTTAAAGTTAGGACTCCTAACTTCTGTGAATACCAAAGTGAGTAAGTGCCTTCTGTGAATACCAAAATGGTAGTAAGTTTAGGATTTTGTCTTAAGTTAGTTCTGTGAATCGGGCCCCAAGAGTGAAACTCCCATTTTAGGCATTAAGGGCCATATGTATGACCTCCTTTGCATCGCTCTTGCACCATGCATTGTGGTGCAAGATTGACGCAACCCTTAAGTCCAATTTTTTAAACCATGCAAGGCCACTTTGCGTGACTTTGAGTTGCTCCAAAAACTGGAGTAAAGCAGCACAGTGCAAATTGCTGAGTTTTGTCACTCTGCTTTGGCTAGGCATTCCATCGGCATTGCATTGGTGTTCTCAGGTAACTCCTTGGGTGTCTGACGCATTACCACATTTACAAGACCTTGTAAACCTGGCAATGCAAATATACGCATACCCAGAAGGAGCATAATGAGGAGAAATATCTTTATTTCTCCTTGTTATTTCCTCTTTATATGTGTACTGCATTCTGCAGCACATATTGAAAGTGGAAAATGCCCCTCAGGTTTTTTTTTGTGCAGGAAGGTGTCCCTTCCTGCACAACAACAATCCTGCATTAAACACAAGTACCCTTACATAATTCCTGCCCTTTCCCAGTAAAACAGTGCAGCACAGCAAGGTGACTTAAAAAAAGTTGAATTCATTTTTTAAAAATAATTCATATAAAAAAAACTAATATAAACCATAATTTCTTAACTTTTAACAAAATCCCTATTCTTAAAAATGCATGTAGCATCAAAATAACTGTATTGATTAATATACAACTCTCATAATAAATCATATATTAAAAGAAACATATTATACAAATACATAACACAGAGGGGCTGATTACGATGTCGGTCGGAAAGCCTTTCTGACGGAAAAGGTCGGTTTGTGGTCCAACTACCCAATTAAGATGTTGGCAGTCGTAACGTAAACCGGCAGGTCATTCCCATTTGGTTCCGACCGACTCTCGGAGTCTTCCAGCCGCCAGCGGAAACCACACCATAATCCCCTATGGATGGCGTTTCTGCTGTTGAGATTACGATGTCGGTTTCCCACATCCTTTATGTGCTTGCTTTTCTGAAATGGAAAGGCTGCCAGAAAGCCACTTTGGGGGACCATAGCAAAGCCTATAGCAGAACGTTCTACAGTTGGTGGTCAAAAGGTTATCTAGGGTCCCCCCTGTAAAACCCTGTACTGTGTAGCAGGCACTATTGGGTGCCTGCCACAGGGTGAAAGGTTTTATACACACACACATTTCTCTATTGGAACCTGTATTATGGCCTGTTTACACCGGTGACACAAGCTCGACCCTAGAGAAAAGTGAGTATGCAACCGAACAGTGTTCGGTTGCATCGTAATCAGTCGGTCAGAGCTGCCAACCGGAGGTCGGTCGGTCCCAAATCCGAGACGGTGTCAGTCAGTTTAATTTAGTTAAACCACTAACACGAATTTTATAGCTATGTAACAAATAATAATATGTTTTAAATACTGACATAACAGGAAATCCAAAAAGAAAAGGACAATATGAACATGTCCAGTCTCCTAAGCGAGAACGCACACCATTCAAGTAGGATAAGGCTGTCATGATGAGACCCCTGAGGAATGGTCGCCAATGATGATTGTGTTTCACAGGCTAAACTGCAACAATTACCAAGACGCAATTGGTACATAAGGATTTTCCATATCAATTAATGAAAAGGAAATAATGAATCATCGATGACTTGGAATTACACTCCCAGGCACGGAAATGAGTCATTTCACCTACTAGGTGTCCGCAGCAGTGCCTGCAACTTTGAGTGTCTGAGCAGTGCGGAGAGGTTTAGCTGAGTTTTTGCACTGTGGAAGAGGTGGAGGTCCGCAACCTGAATTTTCCACCCACGAGGACCCGGCGGTGGTCGGGAGGCCCGGTAACTCAGTGAGAGCAGAATCCAGGGGCGGAGAGACATCCCCTACATCGCAAGTACAGCCGGCAAATTCATTGACCCAGGGAACACAGGACACAGTGAGGTATTTGAAATCCCCAGCAGCTCGTTGTCCAGCCAGTGGCAAGACCCACGTTCAGAATAGAGGTGAGACTAATTAAATATAAAGGAACCCCCGGGTGTGTAATGGGTATATCGCGGTGACTGACTGCTGGGTGTAACGAGTGGACCGCAGGCAGCAAGATCAGTGGAGCCAGGACTAATTAGGAGACCACGGACTCAGGCTGCAGACGGCGAATGCGGCAAACAGTGAGCTGTGAATGAGTGAACGCCATATATTGATAAGCAGTTATAACGGCAGGGGCGAAGGACACCCCTCTGCCGCAGCCTGCACACTTTGTCTCTGCAAGATTGTTTACTTAGAGGTGCAGATGACATCTTAAGCAAATCTTGACTTTTAAGCTAATCGCAGTTGCATTGTGGGAATTGAAGTTTCGTTTTTAACTTTGTGAATACAGACTAAAAGGCCCGATTTCACTGCCTGCACTTGTTTGTTTATTCCGGCTAGAGGGGGGACACAGGACTATCTGTTCCAGCCAGCATGGCGGCCGTTGCCGCTCCCGTCAGCCCTCAGCGCCTGGAGGTGCTTTAAAAGGCGCTTTAAAAGACAGCGTGGGCGAATTCCTAGCCCGTCACTGCCCGGAAGAACCTGGGCTGGGCTGGGCAAGCCCTCTAACATTTGATATTTGGGGTATCGGCCTGATCTAACGTGTACTATTGCTGCCATTGTGACATATTAGTATTCTTTTGCTTACTGCCTTCACGCTTGTGCTGTCATTAACATCGGGTTTTAATAATGAGTAAGCGAAAGGGAGTGGCGGGGACCCTAGACGCCTTTATTGTCAGGGCAGAATCAATGCTTAATCACGAGATACAACTAACTGAGAGGTGCCTTTCTCTTGACCCACTAACTCTGCTGCACTCTTCTTTGGGTCATATTACGCAGTGTGAAACCCCTCATACTCAATCGTCTCCCACCTTTCATGGCCTGGCGAACCACCCCCCTGCCTCTGTACTTGCACCAGCTCCGGGAGTAACTGTGGTAGTTACCCTGCAAGAGCCCGGCATGGGCATGAGAACTCGGATCTCTAAGAACAGTGACGAGGATAAAATAAAGGAACAACCAGCGAAACGAAGGAGGGGAGAGGGAGTGGGTTCTCAAAATCCCAAACCTAAACTACAGAAATTGCCCCGGCGTGTAAAAAATTTAATGACACGTACCTGTTCGGTTGGTACGCAGACTGAAGCCCCCTCTCCTGTTTTTTCTTACAGTGCATTAGTGGATGCCGCTTCCAACACTTCTGGGAAGACAGACCATGATAACGTTCTAATGGATTTTAAAGATTTATTAGATAATAGCCTTGTACCATTACAAGGCCGTCTGGATCACATGGACATCACACTAACCGCATTGATCAATAAATTAGTAATCTTACAGTCTACGCCTAACTTAGTGGGGGGTATGGGCATAGCTGCCCCAATCGCATCTGCTGTTTCTGTATCTAATGATGCATCTAATGATGTTGTTTCTGCTTCGCTTGACAAAATGTTGATTAGGGTTACTGCCATTGAGGATCTATTAAGATTAGGGCAGAGAGTTACCCCCAGTAATTTTTTGAATAAACCTCTACATTTTGTACGGGATGAAGTTACGGTAGCACCCACTTTGCAGACTGAACCCATCCATATTGTAGATAATGTGCCAGAAAGTTCTAGGAGTCGTAGTAGTACCTCGCATAGAGTTGCCTTGACTCCTAATAATTTAAGAGAAACTCAGCCCATATCCATTTCCTGTTTATCCTCTACAGTTAGGGAGGAGATTAGTCTGAATCTACCCCCGGAAGCTACCCCATATGTCATCATTTTGGCCAATGTACCCCAGCTCCCTCTCACGGCTAACGAAACGTGGGAGGGACTGAGAAACAAGACTCTCTGTTGGCTCGGAACAAAAACCGGGCTTACAGAGGTCTTGTTTGGTGAGTTTAAAATGGCAAGGCGAGTAAACTGGGTGGGGAATAGCGATAAAAAGCTTCCTGGTGATTCTATTGTCCTTACTTTTAGATCACCTAAATTGGTACAGGAGATTCTACGTAGACTTGGTAATGTTTTTATTGTCGATAATGGCATAAATGTATTGCCCCTTGGTTTCTTTTATCCCCCAATGAATTATGTAAATTCCTCCCGAAGGCAGAGGCCTAACAATTCTAATACACATGAAGGTTTTATGGTACCTTTGCACAATAGATTTGATATCCTGCCATTCCTGGATGATATAGACTGACTCATTTCCTTGCTTGGCCCCACAGTGTAAAGAGGGTCTTTTTTATCTAATTCTTTTTGTTCAGAATCTATGCCCTCTGTTGCAAGGGTACCTGTTCATGACATCCTTAGCCCGAGGTCTGCTATTCCCGATACTTATTCTTATGGCGGACTGGGGTTATAGATTGGTGCCAAGTCATCTAGTGACGTCGCAGGTAATATCACCAAGGGAGCACAGCTGTGTAATGTGAACACGTTACATCCATCTTTATTTTTTAGTTTGGCACCTTCACCCAATGCTACTAATAATATAGCTGTCTGTACTAAGTCTGTTGCTCATGGTGAGCCTAGGCCTAGCCTAGTGAATATTCTTTCTTGGAACCTGGCGGGACTAGCTACTAAACTAGCTGATCCCGCCTGGTTAGACTTCATATATAACTTTGATATCTTATGTTTCCAAGAAACTTGGATGGACGTGGTACATCACATCAATGGGTTAAATTTTTTTTTTTACGCCGGCCGTACCTTCTAATCGTGGGAGGAATAGGGGAGGCTTCTGTATATATTTATCCCATAGGATGAATTGGAGCAAGATAGATCTTTCCGAATCTAATACCTATTTTCAGGTCCTGAAGTTGAGCATTGACAGCACACATTGTATTGTTCTTGTTAATTTTTACAATAATATACCTAACTCGGCATCTGAGGTAGTATTAAATCAGCTACAGAAGGCCTTGGATAAAGCACAAAGGGGTAATAACAAGGATTTTTGTATAATGTGGGTTGGTGACTTTAATTTGGGATCTTGTGCACATGCAGCAGACGGTAATTGTGGTTTATTGTCTGGCGATGAGAAAGATATCTCCCATTTCCTGCATACTCCGTTTGGGGATCATTTAAATTTAATTAAGTTTACCCAGGATTTGGGTTTTGCCAATGATCTTTGTTCACCTGCCTCCCCATTTAGTCATACTTTCAACGGCCGTGGGTTGTGCTCGACCATAGATTTTTTATTAATATCAAACAGACACGCTGGCAGGATATCAAATTTTTTAAAATCTATCCAGTTGCCTTCAGTGACCATTATCCTCTGAGTATTATTTTGGATTTGCCAGCTAACGTGCTATCTAAAAAACACGTATCTGCACAGGCCTCACAAGATATTGCCATCAATAGGGTCAATGGCTACAATATTAAATGGGCAGGGATAGATTCACTTCAGTTAACTAAGTCACTGTTGACTAGTTGTAAAACAGATTTTTTTGTCTGTCTTGATGAGACCGCCTTGGACTCCAATATCGTGAACTCTTTCTGTAAAATTACACAGGCCATACAAACTAACTTAAGATCAGAGCCTCAAAGATCTTTTAAAGATAGGCCAGGCTGGTTTGACCATAGGTGTAGTAAGGTGCATGCAGCCTTGATAGCCGTCCTACACCAGCCCATGAAAGATCAGGAAGCCATCAAAAGGGCCAGGGCGGCATATAAAAAGTCCCTAAAAGAGCGATAGGAGGTCATAAGGAATGACCTATGGCAGGCGCTAAAGCAAGCTTCAGCCATCAAGGATACAAAAGGGTTCTGGAGGGCGGTGAACGCTCCGTTTCTTGCTACACAAAAATTACCCAGCACTGAAATTTCGATTGGGGAGGATCAATGGGTGTCTCATTTCTCTAGATTATATTGTAATCATGATGACACCCCCCAGGGTGATGATCCCAGACCTGCTCTGTCTAACTTCCTCCCAATCGATATTGATTTTAACACAGAGGAGGTAATCTTGGCCATTAATGCAAGCAAAGGCGGAAAAGCCCCAGGACCAGATAGTATACCTGTGGACTTATTTAAATCTTGCCCCCTGTTGTGGGGCCCACTGCTTACTCTGGTCCTACGGGCATGTTGTACTTGCGGCCTCCCTCCGACCTGGACGGAATAAATTCTTGTCCCGATATTTAAGAAGGGCGATCGTAACAACCCGGCTTGTTATAGACCTATTTCATTGCCAGATTCTCTAGTAAAGGTAGCCGGGCGTGTTATTTTAAATAGACTGCAAATGTGAGCAGAGAATGCCGGTGTAATTTCTGAGCTTCAGTACGGCTTTTGCCAAGGTCTTGGCACTGTGGAGCAGAGTTTGAACTTATGCCTCCTATTGGGGAAATATACACAGGCAAAAAAGGGGAGTTTATACCTGTGATTTGTCGATTTGAGTTCGCATTTTGATGGTGTTAACCATCAGAAGTTGTGGAGCATACTGGAGGCCATGGGGGTGGAAACCCCTTTAATTAATTTCTTAAAACAATCATGCCTTGATGCCCGGGGTAGGGTTCGCTATGGGAGAACAGGAGAACTCAGTGATAACTTCCCTGTCAGAAAGGTGGTAAGGCAGGTGTGCGTACTAGCACCATTCCTGTTTACCCTCTATATAAATATCCTGGGGTATACCCTATCTAGGGATTGTCTAGATATACCCATTGTTGGCAAACGGTCTATTGGTGTACTTTTATATGCTGATGTCGCAGTTTTAATAGCTCGTACACCACTAGGCCTGCAGAGACTAGTCACGAGTTTTGTGTTGTATATGTCTAATTTAGACCTAAATGTAAATATCGCTAAAACTTTAACAATGAAATGCACTAAGCCTTCTACCAAGTGCCGTGATATTTTTATTGGTAACAACAGGTTGTAATTTGCCAAGTCCTTCTCTTATTTGGGTATTGTGTTTGAAAATAGGGGTTCGTGGGCTCCAGCTATCAACTCCAGAAAATTGCTCTTTGCTAAAGCCGTGGGAGCCCTTTCAAATTTTGCTAGGAAGCTAGGCAAGCGTCCCATTAAAGATCTACTGACAATTTACAAGGCCAAATGCATTTCAACTGCACTGTATGGAGCTGGCATTTGGGGCTATGCAAGTGTAGAGTCTATTCAGAAAATCGAGAACAGTTTTTTAAAATGTCTTTTAGCTGTTCCAGACAGCACCTCTACGTATGTGTGTCACGCCGAACTGGGACTACCATATGTGTCCGACTTAATAAATATACAGCCAATACTATTGTGGCATAAAGTCTGGAATGGTATTTCCACCAGTCTCAACCGGGATGTGATAAACGACTGTCTGAATTTACAAGGGGTTTTACGTATTCCCTGGTTGGTGTATGCCAAAAAAAAGCCTGTATGACATGGGTCATCCTGAGTTTTTTTATAAACTTGACCGTTTGACTTCAATTACGAGGAAGGAGTTAAAGTCCCTATGGTTTAGTCATCTGGAGATGCTTAGATTTTCCTCTAACATTATGAAATCAACGGTCAGTGCTAATCAATTGATCCAGACCGAACCAGGGTTGCAACCTTATTTGTCTTTTAATTTGAGTATATACGCTGGGATGCTTTTGACGCGTTTGTGTCTAGGCAATTTTCATAACATGGTTTCATTCCCCCAAATTAATGATTGGTCACATCTTTTGTGCCCATGCTCGTGCGTTGACATCTCCCCACAGTCGACAATACATGTCATATTTTTCTGTAAGTTTTACATCATAATCAGGAAGAGATGGATCATACCCATTTTAAAATCACACGGTCTGAGGCAGTGTCGACCTGCATTCATTAAACTGCAATATTTGGATGATGAAATCAGTACTGGCCATTTAGCTATATTTAAGGGGCGGTTAAATCTAGAAACTCGATGTAATCAGCGTCCAGTGTAACTGATTCTCGACTTTATTCACGTTAGGGATGTTTAAAGAAATCTGTATTGTATTTTTAATGTTCTTACATGGATTGATACATCATGTTTTTAAGTTTTGTTTTTATGATGTGCTTTTATGATTTAATTGTTTTTAAATCGAATAAAGCGTATTTAGATTTTTTGATTTTTGAGCAATAATAAAAAGAAATTAAATTATTAAAAAAATATGTCGGGTCCAAGTCACAAATGGCATTTTATAGTATGCTTTGTTGTACTACAAAATATACTACAAAACGCTATTCACAAACCTATATGCAGAGTTTAGACCTCTGTCTCTCCTCTCTGTATGGAGATCGACAACCCACATATTTGGTCACCACACACATAAGTACTAAGTTTTACTAGTAAATGTGGGAGGGACAGTGGGGAGTACCTGGAAAATGGGTACTACTTACTAATCAAGTGTAGGGTAATAGGGAGCAGTAAGGAGGGGTCAAGGAATGGTCAGGGAAAGGTTTAGAGAGGGATGTCTACCCACACAGAAAAAGAGTAAGCCCTGTTCTGTTCCCGAACTGTGCTTCTAAAGTTACTACAGCCAAAAAGGGACCCAAAGTGGAAGCAAAGTACTCCAGTTCAGAGCTGAAATCTAGCACCACACATGACCAACCTCTGGTACTGCAACACCCTCCCAGAAAAATCAGTGAAGTTAGGGACTGAAAATAAAATCCTATTGGAAATAATCATAAATTAAGTTGCATTAATTTAAATGGGTACAAATATAAATAAATATAATTTAATCTAAAAAATGTATAACAATAGCACACATTTGTAATGTATAATAACATTTTAATAACCTTTTTTAATTTAAAATGAATGTAACAGTAAATAATCACAAATCACTTTGAATAATTATGAAGGCATATTTGTTTTACCTTAGGTGGGATTTTTTTAATGTTGTTTATTTAAACTTGAGCAAAATAATTTTAATGTAACTTAAAGTTACTATTCTAACTCCAGTCAAGCAAGCTTTGGGGAAAGTGTTTACATTTGCGGGATGCTGAACGGGGGGGTGGGCAGATTTACTATTTTAACTCGAGCATAACAAACATTGGGGAAAGTGCACACATTGAGTGAGATCAAATTTTCAATTTTAACATTAGTTTGAGAAACATTTGAGAAAGTGCATAAACTGATTTAAAGGCTCAATATTAAGGAGCCTATTCGGATGGCAGGCGGATCGACCCCGCCCGCCATCCATGCCTGAATGACCCCCCGCCATATTAGGAGGGCTGGGGGGTCTGCGGCGGATGGGAAGACCACCCACCGCTTTTCCGCCCGTCGACGAGTCGACCGGGCAGAAAAGGGGCATTATATGGTGGTGGTGTCTGCAAGACACCGCCATCCATATTATCATGCTGGCGGAGATCAGCCTTTCCATGGCGGTGTTGCTGCCTTGGAAAGGCATGCGGTCTTTGCTATTCGGGGCCCGTAGTGGGCCCCCAGGAGGTTGGGGGTTGCACATGGGGGGGTACCTATGGTACCTCCCTGCATTGGCATGGACAAGGTGGCAGGCACCGCGCGGTGCCTGTCACCTTGTACATGCCAATGCACAACGTGCATTCGCAGCATTGTGGCGGGCAGTGACGGTGGCATCCTAATTGCAGGTGCGGGACCGCTGCACCCCTGGCGGACGGTCCTGCATTCCGTTACGTTGGCCATCGTAATAGACCCCTATGTTTGGTATTAATCTTAAAGAGTCATAATAGTCTGTGCCAGGTTTGATTTAAAACCAAATGTGATGTAAAACTAATATAAATAATGAAATATAAATTCCTGCAATTATAGTTTGTATTGACTATTGGTACAGTAATCAATTGTGTGATCATAATCACTATGATAAACTGACTGTAAGGTATTTATTGACTGAAATGTAATGACAACTACCAGTCTGCTTTCACTATCGTTTGCACAGTAGTTTTCACATGACACGAAAAATGGCCAAAAGTCTTTTGGAAATGGCTCCTTGGCATTGGTGAACAAGGTTTGTAGCTGAAACGCGTACAATGGTGGCCCACTAATTGAGCATTTTGACATCTACACGTTCCGTTGTCATCCTTTTGAACAAAAGGAAAATGAAGAATATATATATCGCACAGACTAAGTGGCGTAAATCAGAAGCCTCGCCTCGCGGGTTGGGGCTGGTTCGGCGGCTGCCACTGCCTTTATATTCTAAACAAAGAACCTTGACAAGCACGCAAGAAAAGACAGCCGCTCTGACGTAGCAATTTGTATTGGGTATTTATTCTGGCAAGAAGAACGTCTGAATCAGACAAACAAGATACCCCGAGGCTGATCTTAACATAACAGCAACGAAAGCTTAAGGTTCGTCAGGACAATACAAAGATATTGGCATCTAATAGCTCAATATCCTGACATTGGCAGTAGCCTGGGGATGCGACCCCTGGTGACATACAGAAAAACGAAATCGCTGAAAGATCAACTAGCCCAAAGCCATTTCCGAGACAAGCCCAAGAAGAACTGGCTAGAAGAACAGCAACTAGGGTTTAAAAAATGCAACAATTGCAAGGAATGTAAAATAGGAACAAACACTAAAGAAATATTGGATACAGAAGGGAAGCACATCAAAATCGACTACAGGATCAACTGCACAACTCAATTTGTTGTATACGTTATCCGGTGTGCATGTGACCTACAATACGTGAGCAGCACGATCTGCATGCTGAAAAAGAGAATCCTTGAACATATTTGAGCCGTGAAAAACAAATATCAAAATTGTGCAACCGTAAAACACATAGCTCAATACCAAAACAACAATTGGAGAAAGATGGAATTCTTTGGACTAGACACCATTCTACCAAGTGAAAGAGGGGGTGATAGAAAGAAAAAGCTAAGATAACTGGAATCACGTTACATCATTAGGCTACGAACCAAGATCCCGAAATGCCTTAATAATGATGAGGAACTTTATGTACATTTAGGAAATTAGAGCAATCTGAATAATTAACCAACATTAGAAAATGTACATTGATATGTAGGATCTCTATTAAAACCTGAGCAGCAACATCACTGTCCTGAGGGTACTAGATCCACAAATCGGTTCCACACAGTGCACCACAGCTGCGATACTAATGTGTATTTACAGTTGTTGGGGTTGAGACTACATTCACGCAGGGACAATAAATGTAAAAGATACTAAATCTTGTAGTCAAGCATGGGCGGAAAGCGGCACCGATTACTAAACAACATTTGTGGTTATCGGCAGGTACAACACCACAGAAAAGATATACATACATGAATCAGTGCATATACTATACGTAGGCGAGATACTATATTGATAATATCACACTAAATAAGGCATTCTATATAATACTTATGACCATGTGTAACAATGTATTTCAATAATCCGAAGAGTGATATCTGACACTTGTGACAATCATGTGTAACCAGTTCAGTCAAAAACAAAATTGAAAAAGTCTGTCTTTTGTGTTATGACAAAGCAAAAAATAACATTCGCAAACTTTAACTCCCAGAAGGCCACACACCAGCATTTTACATGTGGATGGTGTAAGGGCGGTGCAGTATTATTTGAGCTAATGACTGCTCACCGTGTATAGACACACAGAAATGCTAGTTGCATGTTGAGTTGGTGTCTGAAGAACAACATTTTCCCTTTTGGTAAGGACCTGTATCAACAGGTAGGAGGAATGGCAATGGGCACCTGCTACAACCCCAGCTCTGCTAATTTGCATATGGACAGGTGGGAGGAGCAGGTGCTTTCTATACAGTTCGCCAAAGAAATGATTGAGAACGTGGTCCTATGGACCCGCTATATTGCTGATCTTTTCATCATTTGACGTGGTGACATAACATCAGCAGAGGCACTCATGGAGAGGTTAAATACCAATGACCTAAATTTACATTTTACATCACACCTGAGTGAGAAAGAGGTGCAGTTTTTGGATCTCACACTGTACGTAGAGCAGACGTCTTCAGACTGTGGGGCGCGCTCCCCTGGGGGTCCGTGCGGCATTCTCAGGGGGGCGCAAATGTTTCAGAAAAGAAGTGTAAATGAAGATGTCCTGGAAGCGCGAACTTATGTATTTGTTCCGTTTCCAGGCTATCTTTATTTACATGCAGCCAATGGGGCATTAAAAAAAGCATGGGAACTGCGATTTTAAGTGCCAAGGGGCAAAGGTCAGTAGCTGTGGTGCCAGGGTCAATTACTGGCCTACAAAGAACAAAAAAAATTCAGTGTTTTTTTTCAACTTTGTTAACTGGGAAAGGCACTGATAAAGGATGAAATCTCAGTTGGTTAATGCAATCGCTGCAGATTTCTGTCTGTGTGAGAGTCAGAGAAGTGAATCCTGCTTGGAGCAGTGGAGAAAAGTGACTTTTGTTTTTATGCTACAAGGTCCCTATCTTTGGCAGAAAGCTCTGTGAATGTGTCATTATTTTACAATTTTGTTACACACAGCATATGTAAGGCTTCAGCAAAATGATTAGGCCCAGATTTACAAAGACTGCGTCAGGTTTGTGTTACTTTTCTTTAAAACAAACCTTCCGCAAATTGTTTTGGTATTAACAATCCAGTGCAATTCACAATTTGCACTGGATTGTACCCAAGTGTAATACAAGTCTGCGCAGCACTGCTGTAGGGACCATATTTACAAATGGTTTGCATTACTTTTGTAATGCAAACCCGATGCAAAGTGTTATGCTGCGATTTACTATCCAAAGCAAGTCAGGATTTGCATTGGATAGTTTCCCAAAGTAACTGCTGCCTTGCCTTACTTTGTATCAAAGGTGCGTTTCATGGGTAGCGCATGGGTGTCTTTGCAAAAGGTACATTAGGGCTCATATTCTTTGCTAGCATTAGAGCAGAGAGAACCCTTGCTTCAGAAAAGACAACGAATAGGAGCTATTTTTTCTGAAAGGTATAGAGAACATGTGTCAAGACTGGAGTGACGGGCAGGCATGGAGAGGAAGGGGTGAAAGAGGTACACGTATCCGCCTGCTACTCAGGAATGCATATATCATTAGTGATGCATTTGGTGCTGTATTGGGGCCCAGGTGTGTGAGTGGCTCACAACCCCCCCAATTATGGGAAGCAGTGTTTGTTGATCAATTTCTGTTTTTGTTTCAAGCATTTACTCTTTTATAAGTCTCACATTAAGGTACCCCTTAAGCTCAGCCCTGCCCCTCCAGCTTTACCAGTCCTTGCCATAATGTTTTGGAGGGGGGCCCAACTTCAAAATATTTAGTTTAGGGGGGCTCAGTGCAACAAAGTTTGAAGACCTCTGACATAGAGAATGGGGAAATAAACACCAGAACATTTCGAAAGAGTACTGCTGGCAGTACGGTACTACATGCTCGCAGTTTCCATCCTCCTAAATTGGTGAATAGCATCCTGTATGCTGAGAATCTGTGGATGAGAAGGAACTGTAGTTGCCCCAGTCACTTATAACAAGCACACGAGGAGTTGAATGAGAGGTTTGAGCAGCAGGGTTACAGCATGGCAGTTCTCAGAGTAGCCAGAGAAAAAGCAAATGCGAAACCCAGGGTCAGTTAATATTTGCTAACTCATCAAATTCAAGTGAGTCCCAAGATCAAGCTGAACCAAAATTTCGATTTGTCACAGGCTACAACAGACAGCACCAAAACATAAGAGCTACAATACAGAAACATTTTCATGTACTGCAAGGGGATGCCTTTTTGAAACAAAAGTTAGGCAATGGGCCATTAATAACATTTTGAAAGGCAATATCTTTGCGAAAGGCTTTAGTAACAAACAGCCCAAGGACCCCACAACAGACAACTTGGCTCAGTGAAAGCAAGGGTTTCAGGAAATGCCACAAGTGTAAAGCGCGCAAGTATGGAGAGAATACAATATAGATACCCTTACCATTTACAGATAGAAAGTGGAAGATCATGAAACCATTGAACTGTAGGAGCCAATTTGAAGTATATGCTTTTAGGTGCAGTTGTTTAAAAATGTATATAGGCAGTACTATTTTGCCAGTGCAGCAGCGGATCCTACAACACATCAGAGCCATTACCAACAGGGATCAGGCGTACCCCGTGGTCAAACATTTCCAGCAATTCCACAATAACAAGATAGAAGATCTGAGATATTTTGTACCAGATCAAGTGCCACAAAGGTCGAGAGGGGGTACCAGAGAAAGGTGCCTAAGACAGCTTGAGTCGAGGTACATTCTACGTTTTAATAGTAAGATCCCTAATGGCCATAACACTGAGGAGGACTTGCATGTCCATCTGTAGATAAAGAGAGAGAGAAGGTAGTTAACAGTTAGGTGATCCAGAGAGTAGATGATGTATTTTATGGTTAATGCTCTGAGGTTTCCTGAAGGATAGAAAGCGATTGAGGTCATGAATTTTAACTCACTCCATTCAGTATTATTGAATAGTTTGTACACGGTTTTGATTCATTTGCACAGCACATTCAATTTTAATTTGAACGTGACCAACCTTGTTGAACATTGAAGGATCAAGGGGCCCTGAACCAAAAAAAGTGAGAGCAAATGGATGATCAATGAATTATGAGACATTTGGATATATTTTGACATTTAAATAGTAATATTTGAACAAGGCACAGGTCATTTTATTTTGAAAAGGACATTGCGCATGGCACTTTTGTATGTATATAGAGTGTTTGGCCTGGAAATGTGAGTCTTGAAGCATAACACTGCGTGAGTTGGGCAAGTTTGGTGAATTATTCTTGCGCCATATGAAATTTTTAATGCATTTTAAATAATAATTTTTAATGTATTTAGAATTTAAAAATGTAATAATGAATTGATGCCATATATTTGCCATTATATATTACCAATACAAGTATGGCACTTCAATGATAATGATAATTTTCACAATGTACAGGTTGTTTGGTCCTGTAAACAGGATTGCACATGTCACTTTAGTTTTCAATATGATGCACTGTCACTTTAATTTTGTTGAAACTTTATTTAAAATGGTGCACTGCTACTTTAATTTTGTTGAATCCTTGTTGAGGGTATAAATAACAAAAACTCTGCAGCTTTAGGTTTGACAAAGACCGCTTGCATGGTCAAAATGCGTTACCTGGTTGTGTGTGGTCAAAATTGTTTTTACAAATTTTTATTTAAAAATCTCTCTACAGAAAGCCTGAGCATGCTGGAGTCTGTTTCTGATTTGGAGCAGTCAGATGTAGCTGTAGCGATATATATATATATATATATATATATATATATATATATATATATATATATATATATATATGCATATATATATATATATGTATATATATTTATATATATATATATATATATATATATTCCAAGCAAAAATGTCCTTTAATCTCCCTCTTCTCCCCTCGTGTCTCCTGTTTCCTTATTTCTTCTCTCTCTTTTCTTCTTCTCTTTTTGTTCGCCTTCTCTTTTTTCTTTCTTTCTTTTTTGAATGAGTAGATGCATATACAAAGTTATTGGCATAACAATCTCTGTTAATCGGTTCATCTCCGAGGTGGTAAAATAATTAGGCACTCAGCCTTTAAATCAACTCATGTATCACTCAATACAAATGAGCATAAATACGAGCGTGTGCCAACATTAAAGCTGCACGCCGTATTTTAATGAACATTCATTCATGCTCATTAAATCTGGCCACTCAGGCTGTGAAATTAACTCTAATGAACAATCATTATGATTACCCACAGGAGTGAACTTATTTAACAGATATAAATTGTTATCAAATGTCTTACAAACTACATAGTCTACAATGCCTCATTATTGGCTCACGTGGCTATTTGGTATAAAGTGATGAAACCAAAAACGGACTTGTAAAACTACCGTGATCAAGAGCTGTGTTCAGCTTGAAACGCGTAGGTGGAGAGAAATGTAGTCAATAAAACTCAATTGACTATTCCAGAGCAAGTGCGGCGTTTCCTTTCTAATTGCTTTGAAAAAAAAAAATATATCTATATATATATGTATATTATATATATATATATATTCACTGAAAAAACCATAGGTTTCAGGGGTGTTATAGTTAGCTGGACTTTTCACTTGTACAAAACCATTGAAATTCCCCCGTTATAGTTAGTTCAGCTAACTATAACTCGCGCGCCCGCAATGCACTGCTGATGACGTCACATATTACATCACTCATGACATGGTCAGTGACATCACTCATGACATCACTGATGACATCTCAAATGACATCACTGATGACATCACTGATGACATCATCCTTGTGATAGAGTGGCAGACCTCCTCTCACCCTAATATAACCTTTGATACACACATTCAAAAATAGAGACTAAAATTTTCAAAACAATGGACATACCAATACCAGTTACAACAACCTCTTCAGTAATTCTAAGATCCACATACACATCCACTCATTCACCAACAGTCCTATACAGTCACTCATACATGTACTCACTCATCATATGTACTCATACACCTATACATCCTGTTACACAATGCCACTCATCCATAGAGTTACTCACACACATAGTCACTCATGCTAATAAAGAATCAAACATACATTTACTTGCATATACAGTTGTACACACACCACCATACTTACTTCTACGGAAACTTACACATACTTAGTCTTTTAAACAATCACTTATAGAAACACATACTTATTCATACAGGAACTCTTTCAATCTCTCACTCTCACATATACTCACATATATACACCAATAGTCACATATACTAGTTTAAAACATATGTAGTTACTCATAAAGACACTATAGAGACAGTCATTCACTCACTAACACACCCATACACACACTCATCCACCCATACAGTCCTGCACACATGCTGTGTTCAACACATACAGTGAGTCACTCATTCATGCACCTATGCACTACGTAATACCCCCCACCGAACCATGCAGACACTCAGACTGATACTCAAAAAAACAACTAATAACCTATATAGACACCCATGTAGCTTCTCACCAACCCATGCAGCCACTTATACACAAAGTGAGAGACTGATACAGATATTTACATATTTAAACATTACTCACTAAGCCATGTATTCACTATGATACACTTAATCAGTCAGTTACACAATCAATTTTTCAAAAACAAATCATCCATTTAGACACTTATATACCCATTTATTCTTCCATCGACCTTGAGATATACATATATAAAACATATTTAATTTTCAGAAAAACACACATTCACTGGATGATGTCATCAGTGATGTCATCAGTGATGTCATTTGAGATGTCATCAGTGATGTCATGAGTGATGTCACTGACCATGTCATGAGTGATGTAATATGTGACGTCATCAGCAGTGCATTGCGGGCGCGCGAGTTATAGTTAGCTGAACTAACTATAACGGGGGAATTTCAATGGTTTTGTACAAGTGAAAAGTCCAGCTAACTATAACACCCCTGAAACCTATGGTTTTTTCAGTGAATTTCTGAGGTTTTTTAAATGCTAATTCCTAACTATAACGTGCCTGAAACCTATGGTTTTTTCTGTGAATTTCAAAGGTTTTTTAAATGCTAATTTCTAACTATGCCTACAGAGATAGGACATGTGAAGAAAGAAGAAAAAATGCACAGAAAGAAACAAAAGAAGTGCAGAAAGAAGCAACAGAAGTCCTCAAATACGAAGATAAGTGCAGGAAGAAGGATAACGTGCAGAAAGAACAAAAAGAAGAGCAGAAAGAAGCCTTGTTGCAAAATCATCCTGTACCCTCAACTTTTTCAGACGGATACTGGTGGTAACTGAGTCTGACTAACCAGTCCTAGAGCCAGTGCTATGTTAAAAGACACTTAGAATACAGTGAAAACACCTACATACACTAGAGAACATTATGCGTTGGGGTCCCCCTGTGATTAGCATGACCTCCTCTGTAAGCCCCTAGTATATAATAGGGCATGGGGATTAAAACTACCTCTTAAAACAGGCCACAGGGCGTTTTAGCACACGTTAACTCAGGCCCCGTCCCCTCCCTTCACCACTGTGTAAACAAGCCCTGTGTCCATTTTTAGTTGGGAGATTAAGTTCATTTGAATCCTGAGGGTCCCTAGGGTCCATATAGCCCACTAGGTACCTCCAGTAAGTGCCACAGAGCTGCGTTGCAAAGAGGTGTAAAAAGTGGCACGGCCTGGACCACCTCTCTGCAATGCAGCTCAGTGGCGCTTACTGGAAGCACTTGGTGGGCTAGTTAGCCCCCAGGGGCCCTCAGTATTGAAGGGAAATTATATCCCCAATTTAAAACGTGCCATAGTGCGTGTTTGCACACGTCACCTCAGGCCCCGTCCCTCCCTTCACCACTGTGTAAACGCGCCCTGTGGCTGTTCTAAGTTGAGAGATTAAGTCCCCTTGAATCCTAAGGGTCCCTAGGGTCAAACTAGACCACTAGGTACCTCCAGTAAGCGCCACAGAGCTGCGTTGCAGAGAGGTGTAAAAAGGGGCTTGGCCTCAGAACACCTGGCTGCAGCGCAGCTCCCTGGCGCATACTGGAGATGCCTGTTGGGGGCGCGTTTGCAGAGTGCTGCACGGAGGGGGCATGGCCTACGGCACGATGCCAGTCTTTTATTTATTTTAGTTTTTTAAGAAGGGGGGCTGTTTGGTTCCCCTTCTTATTCTAATTTATTGGCCCTGATGACCCCATCCCCCAGGGCCAGTCTCCTAATTATATTTTTTTGACCCCAATCCCCAGGGCCGGCCACTGTTTTTTATTATTTTTAAAAAATATATATTTATAGACACACCTAGGACATGCTGGACAAACCGTACGTACCTATCACCATGACGATTTGCGTGATATTCATTAAAAGGCGACTATGCATGCAATGAATCCACGTGGAATGTATTTACACCACTAGTGAAGCTCTGACATGTCTGATGCCCTACCGTGCCTAATCCCGGTAGACACCCTTGTCGTTTATTTATACAAACATGGGTAGCTATTGACGGGCACATTTAATACACATGCACACCAAGCCATTCAAAGGGGATTCGACAAAAATTCGACCAAAACTATGCAAGAAACCCCCCTCACGGTTAATAAAACACACATCCGGATGTGTAATACTTTTTATTTGACTCTCTGGAAAGGGGACGAACATCACTTGAGAGTCACAGGGCACTCCTGACAGAGCCCAATGCTGTGTTACACCCACCATTGCCTGCCGAGTGCCACACACCTCTGTGTTGTATTCCACTAGCTAGTGCATATGCTATGACACTCTCTAGCCCATGTGCACTGTAACACCACCCCGTGAATATGTCATGCCACACTTGTCTTCGCACGGGTTATATTGCCCCATCTAACGTGCCTTCCTCGATGCCTATGTTATAATGCACAGTGCTATGCCATACATATTACAATCTGGGATCCATATCTTTGTCACAGTGCATATGCAACGTTACACTCCCCAGCACATATTTTATATTACAACTTTAAAGACTAGTTAGGTTACACAACACTGCCCTGTGCATATTACACTCCAAGGCGCATATCGCATAGCACGCGCTAGTGCCTGTGCTATCTCGCACTCTCCAATGAATCTGTCATTACGCACAATGTATTGCATATTATATTTCACGCCCGGTTCATCTTATATCACACTTTTTGGTGCATAGTTTATACCATACACTATATCTAGTTTTCATTTTCAATCGTGCTCTCAGGACTATGTTCTATATAACACTGTGTTCACCTACCCTTTTCACAGGCATTACATTTTGCGATAGGGGGTGGAGGGTCAGGGGGTGTTTCTGCCAAGTGAGCCCGGAGTCACAGTCACAAACGTCCTCTTCTTCCTGAATAAAAGTGAGATTATGCTGCATACTTGTTCATATTTTAAGTAGTTCGCACAGACACAATGTTTTAAAAACAATAAAGTTCCTAATACCCGCCTTCTCAGAACAGTTAGCTTGCTGCTCCATCCCCTTCCTCCCTATCCTCTGTTGTGTGAATCCATGGACTAGCCTCCTCCCTCCTGCCATGCATGGTCTGATGTGCTGCCACTGCCCTCAATTTAGTATGATGTACCAGTCCACTCCTCCTGCCCTCCATTGCCCAATTCTATGCCCCATCATTGACCTCCTGCTTAAATTCTGTGCTTAGCTTGCTGCCCCTATTCTCCTTCCCCCTGCCCTCCGATGTCTTTGTGCATGCCCCTGCTCCATCCTTTTTGCCCACCATGTCCCATGGACCTGCCACTCCTATCTACTCTGAGTGTTCTGTTGAGCTGCCACTCCCCTCCCACCTGCCTAGCATTGTCAGATGACTGTAACCTGTCCCTGCCACCTCCACCCTGCCTGTCCACATGCCATGCCCCTATCCTCTTCCTCCTGTCCTACATGGTCCATTGTACTGCCACACCCTTCTGCCCTCCCTGGTCTGTTGTGCTGCAACTGCTCCTCCTGCCTGCCCCGTGTGATCTGTTGTGAGGTCCCTTCCCCTGAACTTTCTTGTCTGTGCACAGGTCCTGACCCTCCCTTCTATCCTCCATCGTCCTTTGTGCATGCCCCTCCACCCTCCTTCTTGCCCATCATAGCCATTGTGCTGCCACTAACCCTCCCACTTGCCATGCATGGTCTTCTGTGCTGCCATGGCCCCTCCCACCTTCCCTGTGTGGTCAGTTAGCTGCCCCTGACCCCCTCCCACCTTCCCTCCATGGTCTGTGTGTATGCCATCACAGTCTCACTGTTGCTCTTCATGGTGTGTCTTGCTTCTAGTGCCCATCCTACCTGACCTCCATGGCTATCTTGCTGCTCCTGCCCTGCCCCCTTGCCCCCAGCCCTACTCCCTCCCTCCTGGCTTGTCTGTTCCATTGTAATGCCCCTGATCCGTCCCTCCTGCCCTTTATGGTCTGTTATGCTGCAGCTTTCTCTCCTGTCTGTCCATTATGGTCAGCTAGGTACCATTGCCTCTTGCCCCTCTGTTCTCTGTTGTCCATGTGCATGGTCCTGTCCCCTCCCTCTTGCTTTCTATGGATTGTTGTGCTGCACTCCCGTCCTGCATGCCCTGTGTGGTGTATTGTGCTGCTGCAAACCCTGATGCCTGCCCTGCAGGGTCAGTTTGGTGCACCTCTCCATGTGCCTCCTGTCCTCTGTTATCCAAGTCCATGTCCCTATCCCATTTCCTTCCATGATCCAATGTACCATACTTGCGAACATTTTGAACTTGGTAAGAGGGAGATTTTGAAAAAAAACTGGGGTATTGATTTTCCCCTTTGAGTTACATTGAAAAAGAGGATATTGTAGACAGGAGACAGATCAAATAAAGCCCATTTGAGCTTAAAAACATTGGACGTTTCCTGGCTGAATCGGGTCTGTTGGCATGTATGGTTGTACTACCATTGCCTCTTCCTTCTGCCCACAATGGTCTATTACATTGCCACAGCCTTGAAGGAGGGTAGATTTTGTATCACAGGGGCCCCCTGGCCCGTTCTGTCCACACCTGAAGTATGAGACCCTTGTCCTTGCCCTGCCAGCTGCATTTGTAGGCCGTATTAAATTGACCAGCGGGTCCTGTGTTGCTATATAATTATCCTGAGACATCCTTACCACTCAGCCAGCATAAAACCCCTGTGTAGGCCCTTCTGTTCAATATGTAGGCCTCTTTGTTAAATTGACCATAGCTCTGCAATTTTAGTGTATAGCAGTCTGAAGGCAGGTCTGCGAGGCCTTCTGCTCCAAACTAGTAGCCCCCACCCTACCCGAGTGCTCCGTGCTCGGTATCAAAGTTCAACATCCCCCTGAAGCTGTCGACATACAGTAGGCTGCATCCTGGACTGGTACTTGCTTCCTGGGCAGGTTTCCCGCTTTTAAGGAAGTGGCAACCGCAGAGCGTCAAGTTAGGAGAACTGATGAGATTTTATACATGAATATATTGAATTCCCGTACAATACCCATTATTTTCTGCTTGCTCTATGGAACTTACGATAAGCGATTGGCCTGAGAGACTGACCTTTTCACCCAGTCCATTGTCAGCATTAAGTGGGTAAATGACGAAATGTCTGGTAAAATCTGCAGACGAAGCTTTTGGGTAGCATACGTAGGTAGATGTAGCATGCAAAGGAGCCCACAAAATGATATAAAAAGGGAGCACCCACAGATATCGACGGACTACCTCGCCGTCTGTATGTAGGTTAACAGGCAGTGCAGGTTTTCCCCAAGAGCTGGGAGCTCTTGTCTTCCTTTGCTTAAAATGTCTTGCTCTGCTTTGCTTGAAGTATCTTATTCTATTTTACCTATATGAAATGTCATGTTATGTTTAACCATTGTTCTCTTTACTTTTGCATTTAAAAGATTTTGTATTGTAATTGCAGGAATGCTTGCTCTAAGAGTAAACGTGAGTGTTCCTAGGTAACATTTTCCTTGGTGTAACTTGTTTCTCATGATGCATTTATAGATGTGTTTTCTCTCTCTCTCTGTCAGTACATTAATTGAGATACAGAGAATATCATGACAGCTGTATGATTATCTGGATTCTGTATTTTGTACTTTATGTCTCTATTCTGCGGTTTCTTTGAAGTTGCATCTTCTCATTAAACTGCCATTGTATTCTGCCTCCAATTCCATGTCTCATATGTCTGTTTTCTTCATTTTTGGAGCAAGCGTTCCTAGGCACCCCGGCTCAAATTAAGGTGCCCCTTTTGTCCCTGACTCACTCTCCTGCTCAGTTCTGTGGTGGCTCCCGGGGATCTGGGGACCGCCCCTAGCTTCCTTGACCCGTAATAGATCTTCCCTCCAACAGCCTCTCTTGCAAGTCCTGTATTGTTGGTTTGTTGCCCCTGCCCCCCTTTCCACTGCCCTCCATAGTCTGTTGTGCTTCCACGGCCCTTCCTGCCTGCTCAGTGTGGTTAAATTGTTGCCTTTGCACCCTCCTACCTGCCTTCAATTTTCAGAGTCCGTGCCCCTGGCCTCTGCCTCTCAACAGTATCCTAATGAACAACTAGATTGCTAACATTCTATATTTATTACAAAAGTGTGGAACGCCTGACATCATCTTGATGTAATCAAAACTGTAATACCTAGAGCATTTCCTTTAGAAATTACATATATGAGAGGGTCTTATTGGCATCAAAATTATGGTTAGTGCTCTAAAAGACTAAAATAAGGACATATTTTCTGAGTTTTCAAATAGCGACAAAGCACTTTTAAATTATTTGTTATCTTTATGTTTTTTATCCAGTTGACCACTTGATTAAATGTTGCACTTAGGGGAGAGGATGTGGTGTTACTTCCAGAACTGCAGACTTTGCAACTGGGGAACCAGGTTGAAGTTTCTGCTTCAGCTCGACATTCTGTGATTCTGGTCAAATCACTTAGTCTCCCCATGTCTACAACCAAAATGAATTTGTTCTTGTGTGATGTAACCAATGCTCATGTAAAGCACTCCAATACCTGACAAGTCTGCACTATATAACACTGCAAAAACACAAAATAATAAGTGTTTTGCACACTTCTGTCATTGGGCTATATTTGGGCTACATCTGGGTGATTTTGGGCTACATTTGGGCTCTTTTGTCTCCGGTGGCCATCTTGGGAGATTTATTTGTTATGAAGTTTCCTAATTTCCTCATGTACTGCAGTCTCCTCAGTAGGAAATGCTTTCAGTTTTTTACTTTGATTCCATCATGAAGGTATTCAGATATGTCACACATTTGCCATAAATTCAGAATGTTAGCACTCTAGTTGCTCATTAGATCACTGTAGTAAAACTACTGCACCATGGAAGTCTGCTCCTGGTATTAAAAGTGCATGTTTCAGTCTGCATGTCAGAATTTTTTAATGAAATAGAAGAGGATTTGAGAAGTCACTCAAAATGTGCCCTCATTTTCTTTCTTCAGCATTAATCATAATTTCTATGGCAAAATGAACCTCCTCATTGTGTTCCTTTTTAAATTAAATGTTTTAAGTGTTACCAGTTTATTCCAATCAAGATGGCTTCAGGTGTGCCATACTTTTGTCATAATGAAGACAGTAAGCGCTCTAGTTGTTTTTAAGAACATTCTGGGACATTCTGTCATTGGGCTATACTTGGGCTACATCTGGGTGATATTTGGGCTACATTTGGGCTCTTTTGTCTCTGGTGGCCATCTTGGGAGACTTATTTGTTATGAAGTTTCCTAATTTCCTCATTTACTGCAGTCTCCTCAGTAGGAAATACTTTCAGTTTTTTACTTTGATTCCATCAAGAAGGCATTCAGATGTGTCACACATTTGCCATAAATTCAGAATGTTAGCACTCTTTTTGCTCATTAGATCACTGTAGTAAAGCTACTGCTCACCAGGGAAAACTGCTGCTGGTATTGAAAGTGCATGTTTCAGTCTGCATGTCAGAATTTTTTAATGAAATAGAAGAGGATTTGAGAAGTCACTCAAAATGTGCCCTAATTTTTCTTTCTGCAGCACTAATCATACTTTTATGGAAAAATGAACCCCCTCATTTTGTTCCTTTTTAAATTAAATGTTTTAAGAGTTACCACTTTAATCCAAGCAAGATGGCTTCAGGTGTGCCATACGTTTATCATAAGTAGGACTGTTAGCGCTCTAGTAGTTCTTTGGAACACTCTGGGAAGCTGCAGTAGAACACAAAGGAATCAACTGACAGTCTCTGCCCTTGTTGGATGTACATGTTTTACTGAGAATGTCAGACTTCATTCTCACATGACTGAGAAAGATAATGTGAATTTACAGAAAATAAGCTCTCAGTTTAGCCTATAGATCACCTTCCAAACCTCTGTGGTAAAAGCATGAGAAAATATTTTTCTCTCAATCATGATATCCCAGCAGAAGGCTTTTTCACATGGTAAAATCACCTTAGAACATACCACAATTCCTAAAATGAGTATGGTACCATCAACAAATGATTTATAATGTAACTAAAGTCTTAAAACCTTCTATTAACTGCAATGCTTTTTAATGAGGTGCTATCATGTATATTGGTCCCAAGATGGCTGCCAACACTTCTTGGATGAAGTGCTGACAGCCAATCAGATCTCAGGATGAGATGTGTGGTTAGGCTCCGCCCACATATATATATGCTTTTAAATGCTATTTTCTCAGGAAATACTGAACAGATTTACACCAAACCTACAAAAGGCACTTCCTTGACCTTATGGCTACCTCTCTGCCAAATTTCAAGTAATTCTGTTCAGCCGTTCGGGCTGTAGCTGTGTCTAAAGGTCCTATGGAAAAATGCATGGGGAAAACGCGTTTTGGGACCCCCCTTTTTTCTCAGCCCCCGCTTGACGAATCCCCCCGAGACTTTCAGGGTAGGAGTGGAGCGTAGCGCCCCACCTATTTTGAAAAATTCGCGAGGATTCGTCGACCGGCGCCAAAGTTATTCAAAATAGAATGTTGCGGATTTCCTATGGAAACAGGGTCCTAACTATAACTACCTACTGGCGACCGCCAGTAGGTAATATATATATATATATATAAAGCGAAGAAAATTGCAGAAGCCCAACTCTGATTTAAAACCATGCTGTTGTTTTATTCATCATCAAAGTGGCAGCCAGTAGACTCATTCAATCCTGACGCGTTTCGGCGATCGTGCCTTGTTCACAGGTGAGTTCAAACTGATGTAAAATGTCACTGCTTAAATCCATGTGGTCACGTGTCCTGAGGTTATCTCCTACAGGCCCCAGAATGCACCTATGTTGTTAATTCATGTTCGTTCAGTGGTGCGCTTTTCAATCTATGCTTAATAGCGTCTCTTTAACACCAAAGTTCGAGTTATAATCATTTTTATCTTCAGTGCAGACTGTTCATTTAAAAATTAGCTAAGTGCATTGTGTTGCTGCCACTTAATCTTGTTTGCACAGAAAACTGAATCTCCAGAGAGAGGAAAACCTCCCTCTTCACCCTTTCTCACCTGCGTAATCAATGTTACCACGGAAGTCCAATGCTTAGTGCACAGGCAAGCAGGTCATAGGTGCATTCTGGGACCTGTGAACAAGGCACGATCGCCGAAACGCGTCAGGATTGAATGAGTCTACTGGCTGCCACTTTGATGATGAATAAAACAACAGCATGGTTTTAAATCAGAGTTGGGCTTCTGCAATTTTCTTCGCTTTGCATCTTTCAACAGGATTCTCCATTCCTGAAGGCAGAAGCCGCCCTGCAGGGTTGGAGGCCCCTGGTAATGGAGTTCTTTTTTGTGGATATATATATATATATATATATATATATATATATATATATATATATATATATATATATATATATATATATATATATATATATTATATATATATATTCACTTAAAAAACCATAGGTTTCACACATGTTATAATTAGGTGGATATTTCTCTCGTAAAAAAACAATGAAATTCCCCCGTTATAGTTAGTTCAGATAACTATAACTCGCGCGACCGCAATCCACCGCTGATGACGTCACATATTACATCACTCATGACATGGGCAGTGGCATCACTCATAACATCACTGATGACATCATCCTTGTGATAGAGTGGCGGCCACGCGAGTTATAGTTATCTGAACTAACTATAACGGGGGAATTTCATTGGTATTTTACGAGAGAAATATCCACCTAACTATAACATGTGTGAAACCTATGGTTTTTTAAGTGAATTTGCAAGGTTTTTTAAATGCTAATTCCTAACTATAACGTGTGTGAAACCTATGGTTTTTTCAGTGAATTTGTACGTTTTTTTAAATGCTAAGTTATGTATGTATTATTATTTTTTTATATATTTATTTTACAATAAACTACGTATTAAAAAAAAAAAAAAAAAATGTTTTCTTTTTTTGGGTTTTTCACCGTGCACGCAACGGTGCGCGCACCCCCGCGATTTTAAATTTTTTTTTTTTTTATGTTTTTTTCTGCCTTCGGGGTCCTTCAGGGACCCCCTGACAAAGGCTAGGGGGTCAGGAACTCTCTACCCTGACCCCTTTTCACGTTCGCCACCTTCCTTTTTCACTCTCGCACTGAAAACAAACAAGATGGTGGCCGACACTTCCTGATTTCGACCGATTCGAACGTTGACTAACATGTAACCACCAATCAGAATTACGCTCGCGCACGTTAGGGTGCTCGCACGGTGCGCGCACGGTGCGCGGCTATAGATATGTATGTGCTTTTAACTGCAATTTTCTCAGGAACTACTGAACAGATTGACTCCATATATGCAAAAGGCACATCCCTGAGCTGAGGACCACCTCTCTGCCAAATTTCAAGTAATTCTGTTCAGCCGTTCAGGCTGTACCTTGGACTAAAGGTCCCTATGGAAAATTGCATGGGGAAAACGCGTTTTGGGACCCCCCCTTTTTCTCAGACCCCGCTTGACGAATCCCCCCGAGACTTTCAGGGTAGGAGCGGAGCGCCCCACCTTATTTGAAAATTTTGCGAGGATTCGTCAACCGGCGCCAAAGTTATTCCAAATAGAATGTTGCGGATTTCCTATGGAAACACGGTCCTAACTATAACTATCTACTGGTGACCGCCAGTAGATAATTATATATATATATATATATATATATATATATATATATATATATATTTATATGTATTAGGTAGTTATAGTTAGGACCTAGTTTCCATAAAAAAGCAATTTTTCTTTTCCCAATAACTTTGGCGCTGATGATGAATCGTCGCAAATTTTTCATAAATAGTGGTCAGCTCCGGTTAGCTTCTGTCTTAAAAGTTTCGGGATGATTCGTCAAGCGGGAGCTAACTAAAAAGGGGAGTTCTAAAACCTGTTTTCCCGATGTTAATTTCTATAGGAAACATTAGATAAATCTACAGCCCGAACTGCTGAACGGAATTACACCAAATTTGGCAAGAAGGTAGGTCTAGGTTCAGAAAGAGCCCTTTCTTTAAATGGTGTAAATCTGTTGAGTAGTTCCTGAGAAATCAGAAAACAAATGGGTTCGAAATCTGTCCTCCGTAGGAAACATTAGACAAAGCTACAGCCAGAACTGCTGAACGGAATTACACCAAATTTCGCAAAAAGGTAGGTCTTGGATCAGAAAGAGCCCATTTTGTTTAAAATGGTGTAAATTCGTTCAGTAGTTCCTGAGAGATTAGAAAAACAAAATATCGATATCTGAGCACCGAGAAGGGTTCGCAGACCCTCCCGGGGACGAGCTTCACTCTGATTGGCTGCCAAAACTCCAAACCAGGAAGTGTTGGCAGCCATCATAACAGCAAAACAAATATAAAAAACAAGAAAAGGGGGCAGGGTATAAACACCCTGACCCCCTAGGCCTGCTCAGGCCCAAAAAAGAATTTAAAAAAAAATAATTTTGGCAGAATTCGCTTTGGGTCGCGAATCCCACCGAAATGATAACAAAAAATTAAGCGTGGGCTCCCGTGCTTCATTTGAATGAGTCCCCCGGGTGGGCCAGGTCCCGGGGGCATTGATAAAAAATAATAACATTATAAGGTTCCCCTTCCACGCGCCTTTTTATTAATGGCCAGTTTTCTAACTCTTTTTTTCTTTATAGAGGAACCAAACAAGGTTGTCCCTTGTCACCTCTTCTGTTTTTTGTTGACAATTGAGCCTTTTCTTTCTCATATTCATAGCTCTAATGATATCCCAGGAATAGATTTAACAGGTATTACACTTAAAACATCAGCTTATGCACACCATGTTTTACTATACCTCAGTAACCCAGCTACTTCTATACCTGCAGTTTTAACTATTATATGTGAATATTCCATTGTTTCTGGTTATACTTTGAATGCTCATAAAACAGAATTTTGTCCCCTAAATGTCCATTGCAAACCTACAGTACTAGATAATACTGGTATTATTTGGCAAAAGGAGAAATTAAGATATTTAGGAATATTATTCTCACATTCTTTAAACTATTCTATTTCACTTAGGAGCCGATTCCGATCTCGCTCGGAAGGGCTCCGAATGCGATCCGGACAGGAAAAGTACGAGCCGTATGCGTGTTTTCCGACCGACACGTACAGCTATACGAGCAAACAAGTACGGTGCGAGAAACGCAAAATCGCCAACCGAATCCTTTCTGGCTTAGAACCGCTCCGTACATTTCGTCCGTAAGTAAACTGTGCTGTGCAATGCAGGCGGTTTCCGATCGTGCCAGTACGATGCACTCATCTGACATCTGGATCGAGTCAAAGCCTCCGACACGTAAACGCTCCAGGAAGCGGACTTTGGGGGTCCACGTCGGATCCCCCTTCATCTGTAGTCTCACGAGTCGATCACGGGGGTACCCAAGGGTCCCCCCTACACATGCATGTACGGTGCGGGTGGCACAGACGCGTCCCCACTACAGGGGGCGCCCTTGTGCGTAACGTACCTTTTTCGTCAATGGGAGCCTATGTATGCATCGTACAACAGGCTCCCATTGACTTCAATGGACCCGTGTCCGTCAGCGCTTTCTTCGCATCGTACTCGGGCGCTCAGAGTCCCGGAGCACGAGTCGGTCGGAAATCCCTCCGGATCCAAGTCAGACGGAGCCTTCTCCCAGTGAGATCAGAATCAGCTCCTTAATTGTGATACTTTAATTACTAAAATCACAGATAAAATTTGCCGATGGTCCCCACTACATTTATCATAGTGGGGGATACTTGAAGCTGTCAAAATGGTACTTGCCTTTATTATTTTCTACACTTTATCTATGATACCAATACAGTTACCTCCCTTATTTCATAAAACAAATGGATAAACTTATTTTGCACTTTCATTGGAGTCATAAACCACCTTGTTTTTGTTATACTAAGCTTACATTTTCCAAATTAAATGGAGGATTTAGTTTACCTAATTTTTTTAAATATCACAAAGCATTTATTTTAAAACAAGGATCACTTTGGTTTACCTGTGATGGAGCAGGTAAAGCAAAATTTTGTATACCTCCTCTATTTTGCATGAAAATACTAATCATTTAATCGACTTATATTATAATTTGAATTAACTGGGTGCTATGTTATACTAATCAGCATTTTGCATTTTATTAGTAAACACAAATTACACGCGGGACTCATTGCTATTTGCATGGCAGAATAACTCTAATAACTAACTGTGGTACGCCTATTAATAGTAGTACGTGTGGTGATAGGATATTGCATGATTTATGTTGCTTTGGTGACGTTTGTGTTCCTGTTTGGACCGAATGGTGAGTTTTATTGCTTTAAATGTCGCTATAAGCTAGGTAAATACTAATACATAAAGGGATTAGTGAGGGTTTAACATTAGAATCTACATTTTTGTGTATTAATTACTCATTTATGTTTGTTTTGCTTAAGTTGGCATTTGGGCCTACCAAACCATGACATCCAAAATGGAGTTCAGAAGTGGCCACCGTCTAGTGAGCGCGATGTCTACTGCGCAGACTCGGATGGCTCTGTAGACCTCCAGACACCCTCAAGTCAGAGCCCAGTGTTCCTGGTCAAGGATAGGAACATGGAGGACTGCCAAACTTCAGTTAGTAAAAATCAATGCAATAACAGTGAATTTCCACAACCAGGAAGTTAACAATGTTGCACTGAGATGTCATGAACCGAGGAAGTGACCCAGCACTTCTTTGGGAACCAAAAGTCTGGGAAAGTGGGACAATGTAAAAATGTCCTTCAAATGGACCAATCGGATTATAGAATTGTCAAAGAATGTTTCATGTTATCCCGAAATTTATTATAAAAAGGGTAGTAGAATAGGGAGGAGTTACCGCACACCCCTACCGACCCACAGGCGATGACAGATGAGCTAGATGCTTGCACGATTCCTGGTCCTTTGGAGATCTTTGGGACTGTGACGTGCTGAGCAAAGAACTTTCCGGACTTTGAGTCTTGGCCTGCTTCATTGGGACAACTGAGCAGAAAAATGAACGTCTTTGTAATGTCTTACTTAATTTCTTTCCAATTGTGTTACCCCAGATTACTACCCCTAACTCATAATTTGTATTAGGGTCTTCTCAGCATCCCAATATACAGTCCAAATTTTACAAACAGATCAAATGTACAAATGCAACTAACTTAACTCTTTTAGCCTCCCTTTGGAATACAGAACTCTCCACGACATGTTCCTTAAATAATTGGAGATAAATATGGTATATTAATTTTCTGGATGGTTTCTTGTGTCACCATCACAAACTAAAGATTTTATCTTATTTAATTGTTTATGGACTCCGTATAAATTGTATAAGGCTAAACTTGTTGATTCACCTATTTGCTGGCATTGCAAACGTTATGAGGGATCTTTAAAACAAGTCCCTTTTGAATGTGCAAAATATTTCAGTTTTGGAGAATTGTTTGGGATATTGTTATTAAAATACTTCCTATTACTGATGCCTTCACATATAGTATGCTTATCTGTAAATCTTACGTATTAACTTCCAACTTATCAGAGCTGTGTTCTTAACTTTTTGATCTTCTTATCTTTATCACATTCAAATCAATTACCTGTAATTGGAAGTCAGCTGATACAATATTGGTCCATGTTTGGTGGCCCTATGTTCCTTCTGTTAGATCTGGTGCCCAATTATCAATTAAAGGAAAATATGAAAAACATTTTCATTTCAACAGTGATGGAGACCACTTGATGATTATATAAAGACGTACATGCAAAGTACTTCGCAATCTTTATTTATCACTTTATAGATATTGTTGTGCACCTCATGCTTTGGGATGTAGCCTTTGTTTGTTCCGTATTTGAACCTTCTTTTTTTATTGTCTTAAGACAATTACAAATTTTTGTTATACATTTATGCAATAGGAGAATTTTAAAGTTCTGCATCTAATGGTTCTATCTACCTACATTGTCTCATTCTTTGTATTTTTTCTTCTGTTTGCAAAAACCAATAAAATATCCTGAACACAAGAATTTCATCAAATTCATGAAAATACCAAATGGATTAAAACATTTGGGCATAGTCTTATATGCCATAAACAAATCAAGTTAGACTGTTGGGGGATATACTTCCTTTTTCACTGATGAGTACAAAACTGAATTTCCAAGCATTAAATAATATTGCACTCCTGACGGATGCCCTTTATACACCATCCATTTGACATACCCTGCCCAGGATATGCTAGCTTTATACTGTGCTACACACATTTGTTTGTATACCCATATTCAAACCCCTTATGACCTACACCTGGTTGCACGTCATTCCCTAATTGTCACATGGTGCATGAGAAAATTCCCAGTGCATACCAACCCTAAAATTATACTTGATTTACAAATATGTGAATACAGGAGTTCGAGAGGATCTGGCATAACTGCCAGAGCTGCCGACTTTGGAGCAGGAAAACCAGGTTTGAGTCTCGGTGTCGGCTCAACACCCTGTGATTCTGGGCAAATCAGGGCCGGACTGGCCGTAGCGGGCACCGGGTGTTTCCCCAGTGGGCTGCCAGTGTGGGGCCGGTTTTTGAGCCCCTCCGGGGGGCTGGCCGAGCACTTTGCTAGGGGCGGTTTTGGTTTCCAGTCCGGCCCTGGGGCAAATCACTGAATCTCCCCGTGCTTACCAAATATAAATGTGTCCTTGTGTAACGTAAGTGGTGCTCCTGTAATACCTTTGGGTTGAGTTCGCACTATATAAAACTGCAAAAAAAGAAAGTGGGTAAAGTTAGCCACACGTACATCGTTTACACATTTGTAATGTTTAAACTTAATTTGGTAGTAGTAATTTATACCATTTTTCTTAAATCGCCTCATTGAATGACTAGGTGAATAAAGTAAAAATCCCCCCCACGGAGCATCTACAGCAGCTGGCTATAGAAAATAATGTCAGCTATATAAAATTCCACTTTCTGTGGGGTAGCCGCTTTTAAGTTGTTTTTGCATACCGATGTGCAATTCAATGGAGTATTGTTATTTATATAGTATAATCATTCCTTTAGGTGTTAATATTTAAAATCCAATTACCTTGCTATTGATGTATCAATAATGTGCGATGTGCTTTATCTCTGTAGGAACGCGCCTATTCAGTGGTAGTTTAGCCAATACCTTGCTTTCCATTATAAATACCATCTATTTATTCTCATTGTTCGTTTTTCAAATGATTTTAGCTGCAGCAAAAGCTGATGTGAAGTATGTGTTTAAAATGACTGGAAACAAAGTAAGAAAACGGCTGTATTTTCACATTTTTGTTTGTTTCAGGAGACATGCTTCGGGTGCATAATGAAATGCTTTTGTTTTGCCAGGAAGCCACAGAATTATGGATTTTGTTTGTTCACACAGATAATATGCCCTTATTATCCTTTGCACAAATATGAACGGGCATTTGCTTAATTATGTGTGAGAACAGAAACTGTCTCAGCTAAGTCCACAGGGAAATTGCCTTTTCCTTGAACCTGCCTGCATATTGCCCGAATTTAGTTGAACACCTTGTGATAATGGGATTCCATTTTCCGCGAGGAGTATTTGAATGTTAATTGTAGTGTGGCTTCTATCTATCTGTCTGATTTATAAAGCGCATTGCTACCCCATTGGGGGTTCCCAGTGCTGAGTAAGCTGACAGAATAGCCAGGTTTTCAAAAGCTTTTTAAACTTCAAAAATAAGGCACAAGCAGGTTTAGGCGAAGAACGTTCCAGAGTGGGGCCAAGAAGAGCAAAAGACCGGCCTCCTTGCCTGGACAATTTCACTCGTGGGGTCACAGGCAGATTCATATTACCTGATCAGAGAGCGCGACTACTGGGGACGTATACAGGGCCGGACTGGAAATAGAAACCAGCCCTGGCAAACTACTCAGCTGCCCCCCACACCCCCTGGGGTGAGGGGGGAGTGCAGCCGAGCAGTTTGCAAGGGCCGGTTTCGGACGATTTTGTTACAGGGGGCCGATATTGCAGGCCCCCGGTAACAAAAATGGGCCCCCAGGTGTCCAAAACCGGCCCCCACCCTGGCGGCCTACCGGGGAAACGCCTGGTGTTCGCTATGGCCAGTCCGGTCCTGGACGTATAGTTGAACCGCTGACCATAAATAAGCGGTCTGCAACCAAGCAAAGCCATGTGCATAGAGCACGGAGCTTTAAACTGTATGCATTTGTACATAGAATGCCAGTGGAGAGTTCATAAATAAGGGGAAGCTGAAATAGTTTAGGAATATGGTACCGAAGTCGAGGTGAAGAATGTTGCACAATTTAAAGCCTATGCACTGCAGTTTTGGTGGCACCTACGTAAAGAATCTTGTCATAGTTCAATTTGGAGATTATCAGGAACTGTACATTTGTCGTTTGAGTAGAAGGAGGGAGGAACCATAAATGTTTTCTCAAACATTTGAACAAGCGTTTTATTTGAAAAAGTTCACTCAGTCTGGTGTGCAGACTGGTGGCCATCAGAGCTGGGTTTACCACCTACCCCTAAAAAATATGTAAAGAACCTAGGAGTCCTCTTAGAAGATCTCTCCATGAGTGAGCATGTTAAAAGCATCTCCGGAGCCTGTTTTGGCCTCATGAGAATGCTTAAGAAAGTGTTTCAGTGGACCCATCTACAGGCCAGGAAAAATCTAGTCCAGGCTCTGCTAATAAGTTGCATTGATTACGGAAATGCCCTATTGGTAGCAATAATTGAAAGCCTCCTTGCAAGGTTCCAGGTGGTGCAGAACACAGCAGCACGCCTTATCTTGATCCTCCCTCCTCACTCTCCATCGGAACCCACGTTGCGCTCCCTCTATTGGCTACAATTAAAAAAACGTGCCCTTTTCAAAATTCATTGTCTTGTCTGCAAAACTCTGCACGGAAACGGACTGTGTTACCTCAAAAACAAATTACAGCCATATATCCCTGTCCATCAGCTTAGATCCAGCTATCTATTTCTATTATTACTACGCCCCAAACGTATCAGAATGACCAGGTTTGAGAGCCGCTCCTTTTCTTTCCTGGCACCACATCGCTGTAACCAGCTGCCCTTGTCCATCCGCGCCTGTCCCGATCTCACTCTCTTTAAAAAACTTCTGAAAACTTGGCTGTTTAACCTGTAACCCTGCCATCATATGGTGATATGTCCCCTGCTGCCATGGCGCCTAGAGATCCCCTCGGGAATGATTTGTGCACCCAATAAATAAATAAATAAAAGGCACATGCTACCACCTTGTTTATTTGATGGTCAAAGATGAGCTTAGAACCCAACCAGAAGCCCAAGTTTTGACCATGGTACCAGGGGTGGGAAGAGGCTCCAAATCAGCCGGCCACCATTGTGGACCCCATGATTGAGGCTGATTGCCCAATTCTAGGCCTTTAGTCTTATTTCCATTCAATTTGAGGCAGTTATTGCTCATCCATCCAGAAACCTCAACAAGGCAAAGGCTAAGATTAGAAGGACTTGTGCTAGCCCTAGCCCAGAGAGACACAATAATCGGTGTCATCAGCATAGGAGAACAGAGTTAAGCCATGAGCCTCTACGGTATCAGCCAGAGGTCAGACATAGACATTAAACAATGCGGGGCTCAGGAACAAGCCCTGCGGCATCGTATAAGGCAACCGCAAAACTGAGGACTCATGAGGCTTGGAGATCACCTGAACTGACCGTTCTTGCAGGAAGTAGCTGAACTAGGATTAGGACAGCTCCTAAATGACAATATCTGCTAGCCTCTGAAGCAGAACAGGATGGAACACCGTGTCAAAGGCTGTGCCAAATTCCAAAAGGATAAGAGCAGCAGTTGGAAAGTGAGCTAATTGTTTAGACCTGGATTTGAGTGGTAATCCCGAGTCCACATGTGAACTTTTCTAGTGTCTTTGTCCACAGTGCCAACTAACTCCAGAATATTTCCCTGCAGATGGGAGCAAAAGGCTGCAGGGTTATTTTTGACCACTGTCTAAAAAAAGATGATAGGATCCGGAGTTGAAATATCATGTTCTTCTGAAGCCCTATGCATTTTTGCTGCTGCCAGCATCTTCTGAGCTACTTTTTATAGGACTATTACGCTAATTGTTTAGTTTAATTCTTCATATTGGTGGGTGAGAAAATACATGCTGATAGTTTGTGGGAATATGTGGCCTTGGTTGTGTTTTTAGGTCAACATATGTGTAACTCCCATTAGCGTCACATGTTGTGTAGGTCCTGTCCGATCTGCAGTTGCAGCACATATATAGAGACATGGCAGCACTGCCAAAGTAGAAGGTTAAATCAACTGATGGCAATGCCTGAGTTGGGAACGTACATGGTATCATCTGCTAGAGTGACATCCTCATACTTGTCAACACACCTGCATTTGGTGTGTGCCATCCTTGTTTTACTTATATTCGCCTGCCTGACAAACAAAATGCCTCCATACACTTTCACATTATTACCCGCTTTTCCAACCTATAAGAAAGTGTTCATTCGCCATTCCACTTATTGGAATCACGCTTTTGTATGCCTGACTTCGCTTGCAATTTTAAGTCAAAAGGTTGATAGGTATGCGTCACGCTGCTCGTGGCACTATAGAGTGCAGTGTCTTTACAGCTTCTTCTTGGACCAGCAGCTGAGCTATTTTTGTGGGTCATACCACAGCAAGGCTCACAAGACGGTATAAAACAAAGTAGGTGAAAGTTGTCTTGGGGCAATTACTCAGTGACAGTCATCAGTCACATACTAGGTACTTTCAGGCTGTCTTCATTACTCATATTTGTACTCTTCCTCTGCACAGTCATTAGCACCAGCAACCTTCAGTCCTTGAGAGTTGACTTTATTTATATATATTTCTTTTTATTTCCAGCATGCTAACTTGTGATGTTTTGTGTTGCTAAAGCATTTATAGTCAGGAGGGTTTCTTGCATATTAGTTGATGGATTGAGGTAGATCTTAGGAGAGCTTACAATATCTGCTAACAAAGAGAAATATCTTGAAGTGGCCCAGTCCTCTGGCTAAGAGGAGTGATAGGCCTTTTTAGAGAAGCTGAATTTCAGATTTCTTTTTAAGGACGACAGGGTTGGTTGATGTCTTATGTCTGTACTCGGTCTCTTCCATAGACATACCTCTAGAATTCTGCATCTACCAGGGGATTTTTCAGGTGAAGCTCTATGGGACAACTGATTTTGCACAATTTCATGTGTAGGGTGAAGTTACTTCGGGCCTAATTTCTCAAGAGATTTGAAGACTACGCATAGGAGTTTGAATTTGATTATTTTTGCCACAGGGAACCAGAATTGCTGTGACAAGCTCAGATTTCTTGAGGCTGAGGTAGACTCTAGCCACTTGATTTTGTGCTCTGTGTAGTTTCTGTAGATCCTTTGTGTGTTCTTTTGTAGGCTATATTGCAGTAGTTGGGGCGTGGACGAATCAGTGCCCCCATTCAAATAGAAGGCTTATTGTTGTGATCCTACCTGTTAATGGGGTTTCAGTATGTGAACCACTTAAGTAACAATAGCTGCCCTTAATCCAAATCAAGATATGTTTTAGAAATGTTGTCATGTTCAACTTTTACTTAGACTTTTTTCTAGGTTTATGATACAAGTGAAAGCATTTGTGCAGCCAGCAGCACCCTCCGCAATGTCAGAGATACACGATGCAACCGCCACGGTGGCGGTCGCATCATAATCTCATGTGCGTGACCGCCGCATTACAGGTGGACGGTCCCAAGCCCCGGCACGATGTCCACCATCGTAATGAGCCCCTTAGTTCAATTCGTACAGGATTAAATGTGCGTGCTTTTTTTCCGGTGGAAAACGATCTGTAAATCTTTTGTAAATACCTAGAAACGTATACGTTTGTTGGTTTTTACCGTATTTTGCGTGACCAACCCTTGAATGCAACGGATCACTGACATAATATCGACACTACTGATATCGAACAACAAAATTATCAACACACTAATATCGACTACTAACATATGACATCCTATATTTATTTAATAAAATACACAAAAATATCGAAATAAAAATATCGTGAGTAAAAACACTGATAAATCTAATTTCAAAAACAGAAATATCATGAAAACATAATATTGTAACCATTAAATAAACATACAAAACAACTAAAATATCAGAACCAAAAATATAGACCACATTATTATCATAAACACACAAATATCGATAAAAACACGAAACATTACATAATAAGATAAACAATAGTACAAACACATACAATATAACTAAATACCTAAAAATAATTTCAATATTAAAATAAAACACCACTACAAAATACTAACATCATCAAATAAATACTTTTTACAAAGAGATTAACTAAAAACTTTAATTTATATATTTACTACATATAACTAAATAGACACATAGGGCCCGATTATGATGTGGGCAGGAAGGGCTCCGGCTGTCAGTCGGAGCCCTCCTACCCGCATTGTAATCACAGATTCGGATCTCCTTCCGACCGAGCCATTTCGATGGGCTCGGTCGGAAGGAAATCCGAATCAGTCTTCCGAATGGCTTACAATGTGTTGGGAGAGCCTGTCCGCCATTTGCAAGACCCACAGTAATCCCCTGGCCAGCTCTGTCTGGCAGAGGGGTTACGATGGCACTTATTCACTGCCTTTTTCTGCCGGCCCTTCCGGCACAAAAGGGCAGTGGGAAACAGCTTTGGGGGTACCCAGCAGGGCCTAGGGAGCACCTATGGTGCCCCCTGTTGATCTCTGCACACGGTGGCAGGCATCTTGAGGTGCCTACCTCGGGGTGCAGGTATGAACTGCACCTTAGCATTTTGCTATGAGACCATGAATTCAATTTGGAATGCATGCTCTCAAAGCAAAGTATAGGATTGATACCGAATCATAATTCCTGGGCTGGAACCGACAACTGGAGGTCGTTCGTTGTAGTTCCAGAACGATGCCGGATGGACTTGGGTCCACATTTGGTGTGTCGTCGGATGACACACACCAAATGCGTGTGTGTTGACAATCAGCCCCATAATATATTTTAAAAAAAATAACATTAGTTAGTGTTTACCGAAACAGGAAACAACTGCCAAAACAATTTAAACACATGCTTCAAAAACCAATGAAAAACAACTATAATACAAATAAACCAATAAAAATGAAAGTACAATTAAATGAACACTATATAAACCAAGGAAAAATCAACATAAATCCGTATTACACCAGCAAAATACCAGAAAAAGCAAAATCTCTGCCAAATGTTTTCTACAACATCACACTGCCACATCCAAGACTTCTAATTCAACTTCACAAAGTAAGTACAATATGAAAATGATTTAACAATATAGCAAAAGAAAACTAAACTAAACCAAAATAAACTAAACAAATAACCTAATGTTATTATAAATTATATCTCCTCTATAGAATATCCAAACTACACTCAACTAACTACAAACAACATCCAAGAAACTCCTCCAAACAAAGTAAGTATACATTTAAAAAATACTAAACCAATAACTAAACATCCCAACCCAAAAAACCCACTAACTACCCACTTCCCAAAATACAAACAATACTGTTAAACAAATAAATAAAAAATACAATTTTCTTCAACAGAAAAAAGCAAACACTGCATCCAAAGACTAACAGAAAACAGCACAAAAACCAACAATTTCTACAAAACCAAACATGTAACTATATTTTAAACTCTTAGGCGCCGATCACGATCCTGTAAAAACCGGGTACGAACCATCGGACGGAGCATATTCTCCGTCCGACACGTACCCGGTCGTAACAATATACAAACATGGAATTACGATTCGCACGGAAACACCATTTCCGTACGAATCATACAAAACCCCGACCGACCAAAATAAACATACAAATGCGATCCGGGAAAGCGCCGACGTGACGTCGGGACGCACGCAGCCTGCCATTCACGAACCAGGAATTACGATTCGCACCGACGTCATCCCGCACGGACAATATTTTCCGGCTGCCAAAAATTGCCGGGAAATCAGGACGACGCGAACAAGGAGGACCTGTACGTGATGGACAGACATGGACCCGAACCTACGTGTCATCCCGGCCCTCATAGCAGTCGACCTCCTCTACAGGTTCCGACACAGACGCCGCAGAACGTCAGAACAACTAAGGGAGGGGGGAAAGGGGGGGGGCAGGACCAGGGGCAGGCCACAAAACCACCACCAAAGTCACACAGCACACATGCCCTGGACATACCTGACCCCCAGGCCCTGGTCACTACGAGGGGGTGGGGGCGTGTCCAGCAAAGCCAGCGTCCGCCACAACGGAAGTGCCTGACGACGCGAACCGGCAACACAACTATACAGGTACGTCCCGTACCCACGCCTTAAGAGCGTGGGTACGAGTCGTACCACGCCCACACCTACGTCACCCCAACAATGGCGGGACGGCTGTACCCACATGGCAAAGGCCTGGGTACGGCCCGCACAAGCATTCCACAGCGTGGGCACGGGTACGTACGGACCGTACCCCCACCCGCGTATGCATGGAGCGTACCCCCCACCCCAACCATGTATGTACGACCCGTACCCTCACCCGCGTATGCATGGAGCGTACCCCCCACCCCAACCGTGTATGTACGACCCGTACCCTCACCCGCGGACGTATGGAGCGTACCCCCACCCCAACAGTGTAAGTACGACCCGTACCCCCACCCGCGTATGCATGGAGCGTTCCCCAACAGTGTAAGTACGACCCGTACCCCCACCTCATATGCATGGAGCGTACCCCAACCCCAACAGTGTATGTACGTACCGTACCACCACCCCAACAGTGTAAGTACGACCTGTACCCCACCCGCGTACGTATGGAGCGTACTCCCACCCCAACAGTGTAAGTACGACCCGTACCCTCACCCGCGGACGTATGGAGCGTACCCCCACCTCAACAGTGTAAGTACGACCCGTACCCCCACCCGCGTATACATGGAGTGTACCCCAACCCCAACAGTGTAAGTACGACCTGTACCCCCACCTCGTATGCATGGAGCGTACCCCAACCCCAACAGTGTAAGTACGACCCGTACCCCCACCTCGTATGCATGGAGCGTACCCCAACCCCAACAGTGTATGTACGTACCATACCACCACCCCAACAGTGTAAGTACAACCCGTACCCCACCCGCGTACGTATGGAGCGTACTCCCACCCCAACAGTGTAAGTACGACCCGTACCCCACCCGTGTACGTATGGAGCGTACTCCCACCCCAACAGTGTAAGTACGAACCTTACCCCCATGGAGCGAACCCACACACGTGTATGTTCTAAGCGTACATATTGTTAAATAGGAGGGGTGTGTGCCTATCACTCCCAGCAGTGCCCAGACAGAGGAGGGGTGTGTGCAGAATCCTCCCAGCAGTGCCCAGAGACAGGAGGGGTGGGTGCCTATCACTCCCAGCAGTGCCCAGACACAGGAGGGGTGGGTGCAGAGTCCTCCCAGCAGTGCCCAGACACAGGAGGGCTGGGTGCAGAGTCCTCCCAGCAGTGCCCAGACGCAGGAGGGGTGGGTGCAGAGTCCTCCCAGCAGTGCCCAGACACAGGAGGGGTGGGTGGGTGCAGAGTCCTCCCAGCAGTGCCCAGACACAGGAGGGGTGGGTGCAGAGTCCTCCCAGCAGTGCCCAGACACAGGAGGGGTGGGTGTAGAGTCCCCCCAGCAGTGCCCAGACGCAGGAGGGGTGGGTGCCTATCACTCCCAGCAGTGCCCAGACACAGGAGGGGTGGGTGCAGAGTCCTCCCAGCAGTGCCCAGACACAGGAGGGGTGGGTGTAGAGTCCCCCCAGCAGTGCCCAGACACAGGAGGGGTGGGTGCAGAGTCCTCCCAGCAGTGCCCAGACACAGGAGGGGTGGGTGCAGAGTCCTCCCAGCAGTGCCCAGAGACAGGAGGGGTGGGTGCCTATAACTCCCGGCAGTGCCCAGACACAGGAGGGGTGGGTGCAGAGTCCTCCCAGCAGTGCCCAGACACAGGAGGGGTGGGTGCAGAGTCCCCCCAGCAGTGCCCAGACACAGGAGGGGTGGGTGCCTATCACTCCCAGCAGTGCCCAGACACAGGAGGGGTGGGTGCAGAGTCCTCCCAGCAGTGCCCAGACACAGGAGGGGTGGGTGCAGAGTCCTCCCAGCAGTGCCCAGACACAGGAGGGGTGGGTGCCTATCACTCCCAGCAGTGCCCAGACACAGGAGGGGTGGGTGCAGAGTCCTCCCAGCAGTGCCCAGACACAGGAGGGGTGGGTGCAGAGTCCTCCCAGCAGTGCCCAGACACAGGAGGGGTGGGTGCAGAGTCCTCCCAGCAGTGCCCAGACACAGGAGGGGTGGGTGCCTATCACTCCCTGTTAAATGGTAGCGGCAGTTGCAGTCGATAACCTTTCAAGGATTGCCCGGCGGTAATCGCCTCTTATACCATTCGATGATTTAATCAACAAAAGAGGCAGGCGCCGGAGACTGGAAGGCAGGAAACAAAGTTTTATTCCGTCGGAGTAGAACACATCAGATCAGACAGCAAGGTATCGTCACGAGGTGCTCTAACTGCATCTCTGAGGCCTGGCCTCTTATACACACATTTATGGCGATAACACCAGTTTATTGTACATGGCACATTCTTGAGATTGCTTTGAAACATGAAAGAATCCCCAGTTCAGATACACTCCCACACATGACTACAGTGGAAGTCCCCACCCCACCCGCAGTAGGAGATGGCTATCACACAGCAGGATATTCCGCCAGTTCCGGGGGTGTGTGCAACCGGTCGGGTCTCAGGGGGTGGGGGCCTTGATCTACTGTAATCCCTTTGATGTGAGGTGTTTCCTTTACAGTAGGGGCAATATACAGCATCCGCAGGGCTAGGTGGTGGTCTGGGATCGGTCCGGACAATCGGGTGCAGAGGAAGGGGGTTATCAAAAGGATGAATGACCATGTACGGGATGAAAGGAGGTGTTGGTCAGGCACGGGGTGCGATTCCATGGCAGGGTTGCACAGAAGGAGAGGTTTTATGGCCCATGTATGAGAGAGCGGGGGTGGCCAGCGCGCGGGGGATGTTCGCAGCGCCTGAGGGACGCGCTGGTGATCGGCAATGAGCGGGGAGAGAGAGCGGGGTGCCTAAAATGGGTGCCGTGCGTTTTCTGTGCGTGGCGCTGGGGAGAGGCAAGATGGCGCAGATAATGTTCAGTTTGCAAGCTAAATTCCACAGTCCTCCCTTTTAACATATCTCACCAGCTTGTTTAGTTCGGATCTATCCCCATAATACTACGAATTTCTACCTCGTACAGGGCTTTCATTCGTTCCGCTTCAAAGTTCAAAGTTTTAGGGCAGATGCAGTTCCTAAAAAGCGAACATACAGGTGGCAGACACTGGATCCCCAAGCAACATCCACATAGTATCACGATCGGTATTAGGATAAACGAAAACAACCTCTACCCCCAGCTCTTTATTGTGTCCCCAAACCAACTCCCAAGCGACCATCCTTCCTGTTCTTGATGAATCTCTGAGGAAAGTCTGTGGAGGTGTTCGATCGCCTTGTAGACTGAGGGTGAGTTGTCCGGTACGTAGGTACAACAGCTGGATCCAATGATGCGGCATGCTCCTCCACGGTCAGCCAGAACCACATCTAGAACAAGGCGGTTCTGAAGAGCCACCAGGCGGACGGCCTGTAGCTCGGCGGTGTTGTTGGTGAGGATGCCAGCCGTAATGTTCATTGTTGTTTCGACTGCCTGGGTTAAGTGGCGGATGGCACGGCTGTTTGCCATTGGGCCCCAAAGTGGAACAAGTCCTTTTACTGAGTCCATGAACTGTGCTCCGGTGGAGTCGGCTTGCACAATGTCTTTGGCACGTTTCTGTCGGTGATGGTTTGCTGGAGCCACATACGTCGGAGGAAGGACAAAAGCGATGTAGCAGGTGCCTCCCCAACCTTTCGGAAGCCAGGTGTAGGCCTTAGTACCACAGATGAAGTACATATTTGGGGAGGTAACAAAGGAGGGTGGATCAACTGAGTCCAATGTTCGGGTGATGAGGCAGGAGCTGTGGCCCACCAGCTGCGCCCCCAGGCCTTTGAGGCACACAAGTCCAGTGATGTTGATGACGGATAGGGCCACTGTTAGGGTGGCGGCCGTTCGTTTCCGGAGGTAAGAGAAGGTGGGTCTGGCTGGGTTGTTGAACACCTGCATTTCAACTCGTTCTTTGGCAGGGATGTCCATGTGAAAGGAAGTGTTTGATCTCAGAGGACAGAAGGGAGCAGAAGTTTTTCCAGTTTTGTTCAGCCAGAACCCATGGTAGAAGTGTGACACAGTTTTGCCGGAAGTGGCATTGTCCTTGTAGCTTTCTTGCAGGAGGATCAGCCAGGCGAGGCAGGAGCCATGGACAGAAAAAGGTGAAGGGATGAAAGGGATAGAGTGTCCAGTGGCATGTGGTAGCAATCCACAGATCCAGCAATTAGTGGCATTGGCGGCAAGATTGTGTTAGTGGAGCAACTGCACAAAAGAGTTATTCCAGAACTCCTTACGCCTTTCTCGGAGTTGGGGTGAAAGTGAGATCAGATGGTGTTCTTTCATGGTGGTAGGTTGAACGGTGGTCAGCAATGTCTTATGAGCGGGTGCGCTCTCCTCCATGGTCCAGAAGGTGACCATGAGGAGAAGGCAAAAGAGAAGGGTAATAAAAAGTGCAATAGTCTTTGAGCTGTGCATTTTGTCAGTCTTTGGGTTTTTGTAGTGGATTTTCGGACGTCCGGTTGCTTCCATCATCTTCATGTCGGGTGCTTCCATCATCTTCAAGGGACTCGGTAGTGGGCAGAACCACAGACTTTGTTTAATTTCTCTTCTGGAGGCCTTTGGGGTGATTAGGCTACCGTTTTGAGATTTCGACTTAGTTCGTGGTCTGCTTAGCCGAGGTTCCCTCCTTTCGTCGCAGGTTATACCCTTCCTTGGATGGCACAGTGGGATCGGGATATTTCATTAATTCAAGTGTCTCTGTATCTGGGTAGCAGCTCAGGGATGGTCGGTCTTTGTCCAGGGGTTCCTCTTGGGCGGTGATGTTGTCGGTTGTCGTCAGGGTCGGTGATATCTTCTTACAATGGTGTGCGTGCAGCCAATTACGCTTCCCCTCCACTCGAAGAGCTGTTCGGGTGGTGATTAGGACTTGCAGGGGGCCCGTCCACCGGGGCTCCAGACTCTTGGTGCGCTGGAAGTTACGCACTAAGACAAAGTCACCGGGTTGGATGTCGTGCCCGGGGCCCCTGGAAGCATCGGGAATGGCTTGCAGCACCTGCTGATGGATAACAGACAACGTTTTAGTTAGGTTGTACAAATAGTCAGACATGAGGACGTCCGGGACGTCGTGGATGGATGTCGGTTTCGGTGCAGTCCAAAGGTTCATGGGCCGCCCGAAGACGACCTCGTAGGGGGTTAAGTGGTGTTTGGTAGGAGTGGAACGCATTGATAGCAATGCTAGCGGGAGAGCGTCTGGCCATCTTAGTCCTGTGGTTGCAACTATCTTGGCTATTTTGAGTTTCAATGTGGCATTATGTCGTTCAACCAAGCCCGTAGATTGGGGGTGGAAGACCGCATGAAATTTCTGTTTTACACCCAACCCTTTTAAGATGAGTTGGATAACTTCGGCTACGAAGTGGGGGCCGTTGTCGCTCCCCAGAATTCGACAAAGGCCGTAACGGGGGAAGAATTCTTTCAGCAATACTTTTGCGGTAGTCATAGCAGTGTTGTCGCGGGTTGGGTAGGCTTCCACCCACTTGCTGAAGGCACACACAACGACAAGTACGTACTTCAAACCTTGGCACCTTTCTAATTGGATGTAGTCCATTTGTAGGACTTCAAAGGGGTGGTTAGGAACCCCAAACCCTCCCCGGGGTACAGCAGTTCCTTTCCCAGGGTTGTGTTGGAGGCATACCAGGCATTGTTGGACCAGACGTTTGGCTGAGTCTGGGATCTTGTCATTGTGCCAAACTTTGGAGATGAGTTCGATCATGGGGGCAGACCCTATGTGTGCGGGGGAGTGTGCCATGGTCAGCATGGGGATCAAGTATGAGTCAGGTAGCAACCATTTGTTCGAGTCTTTAGTTCGCCAGCAACCGTCATCGTCCTCCAATCCCACCCGTGCCCATTCAGTCAATTCGTGTGGTGAGCTGGCTAATTGGATGTCCCTAATCGTTTCTCTAGCATCCTTCCACTTCTCAGTTTGTGACCTGGTCACATACATGCGGGTCGTGGACCTATTCTCGGCTGTGGTTCGGGCAGTAATGTCAGCCAGAGCATTTCCCTGTCCTATAATGTCTGTCACCTTCTTGTGTGCCTGGCATTTGATCACAGCTAGCCGTGTGGGGAGGAGGACTGCTTCGGTCAAAGCGGAGACTAGATCTCCATGTAAGATGGGTGTGCCATGTGAGGTCAGGAATCCCCTCTCTTTCCATAGGACCCCAAAGTGGTGAACGACCCCGAAGGCGTACTGACTGTCTGTGTAAATGTTTGCGGTAGTCCCTGCTGCTAGGATGCATGCTCGTGTGAGAGCGATCAGTTCAGCCGCCTGCGCGGATCGCTGTGTGATGCGGGCTGTCTCTACAACTGTTCGGGCTGTCGTGACTGCATAGGCGGCTGAGGTGGTGCCATCGGGGAGCTTGATGCATGAGCCATCTACCCACAGTTCTCCGTCAGGGTCCGGGAAGGCAGTATCTCGGAGGTCAACCCTACTCTTGGTCTATTCGTCGGTGAGGGTCACGCAGTCATGTATAGGGGACGCATTGGGGTCAGTGTCAGGGAGAGGTAGTAGAGTAGCTGGATTCAGAGTGGTGCATCGTTTCAATGTGATGTGGGGTGCAAGCAGAGTCAGTTCATAACCAGTCAGTTGTGCGCTAGTCAGGTGCTGAGTTTTGGTCTGGTTCAGGAGGGTGTCAACCGCATGGGGTACTAATACAGTGAGGGGGTTCGAGAGCACGATCCCCTCACTTTGTCGGATAGAGACAGCAGCGGCGGCTACTGCTCGAAGGCAGGCGGGCAAAGCTCTGGCTACAGGGTCAAGAGTGGCAGAGAAGTAGGCACAAGGGCGTTGTTTAGGACCTATGGACTGGGTTAGAACAGACAACGCGCATCCCTCCCTTTCGTGGGTGAAGAGGGAGAAAGGTTTAGTGTAGTCTGGGGTTCCTAGGACTGGTGCTGAACAAAGGGCATCTCGCAATTCTTTGAAGGAGGACTGGCATTCGGGTGTCCAGGGGAGGGGGAAGGGGACGTCTTTAGCCAGCAGGGAAAGCAGAGGTTTTACAATGAGGCTGAAGTTTGGCAACCATTGTCGACAGAAGGAGGTGAGACCAACCAGGGACCGCACTTGCTTCTGCGTTTTGGGGACAGGGGTTTCTAGGATGGTCTGAATTCGGTCAGGTGTAAGTTTCCTCCCGTCTTTGGATAGTAGATGGCCTAGATATGTCACTTGGGGTTGGCAGAATTGCAACTTCTTCCTGGAGACCTTGTGACCGTTTTCCGCGAGGAAGTGGAGGAGGTGAATGGTGGCTGTGACGGCAAGTGGAGTGGTGTCGGCCGCCAAAAGAATGTCATCGACGTACTGTATTAACACCACTCCATCGGGTAGTTGGACTGCATCTAGTTGTCTCTTGAGGGCTTGGCTATAAATGCTGGGACTCTCAGTGTAGCCTTGGGGTGCCCTACAGAATCTGTACGAACGGGCTTTTAAAGTGAAGCCGAACAGGTAGCGGCTGTCTGGGTGGATGGGGATGGAAAAGAATGCGTTCTTGAGATCAATAACGGTGAAGGGGGTGGCAGTGGACGGAATCAGGGTGAGGATGGTGGTGATGTCTGAGACCACGGGGTACTGAGGTATGACTACTTTGTTAACTTCTCGTAAGTCAACAATGAAGCGGTATGCTTTCTTATCTCCCTCGCCTTGCTTCTTTACAATGGGTAGGATAGGGCTGTTGCAAACATTACTGACTACTTCTTCTACCACTCCTGCATCGACTAGGGACTGGATGATTTCCACCAATGCCTTCTCGCCTTCGGGCGATATCCGATACTGTGGAAGCTTTGGGAGCACTGCGTCCGGTCGGACGGTTATGTGTATAGGGTCGATCACCATGCGCCCTACATCTGAGTCGGTTTTAGCCCATAGATGTGAGGGTAACGTGTCGAGTAGGGACAGGTCAGCATCGGTTATAGAGAACATACGTCGTGTGAGACAAGGCCTGAACAGATCTGGGTTATCGTGCAGGATGACTCGAACTCCGTCTGGGGAACATCTGATGGTAGCTCGGAAATGTTTTAGCAAATCGAGTCCCATAATAGCATCGGGGGTGTTGGAGGAGAGCAGAAATGTCGCACCAGTGATGTTATCTTCTAAGTCAAAGGAGATTGGTGCGGACAAGGGATTAGTGGAGGGCGTTCCATCAAAGCCTATTGAGGTTACGTGTGAGCCAGACAAGGGTGCCCTAGGAATCAGTCGTTTAGATAACGCACTACGTGTCACCCCAGTATCTACCAAAAATGGAGACTTTGTGCCCAAGACCTTAGCAGTGACGTAAGGACCTTGCTGGTCAACACGGAGTTCGACTGGATCCCTCCCTTGCCCCTGGCGGTCCTATGCAAAGTCATGGGTGTTCTGGTAGTCGGACTGCTGGCACTGGTTCTGTCGGGGGCGGTCAAAGGTGTTTGGTCTGCCTGGCCTGTCGTTTGTGGCGTCGTTCGTGTACCCTCGTCCCTGTCCTCTACTTCTGGGGTCATGTGCTATGTCTCTGGTGTCTCTATTTCTGTTCATTTCCAGAAGGACCGGGCACTGAGATTTCCAGTGTCCGAACCCTCTACAGAACGCACATTGGTTCCCGTCTAAGTCTCTTCGTCCAGCCTAGGGTGCAGGTGTATGGTCTCTAGGGGGTAGCTTTCTAGGAGCGGTCGGTTGGTAATTTCCTTTGGGAGGCTCCCTTCCTATGGTCACCCCTTGTAACTGAGCTATCATTACTCTTTCCTTCAGTTCCTTTTTCTTTCTTTCGGACGCCCTATCGCTTTCATTCTTTTGGTGTTCGTAGTATTGGGCCATCTGAAGGATAGCTGCGGGTTTGGAGGCTGCCCAACTACTTTCGCTGGTCTGTAGCTTCTGGGAGACTTCTTGTGACAGACCCTTCACATAATTCTGGACAAAGAGGTGATGTCCGGTTGCAGTGGTCATGTCCTGGCCACTATAATCGGAAAACACTGTCTCGAATCGAGAGAAGTATTCAGACACATCCTCCTGGGGTTTCTGGCGACAAGCCGTCACTATCGACCAGTCTACCTTTCTTTCTGGGATTAGAGTCTTCAATTTCTGTACAATCTTGTCTGGGAGCTCCAATATGGCTTTTGGGGGTTTTTGTCCCGGTTCTCGCTGTTTATCTATGGTATCGAGTTGTACCCAGGTATATCCGAACGGCTCAGCGTGGTCGACTTTCCGGATTTGCTTCCACACATCCGCCGGCAGACATAACCCGAAGAACAAGTTGATATCTGCTAAGGTCATTATTGTTGAACCTAAGGCTGTACCTAGTTCGGTGTAGAAGGCAGTCGGGTTCTTTCTTAAGTCGGGTAGGGTTTTTCTAAAGGTCAAAATGTCTTGTCGGTCCCATGGCTGGTAGACCCAGTTATATACAACCCTTCCCTTCGCATCTTGGTGGTTGATGTCGTCGTGTGTTCCCTGACCTCGTGGGGGGACCCAGTAGGGGGCGGCTTCTTTGATGGGCATCATGGTATCAGCCCTTCCTGCCTGGGGTTCAGTCGCTATGGGGGTCTCTGCTTTGGTTGTCTGGCTGTGTTCGTTAGGATGCCGGGAGACCTCGAGTGTACGAGTGAAGAGGTCCGTCACATCGCCCTCTCCTCCTTCCCCAATGTCTACCTTCCTATATAGGGTCGCTAAGCCTTCGGGACCTTTCTCGTGGTACCTATCCTCATATGTATTCAGGGCGTGATAACAAAGTCGTACGACGAAGTGCCGTCTGTGGTTGTCGGCATACGAGTTATACATGTCTGCTATATACTCCTCACTTTCCTTTCGCTCTACTAGTGTCCTTACTATCTTATCGATTCCGGCTCGTTCATCCTTTGTTAGTCGATTCACTCTGGCGGAATCTTTATTTCTCATTTCAGGGTCATCTAACGTTATTGCTAACGTTGTGTTCAGTACAAGAGGCTCGGCCGGCGCGGAGGCCGTGAGGACCGAGGCCCTGGTACTGCTTTCGCTTGCGTTTGGGGGTTGTGGGTGCCGCACTACCGGTTGGGAGGGTGCGTATGGGGGGGGCATGTAGGTGATCGGGGGACCTAATAGCAATTCGTCATTCGTTCGTTGCTTGGAAGGTAACTCAGGGTAGAGCGTAGAGGGGGTCCTAACAGGGTACTGGCCTGATGTTTCAGACTCTTGTTTTAGTTTAGCTTCCTTTCTCTCCTTTATCTCTTCCTCTAACTTTCTAGCGGCAAGGTGAGCTGCCTTTCGTAGTTCCTTTTCTGCTTTTACTTCTTCCCTCTTTTTCCGTTGCGTTGCTTCTTTGCGCCACATGCCGATACTGTCGAGCATAGTAGGCGTCGTTTTATTACTACGTAGAGCTATTTCTAGCGTTTCCATTTTATGGTCATCGAAGGATCCCATCAGTGGCCACTGACTCTCGGGGTCCTTCTTTGTATATTTACGCCATAGCTTGCTATAAGCTACGGCGACTAGTCCGTATTTAGTGAACATGTCCTTATTAGGGGTGCCTTCCAGTGGAGCCGGATGGTTCACCTCTAATAAGCGGTCTGGGCAGAACCAACTACCAATCAGTGGGGAGAAGATAGGCATGACGGGTTACAACGGGGAGAAAAGTCAGCACTACCTATCTTTTCACTGCTTGCAAAGACTAGATAGAATATCTCTATTCCACGTTATTTGCAAGCAGAGAATACCTCCAAAGAACCAATATCGAACAACTAGTGTTCAGACAATCAATCAATCAATGGTGAGAAAGAGATAGGCACGACGGGTTACAATGGGGACAAAAGTCTGCGTTACCTACCCTTCACTATTTGCAAAGACTAGACAGAATATTTCTATTCTACGTTATTTGCAAACAGAGAATATCTCAAAGAGCACTATTCTTCAAAACAATCAATATTCGGACAATCAATCAGTGGGGAGATAAAAATAGGCACGATGGGTTACAATGGGGACAAAAGTCTGCGTTACCTACCCTTCACTATCTGCAAAGGAAGAGAGAGTATCTCTACTCCTCCCCGTTTGTAGACAGCGAATATCTCAAAGAGAACAATCAATAAGCAATACTAGTATTTTCAATCAATCAATCAATCGTTTCGCAATTTGTCGTGTTTCACGACCTTACCCGGACCGCATGGACAGTTTCTCGTCTTCCGCCTCCAGCGCCCGATCGTCCTCTACTCTCCGTATTTGCCGCGGCACTCCTGACGGTTCCCAGTCAGGACCGTAGATCACTCGAGAGAGGTCTGTTCGGAACCAGTGAAGTTCGGATGATCGGCTGCCAGACGAGGGTCTATCGGGCAGGAGCTCTCCCGATCGTTGCAGTCGTTCACTCTATCGTCGGGACCTCTCCCACTGGATCCACGTGTCGCTGATGGGCCCCACGCTTGGGACGCCAATTGTTAAATGGTAGCGGCAGTTGCAGTCGATAACCTTTCAAGGATTGCCCGGCGGTAATCGCCTCTTATACCATTCGATGATTTAATCAACAAAAGAGGCAGGCGCCGGAGACTGGAAGGCAGGAAACAAAGTTTTATTCCGTCGGAGTAGAACACATCAGATCAGACAGCAAGGTATCGTCACAAGGTGCTCTAACTGCATCTCTGAGGCCTGGCCTCTTATACACACATTTATGGCGATAACACCAGTTTATTGTACATGGCACATTCTTGAGATTGCTTTGAAACATGAAAGAATCCCCAGTTCAATTCTGCTCCCACACATGACTACAGTGGAAGTCCCCACCCCACCCGCAGTAGGAGATGGCTATCACACAGCAGGATATTCCGCCAGTTCCCGGGGGTGTGTGCAACCGGTCGGGTCTCAGGGGGTGGGGGCCTTGATCTACTGTAATCCATTTGATGTGAGGTGTTTCCTTTACAGTAGGGGCAATATACAGCATCCGCAGGGCTAGGTGGTGGTCTGGGATCGGTCCGGACAATCGGGTGCAGAGGAAGGGGGTTATCAAAAGGATGAATGACCATGTACGTGATGAAAGGAGGTGTTGGTCAGGCACGGGGTGCGATTCCATGGCAGGGTTGCGCAGAAGGAGAGGTTTTATGGCCCATGTATGAGAGAGCGGGGGTGGCCAGCGCGCAGGGGATGTTCGCAGCGCCTGAGGGACGCGCTGGTGATCGGCAATGAGCGGGGAGAGAGAGCGGGGTGCCTAAAATGGGTGCCGTGCGTTTTCTGTGCGTGGCGCTGGGGAGAGGCAAGATGGCGCAGATAATGTTCAGTTTGCAAGCTAAATTTCCACATCCCAGCAGTGCCCAGACGCAGGAGGGGTGTGTGCCTAACACTCACAGCAGTGCCCATGTAACGCAAAGGGTGGAGTAGCCACAGATACCATGCCCACAAATTTCAGTCAGGTGCACAAAGACCCTGCAGTACATGTACCACATGTGTGCGAGGCTGGGAGTATACGCATGCTTAGCGCAGAAAAGAAAACATGTCCACATGAAGTCATGTCAATAGTCCACATGCACAAGTACAATGACTACCAAGGATGCCACGAATGATGCAGGTGGAGACATTGCTCAGCATGCATGTGCAAAGTTGAAGGAGTCCGTCAAACACCCAGCTAATGTACACACAGCTCAGCGCTAAATATTGGGAACACCCTGCAGGGAAGATGTCAGGGTACACAGAGCAAGGAATACACCTTTGGATAATTTCACCATGCAGCAACTGCTTACATGAACAGAGAAACCTAGCTAACACCGTGTGATGGCACACAGATCCCAGGGTCCCTCCTATGACCAGCACACTACTACATTTCCCACACACCCAACACATGAACACCACCCAAAACCATGTAGCAGCCCCACCAACAGCAATACCAGCAAAGCAGTAGTGTTCCAAGAGGAAAAAAATAAATTGCTTTATTCAGCATGAACCAAAAAAGTCTTGTTTGTAGGAAGTTCAATATTTACAAAGCCCATAGGGCAGTCCAGAAGTCACAGCTGGATGGGGGACACAGTGGGATGCGTGTCCCCTAGCTTGCCTGCACAGTTAGATTCCGTCGTCTTCCACAGGGGTGAGGGCATCATGTGGGGGGGAAGAACCAGGCACCGCAGGGACAGGAGGGTGAAGGGTAGGTGTCGTGGGTGCAGGGATGGAGGACTCCACCACAGGGGGTGGGGCAGGGCCAAAGGCGGAGGCCAGGATCTCGCTGCACACCTTAGCAAGGTCCTCCAGGGAATCCCCTGCACCCGAAGAAACCACAGGCCCCAAGGAGGGGGGGGGGTCAGAGGGTGGGTCGCAGCACCACTGGGGGAGGGTGTAGACAGGGGGGGGAATCAACCACCCTGACCGGGGACTCCCTTGACCGCTTGCGGGGTGGTGTCACTGTGGGGCTCAGGGACAGAGCGGCCATGAAGGAGTCTTTGTGTGATATGTGGCCAGGAGAGCTGAGGGGAGGGGATTTGGAGGGAGTGGATTGGGTGGAATGCGGACTCCCACTCTGGCTGCGTGTCTTACGTTTGCCCCCCGACCCAGTGGGTGTGCCTACTTCACCCTGTGAGTGCGTGCCAGGAGGTGTGCGTATGACCTTCCCTGCTGGTGTGGTGCCTGTGTCTGTTGTGGTGTGTGCATGCGTACGTCTGGGTGTACGTGGGACAGGCATAGGAGTGGGAAGTGTGGATGGGGCAGGGGTAGTGGGTGGGACGTAGCGCTGCAGGAGACCCACTGCTGCAGTCAGTGTCGAGTCTATGGACCTCAGCAACTGCCGTTGGTCAGCATGCGATGAAAAAATGCCCTCCAAGTATGCCTCCATGTTGTGCAGCGCTTGGCTGTGGCCATGGAGGACATTAAGGATCGCAGCCTGACCAACCTGCAACTGCCGCTGGATGTCCACAGACTCGGCATTGGCGGCAGCAGTGGAGACAGGGGCAGGGGGTGCGGTGCCTGGCAGGAAGGAGACATGTGGTGACCGTGGACCTTGGGAAGGGACACGAGCAAGTGGGAGGCGGCTGATGGCAATGGAGGGGGCGGGGTGCGATGTTGTGCCGCTGTCAGCTGGTGGTGCAGCCTCCGCCCACTCGGAGAGATCATCCTCGGACCCGTCGGCTTCATATTCGGTGGTGCCAGTGGACAGGTCCTCGGCCTCACTCTCCTCCGCCTCTGTACCACTCAATGTGCCAGCCACGATGTCAACGCTGGCACTTGTGCTCGGTCCCTCCGCTCTGTCTGTGCTCATGTCTCCCTCCGTGTCCCCCGACGATGCTGTGGGCAAGGTGAAGAGACAGCAATTAATCACACACCTGTATACATATGTCACATGAGTCCAATCTACGTTACAGTGCATAGCCTGAAAAGAAAGATCAGTAACATCTACAAAACAAGGTACAGATGTAGGGCATGCAACACACAGTTGGTTGACCCACCATGCCAATGAAAATCCATGGAGAGCATGACACAATAGCAAATGACATGAAATGGAGTTTGACAGAGGAGCCAGGCCCTGAGGACAATCCAGCACTGCATCTGCACGACACAGCGTTGCCGACAATAGGGATGAGGAGGGACCAAATCCATGAGCTTGAGGCACATGCTGCATAGGTAATACTGAAAACATGCCCAACATGACTGGCTCACTGCACCTTGAGTGTATGTCCAGCCAAACATCACACACTGGCCAGAACTAGCAAGGAGATTTAAGTTTTTGACATGTAGGCTTGCCCCGCACCAACCACCCCCTACATGAGACAATCTGGTGAGACACAGGTGGCACGTACACCTCTTAGTCTGGGTGAAATACACAGGGGATGCATAAATGCAAGATTGGACGCCAAATACCCGAGGTGCGCCTGTCCAAATAATCATATACAAATGGCCAGCATCAGATGATTGTAACAAGACACACAGGCACTCGCCACTGTGACTATGAACAAGGAAAATCAGGTCAGGCTGTACAGTGGACACTTGTACTACATTTCACGTCAAGATACATGGTGCCAGGGGACAATGGCACAGAGCACAACCTATGCTGTAGACACTGAGAGTGTCCACGTTTTGTGATGACACACATGACACCTCGGAAAATATGCCCCAGGGGACAGTAGTGGCAACACAGCTCCATGGTCCTGAATGGGAATGACTGCAACACACGCCACCATCCCTGCACTATGCGTATCGCACACTCATGCACATCATGTCACAGGCCACAGCATAGTTCACGTGGAGAAAGTGCCAGCCTAGATAACCTTGTGAAGGAGTGACTACACACAGACCAGGGAACACATTGCAAGGAGGGGAAGGGAGGCAGGAGAGCACAGCTATACAGTGGGTAACTGGATCTGCACAGCACCTTTAAACCCTGGCAGTGTATCCATGCAACTGTGCACTTACAAATGCTGGTGAAACACAACAAGCACACATGTACCTACCCCCTTCCTGCTGCTGCATCTCCTGTAAGCGCCTCTCCAAGTCTGGAAAGACCACCGGCAGCACACGCTTGTGGATGTGGCTCAGTCGGCGGCGCCCGCGGTTCTTATGGCTCTCAGGTGAGTCCCCCAGCAGGACCCGTGCGATCCTCCGCATCCAGCACCGGATATCCTGCCAGCGTTTCCTCACCTGGGATAGGCGCCGCTTCCGACCATCTGCACTCCTCACGGCGCTGACGGCGGTCAGCCATATCTGCTCCTTGGCAGAGGCGCCTACCTGTGAGGATGAACAAGTGACACTACATCAATACACCTGGCACATGTCACAGAGACACATATTAGAACACATTTGCTGTTGACAACAAGGCATAGTATGCATCCAACGCATTGCACCTTTGTCATAGGGACATGATCCTCTGGGGAAGGGCAAAAGCAGTACGTGCCATTGAAAGGACACAGGTGGAATGAGGGCAACTACACAATCAATGATCCAGGCTCACACTGTGCATCACAAGCTACACCAGGATAATATGCAGCACCTCTAAGCAGTCACATGCCACAGGCCACTGACGCTACCGCAGCAGAGTACACAGACACACACAGGCACAGGACATACACCTGCCATTGCCAAATGCAGCGGCAAACCTCACTCTGCACATGTGCCACTAGACTGGGGGGGCTCACAGGTGTGGGGCTGGCTCTGCACGTCAGACACACAGCACTGCTCCCTGCTCACATCACATGGCCAGGGTATATCCATCCCTCATGCAGCTGGGGTGCTACACTCCACATATGCACCCACCCACATGACAGGGGACTTACACACACACCCATGTCCAGGGTACGAACACATCATGTGGACACTCTCAGCACAGGTACACATAACTAACACACATCTGTGGGTACAGTCACCTGTCACACTGGGCTGACCACATAATCACATGAGGACTGTAGAGGCAACATTCCTAGGAGGATAAGACAGGCAGAATGTGGCATGCACCATGCAGTGATTGTCACAGTAAACACGATGCAAGTGAGGATGGCAGACATGCACCACTGCATGCTCTGGCTGGGAGACATCAGGCATTCCCCCCCCTGGGACTCACCCTACAGTACATAGCATGTGTGAGACACCTGTACACAATGCCAGAAGTCACAGTCACAAAAAAGGGACACAGTCTGTGCCAGTGGACTCTGCACTCACCTGATACCCTGAACGCCCATACTGCATGGGGTACTGTGGGAGGATCACATCCAGCAAAGCCATGTTCTCCTCCAGGGTGAAGGGCTGTGACCTCTCCACAGACCTTGACATGGTTCCAGGTAATCAGTAGCAGCAGCTGGGTCGTGGAATCCAGAGATGTGCAGGCAAGTGCTCCCTCATGGGACCTGGCTGCCTTATATCTGCCTTGCTGGCCTGTTTCATGCACAGGAGTACAGAGTGATTGGTCCCTCACATTTGCATCCTATGTTTCCTCCAATCCCTTCAAACCTAGCACAGTCAGTGGGTTCTTATTGTGTTTTTTTCTTCAGCATGATGTCAACCCCACAAACACATTGCAACAAAGTAGATTCATTCCAACTGACTTCTGCTGTGCACCTTCCAGAACAAATTCAAACTTTAAACTTGGTCTCCATGACAACCAGCATGCATGTAGGCCTTAATACTTGTCCCTCATGTGTCCCCTATGTAATTTTGAGCTTCACACACAGGTACGGTGCGTTCCGGGGCCCGAGGGCACCCCAAATGCATAGCAACGGCCCGTACAGGCGTGTGTACGGGCCGTACCACTATGAGTACGCATACGCAAGAACACCCATAGTGGTACGGCCCGTACACACGCCTGTACGTTCACTATCACCATGGGTGTCCTCGCGTATGCGTACTCGTAGTGGTACGGCCCGTACACACGCCTGTACGTTCACTATCACCATGGTTGTCCTCGCGTATGCGTACTCATAGTGGTATGGCCCGTACACACGCCTGTACGTTCACTATCACCATGGGTGTCCTCGCGTATGCGTACTCGTAGTGGTACGGCCCGTACACACGCCTGTACGTTCACTATCACCATGGGTGTCCTCGCGTATGCGTACTCGTAGTGGTACGGCCCGTACACACGCCTGTACGCTCACTATCACTACGAGTACGCGTACGCGAGGACACCCATAGTGATAGTGAACGTACGCACGCGTGTACGGGCCGTACCACTACGAGGACGCATACGCGAGGACACCCATAGTGATAGTGAACGTACGCACGCATGTACGGGCCGTACCACTACGAGTACGCATAAGCGAGGACACCCATAGTGATAGTGAACGTACGCACGCGTGTACGGGCCATACCACTACGAGTACGCATACGCGAGGACACCCATAGTGATAGTGAATGTACAGGAGTGTGTACGGGCCGTACCACTACGAGTACGCATACGCGAGGACACCCATAGTGATAGTGAACGTACAGGTGTGTGTACGGGCCGTACCACTACGAGTACGCATATGCGAGGACACCCATAGTGATAGTGAACGTACAGGTGTGTGTACGGGCCGTACCACTACGAGTACGCATACGCGAGGACACCCATAGTGATAGTGAACGTACGCACGCGTGTACGGGCCATACCACTACGAGTACGCATACGCGAGGACACCCATAGTGATAGTGAACGTACGCACGCGTGTACGGGCCGTACCACTATGGGTGTTCTCGCGTATGCGTACTCATGGTGGTACGGACCGTACACACGCCTGTACGCTCACCATCACTATGGGTACGCATACGGCAGCACTCCCATAGTGATACGGGAACGTACACAGGCCCTCTTAGCAAAAGTACGGTGGTTTTCACACATCACAGTGGTGACAGGCAGCACACAGGAAGGAATAGGGCTGACATACTTGTCCATGGATGGACATCAAGGCATTGTCTGGCCAGTACTACATGTGTGGGGCACAGGTGTGAAAGGCTGTGATGTGGCACATTACTCCTGAGTCGAGAAGGCACCAGATGTATGATGAGATGTGTACACATGTAAAGTGTGACGGTGCAATGTGTGCCAGGCATGCCCTAGACTCCTTTGACATGTGTGCATGTCGTTCTGCACACTTGGGATGAGCGTCACTGGCATGGCACGGACACCAACACACGGAAGTGTCCCCTGAGGCCCGGTACAGGGGTTACCACACCTGACATGTCACTACCCACGGTGCACGATGTGACTCTGTCATGCATGTGTGGGGGATTTGCATTAGCTTGATGTTGGAGCTCCCTCAAAAGCTGCAGCTGTTGCAGCAACCAACATGTGTCTGTGTGTAGATTGACATTGCACACTGTTCCGCACACCATGCCACATGTGGTATCGGATGTGAGGTGCGTATGTATGCATGGGACACGGAGTAGCGTAACAAGGACATGTCTGCATCCTCTCTATGAATGTGTGGTGAGTCATCACATGTACACCTTAATGGCAAGGTGTGTGGGCTGTCCTAGTGTAATGTCATGTGACCTGTGGCTCTAGTGTTCCGCTACCAGTCTCTGAAATTGACATCCTACTTCTGCTGATGTGTGGATGTATGTCACTCCTGTCTTGCGTCTGGCTGTTCACTTACACTGGGCCACAGCTAATCCCATGCCATGGCATGTGGAGGTTCACAATCTCCGTGTGTAGCTGGGTCTTGGTAGGAGTGTCACCTGGCAGTCATACGTATCCAGGGCATGTGGCACATACCTGACTCCGTATGTAGCATATGTGTATAGACAGATTAACATGTGCTCAGTACAAATAAATTGTTGTTGTGGTGCACTCACTCTTCCTTGTCACTTCCAAATTACTGCAGAGCGCCGCCTCTTCCCCGACCAATTCCGGACTTGGCTGCCATGCGGGAGAATGACTGTATCCGGTGCTACCGCTTCCCACAACGGTTGATTCTGGAGTTGACGGCGAGACTGGCACCACACCTGCAACCGCTGCACAGGTATCCTACGGCACTGACACCCAAGCTGAAGGTAATGGCAGCCCTACATTTCCTTGCCACGGGTACCTTTCAAAATACCATAGCTCATGTTGGTGGCATGTCCCAGAGCATGTTCTGCCGTGTGCTGCATGATTTCTTAGAGGCCATGTTGATTCACCTGGATGACTTCATCCATTTCCGAACCCCTGAAATGTTGACTGGGGTCAAGCGTGGATTCTATGCCCTGGGAGAGATGCCCCATGTCATTGGGTCCATAGATGGGACACATGTGGCTTTGGTACCACCACAGGCACAGGAGGTAGCGTACAGGAATCGCAAACACTACCACTCCATCAATGCCCTTGTGGTGTGTCTGTCCAACATGGTGATTTCACATGTCTGTGCTCATTTTCCAGGATCAGCACACGATGCCTACATCATGAGGCGTAGCAGGGTGCCTGAAATGATGACGCAGCTGCGCAACGAACGAGCATGTGTTGTTGGTGGGTACAGTCTGTCTGTCCTGTATTTTGCGTAGACTTCCAGCACGACCGCTTCTCCTGTCCTACTTATGTCCATGTGGTTTCCATGTAAGGGACGCTGGCTATCCCAACATGCCATGGCTGATCACACCTCTCCGCAATCCCATCACGCCGGCCCAGCTCCACTACAACACCGCCCATGGCCGGACAAGGCGAGTGATAGAGAGGACGTTTGGCTTCCGATGCCTCAACAAGACCGGCGGCGCCCTCCCATATGCCCCGGCGAAGGTCTGCAAAATCTTCATGGTCTGCTGCATGCTGCACAACATGGCAGTTGAGAAAGCTGTGCCACTCATCCTGGATCAAGATGACCAGGACCATCCACCCGTGGAGGACGAAGGGCTTGGCAATGGGGCTAGTGATGTGGAGGATGTGGAGCCGCAAGAGGACATCCGGACTCGGCTCATACGCGACTTCTTTGCTTAGTGGTGAGTACCAGTGTCTGAGTGTGCACGCATTGGTCCCCGTGTGGCTTGTGTTGCGATGTGTGTCTCCATCTGCATGTATGGCACGTGAGTCAGAGGTGTGTGTGGATGTGTCACTGGAGTGATGGTGCCAGTGATGAGTGTATTTCCCCAGTCATAATTGTGACATAGCATGTTGTCATCCATCCATGTGTCGAGTACATGCACATGCAAGTGGCTGTGCTTTTTGTGGCTGACTTCTTGTGTGTCTCTCTTCCCCAGGTACTTGCGCATGCCGTCTGCTGCTTGCATTGTTGTGGCACTGCTATTCCTCATGGACACGTCATCGTGTACTGAGTCAGCGTTACACGCACGGACAAGTTTGGAAGTCTCCTTAGGGTAAGGGATGCATCAGGGGTGTATTGGGTGTGGCAGTAGTTCACGATGTATGCACACTGCCCCTGTCGATGTTTGTTTCCTCTGCAGACATGTTGCATCACCATGGTACACATGACATGCAGATGGGTACACCTGAATAGATGGTCAGACTTGTTGACAGTCATCAGTGATGGGATTGTGGAATGTGATGATGGCATCAATGTGTGTAACACTGCCCTCTGACACATACGGTTTGCATTGGCTTGACATGGTGTGGGACTTCCACATCAGCGGATCTATGGTGTATAGCAGTCTCTCCGTGAGCAGCAGGGGGTGTTTAGCTGTTAGCCGACACTTGTGTGCCAGTTCCATGGCTATCACGCATTTGGGCTGCAGAAGGGGGGAGCCAGTGTTGGACCCACATGTTACTCCACATGACCCGTTCATGTGTACTCCGACCTGCCTCTGCAATCCCACATACATGACTAATAAAGGTGTCCCTATGCCTCCAAGGTGCCTCTTCTCTGTCAATGCTGGTGTGTTGCCACGGTGCATCCGGCATGTCTGGCATGGTTTTCCGTGATAGTGGCTATGTGTCTATGTGTAGAGTAGCAAGATGCAAGCTGTTTGTGTGGGATTAGACCGTGTATTGTGCATGATGTCCATGACTGTGTGGGTATTGTGACATGTGCCATCCCCATGCATCCAACGTTGGCCAGGTCACCATTCTCTGCATCCACCTGACTCAAGCTTACAGGACATGGTTCTGCCACCTGTCTACACATACCTGGGTGCCCCCAGGACACTCGACATGATCCCTGACCTCTGCGCATGACTGTTGCTGTACTCAATATGTCTGTCGGCACGGTTGTGCGGCCACCCCCTCAGCTGGCTTGGCCTATCACGGGTGTGTATGGTGCTCCATGCCTGTCTTGCCTAATACACTGTGACCCGTGTGTCCTGTGCCAGACTCAGGCCCCAGGGTGTGGATGGTTGAAGTCAAATGAGAACTCAGGCATGGTTAGACTTTACAAGACACATGTAAGGTAATAATGCAACCAGCAGGCATCTTCTCTTCATGGTGTGACTTTTTATTTTAGTGGGGGGGGGGTATGACATGAGGGGCTTTCCGGGTGTGTGGAATCCAAAGTTCACTAGGGGAGTTAGTGTCCTTGCCATTAGAAATCCTCAGAGTCCATGCCACAGTCTTTGTCAACATTGGTCAGACAGTGACCAGCAAGTCCATGTGGCAGAGAATGTCTTTTGATGCTGTGCTGCTGTTGCTCCAGTGGGCCAGGTGCCAGGCCAGGTGTCCTGGGAGATGGTGCTGTAGCGCCGACCCTCACGGTCTTTTACGTGGACGACCCGCCCTCCTGCGGGGACCCTCAGAAGCAGGCCGTGACGATGTTTGGGATGCTCCATCGGATGTTTCCTCCTCCTCCTCCTGATCCCTCCCTGTGGGTGGTGATGTTCTACGCCTTCTGGCACAGGGAGGGTTGCCCATGTTGTCGGCCATCCGACGGAGTGTACTGTGAATTCCCGTGAACACTGTCACGAGCTCAGCCTGTCTGTCCTCCATCCTCCATTGGTGTTGCAGTAGACAGGCATGTTGCTCCGCATGTTGCTGGGCCTGCTGGGTCTTGATCCCCTCGAGGATGGACACAACCTGGGCCATGCCTGTGGTGTCCTGCCGGTATGTGTCCAGGATGTTTCGGACATGGGAAAATACCGGTTCCCCAGCCAACTGGTCAGGCTGGCGCCTCCGCCGTCCTCCACTCCCACCACCCCTGCCCACTTGCACCTGGCCTGCCCTTGTGGGAACATCGGGTCTCCGGGACCCCTGAGGGGTGGCATTGGCGTTGTCGCCTGCCTCCTCCTGGGTGCCCGGGACACCGTGTCCCTCCTGGCCAGCCTGGCTGCTTTGTGGTGGTGGGGCAGGGATCCTGGGTATCTCCTGGGATGTGGCAGGAGTGGGGGTGGTGGTTGGCCCCGTTGTACCTGACGCAGGTGCTGCAGGTCGTTGGACACCAGAGGGGCCAGGTTGGTCGGGGCCGGGTTCGTCCACAGAGTGGTGAGAGTCGTCGCTGCCGGTGGCTCCTTCATCCCGCCGACCCGGGTCCTGTGAGTCTTCCCCCCCAGTGTTGGGGGGTGATCCACGACGTTGACCTGTGTGTGAGAGAGACAATGTTAATTTTATTCCATGCAACATCCATGTTTCATTAGTTTCAAAGTTGGCACATTTCCTCTGGGAATTTGGATATGTCTTGCATTCCACTCACAGTGCACTTGTGCATGGGTATGTCCCTTGGGCACAGCTTTGGCGACTTTACCTATGTGTGGCACAGTCTTACTTGCTTCGTCAAGTGTGACTGCAGTCAGCAGTGGAGTGGGCAGGTGTGGCAAGCCGTGCATTGGCGCCTTCCGTGTGGCACTGTACGTGGGCACATGCAGTTGTTCCACACACTTATATGATGCAGGTAGCTGTCGTGCTCGTGCACAGGTTGTGACATGGCCCTGTGTTTTGCCATTGAGGAGAGGGGGGGTGCTGGCACTGGCCACCCTTGTCTACATGCACGCAGTCCACCTGCTGACTAGCACACATTCCCACACACCACAAGGCTGATTTGCTCTCCCTGTGTCTCCCTCCCTCTCTGTCCCCCTCTCCCTCCCTCTGTGTGTCGGCCTCCTCCCTCTGTCCGTCTCCCTGTGTCTCCCTCCCTCTCTGTCCCCCTCTCCCTCCCTCTGTGTGTCAGCCTCCTCCCTCTGTCCGTCTTCCTGTGTCTCCCTCCCTCTCTGTCCCCCTCTCCCTCCCTCTGTGTGTCAGCCTCCTCCCTCTGTCCGTCTTCCTGTGTCTCCCTCCATCCCTCTCTGTCCCCCTCTCCCTCCCTCTGTGTGTCAGCCTCCTCCCTCTGTCCGTCTCCCTGTGTCTCCCTCCCTCTCTTTCCCCCTCTCCCTCCCTCTGTGTGTCACCCTCTGTCACCTCAGCCCAGCTTACTGTGCACACACTATTAGCAGATCTTTGAATGGGCCTTGGATTGTTGATGTGAGTTTGTTTCTGATCTCCAGGCACCCATTGGGTGTTGTGTCTGCACTGCTGCTGTGGTGGTGTGTGCTGCCACTCTTTCACAGTGTTGGCTGTTCATTAGCTGCTGTCATGTGCAAGAACGTGCCGTCACCCCCATGTCTTAATGCAAGGCGTCCGCCATTTGCTGGGAAGGCTTTCCTGTGTGGGGACACACTGTTTGTCTGGCTGTGACCTAGGCCATATGGGCAGAGGGCATTGTTGTCTGCTTCTGAGTTGCACTATGTGATTTTTTGGGCCCACCCTCCCGCCATCCGGCTTACCGTGTCATGTGTTGGTGTCTTCTGTGGCCTGTGACTTGACATTGTCCAGCTGGGTGCATGGGGCATGGTGGCACCAGTGGCATGTGCATGTTCATGGAGTGTGGTTGAGTCATGCGATAGCTTGGGGTGGTTGCCTGCCTGTTTGTGAGTTTGGTTGTGGATGACGTTCCCCCCATGTGAGGTGCGTTGTTTGTGTACTCACCCGGGTCTCGGAGTCCTCCTAATCCGTCCACTGCCTCCACCGGCAGTATGGCCATCACCCTCTCCTCCCAGGGATTGTAGTGTACGGGTCTGCGGGACGGCCCTCCTCCAGTGACGTTGCCCTGGTTGTGTTCATCCGTCATCTTGGCTCGGACCCTCCTCCGCAGATCGTACCACCTGGCTTGGCATTCCTGCTTGTTCCTTCTGGTGTCCGCAACAGCATTCACAGCATCGACGATGGTCTGCCACATGGCTGTTTTTGCTGAAGGGCTGGTCTGTCTGACCAATGTTCCAAAGAGGTGTGGCTCGACTCTGAGGATTTCATCGACAAGGACCTCCAACTCTCGGCTAGTGAACTTTGGATTCTTGTTAGTGGGCATGGTGAGAGGTGTGGGTGTGGATGGTGGGGGGGTGTGTGTGGATGGTTGTGGGTGTGTGGGTGTGGTTGTGCAGGTGTGTGTGTGAATGTGATGAGGGGGTGTTTGTGAAGGTGTGTGTGTGAAGGTGTGCAAGTGTAAGGTGTGGTAAAGCTTCTAGTATGGTGCTGTAGGTTGTCTGTGGGGTCTGGCAGCAGTGAGTCTGTTGCAAAGGCTCATGGTTTGTGTGTGGGCCCTTTTTATTGGTCCATTGGTGGGTGTGGTAGTGTTTGAACTTTGGGTGGGTGTGTTATAAGGAGTGGTGGTGTTTTGGGCCTCTGTTTGTTTTTGGCAGTTGCAGGTCAGTGAATGTGTTGTTTTAGTGGTTGTTAGACATATTTTGTGGCTTTGTGCCATTCGAATGGTGTTTTCTTGTGTCGTTTTGGTTTGTCCTGGTTGTGTACGTGCGTTTTTAGCGTGTGTACGGTGTGTACATGGGCCATTTTGTTGTACAGTGCTGTCCTTGTGTGTGGCTTGGTACGACTCGTACATGCTGTTGTGATGTTGGGGCCTGGGGTGCGCTCCGTACTTAGAATGTTGTGGTGGGGGTACGCTCCATGCATACGCGGGTGGGGGTACGACTCTAACGTACACGGGTGTAGATACACGGGGGTACGACACGAACATAGAGGGGGGGTAGGACACGTACACTGGTGTACATACACGGGGGGTACGACACGTACACGGGTGTACATACACGGGGGTACGACACGTACATGGGTGTACATACACGGGGGTACGACACGTACACAGGTGTACATACACAGGGGTACGACACGTACACGGGTATACATACACGGGGGTACGACACGTACACAGGTGTACATACACGGGGGGTACGACACGTACACGGGTGTACATACACGGGGGTATGACACGTACACGGGTGTACATACATGGGGGTACGACACGTACACGGGTGTACATGCACGGGGGGTACGACACGTACACGGGTGTACATACACGGGGGGTACTACACGTACACGGGTGTACATACACGGGGGTACAACACATACACGGGTGTACATACACGGGGGGTATGACACGTACACGGGTGTACATACGCAGGGGGGTACGACACGTACACGGGTGTACATACACGGGGGTACGACACGTACACGGGTGTACATACACGGGGTACGACACGTACAGGGGTGTACATACACGGGGGTACGACACGTACACGGGTGTACATACACGGGGGTACTACACGTACACGGGTGTACATACACGGGGAGTACGACACGTACAGGGGTGTACATACACGGGGGGTACGACACGTACAGGGGTGTACATACACGGGGGTACGACACGTACACGGGTGTACATACACGGGGGGTACTACACATACACGGGTGTACATACACGGGGTACGACACGTACACGGATGTACATACACGGGGGGTACGACACGTACAGGGGTGTACATACACGGGGGTACGACACGTACACGGGTGTACATACAGGGGGGGTACGACACGTACACGGGTGTACATACACGGGGGTACGACACGTACACGGGTGTACATACACGGGGGTATGACACGTACACGGGTGTACATACACGGGAGGGTACGACACGTACACGGGTGTACATACACGGGGGTACGACACGTACAGGGGTGTACATACACGGGGGGTACGACACGTACACGGGTGTACATACATGGGGGGTACGACACGTACAGGGGTGTACATACACAGGGGGTACGACACGTACACGGGTGTACATACACGGGGGGTACGACACGTACACGGGTGTACGTACACGGGTGTACATACACGGGGGTGTACATACACGGGTGGATGTACATACACGGGGGTACGACTCGAACGTACGGGGGCTGGGGGGAGTGTTGGGCGCGTATGCGGGCACATGTCTCCATGGTTGCTATGGGAGTTCGGTGCGGACGGTGTTTTTTCCATGCGGTTGTAACATCGGACGCACGGGATGGATCGTGATTCCGCGGTCGGACTTCACATTTCACATTTGTACGGTAAATCGTCCGTGGACGTGTCGGACTCTTTTTCCGACCCGAGGACGTGTGGGGAATACTTCCCAATGCGATTCGTATGGACTTTTTGCCATGCGAATCGTAATTGGCAGTTTGTACGGCACTTGTACGATTCGTACGGTAAAAAGACCGGATACGAGTCATACGGGCTTTTTTTTTACCGGATCGTAATCGGCACCCTATTATTGTTAATGCAATAAAAACATGTATAACACTTTTAACATTTTCAAAATACATGTCTCATGACAGTTCAAATAACAAAATAACTGAAGGTGCAAAATTCATAACATCGCAAAAAGGGAAACTTTTACTATGCTATATGGGATATCTCTGCAGCTAGGAGAAACAAACAGCTGACAAGATTAATTGGAAATGCACCAAATACTATTCCAATGCATGTTATAGGAGGGCAGCAACAAAGGAAACTACTGTAATAAATGTCAAAGACCAGAATCACCTCCTAACATAGCAGAGATAGAAGAAGGATATGTTTTAGAAACTCCTAATGAAGCTAGCACTAGCTCTCAGAATACCCACAACAGAAATACTAAAGGACATCCTACCCCGAGTTCCTGAACATGTAACTGGACAATTACTCTCCATCTCAACTTTAAAAAAATGAATTGCTAGAACTAAAAAATCTACTACTCACACCCCACCTGCCAAAACATTCAGTGAAGTTGAAATACCACCTGAACTTACTCAAATTTATAATGAAGAACAAGTCCTTCTTTATGATAACAAATCAAATGACAAAAGAATTTTAATATTTGCATAGCCCACAAACCTACAACAACTTCAAACATGTGACACATGGATGATTGATGGTACATTTAAAATATGCTCCAAACCATTTTTCCAATTATACACAATCCATGGACAGTACCACAATAGCAACTTTCCCTTCATCTATTCGCCCACCAGATTTTGATGGTGGGCGGTGTGCAGGCGGGTAGAAAGCCTGACCGGTGCGGCAGAGGGCCTCCGATTCCCTAAAATGGTGGTGGTGGCACCGCCTTAGGGATTAGGATGCTTTCCATGCCGGTTCACCTGCCATGAAAAGGCTGGCGGGGATGGGTATTGGGGGCCCGCAGTTGGCCCCCCTTTAACCCTGGCTGTTTTCTTTGGGTCATATCCCTAAACAAAGTGAAAGGCACCGCATGATGCCTGTCTTGTAGTACAGTGATATATAAAACATCCCTTTTAACATTGCTGAGGGTGCTGGGGCCAGCAGCACCCACCTCAATGTTAAAAGTGGGTGATGCGACCGCCATGGTGGTGGTCGCATCCTAATTCCTATTGTGGGACTGCCACCTTGTTAGCAGGCGGTCTCAAATAGGAGACGATGGCGGACAGACTGAATCAGGCCCTCAGTACCCAACTAGACTATTTCAAGGATACCTGGGTGGGAAGAATACATAGATCTGGACATTGAAAACAACCACAATTCTATATTCCATGGCGAAATGTGTACAATTGTACACTAAAACAGGAAGCAAAAACTAATAACGCAGTGGAAAGATGGCATAAAGCCTTCCAAGCCACAATGGGAAGAACCCAACCCACCCTACATAAATTACTAGAATCGATCCAAAAAGAACAAAGGGGCTCATTATGATGGGGGAAGGCCCGCCAGCCGTGCAGTGGCGGGCCCTCCGCCATCTGATTGCCTATTTCCGCTCGCCACATTAGGATGGCGGGGGGAATCATTCCGCAAGCGTGGCGGGCTCAAAGACCACCCGTCATGCTTTCGCCACAGGCAAACGTTCCGGATACATCCACATCGCTGGTTCAGACTCACCTGAGTCGTCCAGAAAGTATTCTGGTTCCGGTTTGGTAGGAATGCTTTCCAGACGAGATCGTAATCAACCCCTATGTCAGGGAAGGTGCTGGACACTAAACACATATAATTTACTATTCCCACTCCAAATTACATTAAATAAGTGAAGGTGCTGAACACCAACACACTAATATATTAAATCAAATTTATAAACATTACACATATACAATTTTTAACACTTACAACAAAAATTATCATGTAAAATCTTTTTAAATGTAACAATATAAATTTAAGAATACAAAAATATTTTTATTACCCAAAAATGTATTACACTTTCTTATATTTTCTTAAAAAACTGTTATAATTTATAAAAATTGAACTATAATAATAGTAATCATAATATTGAAAATAACAAACAAATTCAAAAATATATACATTTTTCAAAAATTCCAATTTCAAACTCAAATAGCAACATTACTCAAATAAACAATCAATATTTTTAAACAATATAAATGTATAATTAAAATAAAAATAAAAATATGTTTTTCCATTTTATTTAATCAAAAAGTCACATTAAAATGTAAAACAAGTTTTTAAAGAAAAAACAAAATTAGAAAATATTCAAAAATTAAAATATAACACTATTTTCTGCAAAATGTTCCTTTAAAAGAATCCCAATATCTCATTAAAAAATCAAATTAACTATATAACCTAACAACAAATTAAATTAAAAGAAAATTTCTAAAAAAAAGATTTTTAAATTCAATACAAATAAATATATTTTTTTACTTTTTTAATTTTAAAGTTTAAAATTACATTATAAATAACAAACATCCCCATAACTTAAAAATAAAATACTATCACAAACATTATACCCTTAAAACCCCAATTATATAAAAATACATATTGTTTATTGACTAATAGTTTCTCTTTTTATCCTAAAATGTTCTCCAACACTCCCACCCTTATCCCCTATAAACATAACATCCATTGATTAAAAAAAATTAAATAGAAATGTTTTCAAATTTTTACACTTTTGAAATATTTTTATACATATTTTAAAACACTCCCTGCCCTTATCTTCAAAAACCCAACATCCCACTGCCAAAAAGTATACAGATTTTTTTTTATATAATTTTGAACTTTTTCACATTTTTATATACACATTTTAAAATACTCCCCAACCTTAGCCCCTATGAACCCAACATCCAGCTACAAAAAATATTCTATTTTTAGAAATTAACATTTTTAAATATTTGAATACATATTTGAAAACACTCCTCATCCTTATCCCCTATAAACCCAACATCCCTCTACTAAAAATATATATCTTTTAAAAGTTAAATTTTAAATATTTTAAAATTTTATGTACATATTTTAAAACACTACCCACCCTTATGTCCTATTAACCCAACATCCCAATTCTAAAAAAATTAATGAACAAAAAAAACTATTAAAATATAAAAAAAACTAAAGTATATAATATTAAAAAAACGATATTTTTAACAACATTTTCTACATTTATATTTTTAACATCGAGATTTAATACAACACCTAAATTCGATATTCTTGACTTTGATATTACTTACCACGATATTTTGAAAAAACTATATTTAAAATACTATATTTATATACAATATTTTAAATCCGATATTCTGTCTAAAGATTGAATGCAACAACCACACTTCCACCTCACTCATAAATATAATAGTATAAACAATTAATGATATTGGCAGAATTTCTGCATTAGTAATTCGGCTCTGGAGGCATATCTATCCACTGATCCTGATTCAAAGAATAAAGTTCAAGTAAGTTTCTCAAACAGATCAGTTTTTTGTGTAGATAAGTTAAACTTGCCTGCGGAAAACCCTTTCTAAATTACCCTCAATCTGACTACATAGTATTTTTACAAGCAGCTACACAAACTCATTCAGCCACATAAAATATTGGGAATTAACTTGGTTGCCAATGAGGGGGTTAAAGAAGGGACCTAGTTTCAACTTTAATGGAGAGTTAGAGGCCTATTTATGTTGCTGTTTGCGTCATGCTGGCACCACACAATGTGGTGCAAGAGCGACGCAAACCTTAAGACAGATTAATGGAGCCGGGCAAAGCCACTTTGCATGGTTCTGAGTGGTTCCAAACATCTGGAGTAATGCAACACAACACAAATTGCTGTGTTGCATTACTCTACCTTCGGAAGACGTTTCATGAATGTTGTCTGGGTGTTCATGTGCAACTCCCAAGGTTTTTTAATGCATTCCCAGGTTTTCAATAACTAGTAAACCTGGAAATGCCCCAAAATCATACACCTTCCCAGGGGAGTTGTAACGAGGAGAAATATCGCTATTTCTCCTTGTTTCTTCCTCTTTCAATGTGCGCTGCATTCTGCAGTATACATAGAAAGTGCAATACTTTTCCAGGTTTGTTCTTGTACAGGAAGGTGTCCCTTCCTGCACAAAAACAATCCTGTATGCAATGCAGGCACCCTTGCACCATAGTGCACGTATCAGAAACTCTGTACTCTCTCACCATATATGTATACACAGTGTTTTTGCTCCACTGTTTCTCCAGTATTGGACTAATGGTAATAGTGATGACGGGAACTTGCATTCTCCGTCTAGGGCCAGATAACACATATGCATCTGCAAGGCGTCAATGAGTATTTCTTTCACAGTAAGAGTTCTCACTCATTAACACCTCAAGGCCTGGAAATGTTTGAATTTAGCCTCTTTCTGTCTTCTATGTGATTTATTAAATCTCTGAAAGAGGTTATTCGTTTTGAATGTCAAAGGTTATTGCAGCATAATTGGTCCAGTTTATATTGTTCTGTAGTTTCCACCACTCACTAGGAACTGCACTTTTGGGGGCAACAGAAACTTAGGATGGTGCCAGACTGATTCTCTGCACCCCGCAGGATATGTTGTCCTTGTACCAGCTATCTCTCAGTGCCACTGTTATCCCCCCCAAACCTAAACAGGGAGCGAACAGTTCTGGCAACCACTGAACCTGACAACTCTGTTCCCACATGGTGACAGACTTCAAGCTTTTTGCTCAGTTACTCGTGCTTTCTTTCGCTCAGAGAAACATACAAAGAATACACAGAGGGGCGGTCTCATCATTTATTGACCCATAGTGATTCTCGCATAGAGAAAGTGGACTGCGATGATTAATTGACAGAAGCAGACAAAAGTCATACTGAATGACAGAACAGTGAACAAAATGAATAGCTCCACCATTTTGTTAAGACAACATATATATGCATACATATACAATAATATAACTAGTTAGAGCTCTCCCACAGTACAATCCCTAACCTGCGTGTCTAGTATGTAGATGTCTTTTTTGCCAAGAAACCTCCTTCTGGACGATCTACCCACTTTACCTGATGGGTAAGAATGCAAGACCCCATCTTGTTTGTCGAACTGGACACCCTTCAATGGGATGTCGGTCAGCAACTAAGCAAAAGCTTCGGCATTCAGTGACCCCTTGAGGCCAGCAGAAGTGTCTCCTCTGGTTATGTTAGGAAACAAACGGTTATATATAGAAAATGGCATCCTTTCCTCGTGCTGAGACTGTTATTCGCCTGCCATTTTTGTATTTCACAGATGGCTGCATCGTCACATGGATGTAATAATAAATACATTTGTGTCACGCATGTGAGGGTCATATCCCTAATGTCAATGCAGTGTGATATAAGGGTCATAAAGTTTTCTGTGTCAGCGAGGCCAGTGTTTCCAAGAAACTAGTCCTAGAGGCTCGAATGCAAATGTGTGTCAAAGGTTGGTGTGGCAAAAAGAAGGCAAGTTTAAGAAAGGACCATGCACATGTAAAAATGGTACTAATTCCTACGGTGCTTAACTTGGGCGAATGACAATATGTTGCAGTGGTGAGCAGGTGAGGTTGGTCATGACAGTGGTTATAAGGTCTTTAATGGGTTTTTTTGGTGTGCGCAGGCAGTCTGATGTGAAAGTCATTTGTGGCCAACAAGTTGAACATGGCTTTCTTCATGGTCTTCATAGGCACTTGAGTGCTAAAAGCACTAGGGAATATTATTCAATAAGAGCAGCAAAAATAGTAAGCAGGGAACCAAGCAGTCCAGACATTGTATGATACCAGGATATTGCAGCAGTGCCACCGATGGCCTGCACTATAGATAGCAACCAACTAAATCAGCTCATCTGAAAACAAGTAATCACCTAAGTAATTGAAGTTTTTAAGGAAGAAGCTACTAGTGTTCCCAGTTGAGCCAGCTGTAAAGGGTTGAATATATATTTTGTAATATTTGCTAAGATTGTTTCTAAACTTTTGCGTGCCACGTAGTGGGAGGTTACTAATCTTTGCTCCTAAAGTGTATACTGTTGACTGCATTCAATTATTTCGGAGAATAAATTGCTGATGCATCTGAACCCATTCTAGCCATTTAAAACACATATTCTAGTGTCAAGAAGTTTTTTTTCCAGTAGAAACAGGATTGTTCTAATACCATCTCTTCGACAGTTTGCCTTGCGGAGTTTACCTCATCCCGAGGCTCTGAAATTACCCATAAGTATTATAGATGCTCTTTGGCATGTCTTACTTAAAATTCAGCATTTTGCTATTAATGTCATTGTCTATTTTTATACAAATCTTATTGAGACTCCTTTCAAGACATTGGGGTGCCGATTACGATCCTGGAAAAAATTTCCCCGTACGACTCGTATCCGGTCTTTTTACTGTACGAAAAGTGCCGTACAAACTGCCAAGTACGATTCGCATACAAAAAGTCCATACGAATCGCATAGGGAATAATTCCCCACACGTCCTCGGGTCGGAAAATGTGTCCGACACGTCCCCGGACGATTTACCATACAAATGTAAAAAGTGCATACGTGCCAAACAACCCCCAGCCCCCGTATGTACGCGCCGAACACCCACCCGCGTATGTATGGAGCGTACCCCCACCCCAACAGTGTATGTACGGACCGTACCCCCACCCACGTATGTATGGAGCGTACCCCCACCCCAACCGTGTATGTACGGACCGTACCCTCACCCGCGTATGTACACCAGTGTATGTATGAACCATACCCCCACCCGCGTATGTATGGAGCGTACCCCCACCCCAACCGTGTATGTACGAACCGTACCCTCACCCGCGTATGTACACCAGTGTATGTACGAACCATACCCCCACCCGCGTATGTATGGAGCGTACCCCCACCCCAACAGTGTATGTACGGACCGTACCCCCACCCGCGTATGTATGGAGCGTACCCCCACCCCAACAGTGTATGTACGGACCGTACCCCCACCCATGTATGTATGGAGCGTACCCCCACCCCAACCGTGTATGTACGGACCATACCCCACCCGCGTATGTATGGAGCGTACCCCCACCCCAACAGTGTATGTACGGACTGTACCCCCACCCGTGTATGTACGGAGCGAACACACACCCCACCAGTCTAAGTACGGAGCGCACCCCAGGCCCCAACACCAGCACCCTCACCCAACATCGCGCATGTACGAGTCGTACCAAGCCAGAGACAAGGACAGCACTGTACAACAAAATGGCCGATGCACGCACCGTACAGACGCTAAAAACACACGTACACAATCAGGACAAAGCAAAACAACACAAGAAGACTCCATTCGAATCGCACAAAGCCACAAAACATGTCCAACAAGCACAAATACAACCTATTCACTGACCTGCAACTGCCAAACTCCCAAACAGAGGCCCAAAACGCAATCACTCCTTATAACACACCCACCCAAAGTTCAAACACAGCCACACCCACCAATGGACCAATAAAAAGGCACAACACACACAAACCATGATCCTTTGCAACAGACCCACTGCTGCCAGACCACACAGAGAAACAACTGCACCATACTACAACCTCCACTACACCTTACACCTGCACACCTTCACACAACCACCTTCACAAACACCCCCTCATCACATTCCCACACACACCTGCACAACCACACCCACACACCCACAACCATCCACACCCACACCCCCCACAACCATCCACACCCACACCCCTCACCATGCCCCCTAACAAGAATCCAAAGTTCACTAGCCAAGAGTTGGAGGTCCTTGTCGACGAAATCATCAGAGTCGAGCCACACCTCTTTGGAACATTGGTCAGACAGACCAGCATTTCCGAAAAAACAGCCATGTGGCAGACGATTGTCGATGCTGTGAATGCTGTTGCGTCCACCAGAAGGACCAGGCATGAATGCCAAGCCAGGTGGTAGATCTGCGGAGGACGGTCCGCCGCAAAATGACCGACGACCACAACCAGGCCAACATCACTGGAGTGAGGAAATATGAATTTTTATGATCAATTGTGTCCCCTATCTTAGACCCCAACAGCTCCATGTACATGCTACAAGTACATGTATGTTCCCTCCACTTCAAGTTATGAAGACGCAAATACATATGCGTCCAACGTCAACATGTCCTCTTTCAGATCCGCCATGAATGGGTCGAATATTCCGTTCCTAAGTATGCCTTGCCACCGTCTTTATATGGTATACCTTTCACGTTTTTCAGCTCTGGCAAGGTAGGCCCTGAATTCTGCCATCGAGCTTTTCCTGCCTTCTGCCTCTGAATGCTCCAGCCAGGACCTGTATCTGTATCCATGACCTTTGTCTTAGTTCCTGCGCGGCTAACGGTGCCTGGCCCGGCCTGTTGCCTGCCAAGACTGTATTCAGCCTTCAAGTTATCTGCTCCGCTCCTTGAGAAATGCATTCCTGTCTAGTAGTTTAGGTAAACATCCTTCCAGCTACAGAGCAAAGGGCCCGGCCTTACGTGCAAGTAATTCATGGCTTCTGTTGCCATGGTAGGCCCATGCCCCCTCGCATCTCATGTAGACACATAGACGCTTATACACGCACTAGTAGTTAGTATAGGATAGCCTCTGCCTGAGAGACCTTTCCTTCCAGATAATACAGTTCCTTAAACACAAGATATTAGATACGATTTGGGATTAGGTTGTTCTGACATCCCAGACTTCTGTCTCCTCATGTAGGGCTAAATGTCAAGTCCCCTTCACCCTCCAGTTACACGTCAATCACACGTCATGCTACTGTGCGCGCATCTCTGCCAAGTATTTCTACTGACTTTGCAGGATTCACTTATGGATCCACCCACCTGTGTCATCATCATACTGACGTTTCTAGTACACGCCCTTATGCACGCCTATTGTAACGCCTTTTTTCCATTACGTATGTGTATTCTTATCTCTCTTCTCAACTGTCACGCCTTCTGCATATGTCTTTACTGTAATGCATTGACTATATATACGATAACCTGTCAATAAAGTAGCGCTCTATCCCTTCCCGAACCTTCGTGGTGACGGAACCCGATTGCCTGGTTCGAACCAATTCCTTTGTAAGGAATAAACCCATTTTATAACCTCAAATACCACGGATTCTGCCTCTTATTTTTACTGAGTTATTCTTATTGAATTTTACCGCATAAATTAAGTCTAGGTAATTTAAATTTACCACATAATTGGCGCCCGAACAGGGACTTCTCTCACACCCCACGCGCCGGAGGTGCATTGCAGACCCGGTCTCCTGCCACAGCCGGACGGACAACTACGCGTACCCGCAGGATTTCCTGTATCTCCCTCAGGCCAACGGGGGTGACTGAGGCTGCAATCAACACCCAGACGAGGCGGTGAGGAGTGCGGAGGATCCCGACCAGAGCCTAGCTGAGAGAGCAAGATCCGAGGTATACAGAGGCCCACCAGATTCCGAAGTTCCGAAGTATCTACGTCACGAGTCGAGTCCAGTCCAGTCTGGTCTAGTCCAGTCCAGACTTCCCGAGGCCTTCTGTTCCGTTCCGTGCTTCCCGGTGAGTACCGTTGCTGGGGACGCATCTAGACGTGCACATTGGTTTGTGCCGGTCAAGACGGGTTTGGGTACACAGACCTGGTCTGCACTGTTTCAGCAGTGTATCTGTACTGTTTAGCAGTACATCTAGTATTATGCAGTTAACTAGTTTTATTCTAATTATCATTGTTCGTTTTAAAATGTTTTAATATGTTTTAAATGTCGTGGTATGAGTGATTGTTCGATCTTCATTATTGTGTTTATTGTATTAATTGTGTTCAAGTCCGAGTAAGAATCAAGTAGCAAGGTTTAAGATGCCGTTATTCTCAAAATTAAGACAGATAAAAACTAGAAAAGGGATACTCGAGGAAGCCGTTCCCATTCCACCTAGGGACACTCCAGGGTACTTTATGTACCATAAACATGGCCTAGATGCCGTATTATATCTCGAATTGTGGGTAGACTACACCAAGGATTTAGCAGAGAACCAGAGATGGCCCGTTGCTGGGACATGGGATGCAGATTGCATCATGAGAGTAGAAGAAGCATTATGGAAAAAGCAAGCCAGACAGTCACAGAAAGATGCCATTGAATTATGGCGTAAAGAATCGCATAGACGCACAGAGAAAGCGCTCAGAAAAGAAGAGAAAAGTAGGGAGGATTCAGTCAAAGCCCGAGAAAACGTATTAATTGAGGAAGGTATCCGAGTAAAAGCAGAACAAGTAGACAGACAACGAAACACTCTTATGAATGGTATGTATCCTCTTCTGGCCGAGGGTTTACCTAAGGCCACCCTAGAAGTACCAAAAGATCTGCCACCTCCATTACTTCCGACTAAATTGCACCCCAAGACCGCAAAGGACATTTTCCTTTCTTCCTATTTAGACGATGTAGCCCCCGAATATGTTAATGCTCCGCCGCCACGCACACCACCTGCTAATGGCGCTCGACCCCGAGATAATCTGCCCCCACTTCCGCAGCAACATACTCCTCAGTCCGTTCCAAATCTTCCGCCCGTTCCTCCACTTCTTCCTGCACCTATTCTTCCTACCTTACACCCAACGAATCCTTTTGGACCTAGCACCTCAGGAGGTGCGACAGGAAGTTTTCATACGCCGCCATCAGTGCGTCGATTGACTTATAGGGATCTAGCACACCAACGTACACCTCAAACAGCGAATTATGACATATTTAAAGAGCCTCTTACAGATTGTAGATATGATCCAGTACCAGGTAAAGACGAAAGAATGATGCTATCATCAGTACGTCTACGACGAGTTGCAAACTATTTAATGATGCTACCAGGAATGATTGAACATCTAGATAAAATATATCACTTTGTCCAAACAGGGCAAGGTCCTGAAAGTATTGGCGAGGCCATGGCATACCAGAAAGTGGACACGCAAAAACTGTTGTTACGCTTCTTTATAAACTGCCTGATAAGACACAGAGATAGGCCAGGTGTAGACGCGGAAGAAATGAGAGCACTTAACAAATGGGGCCAGAATATAGCAGACGGAAAACATGATAAACAGAATAGTATAGAAAGTATGTACCGAAGGATCAGAAAAACAGTAGAACAAATATGTGAAAAAGAACAGCCTGAAAGAGAAACAGATGCAGATAAAACTGAGTCCTCGGGGGAGGAGGAACACCTAGAAATGACAGCAGGACAATTACAATTACCAGCTAGAGAAACGATAGCTTATGTAGGTAAGGGAAGATCCTTCAATAATCCAATACGTCCGATACGTCCAGAAAGTAAGAGAATTTTTCAAGCAGCCATGTCAAACCCAAAGACCCCTGAACATTTGTTTCAGGCTACTGATAAAATACTTCAAGAACGAATGGGGTACCATGTACTCGATTCTATGGATGAACAAGAATTAGCCAGGTCAGCAGTACAATGGGCTGACAGTTCTGATAAATATAGTGATGACGCGCTAGTACATACGTTTTTGAATCTTTCACCAGACGAACAGCGTTTAGCTGGTATATACATGATACAACACCTCCTTATATTATATAAAGGCCAACACTCCGATCCTGGTCCCCTACCTGATATACTGATAGAACTACTGATGAATAAATGGAGAGGTCTAGGTACCGATCTAATTAAAGTAATTCTAGAATATCGACACAGATATAGTGCCTTTTTGTGTCCAGAGCATGATCCAGCTCCCTCCATGGAAAGAAAGACGTATTACTTAGACAGACAGAATCCCTTACGCGAAGTGCACCCAATTAGAAATGATGATAATACTTTTAGACGCGTGTTTGTGTACACGCCTATAACTAAAATAGAACTATTGGAAATGAAAAAATTAGTGCCCAGTCATGACAGAGATCCAGCAGGTTTCCACCGTGAAATAAAAGACATGTTACTCATGGGTGATTATACCTATCCTGACATTATGAAAATATTGAAAGTATTATTGCCTGCCGGTATTTACGAGAAACTCAAAGAAAAAGAATGGGAGGTGGGAGAACAAAAGATTGATTGGACCGCACTGGAAAACGAAGAAAATGCCCGAACTGCAGGCCTAGGGCTTGGAGAAAAAACTAAAGCATTACCAGGATTATTAGTACAAGTATTGCCACGTTTATTAACTACGAAAAAGGAAGACTGGGGAGCAATCTCAGCTTGCAAACAGAAACCCGATGAAGACACTAGTGATTTTTATTCCCGATTTGAAAAATGTTTTGGTATTAATAGCGGCCTGAAAGCAAGTAGTGATTCATATCCACATCTTTTTGTAACAAAATTAGTCGAAAATTCCTTGCCTCAGGTTAAGAACAGAGTATTGAAAGTAGAGAGCTCTTGGCAGGCTAATACCCCGTCACAAATGTTACAAATGTTACAGTACCACCAGAATAGAATTAGAGAAGAACAAGAACACGAACAAAGACGTATGAAAGACACGAAAATGAAAATGCTCGTCGCCCAGTCAGTTCCGGCTGACAGTCATAAAAAGGGTGCAACACAGTCCAATAATTCAGCAGTTCCTGTTAAAGGGACATGCAACTATTGTAAACAGCCAGGTCATTATATAAACGATTGTGCAGTTCTGAAACATAATATCTCTACGGGTAAAACCAAGGAGAGACCGCGTCCGCCTAGACAGGATCAGATCCAACAACAAGTACCTCAGAATGTACAGCCTATGCAAGCTGCACAACAGACCGTAGCGGCCCCACAGCCACAGCCTATTGCCGCAACACAAAACACGACACAACAGATGTACCAGTATGCACAAAATGACTATCCCGATTATCAGCGATACACATGAAACAGCCTAGAGAGGGAAGTTGGCTTACCCCTTATTGAGGTTCCCGTAGATCAAGAGGGTCCTTATGTACATAGTCAAGTATTAGGGAAAGACAGAAAGTTCTTAATTGATACAGGGGCAAGCAGAACAACTATAAGTCACGACGAGGTTCCAGGGGCACCCCTCTCAGGCTCCCAGAATATTTCCCTTGGATTTTCAGGAAAGCCTATTGTTAATGAAGTATCGCAACCTCTTCCTCTTGCAGTTGGTCCATTGACACGGACTACAGATCTATTGCTTACAAAATCATGCCCAGAAAACTTGTTAGGTATAAAGACACTAAAAGCTCTAGGAGCTGTAATATGTTGTTCCCCGGAGGGGGTACGACTATTTTTGCGTGACTTCAAAGGTCACTATGTATTTAGAAACATGGATCACCGGTTACAGAATGTCCCTGCACATTTATGGGCACAAGGCCCCACTGATGTAGGTTGTATGCACATTACACCATATCGAGTCACACTCAAAGCAGGAGTGGTATTACCACGAATTCGACAATACAAGTTACCTCCAGATGCTGTAGTGGCTTTGCTGCAAATCATTGACGAGCTCATTGCACAAGGAGTGGTTGTGGAAACCGACTCCAATGTATGTAATTCTCCTATAATTCCGGTTCTTAAACGAACTGATCCAAAAGCACCCCCAGTATATCGATTAATTATTGATCTGCGCGAATTGAATAAATGCATTGTACCACAATATCCCGTGGTTCCAGATATCTCTTCACTATTGACAGCTATTGATTCAGAAACAACGTTCTTTACTGTAATTGACCTCAAGAACGCTTTCTTTAGCGTCCCAATCGATCCAGAAAGCCAATATTTGTTCGGATTTAGTTTAAATGGACGAAGCTTCAAATTTGCACGCGCACCTCAAGGATTCACAGAAAGCCCCAGCATCTATAGCCAAGCACTGAAAAGACAACTTGACGGTATCCACATGCCTGTTAACACTGCCCTGCTTCAGTATGTCGATGATCTGCTGATCACCGCCCGAAGCGAACCCGAATGTGAAAAAGCATCACTGACGGTTTTACATTTTCTGGCCGACAAGGGGCACAAGGTGTCCCCTTCGAAGCTGCAATTCTGTGTTCAGCAAGTTGTGTACCTTGGGCACTTGCTGTCCAAGGGGGGGAGACAGCTCACACCTGACCGCATCCAGTTAATTGTAAACATGCCACCACCCAAGACACAAAAGGAGGTGCGGGCCTTCATAGGTCTCACTTCGTACTGTAGACAATGGATTCCCCAATATGCATTTCTAGTAAAGCCACTCATTCAGTTGACAACCCAGGAGGCAGCGACTTCGACTGTCCTCCCTTGGACTCAGGCACATACACAAGCTTTTGAAGACTTAAAGAAAGCCTTATGTCAAGCACCTGTTTTAGCGACACCATGTTACAGTAAGCCTTTTACACTTTTCGTTACAGAACGCGAAGGTACTGCCTTGTCAGTACTCACTCAGGAACAGGCAGGTTCACACAAGCCGTGTGCTTATTTTTCTAGCACATTAGATCCAGTAGCTCAGGCTCTGCCTACGTGCCTGAAATCAGTCGCAGCGACAGCTTTAGCGATCAGACAAAGCGATTCCATAGTATTAGGACATCAATTGACAGTGCAAGTTCCACACTCCGTGGAAGTTCTTTTAAACCGAACTCAGACTCAGCACTTGACTATAGCACGACTGACAGGTTACGAATTAACATTGTTTCAGCCACACATAGAAATCAGACGCTGTAGTACATTAAATCCTGCCACACTTTTGCCATTAAGTGGAACAGACCCATTGGCACATGATTGCATTGAAGTCATTACTATTACGACGAAACCCAGACAAGACCTGACAGACGTTCCATTACCAGATCCAGATCTGACACTTTATGTGGATGGTTCATGCATGAGAACAAGTACAGGAGAATTAGTGGCCGCTTACGCAGTCACGACAGACACCGAAGTTATTGAAACGAATTGTATTGATACATTGTCAGCTCAAGCAGCAGAGCTCATCGCTCTGACACAAGCCTGTATTCAAGCCAAAAATAAAAGAGTCAACGTATACACAGATTCACGTTATGCATTCGGAGTTGTACACGACTTCGGAGTCCTTTGGCGAGAGAGAGGTTATTTGACTTCTCACGGTGCCAACATTCAACACGGTCCCCTCATTCAAGCTCTGTTAGATGCAATACATCTGCCTACTTCGATATCTATCATGAAGTGCAAGGCTCATACAAAAGTCACCGATATCATTTCCCAGGGTAACGACCTAGCAGACCGAACAGCTAAGCAAACAGCACAGAATAGAACTCATGCAACTGACTTGACAAAGACAATAGTTCCGACACCGACACACTGCATGACAGTTAGGGATCCCGCCCTTGATGTAATTGACATACAGACACATGCTACACCAGAGGAAATCAAGAAATGGACTGAACTAGGAGGGATCCAAACAGATCAGGGATGGATGACGAAGGGAAAATCTACATGGTTTCTCCCAGACTCAATGGTTCAAGTTATCATTAACACAATACATAGTCCAGCGCATCTAGGAGAGAAAGCTATGTTAGACAGTATTCAAAACATTTGGTTTAATAAACACTTACGAGCTGCAGCCAAACAGAAGGTGCGTACTTGCATGATTTGTTGTCAGTTCAACCCAGGTAAAGGCGTTCCTGTAGAGCAAGGTGGATTTCAACCTCCTGATCACCCTTTTGAAGTCCTCCAGATGGATTATATCCAGATGGAACGTTGTCGAGGATTCAAATATGTTCTCGTAGTTGTATGCGCTCTTTCCCGTTGGACAGAAGCATATCCAGTCTCAGATTACACTGCCCCGACCACTGCCAAGCAGCTGGTTCGTGAATTCTTCCCACGGTATGGTTTGCCCCGTATCGTGTATTCAGATAACGGCCAACCGTTCTCATCCGAGCTAATGAAACACATTTCACTCCTGTTAGGCTATCAATGGAAATTCCACTGTGTCCGGCATCCCAAGGCAGCAGGTCTCGTGGAACGTCACAACCAGACTCTGAAAATTCGACTTTCTAAAATCTGTAGAGAGAAGGGCGTCGACTGGATAGTAGCCTTACCAGTTGCACTCTTTTACATGAGAATGATAGCACATTCTCGGACAGGGCTATCCCCGTACGAGGTGGTCTTCGGTAGGCCACCAAATATGTGGGGGACGCCTATACCGCGTAAAATCACTGATGTTGATTGTAATATGCTGACAGATTACCTTGCTTCCTTGATGTCTGCACTACAATCTTGCCGTTCACAGGTAGCTGCAGCCTTTCCCGACAACACCGAGGTGAAGCCCCATGAAGTGGTTCCCGGAGATTTTGTTTTTATAAGAAATTTCGACAGGAGGAGCCCGCTGGAGCCTCGCTGGCAAACGCCGAAATTAGTACTCCTGACCACGAGGACAGCAGTGAAGATTGAGGGTCGCAAGGGTTGGCTACACTCGAGCCACATCAAGAAATTTCATGGACTGCCTTCTGATTTGAACTCTCAGCCCTGCCCTCCTCCACAGACTGATTCAAAACTCCCCCTGGTCGAGAAAAGTGCTGCCCAAGAATACAAACTGAAACTAAGGTCTAGCAAGTCAGACAATTTGATTGTTTAAGTCCTCTCCTAGGTGAATCGGTTAAATTAGTCTCTGACATGTATCCTCTAGACCGAAATCGAGAGAGAGATAGACAGAAACAGCTCAAGAAACGTGCATATTGTAAATCACTTCATAGTCACTGTATAGTGACATTGTTGATTATGTTTTTTCTAAATCTTCTGATTATTGCTGCAAGTATACTGTTGCACATATACTATCCTATTTTCAAGCGTGCACATCCTGCTTACAATGTTACTGCCGAACATTCTTTTAGCGAATTACCTCCACATGAATTGCCCTATAGACTTGCGCTGCGCAACAACACATTCATTAGTATGTTACATCACTCCCATCAAGCCAGCAACGCTACAAATTGTTGGATATGTGGCCGACTCCCTCCCTATCAGAAATACAAGGGAGTTCTGCCTCTCTTTCCGTATCCGTTCACGCACAATGGTTCCTGTGGCGCATGGTTTAGTTTGATTAATTCTTTAGATTCAAATACCGTAGTTTACCAGAGCAACTGGGTATGGGGAAACCTGAACTTAGTATTGCTTAAAGCCTGCTACCCTAACAAGGAGGGACTTCCCAAAAGGACAGGAACTGATCTAGAAAATGAAGTATATGGATTAGGTAACTTTACACTTAACCTCATGATTCTAAATGTTGAATCCGAAGCTGCACCAGTCTTGCCTGCTATGTCCGTATTACCAGTCAAAGGTGAATTATGTGTAAGAAAGAATGGTTCAGTACACCTGGGTCATAGTAAATGTACTACTGTGATCGAATTCAGTGATAAAGGCAAGTCTACATTTAGAGCTTCCCGTCATTCCTACTTCATTTGTGGTCATACCGCATATATACGTTTCCCTCTAGATTGGGATGGTACCTGTTACATTGCATTCCTTCTGCCACCTGTTTTCCTAGCCCCTCCTGATTATCATAGAAATACCCATCTAGTACACAATAGACCTCAGAGAGATCTCCCGATTGTCGACTACACTGAAACAGCATGGGAACAATACACAGACTTCAATAAAGGTCTCTTTCCCTACATAGGTGTTGTCACTAATAGTAAACTGATACGCAGATTAACCAGAACCCTTGAAGCAGTAGTGAATGAAACTACCTCTGCCCTAGGCAACTTAACAGAGGAGCAGTCTGCGATGCGGATTGTTGTTCTCCAAAATCGTCTTGTCCTTGACGTCATCCTGGCCGATAGGGGCGGAGCCTGTAGAGTCATCGGATCAAGTTGCTGTGTTTTCATTCCAGAAAACGCGCCATCCGTATATAAAGCCATAACTCGTCTTCATAAGATTGCAAGCCAGATACACCAGAATCCAGGCACCTGGACATGGTCCGGTTGGTTCTGGAGCGTGTTGTCAGCCTGGGGATGGAAAGTCCTATCCTTCCTAGGTATTGGCCTTCTCATAGTATTCAGTTGCTGCCTGTGTCTACAATGTGGACCAGCGATTTGCGGCCTGTGTGCAACATCATGTATTCCACGTTCAAGTTCTAATTCAAAATCCCGGAAGAAGAAAGAAGAGCAAATGATGTTACATGAACAGATTGATGGATTCCTGAGGATCGATATCTCATGAAGGGTCCGTAGGGGACAAGGAGGGAATGAGGAAATATGAATTTTTATGATCAATTGTGTCCCCTATCTTAGACCCCAATGGCTCCATGTACATGCTACAAGTACATGTATGTTCCCTCCACTTCAAGTTATGAAGACACAAATACATATGCGTCCAACGTCAACATGTCCTCTTTCAGATCCGCCATGAATGGGTCGAATATTCCGTTCCTAAGTATGCCTTGCCACCGTCTTTATATGGTATACCTTTCACGTTTTTCAGCTCTGGCAAGGTAGGCCCTGAATTCTGCCATTGAGCTTTTCCTGCCTTCTGCCTCTGAATGCTCCAGCCAGGACCTGTATCTGTATCCATGACCTTTGTCTTACTTCCTGCGCGGCTAACGGTGCCTGGCCCGGCCTGTTGCCTGCCAAGACTGTATTCAGCCTTCAAGTTATCTGCTCCGCTCCTCGAGAAATGCATTCCTGTCTAGTAGTTTAGGTAAACATCCTTCCAGCTACAGAGCAAAGGGCCCGGCCTTACTGTCTCTGTGCAAGTAATTCATGGCTTCTGTTGCCATGGTAGGCCCATGCCCCCTCGCATCTCATGTAGACACATAGACGCTTATACACGCACTAGTAGTTAGTATAGGATAGCCTCTGCCTGAGAGACCTTTCCTTCCAGATAATACAGTTCCTTAAACACAAGATATTAGATACGATTTGGGATTAGGTTGTTCTGACATCCCAGACTTCTGTCTCCTCATGTAGGGCTAAATGTCAAGTCCCCTTCACCCTCCAGTTACACTTCAATCACACGTCATGCTACTGTGCGCGCATCTCTGCCAAGTATTTCTGCTGACTTTGCAGGATTCACTTATGGATCCACCCACCTGTGTCATCATCATACTGACGTTTCTAGTACACGCCCTTATGCACGCCTATTGTAACGCCTTTTTTCCATTACGTATGTGTATTCTTATCTCTCTTCTCAACTGTCACGCCTTCTGCATATGTCTTTACTGTAATGCATTGACTATATATACGATAACCTGTCAATAAAGTAGCGCTCTATCCCTTCCCGAACCTTCGTGGTGACGGAACCCGATTGCCTGGTTCGAACCAATTCCTTTGTAAGGAATAAACCCATTTTATAACCTCAAATACCACGGATTCTGCCTCTTATTTTTACTGAGTTATTCTTATTGAATTTTACCGCATAAATTAAGTCTAGGTAATTTAAATTTACCACAGGAGGAGGGCCGGCCCGCAGACGCGTACAATACCATCCTTGGGAGGAGAAAGTGATGGCCATACTGCCGGTGGTGGCAGTGGAGAGAGTAGAAGGACTCCGAGAGCCTGGTGAGTACACAAACAACTCACCTCACATGGGGGGAACGTCATCCACAACCAAACTCACAATCATGCACGCAACCACCCCAAAGCTATCGCATGACTCAACCACACTCCATAAACACACCCATGCCACTAGCACCACCATGCCCCATGCACCCAGCTAGACAATGCCAAGTCACGGGCCACAGAAAACACCAACACAAGACACGGTAACCCGGATGGCGGGAGTGTGGGCCTCAAAAATCACATAGTGCAACTCAGAAGCAGACAACAATGCCCTCTGCCCATATGGCCTAGGTCACAGCCAGACAAACAGTGTGTCCCCACACAGGAAAGACTTGCCTGCAAATGGCGGACGCCTTGCATGAAGACATGGGGGTGAAGGCACTTTTTGCACATGACAGCAGCCAATGAACAGCCAACACTGTGAAAGAGTGGCAGCACACACCACCACAGCAGCAGCGCAGACACAGACACTACACCCAATGGGTGCCTGGAGATCAGAAACAAACTCACATGAACAAGCCAAGGGCCATTCAAAGATCTGCAAAAAGTGTGTGCCTAGGAAGCTGGGCTGAGGTGACAGAGGGTGACACACAGAGGGAGGGAGAGGGGGAGAGAGAGGGAGGGAGACACAGGGAGACGGACAGAGGGAGGAGGCTGACACAGGGAGGGAGGGAGAGGGGGACAGAGAGGGAGTGAGAAAGGGATACACAGGGAGACCAATTCAGCCTTGGGTGGTGTGGAATGTCTGCTCGTCAGCAGGTGGACTGCGTGCATGTAGACAAGGGTGGCCAGTGCCTGAATCCCCTCTCTTCTCCATGGCAAAACACTGGGCCATGTCTCAACCTGTGCACGAGCACAACACCAGCTACCTGCATTATATAAGTGTGTGGAACAACTCCATGTGCCCACGTACAGTGCAACACGGAAGGCGCCAATGCATGGCTCGCCACACCTGCTCACTCCACTGCTGACTGCAGTCACAATTGACGCAGCAAGTAAGACCGTGTCACACATAGGTAAAGTTCCAAAAGCTGTGGCCAAGGGACATACCCATGCACAAGTGCACTGTGAGTGGAATGCAAGACATATCCAAATACCCAGAGGAAATGTGCCACCTTTGAAACGAATGAAACATGGATGTTGCATGGAACAAAAATAACATTGTCTCTCTCACACACAGGTCAATGTCGTGGATCACCCCCCAACACTGGGGGGGAAGACTCACAGGACCTGGCTCTGCGGGATGACGATCCCACCGGCAGCGACGACTCTCACCACTCTGTGTAAAACCCCGACTAACCTGGCCCCTCTGGTGTCCAACCACCTGCAGCACCTGCGTCAGGTACAACTGGGCCAACCACCACCCCCACTCCTGCCACATCCCAGGAGACACCCAGGATCCCTGCCTCACCACCACAACGCAGCCAGGCTGACCAGGAGGAACACGGTGTACCGGGCACCCAGGAGGAGGCAGGCGACAACACAAATGCCACCCCTCAGGGGTCCCGGAGACCCGATGTGCCCACAAGGGCAGGCCAGGTGCAAGTGGGCAGGGATGGTGGGAGTGGAGGACGGCGGAGGCGCGAGCCTGACCAGTTGGATGCGGAACCGGTATATTCCCATGTAAGAAACATCCTGGACACATACCGGCAGGACACCACGGGCATGAGCCAGGTTGTGTCATTCCTCAACGAGATGAAGGGGACCCAGGAGGAGATCAAGACCCAGCAGGCCCAGCAACATGCGGAGCAACATGCCTGTCAACAGCGACACCAAGGACGGATGGAGGACAGACAGGCTGAGCTCGTGACGGTGCTCACGGGAATTAACCGTTCACTCTGTCGGATAGCCGACAACATGGGCAACCCTCCCTGTGCCACCAGGCGAAGAACATCACCACCCACAGGGAGGGATCAGGAGGAGGAGGATACATCCGATGGAGCATCCCAAAAATCGTCTCGGCCTGCTTCTGAGGGTTCCTGCAGGAGGGCGGGTCGTCCACGGAAAAGACCGTGAGGGTCGGCGCAACAGCACCATCTCCCAGGACACCTGGCCTGGCACCTGGCCCAGTGGACCAACAGCAGCACATCAGCAAATGACATTCTCTGCCACATGGACTTGCTGGTCACTGTTTGACCAATGTTGACAAAGACTGTGGCATGGACTCTGATGATTTCTAATGGCAAGGATACCAACTCCCCCAGTGAACTTTGGATTCCACACACCCGGAAAGCCCCTCTTGTCACAAATAAAAACTTACACGATCAAGAGATGATGCCTACATTTTGCATTATTACCTTACATGTGTCTTGTAAAGTCTAACCATGCCTGAGTTCTCATATGACTTCAACCATCCATACCCTGGGGCCTGAGTCTGGCACAGGACACACATGGGTCACAATGTATTAGGCAAGACAGACATAGAGCACCATACACACCCGTGATGGGCCCAACCAGCTGAGGGGGTGGCCGCACAACCGTGCCGACAGACATATTGAGTACAGCAACAGTCATGCACAGAGGTCAGGGATCATGTGGAGTGTCCTGGGGGGCACCCAGGTATGTGTAGACAGGTGGCAGAACCATGTCCTGCAAGCTTGAATCAGGTGGATGCAGAGAATGGTGGCCTGGCCAACGTTGGATGCATGGGGATGGCACATGTCACAATACCCACACAGTCATGGACATCATGCACAATACAGAGTCTAATCCCAGACAAACAGCTTGCATCTTGCTACTCTACACATAGACACATAGCCACTATCACTGAAAACCATGCCAGACATGCCGTATGCACCGTGGCAACACACCAGAATTGACTGAGAAGAGGCACCTTGGAGGCATAGGGACACCTTTATTAGTCAGGTATTCCGGAATGCAGAGGCAACTCGGAGTACACATACACAGGTCATGTGGAGTAACATGTGGGTCCAACACTGGCACCCCCCTTCTGCACCACAAATGCTTGATATCCATGGAACTGGCACACAAGTGTCGGGTTACAGCTAAACACCCCCTGCTGCTCACGGAGAGGCTGCCATACACCATTGATCCTCTGATGTGGAAGTCCCACACCATGTCAAGCCAATGCAAACCGTATGTGTCCGAGGGCAGTGTTACACACATTGATGCCATCATCACAATCCACTATCCCATTACAGATGACTGTCAACAAGTCTGACCATCTATTCAGGTGTATCCAGCTACATGTCATGTGTCCCATGGTGATGCGACATATCTGCAGAGGAACCAAACATCGACAGAGGCAGTGTGCACACATCGTAAACAACTGCCACACCCAATACACCCCTGATGCATCCCTTACCCTAAGGAGACTTCCAAACTTGTCCGTGCGTGTAACGTTGAGTCAGCACACGATGAAGTGTCCATGAGGAATAGCAGTGCCACAACAATGCAACCAGCAGACGGCATGCGCAAGTACCTGGGGATGAGAGACACACAAGAAGTCAGCCACAAAAAGCACATCCACTTGCATGTGCATGTGCTCGACACATGTAAGGATGACAACATGCTCGGTCACAATTATGACTGTGGAAATACACTCATCACTGGCACCATCACTCGAGTGACACATACACACACACCTCTGACTCACGTGGCATACATGCAGATGGACACTGGTACTCACCACTAAGTAAAGAAGTCGCGTATGAGCCGACTCCGGATGTCCTCTTGTGTAACCACATCCTCCACATCACTAGCCCCATTGCCAAGCCCTTCGTCCTCCACGGGTGGATGGTCCTGATCATCTTGATCCAGGATGAGTGGCACAGCTTTCTCAACTGCCATGTTGTGCAGCATGCAGCAGACCATGAAGATTTTGCAGACCTTCGCCGGGGCATATGGGAGGGCGCCGCCGGTCTTGTGTAGGCACCTGAATCGGCTCTTCAGGAGGCCAAATGTCCTCTCTATCACTCGCCTTGTCCGGCCATGGGCGGTGTTGTAGCGGAGCTGGGCCGACGTGCTGGGGTTGCGGAGAGGTGTGATCAGCCATGGCATGTTGGGATAGCCAGCGTCCCCTACATGGAAACCACATGGACATAAGTAGGACAGGAGAAGCAGTCGGGCTGGAAGTCTATGCAAAATACAGGACAGACAGAGTGTACCCACCAACAACACATGCTCGTTCGTTGCGCAGCTGCGTCATCATTTCAGGCACCCTGCTACGCCTCATGATGTAGGCATCGTGTGCTGATCCTGGAAAATGAGCACAGACATGTGAAATCACCATGTTGGACAGACACACCACAAGGGCATTGATGGAGTGGTAGTGCTTGCGATTCCTGTACGCTACCTCCTGTGCCTGTGGTGGTACCAAAGCCACATGTGTCCCATCTATGGACCCAATGACATGGGGCATCCCTCCCAGGGCATTGAATCCACACTTGACACCTGTCAACTGTTCAGGAGTTGGGAAATGGATGAACTCATCCAGGTGAAGCAACATGGCCTCTAAAAAATCATGCAGCACACGGCTGAACATGCTCTGGGACATGCCACCAACATGAGCTATGGTATATTGAAAGGTACCCGTGGCAAGAAAATGTAGGGCTGCCATTACCTTCAGCTTGGGTGTCAGTGCAGTAGGATACCTGTGCAGCGGTTGCAGGTGTGGTGCCAGCCTTGCCGTCAACTCCTCAATCAACGGTTGGGGGAAGCGGTAGCAGCGTATACAGTCATTCTCCCGCATGTCAGCCAAGTCTGGAATTGGTCGGGGAAGAGGCGGCGCTCTGCAGTAATTTGGAAGTGACAAGGAAGAGTGAGTGCACTACAACAACAATTTATATGTACTGAGCACATGTTGATCTGTCAATACACATATGCTACATACGGAGTCAGGTATGTGATACATGCCCTGGACACGTATGGCTGCCAGGTGACACTCCTACCAAGACCCAGCTACACACGGAGATTGTGAACCTCCACATCCCATGGCATGGGACTAGCTGTGTCCCAGTGTAAGTGAACAGCCAGACGCAATACAGGAGTGACATACATCAACATATCAGCAGAAGTAGGATGTTGATTGCAGAGACAGGTAGCGGAACACTAGAGCCACAGGACACATGACATTACATTTGTACAGCCCACACACCTTGCCATGAAGGTGTACATGTCATGACTGACCACACATACATTGAGAGGATGCAGACAGGTCCTTGTTACGCTACTCCGTGTCCCATGCATACATACACACCTTACATCCGATACCACATGTGGCCTGGTGTGCGTAACAGTGTGCCATGGCCATCTACACACAGACACATGTTGGTTGCAGCAACTGCAGATGCATTTGAGGGAACACCAACATCAAGCTAATGGGAACACACCACACATACATGACATAGTCACATCGTGCAACGTGGGTAGTCACATGTCAGGTGTGGTAACCCCTGTAGCGGGCATCAGGGGACACTTGCGTGTGTTGTTGACTGTGCCATGCCAGTGACGCTCATCTCAAGTGTTCTGTACGACATGCACACATGTCAAAGGAGTGAAGGGCATGTCTGGCACATAGTGCACCATCACACATAACATCTGTACACATCTCATCATACATCTATTGCCTTCACAACTCAGGAGTAATGTGCCACATCACAGCCTTTCACACCTGTGCCCCACACATGTATTTATGCCCAGACAATGCCTTGATATCCATCCATGGACAAGTATGTCAGCTCTATTCCTTTCTGTGTGCTGCCTGTCACCACTGTTATGTATGAAAGGCACCGTACATTCGCTCTGAGGGCGTGTGTACGTTCCCTATCACTATGGGAGTGCTGCCGTAGGCCTACCCATAGTGATAGTGAGCGTACACGCGTGTGTACGGTCCGTATCACTATGGGTACGCATACGCGAGCACACCCATAGTGATAGTGAGCGTACACGCGTGTGTACGGTCCGTATCACAATGGGTACGCATACGCGAGCACACCCATAGTGATAGTGAGCGTACACGCGTGTGTACGGTCCGTATCACTATGGGTACGCATACGCGAGCACACCCATAGTGATAGTGAGCGTACACGCGTGTGTACGGTCCGTATCACTATGGGTTTGCTTGCGTATGCGTACCCATAGTGATATGGACCGTGCACACGCCTGTACGGCCCGTTGCTATGCATTTGGGGTGCCCTAGGGCCCCGGAACGCACCGTACCTGTGTGTGAATCTACAAATTACATAGGGGACACATGAGGGACAAGTATAAAGCCCTACATGCATGCTGGTTGTCATGGAGACCAAGTTTAAAGTTTTCATCAGGTGCCCAGCAAAAGTCGGTTTGAAAGAATCTACTTTGTTGCAAAGTGGTTGTGGAGTTGACATCATGCTCAAGAAAAAAAAAAGCAAAGCCACTGACTGTGCTAGGTTTAAAGGGATTGGAGGAAACATAGGATGCAAATGTGAGTGACCAATCACTCTGTACTCCTGTGCATGAAACAGGCCCGCAAGGCAGATATAAGGCAGCCAGGTCCCATGATAGAGCACTTGCCTGCACATCTTTTGATTCTACAACACTGCTGCTGCTCGTGATTCCCTGGCACCATGTCAAGGTCTGTGGAGAGCGCCCAGCCTTTCACCCTGGAGGAAAATCTGGCATTGCTGGATGTGATCCTCCCACAGTACCCCATGCTGTATGGGCGACCAGGGTTTCAGGTGAGTGCAGAGTCCACTAGCACAGACTGTGTCCCTTTTTTGTGACTGGGACTTCTGGCATTGTGTCCAGGTGTGACACACATGCATTGTACTGTAGAGTGGGTCCCAGGGAGGGGAATGCCTGATGTCTCCTAGCAAGAGCATGCTGTGGTGCATGTCTGCCGTCCTCACTTGCATTGTGTTTACTGTGACAATCACTGCATGGTGTATGCCACATTCTGCCTGTCTAATCCTCCTGGGAATGTTGCTTCTACAGTCCTCATGTGATTCTGTGGTCACCCCAGTGTGACAGGTGACTGTACCCACAGATGTTTGTTTGTTCAGTGTACCTGTGCTGAGAGTGTCCACATGATGTGGGCGTACCCTGGACATCGGTGTGTGTGTGTAAGTCCCCTGTCATGTGGGTGGGTGCATATGTGGAGTGTAGCACCCTAGCTGCATGAGGGATGGATATACCCTGCCCATCTGATGCGAGCAGGGAGCAGTGCTGTGTGTCTGACGTGCAGAGCCAGCCCCACACCTGTGAGCCCCCCCAGTCTAGTGGCAGATGTGCAGAGTGAGGTTTGTAGCTGCACTTGGCAATGGCAGGTGTATGTCCTGTGCCTGTGTGTGTCTGTGTACTCTGCTGAGGTAGCGTCAGTGGCCTGTGACTGCTTTGAGGTGCTGCACATAATCCTGGTGTACCTTCTGATGCACAGTGTGAGTCTGGATCATTCATTGTGTCATACCCCTCATGCCACCTGTGTACTTTCTATGGCACGTGGTGCATTTGCCCTTACACAGAGAAATAAGTCCCTATGACAAAGGTGCAATGCTTTGGCTGCATACTATGCCTTGTTGAAACCAGATAAATAGTTCTAATGTGTGTCTCTGTGACATGTGGCAGGTGTATTGATGTAGTCTCACTTTTTCAACCCCACAGGTAGGCGCCTCTGCCAAGGAGCAGATCTGGAGGGACACCGTCAGTGCCGTGAGGAGGACGGAGGGTCGCAAGCGGCGCCTGGCCCAGGTGAGAAAACGCTGGCAGGATATCCGGTGCTGGACGCGGAGGATCGCACGGGTCCTGCTGGGGGACTCACCTATGGGCCCTAAGAACCATGGGCGTCGCCGTCTGACCCACATCCACAAGCGTGTGCTGGTGGTGGTCTTTCCAGACATGGACAGGCGCTTACGGGAGAAGCAGCAGCAGGAAGGGGGTAGGTACATGTGTGTTTGTTGTGTGTCACCAGCATTTGTAAGTGCGCAGTTGCATGGATACACTGCCAGTGTTTAAATGTGCGGTGCAGGTCCTGTCACCCACAGTATAGTGGTGCTGTCCTTCCTCCCTTCCCCTCCTTGACATGTGTTCCCTGGTCTGTGTGTAGTCACTCTTTCACAAGGTCATCTGGGCTGGCAGTTTATCCACGTGACCAATGCTTGCAGCATCATGTGTGGGGGTGGTGTGTAACAGGTTTTGGGACCTTCCCCGTGCCCTGTCCAGTTCAGTACTTGTGGGGTCCATGTCAATTGGCACTGATGCTGAGTCCAGACATAGGAGTATGTCTCTGAAGTGTAATGCCTTACAGCAAGCATGTCCTATGTTGTGGCCTGTGACATGATGTGCATGAGTGTGCGACACGCAGAGTGCAGGGATGGTGGCCTGTGTTGCAGTCATTACCATTCAGGACCATGGAATATTGTGGCCACTACTGTCCTCTGGGGCATATTTTGCTAGGTATCATGTGTGTCATCACAATATGTGGACACTCTCAGTGTCTACAGCATAGGATGTGCTCTGTGCCATTGTCCCCTGGCACCATGTATATTTACTTAACGTGTTCTACAAGTGTCCACTGTACAGCCTGACCTAATTTTCCACGTTCATACTCACGGTGGCCAGTGCCTGTGTGTCTTTTTACAATTATCTGATGATGGCCATTTGTAAATGAGATCGTTGTACAGGCGCACATGGGGTATTTTGGGTATAATATGGGTTTCTGGCAGCCCATGTGTATTTCTCTCAGACTAAGAGATGCAAGTGCTTCCTGTGTCTCATCAAATTGTCGCATGTAGGGGGTGGTTGGTGCGGGCAAGGCCTACATGTCAACACCGGAAATCTCATTACTCGGTCTGGCCAGTGTGTGATGTTTGTCTGGACATACACTCAAGGTGCAGTGTCCCATTCATGTTGGGCATGTTTTTAAGTATTACCTTTGCAGCATGTGCCTCAAGTTCATGGAGATGGTCCCTGCTCATCCCTAGTTACGGCAACGCTGTGTGGTGCAGATGCAGTGCTGGATTGTCCCCAGAGCCTGGCTCCTCTGTCCAAATCCATATCATGTCATTTGCAAATGTGTCATGCTCTCCATAGTTTCTCAGTGGCATGGTGGGTGAACCAACTGTGTGTTGCAGGGCCTATATATGTACCTTGTATTGTAGATGTTACTCATCTTTCATTTCAGGCTATGCACTGTAACCTATGTAGATTTGACTCATGTGACATATGTATACAGGTGTCTGATTAATTCCTGTTTATTCACCTTGCCCACAGCATCGTCGGGGGACACGGATGGAGACACCGGCACGAACCGTGCGGAGGGACCGGGCACCAGTGCCAGCAGTGACATCTTAGCTGGCACATCGAGTGGAACTGAGGCCGAGGGGAGTGAGCCGGAGGACCTGTCCACTGCCACCACAGAATATGAAGCTGACGGGTCCGAGGCTGAGCTCTCCGAGGGGGCGGACGCTGCTCCAACAGCTGACAGCAGCACAACATCTCTCCCCGCCCCCTCCATTGCCATCACCGGCCTCCCACTTGCTCTTGTCCCTTCCTGGCGTGCTAGGTCACCACGTGTCTCCTTCCTGCCAGGCACCGCACCCCCTGCCCCTGTCTCCACTGCTGCCGCCAATGCCGAGTCTGTGGACATCCTGCGGCAGTTGCAGGTTGGTCAGGCTGCGATGCTTAATGTCCTCCATGGCCACAGCCGAGTGCTCAACAACATGGAGGCATACTTGGAGGGCATTTCAGCATCGCAGGCTGACCAACGCAACTTGCTGCGGTCTATTGACTCGACACTGACTGCAGCAGTGGATCTCCTGCAGCACTTTGTCCCACCCCCTACCCATGCCCCATCCACACTTCCCACTCCCATGCCTGTCCCACATACACCCAGACGTCAGCATGCACACACCCCATCAGACACAGGCACCACACCAGCAGGGAAGGCAAAGCGCACACCTCCTGGCACGCACACACAGGGTGAAGTAGGCACACCCACTGGGTCGGGGGGGAAACGGAAGACACGCAGCCAGAGTGGGAGTCCACATTCCTCACGACCACCACCCTCCAAATCCACTCCCCTCAGCTCTCCTGGCCAAGAGTCGGACACAGGGTCAGTCCTGCCCAGTCTGTCCATCAGCCCCAGTGTGGCACCACCCCGCAAGCGGTGGAGGCAGGACACCGGCAGGGGAGTTGAGTCCCCCCCCTGTCCACACCTTCCCCAGTAGCGCTGCGACCCATCCCTCCAACCCCCCCCTCCTTGGGGCCTGTGGTTCCTTCGGGTGCAGGGGAGACGCTGGGCGACCTGGCAGTAGTGTGCAGCGCCGTGCTCGAATCCACCTTTGGCGCTGCCCCACCCCCTGTGTTGGAGTCGTCCGTCCCTGCACCCACAACTCCTCCCCTTGCCCCTCCTGTCCCTGCGGTGCCTGGTCCTTCCCCCCAACATGATGCCCCCCCTTGTGGAAGACAAAGGAGTCTGACTGTGCAGGCAAGCTAGGGGACACACGTACCACTGTGTCCCCCATCCGGATTAGAGTCATGGACTGCCCTATGGGCCTTGTATATAATTACATTTATGATGATTATTACTTACATCCTGCTGAATAAAGCAATTTATTTTTTCCTTGGAACACTACTGTTTATCTGGTATTGCTGTTGGTAGACCAGCTCCATGATTTTGGGTGGTGATAATGTGTTGGGTGTGTGGGAAATGTAGTCTTGTGCTGGTCATAGGGTGGACCCTGGTATCTGTGTGCCATCACAAGCTGTTGGCTACATTACTTTGTTCATGTAAGCAGTTACTGCATGGTGACATCGTCCCAAGGTGTGTTCCTTCCTCTGTGTAACCTGACATCTTCCCTGCAGGGTGTTTCCACTATGTGGTGCTGAGCTGTGTCTACATCAGCTGGGTGTGTGACGGACTCCTTCAACTTTGCACATGCATGCTGAGCGATGTCTCCACCTGCATCATTCGTGGCATCCTTGGTGGTCACTGTACTTGTGTATGTAGACTGTTGACATGACTTCATGTGGACATGTTCTCTTTTAGGCGCTATGCATGTGTGTACTCCCAGCCTCGCACACATGTGGTACATGTACTGCAGGGTCTTTGTGCACCTGACTGACATTTGTGGGCATTGTATCTGTGGCTACTCCACCCTTTGCGTTCCATGGGCACTGCTGGGAGGACTCTGCACCCACCCCTCCTGTGTCTGGGCACTGCTGGGAGGACTCTGCACCCACCCCTCCTGCGTCTGGGCACTGCTGGGAGGACTCTGCACCCACCCCTCCTGAGTCTGGGCACTGCTGGGAGTGATAGGCACCCACCCCTCCTGCGTCTGGGCACTGCTGTGGGGACTCTACACCCACCCCTCCTGCGTCTGGGCACTGCTGGGAGGACTCTGCACCCACCCCTCCTGTGTCTGGGCACTGCTGGGAGTGATAGGCACCCACCCCTCCTGCGTCTGGGCACTGCTGGGAGGACTCTGCACCCACCCCTCCTGTGTCTGGGCACTGCTGGGAGTGATAGGCACCCACCCCTCCTGCGTCTGGGCACTGCTGGGGGGACTCTACACCCACCCCTCCTGCGTCTGGGCACTGCTGGGAGGACTCTGCACCCACCCCTCCTGCGTCTGGGCACTGCTGGGAGTGATAGGCACCCACCCCTCCTGCGTCTGGGCACTGCTGGGGGGACTCTACACCCACCCCTCCTGCATCTGGGCACTGCTGGGAGGACTCTGCACCCACCCCTCCGGCGTCTGGGCACTGCTGGGAGGACTCTGCACCCACCCTTCCTGCGTCTGGGCACTGCTGGGGGGACTCTACACCCAACCCTCCTGCATCTGGGCACTGCTGGGAGGACTCTGCCCCCACCCCTCCTGTGTCTGTGCACTGCTGTGAGGACTCTGCACCCACCCCTCCTGCGTCTGGGCACTGCTGGGAGGACTCTGCACCCACCCCTCCTGTGTCTGGGCACTGCTGGGAGGACTCTGCACCCACCCCTCCTGTGTCACTCACCCCTCCTGTGTCTGGGCACTGCTGGGAGTGATAGGCACCCACCCCTCCTGCGTCTGGGCACTGCTGGGGGGACTCTACACCCACCCCTCCTGTGTCTGGGCACTGCTGGGAGGACTCTGCACCCACGCCTCCTGCGTCTGGGCACTGCTGGGGGGACTTTACACCCACCCTCCTGCGTCTGGGCACTGCTGGGGGGACTCTACACCCACCCCTCCTGCGTCTGGGCATTGCTGGGAGGACTCTGCACCCACCCCTCCTGTGTCTGGGCACTGCTGGGAGTGATAGGCACCCACCCCTCCTGTGTCTGGGCACTGCTGGGGGGACTCTACACCCACCCACCATGAACTAGTTGAATTATAATTTTCTTATGAATAATAAGCAGATTTGTTGATGTTAAGGTATTATGCCTTGATTGATTTGATTTTTAAACTTTTTAGTGAGCAACATGGTTTTCTTCTATGCCAATACCTCTACAGCCATGATGTTGTCCATCACAATGAACTGAGAGGAGAAGTGGTGTGATACTTCTTCAGTACTAGGTCAGGCTCCTGGCATATCCACTTCAAAGCTCCTTGCTTGTTGTCACTTTATATGGTTTAGCAGTGATGAGGTTCCCATTTTATATCCAGATTTCCCCTAGCTAAAGATTGTGATTGTTTGTGATGTAATTAAGGCCACATTAGATCAGTTCAATCAATTCTGAACGTAACAGCTGCATTAATCAAATACAACACAAACAAGGTCTACTGAGCTGGCATGCACAATTACCTCAGTCTCGATCATGGCAAAGAATAATACCAGCTTCACACCATAACAATGATCTGTTCATAGTACATCTTACTTGCCTTCCAATAGCTTTTAATTACAATACACAATCTGAAAGAAGTGCCGCATGTTGGACACAGGAGAAGAGCCACATGCAAAATATATTGAAATATGATTAATTTGAATGTCATTTATTTATTTTGAAAGTCTTATAGAGTGCGAGCAAGATCCTTGCGGATATCAGAGCACTTTACATAACAACCAACTGTAAGTTGAACAAACAATAATGTGCAGATCACAATCATATAAAAACAACATTTCGTGCAAGAAATCGTAGGATGATTAATCATGGTAATGTATTTTATAACAGGCTCTAAAGAACTCGGGCCTGAATAGCTAGTGCTCATGTAAATTTTGCCATGAGCAACCCTTTAACTTCTTTTTTGAACGATGCGGAAGAGGCATTCAGTCTGGTTTCAGGGGGAAGAGTGTTCCATATTTTGGGCGCCATCCCTGAGAAGGATCGTTTATAAGTTTTCTTCTTGTTGAACCTTTGTGGTTTTAGTAGAAGTTTTTCAGCATTCCTAGAGGATCTTAGACCACCAGAGATCGTCAGTTTCTGCGTGAGGTAGCTGGGAGTGCTGTGATGTAAGGATTTATGAGTCATGCACGCAACTTTTAGGTGGATTCTAGCTTCAAATGGTAGCCAGTTCAGGGATTTTAAGTCAGGGGAAATGTGTGCACTTCTTTTCGAGCCAGTGATGAGTCTAGCTGCCGCGTTGATAGCCGCTCTTAGTGGAGCTGTTGCAGCTTTTGGGAGGCCACATAAGGAGACACTTCCGTACTCCACATGAGGGATAACTAGAGCTTGTACTGCCAGCTTGACATCCTCGAATGGCAGGAAGGGTTTCAGCTTCCTCAATGTATTTATCTGGAAATTAGCTCCCTTTGTAGAGTTACTGATGTGTTTTTGCATCGTAAGGTTGCTGTCAAGGGTAATTCCCAAGGATTTTGCTGAGTCCACGATGGTTGGTTGAACGTTGAAGGTGGTAAGCTGTTTGATCAAGTCGTGCATTAAAGGGACTTTGACCGGTGGTGCTATGAGGAGGAATTCTGTTTTTAGCGCGTTCAGTTTGAGATGATTTTCTGATAGTCAAGACTGGGTGTTCCTGAGTGTGGAGTTAAGCATCTTAATGTCGTCTAGGGAGTTGATCTTGAGATTTGGGTGCCGATTCCGATCCGTTAAAAATATTCCCCGTACGAATCGCATCCGGATTTTTATACGTACGAATCGTACAAGTCCCGTACAAACTGGCAAGTACGATTCGTATGTTAAAAAATCCATACGAATCGCATTGGGAAAATTCCCCGACACGTCCTCGGGTCGGAAAAAGTGTCCGACACGTCCCCGGACAGTTTTATGTACGAATCGGGAAACTGAAGTCCGAGCGCGCAAGTACGATCCGTCCCGTCCGTCCGAATGCACAACCGTATGGAAAAAACACCGTACGGAGCGAACTCCCATGGCAAGCATGGATACGTCCAAACATGTGCCCGCATATGCGCCGAACAACCCCCAGCCCACCCCCCCAAGTATGCGCCATACCCCCAGCCCCCCCAAGTACGTGCCGTACCCCCACCCCACCCCCGTAGGTACAGAGCGTACCCCCACCCCCGTAGTAACGGAGCGTACCCCCCCCGTAGGTACGGAGCGTACCCCCACACCCGTAGGTACAGAGCGTGCCCCCACCCCTGTATGTACGGAGCGTACCCCCCCGTAGGTACGGAGAGTACCCCCACCCCCGTAGGTACAGAGCGTGCCCCCACCCCCGTATGTACGGAGCGTACCCCCACTCTCGTATGTATGGTGCGCTGGGGGTCCGCACCGTACCTACAGGGGTGGGGGTACGCTCCGTACCTACGGGGGAGGGGGTATGCTCCATACCTACAGGGGTGTGGGTACGCTCCGTACATACAGGGGTAGGGGTACGCTCCGTACGGGGGTGTGGGTACGCTCCGTACATACGGGGGTGGGGTTACGCTCCGTACCTACGGGGGTGTGGGTACGCTCCGTACATACGGGTGTGGGGATACGCTCCGTACATACGGGGGTGGGGGTACGCTGCGGACATGGGGGGGCTGGGGGTACGGTGCGGACATGGGGGGGATGCTGGGGTACAGTGCGGACGTGTAGGGATGGGGGTATGGTGCGTATCTGGCCCCCTTTTCGTCGTGCATCACGGCGTACTTAGCTTTTCCGGCACTTTTTGGGTCCCGTAAAAATGTTGCCGTGCGAAGTGCTGTGGGTACGAATCGTACTTACTGATCCGTAAAACGCTGCCTGACTCCATGCGAATGTCGCGTACGTGGTGTCCTGGATCCGATTTGTATGTGTTTTTTTGCCGGTCGGTGTTTTTTACGATTCATACGGAAATGGTGTTTCCGTACGAATCGTACTTGCATGTTTGTAAGGTATTTTTCCCGGGTACGAGTCGGACGGAGAAAACGCTCCGTCCGACGATTCGTACCCGGTTTTTCCAGGATCGGAATCTGCACCATAGTTGTGTGTCGTCCGCGTGCATATGAAATTGTACGTTAGATGCCTGCAGAATTTCAGTGAGAGGTTCCATGAACAAGTTAAATAAGGTCGGCGAAAGTGAGGACCCTTGCGGAACCCCAGTGTTACAGGTGAGGAATTGGAGAGCGAGTTGTTGACCTTGAATTTTTGTGTACGGTTATAGAGGAAGGAGGTAAACCAATTTAACACCGTGCCGGACAGACCCATTCTATGCTCCAGGAGATCAATTATATAAAAATTTCTTTAAACAGCAATATTGACACTCACCTGTCTTTACAGTAGCTCTAGATGTGTTAGCCTTGGATCACCTCAATATAAATGGCTGACATAAAGTGAAAGCTATTGTTGATGTACAACATGAGTGAGTATTTAACATCTCTTTTTTGTTGAATGAATTATAACACAATATGCACCTGTAAAATACTTGTAAACTTTATCCAACAAATGAAAGTCCACATGCTATATTAGGAATGTGGTCTTAAGCATGCCCTTGTCTGTGTGGTAGAGAAAAAACATCTACTGCATGTCATCAAAGCATGCAAGTATACTTGCACATGTTGTGGGGTTCTGTGGTTGATGAGGATGCCTCTCAGGTAATCTGAATGATTGAGATGAAGTGCCCAAAGCAGGGTCAGGTATGGTGTTGTTCTCAAGAATAGATGAGGTATTGTGTCTCTAAACATAAGATTCAAAACAGCATTTCAACACAGTCAATATATAAGGGCTGACTCAAAAAGGCTAGAGATCAATCAATTAGAAAAACCATGACGGTTTTTAAAAATATTAAAGTGCAATACGGAATACAAAAATATAGTTAGTCTCAATAAATCACTCATACAGCTGAGAAATCAATTGCCATGGAGGCTTTCAGTATTTAAATAGATGCAGCAATGAACAAAATCTGAACAAAAAGATTAATTCCATAGTGTGAAGCATATCAATAAGAAATCTAGAGTATCCCTAGTAGAGTCCCAAAAGAATCTAAAGGAGAATCTGGCTGGAGAAAATGGGAGTTTCTAGTTGGCAATGGTTTGCACCTTCGTCCAAGTAGGGACTCTTCTTTCTAGTCAGGATAAGGGGGAGACACTACTGAAACCCCTCGGTACCTTGGCATGAGCAGACAGGCTTATCTCAGAGTCAGTGTGTAAAGCATTTGAATATAACCAACAGTAATACAGTAGAATCACTACAAAAGGACAACACGTCAGTTTTAGAAAAATAACCAATATTTATCTGTGTAAACAAGACTAAAACGATAAAAGACAAATGTACAGTAATCCAAAATATGCACTGTGCAAGAAGACTTTAAAATGCAGTTCTTTGAAGCCGGTGCTCTGCCCAGGGCTCCCGTGGTGCTGAAAACAACAGAATCCAACAGTTCCAGCCGACCACGTTGGTGCGGATGGCATTAGTGTCAGCAGACTCGTAAACAGTAACTTTGGTTTCGATGTGAAGCATAGCGGTGCGGCGTGCGGTGCCCTCAAATCACGGTGCAGGCAGCGGCTCGGTGACGATCATCTAGCGGCGTCAGAGGGACCAGGGCTGCGGTGCGGAGTGAGGCAGTGCTTGTTGCGGTGCCTTCAGGACACCGAGCAAGCAGGGGTGTCGGTGACGGCATCAGCTGCCTTCCCCCTCTGTGGCAACTGAAACCCAAAGTTCCAGAGACAGTACCCAGAGGTGAGTGAAGTCTTTGCTGTCACTGAGACTTCATGAACAGGAGGTAAGAGCTATTTCAAGGCCTTGGAAATACTCAGCGACAAGTGAAGAAGGTTCTGTCCAGTCCTTTCACTGCTTAAGGACAACCCAGCAAAGCAAAGGGGCAGTACGCCTCCTGGCAGTTTTTCCAGCTCTTCTTCTTGGCAGGTTCCTTGATCCAAGCGAGTTCTCTGAAGTTTGAGACTTCCAACAGGAGGCAAGCTCTACTTCAAGCCTTTGAAGAAAGCTCTAACAGCAGGATGATGAAAGTACAATCCAGTCCTTTCCCTACCCAAGTCAGAAGTAGCAAGCAGCAGACCAACACAGCAGAGCACGCAGCAAAGTGTCAGTTCCTCCTGACAGCATTTCCAGCTCTTCTTCCTGGTAGGTTCCTTAATTCAGCAGTAATCTAAAGTTCTGGGGTCTGACACCCAATATTTATACTCAGATTCTCTTTGTTCTTTTGAGCAGAGAGTGTCTGTGCTCAGCCCAAACCAGTTCTGTCCTCTCTAGTCCAGCTTCTGGCAGGAAGTGAAGACAGTATTGTGCAAGAGAGACAGGGCCTATTCAGGTGCTAGGGAAATCTCCTCCCACCACTCTAAATGCAGACCAGCCCTATTCAGGTGCTAGTGAAATCCCCACACTACTTTGAATGCATCCCAGGTCTATTTAGCCCCGCCCAGACTCGTCCATGAAAGGTCGCACACACCTCGACCCCTCCAGTGACTGTCTACAGTGAATACACATCCCCAGCATATGTCACTCCAAAGCCAGACAGTCAATCCACAACCCAGCAGAGGCACACAAGATGGCTAAACAAGAAAATGCCTACTTTCTAAAAGTGGTATTTTCAAACACAAAACATAAAAATCATCTTAACTAAAAGATGCATTTCTACATTCTAAGTTCAGGCATACTAAACTACATTTCTCTATCTTGTCCCAATGGGAAGATATACTTGTAAGATGTTACAAAGTACCTCCCATTCTTTCCTATGGGACAGATAGCCTTTCAATTGTGAAAAACGAAATACACTGGATTTCACTATCAGGACATGTCACACACATCAGTACATGTCCTACCTTTCACATAAGCTGCACCCTGCCTACAGGGGTACCTAGTGGTGACTCACATGTAATAAAAGGGAAGCTTAGGGCCTGGCAAGTGGGGGCAATTGCCATGTCGACCAGGCAGTCACAACTGCGCGCAGACACTGCAATGGTAGGTCTGAGAACCCTTTGAAAGGCTGCTTGTGTGGGTGGCACATTCAGTGCTGCAGGCCCACTAGCAGCATTTGATATACAACCCCTGGGCACACACAGTGCACTATACTAGAGACTTAGTAGTAAATCATATAAGCCAAACATGGAAACACTAATCCATTTACATGATTTACCAGAAGAGCATATGCATTTTAGCACTGAATAGCAGTGGGAAAGTGCCAAGAGTCCTAAAACCAACAAAAACAGGGTCAAAACAGGAGGAAAAAGAGCAGAAGTTCTGGGGGCAAACCCGCTGAAAAAGCCAAGTCTAACACCCCCAATATATACACCCTTATATGAAGAATTTTACTATAGAACACATTAAACATTGTATAGCCGGCATGGGATCAGTAAATGTAAAAATACATCAGCAAATCAAAATACAGTATTATAAAACAGCACATAATACCACTATCCTAGCACTATCCCACTAAATGAATAATAATGTTATGTTATGTTATATCAGCTTATAAAGCGCACTAATTCCCGAAGGTGTCCTGGCGCTATAGCAGAGTGTCTGGAGGGGAGATGAACAAAACTCGAGACCAGGAGCGACGTCAAGGCCTAGACAGAGAACAGCCAGGTCTTCAGGCCTCTTCTAAAGGAGAGGAGATCAGAAGTGGACGTAAGAAAAAAAGGAAGTTCGTTCCAGGCATAGGAAGCCTTAAGCACAAAACTCTTACCACCCCAGTTGGCCTTTTTGGCCCTGGTGATGACAGCCAGTTTTGCATCCCTGGAGCGAAGAGCTTTCCCCGGATGATACCACTGGAAACGTTCTTTAAGGTCCTGTGGTCCAACTCCGTGTAATGATTTGTGTGCTATACAGAGGGCTTTGAAAAGAACCCGATGTTTCATGGGAAGCCAGTGCAAATCCCGTAGACCTTTACTAACGGACACAAACTTGGGAGTATTAGTTAGCAGCCTGGCTGCCGCATTCTGTGCCATCTGGAGTCTGCTTAGATGTTTATTGAGAACTGTGAGGTAAAGACCATTACAGTAGTCCAGGTGGGACAGAGCTAAGGCGGACACAACAGACCTAAAGCTATCAGTAGTTAGATAAGGGTTGATTTTCCTCAGAGTCCTGATGGTTAGAAAGCAGGTGGATGGCACTCTATTTACCTGATTTTCAAAAGAGAGCCTGTTGTCAACAATGACCCCCAGGTCTTTTACTTTGATAGCGGGGGGGGGGGCAAATCGCTAGGCCACCTGGCGGGAGACCAAAGGCAGAGATTATTCCCAAACATGATAACCTCAGTTTTGCCAGCGTTTAGTTTCAAGCAATTGGCAGCCATCCAACTAGTGATGGCGGCCATACATTCTTGGAAGATAGAGGCTTTTGTTGCTTCAATCCCTTTATTTAGGGAAATCACGATCTGGGTATCATCGGCATAGGAGGTTAACTTAAGGCCATAAGATCGTATAAGAGGTGCAAGGGGTTTCACATAAACATTAAAAAGCGTAGGGCTTAATGAGGACCCCTGCGGAACTCCATAGGGAAGAACAAATGACTTGGAAGAGTAGGTTCCCATGTCCACATTTTGAGTTCTGTGGGTCAAAAAGGACTTCAGGAGGGCCAAGGCAGAACCCTGTATCCCGGTCTTTGATAGTCGTTCCAGTAGTACCTCATGGTGCACCGTATCAAAGACCGCCGACATGTCTAGCAAAATCAAGATGGCTGAGCCTCCTTGGTCGACGGCTTCCCTGATCTCTTTCGTAGCTTTCAACAGGGCCGATTCGGTGCTCGGCCCGGCCTGGAACCCGTATTGTGAATGGTCCAACCGGTTGTGAGTGTCCAGAAAAAGGCTGAGTTGGGTATTCATCGCCCTCTCCAAGATTTTGGCCGGAAAAGGAAGACGGGAAATGGGCCTGTAGTTGATGGGATCTTTGGGATCGAGATTGGGTTTTAATAATATGATCCCTTTGACCCAATGTCATCGGGAACAACAGCACAAATCTGGTTCCATAAACACTGAAAGGCCGCATAATGAATAGCCTACAGTGAACAAACAGGAAGAGCTTTGGAAGAAATAAAAAAAGCTTCCTCTGGAGTTCTTCAAGAACAGCATGTCAACACAAAGTAACAGTGCACCTTTTGCTACATGTGCTTTCAATGAGAAATATAAACACACTATGAATATTATGAAGCAGCCATACTAATAGGATATGGAATGGAGGCCCAGTTGAGGGCTAGTTTGACGAAGGTAAAAGAAGAGTTCTATACTTCTCACCATTTTTTTATTTTTTGTATTTTTATTGTGTATTGTCAATCCATGTCATAGTTAAATCAGTTACAATTCATGTGGACATATATATATTCACAACCGAAAAAATACACCATAAATCACAGTTTCATCATATTCATAAAATGCCTAAAGAAGGTAGTTCATATAGTAAGGAGATAGAAAAACAGTAAAAGAACCAGCCACATATACATTTCATTGATCTTTCATGTGATCTATCATTGAACCCCATATCCTTAAGCCCAATTTATATCTCTGTGGCACTTTAAAAGAGTAGAAACTATAATAAAGATTTGAAATGCCATAAAATCTAGCTCTCCACATCTCGAAGGTTTGGTGTTCCTTCTGTAGCCAGGAGGAAGCTATACAGAGTTGGGCAACTGCAGTAGCCATAAATAACAGATACCTAAATTACTGTGAGGCCCATATATTTGTCCGCCCTTCCCCCAGTCCCAGTAACATCGTTGTAGGTGAAGTATTAATTTCTTTACCAGCCACCTCTGTTTAAAAAAGCCTCCATTCGCCCCAGTAGTTGTCTTAATTGAGCGCAAAAAAAACATATACAGATCATCTGCCTGTTTAGCCCCGCAGCGGAAACATTTACCATTATTCAACCCCCCCATTTAAGCATTTTAGAGGGGGTATAATACAGAAATAAAAACAGTTTTAAAGTGCTGTGCTTTTAAACTAGAGGAGATCAAAATTTCCTCTGCCGTCTCAATGGATTCCTCCAGAATTTCCCCATCTTGACCTGGTAGATTATTCCTTTTAAGATTTTAAGCCTCCATATCATCCTGTTGGGTATCTAAGTTACCAATCCTATCCCTCCGTCCGATTGCCTCAATAAGAGAATTTTCCATTACTACCACCTGGTCTGTATCTGTAAAAAGTTAAAAAATTCAGTTTTGGGGAGAAGATATTTTTCAGCCAGTGATGAAAATGGGAGAATACCATCTTTATTATAGAAATCCCCTACCGTCGTTATCCCTTTTTGTCTCCATCTAGCCATTGTAATATCCCAGAAGATAGAGGGCAATAATGTACATGCAGTAATAGGTGTATAATAACAAACCCCATCGATCTTAAACTATCTAGGAACATGTTTCCAGACTTTAAAAGCTGTGAGCAGGACCTTCAAGCAAGTTTTCTTATAGTAACTTGGTTCGACAGGAAACAGCGTTTAGATTGCATGCGATAGATTGCATGCCATTACAACGCGGTCTTTACAACGACCGCGTTGTAATATCGTGAACCATTACATCGCAAGTTGTTACAACGACTTGCGATAGGGGGCACAAGGTGTTGGATTTACAATCCAACACCTTCCCTGCTGTTGCACAAACTGGAGTAGGAATAGTAAATAATACTGTTCCTAAGTCCAGTGTGCCCTCTACAGCAAGTCGTTGTAATGACTTACGATGTAATGCTTTGCGATGTAACAACGCGGCCGTTGTAACGACCACGTTGTAATGGCATGTGATCTATTGCATGCATAGTAAAGAGACATATTCTGGTTTGACTACCTTAAATAAACATCTCTCGGCCTCTGACCCAAGTAGCATTTGATAGATAGATGGAACCTCTGCCATCTCTCTAATACCTTCCCCAGTAAGTAATATTCGCATATTCTGCTGGAGGCAGGCATAATAATAAAATGTAAAATTAGGAACTACCCAGTCTCCGCGCTTTCGGGGTATAGTCCTAAACTTCATTGCCCTATGAGCTTTCCTTTAGCCCCAAATAAATCTGCTTAATATCGATGGTAGGTTCTGGAGCTGAGTGCAACTAAGTTATAGTGGTACTGATCTAAAAGAATATAGAACCTTAGGTAGTATGTTCATTTTAAGCACATTGCACCTTCTTACCAGTTAAAGATGAAGACATTCAATCCTATGCCGCTGTTTTTTAATACCAGCTAACATAGAGCCCCAGTTAGCCTCTACCAGCTTCAGGTATATTCTAATTTTAATACCGAGATAAATGGCTTCTTCTGTGACCCTAGGTTCACCAGCACAGGCTTGATTTGTACAAATAATCTGAGCTATAGTTGTATTTAGTTTATATCCAGATATTTGTTAAAAAACAAAAGCCAGTCGCTCTATCTCCAGAATAGCAGTAGTTGGATTGGGAGTGACAATGCCCACATCGTCCGCGTAGGCAAACACCCGGTAATTTTCCTGCGTATACTGGATGGATTTAATGATCACACTATCAAAAATGGGTTGATATATAAAGCAAATAATAAAGGAAAGCAAGGACATCCCTGCCTTGTCCCCCTGGAGATAGTAACCATGCCTGATTCTAATCCCATCATATACATTTGAGCTGTAGGGGTGCTATACAAAGCCCTTATGGATTTGATAAAACCTACCCTAAACCTAAGACAACAAAGAACCATCCACAAGAACTCTCAAGAGACCCGGTCAAATGCCTTTTCAGCATCCAGTAATACCAGCCCCACCGCAGTATGGTGTACATTAACCAAATGAAATAAAGTCACTACAATACTGATATGATTAACCGCGCCTCTTCCTGGAAAAAAACTGTGCTGTTGAATCAAGACTGTTGGGGTGGGGGTACGCTCCATACATACGCGGGTGGGGGTACGCTCCATACATATGCGGGTGGGGGTACGCTCCATACATACGCGGGTGTGGGTACGGTCCGTACATACACTGTTGGGGTGGGGGTACGCTCCATACATACGCGGGTGGGGGTACGGTCCATACATACACTGTTGGGGTGGGGGTGCGCTCCATACATACGCGGGTGGGGGTACGCTCCATACATACGCGGGTGGGGGTACGGACCGTACATGCACTGTTGGGGTGGGGGTACGCTCCATACATACGCGGGTGAGGGTACGGTCCGTACGTACCCGTGCCCACACTGTGGAATGCTTGTGCGGCCCGTACCCAGGCCTTTGGCACATGGGTACGAGCCGTACCGCCATTGTTGGGGTGATGTGGGTGTGGGCGTGGTACGACTCGTACCCACGCTCTTAAGGCGTGGGTACGGTACGTACCTGTATTGTTGTGTTGCCGGTTCGCGTTGTCGCCCACTTCCGTTGTGGCGGACGCTGGCGTTGCTGGACATGCCCCCACCCCCTCGAAGTGACCAGGGCCTGGAGGTCAGGTATGTCCAGGGCATGTGTGCTGTGTGACTTGGGTGGGGGTTTTGTGTCCTGCCCCTGCCCCCCCCCCCTTTGCCCCTGGGTGTTGTTCTGACCTTCTGCGGCGTCTGCGCCGGTACCTGTAGAGGAGGTCGACTGCTATGAGGGCCGGGATGACACGTAGGTTCGGGTCCATGTCTGTCCGTCGCGTACAGGTGCTCCTTGTGCGCGTCGTCCTGATTTCCCAGCAGTTTTTGGCTGCCGGAAAATATTCTCCGTGCGGGATGACGTCGGTGCGAATCGTACTTCCTGGTTCGTGGAACGCAGGCTGCATGCGTCCCGACGTCACGTCGGCGCTTTTCCGGATGTCATTTGTATGTTTATTTTCCTCAGTTGGTGTTTTGTACGAATCGTACGGAAATAGTGTTTCCGTGCGAATCGTACTTGCATGTTTGTAAAGTTTTACAACTGGGTACGAGTCGGACGGAGAAAAGCCTCCGTCCGACGGTTCGTACCCCGTTTCTCCAGGATCGTAATCGGCACCTGGATGTCCCCGGATGAAGGGACGTTTTAGACCCACCATGAACTAGTTGAATTATAATTTTCTTATGAATAATAAGCAGATTTGTTGATGTTAAGGTATTATGCCTTGATTGATTTGATTTTTAAACTTTTTAGTGAGCAACATGGTTTTCTTCTATGCCAATACCTCTACAGCCATGATGTTGTCCATCACAATGAACTGAGAGGAGAAGTGGTGTGATACTTCTTCAGTACTAGGTCAGGCTCCTGGCATATCCACTTCAAAGCTCCTTGCTTGTTGTCACTTTATATGGTTTAGCAGTGATGAGGTTCCCATTTTATATCCAGATTTCCCCTAGCTAAAGATTGTGATTGTTTGTGATGTAATTAAGCCCACATTAGATCAGTTCAATCAATTCTGAACGTAACAGCTGCATTAATCAAATACAACACAAACATGGTCTACTGAGCTGGCATGCACAATTACCTCAGTCTCGATCATGGCAAAGAATAATACCAGCTTCACACCATAACAATGATCTGTTCATAGTACATCTTACTTGCCTTCCAATAGCTTTTAATTACAATACACAATCTGAAAGAAGTGCCGCATGTTGGACACAGGAGAAGAGCCACATGCAAAATATATTGAAATATGATTAATTTGAATGTCATTTATTTATTTTGAAAGTCTTATAGAGTGCGAGCAAGATCCTTGCGGATATCAGAGCACTTTACATAACAACCAACTGTAAGTTGAACAAACAATAATGTGCAGGTCACAATCATATAAAAACAACATTTCGTGCAAGAAATCGTAGGATGATTAATCATGGTAATGTATTTTATAACAGGCTCTAAAGAACTCGGGCCTGAATAGCTAGTGCTCATGTAAATTTTGCCATGAGCAACCCTTTAACTTCTTTTTTGAACGATGCGGAAGAGGCATTCAGTCTGGTTTCAGGGGGAAGAGTGTTCCATATTTTGGGCGCCATCCCTGAGAAGGATCGTTTATAAGTTTTCTTCTTGTTGAACCTTTGTGGTTTTAGTAGAAGTTTTTCAGCATTCCTAGAGGATCTTAGACCACCAGAGATCGTCAGTTTCTGCGTGAGGTAGCTGGGAGTGCTGTGATGTAAGGATTTATGAGTCATGCACGCAACTTTTAGGTGGATTCTAGCTTCAAATGGTAGCCAGTTCAGGGATTTTAAGTCAGGGGAAATGTGTGCACTTCTTTTCGAGCCAGTGATGAGTCTAGCTGCCGCGTTGATAGCCGCTCTTAGTGGAGCTGTTGCAGCTTTTGGGAGGCCACATAAGGAGACACTTCCGTACTCCACATGAGGGATAACTAGAGCTTGTACTGCCAGCTTGACATCCTCGAATGGCAGGAAGGGTTTCAGCTTCCTCAATGTATTTATCTGGAAATTAGCTCCCTTTGTAGAGTTACTGATGTGTTTTTGCATCGTAAGGTTGCTGTCAAGGGTAATTCCCAAGGATTTTGCTGAGTCCACGATGGTTGGTTGAACGTTGAAGGTGGTAAGCTGTTTGATCAAGTCGTGCATTAAAGGGACTTTGACCGGTGGTGCTATGAGGAGGAATTCTGTTTTTAGCGCGTTCAGTTTGAGATGATTTTCTGATAGTCAAGACTGGGTGTTGCTGAGTGTGGAGTTAAGCATCTTAATGTCTTCTAGGGAGTTGATCTAGAGATTTGGGTGCCGATTCCGATCCGTTAAAAATATTCCCCGTACGAATCGTATCCGGATTTTTATACATATGAATCGTACAAGTCCCGTACAAACTGGCAAGTACAATTCGTATGTTAAAAAATCCATACGAATCGCATTGGGAAAATTCCCCGACACGTCCTCGGGTCAGAAAAAGTGTCCGACACGTCCCCGGACAGTTTTATGTACGAATCGGGAAACTGAAGTCCGAGCGCGCAAGTACGATCCGTCCCGTCCGTCCGAATGCACAACCGTATGGAAAAAACACCGTACGGAGCGAACTCCCATGGCAAGCATGGATACGACCAAACATGTGCCCGCATACGCGCGGACACCCCCCCAGCCCACCCCCCCAAGTATGCGCCATACCCCCAGCCCCCCCAAGTACGTGCCGTACCCCCACCCCACCCCCGTAGGTACAGAGCGTACCCCCACCCCCGTAGTAACGGAGCGTACCCCCCCGTAGGTACAGAGCGTACCCCCACCCCCGTAGGTACAGAGCGTGCCCCCACCCCCGTATGTACAGAGCGTGCCCCCACCCCCGTATGTACGGAGCGTACCCCCCCGTAGGTACGGAGCGTACCCCCACCACTGTAGGTACAGAGCGTGCCCCCACCCCCGTATGTACGGAGCGTACCCCCACTCCCGTATGTATGGTGCGCTGGTGGTCCGCACCGTACCTACAGGGGTGGGGGTATGCTCCGCACCTACGGGGGTGGGGGTACGCTCCATACCTATGGGGGTGTGGGTACGCTCCGTACATACAGGGGTAGGGGTACGCTCCGTACGGGGGTGTGGGTACGCTCCATACATACGGGGGTGGGGTTACGCTCCGTACCTACGGGGGTGTGGGTACGCTCCGTACATACGGGTGTGGGGGTACGCTCCGTACATACGGGGGTGGGGGTACGCTGCGGACATGGGGGGGCTGGGGGTACGGTGCGGACATGGGGGGGATGCTGGGGTACAGTGCGGACGTGTAGGGATGGGGGTATGGTGCGTATCTGGCCCCCTTTTCGTCGTGCATCGCGGCGTACTTAGCTTTTCCGGCACTTTTTGGGTCCCGTAAAAATGTTGCCGTGCGAAGTGCTGTGGGTACGAATCGTACTTACTGATCCGTAAAACGCTGCCTGACTCCATGCGAATGTCGCGTACGTGGTGTCCCGGATCCGATTTGTATGTGTTTTTTTGCCGGTCGGTGTTTCTTTACGATTCATACGGAAATGGTGTTTCCGTACGAATCGTACTTGCATGTTTGTAAGGTATTTTTCCCGGTACGAGTCGGACGGAGAAAACGCTCCGTCCGACGATTCGTACCCGGTTTTTCCAGGATCGGAATCGGCACCATAGTTGTGTGTCGTCCGCGTGCATATGAAATTGTACGTTAGATGCCTGCAGAATTTCAGTGAGAGGTTCCATGAACAAGTTAAATAAGGTCGGCGAAAGTGAGGACCCTTGCGGAACCCCAGTGTTACAGGTGAGGAATTGGAGAGCGAGTTGTTGACCTTGAATTTTTGTGTACGGTTATAGAGGAAGGAGGTAAACCAATTTAACACCGTGCCGGACAGACCCATTCTATGCTCCAGGAGATCAATTATATAAAAATTTCTTTAAACAGCAATATTGACACTCACCTGTCTTTACAGTAGCTCTAGATGTGTTAGCCTTGGATCACCTCAATATAAATGGCTGACATAAAGTGAAAGCTATTGTTGATGTACAACATGAGTGAGTATTTAACATCTCTTTTTTGTTGAATGAATTATAACACAATATGCACCTGTAAAATACTTGTAAACTTTATCCAACAAATGAAAGTCCACATGCTATATTAGGAATGTGGTCTTAAGCATGCCCTTGTCTGTGTGGTAGAGAAAAAACATCTACTGCATGTCATCAAAGCATGCAAGTATACTTGCACATGTTGTGGGGTTCTGTGGTTGATGAGGATGCCTCTCAGGTAATCTGAATGATTGAGATGAAGTGCCCAAAGCAGGGTCAGGTATGGTGTTGTTCTCAAGAATAGATGAGGTATTGTGTCTCTAAACATAAGATTCAAAACAGCATTTCAACACAGTCAATAAATAAGGGCTGACTCAAAAAGGCTAGAGATCAATCAATTAGAAAAACCATGACGGTTTTTAAAAATATTAAAGTGCAATACGGAATACAAAAATATAGTTAGTCTCAATAAATCACTCATACAGCTGAGAAATCAATTGCCATGGAGGCTTTCAGTATTTAAATAGATGCAGCAATGAACAAAATCTGAAAAAAGATTAATTCCATAGTGTGAAGCATATCAATAAGAAATCTAGAGTATCCCTAGTAGAGTCCCAAAAGAATCTAAAGGAGAATCTGGCTGGAGAAAATGGGGGTTTCTAGTTGGCAATTGTTTGCACCTTCGTCCAAGTAGGGACTCTTCTTTCTAGTCAGGATAAGGGGGAGACACTACTGAAACCCCTCGGTACCTTGGCATGAGCAGACAGGCTTATCTCAGAGTCAGTGTGTAAAGCATTTGAATATAACCAACAGTAATACAGTAGAAGCACTACAAAAGGACAACACGTCAGTTTTAGAAAAATAACCAATATTTATCTGTATAAACAAGACTAAAACGATAAAAGACAAATGTACAGTAATCCAAAATATGCACTGTGCAAGAAGACTTTAAAATGCAGTTCTTTGAAGCCGGTGCTCTGCCCAGGGCTCCCGTGGTGCTGAAAACAACAGAATCCAACAGTTCCAGCCGACCACATTGGTGCGGATGGCATTAGTGTCAGCAGACTCGTAAACAGTAACTTTGGTTCCGATGTGAAGCATAGCGGTGCGGCGTGCGGTGCCCTCAAATCACGGTGCAGGCAGCGGCTCGGTAACGATCATCTAGCGGCATCAGAGGGACCAGGGTTGCGGTGCGGAGTGAGGCAGTGCTTGTTGCGGTGCCTTCAGGACACCGAGCAAGCAGGGGTGTCGGTGACGGCATCAGCTGCCTTCCCCCTCTGTGGCAACTGAAACCCAAAGTTCCAGAGACAGTACCCAGAGGTGAGTGAAGTCTTTGCTGTCACTGAGACTTCATGAACAGGAGGTAAGAGCTATTTCAAGGCCTTGGAAATACTCAGCGACAAGTGAAGAAGGTTCTGTCCAGCCCTTTCACTGCTTAAGGACAACCCAGAAAAGCAAAGGGGCAGTACGCCTCCTGGCAGTTTTTCCAGCTCTTCTTATTGGCAGGTTCCTTGATCCAAGTGAGTTCTCTGAAGTTTGAGACTTCCAACAGGAGGCAAGCTCTACTTCAAGCCTTTGAAGAAAGCTCTAACAGCAGGATGATGAAAGTACAATCCAGTCCTTTCCCTACCCAAGTCAGAAGCAGCAAGCAGCAGACCAACACAGCAGAGCACGCAGCAAAGTGTCAGTTCCTCCTGACAGCATTTCCAGCTCTTCTTCCTGGTAGGTTCCTTAATTCAGCAGTAATCTAAAGTTCTGGGGTCTGGCACCCAATATTTATACTCAGATTCTCTTTGTTCTTTTGAGCAGAGAGTGTCTGTGCTCAGCCCAAACCAGTTCTGTCCTCTCTAGTCCAGCTTCTGGCAGGAAGTGAAGACAGTATTGTGCAAGAGAGACAGGGCCTATTCAGGTGCTAGGGAAATCTCCTCCCACCACTCTAAATGCAGACCAGCCCTATTCAGGTGCTAGTGAAATCCCCACACTACTTTGAATGCATCCCAGGTCTATTTAGCCCCGCCCAGACTCGTCCATGAAAGGTCGCACACACCTCGACCCCTCCAGTGACTGTCTACAGTGAATACACATCCCCAGCATATGTCACTCCAAAGCCAGACAGTCAATCCACAACCCAGCAGAGGCACACAAGATGGCTAAACAAGAAAATGCCTACTTTCTAAAAGTGGTATTTTCAAACACAAAACATAAAAATCATCTTAACTAAAAGATGCATTTCTACATTCTAAGTTCAGGCATACTAAACTACATTTCTCTATCTTGTCCCAATGGGAAGATATACTTGTAAGATGTTACAAAGTACCTCCCATTCTTTCCTATGGGACAGATAGCCTTTCAATTGTGAAAAACTAAATACACTGGATTTCACTATCAGGACATGTCACACACATCAGTACATGTCCTACCTTTCACATAAGCTGCACCCTGCCTACAGGGGTACCTAGTGGTGACTCACATGTAATAAAAGGGAAGCTTAGGGCCTGGCAAGTGGGGGCAATTGCCATGTCGACCAGGCAGTCACAACTGCACGCAGACACTGCAATGGTAGGTCTGAGAACCCTTTGAAAGGCTGCTTGTGTGGGTGGCACATTCAGTGCTGCAGGCCCACTAGCAGCATTTGATTTACAACCCCTGGGCACACACAGTGCACTATACTAGGGACTTAGTAGTAAATCATATAAGCCAAACATGGAAACACTAATCCATTTATATGATTTACCAGAAGAGCATATGCATTTTAGCACTGAATAGCAGTGGGAAAGTGCCAAGAGTCCTAAAACCAACAAAAACAGGGTCAAAACAGGAGGAAAAAGAGCAGAAGTTCTGGGGGCAAACCCGCTGAAAAAGCCAAGTCTAACACCCCCAATATATACACAATTATATGAAGAGTTTCACTATAGAACACATTAAACATTGTATAGCCGGCATGGGATCAGTAACTGTAAAAATACATCAGCAAATCAAAATACAGTATTATGAAACAGCACATAATACCACTATCCTAGCACTATCCCACTAAATGAATAATAATTTTATGTTATGTTATATCAGCTTATAAAGCGCACTAATACCCGAAGGTGTCCTGGCGCTATAGCAGAGTGTCTGGAGGGGAGATGAACAAAACTCGAGACCAGGAGCGACGTCAAGGCCTAGACAGAGAACAGCCAGGTCTTCAGGCCTCTTCTAAAGGAGAGGAGATCAGAAGTGGACCTAAGAAAAAAAGGAAGTTCGTTCCAGGCATAGGAAGCCTTAAGCACAAAGCTCTTACCACCCCAGTTGGCCTTTTTGGCCCTGGTGATGACAGCCAGTTTTGCATTCCTGGAGCGAAGAGCTTTCCCCGGATGATACCACTGGAAACGTTCTTTAAGGTCCTGTGGTCAAACTCCGTGTAATGATTTGTGTGCTATACAGAGGGCTTTGAAAAGAACCCGATGTTTCATGGGAAACCAGTGCAAATCCCGTAGACCTTTACTAACGGACACAAACTTGGGAGTATTAGTTAGCAGCTTGGCTGCCTGCATTCTGTGCCATCTGGAGTCTGCTTAGATGTTTATTGTGAACTGTGAGGTAAAGACCATTACAGTAGTCCAGGTGGGTGGGACAGAGCTAAGGCGGACACAACAGACCTAAAGCTATCAGTAGTTAGATAAGGGTTGATTTTCCTCAGAGTCCTGATGGTTAGAAAGCAGGTGGATGGCACTCCATTTACCTGATTTTCAAAAGAGAGCCTGTTGTCAACAATGACCCCCAGGTCTTTTACTTTGATAGCGGGGGGGGGGCAAATCGCTAGGCCACCAGACGGGAGACCAAAGGCAGGGATTATTCCCAAACATGATAACCTCAGTTTTGCCAGCGTTTAGTTTCAAGCAATTGGCAGCCATCCAACTAGTGATGGCGGCCATACATTCTTGGAAGATAGAGGCTTTTGTTGCTTCAATCCCTTTATTTAGGGAAATCACGATCTGGGTATCATCGGCATAGGAGGTTAACTTAAGGCCATAAGATCGTATAAGAGGTGCAAGGGGTTTCACATAAACATTAAAAAGCGTAGGGCTTAATGAGGACCCTGCGGAACTCCATAGGGAAGAACAAATGACTTGGAAGAGTAGGTTCCCATGTCCACATTTTGAGTTCTGTGGGTCAAAAAGGACTTCAGGAGGGCCAAGGCAGAACCCTGTATCCCGGTCTTTGATAGTCGTTCCAGTAGTACCTCATGGTGCACCGTATCAAAGACCGCCGACAGGTCTAGCAAAATCAAGATGGCTGAGCCTCCTTGGTCGACGGCTTCCCTGATCTCTTTCGTAGCTTTCAACAGGGCCGATTCGGTGCTGTGCCCGGCCTGGAACCCGTATTGTGAATGGTCCAACCGGTTGTGAGTGTCCAGAAAAAGTCTGAGTTGGGTATTCATCGCCCTCTCCAAGATTTTGGCCGGAAAAGGAAGACGGGAAATGGGCCTGTAGTTGATGGGATCTTTGGGATCGAGATTGGGTTTTAATAATATGATCCCTTTGACCCAATGTCATCGGGAACAACAGCACAAATCTGGTTCCATAAACACTGAAAGGCCGCATAATGAATAGCCTACAGTGAACAAACAGGAAGAGCTTTGGAATAAATAAAAAAAGCTTCCTCTGGAGTTCTTCAAGAACAGCATGTCAACACAAAGTAACAGTGCACCTTTTGCTACATGTGCTTTCAATGAGAAATATAAACACACTATGAATATTATGAAGCAGCCATACTAATAGGATATGGAATGGAGGCCCAGTTGAGGCCTAGTTTGACGAAGGTAAAAGAAGAGTTCTATACTTCTCACCATTTTTTTATTTTTTTTATTTTTATTGTGTATTGTCAATCCATGTCATAGGTAAATCAGTTACAATTCATGTGGACATATATATATTCACAACCGAAAAAATACACCATAAATCACAGATTCATCATATTCATAAAATGCCTAAAGAAGGTAGTTCATATAGTAAGGAGATAGAAAAACAGTAAAAGAACCAGCCACATATACATTTCATTGATCTTTCATGTGATCTATCATTGAACCCCATATCCTTAAGCCCAATTTACATCTCTGTGGCACTTTAAAATAGTAGAAACTATAATAAAGATTTGAAATGCCATAAAATCTAGCTCTCCACATCTCGAAGGTTTGGTGTTCCTTCTGTAGCCAGGAGGAAGCTATACAGAGTTGGGCAACTGCAGTAGCCATAAATAACAGATACCTAAATTACTGTGAGGCCCATATATTTGTCCGCCCTTCCCCCAGTCCCAGTAACATCGTTGTAGGTGAAGTATTAATTTCTTTACCAGACACCTCTGTTTAAAAAAGCCTCCATTCGCCCCAGTAGTTGTCTTAATTGAGCGCAAGAAAAAAACATATACAGAACATCTGCCTGTTTAGCCCCGCAGCGGAAACATTTACCATTATTCAACCCCCCCATTTAAGCATTTTAGAGGGGGTATAATACAGAAATAAAAACAGTTTTAAAGTGTTGTGCTTTTAAACTAGAGGAGATCAAAATTTCCTCTGCCGTCTCAATGGATTCCTCCAGAATTTCCCCATCTTGACCTGGTAGATTATTCCTTTTAAGATTTTAAGCCTCCATATCATCCTGTTGGGTATCTAAGTTACCAATCCTATCCCTCCGTCCGATTGCCTCAATAAGAGAATATTCCATTACTACCACCTGGTCTGTATCTGTAAAAAGTTAAAAAATTCAGTTTTGGGGAGAAGATATTTTTCAGCCAGTGATGAAAATGGGAGAATACCATCTTTATTATAGAAATCCCCTACCGTCGTTATCCATTTTTGTCTCCATCTAGCCATTGTAATATCCCAGAAGATAGAGGGCAATAATGTACATGCAGTAATAGGTGTATAATAACAAACCCCATCGATCTTAAACTATCTAGGAACATGTTTCCAGACTTTAAAAGCTGTGAGCAGGACCTTAAAGCAAGTTTTCTTATAGTAACTTGGTTCGACAGGAAACAGCGTTTAGATTGCATGCGATAGATTGCATGCCATTACAACGCGGTCTTTACAACGACCGCGTTGTAATATCGTGAACCATTACATCGCAAGTTGTTACAACGACTTGCGATAGGGGGCACAAGGTGTTGGATTTACAATCCAACACCTTCCCTGCTGTTGCACAAACTGGAGTAGGAATAGTAAATAATACTGTTTCTAAGTCCAGTGTGCCCTCTACAGCAAGTCGTTGTAATGACTTACGATGTAATGCTTTGCGATGTAACAACGCGGCCATTGTAACGACCACGTTGTAATGGCATGTGATCTATTGCATGCATAGTAAAGAGACATATTCTGGTTTGACTACCTTAAATAAACATCTCTCGGCCTCTGACCCAAGTAGCATTTGATAGATAGATGGAACCTCTGCCATCTCTCTAATACCTTCCCCAGTAAGTAATATTCGCATATTCTGCTGGAGGCAGGCATAATAATAAAATGTAAAATTAGGAACTACCCAGTCTCCGCGCTTTCGGGGTATAGTCCTAAACTTCATTGCCCTATGAGCTTTCCTTTAGCCCCAAATAAATCTGCTTAATATCGATGGTAGGTTCTGGAGCTGAGTGCAACTAAGTTATAGTGGTACTGATCTAAAAGAATATAGAACCTTAGGTAGTATGTTCATTTTAAGCACATTGCACCTTCTTACCAGTTAAAGATGAAGACATTCAATCCTATGCCGCTGTTTTTTAATACCAGCTAACATAGAGCCCCAGTTAGCCTCTACCAGCTTCAGGTATATTCTAATTTTAATACCGAGGTAAATGGCTTCTTCTGTGACCCTAGGTTCACCAGCACAGGCTTGATTTGTACAAATAATCTGAGCTATAGTTGTGTTTAGTTTATATCCAGATATTTGCTCAAATACAAAAGCCAGTCGCTCTATCTCCAGAATAGCAGTAGTTGGATTGGGAGTGACAATGCCCACATCGTCCGCGTAGGCAAACACCCGGTAATTTTCCTGCGTATACTGGATGGATTTAATGATCACACTATCAAAAATGGGTTGATATATAAAGCAAATAATAAAGGAAAGCAAGGACATCCCTGCCTTGTCCCCCTGGAGATAGTAACCATGCCTGATTCTAATCCCATCATATACATTTGAGCTGTAGGGGTGCTATACAAAGCCCTTATGGATTTGATAAAACCTACCCTAAACCTAAGACAACAAAGAACCATCCACAAGAACTCTCAAGAGACCCGGTCAAATGCCTTTTCAGCATCCAGTAATACCAGCCCCACCGCAGTATGGTGTACATTAACCAAATGAAATAAAGTCACTACAATACTGATATGATTAACCGCGCCTCTTCCTGGAATAAAACTGTGCTGTCGAATCAAGACCAAAGGGGAGATAACCCTGGCCAGTTGCATGGCTAGGATCTTAGCATATATTTTCCCGTCACATTTCAACAGGGAGATGGGTCTGTATGACCCAGGTAGTGTAGGTGAGATGTCTTTCTTTTTTAAAATGATGATATTCCCTAGATCGCAGGATGGCGATGCTATCCCCTTCAGTGCTCCCTAGAATGTCACCATCATATCGGTTTTCAGCTCTTGAAAAAATACTTTTTAAAATTCTAATGGCAGTTTATCTGGGCTAGGTGCCTTGGCCATAGCCATTCTAGTAATCGCTTCTTCTAACTCATCTAGTGTAATAGAGGCATCGAGTTGCACAGATTCCTCATGGCTAAGGCTCTCCCTACATACGTCCTGTGAAAAGTGCCTCCACCGCTGGGCATCCAGTACTAGTATTCTCAGTATAAGTGTCCTCATAAAAAGTCCTAAACGCTGTAGGGATCTCAGAGGGTACCTAAACTAGCCTCCCTGTTTAATCCTTCTTAGCAGCTATCCCCCGATCAACCTCCCTAGACCTGATCCGTTTTGCCAAGCATCTTGCTGTGGCCTCCCCATATTCATACAGTCTTTTCTATATATCTGACATTTACATGCAATCTCTTTGGTCCAATGCGAATTCCTAGCCCTACAGCTGGCAACCTCAGTTTGTGACAGCATAATTAAGATATTATCATGCATACATTGTATGGGATTCTGCTCGGCCCTTCTGAGATCCTCATATAAGCCCTGCATCAGGAGCTTGTATTGCTGTCGTTTATGGAGCCCAAAGATAAGAATCTCCCCCTGAGACCTGCCTTTAACGCATCCCATCCCACTGAACAAGCAGCCGTGTTATGGTTAATTTCAAGGAATTTGATATGGCTGACAAAACAGGGTATCTTGCAGGAGTTTCCTATCAAAACAAAAAGATCTTCGTGGCTGGGAAAAGGTATAGCAGGCATATCTAGCAATAAGGGACTATAATCAGACATGATTCTAGGGCAGGTTTGAATTTCAATCCCTGCTAATAATGTCCTGGAGATAAAGAAGTAGTGTAGTCTGACAAATTTGTTATGTGGCAAGAATAGTATGTGAAACCAGGGTCATGATACATCCTTGTCGTCCAAACATCAACTAGTCCATGATCAACTAAAAGCCGCTGAAATGCCTTGAATACTTTAGGCTTCCTACCCTTAAACCTTCTATTGCCTGACTGTCCCTCCAAACAATCTAAATTAATATTGAAAACGCAGCATAGCACCAGGGGTGTAGGCCAAGACGCTAATTCAATATTAAGAAAATCGAGAACCTGTGCCTCGTCCAAATTGGATCTATTTACCTTGCAAATAACAAACTTAGTAAAACTTGCAGCACATTCAACAATCACCCAATGGCCATATTTATCCACCAGCGTTCTACCTAAGTTTCTTATGGTTTGCTTTGCCAGAATGGCCACCCCTCGAGTTGTAGTACCCTTTTGCGTGCAAGCTATTAAAATGTACCCCAATTCTGCTAACATTCTGCGCTTGTCCCAAGGAACATGAGTTTCTTGTATATAGACAACATTGGGTTGTAATACCTGTAGCTCTGCCGCTACTCTCTGCCTTTTAGCACTGTTATTCAAGCCACACACATTAAAAGTGCATATATGCAACCTTGTGGCCATCATCCTATCCCCCATCTGATCATATTGATCTCCCCATTCAAAAGATTAACCATGATTAATGTCAAAATCTACACTCATTGTGCTCCAACCTTGCCATGACATGGATTGTGTTACTTTTTTCCCAACCCTGACCCCCAGGATGCCACCCTGCTCTCATGTCCCCTCCCCCGCAACCCCCCAACAACCCCCAGCTGACCCAAACCCTCCTGATCACCCCTCCCAACCCCACCCGACTCCCCTCAACTATCGAGGCAATAGGACTCCTGGTCCCGTGTGATGGGAAGCTCCTACTCCCCCCTGATCGCCCCACCTTTTCCCAAAGTCAGTTACTGTGCACCATTACTATAGTTTCCTACATCCTCTCGACTACATCCCATCCCTCGACTTTCACAACAATAATCATAAGACCCTAGTGAATAATCCAGGGTGACTGTAAGTACTCCTTAGCTTGTACCTCTGGAAAAAATACTGGTTTGTTCATTATATATAACCTTCAATTTTGCGGGAATTGAGAAGCAAGACCTGTGCCCCTTTACCCTGGAATAATGGAAATAGCTGCCGAAATTGCTAACGTCTCTCTACTGTCGCATGGCAAAAATCAGGTCTTACAAAAAACGTATTGCCCTTCTCTACCCTCTTCTTATCTGGCCGTGCCAGATCGTAAGCTGCTTGTAGAATTTCCCTAGATCTGGAAGGGGTTTGTCCCGGTCTATGATGTTGCTTGAAAGGAAATCGATGGGCTCACTGGACTTCCTGATCCCAATTCCACTGTGTGAGCATGGGAAAGACTTCAGTAACTAAATCAATACATTTCCAGACGCCATGTCCTTTCAAGCCTCCAGTCTGCCCAGAACTCTGAGATGGTTCTGACGGAGACGATTCTCCAAGTCTGTCAGTTTCCACTGCGTATCCTCCTTCTGAGACTGTATTGCCTCCATTATAGATATCTGATCTGCAAGCTCATCTTCCAGAGTTGGTATTCATGCCTCAGGGTCATTAATCCTTTCCGCAAACTCTGAGCAAGTCTTTGCAACACGCCTAATAGAATTCTGTAACTTACTGCATGCCCCCTGAGTTTTTTGACTCTCAGTTCTTGTTACCAAGATGCGAAAGAGAAAAACAAATATCCCCTGAGTCTGTCTCTTTCAAGGCATCATGGTTACCAAGATTCTCCCTTGCTTCATCCTAACTCTATTACTTATGCTTCCCTGTCTTATACTTCTTTGACTATAGGTACAGGTACGAGTACGGGTACGAGCCTTGATTCCCCCCACCATCAGCACCCCCACAACTCTTTTGCACCATTTAATCCTTAAGAGTCTTGCCCGTGTTACTTGGATTATCTTCATTGGTAAGGGTCCCCGCAGCCTTCTGCCCAGACAAACCAGCCTCCTCTTGTCAATTCTGCTGAGTACCTGTAATGACTTCACAGCCATCCGCCGTGGCACCGAGATTCTCTCTATCTATTGGGCTTGTTGACTCTTTCTGCCTTTGGCAGACAAAAAGAGTGCTGGGATCGATTTTTTAGCAAGCTCAGTGCAGCTGGCTTTCTTCCAAGCATTTTATGGATCGCCGAAAATACCAGCACTACCGCACTGCACACCCAAGCTGCCTTTCACTGAACCGGAAGCGTTGCTTGTCTACGAGTTTTTGCTCCTCTCGCAAGCTTCGGGAGCATTGCAGAAGGTGAAGAAGTGGCACCATTTACGAGCACAATGAGCACTTGTCTGAAGCCAAACGGAAAGTACCAGGTGAGATAATATCTTAAATATACGCGTAAAGAATATATTCCATGTGCAGTCCAGATCATATCCAGAAAAAATTGCTGCACGATTGAGCCTGCAGTTCAAAGCCGCATCAGAGCATGCGGGGGGTCGATCAGGAGTGAAAGCTTACACAGCCGACAGAGCGGATTCCATCTTGAATTCCATCTTGCCTCGAGCATTTTTGTTTCAAATGCAAAAGTTTATTATTATTAACCAAATCAGAAAAAAGCTATAATAAATCCCTTCTCCGATTATTGCAATCATTGTCAGTTTCCCATATTGTAATAATTATGTAGTCATGTAACACTTTCAGTGTCTTACATCTCAATTCTTCTAACGTCATGATGTCATCACAGGCTTGAACTTCGAAGTCTTCCATTCTAAAAGATCAAATTTTCTCTTATTTGTAGAGGCTGCTGACAGCTTCCTCTTATGTCCACAATTTAGTGATATTTTGTACAAGATTAAGTCAGGCATTTTGAGCAAAATATTGAAACTAATGCCACAAATTAACACAATAAAAAATGGAATGAAGTAGAATAGAATACTTCCTCCTAAACTGCCATACCACTCAACAACCCTTCCAAATCTCTTTCTAATCTCATTAAACTAGGAACTGACTCCCACAAACCATACTCCTATAGAGATTTTGCTTCACAAGATATATCAGTTTCATTGGTTATATAAGCATTACTTTTATTGGGAATGAAGGTGCAGCATTGTTGCACCTTCAACCGACGACACCCTCCTACTCTACAAGGATATCTACCGCTGGGAGATTTTGCATAATCACATCTTCTTCTTAAACCCACGATTTAGCCCCATTTTGTATAAGATTGCTTCACACATTTCAAGCAAAAGAAGGAATACCAATAATATGAACTAACATATATTTAATCAAGCTAGAATAGAATGAAGCTTACTCCCGCCCAGTCCCTAGAATTCAAGAAACCAGTTTCAGCAGCAAAAATCTGTCAAAACCTTTCACTTTTTTTCGGATTCATGGTGGTTCTGCCTCAAAAATGAGCTGGCATCAATTTGTCATATCATAGAATTCAACATCTGATTCTTCATCTGCATAGACTGATGCTAAATTAGTCTATTCCAGAGGTGCATACATTCTGTTTGTTACTCTCGCTCTCATTTCAATTTTTTGGTTGGTGGTGGTTCAGGTTCAAAGTTTTCAGAGTCATCTTCCGGAGGAATCTCTGATTGCCTCCTGCTTTTGAGTTTTCCAGTGCATTTGTTTGCCTCTTCCCACTGATTCAGGCCAGTTATCTCCTCAAGGAACAATCTCTTCTTCAGATGCTTTTGTGACTACTGTTGAATGTTTCTCTTGAACTGCAACTGAATTTGTGCTTTCATCTGTATCAGCACCGGGACTCACTGTAAACCGCTTTCTTTTCAGGAAACTTGAGATGCAAATTTTGAGATTTACTTTCCCATGAACTAGAGTTTCAGTCTCTTGTTCTTCTTGTTCTGGATACTGCAATGTTTTTGTTTATTCCTGATTTTGCTTATCAATTTCTGCACTTTCTTTATCTCCCTCTGGAACTTCTCCTTCTCTGCCCTCCAGCTCCATACAGTGAGCTTGAGTTTGATGCTGGATCAGTGGTTGTTGTCACCACTTCTTCATTTGTAGTCTTCGCTCTTTTTGTGTGAACTGCATGGATCCAATGTGGGATTCCAGCACACGTGATAACAGTGTTAGTCACAAGAATCACTTGGCGGGTTCTTCGCTGCCTTGGCTCCAGGCAGTTTTTGCAAATGTTTTCTTCACCACTATCCAGTCGCCAAATTGCAATGCATAGCACAAAAATTCTTTTGTTAACGGTGTTACCAAATTGACCTGATGAGAGACAGATCGCATCTGATCAGCCAGAACTTTTCAGTAATCCAACAAAATGTAATCACTTATTGACACTAGTGTTGTTAAGGACATGCACTGGATTCTCATAGCTCTTCCGACGAGCACCTTATATGTCAAATATGTTGAGGCACATACTTTAAGTAGCTGGGATTTGATAGTGTCATTTATACTCTCAACCTCACGGATCCAATGCTTCTGGTCTGTAACTGCAGTGTAATATTTGCTCAATTTGCAGGGTTGTACATAACAGTTTCAGGATATCATTACTGAAATGGGTCCCTCTGTTCATCTCAACAGAAGTAGGCATACCAAATCTATGGACCAACCCCCTCATTAGTAATTTAGCCACAGCCACGTTGTCACATCTCCTAGTTGGGTAAGGTTAAACTAATTTAGAAAAAAAGCAGACTATCACTAAAATGTACTTAAGACCATCATGAACAGGCATTTGAATATATTCTGCCTGTAACCTTATTGATGGATCCCTCAGACATTCCTATGTGACTCCTGGTCACCAATGTTTGTTTGCCCTGATTAATTCTTTGACAAGTAATGCATCTTTTTCGTAGATCTTCAAATATTGCTCTAAAATGTGTCCTACCAATACTTTTCAAAGATCTTAACCATGGCATCAATCGCTACATGTGTTTGGCTGTCAATCAACCTGGCCATAGCTTCTACCATTGAATCCGGAAGCACATATTGGTTCTCACAAGGAGCAGTGCTGATAGGAACAAACAAGCACTTGGTCTCTCAGTGTGGTCCTCAAAGATAATTCAGGTCTCAGGTATCCCTCACTCTAGCCTTGCACTCTTCAGATCAAGTCCTCCTACAGTGGGGGTAAGACGCACTGGTTGCAGGTGAATCAAGCAGCTGCTCCACCCCTTCTGAGACAATGAGGGCTGAGCAGCAGTACCCGGAGTCAATAACAGGTATGCAGCTGCCTTCAGTCAGCAGCAGTCTTGTGGGTACACAGCATTAGCAGCCAATGGACCCACAGGTGGTGGAAGAACCTGCTTCCTCCTGGAGAGGGTGAGTTGTCAATTTAGTTGCTTGGTCCTCACTGGAGTGAGGTAGTGATACCAGCCACTTCTGGTGACAGGTCTGGGGATACTAGCTGTGTTGCTTCAACTTCTTTTAGCGCAGCGGCAGCAGTTTGTCTGATTGAGTGCACTTCTGGTCAGCAACTTGGATGATGCACAGTAACTCGGGAACAGAGTGACAAATGCTTCGAAATGGCAGCTTCACTTCTAATAGCGTAGTCCATGTGGGCACATGTTGGACACGTGCCACAGGACTAGTCACGGTGCTAGTCCAGTCGTCATATTTGTGGCAAGTGCAATAGGCTTACAAAGGTCTCATTTTTAGCATCACAAACTGCTTTGCCATTCGCTCAAGTGTCACGGCTACAACAGAAAAGTAAATTCAGACACACTTAGTGAGTGCCATGAGTTAGTAATAGTCTGTTCTTTAGGGTAGCGAATCATTCAGCTGCACTTTGGGGCAAGGGAAATGGCTGCAACAGCAAGGTTGACAGGGCGATCCACTTGGGTACACTTCAGCAGTCCTGTGACTCCTCCACTTTGACAAAAGTGACCGGATATGAGCTTAAAGCACGCCTGTCACTCTTCTGTGAACTTTTTTCAAATGTGCCCACTGCACTGGTGTCTACTGTTGCCCTGGGCAGTAGAATGCTCCTCCTGCAGGGTTGGCTCACTTCTTCAAGGAAGAATCCTCCATACATTTCAGGACAAGAAACAGCTCTTCTTTCAGGTCAGAATCCAGGTGATGTAGACTCACATCTAGAGAGCAGACTGTCAGGCAGACATCAGCCCTCAGTGTGCTGTAGTCCTCTGTGTACTCTATGGTGCACATCCTCCCAGCACGCCTCCTCCTCTAATAAAGAGACCCTGGAACTTGAACAAAAATTGTTAAACAGCTCCCACTCTTATACAAGTACCACAGTTAGGGAACTTGGATTCGCTCTCTGCTCTTTCAGAATAGGTTTTTGTCCGTTTTTCTTCCAAGTGTCCTTCTCAGGCTGTCTACCATACTCAGCACTTGTCTAAAGGAATGCTCCTGAAAGCCCAGTTGTCTCCAGTTTGCAGTGCCCACAATATAAGCCGCAGCATAGGTGCAGAATGTTGTAAGTATTCTGCACTTGGCTATCAAAGACAACTGACAGAGATCAGGAAGATAGGCAAATAAATTATCCCTTTCAAGGTCCCTTCATACTCTGATGTTCCACCCTTCAGCTATACCATCTACAAAATTTAACAAGACTAATCAACAGCTCATAGCAAAAGGATCTCATTGAATGTCTATGGGGAGCTGGTCACCTCTTTCCCCACTTCAATGTCTAGGTTCCTGCCCTTCAGCTTCAGGAATGACAGCAATACACTTTCACTGCCTGGGAATATAACCTAACCTCCATCTTGTGCACATGAACAGGCCAGGAGCTTCCAAAATGGAACCCAAAGGCCTCCTTCAGTCTGGTTCACTCAGACATCCATAATGTGTTTAACATGCAAACCACACCACCGGCCATCTTCATATCTCTCAAAAAAATCTCAGTCAACACACCCAAGACCATCACCTGCAAGGACCAATCCACAGTCAGCTTCACAATCAACCTCAATCGCCACAGAAAAACATCTACGACATGCACAGCGCGCTGCCACAAGAGCAACCTAGATGAGATGGACTGGATTTATGCTTTCCACAGAAACAAACCAGAGCCCATGGGCCACATAGTGTGCAACATCAACACACAATGGCCCCGATTGCGATGTTAGATGGACTTGAATCCGTCCGACATCGGTTGAGAACTGGGACCGAACGACCTCCTGTCACCAGTCCCAACCAGGAATTAGGATGCGACCGAACACTGTTCTGTCGCACTCCTATTCCTTACCATAGGAGCATGCATTCTGAACGGAATCCAAGCTCTCATCGTAAAGAGCTGAGGTGCAGTTCATCCCTGCATCCCTGCCACCGGGTGCAGTGATCAACAGGGGGCACCATAGGTGCCCCCTAGGCTGCCATCCGGCGGCCTTACACCCATGGGTGCTCTGCTGGGGGCCCCCAAAGTGGGATTCCTACAGCCTTTCTGTATCGGAAAGGCCGGCACAGAAAGGCTGTGGGAATCAGCCATCATAATCCCTTGGGCGGAAAGAGGTGCCTGAGGGATTACTGGAGGCTTTCCGAATGGCACACGGGTTCTCCGCCATTCGGAAAGCCCGTTTGGATTCCTTTCCGACTGACCACATTATAATTGGTCGGTCTGAAAGGAATCCAAAAGGGACATTTCGATGCGGTCGGAACGGCTCCAACCGTTGGTCAGAGCTGCTGTTTACGACCACATCGAAATCAGCCCCATAGTGTGCAAATGGATCACTGATGGCGCCAATACAGTGGCCTCCTGCAAACGAAGCCAAAAAGCCACCTCTCCTATGACTCAGATAAAAGGTCTGATCACACTAAGCTCTCCAACAATAGGGTATACCACCACCACCACTCTATAGCCTTGAACCCATGCGAGGCCAGTAGTCTTCTGCTCCTATGGAGGTCATGGTTGGTGCAGCCCTTCAGGTCCAGGACTCACATCAAGGGACTTGACTTTGCGCACATACTAGGATATCATACTCCTAGTGGGACTCTTAGGGCAGGGGACACAACTTGTGCACAATGCTGGGATCATTCCTGTCCCAGCATTCATCTTATGATTATGTAAGAGCTGGGAGCTTGTAGGTGATCCACACATTGATGACATCAATCTATCAATCAGGGGTTGGTAAAGCGTGCTACTCACCATGAGGGTCTCAAGGCGCTGGGGGGGGGGGGGGAAGCGGGGCTGCTTTGGTCAGTCGAAAAGCCAGGTCTTGAGAGCCTGTCTGAAGGTGTTCAGGGTTGGAGAGCATCTCAGTTCTACTGGGAGAGTATTCCATGCTGTGGCTGCGGTGTAGGAGAAAGCTCTCCCTCCAGCTCTGCTTCTGTGGATGCGGGGGACCTTTGCCAGGGCGAGGTCGGCTGAGCGGAGGTTCCTCTTGGGTGCCTGGAAACTCATTCGGTTGTTCAGGTATTTGGGTCCGATGTTGTTGAGGGATTTGTAGGCATGTGTGAGTAGTTTGTAGGTGACCCTCTTATCGGCGGGGAGCCAGTGGAGTTCTTGCAGGTGCGGAGTCATATGTTCGTGGCGCGGTATCCCTAGGATGAGCCTGGCGGCTGCGTTTTGGATGGTTTGGAACTTGCGTAGTAGGGATTTGTTGATTCCGGCGTAGAGGGCGTTGCCGTAGTCGAGCCTGCTGGTGATGAGTGCGTGGGTGACGGTCCTTCTGCAGTCTGGGGGGATCCACTTGAAGGTTTTTCGTAGGATCCGGAGGCAGTTGAAACTGGCGGAGGAGATAGCGTTGATTTGGCGTTCATGGAGAGGAATGAGTCGTGGATTATCCCGAGGTTCCGAGCGTGGTCTGTCGGGGTGGGTGGGGCCCCGAGGGCGGGAGGCCACCAGGAGTTGCTCCAGGCAGAGGGGCAGGATCCAAAGATGAGAACCTTGGTCTTTTCGGAGTTGAGTTTGAGGCAGCTGCCCTTCATCCAGGTGGCCACATTTCTCATACCTTCCTGGAAGCTGAGTCTAGTGTCTTCCGGGTTCTTGGTGAGGGAGAGGATGAGCTGGGTGTCGTCGGCGTAGGATATGATGCTGAGCCCGTGCTGCCTGACGATTCGGGCTCAGACAAGATCCTTGGGGAACTTCGCAGATGATGTCGGTGGGTTCGGAGAGGAAAGGGGGGAGCATGACCCTCTGTGTTCTGCCCTAGAGGAAGTATTGGATCCAGTTGAGGGCGTCCCCCTGAATTCCCGCTTTGTGGAGCCTGGTGTTTAGTGTGCGGTGTGAGACGGTGTCGAAGGCTGCGGAGAGGTCCAGGAGGATGAGGGCTGCAGTGTGGCCCTGGTCGAGCAGCATGCAGATGTCGTCGGTGGCGGCGAGCAGGGCTGTCTCGGTGCTGTGGTTGCTGCGGAAACTGGATTGGGAGGGGTCAAGGGTGCAGTTATCTTCGATGAAGGTGGTCAGTTCAGCGTTCATGAGCCTTTCTGTGACTTTGGCAGCGAAGGGGAGGAGGGAGATGGGTCGGTAGTTCTTAGGGCAGTTGGGTCAGCCAATGGTTTTTTGAGGAGGGGCTTCACTTCCGCGCATTTCCAGTCCATGGGGTAGGTGCCGAAGGCCAGAGAGAAGTTGATGGTGCGGGCGAGCTCGGGGGCGATGGCCGTGGAGGCTCTGTGGAAGATGTGCGGGGGGCACAGGTCCGTAGGCGCTCCTGAGTGAGTTTTCTTCATGGTGGTGGTGATAAGTTCGATGGATGCGGTGTTCCAGATGGTGATGGTTGGTGAGTCGGTGGTGGTGGGTGGAGGGGTGAAGGCAATAGTTGGCTCGCTGAAGTTGTCGTAAAGGGTCATGATCTTCTGGTGGAAGTAGGCGCTGAGCTTGTTGCAGAGATCTTGGGAGAGTGTGATGTCAGTGGCTTTGCATGAGGGTTTGGTGAGCTGCTTGACGACGTTGAAAAGTTCCCTTGTGTTGGATGAGTTGTTGTTGATTTTTTCCCTGATGAAGGTTCTTTTGGGGTCCCTTATCAGCTGGTGGGAGTTCTTAATGGCGATCTTGTGGTTGGTGTGTGCTTCAGTGGTCTTCTGGTTCCTCCACCTTTTTTCGAGGCGTCTGCAGGCGCGTCTGGCCTCTAGGAGTTTGGTGGTGAACCAGGCAGCCTTAGGAGGGCGTTTAGTGGATGTCTGCCGGAGAGGTGCTAGTTTGTCAGCGCAGTTGGCGATCCACCGGTGGAGTTCCATGGCTGCGGCGTTGGTGTCGGTGGTGGCTGAGGGGGGTCATGGTGGAGGGTGGCGGTAAGAAATTCTTTGTGATCTTACTCCAGTTCCGTCGAGGCGGGCGCAGGGCTGGTTTGGGTGCGGTGCTGGATGTGAAAGTGAAGTGCATGCAGTGGTGGTCTGTCCAGGAGGGCCGGGTGGTGTGGGTGAACCGGATGTTTGACCTTTCCGCGAAGATGGGGTCCAGAGTGTATCCTGCAATGTGGGTGGTTGTGCTTACCAGTTGATTTAGTCCCAGGTTGGGGAGATTCTCGAGGAGTGTTTTGGAGTCGGGGTCCTGGCAGTTCTCGAGGTGGAAATTTAGATCTCCGAGCAGGATGTAGTCCCTGGAGGTGATGGTGTGGGATGCGGCGAGTTCTATGATTGTGTTAGTGGGCTGGGCGCGAGGTCCTGGTGGTCTGTAGATGAGCGTGCCCCGTAGCGTTGTGGTGGGGTTGGTATGGATCTGGAAGTGGAGGTGTTCTATGTTGGGAAGAGTGCTGCTTGGGCTGGAGGTGGAGAGTTGGAGGGAGGTTTTGTGTGCGATGGCGAGGCCTCCCCCCGGGCGGTTTGGGCGGTCTTTTCTCTGGAGCTTGTAGCCGTCCGGTATAGCCGAGGCTATGTCTGGTCCGGAGGTGGCGTTAGTCCAGGTCTCAGTGAAAAAGGCGACGTCTGGAGCGAGTGTGTCAAGCATGTCCCATATCTCTATGGCATGCCGGTGAAGGGATCGTACGTTGAGAAGGATGCAGTTAATGGTGTCTGAGGGTCTGGTGGCAGGCGGTGCTTTAGTGTCTGTAGGCGTAGCGTCTATGGAGAAGGAGCTCCGGCAGTGAACGCACGAGAAGGCTCCTTGAGTGTTGTCGGGCGAGGCTTGTACGCAGTCCATGAGGTGCCTGGGCTTGAGTGCGAGGAGGCTTGCAGAGGTGTAGCGGTGGCGGCTTGGAGAGCCAGGGTTCCTGGTGCTGGGTGCGGTCCAGGCACGGACGGGCGCAGACGGGCTTGCCTTAGGCTCGCCTTCGGCGCGCCAGTGGCGCGACCGCGCAGCAGTCGTCGTAATGAAGGGGAGGGGGGCGGGATCGAGGCGGGCGAGAGTCTGGAAGGGGGGTGGGGCTAAGTGGAGAGGACGTCGGAGCTTGAGGGCGGGCGCGAGGCTCGAACTCTGCTGCTGGGGCTGCTGTAGGCGGTGAGCGTCTGGCGGAGCTGCCGGGGAGAGTGCTGCCTAGACCGAGGTCAGATCATGATTTTATTATTTACAAAAAGCAAATCATAACAGTAAATACAGTTATAACTTTATATAAAGACGCATTCACCTCCTAGGGAAGCTTTATTAAGCCACCTCATTTAAAATGTTGTTTTACATTCTGAGATGCACACTGTACCTTTAAGATAAGATGGCTATCAGAAATTGTCATTCATGCAATACAATTCACATATATTCCTAGGGGCCAATGAAAGCTGGAGCCAGACATTTAGAGAGACATTCTACATACACTCATATTCAGGAACAACATTAATCACTGTCATATTAGCATCAGGAAAGTTAAAAATCCAAGTGCTAATTAGAAAGTCAAAGCTAGTTAAAATGAAATTTGTGTCAACATCAGTTTTACAACGGTTATTATTAGCCCGAATTGCTATTTCATTGGAATCAAGGAGCCTCAAACTACCCCATTTTATCAAATAATGCATGAAAGATAGAGGTTATAGGAACATAACCATTGACATTGTTTATTGTACTCAATAATAACTCAAACAAGCAGCAGCAAATAAATGTATACAACAAAAACTGTGGAATAACAGACTCCTGTGGTCTTAAATGAACACTGTGTCAATAAGAATAAACTGTAGTGTGAGCATTAGCTCCCTCATTATAATTCATGTTATTCTAATAGCTGTAACAAATACGTCTCTTCTTTAGTATTCACGATCAAATGTCCTATTTGGCATTCAGGCAGTGCCCGATAGGCCAACAGACCAGTGTATGGGGTGGTTTTTATGTCTCCACTAGATAGCACATGCGATGTCTCGAAAAAACGTGTTGTGTTCTATCTGTCGACTTACAGGACGGCCATCTCCAACCAATAGTAAACTTAATTTTCTTTGATGCCATATGTCATGGCATGTGGGCGTCATGCCCTCTTCTTGTGTTTGGCATTCCTATAGGGCATGGACCAAAGGAGTACTTGTGTTTTTCAGGCTGTCTCCCTTGTACACATACATACAAACCACTAGAATGCATACACGTGTACATAGACAAATGCATTTGTTAAAACACAAACAGCACTTGTTTATTTATTTTTTTCACAATCTGATGGTATTGTAGAGCTTGTTCCGTCCTCCATCTTGTTTTTTGTTTTTAAGCACTCCATAGGAGTACTTGTGTTTTTAGGCCATCTCCCTTGTACACATATAGACATGCCACTAAAATGCACGCCTGTGGATATAAACAAATGCATTTCTTAAAGATTTGTCAAAACACAAACAGCACCTGTTTAGTTTTTTTTTGCATGATCCAATGGTATTGGAGTGCTTGTTCCATCCTCCATCTTGCCATAGTACAAACACCAGCCGATGGTATTGGAGCGCTTTAAGTGCTCACCAGTTACGTTACACAATGACACATTCATTGTTTTAGGCAGGGGAAAGCGTAAGTGGTTTGCCCAGAATCGCACATTATTCAGCCAACCCCGAGATTCGAACCTGGTTCCCCAGTTCTCCTGTCAGCAGCTATGGTCATTATGCCACATCCCTAGCTATGGTCAATATGCCACATCCCTACTTCACTTCAAAGCTCAACTGTTTCTCATTATCACTTCCACATTTGTCAACACCGAACAAGCATTGGCAAAGCCAATAGATCTCATCAATGCCCGAACTATTGGCATTGTCAATGTGAATGTCTTTTAGCCATGTTGTCTAGCAGCACATCTGCTGCTCAGAATGGCTGAAAGTCACTGAAAAAAGTGCATTGATGCGGCCAGCGCTGGCCACGTCATAGCACTTTTATGTGTTAGGAGGGGCAGGACAAAAAACTTAACAGGGGGGGCGAAGAGACTCGGCGTCGGCTCAACATCCTGTGATTCTGAGCTTTCAGTAACTTTCATCCATGCTGAACATCAGATTTGCTGCTAGCTAACATAGCTAAAAGACATTCACGTTGACAAGGCCATTAGCTCAGGCATTGCATTGCTGCGACCTATTGGCTTTGCCAGTGCTTTTTTTAGAAGTTGTGGGCAGGTGGGTACAACCTGCACACCTGCGCCGTTTTTATGGTCAGACGGGCAGGTTTTTACTGTTGATTTCCCTGATATTATAACTTTTTTTAGCTATATGCTTCGCTTATGGGGCCACTTTTATTTTGTGCCTGGGCTTATTTTTTGCCCCAGTCCGAACCCATCAGCATATTCTGCAGTCATTACTGCAAACGTTCACCCAATTGTTGCATACAGTTACACTGCAGTGAAAGAATTTAAGCCTGACAAGTGTCCTTTCATGAATAGCTGGCTAAAAATGCAGGGTTTGGTCTGTTAAGCTCTGTGTATTCCAAGAAATCTTTATTTCACTCAGGCTCCTGACATAAGTGACATCTGATGTTTGTGTGACATCCATGTAAAATAAAATGCACTATATATCACCAACTATAACTTGTAGTTGAAAAGTTAGGCAAACATTTAAAATGTTCTCATGGAATTATCTGATCAATGCAGAACAAATCAGAAGAACATGATGTGACAAAGCTCCTAGGGTTTTTTTCTATTTAGCTAACATCATTAAGATTGTGCTAGTATGAGCTGATCAGTGTTTCTCTGTCGTCATCTGCTTAACGGACACATATGCACAAGGCCTCTCTTTTTGCACAAGTACTTTTTCTAAGTACCCATTACAGTGATACAAACATGATCAATGAATTTACAACTGAAAATAAAACAATTATGTCATTGGTGCACCCAAGGTTGTTTCCTTGGTATATATTGAGATGCACAGTGTGTAAACAAGAATGAATTGTAGTGGGAGCATCGGTTTCCTTACTGTAATTGATGCATTCCTTCCTTCTGCCAGCAAATCCGTCAACCTTTAAACAGATGTTCATAGTGATGCAATCGGAGTGCGTCGACGTTTCAACTCTATGGTAAATAGTTCGGACTCATCAGGAAAAATTGCATCTATCTTAATGACGTGTAATCAGAGATAACATGCACTGGCAAATGCAATATGTTTCGCATATCTGATTAATAATAAGTTGCTTTTGTGTGTAAGTTTTAGCTTGGTGAGCAGTTGTGCAATATAAGAAACTCCGTAAAAGTGTTATGACTTTTTTATTGAGAAAGACAATATATTGTGCAGTAACTGGAGTTAATATAAACGCTCCTGTACCTTCCGATGATGTTGGCGCTATATAAAACTGACCCTAAAATAAAATTGTGAAAAGCAGGTTTAAATGCGGATGCGATTAGTTACCTGTGTGTTTGTATGAAGTAACTGGTGGTAATGTTAAGCGCTCCTGTACCTTCTGGTGAGGTTGGTGCTATATAAAAGCACTCCAAAATTTAATTTAATAAAAAAGTGTTACATTAAAAAGCGCTGTAACGTGTTTTTTATTTAATTAATTTTAAATTTTAATTGATGTTTTCTCACTGACTAAGGAATTGCAAAGGGTTCTGGTTTTTTTTAAATTGCACTACAGTTTAATACTTTATATGCATAGTACTCATTGCTTTTCCTATTAATATCTTTTTTGCCAGGAATGGTGGATGTTTCGCTCAATTTAGAATACTGAATGTGATCTATTGTATGTGAAGGATAAATATAATCAATGTACTGATTAATGTTTTCTTGAACTAAAACAAAATATAATAAGAGGTCAATAGAAAAAATGTGTCCCTCTCGTATGTAGCTGTTTCTCTATGTATGAAGTAGTATGTCTCTCTTTGTGTGTATGCACATCTGTCTACATGTGTCAGTGTGTCTATGTATGCATGTATATGTCCATTTACTTGTAAATGGCCCTATCAATCTGTGTGTGTACATGCATGTGATGTTATGCAGATCTGTATAGCGCACTATCACCCGGAAGGGTATCCTGGCACTGTTCGTACTATTCTGCGCGCCTCTTTCAACGTATCTACATGTCTATCTGCCTCTGCTTATCGCTCTATGCAATGTACGTGTTTGTTTAGCTCCACCTATTTATTCTGTGTGTGTCCATCTCTGTTTTCTTAACCTGATATTGTAGTGTAGTTCCTATTTCCCTAATAGGCTCTGCGCATTGTAATAATATACACTATAGTTTCGGCATAGGACTGAGGTCAGTATGCCCCTATCGAGTATATTAAACTTAATTACTTTGTGTGCCAGCTAACTCAGAGGCCACTAGAAACTCCTTGTGAAACAAGATGGGAGTAGTTTCTGGCAACTGCATAAACATGACAACTTTGTTTCCCTGTAGAATCTGAACACTCTCAGAATCGTGGAAACAATAGATAACAGTTTCACTCAGCTAATCGTGCATGCTTAGTTTCTTCAGAGTTTACACAGCAAGAATAAACAGGCATTTCAATAAAAGGATTTATTGAACAGTCTTGTTTCTCGTGTAAGAGATATGTGCTGTTACAATCATAAGACAGTATGCAAGATATAGTATGTACAGCGAGAACAGTAGAAAGAAATAACACTGTGCTAGCATTATCTTTTAGCTATGACACATATATTCATATACACAAATAACATAGGCTAAAAAATGTGAGTACTCATTCGATGCGTTCTCTAACTAATTCTACCCCAGTGTACCTAAGTGTAGGACAAGGTAAGAAATAGGTGCTGTATGCTATAGTCTGGTATACTAAGTCTGGTATGCCAAGAGGCCCTCTAGGTTCTAGTCAGCTCCATACCTTAAGAATGAGAGAGGTTGGAATCTCTATCTGGTTCTCGAATTCTAACACCCCGCGAAGGGAGTCATAACACTGGAAGCTGGATTCTCTGCGAGCAGGGATGACGGTGTCTTGTCAGTGCGTCAGGCCGGGACACGGGCTCCTCTAAGTTGAGGTTTCCCCCTCGCTTGCCGCCGTGGCGAGCAGTATCAAGTCTTGGAGCCGAGCCGTGGCTTGCCATGGTAAGGGGAGGTATATTTATACCTGGAAGGTGCTTAGAAATGTTTGCATTGACGTAAAGTCGGGCAGAGGAAGACGTCATGAATGAATCCTTAGGGTATAGCGGTTCATGAATAATAAATGAGTTCTTGGAGAAATTAATAATCCTGGGCTAGGGAAACTCCCAACAGCTTAAGGGTCTGTTTTCTAAGAACTCATTGTGACGTTGGGGTGGACGGATGTTGGTGACCATGCCTGTATTTGGATAGCATGGCTGTTGCCTAAATAAGCAATGGGATGCTATGCCTATATAAGGGCAATGCAAATTGTGCCCATATAAGGACATGTATCAGGAAAACCTATATACGGACACCTAAAGCGGAACACAACAATATGGGAGCTCTTTGTTCACCGTCAGCATCTTGTTCATAAGCAATTTTTTAAAACTTATTGTCACACCCATGTTAAACGGTAGCGGCAGTTTCAGTCGATAACCTTTCAAGTATTGCCCGGCGGTAATCGCCTCTTATACCATTCGATGTTAAACCAATAAAGAGGCAGGCGCCGGAGACTGGAAGGCAGGAAACAAAGTTTTATTCCGTCGGAGTAGAACACATCAGATCAGACAGCAAGGTATCATCACGAGGTGCTCTAACTGCATCTCTGAGGCCTGGCCTCTTATACACAGGTTTATGACTTTATTGCAGGTTTATCACACATGGCACATTCTTGAGATTGTCTTGATACAAGAAAGAACTTCCTCAGAATCCCCACTTCGAGCTCGTTCCCACACATATCTTCAGTGGGAGTCCCCACCCCACCCACAGTAGGAGATGGCTATCACACAGCAGGATATTCCGCCAATTCCCGGGGGTGTGTGTGACCGGTCGGGTCTCAGGGGGTGGGGGGCCTTGATCTACTGTAATCCCTTTGATGTGGGGCGTTTCCTTTACAGTAGGGACAATAAACTGCATCCGCAGGGCTAGGTGATGGCCTGGGATCGGTTCAGACAATGAGGCGCAGAGGAAGGGGGTTATCAAAGAGATGCATGACCATGTATGGGATGTCGGTCAGGCGTGGGATGCGGTTCCATGGCAGGGTCGCGCAGAAGGAGAGGGTTTATGGCCCGTGTACGAGAGAGCGGGGGTGGCCGGCGCGCGGGGGATGCTTGCAGCGCCAGGGGGACACGCTGGCGATCGGCAATGAGCAGGGAGAGACCAGGGTGCCTAAAATGGCTGCCGTGCGCTTTCCTGTGTGTCGCGCTGGGGAGAGACAAGATGGCGCAGATAATGTTCAGTTTGTAAGCTAAATTTCCACAGTCCTCCCTTTTAACATATCTCGCCAGCTTGTCTAGTTCGGATCTATCCCCATAATACTACGAACTTCCACCTCATACAGAGCTTTCATTCGTTCCGCTTCAAAGTTCAAAGTCTTAGGGCAGATGCAGTTCATAAAAAGCGAACATAAAGGTGGCAGACACTGAATCCCCAAGCAACATCCACATAGTATCACAATCGGTATTAGGATAAATGAAAACAGCCTCCATCCCCAACTTTTAATAGTGTCCCAAAACCAACTCCCAAGGGACCATCCTTCTTGCTCCTGATGAACCTCTGCGGAAAGTCTGTGGAGGTGTTCAATTGCTTTGTAGACTGAGGGTGAGTTATCCGGTACGTAGGTACAACAGCTGGACCCAATGATGCGGCATGCTCCTCCACGATCAGCCAGAACCACATCTAGAACGAGGCGGTTCTGAAGAGCCACCAGGCGGACGGCCTGAAGCTCGGCGGTGTTGTTGGCGAGGATGCCAGCCGTAATGTTCATCGCCGTCTCGACTGCCTGAGTTAAGTGGCGGATGGCACGGCTGTTTGCCATTGGACCCCAGAGTGGAACAAGTCCCTTTACTGCATCCAGGAACTGTGCCCCGGCGGAGTCGGCTTGTACAAGGTCTTTGGCACGTTTCTGTCGGTGATGGTTTGCTGGAGCCACATATGTCGGAGGAAGGACAAAAGCGATGTAGCAGGTGCCTCCCCAACCTTTCGGGAGCCAGGTGTAGGCCTTAGGACCACAGATGAAGTACATATTCGGGGAGGCAACAAAGGAGGGTGGATCAACTGAGTCCAATGTTCGGGTGATGAGGCAGGAGCTGTGGCCCACCAGCTGCGCCCCCAGGCCTTCGAGGCACACAAATCCAGTGATGTTGATGACGGATAGGGCCACTGTCAGGGTGGCGGCCGTTCGTTTCCGGAGGTAAGAGAAGGTGGGTCTGGCTGGGTTGTTGAACACTTGCATTTCAACTCGTTCTTTGGCAGGGATGTTCATGTGAAAGGAAGTGTTTGATCTCAGAGGGCAGAAGGGGGCAGAAGTTTTTCCAGTTTTGTTCAGCCAGAACCCATGGTAGGAGTGCGACACAGTTTTGCCGGAAGTGGCATTGTCCCTGTAGCTTTCCTGCAGGAGGATTAGCCAGGCGAGGCAGGAACCATGGACAGAAAAAGGTGAAGGGATGAAAGGGATAGAGTGTCCAGTGGCATGTGGTAGCAATCCAAAGATCCAGCAATTAGTGGCGTTGGCGGCAAGATTGTGTTGGTGGAGCAACTGCACAAAAGAGTTATTCCAGAACTCCTTACGCCTTTCTCAGAGTTGGGGTGAAAGTGAGATCAGATGGTGTTCTTTCATGGTGGTAGGTTGAACGGTGGTCAGCAATGTCTTATGAGCGGGTGTGCTCTCCTCCATGATCCAGAAGGTGACCATGAGGAGAAGGCAAAAGAGAAGGGTAATGAAAAGTGCAATAGTCTTTGAGCTGTGCATTCTGTCAGTCTTTGGGTTTTTGTAGTGGATCTTCGGACGTCCGGTTGCTTCCATCATCTTCATGTCCGGCGCTTCCATCACCTTCAAGAGACTCGGTAGCGGGCAGAACCACAGACTTTGTTTAGTTTCTCTCCTGGTGGCCTTTGAGGTGACTAGGCTACCGCTCTGAGATTTCCACTTAGTTTGTGGTCTGCTTAGCCGAAGTTCTCTCCTTTCGTCGCAAGTTATAGCCTTCCTTGGATGGCACGGTGGGATCGGGATATTTCACTAGCTCAAGTGTCTCCGTATCTGGGCGACGGCTCAGGGATGGTTGGTCTTTGTCCAGAAGTTCTTCTTGGGCGGTGATGTTGTCCGTGGTCGTCAGGGTCGGTGATACCTTCTTGCAGTGGTGTGCATGCAGCCAATTGCGTTTCCCCTCCACTCGAAGAGCTGTTCGGGTGGTGATCAGGACTTGCAGGGGGCCCGTCCACCGGGGCTCCAGACTCTTGGTGCGCTGGAAGTTACGCACTAAGACAAAGTCGCCGGGTTGGATGTCGTGCCCGGGGCCCCTGGAAACATCGGGAATGGCTTGCAGCACCTGCTGATGGATAACAGACAACGTTTTAGTTAGGTTATACAAATAGTCAGACATGAGGACGTCCGGGACGTCGTGGATGGATGTTGGCTTTGGTGCAGTCCAAAGGTTTATGGGCCGCCCGAAAACGACCTCGTAGGGGGTTAAGTGGTGTTTAGTGGGGGTGGAACGCATTGATAGCAATGCTAGCGGGAGAGCGTCTGGCCATTTCAGTCCTGTGGTGGCAACTATTTTTGCTATCTTAAGCTTCAATGTGGCATTATGTCGCTCAACCAAGCCTGCAGATTGGGGATGGAAGACCGCGTGGAATTTCTGTTTTACACCCAGCCCCTTTAAGATGAGTTGGATAACCTCGGCTACAAAGTGGGGGCCATTATCGCTCCACAAAATTCGACAAAGGCCGTATCGGGGGAAGAATTCTTTCAGTAGTACTTTTGCGGTAGTCATAGCGGTGTTGTCGTGGGTTGGGTAGGCCTCCACCCACTTGCTGAAGGCACACACAACGACAAGTACGTACTTAAAACCTTGGCACCTTTCTAACTGGACATAGTCCATTTGTAGGACTTCAAAGGGGTGATTGGGAACCCCAAACCCTCCTCGGGGTACAGCAGTTCCTTTCCCAGGGTTGTGTTGGAGGCATACCAGGCATTGTTGGACCAGACGTTTGGCTGAGTCTGGGATTTTGTCGTTGTGCCAGACTTTGGAGATGAGTTCGATCATGGGGGCAGACCCTATGTGTGCGGGGGAGTGTGCCATGGTCAGCATGGGGATCAAGTATGAGTCGGGTAGCAACCATTTGTTCGAGTCTTTAGTTCGCCAGCAACCGTCATCGTCCTTCAATCCCACCCGGGCCCATTCAGTTAATTCGTGTGGTGTGCTGGCTAGTTGGATATCCCTAATCGTTTCCCTAGCATCCTTCCATTTCTCAGTTTGTGACCTGGTCACGTACATATGGGTCGTGGACCTATTCTCGGCTGTGGTTCGGGCAGTAATGTCAGCTAGTGCATTTCCCTGTCCTATAATGTCTGTCACCTTCTTGTGTGCCTGGCATTTGATCACAGCCAGTCGTGTGGGGAGGAGGACTGCTTCGGTCAGGGCAGAGACTAGATCTCCATGCAGGATGGGTGTGCCATGGGAAGTCAAGAATCCCCTCTCTTTCCATAAGAGCCCAAAGTGGTGAACTACCCCGAAGGCGTACTGACTGTCTGTGTAAATGTTTGCGGTTGTCCCTGCTGCCAGGATGCATGCTCGTGTGAGAGCAATTAGTTCCGCCGCCTGTGCGGATCGCTGTGTGATGCGGGCTGTCTCAACAACTGTTCGGGCTGTGGTGACTGCATAGGCAGCTGAGGTGGTGCCATCGGGGAGCTTGATACATGAGCCATCCACCCACAGTTCTCTGTCAGGGTCCGGGAAGGCAGTATCCCGGAGGTCAACCCTACTCTTGGTCTGTTCGTCGGTGAGGGTCACGCAGTCATGTATAGGGGACGCATTGGGGTCAGCGTCAGGGAGAGGTAGTAGAGTAGCTGGATTCAGAGTGGTGCATCGTTTCAATGTGATGTGGGGTGCAAGCAGAGTTAGTTCGTAACCAGTCAGTCGTGCGCTAGTCCGGTGTTGGGTCTTGGTTTGGTTCAGGAGGGTGTCAACCGCATGGGGTACCAATACTGTGAGGGGGTTTGAGAGCACGATCCCCTCACTTTGCCGGATAGAGACAGCAGCGGCGGCTACTGCTCGAAGGCAGGCGGGCAAAGCTCTGGCTACAGGGTCAAGAGTGGCAGAGAAGTAGGCACAAGGGCGTTGTTTAGGGCCTATGGACTGGGTTAGGACAGACAACGCACATCCCTCCCTTTCGTGGGTGTAGAGGGAGAAAGGTTTAGTGTAGTCTGGGGTTCCTAGGACTGGGGCCGAGCAGAGGGCGTCTCGTAATTCTTTGAAGGAGGATTGGCATTCGGGTGTCCAGGGGAGGGGGAAGGGGACATCTTTAGCCAGCAGGGAAAGCAGAGGTTTTACAATAAGACTGAAGTTTGGCAACCATTGTCGACAAAAGGAGGTGAGGCCTACTAGAGACCGCACTTGCTTCTGAGTTTTGGGAACAGGGGTTTCTAGGATGGTCTGAATTCGGTCAGGGGTAAGTTTCCTCCCGTCTTTGGATAGTAGGTGGCCTAGATATGTCACTTGGGGTTGGCAGAATTGCAACTTCTTCCTGGAGACCTTGTGACCGTTTTCCGCGAGGAAGTGGAGGAGGTGAATGGTGGCTGTGACGGCAAGTGGAGTGGTGTCGGCCGCCAAAAGAATGTCATCGACGTACTGTATTAACACCACTCCATCGGGTAGTTGGACTGCATCTAGTTGTCTCTTGAGGGCTTGGACTCTCAGTGTAGCCTTGGGGTGCCCTACAGAATCTGTACGAACGGGCTTTTAAAGTGAAGCCGAACAGGTAGCGGCTGTCTGGGTGGATGGGGATGGAAAAGAATGCGTTCTTGAGATCAATAACGGTAAAGGTGGTGGCAGTGGACGGAATCAGGGTGAGGATGGTGGTGATGTCTGAGACCACGGGGTACTGAGGTATGACTACTTTGTTAACTTCTCGTAAGTCAACAATAAAGCGGTATGCTTTCTCATCTCCCTCGCCTTGCTTTTTTACAATGGGTAGGATAGGGCTGTTGCAAACATTACTGACTACTTCTTCTACCACTCCTGCATCGACTAGGGACTCGATGATTTCCACCAATGCCTTCTCGCCTTCGGGCGATATCCGATACTGTGGAAGCTTTGGGAGCACTGCGTCCGGTCGGACGGTTATGTGTACTGGGTCGATCACCATGCGCCCTACATCTGAGTCGGTTTTAGCCCATAGATGTGAAGGTAACGTGTCGAGTAGGGACAGGTCAGCATCGGTTATAGAGAGCATACGCCGTGTGTGACAAGGTCTGAACAGATCTGGGTTATCGTGCAGGATGACTCGAACTCCGTCTGGGGAGCATCTGATGGTAGCTCGAAAATGTTTTAGCAAATCAAGTCCCATAATAGCATCGGGGGTGTTGGAGGAGAGTAGAAAGGTCGTGTCAGTGGCGTTATCTTCTAAGTCAAAGGAGATTGGTGCTGATAAGGGGTTAGTGGAGGGCGTTCCATCGAAGCCTATTGAGGTTACATGTGAGCCAGACAAGGGTGCCCTAGGAATCAGTCGTTTAGATAACGCACTACGTGTCGCCCCAGTATCTACCAAAAATGGAGACTTTGTGCCCAAGACCTTAGCAGTGACGTAAGGACCTTGCTGGTCAACACGGAGTTCGACTGGATCCCTCCCTTGCCCCTGGCGGTCCTATGCGAAGTCATGGGTGCTTTCGTAGTCGGACTGCTGACACTGGTTTTGTCGGGGGCGATCAAAGGTGTTTGGTCTGCCTGGCCTGTCGTTGATGGCGTCGTTCGTGTACCCTCGTCCCTGTCCTCTATTTCTGGGGTCATATGCTGTGTCTCTGGGGTCCCTATTTTTGTTCAATTCCAGAAGGACCGGGCACTGGGATTTCCAGTGTCCGAACCCTCTACAGAACGCACATTGGTTCCCATCTAAGTCTCTCCGTCCGTTGTAGGGTACAGGGGTATGGTCTCTAGGGGGTAGCTTTCTAGGGGCGGTTGGTTGGTAATTCCCTTTCGGGGGTTCCCTTCCTATGGTCACCCCTTGCAACTGTGCTATCATTACCCTCTCCTTCAGTTCCTTTTTCTTCCTCTCTGACGCCCTATCGTTCTCATTCTTTTGGTTTTCGTAGTATTGGGCCATCTGGAGGATTGCTGCGGGTTTGGAGGCTGCCCAACTACTCTCGCTGGTCTGTAGCTTCTGGGAGACTTCTTGTGACAGACCCTTCACATAATTCTGGACAAAGAGGTGATGTCCGGTTGCAGTGGTCATGTCCTGGCCACTATAATCGGAAAACACAGTCTCGAATCGAGAGAAGTATTCAGACACATCCTCCTGGGGTTTCTGGCGACAAGCCGTCACTATCGACCAGTCTACCTTTCTTTCTGGGATTAGAGTCTTCAATTTCTGTACAATCTTGTCTGGGAGCTCCAATATGGCTTTCGGGGGTTTCTGTCCCGGTTCTCGCTGTTTATCTATGGTATCGAGTTGTACCCAGGTATATCCGAACGGCTCAGCGTGGTCAACTTTCCGGATTTGCTTCCACACATCAGCCGGCAGACATAACCCGAAGAACAAGTCGATATCTGCTAAGGTCAATATTGTTGAACCTAAGGCTGTACCTAGTTCGGTGTAGAAGGCAGTCGGGTTCTTTCTTAAGTCGGGTAGGGTTTTTCTAAAGGTCAAAATGTCTTGTCGGTCCCATGGCTGGTAGATCCAATTATATACAACCCTTCCCTTCGCATCTTGGTGGTTGATGTCGTCATGTGTTCCCTGACCTCGTGGGGGGACCCAGTAGGGGGCGGCCTCTTTGATGGGCATCATGGTATCAGTCCTTCCTTCCTGGGGCTTAGTCGCTATGGGGGTTTCTGCTTTGGTGGTCTGTCTGTGTTCTTTAAGGTGTCGATAGACCTCGAGTGTACGAGTGAAGAGGTTCGTCACATCGCCCTCTCCTTCTTCCCCAATGTCTACCTTCCTATATAGGGCCGCTAAGCCTTCGGGACCTTTATCGTGGTACCTATCCTCATATGTATTCAGGACGTGATAACAAAGTCGTACGACAAAGTGTCGTCTGCGGCTGTCGGCATATGAGTTATACACGTCTGTTATATACTCCTCACTTTCCTTTCGCTCCACCAGTGTCCCTACTATCTTGTCGATTCCTGCTCGTTCATCCCTTGTTAGTCGATTCATTCTGGTGGAATCTTTCTTTCTCATCTCAGGGTCATCCAACGTTATTGCCGACGTTGTGTTCAGTACAAGAGGCTCGGCCGGCGCGGAGGCCGTGAGGACCGAGGCCCCTGTACTGCTTTCGCTTGTGTTTGGGGGTTGTGGGTGTTGCACTACCGATTGGGAGGGTGCGTATGGAGGGGGCATGTAAATGATCGGGGGACCTAATAGTAATTCATCATTCGTTCGTTGCTTAGAGGACAACTCAGGGTAGAGCATAGAGGGGGTCCTAACAGCGTACTGGCCTGATGTTTCGGGCTCCTGTCTTAGTTTAGTTTCCCTTCTCTCCTTTATTTCTTCTTCTAACTTTCTAGCGGCAAGGTGAGCTGCCTTTCGTAATTCCTTTTCTGCTTTTACCTCTTCCCTCTTTTTCCGTTGTGTTGCTTCTTTGCGCCACATGCCGATACTGTCAAGCATAGTAGGCGTCGTCTTATTGCTACGCAGAGCTATTTCTAGCATTTCTATCTTATGGTCGTCGAAGGATCCCATCAGTGGCCACTGACTCTCGGGGTCCTTCCTTGTATATTTATGCCATAGCTTGCTATAAGCTACGGCGACTAGTCCATATTTAGTGAACATGCCCTTATTAGGGGTGCCTTCCAGTGGAGCCGGATGGTCCACCTCTAATAAGCGGTCCGGGCAGAACCAACTACCAATCAGTGGGGAGAAGATAGGCATGACGGGTTTCAACGGGGACAAAAGTCAGCACTACCTATCTTTTCACTGCTTGCAAAGACTAGACAGAATATCTCTATTCCTCGTTATTTGTAAGCAGAGAATACCTCCAGAGAACCAATATCGAACAACTAGTGTTCGGACAATCAATCAATCAATGGGGAGATAAAGATAGGCACGACGGGTTTCAACGGGGACAAAAGTCTGCGTTACCTACCCTTCACTATTTGCAAAGACTAGACAGAATATTTCTAGTCTACGTTATTTGCAAACAGAGAATATCTCAAAGAGCACTATTCTTCAAAACAATCAATGATCGGACAATCAATCAGTGGGGAGATAAAGATAGGCACGACGGGTTACAACGGGGACAAAAGTCTGCGTTACCTACCCTTCACTATCTGCAAAGGGAGAGAGAGAGAGTATTTCTACTCCTCCCCGTTTGTAGACAGCGAATATCTCAAAGAGAACAATCAATGAGCAATACTAGTATTTCAGTCAATCAATCAATTATTTCGCAATTTGTCGTGTTTCACGACCTTACCCGGACCGCGTGGACAGTTTCTCGTCTTCCGCCTCCAGCGCCCGATCGTCCTCTACTCTCCGTATTTGCCGCGGCACTCCTGATGGTTCCCAGTCAGGACCGTAGATCACTCGAGAGAGGTCTGCTCAGAACCAGTGAAGTTCGGATGATCGGCTGCCAGACGAGGGTCTATTGGGCAGGAGCTCTCCCGATCGTTGCAGTCGTTCACTCTGTCGTCGGGACCTCTCCCACTGGATCCACGTGCCGCTGATGGGCCCCACGTTTGGGACGCCAATTGTTAAACGGTAGCGGCAGTTTCAGTCGATAACCTTTCAAGTATTGCCCGGCGGTAATCGCCTCTTATACCATTCGATGTTAAACCAATAAAGAGGCAGGCGCCGGAGACTGGAAGGCAGGAAACAAAGTTTTATTCCGTCGGAGTAGAACACATCAGATCAGACAGCAAGGTATCATCACGAGGTGCTCTAACTGCATCTCTGAGGCCTGGCCTCTTATACACAGGTTTATGACTTTATTGCAGGTTTATCACACATGGCACATTCTTGAGATTGTCTTGATACAAGAAAGAACTTCCTCGGAATCCCCACTTCGAGCTCGTTCCCACACATATCTTCAGTGGGAGTCCCCACCCCACCCACAGTAGGAGATGGCTATCACACAGCAGGATATTCCGCCAATTCCCGGGGGTGTGTGTGACCGGTCGGGTCTCAGGGGGTGGGGCGCCTTGATCTACTGTAATCCCTTTGATGTGGGGCGTTTCCTTTACAGTAGGGACAATAAACTGCATCCGCAGGGCTAGGTGATGGCCTGGGATCGGTTCGGACAATGGGGCGCAGAGGAAGGGGGTTATCAAAGAGATGCATGACCATGTATGGGATGTCGGTCAGGCGTGGGATGCGGTTCCATGGCAGGGTCGCGCAGAAGGAGAGGGTTTATGGCCCGTGTACGAGAGAGCGGGGGTGGCCGGCGCGCGGGGGATGCTTGCAGCGCCAGGGGGACGCGCTGGCGATCGGCAATGAGCAGGGAGAGACCAGGGTGCCTAAAATGGCTGCCGTGCGCTTTCCTGTGTGTCGCGCTGGGGAGAGACAAGATGGCGCAGATAATGTTCAGTTTGTAAGCTAAATTTCCACACCCAGTTCACCCCACCTAGAGCAGATTAACAAATTATTCAAAGTGCCTTTGATGCGTGGACGCCCATCAGGCTCCTGTTTTTCTGTGTTTAAATACACAAGTTACATTGCAGCACTGTATCATGTTTTTCATTCAATTAATTTTTCGGGTGCTTTTATATAGGGCAAATCCGACCCAAAGGCATTGGAGTACTTTACATGAGTCCTACTTACATTACACAGGAACACTTTCATTTATAAAAACATGTTGCAGAGCATCGCAATGGTTTAAAGTTAAAAAAAAAGAAAAAGCCCTATGATGCGGTCAACGCTGGCCGCATCATAACTCTTTTTAAAAAATACTTTAAGCCATGTTGTAAAGTGGCTAGCGCCGCTTTGCAAAGTTTTTAATAAGCACATGAAAAAAGGAGTAGTATTGGCAAGTGATACATTACCATATTGCCCAAGGCAGTATTTACAGACTGCATTTGTTAAGAGCAATATTTTACAGCTCAAATATCAATCAGTAGAGAGCTGTAAGAAGAGCTGATTGCAAACTCATAATGCCCCGCAGGTGCAACACAGGGTGAGATCATTCATCCATTTATCCTTCTTGGGTCAACCAAATGAATATGCAGTGCACTGTTTTAGATTTACTTTACACATATTTTATTTAGCTATTTAGATTGTTTGGGGTTGGCAGGGAAGAAAGAGGCACAGTGCTGCTGCAGGATGAGAGCGAGCTTCTCCTAAGGTGCCTGCTGCTCGCCAAACCAATTGCATTTAGAGGCAGTCACTGCTGCAGCAGTGGGGCGGGGTTGAAAGGGTCCAATTTAAAAAAAAAAAACACTTTCCTCTCTGCTGGCTGGCCACCGCTGCCTCTCCTGCGTCCTCTTCCTGGGAGAAACATGGCCGACCAAACAGTTATTGGCACTTAGGAGTGTTCTACCACTCCTCCCCTGCTCTGCAGGCCTGTCCCCTCACACAAGCTGCCACAGCAGGAAGACAAACAAACTGATAATAACATAATGTTATTATCAATTTATTCTTTTGCTGCTTTATGGCAGTGGGGCAAACACCTCCGCCTTAGTGGAGGCGACACCACTGTTTAGACAACATCATGAGAGGGGCTGATCTGATGACACTTAAATTACAGTAACACTGTGTGAAAACACCACACAAAAAACTCACACCAGTTAGGAAAACTAAAGAATATTTATCTGAGCAAAACAGGCCACAAATCCAAAAAGTAGAATTTGAATTTTTAAAGATTAAATCCAAAAACAGTGCTTAGAAGTCAATAGAGCAAAATGTTTACTTGAGGTTGCACTAGACCAGGGTAAATCCAAAGTGCAGGCCGGCTACAGGACCCACGCAGGGCCTGGTGAAAAAGTACCATGTGCGAAGCAGGTGTTTGCCACGGGAACCCCCTGTATCATTTCCCATTCACACAGATGGGTCAATGCGTTGAAGTCAAGCCTCGCAGTCAGCGTTGAAGAGGAAACACTGCAACGTAGTTGAGCCTTGCAGCGGCGTCTTCGGAACGGCACTGCGTCGTTGTCGAACCTCGCAGTCGAGACACACTTCATCGTCAAATCAGCACTGCGTAGCTGCTTACTCCTTGTTCAGCTTTCTCCCAGTGATGCCTGTTATGGCAGGAATCTTATATTGATATATCTTGCAGATCCTTAGTTAGAGTCCAGCTCTGTCCTAAAAAAAGCAAATTAGAGGCACGACCCACTATCTTAGCTTCTGGCAGTTAGACATGAAATGTGGCTGGGAGCTTTGGGAGGGCTTCCAGCAGAAAGAGCACTGATTTAAGTTTGTCTTGCCCACAAACAGAAAGTCCTCCAAATATTGAAGTTTACCGCCCTGTTGATGCTGTACGTCGAGGGTTAATTCTAAGGGTCTATTCATGCCTCGAAGTATGTGCATGAGATGGCATAACCCATTTGTATGCCTTTGTCAAAGTAGAGCTCACATTCCAATTGAAAGCTCAGTACATGTAAGCTGTCTGGGTGGATTCGGAGTCGGCTGTACACTGACTCCATACTTTGTTGCTTTGAGCAATTCAATGGAATCATCAGTTGAAGAATAGGACATTGAGCATTGCTCCTGGTCTCTCACATTATTACATTATTACCAGAATTACTTTTTGAGAAAGGCAAGTGGTGAATTAGCCTGGTTCTCCAGGGTGGGGGTAGGGATGTGTGGGGGCACAGGGAGCCCGGGGGTTAAAAATACAAAAAATACCTAATTCGCTTCAAATTTAGCCCAGATAGTTGTTTACAGATTTCAATGGGCTTGGTGTTGGTCGTTTCCCAGTTCTGAGTGGAGTACGGATCTCAGCTTTAGACCACCATGACAATAATTCAGATATTGTCCTGGAATGTCAATGGCCTTCGTGTGAGATCTAGAAGAGCAAGGATCTTGCAATATTTAAAAGACTCACCTGGCAGGTCATTGTCCTCCAGGAAACACCTCTCCTTAAAGAAGAGACCAATTCAATTTTTAAAAACAATAAATGGGTGGATTCCTTTATCTGCACAAACCAGACTGCTAACATCAGAGGGGTTCTTATTCTCTTTAAAAAAAAGTAAATGTTCAGATCTTACACCATTTAGAAGACCCATGTGGTAGATGGGTAATATTGAAGGTTATCTTAATGGGTTGTTTGCTTACTTTGATTGGCTATAATGGCCCTAACCAAGATGACCCCTCCTTTCTTAAGATCATTTTTTCACATCTTTTGGATTTTCCAGATCCGGTTGTGATGACTGAGGATTATAATATAGTTCTAAATCCAACTCTTGATAAATCTGTAAGCAGTAGATTTACCTTCTAAATCTAGGATATTACAGAACATGATGGCGCTGACTGTCCTTTGCGATATTTTGAGAGAGAGATCAGGTCAGCAGCTGGGTGTCTCATACCGCAATAACAAATATTGGCACAAATCAAGAATTGATTATATTCTGGTTAGCCATTTTTTAAGGGGAAAGGACAAAGATATCAAATATTTGTCTTCACATCTTCCAGACCATTCAGGTATATTATTAAATCTTGATTTGGGGCAGTCCCAACAGCCTAGAGTTTGATCGTTTGACCAAACGTTACTTCTTGAGGAGGAGGAGATGGGCTTTTTAACGCAGGAGATTGAACATTTTCTGAAGGCTAATTTAGTTTCAGCCAGGATCACTGTGGTATGGGACTCCCTCAAAGCATTTCTAAGGGGCCTAATTCCCAGTCGAGGGAGAAACAAAAGGTATAGAGGGGAGATTGCATCTCTCGAGTCAGAAATGAAGGTAGTAGAGTTGGGACTTAATGGTCAGGTTGAGCTGGGAAGGCAGCAGGAAGCTCTGGGTAAACTTGGTAAATTAAAGGAGCAGTTGGAGAGTACTCTTCAAACAAGGCTCATGCGTAGATGGGAGGCAAGTAAGATCGCCCATTTTGAGTACGGGGAAGGGGCAGGAAAACTTCTGGCATGGAAGGCAAAAACCAACAGGCTTCGAGATCAGATCAGGGAAATTACCGTAGATAACGGGGGACCGACCTTATCCTCTGATGAAGAAATTGTTGAGGCCTTCTTTAACTTCTTTCAAGATCTATATCAAGAAGATTGTGATGTGGATAGGTCTAAGGCTAAAGATTGGCTGGATAGGACCACAGTGGCATCTTTGAGTCCTAAACAGCAGGAAGAACTAGAACAGGCCATCACAAAGGAAGAAGTAGGGCAGACTATAACTGGCTGGAAGAGAGGAAAAGCTGCAGGGCTTGATGGGCTTTCATCTGAACTGTATAGTTCCTTGGGTGAGGTAATAATTCCGGTCCTGACTCAAATATTCAATAAGATCTTATTAGACGGACTCAAGCCCCCAGAGTCTTGGAATGATGCTACAGTCATTTTGATTCTGAAGCCGGGTAAAAATCCAGCGAATTGTGGGTCATATCGGCCTATTTCGCTATTGAATACAGACTCTAAAATCTTCACTATGATTCTGGAGACTAGGTTGGGGTCAGTGGTGGAGGATGTCCTTCACACCGACCAGAAGAGGTTTGTTAAAGGCAGACATTTATCAGATCTTACCTACAATTTTATCAGGGCGATAGATATTGCCACCACTTATTCACTCTCTCTCGCGACACTGACACTTGATGCAACCAAGGCTTTCGACAGGGTCAATTGGGTGTACCTGTCGGAGGCCTTGGGGAAATTTAACCTGGGCAAGAAGTTCTGTCAGACCATTCAACTGATATATCAAAATCCATCTGCCAGGCTGATAGTCAATGGCAATCTTGGCTGTCACCTTCCTGGCAGTAATCATACTGGCACAGGAATTTGGGCAGGTGACGGGGTATGAGGTAAACGCCGGGAAGACGGAGGTCATGACGTGGAATCTTGAGGGGAGTCAGCTCCAGAGTAGCCCCAGCATGCGATATTTGGGTATTAGAATTAGGTAGAATCTCAGAAGTCAATATAGCACAAGTGTCAAGAAAATGTCAGAGATAGATGAAATCCTGGTCATATCTTTCTTTAACTATTCTCGGGAGGGTGAATCTGGTCAAAATGGTGGTTCTCCCTAAGATAACATTTCTCTTTAATTCAACCCCCTACATTTTGAGAAATCTCAGCAGACCATAAACTCTTTTGTCTTGGTATATAGAACAACCAGAATAGCCTGGAAGAAGCTAAGGCGTAGGAGAGAGAAAGGTGGTCTTGCTCTTCCTGATCTACAATATTATGCCTGGGTCTTCCAGCTATCACACTCTCGGATGCTATTAAAAAGGCCAGAAAATACTGGAAATGGAGATATGTTTTTGGCTATGTTAAGGGGAACAGGCCTATCTGATGAGAGTTTTTTGTTTAAATGCCGTGAACCCAAATTCTTTAAGAACGTCAGACTCAAAGTCCTCCAGGCAATGGTCAGATCATGGACCAGATAAATATGTCTGGTGGGTCTTAACTACTTCTCAACTCTAGCCCCACTCTGGGATTCACCGGGTGCACCTGAATGCTTGAGGGACAGACTTGCTTTACCTCTTAGAGAAGCGGGTTTGATGGCTTTGGGAGACCTGGTATACGAGGGTACACTTATCCCATGGGAACAACTTAGGGAAATAGTGGGGAAGGGCCTTTCAAAGTTTAAGTACATTCAGCTACAGAGCTGGGTCCAAACAGAACATAGTTTGAAGAATTCCATCGGTTGGGGGAACACCCTGGAACATCAGTTAGTAGCCAGGCCACCGGGGAGAAGGGAGGTATCTTTTTGGTATTGGTCTATAGAGGAGGCTGTGGATGGTGAATTCAAGCTAACAGATGAACAATGGGGCAAACAATTACCAAATGAACAGTGTGAGAAATTATGGCAGGATTAATGTAAGACTCTCTTTGGTATAGTAAAACCTGGCTGGTTAAAGAGAAACCACCTCTTCACCATACACAGGGCCTATCTTTCTCCGCTAAGATTGAATAAATTTGCGAGGGAGATTCCTGTTGTAAGAAATGTGGGTTGGTTGCAGCCTCGGATGTACACATGTTTAAGGACTGTCCTGCCATTGCAGTTTTTTGGGTTGAAGTCGGAAAGTCTTTGGCAGACATCTTGGGATTCCCAATTCATATGGACTAGGCTTTGATAATTTTTAGCCTCACCGAACAGGTCACAGGACCAGCTAGATCCTTCTTATTCTACGCTATTTTGTTAGCCAGAAGACAAATATGTAAGCACTGGATTGAACCCTCCCCTCCGATGCATTTTGTGTGGTTGGCTTTGTTATTTGAAACATCTAAGATGGACCTGTCTAGAGCCTGTAGCAGGAAAAAGACAGCATTCTGGGAACTGCTGCTAAAGTGGAGAAGAGTCTAATTAAATGTGAGGCGCACCTGTGTTTTAATTATTTTGGGGTCCTATGATTATGCCTCCTGGATACTCTTCGGACTATGTTGGGCACCCCCATATCCAGATCGCCAACAACGAAGTCCCTCGGGCTTTTGTGGGCCTAGATAAAGAGTTACCCCTTCCCCTCAATTGGCGTTAGAGACATCCAAGTTGGTCATAGTACCTTTAGGTGGGCTTTGCGAGATTCCAATCGAAAGCCTATCCTTCTCAGATCCATAGAGTATTGGTACAGACAACTTGTTTGTTAAGTGGGGCTTTGAGGCGAATGAGGACAAAAAAAGAAAGTAAAAAAAAAAGTAGAGCTCACATTCCAAGTGAAAGCTCAGTACATGTAAGCTGTCTGGGCGGATTGGGAGTCGGCTGTACACTGACTCAATATTTTGTTGCTTTCAGCAATTCATTGGAATCATCAGCAAAAGAATAGGACATTGAGCATTGCTCCTGGTCTCTCACATTATTAACAGAATTACTTTTTGAGAAAGGCAAGTGGTGAAGTAGCCTGAACTGGCCAGACACCCTCTTTTGTACCACACCCAGTGGTTAAAGTACAAAGATGTGTAGAGGTATTTGATTAAAAAAGGTCCTCGATCTGCCCTAAAGATAATTTTTTCCCTAATTTCTGTTTTAGTACATTAGGGCACCCTATAGGTGATTTTAGATTCTTACACCACCAATTGCTGATTTGGCCCTTCAACAGGATTTTGAAGCCCTCTTCAAAACAGGTAAGAACCGTCAGACTATTGACTTTTCTATGGTAGTCACGTACCATTCTTCTAAGACTGTATTTGCATTTTGTGCGGATGGTGAAGATATTGGGTACTGCATTCGTTTTTGTGATGTGTAAAGCTTGCAGCTTGAGCTGGCTACTGCTTTATGTGTGTAACCGTTTTTCCACTGACACCCTAGGCCTTTCTCTTTAGTTGATCCATGGCCATGTGACCGACTTTGCAGGTGTTGCAAACCTGGTGAAATTTGCATATTAGGCCCCAGGAAAACCAATTATCCGACAAGATTCCACTGGTCCAGTTTCCCTATTGATGGTCCTTCTTACCTATATAGGGTCTTGCCCTGTTGGATGATTTGGACTTATCTTGTTTTCCCTTGTTCTGCTGAAAGGGCTGGTCAGGTTTCCATACTCCCTCCTTGACTGCAACAATTTTGTGAACATAACATGAAACATCCCCATGATCCCACTCTATTGTTTGTAGCCCCGTTTTGCATCTTAAGCCTGAACCGCTGTTCATAATTTATTCAAAAGTTCATATAACACAAATGTTCTGCATAATGTGGGAATTTTTCAGTTATGCACTGCGCTGTGCTGCCCCAACACTGTTGGATATATTCCTACTGATGAGTGGGTTGAAGTGGTACCTGCCCCTACTCCTAATGGGTTCACACTAATAAGCTGTGTAACCTGGGGGTGTACCAGTTGGGTTCAGTTTTCCTGCACATACCCTGACAGCTGCTGTGGGGTCTGTGCCCCAGCGCTGAGACACAGTTAGCCACAGACGTTCAGACTACTGTATCCTGGCACCCCTTGGCTCCTTATTTCCTCTACACACTCTTGCAGCTAGCACTTCTTGGCCTTTCCTTTGGCTGTCCATCCAAGGTTGCTCCTCCGCTGCAGGCGATTCGAAGCAAGGGTCTTCTTGGGTGGCCACTGCTACTCCATCTTCTCTCTTGTGATAGCTCACCCTTAGCTCTGCCTCGTAGGTCCTCTTCACTTAGCACCTGTTTCTGCAGCCATGCCCGCTGGCTACCACTTTGGCCATTGTGATAAAGGGGTTGATATAATACCACTCTTTTAAATTGTCCTGCTCCGATGAGCCCCTTTCATCTTCAATGGGAGGTTTCCAATAAGTCCTCCTTACAACAGGCTTGTTTGTGGGTGCAACTTGACTGTAGATGCATCCTTGAACATTGTGTTCAAACTGAACCTCTGGGTTGCAGCACTTAAGCATTTTTAAACGTTGTCCAGGCAGGTTTGCGTCCACCTCACTGCTACAATTTGTCAGCAAGAAAAAATTAACTGCTGAAGCTCACAGGCAAAGTGAGCTTGCTGCAAGTGTGTGTGCTCATTTTGTTTTTAAAAACAAAAGGTGACTAACTGCTTTAAAGCATCCACACCAGTCGAATGGCAACCCACTTCTTTTGCACATCTGCTAAAAGCTATTAGGTGTCCGCAACCTTCTTCCCTGATGCAGTAACTCTTCCAATGCTCCTCCTTAGCATGGCATTTTCTTTTGCTATTCTTTGTTGTCCCTCCTTACTTTTCTTCACTGGTCTCCACAGTGTCCCTCAGCTTATACCTATTCCTCCTTCCAGCCAAGGGGCATTGACTTCTGGCCAATGACCCTTGCTTAGTGGAACTTGCTTGCTGTTCTTGAGCGGGGCATGTTCTCTGCCTGATAGCCGATTAGCTTGTTTCTTCTGTTTCCAGCAAGGTGAACTGGGTGGTCTGGATGATTCACTGAGTTTCTCTGCAGCACAGTGCGACTGTTCCTGACTCAGGACACTACTTCCATTCTTCGTATGGTGAGGGTGGCATGGTCCATTCAAGGCCACTTAAATAGGTATCGAAGTCCTAATAATCCAGTGTTGAAGCTGCTCAGGTGCTCCCAGAGGACTCAGGTCATCGACTTAACCTGGACATCAAGCTCACAGTTCCCCAAGTCTTCTTTCTTGCTGGTGTGGGATCACATCATGGCTTTCTTAGAAATCGGCAGGCTGTCCCCCATTCCTCACAGGGACCTCTTTGCGCTGCCTGCTCACAGTTGGATTGCTGTGTACTGCCTCCTGCTCTCATGCCCTTCCACCAGCAGTGTCAGGTGCATTCAAGGAGGAGGAAGCTTATAACGTCCTATTCGCTGGTTCCCATTGGAACATTCAATTGGCCAGTACTTGTGCGCCACTTTTGAATGTGTGCTCCTCCTGTGCTAGACACAGCCCTTCAAAGAGGACCTGTGTTGGTAATCTTGTTAGCCTATTACAGCTCTGCACTGTTATTTTCTTGGGGGCATATCTCCAACGCGGCGATAGAAAATTATCACCACTTTTGCGGCTGTTTTCTGCGATAATTTTATCGCCTAATTAGCAAGGTCACGCTAACGCGTGAAACCTTGCATTAGCGCACGAATTCCTAACGCCCAGCTTTGCATCTCTAATGAGGTGCAAAGTGGGCGTTCCTGACCTGACATGACAGGAGAAATGTCGCTAAGCAACATTTCTCCTATCATCAAGCCCCACGCTATGAAGCATAGCGGCAAGAAAAGTAGCGATAACCCCTGTTATCGCTACTTTCCTTATGCCTGCTTCAGGACTGACTTAGCCATGATATCCTATGGAAGGTGGATATCATGGCTATGTTTGTGAGGCCCTATCAACAAGCTAACGCCACATTTCGTGAGATTATCGCTGGGTTTTCAGCGATAATCTCACGTTAGGCAGTTAGCCCTAGGATTTTTTATCGCTTTTGAGTTAAGCGTTGCTAATAGCATGCTATCTCAGCGATAAAAATCCACGTTAGCCGGCGATAATTATCCTAGCGCTAAGTGCGCTTAGCGATAATTATCGCTGGTTGTTGCAGATATGCCCCTTGGTTCTTTATGAATGCAGGACTGAAAGTAACAGAATGCAACCAACATCCCGTCTTTCATGCGCTACAAAATTTAAACAGCATTTGTACATGCTTATAATTGTATTGAAAAGAACATTGAAGCCATCGCTATCGGATTGCCCACTGAGTGTTTTGTCATACTTTTCCATTGTTCTCTTTCGGGTATAATATCTTACTTTTGATATTTGTATTTTTTTTGCACAAAACACCTTTTCTTTTATTAACCTATCAAATGATAAGACTAGTGTCTTGTTGGTTGTGAAAGGGAATGTTCTCTTGTTCTCATCTTGATACATATTCCAAGGAGAGCAGGTCAAGAGGGCTAGATGAAAATCAGAATCATTTAAAAATCTAGCAGCGCGCGCACCACTCCACCTCCCCCTCCACCTCACTTTTATAATTATGGAGCTGTGGAGCAATAGTTATTTGCAGATATTTCAGAAGGACCTTGCTAAACGGATATATTGACTGGGCATAAAGACTAAAGCAATCACTGCAGTCTGGCAGATGAATCCATTTCGACTAGGAATACAATAAATAGCGACAAACTTGTCTTAGATGCAATAAGCGAAATATCCTCTGTTTCTCCCTCTGCCCGCTCACTCCCTTAGGCAGCTCAACTGAAATCTATAACAAAGGCTGCTAAAGCCGGAGGGGTTGAGGCACCGTGTTTTCAAAGACGTTGACGTTTCTATTTCTGACGCTCCTTTTCTGGCAATTTCCCCAGAGGGGCTTCAGCACATCAAAACAGAAATTAGCCCTTTATTTCCCCCGAACGTTCCCTTTTTTCCTAACGCTCTTGTCATTTTAGCTGCCATTATTTCTAATAAAGAGATAGGCAACTGACACTACTTTTGACCCTAAAGGTTTTTTTAAAAAAATAAAGCAACAAAAAAACAAGGGAAAACATATCAGGGATTTTGAAAATGTAAATGTTTGCAGAGGCAAAATAAATACAGGCATCAGAGCAAGAAACAGCATCGGAGGTAAAGGAAAGGGTTCAGGAGAAAATAGAATCAGAAATACTGACGCCCTGCTTACAGGGGCTTAAAGTGAAACCCTGCAGCTCATTTGGCACAGGGACCAGAGAGAGAAGGTTCATTCAAACAGTCCTCTTTGGCCCCCAGGACGTTGTATTTCTCCGGGGAGTACTTGCTAAAGGCTATTTCAAGAGGTCTTTCCCTCATTTGCATTGGCGTGTAGCCCCATGGAAATGAGGGAATCACTTTGCCTCTGTGCCCTTGCTGTATTATGGTCGCAGGAGTGGAACCAAACATGCCTTTGGAAGGCACACTGAAAGTGCTTCACAAAATGGAGGCGCACTTTCAGTGCACCTCTTAAAAGCAGCCCTCTAGAGGGGGAGAAAGGGTTCCATTATTCACTGCACCCACCTGCAAGGGGATCTCTAATCCCTCTTGAAAGTGCAGGCGGGTGCCGCCTGCGCAGTGAAACACGGTGAGGCTTTGAAGCAGACATTCCATATTTCACTTGAATTTGCTGCCACCAGGGCAGCACAAGGTCGTGGCTGCCCTGAGGGGAGCACATTGCCCAAAATAGGGCACACTTTGCGCTTGCGCCCAGCGCACCTGTTTTAAGGTTGCTGTGGCACAAACAGGGAAAGTGCGCCCTTATCATCATATGGTCCCAGATCACGTTTCAGCCACCTTTAAAACCTCTAGCATTGCCTTGACCGAAGTAGTTCAATTTCCGGTGTGCCTTACATGGCTCAACTTGTGGAGCTGACTCAACAATTGCAAATCTTTCTGTTGAGCTGTGATCTTTTAAATCACTTCCAAGCTGGTTTCAGACTTGGCAACGCACAAAACAGTTTCATGAGCTCAAACTCTTGAATTGTACCTTGTAGTGGATATAGGTGGAGTTGCTATTGTTATTTCTTAAGTATCTCAGTGTCCATTGACACCGTGGATAACAGGATCCTGTTCAGCCTCTCAACTGTCGTAGGGTACGGAGGACAAGACGTCCTCCTTTCTTTGCCACCATTCCCGGCATGTGGTAATTCGTCCTTCTGTTTGGACCAAGGACCATTCCTTCAGGAGTCTCACAAACTTCTTTTCTTTGCCCTCTCCTGTTTGACTTATAGCAGCCTGTTATCTGAGTTAATATCTATCTCTAGGCTATGTTTTGTATGTCAGTAAGACAGAAAAAAACTATTTATGGTTATTGGGGATGGCCATTTGTTCAACAGTGCCCTGGACAAAATAAAAATTGGCACTTCCCCAGAACCCATGCCACGCTGCTCCTCTGCTACACTTTACCCCATCCTCTTCACCTTGTGTTGGGCAAATAACACTTTAGCCCACTCAGAGACAGCAGATATGCCCACTAATGGTTATAACCTGCTCAGATTATTCCATATGCAGCACTGGCCATCATCTGTGTATTAAGAGGAAACTATGGGTCTGATTTAGATGTTGGTAGAACAGTTACTCCATCACACGGTGACGGATATCCCGTCTGACGCAATATAAATCCTGCTATATCCAATGGGATTTATATTTCCATGGATGGGATATCTATCGCCATTGTGATGGAGTAACCCGCCCACCAACATCTAAATCAGGCCATATGTCTCCTATTGTAAAAAATGTGGTGGCTTGATTTGAACGGATATTTGGTTTAAATTCTTTGGAAATGCAGTATAATTTCTTTTTCACATTTTTATACAAATCTAAGTTTTGATAGGATGAGTATAAAGATATGTTTGCTTGTCAATTTTGTGTAAGATTCTGAATAACTTGTTGGTAGTTCCAACAGCGAGGATAAGGGATAGAATAAAAACGGGTTAAGAGTTCAATTTTAGCCTAGAGAGCCGACAGTGCACTCTGTTAGGAGGTGTCAGAAGACACTTCGTCTTCTCAGGTGAACTCCTACATTTGTAGTGGGAAAGTTACAACACCACTCTACAAAGCTGCGATAGTTTGAAAGGGATGGAGACCTACTTCTCAGCATTGACTCTACACATCAAAGCAAGCAGTGCCAACCTTTTATATCAGAGCAGCGTTCCTTGTAATGGAGCAGTGTGAGCTCTTGACAGCAACGCTTCAATAATTTGACTCACGTACTCAGAACTGCTCAATGTGGCTGAGAAGCTTTGAATCAGACAATGCCAGGCCAATTCAGAAGAGATGATGTATTAATGGAACAGTACTAGAACTTTCACTGATTGTATTATCCTTTTAATTCAGCAATATTTGAACTTCTTAGCAAGGACGCTATGCTTATAAAAGTGATATACTGATAAAAATGTGCAGTCCTGGCAGAGTCCAATATCTGAATGAGCATGGTGTGTCGACTTCTCTTGTACTCTCCCGAGAAGGTACAGACAAGGCAGAGGCAGCTTTAGTATACCCTTTCTCACACTTAAAATATTTAGAGTACTGGCACACGCTGTCCAAGCTTTTCTCACTAATAGGGCAGGTACATTACAGAGAGCAGCAGTGCTTCATTCAGAAATAGCAAGTACAATACAAGCAGCAGCATTATGATTTTAACTCAAAGATGGATGCACATAGTTCATCATGGTCTGCTTCTTTATTTGCACTTCCCTTGTGAGTTTGACTTAATGCTTCATAATTGCAAAACTACTGTTAGACCTGGCATCATTGGCATGAGTCTCTCCTCCATTTTTTTCTGTTTGCCTCCTCTGTTTACGATGTTTTTGCTGGATTATTGCTTTGGGCACTGTGCCACTGCTGATCAGTGCCACAGTGCAAGTGCTCCCTATGTTAAATTGTTACATTGATTGGTGTTACCATGATTGGCTTGGTTGACTTACTGTTCAGACCCTAGTCTAGTGCACTGCGTGTGCCAAGGGCGTGTAAGTTAACTGCTGCTGGTGGGCTTGCAGCACTGGTTGTGCCACCCACAGAAGCAGCGTGTAAAATGTGTCTCAGGCCTGCCACCGCAGCGCCTGCGTGCAGTCCCTGACTGCCATGTCGACTTGGCAAGGAAACCTACTTGCCAGTCTCTAAACCTTCACTTTGCCACATTTCAGACACCTCTATGGTAGGCCCTAGGGCAGGGTGCATTGTTGGTAAAAGGTAGGTCATGCCCTGATGTGTGTGGCATGACCTAATAGTGAATTACAGCCATTTTCGTTTTTCACTATTGAAGGGCTACCTGCCTCCCATAGGCCAGAATGGGCAGACGGATTATTAACTCCATTATAATCTATCTGACTCAGGGAGCATGGTAGCAGGTCGAGTTTAGTATCCCTGAACTCAGAATTTAATAACACACCCTTTAGGATGGATGGTTTTTAAATTCTATGTTTGAAAATAGCCCTTTTAGAAAGTGCCTATTTTCTTGTCCAACTATCCACCGGTCTCTGCTGGTTTGGTGTGTGTGTCAGGGGCTGGGTGGCTCCAGAGGTCTGAATGAGTCAGTGTGGGGTGAATGAGGCATTTACACATAGAGTGAGGGAAGAGTAGCCTGCCCTGCCTGACACAACACTGGCTCCACCTCCTGCTGGGCGACTGATAGCCCTGCTCCTGCCAGTGACAATACTGGCTCCGCCTCCTGCTGGGCGGCTGAGGACTCTGCCCTGCTCAGTGAATAGGCCAGGTGCCTCTGCCTGGCAACACCCACAACGAACCTGAGATGGGGGGAATTTCCCTGCTTGGACAAAGGGAACAAAGGAGAAATGGGGTATAAGAGAAGGACCCCTGAACCAAGAACTCAGATCACTTCTGACAAGGAAACCTGTACCAAGGACAAGAAGCCTGCTGATCTAAGGACTTGCCTCCCCTTTCTGCCAGAGTGCTGTTTTGCTGTGGAGGAACCTGAAAGCTGCTTCTTTATTTTTGCCAAGGAACAAGGAGAGAGGAACTTGGTGTGTACTCTCTGAACACTTGCTAGGAAATCTCCAAGGACTGGAAGAGTGCCAGTCTCCTGCTGAAGTCACAGGGCCAAAGGACTTCACCATTTGCTGAATTGCTGGAAAGTGTTGTTTCCAGTACACAAGGGAAAATCTGCAGTCTCGACGCCGCCGACGCCGCCGAATCCAGCTCGACATCGTGAGTAACGGCTCCAGTGTCCCGAGCCTTCGACGCCGGCCGCCGGGCCCGATCGACGCCAGCAGCAACGACAGTGAGCAGTGGGTATCGGCCCCGGCTCCAAGTGACCCCGTCTCGACGCCGGTATCGACGCCAGTGAGGAGTGAGTATCGGCTCCACCTCCAAGCGACCCCGTCCCGACGCCGCTGCTGATCGCATCAACTCGACGCCCTTCTCGACGCCGTGAGCGCTGCTCCGGCCCGACATCCCTCGACGCCGCTGCGGATTGACCCGATTCCGAGGCACGATCGACGCCGACCTCGACGCCGACATCTCGACGCCGTGGATCATCGTTTTCTTCGTTTCTCAAGGTACTGTACTTGTGGGGTCTGTTGCAACTCCAGGCTCGACGTAGCGCTCCTCGCGGTCAACGCCGAACCTTGGGAATCTTGTAGACTCGACGTCGTGCGACTCCTGTGGGGGTTACATTGTTGCCAAAGAACTGTGCTCAGAAGAATACTTTGCTAAAGAACTATTTGCCAAGAAGAAACCTTACTTGAACTATTATTTTTCCTTCCAAAGAGTATTTATTAAGACTGTGGTATATTTTTGTCGTTATTTGGTCTTGTGCTAAGCCTTATATAAAAATACTATTTTTATAATAACTTCGGTGTCGTGTCCATCTGTAGTGTATTCACTTTATTACTGTATGTGGTCATAAATGCTTAACACACTGCCTCTGAGATAAGCCTGTCTGCTCTGCCAAGCTACCAAGGGGGTAACAGGGGTTATCTGAGTGTGTAATCCCCTTGCCCTGACTAGAGTTGGTTGGTCCCTATTTGTCAGAAGTGTATACCTCTGCCAACTAGAGACCGCCGGTTCTAACATTGGTGGTCAGCGGTGGGATTGAACTTTGCATTTATGACTCATGTGCAGTGATTAGTGTACGCTACATAGTGAAAGCAGACCATAACGCAGCCACAATCTGTTTTTGGTAGGATATTCTATTTTTGTTCTCCGCTTTCCTGGAGCTTATTTTCTTAAACACTGCCAGTTTTGACCATGGAGAATGCCGGAGCTGCTACACCTGTGGAGAATGTTGTGGGGGAATTCGATAAGGAGAAGATAGATTCCTACACGCTAAAAGATCTAAAAGGATTTTGCAAGCAGTTTAAAGTTCCTACCACAGGTGTCTCAAAGAAAGAGGGCTTCCTCAAAGCGCTGAAGGCCTGGTTAGAGGCCAGAAATCCCTCTGATCCGGTGGTGGTACCGGAAGAGGAAGAAGAAGAGGAAGAGGAAGAGGAAGAGCCCACAGGTGGGCCAGTGTCATCTCCAGGCAGTAGTGCGTCCTCTAGGAGCCTTTCCCCCGAAGAATTAGAAGACAGGGAGAAGGAGAGGGGGTACAAGTTGGAAATGGCAAAACTTAAATTAGGAGGGCAGTTGGAATTAGAGAATGCAAGAAGCAAGAGAGAAGCTGAAATGGAGAGCAAAAGATTAGATTTTGAGAGAGAGAAATTAGCGTTTGAACGTGAGAAGATGGTGAGGGAGATGGAGCTTAAAACTAAGAGTTTAGAGTTGAATCCCTCTGGTGGCAGCGCTCCATCCGTGCCTGCAGAAAGTAGGTTTTATTTTCCTAAAGATGTGATCAAGGATTACAGTAAGAATGAAGATATTAGCCAATGGTTTAAAGCATATGAGTTAGCGTTATTGGCCCACCGGGTCCCTGAGAAGGATTGGGGAACGGGGTTGTGGAGCCGCTTTACAAACGAGGGGAGAGATACCTTGTTGAGCATGCCTGAAGAGGAAAGGGCATCTTATACTCATATGAAAAATGCTTTAATGCTGAGATATGGCTTAACTCCAGAAAAGTACAGACAAACCTTTAGAGAATGTAAGAAGTTGCCTGGTACTACGTGGGTTGAATATGTGTCTTTTTTCTGCAGAACCATGGATGGTTGGATAAAGGGTAGCAAGGTTGATAGTTATGATGCTCTTTATGATTTGTTTGCTTGGGAGCACTTGTCTAATAACTGTTTTCCAGAGCTACCCCAGCACCTTGTTGATAGCAAGATATCTAACCCTAGAAAACTTGCTGAGGAGGCGGACCGCTGGGTCAGTACCAGGGTCCACAAGGGTCCAGTGGGAGACTCAGCCAAAGGTGGGCAGGGTCCCCAGCAGAAGAGTGGGGGGGACAGGGGTAAACAGAGGGAGTTTCAGAAAGGGCCCCAAAGTAGTCCCCAAGGAAACCAAGGGAAGGGTTCCCAGCCCCCCCCTGTAAAGAAGCCAGAGGCCCCGACAGGTAAACCTGTTCACAGGGGCCCCATGACCTGCTATGCCTGTAAGCAGGTGGGACACCGTTATTATGATCCCCAGTGTCCCATGAAGGATTCGAATGCACCGCCGCGTGCACCCCCTCGTCAGGTAGCGAGTGTAGCCCTGGGAGGGGATGAGATGGGTGCCCCCGGTGGGTGGGGTCCCGCAGAAATGTCCCTGGTCTCTTTAGGAGACGTGGAAATGGTCCCTCCAACCCCTCTGCCTAGTAACACTAAGAAATATAGGCAGTGGGTGACCATTAATGGCCATAGGGTGGAAGCTCTCAGAGACACCAGAGCAAGTGTGACAGCTGTCAAGTGTCACTTGGTGTCCAGAGAGCAGGTGGTCCCTCATGCATTCTACCCCGTTGTAGCTGCTGACAACTCACAGAGTCAGTGTGAGGTAGCTCAAGTTCCCTTTGAGTGGGGGGGGTCTCAGGTACTCTTCAGGTTGCTCTGAGGCCCGCCATGCCTGTTGATTGTCTCCTGGGCAATGATTTGGAGGACTCCCCTTGGGCTAAGGTGGAGAGAAAATCGCATCTGGAAATGTTGGGTCTGCCTGAGTGGGTGTGTGCGACCACCGGGTCCATGTCAGTCAGTAAGGGTGTTGATGGGGCCCTGGAGCCTGAAAGTATGGCCCAGGTCCCAACCGTGAAGAGAAGGGGCAGGGGGCGCGGGAAACCGTCCCCCATCGTTCCCGCGGTCCAGGAGGGAGCAGACCCTGAGGGGGATGCCCTGGAACCGACAGGAGAACAAGTGGCCGAACTGGGAGACCTGCCCGAGCTGACCCATTGGCAGCAGGATGGTGGTCCCTCCAGGGAGGAATTTTGTGCTGAACAGAAAGTGTGCCCTTCTCTTGTGGGTATGAGGCAGCAGGCCTCAGCCCAAACGACAGGTGATCAGTCAGGATCACATTGGGTCTACTGGGAGAACGACCTCCTGTATAGCGAGCCTAAGGCTGCTGAACCTGGCTCAGCCCGTGTGCTGGTGGTACCCCAGCGCTTCAGAGCCTTCCTACTGGGGTTGGCTCATGACGTTCCGTTAGCTGGACATCTGGGGCAGGACAAGACCTATGACAGGCTTGTCACCCATTTTTATTGGCCCCAGATGAGAAGGGATTCAGATATCCATTGTAGGACCTGTCAAACTTGCCAGGCAAGTGGGAAAAGTGGGCGGAAGCAGAAGGCTCCCCTCCAACCTTTTCCCGTCGTCAGTACCCCCTTTGAGCGAGTGGGAATTGACATTGTGGGGCCACTGGACCCCAAGACAGCCATGGGCAACAGGTTTATCCTGGTCTTGGTGGACCATGCCACCCGGTACCCGGAAGCCATCCCTCTCCGCACAGTGACGGCCCCCGTGGTGGGACGGGCACTGATGGGTGTTTTCTCCCGCATGGGGTTCCCCAGAGAGGTGGTGTCAGACCGGGGCACCAACTTCATTTCCAATTATATGAAGTCTCTGTGGAAGGAGTGTGGGGTAACCTACAAGTTTACCACTCCTTACCACCCTCAAGGTAACGGGCTGGTTGAGAGATTCAACCGGACCCTAAAAGGCATGATCATGGGTCTTGAGGAACCAATGAGGCGTAAATGGGACGTCCTCTTGCCATGCCTGCTGTTTGCTTACCGTGAGGTGCCACAAAAATCTCTAGGGTTCAGCCCCTTTGAGCTTTTGTATGGTCACCCGGTAAGAGGACCTTTGAGTCTGGTTAAAGAAGGCTGGGAGCAATCTCCCAGGAAACCTCCCCAGGATGTATATAGTTACATGCTGGCCTTTAGGAACCAGACTCGGCGCTTCAGAGATCTTGCTCAGGCAAATCTGGAGGCCAGCCAGGAAGAGATGAAGCGGTGGTACGATCAGAATGCCACTCTGGTTGAGCTTCAACCTGGTCAGAAAGTTTGGGTCATGGCCCCTGTGGAACCTTGTGCGCTCAAGGACAGGTGGACTGGACCATTTGAGGTTGTGGAGAAAAAGAGCGATGTCACCTACTTGGTGGACTTGAAGTCTCCCAGGAACCCCTTAAGGGTCCTGCATGTCAACCGGTTGAAGCCCCACTTAGAAAGGTCCGAAGTGGGCATGCTCCTTGCCACAGATGCTGGGATGGAGGAGGAGAGTGAGCCTCTTCCTGACCTCCTGTGTGCAAAAGAAAAAGATGGGTCAGTGGATGGTGTTGTCCTCTCTGACACACTGACCCCTGAGCAGCAGCAAGATTGTCGCCATCTGTTGGTACAATTCCCTGATCTGTTCTCCTTAATTCCTGGTGTCACTCAGTGGTGTGTCCATGATGTGGACACTGGGGACAGCACTCCTGTGAGGCACAAGGCCTACAGGGTGACTGAAAAGGTCAGAGCATATATCAAGGAGGAGGTCTCCAAGATGTTTGCCTTAGGGGTGGTTGAGTCCTCTAGCAGTCCTTGGGCCAGCCCAGTGGTCTTGGTCCCAAAGGCTGCAGCGCCTGGTGCTTCACCAGAACTTCGGTTCTGTGTGGATTACCGAGGACTCAATTCGGTCACCAAGACTGACGCGCACCCCATCCCCAGAGCTGATGAGCTCATCGATCGGTTGGGGGCTGCCCGGTACCTTAGTACGTTTGATCTAACGTCTGGGTACTGGCAGATCGCCTTGACTGATGGGGCAAAAGAGAGGTCTGCATTCTCCACACCAGATGGGCACTACCAGTTCCGTGTGATGCCCTTTGGGATGAAGAATGCCCCTGCCACATTCCAGAGGTTGGTTAACCAGGTATTGGCTGGGCTGGAAGATTTCAGCGCCGCCTACCTGGACGATATAGCAGTGTTCAGCGCCAGCTGGGAGGAACACTTGCGCCACCTCCAGGAAGTGTTGTTGGCCCTGCGCAGAGCAGGCCTCACAATCAAGGCTAGTAAGTGCCAGATTGGGCAGGGTTCAGTGGTGTACTTGGGCACCAAGTAGGGAGCGGCAAGGTGGCCCCCCTGCAACCCAAGATAGATACCATCCTGGCTTGGGAACCGCCCAAAACCCAGACTCAGGTGAGAGCCTTCTTGGGTCTCACGGGTTACTACAGGAGGTTTGTCAAGGGGTATGGCAACATTGTGCACCCCTTGACCTCGCTGACTTCCAGGAAGCAGCCGAGACTTGTGATCTGGACTGACGCCTGTCAGAACGCCTTTGACACCCTGAAAACTGCAATGTGTACAGCACCGGTCCTCCAGGCACCCGACTTTTCAAAAGAATTCATTGTCCAGACAGACGCTTCAGAGCATGGTGTGGGGGCTGTTCTAGCACAGATGAATGAGGAGGGCCGAGACTTACCTGTAGCCTTCATCAGCCGGAGGTTACTTCCCAGGGAACAAAGGTGGAGTGCGATAGAGCGTGAGGCATTTGCTGTGGTCTGGGCGCTGAAGAAGCTAAGACCCTACCTGTTTGGGACTCACTTCCGGGTTCAGACAGACCACAGGCCCCTCAGATGGTTAATGCAGATGAGGGGTGAGAACCCAAAGCTGTTGAGGTGGTCCATTTCCCTACAGGGGATGGACTTTACGGTGGAACACCGCCCTGGTACAGATCACGCCAATGCTGATGGTCTGTCCAGATTTTTCCGCCTTAGTGATGAGGACTCCCTGGGTGAAGGGTAGTTCTCCCCACATTTCAGCTGGAGGGGACACGTGTTAGACCTGGCATCATTGGCATGAGTCTCTCCTCCATTTTTTTCTGTTTGCCTCCTCTGTTTACGATGTTTTTGCTGGATTATTGCTTTGGGCACTGTGCCACTGCTGATCAGTGCCACAGTGCAAGTGCTCCCTATGTTAAATTGTTACATTGATTGGTGTTACCATGATTGGCTTGGTTGACTTACTGTTCAGACCCTAGTCTAGTGCACTGCGTGTGCCAAGGGCGTGTAAGTTAACTGCTGCTGGTGGGCTTGCAGCACTGGTTGTGCCACCCACAGAAGCAGCGTGTAAAATGTGTCTCAGGCCTGCCACCGCAGCGCCTGCGTGCAGTCCCTGACTGCCATGTCGACTTGGCAAGGAAACCTACTTGCCAGTCTCTAAACATTCACTTTGCCACATTTCAGACACCTCTATGGTAGGCCCTAGGGCAGGGTGCATTGTTGGTAAAAGGTAGGTCATGCCCTGATGTGTGTGGCATGACCTAATAGTGAATTACAGCCATTTTCGTTTTTCACTATTGAAGGGCTACCTGCCTCCCATAGGCCAGAATGGGCAGACGGATTATTAACTCCATTATAATCTATCTGACTCAGGGAGCATGGTAGCAGGTCGAGTTTAGTATCCCTGAACTCAGAATTTAATAACACACCCTTTAGGATGGATGGTTTTTAAATTCTATGTTTGAAAATAGCCCTTTTAGAAAGTGCCTATTTTCTTGTCCAACTATCCACCGGTCTCTGCTGGTTTGGTGTGTGTGTCAGGGGCTGGGTGGCTCCAGAGGTCTGAATGAGTCAGTGTGGGGTGAATGAGGCATTTACACATAGAGTGAGGGAAGAGTAGCCTGCCCTGCCTGACACAACACTGGCTCCACCTCCTGCTGGGCGACTGATAGCCCTGCTCCTGCCAGTGACAATACTGGCTCCGCCTCCTGCTGGGCGGCTGAGGACTCTGCCCTGCTCAGTGAATAGGCCAGGTGCCTCTGCCTGGCAACACCCACAACGAACCTGAGATGGGGGGAATTTCCCTGCTTGGACAAAGGGAACAAAGGAGAAATGGGGTATAAGAGAAGGACCCCTGAACCAAGAACTCAGATCACTTCTGACAAGGAAACCTGTACCAAGGACAAGAAGCCTGCTGATCTAAGGACTTGCCTCCCCTTTCTGCCAGAGTGCTGTTTTGCTGTGGAGGAACCTGAAAGCTGCTTCTTTATTTTTGCCAAGGAACAAGGAGAGAGGAACTTGGTGTGTACTCTCTGAACACTTGCTAGGAAATCTCCAAGGACTGGAAGAGTGCCAGTCTCCTGCTGAAGTCACAGGGCCAAAGGACTTCACCATTTGCTGAATTGCTGGAAAGTGTTGTTTCCAGTACACAAGGGAAAATCTGCAGTCTCGACGCCGCCGACGCCGCCGAATCCAGCTCGACATCGTGAGTAACGGCTCCAGTGTCCCGAGCCTTCGACGCCGGCCGCCGGGCCCGATCGACGCCAGCAGCAACGACAGTGAGCAGTGGGTATCGGCCCCGGCTCCAAGTGACCCCGTCTCGACGCCGGTATCGACGCCAGTGAGGAGTGAGTATCGGCTCCACCTCCAAGCGACCCCGTCCCGACGCCGCTGCTGATCGCATCAACTCGACGCCCTTCTCGACGCCGTGAGCGCTGCTCCGGCCCGACATCCCTCGACGCCGCTGCGGATTGACCCGATTCCGAGGCACGATCGACGCCGACCTCGACGCCGACATCTCGACGCCGTGGATCATCGTTTTCTTCGTTTCTCAAGGTACTGTACTTGTGGGGTCTGTTGCAACTCCAGGCTCGACGTAGCGCTCCTCGCGGTCGACGCCGAACCTTGGGAATCTTGTAGACTCGACGTCGTGCGACTCCTGTGGGGGTTACATTGTTGCCAAAGAACTGTGCTCAGAAGAATACTTTGCTAAAGAACTATTTGCCAAGAAGAAACCTTACTTGAACTATTATTTTTCCTTCCAAAGAGTATTTATTAAGACTGTGGTATATTTTTGTCGTTATTTGGTCTTGTGCTAAGCCTTATATAAAAATACTATTTTTATAATAACTTCGGTGTCGTGTCCATCTGTAGTGTATTCACTTTATTACTGTATGTGGTCATAAATGCTTAACACACTGCCTCTGAGATAAGCCTGTCTGCTCTGCCAAGCTACCAAGGGGGTAACAGGGGTTATCTGAGTGTGTAATCCCCTTGCCCTGACTAGAGTTGGTTGGTCCCTATTTGTCAGAAGTGTATACCTCTGCCAACTAGAGACCGCCGGTTCTAACATTGGTGGTCAGCGGTGGGATTGAACTTTGCATTTATGACTCATGTGCAGTGATTAGTGTACGCTACATAGTGAAAGCAGACCATAACGCAGCCACAATCTGTTTTTGGTAGGATATTCTATTTTTGGTCTCCGCTTTCCTGGAGCTTATTTTCTTAAACACTGCCAGTTTTGACCATGGAGAATGCCGGAGCTGCTACACCTGTGGAGAATGTTGTGGGGGAATTCGATAAGGAGAAGATAGATTCCTACACGCTAAAAGATCTAAAAGGATTTTGCAAGCAGTTTAAAGTTCCTACCACAGGTGTCTCACAGAAAGAGGGCTTCCTCAAAGCGCTGAAGGCCTGGTTAGAGGCCAGAAATCCCTCTGATCCGGTGGTGGTACCGGAAGAGGAAGAAGAAGAGGAAGAGGAAGAGGAAGAGCCCACAGGTGGGCCAGTGTCATCTCCAGGCAGTAGTGTGTCCTCTAGGAGCCTTTCCCCCGAAGAATTAGAAGACAGGGAGAAGGAGAGGGGGTACAAGTTGGAAATGGCAAAACTTAAATTAGGAGGGCAGTTGGAATTAGAGAATGCAAGAAGCAAGAGAGAAGCTGAAATGGAGAGCAAAAGATTAGATTTTGAGAGAGAGAAATTAGCGTTTGAACGTGAGAAGATGGTGAGGGAGATGGAGCTTAAAACTAAGAGTTTAGAGGTGAATCCCTCTGGTGGCAGCGCTCCATCCGTGCCTGCAGAAAGTAGGTTTTATTTTCCTAAAGATGTGATCAAGGATTACAGTAAGAATGAAGATATTAGCCAATGGTTTAAAGCATATGAGTTAGCGTTATTGGCCCACCGGGTCCCTGAGAAGGATTGGGGAACGGGGTTGTGGAGCCGCTTTACAAACGAGGGGAGAGATACCTTGTTGAGCATGCCTGAAGAGGAAAGGGCATCTTATACTCATATGAAAAATGCTTTAATGCTGAGATATGGCTTAACTCCAGAAAGGTACAGACAAACCTTTAGAGAATGTAAGAAGTTGCCTGGTACTACGTGGGTTGAATATGTGTCTTTTTTCTGCAGAACCATGGATGGTTGGATAAAGGGTAGCAAGGTTGATAGTTATGATGCTCTTTATGATTTGTTTGCTTGGGAGCACTTGTCTAATAACTGTTTTCCAGAGCTACGCCAGCACCTTGTTGATAGCAAGATATCTAACCCTAGAAAACTTGCTGAGGAGGCGGACCGCTGGGTCAGTACCAGGGTCCACAAGGGTCCAGTGGGAGACTCAGCCAAAGGTGGGCAGGGTCCCCAGCAGAAGAGTGGGGGGGACAGGGGTAAACAGAGGGAGTTTCAGAAAGGGCCCCAAAGTAGTCCCCAAGGAAACCAAGGGAAGGGTTCCCAGCCCCCCCTGTAAAGAAGCCAGAGGCCCCGACAGGTAAACCTGTTCACAGGGGCCCCATGACCTGCTATGCCTGTAAGCAGGTGGGACACCGTTATTATGATCCCCAGTGTCCCATGAAGGATTCGAATGCACCGCCGCGTGCACCCCCTCGTCAGGTAGCGAGTGTAGCCCTGGGAGGGGATGAGATGGGTGCCCCCGGTGGGTGGGGTCCCGCAGAAATGTCCCTGGTCTCTTTAGGAGACGTGGAAATGGTCCCTCCAACCCCTCTGCCTAGTAACACTAAGAAATATAGGCAGTGGGTGACCATTAATGGCCATAGGGTGGAAGCTCTCAGAGACACCAGAGCAAGTGTGACAGCTGTCAAGTGTCACTTGGTGTCCAGAGAGCAGGTGGTCCCTCATGCATTCTACCCCGTTGTAGCTGCTGACAACTCACAGAGTCAGTGTGAGGTAGCTCAAGTTCCCTTTGAGTGGGGGGGGGGGTCTCAGGTACTCTTCAGGTTGCTCTGAGGCCCGCCATGCCTGTTGATTGTCTCCTGGGCAATGATTTGGAGGACTCCCCTTGGGCTAAGGTGGAGAGAAAATCGCATCTGGAAATGTTGGGTCTGCCTGAGTGGGTGTGTGCGACCACCGGGTCCATGTCAGTCAGTAAGGGTGTTGATGGGGCCCTGGAGCCTGAAAGTATGGCCCAGGTCCCAACCGTGAAGAGAAGGGGCAGGGGGCGCGGGAAACCGTCCCCCATCGTTCCCGCGGTCCAGGAGGGAGCAGACCCTGAGGGGGATGCCCTGGAACCGACAGGAGAACAAGTGGCCGAACTGGGAGACCTGCCCGAGCTGACCCATTGGCAGCAGGATGGTGGTCCCTCCAGGGAGGAATTTTGTGCTGAACAGAAAGTGTGCCCTTCTCTTGTGGGTATGAGGCAGCAGGCCTCAGCCCAAACGACAGGTGATCAGTCAGGATCACATTGGGTCTACTGGGAGAACGACCTCCTGTATAGCGAGCCTAAGGCTGCTGAACCTGGGTCAGCCCGTGTGCTGGTGGTACCCCAGCGCTTCAGAGCCTTCCTACTGGGGTTGGCTCATGACGTTCCGTTAGCTGGACATCTGGGGCAGGACAAGACCTATGACAGGCTTGTCACCCATTTTTATTGGCCCCAGATGAGAAGGGATTCAGATATCCATTGTAGGACCTGTCAAACTTGCCAGGCAAGTGGGAAAAGTGGGCGGAAGCAGAAGGCTCCCCTCCAACCTTTTCCCGTCGTCAGTACCCCCTTTGAGCGAGTGGGAATTGACATTGTGGGGCCACTGGACCCCAAGACAGCCATGGGCAACAGGTTTATCCTGGTCTTGGTGGACCATGCCACCCGGTACCCGGAAGCCATCCCTCTCCGCACAGTGACGGCCCCCGTGGTGGGACGGGCACTGATGGGTGTTTTCTCCCGCATGGGGTTCCCCAGAGAGGTGGTGTCAGACCGGGGCACCAACTTCATTTCCAATTATATGAAGTCTCTGTGGAAGGAGTGTGGGGTAACCTACAAGTTTACCACTCCTTACCACCCTCAAGGTAATGGGCTGGTTGAGAGATTCAACCGGACCCTAAAAGGCATGATCATGGGTCTTGAGGAACCAATGAGGCGTAAATGGGACGTCCTCTTGCCATGCCTGCTGTTTGCTTACCGTGAGGTGCCACAAAAATCTCTAGGGTTCAGCCCCTTTGAGCTTTTGTATGGTCACCCGGTAAGAGGGCCTTTGAGTCTGGTTAAAGAAGGCTGGGAGCAATCTCCCAGGAAACCTCCCCAGGATGTATATAGTTACATGCTGGCCTTTAGGAACCAGACTTGGCGCTTCAGAGATCTTGCTCAGGCAAATCTGGAGGCCAGCCAGGAAGAGATGAAGCGGTGGTACGATCAGAATGCCACTCTGGTTGAGCTTCAACCTGGTCAGAAAGTTTGGGTCATGGCCCCTGTGGAACCTTGTGCGCTCAATGACAGGTGGACTGGACCATTTGAGGTTGTGGAGAAAAAGAGCGATGTCACCTACTTGGTGGACTTGAAGTCTCCCAGGAACCCCTTAAGGGTCCTGCATGTCAACCGGTTGAAGCCCCACTTAGAAAGGTCCGAAGTGGGCATGCTCCTTGCCACAGATGCTGGGATGGAGGAGGAGAGTGAGCCTCTTCCTGACCTCCTGTGTGCAAAAGAAAAAGATGGGTCAGTGGATGGTGTTGTCCTCTCTGACACACTGACCCCTGAGCAGCAGCAAGATTGTCGCCATCTGTTGGTACAATTCCCTGATCTGTTCTCCTTAATTCCTGGTGTCACTCAGTGGTGTGTCCATGATGTGGACACTGGGGACAGCACTCCTGTGAGGCACAAGGCCTACAGGGTGACTGAAAAGGTCAGAGCATATATCAAGGAGGAGGTCTCCAAGATGTTTGCCTTAGGGGTGGTTGAGTCCTCTAGCAGTCCTTGGGCCAGCCCAGTGGTCTTGGTCCCAAAGGCTGCAGCGCCTGGTGCTTCACCAGAACTTCGGTTCTGTGTGGATTACCGAGGACTCAATTCGGTCACCAAGACTGACGCGCACCCCATCCCCAGAGCTGATGAGCTCATCGATCGGTTGGGGGCTGCCCGGTACCTTAGTACGTTTGATCTAACGTCTGGGTACTGGCAGATCGCCTTGACTGATGGGGCAAAAGAGAGGTCTGCATTCTCCACACCAGAGGGGCACTACCAGTTCCGTGTGATGCCCTTTGGGATGAAGAATGCCCCTGCCACATTCCAGAGGTTGGTTAACCAGGTATTGGCTGGGCTGGAAGATTTCAGCGCCGCCTACCTGGATGATATAGCAGTGTTCAGCGCCAGCTGGGAGGAACACTTGCGCCACCTCCAGGAAGTGTTGTTGGCCCTGCGCAGAGCAGGCCTCACAATCAAGGCTAGTAAGTGCCAGATTGGGCAGGGTTCAGTGGTGTACTTGGGGCACCAAGTAGGGAGCGGCAAGGTGGCCCCCCTGCAACCCAAGATAGATACCATCCTGGCTTGGGAACCGCCCAAAACCCAGACTCAGGTGAGAGCCTTCTTGGGTCTCACGGGTTACTACAGGAGGTTTGTCAAGGGGTATGGCAACATTGTGCACCCCTTGACCTCGCTGACTTCCAGGAAGCAGCCGAGACTTGTGATCTGGACTGACGCCTGTCAGAACGCCTTTGACACCCTGAAAACTGCAATGTGTACAGCACCGGTCCTCCAGGCACCCGACTTTTCAAAAGAATTCATTGTCCAGACAGACGCTTCAGAGCATGGTGTGGGGGCTGTTCTAGCACAGATGAATGAGGAGGGCCGAGACTTACCTGTAGCCTTCATCAGCCGGAGGTTACTTCCCAGGGAACAAAGGTGGAGTGCGATAGAGCGTGAGGCATTTGCTGTGGTCTGGGCGCTGAAGAAGCTAAGACCCTACCTGTTTGGGACTCACTTCCGGGTTCAGACAGACCACAGGCCCCTCAGATGGTTAATGCAGATGAGGGGTGAGAACCCAAAGCTGTTGAGGTGGTCCATTTCCCTACAGGGGATGGACTTTACGGTGGAACACCGCCCTGGTACAGATCACGCCAATGCTGATGGTCTGTCCAGATTTTTCCGCCTTAGTGATGAGGACTCCCTGGGTGAAGGGTAGTTCTCCCCACATTTCAGCTGGAGGGGACACGTGTTAGACCTGGCATCATTGGCATGAGTCTCTCCTCCATTTTTTTCTGTTTGCCTCCTCTGTTTACGATGTTTTTGCTGGATTATTGCTTTGGGCACTGTGCCACTGCTGATCAGTGCCACAGTGCAAGTGCTCCCTATGTTAAATTGTTACATTGATTGGTGTTACCATGATTGGCTTGGTTGACTTACTGTTCAGACCCTAGTCTAGTGCACTGCGTGTGCCAAGGGCGTGTAAGTTAACTGCTGCTGGTGGGCTTGCAGCACTGGTTGTGCCACCCACAGAAGCAGCGTGTAAAATGTGTCTCAGGCCTGCCACCGCAGCGCCTGCGTGCAGTCCCTGACTGCCATGTCGACTTGGCAAGGAAACCTACTTGCCAGTCTCTAAACCTTCACTTTGCCACATTTCAGACACCTCTATGGTAGGCCCTAGGGCAGGGTGCATTGTTGGTAAAAGGTAGGTCATGCCCTGATGTGTGTGGCATGACCTAATAGTGAATTACAGCCATTTTCGTTTTTCACTATTGAAGGGCTACCTGCCTCCCATAGGCCAGAATGGGCAGACGGATTATTAACTCCATTATAATCTATCTGACTCAGGGAGCATGGTAGCAGGTCGAGTTTAGTATCCCTGAACTCAGAATTTAATAACACACCCTTTAGGATGGATGGTTTTTAAATTCTATGTTTGAAAATAGCCCTTTTAGAAAGTGCCTATTTTCTTGTCCAACTATCCACCGGTCTCTGCTGGTTTGGTGTGTGTGTCAGGGGCTGGGTGGCTCCAGAGGTCTGAATGAGTCAGTGTGGGGTGAATGAGGCATTTACACATAGAGTGAGGGAAGAGTAGCCTGCCCTGCCTGACACAACACTGGCTCCACCTCCTGCTGGGCGACTGATAGCCCTGCTCCTGCCAGTGACAATACTGGCTCCGCCTCCTGCTGGGCGGCTGAGGACTCTGCCCTGCTCAGTGAATAGGCCAGGTGCCGCTGCCTGGCAACACCCACAACGAACCTGAGATGGGGGGAATTTCCCTGCTTGGACAAAGGGAACAAAGGAGAAATGGGGTATAAGAGAAGGACCCCTGAACCAAGAACTCAGATCACTTCTGACAAGGAAACCTGTACCAAGGACAAGAAGCCTGCTGATCTAAGGACTTGCCTCCCCTTTCTGCCAGAGTGCTGTTTTGCTGTGGAGGAACCTGAAAGCTGCTTCTTTATTTTTGCCAAGGAACAAGGAGAGAGGAACTTGGTGTGTACTCTCTGAACACTTGCTAGGAAATCTCCAAGGACTGGAAGAGTGCCAGTCTCCTGCTGAAGTCACAGGGCCAAAGGACTTCACCATTTGCTGAATTGCTGGAAAGTGTTGTTTCCAGTACACAAGGGAAAATCTGCAGTCTCGACGCCGCCGACGCCGCCGAATCCAGCTCGACATCGTGAGTAACGGCTCCAGTGTCCCGAGCCTTCGACGCCGGCCGCCGGGCCCGATCGACGCCAGCAGCAACGACAGTGAGCAGTGGGTATCGGCCCCGGCTCCAAGTGACCCCGTCTCGACGCCGGTATCGACGCCAGTGAGGAGTGAGTATCGGCTCCACCTCCAAGCGACCCTGTCCCGACGCCGCTGCTGATCGCATCAACTCGACGCCCTTCTCGACGCCGTGAGCGCTGCTCCGGCCCGACATCCCTCGACGCCGCTGCGGATTGACCCGATTCCGAGGCACGATCGACGCCGACCTCGACGCCGACATCTCGACGCCGTGGATCATCGTTTTCTTCGTTTCTCAAGGTACTGTACTTGTGGGGTCTGTTGCAACTCCAGGCTCGACGTAGCGCTCCTCGCGGTCGACGCCGAACCTTGGGAATCTTGTAGACTCGACGTCGTGCGACTCCTGTGGGGGTTACATTGTTGCCAAAGAACTGTGCTCAGAAGAATACTTTGCTAAAGAACTATTTGCCAAGAAGAAACCTTACTTGAACTATTATTTTTCCTTCCAAAGAGTATTTATTAAGACTGTGGTATATTTTTGTCGTTATTTGGTCTTGTGCTAAGCCTTATATAAAAATACTATTTTTATAATAACTTCGGTGTCGTGTCCATCTGTAGTGTATTCACTTTATTACTGTATGTGGTCATAAATGCTTAACACACTGCCTCTGAGATAAGCCTGTCTGCTCTGCCAAGCTACCAAGGGGGTAACAGGGGTTATCTGAGTGTGTAATCCCCTTGCCCTGACTAGAGTTGGTTGGTCCCTATTTGTCAGAAGTGTATACCTCTGCCAACTAGAGACCGCCGGTTCTAACATTGGTGGTCAGCGGTGGGATTGAACTTTGCATTTATGACTCATGTGCAGTGATTAGTGTACGCTACATAGTGAAAGCAGACCATAACGCAGCCACAATCTGTTTTTGGTAGGATATTCTATTTTTGTTCTCCGCTTTCCTGGAGCTTATTTTCTTAAACACTGCCAGTTTTGACCATGGAGAATGCCGGAGCTGCTACACCTGTGGAGAATGTTGTGGGGGAATTCGATAAGGAGAAGATAGATTCCTACACGCTAAAAGATCTAAAAGGATTTTGCAAGCAGTTTAAAGTTCCTACCACAGGTGTCTCACAGAAAGAGGACTTCCTCAAAGCGCTGAAGGCCTGGTTAGAGGCCAGAAATCCCTCTGATCCGGTGGTGGTACCGGAAGAGGAAGAAGAAGAGGAAGAGGAAGAGGAAGAGCCCAGAGGTGGGCCAGTGTCATCTCCAGGCAGTAGTGCGTCCTCTAGGAGCCTTTCCCCCGAAGAATTAGAAGACAGGGAGAAGGAGAGGGGGTACAAGTTGGAAATGGCAAAACTTAAATTAGGAGGGCAGTTGGAATTAGAGAATGCAAGAAGCAAGAGAGAAGCTGAAATGGAGAGCAAAAGATTAGATTTTGAGAGAGAGAAATTAGCGTTTGAACGTGAGAAGATGGTGAGGGAGATGGAGCTTAAAACTAAGAGTTTAGAGGTGAATCCCTCTGGTGGCAGCGCTCCATCCGTGCCTGCAGAAAGTAGGTTTTATTTTCCTAAAGATGTGATCAAGGATTACAGTAAGAATGAAGATATTAGCCAATGGTTTAAAGCATATGAGTTAGCGTTATTGGCCCACCGGGTCCCTGAGAAGGATTGGGGAACGGGGTTGTGGAGCCGCTTTACAAACGAGGGGAGAGATACCTTGTTGAGCATGCCTGAAGAGGAAAGGCCATCTTATACTCATATGAAAAATGCTTTAATGCTGAGATATGGCTTAACTCCAGAAAAGTACAGACAAACCTTTAGAGAATGTAAGAAGTTGCCTGGTACTACGTGGGTTGAATATGTGTCTTTTTTCTGCAGAACCATGGATGGTTGGATAAAGGGTAGCAAGGTTGATAGTTATGATGCTCTTTATGATTTGTTTGCTTGGGAGCACTTGTCTAATAACTGTTTTCCAGAGCTACGCCAGCACCTTGTTGATAGCAAGATATCTAACCCTAGAAAACTTGCTGAGGAGGCGGACCGCTGGGTCAGTACCAGGGTCCACAAGGGTCCAGTGGGAGACTCAGCCAAAGGTGGGCAGGGTCCCCAGCAGAAGAGTGGGGGGGACAGGGGTAAACAGAGGGAGTTTCAGAAAGGGCCCCAAAGTAGTCCCCAAGGAAACCAAGGGAAGGGTTCCCAGCCCCCCCCTGTAAAGAAGCCAGAGGCCCCGACAGGTAAACCTGTTCACAGGGGCCCCATGACCTGCTATGCCTGTAAGCAGGTGGGACACCGTTATTATGATCCCCAGTGTCCCATGAAGGATTCGAATGCACCGCCGCGTGCACCCCCTCGTCAGGTAGCGAGTGTAGCCCTGGGAGGGGATGAGATGGGTGCCCCCGGTGGGTGGGGTCCCGCAGAAATGTCCCTGGTCTCTTTAGGAGACGTGGAAATGGTCCCTCCAACCCCTCTGCCTAGTAACACTAAGAAATATAGGCAGTGGGTGACCATTAATGGCCATAGGGTGGAAGCTCTCAGAGACACCAGAGCAAGTGTGACAGCTGTCAAGTGTCACTTGGTGTCCAGAGAGCAGGTGGTCCCTCATGCATTCTACCCCGTTGTAGCTGCTGACAACTCACAGAGTCAGTGTGAGGTAGCTCAAGTTCCCTTTGAGTGGGGGGGGGGTCTCAGGTACTCTTCAGGTTGCTCTGAGGCCCGCCATGCCTGTTGATTGTCTCCTGGGCAATGATTTGGAGGACTCCCCTTGGGCTAAGGTGGAGAGAAAATCGCATCTGGAAATGTTGGGTCTGCCTGAGTGGGTGTGTGCGACCACCGGGTCCATGTCAGTCAGTAAGGGTGTTGATGGGGCCCTGGAGCCTGAAAGTATGGCCCAGGTCCCAACCGTGAAGAGAAGGGGCAGGGGGCGCGGGAAACCGTCCCCCATCGTTCCCGCGGTCCAGGAGGGAGCAGACCCTGAGGGGGATGCCCTGGAACCGACAGGAGAACAAGTGGCCGAACTGGGAGACCTGCCCGAGCTGACCCATTGGCAGCAGGATGGTGGTCCCTCCAGGGAGGAATTTTGTGCTGAACAGAAAGTGTGCCCTTCTCTTGTGGGTATGAGGCAGCAGGCCTCAGCCCAAACGACAGGTGATCAGTCAGGATCACATTGGGTCTACTGGGAGAACGACCTCCTGTATAGCGAGCCTAAGGCTGCTGAACCTGGCTCAGCCCGTGTGCTGGTGGTACCCCAGCGCTTCAGAGCCTTCCTACTGGGGTTGGCTCATGACGTTCCGTTAGCTGGACATCTGGGGCAGGACAAGACCTATGACAGGCTTGTCACCCATTTTTATTGGCCCCAGATGAGAAGGGATTCAGATATCCATTGTAGGACCTGTCAAACTTGCCAGGCAAGTGGGAAAAGTGGGCGGAAGCAGAAGGCTCCCCTCCAACCTTTTCCCGTCGTCAGTACCCCCTTTGAGCGAGTGGGAATTGACATTGTGGGGCCACTGGACCCCAAGACAGCCATGGGCAACAGGTTTATCCTGGTCTTGGTGGACCATGCCACCCGGTACCCGGAAGCCATCCCTCTCCGCACAGTGACGGCCCCCGTGGTGGGACGGGCACTGATGGGTGTTTTCTCCCGCATGGGGTTCCCCAGAGAGGTGGTGTCAGACCGGGGCACCAACTTCATTTCCAATTATATGAAGTCTCTGTGGAAGGAGTGTGGGGTAACCTACAAGTTTACCACTCCTTACCACCCTCAAGGTAACGGGCTGGTTGAGAGATTCAACCGGACCCTAAAAGGCATGATCATGGGTCTTGAGGAACCAATGAGGCGTAAATGGGACGTCCTCTTGCCATGCCTGCTGTTTGCTTACCGTGAGGTGCCACAAAAATCTCTAGGGTTCAGCCCCTTTGAGCTTTTGTATGGTCACCCGGTAAGAGGACCTTTGAGTCTGGTTAAAGAAGGCTGGGAGCAATCTCCCAGGGAACCTCCCCAGGATGTATATAGTTACATGCTGGCCTTTAGGAACCAGACTCGGCGCTTCAGAGATCTTGCTCAGGCAAATCTGGAGGCCAGCCAGGAAGAGATGAAGCGGTGGTACGATCAGAATGCCACTCTGGTTGAGCTTCAACCTGGTCAGAAAGTTTGGGTCATGGCCCCTGTGGAACCTTGTGCGCTCAAGGACAGGTGGACTGGACCATTTGAGGTTGTGGAGAAAAAGAGCGATGTCACCTACTTGGTGGACTTGAAGTCTCCCAGGAACCCCTTAAGGGTCCTGCATGTCAACCGGTTGAAGCCCCACTTAGAAAGGTCCGAAGTGGGCATGCTCCTTGCCACAGATGCTGGGATGGAGGAGGAGAGTGAGCCTCTTCCTGACCTCCTGTGTGCAAAAGAAAAAGATGGGTCAGTGGATGGTGTTGTCCTCTCTGACACACTGACCCCTGAGCAGCAGCAAGATTGTCGCCATCTGTTGGTACAATTCCCTGATCTGTTCTCCTTAATTCCTGGTGTCACTCAGTGGTGTGTCCATGATGTGGACACTGGGGACAGCACTCCTGTGAGGCACAAGGCCTACAGGGTGACTGAAAAGGTCAGAGCATATATCAAGGAGGAGGTCTCCAAGATGTTTGCCTTAGGGGTGGTTGAGTCCTCTAGCAGTCCTTGGGCCAGCCCAGTGGTCTTGGTCCCAAAGGCTGCAGCGCCTGGTGCTTCACCAGAACTTCGGTTCTGTGTGGATTACCGAGGACTCAATTCGGTCACCAAGACTGACGCGCACCCCATCCCCAGAGCTGATGAGCTCATCGATCGGTTGGGGGCTGCCCGGTACCTTAGTACGTTTGATCTAACGTCTGGGTACTGGCAGATCGCCTTGACTGATGGGACAAAAGAGAGGTCTGCATTCTCCACACCAGATGGGCACTACCAGTTCCGTGTGATGCCCTTTGGGATGAAGAATGCCCCTGCCACATTCCAGAGGTTGGTTAACCAGGTATTGGCTGGGCTGGAAGATTTCAGCGCCGCCTACCTGGACGATATAGCAGTGTTCAGCGCCAGCTGGGAGGAACACTTGCGCCACCTCCAGGAAGTGTTGTTGGCCCTGCGCAGAGCAGGCCTCACAATCAAGGCTAGTAAGTGCCAGATTGGGCAGGGTTCAGTGGTGTACTTGGGGCACCAAGTAGGGAGCGGCAAGGTGGCCCCCCTGCAACCCAAGATAGATACCATCCTGGCTTGGGAACCGCCCAAAACCCAGACTCAGGTGAGAGCCTTCTTGGGTCTCACGGGTTACTACAGGAGGTTTGTCAAGGGGTATGGCAACATTGTGCACCCCTTGACCTCGCTGACTTCCAGGAAGCAGCCGAGACTTGTGATCTGGACTGACGCCTGTCAGAACGCCTTTGACACCCTGAAAACTGCAATGTGTACAGCACCGGTCCTCCAGGCACCCGACTTTTCAAAAGAATTCATTGTCCAGACAGACGCTTCAGAGCATGGTGTGGGGGCTGTTCTAGCACAGATGAATGAGGAGGGCCGAGACTTACCTGTAGCCTTCATCAGCCGGAGGTTACTTCCCAGGGAACAAAGGTGGAGTGCGAAAGAGCGTGAGGCATTTGCTGTGGTCTGGGCGCTGAAGAAGCTAAGACCCTACCTGTTTGGGACTCACTTCCGGGTTCAGACAGACCACAGGCCCCTCAGATGGTTAATGCAGATGAGGGGTGAGAACCCAAAACTGTTGAGGTGGTCCATTTCCCTACAGGGGATGGACTTTACGGTGGAACACCGCCCTGGTACAGATCACGCCAATGCTGATGGTCTGTCCAGATTTTTCCGCCTTAGTGATGAGGACTCCCTGGGTGAAGGGTAGTTCTCCCCACATTTCAGCTGGAGGGGACACGTGTTAGACCTGGCATCATTGGCATGAGTCTCTCCTCCATTTTTTTCTGTTTGCCTCCTCTGTTTACGATGTTTTTGCTGGATTATTGCTTTGGGCACTGTGCCACTGCTGATCAGTGCCACAGTGCAAGTGCTCCCTATGTTAAATTGTTACATTGATTGGTGTTACCATGATTGGCTTGGTTGACTTACTGTTCAGACCCTAGTCTAGTGCACTGCGTGTGCCAAGGGCATGTAAGTTAACTGCTGCTGGTGGGCTTGCAGCACTGGTTGTGCCACCCACAGAAGCAGCGTGTAAAATGTGTCTCAGGCCTGCCACCGCAGCGCCTGCGTGCAGTCCCTGACTGCCATGTCGACTTGGCAAGGAAACCTACTTGCCAGTCTCTAAACCTTCACTTTGCCACATTTCAGACACCTCTATGGTAGGCCCTAGGGCAGGGTGCATTGTTGGTAAAAGGTAGGTCATGCCCTGATGTGTGTGGCATGACCTAATAGGGAATTACAGCCATTTTCGTTTTTCACTATTGAAGGGCTACCTGCCTGCAATAGGCCAGACTGGGCAGACTGATTATTAACTCCATTATAATCTATCTGACTCAGGGAGCATGGTAGCAAGTCGAGTTTAGTATCCCTGAACTCAGAATTTAATAACACACCCTTTAGGATGGATGGTTTTTAAATTCTATGTTTGAAAATAGCACTTTTAGAAAGTGGCTATTTTCTTGTCCAACTAGCTACCGGTCTCTGCTGGTTTGGTGTGTGTGTCAGGGGCTGGGTGGCTCCAGAGGTCTGATGAGTCAGTGTGGGGTGAATGGGGCGTTTACCCATAGAGTGAGGGAAGAGTAGCCTGCCCTGCCTGACACAATACTGGCTCCGCCTCCTGCTGGGCGACTGATAGCCCTGCTCCTGCCAGTGACAATACTGGCTCCGCCTCCTGCTGGGTGGCTGAGGACTCTGCCCTGCTCAGTGAATAGGCCAGGTGCCTCTGCCTGGCAACACCCGCAACGAACCTGAGATGGGGGGAATTTCCCTGCTTGGACAAAGGGAACAAAGGAGAAATGGGGTATAAGAGAAGGACCCCTCAACCAAGAACTCAGATCACTTCTGACAAGGAAACCTGTACCAAGGACAAGAAGCCTGCTGATCTAAGGACTTGCCTCCCCTTTCTGCCAGAGAGCTGTTTTGCTGTGGAGGAACCTGAAAGCTGCTTCTTTATTTTTGCCAAGGAACAAGGAGAGAGGAACTTGGTGTGTACTCTCTGAACACTTGCTAGGAAATCTCCAAGGACTGGAAGAGTGCCAGTCTCCTGCTGAAGTCACAGGGCCAAAGGACTTCACCATTTGCTGAATTGCTGGAAAGTGTTGTTTCCAGTACACAAGGGAAAATCTGCAGTCTCGACGCCGCCGAATCCAGCTCGACATCGTGAGTAACGGCTCCAGTGTCCCGAGCCTTCGACGCCGGCCGCCGGGCCCGATCGACGCCAGCAGCAACGACAGTGAGCAGTGGGTATCGGCCCCGGCTCCAAGTGACCCCGTCTCGACGCCGGTATCGACGCCAGTGAGGAGTGAGTATCGGCTCCACCTCCAAGCGACCCTGTCCCGACGCCGCTGCTGATCGCATCGACTCGACGCCCTTCTCGACGCCGTGAGCGCTGCTCCGGCCCGACATCCCTCGACGCCGCTGCGGATTGACCCGATTCCGAGGCACGATCGACGCCGACCTCGACGCCGACATCTCGACGCCGTGGATCATCGTTTTCTTCGTTTCTCAAGGTACTGTACTTGTGGGGTCTGTTGCAACTCCAGGCTCGACGTAGCGCTCCTCGCGGTCGACGCCGAACCTTGGGAATCTTGTAGACTCGACGTCGTGCGACTCCTGTGGGGGTTACATTGTTGCCAAAGAACTGTGCTCAGAAGAATACTTTGCTAAAGAACTATTTGCCAAGAAGAAACCTTACTTGAACTATTATTTTTCCTTCCAAAGAGTATTTATTAAGACTGTGGTATATTTTTGTCGTTATTTGGTCTTGTGCTAAGCCTTATATAAAAATACTATTTTTATAATAACTTCGGTGTCGTGTCCATCTGTAGTGTATTCACTTTAGTACTGTATGTGGTCATAAATGCTTAACACACTGCCTCTGAGATAAGCCTGTCTGCTCTGCCAAGCTACCAAGGGGGTAGCAGGGGTTATCTGAGTGTGTAATCCCCTTGCCCTGACTAGAGTTGGTTGGTCCCTATTTGTCAGAAGTGTATACCTCTGCCAACTAGAGACCGCCGGTTCTAACAACTACAAATACCAGAATCCTCAGACATGAGCAGCCTTGAGATGTATGTAGCATTTGCAAGCCATAGTGCAGGCAACAGATACACTAATGGAATATGTCAAATATCTTCTTTCTCCCTGTCAGAGGTGGTTAGTTCATCCTGTCTTATGTCTGCATTCTCGTACCTGCAATTTTATTTTGCCATTAAACTGAAAGTGTGCAAGTGTCGAAAGACTACAATAAAAATAAGATTTGTGTGGCATGACTGAACATATACAGCCAGAGCTTATATTTGCATGGTGTTCCTTCTCATAAGCAGACTAAATCAAATTATAGCTTTATAATATATAAAATGTAAATAAACAGCATTACCATGAGGTCAGTTTATTTGTCTCTCTGGAGACAGGCACTCATTACCAGCCATCCAAGGTATGAGAACCTTGTGATAGTAGACTACTCACAGCCTTAATAAATCAAACATTAACCTAAGTAACTAGTAACTGCTGCCCCAGCCTTGGATTCCCAAGTACAACTCATACATGCACCACACAAAACAAAGAAACCTCATAAAAATTGTGATCACTTGTCAAACTTCAGGTCAAAGTGTTCCACCTGCCACCCACCTTGCAACAGACTACAAGACCATAATGGGTTTGAGGGTGGGTTTGTCTTGAGAAAATGTGAAGCCTACTAGAAGGGCAATCAATCGCTTAAAAGTCAAAGGGAAAGAAAAGCCGTCATCTCTTATGGGTAGTATCTTAAAGAGTAGCGATTGTAGTACCTGCTGCTCTGTGTGGTGTTTTTTTGTGCCTGGCACCCTTGGGCAGCCACCCAATTCACCAGTGTCTAAGGCTGGCCCTAGGCCTGACAAATCACTGTGGACTCCAGATGTCAGACCTAAAACTGTCCTCAACTGTCCAGTACTAAGACATTTGGGCGTCCAACTCAATGAAGATCTCTCATCCAGCCCAAAAATTCCACTGCCATCTCCAGATTCTAAGAGGCATGCTGTCTTTTCTGCTAGAAGCAAAACACTGGTATCAAAAGCAAGGGTGCTGTCTAGGCTAGACTATTGTAACAGCCTTTACTTCCAACTCCACAAGTAAAAACACTACAGAACGTTCAGCGACTAGTGAAAGCAGGTACAAGGCTATTTATTCATATTGATAATTTTAGTCACATATTACTGGTACTTACTTTCATGATTTAAACGTTATTTGTTTAGTGCCAAAAATGCCTAGGTATGGATCCAGATCTCCTGAGTAATACATTTTCAATCTGTTTTAAATATTGTAGCCAGAATACAAAAATACAAAAAGTTATATATATATAAACACACACGCGCACATACATATATATATATATATATGTATGTGCGTGTGTGTGTGTGTGTGTGTGTGTGTATATATATATAACTTTTTTTTTTCTTCACTAAATAACCAAAGTTTACAGGAATGCTATAGTTAGGTTCAGATTTTACATACACAAAATCCGAGAAATGTGTGTGTAAAATCTGAACTTAACTTAACGGTAACCTTTGGTCTTTTATTACGTCTACGTTTTTTAAAATTATATTTCCTATCTATAACATCCCTGTGGATTTCAATGAATATATATATATCTATATATTACCTACTGGCGGTCGCCAGTAGGTAGTTATAGTTAGGACCTATTTTCCATAGGAAATCCGCAACATTCTATTCCCAATAAGTCTGGCGCCGGTTGACAAATCTTCGTGAAATTTTCCAAACTTTTGGCCAGCTCCGGTCCGCTCCTATCCTGAAAGTTTCGTGGTGATTCGTCAAGCGGGGACTGAGAAAAAAGGGGGGTCCCAAAACACGTTTTCCCCATGCAATTTCCCATAGGACCTGTTGACGCAGCTACAGCCCGAACTGCTGAACGGAATTACACCAAATTTGGCAGAAAGGTAGACCTTGGTTCAGAGTCGTGCCTTTTGCTTAAATGGTGTAAATCCGTTCAGTAGTTCCTGAGAAAATCAAAATTAAAATCACATATATATCTGGGCGGAGCCTAACCACACATCTCATCGTGAGATCTGATTGGCTGTCAGCACTTCATCCAAGAAGTGTTGGCAGCCATCTTGGGACCAATATACATGATAGCACCTCATTAAAAAGCATTGCAGTTAATAGAAGGTTTTAAGACGTTAGTTACATTAAAATCATTTGTTGATGGTACCATACTCATTTTAGGAATTGTGGTATGTTCTAAGGTGATTTTACCATGTGAAAAAGCCTTCTGCTGGGATATCATGAATCATGTTTGAGAGAAAACTATTTTCACATGCTTTTCCCACAGAGGTTTGGAAGGTGATCTATAAGCTAAACTGAGAGCATTTTTTCTGTAAATTCACATTATCTTTCTTAGTCATGTGAAAATGAAGTCTGACATTCTCAGTAAAACATGTACATCCAACAAGGGCAGAGACTGTCAGTTGATTCCTTTGTGTTATACTGCAGCTTCCCAGAGTGTTCCAAAGAACAACTAGAGCACTAACACTCCTACTTATGATAAACGTATGGCACACCTGAAGCCATCTTGATTGGAATAAAGTGGTAACTCTTAAAACATTTAATTTAAAAAGGAACACAATGAGGGGGTTAATTTTGCCATAGAATGTATGATTAGTGCTGCAGAAAGAAAAATTAGGGCACATTTTGAGTGACTTCTCAAATCCTCTTCTATTTCATTAAAGAATTCTGACATGCAGACTGAAACATGCACTTTGAATACCAGCAGCAGACTTCCCTGGTGAGCAGTAGCTTTACTACAGTGATCTAACGAGCAACTAGAGTGCTCCATTCAGAATTTATGGAAAATGTGTGACACATCTGAATGCCTTCTTGATGGAATCAAAGTAAACAAGCATTGAAAATGCAATAGGTCTCGCCCTCGTTTAAGTTAAAGCAATTCTGTTTGTAATTAGGTGGCTTTTTAGCTTTGCTTTTATTAGAGTTTTTCAAACTTGCATGTACATACCATGCATATGTATGCATATATGTATATGTATATGTTTGCATGCATTTATATTTATATAGATATGCAGATTATATTTATATGTTTATATATGTATATATATATATATATATACACATACATATATAAATGCATATGCATATATATGCATATATATATGTGCATATGTGTGCATGTACAGAGAGGTAGAGAGGTAGAGGTGTATAGGTAGAGGTGTAGAGGTAGAGAGGTAGAGGTAGAGAGTAGTAGAGAGAGAGGTAGAGAGAGGTAGAGAGGTAGAGAGTAGAGAGCGAGTAATAGAGAGTAGAGAGTGAGTAGTAGAGAGTAGTAGAGAAAGCATCAGAGTGAGTAGTAGAGAGTAGTAAAGTGAGTAGTAGAGAGTGAGTAGTAGATAGTGAGTATTAGAGAGTGAGTAGTAGAGAGTAGTAGAGAGTGAGTAGTAGAGTGAGTAGTAGAGAGTAGTAGAGAGTAGTAGAGAGTGAGTAGTAGAAAGTAGTAGAGAGTGAGTAGCAGAGAGATAGTATTAGAGAGTAGTAGACAATGAGTAGCAGAGTGAGTAGTAGAGAGTAGAAGAGAGAGAGTAGTAGAGAGTGAGTAGTAGAGAGTAGTAGAGTGTGAGTAGCAGAGAGTAGTAGAGAGAGAGTAGTAGAGAGTGAGTAGTAGAGAGTAGTAGAGCGTGGGTAGTAGAGAGTAGTAGAGAGTGAGTAGTAGAGAGAGAGTAGAAGAGAGTAGTAGAGTAGTAGAGAGTGAGTAGTAGAGAGTGAGTAGTAGAGTGTAGTGGAGTAGTAGAGAGTGATCAGTAGAGAGTAGTAGAGAGTGAGTAGTAGAGTGAGTACTAGAGAGTAGTAGAGAGTAAGTAGCAGAGAGCAAGTAGTAGAGAGTGTGTAGTAGAGATTGAGTAGTAGAGAGTAGTAGAGAGTGAGTAGTAGAGAGAGAGTAGTAGAGAGTGAGAAGTAGAGAGAGTAGTAGAGTAGTAGAGAGTGAGTAGTAGAGTGAGTAGTAGAGAGTAGTTAAGAGCGAGTAGTAGAGATTGTGTAGTAGAGAGTGAGCAGTAGAGAGTGAGTAGTAGAGAGTAGGTAGTACAGAGTGAGTAGTAGAGTAGTAGAGAGTGAGTGGTAGAGAGTAGTAGAGTGAGTAGTAGAGAGTGAGTAGTAGAGAGAGAGTAGTAGAGAGTGAGTAGTAGAGTAGTAGAGAGTGAGTGGTAGAGAGTAGTAGAGAGTAGTAGAGTGAGTAGTAGAGAATAGTAGATAGTGAGTAGTAGAGCGAGTAGTAGAGAGTAGTAGAGTAGTAGAGAGTGAGTAGTAGAGAGTGAGTAGCAGAGAGAGTAGGAGAGAGTGAGTAGTAGAGAGTGAGTAGTAGAGAGTAGTAGAGAGCGAGTAGTAGAGAGTGAGTAGTGGAGAGTGAGTAGTAGAGAGCAAGTAGTAGAGAGTCAGTAGTAGAGAGTGAATAGTAGAGAGTGAGTAGTAGAGAGTAGTAGAGAGTGAGTAGTAGAGAGTAGTAGAGAGAGAGTAGTTGAGAGTGAGTAGTAGAGAGTGAATAGTAGAGAGTAGTAGTAGAGAGTAGTAGAGAGAGAGAGTAGTAGAGAGTGTAGTAGAGAGTGAGTAGTAGAGAGTAGTTGCGAGTGAGTAGTAGAGTATGAGTAGTAGAGTAGTAGAGAGCGAGTGGTAGAGAGTAGTAGAAAGTAGTAGAGTGAGTAGTAGAGAGTGAGTAGTAGAGAGTGAATAGTAGAGAGTAGTAGAGAGTGAGTAGTAGAGAGAGTAGTAGTAGACAGTGAGTAGTAGAGAGTAGTAGAGCGTGAGTAGTAGAGAGTGAGTAGTAGAGAGTGAGTAGTAGAGAGTAGTAGCGAGTGAGTAGTAGAGAGTGAGTAGTAGAGTAGTAGAGAGTGAGTGGTAGAGAGCAGCAGAGAGTAGTAGTGTGAGTGGTAGAGAGTAGTAGAGAGTGAGTAGCAGAGAGTGAATAGTAGAGAGTAGTAGTGGAGAGTAGTAGAGAGAGAGAGTAGTAGAGAGTGTAGTAGAGAGTGAGTAGTAGAGAGTAGTTGCGAGTGAGTAGTAGAGTATGAGTAGTAGAGTAGTAGAGAGCGGATAGCGAGTGGTAGAGAGTAGTAGAAAGTAGTAGAGTGAGTAGTAGAGAGTGAGTAGTAGAGAGTGAATAGTAGAGAGTAGTAGAGAGTGAGTAGTAGAGAGAGTAGTAGTAGACAGTGAGTAGTAGAGAGTAGTAGAGCGTGAGTAGTAGAGAGTGAGGAGTAGAGAGTGAGTAGTAGAGAGTAGTAGCGAGTGAGTAGTAGAGAGTGAGTAGTTGAGAGTGAGTAGTAGAGAGTGAGTAGTAGAGAGTAGTAGAGTAGTAGAGAGTGAGTAGTAGAGAGTAGTAGAGAGTGAGTAGTAGAGATTGAGTAGTAGAGAGAGAGTAGTAGAGAGTAGTAGAGTCAGTAGTAGAGTAGTAGAGTAGTCAGTCAGTGTCAGTCAGTGTCAGTCAGTGTCAGTCAGTGTCAGTCAGTGTCAGTCAATCAGTGTCAGTCCGTCAGTCAGTGTCAGTCAATCAGTGTCAGTCAGTGTCAGTCAATCAGTGTCAGTCAGTCAGTGTCAGTCAATCAGTGTCAGTCAGTGTCAATCAGTGTCAGTCAGTGTCAGTCAGTCAGTCAGTGTCAGTCAGTCAGTGTCAGTCAATCAGTGTCAGTCAGTGTCAGTGACAGTCAATCTGTGTCAGTCAGTGTCAATCAGTCAGTGTCAGTCAGTCAGTGTCAGTCAGTCAGTGTCAGCTAGAGCTGCTCTGCTGACCTGGTTCTCTGGCTCTAAAGCAGCTCTGCTGACCTGGTTCTCACTCTCTAAAGCAGCTCTGCTGACCTGGTTTCTCTGGCTCTACAGCAGACAAAAATATTTTGTTGCAATTTTTAGAAAAATATATAATGTTATTTAATGAATAAAATATTTATAAATAAACAGTTAAAAAACTGTGGAAAATCAGTACAAAAAAATAGATATAACTACTATTACACTTAAAAGTTAGCATTTAAAAAACCTTTGAAATTCACTGAAAAAAAACATAGGTTTCAGAGACGTTATAGTTAGAAATTAGCATTTAAAAAACCTTAGAAATTCACAAAAAAAAAACATAGGTTTCAGGGGTGTTATAGTAAGCTGCCCATTTCACTCATACAAAACCATAGAAATTCCTCCGTTATAGTTAGTTCTGCTAGCTATAACTCACGCGCCCGCAATGCACTGCTGATGATGTCACATATTGCATCATTCATGACATGGTCAGTGACATCACTGATGACATCACTGATGACATCATCCACTTGACAATCTGATACACCTCATCATACACTAGTATAACCTTTCATCACTCACCGTAAAATACAGAGTACCATATTTGAAACCATTGACACACCAATACCAGTTACTACATACCCACTCACTGATTTCTAAATCTACACACACAACTACCCATTCAACAACAGAATCATCTATACACGCAGTCATTAATTAATAGAACACTATCAAATGCACTTATACACATATAAAGACATTGACACATGAGCAGTCATCTTAGTCGGTTATGCAGTCATCCTACTCACTCATGAAAAAAATGTATCGCACTTAAATTTACTCACACAATTATCCAACAGCACCTCATTTATTCAAACACATAGTAACTCATCGTTAATATGTTAAAAAAGCACCATTACAATTATACACTCATTCATATAGTTACTCTCACAATCACTGATTCTTACACATATTTATATACGCCAACTCTCACATACAATGCCTTTTATTTTTTTACTTTGTTGAAGATGTACAACTAAAACATATATTCGCTCACCAACACACAAATAAATACACTCAGTCACCCAAACAACTGTTTCCATATGCACTCTTAAACCCATACACCTAGTCAATCAACCATTCACATATCTATGCATAGAGTTACACACACCCCATCCAACCACACACAAACTCAGTGTCCCATACAAATACTCACCCAACTAATCAATAACTAATATACACACTCATGTAGTTAGTGACCAACTGATGCAGCATGTTATACAACAACAGAGACAATGCTGCACACATTCACATAGTTTAGTTACTAATCCATGTATTAAGTGAGACACTTTTAATTACTCACTTAAAAAGACAGTCAGACAGCTACTAAATCCTCCATCCAGACAGTTATATATCCACTCAATCTTCAATACAGATTGGTATATATATAATACATATTTAAATTTCAAACTAAACCACATTCAGTGGATGATGTCATCAGTGATGTCATCAGTGATGTCATTTGAGATGTCATCAGTGATGTCACTGACCATGTCATGAATGATGCAATATGTGACGTCATCAGCAGTGCATTGCGGGCGCGTGAGTTATAGTTAGCAGAACTAACTATAATGGAGGAATTTCTATGGTTTTGTATGAGTGAAATGGGCAGCTAACTATAACACCCCTGAAACCTATGGTTTTTTCTGTGAATATATATATATATATATATATATATATATATATATATATATATATATATATATATATATATATATATATATATATTGTTCTCCAAATGCCCGAAGGCTTCTGAGAGGATACTCTGCAGTTAGCCAACCATGAGGTTTTTATTTGGCATCACGAAAGTTCTCGTTGTCTGTTGCCTGACGCATTTCGATGCTACTCGTATCTCACTCATAGGCTTGCTTGAACACTTGCAGCAGAAGAGGCTCTCTTTTATTTCATTTTGCGCATGTTTAATTAGTTAATCGTCCTCAGTGGGCTTGGCGTAGTGCGTAATGTTCTTTGTGGCATGCTGGGACATGTAGTCACCATTCGAGCGTCAATCTTCCCACAATGGGTTTCTGTTACCTGTAAATATAAGAAGCAAATGATCTCCTTATTAGGATTCCGGGCCTCATGGAAAGTCTCTTTCTTTAAGGCTAATTGTGCTGTTTAGTCAGGAATAGTTCCAGCCTCAGCCTCTCTTTCTTTTATAGAGATGGTGCTCCTCCCCACGGCAGGACAGACGTGTAAATTCAATTGTTCTCCAAATGCCCGAAATCTTCAGAGAGGGCACTCGGCAGTTAGCCAACCATGCGGTTTGTATTTGTGGCACTCCTTGGCATCACAAAAGTTCTCTTTGTCTGTTGCCTGACGTGTTTCGATGCTACTCGCATCTTACTCATAGGCTTGCTTGAACACTTGCAACAGAAGAGGCTCTCTTTTATTTCACTTTCTGCTTGTTTAATTAGTTAATTGCCCTCAGTGGGCTTGGCGTAGTGTGTAATGTTTTTTGTGGCATGCTGGGACATGTAGTCACCATTCAAGCGTCAATCTTCCCTCAGTGGGTTTCTGTTACCTGTAAATATAAAAAGCAAATGATCTCCTTAGTAGGATTCTGGGCATCATGGAAAGTCTCTTTCTTTAAGGCTAATTGTGCTGTTTAGTCAGGAAAAGTTTGCAGCCTCAGCCTCACTTTCTTTTACAGAGATGGTGCTCCTCCCCACTGATGACATCTCAAATGACATCACTTAACACATCATCCAGCAAAGTAAACTTAAATATACATCATTAAATACCATCTAGATGTTTTAAAATAAGAATACACAGGTGAGAGATGTACAGCACAGAGCTTACTGTCACTTTATCAACTACTACATTCACTTATCACCTAAGAGACAGTTCTCAGCCGATAGTCCTGTCTCTTCTGAATTGCTACTCTAAACAATAATGACCAAAGTAATACGTCTAACCGTATAGGCTAGTCCATTGCAAACCACAACAACACCATTTATGAACTTGGAAAGAAGATTAACTTCAAAATGTGAGAGGTCTTGGCGGATAGGCCACTGTGCCACAAACCACTAGTCAAGTTATTCATCACCCTGGACAAAGGTGTGAGCATTGGGGTGAGTCTTTTGTAAATGTATATTACACTGAGCCATCAGCCTAGAGAAAGGTCTTAGTGAACAGATTAATTTAATGCAATCTACCACTACAGTCATTCATCACAGGGAGAGAGGTCTAAGGAAACTGGCCAGTATGTCATAAAAAATAACTATACTCAGCCATCACTGTGGAGTGAAGTCGGAATGAACAGCTTAGATTGTCGCAAAGCACTACTGTAAACATACTTCAGCAGGGGACATATGTCTGTGTAGAGGCAAGTTCACTGATAAATAGTATACCCATATTAAAAACAGGATTATAGATCAGATAACATATGTTAGCCTTTTGTATGGCTGTCCGCCAAGTGCTACAAATCTGAGGCCCATGCGATTTGATATAGTAAACATGTAATGGTAATTAACCCAATATAGAGTATTTAGCCTAAAGTCTAATGAACGGAATTTGGCTAAACAGATGTTTTATGTCGCATGTTGAAATGAGGATTAAAGTACAAGGCCCTGGAACTTTTGCACTTTTTTTATCAATATCCTAGGGGAGCGTTGCTGTGTAATCACTTGTAATGAACCCTTCTTCGAGACCTTTTTTATGAATATTTTTTCCCATTAGCATCACAGGCCCATAATGAATTACGAAGAGGGCAGTTCCTGTCTTTGCAAAGCCAGGCCGCCTGGCCACTAAACAGCAGAAGACTGCATACATGCTAATAAACCCGATTCAGGTGGGAGACTCATGGCTTTATTTTGACTGTCTCCTGCCTGAAATTCCCGCTGCTTTAGTAGAAGCCAATTAGGGATATACATTCTCCCAACATTAATTTTAACTATCCCACTTTGCTCTTCTCGTGAGGCAGCGAAGTGTTCTAATACCACAGCCTCAGAAGGCAACAGCTGCATATTTCACTGTTTAACAGGCTTCCCCCCAGTCACAAATCCAAGATAACTTTAATGTATAGCGAGGCTCTGGTTTCTGGAAAACAAAGCACGTAATGGGCACAAGCAATAACATTTGGATTTAACTGAGCGCTAACATATATAATGCTGCTAATTGCTAAACCATCTTTGTTTTCTTTACTTAGTATGAGGGGTTAGCATTATTTTAATTTTGTGGTCCGTGGCCTGCTGCCATAAGATGCACAGCAGAGCTCCTATTAAAATGGAAAAACGGGGGACATGGCTGTACCGCCGACGAAGATGGCCACGTAGTCTCGGAGCTCCGCCGAACTCCCCTGAGACACCGACCATACGGGAGCCCACACGCTGCTATGTGGCATGGCGTGGCATCGACTGCGCTCTATGGGCCCGATTCACAGAATTAACTTAAGACTCTAGTTCCAGCATTGAATTGTTTTCTGTGAGCTGAGGGACTTATCATGACGAAAAGTTGTTAAGTAGTACAGTGTATTCTGCTTTAATTTCTTTCTTCCAGGTTTTTCAGCTCACGATGGTTCATGATTGTGGACTCTGGCCCTAATATACTCTGTTTACGATGCATGTTTTTAGGTTTCTGGGGACAAGGCGAGACGTTCCATCTCCCCCTGTGTGATTGCACATTTCTTGAGATGTTTCCATTTGGTAAAATTGATGTTTGTTTGATACCATTTTATGGGATTGTGGGTGTTCCCTTTATTTCCGATTGAGGGGATGGGTGGGTGGGGTTTGGGGTATTCTTTAGAGCTATTGTCTTAATTGTCCCTGTTTAGATTGTTTTGTTATGAGTTTCCACAAGCACATGTCGACACGTCCGTGCCCTTTATAGTCATGCCCACTTGTGACGATGGCGGGTAGGCTCTCCACTATCTCTGATGTCAATTTTGTTACATGGAATGTGCGGGGTCGGAACAACACTAGAAAAGGTAAACATGTATTGAATTATTTGCAGCGCCATAAAGTGGATGTGGTTTTTCTGCAGGAAACGCACTTGTCCACCTCCTCTCCTACTTCATTTGCGTATAGTTGGGGTGCGCACCGATATTTTGCAAACTATAGCACGTATTCCAGGGGAACTGCCATACTCATATACAAATGTCTAACCTTCCAATTGTATAAAGTGATCGCGGATAGTGCGGGTCGGTACACATTGGTGACGGGGAAGTTGATGGGATACAGTATTGTTTTAATGTTTATCTACGCGCCGAATGCGGATGACCCTGATTGTTTTCACTCTCTGCATGCCTTATTGATCCCCTTGGGTGCTGATTATGTTTGCTTTGGGGGAGATTTTAACCTGCTTTTACAACCTGCCCTGGATAGTACAGCGCCTTCCCCTGCCATGAACCCCCATGCCAACAGGGTACTTAGTGACATCTGTGACACTATTGGTCTCATGGCGCATGCTCAACCCCGACGACTCTGCTTACACGCACTACTCGGCCCCCCCACATGACATTTAGACACAGCTGGACTTTTGGCTTGTCTCCCGTACCATGGTTCCTTGGTTTCACACCATGACCCACCTGCCTATAACGTAATCTGATCACTCACCGGTTTGTATGCATGTTCAGATCCCCAGGCCAGAGGGTGTTGAGCGATAGTGGTGGTTCCCGGGACAGGCCATAAACAATGCGGTATTCTCTGCAGAAATTTAGAGAGTCCATAATGACTTATTTTGATCTAAATGTGGGCTCTGTTATCACATGGGCGACTGTTTAGGAGGCATTTAAGGCTTACATAAGGGGGGAATGTATCGCAAAACACTCTGGGATTTTGAAGTCCTTGAGGGGCACACTGACTCGCTTAGAGGACCGGTTGAAAATATTAGACGCAGACCTGCTTGTACACTCAGACTAAGCTGGCCAATCACCTGTTGCTGCTTGCTGAATTTCGGGAGACGTCGGAGAGCGACACAAATTTCCTAGGGAAATATGCCACTGCCAAGCGATACGGAGAGGGGGACAAGCCGGGTCGCACACTGTCTCAGTTGTTGCGGCCTTGTGTGGGGAAGACTTACATTGCATCTATTCAGTCTGAGGATGGACGGCTCCACACAGACACGGTGGAGATCAGAAATGAGTTTTTTCAATATTACCCAACTTTATACACTACGCGAGCGCAGCAAGACAAGGACGACTGCAGGGCCTATTTAGATGAGATTGCTATGGTATGGCTTGAGGATTAGATGCAAAAGTTCTTAGCTGAGCCATTCTCTAAGGAGGACATTGTCAGCACAATAGATGCCTTAAGCGGCACTACAGCGCCTGGACTAGATGACTTCACCAGCATTTTTGACAAACATTATAAAGATATACTGGCACCTTATCTCCTTAAGGTATACAATGAAGCCCTGGAGAATAAATTACTGCCGCCAACTCTGCGTGAAGCCGTAATTGTGTTATTACCCAAGCCAGGCAAAGATCCATTGAGTTGCGCTGCTAAATTTGGACTATAAAATCCTTGCCAAAATGATTGCGTTGAGGCTCATGTTACTCTTGGATCGCATCATATCGCCAGTGCAATCCGGTTTTGTTCCCCATAGGTCCACTGCGCTGAATTTGAATACATTGTTTGCAGTAATACATAGAATTACTCCAGAGATCCCGGCCGTGGCAGTCCTGTTGGACTCCGAAAAGGCATTTGATTAGGTGGAATGGACTTTTATATGGGCCGTAATGAGGAAACTAGGCATCCCCAAGGGTTTCATGGACCTCACGGCATTGCTGTATGCCTCTCCCACTTCCGCATGAATGGTACCTTATCCTCCCCCTTTACTCTCACATGTGACACCAGGCAAGGTTGCCTGCTCTCCCCACTACTTTTTATATTGGCATTATGTGGAAAAGTAGCTCGTAACTGAACATTATCTGCGCCATCTTGTCTCTCCCCAGCGCGACACACAGGAAAGCGCGTAACTGAACATTATCTGCGCCATCTTGTCTCTCCCCAGCGCGACACACAGGAAAGCGCACGGCAGCCATTTTAGGCACCCTGGTCTCTCTCCCTGCTGATTGCCGATCGCCAGCGCGTCCCCCCGGCGCTGCGAGCATTCCCCCGCGCGCCGGCCACCCCCGCTCTCTCATACATGGGCCATAAACCCTCTCCTTCTGCGCGACCCTGCCATGGAACCACATCCCACGCCTGACCGACATCCCATACATGGTCATACATCTCTTTGATAACCCCTTCCTCTGCGCCCAATTGTCCGAACCGATCCCAGGCCATCACCTAGCCCTGCGGATGCAGTTTATTGCCCCTACTGTAAAGGAAACACCCTACATCAAAGGGATTACAGTAGATCAAGGCCCCCCACCCCCTGAGACCCGACCAGTCGCACCCACCCCCGGGAATTGGCGGAATGTCCAGCTGTGTGATAGCCATCTCCTACTGTGGGTGGGGTGGGGACTTCCACTGTAGATATGTGTGGGAACGAGCTTGAAGTGGGGATTCTGAGGATGTCCGAATGGTATAAGAGGCGATTACCGCCGGGCAATGCTTGAAAGGTTATCGACTGCAACTGCCACTACCTTTTAACAATTGGCGTCCCAAACGTGGGGCCCATCAGCGACACGTGGATCCAGTGGGAGAGGTCCCGACGACAGAGTGAACGACTGCAATGATCGGAAAGAGCTCCTGCCCGATAAACCCTCGTCTGGCAGCCGATCATCCGAACTTCACTGGTTCCGAACCGACCTCTCTTGAGTGATCTACGGTCCTGACTGGGAACCATCAGAAGTGCCGCGGCAAATACGGAGAGTAGAGGACGATCGGGCGCTGGAGGTGGAAGACGAGAAACTGTCCATGCGGTCCGGGTAAGGTCGTGAAACACGACAAATTGCGAAACGATTGATTGATTGAAAATACTAGTATTGCTTATTGATTGTTCTCTTTGAGATATTCGCTGTCTACAAACGGGGAGGAGTAGAAATACTCTCTCTTCCTTTGCAGATAGTGAAGGGTAGGTAACGCAGACTTTTGTCCCCATTGTAACCCGTCGTGCCTATTTTCATCTCCCCACTGATTGATTGTCTGAACATTGATTGTTTTGAAGAATAGTGCTCTTTGAGATATTCTCTGTTTGCAAATAACGTAGAATAGAAATATTCTGTCTAGTCTTTGCAAATAGTGAAGGGTAGGTAACGCAGACTTTTGTCCCCATTGTAACCCGTCGTGCCTATTTTCATCTCCCCACTGATTGATTGTCCGAACACTGGTTGTTCGATATTGGTTCTTTTGGAGGTATTCTCTGCTTACAAATAACGTGGAACAGAGATATTCTGTCTAGTCTTTGCAAGCAGTGAAAAGATAGGTAGTGCAGACCTTTGTCCCCGTTGTAACCCGTCATGCCTGTCTTCTCCCCACTGATTGGTAGTTGGTTCTGCCCGGACCGCTTATTAGAGGTGAACCATCCGGCTCCACTGGCGGGCACCCCTAATAAGGACATGTTCACTAAATATGGACTAGTCGCCGTAGCTTATAGCAAACTATGGCATAAATATACAAAGAGGGACCCCGAGAGTCAGTGGCCACTGATGGGATCCTTCGATGATCATAAAATAGAAGCATTAGAAATAGCTCTACGCAGTAATAAAACAACGCCTACTATGCTTGATAGTATCGGCATGTGGCGCAAAGAAGCAATGCAACGGAAAAAGAGGGAAGAAGTAAAAGCAGAAAGGGAATTACGAAAGGCAGCTCACCTTGCCGCTAGAAAGTTAGAGGAAGAGATAAAGGAGAGAAAGGAAGCTAAACTAAAACAAGAGTCTGAAACATCAGGCCAGTGCCCTGTTAGGACCTCCTCTACGCTCTACCCTGAGTTACCTTCCAAGCAACGAGCAAATGACGAATTGCTATTAGGTCCCCCGATCATCTACATGCCCCCTCCATACGCCCCCTCCCAACCTGTAGTACAGCACCCGCAACCCCCAAACGCAAGTGAAAGCAGTACCAGGGCCTCGGTCCTCACGGCCTCCGCGCCGGCCGAGCCTCTCGTACTGAACACAACGTTAGCAATAACGTTAGATGACCCTGAGATGAGAAAGAAAGATTCCGCCAGAATGAATCAACTAACAAAGGATGAACGAGCCGGAATCGATAAGGTAGTAAGGACACTAGTAGAACGAAAGGAAAGTGAGGAGTATGTAACAGACATGTATAACTCGTATGCCGACAACCGCAGACGACACTTTGTCGTACGACTTTGTTATCACACCCTGAATGCCTATGAGCCTAGGTACCAAGATAGAGGTCCCGAAGGCTTAGCGACCTTGTATAGGAAGGTAGACATTGGGGAGGAAGGAGAGGGCGATGTGACGAACCTCTTCACTCGTACACTCGAAGTCTTCCGGCATCTTAAAGAACACAGACAGACAACCAAAGCAGAGACCCCCATAGCGACTGAACCCCAGGCAGGGAAGGCTGATATCATGATGCCCATCAAAGAAGCCGCCCCCTTCTGGGTCCCCCCACGAGGTCAGGGAACACACGACGACATCAACCACCAAGATGCGAAGGGAAGGGTTGTATATAACTGGGTTTACCAGCCATGGGACCGACAAGACATCTTGACCTTTAGAAAAACCCTACCCGACTTAAGAAAGAACCCGACGGCCTTCTACACCGAACTAGGTACGGCCTTAGGTTCAACCATAATGACCTTAGCGGATATCGATTTGTTCTTCGGGTTATGTCTGCCGGCTGATGTGTGGAAGCAAATCCGGAAAGTCGACCACGCTGAGCCGTTCGGATATACCTGGGTACAACTCGATACCATAGATAAGCAGCGAGAACCTGGACAAAAACCCCTAAAAGCCATATTGGAACTCCCAGACAAGATCGTACAGAAATTGAAGACTCTAATCCCAGAAAGAAAGGTAGACTGGTCAATAATGACGGCTTGTCGCCAGAAACCCCAGGAGGATGTGTCTGAATACTTCTCTCGATTCGAGACAGTGTTTTCCGATTATAGTGGCCAGGACATGATCACTGCAACCGGACATCACCTCTTTGTCCAGAATTATGTGAAGGGTCTGTCACAAGAAGTCTCCCAGAAGCTACAGACCAGCGAGAGTAGTTGGGCAGCCTCCAAACCCGCTGCTATCCTCCAGATGGCCCAATACTACGAACATCAAAAGAATGAGAACGATAGGGCGTCCGAGAAAAAGAAAAAGGAACTGAAGGAGAGGGTAATGATAGCACAGTTGCAAGGGGTGACCATAGGAAGGGAGCCCCCTAAAGGAAATTACCAACCAGCCGCCCCTAGAAAGCTACCCCCTAGAGACCATACACCTACACCTTATACTGGACGAAGAGACTTAGACGGGAACCAATGTGCGTTCTGTAGAGGGTTCGGACACTGGAAATCCCAGTGCCCGGTCCTTCTGGAGATGAACAAAAATAGAGACACCAGAGACATAGTATATGACCCCAGAAGTAGAGGACTGGGACGAGGGTACACGAACGACACCGCCAACGATAGGCCAGGCAGACCAAACACCTTTGATCGCCCCCGACAGAACCAGTGCCAGCAGTCCGACTACGAAAACACCCATGACTTTGCATAGGACCGCCAGGGGAAAGGGAGGGATCCAGTCGAACTCCGTGTTGACCAGCAAGTCCCTTACGTCACTGCTAAGGTCTTGGGCACAAAGTCTCCATTTCTGGTAGATACTGGGGCGACACGTAGTGCGTTATCTAAACGACTGATTCCTAGGGCACCACTAACACGACATTCCTGCTCTCCTCCAACACCCTCGATGCTATTATGGGACTTGATTTGCTAAAACATTTCCGAGCTACCATCAGATGTTCCCCAGAAGGAGTGCGAGTCATCCTGCACGATAACCCGGACCTGTTCAGGTCTTGTCTCACACAACGTATGTTCTCCATAACCAATGCCGACTTGTCCCTACTCGACACGTTACCCTCACACCTGTGGGCAAAAACAGACTCGGACGTAGGACGCATGGTGATCGACCCCGTACACATAACTGTCCGACCGGACGCGGTGCTCCCAAAACTTCCACAGTATCGGATATCGCCCGAAGGCGAGAAGGCATTGGTGGAAATCATCCAGTCCCTAGTCGATGCAGGAGTAGTAGAAGAAGTAGTCAGTAATGTTTGCAACAGCCCTATCCTACCCATTGTTAAGAAGCAAGGCGAGGGAGATGAGAAAGCATACCGCTTCATTGTTGACTTGCGAGAGGTTAACAAAGTAGTCATACCTCAGTCCCCGTGGTCTCGGACATCACCACCATCCTCACCCTGATTCCGTCCACTGCCACCACCTTTACCGTTATTGATCTCAAGAACGCATTCTTTTCCATCCCCATCCACCCAGACAGCCGCTACCTGTTCGGCTTCACCTTAAAAGCCCGTTCGTACAGATTCTGTAGGGCACCCCAAGGCTACACTGAGAGCCCCAGCATTTATAGCCAAGCCCTCAAGAGACAACTGGATGCAGTCCAACTACCAGATGGAGTGGTGTTAATACAGTACGTTGATGATATTCTTTTGGCGGCCGACACCACTCCACTTGCAGTCACAGCCACCATTCACCTCCTCCACTTCCTTGCTGAGAAGGGTCACAAGGTCTCCAGGAAGAAGTTACAATTCTGCCAACCCCAAGTGACATACCTAGGCCACCTCCTATCCAAAGACGGGAGGAAACTTACACCTGACCGAATTCAGACCATCCTAGAAACCCCTGTCCCCAAAACTCAGAAGCAAGTACGGTCCCTGGTCGGCCTCACCTCCTTCTGTCGACAGTGGTTGCCAAACTTCAGCCTTATTGTAAAACCTCTGCTTTCCCTGCTAGCTAAAGACGCCCCCTTCCCCCTCCCCTGGACACCCGAATGCCAGTCCTCCTTCAAAGAATTGCGAAATGCCCTTTGTTCAGCACCAGTCCTAGGAACCCCAGACTACACTAAACCTTTCTCCCTCTACACCCACGAAAGGGAGGGATGCGCGTTGTCTGTCCTAACCCAGTCCATAGGTCCTAAACAACGCCCTTGTGCCTACTTCTCTGCCACTCTTGACCCTGTAGCCAGAGCTTTGCCCGCCTGCCTTCGAGCAGTAGCCGCCGCTGCTGTCTCTATCCGGCAAAGTGAGGGGATCATGCTCTCGAACCCCCTCACTGTGTTAGTACCCCATGCGGTTGACACCCTCCTGAACCAGACCAAGACTCAACACCTGACTAGCGCACGACTGACTGGTTATGAACTGACTCTGCTTGCACCCCACATCACGTTGAAACGATGCACCACTCTGAATCCAGCCACTCTGCTACCTCTCCCTGACACTGACCCCAATGCGTCCCCTATACATGACTGCGTGACCCTCACCGACGAACAGACCAAGAGTAGGGTTGGCCTCCGAGATACTGCCTGCCCAGATCCTGACGGAGAACTGTGGGTAGATGGCTCATGCATCAAGCTCCCCGACGGCACCACCTCAGCCGCCTATGCAGTTACGACGGCCCGAACAGTTGTTGAGACAGCCCGCATCACACAGCGATCCGCACAGGCGGCTGAACTGATTGCTCTCACACAAGCATGCATCCTAGCAGCGGGGACAACCGCAAACATTTACACCGACAGCCAGTACGCCTTCGGGGTGGTTCACCACTTTGGGCTCCTATGGAAGGAGAGGGGATTCCTGACTTCCCATGGCACACCCATCCTACATGGAGATCTAGTCTCTGCACTGACCGAAGCAGTCCTCCTCCCCACACGGCTAGCTGTGATCAAATGCCAGGCACACAAAAAGGTGACGGACATTATAGGACAGGGAAATGCGCTGGCTGACATCACTGCCCGAACCACAGCCGAGAATAGATCAACAACACGCATGTACGTGACCAGGTCACAAACTGAGAAATGGAAGGATGCTAGGGAAATGATTAGGGACATCCAATTAGCCAGCTCACCACACGAATTGACTGAATGGGCACGGGTGGGATTGAAGGACGATGACGGTTGCTGGTGAACTAAAGACACGAACAAATGGTTGCTACCTGACTCATTCCTGATTCCCATGCTAACCATGACACACTCCCCTGCGCACATAGGGTCTGCCCCCATGATCGAACTCATCTCCAAGGTTTGGCACAACGACAAGATCCCAGACTCAGCCAAACGTCTGGTCCAACAATGCCTGGTATGCCTCCAACACAACCCTGGTAAAGGAACTGCTGTACCCCGGGGAGGGTTTGGGGTTCCTAATCATCCCTTTGAGGTCCTACAGATGGACTACATCCAGTTAGAAAGGTGCCAAAGTTTGAAGTACGTACTTGTCGTTGTGTGTGCTTTCAGCAAGTGGGTAGAAGCTTACCCGACCCGCGACAACACTGCTATGACTACCGCAAAGGTATTGCTGAAAGAATTCTTCCCCCGTTACGGCCTTTGTCGAATTTTGTGGAGCGACAACGGCCCACACTTTGTAGCCGAAGTTATCCAACTCATCTTAAAGGGGTTGGGTGTAAAACAGAAGTTCCATGCGGTCTTCCATCCCCAATCTGCAGGCTTGGTTGAGCGACATAATGCCACACTGAAGCTCAAAATAGCCAAAATAGTTGCCACCACCGGACTGAAATGGCCAGACGCTCTCCCGCTAGCATTACTATCAATGCGTTCCACTCCCACCAAACACCACTTAACCCCCTACGAGGTCGTCTTCGGGCGGCCCATGAACCTTTGGACCGCACCAAAACCAACATCCATTCACGACGTCCCGGACGTCCTCATGTCTGACTATTTGTACAACCTAACTAAAACGTTGTCTGTTATCCATCAGCAGGTGCTGCAAGCCATTCCCGATGCTTTCAGGGGCCCCGGGCACGATATCCAACCCGGAGATTTCGTCCTAGTGCGTAATTTCCAGCGTGCAAGGAGTCTGGAGCCCCGGTGGACGGGCCCCCTGCAAGTCCTGATCACCCCCCGAACAGCTCTTCGAGTGGAGGGGAAGCGCAATTGGCTGCACGCACATCATTGCAAAAAGGTATCACCGACCCTGACGACAACCGACAACATCGCCGGCCAAGAAGAACTCCTGGACGAAGGCCGACCATCCCTGAGCTGCTACCCGGACACAAAGACACTTGAATTAATGAAATATCCCGATCCCACTGTGCCGTCCAAAGAAGGGTATAACCTGCGACGAAAGGAGGGAACTTCGGCTAAGCAGACCACGAACTAAGTTGAAATCTCGAACCGGTAGCCTAATCACCTCAAAGGCCTCCAGAAGAGAAATTAGACAAAGTCTGTGTTTCTGCCCGCTACCGAGTCCCTTGAAGGTGATGGAAGCGCCCGACATGAAGATGATGGAAGCAACCGGACGTCCGAATATCCACTACAAAAACCCAAAGACTGACAAAATGCACAGCTCAAAGACTATCGCGCTTTTTATTACCCTACTCTTTTGCCTTCTCCTCATGATCACCTTCTGGATCGTAGAAGAGAGTGCACCCGCTCATGAGACATTGTTGACCACTGTCCAACCTACCACCATGAAAGAACACCATCTGATCTCACTTTCACCCCAACTCCGAGAAAGGCGTAAGGAGTTCTGGAATAACTCTTTTGTACAGTTGCTCCACCAACACAATCTTGCCGCCAATGCAACCAACTGCTGGATCTGTGGATTGCTGCCACATGCCACTGGACATTCTATCCCTTTCATCCCTTCGCCCTTCTCTGTCCATGGCTCTTGCCTCGCTTGGCTAATCCTCCTGCAAGAAAGCTACAAGGACAATGCCACTTCCGACAAAACTATGTCACACTTCTACCATGGGTTCTGGCTGAACAAAACTGGAAAAACTTCTGCTCCCTTCTGTCCTCTGAGATCAAACACTTCCTTTCATATGGACATCCCTGCCAAAGAGCGAGTCGAAATGCAGGTGTTTAACAACCCAGCCAGACCCACCTTCTCTTACCTCCGGAAACGAACGGCCGCCACCCTAACAGTGGCCCTATCCGTCACCAACATCACAGGTCTTGTGTGCATCGAAGGTCTGGGAATGCAGCTGGTAGGCCACAGTTCCTGTCTCATCACCCGAACATTGGACTCAGTCAACCCACCCTCCTTTGTTACCTCCCCAAATATGTACTTCGTCTGTGGTACTAAGGCCTACACCTGGCTTCCGAAAGGTTGGGGAGGCACCTGCTACATCGCTTTTATCCTTCCTCCAACATATGTGGCTCCAGCAAACCATCACCGACAGAAACGTGCAAAGGACATTGTACAAGCCGACTCCACTGGAGCACAGTTCATGGATGCAGTAAAGGGACTTGTTCCACTGTGGGGTCCAATGGCAAACAGCCGTGCCATCCGGCACCTGACCCAGGCAGTCGAAACCACAATGAACATTACAGCCGGCATCCTCACCAACAACACCGCTGAGCTTCAGGCCGTCCGCCTGGTAGCTCTTCAGGACCGCCTCGTTCTAGACGTAGTTCTGGCCGATCGTGGAGGAGCATGCCGCATCATTGGGTCCAGCTGTTGTACCTACGTACCGGATAACTCACCCTCAGTCTACAAGGCGATTGAACACCTCCACAGACTTTCCGCAGAGGTTCATCAGGAGCAAGAAGGATGGTCGCTTGTAGGCCTGGGCGGCAAATTCCGTTCCGCTCGCGGAATTTGCGGAATTTGCGTAATTTCGCGTTCCGCGGAGAACGCGAAATTGCTCAAAAGTCTGCTTTCCGCGATTTCGCGAAATTTTTGCTTGTTCGCGTTCTCAAAATGCATGTTCGCGAGATATTTCTCCTCGAGCACGCAAACAGCAATTGCGAACAGGAAAAAAGCATCGCGAACAAGCAATTCCGCGTGTTCGCGGAATTTCTGCGTGTTCGCGGAGATTTTTTTACCGTTTCGCGGAGATTTGCGTAACGCAATTCCGCAAATTCCGCCCACCCCTAGTCGCTTGGGAATTGGTTTTAGGACACTATTAAAAGTTGGGGGTGGAGGTTGTTTACGTTTATCCTAATACCAATTGTGATCCTATGTGGATGTTGCCTGGGGATTCAGTGTTTGCCACCCTTATGTTCGCTCTTCATAAACTGCATCTGCCCTAAGACTCTGAACTTCGAAGCAGAGAGAATGAAAGCTCTGCACGAAGTAGAAGTTCGTGGCATTATGGGGATAGATCCGAACTAAACAAGCTGGCGAGATATCTTAAAAGGGAGGACTGTGGAAAAGTAGCTCGTAACTGAACATTATCTGCGCCATCTTGTCTCTCCCCAGCGCGACACACAGGAAAGCGCGTAACTGAACATTATCTGTGCCATCTTGTCTCTCCCCAGCGCGACACACAGGAAAGCGCACGGCAGCCATTTTAGGTACCCTGGTCTCTCTCCCTGCTCATTGCCGATCGCCAGCGCGTCCCCCCGGCGCTGCGAGCATTCCCCCGCGCGCCGGCCACCCCCGCTCTCTCATACACGGGCCATAAACCCTCTCCTTCTGCGCGACCCTGCCATGGAACCACATCCCACGCCTGACCGACATCCCATACATGGTCATACATCTCTTTGATAACCCCTTCCTCTGCGCCCAATTGTCCGAACCGATCCTAGGCCATCACCTAGCCCTGCGGATGCAGTTTATTGCCCCTACTGTAAAGGAAACACCCCACATCAAAGGGATTACAGTAGATCAAGGCCCCCCACCCCCTGAGACCCGACCAGTCGCACCCACCCCCGGGAATTGGCGGAATGTCCAGCTGTGTGATAGCCATCTCCTACTGTGGGTGGGGTGGGGACTTCCACTGTAGATATGTGTGGGAACGAGCTTGAAGTGGGGATTCTGAGGATGTTCTTTCATGTATCAAAGCGATCTCAAGAATGTGCCATGTATGATAAACCTGCAATAAAGTCATAAACCTGTGTATAAGAGGCCAGGCCTCAGAGATGTGGAGAGAGCACCTCGTGACGATACCTTGCTGTCTGATCTGATGTGTTCTACTCCGACGGAATAAAACTTTGTTTTCCTGCCTTCCAGTCTCCGGCGCCTGCCTCTTTGTTGGTTAATTTTCGAATGGTATAAGAGGCGATTACTGCCGGGCAATGCTTGAAAGGTTATCGACTGCAACTGCCACTACCTTTTAACAATTAGACCCCCTGGCTTGCCACTTTCAGGAGAAGCATCTCCACAGAGGTATATAGTTTAATACAGACCCCCTCCTCATGTCACTCTATGCTGACAACATTGTTTTATATGTCTGCTGCCCTTAAACTAATTTGGATCCATTGATTAGGGAGGTTCTTCGTTTTGGTGGGTACTCGGGTTGGGTGGCAACTGGAATAAGTCTGTACTGTTCCCTTTGACCACGGGCACCATTGAGTGGGAATGCGAATTCCTGTTGATGTGGTGTTGCGACTCAGTCAGGTACTTAGGTATACAAACACACTGAGAAACGGATCAGATGCTGCGTCTAAATTATGGTTCAGCTATACATAACCTTGAAACACAGATAGAACGCTGGTTGAAGCTTCCACTCTCTATGTCCGGTAGAATTGCACTGAAGATGGTAGTTCTCTCAAAATTTCTATACATGTTCCACAACATCCCCATCCCGCTTCCAGATAGCTTCTTCAAGACCCTCCGAACACACCTGATCCGGCTCTCCTGGGGGGACAAACAACCCAGGATACGCTGGGATACTATGACTTTGCCATACGAGAGGGGGGGTTTGGGAGCCCTGGACATCAGATTGTACTATCTGGTTGCACAGGCCAGTTTTGCCCACTCTTGGTACCATCCAGACGCGCCTATTCCATATAGGAAACCTGAATCTGACTTGGCACTTCCGATTTCGCTTTCTGCCCTTTTGTCCCAGGGTTTTCCTCGTGACCCTAGGGATATTCAGACGGTATCTACCACGAGCTGGGCGTGGCGTAAACTTTCACGGATCACAGGACATGGCTCCCTGTATTTCTCTGACATCCCTATAGCACACAATCCATGGCTCCCCATCACGGAAGAGAATTTGGTTCTGCCGGTACTTAAATCCCACTCCATGGTAAAATTAGGCAATATGTTTCCAGACGGGCATATATTTGATAATGCGAGCAGAGACCAGGTGACCAAACTAACCTTTATAGACCAGTTTAGTTTTACCAGGGTACGCAGGGCTCTGCGTGCTAAAATATCAGAATACCCACTTGAGCCGCAGTCCTTCTGACCTTTATCTCTCGTCATTACTAACCCAGACAGGGCTTGATTGATATCTAAATTATATAAGGTCTGTATGACTTTAATCCTGTGCCATGATACGAAGATCCGGGCTGCCTGGGAGGTGGACTTATGACATCCGAAACTGGACGATCAATGGGCCTTCTGCTGTGCACAAACTAGGGGAATCTCTCTCAACAGCAGGCATAAATTGATACACTTTAAATACCTATGGAGGGCATACATGACCCCGGCTAAACTTCATGCGATTGACCCTTCCAGACCGCACAGTTGTAGGAAGTGCAACAGCCCTTACGTCGATTTCCCCCATTTGACATGGACCTGCCCCAAGATTGTGTAGTTTTTGGTGGTCATTTTTGAGACATTGTCGCACATGACACAGCTAGAAATAGCCCCCTCCCCGGAGGTTGCACTCTTAAGGTACGTCCATAGCATGCCCAAGAAAACACGGAAATTTATTGCTCTTGCGCTGCTTTTGGTCAAACGCGAAATAGCGCTTCGATGGGGCAGCAAATTAGCTGCTACAAAGAGTGCATGGCTTGCTAGTCTTACTTTGTGCAACACCAATTGCGAATTATATGCCAATTACTTCCACCCAAGTCCCGTCCAATAGATATCTGGAGCCCGCTCAAGTCATATCTACAGAGTCTAGACCCTAGTGCCCTCACTCATACCCCTGGTGGCATACTCCCGACTGGCGTGGGATGAACAGATTGCACGGGTGTTAGTATTATCCACAAGACATTCTGTATATCGGAGGGTGGAAGTTTGCTGGTTATGGGTCGATGTGTCAATGAGACAATTTAACTTGTGATGGTCAGACATTGTAATATTGTGTCTTCCCTTTTATTTCTGTGTGCCCTGGTTTATGATAGCACCTTGTGCATGGAACTGTTCATATATATAGTATCAGGAACAACTGTCAAGATACCATTTACTGTATATGATTGAATAATGCTAACTAAAGTAAAATCATTTGATGTAAAAAGGCAAATACAGTAGTTGTGAGCAGCTGGCATCGAATATGTTCGCACCGCCGCTCCCCCCCATGCTGGTTAAAAAAACAGGGACAGAATTGACATATTTATTAGTGCTCTACTAGTTCTTTTCTCGCCACTCCCCCTCTTGTGAAGTAAACTCTCCTCTCATGGCAGCACCACTTCCGAGGTCAAGCTCTGGGATCCGCTCTTGAAAGTTTGGGTGTCGTGTTCACTTGTTTTTTGCTAAGCGCGTTTCTTTCTATTTTTTGTGCATTTTTATATAGCACAAACTCGACCCGAAGGTATTGGAGTGTTTTACATGAGCATCAGTTACACTATGCAAGGACACATTAATTTTTTTGTAGGCTCAGGGAGATTAAGTGATTTGCCCAGAATCACAGGATGTTGAACCAACGCCAAGACTCAAACCTGGTTCCCCAGTTCCAAAGTCGGCAACTCTGGCGTTAGGGCACATCCTCCTCCAAGTTCATATGCCAGCCACAGATCTCCGGTGTTCGACAGCTAGTCATGCTTTCGTTTTCACACTAGGTGCTGCTATTAAACACGAGCCACACATTTGCAAGATAAAGCAAAGCATCTCATTTGGGAATGTTTCTATAAATCGCTCTGAATGAGAGGCCTAGGGCACTGCTGCAAGGCCGGTGCAATGGGTGCCGTTGTTTATTTTGAAACCTGAATGCTGCTTATGAATGTTTTATTATTATCATCAAAAATCAAGTGCATTAATAAAGCAAATGAAAGACACAGCTGAGGCAGCTGCGCCAAGTCATGGAACAGGCCTTTTCACTACATTAACTGGTGACTTTCTTGTAAGAGCTATAATTCATAAACAAGTCAGTTCTGGGTCACACATCCGGCTCGAAGAGTAATGAGGAGCTACATCCTGCATTCTAACTTTCAAATTCTAAGTTGGACTATGGTGGGTGGGTGGGGCCCTCCCATGGTTTAATGTGTTCACGCAGTGAGGTCTGGGTGCACAGGTCTATCAATGTTCATGATATCCCAGTCCTGCAGGGCTGCACCCTTTGCTTTCCTGGGTGGCTGACACGGTTCTGACTATGGTGCTCATGGGTCACCGGTTGTCTCAGAGCAAGGTTCTCCTCCACGCCAGAAGTCAGCCAGCTGGGGGACCTCCAGGAGCCACACCTGACAGTTCTCACCCTCCTCGTCCTTCCCGTTCTGGGCGTGGGGCTCAGTGGAATCTGGCTGCAGTAGCTGGTAGTAGTGACAGTCGTGCCTGTCTTTTGGGTCGTAAGGTGGTGCTAGAATGTCAAGGAAAGCAGCAAGCCAGTCTAAAGCGCTGATCTGGTGCAGGTTGCCCTGTGTGGGGAGAGCTGGTGGGGCTAAAGTGGCTAAATGATCAGCACAGGACTCGGCTTAGCGCATACATCTGGAAGGGCTGCAGGGGCAGTTTGAATGATGGGGGCAATGTGGCCACGCGTACCTCCTGCAGCTGGTCAAAGCCACGGATTGTGAATGTGTCATAGAGCACCTTGATCATGCTGTGCATGCCCGGGAGGTCGTGCAGCAGGAAGACGCCCACGCTGAAGCTCTCCATCTCGCAGGTGTGCATGTAGGTGACGGGCAGGCTGTGTAGCACGGCCTTTGGTGTACCACCATTGTGTAATCTGCAGGTCCTCAACCCACAACTGTCTCACCAGGTTCTTGAGCTGGTTCAGGTTGTTGGAGAAGGTCTTGCTGCAAACACAAGGAGATGATGGACAGAGCACTGAACTTGTCAGACACACAGCCCCAGTCACAAATCTGGGTTGATTCCATCATCGTTCTTTAGCTCACTTTGCCACCCCAGTTCAGACCCAGCCATATGCAAATCTGTCTTGACCCTGTTCCTCACAGGAACAGTCCAGCCCGACCTGCTAAGCCAGGTCTTCCCTGGACTGGAAACAGGCATCCTGGGACCGGTATCAGGGTAACACCCGTCATCAGCCAGGCCAGCTTGAATCCAGTGGCAAAGTGAGCAAAGGACCCATGTCTGGGAATACCCTTCCAACTTAGGGTGAACAAAGCAAACACAATGAGATGATGGACGCAGTGCTGAACTTTTCAGGCACTCACCCCCAGTCACAGATCTTGGTTAACTCCATCATCGTTCTTTAGCTCACTTCGTCACCCCAGTTCAGACCCAGCCTGTGAGGGTGAGGCTCAGGCACCAGAGAAGGTGAGCCAGGCTTGGCGTGCAATCTTCTGGATGAGGGAGACCATGTTATCCAATGGCATCTTCCTCGATCCCCTATGAGTTAGCACAGGCCTGAACTTGTACGGCCTTACAGATGAGTATGCTGAGGTTAAGCTAAGAAATCGCAGGCACAGTCTTAATTCCGCACCTAATTTTGAAATCAAAAACTGTTTCAATTTTTTGGGGCTCTGACCAGAAACAAATCTATACTAAATATGTGGCACAGTAAATGTTTATCTACTCACAGTGCACGGCAGTCTGGGGTTTGTTTCAGCATAGACTGATGTTAATCGAGCACAGGGACTAAGAAAAGCAAGCAAGGTAACCGCGCTTGTTGTTTTAAAATTTTTGACATGGATTTGCAGATCTGCCATGATTTTGCAACAACATTTAAAAATATTTATTTTTAGGCCCGATGGGGTCCCTGTTGGACCCCACCACCAGGCCTAGAGGGGCAGGGTATTCCTATTCTGGCCCCTTCTGTTTTTTTCAAAGTATTTTCCTGGGACTCGGCTGAGTCCCAAGATGGCTAGCAACACTTCTGCTTGAAGTTTGGGCAACCAATCAGATCTCATCATGAGATTTGTCGGATCCACAGAGGATTTGCGTCTCTACAAATACACATTTCTTTTTTCTTAACTCCAAAACTACTGAAAGGATTTACACCAAATTAAAAAAGGGCTCTTTCTAGACCAAGAGCTAGGTTTCTGTAAAATTTGGTGTAATTCTGTCCAGCGATTCAGTCTGTAGTCGTGTTTAAAATCCATATGGGAAATTGCCTAGGGAAAACATGTTTCAGGACCCTCCATTTTTATGGCTCCAGATTCACAAATCACCCTGAAATTTTCCGGACAGCAGCTGAAGGAAGTGGCAAACTAGTTTAGAAAATTTCATGAAGATCCGTCAAACACCGCCAAAGTTATTAGCAGAACAAAGAAAACGCAGACTGGGGTTTGTTTCAGCATAAACTGATGTTAATCGAGCACAGGGACCAAAAAAAGCAAGCAAGGTAACCGCGCTTGTTGTTTTAAAATTTTTGCTACGGATTTGCAGATACGCCATGATTTGGCAGCAGCATTTAAAAAAAACAAATTTGTGCACAGGCGAGGTCCCTGTCGGACCCCACCACCAGGCCTAGGGGGGCAGGGTATTGCTACTCTGTCCCCTTCTGGTTTTTTTATAGTATTTTCCTGGGACTCGGCTGAGTCCCAAGATGGCTAGCAACACTTTTGGTTGAAGTTTCGGCAGCCAATCAGATCTCAGCATGAGATCTGTGAGATCCACAGAGGATTTGCGTCCCTACATATACAAATTGATTTTTTCTTTAATAACTCCAAAACTACTGAAGGGATTTACACCAAATTACAAAAGGGCTCTTTTTGGACCAAGAGCTAGGTTTCTGTCAAATGTGGTGTAATTCCATCCAGCGATTCAGTCTGTAGTCATGTTTAAAATCCCTATGGGAAATTGCCTAAGGAAAACATATTTCAGGACCCCCTCCCCCCCCCCCCCCATTTTCTTGGCTCCAGATTCACAAATCACCCTGAAACTTTCCAGACAGCAACTGAAGGAAGTGGCAAACTAGTTTAGAATATTTCATGAAGATCCCTCAAACACCGCCAACGTTATTAGCAGAACAAAAAAACACTTTTCCTATGGAAACTAGGTCCTAACTATAACTACCTACTGGCAACCACCAATATGTATATATTCTTAATTCAACAAATATGTACCTTGACACCATACCTACATTCATGGTTCATAAGAGTGGAGTTAAGCATTATGTACCTATAATTAGCTCTATATAAATTAACCTTTATGATGTATTCTTATTTGCTTTTTAGACTACAGTATTTTGTAGCACAATATTTTTGTACTTAATATACTGACATAGAAAGCTCTCTGCTGAATACACGCTCATCTAGTAACATTCAAACTGCAGGCCCTGTGCTTTCAGTGTTCAAGTGACCCCTCCATGGAACTCCTTGCCTTTCTTTCTTTTTCTTCAAACTAACCATCCGACAGAAAAATGCTAAAGACATGATTATCCACAGGCTAAACTGCTAGCAGCTGCTATTTGTGCTTTATAATTAAATGAAAAATAAATTAAATAAATACACAACATATGGTGGTTCAACTGTCAGAGGCACCGATGGGACATCCACCATTTCTTGTTCATGTTTTTCGTTGCTGCCCACCTTTAAAACAAGAGGCCGACATTGGTTGCCAGCCTTTTGGCTTTGTCAATGTTTGTTCTTTCTGGATATGGTTTTGCAAAATTGTATTGCTGGGGAAGCTGCCTGTTCCTCAACAATTGAAAAAACATTCAGTTAAAGCAAACAATAGTTTTAAGTCTCAAAAAGCACACATTGCAGCAGTCACTTGCACTGAGGGAATTACTTTGTGTGTGAATGTGTTTCTTGTGAAAGGGCAGAATGCCGTCACTTACACTAAAGTTAGTAAATGAATAACATGGGCTGACCCATTGTCTGATGCTGTATTGTATAGTGGACGAAAGAAAAATGTGAAAGACATAATACAGACCAATGGAAGAAAAACCTGTGCTGAAAGCTCCAATAAGTAAGAATATTCTACATATAATTATAGTAAACTGAAAAGGTCATGGCTAATGCCAGGCCTAGAAAGTTTTATTATGAACACTCCTGTAAACCATCAAGTGTTTTATAGATATACCTCACTTGAATGGAGAAACAGCAAGGATGCAAATGTACATGCAAATACATCATTTCCATTAAAATTGCATTCTTGGATTCTGCCCTAAGTGTAAATGTTTCTGTGAACCCTTCATGCCATTTAGATATTTCTCTTTTGAGTTAATAGGTGCCCCTTATCAAGTTGAAAACATCTGTTAGTATGCAACGAGCTGCAAGCTTCATGCAGCAGGTATACAGTGAGAGTATGTTGTTTATCAGTCCACAAAGATAAATATGTACTATTCTGTATAATCATACCAGAATAGACCAGTGGCAATGTTCTGCTCTAGCTGAGTTAATTAGAATTCCAAGAAACATTCCATAGGCAGATAATACTAGGAGATATTTAGCATTTTTGCTTGAGCTGATAGTTCTGAGTAGTGCTAAGTCCCAGTAGGCACTTGTTTTGTTTATTGCTAAGGTATGAAATATTGAAACCTTGATATTGAATAAAACACTGGAATTACTATTTAAGTGGATTTTGAATAACTATTAAATATATTTGTTTAATTATTTTTTATCTGTTCCCATTCCCGAGATACAGTATTAGTATTTTAATCCTTACTCTGATTTTCTACATAGGGCAGATAGCCCTGCCTCAGTGAATCCTGATTTTAAGGTTTTGTAGCTGCAGGGACTTGGTAACATTAATTTTCTTCATGTTCTACCTTTAAATAACATTCACCCTACTTTGTGGTCTACATGGCCTATATTGGGGTTACATACTAGTCTTTAAAAAGGAGATGTTTATCTGTCAGTAACATTCATTTTAGCAGGCATACTCTAGATTTTACACTGTAGCAGTCAAGCTACAGTGACCTGTAGTAAGGGTTTCCTTTTTCACATTAGTGGATGGCACAATCAGTGCTACAGTCCATGGGTGGCATTTTCCTTTTCATGCCATCTGTGTACTTCAGCACCACATACTATGGCCATATAGAAAAGTAAAGATTGCCAATTAGGAGTTAGCCAATATTGTCAAACTTCAGAAGTCACAGCACATGCACTGTGACCTGTTTAGCAGTGTCCAGGTGCCAGTTCAAAACCCAGCAATAAAGGTCAGTAAAAAAATGGGGGTGAGCACACAAAGGGGACATTTTCTCACAAAAACACTTTCCAAAAGATCTGGTCTATGCAATTAAAGGCATGGGTTGAACCAAATGAACTAATCTTCTGTGCTTCACACAACATGCCCCTTACCAGTATTTGGGTACCACTCTGGATGTTTTGTGGTATTGCATACAGACATATCACCCAACAGCAAACATACACCTAAACGAAGCCAGACATATTGGATTTGCAATTGCTTGTTAGTAATGACAGTTAAATACTTAGATGTTAAATGTCAGTTAACAACTGAGATTTTGTTGTAAATAATTAGAATAAAAAATACATACCTTTTGAAAATATGAGATTGTGAATTAAACATTTCCAAGGTCTGTGGAAGTGGCAGTTGTCTTTGTAGTGTTGCAATCACTCCATTCTCTCCTTCACACCACTTTCATCTGTTAGACACTCATTCCCTTTTTCCACCGACATCTTTCTGAAATTCTCTCTATGCATGGCTCACATGTCACCTCCCTCCTCTTCATCACCATGTTTTCACTCTCTCCTTCTGTCCCTATGTTACCTCCCCTCTACCATGCTCTCCGTCTCACACACATACACCCATTCTATCTCTCCTCCTGTAAACACATCATTTCTTCTCCTTTGAAGCTGTCAATATTTCAACAGCAATGTATACCTCCTTCTCACATTTTCATATAAAATTGTAATTACAAGTGCCACTTTTATGACCAACACACTGTGCACTCTGCAGAGCGGCCAAAGATTGGATAATCATGTAATCTGGACCCTGTTATGTCCCACTGGCAAGCTCTGTGAGAAACTCTCACTGCCTTCAGACTCAACTTTGGAGCGATCTTGCCCTGTCACGAAAAGCTATCCACACTCTGAACTCACACAGACACCCATATGCGACTCAGTTCACAGTATGCACTGTACAAGAGTCCGGTGATATATGAAAAACTACAGAATCCCCACTTCTGGAACAATACAAACTCTTAGGAAATGTAAGATGGAGGAGCGCAAGTTAAACGTAAAGAGGGATTGCATCACTGGTATGGATTATTTTAAAGGTTTTTACAGTCATTGTTGAGATATAATCTGTATTTTGCCTGTGAAGTTAAGTACATGAAAACAGGGCCTGGTACGGACTGGCATCTAAGTCTGTTTTTTATTATTTGTCAGGCCTGAGACCTGGCAGGACCCACACTCCAATCCCTGCCTCCACTTCTAGCACTCTTAGACTTGCAACCCAATCCAAGCAGTGTTGGACTGGCTTTTCGGGCTGTCTGACAGTCTTGCACTGGCAGATGAGCCAGCTTGCTGGGGCCTCTGTGTGAAGATGATTGCTTGGTCCTGCCAAGGCCCACAAAACCAAACAAATAATGTAAACAGCCCGCAGAATGGCCCTTGCAAGTTTGCAACACTAAACCCCTGACTCCTACAAGCAATGGGATAAGTGTGAGGTCTGGTTGTGGAATATTGAGAATGTGAAATGTGGAATTTGGAATGTGGAATGTTAAAGAGTGGAACGCTCCTGGGGTTCTAGGCTTGACAGTTGCTACCTGGACTAGGACACCTATGGTTGTACTTCATTAAATATAGTTGGAAGTCCCCATCTTCTTTTCAGTGGCGGCAAGTTGGTAACCTTTGGTTCCCGGTCATCAAGGCTATGGTTATTCAGGCTATCGCAGTCTGTTAGTCCTGCCAGTACCTTGTACACCATTTTTGAAGTGGTCTCTCTGGCAGTTAGTGTTGCTGCTGGGGTTCCCAGGTGGAATTGCAGGAGTGGCTCGCCACTGCGGCATCGGTCAGGTCATTTGGAGTGCTGCCAGTCCATTGGAGTGCTGCTGTAGGAAGATGGCTCTGTATATATTATACCAAAGTAAGGTATGGTGTGTACAGAGTCCAGGGAATCACAGAGGTATAGCAGAGGCTAGATTAGGTAAGTACTAACATTTCTCTTTGTGGTAGTGTGGGCGAGCAGTTAGGCTTATCCAGAGGGTGTATTAAGCATTTATTGTATTCACTCAATCAAGACTGATGGCACACAATCAGAGACAGAATACAGACCAATTGGGTAAGTATAAAAAAAAGGTATACTTATGTTTTATTTCTAGGACCAAGCAGGACTTGGCACAAGTAGGTAAAGTATAATTTCAGTTGTAAACCTTTAAATAGAAATGTCATTGATGATGGATTTGCAATTGTTACAGGCTGGTATGTTTTCAAAAAGCAGTTTCAATTACACAATAGTTACTTTTAGAATACTTTCAGATTACCTTGAGATTACTTTGACTACTAGGGGTGGTATGCCCTGATACCACACCGAGAGATCTCCTAATATACTGTAAGTAAGACTTTTTCAACTTTGCACTTTACTTATCTTTTCTCCATACAAGCATCAATTAAAGACTTAGAACATTTTAAGCCCAAAATCTCATAACATGAGTTCCTACGGGAAAAAATGGTTATCGGTTTCATAGGTAAGTAAGCGTCTTGCAAGTGGGAGTTTTGGGGGTTAGGACCAAGGTCTAGGTAGGCATTCAAGTTCCCCACCAGCTGCAGTGGGGCAGCAGGGTGCAGAGTGCAAGGGCCCAATGTTATTTTTTTTTTAAGAATTTTTTTTTATTTGCATTTTCAACCAATATAAAACATCTAGCGTATCACATTTAATCACAACCGCGTCAAAGCATCCACATAGAGTCCACATCAAAAGACACCTCATCCCCTCATTCTATGGATTCGGGAGACAGACTGTCTCCTCGCCAAGCTCTGATCTAACAGCATCCTCCCCCTCATCATTGTCTTTCCCAGGATTCGAAGACATAGACCCGGTGATTCCCTCATCCAGGGCCCAGTTAGGTCCAAATATCATATCATGCTAATCAGCTCCCAACCCTCCATCTAATCCATAATATTTTCTCCATTTCCCCCATACTTTACAGTACTTCCTCGGGCACCCTCTCGCTTTGTATGTAACCCTCTCCGCCATCATATACATATCCATCCCCCTCCTCCAATCTCCTAATTGGGGAGGTAGCAATTCCCCCATGTACGGGACACATCTCGCTTCGCTACCACCAATGCCAGTAAAGCAAAAATAAGCTGCGGACGTCCCAAGTCAACATCTCGGGGTATGCCCAGCAGTACAAATTTAGGATCTAAAGGTAATGTCTCGTCCAGCACTTTGCTCAGTTCTCCGAGGAAGTGTATCCAGTATGTGTGTATGATGGGACACTCCCAGATAGTAAGATAGAAGTCCCCTTGTGGCTGTCTGCAGCGCAGGCAGTGCGGTTCGCTAGCTCTGCCCATGCGGTGTAAGCGTACCCTGTCAAAATAAACCCTTTGCAATATTTTGTATTGGATGAGGCGGAGGCGGGATTTAATCGCTACTTCTCTGTGGTGCATCAGGGCTGCCTCCCAGTCCACTGTCTCTAGTGTGCCCAGATTCTGCTCCCAGGCCTCCCTAACTTTCTCCAGTCTGTCGGGCATGTTATTATTCAGAGTCCTGTACGTTAGGGAGTCGTCCCTCCAGCGTAGGGGAAAGTGAGTTTTTGGCTGTCCAGGCATGTATCAGTTGCGTATACTTAAAAATGTGGGTAGTGTGTACACAAACTCCGTTGCAAGTGTCCTAAAAGTTTTAAGTCCCCCCTTCGCCATCACGTCGCCTAAATTGGAAATGCCAATGGCATCCCAACCCCCAAAGCCCCTTAGTTTGTGGAGTTCCCTCAACCAGGTGCAAAGCCAGATCGGTGTTTGTTTAGTTGGTTTGCGCGCCCAGCCCATTACCTTGGTCGCCCTGTCCCTGACCTTCAGTGTTATTCTCATAGCCGGGAGTAGGCGTCCCCACTGCGACATCCATATAGAAAGTATAAGCATGAACGATGCGCCATGGTGTTCCTCTCTAGCCTATAGGAGGGATGATCAGCCGGGACATGGATCTATTCATTCACCGGCATCAGGTGCTCCGCCCAGTAGTAGGCTTCGATATCTGGCAAGTATATCCCTCCATTATACTGGTTCCGCTGCAGCGTACTTAGGGCAATCCTTGGTTGCCTCCCAAGCCACAGCAGGGAGCATAGTTCCGCATCCATCACCCCGAACGTCTGTCTAGGGAGGGGGAAGTACTCATTTTGGAAGGTATATAAGAAGCGGGGCAGGGTGATCATTTTGAACATTGCAGCATGGCCAAGGATCGTAAGGGGTAATGCTTTCCACCGCAGCGCATCAGCTGAAGAATCCGTTATGATATTCTGGATATTTTTTTGATACGAAAGGTTTTTATCTGTGGTTAAATAGATCCCCAGATACGTGAATCCCGTCTGCGCTATCTGTAGGGCTCCAGGAAGGAGAGGCCATGCCTCCCTGGCTCTTGGGCTATATATGACCGATTTATCCCAGTTTATGACGTATCCCGAGAAGGATCCGTATTTGTCCAGGAGCTCAAACAGGGCAGGGACCGTGTCTTCCGGGCGGGTAATGTATAATAAGATATAGTCCGCATATATTGAGATTTTTTCTTCCCCCGTGTCAGTCGGCGTAATCTGAAACCCCCTTATCTCCCTGTTCTGTCGGATCTCGCACGCCACTATTTCAATTGTAAGGGCAAAACGCAGGGGGGACAACTGGCATCCCTGCCGGGTTCCCCGTCGGATGGGGAAATCATTCGACAACAGTCCATTCACTTTAACCCGTGCTTGGGGGTCCGCATAGGTTTTGTTTACCAGCACCCACTCCATTTCTGCAAAATGCTGGCACCAGTCCCCTTAATTGTGTACAGTGGCATGAAGCATTTGAATGCTATCTTGAGGCCATTAACAGTGATACAGTCACATCAAAAATGAAAAAAGCATTGTTGGTGTAGAATTTGGGACCCGAAGGAAGGAGTATACTCAAAACTTTACCGATGGAAATTGTAATACTACGCACAGGTGGTGGTGATAAACGCTATATGGTTGAGACTCAAGTTTAATATGCTTCCATAATTAAAACTCTAGACAAATGATTGGATCCTAAGATGAACACTAATTTAGAGCAACATCAATTTCTGCAAAGGGCACAATTACCAGGAGAATCTATTGATGATTTTGTGGCTGCATTAAGTTTTCTTGCAGCCACGTGAAATTATCGTGAATTTAAAGATAAGGTAATTCACGCTCAAATGATAAAAAGGACAAATTTTAAGAACATTCAATAATGATTGTTATCTACAGTGGACTCAGATCTGGAATCAGCTTTAACGTTGGCTAGGTGTATTGAGCATTCTGAACTGTGGATGAGGGAACTTAATTTGAATTCATGGTCAGAAGAAGTTAAATTCATCATTAAACAAGCAGATTCACATGGCACAAAGGTTGGAGGTGATAAAGGGAAAAGTGAAGCTTCTTGTAGTTCTGGTGATCATGAAGTAGAGTGTTTATGTTGTGGTAGTAAGTCTCATTTGGCTACATTTTGTTGGCCTTTGAACCAATTGTGTTATAAATGTGGAAAAAAGGACAATTCCCAAGGGTTTGTAAGGCTTTAATAGAAATGATACCTTGTGTAAACTCTACAGTCAGACATCTTAGTGACTGTACTGTCGAAGGGGATGAAAATGTTGTACTAATGTTGTCCCCTACAGATTATGATGACACTAATGTACTTGAGATTTTCGTGGGTGAAATAAAAGGCAGAAGGAAATCACCATTTTGTGTCATATCTGTTAACAACAAGGTGCCGATTCCGATCCTGTAAAACCCAGGTACGAATGGTCGTACGGAGCGTATTCTCCATACGACTCGTACCCGGGAAATGCACCTTACAAACCAGCAAGTACGATTCGAACAGAAATACCATTTCCGTATGAATCGTGAAAAACTACGTGCGACAAAAAAATACCCACAATTCCGATCCGGGACATCGCGTACGTGACATCCGGACGGAGTCAGGCAGCGTTCTACGGACCAGCAAGTACGATTCGTGCCTACGTCACTCCGCACGGATCATATTTTACGGCAGCCAAAAACTCCCGGGAAAACGAGGATGACGCGAAGAAGGAGCTGTGGGATGCGACGGACAGCCATGGACCCCATCCTACGTGTCATCCCGGCCCTCCTAGCCTACGACCTGGTGCACCGAAACCGCAGCGCACGCCGCAGATAGTCAGCACAACACCCAGGGGCAAAGGGGGGGCGAGGGGCAGGAAACATAACCTCCACCTAATTTGTAAAATACCATATACTGTCCATACATTACCTCCAGGGTCTGGTCACTTCGGGGGGCGTGTCCACCAATCCTCGCGTACGCGTACCCGTCACCACTACAATGGTGGTACGGGCCGTAACCACGCCCTCAGAGCGTGGGTACGGCCCGTACCACGCGTACCCCTACATCACCACTACAATGGTGGTACGGGCCGTACCCACGCTCTGAGGGCGTGGTTACGGCCCGTACCACCATTGTAGTGGTGATGTAGGGGTACGTGCCGTACCCACGCCCTGAGGGCGTGGGTACGGCCCGTACCACCATTGTAGTGGTAATGTAGGGGTATGCGTGGTACGGGCTGTACCCACGCTCTGAGGGCGTGGGTACGGCGTGTACTCCTACATCACCACTACAATGGTGGTACGGGCCATACCCACGCCCTCAGGGCGTGGGTACGGCGCATACCCCTACATCACCACTACAATGGTGGTACGGCGCGTACCCCTACATCACCACTACAATGGTGGTACGGGCCGTACCCACGCCCTCAGAGCGTGGGTACGGCCCATACCACCACTGGAGTGGTGAGGTAGGAGTACGCGCCGTACCCACACCCTCAGAGTGTGGGTACGGCCCGTACCACCATTGTAGTGGTGATGTAGGGGTACGCGTGGTACGGGCCGTACCCATGCTCTGAGGGCGTGGGTACGGCGCGTACACCTACATCACCACTACAATGGTGGTACGGGCCGTACCCACGCTGTTAGAAGGCGACCTCAGAGGGGCCCGGAAGGGGCCCTGACAACCCTGAGACCCACCCTCGAGGTATCGTAGCCGGGCACTGGCGGGAGACTCCTCAGGGGAGGAACCTCGTATCTAGGATCGTACACTCGGCACCACACGACAGAGAGACACTACACGAGGAGTTCTTAAGAGCAAATCTTTATCAGATCGGAGTGGTAGGATCTTTATGATCAGCAAGGCCAAATATATACAAGTAGAGCGCGGGCTCACAAAGACTTGGAGGGGGGTTAGGAGGTAGCGGGACAGTCTTTTGGGGATAGGAATCAAATGCAGGAGCGTACCCGGCGCACAGCTCACAATCCTCGAGCTGGGGGATACGCTGGTCGTCGTGGGGTCCGGCGGGACCAAGAGAGTCTGTGGGAGCTGCGAGTCACTCAGCAGGGCTCAAGCACAAGTTCGAAGGTCTTACGGTCTTCAGGGAGCCGCGAGTCACTCAGCAGGGCTCAAGCGCAAAGTCGGAGGTCTTACGATCTTCAGGGAGCCGCGAGTCACTCAGCAGGGCTCAAGCGCAAAGTCGGAGGTCTTACGATCTTCAGGGAGCCGCGAGTCACTCAGCAGGGCTCAAGCACAAGTTCGGAGGTCTTACGATCTTCAGGGAGCCGCGAGTCACTCAGCAGGGCTCAGGTGTTTCCAAGGCGAATCTGCCGGACAGTCCCAGAGCACCCCTTGTTATAGGGCGACTCCTCTTTGATGTCCGGAGTCTGTGCAGGCAGGGGTCTTGTCACCTGGGGGTCGCTTGTTGGGGGTTTCCTGCCATTGTCCTTTGATCCTTTCAGGGCCGGGTCGGGAGGAGCCCCAGACACCCAGCAGGCGCGGAGCCAGCCCTCGGGGAGGCCGGCGGGTCGATCGAAACCCACCTTCCCAGGGAAGCGCAGAGGTGTGATGGAAACTGCTCCTCCCTTTCTCATCCCAAGGGGATCGCGATGTCCTCCAGCCGGAGTGGCGCCTCTAGGCTTGGGTCGCGCTGGGGCCGGGCGGCCATCTTGGTGCATGCAGTGGGCACGCGGGCCCGGGGTGGCCGAAGGAGGAAGGCCACGGACGGGGGAAGTCCGGGTCGGGTGTGTGTGTTCTGGTGGGAAGGATCGGCTAGGCCGTGGGCTCGGGGCTGGTGTGAGGTGCAGGGGTCAGGTCTGACTATGTTACGAGGGCCGGGTCTAACACGCGTCCCCCCCAGCTGAAAGCCGGAGAGAACTACCCATCTTCTTGGGGGTTCTCTTCGCTGAGGCGGAAGAATCGGGAGAGGCCATCGGCGTTGGCGTGGTCCGTACCAGGGGGGGAACAACCTTTACAACGCAACTTTTACAACGCACTACCATTACAACGCATTTTTTACAACGCATAATCCATTACAACGCATGATATTACAACGCATGACACTACAACGCATTTTTAAAAACTACCTTTACAACGCATTCCATTACAACGCATACTACCATTACAACGCATACCATTACAACGCATAATATTACACTATACTATCCAACACTTACCCTACTGATGCACCCCCTGGAGTTAGATTAGTAATTTTTACCCCTATACTATCCAACACTTACCCTACTGATGCACCCCCTGGAGTTAGATTAGTAATTTTTACCCCTATACTATCCAACACTTACCCTACTGATGCACCCCCTGGAGTTAGAATAGTAATTTTTACCCCTATACTATCCAACACTTACCCTACTGATGCACCCCCTGGAGTTAGAATAGTAATTTTTACCCCTATACTATCCAACACTTTCCCTACTGATGCACCCCCTGGAGTTAGAATAGTAATTTTTACCCCTATACTATCCAACACTTACCCTACTGATGCACCCCCTGGAGTTAGAATAGTAATTTTTACCCCTACACTATCCAACACTTACCCTACTGTTGCACCCCCTGGAGTTAGAATAGTAATTTTTACCCCTACACTATCCAACACTTACCCTACTGTTGCACCCCCTGGAGTTAGAATAGTAATTTTTACCCCTACACTATCCAACACTTACCCTACTGTTGCACCCCCTGGAGTTAGAATAGTAATTTTTACCCCTATACTATCTAATACTTACCTTAAATGTAATTTAATATTATGCGTTGTAATGGTATGCGTTGTAAAGGTAGTATGCGTTGTAATGGTAGTGCGTTGTAAAGGTATTTTTTAAAAATGCGTTGTAGTGTCATGCGTTGTAATGTCATGCGTTGTAATGGATTATGCGTTGTAAAAAATGCGTTGTAAGTGCATGCGTTGTAATAGTGTGCGTTGTAACGTCATACATCCGTACCAGGGCGATGTTCCACGGTGAAATCCATCCCCTGGAGGGAGATTGACCACCGCAGAAGCTTGGGGTTTTCTCCTCGCATCTGCATGAGCCATCGCAAGGGGCGATGGTCGGTTTGGACCCTGAAATGGGTGCCGAACAGGTAAGGGCGTAGTTTCTTGAGGGCCCAGACTACGGCGAACGCCTCGCGCTCGATGGTACTCCATCTCTGTTCCCTGGGCAACAGCCTTCGGCTGAGGAAAGCCACGGGCTGGTCTAGACCCTGGTCATTTACCTGGGAGAGGACTGCCCCGATGCCATGCTCGGAGGCATCCGTTTGTACCACAAACTCTTTGGAGTAGTCGGGGGCCTGGAGGACGGGGGCCGTACACATGGCTGTTTTCGGGGCATTGAACGCCTCTTGGCAGGCAGGGGACCACTGTACCTTCTTGGGCTGCTTCTTGGACGTGAGTCCCGTGAGGGGACCGACCAGGCTGCCGTAATTCCGGATGAACCTCCGGTAGTAGCCCGTGAGGCCCAGAAAGGCTCGGACCTCTGTTTGGGTAGTGGGGGGTTCCCAGGCTAGGATGGCGTCGATTTTGGGCTATAGAGGGGCGACCTGCCCACTTCCGACCTGGTGCCCCAGGTAGGTTACCGAACCTTGCCCAATCTGGCATTTGCTGGCTTTCACGGTGAGGCCCGCCTGGCGTAGGGCGGTTAGCACCCTCCGGAGGTGCTGGAGGTGCTCACTCCATTCGGAACTAAAAACTGCAATATCGTCGAGATATGCAGCGCTGAATTTTTCTAGCCCGGCCAGGACTCTATTTACCAGTCGCTGGAAGGTGGCCGGGGCATTTTTCATCCCGAAGGGCATCACGCGAAAGCGATAGTGCCCATCCGGGGTGGAGATGGCGGACCGCTCCTTGGCTCCCTCTGTGAGCGCAATTTGCCAGTAGCCGCAGGTGAGATCGAAGGTGCTGAGGAACCGAGCAGCCCCGAGCCGGTCAATGAGCTCGTCGGCCCGGGGAATGGGGTGGGCATCGGCTCGGGTGGCTTCATTGAGTCCCCGGTAGTCCACGGAGAAGCGGAATTCCGGGGCGACCCCGGGGGCAGCTGCTTTTGGGACCAGGACCACGGGGCTGGCCCAGGGGCTGTCTGAGTGTTCGATCACGCCTAGGGTCAACATTTTCGAGACTTCGGCTTGGATACAGGACCGGACCCGATCAGGGACTCGGTAGGCTCGGTGTCTCACTGGCGGGCTGTCCCCGGTATCCACATCATGGACACACCAGTCGGTGACCTTGGGGACCAGGGAGAAAAGGTCCGGAAACTGCCCTAGGAGCTGGCGGCAATCCTCACGTTGCTGGGGAGTGAGAGACGGGGAGAGGTTCACTCCCTCTACGGAGCCATCCTTCTCCTTGGTGCACAGGAGATCAGGGAGAGGATCTGACTCTTCTTCGGACCCCTCGTCAGTGGCCAGTAGGAGGCTCAGCTCCGTCCGCACAAAGTGGGGCTTGAGGCGATTCACGTGGAGGACCCGGAGGGGGTCCCGGGGTGACTGGACGTCCACCAAGTACGTGATCTGGCTCTTCCGCTCAACCACTTTGAAGGGCCCGGTCCATTTATCCTGGAGGGCGCAGGGTTTCACGGGGGCCATGACCCATACCTGCTGGCCCGGCTGAAATTCGACCAGCGCGGCGTTCTGGTCGTACCAGCGCTTCATCTCCTCCTGACTCGCTTCCAGGTTGGCCTCTGCCATCTCCCGGAACCTCCTAGTCTGATTTCGGAGGGCCAGGACGTAACGGAACACATCTCGGGGGGGGCCTCGGGGCGCCGCCTCCCACTCTTCCTTGACCAGGCTGAGGGGCCCCCTGACGGGGTGCCCGTAGAGTAACTCAAAGGGGCTGAAACCCAAGGATTTCTGGGGAACTTCTCGGTATGCGAATAGGAGGCAGGGGAGCAGGAGGTCCCACTTACGCCGGAGGGGCTCTTCCAGGCCCGCGATCATCCCCTTCAGAGGCCGGTTAAACCGCTCTACCAGGCCGTTTCCTTGGGGGTGGTACGGGGTGGTGAACTTGTAGGACACCCCGCACTGTTGCCATAAGGACCTCATGTATCGGGAGATAAAGTTGGTACCGCGATCGCTCACGACCTCGCGGGGAAAACCCATGCGGGAGAAGATCCCCATCAACGCCCGGCCCACCACGGGGGCCGTGACGGTGCGCAGGGGGATGGCCTCAGGGTAACGGGTGGCATGGTCCACCAGGACGAGGATGAACCGGTGCCCCTGGGAAGTTGGGGGGTCCAGAGGTCCTACAATGTCGATCCCGACACGCTCAAAAGGGGTACTGACGACAGGGAAGGGTTGGAGGGGAGCCTTGCGCTTCCCTCCACTCTTCCCACTGGCCTGGCACGTGGGACAGGACTTGCAGTGGGCTTCCACATCCGCTTTCATTCGGGGCCAGTAGAAGTGAGTCACGAGGCGACTGTATGTTTTGTCCTGACCCAAGTGGCCTGCGAGGGGAACGTTGTGGGCCAAGCCCAGGAGGAGGTTTCGGAAGCGCAGGGGTACCACCAGCACCCGGCCGGACCCTAGCTCCACCGACTTCTGTTCGCTGTACAAAAGGTCATTCTCCCAATACACCCGGTGCGTCCCCGTTTGGTTGCCTGCGGCCTGGGCCTCTGCCTGTTGCCGGGGCCCGACCAGGGAGGGACAGGTAGCCTGCTCTCGCTCCTCTCGGGAGGGGCCCCCCTCGTGGCTCCACTGGGCTAATTCGGGCAGATCACCTAACTCGGTGTCTGGGGTGAAGTCGGAAGGCGGGGGTTCGTCACTGGCGTTTGACTCTTCTGGTGGGGGGATGTGGGGACCCTCGGCCGGGACCATCCCATCTTCAGGGGTCGGGGCTTCGTCGACGTCCCTCAGGGGGGTCAGTCGAGCCGCCATGGATCGAGTGGTGGCGCACACCCACTCAGGGAGGCCCATCATCCCTAGGTGGGTTTTGCGCTCAACTTGTCCCCAGGGGGAACTTTCCAGGTCGTTCCCCAGGAGACAGTCGACGGGCTGGGAGGTTCTCACTGCGACCTTCAGTTTACCGACCACCCCTCCCCACTCGAAGGGCACCAGGGCTACCTTACATAGGCTTTTTGTGTTGTCGGCTGAAATGACAGGGCAAAATACGTTTAGTCTTCGTGGACTAAATGGCTGAGGACACCGGTGATGCTGGCCCCGGTGTCACGGAGGGCTTCTACTTGGTGGCCATTGATCGTTACGAGCTGCCCATATTTCTTTGTGTTAGAGGGCAGGAGGCTCCCAGGGACCATCTCTCTATCTCCTAAGGACACTAGGGCCATAGCGGCGTGTTCCCACTCCTCGGCCTCCTCAACCTCCTCCCCCAGAGCTCCATTGGCTATCTGTCTAGCGGGGGGTGCTGCCTGGGTGGTGCGTGGGGCCATGGGGCATTCAGGGTCGTTGGCGTAATGCCCGGGCTTCTGGCAACGGAAACAAGTGATGGTTACCCGGTGCCCCCGTCTCAGGGGGGGGCCGGATACAGCTGGTGGGGGTGCCGGGAAAGGTGGAGGTTGGGACTTCGGGGGACTAGCCTGGGACTCTCTCTGCCCTCCCGGGTGTTGGTCCAGCGATCCGCCTCGACAGCCAGCTTTCTCGGGTCCGTGAGCTTGCTGTCGAGCAGATGCTGGCGTAGTTCCACAAAGCAGTTGGCAGCCAGGTGTTCCCACAGCATAAGGTCGGTTAGTTCTTCCAGGGTGGTTACCTTGCTGCCCTTGATCCACCCATCGAAGGCGCGGCTGAAGAAATTCACATACTCCACCCAGGTGGTACCCGGGATCTTCCTGCAGTCCCGGAACCGCTGGCGGTACATCTCCGGGGTGAGGCCGTACCTTGTGAGGAGGGCCTCTTTCATGTGTTCATAGGAGGTCTGCATGGAGGTGGGTAGGTCGAGCAGGGTGTCTCTCCCTTCGCTCAGGAATCGTCCCCATAACCCAGCCCCCCAATCCTTCTGCGGGACCCGATGGGAGGTCATGGCGACCTCGTAGGCCCGGAACCACTGCTGAATGTCATCATTCTTTTTTTTTTTTTTTTTTTTTTTAAAAACCTTTATTCTGTAAGATCAGTGACACAGCTATTCAGCCGACAACCCGGAGGTACGGCAGCTTTAAAAACACAACACATGCTAGCGTCAACATTCCAATGACAGAAGAATCGAAGGTTCTGTTTTAAATAAACACAAATCCAAACCTAAACACAAGCAAGGCGATGAGTACCGTAAGCACCAGAAGGGGTTCTCATCAGGGGAGGCGAGCCCCATTTCGTCTAACAGGCACAGGTCTGTAGTAAGGGAAGAGAGGGGAAGTCAGAGACTCAAGAAAACATACACATATCAGCAAGAAGTTCAAAGCCGGAAAGAAAGCTAAGGGGAAAGCTGCTCCTCGGGCGGATCCGGGTCCGGGGGCAGGCATATGCCCCCTCTGTACTGGTTCCAGCGCCCCCATACAGAATGCCATTTCCGAGGGCGCCCTCGAGCACAATACACTGTCTTCTCCCTAAACATGCTCCAATCCATGTTTTCCATCCATGCTGTCAATGTAGGAGGCCCATTAGAGCCCCACAGACGAGCAATGTCGCTCTTGGCAATCATGTTACCCAGGGTCACCCACTGAGTCTGTGCCGCGTCGTGGTCAGTAGGACCCCAAACATTCAGAAGACAACACCGCGCCTCAGGCTGCATGACGATGCCCGTCACCTCCCCCATCACCTCGTGGATGCGCCTCCAAAACTCCATAATCGCACCGCATTCCCAAATAATATGTAGGAAGGTGCCCACCATACCACAGCGTCTCTTACATAAGCCCTCCTCAGAAAAACCCATATGGACCAGCCTGGGCCCCGTCACGTAGACCCTATGGAGTATTTTAAGCTGCACCAACCGCAGGCGCGCGGGGATCGCGACCTCTTTGGGAGAGGAAACTGCGTACTGCCAGTCCTCGTCATCTAGTTCAAGGCCATCCCTGGTCCATTGAGCACGTAACCCTAGAAGAAGATCTGCCCGAACATTAATAAGTTTCTTATAAATGAGCGAGATCGTACTCTCTGGCATATGGCCATCCAGGATCCGGTCCTCCAACGGAGAGGACTCAGGCACCTTCTCCCCTTCTACAAGAACTGACCGCAAGGCGTGGAACACTTGAGCGTATCGGAAGAACTCCGTGCTCCCCAGCTCACACTCCTTCTGCAGCTCCTCGAATGATTTTATCCTACCCTTAACCAAGAGGTCTCCAACCCTGGATATGCCGATCAGGTCCCATTTCTCAAACCCTTTTGTATGCCAAAGCTTACCCAGAATATCGGAGTCAAACAGAGGGGTGGCGAGGGTAAGCTTACCCTTCCAGCCTAGTGAATCCGTCGCAACCTTCCATACATGCACAGCCACCTTGGTGGGCCCCGTTAGGGTTAAGTCTAACGACTTCGAATACAGCGCTCTGGAGTAGTTACCCCCACGTAGCAACCATCGGTCCATGGCGAAACCAGGGCTCAGCGCCGGACCATATACACCATGGTTAATCGCACTCAACTGGGTGGCCCAGTAATAACGTCGGATGTCCGGAAGCGCAATACCCCCGTCGTACCACGGAAGCGTCAACTTAGCAATCGCTATACGCGGACGCCCTTCCCACAATAGCGCGCGCTGGTGGCTTTCAACCTCACGGAAGTAACTGGCCGGGACCCAGTCAAGAGTATTCTGCAGGGCATAGAGGAAACGGGGAAGAGACATTATCTTGAACAGAGCGGCACGGCCAAGGAGGGAAAGCAGCAACCGCCGCCAGCCCGCCACGTCCCGCCGCAGACGCGCCAAGGGAGGGAGCAAGTTCTTCTCGTATCGCAAAATGGGATCGATGGAAATATAGATCCCCAAATACAAAAAGCCCTGCTGGGCTATCTGGAGCGGGCAGTTGCGCGGGACAGGCGGGATATCACCACACAGGACATACAAGTATGACTTCCCCCAATTAATGACAAGACCAGAGTTTCTACCAAAAGAAGTCAAGACGTCACAAACCACTATCAGAGATTTCTTAGGCGAGGCGAGGTATAGCAGAATGTCGTCGGCGTAAAGTGAAATACGGTCTTCGTGGTCAGGCGACCAGCGAATCCCACGTATGTCTGGGTGCCATCGTATCCACGCCGCCAGCGGCTCAAGAGCAAGAGCGAACAATAACGGCGACAGGGGACAACCCTGCCGGGTGCCTCTCCCGAGCTCGAACGGTGCCGACGCCCGCCCGTTCACCACGACGCTGGCGAGAGGTCCCTCATAGAGCAACCTCACCCAGCCCACAAATCCAGGCCCAAAGCCGAACTTGGCTAGCACAGCCCACAGGTACGCCCACTCCACCGTATCAAAGGCCATCGTGGCATCGAGGGACGCCACAACAGCCGGCTCCCGCATCGTGCTCGTCCTGGCAATCACACCATGAAGGCATCTAAGATTCAGTGCAGTGTTACGGTGCGGGATAAAGCCCGACTGATCCAGGTGGATCAAGTCGCCAAGCACCCGGACCAGGCGGTTAGCAAGGAGCTTAGCAAGGATTTTCGGCTCGGCATTGAGAAGTGATATCGGCCGATAGGAGCCACACTTGTCACGGGGCTCACCGTCTTTATGTATTACCACAATCGTCGCCAGCCGTTGGTCGAGCGGAAGAAACCCATTCACCCGCGCCTCCACGAACATGGCGCGCAGGTGAGGAGCCAACTTATCCGGATGAAGCTTATACAGCTCAACCGGCAAACCATTTGGGCCCGAAGCCTTACCGGAGCGCAACGCGCGGATGGCACCCGCCACTTCGTCGACAGTTATATCACCATCGAGGTCATCCCTATCAATGGCAGAAAGGCAGGGCAGAGCGATATCCCGCAACAGGTCACACGAATCCTCAGTCGGCCTATCCGAGACCGAGGTGTATACCGTACGAAAATGGTCCGAGAAACACTGAACTATACCGTCAGGGTCAGTAACAACCTCTCCCCCATCCGTAGACAACTCCGGCACCACTCGATTGACACGCTCTCTTTTGTCCAGCCTGTAATTTCCCGGCCTTATCGCCGACATCATACAGTCGACCCTGCTGCTCCCTATGAAGGGTCTTACCAGCGTTCGTCACCAGATCCCTATATTCCAGTTGCTTCAAACTCAAATTATGCAGTGTGGCCGGTGTAACATCCTCTTCCAAGGCCACTTCCAAAGCCGCTATCTCGTCCTCTACTTGCGTCACCTCGGCATCTCTCTGCCGCTTGGCGGCCACTACCAGGGAAAAGGCCTCCCCCCTCAATACAGTCTTAAAAGCTTCCCACAAGGACACCGCAGATTCAACTGAACCCTGATTCTCTTGAAAATAGCGGTCAACTGACTTCAGCAACGCACTGCGCAGCTTGGGGTCACGAAAATACCAGGGGTTAATGGGAGCCACCCTGCCCCCCGCCACCCGGCCAATATTCAAGCGGGCCCACACCGGTGAATGATCAGAAATGCCCCGTGCCAGGTGCCTAGCCTCAGATACCAAAGAGGCGTGCGCAGCCAGAGTGAGCAAGTAATCAATCCGGGAGAGACTCCCGTGGGCCCCGGAATGGAAGGTATATTGTCTCTGAGTGGGGTGCCGTAGCCTCCAACAGTCTACCAGACCAAAAGTGTCTATAAAATCGGGAAGCCACTTCTGAGCACCCCCGGTGTCCCTGGGCGGACACCTATCAAGCATTCCAGAACCAACCGCATTGAAGTCTCCTCCCACCACCAGCATCCCTTCGGGGAGTTCCAACAAGGCCTTGCCCAGATCAGCAAACGTGGAGGCCTGCAGGGCAGGAGGGACATAAACAGAAACCAATACCAACGTTCTGCCCTCCCATCTCCCCGCCACAGCCACAAAGTGCCCCCTGTCATCAGCAATGGTGGAATCAACCTCGAATGGTAGGGAAGCTCTAACAAGTATGCCCGCACCCCTGGAGCCCGAGGAGAACCCCGAGTGAGCAATGAATTTATAGCCCTTTCTGTTGAGTGCATAACACGTATTCCCTATAAGATGGGTCTCCTGCAGGAGGACCACATCTGGCGAGGTCCGTTTCAAGAATTGCAGGACTATCCCCCGTTTAATACGATCCCCTAAGCCATTAACATTCCAGCTGATTATGCTTAAGCCCCTATCCCCCATCCCCGAACACAAAGAGACCTCCACCCCCCCCCCGGAGAACCATGATCGGACAATGCTGACAACAATTGCTACGCCTTGCAAGAAAAAAAAACACACCCCCCAACAACAACCCCAACATCCCAAATCCCCCCCTCCCTGCACCCCTGCGTCAGCTTACAAAGCCCTCCCAACTTGCAGTGTGCCTGTCGCCCTATCAAAAACAAATCTACAAAAAGTACCCCAAGGGAGGAAAGAGCTCCTATCTTCCCCCCGCCGCCCTCCCATTACTGCAGGAAGGTGCGAGTCACTGTCCGGGGCTGAGTCAATACGTGCCAACACCGGAGGTATCACTTCTGTCCATCACGATCGCCTTCCGCTCCGTCCACGCTGTCCCGGCCGGGCTGCCGCCGAGGGAGCGCATCCAACCAGTCCCCTGCCATGTCCGGTGATTCGAAGAAGAAAGTCCGGTCCTCATACACCACACGTAACCTGGCGGGGAAAAGCATGGCATACTTCAGGTCCATATCTCTGAGCCGCCGCTTCACCCCCAGGAAACTCTGCCTCTGTTTCTGCACCATCTGGGTGAAGTCAGGATAAAAACTCACAGAGGCGTTCTGAAAAGGGACCGGGCCTGTCACCCTCGATGCTTGCAGGATAGCGTCTCGATCCCGAAAATTAAAGATCCGGGCAACAATCGGTCGCGGGGGGGCTCCCACCTTGGGCCGTCCTCCAGGCACTCGGTGAGCCCGCTCCACCGCAAAGAACTTGCTGAGGCCCCTAGGTGCAAGATGATTCACCACCAAATCCTCGACGAGTAAATCCACGGAGAGATCCTCTAAAGTTTCCGGGACCCCAATAAGGCGCACATTATTGCGCCGGGCCCGACCTTCGAAGTCCTCGAGCCGGCGGGCGGAGAGGTCACTCGCGGTTCGTAACTTACGAACCTCAGCCTGAAGTTCCGAGACATCGTCCGCGAGACCAGTGGTCTTGAGGTCCAGGGACTTGACCCGCTCATTGGTTTTGCCCAGGTCCGCGCGAATCAAGTTGACATCAATCAGAATCATGTCCACCTTGTGCGCCAGGGTCTCAAACTGTCGCCCAATCGAAGATTGCATCCCATCTATCGCCCCCTTGATATCCTGCAGCGATAGCTCCGAGGCAGGGGATGAATCGGCCTTCTGCGCTTCCAGCGACTGTCCCGATCCACCAGGCGACCCCTTCTGCTGGGCATAACGATCCATATTGTTGGATTGGGTATAGCCTCCCCGCCGGGTAGTCTTAGACTTCGACCTGTCCGCCTCCGATTTGGTCGACATCCCGAACAGCAGGACAATCAAGTGCCAAAGGACGTCCCTCACGCAGCTAGAGGAAACAGGACTACAACAGTCAATCAGGACCGAGTGGAAGTCCTCCAGACAGAGGAGGATATGCGTGAAGCGCTCCCAAGCCAGAGCAAACAAAGGGCGAGAAAGCGAAAGTGAAAGTGCAGCGGCATCCGTCCGTCAGTTCACACCTCCCAGGGCCGCTGTTGTTCAATTAGTGGCCGGGCATCCTGCCAACGCAAGCCCCTGGCATCCTTCGGAGGTAGGCCGCAGTCTTCCGCCATGCACAATTTCGGTCCCCGGTGGGCGATCTTCGCCCGGACAGCGTCAGTCGCCCCAGCTGTGACTCATCTGCAGGATTCCGTGCATGAAAATCAGGATTTAGGACAGGATAAGTGCAGGAGGGCACGAGGGTAGCGGGAGCTCAGGGCTCACGCGGCCATCTTGGTCAAGCGCTAGGCTCCTCGAATGTCATCTTTCTTGTAATATTCTTTGACCACATCCTTGGGGATGTGGACCTTCTGCTCCGTCGGGGCGGCCGCCTCCCGGTTCCCCGGGGGCTGCGCTTCTTCGCTTCTTGCTTTCAGTTCTATTTCCTTCAAGCTACGTTCATGTTCCAGTTGAAGTCTCCTTTCCTCGTGTTCTCGTTGGAGTTTCTTCTCTTCTAGTTCTCCTTGTACTCGCAACTGTTCTACTGCTAGCTTTTTCTCGGCTAATTTCAACTCGCCCTCAATTTTGAGTTTGGCTAATTCGAGCTCGTGATGGCGACTTTTTTCTCTGTCTGCGAGTTCCTCCGGGGATAGGCCCCCGTCTGGTACGAAGCCTCGCACCTGGTTGCTGCTGCGTTCTCCTTGGGAGGGTCCAGCTTCGTCGTGGGGCTCCCCCGCTCCTTCTGGGCGGGAGGCTCCAGAATCCACCCAAGCTTTCAGTGCCTTTTGCATGTCTTCTTTGGTGTTGAGACCAGTGGTAGCGATTCTGAGTTCCTTACAGAATTGTTTTAGTTCTTTGTGAGTGTACTCTTCTAGCTGTTCCACCTGGAACACGGTACTGGTGTCGTCTTCTATGAGAACCACGGCGTTTCGTTCTGCCATCTTTGTCGGTAGTGCGTCAGCCGTTCACGGTACGATCTCTAGATTATGGGCCCGAATCCCGTTGCTTGCCACCAATGTTAGAAGGCGACCTCAGAGGGGCCCGGAAGGGGCCCTGACTGCCCTGAGACCCACCCTCGAGGTATCGTAGCCGGGCACTGGCGGGAGACTCCTCAGGGGAGGAACCTCGTATCTAGGATCGTACACTCGGCACCACACGACAGAGAGACACTACACGAGGAGTTCTTAAGAGCAAATCTTTATCAGATCGGAGTGGTAGGATCTTTATGATCAGCAAGGCCAAATATATACAAGTAGAGCGCGGGCTCACAAAGTCTTGGAGGGGGGTTAGGAGGTAGCGGGACAGTCTTTTGGGGATAGGAATCAAATGCAGGAGCGTACCCGGCGCACAGCTCACAATCCTCGAGCTGGGGGATACGCTGGTCGTCGTGGGGTCCGGCGGGACCAAGAGAGTCTGTGGGAGCTGCGAGTCACTCAGCAGGGCTCAAGCACAAGTTCGGAGGTCTTACGGTCTTCAGGGAGCCGCGATTCACTCAGCAGGGCTCAAGCGCAAAGTCGGAGGTCTTACGATCTTCAGGGAGCCGCGAGTCACTCAGCAGGGCTCAAGCGCAAAGTCGGAGGTCTTACGATCTTCAGGGAGCCGCGAGTCACTCAGCAGGGCTCAAGCACAAGTTCGGAGGTCTTACGATCTTCAGGGAGCCGCGAGTCACTCAGCAGGGCTCAGGTGTTTCCAAGGCGAATCTGCCGGACAGTCCCAGAGCACCCCTTGTTATAGGGCGACTCCTCTTTGATGTCCGGAGTCTGTGCAGGCAGGGTTCTTGTCACCTGGGGGTCGCTTGTTGGGGGTTTCCTGCCATTGTCCTTTGATCCTTTCAGGGCCGGGTCGGGAGGAGCCCCAGACACCCAGCAGGCGCGGAGCCAGCCCTCGGGGAGGCCGGCGGGTCGATCAAAACCCACCTTCCCAGGGAAGCGCAGAGGTATGATGGAAACTGCTCCTCCCTTTCTCATCCCAAGGGGAGCGCGATGTCCTCCAGCCGGAGTGGCGCCTCTAGCCTAGGGTCGCGCTGGGGCCGGGCGGCCATCTTGGTGCATGCAGTGGGCACGCGGGCCCGGGGTGGCCGAAGGAAGAAGGCCACGGATGGGGGAAGTCCGGGTCGGGTGTGTGTGTTCTGGTGGGAAGGATCGGCTAGGCCGTGGGCTCGGGGCTGGTGTGAGGTGCAGGGGTCAGGTCTGACTATGTTACGAGGGCCGGGTCTAACACACGCCCTCAGAGCGGGGGTACGGACCGCATCACCCGTACCTCTAGGGCACCAGTACATTAGTGATACAAGGCGTACACATGCCACAAATGTTGGCTTAGGGCCTGGGGCAGCATATAACCAGTATATTGGGGTGTGTACATGGCCAGGACAGCAGTGTACAGCACCAAGGGTGCAGGTGGGTGGGTGGGTTGGCAGGTTGTCTGCCAAGGACTCCCAGCAGTGGACAGAGACATGTGAGGGGTGGGTGCAGAGGACTCCCAGCAGTGGACAGAGACATGTGAGGGGTGGGTGCAGAGGACTCCCAGCAGTGGACAGACATATGAGGGGTGGGTGCTTATCACTCCCAGCAGTGGACAGAGACATGTGAGGGATGGGTGCAGAGGACTCCCAGCAGTGGACAGAGACATGGGGGTGGGTGCAGAGGACTCCCAGCAGTGGACAGAGACATGGGGGTGGGTGCAGAGGACTCCCAGCAGTGGACAGAGACATGTGAGGGGTGGGTGCAGAGGAATACCAGCAGTGGACAGAGACATGTGAGGGGTGGGTGCAGAGGACTCCAAGCAGTGGACAGAGACATGTGAGTGGTGGGTGCCTATCACTCCCAGCAGTGGACAGAGAAATGTTAGGGGTGGGTGCAGAGGAATACCAGCAGTGGACAGAGACATGTGAGGGGTGGGTGCAGAGGAATAACAGCAGTGGACAGAGACATGGGGGTGGGTGCCTAACACTTCCAGCAGTGGACAGAGACATGTGAGGGGTGGGTGCCTATCACTCCCAGCAGTGGACAGAGACATGTGAGGGGTGGGTGCAGAGGACTCCCAGCAGTGGACCGACATATGAGGGGTGGGTGCCTATCACTCCCAGCAGTGGACAGAGACATGTGAGGGGTGGGTGCAGAGGACTCCCAGCAGTGGACAAACATATGAGGGGTGGGTGCAAATCACTACCAGCAGTGGACAGAGATATGGGGGTGGGTGCAGAGGACTCCCAGCAGTGCCCAGAGATATGAAGGGTGGGTGCATATCACTACCAGCAGTGCCCAGACATATGAGGGGTGGGTGCAGAGGACTCCCAGCAGTGGACAGACATATGAGGGGTGGGTGCCTATCACTCCCAGCAGTGGACAGAGACATGTGAGGGGTGGGTGCGGAGGACTCCCAGCAGTGGACAGATATATGAGGGGTGGGTGCCTATCACTCCCAGCAGTGGACAGAGACATGTGAGGGGTGGGTGCAGAGGACTCCCAGCAGTGGACAGAGACATGTGAGGGGTGGGTGCAGAGGACTCCCAGCAGTGGAGAGAGACATGTGAGGGGTGGGTGCAGAGGAATACCAGCAGTGGACAGAGACATGTGAGGGGTGGGTGCAGAGGAATACCAGCAGTGGACAGAGACATGGGGGTGGGTGCCTATCACTCCCAGCAGTGGACAGAGACATGTGAGGGGTGGGTGCAGAGGAATACCAGCAGTGGACAGAGACATGTGAGGGGTGGGTGCAGAGAAATACCAGCAGTGGACAGAGACATGTGAGAGGTGGGTGCAGAGGACTCCCAGCAGTGGACAGAGACATGGGGGTGGGTGCAGAGGACTCCCAGCAGTGGACAGAGACATGGGGGTGGGTGCAGAGGAATACCAGCAGTGGACAGAGACATGTGAAGGGGGTGGGTGCAGAGGACTGCCAGCAGTGGACAGACATATGAGGGGTGGGTGCCTATCACTCCCAGCAGTGGACAGACATATGAGGGGTGGGTGCCTATCACTCCCAGCAGTGGACAGAGACATGTGAGGGGTGGGTGCAGAGGAATACCAACAGTGGACAGAGACATGTGAGGGGTGGGTGCAGAGGACTCCCAGCAGTGGACAGACATATGAGGGGTGGGTGCCTATCACTCCCAGCAGTGGACAGACATATGAGGGGTGGGTGCCTATCACTCCCAGCAGTGGACAGAGACGTGTGAAGTGTGGGTGCAGAGGACTCCCAGCAGTGGACAGAGACATGGGGGTGGGTGCAGAGGAATACCAGCAGTGGACAGAGACATGTGAGGGGTGGGTGCAGAGGAATACCAGCAGTGGACAGAGACATGTGAGGGGTGGGTGCAGAGGAATACCAGCAGTGGACAGAGACATGGGGGTGGGTGCCTATCACTCCCAGCAGTGGACAGATACATGTGAGGGGTGGGTGCCTATCACTCCCAGCAGTGGACAGAGACATGTGAGGGGTGGGTGCCTAACACTCCCAGCAGTGGACAAAGACATATGAGGGGTGGGTGCAGAGGAATACCAGCAGTGGACAGAGTCATGGGGGTGTGTACATCAGGATCAGATGAGCACAACTCCATGGGTGTATGTACGCATCCCTAATGTTCGACTATGTTGATAGTGCCATAACAACACATCACTGACAGCAGTGTCCCACTACCATGAGGATGGATGTCCTTCCCCCACTGCATGACACAACACATGTGGGTGTGAGGACAAATGACACATGTATACCCACCCCTGGCGGATGCAGCACAATACACACACAGAGATCATGCCACAAGACTGTATACTCATGTCAATGGCCACTACACTAAGAGAGCCAAAGGGAACACACACTGTCACGCACATCCCAGGACTGATAGGAATGTACAGGTGCTGGGACAGCCACTAAGATGTTGCCTCTCATGGAAGGAATAGGGTGGACTTCCCACAGATACAATGCCCACAATTGTCAGTCAGGTGCTCAAATGCCCTGCAGAACAAGTACCAAATGTATGCTAGGCTGGGATAACACACATGCATAGTGTGGAAAATGCTGAATGTCGCCATTAAGGCATGACAACATACTCAATACACAAGTACAGTGACTTGCAAGGATGGCACAGACGATGCAGCTGGAGACATTGCTGAGCAGGCATGGCCATAGTTGAAGGGACCCGTCACCAACAAAGGAAATGTAGACACAGGTTAGCACAACAAAAGTGCAACTCCCTGCAGGGTAGATGTCAGGTGCCACAGAGGAAGGAACAGTCCTTGGGACAATGTCTCCAAACACAAATAGCACACGACCAAATATACTTTGCAGAGACATTGTGATAGCACGCAGATACCATGGTCCACCCCATTAGCATCAGACTACAACTTTTTCCTGAAACATAACACATTACCACCACCCCATCTCCGGGACCATCAGCACCCACATCAATACCTGAAATGCAAATGTGTTCAAACTGAAAAGAAAATGCTTTATTCAGCATTAAATGAAAATGTAGTTAACAACACTATTTGCAAAGGCACATGGCCAGTCCAGATCTGAAGTCCTTGGGGGGGGGGGGGGGGGGGACATGGCCACGCATCTCCTTGCCTGCACATTAGAACCCTCAGGTTCCTCGACTGGGGGGGGGGTGGCATCATGTGGGGAAGGACCAGGCACCGCAGGGACAGGAGGTGTAAGGGTAGGTGTGGTGGGTGCAGGGACGGATGCCTCCACCACAGGGGGTGGGGCAGCGCCAAAGGTGGAGGTCAGCTCGGCTCAAAGGAGGGGGGGTCGGAGTGATGGGGTGCAGCGCTACTGGGGGTGGGACAGGGGGGGGACTCAACTCCCCTACCCGTGGAGTGCCATTCCCGTTTGTGGGCTGGAGAGCCAGAGGGGCTGAGGGGCCCAGCACAGCCAAGTAGGCCTCTTTTTCTGGATGTGTGGTAGGGGAGCCGAGGGGAGTGCCTTTGGAGGGACTGGTTAGTGCGCCATGCGGCCTCGTACTGTGGCTGCGTGTATGCCTGTGTGCCCCAGACCCAGTGGGTGTGCACTCATCCCCCTGAGTGTGCGTGCCAGGAGGAGTGCGCTTGCCCTTACGTGGTGGTGTGCTGCCTGTTTCTGGTGGGGTGCGTGCTTGTGAATGTCTGTGTGTGCTTGGGACAGGTATGGGAGTGGGAAGTGTGGATGGTGCAGGGGTGGGGGGGGACGAAGCGCTGCAGGAGACTCACTGCTGCCGTCAGTGAAGAGTCCATGGACCTCAGCAACATCCGTTGGTCAGACATCGCTGATGACATGCCCTCCATGTACGACACCATCTGTGTCATCATTTGGGTTTGGCCATGGAGGACATTCAGCAGCGATGTCTGGCCAACCTGCAAACTGCCGCAGAATGCCCACAGACTCTGCAGTGAGGGCAGCAGGGGGGACAGGGGCAGGGGGTGCGGTGCCTGGCACGAAGGAGACACGGTGTTGCCTAGCACGGACAGAAGGGACCGGAGCAACTGGGAGGGCGGTGATGGGAATGGAGGGGGCGGTGACAGATTTAGTTCTGCTGCCAGGTGTCGTAGCAGCCTCTGCCCCCTGGAGGAGTTCAGCATCGGACCCGTCTGCGTCGTAGTCAGTGTTGTCACTAGACAGGTCCTCCGCCTGACTCCCCTCGCCCTCCGTGCCACTTGCTCCCGCAGACTCCGCAGCAGTGGTGGCAGCGGTGCTGGATCCCTCCTCCATGTCCGTGCAGGTGTCTCCCTCGGTGTCCTCCGATGATGCTGTGGGCAAGGTGAAGAGACAGAAAAAAATCAATCACCTGTATACAACAGACACATGAGTTCCAATAAAAATGTCACAGTGCATATCAGGAAATGCATCATGAGTAACATCTAGAATAGTCCGCACATATGTAACCCTGCACTCCCTAGTTGGTTGACCCACCATGACACTTGGAAACAATGGAGATCATGACACAACAGCAAAAAACTTGATACCGAATTATATTGAGAAGCTAGTGTCTGGGGACAGTTGAACACAGCAAGAATATGAATCCATGCCACCTCTTCTTCACTGTGAACGAAACAGTATTGGTGCACCCCTGGCCAAATAACACACCTCAATACTGAAGGTGTCCCCACACTCTGAGACCTGTGAGTACTTAGGAAACCATAGCCAAAAACATTGCAATCCCTTGGGACTCACAACACTTTACACAATGTACATGTTTAGAATGTGTGAATGTGCCACTTCGTGAACAGAAGACACATCTGCCTGTATGACAGAAGTCACACAATGATGTGCACACAAAAATACATTTACACAGTCATTGTATGAGCTGGCAGCCGAATTCTAAAAAACCACTGTAAATAAGAAATGGGGTATCAGTACGTACATATACATGGCACCACGGTGGTCTGGATGACTTGACACTCGTAAGTTTGTATCAGCAACAACCAAGGACTTACACACATGCAAACACACTGTGTGAACATGGATATGTATATTCAGAAAACAAGTGGTAATCAAACTGTGCCTTCCAGTGAAATGTGCCTGCGTGTCCACGGAAAGTGTAAAAGTACTTTATTTTGCACTTCCCTGGGAGACATCTGTCATGCAGGCACATTATTGTTCTTCACAACCAACTAGCAAAAAGAAGCATATGAAAAATGGAGACATGTTGACAAGTGTTGTGAGTGCCAAGTTACAATACTTATTGACTAAAAACTTGAATCATGCCACCTGTCACATGGACATCCGTACCATGATGACACAGTTGGCAACACCTCTGACCCACTGCCTGTCATGTGGAGTGGCACACATGTCCAAACACAGGACAATGCATTAGCTAATAGGCCTGCAATGTGTCGGGATAATGAGCACCTGAACTGAGGAGACACCCTCATGGCAAGAAAGAATGTCCACACAGATGTCAGCACACACAGACCAAACTACGTAGCATCTCGCCCACACACTGGTGGCAAAAATGGATGAGCATGAGCCATGTATTTCCATTTTTGACACATGCTGCAAAGCACAAACATTAAACCCAGCACAACATGACTGGGTCAGTGCATGTTGAGTGTCTGTCCAGACAATTATCACACACAGGTCAGACCCGGCAAGGAGACATAAGGTTTGGACATGTAGGCCTTGCCCGCACAAATCCCCATACCTGAGACAATGTTATTGAGACAGATCCTGAAGTTACACCTCTTAATCTGGGTTTACTCAAATGTGCATCAAGAATTCCTAAATGTACTCCACATCGCCTCGTGAGGCTGCTAACACATATTTGTGAGCAGCAACCATCAACAGATAGTTGTACATAGACACACAGGCACTGCCCAGTGTGAGGATGCACAAGCAAAATGGGGTCAGCCTGTACAATTGGCACATGTAGCACACTTCAGATAAATACAAATGAGGGCAGGAAACTATGCCACAGAGGCCAAACTATGCTGAACACACACAGAATGGGCACAGTGTTGGATGACACACATGATTCCGAGGCAAGGGTGTCTTAGGGGACTGTAGTGGGAACACTGCTCCATGGTCCTGGAATTATCTGACTGTAACCTGAGCTACCGTCCCGGCACTATGCATATCTCCCACTCATGCACATCATGTCTGAGGCCACAACATTGTTAATGCATGCTGCAAGTCTGTTCATTTGAAAACTCACACTCCTATGTTGAGACTCAGCATCATTGCCAACTAATATGGACACCCAAATGACTGTACAGGACAGGGCACAGGCAAGGTAACAACACATGTCTCAGACCCCCCCCCCCGATGCAGAAAGCAATGTGCACTTGGATTAACTGGCAGCCTAGATGACCATGTGCAATAGTGATTACACACAGACCAGGGAACACATGTCATTTAGGGGAAGGGAGGAGGAACAGCACCGTTTGACTTTGGGGAACAGGATATGCACTGCACAAATTAACCCTCGCTGTGTATCCAGGCAACTGAGCACTTCCAAAAGCTGGTGACACACAACAAACACACATGTACCTACCCCCTTCCTGCTGCTGCAACTCCTGTAACCGCCTATCCAAGTCAGGGAAGACCACCGCCAGGACACGCTTCATCTGTTGGGTCAGTCGTCGGCCCCTGCTGTGCTTGTGTGGAGGCGAGTCTTTCAGCTGCCACCGGGTGATCCTCCAGGTCCAGCACCGGATGTCCTACCAGCGTTTCCTCACCTGGGCGAGGCGCCAACTGTGACCCTCCACAGATCTCACGGCCCTGACGGCCTGCTTCCATATCTCCACCTTGGCGTAGGCAGTTACCTGTGAGGATGACAAAGTGAGACAACATCACTACACCTGCTCCATGTCACAGAGACACACATTTGAACATCTTTGATATGTTGAACAGGGCATAGTATGCTGGCAACAAATTGCAACTTTGTCATAGGGACATTAGCCTATGTGGAAGCCCCAATGCACTACATGGCATTGAAAGTACACAGGTGGCATGAGGGGTGCAACACACTCCATGATCATGGCACACGCTGTGCATCACATGCAACACCAGGCTGATGGACGGCACCTCCAAGCAGTCACATGCCCCAGGCCACTGACGCAACCTCAGCAGAGTACACAGACACACACAGGCACAGATCAATCACCTGCCATTGGCAACAGCGGATACAAACCTCACTCTGCACATGTGCCACTTGCCTGTGGGGTGTCACAGGTGTGGTGCTAGCTCAGCAAGTCCGACACTCTGCACGGCTTACTTCTCACATCAGATGGGTGGAGCTGTTGCCTCCTCCATGCAGCTGGGGTGCAACACTCCACATAGACACTCACCCACATGACAAGGAACATTCACACCCATCAATGTCCAAGGGGCGTACACATCATTTGGACACTCTCACCACAGCAACACTCAACTCAAACACATCTGTGGGTACAGTCACCTGTCACACCGGGGGGGGCAGGGAATCACCTCTGGACAATAGGACAAAAATTGGCATAAGGATTGGGCAGGCTGAATGTGCCATGCACTATGCAGTGAGTGTCACAGTAAGCACAATGCAAGTGAGGAGTGCACACAGGAACTACATCATGCTCTGCATGGGAGACATAAGCCATTCCCCCCCTGGGACCCACGCTAAACAACATTGCATGTCTGTCACACCTGGACACAATGCCAGAAGTGACAGTCACAAAAAAGGTGCACAGTCAAAGCTAGTGGAGTCAGCACTCGCCTGCTCCCCTGGTCTCCCATACAGGCTGGGGTACTGTGGGAGGATGAGATCAAGCAATGCCTCATTCTCCTCATGGGTGAAAGGCTGGGCCCTCTCCACAGACCCTGACATGGTGCCAGAGGAATCACAAGCAGCAGCAGTGGTGTCAAGTGTAAGGTAGTGCAGGCAAGTGCCCTCTCATGGGTTCTGGCTGACTTATATCTGCCTTGCTGGGCTGTTTCATTTACACGAGTACAGAGTGATTGGTCAGTCTCATTTGCATCCTACGTTTCCTCCAATCCCTTTAAACATACCCCAGTGAGGGCCTTTGCATGGTTCAAAAATTGAGCATGATGTGAAGTCAACAACCACTTTGCAACATTGTATTTAGTTGCCAACTGCCTATTCCAGGCCACATTGAAAATTTGAACTTGAAAATCGGTATCCATGACAACCAGCATGCATTTGGGCCCTAATACTTGTCCCTCATGTGTCCCTATGTAATTTAGCTATCCACACACAGGTATGGTGCGTTTGACACGTACTCCTACCGCACCAGTTGCACATTGCGTTTGACACGTACGTGTACGACCAGTGTGTACACGTACGTGGACTACCAGTGTGTACACGTACTTATACACTCTGGTAGTCCACGTACGTGTATAGACAGGTCGTACACGTACGTGTACACACTGGTCGTACACGTATGTGTACAACCAGTGTGTACATGTACGTGGACTACCAGTGTGTAGACGTACGTGTACGAGCAGTGTGTACACCAACGTGTACACACTGGTCGTACACGTACGTGTACGAGCAGTGTTTACACGTATGTGTACGAGCAGTGTGTACACGTACGTGTACACACTGCTCATACACGTACGTGTACACACTGGTAGTTCACGTACGTGTACACACTGGTAGTCCACGTACATGTACACACTGGTCATACACGTACATGTACGACCAGTGTGTACACGTACGTGGACTACCAGTCTGTAGACGTACGTGAACGACCAGTGTGTACACCAACGTGTACACACTGGTCGTACACGTACGACCAGTGTGTACACGTACGTGGACTACCAGTGTATAGACGTACGTGTACGACCAGTGTGTACACCAACGTGTACACACTGGTAGTCCACGTACGTGTACACACTGGTAGTCCACGTACGTGTACACACTGGTAGTCCACGTACATGTACACACTGGTAGTACACGTACGTGTGTATGGTCCGTACACACACCCGTACTCCGGCGGGAACACCAATGTGATGATACGGACCGTTCACACGTCCTCAGAGCGTGTGTAGCGTTTCACAGCTTACACAGGTGATAGGAGGCGCACACGAATGGAATGGAGGTGTCAGACTCGTGCACGGCTGTACATCAAGTCATAGTGATTGCAGTCCTACATGTGCAGGGCCTAGGTGTGTCAGGCAGTGATGTGGCACAAGTCTCCTCATGTTTTAGCACAATAGATGTGTGATGACCTGTGTACACATGTCATGTGTGATGGGGCAGTATGTGGCACACTTCCCCTTCCCACTTTGCACATGTGTGCATGTAGTACAAACGTGTCAAGCACTGCATCACTGGTATGGCACAGTCACCAACACCCGCAAATGTCCCCTGATGCCAGGGACAGGGACACTAACACCTGACATCTAAGTACCAGCGTGCCCCGATGTGACTATGTCCTGTGTGTGTCATGTGTTCCCATGAGCTTGCTGTTGTTGTTCCGTCAACTGCATCTGCTGTTGCTGCATCCAACATGTGTCTGTGTGTAGATGGGCATGGCACACATATACGCAAACCATGCCACATGTGGATTCACACGTTACGTTTGTCTGGATGCTTCAAAGATGATTTTATGACATGAGGACATATATGCGCCATATTCATGTCTGTGTTTTCGTTTTTCACGTGTACCCCTTCATCGCTATGTGTATGATCTGTACATTTCCAATGACATGTGACCTGTGTGTCTAGATTCCCACCAGCAGTCTGGATGAGATGACATCCTTCAAATGCAGATATGTGGATGTATGTCACTCCTGTGATGTCTCTGGCTGTTCACTTACACTGGCCCACATCTAGTTTTGGGCCATGTCATGTAGAACTTGATTATCAACGGGTGTAGCTGGCTTGTCGTAGGAGTATCACCTGGCTGGCATATGTGTCCTGGATGTAAAGCACAGACCTGACTCTGTATTTAGCAGATGTGTAGTAGCAGTTGAGCATGTGCTCAGTTCATTGACATTGATGTTGTTAGGTACTCACTCTTTGTTATTTCTTCCAATTTTCTGCAGGGCACCGCCTCTCCCCCGACCAATGCCAGACTTGGCTGCCATGAGGGAACGTGACTGCATAAGACGTTACTGCTTCTCGCAACAGTTGATTGAGAATTTGACCGCAAAGCTTGAACAACTCCTCCAACCGCGACACAGGTATCCTACTGCGCTGACCCCCAAGATGAAGGTGATGGCAGCCCTACATTTTTTTGCCACCGGTACGTTTGAATTCACCATAGCTGATGTGGGTGGCATGTCACAGACCATGTTCAGCCGTGTCCTGCATGATTTTTTTGAAGCCATGTTGGAGCACTTGGATGAATTCATCCATTTTCCAACTCGTGAGCAGTTGACAGGTGTCAAGGGTGAGTTCTATGCCCTGGGAGGGATGCCCCATGTCATTGGGTCTATTGATGGGACACATGTGGCTTTGGTACCACCACAGGCACAGGAGGTCGCCTATCGCAACCGTAAACATTACCAGTCTATAAATGCCCTTGTGGTGTGTCTTGCTAACATGCTGATTTCCCATGTCTGTGCACGTTTTTCAGGGTCAGCACACGATGCCTACATCATGAGGCGTAGCAGGGTGCCAGAAATGATGCTGGGGATGCACAACGAACGAGCATGTCTTGTTGGTAGGTATACTCTGTTTGTCCTCTGTTTCGCGCTATTTTTGTATCTTACGGCATCTCCTGACCCACTTCTTTACATGATGTTTCCATGTAGGGGACTCTGGCTATCCCAACATGCCATGGCTGATGACGCCCCTCCGCAACCCCAGAACAGCTGCAGATCACCGTTACAACAACGCACATGGGCAGACCAGGCGAGTGATTGAGAGGACGTTTGGCCTCCTGAAGAGCAGATTCCGGTGCCTTCACAAGACAGGCGGGTCCCTCTCATATGCACCGGTGAAGGCCTGCAAGATCTTCCTCGTGTGCTGCATGCTGCACAACATGGCAGTGGAGACGGCTGTGCCACTCATCCTGGATCCGGATGAGCAGGAACATCCACCTGTGGAGGATGAAGGGCTTGGTCACGAGGCAAGTGAGGATGAGAAGGAGGAGGAGGACGACATCCGGAGTCAGCTCATACGCAACTTCTTCTCATAATGGTGAGTCCATGGGTCTGAGTGTGCACGCCTGGAGCCTTGTGTGGCATGTGTTGCAATGTGTGTGTCCAGCTGACTGTATGCTAAGTGACTTAGATGTGTGTTCAGATGTGTCACTCGAGTGATGATGTCCTTCCACACATTTTAGCTTAGACACTCAATTGTAATATAGCATGGTGACAGACATATTCCTGTAGAGTAAATGACCATGCATGCGGATGGCAATCTCTTCCCTGACTTCTTGTGTGTCTGTCATCCCCAGGTAGTTTTGCATGCTGTCTGCTCGTGTCATCGTTGGGCTCCCGCTATTTCTCATGAGTATTGCAACGTGTGCTGAATCAGCGTCCCATGCACGGACATGGGGAAAAGTCTATTTGGTTAAGGATTGCTGCACGGCATTTTGGTGTTGGTAGGTGTTTGTAATGTGTGGGCACTGCTCCTGTGCATGTTGTGTTACTATACATACATGTCGACTCACCATGGGGCACATGACATGTTGCATGACTCCCATGTATTGATAGTCACCCTTATTAGCAGTCATCTGTGATGGGACTGTAGATTCTGATGAAGGCATCAATGTGTGTACAACTTCCCTCTGAAACATACGGGATGCTACGGGTGGACATAGTGTGGGACATCCCCATTAGAGGATAAATGGGGAATTGAAGCCCCTCCGTGTGCAGCAGGGGGTGTTTGGCTCACACACTTCACTTGTGTGCCAGTTCAATGGATTTACAGCATCTGTGTTGTGAAGGGGGTGACCAGTGTAGGTCCCACATGTTCTGCAAAATGACCTGCGAGTCTGTTCATATTGATGCATTTCCCTAGGTGTGAACCTGAGTAATAAAGGTGTACCTCACCCTCCAAGGTGCCTCATATCTGTCAATGCTGGTCTCTTGCCACTTTGCATGCGGCATCTCTGGCATAGTTGTCAAAGATTGGGAATATGAGTCTATGTGTAGTTTAGCAACATGCATGCAGTTCTTCAGGGATTAAAATATCCATTGTGCATGATGTCCATGGTTGTGTATGTATTTGGGCATGTTGGTTGCCACAACAGACCGTCAACACCTGCTGAGGGTGTGTTTCCTGTGCGCAGCTCTTCCTTCAGTTTAATGATCCGCTGTCAGTAATCTTTGGGGATTGTGCATCCATTGTCTCTGGGTGTGCCATGGGAATCCGGACACTCCTCCTTTACATACGCCTGTTGCAATAGCCCTTTCTGACATCCTTGTCTTTGTGTGCAACTAGTGGCATAGTTTCCAGGTGCTGCAGGGGCTGCTGCTGCAGCCCCTGCAGCGAGGGCACAGAGAGTTTACAGATCCGGCAACACACACACCTCAAAGATGCTCCTCCCTTCCTCCCTCCACCCATTCATTTGTCTGGCATCAGCTTGTCTGTGCCACTGTTGCACCCACGCGGTGCCAAAGGCTGGACTGTCAGCACATGCAACGTGCACATTGCACGAACCTCATGTCCTTACATGACCCACATCACACTACAGTCTGATGTTGCAGCCACTCTCCAAGCATTGTCCATCCAAGGAGCTACCGCCTGCTCTCAGGCATACCCTAGGCCCTGTCACACCAACCAGGTAATGTCCCTCCTACTCCCCACCGGCTCCGTACACCAGCAAGGCCATGGGAGTGGGACTCAAGCCTTCAGCATGTAGTATAGTGGCATAATCTGGCACATGGCCCAGGTATCATCTCTCAGCGTGTCAATCCTCAATGTGTCCTGGTCTCCCTCACCGGCATCACATGCACACAGCACCTCTTCATCAGCTCGTATGCCATTGACAGCCAGGTGCTCCTCACCCTCACCAAAGACGCAGCCATTGGCAGTTCCAACATTCAAGAAAGCATGAGATCCATTGATGGATGGCTGAACATCAGCCACCTGAGGCTGAACTTGTACAGGACTGAGGTAATCATCTGAGGATTGTCCCATCACAGGTGGGTCAACTGCTTGTGTCCCACCCGCAAGAGCCCTGCACATGCAGCCAGTGGCCACGCACACAAGATGGTGTGCATCATGGAATTGTCACTCACATTTGCCATGCTAATCACCAGCATCTGTACCTCAGGGTGCAACATCCTCTGCATGATGCACATGATCCACAGATAGATCCACTCCAGGGAAAGACAGACCATGCCCCAGGAGCACGACACCAGCCGTGTCAACTACTGCCCCTCCCTCTACGGAGCAAGTACATCCTAACACCCGGGAAACCAGTCCACATCCAGGCTGCATGTGCACACCTCAGCTTCAACATCCTGCGCCCCAGCCACATCACCGTCCACCAGAGATAGCTGCAATGTATCACTGTGTGCTGCAGGATGACCTTCAGACTCCTCACCCACACTCAGGAGGCAGGACACAACCCCAGACCCCACACCAACCTTGGCCGTCTGTCATCCGAGTCCCTGTTGTGCCAACTTCGTGCATCCAACCTTGCCCTGGCCACCATTCTTCACATCCACCGTACTCCAGCATGCTGGACATAGTTCTCCCACCTGGCAAGACATACCTGCTACTCCCTCCCCGGCAACATCCACATGAGCCATGACCTCTACGCCTTCAGGATACTCTTCCCAATTGGTCTGTCCGCACAGTAATGCATGCCCCCCCTCAGCATCTTGAGGCCATCACGGGTGAGTATTGTGCTCCATGTCTGTACAGTATGATACATTGTGACCCATGTGTGTCCTGTCCCAGACTCAGATTCCAGGGTATGGATGGCTGGAGTTAGTTCAACACTCATGCATAGTTTGACATTTCCCCACACGTACGTTGTGTACTCATGCAAAATGAATGCAACATGTAATTGTAGAAAAAGAGATTTATTCTCGGTGTGGGGGCCTGTTTAGTGTGGACAAATAGGTGCTATACAGTGTGCATGGAATCCAAAGATCACAGGGGGAGATGGCATCCTTGTCAGTTGGAGTCATCAGAGTCCAGACCACAGTGTTGGTCATCATTGGTCAGACTATGACCAGCAAGTCCATGTTGCAGAGAATGTCATTGGATTAGGTGCTGCTGTTGCGCCAGAGGGCCAGGTGCCAGGCCAGGTGACCTGGGAGATGTGGATGGTCCGCTGCCTCTCACTGTCTTTTCCGTGGACGACCCACCTTCCTTGTGGGACCCTCAGATGCAGGCCTTGACGATGCTTGGGACGCTCCATCGGATGAATCCTCCTCCTCCTCCCTCCCTGTGGCTGGTGCTGGTCTTCGCCTGGTGGCACAGGGAGGGTTGCCCATGTTGTTGGCGATCCGACGGAGTGAATGGCGTATGTCCGTTTGCACCTCCAGGAGCTCAGCCAGTCTTGCCTCCATCAGTCCTTGGTGTTGTTGTTGACTGGCGTGTTGCTCGGCCTGCTGGTTCTTAATCTCGTTGAGGGTCCCCACTACCTGGCTGATGCCCCTGGTGTGACGCCGGTATGTCTCCAAGATGTGGCGTATGTGTGACATACCGGTTCCCTCAGCTGGCTGGTCAGGTTCGCGCCTCCACCTGCCTCCACTCCCACCACCCCTGCCCACACGAGCCTGGCCTGCCGTTGTGGGCACATCGGGTCTACCGGACCCCTGAGGGATGGTATTTGCAGGGTTGTCTGCATCCTCCTGGGTGGCCGGAGAACCTTGTCCCTCCAGGTCAGACTGGCTCAGTTGTTCTGTGTGGGCAGGGCTCCTGGGTGTCTCCTGGGATGTGGCAAGAATGGGGGTGGTGGTTGGCACAAATGTACCTGACGCAGGTGCTGCAGGGGCTGGGGCACCAGAGGATCCAGTTTGGTTGGGGTCATCCACAGAGTGCTGAGAGTCGTCGCTGCCGGTGGGATCATCTTCCTGCCGAACCTGGGCCTGTGATTGTTCCCCCCCATTGTTGGGGGGAGATCCATGACGTTGCCCTGTGTGTGAGAGAGAGACAATGTTAATGCTGTTTCATGTGACATCCATGTTTCATACATGTTCAGGTTGCCACAGTTACTCCAGGTAGTTGTATGTGCCTAGCATTCACATCAATGTTCACTTGTGGATGGGTATGTTGCAGGGGACTGATTGAAAGGTTATCCAGGGTCTTTGACATGTCGCATTTGGCCTTGGATGCTTTTTTGGCTGAGGCTTGATCTTGTTGTGTCACATGTCCATTGTGAGAGTGTGACTCCCTTTGCTGCCCCGGGGGTGTGTGCTTGTCTGAGGGGTGAGTGATCATCACTCAGCCCGATGCTGTTCAACATCCACATGGCCCCCCTCACACAAGTGGCCCACCACCACAACCTCTAAGACATCTACGCCGACGACACCCAGCGCATTCTCTCCCTCACCAAGGACCCTCACACCGCCAAGACAAATATCCACGAGGGTCTGAGGGCCATAGACGACTGGATGCGGAGTGGCCATCTGACACTGAACTCGGACAAGATGGAGGTCCTCATCCTGGGACCCACACCCTCAGCCTGGGACGACTCCTGGTGGCCAATCACTCTGGGGACATCACCGACACCCACCAAACACGCATGCAACCTAGGATTGATCCTCGCATCCTCCCTCTCCATGTCCAAGCAGGTCAACGGCGTCTCCTCCTCCTGCTACGACACCCTACGCACGCTCCGCCGGATCTACTGGTGGATCCCGACTTAAACAAGTAGAACAGTGACACAGGCCCTCGTCAGCAGCTGACTGGACTACGTCACTGCACTCTACGCAGGACTCCCATGCACACACCAACGGCGGATACTACGCTTCTGCAACGCCTCGGCACAAGTGAACGTCAACGCCCCCCGCTACAGCCACATCACCCCCCTCCTGAGAGACCTGCACTGGGTCCACATCGACAAGAGGATCACCTGTAGGCTCCTCAGCCATGCACACAAGGCACTCCACACCACTGGACAAGCCTACCTGCACATCAGACTCAGCTTCTACACCCCCACCCGCAAGCTCCGCTCCGGAATCCTCGCCCTCGCAGCTGTCCCCCGCATCCAACGTACACCCACCTGCAGCAGATCCTTCTCCTACCTCGCCGCCAGGAGCTTGAACACCCTCCCAACCCACCTACGACTGACCCAAGACCTACTTGCCTTCTGATGTCTCCTCAAGACCTGTCTCTTCGAGCAGTATTGGAACCCCCCCCCTCAGCGCCTTGAGACCCTCACAGGTAAGTAGCACGCCTTACAAGTACCCAGATCGATTGTTGATTGATTGACGGTACCTGCTGGTGGGTGTAGTGTGATTTGGCAGTTGGTCTCCCAGGTGATGTATCTGTCCCCCCATGGCGCATGCTGCCATGTCAGTGAGTGTGAGTTCCTGTCCTAGATATCTGAGCTGGTTGTGTTTGTGTTAGATTTTGCAGTTGTCACAGGATGGCCTTGTGCTGCCTACAGCAGGGCCAAGTGTCAGCTACCTTGTCAATACTTTGCCAGTCCCTGTGCATTGCGCATGGTGCATGGGTATGTACCTGGGCCATATGGGCTGAGGGCATTGGTGTCGGTTTCAGAGTTGTACAATATGTTTAGTGATCCCCACCCTCCCAGCATCCCGGACATCCTGTCTTGGGTTTGTGGTTTGTGTAGGCTGGGACATGGCATGGCCTTGCTTTGTAAATGGGGCATACTCATGTTAGTGGCCTGAGCGTTGTTTAGAGTGTGGTTGTGTCAGGTGAGGGTTTGGGGGTAGGTGAGTGCATTTGTTGTAGTTGGGGTGTGGATGCCATTCCCCCCATGTTACGTGAGTTGTTTGTATACTCACCAGGCTCTCGGACTCCTTCGACTCCATGTACTCCCACCGGCGGAAGCAGGGCCATCACCTTCTCCTCCCAGGGATGGTAATGTACCGGTCTGTGGGGCAGCCCACCTCCTGTGATGTTACTCTGGGCGTATTCCTCGTTCATTTTGCACTTGACTGCCCTGCGCAGATCGTACCACCTGGCTTGACATTCATTCCTGGTCCTTCTGATGGGCGCAACAGCATTCACCCGATCGACGATCCTCTGCCACAGGCTAGTTTTTTGGGATATGCTGGTCTGTCTGACCAATGTTCCAAACAGCTGTGGCTCGACTCTGATGATTTCGTTGACAAGGATGTCCAGCTCCTCCGTTGTGAACTTTGGATTCTTGTCTGTGGGCATGGTGTGGGGTGTGGGTGTGGATGGTTGTGGGTGTGTGGGTGTGAATGTGTAGGTGTGTGTATGTGTAGAGGGGGTCTGTGTGAAGGAGGTTGTGTGAAGATGTGTGAGTTAAGGTGTATGGGTGCAGTTGTTTGTGAGTGATGTCTGTCAGCAGTGGATCTGTTGCAAAGGCTCATGGTTTGTGTTTGTGGGACCTTTTTATTGGGCCATTTGTGGGTGTGTTTGAACTTTTGGTGGGTGTGTTATAAGAGGTGGTTGTGATTTTGGGCCTCTGTTTGACTGTTTGGATGTGCCAGGTCAGTCTTTTAGTTGTTTTTTGTCCTGAAGACGTGTTTTGTGGTGTTGTGCGAGTCGAATTGACGGTCCTTGTGCTGTTTTACTGTGTCCTGGTTCAGTACGAGTCTTTTTTGCGTAGGTAAGGTGCGTCCATGGCTATGTTGTTGTACAGTGTTCACATGTGCAATGGTGTTGTACGACTCGTACATACGCGATGCTGGGGTACGGTGTTGTGGCACGGTGCGTCCAAGTACGGGGCTGGGGTGGGGGGTACGGGGCGTACATACACGGGTGCTGTGGTGGGGGGTACGGTGCTTACATACGCGTGTGCTGGGGTACGGCGCGTACATGGGGGATGCTGGGGTACGGTGTTGGGGTACGGTGCGTCCGAGTATGGGGCTGGGGTGGGGGGTACGGCGCTTACATACGCGTGTGCTGGGGTGGGGGGGTACGGCACGACCATACGCGGGTGCTGGGGTACGGCGCGTACATGCGCGGGTGTTGGGGTGGGGGTATGGGGCATACATGCGCGGGTGCTGGGGTGGGGGGGTACGGCGCGTACATACACGGGTGCTGGGGTGGGGGGTACGGCGCGTACATGCACGGGTGCTGGGGTGGGGGGGTACGACCTGTACATACGCGGGTGCTGGGTTACGGCGCGTACAGGCGCGGGTGCTGATGGGGGGTGGTCCGGCGCATACATACGCGGGTGCTGGGGTACGGCGCATACATGTGCGGGTGGGGTGGGGGGTCCGTACGACTCGTACTCTGGGCACAAGTGTACCGGGGAAGTCGTCGTACAAAGTTCGCTCCGTACGGGACGTTTTCCATATGCTTGGGGATTCGGAACGCCGGTACGGATCGGACTTGTGCGCTCGGACTTCAGTTTTACGACTCGTACGTAAATCTGTCCGGGGACGTCTCGTAGACTTTTCCCGAGGCAATTTGTATCTGTAATTTAACGGTACGAATCGTACTTCGCCGTTTGTACGGGACTTGTACGACTCGTACGTAAAAAAATACGGATACGAGTCGTACGGGAAATATTTTTACCGGATCGGAATCGGCACCCAAGTGTGTAAGGGTCATGACAGACTCTGGCTCTCGTTTTACTTTAACTTGTAAGAAGGAGTTACCTGCTTTTGGAGGGGCACCTTTACAAGAGTTAAAAATAAAGATATTTGCTTATGGTGGGGAGAGAGTGAAACATATGGGAAGGATTGAGGCGCCTTTGGAGTTTAGACAATGTATCGCTACCACTCAAGCATATATTGTGAAGAATGGTATGAGTTTGCTGGGATAGAACGATCAAGAAAATCTTGAAATAATTCTTGATCTCAATCATCCGGAAATTATTGTGTCAAGGTGGAGATTCTTAAGTTCATTGTCTGTGAATGCGATAAGGGGAAATGAATGGGTGAAAATTTCCACAAGTATTTAAGGAATAATTGGGTAAACGTGTAGGTTTTCATCACTGTATTATTTTAATAGAGGGGGCACCTGTAGTGCACAAAGTATGTAAAGTTCCATTCTGTTTGAGGAAAGAGTTACGAGCGGAACTGGAGAAGTTATGCATCAGGAATTATTGACCCTATTCAAGGTTCAGAGTGACTGGCTCCAGTGGTTCTTGCATACAAGTCAAAGAAGTTACTGCAGCTTTGTGTTGATTTGTGAGATTTGAATTCCAGTATATGGGTTGATCGTCAACTGTTGCCCAACATGAATGAAATGCCTGCTACAATTAAAGGGGCAGTGCTGTTTACATCCTTTGATATGTCTGCTGCTTGTCATCAGGTGGAACTTTGTGAGGACTCTAGACACCTTAGGTCCTTTGTGACACCAGAGGTGCCTTATCATTATGTCCAGATGCCATTTGACTTAACGTTTGCTTCCTCTGGGTTCCAAAGGTTAATGACCAATTTATTTAAGAATGTGGACGGCATGGTCTGTTTCCAAGACAATGTCTTGGTATACTGAAAAGACGTGCGTGAACATAATGCTTCTTTGCACAAAATGTTGGAAATCATGTCTGCTAGTGGACTAACATTTAGGAACTTTTTACAAAATAATGTGTTCTTTTTTTGTGTCCTGGAAAGGCATAGAACCCAAAGTCAAAATATTGGAGGCTATTGAGAAACCACCAAAACCTGTGTAATAATGATCAATTGAGATGATTCTTGGCTCTCATCGAGTACTATAAACAATGTATTTGTAATTTTGCTAGAAAGACTTCATGTTTACTCGAACTCATGAAGAAAAATGTTAAGCATGGGAAGACAGAGGAGTAATATAGTGTATTTAAATCAATCAAACTTGTAAAAAATAGTATCGGCCAAGCCCCTTATACATTTTAACAATTTAGATGTGAGTATCATTACTACCAATGTGGGTAATCAAGGGTTGGGTACGGTGCTGATGCACAAAAGAGATAATGGGTGTGAAGAAATTATAGCTTTTGTGATAGTAATGGGGTTTCTGGTTGGTTTAGGCCACCTAAGCCAGTCAAAACCAACTACTCTAGTCAGGGTAAGCTAGCTACACACCTAAGATAACCTGTGCTCACTCTCTGGTAGCTTGCGGAGAGCAGGCAAGCTTATCATAAGAGGCAATGTGTAAAGTATTTGTGCAACACACACACAGAGTATCGCAATAAATATATCTAGGGCCTTTACTGTAATTTGCAAGAAGGGCTGTAACCGTGTCGGGACTTGGAACATCTTTATGCGGTCTTGATGAGACCAGAATGTTGCTACTCAATCCCCCCAGCTGCCCTCGATGTCGAGTGGGTCAGCGGTAGAGATTGCACGGATGCTGTACTCACAGTACCTCCTTTGTGGATGATTGCAATCACCAGCCAGTGAGTTGCGCTGCGGTCCTGCTCATGGGCAGAGGTGCGGCACACAATTGGCTGGCCTGTCCTGCTTCAGGAGAGTGTGCATCCAGCGTGTCTTGGTGGGCAGGGCAACGGGGAGGCAGGATCGGGACACCCACTCTGGTCGGAGCTCACAGCGGCACTCATAACCATGCACGCTGATCCTCAAGTGCTTATAAACAGGGGCACTGCTCCTGGGGCGCTCTTGAAAGGAGAAGCGCTGATTCTTGAATGCTTGTTAAGGGAGAGGGCTGTTTCACCGGGCACTCTGGAAAAGGGAAGTGGTGGTCTTTTAATTACTCAAACTTTAGAATGCAGCTGCAGGACTCCTGAATGGCAGAGTCCCACAGTCACTGCACAGGGAGGAAATCTTTAATGTCCCTGAAATTTCCCACAGAACAGGGGGCAAGCCAGCGAGCCCTTGTAGCAACTCTGAGTCTTAGTCCTTGGTTCTCTAGCAGGGCAGAGGTCAGCAGGCAGCATGGGAGCTCAACAAAGCAGGGAAGGAGTTCCTTAAAACGGCCAGGCACAGCAGAGTGGCAATCCTTCAGCACATCAGCCTTTACTCCTGCAGAATTTCTTCCGGATCCAGTAGTGTACTGGTTTGATAGGCCCAGAGCCATAATACTCATACCCAAACATGCCTTTGATGTAGGGGGTGACTTTAAAAGAGCCTTCTGAAGTGCACAAGGATCTCTTTCAACCCAGCCCTGGCACCAGAGTACTAGTAGGTGGTAAATCAGCCCTTTGTATGAGGGCAGGACACAACCTATTCAGATGTAAGGGTGAACCACCTTTCCCTGCCCAGGAAGACTATCAGTATGCAGATGTATTCCCTGTCATCCCACCTCTTCCTGTGTTGTGGCTGTCTATAGAGTATACACAAAGTATAGCTATCACCCAGACCCAGACGTGTATTGGAGATAAGCTGCAGGCATGCAGAGCAAAGTTAAGAGCAGTGAAATTTCCACTTTCTAAAAGTGACATTTCTAAAATGATAATGTCAAATCCAACTTTACCACTAAAGAGGATTTATCACCACCATACCAAAGATGTTAAACATGAAGGAGCTACTCCTTTCCAATCAGGAATTACAGCTTAAAAGGTATTTTAAGGAATACCCAATGCTAGCCTATAGAATGAGTAGGTCTCACAGCAGTGAAAACAAATGTATATCGTGTCACTGCCAGGACATGTAAAACTTAAAAGTCCATGTCCTGCCTTTTAGTTACATAGAACCCTGCCCTTAGGATAACTTAGGTCCTGGCTCAGGGCTATCTTATGTGTGATAAAAAGGGGGAGGGGGGGGGGGGTTATGGCTTGGCAAATGGTTTTAAATGACAAGTCTAAGTTTCAGAAAACTGCACGCACAGGCCTTACTCTACAATTGAAAAAGAGGCCTTGCTTTATGGTGGGGTATGTCATATTTCAAGAACTTTGTTTGGGGAAGTTTATTTATTCTAAGAACTGATCATGAACCTATAGCTGACCTGTTTAGTACCACGGGTAGTGGTGAAACAATCCCCTGCATTTCCAAATGACAGTATAGGCTTCAGGAATTCCAGTACATATTAGGTTATGTTGCAGGGGCAAAGAATTGTGCTGCTGTGGTTTATCTGTGGGGAATATTCAAGACGAACTTACTGAGGATCTTGAAATGGTGTGTGCTATGAATTCTGTAGGTGCTATCATTGAAGGGGCATTGCCTGAGGAGGAGTGGAGGCAAGCTTTACTGGATGAAAGTGAGGTAGTCTCATCACTTATAAACATGTGGCAGTTTAATTGTCTGTCGTGGATGATATATTGCTTGAATTTGGACTGCTGGTGGTTCCAAAAGGTCTCTTCAGAAAGGTTTTGGAAATATTACATGAAGGACATGTAGGAATAGGTGCTATGAAATGGAGGTTGAGAGATGATTTTTGGTGGCCATGAGTAGATAGAGAGGTTTAACATTTGTGAGACACTGCACTGCATGCGTGTTGAGTGACCAATATCGAGTGACTGTACCTAGTCCTATCTCTCCCGTAACTTGGAACTTACCTTGGCATGCGTTGGCTTTGGACATTTCAGGGCCCTTTGGAGTCCTAGGTAGAAGACCCAAGTCTGACATTGTTTTAATTGATTATTTCTCCAAATGCAAATAAATTATACCCAATCTCAATAGGAGTCAGGAGACCGAGAGGAAAAAAGTAAGCTGTCTACATTTGCATCCTCGCTTACATAATACAATTCGCAAAAAGGCAAGTGAGACATACACAAGTCACCATTGGAAGATTACTCAATTCTGGGAATCCCTAAGGACCTTGGCAATAACTTTCATTAGTCAAAGAAGGACCTTAGACCAAACCATTTAAAAATTGATAAAAAATCTGAAAGGTATGACATCCCCCACCCACCCACCCTCTCCCCGCATGTCATGCTTTATCATCGGCCATTCTGCCACCCCACTGCATTCTCTAATGGGGGGGTCGGATTCACCAATGAGTTAATTATCATGGAGCACCAATATTGTTTCCATTTCTATATACTGCAAATAACAGATGCCCCTATTACCCAACCTAATGGTATTCATGTAAATCAATTTCTGAAGAATTAAATTCTGATTTGGCACTGTAAGGATTATAAACTTATCTTGTTCTTGTCATGCCAGATATCCTCAGCAAGTGCCAACAGTACACCACCAGTGGCATAGGGGTGGCTGGGTGTAGGGTGCAAATATGGTGGGGGCCCAATAGTACAATAGAAGAATGGGGCAATCAAATAGATTCTGCTTACAGGTAAGTAGTAGCAGCTTGTGGGGCCAGTCCCAAGGGTTGAAGCAAGCACTGGACAGGGTCCAAAGCAGCACCAACACTTCACCACCAGGGGCGGTCAGGTGCAGGGTGCCAAAACAGCGTTGAGTGCCTAATAAAAAGCAATGAAGAAAATCTGGAAGTGCTGCTGGCTCAGGCCAGAAGGTCGGTTGGAGGAAACCAACAGCTGGATGGGTGCGTTGTAATGCTCAGGGACATATAGACATATTTGGTCTTCGTCACCAAGGCCCAAAGCAGACGGGTGGAAGGGTATATTTTGGTGTCGGAAACGGCTTACCGGAGCAGGTCGAAGTTGAGGGGATCTTCGTGCAGAGGCTGCAGGCGATGTTGAGGACTCCTGGAAAGGGCAGGCCACAATGAACTCAGGCTCTGGAGCACTGGAGACCCTTACTGGGACCAGTGGGCCCCTTGGACTCGGGCCGGAGGCGTCGGGTGCAGAGGTGAAACCAGGACCAGGGCTTTGCAGTTCTTCGGATCACAGAGTGTTTGCTTGAAGGTGGTTACTTGTGAACAGCTCCCCTGTTTTCAGGAGATTTAGATCTTTGGTGAAGGCAGGCAGGCCTCTCAAGGGTTTGAAGGTCACAGGACTGCAGGACGAGTCATCTTTTGGTGCACAATCGTCAAGAGCTGCAGACAAGCTGCTAGGGCTGGGGCCAAGTCAGTGGTTCTCTGCAGTCTTGTCTGCACAAGTGGCTCTATAGTGTCCGGCTCTTCTTAGGCCATCAAGAACTGAAGTTCAGGGTCTGGGAATGCCACCTAAATACTAGATTTAGAGTTGTCACAAGGTTACAAGGGAGTGATGGTAGTGGCCAATGGGCCCCTTACCTGGCGTGTCCACACTCTCTATTATACCCACCTCCTGAGGGAGGGGGACAAAGTCCTAGCCCTGATTAGATAAGTCCTACCATCTTCAAGATGGTGGGCACTGTAAAGTGTACTTCACCTCGCCTCCAGCACCTTAGCAGTGGAGTTGGCACAGGGGAGCACACCTATTCTTTCTAAGTGTTCCCGGAAAAAGGGGGGTGAGGACAGAAAGGAGGGCTGCTCCCTCTAACGGGAGAGGCTGGGGTTACATTACAACGGCAGCAAGGCCTTTGAAGCTCCCTGCCACAGATGGCTCTTCCTGACCAGGGGGAGGTGTTAACACCTCCACCAAGAAAAGGCATTGTTCTTGGCCTCTTAGCATGCAGACGCTTCCCCCCATTAGGCCAGAACACTGTCTGGTGGTAGCAGGCTGGCTTAGGCCAGTCGGGGACCACACTATGGGTTGTTAGATTTCAGGGGACCTCTCTGCGGGGTTTTCTGTGTGCATTTTTTTTTACAATCTGACACTGAAATCTGTGCAGGTTTATTATGATGAGATGTTTGGTACCAAACATTCCATACTTCAGTGAAGCCATCATGGAGCTGAGGAACTTGTAATGTCGAGTGTCCAGCCCATGTACTTCCTATGGCTTCCCTGGTCACTTACAATACCCACAAATCAACAAGGGTATTGCATGGGCATATCTGCTCATGCAGATATGCCCTTACAGGAGATATAGTGCACTCTGCCTTAAGCCTAAGGCTTGCTAGAGGGGTATCTTACCTATATCACATGCAGTGTCTGTGGGCATGGCACACAGGGATATATGCCATGTTGACTCTTCAGTTTTGTCTACACCAAAACATGCAGGCCGCAGTGGCAGTGTGCATGTGCTTGGTGAGGGGTCCCTTCGGGTCGCACAATTTGTGCTGCAGCCCTTAGGGACCCTCTTTAACCACAATGCCCTTGAGACCAGGGTTACCTTTTACTAGGGACTTATATGTGAGCTAAAGGGGTGACAATTGTGGAAACAATAGGTATAATTTAGGAAAGGGGATCTGGCACAGGGTCCTGGTTGACAGGGACCCTGTGCACTTCCAATCGAAATTACATCATTCTCCAGGCAAAACGTGGGGGCTAACCATGTCCAAAAGAGGCACTTTCCTACACTTGGTGTGTGCGAGAAGATAGAAACTGGAAAAGTATGGTTTAATTTCAACACGTTACACCTTGATATGCACCCATTATATGTCACAAATATGGTAACTATCCCTGTGTTCACTGAATTTAGTATAAACCTGGGACCAAGGGATTACCGGAAGAAGTTGATGCTGTATCCCCTTCCAAGATACCTTGTTGATGATTTAACAGTGTTGCCGATTAGTACAACCCGAACACCATTTAGATTATTGGGTATTTAAATTAGTGCATACGTGGAGGAGCTCTTCGATAGATGCAAACTGTGACAGGGCGTAGAAATGATTGACTCAGTGACTTTCTGGGAAAGCTTTCTTATGGGCCTGATGGACTAACTGAAATGCTTATAATACCCAGGCTACTGTACATTTCTGTCCCATACAAGGCCTATGTATAGGATCTTATCACAGTACTCACTTCTTTTTACTGGAGTAACAGCAGGTTAGAATATCTATGAAGAGTTTACCCCTTCTATACTCAGAGTTCAGATAAGAGGCTCCACAACTGGAGTCACGCTACAGGGGAACAACCCTACAAAATAAGAAGGAATGGATGGTATGATTGGTTACTGTAAGTTTGAATTCAGATCTCTTTAATGAGTTTTTGCTCTCTATTATTTGTCGATAATTGCATTGACAATTAGAAACACAGAACTTTTACTAGGTTCAGTCAAAGTATTTCATAATGTTTGGAGAGATGTGACCTCAGTCAGTCAAATGTTTTATTTGTTTGATTAACCAAAATCATCAACAATACAATCAACATCATTATAAAATCCCAACAAAGTGTATTTCATAAGAGATGTGTTACTTCTTAATGGTAAGGATCCAGGGAAAGATTATGTGGAGGCCCTGCTGACAAATGATACCAGACGAGTCAAATGGGCAAATGTGATTAAAAAAGAGGAGCACTTGAAGCAACTGAGTGGTATGATGGTTAATGCCCTGGGTATTCTTCAGTCATGTGCTTCACAGGAGGAGCTTAACACCATTGTTGTACAGGTCCGTGAGGAATTATTTAATAATCTTAAAGGTTTTTTTACTTCCAAAGCTAAAAAAACCCTGATTGATTCGGGGTTTAAGGCTGCAGCATGGTATAACACTTCATGTCGTATGACCTATAAAACCCTAGCTAGTGCAATCAGGTCAAAAAACAGGGATGACATTCGTAGAGCCAGGGTTGATTACAAGGCAGCCCAATATCGTGCCAAAAGGGATTGGGATGAACAACACTAGTCAGAATTGCTTAAGGCCTGTTTAGGTAGAAATATGACTACCTTCTGGCACTTGGTGAGATGGGGGAGTGGGGTACCTAGTAAGGAACCTACAAACTTTGTAGATCCAGATCAGTGGGTATCGCATTTCAAGGCGCAGTTTGCACGTAACGGGGTCGAGCAAGATTGCTTTGATATGCTATCTCCCACTTCTACATTGCACTTCACCAAGAACGATGTGGAAAATGCTTTACTTTTAGTGCCCAGAGGGAGGGTGCCTGGACTCGATTGTATTCCCGCCGACCTGTTCCTTTATGACATTCCAAATTGGGCACAGTATATTCAGTTACTTGTGAATGCTATCGCAAGTGGAGCATCAGTGCCAACTACTTGGTCAGGAGCGGAATTACTCCCCATTTATAAGAAAGGGGACTGTTCACAACCTGGTAACTATAGGCCGATAAGCCTTATAGATTGTATACAAAAGGTGGAGGCTAGGTTGGTACTGAACAGAATCCAGGCTTGGATTGAGGAATGTAATATTTTGTCTCCTCTGCAGGTGGGTTTTCGTGCTTGTACTAGCACTATTGATCAGGTGTTCAGGTTCATCCTGATATAGTGGCGTGTTGTATTATTAGGGGGAGGTACAATAATTTATGCAGCATTTGTCGACCTTAATTCGGCTTTCGACCTTGTCCCCCGTACAAAGATGTGGCGAATATTTTTGGCACTGGGAATGCCACGAGATCTTCTGGCATTTTTGGTTAAGCTACATGTTGCCAATTATGCGCAGGTGAGATGGGATGGGCAGGGGAGTACTACCAAAACGTTCCCTGTAGAGAAGGGTGTTAGAAAGGGGTGCGTTCTAGCACCAACCCTCTTTTCACTATATATCAACGGGGTAGTGCAATATTTTAACAATTATCCCACGGATGCACCATCTCTAGCCGTGATGAAAATCCCGTTGCTCATGTTTGCGGACGATACCCTTATAATTTCCAAGACACAAAAGGGCCTTCAGCGTGCCCTGTCAAGATTTGAGGAGTTCTGCCAGGACCATGACCTTGTAGTCAATGTTGACAAAACAAAATATATGGTCCTACATAAACACAGGACTATCAAGGGTAGAGTCGAGATAAGGGAAGGTACTCTGGAACAAACCCAGGTTTTTACTTATCTAGGGGTAACCATTGGTAATAAATTAAGTTGGAAGCCACAAATAGACTTGATCGCCGTCAAGAATGCCCAACTTTCAGGAGCTTTGCTAAAGGAACAGTGACTATCCCATACTAAACCCATTGCTCCGGCATTACAAATTTATTCCTCAAAAATCAGCGCTTTGATACTGTATGGGGCTGAATTGTGGGGTTACGCCAACATAGACTCTTTGGTAACAGCGCAAAATAAATTCTTACGGTCATTGATTGGCCTCCCGGAATCCACCCCACTGTTGCCATTGTTTTTAGATCTGGGCTGCTATTCGATTGAGGATGTGGCACATTATAGGCCTGTGGCCTATTGGAGAAGGCTATGGGTTACACCAGAGCTTTCGCATTATGCTCAAGCCCTAATGGAAGTTAGGGAGGCTGATGGTATGAGCAAAATCATGTGGCTAAAACAAGTAAAGGCCACTCTTTGTAATATGGGGATGATTTTGTGTATGGGCTTCCCCAGCTGACAATGTTTTTCCGTCAAAAAAATGTATTTAAGGCAGCATATTGGAATATGCTAGTTATGAGGCGATTTGCTGCCCTAATGGGCCCCTCCCTGTCTAGAGACTTTCTCGATCTTAAGCATGAAGTGAAATATGAGGGGTATTGGGATCTGATAACCATCCATAAAGACAGGAAACTGTATCACCAGTTTAGGGTGCGTTCGCTCCCTACTAATGTATTTACCAGCAACTGGTGTAGCTCGAATAGTAGCAATTGTCTATTTTGTCTTAACCTTTACGAATCACTAGCTCACATTCTTTTTGCTTGTCCAGCCTATAGAAAACTTAGGTCTAGATGGTTGAAACCTGTATGTTTAAACCTAGGGACTAGGTCAAGTAGCGAGGCATTCAGGATTTTAAAAACGTCCACAGAAGACCATATTGTGATTGTTGTCTCTAAGTTCTTGGGCTGGGTTTGGGTGATTCGTTTAAAGAAGAGGAGCTGCTAGTAAATGTTTTATGCTCTATAGTTTCACCTCTGATGATTGTTTATGTACCATGCATTTTTTTAGTATGATTTTCTTATGAACTTAATCTGATTGTATATGAATTAAGGAAAAATGGTCACCCGAGGAGGTAGCATTTCAGGGTTGACCCTCTAAATTGGTTTGTTTTAGTACTTTTTAACTATTTATTTTTCAATTATGTATTTTTTAAAGGAAGGAGTGTTTGAAATCCATGTAACACACCTGTATGTTTACTTGGCTATATTTTTATATATTCTCACATCTATGTACAATGTATTAACTTTTGTGATTTTATAAATCAAAATAAAGTTTGACTGACTGACTACTTCTTAATGGAGACAAAAGCAAGTAGCAATGCTATCCTCACTAGTAGAGGTGGAGATTTGGTGAGAATTCTCCGTGCACCATGGTGGTCCCAATACAGTGGAGGGCAACTATATGAGGATGGTAGATTTATAACATTAAATATTTTCAAAGACAAACAGTGTTCTACCTATTTTGGGTTTTGACAATCCTCCAGACTGGCAGACCTCAGCTCTGCATGATGGTATTCAACCAACCGCGAATCAATCAGCAACTAAAGTGGGAAGGTGAGCTATGCGAACAGCTTTCAGATGCCAAATGGTTGAGAGCACATATATCAAATCTCTGTTATGTAAAAATAGGTTTAAACTCGGCTACTACATACAACCCTCAGAATTGGCCATGCTATGTATCCACCGTGTAATCTGGATCCCACCAGATATGGTTTGTCTAATGCAGATTTCTAGCATATGTGGTGACATTGTATAGAGGTGACACATTTTTTGTGGCACATGTGGCAAAATTCTTTTAATGGAGGTTACTGAAAAGCATGCCATTTTGTCTACTGGGATTAGTACCAAGAAATTAAATTCTTGATGTTAAGACTTGCACCAGCTATAGGTTTTATAGCTATAATTTGGAACAGAGACATACACAGCTGATTAAACTTTGCTTAAAGGATGCACAGATGTGGGCCAAGTTAGAAATGTTGACTACTGATGCAGTATGTGCTTATATAAGCTAAATGATTCAATATCATGGATCAAAATCTTGAAGTTAGGGATGAGGAAACCAATTTGAAGCCACTACGAACTGGATATTGACACTCAATGTGTCATATATCATAACAGGAATGTTTCACTCTACAAAATTGTCTTTACTTTGTGCTATTTGCTTTAAATTACATGTGATATCCATGTTCCAGTAGGCATCAATTGTATTGGGTCAATTGATTTGTGGACCAAAGCTGCTTGGTACATCTGGGCTTTATGAGCACACCTTGCGATTATGTATGGACTGAAGCTGCCTGATACACCCAGGCTTTATGAACACACTTTCCGATTGTGTAATCATATCCATAAAATGCTGTGTTTTAAAATTATTTCATTAAAAAAACAATTACACTGTTTAAACAGACAATGAAGCCTGATAAATGTATCACTGAAAGTAGCTTTGCGGGCTTAGATTAAGGCAGGTGACAATGACCACGATACAAACTACTTCAATCCATTGATGCTCACTGAGAATATTTGAAAAAGTGCACAATGGTGGTGCAACTATTTTAAAGGTGATGGGGCTGATTCATGGTTTGGCAGAGAATACTCCATTCATTAGAATGATGGAGGATATTACGCCCGACACCCTTCCGGAATACGATCTATCAAATTTAGAAATTACCGCTGACCCGGCGGTGATCTCTGTACCTTGACAGAACTCGCTATCATGGCAGTTCTAGTCAAGGTACAAAAAGTTTGTTACTTGGCCTCTGTTAGAGTTGACGGCTGTCCATCAAACCATAACAAAGTTTTTTTTCAAAACCAGATTCTTAAAGTGTGAGTTTGTTATTTGAAAACAAAAAAACTAATGTCGCTCTGACCATGGGAGTAATTTCCTGGGCGTGAAGGGAATTATCCATTATCCTCTGTACCTCACCACCAAGTTTTGTCTGATGGTGACAGATGGGAAATAAGGAGACCTCCCCGCCCTCCCTAATTAGGGGGTAGTGTAATGTCCTTCCTCCAACGTCCACTCCCTTGGGCTGTCAGCGGAAGCTGTCCGTCGACAGAGGCAATGGTGGCTCAGTTGATTGAAAGCTTTCAGTTTTCCCGACCCTAAATAGGGCAGACGGCCCGTCACTTTGGAAGACCAGGTACACCATTTCATTTGTGTTTGTAATCATGGAAAAGGACATGAAATTATGTGGAATTACAAGAGGAGCATAACCCTTCATTTACCGCTATTTTCTTAGAGCTAAATGCACCCTAACATCCAAAGTGAACCTGGGGATGCTTTTTATACTAAGAAAACAATGCTAAATACAACAGAACAGCAACAGCAGCAGCCGTTTGCGCTCTGCTTCTGTGCTCTTGTATGGGCATTGTACCCCCGAATTACTCCAAATTATATGAACGGGTGTAATCACGTAATTTTCAGTAATTTTGCATCACAAGAGTAACCCAAAATTCCTTAATTTATTCCGGTGTAATAAAAAATGTACTAGGCCTGCTAATACCCAGCCAAAGTGGTAAAGGTCCAGAGATTATTCGAAGACTTTTCACTGTCTGACATGTTTGAGGTGCACAGCAAGAGTACCATCAGGGAACCTCGATTAAGGTTGTTGTTAGATGTAAAAGCTTTCAAGAAATGGTCCAGAGGCACTCAAGAGTTTGTATCTAAGGTAAAGTATGAGGTAGGTAATCAGTGCCTGTCAAGACTGCTAAATTGGTATGATTTCCAGAATCAAACTCAAACTCTCTGGAACAGTCATGGAAACGAATTGTCCCTTTCAGCAGAGAGTTGACTCTTTAGCGAAAATGCAAAGACAGGACACTAGGCATAGAAGCTGCTAAGCCCACTGTTCAGGAGTATGCTGAAATCTGCACTAGCAATGATACCGAGCCCTATTTAAATTGGGTTAGCGGTCTGCATCAGAAGTTCCGGCTAGTGAGGTTGAGATTGATTAATGCTCAATTTTTATTGGACTAGCCTATGCAAGGTACATATATTGCCAATTTACCCCCGCGTCCCTCTGATGGTTGTTCTGTACAAAGCATGTGGCACTTTATGTTCTTTTGTAAATACTACACATCACTGAGAAAGCTGTATATTTTACTTATTTTCAAACAAGCCAACATTAGATACTGTAGGGAGCTTTAGCATTCCTCCTGTCATTGTTAATTACGAGAGTTTACTTTTTAACTGCTACTTATATTCAACGTGCTGTACGGCATCAGTCATTGTGAAGAACTCTTTTTATATTTGCATTCTGTATTGAAATGGTTTTTAGATGTTTTATTGGTTTTATGATTCTTTTACGATCACAGATTGATCGAATAAAGATTTTCAAATAGGACTCTTAAGCAGGCCAACTACAAAATGTAGTCAGGCAAGTTTAAATACAAAACGATTAGCTATCAGAATGCAGTGTGGTCTTTTTTTGGTTCCTTGACAGGTGATGTGCTGCAAGTGATTTTGTTGCTTTTTCCGTAATATGCTGCCAAATTAATTTTGGGGAGGGACTGCAAATAGTTTTGGAAATTAAACCAGACATGAAAAACGGCTCCTCCCAGGATTTTTTATCTTCGACCAGAAGCTGGAAGAATTCTTCAGATGGATAGATTTGGGAGAAAAGCTGCCATGGGTCAGCTACAGTTTTTTAAAAACTTAGGGGGTCTATTAGGATGTCAGACGGTGGCACCACTGCGGTGCTGGCGGTGCGGAAAAATGCATTTTTCCGCCCGCGAGCAGCAGTTCTCAGGTCCGCCATATTAGTATGGCCAAACATAGCCCATTTCCTGTCCGCCGCGTTGCGACCCGCACCACCATTAAAGTGCGCCCACCACCGCAGCAGTGGGAGCCAATGGAGACTCACTGCCGTGCGGAATGACGTCCGCTCCGCTCCACAAATTAGGATGCCCCAAACAAGCAGACGCACCGCAGCGGAGAAACCGCCCAATTAGAGACGGCGGAAGCTCAACAGCAGAGCGTGAAACCAGAGTCCCGGTCTCTTCCACCCGGTCCCGAACGCCATGGATCCAGCTCTACAAGTTTTTCCGGTGCTGTACCTGCTACATCACCAGCAACTCATGGACCGCTGTGGACGCCGCCGCAGGTACGCAATGACACAAACACAACACACAACACATGGGCTGACACAGGGTCCAAATCCACATCAGACACCCTGGTGGGGACAGGAACACAAGGGCACCCACACATGACCCACCTTCCACCAAGTCACCCCTCCGTATCCTGGACACACATGTTCCGCGACCATGCAGCAATGTCCCGGTCACGTCACCGCAGCGGTGAACACAAGGGAACACATGCGCATAATGCAGAAGGCAGGACCAGTGCCAGGCATGGGCAGGGCACAAAGAGCACAGGGCCACACCTCCACCCACCACACACTAGCACACCTCCTGAGGGCACATGCCATGTGCCCCTCCTGTGCACCCCCATGCACAAAAACAAGCCAGGGGAATCCACACCCTGCACCACACAGCAAACAACCAGGGAGACAGCCACTGCAGGAGTGGCTGCAGAAGAACACACAGCACGGTAGCACAGGGCCAGGGTAACACACACACCACAACAACACCACACTCAGGCGAACAAAAATGAGTACAAGCACCAAATGAACACATACAAGGAACAAACATCCAAATGGACACACAGCCTGCCAAGGCACACATACATACCCCATACTGACACACAGACACATACACACACCACATGCCAACAGCAATGGAGCACAACAAATAGGAAAGCCAAAGTGGGGTGCACACAAATGGAAGGCCATGGAGACAAACAACATGCATGTGTACATCCCATCAAGACAAGGAACAGAGAACAACACCCTCAGACCATCATAGCACACAGTCAGTGAAGTCAAACCACAGACATCACAGTGCAACAACACAGGAAGACAGCAAGGCAAACCATGTATAGGCGCAAGGATGAAAGGAAGGCCCTGAAGTCAATCTGTGAACAGCCACACATGTATACAACTACTTCACAACACCAGAACACCAGCAGCACAACACACAGGGCACATTGACACACTCCATGACTGCCAAACACCAGTAGGAATCTACACACATACCCCCCTCACACCAGCAGCACACAACACCAGTGTCAAACACACTGAAGGCTGGCAATACTTGCCAGTCATTACACAGACAAACAATCACACACCCTGGGGGTAGCCACAAACATCACACACACACAGGGATGCCTGAACAAATGTCTGCACAAAAACAACACACAAACACATAACCCAACAGAAACACACACAGAACCACAAAAAGAACAGGCATGCCCTGTGCAGCTAAACTGTGGAAAGGCAATGGGAGCACAGACACAACAGGAGTGCACAACCTCATCACTGAGGAACAATGCACAGACAACATATCACAACACAGACAAGAAGTGCACTATCACAGAACAACACATCCACATCAAATAAACAACAGCTGCACAGGCAAAAAAATCACATAGCAAACACAGCAGGACATCAGGGGATGAACACCAAGCAATGACAAGGCAATATACACACACAGCACTGCCTGCACAACAAGCAGTGTGTGCACACCAAGCATACCAGCCACACACAGAAATGAGTGACAAAACATCAACCCACACAACACCAATCAGCACAGCACAAAGACAACAGCACACCCAGGAATTGAAGAACTACCACAGCCAACACACATACATCCAACACAAAACCAACAGATGCACAAGTCTAGGACAGAAAGGTGAAAACAACTTGACCAGAGGACTGGGCAGCACACACAGGTGAACTGCATATGAGCAACCATGACTGCCAAACAGCACAAGAACATCACATACAACCCATTGGTGAAATGCCCTGAGTGACACATTGCTCCTGACGAAAGAACTGTACCAAAAAGCACAGTGTCACAAATTAAGTGATGGGGAGGCACACACACATGTAAACCAAGGGGGCAGCTGACATCAAAGTGAAGTGTACTGCATGTCAGTAGGGGACATGGCAGGAGTGTACCATACACAAAGAGAGGGAGGGCAGACTCACAATGGGAACCCCCGTCTGAAGCACAGATAGGGGATGGTATGACACCACACACAACATGCCATACTGGAGGCAAAAAGGCACCATGTGACAGCAATGCATGAGAAAACACAACCACAATCGCAGTGTGGAGCAGCAGTTCTGCACAGTCTCCACAAACAGTATCAAGACACATGAATGATCAACAAAACACAACACTGACTTGCCAGTCACACACTCTGCATACTCACAAGTGAGAAAAACAACAAGAAGGAGTCAGCCAGAACTGCAAGGACACACCAACACACTGCACAACATACAACTCACACATGTGCATACAACCACATCCACAGGGCTGAGCAATCAAAACAACAGTCATACAACTCCTGGGTGACACATGTGTGTTGTTGACAATGCAGGGGCATGCACACATCAACACTCCCGACAAACTCACGCCCTTCACAGTGCACACTTCCTGGCCATCCAAGAGCACACATTAAAAGTAAGCCATGGGACTAGGATGACTGGCCATCACAAGATGACCACACAAATACACCACTGGGCACACATAGAGGAAGAATACACATACATGATGACCCTGTCCAGCCTGTCTGCAATACTGTGGATAGAATAACACTCTGCTGGCAGTGCCCCCCAACCTGACATGTGTACAATATAGCCAACATGAACAAATCAAGAAAATGAGAACTGCTTCCCATTTTCAATTGACATCATTGCACCACAAGTATCTGGGTCAGGAAGAACTGAAGCCCCTGTCACCCCTGTAAAAAATAGAGTAAGTGAGCCAAGACATTAACTATGTTGAAATGGCACACAGACCATGTGACACAGTAAACCATATACACACAGAAAAATAACTTTACTCAGTAAGGCAAAACAGACAACAGGAGCAACTGTCTTTATTCATATATTGCACAGATAGGCACCATGAGAAGAGAAGAGCAAGGCACAAAATGCAGAGCATGTCCATGAGAAGCTGCACAGGCATGGGCAAAAGAGCAGTGAACAACAAGGCCAGTGGGCAGGGCAAAGTGCAGAGTATGTCCATGAGAAACTGCACAGGCAAGGGCAAAACAGCAGTGAACAACAAGGCCAGTGGGCAGGGCAAAGTGCAGAGTATGTCCATGAGAAGCTGCACAGGCAAGGGCAAAACAGCAGTGAATAACAAGGCCAGTGGGCAGGGCAAAGTGCAGAGTATGTCCATGAGAAGCTGCACAGGCAAGAGGCACACAGCAAGGCCAGTGACCAGTCCAGGGTGCAGAGTATGTCCATGGGAAGCTGCACAGGCAAGGGGCACACAGCAAGGCCAGTGGCCAGTCCAGGGTGCAGAGTATGTCCATGAGAAGCTGCACAGGCAAGGGGCACACAGCAAGGCCAGTGGCCAGTCCAGGGTGCAGAGTATGTCCATGAGAAGCTGCACAGGCAAGGGCAAAACAGCAGTGAACAACAAGGCCAGTGGGCAGGGCAAGGTGCAGAGTATGTCCATGAGAAGCTGCACAGGGAATACTTGAACACAGCAAAGAGCAACAAGGCCAGTTGCAAAAACCAAGTGCAGAGTATGTCCATGAGAAGCTGCACAGGGAATACTTGAACGCAGCAGAGAGCAACAAGGCCAGTGGCAAAAACGAAGTGCAGGGAATGACCAGGAGAAGCTGCACAGGGAACACTTGAACACAGCAAAGAGCAACAAGGCCAGTGGCAAAAACCAAGTGCAGGGTATGTCCAGGAGAGGCTGCACAGGGAATGTGTGCAACTGTACCTTTCCATGGTCACCAACACAGTCAGGGGGTAACAATGTGCAGTACAGGCCCACCTGTGTGAGAGACAGGTGTGTGAGGGTGACTACCACTCAGACTTGGCTGTCAGGCGGACTGAGAGCTGGCTGTGTCTCAGGGACTGTTGGGGCACTTAACCAGGGAGAGAGCGGACCAGCTGAGGTAGAGCTATCAGTGGCTTGGCAAGCCAAAGGGCTGCTTGGACCAGGTGGTGTAGTGGCATGTGGAGGCAGAGTCATGCAGACGGGAGACACGGTGTGGCTGGGAGATTGTGGAGGGGTGCCTTTCCACTTTTTGGGGATCCTAAATGGCTTGACTGACTTTGGATCAATGGGAAGTGGTGTGGACACAACAGGAACACTCACCACCCGCTGCATCAGGTGCAGATGCTGGCACCCACTCTGGAGATGTGCTGGATCCAGCGGAACGCTTTGCCTGGCTTCACCTTTGCCCCTCCTTCCCCTGTTTACTAGGTGTCACCCCTACTGTGCCCTCCTTTCCCTGCTTCACTGGGCTTGGAATGGGAGTCGAGGTGGTGGGTGAATCTGCCTTGGAGCCCTTCCTAGGTGTACCCTTGGCATGCACCACCTCCTCGGTGGGCACAGAAACTGTATGCTTCTCTTTGCAAGATGCTTTAAGGACAGGAGACTCCTTGGATGGGGATGCCTCTGAGGCATGTGTGCCTGAGGTCTGCTGCTTTGCTTTTTGTCCCCTGGTGTCGCCTGACGGGCTTTTCTCTCTGCGCTCTGGGGTGGCTTTGGTCTTCTGTGGGGATGGAGTCTGCGCCCGGGACCGCTTGGGTTGCTGCTGCTGTGTGCTTCGTGTGCCGTATCGTGACTTTGATGTATGTGGAACGTGGTCACTATCGTCAGACGTGGCCAATGCCAGGGGGGTGGACAAAGGGACCGGAGTTGGACTGTAAGTAGGTGCCTGTTGAAGGACAGACGTCACTGTGGAGGACAAAGCCTGGACAGTTCGGTGCAGCCCGTCTGAATGTATGCCCTCCATGAAAGCAACCACCTGTGCCAGTTTTTTGTCATGGTCAATGAAGGCATTGAGGAGAGCTGTCTGGCCTACAAACAGCTGGTGCAAAAGTCCCACAGACTCAGCACTGATGGCAGCAGGGGGGGCAGGGGCAGCAGTACCAGGGGTGAAGGACACTCTTCCCCTCTTACTGAGGCGGACACGGGCAGCACCAGAGGAAGTGGCTGGGAGGGTGGGCACTGGCCGCTGTGTGGTGGACGATGATGCAGAGTCCTCGTTCCCTGTGCCCACCAACATGGATGCATCCCCGCTGGCATCAGATGATGTGGTACTTTGCGTCTCAGGCTGGGATTCCTCCAGCAGACTCCTGTTCCCCTCTGAGGCGCTGGTGACATCTGTGTCACTGGGCTCCTGTGCAGCTGTTGTGCTTGTTTCACCCCCACTGGTGTCCGTCTCCTGTCCCTCCGTGACCACAGGAGATGCTGCATGAGAGAGAGAGATGTAGGGTCAGGTCAGTTGCAGCAACAGAACAAACATATGCAAGCAATGCATAACAAAAGATGACCAAATCTACATGTCGCACACCACCCTGTGCAATCACATCGTGCCAACTCACTATATAGACTCAAACAGTGAGAGGAAACTGGAAATTCAGGCATAAGTGAGCCATGTGATGACCACACAGCACAACACCCTGCTAGTGTCTCTGTTCAACCAGACACACAACTAGCCTTGAGCACACCTAGGGACATGATGGGGGCACACTACTTGTTGCCACTGACAGATCTGGATGGAACAGGAGTGGACAACACAGACACAGACTACAACATGACATTTCACAATGGCCATGAGCCCATGCCACCCACCATGATGTACCTTTGGGGCCCAAAGTCTGGTGCACATTGTTGTCAGATGTCTAGGCCTCCCAAATCTGGGTGCATGCAATGGACGCATTGATGAAGGCACACTCAGATCAGGCACACTGCTGTTCCCTCCCATGGTATTCCCCAGACTACCCCAATGCAGAAGAAACCTGAAGACCACGACTCAGAATGCAATGGGAATGCACAGCATTCAAAGTACCTTTGTAAGTATAGGTAGGGCAAATGCGTAACACCGGCACCCAGCCCAGCAGCCACTTACATGCCACTGCATCACACTACCAACATCACATAGGCCAGCGCTGGCACAGGCTCTGTGCACATGCAGCCACTCCCAGCCAAAGTCACCCTGCCCGAATGCTCACCCCTGGCTTGCTGCTGATGCTCCTTCAAATGTGAGTCCAGCTCAGGGTGTGTCACCACCAAGATACGGCCCATTAGTGGTGTCATGCTGCGCCGTTCCGAATGCCCAGTGCGAGGAAGCAGCCCCAAGGTCATCTCCGCTACGTTCTTTGCCAGACGGCTGGTGTTGTCCCACCTCTTGTGGCAGTGGGTGCGCCATCGGTTTGAGACCCCCAGAGCTCGCACCTTGGCCGCAATGGCCCTCCACACGGCCTTATGCTGGTATACCTTGAGCTGCAGGAATGGGAGACAAGAGGGGTTAATGATCAATGATACAGTGTTATGTACCTACATCTATCAGTATAGCAGCAAGATACAAACTCATCACAAATCCAACGATATGTCTAGGAGACAAGAATACATCTCACATGGTACAACTGCATGGGAAAAGCTGATGTAAATGCATGCAGGTGTGAGGGGACCACAGTCCCTGCACATCTCACACACATGCAGGATGCCAGCACTTAAACCCCTATGTAGCCTGCCCACATCTCCAGTCCATTGTTGGGTTGAGCAAAACATACATCACTTATCAACCTGTGTTTGGGGGTAGACTCACTGTGTCCAAGAATGCGCAGCCCTCAATGTCCCTACCCTGTGAATAGATAACTGTGTCATGGATGTCACATTGAGGGACATGATCTCACAAATCCAAAATTCTCATCAAAAGGCCGGTCGTGTGCAATCTACAGTGCTAAGATGGCCCATAGATGGAGTGCAATGAGAAAAGACTGATGTAATACTCTGTAAGTGAAGTGATGTGTCCTTGTCTTTGTGGGCGGGGACTGTGCAGGCCAGCTGGGCTCAGACTGAGATGGACAACAGGGGCACACACAGCCATTCAGCCAAGCAATCACTGTCCTGATTCCTGCATGAACAACTTTCGCGTCACTGTATGGCTGGCAACACAACACAGGGCACTCATACATACATGTGCAGGCAGGGAAACCTGTGGCATTGGGTACACACACCTTCCCCCTAGAGACAGCATGTTATGCAGTGCATGACACAACCCCACACTCTCAGGCACATACTGTATCAGTCCAACTACATGTTTGCCCCCCCTGCACCCCCTATTGAGGACTTACCACGACAGTTGGGGCACCATATAGCCTTGGGTACTGTGTGAGCACCTCGTCCACCAGGACCTCCAGCTCCTCGCTCGTGAAGGGACTGGCACGGATCTTCTCAGTCCTTGCCATCACTGTGGACATGGGACAACAGCGGCAGAATTGGGTGGTGAGGGATCTCTGGCAGCAGTCCCTGGAGGCAGCAGCAGGTGGGGGGTCTCTGGCAGCAGTTCCTGGAGGCAGCAGCAGGTGAGGGGTCTCTGGCAGCAGTCCCTGGAGGCAGCAGCAGGTGGGGGGTCTCTGGCAGTAGTCCCTGGAGTCAGCAGCAGGTGAGGGGTCTCTGGCAGCAGTCCCTGGAGGCAGCAGCGGGTGAGGGGTCACTGGCAGCAGGCTCTGGGAGCAGTGGAAATGTGAGGCTCCCTCCCACACATATATAGCCCCCTGGGGTTGTTTCAAAGGTGCCAAGCTGCAGCAATTGGTGGTCCAGGTCTGCCTCTTTCAAATGCATCCAATGACCGCCATCGTGGTGGCGGAGCACGCCTACCGCGATTTTCAAAATTGCATCATGCCACCACAATCAAGGTTCCCATTGGCTGTAAGGGCATGCTCTATGGCGGTGACACACCACTGGGGCCCGGTGTGTGCTACCGCAATGGTGCATATTTCAAATGCATCAAATGACCGCCTCCACGGTGGCGGAGCATGCCTACCACGATTTTAAGAATTGCATCATGCCACCGCAATCAAGGTTCCCATTGGCTGTAAGGGCATGCTCCATGGCGCGATTTTGGCGGCGGAGCATGCCAACCGCCATTTGGGCATGTCTCCATGCCTATCACTACCACACTTGTGTGAATGGGGGGTGCTGGTGACACACCGCTGGGGCCAGGTGGTAGCTACCGCGATTTGGGTGCCATACAATGGCAATGGCGATCTGGCAAACATCAACAGTGCACAGTGCCCGCATGGTCAATGGCATATCATTGTGCACACAATGCCAATGTTCCATTTACTCAACTTGTGACTACACATGCCATGTTTGTGTATGTGATTTTGTTGATTGGCTGTACTCCCTCACATGTCACTTATGAATTTGATGGTCGTGTAGGCAGGACAGTGTTGTTCTGGACTCTACAATGTGCACACATGTCAATGTGTTGAGGTGCAGTGACAATCACAGCAATGTTCGTCTCAATGAATGACAATATTTTTTGCATGTCCTCTTATGTCTGATCATGCACACAATCGTGATTTCTGCTCCGACTGTGGTCATTGTGTTGTGGATGTGTGCCAGGTTCAAATGACGCATGAAGGTGTGTCAGGTACAGCGGCTAGGTATGAGACAGTGGGGTTGATTTGTTACACATATGCTGGATGCTATACTCCCAGGCGTGCCCATGGTAAATGTGGCCATATTACTATGTGCATTCACATTGACCGAGCTGGTGTTTGAGGTACTTGTTTTGTGTAAGTTGACAGGTGTGCCATTTGTGTAGCTGAAGGTGTCCCTACATGTAAGCTGGTCTGTAACTCAGTTTTGATGACAGTCATTGTTGGCGTTGTGTCATCCAGAACATGAGATGCTGTGCCCATCTCAGGATGTATTGCATTGGCATGTGTCCACTTTCATCTCAACTAGGAGGAGACCAAATCTGATTCGTCACTTGACAGTACTGGAGGACATGGAGGATGTGGCGATCATCCGGAAATGCCGTCTGGATAGAGCCACCTTAAAAACCCTTTGTGATATGTTGGAGCCCCACCTGCAGCCTCGCAGGACATATCCAACAGCTTTCACCCCAACTTATAAGGTGATGGCGGCCATGCATTTTTTTGCCACTGGATCGTTCCAGCAGACAGTGGCCAGCGCTGGTGGGATGTCACAACCAATGTTCAGCATGGTGCTGCGTGATGTTCTGTCCGCCATGATGATATACAAGGACAGATATATCCATTTCCACAGGGGTCCTGAATTGCCAGCTGTGAAGGGAGATTTCTATCCCCTTGGACACATCCCCCATGTTGTTGGTGCCATTGGTTGCACCCATGTCGGGCTTGTGCCACCACAGGCAAGTGAGCACATTTACAGGAATCGCAAACATTACCACTCCATAAATGTTCAAGTGGTGTGCCTGGCAGATATGATCATCTCCCACGTGTGTGCCAAATTCCCAGGCTCAGCCCATGACTCCTACATCCTGCGGAACAGCATTGGGCCCCAGCTGATGGCTAATCTGCTTCCCGAGCGTGCATGGATTGTGGGTGAGTATGCCTAGTCGTATGGCGTGCTGTGTGTGTGACCTGCTGCCCTCCGCCTCAGTGACATTGCAATGTCTATTTGTGTTTGTCATACCTAGGTGACTCTGCATATCCCAACCGTCCCTGGTTGCTGAGCCCACTGCAGAATCCCAGGACCCCGGCTGAAGTCTGCTACAATGAGGCCCATGGGAGGATACGTCGTGTGGTGGAGCGTACTTTTGGTCTGCTCAAGTCACGTTTCCGCTGCCTGGACAAGACCGGAGGTGCACTGGCATACTCGCCCGGGAAGGTGTGTCAGATTGTAGTGGCATGCTGTATGCTCCACAACCTAGCCATTCGCAAGGAGATTCCCCTGCTCCTGGATGATGATGAGGACCCAAGGCCCCTGCCTGCAAACCAACCCGTGTCCAGTGATGAGAACAGTCGAGAGGAGGAAGGTGTTGACCTGCGTCAACAGCTCATCACCCGCTACTTCACTTGAAGGTGGGTGACAATGTACAACATGCCCATTATCTGATTAAATTGCTGTTGTCGTGAAGGGGTATGTAAGAATTGTAACAGCAGCCAGTTGTAGACTCAGTGGTGGTTGGCAATGTTTCTGAGCAGGTCATTTAGGAACATCTACAGGATGTGTATGTTGACACTTGTTGCCCATTGTGACGTGTGCATGTTGGCTTATCTTGATGGTAGGTGTTGTTTGATGTCTGTGATGCCACACCCAGACCAGTGAATGTTGTTCTGTTGTGTCTCCCTAGGTGCCTTCAACTTCTCCTTGCCTACATACAGTCCATATTTCTGGTACATTGTGATCATGTTGAAGACTGTACATCCTGCAATAAAGACGGAGCGGACACAACAACATGTGTGTAAGGATTTTTTATTTACAATGGTGACATGTGAGGGGGGCGTACAGTTAGGTTGAGGTGGTGGTGGAGCAGTGAGTTGACAGTTATGGTAAATGAGATAATCGAGTAGTCACCACATTGATGTGGTGACCCAGTCCAACAGGCAGATGCCATTCACAAGGCAGTGTGGGGAAGGACAGTCCAAAAAGTCAATGCAGTGGCGAAGAGGGTTGCCATCAGGGCTGGTACAGTGATTGGCGTTTGGCAGGTGCTTTGCCTCCAGATACTCCCAGGGTTTTCTTAGGACGGCCCCTTCGTCGCTTGGCGGGGGGGTCCTGCTGCAGGCCCAGTGGGGTCTGAGGACTCACCCCTCTCTGTGGGCGCAGGGGAGGATGATGAACTGTCATCCTGTGGCCCACCAGACGGAGGTGGAGGTGTTGTTTGTGGCGCAGGCCTGTCTCTCAGTACCGCCACTTGCTGGCCCATGAGGTCCACAATTTGTCCCATGCGGGTTTCAATGGACCTCATCAGCAGGATGAGCTCGCGTAACAGTTCGTCCGACCGGCCCGTTCGTCCCTGGGCCCGTTCATATGCCCCAAGGACTCTGGTGATGTGGTCCAGGGATTGGGTTCCAGCCTCTTGGTGTCTGTGGGTGACCCTGCCCCTCCCACCTACCCTGCTGCCAGGGACCTGTTGCCTCACCACTGTGGGCACCCGCATCCTCTCCCTGCCCTCCTCAGTCGGTGGTGTGGGGTGATCATCCTTTGGGACAGGGAGGGTGTTGCAGACAGTACTGGTGGTGGTGGTGGTTGCGGTGGACACACAGGCTGTAACAGCAGGGGTCTGCAGTGACGTTGTTATTGCAGTAGATGGGGTGGGGGATGATGGGGTCCTGGGATCTGTTGCTCCCTGGCATACCAGATGGGCCGGCTTCGAGCTCATCGTCCAGAGAATCCCGGGAGTCAACAACCGAGAGTCCATGTACCGGGGGAGACTGGCTCTGCAGGTTGCTGGTGTTGTCCTCTGCAGTGAGTTCTTGGTCAGATGGGAAATGGTCATTTTAGTGCACCCCGCAAGCTTTGTGTTTGCTGTGTGTCATTCACTGTTTGTACACTACACAATTGACTGATCATCACATTGTTTCCTCTGCGCACTACTGTGCCTCCTGACATGATGCCGTGGTACATGCATTACTTGTCCATGGTGTGAGGTGTCAATACATACCATGCACCACGTGCATAATTTATGATTACAGGGACCTGTTGACATCTAGGGACTGGCACAACATGCTATTTCATTGAGGACTCTTTGTTGATTTGTCTGACCTGGCAGACATCACATCTGGCCATGGACTGGCCATTGTCATCTCCTGCATACCTTTGTCTTGTCATGTGCATATCTTGATTTGTACCACCAAACATTCTTTCTTATTTTTCGAATGGTCATTGTTGCTCTGGCCCCATGGCACTGCACATGTCAATAGGTGCTGTGCATGATTGTCCCCAGACTTTCTTCTACATGTGCATTGGTGTGTCACACTTTGGTAGCTGTGACAGTTTCCTTTGCTTACCTGTGTGCACACTGTGCATGGCAATGGGGTTGGTGTGCATATTTGTGCAATGAGAGGGCTGGTGTTGTCATATGGCACCATTTCTTTTGTGACGAATGTGTGGGTGCACGTACTGGCTACTTACCTGTTATGTGCTCACATTTCGCTGTGTTATGTGACACATCTGTGTGTGCATGGTGGAGGCTTACATCCTGCTCAGTGGGGTCACAAGACAGAATAATATGTCTACCTACCTGTTAGTTTGTTTGAGGTGGGCAGTTAGATGCCACATGCATCTGGGTGGTATGGAGAGCTCCATCTTGCTGTACTGGGGGACAATGGTGCATGGTGTGAGTATTGGTACAGTCCTCCCACCCCTACCTACCTGTAAGTTTGTTTGGTTTACTGCAATGGCTTGCAACTGCTTCTGGGTGTGGGAGTGCTCCATCCTGCTGAGGTGTGGGATAGGGGGCATGGTGGGAGTTGTAGTGCTGGCCTCCCACCCACAAACACCCTCCCACGGAAGATGGCTACCTACCTGTAAGTTTAATGTGGGTTATGTAATGGCTGACACATGCTTCTGGGTGGGGGGAGGGCTCAATCCAGCTCAGGTGTGGGCCAGGGGGCATGGTGGGAGTAGTGGTACAGGCCTCCCACCCCCAGACACCCTCCCAGGGAGGATGGCTACCTACCTGTAAGTTTGTTTGGTGTACTGCAATGGGTTGCAACTGCTTCTGAGTGGGGGAGTGCTCCATCCAGCTCAGGTGTGGGCCAGGGGGCATGGTGGGGGTAGTGGTACAGGCCTCCCACCCACAAACACCCTCCCAGGGAAGATGGCTACCTACCGGTAAGTTTGATGTGGGTCGTGTAATGGTTGACACATGCTTCTGGGTGGGGTGGGGGGAAGGCTCCATCCAGCTCTGGTGTGGGCCAGGGGGCATGGTGGGAGTAGTGGTACAGGCCTCCCACCCCCAGACACCCTCCCAGGGAGGATGGCTACCTACCTACCTGTAAGTTTGTTTGGGGTACTGCAATGGCATGCAACTGCTTCTGGGTGGAGGAGTGCTCCATCCCGCTGAGGTGTGGGACAGGGGGCATGGTGGGAGTTGTAGTGCTGGCCTTCCACCCACAAACACCCTCCCAGGGAAGATGGCTACCTACCTGTAAGTTTGATGTGGGTTATGTAATGGCTGACACATGCTTCTGGGTGGGGTGGGGGGGGCTTTATCGAGCTCAGGTGTGTGCCGGGGGCATGGTGGGAGTAGTGGTACAGGCCTCCCACCCACAAACACCCTCCCAGGGAAGATGGCTACCTACCTGTAAGTTTGTTTGGTGTACTGCAATGGCTTGCAACTGCTTCTGGGTGTGAAGGTGCTCCATCCACCTCAAGTGTGGGCCAGGGGGTATGGTGGGAGTGGTGGTACAGTCCTCCCACCCTCAAACACCCTTCCATGGAAGATGGCTACCTACCTGTTGGTTTGATGAGGGTAATGTAATAGCTGACACATGCTTCTGGATGGGGTGGGGGAGGGCTCCATCTTGCTGATGCTGTGGGACAAGGGGGCCTGGTGGGAGTTGTAGTGCTGTCTGCCTGTGCACATGCCCGCATGGTAATGTTGCTAGCTACGTTTGGGGTGAATGGGAGTGAGTGAATGTTGGATCTGTGAGACATGTGTTTGTGGGTGTGTGGTGCAGATGAATGGAATTTGTCCTAGGTGGTGTAGCTTTGTAGTTGTGCAAGACAGTACATGGCAGTATGGTGGTAGTCATTTGTTTGTACCTACCAGCCTACACTCCCCCAGGTACTCCTGTGAGACTCTCTGGATGCAGTATGGCAAGCACCTTCTCCTCCCATGGTGTGAATAGTTTTGGTGGAATGGGAGGGCAACCGCCAGTCCTCTGTGCCAGCTCATGGTTCTTGCTTCTCCTCTCTTTGACAACCCTCTTCAGATCATGCCACCGCTTCATGATCTCCTTTTTGGATCGCGGGTGGTCCCTACTGCGTTGACCCTTTCGACTATCCTTGCCCACATTTGTGTCCTTGTGGCTAATGGTGTCTGTTGGACCAGGCTACCAAACAGTTGTGGTTCCACTCTGACTATCTCATTTACCATGACTGTCAACTCACTCTCTGTGAATTTGGGTATTTTATGTGTTGCCATGGTGTGTGGTGTGCAAAGTGGTTGTGGGTGCAGGGGTGTGAGTGGTGGGTGCGGTTGTGATGTGTATGGTATGTGATGTGCAGGGGATTACTGGTGCTGGTGTGGTAGTGATGGTGGTGGTGGTGGTGATGTGTGTGTGCTGTATTATTTTACCTCTCCTCTCTGATCTGGTGAATGCCCTTGTCTTCTGGAGTGTTGCAAAAGATTGTGGTCAGGGAAGGGGCTGGTTTTATACTCAGCTATTTGGGTGTGTCCAAATGGGGTGTTGCTGTCAGGTGTGTTGTGTGTGTTGTCCTGGTAATTGTATTTTTCTTTTTGCCATGTGGTTGTGTCATTGGGGTGTGTTTTGTGTTTTTGGGGGCATGTCTAGTTTGCTGTGTGCACTTTTTGGCCTTTTCGTGGGTTTTTTGCTTTGTCCGCCATATTTTTCACGGATCGTCCACGGCGGTGGCTATACTGCAGCTCTTCCGCTGGCTCTCCCATTCATCCCAGTGTGCGCCCGCGGCGGTCGGAAACAGTGGAACGTACCGGGGGACCATCGGGGATATCCTAATTTCCCGTGCGGTGTCGCCGCTATACTTGCGGCGGGTTGGTGTTTTTCCGCTGCGAATCAGACCGCCATGGATGGATTTTAGCCATCTCCGCCCGCTTAGGCGGTTTTTCTTGGCCCCGTTCCACCGCGGTCAGTGTTTTTTGGGGGATGATTCTAATTTGGCCACCGTTTTTTCCACGTACCGGCGGGCGGTTGTTTTCCGCTTCCATGGCGGTTGGGGTGGTCTTCCGACCGCCATCCTAATCGGCCCCTAAATCTCTTAGCAGAACGGTCTTTATATCTGTCAGCTCTATAGCAGGATCTGGATTCATCTGGTCATCTGTGTAAGATCAGCACACCTTGTCAAGGGATCCATTCAGAATCAAGCAAAGGTGCCATATATGCATTAAATAGACTGGAGGACAGACGAGAAACTTATGAGGCCCCAAAGACTAAGCTGACAGCGGATTGCTGTGCTTTAATTTTACAGTATCCATAAAGATCTGAATTAGTATTGGATCGAATACCTAATATCCATCAATTGGTGATCCAAAATATGACCTTATCTGAGGCTTCCACGAGATCTTGCGTCATTAACATACACAGGTTCCTCAGATTTTCCATTTGCAGCTCCACCTCTGAGGCCCACCCCAAAGTGGTCTCTTTCCCATTAAAAGGTTTGTAGTAAGGCCTAAGTGAGCCTGCATTTCAAACATCAATGCTTTCCCAAAAAGTAGAAAGAGAAACATGGTACAAATAAATACTCGAAAGGACCAAGGGTCAGGTGGATCAAGAAATGGTTATTTATCGAAAGCTTTTGCATTCCAAATTTACAGAATAGTGTTTTAAAATCTTGTGTGGAGGAGTCCTTGCAGTTGTATGCTATAAGATGGGCCAGCTTCTCTATATAGTTTCAAGCCCTTAGCTCTTTATGTACTCACTTGGATCTGAGTTCATTCCAGCTGTCTTAGCAAATACAGCTTTCCTGTCTTTCTTTTGACCTTTTACCTCCAATAACATTGATTCTCCTACTTATCATGACCTCCCAAACAATCCTACCTAGCCTTGGCCATACTTTAAATCTCATTTGTTCTCACTTTCTCTCCTCCCTGTGCCCATTCCCCATCCTGCCCCTTTCTCAGCTTATAGCTTCATCATCACTAGCCCTGCTCCCAACTACGCCGCAGTGGGTGGCCGAGCACCACTGCATAATTTCCAATCACTACTGTGAACATCCTCTGTCTGTTTGGCTCCTGGACCTGGCAGCAGGCCAGGCCCTGCACTCTTTCCCCAGGGAAGAGCCAACCCCCACTGCTCACAGCTTGTGTAGCTGGCGTTCACTGCAAGGCCTGTTCTACATTCAGACTCTGCACCCAACTCTCTGTAGGTTGACGATGTGGGCAACCGTCGCCTACTACACACGCATCCTTTGGCTATGATCAGCCTTTCTTTCCTGGTAAATTTTTAATGGTAAAAAATTAAATTCATATATTTTATTTTTTTCGTTGAAATTCATGATTTTAGTCAAAATCGCTATTTTCAAAACGAACAAATGGAGCCTTTTTCTACTGACAAAATGGAGGCCACCTCCATGGCTATGGAAAATGTTTTTGACGGTGCACATTTGATAAAAACTGCATAATTATACATAAGCCTAAACCAATAAAGCTCACTCTGCAACTTGTTTAAATACTCATATCTCCAAAACCACAGAGCGAAATTTACACAAAACGCGGTGCTGTGTACTCCGCCTCCAGCCAGGTACTGGCGAAAACCTGCATTGAGTGATCAAACCTCTGCTGCCCGCCGCTTTTCGCATGCAGGGCCTCTGGCCAGGCCCTGGGTCCAACCCACTGCAGTTGAACAACCCTTGCTATGGTTGGGCAAAAGCACTGCGCACAGCCTTTGGCCATGTTGTATACAACTCACAGTGGGTGTTACCCACAAGGCCTGTACTCTGACCAGGCCCTGCACGCAGTCTGCCTTCAAACGACAGCCTCCACTGCATCGATCTACAGTGGAACTGTGGCCCCACAACACTGACAATGAGGGCCCTTTGTTGTTCCTAAAGTCCTCAGCTGCTATTTTATGTGTCAGGGAACCACAGCTCCTAAAACTGGAATTGCGGATCTCACAGCTCTTCAGTGGCAACCGGCACGGATCGGAGTGGCAGGTCGGAATGTAAAAAAAACAGAAAAAAAACATACCTATTGCCACCGCATCCCTCCAGTCTCTGCTGCGCATCAGTACTCGGCCGGAACAGGAACCAGCAAGCACCCAGGCTCCCCTGACCAATCACAATGCTGTAATGCAGCATTGTGATTTGTACGAGCATCGTGGCTTGGCGCTCAGCCAGGAAATGGGGGCCTGCCACTGCATGGAGAACATGCAAAGTATTCATGAATTTTTGCCCGGCCCCAGAGGGCCAGTCAAGCATTCATGAGCATTTGGAGTGGGCAAACCACTCCACCTCTGCCCTGCTCTGAGGGCAGAGCAGCCCCGCCCACACCGACCACAAAGCAGCAGAAACAAATAAAATGATAACATTCGGTTATTATCATTTTATTATCCCTTTAGTTACACTGCTGAAAAGCAGTGGGGCGATGCTTACTTTGTCCATCACTTTGACCAGGCAGCCAAGGTGCGCCCACTCTGCCCCCTTATTTGGCTTTTTTTCATTTTGATCTGATGCAGGGACCTTGCCCTGCGTCATTAAATGGTTGCAGCAAAAGAAAAATTTCTCTTTCAGTAGCCAATATTAGGACCACTGCGCATGTTGGGAACTTTTGATCCAAAAGGGAAGACAAGAGAAAAGGCTCCTTCGTCCAATGGGATTCCTTTATTATTTTGAATTTCTAGTATCGCGGAGGAGCTGCGGATCCCAGACGGCTAGGATAACAAAAGTGTTAACCCTTTAAATCCTGCTCAGCAACTCTCTAAACGCTTCCATCACAAAACATTTTACGTTAACAATTATATTCACAGTAGTAAAGGCAGTCTTAAGCTCAGTAGCGACACCTGGAGGGAGTGCTGCGGGGCGGTGGGGCGGGGCAGGGTGAGGGGTAGTAAACTCCGGCTCACGGCCGACCAGAGTAATGTAAATAAATAAATAAATTAAACAAATTTCATTGCTCACGCTGGAACGCCAAATGGCGATGCAGCGCACGCAACGAAATTCGTTTAATTAATTTATTTATTTACATTACTCCGGTCGGCCGTGAGCCGGAGTTTACTACGCCCCACCATGCCCCGCCCACCGCCCCGCAGCACTCCCTCCAGGAGCAGCTACTACTAACACTACATTTAGATTATGAATAACAAGGTCAGTCATATGGCCTACATCTTGCACTAAAACACCCCAGCACACAATGTGTGTGCCATTATTGATGAAAAGTATAGCCTATCTGATTACAGGGGATACTGTAAAATGATGCGACCTTCAATACTGTACTTTTGCTTGCATGCATTAATCTATGAATACCTCTAGCTGCCCTTGTTTCCCTTTTCCAATTTTTTCTCCAGTTTCAGTGATAGTAGTGTGACACCTTCAAGTGACCCTTTCTAGTGGTCCCATGAGGTAGCTGTCTACAGTGGCCTAAATGTAGTACCGGCGCTGTAAGAACAAATAATGCCCTCTGATCATCATGAAATTGTGTTCAGCCTCTTGCAGGTCATGCCAGTGTTTCTCTGTTAACGGTTCTAGGGTGGTGCGACTGGTGCCACTTCACCGGGTGCTGACTTCAGGGGGTGCCCAGTTTGCAAGTTTATTTTGATATTAAAAGCACCTGCTGCTGCATTCCTTGCCTCCAGCAAGTTCCAGGCAACAATAAAAATGTCAAGATAATTCCGGTGATTAATGTTCTTCCTGAAGAGAGCCCGGAGTTTTGTCTAGCTGAGGTGTTCACTGATAATAAAATAGCACAAAGGGTTAATATGCCTGCTGCAATGAACCTGTACTATGCAGATCGCAAAGTGCATATATTGCAAATATGTCAGTGGGCTTTTCTAAAAGACATCCTTTTGTTACTTGCAGTTTATAAATTAAAATCCTAATATAGAATAGTGGATTATTAACTGTCATCAATGAACTGTATGCATGCTGCAAAGTATAGATTAGAGCATAGATTAATATTGCAAAAGTGGTTCATTTGGGTAGAAATCGATTCTTATTATTAAAGAGAACCCCCAACTACAGTGTTCCGTCTTCAATTCTGAGTTTGTGCTTCTCCAAACCTAGCACTCAAACTGTACTGCTTACCAGTATGGATGACATGTCACTCCTACACATTGTAGACCTCTGGCATGTGTAACATTTCCAATATGCTGATATACACACTTATGATTGAGTGTCTCTGTGTAATGTGTGCTCTGACACCTTACACAAGATACAAATGACGCTATATAACTAATTAAATGCAACTGAAAGAGAGAGAGAGTGGTTATGTAGACTTGAGGGGCACTGTTAAAAGGTGGTGGTTAGGGAATCCGTGGTGGAGGTGGTCACCACCTCCACCATTGATGGAGGGGTGCCAACAAACATTGTCGCACTGGGTGCCATCAGTGCAAAAGACGGACCTGGGTTCACAGAATGGATGTTATAATGTATGATTTAAGGAATATTAAGGAGCTGTCCTAAAATAGCTGAGAGGGCCCATGGAACATGCACAAGCTTTAAAAACTGAGTTCTGCAGAAGCCTTCGGCATGGTGCCAGGAGCTTGACAAGCCTAAACATTCAGCTGAGCCAGAGAACATTGTCAGAGATCGGAGACCTGAGGGATTTTTTAGCCTAGTAATTTCCCCTTGGGTGTGATTATCTCTTAACACCCTCCTCCCTCCTGCTTATAAAGTCTGGATCTCCAGGGAATGAAAACTAGTTGGTGAGTTGGAGCGATAGTTTGTTCTACTACAGGTTTTGCACAGCTGCATAAATTGATCATATAAAACTGCACTTGAAGAGATGCCAGCAGGCTCCTCTAGTTACATCTTTTGTTTCATAAAGTGTTTTGTTGTGTGCCTTTTGTTTGAGGTCACTGAATACTGGTTACATCATGTGTGCCTAACCTTTGTATGGTAAGGCAGCTCTTTGTAAATCAGACAGAAGCATCAGTCAGTGGTGTAGGCAAGAGAGCTATGGGCCTGAGTGCGAGCAAGGACACAGGCCTCTCGCCACTGCTTGGGCAGTACATTATTGTGCTATTCAGGGTTCGGTGGGCCTCTCAAGCTTCTGGGCCCAGTGCCTCTGCGTCTGCTGCACCATTGATACTACACCCCTGGCAGACAAACTTGGTCCACTCCGACTCTTGGTCCTGATTCTGAGTTTGACAGAGTTTTCCGACCCATACACATTCCCGGTTTGCTCAGAGGTCGGAATTCTGAGTTTGGTAGTATTTGCCGCGCCTGTTATTTATGGGTTACCTCACCCACAAACCTGTGGAAATATAATGGGAAAACAATAAAGAATGTATCTAGATATGCAGATTTTGGTGCGGTAAGCACACAGGAGCATAACTTCCGTGGGAGTGTTTGGGGTGTCACACCACCCTAATAAATGTTTACTATAGTAACTAGTTGTATACGGTGCTTTCAGTTGGGTACGGTGAGGTGACGATCGGATTTCACTTGGGGTTTGTTCATGCACAAACAGGCAAAAACATACGCACACACTCCTCTCTGTTTTGAAGATTCTTTAAACTGTTGGTTATTTTATTATTATTATTATTATCATTAAATTTCTAAGGCGCACAGCTACCCGGAGGTTTCCCGGCACCATCGGACCCACGCAAGAAGAAATTGAAACCCTATTGGTTAAATAACCAAGTTTTTAGGTCTTTGCGGAATTTGTAATGCATAGTATCATGAAGGAGTTGTAAGAGGAGTGAATTCTACAATGAAGGAGCTAAGCGAGCAAAAGACCGACCTCCCATACGTACTCGTTTGATCCTGGGGACTTGGAACTTTGCCTGATTGGAGGATCGGAGAATCATATTGTCCTTGAAGTTACCCTAACAATCCACACTGCTAACTCTTCCCACTGCCCTTTAAGCCCCCTTGTGCTCTGCTTTTCTAAATAGTGCATTTTACCCAGGGCCACCTTTAGTGCTGGTGGCGCCCAGTGTGAAAATCTTTTTTGCCCCCGCCCCGTAACCTCCTCCTTGGATTCCCGAACTACCACCCAGCAGAAGTGCCCCCCACCACTCCATAGCCCATCTGTCACATACATTTCATTTGTTTTAAAGGGCTGGTAAAGGCTGGCTTTACTAATCCACTTAGCTATCTTCATAAAATACAGATTTGTTATTTGCAGCAGGCATATTAACCCTCTATGCTACTTTATGGCAAGGCAAAACTGCCACGAGACAAAATGCTGGTGTTTGTTTCTAGCAGGAACATTAATCAAAAGAGTTGTCTTGACATTTTATTGCTGCCTGGAAGCTGGATGCACAAGGAACTCTGTAGCAGGTGCTTTTAAATGGTAGATTATTTCAAAACACATCGTCTCCCTGAGGTCAGTGCCTCTCAGGTCAGCGCCCAGTGCGCTGCACCGCCCTAAAGCTGGCCCTGATTTTGCCAGGATATGCCAGGACGAGTGTTGAGAAATGTACAAGTTCGACCCAATCATACTGACAAAGCCACGCCCCTGTATAAACATGCATGTCCAGTTCACCACCAAAAAACTTTAGATGGTATTTTCTTCTCCTGATATGCTCCAAATCTAAAGGTATCGGAATCATTGGGTGTTAAAAAAAACAGCCCCTTCAGTGCATCAAGCTCGGAACCAGGCCCGTATTCAGTTCTGTATCGCCATCAATAACCGGCAGGCAGCGGAAACCAGCTCCTCCCGAACAGCAATCTGTGAATTATGGTAAACAAAGGAAACCGCAGCATTCATGCCTTTGTGATATGTCTATTTGTGACAAGTGTAATGAGAGTTCCTGAAGCAAGGCGCTGCCTCGCCTCGAAGCCTGAACAGTGCTTTTGTGTTCCTGAGTGTAAAAGAAATAGACGAGCGGCCGTGATGAAATGTGGATCCCACCGGCGCCGTCTCTGTGGCTTCCGTCTGCGCTTTTGTTTTTAAGGGCTCCCCTCAGACTCTTCTTTCTGCTCATTCTGTGGAGTTTCCATTTGTCACTGTCTTTCCTGAACTGTCAGGGCAAACATTAGGCTCGACAGAAAGACCCTTAGTGTACTGGTACAGCAGCAAAGCGCATTAACTTTTGGAAGTTTGTTGATCATGTTCTGTACTATCGAAAATGTTGTCCCCCTGATTGCTTTACTTGCTGTCCGGCAATCCACAGGGTTAGTGTAGGCCCCAATGCAAGGTTTGGGAATCAGCCTCCTGGCTGCTGTTTGAATAGTAAAATACAACAACAACCAGGGGTCAGGGGGCCCCTCAGGCCTCTGCCCTCGGTGCAACTGCACCTGCTGCATTAGTGGAAACTATGGCCCTAAACAGGGTTCCCTGAAGTTTCCTCCATAGCACGCAACCTCTAAAACCACTAAGAGCTGTTTGCAGGCACTGTAAAACTTTTATGGGGCCTCAGTGAAAACCTTCACGGGGCTCATAATGTCCTGAGCATCTGTTCTGAAGTAAAAAATTGCCCTTGGGGAAAAAGAAAACATTCACTGGCACCATCTAAAGGTTTTCGCTGTCAGCTACTTCGTCACTAATAGACCGGCCAGCTTTTAAATCTATCACTGGATTTTGCGGCACCTGTACATGGATCTGAAAAGTGTGGCCTGATGATACTGACTGCCAACTCTATGGTGTAGAGGACTGATAGATTGTCTTTCATATGTGTAGAAAAGTATTTTTTATTTTATTTATTTATTAGTTTTATATAGTGCAGACTTTGCCCGAAGGCATTAGAGCACTTCACCGGAGCGCAGGAAGTAAGTTCTGGTTAACAACAAACATCATAAAAACAACTGTTTCGCACCAAGAAAATAAAGAACAAACTGTATTTCATCAGGGACACAACAGGGTAAGAATAGGTTAACTAACTATTACAGTGAGAACAGAGAGACCAAATATTTTGTAACAGGCAAAACAGGTCAAGTCAGCATAGAAAATGCTCAATTAACCTAATTTTAATCAGTGTCTCTCAAATAGGAGTGAATTGAGTCCACCTTTGAATGTGAGCAGAAAGAGGCTGTGCGTATAGTTGATGGAAGGGAGTTCCAAAGCGTTGTTCCACTACAAGAGAATGTCCGACTCTTACAGCATTCTTGCCTAAAAGTTGAGGGTTCAAGTAGGAGGGACTTCAGCGTTTCTTGTCCCTGATTGAGCTCCATAGACTTTCAATTTTCCAACTAGGTGGAATGAAGTGCACATATCTCGGGAAAACATTGTCCGACCACAACCCGCTTGAAATACTTATTGAATGGGGGAGGATACCCACCCCAGTCCCAACCTGGCGGCTTTGGCCACAAACTCTTAAAGATGCGGTCTTCCGCGTCACCTTAGGCGCAACCATCACTAATTACTTTACAGAAAATGACAACTCTGCCTCTTCCCGTCTGGTTGAGTGGGATGCTTTTAGGGGCACAGCAATAGGGGTGATTGTGGGAGCTCGACAGGAAACACACAAGAAACTTGCCAAAGTAGAAGACTCCCTTAATAACTTAGAAACAGCAGCCATTGCAGATTCGACTAAACAAACACAGTTACAGGAGGCTAGGATCAAACTCGCAGAACTACTCGAACAACTTCACTGTATAGATTACAGTACATACACTCAGCATTGTCATAAAGAAGCAGATAAATCAGGGACTCTTTTGGCACGTCTCTTACGTGATGCTCCCCCCACAATCCCGATATCGGAAATTTCTCTCCTAGATGGCACTGCTGCTATTACTCAAGCAGAGATTAATCTCACATTCTATACGTACTATCAAAAACTATATAGTGCTCCACCTGCTCCAACACATGAACATATAACTACCTTTTTGAATGACCTTACATACCCTAAATTGACAGCAGACGCTCAAGCAGAATTGGAGGCACCTATCACTAAAACTGACATCAAAGAGGCCATCAAGGACATCCCCAAAAATAAGTCCCCGGGATTGGAAGGCCTCCCGGCCGAATTTTACTCGGCGTACGCTGAGAAACTAGCTCTGTGCCTAGTGAATCTATATAAGACGGCCATAGAGAAGTGTACTCTCCCATTAACAACCATGTAAGCACTAGTTGTCTCTCTCCCCAAACCGAATAGAGATTCCAGGGACATGTCAGGCTATCGCCCTCTATCATTGTTATCTACCGAGTATAAAATACTTAGTAAAATACTAGGGTCTCCTTCCCTACCTTCCAAAATTGATCCATTCCGACCAATGTGGTTTCATACCTGGTCGTAATACATCCCTTAATATTAGACACCTCCATTATATAATGGAAACTGCTGCGGATCTCTCAAGCAAAACTGGTTGTATCTCCCTTGATATGCAACAAGCATTTGATATACTCAACTGGACATATAGGCTGGCCTCTATGGAAAAATTTGGCATTCTGAGAGGTTATTTACATTGGGTTGAAGTCTTGTATACTGCCCCCACAGCCCGGGCCAGGACTGGCTCTCATATTTCCCCTGTCTATTCCATAGCAGGGGCTCTGCCCTGTCGCCATTATTATTTGTCCTGGCGCTAGAGCCCCTACTCATTAAACGTCGCAAAGAAGCTACTGGTCTGGGGATTCCAATTAGGAATACAACACACGTTGCGTCCACGTATGCGGACGATATTATACTTTATTTAAAAGACCTTACTACTGATTTGACACCTATTCCATCTATATTTAAACATTTTGAACAAGTATCTGGCCTCGCAATCAACGCGAATAAATTGCATGCTTTTTATATGCGATATAAAGACACCCCAGATCCAGTTACATGTGGCGCCCTCACCCTATCGACTGCCCTACACACTTTTAAATATTTGGGTATACAAATTTATAGGACTCCCCATGACCTATTAGATGGCAACTTGTTGAAAACAATAGGATCACTTTGAGCACAGGTCTCTTTTTGGACTTCGTTGCCATTGTCTGTGATGGGCAGAATCGCCATCTCTAAAATGGTCATGCTTCCTCGACTCTTATATTTCCTTACTAATATACCGGTCATGATCCCAGCCAGAATCTTTAGCACACTTGACACACTTCTATCAGAACTTGTTTGGGGTAGGCGACGTAGAAGAATGAGTCTGGCCAAACTACAGTTGCGTCCTGAAGAGAGAGGTCTCGGCGCTCCCGCCTTTTGGGAATTTGTATGGCCAGTCAATTACAATGGCTATCTTACTGGCTTGTTTGCCGACATCTCCACGAAATAGGGTATACAACACAGCTTCTTGACCAGGGTACCCTTCACTCCCTATTGCTTTCACATGCTAAGATTACATCTTCTGCCCCTCCCCTACTTAAGACAGCATTAATGTACTGGAAGAAAGCATTAAAGTACACTAAAAAGGCCTCTCCATACTCTCCTAACATTCCCTTGCTTGGGATACCTACTGGAACCGGGTTAATCTCCAAAAAGGTTGTGGCCCTGTAGAAGTAGACCTCACCAAGGCCTACCGGTGCTAGGGGTTCGCCCTTCTTTGCACACTAGTCCTCAGACCAATAAATAGAGATTGGCACGGAAGCTGTAATATCAAGAAAACAGTTTATTAAACCTCATGAGTGGAACTACATCTATACACAACCCTCAGGCAGTGTATAAGGAGTACAGAAACTGTGGATCTTTTATACCCACTCAAGAGCTCAAAAGGAGGCAGTACAAGTACACACAAGAATAGCTATTCACATACATGGATATACAGAAAATGCTCAGTCAACAAAGTAGGAGGAGCAATGAGTTGCTGACATCAATTAAAACAGCCTGACATTTACAGACTAAGATGGGTGCAAGAGCAGCTACAGACTTTTCTGAGCATGCTCAGTGCTGCAGGAGCTAAGTATAGATAGTTATTCTAGTAAAGCACAAGGGTAGGCAACAGCAAAGAAGGAAGGAGCACATGGCGAGCACATGGTCAATCAAAATGGCTGCCAAAAACAAAATGGCTTCAGCTCATGCTAAAAGCGATCTCTGCCAAATTCCCACAGACGACCCTTTTAGCATTAGCTGAAGACATCTATGATTTAGAAGGAACAATAAAAACATCTTGCATGTCGATTTGCATCATGTCATTAACGTTATGTTTGGTAGGTATACAAGCAGAGGCACAAAGGGAACAAAGCATTGGACCACAGTGTAGGCACAGGCAGCATGTCAGCAGAATTGCAAATAATAGACATAATATTGTCAACAATTTCCAGCCCCAGGTAATAAATAATGTCCACAGCCAACCGGTTAAAGTCCATGTTCCGGTATCGGGGTAAATCTAAGCAGCGATTTTATGCAGTTTAGAGATTGCATCAAAAACTGAAGGAGCGTGATCAGGGATATGAACACAACAACTGCTCCCGATGATGCGACATGCACCACCTCGATCGGCCAAAACAATGTCCAGGACCACACGGTTTTGGAACGCCACAATTCTCGCAATCTGTAGCTCTTCTGCGATGTTTGCAAGTGCCATAGCTGTCTGGTTGGTCACAGGCTCTACGACACGTGTCAAACGCCTGATCTTTCTGCTGTTCAAGGCAGCACCAACAAACAAGAACAGCCCCAAATTAAAATCAACATATTGTTGCAGTGTAGTATCAGTCTGATCCACCTCATCATGATTTGTAGTCCTCTTAAATCTGTTTTGGGAAATGTCATTGAACAGTTTGTAGTCCTTGTGATATGATGCAGGAGCCAAAAACACAGGTGGTAACAAAAAGGACACAAAACAAGTACCGGACCAGCCAATGGGTAAATTATAATATCCCTTATTTCCACATATAAAATTGGTACTATGCAATGACGTAAAACAGCTGTTATTTACTCCAGTAACAATTAAAATCAGAGTACAATCGCTTTTTCCCACAGGAATTTTGCCAACACTGTTCACACACAAGTCTGCTCGAGCCCTAGTAACCACTATAACAAAAGGTCCATTACCCTTAGCAGTTCGAGTATTTGGGAAAACATAGTATGTAGAGGAATTTCCTCAGCGATACTCCTCCATTTCCCATACAGTTCCTTTAGCCTGCGGATCTCCTTCCTCATCAAGATAGCACACTTTATTTAGCTGGTAGTTCAGTCTTCCTATACCAAAATCAGTGATATTAGCAACATGAGTGGCCCACAACAGAGTAAACCAGGCTCTACAGGAGCCATTGTGAGAGAATGGCAGAGGAATGAAAGGTGTTCCTTCCTTTTTCTGATGAGCTGGCATCATTCCACACACCCAACAGTCGGTAATGTTCGTAGCATTATGTGTGTGGTACAACATCTGGATGAATGTGTTGTTAAAATAAGACTGTCTATGCTTCTGCTCATGATAAGGGAGGGTGAAGTAGTGGTGCTCAATAGGTGCTGGAGTAGTGGCAGCACCTAGTAGTGACATCACCCAGTAGTGGCAGTCAGTGTTCGTCGAGCAGGAGCCACTTCCTCTACACCCCAAGTTATTACTGCCATAATGATCACACTGACAGTAAACCCAGCTATGCACAGTCTTCTTGTTGCAAACTCTTGCAGCAGTCGATGTCTATTCCCTAGGTATGTTTATCTTGACGTTGAAATAACAAAGCAGATGGAGCTCTAAAGTCCTGGGCAGCCATTGGTTTCTTCACTGAGTTTGAGACGGGTGTCACTAATAGACCCCCCCCTCTTTGCAGCCCAGTCTTTCACTAACCCAGGACGGTTGCTCAACCAGTCTTTTTCAGCAATGCAGTTTCTCTCCGGGGCCGCAGCTGATATCGAGATGCACCAGGGATCGTGTGGGCCTCAGGTTCTTCAGGTGATAGGGCTTGGCCTCTCTCTGTGTCCAGGATGTCTCGATGGTCGGTAAGTGCAGCAGGTTCCACCAGGGCAGACGGCACCTTCTTACAGTGAGTGGAGTGAATCCAATTCTTCCGATTGGTCACTCGGACTGCAGTTATGATCACCTAGAGCACCTGCTCAGGACCTCGCCACCTCGGTTCCAGGCTATTCGACCTTTGGAAGACTTTGATCATCACCTGGTCACCGGGCCGCAGATCATGGCCATCACCTCGCGACCTGTCATGAAGAGCTTCTCGAACCTGCGTGGCTTAGGAATCCCCCAGATATTCATTGGCCTTCCAAAAACCACCTCATACGGTGTAAGGCCAGATCATGTATGTGGCACCGATCTAATGGACAATAATGCCAAGGGAAGTGTACCAGGCCATTTCAGAGATGTGGAGGCCTGGATTTTTGCTAACTTAAGTTTGCGAGTAGAATTGTATTGTTCCACTAGCCCTGCTGATTGTGGGTGGAAAGCAGCATGAAACTTCTTCTTAGTTCCTAATTCTTTCAAGACATACTCAACAACTTGCCCAACGAAATGGGGTCCGTTATCACTCCACAAAAGTCAGGGGAAAACTCCTTTAAAAGCACCTTTGCTGTAGTAAGAGCTGTATTATCTTTCGTAGGGTACGCTTCTATCCACTTACTGAAGGCACATACCACTACTAGGACATACTTTAAGTAATCACAGCGTTCAAGCTGGATGTAATCCATTTGCAGAACCTCAAAAGATACAGCTGGCGTGGCAAACCCTCCTGTTGTAGTTTGTGTTCCCTTTCCAGGATTATACTGGAGACAAATCAAGCAAGACTGCACTATCTTTTTAGCTGTTCCGGCAATTTCTGGATGATCCCAAACTTGCGTAAGCAACTTCGCTATTGAGGAAGCTCCAGCATGTGCCGGCCCATGTGCCATGTGAATCATAGGATGTAAATAGGCTGTGGGCAATCTCCATTTAGTCATGTCTTTATTTCTCCAACAGCCCTCATCATCCAATGTTCCCTCCTTAGACCATTGCTCTAGCTCATCAACAGAGGCAGATCGCTGCATATCCAGCACTTCATGCCAACGTTCAGCCTGAGACTTAACCACATACATACATGTGTGATCCGCAAAGGCATTGCCCTGTCCTATTTTATCAGTCACTTTCTTGTGTGCACTACACTTAACAATCGCTATTTTCTCCAGATATGTCAAGGCAGTACGGAGATTATGTACTAATTCTCCATGCACTATTTGTGTCCCATGTGATGTAAGAAAGCCTCTCTCCTTACAGAGCAGCCCAAAATCGTGAGCCACTCCAAAGGCATAGCGGCTATCGGTATAGATGTTAACAGACAAGTCAGTACTAAGTTCACACGCCCTCGTCAATGCTATCAGCTCAGCTGCCTGAGCTGACTTCTGTGGAATGTGAGCTGTCTCAACTACCATCTGAAGCGTTGTGATTGCATATGCAGCTGATGTTGTGCCATCCGGTAATTTCAAGAAGGACTCATAAAACCCATAATTCCCCATCAACATTTGAAAGAGGGGTATCTTGAAGGTCAACACGACCCTTTGTCTGTTCCTCAGTAAGGAATATACAGTCATGAGACTCTTGCAACTGAGGCTGAGTAGCTGGAGATGGCAATAGAGTAGCCGGATTAAGAGTCGAACATCTTTTCAAGGTGATATGAGGGGCCAATGGTGTCAATTCATAACCTGTGAAGCGAGCACTAGTTAAATGCTGCGTTTTGGTCTGGTTCAAAAGGGCATCAACTGCATGGGGTACTAACACAAGCAATCTATGTGACAAGACTATCCCCTCACTCTGACGTATGGACACAGCTGTCGCTGCCACAGAGCGAAAACACCCAGGCAACGCACGTGCGACTGGATCGAGGACAGCTGAAAATATGCACAAGGACGCTGCTTATCACCATATGTCTGTACTAAAACTGAGAGTGTACAACCATCCCTCTCGTGTACATAGAGTGTGAAGGCCTTGGTGTAGTCTGGAGTGCCTAATACTGGTGCAGAACATAGAGGCTGACACAACTGTTGGAAAGCATTCTGACATTCAATAGTTCATGGAATGGGCATTGGAGTGTCTTTAGTCAAAAGGGCCAACAAGGGTTTAACAATATGTGAAAAGCTAGGGATCCACTGCCTACAAAAAGAAGTAAGGCCGATCAATGCACGAACATCCTACTGAGAACGGGGCACAGGCGTGTCTAAAATAGCTTGGATGCGATCTGGTGTGAGTGCATGTCCCTCCTTAGACAGGAAATGATCTAAATAGGTAACCTTCTGTCTACAATATTGCAATTTCTTCCGAGAAACCTTGTGATGGTGTGATGCAAGAAAGGAGAGCAAGGACAATGTTCCTTCTTCACACTGGTCAGTGGTGTCTGCAGCCAACAAGATGTCATCAACATATTGTATGAGAGCTACCCCTTTTGGCACAGGGAAAGAATCAAGCTGTCTTTTCAATGCCTAGCTATAAATGCTAGGACTCTCAGTATACCCTTGTGGAGCTCTACAAAATCTGAAGGATCGATTATTCAAAGTGAAGCCGAACAAATATCGGCTGTCAGGATGAATAGGTATGGAAAAGAAAGCGTTCTTCAAATCAATCACAGAGAATGTAGTTGCAGTTGAAGGAACCATGGTAAGGAGTGTCATGATGTCAGAGACTACCGGGTATTGGGGTACTACGATCTTACTAACCTCTCGCAAATCAATGATAAACCTGTATATTTTAGTATCAGTGCCTTTCTTCAAGATAGGAAGAATAGGGCTATTGCAAATATTGTAAGGGACTTCATCCACAACCCCTACTCCAATCAGATCTTGAACAATACATATTAGTGCCTCTTCACCTTCTCGAGAAATTTTAAATTGAGGCAGTCGAGGCAATGAAGCACCTTCCTTCACCTGAATATGAACTGGTGGGATAACCATTTACCCACATCAGTATCTGACGTAGCCCACAGAGTACTAGGTAGGGATGCCAAAGCAATATCTTCTTTAATAAGACAAATCCTCTCAACCATGGGATAGTTATCATTCAGTATAGCACGCACACCTTCTGGGGAACAACGTATCGTAGCACGAAAATGTTTGAGCATATCGAGACCCACAATGTTGTCCGGTGTGTTAGGGGAAAGCAAAAATGGACATGCCGCAGAGAATCTATCAACATGAAATGCAAGGGAAGGTGTCCCATTGAATCCTATCGATGTGATTGTTAAGCCAGACAGAGGAGCCCTAGGAACCAATTGTTTAGACAGGGCGCTATAGGTAGCTCCTGTGTCACCCAAAAACCGATCAGTAGAATCCAAAAGGTGTGCGTTAACATAGGGACCCTTCGGATCTACTGTGACTTCAACTGATTCCTTACCCCATCCTAGGCATTCCTATGCATAAGCAGAATCCTTCAAATCATTGGTCGAATAATCGGACATTTGATATTGGTTGCGTCTGTCAAAAGTGTTAGAAGAATTCTGAGTATGCTCTACTGCCTCAAACCTAGTACGATTATCCATACCTCTCCTATTTCCTGAGTTCCCTGGACGGCTTCTCATTTGTCCTCTACCATGCTGATACTGCTGATCTTGCAAAAGTGGACACTCAAAACACCAATGTCCAATCTCCTTGCAATAGGCACACTGATCAGAAGACAAAGTAGCTCGAGCAAAAGGGGGCGCACTAGGGCGGTACATCGGATGTCCACCCCTACCACTACCTCTGTAAGATGGACCATAAACCTGAGCTAACATAACCTTTGTTTTTAAATCCTTAGTCAAAAGAGAGACTCGGGAAAACGTAGTCCATGAACTTTCGCTGGCCTTTAGGCGACTAGCTATTTCTGGCAACATGTTCGCGACAAATTTGTCGACAAACAGATGCCTGCCTGTGTCATCTGTCAATGACTGGCCACTAAAGTCATGGAATGTCTCCTCAAAACGTGTAAAGAAATCAGAAACGGACTCATCTGGTTTCTGCTTACAAGACGCTAGCATAGTCCTTTTTAGGAGGTATGAGAGTTTTCAACTTAGTTATTGTAGCCTTTGGGAGCTCTAATATTTCTTGTTGCAGTTTCTGTGCAGGTTCCCTTTCTGCATCTTTCCTCTCTATCTCCTTCCAAATATCTCCAAAAGCTGCATGATCATCTACTTTACGAATAGATCTCCACATATCAGGGGATAAAATAAGCCCAAAAACATATCAATATCAGACAAAGTCATAGTACAAGAATTAATAGCTCCTTCAACTTCTTCAAAAAAAGCAGTCGGATTTTTCCGCGGATCAGGCAAAGCAGCTTTAAGAGCCATGACATCCGCTCTACTCCAAGGAGTATAGACCCAATTATAAATAAAATATCCCTTCGCATCAGTTGAATCTTTATCGTCTTCTGTTCCCGCACCCCTAGGAGGGACATACAAAGGCGCAGCTTCACGCATTGGTTTCACATGAACTACAATATCCTTATCTGTCCCTGGATCTCCATCTTGTGGCACAGGGGTCTGAACTGTTTGTTCAGCTGTAGCAGCTGCCTTTTTCTCCTCTTGCAAATGGAATACATCAGTTCGTAGTTTAACCACACGTGTAATTAAATCGGCCACCTGGAAAGGGAGAAAAAGACCGTCACTCAATCGATTATGATCATTTTTTATATCAACAGGCTCTAGGGGCATATTATTAAGCCAGGCGATAAAATTATCGCTGCTTTAGCGGCAGAAAACTGCAGCTAAAACGGTGATAATGGGCTTGATAATATGCTCTATGGAATTCCAATTGAAGCCCATGTTAAACGTCCTTCACATTTAACATGGGCTTCAATTGGAATTCCATAGAGCATATTATCAAGCCCATTATCGCCGTTCTAGCGGCAGTTTTCTGCCGCTAAAGCGGCGATTATTTTATCGCCTGGCTTGTAAATATGCCCCCTAATTCTTTGGAATGTTTCCTGAACCGTTCAATTACTTCTGGAGTAAACGTCTCTGTAAAATATAACTGCTCTGACTCTGGCCATTGCTGAACTTTTGCTATAAGGTCTGGAGCAGAGGTGTCATCACGAGCTGCTTTACGAGCAGTGGATCTAAGAGTGGCCGCACGGTCAGCTGTCACAAAAGAGCGAGTCTGTTGTTTAGTGTCCGATCCTGACTTTCCCTGATCTGAGAGAGACATGTCATCATCAGAATCAACCTTGGGGGCAGAGGGAAAAGTATAAGGAGGCGGAGAGCGATCTAATAGAATTGAATCATCCTGTGGTTTATTAAGTAGAGGGTAAAGGGGGCGCCGGATAGGGTATTGGCCATTTACCTGTAAACAAAGCTCCCTATCCTCTCTCTCTTTTATTTCCTTAATTTCTTTATTTTTCATCTTCAGCACTTTCGCATAGATATTTTTGCGCTGTTCTTTTTCTGCTAAAGCTTGCTCTTTCCTCACTCTTTCACACGCTTCTTTCTCCCACATTCGAACACAGTCAAACATATCTTGTCTACTTTTGCGCTTAAACACACATTGTTCCACATATTGAATCTTTCTAAGATCACATGACCCATTTATTGGCTATTGCAGATCAGGATCCTTTATGGTGTATTTATTCCAAAGTGTGCTATACATTATGGAAGAAATACCGTTTTTAATGTACATATACCTATTTGGTGTCCTCTCAGGGGGAGCTGGCTGTTTCTGTTCTAGATCCATATTGGTAGCTCCAAGAAAGCAACACATCCTACGAAGTGTGCTTGAAACAGGCATGCCAAAAATATTATAGCATATATAATATTATAACAAAGTAGTACTTAACAGAATTTGAACCGTTCAAGAATTCAAAAATTAGAGAAAAATCTCCTCATTACCTGCCTATATAAATTGCAATTTATATATACCCAAACAAATCCAAGATTTTGGCCGAACAAACAAGAAGTGTCGCATCAAACGACCTTACCAAACAAAAGTCTCCAGCCTCCAACTGCCAAGCTCTGAATCAACCAAATGGTCTCTGCACGACGAACGCCATAAGGGATCTCAGTCGAGGACCGGCACCACCTGGAGGGTCAAATCGGGAAAATTGGAAAGGCACTTCGGTCTGCTAAAACAAGGGTCTCCTCACGCAGTGTACATCCTTAGAGAGATTCCAAACCTCCGTCGAAACCACTCCTTCAAGCATCCGAGTCGCCGATGAGCCCCACGTTGGGTGCCAATTTGTAGAAGTAAACCTCACCAAGGCCTACCGGTGCCAGGGGTTCGCCCTTCTTTGCGCACTAGTCCGGGCACGGAAGCTGTAATATCAAGAAAACAGTTTATTAAACCTCATGAGTGGAACGACATCTATACACAACCCTCAGGCAGTGTATGAGGTAGCACAAGGAGTACAGAAACTGTGGGTCTTTTATACCCACTCAAGAGCTCAAAAGGAGGCGGTACAAGTACACACAAGAATAGCTATTCACATACATGGACATACAGAAAATGCTCAGTCAACAAAGTAGGAGGAGCAATGAGTTGCTGACATCAGTTAAAACAGCCTGACATTTACAGACTAAGACAGGTGCAAGAGCAGCTACAGACTTTTCTGAGCATGCTCAGTGCTGCAGGAGCTAAGTATAGATAGTTATTCTAGTAAAGCACAAGGGTAGGCAACAGCAAAGAAGGAAGGGGCACATGGCGAGCACAAGGTCAGTCAAAATGGCTGCCAAAAACAAAATGGCTTCAGCTCATGCTAACAGCAATCTCTGCCAAATTCCCACAGCCCCATGAGCACAAGAGGGTGTGATGATGATTGGAATGTTATTTATAGAAGGTACTCTGGCTGATTATGACAACTTTACTCGTGCTCAGGGGGTTCCCCCGACACTGTTTCTCCTCCACGCTACAATATCTCATTACATTAAACTCCGCTGGTCCCCTCCTGGGGCCGAACCTCCTACCCATGAGCCAGTCTATGCAATATATCTGATGGGAATAGGACGCCATCTCACCTGCTGGTTATAGAGGGGTATTAGGGCACACTCAAAAACACCACCAACCCCAATCCAACCCAAATGGTCACTAGAATTTAACAAGGATCTGAAGGATAAAGAGTGGGCCTCCATGTTGCAATTCCTCAAAAAAGTATCACGCAATGCTAATTTCAAATATATACAATATATGATTCTACACAGGGCATATCTCACACCGCACCGCCTCAATAGTATATACCCGAATGCGCAACTCTCTTGTCCTAGGTGTCGGGAGGCAGATGCGGACCTGCTTCATATGTTATGGGGGTGCCCGCGACTGAGAGTGTTCTGGCACACATTCAGCTATAGAGTGCAAGAAGTTACTGGCACAGATGTCTGGACGAAAGCAGATAGTTGTCTGTTGGGCCTTCATAGATGTCCAAAGGGGCAGAAGGTCCAGTTTAGATTTGCAGACTTGGCAGTATTGCTGGCTAAAAGTGCCATCACCATGAGATGGAAATCCCCTTCCCCTCCTACACCACTTTCCTGGCACACAGAAATGACACATTGGGGTACTGCAGAGAGCGTGATTATTAGGCAAGAAGAATTCCGTGGTCTGCATACGATCCCTATTTCTATGGAATAGGATCAGTTGTTGGAGGCATTCAAAGCTATTGACCCCTCGTCCCCTCCGGCATCCCCGTATAGGCCCAATCCGCTCACACCTTCCATATCCCTAATAGCGCATCCGTCTCAGTCTGTATAATGATATATTATGGCTTGCTTTTGCCTAGGGAATTACGAATGTCGATGCTTTATATGTTTCTTTGTTTTTACAAAAATGAGTACAATCTGTTGTTACAGTTATATACATTCAGGACTCCGGTGAACCGGGGGGGAGGGGTAGTTATTCTTTTTTTTGTTGTATTGTATCAAGTTATAGACCACTAACTGAATATGTATCCTACTATATTTGGCTGTTTTATGTAACCAAGTGATCCAAAATCCTACCTTACATGGTCTGTTATTCCATCGGTGGCCATTATGTATAAGACACTATATTTTAACTCATTACCTAGTTGCCTCAGTTGTATAACGGATTGCTATTTCAACACTATATAATCCATTGCCAAATTATGGGATATGAATGTATTAAGAAATATGAGAATCCAATAAAATTGAGTTTAAAAAAAAGAGGGTAGAAGGAAGTGGTGTTGTGGAGAACTTTATGAATAATGCATGCAGTATTACTTTTGGATCTTGCATAAATGGAGAGCCATTTTACGGAACATGATTCAGGAGAGAAGAGGTTGATTTTCTTGTGGTCTGTCACATAGCACACAGCAATGTGGAGCACTGCTTTCAGAGGAGCTAAATGCACTTTAAGGAGATCACAAAGGAGTGAGTACCATAATCTAGTCTGAAAAAAGCTGCCCGATGTCCCAGAGCAGTCTTAGCTGGTGGAGTGCTCTTCCAGCCATTGTTGAGAGCTGCTTCTGGAGGTCTGGAAAGTTGCCATGGAAAAAGACCAATGATTTTGCAATCTCCACAAAGGCCAGTAAGTTCGTCGGATGAGGTAAGTAGGACATAGGACTGGGGAGGATGGGATGGGGCCGAGATTAGATTGGAGCAGTTTTATAAGGGGAGAAGGTAGCAGGGAAAGTTGTGGGATGATTGTTCAGGGGAGTGTTAGTAGGAGAGTCAGCTAGAACGGGTGCTGGGAGAGTGAGTTAAAAAATAAGGGTGTAAACAATGAGGGGTATAGGCAGAAGTATGCCATTGTCTGGGCAAGTATTAGGGTAGTTGTGAGGAGAAAGGAGAAGTTCTTACAGTGAGAGAGAGCCAAAGAGGGTCGAGTTAGTGTTGGGCAGATTGGGAACATGGAGGAGTGATCTATGGAGAGAAGATAGCTAGTAGGGGTGTATTGTAGTTGGGGGGGTTGGAAGCAGGAAGATCAAAGGTAGGCAATAGAAGGGAGCAGTGAGTTAGGGTTAAAAGATTACAAAAGTGTATCTAAGTGAAACTAGATCTGCATCTTTGAATTGGAACATAATATTTCTGCTACTGTTGACAGAAATCGAAAGATTGTGATTCAAGGGCAAAAAGGGAGAAACTGCCAGGTTGCGCCCATGGGGTGGCATTTGTAGAAGAGATATAAAGGGTTCTGTGTAAGAAGTTGTTCCATTGGTCTGTGTTGTGAGTAAAACGTAGAAGGTTGATTTTGAGGGATCCTTCTGATGCTGGCCAGATATCAAAGATTCCCGAAATTCCATTAGAAGTTTATTTTTGACATTTTTTCATGTCCTATTTCAATAGATTCTGAGGGTGAGTGATTTTAAAGCAACTGACTCCAGATTTAGAGGGTGTTTTGAGAGGGTGAAGGAGGTACAGGGGGCCATAGTGTCTGCTATCTGGAATTCAAATCAGGAAGTAGGTGGCACACATGGAATCCTCACATGGTAAAGCAGGTTGGAATAGTCTGGGTATGAAGAGCTACAGCAGGGCCCTAAAGGACACAGGCTCTTATCATCAGGCAGTAGCTTGGTTTCTCACTGGCTGCTGAGGATTCTGGATGAGGTCTAGCTGCACGTGTCTTCCACCTCCCACACAGCGGTGACCAGGCTCACTCCTGGTAGTTGGCAGGACTCAGCCAACACATCGCAAAGAAGCCTCCTGCATACTGTTTCTGTGACATTTCTGGTCTGCCCTTGTAATTTCTCCACCAGTAGACTGGACAAACTGGGAGTGCATTTTGAAATGTTTTTTGTTTTTGTGTCTGGTAGGAAAGCATACAAATAAAGGCAGATATTCAAAGAAGTAAATGCAATTTATAAAGCAAAGATGAAGAAGCCAGCAAGTCCACTGACACCGAGGTGAACATGTGACATGAACGAATAGTGTAACCACCTCGAGTAATAGTTAACAAGAACAATTAGAAAACTGTTTGTCTGTTAACGCAGCCACCATAGATCCTGCTAAATTAATTGCAATGTTTTCCATAGTCCATTAGGAAATAATACAGGATTAAGAGGAGTATTTCCCAGCTTCCAACGTTTAACTGAAAGAACTAATTCCTTGCATTTTGTCAGGATTAAGCAAGGTACCTGGATTTGAGGACTGCTACCAGATGATCAGTGTGACACATTCCTTCAAGGATGTGGCAGACGGACCTTTGGCAGCTTTGAATGACGTGATCAGTAGGCAAGCCTGGGTCTAGGGTGGGACTTCTGGGTCATGACACTGCAGCAGCCTTAAGGGGTGTGGGAGAGGATCTGGCCTTATGGCTGGGGCGCTGGACCACAAATCTGGAAAGAGGGCTCGAGTCTCAGCAACGATGCTCAACATCCTGTGAATGTGGGCAAATCACGCAATGGCCCAATGCCTAACAAAAAATGAATGTGTAAATCTGTAACGCAACTGGTGCTTATGTATAGCGCTCTGATACCTTCGGGTCAAGGTCGTGCTATATAAAACACCAAGGAAAAACAAGCATCGGCATAGCCAATAGGTCTCACCTTTGGGACCTTATAAGTGTTTAGCCATGCAACAGTTGTATAACTAAACACTTATAAGGTCCCAAAAGCGAGACCTATTGGCTATGCCAAGCGGCCGCGAAAGTGAAAGTAATTGCGGTAAAAGCGGCGCGCGCGCACATGCACTGTAGCTCTAGGCTGGCCTGGTAGCACTTTTTGGAGCCCTCTCAATAAGTCTCGCCAGACCAGCGCATGCGCTGGGTCAGGCGAGACCTAAACAGGAAGCTGCGTTTCAACATCCCATGTTGCAATGACATTCCACTTGCCTTATAGGATGTTTACTGTTTTTCATTCCACACCTTTTTATTTTTCCACTCTGAGGTTCTTCGGTTACCTCAACTTTAGCCTGTTCTGCTGACCTTGCAGTTTGGATGGCGTTTAGGTGTTGTCGTATTGCTGTGCTTTTCCCTCTTCCCTTCTTTTCTCAGAGAGTTCTGATCTGTCACCTGGGTCTCAAACTTACTGGCTTCTTTCCTGTTTGGATTTGGTTCACTGTGGCCCCCCATTCCGAAGCCAGTGAGTATACTTATATATTATTCTATCATTGTGAATGTTTTGTGTCTTTCACCAGCACTAAAACCCTGTGTGTTCTCTCTCTTATTAGTGACTCATTCTGTTGGAGAAGAGCGTTAGTGTATAAACATGCTGGGACTAGAGAATTAACGCCAGAGAGAGCAGTGCTAGAGAAGGCCTGGGCATTCTGTATGTTGTTCTATCTCTCTCTGTCCCACTTCCCTTTCCCTTCGGTGTTTGGCTTTGTCTAGTATGTGTCCCTTGCTACAGACAGAGCCACATTCAGGGGAGTGAGGTGAATTGTCGTCAGAACGTATTGGATAACACCTGCAAAATCTGCCATGTGTATCAGCGAAACTCTCAACCTCTCTAACCATAGCAGGCCAAAAGTACAGTCAATGTCTTTGTGTTGGAAGTACTTCTCAAAAGTCCCTCTTGAGCTAAAGAAATAGTTTGGCTACTTTTTTGTCAGCTCTTGAAACTACACCACCATGCCTGTGTGGCTGTTAGTGGCACCCAGTATATATTTAATTTTGTGATTTCCCTGTAACTTTTAAATGAATCTTCGGAAGTTTTGAATTGTTACTACCCTACAGCAAGCTAGAACCTTGTCCTTGATAGTAGTGCAAGGAGTCTCTTGATCCACCAGTGCTCTCAAAGAAACATTTACTGTATTCCACTCCCATTCACAGATTGACTCGACACAACTCACAATCCCTCTGCACTAGCACCCTCTGTGACAACATGCTTATCCCCAGAAATCAACGATTTTAATATTGGTGCTGTTCCTATCAGAATTTCACTGGAATTCTGGCCAGGGACTCCAATGCTGTCTCAACTCCTTCCCTTTCAGTTAAATAAGATCTGTAATCGATTCCAGAGTCTGAAGTGACTGTAAGTGGAAAAAAGGGAAGGGAGGTAGAGAGAAAGAAAGATTCCATAAGTGTCTCGACCTACTGACCTTAGGAGCACAGGCTGGTGGAAGGCATGCTGCAAGGACCCCAATTTAGCAATTTACTGACTGGTAAACCTGTAATCCTGTAAACCAAGGTTCATTACTCTAAATATAATGGTGCACGATAGATTATGAGTCTGATTCACAAAGCTAAACTTACACTTTTGTGTACATTTACTATTTTTTTGGTGTTAATAAATTACAAGTTTAACTTTACTGTTACACCTGCCATCCTTGGTGTCATTTTCCCCCTAACGTTTTGCCTTTAACCCTCCTGTATTGCTGACTTCGTTTTTGCTGGTTTTATGACTCTGTAATTAATGGATCATAGGGAATCGTTTCAACATCTACAAAGCCATGAAAAGCCCATAATATGTTTTGTTATGGCTATTTTTTTATGGGCAGTATGGAAACAAAGGAAATAACTTAACTATGTGCTAGGGAACAGGGATTAGTAACACGAGCATATTTTTATACATGTATCCCTAGGTCATCAGATAGTTGAATGGTTCCACACAATGTATATAGGATTATCCACTGCCCTTTCTGGACCATGAGTGTTTTAGGAGTTGAGATATTTTAATGGATTTTATATCAATTTTGTATGGATTATGAAGGTAAATTTGTAGGTATTTTAATTTTGAGTTTGTTTTTTATTATGTCTTTTAAAAATGTTTTAAGGATGTGGGAATTATTGTATCTCTTTGCAATATTTTGATATACGCTTCTCTTAAATTATGATGATATATGCACTTTTACACAACAGATATATTGTGAATAAAGTTTATATTGATTGATTCTACCATTTACCACTGCTAACCAGTGCTAAACTGCTCGTGCTCTCTCCTTAAAACATGGTAAAATTGGCTTCCACCCAATTGGTCAATTTAAATTACTTGTAAGTCCTTAGTAAAGCGGTACTCCATGTACTCAGGGCCTGTAACTTAAATGCTACTAGTGGGCCAGCAGTACTGATTGTACAACCCACGTTGTCACGATTCACTGTCTGCGCTCTCGTGCCATCCACCAGGGGGCTGAATTGTGGGTCTTTCTCCTGTCATTATAAGCTTCTGGACCCCCCCCCCTTCTTGCACATACTGACTTCCAGCCATTTGGACTCTACTTGGAAATGGCCATCCGTTCCCAATCCATGTCGGATTTGTGGAAGCCACTCTGCTCATTCCTGAAACTCTATTACCTAGAATTCCCTGCTCACTGCTCCGTCTCCACCCCTTCAGGTCAAGGATGGGTGGAGGAATCCAGTTCACCTTTGGCTGGCTGCTGCTAGGCTTCTCACACCTAATGCACATGATTACTGTGAGTTCTTTTAAGCCCCAGCTCCCTTTAGTCCAGCGTTGGTCATTGTAACTGTGCACCGATTTCCTGAGATTTTGATATCCTTGTTTCCAGTGTTTCCTGAGCTGCTGTAGTTATTCCTTGTTCTGAACTAGCACTGCCTGATGTGCTACCTTGACTCCTGAGTTTTAGTAATTCCCTGTTCCTGAACTCGCACTGCCTGCAGTGCTACTTTGACTCCTGAGCTTTAGTAATTCCCTGCTCCTGAACTGGCACTGCCTGCAGTGCTACCTTGGCTCTTGAGCTTTTGCTCAATTCTTTTTCCTACTACAGCAGAGCCTTCAGTGCTACTTTGTTTCCTTGACTCCTGATCAAACACTCTTCTAGTATACCCTTGTAGCTTCCCTTTCTGTTTATCCTTTTCCAGTCCCTGCCTTTCTTACCATTTCCTTGATTCCAGTTACTATTTTGCTGTCTTTATATTCCTGCTGACTTCCTTCTATTACCTTGTATGTTTGTTACATGCTTTCTGCCAACTGTGCCCTGTGATTTTCCTTCCTTTCCTGTTAAGCACTCCATCTTGCTAGCTGACCCTGGGCTGTATCCAGGAATGCCTGAAAATGTCTTATAAGCTAGGGGACTATATTTATCCTACCATGCCTGCCAGTTTATACCTTCCACTGTACACAGCTACTAGTAGACCTTGGCCAAGAGTGTCTAGTGTTGGTCAGAAGATCATGCACAAAGCTTCATCAACCAGTGTGAGCCACTGGTCTACCTTTCCTAAAAGTGTGGGATGATGCACCCTGTCTTAATTGAAGGAGTTCTGAAAATTTGAAATGCCTATGAGCATTGCCATGATTAGGAGGTTAATGTCCTGCAGATCAAGATATAAGGAAAATAAGTCATTTACCTGTTTCCAGCCCTAGACAGACATAAATGGTTGAATTTGGCTCTCCTAATTCCAAAGTTATTTGAAATATTTTTTTAGCCTATGCACTTCTATCAGTTATTGGAGCATTTGAACTTACGTTTGGACTCTAACCTTGTATCCCAGTTATAATGTGTGAGCCTTTAGGTAAAGTGGATGGATGCTCCAGATCCCTTAATACCCTGCTCAACCAGGGCCGTAGCCACGTGGGGCCTAGCAGGGCCCGGCCAGGCCCTAATGTGCTCTGCCCCCCCCAACTGAAAGGTGGGACCTTTGGGTTTTTGTTATTTAAAATATTGTTACGTTTCGTATCCGAAACAGTGCATGTGATCTGCTGCCTCGCCCCTGCCTGCTTTACCAATTGTGAAACCGAAAGAACCTTTGGTCGTCTGCAGGCAGGGTCAGAGAGAGACTGAGGTAAGGGGGCTGAGTTGAGGTGCCCGGCGCTCTGAAAAATACTAATGACTCACGAGTGCATGGGGTCGTAAAGGATATCTCTAAGCTGGAGCCCCACTACCAACAAGAAGGAAGATTACATCAAGCGTGAGCACACTGCTTCTAGGCCTCTACTCAAGCTTATCTGTTCACAATAGAAGTACTGACTGCAGAGGCACGGATAGTAGGTGAGTCAGACATGGGTAAAATGGATACATCCCCAGAGCCTACACCTTCCTGGGGCCATCTTATATTTGATTGGGACAGTCCCACAGCACCAGTTTTCTATTTAACAGATGTTCATTGAAACATGAAAAAAGTCAAATAAAATAAAATACTAAGACTGATACTCGCAGCCCGAGCCTTGCTTTGCTGCAAGAGCGTCGTAAGGGTTAACAATTTGGGCTGGGCATTATGACTCTATTGGTATAATGCTGACTGTCCTACCATAAAATGGCGGGGCATCCTGAGCCAGCAGTGGGGTCCCAGTCTGGCTGGTGGGTAGGGGGCCAGGCCTCAGCTCAACATGCTTTGGTTGCCACAATAAACATGTGAAGCGATCCGTGTTCATTTAAGGAGTGATATGGACGAAGAAGATATCAGTCTGTGAGCCGGCCTTCTTTCCTAATACTGCAATGCTTAATTCTGTTGTAACTGTGATCTCTCTGCGCTCCCAACTTATCCTGATTGTCTTTCCATGCAGAGACGTTTTAAGGCCTGGGCAAATTGGGTTCTGGCCCAGGGCCCCGGCCTCTCAAGGGGCACCCTGCTAGAGCTAGCTCCATTCTGCAAAGATTTTTTTCCCTGATGACCTTGAATAATTGTTAAACACATCATTTTAAATACCATTTTCTTTTAATTTATTTTTTAATGTGGGTGATGTGGGAGAGTCTATAGCAGACATTTTGCAGAGAAATGTTGTGTTTACGCTTCATGCATTTTCCATCGAAAATGTTTATTTTAGATCCAAACAGCACAGATATGATACATGGGAGGGTGTCACAGAGATTATTTGCAGTAATATTAGTGAGCTACTGCTGTTTTACAATATTGAAAACACACATCACTATCCCTGAATATTAGATGTAAAAACATTTAGAGTTTGGATGTGTGTGCCTGTACCAAAAAGGGCATCAAAGAGCGGAAGTTAGATCATGAATTCAAAACTGTTCCAAACAGAGGCCCCCAAAATACGTTTTGCGCAGGGCCCCCATAAACCTTAAGATGTCACTGGACTTCACAAATGCGCAAATGAGCCTATGCTCACTGCTACACATTACACTATGCCTGCTAATGCACACAGGCAAGAATCCCACTGTGCACCACTCTGTGCCCGTTGTTGTATATCATCCTGTACTCCCAGATGCATAACATTCAATGCTCCCGATGTACGTCACTGCATATCATTTTTTAAGCTTGTGCTGCACGCCATCCTATGCTTCCCTGATGCACATAACTTTTGCGCCTTGATGTTTATCAACTGTACTCTTGGATGCAAACGTTCCATGTAATTGTATGAGTAACTGAACAGTCCTGATCTTTATTGCATTTTTGGCACTTTGTGTAGAACCGTTTTAAAGCATGGGCAGAATTGGAAATTGCCTAAGACACCCAATATTCAACTTCCCCGCTTTTAAAAGTGATCAAGATAAGCCAGAAGGACTGCCATAAAAACATTGTGCATAAAAATATGATTCCTTTTTTTTGTTAGTTTGGCATGCACACTTTGCAGAATCTTAAGAGCGCAAACATACCTGCCCAACCTTAACCACGATGCTCTCAGGCATTTTATGTAATTTAATTAAAGAATACTTTTTCTTTCTATTTCTATCATCACCTCACCTCTTCTATCGCATCACACTCTCTTTACCACTCTCAAATTCTACAACTTTATGTACATGTCACAGTTCTCACTCTATTTAAAATCTCCACATCACCTAGATTTACCCAACCTCACTATAAAAAGTATCAAGACACCTCTGTCACCCCTACGTCTGTCTACCTCTTTCTTATGGCCTCACCTCTGTCGCTCTACCAATCTCTATCCCTATCTCTAGATCTCTACCTCCTTACCCCTCTATCTCACTCAACTAGCTATCTCGACCAACTCTCTGTAGGTACTGTTCTGTTTCCATCTCACATCCTGTGTCTCTCCTCCATTTACTTGAAGTCTATCTTAACCTCAACATTCTCTTTACCTAGACTCTGTCAATCACTGTCTCTATATATGAAGCTTCTTTTACCTCTCTTTTAACCCACTTTCTTTCTCACCCATCTGACTATACCTCATTTCTGTCTCACATCTTTCACCATCTCATCTATCTCTATATAAATACCCACTGTCTTTCACTACCAAACCTCACGATACCCACCTTCACCTCTTCTCTTTCTTCCTAGCCTTGTTCCCTCTATACTCAACTCTTTCTCAATACCTTTCTGTCTTTATCTTTTTTTCTATCAGCACCTCCTTGCTGCCTTATCTTGCTCTGCACCGTCTCTCTTTTTCAGTCCACCCTTCCTACCTCACCTCACTCTCTCTACCATGCTCTTTGTACATTTCTCCAACACACATCTCTGCCTCTTTCTGCATCACACAACACTCTCTATTTCTCACCCTCGGTGTGTCTCTCTCTCGCTATCACCGTATAAACCTCATCTCACTTCTGTGCCTCACCTATGTCTCCCTACTTTACATCTTTTATCTCAACACATCATCTCACTTTGTACCCTTCACGCCTTTCCTTTCTTCCGTTCCCTCTCTCACTTCTCTCTTTACCTGATCTGTCTTTCCATGTACCTCTTAACATTTTGCCTCTCTCTTTTTCTCATTGCTCTTTGCCTTGCATCTCTTTATACATCTTGCACTACCTCATCTATTATCTACCTTTATCTCTTTCTGCCTGTATGTGTAACCAATCTTTCCATTTTCATTCAATCACTCTCTGTCACCCCTTGATGTAAGCCACCCCTCTGCCTCCCTCCAATTTCCCCTTTCCCCTAGCTCTATCTCTAGCTACTTGCCTACCTCACTGTAAAACCATGCCTATTTCTGCACCTCTCATTCTATACATTCTGTACCCACCTCTCTTTACCTGTACAGGTACGTATCTTTCTGGCTATCCAGCCTTTCTCTAATTACCATATATTTCTCTCTACCTCACCTACGTCTATATGTCGTGCTTCTCTGTCTTCTTCTCCCTCTAGTTTGCCCCTCTTGCTACACCATTCTTCTAACTCTATCTATTTCCTCTCTCCTAATTTCTCCTACTCATCAGAGTCGGAGGTTGATGTCTAGCTAAAAAAGTAACACAGAAAAAGAGGATAGGAAGGTAAGAGATTTAAGGAGACAATTATCAGATTTCATTCAATGGAATGAGGAAAATACTCAGAGCAGTGCTCTGATATAATCTGTTGCAGCGAGTATGTCAAGTGAGAAGGCGGATTTAATTGTGATTATGTATATCTAGCACATACGTTTTTGCATGTCGTATTTTAACAATGTTCACTTGTCCCCTAAATATTGTCCATATCAACATTTAATGTGTGTTTCCTACAATGAGGAGAAGAGGTTGAAGGTTTGATAGTGAATTGCGAGACAAAAAATGTAAATCCAAAGCAAAAAGTAATGCATTTATTAATGCTTGTTAAAGCTTTGCTTTGGGAATATTTAGATGATGGGCTCCTGGCACCTTCAGATTTTGGCTGTGTTTGCACACCTCCTTTCCTGGAAGTTAACACATCATTTAGGGGCCGATTACAATGCGGCTTCCGAATCGCATCGTAATGTGCCGCTCAGATTCCTTTCTGACTGCCTCATCACAATGGAGGCGGTCGGAAAGATTCCGACTGGTCATTCTGTCCGGCTTCCAACGGGCTCAGAGCGCCCGTCTGCCAGTCAGAATGCGTCAAGTAATCTCAAGGGCAGGCCTTATGACCTTGAGATTACGATGATGGTTTCTGGCATGGTTTCCATGCTGGTCATGTTGGAAAGTCTCTTTGGGGGCCCCAGCAGGGCCCCCATTGGTGCACAGCCTCTGGTTGGAGGCCTGTTGATCCCTGCACCTTGTGGCATGCATCTTAAGGTGCCTGCCACGGGGTGCAGGGATGAACCCCATCTTCCATTTTACAGTGGGAACATGCATTCCAGCCAGTTTACAGCCCGAGTGCATGCTCCCATTGTAAAATATAGGAATGCGCACAAACAGTGTTCAGTCGCATCCTAATGGCCCGGTCGGGACCGCCGACCGGATGTCGGTCGGTCCCATGACCGAAGTGGTGTCAGGGGGAAGTGATTCCCCTCGACACAGTAATCAGGCTCTTAGTATGTTTTGCTATCATCAGGCTTTGAGTTAGGTGAAATGGGTACAAAATTCAAATTTGCCCCCAAAATATTGCTAGTCTGGGGCACCAAAAATTATTACAATGGATCTGAGGTGAGTGGTGCAGTCCCCAGCAGCTGACTGCTATGTGGAGTGGAGGAGTAATCAGAATATTTTACAACTTTCTTCAAAAACAACTTGCTTTTAAACAATGCATTTCAAATACGTTGTTGGAGAATACACCATTTAGTCCCACTTATTAAGTTAAAATCAAACACTAGGCTCTCTTGACTTCCCTGCAAATCACTAAAGAATGAATGTGAATCTGTATACCTTTCTGAAGTTGGTAGGTCTGTTTAAGGGTTCCCCATGCTTTACATCTGATTTAATCCCATCCTCCTGCTGCCAAATCAGTTTTAGGTGTTTCCTCTGCTTTTTGTTCTCTTTCAGCCTTCTCCAGTCGTAGTCCTAGTTTATTATTCCCCTCCTTCTTTCATTTACTTTAGGGTGCCTCCTTGCCTTTAGCATATTTTAAGGGTTCTTGCTTCCTCTCCTCTAAAGAGCAGGGACTCTTATTCAGTAAAACATGTAATCTTGCTCAGTTAAGAAGGGTCCAATTTTACCTGCTGCCAAGGATAATTTCACCTGCTGCCACTGATTAAGTTACACATTTATAAACTAGTGGGAGGGACTGTGAACTACAGTAAGTGATGTGAAAAAGGAAAAGAAAAAGATGGCAGAGAACTTGAGAAGTTGTGGGAAGAATGTGAATTTAAGGAAAGGATGAAACTAATGGATTGAATGAGAGCGATAGAAATGGAGAGACAAGGGAAAGGGAAAAGGATGGAGAGCTGGTGCATAACTAGGCTATATTTGACATATTTGTTGAGAAATACATTCCTGAGTCTTTATTGCCCTTTCAGTAAAGCAGTATTTCTTGAGCACCTCAACTGTTCTGTGATCTTCAGGTCCTAGTGTTGAATCCCTACAGGGCCATTTCAACTTTTCATCTTTAGGAGGTTGATTAATTGATTATTATCAAATACGTTGATAGTAACACCTCTTTTTCACAATCCTTCTAAACTACAAACTGTGGCATTAGGCCCTATATAAAAAAGTTATTATCTTGGAGTGGATCCAAGTCTGGTAGTTCAGTGCAGTAGTATATCCACTAATATAGTGAATCCAATTCAGGAGGGATCTCAAAACATGGCTCTGCGGCTGAACCCCTGCACCCAGACAGATCAGCAACCACCCCCGCAGTGCCTTGATACCCTCACTGGGGAGTAGCCACGCTATATAAACCCCTGATTAATTAATTAGAGCCTCTGTTTAGCTGTATCATCACAGTCCCATGGATCTACTCAATCTTTCAGTAGGCCAGTGTGAAATTCGCATAATATTCTTTGTTAAAATTAAACAAAAGTTTGCAAAATACTGATGCAGAATTTTGCGCTAATTTTAGCATGAAATTCATCCTTAGTTTCATTTTAAATGTGAGGGTCCAACAGTCACTCGTTCTATTCGTTCACATTGTTCCAGTGCTCCTACAAGCAAATTTTTACATAAATTAAATCTGAATTACACAGCGTGGTGTAATACTGTAAACTTAGGCATTTTGTATTAGAAGTGTAATGCAAAATGCAGGAATTTATGTGAGATTCCTTCGTCGTAAACTAAATTTTGCCTGGGCATGGCCTTTATCTATCCCAAGTCTACACCTTGTCATCAGCATCAAGAGACAGCTTTGTGAGTGGGTGCACACATCATAAAGCAGATATTTCCACACTGTCCTTGTTGAGATACTCCAACCACAAGTTCTAAAACAGAGAAGGGATGTCTCGCTTCATGGGTGTTCATGTAGTGTATCATTAGAATTCTTCCTATTTTATTTTAATTGTCTAAATTTGTGCAGAACTGCTTCTTCACAGAGTGAGAAGAAACAAACAAACTGCATGTGTGAATGGCTGGCAGTCTATGCGCAGCCTATCACACACGCATCATTTGTGTTGTATAGATTGCTGACATGGTTGTATTCTAATAGTGATCAGAGGCCTGAAAATGCATTCTGCAGATCTCCAGGCAGTTACGAGCCCTGCATGACATTTACAGTGTGATTACCAGTGTAGAGTGTATTACTCAACCATTTGCCATGCTGCACAAGCAAGCCACATGCAGCTTACTGTCAGTTACACTGTAACAAATACTGGGCTTCCCACATGGCAGGAACAGGAACCAAGTGAGAACTCTGAGGCATCCAGAGCAGGACTCTTAACATGGTAAGTTATGCAGTAAAGCTAAGTGCAATTCTCAGCACTTTTCATCAGACACCACTGCCCTGCTCTGGGTTTAAACATCTACTGTTCTATTTCATTATCCAAAGATGTCTGATTCTGTGTATGTATGTATGTATGTATGTATGTATGTATGTATGTACGTATGTATATATATATTCAGTGAAAAAACCATAGGTTTCACACACGTTATAGTTAGCTGGACATTTCACTCGTAAAAAACCAATGAAATTCCCCCGTTATAGTTAGTTAAGCTAACTATAACTCGCGCACCCGCAATCCACTGCTGATGACGTCACATATTACATCACTCATGACATGGTCAGTGACATCACTCATGACATCACTGATGACATCTCAAATGACATCACTGATGACATCATCCAGTGAATGTGTATTTTTCTGAAAATTAAATATGTTTTATATATGTATATCTCACGGACGATGGAAGAATAAATGGGTATATAAGTGTCTAAATGGATGATTTGTTTTTGAAAAATTGATTGTATAACTGACTGATTAAGTGTATCTTAGTGAATACATGGCTTACTGAGTAATGTTTAAATATGTAATTATCTGTATCAGTCTCTCACTTTGTGTATAAGTGGCTGCATGGGTTGGTGAGTAGCTACATGGGTGTTTATATAGGATATTAGGTGGTTTTTTGAGTATCAGTCTGAGTGGCTGCATGGTTCGGTGGGGGGTATTACGTAGTGCATAGGTGCATGAATGAGTGACTCACTGGTTGTATGTGTTGAAGACAGCATGTGTGCAGAACTGTATGGGTGGATGAGTGTGTGTATGGGTGTGTTAGTGAGTGAATGACTGTCTCAATAGTGTCTTTATGAGTAACTACATATGTTTTAAACTAGTATATGTGACTATTGGTGTATATACGTGAGTATATGTGAGAGTGAGAGATTGAAAGAGTTCCTGTATGAATAAGTATGTGTTTCTATAAGTGATTGTTTAAAAGACTAAGTATGTGTAAGTTTCCGTAGAAGTAAGTGTGGTGGTGTGTGTATAACTGTATATGCAAATAAATCTATGTTTGATTCTTTATTTTCATGAGTGAGTATGTGTGTCAGTAACTCTGTGGATGAGTGGCATTGTGTAGCAGGATGTATAGGTGTATGAGTACATATGGTGAGTGAGTACATGTATGAGTGACTGTACAGGACTGTTGGTGAATGAGTGGATGTGTATGTGGATCTTAGAATTACTCAAGAGGTTGTTGTAACTGGTATTGGTATGTCCATTTTTTGAAAATTTTAGTCTCTATTTTTGAATGTGTGTTTCAAAGGTTATATTAGGGTGAGAGGAGGTCTGCCACTCTGTCACAAGGATGATGTCATCAGTGATGTCATTTGAGATGTCATCAGTGATGTCATGAGTGATGTCACTGACCATGTCATGAGTGATGTAATATGTGACGTCATCCGCAGTGGATTGCGGGTGCGCGAGTTATAGTTAGCTTAACTAACTATAACGGGGGAATTTCATTGGTTTTTTACGAGTGAAATGTCCAGCTAACTATAACGTGTGTGAAACCTATGGTTTTTTCACTGAATTTGCAAGGTTTTTTAAATGCTAATTCCTAACTATAACGTGTGTGAAACCCATGGTTTTTTCACTGAATTTGCAAGGTTTTTTAAATGCTAATTCCTAACTATAACGTGTGTGAAACCCATGGTTTTTTCACTGAATTTGCAAGGTTTTTTAAATGCTAATTCCTAACTATAACGTGTGTGAAACCCATGGTTTTTTCAGTGAATTTGCAAGGTTTTTTAAATGCTAATTCTTACCTATAACGTGTGTGAAACCCATGGTTTTTTCAGTGATTTTGTATGGTTTTTTAAATACAAATTCTTGTATTAAACGTGTGATTTTTTTTTTTTTGGCAAGGTTTTTTACATCTTTTTATTTTTACTTTATATTCTCTTTAAACACTATGCTTAAATTTTAAAAATTCTGCAATATATTATTTTTTCACATTTTACCAAACAGGTAAGATATATTAGTATAACATAGTGATTCTTTTTTTCCAATTTTATTTTTATTTTTATTTTTTTTTTACGTGCGCGTACGTTAAGCTTACGGTAAGCATACGTTTTGCGTAATGTACGTAATATTTCTACTCTTTTTGCGTATGGTTACGCAATTTACGTAGACGTGCGTACTGCGTACGCGGCGCGTAAGCGCATACGTTACACGCGCACGTTACGCGGAAGTGTTGGGGCGTGCCTGTTATGCGCATGCGCGCGTGCACGTGTCTTTTATACGCGCATGCGTACTTTTACCGTAAGCGCTCCGTAAGCGCTCCGTAAGCGCTCCGTAAGCGTAACGTACGCGCACGGTGGGTCATGTGATCAAGAAACAACACTTTTGATTGGTTTAAAGTACTTTCAGTTCTAGAACTCTCCTACACCACACCCATTCCCCTCATTTCTGCTTGTGATCCATTAGGAGAAGGAGCTGAGTTGTCTTTGGGATACGATGGCAGACCAGCACTCCTCTTCTGAGAGTGAGGCTAGCAGCACCACCATCAGGCAGAGAAGGAGGAAACAGAAGAGCTCTTTTATATGGGAGTATTTTACGTTTCCTGAGGGCCAGAAAAAAGTAAATGCTGCTTTAGTGACTTGCAAGCTTTGCCAGCGTGTACTTTCTAGAGGTAATCCTAACAAGAAGTATTCCTTCGGGAATCACACTATGTTAAGACACCTTGAGGATGTACACCCTAGGACAAATGCTCGACATACTAGAGGAAACCCTTCAGTAAGTCGACCGAGCACATCCACAGCAGCTCAGCCGAGTCCATCTTCGGCAGCTCAGCTGAGCCCTTCATCTGTGGGGGGAGATTCACCTTTTTCTGGTCCTCTGGAAACTAACCATCGATTTGCGAGGGTTACAATGCGGTGCTCAAATTGCCATGGTCTAATTGTTCGTGGGGAGACCAGTGTACCCCTAATTAACAACAGAATAGACCAGCACATTTGTCCTACCAGCTAATATTCCCATTCTTTCTTTCCTCTGTCCCTGCATGAACACAACGGCTCTTTTAAGAGCCAACCTTACCTCTCAACTTTTTAAAAAAATTTCTTAAAAACTTTTTTTTTTTTTTTTTACCGTACGCGTACGGTAAGCGTATTTTTTTTTTTTTTTTTAAAAACACTAAAAAACAATTACCACATTACAAGGTCCTTGAGGGATTAATAACGAAATACTGAAAATCTGTTTGAGGAGAAGTGGAAAAAAGGGACCATCAAATTTCTGACTTACCTGACCCACCCAAAAATTTAATTATCAATTTAAATTTTATTTAAATTGCTTGAAAAAATGGTTTTATTTTTCGAAAATTTTCTTTCTCAATCTGAAAAAAAAGAAAAAAGTATTAATATTTAATAAAACATTTTATAATACAGTACACGTATTTACATATTTTCCAAAAACAATTTTTTGCCATTTTTTTGCTGTTTTCAGAATATATTGCATTTCACTATAAATCGTGAAAGCAATTGCATTCATCACTTAACAGCGGGCAAAAAAAAAATAACAATCTCAAAGATTGTTTTAAAAAAGCCCAGAATCTCTTCTCACTTAAACATAACATTATAGAAATGCAAAATATTCAATAAAAATATAATCTAATAACAATAACTATTTCTAAAAAATACCGTCTGACAATTTTGTTACAGAAGCATAATCACAAAAATAATATATCTCAAATAACTCCACAATACATCTGGTTACCTTTCCTTTAGGCCAAATGGTAATTTTAAAATTCTTTTTTGATTAAATTTCCAATGGTAATCCAATAAAATTCCAAAATTTAAATTGTACAGATGTTACCGATTCTCTCTAAAATTTTGGTTTCCGAAAGATTAATTAGGAATTAAATAAGTCCACAATACAATTGGTTACCTTTCCTTTAGGCCAAATGGTAATTTTAAAATTCTTTTTTGATTAAATTTCCAATGGTAATCCAATAAAATTCCAAAATTTAAATTGTACAGATGTTACCGATTCTCTCTAAAATTTTGGTTTCTGAAAGATTAATTAGGAATTAAATAAGTCCACAATACAATTGGTTACCTTTCCTTTAGGCCAAATGGTAATTTGAAAAATCTTTTTATTTGAAAATTCCAATGGTAATCCAATAAAATGGTAAAATTGTTTTGTACAGATGTTGCCAATTCTCTCTAAAATTTAGGTTTCGGGAAGATTAGATAGGAATTTGCTAAATCAAAAGGCAAACGTTGCTTAAAAACCAATTGACAATCATTACACATTGTCCAGCCTTTTTTACATTTTAGATAAACTGTGTAATGACCAGAAGTTACAGTAGGTCCATCATGGAAAATTATTGCAACTGTTACAAAAGTTTTTCCTGAAATTGATAATTGCTGTCCTGTAAACTTCTTTATTAAAGTATCCAATTTTGAACCATCAGCTCTACATCGTTGCATCATTAAAATTACATACTGTCCGTATTCCTTTAAAATTAACGTTGAAAACATGTCAGATTTACACTCACCGCATTCCATGCTATGATTAGCATCTTTAACTAATTTAGCAAAAGTGACTGTTTTACTCTCTAGCAATGTTAAATAAATAAACCTTTCAGAATCAACATTAGAGCCACATGTATTGAAACAGTTTTCACAACTATGTTCCCATTTATAAGAGAGACCAAACATATTTTCAATTTGTACCCCTTCTTCTTCCAGTACCTGAAGAAAATACATCAAGAATTCCTGTGCATCTTGCTGTACATTTTCAGAAAACTGTGTACATCCTGAACATACATCTAAAAGTTTTCTAATTTCAGTAGCACTTTCTATTTTAGTTTTATCATTATTCAGCTTTTCAAAAAGGAGACTCAACTCAGAACAGAATCTTTTTCTCTAATTTACTATTATCTGCTCTTGCAAACTTTCAAGATAAAATACAACATTCAGCACTACATTAGCGTAGCAGTTGACACCAGAGCTATTTTCAAAATGACAACCAACAACCTCTTCAACATTTTCTTTTTTCTTTTTGCTTGCAATTACATCACTCTTCTTTTTTTTTCTCCTCTCTACATCCTCATTACAGATATTCTCAATTCTCCTTTTTCAAGAAACAACACGTTTTTCCAACACAGGATACTGACCTAAATGAGGAGCATAGGTTCTTCTTAATCTATTATACTCCTTTACACAATTTGCATCAGCACTAACTTTTGAGTCATCAAAGTCTATCATAAATAAACCAGATAATGTTTTCACTCGTGACAAAGCAACATAAGCCATACCTTCTTTGAACACAGTTGAACCAATGTTCACAAAAGCACAATCTACAGTCAATCCTTGAGACTTGTGAATAGTTACAGCATATGCTAGAGAAAATGGAAACTGCTTTCTACGCACATATAAGTCTTTCACAAGCATGAAACGAACTGTACAACGACAAATGTCTATAACTTCTTCTATCTGATCAAATTTTATTTTTAAACATTCAATTCCATCTTTTTTCTGGTAATTAATAAAACCCACAACTCTTCCCATAGCTCCATTCACTAAACCTTTTTCAACATCCAAATTTCTCCTTAAAAATACTCTACAGTTCATGCAAACATATAGATTTTTTTCTAATCCAGCAGTTTTGGAAATGTTCTTCTCTAGTGAATCCAATTTATTTTTCAGTTTGCCTGTTAATGTAATAGTAATTCTTTCATGCTGAATTTTGTCCACTGCTTCCAATTTCCTAATCTCTTCCTTTTCCAATTTCAAAAGTTCCTCATTGAATATTGAGCATTCACGTAGAGTTGGCATTAAGCAGATTACACTTTTCTTTTCTGCAATGTTCTTGTATATTTTCTCTGGAACTATTTCTTCCTTTGGGAATAAATTATGTAGCAACCGACTCTGTAATGCTTTCGTGCCAGCTTCAGTGAGTAGTCCAATTCTGATATCTTTCAGAATACTTCCATATTCTTCATCATTTGCTTGCCTCATATTAGTAGTAAGTTCCTTGTACTCAAAGAAGGACCACATATTTGCATTACCAATGCTTCCCAATGACCTCTTTGTGTCTTCATGTGTCACAGTATTAAACACTGGTTGTCCTTTAACTGGAGTAAGCTGTAGAAGATCCCCAAAAACTATGACATGTTTTCCACCAAATAACACGTCATAGTCTCTCCTTAGAATTTTGCTGCATTCTTAAATGCACAAAGGCAAGCATTAAGTTTGATACCATGCTCACCTCATCAATAATGAGAACTTGCATCTTCTTCAATACTCTTGAAACTTCCAAGCATGCTTCTCCAGTTAGCTTGTGGTATTCTATTTTGTTCTCATGCTCCATTGGTAACATTAGCAAACGATGTAAGGTGATTCCTTTTATGTTATATGCTGCTAACCCAGTTGGAGCAGTAACAACACAAGACAAAGTTGAATCCGTTTTTTGCTGTAGGTAGCTTCTGATGACTTTTATTAAGAAACTTTTTCTAGTTCCAGCTTGTCCGCTTACATACATCCTGATTGGTTGAAATGATGTGCATGAGCACTCTTTTTTTTCATGTAGTAATCCGTGATCAATTTTGTTTCTGATCTCTTCATAAATTTGTTGCTGCTCTTCATTCAGTTGTTCTTCCAAATTTGGTAAGTCTATTAATTCTTCTTGAGCTTGATTCATAGCCGTTTCCACTTCAGTCATAGCTATTGCAGCTTCATTTTCTACGATTGGTTGTCCTAGGGGATCTTGACTGAGCGTTCCAGAACTTTGGCTGTCTTGAGAACTGTCTCTAGCTACTTCAGCTGCAATTGTAGTTTCCTGTTCAATTTCTTCATTTAACATTTGGACATAATTTGTGAAAGTACTGCATTCAATCGTATCTTTACATGCATTAAATGAGTCCTCATAGCTCTGGAATTCTCCAAGTAGTTCATCCTCTGAACGCCATGGTTTGAACAGCTGTAAAAGTGCCAAGTAGTAAAATTCCTTTTTGTCAGTAGTGTCGCAAGTCAGCTTCCGATGATTTATCAAACTTCCTTTTGTTTGCTTCACCAAACATCCTTCCTCACCACTGACTTTATATTTTCCATTGTTGATGTCTTCTGTGGCATTCCGTTTAAAAATGAAGTTCTGCAGCACTTCATAGAGACACATGTTTTCAAGGTGATGACTTCTTTTTGGGTAATATGTGTCCAACATGTTTGTTTTTAAAATATCTGTACTTTCTGGGTCATTCTCGGCCAAATATTCAATTCCTCCCACAGATTTCAGTACCCGATTTCTCATTGCTGCAAGGCCTAAACTTGCCCAAATTATTCTTCTTGATTTCGAGTAGAGACTTGCAGAAGATAACCTATCTGAACATTCGTAGGATCCAATTTCTCGATGCGATAACATCTTTAAACTGAAACTGTATAGCTTCTTACTGACAGTCTTCTCGTGAGAAATCTCTTCCCACATTTCTTTCAATTCAGTTTTTTCTGATTTAGTAATGTAAGACGTTACATATAGAGCAACAGCAATGGAATTGTCAGCTACATACTGTATATCCATGTTAGCATTCCACATGGATAAAATGACTGGGTTGTAGTCATTTATGTTTTTTGATTCTTCTTTTCTTTTTAGGTTGTAGATATTCTTAGGTGATTTTCTTGTAATAGTATGTCTCACAGCTGACATAAAACTGTTTACTCTTCCTTTTGAAAGAACAGGTCTAGGAAATCCAAATCGACATTTAGTGTAGAATTTATCTTTGCTCTTGTATTTCCGTCGACAGTATTTTCCACACCGATGACTTTGGAAACGTAAAACTTGCTCCTTTAACTTTTTCCCTTCTGTGCTTTTTGGTATAGCACATGTTGCATATTCTTCAATGAAAGATAAAACTGCATCATCAGCATCTGTTCCAAACTTTGGGGCATCCTTGATCCACAACAGCATATGAATATGAGGAGCACCTCTTGCTTGGTACTCTTTTCTCCAAAAGAAATCCACAACTTCTCCAAGAGGTGGATTTTTTTTATTGCAGATGAAGCACATCATGGCCTCAAATCTATGATTGAAATATCTGCAAACATTAACCGGATCCAATGAGCACAGTTCTCCTGCTGTCTTGTATTCGATGTTTTTAATGTTTGAATTTGCCTCTCGTAGAAAATCCAGTAAATCATCCCAAGCGTACTCGGCACAGCTTAGGGTAAGGAACCATGTTGGAGTTCCTAAATTCCGTAACATGCATTTTAATTCACCATGGCGTCGGTACCAATATTCATTTGTCCCACGCTGACAAGCCATCAGATTGATCAGTTGTGTTTCCAAATGATCATCTCGGTGCTGCACTTTCTCCATAAAATCCTTAGCAGACACATTTTGTAAATGTACTCCACTTTTTAAAATGTGATTTACTGCATAAGATAATGCAGACAAGTCGCTTTCAAATAAAAGATGGAACAAAGAAGGAATACTTTGTCGAAATCTTGGATCTTCTGCATATAGTCTTGTAGTCCGATACTCAGAAGCTGGAATCTGTTCTGGACGTTCATCGTATCGTCCTCCTTTTCCTGTAGGAAACAGCTGGGGAAAACATCGAGCTTCCAAGCTCTCCTCCCATACACTCACGGGAGTTCCTTTTGCTTTCTTCATCTGAAACAGATCAATAGTGTCTCCCATAACTTCTTTTGAATGAAGAGGATGTATGCTAAAATGTTCATAAATTTCTTCTTCCTTTGACTTGTCCACTTTTTCAATTTGTCCAGTTGGTGTTTCTGTGTCTTCTTGTAAATCTTCTTCTTCTTCTTCTATATAAATTGATTCATACCATTTGTTATTCCTTTTCAAATACAAATTTGCTCTTTGTACTTTCCGTACATCTACCAGCTCCTGCCAAATCTTCTTATTCTTTGTAGGTACACCATTAACCAGAATAACTAATGGTTCAGTTTCCAAAGTATCTGCATCAATAGTTTCCATATTTTTTTTCAAATCCAAGGGCAAATACACCACTCTACCTTTTAAACCTCTCAGTAAATCTGAAGGAGGTAATTTACCAGTTTTGGGCTCCATACGTACTATGGTCTGGAACGGATGAACACATTGAATGAGTATAGACTCATATGTATTTAATTCAGAAAGTTCGGCAGGAATAGCATCCAATTCTAAATTATTATGTACAGCTCTGGTCGGCATTCTATTTTCTTCTAACTTATTATAACAGTATTTACAAATACGCTGATCTTCACCCAATTCAAAACAATTTTCAAGAAATATATATGTTGCAAAATCCTTCCACTTATAATTATCTTCATTTTCACTTTTTCTGTAGAGATCAACATTCCTGGTTTGATTTCTATAATGAGTTCTGCGGCAACAAATACAAGTAATATTTGGTCTTTCATTAGAGATTATTGCAAATTTTGTCATTTGATCATCAAATTTCTTACTTACAGAGGGTTCTACATTCTCTTCCACATCTTCCTCAATAACTGTGTCATTACCTGCACTGTCTTGTTCTGGACCAAAGTAACTAAACTGAATTTCATCAGTAACCTTCTCTACATCTGATACCGATCCACGGAACAGAGCCCTATTCAATTCATCTAACTTTATTGCTGGACTTTTAGCAAAATACAATTGTCTCACAAACTTTCTCATTTCAGTATGATGAACAGCCAGCATCCTAAAATGATGAAAAACACTTTTACACACTTTTCTAGATAGACAAGCCAGAGAATGTCCCTGCAAACCACTATTCTCTCTCACTCTGCATGGATCTAGACTTTGAAGCACCTTAATCTTCTGTTTAACACTTTTTTTACTATATTCTCTTAGAAACTCACGAAATTTATCAATAGATTCCTGACGCACAGTGCAAATACTACTACAATTCCAAGTATACACTGGGGCTTTAGGACGTCTCCCCATAACCTCATCCGCCATCACTTGTTCCTCATCTCTTGGAACCATTTTCTCCTTCTCCATTATACAACCATTTTTCACTTCATAAGCACGACCTCTTATGTCAACTGCATGCAGAAAACTATTACTTTGAAGATAACTCTCTTCATTAAAAAAAGGTTCACTACTTGAACTATGCATCCATTCTCCTAAAAACACTTTACAAAAGTTTGTTCTTTTTACTAGTCTTTTCCTTTTGCTTTGTGATTTCAGTACATTGACCATTTTATCTAATGTACGCATCCTGTTCAAAATTAAAATGAATAGTTTCCTTTTTAATTCTAAAGCCTTTGCTACAATGGCTTCAATTTCTTTTTTTCTCTTATAACATTTTGCTTTTTTCTTATATTTCTTCATATCCTTTATCAAATTGGACATAACTCTTCTCTGAAACATTTTTCTACGAATCTCTTTAAACGCTGTTTTTCTTTTTAAGTTAATCTTTATTCTTTCTGAAGGTATATTTGCATTAACTAAATGCTCAATTGTTTCCTGTTGTTTTCTATTTAAAACATTATTTCCAGTACAGACATTTTGTACATTTTTCCTTTTTTTGAAGATATTTTTAAAAAAATCTTTTGTCTGCTTACCAGAAGACTTTCTCTTTTTCCCAACATGAGCATCTCCAACTAACTTAGGTCCTCCAGTTGTCTTCAAATATAGATTTTTTTTCTGGTTTTTCCTTAGTCTGGATTTTGTAGGCATCTTAAATTTTGTTCACTGCTCTTCAGCAATACCTGAAAAAAAAAAAAAAAAATCCTTTATTTTATTTAAATATATCACTATATTTTTTATGATCTTTTCAAATCTTAAAATACTATGTACCCCTTTCCTACAAGTGAAAATCACAATAAAACCATCACAAATTAAATATCTAAAAACATTTCCTGTGTGCACACAGAGTCATGGTTTGATATTAAGCAGAAAACGAAATTTCTTTTCCAATTTGAAAGCACACTTACTACTCTTTTTTTGGCAAGTGATAAGTACTTTTACAGTCTGACACATTTTCAATCCACTTTTCAGATTCTGAAAACAGCACATGTCCAAACAGCGTTTTGAGACCAGGAACATGTGTAACCTGGGTGAATGACTACACTCCAGCAAGGGCAACCAGCCTTAGTGATGTTGAATGTATTTGCATTACTCACTGCTACCTCAAACCCCACTTGGTTGTGAATACTATGCATGATTCTACAGGATAAGCAGCTGGGTGTGTGCTAAGAGTCTGCTTCTGCAGAAAAATAGCTGCCCCTTTCCTACTAATGCAAATCTAAAATTACCAGAGTAATACGCAATAAATCTCTGTCAACAATTCCTCTTTGCACACAGAGTCATGGTTTGATAATAGGCAGAAAACGAAATTTCTTTGCCAATTTGAAAGCACACTTACTACTCTTTTTTTGGCAAGTGATAAGTACTTTTACAGTCTGACACATTTTCAATCCACTTTTCAGATTCTGAAAACAGCACATGTCGAAACAGCTTTTTGAGACCAGGAACATGTGTAACCTGGGTGAATGACTACACTCCAGCAAAGGCAACCAGCCTTAGTGATGTTGAATGTATTTGCATTACTCACTGCAACCTCAAACCCCACTCGGCTGTGAATACTATGCATGATTCTACAGGATAAGCAGCTGGGTGTGTGCTAAGAGTCTGCTTCTGCAGAAAAATAGCTGCCCCTTTCCTACTAATGCAAATCTAAAATTACCAGAGTAATACGCAATAAATCTCTGTCAACAATTCCTCTTTGCACACAGAGTCATGGTTTGATATTAGGCAGAAAACGAAATGTCTTTGCCAATTTGAAAGCACACTTACTACTCTTTTTTTGGCAACTGATAAGTACTTTTACAGTCTGACACATTTTCAATCCACTTTTCAGATTCTGAAAACAGCACATGTCCAAACAGCTTTTTGAGTCCAGGAACATGTGTAACCTGGGTGAATGACTACACTCCAGCAAAGGCAACCAGCCTTAGTGATGTTGAATGTATTTGCATTACTCACTGCAACCTCAAACCCCACTCGGTTGTGAATACTATGCATGATTCTACAGGATAAGCAGCTGGGTGTGTGCTAAGAGTCTGCTTCTGCAGAAAAATAGCTGCCCCTTTCCTACTAATGCAAATCTAAAATTACCAGAGTAATACGCAATAAATCTCTGTCAACAATTCCTCTTTGCACACAGAGTCATGGTTTGATATTAGGCAGAAAACGAAATTTCTTTGCCAATTTGAAAGCACACTTACTACTCTTTTTTGGGCAAGTGATAAGTACTTTTACAGTCTGACACATTTTCAATCCACTTTTCAGATTCTGAAAACAGCACATGTCCAAACAGCTTTTTGAGACCAGGAACATGTGTAACCTGGGTGAATGACTACACTCCAGCAAAGGCAACCAGCCTCAGTGATGTTGAATGTATTTGCATTACTCACTGCAACCTCAAACCCCACTCGGTTGTGAATACTATGCATGATTCTACAGGATAAGCAGCTGGGTGTGTGCTAAGAGTCTGCTTCTGCAGAAAAATAGCTGCCCCTTTCCTACTAATGCAAATCTAAAATTACCAGAGTAATACGCAATAAATCTCTGTCAACAATTCCTCTTTGCACACAGAGTCATGGTTTGATATTAGGCAGAAAACGAAATTTCTTTGCCAATTTGAAAGCACACTTACTACTCTTTTTTTGGCAAGTGATAAGTACTTTTACAGTCTGACACATTTTCAATCCACTTTTCAGATTCTGAAAACAGCACATGTCCAAACAGCTTTTTGAGACCAGGAACATGTGTAACCTGGGTGAATGACTACACTCCAGCAAGGGCAACCAGCCTTAGTGATGTTGAATGTATTTGCATTACTCACTGCTACCTCAAACCCCACTTGGTTGTGAATACTATGCATGATTCTACAGGATAAGCAGCTGGGTGTGTGCTAAGAGTCTGCTTCTGCAGAAAAATAGCTGCCCCTTTCCTACTAATGCAAATCTAAAATTACCAGAGTAATACGCAATAAATCTCTGTCAACAATTCCTCTTTGCACACAGAGTCATGGTTTGATATTAGGCAGAAAACGAAATTTCTTTGCCAATTTGAAAGCACACTTACTACTCTTTTTTTGGCAAGTGATAAGTACTTTTACAGTCTGACACATTTTCAATCCACTTTTCAGATTCTGAAAACAGCACATGTCCAAACAGCTTTTTGAGATCAGGAACATGTGTAACCTGGGTGAATGACTACACTCCAGCAAAGGCAACCAGCCTTAGTGATGTTGAATGTATTTGCATTACTCACTGCAACCTCAAACCCCACTCGGTTGTGAATACTATGCATGATTCTACAGGATAAGCAGCTGGGTGTGTGCTAAGAGTCTGCTTCTGCAGAAAAATAGCTGCCCCTTTCCTACTAATGCAAATCTAAAATTACCAGAGTATTACGCAATCAATCTCTGTCAACAATTCCTCTTTGCACACAGAGTCATGGTTTGATATTAGGCAGAAAACGAAATTTCTTTGCCAATTTGAAAGCACACTTACTACTCTTTTTTTGGCATGTGATAAGTACTTTTACAGTCTGACACATTTTCAATCCACTTTTCAGATTCTGAAAACAGCACATGTCCAAACAGCTTTTTGAGTCCAGGAACATGTGTAACCTGGGTGAATGACTACACTCCAGCAAAGGCAACCAGCCTTAGTGATGTTGAATGTATTTGCATTACTCACTGCAACCTCAAACCCCATTCGGTTGTGAATACTATGCATGTTTCTACAGGATAAGCAGCTGGGTGTGTGCAAAGAGTCTGCTTCTGCAGAAAAATAGCTGCCCCTTTCCTACTAATGCAAATCTAAAATTACCAGAGTAATACGCAATAAATCTCTGTCAACAATTCCTCTTTGCACACAGAGTCGTGGTTTGATATTAGGCAGAAAACGAAATTTCTTTGCCAATTTGAAAGCACACTTACTACTCTTTTTTGGGCAAGTGATAAGTACTTTTACAGTCTGACACATTTTCAATCCACTTTTCAGATTCTGAAAACAGCACATGTCCAAACAGCTTTTTGAGACCAGGAACATGTGTAACCTGGGTGAATGACTACACTCCAGCAAAGGCAACCAGCCTCAGTGATGTTGAATGTATTTGCATTACTCACTGCAACCTCAAACCCCACTCGGTTGTGAATACTATGCATGATTCTACAGGATAAGCAGCTGGGTGTGTGCTAAGAGTCTGCTTCTGCAGAAAAATAGCTGCCCCTTTCCTACTAATGCAAATCTAAAATTACCAGAGTAATACGCAATAAATCTCTGTCAACAATTCCTCTTTGCACACAGAGTCATGGTTTGATATTAGGCAGAAAACGAAATTTCTTTGCCAATTTGAAAGCACACTTACTACTCTTTTTTTGGCAAGTGATAAGTACTTTTACAGTCTGACACATTTTCAATCCACTTTTCAGATTCTGAAAACAGCACATGTCCAAACAGCTTTTTGAGACCAGGAACATGTGTAACCTGGGTGAATGACTACACTCCAGCAAAGGCAACCAGCCTTAGTGATGTTGAATGTATTTGCATTACTCACTGCAACCTCAAACCCCACTCGGTTGTGAATACTATGCTTGATTCTACAGGATAAGCAGCTGGGTGTGTGCTAAGAGTCTGCTTCTGCAGAAAAATAGCTGCCCCTTTCCTTCTAATGCAAATCTAAAATTACCAGAGTAATACGCAATAAATCTCTGTCAACAATTCCTCTTTGCACACGGAGTCATGGTTTGATATTAGGCAGAAAACGAAATTTCTTTGCCAATTTGAAAGCACATTTACTACTCTTTTTTTGGCAAGTGATAAGTACTTTTACAGTCTGACACATTTTCAATCCACTTTTCAGATTCTGAAAACAGCACATGTCGAAACAGCTTTTTGAGACCAGGAACATGTGTAACCTGGGTGAATGACTACACTCCAGCAAAGGCAACCAGCCTTAGTGATGTTGAATGTATTTGCATTACTCACTGCAACCTCAAACCCCACTCGGCTGTGAATACTATGCATGATTCTACAGGATAAGCAGCTGGGTGTGTGCTAAGAGTCTGCTTCTGCAGAAAAATAGCTGCCCCTTTCCTACTAATGCAAATCTAAAATTACCAGAGTAATACGCAATAAATCTCTGTCAACAATTCCTCTTTGCACACAGAGTCATGGTTTGATATTAGGCAGAAAACGAAATGTCTTTGCCAATTTGAAAGCACACTTACTACTCTTTTTTTGGCAACTGATAAGTACTTTTACAGTCTGACACATTTTCAATCCACTTTTCAGATTCTGAAAACAGCACATGTCCAAACAGCTTTTTGAGTCCAGGAACATGTGTAACCTGGGTGAATGACTACACTCCAGCAAAGGCAACCAGCCTTAGTGATGTTGAATGTATTTGCATTACTCACTGCAACCTCAAACCCCACTCGGTTGTGAATACTATGCATGATTCTACAGGATAAGCAGCTGGGTGTGTGCTAAGAGTCTGCTTCTGCAGAAAAATAGCTGCCCCTTTCCTACTAATGCAAATCTAAAATTACCAGAGTAATACGCAATAAATCTCTGTCAACAATTCCTCTTTGCACACAGAGTCATGGTTTGATATTAGGCAGAAAACGAAATTTCTTTGCCAATTTGAAAGCACACTTACTACTCTTTTTTGGGCAAGTGATAAGTACTTTTACAGTCTGACACATTTTCAATCCACTTTTCAGATTCTGAAAACAGCACATGTCCAAACAGCTTTTTGAGACCAGGAACATGTGTAACCTGGGTGAATGACTACACTCCAGCAAAGGCAACCAGCCTCAGTGATGTTGAATGTATTTGCATTACTCACTGCAACCTCAAACCCCACTCGGTTGTGAATACTATGCATGATTCTACAGGATAAGCAGCTGGGTGTGTGCTAAGAGTCTGCTTCTGCAGAAAAATAGCTGCCCCTTTCCTACTAATGCAAATCTAAAATTACCAGAGTAATACGCAATAAATCTCTGTCAACAATTCCTCTTTGCACACAGAGTCATGGTTTGATATTAGGCAGAAAACGAAATTTCTTTGCCAATTTGAAAGCACACTTACTACTCTTTTTTTGGCAAGTGATAAGTACTTTTACAGTCTGACACATTTTCAATCCACTTTTCAGATTCTGAAAACAGCACATGTCCAAACAGCTTTTTGAGACCAGGAACATGTGTAACCTGGGTGAATGACTACACTCCAGCAAGGGCAACCAGCCTTAGTGATGTTGAATGTATTTGCATTACTCACTGCTACCTCAAACCCCACTTGGTTGTGAATACTATGCATGATTCTACAGGATAAGCAGCTGGGTGTGTGCTAAGAGTCTGCTTCTGCAGAAAAATAGCTGCCCCTTTCCTACTAATGCAAATCTAAAATTACCAGAGTAATACGCAATAAATCTCTGTCAACAATTCCTCTTTGCACACAGAGTCATGGTTTGATATTAGGCAGAAAACGAAATTTCTTTGCCAATTTGAAAGCACACTTACTACTCTTTTTTTGGCAAGTGATAAGTACTTTTACAGTCTGACACATTTTCAATCCACTTTTCAGATTCTGAAAACAGCACATGTCCAAACAGCTTTTTGAGATCAGGAACATGTGTAACCTGGGTGAATGACTACACTCCAGCAAAGGCAACCAGCCTTAGTGATGTTGAATGTATTTGCATTACTCACTGCAACCTCAAACCCCACTCGGTTGTGAATACTATGCATGATTCTACAGGATAAGCAGCTGGGTGTGTGCTAAGAGTCTGCTTCTGCAGAAAAATAGCTGCCCCTTTCCTACTAATGCAAATCTAAAATTACCAGAGTATTACGCAATCAATCTCTGTCAACAATTCCTCTTTGCACACAGAGTCATGGTTTGATATTAGGCAGAAAACGAAATTTCTTTGCCAATTTGAAAGCACACTTACTACTCTTTTTTTGGCATGTGATAAGTACTTTTACAGTCTGACACATTTTCAATCCACTTTTCAGATTCTGAAAACAGCACATGTCCAAACAGCTTTTTGAGTCCAGGAACATGTGTAACCTGGGTGAATGACTACACTCCAGCAAAGGCAACCAGCCTTAGTGATGTTGAATGTATTTGCATTACTCACTGCAACCTCAAACCCCATTCGGTTGTGAATACTATGCATGTTTCTACAGGATAAGCAGCTGGGTGTGTGCAAAGAGTCTGCTTCTGCAGAAAAATAGCTGCCCCTTTCCTACTAATGCAAATCTAAAATTACCAGAGTAATACGCAATAAATCTCTGTCAACAATTCCTCTTTGCACACAGAGTCGTGGTTTGATATTAGGCAGAAAACGAAATTTCTTTGCCAATTTGAAAGCACACTTACTACTCTTTTTTGGGCAAGTGATAAGTACTTTTACAGTCTGACACATTTTCAATCCACTTTTCAGATTCTGAAAACAGCACATGTCCAAACAGCTTTTTGAGACCAGGAACATGTGTAACCTGGGTGAATGACTACACTCCAGCAAAGGCAACCAGCCTCAGTGATGTTGAATGTATTTGCATTACTCACTGCAACCTCAAACCCCACTCGGTTGTGAATACTATGCATGATTCTACAGGATAAGCAGCTGGGTGTGTGCTAAGAGTCTGCTTCTGCAGAAAAATAGCTGCCCCTTTCCTACTAATGCAAATCTAAAATTACCAGAGTAATACGCAATAAATCTCTGTCAACAATTCCTCTTTGCACACAGAGTCATGGTTTGATATTAGGCAGAAAACGAAATTTCTTTGCCAATTTGAAAGCACACTTACTACTCTTTTTTTGGCAAGTGATAAGTACTTTTACAGTCTGACACATTTTCAATCCACTTTTCAGATTCTGAAAACAGCACATGTCCAAACAGCTTTTTGAGACCAGGAACATGTGTAACCTGGGTGAATGACTACACTCCAGCAAAGGCAACCAGCCTTAGTGATGTTGAATGTATTTGCATTACTCACTGCAACCTCAAACCCCACTCGGTTGTGAATACTATGCTTGATTCTACAGGATAAGCAGCTGGGTGTGTGCTAAGAGTCTGCTTCTGCAGAAAAATAGCTGCCCCTTTCCTTCTAATGCAAATCTAAAATTACCAGAGTAATACGCAATAAATCTCTGTCAACAATTCCTCTTTGCACACGGAGTCATGGTTTGATATTAGGCAGAAAACGAAATTTCTTTGCCAATTTGAAAGCACATTTACTACTCTTTTTTTGGCAAGTGATAAGTACTTTTACAGTCTGACACATTTTCTATCCACTTTTCAGATTCTGAAAACAGCACATGTCCAAACAGCTTTTTGAGACCAGGAACATGTGTAACCTGGGTGAATGACTACACTCCAGCAAAGGCAACCAGCCTCAGTGATGTTGAATGTATTTGCATTACTCACTGCAACCTCAAACCCCACTCGGTTGTGAATACTATGCATGATTCTACAGGATAAGCAGCTGGGTGTGTGCTAAGAGTCTGCTTCTGCAGAAAAATAGCTGCCCCTTTCCTACTAATGCAAATCTAAAATTACCAGAGTAATACGCAATAAATCTCTGTCAACAATTCCTCTTTGCACACAGAGTCATGGTTTGATATTAGGCAGAAAACGAAATTTCTTTGCCAATTTGAAAGCACACTTACTACTCTTTTTTTGGCAAGTGATAAGTACTTTTACAGTCTGACACATTTTCAATCCACTTTTCAGATTCTGAAAACAGCACATGTCCAAACAGCTTTTTGAGACCAGGAACATGTGTAACCTGGGTGAATGACTACACTCCAGCAAAGGCAACCAGCCTTAGTGATGTTGAATGTATTTGCATTACTCACTGCAACCTCAAACCCCACTCGGTTGTGAATACTATGCATGATTCTACAGGATAAGCAGCTGGGTGTGTGCTAAGAGTCTGCTTCTGCAGAAAAATAGCTGCCCCTTTCCTACTAATGCAAATCTAAAATTACCAGAGTAATACGCAATAAATCTCTGTCAACAATTCCTCTGCACACAGAGTCATGGTTTGATATTAGGCAGAAAACGAAATTTCTTTGCCAATTTGAAAGCACACTTACTACTCTTTTTTTGGCATGTGATAAGTACTTTTACAGTCTGACACATTTTCAATCCACTTTTCAGATTCTGAAAACAGCACATGTCCAAACAGCTTTTTGAGTCCAGGAACATGTGTAACCTGGGTGAATGACTACACTCCAGCAAAGGCAACCAGCCTTGGTGATGTTGAATGTATTTGCATTACTCACTGCAACCTCAAACCCCATTCGGTTGTGAATACTATGCATGTTTCTACAGGATAAGCAGCTGGGTGTGTGCAAAGAGTCTGCTTCTGCAGAAAAATAGCTGCCCCTTTCCTACTAATGCAAATCTAAAATTACCAGAGTAATACGCAATAAATCTCTGACAACAATTCCTCTTTGCACACAGAGTCATCTTCTGATTCTATGCAGAAAACAGTATTCCTCATTTATACCAGTACACCTTAATTTATGGTGAAAACATAGTCCATAATATTTTACATGTTCCTTACATTTAAATTTCTCCCAAAAGACAAAATGATAAACACAACTTCAACAAAAGGAATTCCAATTCTATTATTCATTTCTTAATTTACCACATACATCCCCTCTCAAACTCATAACTCACCTTTAAAATTAGTTAGTTGTGAAAGAAATGTGGCACTCAAACAGCAGATTATCAGAGCCAGGATCTCTGTTCTGTACACCTCTCTCCTCTCAGCAGAACCAGATAATGGCAATGTTTCCCTCTCTTTTTCCACACATATACATGTTAATTTCAAATCTCAGTGCTTCCCCCTTTTTTTCAAATGTAATCACACATTTCTATTGGTTGAAAACCAACCCTTTTCCAAAAGTACCCTTCCCCCAACTTGACTTCTGCCTGCTACCATAGCAACAGCTCATGGAACACTGCTGTGTGGAGTCAGGTCAGAAGTTCACCACACAATGTTTCATTTCCAAAGAGCAAGAGTGCTTGACTTTTCTAACCTAACAGCAAATCCATAGTAATGTTCTTTGGTAACACATTTTTCTGTACCAATACAAAACATGCTTCTATAAATTGACACATACAGCCTAGTTTTTAGTGTAGAATGGTATGAAACAGCCAATGAGTTCTTTTTATTTAAAAAAAATATGTATGCCTCCATCTCCAAACTGTCTTTCATTTCTTTTTCCCATTCTACTGAAATACACCTCCTGAGTGCATCCAGATCTCCTTTGAAGATGTTCACAGTGTGGATTGTAGGGCACAGCTATGTCTTCTGGAGTGAAAAGTATGCAGAGAAAACAGGTATGGTGAGAGACCTTGCTTTGCCAAATGTAGACATTAAATGGATTGGTCAGAGAGGGTTAAAGTGGCACCAATTGATGCCATTGGTGAAATCCTTCATGCAAATCCAACACCCTGACCTCATTATAGTGCACTGTGGTGGCAATGACCTAGGCACTTTGACTGGGGTAGGTCTGGAAATGCTTATGAAGGAGACCTTTGCACAACTGTTTTCACTTTTCCCTAAAACTGCCTTTGCGTATTCTAACATATGCCAAAGGCAAAAATGGAACTGGTCCAATCATTTTTGTCCACAGATTGACAAAGCAAGAAAGCACGTCAACAAATCTGTTTCTGCTTTCCTCCGAGACTATGGTATGGGTTCCATTTACCACAACAACTTGCGTTACGACATGCAAGACATTTATAGAGGAGATGGTGTACACTTCACTAATGAAGGGAACAGAGTCTTCCTTTTGAACCTTAGACTCTGCGTCGGTACTTACTTGTAGGTACCACTAAAAAATCACTTCATAAACACAACGGCTCTTTTTAGAGCCCCCTAATATCTAAACACTTAAATCTGAATTTTATTTCTTTTTTTATTTATTTTTTCTACCGTACGCGTACGGTAAGCTTACCGTACGCGTACTCCGCGATTTTTTTTTTAAATTAATAAATGTTTTTTTCGTACTTTTGTGTCCTTCTTTGACCCCCTTTCAAATGTTAGGGGGTCTGTAACTATCTTCCTTGCCCCCTTTTCACGTTATCTCCCTTTTTTTTTCTGTGTGAAACACACGAAATGGCGGCCGACACTTCCTGATTTCGTCCGATTCGAATGTTTACTGTCATGTGACAACCAATCAGATTTGAGCTCGTGCACGGCACCGTACGCGTACGGTAAGTTTACGGTAAGCGCACGGAGCGCGCTTACAGATATATATATCGATTTAAATGCTATTTTCTCAGGAACTACTGAACAGATTTACACCAGACCTACAAAAGGCACATCCTTGACCTGCGGACTACCTCTCTGCCAAATTCTGTTCAGCCGTACGGGCTGTAGCTCGGACTAAAGGTCCTATGGAAAAATGCATGGGGAAAACGCGTTTTGGGACCCCCCTTTTTTCTCAGCCCCCGTTTGATGAATCACCCCGAGACTTTCAGGGTAGGAGCGGAGCGTAGCGCCCCATTAGTTTTGAAAATTTCGCGAGGATTCGTCAACCGGCGCCAAAGTTATTCAAAATAGAATTTTGAGATTTCCTATGGAAACACGGTCCTAACTATAACTACCTACTGGCGACCGCCAGTAGGTAATATATATATATATATTATCTACTGGCGGTCGCCAGTAGATAGTTATAGTTAGGACCGTGTTTCCATAGGAAATCTCAAAATTCTATGTTGAATAACTTTGGCGCCGGTTGACGAATCTTCGCGAAATTTTCAAAACGAATGGGGCGCTCCGCTCAGCTCCTACCCTGAAAGTCTTAGGGGGATTCGTCAAGCGGGGGCCGAGAAAAAAGGGGGGTCCTTAAACGCGTTTTCCCCATGCATTTTCCCATAGGACCTTTAGTCGAAGGTACAGCCCGAACGGCTGAACAGAATTACTTGAAATTTGGCAAAGAGGTAGTCCTCAGGTCAGGGAAGTGCCTTTTGCATATATGGAGTCAATCTGTTCAGTAGTTCCTGAGAAAATTGAGTTAAAAGCACATAAATATCTTTAGCCGCGCACCGTGCGCGCACCGTGCGCGCACCCTAACGTGCGCGAGTGTAATTCTGATTGGTGGTTAAATGTCAGCCAACGTTCCAATCGGTCGAAATCAGGAAGTGTCACCCGCCATTTTGTTTGTTTTGAGTGCCAGAGTGAATAAGGAAGGTGGGGAACGTGAAAAGGGGGCAGGGTAGAGAGTTCCTGACCCCCTAGCCTTTGTCAGGGGGTCCTTGAAGGACCCCGAAGGCAGAAAAAAACATTTTAATTTTTTTCAAAAAATCGCGGGGTGCGCGCACGGTGCGCAAAAAACAACAACAAAAAGTTTTTAATACGTAGTTTATTGTAAAATAAATATATAAAAAATATAATAATACATACATAACTTAGCATTTAAAAAAACGTACAAATTCACTGAAAAAACCATAGGTTTCACACACGTTATAGTTAGGAATTAGCATTTAAAAAACCTTGCAAATTCACTTAAAAAACCATAGGTTTCACACATGTTATAGTTAGGTGGACATTTCACTCGTAAAAAACCAATGAAATTCCCCCGTTATAGTTAGTTCAGATAACTATAACTCGCGCGACCGCCACTCTATCACAAGGATGATGTCATCAGTGATGTCATGAGTGATGCCACTGACCAAGTCATGAGTGATGTAATATGTGACGTCATGAGCAGTGGATTGCGGGCGCGCGAGTTATAGTTATCTGAACTAACTATAACGGGGGAATTTCATTGGTTTTTTACGAGTGAAATGTCCACCTAACTATAACATGTGTGAAACCTATGGTTTTTTAAGTGAATTTGCAAGGTTTTTTAAATGCTAATTCCTAACTATAACGTGTGTGAAACCTATGGTTTTTTCAGTGAATATATATATATATATATATATATATATACAAAACAAAAGCAGTCATCTTTGCCCACTCTCAGATTGAAAGGCACTCACGGGTGTGTTGTAGTAGAATACTTTATTGTGCAGACCCCCCTGCACTGACAGACGCGTTTCGCCTTGCAGCTTTTTCGATGTCAGTTTCCCGTGCAACAAAGAGCAGTATTTCAACATAGTAAGTCACATGATTATTCAGCGACAAATATGATGGACTAACATTTTCATTACAGTCCTAAAACCATGGCGGCCATCTTAAGTATGTTTTGAAGAAGCGTTACAATGTTATACTGCTAAAACGTGAATAATAAAGTGCATGGTGCAAAAAGAAAATGTTAAAAACATTAGTTTTTACAAAAAGGGGGAAAAAACAGCAATGAATGTTAAATATACTGTAATACATGCTAATTAATATTGACTTTACTTCATATATTTCACAGTCATTTAGCAGCATTATTAATTTAACTTTACATTTCGTTACTTCCTTAAATAAGGAGATTGCTGATGCGAATGTCAAAGATGCCAGGTTGGGATTTACTAGTTGGATCTAGTTGATTTCTATCCCACCATGTCTTGTCTAACAGATTAGCCTACAGATGACAAAAGGTGTATACTCATTTACTTCAAATCAACCCCTAACTCTTCGTCATTATTTAATCCTATTGGAGTTTTAGTCTGCAGATCAATGATATATTTTGATTCCAGCACCCGTAATTTCTTAACTCTGTCACCACCTCTTTCATCTCTTCCTACCTGATCTATACAGTAGTATTTTAAGAGGTTTCTGTTGCTTTGGTGATGTTGCTCAAAATGTCGTGCAACAGGATAATTGACATCTTTGTTAGTTATCACACGTAGATGTTCCAAGATGCGTTTTTTTGCCGGGTGTATTGTACTTCCAATATACCGCTTGGAACATGGACATTCCAAGCAGTAAACGACAAAATCGGAGTTACAGTTCAAAAGCTTTTTTATTTGTCTAACGGGCCTGGGATCTCCCGGTCTACCCTTAAAGGTCGTGACTTTGTTGCTATTTTTACAGACTTTACAGCGTAAACATGGGTAAAAAGCCACGATATCAATTTTATTTTTCCTCATTGTTGGATCTTCATAGTGGCTATGTATCAAATGATCTTTCAAAGACTGACAATGTATTTATTTGGGCGCCCAATATTTTGTTCTTTCAAATTCTAAAAGTACTAAGCCTTTTCGTATATATTGTTCTTCATTATTGTAATTGCCCTACTTTCTTAGTTTCTAAAAAACTTTTTCACAGATTCAGCTCAGACAGGATATTGAGTTTATTAATTGTAGTTACTTGTGTCATATATTATTTGAGTTCCCATTCCTCTACCACCTTGACATGAATGTTTGACCGGCTAGCAAAAGAGGTACAGGCTTGTAAAGAGAGACACATGGTTATCCAATTGGAGTACAGTAATGCCCGAGGAGTTGATAATCAGTCTTAACACTGCACTATACAAATACTGCCAAGAAAATATCAATCTATTGAGCAGTGGAAAATGTGGCACCTGTGACGTAAAATTCAATTGTGATTACACATACTCTAAAAGGGACAATTTACATCAACATACGACAGTGGCAGGGGGGCAATAACACACAGTCAATAAAAATGTTAAAATACTAAAATATCTGTGTACAGAACTCTGAACTGAAAACAAGATATTTTTGGTAGGATAGAAATTTGAGTAATGTTGAAGGAGTAGACAGACCTTTGTAGGTAGTATACACCTGCGGCAAAAAATATGATTATATTTGCTTCACTTAGAGCCCCCTTCAACATTATAGATACATATCTCCATCACCACCACCACCACACAGTGGAAAAGGAGGTCTACCCAGCGGTGGCTCTTCCGCTATGGCGAAAGCGGTCCTCCCCCTGCCAGCAGCCTTAAACACGAAAAATAAAACGATAACAAGTCAGGTTTATTACTGTTTTATTTTTCTAGCAGCCAAGTGTTAGAGGAGGGGCCGAGTTGGGGGGCAGGCACGAGCGGAAGTGTTTCACACTGGTATCAGTGTGCTTGACAGTTTGGCTGCCCCTCTCAGGCCGGCAAAACGCACTGAAGCTGTCTCCAACCTTAGCTACGTTGCCAGGTTGGACACTGCAGGGACAGGCTCCCAGTCTAACTGGGAACACAAATTCACGGCACTCAGGCTAATCCTGACGCTACTTTCATGCTGCCACCAGCAGCATGAGAGCCGCGTCAGGTAGCATGAGAGCAGCATCAGGTACCATGAGAGCAGGGTCAGGTAGCATGAGAGCAGCATCAGTTACCATGAGAGTAGCGTCAGCTAGCATGAGAGCAGCGTCAGGTACCATGAAAGCAGCGTCAGCTAGCATGAGAGCAGCATCAGGTACCATGAGAGCAGCGTCAGCTAGCATAAGAGCAGCATCAGGTACCATGAGAGCAGCGTCAGCTAGCATGACAGCAGCGTCAGGTAGCATGAAAGCAGCGTCAGGATTGACCAGCGGAGCCTGTACCTGTGGAGAAGAGGAGCACAATGCAGTGATCCGGTGATGCGGCAGATAATTTTTTTTTTTTTTATTTGTGTCGTCCGACCCCCCACCACCTCCCCCGCCCTGCCACCCTGGCTAGATACGGCCGCCACTGGGTCTATCAGTCAGCTCCTAACCTCCCTAGGAAAGCATTTGGCCAGGCTAAGAGCCATCAACGGCATACTGTGCAGAGCGTTGAGGCAAAAACACCCTAACACGGCGACAAAAGGGCATCATATGCACATAAATAGAATATCCAACAAGGATACGAAGGAGTTACTTTTTCGCTAAACTGGGGGTTTTTATGTTCCCCAGGGAATATGTGGTATATCCTGAATACATTAATTTGGCGTTTCCACTTGAGAAAAGCAATCTCAACTTTTTTTAAATGTATACACATACTATTTCTAAACTTTCATGACAATGCAATGTTTTTCCTTAGAGAAACATGGCCCATATTTTTCCTTTGTCTGTTCACTTTTTAACGAATAAACACTACCAAATCTACTATAAATAAGCTTATTTTGTTTTAATTATTCAAAATGTGTTTGGGTTCATAGTGCAGTGAGTGAACTCCTACTTAATTAGGATTGTTCAATTTAATTTGCTAGAAAAACTACTGCGAATCAACATTTTGCATATTATTTCTCAAGACACTAAGGGAAAACAAAGCAGGTCTTTTTCCTCTAATATTAATGGAAAAATAAAGCAAGTAAATAGGTTGATATTTTTATTCCAGAAAAGCAACTGAATTACCCTTAAGACTCTTTTTCAAGAATGATCATAAAAAATCACTTTGTGTGGACGAATTTCCACCATAAGCATAGCTGGATAAAAGTAACATTAGTTTCCTAGCTTTATAAGTTGTGAATTTTGCTGGTGAAAACAACATTTCGCACTGCCCCGTAATTTATCTGTGCATTTGGTTTCACAAAAGAGTGAAGACAGGAGACCTTATTTACGAAACAAACTGATGCTTTATGTCTGCAGTGTGTAGTTTGCCCATTACACAAAGGCATGGTGTACTCATTCATCACAAAGCGAAAGAGGCATTTGTTTAAAATTGCAGAATTAATTCATTCCTCATTATCATTAGCAAAGCAAGAACCCATGTATGTATCCCACCTTATGCATCTGAATACAGGAATGTATGTAGGCTTGCAAGCCACAGCAGATCTCCATTCTGGCATTCACATTTGCAGAATGCCAGTGACAAGCTGTGTCTCTTAAAGCTACAATGTTTTTATAAATTAGGCATAACACAAATGGACACTGGGTGGTCATGCAGCGTCTCCCTGACTGGTGTCTACACCCCTGATGCTTACAGGCAAGTCACACTCATGAGAAATGAATGGCCAGCATCTCAAAGGGGCGGAGCTACCATTGGTGAAGTAGCACAAGGACCCAGAGAACCAAGGGGCCCATTTAACCATGATAATTGTTGAATTTTACTGCCCTAATAGCCAGTGGCATAGGAAGCGGGTGTGCGGTGGGTGCGGCCGCCCCGGGTGTCATCTCTGATGGGGGTGACAAAATGGCAAAAATGTGTGTTTTAAACACATATTGTTGCCATTTTGTCAAGCTGGGAGTGACAAGTGTCATTACTGAGGGGGGGTGACAAAATGGCAAAACTATGTGTTTTAAACACATATTTTTGCCATTTTGTCAAGCTGGGGGTGACAAGTGTCATTACTGAGGGGGGTGACAAAATGGAAAAAATATGTGTTTTAAACACATATTTTTGCCATTTTGTCAAGCTGGGAGTGGCAAGTGTCATTACTGAGGGGGGTGACAAAATGGAAAAAATATGTGTTTTAAACACATATTTTTGCCATTTTGTCAAGCTGGGGGTTACAAGAAATTTTCCGCACCGGGTGCCACCTGACCTTGCTACGCCACTGCTAATAGCAGTCAAAGGGGCCAGTGATATGTAGCTCGCTATCCAATGGTGTTCGGCCTGAACTGCTGCGCAAAGATATAATATACAACCTTGGGATTTGCTAGGAAGTGGGAGACACACTCCTTTCACGCCCCCTCTTCCTTGCGAATCGCAAGGAGTCTTAATGTGGACATTGCAGCTTTCAAACCCATTTGTGAATGGCTTTGTCCCTGTAGTACATTGTGTTTTTTTTCAGTCACACACCCTGCAGTTCTCCACACTGCAGGATTGGCGCAAACTACAATAATAAATTAGGCCCATAGACATCTTCCACTCACATTATTTGTACAATATATAGTTTATTATTGCACGAGGTGTGCAATGCTGAGAAGTATTTTATGGCGTGAACCAAGCCACAAGTGCTCACCCCACCAAATATACCCAAATCTGTGAGAACAGTTTAGTCAGTATGGGAGTCAGTGAGTACACGGGGCATGTATATGAATAATAAGTTAAATGGAAAACGAAAACTAGAGAAAATATATATACTCTATTACTGAAGCGAAAGAATATGTTCTGTGTAAGTCTGTTTTTTAATAGGTGCAAGCTACTTCTTTCATTCACAAGATGTCGGTTTTGTACAAGAGAATTTACTCACCAAGGGGCATATTATCAACAGGGCGATAAAAAATTATCACCGCTTTTGCGTCCGTTTTCGGACAAAAAGCGGCGATAATTTTAACGCCCTATTAGCAAGGACACGCTAACGCGTGAATCCATGCTTCTTCGCACTTTCCCTTAACGCCCAGCTTTGCATCTCTAATGAGATGCACAGTGGGCGTTCCTCCCCAGAATAACGGGAGAAATGTCGCTAAGCGACATTTCTCCTATTATCAAGCCTCACGCAAAGCAGCATAGCGACAACAAAAGTAGTGATAACCTCTGTTATCGCTACTTTCCTTACGCCTGCTTTGAAACTGACTTAGCCATGATATCCTATGGAAGGTGGATATCATGGCTAAGTATGTGTAGACCTATCAGCAAGCTATCGCCAAAAGTTGTCCGATTATCGCCGGATTTCCAGCGATAATCGCAGAGTTGGCAGCTTGCGCTCTGAATTTTATCGCTTTGGAGATAAGCGTTGCTGATAGCACGCTATCTCCGCAATAAAATTCAGAGTTCGCCGTCGATAAGTATCCTTGCGCTAAGTGCGCTTAGCGATAATTATCGTCGGCCCTTGCTGATATGCCCCCTAGTGCTTTGTGTATGAATACATATCCATCTCTGGGCGAGGCCTGACCTTCCAGGGCTTGTAGGGGAGTCAATGCTTTTATGGATAGTCAGGCGCATGACTATGATAGACTTTGTGTACAAGGAGTTCCAACTCATGGTCGAATTGATTTTTTGTTTACTACACGCATAACCTAGGGCTTCATGGCACTATCAGATTTACCGTTGTGAGGTTTGTTGGAATCGTAGACAAAGGTCTTAAGGGACTCTCTGGAACGCTGTTCCAGAACTCAACATCTTGTATACCAAAGGCCCCACCTTGAGAATGGGCCTTCTGATGTCAGAATATTTCCATGAGGTGGTTCTCCAAGCACATTGAATATTTGGCTCACATTTCTGAATAATATCCATTAGAAAGCTAGCTCACTCTGATCAGTCACCTTGTGTACAATAATAAAAGCTGGGACCCGATTCACAGAACTAACTTAAGACAAAATCCTAAACTTACTACTTTTGGTATTCACAGAAGTTAGGATTATGTCTTAAATTTGTCTTAAAACAGACATAAGACAGACTTAAGTCAGGATTTTGTCTTAAGTCTGTCTTAAGTCTGTTTTAAGATTGTCTTAGGTCTGTCTTAAGTCTGTCTTAAGTTTGTCTTAAGACAAATTTAAGACAAAATCTAACTTCTGTGAATACCAAAAGTAGTAAGTTTAGGATTTTGTCTTAAGTTAGTTCTGTGAATCGGCCGCCAAGAACCTAAGTCATTACCAAATTGGCAACCTAGGAAGCTTTGCAAGCACTGAGATGGCATTCTAGAACAAGTGTGTTCAACCTTTGTCAGTGGGAGATAGATTATAACGTTTTCGTCAGCTTGCAACCCGACCTTAGTTTGCCACAGTAAGAAAAAGAGGACTATATATTGAAGGCAAGGGAACCTTGAGCATACCAAGCCTTTAGCTTCTAGGAAGTAGAAATGAGAGGAAGAAACTTGCTTCTGGCAGTTCTAATGAGAAGCTGCCAGGAGAAAAAAGCAAACAAAAGGTAAAGCGGAAGGGGTAGGGTAAAAAAGTAAAAGGGTGGCTGGCTGGTAGACTTGTTGGTATTGACCAGAAGCACACAGGGAAAGAGGGGGTGAGGAAAGAGGGATGGGGAAGAAGGAACGCAAGAGGGTCATTTGGTGATAAGGAACACATACGGAAAGGGGGGGCAGGGGACGACGATGACCTTGCAGGTAAGCGGAAGTGATGAAAGTGTGTGGGGGAAGGTGAAGTACAAGAAGTTGGCATGGTGTGATGAGGAGTACACAGGCAATGAGGAATGAGGGGATGAGCAGCACACAGGAAAGGGGAAGGGATAGGAGTTAGGGATGTAGGAAGGTGGCAGGTTAGAAGGGGTGATGAGGAGCACCCAAGGAAGGAGAGAGGGGTGGGTGTTAACAGAGTGAGACACATAAGAGGGAACCAGAAGGAGTAGACAGAGAGGGCAACAGGTGTAAAGTACTCCTTCATCCAGTTCAATGCAAGAAATGGAGTGGAGGCAGAAGCATACATCCAAACAGTCACTACCATTAGGTGGTAGATGTATACTGCACTGGACTGAGCCAGTGGGTGAAAGGGGCAGACCCATAGACCATAATTTGCATACTATTAGCAAAAGGTCCTTTTGACAGCTCCACTCTTAAACCCCAAACCTAACAAATAGGTTCTGCAACACTGCACCCCCTGGATGTGAATTAATCCCTAAAGTGCAAGAACATGTTGGTGCCCGCCTGACCTTCTTTTGAATGGGCTTTCCTTCAGGGAATGCCCTGTTTGCTCTACTGCTGACACTGTTCTGAAAGGGCCGCTGGGCATGCCAATTGCCAATGTAGTGCCCTCCTCTGTCCATCACCAATATGGCACCAGAGGCAGATTGCCAGGTCTGGAGCAAAAATAATACTAATTTGGTTTATATGGTGTTTGTTCTCTAACCAGGCTGAGAGTGAATACCGACATGGCGGCCCAGATAAAATACCTCAGCAGGCTAGAGGTTGACCCCAGTGCCATGTGTTGGCCAAATTTAAAGCTACAACGTTCTGGTAATGCCAAGATTGATGGTCTAAGAGACAGATCCTCATAATCTAATATCCCATGTCCCAAAACACTGGCACAATTTGGGAGCAGGTAACTAATTATTCATGGCTAACATCAGGGAGTTATGTACAAGCATCTCTGTTTTGTTACCATTTAATTATATATGGTTATTATGTATCCAATCTGTAATGACAAAAGAGGTATGTTTCAAATGTGGGAGCAGCTTTTGGGGTCTTTTGGGCAATATGGATTAAAATTGGTTGCAGAGGCACAATTCTGCCATCCAGTACTGGTAATCAGTTTGGCCTGTGCGCTAAAATATCGACTGATAATCATGGGGTTCAGTGCTGCCTATTGTGAAACATCACATGGAAGTGACATGGTGTCTGAGACAAAGCTTGCTTCACAGTGATCCCCAAGGATTGTGCTGTAGGGGGCTACAAACATAATACTCCACAAGAGGCAGCGAGGTTCAAATGAGGCTGCCTTTACAAATATGGCTGCCGAGTGGCATCTGCCTGCAATGAAGCAAAATGGTGCCACGCCAACGGGACTCAGTCAAATGGTAAAAAGACACCAACTAGTCAAACAGAAAAGCATATCTTGCGCAGTGTGAGGGGCGACCAAACTGAAATTTGGACGCGAAAATAGTAATGTATGTTATCAGTCAGTAGACCATTTGGAGTGATAAAAAATTAATTGTGTGCTTATTTTTAGTACTAATATGTAACCCAGCAGTGCAGCAGCATGGCACTATCAAGACAGTGGTCAGATGCAACAATGAGCCACTTAAAGCAGAAGCCAAAGGTGGTTCATTCTGTAGTGTGTGCTAAAGACGTGGATCCTCTCTCCTAAACATCAAAGGGGCCTATTGGCAAAGGCATTTTGGAGTATGTAAAGTAGAACTCCTGTAGTTGTTTTACCACTCTTACCCGCCTTTGTGAATTGGCCCCAAAACACTTAACACAATGAATACAAAAAGAAAGGACTTTGGCCTCTGTTCACTTTTATTATTTGGGAGTTGCACATTTCGGGACGATCCAAGTCATGTAGGAGTATTTAATAGAGAACTGAAGTATACTATTTCCGGTACTTAGAAATCAGTTTGTGTATCTCTGCCCTACAACTGTATGAATCATTCAGAAATAACGTTCATCATCAGTGAGATTGGAATGTATTTCCTAAGTATATTTATATCAGTTCTCTGCCATACAATTTAAACATTGCAGTACTACCCAACCTTTTAACAATCCTCTTCTCTTCCAGATTGTGATCTTCCAAGAAAGATGACAGCACGAGCTCCGGCCCCGCCTGCCCAGGACAGTCAAAGGAATCTCCCAGAATCACTTTACAGACAGAAATCAATCCGTTTCCTCCAGGATGAGGTGAGGCATAATTTAAAGTGAAGAAGACTGAAGTGCATGATTCAGCAGATAAAGCAGTCTCTCATTACTTTGGAGGGATGTTGACAAACTATAAACAGACATCAACTTTTGTCATTTAAAGTGAACCTAGATCAGACCTTTGTCAGTTACCCATCTGCGAGCTTAAAAGCTGCAGCATGCATTTTAAAGCAGATACCTAAAGCCTTTTATATTCCTAAATAAAACTTAATTGGGTAAAAGTTATTTTTATGCAATCAGGATCTGTGCAAATCTGTGTCACAACTTCCACTTAAGGCAACAGAAAATACACAAGATCTGTGTGCATTTCAAATTACCAACTGCAAATGTTGGCAACACCTAGAAAGTTGTAACTTTGTCGCGATTCGTTGTAGAACTCAAGGTTCTGCACTCTGTGAACTACCTGCAGCCCTAGGATTAGCATGTTAGATATATCAGGCTGCACCAATGACGGCTACGCCCCTGAGATATATGTGTTAATGAGGAACTTAAAGTCCCTGTGCACCCAGAGAACACAGGAGAAGTTGGTGGTAAAGTATATTTTTGCAAGAGAGAAACTTTACATAATGGTGAACCTGTCAGTTTTGCGAATCTCAAATTGGTTGTAAATGTACATAAACAATAAGTGTAGAGCCACAACTCGATCTCGAATCCGTATAGCTGCTGAGTCCAGATCGACTGTGCTACCTGTACGTACTTTATTGTTCTTTTACGAGTCAGTAAATCTTTGTGGACAGCAGGATATTCCGCAAACACATTGCCCTGCCTTACAGTCACAGACATACTTTGACTTTAGGACCGTGCCCTATTTCTAGTACCAATTTTAAAGCCTTGAGAAAGCCCCGTGAAGGGGCGAAACAAGTGTTGGCTGTTTCTCTACTTTGCTCTGGAAGAATTATTCTGGATCATCAGAACAACAATAAAAAATAAAAAATTCTTGATTACTCTGGACCTATTTATCCATTTTGGAAATACAACAAATCAAGATCATTGAGTTATCCAGCTCTGTCCTTCACCCAGTTCAACCACTCCCGGCATTGATTTGATTTATGATCCACTTCTGCCTGCGTGTGGCAGGTTGGGATAATGATTACCAGCCAATCAATAGCGGTAGTCTATGAAAAGCTTAAAAGAGAGCAGTGTGGTCCCAAAAGCTAATGCCGTGCATCTTATTACTTCCTCTATTGCTGTTTCAAAGTAAGACATTGTACCCCGTAAAATCTCTAATTATTGGCATAGCCTACGTGTCCTGGGCCCTAAAGCAAGTAAGGAAAATGCGCCACAGTCTTGGTGTTAAATTAAAGATGTAATTTGGGGCTCAGAGGGCAAGTTACACACCTAGATCTCGGTGTCACTGCGCCTGCTGCACTAACGAGGGCTGCGCCCCTGCTTACGTATCTCAAAGTTCCCTGTCATGCCCTCCATCCGGATCTCCAATTTAGAGGGTTAAAACATTGACCCAATCTGCTGTTGTGTAATTACGCAATATTTTGGTAAAATTACATGACATTACATGCAAGTATGCGAAATGCAAATCTATCGTTTAATGCTATTTTTAGCGCAAAATGCATACTCTGTCAATTTCAGAAACGAGGGTGCATTTTGTTCTAAAAATAGATCAAAAATCGCAATTGCTGCGAGCATTAGCCTCTTGTATTCTGGTTGTTCTCATTCTTCCCGCATTCCTGTGATATAATTTTGCTGTGAATAGTGCCATAATTACATGGAATGATGGAATGGTGTCATTTCCGGAATTCTATGTAACAAGCTTAACCTGGAGTTCACAAAATACACACATTTTACTGACATTTTAAATTTCGGCCATGCCTAATCTCATCCCCTCTCTCACCTCTTTCCTCCTTTTCACACTCCTCCCGACCACCTTTATCTGTCTCCCTCGTCTTCCTCTTCTATCTCTCACTCTTCCTTATCTTATTTTTCCCTTCTCTCACAACATTTTTATTCTGGCCCCTTTCTTTTCCTCTTCCCTTGCCCTTACCTTGTTTCACTTTCTCTCGCATCCTTAAATACTTCTTCCATTCTGGTCCATTTTCCTCTCCTCTTCTTCTTTCCATCTTTCATCCTCTCATTTTCTTGTATCCTTTCCTCGCCTACATTTATCCCTTATCTTCTACTATCTCCATACACCGTTTCCACCCAAAGAGTAACTACAAAAACAGGCCCAGGCAGACTGTATTTGAACAATTCAGAAAGTGCAGCAGCTGGCGCATGGCAGACTGTGCCCCTCCCACCACATGCCATGGTGGCACTGCACCAACTGCACCATTGATAGCTAAGCCTCTGCTCTAATTCCAGGTTAGCTAAATAGAACTATCATTAAACACCAAACATAACAGAATAATTATTACAAAGCAGAAAATATTGTGAAGCGATTAATAATATCTGTAACTAGTATTAATCAGCCCCACAGCATTTTAGAAAACTTTGTACTAAAAAATGAATGTGAAAGAGAGCAAGGGTCATATGTATCAAATACCGTTATTGCGATTCTCAAATAGCGATTTTTAGGGAATCGCTATTTGAGAATCGCAAAACGGGATCCAATAAAAGAATTGCGATTCGCAAATTGCGAATCGCAATTAAGGAATACCTTCCCATTCATTCCTATGGGCTAGGTAGGAATGAATGGGAAGACATTCTCAATTTGCGATTCGCAATTAGAGAATCGCAAAATGAGAATGCAATTTCAAGGGTGCCAGGGTGTCAAAAGGGCACCCTGTTGCACCCCTGAAATATGTATGTGTGCACATGTGGCGCACATACATGACCTAAGGGCATGTATGTGCGCCACGTGGCAATTTGAAAAATGCAAAAAAGTGCATTTTTCAAAGAAATCGCAAATTACCACCAACTTGAAGTTGGTGGTAATTTGCGATTCCTTAAGGCCAAATTGCACTTTTCCTGTGCTTCATACATTGCATTTAAGGAATCGCAATTTGCGATTCCTTAAATGCAATTGCAAAATAGAGAATCGCAAATTTTGCGATTCTCTAATTTGCAATGCCCTTTTGTGATGATACATCCCAAAAGGCCTTTTCCCGTTCGCAAACGGGCCGATTCTGAGAATCGGCCCGTTTGCGAACTGGAAAAGGGCTTGATACATATGCCCCCAAGTCAGTTCCGGTACAGGCTGTCTTTAAGTGAATATTGCCAAATCGAATCTGGTAGCGTTTGGCAGAAAAATATGTAAAAAGGGAAAATGCTATATGTATCAAGAGGCGATTGTAAAAGCCTCATCTTATAAGCATTTGTGGAGGTGTTTTCAGGATCGAGCTAGCTGTCTAATATATTTGACTTCACAAAACTCCAGGCAAATTATCTGGTATTTGCTCTGACACAGCCTGCAAGAAAACTATCAGGGACATCTGTAAAGCCGCTGGTGGGCGTTATAAAAACGAGATTTACGCCCTTGTTAATGTGTGAATGCGCGGTTCTTCCTGCTAATGCAATGAAGTGGTTGGAACTAGCCCAATGCAATTTGTTTAAATGTCCCTCTTCTGCATCACAGGCCCAGGTCCGCCTGGAATTGTGCCCGGTTAGGCAGGCAGCGGGGCAGGTGTCTCCTAGACTGAGCTTCCAGCATGGCTGTAAAAATGTTAAATTGGGCACTTTAAAATCTTGTTTGCTGTGCAAATACTTTGAATTTGAGCAATAGTACAAAGAATAGTCACTTTAACACAGTTAGAAATATTAGAAATTCATGAAGCTTGGGAAAACTCAGTCTCTAATCCAATTTAAAACAATTATATTAAACATCTTATGAATTTGACTGTAAAGCCCACACACCACTAACGTGTGTGAACTTAGTTTTAAATTCATATATTTTGTGCACTTTTCAACCACACCTAATTGAGGTATTGACATTATAAAGCTAAAGAGATTATGTTAGGGGACAATTTGGGCTGCTTGATCTAGACGAACTCCAATAACAATAGAAAAACAAGAGGCTAAGTAGTGCCCTCAGGTTTTGTGGATACAGATTTTAAAGTTTTGCATAGATACTGCGTTGTCCAAACTTTCCAGAGAGCTGAGGGTTTCATTTATGTTTTTTTGATGAATAATGAATAGTGTGCCTTGCTGCCCTATGGCAAAAGAAAAGGGCAGGTATGCGCCGTATCTATTAGGTTTGGCACATTCCTGTCCTTTTCCTATGGGCTGCCGTGCGCCAACACAGGCACCTTTGCACCATGGTGCAAGGGTGCCTGCATTGCTGGAATGATTATTTTTGTGCAGGAAGGGAAACCTTCCAGCAAAAAAAACAATCAGAAGAGGCCTTTTCCTCGTTCTGTGTGTGCTGCAGAATGCAACACACATAGAAAGAGGAAAAACGAAGAGAAATAAAAGTATTTCTCCTCAATGTGCCTCCCTTGTGCCTCCCTTACGCCTCCCCTGGGGAGGCGTAACATTTTGACGCTGCCTCAGACTTACGATTTCTCGTAAATCTGGCGCAATGTCAAAAAACCATGGGTGTTGCTAGGAACGCCTCCAGCAACACCCATGGAACACCCCTTTCACGCAGTTTTGTGTGTGAAAGGGGCACATATGTATAAGGCCATGAAAAGCCACATAACGCGGGTTTGCTTGGCCTTTTAAATATGCCAATGGCACATTGAGCCACCGGAACATCAAAAAAGTGTCGTTCCTGCGGCGCAAAAGTGAATCTTTTGTTAAAACCATCGTTTCTGCACTTGGGAGTTAGAAAGTGTTGATGCTGTAAGCCATAGTTTTAATAGCAGAGACATGCAACTGGCCAGTGGTCCAGTAAAATATTTGAAAGTACCAGTTGTACAGCTAATGTATATTAATTCTATTTTTTATCACAGTTGTGTGTCTGACAGATTGTGCTTTCATATTATATGCTCATGTCGGGCACGCACTATTTGCCCGTTGGACTTCATCAGCTTTAGTAATGTCTGTATCATGTTGTCTGTATGCCCCTTTAACATGCTTTGGTTTTAGTAAGTGGGTCTAGTCAGAGAATAACCTTTTTACTTAACTTCGTTATTTTATATATTTCTTGAATACTTCAAAGGGGAATCTGAGTTGGGCAGTCACCTTATTTAAATTTGTAGGCTATTTATGATTTTTATCTCGATTCACAACAATTTTACTCGTTGTGTATATATTATTTGTAAGGTATTTGCAATGATTTTTATCAACTAAGCAATAAAGTTTATTCAATCAGATGTTTCCTAAGGATGTGCAGGGAGGGTTGGGTTTTAATATCAAGCGTAAGAGTGTTCCACGCAGAGGCTGCAGAACTATAGCAAGAATGTTTATGAGCAACAGAGGCAGTGGCGGCTGGTGACATTCAAAAGTGGTGAGGCGTAAAATTATTGCCGTACTGCCCTATGTCGAGCAAGCATAGCGAGCTAGCCCAAACAGCTTAAGGGGGAATCGGTGGTGTAAGCAGTGCTTCAATTGTGCTAGTGGTTGGCGATTATTTCGAGCTAAAAGCTATTTTTTTTTCAATCTGCAGATTATCCCGCTGATGCTGGATTACGGTGCAAATGCGCCAAATCCATAATTTTGAAGAAAATGTTGCACCCACAAAACCATATAATTCCAATGGTTCTGCCCGCCACTGATGCATACAAGTGAAAGGCTTGAACCATCAACTCTTTCTTTAAAGGGTGCATAAAGTTGTTCTGGAAATACATGTGAATTCTCTCCATGCTGACTCACCTTTCTATTAATCTAGATTCCACAGTGGGGTGAAAGGAGGTGTGAGCAGGCCCTTGCATTCTTTCCTCCCAAGATGTGGCCGAGTGTGATACAGATAAATCTGCTTTCTGAACTCTGTCCCAGCCACCACAACAAGCACACAATCGCTGGTCCCATCAGAGAAGCTTTTATGAATCTCAAACACCAAATTACAGACCAAAGAGCAAATGTTGCCCAGATTCGAAGTGCCTCAGCGCCAGAGGCTGGAAAGCAAATGTTAATGTAGGGTCATACACTAAGCGATTATAAGACTTGTTTCACGAAGACGGTAAAGAAACTTGAATTTTCTCAGAACGCAAACATTAATTTGGGGATATGGAGGCTAATTACTGAGCTGAAAGGACAACAGCAGATCTGGGCAGCTCGGGAGCAGCTTGCTCTCTGCGAAATGTAACTAACAGCTTCCCAAAAATGTCTCTCGACAGAAAACTGCAAATGACACCGGAGCTCATTGGATTATTGTGCGTGTTACTGATGTTGGGTGAAGCTTGCAGGTTACAAGGGTGAGCCTCAGGCCTACTCGTCTTTTGGCGCCTTGGTAGTGTGTAAGAACAGTGCCACGAAGTTAGGCCGCAGTAAGACGTGCTACTAACAGCACTCTGACAATATTATATTGATTAGGAGAACTCACTGTGTAACACGTAACTTTGATATTATTATTGGTTGATTGGAGGCATTAACACTGGGCACTGTGTTCCAATATAATTTTTAAAGCGCCTTATTTCACCCAAAGTGGGAGAGGCCATGGACGCGTCTGCACCATTTATCCATGTGATCTGCAAGCTCATTAGTGCAATCCCCCTCCCCCTCCCCCTCCCCTTCTCTCTCTTGGCCTGCGTCTAGGTGCTCTTAATGTTTGGTAGCCAAGAGAACTGAGGCGGAGGGAGATGATGGCTTGATTTTCCCAGGGTCACATAGTTTGTCATGTGGAGAAACTGGGCTTGGAAGTCGACATTCTGTTTCTGGACACAACCCCTCAAGGACTGCTGCGCCCATCTGTAAAGAAACCGCCATGTTGCACAAACTAGACAGCCTGCCATGCTCCTGTAACACTGCGACGTGACTGTGAAAACCACTGGCCCGGCACACAACTGCGCACTCAGACCACAAATCAAGCCAGGGTGCAGAACCCTCCCAATCTCCCCCACAAATTCCCCCCCACCCCCACGCACTTTAAAACAATTCACTCTAAGGAAAGGGATATGGGCAATTAATAACAAAAGTTGATTTCACTCACTGCCATGACGAGCTCGAAGGCTCAAAGGGATGTTTGTACACCTGCACCGGGGTCCGGGGACTAGTACTTTTCAGTCACGGGTGGGGGTGGGGGTGGAGATGGGGTCGTCGCGGGTGGGTATGGGGGGAGAGGTTCGTTAAAAAAATATAATTAAAAAAAAAAAATTACATAAAACTTACCTTCCGGCTTCTGGATGGGTCCCGGCTCCCGCTCCTGCCATCCTGCATTTTTTCACTGCCTGCAGCTCTCGTCATCAGCAAAGGCAGCCTGAGCCTCCCTCCCCTCCAGGCTCCACCAATCACAAGTGGTGAGGCGCATTGGAGCGCGCCCCACCCGGGACATTTTCCTATGTAGGCTGCATGCAGCAGCCTACATAGAGAAAAAGGAGAGTGGGCGGTCCTGCCCCAGGGCAGGGGGAAGTGGCTTGCCCACTGTTGTGCATACTGACTGTTTGGTCGGCCCTGGGGCCGACCAAACAGTCAGTATGCACAACAGTGGGCAAGCCACAGGACCGCCCACCCCCGACCAGGCACTTCTGCTTTCTCGCCGTGCGAGAAGGCAGAAACATAAAATGGTAGTTATTACCATTATGTTTCTGTCTTCTCGCACGGTGAGAAAGCAGGGGGGCGATGCCCCAATGGGGGAGCCGCCACTGAACAGAGGTTCTCTTAGTCCAACTTAAATACAGACTATGGGGGATAATTACAAAGAAGTGGTGTAGTGTGACGTCGCAAGCAGTTTTTTGTGCCGAGCAGCATCATTTAAAAGATGCAGGGATGCGCCGGATTTACAGGAATACGGTGCACCCCTGTGCTCTCCCCTGCGCTGGTGCTAAAACAGCAGTTGTGCGCCAATGAAGTCACTCTTGCACCATGGTGCAAGGGTGCTTTTGTTGCAGGGGTGATTGTATTTGTGCAGGAAGGGACACCTTCCAGCGCAAAAACAATCAGTAATGGCGTTTTGCTCCTTTTATGTGTGCTGCAGAAAGAGGGCCATATTAGCAAGGCTGTGTAAAGCCACTTTAAGTGACTTTGCGTGGCCTTGTAAATATGCGCCAGCCCACAGCGCCACCTGATCGTCAAATATGCCCTTTTGTTGGAGAAATATGGTGTTGTTTCTTAGGCGAGGTAGTATACCATGGTCTTAATTCTTGCGGACAAGAGAAATCAAAGCTGATCCCACTGAATGAGTGTGATGGGGTTTGTAACCAGTCTTCCCACGGAATGTAAGATTGCCTTGAGATGGGTGAGCGAAGACTGTGTGGCAACTGCTATGAGCCTTTTGATGACAAGTGCTTGCCCCACAGTTATTGAGTGAGTAGAAGAAGAAGGCAGTGAACATAACTACCTGATTTATTTGAAGAAAGAGCCTAAAGCTAGTGTTTAAAGAAAAACCTCACAATTTAACAAAGGAAGAGAGTGATGGCATTACGCTCTCCTTTGTGTGGACTTTTGTAAGAGAGGTGGATGTTGAGCCTGTTGTTGGAGGACAGCTTTTTTTGGTAAAATATAAGGACATTTTCAGGTACCCATGTATGGTGTTTTTTAGACATAAATTGAGAGTGAGTATATTCCCAAGATTATAAATTTATAGGTATATCTGTGTTTCACCAGCATATTTGTGAATGAAGAAACCTGTTTCCATGAGGCTCAAACTCAGAGGTTTCATGTACAGATTGTAGACAGTTGGGACTAGGATCTAATCCTGCAAGACACCACAAGTTATTGCTGTTCCTGAGAAGAAGCTCCCCATCATCCCCAACTTTAAGGCAGTTGGCAATAAACAAGGAAATCCAGCTCAGGGCCTTACAACTAAATCCCATTTGATATTTCGTGACATGGATAAAGATACTATGATCAACCAGTCTTAAAAAGGGTTTGCTATTCTATCCTTAGCCAGTGTAGTTTTCTCATCAGGGAGGTGATGTGGAAGTGTCTGGGCTGTTTGAAGATTAGCCTGGCAGCCTGGTTTTGATAATGATTGATAATTGATTTAGAGATGTAGAAGTTGTCTTCTATGATGTTAGGTGCTAAGCAGTCCATGCAGTAATTCATGGACTAGAGTATCCTGATGATGGAAGACAGATTATTTCTGTTTATGGAAAGAAAGAATCCTAACGATTTGGATGTTCTCAGACAGATAGACACTCAATGATGCGAAAGTTCTGATATAGATTAAAATAAAAATAATTTTGTTAGAAAAGTAGGTCAGGAATTGGTTTTTAGAGAATGAAGGAGGAAGACTACCTTCAATGTGTGGAATTCCACTAGAAAGGAGGTGTCACAAAAGTGATACAGCAGGATTAAAAGACATACCAGTCTGCTCTTGGATTTAGTTCACTTTAATAGAGCAAATTACTAATTTGTACTCTTTTATTATGCTTTTTAGTTTAGTGAGAAGTTAGAGAATTACGCCTTTGTTGTGTTTAGGTTAAGTAGAGAGTTGTAGGAGGAAGCAAAAGATTTACTAGGGTGAGGAAGGACTTGAACTCATTATAAGATTAAAGTCTCGAAGGAAGATGTTTTTAATTGACGTCATTTGGCTAAGGAGGCCATATTTTGCGTATGGTTTGGCTAGGATGGTTTTTAGTTATGATGGGTGATAAATGGTGTGTAGGAAGAATGTATTGGATGGAGTTAGCATGATAGATATTTTAAGGCCTTTCAAAAGGAGTGGTCATTGACGATTCACAACTCAGTGTTGCTGTGTGATGCCACCACCTTACTTCAGTTGCCGTTCATCACAAAATAATTTTTAGGCATGATTTACTAGCAAATCTGCTATTGATTAGGAAGGTACGTTTGTGAGGATTCTGTGATGCAGAGAAAGTTCAGACTGTGGTCAGTGAAAAGGGTGGACATTTCATGCTGGTGTGCTTTGACAAACCTAGCGTTGTGGAGCCTGCATTTTAAAAAATAGCTGCTGTTTGGGGAAGAGTGTTTTCAATAATAGTGATACCTATCGTAGTTGCGACAAATATTATCTAAACCACATTTTTGTTAAGAAACAAATGTTTCTTTTATTAATAAATAATCAACAGTTTTTAACATATTTCATCTCAATTTATTTTCGTAGATACATCAAACAAATTCTAAAAACTGAAGATACGAGCCTACCCAAGCACACTGTTCATTCAAACACTATTAATTTACGCATATACAAAACATGGCAGAGAGCATCAAACATTGTAGTGCATTATCATCATTTTAATGTCCAAACCGAGTTGCAGATGTCAATCTTTGCTCTCTTCTCTAAGCAGCCTTACAAAAAACCTTTCACAATTATATCAACTACGAATCCTAAATGTTAACCTGTTGCTTCTCAGACGTCAGTAGAAAAGTCGAATTTTGTCCATGTTTATCCTCAATCACTTTCACTGACACATTTTTTTGGGTCAGAAAATACGACACTGTGGGACTTATTTATAAGTTCCTTGAACCGCTGGTACATCTTTTTTTCCCATATTAAAAGTGACGCACTGAAGATGCAAGGGGCTTGTAAATAAGCCCCTGTGTTCTCAATCACTTTAGCTACACTTATACTGGGGGTTAAACCCTCTTCACAGAGTCGATTAATTACCACCTGCTTTCGCTCTTTCGGTGGACTAGTCCCACATTGTGTTCTCTAATTCCTTAACCCTACTTTTACAGGGGATTAGGGGGCATATTATCAAGCCAGGCGATAAAATTATCGCCGCTTTAGCGGCAGAAAACCGCCGCTAAAACGGCGATAATGGGCTTGATAATATGCTCTATGGAATTCCAATTGAAGCCCATGTTAGATGTGAAGGACGTCTAACATGGGCTTCAGTTGGAATTCCATAGAGCATATTATCAAGCCCATTATCGCCGTTTTAGCGGCGGTTTTCTGCCGCTTTAGCGGCGATAATTTTATCGCCTGGCTTGATAATATGCTCCTAAATCCTCTCAAAGGGGTAGATTAATTCTGCATCATTTACTTAGAGAAGTCACTCTTCCCTTAACCTGCTGCTGATGATTCAATGCTTCTTGCAAAACTATCCGTGTTATGCCTCTAGTCCTCAATTAGTCTGTGCGACCTTGTATGAGAGTGCAGTTGATGTAAATGAGGTTATTATTGGTGGCAGTGTTGGCCCAATTATAGTGAGAGTGAATGTGGTGGCGGAACAATTCAGGCTGATCCTTCCATGGAGAGGTATTGTAAGCAGGGAGGAATTTTACAGCACCGGTGTTTGGTTGTCCAATGGAAATATTGTTAAGAAATGAACTATGAAAGTAGAGAGTGCACAAATTGGCACAGGCGAGTTCTGTGTGTTGATCATCAAAGCCACCTTAAAACCGTCGAACCTTTGGCATGTGGATACTGCAGAATTCTTCAACAGGAGAAGGCAGCAAGGAAGGCTTGCCAAGACAAGGCTATCAGTGTAAATAGAGGAAGAGTGGAGCATAAATATATTGCTCATCTCTGTGTGATAGAAATGGTGCTTCAGAGTCTTTCAGCTTAAGGTTCCTAAGAGGTGGGTGCTCAAAGTCATGCTGGAGAGCGGTTTCATAGGATAGCTGAGCATAGGAGTAAAATTTGTTGGCTAGCGAGCAGTCTTTGATTTTGTGAGTGCCCAAGAAAGCAAGTATGGTAATTGTCGAACATTTCATCCTAGAACAAACTTTAGTGTCCACCTGTTGAAGCAACAAGTAAGTGCTAGAATACACATGAAACTCGGGAATTTGCACTAGTAATCGATTCTTAGTATGAAAGAAAAATTTAAATGTATGGAGAAAAAGTTGGAGAATGTAGCCCTGGGTTGCAAATAGCCCTAGTCTGGCCCCTTGTGCAGAGTCGGACTTGCCTAAAGGGCAGTCTGTAAGTCCTAGAAGGAAATGTCTGATATGTGAGTGTATGGGTCAGTTTTGTGACGACTGTGGGCAGGTTTTATTACCCGATGGGTCAATTTAAACTGTTATTTGTCCTGTAATTACCACTGACGTTGCCTGCAGCAAGTACAAATGCAGGCAGTATCCCACACCTTGGAAACCATGTGGCTTTACAATTTCAAAACTGCCCGATTTGCTAATGTTGCCCACTTTTTAGGTGTTTGATCTGCTAATGGGGTCACTTTAATTTTGATGCTGGACCACTTTCTGTCCCTGTCTGACAGTAGAGACCGCAACTCCTCATCTACAGTCATATAGGCAGGTTGAATGGGACATCATTCAAATAGTAGTCAACTAGATAATAATTACAGTTTGGCAAACAGAAGTGAGAGCTTAAAATATGACAACAGCCAGACAGATTTGGGGTATCAGCTACTGTAAAATGTGAAAACAAGGGATTCCTGGTTTATTGAGACCATTAGAAGCAGCAGTGTTTTAAGGTTATATTTCTCTAGTTTTCAATGTTATTAGAAATCAGAGGTCGGACAGTTAAACAATTCAGATGAATGAAGCACTATTCACCTCTTTTTAATAGAGGTGGGCGGAACTCACGGAGTTTCACTCAGCGGAATTCTGTGGAGTTCCATAAAAACTCAGCGACATTCTGCGGAGTTCCGCGAACGGTGTAATTTCGAATGTTGTGCTGCTTGCGCAGATTTTTAGTGGCAGGGGCTTGTTCCGTGCTGTAAAATCAGAGCAAATGGCACCACATGGCTCGTTAGAAGGTGCGGCTTCTGTCTGCCGATTGAGTAGATTTTCTACTCAAGCGGCAACTTTCTAAACATGAATGGTAGCGACCTGCAGCGTACATCCACATTTAGAAATTGTGTCGGCACTTGTCCTAGCGCTCAATTTTCCTCACTCACCTACTTAACTGCACCTTGTGGCCGTTAGCGGAGTTTTTCTGAACTCCGTGAGGTGCAAAACTCCACGAACACCGTCGGCGGAGCAGGGTTTACCAACCACCCCTAGTTTATAATTGTTTTTAATTATGTTTATTTTTTTTTAAATTGTTAGCATTGTAACACTTCCTGACTAGCAAGTTATTGCAGATACATTTACAGAGGGATAAGTTGGAAACTGTATTTGTCTTTCTTGTTCTATGGTGTAATTCACAAACCACTTCATGTTACTTCACCTCCTGTATGGCTGCTTTTTTTTCCCTTAGTGCCCTCATAATGATAGAAACTGCTAGTTATTTGCCAAGTTGGAATACAACTGATAGATAAGAGCTGTGAGTAAGGCCCATCTATTCTGCTCATTTGTCTGCATATGTTCAGTTTGTTGACCACGGTTGTCCACTGTGGATCCATTTTAAGGGAACCGTGACTGTAATCTGTGCTAGAATTTCAGATCAACCTCTTATTTTGTAAGTTACATCCAATACATGTATTTTATGTAAACCGATCTCAAGTGTATATCCTGAACTTTGACCTGCATGAACTCACCATGGTCACAACTGACGTAGAACCTTAAGGGCTTCCAGAATTATCTTGATGTTTCAGTCTCATTGTTCCTCTATATCAATTGTATTTCTTTGTTTTTTTTCAGTTTGAAAAAGTAATGTTTATCGCATTCAGTGCTGTGCCTGTGAGAAATATATTCTAAAGATTTTTCAAAGTTTCTCTCCCCATCCCTCTGCCCATAGTCTTATTTCAGGATAGTTAATTAGGAAATTCAGAAAATTGATTGCCCTTTGATCGTTTCTTTTGGAATGTTATTATTTCTTACTTTTCTCTCTTTACCACCAATGTATTCATGGTTATGTTCTGCAGCTTCTCCAAATTGGATTGTGGTTAAATCCATGCTTCATTTTACCCCATCTCATTATTGTCTCCAAGGTGTCTTTATCCTGCTTAAGATATGGTCCTAAAGGTTTACAGAATCCTTAACATAAGCCTTGTAAGTGATATTTCCTAAAGCAACACAATGTATCTTTTATCCCATTTTACTTGAAGAGTAGTTTTGGGTCACTTTTTACACAGTTGTGGTATTCAGATATCACAGTCCTAATATTTCCCATCTGGTTGATGACAATTACAGCTTTACCTATCATACTGTGCTTCACATTGGAATATGTGCATCCTGAATGCATGAATTTTCACTGCAGTGTAAATGACCCTGACCTTTCTTTTGGTAAAATGTGTTGCTAACAGTGGCGACTTGCACAGATAGCGCTGTGGGGTCGTGAGGCAGGGCAGGTGAGGCTGGGTGGTAGTGGAGTTCGAAATACGACGGGAAAGATGAAAGTAAAGAAATAAATAAATAAAAGCACTTACGTTGCACTCGCTGAATCGCCGAGTCGGTTATGCGGCGAGCGCAAGGTAAGTACTTTCATTTATTTATTTATTTACTTTAATCTTTCCCGCCGTATGTCGAACTCCACTACCCCCCATCCCGCCCACCACACCTCACCGCCCGACAGCATTACTTTTGCAGACCACCACTGGAATCTAACGCTATCATTGGCCTAAGTATCATCAGTTGGAATACCTTACCTCCCAGCTACTTTATAATATCACCTGTGATTGAAATGAAGAACATCATACCAATGAGGGATCCTACAGCATCCCACATTGTGTCTGCTTTTGGAAATGTTGTCATCTAGCCGACACATTTTGATATTCATCTTGTATATGAGTCTTCTATGTGGAGGGTAAATTACTGTAAGGGACTATATTTGCGTGGTGATCCAGCCACGCAGTTAATTTGCACGTGTTTGTCTCTTCTTTCCCATTGAAAAAATCATGTTGCTAGATAACCTTATATTATTCACTCCAATAAAACATTAAGCACGGTCAAAGAAGAGAATTTAACCAAACGCTATCCAAATAAAGAAACTGCCAGCTGAGCCATGACAAAAGTATCTCAATCATAAAAGTTGGATTGGTCAGCACCCATCTGACTCAGAAACACACCCTGATACCCTTGAATTATTCTCCAAACATACATGCCACATCTTTGGCGTCACAGAAACCTATCTTGCATGCATCTCATTTATGAGATGTTCCTACCATGCTATAAGATCATGTATGAGGACAGCAAGGTGAAGCTTTGGCAGTATACAGTTAAGATCTATCATACACTGCGGTCCAGAACATGAAACCTCCTCATTTGAATGAAATATCTACCCCACACTACTTAGCGGAATACACTTTGAGACTTTCTCTACTCCTATTATCCATAGAGTGCATAATTCTGCTACTAGGAGGCACCATCTTATTTTTGGATCACCTGGCGAACAAGTCTACTACAGACCTAATAGAGAAACTAGAAACACTTTCAGCCAAGGTATACATGGCCCCAGTCATGTGGCCAACTGTTTGATAGTCCTAGTGTTTGCACAAATCATTGAAGCATTCGTCTTAAACTCCTGAATTTTGAATACTGCTCATGCCCATCCAAGAAGCCCCCTCCCCCACTGTACAAATATAGCAGCACCCTAGGCAAAGAACTTATCTGATACCATCTGGAAAACAAACACAGTAAATGCATCAAATAATTCCTAGAAATTCTCCACATCAGTATGACAGACACCCTCAGGAGAGCAACAATACTCAAAGCAAAAAGCAATACTCAGATGTCTCTTTGTCAGACAAGACAGAATACCGAAAATAAGCAAAGGGGATATTACAAAGCTGTAAGAAGAAAGTGCTGTTAGAAACGTAATTACTGGTTGACTGGGGGGTGAGCCCTGGTCAAGCAGCAACCACATTCCTAGTCAAGATAAGGAAAATGAAAATCCCTACTTATCCTGTGCGCAATCCCATGGTAGCTTGACACAGAACAGTCAGGATTAGCTTAGAGGCAATGTGGAAAGTATTTGTGCAACACTTCAAACAGTAAAACAGTGGAAAAACTCCACACAGAAAGATCCCACACCATTAGAAACAACATTGATCAACACACCTAAAAAGGAACAAAACATACTCCATGAGAATTGAATATTAAGTGCAAAGTGCAAAAAAAGGTGCTGGTGCTCTTGCAATCAGTTGCGTTCAATTGGTGTTTTTTGTAAACGTTGTGGTTGTACTTTCACTAAAATCACCCTCCACTGACAGCCAGTTTCAAAGGTACAGAGTAAAGATAATCATTGACATTTCAACCCCAAACATCCAACGTCTATCTGAAAGCACTAACACAGGTCTTCATCAGGACAACAAAAGAAGTATACCGTATGGAGACAACCTAGAGATTAGGAAAATCAATTTACTTCTACATGTATTGGAAACCAAGCCAAATAGCCCGCAATGTTTACATCAGGCACTCACCTCATAAACGAGTGAGAGTGTTCAAAAGGTTCTAATGGGCGACCTTAGTATTCTGCTTTAATAACTTTACATCAGTTTCAAATAAGAACTGCATGATATAACATAATACCAAAATGTAACTTTGTAGTTAACGTATGAATATAGCTCGAGTTTTACTAGGGGATGTATGTTTTACTAACCTGTCTCCCAAACATGTAAGTGGTGCATGACACATCCACGGAGTAAAATATTCATAAAGGAAAATCTTACGATATTACAAAATAATAAATGGGACTTAAATGAATGCTTCACCAAATCGATTTTTAAATGGACTAAATTCAAGGAGAATTACGCACATGGCCAGCAGGAGAAAGCCAGGAGAAGTAGAGCCCACACTTCAGGAGCAGAGATGTAATTAGAGGGAACCCAAGGGTTGATGCCGAAATATGTCTGAAGCGATTGATCTTCAGTCCTCTGCAGAATCTGAGTATGACTCCCTGGAGCCTGAGATGTGATGGAAAGACGTACCAGAATGTGAAGGTCTGGAAGTGAATTCTGCACCTCCCACATCAGTGCTTAATTTGAGTTGGTGGTTTCCGGTGCTCGACACCGGCACCTAAGTGCCAGCACCGGGGATTACTTTAGGTATGAGCACAACAGCAGCTGTTTATTAGGAATATATGACATTATATCGCGGTGTTTACACCGTGATGCCTTTACAACGCAGGCCTTACAACGCAAGTCGACTTGCGCTGGAGGGCGCTGGACTTAGGAATAGTATGATTTACTATTCCAACAGTCCACGTATGGTAGGGAAGGTGTTGGAATAGTAAATCATACTATTCCTTAGGTTAGAGCGCCATCCAGCGCAATTCATTGTAATGACTTGCGTTATAATACCCGCATTGTAAAGGTATTGCGGTACAAACACCGCGATGTAACCGATGTTTCCAGTTTATTAGTTCAATTTACATTTATAATGACTAATATCTGACTCCAAAGCCATGCTTATAGCTTTGGGGGCCTGGAATACTATGAACTGTCACACTTGTAAGAGTGTGGTGGTTAGTAGCTGTGTGTGTACTGTCATTGGCAGTTGGCAGGGGGAAATGTGTGGTGCAAGCTGCAGTGGCCTCCTGATGGGAGCCCCCACACTTATTTGTTTACAAATCAAGCACTGTCCCAAATCCTTTGGACATGACCAGGAGGATTGTCAAGAGATACAGGGTGGTAGAAAAGGCGACATTTAGGATGTAGTCGTGTAGCCTGGCATGTATTTTCATGTTTATTACAATATTTACAAATTATAACAAGAAGCAGTATGTACCAAAAAGTGCACTTTAATGTTGAATTAGACGCAGCTGAGCTTTAGAAAAGTAATTCAAAAAATGTGTTTTCTTAGTTATATGGAAATAAAATGTGTGTAATCTTCCCTGCTACAAGTGTTTTTTGCACTAGGGTGTGCAGTTTGAAACATGGTGAGTACTGTGCCCTGATAACTATATCTCACTATCTGGTGCATGCAGTTTTGCATAGGTATACCGCCTTTCATGAAGATGCCGTATAAACGTCGCTAAATTAGAAAAGTGCACCAGTAACTGCAGTAGGGGAATTATTAGTCCATCAAAATGTTTAGTCGTACACGGTACACCTATCTCTCTTGGCTCCCAGGGCTGCACGTCATAGCCTATGGTCCCTGCGGAGCACAAAGATGTGGGTTTTGTGGACCCTCCCACTGGCTTCATCCTCAGTCTGGTTAGTAATGAGCCAGACCGGGCCGGGTTTTTATAGGTGGGATCCCTTTCATCATTCCATGGGCAGAAAAGGCACAGAATTTAGAATTCTTTATTATGCTCTAACCTAGCGCCGAGCATATGTAGTAAAATAAAATGAACACATCAAGCAATGTATTTATAACTAAACAGGGAACCTTCTTTAGAGTCTGCTGTAACGAGAAGTGTGGCATCAGACCAGCATGCCTGTGTCAGGCTGAAAAGTGCCCTGGGTGAGCATCCCAAGGATGTCCTTGAGTTGCCTGCTGACATCAAGCACATGTCCTTTGGATCTGCTCCCTGGAGGAAAATGTCTCCCAGCTGGTCGCAAAATAATGTCACCTTTTGTATTGGCGAAGATAGGCTTCTGTGCTCTCGTCGCGGGGATGAGAAGGTATATGTTTTCGAGATTTCTGCATATGTAGGGTACAATAAAAGCAATTTTTTTTTCATACATATTGTGTAATCAAATATTACATAAAGAACATAAAGAACAGCAGGTACGCATATGCCAAACATCACGAACAGCCAAACAACTGTTATACAAAAAACCTCAATACATGACTAATGTTTGTGAAAAAGGTCAAAGGCCATTGGGTAAAGGGTTAGAGATCAAGGTTCCTAGGTCCAGAAGGACAATTCTGAGAATTTGTCTCTACTAGCAAGCAGTCGGATATTCCAAAATACGAGGGACCTGGCTTAGACCCAACGGCATGGGAACCGAGTGATCACTGCATGTAGTGTGCAGGGCCTGCCTGACCACGTATTTCTGACTCTGGGGTGAGGGGAAGGTCTTCTCGGGTGAATTCAACAACGGAGATGCTTGTTCGTTATTATATGTACATAGATCATGGTCTACATCAACACAATATTTATCAATATTAAAACATAGTATCTATATTCATGTTTACATTGCTGAGTGTGCTAGGCTATGAATTTCAAGCGTCTTCATCGAAGCTGACATTGTAGCTTCAAATACATTTGACCAATACTATTGTGGAAGTGATTTCAGCGGCCCACCAGTGCAAGGGTTCACCATTCTTTGTCTTTTAGTCCTTAGACCAACAAAATAGAGATTGGCACTGAAGCTGTAATATCAAAACAATAGTTTATTATCACTCATGAGTGGGACTACATCGATACAGAACCCTCAGGCAATGTATGAAGCAGTACAAGGAGTACAGAAACAGAGGGGCCTTTTATATGCATTAGTTGCATTGTCAGCATGAGACCAAGGGGAATAGTTATTGACTAACATGGGCATACAAATATATCTTGGTCAGCAAAGCGGGAGGGGAGACATTCTGTTTGCATCAGTTAAAACAGCCTGACATTTACAAACTAAGACAGGTGCATTCTGGCAGCTACAGGCCTTTCTGAGCATGCGCAAGGCTCTGGCTCAGCACTGAAGAAGTTAATTATAGTTGATGACTCAAGCGAAGTACAAGGGCAGGCAACAGTGAAGACGGAAGAAGCACATGGCTAACACATGGCTAACTAAAATGGTTGCCACAACAAAAATGGCTTCAGCTCATGCTAATAGCGATTTCTGTCGGTTTCCACACTATGAGCTTATCATGCTTGCCCTGTGAGAATTCTTAAATGCTAGTTTCAATGTCTCAAACTGCCTTCACTACTCAGCAGGTTCTTAATCTACAGGGTCCACTAACTAGAGTTGTGCTTGGGACACTGTGGGAAATGCAAAAAGAACAATTGATGGACAGAATGCAGAGCAATGTCATGCATTCACCCCAGTACAGAGATCTGTGCCTAAATCCATAGTTTATTGCTTACCAAGCCATTCCAGTTTGAACCCAGCCATATGCAAATCAGTCTTGGCACTGTGCCCAATGGGAACAGTCCAGCTCAAATTGCCAGGCCAGGTCCTCCATTGACTGGAAACGAGCATCCTAGGATCGGGTTCGGGGTTTCACCCCTCATCAGCCAGGATAGCTTGACTCCAGTGGCATGGAGAGCACGGGACCCACGTCTGAGCAAAACAGTCCCACTCAGGGTGACAAATGCAAAAAAAAAATTTGATGGACAGAATGCAGAACAATGTCATACATTTTCCCCAGTACAGAGATCAGGGCCTAAATCCATCGGACACTGTAGGAGCAATTAATAATGCAGTAGCTTTATAAGTGTAAATCTCAGTACTCTGCCTCGTGGCTTTTTCCTCACCAAACTTGTGCTATGAAATCTATTGCATTCTTTCTGTTTGAATCATAGAGTAATGCAAGTTGACTTAGCCCTGCTTTTGTGTATTTTCCAGAGTAGTTGCCTCATTGTGCATTCGGTCTAGCCTGCTTGGTATTTTTCCCGTTGGTACTACATGCTTTACTGGTCTTCATCCTTGAGCTATTGGACGTGCCATTTGTGAATGGAAAAAAAGTTTGTTTAAGAGAAGGCAGCGGTACATGACATCACTGCATCTTCTCAAACAAACAAAAGAAAAAAAGAGCCTTTTCTTTTTAAATGCATCCCATTTTCATTTTAAGGAAAGCAGGTTGCATCAAAAAAAAAATACTCTCTTTAAAAGCAATCACAGACACGGTTGTCTACTGACCTTAGCAGGCCACTATCACTGTGATGGTTTTGATTACTAATGGGGCACAAATTGCGACCTACCTCATTAATATCCAAGATGTAGGTCAATTTACGACCCACTAAGAATAGCTAGATGAAACTCTATGAGTTTCACATATTAGGAATAGCTATCTCCTAAATGCAATTTGCGGAAAATCACAATTAAATAATCACTATTCCTAATATTGGTACATCTGGCCCTATGATTTTTAGCCAGTGGTCTGGTAGCTGGCGCCAGACTATCTGCATCAGTACATTTCCTGTGTAAAGGTGTCTCTTGTTAAGAGTGTCAAGATTATCAATGTCATTGTTTGCATGTAATATTGTATAATTGGTATTTCTTTTTTTTTCTCTGTTTTATGAAGTTATTTGATAGTTGATCATTGTATGACACTGACAGACAAAAAAACCCACTTACCTGTAACAGCCGGCCACCGCCTCTTCTCCGTCCTCCATCATCTTCCTTCTTCCTGGAGTCCCGGCTGGCAGCAGGAAGCGCCCGGGCTCCCAAGCTCCCCTTAGCCAATCACAATGCTGCAATGCAGAGTTGTGATTGGTATGAGCACCGTGGTTCGGCGCTCAGACAGAGAACGGGAGGCTGGGCATGTTCCTCACCAGGCTGTGTATTGCAGCCCGGTGAAGAAGATGCAAAGTGCGCAGGACTGCTTGGCTGGCCCTCCTGCGCACCTTGAGAGTGTAAACCACTCCTCTCCCTGCTCTGGCCAGCCCCGCCCTGAGAGCCACTGACTCAATAGGAAAACTACAATGATAATAACAATAGTTATTATCTTTTTATTTTTTCCTTTTGTGAAGTGGGGTGACACTCCTTCGCCTTAGTGGAGGAGCCGCCACTGAAAGTCATTGAGATTTTAAGAGAAGCTCCAATGTTTCTCCCCTCAACTCAGACCTCGTCCACAACCGTACTCCCATCTGCAGAAACGTATTTGTTCTGTGTGTAGTCACAACGAGTATTCAGATCATGGCACACAAAAGTTACAGATTTAAACTCATTAGTGCCATTATAAACAAAGTCAAGAGCAACCTCCATGTTCAATCGGTTTTGTGAGAAAAGCAGTGACCCGGTATCTGAAGAACAACAACGTGGCCAGGAAAGGCTTCTGCTATTTCTCAGCTCAGAGCAGTAGCAAATTTGTTTTTCTATTGTCCTTTACTATGCACACAAGTGCAAGAAACAGTGGAATTAGCACACACGTGCATCTGGGGCAGCTAGGAGGCAGCAGCAGAGAGACTTTTAAGGTGGGGTAGACAGAGAGCAGGGCAAACAAAAATTTCAAAGCTTATCCGTGTTGTTCTACCACAATCTTTACTGTGCTGCCGGACCTGCTGGTAGGAGGACCTTGTAGAGGATATAAAAATGAAACAGTGGTTAAGAATGCAGTGTTGCAGAGTAGAGTGTCAGAGTGCAGTGGTGTAGAGTGGAGTAGATTAGTGTAGAAAGCAGTGGCATAGAGTATAGTGATGCAGAGTAGAGTGCACTGGAGTGGAGTGCAGTAGCAGAGTGCAGTTGTGTAGAGTGCATTGGCGTAGAGTGCATTGGCATAGAGTGCAGTGGTTAAGAGTAGAGTGGCGAAGAGTGCAATAGCATAGAGTGGAGTAGCGCAGAGTGAAATAGAGTGGCGTAGAGTAGATTGTTTCAGCGTGAAGTGGTGTAGAGAGGAGTGTTGGAGGATAGAGTGCAGTTGTGTAGAGTGCAGTGCAGAGAGAAGGCGGAATACCTTTCTATGCAGCATGCACATTACACATTATCTGTAAGAGCTAATTGGTCTTCTTATCTGTCATTAGACTCACAGAACATGTATGTGCTCTACATGTATTTTGCAAGTTGTTCAGTAGACTTGAACTACATTTAATCCTGACAGTAGATACAAGTGGGGCAGACTTTGTTATAAAGTCCATTTTTATTTGCAGTTTTGTTAAAGTTATTAAAGGACTGGAAGGGAGAGTTCAAAAGAGAGTCCGAGCTCCGTCCTTTGCAGTTTTACTGATGTTGGGTGGTTTATTGCTGATCGATAATACACAGGGACATCTTAAGGATTTTGGGGGCCCTGGGCCAAACATATTTTGGGGGCCCCTGTTCAGAACAGCTTTGAATTTATGATCCAATTTGAGCCCCTGTTTCCCACGCAGTTTCTGCTTCCTCAGCTGCATTAGCGGTCCAGTTTGCATCATAGACAAACAGACGCGTGCAGCTGACAGCGGTAAGATTTAGTGTTTCCAGCCCTGCTACTAGGTTTTTAATACATTTTAAATTGTATATTGTGTCTTAATTACTCTGTGCTTTTTAACAATTTCTTCTACCTGCGCGCACTTGCACTTTACTTGATTCTGATTGCCTGCACCTCCTTAGCTGCTCCGATTCGCATCTCGCTTTTTCTCCAGTCCTGGTCCGCCGTGGCTGATACGCCGATTGTGCGGAGGGCTGGGGCTGCTATCGGGCTCCTCACTTCCGCCCACGTATTTTCCGCTTCCTCAGCTGCATTAGCGGTCCAGTTTCATCAAAGGCATTAGCCTATAAATTCCCGATGCAAACGGACATGTGCCTTCGGCGCGCCGCTGGTGTGCCAAAGGCAAGGCCCTCTGTGCCCGTCAGCATCCCGGAGGCGTCTGGCTCTGGCCATGCTGCCGAGTTCCCCTCCGGCGAGTTTCTTCCACTATATTACAATAGGGAAAAACTGCTTAGCCTTTGGCGGCTACATTAGACTGTTCTCCCATACCAATGGAAAACATCGAGGGTGCAGAGTCCTTAGGCTTCTGCTGTACCTTATCCCCCCATCATAGCATAGCTGTTTTTCTGATTTACAGACCTCTCGGTGCAATTGGAAGTGTTATTACAGCCACCACCTCCCTGGCCTTAAAATACAACAACTGCCTTATTCTGGGAGAATTCAATATGTTTATGGACAATGGAAAAGACACTCAAACAATTTCCTTGTTGGGGACGCTGCAGGCCTGCAACATGTTTTCATCTATTTCTTCGGCCACCCATGGGAAGGGCCATACCATAAACCAAATCTTTCACAACGTTGACATATAAGCAAGCCGTCCTCTTCCCATTACCTGGTCTGACCACCTCCTATTAAAATGTGTCATTCCCAACTCTGCCACAGCCCCTCGGGCTAACACAGGGCAGAGGGTCCCTAATTACAGGACGTTCCATAAAATATCCATCCCGATGTTAGCAGATGCCCTCGGTTGTTCCTCACTGGAGCTGTCTGGCTGCCCCGACTCGGACACCCTCTCAATAGATTCATAGCTCCGTACCAATATTGGTACGGAGCTACCAGTTGTTTCCCGCTCCTCAAAGAGGTCGGCCTCACCAGCTCCGTGGTTTAACAGTTCCCTCAGATCTAGCAAAAGAAATTGTAGGAAAATGGAACGGAAATGGCGTAAATCCTATCTACCTGAGGACAGGAAGGTGTATAAAGACACCTTAAAAGCTCATTACATTCTTGTGAAGGCAGCCAAGAAAAACTTCTTTCAAACCAAAATAGAAAATGCCCAAAATAAGAGTAAGGAAATCCTTTACTGTCCCGAAAGCAGGCACAAAGGAAGGGCCATGTACGGAAGAATGGTTTAGGCAAATAGCTCAATTCTTCCACAAAAAGATCTCTGTGATCTAACAAGCCTTCAGTAACATCTCAGAGGAAGAACTGACCTTCTACCTTAGTTCCAATAGCAACTTTCACCTCTTGGATCCTCCATCTTTACTAGTTTCCCTGAGTTTTAGCTTGAAGAGTCACTGACCCTTCTCCAAAGCATTAAGTCTGGCTCTCCTACCGACCCATGTCCAGCAAATATCCTGAACCTATTAGCTCCCACCATAAACCCCACGGTAAACCAGCTCTTTAATGCTTCCCTCCCCTCAGGCAACATGCCGAGATAATGGAAGAATGCTAAGATTCTTCCACTGATGAAAAAGGCTAACGCCAAACTGACGGACCCTGCCAACTACAAGCCAATCTCCCTTTTTTGTGCTTTCTCCAAAGTATTAGAAAAGCATGTAAACAAGGTCCTCCAAAAACACATTGATGATGGGAAGCTCCTTCATGAGTCCCAATCCGGTTTTAGGGCTAACTACAGTACGGAGTCCGCTCTCCTGGATGTGACTGAATTTCTCAAGGGTAAGCTGGACCAGGGAGGCAAGGCTGTTCTGATAGTGCTCGATCTGTCGGCGGCCTTCGATACGGTCCCACATGAAAGGCTCCTGGAGAGACTTGCTGACATCGACCTGGGCGGGCGCCTTAACATGGATGTCATCCTTGTTGGCAAATAGATCTCAGAACATCTGGCTCCCACCTTTCTCATCCCCAGTTCCGGCCATGAATGTAGGTGTCCCTCAGGGCTCCATTCTCAGTCCTACCCTTTTTAATATATATCTACCCCCCTTGCATTTCTGGTAGAGGAAGAGAGCGCCAAAATTGGTTCCTATGCTGATGACACTCAGCTGATTTTTACATGTGAAAAAGGAACTGACTTTGATGGTGCAATGATCAGGTCTTGCCTCACAAAGGTTTTTAACTGGCTAAAGATCAATCAGCTGATGTGCAATCCTGACAAAACTGAAGTTATTTTCTTTGGTAATCCAGAAACGCCTGACTGGAGCTCTTGGTGGCCAAAAGATCTGCTGCCCCCGCCCACGGAAAAGGAGAAAGTCAAAAACGTAGGAACTGTCATAGACAAGACACTCTCCATGCGCTTTCCAATCCAAACTCTAACTGGCGCTTGCTTTGGCATACTCCGGATGCTATAAAAATTCCTGCCACTGTTACCGCATGAGAGTAGAAAGATCGTGGTGCAGGCTCTGGTGACATCAAAGCTTGACTATGTCAACAGCTTGTACCTCGGTCTTCCCAAAGCCCTTTTCCAGCGCCTACAAGTGGTACAAAACGCGGCCAGAGCCATCCTGAGACCTAAACCCAGACCTAGTATGAACCCTATTCTTAAGTCTCTACACTGGCTCCGCATAAAAGAACGGATCAACTTCAAAGCGATGACCATCTTCTTTTAAGCTTTCCACGGCTTAGAAGCCGGCTACCTAAATAAGCGCGTTAATCACTGCACAACATCTAGACCCCTAAGATCTTCCAATGCCTACCTGGCCATCGTGCCTAAAATATGCCGTGCCCGCACTGGAGGCAGATCCCTCTGCTTTCTAGGCGCAAAATTGTGGAATAGACTCCCTGAGTCTCTGAGACTAACCACAGACCTACTCTCTTTCAGGAAGAACTTAAAAACCTGGCTTTTTAATAACTGATGGGTCTTCTACGCATGTTTTCCTCCCGCTGTCATGTGCCAGGACACTCTAGTCTGAGTGGCTGCGCACTTTATTAAATACATTATTTAATTTAATTTCATTAGGTCCCTGACAGTGCAAAGGAACACTCGTCCAAGTTCTAAGGGCCTTATTTATGAGGCCTTGTTTCACTTTTATGAAGCCGGTATGTCACTTTTTGTGACTCACCTGCAGCGACAAAAATGTGCCATGTTGCGCCCTATTGGCAAAGTGACGCATCTAGGCAGATGCGTCACTTTGTAAACCCCTGCACCACATTATACCTGAGCCAGGTATAATGCATGCAGGGTGGGTGTTCCCCCGCAAAAAGCCTCGTAGAAGTGGCACATTGAAATCTATGAAAACTCAGTGCGCCACTTCTAGGAGGCCATTGCGTCAATATCTTACACCTGCCTCACAGCAGGTGTAAGACTGATGCAGGCCCTTTCACATGGGGCTTGCCCCGTGTGAAAGGACACATTGCTGGACTTGCGTCTATTTTCAGACACACCCCAGCAATGCATCAATTTTGCGCCTACAGATACGCCAGAAATACTGACGTATCTTTAACTCCATGCAACATGATGCGTCATACAGTAAATATGACGCATCCATCATGTTGCAAGGAGGGCGCGCTAAGAAGTGACGCATCCCTGTTTTCACACAGCGATGCATCACTTCTCATAAATAAGGCCCTAAATGTATTTACATCTAATATTCAGGGATAGTTGTGTGTTTTCAATATTGTAACACACAGCAGCTCACCAATATTACTGCAAATAATCTCTGTGACGCCCTCCCATTTCTTATATGTTAGGCCTTATTTTGATCTAAAAGAAACTTTTTTTCTGTATATTGCATGAAACATAAACACAACATTCGCAGCAAACTGGCTGTACTAGACTCTCACACATCAGGTACATAAAAAATAAATTAAAGGGAAACAGTATTTAAAACCATCTGTTTGAGAAATATTCCAGGTCATTAGGGCAAAACTCTGGAGAACAGAGCTGACTCTGTCAGGGGGCCCCCTGAAAGGCTGGGGCCCTGGGCCAGAGCCCACTTTGCCCCTGCATTAAAACGTCTCTGATAATACACAGTAATTAAAACCAGCTGTTCTGGAGGACTGTTTGTGCAAAGCTTCCCCTGGAGTTGTGTAAACCTGAGGGTGGCTGGGTGGAGACAAACACAAGTAGAGAAGTGTTTCCAGATGAGTACTTATAATAAATAGAGGGGTGTGAAATAGGACAGAAGATATTCCATTTATCAACAGGTGCATGGTTATGGTCCGATTGCAAGCTGCATGGTGCTGGGTGTCCTGGAACTACTAGTGCATGAATCAGTGATTGATGATGGTAATTTACTCTCTGACTAATTACAATATTGGGCAGAATGTGCTAAATTTGCTAGTCCTACAACTACCAAGCCCTTCACCACATCTGTCGCAGTCCCAAATCTGAGCCGATTTCTGCACAAAAATGCTGCTGCTTTTGACGGGAGGAATTTATGAGTGGGAACAAATGGGGGGAGACACTGGGTGCAAGTTTGCGCCTAGAGCTGTATTAAGTGCTCTGGGGGCACAAAGGACATGTGCGCCCACTTTCTCCTGTGATAAATATTGTGCTGGCTCACATGTGGTGCAGGCGTGATTTCAAGGCACATTCCTTTGCTTTCAAGGAGGTGTGACCCAGTGCAAAGGTGTGAATAGTTTGCAGTTGAACCCTTATCCTGTTACAGACACATTCCGAATAACTGTATGGGTGGGTGGTTGTAAGGTCTGTCAACGAACAGCACTGGAGACGTGGCTGCAGACACCCCAGAGTGCACAGGGAGCACCGCAGCAAGGCGATGTCTGACGTTGCACTGACATCCACTAAAACGATGGGAAAATAAAACAAGGATGTTGTGGGAGGAACTCACTCACCCTCATGCCTTTGCCATGTACTCCGTTGTGTGCCCAGAGTGATTACTGCTCTTAAAGCCACAACTATCATTGTGTCGCTCATGTCATGAAGGAGCACTCCCCGGCGTTGCCCCCTAGCCATTGGAATAGTAGTGCACCACGTGTGCCACTGGGTAACAGCGAAGTCACACGCAGCAAGCATGTTTCTTTTTACAGGAGAAAACAGGCATCAGAGGTGGAGCTTCTTTATCTATTTCCGTACCACAGAAGTGGGAGGAGGGTCTTTGAGAGGAGAGTGAAAGAGGTTGTATGTGTTTCAGGAGGGTGGGATGTGGCAGGTTGAAGAACACGCTAAGTCAGGTAGGGATATTTCAAGCAAGCGTCGTGGTCGTGAATAATCTCCCAACTGTGGGTAGAATGAAGCAAGGCGCAGGAGGAAGGCTGTCAGAGAAAGCCAGAAATGGAGACAGGGTGGTTTGAGGAGGGAACCAAGCCCATGACCGTGATGAGATAGAGGAAAGAGGGGTTCGACCGCTCTTTGGGGAGCTGGGTACATGTTCCGTGGTCAAAAAATACCAGGGAATATGGTAGCTGTAGAGAGAGTTGGACACAGAAACAAACCTCTGAGGGAGGGTGGTGGAATGCTGGTAGCCATATGGACGAGCAGACAGAGGAGGGACTGCTAGAGACTACGTTGTAGATCTTGCGGGGTGGGAGACAGAAACAGAATGCTGTAGAAGGGGCGGTCAAGAGTGATGACATCGGAGCCAAAAACAAATAAAGTTCACAAGCTCAGTAGAAATGAGTGCTGACACGACCATATTATATTTTTAAAAAGTTGGACAAAGAAAAAAGCAAAACCCAGGGGCGGGGCCCAGGGCTAAAAGAGAGGTTTAGAGAACGATGCGTTCCAAGCCTCATGAAAGAAATGTAAGCTAGAACACGGAGTGAAACAGAAAGAAGAGAAACAAATGAATGACACAGGATCAGACAGCGAACAAAAACCTTTAAGCCTCCTAACAGAAATGCCAGCAGTTGAAAAACAAGCACAGCACAAATGCTGTGCACTCAGAAGTTTAAGAAGTCCTAAAAGCGGATGACAACAGTAGTTGAACCACTGTCAAGAAACACACAGAGGAACAAGAGGAAACAGCATGCTACAGCCAACAGAAACAAAGGAAATTTAAGTGGCAAGCATATGAACAAATGTAAAGTGAGGGTGGGATGTAAGATTTATATTAAATATAATAGATTTAACAAGCACAGCACAAGCGCTGTGCAGGCAAAACCTAAAAAGAACAGACTGCCAGCAAACATGGTTCAAGGGAGATGGTCATGCATCATGGGCCAGATTTACTGAACGCTTGTACTGCCCTTGCACCATGCAAGGCAATGCAAGGGCTCAAGTGAGATTTACTAGGCCATGCAAAGTTAACTTGTATGGTTCTGTGTGGCTGAGTAAATCCAGAGTAACGCAAGAATGCACAAATACTGCCTTGCCTTACTCTGCATTGGAAATGTGTTCCGTGGGTGGAGTATGGGCATTTGTAAAACCTGAGAATACATGAAAGTGGTACGCCTTCCCAACAGAGGTGTAATAAGGTTCTCCTCTGTCTTTATTTCTCCTTGTTATTCCTCTAGGTTTTTTCTCCTACTTATTCCCTCTTTCTACATGTGTCTGAATTCTGCAGCACACATAGAAAGAGGAAAATGCCTCAAAGCATTATTTTTGTGCAAAAAGATATCCCTTCCTTTATAAAAAAAAAAATCCTGCCTGTAGGTTTTCTTGCTGTGTTGTGTTGCTTGACTTCTTCGTAAATCTGTCCCAGATTTTGAGATGGAGGCAAAGTGCATGGAAATGGAGTATATTGGGATTTCAGTCCTTAAAGAGAAAATAAAGATATAAAAAGTGTTTGATAATGGGAGAAAAGTATTCATAACTGTTGACTCAATGTTGTGGATTTTCACAAGTAAAATGTGCTAAATCTATTAAATGTTAATCACTAATTTCTGACATTGTTTGAGGCCTGTGCATAGATCACGGATTGTATTTCATTCGGAGCCTACTTCCACTAATCTGCAATTGTTGGGAAAGTGTCTTGGAGACAAAGATGCAAAATCATCATAAAGGCTACTAATAATATATACAGTAATTATTATGCATGAAACAGTGCATATTTTGTGATGCCTACTGCCATAACAGAAAAATGAGGATTTACAAATGTATTACCAGTCAACATGTAAGACTGTCACATTGTCCCAATAACTATGAAGAGACTGGTCACCATGCATAGTAAGAATTGCTCTTTGTATGCACGTTTTTAGATAGTTTTCGCAGTGGTGGCAAACATATTCAATTATGACAGTGCATGGTGGTAATCATGTAGTAAAGAGTAATTATGGCTCTTTATATTTTATAACTTTTTTAGACGATATAGCCAAACTGGTGATTTTTTGCCACCTGTTTTTTGCAAAATTGCCCAATGTCAAAGCCTAGTTTTAGCCTCTTCTTTGTCAAGGATGGACAAGGCAACTGCATTTGCATAAGCTACATGGAGCTTAATCACAAAGATAAACTTACATGTGAGTAAATCTACACGTGTACGTTTACTCTCACAATTTAGAGTAACTTTACTGCTTTGGACTATTCACCATTTACAAGTGTAAAGTTACTCAAAAATTTAGATTTACATATCTCCACCCCCTGAAAAGTCGGACAAATCTAGAACTACAAAGTTACTACTACCTAAAAGGAGCAGTAGTAAGTCCAGCACCACATATGGCCTACTGATACCGCAACATCCTCCCATAGAAAAATAATGTCAGTTACTTAAAATAGAATTCCAAAAGGAAATAATATTAAATTAAACTAATTTATTTACATTTTTTTATAACTAAATTAATTTAATGTCACATGTAAACACAATAATTAAAATAAATCATAAAATGATTTTATGATACATTATATTAATAACTTTTACATTTTTAAAAATAAGTTTAAATACATGATTTTAAATTAATTCTATACCTACATTTTTTGTAGTTTTTTTAATGCATAATAAATAATCATAAACATTTTACTTTAGGTGGTTTTTTTGAAAATAGTTTAAATTTTATTTAGATTATTCAAAATAATTTCATTTTCAAAGAAAAAAGTTGATCGTGCTGTAGCATTATTATTTTTTTCTACAGTTACAATATATATCTAGAATTAATTTACATTAATATTTAACATAAAAATATGTTTACATTTTTTTTCAGGTTTAATATTCTTTTTACTTTTCTTTACACTTTACCATGGGGAACTGTCTGCCCAAATGGCACAGCTCTCCCTGTGATAAAGTATAGGGAAAAGTATGTTATGTACTCCATGTAAAAATCTTTAGACTATTTTTTTCAACTTTCATAAACTTTTTTAACTTTTACCTATAGATCACTTTAGGTAGACCTCTTCCAGGATGTTTGAGATCTACCTATGGTAAATTATACAGAAAAGTAAAAAGGTTTAATCAACTCGATATAAAAGTAGGAAAAAATGTTTTTGTTAATTATTAATGTTTACTAATTGTAAATATTTCTTTCAATGTAGACCAGATTAAAATAAATCTACAGTCGTATTACCTTAAATTTTAATTTGAAATGCAATTATTTTCAAATTCTTTCTAAATTCAAATTATTTTTTGAAGATTACATTGAAAAGAAATCCCACCTAAATAAATCTATACATTTTTTTAATACATTAAAAGATATTTAAAGAGATGTATCAGATTAATTAAAAAAATATACATTTTAATACAAACATTGATTTTCATATTTAAAAATGTCATTTAAATATTTTAAAGTTAAATAATGACTAAATGTATTGTTAGATAATTGTTTAAACATTAAATTAAATGTATTTATAATTTAGCTACTTTAAATAATTAACTTGATTTAACAATATTTCCTATGAGGTTTTTTCACGTTTTCTATCGGAGGGGGTTGCAGTACCAGTGGCTGGCCATGTGCTGTGCTGGACGTACTTCAGCTCTGAGATGGAGAACATTTACTACTGTTTTAAGAACTTGTTGGCTCTAGTAACTTAAGAAGTGCAGTTTGTGAATAACAGTGGGATTACTCTTTTGAGTGTGGGTGCAGGTCCATCTCTAAACCAATCCCTAACTCTTGATAAACCGCTCTGCACTCCTCTCTAAACCCCTTCCATTCAGTGGTAAATATGCCCCCTTTTCCAGCCACTCCTCCTGGTCACTCCCACATTTGCTATTAGCTTACATTTGTGAGGATCTCCCCTTAGAAAAGAAAGTGGAAGCTGAGATTTACACTTGTAGGTTTGAGAATTACATTTTGTAGTAAGTAAGTAAGTAGTACTACTCTAGAACGTCTTAAAATACTAAAAATGTAATTTCTGAATCTGGCCTGTTGTGTTTTATATAGAGGGTTCCTCTCTTACCAAGTCCACCAAAAAGATGTAATGTCATTGTTAAAGGCAAGGGCACTGTGAATTAATAGAAGGCACATTGTTAAAGGCAAGTGCACTGTGAATTAATAAAAGGCATTTCAACATTGACTCAACAGTTGGAAGGTTAACTTCCACAGCCAGAGCCTCCCTTGACTCTGATAGTGTCATGTCCTAAAACATTTTCACTCTAATTACTGCTGCCCTGCTTGACCACTCAGCTTCCCCGTGCCAAAGGGAGGTCCTTCATACTCTTCCCAATGTCTGAATAATTCATTTTGTATCAGAACAGACCTGTCTGTTAAAATATTTTGGTCCACCAATTTAATGTAATGTTTGCTTAACACTGTCAAACGCAGACTTGAACAAGGGAATTGTGAGATCCCCACCTGGAAAGGAAGAGAGACTTTGAATATAGAGGAATGGGATGCACTCTCCCTAGTCAGATTAACACTTCACCAAAAGCATCCCATACCTGACTTATTTGCTATAAGGCAAAAGGTATAACCTCCATTTATTACTTGGTTGGCAAAGAAAAATAAATATTTTCTTTTGTAAAAGCCTCACCCACTCTAGTAGTGGCATACGTCATCATCGGGTCTCATCCTGATCCCTAAAAACGAGGATGGGCTCCACCATGCTCCAGGGGGCACTTTGAATATTTCACTAGCCGGGATATCCAAAAGATAATACAAAATACCTCAAATAACCGAGTTATCCCTTTATTAGTAGTTGTTTGGGTATGACTAAAAGGTTTGTTGTAATAGGGTAAGGATATAAAGCTCCTATTACCCTAGAAATTGTTTTTTTTAATTCTCATACCACCTCCCATGATCCCTTTTTAACATTAGGCCGTTTTCCAATGTATCCCAGAAATAGGCTGCACCCTTGTCACTCATTGACTTTATATCCAATTCGATACACGTATCTATCTTACTGATCTCCGCTGTTAGCGGGATCTGCTTGGGACCACTTCCTACATATTTCCCTTTTTGCAATCAGAATTGGGTAGAAAAACAATTTATCCTGGGCAGGGTGTTCATATCTGGGTGTGGGAGGAACTCACTGAGTTTTACTGTGTGGAATTCTGCAGAGATATATAAAAACTCCAAGAGATTCTGCTGAGTTTTGCCCTCCATTCAAGCATTATAACTGCTAAACGTCTCTGTGACCTTTGTCGCACTGCATCTGTAATGCGCACGTCAAAATCCAATTAGCATAGTGGACCAATCCTGGCAGGGAGTGCTATCGATTGAGTCAGTCCTTTGTTTCCGGCTCTCGGATTTCTCTCCAGTGTGTGCAGAGTGACAGCAAGCTCATCCAATCAGAGAACCGTCAGTCCAACCCCACAGTTGGAAGCCCGAATCAAAAGACAGCAGCCCTTCACTACAGGCCAATATACCACTTATGGCAATCATGCTGCCACCTTTCATGCAAATCGTACAAGCAGGCCACTGCCTCTCACTTGCTGCAATTCATGCCAATGGTCCCTTATACTGTACCCCATTGTGAGCGATGCCATCTCCATCTGAAGACACCCCTGCTGTACATGTTACCAGCAGCCTACTAGTAATCCCCAATTCTGATGTTGCTAGAAGCCACTACAAAGTCCACTCCTACAAAAGATACCGACTAAGCATCACACCGTCAGGGACATCTTAAGGAATTTGGGGGGCTTGGGCAGAATGTATATTGGAGGCCCCTGTTCAGAACAGCTTTGAATCTATGATCCAATTTCAGCTCTTCCATGCCCTCTCTGGGCAGGTCATTGACAGTGCACATGCACACTGGTCCAAATTCTAAATGCGTTTACATCTAATATTCAGAAGTAGTGACCTGTGTTTTCAACAATGTAACACAGCAGTATCTCACTAATATTACTGAAAATAAACTCTGTGATGCCCCTCCCATTTCTTGCATGCCAGGTCCTGTTTTGATCTGAAAGAAACTTTTTTATGCATATTGCATGAAACATAAACACAATTCTCTGCAAAATGCCCATATTATACTCTCACACATCACCCACATTAAAAATAAATGAAAGGAACAGGGTATTTGAAACAATCTGTTTAAGGATATTTCAAGGTCATCAGGGCAAGACTCTCAAGAAAAAGCTGACTCTATCAGATGGCCCCTTAAAGGCTGGGGCCCTGGGTCAGAGACTTTCCTTTCAAAAATAGAACTTGCCTCCTCAACTGGCCTAGAGCCTGGGAACCAGAAGAGGGTAATACTGCCTCTGCTGCTCTTTCCCTCACCTCACATCCATCACTAATCGTCTACCCCTGAAACTCTCTCCCTCCCTCACTGTGCTGCTCCCGCCGCTCTCTCCCTCACCCACACTCACCCATCCAGGCCCTGCTGCCCCCCATGCTGCGTGCTCGGTCAGATCGCAGTTATAGGTTCTTGGCCAAAATAGTGGGTCAGAAAAGGTCCCCCTCGGGTCTCACTGTGCCTTTGAGCTCCAGGGCGCTGGAGATGGTGTCTCTGTAGGTCCAGCCTTGCCCTGGCCGGCGGTGAAAGCCCGGTTCATGCCGTCCAGGCTCTGGCTGCCCTGCAGCTGCCCAGAACAGAGTAATGCGGAATTAATAAATTCCTTCAATTCCACCTGCGGAATGAAAAATTCTGCCCATCCCTTTTCATATCTCCTTCACTGCTTTCCCCCACTAGCTGAAAGAATATCAAGGTCGGGCTTACCTCTACAGACCATCCCAAGATGTTTGAGATCCTCTCACCCACTTTTTGCCAGAAATGTGTTTGGCATTGGACAGCTGGGAAACATATGAACATCATCTTACTCTTTCATCTCTTGCACTTAACTTGTTTGTTCTACTCAACTTTGCAAGCCTCTGCGGGGCCAGTAGATTTTGTGGAAAGTAAACAGATGGTTCCTTATAAGTGAGTCAGGTTTAACTGAATTGTATAGTAAGTTCAAAGATACTTGCCATATAATTCCTCCAGCTCCTCCTGGGGCAAGTATCGTTCCCAGGCATAGTAAGGTGTGCTCATGCTCTCTTCTGCCATTTGAAGAAGATGTGGGTACCAAATAGACACTGTCTTCTTCCTTATGTGACTATCTTGAAGTTCCAGTTCTATGCTAGTTGGTTTGCAGCTGGCCCTAATGTTGAGTCTTAAACCATGCAGAAAACTGGTAGTACTTAAAACATGACGCACCAAGATTTGTGAGTTCTATTTAACTGTCACAGAGCAAAAACTCACCTCCCTTCATTAACTACCCCTAGCTACTTATCCCACTATCTCTCAGAGGGACGGTCAAACGGTTGAAATAGATGAAAAATTGGCAGACTTTAGCCCTGTCTATTCATGGCCAGGGAAATCTGGTAAGGATGTCAATGCTACCCATTTTGACATATCTTTTTGATAACATCTCCCTCACTTACGAGATAAGAGACCAAGTTACAATTCAAGGAAAGATACCTACATTTGTATGGGCTAGAAAAGGCCTAAGGCTTTCATGGAAGAAGATGAGAAGGTGCCTAGACAAGGGCGGTTTAGTTCTCCCGACGTTCCGCTGTTTTGTTGGGCTTTTCAAATGAAGAATTGTAGGGTACTACTCTCCCACCCAGACAAGACATGTGTTGGGGTTATTTATAACCCAATGCTAGAAGGTCCAACAAGAGAGGGCTTTCTTTACAAGTTCGGAGCTCCTAAGTACTTCAAGAAAGTGAGGCTGAAGTGTTTAACTTCTGCAGGTAAGCAATTGCACGAACTCATGGTTGTATTGGGCATACAATACTATAGTAAGTTGGCACGATTATGGGACTCCCCAGGAGCCCCAAATGTTTAACTGACCATTTGGCCGACCTTAGTAATTGGTTGACATGTTTCAGCTCTTAAATAGAAGGCCTCTTGGGTCCATGGCTTTCATCAGGACACAAAATGTAAACCCAGTGTTCTTTCAAACACACATAACATGCAACATACTCATGCATGCATAGCGAGATACTGCTCACCCAACAAAAGCTGTTTTTGCGTCTTGACTTCCAACTAGGGAATCTTTTATAGACCCATGAGAGGAAGAGGTGGTATGTCCTTTTTATCACACATTTGTTAAGTGTAGCACGTCACCACTGACCCTGCATTTAGTCCCATTCTCCAACCAACTCCTCCCCCGAAAAAATAATTCTATGCCAGCAGGGTGATGACAGAAGAATATTCCTTCTTCCTTATAGCAAAAAAGTCAGGTATGGGATCCATTTGGTAAAATGTTTGTTTACCAATCATTAACGTTTGTAGAGTACATATTATACTAGATCCTAACGTACGTGAGTGCATAAAATATAACCAGACCAGAAAACTTTTCCAGCCCATAAATGTCTAAAAACATTGTAAAGCTGTGTGTTTTTAGTCAGGCATTGGCTTTTAATATTACAGGATAATTTGTCACCCAGGCGCCCTATTTTACATATTTCTTATTAAAAACATATGGTGATCAAAATGACATTTTTGACACACAAGGTCAAAATAATAGGTAGTTTTGCAGACACTTGTGTGTAAATCACAAATTGCCACTTCATAGGGCTATGATATAGTGGATATGACTTTTGAAACAGATGTCGGAATGTGAGGTCACACATTACATTATTACAAACTCATTAATAAGTTACTGAATATAAATTGAGTTGCAATTTATGTTTTCCAGCTTACATAACTCTCTACTTGCCCATATAGTTGGATGTAGTTGGCCATGGTCCCATTCGCACAGCTAACAAACTCCGCAGGAGTGAAGCTGGGGGCCCTCTCACCTGGTCCTTCACACATTGTGGGTCCCAGCAGAGGAAAATGAACAGCTGTTGATTTTTGATTCTCTGTTAATGGTGAAAAATTGAAAATAAAAATGTAAATGTAGTCCAAATTCATTAAGATGTACGCTTAATCCTTTCTAGGTCATGTCATCCTGTCAATTTCTGGGCCAGTTGCATGTCATAGGCGGATACTCTGCAGAGTTGCACAGACACTGGTCATCAAAAGATTCTGCAGTGCCACATGCCTGACCATTCGTGAAATGTTTTTGAAAAAAATTGCAGTATACTTCCTCTCAATCATGGAATGATGCCAGTGTAAATAGGTTTCAGATAAGGTATCTGACACGTGTTGTGTATTTGTCAAAGTCTAAAACTCTAAATTGATGATGTCAACTGTAGCATATCTGGTGAAAATCAAATTATTAGACCTGTCTTTTTCGGTGGGTTTATCCCCAGACTTTTTGCTTTTTGGCCTCCTGTTTTTGACGCTGTTTGGTTGGTTTTTATGACTCTGGGCACATTACCACTGCTGATCAGTGCTAAAGTGCATATGCTCTCTGTGTAAATTGTTATCATGGATTAGAGTTTCCATAATTGGTTTACTGTTAATTCCCTGGGACGCTCACCTCATCTTGCCGGACCCAACACTACGGGTCCCAGTGTTCTTCGCGGCTCTTCCCGCCTGCCACCCACGAGGCTCACCTGGGTCAGGAGACCCTTCAAATCCAGAACAGCTCTGACGGAGTGTGGGACGCTCACCTCATCTTGCAGGACCCAGCACTACGGGTCCCAGTGTTCTTCGTGGCTCTTCCCGCCTGCCGCCTGCCGCCTGCCGCCAGCGAGGCTCACCTGGGTCAGAGACCCTTTAAAACCAGAGCAGCTCTCATGCAGCGGGCCCGGGCCAAGGGTGGGCCTGTCTGCAAGCAAGCAGGATTTAATATTAGGGATCACCGACATATTCTGATGGCGAGGAGGGTGTCCTGGATCGGTAGATCCAGAAAAGTCTTCTCAGGTAATAGCGTGATTGTCACGCTGAGATATCCCGAACTTGAACGCAAGATTCTTTCTTATAGCAGTCGTCTATCTGTAGCCAAATTAGAGTCAGGAATTAAAAAACTTCCGCTGGGCTTTTTTTACAGACCACAGGCCATTCTTCATCAGCGACACTGTCAGGGGGCCCAACAGGAGGGAGTAACCGGGTGGGCCAACCCCTTCGCCACAGGTAATGCATTTGCCGTACTAAGGGATTTAAATGACATCGATTGACTGCATCTCGGGGAAGGAGCGGCTATAGAGCGTGTCACCCCCCGATTGATGCAGACACTAGGGGGAGGGGAATAGTTTCTAGACAGTCGGCTGCACGGAGGGGAGTATAGGGAGAGAAATAAATATAATTTCTTGGAACATAGCATGTTTATCTAGCAAATTTGAGAATTAGCAATGGCTCCTTTATATGAGGAAATTTCACATAATATGTTTGCAGGAAACATGGGAACCAGCAAATAATAATTTCTTCATAGAGGGATATAAAACCTAATTTTCACCCAGCGTTAAGATCAGCACCAGGGAGAGCGAGGGGAGGCTTGGTCATATTTATAGACTTAACACTGAAGGGTAGATGGACAGACTTGGCATAGGACTCCGATGTTGCACAGGGGCTAAACATTTTCAACAAGATACAGGCTATCCATTATAAATTTCTATAATAGGATGCCATATGCTCAGGGTTCCTCTAGCCTGCAAGAACCGAACACCAGACTTGCCCTGACACCGGAGCGAGGGTTGGCAGTGTCACAACTGCTTTTAGCGGGCGATTTCAACTGCCATTTGTGCCCAAACTTGAAGGTGTTCCAGGGGGATGGGTCATCCTGCATGCGCAGAGAAGGCCCACATATGGAGCACACGCATGATGGAAGGGAACTGAGTGTCCTGTTAAACACGCACGAGCTAACACACATGATGGACCTAATGGTGGTCAACCCATGCATGACTGTCTATCCTACTTTTAAAGGGAGAGGATGCTCCTCATTTATTGACTATATTTTCATCTCTGGTTCACTGAGAAACTCTGTATTCAGTTTCAATATCAAGCACAGTGTGTTCCGTGACCACAATCAACTTGTTTTATCCCTCGTTGACGTGTGCCGTCACCCAGCATTGCACATATTGGAGGGGGGGGGGGTAGACATGGCCACGGATCACATCAGGAGGTTGCGGTGGGCCCAGGTCAATAGTGAGGCTTTCAATGGCTCTCTTTTTGATAAAGGTAGGCAGGACATCCTGAACTTTTTAGATCCTGAGGTGAAAGTTGTGGAACTAGTGGAGGCTTTTGGGAATATAGCGCAGCTAGTTGATAGCTTATTGAAAGCACCAACTCATGTGGCCAGTAGAGACCCCCCCAGATGGATTGACCCACAATGCACACGGGCTTTAAAATAGCTGAGGGACAGAGATTGGGTCACAGCTTGCCGTATAAAATATAAGCAAGCTGTCAAGGGGCGTAAGAAACAACTGCAGCAGTAAGCCTGGGAAGAACTCACAGAGGCAGTGGAGTGGAAGGATTCTACTCGCTTCTGGCAAGTTGTTAATAACCCTTGTTTTAAAGACGCGAATAAGTCGAGGTTAAGTAATAACATTTTGCCTGCGCAATGGCAGCAGCACTTTAAAGGGCTGTACAACCTCCAGTCGTGTTTGGACCAAGCACAGGAGTATCATTTGGAGCAGAATGTCTCCCCAATTACATTTTCTCTGGATGAAGTGACAAGGGGATTGAGGGTCTTACTAGGAATAAGGCGCCAGGTCAAGATGGGATCCCACCAAGTTTTTTTTGTAGTAATGTCGAGCTCTGGGCGCCCCTTCTAACAAGGGTCCTAAATGCAGAGTGGACACAGTAATGCCGGCATCATGGTCCACTGCTACGATTGTCCCTATTTTCAATAAAGGTAATAGGGATAGCCCCCATTGTTACCGCCCTATCTCCCTCACTGATGTATCGGCGAAGGTCCTGGGGCGGGTGGTTTTAAATTGACTGATGGATTGGACAGAGGAGCAGTATGTCTTAACAGACGTCCAATTTGGATTTCGACCAGGGAAATCCACCATAGATCAATGTCTAAATGTATATCTTATTAGTGCTAAATAAACTGTAGTTCAATCAGGGACGATGTATGTAGCATTTATGGATCTTACTGCGGCCTTTGATCAAGTGAATCGTGGCAAATCATGGTTAATTATGAGTTGGCTTGGGGTGGAACCGGGGGTAATTAATATTTTAAAGTCTTTACATTGTAACACCACGGCGGTGGTTAGATATACCCAGGAGGGTAAAATAACGGACCCCTTTAAATGCACCAGTGGGGTTAGACAGGGGTGCATACTAGCACCCTTTTTGTTCACCCTATATATAAATGGTCTTGACCCTGAGTGAGATACAGGCAGACAGTCCCAGGATAGGTACTCGCTCGGTTCATGTCCTGCTTTATGCAGACGATGCGGTACTCCTCGCTCGTACCCATAAGGGTCTGCAGCTTTTAATAGATGGCTTTGTGTCTTTCATGGAAAATTTGGATATGTCCCGAAATCATATATTTTGGAAAATGGGAAGAAGCCATTTAAACCCTGCAATTACAAAATAGGTTCCCACTGTCTAAGCAAAGTTAAGTCTTTTTCATATCTGGGTATATTATTTGACGGACATTTAAATTTTAAACATCAGTTAGAGGAGAAGTGTTTAGCCATGGTTAGGTCCACAGGATCAATATCGAACTTTGCACACAGGTTAGGACGATGGACGCCAGAGCAGGTTTTAAAATTATATAGTTCAATGTGCTGTGCTAAAGTGTTATATGGAAGTGAGGTTTGGGGATTTATTGATACTAATGAGCTGCAAGTTGAGGAGAACAAGTACCTGAGGCGCCTGCTGAAAGTTCCCCAGAGTACTCCGGCGCATATTATCCATGAAGTGCTGAGAGTTAGATATGTCGCCGATCTGGTGGCAGTCAAACCCCTTCTCTGCTTGGTAAAGATCAGGGCAAACGAGGAGGGAGCATTCTGTAGGCTGGCAATCCAAGACTGTCTCTCTCTTGACCACGGGCTCAAAATTCCGTGGTTAAGGTATGTGAAGGAGTCCTTGGAGAGTTCGGGCTGTGCAGATTTATTTACTAACCCACTCAATATGAGCACTCAGAATAAGGCACTCGTTAAGGACCGGCTCCTTAAGCATAATATGAGGCTACATGAGGACAGAGCTAGTTGTGAGAGAATACCTAGTAGTTAAGTCTACTGATGGTATTGAACCTTACTTGTCTTTGACAAGCAGGGCTCATGATAGATTCTTAATTACCTGCTTCAGGTTAAATCTTCTGCACTATCTATTGGCGGTACCGGCATGGTTTTCGGTGACCACAAAAATGAAGGGACCCTGTGGCTGCGACAATAGGTCTCCACAGGATACCCTTCACTTTGTACTACTCTGCCTGGTTTATGCAGATCCCAGAAAATATTTTTTAAAGGAGCTTCTAAAGAAAGCTAGATTTAGACAGGCGCGTGTGGCCCTGGTATTTTTAAAATTGGCACCAGATGTTTTTACACTTTTTTGTATTACAAATTTTTTAAGGTCTGCTTTTAGATTAAGGGCTACAAGGGGTCGTTGAAGTATACAGCACTCTGGCTTCCCATATTATGTATCGTTTTAAAAGGTAGCAATTTTATATTGATTATGTGTTACAGGTTGAATTGAGCTGTAAATTAGCCATAGGTTTTAGGCACTCGAAATATGAGATAATTAAAACAACACACTTATGTGCTGATTTGGTGAGGTGTAGACTTTTGCATGGCGTATTTTGCACAATGTCTGTTTTTTATGTGCCTTTTTATATATTGTATCTTTTATGGTATTTTTATATGCTGAATAAAGATTGTATTTGAATTTGAATTTGAATTCCCTAGTACAGTGCACTGTGTTTGCCCAGGGCCGGTAAACGAAATGCTGCTAGTGGACTTGCAGCACTGACGTGCCACCCACACAAACAGCCTTGCAAAAGAGTCTCAGGCACGCCATTGCAGTGTCTGTGTGCAGTCTAGTACTGCCATGTCAACCTGGCAAGTGCACCCACTTGTCAGGCCCTAGCCTTCCCTTTTCTTACATATGAGTCACCCCTAAGGTAGGTCCAAGGTACCCCTGTGGGCGGGGTGCAGTGTATGTGAAAGGTAGGACATGCCCTGATTTGTGTGGCGTGTCCTGATACTGAAATACTGCCAATTTAGTTTTTGACTATTGTTTACTTATAACATCTTATAAATATAACTGCCCATGGGAACAAGATAGCAAAGTGGACTTTGATATGCCTGAGCTCAGAATATAAAGATGCATATTTTAGTAAGGATGGTTTCTATATGCTGGGCTTCAAAATACCACTTTTAGAAAATAGGTATTTTCTTGCTCAGCCATCCTGTGTGCCTCTGCTAGGTTTGTCTATTGACAGTCTGACTTTGGAGTTACAGTGGCTGGGGATGTGCATTCTGTTCAGACAGCCACTTGGGAGGGGTGAGGTGTGTCCTGCCTTTCCAGGGTGGGTCAGGGCTGGACTGAATAGACCTGGGCTGCATTCAGAGTAGGGAGAGGATATTTCTTTCACAACTGAATGGGCCTGGTCTGCCTTGGACAATGCTGTCTCCACCTCCTGCCAGGAAGCTGCACCAGAGAGGGCAGAACTGGTTTTGGCTGGGCAAAGAGCTTCTCTGCCACCAGAGAACAAAGAAAATTGTGCTATAAAAAGTGGGGCCCAGACCCCTTATTCTTAGATTACTTCTGGAATTCAAGAGGAACTTTTGCCAAGGAGAAGAGCTGGGAAAACTGAAGGAGAAGTAGAAGACTTTACTGTGTACTGTGTCTTTTGCTTAAGGAAGATCTCCAAGGGCTTGAAGTAGAGCTATCCTCCTGTTTTGAAGTCTCGGGGATACAAAGACTTCACCACCAGCTCCCCGAACTTCCTTGCTGACAGTTCTGACTTGCCAAGAGGTGCCTGTAACTGTGTTGGGCCTCTTGAGGTTGTTCCTGCTGTTGTGAGCTGGAAAAGTAACGCAATTACAAGCAGCGCAACGCATCCGCTCCTGTTTCCGACGCATCGCCGAAGAAACTGACGCAGTGCCTGCTCGTGGCTGAAGAAATTTCCGCACGCCGAATTGCGTGCACTGATCTCCAAAGTCCAAGATCACCGCACTGATTCTGACGCAGGCCCTACTGTGCAGCTGAAAGAATCAATGCATAGTGGGACCGCAGCTGGAGAAACCAACGCAGTGCCATTGCCGCATCGAGAACTGAGGCATCCCCGATCCTCACGCATTACACCGGGGCGGCAAGTCCACAAAAACCAGAGCCGCAGTAAGAAACCGACACATCACCTCCCCACACAGTAAGAAACTGGCGCATCAACTCCCTTGAAATAAAGAACAGATGCATCACCTTCCCTGGCCGTAAGGAACTAACGCATCACCTTCGCTGCGGCTGTTTTTGTTTGTAATTGTGACGTTTCAAAGGTACTTTGTGTTGAAAGTGTCGCAACTATAGTTTGCTATGGACAGAAGTGTTTCCACCTATTAAAAGTTTTATTTTGATTACTGTATTGTGGATGTTTGTCGTTTTGGTCCTGTTTGATTTAGATAAAGATTACTTAGTTTTCTAAACAAGTGTGGTGTCCATTTGTAGTGTTTTCACTGTATTACTGTATGTGTACACAAATACTTTATACACTGCCTCTGAGATAAGCCCGTCTGCGAGTTACCAAGGAGGTGAGGAGGGATTATTTTAGAAGTGTGTCCCCCTTACCCTGACTAGAAAGAAGGGTCCCTACTTGGACAAAGGTGCAAACCATTGCCACCTAGAGACCCCCATTTCTAACACTAATGTATTTGGAGGAGACGTTGCTAACAAAATGAAAACTTACATTATATCTTCACTGTAGGGGGGATCATTATATACATGGTAATTGTAAAAGTCATATTTTCTTCATAATTATGCCTCATAATAGTTTTTTATTTGTTTCTATGCTTTCTAATATTGTGTCTTCTTTGCATGAGTGCTATGAATACAAGTGTTTGTGCACAATGTTGGCATATCCCCCTCGCTCACTGGGCTATGGTATGTACTTTATATTAAACTGAAAACCACTTCAGATGTGGTTGGACATACTAAGATGACAGTAATTAAAATCTTCTGCTAGGACGAAATTTTTAATGTATGTATATAATAAATAGTGGGTACATATGTGAAATTACTAAAGAAGTATATATGCTTTCTTAAAACATCAATATAACATCTAATTCATTTTGGGAGAAGGTATTAACAAATACATTTTAGTCATTATTTATTCATGTAATATTTAGAACAAAAAACGTAATTTCAGATTCTCTGAAAATAAGTTGAATTGTAAGTTAAATGAGGAATTAAACATGAAACAGCAATTGCACAGTGCCCTTTTAATTGGAGAATTGGAAATGTGTGGAGATAAGGTGAAAAGTTCAGACACTTACATGAGGGCATCACTTTCTGTGTCTATTTGTGGTGCCTTCTTGAGTCTTGTCCTAGGCCAGCACTGATGAATAGCCTGTTCCAACGGCCACTAAACTGGTATGTGTGTAAACAGGGAGTGGGGGTGGTGCCATCTGCAATAGTGTCCCGCTTCCATGGAGCTGCCAACTGTATATGTTTTTGGGACTGAGCTGGCAGCAGATGGTGCTTGGCCACACAAAGTAGCAGCTAAATTAGACACTGCTTCACATAGTGCTCTGAAGCCATCCTATACCCCTTCAGACCATAAAGATTGGAACTAAGGTGACACTTAAGGAGATCATTTTTAGGGATGTGCATATTTCGTAACATTTTGTGTAGCATGTTTACATGAAATTACCACAAAATTACTCAGAATTACTCTAGATACATCTCACATTCACAAAATGGGCCCAACTGTCCATTCGGGTTAAAATTAAACTAGAAAATATAATTTGAGGTGATTTCCAGTAGCTCATCTTCAAAACACTGCTGCTCACATTCGGATTTGTAGTTTTGCACTCAAACATTACCCAAACGGTCACACTGGGGTGAAAAATCTATCTGAAAAGTTTATTGAGGAAACATATTAAAGGAACTGCTGCACACATTCAAAGCACTGACATTCAAGTTTGGTGTTGCAGTTTGTGTTAAAAAATTACTCAAATGCCTTGCTTGCTAAAAAACCTACCTAAAATCCAGCTCACATTCAAAAATCACCTGAATTGTATATCACAGGTTAAACATTATCCCTGAAATTACGCAATGTGGCATAATGGCGTACTCTTTGTAATTTTTCCATAAATTTTGTTATCTCAAATTATCAAAATTGCACCAATTACTCTGGCATAATTAAGATTATGCCCAGGCTTAATCTTTTTGTGCCTTCCTGAGATAGTACTGGGCCATTAGAAGTTCAATAATCTGGGCCAGATTATCCTCCAGCCACATAGCTGCACCCAACAGATATCTATGCATAATGCTGACTTTAGTGACCACAGCCTGAGCCTTCTCTCCAGCCTTTTCCAAACTGTCCTGTGTTCTTGACTAGGTGGACACAAGCGTAGCATGCCCTAGCTGAACAAAAGATGATATGGCTATGATTGTCACAGGAGTGGACACAGTTGTTGGTGGTGGAGGGCCACAGGGCTTTGTAGGGGCACTGATGTGCTTAATGGTGGCAGGATTCTGCTGGAAGTATTAGATTGTGTATTTTCAGGGACAAAGAGCGGGAGAGGTAGAGGGAAAGGTTTAGGGCACTGTCCACACACACCTGATAGGCAAGGCTGGTCTTGTAGGTAATCATCAGTGGCAGTAGTGCTCATCCCACTGGAGGCTTGTGATCTTCTTTCCTCAAGCAGAGTATGCAACACAGATGAAGCTGAAGATTGAGATCTTCCTGCTTCACCATAAAATGTTCAGACATTAGTTGTTTATACTAATTTTAAGTAATATATTAACTCTAACATATTTGGCCTTTATTCATGTTTTTCATGTCAAACAGTTCTTCAATGTATTTTTGCACTACTGATAAAATTGAAGGCTCATACATTTTTTTCATTCAAACTAAATAACAACATTGATAGAGAGTGAAACAAGGTTATTTGTGGTTTCACAGTTCAGGGCTGGGCTAATGTCTGCCAGCTGTCAAACCTAGGGTTTGGCTCTCTTGTCACAGGTTCCTTCATACTATGCCTTACTTACACTGAGAGAAGCAGAGTCAATCAAATACTTGAATGCCATTTTTTGTAATGTTGAACAATCCTAGCCTTCTAATGGAGGTTAATGAAGACATATAGCACAATATGATTTCAACATTTGAGGTATAGACTATTTTAAAAATGTACATTCGTAATTAGTTCTTTTGACTTGTAGGACATAAAACAATGTTATATTATTAATCTTTTCTGTTAGGAAATAGCAGGTGTACTTTAAATACATCTAGGTTAGCTGGTTCCCTGTCACTACACTAACCCCCGTCTCTGGAGTTATGTCTAATGGATACATGTAAATTGGAGGCAGATTCACCTTCTCCTTGATCCTTATCCACTTCTCCATTCTCTGCCACATGGTTTTTGTCCGGAAAAGTGCTCCAAACAACTAGGGCTCAATCCTAAATATTGCATTCACCATGACAGATATCTAATTTTCAGAGAATGAATATGAAGGCATAGGTCTGCTGCTGTTGATTCGTGTTGTGAGTGATAAACGGTTTGAGTAGTTAGAGTAGTGTCTTTTGTAGTGGGATTTGCTGGTGTTGTTTTAGAGTTGAGTTTGATCAGGTGTGTATTGATGGACACGTACGTCAACATTGACTGATGCTTCTGTGTCAGAAACCCTGTCCACCAGAAAACTGCCGCTAAAACAGCGATAATGGGCTTGATAATATGCTCTATGGAATTCCAATTGAAGCCCATGTTAGATGTGAAGGACATCTAACCTGAGCTTCAATTGGAATTCCATAGAGCATATTATCAAGCCCATTATCGCCGTTTTAGCGGCAGTTTTTTGCTTCTAAAGCGGCGATAATTTTATCGCTTGGCTTGATAATATGCCCCAGAGTAAGTTGGATGCAGGATGCGTCTGGATAGAAAGAGACTCGAAAAGAAAGCCAATTTGAAAGAGATCTTGTCACGGAATACACTGCTTGTTATTCTTCGTGAGCACTTTGAAATTGTTCACCCCTGTGAGTGAATGTCCACTAGATTAATCTAGGAAACAAAGCTTGACTTATAGTGGTATATAAGACATATAGGAAAGACATTGAGCAGTGTAATCTTTCGAATCTTCTCTATTTTTTATCTCCTTAGTTTTTGGTTCCCTGGTTTCATTTCCCTATTTGTGTGTTTTTTCATCATGGGGTAATGAATCTGATTTTTTTTAAAATGCCATGTCACCCTGTGCACCTCTGCCATAGTTCTTTCCACGCCTGAGGTCTTGTCTATAATTAAATCTTTAATAAATCGTTCTTGCTCTATTTTTTGGGGAATATCCGTGAGAGATTCTTTCCTCTCCTTAGGGCCAATATCGGCCACACTCACCAGCCCTCTTGCAGCAACATACGGGTAGCATAAAAAAGCAGACAAGACAACTTTTGGTGGAGAAAATTGCTGCAGGTTTATTAGCATACCAAATATGCCAACATGGTTGGTTATCTTACAGGCGATCCAAAGGCAAGCCGCCCCTCGCGGCCTACCACCTGATGGGCCAACTTGCACCGTGGTCTTAGCCAATCGGTGCTTAGCGGTCGTGGTGAGGGGATAGCCCCTTCCGGTGAAATCTTGTTCCACCATATAACTCATGCCCCCCCCTACGAGGGGCGGAGCGTTCAAGTGACCCCCGGTTGTACAGGTTTCCAACCGCCCGTAGGACAGATGGGGCGCCGTCGCACCCCAGAGTCCACCGCACAGACTTCCTGGGGATATTGGTCCTCAGCACCCTTTGTGCTCCAGAAGAGGGTACCCCTGAGCACATTTCCGCCTCTGGATCGCCATGTAACTCCGCCACAGCCCTGGGTGTGGCGACCGTCGCAGCCAGGGCCCCCCACCAAGGCCGGCGCTCCTATTTGCATCCCGCTATTTCTAGGGCCTCCCCTAGGTCAAGGAGGAACAAATCCATGCCTATTCTGGAGAGATGTTCCCCATCGTCCTCGAAACACCCTATGGATTTCACATGAAGCAAACCATGCCTTATGAATCCGAACCCCATTTGCAATTGACTCTCCTGCGCGCAGCCTCCATTGCTTCCCCCGATCGTGCTCCCTGCCACAGGAGCCGTGGGGTGATCTCCGACCACCACAGTTCACATGTCCCTAACTTATTGCTTAATTGGCAAAGAGTGGCTTTCATATCTTGAAGCAATGTCCTCTTGCCTAGCGCCATCAGGTCGTTACCCCCCAGGTGAATGACCAGCACGTTTGGGGGATTCGGCACTCCCCCCAGTCTCTACTGCAGTTTGTCCAACAACCCATTCCATTGCATTCCCTGGTAACCCAGCCAAGTTATCTCGGAGTTTGAAAAGCCATGCCTCCACTTCCTGCTCGCAGCCCACTGTGCCAATCTGCAGACGCCAGAATGGCCAATCACCCAGACCTTTGTTCCTGGTAAATAAAGAAATGTGATGTTTGCAAAACGTTTATTACCAACACAGCACGCCAAAATGAAACATGTAAATTACACTAAAACCACACTCCCGCCTGTACCCGGGAAACGGGTTCCTGCAGGCAATCCAAATAATGTACATTAATGTAAACAGTAACTTAAAACACAATGCCCCCATCACACGCCATGACCGGGCTGCAGAGAATGCCATAAAGTTTGTGGGCTCATGGACGTATGTATCTTTTGAAACAGTGGGATTGCCAGTGCCCCACTTGTTTGATCCCCTCTGCTGGCAAGCCTTCCTTAAATGCTGAAGTTGCTGCCCCAATTCGGAAGGAGTGGCTGCAAAAACGCTTGCTAGGGTCCTTGTTACCAGATAGCGCCAGACACGCATGCATGATGTGTTCCACCTGGTACTTAGTAAGGGGCGAGCTGTCTGCGTGTATGAAAAGATAAGCGTCTGCTGCCAGACGCAGGGCCGCGTAGGCGGAGAGCAGGCTAACTGGACAATACCTCCCGTCCCCCAAACTGTGCAGCCAGAAAACCCTGCCCTTGCCGCTCTGATCTGTCTTTGACCTTCGTAGGGTTACTTTGAGGGAATTCCCAGCGAGAACCACATCCTGCCAATTCAGAGCCACCCCAGACTCATCATTCTTCGCTCTGGCCACCAACTCACTAATGCAAAGTGCCCCAAAGAAAGCCAGGCTGAACGCGGCAGCAAACAATGCTGCCTCAAACTTTGAGTGAGTGGCCTCGTGCATCCAATCTAGCATCCCCTAGAGTGTCTCGAAGTCTATAGGGGACCTGCTCGCCGGTGCCTTAGGTTCACTCCTGGCCCACCCTTTTAATGCCGCTCTCACTACAAAAGAACTCGTTGGGTCTGACTCCTCCCTGAGTCTAGCGTGGTGGCTGATTGCTGCAAGGTAGCCCGCTATCCAGGAATGGCTCTTCCCATTGTCTTTAGCCCACAATATGAAGGATTGCACTCTGGCTGCTAAAGATAGATTGCCTCCATCCCATGGGCCCGTCAATGAGCAGAATTTATTCACACAGGATTTATATCTCTTGTTAGTCCCCGGCGCTTAGGATAACTCGCCCAGGCCCCTCATACGTCTCACCACTTCAAAAGGAACCACAGGTGTGCTGGGAAAGGTGTCCCCTCCTCTCTCGCTCTCGGCCATGCCTCCCGGAACCGGTGCCACTGAAAACGAGAGAGAGCATTAGCCGCTGTGTTCTGCACACCCTGAATGTGTCGCGCCCTGCATTCAACATTGTTGTAAAGACAAGCCCGCACCAACTCCCTCAAGAGGCACAGAACCAAGGGACAACTCGCAGACTGTGAATTGATGGCCTGCACTACTGCTAGATTGTCAGACCAGAAAAGGACCCTTTTGGCCGACAGAATTTTTGGCCATAAATGGAAAGCCACCACAATGGGGAATAACTCCAGCACTGTAATTTTGGACGTGATCCTTTTCCTGTGCCAGGCACTGGGCCATTTCTCAGCACACCATCCCTGTCTAGAATGGCTCCGAATCCTTCCCTGCCTGATGCATCTGCGTGTAAGGCTAGGTCAGGGCTGCCTGCCCAGGGGGCCCTCCAAATTACTGAACTGTTAAAGTTGGCCAAGAAATCCGCCCACATGGCCAGGTCAAGTCTCATGCCTTTACTTAGCTTGACCATGTGGTGCTTTTTTAAGACCCTGGCTGTGGCCCTGGCCAACCTTCTGCCAAATACTCTTCCAGCTGGAATGACCCTCGCTGCAAAGTTCAGTTTCCCTAAGAGCCCTTGAATGCATTCTAGAGTGGCCTTGCCCTGCGCAACCAAAGACTGAATGTGTTGTGCGAGGTCGCGTACCTTGTCTGCCGGTAATCTGGATTCACCCGAGATGGTGTCTAGCTCTATCTCCAAAAAGGTTAAGACCTGGGCTGGACCCACCGTTTTACCTGGTGCAAGGGGGACCCCCAAGTGCCTGGCCAGTTGTTCAAAATCCTCAAGGGCTTGCTTGCAGTCCTGCGTGCCATCACTCCCTATGAACAGGAAGTCATCTAGATAATGAGTCACCCCTGCCACCCTGTAGGTATCCTGAAGGGCCCATTGCAGGAAGCAACTGAACGCCTCAAAATAGGCACATGACACCGCGCAGCCCATGGGCATTCATCTGTCAAAAAAGTACCTGCCGTCCAGCCTGAAGACCAGCAGGTGATGGCTGCTCGGGTGGACTGGTAGCAAGCGAAACGCAGATTCAATGTCCGCCTTTGCTAACCAGGCCCCTCTGCCTGCCCTCCTGACTAGGTCCAATGCCACGTCCAGAGTACAATAAGACACAGAGCAGGTGCCCTCCTGTAGCCCATGGTTGACTGATGCCCCTTCTGGGTAAGAGAGGTGGTGAATGAGTCTAAAAGCCCCTGGGTCCTTCTTGGGCACCACCCCCAGGGGAGGGACTACAAAGTTGTCAAGCGGGGGTTGCAGAAATGGACCCGCCACCCTGCCCAAAATCCTCTCCTTCTCTACCTTTGCCCTGACCACCTCCGAATGCTCTCTTGCAGACCTGAGGTTGTCGGCCTCTCTCCTGCCCAGGGGGCCCACGTAGGGGATTTTAAAACCTTCAAGGAACCCCAAAAGCAGTGTGTGGCTATCTGTTGTGTTGGGGTATCGTCTAAGAAGAGGCGTGATGTTAGCCAGGCTGACAGGGGAAGGGCGTTTGGAGAAGAGCCCAAGGGAAATTGGACTGACTGCAGGGAGAAGACAAGTGGGGAGGGGAGGGCTTAGAGATGTTGCACTCGGTAGTGTTCCTGCCTCAACTTTGTTGCCCGCCTTTGGCGGCTGGCTGCTTATCCCGCTTGGTATGGCAGGAAACTGCTGTGTGGGGCCCGCCACATGTGCTACACGCATGCTGGAACTTGCAGGTCTTACCCCAGGAGCAAGATCCATTGTTAAACAGGCGGCATGTACCCGGAGGGGACCTCCTGAAACCTCCCCTCTGTCCCCCTCCCCTACGTGCCCCGCGAAATGACTGTTTGCCCCTTCCGTTTGTTGGGAATGACCCCTTGGAAGACGATTGTCCCCCCTGCATATTTCCTTGGGTGCCTACACTTTGCTGTGAACGTGAACCCATATGATCCATCCAAAGCTGGACCTCTTTTTGGTCCCACCCCATCTCTGGGCACTGGGACATCTTCCTCCTGAACTCCCTGTCATAGTTCAACCATCCAATGCCACCCCACCTCATAGCCTCGTTATGTATGGTCCTGGAGTACTGAACCAAACCTGGTCCCTGTTCCGGAAATTTCTCCATAGTGACGGATGCTAAGATGGAGAAAGCCTCCAGACAGTTAGCTATGTTCTTCTCCGGCCAAGGCTGATATTTTACTTTTTTGTCATCCTCCTTCGCCCCCATTTTCCTGGCGTCTAACCCCTCTTGTCCCAGCATTAGCAGGGTAAAAATGTCTACAAAATCCCTCCTCCAAATTCCTTCTTTGGCTGCCTGGGGCACTTGCCAGGCTAGAGAACAACGCCCAGACAGCATGGGTGCAGTCCTTACTTGCTGTACCAAGTTGAGCAAGGGAGTGGCTGTGAGAGCAGTCGTAGGTTGTAGTACCAAGGTGGGCAAAGGAGCGGGCGAGATGGAAGACAAAACAGCTGTGGCCCCCGAACTTGTATTGACAGTCATAGTACATGGGCTGGCCGCAATGGAGGGGAGCGAGACGGGAGTTGGCGCTGTGCTAACACCCCAGACATAGGTGTAGGAGGAATGCCCACTGCCGGAGTATGTCTAACCTGCCCCCCTGGCTCCCCCACACCTCCTGCCCATACACTTGTCGCCGCTAAAGTGGCTCCTTCCTTAGTGCCCCCACTGGGGCACAAAAGTGTGGGGCTGGTGGACACAGAACCTGCTTGAAGCTGAGCCATGAAACTGTTCATAGTGTCCAAGAGTTTGGCAAGCTCATCTCTAGTGGCGTAGTTACCTTAGGCCGCGGTACTGTCCAACGGGGTAAGTGGCCCCGGGGGCGTGGGCGTGGGCGCACCCAGCGCTGCAACGACCTCCTTGGGGGCTTGAACTGCCCTGCTCCTGGGTGGTGGCAGCGGATCTGCCGGGAAATCCCTGGACGTGGGTTTGCGGACCCGCTTGGGCCTAGATGGGCCTGCCTCTGAACCGGGCTGTTGTTCCGCAGGAGGAGAATCGCCGACGATCCCAGAGTCCTCCTGATCGGGGGTGTTCAGGATGCCATTGGCCCATGCCAGGCCTTTGATCTTGGCCATCTCAAAGAAATTAGCCCACTGTGCGTCCTGCGAATTGCCCGGCATCGTGTCGTCCACCTGGGATCTCTTTGGAAAAAGAGGGGGTGAGCCCTGGCTATCCATGGCGACCTTCGACTCCACCCGGACCCCTGATTTATTGTGTGGTAGCGGGAGTGGACCTGAGGCATGACGCGCCCGAAGGCTGCTCAAAGTATGCCCTGCGTGTGCTGATGAAGTGGGTGTGCTGGGGGGAGAAAAGGAAACGTTAGCGGGGGACCCTGGTGCGCGAACGAGACCCTAAACGCCCACCCCCCTAGATCTCGGTGGACCTGCTCACCGGTGCCTTAGGTTCACTCCTGGCCCACCCTTTTAATGCCGCTCTCACTACAAAAGAACTCGTTGGGTCTGACTCCTCCCTGAGTCTAGCGTGGTGGCTGATTGCTGCAAGGTAGCCCGCTATCCAGGAATGGCTCTTCCCATTGTCTTTAGCCCACAATATGAAGGATTGCACTCTGGCTGCTAAAGATAGATTGCCTCCATCCCATGGGCCCGTCACTGAGCAGAATTTATTCACACAGGATTTATATCTCTTGTTAGTCCCCGGCGCTTAGGATAACTCGCCCAGGCCCCTCATACGTCTCACCACTTCAAAAGGAACCACAGGTGTGCTGGGAAAGGTGTCCCCTCCTCTCTCGCTCTCGGCCATGCCTCCCGGAACCGGTGCCACTGAAAACGAGAGAGAGCATTAGCCGCTGTGTTCTGCACACCCTGAATGTGTCGCGCCCTGCATTCAACATTGTTGTAAAGACAAGCCCGCACCAACTCCCTCAAGAGGCACAGAACCAAGGGACAACTCGCAGACTGTGAATTGATGGCCTGCACTACTGCTAGATTGTCAGACCAGAAAAGGACCCTTTTGTCCGACAGAATTTTTGGCCATAAATGGAAAGCCACCACAATGGGGAATAACTCCAGCACTGTAATGTTGGACGTGATCCTTTTCCTGTGCCAGGCACTGGGCCATTTCTCAGCACACCATCCCTGTCTAGAATGGCTCCGAATCCTTCCCTGCCTGATGCATCTGCGTGTAAGGCTAGGTCAGGGCTGCCTGCCCAGGGGGCCCTCCAAATTACTGAACTGTTAAAGTTGGCCAAGAAATCCGCCCACATGGCCAGGTCAAGTCTCATGCCTTTACTTAGCTTGACCATGTGGTGCTTTTTTAAGACCCTGGCTGTGGCCCTGGCCAACCTTCTGCCAAATACTCTTCCAGCTGGAATGACCCTCGCTGCAAAGTTCAGTTTCCCTAAGAGCCCTTGAATGCATTCTAGAGTGGCCTTGCCCTGCGCAACCAAAGACTGAATGTGTTGTGCGAGGTCGCGTACCTTGTCTGCCGGTAATCTGGATTCACCCGAGATGGTGTCTAGCTCTATCTCCAAAAAGGTTAAGACCTGGGCTGGACCCACCGTTTTACCTGGTGCAAGGGGGACCCCCAAGTGCCTGGCCAGTTGTTCAAAATCCTCAAGGGCTTGCTTGCAGTCCTGCGTGCCATCACTCCCTATGAACAGGAAGTCATCTAGATAATGAGTCACCCCTGCCACCCTGTAGGTATCCTGAAGGGCCCATTGCAGGAAGCAACTGAACGCCTCAAAATAGGCACATGACACCTCGCAGCCCATGGGCATTCATCTGTCAAAAAAGTACCTGCCGTCCAGCCTGAAGACCAGCAGGTGATGGCTGCTCGGGTGGACTGGTAGCAAGCGAAACGCAGATTCAATGTCCGCCTTTGCTAACCAGGCCCCTCTGCCTGCCCTCCTGACTAGGTCCAATGCCACGTCCAGAGTACAATAAGACACAGAGCAGGTGCCCTCCTGTAGCCCATGGTTGACTGATGCCCCTTCTGGGTAAGAGAGGTGGTGAATGAGTCTAAAAGCCCCTGGGTCCTTCTTGGGCACCACCCCCAGGGGAGGGACTACAAAGTTGTCAAGCGGGGGTTGCAGAAATGGACCCGCCACCCTGCCCAAAATCCTCTCCTTCTCTACCTTTGCCCTGACCACCTCCGAATGCTCTCTTGCAGACCTGAGGTTGTCGGCCTCTCTCCTGCCCAGGGGGCCCACGTAGGGGATTTTAAAACCTTCAAGGAACCCCAAAAGCAGTGTGTGGCTATCTGTTGTGTTGGGGTATCGTCTAAGAAGAGGCGTGATGTTAGCCAGGCTGACAGGGGAAGGGCGTTTGGAGAAGAGCCCAAGGGAAATTGGACTGACTGCAGGGAGAAGACAAGTGGGGAGGGGAGGGCTTAGAGATGTTGCACTCGGTAGTGTTCCTGCCTCAACTTTGTTGCCCGCCTTTGGCGGCTGGCTGCTTATCCCGCTTGGTATGGCAGGAAACCGCTGTGTGGGGCCCGCCACATGTGCTACACGCATGCTGGAACTTGCAGGTCTTACCCCAGGAGCAAGATCCATTGTTAAACAGGCGGCATGTACCCGGAGGGGACCTCCTGAAACCTCCCCTCTGTCCCCCTCCCCTACGAGCCCCGCGAAATGACTGTTTGCTCCTTCCGTTTGTTGGGAATGACCCCTTGGAAGACGATTGTCCCCCCTGCATATTTCCTTGGGTGCCTACACTTTGCTGTGAACGTGAACCCATATGATCCATCCAAAGCTGGACCTCTTTTTGGTCCCACCCCATCTCTGGGCACTGGGACATCTTCCTCCTGAACTCCCTGTCATAGTTCAACCATCCAATGCCACCCCACCTCATAGCCTCGTTATGTATGGTCCTGGAGTACTGAACCAAACCTGGTCCCTGTTCCGGAAATTTCTCCATAGTGACGGATGCTAAGATGGAGAAAGCCTCCAGACAGTTAGCTATGTTCTTCTCCGGCCAAGGCTGATATTTTACTTTTTTGTCATCCTCCTTCGCCCCCATTTTCCTGGCGTCTAACCCCTCTTGTCCCAGCATTAGCAGGGTAAAAATGTCTACAAAATCCCTCCTCCAAATTCCTTCTTTGGCTGCCTGGGGCACTTGCCAGGCTAGAGAACAACGCCCAGACAGCATGGGTGCAGTCCTTACTTGCTGTACCAAGTTGAGCAAGGGAGTGGCTGTGAGAGCAGTCGTAGGTTGTAGTACCAAGGTGGGCAAAGGAGCGGGCGAGATGGAAGACAAAACAGCTGTGGCCCCCGAACTTGTATTGACAGTCATAGTACATGGGCTGGCCGCAATGGAGGGGAGCGAGACGGGAGTTGGCGCTGTGCTAACACCCCAGACATAGGTGTAGGAGGAATGCCCACTGCCGGAGTATGTCTAACCTGCCCCCCTGGCTCCCCCACACCTCCTGCCCATACACTTGTTGCCGCTAAAGTGGCTCCTTCCTTAGTGCCCCCACTGGGGCACAAAAGTGTGGGGCTGGTGGACACAGAACCTGCTTGAAGCTGAGCCATGAAACTGTTCATAGTGTCCAAGAGTTTGGCAAGCTCATCTCTAGTGGCGTAGTTACCTTAGGCCGCGGTACTGTCCAACGGGGTAAGTGGCCCCGGGGGCGTGGGCGTGGGCGCACCCAGCGCTGCAACGACCTCCTTGGGGGCTTGAACTGCTCTGCTCCTGGGTGGTGGCAGCGGATCTGCCGGGAAATCCCTGGACGTGGGTTTGCGGACCCGCTTGGGCCTAGATGGGCCTGCCTCTGAACCGGGCTGTTGTTCCGCAGGAGGAGAATCGCCGACGATCCCAGAGTCCTCCTGATCGGGGGTGTTCAGGATGCCATTGGCCCATGCCAGGCCTTTGATCTTGGCCATCTCAAAGAAATTAGCCCACTGTGCGTCCTGCGAATTGCCCGGCATCGTGTCGTCCACCTGGGATCTCTTTGGAAAAAGAGGGGGTGAGCACTGGCTATCCATGGCGACCTTCGACTCCACCCGGACCCCTGATTTATTGTGTGGTAGCGGGAGTGGACCTGAGGCATGACGCGCCCGAAGGCTGCTCAAAGTATGCCCTGCGTGTGCTGATGAAGTGGGTGTGCTGGGGGGAGAAAAGGAAACGTTAGCGGGGGACCCTGGTGCGCGAACGAGACCTTAAACGCCCACCCCCCTAGATCTCGGTGGTCCCCCGTGGGACCCGGACCCATCTCTCCTGATTCCACCCGAAGGTGTGATCCCTGACCAATACCTGAATCTCAAGCTGTCCAACCTCTTGCGTCCGACCCCTAGCGACGTCGCCTCCTTAATAACTGTATGACCAGTAATAAAGAAAAGATTCATTATTGCGCCCTGGAGGAGGCCAGCGTCCATGACCCCAAGTGCCCTGTCGCATCTTCGCTGCAGGCCCCAGTGTCCCAGGACCCTGCTGCGGCCGTGGACCCCTTGTACCACCGTGCAGCTGTCCCCAAACGACTGACAGCACCTGCAAAGGAGACACGGTAAAAAACGCCCATCAAATTGTACAATATGCTATTGCGTCCCACCACTATGTCCATCCTGTGGGGGGTGGGGGGGGTGGAAGCCAGGCGAGCGTTAATAGCCCTGCCCCGCCCCCTGCGTTAGTCCCTTCCCATAAATGCCCATGACCAAGCACATGCAATAGCGTCCCTATAATACAAGAAAATAACTTTGCTTTCACAATTCGCTAAAATTGCTAAATTAGCAATTTTTAGGTGAAACCCCAATAATACATTGCGGCCTAACTAAGATCCTATTTGGCCAAAATTGCCCTGAACTCGTTGCAAGGCTGCAGCATCCTGGTGTTCCAATACAGGCCTCCCATCCAAGTACTAACCAGGCCCAACCCTGCTTAACTTCAAAACAGGACCCTGAACGTCCAAATACATGAGGAGCCGGCTGCGTGTAAGAGCGTTGACGAGGAAAACAATTGTGCGCACAACACGAAAGAAGTTCGTTCATAAAGCAGCAAACACGCTCTGCTGCGCATCGTGCCTGCTGTGCGTTGAAAATGACTCAGGAGTATAAAAATTAACCCACTCTCGCAGTAAACGAGCCACACTGTGGCAAAGTGCAGAACCTCACACACTACCTATAGCTGTGGGCCCGCTATGTGACACACACCCCTGGTTCCAAAGCGGTCCTGGACATCTCCGCCGGGTCTCCGTAGGTGGGGGGGGGGCGAAAGCGCACCCAGATGACCGGGCTGCAGGTCGGGCCTAGTCCCGGGTAACACTAAATAACCTAGCCCCACATGTCTGTAGCCCCCCCGACAGGGGCCTGCAGGAAGCCTCCTGGGTAGCGAGACCGTAAGTAAGCATTTTCCAAAGCGCCGCCACAACGCGAATGCAAAGCGCTATGATACGGGCTTCAAAACGCTGTAAGCGGCCTAACCCCCCAGCGAGCACCCAGCGCGTAGGTGAGCTTCCCGAGCTGGAGGAGCCCCCACCACAACTAGACACTTCCGAGGCCAACACAATCAGCCCACAGGACTTGTGGGCCCACAATATTTTTAATTTTTTGCATCTTAAACTAGCGCGAACTCGACTGGAGCGCTGTACCTAAGCACCGTATACATTACATATTCAGGGGCGCCCCCCCCCCCCCGGAGATAACTAACTAGTTTGCCCAGAATCACAGGATGTGGACTCGACCACGCGGGGACTGTGTCGGCCAGCCCGCAGTAATTGAGGCAATCTGTGGAGGGGCCTGCAGGTCTGGGCTTTGTTTCTACAAAGCCGGGCTAACGTATTCCACAATGCACACTAACCGGATCACAGGCATCCTGTGTGTTGTGTAAACACCAGCAAGCGCTGCTCTGCTGCTAACACGACAGATGCAGAGCGCCTGGCCAAGACTGCAGTAAATCAACAGTGTAGTACAGCCTTTAACACGACTCCCTACCGGGAAATACAGATATACATGTCAAACTCGATTGAGTGGCCGAATGATTAATTTAATTGGATAACCATTTTCACATATATAATTAAAATTACAGTTTTCACTCGGTAATAGAAATGTCTTCTCTACAAATTGTAAAATCGTGTTTGCAGGATTGTGTCTAACTAGTTTGCCCAGAATCACAGGATGTGGACGCGACCACGAGGCTCGAACCCTGGTTCCAGCACCAAAGTCGGCGGCGCATCCACATCGAGCACCCGGCGCGTAGGTGAGCTTCCCGAGCTGGAGCAGCCCCCACCACAACTAGACACCTCCGGGGCCAAACACAATCAGCCCACAGGACCTGTGGGCCCACCATATTATAAATTTTACATCTTTAAAATAGCGCGAACTCGACTGGAGCACTGTGCAAAGCACCGTATACATTACATATTCCGGGACGGGGGGGGGAACTAACTAGTTTGCCCAGAATCACAGGATGTGGACGCGACCACGAGGCTCGAACCCTGGTCACAGCACCAAAGTCGGCAGTGCATCCACATCCTCTCCCGTCGGAACGCACGCCCCGAGCTGCGGAGCACACCGCATACCTCCACCTCAGTGCCCCCTACCCAGTCCGCAAAGTGCTGGCCCTGAACGGAGGGGTGCCGCTGCCATAGCCCTCCCGGAGCTGTCCCTCCCCCCCCTCACTGGCGGGCCGCCGCCAACCCGAAGCCGAGTTGAGCAACCCAGCCTCAGGGGAGGTGGGGGGGGAAGATCACTCACCACAAAATAAGGCAGCTCCTGGGGACAGGACCAAGTTGGCGTCGGGTGAGGGAACAAAGAGGCCGTCAAGGGGGCGGGATAGGACAATATACCTTTCCCCGACCCCCCACCGGCCGGAAATGATGTGCAGGGGGGACCCCAACCGGGGTCTCTGAAAACACTAGACTGCCCAGTGTGCCATCTTGTGGCACTAAAGGGGCTGCCCTCTTATGAGGGTCCCCTGCGGGGACAGTTGGTCAGCCCGCATTTCATTCGGTTTGGTCATGCATTGGTGTTCAACAGACTATTGAATCAGTCTCTGGTTGGCATTTGAATCATGTCAGTAAACATTCTCATAATAAGTTCATAATGTCGGCAAACTCCAGCGGTGATTTCCACCTCGGCCTCTCTCAGACAGAGAAGGTATGCAAGAGACACGGACCAGTAAAACTTCAACACTCTCGACCAGTGTCGTCTTCACTGTGTTCAACACCTGCTCAGCCCTCATCATGCTGTCCTTGGTATGAGCATTAGTTTCTGTTTGAGTATGTGTGTTTTATACTGCCAAATGGGCAATGGGCAAAGAAATAGGACTACATGAGAACAAAATCAATAAAGAACAAGCATTTGCAATGCAATAGGTCTCGCATTTACGCGAGTTTAAGCTATTGGCATTGTAAATGACAATGCCTTTTGTTTATGTTTTAAAAAACTAAATATAAATAAAAGGCATTGTCATTTACATTGCCAATAGCTCAAACTCGCGTAAATTCGAGACCTATTTCATTGCAAATGCTTGTGCCCTAAGCAGGCTGGTAATGCAGAGAGACATGCCCTGCAGGTCCAAGCAAATGCAAGACCTTTTGCATTGCAAATGCTTGTTTGGGAATTTTCTCGGTTTTTTTGCTTTCTCTGTAAACTGATGCTGTGACTTGGTACTCTTTACTTTTGGCCCTTATATCAACCCTGCACAGGTAGTGGCATGGGCCCTCTTACACCTGTGTCAGGGAGAGAGAGAGCACGAAGTACCCTACTACTGCGGAGTCTGTCACACAGGGTAGTAACTGCAGAGAAGCAGTGCAAAGGAAAGTAACAGGGTGAGACAGTGAGGGAGATATGATGGAGGAATAGAAGGAGATGAAGACAGAGAGGGGGAGAGGTGCGCCAGGTGGTAATGGGAAATGATGGGTGGGATAAAGGAGAGAGTGGGCATAACAAAATGCAGGGTGTGCGAGACAGGAAGGATGAGGACAAAGAGAAGAGCTTAGTGAGACGTGGGCGCAACAGTAAGAGATATGGGAAGGGGATACACATCTGGGAGGGAGGGAAGATGAGGGGCAGGAATGTTAAGAGATTAAAGAAACGTTGATGGAAAAACAGGAGAAGAGCGAGAACGGTAGAAAGGGAGGGGTCGAGGGAGACAGAAGGACCATAGAGAGGGGAGATAAGGGAGACGTGATTCATTCAACATGACAGGGTTTTTGGTCATGAATATCTTTTACTTTGTCAGTTAATTGGCTCAGGCAAAACATATGAAAACGTCACCAGGGAAGGAAAAATAGACAGAGAGAATTACTTATTAATATAATTCTCTGTGCCTATTTTTCCTTTCCTGGTGACGTTTTCATATTTTTCCTCCTGAACCAATTAACTAAGTAGGTAAAATACATCAAATAACAGATGAATGACTGTAGAATGGGGAAGTTACTGGTAGATTAATGCTCTTGACATGCTTTGCAAAGTTTTTATGTTGGGAGCAATTGTCTCCTAAAAGCCCGGACGGCCCCTTTGAAAAGAATCCTCTGAAGCCATCTGCTTAGTGTCATGAAAGCGCACTTCGTCAGTGAACTACCCGATGACTCTGCATGCATGGGGCAGGGAGCAAATGAAAACAAGCATTGGCCGTGAAAGTGACACGACCGCGCGAATAACAAGCCGAGGTGACAAGGGCTGGGCGAGAAGGGAGGGGGGAATGCCAGCATCAAAGGAGCCTGAAGCTGACGAAAAGGGAGGGGGAGAAGGGAGGAGGGAGTGCGAGCAGCAGCTGTGCACGTGCACGCCATCGTGCACTCAAGCTTTAGGCCTGCCAAATCATGTGGGTAGCACCTTTGAAAGCCCACTTACAAAATGTCTCAAAGAGACAGCTTGCGCTGTCTCAGCGAGACCTAAAAACGGGGCATACTATCAAGAAACGGCGTTAAAATTATCGCCGCTTTAGCGGCAGAAAAGCGGCAGAAAACTGCAGCTAAAGCGGCGATAATGGGCTTGATAATATGCCCTTGAGAATTCCCATAGTTGCCCATGTTCCCGTGTCATCATGGGCTTCTATTGGAATTCTCTGCGGCATATTATCAAGCCTTTTATCACCGCTTTTTGCGGCAGTTTTATGTCGCTAAAGCGGCGATAATTTTAACGCTGTGCTTGATGATATGCCCCAACATTATTTAAAATAAATACAGGTTAGAAGGCAGTTGGATGCCTGTCTCTCGACTGAGGACTCTCCTCACTGAGTAAGGACTTGGATGAGGACCTGAAGAGAGACTAATAACTGAGGGGCATATAATCAAGAAACGGTGTTAACATTATTGCCGCTAAAGCGGCAATTATGGGCTTAATAATATGCCCTTGAGAATTCCCATAGAAGCCCATGTTCTGGTGTCAACATGGGCTTCTATTGGAATTCTCTGCGGCATATTATCAAGCCCATTATCGCCGTTTTAGCTGCAGTTTTTTGCCGCTAAAGCGGCAATAATGTTAACGCCGTGCTTGATAATATGCCCCTTTGTTTCCAGGTGTGTCCAGAACTAGCCTGATTCTTTTTCAAGTGAAGAAATAATAACGCAAAGCATTTTTACCATTCTCGGTGTACTTCACCATATCGGATTGGAAGATGGCTTTAATTTTTTGAGTCTAAATTAATACTCTTTCGAGTTTGTGAATATCTAGTTGTAACATTGGCCACAGGGTCCTGGTACTCCTTTCTGAGCACAAAAATAAGTGACACGTTCAATGCATTGACACTTTGCTCCAAAAGAACTTATTTTAATTGTTGTATACATTATTACTTTTTTTTTTTTGCAATGTCTACAGTTTTCATCCGCAACCCCTATTCTAATTTAATCCAGATACTCCTTAATGCCATTCACAATTGCATGATTTAATAATATATTTTATCATAATGTATCTATGCAGGAATTACATCTTGCTTATTGTATTTAACTTGCATTAACTTTCTAAGTGCCCAGTTTTGTTCAGAGTATTCTTGGGTGTGTCACTCGGATTGGGATACCATCATTGAATGCACGGAGGGGGTCTCTCTTTTCCCGATCCGGCTACTCTAAACATTTCCTTTGGTCCATGTTTCAAATCGTTCATAGTTTCCTAAAATGTGTTGTAATTTCGCAGACTTCATATATTTACAGATGATGCAAAACGATTTGCAGACTCTGAATATATGTTTTATCTTCCCTTAGCACCCTGAGAAGAAGGAAGGGGGCACACAGAATGAGGAGATCTGTGTGTTTTGTGATCCAATGCCCAAGCTCTCTGTTAGCCTAGACCACTACATCGCGGAAGCGCTAGAAACAGTGAGTACAGCAAACGGCCGACTTTAAACGTGAATACAGTGACGTGTGCATGCATCAAAATATCCCTCACAACAGCAATAATAATCAATATTGTGTCTTATAAAAGTAAGAAAACAATGATGCGTTTCAAAATATATCATACAACCATAGACAGTGACTGTTTAGTGTATGTCATGGTTTGAATCTTCTTCCTGTACTGTTTCATAAACTGCTTGCTGTAGATAGTCTTGGTTATATCTTCTAAGGCTTTCTTCATATATATAGGCCAGAAAAAAAAGCTTAATGTGATTGATTTTGCTTCATGGATCACCAGCATGACATAAGCAAGTTGCCAATTCACTTTCCTCACATTTTAATAATACAAAGCCTCTATTGCCAAGATCATTCTGTCATATGACGTTTTAGAGAAAAGTTAATGTTAAGTGTTTAGAGTCCTCCCCATTCACTTCTAACCCCTTCTTTATGCCCACACATCCATCAATTTGCATTTATTTTCAGGTTTGGGAGCTCCTGTACTCTCCTTTTTAGGTCGCGCCTATAGCAGCAGTGCGCATGTGCTGCTCGCTTTGCGAGGCATGCAGTAGTCAGTATGGCGTGGAAGCTCCGTGGAAGCTCCGCCCACTCTCCACCCATCTTTTTCATTGGCTTAGGTACTAAATGCTGCCTTCTGGTTGGTTTTAGGCTTGTTAGTCCCTCCTCAAGACAGCCATGTCGTCATTTGTATCATTCCATGGATACTGGCCCCTTTACTCAGAACAATATTTTCTTCCCTGCCGACCCCCACCCCCTCCCACAGTCCGTGACTTCTCAGCCCCCCCACTCCTGTTCATGCCTTCTCGCCCGCCCACACACCCGTTTCCAATGAAAGAGGTCTCACGTAAATGTGAGTCCTATTGCATTGCAAATGCTCGTTACTGAGAGCCCGTCAATGCCCTTTCTTATTTATATTTGGATCTTAACGCTTTTAGGCTGGAGTGATTCCTTGAAGTGGAAGGGTTTCAAGAGGTCGCGTTTTGTCCTACGCCATCGCCGCTTCTGCAGAAAGCCCTCTGCTCTCGTCCCTGCACTGTAGACCTTGTGCCGGGCAGCGCTGCCCCCAGTTGCAGCACCTGTTGGCGGCAGCCAGAAGGGCCAAAGTCCTCTGCTGGGCCGGGCATTACGGGAGTTGCCAGGGTCTGGCGAGGAGCAGGGCTAGGCGGAGTGAGCACTGCGTGGGGCTGGGCAGCTCCCCAGCCTCCGCCGGCCCCAACAGAAGCCCCGGGTAGGAGGTGAGCCCGCAGAGGGAGAGCTCTGGATGGTGAATGCTGCCTTGTGCACTGTGGGGCAGGTGAGATCGGGTGGTGCCCGCAAATCCTGGGTAGTCTCGGCATCAGTCAGCCTCAGGTGTTGAGTCTGCATCATGTAAAGACCACAGAAAGGACCCTCTGTGCTCTCAGTCCCGGAGTTTGCAGGGATGGGGCAGAGGCGCAACGCCCCGTCTCTCTGGCCCACGATTTGTGCTTGGCGCTGGGGAGCAGGAAGTGAGGGGGCCGGCGTATGATTTGGAGACACTAGAATATGTTGGAGCCAGAAGAGGAGCAGAGGTTCGTTATGGCCCCGCTGCGACTCCCCTTTGCTGTGCGAATAGGGCATGGTGGACGTTATAGTGCCCGTGCTCAGCTCGTCCCGCGGCGTCCGTAGCTTGCCCGGCCCCTCCGTTTCTGTCTGCGGCGCGGGTGCTGATTCAGCGGCCCTTGCATGGGCACTTTCCCCCAGCAGCCGAGGATGACATTCCCTGCTCCCTGCTTTACATACCACAGACCCTCCCCCGGAATCCCTGCACACTTCCGGTGAAGCCGTGATCGTGCAATAACCACTCCACGCAATTTAGTTAGCGTAAAAGGCCATTTATTAGGACAGGGTTGAACAACATAACAAAACATCCATCAAACCCCCCAACAATCCCCAACGACATCTCTCTCATCCTTCCATTCGCTCCCATACTCCAAATACTCACTCCCGCATCACACAGCAACCTCCCCACTTATCCCATTCACTTCATCACTTCTCTTCCAACCTCCTCCATCATCTCCATCCATCGCACTCCTGCATGACTCACCCCCACCTTGCACCTGTATCCCCCTCCCCGGAAGGGTGAGTATGCCCGTCATGGACTCCCCCCCTCTCCCAAGTACCGCCCCACACACTCTCAACCCATCCTAAACTGGCAAGCTTTATAACCTACACCCGATCCTTCCACCAAAATTGTAGGGTGGGCGGGTGGCCAAAGCAGAACTCCTAACCCACCCTGGGGCGCTGGGGACAGGAAGAGGAAGAACTTCCTCTCTAGCCCCCTTTATTACCTAGCCTAGACCCCACCCCCTATCTAACCTCTAATTCCCTGTCCTAACTATCGTGCAAACACCCCAGGGGAAGACTGATCTGTCGACCTCACTTCCCCTGGGGGCCGCAGTGCGCCGCTGTGCACGAGTAGCTGCTGAGCCTGCACAGGGCCAGGACACAGCCAGTTCCCAGACCGCACACACTTCCCTTGCCCGAGTCGAGCTCCCACACTTCCGCCTGGGTCATTTATAGTCAGATCTGTCCAGCAGATCTGCAGGAAATGGGGGTCCCAAAGGCTGCAGAGGGCAGCGGCGCGGAATATCATCCGGAGCCCCAGAAGCAAGTCGGCACTCTTATCTACTACTGGAAGCACTACATTTGGAGTTGGAGTAGGCTCAGAGGGTCGGAGTAAAATGCTTGCTAAAGCGCCTCTATGTTGGACTTTTCAAAAGACATCCATTTTTAAATGTTTTCGAAGAAAGGCTGACTGCGAGGGGTGCTGTCCCACTTAGGACAGAGTTTCGGCGAGTCTGGCTACGTCTGTCTGGTTGTCCGTCTGCATTTCTACCTACTGTAGGCGTTTGTCTGTGGGCCACTAGTCTGACCTCTTAGGGTGAGTGTTTGGAGTGAGAATGTCTCATCATTCAGCATTGCAAGTTTCAGTGAGGGGCCCCAGTGCCCGCTCTGAGAACATGACAACTCCCCTCTGAAGCGAGAGAGTAGGGACAGTACACACTGAACACGCAACTCTTATCCACGGTGTTGTGTTTTAATGACTTTACAGCCTTTGTCTGTTTTTTCAAAATTTACGATTTTAACTCATGTATATGTGTAATTGGTTCACCTTTCTAACTACAACAGTCTATGATGTATTTTATGGGCTATCGACAACAATAATTTGAATCTTGGTACACCTGCTCGTGGAAACTCCAAGTTGTATTGTTATTTGTATCCCGCTTTCCATACCCCTTGCGAGGCCTAAATACATGTTCTTTATACATGTTCTGAACAGCTGGGATTTATTCAAAAGGTGAACAAAGTAACTAGCTCCTGTTACTCCTAACACACATGCATCTTTGTGTCCATTATGTGAATAATGTCTGGAAGTTGGAATGCTGAATTGGGTGCTTGTAAATACTATTGCTAGCAGGTGTGCTATGTTATCTCTTTCTATCGGTATTCTGGTGCTGTGGCGCTTTATTAATCTGGGCTCACTTTCATACAGTCTCAGAACGCCATCAGTCGATTGTATATGTTTGGCAGTGTGCGCATAGCAGACAGATGTAGAACGTTTAGTTCAGAGGAGATTCGTGTCTGTTAATGTGAAAGAAAAATGCCTTTCATGTAGAGCCTCATGGGAATTCATGAGTGTGGCGAAGCATTTTGCCCTTTTTAGGTCGAGCATTCAAGACCTCTTGTATATACTTTAGTATATACTTATATGTGTATGTACTTTGTGGGCTCTGGAGGGTCAGCCCTAGGACTTTCCTGCTTCCACTTAAGGACTTTATTTTCTATTCAACTGCCTCTATTTAACTGTCTTGATAGAAAACGACCAGTAGAGGACAGTAAAATACCAGAATTGCTTTCTGCTGAGGAACTTATTTTTTTAATTTTTCTGGAAAATGCCTCTATTTAACTTTCTTGATAGAAAAAGACCAGCAGAGGACAGTAAAATACCAGAATCACTTTAGTATTCTCTAGATTCCAGTCCATAGAATTTGTCTTCCACGAGCACCCGAAGAAAGTAATATTTTTTCCAAATCTTGTAATTTCAGTGATATGACCACCAAAGGCCCTGATTTTATATAAAAAACAGAGCTTTGGACTATACCATTTCCCGCTGAAAGGCAATATTTCTCTCCATGTGCTTTAGTTAGCTGTTTTCAGGGGTACTGGGTGGTGGGACGTTCGAGGCATCGTTATTGGTCACTACATAAACAAAACTCCCATTCTGGGTCACGTAGCATGTCACAGTCGCACTGCCAGGGTCCTCTCCCCCCTATACATGACTGCACACTGGGACGCTGGAACGTCAATGGGTTAGGGAACAAGATAAAACGGTGCATTGTAGTCCAATAAATTAAGCGACAAGCTCTGGACATCGTATTGCTCCAGGAGACAGATCTGGTGGGCAACACCTGCAAAGCGTTAAATAGGTGGGGGTACACACTTGCGACACACGCGGACTTTATTACAAGTTCAAGGGGGGTCGGCATTCTTATGAAACGTTTCTTCCCCTTCAGCATACAGCAGGTCTGGACGGATGCAGTGAGTCGGTACGCGGCGGTCTCTGGGCAATGAGAGGGTCACACCCTGACGCTCATAGCAGTATAAATCCCACCAGGCCTGCAGACTCAATCCTTCAAGAACCTGGGAACCTTTATACTTTCACTTCCAGACGGCCACCTGGTAATGGGAGGGGATTTTAACTCAGTAGTATCGGGACAGCAAGACCAACACCCGCCACGAGATATCGGCAGTGCTAGTAATTGGCTCGCCAACTTCCTGGACGCCCTAGGGCTCACAGATCTCTGGAGAACTCGCCACCCAGAGTTCAATCACTATACTTATTACTCTGGGTCTCACCAAACTTTTTCCAGAATTGATTACATACTCATGCCCGGACAACAGACCATGACTGTTAGGGAGATCAAACATTTGGCAAGGGGTATCTCAGACCACTCCCCGCTATGGGCCCATTTAACACTCGGGGATAAGAGGGTGGGCTGTGTGGCACCTATAAACCTGTGGTTTCTCCGCATACCCACAATCAAAGACACTCTTACGAAATCTGTTGATCAATTTTTCCTAGACAACGAAAATTCAGTTGACTCTCCTATTATCCTTTGGGAGGCACTATCGGCAATCGCTGGGTCGCGCAAAGAGAAACTCAAGGACATGACTAGTCTCGAGCGGGACCTCCTCCGGCGTAAAGGGGTGATGGAAAGGGGGAACAATCAAGAGCCCCTTCACCGGCTGCAACTTAAGGTAGCGGAATACAGGGCTGTGGCCGACGACATGGCCAGAACTGTGGCAAGAGACAGAGATGGGAGACTATATGACCAAGGGGACAAAGCAGGAAAACTGATTGCCTGGTAAGACAAGAAAGAGAGGGCAAAGAGGCTGGTCCCTATACTCAAAAGTAGCCAAGGCACCGTATTGATGAAACCACAAGACATTGCTCGCGAATTCGCAAACCATTACAAAAAGGCGTACCGTAGCAGCTCAGACTTGCCAGAGGAGGACTCCGATGCGATTCTCGCAGACATTGCTCTACCCACCCTGACAGACTTAGAACGGGACTTAATGGACGGTGAGGTCACAAACGATGAAATTGCTACGGAAATAAGGAGTCTCCGGTCCGGGAAAGCCTTGAGGCCCAATGGACTGCCCATCAAGCTTTACAAGCATAAACCTGATAAACTGGCCCCATATCTCAGACGTATGTTTGAGGATTGTAAGAACAGTGGCAGACTCCCACTCGACCAGCGCATAGCCATGCTGGTCACTATACATAAAGAAGGGAAACCGAAAGAGGACTGCTCATCCTACAGGCCCATTTCCCTTTTAAACGCGGAACATAAAATCTTAGCTAAACTCCTAGCCAACCGGTTAAAGCAAGTGATATGCAACCTGGTCCACCCAGACTAATCGGGCTTCATGCCTCATCGCAATACCACTCTCAATCTACGCAGACTACACGGAGTAATGGGGCGACTAGCTACCATTCAGGAGGATGTGGTAGTAGTTTCGCTAGACGCCACCATGGCGTTTGATACACTAGAATGGCCATACTTAATGGCAGTCCTCAGGAAGCTGGGCTTCGGCCCTAACTTCATTAACTGGGTGAGACTCCTCTACACAGATCCACTGGTCCAAGTGGTGGTCAACAACAAGATCTCTGAGATATTCACCCTGGGCAAGGGGAACCTGACAGGGCTGCCCACTCTCACCCCTCCTCTTCGCTCTCTCACTTGAGCCCCTAGCAGCCTGGATACAAAGAGACCCTTCCATAAGAGGTCTCAAGTGGACGGACGGATGGGAAAACCGCGTCTCCTTGTACACAGACGACATCCTCCTATACCTCGCCTCTCCCCAAAAATCACTGCGAGTAGTACTCGACATCTTCACCAACTTCGGGAGAAACTCTGGTTATACAATAAACTGGAGCATGTCCCTGCTATACGTGTTGCATGGGAACCCCCCCTCCCTGCCACGAGTTTGTCCAATGTCCATTGCGTCGGTCGGTTTCACCTTCCTCGGCATCTTCATTACAGCAGACGCTAAGCTCCAATACGAGCGCAATCTCCTTCCCCCGTTACAAAGATTTAGACGCGATGCTACGACCTGGAAAACATTGCCGTTGTCATTGTTGGGTCAGGCCGCACTCTTCAAAATGCTGATTCTTCCGCACTTCCTGTACGCTCTGCAAAATTTCCCTGACCTGGTTCCGACCAGATATTTCAACGAAATCGAAAATACCCAGCAGGAGCTGCTGTGGGGCGGTAAACCCCTTATAGCACTTCACAAACTTACACACGGATGGTATGATGGAGGCATAGCACTCCCCGACATAAGAAAGTACTACTGGGTGGCCCAGTTGGCAGCTGTGAATCACTGCATCAATAGAGTCGGAGACCACCCTGGGTACAGGATGGACAGGTGGTTGCTCCTGGGGGGCAGTTTTAATAGAGCGCTATACTCCAAACCCAATAGGTACTCCCTAACAGGTCCCAAGAAACACTCAGTACAGCTCTGGCATATCGTCAATCGCAGACAAGTCTGGGCCCAAAAACTGACATTGGCCACTCTACTTTGGGACACTGAGCAACTGGGCTCCCTCTGGAGGAAAAAGGGTTTTGATAAATGGGATCTTATCAGTATAAATACTCTAATGGACCTACAAAAAAGGAAGAAGGGGTCCGATAAACTGAGGGGAAGAGGAGATTGGAAGATTCTTAAATAAAGGTTGTACCTAACCCAACCATGATCGTGGGGGAGAAAAGTATTTCTTTAAGTTACCCTCACACACCCTAGTGGTGTCATGCTTCATCATCGGGTCACCCAGACCCCTAAAAGTCTGGGTGGGCTCAACCACAGTGTTGGGAGTTCTTTTAATATGTTAAAGACAGAGGGGGTTAACTAAATAAAATACCTCAGGCAGATCCCCAGTTTCCCTTTATTCTTGGGTCTGTCTGGGTCATTAAAATAGATAAAATTGGGTCTTTATAGGAGTGTTATGGTCCTAGGACCCTAGTGCCGACATGTTTCAGTCCATAAAAAGGGCCATAAAGGTCCAGGACTTTCTTCAGGGCAAATTTGTAACTCCCCTATGTGAGTGAAATTACTGGGATGGGAGGTCCCTATCCTGTCAGTAAGGTGGGGGCAGAGTAGCTGCTCCTCGTGATATATCTTTAAGAAGGGTGTGTGTCAACTGCCAGGCTCCATCTGAAAAGGAAGATAGAGACAAACACCAAATAAAATATATCAGCGGCAGTATTTCTGCCGTGTTCACTTCCCCTTTGCGGTGTAGTGAAATCCGCAGGTGGACATGCATGGATTCGTGCACATGCTTCTATTTAGAGGGGTATCCTCTTGATGTGCCACTCAAAACCAACTCACTGTAACATATCATTGTATATGTGACAGGTATTCTGTGGTAGTGGCGATTTTATTCGCATCCTAGCGTTATCAGCGTGATGTCTGATCTTAAAAAATAGCGTGCACCATGTGTATCCAGTCTCTATTGCACTATGTAGCGTAACCGTACTGATCTTCTAATTTCAGAAAACCTTTCTAAGAGTATAAAGGAAGTAATGATAAATACAAATACAAAAACAGACATACAAGACACTCACTCATACACAATCAATAGTTATACATTACCCAATTCGGGGAGGTTGACTGTTTCTCACAGGACCAAAAAGACAAAGAGGGCGGTCCTGGGGGTAATTGTGAAGAGAATGTGGGTCAAAATGCAGAAACGATCGGTCTGCTGTTACGTGTAAAGGGGATCCGAGCTAATAGGATCGATTGTGGCGGGAACGGGTCCCGCAGATGTATCAAAACAGAACCATCTAACTATCCATAAGAGCGCTGTATGGATATGCCGACAGAGAGTACTTACTTAATTAGGATCGGTCACCCTGCGTGCTACCTATTTGGTTCTGGTCCTCGGCTTTCGCACAGTTGAGACGTTGGTGTGGCGCTTAAATATGGTAAAAGCGCGGTGAGTTATCGGACTAATTGAGACACCGCCCTCGAGTTGGAGGAAGTGACGTGAGGCGTCATGACGTACATGGCGGATGCCAGAATTAGTTGAAGGGACTTGTAGTTTCTCAGACATATGTTGTAGTTCAATACTACGGACTGTCCGTGGGTCCATTATGGTTTCGGGTGCTCGTAGTGTTTATCATAATAGGCACTCGCAAATAAAGTTTAGATATTACAACTTAAAACAGATTTTATAGAAAGATCGCCAAAGAGGACTAATTGCTGTGCAATCGTGAGTGGTTGTTGATTATATACTGTGTGATGGAACAAAGATCTTGTACTCATACGTACTGCTGAATAGAAGTATTGGAAAAATGGTAATGGGGGAGTTTATCACATTTGAGGTAAAAATGTAGGTGCAACAAGGTTCATTCTGCGAGTATAGCTATGATGGCAGCTTGTACTCGAGGATACTTCAAATGAAAGTGAACCAAGTGACTACTGCATACATAATAGTAAAGATACTTAATTATATATGTACAAGGTGAGATGGCATACCGATCTACCCCAAGTGTAAGGATACCATTGTATAGATGTATAAGACCCAGCCCAAATTATGGGGCTCATTGTTATCAAGGTGTATATGTCAGTGAAGGCACTATAGGTGTTGTTGAGGCCATTGAGGCATGTGATTCCGTCCTTCACTCGAGGCATGACGTTTGATATTGGCAAAACAACTTTGTGGGAGGGAATATTATGTTCATGGATATCATCTGTTCAGCTGGCTCCATGGTATACAGTCATTGAGTCCCTTCTCATGGGTTTTCAAACGATATACCCAACTCTGTTCCCTGTCCAGAAGTCTTTTCTGCAGATTCCTAATGCCATTGATTTTCTCAATTATTGTCCATCGTATATCTGTGTCTTTGTGTTGTTTCTCCATGAAATGTGATGTTAGTCTGGTAGCTGTGATCATACGTCTGATCGTGCTTCTATGTTCGCTTATCCGTATTTTTATTTTGCGGCTGGTCATGCCTACATAAGACAAATCGCAGGGGCATTTAATAAGGTAGATCACTGCTTCTGAGTTGCAGTTTGTATGTGATCTTTGTTCCCATGGAGTGCGTAAGCCTAATTCTAGAGTTTTGGTGTGTCTGGTGAATTCGCAGGCTACACAAGATCCACATGGATAGTGTCCAGTCACTGGTGGTGTATTCCATAATGTCGTCTGGACGTCGCCCATGGTTACATATGTGTCTGTGTGGACTAGGGTATCTCTTAAATTTCGGTTTCTTCTGAAAGAGAACATGGGTTTTTCATATGTTAGTTTGTTGGAGGTAAGTATGGACCATTTCTTATTTATTATTTTCTTCACATCATTTGAAGATGAATTGAATGTGGTGACACAAATCATTTCTTGGGGTTGTTGTCTTCCTTGAGTTTCGAGAAGGACCTCTCTGGGAGTATTTCGTGCTCTTTTCTTGGCTTGTTCAATAATTTTGATTGGGTAATTTTTTTCTTTAAGTTTGTCTGTTAGTATTTGTGCTTCTTTTTTGTAGTCTTGAAGTTCGGAGCAGTTCCTACGAATACGTAGGAATTGTCCTACCGGAAGATTCTCCCTAAGAGATCGTGGGTGGGCACTATCAAATCTCAACAGGCTGTTTCTGTCAGTAGGTTTAGTGTACAGCGAGCTGCTCAGTGTACCATTTTTTGCAATGATATTGATATCTAGAAATGGAATTGTTTCTCTATCTTTGTTGATGGTGAATCGTAGGTGTGGATTAAGTCCATTAATCCACAGGGTGAAGTTTGAAAGACTCTGAGCATCACCTTTCCATACCATGAAGATATCATCGATGTATCGATACCATTTGCAGATGTTGTTAGTATATGGGTTTGTGTTCCATATATGTAGGTTCTCAAAGTGGCTCATGTATAGACATGCTATACTAGGAGCGAAGGTGCTGCCCATAGATGTACCATGGACTTGCCAATATAGCTGGGTCTCAAATTTAAAGAAATTTTCAGTAAGTGCTAGTCTCACTCAAATTACCCAATCAAAATTATTGAACAAGCCAAGAAAAGAGCACGAAATACTCCCAGAGAGGCCCTTCTCGAAACTCAAGGAAGACAACAACCCCAAGAAATGATTTGTGTCACCACATTCAATTCATCTTCAAATGATGTGAAGAAAATAATAAATAAGAAATGGTCCATACTTACCTCCAACAAACTAACATATGAAAAACCCATGTTCTCTTTCAGAAGAAACCGAAATTTAAGAGATACCCTAGTCCACACAGACACATATGTAACCATGGGCGACGTCCAGACGACATTATGGAATACACCACCAGTGACTGGACACTATCCATGTGGATCTTGTGTAGCCTGCGAATTCACCAGACACACCAAAACTCGAGAATTAGGCTTACGTACTCCATGGGAACAAAGATCACATACAAACTGCAACTCAGAAGCAGTGATCTACCTTATTAAATGCCCCTGCGATTTGTCTTATGTAGGCATGACCAGCCGCAAAATAAAAATACTGATAAGCGAACATAGAAGCACGATCAGACGTATGATCACAGCTACCAGACTAACATCACATTTCATGGAGAAACAACACAAAGACACAGATATACGATGGACAATAATTGAGAAAATCAATGGCATCAGGAATCTGCAGAAAAGACTTCTGGACAGGGAACAGCATTGGGTATATTGTTTGAAAACCCATGAGAAGGGACTCAATGACTGTATACCATGGAGCCAGCTGAACAGATGATATCCATGAACATAATATTCCCTCCCACAAAGTTGTTTTGCCAATATCAAACGTCATGCCTCGAGTGAAGGACAGAATCACATGCCTCAATGGCCTCAACAACACCTATAGTGCCTTCACTGACATATACACCTTGATAACAATGAGCCCCATAATTTGGGCTGGGTCTTATACATCTATACAATGGTATCCTTACACTTGGGGTAGATAGGTATGCCATCTCACCTTGTACATATATAATTAAGTATCTTTACTATTATATATGCAGTAGTCACTTGGTTCACTTTCATTTGAAGTATCCTCGAGTACAAGCTGCCATCATAGCTATACTCGCAGAATGAACCTTGTTGCACCTACATTTTTACCTCAAATGTGATAAACTCCCCCATTACCATTTTTCCAATACTTCTATTCAGCAGTACCTATGAGTACAAGATCTTTGTTCCATCACACAGTATATAATCAACAACCACTCACGATTGCACAGCAATTAGTCCTCTTTGGCGATCTTTCTATAAAATCTGTTTTAAGTTGTAATATCTAAACTTTATTTGCGAGTGCCTATTATGATAAACACTACGAGCACCCAAAACCATAATGGACCCACGGACAGTCCGTAGTATTGAACTACAACATATGTCTGAGAAACTACAAGTCCCTTCAACTAATTCCGGCATCCGCCATGTACGTCATGACGCCTCACGTCACTTCCTCCAACTCGAGGGCGGTGTCTCAATTAGTCCGATAACTCACCGCGCTTTTACCATATTTAAGCGCCACACCAACGTCTCAACTGTGCGAAAGCCGAGGACCAGAACCAAATAGGTAGCACGCAGGGTGACCGATCTTAATTAAGTAAGTACTCTCTGTCGGCATATCCACACAGCGCTCTTATGGATAGTTAGATGGTTCTGTTTTGATACATCTGCGGGACCCGTTCCCGCCACAATCGATCCTATTAGCTCGGATCCCCTTTACACTTAACAGCAGACCGATCGTTTCTGCATTTTGACCCACATTCTCTTCACAATTACCCCCAGGACCGCCCTCTTTGTCTTTTTGGTCCTGTGAGAAACAGTCAACCTCCCCGAATTGGGTAATGTATAACTATTGATTGTGTATGAGTGAGTGTCTTGTATGTCTGTTTTTGTATTTGTATTTATCATTACTTCTTTTATACTCTTAGAAAGGTTTTCTGAAATTAGAAGATCAGTACGGTTACGCTACATAGTGCAATAGAGACTGGATACACATGGTGCACGCTATTTTTTAAGATCAGACATCACGCTGATAACGCTAGGATGCGAATAAAATCGCCACTACCACAGAATGCCTGTCACATATACAATGATATGTTACAGTGAGTTGGTTTTGAGTGGCACATCAAGAGGATACCCCTCTAAATAGAAGCATGCGCACGAATCCATGCATGTCCACCTGCGGATTTCACTACACCGCAAAGGGGAAGTGAACACGGCAGAAATACTGCCGCTGATATATTTTATTTGGTGTTTGTCTCTATCTTCCTTTTCAGATGGAGCCTGGCAGTTGACACACACCCTTCTTAAAGATATATCACGAGGAGCAGCTACTCTGCCCCCACCTTACTGACAGGATAGGGACCTCCCATCCCAGTAATTTCACTCACATAGGGGAGTTACAAATTTGCCCTGAAGAAAGTCCTGGACCTTTATGGCCCTTTTTATGGACTGAAACATGTCGGCACTAGGGTCCTAGGACCATAACACTCCTATAAAGACCCAATTTTATCTATTTTAATGACCCAGACAGACCCAAGAATAAAGGGAAACTGGGGATCTGCCTGAGGTATTTTATTTAGTTAACCCCCTCTGTCTTTAACATATTAAAAGAACTCCCAACACTGTGGTTGAGCCCACCCAGACTTTTAGGGGTCTGGGTGACCCGATGATGAAGCATGACACCACTAGGGTGTGTGAGGGTAACTTAAAGAAATACTTTTCTCCCCCACGATCATGGTTGGGTTAGGTACAACCTTTATTTAAGAATCTTCCAATCTCCTCTTTCCCTCAGTTGATCGGACCCCTTCTTCCTTTTTTGTAGGTCCATTAGAGTATTTTTTGTGTGAATATAATTACTTGTAGGGAGGATATACTCTACTTACTACCACCTCTCATACCCTTTAGGCCACTGGAATTTTCCAGCACCTTGTTGTGTTATATCTTATCAGTATATCCCGCATTGGGGACCAATGGGGTAAAGATGGAGTAGGTTCATTTGATGCACTCCGACAAACACACAAACTTGCTGATGCGGAATACTTTAGATATATGCAAATCCGACACTCTCTCCAAACAAATCTCCCATCAAGTGCATCCCCTCCAGAATACTCGCCCCTTAAAGATAGATTGTTGGACGGATACCTCAGAGATAGGGCTATCTCCCTCACGTACAAAAAACTCATAAACAACACACCTGATCCTCTTGTCATGCTGAGGGACCGATGGGGAAGTGATGGGCTAGAAATAGATGATGAGGAATGGCAGGAGGTGTCTTCCCCCGGGAGGTTGCCATTTCGCCGAAGCTAAGACTTGTCCAAATAAAAATCCTAGACAGGACCTATATCACAGGTCCCACACTGGTACACATGGGCAGGGTCAATGAGTGATTGTGCAGGAGACAATGCGGACATGAAGGATCCTTTATTCATATTATATGGGAGTGCGCACTGATTCAGAACTACTGGAGGGAGGTACACGAGTGTATGAGTCAAGTATGTGGTGTGGAAATTCGACCTGAAGCCAAGCGGTGCCTGCGAAATGTGTGGGAACCGACAGACCTTAACAGTAGGGGAAAAGTCTGGGCTACACTGGGCCAAATGATAGCTAAAAGAATCATTGCCAGGTTGTGGGGAGCGACGGTGCCGCCTACTCTGAGAGCGTGGAAGACAAATATGGACTGGAGGATGCTCAGAGAAAAAACAGTTTATGTGGCACAGGGCTGTCCCTGCAAATGGATGGCGATATGGGACAAGTGGAATGTATATTGTGGTAATACTTGTGAACCGCCTCTTCTCCCCTCCCTTGATGAACCAATATCGCCTTGATGTAAATGTAATTGCCTGACTATTCACTGGTATGTGTCAAGCGCAACAACTTGTAACCAAAGCCGTAAACGCAACTGTGCTGTAGTGACAAATTTCGCCCTGTATTGTAGTGACCAATGTGCTATTGTTAATAAAATCAGATTTACAAAAAAATAAAAAATGCGTAAATTGTGATTATGATTGGTTATCCATGAGTGGCAAATTGGATTTACTGGCAAGTCCCTAGTAAAGCACACTGTGTGTGCACAGGGCCCATAAATCAAATGCTACTAGTGGGCCTGCAGCACTGGTATTGCCACCCACATGAGTAGCACTGTAATCATGCCTCGGACCTGCCACTGCATTGTCTGCAAGAGCAAGTGTCAACTGCCATTTCGGCCTGGCAAGGGCACCCACTTCCCAGGCCCAAACCTTCCCTTTTTCTACATGCAAGGCAGCCTTAAGGTGGGCCCAAGTTAGCCCCGTGGGCAGGGTGCAGTGTATGTGAAAGGTAGGACATGTACTGGTGTGTTTTACATGTCCTGAGTGAAATACTGGCAATTTCGTTTTTCACTGTTGCAAGGCCTGTCTCTTCCATAGGTTATCGTTGGAGCTACCTTGTAACATTTTACAAGTGTATCTTTCAATTGGGAAGACATAGAGATTTGGAGTTTGGGCTCCTCAGAATTTAAGAATACATCTTAAACTGAAGGTGGTTTTTAAACTGTGTTTGAAAATTCCACTTTTAGAAAGTGAGCATTTTCTTGCTTTACCATTCTGTGTCTTTGTCTGCCTGTGGAATCAACGTCTGGTTTAGACTGACAGGGGTTGTTTGTGCAATCACTGTAGACAGTCACACAAAGGAAGCTGAGGTGTGTCCTGCATAATCTGATGAGCCATCACCAGGCTGATGGCTCTTCCTGAGCTAGAGTGGTGGGAGGAATTGTCAGTGACACCTGAATAGGGCTGTGCCTGTCCTCTTACAATGCTATCCCCACCCCCCTGGAGTGTTTTTGGAGGCAAGACCAGGCAGGACAAGAACTTGTAAACATAAGACTTTCTTTTTTAAGTGTACGTACTTCAAAGGCCAAAAGGTGTATAAGTATTGGACCTAAAACCTCAGACTTTTAGAACACATCTGGATCACAAGGTGAAGAGCTGAACAGCTGTGAGGAGGAGTAATGCCCCTTTGCTGTGCGTTGCTTGGCTGGGTTGGCCTGCAGTTGCTGCTTCTGCTTTGGAGAGGAAAAGGCCTGCTTGAGACATTTCTCCAAGGCTTGTCTGTGTGTGCTTGCCTTCTGTTAAGTAGTGTCAGGACCATCAACTACGTCATCTGCAGCATTCTTGGACTCCACTGCTGGGAGTTCTGAACTGCTTTGTGGTGTCAATTCCAGTTCTAGGCCTTTGAAGTTTAATTTGCTTCTTCTGCTGCATGCATCGCCTTTCCAGCACCTGTTTTTCCGACACAGCATCGCTGTGGGAGAAGTTTCCATGCACCTCTGCTGTGAAGCCGAAGAAATCTATGTAGCGTCTGACCGCGGCCAAAGAAACCGCTGCATCCCGAGTTCAGCGCACCATGTCTCCGAAGTACGAGACCACTGCCCTGACTCCAATGCAGGCCATGCTGTGCTGCTGAAGGAATTGATGCATCACCTCTCTGTAGCTGTAGGAATCGACGCTTTACCTGTTTCTCCGCCGTATCGACCCACAGCATCTGGATTGTCCACGCATTGCACCTGTGCGCCAATTCTTCATTGACGCTGGGCTTCAGTGAAGAACTGAGGGTGTGTGTCTGGAGCAATAACGTATCACTTCTCCAGTGTTAGACCCAGCATCCTTGGTGTGGGTTTCCCCTGCATTTTTGTCTGTGTGTTGGACTTCGATTTTGCTGGTCTAGAAGCTTTGGGCACTTTGCCACTGCTGTTCAGTTCCAAAGTGCGAGTGCTCCCTGTAAATTGTGTTTATGGATTGGTGATTCCATGATTGGCTTATTTGATTTACTGGTAAGTCCCTAGTAAAGTGCACTGTGTGTTCCCAGGGCCTGCAAATCAAATGTTACTAGTGGGCCTGCAGCACTAATTGTGCCACCCACATGAGCAGCCTGTAAATGTAACTTAGACCTGCCACTGCAGTGTCTGTGCACAGCTTGGTACTGCCATGTCGACCTGGCAAGTGCACCCACTTGCCAGGCCATAGTCTTCCCTTTCCTTACATATAAGACACCTCTAAGGGAGGCCCAAGGTAGCCCGATTGGCAGGGCGCAGTGTATATGAAAGGTAGGACGTGTACTGAGGTGTGTTATGTTTTTCACTATTGAAAGGCTATCTGTCCCATAGGATAGAATGGGAGTTTATTTATAACATCTTATAAATATAAATTTCCATTGGGACAAGATAGGAAGGTATGGTTTAGTATACCTGAAATCAGAAAATAAAGATGCATCTTTTAGTAAGGATAGTTTTTACATTCTGTGTTCGAAAATACCACTTTTAGAAAATAGGTATTTTCTTGTTCAGCCATCCTGTGTGCCTCTGCTAGGTATGACTATTGACAGTCTGACTTTGGAGTTACAGGTGCTGGGGATGTGCATTCTGTTCAGACAGCCACTTGGGAGGGGTGAGGTGTGTCCTGCCTTTCCAGGGTGAGTCAGGGCTGGACTGAATAGACCTGGGCTGCATTCAGAGTAGGGGAAGGAGATTTCTTTCACAACTGAATGGGCCTGGTCTGCCTTGGACAATGCTATCTCCACCTCCTGCCAGGAAGCTGCACCAGAGAGGACAGAACTGGTTTTGGCTGGGCAAAGAGCTTCTTTGCCACCAGAGAACATGGACTTTATGATATAAAAAGTGGGACCTAGACCCCTGACTTTTAGATTACTTCTGGGATTCAACAGGAACCTTTGCCAAGGAGTAAAGCTGGAAAAACTGAGAAGTACTGCCCCTTTGCTGTGGGCTGTGTGGGGTTTCCCTGCAGTGGCTGTTTCTGCCAAGGAAAGGACAAGGACTTTCCTGTGTGCAGCGTCTCCTGCTTGAGGAAGATCTCGAAGGGCTTGAAATAGAGCTTGCCTCCTGTTCTCAGGGACACAAAGACTTCACCACCAGCTCCCTGGAATTTCCTTGCTGGGAGTTCTGACCTGACAAGAAGTGCCTGTTGCTGTTCTGTGCCCCTGGAGGTTGTTCCTGCTCTTGGGAGCTGGAAAAGTAACGCAACTATGAGAACCATGATGCATCCTCACCTGTTTCTGATGCATCGCCAACTAAACCAATGCAGCACCTGCCCCTGGCTCGAGAAATTACTGCACGCCGCATCAAATGCACAATCTACAAGGTACAAGATCACCGCACCGATTCCAACGCTGGCCATGCTGTGCAGCTGCAAGAACCAAAGCATTGGGGGACCGCGGCTGAAGAAATCAACGTAGCATTGTTGCTGCCGTCGCATCGAAAACGGCTGCATCCCCGACGCTTCACCTCCCCTGGAGATAGGAACCAATGCATCACCTTCCCTGCGCATGAGGAATCGACGCATCACCTTCCCTGCGGCTGTTTTTCTTTATGATTTTGACGCAGTCAAGGTACTTTGTGTTGAAAGTGTTGCATCTATAGTTTGCTATGGACAGAACTGTTTCTACCTTTTAAAAGTCATATTTGTATTACTGTGTAATGGATTTTTGTCATTTTGGCCTTGTTTCGTTGAGATAAAGATTACTTATATTTCTAAACTGGTGTGGTGTCCATTTATAGTGTTTTCACTTTATTACTGTATGTGTGCTCAAATGCTTTACACATTGCCTCTGAGATAAACCTGTCAATTTGTGCAAAGCTACCAAGGGGGTGAGGTGGAGTTATTTTAGAAGTGTATCCCCCTTACCCTGACTAGGAAGAAGGGTCCCTACTTGGCCAAAGGTGCAAACCATTGCCAACTAGAGATCCCCCTTTTTTAAAACACCTACGCTGTAAGAAACCAGCACACCACCTCCTCTCACAGTAAGGAACCGACAAATCACCTCCCCTGCGTAGCAGTAAGGAACCGACGCATCACCTCTCCTGGGAGCAAGGAACTGATGCATCACCTTCCCTGCGTGTAAGGAACCGACGCATCTCTTTGTTTTGCAGTACCTCACCTACCCTGCACCTATTTTCGTCTTCGATTTTGACACACTCCAGGTACTTTGTGCTCAAAGTGATGCATCCACCGTTTTCTCTGACTGAACTGTTTTAAACATTTTTTAAGTAATATCTTGATATACGTATGTTGGATTTTGTTGTTTTGGTCTTGTTTGGTTTAGAAAAGGATACTTTATTCTTCTAAACTGTTGTGGTGTCCATTTATAGTGTTCTCACTGTGCTACTGTATGCTATGTACAAATACTTTACACATTGCATCTGAGATAAGCCTGACTGCTCATGCCAAGCTACCAAGGGTGTGAGTGTGGGGTTATATTAGCTTTGTAATCCCCTTTCTCTGACTAGAAAGAAGGATCCCTAATTGGGCAGGGTGCAACCCACTGTCAACTAGAGACTCCCATTTCTAACAGTATTCAATGCATTTTCTTTATGTAAACTCAGGGGCTTACTTACAAGCCCCTTGCTCTGCCAGGGCATCACTTTTTTGACGCTCTGGCTGCGCAGAGTGCAGACCCATATCTGCAAGGCCACGCAAATCCACTTTGTGTGGCTTTTCATGGCCTAGTAGATATGGTGTAAGGCAACACAGCGCAAGCTGCTGCGGTGCCTTACACTCAGTCACGAGGCATTCCATGGTGCTGCGTTGGGTTTTCCCACTCAACACACGTGGGTTTTGATGCAGTCCCAGATTTACAAACTACGCCTTCCAAGGAGAGGCGTAATGAGGAGAAATAACTTTATCTCTCATCGTTTTTTCCTCTTTCAATGTGTGCTGCGGAATGCAGCACACATAGAAAGAGGAAAAAATGCTCCATAGATTGTTTTTTTGCGGAAGGTGCCCCTTTGTGCTCAAAACAATCCTGCCAACAACGCAGACACCCTTGCACCATTGTGCAAGGGTGCCTGCGTTGGCGCAATACAGCCAAAATAGCACCAGCACAGTTGAAAAGGACAGGAATGCACCATATATCATACATACGGCACATTCCTGCCCTTTCCTTTTGACGCAGGGCAATACAGTAAAGTGACTTGCTCCACTGCCCTGTGTCAAAAACTCATTAATGAGGCCCTCAGTGTTAGTTGGTCCACTTTATTATTTAAGGTGCATGTCACATCAACATCAAAAATATTGTGATTAACAAATGCCACTGCATAAATATTGACTAAAATAAAATTGGCTCTCTAAATACTCCATATAAAATGCAATATCAGCAACAACAAAAATATTGTCATTGAAATATCATTAAACCCATGTCTTGAGCTACTAAAAAGAAGACAACTAAATATTCACTATCAATATCTTCTACCTATGCAGCTAAAAACGTGTGAAAAAAAGATATAAACCCCACCACCCCATATATATTTTAAACTCAAGAAAACAAGTTCAAAGCATATAAAATTATAAAGCAGTATCTTGTAAACCAAAAAAGTTCACGAAGAACTCCTAAACCAATCACAAACAGTTAACAAATAGGAAGGCACTATTAATAATTAGGAGAATAAATACAAGTGAAACCAAACAATAAATGCTCCTGCACAGCTGAGATGAGGAGAGTACTACTCTGCGTGACTGAAACAATTCACCGGCATCTAGCATGAAGGAATGTTCTAACTTCAACAGAACGCTTAAGTACTCAAAACCAAAATGGAAACCAGTAAATGTAAAAACAATATTTTATAGAAAGCATTCAGATTAATTGTGATACAATGTCTCCAAATTATACAATCCGACGCCAATCAATCTATTTATATTTAATTTATATCATCCATTCATCCCAAATTGTCTACAGAGCCACGTTTTCAAATATTTGGGATATACTTATTCTAAAGAGAACACCACAAACAAGAGCACGCTTAGGACATTTACCAAATAGTATTTTAATGGATTAGTGAATGCTATGGGAGAGTCACGGCTTTAAACAATGCCACAGAAAATGTAAGCAAGGACAACTACCTTACCTGAATGACCAAGGTCGACGTATGAAAAATGTTACCTGAACTTAAAGAAGCATCAATGCGGCCTACTCCTCCCACTGGATCAATTAAAAAAAGGCTAATATAATCCTCCTCTCTCCCAGGCCAACAGATACCAATATAAAACTTGACAATAACAATAACTCGGAAACGAAGAACAGAAAGGCAAGCCACCCAGGGCCAAACAACCTTTACTGACAAACATATCCCATCATGCCCTCACAAACATACACACACATACACACACAATCACTAAAGAACACTTCATTCAGCTTGTGCAATAAACTAAAATTATAAAAAAATTGTAATGATATTCTCTACAGCAAATATTCTCCTCATTTTAACACAATTTTCCTTTTTGTTTGTGGATGGGACATTTAAATCATTCTCTCTCTTTTTGGCCAAATTTACAAAATATGTGGTCAATACATAACAACAATGTACCATTCAATCACTCAATAATTCAATCAATCAATCAATCAATCAATCAATCTTCTTTATTCGATTTTAAGAGATAAAATCATAAAAGTCAAATGCAAAACAATACATTTAATTAAGAATATAAATCAGATAAAATATCATTAGGTCAACTTCAATACGCCCGAAAGATAGCGAGATAAAAAATAGCACACTGTGGGAGTGGTTAAAAACTGGAGAAACAGTAAAGCAGGTACCATTGGATTTTGGACAACTACCTACCAAAGTGCAATTTGCCTGACATTTCCTTCCATAATTCTTCAAAATTAATACATTGTTTGGTCTCCTTGTGGTGCTTATTTGGGTTTTGGAAAATGAGATATTGCATAAAATATGTTTATGTTGTCCCCTCCTCCATATTACAAGAGCATTATAGTCTATGGCGCTAATAAAAAGGTGGGCGGGATACTCGTCATGTTATGATGGATCATCCCATCCCGCAAACTCTAAATAGGTTCCTTTATGCCCACTATGGAATGGGTAAAGCAATGTAACATATTAATAGACTCCTACAAATTTAAAACCAACAACGGATGATTTTACTTTCCTTGACTACTTCGCGCATAGCTGGATTTGTTGCATGCATTGGTTAGTTCCATACCCCATGGTGCAATGTCTACCAAAAACACAATGGGTCATATTTGAATTAACCAAGCAATCCGGATTGAACAAGGGCAATGTCAATTTTCTCGATTCCCTGAACCAAATGATAGCAATGCAAAGAGCACAAAGCAATAAAGCAGTTCACCCGGTGAAAGGAGATTGAGGTAAGAGTGAGAAACAGAAACATAGCTTCCTTCTGTTTACTGGGATCAACCTGCTCTGCTGAAGCATTAATATCTAAAATGAGAAATAATGCTTTAATTATCTCACCTTTTAAATTCCAAACCACTAACTCTGATATGGCGTATCCGCGTATGGTATACTTTGTAGCAAATTTGTATTTCTGACTCTCTGTGGGGGGTTGAGTCTTTGGGGCGTCAAAGAATTACACCAGAATACTGGTTTGTATGTCAATAACTACCTTTAGTGATTTATAAAGTAAATTTGTGCTCTGAATGATTCCTAACGTAACAAGCTCATGTGCTGTGACATAAGTGATACACTTTAGTTTTGAACCCTCTCTTATGGCAACAGTCACTTTCTCTCTATTGTGAATATCTTAATACCATATTGTAATTTAAAAAAACCTACATACCACTGTAGAAATGAAGATCCTTCTTGTTCCTCTTATTTAGAAAAAAGTGCAGGTTAAAGTTCAGATCCTTTCAAAAGGATGTAACCGGAAAACAATTTTCAAATATCAAAAGTCTATGGGCCTGATTTAGAGTTCCGTCCCCAAACTAATGGTCTGTCCACACGAGTTAGAGTCAAATGAACCATCATGTTTCCAACAGTTGGGCCCTATCTGGCTCTGTTTTAAGAAACCCTACATCATTGTAGTTGGGGCCATTGGTGTAGGTATATCAGACCATCTGCCCCATTTAGAGCAAACAGTCTGATATACATTTTTTTCTGATCAGGACTGCCAGGAAATCCTGAAAGTGTGGGGAGCGGCCAGGTTAAACATGGCAGCCACTCAGCAAACATTTGGTGCCTTCAAACAGCGAAAATCACAAAATATGTAGGCTGTGGCCCAGTGAGGGTGATACAGCAAAGACCTCCACCACCCTGATGGAGATCATGCTAGCTGCCAAAGTCTAAATCTTGTCTTAAGTCCTTAAAAGCAATGCTATTCCAGACAACGTCACTGAATATGAAAGGCCTTGATATCTCCAGGTGTACCATTTGTTCCAACCCTGGCAATATTAGTCTGTCAGTAGAAATTAAGCACTTTTTTGCCTTTTAGAGATTGCTGTGAAACACAAGGAACTTTTACTCGATGTATCCAAGATGGCTACCACCATTGCATTAGGCCTGGGCATACTTTTTATTACATAAAAGCAATCTGCTGCAATCTTTGAAATTTTGTGTTGCTACAATTACACATAATGGCTCAGATGTCAGTTCTGGGGTAGATAGTACGGTGGAAGAATGGGAACAATGTAATAAACAATGATAAAATTAACTTGAAAATTCATTTGATGTTAACTTTTTACTGCTTGGGTAAATTTTGAGCTCAAAAATCCATCTTTTTTTGTTTACAGAGGAAGTGCCTTAGAGAGTGAGGCTGCGGTACATATGGTATCACCCTCCTCTATCTAGTATCCTAAAGGAGGTCCATTAAAGAATGACTGATCCAATTCAATCAATCATTGTATTCTTGATTGCATATATTCCCAAGGGATTAGTACAACCAGAGCGAACACGTTTCAAGGATTCTGCTCCATCTTAAGGCTATAAGTAGCCAACAAATCAACAAAACATACCTAGATTTCCTATATACATCCCATTATTTACATACAATTGAAAATGTACAAAAGCACAACACATTAGCTATTGTTTTTGTTCTTCAAATCTCAGTCACAATCTTAAGTCTTTGAAATTGCAATTCACGACAAGGTAGGGCCTCTTATGATGATGTTAAGCCTGATACACATGATATCAAAAGTACATCTTCAATATATTTCTAAAACACCTTGTACGCTTCCCAAATTTCTTTGAATCATATCAAAATATTGGGATCATTTGAAAAGTGATCAATATAACCAACATAGGGCTCTATTACGATGGCGGGCGGATCAACACCGCCGGCCCGGCGGTTGCGATCCGCCCGCCAAATGTCCCTGGTTCTCCCCCCGCCGTATTAGTATGGCGGGGGCACCGCGGCGGACGGAAAGACCGTCCGCCGCTTTTCCACCAGTCGAATTGCTGACCGGGCGGAAAAGGGACACAATAATGGTGGCGGTGTCTGCAAGACACTGCCATTCATGTTATAATGTAGGCGGAAATTGACCTCATAGCCGCCATGGAAAGGCATGCGGTCTTTGATGTTGGGGGCCCGTAGTGGGCCCCCAGGGTGTTGGGGGGGTGAGGGGTGCACATTGGGGGTACCATCATTGCAATGCACTACGTGGCAGGGACCTCGTGGTGCCTGCCATGTTGTGCATGGCAATACTGTGCACAATCCTTTTACATTGTGAGCGGGGCTGCAGCCAGCAGATCCCCCCGGAATGTAAGAGGCCTAGCTCATTTGTCGGCTCAGTGTATTGGGTGTAGAACCTGATAACCTACTTTTGTCAATCAACCACTAGGGTAAAAACATTATAGATGAAAGCATTGTATTTTTACTTATTATTTTTCATTTAAAAAAATATTTTTATTCCGTAAACCATGAGTGAGTTCTACAAATGCACCCTTGCTGTACTTGGAGTTTTATGTATAGCTTTCAGGTTTCACCCATGGATTTTACAACTTCTTCCACCAAAATCTTTAAGTAGGTTGAAACCACAAAGAAAATAGGAACAATAAACTACCACGTATAAAATGCAAATATAGGATTCCTAAGTTTACTACTACTAAATTCCTTTTGTGAATACCTAAAGTCGTAAAGTTAGGATTTTGTCTCAGGTTAGTAGTAGTAAAGTTAGGAGTCCTATCTTTACTACTACTAAATGCCTTCTGTGAATACCAAAAGTAGTAAGTTTAGGATTTTATCTCAGATTAGTTCTGTGAATCGGCCCCTATATAGCTTCCACATCACAATTGCAGCTAAATTATGAAGAGGAATATCTGGGACAGGAGATCTACTGCACCTCTGTGGGGGCCCTCATGTTTTCATAGACAGGGATTTGGGAGAGTCTTATCAGGAATAATGGAGGAACGACCCCAAAAGGGACTGCACCAGATGCGGGAAGCTAACCCGAGCTTGCAAAATTGCATTGCACCCAAGGTTAGCAAGATCCATCAGTAAAGCTGGGTAATAGGTTGCTAGCATGCAAGCAGCAGTTGAAATAGTAAACAGCGTTGGAAAAGCCAGTGAGTCTTGTTAATAAATGCAAGTCATCCAGTGAACCAGGTCTTGCACAGGACATTTGCAAAACATCTGAGACCTGTAATCACTTCACTGTCCGGCATTCACCTTATTGTGAGAAATGTGCACTAAAATGGCAACACAGCTGTTTCCTTGTGCTTCATATTCAGGTAAGAAACCATTAGTTTGATGTATGTTCTGGACAAAAGCCTATATTTGTGGGTGAAGCCAAATAAACAGTGCAAAGAACTCCTGAGCATTTGTGCTACTTTATGAAAAGCATATTTCAGTCACAAAGCCCTGCTCTGTGAGCGTAAGACATAATAAAAGGGCCAGCTTTGTCTTTACAGACATTGTTTTTGCAATTACAGAGACAATGTCTATTGCTCCGCTCACGGCTCCAGGTAAATTGCAAAGAAGTTCCATTTCTTAATTAAAGCAGTGCACGCAATTGTCCTCTCGAACACTCCCTAAAAGGAAATTGATCCTAACAATATGATCCATTTTTATTCATTTCCACTCTGCCAGAAGGAAGGGATATGATATTAAATCATATATTTTGCTTTGTGTAAACACTACAAACAGTATGTCAACACTTTTTTTGCAGAAACATAACGTGGCAGACCTTTTCATGAGTATCATGAGAGTGCAAAGGCTGGACGTTCACTGCATGCATTATGCGGAAAATCCTATTTCCTTTAGATTAGAAAGTATTTGAAGATCAGCCTTAGAGCTCATGCTGCAGAGTTCGAAGTGGTTATCTGGCCCAGTCCTGGGCCAGGTGCAATCTGGTTGGTCAGGCTCATCTTATACAACAGCCCAAAAAGATATCCAGTTTTGCATCAAGAAAAGGATCCGTATAACCCACCAGTATTGTGTTATCCTTATATGACCACTGAGTACTCTTGATATTTGTAAATAGAGCCGAGCCACTTGATCAAGTGTTCACCTAGCTCATATTGGTCAGACCCCATGAGGTCCGAAATGAGAAAAGTCTAGTTATGGGATGCCCAAAGCTCAAGTGAAACCTTCTTGTTAGAGAAAGTATCATAAAAGAAGGTATTTTTCACACTAAACAGCGAATCAGCAAAATCATTCAACTCCTACAAATCTGGTGTCTATCAGCAAAGTTGAATAGATATGTAGCCACTAGTTCCTCATTGACATACTGTAATACGGATTGGAGACTCCCAAGGTATCCAATGTATTGCTTACCCCAGTTTCCTCTCTGAGATGGTCTTACTCACTGTGGAACAGAAGCAAAGGAGGGCCGGACAATATAAGAAGATGTCAATAGCGGTCCGTGGAGGGAGTTCTGTGGGGCGGTGAGGCGGGGCGGGGGAGGGGCAGGGTGGGGAAATGTAAACACCGGAATATGGATGAACGGAGGTAAGTACACATTTAAATAAATAAAACGAATTTTGTTGCGTGCGCTGCATCGCATTTAGCGATGCAGCGCGCACAAAGGAATTTGTTTTATTTATTTAAATGTGTACTTACCTCCGTTCATCCATTTTGCGGTGTTTACATTTCCCCACCCTGCCCCTCCCCTGCCCCGCCTCACTGACCCCCCGAACTCCCTCCACGGACCGCTATTGGAAGATGTGTAAATGATTAACAGGGGAGTTGCACTTTGGACAGGTGGCAGTGCTTCCTGCTTTGACCATTGACAGCTTCTCTGGAATCCAGTATAACATATGGATCATTAGAAGATTAGTTAGTGGGGCAGAGATGACTCTTATTATAGATTTTTAGAAGGGTCTTGCCAGAAACAATGTATCTCTTACATTAGAAAGCATCCTTCCCATAATCCTTATGCAGATATGTATTTTCTTCCGTAAACTGAGTCTCTGGCTCATCTCTACTAGGTTTGTTTTCACAAGCATAGGTGACACGAGTGAACTTATTTCAATGCACCAACACCTGAATGTGAGAGATAGGTTTCCACCCAATACATAGCTGAAGTGGCATAAATGATTTTGGGTTGCTAACATTCCTAAACAGGGATTGAGGGACACCGTGGTGATTAGAAATAAACCTTTTTGATTCTTTTCAATGCTACACACACAAACTGCACTTAGAAAAATGCTGTTCAATCTAAAAAAGCGTGTTTAGTTCAACAGGTGCACCCTGTTGCTTAGCACATCTAAAATAACCAAACAGACTATGGTTAAAACAGGTCAAATGCATGTTGCAAACAATGAGAATAAAATGAACATATCTACTATGGTTAAAATGCCATCTAATAAAAACTTAACACCAGAAAACCTATCGCACCGAGTAGTATACGGTTCATCTAAATTTTCTTAGGGAAAATAAGTGCACTGCATGCCTGTTCACAGCAAAACACTGTAATTTTCAGGAGTCAAGGAGACAGTGTTCCCTGTGAAAGACAGACATGGGTCGCATCAGTATCAGATCCTCCAGAACTTGGTTCAATATCAGCTTTCAGTGGAAAGTAGGATAAGACGGCATCTCTGGCAGGCACAATCTTCTCTGGCAGAATCTTGTGCAATAATCTGGGGGTGAAAGACCTATCCTGACAAGTGGTAGTCCTTTTATACTTTATCTTCCCCAAGATGGAATTTCCAACATCCCCTTAGGAATCTTTGTTACAACCAATGAGCATCAGCATGCTAGTCTTAGATGCATTCTTCTAAACAAATAAGACAAAAATACACCAATTCAGACTACGCTGTTCAGGCTATTGTTCTTGTATGATCTTAAAATTGAGATAACAAGGCAATTGTTCCAGAGTGATGTTGCATCACTTGTCTTGTTGATGTCTTTATTAGAGTGACTTGACACTTTCACAGGTTCTTGGAAAGATAAGGACAGAGAAGCACTGTGTCAAAGGGAGACATGTTGATGATTCTGCAAAAATACAGAAAATCGAGCCTCAGCCTACTTAAAATGGAGTCAGGCCTTATAATCTTCTTCACCGTTTCTCAGTTTGTTGTGCAATAACCCAACTTAATTTGTTGCAGATTCTGGTGATGAAATATTCCTCTCAAGTTCATGACTGTTTTGCTGGCACTGATCTTGGTTTAATGTTGCAACCCTCACTGCCTAGATTTTAAACTTTACTTGTATCCCACAAGGCTTACCTCAAGATATTGAAAGTTGGTCACTTGGCTATGCAGTGTGTCAAGTGTGTTGCGTAGAGCGCAAAGGAAGTAGTAACAGTGAAAATCTAGAAACATCACCTTATAACTGATAGTAAGTGAGGCATAGACCGTGGTCCGCTTGATACACTGCATTGCCAGGTGAGCGACTTTCCATATCTACAAATAGGAATGGGGCTTCTCCTTTTCTTCTACACATAACTGTCTTACTTTATTCCCCCCTGGAAAAAGGCATCTCTTTTGGCTTTGTAGTCTGTTTACATTCCGCCTTCTTCATATATATACCAATCGGTGTGCATTCATGTAACTATGTTACGCACGCATGGATTAAATGGTTCTCTTCAACTTTATTTGTTTCACATAAACAGGTATTTTTTCAGTTCTGCTTTCACTATATGTAGCTCAACTTTTTTTGGGTGGCCACATTGGCTCTCTCTTTGCTATGTTTTTGGTCTCGGACACTCCACATGTTAGTGCTTGATAGCACCCGGGTGAAACCTCATGCTGGCTTACCTGTTTTGTTTTCATAGGGATTCACCTTTTTACATTTGTACACTTTTAGATCTAGATTATGTCATTTATTGTGTTTGTTCACAAATTTACATGTGTGCTTAGTGGCATATTGAGAAATTTGTTTGCATTTTTTCATACATATACACAATATGGCATTTATTTAAACATTATTTAAACAGTGTTATATAGTGGTTTTGAAATATGAATCTACATATCCCTGATGAACGAATCACCGAAATGCATTATGGCTTGATTTAACAATTGGAAAACACTATACAAGGATCATTAGATAGGGGCAAAGTAAGATTGACGACTAGACGCTCCTTAAAAAACTCCAGCTGGCAAAATCAGAATCATATATAGATCCGGTGTCATCTGAGGCTGTCTTGGCCCCACATACCTGAAATACTGTGCAGAGTGCTGAGGCTGAGTTTCAGGTCATCTGAGGCGCCTGGAATGACTCACTTGTTTGGTCAAAAACAGGCCACCCTGGCTGCACCGGGCCGCGAGGGCTGAGGGCCTGTATTGGGAGCCACTGCCCCTGGGAGAACAGAGTAGGCAGCGCTCAGCTGACTGGTTTGGCAATCGCTTGGGGCCTGAGATTGGCCAGGAAACAACGGCCACCGGAGCGAAACACTGAGGCTGGCTGCCAGGGCAGGACAAGGTGGTGACACCAGAGGAGGCCATGGGCTGACTGATTGGTGTGGAGCTAGGCTGGTCCATGCGGGACTGACAGGCCAGGCCAAAAATCAAGGAATGCTGGCCCCCTCCGCTTCCCGTTCCTGATATCCTGAGCTATGAAGATAGTGGTTCAGGGCCATGTCGCACCTGCGGCTACACCGCAGAGCTGAGATTGTAGATGTGATTGCAGCGCTCCCCTCCCCTGGCAGAACATATCACCACTGGTATTGCCGTGGACTTGTAGAGTGATGGGAAGTGCAGCCGGACTGCTTGAGTTTGACAGCTGGGCCAGGCACAGCACCTGAGGTTGGTTGGAGGCCTCCTCCTGTTTTCCCATACTGAGGTCCTAATGTAAGAAGGACATTGTCAAAAACTTTGTCAAACCTGCTACTATACAGAGGAGCTGGAGGTGTGGTGTGGTCACTGCACTCCCCTCGACAGGCATAATCGGTGCTGTCAGAGACCGTGCCACGAGTGTTGAGCCACAGAGCTCCTTGAATATGTAAGGGGCCAACAGAGGTCCCGCCTGCCTGGACTGCCAGACGCTTGAGGTGGACGACCAGAAAGGAGCCTAAGGAAAATTATGTGAGCCCCTGCTGTGAGGCCCAGAAATAGTGATTGGCGAGGTGGGAGAATTGTGGCCCCCGGCTATCTGAACCCTAAACGAGTGCTTAGTACGGGGGCTGCCGGAGACCTGAGATTGGAAGGACCCCACTCTGCACTGACGTGGTGTGAATCATCTCCTGGGGAACGCGAGGCGATGCCCGATTTGGTGACCCTTTGGGCAGTGAGCCTGGATTGGTGGACTTGGGGGGCTCCTGCCTTTTTACGGTTCCAGAAGAGGAACGGTCCTATCTGTGGTGTGGAGTGACAGTGCCCCACTTTCTGAACGGCGGTTGAACCTGTCTACAACATGTGGAAGGATAAGACAGCCAAGTTTGCCCAAACAAATAAAAATGTTAATTATACACACACTATGCACCCTCAAGAAAGCCAAGGAAGAAACAGCAAAAGGCCTGGGGCATCAAGGTGGGGAGACGGCAGACTATGTCCCGTCGCTTGCAGACCTGATTGCGGCAATACAGGGCTTCCGGGAAACACTGGCCACCAAGATAGACTTGTTGCAATTGAGGTCAATCTGCTATGTGTGATTTTGTGGAAGGTGATGGATCATGTCACCACCGCGGGGGAGGATGTGGAGGTCCTGAAGCAGAAGGTCCATACTCTACACAACACGGTCTCTAACCTACAAAAGCTGACTGCCCGGCTGAATGACCGGATAGAGGACTCTGAAGGGCGGTCCTGTAGAAATAATCTCAGGTTCTTAGGGTTCCCGGAGAAGGCAGAGTGGCAATCACCGGAACTTAGAAGACTGGACTGCTGGCAGAGCAGCAATCAGCGGAACTTAGAAGACTAGATTGCTAACACCCTGCTCCCCTAGAGACTGTCACGACTTTCCATGATTGAACGGGCCCATCAAAGGCTGGTTCCCCCACTGAAGCCTTGGGCACCGCCGAGGGCCATTATTGTACACCGATTCAATTTTCAAGACTGGGATGCTATCCTACAGTACGTCCGGATGCAGGGAATTTCACAGTTTGAAGGGAAACCTATCCCAGTCTTCCAGGATTACACACAAAAGTACAGAGCCAACGGAAAACTTTCCTATCTGTCAGGAAATGTATGAGGGTCCTCAATCTAAAATTCAGCCTAATGTTCCCAGCAAAGCTGCGAGTCCTGCATGGAGGGAAGGTACTGTTCTTTTTCACCCCAGAGGAAGCCGGTGACTGATTGGACACCCTGGCTGGGGATACTAGCCGAGACATTATCAAGCAAGTAGAGACAATCTGTCTTTCTCCATAGATGGAATGGGTGGGCAAACAGTCTGGATGACACGTGTAGACTCAAGGGAGTCACTTCAGAGACGTCAGTGTGAACCAGGAACAGGCAGCACCAATACGGACGTGGAAATTTCCTGAACTATGTCTACCTTGCTGTGAGTACTGGTACAGCCCATGGCACGTGGGACTAGGTGAGTGAACACTGAGATACCCTGGATGGGCTGCAGGTATGCTCCAGCGCCACTTGGGCAGAGGACTTTCAGGTGCTGGGTACTCTTGCTTGCTTAGCTCCAGGGTATTGAGTGGGGTGGCCTAGTGAGATGAATCGTGATTATGCTCCCTGAATAGTATATTATGCCGGCGGGGGTATTGAGGAGAGGTGAATAGAGTGGACATGGGAGAGGTGCTTATGTGCTTTGTCCTTACACCTCTCTTTGAGGCCTTGCCTCTAATGAAGCAAAAGGGTATTGTTAGAAGTGGAATGTTTCCATTCTTATACATGGTATTGGGATTGGGGTGGAGTGTGCTAGGTCCCAACCTGCCTGTTGCTGGAACGGGCGAATCAGCTATTCTGCTAATGGGGTGGGGGGAGTTGGAAGGGTGTTGTGTTTCAAAAGGTTTGTTATGTTGGGCAATTGTATACTATTCATGTATAATGTGGTACTGGCTCCTGCCCCCAATGCACTTGGAAGGAGGTTTGGAAGCGAGAGGGTCCTATTGGGCAGGGTGTTGGATGGACTTAGTAGTGACTGATTATGGTGAGTGATTTAGTTAAAATTATGACATGAAATGTCAGGGGCCTGACCCAGTTTGAGAAACACTGCAGAGTGTATGCCAATCTGAAGCGCTACAAGTTGTCCATAGCCTTAGAGGTGAAAGGGACAGCTATACATCACCTTCTATTTTGGGTATGCTCGGGAAACGTTGATATGGGTGGCCCCAGGGGTTGACCCCTAAGGGAGGTATGTGATACTGTTTGGTACCTTGGATGGCTGGGAGGTATGTTTGATAAATGTTTATGCGTCTAATAATGACTGTTCGGACATTTACAAGCAAGCAAGCACCCTGCAATAAAGCTATGGAGGCTACGGGCAGAGGCGCTGACGTACCCTCCATTTACAGCGCCAGTGAGTGAAGCGTTGTCACACTACTTTGCCGAGAATTGGTGCAGCGTGGCAGCAGGGCATGCACTGGGATGCAATGAAGGTTGTCCTCCGGGGTGTGTGTCTCAAGACTACTTATGGTGTTAGAACCAAAGAGAGCCCTACTGTTTGAATGGACTAACTCTCCACGAGAGATAGAGGAAATTCTAGGTTTTCTTATATAGCCCTCACCCACCAGGGTTGACCTTTGGTGGCATGCTTCATAATCGGGTCCATCTTGTTCCGCTGCGGAACAGGGCATGCTGGACCTACGTGACACATGGGTGCACTTTTTTTGCTGTTTATTTGAATTATGTAAAATGTTGAAAAAAATAGGAGTGGGGGAGTCTTGTGTGGAAAGTGAGATAAAAAATACCTGTCTAGTAGGTAAATTACTATTTAGTCAGACCTCTAGTCAATATGATTAAAAACAGAACGGAACAAGAAAGTGTAAGTTATAATGTCAAGGTCAACATGTTTCACGCCGTACCCCAAGGCTTTTATTCAGGACCAAGGAAACTAACTCCCTAATGCCAATCAGGTAGTATTATTTTAGCTGCACACACACTGCATGCTAAAGGTACACATTCATACAGCACCTACTTGTCGTTACTGCTTGAAATTATAGATAATGCAGAATTCTTGCATCATGGCTCCTTTGGTTGAGAGGTGAACCTGTAGTCACACTTACATCAAGGTTATACCCCTGTTCAATGACCTAAGATTTTCAGCCTTGGGATGGTGAAAATCCTAGGTCTACATCCCTCTAGACCTGAGGAAGACCCGCTGTGATGTCTAACTACTAACACATACACATAGGGTTGAAACGTTAGCGGCAATCCCATTGTTTACTTTTCTCTGTCAACCTTCTTAAAGAAATGTGAATCATGATATAGGATGCTATTGAACTGTAGATATGAGAGAGAACAGCAGACATTTTTTGGAATAATTTGTCCATTTATGTCATGTTAAAATCAGTCTGTGTCTACATTGCGTAATGTTAAACTTATTTTTTCACTGTATGTCACTTTATCACTAAGTCACATCATTTGATTTATTTTTGTGTTCTTTGGCAACCTCATATGGAAAAGAAGATTTGTGCATAATATTTAGATACATGATTTTCAATATACTAAATAATTATAACTGTTGTGGTGTGCTGTTTATTTAGGTGATGTACTTTGGGGGTGTTGAATAATGGTCAGCATAGGCCCACACTCTCTCAGCTTCTTGGAGAACACACATTGATCTTCTCATATAAGTGTGACACCGATTTTTCACAAAAAACAATTGCGACAACCGGCAGGACCCATTGTAGTTTATTGTTGGAAATGGCCCTTTCTGCAGGATCACCCCAAATGTTTGCCTTCCTCCTCCCCTTTTTTTGCTGAATTAGTTTTTGTTGGCTTAAGGGTTCTTGGCATTTTTTACCACTGCTAACCAGTGCTAAACTGCATATGCTCTGTATTTAAAACATGGTAGCTTTGGCTTATCCATAATTTGCATATTTAATTTACTTACAAGTCCCCTGTAAAGTGCACTATATGTGCCCAGGGCCTGTAAATTAAATGCTACTAGTGGGCCTGCAGCACTGATTGTGCCGCCCACTTCAGTAGCCATTTAAACATGGCTCAGGCCTGCCATTGCAGAGCCTGTGTGTGCAGTTTCGACCTGGCAAGTTCACCTACTTGCCAGGCCCTAAGCTTCCCTTTTATTACATATGTCACCCCGATTGTAGGCCCAAGGCAGCCATATGGGTAGGGTGCAGTCTTTTTAAAAGATAGGACCTGTACTTTTGAGTTTTACATGTCCTGGTAGTGAAAAACTGCTAGATTAGTTTTTCACTACTGCAAGGTCTATCTCTGACATAGGTTAACTTTGGGATCGTCTTAAAACATCTTTTTTAAGTGTAATTTCCAAAAAGTCTTAAAAAGCTACTTTTAGAAAGTTGTCATTTTCTTACTTTAACCATTCTGTGCCTCTGCCTGTCTCTGACTACATGTCTGGGTTGAATGACAGCTGGACGTTGTGCATTCCCTCTAGACAGTCACACAAAGGGAGAAGGGTTGTGCCATTTGCATCCTGATGGCCCATCACCAGGCTGATGGGCCTTCCCTGAGGTAGATTGGGAGGCAGGAGCTGACACTCGCACCTGAATAGGGCTGTGCATGTCCCCACACAAACAGTTGTATAACCCCTGTTGTGTGTCTGGAGCCAGGGCAGGAAAGGCAGGGACCTTGTGATCTTCAAAGGCCTCTTTGATGTCTCCCCCACTTCAAAGGCACATTTGGGCAAAAAATACTGGACCCCTGACACCACCAAATCAGAATTTTACTGGAACCAAGGACATTCTGCCTGGAAGAAAAGCTGCTGTGCTGCAGGAGGGACTACCACTTTGCTAACTTCATTGCTGTGTTGGCCTGCTGCCTGCTGATTGCTGTGCTGTAGGTGGGACTGCCACTTTGCTATCTGCTCTGCTGTGTTGGTCTGCTTCCTGCTGCTTCTTGTCTGGAAGTGAGAAGGACTGGACTTGTTCTCTACATCCTTGAACCAAGGATTCTCCAAGAGCTTGCTGCCTTACCGCCTTGTTTTCTGAAGTCTCGGGGACACAAAAAACTTCTTGCAACACTCCTGGTGCTGCTGGACTCTGCCATCTGTGAGTTCTACCCTTGCCTGCCATATCCCCTCCAGTCTTGGGCCTCAGAAGTGGATTCTGCTGTTTTTTTCTGGAAAAATCAATGCATCGTTGCCATTGTACCAGTCGAAACTGACGCATCGCCCTTAGACAACGACGCAGAGGCTGTTTGATGACAGCAGTTCCACAGCCTGAGCGACCTGATGATGATGCTCTGCGTGGCTCGATGACGACACATTGCCTGCATTTCAACAGAGCTCAACGGCGACACAGTGACCCGAATGCGAGGAAAAGATTGATGTATCGTGCCCTCAGCACCAACGCTCTGCTCCATAAAAAGTACTTTTTCAGCAGACTCTGCATGGGCTCTGTAGCTGGTCTGCCTTCCATTGCGGTCTGCCTGAACTTTGGATTTGTACTGGTCCCTCGCAACCTCAAGTAACCTTTTGACTGCTAGTAACATCAAAGCACTGTTTTTGCATTTAATCTTTAAAAATGTATATCTTGACTTCTACTTATTGGATATTTGTCATTTTAGTCTTGTTTTACTCAAATAAATATTCTCTATTGCTCTAAACTGGTGTGGAGTCTTTTTGTGGTGTATTCACTGTGTTACTCTAATTAAAGTGCCTCTTACGTTCAGCCTGACTGGTCTGTGGCAAGCTACTAGAGGGTGAGCACAACTTAATTTAGGTTGTGTATATGACTTACTTTGACTAGGATTGTGGCACCTGCTTGCCCAGGATGTGTCCTCTGCCAACCAGAAACCTACATTTCTAAAGCCTATATTTATGTGTAACATTATTATTACTACATGTTATTGCTGTTACTTTCTGAGGTGCAATGTCCTGTGATTTCACTCAGTTTATAATAAGGGCCATGCACTCGTGTTTGGACAGTTAGTAGGACAGGAAGAAGCTCATAATGTTTGTACATCAAAACAGTTTACATGTGTGCCCACCCAGTCACTAGATCCCTCCTCGGTCACTCCTCCCCCGCACCTCCCACCTCCTACAGAAAATATCAGTTAGTTTTGCCTCTATGCATTCTGAAAAAAATAAACTTGACATGTTTTAGTCAAAGCTCAATAAATTGAAAAGTCACTTAGGATATAAACCCATTTCCACTAATTGTTTGCGTGAAATGATTACAAAGTCTAATAAAGTTATGTTTTGATCTAGCATCCTGAAGAATACGAAGAGGCCATAAAGGATGGACATATCTGTGAGTTTTGTTATCAATGTACGAAGCCATTTCCAACAATCGAAGAACTCAGCACACAACCTATGGAATCAGTGAGTAATAAAATGTACTTGAAATGTCCTTGCAGAAAGTCCCTAGCTCCTTACCAACGTGTTTGCAAATTTCAGATTTTCAGAAATGAATTCACATACTTCAACATGATCATGTTATATGTACGAAAGTAACATAGGGCTTTGCAGTTACCTTCCACAACTTTTTTCTAAAATTCTTTACAGAATTCCTTACTTTCTGAAGGCTATGTGGTACCAAATATTTTCCTAATGTTGAAGTATTCTCTCTAAGTGTACAGAATTAATCTAAAAACTCCGTAGTGTTGTTTGTGACGTTTTTCAAAGATACTGCTTATGTCGTGCTACAATCGTTAGTAATCTGATACTTAGAAAAATTTACTAAGAAAACTCTAACCATAATGGCTTATTATATAGGAAGTAAGATTAATTGGAAATAATTGCCTCAATGTAAAAGAACTCCTGAAATAACTTACTCCTAGGTAGCAAGTGAAAATGGACCCGATTCACAGTTTAGGAGTCCTAAAGTTAGGAGTCCTAACTTTACAACTCCTAAACTGAGAAAAATCCTAACTTTAAGACTTTCGGTATTCACAGAAGGCTTTTAGGAGTCCTAAAGTTAGGACTCCTAACTTCTGTGAATACCGAAATGAGTAAGTACCTTCTGTGAATACTAAAATGAGTAAGTGCCTTTTGTGAATACCAAAATGGTAGTAAGTTTAGGATTTTGTCTTAAGTTAATTCTGTGAATCGGGCCCACTGTGCTGGTTTCACTGTTATCAACTCAAGAACAGCATTTCAGAAACTTTGTACTGAAGCAAATAATAGGACAAAAACAAAAATAATGTTCAATATTTCGCTTCTTGTGTAATATATAATATGCAATGACGCAAACAACGTTTCAGCTAGTCCATATTACAAAAATGTGGTTACATTAGAGCAAAATTAGAAGATAATAGTAATACGTCTACGATACGTATAAAATGTTTAAAAGGAAAAACGTGAGTTATTCATAACTTACTTTTCCAATACAAAGAGGACCTGGCCTGGCAGTTCAGACTGGACTGTTCCCATGAGGAACACGGTTAAGACTGATTTGGATATGGCTGGGTCCAAACTGAGGTAGCATCGTGAGCAAAGGAACAATGAGTTGGGATTCTACCCTTAGCAATTATAAGTGGTTAGACAAATTAAAAGCATTCCTCCCATCACTTTTTGTATGTTTCATGTTGTGCTCTATGTGGCATGGGAATGCCCAGACGTGGGTCCCGTGCTCACTGTGTCACTGGAACCAAGTTGTTCAATATTGATGGTCCCATAACTTGCTTGTGTTCTGGTTCAGGGAGGACCTGGTCTGACAGTTCGGGCTGGACTGATCCTTTGAGGTGCACGGTCAAGAATGATTTTGATATGGCTGGGTCCAAATTTCGGTGCCTTTGCGAGCAAAAGAACAATGGGTAGGGCTGCTTCCCTGATTGGTTGCTAGTGGTAAGACAAATTGCAGGTGTTCCTTCCATCACTTTTTGTGTGTTTCAAAGGTTCAAAGCCGCCCAGCTTGCTGAGAGTGGTAATCTCCAAGTCATGCATGAACTTTGAGTGGTCTGAACATGGTTCAAAGTGGTTCATTATTTTTTGAAGCATTAAAGCAGAACTGCAAACTGTGGCCTTAAGATAATCCGCTTGTTCAGATATGTCACCAGTATCTCAACAGCTCAGTTGCTTTCCATTCTGAGCCTCCCTAGCATCATGGTCTTTGATGGGATAAACTGACCAGATGAGCAAGCTTTGTAGCCAGGGTCCCAAATGTCTCATTCAGTAGTCAGGATGGGAAAAGGTACCAACTCATAGGTGGTCCAATGCATCCCATTTGTAAGTGGGAGTAGATAAGAGGATAGACTGGCACTGGTCTGCCTAACCAGAGTGCCGTAACGACGGGAGACACATAGGAGCCGGATCAGGTAAGTGCTATTTATTTAAATATATCGGCAGAGCCATCACAGGCAAAGCAGTCGCGGCATGGACATCCACCAACTGACCTTTTCTCAACGCTCGGTGCAGAACACTCACGCAGTGAGGTTCTGCACCGATGAACATTCTTCATAAACACAGCACGAGCTACTACACAGAGGACTACTATTAAATCTGTCTAGAGAACTAACAACTGGACAGGCTGACCCTTGGATATTATTGAACTTATTAGCAAACGGCATTGAATGTTTTAATCACTCCTTAGTAGATAGCACCTTGATAGCAGTACAGCCTGTATTGAGTAGAACACCTTAAATAGTTTGCCTGTTGTCAATTCCATCCACATCTATCCTCAGGGGGGGGTCCATATCTCAAGCAAAGAGTCTTCATTTAGGTACACTGAATTGTGCTAAGTTCTCCTTGATCTTTAATATTAATATCGATGCTCCAAGGTCAGTGTTTTTGAGATCCCAGACCATAAGGGAATACTCTCGTAAAATAATGTTGAAAACAAACAGTAAGGTTGTATCGACTAACACTGGTGTCATCAGTTTCTTGGGCCAGACCCTCAAAAACTAAAACATGGTACATAGGCTAACACTTGTAATAAGTCCAAAGTGGGAATGATAATTCTCTGGCCAATACTGGGTTATGGAGGCCAGATTTGTCCCCTCATCCGTGACAGGCCGCGCTATACAAGTACTGAATGATTGATTGATTGATTGATTGATTTATATATATATCTATATACCGAACTATCTATCTATCTATCTATCTATCTATCTGTCTATCTATCTATCTATCTATCTATCTATCTATCTATCTATCTATCTATCTATCTATCTATCTATCTATCTATCTATCTATATATATATATATTCAGTGAAAAAACCATAGTTTTCACACACGTTATAGTTAGGGGACATTTCACTCATAAAAAACCATTGAAATTCCCCCGTTATAGTTAGTTAAGCTAACTATAACTCGCGCACCCGCAATCCACCGCTGATGACATCACATATTACATCACTCATGACATGGTCAGTGACATCACTCATGACATCACTGATGACATCTCAAATGACATCACTGATGACATCATCCTTGTGACAGAGTGGTAGACCTCCTCTCACCCTAATATAACCTATGATACAAACATTCAAAAATAGAGACTGAAATTTTCAAAAAAATGGACATACCAATACCAGTTACAACAACCTCTTCAGTAATTCTAAGAACCACATACACATCCACTCATTCACCAACAGTCCTGTACAGTCACTCATACATGTACTCACTCATCATATGTACTCATACACCTATACATCCTGTTACACATTGTCACTCATCCATAGAGTTACTCACACACATAGTCACTCATGCTAATAAAGAGTCAAACATCCATTTACTTGCATATTCAGTTATACACACACCTCATCAATTTCTTCTACAGAAACTTACACATACTTACTCTTTTAAATATTCACTATTAAAAAAACATAATTATTCATACAGGAACTGTTTCAATCTCTCACTCTCACACATACTCACTTATATACACCAATAGTCAAATATACTTCTTTAAAACATATTTAGTAACTCATAAAGACACTTTTGAGACAGTCATTCACTCACTAACACACCCATACACACACTCATCCAACCATACAGTCATGCACACATGCTGTCTTCAACACATACAACCAGAGAGCCAATCATACATGCACCTATGCACTACGTAATACCCCCCACCGAACCATGCAGACACTCAGACTGATACTCAAAAAACAACCTTAAATCCAATATAAACACCCATGTAGCTACTCACCAACCCAAGCAGACACTTATACACAAAGTCAGAGACTGATATAGATAATTACATATTTAAACATTACTCACTAAGCCATGTATTCACTAAGATGCACTTAATCAGTCAATAACACAATCAAATTTTCAAAAACAAATCATCCTTTTAGACATTTATATACCCATTTATTTTTCCATCGACCTTGAGATATACATATATACAACATATTTAATTTTCTGAAAAACACACATTCACAGGATGATGTCATCAGTGATGTCATTTGAGATGTCATCAGTGATGTCATGAGTGATGTCACTGACCATGTCATGAGTGATGTAATATGTGACGTCATCAGCAGTGGATTGCGGGTGCGCGAGTTATAGTTAGCTTAACTAACTATAACGGGGGAATTTCAATGGTTTTTTATGAGTGAAATGTCCCCTAACTATAACGTGTGTGAAACCTATGGTTTTTTCACTGAATTTGCAAGGTTTTTTAAATGCTAAATCCTAACTATAACGTGTGTGAAACCTATGGTTTTTTCAGTGAATTTGCAAGGTTTTTTAAATGCTAATTCCTAACTATAACGTGTGTGAAACCCATGGTTTTTTCAGTGAATTTGTATGGTTTTTTAAATGCTAATTCTTACCTATAACATGTGTGATTCCCATGGTTTTTTCATTTTTTTTTTGGTTTGTTTTTTACAAATACTTAAATTAAACGTGTTTTTTTTTTTTATTTGCAAGTGGTTTTTTTTTGTTTTTTTACTTTATATTCTCTTAAAACACTATGCTTAATTTTAAAAAATTCTGCAATATATTAATTTTTCTCATTTTTTTTTTCCAAACAGGTAAGATATATTAGTATAACATAGAGATTCTTTATTTTCCTTTTTTTTTTTTTTTTTAAGTGCGCGTACGGTAAGCTTACGGTAAGCGTACGGTTTGCGTAATGTTAGTAAAATTTCTACTCTTTTTGCGTATGGTTACGCAATTTACGTAGCCGTGCGTACTGCGTATGGGGCGCGTAAGCGTGTACGCTACACGCGCACGTTACGCGGAAGTGTTGGGGAGTGCCTGTTATGCGCATGCGCGCGAGCGCCTGTCTTTTTTACGCGCATGCGTACTTTTACCGTAAGCGCACCGTAAGCGCTCCGTAAGTGTAACGTAAGCGTAACGTACGCGCACGGTGGGTCATGTGATCATGAAACAAAACTTTTGATTGGTTCAAAGTAGTTTCAGTTCCAGAACTCTCCTACACCACACCCATTCCCCTCATTTCTGCTTGTGATCCCTTAGGAGAAGGAGCTGAGTTGTCTTTGGGATACGATGGCAGACCAGCACTCTTCTGCTGAGAGTGAGGCTAGCAGCACCACCATCAAGCAGAGAAAGAGGAAACAGAAGAGCTCTTTTATATGGGAGTATTTTAGTTTTCCAGAGGGTGAGAAAAAAGTCAATGCTGCTTTGGTGACTTGTAAGCTGTGCCAGCGTGTACTTTCAAGAGGTAATCCTAACAAGAAGTATTCCTTCGGGAATCTAAGACACCTTGAGGATGTACACCCTAGGACACATGCACGACATACTAGAGGTAACCCTTCAGTAAGTCGAGCAAGCACATCCACAGCAGCTCAGCCGAGTCCTTCTTCGGAAGCTCAGCAGAGCCCTTCATCTGTGGGGGCAGAATCACCTTTTTCTGATCCTGTGGAAACGAACCATCGGTTTGCGAGGGTTACAATGCGGTGTTCATTTTGCCATGGTCTAATTGTTCATAGGGAGACCAGTCTTCCCCTCATTAACAACAAAATAGACCAGCATATTTGTCCTACCAGCTAATGTTCCCATTCTTCCTTTCCTCTGTCCCTGCATGAACACAAGGGCTCTTTTAAGAACCAACCTTACCTCTCAACTTCTTTTTATTTATTTTTTTTAAACTTTTTTTTTTTTTTTTACCGTACGGTAAGCGTATTATTATTATTTTTTTTTTTAAAAACACAAAAAAACAATTACCACATTTCAAGATACTTGAGAGATTAATAACTAAATAATGTAAATCTGTTTGAGGAGAAGTAGAAGAAAGGGACCATCTAATTTCTGACTTACCTGACCCACCCAACAATTTAATTTTTATTTAAAATTTAAATTGAAATTACTTGTAAAAATGGTTGGTTTTTTTCGAAAATTTTCTTTCACAATCTGAAAAAAAAGAAAAAAGTATTAATATTTAATAAATCATTATATAACACAGTACATGTATTTACATATTTTCCAAAAACACTTTTTTGGCTTTTTTTTGCTGTTTTCAGAATATATTGCATTTCACTAAAAATCGTGAAAGCAATTGCATTCATCACTTAACAGCGGGCAAAAAAAAAATAACAATCTCAAAGATTGTTTTAAAAAAGCCCAGAATCTCTTCTCACTTAAACATAACATTATAGAAATGCAAAATATTAAAAAAAAAAATCATCTAATAACAATAACTTTTTCTTTAAAATACCGTCTGACAATTTTGTTACAGAAGCATAATCACAAAAATAATATATCTCAAATAACTCCACAATACATCTGGTTACCTTTCCTTTAGGCCAAATGGTAATTTTACAATTCTTTTTTGATTAAATTTCCAATGGTAATCCAATAAAATTCCAAAATTTAAATTGGACAGATGTTACCGATTCTCTCTAAAATTTTGGTTTCCGAAAGATTAATTAGGAATTAAATAAGTCCACAATACAATTGATTACCTTTCCTTTAGGCCAAATGGTATTTTTAAAAATCTTTTTTGAAGAAATTTCCAATGGTAATCCAATAAAATTCAAAAATTTAAATTGTACAGATGTTACCGATTCTCTCTAAAATTTTTGGTTTCCGAAAGATTAATTAGGAATTAAATAAGTCCACAATACAATTGGTTACCTTTCCTTTAGGCCAAATGGTAATTTGAAAAATCTTTCTATTTGTTAATTCCTATGGTAATTCAATAAAATGGTAAAATTGTTTTGCACAGATCTTGCCAAGTCTCTCTAAAATTTAGGTTTCAGGAAGATTAGATAGGAATTTGCTAAATCAAAAGGCAAACATTGCTTGAAAATCAATTGGGAATCATTACACAGTTTCCAGCCTTTTTCACATTTAAGATAAACTGTGTAATGTCCAGAAGTTACAGTAGGTCCTTCATGGAATTTTGAACCATCAGCTTTACATCGTTGCATCATTAAAATTACATACTGTCCGTATTCCTTTAAAATTAATGTTGAAAACATGTCAGATTTACACTCACCGCATTCCATGCTATGATTAGCATCTTTAACTAATTTAGCAAAAGTGACTGTTTTACTGTCTGGCAATGTTAAATAAATAAACCTTTCTGAATCAACATTAGACCCACATGTATTGAAACAGTTTTCACAACTATGTTCCCATTTATAAGAGACACCAAAAACATATTTTCAATTGGTACCCCTTCTTCTTCCAGTACCTGAAGAAAATACATCAAGAATTCCTGTGCGTCTTGCTGTACATTTTGAGAAAACTGTGTTCGTCCTGAACATACATCTAAAAGTTTTCTAATTTCAGTAGCACTTTCTATTTGAGTTTTATCATTACTCAGTTTTTGAAAAAGGAGACTCAACTCACAACAGAATCTTTTTCTCTGATTTACTATTATCTGCTCTTGCAAATTTTCCAGATAAAATGCAACATTCAGCACTACATTAGCGTAGCAGTTGACACCAGAGCTATTTTCAAAATGACAACCTACAACCTCGTCAACATTTTCATTTTTCTTTTTGCTTGCAATTACAACACTCCTCTTTTTTTTCCTCCTCTCTACATCCTCATTACAGATATTCTCAATTCTCCTTTTTCGAGAAACTACACGTTTCTCCAACACAGGATACTGACCTAAATGAGGAGCATAGGTTCTTCTTAATCTATTATACTCCTTTACACAGTTTGTATCAGCACTAACTTTTGAATCATCAAAGTCTATCATGAATAAACCAGATAATGTTTTCACTCGTGACAAAGCTACATAAGCCATACCTTCTTTGAACACAGTTGAACCAATGTTTACAAATGCACAATCTACAGTCAATCCTTGAGACTTGTGAATAGTTACAGCATATGCTAGTGAAAACGGAAACTGTTTCCTTTGTACATATAAGTCTTTCACAAGCATGAAACGAACTGTACAACGACAAATGTCTATAACTTCTTCTATCTGATCAAATTTTATTTTTAAACATTCAATTCCATCTTTTTTCTGATAATTAATAAAACCCACAACTTTACCCATAGCTCCATTTACTAAGCCCTTTTCAACATCCAAATTTCTCCTTAAAAATACTCTACAGTTCATGCAAACATATAGATTTTTTTCTAATCCAGCAGTTTTTGAAATGTTCTTCTCTAGTGAATCCAATTTATTTTTCAGTTTGCCTGTTAATGTGATAGTAATTCTTCCATCCTGAATTTTGTCCACTGCTTCCAATTTCCTAATCTCTTCCTTTTCCAATTTCAAAAGCTCCTCATTGAATATTGCGCATTCACGTTGGCATTAAGCAGATGACACTTTTCTTTTCTGCAATGTTCTTGTATATCTTCTCAGCAAATATTTCTTCCTTTGGAAATAAATTATGTAGCAACCGACTCTGTAATGCTTTCGTGCCAGCTTCAGTGAGTAGTCCAATTCTGATATCTTTCAGAATACTTCCATATTCTTCATCGTTTGCTTGCCTCATATTAGTAGTAAGTTCCTTGTACTCAAAGAAGGACCAAATATTTGCATTACCAATGCTTCCCAAAGACTTCTTTGTGTCTTCATGTGTCACAGTATTAAACACTGGTTGTCCTTTAACTGGAGTAAGTTGTAGAAGATCCCCAAAACCTATGACATGTTTTCCACCAAATAACACGTCATAGTCTGTCCTTAGAATTTGCTGCATTCTTAAATGCACAAAGGCAAGCATTAAGTTTGATACCATGCTCACCTCATCAATAATGAGAACTTGCATCTTCTTCAATACTCTTGAAACTTCCAAGCATGCTTCTCCAGTTAGCTTGTGGTATTGTATTTTGTTCTCATGTTCCACTGGTAACATTAGCAAATGATGTAAGGTGATTCCTTTTATGTTATATGCTGCTAACCCAGTTGGAGCAGTAACCACACAAGACAAAGTTGAATCCATTTTTTGCTGTAGGTAGCTTCTGATGACTTTTATTAAGAAACTTTTTCCAGTTCCAGCTTGTCCGCTTACATACATCCTGATTGGATGAAATGATGTGCATGAGCACTCTTTTTTTTCATGTAGTAATCCGTGATCTATTTTGTTTCTGATCTCTTCATAAATTTGTTGCTGCTCTTCATTCAGTTGTCTTTCCAAATTTGGTAAGTCTATAAATTCTTCTTGAGCTTGATTCATAGCCGTTTCCACTTCATTCATGGCTATTGCAGCTTCATTTTCAACAATTGGTTGTCCTAGGGGATCTTGACTGAGTGTTCCTGAACTTTGGCTGTCTTGAGAACTGTCTCTAGCTATTTCAGCTGCAATTGTAGTTTCCTGTTCAATTTCTTCATTTAACATTTGCACATAATTTGTGAAAGTACTGCATTCTATGCTGTCTTTGCAAGCATTAAAGGAATCTTCATAGCTTTGAAATTCTCCCAGTAGTTCATCCTCTGTACGCCATGGTTTAAACAGCTGTAAAAGAGCCAAGTAGTAAAATTCCTTTTTGTCAGTAGTGTCGCAACTCAGCTTCCGGTGATTTATCAAACTTCCTTTTGTTTGCTTCACCAAACATCCTTCCTCACCAATGACTTTATATTTTCCATTGTTGATGTCTTCTGTGGCTTTCCGTGAATAAATGTAGTTCTGCAGCACTTCATAGAGACACATGTTCTCTAGATGAAGACTTCTCTTGGGGTAATATATGTCCAACATGTTTGATTTCAAAATATCTGTACTTTCTGGGTCATTCTCGGCCAAATATTCAATTTCTCCAACAGATTTCAGTACCCGATTTCTCATTGCTGCAAGGCCTAAACTTGCCCAAATTATTCTTCTTGATTTCGAGTAGAGACTTGCAGAAGATAACCTATCTGAACATTCGTAGGATCCAATTTCTCGATGCGATAACATCTTTAAACTGAAACTGTACAGCTTCTTACTGACAGTCTTCTCGTGAGAAATCTCTTCCCACATTTCTTTCAATTCAGTTTTTTCTGATTTAGTAATGTAAGACGTTACATATCGAGCAACAGCAATGGAATTGTCAGCTACATACTGTATATCCATGTTAGCATTCCACATGGATAAAATGACTGGGTTGTAGTCATTTATATTTTTTGATTCTTCTTTTCTTTTAAGGTTGTAGGTATTCTTAGGTGATTTTCTTGTAATAGTATGTCTCACAGATGACATAAAACTGTTTACTCTTCCATTTGAAAGAACAGGTCTAGGAAATCCAAATCGACATTTAGTGTAGTATAATCTTTGGTCTTGTACTTCCGTCGACAGTATTTTCCACACCGATGACTTTGGAAACGTAAAACTTGCTCTTTTAACTTTTTCTCTTCTGTGCTTTTTGGTATAGCACATGTTGCATATTCTTCAATGAAAGATAACACTGCTTCATCAGTATCTGTTCCAAATTTTGGGGCATCCTTGATCCACAACAGCATATGAATATGAGGAGCACCTCTTGCCTGGTACTCTTTTCTCCAAAAGAAATCCACAACTTCTCCAAGAGGTGGATTCTTTTTATTGCAGATGAAGGACATCATAGCCTCAAATCTATGATTGAAATATCTGCAAACATTAACCGGATCCAATGAGCACAGTTCTCCTGCTGTCTTGTATTCGATGTTTTTAATGTTTGAATTTGCCTCTCGTAGAAAATCCAGTAAATCATCCCAAGCGTACTCAGCACAGCTTAGGGTAAGGAACCATGTTGGTGTTCCTAAATTCCGTAACATGCATTTTAATTCACCATGGCGTCGGTACCAATATTAATTTGTCCCACGCTGACAAGCCATCAGATTGATCAGTTGTGTTTCCAAATGATCATCTCTTTGCTGCACTTTCTCCATAAAATCCTTAGCAGACACATTTTGTAAATGTACTCCACTTTTTAAAATGTGATTTACTGCATATGATAATGCAGACAAGTCGCTTTCAAATAAAAGATGGAACAAATAAGGAATACTTTGTCGAAATCTGGGATCTTCTGCATATAGTCTTGTAGTTCGATACTCAGAAGCTGGAATCTGTTCTGGGTGTTCATCGTATCGTCCACCTTTTCCTGTAGGAAACAGCTGGGGAAAACATCGAGCTTCCAAGCTCTCCTCCCATACACTCACAGGAGTTCCTTTTGCTTTCTTCATCTGAAACAGATCAATATTGTCTCCCATAACTTCTTTTGAATGAAGAGGATGTATGCTAAAATGTTCATAAATTTCTTCTTCCTTTGACTTGTCCACTTTTTCAATTTGTCCAGTTGGTGTTTCAGTGTCTTCTTGTAAATCTTCTTCTTCTTCTTCTATATAAATTGATTCATACCATTTGTTATTCCTTTTCAAATACAAATTTGCTCTTTGTACTTTCCGTACATCTACCAGCTCCTGCCAAATCTTCTTATTCTTTGTAGGTACACCATTAACCAGAATAACTAATGGTTCAGTTTCCAAAGTATCTGCATCAATAGTTTCCATATTTTTTTTCAAATCCAAGGGCAAATACACCACTCTACCTTTTAAACCTCTCAGTCAATCTGAAGGAGGTAATTTACCAGTTTTTGGCTCCATACGTACTATGGTCTGGAACGGATGAACACATTGAATAAGTATAGACTCATATGTATTTAATTCAGAAAGTTCGGCAGGAATAGCATCCAATTCTAAATTATTATGTACAGCTCTGGTCGGCATTCTATTTTCCTCTAACTTGTTGTAACAGTATTTACAAATACGCTGATCTTCACCCAATTCAAAACAATTTTCAAGAAATATATAAGTGGCAAAATCCTTCCACTTATAATTATCTTCATTTTCACTTTTTCTGTAGAGATCAACATTCCTGGTTTGTTTTCTATAATGAGTTCTGCGGCAACAAATACAAGTAATATTTGGTCTTTCATTAGAGATTATTGCAAATTTTGTTATGTGATCATTAAATGCCTTACTTACAGAGGGTTCTACATTCTCTTCCACTTCTTCCTCATTTACTGTGTCCTTTTCTGCACTTTCTTGTTCTGGACCAAAGTAACAAAACTGAATTTCATCAGTAACCTTCTCTACATCTGATACCGATCCACGGAACAGAGCCCTATTTAATTCATCTAACTTTATTGCTGGACTTTTTGCAAAATACAACCATCTCACAAACTTTCTCATTTCAGTATGATGAACAGCCAGCATCCTAAAATGATGAAAAACACTTTTACACACTTTTCTAGATAGACAAGCCAGAGAATGTCCCTGCAAACCAGTATTCTCTCTCACTCTACATGGATCTAGACTTTGAAGCACCTTAATCTTCTGTTTAACACTTTTTTTACTATATTCTCTAAGAAACTCACGAAATTTATCAATAGATTCCTGACGCACAGTGCAAATACTACTACAATTCCAAGTGTACACTGGGGCTTTAGGACGTCTCCCCATAGCCTCATCCGCCATCACTTGTACCTCATCTCTTGGAACCATTTTCTCCTTCTCCATTATACAACCATGTTTCACTTCATAAGCACGACCTCTGGTGTCAACTGCATGCAGCAAACTATTACTTTGAAAATAACTCTCTTCATTAAAAAAAGGTTCACTACTTGACCTATGCATCCATTCTCCTAAAAACACTTTACAAAAGTTTGTTCTTTTCACTAGTCTTTTCCTTTTGCTTTGCGATTTCAGTACATTGACCATTTTATCTAATGTACGCATCCTATTCAAAATTAAAATGAATAGTTTCCTTTTTAATTCTAAAGCCTTTGCTGCAATGGCTTCAATTTCTTTTTTTCTCTTATAAAATTTAGCTTTTTTCTTATATTTCTTCACATCCTTTATCAAATTGGACATAACTCTTCTCTGAAACATTTTTCTACGAATCTCTTTAAACGCTGTTTTTCTTTTTAAGTTAATCTTTATTGTTTCTGAAGGTACATTTGCATTAACTAAATGCTCAATTTTTTCCTGTTGTTTTCTATTTAAAACATTCTTTCCAGTACAGACATTTTGTACATTTTTCCTTTTTTTGAAGATATTGCTTAAAAAATCTTTTGTCTGCTTACCAGAAGACTTTCTCTTTTTCCCAACATAAGCATCTCCAACTAACTTAGGTCCTCCAGTTGTCTTCAAATATAGGTTTTTTTTTGTGGTTTTTCCTTAGTCTGGATTTTGTAGGCATCTTAAATTTTGTTCACTGCTCTTCAGCAATACCTGAAAAAAACTAAAAAAAAATTCCTTTATTTTATTTAAATATATTACTACATTTTTTATGATCTTTTCAAATCTTAAAATACTATGTACCCCTTTTCCTACAAGTGAAAATCACAATAACACCATCACAAATTAAATATCTAAAAACAATTCCTGTGTGCACACAGTCATGGTTTGAAATTAGGCAGAAAACGAAATTTCTTTGCCAATTTGAAAGCACACTTACTACTGTTTTTTTGGGCAAGTGAGAAGTACTTTTACAGTCTGACACATTTTGAACCCACTTTTCAGATTCTGACAACAGCACATGTCCAAACTTCTTTTTGAGACCAGCAACATGTGTAACCTGGGTGACTGACTACACTCCAGCAAGGGCAACCAGCCTTAGTGATGCTGAATGTATTTGCATTACTGACTGCAACCTCAAACCCCACTCGGTTGTGAATACTATGCATGATTCTACAGGATAAGCAGCTGGGTGTGTGCTGAGAGTCTGCTTCTGCAGAAAAAATAGCTCCCCCTTTCCAACTAATGCAACTGTAAAATTACCAGAGTAATACGCAATAAATCTCTGCCTATAATTCCTCTTTGCACACAGAGTCATGGTTTGATATTAGTCAGAAAACGAAATTTCTTTGAAAATTAGAAGGCACACTTACTACTCTTTTTTTTGGCAAGTGATAAGTACTTTTACAGTCTGACACATTTTGAATGCACTTTTCAGATTCTGACAACAGCACATGTCCAAACTGCTTTTTGAGACCAGCAACAGACTCTTAGCACACACCCAGCCTCTTTTTTTTGGCAAGTGATAAGTACTTTTACAGTCTGACACATTTTGAATGCACTTTTCAGATTCTGACAACAGCACATGTCCAAACTGCTTTTTGACACCAGCAACATGTGTAACCTGGGTGACTGACTACACTCCAGCAAGGGCAACCAGCCTTAGTGATGCTGAATGTATTTGCATTACTGACTGCAACCTCAAACCCCACTCGGTTGTGAATACTATACATGATTCCAGAGAAAAAGCAGCTGGGTGTGTGCTAAGAGTCTGCTTCTGCAGAAAAAAACAGCTCCCCCTTTCCATCTAATGCAAATGTAAAATTACCAGAGTAATACGCAATAAATCTCTGTCTATAATTCCTCTTTGCACACAGAGTCATGGTTTGATATTGGGCAGAAAACGAAATTTCTTTGCCAATTTGAAAGCACACTTACTACTCTTTTTTTTGGCAAGTGATAAGTACTTTTACAGTCTGACACATTTTGAATGCACTTTTCAGATTCTGACAACAGCACATGTCCAAACTGCTTTTTGAGACCAGCAACATGTGTAAACTGGGTGACTGACTACACTCCAGCAAGGGCAACCAGCCTTAGTGATGCTGAATGTATTTGCATTACTGACTGCAACCTCAAACCCCACTCGGTTGTGAATACTATGCATGATTCTACAGGATAAGCAGCTGGGTGTGTGCTAAGAGTCTGCTTCTGCAGAAAAAATAGCTCCCCCTTTCCAACTAATGCAACTGTAAAATTACCAGAGTAATACGCAATAAATCTCTGCCTATAATTCCTCTTTGCACACAGACTCATGGTTTGATATTAGGCAGAAAACGAAATTTCTTTGCCAATTTGAAAGCACACTTACTACTCTTTTTTTTGGCAAGTGATAAGTACTTTTACAGTCTGACACATTTTGAATGCACTTTTCAGATTCTGACAACAGCACATGTCCAAACAGCTTTTTGAGACCAGCAACATGTGTAACCTGGGTGACTGACTACACTCCAGCAAGGGCAACCAGCCTTAGTGATGCTGAATGTATTTGCATTACTGACTGCAACCTCAAACCCCACTCGGTTGTGAATACTATGCATGATTCTACAGGATAAGCAGCTGGGTGTGTGCTAAGAGTCTGCTTCTGCAGAAAAAAATAGCTCCCCCTTTCCATCTAATGCAAATGTTAAATTACCAGAATAATACGCAATAAATCTCTGCCTATAATTCCTCTTTGCACACAGAGTCATGGTTTGATATTAGGCAGAAAACGAAATTTCTTTGCCAATTTGAAAGCACACTTACTACTCTTTTTTTTGGCAAGTGATAAGTACTTTTACAGTCTGACACATTTTGAATGCACTTTTCAGATTCTGACAACAGCACATGTCCAAACTGCTTTTTGAGACCAGCAACATGTGTAACCTGGGTGACTGACTACACTCCAGCAAGGGCAACCAGCCTTAGTGATGCTGAATGTATTTGCATTACTGACTGCAACCTCAAACCCCACTCGGTTGTGAATACTATGCATGATTCTACAGGATAAGCAGCTGGGTGTGTGCTAAGAGTCTGCTTCTGCAGAAAAAATAGCTCCCCCTTTCCAACTAATGCAACTGTAAAATTACCAGAGTAATACGCAATAAATCTCTGCCTATAATTCCTCTTTGCACACAGAGTCATGGTTTGATATTAGGCAGAAAACGAAATTTCTTTGCCAATTTGAAAGCACACTTACTACTCTTTTTTTTGGCAAGTGATAAGTACTTTTACAGTCTGACACATTTTGAATGCACTTTTCAGATTCTGACAACAGCACATGTCCAAACAGCTTTTTGAGACCAGCAACATGTGTAACCTGGGTGACTGACTACACTCCAGCAAGGGCAACCAGCCTTAGTGATGCTGAATGTATTTGCATTACTGACTGCAACCTCAAACCCCACTCGGTTGTGAATACTATGCATGATTCTACAGGATAAGCAGCTGGGTGTGTGCTAAGAGTCTGCTTCTGCAGAAAAAATAGCTCCCCCTTTCCAACTAATGCAACTGTAAAATTACCAGAGTAATATGCAATAAATCTCTGCCTATAATTCCTCTTTGCACACAGAGTCATGGTTTGAAATTAGGCAGAAAACGAAATTTCTTTACCAATTTGAAAGCACACTTACTACTCTTTTTTTTGGCAAGTGATAAGTACTTTTACAGTCTGACACATTTTGAATGCACTTTTCAGATTCTGACAACAGCACATGTCCAAACTGCTTTTTGAGACCAGCAACATGTGTAACCTGGGTGACTGACTACACTCCAGCAAGGGCAACCAGCCTTAGTGATGCTGAATGTATTTGCATTACTGACTGCAACCTCAAACCCCACTCGGTTGTGAATACTATACATGATTCCAGAGAAAAAGCAGCTGGGTGTGTGCTAAGAGTCTGCTTCTGCAGAAAAAAATAGCTCCCCCTTTCCATCTAATGCAAATGTAAAATTACCAGATTAATACGCAATAAATCTCTGTCTATAATTCCTCTTTGCACACAGAGTCATGGTTTGATATTAGGCAGAAAACGAAATTTCTTTGCCTATTTGAAAGCACACTTACTACTCTTTTTTTTGGCAAGTGATAAGTACTTTTACAGTCTGACACATTTTGAATGCACTTTTCAGATTCTGACAACAGCACATGTCCAAACTGCTTTTTGAGACCAGCAACATGTGTAACCTGGGTGACTGACTACACTCCAGCAAGGGCAACCAGCCTTAGTGATGCTGAATGTATTTGCATTACTGACTGCAACCTCAAACCCCACTCGGTTGTGAATACTATGCATGATTCTACAGGATAAGCAGCTGGGTGTGTGCTAAGAGTCTGCTTCTGCAGAAAAAATAGCTCCCCCTTTCCAACTAATGCAACTGTAAAATTACCAGAGTAATACGCAATAAATCTCTGCCTATAATTCCTCTTTGCACACAGAGTCATGGTTTGATATTAGTCAGAAAACGAAATTTCTTTGAAAATTAGAAGGCACACTTACTACTCTTTTTTTTGGCAAGTGATAAGTACTTTTACAGTCTGACACATTTTGAATGCACTTTTCAGATTCTGACAACAGCACATGTCCAAACTGCTTTTTGAGACCAGCAACAGACTCTTAGCACACACCCAGCCTCTTTTTTTTGGCAAGTGATAAGTACTTTTACAGTCTGACACATTTTGAATGCACTTTTCAGATTCTGACAACAGCACATGTCCAAACTGCTTTTTGAGACCAGCAACATGTGTAACCTGGGTGACTGACTACACTCCAGCAAGGGCAACCAGCCTTAGTGATGCTGAATGTATTTGCATTACTGACTGCAACCTCAAACCCCACTCGGTTGTGAATACTATACATGATTCCAGAGAAAAAGCAGCTGGGTGTGTGCTAAGAGTCTGCTTCTGCAGAAAAAAACAGCTCCCCCTTTCCATCTAATGCAAATGTAAAATTACCAGAGTAATACGCAATAAATCTCTGTCTATAATTCCTCTTTGCACACAGAGTCATGGTTTGATATTAGGCAGAAAACGAAATTTCTTTGCCAATTTGAAAGCACACTTACTACTCTTTTTTTTGGCAAGTGATAAGTACTTTTACAGTCTGACACATTTTGAATGCACTTTTCAGATTCTGACAACAGCACATGTCCAAACTGCTTTTTGAGACCAGCAACATGTGTAAACTGGGTGACTGACTACACTCCAGCAAGGGCAACCAGCCTTAGTGATGCTGAATGTATTTGCATTACTGACTGCAACCTCAAACCCCACTCGGTTGTGAATACTATGCATGATTCTACAGGATAAGCAGCTGGGTGTGTGCTAAGAGTCTGCTTCTGCAGAAAAAATAGCTCCCCCTTTCCAACTAATGCAACTGTAAAATTACCAGAGTAATACGCAATAAATCTCTGCCTATAATTCCTCTTTGCACACAGACTCATGGTTTGATATTAGGCAGAAAACGAAATTTCTTTGCCAATTTGAAAGCACACTTACTACTCTTTTTTTTGGCAAGTGATAAGTACTTTTACAGTCTGACACATTTTGAATGCACTTTTCAGATTCTGACAACAGCACATGTCCAAACTGCTTTTTGAGACCAGCAACATGTGTAACCTGGGTGACTGACTACACTCCAGCAAGGGCAACCAGCCTTAGTGATGCTGAATGTATTTGCATTACTGACTGCAACCTCAAACCCCACTCGGTTGTGAATACTATGCATGATTCTACAGGATAAGCAGCTGGGTGTGTGCTAAGAGTCTGCTTCTGCAGAAAAAATAGCTCCCCCTTTCCAACTAATGCAACTGTAAAATTACCAGAGTAATACGCAATAAATCTCTGCCTATAATTCCTCTTTGCACACAGACTCATGGTTTGATATTAGGCAGAAAACGAAATTTCTTTGCCAATTTGAAAGCACACTTACTACTCTTTTTTTTGGCAAGTGATAAGTACTTTTACAGTCTGACACATTTTGAATGCACTTTTCAGATTCTGACAACAGCACATGTCCAAACAGCTTTTTGAGACCAGCAACATGTGTAACCTGGGTGACTGACTACACTCCAGCAAGGGCAACCAGCCTTAGTGATGCTGAATGTATTTGCATTACTGACTGCAACCTCAAACCCCACTCGGTTGTGAATACTATGCATGATTCTACAGGATAAGCAGCTGGGTGTGTGCTAAGAGTCTGCTTCTGCAGAAAAAATAGCTCCCCCTTTCCAACTAATGCAACTGTAAAATTACCAGAGTAATATGCAATAAATCTCTGCCTATAATTCCTCTTTGCACACAGAGTCATGGTTTGAAATTAGGCAGAAAACGAAATTTCTTTACCAATTTGAAAGCACACTTACTACTCTTTTTTTTGGCAAGTGATAAGTACTTTTACAGTCTGACACATTTTGAATGCACTTTTCAGATTCTGACAACAGCACATGTCCAAACTGCTTTTTGAGACCAGCAACATGTGTAACCTGGGTGACTGACTACACTCCAGCAAGGGCAACCAGCCTTAGTGATGCTGAATGTATTTGCATTACTGACTGCAACCTCAAACCCCACTCGGTTGTGAATACTATACATGATTCCAGAGAAAAAGCAGCTGGGTGTGTGCTAAGAGTCTGCTTCTGCAGAAAAAAATAGCTCCCCCTTTCCATCTAATGCAAATGTAAAATTACCAGATTAATACGCAATAAATCTCTGTCTATAATTCCTCTTTGCACACAGAGTCATGGTTTGATATTAGGCAGAAAACGAAATTTCTTTGCCTATTTGAAAGCACACTTACTACTCTTTTTTTTGGCAAGTGATAAGTACTTTTACAGTCTGACACATTTTGAATGCACTTTTCAGATTCTGACAACAGCACATGTCCAAACTGCTTTTTGAGACCAGCAACATGTGTAACCTGGGTGACTGACTACACTCCAGCAAGGGCAACCAGCCTTAGTGATGCTGAATGTATTTGCATTACTGACTGCAACCTCAAACCCCACTCGGTTGTGAATACTATGCATGATTCTACAGGATAAGCAGCTGGGTGTGTGCTAAGAGTCTGCTTCTGCAGAAAAAATAGCTCCCCCTTTCCAACTAATGCAACTGTAAAATTACCAGAGTAATACGCAATAAATCTCTGCCTATAATTCCTCTTTGCACACAGAGTCATGGTTTGATATTAGTCAGAAAACGAAATTTCTTTGAAAATTAGAAGGCACACTTACTACTCTTTTTTTTGGCAAGTGATAAGTACTTTTACAGTCTGACACATTTTGAATGCACTTTTCAGATTCTGACAACAGCACATGTCCAAACTGCTTTTTGAGACCAGCAACAGACTCTTAGCACACACCCAGCCTCTTTTTTTTGGCAAGTGATAAGTACTTTTACAGTCTGACACATTTTGAATGCACTTTTCAGATTCTGACAACAGCACATGTCCAAACTGCTTTTTGAGACCAGCAACATGTGTAACCTGGGTGACTGACTACACTCCAGCAAGGGCAACCAGCCTTAGTGATGCTGAATGTATTTGCATTACTGACTGCAACCTCAAACCCCACTCGGTTGTGAATACTATACATGATTCCAGAGAAAAAGCAGCTGGGTGTGTGCTAAGAGTCTGCTTCTGCAGAAAAAAACAGCTCCCCCTTTCCATCTAATGCAAATGTAAAATTACCAGAGTAATACGCAATAAATCTCTGTCTATAATTCCTCTTTGCACACAGAGTCATGGTTTGATATTAGGCAGAAAACGAAATTTCTTTGCCTATTTGAAAGCACACTTACTACTCTTTTTTTTGGCAAGTGATAAGTACTTTTACAGTCTGACACATTTTGAATGCACTTTTCAGATTCTGACAACAGCACATGTCCAAACTGCTTTTTGAGACCAGCAACATGTGTAACCTGGGTGACTGACTACACTCCAGCAAGGGCAACCAGCCTTAGTAATGCTGAATGTATTTGCATTACTGACTGCAACCTCAAACCCCACTCGGTTGTGAATACTATACATGATTCCAGAGGAAAAGCAGCTGGGTGTGTGCTAAGAGTCTGCTTCTGCAGAAAAAAATAGCTCCCCCTTTCCATCTAATGCAAATGTTAAATTACCAGAGTAATACGCAATAAATCTCTGCCTATAATTCCTCTTTGCACACAGAGTCATGGTTTGATATTAGTCAGAAAACGAAATTTCTTTGCCAATTAGAAAGCACACTTACTACTCTTTTTTTTGGCAAGTGATAAGTACTTTGACAGTCTGACACATTTTGAATGCACTTTTCAGATTCTGACAACAGCACATGTCCAAACAGCTTTTTGAGACCAGCAACATGTGTAACCTGGGTGACTGACTACACTCCAGCAAGGGCAACCAGCCTTAGTGATGCTGAATGTATTTGCATTACTGACTGCAACCTCAAACCCCACTCGGTTGTGAATACTATGCATGATTCTACAGGATAAGCAGCTGGGTGTGTGCTAAGAGTCTGCTTCTGCAGAAAAAATAGCTCCCCCTTTCCATCTAATGCAAATGTTAAATTACCAGAGTAATACGCAATAAATCTCTGCCTATAATTCCTCTTTGCACACAGAGTCATGGTTTGAAATTAGGCAGAAAACGAAATTCCTTTACCTTTTTAAAAGCACACTTACTACTCTTTTTTTTGGCAAGTGATAAGTACTTTTACAGTCTGACACATTTTGAATGCACTTTTCAGATTCTGACAACAGCACATGTCCAAACTGCTTTTTGAGACCAGCAACATGTGTAACCTAGGTGACTGACTACACTCCAGCAAGGGCAACCAGCCTTAGTGATGCTGAATGTATTTGCATTACTGACTGCAACCTCAATCCCTAAAAGTATTCCTCATTTATACCAGTACACCTTAATTTATGGTGAAAACATAGTCCATATTATTTTACATGTTCCTTACATTTTAATTTCTCCCAAAACACAAAATGATAAACACAACTTCAACAAAAGGAATTCCAAATCTATTATTCATTTCTTAATTTACCATATACATCCCCTCTCAAACTCATAACTCACCTTTAAAATTAGTTAGTTGTGAAATAAATGTGGCATTCAAACAGCAGATTATCAGAGCCAGGATCTCTGTTCTGTACACCTCTCTCCTCTCAGCAGAACCAGATAATGGCAATGTTTCCCTCTCTTTTTCCACACATATACATGTAAATTTCAAATCTCAGTGTTTCCCCCTTTTTTTCAAATCTAATCACACATTTCTATTGGTTGAAAACCAACCCTTTTCCAAAAGTACCCTTCCCCCAACTTGACTTCAGCCTAGTACCCTTCCCCCAACTTGACTTCTGCCTGCTACCATAGCAACAGCTCATGGAACACTGCTGTGTAGAGTTAGGTCAGAAGTTCACCACACAATGTTTTATTTCCAAAGAGCAAGAGTGCTTGACTTTTCAAACCTAACAGCAAATCCATAGTACTGTTCTTTGGTAACACATTTTTCTGTACCAATACAAAACATGCTTCTATAAATTGACACATGCAGCCTAGTTTTTAGTGTAGAATGGTATGAAACAGCCAATGATTTCTTTTTATTTTATAAAAATATGTATGCCTCCATTTCCAAACTGTCTTTCATTTCTTTTTCCCATTCTACTGAAATACACCTCCTGAGTGCATCCAGATCTCCTTGGAAGATGTTCACAGTGTGGATTGTAGGGCACATGTATGTCTTCTGGAGTGAAAAGTATGCAGAGAAAACAGGTATGGTGAGAGACCTTGCTTTGCCAAATGTAGACATTAAATGGATTGGTCAGAGAGGGTTAAAGTGGCACCAATTGATGCCTTTGGTGAAATCCTTCATGCAAATCCAACACCCTGACCTCATAATAGTGCACTGTGGTGGCAATGACCTAGGCACTTTGACTGGGGTAGGTCTGGAAATGCTTATGAAGGAGACCTTTGCACAACTTTTTTCACTTTTCCCTAAAACTGCCTTTGCGGATTCTAACATATGCCAAAGGCAAAAATGGAACTGGTCCAATCATTTTTGTCCGCAGATTGACAAAGCAAGAAAGCACGTCAACAAATCTGTTTCTGCTTTCCTCCGAGACTATGGTATGGGTTCCATTTACCACAACAACTTGCGTTACGACATGCAAGACATTAAGGTGCCGATCACGATCCGGTAAAAAATTCCCCCGTGCGACTCGTATCGGGTCTTTTTACCGTACGAATCGTACAAATGCCGTACGAACTGGCAATCACGATTCGCATGGTAAAAAGTCCATACGACCCGCACCGGGAATCATTCCCCACACGTCCTCGGGTCGGAAAATGTGTCCGACACGTCCTCGGACGATTTACCTTACAAACGTAAAAATCCAAGTCCGACCGAGGAATCACGATCCATCCCGTGCGTCCGAGCCTACAACCGTATGGAAAAAACACCGTCCGCACCGAACACCAATAGCAACCATGGAGACATGTGCCCGCATACGCGCCCAACACTCCCCCCAGCCCCCGTACGTCCGACACGTACCCCCCGTATATGTATACCCCCACCCGTCTATGTACACCCCAGTACGTTCCAGTCGTACCCCCACCCCAGTACGTGTCGTACCACCGTCAATGTAAACCCCCCCACCCCTGTACGTGTCGTACCACCGTCTATGTACACCCCAGTACGTTCCAGTCGCACCCCCACCCCAGTACGTGTCGTACCCCCCGTGTACCTACACCCCAGTACGTTCGAGCCACACCCCCACCCCAGTACGTGTCACAGCCCCGTCTACCTACACCCCAGTACGTTCCAGTCGTACCCCCACCCCAGTACGTGTCGTACCACCGTCAATGTACACCCCCCCACCCCTGTACGTGTCGTACCACCGTCCATGTACACCCCAGTACGTTCCAGTCGTACCCCCACCCCAGTACGTGTCGTACCACTGTCAATGTACACCCCCCCACCCCTGTACGTGTCGTACCACCGTCAATGTACACCCCAGTACGTTCCAGTCGTACCCCCACCCCAGTACGTGTCGTACCACCGTCAATGTACACCCCCCCACCCCTGTACGTGTCGTACCACCGTCCATGTACACCCCAGTACGTTCCAGTCGTACCCCCACCCCAGTACGTGTCGTACCACCGTCAATGTACACCCCCCCACCCCTGTACGTGTCGTACCACCGTCCATGTACACCCCAGTACGTTCCAGTCGTACCCCCACCCCAGTACGTGTCGTACCACCGTCAATGTACACCCCCCCACCCCTGTACGTGTCGTACCACCGTCCATGTACACCCCAGTACGTTCCAGTCGTACCCCCACCCCAGTACGTGTCGTACCACCGTCAATGTACACCCCCCCACCCCTGTACGTGTCGTACCACCGTCCATGTACACCCCAGTACGTTCCAGTCGTACCCCCACCCCAGTACGTGTCGTACCACCGTCAATGTACACCCCCCCACCCCTGTACGTGTCGTACCACCGTCCATGTACACCCCAGTACGTTCCAGTCGTACCCCCACCCCAGTACGTGTCGTACCACCGTCAATGTACACCCCCCCACCCCTGTACGTGTCGTACCACCGTCCATGTACACCCCAGTACGTTCCAGTCGTACCCCCACCCCAGTACGTGTCGTACCACCGTCAATGTACACCCCCCCACCCCTGTACGTGTCGTACCACCGTCCATGTACACCCCAGTACGTTCCAGTCGTACCCCCACCCCAGTACGTGTCGTACCACCGTCAATGTACACCCCCCCACCCCTGTACGTGTCGTACCACCGTCAATGTACACCCCCCCACCCCTGTACGTGTCGTACCACCGTCAATGTACACCCCCCCACCCCTGTACGTGTCGTACCACCGTCCATGTACACCCCAGTACGTTCCAGTCGTACCCCCACCCCAGTACGTGTCGTACCACCGTCAATGTACACCCCCCCACCCCTGTACGTGTCGTACCACCGTCAATGTACACCCCCCCACCCCTGTACGTGTCGTACCACCGTCCATGTACACCCCAGTACGTTCCAGTCGTACCCCCACCCCAGTACGTGTCGTACCACCGTCAATGTACACCCCCCCACCCCTGTACGTGTCGTACCACCGTCCATGTACACCCCAGTACGTTCCAGTCGTACCCCCACCCCAGTACGTGTCGTACCACCGTCAATGTACACCCCCCCACCCCTGTACGTGTCTAACCACTGTCTATGTACACCCCAGTACGTTCCAGTCGTACCCCCACCCCAGTACGTGTCGTACCACCGTCAATGTACACCCCCCCACCCCTGTACGTGTCGTACCACCGTCCATGTACACCCCAGTACGTTCCAGTCGTACCCCCACCCCAGTACGTGTCGTACCACCGTCAATGTACACCCCCCCACCCCTGTACGTGTCGTACCACCGTCCATGTACACCCCAGTACGTTCCAGTCGTACCCCCACCCCAGTACGTGTCGTACCACCGTCAATGTACACCCCCCCACCCCTGTACGTGTCGTACCACCGTCCATGTACACCCCAGTACGTTCCAGTCGTACCCCCACCCCAGTACGTGTCGTACCACCGTCAATGTACACCCCCCCACCCCTGTACGTGTCGTACCACCGTCAATGTACACCCCAGTACGTTCCAGTCGTACCCCCACCCCAGTACGTGTCGTACCACCGTCAATGTACACCCCCCCACCCCTGTACGTGTCGTACCACCGTCCATGTACACCCCAGTACGTTCCAGTCGTACCCCCACCCCAGTACGTGTCGTACCACCGTCAATGTACACCCCCCCACCCCTGTACGTGTCGTACCACCGTCCATGTACACCCCAGTACGTTCCAGTCGTACCCCCACCCCAGTACGTGTCGTACCACCGTCAATGTACACCCCCCCACCCCTGTACGTGTCGTACCACCGTCCATGTACACCCCAGTACGTTCCAGTCGTACCCCCACCCCAGTACGTGTCGTACCACCGTCAATGTACACCCCCCCACCCCTGTACGTGTCGTACCACCGTCCATGTACACCCCAGTACGTTCCAGTCGTACCCCCACCCCAGTACGTGTCGTACCACCGTCAATGTACACCCCCCCACCCCTGTACGTGTCGTACCACCGTCCATGTACACCCCAGTACGTTCCAGTCGTACCCCCACCCCAGTACGTGTCGTACCACCGTCAATGTACACCCCCCCACCCCTGTACGTGTCGTACCACCGTCCATGTACACCCCAGTACGTTCCAGTCGTACCCCCACCCCAGTACGTGTCGTACCACCGTCAATGTACACCCCCCCACCCCTGTACGTGTCGTACCACCGTCCATGTACACCCCAGTACGTTCCAGTCGTACCCCCACCCCAGTACGTTCCTGGCGCACCCCCAACACAACCTCCTAAGTACGGAGCGCACCCCATGCCCCAACATCACAACCGCATGTACGAGTCGTACAAAGCCACACACAAGGACCAAATCGTACAACCAAATGGCCCATGTACACACCGTACACACGCTCAAAACGCACGTACACAACAAGGACAAAACAAAACAACTCAACAATACACCATTCGAAAGGCACACAGCCACTAAACATGGCCAACAACCACTAAAATAACACAATCACTGACCTGCAACTGTCAAAAACAAACAGAGGCCCAATACACCACCACTCCTTATAACACACCCACCCAAAATTCAAACACTGCCACACCCACCCATGGACCAATAAAAAGGGCCCACACACACAAACCATGAGCCTTTGCAACAGACCCACTGCTGCCAGACACCACAGAACCAGACTACAAGCGACACCACATCTTACACTTGCACACCTTCACACGACCACCCTCACAAACACCCTCTCATCACATTCACACACACACACAACCATCCACACCCCCCCCAACATCCACACACCACCCACACCCACACCATCCCCACCCACACCCCTCACCATGCCCACTACCAAGAATCCAAAGTTCAGTCACCGAGAGTTGGAGGTCCTTGTTGATCAAATCCTCAGAGTCGAGCCACAGATCTTTGGAACATTGGTCAGAAGCACCAGCCAGGCAGCCAAAACAGCCATGTGGCAGACCATCGTCGATGCTGTGAATGCTGTTGCGGACACCAGGAGGACCAAGCAGGATTGCCAGAACAGGTGGTACGATCTGCGGAGGAGGGTCAGAGCCAAGAGACAGGAGGAACACGACCAGGCCAACGCCACCGGAGGAGGGCCCTCCCGCAGACCCGTACAGTACCATCCCTGGGAGGAGAGGGTGATGGCCATACTGCCGGTGGAGGCAGTTGAAGGAGTAGAAGGACTCCGAGACCCGGGTGAGTACACAAACAACGCACCTCACATGGGGGGAACTGCAACCACAAACAAAATTACTAACAGGCACGCAACCACCACAAGCCATCGCATTACTCAACCACACTCCATGAGCAGGCACATGCCACTGCTGCCACCATGCCCCATGCACCCAGCTGGACAATGTCAAGTCACAGGCCACAGAAGACAACAACACATGACACGGTAACCCGGATGGCGGGAGTGTGGGCACCAAGAATCACATAGTGCGACTCCAAAGCAGACAACAATGCCCTCTGCCCATATGGCCTAGGTCACAGCCAGACAAACACTGTGTCCCAACACAGGAATGACTTGCCAGCAAATGGCGGATGCCTTGCATCAACACATGGGGGTGAAGGCACCGTTTTGCACATGCCAGCAGCTAATGAACAGCCAACAGTGTGAAAGAGTGGCAGCACACACCACCACAGCAGCAGCGCACAGACACACAGCAGACAAAATGGGTGCCTGGAGATCAGAAACAAACTCACATCAACAGGCCAAGGGCCACTCAAAGATCTGCTAACAGTGTGTGCCCAGGAAGCTGGGCCAAGGTGACAGAGGGTGACACACGGAGGGAGGGAGAGGGGGACACAGAGGGAGGGAGAGGGGGACTGAGAGGGAGGGAGACACAGGAAGATGGACAGAGGGAGGAGGCTGACACACAGAGGGAGGGAGAGGGGGACACAGAGGGAGGGAGAGGGGGACTGAGAGGGAGGGAGACACAGGAAGATGGACAGAGGGAGGAGGCTGACACACAGAGGGAGGGAGAGGGGGACACAGAGGGAGGAAGACACAGGAAGATGGACAGAGGGAGGAGGCTGACACACAGAGGGAGGGAGAGGGGGACAGAGAGGGAGGGAGAGGGGGACTGAGAGGGAGGGAGACACAGGAAGATGGACAGAGGGAGGAGGCTGACACACAGAGGGAGGGAGAGGGGGACACAGAGGGAGGGAGACACAGGAAGATGGACAGAGGGAGGAGGCTGACACACAGAGGGAGGGAGAGGGGGACACAGAGGGAGGGAGAGGGGGACACAGAGGGAGGGAGAGGGGGACACAGAGGGAGGGAGAGGGGGACAGAGAGGGAGGGAGAGGGGGACAGAGAAGGAGGGAGACACAGGGAGAGCAAATCAGTCCTTTGGTGTGTGGGAATGTCTGCTCGTCAGCAGGTGGACTGCGTGCATGTAGACAAGGGTGCCCAGTGCCAGAACCCCCCCTCTTCATCATGGCAAAACGCAGGGCCATGTTACAACCTGTACACGAGCACAAGGACAGCCACCTGCATCATATGAGTGTGTGGATCCACTCCATGTGCACATGTACAGTGCTACAAGGAAGGCGCAAACGCATAGCTCGGCACACATGCACACTCCACTGCTGACTGCAGTCACACTTGACGCAGCAAGTAAGACTGTGCCACACATAGTTAAAGGGGCCAAATTGGTGCCCAAGGGACACACACATGCACAAGTGCACTGTGAGTGGAATGCAAGACAGATCCTAATTCAAAGAGGAAATGTGCCAACTTTGTAACGGATGCAACATGGATGTTGCATGGATCAAAAGTAACATTGTCTCTCTCACACACAGGTCAACGCCGTGCTGCACCCCCCAACACTGGGGGGGAACACTCACAGGACCCGGATCTGCAGGAGACCGATCCCACCGGCAGCGACCACTCTCACCACTCTGCGGACGACCCCGACCGACCTGGCCCCTCTGGTGTCCAACCACCTGCAGCACCTGCGTCAGGTACAACCGTGCCAACCACCACCCCCACTCCTGCCACATCCCAGGAGACACCCAGGATCCCTGCCCCAACACCACAATGCAGCCAGGCTCGCCAGGAGGGACACGGTGTCCCGGGCACCCAGGAGGAGGCAGGCGACAACGCCAATGCCACCCCTCAGGGGTCCCGGAGACCCGATGTGCCCACAAGGGCAGGCCAGACGCAAGTGGGCAGGGGTGGTGGGAGTGGAGAGCGGCGGAGGCGCGAGCCTGACCAGTTGGCTGGGGATCCGGTATTTTCCCATGTCCGTAACATCCTGGACTCATACCGGCAGGACACCACGGGCATGGCCCAGGTTGTGTCCGTCCTCGAGGGGATCAAGGTCCAGCAGGCCCAGCAACATGCGGAGCTAATAGCCTGTCTACAGCTACACCAACGGAGGATGGAGGACAGACAGGCTGAGCAAGTGACGGCGTCCCAGGGGATTCACGCTGAACTCCGTCGGATGGCCGACACCATGGCCGACCCTCCCTGTGCCAGAAGGCGGAGAACATCACCACCCACAGGGAGGGATCATGAGGAGGAGGAGGAAACATCCGACGGAGCATCCCAGACGTCGTCACGGCCTGCTGCTGAGGTTCCCCGCAGGAAGCCGGGTCGTCCACGGAAAGGACCGTGAGGGTGGCTGCTACATCACCATCTCCCAGGACACCTGGCCTGGCACCTGGCCCACTGGAGCAACAGCATCACAGCATCAAGAGACATTCTCTGCCACATGGCCCTGCTGGTCACTGGCTGACCAATGTTGACAAAGACTGTGGCATGGACTCTGAGGATTTCCAATGGCAAGGACACCAACTCCCCTACTGAACTTTGGATTCCCTAATCCCGGAAAGGCCCTCACTTGGCCCCCCCCCCCCCAATAATAAATCACACTATTAAGAGTAGATGCCTGCTGGTAGCATTATTACCTAACATGTGTCTTGTACAGTCTAAACATGCCTGAGTCATCTGTTCACTTCAACCATCCACACCCTGGGGCCTGAGTCTGGCACAGGACACATGGGTCACAGTTTTCTAGGCAAGACAGACATGGAGCACCATACACACCCGTGATGGTCAGAACCAGCTGAGGGGGTGGCCGAACAACCGTGCTGACAGACACATTGAGTACAGCAACAGTCATGCGCAGAGGTCAGGGATCCTGGCCCGTGTCCTGGGGGGCACCCAGGTACGTGTAGACAGGTGGCAGAACCATGTCCTGCAAGCTTGAGTCCGGTGGATGCAGAGAATGGGGTCATGGACAACGTTGGATGCATGGGGATGGCACATGTCACAATACCCACACAGTCATGGACATCATGCCCATTACACAGTCTCAGCACACACACACAGCTTGCATCTTGCCACTCGACACATTGACACATAGCCACAATCAGGGAATACCATGCCAGACATGCAGGATGCACCGTGCCAACACACCAGCATTGACTGAGAAGAGGCACCTTGGAGGCATAGGGACACCTTTAATAGTCATGTGTTTGGGATTGCAGAGGCAACTTGAAGTACACATGAACACATCATGTGGAGTAACATGTGGCTCCAACACTGGCACCCCCCTTCTGCAGCACAAATGCGTGATAGCCATGGAACTGGCACACAAGTGTCGGATAATAGCTAAATACCCACAGCTGCTCACGGAGAGCCTGCCATACACCATACATCCGCTGATGTGGAAGTCCCACGCCATGTCAAGACAATGTTAACCGTATGTGTCCGAGGGCAGTGTCACACACATTGATGCCTTCATCACAATCCACCATCCCATCACTGATGACTGACAACCAGGCAGCCCATCTATTCAGGTGTACCCAGCTGCATGTCGTGTCCCATGGGGATGCCACATGTCTGCAGAGGACCCAAACCCCGACCGGGGCAGTGTGCACACATCGTGAACAACTGCCACACCCAATACACCCCAGATGCATCCCTTACCCCATGGAGACTTCCAAACGTGTCCGTGCCTGTAACGCTGAGTCAGCCCACGATGCCATGTCCATGAGGAATAGCAGTGCCACAACAATGCAACCAGCAAACGGCATGCGCAGGTACCTGGGGAAGAGAGACACACAAGAAGTCAGCCACAAGAAGCACAGCCACTTGCATGTGCATGTACTCGATACATGTATGTATGACAACATGCTAGGTCACAATTATGTCTGGGGAAATACTACCATCACTGCCACCATCACTCCAGTGACACACCCACACACACCTCTGACCCACGTGCCATACATGCAGGTGGAGACACACATCACAACGCATGCCACACGGGGACCAATGCGTGCACACTCAGACCCTGGTACTCACCACTAAGCAAAGAAGTCGCGTATGAGCCGAGTCCGGATGTCCTCTTGCGGCTCCACATCCTCCACATCACTAGCCCCATTGCCAAGCCCTTCGTCCTCCACGGGTGGATGGTCCTCGTCATCTTGATCCAGGATGAGGGGCACAGCTCTTTCAACTGCCATGTTGTGCAGCATGCAGCAGACCATGAAGATCTTGCAGACCTTCGCCGGGGCATATGGGAGTGCGCCGCCGGTCTTGTGGAGGCACCGGAATCGGCTCTTCAGCATGCCAAACGTCCTCTCTATCACTCGCCTTGTCCGGCCATGGGCGGTGTTGTAGCGGAGCTGGGCCGGCGTGATGGGGTTGCGGAGAGGTGTCAGCAGCCAAGGCATGTTGGGATAGCCAGCGTCCCCTAAATGGAAAGCACATGGATATCGTTAGAACAGGCGAAGCGGTAGTGCTGCTCGGCCAAACAGAATACAGGACAGACAGACTGTACCCACCAACAACACATGCACGTTCGTTGCGCAGCTGCATCATCATATCAGGCATCCCGCTACGCCTCATGATGTAGGCATCGTGTGCTGATCCTGGAAAACGAGCACAGACATGTGAAATCACCATGTTGGACAGACACACCACAAGGGCATTGATGGAGTGGTAGTGCTTCCGATTGCGGTACGCCACCTCCCGTGCGTGTGGTGGTACCAAACCTACATGTGTCCCATCTATGGACCCAATGACATGGGGCATCCCTCCCAGGGCATAGAAACCACGTTTGACCTCAGTCATCTGTTCAGGGGTTGGGAACTTGATGAAGTCATCCAGGTGAATCAACATGGCCTCCAAGAAATCATGCAGCACACCGCTGAACATGCTCTGGGACATGCCACCAACATGAGCTATGGTATATTGGAAGGTACCCGTGGCAAGGAAATGTAGGGCAGCCATTACCTTCAGCTGGGGTGTCAGTGCCGTAGGATACCTGTGCTGCGGTTGCAGGTGTGGTGCCAGTCTCGCCGTCAGCTCCAGAATCAACGGTTGGGTGAAGCGGTAGAGCCGGATCCTGTCATTCTCCTGCATGGTGGCCAAGTCTGGAATTCTTCGGGCAACAGGAGGCGCTCTGCAGTAATTTGGAAGTGACAAGGAAGAGTGAGTGCACTACGAGAACAACGCATGTCTACTGAGCACATGTAAATCTGCCAATACACACATGCCACATAGGGAGTCAGGCATGTGCTACATGCCCAGGACACGTATGGATGCAAGGTGACACTCCTTCCAAGACCCAGCCACACACGGTGATTGAGAACCTCCCCATGCCACGCCATGGGAATAGCTGTGTCCCAGTGCAAGTGAACAGCCCGACGCAAGACAGAAGTGACATACACCCACACATCAGCAGAAGTAGGATGCCGATTGTAGAGACTGGTAGCGGAACACCGGAGCCACAGGTCACATGACATTACACTAGGCCTGCCCACACACCTTGCCATGAAGGTGCACATGTCATGACTCACCACACATTCCTTGTGAGGATGCTGACATGGCCTTGTCACGCTACTCCGTGTCCCATGCATACATGTGCACCTCACATCAGATACCACATGTGGCATGGTGTGCGGAACAGTGTGCAATGATAATCTACACACAGACACCTGTTGGTTGCTGCAACGGCTGCAGCTTTTGAGGGTGCTACAACATCAACCTGATGTAAATCCCGGACACATAAATGACATAGTCACATTGTGCACTGTGGGTAGTGACAAGTCAGGTTTCATGACCCCTGTACCGGCCATCATGGGACACTTCCGTGTGTTGGTGTCCGTGCCATGCCAGTGACGCTCACCCCAAGTGCGCAGTACGACATGCACACATGTCAAAGGAGTCAAGGGCATGCCTGGCACACATTGCACCCTCACACAGTACACCTGTACACATCTCATCATACATCTGGTGCCTCCTCCACTCAGGAGGCATGTTCCACATCACAGCCTGTCACACCTGTGCCCCACACATGTAGTAATGCACAGACGATGCCTTGATGTCCATTCCTGGACAAGTATGTCCATCCATGGACAAGTATGTCCGCCCTATTCCTACCTGTGTGTCGACTATCACCACAGTGATGTGTACAAACCGGCGTACTGCTGCTAAGAGGGCCTGTGTATGTTCCCCAATCACTGTGGGAGTGCTGCCGTATGTGTACCCATCGTGATGGCGAGCGTACAGGCATTTGTACGGTCCGTACCACAACGAGTACGCATACGCGTGCAGACCCATAGTGATAGTGAGCGTACATGCGAGTGTACGGCCCTCTCACTATGGGTCTGCACGCGTATGCGTACTCGTTGTGGTACGGACCGTACACTCGCATCTACGCTCACTATCACTATGGTTCTGCACGCGTATGCGTACACGTAGTGGTACGGACCGTACACTCGCATCTACGCTCACTATCACTATGGGTCTGCACGCGTATGCGTACACGTAGTGGTACGGACCGTACACTCGCATGTACGCTCACTATCACTACGGGTACACAGACCCATAGTGATAGTGAGCGTACAGGCATTTGTACGGTCCGTACCACTACGTGTACGCATACGCGTGCAGACCCATAGTGATTTTGAACGTAGGCATGCATGTACGGGCCGTTGCCATGCATTTGGGGTGCCCTAGGGCCCGGAAACGCACCGTACCTGTGTGTGATTCTCCTAATTACATAGGGGACAAGTATTAAGGCCTACATGCATGCTGGTTGTCATGGCGACCAGGTTCAAATTTCGATTTTGTTCTGGAAGGTGCACAGCAGAAGTCAGTTGGAATTCTTCTACTTTGTTGCAATGTGTTTGTGGGGCTGACATCATGCAGGAGAATGAAACCGATAGAGAACCCACAGACTGCTAGGTTTGAAGGGATTGGTGGAAACATAGGATGCAAATGTGAGTGACCAATCACTCTGTACTCCTGTGCATGAGACTGGGCAGAAGGCCACATATAAGGCAGCCAGGTCCCATGAGGGATTACTTGCCTGCACATCTTTGCATTTGTCGACCAAGCTGCTGCTACTGATTCCCTGGAACCATGTCAAGGGCTGTGGAGAGGACACAGCCATTCACCCTGGAGGAGAACATGGCTCTGCTGGATGTGATCCTCCCACAGTACCCCATGCTGTATGGGCGACCAGGGTATCAGGTGAGTGCATAGGCCACTGCCACAGACTGTCCCTATGTTGTGACTGTGTCTTCAGGCATTGTGACCCGGTGTGACACACATGCCATGTACTGTCGGGGGGGTACCAGGGGGGGGGTGCCTGATGTCTCCCAGCAGTGCCCTGAGACAGGAGGGGTGTGTGCAGAGTCCTCCCAGCAGTGCCCTGAGACAGGAGGTGTGTGTGCAGAGTCCACCCAGCAGTGCCCTGAGACAGGAGGGGTGGGGGCCTATAACTCACAGCAGTGCCCTGAGACAGGAGGGGTGGGTGTGGAGTCCTTCCAGCAGTGCCCTGAGACAGGAGGGGTGGGTGTGGAGTCCTCCCAGCAGTGCCCTGAGACAGGAGGGGTGGGGACCTATAACTCACAGCAGTGCCCTGAGACAGGAGGGGTGGGTGTGGAGTCCTTCCAGCAGTGCCCTGAGACAGGAGGGGTGGGTGTGGAGTCCTCCCAGCAGTGCCCTGAGACAGGAGGGGTGGGGACCTATCACTAACAGCAGTGCCCTGAGACAGGAGGGGTGGGTGTGGAGTCCTCCCAGCAGTGCCCTGAGACAGGAGGGGTGGGTGTGATGCACAGTGTGAGCCTTGATCATTGATTGTGACATTGCCATCATTCCACCTGAGTACCCACTATGGCACGTACTGCCTTTTCCCTCACCAGAGGATGATGTCCCTATGACAGAGGTGCAATGCGTCGGCTGCATTACATGCCATGTAGTAACCAGCTATTATGTTCACATATGTCTCTCTGTGACATGTGGCTGGTGTATTGATGTGGTGTCACTTGTACTTCCTCACAGGTAGGCGCCTCTGCCAAGGAGCAGGTCTGGCTGACCGCCGTCAGTGCCGTGAGGCGTGTGGATGGTCGGAGGCGGAGCCTGTCCCAGGTGAGGAAACGCTGGCAGGATATCCGGTGCTGGACGCGGAGGATTGCACGGCTCCTGCTGGGGGACTCACCTGAGAGCCACAAGAACCGCGGCCGCCGCCGTCTGACCCACCTCCACAGGCGTGTGCTGCCGGTGGTCTTTCCAGACCTGGAGAGGCGCTTACAGGCGATGCAGCAGGCGGAAGGGGGTAGGTACATGTGCGTTTGTTGTGTGTCACCGGCATTTGTAAGGGCACAGTGGCATTAATTCACTGGCAGGGTTTAAAGGTGCTGTGCCCATCCAGTTTGCCCAAGTGTAGCGCTGCGCCCCTGCCACCCTTCCCCTCCTTGCAATGTGTTCCCTGGTCTGTGTGTAGTCACTCCTTCACAAGGTAATGTAGGCTGGCGCTTTGTCCACGAGAACAATGACTGTAGCATCATGGGTGGTGGTGGTGGGTAACAGGTTGTGGGACCTTGCCTGTGAACTGTCAAGTTCACTGCATGTGGGTTCCATGTCAGTTGGCACTGATGCTGGCTCCAGACATGGGAGTTGGTCTCTCATGTGTCATGCCTTACAGCGCGCATGTCCTATGTAGTGGCCTGTGACATGATGTGCATGAGTGTGCGCTACGCATAGTGCAGGGATGGTGACGTGTGTAGCAGTCATTCCCATTCAGCCATTCAGTAGCATGTAGTTGCGTGCCCAATACTGTCCCCTGGGGCACCTTATCCTCAGTGTTGTTTGTGTCATCATCAACGTGGACACTCTCACTGTCTACAGCGTAGGTTGTGCTCTGTGCCATTGTCCCCTGTCACCATGTATATAGACGTGCTATTATGTACAGGTGTCCACTGTGCAGCCTGACCTGATTGTCCCTCTTCATACTCACAGTTGCCAGTGCCTGTGTGTCTTGTTATACTCATCTGAGGATGGGCACTGGTACCTCATTATTTGTACAGGCGCACCTTTGCTGTTTTGCGTCCAATCTTGCCTTTTGCCTGCCACTGTGTTTATCACCCAGACTATGAGATGTTGGTGCCACCTGTGTCTCAGCAATTAGCATCGTGTGGGGGTTGCTTGGGGCGGGCAATGCCTATGTGTCAAATCCTGATTCCTAATTGCTGGGTCTGGACAGTGTGTGATGTTACTGGACACACACGCAAGGTGCAGTGACCGAGTTATGTTGGGCATGTTTGCAGCATTACCTATGCAGCATGTGTCTCAAGTTCATGGATATTGTCCCTGGTCATAGGTATTTTCACAAACGCTGTGTGGTGCAGAGGCAGTGCAGGATTGTCCCCAGGGCCTGGGTGCTATGTCAGACTCCGTTTCCTGTCATCAGCTATTGTCTCATGCTCTCCATGGTATTTCAGTGGCATGGTGGCTCAACCAACTGTGTTTCATGCCCTACATCGGTACCTTGTTTTGCAGATGTTAGGGATCTGCCTCTTCAGGCTATGCAATGTTGACTATGTAGATTGGACTCATGTGACAGATGTGTACAGGTGTCTGATTAATTTCTGTCTCTCCACCCTGCCCACAGCATCGTCGGGGGACACAGAGGGAGACATGGACACGGACCAGGCGGAGGGACCGAGCACCAGTGGCAGCCGTGACATCGGGGCTGGCACATCGAGTGGGACAGAGGCGGAGGATAGTGTGGCCGAGGACCTGTCGACTGGCACATCAGACTACGAAGCTGACAGGTCCGAGGAGGATGTCTCAGGGTTGGCGGAGGCTGCACCAGCAGCTGACAGTGGAACAACACCTGCCACCGCCCCCTCAGTTCCCACCAACCGCCTCCCACTTGCTCGTGTCCCTTCCCAGCGTGCCCGGTCACCGCATGTCTCCTTCCTGCCAGGCACCGCACCCCCTGCCCCTGTCTCCACTGCTGCCGCCAATGCTGAGTCTATGGACATCCAGCGGCAAATGCAGGTTGGTCAGGCTGCGATCCTGAATGTCCTCCATTCCCACGGGAAAACCCTCACCAACATCGAGGCATTCTTGGAGGGCATTCATTCTTTGCAGGCTGACCAACGCAACTTGCTGAGGTCCCTAGACTCCACACTGACTGCAGCAGTGGGTCTCCTGCAGCGCGACCTCCCCCCACCTACCCCTGCCCCATCCACACTTCCCACTTCCATGCCTGTCCCACGTACACCCAGACGTCGGCATGCACCCACCACAACAGACACAGGCACCATACCAGCAGGGAAGGTCCACCGCACTCCTCCTGACACGCACACACAGGGTGAGATAGGCACACCCACTGGGTCGGGGGGCAAACGTGTGACACGCAGCCAGAGTGGGAGTCCGCATTCCACACAATCCACTCCCTCCAAATCCCCTCCCCTCAGCTCTCCTGGCCACATCTCCCCCAAGGACTCCTTCATGGCCGCTCTGTCCCTGAGCCCCACAGTTACGCCACCACGCAAGCGGTCAAGGAAGTCCTCGGTCAGGGTGGTTGAGTCTCCCCCCCTGTCTCCACCCTCCCCCGGTGGCGCTGCAACCCATCCCTCTGAACCCCCCCCCTCCTTGGGGCCTGAGGTCACTTCGGGTGCAGGGGACTCCCTGGAGGACCTTGCTAAGGTGTGTAGTGCCATCCTGGCCTCCGCCTTTGGCCATGACACACCCCCTGTGGTTGAGTCCTCCATCCCTGCACCCACAACGCCGCCCCTTTGCCCTGATGTCCCTGCGGTGCCTGTTGCTTCCCCCCCCCCTGATGCCCTCACCAGTATGGAAGACGATGGCATTTGACTGTGCAGGCAAGGTAGGGGACACACATCCCACTGTGTCCCCCATGCAGCTGGGAATAATTGACTGCCCTATGGCCTTTGTTGACTTTGAACTGCCGTTGATCCACGGACATTGTGCTCATGCTGATTAAAGCTTTATTTTTTTTTTCATTATCACACTCCTGCTATGGTGGTATTGGTGTTGGTGGGGCTGCTACATTGTTTTGGGTGGTGTTTAAGGCTTTGGGTGTGTGGGATTTGTAGTAGTGTTCTGCTCTTTGGGGCCACCCTAGGATCTGTGTGCCATCACAAGGTGTTGGCTAACTTCCTTAGGTCATGTCAGCAGTTACTGCATGGTTCAATTGTCCCAGGGTGTATTCCTTCCTCTGTGTACCCAGTTTCTTCCCTGCAGGGTGTTCCCAATGTTTAGCGCAGAGCTGTGTCTACATGAGCTGTGTGTGTGACGGAGCCCTTCTACTTTGGCCATGCATGCATGGCCATGTCTCCACCTGCAACAATCGTGGCATCCTTGGTGATCACTGTACTTGTGTGTGGAGTCAGTTGACATGAGTTCATGGGGACATGTTCCCTTGTAGGCAGTATGGATGTGGGTAATTGTGGCATCACACACATGTGTTACACCCCTCCTGGGTGTGGACACTGCTGGGAGGACTCTGCACACACCCCTCCTGGGTCTGGACACTGCTGGGAGGACTCTGCACCCACCCCTCCTGGGTCTGGACACTGCTGGGAGGACTCTGCACACACCCCTCCTGGGTCTGGACACTGCTGGGAGGACTCTGCACACACCCCTCCTGTCTCTGGGCACTGCTGGGAGGACTCTGCACCCACCCCTCCTGGGTCTGGACACTGCTGGGAGGACTCTGCACACACCCCTCCTGTCTCTGGGCACTGCTGGGAGGACTCTGCACCCACCCCTCCTGGGTCTGGACACTGCTGGGAGGACTCTGCACCCACCCCTCCTGTCTCTGGGCACTGCTGGGAGGACTCACCACCCACCCCTCCTGTCTCAGGGCACTGCTGGGAGGACTCTGCACACACCCCTCCTGTCTCTGGGCACTGCTGGGAGGACTCACCACCCACCCCTCCTGTCTCAGGGCACTGCTGGGAGGTCTCTGCACCCACCCCTCCTGTCTCAGGGCACTGCTGGGAGGACTCCACACCCACCCCTCCTGTCTCAGGGCACTGCTGGGAGGACTCACCACCCACCCCTCCTGTCTCAGGGCACTGCTGGGAGGTCTCTGCACCCACCCCTCCTGTCTCAGGGCACTGCTGGGAGGACTCCACACCCACCCCTCCTGTCTCAGGGCACTGCTGGGAGGTCTCTGCACCCACCCCTCCTGTCTCAGGGCACTGCTGGGAGGACTCCACACCCACCCCTCCTGTCTCAGGGCACTGCTGGGAGGACTCTGCACACACCCCTCCTGTCTCTGGGCACTGCTGGGAGTGATGGGCACCCACCCCTCCTGTCTCAGGGCACTGCTGGGTGGACTCTGCACACACACCTCCGATTTCTGGATATGTGCGCTTGGCACATACACGGTGGGGTTACGCACACTGCATTAGAGGTGAGGGTACGAGTCTACTGACACTGGTGTGGTGGGGGTACGCTCCGTACGTCCGCGGGTGGGGGTACGGGTCGTACTTACACTGTTGGGCTGGGGGTACGCTCCGTGCGTCCGCGGGTGGGGGTACGGGTCGTACTTACACTGTTGGGCTGGGGGTACGCTCCGTGCGTCCGCGGGTGGGGGTACGGGTCGTACTTACACTGTTGGGCTGGGGGTACGCTCCGTACGTCCGCGGGTGGGGGTACGGGTCGTACTTACACTGTTGGGCTGGGGGTACGCTCCGTGCGTCCGCGGGTGGGGGTACGGGTCGTACTTACACTGTTGGGCTGGGGGTACGCTCCGTGCGTCCGCGGGTGGGGGTACGGGTCGTACTTACACTGTTGGGCTGGGGGTACGCTCCGTGCGTCCGCGGGTGGGGGTACGGGTCGTACTTACACTGTTGGGCTGGGGGTACGCTCCGTGCGTCCGCGGGTGGGGGTACGGGTCGTACTTACACTGTTGGGCTGGGGGTACGCTCCGTGCGTCCGCGGGTGGGGGTACGGGTCGTACTTACACTGTTGGGCTGGGGGTACGCTCCGTGCGTCCGCGGGTGGGGGTACGGGTCGTACTTACACTGTTGGGCTGGGGGTACGCTCCGTGCGTCCGCGGGTGGGGGTACGGGTCGTACTTACACTGTTGGGCTGGGGGTACGCTCCGTACGTCCGCGGGTGGGGGTACGGGTCGTACTTACACTGTTGGGCTGGGGGTACGCTCCGTGCGTCCGCGGGTGGGGGTACGGGTCGTACTTACACTGTTGGGCTGGGGGTACGCTCCGTACGTCCGCGGGTGTGGGTACGGGTCGTACTTACACTGTTGGGCAGGGGGGTACGCTCCTTGCATTCGTGGGTGGGGGTTCGAGTCATACTTACACTGTTGGCATGGGGGGTACGCTCCTTGCATACGGGGTGGGGGTAGGGTCCGTACATATCCGTCCCCACGCTATGTGATGTTTGTGCGGCCCGTACCCAGGCCTTTGCCACGTGGGTGCGATCCGTCCCGCCATTGTTGGGGTGACGTGTGTGGGCGTGGTCCGACTCGTACCCACGCTCTTCAGGCGTGGGTACGGGACGTACCTGTCTGGTTGTGTTGCCGGTTCGCGTGGTGACGGACTTCCGTTGTGGCGGTCGCTGGCTTATCAGGACACGCCCCCACCCCCTCGTGGTGACCAGGGCATGGGAGTCAGGTATGTCCAGGCCATGTGTAGTGTGTCACTCATGTGGTTGTTTTGTGGCCTGCCCTGGTCGTGCCACCCCCACCCCACCCCACTTTCCCCCCTCCCTTAGTTATTCTGACCTTCTGCGGCGTCTGCGTCGTAACCTGTAGAGGAGGTGTACTGCTATGAGGGCAGGGATGACTCGTAGGTTCGGGTCCATGTCTGTCCGTCGCGTACTGGTACTCCTTGCTCGCGTCGTCCTGTCGCGTACGGGTCCTCCTTGATCGCGTCGTCCTGTCGCGTACGGGTCCTCCTTGGTGGCGTCGTCCTGTGTGTCCGTCACGTACTGGTCCTCCTTGTTCGCGTCGCCGTCTGTCCGTCGCGTACTGGTGGTCCTTGTTCGCGTCGTCCTGATTTCCCGGCAGTTTTTGGCTGCCGCAAAATATTCACCGTGCGGGGTGACGTCGGTGCGAATCGTGATTCCTGGGTCGTGAATGGCTGGCTGCGTGCGTCCCGACGTCAGGTCGGCGCTTTCCCGGATCGCATTGGTAGGTGTTTTTTGTTCGGTCGGTCTTTTTTACGATTCGTACGGTAATGGTGTACCCGTGCGAATCGTAATTCCATGTTTGTATATTTTGACGACCGGGTACGCGTCGGACGGAGAATATGCTCCGTCCGACGGTTCGTACCCGGTTTTTGCCGGATCGTGATCGGCACCTTATAGAGGAGATGGTGTACACTTCACTGATGAAGGGAACAGAGTCTTCCTCTTGAACCTTAGACTCTGCATCGGTACTTACTTGTAGGTACCACTTAAAAATCAAATCACTTCATAAACACAACGGCTCTTTTTAGAGCCCCCTAATATCTTAACACTTAAATCTGATTTTTATTTCTTTTTTTTTTTTTTTTACCGTACGGTAAGCTCACCGTAAGCTTACCGTACGCGTACCCCGTGATTTTTTTTTAAAATTAATAAAAAAATGTTTGTACTTTTCTGTCCTTCTTTGACCCCCTTTCAAATGTTAGGGGGTCTGTAACTCTCTTCCTTGCCCCCTTTTCAAGATATCTCCCTTTTTTTTTCTGTGTGAAACACACGAAATGGCGGCCGACACTTCCTGATTTCGTCCGATTCGAATGTTTACAGTCATGTGACAACCAATCAGAATCTCGCTCGCGCACGTCACTGTACGCGTACGGTAAGCTCACCGTAAGCTTACCGTACGCGTACCCCGCGATTTTTTTTTTAAAATTAATAAATGTTTTTTTTGTACTTTTCTGTCCTTCTTTGACCCCCTTTCAAATGTTAGGGGGTCTGTAACTCTCTTCCTTGCCCCCTTTTCAAGATATCTCCCTTTTTTTTTCTGTGTGAAACACACGAAATGGCGGCCGACACTTCCTGATTTCGTCCGATTCGAATGTTTACAGTCATGTGACAACCAATCAGAATCGCGCTCGCGCACGTCACCGTACGCGTACGGTAAGCTTACGGTAAGCTTACGGTAAGCGCACCGTAAGCTGCCACAGATATATATATTGATTTAAATGCTATTTTCTCAGGAACTACTGAACAGATTTACACCAGACCTACAAAAGGCACTTCCTTGACCTGCGGACTTCCTCTCTGCCAAATTTCAAGTAACTCTGTTCAGCCGTTCGGGCTGTAGCTGTGTCTAAAGGTCCTATGGAAAAATGCATGGGGAAAACGCGTTTTGGGACCCCCCTTTTTTCTCAGCCCCCGCTTGACGAATCCCCCCGAGACTTTCAGGGTAGGAGCGGAGCGGAGCGCCCCATTAGTTTTGAAAATTTCGCGAGGATTCGTGGACCGGCGCCAAAGTTATTCAAAATAGAATGTTGCGCTTTTCCTATGGAAACAGGGTCCTAACTATAACTACCTACTGGCGACCGCCAGTAGGTAATATATATATATATATATATATATATATATATATATATATATATATATATATATATATATATATATCCAGAATAGCAGGTAGCCCCAAAGAAGTGAAGCCGCAGACACATAATCGCTCACCAAATTTATTGTGCGACTTGCCAGCAGGCAGCTCAGACAGAAGTGTCATCGGTAAAATCAATCGCCAAAAAATTAAACAATTGACGCGTTTCAGGAGTCCTTTGCTCCCTTCCTCAGTGGCGTGTCTTCATGGAATGCAAGCAAAGTTCAATGCACACCTGGTTGGTTTTAACGACCTGCCCCCAGTGGGCGTTGCCCTCTCACGGCCTTCTGGTCATTGTAGTGTGCAAACTTGAAATCCCCAGTGGGCATGCTTGACATTCGTGAAAATGAATGACTGCTGTATTAACCCCTGTGGGTCGATGTCCTGTCCTGCCAGCAGCCTGCCCCGCTTTCCAGCCGCAAATGTAAGCATCCAAGGCGGCTCCATCCTGCGTATGGAACCGAAACTTGCATGTCCAAAGAAACAGGAACCCATTCGAATGAGGCCACGAGAAGAGAGTAAGCTTCGTTAGATTTAATGATTTCATGCCTGCAGGCTCACAAACAGGAGGGCACTTTCAAACAAACTAAAACGCCGGACATGTTTCGGGAGTGATCCCTTCTTCAGCAGTGAAGTCTTAAGTGCAAGGAAAGCCCAATGTTCACGCTGTTTTAAATAATAAGTCCCTGCCCAGGTGGGCGTGGCCACAACCGTGGCCTTCTGGGATCCGTAGTAGGTGAATGGTATAATCCAAGTGGATGCGCTTTCTTGACACAAATAAAGACAACTGTAAAAACCCCAGTGGGTTGAACGGCAATCCTGTGGGAGACTGCTCCACTTTGTTGAAATCATTGAAGCACGAGACTGCCATCACCTGTAGACGTCAGCTCCTTCTTCCTTCGTCAAACACCAGGTGGTATTGACACGGACCCGCCGCAGCGGTGGGCCTCTTTCGCAACCGAACGGCTGAACAGAATTACTTGAAATTTGGCAGAGAGGTAGTCCTCAGGTCAGGGAAGTGCCTTTTGCAGGTCTGGTGTCAATCTGTTCAGTAGTTCCTGAGAAAATAGCATTTAAAAGGATATAAATATCTATAAGCGCGCACCGTGCGCGCATCGTGCGCGCACCGTGCGAGCACCCTAACGTGCGCGAGCGTAATTCTGATTGGTGGTTACATGTTAGTCAACGTTCGAATCAGTCAAAATCAGGAAGTGTCGGCCGCCATTTTGTTTGTTTTCAGTGCGAGAGTGAAAAAGGAAGGTGGCGAACGTGAAAAGGGGGCAGGGTAGAGAGTTCCTGACCCCGTAGCCTTTGTCAGGGGGTTCCTGAAGGACCCCAAAGGCAGAAAAAAAAAATAAATTTTTTTACAAAAATCGCGTGGGTGCGCGCACGGTGAAACCCCCCCCCCAAAAAAATAATTTTTAATACGTAGTTTATTGTAAAATAAATATATAAAAAAATAAAAATACATAAATAAATTAGCATTTAAAAAACCGTGCAAATTCTCTGAAAAAACCATAGGTTTCACACACGTTATAGTTAGGAATTAGCATTTAAAAAACCTTGCAAACTCACTTAAAAAACCATAGGTTTCACACATGTTATAGTTAGGTGGATATTTCACTCGTAAAAAAACAATGAAATTCCCCCGTTATAGTTAGTTCAGATAACTATAACTCGCGCGCCCTCATTCCACTGCTCATGACGTCACATATTACATCACTCATGACATGGTCAGTGGCATCACTCATGACATCACTGATGACATCATCCTTGTGATAGAGTGGCGGTCGCGCGAGTTATAGTTATCTAAACTAACTATAACGGGGGAATTTCATTGGTTTTTTACGAGTGAAATATCCACCTAACTATAACATGTGTGAAACCTATGGTTTTTTAAGTGAATATATATATATATATATATATATATATATATATATATATATATATATATATATATATATATATATATATATATATATATATATATATATATATATATGTATATATATATATATATATTCACTGAAAAAACCATAGGTTTCACACACGTTATAGTTAGGAATTAGCATTTAAAAAACCTTAGAAATTCAGTGAAAAAACCATAGGTTTCACACATGTTATAGTTAGCTGGACATTTTACTCGTAAAAAACCAATGAAATTGCCCCGTTATAGTTAGTTCAGCTAACTATAACTCGCGCGCCCGCAATGCACTGCTGATGACGTCACATATTACATCACTCATGACATGGTCAGTGACATCACTCATGACATCACTGATGACATCTCAAATGACATCACTGATGACATCACTGATGACATCATCCAGTGAATGTGTGTTTTTCTGAAAATTAAATATGTTTTATATATGTATATCTCAAGGTTGATAGAAGAATAAATGGGTATATTACTGTCTAAATGGATGATTTCTTTTTGAAAAATTGATTGTGTAACTGACTGATTAAGTGTATCATAGTGAATACATGGCTTAGTGAGTAATATTTAAATATGTAAATATCTGTATCATTATTTCACTTTGTGTATAAGTGGCTGCATGGGTTGGTGAGTAGCTACATGGGTGTCTATATAGGTTATTAGTTGGTTTTTTTGAGTATTAGTCTGAGTGTCTGCATGGTTCGGTGGGGGGTATGACGTAGTGCATAGGTGCATGAATGAGTGACTCACTGTTTGTATGTGTTGAACAGAGCATGTGTGCAGGACTGCATGGGTGGATGCGTGTGTGTATTGGTGTGTTAGTGAGTGAATGACTGTCTCAATAGTGTCTTTATGAGTAACTACATATGTTTTAAACTAGTATATGTGACTATTGGTGTATATATGTGAGTATATGTGAGAGGGAGAGATTGAAAGAGTTCCTGTATGAATAAGTATGTGTTTCTATAAGTGATTGTTTAAAAGACTAAGTATGTGTAAGTTTCCGTAGAAGTAAGTGTGGTGGTGTGTGTATAACTGTATATGCAGGTGAATGTATGTTTGATTCTTTATTAGCATGAGTGACTATGTGTGTGAGTAACTCTATGGATGAGTGGCATTATGTAACAGGATGTATAGGTGTATGAGTACATATGATGAGTGAGTACATGTATGAGTGACTGTATAGGACTGTTGGTGAATGAGTGGATGTGTATGTTGATCTTAGAATTACTGAAGAGGTTGTTGTAACTGGTATTGGTATGTCCATTGTTTTGAAAATTTTAGTCTCTATTTTTGAATGTGTGTATCAAAGCTTATATTAAGGTGAGAGGAGGTCTGCCACTCTATCACAAGGATGATGTCATCAGTGATGTCATCAGTGATGTCATTTGAGATGTCATCAGTGATGTCATGAGTGATGTCACTGACCATGTCATGAGTGATGTAATATGTGACGTCATCAGCAGTGCATTGCGGGCGCGCGAGTTATAGTTAGCTGAACTAACTATAACGGGGCAATTTCATTGGTTTTTTACGAGTAAAATGTCCAGCTAACTATAACATGTGTGAAACCTATGGTTTTTTCACTGAATTTCTAAGGTTTTTTAAATGCTAATTCCTAACTATAACGTGTGTGAAACCTATGGTTTTTTCAGTGAATTTCTAAGGTTTTTTAAATGCTAATTCCTAACTATAACGTGTGTGAAACCCATGGTTTTTTCAGTGAATTTGCAAGGTTTTTTAAATGCTATTTTTTTTTTTTATTCTTCATTTTTTTCAAACATATTTTTAATTTAATTTTCTTACCTTTTATAAAGACTATGCTTAAATTTTTAAAATCATTAAATATTTATTTTATATAAATTTTTTAAAATAAACATGTAAAATTTATTTCCAGATTTTTTTTTTTTTTTTTTTTTTTTTATAGTACGCGTACCGTAAGCTCACGGTAAGCGTACGGTTTACGCAACGCCCGTAATCTATCTACGCTGCTTGCGTATAGTTACGTACTTTGCGTAGCCGCGCGTACTGCGCGTGGGTCGCGTGCGCGCTTACGCCACACGCGCACGTTACGCGGAAGTGCCGGGGAGTGACTGTTATGCGCATGCGCGCAAGCGCGTGTCTTTTTTACGCGCATGCGTACTTTTTGCCGTAAGCGCACCGTAAGCGTACCGTAAGCGTACGGTAGGTCATGTGATCATGAAACACAACTTTTGATTGGTTGAAAGTACTTTCAGTTCTAGAACTCTCCTACACCACACCCATTCCCCTCATTTCTGCTTGTGATCCCTTGGGAGAAGGAGCTGGTTTGTCTTTGGGATACGATGGCAGAACAGCAGAGCTCTTCTGAGAGTGAGGCTAGCACCAGCAGCACTGTCTTGAGGCAGAGAGCGAGGAAAGTAAAGCCTTCTTATGTTTGGGATTATTTTACTTTTCCAGAAGGCCAGCAAAAGGTGAATGCACCCTTAGTTACTTGCAAGCTGTGTAAGCGTGTACTTTCTAGAGGTAATCCTAACAGGAAGTATTCCTTTGGGAATCACACCATGAAGAGACACCTCCAGGATGTACACAGAAGGACACATGGTCATCTTTTTGGAGGTAACTCTTCAGAAAGACGAGCCAGTACATCCACAGCAGCTCAGCCTGGACCATCACCTGCAGGGCTTACTCCTTCTTCTGCAGGTCAGGTGAGCCCTTCATCTGTGGGGGGAGAATCTCCTTTTGCTGGCCCTCTGGAAATGAACCTTCGATTTCGGAAGGTTGATATTCATTGCACATTTTGTAAAGGTCTAATTTGTCATAGGGAGACCAGTGTTTCCCTAGTGAACAACAATTTGTAGCTTTGAATGATTTTCCCATGCTTCCTTTCCTCTGTCCCTGCATGAACACAACGGTTCTTTTAAGAGCCAACCTTATCTTCCATCTTTTTTTTACTTGTTTTTAAAAACTTTTTTTTTTTTTTTTTTACCGTACGCGTACGGTAAGCGTACCTTTTTTTTATTTTTTAAAAAAAAACACTAAAAATCATTTATCACATTATAAAGTCCTTGAGAGACTACAATTTTTATTATTGACTTACCATACTCACTCAAAAAAATATTTATTCATTTGTTTTTTTAAAAAATAGTTTTTAAAATGGTTGTAGTTTCCGAAAATTTTCTATATCGATCTGAAAATAAAGAAAAAAGTATTAATATTTTTAAACCATTTAATAATACAGTACACATATTTACATTTTTTACCAAAAAATATTTTTGCCTTATTTTTGCTGTTTTCAGAATAAATTGCATTTCACTATTAATTGTGAAAGCAATTGCATTCATCATTTTACAGCGGGCAAAAAAAATTAACAATCACAAAGATTGTATTAAAAAAGCCCAGAATCTCTTCTCACTTAAACTTATCATTACAGAAATGCATATTATTCTAAAAAAATATCATCTAAAAACAATACTTTTTTCTTTAAAATACCGTCTGATATGTTTGTTTGAGAAGTATAATCACAATATTATATCTCAAATAACTCCAAAATACATCTGATTTTATTTCCTTTAGGCCAAATAGTATTTTTTTTTTTTTTCCTGGAATAAATTTCCAAGGGAAATCCATTAAAATTCTAAAGTTTAATTTCTTTGCCAATTTCAAAGCACACTTACTGCTCTTTTTTTTTCGGGCCAAGTGAAAATCTCTTTTTACAATTTGAAATCACTTTTACAGACTGACACATTATGAAACCACTATTTTTGATTTATTTAATTGCACGTGTCCAAGCTGTTTTTTTTTCAGACCACCACCATGTGCATTCTCTGTGACTGCCTACACTCCAGCAAGGGCAACCAGCCTTAGTGATGCTGAATGTATTTGCATTACAGACTTAAACCTGAAAACCCCACTGGCTTGTAAATACTGTGCATGACTATACACGGCAAGGACATGGGTGTGTGCTAAGCCTCTGCTTCTTCCCCCAATAATTCGCTCCCCCTTTCCATCTAATGCAACTGTGAAATCACCAGAGCAAGACGCAATAAATCTCTGCCTATAATTCTTCTATGCACACAGAGTCATGTTTTCACATTAGTGCCAAACGAAATTTCTTTGCCATTTTTAAAGCACACTTACTGCTCTTTTTTTTTTCGGGGCAAGTGAAAATCACTTTTTACAATTGGAAATCACTTTTACAGACTGACACATTATGAAACCACTATTTTTGATTTATTTAATTGGACGTGTCCAAGCTGTTTTTTTTTCAGACCAACACCATGTGCATTCTCTGTGACTGCCTACACTCCAGCAAGGGCAACCAGCCTTAGTGATGCTGAATGTATTTGCATTACAGACTTAAACCTGAAAACCCCACTGGCTTGTAAATACTGTGCATGACTCTACACGGCAAGCACATGGGTGTGTGCTAAGACTCTGCTTCTTCCCCCAAAAATTCGCTCCCCCTTTCCATCTAATGCAACTGTGAAATCACCAGAGCAAGACGCAATAAATCTCTGCCTATAATTCTTCTATGCACACAGAGTCATGTTTTCACATTAGTCCCACAACGAAATTTCTTTGCCAATTTGAAAGCACACTTACTGCTCTTTTTTTTTTCGGGCCAAGTGAAAATCTCTTTTTACAATTTGAAATCACTTTTACAGACTGACACATTATGAAACCACTATTTTTGATTTATTTAATTGCACGTGTCCAAGCTGTTTTTTTTTCAGACCACCACCATGTGCATTCTCTGTGACTGCCTACACTCCACCAAGGGCAACCAGCCTTAGTGATGCTGAATGTATTTGCATTACAGACTGAAACCTGAAAACCCCACTGGCTTGTAAATACTGTGCATGACTATACACGGCAAGGACATGGGTGTGTGCTAAGCCTCTGCTTCTTCCCCCAAAAATTCGCTCCCCCTTTCCATCTAATGCAACTGTGAAATCACCAGAGCAAGACGCAATAAATCTCTGCCTATAATTCTTCTATGCACACAGAGTCATGTTTTCACATTAGTGCCAAAACGAAATTTCTTTGCCATTTTTAAAGCACACTTACTGCTCTTTTTTTTTTCGGGGCAAGTGAAAATCACTTTTTACAATTGGAAATCACTTTTACAGACTGACACATTATGAAACCACTATTTTTGATTTATTTAATTGGACGTGTCCAAGCTGTTTTTTTTTCAGACCAACACCATGTGCATTCTCTGTGACTGCCTACACTCCAGCAAGGGCAACCAGCCTTAGTGATGCTGAATGTATTTGCATTACAGACTTAAACCTGAAAACCCCACTGGCTTCTAAATACTGTGCATGACTATACACGGCAAGCACATGGGTGTGTGCTAAGACTCTGCTTCTTCCCCCAAAAATTCGCTCCCCCTTTCCATCTAATGCAACTGTGAAATCACCAGAGCAAGACGCAATAAATCTCTGCCTATAATTCTTCTATGCACACAGAGTCATGTTTTCACATTAGTGCCAAAACGAAATTTCTTTGCCAATTTGAAAGCACACTTACTGCTCTTTTTTTTTCGGGCCAAGTGAAAATCTCTTTTTACAATTTGAAATCACTTTTACAGACAGACACATTATGAAACCACTATTTTTGATTTATTTAATTGCACGTGTCCAAGCTGTTTTTTTTTCAGACCACCACCATGTGCATTCTCTGTGACTGCCTACACTCCACCAAGGGCAACCAGCCTTAGTGATGCTGAATGTATTTGCATTACAGACTGAAACCTGAAAACCCCACTGGCTTGTAAATACTGTGCATGACTATACACGGCAAGGACATGGGTGTGTGCTAAGCCTCTGCTTCTTCCCCCAAAAATTCGCTCCCCCTTTCCATCTAATGCAACTGTGAAATCACCAGAGCAAGACGCAATAAATCTCTGCCTATAATTCTTCTATGCACACAGAGTCATGTTTTCACATTAGTGCCAAAACGAAATTTCTTTGCCAATTTGAAAGCACACTTACTGCTCTTTTTTTTTTTCGGGGCAAGTGTAAATCACTTTTACACACTGACACATTATGAAACCACCATGTGTAACTACAACAAAAACAATTCCCATTTCTATTATTCATTTCTTAAGTTACCACATACATCCCCTCTCAAACTGTAAACTCACCTTTAAAATTAGTTAGTTGTGAAAGAAATGTGACACTCAAACAGCAGATTATCAGAGCCAGGATCTCTGTTCTGTTCACCTCTCTCCTCTCAGCAGAACCAGATAATGGCAAACTTTCCCTCTATTTTTCCACACATATACATGTAAGTTTCAAATCTCAGTGCTTCCCCCTTTTTTTCACATGTATTCACACATTTCTATTGGTTGAAAACCAACCCTTTTCCAAAAGTACCCTGCCCCCAACTTGACTTCTGCCTAGTACCCTTCCCCCAACTTGACTTCTGCCTGCTACCATAGCAACAGCTCATGGAACACTGCTGTGTGCAGTTAGGTCAGAAGTTCGACACACAATGTTTCAATTCCACAGAGCAAGAGTGCTTGACTTTTCAAACCTTACAGCAAATCCATAGTACTGTTCTTTGGTTACACATTTTTTTGTACCAATACAAAACATGCTTCTATTAATTTTCACATACAGCCTAGTTTTTATTCTAGAATGGTATGAAACAGCCAATCAGTTCTTTTTGTTTTAAAAAAATATGTATGCCTCCATTTCCAAACTGTCTTTCTTTTCTTATTGCCATTCTACTGAAAGACACCTCCTGAGTGCATCCAGTTCTCCTTTGAAGATGTTCACAGTGTGGATTGTAGGGCACAGCTATGTCTTCTGGAGTGAAAAGTTTGCAGAGAAAACAGATATGGTGAGAGACCTTGCTTTGCCAAATGTAGACATTAAATGGATTGGTCAGAGAGGGTTAAAGTGGCACCAATTGATGCCATTGGTGAAATCCTTCATTCAAATCCAACACCCTGACCTCATAATAGTGCACTGTGGTGGCAATGACCTAGGCACTTTGACTGGGGTAGGTCTGGAAATGCTTATGAAGGACACCTTTGCACAACTGTTTACACTTTTCCCTAAAACTGCCTTTGTGTTTACCAACATATGCCAAAGGCAAAAATGGAACTGGTCCAATCATTTCTGTCCGCAGATTGACAAAGCAAGAAAGCACGTCAACAAATCTGTTTCTGCTTTCCTCCGTGACTATGGTATGGGTGCCATTTACCACAACAACTTGCGTTATGACATGCAAGACATTTATAGAGGAGATGGTGTGCACTTCAATGATGAAGGGAACAGAGTCTTCCTCTTGAACCTTAGACTCTGCATCGGTACTTACTTGTAGGTACCACTAAAAAAATGACTTCATAAACACAACAGCTCTTTTTAGAGCTCCCTAATTTCTAAACTCTTAAATCTGCTTTTCATTTATCTTTTTTTTTTTTTTTTTACCGTACGCTTACCGTAAGCTTACCGTACCCGTACCCCGTGATTTTTTTTAAAAACAATAAATGTTTTTTTTGTACTTTTCTGTCCTTCTTTGACCCCCTTACAAATGTTAGGGGGTCTGTAACTCTCCTCATTGCCCCCTTTCCTTGTTTTCACTCTTTTTTTTCAGAGTGAAATACACAAAATGGCGGCCGCCGCTTCCTGGTTTCGACCGATTCGAATGTTTACTAAGATCTAACAGCCAATCAGAATCGCGCTCGCGCACGCCGCCGTACGCTTACCGTAAGCGTACGGTAAGCGTACCGTAAGCGGGCTCAGATATATATATTGATTTAAAGGCTATTTTCTCAGAATATACTGAACAGATTAACACCAAACCTACAAAAGGCACTTCCTTGACCTGAGGACTACCTCTCTGCCAAATTTCAAGTAATTCTGTTCAGCCGTTCGGGCTGTAGCTCGTTCTAAAGGTCCAATGGAAAAATGCATGGGAAAAACGCGTTTTGGGACCCCCCTTTTATCTCAGCCCCCGCTTGACGAATCCCCCCGAGACTTTCAGGGTAGGAGCGGAGCGTAGCACCCCACCTATTTTGAGAAATTTGCGAGGATTCGTCGACCGGCGCCAAAGTTATTCAAAATAGAATGTTGAGGTTTTCCTATGGAAACGTGGTCCTAACTATAACTACCTACTGGCGACCGCCAGTAGGTAATGTATATATATATGTATATATATATATATGTATATATATATATATATATATATACATACATATATATATATATCAAAGGTATAGTTTTTAGAGTGTTCAGATGGGATAGTTATTGATAGCTCACAATGTCTAGGGTATGAAAAGCAGATTGGATTGTGTTTCCTCAATATAGCTAGCTTTCACACACATACACTTTAGGTCAATGCCACTTGTTCCAGGACAAAGCAAAAGCTTCGCAGTGGGAGACACTAGCTGTCTGGATATGCAGTGGAAAGGGGCAGATAGGGGCAGCACCCAAACATGGGAAATCCTGGACAGTCCTTGGATAAGTCGATGAACAGTTTTTGCACCTAACCAGAACATGGAAACCTGCTGACTGACAAAAAAAGCTCATATTTTTAACAAACGAAAGTTATGAGTCAAATTATTGCCTGTCATATCTTTAATGTCTTTCATTTCTAACCTGTCATCTGCGCTGAAAAGTAATTTCAGCCAGGCGAAGATTAAAGCTACACCGAGCATAATTGCCATTGAGTATCTGCCAAGATCACAATCCTCTGATGTGACATTAATGTCTCCTGCTGCAACTTGTACTGATCTAACAAAGCCACCATGTTACTGTATAGGCAAGTGGCCAAACGTAGACACCTATTGAAGGTGCACTGGATAATCTGAACTACAGCATTTAAATGTTGATACTTGACAGAATAGAGACTCCTATCCCCCAGTCTACTGAAGTTTGCTCATATGTGACTAGTAACATTTGTCCTCGTCCTGACTGCTAGGTGAGCTGCAGGGACAAGGCCAGATACTTCTCAAAATATATTTAGTGGAAGACCTATGTTTTGAGTATTCCATAATACACAAAAGAAACGGCTCTTGGGGTGTGTGGGGGTGGGGGGATAAGAGAACAGCACTGGAAACAGTTCTTAGCATCCTTGCGGGGTGATAGTGGAACCCCTAAAATCTGTGCATTTGCTCAAATTAGGGACTGAGGTGTCGAAATGAAAAAAATAGCAAGAACTACCAACTGGTAGTCTACCAGAATATTGTGGTTTAAATATCATTATACAAAAATATCGTGGCCAGAAAACTGACTGCCTTACTATTTTGATGGTAGGTGTATAAAGATTAGTATAGAAATACTATTTTACAAACCATATATATGTACCTTGATATATAAATCTTCAGGGTATGAAGATGTGAAGTTAATAACAGTAGATGTATGCTTACCTGCCTATATGTACATTCACGATATTGTGGTAGTGAATGTGCTTTCTACAATATGTTTGCAGGATGATATGTTTTGTATACATTATCGCTATACAACGTTTCATACTACAGTGGAAAACTTTTGTTGCAGCTAAATGAGACTCCCTCCGTTTTTTTCGCCTTGAATCACTTGTTATACTATGAAACAAAACGTGCAGTAAGTATGCGAAATAGAATGTTTATGTCAAAATTCATTCTTTAAATATCTTACTGTCATTAAACTAAGTGCTTGCTGGTGTTATCGCCGCCCTTTATAGTTGTATACTCCGGGCCAAACAAGTTACAGATGCAATATTTGCTATTCTGATATACGCAGATACAGGAATATGCGAGGGAGCGAGGTGGCCGCTAAAAAGCATGCATGTTACCACAAGGATGAGTCATTTAAATCAAAATCAAGATCCCGGTATATAGATAAAAGTGTGGGGCCAGTAGTGCTCTACTCTTTAATGCGGGTCAGTGTGTCTAATTGCTTAGTTGGGGTTTATAGGTGCAGCGAATTCATCAGGACCTGTACACCCAAAAGTTCTAAAAAGTTGTATTTAGACTTTTCAATTGCCAGACGCTCAACACTCGGTGAATGAGACCTCTGTGAGAACAGCAATGCATACTGTCTGCAGGGCCTGGTCATTCCTAGGGGTGGGCAGGTCACTTGAAGCTCGAGCCACGCTCGAGCTAGATACTGGGCTCTGACCCAGCTCGAGCCCTTGTGGAGCATCAACCCTAAAACGAGCCGAGCTTCATGTGGCTTCTGCTGTCACCCTCGCTCTACCCTCGTGCACGAAGTTTAAAACAAAGCATTAACATTTGTGGTACAAACGGAAAGATAAATAGAAACCCATTTAGAGGCTGATTTATACAAAGTGAAACCAGAAAACCTGAGTTAATTCCAGTTTCCTCGCTTAACCAAACTGTGTGATCGATGGCAAATGTTTTGTTTCGCCAATCCCTTTTTCTTCATTACCTCTCAATGCACTTATAATAATCAATCAATCAATCAATCAATCATGGCATTTGTAAAGCGCATTACATACCCGTGAGGGTCTCAAAGCGCTGGGGGGGAGGGTGGAAGCTGCTACTGTTTGAAGAGCCAGGTCGTGAGAAGTCTTCGGTCTGCCGCAGGCGAATGGGGAGGGTGTTCCATGTCTTGGCGGCGAGGTGGGAGAATGATCTACCGCCGGCGGTCACTCTTCGGGTGCGGGGGACGGTGGCCAGGGCGTGGTCTGCGGAGCGGAGCTGGCAGGTGGGGGTGTAGAGGCTGAGTCGGATGTTGAGGTACGTTGGTCCCGTGTTGTGGAGTGCCTTGTGTGCGTGGGTGAGGAGATTGAAGGTTATCCTCTTGTTGACAGGGGGCCAGTGTAGGTCTCTCAGGTTGGGTGTGATGTGGCTGCGGAGAGGGATGTCAAGGATCAGGCGTGCGGAGGCGTTCTGGATACGTTGAAGCTATTTCAGGAATTTAGCTGGGGCTCCTGCGTAGAGTGTGTTTACGTAGTCCAGTCTACTGCTGACGATGGCCTGGGTGACCGTCCTTCTCGTTTCAGTGGGGAGCCACTTGAAGATCCTGCGAAGCATGCGGTGGGTGTTGAAGCAGGAGGAGGAGACGGCGTTGACCTGCTTCGTCATGGAGAGGGTAGAGTCGAGGATGACCCCTAGGTTGCGTGCATGGTCGGTGGGTGTTGGGGGTGTTCCTAGTGCAGTCGGCCACCAGGAGTCGTCCCAGGCTGAGGGGGTGGATCCGAGGATGAGGACCTCCGTCTTGTCCGAGTTCAGCTTCAGTCGGCTGTTCCTGATCCAGTCGGCGATGGCCTTCATTCCTTCGTGGAGGTTGGTTTTGGCGGTGTGGGGGTCCTTGGTGAGGGAGAGGATCAGCTGGGTGTCGTCGGCGTAGTAGATGATGTTGAGGTCGTGCTGTCGTGCGATGTGGGCGAGTGGTGCCATGTAGACGTTGAACAACGTTGGGCTGAGGGATGAGCCTTGGGGTACGCCGCAGATGATCTCGGTGGCTTCGGAGCGGAAGGGGGGGAGGCGGACGCTCTGTGTTCTGCCGGAGAGGAAGGAGGAGGTCCAATCCAGGGCTTTCTCTTGGATTCTGGCGTCGTAGAGGCGTGTTCGTAGTGTGCGGTGGCAGACCGTGTCGAAGGCGGCTGACAGGTCCAGGAGGATGAGGGCCGTGGTTTCTCCGTTGTCTAGCAGGAACCTGATGTCATCGGTGGCGGCGATAAGGGCAGTTTCGGTGCTGTGGTTGCTGCGGAACCCGGACTGGGACGGGTCCAGGATGCTGTTCTCCTTGAGGAAGCTGGTAAGTTGTTTGTTGACGGCCTTTTCGATGATCTTCGCCGGGAACGGGAGCAGGGAGATGGGTTGGAAGTTCTTGAGGTCCTTGGGGTCTGCCTTGGGTTTCTTGAGTAAGGCGTTGATCTCTGCGTGCTTCCAGCTCTCCGGGAAGGTCGCTGTCTCGAAGGAAATGTTGATGGTTTTCCGGCGAAGGGGTGCGATGGTGCTGCTGGCTTTGTTGAAGATGTGGTGTGGGTAGGGGTCTTCTGGGGATCCAGAGTGACCGGTGTCCATGATCTTGATGGTGTCGTCGTCGTTGATGTTGGTCCAGCAGATCAGGCGTGTGTTGCGGGTGGTGGTCATGGGAGCGGGGGTCTCAGTGGTTGCCGGGGTGGTGACGGCGTTGAAGCTGTCTTAGATGTCTGCGATCTTGCGATGGAAGAAGGTGGCCAGCGAGTCGCACAGGTCTTGTGAAGGTGGGTAGTCATTGGCGTTGGAGCTGGGGTTGGAGAATTCCATCACGATGTTGAAGAGCTCTTTGCTGTTGTGTGCGTTGTTGTCTAGGCGGTCTTTGAAGGAGGTCCTCTTGGCGGATCTGATGAGGTGGTGGTGTCTGCGGGTGGCGTTCTTGTGGGCGGTGTAGCTTTCCGGTGTTCGTTCACGGATCCAGGTTTTTTCGAGTTTTCGGCAATTTTGCTTGGAGGCCTGGAGGGCTTCGGTGAATCAGCTGGCTTTCTTGCTAGTGTGGGTGTTGGAGGGCTTCTTGAGGGGGGCAAGGGTGTTGGCACAGTCGGTGATCCACTGTTTGAGGTTGCGAGCGGCGCTGTCAGGGTCGGTTGGATCTGTGGGTGGGTTCCGGGCGAGGGAGGTGGAAAGCTGGTCTTCGGTGACTTTGCTCCAGCAGCGGCGCGGCATCTGTTGGGTGTAGTGGTGCGTGGTGGGTTTCCGCATTGAGTGCGTGGAGGGTGCTGAAGTCGAAGCAGAGGCGGGAGTCGTGGCGTTCTCTGGGTCCAGGGGTTCTGGCGCTGGGTGCGGTCCAGGCACGGACGGGCTTGCCTTAGGTGCGCCTTTGGCGGCGGCCACCATATTTGGGGAGGAGGTAGGGAGGAGCAGCTGGGAGGCGGGAGGTAGGGGCAGCGAATGGACAGTCAGGGGGGCGGGCAGCAGGGGATGCAGCGGCGGGAACGGGAGCGGTGGACAGCACAGGGGCAAGGGCACAGATTCACGGGGGCACAGAAGGAAAAACGGGGCACAGATCACGGGGGCACAGAAGAAAACGGGGCACAGATCATTATAAGTCATAATATGACATATAATGTCAAACCTATTGCATCGTAAAGAAATTTGGTTTTTTAATTTAGAGGAGACGTATCATTTGTTACGCGATGTTTGTTGCATGATTTACATGGTACATATTTCCAGGGTTCTGCTTGTGCAATGGCTCTTAGATCCAAGCCAGACCCTTCCTGGCCCTGTTCTCCCTGTTAATTTGTTGACTTGTCCACCTCTAGTCATTCTATCTCTCTGTTTTTTCCTAGTAGGCGTCAGGCCAAGGAGCTGATATCAGAATTGGCTGTTTTGCCATTGCCCCACTATAAATACCCAGGCACTTTATTTTAGTTGCAGACTCTTGGTTGTCGGAGGTCCAAAATCCAGGTACGTTGGAAGGCGTACTTCATATTGGACCTAGGAAGGGCCCAATCCTTGAGGACGCTTTTAGATAGGAACTTTCTTCATCTGCTTAATGTGTTTTAGTCAGTCTACAGATCGAAAGCCGCTGGTTCTTTTCTTTTTCTTTCTTTCTTTTTGGGTTTTTCTAGGGCGCATGGCTACTCAGCAAAGTGTCCCTGGGCTATGATTAGAAAAACTATTTAAAAGCAAGGTTAAACAACCAAGTTTTAAGGCACCGTTTGATGGAACCTTCCTCCTTGGTGGCCCTCAGGTAAAGAAGACACGCATTCCAGCTAGAGGCAGCAAGGTCCGAGAAGGATGAGCCACCCCATTTCTTTATAAAAACCTCTGTGGGCCAGCACAAGCCCCTGGAACTTTGCTCTTTTCCGGATAGGCAGCCAGTGCAATTCCTTTAGGTGTATACGAATGTGATCGTATTTCCGGAGCGCCAAAAGAGGTCGGGCTGCCGCGTACTGCCGCGTTCTGCCACCTGGAGTCTCTTAAGCTGGAAGGCTGGGACACCCCAGTGTAGAGCTTTGGTTTAATGCAGCTGTGATGTTATAAATATGTAAATTACAGTCTTCTGGCAGTGTGAAGGGAGCACAAATAAAAACTTTTTTTAAAGATACAAGAAGGCCATAGCATGTTCCTACAACACTGTCCATCTGGGATATAATGGATAATTTATTGACAAACTTTACTCCTAGGTTGCGTAGAATTCTAGCAGGTGTAGAAGGAGAGGGAGCTGAACTGGCCCAAAATTTGCTACCCCAAGAAGGAGGCATAGTGCCAAACAACAGAATTTCAGTTTTGCTGGTGTTGTATTGAAGATTGCTTCCACTGGAAAGCTGCTGAAATGCTCCAAATCTGTTCGGGGCAAAAGGAATGTTGCTGTGCCAGGTAAGGAGAATCTACTTGTCGTCAGTGTATGACGCTATTTCTATGCCATAAGATTCCACCAAGACCTCCAGAGGAGTCATATACACATTAAATAGCATTGGGCTCGGGGCAGAGCCCTGAGGAACAGCAAATTTTAAAGGTATGTGGTCAGATGCCGAAAGTGGCATACATACAGACTCCTATCCAATAAAAAGGGCTCCAGCCAAGCCAAGGCGGCACCACCAATCCTGCTATTACTCTGGTATTGAAAGAGAATTGGGTGGGAAACTGTATCAAATGCAGCCGATGGAACTAAACGCAAAAGGGCCACTTGCTTTCCTTGGTCCACAGCCAGTATGATGATGTCCGAAACATTTACTAGAGTAAATTTGATGTTGTAATTGGGGGGAAAGCCTGATAGAGAGGGATGCAGCAACTGATTAGAGTCAACAGGGCATATCATCAACAACCGGCGATAAATATCGCTAAGCGCACTTAGCGCTAGGATAATTATCGCCAGCTAACGGCGAATTTTATCGCTGAGATAGCATGCTATCAGCAACGCTCATCTCAAAAGCGATCAAATTCCAGGCGCAAGCTGCCAAATGTGCAATTATCGCTGGAAATCCAGTGATAATCGCACAACATTTGGCGATAGCTTGTTTATAGGGTAGGGTGGACTTAGCCATTATATCCACCTTCCATTGGATATAATGGCTAAGTCAACCTGAAAGCTGGCGTAAGGGAAGTAGCGATAACCGTGGTTAGCTCTACTTTTCTTATCGCTATGCTTGTTAGCGTGCCCATTGATAATTGGAGAAATATCGGTTAGCGACATTTCTCCAGTTATTTTGGGACGGAACGCCCACTTTACATCTCATTAGAGATGCAAAACTGGGTGTTAAGGGAAAGGGCGCTAAGGCGAGGATTCACGCGATAGCGCGACCTTGCTGATAAAGCGATAAAATTATTGCCGCTTTTCGGACGAAAACAGCAGCAAAAGCGGCGATAATTTTATAGTGCCGCCTTGTTTATATGCCCCCAAATATTTGGACAAATGGGATGTGTTTGATTTCTCTAGAATTTTAGAGATGGTCGGAAGTAATTATTCTCGACCTATAGTTGGCCAAGATGGCCTTGTCGGAGGAAGAGTTTTTTTTAAAAAAAGTGGAATAACCTTGGCTGTTTGCTGGGAACCGTAGATTGGAATAGGGAGTCACTTAAAAAGAGAGTATTAAGAGTGGGATTAATAGCCACATGATTGGTGGCCATAAAGTGAAGGCAGAGGCGTAGCTTTAGGGGAGGTGTTTGCGGTGTGACACCCCCCAAAAAAAGGCAATCTTAGCCTGAGTGTTGGGTTTGGGCGCCCTGAGTCGGGTTTCTTATGCCTTTGTTGGTTTTTCTCTTTGTCCTTATTTGACTAAAAAGTTTTAACTTGTTAATTATTTTTTTATCCAGAACATGGACAGAGGTCCATCTAATGCAATTCAGTATTAAGCTTGTTCCTCGTGGGAACAGTGTATCCAAAGCCTTGGTATCTCATCCCTTCACCCTTGGGTATACTGATTTTTTGTCAGAAACTTGCAATTCACACCCCTCGAATCTCGCTGACCAAAGCTAAGTCCCTGTGTGAGGAGGGCAAGGGTCATCTGGTGAGCCAGATTTGAAAGACTTAAGGGCTTTCTCAGAATCCTCCAGGGAGATGGTGACAAATTCAGTCAAGGAGCAGGGTAGGGTAGTGGAGACTGTCAGAGGCTGGTTCTCCAGCCAATCGATATCTGGGTTATTACCAAAGCCTGAGGTTTTTAAGGCCTCTACAATGCCCGCGATTTTGGTGTTGAAAAAATCAGAAAGTTGCAAGCATCGCTTAGGGACGTCCTCAAGGGGCAGTGCTAAGGCGCTGGGGTTTGAAGCTTTCCTTGCTATCTTGAAAACCTCTCTGGGTTTATTGCTTGACAGAAATTGCCCTGTCAAAAAATAGCTTGGACTCTCTTAATATCTTGATAATAGATGTGTAACTCTTTTTTATAACATACCTTATTGGCAGGTAGATAGAACTTCCTCCAAGACCTCTGGGTCTTTTACATTGCAGACGCCTTTTCCTAAGCTCAGCATTAAACTAAGGAACAGAGGGGTGCCTTAAATAGCCAGACCATGCCTTGATAGGTGCAGTGTTGTCTGCCATCTGTCTTAGCCAATCGTTAACTTCCATCGCGTCCCACTCAATGGAACCATGCACAAGTGGAACACTAGTGCTAAGAATGGACGTGATATCCTCCGTAGTGGTATTAGCCCAACTACGATGAGGTGTGAAAGGGGTGGATCTTTTGCCTTTAGGGCCTTGCTCAAGAGCCTAGCAGAAGTGTATTGTTACGCGGTTTGTCCAAGTATTACATTAGACATCCGATACATTGACCTGACAATTAGAAAAGATGGGGTCCAAGATGTGACTAGTTTGAGGAATGGGTAAGTTAACAAACTGTTTCAGATTTCAGGCAGACAAATTATCAAGGAGGAGGCCCACACAGTGATCATCCACCTTGTCAAGGTGGAGATTCCCAAATCACCCAGAATCGAGAAGCTGGAATATTTCAAAAGAAATTTTGATAAACAGTCATCTAAGGAAGATAAAAATACCCCGGCAGCTCCAGGAGGTCAGTAAATTAAAACTTCTGCCAAGGATTTGCTCGCTGAAGGGGAAAGGCAGAAGACTAAGCCTCCCTGCCACCCCCAGGAGTTCAGAGGTTTCATAGGAGAGGCACTTGAGGTTTTGCCTAAGAATCATGGCAACACCCCCACCTCTTTTACCAACTCTGTCTCGGTGCAAAATGATGTGTTTCAGTGAGAATGAGGACGTCAAGACAATCATACCTTAAAGATCCTAGATGTGTAAAGTGTTCTTGTACAGGGAACGTGCATTGACCAATGTCACCTAAACTATAAGAGTGTTAGCAGACTTCAAAGTACATTTAGTGGCATATGTATTACACTTTTAGTGAAGTCTCTACCAGGTAGTTAAGTAGAACAAGAAGAGCGCCCTGGAGGAACAGGGGAGATTAAAGTCACACCCACTTGGACAAGGGAAGCCTTGGTTTAGCGAGTGGATCTCCCCAGAGGAGTACACAAACCGCTTCCCCTACCCAGGAGAAAAGTGGTCAGCATGGCTGGCGCTGAATGCAGTCCACGCATGGACGGGCGCAGATGGGCTTGCCTTAGGCATGCCTTTACGTGTTCATGTACCGGCTGCCTTAATAAAGGGTAGGGACAACCCCTGCCCGCTGCTAGACCGCTAACCTCAAGATGACGGTGAAAAATGAGGAAAGCGTCTAGGCAAACTCGTGGCCCCGCCCCGGCCTACAGCACAAATGCAGACAGAACGTGCCCCCGTACTAGCAGCGGATCTTAGCAAAGCTTAATTACCCCCAACAAGATTAAAATAAGGCTAAAAGACACTAACACTCTAAAAACAGCATTGAGTGACCATTATTGCCGTAATTAATGCAAACAGAAAGGTGCAATAATGCTTAAAGTGCAGATGGCTGTAAAATTCAATTCATAAAGCACATAAAATATATCTCAGATGACACATCTAAAGTTGTTTCGACCTGGTTGTGTTGCATACCAGACTTGTATAGAAGTGCTATGCTATGCTAAGGATTTGTAAAGAACATGGCTACCCTGTGAGCTTCCCAGCACTTAGAAACAATGTCCTTTGCAAAAAAGGACCAAGCACGCTCCTCATTCAAAAAGATAGGTTTTAAGCAGTCTCTGAAATGTTGTTTCTTCCTCAATCATCCTCAAGGGTAAAGGCAGCACATTCCATAGCTTTTAGTGCCAAATAGGCAAAAGAACGCCCTCCACTCCTAGATTTCTTTATTTTTGGCACAGTAAGGAGTCTCTTATCTGTGAATCGTAGTGATCTTTTAGGGCTGTAAGGGGTTAACAGCCTCTGATTTAGAGGGAAACTCTTATTATAAATCACTTGGTGGGCCAGACAGAGAGATTTAAATGTGATTCTCTTGAGGACTGGCAGCCAGTGTAAACCTGCCAAAGATGAACAGACGGGATGTGGCATTTTGAACAATTTGAAGGCGCTTGATCACATACAGCGGGCTACCCCGATATACTGACTTGCCATCATCGAGGCGGGAAAGCACTAAGCCTCGGACAATTATTCTTCAAGTTGCCTGCGGAAGCCAATTCAGCACCTTTCTTATGGTCCTGAGTAGACCAAAGAAGCAGGCAGTTAGTTTCATGGCTTGGATCTCCATGGTAAGATTATGATTAGGGCTTCCGGTTTTATGGTATTTATTCTTTTGCCAATTCTGTCTGTATGTCCCAAATATGCCTAAAAGTGCTATCACAAGCCATTTGTCTCAGAGCCTTGCAGTTTCTGTCATCAGCAGAGTGCCACATCCTCTTCCCCGCTGAACACCACACTGCCCACTGAGAGAAACTCACACTGCCTTCAGCTAAACCAATTGTGCCCCACTATAAACACTTGGAAGCAATTCAATTCAAATTATGCACTAGACTAGAGTAATATGCTGCCTGATAAAAAAGTTACAACATACTGGCAAAAAGCAAACACTCACAGGGAGTACAACTTAAAGCTTTTACATTCATTATTCAGAAATCAATGAGTGCTTTTGCTTGAAAAGCTAACGACATGAAAAGAAAAGTAGCTCTTCAGTGGCAAACTCTGTAAGGTGCCGCTAATGTGTTTGGGTGTAAATAAAACCAATCTGGCCACTTTGTGACTACTCTGTCTTGTTTTATTTAGTTATGTATTTATTGTTTGTATTTTAAAACCTTTTTTTTCTCTTCCCGAGGCTGCATTTTGGATTAGAAAAATGTCAGACAAAGACATTTGCAACAAAAGTGATTCTTCTTTTTTTGGATCCATTTCACAAAGGAACGAATGATGGAAAGGAGAGGAAAGAGCAATCACGGTTTTCTACAAGTGAGGAGCAGCGCAACAGAAAGGGAGGGAAGAAGAGGAAGAAAGAGGGGGGGCAGCAGAAGTGGACACTGTCCTTGACCTTGTCCGGGAAAAAAGGAAGAGACTGCAGCGGTTACGGGCTATGCAGTCCAGCCACAAACTCTGCAAACACTCCAGTCAGTGGCGTAGCAAGGCTTTGAGTTTGTGGCCGGATTGTTCTTACAGCCACACATACACAGTGTACTTCTCTGCAGTCGGGCCACAAACTCGGCAACACTCCACTGACTTAGTTAGGCTTTGCTGCCCCAAGGGCTGCTGGCATTCAATTCCTGCTTTTGCTGCCCCCAAAACTGCATACGCCACTGACTCCAGCCCCCCCCCCCTTCCCCGAGGGCACCTTCTTTTGATTTGAAATGACTGGTGCAGACCTCACTCGAGGGGCGCAGCGGAACCCCGGGAATGGCTGGGGCATCAACAAAAACGTTTCATGTTACTGTAGGCAGGCACAGCCCTAGAATCAGGAAGAGGGCATGGCGAGGCAACTCTCTGCTGGAGCATGGCAGCTAGTATTTTCCCGTTTTTATATATAAATACAGACAAAGGAAAACTTGTTTTCCGCCCATATTTATATGTAAAAAGTCTGTTTAAACGGAAAATTATGATCGATTTAGAAACTCAGACTTTCTATTTCAGTTTTAGGAGGGAGTCGGTCTCCTAAGTAGCTGGGCCATTGTAATTCATTTCAACAGGGAGGAGTTGTTGCCAACCACCAGCACCTCAGTCTTATTTCCGTTGAGTTTAAGGCTGTTGTAGACATCCAGTCAGTGACATCTCTGAGACAAGCGTTAAGCTGGATGAAAAGAGCTGTTGTGTCAGGTGTTAAGGATGGCTATCTGGGTATCATCGGCATACAATACCATTGAAACCTATGCCCCATTATGATGTTTGCCTTCGCTTGGACATAGACTTTAAACAGGGTGGGGCTCAAGGATGAGCCTTGCGGCACCCCATGATCTGGAGCGAGTATTTCCGAACAGAAAGTTTCCTCCCAAACCTGAAAAGTTGTATTTTTCAAAAATGAGGATAGACATTTAAGGTCATTTTCAGCCATAGGTACCTCTTCTAATCTCCTGATGACAATCAGGTGGAAGACCTTATCAAATGTGGAACTTAAATCTAAAAATATAACTGCCGCTGACCCATTGATATCTAGAATTGCTTTCAGTTCATCTGTGATGAACTGAAAAGTCTCTCTTGCCCAAGATTTTGTCTTCTTTCCACTGTCAGGAGGATATTGTCCTTCCTATTTTTTTCCCTGACCTCTCCTCACCTGAGGAGGAGGCTCTGCATTCTTTGGATGTGTTGAGGGCTCTCTGCATCTATCTAGATCGGACCAGTGCTTTTAGGAAGGTAGATTCCTTGTTTGTTATATGTGGACTCTCTGGGAAGGGCCTTCATCCTTCCTTGTCCACTTTGACTCGTTGGATGAAGTGTGCTTTTATTTTGGCTTAGGAGTCCGCTCACTGTCCTTTCCCTTCTTCTGTCCAAGGTAGGCCCACCTGGGGTGTCTCCTCCTCCTGGGCCATGTTTAAAGGTGCCACCTTGCGTGACATTTGTAATGCTGCCACGTTGGCCTCTCCGCATACCTTTGTTTCCCATTACCATCTTCAGTTGGGGATGGCGGCCTCGGCTGCCTTTGACGCTCATGTTTTGTCTGCTGTTCATGGTTTGTGATTTGTACCGCTTTCCTTGTTATTAAATGGACCTTTAATGATGCATTTCCTGGTCTTTTTTCTTACAATCACCGTGCAATTGGTTATGGGCTCAGTGGTAAGGAATGGGACGGGAAGACAGACGAGGAGATAATGCCCAGTTACTCACCGGTAATCTTCATTACTCCGAGTCCTGGTCTTTCCGTTCCATTCCTGAGCCCTTCCCTCCCTCCCTGTTTTTGTTTTCAGGTGATTGTTTTGTGTTTGGTTTCTTCTCTGGGTTTCTTTGGTATTCTCAGGATGTTGTCACGACGCACTTCTGCCTTTATGCACACCAACTAGGTGGCGCCATATTGGGGGAAGTGTTACAGCTCTGCTAGGTATGGGGTTTCTGTGGAGCAGACAAGCTGCTGACTGTTAAGGAATGGAACGGGAAGACCAGGACTCGGAGTAATGAAGATTACCGGTGAGAAATCAGGCATTAGAGCTGTTCACACGGGTGTTTGCTTTAAGAAGTGTGGTGAGGCTCCTAATCTCAAGGGGCCCCTCAATCTGTACAGCTGGGGTCTCTCAGGGACACGCTTGGTGTATATTCATTGGTCCTCCACCCTCCCATGCCAACCCCTCCCCCTTTGCGATTCCTCGTTGGTGATAGCTGATAATACTTTTGTGCTACTTTAGTGCACCCAGAGGGGTTGCCCTTTGGTCTTCCCATATGAAATTAAGTTCTGAAGGCCTGAAGCATAGTGCAGACAGAGGTCCCTATTGTATTTTTTTATTTTACATGTAATAGGCGCAAACATTATGGGCAGTCATCACTGACATAACGCATCTTGCACATTTGTACTAGTGCGCATCTTTGCAAGTATGACGGTTCCAAGCTGGAAAATAAGGGCTGTCCACAGCAGTGCACCCTATACTGACAGTTACTGGGTGTGCAATTGTTCATTATTGCAGGCTTCGGATCTCAGAATCGGGATGATGTACAGACTTCGTCTGTTTTCATCCTTTCCAATGTGCTCATACTTAAATTTCATACCGTTTGCCCGCACAATTTATGACACGTGATATCTGACGAAAATTGTGTGGGCAAATACTTGCAGCGTGTGAAGTTAGTTGCCCTCCGTGTCAGAAACCCAGTTCAGACCCCTGGTGTTTGCGCCTCTGTTAGGAATCCAGCGGCCCTCATTGTGAGGGCCAGAGTGTTATCTAGGGGCCCTGGTTTCATTTCTATGTTGTGATTACTATATTTCATTCATGAGTATCGTGTTTTTTCAGCCTACACGTGTCTTCATGGGGTTACAGTTCTCAGTGTCGCTTACTGGTTTCATTGTTTGATTACTGTATTTCATCTAACATTGTATTGTTTATTGTATTTCGTATATTTTCAAATTATTATCACTGTTTATACTGTAAATATATGTTATATATGATGAGACACTATTAAAAGTTTACTCTGGGGTGGACATTCATCCTTATTTGCACCTATGATAATTCTGCTGTATTGCACCTAGACTTGGCCCACACACCTACCTTGTGTTATGCCCAAGCTGCTCGAAGTCTGCACCAGTTTATCGCCATTCCACAGTCACTGGTGGAAAGGCATAGGTTGGCACGGGGACTTTATGCCTTTGCTCACTTCCCTCATGTGGTAGGTGCCTTGACTATGCCAATATGGAACAGCACACCTTATCCTCAGCAGACACCACTGCACTGTATCAACATGTAAGCTGTATGCAATGCCAGGGGATGGCTTTCTGATTTGTGCACTGCATTTCCTGGAAGCACTCATGACTGCATCCATCAGTGACCTCTTACACGTCACTTGTTTGCTGGGGATTTCAGTGACAAGGCTCATTGTTAAGTAACAACATTTCACTCTGTGGCTACATCTGCATCTGTGGGTGGCATCTCAAACATACTCATTATTCACTAAAACACAATCCTGACACCTATGTAGGTATAATGTATTACATTTGGATTTGAGGTCCCTTTTTAAAAATGTCACGTCTTTGTTGAAGGTGATGCCAGGTATGCTCTTTCTCATCATCTCCTCGCAACCTACAGACATCCAACCACACTTCCTCAGCATATCTACAACAGGGCGTACATATTTACATGAGCCATAATGTAACACACTTTTGGGATCCTTAGGTCGCAATTCAGATGTCTTGACCATGTGCTACCAAGAAGATGTGTGCAAGATTGTTGACACCAGTTGGGTGTAGCACATATATTAACCCTGATCTATGATCATATTTAGGTACCCAGGGTGGGGTACAGAATATAGATCAGGGTCTTCAGATGTGGGATCAGCTAGTTAACTCGTATGTTTCTTAAGGTGCTAGTTTGGTTGCTGCATTTATGTGGTTGGATAGCCTCTTGTCAATGATGAATGGTGGACTACTACACTGTCCATGTGTACCATGCTGAGGCAATTCTGTTTAATTTACATAATGGCATCAGCAAACATGCTGTGCTTTATCAAATTTGCCTCTTTTTAATTGCTATCACATTGAAACACTTTTCTTTAACAGCACTTCAAAACAAACTCTCACTTAGTGCTCACATGTTTTAGAATCATCATAGTAAGAACCTTACATTCAACTTCGTGCATTACGTATACAAACAATCCCTATTTTTAGTGATCCTATAAATTGCCATGGATTTTCCCTGCATGCAGTGGTCTCCATCCTGCATGCAAAGGTATCGCCGCCACATGCAGTGGTCCTTCTCCTGCATGCAGAGGTATCTCCTCTGCATGCGAGGGTTCCCTCTGGCTTGTAGAGTCTCCACCCCATGAGCAGTGTTGAGATCTCTGCAGTAGGAGTGGAGAACTCTGTCTACTGTAACAAAAAGGAAATTACAGAAAGCCATTTTAAGGTCATTCTGAGACATTCTCTCAACACCACCACACCATCTTCTTCGATCTTACTGCACTTTTCTTAGAAAAATACAAACATGGGTGACGGGCAAAATGAGAGGGCCACCCCCAAATCACTGATAAATAAAATAGAGATTTTTGTGAAGGGGTCCTCCAATGGTACCCTGAGCTTTATGGGGTTCCTCAGACCCATCTGAGCAATGCAGTGCAGACCCAAATTTGCAGAGACATCCCACTGGGCAGCAGTGCAGTGGGGCAGTGGGTGTCCACACCTGCGGGGTGAAACTATGGCGCAAGCTCTGGGAGGACGTTCTTCACCAGGCCAGGATTAAGGATTGGCTTTGCAACAACATTCTCCGCACTCCAGCGTGACACCACTGTGCAGGAGAGTCCTGAGAGCAGTCTTGAGAGCAGTGTGGGTGACCTTCCATGCTCAGCAGGAAGAGTTTGAGCAGCAGACAAGTGCTAAATGTATAATTTGTATGTTAACCTAACAGCACAATCGTTTTGAGAGTGGTGTCCAGTCTGAATTTTGGTCTATCATGCCATTTTGTGAAAACCTGTGTTATATGTGTGTAAATAAGTAAATGTACTTTTAAAAATACTAACATGCATGCATTTTTGTAGTTTGGTGGGATTTACTAATCATCTTATCGGGAGATAATTTAAATGCTTTTCAAATTCTATATTTGGAATCAAAATAATAGTTTTAAACTCTACTTCATCATTTGGGAGCTATTTATTTCCATTTTGCAAAACTAAGGGCCCGATTCACAGAACAAACTTAAGACAAAATCCTAAACTTAGTACCATTTTGGTATTCACAGAATGCACTTACTACTTCTGGTATTCACAGAATGAACTTACTACTTTTTCGATTCACAGAATAAACTTACTACTTTTGCTATTCACAGAATGGATTTACGACTACTAAACTTACGTCCGCACTCGGGCCGGAAATTCCGGCCCGGAGGCGGAGCTTCCGGCCCGGAGGCGGAGCTTCCGGCCCGGAGGCGGGGCTTCCGGGCCGGAGGCAGGGCTTCCGGCCCAAAGGTGGGGATTCCGGCCAGTGGCGGAGATTTAGCCATGGCCAAAATCTCCGCCTCCGGGCCGGAAGCTCCGCCTCCAGGCCGGAAGCTCCGCCTCCGGGCCAGAATTTGCGGCCCGAGTGCGGACGTAAGTTTAGTAGTCGTAAATCCATTCTGTGAATAGCAAAAGTAGTAAGTTTATTCTGTGAATCGCAAAAGTAGTAAGTTCATTCTGTGAATACCAGAAGTAGTAAGTGCATTCTGTGAATACCAAAATGGTACTAAGTTTAGGATTTTGTCTTAAGTTTGTTCTGTGAATCGGCCCCGGAGTTTATATGATGCTAACATTGTTTGCCTTTACCTTACTTTAAGAACACCATGTTTAAGTTTCATTGCAAAATATCTAAATTCACACAATGTTTTTAAAATGAGCAAGATTATTATTAAATTAAAAACCAAAAACGTAATCCTTTGAAATGCTTTGTTGCCTTCCACAAGTACAGTAAAATAAGCAATGTGTAGAACATGTTGCAAAACATATTTTAAACAGTTAATCGCAGTTATGCAAAACAAAAACTCTCTTGACCAAACCTTTCTTCTACTTTGAATGCCTGATTATAAATGATATAGGAAATTATTATTCCTATTTGGAAGATCTTAAGAAACCACAGATAAACATCGGCTTGCTACAAGTTTGGCAAAACCTTCACAATTTCAGTTCTTGTGTTTAGGATTATAATATTCCTTTTACATAAAGTACCTTTGTTATTCAGATTTGACCATATAAACTCGGGACTTGTGTCTTTCTTTCAGATCCCTTTTCAGTGTACTTGGACGAGCCCGGGGCAAGGAAGAAGATCCCCAGCTAAGAGGCGGACACAACAGCTTAACCCCACCATCAGGGAGGAGGAAGCCCACATCAGCAGAGGGAGTACACCCACCTGGAGACAAACAAGATCAGTCACCAAATGATGAATAAAAAATAGAAAAGGTTCAAACACTAATGGGACTGATTCACAAACTACATTTTGTAGTACAGAAAGTAGTACTAGAGTACCTCCACCTCTCCTATCTTTTGCTATGGGGAGATCTCTGCACTTGTAAGATTACTACTTAGCAGTAAATGTGGGAGGATCTAAGGGGAGTGGTGAAAAATGAGGAATACTAAATGGCAGGGGGTTAGGGAGGGATGAGGTAGAGTTTATAGAGGGGTAAGAAGGAGTTTATTAAATGACATGCTTATACAAACAGCCACCCCAAAAATATTTAGACCATTGTTTTAAAAAATATATTTTTATTGATTTTGAGTTGTACAGCAATGTTAAGGCATTTGCAATAGGCTCATTCTAAAAGTGCCAAACAGGGCACCGAACAGTAACAGAGAAACATAAAGGAGATCCTCGTGCACACCCAGACCTTCTCCTCTGCCATTTACAAATCCATCCCCCTTTTCCATTCCGACAATGTCGGAGCCTCTGGTTTCCCCCAGCACCTTGCCACATCCATCATTGCCACCACTAGCCCCAAGTTGCAAAACAGAAGTTGAGCCCTAGGAACATCTACGTCCCCCGGAATACCCTGCAGAACATATTTGGGGGATAGTCTCACCCACCACCCGTGTCAGTTCCCACACCATCCGCCTCCAGTTAACTTGAATGGCCAGGCAGCCCTGAAGTGTGTGGAAATAGGAGCCCCCCCCCCTCTGCACCACAGCTGATAAAGATAGGGGAGGAGGCCTGTCCCATGCAATGCAGCTGAACCCTATCATAGTACACACGGTGTAGGATTTCCAATTGTATGACGCGTAGATGAGATTTTATAGCCACCTCCCATGGGTGCATCAGTGCTGCTTCCCAGTCAACATTTTTTAGGTCCCCTACCTTCGCGGTCCATCTCCCCCTTAGCTTAAGCAGCCCATCCAGCATATTGTTATTAAGGGTCTTACATGTTGCAGGTATAGCATTCGAGGACATCTCTTCTTGCAAAAGTGCCCCTCGAGTGGAGAAAACTCAGGCAGATGTTGGAGTATCATGTTCTCCGCAATCCAAGCATGTTGCAACTGGGCATATTTCAGGAATTGGTTGGGGGGTCAAAGAATACATTTGTCAGAGGGAAACAAATGATATCAATTTCTCCCATTGATAAGTTCCCCCATCTTGGAGATCCCCAACAGGTCCAAAGCACAAAATCTTTTGAGTTTCCCAATTTCCCTCAACCACTGCCCCTCCCAGAGTTGTGTCTCTCTCGTCGGTTTACCCGCCCAACCTATACATCGATTGGTCTTCCGCCAGGCATCAATCGCCACCTGAGTTGCTGGCAACATCTGCCCCCATAGAGGTAGTGAAGACACGAGCGGGTGGAAAATTGGCTACGCTCCAGTCTATAGGTGAAATGGTCCTGGGGTGTGAGCAGCCAGTCGCTCAATACCACTAAGTAGGCCGCCCAGTGATATGACCGAATGTCTGGGAGAGCAATGGCCCCATTGTAGGGATTACGTTGAAGTGTAGAGAGGGCAGTCCTAGGGTGTCTACCATACCAAACCAGGGAGCGGAAGGCACTGTCCATATGGGCGAAAACTGTCTCAGGAATCGGGTAGTAGATATTTTGCATGACGTACAGAAGTTTGGGGACCATGATCAGTTTGAAAATGGCGGCTCTACCTATCAATTTTGAGGGGGAGCACACACCACCGTTCCACAACTTCGCGAAAGGCGGTAAACATCCTACCAAGTTTTCTGTTGAAGCAAATTCCCCGGTTGGGTGTCACATAAATCACAAGATAATGGAAGCTGTCAGATGCCACCTGCAACTCCTGAGGAAGAAAGGTAAGATTCTACAGAGTAAAAGTGTGGCACAGTATGGACTTACTCAAATTTATACAGTATCCCAATTGGCACCCAGAGGATTCGAAGGTGGAGAGGACCAATGGCATTCTGGTCGCTGGCTCAGTGACATAAAGGAGATTTATGTAATTGGCCTAAAGCAAGATTTTTTCCTCCCTGTCACCCAATTCTGACACCTTGAACCTTCTAACGCCTTGATGGGCTCGGACCATTGCCACCAGCGGCTCGATCGTGAGGGCAAACAACAGAGACAGCAAGGGGTTATCCCTGTCAGGTGCTGCGCTGTATAGAGAAGGCCGAAGAAAGAACCCCGTTCACCCGGACTGTTGCTGTGGGGGCCTGATACAACAAGGAAATCCACTGCTGGAAGCGGAAGCCAAAGCCAAACCTGTGTAGCGTCTGATGAAGAAAGGGCCAATGTATGGCATCAGATGCCTTCTCAGCGTCTAGTGCTACAAAATGTGGGGTGCCTCTCTCTTGCGGCAACCTTGGACATCCAATTGTGCAGTCACCGAAGGTTAAGGTGTGTGGACTGAACCGGCATAAAACTGTACTGGTCTCGATGTATGAGTGGAACTATAACTGAGAAAAGTCTTGTGGCTAAAATGGTAGCCAACACCTTCACCTTGATGATCAATAAAGAGATTGGGCAGTAGGAACCACAGTCTGTGCCAGGTCTACCGTGTTTGTTGATCTCAACTATCGTTGCACACCGAAGGTCCAGCAGTGGTGCACCATGGTCTCGCGATTCCCTGAAGAGATTGAGCATATGGGGGACCAAAAGGTCTGAGTAGCATTTGAAAAACTCTGCCAGGAGGCCGCTGGGTCCTGGCATTTTCCTCGGCTTCAATTTAGTGATAGTTGCTGCCACTTCCTCTAAAGTAATGTCAGTGCCCAACTCTACCCAGGTTTCGACAGTCAGCACTGCCAGATCCACCTTGGCTGAGAAGTCTGCCATCTGATGAGCATCCGCCAATGGTCGGGCCCGGTAGAAGGAGGTTTAATCTGTGGCGAAGGCGTCTGCTATCACTTCGTCGGATGAATGAAGGGTTCCCGACTCATCCACTATACTGTGGATCCAGCCAGATGTCACCTCTTGCTTAGCCAACCAGGCCAGCAACCCGCTTGCTTTGTCACTGGCGTTGTAAAGATAATGTTGTTTTCCCAACAACTGGCTGTGGGCCTATCCCGTGGCCAGGCCCCAATATGTGCAATGAAGCACCTAAAGGGAGTGGAATAAAGTGGGGTCAGTGCGGGCACCGGGGGAGCTCTCGAGGGCCACTGTCTGCAGTTCCAGGCTCACAACCTCTCTTACCGCTCTCTTCTTCTTCCGGGCCAGGTGTTCTGTGTCCTATCCCACAGCACTGCTTTATAGGCTTCCCACAGGGCCACCACAGAGGCAACTGACCCCTGATTTTCCTGAAAATAGAGCTGCTATGAGTCTATTCTAATATCACAGGCAACTTCTACATCCTTCAGGTCCCATGCGTTCAGTTTCCAACCTGTTCCCCGCCAATGGCCCATATTCTCCACTGTAACCCATAGTCGAGAGTGATCAGATAGGCCCCTGGCCAGGTAATCAGCTAAGAACACCTGGGCACCTCTCCCCCAGGGACAAAGCGATAGTCAAGCTGGGAGAACACTTTGTGCATTCTAGAAAAATTGGAGTAGACCCTGTGCGAGGGGTGGTTGTGCCACTACACATCACAGAGGTCCAAAGAGCAGGCAGACCTCTCCAAAGTGGTGTGTTCCGACTGGACCACCGCCAATCTGGAGCAGTCAATAGACAGGGACATGACATTGTTAAAGTCTCCCCCCACCACGTGGGTCGCCGATGTGGATTCCAACAGGATTGCCATAACCTGGGTGTAGACCAGTTGTTGAAGACTGGGTGGGGTAAACACTGACCAATATGATGGAAGACCTGCCCCAGATCCCCTGGATCCCCACATATTGACCCTGCTCATCTACCCAGATCCTGGAAGGCGTAAACGGGGGGTGTTTCTTGACAAGTATGGCTACCCGCATTGAACCTGATGTGTATCCTGCGGGTGCCAGCACTATGTATGCACCCCTGCCCAGGAAGCGGCAACTGGGACCCCTTCAGATGCATTTCCTGAAGTAGGACAACATCAGGATGCTGGCATTGTATGTAGCGTGTGACCAGGCCTGCTTCACCTAGCTACCCGGACCATTGGCATTCCAAGACATGACATGAAGGTGCTGGGTGTCATGTGTCCTATAATGCATTGTATGGTGTTAAGCTAGGGGTCAGAATCGTCCCTGCTATTATTCAAGTGGGTAGGATGAGTTGATGTATGGTCCTCCCTGTAACTAACTTAAAACAGAGAAACTTTTCCCATATAAATCACCAACATAACCCCCCACCCAGGGCCGTACTGGCCGTAGCGGGCACCGGGCAATCCCCCGGTGGGCTGCACAAGTGGGGGCTGGTTTGGGGCCCCTGGGGGCCTTTTTTGTTACTGGGCCGTTTTTGCAGGATATCGGTCGAAAACCAGCCCTGGCAAAGAGCTCAGCGGTACCCCCAACCCCCCGGGGGGCCGGCCGAGCACATTGTCAACTAGACAACCATTTGTAGATAAGGCAAGAGAGGTCTGTCGCTCACCCTCAAACCCCTGATTTCCTATTAGTGCTGTAGTATGGCCGTTCGGGTCATTGTCGACAATGCTAAGTTAGCATTAGCTCTGCTTCCATGCTGCTGCTTTTGCGCACGTTACTACATGACTTTATTATGCACGCCTCTGTTTGTGCCTTTCACATGAGAACTGTCTGCTTTCTGCATTCTCTGCCTTATCCTGGAGTTTAGTCTGAACACGTAGTACAAGGTCGATAAACAATGCCCCTTGTTATTCTGTTCTGGTCAGTCCCTAGCACCTAGACAAAACATGCTAACACAGCTGCACTGCTGGAGACTTGTGCTTTGATATTACTGGGATGCATGTTGTTCATTGGCACACTTGGAGAGGGACCTTTCCATGAAGAAGAGCTATGCTGTTCCTAAGATGTAAAACTCCATCTAGGCACTAAGGTATGGGGTCTGCTGACAAAGCCCAGAGATCTTCCATTATATAATAAAACTTCTTCTATCCAAGGGGAGGTGGTTAGACCTTATAGTCCTTTATCCACTGTCTGTATACAATGATTTCCCTTTTCATAGTCTATGGACAGGCTATAATGCTAACTGTTTTAGGTTTATGCGTTTTGCTGTTGGTAGTGGCTCGTATACTGCATTATAGAGTAGAATAGTTAAAATAAACGTCTTTGAACTATATCAGGGACTCTGTCTATTCTTATTGTAGACAAGTACGAGTGAGTCAGCGAAAGGGTACGTCTTGCTACTGCAATTCCTGAGAGAGTCGGGTGTGTTGTGTTCTGGGTTGTCTAATTATTTGTATGTTCATGATTATGTAGGGGAACAAATGAGACACTATAGCTAGTCGGTTATGGGATTTTGGGTACTAAGGTGGTAGGAAGGTACAACCCCAATTCACCGAGGTCCTGTTTTCCAGCGCATAGTTCTGTGTATGTGCTGAATCCCCGCAACATGGCACCGCCAACGTTTGGTCTGGTACGTATCTGTGAGACGCCTGAGTAGTGCTTGTCCAGGATCCACTCACTTCTCTTTCCGGAGACAGTTGTGTAGCCTCCTATTTTTTTTATGTTTTCTAGGTTTTTCAAGCTTGAATTTTAAAAGCTCTTTCTCTTTCTTTTTAACCCGTTGTTGCACTGCAACACATAGGTTGTTATTCTCTATTGTTGATTATGGCGGTTTTCATTGCGCCGCCTAACCGCACACCGCTCAGGACTTATTTGACTCAATATGGAGTCCCTGATGCTGGTGTTGCGCTTATTTATTTTGTTGAGGCGAATGCAGCTTTCCGCTTTGAGGTGTTCTATTCTTGGGTCACCTTTCCGGTGGTGGATGGGACAGATAATTTGTTCCACGAATATACCTCCCTCTCCTGTCTATGTCCAGTGTTCCATAATGCTGCACCACCACCCGGGCCACGAGTCCGATCTCCTGCGCCGCCTGGAACGCGTTCCGGGTAACACCCCTAGCCAGCAGCTGCCCAGTGGCCCAGCACTCTCCGCTTTCAGGACCACGTCCGGAAGGCAGTTTCCACAGTGGACCTCTGGCCAGTCTCACAACTCAACTGGGGAAACGAAGAAGTGAGACTGACCCTCATGAAGGGCCTTTAACTTTGCTTGATACAATAGCATGTATGTTAGGCCCAAAGCTTTCAGTTTTTATTTTGACCTCTGCAAATGAATGTCTCTGTTTCTGTACCAACTGGGTGTAGTCCAAGAATGTTCGGATCACATGATTGTCATGTTTTGGGTCTCCATGCAGCCGGACTTCCCCGAAGGAAGGAGTGCAATGAGCCCTCTCTACAACAAACACTGGGGACAGGGCAGTTTCTGATCCATTTCCCAGGAAACGTCAGGCACAGAACCTTCCACCCCCTCTGGGAACTCTACAAAACACAGATTGCCCCTCCTAGATCGACCCTCTGTGTCTTTCGCACGCACTTTTAGTCTCTGCGTTGGCGCCATCAAGGTCTTCACAGTGGTGCTAAGGGAGGCAAGTTCATCTTGTATCTGTGCCACCTGTTGTTCTGTGGCCTTGAATCTATCCGCCACTTTGTGGAGATACGGCCTCCTTGGCTCTTGAGGGTCCTCGGGGGCCAATTACCCCTCCTGTTAACTCCAGTAAGACCCACACAGCTGGATTGCTGAGAAGTCATCAGAGGCCACACACACAGGACCAGAGAACTTTGGGTGTAGTTCCAAAGTTTGGGTGGACAGCAGCTCCTGTGTACCACACTTTGTGGTGACATTCTACTCCACTCTATCCACGTACACTGTCCAATTCTATACTCCACTCTATGTCTGCCCTATCGAATGTACAACACTCTGTTCCACTATACAACACTTTTCTATATGACACAACACTCCACTCTACTGTACGAGACTCCACTCCAATTTATAACAGTTTACTACCTATGCTACACCAGTACACTCCAGTACGCTCCACTCCATGTTACTCCACTCTATGACACACCAACACACTCTACTGTACTTTACTCCACACTATGTTACATCACTTCACACAAATCTACTCCATTGTACGAAACTTTACCTCACTCTATGCAACAATACAACAATCCACTCTACGCAGCTACACTGTTCCGCACACTTCTGTACTCTATGCAACTCCACTCTACACCACTGTATGCCACTCTCCAACACTTTGTTCCTGTCTATATCCCTTCATCCCATTGCACAACACTGTACTATACTGCATGCCACGGTACAACACTGTACTCCACTCTACTCTATGATACTCTAATCCACTATACAACACTTTACGCAACTCTTTGTATGCCACTGCACCCCACTTTAATCTACTCTACTCTGGCACAGTGCTCCACTCTACACCACTACTCCAACATACGCCACTCCACTCTATACTACTCTATGCCATTGTACTCTATAACACTGTATGCCAATCTGCTATACAACACTGTACTGTACTGTCCACAATTCCACCCTACAAACATCAACTAGAGTGTATGCTACTCTAATCTACTGTAGTCTATTTCACTTTCCAATATTGTACGGCACCCCACTACACTCTACTGTACAACATGGTACTCCAATTTATGGCACTTTACTCAACTGTATGCTATACTACTCCACTCTATTGCCCTTCACACCACTAAAGTCTACGACACGCCACTCCACTCCACTCCACTCTATGACGCTTTATTCCACTCTACACTACCCTACTCCAGTGGATTCCAGTCCTCTATACTCCACTCTATTACACGTTATCCCACTCTATGCCACTGTACTATACTCTGCTCTGTGCAGCTCCACTGTCCAACACTCCATGTACGTAACTGCACTCTACAATACTGTACTATAATCTATGCCGCTCTATGACACACTACTCAAATCTATGCCCATCACACTCAACTTCTCTTTACCATACGGTACTCCACTATATGACACTCCCTGTACTCTATGACACACTCCCCCATTGTACTCTACAACACTCCAGTTGACCTTGCTCCACTCTATCACACTGTACTTTACCCTACCTGACTCTAAAACACTCTACTCCACTCTATGACAGTCGGCGACACCCTACTCCACTGTTTGACATGCCATTCCACTATACAACTCGCTGCTCTGGTCTACAATACTGTATATCACTTTACTAAACTCTGCGATATGCTACTACACTCTACTCTATTCCACTCTATTCCAATCTACAATACTCCCCTCTATGACAATACACTTTACAACACTCTCCTCCACTGTACTGTAGGGCACTCCACAATACAACTGTCCACTTGCGACACTGGACTCTACGATTTGAGAAACATTTTCATAAAAAAAAAAAAAAAAACATTGAAATTCAATGAAAAAAACAAAGGTCAATGCTTAGCTAAAGTTAGGAAACTTATTTTCCCTACACAAACCAAGCTTGAATTAAACAAACTTTAAATATTCTAAAGTTATAGTTATACAATTTATTCACCACCTTCAAATTATTATAAGTAACGGACCTTGTTACATACTCTTTTCAGCCAGTTAACCAGACAATACTAACTATAACCCGCCACGCTACCATCCACAGTGTTGTGACAAATAATGTAATTTGAGAATTTATAAGCCCCTCCCGGAGCCATTAATGGCCCTGAGGACCCCATCACCCAGGGTCGGCTCCTGCTTTGTCCAGGGGTGCCCACCCCCGGGACATAGCGGTTTTCCTGCCCACACTGGCACAGGCTTGGAAACCTCACTTGGCGAGAGCAATTTGAAAGCTCCTGCTAAGTGAGAGCAAACACGAAGTCAGATCCCTGCCGGTGGCCTACAAAAGATTTTAAATAGGTTTGGTACCTTTTGTAAATCCTATGGCCTGACTATAAACACCGAGAAAACCAAATTAATGGTATTTAATCCTCCAAGACGTTTTAGAAATGTTTTTACTTTGGATGTTTTTACAGGGTTCGGCTTTGTCCCCTCTGCTCTTCAATATATACCTGCAGCCCTTAGTAACTGCACTATCCAAACTGGACTGCCGAGTGTTCAACTATGCAGATGACACTCAACTCATCCTGAGCATTGACAACTCGGCCCAAGCTCAGAAACTGTTCAAAACATCCTACGATTCACCACGAACTGGATGACGGTTAATTCCTTGAAAATTAACCCTGACAAGACGGAGGTCCTCGTCATTCCAGCAAAAAACAACTTCTGGAGTGGCCTGTTTTGGCCCAAAGAACTTGGGGCCCCCCCATGTCCGTCACCAGTCGTGAAATGTCTGGGAATCAAAATCGATTCGGAACTTTCCTTGAGTCATCAGGTCTACTCAGTAGTGGGCACCTGCACCGGCGTCCTGAGACAACTGAGGAAACTGGCCCCTCTCTTATCAGTTTCCTCTCTAAATTCAGTAGTCTCAGCCACTGTGTTATCGCGCCTTGATTATGGAAATGCACTCTATTTAGGACTCCCTTTGAAATTGATGAATCGACTGCAGGTTGTGCAGAATGACGCCGCCAGGCTGATTTTTAACCTTCCTAGGAGGACCCATGCCTCCCCTTTGCTACACAAGTTACATTGGCTGCCCGTCAGACAGCGTGTAAAATTCAAGGGCCTGTGCATCGCCCATAAAACTCTCTACGGCCATGCCCCTGGCTACATACGGGATCGCCTAGCTAAATACGTGCCAGGGCGCGTACTTCGCTCTACAGAGGCCTTCCAGCTAGCCTGCCCTCGGAGTAATCTGGCCACCAAGGGTGGCCGAGCTTTCTCAGTTGTTTTGCCACGACTTTGGAACCAATTACCTGATTCTTTGCGTAAGGAACCGGGTTTGTTTCCTTTCCAAAAGCTGTTAAAAACCCTGCTATTTGAAGATACTCTTTAGCTGCGCTCGCCACAAGGATTGTCCGTACCTACTTTGATGCAATCTCCTTCTGTCAAGCGCTAAGAGACCTGCTGGTATATATGCGCTATATAAATAAACAAACATAAACATAAACATAAACATAAACATGGTAACCCGTTAGATATTGTGGACTCCTTCGATTATTTGGGTATCCAGATCGTGAAAGGGATGAAGTGGAGTCCTCACTTAACTAAAATGCTCCTATGCCACAAGAGGGCTTCTGGTGCCATTATTAGAGAACAACATCTCTCTACGAGCAGACCAGTGGCCCCGGCCCTTGTGGTATATGAGGCCAAAGCATTATCTTGCACAATGTATGGAGCTGAAATTTGGGGTCACGAAAGTATCCATGATCTAGTTAAGTCTGAGAATAAATTCATGAGGGATCTTATTTCTCTTCCAACATCAACTCCATTAAAACCACTGTTTTATGATCTAGGCAGGCATTCTATTCAGGACATTGCAAGACTTCCACCTTTATTATTTTGGGCGAGACTACGAAGGACACCGGAGCTTGCTAAGTATGCTGCAGCCCTAAGCGAACTCACACTAGCTGACACTGGGAAGAGGATAAAATGGATCTCCTATGTAAGACAATTGCTGAGAGAAATTGGATACGAAGACTGTTGGGAATCTCAGATACCCCCTTCAAAACTGGATCTCAAGAAGGCATATTGGAGATGGGTTAATGATAGAGAGCTAAATAATGCTAATATGGGGAAGCTGACTGAGGCTTATTTTGAGCACAAGACACTTTGCAAATTGGAACCTTATCTTGATTTTATTCAAATCCCACTGGATAGATCATTGTATGTGAGATTCAGATTAGGAACCTTACCTCTCAAATCCGTCACGGCTAGCTGGATGGGTCAGACAAGCATACCATCTGGTTGCCCAAGCTGTGCATCTCCGAAGGAGACTATTCCCCATTTCCTTTTTGCCTGCTACACTTACAGAAGAGCGAGATCCAAGTGGCTGAGACCAATTTGCAGAATTCTGGGCTCCAGAGACTATGTAACTGTGTTGCGTATCTTAGAAACTGATACCTCGTCTCTTATCGTAGTATGTGGATTGGCCAAGTATCTGGGTTGCGCTTGGCTATTGAGAAAAAAAAAACTTGCCACTTTTGCACATTGAAATGTTGTTGAGGTCCGGTTTTTATCCTTTCTACCAATCCTTTTACAATAAAATTTGTGTCTCTGTGTATATAGTGTCTTATTCTGAAACAAAGTCCATTTTTAGATACATTTATGATCAATTCTTTTTATTCGCCATGTTTTACTTGATCCTTTTTATCTTGTATTGTATGTTGTGCTTTTATGATATTTTTTATCAAATAAAGCTTTACCTACCTACCTATAAAAATGCTCCAGCCAGCTGGGAGCAGACTTCAGATCTGTTTCCCTGCCGCTAGTGAGGGAAACAGATCTGAATATTGCTCCCACCCGTAAGGAGCAGCATTTTTAGCTGCCACCTGCTCATGGGAGTAATGCGGGCTCCTGCTTGATGCGAGGAGCCCGCTCCCCCCGCAGCCTCCTTTGAGGATATGGTGGGTGCCCTGGGTCGGCACCAGGGCACCCACTCTTTGTTGGCCGGTTCCTGATGGATGAGGTCCCTGGTGCCAAAGTCGGCCTGGGGATGGGGGCTGCTTACCCCTCTCCTCCTTTGGATATTGTTCGGGCCCCAGGGAATGGGGTCCCTGGGACTGAATTCCACCCAGAGAGGGTGGCTATGTCCCCCCTTCCCATTTAGAATATGGCCGGGCACTGGGAGATGGAGACCCCTGGGCTGAAATCGGCCCGGTGAGGATGCTGCATGCCCTCCTTACCCATAAGTATAGCAGTGGGCCCCGGGGCATTGGGTCCTTGGGGCCAGAAATTACCCTGAAGGGAGCCCATGGGTTGGCTGCCTTTAGGGGGTCGGGCACCGGGTCTGACCACAGGCCAAGCCTTGTGGCCAACCCCTACTGGGCACAGCCAAAGGCCGTGGGTGGTGTGGGTTTGCCTGAATGCAGGGAGTTGGTTGCAGGGCCTAGCTGCGGTCGAAGGCTGTGTGCAGCATGGGGCTGGCTGAATCCAGGCCCTGTGGCCAACTCCCCATCATGCACAGTTTAAGAATATCAGACAACTTCCCCCCCACAGCGTGGAGTTGACTGCATGCATGGGGGTGACTGCAGGGCCCACACAAAACCATAGAAATGCACCAGTTATAGTTAGAGTTATCTCATTTGGCATAACTCTGTAAGGTAACGATAACTCGCCCCCTGTTCAGCAGTTAATATCCATTGACCTTTCCAAGGAACAGAGACAAACCATTGTCCTCTGAGCCAGGTTTGGTAACTCTCCTAGCCAAGGATGTGTATTTCTGCTCTGGAGCTGTGATGAGTAGTAGAACTGACTTTAAGCCTGTTCTGGCTCAGGCAGCCTAAAACACATGTTTTCAATGTAGATTTTCTGTTTAAATTATCAAAAATCTGTTTTCACCATTTAGTCAGATTTTAAAATATAAGCAGGAATCAACTTAGGAGCATTTTTATAGCCCTTTCCTAAGTAGAGGTAGAAAATAAAGATTTTAATCCCACCTAGGGAAAAGTCTAGCCAGGCTAAAGAGTGAAATAGCGTTTGGATTTTATTTCACTGTGAGGGCACACTAACCTCAATATGTAGTGTGACTTGTTTCCAGCACTCTGCCATATCGGATTACAATGCACATTTAGGAATATTTAAAATAGGCTTTGCCTACATTGCGCAGAGGGTGGCATAACGAAACTTGAGAGGGCCCCCTTGCAAAGTACATGGAGGGGGCCCCCATTCTCTGCACCAGTCAAGCGCTCTCAGGCCAGCGACCTGCCATACTGCAGTCGCTCACCCCAACCATGAAAAATGATTCTGGTTCCTCCATTGGTCACATCTGCCCTCTTATTGGGCGATTTACATACATCAATAAATACTGCTGCTGCACCCTCCAGCAAAGTTACATATTACTGCCACCAGCCGGCCCACCAACCACATCCTCCTACTTGATGACCCACCTCTAAGCGAAGCCTGCTCAGTTAACCACTTCCAAACACAGACCACTGTCGTTGTGCCTGCTACTAACGCATCCATTACACTCTACTCTCACCCCTATGAAACCCGCAGTTATGCTTTTCCGCTGCCTTTAAATCCACCTCTCGGATGTCACTGCGAAGCCGTGACCGCGCCCACTGCTCCCCTGTCCACCATGACAGAAAGACTGATGTCCGGTCCCCATCTAACCACTGCCTACCAGTAAAGACAGAGCCTTTCAGCTGCGGCCCTCCCCAATACATTCACACAATAATATTAAATGTACAAAGCGTCCAATTTTTGTTTCCTCACGCCAACATTAATTTACACTATGTACACCACTAAACCATACCTCCTGTCAAATGCAAACCTGATCCCATATGTAGCACCAGTCAGCAAGTACCCCAAGGACAAACACCAGAGAGAATGCGTGATTCATGTAATTAAACCTACAGTGACAAGGTAGCATTTCCCCACCCACTGTCAGCCCAGCAAAGTCTGCAACCGCACAGTAGCCATCAATACCGGCAATGTCTAAAGTGCATTTCCACATCCTTTCATTGGCAGCTTCTGATACATATACCTATGCCTTCTGGCGGCATCTACCATAGACCACAGTATTCTTTGTCTCCCTAAGACTAACCGAATGCTGTGGGTGAACGCTTCTCTTCCCCCTTCCCGCTAATAACTAATGGAGGATAACAAAAAAAATAACGTATCAAGCACCTCCTGCCGGAAGTCCTTATCAGATCCACAAGTATCAATATTCTGCTACTGCACCATCCTGTCAACCCTATTATTATGTGGAGATGTTTTTTATCCCTTCCATGAACTGGGAAAAGCAATACCTTGCACAAAAACAAATCCCTTTAAATTTAAAACCTTTGCTACTTATACAGGCTGGTAAAGCACTTACTTGTTTTACTAACTGTAATTGTAAAGCAAACAGGTAACTTATTTTAGGATTGGAATTACTGCTTAGAAGTGTGGAAGTTAATACTGAGACATAGGATGATTTTTTGCATGTCTGCCAAACACTCGTTCTTCCCTGCATGTGCACTAAATGCAAAAATACAATTTAGCTTAACAAATTGTTCAGAAATGTACAGGAAGGTAAAGAACCAGCCCAGATTATTTTTACAAAGAAAAATAGACAATGGTCAACATTATACCCCATGAATTAAAAGCCTTAGCTTGCACAGCTTGTTCAAATCCACGCCACCTAATTCTACCACACACAGCACACTTGAACATCTCATAATTTATTTCCATGCCACACAATTCAACTATAAATAGTTTAACCCTACAACATTGCATACCACATAATTACAATCATAAAAATTAAAAAACACATATTTACATTTCACTCCATACCACATAATTCCATATCACATAATAACATTCCACACAACTTAATACAACTTAATACCACTCCAAACCACATCATTACACCACACACAACACAATTCAACTACACATAATTCCACTTCAACCTATATAATTATACTTCACACAACATATATACACTCAACTCCAAAACACATAATTACCCTCAACAGAATACAACTCCGCAACATACTGTATAATTCCACTTCGCACAATTATACACCACACCATGCCACATAATTCCACATGTCACACAATTCCACAATTCATCCCCACACAATTCATGACACAACATAATTACACTCCATAAAATGCCACTCAGCACCACATAATTAACCTCCACATAATTATGCTCTATTCCATATTGCATAAATACACAGTGGCGGCTGGTCCATTGGGGCAACGGGACAGCCCACACTAGGCAATCGGGCAGCAAGAAATGTAAGCAGACGAATTGACAGCTTTGACAATTTGTCTGTTTACATTTCCGGCCTGACCTGTGCTGGCAGCTGCTTCACAGCCTCAAGTGCGCATGAGTCAACAACAAACAAACTGCGCATGCAGGTGAGTCGAGCAGCAGAAGTCCAGACTCCGACTGCGCATCTGCGAGAAGAGCACTATTTATTTCAGCCCCCCACTCCATTGACATTACATTAGGTATGTTGCGCATGCCTAGTGTAGTGCAGGAGTCTGAAGATAGGATCCTGCTCGGGCGGTGACGTACAGTCGCTCCATGCCCTGTCAAATGCCAGGATACAGCCGAGTAGCCGCCCGCAGTCGCATCCAGTCTTCTGATTTGCCACTTGCCAGGCAAGCAAAAGAGCGGGGAGAAGTTAGTTCCATGTCTGTGAGAGGAGACGTGATGTGACGTGGGACCAGTGGAGGAGATGCGTGGTAAGTTTGTTTTTATTTTATTTATTCATTTAATCAAACGCCTCCCCCCTCCCCGCGCGTACCCCCACCCCCCGAGTCATGTCGGCCGCGACTGGTTTACCTATAAGTGTGATCGAATTTTGAGCTTTGCGCCAAACAATCACCTATGCCGGCCGGCGCCGCAGCTGCTAATTATGGATTAAGTTCAACAGACAAATTATTTACCTTTTAACAATGTATTCCCCGACTATGAGGTTGTACAATTCTTTTATTTGATCAATAAATTGCAAGCGTCATGGCATGAGCAGGGCGCGTGAATTCTTTGTTTGGAAACGCTTGCATTCTTTTCAGGGTAACATATGCTTCGAGGATTAGTGACAGTAGCTACAGTGCAGAGAAGCCACTCGAGCGTGACCAGCTTACTGTAGCACAGTATTATTTAAACTTTTGGGACGGGGGTCTGTTCTTCAGTGCGCTGCCCCTTTTTGATACCTTATTCACATTTGTAAAACGCCAACCACCATTGTCATGGCACTTTGAGCATTTGTTCTATTTGGGCGCACTTACTTTCAGATCAGGGAACGCCATCAAACTGCAGGAAGTTTTGGTTGACAGGGTGTGTTTGGTTTTGTGTGGTTGCAGCGTTTGTTCATTGTTTAGACTTGGTGGAAAGTGTGAGGGGCTTTTAGTTCAGTTAACGTTACCAGAACCCAATGCGTTTTAGATTCTGAGGTGTCCTTTCAACATTAACCAAATACCTCCAAGGAGCAACACGGAGCACTGCACAGAACATTTTTGTTGTAGCAAAGGCTTCCAAATGTCAGGGTTTGTACATAGAACAGCTGGTGTGCGGCGAGACCAGATCACGACAACAGGATGTGGTGGGCTTGTCTGGGGCACTGCTGGACAACCACATTTTGCAGTTTCATTTTTTTTTATATTTACGTTTTGAGACACCATAAGATAAACTTGCCAGAACCCCTTGTATTTTTCTTTTTTTGGGGGTTAAATGATTTACTGGCCACAGCCGATTTGGGGATCCCCGAGGTCTCTGCAGAGGGCATATCTCACGGAACCCCAACCCATGCTGCCGTGTTTGGCACTTTGAATTTGACAGCCATGCTTCAGTTGTTTTTCGTTTGACTGCTGCTCTAATACAAATTCCACTCCTAACGTAATCTACAAATGTAGATACTTTACTTTCTGCGTGTCCCCTCTAGAGCCTATGGCAAGGTCAATGACTGGCAGCCCCAGATTCCGGTAAATTAAAAATACTACTCCACCGGAGTAAGCCTGCGTAGGGGGTACAGCTTATCGGATGGATACTTTCCCCCGGGGCCCCCCTAAGCCCTAAGCTTTAAACCCCATAAACGGGGGCTGCAATTCTGCATACTTGCGCCCTGATGCGCATGCGCGTGCGAGGGTGGCCACTGGCCTACTGGAAAGAGTGACTCCCCTGGCCCCCGCACGTCGACAGCCTACTGACCGGCTGTCACTGCCCCTGGAGTTACATGGTGCTGGCAGCTAAGGGCCGAAGACTATGCTTACAAAACATGACCTTACCGCTGACCAGGGACACATTCCTAAAATACGACAAAATTACTTGCAACATAGACCTATACACTTCACATATTACTACGATATTGAACTGATATCACATTACATATTAACAAACGCATTCCACTAAAGTTGCCTGTAACAAAAATCATCATATAACACACAATTTTATTACCAAATTGCCAAACATATCACAATCCACTTTGAAACATATCACAGATACCTGCAACAAAAAGTTAAGCACAACACTTATTCCTGTAATGCACATTCAAACTGCCTGCCCTAGGGGATGGTGGGTGGGGAAAACAAGTTACGGGCCGCCGATGGCCCGAATGTGTTCGGATGGAGGCGCAAGGAACAAGAGACTGTTCCTGTGCCCACCGCCCGCTTTTAAGAGGGGGCAGTGAGACCACAAGGCAGGCTGGTCTAAACCAGAACTCCACCACGTCCTGCGTTCGTGTGAACCGGAAGCACTTAAAGTGTTTCCGGTTCACTGTCGGGGTCTGGCGCGACCGCCATAGTGGCGGCGAGCGCTAGATAGCGCTTCGCCTTGTCCATATGGCCTGGTACTTGCCTAAGACCCCTTTTTTAATGAAGAAACCCCAAGATCCGCCCTTGGATGGATGGGTACCTCCTCCCACACCAGGGCAAGCATTTCAAACCACACTGTTCTTGGATTAGGGGGAGTGACCCCCCGGCCGTATTTTATTACATATTAAAAACATTGCTTATTCATTTTTATTATGTACACTTTACGCAGAAAGTCCAGATGCATTGATAGATACATGTCACTTGTCTAACCTTAACATGCTCTAATACAAATTTCACTCCTAACGTAATCTACAAAGGTAGATACTTTACTTTCTGCGTGTCCCCTCTACGGCAAGGTCAATGACTGGCAGCCCCAGATTCCGGTAAACAAAAAATGCTACTCCACTGGAGTAAGCCTGCGTAGGGGGTACAGCTTATCGGACGGATACTTTCCCCGGGCCCCCCCTACGCCCTAAGCCTTAACTCCATAACGGGGGCACTGGCAGCCCCAGATCCTGGTAGAGCTACAAATACTACTTCACCAGAGTAAGCTTGCGTAGAGGGTACAGCTTATCGGACGGATACTTTCCCACGGGCCCCCCCTACGCCCTAAGCTTTAACTCCATAAACGGGGGCTGCAATTCTGCATACTTGCGCCCTGATGCGCTTCCTGTGGCCACTGGCCTACTGGAAAGAGTGACTTCCTTGGCCCACACACACCCACAGCCTATCGACCGGCTGTCACTGCCCCTGGAGATACATGGCGCTGGCCACTAAGGGCTGAAGACTATGCTTACCAAACATGACCTTACCGCCACAGGCCAGCATAGTTGCCCGACTATCTGGCCTCCCCCTGCGCTCACTAACCAGAAACCTTCTGGGGGTTTAATTTTAAATCCTAAGAATTCATGGTGGTTTTCTTATCGCTTATTACACCTTAAAAGAAGCCTTAATAAAACAATAAGATTACTAAAGCAAAAGGGTCATCACATTTTTTGATATCCTTACAAATGAGAGATCTGAAAAAGAGTTATAAGAACGAAATTTGGAAGGCTAAACAGGCATATTATGAAGAAACTTGGTCTAAATTACATTGTGCATGTAAATCTAATGATGCGCGGCTATTTTGGGGTATTATTAATAACCTCGAAAATGGTAATTATAGAAGTAATAGTGTCAATATTGATGAATCTAGCTGGGTAAACTTTTTTAACAATTTGAAAACTGTTTCTCAATGCCAACAGTGCGATGAAGGTAAATGTAACCTACATCATTGTCAATCTGAGATAGTAGATGGGGGGTCACATTCCAGTGCTTATGATTCACTAAGATTTGTTGATATTGAGCCATGGTCTGTTGATAAAGTAAAGAAAATAATAAATAAGATCAGATCTAATGGAGCGCCTGGACCAAATGGTATTCCAAATGCCATTTTTAAGGCTAAGATAAAGAACTGGCCAGAGCTATTAACGCTCCTGTTTAATGAAGTGCTTAAAACAGGCCTTATTCCAGAATCATGGCAGGGAAGTATTATCCAACCAATTTATAAAAGTGGCCCGCAAACTATCGCTTAATAACATTAACAGATGTAGATGCGAAAATATTTGCTAGTTGTCTGCTGGATGAATTGGAATCATGGGCTACAACAAAGGATTTGATTCCAAATCTACAAACTGGTTTTAGAAAGGGAGAATCAACTTATACTAATTTGATTTTATTGACATTATTAGGCGAAAGAGCCAAGTGTAGGAAACAAAAATTGTATATTTGTTTCAAAGATTTAAAAGCCGCTTTTGATTCTGTGCCCCAAAATGTTCTTTGGTCGAAGTTAATTAATTGGGGTATATCTGAAACACTTTTAAAAATGATTAAATTATTATACTCCGATACTTGGGTACAGATCAAAGTTGGCGACGGAAGACATACGACCCGTCGCCTAAAAGCGAATGTAGGCTTAAAACAAGGATGTGTCTTGGCTCCTTGCCTTTTTAACCTTTTATGTCCGATCTCCCAGCCCATTTTAATAATGTTAACTCTCATTCCCCTTTTGTGTCGGATAAAGAGATAAAATATTTACAATATGCAGATGACACCATTTTATTAAGCCAAACTGTTATAGGGCTGAAAAGATTAATTGATTCTTTTAATCTATATGTTACACAAAATGGATTAACAATAAATACAAAAAAAACTAAAATAATGACAGTGGGAAAAGGTAAATTGGGAGTAAAAGAATGGAATATTAATGGTTTGGTTATTGAAAGTGTAAAGTCAAAGAAATATTTGGGAATCACATTTGATGATGGTTTATCATTTAGGCAGCACTTCAATAACCTTGAAGCAAAGTGTACTTTGCTCGCATATTCCTTTAGAAAATTGAGGGATAAGTTAGTATGCCCTAGTTACGATCACTTGCTGAAGGTCATGAGAGCAAAGTTAATTCCATTTTTGGACTACGGTTCTACTATCTGTCGGGGCAAGGATGCAAAACTGCTCGATGACATAGAAGTAAGGACGTATAAATCTGTTTTTAGCATTCCCAGATATATTAGTCGTGCTAATTTAAGACTCGAATTTGGTCTAAAAAAACAGTTATTGGCCCGACAATCTACATATTTAAAGTCTTTACTGTCACTATCTCGAGCTGAAGAGGGCTCGCTAGCTAATCTGTGCTGGCTTGAGATTTCGAAAGGTGAATATTCAAGTAGCTGGCAAGTTTATTTAGTGTTTATGCAATTTTGAATACCCAAACTTAGTAAATGAAGTAAGGAGCAAAATGGTCTATAAAAAATCAATTAATCAAACAGCAGCCTTATTGTCTACTATAACAGATAAAGATGAATTAGGGAAAAAAAATCAGTTATGGTCAATAGTTAATTCTTTTAGCAATTTGTCGCACCAATCGTATTTGCTCTTTCATTTAAAACCTTTGATTAAAAATAAATTCATGTTATTAAGGTTTGGGATATACCCAACTAAAGATGGAACCCCAAAATGGGAGAATAAATGGCCATCGAGTATTTGTAGGCTATGTGGGCTGTGTGAAGAAACCTTACTACACATAGTAACTCTAGGTCCAAATTTGTTAGAAGAGTGGAAGATCGTTCTGCAGCCTATTTTTAAGGAATTGGGGGTTAGATCATGTAGGACTGCAATTATTTTATGTCTAAGAGGTGTTAACATTCATATTATGTACCAATTTGTTAAGTTTGTTTTTATGGCTGAAAAGAAACTATGTAAAGCAGACATTTTAAGTAAACGAAATACTTGTTATGAAAGTTAATAGAAAAATGGTAATGATATAACGTTCTTAAGTGTCTTTTAGGGAGCATGTGGGCTATTTTAATGTGTTTTAAATTTATTCTGATTATGTGTAAGTTTTTGTTGTTTGTACAAGTTATTTTAATGTTGTAGTTTACCCCTTGAAATGTTGCAACTTTTCGCTGCTAGCATAAGGCACTTTAGTTTTGGAGCTGAAATTATAATGTACGTTTTTTTTTAACTGTTATTGGCATATTGTTAAAATTGTTCATATTTGCTGCTATTACAAGGCACTTTAGTTTTGGTGCTGTAAGTACACGGCACCCTATATTCTGTTGCTAACAGTTATTTGTAACTTGGGTTAGAGCTCTGTTGTTGTATTTGTATATGTATATGTTTAGGTAGATGTCGCTGTGGATATTCACCATTTTTTATTTTTTATTTGTAATGATTTTAATTAATCAACAAATAAACTTATAAACAAATAAACACTAGGAGGTCATGCCCTGTGTCTCGTGCTCTCCATCCATGCTAAGATGTCTTCCATAAATGCCTGATTCCCTTTGGATGATAAGTGCAACCCCGTTTTGCAAGAAGAAGAAAAATGGTCCCACCGGACGTACCTATGCCCTATTGACTTTAGTTTCGGGTCCTGAACAGCTTATCGAACCTGTTGTTGATCCGCTTTACCGCGTGATTCAACGCCCGCACTGACTCCCCCCTCTTTCTGGAACCTTGGTATCATGTGAGACCCGATGATTACGGCAGTGGGCACCTCTTTGCCAACCAACCCCACCTCAGTGAGGAGCTCCTCCATCAGTACCCTACGTCCCGGGCGAGATAAGTCGTTCTCCCCTAGGTGCCGGATCCAGATTGCTGGTGGGCCCTTACTTTCTCGTAAAGCCCGGTTCACCAGCTACGTGAATTGCCCTACGTACAGTCCACCCAATCCATGAAACACTATTTTAGTAACTAACTTACGCGCCCTGGCCTCGCGGGTTTCTCAACAGACATTCTCTTTAAACAACGGACATGTGAGTGACCCACTATCCAGATTTGTTGCTGTTCCGGGCCCAGGAATGCACTTGGGCCATCACCTGAGCTGTTCGTTCTTGGACTGTGAACGCCGTCCATCCGTGTGACAAGGTGATTTCCTCCTGTCGCGATGACGGGCTGATGCATACTTCTCCCCTGAGTCACAGGGTGAAGACACTGCAGTCAAACGTGAAAAGAACAATCGTCAGTGCACTGCCCCACTGGCGGGTTAACACATACACAACAGCACATAGTACCAGGTAACCGTGTACCTGCGTAAGCGTATCTCTGAGTTGCAAAATGAAGAAGTTGAAGTAAATGTGCAAAGGAACCGATGGTTTAAAGCATGTGCAGCCGCACGCAGCACTTGTAGCAGTTAGAGGACCACCTATCGACCCTTTTGACCTGCTCCTCCCTTAGACCCCTTGCCACTGCCTCGGTGGCCGCCCGAGTTCTAAAGGAGTGGGTCCCCAAGTTAGCTGAATCCAGACCGGCGTCTTGGGTACCCAAAACCATAACTCTTTTGGACTGAAAGATAGTGAGGAGTGACCCATTGCCATGTAGCAGGAGTGGGGATGTATGTCGTTACAACGCACACTTTTACAACGCATGCACTTACAACGCATTTTTTACAACGCAACATCCACTACAACGCATTCCATTACATAGCATGACACTACAACGCATTTTTAAAAACTACCTTTACAACGCATTCCATTACATCGCATACTACCTTTACAACGCATACCATTACAACGCATAATATTAAATTACATTTAAGGTAAGTTTTGGATAGTATAGGGGTAAAAATTACTATTCTAACTCCAGGGGGTGCAACAGTAGGGTAAGTGTTGGATTGCGTTGTAATGGTATGCGTTGTAAAGGTAGTATGCGATGTAATGGAATGCGTTGTAAAGGTAGTTTTTAAACATGCGTTGTAGTGTCATGCTATGTAATGGAATGCGTTGTAGTGGATGTTGCGTTATAAAAATTTCGTTGTAAGTGTAGTGCGTTGTAATAGTTTCAGTGTAAAGGTTGTTCACCAGGAGTGGCCCATTGACGACATCAAGCGACTGTACCCCTCCTCTCCTACCTACCCCCTCTGCCCAGGGTGCATAGGTCCGGTGCGACACACACGGACCACCAAATGCGCAAGAAATCAATGCATAGGTACTGTGTGCCGCCACATACGCATCTGGAGCAGAAGTGTACAAGGACAGGGTGCATATGTACTGTATGATGCGGCATAGGCATCTAATGCCGAAAGTTGCCCAAGCACACAGGGAATAGGTACAGAGTGACACAACACAGGAATATACAGCTTAATTTGAACAGGCCCATGGGTGCATAGGTGCCGCGACACAAACACGGACATCCAATGCATAAGTGTTCAGGCACAAGGGTGCTGAGGTACTGTGTGACAATACATTAATCATATAAGTGTACGAGTCCCAAGGGTGTGACGAACCGCAGGCATATAACGCTTGATTGCACAAGCACAAGGGTGCATAGGTACCGTGTGACACAACATGGACATCCAATGTATAAGCGCTCAGGCACAAGGGTGCTGAGGTACTGTGTGATACAATACATAACTTATTATAAGTGTACGAGCACAAGGGTGCATAGGTGCTGTGCGACAATCCACAGGCGTATATTGCATACCTGTACAAGCACCCCGGTGTAGATGTAGAGTGTGACACGACCAACTTCCAAGACATACGTGTACCTGCGATGGGTGCATAGATGCTATTTGACCAAAGACTCCAAATTCATGTGTGTAACAGCACACACGTGCACATGGCACTCTCTAAATTGTGACAACGAGGCCTGGGATGAATTGATGTGACATCACAAGTACTGATAATGTCTGTAAGTAACACCACAGAGGCGCCTCGCGGGACTGACATCAAAGACTGTATATATTGATGTGACCTCACCATGGCTTGGAACGTCTTGATTTGACGCCAATAGTAAGCAATCATGTTTCAATCTGACAAACGTCAATGGTTTGACCATTCAGTAGCAAATAATGGTCACCCCATGGATGTGTAGCATTGCGTTCTTCGCATTCAGGTTGACCAGACACATTCTTACTCCACGAGTAAGTTCTACGACAAAATGTGGCATGAAAGTAGAGCAAGCTAACCAGGTTGTCACCACTCTTTAGTAAGTAGGGATATATGCGCTTCCGCAAGGATTCATTCGTGCAACTACGCTGAGAATAATGGGTAATATACCGTATATATACCTTGCTGACTGACCTGAAGCAGGGCTTTTAAACTTTATATTGATCACAGACTTACAATTCCGACCGCTTAGCCTAGCCTCAGTTGCATTACAAAAGGAACATTGAAAACTGACTTTCAATGAGAGCGCCTAGTATGGCGCCAGTTGCATTACATAATGAACATCGAAACCTGACTTGAAATGAGAGCGCCTAGCATAGCGCCAGTTGCATTAAGTGAGGAACACTGAAATCATAATTCCAATTAAAAGCGCCTAGAATAGCACCAATTGCATTTACATGAGGAACATTGAAGTCAGACTATCAATGAGAGCGCCTAGTATAGCACCCGTTCCATTAAGTGAGGAACATTGAACTCAAAAATTCCAATTAAAACGCCTAGCGCTAGTTGCGTAACATGAAGAACATTTGACTTCAGATTTTTAGAGAGACTTTGAGAGTGCTAAGCATAGTACCTGTTTCATTACATGAGGAACATTGAAATCGTACTTGCCAATGAGAGCGCTTAGCGTAGCACCAGTTGCGTTAGGTGCTGAACATTGAAATATGGCCATGACAGGCTGAAGTCCACTCGCGCCCAATGCAGACCGTGGCCAGATCACAGGATCTGCACCGACTCGCAGTGTGCATTCTGACTGCTAACTTTTATCTTATTGTTTTGACCAGCAAACATATCCTCCTTAAACACACAATCAGACCAATTGTTCACGAAATGGCATCCCATATATCGGAAATTCTAATTTGCATGTTGTTGCTATTAGTTGCTCTCGGCGTTACGCTTAGCTGAGGGACTTGCCATTATGTTGAGAGCACTCAACACAGCCCACTCGCATTATATGAGAGCACATTCATATTTGTTAGGCACGGGAAGATTAAGTGAACTCCTGCCTTACTCCTGCGCAGTCGTGCTAAGATGGACATGATAATACGTAGTAACCACCCCACGATAACACACACGCTGTCACACTTATAACATCCATGCGGTAACACTTACGTGGTAATACCCAAAAAACGCCCATGTGGTAACATCACTGCAGTCACCTCCATGCGGCATTGATAAAACACGGTAACACTCACCCAGTAACAGCCACTTGGTAACACCTAAGTGGCAACCCTTATATGGTAACAACCACTTGGTAAAACCTACGTGGCAACACACGGTCACAGTCACGAGGTAACACCCACCCCGCTGTAACACCCCCACGGTAAGCACACCAATGCGGTAAACTTCAAAAGCACAGAGCACCAACGTGGTAAAACCCACGAGGTAATACCAACGTGGTAAAAAACCCACACGGTAACACTTGCTGTCACAGATGAAATTGTTTTAGGGTGTAAATTTCACCAAACCTAAAGCAGAAAGGGTTTTCCCTACCTGTGAACCTATTCGCAAAGGTGTCACCGAGACCCCGATAGCATAGGAAAGGGGTTTGTTCTCCTTGCTTCGCTGCAGTAAAGTAAATGCAAAATATGTCTTTAATAAAATTATTGCATTCCGTCCCTGAAGAGGAACCGAGAACCAAGTTGGTCCCTTAAGCAATTAAACAGAAGTGACCGGCTTTTATTTTTAAATGCGTTAGCATAATAACAAAAAACACCATGTGTAGATGCCATACACGCTCGTTGGACAATTTGAGAATTAGAATTGCATATCTATCTGTGAATGTATGATAGGATTTCAAAACAATACCATAGCAACATAGGCATCAGGAGCGTAAGTAAATACAGACACCAACTGTGCAGCTTCAGATAGTAACAAGCTGCCCCGCAGAAATGCGTGCTATGATTCACATGCAATCCATCATAATCTTGCCTTTACGATAGGTATTCTTGACATGACATGAACCCCAACTTTTTTAGAATAGGCCTTCATGAAACCTATATGCGCGTGTGGATGTCATTCAGCAGGTGTCGTTTTTTAATGATATTTGCGAAGAGATATTCATACGGGAAATCATAGTCAACAGCAAGCACTGACAAAGCCAACAGACTTAGCTTTTGTATGCTCCGAACACGGGCACATATGGATAATGTCTCCCGAAAATCGAACAGACGTACAGGCAGCCATGCCCACAATCCAAGAAATATGTATAATACTCATACCCAGCTACTTTATAGTAGGGGGCAAAGAATGACGTGTATCAGGGTACCATGAGTCACTGAGCGATGTGCACCAGGGGGCCATGATAACACAGAGCAAGTTGCACCAAGGGAGCAAAGTCGATGCCATATCCCACAGGAAGCACCAAATGAGGCCTGTCAGAGGCTCACTGGGTCATGTGCCTGATGGGTGCACTGGGTACTGTTCCTCAGAGGGCACCGAGGGAGCATTAGGCAAAATACATTTCAGCACACAAGGCTGTTAGCAATATAGGACCACACACGTGCACATAGATACACTGGCTTGGCATCAAAACATCGTAGCCCACTATCGCATCTCTTAACACCACCGTGCCCCAAATATTATCCCCATGAATATCACCTCATTGGAGAAACCACTAGATACACCCAACTGAGCGATATGTTTCCAAAATAACAGTTGTACAACATCTCTGTGAGACCAGACTGTGCCTCCTCACACGCTCCAGCTCCCACGCTATTTCCCAAAGTCCTACCAGAGACTCGAACTCAGGACACCGACATCACAAAACTGATGCTCTGCCCACTGCGAACAGCTCATCACCATCGCAACTTTTCTGCATGTAAGCCAAGCAGGCTGCACCGTGCCATAGACCGTGATCGCTCGGCTTAACTTAACTGAAAAATGTCTCTTCTGCTCTCCCAGGCTCCGCAGCTCCAAAACCGGCTGGCACACGCCCACCGATGACGAGAGAAATTCCTCTGCTGCTCTCCCGGGCTCCGCAGCTCCACACCGGCTCCCCACCGATGACGATGCCTCTCTCCTGACGAAAGCTCGAACGCGGATCCTCAGCTTCGGAATCCGGACCTAAAAAACAAAGCAGAAAACAAGTTATGGGCCGGCGATGGCCCGGGTGTGTTCCGATGGAGGCAGGCTGGTCTAAACCAGAACTCCACCACGTCCTTCGTTCGTGTGAACCGGAAGCACTTAAAGTGCTTCTGGGTCACTGCCGGGGTCTGGCGCGACCGCCATAGTGGTGGCGCGCGCTAGGTAGCGCTTTGCCTTGTCCACACAGTTTGGTCAAGTGGACATTCCGAAATGTGACCACGTACCACCTGGTTTCACAGCCAAAATGTATCCAAAGGGCACCCCTTTCCGCTGCTGCTCTCGTGAGGCTTGTTTACCCAGACACACGGCTTATCCTTGCCTGAACCCCGAGATTCCCCGGCGGCGGTACCAGCAGGGACCAGCGCAGGCGCAATGAGGATCAAACCACCCTGCTGCAGAAGTCGCCAGGATTTGCAGATTTAAGACGATTGCCTGCCAGTGCTTACCGGCAGCAATTGAACACCGGACTGTTGAAACAACGTCAATATAGTGAATACTAGAGTGCCGGGCCTCACACCGACCTAGACGTGCCAAGAAGCAGCCGTGCCTGGCCCTGAGGCACTGGAGTAGGGCAGGATGCCGTTATACTCGGATGAGTGCAGGATATCGGGCTAAGGTAAAGTTTTGTGATACAGGATAATCAAACACATAAAGTGCTGCGTATGAGGGTCGTTGCACGTGTGTTGAAGGGTTGATGTGGTCCGACTGTGTAAGGTGTATCTGTAACAACGTGCTATTTTGAAGTGGGTGTTTTTTTCAAAGTATTTTTTTGTCCGTCTGCAAGTTACTGTTTATCTGTGTTTACCGCTGTTTCTGTTTTGTTTGTTTGTATCTGCATGTGTGGCACCTGTAGGCACTCTGGCACCAGTAGCCATTTGATCCTGCAAAAAAGGGCGTTAATAAAGTGCACTGTAAAATTGGCGCCTGTATGCGCTCTAGTACCGGCAGTCCTTTGATCCTGCAAATATGGGCAGTTATACAGTGCACTGCACACGTGGCACCTCTAGGCGCTCCGGCACCGGTAGTCCTTTGATCCTGCAAATAATGACATTTAGACAGTGCACCTTACTCAAATTTGCTTGAAAATGCACCATTTGCCCACTCTTTTTTCAAAATTTTCTCGGGCTCACTTGCTATGCTCGCTCGCCGCATTGCAGTATTTACGCCCACCACTTTCAAATGTCACCAGCCATCACTGTAAATACACTCCACATACATCCAGTCTATGTCACATAGCAATATTCCACATAACTACACTTCACACCATGCCTCATAATACCACTCAACATAATTTTCACTCAACAGCGCACACTTCCATGCCACACAATTCCACTCTACAGATTTCCATTCCACACCACATAATTCAACAACAAACTACATAATTCAAACCAACAACACAATTACACAACACACCACATACATCCAATCTACACCACAAAATTCCACATCATGCTACAATATTTAACAGCACACCACATAAGTAAACTCTACCACATACCACTCCACAAAACAAAATACCATTCCAGATAATCTCACTCCAAGACACACAATCCCACTGCATGACACACAATACCACTCCACATAATTCCATTACGCTCAATACCACATACTTACTATCCACATAATTACACTGCACACCATGCCACATTATTTCACTACACAGATCCAATCCACACAACACAATTCCACAACTAACCACATATGTCCACATGACACCACACACATTCACTCCACTCCAAACAGAAAACACATAGGTAAAATAAATTGTCCTTTACAACGTCAATGGCTCTCACTCTCACAAATGCGAGACTAATTGCATTGCAAATGCTTGTTTACCTTCTGATGCGTCCCAGCAGATCCTGTTCCTGGAGCTGCAAACATTCTCCTGCCCCAGTCAGCATTGTGCTTCCTTGTCCCTTCTCAGAGGGGCAGTGCCCTGTGGAGAATGCTCTCTCTGAGTGCCCCCATCCCACCCTTTTTCCGGGCCTGGCTCTGACTGAAGCGAAACAATGTAACTTGTTACTTTGTTTCTCTTCAGTCTTGGGATAACCCGAGGAGTTCAGAGCAGTCTGCACACTGCCGCTGCTTTAGAGCAAGACACACGTGGGCCCCCCTTCACGTACCGAAGACTGGGGGCACAGACATTTTTCCCTGCCATGTGGCACTGCAGTGCATTTAAATTACATCCGAGACAGAGTACAGTTGGGCTCCCGGCAAAAGTATTTTTTTACTTATATGTGGGATGTGTAAATAAAGATGGCAGACCACATATGACATTTAATATTCCATGCCACATGTGCACTTTAGGCACCATTTATAGTGGACGTATAGGAAGTTAAATAGGCCAAATGTACAGCACATGGCTTGGAGTGGAAGTGCAATCTCGTTACTACTGTTTATCAGTGGTGAAGTGCACAAAGTACTTAAGTCAGCATAAAAGGGTAAAGAAAAAGGCAAAACATCCGGGGTGACCATGCAGAAACAATAGAATTGCTACATTAATTAACAAAGTTGACAAGCAATAATCACTATTGGGTAATAGGTGAGATAACTGGACATTTGCAATTTGTAACCTTCATCGGAAAACGTAGGCATGACTCAAGAGGCATCTTCTTTTACAGAACTTGGTGCAGACTCTGAGAGGAAAGGGCAACAACTGAGGTATCAATATTAATGTTGAATTAATATTAGAAAAGTCAATGTCGCACAATGATACATTCACATTTGAGAACGAAATCGCATCACTATTATCAAATTTACTCATCAAGAACTCTCCATCAACCTGATTCATAAATACGTGGACAGGCAGGCTCTGAAACCCAGGCCTAAGGTTACTGATTGACAGGTCACAGGTGGGGTGGCATGTACTCAGCAGACAAAAGCGCAAACAGGAAACTCAGGTCAACCCCCCAGCAGCAACATCACAATGGTCCAGGGAGATTGGCCCCAATAAAGCACACATGGCTGGAGGGGTGCGCGCATTCCCAAAACACCATAAAGTCAGATGCCATATTTATTTACGGAACAGATAGCCAGTCAGAACATAGCACACACAGTACACACAGTGATCACGCGTGCATCATACCGGACATCTGGACATGTTACCCACTGGCCCCCATTGTGTCCACCCAAGGTTGTGGCCCACCTGCATTTATCCGGGCCTTTATCTATGACTCCACAGACAAGGTCCGCATTCTTTTACGAACAAAGGCTTGTCGGAAGTACTTTATGATACCCAAAGAATTGCATAAAAACTCGTTCAGATTGAATGTACTTAGACAGTCCTCAGACCCGCTTCTGTAACTGTGGTCCCGGGCTAAGGTTTAATTAAACCAATTGTTCCTGTTTTGCCAAACGCCTCTTGTCTTTTGTTTTTTCAAGGCAAATTCTTATTTCAGCAACATTTTGGTGAGCCATATAGAAAGTATTAGTACCTTGGACTCTACTGAAGTCAAAGGAAAGGGAACCTGCCCGGACGGATTCACAGTTCTGCATCAAGGAAGGTGAGCAGACACCGCACTTGATTGGAAGTTCTGCTAAATCAGCAGGCAGAGGTCTGTTGGGAAGCTGTTGTCAGAGGGTGAGAGGCAACATCTGATCCTTAGTCCCCTACATTTGGCATAAGGCAAACTAGGAAGAAGCTCAAAAATATAACCTAAATTGAATAAAGACCCAGGAACTAAATATCCTTGAGGGGAAGATTGCTACGTTGGAGACTGAAAGGAGAGAGGCTCTAATTGGAGGTGCGGGGGAATTAGATCTGACAAATAGTAAATTGGAGGAGGCAAGACAAAACGTTAGGCTCTTTTTAGATGAGAAGTGTAAGGCGCAATGGCAGACTAGAAACATGGAGGTCTTCGAATACGGAGAGAAAGCGGGGGCAATTCTGGCCTGGAAGGCAAGATTAGATAGGGCAAAGAATGATATCAATGAGTTATATATTGGCAGTAGCGGAAATAAATCTAGCAACCCGGAGGAAATACAGAAGATTTTGCTAACACTACTTTCAGACCTATACAAGGAAGACCTTGAACCCTCCCAAGCCCAGATATCTAATTGGTTAAAAGATAAGTCTCTTCCAGTCTTAACGGAGGCCTCCAAGATGGCTCTGGATGCTCCCATTACTACAGAGAAGATATCGATCCAAATAAAGCGGTTAAAAAACAAAAAAGCAGCAGGGCTCGATGCCCTCCCTAACGAAATATACAAATTACTCCAAGACGACCTTTTACCAATACTCCACGGGCTTTTCAACTCAATCTACTGTCCCAATGGGGTGATGCCTAGATCATGGAGTGAGGTCACGTTAGTGTTAATTATAAAACCAGGGAAGGACCCTTTGTCGGCGGATTCCTACCGTCTAATTTCTCTGCTCAATGCAGACTATAAAATCTTCATGGGCATTTTAGCAGAGAGACTGGCGTAGTTAGCTCCTAGTTTAATTAACTCTGACCAGAAAGGCTTCATACAAGGGAGGGTTATTCAAGATCAAACCCAACTTTTGATCGGAAACATAGATCTGGCAGAAGCAAGAAAAGACCCACTGGCAGTAGTGGCAGTAGATGCCGCCAAAGCATTCGATCGTGTCTGTTAGAGATATCTGTGGCATGTTTTGGAGGTCATGGGAATAGGCCCCGTATTCATACAAACTATTAAGCACTGTTACTCAGGCGCCTCGGCTAAAATCCTCCTAAATGGCTCACTAACTTCTAGCTTTCCTATTCAGAGAGGGACAAGGCAGGGATGTCCCCTGTCTCCCCTTTTGTTCAACCTCTATATAGAGCCCCTAGCCCAAACAATCAGACTGAATAATGACATTACCCCTTTTAAATCATTAAGCTACGAATGTAAATTGGCACTTTACGCAGACGATGTGATTGTTTATACTAACGATCCTGAGAATGCAATCCCATAATTGGAATTTTACGTTAAAAGAATTTGGTAAGGTCTCAGGGTATCGGGCCAATTCAGCCCGAGATAATGTGCTGGAACACCACATACAGCGGTGGCCCCCTGAGTAAGGAATTTAGATATCTTGGAATAAAAATTGTCAAAGATTTAAATAAAATTACATTAATAAATCTTGGGAAAATCGAAAAGGACATAGATTATTTATTTGCCAAATGGAAGAACCTCCCTTTGACCATCTTTGGAAGGGTAAACTTGGTCAAAATGTCTGTGCTCCCTAAACTAACCTATATTTTTAATGCTATTCCATTAACCTTTCCTGGTAAAACCATAGCCAAGATACAGGGTAAAATAGGTAGCTTTATTTGGGGTCAAAAAACAGCTAGGATGTCGTGGAAGAAGATTAGGAGGAAGTTACTCAAAGGAGGATTAGCCTTACCTGATATTAACTGGTATCTAATGGCCTTCTAGTTTAAAGCTGTTAGAATGCTACTAACCTACCCAGACACAACCGCATGGGGGAGAGTACTGGGGGAAATGGTGTTTCCCGGCAAGGCGGGTTTTTATACAAATATGGTGCACCAAGGTTTTTTAAAAGGGTCCGGCTAAAGATATTGAAATCTGCCTTACTAAATTGGTATCAAATGAGGAGGATATGGGGTATTGGCTACTTTTCGAATTTTGCTCCAATTTGGGATTCTCCGGGGACCCCTCCTTGTATGTGTGACAGTTTGGCAATACCAATCAAAAACTCAGGTATGGAGAGGTGGTCAGAACTGGTTGACTCAGAGGGTATCCTTCCTTGGGAAATACTGTCAGTTAAAGTAGGCCCTCACCTTTCAAGGTTTAAATATCTACAATTAAAAAGTTGGTACGAGTCAGAAAAGCATAACATCGCTGGAAACTGGGAACTAGAGCAACTATTACAAGATACGTCCCCGAGGAAGAAGGAGATAGCCTTATGGTATGCTCGAATTCAGGAAGCAGAGGAAATCAAGACCCCTTCTCCTTCCTCAGTCTGGAATGGATCACCTTTAGACACCCGCATTGAGGAGTTATTTAATCCATCATTAAAATTATTGTATAAATATATAAAGCCGGCATCCCTGAAGAAAAATCACCTTTTTGTAATAAACAGACTATACTATACCCCAGCCAAAATTGCAAAATTTGCACCAATCCCACCTCCAAGCTGCCCAAGATGCAGCCTTGTACAAGCCAATGATCTACACATTTTCTTCCAGTGCCCTGAGTTAACAACATATTAGAAAGGCTTGAAAGATATACTGTCATCTATATTAGAAGTAGACATAGTTGTAGACCTATCCCTGGTGTTTTTTGGTAAGAACGATTCAATCAATGGCGTGCTCTCACAGGATCACATGATCCTCGTTCTCTACCTGATCCTCCTGGCAAGAAGAGAAATCTGTATTAAGTGGAAGGACAACATCGCTCCAAGCAAGGAAGAATGGTTGAGAGCCACCATAAAAATGGCGCGATTAGACCAAGACACCAGGGACGACAGTCATCATAACATTAGGCAACCCCTGACAAGTTGGGCACGGCAGAGACACCTGATTTGATTCGATTCGATCTACCAACGAATCAAAAAACAAAAGATCTTCACCTATAAGGTCCCATAATTACACCAGTCCTCAAATACGCGAGGAAGGCCGTGGGGACTAGACGGAAACAGTGAGCCAAAGAGGCCCTCAGGAACGTGATATTGTTGGTTTGTCAAATCTGTGGAAGTCTTTTGGTGAGATGAGGACAAAAAAAAAATTAAAAAAAAGAAAATAAAAACACATGAGGACGCAGGACAGAAGACAGTTGGGAGAGAGACACTATTAAAGCTGTGGGCCATATTCGAGGAGGCTCAGACTGATAATCCTATCCCACAGACATTAAGCAAAGCGTCTGCACCTCCACCGCCATATGCAGGTATGGAGGTGCTCTTCCCTGTGCCAGCTATACCCGCATTAGGCTATACCAACTTGCCAGTTGAGGGAGACAAATGGTTCCCCTACTGAACAATGAACTGTTAGGACCAGACTTGAGAGTCTTACAGGCAGCAGGCCTGGGCAATCCCAGCACTACCCCAGGCCCGTGCTAAAACTCCCCAAAGTTTGAACCCTATTAATCGCGTTCAGCCCATCAAAACCCAGCGAGGTGGAGTACATGCACTCCCACTGATTCAGGTGAACATACCCGAGTGATAGAGAGATTCTTAGCAGTACTAGACAGTGATACAACTAGCAGGGATGAGGAAAGGAATCATTGTCCTCCTGGATCCGATGCCGAGAAGGAGACTACAGGGTTTGCTCAGGTGGCAGACAAAATGACAGGAAACGAGTTTGAAGGCAAATTCCGACCAAAAAGATCAGCATATAGCTCAGTGCGAAGGAGGCTATCTAGGTGGGATTTTGGGGAAAGGCACAAACTAAGGAGGGAGAGAGAGTTCACACCCTGGAAGCACAGCAAGAACACAAAGCAGCGTACCCCCTGCCTGAGGAGGGCAGAGATAGGTACGAGCACCGTTTGGGGAAGTGTCCAAGGCAGAACTAGAGAAGAGGCTTTCATCTGGGATCCGAGCCTCACCAGATCGTCAACATAGGAGAGGGACTGGCCAGGAAATAAGAGACCAAGGTAGCCTGGTGCAAACTCATTTAAGATGTAGGAGAAGTAAGATAGCACCTTTGGTGCGCACATGAGGAGCAGCAATAAAGAAGTCCGCTGCCCCTCCTGAACCTGCAAACTGACCCGAAGGGAGATGGTGTCCGAGAGGAAGGCAAGGTCATTGCATGACCATTTTGCAACTTTCTAGCTCGCTGGACCAAGAGTAAAGTCCAGTATGATAGACCCTGGCCCCGAGGATGGATTCTTCGAACCAGATGACACGGGCATTGCGGAACACTGCATCCGGCACAGCTGGGGAGATCCCAATTGGAACTTCCCCTACATGCAGGATTCCCTAAGAAGCTGGGAATGCTGTTAGGGAGAGACCAGTGGAGCTACCCCAAGCAAAATGAACCTACTACTACAGAAGGGGACATTAGGGACCATCTATGTGCCCTGGGATCAGATGGAAAAAGAAGGGCTAAGGACCAAAGTGCTGCCCCTGCTGGATGGAGCGGGGAAATGGATCTCATGTTTTACTAACACCGCAGGAGTAAATCTACCGAAAGGCGATGTTAAAAGTCTGCTGAGGAGCCTCACCGGAGAGAAGACTAACACGGTGTTCATCCAAGCTTGCATCCCAGCAGGTACGCTGACAAACACAGAGCATGATGGGGCCGCATTCAATTCGTGCAGGCACCAAATATGGACATCCCTGAGGAAAATGTTCCCTGACTGCCCAGACGTAGGAGGGTTAATGGTGGAAACTATGAAACCTGGGGAAGCCATAATTAAGTTTCTGGATAGAATGAGGGAACAATGGGGACAAGAGACAGGACAGCAATGAAATGATACGTGCCTGCAAGTTGCATTCTTCATAATATCCTCAAAAAGGGGCTGCCCACCAAGTTAGAGAGTGGTTTGGACAGTGTAATACGGTTAAAAGCCAAACTCTGGCGGCAAATCCAGGCCCACATAATGCACTATTACAAAAAGAAACATAAAAAGGAGAAGGAGAAACAGGAGCAAACCCAAAGAGGCACCGCTAAGTGAGTCCAACACAAATTGAAATAGACCGCCCTAGAGAGGACTCCACTGCAAACCGTTCCACTGTTTCAACCTAGCTATAATGGCAGAAGTCAGGGAGGTTGGCAGCAGCCAGACCATAGACGATGTTACTATTGCCACAGAATGGGCCACATGGCCAACAGATGCCGCCTAAAAGCATATCACGAACAGAGGTCGATAAACCTGGCCAGTCCCCGCAGAATATACATCTACAATACCAAGCCCATGGGAACCTGAATGCACCTTACACTCAGCCGCAGGGAAGTCAGTGAGTCACTGCACCGCGGCAACAGGGTTCAGGTGGTTGGACAAACGTGTGGCAACAGCAAAAACAAACAGGGAACCCAGCCCAACAGGGACCAGGGCCACAACCGCAAGAGAGAGAGGTAACTGTCTGGGGAGGCAATGCTTTTGCACAAACGCAGTACTCAAATATGCAGTAAGTTAAAATCCCCTATGTGAAGCATCCATTTCATGGGTGACCTCAACATTCTCTGTACCAAAACTCAAAAGAAGGAACAATAAGGCAGCATTAGGAATTCAAGCCTTTACTTGGGTTTGGGAATTGGCTCCTGGAGGTGTTTTGACAATTGGGTATCCTCACTAGAGTCCACCATTCAGGGTGCCTGCGGGAGCATAGGTCCGACTCTGCTGCTGATCCCCCAGGGTGAGGCTAGCTGACCACACTCCAGGGCAAGGGCAGTCTGACAAACGGAACATGACGACTCCCCGTCCAGTTCTAAAAAAGCAGGCCAGGTCCCTGGATCTACAAGTCAATTGCGACGGGTTCCCATAACCAGGTTGAAAGGACCCCATTCTCGGGCCCCAAGCCTGGGACCAAAATACGTTCATGGCATGAGGTTCCAACAGTGCCCCCAAAAAGCTAGCAGCCTCCAGCCAATGGAGCACCCCTTTAAGTTCCAAAACTAAGCTGTCCTCCAGTGTCGTGAGACAGGTTTTTCCGAACGCTTGGTGCCAAGTCAGTCAGGAGGGGAGATCCGCCCAAATAACCAATTGTCCCAGTCCATCACTATAGTTAGACGAATTTCAATGTGTTCTTGACCTTAAACTCAGCGTTTTCCATGCAGCAATGTCTTTCCGCCCTTCCCCTCAAATTTCCCAAGTATCCAAGGCCTGATCACCAGGTCATACCCCTCCAAAATAACAACAGAAGAGTGCTGTCGGTCAGACGCCTCAGTCACAACCAGAAACAGCAGGCTCCAGGAAAAGATGCGGTTCGAGGGAAAGGGAGGGGCCTGAAAGATGGGGGACAGTAAGATCTATAAAGGTTTCGAGCAACAGTAAAATACAGAATGTGCTCACCCCCAAATCAGGCCTAGCAATCAGCCAATACACAAGACCTTACATACACCATCTGAAGGAAGCAGTAACCCCAATCTCAGACACCGCAATATACGAAGCTCATGAGGGTTGTGGAACAGCTCTCCGACCACCTCCAGTACACGACAATTGAATAACAGATCATATGAGATCTAGGGAAGTACCCAAAACCGACCCAAAACCGACTGACAGGAACAGTCTCCTCCTGTTCAACAGCCACCATCCTAAATCTTTGAGGAACAATTTACCAGTGGGTCAGTTTCTACGGTTACGACGTAACTGTAATACCATTACAGAATATGAAAGAGAGGCGGACACCCTAACAAAAAACCTGATCCAAAGAGAGTACCCAAAGAAAATCGTTAACCAAGCCCGAAAACGAGCCAGAAATAACCACAGAGGAGCACTACTTGAAATAAAAGAAAAACCGACCACAGATATCCTGACCTGTGTTACATCCTACACACCCAATTCTAACAAGATTCAAAAAATCATTAAGAAGAACTGGAAGATCCTGGAAACTGGACAGTTCCGACCAGGTCCCCAACCACTCTTCTCTTTCAAAAGAACCCAGAACCTCAGGGACATGCTCGTGCACACACGGCCAAAAAAAACCATTCAGACACAACCCACATTATGGAACCTACCTCCAGTGGTTGGACATCATCCATGTGGCTCATGCGCCGCATGCCCCCAGACTAGTCCCACTAAGGAAATAGACTTGGGACTTTCTAGGCTCTGGAAACAGACAAGGCACACGAATTGTAACACCAAGAATTGCGTGTACTTAATTACCTGTCCCTGTAACCTACAGTACATTGGCATGACCACCAGACCAGTGAAGGTCCGAATAGGGGAGCATAAAAGTACAATCCGACGCAAACGCACAGCTACCAGACTACAAAGCCACTTTCTGGACAAAGATCACCCTCCAGAAAGTTTACATTGGACAATAATTGAATCCAACTCCCAGTGGTCAGCAACCACTTTATTCAGACAAGAACAACGTTGGGTGTTTAAACTCAGTAGCAACAAAAAAGGATTGAACGAGGATATACCCTGGGTGGATCTTTCACACTAATATTCCTACACCAGGGCGAGTTGCTTCAAGATGCCTGCTACAACACCTTACTTTCCATCAATACAACACCACACCAATCATTAAGAACTTCAGCAATCCCGACCCTACTGCCATCCCTGTCCCATTTTCCAACGTAAAGCGAACACTCTTGGGAGTTATGGTATCAATGATATCGATACATTACCACTTGTAGTTCATACAGATGACATATCCCCCCGTCACCACTCCAAGATGGCCGCCCCATCTCTCTCCGCTAAGCATTACACACACATACAGAATACAAGGAGTACCCCTACACCCTATATTAACTTACAACACTGACTCCGAACCTTATAGGGTATAGAGACACAGATTTATGAGGGTCTCAGCAATCTATTGGGAGCCTTATCACTATTTAGAAAGTACCGTTATCAATATTCTCCAACGTGAAGGGTACACTCTGGGGAGTTATGGTATCAATGATATCGAGACATTACCACTTGCAGTTCATACAGATGACATATCCCCCCGTCACCACTCCAAGATGGCCGCCACATCTCTTTCCGCTAAGCGTTACACACACATACAGAACACAAGTAGTACCCCTACACCCTATATCAACTTACAACACTGACTCCAAACCTTATAGGGTATAGAGACACAGATTTATGATGGTCTCAGCAATCTATTGGGAGGCTTATCAATATTTGGACCGTAGAAAGTACCGTTATCAATATTATCCCACGACTCGCGTCCCCATTCCAACATGGCCGCCATCATTTGGATAACCACTGAGGACCCCCCTTCACGCCGCGTAATGTCGTCACGGCCTCAACTTCCCGCGCTGCTTCCCGTATTTAGGGAAGTTCGTTTCCTGACCAGGTATGCTACCGGCAGTACCGCAGGACGGGTAGGTTTCCGGTTCCGTGAAGGAAGAAAAGAAGTAAGTAACTTTTTGTCCATTAAGAATGATGCTGGGCTGGTTCCCTCTTTATCCGCTGGGCCCTCCCGATGTAATCCAGTCCTGTGCTCTGTTTGTTTCTCTTAGCTTCACAGCGCGGCACTTCCGACGGAGCCCTTCTCAGACGAGGGGAGGGTAGGCGGGATTTTTTGTCTCGAATTTTATCTCTATGTATAGCATTTCTGCATTCACATCGGCCTCGCCTAACTCCGGGTCCGGTCTAGTCACGCTCCAGACCCCACACGAGCACCTTCAATTGCACTCGATCCAAGCTCCCTGCTCTCCAGGCATGTCTCCTCCTTCTAATTCTCACAGGGTCGAGAATCTCACTCCAGGTCTGGTTTAGTTAAGCTCCAGACCCCACATGAGCACCGTAGTTGCACTGGATCTAGTTCCTTGTTCTCTAGGTAAGTCTCGTTTCTAGCGGACTCACACAGGGTCGTGATTGCAACCAGCGCCACTACCTCTTCCCACCGTGTGGATCACCAAACCTGTGGCCACCTATTATCAACATATATGGCACTGGGTGGCATAGTTGTACTACTCAACGCACGATGTTACCATACCAGTCTATTATGCAGCATAGTCTATTCTATGCACCTCCGTCACAACAGTACGTGGTTGGTACTGCCAATCATCGTTACCCAGGTAGTACCTACCTCACACCCTTTTTTTCACTTTGCTATGCATGTCACATCGAAGACGCACTGACGCTTCACCAGTCCCATGCATCTGACACTTGGGCGCAACCAGTGCACTTGTGACTTTGAGCTCTCTTTTTAAAGGAACATATATAACTAATATGTAACTGGGCTCTGAACTTTCTGTGTTTTTTCTCTCTGTTTCCCCCCCCCCCCCCTCTCTTTTGTCTCCTTTTTAGGTTGAGAAGTAGGACTTTAGTATAAGAACGGGTCCTTCCAATCATTACCATAATCAGGTCTTTCTAGGGATACAGTGTGTCTTTTCCTGATCCCTGGGTTCTTTCTTTAACTGGTCCTGATGAAGCGCTAAGGATCCCCTAGGGACCAATCTGTAGCGCGAAACATGTCGACCCCCCTTTTTTTAAACTACACCTTATCACATTGACACTCGGGTTGAGAGAAGTGGGAATTTATTTGTTTTAATTTCCCCTCTCACTACGGCACATACGTGCATCTCCATCCCCGTTGACTTTTACTCTGAAGCAGGGGTCCTACGAATAAAACTGACAGGGCCTCCTGCTCCATTTTAATTCACATTCACTGACACCTTTTTCCCACATACCCGCACTCACCACTGTGGCAAACTCCTAAAAGATCTCCGCTAGAGAGCCCCTTGGGGCCCGTGAGGGACTGCAGCGCCACCCCCACGAGGAGCAACATTGCCCGATGATGATGCTATACACTCGAAAGGGTGTGTGAGGGCACTACGTACAAAACCTAGGAGTACCTTCCTCTTTCTTCACACACTCACCTATCCCAGGAGACCACCCCTCTTCTTTATAACACCACATAATTAGTGGCTGTGTTCCCCTTCACCCAAAGGAACTGATACCATCCATTGTATCTTAAGTACCCAAAAGAGCCATAAAAACAAGTCCAAAGCTAGCACAAAAAGAGGTTTCTAAAAAATGGGTGTCGTCAAGAATTCACTGGTCATGTTGCAAGTCGCATGCCAGGGACTAGAGGGGTATACATGTGACCTCGGGGCTTGTTGAGATCGCCAACAACATTCAATTGTGACATGCCTTCTCTTTATACATTGCCCCATGCATGTGTAGGTCAAACGGCACCACCCAAACTGATAGCACCCCCATGTACACATTGGAGAGAGGGGCTGGCAACGCCCACGGAACCCTAGCGGAAATTGATACCATCCTATGTTCATGAGATTACCCCATAAAGATCTCTCACCAGTCTAACTCCCAGCTAGGTACAGAGAGGGGGGAGGACCAACAACCCCAAAAATATATGTGTCCCATTAACAATAACCCACTTTAAAAATAAATACTCCAACTGGGGTGAATGAAGTGACGGGAACACGCCCTTAAAAGGCAAGCTCAGGAACCCCGAAGGAAAATGACGGCACATGCAATAATGCACTGTTTTCTGAACTAACCAATGAACATAGCTCGTCGACTCTACAACGCCAATTGTGGCATTGAAACGAGTCATGCTCTAATCATGAAAATAATGTTTGTAATGATTAACTTTTTGTAAATACTTTGTTTAACCCCTACTGTTCATTTATCCTGCGCCGCCTCACGTTGCTCCCTCACTCTTGTGTCACTGCGCCGTTTCACTCAACACTACACCCCCAGTGCTCACATGGTTGTTATGGTTACTGTAATTTAGTTGTGTTATGTACTTCTGTCTACAAATAACAACCTTTACCCTTTCCTTGGTCTCCCTTGTTTTTTCCTGTTCGCTATGATTAGTTCCAAATTCCTAACGGTCCCTTTACATGATTGACCAGTTGAGACATTGTCTTTTTGCTACTATACTTGCCCGCACTCAACTGGGATAACGGGTTTACTCCTGTTTTTGTTTTCTTCTGAGTATTTTGGCTGGGCACAGTACAAGGACAATCCGGAAGAATTCAGACTGTTTTCTGACTCACAAGTAAACGTGGGAGGGTCCATATCTTTCTTCACTGTGCAAATGAAAGCGAATGTCCTCCGATTACAAAAAGCAGGTGGGAGATGCTCAAGATGATGAACAGCACTGAGCTCTGCCTTAATGTGATCAAAGAAGGACTCAGAACCATCCGCATCATGGTGATGCAACATCGATATGTGTTGGATTTAATGACTGCAATGGAGGAAAGGGTGTGTGCCAAGGTGGGAGCGTCCAGCTGGACGTTTATCCCAGGCAATGGCCTGGACTACGGGACTTTGACTCTTGCCCTCTTGCCATCCAAGCATTTCACCCTTTTTACAAAGAGACATGCGTGAGGAGGGCGGTGCCCCTGAGCAGGAGTGGTATATGAACTGGATCTCCTGTTTCCCTCAGTGGTTGACCCGTCTGTGCATGTCATTGTTGCTATTTATCATATTCCTATTGTTTTTGTGTAGTTTACTGCAATTGGGGGTTTCCTGCTGTAAAAACGCAGTCCTCATTGAGTGGAATGCTAGTAACTAAAAAAGTAGTAATAGTTAAAACTGAAGAACAAGAAGCTCCCAATGTGACTGCCATGATGTATGGTTTAGATAGGCAAGTTGAAAATTCAAATAGAGGGGGGACTGTTAATAATGGAAAAGCTGATGTTGGTGTACACAATGATACATTTGAATTTGAGAATGAAATTGCATCACTATGATCAAATTCGCCGTACATGACCTCTCCATCAACTCCGACCCAGAAAGACGTGGTCAGGCAGGCCTGGGGTTACTGATTGTCAGGTCACAGGTGGGGAGGCACGTAGTCGTCAGACAAACACGGGAACAGGATAAGCATTTGTCGTGTAGTTCTTATCAATTTGTAGGATCTGCACATTGTTTGGACGACATAAACTAGGAGCTTGGTGTCAAGACTGATTCTGGACAGGATATGTTGGCCTATAGACCTGCTAGCTCACAGTGCCACCGTAAGCCCCCCTAACCTACCAGGAATCAAATGGTTTTTGGCAACCACTGAACATGATAACCCTGTCCCCTCAGGGATCGTGGAGACAGTACAGAACCTTTTGCTCAGTCACTTGTGCCCACTTATTCTCAGAGTAATATACAGAGAATACACAGTGGTGCGTTTTCATTTATGTTTATTGAACCAAAGTTATTCTTCCATAAAATGCATGTGCTGCAATGATTAGGAGACAGAAGCAGATACAAGTGATTACGATCACCAACAGCGTAAATAGTAGATATAGTTCTACCATGGTTCTAAACAATTGTATATATGCAGGCAGATAAACAAGCCAGTAATCTAGCATACCCTACTCTAAGTGTACCTAGAGTGTGTGTAGGTGTAGAGCCAAGAATCCCCCCCAGGGACGATCCAAACTCATTACCTGATGGAATAGAGTAAAGGACCCTGTCTTGGTCATGAACTGGACACCTCTCACGAGATGTCACACCGCTGCGTGGTGATTTCTCAGCATGCAAGGACCCTCGGTGTCAGCGGAAGTACCTCCTCTACTAATCTATCTGGATGCTCATTTTTTATAATAAAAGCAGGCTTGCGATGTGCGCAAAGATTAGTGATGTTATGGATACGTAGATAGCCCTGTCGCCCCGTGGATGAAGTTAGTGATGATATTTGTATGTAGTACAAAACAAGACCTTGTACATGACGATCAGGGCATTGCGATAATGTTGCGCAAAGCGAGATGTGAAAACAAGTTTTGCTTCAGAAAAACAATCCAACATTGTTGTGCATTCAAATATGTGCGAAAGGTCACAGCTGGAAATGTTATTTGTGAGGACAATGTAAGAAATAAGTTGCTTCACTGCATGGGCTTAATTCGGAAATATAACACCCACTTCTCATACTAAGGGTCGATATGTAAAAGGCTATCTAAAAAGCTAGCAGACCATTTTTTAAATGTTTTAAAAAAACTACTCATACCAGTATCTAAAAGCAAGCGACCCACTATAATATATATTAAAAGTCATTATATTATTTGAGATCCCAAGCACAGAGAGCCATGGTGCCTAGTAAAAGAAAAAGCTGTTTGGTACATTTTGTTTCAAAAAGAGACCAAATTGTTCCCACACGTAAAAGGACAATTGTTTATGTGTTCCGAGTGGTAGATGCAACATTGCTGTTGCCCACATCCTCAGATGTTCTCAGAGGCGCACCTCATAGCATGTTTATGGAGCAAAGGTGATTCCTTCCAGTTCCCACAGCAGCTGCTAATGGAGTCATCGTATCCCACAAGTTGTCCGCAGAGCTGTTGTTCACATCACTAGAAGCTGAAGCATCCCAGGATGGCTCTAAGAATGTGTTCATCATCAATGGAATATGCTGGGGACAACAATATGCATGGGCCTTTAAGGGGTCCATCAGTACTTCAATGTCCGGTGGCGCAACCACTTCTGATCCAAGACATATTTCCAGAATGCATTTGTGGCTGCAAAGCTGGCAACGGAAGACAGGTTGTATGCACTCAAGCCAGAACAGCCTGAACAACAAGAACCAGTTCTTATTTAGTTCTTGAAGCCAAGATGTGCAGAAGTAATGTATCATGCAGCAGTTGCAGTGCTGTTTCCCTTCCAAGTTAACCTGGGACGTCCAGTGTGGAGCAGATAGAATAAAATCAGTATCCCCCCCACAAGTAGCAGGACAAGCAGGAGCGCTCCAATAGCTTTTCCCAACACGGAGTGTACGAAAGATGGTATACCTCCGAATATCATCTGAAAGGTGCTAATCAAACCAGAGCCGATACATTAAAAAGGTGCACTATTCCTTTTGTATCAGACATGTTAAAGATACGATGGACCAGCTCCCCTAAATGCAACGGGAAGTTAGTATGGAGTAGTGTATGTATCTCAGACAAGGACCTTGCAACCTGGAGATCAAACGTCTCTTTGGCTGAAGTTGAGGCCACATCCTTCTGTAAAAGCATGGCTTTCCATTTGCTTAGAGAGTCAAATTTTATGTTGGAAATATTTATCGAAGGTCATAGCGTTGCCTCTCTAACTGTACGGGCAGGTGGAAACAGTACTTGTGCACAATAAGCGACTATGGAAGGAATAATCTGTCACTTGATAAGGGATGCCTGGTTCCATTCCACAACAACCTTGATCATTCAACATCAAAAAGCTCCTATTCAAGAGCAGCCTGGGGGAACCCTTAAGATAACAAGAAAAGATTGCCACTGAACCATTGCATGCCCTGTGGCAAGAAATGTCCTTGCAAACCAAGGAGACGCTTAAAGCATCTTCAAAGTCAGAGCCACTAAGAAAAACGTCTGTTTTCCCATTCCTGCATCTGAAACTGAACGGTAATTTCCAATACTCATGCACATATCCTTCCCCTAGCGCTTCACATCTGCCTACCTGTTGGTATTGGACACAATATTGGAATTGAAAGGTTGTGACCAGTAGGGTTACGTAAACATGGATTATCAAGTCAATGGATGGTGTTTCAGCCCTGGTGAAAGGTAATTGGTTTAATTTTTCAATGTGCAACATGGTATATCTTGCATACCTATGTGCCATTGTTATCTGTGTTTCTGTTAGATCATATATATCGAAAACAGATTTGTACTGTTATTGTGGCGCCATGGCATGTGGCCAGAACATAACGTTTGTAACGTCCAGCTCAAAATTACTATTGACCGTAATTGTGTCTGTCCATGTTGTAATATAGACATGTCTCATTGTATTATGTCAATTCCGTAAGACACTGTGTTGCCCAGTGAATAAATTCTGAATGATAAATTGTTCATACCATTGTCAACCACATCCAAAGCCTTTTCTAAATTAACCCTTTCAATCTCATGCAAGCTCTCAGCAGCTTCCTGTTGAGAAATCTTCCCAGCCCATTGTATATTCTGTGTAAAAAGCGCTTTTGACATGAGTTCCGGGGACCTAGTAAATAATCTCTGAGATACATGCCATCAGAAAGAAGGGACAAGTGTTGTTTTACCCGGGAGAGTTTTGAGGTCTTTAGCCAATCTAGTCAGAACTTCCAAAATGTATATGATGTGACCACCTGTAAGTGTTCTGTCTGTACATATCTTTGATCAGGTCTATTGATCCTAAACCCTTCAGTAGTACCCAGGAATCTAGATTGACACCCATGTGTGTCTACAAGCTCAACAACCATCCTTTCCAATTGGGGTCAGATAAATTGAAAGAACCATTTCGTATCATGGTTTCTAGTGTATCCTCACTAAAGTGTGTAAAGTGCTGCTAATTCTCTAAACATGAGGACGCGGGAATATAAGGTGTGTTTAAATCCTTTGTTTTTGCTATACCTAGACACGAAGTTTGTTGCACTGTCTTGTTCAAGAAAATCTTTTGAAATGGTATGTGACATGCTCTAACTACGGCCTCCGTCCCTTGAACCTGCCAATCTTTTGTCCCCCAGATTGATTTTGGGTCTATCATGTCTTTCCAAAAGTCGAAACCCTGTGTAGACAGTTGGGAAATAAGGGAAGCAGAGTATATCAGCTTGGTATTTGTTTGCATATTTTTCTTTGCAGGTGTAGGTGCAAGCCTGTAGTAATATGAGGCTGAGTCTGATGTTTTCAAAACCTGAAAAATAAGCAAGCTTCTAAGTGCAAAAGTCTTTGAACTACCTTTTGGCAGTGTTGGACAGTTTCCCATTGCGTGTAATTAGAAACTAGATTTATGTATAAAATGGTGATCATAATGCTAGTAACAGAACATGTACCTAATACTACTTGTACCATCATACAATTCATCATTAAAAAATGTAGCTGATTGCTCTAAATCTGTAAGCAATTTATGGACAGTTTCAATGTCCCCATCATCAGAGAAAGAACTAGAGATGAGGATGTCATTTAAAGAAATTTTGAATAAGGAATTTTCAAACGTTCAGTAGGACCATATACATCATATGAAACCCTGTCCCATACAATCCCTTCAGGAACTGGAACTGCTGTAGTGTTCACCAGGGACAAGTATCTTAGTTCACAGTGTGATGATGCATGTGGCTTAAGAGCCAAGTTCACAAGTTGCACTGCAGAGCGTTCTGGGAGAAAATGTCCATTCAGAAGTAGGAAAAAGACAGTTACCATACCATTCCAAAGTACCAGGAAAAGATAGAACGCACAAACTCAAAGTTTGAAAGGGAGAGGCGGTATCGGCAGCTCAGGTTTTACTTGGATCTGACTAGAAATCGTCATAATGCACAAAGTAGCCAGACGTCATCCGGTCTATTCTTGGAAGTTCAGCAGGTTGTGTAGAACTGGAAGATGACACAATCTGTGGCATGTTGACATAGACTTCATCAATTTCTCGAATTGAAATTTCTGTACTTGTTGCCCGTGCAGTTGTAGTTGTTTCAATAGGGAGAAGTATCATTTCATTTTTGTTTACAGCTTCTCTTTGAAAATTGGAGTCTTCCATCTGAACTTCCTGTACGGTAGTGAAAGGAGTGCTGGGCTACCCAGGAGCCCACGTGACCTACTGTTGAGAATCAGCCTACTGTTGAGAATCAGCCACATAGTGTGGTTTGATCAGATCAATTGAGACAAACCTTTTGTCTCAGTGGCCGGCAAGAGGCGGAACAAGGACAGTTCTGTTTCTTTCGACAACTAGGACAGGTAGGATGGCCCTAATTCTTTTTTTCCACAATTTTCTCTCTTACCAGGTCCCCAATCTACGGGACCCAGGCATGTCTTGCCGTTAGCATTTTCAGTTCCCCAGTGGTGGTGTGTTTTACTTGGACATTGCTTTGTAAAGCTTGGTATTCTTTCAGGTCCTGCAAAATATCCAAACAATCATTGCGGACAAATGGGGTTTCAGCCGCCACTGTGCTGACACAATCGAGGTCGGGAAACCACATCCTTACCCCCAAGAAGGAGCTCATAAGGTGTATGACCCCCAGGGATTTACTTGCATGTTGTTAAGTGCCCTCTGGACCCCAAAAAGGTGATGGATCCAACTGCCACCCGGCCTAATAACCTTGCTGTTAAGGACTGCTTTAAGTCACGGTTTTTCCTTTCGACTACCAAATTTCCCTCAGGCTGATAGGGGAAGGAGTGATGCAAGGCCACACCCAGACTTCCCATGGCTTCTTTGTAAGTGTGCCAATTGCGTATGTCCCGATAAAGACTTGTACATCAGTTCGAGCATCAGCCGAGCTCTGGGGCCAAACCCACTGGAATCTAGAGCATGAATCCACTGCCACCAAGATGTACTTGTAAACCCCTTCAGGGTGTAAGTGGCCGCAGTGATCCAAATAGACACATGCAAGAGGTTTGGTTGAGATCAATAAAGGTGTTTGTGCTGGACGTGCTACGGTAGAGCCCTTCATCTGATCGCTGATGTTGCATTTGGTCTGCTTAGTAAGACCTGGCCACCAATAGCGCTGTTTTAGTAGTGAAACTGTAGCATTGATCCCTGCATGTGCTGAACCCAGACCCTCGTGTGCAGCTAGTATTAATCCCAATCTGCAATCAGTGTTTGGTATTACTCAATCCCCCACTCTTGAAATCTGAGCATACGGAATTTTTTGCACATCAAATTTGTAGGAGTGCTTGAGTGGAAAGCCGTTTGCAGGGCTGAGTTGTTGCGTGTGGCATTGATAGCTATCATAGTTGCTCATCTATTCTTGTGCTAGAGCGAGTGATTGCAGCAACGGCAGCAGTGTGTACTGTTGACTTGGCACCTGTATCCGCCAGTGAATTCCCTTCAACGTGAACGCCAACACGTTGATGACTCAATGTATGAATAACATGAGCCCGTCGCAGGCCGTCTTTCAGCTTTGCCACTTGTTTCCCACAGCATCTTGTGCTTTACTGTGCAACATTTGGAATATCTAAATCTATTCTGGCCCCAGTAATGTAAATATTTGTAGTAGGACTGGACACAGTAAAATTAATCACACACTATAAATCCGGGGAATTCATGATCTGCATTTTGTAGTGCAAGTATCAGGGCTTTTAATTCAGCCAGCTGTGCCGTACAGTCCCCTAGTGACTGAGGGGCATATGTATCAAACTCCCCTCTAGCGAATCCTAATTTGCGATATTTTGCGATTCGCAAATTCAGATTCGCTAAACGGGATGTAAGAAACAAATCGCTAATCATTTGCGATTACTTAAAAGTCGCAAATAATTCGCAGAATCCCGTATTGCGATTTCTTAATAGCGAAATTCGCAAATTAAGGAATCGCAAAAACGGGAATCTGCAAGCCTGGTGCAGACTGATGACATCACAAACAGGAAACTGGAGTGATTGCCTGCACCTGCTCACCTGAGCCACACCCAGAGGCTGCTTGTGGAGTGTGAGGAGGCTTTCCTGGAGACAGCAACCAGCAATGGATCCCAAACAACAACAGCAGGGCAAGGATGCTGAGAAAAGAAAGCGAAAACACAAGTTTTCTGAAAAGGAGCAGGAGGTCCTCATTGAGGAGATGGTCTGCAGCCATGAGCTCCTCTTTGGGAAGAAGGCACTCAAAGTCCCAGAGGCCAGGAAGAGGAAAATCTGGCTCGAAATACAGAGCAAGGTGAATGCTGTTGGAGTCACCACACGTACCATTGAGGAGCTGCGCAAGCGGTGGTACGATATGCGCCAGAGGTCCAAGGAGAGGGTGGCAGCCAGACTCAAGGATGCCAATCAGACTGGAGGAGGACCATCCACTGCAGAGCAGCCAACCCCCCATGAGGAGCTCGTGGAGTCTACCCTTCTGCCTGAGAGCGTTGGTGGTGAGGCTGCAATTGACAGCTCCGACCCCTCATCCAGCAGACAAGGTAAGATGCATGCAAAATCAATCTGCACTCCTCCCCATCCCTTGCACACTCCCCTAAATGCGCATAGTAAACTCCCAAATTGTCAATCCAGGCCAGGTCTTACAGCACACACAGCAATGCATCATGGGACTCGTAGTACTGTGTCTGACTGTGTGTCCATGACACCATCAAAATTTAAATGCAACATATGTGTTTTGGGGATCATTGAATGAAAAGGTGTCAGAGGTTAGCCGTCAAAGAATTGTAACTTTATTGAGTGCCACATGCAGACAGTAACACAAACTCATGTAGTCCCCTTTATATCCACAGCACATGGCATGAAGACAGCGCAGAGGGAGAGGAGCCTGCAGACCCTGCGGACTCCAGCGATGACACAGAGCAGCAGCCAATTCAGCGCAGGAAGCGCGCACATGTGCCCCCACTGCCTCCATTTGACGAGGAATTCACAGCAACAGGCGATGACACCGACAGGAGAGAGGGGAGTCAGGGTGTGACAGAACTGCACTGTCATGACGCACAGACATCAAGGCAAAGGGCACAGGCCACATCCAGATCAAGGCCCAGGAGCAGCACTGCAACAGAAGGAGAAGGGTCCGTGTTCTCCGGCTTGGAACAGTGCATGCTGCAGGAACAGCGCCTGCAAAGCAAGGCAATGCGGTCAATAAATCGCCAGCTATGCCGCATACATCAGGACAATAGGAACATGGCAGCGGCAATACATGAGCTCTGTGCCACTTTGAGGGACACCCAAGCTACCAATGACAGGGCTGGACGACGTGCCAATGCACGCCTACACAATTATACCAAGGCAGTCAACCGCCTCTGCACCACCACCAGTGCCCTCACACGCAGAAGCGTAACAATGCAGGTGGACATGGCACATTGCTGCCAGGACATTGCACGAGGGCTTGCGCAGGTGACCACTGCTGTGGAACAGCTGCAGACAGCCAATGCTGGTGGCAGCGCACTAATGGCCTCTGCTGAGAGTGAGGACACATCAAGTCGCAGCATCATCACTCCAACCTTGCCAGGTGAAAGACGCCGCAGTGGCAGACAGGTAGCAGGCCAAGGGAGCACCATGGGGGGCACTCACCCTGGACGGCACCGACGGAGGTGATCATCTGCGGGGACACTGCCTGCAACACGGGTGCATGAACCCAAAAAGGCTGTTTGCCCTATTACTTGTGCCTTCTCTGCACTGTGTGTACAACATGTGCTGGGGACAATTACTATTTCTTGCATGTCAAGTGTGATTAAACACTTGACACATCATCAGGCTTTGTTGTCTCATTTCATCCATACTCACCTAAAAGTAGTTTTGTGTGATCTCAGTCCGTCTCTGGCGTCCAGCAGCTGCCCCAACTCCTGGTGCTGGTCTGGCAGGGAGAGCAGGGCGCTCGTCATCCGATGTGTCTGTATCGGTCACATCAATTGTGGTGCCTTTCCTCATTGCCATGTTATGTAGCATTGCACAGCTTGCCACGATTTTACAGCAGGTCTCAGGGCTGTATTGCAGTGCGCCTCCACTTTTGTGCAGGCACCGGAAGCGGCTCTTCAGGATTCCGAAGGTACGCTCAATGACGCAGCGTGTAGATCTGTGTGCCCTGTTGTAGCTCCTCTCACTTGCATTTGCAGGATCCAGGTATGGGGTCAGGATGAAGTCGCGCACTGCATAGGCACTGTCACCTGCATGGAAAAAAACACAATAGGTGAGTCAATGTCCCCCCCCCCTCAAGTGATGTAGTGAATGTATTGATGTGTGCAATGTATTTACCAAGCAGGTACCCCTCTCCAAAGTCTCCAGCACTCAGACGTCTGTGTATTCCACTGTGTCTGAAGATGAAGGAGTCATGTGTACTGCCGGGGTATTTGGCTACGATGTCTGTGATGTGATACTTAGCATTGCACACAATCTGTATGTTGAGGGAATGGTAGCATTTCCGATTCCTGTAGACATATTCTGTTTCTGCTTGGGGTGTGATGGCCACATGGGTCCCGTCAATGCAGCCAATGACTTGGGGGAAACGTGCAATCTGGTAGAAGTCCAGTATCGTTTGCTGTAATGCCTGTTGGGTGGTGGGGAAGTAAATGTGATGTGAGAGCCTCAGTAGCATTGCATCTAGGAAGGCATGGAAGAAGCGCGAAAGTGCACTCTGTGACACCCCGCCAACCTCCGCTATGACCCGTTGAAAACTCCCTGACGCCAGGAGGTGCAGGGAGCACAGGACCTGAACATGTGTGGGAATTGTTTGTGTCCTGCGTGTAGGGTGCTCCAAGTGGGGTTTCAGCTCCTCAATCAGGTCCATTATGGTCTGTGGGTGCAGTCTGTACTTGTCATAGATGTCCTCTTCAGTGTTCTGGAACAGGGTGATGCGCAGCCTGAATATACGTTTCTTTCTCATTCTCCTGTGAGCAAGGGCCCGAATACGCAGCCTCCTGGCTATCACGTACATTGCAGCCATTGTGGGTGTGTTTGTTGCATTGTGGGCTGGTTTATGTACCTTGCACCAGTTTACCACCTGCAAGCAATTGGTGTTAATTGTGATTTCCTAAATTGCGAAATTAGTAAAATCGCAATTTGCGAAGTTTTCATACATGTGTTTGCGATTTCTTAGCTTGCGATTTCTTGTTAGCGATATTCGCTAAGCTAAGAAATCGCAAACTAAGTATTCGCAAGGAAATTCACTGTCTTCATGTTTCGCAGCATAAGAAATCGCTAATTTAGCGATTTCTTATTTTTCGGTGTGGAAGTGTGTCATACATATGAAATAGCGAAAAATCAGTCGCAAACGCTGTTTTTTGCGATTCGCAGCGTTTGCGACTAATTTTTCCTTTCATATATATGCCCCTGAGTGTGTGTTTTTCCGGGAAGAAACTTTTCATCCTGCATGTGCCCTTTTTCAATTTTATAGGAATATTGTGGTTTCATACCTATGTCTGGCTGGGCAGAGCCATCAGTATAAATGATACATTCATAGATCTAGAGGCATTATTTAATTCGGCAGAGGATATTCTTGTTCGTATTACAGAAATTCCTGTGTTTGTAATGTAGAAACAAATCTGTAATCTACATCTGTTGCAGTGAGAGAGTTAGCCCCTTGAATCCGAAAGCAGTGCTTTAGCATTCAGAATGCTTGCCTTTGTAAAGGCCTCTAGGGTCGGTACTGGGGTCACGACAATTATGCGTTTCCCCTGCGCTAGTGCTCTCTCTCTCTCTCTCTCACCACAGCAGTCTGTACTGCTGTGAGTATTTTTCTCTTGGTCCAAAACACATTTCATCATTTGTGTACAAATGTAATTTGTAAGCAGTAGGTACTGTATCACCTTTATTGAAAGTGATGTAAGTGTACCCGGTGGGTTCAGCGACCAGGCGGACCACCAGGTTAGTTGTGTAGACACGTGTGTGTAAATGTTTGGAAGCTATCATGCCAGCTTGTACAGAACGTAGGATATCAGTATGTTCCTATGTCATATGGTGCACAGAAAAAATCAAGTCTAGTTAAGTTGTAGAAAGGTTTTACCCTTTCTGCGTAATCCAAAATGTATGTCCTGCCAAAATTCAAGAATCCTAAAATGGATTGTAGTCTTTTCAGAGTTGTTGGCGTTTGGAGCAGTGCACATTTTTCTAAAAATTGTGCTGCCAGGCTTTTGCCTTCACTTGACAATTCATACCCTAAAAAATAGGATTACATTTGTATCCCAAGTGGGCAAACCCAAGAATAATGTGGTCCACCCTAGACAAGCGTTCCATGAATTCATCGTCTGTCAGATAGATGTCATCTACATAGGACAATGCCTCCTCATCAAAATGTTGAAGTAACTCTGTTACCCTGGCTGAAAACAACCCGGGGCTCTTCTTATACCCCTGGAGTAATTGACAAAATTGGTGTTTAGAGCATATGCTGTCAAGTATCTGCTACCAGGTGCAATATTTTGGCAGAAAAATCCATTTGAGATGTCTAGTGTTGTTTTGTATTTTTTTTGCACTGTTATTCATTAGTGCGGCACTATGTGCATTTTGTGCTGCAAATGTCCATGTGGATGTGTTTAAATGTCTATAATCTACAACTAGACGATACGAGTTATCAGGTTTTATTACTGGAAACAAGGCATTATTCATGGGTGAGGTGTAATTCTCAATCACACCCTGATACTCAAGTTGATCTAAGATCTCCCTGACTTGTTTCTCTGCCTCGTGTTTAATCAGGTATTGTCTCTGAGATTGAGAAATTGGTTTTAATGGGATTTTGTGATGCGGTGACTCATCATCCCACCCAACATGATTGCGGTAAAGTGCAGGAGCTAATGCTAACGCCCACTCCTGTGCATATGAATTTTTAACTGATTCTGGTACGCGGTCGGAAAAAGCAGGTAAAATGACCTCTTTTCCCATTGGACAATCCATTACGAACTCATGTGGCCAATCCTTTTCGGCCAAAAGAATGTTGTAACCGTAGGTCAGGTTCTCCCAAAAGAGACCCTTTACTTTCCTGGGTATGTCCCCCTTCATCTGGAGCATTATTTCGTATAAACGATGTGGGACACTTACTATTGAATCAGGTGTTTCCCCCGTGAAATGTTCACACAGCGCTATTACCCCCATATAATCAGGTTCCAGTGAGCTATGGTGACTTCTACCGCCCTGTCTAGCATCGTCACTGCCCATTCCCCATTTAGAAGCAGAGTCCTCAGTAGTAATGGCATTTCCATGCTCCGATCTTCTTAAATTGAGGTTTTGAAGCCTTTTGTTTTTCTTCCTGTTTAATGGTGTAGTCTGAAGTGCGATGTGTCTCCCTTTTCGGCTTGACTCACTCTTCAGATCTGTACTCTGACCGCCCTTCTCTTGCATGCGCTTTTCGGATGTCTCCTGAAAGGAACAAGATGAACGTATATCAGTATCCTGATACCTGTCAGGTTTTGTAATATTGTCACGGTTTCTCAGATTATATTTTCTTTCAGTGTGTTCCTGTTGAGGAGACCCACCACATGACTATGTTTTGTTTTGTTTATTTTTTAATTAGCCCTCTTCTTCTTTGAAGAATTGAGTGCTTGCTTAGAGTTGTCTCTTTCAGAACCACTCTTAACTATTGGTTTCCCAGGTTGGGCTCCCATATTATCTCTGCCTAGAGAGAGAGGCATATGTAACTTCAATAATTTTAGGTAATTTGCGCTCCTGCTGTGTGGGAGTGAATTCCCTCAGGCATTGGTGTATAGCCACCGCTGCTGCCTCCCCTAGTATGTTACTCAACATAATGGTAGACACCTGGGCAAAGTTGCCTATCAGTTTCATCCCCATATCTAATGCAGGCTGTGCCCCGTACTCATTCTGTATTCGCTTCAGTACATCTGGCATGACTATTATTGAAGGGGTACCATGCGTTCAAGTACTACTACAACATAGACTGTACCCCAAGTGGCACAATCTTCTTACCAGGAAGCCATCCCCATTGGCAAGCGAATTGTCAGTATTCTGTGTTTTTCCTGCAGGCCTGTATGGGGAAAAACTGCTTCAAGCTGTGCTGTTTTTTGGTTCTATCCAGAATGTGATTTGCTCCCTGCTGGTGTGAACTTTTCCCATGATGGCATTCAGTGTTTGTGGGCTAATGCCTGTAGTAGTCATGTGTGGTTAAGTAGCCTGAGCAGCCCCTGCAGGTTGGACTGTCAGTGTTCTCATTACATATTGTGTAAAGTTTGCGCATTCCTGCTGGTGTTAGAGCAGCAATGTCTGGATGCAGTGTGTATGAGGCTAATACCAGTCAAGTCGCTCCTTCTCTGCTGAGCGCACCGAGTCACACATTTTCTGTGGTGTGGGCAGTGCCTAATTTGTATTAAATAAAAAAAAAAACAAGTGGCAGGGCCCTCTTCAGGAGGCCACTGCAGATTGCACTACCCATTGCCACCACCCGCGCTGCCAATGACAGTACCAGCACAACTACTAACCAAAACATTTCTACAAGTGGGACAATTCAGACTATTCCTGGCCCCAAGACTATACAAATGGCTTGAGTGGTAGATATTAGTAGTTTTACTGCATACCGAATTAATAAACAACTGTTGTTGTGCTCATCTTAGACAAACAGCCAGGGCCACCATGTGGCAGACTGTCTGTCATTAGTGCCTGTGTTGATGATTAGGTGCCATTGCTGAGCACCGGAAACCACTGGCAAAAATTAAGCACTGCGTATGAGGTAGGGTGTCTTTAAACCAATTAATGAGCTGTTAGGTAAGTTAACGGGACTTATAGGTCCACGTATGGAATATACTCATCAGGAGGGTCATCTTCAATGTATTCATGAAATAACCTTGTGTGTGCATCTGCAGGCGGGGTTTTAACCCAAGAATAAAATACCTTTGTTCTGAATGCTTTGTAAGTGGGTTTGTATTTAGTTGTATATAATGGTATGACATTATTTTGAAATACCAAGATATATGGTTTTAGACATTACCTTCAAACATATAACTTACACTTGTACTTTACATAGCAACACACACATTAAGGCACACACAAGTTTAGATTTGGTGCTGCAAAGTTTTTCTTTATAAATTTGCTTATAGGTAAGAGTATTAGAATAAAAGGTTGTGAATGGTGCTTACAAAATCATTACAAAATGTGCGTCTCAGTGACTTAGGTGTTGTGAAGTATGGCAATTTGGGGAATGATATTATCGTCCCCAGGGAGTGGATGGTATCTGTGTCTTTAGCTATGTAAAATTAGTTGAATTGGAGATGGTGGTTGGGGCTGTGGATGTTGAGGTGGAGTTAGGGGTTGAGGTGGTAGGTGTAGGTTGTACAGGTGGGTTCCTATGAGGGTTTTGTTGGGCAGGGATTGCCTATTTTCATGCCTTGGCCTTGCAGATTGACACTACTACTTGTTTCTTATTGCCTTTAACATCTGCGTGGCAAAGACATATTGTCTTGTACGCTCTTCCTTCCAAAAATTAATATTTTAAATGGTGCAACTTTCCTGTATCTTAGTAAAATGTTTCAGTGGTCTCTACAGCATGGTTACACCTGACAAACATTTGAGGGAATCCTTTAAGATGGTCAGCAATCTCATGTAGGGCCGTACCTATGACACGAATACGCACCACCACACACAGATAACTGCTTTCTAAAAAATGGCCCTCCCAGAGAACAGGATTTGGCGATTCAACCCCCTTTTTTCCTGCAAGCTTGGCTATCATACATTGCCGGCAGGTTGACAATCATCGAATGGATTACCATCTGGGAAATTGTTGGGGGGGAGATTAATGAATGGAGAGAGCTACTTCTCAAAAAGGATGGTCCTCTCCCCGAGATGACTAAGATAAGACCAGAATTGCACTAGCATGGAAGGAGAGTGTAGGTGAGCCAACTGAAGTATCTATGGGTTAAGGGTTATGTGAAGATGAGAGCTGTTTAGCGGGGACAAGCATCCATGGCTACTTAGCTGATGACTGGGGGACTAGCAGTCCCCGGGAGAGACTTGGCGGAAGACATCTGACTGGCTGTAATGTGGTCTTTGATGATAAATACTGAGTGGGGATGACAATATCCTTCTCTTCTTCTGTAGTGAAAATTCTCAAGATAGCTGCTTGTAGGAATGTTGGAATTTCTCCTGGGATTGCCTTCCATGCACCACTTTCTGGACGCTGCTGCCCCATTCTCAGCACCACTATACCCAGGACTTCCAAGAGGAAGATTAAACATGTTGACCATTAAAATGTATTCAGAATCCTTCATTAGACTTGTTTCATTCATAATAAACATCTAAAAGAAGCCACACTTTAATGTAGAAATCCAACAGCATAATGAAACATACAAAGTTAATGAATGATCCTTACATAGAAGCAATACTTAGTTGCAATGCCACCTCACCTGCTACTGCCATGGATTTGTTTGTGGTTGCAACCCTTGATGTCAGTTGTTAAACCAGTGTTCATGAAGACGTGGTGGTCATGTGTCCCCTGATCAAGCCGCTGAATATGCAGACAGATTTATATTAGATATGTACCATATTCTATTTACAAGTATTAAACCGTATAACATCAATGCATTGGTAAGAAATGCGACCAAATATTTAGAAAGTGGAAAGGAGAACACAGAGTAGTGTAAATGGGTCATAAACGTACCTGACTGATTAAAGTAGATTCTGAATTGCTGCTGTCAGGATGTCCTCTGATATCCTCTGTGGTGTTGGTCACAGTGTGAACACCGGGGGCTGGCCACTCGCTGTTGCTAACAACTGAGTCATATGAAGAGTAATGAGATATCAAAGCACCAACATTATAAAGGTACAGATGTGTGTTAGATACACATAACTTCAACAAAAATATAAACATTTCTCGATGATAACTGGAATTAATATGACAATATTGTGCTGACGTTGTAGAGGGTTAGATACAGTAACAAAGGATAGTACATTCAATGTTTGAGTACAGCGATTATATTGGTAGATATAAGAATGTGTGATAGGAGACATTAACATATCCTTGCATATGAAGTTAAAAAACATACTGATACATATGTTGACTTAAGTATACAGAGATGTGGCCTATCAGTTTGTGTGTTAGACCCTTTATTAAAACATGAAAAGCTTGTCAAATGTATCTTACAGTAATATAGGAAAAACATATCATAAAACATATATAAAGTGATATGTGACTGCACCAAACACAAAAAACATGAGGTAGTCTTACTAATTTCTTCCATAATTCTGCTGTCTGTGCCCAGATCACATGTTGGTACAGGGCATGGAGAAGATGTTGTTGTGATGGAAAGTGGTGGATGAGAGGACAAAAAAAATATTAGTTCCAGTACTTAAGGAACTAAGGGCCTAATCTAGACTTTGGTGGATGGAGTGATGTCCATCCGGATAGTGGAGGGCATTCCCTTTCCATCCTGAGGGTACACCCCCGCCAAATTTAGAGATGACATGGTGGTTCCTTTCAGTATACTAAAAGCTTGGTGTACAGCCCCCATCAACCAAACCTTTAACATGTTTCAATAGCAAACTTCTTAAATAGGAGTTTCTTTTTAAAAAGCAAAAAACTAATGATCCGACACCCTGGTTGTTTTCTTTCAGGGTGTGGGTGTTATTGTTGTTTTTTTCCTGTTCCTCACCGACAGGTGTTTTCTGGCAGTGACGGACAGGAAAAAAAGATATTACGCAGTTCACCCTAATAGGGTGCAATGTCCTTCCTGCGATGGCCCTAACTGCATCGAGGAGACAAAGGAAGTGTTCAGTCACGGAGTTGATGGAATAATTATGGTCCACCTGTCTCTAATGGGGTGGGTGGCTAGACGGTTTGGTGGAAAGGGTAATGTGTCGCATTTAGCATAATAACATACCTGTGTGTGCGTTGCATGGACATAGTTTGAAACTGGCCCTGTGTATTGCCCAGACGTGGATGGAACTACTCCTGGCTCAGCTGTTTAAGTCTACACATGGATATTGTGAATTCCATCAATGAGGAGATTTACCACTAAGGGCCTCATTTACAATATTTTGTCGCAGGGCAGCGCCTCAAGCCTTCCTGCTGTGATCTGGTAAAAGAAAAGGGCAGGAACGGTCCGTATCCACCATAGACGGGGCATTCTCATCCTCTTTCCCTGCGCTGGCGCAAAATTGGCTGCCTGGTGCCAAAGCAGGCACCCTTGCACCATGGTGCAAGGGTGTCTGCATTGTAAGGATGATTGTTTTTGTACAGGAAAGAACACCTTCCTGCACAAAAACAATCAATGGAGGCGATTTCCTCTTTCTATGTGTGCTGCTGAATTCAGCACACATGGAAAGAGGAAAAAAAGAGAATAAATAAAGTTACTTCTCCTTGGGGAGGTGTAGGCTTTTGATGCATTCCAAGGTTTACAGCTTGTTGTAAATCTGGGAATGTGTCAAATGCCATGGGTGTTACGTGGGAGCACCCACCGTAACACCCAAGGCACGCCTCACCATCGTAGTGTGAGGCAGCACAACAACTTGGTTCACTCCCTATATGCAAGGACGTGTAAAGCCATGCAGGGCAACTTTACGTGGCCTTGTAGATATGACTAAGCCCTATGTGCCACCGGAACATCACATTTGCATAAGACAATTTCTGTGGTATATAATATTTGAGACCAAACCACCTCCTATGAGGAAGCAGTAACCACACAACCGCATTTATCAATGAAGAGTGAAGGACCTAGTCAAGCAAGGATGTCCAATGTAGGTGCAAGGGAGCTGGGCCCATGCCAGATTTTCAGGATAAAAGCCTAGTAAGTAAATACATTCCCATCATACTATTGATAAGTTCATTTGCTTTGTGTGGATACCCTGAAATCCTGAATGGATCTCCCCCTCATGGGCCTACGTTGGATACCCCACTGGTAGGTTTTTGGCTAAGCTTTGCAAAAGAAACAATTGATGGACGAAATGCTGGACAATGGAAACATTCACCTCCAGTCACAAGGATCTGGGTTAAAGCCATCATTCTTTTGCTCACCACAGCACCCCAGTTTGCCATATGAAAATCAGTCTTGACCCTGTTCCTTGTGGGAGCAGTCCAGCCCAAACTGCCATGCCAGGTCCTCCCTGGACTGGAAACAAGCATCCTGGGACCAGTTTCAGTGCATCAACCTTCATCAGCCAGGCTACACTGAATCCAGTGGTGTAGTCAGCATGTGACCCACGTCTGGGCATACCCTTCCCACTTAGGGTGACTTATACAAAAGAAACAATTGATGGACGGAATGCTGGACAATGCAAACATTCACCCCCAGTCACAAGGATCTGGGTTTAATCCATCCTTCTTTTGCTCAACACCACCCCAGTTTGGACCCAGCCGTAAGCTTTGCATACAGCAGTATCCAGGGCCCTGGAGCAGTGTAAAAAAATGAAAGTACCCCCTTCCTTCAAGACCTGAAGAAGAATTTTGTAAACAGTAATGAGCAAGAACCGCGCCTATGGCTAATTCTTTTCAAAGTGTTTAATGCTATAATGAAAGGAGAAATCGATTTTCTAAAATATAGTTTGCAGTATTGTGTAGCGCAGACTCGACCTGAAGGTATTGGAGCACATTTTAGTATCACTAGTCACATTACACAGGGTCACCATTCGTTGTTTATAGGGATTGGAGAGATTAAGTGATTTGCCCAGAATCACAGGATGTTAAGCCGACGGCGAGACTCGAAGCTGGTTCCCCACTCAGCAGCTCTGGCTGTTACCCCACATCTTCCTTGCAGAGTTCCCTAGCTGAGGAGGGCAGGTGTGAGTGTTAACTGTATAACTGGGGGTGTTGCTCTGAAGCCACTGCATCTCTTGTTTAGAGAGGTCCGTGCACAGGCTGCATAGGTGCCTGCTGATAGAGGAGTCTGCAGCCTCTGCCTACAGCACAAGAATGAGTAGGCACCCCCCGCGCCTAGGAGAGGGGTGCCCTTAGTCGCCCAAGAGCAGAGACTCCTCCTCCAGGGGGCTGGTAGAAGGAGGTGAATCATTGGGGACGTCTCCAATACATAAGTGAAACTGAAACTTAACAGTAAGTTATTTAAGGCGGCGTCCCAGGGATCTCGTCCTCTTTGTCTCCTTGGATCCCTGGGCAGCCGCAAGAGCGTCTAAAACCACCCACACACCCAGCAGAAGAGCAAGGCGGAGCGCTGACAGATAACAGCAAAGGGACTTGCACAGCAATGGAGGATCAGCGACTGGATGAACCTCAGGTGGGGGTAGGTTGGAAGTGTGCAGAGGGTAGGCGGGGAGGGGACTGACCTGCTGGTGGTCCTGGACTCCACTGCCTTAACCCGCAACATATGGACTGAGTAAAATCTTGGGGAGGTTGCCGGTGTTCAGGTACCCCGGTGGGCCGGTGCGCTATGCGGTGCCCTGTGATTTCAAGTAATGTACTGTTTGCTGTAGCGCGTTGGGGCCACCTGGCACAATGTGCGCAGCTGAGTGAGTCGGACAAATTCAAGCTATGCGGTGCCCTGGATTTCAAGTAATGAACTGTTTGCTGTAGCGCGTTGGGGCCTGCTGGCACAATGTGCGCAGCTGAGTGGGTCGGCCGAGTCGGCCTCTTGTAATATACAACTGTTTGCTGTAGCGCGTTGGGGCCTGCTGGCACAATGTGCGCAGCTGAGTGGGTGGGCCGAGTCGGACAAATTCTAATTCAAGTGTAAGGTCAAGCTGAAGTTCAAATGTAATGTCATGCCTAATTTCCTTACTGCCTTTGACATGTTGATGTCGCTAAAGTCTGATGCTGTGAAATAATAATATATCCAAATGGAATACTTTTACTCTCGTAATGGTTTGTGGTGAGTCACCTGATAAAAAGTCTACGCCTTGGACAACATAACCTGATTCCAAAAGTTCTTCGGCCCAGCGGGGGCAGAAAGGGGTCAGAAGTGGGAGCGGAGTGAGTGTGACGTTGTGCGCGTACTATGTGTGAGGGCTCCTGATACTGGTATAAAAAGGGTATACGTGCACTCAGCCAACAACGGCGGATGCTGGGCTAGTGCTTTATGCAATGAGCGGTCCTTGATGAAGTGCAGATGCAACATCTATTGGATGCTTCTAAGCGCTGCACGAGCGGGCACTCTTGTCACACAGGAAGCTCGAGTTATTTCCCCAGGAATAAAAAGGCCTTCCTGTGCTGAGATTTAATTGAAACAGATGCACCAAGCGACTATAGTCTTTAGCCACCACAGCAGTTTGGAAGCCAGCCCTAGAATCTCGGCTTTCACCAGCCCCAGGTGGCTGGGGGAACAATGGAGAAGGTGGGGTACTGGAGGAAGGCGAGGGCAAAGAGTGACAGGGGCAGGTGTGTGAGAGCGCTCCTTGTTGACGTGGCAAAGCAACATCCATCGGATGCTTCTAAGCGCTGTGTTAGCAGGGATTCTGACATTGAAAAGTGCGGGTGGGGTGTAGTTTGAAGATGCAACAGAGAGCTGGAAAGGGGTGGTTGGTTTGAAAAGGCAAAATAGAGGAGGAGGGGGTGGTGGAGCTGAAAACACAAAGGAGAGCAGGAGGGGTTAAAAACACAGTGGAGAGCGTGAGGAGTGTGGGAAGGTGGAAACAAAACGGAGAGTGGGCAGGAGGTTGGTCAAAACACAACAGAGGGCAGGGGGAAGAAGAGGGACTGCTGACAGAAGCACTTTCCGGTAGTACAACTTTCTAAGTGCTCAGCTTTTTTTAAATCTGCAGTAAGGCTCAGATCTAGCTGTGATTAACCTGCGCATTTTAACACTCTATTTCTGGCACGCTGCACTTTGTAAAGTCTTGCACATTTTGTCGATACTGTCTATTCTACATAGTCTCAGTCACTATTTTAGTAGTCATGTTTTTACTCAAGGAAGTTTTTATATGTATTCAGTGTGTGCTTTTATGGTTTTTGTGCAAGAAACTGAACAAAAATGATTTGATTGATTGATTAACAGAAGCACTCAGAAAAGTAATTTAAAACTAGCACAGGTAATACATCGGGTTCACCTATATGATGAATACTAAGCTGTTTTCATCAATCACCGTGAGGGACGAAGGAAAGAGCTCCCTGACAAGCAGCATAGGAGTGGAAAGGATGTGGTGCAGCGGCCAGGGCTGCTGACTCAAGACCTGGGATTCCTGGTTCGAGTTTCGCCGGTGCAACATCCTGTGATTCTGGACAAATTACTTAATCTCTCCTGGTGATAAATTGCAGCTATATAAAACTGTTGCAAGACGAAAAAGCAGAAAGAGGCAAAACTTTATTTATGAAAAAATAATTCCACCATGGCGGATGTTAACAGTATTTCGGCGGTGGGAAACTGATAAGAGAAGAAGACGAGGAAAAAGCATTGGTAAGTGGAGTAAAATATACTACAGCCAATAGAAATGGAGAAAAAGTAAATAGCAAACACAGGAACCAATGAAGAGCCAGAAAAGAGAGGTGGGGGGCTGTAACTCCCTTTTAGGAATAATATTATAAACCCAGACCAAAATGCTGCACGATGGCAGGGTGTCTAGCTTGCCGCACTACTACCTGTGTACACTGAGTATAACACAAAATTATTCTGTTGTTTCTTATCTGCAAGACAGTGCCCACCTCTCAGAACCAGCCATCGTTAATGGTCCTCAATAAAACATACTAACACACAAATAGAGAGGCACATGGATAGAGACGCTTAGACATGATAATTGGATAAATCCATAAAGCAACACAATCACGATGACAGTGACTGAAGTATTTCTTTTGAGTGGTCAGAATTCTTTTCACTTCTTCGCTTATTCTAAATACATGCACTTTACACAAAAACAGCCAACAGCCAACACGTTTCACCCATTCGGGCTTCTTCAGGGCGTACTCCAATCCAATGATGTATACACTAAGCACTAACCCAGGATGAGGGTATAGACGCAGGCACAGTATCATCTAAATCTCAAAAAACAAATAGAAAAGCAAGTCACAAGTATCTAATTATGGCTCTCCCCGGCCATAATCGTAGCACATGGGTATCACGCTGTGGTTTTCAGGAGCCATGTTCGGCTATCCGATATCGTTCAGCACGGCCACATACATATTAAAAACAATAGATTTCTCAAGCACAGCACAAGCGCTGTGCAGGCGAAACCTAAAAAGGAATAAAAAATGAGATTCATTCTGATAATGTATAATTGTGTTACATCACACCATTACAATACACCCGATTCCATTTCCACTGCAGAAACAATTATGCTTGGGAATAATCCAGGAAAACTGAGTTCTTCTCTGAAGGTAAAAGTAACCCTAAAAGGAGCAAATTCCAGACTTGTTTCACAAGCATTTGGGAATTGGTCCCACAATAATTACTAGGACTATTGATAGCCAAACTGAGCAGCACTTTGAAAACAAATCAGTATCTGTTACACAACCTTTCTGTCCTCCACACCAAGACAAGCATTCACCAGCAACTAATGCATGTCCTCACTCACAGAGCCAATGGTCCACTTACTGCCGGGGGAAATATCTTTGTAGGTAGGATGGGGTTCATGTGGTGCTCACTCAGAATAGAGCCTCTGTCTTTAGCCTTATCGTCCAAGAATGGCAAGCATATATCTGGCAGTCTGTCGGTGGTCGCTGCAAACGCCACCAAGTTTGAGGCTAGGGAAAGGCTGTTTTAAACTAGGTGTTTGCTTATCTTCCACTGGCTTTTCAATATTAATTCACAATTAGGCCTGGGTGAAATGTTAATAATATGATGAAATTTGCAAATTCCTTCATTTTACTTTACACTAGATTTCTTTGAATTATGCTTTTAGTGATTTTGGATAACTTGTGCTCCTGGGGGACTGATTTGCACAGAGAAAGTCTTGCTGAGAGACATTTTTTGATAAAACCAGTCTCCCGATGTCATCTCGAGAAAAGTCATGCAGGATATTGGAAAACCACATTTCACAATAAAATATAACTTCACGAATTTTTGTGAACTGTCCTTAATATTTTGCGAACTTATGGAAAGTTCACACACGCCTACTCTTAATTTTAAGCTCGCAGAGAAAGGAGACAGGACTGCATTTATTTAGGACACCCCACTGACCACCCCTCTGCAGGGATGGTCAGACTCTCCCATTTACCTTAATGCAGCCCACAGTCTTCATTTATAGGCCTGATTAAAGCAGTATATATGAGCTGATAATGTAGTGTATATTTAAGATGTAGGCACAAATACTAACAAACATTTACTAATTATTTATTCATTATAATGTTTTTATAAAAGGTTGCCGAAAGCTTTGTAGAACGGAAGAGGGCTGGGAAGTTAGTGTTGATTTTTAGGGCAAAAACCCTTCATTGTGTTAATGGTGGTAGTCGTGATAAGAGCTTTTGTCAGTGTTTTTGGCACAAGTCTTTTAGATGAGGATTCTGAGAATAGCTGAGAATGTCATAGAAAGTGTACTTGAAGGGGAATGGGAAATGTAACAGAGGGCTAAAGTAAGTTTGGCCAAGTGTTCCTTACAAATTTAGTTGACAGCTAGACCAAAAATACATGAGAGAAAGAAAGAATACATGAACTATATGGACCTATTAAAAAAGAGATTGCTTTGCATTTGTTTATGTTTTTCCACCAAGGGATATTAAAGACAATAGAAAGCAAAAAGGCATTGGATTCGATTACATCACCCTTTAGAAGACATTAAGGGCCTGATTACGAGTTTGGCAGTGCGGTTTTGGACCGCCACGCTGGCCGCCCACTCCGCCAAACACGTGTATGCACCGCTCGCCACATTACGAGTTTTTTCATGTCTGGTGGGCTTTGTGTGGCGGTCTCAGAGCAGTGCCTCTAAAAATGGACACCGCAATGGGAACGGTAAAAACAGTTCCTGCACGGCATGGACTGTGAAGTCCATGCTGTGCAGGAACTGGGGTGCATGCACACAGGGGGCCACATGTTGTGACCCCCTACATGCATCCCAATGCACATGGACAACAGGGGGCCATGCAGGGCCCCCTTTGTTTCAGGATTGCCAGCCCTTTCATGGAGTAAAGCCTTCCATGACACCGCTGGCAGTCCTGAAACTCGTAATATGCTTTGCGGTGCCACATCGGAACCACCAGCATATTGCTGGGCCTGTGACTGCCACACCACCACCAGTAAGTAAGTAAGTAAGTAAAGTCTTTATTGCTCAGTTAATTAAAACCATTGCAATTGTTAGCATATAAGAACCATAAGTTAAATACAATTGGTGTTTAAAAAAGACAATGACAAATATATATATGTAACGACATTAGCTTCGAGTGATAAAAAGAGAATCATTATAATGAATACGGAAATTTGTGCTTATTTCAGACTGAGCACAGAATTTAAAAGAAGGACTGTCTGTTGTTTTTCGCCTGGGTGTTAGGCCGAGCTATGGAATTTATTGCTGGGTCTGTTGAATCATAACTGTCCCCTGCAGTATTATTGTGTCCTATTTTACCATTCGGGTGTCAGGCCATTACCCATATCAAGTAAGATGGTTCCTTATCAGTTTTGGATTTCACTTCGTTAGTTGGCGTCGGCCTGTTTTGGCCCTCTGTCATTCTTGTTTCTTTTCTGCTTTCTCCAAGAATTTGACGACGTGGCTTGCTAATTGAATGTTCGTTCCATCCAAGCAAGCTTTTACTGCCTGCCGGCATGTTCTTATGCCCAGCCTATTGAAGTGCTTTTTTAGAAGGGGTCTGCGCTCTGCGTCCAAGCCTTTGCAGGTGCATAGTAGATGCAGGATGTCTTCTTTTGAGTTCCCACAGACTCGGCAGTTGATTGTTTCTTTGGGCCTTGTCCATGGGGGGAGATGGGTTTGAACTGGAAGTTGGCCCAGCCGTAGACGTAGGAACTTCTCCTTTGTGCGCCTAGTAAACCCAACTCCTAAGTAGCTTTGGCAGAGGCTGGTTGTATAGCTTTGGATAACTGTCCAGCCATGGGCCCGGGTTGCTAGGCTTGCTTTATCCTCGATTAACGACATGGATCTAACTGATTTGTTAACTGATTGTTTAAAGATGTTGTGAGATCCACTGCTCATCCAAGCTTCTTGTAGGCTCAGGGAATTTAAAGAGTGGTTGAGGTATAGCGCAGCCGCACTCTTACTCTTCCTTTCCATCTCTTTCCATAGGTGGTGATTTAGGCTTGTGGGTTCCCCTCTCTGTATCTTGTGCCATCTTTTGGCATAGGCACCCATTCGCTCTAGGGTTTGGTTTCTCAGGCCAAATTCCAGCCTAATTTGTGCCTGGGAGGTGTAATTGGGCAGACTGAAGATTATTCTCATGGCCTTCGCTATTGTGCTGTTCAGTTGCTGGGCATCCCTTCCTCAGAGGCATTCGCTTCCGTAGGTCAGGGCCGATGTTAGTTTTGCCTGTAGCACTTGAAGCAGGGGTGTGAAGCTTCGGCCGACTGCTTTAGTTTTGAGGTTCCTTAGTGCAATCCCTACGCTGATGCCCCTCCAGTTTATTGCTTCCTTTTGCTGGTTGACTGAGCCCTTTCTATCAAGAATTACCCCCAGATACCTGTACTCCTCCACTGTTTCCAGTGTAGTCCCTCCCATGTGCCAGTGAAAACCTGCTGATGATCTTTTTGCATTGATCCTCATTGTTTTGGTTTTTGAGAGGTTGATGGTAAGATTGTTGTCTGTTGAGTACTTAAACGTGGTGCTGATCACATGTTGTAGCCCTATCGGTGTTCTGCTTATTCGGACAATGTCATCAGCATACATTAGGTTGGAAATAGTAAGGCTGCCTAGGCTAGGGGCGTGAGAGTTAGTTTCGTCCAGCAGCTGTGCCAGGTCGGACATAAAGATGTTGAAAAGTGTTGGAGCTAGGATGCAGCCTTGTTTTAAGCCTTTCGTGGTTGTTATTTTTCTTGAAAGGAAATCTCCTGGCCCTAGCTTTACTTGGACCCATGTGTCCGTATGAAGTAGAATCAGCTGTGTGAGAAGGCCTGATGGGATATTCCTTTTTTCCAGTTTTGACCATAGTAAGTTTCTGTTAATAGTGTCAAACGCTGAGGTGAAGTCAATGAAGCATACATACAGGGGAGATTAGCTGCCTTTGTGGCGTCAATGAGAAGTGAGAGAGCTAGCATGTTTGATGTTGTGCCCATTTGTTTGCGGAATCCTGTCTGGGTAATAGGAATTACTGCATTTTCTTCTGTCCCGTCCAGAAGCTCCTCTAATAGGAGGCCAATGTAATATTTGGCTTCGTTGTCGATTAGGGCTATTAGTCTGTAGTTTTTTGGGTCCTTTACGTTGCCCCTCTTGTGTATTGGTGCTATAATAGACCCTTTCCATGACGCTGGGATTGTTGCAGTGTCTATTATCTGTTTGAAGAGTGGCGCTAGGGCTGCTGCCCAGTAATCTGGGTTTTGTTTATACAGTATTGGGGGAATCCCATTAGGGCCTGGCGCCCCCTCCGCTTTCCCCATGGCGATCCTGCTTATTATTTGTTTTTCCGTTGGGTCAAATGCGTTACTGCCCAATTGTAACGTCCGTGTTGGACTTTTTTTGGCCTTGTCCGGTCGGCTAGTAGTAGTGGGCTGTGGCACTATGTTGAAATGTGCCTGAAGATGGTTGGCCCAGGCTTCCTCGGATACATAAGAGTCAATGGTCGGATTCTTAGAGTTCTGGAGTGAGTTAACTGTTTTCCAGAATCTTCCGCTTGTGTTGGTTCCTTTGGCGTTGTGTAGAAGTCTTGCCCACAGTTCTTCCTCTACTTCCCTTTTGTCCTGCCAGATTGTTCTCTTTTTTTCCCGTTTTAAGTTTTGCATCTCCAATTGAATTGTAGGATCCGGTCCGTCACGGTGTAGTTTACGCAGCAGTTTGTTGATATTACTTTTCAGGTGGTTTATCTTGATGTTTTGGTTTGAGGCCTTGTCGCAGTTGCCAGTTGAATCGTTTATCTTTCCTTGACTTTTGTAGCTTTGACGACGAGTCTTAGGTTTCCTTTTTATTTTTTTATTTTTTTTTTTATTTTTATTGAGCAGATTCAAGAAATACAAAAAAGAAATACTAGTAGAAACTTTAGAGTGGCAGGACAAACAAATAATGAATGTTATACGGTTAAATAATGCAGTAGACATCAAAGGGAATCCAATTACATTTCTAGGAGCAAGAAAGGCCGGAAAAGAAGATAAGAAAAGAAAAGGACACGAAATTCATCTGAGACACAATAAAATATTCATAATGAACATAGCCTTCAAGTATACATATATACTTATGTTTTAACAGGAAAATCAAATTAGTCCCTCAGCGACTCATACCAATTAGTTATTGGTAACCACACTTGTTCCCCATGAGATCGAGACTTTTTACCTCTAGCTCCATAGATAGCTATTTCCAACTTGTATATTGCCAGTAGTCTATTTAGCCATCCCTGGAAAGTTGGTGCTTCGGGATCTTTCCATCTTATTGATAAAATTATTCTATAGACCGCAGTGCCGATGTAAATAACGGGAATTTCTAGGTTGGTATGGCCGAGAGAGTCATCATAACCTAACAAAAACAAAGTGGTTGACGTTTTTATTTCATGCCCAAAAATTTCAATCCAATGCTTAGTGATGGCCATTTTAAACTGTTCCAATTTGGGGCAATCCGAAAACATATGTATAAGGTCAGCCGGACCTAGAGTACATCTGGGACACTTATCATGTTCTGCCTTACCCCAGGAAAACAATTTGGAGGGGGTGTAATATAAATTAAATGTAGTTTTATAGACTTGGGCCTTTAAGTTAGAGGCAAGTAAAACTTTGGAAGATAAATATAGAGTCATATCTATATCTACATTAGCATTGTTCAATTTATTAGCCCAGCTGGTTTCTATATCTTCAAGGTCGTTGGGGTGATTTCTGATGAAAATATCATATAGATGGCTTATTCTGGTGCGATGTTTTCCTAAAAGGTCAAGAAGTGGTATGGGTTTTAGTTCTATGTCGGATTTAATTTGTCTAAGACTTGTATAAATTTGAATAAATTTTAGATAATCTGTGGGTTGGATATGATATTTAGCATATAATTCATCAAATGTTGCTTTACCCTCACTACCCAAAAAATCCCCAATAGTTATGATGCCCAGATTCGCCCACCGCCTAGTTATATTATCATTGAAGAATTGCGGTATAACTGCACTATCCCATAGCGGTGTATATGATGTGAATTTTGAAATAGCGAGCATTTTAGTAATTCTATTCCAAATTTTCCGGGCGTCTGTAAAGGTCTTAAATTTAATTTTTTTGAAGTAGGAAGGTTCTACTTGTCTCAGAAGCAAACCTCTTGCTTTACTGCCCAGCATCAACTCGTAAATTGATGGTATATATTGATCATGATTGTTATTAAAACTGTTGTTACTGTTAGTACCTGGTATGAGTAAAACCATCATCGGTTGTAGGAAAGCGGCCCATAAATAATAAGTTAAATTTGGAATAGCTAAACCACCTCTTGAGGATGATAGTGTCATTTTTACCAGCGCTCGCCTTGTCTTCCCATAACTCCAAATAAAGGATGATATCGCACGATCTAAGGTTTTAATTGTGTCGATACTGGCAAGAAGGGGGATTGCCCTAAATAGGTATAAGATCTTTGGGAATACCACCATTTTAACGTAGTTACCTCTACCAATTATAGAAAGATGAAGATTATTTATTCTAAGTAGGTCTATTTTTATTTTTTTAATTAGGGGGTCATAATTTATTGCATTAATTTCACTTATTTTTGGTGAGATGGTCACTCCGAGATATTTTGCCGAATTAACTCGACTTATAAAAGGAGTATTAGCAGTAGATAGCACCATTGTTTTGTCTTGGTTCAATGAGTATCCAGAGTATAAACCGAAAGTACGAGTGATTTCTTCAATATTAGTTATAGCCTCAGTAGGGTTAGTTGTTAAAACCGCAACGTCATCGGCATAGGCAAGAACTTTGGTATCATATAGGCCAGCTTTGATAGGTCTAATCGATGGTGAGGTTAATAGTTTGAGGATAAGGGGATTAATATATAAGGCAAACAGTAATGGGGAACACGGGCAACCTTGTCGTGTACCCCTTTGTATGTTAATAATTGCAGACTCACCTCCACCCGTCATTACTTTTGCCTTGGGGTCTGCATAAAGGGCCTTAATAGATTTTATAAAGACCGGGCCAAAGTTGTTAACGGCTAATATTTCCCAAAGAAACTGCCAAGAGACCCGGTCGAAAGCTTTCTCAGCATCAAGCAAGATCAGCGACATCTGGTCCCCCCTTGCTCCCACGATGTCAAAAAGGGAGATCACTCTACGCGTGTGATCTGTAGTGCTCTTACCGGGTATAAAACCGTGTTGCCAGGGAGAGACCAGACGTTCGATGATCCTGCTCAAGCGATTAGATAAGATTTTAGCATATATTTTTGAGTCTGAATTAATCAGGGATATTGGTCGATAAGAAGTTGTTAATTCGGGTGGCTTATCTTTTTTGATAAAAATGACAATATTCGTTAGTTTCCAGGATTCAGGAGATTTACCAAGCCATTGTATCCCCAAAAAAAGATCATGCATAAATGGGATAATTACATTGCCCAATATTTTGTAAAGGTCAGTAGGTATTTTGTCTGGCCCTGCCGCCTTTCCCGCTGCTAATTCGGCCAAGGCAAGTTCTACTTCAGCTAAGGTTATGTCTATTTCGAGTTCATCTTTTGTACCATCATCGAGGCAATTAGTCAAATTAGTCTCTTCCAACCAGTTCTCTAAAAAATCCTTAGTATCAACGGCTAAGCCATGATCTTCGTTTTGATACAATTTTTGATAGTAATCATAAAAGCATTTAGTGATGTCCTCTTGAGTGGTATATTCTCTTCCCTCATATTTGATATTCTGGATGGAATTACGGGATTGTGATTGCCGAGTTCTAAGGGCAAGATATCTCCCTACATTCTCACCAGTCTCATAGACCTTACTCCGATTCGATTGAAAAGTTTCGGCTGCCTTACGAGTTAATTCATCGTTAAACTCGGCTTTGAGCACTAAGATTTTATTTAGTATTTCTTCACCTGGAATCCCCAAACTCAACTGGCTGGCATGTAAATACTCTAATTCCATGAGTCTATTGGTCAATTGAATTTGTAATTTTTCATGTTCTTTTTTTCGGCTGGCAACAAAGGTAGCGGTCTCTCCCCTTAATGCTGCCTTGAAGCAGTCCCAAACATTGAACCGAGACGCACTATATTGATTAATATCAAAAAATTCTTGGGCCCATTGCCTAATATGATCGATGTATGCTTGATTGACTAGAAGTTTGCGGTCAAATGTCCATTGTGGATAGGCCCTCTTAAGATTGGGGACATCACATATTAGACAAAGTGCGTTGTGGTCTGATATTGTCTTTGGGGATTTAACGATAGAGGCATTAGAAGCAATATCGGTAGTTGTGTATATATAATCAATCCGTACATATTTCCGATGAGGATAGGAAAAATACGTATATCCAGGATCTCCACCATTCTTTAATGACCATATATCACACAGATTGTGGCTATCAATCAAATTTTGTAATGCCCTAAACACTCTTGGTTTTCGACCCAGATACGTCTGTTGGTTTTGATTATATTGTAGTGGGTCACTTGATAAATTGAAATCACCACATAATATTAAAGGGCCAGTCCATAATGCTAATTCTGAGTCTAGCTCAATAAATAAAGTAGGATCATCAATGTTAGGGCCATAAATAGAACATATGACAATTTCTATATTAAGTTGGACAATGGCCCACCTACCATGACTGTCAACTTTTGTACGTATTGGAGTGCCAAGTCCTGATCTTGCAAAAATACTGACCCCCCTAGTTTTAGAGGTTTGTGTGGTTGCAGCCAATAGGTTAAAGCCCGGGATGTTCAATTTATCACGGTGTAGTTTACGCAGCAGTTTGTTGATATTACTTTTCAGGTGGTTTATCTTGATGTTTTGGTTTGAGGCCTTGTCGCAGTTGCCAGTTGAATCGTTTATCTTTCCTTGACTTTTGTAGCTTTGACGACGAGTCTTAGGTTTCCTTGTGTGGGCCTGTCCCAGGCTCCTCGTGAAGTGTTCCCAGGCGTTTAGGTACTCAGAGTTATTTGTGATGCTCTTTTCCCACCGGCTTTTTGCATCAGTTGTAAAGCCTTCCAGGTTTAACGTGTTACATTTGATTCTTTTTTGTGCCACCAGCAGTGAACAACCCAAGTTTATCGCCGGTCTGGCTTGCACCACCCCCTGGAGGTTAAGGCCAAATTCTTGGGGCTGGTGGTCGCTAGCTGACATTGTGCCAATTCGGAAGTCCGTGATTTTCGCGAAGAGATGCAGGGATACAAATGTGAAATCTATGGAGGAGCTAACTGTTGAGTTGTGAAAAGTGGCTGACGGGGGGCTGTCGTTTGCGAAGCGGCCATTTAATGCTGCCAGATTAAGGTGTTCTAGATCCTTAGTGCTTGAGATTGACAACCGGTTTTGTTGAGTTGTGAAAAGTGGCTGACGGGGGGCTGTCGTTTGCGAAGCGGCCATTTAATGCTGCCAGATTAAGGTGTTCTAGATCCTTAGTGCTTGAGATTGACAACCGGTTTTGGTTACCCCATTTGCTTGTTGCTTGTTGTGGGATGTCCCATGCAAGGAACAGATCTTCTAACGATGTGTCCCTTGTTTGAGGCCCTCCCAAAAACATATTGAAGTCCCCTGTTACTATGAGGCTTGCGTTCGCTGTCTCTGTCAGTGTTTTTGAGATCTCTTCTACCAGGAGGTTCATTCCTGTTTTTTTTTCCCGGGGATGTAAGTATACATTCATCAGCCTTAGATTTTGATCTGAATCTTTTCCCCTCACTTCTAGTTCTATCGTGAGGGAGCAGTTGTTACCTGTCTGTTTCGCGTTAATATACTTAGATTCGTTGAAGGTCTTTATAGCAGTGTATATTGTAAGACCGCCCTTTGGATGGCCGTATTTAGTAGTTCTGGTCGCTGGGAGGTGATATGTGTTGAAGCCTTGGATGTGATGTGGTTGTTCTAGCCAGGTCTCCTGTAGGGCTATTATGTCAATGTTTGAAAGTAGGAAAATAGCTGAAGGTCGTCTCTTTTGTTTCCTAAGCCGTTAATATTCCAAGAGCATGTTCTTAGTTGTTGCTGTATGGCTGGATTTTGTTGAGTATTTTGTCAAGACTTTTCGGCCCTTGTGTTTATTGTCCTCGCTATCCAGTTCCAGTCGGTTTGATCAATTAGGCGTTGCTCTTGCCTATTTGATTGATGGATCATCCTGGAAACTGAGTGGCTTCTGGCCCCCTTTAGGACGCTTTCAGTTTTTTCTGATAGTAGCTTGCTTGTTGGCTCGTGAATTTGTCTCTCTTTATATGCCTGGCATAGTGGTTCCGGGTAACCGTTTTTTTCCATTCTTTTTAAGCGTATCCCCCAAGATAGAAAAATTGACTCGAATTCCATAATTCTCTTCGCGGTTTCATTCCTTAACCATGTTGTTTTTGTGACCTCCAAGTTTGACAAGTGGTAACTGTGGATAAATTCCACCGCCGCTAGGTCTTTAGTGCTGATGTCAGTCAGACTGCTAATAGTCGATAGTAGGAGTAAGATGTTGCCTCGATTGAGGATGTCTCCGCTCCCTCTTGAGTTATAGTCTGGAATGAACAGTATTATGCTACTATCCACCACCACCAGCGAACAGGTAGTCGCAACGGTGCACTGGCTATCTGACCGCCAAAGCTGTTTTTTGGCAGTCAGACCACCACCACCGTGCCCCCATGAGCCAGGTGGTCCTCAGATCGCCAGGCTTGTAATTAGGCCCCAAGTCTTTTGTGACTACTTTTGCAAACCACTTGAATCAATGACACTGATGGCTGTCTTACCACCATTTTATCGCAAAAGTGGCAGTCACAAGTGCCTGGAATGGTATGCCAGGAGAGATACTGCTCCTGCTCATCACAACAGGCCTTGTGCTCTCACACATAGCAACATCAGGGCCGATTTTACAATCCTGTATCAGTTCAGACCGGGCTTGAAGACACAACTACAACATGACCTCCCACTTGACTCCCACTTACAGAATGGGGGGAACGTGAAATGACTCCCCAATCGACCCAAAGCCTGTTTATGCAACTTGCCACTCCCAACACTTCCACCCCCACACCCACCCCCTACAATCCGCACGGTGATCCTATTTATCTCCTGCTTGAAATGGAACTGTCCCCAGAATCAGGGATGCCTCTTCAGAATTGGACTAAGAAATTGTGGGTTTGAATGCTTGTTTATCATTCCAGGAATAATCAATTGTTAGTGCGTGGTGGAGGTGCGCAGTGGGTAGCAGGGCCTATTGCTGGTGTTTTATCTTAGCCCATGTCTTAACTCTTAAGCATTTCGACAACTACGTGGCAAAAACCAATGTTTCAACCTCTTAGGGTTAACGGGAGCAGTAACAAATCTATAGCTTGCCTGCTTCTGAGAGTGGTACAGAATGTGGAGCAGGCTCGAAGCAAGCTCTGGAACTGCCCAGCTGCCCAGAACGTGAACAGCTTGTACTCCTGACTTTAACTACATCTGAATAGGCATCTGGGATTCCACCACCCGAGTTCAAATAAGTGTGCGAACGCCTTAATCATTTTGTGATGTTTCTTGTTAGAAAAATGTGCCCCCAATCAATATATTTATTTTTCAATTAATGAGTGTTTCATCATTTTTTTCTTTAGCTCTTCTGCTGCCATATGTACAAGGCAGTTTTGCAGGATCTGATACAAGAGATCACGGCACCACCCCCATCCAAGAGAGTGGAACTGATTGACATCCAGCCTCATGCTCATAGAAGCATGCAGTTGCGAATGAAACAGTCTGTGGAAAAGTGGTAAGTCCTACAATACAACTGTGGTGCATGAGGTTTGAGAGTAAGGGTCATCTGCAGGTTTCTTAGGTAGGAGTCTGCAGCTCATAGAGCCAGATGTACTAAGGTTCCCATTTGCATTTCTTATATAGCGACTCCGTAGGAATCGCTATTTAAGAAATGCAAAAGGATATTAAAACATTTGCGATTCCCTAATAGTGCTTCCTACAGATTAAGAATCGCTATTAGAGAATCGCAAATGGCAAATACCAGTGCATTCCCGTATATGGATGAAATAGGAAATGGTTTGCATGTAAGAAATGTAAAATCTAGGGTGCCTCTGAGTTTAAGGCCCCCCTAGAGGCACCCTAAAATTCCTGTTGCACATGTAAGTGTACATATGCCCTCAGGGCATTTGTGCGCTTAATGTCACAATAATTTTTTTTATAAAAAATGTATTTTGCACACGGTTACCATCAATTGAAGTTGAAGTAAGAAATGCTTTGAACATGGGCTTTATGAATCGTAAATAGGTAATCCCTATTTGCGATTCCTAAATTGCTGTCACAATTAGTGATTTCTACCATGTAGAAATCACAAATTGCGACCGGTTTTGTCCCTTTGTACCTCTGAAAAGGCCATTTAGCATTTTTTAATGGGCCAAATTAGCGATTAGGCCTGTTAAGAAATGCCTAATGGCTTCGTACATATGGGCCATAGTGCATATTAACTTTTGACCTGGTCAAAAAGTAGAACAAACTATTTTGCAGGTTTATGGTTTACACAGTTAGAAAAGGAGAGAAGTAATTCAGTTTCAAAGTGATACTGACACTCATTTGAAAAGTGGCTCACATTTAGTTTTAGTCATCATGACCCAAAGTCTCAAACATGATGTAGTGCTCGGTGAGGCTTGAGTCATTATTTTAGAGTTATATTATATTATATATGTTCCAAAGAAAGCACCCAGAGCTAACTACTCTCTCAAAGGTCTTCAAGATCTTCATTGACAAAATGTGCAACATTGGGTTATTGGTTGAGGGGGGTGAAACCCTACTCAATCAGCAACCACAGTCCTTGTCAGGGTGAGACACATGTTGAGTCCAAGTCAACCTGTGCTCAACCCGCTGGTGCCTTGGCATAGAACAGTCATGCTTAATTTGAAGACAATGTGTAAAGTATTTATGAAGCACTTCAAAGGTAATACAATGAAAACTAAACACAAGAAAAATCTAACACCAATTTAGAAAAGGAGTGCAGATTTCATAAATAAATCAGGACCAAAATGACACTAATCCAATCATTAGATTTAAGTGAAAATAGCACTAAAAAGACCAAAGCAACACTGCCAACTATTTGGTTGTGTGAGACCGGGAGAAAGTAACAAATGCAGGCCGACCGCGATGAAGCGCAGGTCAGATACAGGGACCAGGTTAGTCCTGATGAAAAGTTACCTTCTCAGTCCAGCGCAAATAGTCCCATTCACGGTTGAGGGGGCCGCGAGGAGCAGGGACATGTCATGGATGGTCTTCGATGTAGCAAGCAGAGGTGGCCTGGAATCACAGACAGTCGTTCCTGTAGTGCGCTGATCCTGTTGTTGTTACAAACGTTCAGGCTGGAGCTTCGCAGTGGTGCTACCACGAGTAGCCAATGCTGTAGTGTGAAGGGTCGGGTTAATGGAATTTCGTGTTGGCGGGCAGGGCGAGCAGCATGGTTTCGGCGAATATGACACTTTACAACGCATGCGTTACAACACGTGTCATTACAACAAATTTTTTACATCGCAAAATCCATCACAACGCATGTCATTACAATGCAGAATCCATTACAAAGCAATTACTATTCTAACTCCGCTGGGGGTGTTACTTTGGGGAATGCGTTGTAATGGATTATGCAATGTAATGACATACGTTGTAATGGATTTCGCGTTGTAAAACATTCATTGTAATGACACGAGTTGTAACATGTTCGTTGTAAATTCTGTTTCCCGGTTTTGGCACCAAAGGGCTCTTTGGCAGTTGTGAAGTGCCCAAAAACTTCAATTCAGCTCTACAGAGCCCACACCAAGGGTCCAGGACATAAGGGGCACCACTTGGGGGTCAGGGGCTGGCTTCAGCTGGGTCTGGGTGCTGGTTCAGGTGGTTGGGAGCCTGTTAGGTCGCTGAACAGGAGGCCATCAAACTATCCCTTGAAGTAACTCTGGGAGTCCTCGGTTCAGGTGCATGGTAAATCCCTTTGACTCTGGCAGGAGAGCAGCAGGGCAGTAATCCAGCACGACAACAGCCCAGCAAGGCACTAATCTTGCAGGCCACCAGTCCAAAAGAGTCCCTTCATCAGCACAGTAGTCCTCCTTCCTTGCAGAGTTTCCACAGGTCCAAAGGTGTCCTGAAGAGTTGGTGTCTGCCCGACAGATGCGTCAGAAATTCTGTGGCATCTGTCAATCCTTGCGCCATGGTGTGCCGTATTGTAAATACGATGCATCCATGGTGGCGTAAGGGTTTCTTTGCCTGGCGCAAGGAAACTGACGCATCGCTGCTCTAATGTCAGTTTCTTGTAAATAAGCCCCAAAATGTTTTAACAAATTTGAAGGCATTAAAAAATGAAAAATGCCACTAAAGGGAAAAAGTAAGAAAAGGAATCTTAAACTACATTAAGAGGTTACATGTGTATTGTATTAGCTCTGGTTATCTTCATTATCTCTGATTCCTAAGAGAGCAAGTTATTGCCATGACAATAGATTCTTTATTCTCTGAAGAATCAAAACGGCCGGCATGTGTATTTACTTTTCACCAGGTGCAGAAAGAAGTTCTATAAATCAAAGTCCTTTTCTGACAATGAACACAGTGTCACCCTGCTCCAAAATAGTTCTCTGGAATACCTGTGTACATGGTGTAATCAAATGGCTTCTGGTCATAAACACCACTTTTCAGGGGCATGGCTTGACACCTCACCAATCCTTATTCTCAGGTGGGTTCGTCTTGCTTCAATTAAGCCAAACCAAAGTTAAAAATCCCAGAGCACACTAATTTTGTTCCACAAAAACCAGGATGGAAAACCTGGTATGTCGATGACATGAAGTCTTTGCCATACAAACCAGTGCCATTCCCTAATAATAAGTCACACATCGCTTCCTCAGGTCCAGAAGGGCTCTCAAGTTGTTTCACTCCAGCATGAATAGCTAATCCAGTCTTAGTTATAATCTTCTACTTGTTCTTTTGTTTTTTGTTTTATAAATTAAGTGCTTAAAGGAATAAAAAGAAACAAAGAGGGATCAGCTTCTTATGCATGAAATGGACAACCTTAGATCAGAGATGCATGGGGTCCGTGAGAATCTGATGTATGATGTGGTGGGACTATGGTTACATGGCCACAAGTTTACACCCAGCACATACATCCTTTGGAATTGCTCTGGGAGTGTATATTTCTTATGCAGTACATTACATGATACTGGGAAACAGCCTTTACGCTGCAACCATTACAACGCATGCATTTACCCCGCATGCAGTTGCAACAAAAAAGGTGTGTAGCAGTGGGTCGAAGGTGTTGGATTTAACTTTAACACCTTCCCTACTGTTGCACACACTGGAGTGGGAATAGAAAATGAATCTATTCCAACTTCCAGCGCTCCCCCGACAGCAAGTCGGGGTAAAGTTTGGCGTTGCAACAGCATGCGGGGTAATGGCATGCGTTGTAACGTCACGTAACCATGAGACTTGTAGACGTACAGTGGTGCACAGAAACCTGTTAACTCTGTATTATTGTGGGCGGAGAGAAGAGCTGATACTATAGACCTTGTAATGCCATTCATAGACAGATCATTGAGATGATGGAGTTGGTATTACAATGGGATCAATATTTAAAGACTGCCCAGGAGGAACATGGAGGAGTGGCTCATTGTGTTGCAACAGGGAGGAAGTGAGTTGGGAGAAAGTGACCGCGGAGAGCCGCGCCATGTGGGACTTTTCATCATTTACTGACTATTTGATGAAGAGGCAGCATGATGAATATGCATAAGCACTGCAGCAAGAAGGGTCCCCATGCCACAAGCCTGATTTTCCAAGGAATTTCAGGGTCTCGTACCCTGAGATTCACAAAAACACAGAGTTTGTGATTACAAAATCCATTTTTTCCAATGTAATAACACAATTTTGTTATTTGGAAAAGTTTGTCCGAATCACAGATTGGGGTTCCTGTTGTCTACTGAATCACAATTTGGAAGGGGCATGTTTTGTGCATTCTTTCTAAATATGGAATCAGTAAGGTATGTATCAATGGTTTGCAACCACAATTGCTGTAGCATACCATTGATCAATTAACGACACTGAAGTTAAGATGGCATCTGATTTACAAAGGAGAATTGGTCCCCCTTGATCCCTTTCCTCTTTGTGAATTAGGGTGGCAACTTCAGGAGGTGTAGGTAGTGGGGCCACTGCCAACTTTCACTGACGCTTTTCAAAGTATAATTTTTTTCAAACGTTGGCCCAATTCCTTCAAAGAAATCCAACTTCTTTAACAATGCCATCGCAGCAATGGTGGTCTGCCATTCGCCGGGAGTGACAAACTGAGACTTAACTAATGTATATTAATTAGGCAGGTCAATCTACAACCCCCAAAACATCCCTATTTTGTTACCTAAACTATTAGGGGGCACATTTACAAGAAGGTGCCGCAGCGTGGCACCGCAAGCCCTTTGGCTGTGCCACGCTGTGGCACTTTCAGAACACAGGAATGCGACATATTTACAATGATATGTCGCATTTGTGTGCTCTCCGCCGAGCTGGTGCACAAACAGCTGCCATGTGCCAGCACAGGCACCCTTTCACCATGGTGCAAGGATGACTGCGTCATGGGGAGATTGTTTTTGTGCAGGAAGGGGCACCTTCCTGCACAAAAACAATCACTACAGGCATTTTCCTCTTTCAATGCATGCTGTAGAATACAGCACGCAATGAAAGAGGAAAGAAACGAGGAGAAATGAAAACATTTCTCCTCGTGCCTCGCTACGCCACCCCTAGGGTAGTGTAGCATACTGACGCATTTCCAGGTTTACGAATCCTCGTAAATCTGGAAATGTGTCTGGTTCCATGGGTGTTGCGTGGGAACACCCACAGCAACACCCAAGGAGCGCCCATTTCACGCAAAGTCCTGCGTGTAAAGGGGCCGTATTTACACGGAGAGGAAAAGCCACACAGGGTGGCAGAGAGGCAGAGAAATGCACAGCCAGTGCGTCACAAAAAGTAATGTACTGGCAGCGCACGGGGCTTGTAAATCTGCCCTTTAATATGTAAGTCGGTTCTTATAATCAGTTTGCATTCTGAAATAGCAAGGGGCAGATTTACAAGCCCTGTGCGCTGTCAGTACATCACTTTTTGTGACGCGCTGGCAGCGCATTTCTTTGCCCCATGTTTACAAGGACAGGAAAAGCCACTTGTAAATATGACCCCTTTACACGCAGCACTTTGCGTGAAATGGGCGTTCCATGGGTGTTGCTGTGGGTGTTCCCACGCAATACCCATGGAACCAGACACATTTCCAGATTTACGAGGATTTGTAAACCTGGAAATGCGTCAGGATGCTGCGCCACCCTAGGGGTGGCGTAGCGAGGCGCAACGAGGAGAAATGTTTTAATTTCTCCTCGTTTTTTTCCTCTTTCAATGTGTGCTGCATTCTACAGCACGCATTGAAAGAGGAAAATGCCTGTAGTGATTGTTTTTGTGCAGGAAGGGGAACCTTCCTGCACAAAAACAATCTCCCCATGACGCAGGCATCCTTGCACCATGGTACAAGGGTGCCTGCGCTGGCGCATGGAAGCTGCTTGTGCACCAGCACAGGGGAGAGCACAGGAATGCGACATATCATTGTAAATATGTCGCATTCCTGTGCTCTGAAAGTGCGGCAGTGTGGCGCAGCCAAAGGGCATGCAGCACCACGCTGCGGCACCTTCTTGTAAATCTGCCCCAGTATGCAGTGTGGACTGCTCTTGCTGAATCCAATATTAGCAAATCTGGCCTCGTGTTACAAAATGCTTTAAATTCATCGCCAAAACAAGAGGCTTTCCTGCTGAAGAGGAGCCCTTGTTTGACCCAAGATGCTACCATACTCACATCTTGGAACAAGTTTGCCAGATGTGCTTCTTCCTTATGGCTGAATTGAAAAACAGAATGATAAGTTGAGGAAAACATAGACTTGAATTTCGAGAGATGCAAAAGGAACTAATTTAATATCAGGAAACAGTGGTACATCAAAGTAGTTTATTAGATATGACTATTTCAAGCCATAAGGCAGGCGTTAAATTCGATGTTATTAACAAATCTAACTTTGAAGTGTTCCTTTGAGTTCCGCGCCTTATGATGCGTGAACCAAACATTTATCGGAAGACTGAGCAGTTAAATTTAATTTTAAACAGTATACACATGATTATCTGGAAGAAAGAAGTAATTTGTGTTTTGTGTATCTTGAAGAGCGGACCAATCTGCCATCAATTAGGACGAATTAGGAGTGAAGGGATCCTTCCCCTGGGGTGTAAAAGAGAAAGATGTGCTAAGAAAAAGAGGCAGAATATTTGCATCCCCATCATTGCTTTTTCGACTAAACTGCAAATAATAGTAGCTTTAAAAGAGTTTACAAAAATGAAAGTGGAGGGAAAGGCAGGAACGTCACTCTTTTTCATAAAAACAAATGATTGATACAAGTGTATAGTTTATCTAAGACTGAATGAAGTTGTCAGTACCCAATGTTTTAATTCATTAATCACTGGGGCAAGTATAAGGCACATCAGAACTTTGAAATCTAGATCTATATGGAGTTTATTAGGCGATGTTAAAGAGGTATTATGGAGAAACCTCTTTCTTTATAAAGCTTTCATCAGTAGCTCTTGGAAGCATCAGTGGCGTTGCAGAGCTTTGCTGATGATATTTTTAGAGACAGTTTTTTGGGGTCCTGGTCTTTAAGGTCGTACAATAATCTGTTCATTGGGCTTGGATGAACTTAAACAGAGTGGGGCTATTCACAAACTGCATTTTGTAGTAGATAAGTAGCACTACAATAACAGTACGTACGTACTACCAAATGGTATTCACAAACCTATGGCTGAAGACCTCAACCTAGGCCTCTCATATCCTTCTGGGTAGACTTCTCCACCATGGTTGTAGTGATCTCTGCACGTGTAGGTATATGTTTTGTAGTACATGAGGGAGTAACAATGGGGAGTGAATGCAAAAAGGAGAACACTTGCTAATAACAAGCATTGGTAAATGCAATAGGTTCCACCTTCATCATTAACAATAAGCTGCTGTATACAAACAAGCACAGGAGATGCGAAAATACACACCTGCACAAGAAATGCACTTATGCATTCCAGTGAAAGAGACGTCCTCATGCATGACAGTGCAGAAGATTTCAATATACATGCAGGTGCAGCAGCTGTGCAAAGTCCCAGTACACATTGGGGCATGCCTGTTTGATGTTTGCATAGGTGTACGGAGCCGTGCTCTATTGGCCCAGGTCAAACTGAGAGAAATCACGGCGCCATTGGAGCTGTAAGGTGGAAGGGGCCCAGGCCCATGCCACTTTACATAAGGTGTGTAATGTGCCACTTAGCATGTTATACAGCACCAGGGTTCGAGTCCCGCCGTCTGCTCTACATCCTGTGATTCTGGACAAATAACGTAATCTCCCAAAAAAACAAATAAAACAAAATGAAAGTGTCCCTGTGTAATGTAAGTGGTGCGCATGTAAAGCACTTCATCACCTTTGGATCGAGTTTGAGCTAGATCAAAGCATCGAAAAAATTAATGGATGGAAATTAGGCCTTAGTGCCTCCAAGAGTTTAGAAGTGCACAACCATAATTGGGGTGAAGTGCACCCCTCAGGCCTGTGTCCTGGTGCGTTTGCAACTGCTGCACTAGGGGCAGCTGCACACACAACAGACAGCTTTTGTTGTTCTGTGTTACACGAAGAGCTGAATCATTCCAAGGCAAGCTTCTCAGGAGGTGACTGTCAGACCAGAGGAAGAGGTAATAGATATCCAAGAGGTCTGTGGGGGCTTTGAGAGAGGGAGGGGACAGAATGATGTATAGAGACCAACAGTGATGAGAGCTCTGCATGTTTTCTTGTGTTAGTTGAGTACAACATGCACCCTCCAACTTATCACTGTAGGTGTGGTCCTCAGGAACAGACTCGGTCAGCAGAGGATAGGAACAGGGATGGATGTAAAGAAAGATCCAATGTGACTTGTGGCTTCCACACCAGACATGTTCTTTCTAAAGCATCAGGCATCAGCAGCCTTTAGCCTTTTTTTGCGGCCATTACTTTTCCGGTATAGTCTCGTCCCTTGAATTCCAACTGCGGGACTCTTGAGCAGTGAACACGCACCAGTCTGTGGCCTTCTCACAGATAGCATCAAAGCAAACATTCTGAACTGCACCACGGGTCATGACAACTCCTAGGAAGCTGAGGCTGCCAACAGAGTGTGAGAACAAAACGGACTCCATCCGCGAAAGAAAGGAGTCTGCCACCACAGGGAGCGGCTGCGTACCTCGAGGGGCATCTTGGAGCTGACGTTTAATGCCACCCAACTCGATAAACAGTAGATGGGCCCGGTATAAGACTCCACGGAAGGCGAACTCCATTATAAAAGCATTGCCCCTGTGTGGGCGAGGCTGGTACCAGAGAAGGGATATATAATATGAGCCATGTAAGGATGTACAGAGGCAGCCTGTGGAATTCTCATACATAACCCATGCTCGTTAAATGTATTAAAACAAAGGCGGGTAACTGAATGAACTGTAAAATATGCTAACTGACACCTCTAAGACCTGTGAGTCATGAAGGGCAGCTTTACTGTTCAATGACTGAGCTTGTACCTTATATCCACGACGCATCTCTGCTGACTAACACCTTTCAAACTGCATCACCCGAAAGACGCAGGAACTGCACACCAGAGCATTAGCTGTGCTCACTGACACCTGTACGACCTTGAGGGAGAAACATATAGACAAGGGCCAGAGCTTGTTAGATGTGTACTCCAGAGTCTTGGCTGTGCTCACTGACACCGGTACGATCTGGGTACCTTGAATGATAAAAACACAGGCAAAGGCCAGAGCTTGTTAGATCTATATCCCAGAGCATTAGCTGTGCTCACTGACACCTGTACGACCTTGAGGGAGAAACATACAGACAAGGGCCAGAGCTTGTTAGATTTGTACCCCAGAGTCTTGGCTGTGCTCACTGACACCGGTACGATCTGGGTACCTTGAATGATAAAAACACAGGCAAAGGCCAGAGCTTGTTAGATCTATACCCCAGAGTTTTAGCTGTGCTCACTGACACCTGCGCACCCTTAAGGGATAAAAACAGAGCCAACGGTCAGAATGTGTTAGATCTGTATGCCAGAGTCTTAGCTGTGCTCACTGACACCTAGAAGATCTGTATAGCCTGAAGACTAGCGCTACAGTCCAATGCCTGAGTCTGTGCAATATTCAGAAAGTAGGAAGCACCTATGCAGGTTCACACCTGTAAGATCTCTGTAGCCTGAGATGCTGCTATAATCGCTGGCACCTGTGAGATCTATTTAAAGTGAGGCACTGTTGTGTTGCCTAACACCAACATGACTTGTGTAACCAAAAGGCACGTCCCAATGTCGAATACTGTAAGATGCATATAAGCCAAGGAGCAGCTCTGCTGACTGACAACTGTGAAGTCTGTGCAACCTGTAGGACAGCTGTACAGTCCTTTACAATCCATGCACCTGGCTGACACCAGTATCTTTGCATGACCTGATACTGGCACCTGTAAGATCTGTGTAACCTCAGGCGCAGCTATCCTGATACATCTAAGATCCTTGTACCCTGAAGAATACATTCACTGTCTAAATTCCAAGCCTTCCATCTGTGTAACTCGAGGGATGGCTCTGCTATTTAATGCTACCTGAGTCTGTCAGGCCTGCACAACATAAAGGATAACTCTGTTATGTAGGGTGCGGTCCTCCTACGTCGATATAACACGAGAAATATCTCTCTTTAATACTTATAAATTCTGCACATTGTTTCCCAAATAACCCTGAGCCTGCGCGAGCCACATACATATATATTAATCAGTGAGAGCGCCTAACAATAGGCTACCCGTAGTATTTGAAGGCGCAGATGACACGTGGATCATCACCTCAGCAGGCGCTTACCCTGCTGAGCAAAACTCTCACTTGACCTAAATGGTCCAAAGAGTTTATTGTACCAAGTGAAGTCCAAAATAGCCCGAAAGGGACTGTGACATGAGGGATAAACGTGAGGACAAACATCAAGGAAAAGTCACTTTCATAACAGTGGTGTAGCTACGCCTTTAGCCGCCTTGGCAGTAACTCCTTTTGCTGCCAGGCCACCTGTATGGGCGGGGGTGGGTGCTGGCGAACTCATCACGCCCTTTGAACGACGGGCGCAGGTAAGAGTGGGGGAGGGAGCCCCCCCCCCCCCCTCCCGAAAACTCGTGACTCCTGGGGTGGACCGCCTCGCCTTGCTACGCCACTGTTTCATTAAAATTGAATCAAATTAACCCATAACTTGGAGTAATGTATAAGGCTTTAGGCACAGAAATTGCTGTCCAACCAAGCCCAACCGAATCAAAAAAGTAGAAACTAAACAAAAAGATGACAGTGGGAATGACTCGAGGAGTGAGCCACTGGGGGGCATATTTACAACTAAAGTGGTGGAGCGCAGCATTAAGACAACAAGGCTAACGCTTCACTCCGTCACTTTAGAAACGTAGGGCTGCACTGTATGTGTGCTACTTTCTGCAGCACACAAAGAAGTTGCAACTCGTAATTTTTAAAATGATTGTTTATGTGCAGGCAGGAACACCTTCCTGGACATAAACAATCATACATGGCGTTTTGCTATTTCTAGGTGTGCTGCCCAATGCAGCTCACATAGAAACGGCAAAAACTAGGAGAAATAAAGCATTTCTCCTCGTTTTGCCTGTTTAACACCAGGTTTTGATTCGATTCACACAAGAATGAGGGGTGAGAGGAGAACGTCCCTCCTCGACCTCCCGCGTAATACCTTAATCACAATATAGAAGAGTGACAACGATTTTTGATGATAGAGAGTGTGTGGGGGAAGCACACAAGAGTGATTAAAACTGCCCTCACACACAGCAAGCTGTCATGCTTCATCATAGGGCTGCTAACACGCCTCCGTGCAGACCAACGCTGGAGGTGGAGCTATAGGGAGGAGGAAGACAATACAACATAAAATGAAAAAAGTGGGATCACAAGTGAAAAAATGTGCAGATATGGTGGTTTAAAACTGGTATCAGGGAGTCCCTATTGCAATTTTAATTCTGGCTTCCCTGTCCAGATTAAAAATGGACTTGTGGATGCTGGGTTGGGGAGCTTATAATGAGACACCAACCCCTCCACTCTGCAAAACCGTCGACATGTTTCAGCCGGCAAACAATACTACCCTGGCTTTCATCAGGACTCTCAACAATATCATCCCTAGGTACTAACCCTACCTCCTTAAAATCCAGGAGTAAAGGAAAAGTCACCCTACTGAGTCACTGCTCCATTGGAAAGTGATAGAGCCCCCTGCTCTCCGAGAGGAACCTGTAAAAGAATTGATTAATAAAAACAGGTAAAGTGCTAAGTGTTGTGCCCTTTGTGCAACATTTAGTACAAAAAATGCGGTGTTTCACCCCCAAACACAACTGATACATCATTCCGTGCGTGACAATATCCACCCAGGCCCTTAGTGGAGTTGCCCTGCGGTGTGTTGCTCTCAAGTCAATCGCACTTGTCATATATACACAAATCATACACACGACGTTTTAGGTAATATCATGCTGTTCAGAAAAATTAAAAAGTAAGGTTGTGGACATCAAATGCTGGGAAATACACTGTGACCATCAATGGCCTACATTCAATGCTTACCGAGTTCATTTAAAATCTAGACTTGAACTGGCGGGGGAGTGAGGACAGCTCCCTATAGTCACACTCTGTTAGATATGGGGAACGAGAAAAGGTCAAGCACAAAGCAATACTAATAAATAGGCTGTGTTCAGTTGGGCTCAGCAAAATCTCGTGCATGGCTTCCTGTGCCCCGGGTCAAAAAAGCAAAGACGGTGCAGTCTGTCCCCCCACCTCCGGTGAGGAATGGATGTCGTACTGATTGAGAGGACCACATTGTAACCGTGAGTGTAGTTCAAGTCTGGGTTACCAAGAATGCGGTTTCACAAAAAATGAACGAGTCCTATCGTAGTGCGTCCCTGATATCCACCCACTTACTTTGTCAAGGTGAGCTGTGGCCTGACACTCTGTCTCTCCCGGCGCCGTGTAGAAATGCATTGCGGTGCTACCGGGGCGCCTGATGACTGAATCTGGCTCCACCCACATTTGCAAACCATTTAAGGAGTGGAATAATATGAAAAAATATCTATATGTTATATATATATATAGATATATAGATTTTATAATAAATTCTATAAAGGGCCCACTCCCTCATTTATGTGCACACTGTGCCCCTTAATGTAAAATTTTAAAGCCAGTCTTAGTGGTGCATGCCGAGTTTACGTATTCGGCTTGAAGGAGGGTGAGGATAAAGGGATAGCTATTCAATTGGTACTCAATGGAGGGAAGAGAATGGTAAATGCCTCCCATCCTACATCATGTATACCCTTTGTTAGGAGAGAATGTGTCTATAGGGATCCCTAGGTAGTCCAACACCAGTCCTCTATGGTGATACGTGTAGATTATACATTTTGGAGACTGTTCCAGGGGATGTCATCATTCAACCCCCTGAAGTGGCTGCGAACCCTGTAAATCCATTTTTGTTCTCTTATGAACAAGGCCCTTTCTGGGTTACCCATGTTCATGTTGAGGTTAGGTTTGTCAATGACAGTCCAGAAGAAATTCTCGGCCGAGTGATTCTTCTCTTTGTAATGGTTGTAAGTCTGCTCATAGTCCTTTGGCATCTGAACGTGGATCTATGCTCCATGATCCTAGTTTTAACCCGTCTGGTCTTCATTCCCAAGTACATAAGATTGCAGGGGCATTTCAACATGTAGATCACATAAGTTACAATTAGTGTGCCTCTGTTGCTCCCAGGGGTGGGTCAATCATACGTTCACTGATTTGGTATTGGCTGTAAGGTGGCACACATCACACTTCCCACATCTTGTGTGGCCAGTCACCGGGGGGAGCGACCAGGTCAATCTTCCTTCCTCTGTTACTTTCTGTCTGGGCCAGGGGTTTCTAGGTCTAGAATGGACCAACATGACTTTGATATTTTGGCTCCTCTTAAATGAGAAGATGTTTTTTTTTTCAAGTTGTAGACCACTGGAGTTTAGGATCTTCCAATTCCGTAAAATTATCTTTTGGATGCTGCTTGAGGCTGTATTAAATGTGGTGACACATACTGTTCTCTCAGTGGATGGTTTTTCACCTGACTCCAGGAGTACATCCCGTGGCAATTGCTCGCTCTTTTGCGAGCCCTCTTGATGGTTCGAGGTGGATAGTTCCTTTGCAGGAGTTTGTTTTGCAGAGAATCTGCTTCTAACCTGTAGTCTGCTAAACACGAACTGGGACTTAGGGTGAAAGCTTTTGAATGAAAGCAGACTGTTCCTGTCCGTAGGTTTATGGAACATTTTCATCTGTAGGCCACCTTCAACTGGGAAGATCGTGAGATCCAGGAAGGAAAGACTATCTTTAGTGATGGTAGAGGTGAAAAGGAGTAAGGGATTGCAGCTATTAAGCCATATCAGGAACTCATCCAGCGATTGTCTGTCCCACTTCCATATCAGTAGGACGTCATCAATAAATCGTCTCCAGACTTTTATGTTATTGTTCCAGGTTCCTGCTTGGGTGTAAATGTGCTGGTCCTCAAAGGCTAACGAAAACAAGGTTGTGGAAAACCAAAACCTGCGTGAAGCACTGCTGGAGACAAAAATGTCTTTACAAATGTACGCACATTTTCTTGATATGAATCAAAAGGAAATTTATGTTGAAAGCAAACTTAACACAATCAAAATTGCTGTATTTATACAATCAATGTGACTTATTCAAACATAAAGAGTGTGAGTGTCAAACACAAGCTTTATACATCAATATCATATTATCCAAACGAGAAATAATAGTTGAATGAGTTTAAAATTTGAAGATTTCAACAAAGTGACATAAGTCCCAATGCATTTCGGGTTAATGCAAACCCTTCGTCAGGGGATGATAGATGAGAAAAACAATAACCAGAAGTGTTAAATGGTTCTCTCCTGAGATCCTCCGTATGGAGCTACAACAAAAACAGACAATTGTCTAATAAGATGTCCGTACAACAAAATTATGTTTCCTATTAGGATTTGCACTCAATGAGTTAGATAACTAAAAAGCAACGAGTGAAGAGAAAGAAACATGTGGAGGAACCCTGTCACCATTCAACTGAGAGAGATGGTGCTCAAAGGTGTGTGCTAGATGTTACTAAGCTGCTCGAGTAACCAAAGTGTCCCGTGTGTTCGTGAAACAGGGATGAAAAATAATCATCATTACAACGGTATCCTACCGTACTGCTGTGTGAAAGCTGATTAATAAGTCGTTCTGAAACACGAGAAAAAGAAGATGTGTGTCGCTATGCAGTAGAAAACAGCATGTAACATACCTCACAATTATCACCATCGCTTACCAGTTAGAGTATCCGTACGAATCACAGGCAGTCACTCTAAATGTTAGCAAGGCCGTCATATCCTGAAACAAAGTCCAAAGGTCACTGTCTGTAAGATGGCGGAGTTTACAGAGCGCCGATAGTAGTGAATGACAAGCTTAACTGCCGGGGGCTCACCTAGTGTACGACGTGCCAATTCACTTCCGAGTTCAATGACGCTCTCCTTCGGTAACGCGTGGGTGACGTAATATGACGTGACGTGGTTTTCAATACTCCAAGATAATAGAAATAGAAAGCAGACCCACAGTGAAATGGGACTGCGAGGAAATTGTTAGTAAACCGGGTGAAATTAAACGAAAAAAACGAAAAAACGTTTCCGCCATCTCGACGACATGTTCATAACGTAATACAACGTAGCGTAATTTTCAGTGCACCCAAATAAATATAAAAGTAAACCCAAAGAAAATGTTTTTAATATATAATTTCCCGAGCAGTGAGGAAGCAGGTCAAAAGAAAACGTCTGATCAGTCCATCTAAGTATACTTCAAATCACAAAAACTCAGTCCTCCTATGCATCAGTGTGAAAAACGAATAATGAGTTTCATTCCATGCAAAATAACTGTGGTAAAGTGAAAAGTGTAACAGTTCCAAAAGAAAAATGCTTTTGTCCTTCGTCAAGGAAGAATTTAGTAGTCTCCACTCTACCGCCTCCAGACCTTCCTCGTGGGCCATAGATGTAAAGAGAGCAACCACATCAATGGTACACAACAATACGTCTTCTTGAAAAAGATGTCTTGAAGCTTCTAGTTTTGTTAAACAGTCTGTTGTGTCCTTTATGTATGTGCCCCAGGACTGTACTAAAGGTTGTAGGTGATGGTCCAAGTAATGTCCTATCGATTCGTGAATGGATCCACAGCCAGCTACTATAGGTCTGAAAGGTGGATGTACTTTATCTTTGTGCATCTTCGGAAGCATGTAAATGTGTGGAATCTTCAGTGCAGAATTGAAAATAAATTTCCTATTGTTTTCATCGATGATACCATTGTCCTCTCCTTTTTGTAGGATGCACCTTCGTACTTCCAAAAATTCACTTGTGGGATCATAGTTCATAGGAATGTAGGTATCAGTATTCATTACATGTTCATTCACGCTGCGCGTATAGAAATCAGAGTCAAGAACCACCAAGGCTCCCCCTTTATCAGCAGGTTGGAATGTAATTGTTCTGTCCTGTTGAAGTGCGTTCAGAATGTGCAACTCCTTCCTGGATAAATTGGAATATTTTGATTTTTTTGTATTGAATGTTTTCCAAATCCTTTTTAACCAAGGTCTCAAAAGTGTCCAGTGATTTGTGAGACAATGGAGACATAAACTTGCTTTTAGGGCGAAGAGGTTGAGGTGTTGTGATCTGACCATCAGCACTGGTGTTCAGGAAGAACCATCTCAGACGTAATTTGCGCATGAACTTAAAGAATGATATTTCAGTTTCCAGACTATTGGAAATGTAGGTCGGAACAAATGAGATACCTTTATTCAATATTCTGAGTTCTTCTGTACTTAGATGTCTTTGTGAGATAGTCATGACTAAGGAACCTGTTTTTTGAGAATCCTCTGAGGTCTGCCCGTGTCTGCAGGCTTTCTTGATTTGTCCCCTCCGGATGCGCTTTCTGGAGGTACATCGGTTTTGTCCGGTGGTGACTTCGATGATTGACCCTGCGCTAAAAAAGATGACTTAGTGGTGGAAGTGGAAGTGGACTCTCCAGTGTGTACATGCATCTGAGTAGAAGGTCCTACTGCGGGGCGTTGTTATGATAGATCCTGTTCATTTAATATGCTTTCCTCCGAGGTGGTAGTTCCTGGTTTTTTGAAGGAACGCTTCTGAGCATACGCTTCGGCCCATGAATACAATTCGTCCAATTTATAATCGATAGTGTCTCTTCTGAATTTCCTGATTTTACGTTCATGGACTTCTTTTGCATGTGCGTCTAATCTCTTATTTATGTCCTCCAAAACTTTAACCCAATCTTCCTGCTCCATCTTTTGTGTGATCTCATCTTTCAAAGTTATGATGTCATTAGCCAATTTGTTCAATATCGAGGAAATTTCTTCAATGATTAACAGGATAAGATCCAGAGAGCACTTGTTAAGAATTGCGTACCACCGCGACATGAATGATTTATTGAATTTAAAGAGCATGGGTTTTAGAGCAATCCTTAGACCTCTAGGGATCCTCTTGACTTTGTGGTACTCAATGAGTGTGGTAAAAAGGCTGACATGTACAGACCAGCTAAACTGGGGGCGAAAACGCTCCCCATGGAGGTCCTGTGTGTTTGGCGATAATGGGTCCCCTGGAACATGAAAAAGTTCTTTGTCAAGGCGATTTCCGCCAAGTGTAGGATAAAGGGTCTTGGAGTACAGAAGTCCCACTCCATTGTATATATAATGTCTTCAACCACTCGCAGGGTCTCCCTCTGTGGTATATTAGTATACAAGGACTCCACGTCCAGGCCCACCAAGAAATCCTCTGTTGGGTCAAATTGCAAATCCTTTAGTAAAAGCAGTACCTCAGTGGTGTCCTTGCGGTACGCTGGTCTGGATTGAACTATGGGTTTAAAGAAAAAATCACAAAATTGTGACAGCGGCTCCAATAGTGACCCAATTCCTGATAAAATGGGTCTCCATGGTGGGGGTCTAGTGGGTTTGTGCACTTTCAGGAGGGTATAAAAATATGGAGTTACTGGTTGAGATTGGCATAGGAATCTGCCCTCTTTCTCAGTGATCCACTCGTTGTGTATTGCTTCCTCCACCACCAAGGTTATTTCTTTCCTGATGTCCTCCGTTGGGTCCTTTCTAAGCACCGTGTAGTTTCTCCTGTCATCAAGAAGTCTCAAACATTCTGTTTTGTAGGCAGCTCTGCTCTGTATAACAATGGCTCCCCCTTTGTCTGCCTGCTTTATCACAAGATCCTCATTGTTTCTGAGTTCATCTAGGGCTCTTCTCTCAGCATTGGAAAGGTTCTTGAAGGCGGAGTACTTATGTCCTGCCAATGCTTCCACTTCATGTATGACTGCCTGTTCGAAGGTCTCTACCTCTATTGGGAGGGTTCCCAAAGCCAGAGTGAATTTGGACCTGGGGCGGAAGGTGGTATCTCCTCTTTGTTCTGCTTGACGGTCCTGATCACCAAAAAAGACTTTAAGTCTGACGTTGCGGAAAAATCCTGCTAGTTCCTGTCTAATTTTGAAGGTATCTAGTACGTTAGTAGGTACAAAACCCAGACCCTTGTCAAGGACTGCTATCTGTGCGTCAGTTAAGGGGTCTCTGTGAGGTTCATCACTAAAGAGGTTATTCTCTGCTCATGCCTGGTGTTGGATCCTTCACCATGCTGCTGGTGACTCTCTGTTCCAACTCCTCCCACTGTACCCCTGTCACTCCCTTCTGTTTGCCCCTGCCTCTCTCTCGGCCTCTCCCTAAAAAAAGGATTGGGCATCTGGGGGAATTGTGTCATTGGGCCTCCCTGCATTCCTGGGAATTGTTGTTGGTATAGTGGGGGCCAACCAAAGTTGTTATTTGGGTAGTGGGGTTAGGCCGTGGTGAACTGAGGACGGGGTCCTCCAAAGAAACCTCTACCTCTTCCCCTTCTGCGGGGCTTCCTTTCATAGTCGCTGTCCTTACTGCTTGTGCTATTTCTGTCTGATGCTCTAGGTTTTCCCTGGTCTTAATTATGGGGCTGCCCCATACTTACGCCACCTTTGTAAATATGAGGCAGCGTCAAAATCAATGGGTATTGCGGTGGAACCCATTTCACGCTAACTATAGCCTGAAAGAGTGCATTATTCACAAGGCTTGTGAATAAGGCGAAGCCCCTATTGCCACAGGAACGTCAGAAAAAGTGACGTTCCTGTGGCGATAGGGGCTTGTAAATATGCCCCTAGGTGTGTTAATGTTTGAGCCAATTTGTGAGTGAGTGATGAGTAAATCAATGCAGACACTTGCCAAGTGTTATTACATCACTGTATGTTTGTATAGCACAGCTTTCGCGATCTATTATTTGTCCTCTGAACATAGGTGAAGATACCAATGCAGACAAGCAAGTTAACAGATGTTCTCCTTTTTTGTCCCTATAGTGCAGGGCCACACATTTAACCACTTCTAGACCCTTCTTGGTGGAAGAAGTGTTGGCTTCCTTTGCACTAGATAATTAACACAATGACTGTTTTTTTGTAGGAGTGCAGATGATCAAACTGATCTGTGACACAAAAGTAGTGGTGCTTTCTTACCAAAGCCCCACCTTGACTCTACCTAAGGTTCCTGCCGCTGGCACGTGAACACAATGATTGGTTGTAGTGTGTTAGAGTGTTACAATGGAAATTAGTAATTTGAAAAGAGGATTTGTCTCTTTAAGAAAGAGAACAGTACCCGTCAATGGCGGCTATGTCTCCCTGCACATGCTAAATAGAGGAGATTGATGAAGGTGAAGTAAAGTCAAAGCAGATTTCATGGGCCTTGTACCGTGCGTCTTCTTTTTGTATGAAATTAGCAGCATCATTTGAAACCTTGTTGCTGCAGATCTATTGCCATGCAAATTACACGCATGGGCAGCACTGTCTCCCCACTCTATGCGTCTTATGTGCAAAAGCCTGTGCTGCTGCTGCACAGACAGCTTGCTCTTTTTTAAGCTCTAAGCAAGAGAAGATCCCCTGTTGAGGGTGTATCTAGCGCTGGCTTGTGAACACCCGCAGTACCAATCTCAGTCACTCGCACAGGTGCGTTACATGCCCCCTGCAGCAGCGCTGTGGCTCAGCTCAAGTGAGTTCCGTTGAACGCCTCAAATTATTATTTTTTTTGTTGCAGTTTTATATAGTGCAAACTCAACCGAAGGTATTGGAGCGCTTTACATGAGCACGAGTTACGTTACACAAGGACACAATACATTTTTGGGTAGGCACGGGGAGATTGTGATTTGCCCAGAATTGCAGGATGTGGAGTTGACCCCGAGGCTCGAACCTTGGTTTCCCAGCTCCAAAGTCGGCAGTCTAGCCCTCAGACCACATCCTCTTTGTGCGAGAAGCGATCGTATGTCGTCGCACCAGCTCAGTCCCTTTGGTGCAGAGATGAAGCTGTTAGTACAGCAGAAGAAAAGTTCCTGTGCATGCAAATGTATACACAAAAGACCATAAACATAAACTAAATGGGGTCCGATCCCAGCATGCAGTGGATTAGAATGAGTAATTGAGCCACAGGAACTAATAAGAGAAGCACACTGCAAATTCAACGCTACAACCAATAATAAGTACTGAAGTAGATGTCTGCTTGTGCCCCGGGGAGGACAGTGGAGTGCACCAGATGATGAAAGCACTCAAGTGGGTGCATGTTTGTGCACTGAGGGTATTAGGTAGTGTGTGCTTTGTCCACAGCACGAGAAGGAATACAAGGCACGTAAGAGGATCTCCACGGAGATAATAACAGCGCACTTGCAGGCACATGCATCAAAAAGAGAATTTGCGAGTCCTTATTTGCGATTTTTTTTTAGGAATCGCAAATAAAGACTCGCAAAACACGATGCAACAAAAACAATGCGAGAATATTGCGAATCACTAAAAATCGCTAAAAAAATTGCGATTTCGGCATTTGCGAACTCGCTATTAGCGATTTCGCAATTAGCGAAATCGCAAATACCGAAGTCGCTTTTTGATGCATCCTGATGACATCACAACCAGGAAGTGAGCAGCACCAGCCTCATTTCCAGTGCACAGTGTCAGGGAGAGGAGGGAGCTGGCTCTGGGAGCTGAACAGGAGTGTGACAGAGACAGAAGAACAACTTTTGATATCAAATGGAAGCCTCACAAACAGCAGAGGAGAGCCAAACAGGCAGGAAACGCAAAATTAAATTTGCAGAAAAAGAAATTGACACCCTCATTGAGGGAGTAGTCCACAGCCATGACAAGCTGTTTGGAAAGGCATCATTGAAAGTGGCAGAGCAGGAGAAAAGGAAAATCTGGCTCCGGATCCAAAACAGGGTCAATGCCATTGGGGTGACACACCGCACCATTGAAGAACTCAAAAAACGATGGTACGACTTGCGCAGTCGGGCTAAGGTGCGCATAGCTGACCGCCTGAAGGAGGCAAAGAAGACAGGAGGGGGAACACCAACAGACACTGGGAACACTCCCATGGAGGACTTGATTGAATCCACCATCCAGCCAGAAGCTGTTGTTGGTGTGACCCAGCTGGACACGTCCGGAGCAGCAAACACATCTGAAGGTAAGATGAATGTATGTTTCCTTAGTTTTACAAAATGTAAAGGTAGAACTCGACCACAGTACAGCCCAAGTGCAGACCCTGAACATCCAGTACACAATGCATTCAGTAGGTGAGGGGCATTATGGGAGATGTAGTCAGGTCAAGCAGTTACAATGTCAAATCTCAGAATAACAACCCAAAAAAGCTTAATAGAGTATAAAATCATTTACAAAGGCAGAAATTTATTACTGTGCAATTAATATCACAGACATGAAATAATACAGTGTTGCACTGTTTCACCTCACAGATGCGCAACGTGTAGAAGATGTGGATAGCGATTCCCCAGACATGCAGGACACCAGCGCAGGTGAACAGATGGACACACCCGTGGTGCAAATAAATCCCTCACGTCCAACAAAGTCACGCAGGGCTACTGTTCCATCCCTAGTCACCATGGAGTGTGATGATGAGGCTGATGCAACACCAGGTGGCAGCCATGGCCAGACAACTTCCATCACACAACCACAACCACAGGTCCCCAGAACTAATCACAGAGCCCGGCGTAGGAGAGGAAGAGCACTCAGGACACAGCAGGAGGAGCAACCAAGTGATGTCTGGGGTGGTCTTGAGGGACAGATGCTCCGTATGCAGCGCCTGCAGACAAAAAACACACGATTAGTACAATTGCAAGTTGGCAAGATGGCTAGCAACATAGCAGTACTGTCAGAAAGTGTGCAGCAACTGAGCATGGTGATGCATGAGGGAAATGTATCCCAGAAGAGACAGCATCGTCAACTAATGCTGCAATTGAAAATGTTTGCTAAATCAAACAATAGATTGGCCACGACAACTGCACTGCTGGCACGTAGGTCTGTGACCATGCAAACTGAAATGTGCCATTGGAGCGGCGATGTGGCTAAAGCACTGGACCAGGTCACCAATGCAGTTGATTTGCTAAATGCTTCCACAATTGCGGTCAACAATTCCACGCCCGAAGAGGGTAGTGAGGGTGGCTCAAGCCTAAGTAGTGTGGCAGTTCCAGTCCGCGCTGCAGGAAGACGCAACACACGCAGTAGTACCCCCGCCGCTTCCAACATAACGGATGACAATGCTGGGTCTGACAGGCATCTGGGTGTTCGTGGGAAAAAGCGCTAGACTGGCATGTACAAGTGCATTCCACTATGGTGACGTAACCATTTATTTGGATTTGACTTTTCACAGAGTGACAAGTGAATTGACATTTGCAAACCACTTATGTCCATTGCACTGCTCAGATTACAAGTGTGCTTGAACACTCATGGCAATTTTATTTAATTAAAGAATACTTTGATAGCAATATTCAGTTTCTGTGTCATCATTACTCACCTCAGAAATAATTTTGTGTGATGTCAAATCTTCTCCTACGCCCTTCTGCTGCGCTTGCCCCTTGTGCTGCATGGTGGTGTGGCACTTGCTGGTTCCCATCCTCCGAATCGCTGTCAGACACCTCGATGTCCATTCCTCCCCTTGTCGCTATATTGTGCAGCATGGCACATGCCGCTACTATCTTGCAGCATTGTTCAGGGTTGTACTTCAGTGCTCCACCGGTCTTATGTAGACATCTGAATCTGCTCTTCAACAGCCCAAATGTGCGCTCTATGATGTTCCTTGTCGAAATATGTGCTGCATTGTACCTCTGTTGATTGGCAGTTGTGGGATTGAGGTAAGGCGTCATTAGGTAATTACGCAAGGCGTATGCGCTGTCACCTACATGTAATGGAGCAAAGAGTCAGTGGCAGCTTCACATTGACATACGTACAATGACAGTGATAAACTATAACACATATTTACCAAGCAGATGTCCCTCTCCAAATTCTCCCCTGACAAGACGGGTGTGTATGCCACTTTGCCTGAAGATATAAGAGTCATGTGCACTCCCTGGAAATTGCGCAACAATGTCAGTGATAATGTTTTTGGCATTGCAAACAACCTGAATATTGAGGGAATGGTAACATTTCCTATTTCTATATAAATATTCCTGTGTTGCAGGGGGACATATTGCAACGTGGGTGCAATCAATACAACCCAAAACATGTGGGAAACGAGCTATCTGGTAGAACTCCTGTTTGGTTTTTGCAAGGTCAAGCGCGGTGGTAGGGAACTTGATATGAGACCCGATCACGGCCATCATGGCATCAAGGAATGCTTTCAATATTCGTGAAAGTGCGCTTTGTGACACACCTCCCGCAACAGCAATGACCCCCTGAAAACTGCCTGACGCCAGGAGGTGTAGGCAACATAGGACCTGCACATGCGTTGGGATGGCATTGGTCCTACGTGTCTGTCGTTGCATTATGGGGTCCAATTCATTGATTAGGTCATGGATCATTGCTGCATTGAGCCTATACTTGTCGTATATCTCATCCTCTTGCTGGCCTAGCAAAGTTATGCGGACTCTGAAGATGCGCTCATTCATTCGCCTCCGTCTCTGTGCGGCAGCCTGCAGCCTCATCCTCCTCGCCATCAGGTAAATCCCTGCCATTGTGAACAGTGCTGGCTCATTCTGGGTGTGTTTAAATGGGTTTCAGTTGGTTTTCACCTGTCTGTGATTTGCACTCATGATTACCACCTGGTTGTGATCCTTCTTATTTAGCGATCGCTAAATTGCGAATTTCATGGAAATCGCTATTTGCGATTTTTCATGCATCCATTTAGCGAATCGTTGTTTGCGATTCGCTAATTGGGAGACGCTAATACCGATTCGCTATTTGATTCGCAGAATGTTTTGCGATTCCTTATATTTGCGAAAAAATGGTTTTTCGCAAATATACAGTTGATGCATTTCAACACTGACTTTTGCGATCGCAAACGGCCTATTTTTGCGATTCGCACCGTTTGCGATCGCAAAAAGGTTTGATGCATGTGCCTGTAAGCCCCTGGTACTTGCCCCGCATTGTAACTTTAAAGCAAGGGTGTAGCTCTTGTTTTCATTTTTTGTTTTCCGGATCTTTGCTTGAGACGCTTAAAAGAAGTTCCACCAAAGACGATGAACATAGTACTTTGCAAAATGCGAAACTGATAAGCGAAACATACTCTGAAGAACAGGAAATAGAACGCCTACAACCAATAGAAATGAGGAAAGGTAAAGTGACAAACTCAAGGACCAATAAGAAGTGAAAGTGGAATATAAGTCCCTTTTAAGATATATTTAATATTTCACAAGCACAGCGCAAGTGCTGTGCAGGCGAAACCTAAAAAGGAGGGGTTTAGGGAAGAACATGCTACTACGAACACACACCCACAAAAAAATAAGACCACTGCTATTCAAAAGCTACACTTCTAAAGTTACTGCAGCCCTAAAGGAGACAAAACTAGTTCAAATGTACTCCAGCCAAGCCTTGGGCTGAGTGAAGCACCGCACATTGCTGTGTCAAATTAATTGCATTATCTTAACATTAAAAAAAAAACATATATTGATGAATTAATCTGCTGTAACAGCTTAGCGGGAAGAGGTATAAGTCTACACTTACATATAAATCATAGCAAAAAAGTGTAAAGTTACACTTAGGTGCAGCACACATAGAAAGAGGAATATGCCTCCTAGGATTATTATTGTGCAGGAGGGTGCCCCTTCCTGTACAAAGCAATCCGTAGGCAACACAGATACCCTTGCACCATGGTGCAAGGATGCATTTGTTGGTGATCGGCAGCAAAAACGACGCCAGCGCAGGGACAAAGGCAGGAGTGCTCAATATTTATTTAAATACGGTGCATTTCTGCCCTTTCCCTGTAACGCAGCACAGCTAGGTGACTTGCTGCGCTGCATTGCATTACTTTGCCATAAAAAATTGCCCTAAATATTCCTTTGTAAACAGGCCGCATGCTAATAAGCCTCTTCTTAGCTCTTCTTAGCTAAAACTCTCTTCTCTTGTCTAAATTTCTGGTTGAAACAACTGTTCAGAGGGCGTTGGATAAATGAGATGAAGTTGATCGTTTCATAAATTAGTAGTCAGAAATAGAAACGCTACTATAAACGTATAGTTGTATTTCTGATTACTTAATTTCTATTGTGACTCCAATGACAGAACCAAACCAAGCTTTTATGTGCTACAATAAAAAATACACACATCTAATAATAGTACATAGTCGTCAACAAACTAAACAAAAATGCATATCTGGAATAAATTATACTCTAAATATAAAAACAAGATTTACATGATATACAGTGCAGCGTCTTATTTGAGATAATTGCTTGTGAGCTTATCAACTAAGGAACCATAGAATCATTAGGGTCAATGATTACTCAACTGATGCTTCCATATTGATTGATTTTATTATATCATGTGTGGTTTCTTGCAACTGCATTATATTCAGAACCAGCAAGTTATGCAATCAAAGGCATGCACATTGGTGGCTTACCTTTTAGAAGGTTGTATGTCAAAACTTTGAGGACAAAACAATAGAGGAGGCAATATATGAAGACCTAAATATCAAGAATCAGAATACCTAGTACAAATATATCATACTACAGCTATACTTTAGCCAGGTAATCAACCTTTACAACTAAACTTTTACCCAGCATACCATCACCCCGCATACAATATTAACGCAAGTACCATTACCCCGCAATAGCATTATAACGCATGGCATTACATTTTATATGCTTTTACCACGCATGCTTTTACAACGAAATTCGTTGTACATGCATGAATGGTAAAAGCATATGTTTTTTATGTTTAAGGTAAGTATATGGTTTTGGTTTTGGGGTCTAGGGGTATATATTTTGGGGTTCACGGTAATTTTAGGGTATAGGCTGGGTTTGGGTTTTTGGAGTGCTTGGGTATTGTTAGGGTTTAGGGGGTATTAATGTTTTGGGGTACAGGGGCATTTTTAGGGTTTAGGGTGGGTTGGGTTTTGGAGTACAGGTGTATTTTTAGGGTTTGGTTTGGGTTTAGGGGTACAGGGGCATTTTTAGGGTTCAGTGTTTGTTTGGGTTTTGGTGTACAGGTGTATTTTTAGGGGTAAGGGGGTGGGTTTAGGTTTTTGGAGTACAGGGGCATTTTTAGGGTGGGTTTGGGTTTTGGGGAGCTGGGGCATTTTTAGGGGTCAGGGTGGGTTTGGGTTTTGGGGTGCAGGAGGTATTTATAGTGTTCAGGGTGGGTTTAGGATTTGGGGTACAGGTGTATTTTTAGGGTTTAGGGTGGGTTTGGGTTTAGGGGTACAGGGGCATTTTTAGGGTTCAGGGTTTGTTTGGGTTTGGGGGCACAGGTGTATTTTTAGGGGTAAGGGTGGGTTTAGGTTTTTGGGGTACTGGGGCATTTTTAGGGTTTAGGGTGGGTTGGGGTTTGGGGTGCTGGGGTATTTGTAGGGGTCAGGGTGGGTTTAGTTTTTTGGGATACAGGGGTATTTTTAGGGTTCAGGGTTTGTTTGAGTTTTGGGGTACAGGTGTATTTTAGGGTTTAGTTTGGGTTTTGGGGTGCAGGAGGTATTTTTAGGGTTCAGGTTGGGTTTAGGATTTGGGGTACAGGGGCATTTTTAAGGGTTTAGGGTGGGTTTGGGTTTTGGGATGCTGGGGTATTTTTAGGGTTTAGGGGGTATTAATGTTTTGGGGTAAAGGGGCATTTTTAGGGTTTAGGGTGGGTTTGGGTTTTGGGGTACAGGTGTATTTTTAGGGTTTAGGGTGGGTTTGGGTTTAGGGGTAAAGGGGCATTTTTAGGGTTCAGGGTTTGTTTGGGTTTTGGGGTACAGGTGTATTTTTAGGGGTAAGGGTGGGTTTAGGTTTTTGGGGTACAGGGGCATTTTTAGGGTTCAGGGTTTGTTTGGGTTGTGGGGTTCAGGTGTATTTTTAGGGGTAAGGGTGGGTTGGGATTTTGGGGTGCAGGGGAATTTTAAGGGATCAGGGTGGGTTTGGTTTTTAGGGCAGTCACCAGTAAGTGGTTACAGTTAGGACCAAGTTTCCATAGGAAGAGCATTTTTTGTTTTGCTTATAACTTTGGCGTCGTTTGATGAATCTTCATCAAATTTTCCAAACTAATTCTTTGTTCATATCATCTCCTATGTTGAAAGATTGGGGGCAATTCGTCAAGGGGGGCGGTGAGAAAAAAGGGGGGTCCCAAAACGTGTTTTCTCCATGCAATTTCCATAGGAAACTTTAGACAAGGCTACGGGTGATCGGAATTACCCCAAATTTGGCAGGGAGCAAGGTCTTGGTCTAGAAAGCACGCTTTTGTTTATTTGGTGTGAATCTGTTCAGTAGTTTTGGAGAAATATCGAAATTTACAATAATAGATATTTGGGAATTCTGCCATCTGATTGGCTGAGGCGTTACGAGCACGAGCTTGCTGGTTATTGGCTGCGAACAGTTGCAACTAGGAAGTGTTGGCAGCCATTTTGGGATTCTGTTGAAGCGAGTAAGGGAAAAAAAAGGCGAAAAAGGTAGGAAAGAGGAGGGTAAGAGCGCTGTGAGCTCTGTGGGGTGGTTAGGGTGTGCTATACAGGGAGTGTGAAGCGAAGTATTCACCCCTACCGGTGTGAAAGTGCTGTTTTGCCCAGAGTGACATGGTGCTGAGGTGAGGTGCCGGTACACTTGGGGATGAAACCGTGAGCTGATTGCTGTAAACTGATGTGCTCTGGGCGCTGTAGCATACTGGCCGCTGTAGCATAGCTGTGCAAGTGGTGTTAGTATGGGTTTAGACTATAGCGGGAGTGGGAAGCAAACTGCTCACCCCGACCCGTCTGAAGACTCGAATGGAGTGTTTTAGCAAGCAAGAATAAAGAAATAATCGTGAAGAATATAATGCAGAATGTTACAATGCCGCAGAAGATAAATGGTGAAATCAGGTGTGTTTAAGAAAGTGGCTGTGTGTAATAAAGCGATGGAGTCTGCAAGTTATATAAAAAGTGTCTTTATTTAAGTGCCATAAATGGACCCACTGGTGCAAGAGCTAAGGCATCCAGCTGAGGCAAACTCCAACCGCTGCTCTATTCAAACCTAAGCTCCTGCATCAGTCAATTCCACATTACATGTTACAGTTCCATGTGACATAAACAATACCTATTAGACATGAATGACTGTAAATTGTATAATGAAAATAAAGGTAGGATACGATTACCACACTGTGCCAACCAGTTCCTAAACATTGCCGTGTTTTTTGATCTTGATCGCCAGATCGCCAGAGGCTGAGGATGAGCTAATTTGTGTGAAAGGGCTTTGTGGATAACAGGCAGGCAGAGAGACGTGTGCACAAAGAATAGACATGGTTTCAAAATGGATGTCGGGTTTAGGCTAATTTAGCAAGTAAATAGCGAATTTGCATAGGCCATACATCACCCATGCCTGGTTAGTCTGGAGACGTAAGGCGCAATAATGAAAACAGAGATCAAATGCCTAAGCATACTTAGAAAGTTATTATACGAAAATAGTTCAATTGAAGTGTATTAAAAAAAATTATAGGAAAAAGTCAAAAAAGTTGGAAAAAATCAATCCAAGAATAAAGTGAATTTCTTACAAGTCTTGGAGATTGCAGTATGGAAGCTCTTCACCGGCTTGAGATGCGTAATGTTCCAAGAGGCGATTGTTGCCATTGTGTGAGAAAAGCAAAGCGATCCAAATCATATCCTCGAAGGGGCAGTAATGTTCCTCGAATATTGGAGCGGCAATTTGAATTGGCAGGCAATCTGTGATGTTGTCAAAGGTCGCACTTGTTTAGATAAAGAACAATAGCAAACTACTAATTAAAACCATCCAAAATGAGCCAGGCGCAACTCTGCAAAACAGGACAGAAAATTCAACATAACTCAATGTTACTTGATAAGCAATATATAATTATTTATTGTTTTTTTATACAAAAATAGGAATGGACCATCAATAGGAATAAACCATGAATAGAGAAAAACGGGGATGTAAATATCCTATTCAGAAAGCACTTAGGCGCCAATTACGATCCGGCAAAAAAATTCCCCGTACGACTCGTATCCGGTATTTTTACCGTACGAATCGTACAAGTGCCGTACAAACTGGCAATCACGATTCGCATGGTAAAAAGTCCATACGAACCGCAGTCGGAATATTTCCCCACACGTCCTCGGGTCGGAAAATGTGTCCGACACGTCCTCGGACGATTTACCGTACAAATGTGAAAAGTCAAGTCCGACCGAGGAATCACGATCCAACCCGTGCGTCCGATCTCACAACCGTATGGTAAAAACACCGTCCGCACCGAACTCCCATTGCAACCATGGAGACATGTCCCCGCATACGCGCCCAACACTCCCCCCAGCACCCATACGTTCGAGTCGCACTCCCCGTCAATGTACACACCCCCCCTGTATGTACACCCGTGTACGTGTCGAACCCCCACCCATGTATGTACACCCCTGTACGTCCGAGTCGTACCCCCACCCCTGTACGTGTCCTACCCCCGTGCATGTACACCCCTGTACGTTCGCGTCGTACCCCCACCCCTGTACGTGTCCTACCCCCGTGTATGTACACCCCTGTACGTTCGCGTCGTACCCCCACGTGTCGTACCACCGTGTATGTACACCCCAGTACGTTCGCGTCGTACCCCCACCCTTGTACGTGTCCTACCCCCGTGTATGTACACCCCAGTACGTTCGCGTCGTACCCCCACCCCTGTATGTGTCCTACCCCCGTGCATGTACACCCCTGTACGTCCGAGTCGTACCCCCACCCCTGTACGTGTCGTACCAACGTGTATGTACACCCCAGTACGTTCGAGTCATACCCCCACCACTGTACGTGTCGTACCACCGTGCATGTACACCCCAGTACGTTCGTGTCGTACCCCCACCCGTGTACGTGTCATACCCCCGTGTATGTACACCCCAGTACGTTCCCGTCGTATTCCCACCCCTGTACGTGTCCTACCCCCGTGCATGTACACCCCTGTACGTCCGAGTCGTACCCCCACCCCTGTACGTGTCCTACCCCCGTGCATGTACACCCCTGTACGTTCGCATCGTACCCCCACCCCTGTATGTGTCGTACCACCGTGTATGTACACCCCAGTACGTTCGCGTCGTACCCCCACCCCTGTACGTGTCGTACCACCGTGTATGTACACCCCAGTACGTTCGCGTCGTACCCCCACCCCTGTACGTGTCCTACCCCTCTGTATGTACACCCGTGTATGTCAGAGTCGCACCCCCACCACAACCTCCTAAGTACGGAGCGCACCCCAGGCCCCAACATCACAAGCGCATGTACGAGTCGTACCAAGCCACACACAAGGACAGCACCGTACAACCAAATGGCCCATGTACACACCGTACACACGCTCAAAACGCACGTACACAACCAGGACAAAACAAAACAACACAAGAACACACTATTCGAATGGCACAAAGCCACTGAACATGGCCAACAAACACTAAAAAAACACATTCACTGACCTGCAACTGCCAAAAACAAACAGAGGCCCAAAACACCACCACTCCTTATAACACACCCACCCAAACTTCAAACACAGCCACACCCACCAATGGACCAATAAAAAGGGCCCACACACACAAACCATGAGCCTTTGCAACAGACTCACTGCTGCCAGACACCACAGAACCATACTACAAGCTTCACCACACCTTACACTTGCACACCTTCACACAACCACCTTCACAAACACCCCCTCATCACATTCACACACACCTGCACAACCACACCCACACACCCACAACCATCCACACACCCCCCCCACCATCCACACCCACACCCCTCACCATGCCCACTAACAAGAATCCAAAGTTCAGTAACCGAGAGTTGGAGGTCCTTGTTGATGAAATCCTCAGAGTCGAGCCACAGCTCTTTGGAACATTGGTCAGACAGACCAGCATTGCAGCAAAAACAGCCATGTGGCAGACCATCGTCGATGCTGTGAATGCTGTTGCGGACACCAGAAGGACCAGGCATGAATGTCAAGCCAGGTGGTACGATCTGCGGAGGAGGGTCCGAGCCAAGATGCTGGAGGAACACAACCAGGCCAACGCCACTGGAGGAGGGCCCTCCCGCAGACCCGTACACTACCAGCCCTGGGAGGAGAGGGTGATGGCCATACAGCCGGTGGAGGCAGTCGAAGGATTAGGAGGACTCCGAGACCCGGGTGAGTACACAAACAATGCACCTCACATGGGGGGAACGTCATCCACAACCAAAATCACTAACAGGCACGCAACCACCCCAAGCTATCGCATGACTCAACCACACTCCATGAACACGCACATGCCACTGCCGCCACCATGCCCCATGCACCCAGCTGGACAATGTCAAGTCACAGGCCACAGAAGACACCAACACATGACACGGTAACCCGGATGGCGGGAGGGTGGGCCCCAAAATTCACATAGTGCAACTCAGAAGCAGACAACAATGCCCTCTGCCCATATGGCCTAGGTCACAGCCATACAAACACTGTGTCCCCACACAGGAAAGACTCGCCAGCAAATGGCGGACGCCTTGCATCAACACATGGGGGTGAAGGCACTGTTTTGCACATGACAGCAGCTAATGAACAGCCAACATTGTGAAAGAGTGGCAGCACACACCACCACAGCAGCAGCGCAGAGACACACACTACACCCAATGGGTGCCTGGAGATCAGAAACAAACTCACATCAACAAGCCAAGGGCCATTCAAAGATCTGCTAACAGTGTGTGCCCAGGAAGCTGGGCTGAGGTGACAGAGGGTGACACACAGAGGGAGGGAGAGGGGGATAGAGAGGGAGGGAGAGGGGGACAGAGAGGGAGGGAGACACAGGGACACGGACAGAGGGAGGAGGCTGACACACGGAGGGAGGGAGAGGGGGACAGAGAGGGAGGGAGAGGGGGACAGAGAGGGAGGGAGACACAGGGAGACGGACAGAGGAAGGAGGCTGACACACGGAGGGAGGGAGTGGGGGACAGAGAGGGAGGGAGACACAGGGACACGGACAGAGGGAGGAGGCTGACACACGGAGGGAGGGAGAGGGGGACAGAGAGGGAGGGAGAGGGGGACAGAGAGGGAGGGAGACACAGGGAGACGGACAGAGGGAGGAGGTTGACACATGGAGGGAGGGAGAGGGGGACAGAGAGGGAGGGAGACACAGGGAGACGGACAGAGGGAGGAGGCTGACACACGGAGGGAGGGAGAGGGGGACAGAGAGGGAGGGAGACACAGGGAGAGCAAATCAGCCGTGTGGTGTGTGGGAATGTCTGCTCGTCAGCAGGTAGACTGCGTGCATGTAGCCAAGGGTGGCCAGTGCCAGAACCCCCCCTCTTCTCCATGGCCAAACACAGGGCCATCTCACAACCTGTTCACGAGCACAATGACAGCTACCTGCATTATATAAGTGTGTGGATCCACTCCATGTGCACATGTACAGTGCTACACGGAAGGCGCCAATGCATGGCTCGCCACACCTGCCCACTCCACTGCTGACTGCAGTCACACTTGACGCAGCAAGTAAGACTGTGCCACACATAGTTAAAGGGGCCAAAGTGGTGCACAAGGGACACACCCATGCACAAGTGCACTGTGAGTGGAATGCAAGACAGATCCTAATTCCAAGAGGAAATGTGCCAACGTTGAAACTGATGAAACATGGATGTTGCATGGACCAAAATTAACATTGTCTCTCTCACACACAGGTCAACGTCGTGGTACACCCCCCAACACTGGGGGGGAAGACTCACAGGACCCGGATCTGCGGGAGGCCGATCCCACCGGCAGCGACGACTCTCACCACTCTGTGGACAACCCCGACCAACCTGGCCCCTCTGGTGTCCAACCACCTGCAGCACCTGCGTCAGGTTCAACGGGGCCAACCACCACCCCCACTCCTGCCACATCCCAGGAGACACCCAGGATCCCTGCCCCACCACCACAAAGCAGCCAGGCTGGCCAGGAGGGACACGGTGTCCCGGGCACCCAGGAGGAGGCAGGCGACAACGCAAATGCCACCCCTCAGGGGTTCCGGAGACCCGATGTGCCCACAAGGGCAGGCCAGGTGCAAGTGGGCAGGGGTGGTGGGAGTGGAGGACGGCGGAGGCGCCAGCCTGACCAGTTGGCTGCGGAACCGGTGTATTCCCATGTCCGAAACATCCTGGACACATACCGGCAGGACACCACGGGCCTGGCCCAGGTTGTGTCCGTCCTCGAGGGGATCAAGACCCAGCAGGCCCAGCAACATGCGGAGCTACATGCCTGCCTACTGCAACACCAACGGAGGATGGAGGACGGACAGGCTGAGCTCGTGACGGCGTACACGGGAATTCACGATACACTCCGTCGGATGGCCGACAACATGGCCGACCCTCCCTGTGCCAGAAGGCGGAGAACATCACCACCCACAGGGAGGGATCAGGAGGAGGAGGAGGAAACATCCGATGGAGCATCCCAGACATCGTCACGGCCTGCTTCTGAGGGTCCCCGCAGGAGGGCGGGTCGTCCACGGAAAAGACCGTAAGGGTCGGCGCAACATCACCATCTCCCAGGACACCTGGCCTGGCACCTGGCCCACTGGAGCAACAGCATCACAGCATCAAGAGACATTCTCTGCCACATGGCCTTGCTGGTCACTGTCTGACCAATGTAGACAAAGACTGTGGCATGGACTCTGAGGACTTCCAATGGCAAGGACACCAACTCCCCTCCTGAACTTTGGATTCCAAACTCCCGGAAAGCCCCTCACGTCATACCCCCCCCCCCCAAAATAAAAATTCACACCATGAAGAGAAGATGCCTGCTGGTTGCATTATTACCTTACATGTGTCTTGTAAAGTCTAAACATGCCAGAGTTCTCTTTTGACTTCAACCATCCACACCCTGGGGCCTGAGTCTGGCACAGGACACACGGGCCACAGTGTATTAGGCAAGACAGACATGGAGCACCACACACACCCGTGATGGGCCCAACCAGCTGAGGGGGTGGCCGAATAACCGTGCTGACAGACACATTGAGTACAGCAACAGTCATGCGCAGAGGTCAGGGATCCAGTCCAGTGTCCTGGGGGGCACCCAGGTATGTGTAGACAGGTGGCAGAACCATGTCCTGCAAGCTTGAGTCCGGTGGATGCAGAAAATGGGGGCCTGGCCAACGTTGGATGCATGGGGATGGCACATGTCACAATACCCACACAGTCATGGACATCATGCATAATACACAGTCTCAGCCCACACACACAGCTTGCATCTTGCTACTCAACTCATAGACACATAGCCTCTATCAGGGGAAACCATGCCAAACATGCTGGATGCACCGTGGCAACACACCAGCATTGACTGAGAAGAGGCACCTTGGAGGCATAGGGACACCTTTATTAGTCATGTTTTCGGGATTGCAGAGGCAACTTGAAGTACACATGAACACTTCATGTGGAGTAACATGTGGGTCTAACACTGGCACCCCCCTTCTGCAGCACAAATGCGTGATAGCCATGGAACTGGCACACAATTGTCGGCCAACAGCTAAACACCCACAGCTGCTCACGGAGATCCTGCCATACACCATAGATCCGCTGATGTAGAAGTCCCACACCATGTCAAGCCAATGCAAACCGTATGTGACCGAGGGCAGTGTTACACACATTGATGCCATCATCACAATCCACTATCCCATCACTGATGACTGTCAACAAGTCTGACCATCTATTCAGGTGTACCCAGCTGCATGTTATGTGTACCATGGTGATGCTACATGTCTGCAGAGCAACCAAACATCGACAGGGGCAGTGTGCATACATCGTGAACAACTGCCACACCCAATACACCCCTGATGCATCCCTTACCCTATGGAGACTTCCAAACGTGTCCGTGCCTGTAACGCTGAGTCAGCACACGATGACGTGTCCATGAGGAATAGCAGTGCCACAACAATGCAAGCAGCAGACGGCATGCGCAAGTACCTGGGGAAGAGAGACACACAAGAAGTCAGCCACAAAAAGCACAGCCACTTGCATGTGCATTTACTCGACACATGTATGGATGACAACATGCTAGGTCACAATTATGACTGGGAAAATACAACCATCACTGGCACCATCACTCCAGTGACACACCCACACACACCTCTGACTCACGTGCCATACATGCAGGTGGAGACACACATCACAACACATGCCACACGGGGACCAATGCGTGCACACTCAGACACTGGTACTCACCACTAAGCAAAGAAGTCGCGTATGAGCCGAGTCCGGATGTCCTCTTGCGGCTCCACATCCTCCACATCACTAGCCCCATTGCCAAGCCCTTCGTCCTCCACGGGTGGATGGTCCTCGTCATCTTGATCCAGGATGAGTGGCACAGCTTTCTCAACTGCCATGTTGTGCAGCATGCAGCAGACCATGAAGATTTTGCAGACCTTCGCAGGGGCATATGGGAGCGCGCCGCCGGTCTTGTGGAGGCACCGAAATCGGCTCTTCAGCAGGCCAAACGTCCTCTCTATCACTCGCCTTGTCCGGCCATGGGCGGTGTTGTAGCGGAGCTGGGCCGGCGTGATGGGGTTGCGGAGAGGTGTGAGCAGCCATGGCATGTTGGGATAGCCAGCGTCCCCTACATGGGAAGCACATGGACATCGTTAGAAGTGGTGAAGCGGTCGTGCTGGTAGGCTATGCAAAATACAGGACAGACAGACTGTACCCACCAACAACACATGCTCGTTCGTTGCGCAGCTGCATCATCATTTCAGGCATCCTGCTACGCCTCATGATGTAGGCATCGTGTGCTGATCCTGGAAAACGAGCACAGATGGAGTGGTAGTGCTTCCGATTGCGGTACGCTACCTCCCGTGCGTGTGGTGGTACCAAAGCTACATGTGTCCCATCTATGGACCCAATGACATGGGGCATCCCTCCCAGGGCATAGAATCCACGCATGACCCCAGTCATCTGTTCAGGGGTTGGGAACTTGATGAAGTCATCCAGGTGAATCAACATGGCCTCTAAGAAATCATGCAGCACACGGCAGAACATGCTCTGGGACATGCCACCAACATGAGCTATGGTATTTTGAAAGGTACCCGTGGCTAGAAAATGTAGGGCTGCCATTACCTTCAGCTTGGGTGTCAGTGCCGTAGGATACCTGTGCAGCGGTTGCAGGTGTGGTGCCAGTCTTGCCGTCAACTCCAGAATCAACCGTCGTGGGAAGCGGTAGCACCGGATCCGATCATTCTCCCGCATGGCAGCCAAGTCCGGCATTGCTCGGGGAAGAGGCGGCGCTCTGCAGTAATTTGGAAGTGACAAGGAAGAGTGAGTGCACCTCAACAACAAATCATTTGTACTGAGCACATGTTATTCTGTCTATACACATATGCTACATACAGAGTGAGGTATGTGCCACTTGCCCTGGACATGTATGCCTGCCAGGTGACACTCCTACCAAGACCCAGCTACACACGGAGATTGAGAACCTCCCCATGCCATGCCATGGGATTAGCTGTGTCCCAGTGCAAGTGAACAGCCAGACGCAAGACAGGAGTGACATACACCCACACATCAGCAGAAGTAGGAGGCCGATTGCAGAGACTGGTAGCGGAACACTAGAGCCACAGGTCACATGACATTACACTAGGACAGCCCACACACCTTGCCATGAAGGTGCACATGTCATGACTTACCACACATTAATTGAGAGGATGCAGACATGTCCTTGTCACGCTACTCCGTGTCCCATGCATACATGCGCACCTCACATCCGAAACCACATGTGGCATGGTGTGCGGAACAGTGTGCAATGTCAATCTACACACAGACACATGTTGGTTGCTGCAACAGCTGCAGCTTTTGAGGGTGCTCCAACATCAACCAAATGGGAAGCCCCCACACATACATGACATAGTCACATCGTGCACCGTGGGTAGTGACAAGTCAGGTGTGGTAACCCCTGTAACGGGCATCAGGGGACACTTCCGTGTGTTGGTGTCCGTGCCATGCCAGTGTCGGTCATCCCAAGTGTGCAGTACAACATGCACACATGTCCAAGGAGTCAAGGGCATACCTGGCACACATTGCACCGTCACACATTACATCTGTACACATCTCATCATACATCTGGTGCCTTCTCGACTCAGGAGTAATGTGCCACATCACAGCCTGTCACACCTGTGCCCCACACATGTAGTAATGCACAGACAATGCCTTGATCTCCATTCATGGACAAGTATGTCCATCCATGGACAAGTATGTCCGCCCTATTCCTTCCTGTGTGCTGCCTGTCACCACTGTGATGTGTGAAAACCGCCGTACTGCTGCTAAGAGGGCCTGTGTACGTTCCCATATCACTATGGGAGTGCTGCTGTATGTGTACCCATCGTGATGGCGAGCATACAGGCATGTGTACGGTCCGTACCACTACGAGTACGCATACGCAAGAACACCCATAGTGGTACGGGCCGTACACACGCCTGTACTCTCCCTATCACTATGGGTGTCCTCGCGTATGCGTACACGTAGTTGTACGGGCTGTACACACGCCTGTACTCTCCCTATCACTATGGGTGTCCTCGCGTATGCGTACACGTAGTTGTACGGGCCGTACACACGCCTGTACTCTCCCTATCACTATGGGTGTCCTCGTGTATGCGTACACGTAGTGATAGTGAGCGTACAGGCGTGTGTACGGCCCGTACCACTATGAGTACGCATACGCGAGGACACCCATAGTGATAGGGAGAGTACAGGCGTGTGTACGGCCCGTACAACTACGTGTACGCATACGCGAGGACACCCATAGTGATAGTGAACGTAGGCACGCGTGTACGGGCCGTTGCTATGCATTTGGGGTGCCCTAGGGCCCCGGAACGCACCGTACCTATGTGTGAAGCTCCAAATTACATAGGGGACACATGAGGGACAAGTATTAAGGCCTACATGCATGCTGGTTGTCATGGAGACCAAGTTCAAATTTTGATTTTGTTCAGGAAGGTGCACAGCAGAAGTCAGTTGGAATGAATCTACTTTGTTGCAATGTGTTTGTGGGGCTGACATCATGCAGGAGAAAAAAACAGATTGAGAACCCACAGACTGCTAGGTTTGAAGGGATTGGAGGAAACATAGGATGCATATGTGAGTGACCAATCACTCTGTACTCCTGTGCATGAGATGGGCCAGCAAGGCAGATATAAGGCAGCCAGGTCCCATGAGGGAGCACTTGCCTGCACATCTCTGTATTCCACGACCCAGCTGCTGCTACTGATTCCCTGGAACCATGTCAAGGGCTGTGGAGAGGTCACAGCCATTCACCCTGGAGGAGAACATGGCTTTGGTGGATGTGATCCTCCCACGGTACCCCATGCTGTATGGGCGACCAGGTTATCAGGTGAGTTCAGTGTCCACTGGCACAGACTGTGTCCCTTTTTTGTGACTGTGACTTCTGCCATTGTGTCCAGGTGTGACACACATGCTATGTACTGTAGGGGGGGGTCCCAGGGGGGGAATGCCTGATGTCTCCCAGCAGTGCCCAGAGACAGGAGGGGTGGGTGCCTATCACTCCCAGCAGTGCCCTGAGACAGGAGGGGTGGGGGCCTAACAATCCCAGCAGTGCCCAGAGACAGGAGGGGTGGGTGCAGGGCCCTCCCAGCAGTGCCCAGAGATAGGAGGGGTGGGTTCCTATCACTCTCAGCAGTGCCCTGAGACAGGAGGGGTGGGTGCAGAGTCCTCCCAGCAGTGCCCTGAGACAGGAGGGGTGGGGGCCTATCACTCCCAGCAGTGCCCTGAGACAGGAGGGGTGGGTGCAGAGTCCTCCCAGCAGTGCCCTGAGACAGGAGGGGTGGGTGCCTAACACTCCCAGCAGGGCCCAGAGACAGGAGGGGTGGGTGCCTAACACTGCCAGCAGTGCCCAGAGACAGGAGGGGTGGGGGCCTATCACTCCCAGCAGTGCCCTGAGACAGGAGGGGTGGGTGCAGAGTCCTCCCAGCAGTGCCCTGAGACAGGAGGGGTGGGTGCCTAACACTCCCAGCAGTGCCCAGAGACAGGAGGGGTGGGTGTGATGCACAGTGTGAGCCTGGATCATTGCTTGTGTAGTTGCCCTCATTCCACCTGTGTCCTTTAAATGGCACGTACTGCTTTTGGCCTTCCCCCAGAGGATCATGTCCCTATGACAAAGGTGCAATGCGTTGGATGCATACTATGCCTTGTTGGAAACAGCAAATGTGTTATAATCTGTGTCCCTGTGACATGTGCCAGGTGTATTGAGGTAGTGTCACTTGTCCATCCTCACAGGTAGACGCCTCTGCCAAGGAGAAGATATGGCTGGACGCCGTCAGCGCCGTGAGGAGTGCGTATGGTCGGAAGCGGCGCCTGCCCCAGGTGAGGAAACGCTGGCAGGATATCCGGTGCTGGACGCGGAGGATCGCACGGGTCCTGCTGGGGGACTCACCTGAGAGCCATAAGAACCGCGGGCGCCGCCGTCTCTCCCACATCCAGAAACGAGATGCAGCAGCCGGAAGGGGGTAGGTACATGTGTGTGTTTGTTGTATTTCACCAGCATTTGTAAGTGCACTGTTCCATGGATACACTTCCAGGGTTTATGGTGCTGTGCAGATCCTGTTACCCACAGTGTTGCAGGCCTCTCCTGCCTCCCTTCCCCACCTTGCAATGTGTTCACTGGTCTCTGTGTAGTCACTCCATCACAAAGTTATGTAGCCTGACACATTCTCCAAGTGTACAATGCCTGCAGCATCATGTGTGGGGGTGGTGTGTAACAGGTTTAGTGACCTTGCCTGTGCCCTGTCCAGTTCTGGACTTGTGGGTTCCATGTAAGTTGGCACTAATGCTGATTGCAGACATGGGAGTTAATCTCTTGAGTGCGAGGCCTTCCATCAGGCATGTCCCATGTGGTGGCCTGTGACATGATGTGCATGAGTGTGCGTTACGCATAGTGCAGGGATGTTAGTGTGTGTTGCAGTCATTTCCATTCAGGAGCATGGAGTTGTGTGGCCACTACTGTCCCCAGGGGCATCTTTTCCTAGGTATCATGTGTGTAATCCGAGAATGTCGACAATCTCTGTGTCTACAGCATAGGTTGTGCTCTGTGCCATTGTCCCCTGGCACCATGTTTATTGACGTGAGATGTATTACAAGTGTCCACTGTCCAGCCTGACCTGATTTTCCAAGTACATACTCACGGTGGCCATTGCCTGTGTGTCTTGTAGCAATCATCTGATGATGCCCATTTGTACATGATTATTTGGACAGGCGCACCTTGGGTATTTGGTGTGCAATCTTGAATTATTGCATCCCATGTGTATTTCACCCAGACTAAGAGATGTAAGTGCTTCCTGTTTCTCCACAGATTTGTCTCATGTAGGGGGTGGGTGGTGCGGCCATGGCCTACATGTCAAGACCTGTAATCTCCTTGCTCGGACTGGCCAGTGTGTGATGTTTGTCTGGACATACACTCAAGGTGCAGCGTGCCAGTCAGGGTGGGCATGTTATCAGTATTACCTATGCTGCATGTGCCTCTAGTTCCTGGATATGGTCCCTGCTCATCCCAATTTCCTGCCACGCTGTGTGGTGCAGATGCAGTGCTGTATTGTCCCCAGGGCCTTGCTCCTCAGTCAAAATTCCATGTCATCTCATTTGCTATTGTGTCATGCTCTCCATAGTTTTTCCATGGCATGGTGGGTCACACAACTGTGTCTTGCAGGGCCTACATATGTACCTTGTTTTGTAGTTGTAACTCATCCTTTGTTTCAGGCTATGCACTGTAACCTAAGTAGATTTGACTCATGTGACATATGTATACAGGTGTATGATTAATTTCTGTCTCTTCACCCTGCCCACAGCATCGTCGGGGGACACGGAGGGAGACATGGACACAGACGGCGCGGAGGGACCGAGCACCAGTGCCAGCGGTGACATCGGGGCTGGCACTTCGAGTGGGACTGAGGCGGAGGAGAGTGAACCCGGGGACCTGTCGACTGGCACAACAGAGTATGAAGCTGACGGGTCCGAGGATGATCTCTCCGAGTGGGCGGTGGCTGCACCACCATCTGACAGCAGCCCTACATCTGGCACCGCCCCCTCCATTGGCATCAGCCGCCTCCCACGTGCTCGTGTCCCTTCCCAACGTGCCCGGTCACCACATGTCTCCTTCCTGCCAGGCACCGCGCCCCCTGCCCCTGTCTCCACTGCTGCCGCCAATGCTGAGTCTGTGGACATCCAGCGGCAGTTGCAGATTGGTCAGACTGCGATCCTTAATGTCCTCCATGCCCACAGCCAGGTCCTCAACAACATGGAGGCATACTTGGAGGGCATTCATTCATCGCAGGCTGACCAACGCAACTTGCTGAGGTCCATAGACTCCACACTGACTGCAGCAGTGGGTCTCCTGCAGCGCTACATCCCACCCCCTACCCCTGCTCCTTCCACACTTCCCACTCCCATGCCTGTCCCACATACACCCAGACGTAAGCATGCACCCACCAAAACAGACACAGGCACCACACCAGCAGGGAAGGTCCGCCGCACACCTCCTGACACGCACACACAGGTTGAAGTAGGCACACCCACTGGGTCGGGGGGCAAACGTGTGACACGCAGCCAGAGTGGGAGTCCGCATTCCACCCAATCCACTCCCTCCAAATCCCCTCCCCTCAGCTCTCCTGGCCACATCTCCCCCAAAGACTCCTTCATGGCCGCTCTGTCCCTGAGCCCCACTGTGACACCACCCCGCAAGCGGTCAAGGAGGTCCACGGTCAGGGGGCTTGAGTCCCCCTCTGTCCACACCCTCCCCCAGTGGCGCTGCGACCCATCCCTCTGACCCCCCCCCTCCTTCGGGCCTGTGGTTCCTTCGGGTGCAGGGGAGTCCCTGGAGGACCTTGCCGAGGTGTGCAGCGTGCTCCTAGAATCCACCTTTGGCCCTGCCCCACCCCCTGTGGTGGAGTCCTCCATCCCTGCACCCACGTCGCCTACCCTTCGCCCTCCTGTCCCTGCGGTGCCTGTTCCTTCCCCCCAACATGATGCCCTGACCCCTGTGGAAGACAACGGCTTGTAACTGTGCAGGCAAGCTAGGGGACACGCATCCCACTGTGTCCCCCATCCAGCTGGGACTCCTGGACTGCCCTATGGGCTTTGTTAATATTGGACTTACTTCATACTAGTTTTTTGCTCATGCTGAATAAAGCTATTTATTTTTTGCCCTTGGAACACTCCTGCTTTGCTGGCATTGCTGTTGGTGGGGCTGCTACATGGTTGTGGGTGTTGGTCATGTGTTGGGTGTGTGGGAAATGTAGTAGTGTGCTGCTCATAGGGGGGACCCTGGGATCTGTGTGCCATCACACGGTGTTAGCTACCTTTCTCCATTCATGTAAGCAGTTGCTGCATGTTGCAATTGTCCCAAGGTGTATTCCTTCCTCTGTGTACCCTGACTTCTTCCCTGCAGGGTGTCCCCTGACTTTAGCGCAGAGCTGTGTGTCCATTAGCTGGGTGTGTGACGTTGTCCTTCACCTTTGCACATGCATGCTGAGCCATTTTCCACCTGCATCATTCGTGGCATCCTTGGTAGTCATTGTACTTGTGTATGTGGCCTATTGACATGACTTCATGTGGACATGTTTTCTTTTTGGCCCTATGCATGCGTATACTCCCAGCCTCGCACACATGTGGTACATGTACTGCAGGGTCTTTGTGCACCTGACTGACATTTGTGGGCATGGTATCTGTGGCTACTCCACCCTTTGCGTTCCATGGGCACTGCTGGGAGTGATGGGCACCCACCCCTCCTGTCTCTGGGCACTGCTGGGAGGACTCTGCACACACCCCTCCTCTGTCTGGGCACTGCTGGGAGGACTCTGCACACACCCCTCCTGTCTCTGGGCACTGCTGGGAGGACTCTGCACACACCCCTCCTGTCTCTGGGCACTGCTGGGAGTGATAGGCACCCACCCCTCCTGTGTCTGGGCACTGCTGGGAGGACTCTGCACACACCCCTCCTGTCTCTGGGCACTGCTGGGAGTGATAGGCACCCACCCCTCCTGTGTCTGGGCACTGCTGGGAGGACTCTGCACACACCCCTCCTATTTCACAATATGTACGCTCATGACATACACGGATGTGGGTACGCTCCATGCATTCGAGGTGGGGGTACGTGTCGTACTTACACTGTTGGGGTGGGGGTACGCTCCATACGTACGCGGGTGGGGGTACGGGTCGTACTTACACTGTTGGGGTGGGGGTACGCTCCATACGTACGTGGGTGGGGGTACGGGTCGTACTTACACTGTTGGGGTGGGGATACGCTCCATGCATTCGAGGTGAGGGTACGGGTCGTACTTACACTGTTGGGGTGGGGGTACGCTCCATGCATACGGGGTGGGGGTACGGTCCGTACATATCCGTCCCCACGCTATGTGATGCTTGTGCGGCCCGTACCCAGGCCTTTGCCACGTGGGTACGAGCCGTCCCACCATTGTTGGGGTGACGTGGGTGTGGGCGTGGTACGACTCGTACCCATGCTCTTCAGGCGTGGGTACGGGACGTACCTGTCTGGTTGTGTTGCCGGTTCGCGTCGTGAAGGACTTCCGTTGTGGCGGTCGCTGGCTTAGGTGGACACGCCCCCACCCCCTCGTAGTGACCAGGGCCTGGGAGTCAGGTATGTCCAGGGCATGTGTGCTGTGTGACTTTGGTGGGGGGTTGTGGCCTGCCCTGGTCCTGCCACCCCCCCCCACTTTCCCCCCTCCCTTAGTTGTTCTGACCTTCTGCGGCGTCTGCGTCCGAACCTGTAGAGGAGGTCGACTGCTATGAGGGCCAGGATGACACTTAGGTTCGGGTCCATGTCTGTCCGTCGCGTACGGGTACTCCTTGTTCGCGTCGTCCTGTCTGTCCGTCGCGTACTGGTCCTCCTTGTTCGGGTCGTCCTGTCTGTCCGTCGCGTACTGGTACTCCTTGTTCGCGTCGTCCTGTCTGTCCGTCGCATACTGGTCCTCCTTGTTCGCGTCGTCCTGTCTGTCCGTCGCGTACTGGTAGTCCTTGTTCGCGTCGTCCTGATTTCCCGGCAGTTTTTGGCAGCCGGAAAATATTCACCGTGCGGGATGACGTCGGTGCGAATCGTAATTCCTGGTTCGTGAATGGCAGGCTGCGAGCGTCCCGATGTCAGGTCGGCGCTTTCCCGGATCGCATTTGTAGGTTTATTTTGTTCGGTCGGGGTTTTTTACGATTCGTACGGAAATGGTGTTCCCGTGCAAATCGTAATTCCATGTTTGTATATTTTGACGACCGGGTACGCGTCGGACGGAGAATATGCTCCGTCCGACGGTTCGTACCCGGTTTTTACAGGATCGTGATCGGCGCCAAAATGTAGATCTGGTATAAATTAATTTCCAGAAAACAAATGTCACACGGTCAATATAATGGTTGATGGAAACATAGCGGCAGATGGAGACGACGCGCGTTTCGGCTGAATTGCCTTCATCAGGGGACCGTCTATTGAATAGAAACTAAAATGAAAATAAAACAGCACAAATTGATGCAGAGAAGATTGTATACAAATATACAAATTTTGTAATTACATATATACATATATACACCTGGCACTATATTGGTCGATAATTTTTAAAACACAACCCAGTGATTAAGTATTGTGACAACTTATTAACATCGGCTAGTAATACATAATTTCAAAATAGACAAACCACATCTATATTTACAATATAAAACACACAAAACTCAATAATTGGAACATTGTCAAAAAATAGTTCATACAAACTGAGTAGTGACAAAGGTTGTTACTTATGTTTCTTCTCAAATCTGGCAGAAAGCTATATATATTTTGTTGAACCAAGGGAGGAAAGATATAGAGTAATAGAAGAAAAGATAAAAGAAAATAAGTAAAGTAACCTAACCAAATTATGTAAGTGAAGACTTAATAGACAAAAATCTAATAATATATAAGCTTAAGACTATTCGTTTTAGAAAGTAAATATTGGGAATACCTGTTGAGATACAAATAATAGTAATAAGCAGTAATAAGCTAACTAGGTCAATAGTGATCTGATGTCATTTGTACAAAGCTAATTCATCCATTTACTTACTAGAAGTTCAGAAGACGATATTCACTTCTTGGTCGCTAAAATATAGCTGTTGGTATTAGGGACCATCTAAGAACATTTTTTTGAGTGTTAGTGGAGTTCTTGAAGTTTACAGAATCCGCTAGTTTAGTAAATCTGCCCTTACATAGAGGAAAATGAGCCTCTATGGAAAAAATAATAGTTATCACTAAGTTTTAGTTATGATTGTTAGACAGTGGTCTCTTTTAGTCATTGCTAGATTTTATGAAGATACTCACACAACATAGGTAAGATGTAGGTCTAATCAAACCAAGGGCTATGAGGATATTCACAAGAGAGTACTTCTGGAAAAATAATATAAGAAAATATGTATAAACTATTTTTTGTTAGAAAAAGTCTAAATTAACTAATAAAGCAGAGAGATTTGGTTTGTATGTATTAATACTATATACATAGGATGTTCTTTCAACTATTTGCGCAAATCTTAAATGGCCTATAGTTATCCAGTTTGCAAACAATAAGTATTTTTCACAAAACATATATACTAATATTGACGATTGAATATCTGAGAGCGCTAATTTTTTAAAAAAACACTTAAATGTTATATTCTCTAAAGGTTAACTACTATGCAGAGATGAGACCGGTATACTTACTAAATTTTAAAGATGTATTCAGATTACAGCCCTTATTCTTTTAAGTTTTATCAGGAACCAGAGAGTTCTTCTGGAGAGATATCTGAACAAAGCCATAATTCAGATAGTATAATGTTAATATAGGCAAGAAAACCATACTACTCTAATAAAGTCTCCTATGTTCATAGTTTTACCTTAATGAGGCAGAGCAAAAGGATGAAGGCGGGAAATCATTACGATGCGGCTTATCCGATGTACCGACGTATAATGAATGCAAACCTCACTGCACTGAGCTTTCATTTAAATAGGATTTGAGAAGGCGCAACAATTCAAACTGTTGGCTCTGTAAGCCAATAGAAATGGCTTACATTGGCTTGCATGGATCTGTAAGCCAATGGAAATGGAGATTCAAACTGTTGGATCTGTAAGCCAATGGAAATGGTTTACATTAGCTTGCATGGATCTGCAAGCCAATGGAAATGGAGATTCAAACTGTAGGATCTATAAGCCAATGGAAATGGTTTACTTTGGATAGCATGGATCTATAAGCCAATAGAAATAGAGATACTAAGAGTCAATTGGAATTCAGGCAAAAAAAGAAATAGACAAGACTTATTTAAAATGTATAGATAATCGGTGATATTGTGGATAGATAAATTACCCAATAACTAGTTTAGTGATTAAATACTATATCCTACATTGCTTAAAGGAGAACGATATTTTAAACGCAAAACCCAAAAATAAATGCAGGGACAAATAGTTATATCACTGACCACCAAGGGGCTCGAACCAGCGGTACCTAAAGATGAAAATGACAGGCAGTGGCCTTAACCTCTAGAGCTATACCCATAATTCGAAACTTATATCAAATTTCTAGCAAAAATTCAAACTATTGGATCTGTAAGCCAATGGAAATGGCTTACATTGGCTTGCATGGATCTGTAAGACAATAGAAATGGAGATTCAAACTGTTGGATCTGTAAGCCAATGGAAATGGCTTACATTGGCTTGCAAAGGTCGCACTTGCAGGAGATCTTTCGCGGCTGTGCAGAAATCCCATTCCGCCAGGATACCTTTTTGCATTGCATCCGCCATTGCTCCATTGCCTGAACAATGAAGTTCATGGTTTTCAAGATACTCCATTACCTGCTGGATATCGGGAGCATTTGTTGGGATGTTGGCAAGGCATAGATCCATGCGCCAGTCGAAAGGGCAAGTTTTGCAATAAAAAGATGGTTGCACGCAGATTGCATATGTGTAAATAAATGTCATGTTGTAGCTGGCTCCAATAGTAGATAGAGGCAGGCAGCCGAAAAGTTGTTCAATTTTTTAATGGTATTGATGTATCTTCATGTAGAGGCGTATTCTGTCGGACATGATTGTTACTACAGGGAGCGCAGCCATTTTTTACAAGCAAAAACAGTAGTAGGATGGCCGCAAACAGAGCGAGAATTATGGGCACTGTTCCTGTTATTCCAGAGATGATCGAATGAATGAAGTCTGGTATTATACCAAAAACAGTTTGAAAGCCTGTGACAAGGGGACAGTGTTAAAAAAGTGTTCCAGAGCTTAAATGTTAGATGTGTTGAAAATTGTGTAACATTTCACAAAGTGTAATGGGAGGTTCGTATTTAAAAGGGAGTGTATTTTACTTGAAGTTCGTGCTATCTGCACTCAAGAAATTACTTTTGGAGAAGTGAGGGACACTTCTGTTTGGAACAAAAGTGATTTCAGTTTGCTGAGTTTAATAAAATCTGTTTTCAAAGTAGGTGTTGAAGGCCGAGTTGAACTTTGGGAGTTACTTTGTGTGGGTGGGAATAAAGATTGCCACAGGAAGTTACCCGGTTTGAAACAGTAAGGACATACGGTATGCCAGCTCACATTCCGTAGCAGTCCGTGTTATTAAGAAGAAGATAACTGCCATTAGAAAGCTGTGTGAATGTTGGTCTGATTGTGGAAGTTGGCGTGCTTTTAAGAAAGCCCGCAAGATTGGGGGCTGTAAGCTTAGAAGCGTCGTGCAGTTGGACATTCTTGCATAGTAATGAATGACTGCCATTGTGGTCGCACTTTTCACCTGTGAGAAAACTTCTGTATCCTCTTTAAGACAGTGATCTGTAAATGGGAGAAACCACTGCTTGTAAATGGGCCACCTTATATAATCACATACAACATGACAAACAACATGTACACCTAGCAGACACAACGACACTACGTACTGTGGGAACCGAGGCTAGCCATGTACACAAACCAAACATGGCATAGCACCTCTGCCACACAATGCAGAATGCGGGTAGAGATGGGAGCAAAGTATGTGCGAAGGAGGCAAGTGATTCTCAATTATAAAAGTATACAATGCAAAGTGTTGAGGGGATGTGCCGGACAGACTTGAGTATGCAGAGCACAGACATACACCGATGGTCTATTGAGTGAAGTGGACAGTGGACGCAACCATGATAGTACAGTCAGTAGGGAAGATTACGAAAACCTAACGCGTATGTGCCCCCTCCCCCCCAAATCTTTAGCGTAGTGGGCTGGCTCGGTGTACGCAAGGCTAGCATAGGGGTATGAATAAAAGAAACGTTTCTCTGGGTGTGGTTCTTTTCCGGAATGGCGAACATGTCTGCCAGGTCTGCGCAGCTTACACTGCCACGAGGCTGACGCCGTGAGCGAAGGTGGCTGCGGGAATAATGCTCTCAGCCTGCTGGTATCCAGAAACCGCCATGGCCGCTGCAACGCACATATGCCCCACAGTTCACCTTTCGACACCGCCATATGTGAAAGAGGGCCCACCACGTGCCGGCGGAAGCTTTTGGGCCGAGGTCTGTGAGCTGGGAAGGCTCCTGAGATCAATGGTGGCTACCACGACACAGGCAGAGAGCGCCCAGCCTGAGGCCCAGCACCGTGGAGTGCTATGTATACTACTAACACAGTAGTCCAACAGGTAGCAACAGTGGTACGGTGTCTTAATCCCACAATGGACGATGTAAGAACTGCATCTGAGAGTGGAGATGAAGGTACTCCCTTCGACCAGGTGCAAGCAACTCTAGGTACCAACAGTGGAAAGGTGTCTTGAACCCAGAACGGACGTTGTCCGATATTACCTGCTGCTTGGTTTTCACACAACTCCCTTCCGTTGAGGTGCACCACACTCTGTGCTTCCGTAGCTAACTGCTGCACATGATTATTGGGCTTTGTTGACTGCAGTCGGTGGAATACACCGCGGTACAGCAGGTCCAAACAGTGAAACGGGGTCTTGATTCTGTGATTGAGGATGTCAGAAGTTAAAGTCTGTGATGATTTGTGTGTATCCCCTCCGATCAGGTGCAACCAACTCCGTGCTTTCGAATCCAACGGCACGTGGCTGTGATGCGTTAATGACCACTGCCTCTGGCCTACACTGCGGTCAGCAGGGCTCACAATTCAGATCGAGTGGTGATTGTTTAATTATAGAATCCAGTTGGCAACTAACTACAACGTCTATTGAAATATACACAATATCCTTTTAGTATACTTGCTTGAAGAAGTTTTTTTAGATGAGTTATAGGTTTAGTACAATAACCAAATTCTTCTTGGTAGTGGAAAAGAACACTAAATAACAGTCTACACTGTGGACAGCAGAGATCGCAATTCGAATTGTTTTGATTTATTTATTGCAGAGTTTTTTGTAATTTATGTTGTTGTATTTTGTGAAGAGGAAGTGAGAAAAAGTACTCATGGATGACTGTGCTGACTACTGCCTTCAATTTACACTGCAGACAGCAGTGTTCAGAATTGAGATCGAGTCGCTATTGTAGATGAGGCAGTCCTGTTGGCAAAAGACATTGCTCCAGTGTGCTCTGTCTGCACCACACATATGCATCATCGCAGAGTCAGCACACGGTTTTTGTTGCTTCACGTATGACAAACTGGGCAGCTCAAGTCAACACCACGTGGCTGTGGGCCCTTGCTGACCGATCTGTGGCCTACACTGCAGACAGCAGTGTTTACAATTCAGATTGAGTCGCTATTGCAGATGAGGCAGTCCTGTAGGCAACAGACATTGCTTCTAGTACGGCCCGCCCGCAGCACGGATCATCGCTGGCTGTGCACATGCTGAATGCTTTTGATGTGGCTATCTGAGTGCACTACAACTGATGGACCCTTTATGATACAATCTTTTTGTGTATTATTTCAGATCTACTGCCTGTATATCAGTATACCACAATTTATGGTTCTTTTACGATATAATCTTTTGTGTATTATTTCACATCTAGTGTCCCTACCTTACTGCAGCACAAACTATTGACCCTTTTATTATTGAATCTCTGTGTGTGATCCAATGATTACTGTTGTAGTTGATGCTAGCCGCAACCATTCCCTGAGGTCTGGTTTACACTCACCCCACACGCATCCAGCACGGACGTCACTGGAAATGTGACCCTGGTAATAAAGAGGAGTCGAGCGCACGAGCCCGTACCCACTTCCACTACCGATCTGTGTCCGTGTGTTCATTATCTATGCATGATACTGCCCCTGACCCGTACCACATTACCTTGTGCTGTGGACAGCGTATAAAACCATGTTACCTCTGGCAGTGGGGAAAACTTTGGGTATGTAATTTTTAGGTGCATGGCTATCACAGGAGGAAGGCTACTTTACAGAGTATGAATATTGATGAAGATGGTGGTTGCATGTTGTGTGCAAAAAAGTTTTCAAAAAAGCTCTCTAAGCAGAAGAGGTGTCTCTCATCAAATTCTGTGTATATATATATATATATATATATATATATATATATATATATATATATATATATATATATATATATTCACACAAAAAACATAGGTTTCAGGAACGTTATAGTTTTTTTTTTTTTTTTTATTGAACATTTTGCAATGTTTACAACAAAAGAACAACCAACAGAACCTGCCAGTTACATCATAGTGCAATCACATTCAGTATGCTACTGGGTACCATACATAGGAGAGAGAAGAAGGCAGCAGTCAACATGTCAATAGCAAATTAGGCAGGACAAACAATGGCACGGAATGTAGGAAGTCCAGGGGTCAATACATGAGGTACCAGCGCCTTCATACAGCATTGGTACAGGACTGCACAGCCACTGCACAGAACCACGCTAGTGTCAGAAGCGCCACACAAGGTCAAGGGGGGAAATAATGGATCAACTTGTTCAGTACACCACTCCCACAATTCAGCCCCGCCCCAGCGAGATCAGACAGTCAACCTCCCTCTTCAGACTCCAAGGTTTGTCGTTCCCGAGCCACAAATGGATCCCAAACATCACGGGGACGCGATGCAGAAGTCAGCAACTCCCCAAACGTGCTAAGCTGCGTATAACCATATGTTACATCGGCCAACCAGCCCTTCACAGTGGGCACCCTACGTCTACCCCAATGCATCGCCACTTGACGCTTAGCGAACAGAAGGAGCAGCGCATGCAGCTTACGTGATTTCGGCGGGGTATCTCTGACGTATCCCAGTATCCCAAGCATAGGGGACAGGGCGTCCGAGCGACCCAATATCTGGTTTGTCAAGTGAAACACCTGAGTCCAATAACTCTCCAACTCCGGACATGACCACGCAATGTGAAGAAAAGAAGCCAAGGCCTGCCCACACCTCCAGCACTCATCTGTCTCACGAAGCCCCATTGCCCGCAACAAAAGTCCCACTGCTCCTCAGAGACCGCGGGTTGAAGCTCTTCGTTCCAATATTGCAGGGACTTAGGCGTTGCCACCGGCGCCATGGTTTGCACTTGGTGATATATACGAGTGACCAATTTACGGGGGGACGGGGAACTTACCACCACCTCCAAAGCTGTAAAGGTCGGCGGTGCAGCAGGGAAGTCCCCACTCAATTTCCGGCAGGCCGCTCTCAATTTATGATACAGAAAGAGTTCGGAGAAGGGTACCGTCTCGCCCTCCACAGGCACCGGGGGGGATAGGAACCGGCCATCAGGGAAGAGATCTGCGAACGTGCGAAGGTGTTGTTTCTCGCCAAGGCACCCCGCCACTCCGTCCGCCAAACACGGCAGCAACGGGTTATGCGACAGTGGGATCGAGGGGGCATACATCAACGGGACCCCAGCTCTCCTACTCAACCCATCCCATGCCCATAACAAAGCCCCGGCTGTGTCAACATCCATTCTAGGACGTTTCGCTGTAGCACATATTGCCACATTCAAGGGGAGGGGCGCCACAGCGTCCCGCTCCACCGCCACGTGCGGCTGAAAGGGAGTGGGATTCATCCAAAAGTGTAGGAACTGAGCCTGCGCGCATAAAGCGTATAGTCTCATATCCGGGGCTCCCAAGCCGCCCTGAGTCAATGGCAGCGTCAGAACCTCCCAAGCCACTCTAGCCTGGCCGCCCGCCCACACCAGGGACACCAAGTGGGACCGCAGAGTGGCAAAGAAATGCGATGTAAGGGGGATGGGTATGTTGACAAACAGATACAGAAACTTGGGAAGAACAACCATTTTAGCCAGCACGATCCTTCCCGTGAGGGACAGCGGCAGGGAGGTCCAGAGCTTCACTTTCTCACCTAGCCACTCCATCGCCCTGCCAAAATTAAGATTCCAGATTGCCTGAAGGTTGCGACTAATCCAGACCCCCAAGTATTTGACCTCGTCAGCCTCCCAACGCAGGGGGTACTCGGAAGACACCACCTCAGTGCCATCCGTCAGGGGAAACACCACCGACTTGGACCAATTTACAGAAATGCCCGCAAGCCCCTCAAAGCGAACAAACTCCTGCAAAACGGGATCCAAATTGTCCGCTGGATCGATGAGGTACAGAGTTACATCATCCGCGTACAGCGATATAAGGAGATTCCTAGAGCTGAAGCCAATACCCCGTGCCGTATGGTGCTTGCGGATACGGGCCGCAAGTGGCTCCATAGCTATAGCAAAAAGCAGCGGGGAGAGAGGACAACCCTGCCTCGTGCCCCGCGATATGGAGAATGGTTCAGAGACTAGGCCATTTACTCGCACCCTGGCCTTGGGTAAAGTGTAGAGCAAACGGATTTTCTTGAGAAGCAGTGCGCTGAATCCCATCCTCTCCAAAATAGCAAATAGGTAGGGCCACTCGAGAGTATCAAAGGCTTTGGTGGCGTCTAAAAACACCACCGCAGCCCTGACATCGGGGTGCAGGTAGTGCAATGCGGAGAAAATTGTCCGCAAGTTGTGGGAGGTCGATCTACCCGGTATAAATCCCGATTGGTCAGGGAGTGCTATCATTGGCAGCAGAGGCTGCACACGGTTAGCCAGCAATTTCGCCAGTATCTTTACATCAACATTAATTAGGGATAGGGGCCGATATGAATTCAGGTCGTCGGCAGGCTTGTCTGGCTTCAGCAGTGTAATGATCAGCGCTTCCCGCATGGTTACAGGCAATACCCCCGTCTCCAGGGCTTCCTCATACACCGCCAACAACCGGGGCGACAGCTCATCCACGTACGCCTTATAAAATGCCGTGGTCAGACCATCAGGCCCCGGTGCCTTGTCGGGCGGCAGACTCTTAATGACCTGCGCCACGTCGCTAGCATCGATCGGAAGGTCCATGTACTCCCTATGGCGGTTGTTAAACCACACCAGCGCTATTGAATCCATAAAGGATTCTAGCCCCTCCGGACACTGTTCCTGGGTGCTAGTATATAATTTGGAATAGAAGCCAGAGAATGCATACACTATATCACCTCCGCCATGCAGCAGCTCACCAGCCTCGGAGCGCAGTTCGTGTATGTAAGTCGCAGGACGCGGCGGTCTGACCATGCCGGCCAAGACCTTCCCCGGTCTCCCACCCTCACCATATCGTCTAGCCTCTGCATACTTCCCCAGGAATTTCACCTCCCGCAGTGCCTCCTCTTCGTAAACCAATAGCTTAGATTTCAACAGTCCCGCCTGCTCAGGCTCACCCGTGGTGAAGAACGCCCGTTCGAGCCCTTTGATATCTGTTTCCAACGCCACCAGGGTGCCCCGTATTGCCTTCAGCACCCCTGCCTGTCGAGCTATACATTTGCCCCGAATAACCACCTTAAAAGCTTCCCAGAGGGAAGCCTTAGTGGCCACCGATCCCACATTCAGGTCAAAGTAGTCAGTGATATCTGTCCTAATCTCCTCCCGGAAAGCATCATCCAGCAAAGCATGAGGCGGTAGCCTCCAAGAGCTCGCCGGACGCGAACCTCCAGGGATCAGCAATTTTAACATACAGGGGGCATGATCTGACAGGGACCGGGGCATATGCTCCACCTACACAGTCCACAGGGCCACGTCCCGCGATACCAGCCAATAGTCCAGGCGCGACCATGCACCACAGTGTGCCGATATACAGGTGCCCTCCCTTTGAGTCTCATGCCTGCTTCGCCACACATCAACCAGCGCCCCGTCTGCCATTATCTCCCGCAATGCCGAGCTAGCCAGGGGATTAAGTGTACGGGCCGCCCCTCTACTATCTGCCGCATCATCAAGTATCGCATTAAAATCCCCGCCCCATATCACTGTATCACAACCGGCAGCTTTCACCTGCCCCCATAACTTATGAAAGAACAAGGGGGAGTCGACGTTGGGACCATACACAGCCACAAACACCACCGATACGCCACACAGCAGGCCCCGCACCACCACATATCTGCCTTCCGGGTCACACTGCACAGAGACCTCCCTCCAATCCAGCCCCCGACGAATCAGCACAGCAACTCCACGGGCATAATTAGAATAAACAGCCGAATAGACATCCCCCCACCTAGTATGTCGCAATCTCTGAGCTGGAGCCGTATGTAAGTGCGTTTCCTGTAATAGGCATACATCCACACAGTGGCGCACCAGGTAAGCGTGTACCAATCTCGCCTTACGATGGTCGTTTAACCCCCGAACATTCCAGGTCAGACAGTTCAACGTTCCATCTACCATAGGCATCCCCCACCAACAATGCAAAAGACAAGCATCACATGTCGACAACGCCCACTCCCTGCGCAGAGAGCATCTGTCCCAGAGCATACAATTGAAATTCTGGCATAGAACAACCACACACCCCCAACCAACCCACCCCCACCCACTCCAACCCCCCAACCGGGTCGTAGGATATCCCTCCCCAATAGTAACCCCCAAACGACATATAAAGAGTAAGGGAACATTCCCGAGGGGGAGCAGCTATGCCGGCTATAGCCCTGCATTTAACAGGGTGGCCAGAAGAACTGCAGGGGATACGAGCTGCCCAGACCAGAGTAAATGGAAATAAACAATAGATGCGGCAGCAGCGCATGAGGCGCAAAAGCGCCCGAGTCCACCCCCCGCCCGGCTACACAGGAGCCCATCAACATACAGGAGGAGCAAACCACTCAAATGCATCTGACAAGTCCCACGGTCAATCATTGTCACTTAATCTGCTCTCAACAGTCTCCGCTCCACTCCGGGGTCGCTTCCCAGATTTACCGCCCACATGTTTTGCGAATTTCATCTCTGCTTTGGCGTCCGTGAAGATGTGGGCTGTCCCCTCAAATGACACTTAAGTTTAGCAGGATAGAGGAGTGAGTACGGAACCTGCGCCTGCAGAAGAACACGTTTCGCAGGAAGAAACTCCCGTCGGGCAGCCTGCACCGCCGGGGTGAAGTCAGGATAGAAGGAAATATTATTGCCTTTATGAGAGATGCTCCCCTGCTCTCTGGCCAGCCGGAGGATCAGGTCCTGATCCTGGTAGTTCAAGAGTCTAGCAATAATAGGCCTGGGCGGCGCCCCCACCGGGGGTTTTTGACCCAAGGAGCGGTGCGCCCTCTCCACAACAAACACCGCAGACAGGTGAGGGTCAAACAGTTCGTGCAGGAGATCTATGATGTAGGTTTCCATTTTAGAGATTGCGGTTGTTTCCGGAATACCCGTGACGCGGAGATTATTGCGCCGGGACCGCGCTTCTAAATCCTCGTTCTTAGCGCGGATTATGCTCAACAGCTTATCCATGTGGAGCAGCTGATCCTTAGTTTCAACCTGAAATTCATGGAACTCAGAGTGGCGAGTTTCCAATGCATCCAGCCGCGTTTCATGCGTCGCCACCTGAGACTTCACAGAATCTAACTGACTGGTGAGGTTGTCCAGTTTAGTGTCAATGGTACGCAAGCTAGAGCGCATTTCGAGCATCAGTGTGCGCAGATCCGCCCCATGATTTTCCGCCCCCTGGTCACGGCGCTCCTCAGAACGGGATTCCACCTCCGAATCCACCTGCCTAGTGGACCGCTTCTGGTCAAAGTTCAGCCGCGGCTGCTTAGAGTCATGCTTCCCCATTATTAGTAGAGCACCACCGCACTCCGCTGCCACTCACAAGCAAGGGTCCACAGCTCTTTCCCGGTCCGGTGCACCATGACAGGCCTCCGCCACCAAACAGGAGCTCCGCAAGTACACTGGACTCAACGTTGGGGTTCGGATGCCCACCTTGCAGCCACCTCACAATGCACACCGCAGCCGGTCTCCAACGGTCATCCCCACGTCCAGTGCCATCTCCACCAGCAGAGCAACTCAGGTCCCCACCAACCTCCAGATCCGGGCCGCAAACGGGCCCCCAGCAGAGCGTCCCCAAACCACAGCGACCTCGGGGGGGGGGCTATGTCTCCCACCTCTTCTTCAGACTGGAAGCCCCGAGCAATGTCGACACCAGCCCTCGAGACCTGCGCGCAGCCACCGAGGATACAGACCTCCACCTCCACTGGGCATACGATGAAGCCACAAGATGAAGCCACACAGTATTCCGGCCTCTTCAGGACTGTAGCCAGAGAATAGTCCACACCCGCAACGGGCCGCGCTATAGAGCAGCTGAGTCCCCCCCGTGCTCCACGGTGCCTCAGGCCAGTGTATGTCCTCGCCGCCTCGCACCCTCCCTGCAGTTTCGATGCTGCGCCCCGGGCTCTCCACATGCGGCACAACCACCTCTCTGGGCACGCAACCACTGGCGATCGCCTCCTTCTCCGCCCACCAAACACGGGGGCACAGCAAATCCCTCGCCCGCCGCCTCCGGGCAGCCACGCAGCACTCACCGCACTGCCCTCGTCCTGTAGCGGGCCACGGAGCCGGGACACACAGCCGAGTCACTCCGCCCCGGGCAGTGGGCAGCACCCGCCAGGTCCAAGGATCCACGCCTTCACCAGTAGCTAGCACAGCACCAGGAACAGCACCCACCTCCGCTGCACAATCTTCGTCGGGGTCGGGAGGGCAACAGGCGTCCGGGGCCTCTCAGTCAGCAGCAGGTAGTTTCCGCCGCCTTCACACGGGCTTCCACGATGCAGCCACGGGCTCAATTTCACTCTCCCCGCTCTCGCGGCTCCATAGGCTCCGCCTCCCGTCCCGATCCCAGGCCTCGTGGGCTCCGGTACAGCTCCGTCCGGGAGAGGGCAAACCCAGCACACCCCCGCCAAAGCACCACCTCCTCCGCAGTCCCGTCTGTCAGTCCGGCAGCTCAGCCTCACCCCAATGTGCAGGATCGTAACAGGATTAGATTCCGGCCAGCGGAGCTCGCTCAAAGAGCGGCCATCTCGCTTCGCAGCAGGCCACGCCCCCAAGGAACGTTATAGTTAGTTGGACATTTCACTTGTATAAAACCATAGAAATTCCGGCGTTATAGTTAGCTTAGCTAACTATAACTTGCGCCCCCGCAATGCACTGCTGATGACGTCACATATTACATCATTCATGACATGGTCAATGACATCACTGATGACATCACTGATGACATGTCAAATGACATCACTGATGACATCATCCAGTGACTTTATATATATATATACCAAGCTGTATTGAAGAATGAGTGGTGTATAAGTGTCTGTATGGAGGATTTAGTAGGTACGTGACTGACTGTATAAGTGAGTGATTAAATGTGTCTTACTAAATGGATGAGGTTAGTGAATAAACTGAGTGAAAGTCTGTATCAGTCTTTCTGTTGTTGTGTAAGCTGCTGCATGGGTTGGTGAGTAGTTGCATGAGTGTCTATATGGGTTATTGATTGCTTGCCTGAGTATTTGTATGGCTGCCTGAGTGTGTGTGTGGGTGGGTGGGAGGTGTGTGACTCTGTGCATAGATGTGTGAGTGGTTGATTCACTGGGTGTATGGGTTCAAGAGTGCATGTGGAAACAGCTGTATGAGTGGGTGAGTGTGTGTAAAGGTGTGTTGGTGAGAGTCAGTAATTGTGAGAGTGGCTGCATTGATGAGTGTGTATTTGTATCAGTGAGTCTATAAGAGAGTAATTATGTGTTAGAATCTGTATGAATAAGTGAGGTGGTGTCCGTATCACTGTATAGGTGAGTAAATGGAAGTATGATTGATTTTTTGCATGACTGACTAGGTGTGTGAGTAACTCTGGATATGTGGCAGTGTGTAAGTGTCTGTATAGGTGTATGAGTGCATATGATAGTGTTATATTGATGAGTGACTGGATGTATGAGTAACTGTATGGGTGAATGAGTGGATGTGTGTGTAGACCTAGGAATCAGTCAGTGCGTATTTAATAACTGGTATTGATGTGTCTATTTTTTCGAAAATGGTAGTCTGTATTTTAGAGTGGGTGTATCAAAGGTTATATTAAGGTGTGAGGAGGTGTATCAGATTTTCACGTGGATAATGTCATCAGTGATGTCATCAGTGATGTAATTTGACATGTCATCAGTGATTTCATCAGTGATGTCACTGACCATGTCATGAAGGATGTAATATGTTACATCATCAGCAGTGCATTGCAGGGGCGCGAGTTATAGTTAGCTGAACTAACTATAACGCCGGAATTTCTATGGTTTTATACAAGTGAAATATCCAACTAACTATAACGTTCCTGAAACCTTTGGCTTTTTCAGTGAAAAAAAAAAAAAATTATATATTATATATATATATTATCTACTGGCGGTCACCAGTAGATAGTTATAGTTAGGACCTATTTTCCATAGGAAATCCGCAACATTCTATTTGGAATAACGTTGGCGCCGGTTGATGAATCCTCGCGAAATTTTCCAAACTCTTGGCCAGCTCCGCTCCGCTCCTACCCTGAAAGTTTTGCGGTGATCCATCAAGCAGGGGCCGAGAAAAAAAGGGTGGTCCCAAAACGCGTTTCCCCATGCAATTTCCCATAAGATCTGTTGTCGTAGCTACAGCCCGAACCGCTGAACGGAATGACACCAAATTTGGCAAAGAGGTAGTCCTCAGTTCGGACTCATGCCTTTTGCGTATATGGTGTGAATCCGTTCAGTAGTTCCTGAGAAAATGAGGGTAAAAAAGTTAGTGAAATCTATGGACGTGGAGGATCCGCGGACCCTACCCGTACCGTAAGCGCACCCTCCCCGAACCAAGCGCGCACCCTCCCGATTGTACGCTGAATGCTAATTGGCTGTCGAGTGTCTCTCTACATTCGAAACCAGGAACTGTTGGCGGCCATTTTCTGCCTCGGTAGAAGTGAGGCTGAAGAAGCAAGGGGAATAAGTGTGTAAAACATATAAAGGGGGCAGAGTGGAAATACTCTGACCCTCTAGAGGTGCTTAGGGGGTCCCAGAAGGACCCCCTGGGGCCCCCCTTTTTTAAAAAAAAACGGCAAAATACGCGCACGGTGCGCGCATCCTAACGCGTTGGGTGCGCGGATCCACGGCAATGATTTTTGAAAAAAGACAATAAATCATTGGTTGCATGCCTACTTTCTACACTGAAAGGTAGGGTGTATATTTCTGTTTTTTAAAGGTATGATTCTTATTGGTTAACAAAAACAGATTATAAGGAACATTATATATGATAAGCTGATATGTTGAAAAGTCAAGCACACTTCCTGTCTTGTGTAGGAACATTGTGTGCTGAACTTGTGACCTGTGAGCTCAGTGCAGTGTTCCATGACCTGTTTCTATGGTAACAGGCAGAAGGCAGATTGGGGGAAGGGTTGAAATGTATTTCAGTTGGAAAGGGTTGAAATGTTTAACCAATAGAAATGTGTATTTGCTTTTGATTTTATGTGTGAAGGATTGTGATTTGATGTTTACATGTATATGTGTGGAAAATTAAAGGGAAACTTTTCCATTCTTTGTTTTTGCTGAGAGGTGCACAGTGCAGAGATTGTGTAAAAGAAAATATGGTGAGTGATTGATATACTTCTTAATCTACAAAAGAACTTGAAAGATGAGTTATTTAATTGTGAGGGGATGTATGTAGACTATTTTGATTTTAATCAGACTAATGTATTTCTCCTGCTAAAGTGTAGGGAGTACTTTTTTTCTCTACAATGTGTGTGCATGTAGAAACCATTCTGTGATAAGCATTTGTGTTTTTCATGTGTTTGTAGACAGATAACTGTGCTGTTTTTATATTTTGGTAGAATTAGAAACCAGTCATTGTTTATGAATTTGTGAAATGAGTTATGTTATGTTTCTATAGTAAAATGTAGTACTACTTCTAGATGAAGAAATGTGTTTTGGTATAGTGCAAGGGATAGTGTTGTTTGTCTAGAATCACACAGTGAGTCTGTGTGCATTTGGGAACCACTGTGAGACAAGCTTTTGGTAACATCGTGTATTTGCTGACAGATAACTGTTTTAACTTGTTATGTTGTGAAGTTGTAGTAGCATTAGAAGACAGTTATGGCTTATGATTTGATTAAATGAGTCAGGCTTTGACAGAAAAGTGCAGTCCTGAAATATGTAGATTGTGTGCAGTTCCCTTACCACTTGCACTGTAGTGAATGAGTTTTGGTAAACTCCTAGGGATAGTGGTGCTTGTGTAGAATCACACTGTGAGTTAGTGTGTATTTGGGATCAGTGTGAGAGAAGCATTTGGTGACATCATGTATTTGCTGACAGATAACTGTTTTAAAACCTGTCATGTTGTGAAGTTTTAGTAGCATTAGAATCCAGTCTTTGCTTATGCGTTGATTAAATGAGTCATGCTTTGACACTGATGTGCTGTACTTAAATATGTAGATTGTGTGCAGTACCATGAACTCTTCCAGACTAGTGAATGAGTTTTGGTAAACTCCTAGGATAGTGTTGCTTGTCTAAAATCACACTGTGAGTCTGTGTGCATTTGGGTAAGGATTCTGAGAGAAGCATTTGGTAACATTGTGTATTTGCTGACAGATAACTGTTTTAAAACCGGTCATGTTGTCAAGTTTTAGAAGCATTAGAAGACAGTTATGGCTTATGCTTTCATTAAATGAGTCAGGCATTGACAGTAAATTGCAGTCGTGAAATATGTAGATTGTGTGGAGTTCCCTTACCACTTGCACTGTAGTGAATGAGTTTTGGTAAACTCCTAGGGATAGTGGTGCTTGTCTAGAATCACACTGTGAGTTATTGTGTATTTGGGATCAGTGTAAGACAAGCATTTGGTAACATCATGTATTTGCTGACAGATAACTGTTTTAAAACCTGTCATGTTGTGAAGTTTTAGTAGCATTAGAATACAGTCTTTGCTTATGCGTTGATTAAATGAGTCATGCTTTGACACTGATGTTGTACTTAAATATGTAGATTGTGTTCGGTACCATTAACTCTTCTAGACTAGTGAATGAGTTTTGGGAAACTCCTAGGATAGTGTTGATTGTCTAGAATCACACTGTGAGTCTGTGTGCATTTGGGAACCACTGTGAGAGAAGCATTTGGTAACATCGTGTATTTACTGACAGATAACTGTTTTAAAACCGGTCATGTTGTCAAGTTTTAGTAGCATTAGAAGCCAGTCTTTGCTTATGCTTTGATTAAATGAGTCAGGCATTGACACTAAAGTGCAGTCGTGAAATATGTTGATTGTGTGCAGTTCCCTTACCACTTCCACTGTAGTGAATGAGTTTTGGTAATCTGCTAGGGATAGTGTTGGTTGTCTAGAATCACACTGTGAGTCTGTGTGCATTTGGGAACCACTGTGAGAGAAGTGTTTGGTAACATTGTGTATTTGCTGACAGATAACTGTTTTAAAACATGTCATGTTGTCAAGTTTTAGTAGCATTTGAAGACAGTTATGGCTTATGCTTTCATTATATGAGTCAGGCATTGACAGTAAATTGCAGTTGTGAAATATGTAGATTGTATGCAGTTCCCTTACCACTTGCACTGTAGTGAATGAGTTTTGGTAAACTCATAGGGATAGTGGTGCTTGTCTAGAATCACAGTGTGAGTTAGTGTGTATTTGGGATCACTGTGAGAGAAGCATTTGGTAACATCATGTATTTGCTGACAGATAACTGTTTTAAAACCTGTCATGTTGTGAAGTTTTAGTAGCATTAGATTTCAGTCTGTGCTTATGCGTTGATTAAATGAGTCATGCTTTGACACTGATGTGGTGTACTTAAATATGTAGATTGTGTGCAGTACCATTAACTCTTCCAGACTAGTGAATGAGTTTTGGTAAACTACTAGGATAGTGTTGCTTATCTAAAATCACACTGTGAGTCTGTGTGCATTTGGGTAAGGATTGTGAGAGAAACATTTGGTAACATCGTGTATTTGCTGACAGATACCTGTTTTAAAACCAGTCATGTTGTGAAGTTTTAGTAGCATTAGAAGCCAGTCTTTGCTTATGCTTTGATTCTATGAGTTAGGCTTTGACATAAAAGTGCAGTCCAGAAATATGAAGATTGTGTGCTGTCCCCTTATCACTTCCACAGTAGTGAATGATTTTTGGTAAACTCCTATGTATAGTGGTTGTTGTCTAGAATCACACTGTGAGTCTGTGTGCATTTGGGAACCACTGTGAGAGAAGCATTTGGTAACATCTTGTATTTGCTGACAGATAACTAATTTAAAACCTCTCATGTTGTCAAGTTTTAGTAGCATTAGAAGCTAGTCTTTGCTTATGCATTGATAAAATGAGTCAGGGGTTGACACTAAGGTGCAGTACCATGTACTATTCTGTTCACTGTGGCAGAACTGAAAATTTAAAAGTTTTACCAAAGCACTGTCCTAGAAGTAGTCTGATTATTTAGTCAGTTTCTAAGTACCAAATAGATTGCTTCAAATGTCTATGCAGTATGCATGTAGTGTTCTAACATACTATACACTTGTCTTTTACACTTTCAATTCCCTAGTCAGTATCCATACACTTCCAGGAAACATCCTGTCACTTCCTTTGCAGTCCTCTAGAGACCCATTCAACAGCATGTACTAATCCATTCACTTTGCTAAAACCCAAACACTTATAAATTCACCAAGACACTCTCTTTCCAGTACTCTAATGATTCAGTCACTGCCTAAGTATTCATGCACTGAGCCAGGTCTTAGCACATGGACTTCTTCAAACTCCTATCCACTATGCATGCAGTCCTCTAACCATCTACACACTTGTCTTTCACACCTTCAATTCCCCAGTCAGTATCCGTTCACTTCCAGCAAACACTCTGTCACTGCCGTTGCACTCCTCTAGTAACCCATTCAGCATCATGTACTAATCCATTCACTTCACCAAACCCTAATAAATTCACCCAGGCACTCTCCTTGCTGTACTCTAATCATTCAGTCAGTACCCAAGTACTCATCCAGTGACCCAGACCTTAGTATATGGACTGCTTCAAACCCTTATCCACTATGCATGCAGTCCTCTAACCACGTACACAATTGTCTTTCACACCTACAATTCCCTAGTCAGTATCCATACACTTCCAGGAAATACCCTGTCACTCCCTTTGCAGTCCTCTAGTGACCCATTCAGCACCATGTACTAATCCATTCACTGTGCTAAAACCCAAACACTTATAAATTCAGCAAGATACTATCTTTGCAGTACTCTAATCATTCAGTTAGTGCCTAAGTATTCATACACTGAGCCAGGCCTTAGCACATGGACTGCTTCAAACCCCTATGCACTATGCATGCAGTCTTCTAACCACCTAGACACTTGTCTTTCACACTTTCAATTTCCTAGTCAGTATCCATACAGTCCAGCACTTGTCACTGCCTTTGCACTCCTCTAGTGACCCATTCAGTACCAAGTACTAATCCATTCCCTGTGCGAAAAGCCTAGCACTTATAAATTTAGCTAGGCACTCTCCTTGCTGTACTCTAATGATTCAGTCAGTACCCAAGTAGTGATGCAGTGAGCCAGGCCTTAGCACATGGATTGCTTTAAATGCCTATGCAGTATGGATGCAGTCCTCTAATCACCTACACAGTTGTGTTTCACATCTTCAATTCCCTAGTTAGTATTCATACTCTTCTAGCAAACACCCTGTCACTCACCCAGTGTGTCTCCTTATAGGACTGTAATCATTTAGTCAGTTAGCATGTAGTCTTTTAGTGAGGTAGGCTTTAGGGCATGAACTGCTTCAAAGTAGTATGCACTATGCATGTAGTGTTTTAACGATCGTCACACTTGTGGTTCAGGGCTATAGTTTCTTAGTCAGTTTTTATATAAAATGTGTTTGTACAGTAATGGAATAGTATAAATTTGAAAGTTATTAATATACATTTATTTGTGATTCTTTTTTACAGATACAGAACAGGAGTGTTTCTCATCTGTTTGCACTCTTCTCGTGCAAGATTGTTTGGATGAAGGGTCCTTAGGTGTTTCATCATACTTGCTGTGCCGCACGAGTATTTTTTGTTAGGATCCCCTCGTAACAGAACTCTTTGGTAAATCTTGCGAGTGATGAAGGTGGCATTGGTCTTTATTTGCCCCTTGGGAAAAGTAAAACATTTCCTCACCACTGAAGAAAAACATTGTGGGCGTGGTGCCTTCTGCAAAAACAATTCCTCAGATTCGGTAAATATTTTAAAGCGGCAATATTTACAGTTTTTGTAAGTTAAACTTATAAAATTTTGTTAGCTGTATGCATTTTATATATCTGTGATTTGTTTCTTGTGGTATTTTGTTGAGAATCCCATGTTGTTTTTTTTTTTACAATCTTTCTGATTTTCCAGGTCTGTCGTCGACATCCATGATTCCCACAGGAGTGTTCCGCCTTGTTGTTTTGTATTATTGTTGTTACATTTTGTTTATTAGTTTATTGTTAATATATATGTTAATAAAAAAATAAAGTTTGAAAATAGTTTATCGTTTATATACTTATTATTATAAAAAATAAAGTTTGAAAAAAAAATTAATAACGTTTTTGGTTGTTCTCTTAACTGCTGTGTCACTCTTTCTTGTTCTTATTACTGTTATTTGATGGAGTCCATCATGGTGTTAAATTTTGGGGCACTTATCGCTGGAATACTGGTGATATCTGTAGTTTGCACCAACTTCTGAATAGTGTGTTAGATTTATCTCAACTTTACTTCCGTTAAAGTGCTGATAATGAAATGGAGAGTAGCCGTTCCCGTGCAAAAAGACACGAGGTGCACCTTTCCGATTTATTCTAAATACTAAAATCCTAAAATATTGAATTGCACTGAGGTATTGGCTGCACTTACCGTATACACACAAAATCTATTAAGAAATCTCATTGTATTTATATTGATTGGGAATAGTGCGTCAGGTGCTGGATCTTGACGAGATACACTGCTCAGTTCGTATATTGTTCTGCACACGAAAAAAATCACATCACAACTTTCACACCAATTGCAATGCGAAACAAATTCCGGCGATAAGACACGTTAGCACCAGGGATTTTACACCTGCTTTCTGCTGGTGTTAAGCAGGACAACTACCTGCACCATGAAAGGGAACACAGCCAAGAGGCACACCAGAACACCCACAGGTGCCATAGAGTCAATGAGCATGATACAGGGATACCCATGAGGCCCACAAGACTCATCGCAACAACTTCAGGACCGCCAATGCCCCCCAAACCCGCATCTGAGCAAGTGTGTCCCTGTGGTCATTGTGTTAGCATGATAGGCACGAGCCCTGCAATATCACAGTGTGCTGTCACCTCAGCTTTGGCAGTGAGCCTGGACATGTAGCTACGCACGCATCCTCCTGCATGTACAACCGGCGTGTGTTGGTCCGGGGTACACAGGTCAGCGCAGGGGTGTGCCTATTCGGCAAGGGGAACGGGGTGTCTCGGACATGTCCGTGTACAGAAAGTGCGGTAAGTGTGTCTCTGTGTTCTGGTGTGGCATGCCACAAGGGCCGCAGCAGTCGATGTTGTAAAGTGCCATGCACCACCTCCAAACGGCACTGTGATGGGTGTAGTTGGAATGCAGCAGGACATGCGCGAATAGGCATTACAATGGTGTGCCGTACGAGTGCACGAGATACAACAGCGCACCGTACATAAGTGTGGGGGCTCGTGTGAGGGAGGAGCAGCTGTTTGGCAACGTAACAGACAGTGAACTCGCCCATGTGCCACGTGCTGGGCATCTCATCCATGATGACCACGGTCGCAGACATCCCACAACACCAACGACTGGCCTTTATACACATCCTGTATGAATGCAGCGTGGTTTTCATTTCTATGCTCGTTCAGTGGTGTGATGTTGGCGGGTTGTGTGACTTGTGCTCCTTGTTGGTGTGTTTCATTTTGGCCATTGTTAGTCTATATGTGTGTTGTACTTAATTGTGCATGTGTGCCATTCTGCCCATCTCCCCCTCCCCCCACTCTCTGCTTCTTCCTCTTCCTAGTGCTGTTGTGTCTATAATTTTGTTGCTGCACACATAAATACATGTAAAGAATAAATTAGAATAGTTCCTTGATTCTTTTAGGTTTCAAAACTTCTCTATTGGTTTCTTTTTAATTTTCCATATGAACCGTTTTTTAATATTCAACAACACATAGAAGTCAGAAGTGCAACGTATTCTATCAACACACTTTCTAGAACATTCTACAATCGTGCAGGTTAAAAGTTCATCCATTTTTTAAAACTTTACGATTTTTTTTGTAACATTTTCTTGAACATTTAATGACACGTGCAGGTTAAAATTTGACGATTGTTTTAAGTTCGAACAGTGCCTTCCAAATGCAAGTAGCAGGTGTGGTTCAGCTGAGCAAATTTTATCCTATGATATGTACTCCACGTTGAAACTGCTTTTTCTTAACCAATCACAAAGATGCTTTTCCACAAAACTAATGTGCACCCTACTTTTAAAAAAGAATGCTTTTCATGATATCTTTAGAGATAAGTTATAGATAGGAATTAGCATTTAAAAAATCTTTGAAATTCACTGAAAAAACCAAAGGTTTCAGGGGCGTTATAGTTAGGAATTGGCATTCAAAAAACCTTAGAAATTCACTGAAAAAACCATAGGTTTCAGGGGTGTTATAGTTAGGATTTGGCATTTAAAAAACCTTTGAAATTCTCTGAAAAAACCAAAGGTTTCAGGGGCGTTATAGTTAGGAATTGGCATTCAAAAAACCTTAGAAATTCACTGAAAAAACCATAGGTTTCAGGGGTGTTATAGTTAGCTGGACATTTCCCTCGTACAAAACCCTAGAAATTCCCGTTATAGTTAGTTCAGCTAACTATAACTCGCGCCCCTGCAATGCACTGCTGATGACGTCACATATTACATCACTCATGACATGGTCAGTGACATCACTGATGACATCACTGATGACATCTCAAATGACATCACTGATGACATCACTGATGACATCATCCATGTGAAAATTACTGCATCTTCTCACACCCTAATTTAACCGTTGATACACGAACTCAAAATTTCAAATGTCCATTCTCAAAACCATAGATACTCCAATACCAATAACTACATACCCACTTATTAACTCTTAGGTCTACATACACCTCCACTCATTCACATGTACAGCCACTCATACTCACAGTCACTCCGTACAAGACTATCATATGCATTTATACACCTACATAGACACTCACACACCACCAATCATCCATAGAGGTACTGTCACACCTAGTCAGTCATGCAAATAATTAATCACACTCCCATTTACTCACCTATGCAGTTATACACACTCAAGTTCACTTACTCATAAAAATAGTACCACATTCTTACGCTCTTATACAATCATTGATACAAGCACACACTCATCCATACAGCCACTCTCACAATCACACACTCTCACATATACCCACTTATATACTCTTACACACATATATAATGCCTTTCACATATATAGTTAGTCACAAATGTACCACTGAGATATACATTCAATCCCTAAAACACCCATACATACACTCACTCAACCATACAGTTCATCACAGATGCACTCTTAAAACCATGCACCCATAGAATCACCCACTCACACATCTATGCACAGAGTCACACACAGCCTACCCACACAAACACTCAGGCACCCATACAGATACTCAGACAACCAATCGATAACCCATATAGACACTCATATAGCTATTCACAAAACCATGCAGCCACTTATACACCAACAGACAGAAACATACAGACATTCACACAGTTTAGTCACTAGTCTGCAGTAAGATACATTTAATGACTCACTTACAGAGTCAGTTACGCACCTAGAAAATCATCCATTCACACACTTGTACAGCCACTCATTCTTCCACAGGCCTTTCACTATAAATATATAAAACATATTTAAAATTTACAGAAACACACAGTCACTGGATGATGTCATCAGTGATGTCATCAGTGATGTCATTTGAGATGTCATCAGTGATGTCATCAGTGATGTCACTGACCATGTCATGAGTGATGTAATATGTGACGTCATCAGCAGTGCATTGCGGGGGCGCGAGTTATAGTTAGCTGAACTAACTATAACAGGAGAATTTCTAGGGTTTTGTACGAGGGAAATGTCCAGCTAACTATAACACCCCTAAAACCTATGGTTTTTTTCAGTGAATTTCTAAGGTTTTTTAAATGCCAATTCCTAACTATAACGCCCCTGAAACCTTTGGTTCCTTCAGTGAATATATATGTATATATATATATATATATTCACTGAAAAAACCATAGGTTTCACACATGTTATAGTTAGCTGGACATTTTACTGATAAAAAACCAATGAAATTCCCCCGTTATAGTTAGTGCAGGCAACTATAACTCACGCGACCGCAATCCTCTGCTGATGCTAATACTGTATTTAGACAATTATTTGCCCATGTCTTCTTCCATTAAATTTTAGCTATACATATATTACAAATATTTTTTTTTCATAAAGATACATATGTCATCAGCAGAGGATTGCGGTCGCGTGAGTTATAGTTGCCTGCACTAACTATAACGGGGGAATTTCATTGGTTTTTTATCAGTAAAATGTCCAGCTAACTATAACATGTGTGAAACCTATGGTTTTTTCAGTGAATTTGCAAGGTTTTTTAAATGCTAATTCCTAACTATAACGTGTGTGAAACCTATGGTTTTTTCAGTGAATTTGTACGGTTTTTTAAATGCTAAGTTACTTTACGCCATTCGTGGCGTGCGCGCCCACTTAACGCAGTTCGTTCCGTGCGCGCACGGTGCGCTTCGCGCACCGCACGCCCACTTTACGCAGTTAGTGCCGTGCACGCAGGGTGGGCACGCGGTGCGCTACGCGCACCGCATGCCCACGTTACGCTGGATGGGCCATGTACGCACGGTGCGCTTCGCGCACTGTGCGCGCATGGAGGACATATTATGCGCTTCGTTGTGAAAGGTATTGTTTGTTTTTTTGGGGTGTTATGGATCACACATATACAATGCACCAAATGGTGCCCTTCGGGCACCATTTGCACACGGGGTGTGGAGAATATGGATATTTTTTTTTTTTGTAGTTTTTTTACCGTACGCGTACGGTAAGCGTAATCGGCGATTTTTCGAAAAAAAATAAAATTGCATTTTTGCCCTTGGGGGTTCTTTGAGGACACCTCCATCAAGGCTAGGTGGTTGGGAGCAGTCTAAACAGCTCCTTTATATGTTTTTTGCCTTTGTTTTTTTTCCACCCCCTCAGAGTGCGAGATAGAAAATGGCGGCCGCCGCTTCCTGGTTTCGACCGATTCGAATGTTTACTAAGCTCTAACAGCCAATCAGAATCGCGCTCGCGCACGTCACCGTACGCGTACGGTAAGCGCACCGTAAGCGCACCGTAAGCTGGCTCAGATATATATATTGATTTAAAGGCTATTTTCTCAGAATCTACTGAACAGATTTACACCAAACCTACAAAAGGCACTTCCTTGACCTGTAGACTACCTCTCTGCCAAATTTCAAGGAACTCTGTTCAGCCGTTCGGGCTGTAGCTGTGTCTAAAGGTCCTATGGAAAAATGCATGGGAAAAACGCGTTTTGGGACCCCCCTTTTATCTCAGCCCCCGCTTGACGAATCCCCCCGAGACTTTCAGGGTAGGAGCGGAGCATAGCGCCCCACCTATTTTGAAAATTTCGCGAGGATTCGTCGACCGGCGCCAAAGTTATTCCAAATAGAATGTTGCGGATTTCCTATGGAAACGTGGTCCTAACTATAACTATCTACTGCCGACCGCCAGTAGATAATATATATATATACTGCCGGTCGCCAGTAGGTAGTTATAGTTAGGACCACGTTTCCATAGGAAATCCGCAACATTCTATTTTGAATAACTTTGGCGCCGGTCGACGAATCCTCGCGAATTTTTCAGAATAGGTGGGGCGCTACGCTCCGCTCCTACCCTGAAAGTCTCGGGGGGATTCGTCAAGCGGGGGCTGAGATAAAAGGGGGGTCCCAAAACGCGTTTTTCCCATGCATTTTTCCATAGGACCTTTAGACAGGGCTACAGCCCGAACGGCTGAAAAGAATTACTAGAAATTTGGCAGAGAGGTAGTCCTCAGGTCAAGGAAGTGCCTTTTGTAGGTTTGGTGTAAATCTGTTCAGTAGATTCTGAGAAAATAGCCTTTAAATCAATATATATATCTGAGCCAGCTTACGGTGCGCTTACGGTACGCTTACCGTACGCGTACGGTGGCGTGCGCGAGCGCGATTCTGATTGGCTCTTAGATCTTAGTAAACATTCGAATCGGCCGAAACCAGGAAGCGGCGGCCGCCATTTTCTCTCTCGCACTGAGAGTGATTTTTAAAATATAAAGCCCAAAAACATGTAAAGGGGCTGTTTAGACAGCTCCCACACACATAGCCATGTTGAGGGAGTCCCCAAAGATCCCCCAAGGCCAAAAACTGAATTTTTATTTTTTCGGTAATTTCGCCGATTACGCTTACCGTACGCGTACGGTAAAAAATTCAAAAAAATAAAAAATTATCCACACTCTCTCCACCCCATGTGCAATTGGTGCCCGAAGGTCGGTTGGATTGCGGTCGCGTGAGTTATAGTTGCCTGCACTAACTATAACGGGGGAATTTCATTGGTTTTTTATCAGTAAAATTTCCGCTAACTATAACATGTGTGAAACCTATGGTTTTTTCAGTGAATATATATATATATATAACCTACTGGCCGTCGCCAGTAGGTAGTTATAGTTAGGACCTATTATCCATAGGAAATCCGCAACATTCTATTTGGAATAACTTTGGCGCCGGTTGATGAATCTTCGCAAAATTTTCAAAACTGGTGGGGCGCTCCAGTCCGCTCCCATCCTAAAAGTCTCAGGTTGATTCGTAAAGCGGGGGCCGAGAAAAAAGGGGGGTCCCAAAACATGTTTTCCCCATGCAATTTTCCATAGGAAACTTTAATCGCAGCTACAGCCCGAACTGCAGAACGGAATTGCACCAAATTTGGCAAAGAGGTAGCCCTTGGTTCACACTCATGCCTTTTGGTTAAAGGGTGTAAATCCGTTCAGTAGTTGCTGAGAAATTCAAAAGTAAAATCACATATATATCTATGGCCTCGGAGGATCCGCGCACCCTATGCGCACCCAGCGCACACCCTTCCGATCCCGAGCTGCATGCTAATTGTCTGTCAACTGGCTGTCAACACTCCAAACCAGGAAGTGTTGGCAGCCATTTTGTGCCTCGGTAGAAGCGAGGCTCGAGAAATCAGTGTATCAAGTGTGCAAAACGTATGAAGGGGGCAGGGTAGAAATACTCTGACCCTCTAGACCTGCTTAGAGGGTCCCACAAGGATCCCCAGGCCCCCCCCCACATTTTTTTTCTTTTAAAAACTGCAAAATGTGCGCAGGGCGCGCGGATCCTGCCGTAAAAAAAACCCGAAGCACGGGCTCCCGCGCTTCTTTAATAATTAGCCCCCGGGGTGGCCAAATCCTGGGGGCAAAAATATTAAATTTGATGTGGGGCCCAGAGGGGCTCCCCAGCCCCGGGGACCGCAACCTCCCGGGGCTACAAAATAAATGGGTGGGGGGCTCAAAGGCACCCCCCAGCCCCGGGGACCGCTACCCTCCGGGGCTTTAAAAGAAATGGGTGGGGGGCTCAAAGGCCCCCCCAAGCCCCAGGGACCACCACCCCTGGGGCTTTTTATATTGTGGGAGGGGGGCCGCGTGGCCCCCCTCCTGGAGCCGTCGATGGCCCTGGGGTCTGCCACCCCCCAGGGCTGGCTCCTGCAGTGTCTCGGGGTGCCCACCCCCGGGACACTGCTGTTTGCTATTGCAGGGCAGGAGCCGAGGCTCCCGCCCTGTCATAGCAAACTTGGTTTGGATTTTGTAAGAGAGAGCAGGGAAATCTGCTCTCTCTTTCAAAATGCAAACCATATTGCTTTTCCACACGGGGAGCTGCATGTTAGCAGCTCCCCGTGTGGAAAAGCAATGCCAGCTCCCGAAGGACAAGGGGAGCCGGCTGAGACCATGGGGGCATTGGGGCTCCCCCACAGTCCCCAATGTTGTATATAGGCCCCGGGGGATGGGGTCCCCGGGGAGAATAGAAATTAGTGATAGGTGCTACAAAAACAATTATGGGCAAATTATGAGTCGTGCACCCAGCACGGCACTCAGCGCGGTCCCCTGGTGTGCACGCGCTGGGTGCGCGACTCCTAACGCGGCGAACACATATATGACGTCACGCACAAGGGCACGAGTGTCGCGTAAAGTAATACGTATGTGTTGTGTATGCGCCGGTCACATAGCAATCACGCACAAAAAAACGCACTCATCGCACATCCTACGCGGATCCTACACAACAATCCTAAAATGGCGGCTAGGTTCCGCGCAGCGATCGAGAAAGGTACGCTTTGGGTGCGCGACTCACCCCAAAAATTTGAAAAAAATATATGAAACAAAAAAAAACAGTTTCAATATTTGAAAACAAAAATCCATTTATAGCAAAAATATATAATGTAAGTTAAAAAATTAAATATGTAAAAATAAATAATTTAAAAAATGTAGAAAATCAGTATAAAAAAATAAATATAACTATTATTACATTTAAAAATTGTCATTTAAGAAATCTTTGAAATTCACTGAAAAAACCATAGGTTTCAGACTGGTTATAGTTAGCAATTAGCATTTAAAAAAACCTTTGAAATTCACTGAAAAAACCATAGGTTTCAGACATGTTATAGTTAGGAATTAGCATTTAAAAAACCTTTGAAATTCACTGAAAAAACCATAGGTTTCAGACATGTTGTAGTTAGGAATTAGCATTTAAAAAACCTTAGAAATTCACTGAAAAAACCATAGGTTTCAGGGGTGTTATAGTTAGCTGGACTTTTCACTCGTCCAAAACCATTGAAATTCCTCCGTTATAGTTAGTTCTATTAACTGTAACTCGCGCGCCCGCAATCCACTGCTGATGATGTCACATATTACATCCTTCATGACATGGTCAGTGACATCACTGACAACATCACTGGTGACATCTCAAATGACATAACTGATGACATCACTGATGACATCATCCACGTGAATATCTGATGCACCTCCTCACATTCTAATATAACCTTATGGTTTTTTCAGTGAATATATATATATATATATTATCTACTGGCGGTCGCCAGTAGAAAGTTATAGTTAGGACCGTGATTCCATAGGAAATCTGAAAATTCTATTTTGAATAACTTTGGCGCCGGTTGACGAATCCTCTCGAAATTTTCAAAACTAATGGGGCGCTCTGCTCAGCTCCTACTCTGAAAGTCTCGGGGTGATTCGTCAAGCGGGGGCCGATAAAAAAGGGGGTCCCAAAACGCGTTTTCCCCATGCATTTTCCCATAGGACCTTTAGTCGAAGGTACAGCCCGAACGGCTGAACAGAATTACTTGAAATTTGGCAGAGAGGTAGTCCTCAGGTCAGCGAAGTGCCTTTTGCATATATGGAGTCAATCTGTCCAGTAGTTCTGGAGAAAATTGCATTTAAAAGCGTAATTCTGATTGGTGGTTATATGTCAGTCAACGTTCGAATTGGTCGAAATCAGGAAGTGTCGGCGGCCATTTTGTTTGTTGTGGGTGCGAGAGTGAAAAAGAGAGGTGGCAAACGTGAAAAGGGGGCAGGGTAGAGAGTTCCTGACCCCCTAGCCTTTGTCAGGGGGTCCCTAAAGGACCCCGAAGGGTAAAAAAACATTATTATTTTTTTTTTTAAATCTCGGAGTGCGCGCAAGGTCCGTGCACGGTGCGCACAGTGCACCGTGCGCGCACCGTGCGCGCACGGTGAAAAACCATAAAAAAATAAAAATAAATTTAAAACAAATTAGCATTTAAAAAAACGTACAAATTCACTTAAAAAACCATAGGTTTCACGCACGTTATAGTTAGGAATTAGCATTTAAAAAACCTTGAAAATTCACTTAAAAAACCATAGGTTTCACACATGTTATAGTTAGCTGGACATTTCACTCGTAAAAAACCAATGAAATTCCCCGTTATAGTTAGTTCAGATAACTATAACTCGCGCGACTGCCACTCTATCACAAGGATGATGTCATCAGTGATGTCATGAGTGATGCCACTGACCATGTCATGAGTGATGAAATATGTGACGTCATGAGCACTGGATTGCGAGCGCGCGAGTTATAGTTATCTGAACTAACTATAACGGGGGAATTTCATTGGTTTTTTATGAGTGAAATGTCCAGCTAACTATAACATGTGTGAAACCTATGGTTTTTTAAGTGAAAATATATATATATATATATATATATATATTACCTACTGGCGGTCGCTAGTAGGTAGTTATAGTTAGAACCTAGTTTCCATAGGAAAAGCATTTTTTGATGTGCTAATAACTTTGGCGTTGTTTGACAAATCTTTGCGAAATTCTCCCAAAAAAGTCTATCCAGATCAGCTCCGATCCTGAAAGTTTGGGGGTGACTCATCAAGCGGGGGCTGAGAAATTTTAAGACGGCCTACAGCCCGAACTGCTGAACGGAATTACCCCAAATTTGGCAAAGTAGTTTTTGAGAAATTAAAAAAATAAGAGTTAAAAAATCAATTTCCCATAGGAAACTTTGGGCAAGGCTACAGCCGAAACTGCTGAACAGAATGACCTTAAATTTGGCAAAAAGGTAGTGCATGGTTCAGAAAGCGACCTTTTTTAAAAAAAAATGGTGTAAATCCGTTCAGTTGTTGCTGAGAAATTAAAAAAATACAAGTTTCGATATCTAGGGCAGCGGTGGAGTCGTGAACCCTCCCGACCACAAGCTTTATTCTAATTGGCTGCCACGACCACGAGCTTCATTCTAATTGGCTTTCAACACTCCAAACCAGGAAGTGTTGGCAGCCATCTTGTGACTCGGTAGAAGCGAGTCACCAGAAAACAGAGAAACAAAGATATAAAACAAGAGAAGGGGCAGAGTAGAGACACCCTGACCCCCTAGGCCTGCTCTGGGGGTCCCAGAAAGACCCACAGGGCCACGAAAAGCATTTTTTTTTTAAAACAAAAATCGGCGCAATTTGCGCTGGGGTCGTGATTCTCGCGTTTTATTTTAATGAGGCCCCCGGGTGGGCTAGGTCCCGGGGGCAATTCTTAAAAAATAATAGCGGGCCCCCACAGCCCCAGGGACCACCACCTCCCCGGGGTTTCACTCATGTTGGGAGAGGGGGCGCGCGGACCTCCTCCTAGAGCCTGTGATGGCCCTGGGGACCGCCACCCCCCAGGGCCGGCTCCTACAGTGTCTCGGGGTGCCCACCCCTGGGACACTGCTGTTTGCTATGACAGAGCAGGAGCCGCGCGGCTCCCGCCCTCTCATAGCAAACCTGCTTTGGATTTTGGAAGCGAGAGCAGGGAATCCTGCTCTCGCTTCCAAAATCCAAAGCTGATTGCTTTTCCACACGAGGAGCTGCATGTCAGCAGCTCCCCGTGTGGAAAAGCAATGCCGACTCCTGCAGGACACGGGGAGCCAGCGGGACCGTGGGGGCATTGGGGCTGCTGCACCCCATCCACTCCCAGTGCCCGGAGGTGACTGCCCGTTCCTGCGCACCCAGACTGCTGCACCCCATCCACTCACACTGCCTAGAGGTGTCTTCCCGCTCCTGTGCACCCAGGCTGCTGCACCCCATCCATTCCCACTGCTCGGAGGTGTCTGCCCGCTCTTGTGCATCCAGGCTGCTGCACACTATCCGCTCCCACCGCCCAGAGGTAACTGCCCGCTGCTGCGGAAACAAGCCTCTCTGCTCACCTACCGCCACTGGCATTTGTGTAAGAGGGTCCACCACGTGCCTAAGCAACCTCCTCAGCCGTTGCGTACACGTGGTCAATCCGAGCTCTCAATTCAGGGTGGGTGTTGATTGCCAGGATAGCCACACATCATCGCAGGCCTGCTAGACAAAAAGCAAGATGAGATTGTGCGTCATGCGTCCATCGGCAGAAAGAGAGAGAGAAAGAGTGAGAGAGAGGAAGAGAGAGAGAAAGAAAGAAAGAGTGAGAGGAAGACAGAGAGAAAGAGTGAGAGAGAGAGGAAGAGAGAGAGAAACAGTGAGATAGAGGAAGAGAGAGAGAAAGAGAGAAACAGTGTGAGAAAGAGGAAGAGAGAAACAGAGGAAAAGTAAGAGAGAGAAAAAGAGACAGAAAGAGTGAGAGAGAAGAAGAGAGAGAGAGAGAGATAGTGAGGTAGAGAAAGGAAGAGATGGAGAGGGACAGTGAGTGCCCACACTGTGGACAAAACCCTCACAGCTCACCTTTCTGCCACTGGTGTGTCTCCAACCACGTGCCGGGACATAGTGGAGCCCTCAAGCTCACTCATCTGAAACATAGTACAGAATCAGTAATGGCAGAGTACATACGACTGCGCATTCCTAAATCGTTGTCCCGCCTTTGTGCATCCAGGCTGCTGCACCCCATCCACTTCCACTGCCCAGAGGTGTCTGCCCGCCGCTGCGCACACAGGCTGCTGCACCCAATCCACTCCCTCCGCCCGGAGGTGTCTGCCCGCCCCTGCGCACCCAGGCCTCACTGCTCATCTTTCCGCAGACAGGGCACCCTCCACATCATGCAGCCCCACCAGGTCTCACATTTGGTGCTGAGTCTTGATTTTACCATGGAAGAGGACATACCAGTGCACCCGCCATCATTGCAGGTTGCACACCTGCTCAGCCCTTGCGGTGCCACTAACTCTGTGACCAGTGAGGCCATGCCATGTGGCGGTAGGCCCTCGCGGTCCAGCAGGGCACACAAAACCTGAACTGTCCAGACCACTGGGACGAGACATCATCGCAGGCTGCACACCCGCTCAGCACTCACAGTGCCCCTACCTCAGTGCACCAAAAGTCACTGTCCCGTGGAGGTGTGCCTGTGCCGGCCGCAGTGCATCCGGTGCACCAAGTCTGAAATGGAAATGGCATGGAGCACGTGCGCCCAGTCCTTTTTATTGGCAGGGTCACGTGTCCTGTGATGCCTGTGCTTGATGGGTGTGGTGTGGGTGTAAACCAGCCATCAGGGAGTGGCTGTGGCGTACTGACAACTAGACCTGAGAGCAGCAGATCACTACAATGAAAATCTGGGCCATGTAGCTATGTTGACCCTCCCTGTATGCGTAAGCGGATTGGGCTAGACTGACATATGCCAGTCCTGCGTCAGGCTGTGAACAATGACTCCGGAGCTCTGGCCGTGGTACCGTCCTGGGCTGTATGAGGAATCAACTGATGCAGGTGTCCCTGTTGTAGTGCTGCCGCCACCCTGTGCCGCAAGCACCAATGTGTCACCCTGTGACCCAAGTCCTAAAACATGGCCAACATGGAAGGTAGGGGGAATCACAGACCATACATTCATCCATATTTCCACACATGAAAGATCGTGCACATGACATATCTGTGTGGATATGAATGTTTATTGCACATTCAGTGGAGTGTTGCAGCTGTAGCAATACAGGGCCATGCAAAGCCCAAATTAGAGCCAAGCTTGTGCTCGGGGGTTAGGCTCCACCAACATATGTACTTATCCAATCACTCCGCCAATTCCAAAGCACTTATAAATTCACTATACACTCTCCTTGCAGTACTCTAATGATCCAGTCTCTACCTATGTACTTATACAATGACCGAGACAAAGTTACATAACCAAAGTTTTCCCCACTGCCATAGGAAACATGGTCACGAGCACTGCCCACAGCAAAATGTAATGTGGTAGGGCCCAGGGGCAGCATCATGCATACATAATGAACACACGGACACAGTTAGATAGATAGTGGAACTGTCTACAGCCACATGCGCTCGGCCCCTTTTTATTACCAGGGTCACATGTCCAGTGACGTCTGTGCTGGATGCGTGTGGGGTGAGTGTAAGCCAGCCCTCAGGGAATGGTTGGTGCTGGCAACAAGTACAACAGTAATCATCGGATCACACACAGAGATTCAATCATAAAGGGTCCATGACTTGTGCTGCACTAAGTTAGGGGCACCAGATGTGAAATAATACACAAAAGCTTCTATCGTAAAGGGTTCATGACTTGTGGTACACTGAGGTAGGGGCAGCAGATCTGAAATCATACACAAAAGATTCTATCATAAAGGGTCCAGGAGTTGTGATGCACTGAGGTAGGGGCATCAGAAGAATTCCAAATGTGAACAGCTAGCGATGATGCGTGGTCCGGAAGGGCCGCACTGGTAGCAATGTCTGTTGCCTACTGGGCTGCGTCATCTGCAATTCCAACTCGATCTGAATTGTGAGCCCTGCAGTCCGCAATGTAGATGGAAGGCAGTAGTCAGCACAGACATCGAGGAATGCTTTTTGTCACTTCCTCTTGACAAAATCCGAGGACATAGAGTACAATTCTGTCTGCAATTAATAAATCATGTCTCAATGTAAATTGTGAGCTCTGCTGACCGCAGTGTAGGTAACAAAAGATGAAATATGTATGGAATACATTGTTGAAATGTGTAGGTTTCGAGGACGTTATAGTTATTTGCCTACTGGACTCTGAAATTAATTAATCAAGACTGAATTCAAACTGTGAGCTCTGCTGGCCGCAGTGTAGACTGCCATTCAGTGTTCCTTTGGACTTGCAAGATGAATTTGGTCATTGTACTAAAGCTATAATTGATATTAAAAAAGTTCTTGAAGTAAGGATACTAAAAGGATACTGTGTAGGTTTCAGGGACGTTGTAGTTAGTTGCCTACTGGACTCTGTAATTAATGAATCAAGACTGAATTTTAATTGTGAGCCGTGCTGATCACAGTGTAGGCCAGAGGCAGCAGTCAGCAAGGGCCCACAGTCATCTCTGCAACGCAGCCCCCTGGCGCATTGGAGGTACCTGGTGGGCTAGTTGCCCCCCAGGGACCCACAGGATTGAGTAGGAATTAATTCTCTAACTTGAAACGCGCCACAGGGCGTGTTTGCAGACATGTCACCTCAGGACACGCCCCCTTCCTTCACCACTGGGCAAACTCGCCCTGTGGCGTGTTTTAAGTTGGGGAATTAATTATCTTTCAATGCTGAGGGTCCCTGAGGGCGAAATAGCCCAACAGGTATCTCCAGTATGCGCCAGGGAGCTGCATTGCACACAGGTGTTCAGAGGCCACGCCCCTTTTTACACCTCTCTGCAACGCAGCTCTGTGGCATTTATGGGATGTACCTAGTGAGCTAGTTGGACTCTAGGGACCCTCAGGATTGAAGGGGAATGATTTCCCCAACTTAAAACGCGCCACAGTGCGTGTTTGCACAGTGGTGAAGGGTGGGGATGGTGTAGGAAAGTGGCTCTATATATACTGGATTGAAGAAAAATCAGCCGAACTACGAATTCCGATTTACTCACCTGTTATCAGGAGAGACCTCAGTGCTGCATCTTTGAGACCAGTACTGATCCTGAAAAGTAATTCTAACTGTACTTACCAGTAACTTGAATTTCCTTCCATAGGCTGACATTAATTTGTTTCACTTGGAAATTCTCCTAAGTGTGGAGTTTTAGAACTTTAAAATATTCCTCTAAAATCAGCCGAAATATGAATTACGATTTACTCACCTGTTATCAGGAGAGACATCAGTGCTGCATCTTTGAGCCCAGTACTGATCCTGAGAAATATTTCTAACCGTACTTACCAGTAACTTGAATTTCCTTCCATAGGGTAACATTGACTGGTTTCACTTGGAAATTCTTCTAAGTGTGGAGTTTTGGAACTTTAAAATATTCACCTAAAATCATCCGAACAACTAATTCCGATTTACTCACCTGTTATCAGGAGACAACCCAGTGCCGCATCTTTTAGCCTGCAAAGTTATTCTAACTGTACTTACCAGTAACTTGTATTTCCTTCCATAGGAATCCATTGTCTGGTTTTCACCAGAAAAGTTTCTAAGTGTCAACTTTTAAAATACAATAATATTCCTTAAAAATCAATAGTGTAACCAAAACGCTTTTACTCAACTGTTTACAGAAGATGTCCCATGGTGGTTAGAAAAGTAATCCATAAAGTAACTAATTGCATTTAAATAGAAATTCCCATTGAGCTCAATGTTGCATTGGGTTTGAAATTGGTTTGCCCATTGCAACAACTGTAACTACTGTACTTAAAAGTCTATTGCCTATTTGCAAAGTATTTAAACTAAAGTAATTCATTCTGAGAAAGCATATTTTGTAATGCAATGTATAATGTAATTAATATGTAATTAAAAAATTAAAATATCTAAAAATAAATAGGTTAAAAAAATGTAGTAAATCAGTATCAAAATAAATAAATATAACAAGTAATACATTTAAAAATTGTCATTTACAAAACCTTTGAAATTCACTGAAAAAACCATAGGTTTCAGACATGTTATAGTTAGGAATTAGCATTTAAAAAACCTTAGAAATTCACTGAAAAAAACATAGGTTTTAGGGAAAGTTATAGTTAGTTGGACATTTCACTCGTACAAAACCATAGAAATTTCCCCGTTATAGTTAGTTCAGCTAACTATAACTCGCGCGCCCGCAATGCACTGCTGATGACGTCACATATTACATCACTCATGACATGGTCAGTGACATCTCTCATGACATCACTGATGACATCTCAAATGACATCACTGATGACATCATCCTTGTGATAGAATGGCAGACCTCCTCTCACCCTAATATAACCTTTGATACACACACTCAAAAATAGAAACTAACCTTTTCTAAACAATGGTCATACCAATACCAGTTACAACAACCTATTCAGTAAATCTAAGATCTACATACATATCCACTCATACACCAACACTCCTATATAGTCACTCATACATGTACTCACTCATCATATGTACTCATACACCTATACATCCTGTTACACACCGCCACTCATCCATAGAGTTACTCACACACATAGTCACTCATGCTAATAAAGAATCAAACATCCATTTACTTGCATATACTGTTATACACACACCAGCACACTTACTTCTACAGAAAGTTACACATACTTACTCTTTTAAAAAATCACTTAAAGAAAGACATACTTATTCATACAGGAACTCTTCCAATCTCTCACTCTCACATATACTCACTTATATACAGCAATACTCACATATAGTAGTTTAAAACATATGTAGTTACTTATAAAGACACTATTGAGACAGTCATTCACTCACTAACACACCCATACACACACTCATCCACCCATACAGTCCTGCACACATACTGTCTTCAACACATACAAACAGTGAAGTACTCATTCATGCATCTATGCACTAAGTAATACCCTCCACTGAACCATACAGACACTCAGACACTCATACTGATACTCAAAAAAACAAGCAAAAACCCATATAGACACTCATGTAGCTACTCACCAACCCATGTAGTCACTTATACACAAAGTGAGAGACTGATACAGATAATTACATATTTAAACATTACTCAGTAACCCATGTATTCACTAAGATACACTTAATCTGTCCGTTAAACAATCAATTTTAAACAAAAAAAAATCATCCATTTAGACACTTATATACCCAATTATTCTTCCATCGACCTTGAGATCTACATATATAAAAAATGTGTAATTTTCAGAAAGACAAACATTCACTGGATGATGTCATCAGTGATGTCATTTGAGATGTCATCAGTGATGTCATGCGTGATGTCACTGACCATGTCATGAGTGATGTAAAATGTGACGTCATCAGCAGTGCATTGCGGGCGCGCGAGTTATAGTTAGCTGAACTAACTATAACAGGGGAATTTCTATGGTTTTGTACGAGTGAAATGTCCAACTAACTATAACTTTACCTAAAACCTATGGTTTTTTTCAGTGAATATGTATATATTTATATATCTATATATCTATATATCTATATCTATATATATATATATATGTATATATATATATATATATATATATATATATATATATATATATATATATATATATATATATTAGGATAAGTACTTTTACTAAGTTTATGCCTTCACCACGCATGCATTTGCGTTGTAATGGCATGCGTGGTAAAGTCATATGCTGGTTAAAAGTTTGCAGGGTGATGGTATTGTGGAGTAATTGCACCCACGTTGTAATAAATGCGGAGTGATGGTATGTGGGCTAATTGTTTGCGGGATAACGTCATATATTCCTCTAGCCACAATAACAGCTACCAAACAATTGTGAAGGCAATTACATATAGGTAAGTATTCCTTGACTATCTCTACAACTACATAATTGAAGAAATATATATCGTCAATGTACATATATGTGGAGTTAAGTATAGCAGATCTTTACTTACCAATACATTCTTACCTTCACAATATTAATATATTAGATATTGTAGATATGATATTTTAGTTGCATTATATTAACAATTTGATATTCGGTATTACATCATCCAGTACACGAGATGTTTTTCAAGTTTTGTTCTACTATCTATCCAGCTGTTGTTTTATCCTAGTCTTTACGGCATTTCTTCTAGTATTATAGACATTCTTAGGCAACAAAATCAGAGGTATCCATACAATTTTACATTATTTATTGAAATGATTCATGTCTATTAACATTACTTTCTATTTGACCCATATAAAAAGGTCTGCCGACAAAGCACTTCCATTTGGTTGCAGAATCTAAAAGATGTATCCACTACCCACATTTCCTATATACGGAGAATGTGAATATTTCTTACCAACCCCTTCCTTCCAATGTAAATACAAATGTACTACCCTTCCAATTTATAATACATGGCACATAGAAAATCACTTTGCATTTCATAAACAAAGAATTTGTAACTAACGCCTCCCTAGAGACTGCTCACACGTTCTTACTCTTTATTACTTTCTCTCTCTCTCTCTCTCTCTCTCTCTCTCTCTCTCTCTCTCTCTCTCTCTCTCTCTCTCTCACTCTCTCTTGCTTGCTCATTGTCTTGGTTATTATATTTGTTGTTTCTTTCTGCCATTGTCTTCGTTTGTGTCATTTTATTGTTTGTGTTGTTTTGTTTAACGTCATTTGTGTCTTTGCTTTTGTCTGGCCCTTTTCTCAAAATCACTTTCTCACTTGCTAGGTGACTGCGGGAGAGGATAAGCTGAATTTTAACTATAAAAAGTTTGTGAAGGGCTAGTATGCGTTTTAGTGCACCACTCTTTTCAAACTGAGGCACAGATTTAGTAACACTATGCACAGGGTTTGCATTACTTTTGTAACTCAAACCCGCACATAGTATTGTGGCTGTATTTACTTTCCAGTGCCAATCGAGATTTGAATTGGATATTTGGTCAAAGTAACACAAAGTAGTGGCATGCACTACTTTGCATTACTTTGTGTCAAGGGGGCACTCAATGGGTGGAACTTAGACATCCCCATGCACCCACCTATTGGTTTTGATGCAAATACCGGTCTATTAACATTGGTAGAGGCAAATGTAATGGTGGAGCAAGTTTTAAAACTCTCTACTATTGTGCAAGGGTGTATGTGTTTTCACAAGGGGAGAGTAAAATAGCACCATATCTTCGAAAATACAGTGCTGTTTTTCTCTCTTGCTTGGACACAACACAGTGCAGCTTTAATTGCTGGGCTGTGTTGGACCAAAAGTTCCTAAATCTGCCACCTGAGTTTCCAGAAAGAAACAGATTCTTTCACCACAACGGAAATATACTGAGGGCCATATTATCAAGAACGTGTGATAATCATTGCAAAAGTTACTTAATGCAACCTACAACATCACGGTCGATCGCGGGAATTTTACGCCGTGTTAACCAAGTATTCACAACACGGCGGTACCATGCGATAGACACCAGATAACGCATCAACTGACCGCTTTAAAATCAACGCCACACCACAAAAATGCGAAACACGAACGCAAAAAAAGCTGCGATGAGGCCAAGCGCGGTACAAAAAGCTGTGAAAACCAGCCACAGTCCTGCAAATCCCACGTGTCTGGCGGGAAAATGCACTATAAAAGCAGGACAAGAAAAACACCAGAAACAATCCAAAGTGCGCAGCACCATGGATGCACCCTGAACGAGCGCAGAGGCCAACGCAAATCCCACAAGCCCCACAGACCACCAGCAAGGTACAACGGGGTCGGTGAAGGACAGGAAGAAGAGGAAGAGGAAGACGGGGTGCAGTCCGCAGCAACACAAGACCAGCGTCACGGAGGTGACAGAACACTACCAGCAACTGTCCCACAATCAGACTACCTGGAATGCAGCCGAAGGGTCGAGGAGGACAATGGATGAGTCCAAGAGGCGCTTGCATGCCCTGGAAAACTAAACCAGGCACAAACCCGCTGCCAACAGGAAGGCAGCAACGGCGACAGAAGGTGGGAGTCCTGCGCCACAGGAAAAGCAGGAGGAAATGGAGGCCAGTCATCAGTGTAGAGACGATGCAAGGAGGTGGGAGTACGGACACAGCTCGAGAGGACCTGACACAACAACAACAGGGTGAGGAACAAACAGGGACTGGAGGACGGGGGAGATGTGCACAATGGAACACATGCACAATCAAGTATAGCACATTGCACACCCACAATGACCCTGGATCATGTCCCTCATCCCTGTGGCACACTGCAGCACACACACATAGCAATCACAGCACATCCACATTGACGACAACATGGTACAATGCGCAAAGACGACACTGCAGAGCATGACACAACTGGCTCCGCACACGCATAGAAACATGCCTACTACATCTGACAGAGCAGGAAACTGTGAAATGGAAAAGTACGCATACGACCTCACATCCGTCATGTAGTCCAAATGTACACTGTCCCACAGCAGTACTCAGCACCTCCCAAACAGTCACAATGTACATTGTCATACAGTCTGCATGTAAACCAGAACAATGCTCCAACATACATGTCAACACAATGTTAACATGCATCTCCCCTTCACATTACAGAGGGCCACACAACACCTCCAGCAGAGCACAGAAGACAACACATCAGTGATGCCAGAGAGGACCACCACACCTTCGACACCGACGCCCTACAACAGCCCATTGACATCCCAGGCAACCCATCACAAGCTACTTAGAGGAGAACACAGAGCCTGCAACAGACCACACAGCAGGAAGCACCCGCAAGCACAGCTGGCTCACGACACTTCAATGGAACACCAATGCCATGTGTCAGCACGCCAAAAGGAGGTTGCCGAACAGGTGTGGGTGGGCTCCAAACCCATGGAAGGCGAACTAGATCACATATAATGGTGTCTATTACCCTTCAGGGACCACCCACACCCCACAGGAGACACACACTGCCATAGACACATGCAGATGCACATTCCCAGTACAGAACCACGCCCAGGGGCACGCAAATAGCAGTCACACACCCACGTTGGCTCTGCATATGATGGCTCAGGCCACTCCCCTTACGAATTGAGTGTGTGACGACAAAGCTACATGTCCAAGCTCTAATCCGCTGCCTGCGGTGACATGTTTGCATCCGCTGTACACAGCACAATGCAATGTCGTAGGGCCCAGGGCCCTCATGCATACAACAAAACTACAGGGACACATGCAGATATCATGTTCAACTGGCTACGGGCACGTGCGCCCGGCTCCTTTATTGGCAGGCGCCACATGTACAGTGACGCCTGTGCTGGATGTGTGTGGAGTGAGTGTAAGCCAGCCCACACGGAATGCTTGATGCTGGCAACCACTTGAACATTGGACAACAGTGCATCGGAAACCGAAAACACCGGCATAACAGAGTCAAATGCTGAGCTACATGGAGGGAGCCGGAGCAAGTACAGAGGTCACCCAACATGCAAACAGAAGTGTCTGTGAGTTGCAGTGCACTGGGGTTGGGGCACTAGAGATGAGCGCGCTCATGTGAAGAAAAAGTCTTGGATTGTGTCCCTTCAAGATATTCCTGATGCAGATGCAGTGGGGTGTGTTAGACCTGCATCATCTTCCTCATCAACGTCCCAGGTCTCCCTCACTGCTTGAGGTGACATTGCTGTGCAACCTTTCCACAGCACAAAACACAATCAGTAACGGACGATGGCTTGCTGTGCACTGAGTTAGTGGCACCTGGAGTGCTGAGCAGGGTATCAGGCCGATGATGGCATCCACGACAGGTGTGAGCAACTCCGTAAGTCTGTCAGGACCACCATTTCGACTCTGGCAGATGGCGGTTGGAGGTGGTCCTAGCAGTGGTGGCGTGGTGCCTCCTGCAGTGATGCGACATCCGGCCGGTCAGCACTAGATTTGATGCGTGAGCCCTGGTGGGCCACAGTTACGTCCGGAGGCAGCTGACAGCGCAGGGCAACAGACACATGGCGTTGATGACCCCAAGGCCATCGCCTCAGAGGCAATCCAATATCCCAGAAGAAGGGGTCATGGACCTGACCAGCACAGAGTTAGTGGCCCCGGATGCACAGCGGCCAGCACAGGCACCCCGTCACGGGATGGTGATTTGCGGTGCACTGTGGTGGGACCTGGCACAGTGAGCAGGTCCTCATCGATGTCGAAGGTGAATGTGGCGGAGGCTTGCGGGGGACAGAGGAAGGTGTCCTCCGGGGCATGATGCGGAAGGTCTGATGTTATTCGGAAGCAGTAACTGGTGGAGTGGAAAGCGACAGCATAATTTTTACCACAAATTCGGTATGAGCTACATGAGGATGAAAACTACCCCCTAGTCCGCAGGCTCAGACGCCACCAATGTACGACCAGAGAGTGTCCATGTCTGTCGGGAAACAGACTTAGTGGCACCGGGGCTGAGAGTGGATGCAGTCTGCGAAGTTGCCGGTGTGCTGATATGAACTCCGCCATTGCTAAATCAAGACTCTGTGACCTACTGGACCGCAGTGTAGGGCGAAAGCAGTGGTTACCAGTGGCCCACAGCCACGTGTCGTTGGCTCGCGATGCACAGAGTTAGTGACACCAGGGCAGTTGTCGGTAGTGTTCGATCACCTCCGTAACGATGATCCTATTCCCTCTGGACTGCAACGCGTCATCCTCTTACGTCTCTCCTTGAGTGCAATGATATGTATTCTGCCTTTGAATAATCAATGTGCAGTTCCAAATCTGTGGCCTACTCGTGCGCTGCGTAGGCCGAGGGCAGTGGTCCGCGTGGGCCCACAGACACGTGTGGTTGTAATGCTATGCACAGACTTGGTGGCACCACATCTAAGGGAGTGCAGTGACATAAATTCTGCCTCAAATAATGTTCACTGCCATGGTGTAATTTTAGTTCCAAATGTGTGACCTACGTGACCGTTGTGTAGGCCGCATGCAGCAGTAGAGAACGTCAATGAGAAAGGAGTAAAGCGGGCCTGTGTCGTTGAGGCCGTGATGGTCTGAGGAGGCTGCCGAGGGGGTGGGCCTCGGGCTTGGAGCTTGCGCCGGCACGTGGTGGGCCCTACATGACACACGCCGGTGTCAGCAGGTGATCAGTGTGGCCTGGCTGCGCAGAGGCGGGCCTGACAGGTTCGGGGTCCAGCCGGCCAGGGTACGGCAGACGCACAGGATCACAGGCAACTCCACTCATGAGGATGGCATCGGCCTTGTGGCGGGGTGAGAGGCGCCGCCCTGGCAGAGATAATGGGCATTCCGGAAGAGGACCACGCCCAGGGCTACGTGCTTTTTATTCACACCCCTACGTTGGCCTGGCATACGCCGGGACATCCCACACCGCTCACGTTTACGGGGGGACATAACAGGCAACATTTCCATGAACTCCCCCACTGTCTGGGGTGACATGGTTGCGTCCACTGTCCACTACACTCCATACGCCAGCAGTGTATGTCGCCATGGATATGGGTGTGTTATGCATACTGGGGTCTGTCCAGCACATCGCCGCCACTCTTGGCATTGTGTACTTTCCCAATGATGGTTCACTTGCCTCCTTCACACATGCCTGGTTCCCAACTCTCCCCACAATCTGCTATTGTGTGGTTTAAGTGCCATGCCGTTGATGGCTCATGTCCAGGGCTTGCCCAGGTTTCCATTGGAAGTTGTTCAGTCGTGTCTGGTGGGTGGGCATGTGGTTTTGCATGTTGTATGTGATTTTGTGACGTGTGCATTGCCAGAGTTGTGAGTTGCATGGTTGTGGAGTTGAGGTGTGTGGGCTGTTCATTTGGTACTTGACAACGGGCAGTGCATTCCCATTGGTGCCATCCTGGAAGCGCTGGTTGATGATGGACTGTCGGAGCATGACACTGGCTGGGTATTTGGCGACGACATTGGTGGAGATTCCACGGTGTTCGGGTGTTGCCTGCACATTGATGTGAGATGTGTGCTGTCTGTTGCGGTGATTGTGTGCTGTGTCACCAGGGGGCGGAAGTAGGACATGTGAGCTGTGGATTGCCCCAACACGTGCCTGCATCCAGCTATGGCATATGGTCCTTGCTTGGTCTCCAGCGGATTCTGCGCATTATGGTGGACGTATAGATACTGGGGTACCAGGCTGATTATGGCATCCAGGACAGGTGTGAGGGATTTGGATGAGGCTGGCTGTGAGACTCCTCTGACTCTGGGGGGTGTTGGTTGGGGGGTACCAGAAGCCAACAGGTGCAGCACAGCCAGCAGCTTGGTGTGGGGTGGGATGCTGGTTGTCCGCTGTGTTGGTGCTGTCGGCCTGTTGGGTGTTGATGGTCAGGATGCATGGGAAGGTTGTCCTTTTGAGCCTGTGGTGGGCAATGACGTTCCCAGGTGTTGGGTCTGTGAGGTTGGTGTGTTTTCAGCAGGTCGCTGTCTTTGTCTGCGCTGCCTCAGTGTTGGTCCGGGCGGGGGGCGGGGAGGTGTCGGAGGGGGTCCTGGGGGTGGTGGCGGTGGGTGTTGTTGCCCTATTGGGGCTATGGGCTGCATGATCAGTTGCCCGAGTGCATCTGTTGATCTTCATGTTTGGCTCGGGGCTGTGCTCACTTGGCTGCTGCCGGTTGTCATCGGAATGTACACCAGGTCAGAGCAGGTATTAGTTTCCTGCAGCTAACGTGCCTTATCGCATGTTTCGTGGTCTTTTCGCAGATCTGTCTGGTGGTTGAGCATGTTGAGGAGTGGTGTTGTCGCTGCTTTTTGCTCGGGAACGCCTACTCTGCATCTCATTAGCGATAGTTGCCGGGGTTATCTGTGGCGATGTTTTTTGTGGATGCTATCGCTGGAAAAGAGGTGCAAGGGGCTGTTAGCACCAGCTTGTGAATGGGGAGATAAATTTATCGCAAGTTTGGCTGTGCCGTTAACTCGGCGATAGCTCCTTGAGAATATGGCCAGTAATTGTAAAATAAAATATGGAGAATTCATGCTAAGCGAATTTGCCTTTTTGCCAAGCTGGATGAGCAAATCACCATTCTGAGTCTTTTAGAAAAGTAATAGTTGAATCCATATTTTACTTTGGAACAGAACAACCACATTTTACTGATTTTGTAGTTTTTTTAAATGGCATTATGGCATATCTATGAGGAGCTACTTAATGTTGTGGGCGAGTTATGGAGAACTGCAACGTGTAAAATAAATTAAAGAAAATTATTCATGTATGTATTGGTGTATTATATAGTGCAAACCTGTCACTAATCATAATCTGAATTAGGGAATATCCTGTGAACATTTCTGCAATTCAATCAAGAAAATGTGTCTTCAGTGGTGCAAAAATCTTACTTTTTCTTATATCACATCACATTTTACATTCACTATGACATAAAAAGCAGCATAAGATTTCAGTCGACAAAGAAAGAAGCAGAGCATATCACTAGAACTAAAAATTGAGAGTTGTTGGCCCTGATGAAGACTATTGCCAAGGTCTATTACATCCTGTAGACTGATGTGTGACGTATGAACACTAATTTAGACTAATGTTAAACTAGAAGGCTCCGTATTTGCAAAACAATATTTTGCCAGTGATACAATATTCCTCTGGTTTATCACATTCTTTTTTTTAATAGATGAACAGGTATGAACAAATTAGATTTATCACTATGGAGCCGATTACAATGTCGTTAGGAAACTGTTCTGAACGAATTGGTCTCGGAAGTGTTTCCGTACGAATCGTGTCCTATCGAGTCCAACAGACCGATACGATGCTTCCCAACATCATTCGGGTGGACTCGGATTGACTTCAATGGGACCCTGTATTCAGAACGGGAACACAGGCTCCCATTGAGAAAAGGGGTGATTGGGGAAAACCGTACACCCTGCCGCTGGCACCCCATGGTGCCTGCCACATTGTGCATGGTTGGGAAGAGTGGTCCCTTGGGTACCCTCATGGGCCCCAATCGGATGCCTCCGGATGAAGGGGGTCCACAATGGGCTCCCAAGGACAGATTCCGACAGCTGTTTTGTGTCGAGGAGACCAAATCGGATCGGCTGTCCAAATCAGTCATCATAATCGCTCGTTCAGAAACCGTGTACATAGAGCTGTGTGATTCGGCTCCAAAAGACTCGGGCTGTCCGAATGGCTTTCGGAACGAATTCGGACTGCCTGAACGGTTTCCGGGCATCGTAATCGGTCGTTGGGAAATGTGCGCGATTCGTTTGGAAACAAGGGTTCTGAATCGGATTCTGCAATACCAAATCCCATTCGGAGCCTTTCCGAATGACATCGTAATCGGCCCCTTTATGTTATATTTGCAGGACTGCAAAACAGAGCTTGAGTTGACTGTTATAACTCTTTCTGTTTCAACTACTGACAGTGTAGAGCAGAATATTGGCATTTGTTGATCTTGTTTTCATCATCATTGTTGCTGATTTATCTTTTTCTCTACATAGGGTTGGTCTGCAAGTGGACAAGACTGTGTTGGGAACTGTAACAAAGTTGCTGGAGAAGCCTCTCTCCACAGAACGTGTCAGCACAGCTGTGAACTGGAGGTAAATGGGTCCCCATGGCAATTTGCAAGCTTGCCCTCTCCCCAAGAAGACAGGAAACCATTGTGACATTAGCTATAGACTGGATGAGATTTACTGATCAGTACCATTTCCCTACCTAAAATATGAGTACATGATACCAGCACAAACTAGCGAAAATTCCTGCTCTTGTTGGAAGATCAAAACTGCCGATATATAGTCAGTAAAAATGCCTGATAAACTCAAAAAAGTAGCTTTTGGTGCTACTGAACTCATTTAGACTAGGCAAACTTGTAATTAGTGTTATTTATCAACCCTGTTAAATAACAATCCCCGGCATAGTGGAATTTATCAGGGCCGATAAATAACATATCCCCAAGTGGGCCACTCATAATCAGGACCATAGTGGTATGAAAAAAACTGATGTTTTTTTCTAATCCGGTAAAGAATACCTTCAGAACACGAAGGGGTATATTTACAAAAAATTGTCAAAGCGCGGAGCTGTGTCATATTTGGCAGTGCCACGCTCTAATAGTTTAAAAACGCAGGGATGCGTCGTATTAACAACAATTAGTGGAGAGGATGTGGCCTAACCCCCAGAGCTGTCGACCTTGGAGGTGGGACACCAGGTGTGAGTCTCGGTGTCGGCTCAACATACCATGATTATGGGCAAATCACTTAAACTCCCCTTATCTACCAAAAATTAATGTTTCCTTGTGTAATGTAACTTGTGCTTGTGTAAAGCACTCCAATACCTTTGGGTTGAGTTCACGCTATATAAAACTACAAAAAAAAATCCATACTTGTCCTACACTGCCTCTCTTGTACCCCCTTCTGCCATCTTAGATTCAAGATAATATTTGTATTTTATTTTGTACATAGTTCTTTTGTTTTTCAATTAAAAATATAATTTTAACAGAATTTATTATCAACATGCTTTCATGCAACATTCCTGTTTACTTCGTGTACTTGGATCAATTAGTTCAATCTTTGGATCTATTTACGGATCACTTTATTGCCCATTCAAATTAAACCCTTTCCATAGCTTCAGCTAGGCTATACTTTGCCCTTCACAAATCTGAGGCTGTTTCAAGGGTTGTATCTTTGGTGGTGGCTGGGATGGCTGACCTAATGCTAATTATCTGAATGATCATCCTAGAATCCATTATGAAATTCTGGTTTTGCTCACTTAATCGGGATATGTTGCTATGGAGAAAGGCCAGCAGTAACCTAAACTAGCACCACTTAATGCCTCTAGGGTTCAATGCCAGCATATTGTATGCACTTTGGATCCATCACTCATAACAGAGGAACTAAGTCTGCACTAATATATTAGAGTAACTCAAAACCTTGTATCTGGTTTAAGAAGAGCAATAAGGCAAGCCATACAAGTAATGAGTGATTTCATTGCCAAATTAAAGGGAAATGAGTAGGCTATCAAACATACCCAAAAGCCCTTGGAGTGAATCTTTGTTGACATCCCCATTGGTGTTACAACACTACATCCATCTGCTTGTTCCAGTGTTCTAAAATACAAAATTGCATGATGAAATCAACTTTATTGTGCGTGAAAAGATTAATAATAGTATCTATCTACAAAATATTGTTAATTTAAGCCAACTGACAAAAAAAGGAATATGGCTGGAAATTCTGATAGAAGCACATGAATGCATTAAAATAATTAGGTTATTACTGGTTTGCTGTAGATAAAGTTAACCTCATAGCCTTGTTTACTGTGCTTCCTCTATTTGCACATACTAAAGGCTTGTGTCAGTCTGCCCACATTCCCGACTGAATGACAAAACGACATAAAATGGACTGTAGTCTCAACTCCCACCTTTCCAAACACAGCTGGGGTTTTTTTTTCCAACATCCCCTCCTTAGCCTTCAGAGAGATCTGCCCTATGCCCTATGATCTGCCCTATGCGTCGTCCTTGTGCCCCCTTGCGTGGCGCAAGGGGAACGCAAAACCTTCACAAATATACCCCCTAGTCTCCCTAATAAGCACCAGACAGGAAGACAGGAAGGCATAGATTATCGAGAATTACATGTCTGTAATTCTCTCCATGCTGCTTTGTATTGCAGTGATGCTTCACAAATCCATCTCCCCACCAGGTCCAACACCCACTGAATTTGCACATGAGGCAAAATGAATGATCATGATGATAGTAGCTTATAGATTGTTCTAAAGCGGCTTTCTCTACCACAGAAAATATTTTTATGAAAATTCTTTTATGCCTTTGGTCCCCGGGATAGGGATTTTAATTTTATAAAAGAGTAGACGCTGTGAAATAAAATGTATGTAATTCTGGAAGTTGTGTCCTGTCTAGACAGACCAGGACACATGTTAACAGAAGATTTTATCAACAAGCTTAAGCGATGGAAAATCAGATGGTTGTCCACAAAGGCGTGAAAGTTGTCAATTGATGATGGCCCAGCCTGGAAGTCAAGAACTTGCTGTACTGGAGAATGCTTACATACTCAAGAGGATAAAATGAATCAGAAAACACGAGGCAGTGAATCTGTGAAAACAGATACTCAATCTTATTAATACTTAAAAGCAAAAATAAAGCAACAAGGAGTCGTTTTACTGGTAGAGGCGCAATGTATTCGAGACCTCATCGTGCTAATCCCGATTCAGGCACAAAGGAGAGTTTGCACCTGTATCATTATTACAATTGGTTCAGTAATTCAGTACTTTTCCCTACACAAATTTTGGCGAGGTAAAAGCCGACGCAATTTGTGTGTAAAGATACCGCTCATGCTGAGTTTTGCATCTTACTACGAAGGAAAACAGGTGTCCATATCACATTATCCCCCATTCTGAGCAGAACTCTGCAGTGGTATGTAAAGCTGAACCCATAAATACCTCACCCTGTGATATCTCTAAAGACTGGGTGCATATTTACAATGACTTAACGCCACCAGAAAGTCACTCTTTGTGACGTTCTGGTGGTGTTCAGTCCTTCTCCTCATAAATAATGCCCTTTGCCTTGTAAATAATGCCACTGTTCACACACCACTTAGCGTGAAAGGGGCAGGCAATGGGTGTTGCAGTGGGCGTTCCACCGCAACACCCACTGACATTGCCCCATATTTAGAAGGTATACGGCAGCACCAAAAATAAGACCAGGAAATACCTGTTCTTAAACAGGCAATACGAAGAGAAATGTTGCATTTCTCTTCGTATTTTGCTCTTTCCATGTGTGCTGCATTCTGCGAACACATAGAAACTGCAAATTGCCTGTATAGATTGTTTTTGTGCAGGAAGGTATCCCTTCCTGCTCAAAAACAATCCCCCCTGCAGCGCAGGTACCCTTGCAACATGGCGCAGGGTTCCCGCTCTGATGCTAGGCTGCTTCTTTAGCGCCAGCACTAAGGGAAACTCAGGGGTGCGCTGCATTTTTGTAAACACAGCACATCACTGCGTTTTGAAATTGATGGAGCACAGCATTACTCATTTTGGCATAATACCGAGCTCTGTCAGTTTCTGGTACATATGCCCCCGGCTGCAGTATATCCAGTCTAAATAGCACATCACTTACAATAACGCAGAGTGTGGAAAACTAATGTCAGTATGACGTATTTTAATATATATTGTTTACAATACATGTGGAAACTGTGACACAATTTACTAATGTTAAATACTACAATGTTTCTCACATAACTTAGTTTAATATATACAAAATTATATATTGATTTCAGGTCGCAAGAAGAAAACAAACAGCTGGTTAAATTAGCAAAGAAACTAAGCATAGACGAATGTAAGTACAGTATGTGTAAGTGGTATTCTTTATAATTTATGATTACTTTTAGGTCGGGTTATTTGAACTTTCTTCAACTAGAGAATAAGAACAGAACAGCCTTGCTTTGCTGGTTTTCTGGAGTACTAGCATGCACAACTGTCTCTCTGCAAAGCTCTCATAGCATCACGCCTCTGCACAGCTTTGGGTCTATATTAATTATGGCTGTGTGCACTGTTCCAGCTAACGTCCGAATTGAACTACTAAATGGGTGCTTCAAGGTATCAAATTATTGTGACATTTAACCCGAATAGATGCCCAAGACAAATTTAATGTCACTTTTAGAGAAAAGCAGCTTTTAGCAATGTATCATTCCGTTGCCCAGGTTATCCGGTGGGCTTCACAGTTGCTGGCCACCAGACAGCCTTCTGCCCTCCTGGGGAGTGGTGTGAATGACTCCCAGGCTCAGGGACAATTGAGGCCTGCTACAGAGGTAGGTGTTACCTTCCCCTTGCAGGAATCCAAACACGGTGTTAGCACAAAAGGTGAGTTTCAAAGGTGAAGCCACTTTTGGTGAGTAAATGGTGATCACACTCATGTAGTGCTGTCCCTTTGTTCAGGTATACAGGCTGGCAGTGGGAACAGAGAGTAAAGACCAGTGGCCAAGCCAGTTTTCCGTGGTCATGTGTCCCACAGGTACCACACCTCTAGGGTGGGCTACCAAGCTCCTAACATTTAAGGAAGGGTGCAGGCATCTTGAGAGTGGGCTGAATAGTGTTCTCTGGGATTGCTACATCCACATATAGCCAGAAGTCTTCATAGGGAGGGAGGGAGGGATCCTGGTAGCGCATTGGCTAGTGACTGCATCCTTCCCCCAGGTCACTTTCTGGGTATAAATATGGCAGCCATGGAACTTGGCACCTCAGATCACATCTGTGCTGGAAAGAGGACCGAAGAAGGACTGCCTTGCTGACCCCTACACCTGGCAAGAGAGGCTGCACCAACCACTGGACTGCACCTGCTGCTCTTGGGCTAACAGAGTACTGTGCCTGTAGTGCCTATCTCCAGGAAAAGTTGTTCCTGAGCCCCAGACCTAAGTCGCGACTCCAAGGGTCAGTCTGCTGACCACCTGTTTCAGCACCAGGGCCATTAAAGCTGAAGCTGCCCATTCTGGCCAGTCAGTAGCCACTCACAAAGAATTGCTTTTGACCCCAGACGTGCATCCACGAAGACCTCCATACTGGACTCAAAAGTTGCACACAAGTCTGCTGGACTCTGGAGAGTTGTCAGAGTGTGAACTGGTATCCAAAAATAGAAAATAGTCCTCACCAAAGTATGTAGCTGGGTCCGCTGTGCCTAGAGATCGGTAGCCCGGTGGCAGCTAGACTTCTACTGGCCCAAGGAGGACTTCAGGAGACTCCAACCCCTGTGGCCAAAGTCTCCCCCACCTAACCCATGGACCGAGGAATTACCCAATGAAGACCCCCATCGGCCACACAGCACTCAGAGCATCTTTCGGCATCCTGCATCCCCAGCATCAGGAGTACTCCATTGTAGTCTATGGTGGTCTTGATGTAAAGTGTGGAACTGGATTTGGGACAGTTTTAGTGATCAGGTGACTTGTTCAATACTCCTTATTGACCTCTCTGACCATCTCCCTGTCAGAATTGGTCCTCCTACACTGCCTGAGTAGCTGAACACAACTGTTTCAAAATTTTCAAAAGTTTGTAAACTTTACAGTTACCAATGCTTGTTTGTGCTTGGACTAAAAAGCTGAGATCTACGTTTTACTTTAAAATCTAGGTCTCTGGAGCCGTCTTCATAAAAATGTAATCTATTTTTACAAATTGGTGTTGGTTTTCTTTCATGTTATATGACTTTCTTATTTTGTTGTTTGGTGCTTCTAGATGCTTTACACTAGTTTCTTTGTTTAAGCCTTGCTGCTTAAAGCCACAGTTAGCCAGCATTGAGCTAGAGATTTTACAAATGAGTCTGACTGAACACATGATGGTTTTGTGAGTGTATTGGTAAGGTAGCACAACCATACCATATAACACACCACAATCCTTACACTGAGTACATCTGCATTTCTTAAGGACTAGTACTGGGGAGTGAATGAAGATGTAATGCCTCAATTATTATTGATAATCTCATTAGTCTTAATCCATCTTCCTCATACCAGCGTTCACACCACCAACACCCCATCAGGCAGGCCTATGGCTTCTTACTAGAGAGCAAGGGGACTCTGTCAGCATTAAGGTCCTCATTACAATGGAGGGCGGGTGGACCACCACGAACAGGCCATCGGTGGCGGTCTGCCCACCATCCATGGCATCATTCCAACTGCTGCATTACAATGCAGCCGGTCAGACAGCAGAAGTGGGTGGTAGGAACACCGCCTCCGACCGGATCAAAGATCCCGTCTGGGGTATTCACTCAAAATATAGAGTTGGAAATGTCGACTTACACAAATATCGAGTTTAAAAAATATTGTGACACAGAAATATCGACAGCAAGAATATCGTGGTCAAAAATATCGAATTTAAGGTAAGAAATATCGATTTAAAAAATATAGAAGTCATTAAAATAGTTTGAAAAAATATGGGGGCTGATTACGATGGGGTGAACCCGTCACGACAGGCCATGCATCTGACGGGCTCCTTGAGCCTGCCGGTGCTGCGGAGGCCTCCCAATTCCATAAATGGCAGCGGTGCCTACCAGGCACCGCCATTGGGACTATGATGGTCCATCCCCGCCAGCCTGTCCATGGTGCATCATCCGCCATGGAAAGGCTGGCGGGGATGGACATTAGGGGCCCGTAGAGGGCCCCCCTTCACCCCGGGCACTTTCGCTTAGGGGTTGTGAGGGCACCCCTACATTACCCTGCACCATGTGGCAGGCACCGTATGGTGCCTGCCACGTAGTGCAGGGAAATGTAAACAGTGCCTTTTTTACATTGCGACAGGTGTTGCAGCCAGCAGCACCAGCCGCAATGCAGAGTATGGCAAGTGCTACCGCCACGATGGCGGTCACATCCTAGTACCCCCTGTGGCGGTCCCACTCCCCGAGATGATGATGGACGGACTGGAGTCCGTCCGCCATCGTAATAAGCCCCATATTTGTTGTAAATATCGATTTTTTAAACAGTGTTAAGTATTTTAGTATATTTTTCAAATGTGTGTGATGTATTTTTTTTTGTATTGGTATTGTTTATGTTTTTTAATATATGTGTTACATTGTTATTAGATATTCATTTTATTTTAATAACATTTTGCAGTGGGTTGTTGGTTTATAGGGAAATAGGGTGGGAAGTAATTTAATTATAACACATTCCTGAATATTTTTATTTATTAATATTTATTTAATTGAGATTTTATAATGTTAATTGTGTTCTTAATTTTTTGGGGTACATTTTATGTGTGGGCTGTGGGATTTATAGGGGTATAATGTAGGGGTATCATGTGAGAAGTAATTTTTTTTATTAATGAGTTAATTAATATTAATGAATTAATTGATAATTATGGTAATCGTGTAAGTAATTTTAGGTGTGGGTTGTGGGGTGTATAGGGGTAAAGGGTGGGCAGTAAGTTTTTTAATTAAGTAATAATTAGTTGATAATTAAAAATGAATAATTGATAATTAATGTTGTTAGTTGTTTAATTATTGTTTTTGGGGTGTGGGTTTTGGGTTTATAGGAGTAAATGGTCGGAAGTTATTTATTTTTAAATAATTAATAATGAGTTAGTAATTAATAATAAACTAATTGACAAATAAATATGGAAATTGTGTAATTAATTTTAGGTGCGGGCTGTGGGGTTTAGAGGGGTAAAGGGTGGGAAGTCATTTATTTTTAATTAATTAATAATTAGTTGATGATTAATATTAATTAATTAATTAATTGATAATTAATTAGAGTAATTGTTTAGTTATTTGTTGTGTTTTGGGTCTATAGGGATGAAGGGTGGGGAGTAAATTAATTGTACCTATTTTATAATTAGTTGTAAAATACTATTAGTTATTCAATTAAAAATAAGTTTTAATTGCGTAATTAGTTTTTTTTACAGTTTAATTTTAGGTGTGGATTCTGAGGATTATAGGGGTAAAGGGAGAGAATAAATTAATTTTTATGTGTTTTAATTGATAATGTTTGTTTAATCAATAATTAATTATTTTAATTATGCAAATGATTTTTTTTTATTTTAGATGATGGTTGTGAGTTGTGTGGTGCTATAGGGTAGGAAGTAAAGATACTAAGGTGCCGATCACGATCCGGTAAAAAATTCCCCCGTGCGACTCGTATCGGGTCTTTTTACCGTACGAATCGTACAAGTGCCGTACGAACTGGCAATCACGATTCGCATGGTAAAAAGTCCATACGAACCGCACCGGGAATCATTCCCCACACGTCCTCGGGTCGGAAAATGTGTCCGACACGTCCTCGGACGATTTACCTTACAAACGTAAAAATCCAAGTCCGACCGAGGAATCACGATCCATCCCGTGCGTCCGAGCCTACAACCGTATGGAAAAAACACCGTCCGCACCGAACACCAATAGCAACCATGGAGACATGTGCCCGCATACGCGCCCAACACTCCCCCCAGCCCCCGTACGTCCGACACGTACCCCCCGTATATGTATACCCCCACCCGTCTATGTACACCCCAGTACGTTCCAGTCGTACCCCCACCCCAGTACGTGTCGTACCACCGTCAATGTAAACCCCCCCACCCCTGTACGTGTCGTACCACCGTCTATGTACACCCCAGTACGTTCCAGTCGCACCCCCACCCCAGTACGTGTCGTACCCCCCGTGTACCTACACCCCAGTACGTTCGAGCCACACCCCCACCCCAGTACGTGTCGTACCCCCCGTGTACCTACACCCCAGTACGTTCGAGCCACACCCCCACCCCAGTACGTGTCACAGCCCCGTCTACCTACACCCCAGTACGTTCCAGTCGTACCCCCACCCCAGTACGTGTCGTACCACCGTCAATGTACACCCCCCCACCCCTGTACGTGTCGTACCACCGTCAATGTACACCCCCCCACCCCTGTACGTGTCGTACCACCGTCTATGTACACCCCAGTACGTTCCAGTCGTACCCCCACCCCAGTACGTGTCGTACCCCCCGTGTACCTACACCCCAGCACGTTCGAGCCACACCCCCACCCCAGTACGTGTCACAGCCCCGTCTACCTACACCCCAGTACGTTCCAGTCGTACCCCCACCCCAGTACGTGTCGTACCACCGTCAATGTACACCCCCCCACCCCTGTACGTGTCGTACCACCGTCAATGTACACCCCCCCACCCCTGTACGTGTCGTACCACCGTCTATGTACACCCCAGTACGTTCCAGTCGTACCCCCACCCCAGTACGTGTCGTACCACCGTCAATGTACACCCCCCCACCCCTGTACGTGTCGTACCACCGTCAATGTACACCCCCCCACCCCTGTTCGTGTCGTACCACCGTCTATGTACACCCCAGTACGTTCCAGTCGTACCCCCACCCCAGTACGTGTCGTACCACCGTCAATGTACACCCCCCCACCCCTGTACGTATCGTACCACCGTCAATGTACACCCCCCCACCCCTGTACGTGTCGTACCACCGTCCATGTACACCCCAGTACGTTCCAGTCGTACCCCCACCCCTGTACGTGTCGTACCACCGTCAATGTACACCCCCCCACCCCTGTACGTGTCGTACCACCGTCTATGTACACCCCAGTACGTTCCAGTCGTACCCCCACCCCAGTACGTGTCGTACCACCGTCAATGTACACCCCCCCACCCCTGTACGTGTCGTACCACCGTCAATGTACACCCCCCCCACCCCTGTACGTGTCGTACCACCGTCTATGTACACCCCAGTACGTTCCAGTCGTACCCCCACCCCAGTACGTGTCGTACCACCGTTAATGTACACCCCCCCACCCCTGTACGTGTCGTACCACCGTCAATGTACACCCCCCCACCCCTGTACGTGTCGTACCACCGTCTATGTACACCCCAGTACGTTCCAGTCGTACCCCCACCCCAGTACGTGTCGTACCACCGTCAATGTACACCCCCCCACCCCTGTACGTGTCGTACCACCGTCAATGTACACCCCCCACCCCTGTACGTGTCGTACCACCGTCTATGTACACCCCAGTACGTTCCAGTCGTACCCCCACCCCAGTACGTTCCTGGCGCACCCCCAACACAACCTCCTAAGTACGGAGCGCACCCCATGCCCCAACATCACAACCGCATGTACGAGTCGTACAAAGCCACACACAAGGACCAAATCGTACAACCAAATGGCCCATGTACACACCGTACACACGCTCAAAACGCACGTACACAACAAGGACAAAACAAAACAACTCAACAATACACCATTCGAAACGCACACAGCCACTAAACATGGCCAACAACCACTAAAATAACACAATCACTGACCTGCAACTGTCAAAAACAAACAGAGGCCCAATACACCACCACTCCTTATAACACACCCACCCAAAATTCAAACACTGCCACACCCACCCATGGACCAATAAAAAGGGCCCACACACACAAACCATGAGCCTTTGCAACAGACCCACTGCTGCCAGACACCACAGAACCAGACTACAAGCGACACCACATCTTACACTTGCACACCTTCACACGACCACCCTCACAAACACCCTCTCATCACATTCACACACACACACAACCATCCACACCCCCCCCCCAACATCCACACACCCCCCACACCCACACCATCCCCACCCACACCCCTCACCATGCCCACTACCAAGAATCCAAAGTTCAGTCACCGAGAGTTGGAGGTCCTTGTTGATCAAATCCTCAGAGTCGAGCCACAGATCTTTGGAACATTGGTCAGAAGCACCAGCCAGGCAGCCAAAACAGCCATGTGGCAGACCATCGTCGATGCTGTGAATGCTGTTGCGGACACCAGGAGGACCAAGCAGGATTGCCAGAACAGGTGGTACGATCTGCGGAGGAGGGTCAGAGCCAAGAGACAGGAGGAACACGACCAGGCCAACGCCACCGGAGGAGGGCCCTCCCGCAGACCCGTACAGTACCATCCCTGGGAGGAGAGGGTGATGGCCATACTGCCGGTGGAGGCAGTTGAAGGAGTAGAAGGACTCCGAGACCCGGGTGAGTACACAAACAACGCACCTCACATGGGGGGAACTGCAACCACAACCAAAATTAATAACAGGCACGCAAACACCACAAGCCATCGCATTACTCAACCACACTCCATGAGCAGGCACATGCCACTGCTGCCACCATGCCCCATGCACCCAGCTGGACAATGTCAAGTCACAGGCCACAGAAGACAACAACACATGACACGGTAACCCGGATGGCGGGAGTGTGGGCACCAAGAATCACATAGTGCGACTCCAAAGCAGACAACAATGCCCTCTGCCCATATGGCCTAGGTCACAGCCAGACAAACACTGTGTCCCAACACAGGAATGACTTGCCAGCAAATGGCGGACGCCTTGCATCAACACATGGGGGTGAAGGCACTGTTTTGCACATGCCAGCAGCTAATGAACAGCCAACAGTGTGAAAGAGTGGCAGCACACACCACCACAGCAGCAGCGCACAGACACACAGCAGACAAAATGGGTGCCTGGAGATCAGAAACAAACTCACATCAACAGGCCAAGGGCCACTCAAAGATCTGCTAACAGTGTGTGCCCAGGAAGCTGGGCCAAGGTGACAGAGGGTGACACACGGAGGGAGGGAGAGGGGGACACAGAGGGAGGGAGAGGGGGACTGAGAGGGAGGGAGACACAGGAAGATGGACAGAGGGAGGAGGCTGACACACAGAGGGAGGGAGAGGGGGACAGAGAGGGAGGGAGAGGGGGACAGAGAGGGAGGGGGACACAGGAAGATGGACAGAGGGAGGAGGCTGACACACAGAGGGAGGGAGAGGGGGACACAGAGGGAGGGAGAGGGGGACACAGAGGGAGGGAGAGGGGGACACAGAGGGAGGGAGAGGGGGACAGAGAGGGAGGGAGAGGGGGACAGAGAAGGAGGGAGACACAGGGAGAGCAAATCAGTCCTTTGGTGTGTGGGAATGTCTGCTCGTCAGCAGGTGGACTGCGTGCATGTAGACAAGGGTGCCCAGTGCCAGAACCCCCCCTCTTCATCATGGCAAAACGCAGGGCCATGTTACAACCTGTACACGAGCACAAGGACAGCCACCTGCATCATATGAGTGTGTGGATCCACTCCATGTGCACATGTACAGTGCTACAAGGAAGGCGCAAACGCATAGCTCGGCACACATGCACACTCCACTGCTGACTGCAGTCACACTTGACGCAGCAAGTAAGACTGTGCCACACATAGTTAAAGGGGCCAAATTGGTGCCCAAGGGACACACACATGCACAAGTGCACTGTGAGTGGAATGCAAGACAGATCCTAATTCCAAGAGGAAATGTGCCAACTTTGTAACGGATGAAACATGGATGTTGCATGGATCAAAAGTAACATTGTCTCTCTCACACACAGGTCAACGTCGTGCTGCACCCCCCAACACTGGGGGGGAACACTCACAGGACCCGGATCTGCAGGAGACCGATCCCACCGGCAGCGACCACTCTCACCACTCTGCGGACGACCCCGACCGACCTGGCCCCTCTGGTGTCCAACCACCTGCAGCACCTGCGTCAGGTACAACCGTGCCAACCACCACCCCCACTCCTGCCACATCCCAGGAGACACCCAGGATCCCTGCCCCAACACCACAATGCAGCCAGGCTCGCCAGGAGGGACACGGTGTCCCGGGCACCCAGGAGGAGGCAGGCGACAACGCCAATGCCACCCCTCAGGGGTCCCGGAGACCCCATGTGCCCACAAGTGCAGGCCAGACGCAAGTGGGCAGGGGTGGTGGGAGTGGAGAGCGGCGGAGGCGCGAGCCTGACCAGTTGGCTGGGGATCCGGTATTTTCCCATGTCCGTAACATCCTGGACTCATACCGGCAGGACACCACGGGCATGGCCCAGGTTGTGTCCGTCCTCGAGGGGATCAAGGTCCAGCAGGCCCAGCAACATGCGGAGCTAATAGCCTGTCTACAGCTACACCAACGGAGGATGGAGGACAGACAGGCTGAGCAAGTGACGGCGTCCCAGGGGATTCACGCTGAACTCCGTCGGATGGCCGACACCATGGCCGACCCTCCCTGTGCCAGAAGGCGGAGAACATCACCACCCACAGGGAGGGATCATGAGGAGGAGGAGGAAACATCCGACGGAGCATCCCAGACGTCGTCACGGCCTGCTGCTGAGGTTCCCCGCAGGAAGCCGGGTCGTCCACGGAAAGGACCGTGAGGGTGGCTGCTACATCACCATCTCCCAGGACACCTGGCCTGGCACCTGGCCCACTGGAGCAACAGCATCACAGCATCAAGAGACATTCTCTGCCACATGGCCCTGCTGGTCACTGGCTGACCAATGTTGACAAAGACTGTGGCATGGACTCTGAGGATTTCCAATGGCAAGGACACCAACTCCCCTACTGAACTTTGGATTCCCTAATCCCGGAAAGGCCCTCACTTGGCCCCCCCCCCCCAATAATAAATCACACTATTAAGAGTAGATGCCTGCTGGTAGCATTATTACCTAACATGTGTCTTGTACAGTCTAAACATGCCTGAGTCATCTGTTCACTTCAACCATCCACACCCTGGGGCCTGAGTCTGGCACAGGACACATGGGTCACAGTTTTCTAGGCAAGACAGACATGGAGCACCATACACACCCGTGATGGTCAGAACCAGCTGAGGGGGTGGCCGAACAACCGTGCTGACAGACACATTGAGTACAGCAACAGTCATGCGCAGAGGTCAGGGATCCTGGCCCGTGTCCTGGGGGGCACCCAGGTACGTGTAGACAGGTGGCAGAACCATGTCCTGCAAGCTTGAGTCCGGTGGATGCAGAGAATGGGGTCATGGACAACGTTGGATGCATGGGGATGGCACATGTCACAATACCCACACAGTCATGGACATCATGCCCATTACACAGTCTCAGCACACACACACAGCTTGCATCTTGCCACTCGACACATTGACACATAGCCACAATCAGGGAATACCATGCCAGACATGCAGGATGCACCGTGCCAACACACCAGCATTGACTGAGAAGAGGCACCTTGGAGGCATAGGGACACCTTTAATAGTCATGTGTTTGGGATTGCAGAGGCAACTTGAAGTACACATGAACACATCATGTGGAGTAACATGTGGCTCCAACACTGGCACCCCCCTTCTGCAGCACAAATGCGTGATAGCCATGGAACTGGCACACAAGTGTCGGATAATAGCTAAATACCCACAGCTGCTCACGGAGAGCCTGCCATACACCATACATCCGCTGATGTGGAAGTCCCACGCCATGTCAAGACAATGTTAACCGTATGTGTCCGAGGGCAGTGTCACACACATTGATGCCTTCATCACAATCCACCATCCCATCACTGATGACTGACAACCAGGCAGCCCATCTATTCAGGTGTACCCAGCTGCATGTCGTGTCCCATGGGGATGCCACATGTCTGCAGAGGACCCAAACCCCGACCGGGGCAGTGTGCACACATCGTGAACAACTGCCACACCCAATACACCCCAGATGCATCCCTTACCCCATGGAGACTTCCAAACGTGTCCGTGCCTGTAACGCTGAGTCAGCCCACGATGCCATGTCCATGAGGAATAGCAGTGCCACAACAATGCAACCAGCAAACGGCATGCGCAGGTACCTGGGGAAGAGAGACACACAAGAAGTCAGCCACAAGAAGCACAGCCACTTGCATGTGCATGTACTCAACACATGTATGTATGACAACATGCTAGGTCACAATTATGTCTGGGGAAATACTACCATCACTGCCACCATCACTCCAGTGACACACCCACACACACCTCTGACCCACGTGCCATACATGCAGGTGGAGACACACATCACAACGCATGCCACACGGGGACCAATGCGTGCACACTCAGACCCTGGTACTCACCACTAAGCAAAGAAGTCGCGTATGAGCCGAGTCCGGATGTCCTCTTGCGGCTCCACATCCTCCACATCACTAGCCCCATTGCCAAGCCCTTCGTCCTCCACGGGTGGATGGTCCTCGTCATCTTGATCCAGGATGAGGGGCACAGCTCTTTCAACTGCCATGTTGTGCAGCATGCAGCAGACCATGAAGATCTTGCAGACCTTCGCCGGGGCATATGGGAGTGCGCCGCCGGTCTTGTGGAGGCACCGGAATCGGCTCTTCAGCATGCCAAACGTCCTCTCTATCACTCGCCTTGTCCGGCCATGGGCGGTGTTGTAGCGGAGCTGGGCCGGCGTGATGGGGTTGCGGAGAGGTGTCAGCAGCCAAGGCATGTTGGGATATCCAGCGTCCCCTAAATGGAAAGCACATGGATATCGTTAGAACAGGCGAAGCGGTAGTGCTGCTCGGCCAAACAGAATACAGGACAGACAGACTGTACCCACCAACAACACATGCACGTTCGTTGCGCAGCTGCATCATCATATCAGGCATCCCGCTACGCCTCATGATGTAGGCATCGTGTGCTGATCCTGGAAAACGAGCACAGACATGTGAAATCACCATGTTGGACAGACACACCACAAGGGCATTGATGGAGTGGTAGTGCTTCCGATTGCGGTACGCCACCTCCCGTGCGTGTGGTGGTACCAAACCTACATGTGTCCCATCTATGGACCCAATGACATGGGGCATCCCTCCCAGGGCATAGAAACCACGTTTGACCTCAGTCATCTGTTCAGGGGTTGGGAACTTGATGAAGTCATCCAGGTGAATCAACATGGCCTCCAAGAAATCATGCAGCACACCGCTGAACATGCTCTGGGACATGCCACCAACATGAGCTATGGTATATTGGAAGGTACCCGTGGCAAGGAAATGTAGGGCAGCCATTACCTTCAGCTGGGGTGTCAGTGCCGTAGGATACCTGTGCTGCGGTTGCAGGTGTGGTGCCAGTCTCGCCGTCAGCTCCAGAATCAACGGTTGGGTGAAGCGGTAGAGCCGGATCCTGTCATTCTCCTGCATGGTGGCCAAGTCTGGAATTCTTCGGGCAACAGGAGGCGCTCTGCAGTAATTTGGAAGTGACAAGGAAGAGTGAGTGCACTACGAGAACAACTCATGTCTACTGAGCACATGTAAATCTGCCAATACACACATGCCACATAGGGAGTCAGGCATGTGCTACATGCCCAGGACACGTATGGATGCAAGGTGACACTCCTTCCAAGACCCAGCTACACACGGTGATTGAGAACCTCCCCATGCCACGCCATGGGAATAGCTGTGTCCCAGTGCAAGTGAACAGCCCGACGCAAGACAGAAGTGACATACACCCACACATCAGCAGAAGTAGGATGCCGATTGTAGAGACTGGTAGCGGAACACCGGAGCCACAGGTCACATGACATTACACTAGGCCTGCCCACACACCTTGCCATGAAGGTGCACATGTCATGACTCACCACACATTCCTTGTGAGGATGCTGACATGGCCTTGTCACGCTACTCCGTGTCCCATGCATACATGTGCACCTCACATCAGATACCACATGTGGCATGGTGTGCGGAACAGTGTGCAATGACAATCTACACACAGACACATGTTGGTTGCTGCAACGGCTGCAGCTTTTGAGGGTGCTACAACATCAACCTGATGTAAATCCCGGACACATAAATGACATAGTCACATTGTGCACTGTGGGTAGTGACAAGTCAGGTGTCATGACCCCTGTACCGGGCATCATGGGACACTTCCGTGTGTTGGTGTCCGTGCCATGCCAGTGACGCTCACCCCAAGTGCGCAGTACGACATGCACACATGTCAAAGGAGTCAAGGGCATGCCTGGCACACATTGCACCCTCACACAGTACACCTGTACACATCTCATCATACATCTGGTGCCTCCTCCACTCAGGAGGCATGTTCCACATCACAGCCTGTCACACCTGTGCCCCACACATGTAGTAATGCACAGACGATGCCTTGATGTCCATTCCTGGACAAGTATGTCCATCCATGGACAAGTATGTCCGCACTATTCCTACCTGTGTGTCGACTATCACCACAGTGATGTGTACAAACCGGCGTACTGCTGCTAAGAGGGCCTGTGTATGTTCCCCAATCACTGTGGGAGTGCTGCCGTATGTGTACCCATCGTGATGGCGAGCGTACAGGCATTTGTACGGTCCGTACCACAACGAGTACGCATACGCGTGCAGACCCATAGTGATAGTGAGCGTACATGCGAGTGTACGGCCCTCTCACTATGGTTCTGCACGCGTATGCGTACTCGTTGTGGTACGGACCGTACAAATGCCTGTACGCTCACTATCACTATGGTTCTGCACGCGTATGCGTACACGTAGTGGTACGGACCGTACACTCGCATGTACGCTCACTTTCACTACGGGTACACAGACCCATAGTGATAGTGAGCGTACAGGCATTTGTACGGTCCGTACCACAACGAGTACGCATACGCGTGCAGACCCATAGTGATAGTGAGCGTACATGCGAGTGTACGGCCCTCTCACTATGGGTCTGCACGCGTATGCGTACTCGTTGTGGTACGGACCGTACACTCGCATGTACGCTCACTATCACTACGGGTACACAGACCCATAGTGATAGTGAGCGTACAGGCATTTGTACGGTCCGTACCACAACGAGTACGCATACGCGTGCAGAACCATAGTGATAGTGAGCGTACAGGCATTTGTACGGTCCGTACCACTACGTGTACGCATACGCGTGCAGACCCATAGTGATAGTGAGCGTACATGCGTGTGTACGGTCCGTACCACTACGTGTACGCATACGCGTGCAGACCCATAGTGATTTTGAACGTAGGCATGCATGTACGGGCCGTTGCCATGCATTTGGGGTGCCCTAGGGCCCGGAAACGCACCGTACCTGTGTGTGATTCTCCTAATTACATAGGGGACAAGTATTAAGGCCTACATGCATGCTGGTTGTCATGGCGACCAGGTTCAAATTTCGATTTTGTTCTGGAAGGTGCACAGCAGAAGTCAGTTGGAATTCTTCTACTTTGTTGCAATGTGTTTGTGGGGCTGACATCATGCAGGAGAATGAAACCGATAGAGAACCCACAGACTGCTAGGTTTGAAGGGATTGGTGGAAACATAGGATGCAAATGTGAGTGACCAATCACTCTGTACTCCTGTGCATGAGACTGGGCAGAAGGCCACATATAAGGCAGCCAGGTCCCATGAGGGATTACTTGCCTGCACATCTTTGCATTTGTCGACCAAGCTGCTGCTACTGATTCCCTGGAACCATGTCAAGGGCTGTGGAGAGGACACAGCCATTCACCCTGGAGGAGAACATGGCTCTGCTGGATGTGATCCTCCCACAGTACCCCATGCTGTATGGGCGACCAGGGTATCAGGTGAGTGCATAGGCCACTGCCACAGACTGTCCCTATGTTGTGACTGTGTCTTCAGGCATTGTGACCCGGTGTGACACACATGCCATGTACTGTCGGGGGGGTACCAGGGGGGGGGTGCCTGATGTCTCCCAGCAGTGCCCTGAGACAGGAGGGGTGTGTGCAGAGTCCTCCCAGCAGTGCCCTGAGACAGGAGGTGTGTGTGCAGAGTCCTCCCAGCAGTGCCCTGAGACAGGAGGTGTGGGTGTGATGCACAGTGTGAGCCTTGATCATTGATTGTGACATTGCCATCATTCCACCTGAGTACCCACTATGGCACGTACTGCCTTTTCCCTCACCAGAGGATGATGTCCCTATGACAGAGGTGCAATGCGTTGGCTGCATTACATGCCATGTAGTAACCAGCTATTATGTTCACATATGTCTCTCTGTGACATGTGGCTGGTGTATTGATGTGGTGTCACTTGTACTTCCTCACAGGTAGGCGCCACTGCCAAGGAGCAGATCTGGCTGACCGCCGTCAGTGCCGTGAGGCGTGTGGATGGTCGGAGGCGGAGCCTGTCCCAGGTGAGGAAACGCTGGCAGGATATCCGGTGCTGGACGCGGAGGATTGCACGGCTCCTGCTGGGGGACTCACCTGAGAGCCACAAGAACCGCGGCCGCCGCCGTCTGACCCACCTCCACAGGCGTGTGCTGCCGGTGGTCTTTCCAGACCTGGAGAGGCGCTTACAGGCGATGCAGCAGGCGGAAGGGGGTAGGTACATGTGCGTTTGTTGTGTGTCACCGGCATTTGTAAGGGCACAGTGGCATTAATTCACTGGCAGGGTTTAAAGGTGCTGTGCCCATCCAGTTTGCCCAAGTGTAGCGCTGCGCCCCTGCCACCCTTCCCCTCCTTGCAATGTGTTCCCTGGTCTGTGTGTAGTCACTCCTTCACAAGGTAATGTAGGCTGGCGCTTTGTCCACGAGAACAATGACTGTAGCATCATGGGTGGTGGTGGTGGGTAACAGGTTGTGGGACCTTGCCTGTGAACTGTCAAGTTCACTGCATGTGGGTTCCATGTCAGTTGGCACTGATGCTGGCTCCAGACATGGGAGTTGGTCTCTCATGTGTCATGCCTTACAGCGCGCATGTCCTATGTAGTGGCCTGTGACATGATGTGCATGAGTGTGCGCTACGCATAGTGCAGGGATGGTGACGTGTGTAGCAGTCATTCCCATTCAGTAGCATGTAGTTGCGTGCCCAATACTGTCCCCTGGGGCACCTTATCCTCAGTGTTGTTTGTGTCATCATCAACGTGGACACTCTCACTGTCTACAGCGTAGGTTGTGCTCTGTGCCATTGTCCCCTGTCACCATGTATATAGACGTGCTATTATGTACAGGTGTCCACTGTGCAGCCTGACCTGATTGTCCCTCTTCATACTCACAGTTGCCAGTGCCTGTGTGTCTTGTTATACTCATCTGAGGATGGGCACTGGTACCTCATTATTTGTACAGGCGCACCTTTGCTGTTTTGCGTCCAATCTTGCCTTTTGCCTGCCACTGTGTTTATCACCCAGACTATGAGATGTTGGTGCCACCTGTGTCTCAGCAATTAGCATCGTGTGGGGGTTGCTTGGGGCGGGCAATGCCTATGTGTCAAATCCTGATTCCTAATTGCTGGGTCTGGACAGTGTGTGATGTTACTGGACACACACGCAAGGTGCAGTGACCGAGTTATGTTGGGCATGTTTGCAGCATTACCTATGCAGCATGTGTCTCAAGTTCATGGATATTGTCCCTGGTCATAGGTATTTTCACAAACGCTGTGTGGTGCAGAGGCAGTGCAGGATTGTCCCCAGGGCCTGGGTGCTATGTCAGACTCCGTTTCCTGTCATCAGCTATTGTCTCATGCTCTCCATGGTATTTCAGTGGCATGGTGGCTCAACCAACTGTGTTTCATGCCCTACATCGGTACCTTGTTTTGCAGATGTTAGGGATCTGCCTCTTCAGGCTATGCAATGTTGACTATGTAGATTGGACTCATGTGACAGATGTGTACAGGTGTCTGATTAATTTCTGTCTCTCCACCCTGCCCACAGCATCGTCGGGGGACACAGAGGGAGACATGGACACGGACCAGGCGGAGGGACCGAGCACCAGTGGCAGCCGTGACATCGGGGCTGGCACATCGAGTGGGACAGAGGCGGAGGATAGTGTGGCCGAGGACCTGTCGACTGGCACATCAGACTACGAAGCTGACAGGTCCGAGGAGGATGTCTCAGAGTTGGCGGAGGCTGCACCAGCAGCTGACAGTGGAACAACACCTGCCACCGCCCCCTCAGTTCCCACCAACCGCCTCCCACTTGCTCGTGTCCCTTCCCAGCGTGCCCGGTCACCGCATGTCTCCTTCCTGCCAGGCACCGCACCCCCTGCCCCTGTCTCCACTGCTGCCGCCAATGCTGAGTCTATGGACATCCAGCGGCAAATGCAGGTTGGTCAGGCTGCGATCCTGAATGTCCTCCATTCCCACGGGAAAACCCTCACCAACATCGAGGCATTCTTGGAGGGCATTCATTCTTTGCAGGCTGACCAACGCAACTTGCTGAGGTCCCTAGACTCCACACTGACTGCAGCAGTGGGTCTCCTGCAGCGCGACCTCCCCCCACCTACCCCTGCCCCATCCACACTTCCCACTTCCATGCCTGTCCCACGTACACCCAGACGTCGGCATGCACCCACCACAACAGACACAGGCACCACACCAGCAGGGAAGGTCCACCGCACTCCTCCTGACACGCACACACAGGGTGAGATAGGCACACCCACTGGGTCGGGGGGCAAACGTGTGACACGCAGCCAGAGTGGGAGTCCGCATTCCACACAATCCACTCCCTCCAAATCCCCTCCCCTCAGCTCTCCTGGCCACATCTCCCCCAAGGACTCCTTCATGGCCGCTCTGTCCCTGAGCCCCACAGTTACGCCACCACGCAAGCGGTCAAGGAAGTCCTCGGTCAGGGTGGTTGAGTCTCCCCCCCTGTCTCCACCCTCCCCCGGTGGCGCTGCAACCCATCCCTCTGAACCCCCCCCCTCCTTGGGGCCTGAGGTCACTTCGGGTGCAGGGGACTCCCTGGAGGACCTTGCTAAGGTGTGTAGTGCCATCCTGGCCTCCGCCTTTGGCCATGACACACCCCCTGTGGTTGAGTCCTCCATCCCTGCACCCACAACGCCGCCCCTTTGCCCTGATGTCCCTGCGGTGCCTGTTGCTTCCCCCCCCCTGATGCCCTCACCAGTATGGAAGACGATGGCATTTGACTGTGCAGGCAAGGTAGGGGACACACATCCCACTGTGTCCCCCATGCAGCTGGGAATAATTGACTGCCCTATGGCCTTTGTTGACTTTGAACTGCCTTTGATCCACGGACATTGTGCTCATGCTGAATAAAGCTTATTTTCTTTTTTCATTATCACACTCCTGCTATGGTGGTATTGGTGTTGGTGGGGCTGCTACATTGTTTTGGGTGGTGTTTACGGCTTTGGGTGTGTGGGATTTGTAGTAGTGTTCTGCTCTTTGGGGCCACCCTAGGATCTGTGTGCCATCACAAGGTGTTGGCTAACTTCCTTAGGTCATGTCAGCAGTTACTGCATGGTTCAATTGTCCCAGGGTGTATTCCTTCCTCTGTGTACCCAGTTTCTTCCCTGCAGGGTGTTCCCAATGTTTAGCGCAGAGCTGTGTGTACATGAGCTGTGTGTGTGACGGAGCCCTTCTACTTTGGCCATGCATGCATGGCCATGTCTCCACCTGCAACAATCGTGGCATCCTTGGTGATCACTGTACTTGTGTGTGGAGTCAGTTGACATGAGTTCATGGGGACATGTTCCCTTGTAGGCAGTATGGATGTGGGTAATTGTGGCATCACACACATGTGTTACACCCCTCCTGGGTGTGGGCACTGCTGGGAGGACTCTGCACCCACCCCTCCTGGGTCTGGACACTGCTGGGAGGACTCTGCACCCACCCCTCCTGTCTCAGGGCACTGCTGGGAGGTCTCTGCACCCACCCCTCCTGGGTCTGGACACTGCTGGGAGGACTCTGCACACACCCCTCCTGTCTCTGGGCACTGCTGGGAGGACTCACCACCCACCCCTCCTGGGTCTGGACACTGCTGGGAGGACTCTGCACCCACCCCTCCTGTCTCTGGGCACTGCTGGGAGGACTCACCACCCACCCCTCCTGTCTCAGGGCACTGCTGGGAGGTCTCTGCACCCACCCCTCCTGGGTCTGGACACTGCTGGGAGGACTCTGCACACACCCCTCCTGTCTCTGGGCACTGCTGGGAGGACTCTGCACCCACCCCTCCTGGGTCTGGACACTGCTGGGAGGACTCTGCACACACCCCTCCTGGGTCTGGACACTGCTGGGAGGACTCTGCACACACCCCTCCTGTCTCAGGGCACTGCTGGGAGGTCTCTGCACCCACCCCTCCTGTCTCTGGGCACTGCTGGGAGGACTCACCACCCACCCCTCCTGTCTCAGGGCACTGCTGGGAGGTCTCTGCACCCACCCCTCCTGGGTCTGGACACTGCTGGGAGGACTCTGCACACACCCCTCCTGTCTCTGGGCACTGCTGGGAGGACTCACCACCCACCCCTCCTGGGTCTGGACACTGCTGGGAGGACTCTGCACCCACCCCTCCTGTCTCTGGGCACTGCTGGGAGGACTCACCACCCACCCCTCCTGTCTCAGGGCACTGCTGGGAGGTCTCTGCACCCACCCCTCCTGGGTCTGGACACTGCTGGGAGGACTCTGCACACACCCCTCCTGTCTCTGGGCACTGCTGGGAGGACTCCACACCCACCCCTCCTGTGTCTGGGCACTGCTGGGAGGACTCTGCACCCACCCCTCCTGTGTCAGGGCACTGCTGGGAGTGATGGGCACCCACCCCTCCTGTCTCAGGGCACTGCTGGGAGGACTCCACACCCACCACTCCTGTCTCAGGGCACTGCTGGGAGGTCTCTGCACCCACCCCTCCTGTCTCAGGGCACTGCTGGGAGGACTCCACACCCACCCCTCCTGTGTCTGGGCACTGCTGGGAGGACTCTGCACCCACCCCTCCTGTGTCAGGGCACTGCTGGGAGTGATGGGCACCCACCCCTCCTGTCTCAGGGCACTGCTGGGAGGACTCCACACCCACCACTCCTGTCTCAGGGCACTGCTGGGTGGACTCTGCACACACACCTCCGATTTCTGGATATGTGCGCTTGGCACATACACGGTGGGGTTACGCACACTGCATTAGAGGTGAGGGTACGAGTCTACTGACACTGGTGTGGTGGGGGTACGCTCCGTACGTCCGCGGGTGTGGGTACGGGTCGTACTTACACTGTTGGGCAGGGGGGTACGCTCCTTGCATTCGTGGGTGGGGGTTCGAGTCGTACTTACACTGTTGGCATGGGGGGTACGCTCCATGCATACGCGGGTGGGGGTACGGGTCGTACTTACACTGTTGGCATGGGGGGTACGCTCCATGCATACGCGGGTGGGGGTACGGGTCGTACTTACACTGTTGGGCAGGGGGGTACGCTCCTTGCATTCGCGGGTGGGGGTACGGGTCGTACTTACACTGTTGGGCTGGGGGTACGCTCCGTACGTCCGCGGGTGGGGGTACGGGTCGTACTTACACTGTTGGGCTGGGGGTACGCTCCGTGCGTCCGCGGGTGGGGGTACGGGTCGTACTTACACTGTTGGGCTGGGGGTACGCTCCGTACGTCCGCGGGTGGGGGTACGGGTCGTACTTACACTGTTGGGCTGGGGGTACGCTCCGTACGTCCGCGGGTGGGGGTACGGGTCGTACTTACACTGTTGGGCTGGGGGTACGCTCCGTACGTCCGCGGGTGGGGGTACGTGTCGTACTTACACTGTTGGGCTGGGGGTACGCTCCGTACGTCCGCGGGTGGGGGTACGGGTCGTACTTGCACTGTTGGGCTGGGGGGTACGCTCCTTGCATACGGGGTGGGGGTAGGGTCCGTACATATCCGTCCCCACGCTATGTGATGTTTGTGCGGCCCGTACCCAGGCCTTTGCCACGTGGGTGCGATCCGTCCCGCCATTTTTGGGGTGACGTGTGTGGGCGTGGTCCGACTCGTACCCACGCTCTTCAGGCGTGGGTACGGGACGTACCTGTCTGGTTGTGTTGCCGGTTCGCGTGGTGACGGACTTCCGTTGTGGCGGTCGCTGGATTATCAGGACACGCCCCCACCCCCTCGTGGTGACCAGGGCATGGGAGTCAGGTATGTCCAGGCCATGTGTAGTGTGTCACTCATGTGGTTGTTTTGTGGCCTGCCCTGGTTGTGCCACCCCCACCCCACCCCACTTTCCCCCCTCCCTTAGTTATTCTGACCTTCTGCGGCGTCTGCGTCGTAACCTGTAGAGGAGGTGGACTGCTATGAGGGCAGGGATGACTCGTAGGTTCGGGTCCATGTCTGTCCGTCGCGTACTGGTACTCCTTGCTTGCGTCGTCCTGTCGCGTACGGGTCCTCCTTGATCGCGTCGTCCTGTCGCGTACGGGTCCTCCTTGGTGGCGTCGTCCTGTGTGTCCGTCACGTACTGGTCCTCCTTGTTCGCGTCGCCGTCTGTCCGTCGCGTACTGGTGGTCCTTGTTCGCGTCGTCCTGATTTCCCGGCAGTTTTTGGCTGCCGCAAAATATTCACCGTGCGGGGTGACGTCGGTGCGAATCGTGATTCCTGGGTCGTGAATGGCTGGCTGCGTGCGTCCCGACGTCAGGTCGGCGCTTTCCCGGATCGCATTGGTAGGTGTTTTTTGTTCGGTCGGTCTTTTTTACGATTCGTACGGTAATGGTGTACCCGTGCGAATCGTAATTCCATGTTTGTATATTTTGACGACCGGGTACGCGTCGGACGGAGAATATGCTCCGTCCGACGGTTCGTACCCGGTTTTTACCGGATTGTGATCGGCACCTAAATGTATGCAATAATTAATATTTTCGTTAATGAATCATTTCTAAATACAAATATTTATTTGATTGAAAATTCGTTTTCTATTTTATTTAATATAGTATTTGTAGGTATTTGTGAACATTATAATATGTTTTTATTTTTTTTCATTTTTAATATGAAATATATTTATAATTTAATTGTTACCATATTTATATTTCTTTTTCTTTACAGTTTCTTTGGTGTTGTGTTGTTTGGAATGGGTGTAGTAAATATTTTCTGTTTTATTTCTTTTACTACTGTTGCATTTATTGGTGAGGGATTTGTAAATTTTATTTTTACCTAGTATTTATATTTATGTGTTTTGCTAAATGGGAGTGGTAAATTGTTTATGTATTTACTTTATTAGTTTGCGTAGTTTTGTTTCAAGTGTAGTGGGAATAGTATGTGTGTTAAATGTTATAATTAGTTTGTATTTTGCAAATTTATATTATGTTTTGTTTATTTTAATTTATTATATTTTTAACGATTAATATTTGTTAAATGGTAAATTATTTCTACTAAGTTTAAAGATTTTCAAATAGTTTGATTTTATTAGAATTTGTTTTTATAGATTTTATGTAATTAGTATATATATATATATTTTTTTTTAATATAATTTTAAAATTATTAAATACATGTAAATTATTAGTTTTGTAATCGTTTTAAAATAAATAAATGTACATATATTAATTGGTATATATGTGTTTTTAACTTTTTTAAATCAAGTTTATTTGTTATATTTGTTAAAATGTACATTACATCTAATTTATTTTTAATTACTTTTATTTTTTAATATATTTAATATTTTTATATATTATCTACTGGCGGTCGCCAGTAGATAGTTATAGTTAGGACCGAGTTCCCATAGGAAATCTGAAAATTCTATTTTGAATAACTTTGGCGCCGGTTGACTTATCTTCGTGAAATTTTCAAAACTAATGGGGCGCTCCGCTCAGCTCCTACCCTGAAAGTCTCGGGGTGATTCGTCAAGCGGGGGCTGTGAAAAAAGGGGGGTCCCAAAACACGTTTTCCCCATGCATTTTCCCATAGGACCTTTAGTCGAAGGTACAGCCCGAACGGCTGAACAGAATTACTTGAAATTTGGCAAAGAGGTAGTCCTCAGGTCAGGCATGTGCCTTTTGCATATATGGTGTCAATCTGTCCAGTAGTTCCTGTAAACTGTAAAAATTGCAGTTAAAAGTACATAAATATCTATATGCGCGCACCGTGCGCGCACCAAATGTCCGCGAGCGTAATTCTGATTGGTGGTTAGATGTCAGTCAACATTCGAATCGGTCGAAACCAGGAAGTGTCGGACGCCATTTTGTGTGTGACAGTGAAAAAGAAAGGTGGAGAACGTGAAAAGGGGGCAGGGTAGAGAGTTCCTGACCCCCTAGCCTTTGTCAGGGGGTCTCTGAAGAACCCAAAGGGTGAAAAAAACATTTTATTTTTTTTCAAAAAATCCCGGGGTGCGCGCACGGTGAAAAACCCTCCAAAAAAAAAAATAACATTTTAAACTGTTTATAAGTTTATAGAAGATATTAACTATGCTGTTCAACTTTATCCAAATTCCAAAAAAAAGAGCTGAGCCATTCCATATTACAGGATACAGTCAATCTATAACTATATACATAGGTAGTTTATTGTAAAATAAATATATAAAAAATATAATAATACATACATAAATTAGCATTTAAAAAACCTTACAAATTCACTAAAAAAAACATAGGTTTCACACACGTTATAGTTAGAAATTAGCATTTAAAAAACCTTGCAAATTCACTTAAAAAACCATAGGTTTCACACACGTTATAGTTAGGAATTAGCATTTAAAAGACCTTGCAAATTCACTGAAAAAACCATAGGTTTCACACATGTTATAGTTAGGTGGACATTTCCCTCGTAAAAAACCATTGAAATTCCCCTGTTATAGTTAGTTCAGCTAACTATAACTCGCGCGACCGCAATCCACTGCTGATGACGTCACATATTACATAGGAGTGATACAGGGCTTTTCACATGGTGCTTGCCCCGTGTGAAAAGACACATTGCTGGTGTTGCATCTGTTTTCAGACACACTCCAGCAGTGTGTCAGGCCTCCGGAGGACAAAGAGGCGATAATGGGGGCAACATTGGGGTCTTTCTGCCGCCCAAGACTGAATCGATGGGCAAAGAACAATTCATGGACAGAATTAAATAGAAAGAGGAATTCCAAGATGGCGGCCGCGCTGGAAGCATAGCGGCAGTCTAGTCTTTCTCCCCACAGGTGTTCCGAGGTTAAGTGAGGCGCGCGCTCCAAGAGGAATGCGCACTTCACTGAGGTAATTCAGAGAGAGAGCAGTTCGAAGTTAGAGTTCCTGAGTAAAAGTAGAGAGAGCACCAGAAGAGTTAGTTAATAGCGTCAGAGCAACTAAATAGTAATCCAAGTCAGAACCCTACACGATTCCGAGAGTATTACGGAAGAGAATTCCGATGTTTCACAGAGACAGAAAAGACGAAGAATTCACTCTTACCTTCGTGGGATTATCCGAAGCATCTTCGGGGTCCTCGAGCAGATAGTCGGAGGTTTTTGGCGCCATCCAGTGACAGAACAAGAAGACCGAAGCTAAGTACTTTTGAGGGGCATGGGAGTCAGAATGTAAAGTATATGACAGAAGAGAATGTATAGACGACGTACCTGATTATCCAAGTCACCAATAAGACGCCCTGAGGAAATAAACAGACGTATAAATATAGAGAGTAGAAATAAACAATATAATAAAATACTCACCTCAGTTCTCCTGAACAAAGAAACTAGAGGGAAGGAAAAGCAAGAGATATGCAAGTTTTAGCACAAGAACTGTATAGAGTAAGAATGATACTACAAGAAGAATACATGGAAGAAGAGGACAGCTAGAAATAACCACTCTAGAAGTAAGCCCAAATAATAAATTTCTAGTTAAAATAATATTCAAAAAGAGAAAAAGATAATGAGAAAGAATTAATAGAAGGTTGTTTTGTAGAGAAAAGAGTGGAAAGGAAGCATCCTGAATCGCAGAAAAAGAATGGAAGGAAATTACACTACACAACAAGACAAACATACAGAAGAGGGGCACAGAGCTTGAAACCCTGGGTAGGTGTAAACACGAAGGGAGAGAGAGAGAGAGAGTTTAGAAGCAGAAGGGAGCAAGGAAGTCATTGTGTCGTCTTCTTGTTTTAAGGTTCTCACTAACAAGAGCTGACAACAACATAAGAAGAAGCGGAGAAGAATAGTGAAGAGCCGGAGTTTCAGGACCAGTCTCTTCTTGGTTTATTATTTTATCCACTTCCCCCTTCCCCCTGCAGGGTAGTGCGGAGTCCAGGTGAATATTACTGGAACTCTGGTTGCCTTGTAGCGGGAGTTGGGAACTAGCATCTCTGTTCCTGTGCAAGCACTTCAGGCCAACGTTTTCTTGACCCTAACAGAGTGAAGTGCCCAAGTGGTATACTTGCACCCGGACAGAGATGGCAGAAGGAATAAACTTACAGACCTTGGGGGTAGTGTTAGAGACCATTCAAAAGGAGTTAGTGGCAGTAAGGGAGGAAAACCAAAACTTGAGGCAGGAGGTGATGAACTCGAGAAAAGAGACTGCAGAGTTAGTTCAACGAGTCAAGCAACTATTCGGCTCAGGGGGGGACGCGTCAGGTCCATGCACTGAAGACCCAAATAGAATAACTACACAAGTAATCCATTCATTGTCCCCAGTCATACCGTTGGCTCCTCCTGAGCGTTTTAGTGGGGACCCACAAAAGGCACAGCTATTCATCACGCAGTGCTCTTTGCATTTTATGTGCCGCCCATCCATTTTCCCTGATGCGCAGTCTAGGGTGGCCTTTGTTTTATCGTACTTGAGTGGAGATGCAGCGTCCTGGTCAATGCCTCTGGTCTCCCGGGATGATCCTCTGTTACAAAACTATGAAAACTTCAAGCAAGAATTCCTTCGAATTTTCGACAGACGAAGAATATCTCAAGCAGTGGACAATGAATTATTGGACCTGAGACAGGGAAATCGAGATCTAGTAGCTTATCTGGCCCAATTCAATAAATTAGTCGTGGAAACAGACTGGCCAGAAAGTAAAAGAGCCGCAGTTTTCTATAGAGGCTTAAGAGACGAACTTAAAGATGTGTTGGCACAAATACCAAATAGGCCCACAGGAATCTCAGAATTAGTGGACCTGGTCTTGGAAATAGACTTTCGTCAAGGAGAAAGAAGAGGAGAAAAAAGGAAGGACTACAGGCCAATAGCTCCAAGATTTGACCGGGTCCGGCCAGAAGGGAACAAGGCTGTGGAGGGACAAATGAATTCGGAACCCATGCAAATTGGAACAATAAGAGGTCCCTTAACCAAAGAAGAGAAAGACAAAAGAAGGGCAGGAAATCTATGTATGTATTGTGGCTCCAGTGGGCATTTTGTTAGGGGTTGTCCAAGAAAACCGAAGACCCCCTTTAAGCCGAAGGAAAACTCGCAGCACCACCTGTAGCGGGAGTTGGACCGGTGGATGTTAATCAGAAGACAACTCCAAAAGAACATCAAGTGGCTAACACTCTACAGTCGTCAGCCCCACATCTAATTTTATCCATGGTACTTAAGTTCCGTCAGGAAACGTTGACAGAAGTTTCCGTAATGATAGATTCTGGAGCCACCGGAAACTTTTGTGATATAAAATTCGCTGCCAAGGTGGGGTTACGAGCTATCTTGAAAACCAAAAGTGAACCGGTTCGGGCAGTAGACAGGACGAATCTCTCATCTGGACCAATTGTGAGTCATACCGAACAGGTACAATTGATCCACTGTGATGGACACGAAGAAGCCATTCAATTCAATCTAATTGACGCACCACAGTTCCAACTTATCCTGGGCCTTCCATGGCTCACGGAACACAATCCAACAATAAACTGGAGCACAAGAACCATAGAGATGGATTCAGAATATTGTCGAAAAAATTGTTTTGAAAAAAAAAGGGGAACCAGAGAGTGTAATCCAGCTCAGGCCTTGTGCGCAGTGGAGATGACGGAAATGACTGTCTGTGCGATAGACTCCCAGGAGATTCCATCAGAATATGAAGATTTTGCCGACGTTTTTAACGAAACAGAAGCAGAACAATTGCCACCCCACCGGGTTTATGATTGTAAGATAGATTTGGAGCCAGGTTCTAATCTCCCCTGCAGCCGGGTATACGCCTTGACAGAAAAAGAACATCATCACTTGAAGGAATACTTGGATAAATATCTGGCGAATGGATTCATCCGTCCATCTCAGTCACCCGTATCTTCGCCTCTTTTCTTCGTGCCAAAGAAACAGGAGGGAGATCTCAGAACCTGTATAGACTATCGTGCAATCAATAAGATCACCAAAAAGAACCGATACCCACTACCACTAATTTCTGTTTTATTGGATCAGTTGAAGGATGCGCGGATCTATACAAAACTAGATCTCAGAGGAGCCTACCATCTTGTGAGGATACGTGAGGGGGATGAATGGAAGACGGCCTTCAGGACTCGATTTGGGCTGTTTGAATATCAAGTTATGCCTTACGGTCTGTGCAACGCCCCGGCTGCCTTCCAGCATTTCATCAACGATGTTCTTAGTGAGTTCATTGATCAATGTGCAATAGTGTACATCGACGATATTTTAATCTACTCGTCAGACACTAGTCAACACCAAGAACAAGTAAGAGGAGTGCTACAGAAGCTTAGAGAAAACAAACTATTTGTAAAATTGGAGAAGTGTGCATTCGGGGTTTCCCAAGTGGAATTTTTGGGTTTTGTTCTATCTCCGGCTGGAATGAAAATGAACGAGCAGAAGGTGAAGGCCGTGGTAGATTGGAAATCCCCGGAGTGTGTCAAAGAAGTCCAGAGTTTCATCGGGTTCGCGAACTTCTATCGAAGATTTATAAGCGAATTTTAACGAAAAATATTACCCCTGACGCGTCTACTGAGAAAAGGAGTGCGTTTTGAATGGACGGAAGAAACAGAAAGGGCCTTTCAACTCCTAAAAAAAGACTTCACTACCGCACCGATACTCCTACACGCAGACCCTACTGAACCTTTTTACGTGGAATCGGACGCTTCAGATCTGGCAGTTGGAGGGGTATTATCCCAACGGCATAAGGTAACGGGTCAATTACATCCAGTCGCCTACAGATCACGAAAACTAACATCTGCAGAGATAAATTACACCATAACAGAGAAAGAGTTACTGGCAATCAAGGATGCGTTTAAAGAGTGGCGACACTATCTCATGGGGGCTCAGCATCAAGTGACAGTCTTCACCGACCACAGAAATTTGAAGTTTTTGAAGTCTGCCCGAACACTAACGCCAAGACAACTCCGTTGGTCATTGTACTTCGCGGACTACGATTTCGTGATTACCTATAGGCCAGGAGCCCAGAATGGGAAAGCTGACGCTCTATCCAGATTGGGAACAAATGACCAGAAGAATCAAATCAAAGATCAAACAATAATCCCAGGTGAAAAAATTATTGGAGCTACGATATCTTCTGATTTAAAGGAGCAGATCCTCAAACAAATGAGCCCAGAGGAAATACAGGAATGGGTTGAGGAAGACGAAGGAAGAAAAGTTCAGCAACAGTTGCCTTATTTTAAGGAAGCTCTGTACTTGCCAACTCAGGAGTTACGGAATCAGGTGATGACTGAATTTCACGACAATCTTTTGGCAGGACACAAAGGAGAAACGAAGACAGAAGAGTTAATCAAGAGACATTATTGGTGGCCACATATGACCAGAGACATAGAGGAGTACGTTAGAACTTGTGAGATCTGCACACAGGGAAAATCGGAACGGCAGGCCCCCAAGGGGTTGTTGCAACCTCTACCCACTCCACCATATCCATGGCATACGGTTACATTAGATTTAATAGTGGATTTACCTTCAAGTTTGGGTTATAACACTATTCTAGTGTTCGTAGATGTATTTTCTAAGATGGCACACTTTATGGCCCTGAAGGGAATTCCTACAGCCAAACAGTTAGCCCACCACTTTAGTACACAAATTGTAAAAATACATGGGGTCCCTAAAGTCATTATTTCAGATAGGGGAACACAATTTGTATCTCATTTTTGGAAGGCCTTTGTGGGTGGTTTGGGAATGGAAGCCAAGTATTCAACTAGCTATCATCCAGAGACAGACGGGCAAACAGAGAGAGCGAATCAGGAGTTAGAGCAGTATTTGAGGTTGTTCCTTCTGAAGCAAGAAGGAGAGTGGTCAGAGTTGTTATGGGCGGCAGAGTTCGCACATAACAACGCCAAAAATGTCTCGACAGGCTATTCCCCATTTTATTTAAATTATGGAAGACACCCAAATGCAACTATTAGGCAAACGGATATTTCAGTTCCAGCAGTAAAAGATTTGGTGTCCCATCTGGATCAAGTCCATCAAACTGCTAAACAAAATTTAGAACAGGCAAAACAGAAATACAAACAACATGCAGATAAAAAGAGACGAGAGGGTCCTTCCCTAGAAAAAGGAGATAGAGTCTGGTTAAGCACAAAGAACCTTAGACTGAAAGGAAATAGGAAATTTCAGCCCAGATTCATAGGACCATATCTGATTGAAGAGAAAACTTCACCGGTTAACTACCAGTTAAAATTACCTCCTAAGTTGAAGATTCATCCTGTTTTTCATGTTTCTTTGTAAAAAAAGGCATCAGCAGGCTTACGCAGTGAATTGACACCAAAACCCATTCAGTTAGAATCAGGGGTAGAGTATGAAGTGAAAGAAATTCTGGATTCCAAAGTGGTAAAGGGAAAGCTATACTACTTGATAGACTGGAGGGGCTATGGGCCAGAGGAGCGGTCTTGGGAACTGGAATCAGATGTTCATGCTCCTAGATTGGTGAAATCATTTCATCAAAGATTCCCAACCAAACCAGGAATGAGAGGACCTCCTTTGTTGGGGGGTACTGTCAGGCCTCCGGAGAACAAAGAGGCGATAATGGGGGCAACATTGGGGTCTTTCTGCCGCCCAAGACTGAATCGATGGGCAAAGAACAATTCATGGACAGAATTAAATAGAAAGAGGAATTCCAAGATGGCGGCCGCGCTGGAAGCATAGCTGCAGTCTAGTCTTTCTCCCCACAGGTGTTCCGAGGTTAAGTGAGGCGCGCGCTCCAAGAGGAATGCGCACTTCACTGAGGTAATTCAGAGAGAGAGCAGTTCGAAGTTAGAGTTCCTGAGTAAAAGTAGAGAGAGCACCAGAAGAGTTAGTTAATAGCGTCAGAGCAACTAAATAGTAATCCAAGTCAGAACCCTACACGATTCCGAGAATATTACGGAAGAGAATTCCGATGTTTCACAGAGACAGAAAAGACGAAGAATTCACTCTTACCTTCGTGGGATTATCCGAAGCATCTTCGGGGTCCTCGAGCAGATAGTCGGAGGTCTTTGGCGCCATCCAGTGACAGAACAAGAAGACCGAAGCTAAGTACTTTTGAGGGGCATGGGAGTCAGAATGTAAAGTATATGACAGAAGAGAATGTATAGACGTACCTGATTATCCAAGTCACCAGTAAGACGCCCTGAGGAAATAAACAGACGTATAAATATAGAGAGTAGAAATAAACAATATAATAAAATACTCACCTCAGTTCTCCTGAACAAAGAAACTAGAGGGAAGGAAAAGCAAGAGATATGCAAGTTTTAGCACAAGAACTGTATAGAGTAAGAATGACACTACAAGAAGAATACATGGAAGAAGAGGACAGCTAGAAATAACCACTCTAGAAGTAAGCCCAAATAATAAATTTCTAGTTAAAATAATATTCAAAAAGAGAAAAAGATAATGAGAAAGAATTAATAGAAGGTTGTTTTGTAGAGAAAAGAGTGGAAAGGAAGCATCCTGAATCGCAGAAAAAGAATGGAAGGAAATTACACTTCACAACAAGACAAACATACAGAAGAGGGGCACAGAGCTTGAAACCCTGGGTAGGTGTAAACACGAAGGGAGAGAGAGAGAGAGAGAGTTTAGAAGCAGAAGGGAGCAAGGAAGTCATTGTGTCGTCTTCTTGTTTTAACCCCTTGCATGCCCGCCCCTTTTCCCGCCCAGTGCCGCGCTTTTTATTAGCGGGCGGAGTTCATGACGAGCTGGACTCGTCATGGGCACAGCGCCACCGCAGCCCATGACGAGTCCAGCTCGTCATGGGCACTGAAGGGGTTAAGGTTCTCACTAACAAGAGCTGACAACAACATAAGAAGAAGCGGAGAAGAATAGTGAAGAGCCGGAGTTTCAGGACCAGTCTCTTCTTGGTTTATTATTTTATCCACTTCCCCCTTCCCCCTGCAGGGTAGTGCGGAGTCCAGGTGAATATTACTGGAACTCTGGTTGCCTTGTAGCGGGAGTTGGGAACTAGCATCTCTGTTCCTGTGCAAGCACTTCAGGCCAACGTTTTCTTGACCCTGACACAGTGCGCCAATTTTGCACCTACAGATACATCAGGAACACTGATGTATGTGTAAATCCTTGCAACATGGAGAACCATACAGTAAATACAGCGCATCCATGGTGTCGCAAGGATGACGCTGTTTTCCTGCTGGGATTAAGATATCCATTTCCCTCAACCTTTACATAGCGGTCTCACAGCCATGTAAAACAGATGGAAAGGGACTCTGAGGGCCCCAAACAGGGCCCCAGTCCCTGGTGGGCCATTGGAGTGTGGCCTCAAACATCCATGGACCGTGTGCCCAGCACCGCACAGATGTTAAAAGCCACCCCTTTTTCAATTGCAGCTTGTACTGTGGCCCTTTTCCAGGCCGCAGCACAAGTCTCAATTGGAAAAGGCAGGTTTTTGATTGCCTTCATGATGGTCGGTTCGTAATATAGCACTTGGAGCTGACGACTACCTGTTGGCCAGTCTCCGTCCTGCAACGGGGCATGCAGAGCCTTCTCCAGAACAGACCCAGAGACTTTTTTGTTTTATGTGGCACCAGGGTGTCTTGAAGGTGCATACACCTCATTGAGTAATGATTGAGATGTGGAAGGTAGAATTGGAGTGATGAGATTACCAGTAAGTAATCAAGACATAAATAGTTTATAGTAGTCTATATGCATCTAGGTCTGTGCACATTGTTTCCATCTAAGTCTGTGTACATTGCTCATCTAAGGACCTCATTAGGATGGCGGGCGGACTTTAGTCCGCCCACCACCCTAGCGGTGCTGGGACCAGCCGCTAGGGGTGCGGCGGTCCCGCCAATTAGGATGCGACCGCCACCCTGGTGGTCGCATCCTACATCTTTGACATTGCAGCGGGCGGTGCTGTAAGCAGCACCCGCCGCAATGCCAAAGAGGCATGTTGTGCATTGCCATGCACAATGTGACAGACACCGTGCGGTGCCTGCCACCTTGTGCATGGCAATGAAGGGGGGTACCATAGGTACACCCCAAGTGCAGCCCCCCACCTCCCGGGGGCCCACAACGGGCCCCCATAGTCATTTCCCGAATGCCTTTCCATGGTAGTGTCTCCGCCATGGAAAGGCATACCCACCGCAACCATCATAATATGGATGGCTGTGCCTGCAAGGCACCGCCACCATATTGTGGGCTTTTCCCGCCCGGTCGGCAATCGTGACGATTGCCGACCGGCGGAAAAGCAATGGACGGACCTTCCGTGGTGATCCGCCCGCCATCAAAATAGGCCCCTAAGTCTGCTCACAGTGGTTGTCTAACAGTGCACAAAGCTGGATATTCGAAAAACGATCAATTTAATATTTCTTCACTGAAAATGAGAAGATAACCAGATTGGCAAATTACACTAAGGGCCCGATTCCGATCTCGCTCGGAAGGGCTCCTGACGTCATCCGTCAGGAGCGAGTCTGAGTCGTGAGCGCGATTTCCGACCAACTCGTCCCACCGTGCGAGCGAGTACGATGTGAATATCGCCTCACGCTACGAGCGACTCGTACCCGTCAGCGAAGACCTCCGGACGACTACAGCATGGCTGACTCGTGCAGCGCAATGGGTCTGCTTTCCAAGCGACCAAGTACGTTGCGCGCGTCGAGGACCCGGATTGACTCAGAGCCTCCGACTAGAAAAAGCTTCGGGAAGGGGACTTCTGTGGGCCATAGTGGGTCCCCCTTCACCCGTAGCCCTACGACTCGGTCACAGGGGGGACCCAAGGACATACATGTATGGTGCGGGGCACCGATGCGTACCCACGACAGGGGGCGCCCTTTTCCATGACATACTTTTGTCTCGATCGAAGCCCATGTACGCGACGTACAACAGGCTACCATTGACTTTAATGGGACTCCGAGCGACCCAAGTCCATCAGCACATACGTGCATCGTACTCAGGCGTGCGGAGCCCAGGAGCATGAGTCGTTCGGAAAGCTCTACGGGACCGAGTTAGCCATTTACGTTTGTGGTCTGCATTATATATATATATTTAGGTGCTTAATTTCTTTAATTTTGTTTAGACATGTTTCTTTTTTTTAAAAAAAATATCTTTATTTAGGTTTTATGTTTTTATACAGATACACCCCCAATCGATATCCCCACCCTCCACCCCTAACTCAGACCTGCCCAGCACATACAGATAATAAAGTTTTTACAGTTTTAGGATTGTAACAAATGTCTCAAAAAGAGAAAATAATTCATTTAACACAAAATGTAATACATCACAATCCAGATCATGAATTGATACTTGATACACATTAACCAGTCTCTGCCTGTCTTTGTAACTATTGCATTAACGGGTCCCATATTGCAAGTCCCTTCTTACGCTTATTACGCCCCTTTCTTTTATATATGGCTACCTCCAAACTACAAGTAGCCAGCAATTGAGCCCTCCATTTTTGGAACACCGGTGGATTTGGATCCAACCACGCTGACGCTATACATAATCTGAGAACCGCCATTGCCACGAATATCAGCCAAATCAACAGTTGATGGACAGAATGCAGAACAATGTCATACATTCACCCCAGTACAGAGATCTGAACCTACATCCATCATTTTTTTGAACCCAGCCATATGCAAATCAGTCTTGAGCCTGTGCCTCATGGGAACAGTCCAGCCCGAACCGCCAAGCCAGGTCCTCCCTGGACTGGAACCAAGCATCCTAGGACCGGTTTCGGGGTTTCACCCCTCTTCAGCCAGGATAGCTTGATTCCAGTGGCATGGAGAGCACGGTACTCACGTCTGAGCATACCCGTCCCGCTCGGGGTGACAAATGCAAAAACAATAGTTGATGGACAGAATGCAGAACAATGTCATACATTCACCCCAGTACAGAGATCTGGGTCTAAATCCATCGTTTTTTTGCTCACCATGCCATTCCAGTTTGAACCCAGCCATATGCAAATCAGTCTTGACCCTGTGCCTCATGGAAACAGTCCAGCCCAAACTGCCAAGCCAGGTCCTCCCTGGACTGGAACCAAGCATCCTAGGACCGGTTCGGGATTTCACCCCTCTTCAGCCAGGTTAGCTTGATTCCAGTGTCATGGAGAGCACGGGACTCACGTCTGAGCATACCCGTCCCACTCGGGGTGACAAATGCAAAAACAACAGTTGAAGGACAGAATGCAGAACAATGTCATACATTCACCCCACGAATATCAGCCCTCGCATGTATTTTGGGCTATTTAAATAAGCTAAACCGTGCGTTATTTCATCGGCAGAAATTTCTATTCTTGTGTCTAATACCTCTGATAAAAAAGCTGAGATATCATTCACTACCTTCGTTAATACAGCACATGAGGCAAATACATGTACACTGTCAGCTTCGAATAAATCACATCGGGGGCATGATGTTCCTTTTCCAGTCCCCCATTTAGCGATTTTACAAGGAGTGTAATATAATAGAAAAAGGTTTTATAATATTGAGCTTGCAATTTTGTAGACATGAGGGAGGACTGATATAATTCAAAGGAGTGGTGGATAGTTTTGGCCGAAACCCCAAGTTAAACCTGCCATTTTGTAATATATTTATCAAGATCGTCCGGGTACCATACGTTTAGTAATTCATACATTTTTTAGACAGGTTCTCCATTGTCTGGACTACTTGAAATTTTTGTCCTCCACCACCTTTCTTTCAAAGAAAATCCAGAATTTGTAAATATTTTAAAAAATCCAGCTGATCTAATTTATACTCGATCTGCAGTTCCTCGAAGGATTTCAATCCTGAAATAGTATAAAAACAACCTAGTTGTGTAATCCCACTCTGTACCCATCTCTCAATACAAGTATAGTTAAAAATCTCTAGGAGATTATTGTTTTTATTGATTGGCGTGTAATGAGATAAACGTCTGATACCCAATAGTTTACGTATATTATTCCATGCCTTATAAATGCCAAAGATAGATTTAAATCTGACCTTCTTGGAGTAGCTATTGTTCAGATGCCGCCATATAGACACCCTCTGGATTCCTCGCCTAATAAAAGTTCTTGTGAAGTTAGAATATTATATTCACTGCAAACGTTTGTCTTGAATAATAGATCAGCACAGTATTTCAGTGTTGTGGCCCAATAATATAATTTGATGTTAGACAATGCCATTCCCCCTCTATCCTTAGGTAATGTGATGAATCGTAATGCTCTTCGTGGCCTCTTGTATCCCCATATGAATTTAGAAAACATACTATCTATGTCTTTGAACAGTTGTGACGGGAATTCCAAACAAATTGTCCTAAAAAATATAAAAATCTGGGTTAAAAAAAGCATTTTAATCAAGTTACATCTTCCCCCGATGGATAGATGTAAATTATTTGACCGCATCATATCCTTTTTTGTATGTTGTATTAGCGGTATAGTATTATTATTAACTAAGTTTTCCAATTTGGGGGCTGATTCCGACCCTGGAAAAACCGGGTACGAATCGTCGGACGGAGCGTTTTCTCCGTCCGACTCGTACCCGAGAAAAATACCTTACAAACATGCAAGTACGATTCGTACAGAAACACCATTTCCGTATGAATCGTAAAAAACACCGACCGGCTAAAATATACTCACAATTCCAATCCGGGACACCGCGTACGCGACATTCGCACAGAGTCAGGCAGCGTTTTACGGACCAGCAAGTACGATTCGTACCCACAGCACTTCGCACGGCAATATTTTTACGGGACCCAAAAAGTGCCGGAAAAGCTAAGTACTCTACGATGCACGGCGAAAAGGGGGCCCGGTACGCACCGTACCCCCATCCCTACACGTCCGCACTGTACCCCCAGCCCCCCCAATGTCCGCGCCGTACCCCAGCACCCATACCTGTACGCACCGTACCCCCACCCCCGTATGTACGGAGCGTACCCCCACCCCCCGTATGTATGGAGCATACCCCCACCCCCGTATGTACGGTGCGTACCCCCACCCATGCCGTATGTGCGGAGCGTACCCCCCGTATGTACAGTGCGTGCCCCCACCCCCCGTATGTACGGAGCGTACCCCCTGTATGTACGGTGCGTACCCCCACCCCCGTACGTACGATGCGTACCCCCAGCGCTACGCGCTGGGGGTACGTACCGTACATACGGGGGTGGGGGTACGCACTGTACATACGGGGGGTACGCTCCGTACCTACAGGGGTGGGGTGGGGGTACGGCGCGTACATGGGGGGGTGGACTGGGGGGTGTTCAGCGCGTATGCGGGCAGATGTTTGGACGTCTCCATGGTTGCTATGGGAGTTCGCTCCGTACGGTGTTTTTTCCATACGGTTGTGCATTCGGACGGACGGGACGGATCGTACGTGCGCGCTCGGACTTCAGTTTCCCGAGTCGGACGTAAAACTGTCCGGGGATGTGTCGGACACTTTTTCTGACCCGAGGACGTGTCGGGGAATTTTCCCAATGCGATTCGTATGGATTTTTTAACATACGAATCGTACTTGCCAGTTTGTACGGGACTTGTACGATTCGTACGGAAAAAAATCCGAATACGATTCGTACGGGGAATATTTTTAACGGATCGGAATCGTCAACTTGGTCGTTATATTAACACCTAGATATGTTGCGTTCTCTGTTACCCGTACATCCCTCATCTCAATATTACTGTTGGGGATAATCTGAGTTTTGTCTTGGTTTAATTTATATCCAGATACCTCGCCAAAGCTTTTAGCCTCTTCTTCAACTATGCCAATTGCATTCATAGGGTCACTGGTAACCAACGCGATAACGTCCGCGGCGTATGCCAACGTTTTTGTAGCTTGGTCTCTTATCCATATAGGTGGAATTAATACATTATTATCTAATCTCCGAATAAAGGGGTCAATATATATCGCGAATAAGAGAGGCGAACACGGGCAGCCCTGTTTTGTCCCTCTCGTGATGCCCAGCGGTTCAGATACTGACCCATTAACCATTACGACAGCAAATGTGTCGCGATACAACATTTGTATTGATTTGATAAATGGTTCCCCAATACCACTTCTTGCCATGACTGTCCAGAGATATTTCCAGGAGAGCCTATAGAAAGCCTTTTCGGCGTCTAATAGTATAAGTGCCATAGGGTCTCCTGTAACCTTGGACCAATCAAACAATGAGATCACCCTTTGAATATGATCGGTTGTTACTCTTCCTGGGATAAACCCATGCTGTCGTTCAGAAACAATTTTATGTATCCTCGGAGCCAAGCGGGCAACTAATAGCTTAGCATACGTTTTAGAATCCCCAGTTATTAATGTTATAGGGCGATAAGACCCAAGTTCAGTAGGGTCTTTTTTTTTTTAAACAACAATTTTGGCCATGGACCACGATCCTGGAGGTCGCCCCCCCCTGAAATATATGTGCGATCAAATCTGTTAATATATTTTTTAGCTGAGGGGAGAATTTAACATAAAACTCTGTGGGAATCCCATCCATACCCGCCGCTTTACCTGGAGCTAGACTATTAATTGAGAGAAGAATTTCCTCCCACTGCGGAATATTATCCATACTTTCTAGATCTTCAGTCTCTAATCTTAAAAACAATCTTGATCTATATATTCCTCGATTGGTTCCTGTTGTATGTCTATATCCCTATACAAATCCTGATAATATTTTTGAAACGCAGTTCTTATTGCGTCGGGATCTGTCCTTAACCCGAGCTCTGGGTCCCGAATAGCTTTAACAAAATGAGTTGTGCTTTGTTCTTGGGTCCGTACCGCGAGCTGATGTCCCACCTGTTCACTTAGTTCGTAGAAATTTTCCTCATGCATTGTGGCACTATCTATAGCTCTTGTCATTAAGATATCAATATTACAATTTTTGGCTACTGCAACCCACCTTAAATTCATTTTCAGCCTCCCTTCCCTCCTGGACAGCTTTTATAAGTCCTATAAAAGCTATATTATTCTGAAGTACCTGCATTTCTTGTTTGGTTTTTTTATTGGCATTTAATGAAAATCGTAATGTTTCCCCTCTGATCCCAGCTTTTAGGGCATCCCAGACTATGTTGATTGGTCGACTACCTCTATTATCTTCCAAAAATCTGGGGATCCAATACCGCATATAATCACAGTACTTCTCATTAACCAATAATGCTCTTTCAAACGTCCATATTTTCATATTAAGCTTCGTTAATCCAAGTTCAATAGTTAAAAAAAGGGGGTTATGGTCAGAGAGCACTCTTGGTAGCTTTTCTATTGTACTGCTAGCTATTAGTGTTAGAAACCAGAATATAGTCCAATCTTGCATGTCTAGCATATGGATAGGAATAGTGGGTAAAGCCAGTATCCTTTGTATGTTCTGCTTGCCAGCAGTCTATCAAACCATGGGTTTGACATAGATTTTTAAAAGCTTGAAAGAATCTTGGCTTCCTGCTCTGGTACTGAAAACCTGAGTCTGCTGACCAGTCACTTGGTCAATTCAAATTAAAATCACCACAAATTATCACTGGGAGAGGCCAATGAACAAGCTCATTAGATATATGATCCAGTACTTCCGGGTCATCGCTAATATTGCTATATATTGGTCAGATAGTCATTTTCACATCATTATTCTGTTGATACTCTGTAATAGCCCAACGTCCATATTTATCGGATGAGGAGCGAGTAAATTGTATCGCCCCCCTTTTGCCAATATAGCTACACCCTTAGTCCTTACTCCTTGTGGTGTGGCGATAACCACCCTGTAGCCCAATTTACTAAGTAGATAAATTTGTGACCCCTCAATATGTGTTTCTTGTATACAGAGAATTTTGGCTCCTGTCAATTGTAACCCAACAGACACTCTTAGCCTTTTTTTTCATCGTTAAGGCCACAGATATTAACGGTCAGAATTTTCAGCTTAGCCATACTGATGCTTTTCCATTACAAGCATATATTTTATTATGCTCTCTACCTTGATTCCAGCTAAACATCTTCTCCCCTTATTCATTGTTTCTGCTTCTATATCCAAATTTGAGCTTTTTTGCATCAACGTTACCCCCGGTCTGACATTCTCTCCCTCCTCCACCCCTCCCTCATGCCCCCTCCCCTCACTAACAAATAGGCAATCAGGCTCAGTCCTGAACCTGTTTTGATAGCATCTGTCTCATCCTCACCTCCCACTGCTACTCTCCCTTTTCTTATGTATACATATTTTTCTTTTATTTATGTATTTATTTATTCCCCCCCCCCCCCGGCTACAATAATCATGTTTAAAAAAAAGCTTTCCCTTTCCTCCCTATATATAAAGAAAAAAGAAAATTCAGAACATATTATTAGGCACAATACGACGCAGACCGCATAAATGCATGAAATCTAATAGGTGGAGAATAACTACAACAGTTCATGTCTGTCTACTAAAGCCTAGCGATTATTCTCGCTAGCCCCTATTTTCCCCGCCATAATTTCCTCCAGTACTTTATGCGCTTGTATTTCCGACATAAAATAATAATTCTGTCCTTGAAAAATGACTTTTAGTTTAGCAGGGTTTTGTAGATACACTGTTGTGCCTGGTTTCTGGAAAGGTGCAATCAGCTGCCTGAGCTGCCATCTCCTCTCCACTGTTGCATGTGCGAAATCAGGTTTGACAAAATACGAAAAATTCTCCCAGTTTCTTTTCTTATTCGGTCTCGCCATTTCAAACATTGTTTGTCGGAGCAGAAAGTTCCCGAAAAAGATTAAAATTGCTCTTGGATATGATTGATCGTTCGGATTACGTCTAGATATAATTAGTGGAAATCTATGTACCCGCTGGATTTCCTTATCCCAGTCCCATTGTGTAAGTTCAAGTAGAGAATTCCTTAACAAATTTATTGTAAATTTCCTGATGTCATTACCCTCGCTATTCTCTGGTATGCCTAGCAGCCTTAGGTTGTTGCGACGTTGCCTATTTCTGCCTCTTCTAACTTCCACATTACATCCTTCAGGGTACTTTCTTGGGATGTTGATTGTTTTTTCAGGCTGTCTACCGTGCTTTCTAGCACCTCTGTTCAATTTTCCACCATACTTAGCCTCTCCACGATTTCTGTGCACGTTTTCCCAACTTTTCTACTTGAACCTTGTCATTTTTTTGATGCGTGTCAGGCTTGCTGATTCTCTAGTTTGACTTCATCTTGAAATGTTCTAAGGGATTGTAGGATCAAGGATAAGGATGGTTTGCCAGGTTGTACAGAGTCTTTCTGTCCGATTATATCTTTTAACTGTTTTTTATGTGGTTTCACAGCCCCATTTGTTCCATTACCCAGCAGCGTCTGTGTATCCGAGTAATCCCAGCCTAGTTCGTTCTCTTCCTGTCCTTCTTTCCGCCTATGGCCGCTCTTTTCTCCATCCGATAGCCTCTTGATTTTCCTAAATTCCCTTTTTTCTCCTTGCTGGCTGCAATTACTTGTAGATGTATCATCGCCCCTTCTTCATTACTGTTCGTACTTGAAATCACATTTTCACACTCCCCAGATTCCTCATTCAAAGAATAAAAGTTTTCCAAAGGATCTGGAGACAGATATCCCATCTCATGGTTTTTTCCCACCTGTATTTCTTTTTCGGTGTGAACGGTTTGGCCGTTAACATTAGTCATTTCAATTCCGTTTGAATCTCTTGTTGCAGCTTCTGGATCGGATATCTCTGCTTCCGTGGCAGGGGGAACCATAATTGGAGTATTGGCTAAAGCCAAGGCTAAGTGAACTTTCTCCCTGCCTAGGTGATCACTTAAGCCTAACTCTGGCGTTCCTAATATGTTTTTTTCTCCGTTTGACCCCCATGACAGCTGCTCCATGCCGATTTCTGCCATCATATCCGGGGTAATACTGACAGATTGCAAATCTGTTACACACGTTTCTGTACCGGTAGGGGTTTTAATTAGGGTATCATTTATATCCTTTAACTGTTCTTGCTCCTTTTCACATTCATTTGCACCTTTAACTGAGAACAAGCTCGTTATAGCTATCTGTTTCTTATTTTGTTCACCAGTTACAGCATCTTTTGACATGGGGTTTTTGTTACCTTCTGGTTTGCCCCCCTTACCGGAACGCAGTTTGTTCTTTTTACAGTCCGTGTCCGCTTTGGTATTCATTTCAAGCTGCACCGACGAGGGTGCCGCCGGTGCAGCCAAACGCATCTTTCTCCACACGCCCCGAGCCGCCATCTGTTCTCCTGTTTACACTCTAGGCTCACCGGCGTCTACGTTGCTAGGCAGCACCAATCCTACATCGATAGTTCCCCAGCCGGCCGCCGCCATCAGCATGATCTGAGCAAGAGATTCCCAGCATCCATATCGGCCTTTACTTTGCTCGATCTTCTCCACGGATCGACGAGCACACGAACCTCGGCATCCCCTGCACCATCCAGTCAACAGATGCCAACCATTACTTTCTCTGCGCATAGCCGATGCAAATCGATAGAAAACCTCATCGATTCAGGGAGAGACACGGAGGTGAGTAACAGAGAATTTCACTCAGGCGCCATCTTGCCTCCCATCCGAAGTCAACTTCCATTTAGACCTGTTTCTAATGGAAAGTTCATAGAGTGAAAAGTTAGGTGCATAACCTTGACCTTGAACCCACCATTGTAAACCAGAGGCTACTGTCAATCTTTGCCTCCTGGGATACAATCTGTTTTGTGTGGGCAGATATATGGGCCTAGTCTGTACTTGGAATTGGAGAGGAGGTGGTTTGAGGGGTGTATGACTGTAGTTTGATTAGTCAAACCTGTCAGATCACAAGTACTGTCTGAGTGGGGCAGAGAACTCCTCCCTTAGTTGTTCTGCTGCCATTACTGGTTTAGAGACAATAATTTGCTTCCATTCCTTCTACCAACTCTTTTCAAATAAGCATATTTCATGGTTCCACTTCCCAAACGGAGTCCAAGCTGTCTTATTCTTCTCTTAGAACCTCTGTAATTACTCGACTGACGTCTTCCTAATCCATCTAAGCATGCAGTCATAACTCAAATTGCCAGGCATCCTTTTAATGACTTTAGTTCCTTCGAAATGGAGGCAACTCAGTATAGTCGCTGGTTTTGACTTATCATTCAAAGTTTGTGCTTTCAATGCAAAAACTGTGAAGCCACCCCAAAATGTCAGTGTCTGAAACATACATATGTATCAACTCTTTTGTTTCCTTAATGGTGGAGAGTATCACTATTTCTAAATCTACCCCCTTTATCTTCTACAAATGTGAGCTTCTCTTTTTGTATATCTCCGCTCCTTCTCCACTTCCCGACCTATCTCTTTCTTATGTCTTTCTTGTTCCTCTTCTTTTTTTCTTTCTTCCCAGGGCCTCAAATCTTGTGTATCCCTATTTCTTCATTGAGGCCTGAAGTCCTCAGCTTTTTCTTCCCAATATTCCATAGCTTTCTGGAATTCTGGCTTGTGTCTCAGTGAAGTTTAAACTACCTAAACGGATGGGATACCTGGGACATGACACATGGGTATTCTGTAGATGGGTTGAGTAGACTGTCTAAGGCACGGGTACTCATAGTACGGCCCGCAGGCCGGCGGCGGCCCGGCAAGCCTTCCGTGCCAATTGCATTCATAGGGTCACTGGTAACCAACGCAATAACGTCCGCGGCGTATGCCAACGTTTTTGTAGCTTGGTCTCTTATCCATATAGGTGGAATTAATACATTATTATCTAATCACCGAATAAAGGGGTCAATATATATCGCAAATAAGAGAGGCGAATACGGGCAGCCCTGTCTTGTCCCTCTGGTGATGCCCAGCGGTTCAGATACTGACCCATTAACCATTACGACAGCAAATATGTCGCGATACAACATTTGTATTGATTTGATAAATGGTTCCCCAATACCACTTCTTGCCATGACTGTCCAGAGATATTTCCAGGAGAGCCTATCGAAAGCCTTTTCGGCGTCTAATAGTATAAGTGCCATAGGGTCTCCTGTAACCTTGGACCAATCAAACAATGAGATCACCCTTTAAATATGATCGGTTGTTGCTCTTCCTGGGATAAACCCATGCTGTCGTTCAGAAACAATTTTATGTATCCTCGGAGCCAAGCGGGCAGCTAATAGCTTAGCATACATTTTAGAATCCCCAGTTATTAATGTTATAGGGCGATAAGACCCAAGTTCAGTAGGGTCTTTTTTTTTAAACCACAATTTTGGCCATGGACCACGATCCTGGAGGTCGTCCCCCCTGAAATATATGTGCGATCAAATCTGTTAATATATTTTTTAGCTGAGGGGAGAATTTAACATAAAACTCCGTGGGAATCCCATCCATACCCGCCGCTTTACCTGGAGCTAGACTATTAATTGAGAGAAGAATTTCCTCCCACTGCGGAATATTATCCATACTTTCTAGATCTTCAGTCTCTAATCTTAAAAACAATCTTGATCTATATATTCCTCAATTGGTTCCTGTTGTATGTCTATATCCCTATACAAATCCTGATAATATTTTTGAAACGCAATTCTTATTGCGTCAGGATCTGTCCTTAACCCGAGCTCTGGGTCCCGAATAGCTTTAACAAAATGAGTTGTGCTTTGTTCTTGGGTCCGTACCGCGAGCTGATGTCCCACCTGTTCACTTAGTTCGTAGAAATTTTCCTCATGCATTGTGGCTCTATCTATAGCTCTTGTCGTTAAGATATCAATAATACAATTTTTGGCAACTGCAACCCACCTTAATTCATTTTCAGCCTCCCTTCCCTCCTGGACAGCTTTTATAAGTCCTATAAAAGCTATATTATTCTGAAGTACCTGCATTTCTTGTTTGGTTTTTTTTATTGGCATTTAATGAAAATCGTAATGTTTCCCCTCTGATCCCAGCTTTTAGGGCATCCCAGACTATGTTGATTGGTGCACTACCTCTATTATCTTCCAAAAATCTGGGGATCCAATACCGCATATAATCACAGTACTTCTCATTAACCAATAATGCTCTTTCAAACGTCCATATTTTCATATTAAGCTTCGTTAATCCAAGTTCAATAGTTAAAAAAAGGGGGTTATGGTCAGAGAGCACTCTTGGTAACTTTTCTATTGTACTGCTAGCTATGTTATGTTATGTTATGTTATGTTATGTTATGTTATGTTAGCATTTGGTAAAGCGCAACAGCTGCCCCAGCAAAGAGGCGTCCCGGCGCTAAGAACCACAGAAAACTCTAACAGAGGAAGAGAGGAAGGCAGCTAGGAGACCTAGGGAGAGGGGAACAGGTGGGTTTTGACGGCTTTCCGGAAGGCAGACAGATTTTCCAATGAGCGAATGTTCAGTGGGAGGGTGTTCCATAGTTTGGCTCCCAACACGCTAAAGGAGCGTCCACCAGTGCGGGCAAGCTTTGTCCGGGGTACAATCAGTAGGTGTTGACCTAGTAAGCGTAGGTTGCGTTGTGGCACATATGGTGTTAGGAGAGGGCGGAGTAGTTCTGGGCGTCCAGTTTTAAGGATTTTAAATGTCATGGTGAGTGTTTTGAACTGGATTCGCGATTCAATGGGTAGCCAGTGCAGCTTTCGAATTGTAGCTCTGGCCGAACATCTGCGGGGGAGACCGACCAAGGCTCTTGCCGCGGTGTTCTGCACGCGTTGCAGTCGTGCTATCTCCGCTTTGTTGGCGCCCAGTAGTAAAACATTGGCGTAGTCCAAGCGGGAGAGAATTGTGGCTTGGACAATTAGTTGACGAACCTTGGAGTCGAAGAATCTGAGTATTGGATTGAGGCTCCTCAACAGGCCCACACAGGTAGCTGCCACTTTTTTTGTGTGGGTCTGGAAGCTAAGTGAGGAGTCCATCCAGATGCCTAGGTTTTTGACCAGGGATTTTGGAGGTGGGATGGTGCCCAGCGACGAAGGCCACCAGTGCTCGTTCCAGTGGCTGGTGTTCTTGCCGAGGAGCAGCACCTCCGTCTTTCCTGCATTAAGCTGCAGGCAGTTGTCCGTCATCCACTGGGCTACAGCGGCCAGACCATCCCTAAATCTTGAGGCCGTGGTAGAAGGGCCTTCAGTGAGAGTGATGGCCAGCTGCGTGTCATCTGCGTATGACACCAGCGTGAGGTCCCATTCTTTAGCCACTGCGGCGAGAGGCTGCACATACAGGTTGAAAAGGGATGGGCTAAGTGCAGAGCCCTGAGGGACACCCTGTCCGATGGGGTGGGGCTGGGAAAGAAATGGGGGAGCTGACACCCGGAAGGATCTGTCTTTCAGGAAGGAGCGGAACCATTCCAGGGCAAGACCTGAGATTCCCACATTAGCCAGACGATTTAACAGTATGTTATGGGAGACCCTGTCAAAGGCTGCGCTGAGGTCTAACAGGATCAGCGCAGCGCTTTGACCGGCGTCAAGTATCGTCCGTAGGTGTTCAGACGTGGCTAAGAGGGCAACTCAGTGCTGTGGCCCGGCCTGAAGGCGTTTTGGGATGGGTCTAAGATGGTATTATGATCCATGTGTTGGGACAGGATGATGTTTACGTGGGCCTCTGCAAGTTTAGACAGCCATGGGAGCAGTGAGATAGGTCTAAAGTTCTCCAACTTGGAGGGGTCCAGGGTCGGCTTCTTAATGATGGGAGAGACCCAAGCTTGTTTCCAAGCGGTCAGGACACTGGCCGAAGAGAAGGAGAGAGTCAGTATTTAGTGTTAGAAACCAGAATATAGTCCAATCTTGCATGTCTAGCATATGGATAGGAATAGTGGGTAAATCCAGTATCCTTCGTATGTTCTGCTTGCCAGCAGTCTATCAAACCATGGGTTTGACATAGATTTTTAAAAGCTTGAAAGAATCTTGGCTTCCTGCTCTGGCACTGAAAACCTGAGTCTGTTGACCAGTCACTTGGTCAATTCAAATTAAAATCACCACAAATTATCACTGGGAGAGGCCAATGAACAAGCTCATTAGATATATGATCCAGTACTTCCGGGTCATCGCTAATATTGCTATATATTGGTCAGATAGTCATTTTCACATCATTATTCTGTTGATACTCTGTAATAGCCCAATGTCCATATTTATCGGATGAGGAGCGAGTAAATTGTATCGCCCCCCTTTTGCCAATATAGCTACACCCTTAGTCCTTACTCCATGTGTTGTGGCGATAACCACCCTGTAGCCCAATTTACTAAGTAGATACATTTGTGACCCCTCAATATGTGTTTCTTGTATACAGAGAATATTGGCTCCTGTCAATTGTAACCCAACAGACACTCTTAGCCTTTTTTTTCATCGTTAAGGCCACAGATATTAACGGTCAGAATTTTCAGCTTAGCCATACTGATGGTTTTCCATTACAAGCATATATTTTATTATCCTCTCTACCTTGATTCCAGTTAAACATTTTCCCCCCTTATTCATTGTTTCTGCTTCTCTATCCAAATTTGAGCTTTTTTGCATCAACGTTACCCCAGGTCTGACATTCTCTTCCGCCTCCCCCCCTCCCTTCTGCCCCCCTCCCCCACCAACAAATAGGCAATCAGGCTCAGTCCTGAACCTGTTTTGATAGCGTCTGTCTCATCCTCACCTCCCACTGCTACTCTAGCTGTTCTTATGTATACATATTTTTCTTTTATTTATTTATTTATTTATTCCCCACCCACCCCCCCCCCGGCTACAATAATCATGTTTAAAAAAAAAGCTTTCCCTTTCCTGCCTTTTATATAAAGAAAAAAGAAAATTCAGAACATATTATTAGCCACAACACGACGCAGACCACATAAATGCATGAAATCTAATAGGTGGAGAATAACTACAACAGTTCATGTATGTCCACTAAAGCCTAGCGATTATTCTCGCTGGCCCCTATTTTCCCCGCCATAATTTCCTCCAGTACTTTCTGCGCTTGTATTTCCGACGTAAAATAATAATTCTGTCCTTGAAAAATGACCTTTAGTTTAGCAGGGTTTTGTAGATACACTGTTGTGCCTGTTTTCTGGAAAGGTGCAATCAGCTGCCTGAGCTGCCATCTCCTGTCCACTGTTGCATGTGCGAAATCAAGTTTGACAAAATATGAAAAAATTCTCCCAGTTTATTTTCTTATTCGGTCTCGCCATTTCAAACATTGTTTGTCGGAGCAGAAAGTTCCCGAAAAAGATAAAAATTGCTCTTGGATCTGATTGATCGTTCGGATTACGTCTAGATATAGTTAGTGGAAATCTATGTACCCGCTGGATTTCTTTATCCCAGTCCCATTGTGTAAGTTCGGGTAGAGAATTCCTTAACAAATTTATTGTAAATTTCCTGATGTCATTACCCTCGCTATTCTCTGGTATTCCACGCAGCCTTAGGTTGTTGCGACGTTGCCTATTTCTGCCTCTTCTAACTTCCACATTACATCCTTCAGGGTACTTTCTTGGGATGTTGATTGTTTTTTCAGGCCGTCCACTGTGCTTTCTAGCACCTCTGTTCAATTTTCCACCATACTTAGCCTCTCCACGATTTCTGTGCACGTTTTCCCAACTTTTCTAATTGAACCTTGTAATTTTTTTGATGTCTGTCGGGCTTGCTGATTCTCTAGTTTGACTTCATCTTGAAATGATCTAAGGGATTGTAGGATCAGGGATACGGATGGTTTGCCAGGTTGTACAGAGTCTTTCTGTCCGGTTATATCTTTTAACTGTTTTTTAGGTGGTTTCACAGCCCCATGTGTTCCATTACCCGGCAGCGTCTGTGTATCCGAGTAATCCCAGCCTAGTTCGTTCTCTTCCTCTCCTTCTTTCCGCCTATGGCCGCTCTTTTCTCCATCCGATAGCCTCTTGATTTTCCTAGATACCCTTGTTTCTCCTTGCTGGCTGCAATTATTGTAGATGTATCATCGCCCCCTTCCTCATTACTGTTCGTACTTGAAATCACATTTTCAGACTCCCCAGATTCCTCATTCAAAGAATAAAAGTTTTCCAAAGGATCTGGAGACAGATATCCCATCTCATGGTTTTTTCCCACCTGTATTTCTTTGTCGGTGTGAACGGTTTGGCCGTTAACATTAGTCATTTCAATTCCGTTTGAATGTCTTGTTGCAGCTTCTGGATCGGATATCTCTGCTTCCGTGGCAGGGGCAGGCGGAACCATAATTGGGGTATTGGCTAAAGCCAAGGCTAAGTGAACTTTCTCCCTGCCTAGGTGATCACTTAAGCCTAACTCTGGCGTTCCTAATATGTTTTTTTCTCCATTTGACCCCCATGACAGCTGCTCCATGCCGATTTCTGCCATCATATCCGGGGTAATACTGACAGCTTGCGGATCTGTTACACACGTTTCTGCACCGGTAGGGGTTTTAATTAGGGTATCATTTATATCCTTTAACTGTTCTTGCTCCTTTTCACATTCATTTGCACCTTTAACTGGGAACAAGCTTGTTATAGCTATCTGTTTCTTATTTTGTTCACCAATTACAGCATCTTTTGACATGGGGTTTTTGTTACCTTCTGGTTTGCCCCCCTTACCGGAACGCAGTTTGTGCTTTTTACAGTCCGTGTCTGCTTTGGTATTCATTTCACGCTGCACCGACGAGGGTGCCGCCGGTGCAGCCAAACGCGTCTTGCTCCGCACGCCCCGAGCCGCCATGAGTTCTCCTGTTTGCACTCTAGGGTCACCGGCGTCTACGTTGCTAGGCAGCACCAATCCTACATCGATAGTTCCCCAGCCGGCCGCCGCCGTCAGCAAGATCTGAGCAAGAGATTCCCAGCATCCATATCGGTCTTTACTTCGCTCGATCTTCTCCACGGATCGACGAGCACACGAACCTCGGCATCCCCTGCACCATCCAGTCAACAGATGCCAACCATTACTTTCTCTGCGCATAGCCGATGCAAATCGGTAGAAAACCTCATCGATTCAGGGAGAGACACGGAGGTGAGTAACAGAGAATTTCACTCAGGCGCCATCTTGCCTCCCATCCGAAGTCAACTTCCATTTAGACCTGTTTCTAATGGAAAGTTCATAGAGTGAAAAGTTAGGGGCATAACCTTGATCTTGAACCCACCATTGTAAACCAGAGGCTACTGTCAATCTTTGCCTCCTGGGATACAATCTGTTTTGTGTGGGCAGATATATGGGCCTAGTCTGTACCTGGAATTGGAGAGGAGGTGGTTTGAGGGGTGTATGACTGTAGTTTTATTAGTCAGACCTGTCAGATCACAAGTACTGTCTGAGTGGGGCAGAGAACTCCTCCCTTAGTTGTTCTGCTGCCATTACTGGTTTAGAGACAATAATTTGCTTCCTTTCCTTCCACCAACTCTTTTCAACTAAGCATATTTCATGGTTCCAGTTCTCAAACGGAGTCCAAGCTGTCTTATTGTTCTCTTAGAATCTCTGTAATTACTCGGCTGACGTCTTCCTAATCCATCTAAGCATGCAGTCATAAGTCAAATTGCCAGGCATCCTTTTAATGACTTTAGTTCCTTCGAAATGGAGGCAACTCAGTATAGTCGCTGGTTTTGACTTATCATTCAAAGTTTGTGCTTTAAATGCAAAAACTGTGAAGCCACTCCAAAATGTCAGTGTCTGAAACATACATATGTATCAACTCTTTTGTTTCCTTAATGGTGGAGAGTATCACTATTTCTAAATCTACCCCCTTTATCTTCTACTAATGTGAGCTTTTCTTTTTGTATATCTCCGCTCCTTCTCCAGTTCCCGACCTATCTCTTTCTTATGTCTTTCTTGTTCCTCTTCTTTTTTTCTTTCTTCCCAGGGCCTCAAATCTTGTGTATCCCTATTTCTTCCTTGAGGCCTGAAGTCCTCAGCTTTTTCTTCCCAATATTCCATAGCTTTCTGGAATTCTGGCTTGCGTCTCAGTGAAGTTTAAACTACTTAAAAGGATGGGATACCTGGGACATGACACATGGGTATTCTGTAGATGGGTTGAGTAGACTGTCTAAGGGATACTCTAGAAAACAGTCTAGGGTATACTGTGGGGGGAGGTCTAAGTAACGTCTGCGCTCAGGTAGAGCCTATGTTTACTGCCCTCCCTTCTGGGGTTCCTTCCACTGATCCATCGCCCGAGCTTCCTGCAACCCTCTCCTTTTCTGTAAGGGCTTGTTTCTCCCACTGACCCAGCATAAAATCTATAACTTATATATCCTCATATTCCAACCTTGGAGCCTTCCATCTGTCATCCCAAAATTTCTGCTTGTATTTTCAGGCTTGCTTTTTCCCATCTAGCATTTTTAAATGCAGGGTGTGTGAAGCATCTGGGCTTATTAATTGCTATTAGCGTTTACTGGAATAAGAATCTAGTGATCTGTCACTACTTGCCCCAACAGTGGGAACTTTTGCAGGAGTCCTAGGGCTGACAGGGCTTACTGGGTCCAGGATGTAACAAAAGACACAGACTAACCAACGCGATCGAGATCGGAGCATGTGAATCCAAATCCCGGCTTCTCTTTCATTTTCTAGACTATTTGACTCACTCTCCTGTGTTTTGGTTATTCCCCAAACACTGGGAGGCAATAAAGTTTGCCAATGGGGCGGGGGGCAGGGGGGGCTTCGGGGGTACATGAAAATATATTCATTGCCTAGTTGTCAAAGGTCGCCCGGTGCTATTAGTTAAAAGTGTGCAGATTCCATTAAGATATTAGGAGTTCTTTACTCGCATCTATGAGAAAATCGACATTACCTAAACAAAATGCCAGAATGCGGGTCAGTTTACACAGTGTTTTAGACAGTACTGGTTGCTTAGTTTTATTGCATTAATTTTTGTATTTACTCTTTTACACAGCATCCAAAGTAGGTTACCTAACCCCAAAGCCCCGAGTTGCTAAATGACCCATAGAAGGGAGTGTTTTACAGTTGAGATAATGTGTCCAAATGTAATTTTGGTAGTGCCATGGAATGATCAGCCAATGAGGTACTCGATGAGCAGGTATTTAACTACACGTTCAAAACGTACGGTATTGTGGCTGTTGTTTGTTTGTACACAACCACCTCTCTGAATGTGTTTATTAACACAGAGCTTCATCTACCAGACAGTGCTCACAGAGGGACAAATAAAGCACAGAACAAAATGTATTCATTTATCCTGAGTGTGAAGGCACCCAGAAGTCTTAGGTGCCTGCCCGGAGAGGCTAGGGATACCAGCGCTTCTACAGACTCTGCCGTGCTCCTCTGCACCAGCAGGGCACAGCTCAGAATCTGCTGCTTCTGCTAAGAATAGGTGAGGGGGATGAGGTTGGGGCATGCGGGAGTTGCCCGCAGATTTCCAGGTTATTGAAAGTGATGATTCTGACGTGAGGCAATGGAGACTGACTTTGTCTGTTTGTCTGCACCAGTCTATTTCTCTACCATCTACCGGGCTCACTGTCATGTATCCATTCATCTCTCTTTGTTAGAGGTGCACAAGCCAATATATTAATTAACAGGTAGAGCCAGCCGGAGACGAGACGAGCGTATACGAGCCGTGAAAATGATCGGCATGTTAATCATACATTAAACATGATGTAAATGTGCGATAATGTCTCTTCAGAATTCAAAAAAGTGCATTTCTTTAGCGGGTCACCTCAGTACAAAAGATTATAGCACTGAATTGAGAGGAAAATATTAAAAGTGCTCGTTTTAAGCATGAGTTAAAACACTGCCACTCCTCCCGCCCGACAACAATGCCATTTGTGAACTAAGAGGTGTCAGTTGCCATGCATACCCCGAATTTTGCCTAGAGTCTTATTATATTTAGAGTAACATTAAAATCTAGTTCATTAAACACGAGAAGTTTTTGCACAACACGCATTTTGAACTTGCATATTTGAAGGTGGCAATAATAAAGATGAAAACGGAAGTGCCAGTAGGCAAGAAAACACGAACGGGAGTGGGGGGGGGTGGGGGAGGGTGAGAAGTCACAGACTGAGGGAGGGGGCGGTGTGGTGGGGAGACAGGGAAGAAAATAGTGTTTGGAGACAAAATAGCCATGGAAGGATACAAATGAAGAATGAGGAGGGACTAACAAACCTCAAACCAATCGGAAGGCATCATTTAAGACAAAAGCCAATAGGCAGAGAGTGGGCGGAGCTTCCACGAAGTTTCCACACTACAGTATATACTGCATGCCTCGCAAAGCGATGGCAGCGCATTTGTGCTGCAACGCTAGGCGAGACCTAAAAAGCCCTTTACCACTAGAGTCCACTTCTGGGTCCTTATCCAACTATTAAGCCCACAACTGTGCGCCAAGTACACAACCCTTTTGCATTTGAACCTCAGGTTAATGTAGTCGAATAGTCCTCAGCTCACTCGAGGAGTGGTTTGGGGTTAGAAGCTCAGAACTCTCTGAAACATCTAGACTCCAGTGAGTGCATTTACTTTTTTTTTTTAAGTCTGTCAATAAGAATAAAAATATTCTTTCATCTGCCTCAACACCCCTTCTCCTTCTCAAATGTGCAGAGAGGTGTAAAGCCAAATTTGACTACATGTAGTTACCTGTAGAAATAAGCAGATATTATTAAAGCTTTTCTTTGTCAATTATTTTAGCTCTGCACGTGAGGACTACCGATTCATTCTTAGTAACTGAAGACAAAGATGGCGCCATTGAAATCCCCACAGGCCAGACCGGTCAGTCTTCTTCCACTCTCGATGCTAACGAAGAGAATGCTTTAGACCGCTTTACTTCCACACTTGAGTTAGAAGCTGGCTATGTGAAGGTAAGTTAACTACATTATTACACACGGCTAATACAATCATGTTTCTATCTCTTTCCTAGGTGTAATCCCTATGAGTTGTGTTGTAAACTATAATATTGTACCAAGAGCTGTTTTTACAGAATAATAACATACATTACATCAACTGCAAAAACACAAGAGGTTGTTAATGAAATGTGGCCCACTTGTTTAGCTTTGACGCGTACAGTCTGGAAGATTAATTTACATGTAAACACAACAGTTCAAAAAATATTCTAATCCATGTAGCACGGTAATGTCCCCGTAGCATGATGTGCTTTACATTCCTAGTTAACTTCACAGCTCACTTGTAGTGTCGCTCAAGTTTACAACCACAGAGGCACACGGTTAAGAAAGCAGGTTGGTACGGCATTAACCAGTGCTTGTGGGACATCTGCCTCCTTAAGATTCCTGGTGCTGCTCAAAAGGACGCCATAGTGCGGGCTATCCACACTATGGGCATCTTCCCATTTAAAAATTGTTCTAATCTGGTGTGGGATCCTTTAGTAGTGTATTTTCACTGTGTTACTGTTTGAAGTGCTGCATAGATACTTTATACGTTGCCTCTTAGTTCTGTCTGGCTGCTCTGTGCCTAGCTACCCGAGGGTTGAGCAAAGGTTAATTTAGAGTTTGCTTACAACTTAACCCTGACAAAGATTGTGGTTCCTACTTGGGCAGGATTTCACTCCCCCAAACAGTCACCCACTTTCTAACAGTGTCCCACCCAGCTTACAGGAATGCAGCAATACACTAATCTATCTGAGGGCATTTCTCTACCTCAGTTCCATGATTCACCATGCAGGCCTCTGTCTCCCAAATTGGAACCCAGGACCCTCAATGTATTATACCATCCAAAGGCACACATACACCCAGTGCATGTATACAACCTACCCACACTGCACAGCACTGTATTCTTCATGAACTGTACGACTCATAGGCACACATACATGCAGCACATTCATTTAACATTCACATACTGCAGGGGGCAAGGCCAAGATTTCTGATGGGATGAACGCTTGGTCAAAAAAATCAGCGTACCATGCCCGACCGCCAGCATTCTGCAACATCAGAGACCCCCTCAGATTCCTCAAATTGGTCCTTTAGCCTCCCTCTAGCATGCTGCTGCTGGAATGGTGACAGCCGGGTGAGGTGCCTTTCCATGGACACAGCAACATCCTGCTGGGTGATGGCCTTGTGATTTGCATCACCCTCGTGGTTTGGACGAGTGGATGTGGAGCTTGGCTTCCCCTTACGGTCCCAGGAGCGACGAAGAGTGGTGCCGTGGGGCGAGACAAAGCCATGGCCTCGGGCAGCATGATTGCTCCATTGGAGGCTCCCCTCTGTGCCACAGGGATTGTCTTGAACAGTAGTCCAGCTGGGAGCGATGCGCAAGGCAGACTCGGTCGAGCTGTGCCGCACGCACTATAGAGGATGGCAACGGCCAGCTGGAAGCAAAGGCCCTAACGGCAAGCGGGGGCGAAAAGGCCTGACCAGCAGTGAGGTCCTGCGCAGGAAAGGAGGCAGGGATGAATACAGCCTCCGGAGGAGTCGCCACTCCCCCCTGTTATGATGGTAGGCCATAGACCTTGTCTGCCATAAGGTTGGGTGGGACTGCTGAATTGAAGCCCTCTACCTAGTACTACTTCTTCAGGGTGCCCCCTCTCTACCTTGGGGTCTTGAGGTTTCCCTTGCTTTGCAGCTCTGTTGGGGATAGCTAGGGGTGGTAATCTCTGACCCCAATGCACCGAGTGCATGAGGGGTCTCTCCTTCCAGCCTGCAGTTCCCTCTACACTACAACCAAGCACAAGGGGCACATGGAGATGGTGGATTGGTGCCTGTGGGGGCCCACCTGGTTCTTGCTAACCCATGCTGGCTCGTGGGTGGGCTGGTAGTGGCCCATATGGAAGAATACAAACCATTGGGTTCTGGAACTGATGTTGATGACTGTCCAGCACATCCTGCTCCTGGACTGAACTGAAGTCGACAGCACTGGTACGTTGGTGAGGAACAGATCTGCATTGATCCTCCTGTCCGAATTGCTTTGCTACCTACTTGTGGGACGCTTTCGTGACTGGGCTGTCTGTGCCCCAAATGGCACCCTACTGTTGGAGTCGCTGTTGGCCTGGCCCTGAGGACATGATCTTGATTCCTAGCTCTCATTACTTTCCTGTATTATGTACTCACCCTGCCGCCATGGTCAAGCAACAAGGCCTGAGGCGTGGCCCAGAGTCTGGGGAGGGGCACTGAGCCACAGGGGCTGGGGGTACCCAAGGCCAGGTCAGCAGCCCCAAGCCCATCGATATGTTTGATTAGTTTGTGTGGACCATTAGAGATGTTAAAGCTGAGCTAGACCCTCAGCTAGATGCATTAACGGTTAAGATGAGTTTGCTTAGGGCTGATCAGGCCAAGTTGAGAGATAGAGTGGAGTCTAATGAACCTGCACTGGCTGGCTTGCGCCCCTCCATGGCTGAAATGCAATCACAGCTGAAGACCTTTAAGGCATAGGTGATTTTATTGTGGACTCAAGCGAATGATGCTGAGGGCAGAGCTAGGCATAACAACGTTCAAATTGTGGGGCTACCGTGAGCAGCCGAGGGCCCTAACATGGACCTCCTTCTGGTAGGCTGGCATCTTAGCACAATTCTTGATGGATGGAGATCTACTTTCTTCTATGTGGAATGTGCCCACAGGGTGCCCAGCAGGCTGCCGCGGTCTGGGTCCGCCCACAGCCGGTGGAGGTGTTACTCTTCAATTATCGTGACCAAGACCACATTTTACAGGTTACGTACATAAAAAGGCCCGTGGCAAGTGAAAATAGCCCAGTAAACATTTACCCCCAATTACATGGTGGACATGCCTCCCAGCAGGGCTTATTCATGCCGATCAAGCTCCAGTTTCACTAAATGGGCCTTGATGTTTCCAGCCAAGCTGCGGGTGCTGGACTCTAATGCGACCCATTTCTTCACATCGGCAGCCAATGCCTGAAAGTGGTTGAAGTCGATGGGGGTGCCACCACCGTCGTGAGATGTGACAGATTATAGGGGCCCACAACAGTGGTGTCCCCCCTGCTGGTGACAGCACCATAGCCCCTCTAGGAGCAAACCATCGGAATAACAGGAACCTGCCATAGCCACACCACAGGCTCGCTTACCCGATCGCTGTCTTCACTTGAGAGGGAATTTCTGCGCTCCGTGTTGAATATCCTCCCCTCCCCCTCCCCCCCCCCCCCCCCCCGAACTCTGATTGGGACCAGCTTTTACCCTAGTGACTGTTGACTTGGTGATCTGAGCTGAGGCCATATATCCTTTTGCTGTGACTGGTGGTGAATCAATAGGATATCCTCTGTAGTAGGAGAGATCTCTTGCAGCTTTACTGGGTCAAGCAAACTAAGTCATCCATGCCTTCTACACTTCTGGCACCTCTTTCTCTACCACCATGGTGGGCTCATTTTGACTTGTGTTCATTACTGGTTTGCTACTGTTTAGGGGCTTTTTGCTTCGATCTGGGGAGGGGAGTTGGGAATACTGTCTTTGTTTTTGTAATTGCTTTAATTCATATTCTTGTCTGTGAACAACTGTGCTCAATTTGTGGAGAACTGGGGCAAAGATCTGTGTGCGAGGCAGGAAGGGGGTCAACAGGGGAAGGGGATTAGCTTAGAGGGTTTTATCACAATAGCAAAGGCTCCTCAGAAAATTGAATCCTGGAGGGCCAAGGAACACGCATCATAGTGTTGGGGGACGGGTAAGCGATAGATTCACCAGGGTGTAACAACATGACACCCAAATTGAGTGGGGGTTGGGGAAAGTGGAAGGAGCGGTGGAGGGGGGATAGTCTACTTTTCTGGGTGTGGGATGGGGGACTAAAACATAGGGAAAATTCAACCGGTAGTTTCAATGATTGTTTGGTTATTTCGTATGTTACATTTGCTGCTTTTTTTTTTCCTTGGAAAGTTACATTGATTGGTTTTTTAGATTTTCTTTTTTATGTTTCCTGTTTAAATGGCTAATAGGTTAAAAATAATTTCGTTTAATGTTAACGGCCTGAATAATCGGAAAAAAATGCGGGCTATTGAAGCATGGCTAAAAACAGAAAATCCTGAAATTATTCTTTTACAAGAAACTCATATCTCGACTAAAAATATTTTGGAATTTTTAATGTTTAAAACCTGGGCCAGCTACAGGGGTTTCTCATCTGCCTCCGCATCCCATAGAGGGACTGCCATATTTATAAAAAAAGGCTTACAAGTAGAGTGTATTAAGTCGGGTAAGGATCCATTTGGGAGATGGTGTTGGGTGACATGCTCTTTTAGATCCAAACCATGTCCTCTGAATTTTGTAAGCTACTATGCACCCGTTGAAGATGATGCCAAAGCATATGACGATCTCTTTCTCTCTTTGAATCATGTTGTAGGAGATTTGATTGTGGGCGGGGATTTCAATATCTTGATGAGTCCACATCTGGATTCCACTGTTCAAGGGAAAAAGCAGACAAAGCCTAGATCTCTTAAAATATTGAAAGATCATTCGGATATGCTAAATTTACAAGATCCTTGGCGAACGGCATTTCCGACTTTAAAGAAATTTACATGTGGATCAGGACGGTTTGCCTTTTCTTCACGCATTGATTTTTTTTTGATCTCCCAGAATTTAGATTTTTATCAACAAAATTTCTTTTTCAATGGATTTTCGGATCATGCAATGCTATCTCTGGAAATTCACATGGGCTCTGGTTTAAAAACACCTAAACGCTGGTTATTTAATAAGTTGCATTTGAATGACGCCGAATGGGTAAAATTTATGGATACTGAGATCAGACAATTTTAAATCCAGAATATTCATTCCGCAGAACCCCATATAGTTTGGGACACACTTAAAGCCTTTATTCGGGGATTAATAGTAAGCAAAGAGGCAGTTATTGCCAAAAACGTCAAGATGAAGAAATTAAAAATTGAAGATAAGATCCATATTTGTAATGAAGCTTTTTTAAAGAATCCCTCTTCTACCACTAAAGCTCAACTTGAACAAGCCAAGAGTGAGCTTTGTACTGTATATAACACTCAAAGCGAGATCTTTTTCCAACAGTCTCAGCAGAAAATCTATGAGGAGAGCAACTTTACTGGTAGGCTGTTGGCGTGGCAGGCCAAGGAACAAGCAGATACGAATCAAATCAAAGCTTTGAATTGCCCATTCTTAGCAGGCTTTACGGAGGATCCAGGTGAGATTAATAATATTATGCTTGCACATTATCTGACCATCTATGACCAACTTCAGTCAGTCGATGATCTGCTGTTGAAAAAGTTTCTGCTTGAAAATCCACCACCCATGTTGATGGATATAGATAAAAATCTCATGGGCCGCTCGTTTTCTTTAATAGAGTTGGAAGAGGTGATAGAGAGCTTACCTAATGCCAAAGCATGTGGCCCAGATGGCTTACCCGCCGAATTTTATAAATTTTTCTTCAAGGCCTTCGGTGAATTCTTCCTCTTCTTGATAAATTCTATGCTAGATGGGGGGGGGTATTCCAGAATCTTTTAAACAGGGAAATATTGTTAGCTTTCCGAAGAAGGGCAAAAACAAAAGGGATCCTAACTCTTATCGCCCAATTACATTGCTGAACTCGGATTACAAAATTGTCACAAAACTTCTATCTCTCCGGTTCAATGAATATGCGGCAAAATTGATACACGCTGACCAAAATGGATTTTTGCCGGGCAGACAGTTAGCTACCAACACCCATTTTCTTGCCGAAGCTTTGGATTATTTTGAAATTAAGAAAATCCCCGCGCTAGTTCTATTGCTCGACGCGGAAAAAGCTTTTGATTTGGTGGTTTGGAAGACGCTGTTTTGTATTTTGAAATCTTTTAATATTCCAACGTCTTTTATACTCTTAATTCAGAATTTATATAAGAATGCAGTGGCAAATGTAATTATTAATTCAACCGTGGCAGGGTCCATTAATATTAAGCGTGGCACAAGGCAAGGATGCCCTCTATCTCCTGTATTATTCGCTTTTTTTATTGAACCCCTGGCAATTGCAATACGGAACTCCCCAGATATCCTTCCTCCAATCCCAACTATGCCGGTGTTAAAACTTTATGCAGACGATATTATGCTGTTAATTAAGCCCACAATAGAAGTACAAATCAAAGTCTTCAAACTATTTGAGGACTTCGAAGCACTAGGAGGGTATCGAATAAACAGAGCCAAAACGGAAGTTATACAATGTGGGAGAGCTGTCTTTGACCTACATCCAGATATCCAAGGCTCAGCAAATTTCAACCCAAAAAGATATCTGGGGATTTTCTATTCCGCGTCGTTCGAAGATTTATTTAAATTAAATTACACGCCACTTTTAAAGAAAGTTCAGGGGTTATTGACTCGTTGGAATATTCTTCCTTTATCCATTTTAGGTCGTGTTGCTCTTATCAAGATGTCTATATTACCATTGTTTAATTTTCTGTTTTCTTCAATACCATGCACTTTATCAAGCTCGTTTTTCTCTCAGGTTGAGTCCATGTTTACAACTTTTTTATGGGCAAAAAAAAACCCACGTTTAGCACTTGGCACTTTATATGAAGATGTAGATCAGGGAGGGCTCGCACTCCCGAATCTGAAACATTACTACGACGCTTACTTTGCACAGTATCTATCTAGGTTCAAGCCTTTACCACAAGCGCATTTTTATTGTAATTTCTTTTTGAATTTAATTTGTACTGAAACTCAGGTTAATTCTCTCATGCTATTGTTCAGGTACCCAAAGCTGGTACGATATAAATGTCTCCAATGTATTTTTAAAAGACGTCAGGCCTTCTTTAAAAAATATTCTATCCCAGTAATTAATTCAGCCACCTTAATAGAAGAAATCCTCCCCTTAATAGGAATTAAACAACCTACCCACTTGACATCAAAATGGGCGGAAGTCGGCTACTTTAAAGTATCAGACTTCTTAAGGGATGGCAAATAGATGACGGTAGCAGAAATTTCTCTAGGGATTGTTACGGATTTTATTTTGGTTAACTCTTATGGCTGCCTATATAAATATCTAGTAGAAGTAAACCCCATCTCTGTTATGACCCAAAATCAGCTTGTAGAGGATTTGTTAGCCAAAGCAGTCAATAAGAAACCAGGGGTTTGGAAAACATTCCTGGCTTCTCTAAAACAACCGGATCTTGAGTCAAAAGCTATTAAGAAATGGGCTGATCATGAGAATTGTGTAGTCTCTCCTCAGATTTGGTCTACAATTAATAAGTTAAATTTTTGCACTCTTAGAGGGGCCAATTGGCGTAGGATGTTGTTTTTTAGTAAGTGGTTATTGTATCGAACTCCCTCTGTTTTAGCCAGGATGTTCACTAACCAGTCCTCTCAATGCTTTCGATGCATGAATTATACACACGCCAATTGGTCACATATTATGTTGATTTGCCCAAATATTAATATTTATTGGACTGAGGTATTTTTTTTCTTAGAACAAGAGTGCAATATAAAGCTTGAAGTTAACAGTAGGCTAATATTACTTGGTTATGACCCAGATCTTCTCTTCTCGGAATCCATGACTAGGTTACTTTACATAGCAATAGCGATCGCAAGGTCACTTTTGCTGCAAAATTGGCGTTCGGATTCCATACCCTCAGTTATGAAATGGGTTCAGAAGATGAGGAGGGTCAAAAAGAGCGAATATATCTATGCCGCACGCATTGGAGGCCTTAAGAAATTCGAGAAAACATGGGGTACCAAGTTTGATTTTGATTATTAGCCTTGGGAGATATATGAAATTGCTATTAAGACGTGATTGAGTCAGGGGAGGCTTGAACTTTATTATGAATTCTACTAAAGTTGCCTTTAAGAAAAAAAATGTGTCTTAGATTGCTAAACAGGCTGAGGATTTGAAATATTTTGTGATCTATTAATTAATTATCTGTGTTGTAATATAATACCATGTTTTAACTCCGGTTGCAATAAAAAAAAAAAAAAAAAACAGGGGAAGGGGAGCACATAGGCAATTCTTAGATGGCGTCAAGAACTACTGACTCCCCCCATCTACAATTTCCTATCCTGTAATGTGCGGGGAATGTGGACACCTAGGCAATGACACCTGGTGTACTCATACTTACCACACAGGCACATTCACAGGACATATCTCCAAGAAAATCAAATTACATCAGTTGAGTTGCAGCATTTGCAACATCGTTGGAGGGGTCAGGAAGTGGGTACTGTTTATTCTGCATTTGCCCATGGAGTGCTGATCTGGTTGGTGATCCTACAGTACCGTTTCAGATCGAGCGCCAAAGGGTGGATCCAGAGGAGTGACGTGTTGGTGGAAGGACAGCTGTATATTGCACCCTTTGCCCTTTATGCACCCAACGCAGTCCAATCTCACTTTCTAGAGACCCTCGCACCAACAATACTCCAGGACCTAAACGTCCCAAGCCTTTGGGGTAGATTTTAATTGCATGCATGACAATAATATGTACAGGTCTCCCCCTCCACTCTGCAGCACACGAGCAATCAGAGCTGCGCACTATTTAGTGGACTGGCTGAGGCATGGTCGACTTCAAGATCTTTGGCGCTCACTGAATATCCTTGCACTGGAATATTCACACTTCTCACAGGTTCATCACCATCATACAAGAATCGATCTCCCTTGGGCAACCCAGAGATACTTCCCTTTCTCAATTAGGCCGATTGCCTGGAGCATACAATTTTGGGCCATAGCACTCTGATGGTCACATTATGCAGTGGCAGGCGTCGGACCCTGATACCAACCTGAGGCTACTTGTGTAAGTGCTTCAGAAATCGATGTTTTGTGAGACTGTAGGCACACATGCACTCCATTACTTTGAGTCTAATGAAAATACCCCTTCCGATAGAGGAGTGGAATGGGAGGCATTTAAGGTGATCATGCCAGGCTTTGTATTAAGGCCAAATATAGCACCAAAGTGTGCTTGCAATGCAAGCTAACAGAGACTCATGTAAAAGAGGTTTGGTTGGGGGTAGGAGAGGATCAGAGAGAGGCACTTACCTCCATTAGGGCAGAACAGAGGGCCCTACAGGATAGACTGAGGAGATTAGATTTCCCAGAATATACTGCTCAACAGCATGCAGAAGGCAATAGTGTGGGGTGGGTCCTGGTCTGGTTACTGCGCTCCGAGAGTGAGCAACCCCGGTTGACTGCCATTAGGTCCATGACGGACGTTATACTCACTTTGCAGATGGCCATTGATTAGGCTTTCTTCGAAGTCTACACGGCCCTCTATCAGGAAGATGTGGGGATGGGTGAGTCTGGGCTGTCAGAATAGCTGGACAACCTTCGGATTCATTGAAGTTAACCTATCCACCGCCAGGCCCTAGATGTTCTGCTGACTCTTGGTGAGTTCTGCCCGGCCTTAGACCAGATGGCTCAAAATAAGACTTCAGGGACTGATGGAATCCTGTGGAGTTCTACTCAACATACCTTGCTTGCTCTACAGTTTCTATGACTGTTTCAAACAGTTAAGGCAGCGGGTACCCTCCCACAGTAATTGCGGGAGGCACTGATCATGGTATTCCCCAAGCTAGATAAAGACCCATTGAAAGTGCGATCTAACGGCCCACTCTTGCTCCTCAACACGGACTGTAATGTCCTGGGTAAGATTATAACTAATCACTTGCTGCTGCACATCGGCGATTTGGTGCACCCAGACAAGAATGGTTTTATTCTGGGAGGAAACACATTCCTCAACCTCTGCTGGTTGTTCTGCCTCTTAGATGGGGAACCACCCGAGTTGCCATCGGGTGTGGCCCTCTCGTTAGACGTAGAAAGAGTTTGATTCACTAGCTTGGCCTTACCTCCTGGTGAGTACTGCAATGAATGGGGCTAGGTCCAGAGATATGACAATGGATAAACCACTTATACACTGACCCAATTGCTAGAGTGCGTTCTGGCAAAGATATATCGGCACCATTTCAGGTTCGCAGGGGCACCCACCAAGGGTGTCCTCACTCTTCTCTCTTCACCCTGGCTTTGAGCCACTGGCGAGTCTGTTGATGCGATGGGGACCGCCGTGGGGGCATATGGAATGGCGCGTCGTGGAGGTGATTTCACTCTACGCAGATGACACACTTATATTCCTTTGGAACTATGGTCATGACTTGCTTGGGGTGATGGAAGTGCTGGACTGTTTCAGTAAGGCCTCCGGCTTGCGCCTAAGTTGGTCCTGTTTTTTTCCTCTCCGTGGTATCCCAGTCGAGGAGCCCCTCACCAATCCAGACTGGTGTGGTGATTCAACACTTTCGGCTATCTTGGCGTTAACATCTGTCACGCAGAGCATGATCTGGTGGACCACAATCTGGGTAGGGCCTTGGCCAGTGCACGATGCTCGCTGCCTTTTTGGAATTCATTGCCCCTATTCTCTATGGGCTGAGGGTCCATTGCAAAGATGCTGGTGTTGCCCAGGTTGCTCTACCACTTTTCGTCCATACCTTTCTCCCTGACCCTGTGCTTCTTCAAGAAATTGAATATGTTCTTTACCACCTTAATCTGGGGTCCCAGGAGGAATACAGTGGCATTGCAGTAGCTGTTTGCTCTTGTAGAGGAAGGGGGCTTAGGCGCACCACATTACGAATTATACTATGAGGCCGCTCAGTTGCAGTGGCCCATGAAAGTGGCTCGGTCTGGGCCCCACGCCAGAACGGGTTTGCATTGTCCAAGATTTAGGCGGGTGAGACATCCTGGGCTGGCTTATGGGGCCTATAAGACATATGAGGCAAATATGGTGCCGATCAGGGTGGCTAAGTTCTTCTGGGACCACTATGTGAACCCGTGCCATGGCCCGGTCCCATATGCCCCCTCCTAGCCAGAATGGGCACTCCCAGTGCTCCACAAGATTGCTGTATGGCACGATGTGGGTGCGTGGGCAGAAGCGGGTGTTGTCACATTGAGGGGTCTATATAAACACAATCTCCTGATGACCTTCCAAGACCTCCAGGAGAGATACGAGCCTCATGAAGGTCAATTTCTGACCTACAATGCTTCGGTGGTGGCCATAGGGGCTACATGGAGACCACATTGTGCTGAGCTACTTACATCCCCAGCCTTGCTGGAACTGTTAGGGTATGGCTCTAGCGCCTATGTAATTACATTGGTGTGGGGTAGACTATTAGAATCGCTGGTGCATACCCTTCAGGCATTATGAGACAAATGGGCTCAGGCCATGGGTCGGACGTTGACAGGCAAACACTGGACTCAAGCTCTAGAGCAAGTGCAGGGTGTCTCCAGGAATTCCCACCTGTAATACACCCAATTTAAGTATGTCCACCAGATCTACCTGACCCGATGCACCTTCACCATATCGTCCCAAGCGTCTCCCGAAAGGCTCCCATTACCTCTGTGCAGAGGCGGATTTCTATCATATGGTTTGGGATTGCCCAGTGATTGCTCACTTTTGTGGGGAGACCATTCAGGTGTTGTCTGAGGTAATGGGCCACCCTCTGCAGTGTGACTCACTTCACTGCTTGTTGGGATTGACCACGCAAACATGTAAGAACAAATACATTGCTAGATTACTAGACATGGCATTTGTTCTTCTAAAGTGCTGTATTGCCATGAATTGGAAATCGGCTGTTATGCCGCTGCTGGCGCTATGGCTGAAGGATCTCCTTAAATGGGCATCCACTCATATGGCAACATGGAGATCATTGCCACTGACACAGGGAGTGGTGCCATTCCTGGAAGCTTGGGACACATATATGGTTGCAGTGTTGGCCAAAATGGACGAGCGGCCTCCATGAGGCAATGGGGGTATGCCCCACAGTGACTGTCATGAGGTAGCAGGTGGCATGGCTGCTTCTTAGAGGATTTCTTAACCACAGTCCATTGGGCCAATTGAGGCCTTCTGCCTTTGTTGACTTTCATCAATGTGTTTGTCAACGTTGACATGGGCGGTTACCCACCCTCGCATTCACCTCTCCCCCTCCCGGAAACTGTAATACTGCAAGAATGAATGGTTGAATGCTTCTTCCCTCACTGTTTGCTATACGCTCACTGTTATACATGCACCTGGGGCCTCGGAGGGTGCCATAGATTTCACATTGATTTTCTTTATTTTTTATACAGTTATTGTTGCTCAGATATAGCTCCTTCTTGGGGCTGCGGATTGGCTCTTATAAGAAACAGTCATTTCCACCTCCACCCTGCATATGGATGCCATTGTCACCGCTGTGGACTGTCAAACGTTTTTATCAGTTAGGGATGTTCTGCTGAATGCCTTATGTCACTGCATGTTTAGAGACACTAGTCAGAGGCTGTGCAATAATGCACCATTATAAGTGATTACTGTTTGTCTGCCAATCTATGCTTTAAGGGATACATGTGATTATGCTGAGGACTGGCGTTAATGGTGTCCTTGCTATGTTACTATGTATTCAAGTGCATCTATTACAAAGAAAAACAATAAAGAGCTACTTGTAGAAAAAAAGAATTGCCAACAAAATGTAACCTCCAAGCTTGTCCATTAAGCAGTTAATGGGATAAAACATTATTTTTAGAACACAAAAAAAGGAAAAACTGCACAGCACTGGTAACTTTCATGTACTGTACCACTCATAGGCACACATACATTCAGTACATGTACTCATCATGCATGCACTGCTCAGTACTGCATTATCCCTGTATTGTACACTTTCCAGGCCCACATACACCCAAGCACAGATACACTTCTCCTGCACTGGTTAGCACTTCACAAGAAACCAATGTAGGCCGAGGGTGAGTTGAGCACACAGCAGCTGAACTTTAAAAATTAGTATCTTTTAGGCCTCACTCCAGTGACTCAGGTTAAAAAGGACATGTTCACCCCTAGTGCTCACTGCAGGGTATGCCGTCACCACCATGCTCGTGCTGCTTAACCACTGGTGAAGGCAATAGCCTTCCATTTTACACACGAAATATCCTAGGGTCTGAAAGAAGAACTATGGAAAGATGGAGACAAAGAGATAGATCTACAGAGGCCTCTGAAGGAGTCCTATTTAACCCCTTCGCTGCTAGGCCTTTCCCCCCCCCCCCCCCACTGTGCTAAGCCTTTTTTTGGCTATTTGGGGTAGTTCGCGCTTAGTCCCCTGTAACGTTTTGACCACATACGGTATCCACGCCAAATGTGCGCCCTTTTCTTCCAACATCCTGGGGATTCTTAAGGTAACCAGGGTTTGTGGATTCCCCTGGAGGGGACCCAGAAATTAGCCAAAATACAGCTAAATTTTGTTTTTTGGGGGAAAAATGCGAAAAAAGTGCTGCAAATGAAAGCGTCTGGGTTTTTCCCTACAAATGGTATCAAAAAAGGGTTTGTGGGGCTGAAATAACAATTTTTCCAGCTTTAAGGAAATGACAGACTTTTATCAGAAAACCAAACTTTTTTACACAGTTTTGGCATTTTTCGGGGACATAGCCTATTTTTGCAACTTTTTGTGCTTTCAACGTCCTTCCAGTTAATGGTAGACATGAAAGCAATAATGGATCCTGGAAAGCTATACATTTTAGAAAAGTAGACAAAATTCTGAATTCAGCAAGGGGTAATTTGTGTAGATCCTTCAAGGTTTCTTTATAGAAACTAACAGTTAAATATAGGAAAAATTGAAAATTAGTTGAAAAAACTGCCTTTTGTGTCAACGTTTTCACCTGTAACTTCTTCTAATTATGACAGCTCTTTGAAAGCAATATACGTTACATCTGCTGGACCTTACTGGTTGTGGGGATATATAGGACTTGTAGGTTCACCAAGAAGCCAACGAACCCAGTGCCAAAAACTAAACTAAGCAGCAACTTGCAATGGTTTTTTATTATGTACCGGATATATAGCAATTATTCTGGGAAAATTTATACATGGAAAAATCGGTATGAAAGACACCTATGTATTTCTGAAATGGGAACAAAATATAGAGTTTAGAAACAGTAGATATTTGCACATTTCCGAAATTGGGAATACTCATACTAGCATGGGAATTATTGGTCATTTATCAAAATGACTTCTTTTTTACACATTGTCTTTCATTTGGAAGGCAGAAATGCATTGAAAGTCAATAGGTAATAACAGTTGCTTTACAAACCTGAATTACCCTGAGTCTCCCGATAAAAATGGTACCTCACTTGTGTGGGTAGGCCTAGTGCCCGTGATAGGAAACGGCGCAAAACGCAACGTGGACCCACCACAATTTCACAGTGAAAAATGACCCTTTTTTGGCAAAGTGTCTAGCTGTAGTTTTTTAACCCTAGCTCTGCCGGTACCTAGGGAAACCTAGCAAATCTATACATTTTTTAAAATTAGACACCCAGGGGAATCAAGGATGGGGTGACTTGACTGGTTCTCACCAGGTTTTGTTACCCAGAATCCCTTGCAAACCTAAAAAATTGTCCAAAAAAAATACATTTTCCTCACATTTCTGTGGTGGAAAGTTCAGGAATCTGCGTGGATCCACAAATTTCCACCCACTCCGCATTCCCCAAAGTCTTCCGAGAAAAATGGTACCTCACTTGTGTGGGTAGGCCTAGTGCCCGCGACAGGAAACGGTGCAAAACACAACGTAGACACACCACAATTTCACAGTGAAAAATGACCCTTTTTTGGCAAAGTGCCTAGCTGTAGTTTCTGAACCCTTGCTCTGTCAGCACCTAGGGAAACCTAGCAAACCTATACATTTTTGAAACCTAGACACCCAGGGCAATCCAGGATAGGGTGACTTGACTACATTTCACCAGGTTCTGTTACCCAGAATCCATTGCAAACTTAAAACATTGTCAAAAAAACACATTTTCCTCACATTTCTGTGGTGGAAAGTTCTGGAATCTGCGTTGATCCACAAATTTTCACCCACCCCGCGTTCCCCAAAGTCGTCTGAGAAAAATGGTACCTCACTTGCGTGGGTGGGTCAAGGACCCGCGACAGGCAAGTGCCCAAAACCTATTGAGGCGACATCAAAATTACCTATCACAAACCAACCTGGTTTTGCAAGGGGGTCCCATCAGTTTTTGGCCTGGGGCTCGACGGCCATCTAGGGACACCTACCAAACCCACACATTTCTGGAAACTAGACAGCCGTGGGAGTCTAGTGAGGTATGGCTTGCATGGGTCCCCAACATTCTCTTACCCAGAAACCCCTGCATACTGCACATTTTGCTGAACAAATCACTTTTTTTCTCAAATATCTGTGTGCGAAAGTTCTGGATTCTGCGTGGATCCACAAATTGCCTCCCACCCAGTGTTCCCCCAGGCCTCCCGATAAAAATGGTACCTCACTTGCGTGGGTGGGTCAAGGACCCGCGACAGGCAAGGGCCCAAAACCTATTGAGGCAACATCAAAATTACCTATCACAAACCAACCTGGTTTTACAAGGGGGGTCCCATGGGTTTTTGGCCCGGGGCTCGGCAGCCATCTAGGGAAACCTACCAAACCCACACATTTCTGGAAACTCGACACCCGGGGGAGTCTAGCGAGGTACAGCTTGTGTTGGTCCCCCAACATTCTCCTACCCAGAATCCCCTGCAAACCTCAAATTTTGCTGAAAAATTCACTTTTTTCTCAAATTTCTGTGTGGGGAAGTTCTGGAATCTGCGCGGATCCACAAATTTCCTCCCACCCAGCATTTTCCCAGGTCTCCCGATAAAAACGGTACCTCTCTTGTGTGGGTAGGAATAGAGGCTGCAACAGGAAATGGCCTAAATCATACTGTGGAGACTTCAAAATGACCTATAACAAAACTACCTGGTTTTTGGGGGGGGGCACTTGAGATTTTGGCCCCGGGCTCGGCGGCCATCTTGGGAAAGTACCAAACCCAAACATTTCTGAAAAGTAGACATCTGGGGAAGTCTAATGAGGTATGGCTTGCGTGGATCCCCCAACATTTTCCTACCTAGAATGCCATGCAAACCTCAAATTTAGCTGAAAAAAACACATTTTCCACATATTTTTGTGTGGAATCACAATGCCGGCATAAATGTCTTACCCCATATGTTTTGGGCCCTTCCCTGCAGCGGGTACTTGGCCCACCCACACAAGTCAGGTACCATTTCTATTGAGATACTTGAAGAAATGCTGGGGGAATGGAAATTTGTTGTTACTTTCTGCAGCGTGAACATTTGATCACAATAATTCAAGGAAAATGTGACAGTCACGTTTTGAGGTTTGCTGGACAATGTGGGTAAGATAACTTGTTGGGATCCACAAGAGAGACAACACCATGTACTCCCATGGGTGTTTAGTTTACGACAAAATCTACAGTTGGTAGGTTTTTCTTAGTTGAAATGTACACCTTGGCAGAGAGACAAAAAAGACAAAGATTACTGCACAGCCATCTATTCCTTAAACACACACACATACTGGTTGGATTTGGCACGAGGGCGAGTGATGGTTCAGTATATAACATTTTATTAACAAGAGATTTCACAAAAATGAAATGCACAGTCAATAAATGAAAGGACAAAAAATTGAACCATTGACTTGCAGCTCGTGAGCTGTAAAGCCACGACAAGGCACCAACCGCTTTACAGACCATTCACACACCTTCCAAACATGATACACACAAGACCATTCACACCACCAGGCTCAAAACCAACACATTACAACATTCACAAAAAGGGACAAGGTACACTCTGCTTGACAAAAACAGAAAAGAAAAATATTTCTGCACAACCACCTATTCCTCAAGCACACATACATACTGTTTGGATTTGGCACGAGGGTGAGTGATGGTTCAGTATATACAGTTGTATTAACCAGAGATTTCACAAAAATGAAATGCACAGTTAATAATTGAAAGGACGAGAAACTGAACCATTGACTCACAGCTAGTGAGGTGTAAAGCCACAACAAGGCACCAACCTCTTTACAGGCCATTCATGCACCTTTCATACGTGTGACACATACAAAACCATTCACACTGCCAGCCACGGGCCCAGCACATTACAACACCAGCAGACAGTGCCATTCAAGGGCCCATCACTTTCACACACCCACATTCCTGACACAGCAACCACACCAGCTCACGGATTGCGTGGAGTGGCGTTTGGCTAGCAGTGTGTGTAGTGACCAGCAGCAAGTCACTACTCACACACCGTCAGCCAAGCACCAGTCCACCCACACCACCAGCCAAGCGCAAGTCCACCCACACCGCCAGCCAAGCGCCAGTTCACGCACACTGCCAGCCAAGCGCCAGTCTACGCACACCGCCAGCCAAGCCCCAGTCCACACACACTGCCAGCCAAGTACCAGTCCATGCTCACCGCCAGCCAAGCGCCAGTTCAGGCACACCGCCAGCAGTGTCAGCCCACACACACCACCAGCCAAGCGCCTGTCCAGGCACACCACCAGCCAAGTGCCAGTCCAGGCACACCGCCAGCCAAGCGCCAGTCCACACACCGCCAGCCAAGCACCAGCCCACACACACCACCAGTCAAGCGCCAGTCCACGCACACCACCAGCCAAGTGCCAGCCTACACACACCGCCATCACATTTAGGATTTTTTTATACAAAAACACAAACAAATTGCAAATAGATACAAATCTACCAACACAAAATCTGAAACTAAATACATTGCACAAATGCTAACCTTGAAACTGAACAAAAGATATAAAACAATAGAGACTAGGCAGTTCACCTTACCACTCATGGATGCTTCCAAAAATTATTTTGCATGTGGTACATTCTAAAACAAGCAGACACACAGCCCAGGGTTAGAAGGACACTCGGAGCAGTACATACGAGTCTCCTTCCGTGTACCTCTTCGCCAATAGACTCTACATCTCCTACTGGGAAAGTTTTTTGAGGGGGTGGGAGGAATGTGATCAGGAAAGTGGCGATCTTTCAATCTAGCCACATCCTCCACCACTCCAACTCTAGGAACACTTGCCTCTTCCACTAGAACAAGGCTGCCTATTACAGACTCCTGAAACTTAGCAAAAGTCATTTTTGACTCAGGACAAGAACCCTTGAATATAACAAAAGCATTAAAGGTTGCCAAGTGGAAAAGATGGCTAGCCAACTTCTTATACCAAATGTAAGCCTTACGAAGAGCAGCGTAAGGTTCCAACCTCTGATCTACTCCACCCATGTGCCTATTATAGTCTAAAATACACACAGGTTTGCGCGCTTCAGCTACCTGACCCCAAACAGTCACAGGTGAAGTGCTTTCATCATGGATGGTAGTCAGCATGTAGACATCTCTCCTGTCTGAAAACTTCACAGCTAGAAGCTCCTTGCAACGCAACGCACTGCACTGTCCCCGCACAAGCTTTTGACAAACAAGTTCTTTTGGGAAATCTTTACGGTTAGAGCAGATTGTGCCACAAGCAGCAGTGTCCACTTTGGTCAATTCCCTGAACAACTGCACACCAGTGTAGAAGTTATCTACATATAAATGGTGGCCTTTGTTAAAAAGTCCTCTACCAAGTTCCCACACAATTTTCTCAGTCACTCCAAAAGTGGACGGACAACCAGGGGGGTTAATCCTGGATTCCTTACCCGTGTACACCCTGAAATTAGAGACATATCCAGTCCTACTGTCACACAGCATATACAGCTTAATTCCATAGCGTGCCCTCTTACTAGGAATGTATTGCCTAAAAACCAATCGGCCCTTGAAAAACACCAAAGACTCATCCACTGCTATTTCTTTCCCTGGAGCATAGATCTCAGAAAATCGATCAACAAAGTGATCAATGACAGGCCGAATCTTAAAAAGACGGTCACAATCAGGGTGATCTCGTGCCAACGCTAAACCATTATCGACAAAATGCAGCATCCGAAGCAGGAGCAAATACCTATCACGACTCATGACTGCCGGAAATATAGCTGTTGCCATCAAGGGACTAGTAGACCAATATGAAGACATTGATGACTTCCTTAGCAAGCCCATCAAAAAAGTTAAACCAAAGAACTTCTTCATCTCTTCCAGATTTGTGGGAGTCCACCGGGTAGCTCTAGAGTGGAGCTCAAGGCTGCCACTGTTGTCCCTCAAAAACTGTTCGTCATACAAATTAGTCTGCTCAACAATCTCTGCCAAAAATAGAAGCATCCATAAACAACTGAAAACAAAATTATTGGCAAAAAGTTTTCAGTATTCACTCTACACCCTGGAACACCAGTAAAGTCTGGCAATGCCGGCTGCACCATGCCTGGGGCAACCCAGAGGTCAGCACTTCCAACAGGAAGCTTTGCAGCCCCAGGCTGCAGCCCAGATGCCTCTTGCCGCACTATACCAACGGGAAGCCTTGCAGCCCCAGGCTGCAGCCCAGAAGCCTCTTGCCGCACTATCGGCACATCAATGTCCTCCTCTAACACAGGCACTTCATCTGCACTAAGAATAGCTTCATCCGCACTGTGGAGAGAAAACTCACTGCCGGAATCTTCCCCTCCCTCCTCTGCCTCAGATGCAGAGTCAGTCTCAGAACCATGGTCAGAGGAAGACTCAAAAAGCATACCAACAACCTGCTGAACAGCAATCCTGCGGCTAGCCATTATCCTTACTAAGAAAGGAGACTGCACAAACAAGTCAACAACAACCAACACTGTGCAAAATAAGTAAGTAAAAGAAATGTGTGCCTTTATCACAAAGATCTATATACTCAAAAACTATGAGATTGACTTGCAAGAGACAGCTACACTCACCAGCACCTACTCTGCAAAGAAACAGCAAAAACCAACGATATCACACTAGAAAGAAAAAAACAAAACCAATTACACACAAGACAACAAAATACACATCGAGCACAAATGCAAAAAGTTTTTGACACTCAAAAAACAGAAGCCAAACATACTGCTATTATTACACCATTTGCAAAAAACACATTCATGCAGAGAAATGAAACTCATTTACATTGTACAAAAAAAAGTCTCTTACCAAACACGTGCAACTACATAAACGGCAGAACCACCAGTAACGAAACCGCAACCTGGAACAGTCTAAAGAGCAAAAGCCTTGAACAAGAACAAAAAGGGAGAAATAAAGCATTACAATTGCAATTCACAAGAAATAAAACAATTAACATTATAACATGCTATGTCACTACCCAAGTGGTCAATTGGCCAGATGCGCCTTCAAATAGGGCTGAGAAAAATGGGGCGTGATCTTGCCCAAGGGATCAGGTGAGGTTGTCTGCCAGGCCAATCTGTCCCCCAGGTGGGGCAGAAAACAGCAGACAGAAATGTGCCCCCCTTGCAAAAGTAATACATCCCTGGTGCCTAGTAGGGTTTTCTGCTTCCACCTCTCCCGCCTAGGGCAGAAAGGCTAAAAAAGTGGCAAATCTGTCCCCAGGAGGGGCAGAAAAAACATTAACCAAATGTTATCATCCCCTTGGAAGCAACCATGTCGCTTCCATTACACACAAAACAAAATCCCTGGTGCCTAGTGGTTGTTTTTGCCCCCCCCCCCTCCCGGGGGGCAAAGAGGGCAAAAAAAGTGCCGATCTGCCCCCAGGGGGAGGGGGGGGGCAGAATACACATATAAAAAATATCTGTCCCCTGGAAGCGACCCTTGCCCAAGGGGTCGCTTCCTTTTTAATTTAAAAGAAGTCCCTGGTGTCTAATGGGGTTTTCTGCTCCCCCCCCCCCCCCGCGCAGGAAGTAAAAAAAAACAGGCCAATCTGCCCCCAGGGGAGGCAGAATACACATTAAAAAAACTGCCCCCTGGAAGCGGGGGGTCGATTCCATTTTCATTTTTAAATAATCCCTAGCTCGAGTGGGCTTTTCTGCCAACAGATTCGGGTGATCTGTCCCCGGGATGGGGGCAGAAAAGTCTTAAAATAAATGTGCCCCCTAAGGAGGCGACCCTTGCCCAAGGGGTCGCTTCCAATACTCTTTCCTCTCCCCGATGCCTCAATACACTCCAAAAGCCTCCCCACCGGAGCACACAGCACTCACCCTCCCTCGCTTCCTGATGACATTGGCGCGCGCTGTGCGCGCTGACGTCACAGGATCGCCAAGGCGGGGGGTCGGGGGTGGCAGCAGAAACTCTTTCGCTTGCTTCCCCCTTTGTGGCAACATATTGGGCTGCCCATGGGGGGAGCGCCATGACGGAGCAGTTCCATCGTGAGCACAGCACAACCGATGCTCATGACGGAACCGCTCCGTCATGAGCTTCGAAGGGGTTAAGGACGTAATCCCATCACCCACCAAGGTGGCATGGTTCATCATCTGAGATTCTCCTCTTGACAGGGACTCCTAGCCCCGTCAAGAGCTACAACCCCCTCACTGTGAGTGAGGAGCTCAGGGATGTTTTGACCCTACACTGTTCAGGATACACTAAATCCTTATGATGAGAAGACACGCAGACTCATAGGGTGATTGGCGCAGCGCAAAAGAAAATCAGTGTAACTGTGAGGGAAGGAATGCTAAAACTGGCTAACAGGGACGAGAAAAAACTTTATTAATTCGTTCCTGATGCCAGGATTAAAAACAGAGCATGATGCAGTCTTAAATAATAACTGCATATGGTAGACACAACCAGGTCAACATGTTTCAGCCTAGAAGACCCTACATGGTGTCATGGCTTTCGTCAGGACCATTAGATACAAAATGCTGCTGCGTATAGAAAAATACAAAGTGACAATAAAAAAAAGTTTAAACAAAGGTTACTAATACCGAACCAGTAATCTCACAGATGATGTGTTCAATTTTATGTATGTACCCGTGCTTCACGGATACAAGACCTCACCTCAACCTGGCAACAGCTCTGGGGAGAGGCATAGCTCCGTAGTAGCCCGGGGTACCGACGGACAAGATGAGAGTAGGTGGATGAAGGCAGATGTTCAAGAATACATGCAACATAGGTTCTTCCTAGTGACTGACCCAGATCCTGGACCGGTCTCACCAGCAGCAAAGAACTATCATCTCGCCTAAGAGACCTTACCTGCTATATAGCTTGCTTGTTCCAGAGAATCCCAGCGTCAGACCAGGTAAGACCAAAAAATCTCTATCTTGTCTATTAGATTATAACTCCATACTCATGTCACACTGTCCTCAAACAGCATGCATCTCTCCCTTCACAGATAGTTACACATCCCACTCCTGTAACTCACACCCACACACTTAGAGTGAAAACGTAATAATCTAATCTTGATGCCTTCACGCTTTTTTGTACATCCCCTATTTCTGGTGCATTACTTGCAACAGCTAGAGCGGAAGTAGCTTATCTTGTGGTTGGGCAACAGCCATGCTTGCCATCTCAACAACATCACAGTTGCATCCCTGAGAAGTGTAAATCTTTAACTGTTGCTCCTTGACAACACCATAAATGTATCTTGCATGTATGTGCTGAGACAGTGCACTTACAGCATACGTATATTTAAGTAAATAGGCCTCAAATATGAACATCCATATCACATCATCTTCTACGATGCAGGACCTGTGTGTCAACTCCTCCATTACCACCTCCATTGCTGTAGCACTGACTACTCTGACAGGTGGACTGGCCTCAGAAACCAGACGCATGGCAGGGGCTGGGGAGCTTATATCTGTGTCAATTGAGAATTGCCCACACATCTCCCTCTTCATAACTATGAGGAGAGTGAAAATGTGATTTGATAATAAGGATCAATGTTCAAGTCTCACCAACAGGTGTACTGGGTAAAGTTATAGGTTTGATGTATGTGTCCTTATGTTACAAAATGCAACCTTGAATTGTGCTACTTCGTTTGTATTTAAATGTATATATCTCCTGTCACCCACTCAAACCACCCCATATACCTATCACAGCCAATCACAGATTGATCTGTTCTTTGTCAAAGAACCTAGCACTCTTTCACGCCACATAAATGCCTGCCTATAACTGACGACAGACAATTATCTGGCAGCCAGGACATGCCACGTTGGATGTTTAGTCACTGTTTAAATGACAGGTTGTGATACCATTATACAATTTGTGTTTTGCTCTTTCATTACTATGTATGTGAGCCTCAACTGCTGCTGTGATACAAGGGCCCTTGATGTGCACACTGCGCCCCATGCATCACAACACAGAAGCAGTTTGCCCCCTGTAGGAGAGTAGGGTCTGCTATCTTATCGTCACCCCAAATTTTTGCTTTTTGCTTCACTGGTTTTTGACATATTGAGGCTGTGGGCCTGCCAATCAGACCCCCAGCCTGCTGTTCTCCCTACTAAATTTACACTATGCACCCTAGGTGCATAACCAATTGGAAGTGGATCTCCCTGTCAGCCCTTGTACCAGTGTACACTAGGTACCCAGGGCATTGGTGTACCCAAGGCCTGCCAGGGGCTGAAGCATGTATTATGCCACTCCAGGCTTGGCCTAACAATTTGACACAACTGGCTGTTCACTCAGCTGGGGTAAGTTGGTGTAATCACCTCTTACTTAGGTGTAGTATACCTATACCTAACCTTAAATGGGACACATGTTAACCTATAAGTCACTCCTATGGCAGGCCTTAACAATCCTGAAGGCAGAGTGCTTGGTTCCATGTGAGATGGTGCTCTGGCATGAGCTGAGCCTGTCTGCAGTGGTCGGAACCCCTTCCTTCTACTGTTTCCAGATATCGTCATACCATATACTCTTAAGTGCATTATGAACCTCGCGGTTAAATGCTATCTTTGGTTTGGCTTTATCAAAACATGTCGAGTAAGGTGTCATACGAATTGGAATACTAACCCCTCGCCAATTCTGGCGACGGGGTTAGCATTCCACCCTTCTAGAGGGACACGACATGTACAGTACCTGAAACCCGGGTAAAATCAGACATAGCCTCAGCTCCACAAAATGGATGCTGCCACCACAGACACAAGTCTGCCCTCCTGCTGCTGGGAGTCCTTCCAGCTTGGGAGGTGTGGACAAAGGGTTTCCTGCCAGGGGAGGTGTGTGCACCACCCCAGACAGGATTTTGTGTATTGGTCAGGTAGGGCTTGAAAGAAACCAGACATGCCTGTGGCTCACAAGGAGCCTCGGTGCATATGCCAGTTCAAACCGGTCCTGGGGCACACCAGTCCCGGGCCTGGGGCGAGCTGGACAAAGGATTGGGGGTGTAACCACCCCCCTTCCTGGTCCCACCCATAGGGAGGGACCTAGCAGGTAGTCCGGCCCCTAGAATCCGCTTAAAGGTAGGAGCTGTGTCCTAAGACTTCAGACATCCTGGAATCAACTTGAAACTAAGAAGAAGACGGGAACTTCGACATTCTGCTGCACAGAAGACTGAAGGAAATCTCCCCTGTGGTCAGGGAGTGACCACCTTGCTAACGCAAGCACCATCCAGCGAATCAACGTCTGCTTTGCCGCCGCCTCCCGCCGGAGCCCGAGCCCAGAGACTGACAAGACCTGGACCTCCAGACCTCTCACCGCCCGATCCACAGTCCCTGAAAAGAGGAGACCCGTGGAGGCACCGAGACACGTGGAGCCAGCCATCTTGGAACGACGACGACAAGCTGCAAGCGCAACAACCGAGGCTCCCTCCAAGTTGTGCTTTGGGATCTGAGAAGCCCAACACCCGAGCAGCATCTGCACCAAAGGTGAGCCCTCCAGCATCTCCACGATCTGCGTGGGGCCCTTCTGCATTTTGCCACTCGACGCGCCTAACCGGTTGCTGGCCCGCTGGCTAGTGGCCATCTTGGCGACGAACTTCAAGAAATACACCGCTGGTCTGGTTGCTCCAGACTGGCCCTTGCTCCCCTCCAAAGGAGCAGTCCCTCTGACCTTGCTGGTCAGAACCATCAGCTTATCTTGTTCTCCACAACAATTGCTTTTGCCAAGGCTTGTTTGCTTTGATCAAGTCGCCGACACCGCCGACAGCGAGAGCCTGCGTGGGACAGCTCGTGAACCGACTCCTGGACGTCGTCGACCTCCAGGGACCACGTGGCTGCAGAGACAAGCTACACCTTTCTTCCTGTTTGCACCCGACATTGCCTGGTACCCACCTGGTGCCACGCTGGTCACTGGCTAGTGACTGTGAACACTGTCCCCTCTGCTTACAGGTCTTCTACAACTCTGATCCACCCTTGGATCCACCGCATCTCTCCCGGACCGACCGCCTGCAGCATCTTTGTCCACAGGCTCCACGGAACAGATAGAAGAAACCCGACGCACTTCGACACCTAGCACCCGCTTCCTGTGGGCGAGGTAAAGTTGGCACTTCGGTGCCCAAGTGTAGAGTATCATCTCTAGTGTCTGTGTTTCCAATCTTGAGTTCCTAGTCCATCCGGAAGATCCTTTTTGCAGTAACTTTGTACTTTTTACGCACCCATTGAAACCTATGGGAGCACACGTGTGACTATTTGCTCTGCACACGCCACCCGTGGACCTCCTGGTCACTAACTGAAGTTAGCTCCTTGTAGGCCCAGCGATTCTAGAGGCCCTAGGCCTTTCCCCTTTTCTGTTCGTGGTACTTATACCACTATTTTAGTATATGGTTTGAGCGGCCACCAGGGCCTATCCATATAAAGTGCAACTTCTGTGTATTCTACTGTAATCTTGATTGACGATTTGTGCTCCTGTGCTCATAAAGAGACTAGGGGTTACTTTGAGAAATAAATACATATATATTTTGAATATATATCTGTGTGGTGTCCTTTCATTGGTATAAAAGGGGGTTGCATTTGGTAAAACAGCTGGCTTAACACGTTTCACGAGTTTAGCCTCAAAGACTGCTTAGCCTACGCTACCACTAGGGCAGCTAGTCCGAAAAGGTTGACTTACAACCACACCATAAGGGTTGCTTGGCATGGTACAAGGTGATCACTTTAACTAGTGAGCATCATATACCAGGCCAACTTCTCACATTGGTGAGCAGCGGTTGGATTTGAGCTTGCTGTGTTTTACCATTGTAATCTCTTGGTTACCAATTGAAAGATCACATAGGTACCTGTAGGTACATATAAAACAAGATTAGATATACATAAGTTCTACTGAACTTAGTTGTTGTAGAGCAAAGGGAGTAGCACACCCTGACTACAACTACTAGATAGGTTTAGTAGGTAAACCCAAGTGTAGGTAGATTGCAACACATCCACCCACACTTAAGAGCAATGGCTGGGGCAGAGGGGTCCAATGTACCTATCTCTGTTGAGAGTGACCCCCAGAGGGCACCATCCATCTTTGCTACCCTTAACCAGAATGAGCTCAGGCATTTGGCAACTGTTAGAGGCCTTAAACAGCCCAAGAACCCTACCTCTGCTGAGCTCAGAGAACTCTTGCAAAATGATGAAAATCAGAGAGAGCTCAAGAAAGCTTCCCAGTTGGCCCCCTTAGGGACAGGAACAGGAGGCCCCCCTTCAGAAGATGCTACATAAGTACCCCTTTCCAATAGCCATCCCTTAGATGAGAATCATACTACAGAGGAGGAAAGTGGTGAGGATACAGAAAGTAGTGAGGATGAAGGGAGAAATAGCCCAGTGCCAAGTGTTATACTTGGCCCAGCTAAACTAAGGCTATTGGGGACTGACAATGGGATCATCCCATTGGATCTCCCCAGTGGACTTAACCAGGGGCTTGGGAGGCAAAGGAATCGCTCAGGTGACTCTAATGCTTCTCATGCCTCTAGAGGCTCTCAAGGTCACTCCAGGAAAAGGATGACCACCCCTCAGAGGAGGGAACATGAGGCCAGAATGCAGGAAGCCCAGCTGAGGATCAGGAAGCAGGAGCTAGAAGTAGCCCTGATGGAAGAGAAACTGAGTAAGGCTAGGCAACCTAGAGAGAGTGGGTCTATACCCACTGGTGGCAGCATTGTCCCTAAGGACAAAGATAGGGTCTTTGATAATAGGAACCTGTCTAAGGTTGTGCCCCCCTACAAAAGTGGGGACGACATCCACAAATGGATGACTGCTCTTGAGAGAGCCTGCAAAGTGCAGCAGGTTCCTGAAGACCAGTGGGCAGCAATCCTCTGGCTCTCCTTTGAAGGAAGAGGCAGAGACAGACTCCTCACTACTAGAGAAGAGGATGTCAGAAATTACAGAGTCCTGAAGAGTGTCCTAGTTGATGGGTTAGGCTTAACCACTGAACAGTACAGGTTAATGTTCAGAGACACCCAGAAGACACAGACTCAGGACTGGTCTGAATACATTGAATGTGCCACTAAGGCTTTGGAGGGTTGGTTGCTGGAAAGTAAGGTATCTGATTATACAGGATTGTACAATTTGATGATGAGAGAACAGATTTTAAATAACTGTCAAAACCAGCAACTGCATCAACACTTGGTTGACTCTGATCTGACCTCTCCCCAAGAATTGGGAAAGAAGGCAGACAAATGGGTCAGAACCAGGGTTAAGCAAAAGAACCAGAACCAGGGCCAAGGGGGTGATCAGAAGAAAACAGACCAAAAGGGTGGAGATCAGAAATCTAAAGACCAGAAGTCTTCAACAGGGCCCCAAACTACTGCTAAGGAGGGTGGGTCCCAACAACAATCCAAGGGAAAGAAGAAAGAAGGTCAAAAGAAACCCTGGTGCAATCATTGCAAGAATACAACACACTGGACTAGTGATTGTAAGAAGGGTGGAGCCCCCAACACTGTTGCCCCTAAGGCACCTGCTCCCAGTACTACTGTTAGCAGTGTTGGTCCCCAGACAAAGGGTGTAGTGGGAATCACTATGGGAACTGAAGGAGATTCTGACTTAGACAGAACCCTGACACAGGCAGTCTTGATCTGTGATGGGGACATTGATTTGTCCCTGACTGTGAGCCCCAGTAACCTGGGCAAGTACAGACAGACTCCTTTAATTAACGAAAAAGTGGCTCAAGCCTACAGGGACACATGTGCCAGTGTCACTATGGTGACACCAGGCTTTGTGGACCCTGGACAGTACATACCAGGTGAGAATTACCTGGTGACCAATGCCAGCAATGCCACTACTTCACATAGTGTGGCAGTTGTTAACTTCTCATGGGGAGGGGTAACTGGCCTCAAAAGTGTTGTGGTTAGTTCAGACCTCCCAGTAGAATGTTTGTTGGGCAATGACTTAGAGAGTTCTCTATGGTCAGAAGTGGAGTACAGGACTCATGCAGAGATGTTAGGTATATCATCACATGTCCTTGCTGTGACCAGGTCACAGGCCAAAAAGTGCCTCACTGAACCTCAGGTCTTGGATCCTGGAACAATGGACCAAGCACCTACCAAGAAGAAGAACAGGAGGGTCAAGGCTGTGCCTTCCCCCATGCCTCAGAGTGATGATCAGCCTTCCCAGAAAGCTGATCTAGAGGACCCTGAAGGAACTGTCCCTGAAGAGCTTGAACCTGATCAGGTTGAGTTTCTGGGGACAGGGGGACCTTCAAGGGCTGACTTGAGGCAGGCTCAGTTATCCTGTCCCTCTCTTGAACCCCTCAGACAGCTGGCTGCTGCTGAGGCTGCTGGGAATGCTCAAGGTACCCATAAAGTGTATTGGGATGAAGGGCTCCTTTATTCAGAGGCTAGAGACTCCAAGCCTGGTGCTACCAGGAGGTTGGTTATACCTCTGCAATTTAGGGGCTTCCTTCTTACCTTGGCCCATGATATTCCTTTAGCAGGACACTTAGGCCAGAACAAGACTTGGGACAGACTTGTCCCTCACTTTCACTGGCCTCACATGAATGAAGATACAAAGGAGTTTTGTCGCTCCTGTGTGACCTGCCAAGCCAGTGGCAAATCAGGTGGCACAACAAAGGCCCCCCTGATACCACTACCTGTGGTGGGGGTCCCCTTTGAAAGAGTGGGAATAGATATAGTGGGTCCCATGGATCCTCCCACTGCATCTGGGCACAGATTTATACTGGTGGTAGTGGATCATGCCACCAGGTATCCAGAGGCAATTCCCCTTAGGACCACTACAGCACCTGTTGTGGCCAGGGCCCTGCTGGGAGTATTCTCCAGAGTGGGGTTTCCTAAGGAGGTAGTTTCTGACAGAGGTACCAACTTCATGTCAGGATACTTGACAGCTATGTGGAAGGAATGTGGTGTCAACTACAAGTTCACCACCCCTTATCACCCACAATGCAATGGGCTTGTTGAGAGATTCAACAAGACCCTAAAGGGTATGATCAAAGGATTACCTGAAAAGCTCAGGCGAAGATGGGACATCCTTCTACCCTGCCTTCTGTTTGCTTAAAGAGAGGTCCCACAAAAGGGGGTTGGCTACAGCCCCTTTGAATTGTTGTTTGGGCACCCTGTAAGAGGCCCACTATGTTTAGTGAAGGAAGGATGGGAGTTACCTCTCAAAAAGCCTAAACAAGACATAGTGGACTATGTACTTGGTCTCCGCTCCAGGATGGCTGAGTATATGGAGAAGGCATCCAAAAACCTTGAGGCAAGCCAGGCCTTACAGAAAGCTTGGCATGACCAAAAGGCTGTCTTGGTTGAGTTTCAGCCAGGACAGAAGGTATGGGTGTTGGAGCCAGTGGCCCCAGCAGCACTCCAAGACAAATGGTCTGGACCCCATACAATCCTGGAAAAGAAGGGAGAGGTCACCTACTTGGTGGACCTAGGAACTCCCAGGAGTCCCCACAGGGTACTCCATGTTAACAGGTTAAAAGCATATGTTGACAGGGCAGACATGGGCTTGCTCATGGCTACAGATGAGGGACAGGAGGAAGAGAGTGACCCTCTCCCAGACCTGTTGTCTCAGAACCCTGAAGATGGCTCAGTTGAAGGAGTGACCCTTGGAGGCAACCTCACTGCCCATCAGCAGACTGAATGTAGACAAGTTCTACAATCATTTCAACATCTATTTTCCCTAATACCTAGCCAAACTGACTGGTGTACCCATGTGGTGGACACTGGTGACAGTCTGCCTGTAAAGAACAAGCTCTACAGACAACCTGACCACGTCAGGGACTGTATAAAGGCTGAGGTACACAAAATGCTGGAATTAGGTGTCATTGAACCCTCAGAGAGCCCCTGGGCTAGCCCAGTGGTTCTGGTCCCCAAACCTCACACCAAAGATGGCAAGAGAGAGATGAGGTTCTGTGTGGATTACAGAGGACTCAATGCTGTCACCAGGACAGATGCACACCCTATTCCAAGGGCAGATGAGCTCATAGACTCAGCTTCTGCTAAGTTTTTGAGCACATTTGACTTGACAGCTGGCTATTGGCAAATCAGATTAGCTGAGGAGTCTAAGGCCAAAACAACATTCTCAACTCCAGGTGGGCACTACCAGTTTGTGGTGATGCCCTTTGGTCTGAAGAATGCACCTGCCACCTTCCAAAGGTTGGTGAATCAAGTCCTTACTGGGTTGGATGACTTTTGCGCAGCATATCTTGATGACATTGCTGTCTTTAGCTCCACCTGGGAGGATCACCTGATCCACCTGAAGAAGGCTCTTGAGGCTCTGCAAAGGGCAGGCCTCACTATCAAGGCTACTAAGTGCCAGATAGGGCAGAGTAAGGTTGTGTATTTGGGCCACCTTGTAGGTGGAGGCCAAGTTCAACCACTGGAGAGTAAGATACAATCCATCAAGGACTGGTCCCCTCCAACCACCCAGACTCAAGTTCGAGCTTTCTTGGGCTTGACTGGGTACTACAGGAAGTTTGTTAAGAACTATGGGTCCATTGTGACTCCTCTTAATGATCTGACATCCAAGAAGATGCCCAAAAAGGTTCAGTGGACAGTAAGCTGTCAAAAGGCATTTGATGACCTGAAGGAGGCCATGTGCTCTGCACCTATCCTGAAAAGTCCTGACTACTCCAAAGAGTTTATTGTCCAAACAGATGCTTCTGAGTTGGGTGTGGGAGCTGTGCTGTCACAACTTAATGTAGATGGTCAAGACCAACCCATTGCTTTTATTAGCAGAAGGTTGACCCCCAGAGAGAAGAATTGGTCAGCTATTGAGAGGGAGGCCTTTGCTGTGGTGTGGGCCCTGAAGAAGCTGAGGCCATACTTGTTTGGCACTCACTTCAAGATTCAGACCGACCATAAGCCCCTCTTGTGGCTAAATCAGATGAAGGGTGAAAACCCCAAACTGCTTAGGTGGTCCATTTCCCTACAGGGGATGGACTTTACAGTGGAGCACCGGCCAGGTACTGACCATGGGAATGCAGATGGTCTCTCCAGGTACTTCCACTTAGGACATGAAGACGAGACTGGTCAAGGCTAGTTTAATGTCCCTGCGTTTGGGGGGGGTTGTGTAGGAGAGTAGGGTCTGCTATCCTATGGTCACCCCAAATTTTTGCTTTTTGCTTCACTGGTTTTTGACATATTGAGGCTGTGGGCCTGCCAATCAGACCCCCAGCCTGCTGTTCTCCCTACTAAATTTACACTATGCACCCTAGGTGCATAACCAATTGGAAGTGGATCACCCTGTCAGCCCCTGTACCAGTGTACACTAGGTACCCAGGGCATTGGTGTACCCAAGGCCTGCCAGGGGCTGAAGCATGTATTATGCCACCCCAGGCTTGGCCTAACAATTTGACACAACTGGCTGTTCACTCAGCTGGGGTAAGTTTGTGTAATCACCTCTTACTTAGGTGTAGTATACCTATACCTAACCTTAAATGGGACACATGTTAACCTATAAGTCACTCCTATGGCAGGCCTTAACAATCCTGAAGGCAGAGTGCTTGGTTCCATGTGAGATGGTGCTCTGGCATGAGCTGAGCCTGTCTGCAGTGGTCGGAACCCCTTCCTTCTACTGTTTCCAGATATCGTCATACCATATACTCTTAAGTGCATTATGAACCTCGCGGTTAAATGCTATCTTTGGTTTGGCTTTATCAAAACATGTCGAGTAAGGTGTCATACGAATTGGAGTACTAACCCCTCGCCAATTCTGGCGACGGGTTTAGCATTCCACCCTTCTAGAGGGACACGACATGTACAGTACCTGAAACCCGGGTAAAATCAGACATAGCCTCAGCTCCACAAAATGGATGCTGCCACCACAGACACAAGTCTGCCCTCCTGCTGCTGGGAGTCCTTCCAGCTTGGGAGGTGTGGACAAAGGGTTTCCTGCCAGGGAAGGTGCGTGCACCACCCCAGACAGGATTTTGTGTATTGGTCAGGTAGGGCTTGAAAGAAACCAGACATGCCTGTGGCTCACAAGGAGCCTCGGTGCATATGCCAGTTCAAACCGGTCCTGGGGCACACCAGTCCCGGGCCTGGGGCGAGCTGGACTTAAGGATTGGGGGTGTAACCACCCCCCTTCCTGGTCCCACCCATAGGGAGGGACCTAGCAGGTAGTCCGGCCCCTAGAATCTGCTTAAAGGTAGGAGCTGTGTCCTAAGACTTCAGACATCCTGGAATCAACTTGAAACTAAGAAGAAGACGGGAACTTCGACATTCTGCTGCACAGAAGACTGAAGGAAATCTCCCCTGTGGTCAGGGAGTGACCACCTTGCTAACGCAAGCACCATCCAGCGAATCAACGTCTGCTTTGCCGCCGCCTCCCGCCGGAGCCCGAGCCCAGAGACTGACAAGACCTGGACCTCCAGACCTCTCACCGCCCGATCCACAGTCCCTGAAAAGAGGAGACCCGTGGAGGCACCGAGACACGTGGAGCCAGCCATCTTGGAACGACGACGACAAGCTGCTAGCGCAACAACCGAGGCTCCCTCCAAGTTGTGCTTTGGGATCTGAGAAGCCCAACACCCAAGCAGCATTTGCACCAAAGGTGAGCCCTCCAGCATCTCCACGATCTGCGTGGGGCCCTTCTGCATTTTGCCACTCGACGCGCCTAACCAGTTGCTGGCCCGCTGGCTAGTGGCCATCTTGGCGAAGAACTTCAAGAAATACACCACTGGTCTGGTTGCTCCAGACTGGCCCTTGCTCCCCTCCAAAGGAGCAGTCCCTCTGACCTTGCTGGTCAGAACCATCAGCTTATCTTGTTCTCCACAACAATTGCTTTTGCCAAGGCTTGTTTGCTTTGATCAAGTCGCCAATACCGCCGACAGCGAGAGCCTGCGTGGGACAGCTCGTGAACCGACTCCTGGACATCGTCGACCTCCAGGGACCACGTGGCTGCAGAGACAAGCTACACCTTTCTTCCTGTTTGCACCCGACATTGCCTGGTACCCACCTGGTGCCACGCTGGTCACTGGCTAGTGACTGTGAACACTGTCCCCTCTGCTTACAGGTCTTCTACAACTCCGATCCACCCTTGGATCCACCGCATCTCTCCCGGACCGACCGCCTGCAGCATCTTTGTCCACAGGCTCCACGGAACAGATAGAAGAAACCCGACGCACTTCGACACCTAGCACCCGCTTCCTGTGGGCGAGGTAAAGTTGGCACTCCGGTGCCCAAGTGTAGAGTATCATCTCTAGTGTCTGTGTTTCCAATCTTGAGTTCCTAGTCCATCCGGAAGATCCTTTTTGCAGTAACTTTGTACTTTTTACGCACCCATTGAAACCTATGGGAGCACGCGTGTGACTATTTGCTCTGCACACGCCACCCGTGGACCTCCTGGTCACTAACTGAAGTTAGCTCCTTGTAGGCCCAGCAATTCTAGAGGCCCTAGGCCTTTCCCCTTTTCTGTTCGTGGTACTTATACCACTATTTTAGTATATGGTTTGAGCGGCCACCAGGGCCTATCCATATAAAGTGCAACTTCTGTGTATTCTACTGTAATCTTGATTGACGATTTGTGCTCCTGTGCTCATAAAGAGACTAGGGGTTACTTTGAGAAATAAATACATATATATTTTGAATATATATCTGTGTGGTGTCCTTTCATTGGTATAAAAGGGGGTTGCATTTGGTAAAACAGCTGGCTTAACACGTTTCACGAGTTTAGCCTCAAAGACTGCTTAGCCTACGCTACCACTAGGGCAGCTAGTCCGAAAAGGTTGACTTACAACCACACCATAAGGGTTGCTTGGCATGGTACAAGGTGATCACTTTAACTAGTGAGCATCATATACCAGGCCAACTTCTCACACCCCCCCAGACTAGAACTCTGTGAGGTATGTCTTTGACGATAATACATAAACTACTATCTATCCATTTGCAACTCATTTCGCCCCTTTCTCATTTCTAACAAATCTCTGTTCATTTATCAAGTGCTCGCTGTAAATTCCATATGCTACCTCCCTCTTTTACACTTATTGGCTTTGACATAAGTTGTCACCGTTATCACAGTTGTCCTCAGTCACACTGTCAGATTTCTAAAGTGTTTCATTATTCTTTCCTGTAGCTGCTGCATCAAAGGATACATGACTTCAGCCAGCTTCATGGACTGCTGCTGAGCAGCTGAGGTCAAGGGAGCTGTCCCCCCAGCAAGCATCCGTTTCCCTCGCAGGGAAGGAGCGATTGCATCTTGTGTGTGGGCACATAATAAGCAACACATACCCTAGCATGTAGGAACCATGATTGGGTGGGGGCAGAGTTCCGGCACATATAGAGTTGGTTTGGGCAATTCCCAGAGTTGTGCCAGCCTCCGGTGTGTGTCTGCAAGGGTGGGACTCTGGTGTACTGTCCCTGGTGTGGCCATGAGGACTGGTGGACTAGTCCTGAGGGGTTAAGCAGATTCAGGTACAGTTGGGGTATTTATTCAACCAGCAGAGTACATTATTTCATCTGTTTCAGTCCTTGATGATGTAAGCACAAATAAGTGCAGCACCAAGACCCTGATTCCAACTTGACTGTGACCCCTGCGTCGGTATTCACACACACAGAAGTACTGAAGGAATCCGTACTTGAAGAAACTCAAAATATTGACCTATTTTGAGATTATCCTTTGGAAATGGAACAGAGTGAATCAATGTTTCCTCACTGATTCCTGCATATTTAGTTTTACTTCTGTACCCTTCCCCCCCTTACATTTTGCTTGATAATGGCAGAATTCCTGTCATGGTGGACAACAAGAGGCATAGAATATTCCTGCATAATTTGTGATTCCCAATACGCTAAAAAAAACTATTTCTCCCCAAAGCAGGAATTACAAGCCCCATGTAAAGGGACCCAAGTCACACCAGAATGCTCAGAGCATCCTTCAGATCCTGTAGCATGATAGCAATGCCTTCTTCACAGGCACTTAACCATGCATGCAAGCTTCGGCTCACACTACACCAGACAAGGCAACCAGCACACAAGGTATGGTTTGCACCATATCAAGCTACACAGTGCTAGCGAGCCGCACCACAGGCAGCAATGCAATATGCAATTACCAATGCAACCATTTTTCATGTAAGGATTTATCTATGTGTGGGGAAATGGTGTTATTGAGAGGAGGGACAAAAAAGAAGAGGCCCACATTAGTCAGAAGACAGGTTCTTACCAATAACCAGTGCTTGAAATGGAACTAAAGAGGTGAAGGTATTCACCATCAAAATACCGTCTTTCTCCTGAGAAGTGAAGTTACTCACCCATTAAAAATATTGCAACCATGCAGAGATGTGCAGGTACCCTACCTTTCAAATTAAAAATGTTCAGGTAAGTAACTGACAGTACCTGCCTGCTGCCCATGTAAAGCACGACCAATAACAGATACCTAGGGACATATTTACAAGAACTTAACGCTGCCGTAGCGTACATTTTTTGACGTTACAGCGGCGTTTTTTTTATCACCGTATTTACAAGTTGCCGCTAACTCCAGTTAGCCGCAATTTTCCAGCAGTAGAGGCAATTTTCAAGGTCACCTCTTCTGTTAGTGGGACTTAACGAAAATGAGGTGCAAGGTAGGCATTCCCGTGCAAAAACTGCTGCTAAACACACAAACATTTACAAGAAAATCCCAGTAAGTCGATAAACCCAAAAAACTGCCACTAATTCCAATTAAAGGCAGTTTTTTAAGGCCAGAAAATATCTGGTCTTAAAATTGGTGCAAACACTTGGGCCCGCATATAAGATGTTTGGGTGCTGGACAGTGCTGCAAGGAATATTGCTGTGATGCCCTGCACCGGAACAAAAGGTCAGGAAGGCGCCCTATCAATGAGATAGGGTGTATTCCTGTGCCCCATTCATGAAAAGTGTTGCATTGATGCGATAAAACAGTGATTGAACACTTTTCACTGCGTTCTTCTTGCGACACCATGGCTGCACCGTATTTACTGTATGGTGCCCCATGTCGCAATCAAAGACAAATACGTCTGGAATCCTTACATATCTGTCTGCGCTAAAGTCACGCATTGCTGCAGTTGTGTCGCAAGCATGGCGCAACTCCAGCAATGCATGGAGCCAGCCTATTCCTATGGCATTGTGTCACCCTTACTCATGGCAGGTGTAAGGTTTTGACGCAGCGGCGTCCTAAAATTGTCACAATCAAATCTGATAGATTTCACTGCGCCACTCCTACAAGGCTTTGTGGCATGGGAATGCCCACCTTGCATACATCATACCTGACACAGGAATAATGTAGCACAGGAGTTTACAAGGTCACGCATATGCCTAGATGTGTCACAAAGTTAACAACATAGTGCAAATTTCACGCTACAAGTATGTCAAGAAAATGAGGCACCAGCAACGTTAAACTGTCTGAAAGGGCTCATGAATGAGGCTCCCTGTCTTTTTCCCCCTACGTTGGCGCACAATGGGTGCCATTCACCAACGCAGGCACCCTTCTACCATGGTGCAAGGGTGACTGTGTTGCGGGGTTGATTGATGTTGTGCAGGAAGCAACACCTACCTGCGCAAAACCTATCAATCCAGGGAATTTCCTCTTTCTCTGTGTGCTGCAGAATGCTACACACATAGGAAAAGGGAAAAAAAGAAGAGAAATGAAAACATTTATCCTCGTAGCACCTCCCAAAAACCACCCTTGGATTGGTGTTAGATTCTGACGCATTCCGAAGGTTTACGTTTTTTTGAAAACCTGGGAATGCTTCGGATTCGATTGGTTTGGCATGGGAACACCCACAGCAACACCCATTGAACACCCCTGTCACACTGTTTAGTGTGTGAAAGGGCACATATTTACAAGGCCATGAGAAGCCACGTAAAGTGGCTTTACGTGGCCTGGTAAACATGCTGTGGCACACTGCACTACCGGAACGTCTAACAAGTGACGTCACAGATTTGCAAGAGTACCGCTAGGCCCTTGTATAATAGAAGAACTCCCACAATTCTTCCTTGGCAAGGTCAACAACGCCATGGGCCTCCTGCCATTACAGCTCGGAGCATCAAGGAGACCACTACCACCAACCCTGACATGCATTGCTCACCTGAACATCTGCTCCGTTTCCTTTGGTTGATAACTGGGCCTGTTCCCCTCTAAGTGCTGACTTTCGATAGACCAGAACTTTGGCAACAGGAAGCTGGAGACTAGGAACCGCAGAAAGCCAGAGACTCTCCGGAGCTGCCTGCAACCATGGAAGAAGGAGAGATGCACAACCAGTCAACATTAAATTAGGTTATCTGCCATCTGAGGAGTCACATGTCACACCTGCACGGTCTTCGCATGGGATGACCACACAGCAGTGGAGCCCACATCGCTGGGGGAGTGTTCAGGGGAAGTGGCGGGATCTTGTCTCTGAGTCCAGTTGCACATAGTTGCTGCCGCATGCAGCGCCTATCACCTCTCTTGTATAACCTGCTGCAGATTGGGGGTGGCTTGTAGGTGTGGCCTGGTTGCCTGCTCCTCCTACGCCTCCCAGTACGACTGGCTCTATGAATGACAGCTTGTTCCGCAGACCCTTCACTCCCTGTCCGCAGCACCTGGCGACCAGATTGCAGGCAGGTCCAGACCTGTTCAGTGGCGTCAATGATTTGTGTGTCAACATCTGAGTTCACTCGCAGTCTTTCTGGGTAGAGTAGGGAGTATTTGATGCCCAACTTTCGGAGGCATCGCTTAACCACTAGAGATGAGCCCCTCTGCCTCTGCACCTCCATGGTGTAGTCAGGGAAAGAAATAACTGTGGTGTTATCCACTTTCACCTCCCCCAGCTTGCGTACCTCCCTCAGGACAGCGTCATGATCCCTGTAGGAGGTGGAAGAGAAAGGGTCTAGGAACCGTCCCCGCAGCAGGCGGCCCACCGGCACTCAATGGGCCTTCTCCACAACAAAGAATGGGGTTACTGCACCTGCTGGCACCCTTGTCTCAGTATATGCCACTGCACCAGCCCCTTCGGCTCCCTCAGGCAGACCCAACACCCTCACGTTGCTGCGCTGGGAGCAGCCCTCCGCATCCTCCGCTAATTCTTTCCAGTGGCTTCACATGTGCCATTAGCTGCTACACCTCCAACGCTGTGCTCAGGGTACTCGGGGTGACTTTGGCCAGATCCTGCTCAATGTCGTGTACCTTGTAGGTCAACCTGTGATGATCTGCGAGCTCCAGGAGGAAGTCAACTGTGATTTTGTCTATGCAGCCCTCAAAGGAAGTGCCCATTTGTTTGAGGAAGGTACCCACTGCGAGTACAGAGTCTAGGTTGGAGTCCAGGCTGTCCACTGTCACCTGCCCCGGCGGCCAGTGATCCCCAGCCGCTCGGTTCACCGACACAGAGGAGCGGCCAAATGTCAATGCCACCCTGTCTGCAGGCAGGCCATCGTTGTGCCAGATGCCTAGGCACTATGTATGACATGCAGTGCAGTGCAGTGTGGCCAGCCAGCCCCTCTCCTCCAGTCAGGTGTATGCTAGCCAGAAATCTTCATTCTGGTGGCACCGATGGAAATCCCCCATACACCCAAGAGCTCACTAGCAGGGGGTGAGGAAAGGCAACATCACATGGTTGCCTCCTCCCATCTAACAGTGGCGACCAGATTCCATGTTCCCCAGTGCCCTAGTGAGTGACTGCAGATCAAGATGCACACCCAAGGGCCTGGGTCTGAAGCGACCCCCGTGCTCCTGGCACCCGCCACCACCAACTGCCAATATCAGCGACTAGAGCCAGTTAGTGGAGTCCCCCACCAGTCTTGTACATTGCGCTCTGTGATTTAGGTCAGCCACAGCGTAAGGACTGCTCGGGGCACGTATGCGCCACCCACAGGCGCTAGGCCTGGGCCCAACTCAAACCCCGGGCCTCCTCACCGGTCCCAACTTTTCCTCACCTGGACATCAACACCGGGGCTCAACCTGCTGTGCTCTATCCGAATCTGTAACTCAGCCAGGTGGGATTTCACGATCCTGGGTACAGCAGTCACCGCCAAGTCCTCTGGGGAACCTCCTGATGCAGGTGATGCAACAGGGCCCCCTTAGGCATTAAGTTGCAGCGCTCATGCCACACCAGTTCGGCGCAGCTCAGGGGCCTCACCCTCCACAAATGTAATAGCATACATCTATGAACTCTTGATGTTTAGCTGCATTAGTACTTAAAAGCTTGGTGGTACTGAGAGATTTTTATGATTCATCTTTAGGGTGAAGGTCATCATAATACCTAAACGTTAACGTGAAAATAAGTAACATAAAACGAAATACATAAAAACATAAGTGGACAAAAACCCAAGGTCTGTGATACATAAAAGCAACACTAGTTCAACAAATTAATTATATGGATAAACCACAAATAAGTATTAGTGACAATATGGAAAAGCACTGTAGATTCTGTCACCTACTGGCTAAATACATAAAACAGCATTTCCTGTTAGTGCAAACTATCCAGAAGACACCAGGAGGGAGATTTTTAGAAATGTCAGACAACGCAGCGCAGCCCCCAAAAGGCTGCGCTGCATTGTGCGACAGGGAGGAAGCAGGAGAGCGCCATATCTTCAGAGATATGGCTCTATCCTCCCCTTTCCCTTGCGCCGGCGCTGATTTCAGCTGTTGTGCGCCATGCACAAACCTTAGCGCTAGGGTGTGTGCATGAGTGTAGCATAGGTTTTGTACAGGAAGGATACCCTTCCTGTACAAAATACTATGCTAGGCATGAAGCAAAGCTTTTCCCACTTTGCATACGTGCTGCACAGTGCAGCACGCATGGAAAGTCGGAAAAGCTCGGAGAAATGAAAGCATTTCCCCTGTTAGCGCCTCCTTTGAAGGGGCGTTAACTTTTTGCGCAAAACCATGTTTACTAATCTTTGTAAATATTGTTTTGCATCAAAAAGCACTGTAGATTCTGTCACCTACTGGCTAAATACATAAAACAGCATTTCCTGTTAGTGCAAACTATCCAGAAGACACCAGGAGGGAGATTTTTAGAAATGTCAGACAACGCAGCGCAGCCCCCAAAAGGCTGCGCTGCATTGTGCGACAGGGAGGAAGCAGGAGAGCGCCATATCTTCAGAGATATGGCTCTATCCTCCCCTTTCCCTTGCGCCGGCGCTGATTTCAGCTGTTGTGCGCCATGCACAAACCTTAGCGCTAGGGTGTGTGCATGAGTGTAGCATAGGTTTTGTACAGGAAGGATACCCTTCCTGTACAAAATACTATGCTAGGCATGAAGCAAAGCTTTTCCCACTTTGCATACGTGCTGCACAGTGCAGCACGCATGGAAAGTCGGAAAAGCTCGGAGAAATGAAAGCATTTCTCCTGTTAGCGCCTCCTTTGAAGGGGCGTTAACTTTTTGCGCAAAACCATGTTTACTAATCTTTGTAAATATTGTTTTGCATCAAAAAGCATGGGTGGTTGCATGGGAACGCCCATGTACCACCCATGTAACGCCCCCCACAGCACAAAGTAAAGCAAAGCAGTGCTTCACGCTGCCTTGCGCTACTTTGTTTTGCACTGAAAATAAAATAGCCCAAAAAATTGTGCTGGTTAGCCTCACTTTTGTGACGCTAAACCAGCGCAAAAGGTTTAAAAATCTACCACCAAAAATGTATTTCAGATAGAAAACTAAAGTACACATGAGGCAAATATAATTTCTGTCATGGATTGAACACATGAAAATTAACATTGATAGCCATTTAAAGGGCCACAAATATAAACCTCTGCCTTAAAATATATTCTACACATAAAAGTTAAGCACCAACGTATCTCTCCTTATACACGCTCAGAGGAGGGAGCCAACAAAGACATCAAAATAGCAATGGTGGTTTGGAGCGCGGAGAAGATGGCGGCTTGAGCCTGCGTCTCCACCCATGGACGGGCCTTTTCAAACAATTTAATATTGCGTATCGCTACGTTAAGCGTTCCATCATCCTGCCAAATCTCTGCAGAAAGCCTGGGGTATTTTCATCTCTGATCCACTCACCGTATACGCGACTTCCGGCTCCACGACGTCCCGTTCTCTTTCCAGCTATCTCCATGCATCGCACCTCCGAGGCCGCAGCGCGTTCCTTGCATCTCCCACAGCACTTGTTGGACACCGCTGCGACACCTTGAAGAGACGGGTCAAGAAGGAAAGCGGTGTATACGGAGGACCTCTTCAGCCATATGAAAAAGAAGTAAGATCAAGCAAACCAGCATGCTTAATCGTGTTTAATCCCTCAAGCCCGGTCCGCCTGACCTCAAAATGGCGTCCGTACTGAGGGGTCGCGCACAAGACTCACTGTTGAGCCTGCAAAACTCGCTTTCACTGGAACAGTCTCCTGCTTGCATGCACAAATAGCCCAGTACTATATAGAGCATATGTGGTGCCGTGTTGAGTGCCTGCTTGCAACGAATGCAAATCTGCAGTGCCTGACTCTGCTATGGCCCCTATCATGGCAACTGCTCACAACGTGCCTTGGCCAAAACGTTAATCTACAATGCCATTACTCTAACACTAATGATGCCTGTATTACTGCTCTTTGGAATGCCAGATCTCTGCCAGCAGCAAGCAATAGAGAAACCGTTACCGCATACTTACAGCACAGTTTCCCAGTGACTGCCTGATCTCCATGCCTGGCTCCAAAATGGCGATTTTGTGCAGGCTATAAGGACACTCCAGAACATTCCAGGAATCGCAATGCACATGTCGGTGATCTAGCTCACATGCTCTTCCACTGCCCCATCCTACAAACATACTGGGATAAAATATACAAGTGTATAAACAAAACATTCAATATCAACACCCCTAAGGAATTCTCCTACATCCTTCTGGGATTTCTAGATCGAACGTTACCGGATGAGAATGACCGCTATCTGTTAGACCTAATGCTTACACTTGCCTGCAAAATAGTACTTAGCAAATGGAAGAATTTCAAAGAAGTCTCCTTCAGAAAATGGCAGGTATGGTTGTCTTTTCTCAGAGGGGCTAATAATACCTCTTTACATTCCTCGCCCTGGCGTCCCCCACATAAGACATTATGGAGGTCCCTTGATGCCTTTGCCTTTAAATATGACCCTCCTTGAAACACATAACTTCCAATAAACTAATACATACATTCTACTATACCTCTCGATGACTACCATCGCACAACCACCCTCCCTATGGGTCTGTAACATGAGTCCCTTCGCATGTCCCTCCACATAAGGATCTTTACACATAGGACTAGACTCATGCTACCTCATTATGACTTTATATTATACTGTCGGATTCGATGTGGGTAGTTTTGTGAGAGTTTCTTGTTAATCGCTGTTGTTACATTAGGTTTGTATTTAGGATATGTGACTGTGATTACTATATTACAGTAATTGATGTACCAACATGATGTACTTATTGTACATCGTATACAAACTTTTATGTCCTCAACTGTACACCTGCAATGTAACTTTATGATAGACCGACAGTAGAATGTCATATATAAAGACCACCTGTATCTCTCTGACCTAGCCGCAACTCCAACTGCCACTTAATTTGTAACCACGGAGTAGTTCATTCTTTCTTTCCATTTCGTTATAATTGTCATTATCATTGCTATTATTATTATTGTTATCATTTATAATGTTCTTTTCCTTGAAAATCCAATAAAAATGGCAATAAAAAGTATCTCTTAGTTGAATATTAGAAATGCGATTTCTGGTTGGCCAGGGTATGCACCTAAGCCAGGCAGAACCCACCACTCCAAGTCAACTCCTGCTCATCCCCTTGGTAGCTTGGCATGAGCAGTCAAGCTTATCTCAGAAGCATTTGTTTATATTCACACAGTAACACAGTTGAAACACTACAAAAGGAGTCCACACCATTTTAGCAAAATAACCAATATTCATCTCAATAAAACAAAACAAGAAAAATCCAACATACACAAGTAAAGATATCACTTTTCAACGGTCAAATCAGTTCAGTCCATAGAAATCAATGGATGTGTCACTTTTTTAAAAACAAGTCATCACATATCAGCTGCCAGAAGGGAAGCAGCGCAGGCGCTTGTACACAGGTAAGAAGAATAAAAAACTTTCAGGCAATGGGAGGCATTAGAAGACTTCAGCCCTCAGCAGTGAAAAGGGTGACCAGAAAGCTTTTTTAAGCTTCATCATGCTGTTGCTCTACATAGTCAAATAAGATAACAACTTCGCCTGCATTGAAGGCAGTGGGAGGCCCTAGAAGATGTTGGCCCCCCAGTGGTTAAAAGGGTGACCAGAAAACTTTCTTAAGCTTCGTCATATTTGTTTGCTTGATATAGGCAAACAGAATAGCTACTTCACCTTTATTGGAGGTCCTCGTTACATTTTATATTTTATCTCTGAGACCTACATTGCATATTTCTCTATGTTGGATTTGGACCACAGCTGAACCAACAACACATGAATGACGATTGCTTTCAGATTGATTTTTATAAAAAATTGGCATTCTTCTGAGAGGCAATTTTGTTGTCTTGAAGAAGGGTGGTTATAGATTGTAATAATCCACTGAAACGCTTCAACGCTTATGCTGTGCTAAATTTGAGGAATGGACAAGCACATTGGAAGAGGGGTTGTTCTTTATCATGTGCCGCTGTTGATCCCCACAAATTAGAACAATTTAATGACAGATATAATTGTCTTCTGTGCTTTCTCTCTTTTATCTTGTTTTTAAATTGTTGATTTTTGTGTTTTTTTGTTTGCTATACACTTTTTAACAACAGCTTTTTTAAACTCTCTCTATGTGAAGCAACCTTAGCTTGAAAATGCTTTTATATAAATAGGTTTGGAATGGTATTTGATTAAAGCCTTGAAATAAAAAGGTTTAGCATGTTTTATAGCATCTGAATAATTTAGGATTGGGGTTACGAGTGTGTTGGACTTGGCCCTTTTAACAGGTTCACCCCTAAACCTTTTGCCTTTTCTGTGACCTGATATTGATAGTTTTTAGCCTCTACGCACTTTACTACTGTGGCCCAGTGTAAAGTGCGTGCGCTCTCTGAGTGCGTGTGGTGAGATTGGCCTGCCCTCACAAAGGAATGCATGGGGGATATGTGTGTCCATGGTAATTCCTGGTATGAGAGGAGTGCAGGGCCGAGTTTAGTATGTATGAGTTTGTGGGAATAAATGCTGCGCAACGGTGTGCGCAGATTTATGGTGACTGGTGGAGAAGTGCCACTTTTAGAAGTTGGATACAAATATAGGGAAAGACCCAATATACCCTTGAGGGCTTGGGCAGACAAATTGGAAAGGTCAAAATGCCAACAAGGGATTTTGTTTCAAATAAACTATCTAGTTATGTAATTCGACAGAAAATAATTTTAGGTGTATTTATCAAAGTTAACACCAATCAAAGAAATTAATCAACTGATTCAATCATTGAAAATAGAGAGCAAACACACGGGAAATCTGTTTTTGTGAAATAAACACAAATGTTTTTATGTATAAATCAAGTTAAAAGGAGTACAAAATCACCATTGGTTGAGCAATAAATCATGAAAAAAGGGTCAAATTATATCCACATTTCATGCAAAAAACATCTATTCCAATACATTTGTAGAGCTGTATCTCACTCTTGAGACAATAATCTACTGTGTATAACAGATACTGTGAAAATAGATGATGGAGTCGACGTTTCGGTCTTGGGGGGCATCAATCCGTCAGACCATCTTCAGGACAGTTATTATTGCACATAAAAGACCCCTTTGTAAACATAATGCAAACAATTACAATAATGTTAACATAATTGTGTTATCTACATCTAGTATAAATATACTTTAGACAACCCGTGTGTTGGGAATAGTCCTATTGATTTTACTTCATTAGTCTTGTCACCTGTATTACAGAAGGTATCTACAGGGTACTTATCATTTATGTTTTTTTTTAAAAAGGGAACAAATATTTGAAGAATGAATACTTTTGTAACAATGAGGCAGACATATTTCTTTTTGCACGATATTTTCATATGATAGTTATTTTATCGTGTTGCAGGCATATCTTGCTATTGCTGTCACCAGAGTAAAAATTCAGCCTGTAGCAGAAATTGAGAGAATTAACCACAAAATAGGTATAGCAATGAAAAGATATTGCTTACTTATAAGGTTGTGAATCTCGCACGATACTTTTTATGCGGTATTAATTTGGTCGTAGTACGAGCCTATCTTGCTGTTGCTGTAATCAAAAACAAATACACAGCATATAGCTAGAAAATATCCATGTGAGTCGTTGCTAGTTATTAATCTTTGTAAAATACTTGACATGGGGAGATAAAGCCTACCAGATTTTCTTTCAATTTTCTGTCAGCACATATGTATAGAGGGGAGTCCTTCCTCATTCGTTTTCCAAAACTGCATGACAAAATAGAGATGCAACAACGTTGATATATAACTTATGAGAGGAATGTCTCAGAATACATGAGCTGTCTTTTATATATGTCCAGCGTTTGAGGTCAGAGAAAATAAACCACGTACTTCGTCTATTATTATTGAAACATTCTTAATGTTGTGCTGTGATATTTCAGCAATGGAAGTGGCTTCTGATAATAACTCAGCGTTTGTAATCGATTACTGGTAAGCTGAGTTATGTTGATTATTCAACAGAACAAACAATCATTGGAGAAAGGCCAGATGAAGGCCAAGTCTTTTGAGGACCTGTGTTAAAGATGACAACAGTTTCATAACGGTAAGTCTTATGAATCGATAGAATGCTTTAAAACACTTCTTGAAATTCAATAACCAAATCGAAGTGGCAAATAGTTGATATATGGAAAACCATTTGTCAAAGATTCGCGTAGCTGTGATTAATGGTTTGCCCACAAACCCTTACTTGAGGTGAACACCTTTGAATAATTTGGTGTCTAGATAAGCCCATAGTGGACATTTTACGCAAAGGCTAATCTACTAAATTAGATTTCAATAAACCAATATTAATGGGACTGAAAAAATGGCGTCCTCGTGCAGCTGAAAAGATGGCGGCCATCTTAGACTATCTAACTACGTTCAAAATATATCATACGGGCATGCTAAGCTGCCTTTATATGGAGAAAAACATAGTTTACCCGAAAAGATTTTACTTTCAATGAAAATTCAGTTTTACCCAATATTTGTTTAAGTTAGTATATTATCGAACACAAAGATTACTTTGCATGAGGTGAAGTAAAGAAGTGGACAAAAACCTCATCTAACTCACGTGTCCAATATTTGTTTAAGTTAGTATATTAACGAACACAAAGATTACTTTGCATGAGATACAGTAAAGAAGTGGACATAAACCTCATCTCACTCACGTTTCTTATTCCAAAGTGGATGCGCACAGGTCTGTCCGGCGGAAGAAAGCCTAACCAAACCGCGGACCATCGCAGATTTATAATGCCAAAGCGCAAGGGGGCAGGAATCGTCTTGATTTAAACCGGAAGAGTAACAAGGTTGATACTCAATGTAACATAGCGGCCATCTTAGAATGCCTCGTTTCGTTTGGCTACTGATACGTTTAATCTAAGTGTTAGTTGTGAGAAAGTTTTACTAAAGCATTCAGTTCACTTAATTTCAAATCGCAAATATCTGAAAGCAGACAATGTGGTCTTAGGTAGGGTAATTTAAATATAGAATACGAAATGGCAAAAAGGTTGTTGGATTCAGTGTCATTTCATTTGCCAGTGTTTACTTAATCAGATGATTTATAAATAAACATATCGCAGTGTCAATGTCACGATAAAGAAAACAACATATTTCTTATATGTGTGAATCACAATATGCGGACATAAAATTCACATCAAGGTTGACAATAAAGTTTTACATATGGCCTTAATCTTGTCTCATATATACAAGAACCACAGTATATAAACCTCACATGATATACATAAACACAGTTAAGTCTTTTATATATAAAAAGCAAGATTTAACAAATTGCTTATACATATAATAGAAATTATCTTTTAAGACCCAGGTCTTTAATGAGGCGTTACATTTGGTATTGGTCAAATCATGTTGGTTTCAACAAGTACCATACAACTTAATATATGATAATCAAATGTTGAAGATTCTATCTACATCTGGTAACATATAGCGTTCTCTCAGAGAGACAAAAGGTAAACATGATGTGATTAGTGAATTGCGGATACAGTTGAGACATAACCATCCCTACATAATACATTTTAGTTGTCTGTAACATGTACATAGATATTCTTATGCCAAACATGCTAGAGTGTGCCATTCCGTGGCAGAGTTCAAGCCCTGTCTAATGTTATCAGTGCGACAAATCCAGCGATTCTCTTTCATTGTGAGTGTGCGGTCAACATTCAACTGTCTGATATTAGGTCTCACTACTTCGATCACCCACCATAGCATGTCTTTCTCAGTGTGTTTCATTCTAATATAGTGGTCGACAAGTGGTGCATTTTCGACCTTGCATCTGATTCTTGACTGGTGTTGTAAAACGCGTTTTTTAACCATTTGTGTGGTTGCCTATGTATTTCAAGCCACAAGGGCATTGGATACAATAGACAACATTTCTGGTGTTACAATTTGAGAAAGATTTCATAGAAAAATTCTCTCCATTGAGTTCGAAAGATTTCATGTTGGCAGTGCTTGAGCACGCTGTACAGTTGTTACATTTGTAATGGCCAATCACAGGTGTAAGTTGTCTCATATTGTCAATTATATTGTGATCTGGCAATTTATAGGCATGAACCAGACGATCTTTTAAGTTCGTACCTCTTTTGAAAGAAAACAATGGTTCTTTGACTTATTCTGGAAGTGAAGCCAAGAGTGTCCAATGTTTTTTTATGATTTTTTTAATCTTTTGATTTTTGATTAAAAAAATCATTAAAAAACATTGTAATTGTTTGCATTATGTTTACATAGGGGTCTTTTATGTGCAATAATAACTGTCCTGAAGATGGTCTGATGGATTGATGCCACCCAAGACCGAAACGTCGACTCCATCATCTATTTTCACAGTATCTGTTATACACAGTAGATTATTGTCTCAAGAGTGAGATACATCTCTACAAATGTATTGGAATAGATGTTTTTTGCATGAAATGTGGATATAATTTGACCCTTTTTTCATGATTCATTGCTCAACCAATGGTGATTTTGTACTCCTTTTAACTTGATTTATACATAAAAACATTTGTGTTTATTTCACAAAAACAGATTTCCCGTGTGTTTGCTCTCTATTTTCAATGATTGAATCAGTTGATTAATTTCTTTGATTGGTGTTAACTTTGATAAATACACCTAAAATTATTCTCTGTCGAATTACATAACTAGATAGTTTATTTGAAACAAAATCCCTTGTTGGCATTTTGACCTTTCCACTTTTAGAAGTTGGCATTTCTGTGTGCTATGTGTCTGCCTGCCTGATGTGGAGTGCATGTCTGGCTTGTGAGTGACAGGAACTGAGGGGTGTGGGTGGCTCCAGGAGACAGCGTGAGCCAGCCCAGTGGTGAATAGAGAGATCTGCATCTAGATTAGGTGGGCGGAATTTGCGAAATTCACTTTCGCAAATTATCGGGAAAATGTCAAAAATCTCCGCAAACATGCGGAAATATCGCGAAGATGCAGAATTTTTTTCCCGCCCGTTCGCGGTATTTTCTGCGTGGTCGCGGCTCGCCAACTTACCCATGCGGTTGCTCGCGGGCGCGGCCATCTTGTTTTCACTTGTCTCGCGGTGCATGATCGCGAGAAGAAAGACGTGATCGCGTGACGAATGACGTTACTGCGGGCGCAAACTGTCGCGAGACAGCACAAATGGCTACCAACAATCCAACATCTCGTGGAGAACGCGACCGGATCAGGAAAACTTGTCGGCGAACACGGGGATTCAGGTAAGGCGATCGCGAGCGCGCAAGAATGTATTATTTTACAGCGCGAGCAAGCAAAAAATTTCCGGTAAAATGCGGATTGCGGAAATTTTGACATTTTCGCGCTCTCCGCGGAACCCGAAAATTTCAAATTATCGCAATTTCCGCGAGCGGAACGGAATTTTAGCCCAGGCCTAATTTAGATGGGAGGGAGGAGTTGCACCTGGGACCTGAATAGGGCTGTGCCTTCCCTCCACAATGCTGGCTCCGCCCCCTGTGGTGCGTCTGATCACTGAGCCCCCACCGGACAAAGGGGAAGAGGAGCTGGGTAAACAGAGTGCTACAAATCCCCCCTGAACCAGTTGCATCTGATTTTCCCCCCAGCCCTGTGCCTACACACAAAGGGAAATGCTAGTATAAATATAGGGGCTGTGACCCCAGGAAAATGTTCTGTTGTACTGTTCCTGACTAGGGGGGGGCCTGCTGCTGCCGTGTGACGGTGGGAGCCCCGCGTGTGCCAGCAAACAGATCCTCAAGTTCGGCGGGAGCCTACTCCGCAATGCCGCCGGAAGCACCGGAAGCCGTCGGGAGCCTTGCAGGCTCTCCGGTGAAGTCCCGGTCCCAAGACGAGGGACCGGGTGAAGTAAGGAGTTAACAGCAGGAGCCTCCCCAACTTCAGGTGAGACTGCTGGTGCCTTTCCAGAGGGGTCCCCGGGCTGCACCGAGTGGGTAATTGTTGTTTCAGAGTCCCAGTGGGGGCTCCGGCGGCACCGTGAGTGCCAGTGCTTATTTTGCCTCTTCAGCTGCACTGCCATAGCGGGCAGCTGCAACATAGTGCTAAGATATTTACAGGCCCCCCGAGAGGGGGGTTCACCCGGCACCGCAGCGCCAGTGCCATTTTCATTGGGGGCATTTCGTTTTGAGAAGGGGGGGTGAGTTATACTCCCCCAAACCCCAGCGCATTAACGGGCAGTAAGAGTACTGCCAAGGCAGTTGGAAGGCCAGTTGAGAGGCCCTAGGTTTTACGGTCCCAGGGGAGGACTTGGGCAATTGGGATATTGGTAGCCCCCGAGAGGGCTCAGCGAGTGCGCATGCCTGCCATGATGTTCACAGCTGCCCAGCAATTAGTGGGCAGCTGCAACATTTAGGCCGGCGCAATTGCGCACTTTGCTTTGCTGTTTTTTTACAGCCCGCCCTGACATTCTGGACATTGGGCATTTTGAGCCCCTGTGAGAGGCCAGTTGGCCTGTGGCCAGTTTCAGTGCATTGTGCCCCCGATTGGGGCACACTCTTTTTATGCCAATTTATTTCCTATGGTTTATGCTGGGTATTGCATAATGTATTTATGCTTGTGATGCCTAGTGCGCAATGCGTTCTCCTAATCTGTTTTATGCCTCGTGATTCTTACATAATATACGTTTGAGGTTGGCGCATAAGGTGTGATCCTAATATGTTTTATGCCTAATAGGATAATGCTGAGGTCATTATTGTGCCAGTAGTTACAGGTTGTGCTCTACATTTATGATAAGTCTTACTTTTACTATTTCTACTAAGTGATGATTCTGACGGTGGTCCATGTGGCCCTGTCATGTGTATATAATCCCCTGTAAATATTGCCCAGTGCCAGTTGGCACAGTGTATATTGTGTGATTACCATCTAATGTGTTTTATGATAATACAAAGGCTATTTTTTATATAACCTTGTGTGCAGTTCCTTTTGTGGTGTGCCTAGTGTGTTGCTGCTGTGTGTGTGTGTTGCAGAAACGCTTTACACATTGCCTCCGGGATAAGCCTGACTGCTTGTGTCAAGCTACCAAGGGGGTGAGCAGGGGTTATCGTCGGCGTGTAACTCCCTTGCCCTGACTAGAGTGGCGGTCTCTGCCTGGCTTTGGAGCAAGCCTTAGCCAACCAGAGATCCCATTTCTAACAGAGTGCTAGACGCATGAGCATTGGATTTGGTTGTCTGAATGTACGCCTGGTGATCTAGTAAGGTATATTGTGTTTACAAAGGGAAAAACGGACGAATTGAGAGTCTTTTAGGGAGTCCTGTCCCTGTGGATTGTGGGGCCCTCTCATTGCACTTACCTGCGCCACTTTTAGCACAAAGTACCTTGGATGCATCAAAATTCAGAGACGAAACAGGCGCCGGGGAGGTGAGACACCGGAAAAGCAAGGTGATGCGTCCGTTCCATACTCCCAGGGGAGGTGATGTGTTGGTTCCTTTATGTTAGGGAAGGTGATGCGTTTTGTTTCCTTACAGGAAGGGGAGGTGATGCATTGGTCTCTAGACATGCAGCCTCTGTTCCTTACTGTTGGGCAATGTCGATGAAGAAATTAGCACCCAGAGATGATGCATTGAAAATACAGATGCGCTTCGTCGATTCCACAACGATGAAACAGGCCCTGCATTGGAATTGGAGTGGTGTGTCACAGCCTTTGGGTAGGCAGTGCTTGAAACCCATGCTGCAGCGGTTCTTCTGACGCATCGGAGTTTGTAGCTATGCGTCAATGAAAACAGACGCTGGGTGTCGATGCATGGAATTTTTCCTTCTGTTCACCAGTTTCCACTTGCAAGGGCCTGGGTACTAGATTTGGCACCACTTGGCAAGACAGGATTCTCAGCAGAAGAGCCCAGACACTGGTAGGTGAAGTCCTACATGGCTCTGAGACTTCTTCGTAGCAGGTTACAACTCCTACCACCACATATGCAAGGCACTCCTCAGCTTCCTTTGTGTGACTGTCTAGAGTGAACGCAAAAGAGCCCAACTGTCGTCCTAACCCAGACCTGGATTCTGCAGAGGGACAGAATTGATAAGCAAGAAAATGCCCGCTTTCTAAAAGTAAGATAAAAGGAGGGGGTGTCCTAGCCGTCACATTCAAATGCAAATAAATCCTTCAAGCCCATAGCAATTGAATTGATGGCCTTTAGTCTGTTAAATTGGTTTAGCAGCATTTGAATGTGACAGCTAGGACACCCTCTCCTTTTTTTTTTAGTTCACTACGGCCCCATCCAGCCCCCTAGGGCCAAACCTCCTTGTTGCTATTACACTTTCTAAAAGTGGGATTTTCAAACACACAATTTAAAAACCAACTTTACCAAAAGATGTATTATTAAATTGTGAGTCCAGAGTCCTCAATCTCCAAATCTCTATCGGCTACCACTGGGAAATTACACTTAAAAGATATTTCGAGGTAATCCCAATTTTACCCTGTGGGAGAGATAGTCCTTGCAATAGTGAAAAACAAAATTAAATTAGCAATATTTCACTATTAGGACATGTGAAACCAGCGATGGCTCCTCCGCTAAGGCGGAGGAGCATTGCCCAACTGCTCTGTGAGCAGTACAAAAAGGAAAAATAAAACGATAATAACACAATGTTACTATCATTTTATTTTTCTGTCGTGGTTCAACTTGTTAGGGGCGGGGCTGGGATGTCACAGGAGTAGGGGGAGGAGTGGTGGGTACTCGCTTAAGTGCGCATGACAGTTTGGCCGGCCATCTAGGGCAGGCCTAACAGCCATGCACACTTAGCATGTTCTCTACCCGGCTGTATTGCACAGTCTGGGTGGAGAACATGCGCAGCCTCCCAGATGCTCTGTGAGCGCCAAATCACGGCGCTCAGACCAATTACAATGCTGCTGTCACGCAGTGTTGTGATTGGCTAGAGGTGTCTGTGAGACTGTGTGCTTCCTGCTTCCTGCTCCTGGAATCGACTGAAGAGCGGAAGAGGACCAAGAGGCGGCGGCCGGCCTGCAGATAAATGTTTTATTTTTCTTTAATTTACCCCCCGCCAACCTCATTAATTAGCAGCCGCCACTGTGTAAAACACAACAGTATATGTCCTACCTTTTAAATACACTGCACCCTGCACATGTGGCTGCCTTGGGCCTACGTTAAGGGTGCCTTACCTGTAATAAAAGGGAAGGTTTGGGCCTGGCAAGTGGGTGCACTTGCCAGGTCAAAATGACAGTTTAAAACTGCATACAGAGACACTGCAGTGGCAGGTCTGAGATATGTTTGAAAGGAATATGACTCGTTACAACGCGAGTCATTACATCGCGTGCCATCACAATGCAGTCATTACAACGACCGCGTTGTTACCACGCAAAGACATTACTACACAAGTCATTACATCGACTTGCAGTAGATGGCACGCTGACATTAGAAGTGTATAATTTAGTATTCCAACTCCAGCCTACCTAACAGTAGGGAAGGTGTTGGAATAATAAACTATACTATTCCTAATGTTAGAGCGCCATCTACTGCAAGTCGATGTAATGACTTGCGTAGTAATGGCTTTGCGTGGTAACAACAAGGTCGAATATACCAATCATGGATACACCAATAAGCAATTCAATTTACACAGGGAGCACTCGCACTTTAGCATGGGTCAGTAGTGGTAAAGTGCCCGGAATCCTAAAACCAGCAAAAGCGGAATTTAACGCACAGTCAAAAACAGGAGGTCAGAAGCAAAAAGAATGGGGAAATCACGCCAAAAGATGCATGGTCTAACACTGAGCAAGATAGTAATTAAGTTTTCAGGAGACGCCATTCAGATCCATGTAGCTATATTTCACAGAAGTTTTGGTTGAAAATTATTTAATGATGCTCTTTTTCTAAAATCGCTATGTTACTTTCATCCTCTAGGACCCTGTACACTTTGTAGCCATTGATCTGGTATCAGATTGTTCCATTTCTTCGGGCCTAACGATTCCACTATATTGCTCTGGAGGGCTTCCTGTTCAATTTTGCAGAAACAATTTTACTATCTGATTCCTTATTTCAGCATTTTGTGAGCTTGGATGGAACCTCTGCACTAACAAGTGAAAAAGCTGTTTGTCTTTTATATAGAATATATGCAATATGTGTATGTTTGCAGGGAAGCAATATGCTATCTTTTATTAACTACCAGTGCCTTCTGTGTACAGGTTTTATGGAAAGGGATTAGAACCAATGTGCAAGTCAGTTCATTTGTATCTGGGTTTACCAGCATCTCAGATTTGCAGGGGAAGTCACACATTTTCAACATCTGTCTCGGCATATTTCCCACGGAATTATAGATGGGCAACAGTGAATAAGAGGGATGTTTTTCACCGAGGGGTTCTGGGTGACATCAAGCAGATGTCAAGAGAGAAGATCAAGTTTAGTTTTCTTTGATATCACTCAGACCAAGAGGTTAAAAAGATTCAGAATTCACTTCTAAACTATTTAAATGTGATATTATGTATGGTCCCCAGATCACCTGCCTCTATTTTCAACTGTTATACGGGGGAAGAGGAGTGATGGGGGAGTCACATGCATTGTGGCATTTAATCCCTGTCCCAATTTTTTTTTTTTACTGGTTTTACAGCTTCCTAACCGCAGCACTCTCTGATTCTCCCCTCCCCACTCCAAACTGTGCTTTCTGCTCTCCATCAGAGCAGACAACAATTCCTTCCAATGAAAATTCCTTTAAGGTGTAGGAACAATGAAAAACAACTTTTGTTTTCCACTTTTGCTACCTCATAGCAGTGAACAACCAGATTTAGAATAGTGGCACTCAGAAAGAGCCATGGATAATACATTTATCCCAGTTTCGGCTTTCCGAAAGAGTCGACTAGATTCAGAGTGTGGCAAATCATCATATCTACCAGTGCAGGATTAGTAAACAACTTTTATCAGAAAGCTGCTCAGTTAATACAGGTACAAAGGTTGGATGAATGTATTGTGGTTGAGTGCCTATGTGGGGGGCATTAATATCATGCTACAGGATGTGAGAGATGTTCTATGCTTTTTTTGTGCCTTGGCTCCCCTTTACATATTTAATGCACTTATGTTGGCATGGCCGACTATCTTTTTTCCTGTCTATAGGTTGATACTGCAGCCAAACTGGTTCTCAACAAGACCAAGTATAGTTCGACCTTGGCCTGCTTGATGGAACTCCTTTGGCTGCCCATTAGACAGAGAGACAAGTTTAAGCTTCTATGCTACGCGCACAGTATATACTTGGCACCAGAATACCTAAGGACAAACTGGAATTTGATGTCCCCTCATGTGACCTTAGGTCAGGCAACCACGCGCTAGCCAAAACCCTACACATCAGAAGAGTCCGAGCAGGGGGTCGCTCCTTTACCTATCTGACACCTACCCACCGGAACAGCCTCCTGTTAGAGCTTCGTCTCACTGAGGATCATGGTGTTTTAGAAAGAAGCTGAGGACATGGTTTTTCTCAGGTCTCAAGTAACGTTGCCCACGGTTTGGTTCACCTCTGATGCATTTAGCTTATATCACATTTCACTCTAAACAGGTTTTCGCCTATCCCAGCGCCGTGATGTCCCTTGGGATGAATGCTGCGATTTATAATACAAATACATTTACGGGGGACATGTAATTCCTGATTTGGAGGCGAAATGTTTATTCCTCCTTATTCGGAATGACAAATTATGCAGGAATACCTTATACCTCATGCTGCAGAACGTATTGCCTTCCTGTCATGCTTTCTATGTTAGTGACCGCTGTCTTTTAAGTTACTCTTTACACAGTGGTCTCCAGACCAATGATGTTCTACTTCTAGGTTTGGGGGATTTCACATTTTTGGGTGTTAAAAATCTGGTCACCCAAACTGTACCGTTGTATAGGTGAAGCCTAAAAGTGAATTTACAGAACTTTTAGAAGAAACGTGTTCCACTGGAAACTCGTATTTTCATTCTTTCTTAATGTGACACTAAAATTGGCGACGAGGAGAGCCGCTCGACTCAGCTTAGGGAGGCATGGACTACAGAGTGCTTCAAGGTGAAATGCAATAAGCTTCTGTAAATGGGATGCCCTCTATCCCCAAAGGCCTGAGCTTCAACAGTTAAGCAAAGAAAGCTGTCATTTCCGAATTAATTTGGTGAACAAGGAAAACAATATTGTTATCATGTTTACCATGTTAATGTGATCGCAAACATGCAACTCATTAGAGAAATTAAAGAAAAATAAACTTTTCTTTGCATCTAAATTATGAAAATTATGTAAAAATCACAACTATATCTCTCGTACTATTAGGCTAAGCAAAAAGAAGTACTTAATCGAAAATATTATATGCATACGAAGGTTTATATAAGAAGGGTGTTACAAGACATCATGTTGTGAGGACGCTTGATGCTCGGGTGAGTGCTGTGTGCGTCCCCGTTATGTAACCTCTTCAATACTTCATCGTTTGTATTAAACACCACTTGTCAGAATTTTCCTCTTAAAGTGTCAGCATTCGAGAGTAACAAAGTTTTAGGCTTTCATGGAAAGTCAATGTCATAAAAATTGAAAGTTGCATAAACATCTGTTAATGGTCCACTCTCCACACGTTTATGTGCAAGTTCTTTAGCACACTCACTGCAGACGAACTACGTCGTTTAACCTTTATTCTTCCTGCCCAGTGAGGGGTGCCCACAGGGGCGCAGTTATCAATAGTGCAGCATGCACAGTGGCACCCGGTTCAATGGGTTGTGGGCAACAATAGCAATTATTTTACCCCCAGACCACGCCATGTGGGTGTATTTTCCGTGTCTTCTTAAGGGCCAATGGCACTCTTGATACTGCGCTACCACCAACCAATGAAAAGGCTTCGAGAACCTGCTAGGAGCAAACCATGTCCTGATTGCAGCAGGGATGTTCTTCAAGGCGCCTGACTGGATAACCTCAGGGGTCCAGAAATTGTCAGCCTCGTCCCAGCCGAGACCACAGCCTATCATCTCCAACACAAGGGGTTCATGAACAAGCTTTCGGCTGACATGAATCAGCGTTTCATGACAGCAACTTCGGGAAGTGTTCAAGCCGACGGTGTCTCGGTGTATCTAATAGTAATTTCCCAATAAGTTGAAAATATTGAAAGTAAAGCCAACGCAAGCACGGGTTTTCAGCATTTCTTCTGGGGCCAGGAACTGCGTGGCCTCAGGGGGAAAACGAAGAACAGAGCGTGCCCGCTGCCGCGCCCTAGGAGAGCCCCCTAAGTAAATATGTTTATGTTTTATAAGCCGTTATCTGTCGGAGCACTGTGTGTTTGATGAAAAACAAAAGCCTCGCGGCGGATTACATTATCAGGGGAAGGTTGGTTAATCGAAATCCAGAGGAGAGAAACTGCTCGCATTACACAAGGGTGAAGGAGGCCATTCCAGGACGCCGCCTCCACGCTAGGACTATGGATTCAGCTCCGGCCTAAAAAGTACTTACATTAGCGAGAAAAAGTTCACAGCAAAACCAGATATCGTAAATAAATGTCTGAAATCACAACATTAGTTTTGTGGTGAAAGGCAGCAGCTGCATAAAGCAGAACTCGAGAGCCGTATTTATCATTATATTCCGCAGCGCAACGCAGTAAGCCACTTTGCTGCGCTGCGTGATGAGGAAAGGGCAGGAATGCAGCATGTGCTGCCTAGCACCAACGCACCATGGTGTGTTATGTTGGGCCCTAGGCCCTCATGCTCGGCGGCAATGACGGAGACAGACACATAGCTGGGGTAGTGGGTTAACTGGCCACGAGCACCTGCGCTCGGCCCTTTTATTATCCTAGTCACCTGACCCAGTGACGTAGGTGGTGGGTGGGTGTAAAGAGTAATACACACATGTGAACACTAGAACGTGTCCATGCTAGGACACTACATTCCTCCCAATTTTTAATAACAAAAACCCAGAGTCAATGTTCAACCTAAGGGAGAAAGAAATATATACATAGATGTAATACATTGACCAAACTTCTGCAGATTCGCTCACGCTTCAGCTGCTTGGATTCACAGACGATGTTCTTCCTGTCGCGAACGATGTTCTTCCTGTCGCGGACGATCACCAGTTCACTGTGGCACCAGCCTGGGTGCTCGATGGATCCAGTCTGTTAACGGCTCTGCCTTGAAGTTGTTCTCACAGTCTTTTCTTCGCTTTACTTTCACGGCGACAAACGCAGTTGGAATTCTTGTGGTTCACCGCTAGATGTTGCCGTTCATCTTTTAGTCCAGTCCTATTCTTCATCGGTGGCGTGTATTCTGTTTTGGCAAAAGACGGGTCGTTCGCAAGACACCCCTCTCACCAGGGTGCCCCTCTCACAGGTGTTCCCCTGCCACGGGATATCCCTGAGGCCCTCTTCATCAGATCTATCCTGGGTTGAGTGTCCTGTATCGTGTTACTCCCATGCCGATAAGCGGGTGCGGAGGAGACGACAAGTTTCACCTCAGATTCCACGGTCAGACCTGGAGGGTAGCTGTTGGCTCCTGTCTTTGCGCGCGACGTCTTCATCCTCCTGGGACCTTTGCTGAAGGGCGGCTGATGACCATCTCTCGTCACGGGGACACTCTCTCTCACTGGCATCCCTGAGGCCTTTGCCCCTGAGTCACCACAGCTGGCATTGACCAGTGTCCGCGTGACCCCAAAGGTGGATGTTCCGAACGGTCCTGCCTGCTCACCTTTGCAGATCCCAGGTGTGCTGAAAGCATCGTCAAGCAGATGATCTTCTCTCCGTGCCACGGGTGTTCTTCAGGACTTGCGCTCCGTGTTCTGACGCTTGTCACCTTCCTTGTCTCTGAGGTGTGAGTAGTCTTGCCACACTCTTCTCTCTTTCCTCTATTTCTTTCTCCGTGAGGGTGTCATGTCATTCTGACTTCTCCTTTTGTTGCAGTGGCAACCGTGCCACTCGGATCTCTTTCTTTCTCCTTTTCCTTTTAGTGGCAGACGTGCCACTCTGATGTCAACTTCCTTCTTTTCTTGTGGTGGCAAACGTGCCACTCCGATATCTTCTTCCTTCTTTTCTTGTAGTGGCAAACGTGCCACTCCGATATCTTCTTCCCTTTGCTTCATGACCTACTCTGGACCGTTTCTGTTCTCCTCTTGGTCTGGCCAGGCTTCTCCATGCAGCGCGCGCACTCTGCATGTGTTCCCCCTGGTCTTGTCCTCGTCCGAGAACACTCTCTTCATCTTCCTCAGCATTCCGAGTTAGGGTCGTGACCTTCTCTTCATCTTCTCCTTTTCACCAGTTACTTTGGTTGAAGTTCGTGGGGCCATACTCTTGGTCCGCTTCGTTCTTCTCCTTTTCACCAGTTACTTTGGTTCTTCTTGAGCTTCTTGGACCACTTGACGGTCCGGGCTGCCGATCACTGTCAGGATACCTTCGGTCTTGTCGTCAGACCTCTTGTTCTGTAGCTTCACTGACCCGTGCGTCGGTCACCTCCTCTTGCAACCCCTGGCGGGTTGGCTTCTGTGGTGCGACCATTTGGCAGGTCGGCTTGGCCTTTGTGGTGCGACCATTTGGCTGGTCGGCTTGACCTTTGTGGTGCGACCATTTGGCTGGTCAGCTTGACGAGGTGTGTCACGTCGTGTGACTACCTGTGTTCGCTGCCTTGTCAGGCGCTGGTGCACGCTTATCTTCGTACCGTCGTGGTACCTCTTCAATGTAACGTTGCTCCTTGTTCCGTGTGATTTCTTGATGTGGTGGCTTCTCGTCGCCACTGGGTGTTCCTCTGCATCCTTGCCCGCCAGTGTCGGATGCTTGCTGCGCCCATCCTCTTCAGTGGGTTCCTCTCCTGTAGGCGCTGCAGTGTACCTTCCGCGTCCGGGGTACATCTGCGCTGAGTCCTTTAGTTCTCTCGAGGGTTCGCTCCACTTGATGCGGCGACAGCGCAGTCCTCGCTGGGGTGGATGTGGCTTGACACCGTTCTTCTTTCTTCCTCCTTGTCGCTGTGGGATGGCGCTGCATCCCTGTGGCACACTGTCTCTTCTCCCTTGCGCTTCTGTCGCGTTCCTGCGCATTCCTGTGCGCCTCCGCCGCGTTCCCGTGCGCTCACCATCGCGCATCAGTTAGACCTTGCGGTACGTGCCTTGCTGCCTCTTCTTCCTTGCGCTGTGATCCGTCGGTCTCCTGTAGCTGCTGGATTCCCTTGGCTTGCTGCATGCTTGTTTGTTTCTCTGTTGCTGCAGTACCACCAGTGGCCACTAGATGGCAGTGTTGCTTTCCTCCATGCAGCAGCACCCTTCTTGGCTGCCAGAGCTTTTCTCCATGTTCTCTTTCCTTTGCAGGCTTCACCGGCTGTGTAGGAGAGCTGGAGCCAGGCAGACCAGTGGAGTCCAGATGGGGCCGGAGCTGCAGCAGATCAGTGGAGTGCAGGTAAGTCTCTTTATATTTATTTATTGAGCGGCAGGGTGGCACAGGCACTGCAGGGAAGATGAGGCATCCCTCTGTGGGTACAGTAGGAGTCAGTGCCCTTGTGCACCCAGGGTAGCTTTCTTTTGGCGGCGCCGGCCGCTTCCCCCTCTTGTGAGCACTGCTGGGGGTCCTGCGAAGTGAGGGCATACTCGTATGGCTGGCGGCGGCCATTCTTCACCGTTATGATTGTCCTCGCGCACTTTAACTCATGCCCCTGCTCTTGTGTCATTGTTGCCCTCCCCGCCCGCAGCAGCTCCTTCCATACGCTGCTCGGGGCGGGGGAGGGTTGGTGATTAGTACCGGCACTGGGGCAGCGTATGCAGTGTAGGCATCCCCCTCCGCCTATATTTAGTTTTCAACCGGCCTCAGGCCGCGCGCAGATTCTTTCTTTCACTCCCGCCCCCGCAGCCTCACTCGGCTTGCATGCCGCGCGGGGAGCGGGCGGGGAGACGGGATCTAATCACGATGCGGCGTTTGAGGGTGGGCTCCTCTTTTACGCCGGTGCCGCTTCTTTCTTCGGCCGCGGACCGGGTACTTTATTCATTCCTCTCGCCCCCCGCCGCAGCAGCCTCACCTTCATTCGCTGTGCGGCGGGGTGCTGCTGCAGGTTGTCCACTGCGGGTGAGCTCCGTCGATGCGGGTGGGCTCCGCACTTGCCTCCACACCAGTTCTGCCTTTACTTTCAGTCTTGGACGGGCAGCAGGGTGATAACGGCGGCTCCAGGACTCGCCGCGTGGTTCTCCCTCATGTGTCGCCGCTCGCTCGCGGGCACTCCAGGTGCGGGGTTGGCTCCCGGTCACCTTCCTCACATTGGGGGTCACTTCGACGCAGCCGATGCGGGTGGGCTCCGATCGGTCCGCTTTCTTTCGGGGCACTTCCCCACCGGGTCACGGTAGCACACGCGACGGGGTCGGGGTGGGCACCCGACTTCCTCGCCTTCACTTTGGGGCGGTACGCCCGCAGGTCGTCGCGGCGATGCGGGGTGGACTCCCGGTCACCGGTCACGCCCAAGTTGATCAGGCGCTATTCTTGCCTGCAGGGGGGTTTCTCTCCCCCTTATCGATCAGCTGGCTGCTGCTGCACGCTGGGGCTTAGACCCCTCGTCGCCATTGTTATGTTGGGCCCTAGGCCCTCATGCTCGGCGGCAATGACGGAGACAGACACATAGCTGGGGTAGTGGGTTAACTGGCCACGAGCACGTGCGCTCGGCCCTTTTATTATCCTAGTCACCTGACCCAGTGACGTATGTGGTGGGTGGGTGTAAAGAGTAATACACACATGTGAACACTAGAACGTGTCCATGCTAGGACACTACATTGGTGCAAGGGTGCATGCGTTGTTAGCAGAATTCTTTTTGTGCAGGAACGGTAAATCTGGGAATGCGTCATAATACATTCGTTTTGAATGGGAACACCCATGCACCACCCATGGAAATCCTCCCAGGGGGAGGGTAACACAACAAAGCGATTTGCGCTGCGTTGCGTTAATTTTGATTTATCAAGCCACTCAGGGCCACGCAAGGTGGCCTTCCTTGGCTTAATCACAACTCGTGGGTTTTATTCGGGACAGTGGTCCCTAATGTACAATCAATCCGTAAAATGATATCCAAATGGTATTTTACTCAAAGTACCAAAAAAATGAGTGAAGCATTAAAAACATGATGCATTGAGTTCTTAGTGCAGAAATGTGTTGGGATGGACAAGATTAAGAGGGGGGTCACAATGTTTTAGATTTTCCAACAACGTTGTGTAGGAAGGTGGAATCTGACTGCATGGTTGCCCCCACTTTTTTTTCCTGGTGTTTGAATGGTTTTTGACTAGTCTGGCTGGGATCCTGCTATCCAGGACCCCAGCCTATCTGCTTACTCCCTTAAATGACTGGTGTGCATATTAGATGCACTAGTGATTGGATACTATGGTACCTTATGAGCCCCTAGTATATGGTACCTTAGGTACCAAGGGCATAGGTACTTCACAGTCCTACCAGAGGCTGAAGCATGTATTATGCCACCCCTGGGAAGCAGACTAAATCTGACACCACAGGCCTGCTACTGCAGCCTGGGTGAGGTAGTTTTAGCACTCCTCACTGAGGTATAGGTTCCTATATCTCACCATACACACACATATAAACCTATCAGTCACCCCTAAGGCAGGCCCTATCAATCCTGAGGGCAGGGTGCTTGGTTTACAATGTGAGGGGGTGCCTCTGCATGAGCAGGACCCCTCTGCAGCTGGCAGAGCCTATTCTCTGTGGCTGTTTGTGGATGCGGTTAAACCATATACTTTTAAGTGCATTACAACCTCCCGGTAAATGCTAACTTTGGAATGACTGCATCAAAACATGTTGTGTTTGGTGTCAAACAACTTGGAATCATACCCCCACGTATGATCCCACCCTTCTAGAGAGACAACATGTACCCACTGTGGAAACACGGTAGAAATCTAAAAGAGCCCTGGTATCACAAAATGGATGCCACCAGCACAGACACTGGGCTGCCCTCCTGCTGCTGACTGAAACTCGCAGTGGAGGAGGCCCAACAATAGGCATCCTGTCACAGGGAGGTGTCACCACCTTCCAGACAGGATTTAGTGTATTGGGGCTGGGTGGGTGCACTCCTAGAGTGCTTTGAAGTCCTGCACTGGGGAAGCAGTAGGCTCCTCTGTGCATATGCCAGCTCAAACCGGTTCAGGGGCTACCTGCCCCTGCTCTGGCGCGAAACTGGACAAAGGGAAGTGGGTGTAACCACCCACTCCCCTGACCCTCCCAGAGGAGTGGTCATAGAGCTAGTCCCTCCCTGTCTTTTAGTATAAGATAGGGAACCCTTGCCATTGCAAGTTAGATATCCCTGGACGACGCTTTACAAGAAGAATCCTGGTCCTTCGACGTTCCACTACCTTTGGAAGACGGAAGAATCTCCATTGGAGTCAAGGAGTGACTCCCCTGCTTGGCAGGCACCAAAAACTTGAATCAACGGTCGCAAACTTTCCCGCTCCCGCCGGAGTCTGAAGTCCTTGCAGCCCCAGAAGTGGATTTCCTGACTTCTCGACAGCCATTGTGAGTCCCCAGCAGAGCTGAAGCAAGTGGACCTCACGAGTGACGAGGAACAGCAATACCCGGGTACCGTGCAATATTGTCGAGTGCAACCCCTTCAGGACGTTCAACAAACTTGTGCATTGGACCATTTGTGGCCCAAGCATCCAGCAGGTTGTGCACCGAAAATCAGAGGCCTACTCCGTCCCGAGTGACCTTGGGCTCCTGTAAAGCATTTCCTCACGAGGCGTCTTTGCGATCCCTTGCCCGTTGGCTTGTGGGTCCCCTAAAGACTTTCTTATCAAACCAAAGGGCTCCCCTGGTTGCTCCAGGCCTGCCCTCACTCACCCTCGCTGGGTGAATCCCTCAGACCTTACTGGTCTGCACCACTGACTTTATTCACTTTCCACGAGACTTACTGTTGCCAAGGCTTGTTGGCGCCAATCCGTTTGCCGATACCTCAGTAAGCTGCAGACATCGTGGGACACTCCGAATCCAGCTGCTGGTCATCGTCGATGCCTCCTGGACCTCGTGGGCGAAGAGTCAAAACACCCATGATCACCTGAAATCACCCGACTTCCGTGGGCATCCATCTTCCTGGCCCCGGATCACTGGCAAGTGACTGTGAACACTGTCCCTTCTGCTTTCAGGTCATCTTCCTCTTGAATCCAGCCTTGGATTCCACCGGACACTTCTTCAGTCTTCACAAGCAGCAAAACTTCCCTGACCTGACCCTTAGGGCCAGATATGACACAGTCATGGACAGAAAGGCTTCCATGGTGACCAGTGTCCTGAGGAAGTTGACACCACCCCAAATAGGGCCTCACTTCCAGACTCAGACACCCCACCAGCCTGCTCCTGTACCAAAACACAATACAGGTAATTTCCCTAGACTTTGGAGAAACTCTAGAACCCCTTGGGGTAGGATTTCCCAAGTGGACCATGAGACAGGGAGCAACCATGCTAGTGCAGGTTCTTCCTTATATGGCCACTCAGGAAATAAAGGCTTATCTAGACAAGGTTAGCCTTATCTCCTTTCGTTTGGGGGGGGGGGGGGTGTTATGTAGGAAGGTGGAATCTGACTGCATGGTTGCCCCCACTTTTTTCCTGGTGTCTGAATGGTTTTTGACTAGTCTGGCTGGGATCCTGCTATCCAGGACCCCAGCCTATCTGCTTACTTCCTTAAATGACTGGTGTGCATATTAGATGCACTAGTGATTGGATACTGTGGTACCTTATGAGCCCCTAGTATATGGTACCTTAGGTACCAAGGGCATAGGTACTTCACAGGCCTACCAGGGGCTGAAGCATGTATTATGCCACCCCTGGGAAGCAGACTAAATCTGACACCACAGGCCTGCTACTGCAGCCTGGGCGAGGTAATGTTAGCACTCCTCACTGAGGTATAGGTTCCTATATCTCACCATACATACACATATAAACCTATCAGTCACCCCTAAGGTAGGCCCTATCAATCCTGAGGGCAGGGTGCTTGGTTTACAATGTGAGGGGGTGCCTCTGCATGAGCAGGACCCCTCTGCAGCTGGCAGAGTCTATTCTCTGTGGCTGTTTGTGGATGCGGTTAAACCATATACTCTTAAGTGCATTATAACCTCCCGGTAAATGCTAACTTTGGAATGACTGCATCAAAACATGTTGTGTTTGGTGTCAAACAACTTGGAATCATACCCCCACGTATGATCCCACCCTTCTAGAGGGGACAGCATGTACCCACTGTGGAAACACGGTAGAAATCTGAAAGAGCCCTGGTATCACAAAATGGATGCCACCAGCACAGACACTGGGCTGCCCTCCTGCTGCTGACTGAAACTCGCAGTGGAGGAGGCCCAACAATAGGCATCCTGTCACAGGGAGGTGTCACCACCTTCCAGACAGGATTTAGTGTATTGGGGCTGGGTGGGTGCACTCCTAGAGTGCTTTGAAGTCCTGCACTGGGGGAGCAGTAGGCTCCTCTGTGCATATGCCAGCTCAAACCGGTTCAGGGGCTACCTGCCCCTGCTCTGGCGCGAAACTGGACAAAGGGAAGTAACCACCCACTCCCCTGACCCTCCCAGAGGAGTGGTCATAGAGCTAGTCCCTCCCTGTCTTTTAGTGTAAGATAGGGAGCCCTTGCCATTGCAAGTTAGATATCCTTGGACGACGCTTTACAAGAAGAATCCTGGTCCTTCGACGTTCCACTACCTTTGGAAGACGGAAGAATCTCCCTTGGAGTCAAGGAGTGACTCCCCTGCTTGGCAGGCACCAAAAACTTGAATCAACGGTCGCAAACTTTCCCGCTCCCGCCGGAGTCCGAAGTCCCTGCAGCCCCGGAAGTGGATTTCCTGACTTCTCGATGGCCATTGTGAGTCCCCAGCAGAGCTGAAGTGAGTGGACCCCACGAGTGACGAGGAACAGCAATACCCGGGTACCGTGCACTATTGTCGAGTGCAACCCCTTCATGACGTTCAACGAACTTGTGCATTGGACCATTTGTGGCCCAAGCCTCCAACAGGTTGTGCACCGAAAATCAGAGGGCTACTCCGTCCCGAGTGACCGTGGGCTCCTGTAAAGCATTTCCTCATGAGGTGTCTTCGTGATCCCTTGCCCGTTGGCTTGTGGGTCCCCTGAAGACTTTCTTATCGAACCAAAGGACTCCCCTGGTTGCTCCAGGCCTGCCCTCACTCACCCTCGCTGGGTGAGTCCCTCAGACCATTGTGGTCTGCACCACTGACTATATTCACTTTCCACAAGACTTGCTGTTGCCAAGGCTTGTTGGCTCCAGTGCAGTTGCCGACACCTCAGTAAGCTGCAGACGTCGTGGCACACTCCGAATCCAGCTGCTGGTCATCGTCGATGCCTCCTGGACCTCGTGGGCGAAGAGTCAAAACACCCTTGATCACCTGAAATCACCCGACTTCCGTGGGAATCCATCTTCCTGGCCCCGGGTCACAGGCAAGTGACTGTGAACACTGTCCCTTCTGCTTTCAGGTCATCTTCATCTTGAATCCAGCCTTGGATTCCAGCGGACACTTCTTCAGTCTTCACAAGCAGCAAAACTTCTTCGGCTTCCATAGAAAAAGACGACGCGACCCGACACCAAAAGACACCTATGCACCCGGCTTCCCTGGGTGAGGTAACTTGTGCACTCCGGTGCTCCTGTGGGTGTTGACCCTCGAACTACTTACCTTGTAAGTGACTTGCTTGTAGACTTCCTAGAAGTACCCTTAAACTTTAAAAATCCAACCGCGACTTGCTCCATTGAAATCAATAGGGAACCCGCGGCTGTGTTCTCACACTGCACGCGTCTCACGTGGGTCTTTTATTTACCTGCCTTGGGTGGATTAGTGAAGCCCCAGCGATTCTACAGGCCCTAGGCCTTGTCCCCTTGCAAGTCGACTTTTCTAAACCTCTTTTTTAGTATATGGTCTGGTACGCCCCTAGAGCCCCAGCCATATTTGTGCTTAACTTATTGTGAAACGTTGATATTTGCATATGTTCCTGACTGCTAATCTCATAAAGAGATTAGTAGAGTGTGTCTAGAAATAAATACATATATATTTGATATATATACCTGTGTGGTGTCCTTTCATTTGGTAATTCAAGAGATTATAAGGTAAAACAAGCTGCTTTACATTCCTCTGAGACTTAGCCTGAAGGCTGCTCTCCACAGCTACCACTAGGATAGCTTTCTTTAAAAGGTTGTCTTAAACCTATCTACCATAAGAGTCGAATTGGACTGGTGCAAGGTGGCCACTATAACTAGTGACCTGCATATGCCAGGCCAACTTCTCACACGTTGCCACTGTTTCATCGATCTGCATGAAATTCTGAAGATAAGTAGGTCAAGATTAAAAAAACATTTTGCATCACAAAAGTGACGCAAATCTGCGCAAAATATTTTTTTTATTTACTTTCCAGCACAAAACCTGTTACTCTCTTCAAGGGGTCATTCCATAGGTGCTACACAGGCATTTCCATGCAACCACCTCTGTCTGCAGACTCAACACCCGATCTACTGACAATAGTAGACAGGAGTTTGCACCAAAAATACACTTTGAAGCAGGTGTTGGAAAGTAGAAATGCTTTAATTTCTCCTAACCTTTCCCACTTCGCCGGTGTGCTACACGGTACAGCTCACATTTGAAGTGGGAACATTCTTAAAGTTAGTCTATGTCATGTATTTTGAACTGGAAATGTACCCTTACAGTGCAAAGCTATGCAAGACTCACTCAAATACCCTGGCAGTATGGTGCCAAGGTGGGCATTAGTGCTCAGCGGCTGATTGTGCACAAGAGCTAATAAGACAGCAGTATACAGCCATATCTCTGAAGATATGGCACTTAGCTGCTCTCTCTTTGAACTTAAGTTGCTGTACTGCGTTGAGTGACACATTTGATAATCTGGGCCTGGGTATGTTTAGCTTAATTTCAGTATTCTCACATGCATACAGGTGAAAACAATATTGAGCAATGCAATATTTAAAGTGGTTCAGGTTACTTAGCTCCATAGAATTAACCGACCCCACTGAGCTAAGACTGATACACCCAGAAAGGCCTTCTACATGTTCCACATGTTGTGAGACCTGGGTGCTTTTTAGGTCTCGCCTACGCAGCGCCCATGCGTTGCATAGGAAAGAGACCTTTAGCAATCGGCACAGCTTTCCCTGCAAAAACGTGCACGCCTTGCATTGCTTCCAATGGCAACGCATGCATGTCTGGCGATTACTTGCGGGAGCGAGCGCCATATGTTATCAATAACGCGCCTTGCTGCTCGCTCCCGCAAGGGAATCACGCAGGCCCCCTCCTCTCTCCCCTCCCGCCGCGTGAGTGCTTGTTTTGGTATGCACGGGGAGATTAAGTGATTTAAGAATCACAGTCGACCCCGAGGCTCTTGGTTTTCCAGCTCCAAAAGTCGGCAGTCTAGTCCCGAGACCACATCCTTTCCCAATTATTTGTATGATCTCTTTGCATTCCAAGATTAAAACGCGCTGGAATTACTCAAGTGTGTGCTGCGCCCTGATGCAACAGCTTATCAAAATTACACAGTACAGAGCTGCACAGTGGTCTGACGGACCCCTCATTTGCATCATACATGTGCCACCGTGGCATCCCTCAGTTGTCATGCCAGTGCAGTACTCAACAAATGAACTACTATTTTTTTTTTTACCCTTACTGTGGATGTATACCTTAGCTTTAGGAAAGAATTTTGGGCTAAACTTGATAGGCCCCAATGACAACTGCCCCCCAATGTGCTGAGGTGTTTACCACACTCACTAACTTCCAGCAAATACCGTCATCCTGGAGTGCGGTACGTACTGGGTGCAATTAATACCTTGTATTTCTAGTTTACCAAGAAAAATTACGAATTACACACAGAATTGATGTATCCAAATTTGCCGACATATCTCCCCCAGTACAGTCCCTGAAATGTACATGTGTAAAAATGGAGATGTGCGGTAATGACTTCAGTACTCATAATGTTGAGATATGTGATCACATGAATTACCGCACACTTCTGAATTTAACAGCACACTTAAATTTGTGAATATCAAGTCGTTTGTATTCAGCCTGCAAAGTGTCCAGAGAGTGGCAGTATGGGCGGTTTTCAGCATCAGGAAATTTGACATGGTCTTCCGGGTCCATCATGGCCACCGTAGCCTCCATTGGCTAGCAAATTTCCAGCCAGATTAATACATGTCGCTCTCTCTTGCACACCAGGCTTCTTGAGGGTCAGGGTCCGACTCTCCAGAACCGTCCACTACGTTGAGTGTCACAGATCTTTGTGAATGTTCCATGGTCTAAAAAAATCTCATTGGAGATGGGCAAGCCTTCTTTACAAATATGCCTTCTCTCTGAAATGCCTTACCAGTGTTCTGCATCCTCCTTACTGTGACTACATTCTTATGTTGGCTCCAAGCCTCGTTGCTGGGTGTCTGATGTTCATAGAGAGATGAGGCATGGGTATACAGACCATATGGGACATTTAAAGGGACGTGCATTGTCCAAAGACTCAATATTCAATATGTTATGATTATTATGCTACTTGCGTTCTGTCATATTATGATGTTATTTTATGTTAGTGGCGCACTCATTGCCCTATACATGTCGTCTGATCATTGTAAAGCACTCTGATACCCGATAGGGTCATGTTTACGCTATATAAAACGTTATAAATAAATAAAAGTGATCTGGAACTATTGAACTGTGATTCTATAGCATAACGACAGTGTTCTCATCTTACGGCAGAACGAGCCTCATCCTCGGGGTCTTCTTGTGCACCTCGAGATTCTCAGAGGCCAGGTAAAGGTGTACCTGCCACCATCCCACATCGACAGATATCATTAGATGGCTCAATTCACTTCAGAAGATATCTAGGAAGCGCTCGAGTTAGTGCGTCGAATCCTCGAAGCACAAGGGGACATCTGGATCATTTACATCAAGCGTCCAATGAGAATCAGGATTGCTTGATATCCTTCTGGTTTTCTAGACCCCGGGGATTTGAGTCCTTGAAAGAGGATTACAGATTTGTAGAGAAACCCTAAACTAAAAACAGAAGTGCTTCAGTGTTTTAATATAGTGAGCAGAGCCCTCTCCCGCTGGGGGCTTGAAACATTAACGCAGCTGCAAATCTGGCTCTTGTAAATGATTCCTTTCAGAATGGCAAATTAAAACATCAGTTACATTGTTTCAACTACTGTGTAATCTTAATTAGGTGTCAGACGAGGATATGCTTCCTCTCTGGTTTGCTGTAATATTCCCAATTAAGCATTTATTTCTCCACCAGAAGGAGCATAAACCGTTTTTCCCCCTGAAAATTCCGGTGCCCAGTTTTGCGCTTAGAGGTTGTGGCAGTGGGAATGATTAAAGACTCAATTTGTGATGCGCATCAGTAAAAGATAACTGTGTTACCTATGTGAATACCTGGTGTGGAAGGAGAAAGTGCACAATGAGGGACTTAATTATAACAATTGATTGACCTTGCGAAGTCAGACACATCCCCATAGATCACCATGGCATGAGGCAGCATCATTTTACATAGAGCCTTATATTTAGCAACAAGCTGTGAAATTGTACCTCTTCTAGCTCTACCTGCCTTACAGCTTTGTCAAGATGGCAGCCATCTTGCATGCGCGGGATCTTAGGTCCTGGACATGGGAAGCGTCAGCGACGAACAATGATTAGAGGAGGGTGAAGGTACTGCGGAACACTTTGCTCTACACCAACCCTATGTGCCCATAGCACTCAGTATGAGCAGTACAGTCAGAGAGATTAAACCTGTTCCCGTAAAGTACGTGAACTGGTATGACACATTTCCGGCTAGTTCAGAGATTGGAGGAAATATATAAATATGGGCTTGCCTTATAGAAATAAAATACAACTAAAGCACCTTTGTCTTTTCTGACTTTTTCAACGAGGAAGTGAAATTGAAGAACTTTAGCTCTATAGTCGCCAGTGAGGTCGGCGCTCTAGTCTTTTTTAGCATTGCCGGCATAAATAATGGCTAGGGCGTGGTCGTGCGACTTAGCATCGCGCAGCACTGCTCTCCAAAAGGAGAACATGTACTTTAGGAAACGATGCTAAAAATAGTTTTTATATATTTTTATGTGATTTTAAGACACAACTTTTAAAAAGGATGAATTGACACTAACCGGGAAGAGAAATTGAAGGATTTTGAACTTTAGCTCTATAGTCGCCCGTGAGGTTGGCACTCTAGGCTTTTATAGCATTGCCAGCATAAATAATGGGCGTGCACAGCGTGCACTCCTGTTCTCACTCAAACTGGACAAAAGGCCAAGAACTCTGTCCAAGTCTCTACAAGTAATGTATGCTACACCCCACATCAGTTATATGCACTAAGGACTATGCCTAACAATAACAAAAGTCACCCCATAAACCTAGAAAGTGCAAGGCGGCAATGCCCGACCTGCAAGTTCTCTCTGCACACAACCAGGGAAGACATGTCTGACCATTCCTCAGTTTAAAGCTGGAGTATGCTTTTGATTAATTGCAGATCCCTCAAATGCCACAAATTAGAGCTTTTTACACTTATTGAGGACGAATGCCCAGATGTCGTCTTCCTCACAGAAACTTGGCTACATGATAACTCTATACCTGACATAAACCAAGCATTACCAGTGGGTCACTTCATATTCAGGAAAGACTGTTGATAAAGCTGGTGGAGGAATGAACATAAGACTAAAAGACTCTTTAAGATGCTCCTATAATCCTCTCCCCAGCCGCGGTTGTGAGAACCTTTCTCCATCAATATGACCTCCACATTCTCAGGGGTCCTGATCATCAGACACCCAGCACCAGGCTCCAAGTTCTCGGAGGCTTTCCCAGATCTGATTGCCAGTCTAATATTGGAAAATGAGTCTAACCCTATTGGGGGATTTTAATGATCATTTTGATGCCACCGATAATCTGATATCATCAGGTATACTACATGACCATGGCTTCTTACAATTAACACAATGAGTTGACGGCCCCTCCCATGAAAAAGAACATTTTCTCAACACTCTTTATAGTAATTATCCCAATCTTAAGATCAAAAAGCCCTGTCCCATGCTGTGGTCAGGCCACTTCCTGATACCAATAACTTTATACTGCAAATCGCCAGATATAGGCCTACACCAGTAGCTAGAATTGACCGTAAGTGGTGAAAACCCAACAAGGATAAATAGAAATCTATTCTAGCTACCTCTAACCCCACCCTAGGTGATCACTCCACTCTAGCAAAAAATAAACTGGGAGACTGAGTCATACAATCCCTTAATGAGTTTATTCCAATAACTTTGACTGAACTAGGCCACAAGGAAAAATCTTCCTCGTAGTTCACCCCTCACTTACTAACCTTGAAAAAAAGAATGCAATAAGCTAGAAAGGAAATGAAAAAAAACACATGATGAACGCAAGAAAAACGCCTATCGTTCAGCCATCAGAAATCAGAAAAGGCCGAAGCTTCCTATTATGAAACCAAAACGGACAAGGCAGCAAAATCCCCAAGGGAATTATTCAAATTTTCAAACGCCTCACCACCGTACACCTCTGGCACCAACCTCCCAAAACCCACAGTAGCATGTTGCAATGAATTTTCAGCGTTCTTTCAAAAAAATAATTCCGACATATATTGTTCCTTACAGAAGACAAACAATACAACTAAAGACATCTCAGAGAAAAGTACTCCTAATCCGCCCACCATATGCCTCACAGACTTCCCCCCCCATTACTAGTGAAACATCCAAACGCTTTTCAGCAAAGTGAAATTGGGGTCCCCTCTAGATCCAGCACCGCCCCACAAACTCTTTCATGGAATGTATCCTTCCAGCGCTACTCGAGCCTCTCAAGCTCTCACTTATTACTGGACTAGTCTCTCCTGCATGGAAACATGCTATAGGAAAAGTACTAGTAAAAAGATCTGCCTCGAGGTCTCATGCTCCGGTAACAATAAGTCCATATCCCTGCTCCCAGCAACAGGGAAGGTTTTTAGAAAAGCATGTAAACCAAAGTCTCTCCCTATTTCTAAAAGGAAACTCTCTCCTTCACCCCATCACTGAAACCACACTCTTAGCAGTTACAGAGCAGCTATAAATGCTGCTGGACTATGGAGGGTCCGCTGTCATTATCCGACTTGACCTGAGCACCTCATTTGATACGTAGACCATGAGATACTCTCACACAAAATGAGGCGTGAAGCCAGAATAAAAGTTGATGCATTAAATTGGCTCACTTCTTTTCCAAAATATAGAACACACGACGTCTGCGAAAAATTCATGCTTTTTGGATCCTTCTCCCCTAACGTGCGGAATGCCGCAAGCTCAGCTCTCAGTCCCATACTTTTTAACTTATATATGCACCCGCTCCCTGACAGCGTTCAGGAATTTGAAGGGTCAATTGTCGCATATGCTGATGACAGATAATTGGTCATTTCCCTTAAACCTAGTAAAGAGCACACTACCAGCAGCTGGCCCCCTGTCTATAAAAAGTAGCCAGATGCACGGCAAACTGCTGTCTCCAACTAAATGAGGAAAATACAGAAATTATGGTTCTGGGTAATAGATCCAACCCCCAGTCGAGTCTCGAATGGCTGAAGTGGCTCAGCAATGCACCAACCCCTACCTCCCCCATAGAAATCCTGGGAATGTGGCTTGAAAATTCCCTCTTTGAGGAAGCACAAGGAAAAATACTTGCTGCCACTTGTTTTGGCATTCTTGGAACACTTTGAAAAATCCTAGATCTGCTAGCCCTTCCCTCCAGAAGAAATGGTGTCCAATCCGTAGTACTCTCTCGTCTTGACTATGGAAATTCCCTATAGCTTGGCTCCACTAAACACTTAACTAAAAGACTCTAAGCACAGACGCTGCTTAATGTTCGGAAACATACCTTGGCAAACAAGCATTGGCATAGCCAATAGGTCTCACCTTTGGGACCTTATAAGTGTTTAGCCATGCAACGGTTGATGTTGTTGCACCAAGGATATTGTGCTGCATAATTAAATACTTACAAGTTTCCAAAAGCGAGACCTATTGGCTGTGCCAATGCTTGTTACATTTGGTTTGGAGGTACCCTTGTGTGAGGTATTCTGGAATATGGAGGTAGCCAGGTTAGGACAAATCACTAGAGGGCAATCTGAAACCAGTGCTTGCTGTTTTGCTTAGATACAAAAGCACATGATGGAGCACACATTTGTAGCGAATGGGGCAATCTTAGCTAATAGAGGTATTCCAATCCACTGACTAAGCACATGTGGGCCAAGACTCAACAGATGGACAAGCAACATGCTGGACTGGATATAAGCTGTGGAGGGTAAGATGAAATGTACGAGATGTGAGAAAAAAAACTATCAGAGAACCCAGCTGACTGGACAGCAGAAATACAATTGTTGTCTGATCTGGACACTAGGCTCCAGTGAGCAGGTAGAAAGTCCACTGAAATGGTTATAGAGCCTTCAAACCTGGAAGCATGATGGAAACAACTAGGGATCAAGGTAAACAGAATTAAATCCTGCTGCTCAGAATTAAAACAGGTTAGGGAGAGAGGAGTGAAAATAGAGGAGATTTGGATATGGTCAATTGAACATAATGAGCCCTTAAAGATGAGAGGCTATCTTGTAATTATGAATGGGACTCTACTGTAAGGACTTCTGTGAAATTACCCACTTACTTAACTTACATACCCGGTTATTAGACATACCTGATTACTATATGAACTGTACTTGCTGTAATTGTACCGAATGTTGAGAGCCTGCTCTGTAATCGTTTGATATGCAAACGGTGTAAGTTTAAACAATTATAAAAATAATTTCAAAATCTTAGCATTCTCGACTTCATGAAACTCAATTAAGGGTGGTACATTTAAGAGGGGGTCAAAGAAGCATTTATTTGCAGATAAATTTGCCAGATATTAACGCGATTTAGCTTTCTTTTGATACGTCAGTTTTTGAGCAGATTCGTCACATGGCAGGGGACAAAAGATATATGAAGGGTATTTCAAAGTTTCATTTATTAATAACTTTGATGCTGTGCTTGAGAAATCTGAATAAAATTTGACAGATAGCAAATTAAACCAAGTGTAATAATATCAGGATTCATGCAGATCAGTCAAGGGTCAAAGTTAAAGGAGAGAGTCAAAAACTCCTTAATTTTCTACATTTCAAACATTTGACACAAACGTAGCTTATTTAGTGTGCCCATAGTATGTTAACTTCCGTGCACATCCCACAAGGGGGCACACAGTTAAGAGGAGGAGGCAAAAGATGGTAGTTTCTCATTTATTTTGGTGCCATTTATGAATCTGTGCAACTTTTGCAGATCTGTTGTTGGTACAGTGCAAGGGGAACAAAAAGTAAATTGTTAATAACCTTTATACTGTTTGATGAATCTGCATGAAATCTGACATGTAATTAAAAAGCTAAACCAAGTGAAGGGGATGTGAAGTTTCATCAACATCCAACAAGGGGTCACACCCACCAAAATACAACCACACAATACCTTAGTATGTTCAAACTCATAGTGTATATCAATATAGCCTCCATAATTCTCCACATGTTCACCATCACACTTGTAGACCATCATGTGCCACCCACCCACCATCATAGGGCAACACTCATCATAAATCTTTTTTTTAAAGTATATTTTTATTGCATTTTATCCCACAAGTCAGAATGATCAGAACATTCTTAAATATTTTTATCAAATAATTATATAAACAATATCACATCGCCAATAATTCATTATTTGAACAAAATATAGTAAGGGACAGAAAAGAGAACATTCATGAGAAGGATAGGAGGTACCAAATGTGTTCAGGACTATACAAGGCTCACCAAAATAAAAAACAATAATGTGTGTTTAAAAAAAAAATGAGAAAGAGAGGAGAGAAAAGAAAAACAAAACGGGTGCAATAATTATATGTAAAGGATACCTTAGGTCAGTTAGATTAGTGTATCAACCGCTGAAAAGCTCAATAGAAAATGCTACATCCACTGTAGTTGCGACCAGATCATCTCCACCTCTTTTTACTGTTCTGGGTCCACAGGCCTTGTCAACTGCCATTTCACATTCATAGGTCTGCCGGAGAATAGCCCAGAATTCAGGTACTCTAGGCAGTATTGAATCAACCCATGCCCTAACAATACATAACCATGCACTTAGTATAATAATTGAGATTAAAGACCTAAGACTAGGGTTCCCTCTGTTCTTTACAACAATTAGTATTTCTTTATTACTGCCCAGTCAAGTGTTTCCATAGCCTCTTGTACTTCAGCACTAGTTATTATAGTTGCGAGCCGTTGACTCCAGCTTAACGCTATTTGTTCATTGTTATCTTCAACATGGGACATAAACTCCTAATACATTGTACTTATGTTAGATTTTGGAGATTGATATAATCACACAAAAATTACAGAAATCTCTTGCTTTTTATTGTATTCACAATTATGAAGAAGATAGTCTCTGACCTGAAGATATTTAAACAAGCATTTACAATGCAATGGTCTCTGCATTGGTAAAGTTAGAGCTATTGGAATTGCTCATGACATTATTTTTGTTTATGTTTTTGTTTTTAAAACATTTAAAGAAACGGCATTGTCATGAGCAATGCCAATAGCTCTAACTTTACCAATGCCGAGACCATTGCATTGTAAATGCTTGTGTTTAGTGGGTGCTGTGCAGGATTTGCTGCGGGGGCTGTGCACTGTGCTTTTGATCTTTTTTCGCCTGGCCCAGATCAAATGTCACCTTTCCCAGTCATCCCACAACTTCTTTGGGGCAGCGGGTGGGGGGGAACCAAGGGACCTTTTGCTGCCCCTCCCTCCTCCCCCACAGAGTCGCTCTCTCACTCTCACACCCTTATGTCTGGATTTGTGCTCCTGAATCCTATTTTATTATAATTCTAATTTATACTTCCAAGGATGTTTTGAATGCTATTCATGCAAGTTAAATGCATGAAATATTTACCATATAAAGTCGGCTAACATATGTCTTGATAGAGGGAACCTTCCCAAAGTAGGACATGAGGCCACATTTCCCATGCAGTCTTCAATTAGAGATTTCCTTAGCCTGGGGTGAGGGGGGGATTAAAATTGTTATTCTTTTCTATCTTTCCAAATCCTTTGATATTTTTTGGCTCGACGAAAACGGTTTGGTTCTGGGTCTTGATCTCTCACCAGTTCTTTTGTTACAAAAACAACTGCAAATGCTTCTTCTTTCTGCATCAGAGCTCTTAGTGAAAGACAATCTGGCTCCTCTCATTACTGTCTGGCGAGAGTGCCACCTAATCCCACGCAGAAACTTCGAGCTTCGTCAAGCGATTCTTGAAAGCGAAACTCCCGTTCTGGAAGATTTTGTACCTTCGACTGCACATCGACTTTTGCAGGGCTATTCATGCATCCGTGTTTTTATAAACACAGCGCTAGTAGTTTGGCGAGTATGTTTAAAGATATGTCGTTTTCACTTTCCTGCTACAGCCTTGGGAAAGTAACCTGACCGCGCCTTCACTTATCTGCCCGTACCCAGCCGAGTGCATCAAGTAATTTCCCGCTCATGAATGCGTAATAGGCCCCGCGCTTTTCACCTCAGGTCGGTGGAATGTCGCCGAGCCGTTTGAAAAGGAATCCTCGGCCTATCTGTTGACTCCATTTGAAATGTGCAGCTAGGCTGACCGCTTTTGAGCCTGCCAATTAAACTGACGATTTACTGTCGGTGGAACTCCAGGGAAACAGCTCCTACCATGTGAACACGTTACTTTTTTGTAATCTTCCGGCGCATTTTCTCTTTCCACACTCATTAATTCTTCTTTACTGTTTGGAAAGTTCGTACCTGTGTACCATGACGATTGGCAGTGCCGTGCTATTAAACATTAATCGGGCAGCTCCGAACCTCCTGGGCAGAGTTTGTCTACCGGGAGTCTGAATACTTCTCGAGCGAGATGTCTGTTAATTGAGGCAGCAGGAAATACGGCTGGAGACATGATTTACACGAACCGCTGCTTTTGTAAATGAACAGCGAAAAGGCGGTCGTTAACAATAGCTGTCATGATCGAACGGTCTAACCTGGCACCCTCTGACTTACCGTCATTTATTTTATCACAGTTTACCCAGCTGAAAAATTGCACCAGGCAGTAAAGATCAGCATCTTTACTCAGCGTTCTTTAAGATTAAAAAAACGAGGGCACCGGAAGACACCACCGCCTTTCTCCGAGGCAGAGCAGAAATGCCTCGGAGAAACGCAGCGTCCTTTTCGGATTCGGGGGCGTGTTTTGCTGTTATCTCCTCCTTGAGACTTCTTGCAAAAAACACGCCCCCCAATCCGAAAAGGACGGGGCTTAATCGGAATGACTGACCTCTTCTCCATTGGCTGGCCAGCATTCAAGAGGCCAGCCAATGGAGAACAGGGGAGAAGAGGGGCGGGTTCAAGCCCCTCTTCTCCAAGTCATTAAATCTCGGAGCTAGACTGCGCAAGCGCAGCCTTCGCAGCCGAGACCTAAAAAGGATTTTTGCGGAAGTCCATATATTTCCTGAAGTAAAGAAAAAGATCGTAACCCCTTAGTGTCATATAGCTGGCCCAGATTTTGTAGACCCATATTCCCCCAAGTTTGCCCCACACTATCGTGAAATATATTTGGGAATAATGGATTACCCCACAATGGGGTGAGAGAATGACTGGCTGGTAAAGAAAACTTAATACAAATTTCCTGCCACACTCGGACTACATCCCTTATCACCTTAAATCTCACCCTCTTGAAATAATTAGTCGGTTAATTTATGCATGCATACCTAATATCTAAGCCTAATCCTAATTGATACCGAACTGCAGTCGCCCTAGGCTTGCCCCCAATCAGTAAGCTTTGAATCAGACCTATGAATGAGGACTAGAAATCTAATTTAAAATCCGGCAGCTTAAATCCTCCCTGCTCATAGGGCAGTTTCATATACCTGATGGCCTGTCTAGCTTTCCTATACCCCCATATAAAACTACCAATTGGCCCCTTAAGATGTCTAAAATATAAATTGGGAACTTGCAGTGGTATGGAGCAAAAAAGATAGAGGAAGTTTGGTAAGATGATCATTTTAATAATATTGCATCACCCCAAAATACTAAAGGGAAGCAGATGCCATTGCCGTAACTTAGTAATAACTGTCTTTAAAACCTACTCATAATTGAGAGTAACAATATTTTCCACCTGACTTCTAAGCGGGACCCGCAAATAGGTAGCAGTGTCCATAACTCCCATTAGAGGAGTGGATGTTTGAAATTAAAAATTATTTGCGTTTTGGATGCATTGAGCTTGTATCCTGAAAATACGCCAAATTCTTCTGCCTCCTTGGATATAAAGTCAATAGCTATACATGGGTTAGTATCATACACTGCTATGTCATCTGCAGATACAGTTATTTTCAATTCAACACCATTTAAGTTTACTGACGGTATGCCCTGATTCAGCATCAGGTGTCTTATATAGGGTTCTATGTAGAGAGCAAACAGCAGCGGGGAGAGTGGACGTTCCTGACGTGTGCCCCTAAATATAGAAAATGAAATAGAGGACTTGCCACCCATTGGAATTTTGGCCATTGGAATCTTATATAATGTCTGCACTATAGCTATATACCTATCCCAAGTCCAAAAGCACCCATAGTCATCCAGAGTGACTCCCAAGTGACCCGATAAAATGCCTTCTGTGCGTCCAGCATGATCATTCAATCCCTAGTTTGGCAAGCAACTTCAAATGCTGCAAATGCAGTGCCAATATGTGCCATGGAATCCCTTCCAGGCACAAACACATGCTGTTGTTTGGAGACTAACTCGTGTATAAAAGGGGCAAGGCGTGTAGCTAAAACTTTAGAATAAATCTGTGCATATGCATTTATCAAAAATATCGGGCGATAAGACCCCCTATCTTCAGATGGTTTGCCCTTCTTAAGAAAGACTACAATGTTAGTCATCCCCCATGACGCTGGGGCTTCTCCCCCACTATAAATATAATTTATCAGTTGTACAAGTTCAGTCGTGAGAATATCCATAAATATTTTAGAAAATTCTAGAGGAATGGTCTCCTCCCCCGCGGCTTTCCCAGATGATAAAGCAAATACAGCCGCCTCCACCTCCCATAGCCCAACCCTAACTTCTAACCTAGAGCTCAAGTATTCTACTCTCCCCAAGATAGTTAGCTAAATTCTGCTGATCAATACTATCAATCAATCAATCAGGGTTTTTTTTAAAGCGCTCTACTCACCCGTGAGGGTCCCAAGGCGCTGGGGGGGCAGCTCCGGCTCAGTCGAAGAGCCAGGTCTTGAGCTCCTTCCTGAACGTGTGCAGGGTCGGGGAGCGTCTGATGTTCACAGGGAGCTCGTTCCAGGTCTTGGCTGCGATGTAGGAGAAAGCCCTCCTGCTTGCTCTGTTTCTGCAGATGCGAGGGACCTCTGCCAGGGCGAGGTTGGTGGAGTGGAGGTTCCTCTTGGGTACGTGGAAGGAGACTCTCTTGTTGAGGTATTTGGGTCCGATGTGGTTGAGGTATTTGTAGGTCTGGATGAGGAGCTTGAAAGTGACCCTCTTCTCGACGGGGAGCCAGTGGAGGTCTTGTAGGTGTTGGGTCATGCACTCGTGACGTGGTGTTGCGAGGACGAGTCTGGCTGCGGCGTTCTGGATGGTTTGGAGTTTGTGTAGAAGAGTTTGGTTTATTCTGGCGTAAAGGGGGTTGCCATAGTCCAGTCTGCTGGTTATGAGCTGCCCGAAGCACACCAAAGGACCCTTCACCTGCCTGAGCTGCAGCTTCACCAGCCTTCGAGCCGCCAAACCGCCCACAGTGACAGGACACAACCACCTCAGATGCATACTACTGAACACCCGCTCCGCACGCAAACACGACGTCGAACTCTGGGACCTGCTCGACACATCCTCCCCGGACGTCGCCTTCCTGACAGAGACCTGGATGAACACCTCCTCGGCGCTCGACATCGCCATAGCCCTCCCGGACGGCTACAAGATCACCCGCAGGGACTGCCCAACGGAGTAGGAGATGGAATCACCATCATCCACAAGAACACCCTCGGGGTCTCGACCAGCACCGCCGACACCCTCAGCACCACCGAACACCTGCACTTCCAGATCCACACCGATCCTAACACCACCATCAGAGGAACTCTCGTCTACAGACCCCCCCCCCCCCCCCGGACCCCGGCCTCAGTTCAGCGACTCCATTGCCGACTTCGTCAGCACGCACGCACTTGCCTCCACAGACTACATTCTCCTCGGAGACCTGAACTTCCACCTCGAGAACAACAACGACACCAACTCCACCACCCTGATTGACAACCTCGCCAATCTCGGACTCAGACAGCTCGTCACAACGCCCACCCACTCCGCCGGCCACACGCTTGATCCCATCTTCTCCGCAAGCCCCCACGTTACCTTCAGCCACACCACCGAACTCCACTGGACTGACCATCGCTGCATCCACTTCACCTTCCGGAAACCGACCACGCACCACCGCACTCAACAGATCCCACGCCACAACTGGAGCAAAATCACTGAAGACCAGCTAAACACCACCCTCGCCCGAAGCCCACCCGCCGATCACACCGACGCCTACAACGCCCCCCGCAACCTCACACGTTGGATCAACAACTACGCCAACACTCTTGCCCGATCAAGAAACCCTCCAACAGACACACCAGCAAGAAAGCCAGCTGGTTCACTGCAGACCTCCAGGCCTCCAAGCAAACCTGCCGTACACTAGAGAAGAAATGGCACCGCGAACAGACACCTGACAGCTACGCAGCCCACAAGAACGCCATCCGCATACACCATCACCTCATCAGATCCTCCTTCAAGGACCGACTCGACAACAACGCAAAGAGCTCTTCAACATTGTGAAGGAACTCTCCAATCCCAGCTCCAATACCAACGACATCCCACCATCACAAGACCTGTGCAACTCCCTCGCCACCTTATTCCATCGCAAGATCGCAGACATCCACGACAGCTTCAACAACCTGACCACCCCAACAGCCACCGACACCTCAGACCCCGCGGCCACCACCCGCATCGATCCCCTACTCACCTCGACCAACATAAACAACGACGACACCATCAAAATCATAAACACCATCCAGTCCGGCTCCTCATCAGACCCATGCCCACACCACATCTTCAACAAAGCTAACGCCACCATCGCACCCCACCTCCGCAAGGCAATCAACATCTCCTTCGAGACCGCGACCTTCCTGGAGAGCTGGAAGCACGCCGAGATCAACGACTTACTGAAGAAACCCAAGGCGGATCCAAGGGACCTCAAGAACTTCCAGCCCATCTCTCTGCTCCCGTTTGTGGCGAATGTCATTGAGAAGACCGTCAACAGACAGCTGACCCGCTACCTCGAGGAGAACAACATCCTGGACCCGTCCCAGGCAAGGTTCCGCAGCAACCACAGTACCTAGACCGCCCTCATCGCCGCCACCGATGACATCAAGGCCCTGCTGGACAACAGCGAAACCGCGGCTCTCATCCTCCTGGACCTATCAGCTGCCTTCGACACTGTTTGTCACCGCTCCCTACCCACACGCCTCCACAACGCAGGGATCCGAGACAAGGCTCTGGAATGGACTACCTCCTTCCTCTCCGGCAGAACCCAGACTTTCCGCCTCCCCCCTTTCCGCTCCGAAGCCTCCGAGATCATCTGCGGCGTACCCCAAGGATTATCCCTCAGCTCGACACTGTTCAACGTATACATGGCACCGCTCGCTCACGTCGCCCGACTGCACGACCTCAACATCATCTCCTACGCCGATGACACCCAGCTGATTCTCTCCCTCACCAAGGACCCCCTCACCGCCAAAACCAACCTCCAGGAAGGAATGAAAGCCGTCACCAAGTGGATAAAGAACAGCCATCTGAAGCTGAACTCAGACAAGACAGAGGTCCTCATCCTCGGCTCCACCCCCTCAGCCTGGGACGACTCCTGGTGGCTGTCCGCACTGGGAGCAGCACCGACACCCACAGACCACGCATGCAACCGGAGGTTTATCCTCGACTCAACACTCTCCATGACCAAGCAAGTCAACACCGTCTCGTCCTCCTACTTCAACACCCTCCGCATGCTCCGCAAGATCTACAGGTGGATCCCCACCGAAACAAGAAGAACGGTCACCCAGGCCCTCGTCAGCAGCAGGCTAGACTACGGAAACGCCCTCTACACAGGAGCCTCGGACAAACTCCTGAAACGACTACAACGCATACATAACGCCTCTGCTCGCCTGATCCTCGACATCTCGCGCCACAGCCACATCACACCACACCTGAGAGACCTGCACTGGCTTCCCGTCAACAAGAGGATCACCTTCAAGCTCCTCACCCATGCACACAAGGCACTCCACAACACCGGACCGGCATACCTCAACAGGCATCTCACCTTCTACTCCCCGAACCGACAGCTCCGCTCCGCCGACCTCGCCCTCGCCACCGTCCCCCGCATCCGAAGAGCGACCACCGGTGGCAGATCGTTCTCCCACCTCACCGCCAAGACCTGGAACACCCTCCCCATCCTCCTACAGCAGACCCAGGACCTACTAACCTTCAGGAGGCTTCTCAACACCTGGCTATTCGAACAGTAGCAGCACCCCTCCCAGCACCTTGAGACCCTCACAGGTGAGTAGTGCGCTCTACAAATGTACTGATTGGTTGATTGATTAACCGATAAATCACAGATATTTAAGGTGGTCCGATGCACTGATGGGTCACAGCAAAATTATAATTAGGGTAAGGTGCAAGTAATACAGCTTAAATCTTTACTAAGGGCATTCATGACAAGAACTAGAGTATGGAAGGTGGGTCATGGTGTAAGTCCTAACTGGAAGAGATGTGGCACAATGATTTGGGACTCCTGCCACACGATTTGGTCATTTACTAGAGTTGCAAATTTCTCGAGGGTGGTGAGCGAAGCACGGTTCAGAGTGGTCAGGTGTTTTTTATTTATTTATACTCAATGCAGACCATACTGATATAAATAAAGAGATGAAGTTGACAACATATTACAAGCAGTTGCAAATACATGTGTTGATAATGACAAAAATGGATCTCCCCCAACAAAGGAAGATTGAAGACCTCCCGCCGCCCCCCTTCCAACCCTTGTAAAGTGCATTTGAGGAATATACAGCAATACACTAAAGCAAGAGGTGCTCCTAGGGATGAATGGCTCTACAGGTATGCACCAATGAGGAGCGGCCCGTGTGACTATTTCAACATAACTTGACAAAAAGGAAATAGCCACCCTACCGATTCCAATGCAGGGTTCGGAGATAGTGTTGGTACCAAGAAATAGAATACTGTTTAAGACCAACAAAAAGAACAGTAGACTTCATCGAGAGGTGACAATGGAGAATCATTTTTAAAAGCACATTGAAAATTATTGGTTTCATTGTTCGAATTGATGACTCATAGTGTCACTGGTTTCATGTGTAAATGCTTGTACGTTATTTTCTTTTGTATACTTATGTGCAGTATACGTTACTGGGCTCCTTCATAAAGTTTTATGTTTTGTAATTCATAAACTGTCCGTTTATGAACGAGTGTTGGTGTTTTGGCATGTTTCTTGTATTGCTATCGGATGTATTAATTTGGTTGATTTACATAGGTTTTTATGTGGGTAAATTGTGCTTTTACATTTCATGTTGGTGACTGAGTTTTTATTCTTTTGTTTTTTAAGGGAATTTTTATTGTTTCATGGAGTAAAGTTAACAGTGATCATGTGACAGTAAACTGACACTGAAACCTAGTGTAAGCCTTTTATGCAACTAATGACAAAAAGGAACAGGATCAAGAACTATCCTTTGAAAAACGAGTCAAAAGTAAAAGTTGCAAAACATACACCTGGTACGAATAAATATACCAGTCTTCAGTGTCAAAAGAGCTGTCTCTGTGCTTATGCAATACTAATGTAATGAATTATCTATAGAAGGTAACGTTCTGAATCACTAATCAGTCACGTACAATGTAAGTTTTTGTGAAATGTATTATTAGCTTTACGGTACTAAAAGCACTGTTTTCCTTTTGGCTCAGGCCACTGTGAATACTGGTGGGGTCGGGTATGGGATGCATTTACACTCTATAGTTCTGGTTGAGGTGGACCAAAGAGGCCCCAATTCAGAAGGGGCCGCCGCAAAGGGCCAGTCTGCAATGGTGCTAAATGTCTACTCCGAGGGATACCAAAGCCTCATCAGTGAACACCTAAAATCTGGATTTTTCACCCAGTATCGAATACATGCAAGTACCCAGCACTATGCAAGTACCCAGCACTATACAAGTACCCAATACTGGCAGGAAAATTAGGGCATGTTGTGTTTGGTGGCTGCGGATTAACCATCAAAAATTGACGGACGTCAAGTTCTCCATATTTAAACAATCTAAATAGGGCGAGAAGACATCTGCCAATTTCTGGAGGTTTGTCCACGCCCTCCAAACTCTAAATGACTCCGGCCCTCATGTTTGTTTCTCTAGGCAATGTTCCTTGATGCAGCCTTTTATTTGATACCTTTTTAGTTCTGTTTTCATTAGAGTGTCTATAGACGCTGAAGGAACAGAGGTTGTTACTTAACACTTATTTTGCTGACCTCAGACGAATGAAAGTCTAAGCTGGAATTCAAACCTTTGACCGTCAGGTGTTTGGGACCACACTCGACCTACGTCACAGGCTTAGAAGCTTATTGTCGCTCAAAATTATGTTGCTCCCTTGGTGATGTTTTCAAAAAAATGAGTATTTTAAAATTCACCCTTTTATTTGGTGCAAACTCACTCAAATAACTTTTTTTTTTACAGAAATGTGAAGAACGTGTCAACAGGTTTTACCGCAGTGGGAAGATTTTGCACCTCGTGTTTCCAGATGGAACAGGCCAGGTTTGGTATCCGTTAAGGGCTGGCTCCGTTTGTGGCATCAAATGGAGAGCAGCCGGCTTTGGTTTGGCAAAGTCGTTTGGGTCCCCAAACCCTTTTTCCAAAACTACTGTATGTATTTTTTTAGCAGAACAACCTAATGCTTTAAAAAATGTTTCCACCTTCACTCGAGTCCAAAATAAACAGAAAATTATTACCCTAAGACAAAAATAGAGCTCCATGACGCTCTGGTGGCATTAAGGCTACCGTGTAAATATTCCCCTTTCTGCCACAATCCTCTGCGGCAAAGAGGCGTGCAGTTGGTGTTGAAGTGGGCGTTCCACAGCAAAACACACATTGCTTTTTGAGGCTGTCCCAGATTTACAAGGCTGGGGCAGTGCCAAAAACGTAAGGTCAGGGAATACCTGGTCTTAGGATGGCGATACAAGGATAAATTATTCTCTACCCGTTTTTTGCTCATTGAATGTGTGCTGCAGACTGCACCACACATCGAAAAACAAATCACCATTATTGATTGTTTATGTGCAGGAAGGTTTCCCTTCCTCTACATAAACAATCGCCCCTGCAGTGCAGGCACCCTTACAACATGGGGTAAGGGTGCCTGTGCTGGCCATAGGCAGCTTTTTTTTGCACCAGCGCTAGAGGAAACACAGGGGTGCGCCATATTCTAGTGAATACAACGCATCTCTGCATTGTAAAAATGTCGGAGCAGGGCGTTGCCAAATTTGGCGTAGCATCACGATCTGAATTGTTTTTGTAAATATTCCCCTTTATTTCTTAGGGGAACCTCAGGGTCCAACATGCAATACCGATTAACTCAGCCCAGTTTTGGTAACTCCAGCGGTATGGGAGTGAAGTTACCGGTTCTCTTCCAGGGGATCCTCATCAATAGTCATAAGCACATGAATACTCCCGACCATGCGCGAGACCCCGGAAACATATAAAACATATATGTGGAAACCATACATGTAGCTCTATATATATATATTCATATATATATAACAATAAACACACAATGCAGCCTTCCATATACCACACAACGCTGAGCAATGTTGTAAGAATTTCCCTTGCATATAAATACAATCTCAATAAAGCAGGAAGAAAGAAACACATTTGAAAACTGCTTTAATACACAGCAGAAATCATAATCCTGCAAAGAGGAATGAAAAAACATTGCCAGCACATAGGCAGCATTGCAGAAACATCAGTGTAGAAAGCTGAAAAGCTAATCCACAGAAACACACAGAATAAACTGGCACCGTGCATTTAAGGCAGCCATGACCCCTAGCTTCCCATCATGCCTCAGGAGTGGCAGTTAGGTCAGTTGTTCTTTCTGGCTCCTTCTGTCAGGACCCTAGAAACTTCAGCTCTTAGTTTTTTCCGATTCCTGTCAGAAATTACGTCTCTTTTTTTCACAAAAGCATTTTACTTTGACGTCTTATTGTTGTTGAAGTACTTCTCTACTATTTTTGAGAGAGTTAAGCAATATTTTCCAGTCAAAAATGCCCTCTCTTTTTGACACTTGCCCTTCCTGTGGCAAGAAGAAGGCTAAAACAGACTCACATCCTGTCTGTATTCTCTGCCTTCCTTCTGATCATGCTCCCAAGACCTGTCAGCATTGCCAGTCACTGTCCAAAAGAACTCTGAAGGACAGGGAAAGGATTCACCTCTAAGGGCTGGTTGAGAAGGGGAAAGCACCTTCAAGAGGCAGGTCTCCGATAAAGAAGACGAAAGAGAGAGCCACCACTCCATCTAGAAGTAAGGTTCAGACCACCACTTCCATCATTTTCGAAACTCTGCATCAGAGATCTGTGGCTAGGCCTTTGCTTCCTCTGGTCCCTGGTATCATTGAGCCGGTAATGGACATCTTCCTCACTACACCTTCGGCTAAAGCGGCTCCGGCTCGGATCCTGAAAAAATATAAGCCTGCTGCATCAGATCCTCATTTTCTGAAATCGGATCCACCACTGGATTCTGTCATCATCGCAGCAGCAAAGAAGACACATGCGGTGGCTTCTTCCTCCTCAGCTCCTCCAGGTAAAAAAAGTAGAGCCCAGGATTCTTGGGGTAGAAAGGCCTGTGGTTCGGCAGTGTCGTCTCTTAAGGTGTCTAGTGCTGCTGCTCTCCTGGGCCGTTATGATAGGTCCTTATGGGATTCACTGGAGCGTTTTAAAGACAAACTGGTGGCTAACCAAGTAATCAGCACAGCAGCGGATGGGGTGTCTTTGGCTGCTCACTCGTATGGTAAGTAAAAGAGAGAGACCCCTTTCGAAACCAAAGGGATAGGGTACTCTAAACAAGTAAGATATAAGTTCCCTCTGGAATAATTCTTAATGGCATATGCCACCATCTAAACACAAAATGAAGGTAGACAACACTTTCCAAAACCCAAGCTAAAGGGTAAAACACAAATTTTAACACAAAAACAAAAAAATGTATTAGAAATATATTTTTTTTAATTAAAATTGCATAAAATTCAGTAGATTCACACACAGTTTTTGCTTTATACATGCACTCTATTCACAACATACTAATCACTTTGACATGTAGGACAAATTGTTTTTTTTTTTCCCCCCAAATACATAGGCATCAAAACATAAACACTAAAGAGAAAACAAATTCACAGACTACTGTCTTTGGTCTTTGTCTAAACACATCGTCTATATCAGTGAATGAATGGTCTGTTATAAACTTCTATCTGTACAATGACACGACCATGTTCCAATAGAAATTGTGTAAATTAGAATTGCGTCGACGCGTTTCGATGGATAATTCCAACTTTTTCCATCTTTTTCAAGACAAATGATAAAGTTTTCTCAATTTTTTTTCTGATTCTGCACGATCCTGCATAAGAATAAATACATTGACAATATCATCGATTTGCTATCATTATAGCTACATGTCAACATCTTCAAACATCCTGTATTAGGTCCCAAAAATTACATATTCCGCACATGATAACAGATATATATAACCCTTTATAATTAAAACCCTATACAAAATCATATATCAAACAATTTTTCTTTCAATGGTTCCTAGTAACATTATAATTTATTGTAAAAATTGTTCTGCACCTGTTATTTGTCATTATAGTGTTTTGTTTATTTATTTATAATCTTATCTCATCCTCACATTATCCATGGGTAGTCACCCTGTATGATTCACAAGACGGCGCAATGTGACTAAGTCAGCCGTGGGACTGGACTGCGCATGTGTCCAATAGCGGGAGTGTGTACAGGCTACTAGTGCTACTGGTGCCGGACATGCGGGGAGGGGAGGGCGGGGGGGTTACAGTTTTTTCTTTATATTTTGTTTGGGTTATCGGCATTGTAATGTGCGTTGATAGCTTCGAGTACTCAGGGTAGGCTGTAGTTGGGCACGGGATGAGGGACCGAAAGCTGGCAGCACTCGCATTGGTTAGCAACAGGAGATTTACTTACTAAGGTTAAAATTGCTCACATGATGCTTCGACACCGTAACTGTGTATTCTACTATGCTGTCTGAGACTGTATGACATTATGCCACGTATGCTTATGATATTGTATCATGTTTCGTTGTTTATTTGATTGGTTGTGTAAAATCAATAAAAAACAGATATAAAAAAAAAAAAATATATAATCTTATCTCATTACTCCCAACTTATTGGTTATCTCTATTGTTGGCCTCGCTCCCACCTCACTAAGAGACTTGCCTCATACACTTAATTGAGTATTGCCCTTCAGTCCCTATATTTATAGGTTTCTTCTGCATCACAGATTTCGCTTAAAATAATCTCTCATGTAACTGTATACAACTTGCCTATTCGTTTATTACCATATATAGGGGTTTCGGTTCCAACTGTATTTTATAAACAAGTCGTCTGATATCTTGAATTTTATTCAGAAGGGACTTTATAAAGTAAAGGAGGATCAACTGGACTTCTCCGAGATTCTCCAAGAAGGGGCGCTGGTGGCTAACCAAGTAATCAACACAGCAGCGGATGGGGCGTCTTTGGCTGCTCACTCGTATGCACATGGTATATGTGCATGGAGATCTGACAGCGTTGAAACCGGAAGCACAGCAATACATTTTGAATCTTCCGTTTTCTGGAAACTCACTGTTTGGATCACTCACCGATGAGGAAATGGCCAGAATGAAGGCCGAGTTGGACACATTAAAGGATGTGCGCCTGGAGAAGAAAAAGGAGTTCAAACGACGCTACAGGCCCTACAATCATAAAAATTACCAACAGAGGGTTCAAACCCCTCAATGGTTGCAAAACAAACAAAACAAGTCCCAGTTTCAAGGCTGTCGTTCCTCGAGAGGAAGAGGAGGACATCAACAACAGTCCTCTTCCGCAGCAAGAACTCAAGGGAAGCAATGCTTTCCTGCTTCCTCTAGCACCGTTGCACACTCCAGTGGGTGAAAGTATTTCAAATTGCATACAAGAGTGGCGCAACATCACCAACGACTAGTGGGTGCTGAATATACTGAGCAATGGGTACGCGCTATGTTTTTGCGCACCCCTAAAAGACATTCCTCCGGTAAAGTCACGTCATCTAAACCTAGAACTGCTGCGTCAGGAAGTGTCGACCCTTCTTAAGAAACTAGCCATAGAAGAGGTCCCTCCTGCACAGAGAGGAAAGGGAGTCTACTCAAGATACTTCCTTGTTCCGAAAAAAGACCAACCAAACAAGTTCAGACCGATTCTAGATCTACGTTCCCTGAACAGGTTCATCAGAAAGGAGAAGTTTCGAATGTTGGCGCTCCATCAAATATTTCCACATCTGAGGAAAGGAGATTGGATGTGGTCAGTGGATCTCCAAGATGCGTACTTTCACATTCCAATTACACCACGGCATCGCAAGTTCCTGTGGTTCATGGTAGGCACGAAGCATTACCAGTTCAAGGTCTTACCCTTCGGCCTAAAATCTTCTCCGAGGGTATTCACGAAATGCATGGCAGTAGTGGCGGCAGCCTTACATCGCCAAGGCCTGTTCGTGTTTCCATACCTGGATGACTGGCTGTTGAAGGGATCATCCCCTCACATGGTGCAAGAGCACCTTCACATCTGCCTGGATCTCCTTCAACGCCTAGGCCTTCATGTGAACGTGGAAAAATCAGTTCATCAGCCCACTCAATCGCTCCACTATCTGGGCGCCACCCTGGACTCCGACCTCGGAAAAGTGTTTCCTTCGGAGGACTGTTATCAATGAGAAACAAATGCAACATAATCCTTCAAGCACATCAACCATCAGTAAGGCAAGTGACGTCTCTACTGGGGTCGATGGCCTCTTGCATCTTTCTCATACCCAACTCCAGATTGAGAATGAGACCTTTGCAGCAGGATCTGGAGGACAAATGGGACCAATCCTCAGGTCATTGGAACGACCGAATTCTCCTCCCTCAAACAGCGAGGAAGTCCAATTTCTGGGGCGTCAGCCAAAGAATCTTCTGGTGGGAGTCCCATTCCATCAACCTCTGCCAAAACAATCTCTGATCACAGATGCATCTCTTCAGGGATGAGGAGCGCATCTGGGTCAACTACAAACTCAGGGCAGATGGACCAGCAAGGAGCAGACCTATCATATCAACATGCTAGAACTGCGGGCGGTTCATTTAGCCCTCAAGGCATTCCATCCGTCGAATCAGTCAAAATCGATTCTGGTACAAACGGACAGTACAACCACCATGTATTACTTGAACAAACAAGGCTCTCGCCCTCTGTCTCTAGAATCCCAGACGATCTGGCACTGGCTGCTGGCCAGGAACCTCATCACGGCAGTGCATCTGCCAGGAGAACAGAAAGTGCGAGCAGGCGCCCTCAGTCGACACTTCGAAGAACAAGAAGACTGGGTGCTCAACGACAAAGTGGTGGCGGACATTTTTCATCAATGGGGTCATCCATCCATTGACCTTTTTGCAGACGATCAAAACAGAAAATGCCACGCCTTCGCGTCCAGATTTTATTGACCAGGAACGAGATGGAATTCTCTTTTGATAGACTGCTGCGCGACATTTGCATACTCTTTTCTGCCCCTTCATCTCATCCCGAAGGTGGTGACCAAGCTCATCCGATCCAGGATGACGATGATCCTCATAGCACAGGACGGGCCTCGCCAATGGTGGTATCCGGACCTGTTGAAACTCTCGATCTGTCCGTATCGGAGACTCCTGTGGAGGCCGGACCTTCTGACCAAAATGGGAGGGAAGATTCTGCACCCCAGCCTTCCCTCGCTGAGCTTGGCAGCATGGCTCCTGAGATCCTGCAGTACGGACATTTGAACCTCCCTCAGGACTGCGTGGACATTTTGAGGGAGTCAAAGAGACCATCCACAAGAGCCTCGTACTCTTTTATTTGGAAAAGGTTTTACTTGTGGTGTATTCGTAATGGTTGGAGTCCAATTAACGGGCAAGAAGAGGTCATCTTTCCGTATCTGCTCTACTTGGACAAATCTGGTTGGAAATACACGTCCATAAAAGTGCATTTGGCTGCCATCACAGCATATAGAAAATCACCAAACCAGCCTTCTTTCTTTCAACTTCAGGTGTTCAAGGACTTCCTACAGGGGTTGAAGGTTTATCCTCCTGTCCGACCTCCTTTGCCGCCTTGGGAGTTGAATCTAGCTTTGTCAAAATTAATGGGCCCTCCTATCGAACCCATTCATAAGGCCACATTACAACACCTTACATGGAAAGTAGCTTTTCTGGTGGCTAATACATCAGCACGCAGAGTGAGTGAAATCCAAGCACTCTGTTCTAAGGAACCGTATACGGTTTTTCATCATAATAGGGTGGTTATGAGAACTCACCCTTCCTTCCTACCCAACGTAGTGTCTGACTTCCATGTAAATCAGTCAATTTCTCCCCCTTCTTTCTTTCCAAATCCTGCTACACCAGCAGAAAGGTCTCTTCATTCATTAGACCTCAAGAGGGTTCTCAAATTCTATTTGGAGGGAACATCATTAGAAAGGCTGATCAATTGTTTGTAAACTACGGCTCTGTTAGAACAGGCTTTCCAGCCTCCAAAAGATCCATTTCAAGGTGGATAGTGTCTTGTATTAAATTAGCTCACCAAATAGTGAACAAGCCTCTATTAGCTTCCCCTAAAGCTCACTCTACTAGGGACAAGGCTGCTACAGTAGCGTTCTTACACAATGTACCGATGGCCGAGATTTGCAAGGCTGCAACTTGGAAATCGGTCCATATGTTTACCAGGTATTACTGTCTGGATTCTGACTCCAGAGTGGATACCCAAGTAGGCCCGGCTTCCTTGAGGAATCTGTTCCAATGCTAGCTTAATTGGAGTCTTTATAATGGTTTTTTCTTACAATGTATCTTTATTGTGCTCTGCTTACTTGCCCGCAGGATGAGGGTATGGGCTTGCTATTCTATTCATGTGCTTATGTCTATTGATGAGGATCCCCTGGAAGAGAAGGATAAGTTACATAGCTGTAATCCTAGTTCTCTTCCAGGGGTTTCCTAATCAAAGTCATAAGCAACCCACCCGCCTCCCCGGGCAAGTGATCAAGATACATGTCATCTCTTTGTGCCATGGCCTTCGGGTCTCCGCAAAGATCAACTGACCTAACTTTCACCCCTGAGGCATGATGGGAAGCTAGGGGTCATGACTGCCTTAAAGGCACGGTGCCAGTTTAGTCTGTGTGTTTCTGTGGGTTAGCTTTTCAGCTTTCTACACTGTTTCTGCAATGCAGCCTATGTGCTGGCAATGTTTTTTCATTCCTCTTCGCTTTACAAATACAACTGTTATGTTAAGGTGGGAGTTTGTTTTAAAAAAATAAAAAGCTAATGACTCCCAACCCAGGGAGTTTTTTTTCCTAGGAGCACAGTCATTATTTTTTTTTTCTTTCCCTTTCTGCCAGGTTTTAACTGGCGGAAACGGACAGAAAAAAAAACGTTGCATCATCCACCCAAAATAGGGCAGGCAGTGCAATGCCCTTTCTCTGATGGCCCCTAATCCTTTGGATCATCAGAGGAGGTTTTCCATCAACGGAACTAATGAGGGCACCTTTGATGGAAAGCTGGCACTCCTTCCGACCCTAAATAGGATGGGGGGACCACTGGATTTGTGGACAGGATATACCGCCATATTAGGTTTCTCCTCAAATGTGGCCTGAAGACAATAGAGGTCAAGCAATTTCTGGTAGAAAATTCACTAACTTATGCCACTGTATGTGTAAGCATGAACAATATACCCACATGGTGGGGGTACATTTTCAGTGTCTACATGCTTATTATGCCAAACATGCTGGGAGGTGTTTCCAGCCATGTTGAGGTCATTACATTTCAGTTTCATAGACAATTAACCATCATATGTGGCAGTCTTTCATCAAGGCATCGCCAACAGATGTGGTGGTGGATCCGTCACTGTAGACAGGGCAGTTCGCCTCGCTTATTGTAATGTTCTATATGCACTCTCCATAAAAATCTTTGGAACAGACTTCAGAGAGAGATCAGGACTTTTCTTTATGGGCTATTTTGTATGCCTTTGGAAAAGGGACCATAATTCATCATCCAAGATTTCACCGGGACAAAAAATTGACTTGGGTACCACAATCAAAGTATACCCCATCAAATATCTAAAAAAAAGTGGCCCATGCTCTGGAAATCGGGGCAGTTTTAAATTTGTAAAGACATGCTGTATAAGTGTTTTGAAGGTATCATGGACTGCATGAATTTGTGCTTAGGCTGAAAAGGAGGGGGGCTCATTAATTGTCACAGGTTTTATACAGCGGCACTAGACCAAATAGCGTGATATGTACTAATTTATGAACACATAAATGCGGTGCTACAGGTGGGGGAAAATAGCCCCTTAAACCCTCATACAAGGACCCGATGGTCCAAAACAATAAATGTCAACAGATCCTATGCACACGCAATAGAATATTACAAGTAGTAAACACTTCTTGAGGTACATCAATGAAGAAGACGTATTCCTTAATCTCAGATCCAGAGTATATCTGGTCCGAGCTTCTAAAATTCCGATTCAAGCCAAGTACGGCACCTCAAATCTTAGTTCCAACAATATGTAACGGACGGCAAAATACGCCAACTGGTTTGTTCCAAAATACAGACCGTGGTGAGTGCGCCTCGCGTCCCGTATGCTATCAGGATCTCTGTATAACCGGTTTTTAGAAGCTCGGACCAGATATACTCTGGATCTGAGATTTGGAACCACAAGGAATTTATCGAAACAACGACTCTCATGCGTTCAACCGGTTTGGAATTATCACCAGTTTAAAGGTTCAAGCGCCTATCACAAACCGCGGAAGCCCTGAAGAAGTCAAGGGTGTGTTCACCCACTGACGAAACACGTGTTGGCTGGCTTTGCGAAGGAACAATGCAATAAAAAATGAACCACACCGACTAAGGAATACGTCTTCTTCATTCATGTACCTCAAAAACAGTGTTTACTACTTGTAATATTCTATTGCGTTTGCATAGGATCTGTTGACATGAAGTTGTGCTTGCTGCAGGCAATGTGTGTGCTAATATCAGGGAATTCAATTGTAACAACTGCTCAGCAGGCCATAAAACAGGCCCACAAACAACACAATGACCTGTCAGACCAGATCTCCTGGACCCTTGGCCAGTCCGACCCTGTCATCAGCCTGTAGATACCTGCATTGGTAGCCAGTGGTTGACCCGATCAAGTTTAAAATCCTTTGCCTTGTCTAAAGATGTCTTCATTAACAGGCTCTTTTGCACATGTTCCAAAATCTCCATAGTCCCCAGCTTAGGTGGCAGCCCTGAGCTATGCCAGCAGGCTGGAGGTGCCCTGGCGTGAGACACCAAGGGGAAAAGAAATAGTCAGATTCTCATGCACCATCAAAGCAGCTTAGCCGGTTCCTGTTGGTGGTGCATGCCTTGAAGCATGAGCAGCAGGGGGCGGCTTCAGATCCCACCCGCTGAAGCAGTTCACACCGACTGCGAAGGGCAGGGCATCCAGCAAGAGTAGCTCATGGCTCCAGCTCATTCTCCTCTAGGCTGTCCTGCCACCCGAAACAGGCTTCTCCTAGGTTGCTCAAAATCCGGGCAGTCCAGGATCAACCACAGTAGTTCCCAGACAGCACAGCCTTTAGGGGTCCCAGGATGGGTTTCATTTTGGGAGGGCTGTCTCACGTATTGAGTCCCTCCCGGAGGGTCCAGAGTTACCCTTGTTCTCTAGTATGTCAGTCAGGTCTTCCTGGGGTGGAAGAGCCTGCTATATGTTGGTTCCTCACACGATTGCTCAAAAGCCGCTGAACACTCCGCTAGCCAGCAGGCAAGGGGAGAGGGTGCACCATTTGGCTGGGTTTATTCTGGAAGGCAGTCAAAGGTTCAGGCTGGCTATATTAGTCGCTCGGGCCGCTCTGCCATTAATGATCTATCCATTGGTTCACCTATTGAAACTCTGTTATGACGTTTATGTCCTCTATATAGTCAAGTATGATCATCTTCTTGGTGTACCACCAGGGCATTGATGATCATGGTGGTGCTGATCTGAGGACCGTGGTAAAGCATCCAATTAGTAGTAGCGATGGGCAGTGCGTACAAAGGGCTGGAACTTAATCATAGCCAGCTTAACCCCACACTCATTGGGGATTCCTCATTTATGGAAAATAATTACAATCTCCAATCTCAGTTGTGAACAGGGTTAAGCGAGTTACCGGCAGCTGCTGGCAAAAGGAAGACAGATGCTGATCCATTCATAAAAATGTTTTGGGAGATGTCGAAATGTATGTTGACAGCATACATGAAATCGAAGCATCTGTTTTATCAGCATAGAACCACAAAGTTCCTAGGATAAAATAAACTGCCTGGCACTAGCTCTAGTAAGCAACGAAATATGTTTACCCAGGGGGCAAGTTTACACTTTACTTTAAGTGGTATGCAATTAATTGGGTGTGTTTCAAGGACAGAAGCGAACACTAATTATAGACTTCTGCTCTCTTGTGTTCTATTTGGGGCAGTTTTAAAATAACAACCGCCATCAAAAGACAATGCAAAAAAGATTTTCCAAAACAAACAAATTGAAATGGAATTTAGTTTTTACGCTTTATGGTTGTATTGTATTAACGGTATGTGGTGATGGCGTTTGGATCCACTTCCTTACAGCCCTAGTTTATACCAACACCCCAGATGTAGATGACCACCACCCAAGCGATCCCCAGTGCCCGCCGCAGGAATCCGCCACCGCTGTGTCCCAGAAGAGCAGCGGGCCGCTGGCCACCAGGGCCCACCCGGGCAGGTCCCGGCCCCAGCTGCAGAACAGGGCGGTAGTCGCGTTAGGGCTGGCGCGGTGAAGGCACTCCGGAATATCGCCCAGCGTGCGGGCCAGCTGTCTCTCCCCCCGTGGTGCGTAGGCTGGCAGGGCCCGTGAGCCGGGCAGGGGCGAGGGCCAGTGTGGCAAAAGTCAATAGGGTCTTTGATGTGGTCTGGGCGGGTCCCGGTCTGAGCTACAGGCAGGAAGCAGTGGGCGCAGTGGAGCTGGCGCCGTGGAGGCCCTTCAAGATGGCGCCCAGCACGCGGGCCAGCCGTTACTCTCGCTGTGGAAGGTGAGCAGGGCCCAAGAGCCGGTCGGGGCGGGAGCCGACGGGGCAAAAGTCAGTGGGGTCCCCGATGGGGTCCGGGCCCTCAGGTGCCGCACGGCAGGTGCTCAGCCAAATGCGGGGGGTAGCGGGGCTCACAGTCTGTGCTCTGGTGCGCTGGCTCACAGCGACAGGTCCTCAAAGGTCTACCAAGGCGCCGTCCCAGCTGCAAGGGGGGGCACATTTATATATGTGTGTGTGTGTGTATATATATATATATATAGATATAGATATAGATATAATCAAGCTCCAGGTTTCACCCAACTGCCGAACTCAGGACTGGTGCTATCTCCTGATAGCGTGAGGGTCAATCACGTAGAAAATATGAGGCTCAAAATCAGGCGCAAGCACTTACGGACATTCTTTGATTTATTCAGAGCAAATGCATTTCGGCTCGCAGCCTTCCTCAGTGCATATTACAACTGCATCAAAGGTAACTTGTGTTTAAATTGCTGAAAGGGTGATTTCATTGGTGGAACTTTGGAAAATGGCTAGTGACAAAGGACTGTCAATGTTCGTAGTGCAAACACCAGTATTTCTGGCAGCCATGTCAGCATGTGTTTCCTTTACTTTAACCAGATGGTAATTACTTTGTTTTCTCTTGCATATGAAGTCTCTCATAGACAGTGCAGCTTTTATTCTTGCACAATATGCAAAACGGAAATGTTTACGATGTAACTCACATGCAGTCTGAATTCACACAGTCCTTTGTAAGATGACAGCCATAGTGCCCACAAACAGAGGTGCCTTATCAACAGTCTGTCTGTCCCTCGCCACTGCCGTAGTTTTCGAATAGTGTCCAATGTATATATATGTATGTAAATGTATGTGTGTAACATTATTTCAGAATGAGCGTTGCTGTACTGCTATTGCTTTCCATGGGAACATGCTGCAGTACCTCTGAGTGACCTTGTGTGGTGACTGACTTACTCTAGGGTTGGGATGGAGTATATTTACTACTGTTTTGTCACTGTTTTAGGGCTCTAGTAAGTTTAAAAGAGTAATTTTTTAATAGCAAGGGGCTTAGTCTTTTGTGGGTGGATATTTGCCTGTCCATTCCTAACCCCTTACTTACTTTTCCAGTAATCCCTCCCATTTTATTGTAAGCAATACCTCTCCTCATTGTCCTTCCTACATATAGTACTAAAATGTAGGCTTACAAGAGCAGAGATCTCCGCCATCATAGCAAAGATCTTCACAGAGAATTGATAAGAAAGGCAGAGGAGAATTTCTCCACCTGTAGGTTAGTGAATAGCATTTTGTAGTACATGAGTACATGAGTATTACTATTGTAGTACTACTTCACATACAAGAAAACACAGCTTGTGAATAGGCTCGAAAAGATAGGCACAATGATAGTGACTTCACACATATCACCATTGTTCAAATTACTCCCTCAACAATGAGGTTGATCCCACACATGCCAGAGCCCCCAACACATGTGAGGGTCGGGCCAAAAGTTGAAGCATGTCAACTTTGTTTGGGTGAGGGCTTAGCTTCCTAGGAGACAATACACTGATAATTTTTCAAGGGTGCAATGGACGCAAGAGGATAATATATATTCCATTATAAGGGTTTTAATCTCAGGGTTTTTCAAAAATGCATTATCTCACAAACCAATTACAGGTCAGATTCACAACTCTGACCAGTAATTTGAAAATAGTACTGCTAAAGGTACCACTTTGGGGCTTATTTACAAGAAGATTGCGCAACCGGTACATCACTTTTACTGAAGTTTCGGTGGTGCTATGCCCGGCACCATATTTACAAAGTGGCGTTTTTATGACTTAACGCCGCTTTGTAAACATGGTACCCTTTCAAGCAGGTATCTGCATGAAAGGGTCATGCAAAGGATGTTGATGTGGGTGTCCCACCGCAACCACCATTGCTTTCTTGACACTGTCCCAGATTTACAAGCATCTATTACCATGCAATAGAAGGCATTAGACTGGCGCACCGAGGAGAAATACCTTTATTTCTCCTTGTTTTTGACTTTTCAACGTACACATAGAAAGAGAAAAATGCCATTAATAATTGTTTATGGCATAAACACAATTATTAAATAATGACAATTTGCTACTTCTATGTGTGCTGCAGAGTGCAGCACACATAGAAGTAATAAATCGCCATTATTGATTGTTCATATAAATATTAGGATTGTTTATGTGCAGGAAGGCACACCTTCCTGCACATAGATAATCATTTTCTGTATCGCAGAAACCCTTGCACTATGACTCAAGGGTGTGTGTGTTTGTGCTAGGCGGTTGTATGTCATTACAACGCATTCCGTTGCAACGCATGCCTTTACCACGCATGCGTTACAACGCGAATGCCATTACCACGAATAACATTTACCACAAAAATTCCTTTACCACGCATATCGGTAAAGGCATTTTCGTGATAAATGTTCTTTTTTTTTTTTTATAATACCCCTTCCCTGTACCCCTGTGCGACCCTCCGCCCCTATTCCTTCTAATAAATTCCCCTGCCCTCAACAATAAAAATGTTTCCCTGTGCGATTCCTCCACCCACAAACCCTTAAATTTACCCCTTCGCTACACATCCCCCTCATTAATTACTTAAGCTAAATTCCCCCTTACCTCTCTATGGGCCTCATGTAGGTAGCTAAATACCGGTCGGTAACGGCCGAAATTCGTTAAATATCCCGTTACCGACCGGTATTTAGCTATTTCAGATGTAGGGGGCTGATTTCTGGATTCGGTATTTACCGAATCGGAAATTAATAAATCGGTAAAATACCTATTCGGTAAATACTGAATCCTGAAATCAGATGTAGGGAGCACTCTAAAGAGTAAAAATCAGTATTAGAAATTCGTTATTTACCACCAAATACAGGTTGGTGATAAATAACGAATACCTTGCAAAAAGCAATATTTTGCTGATTTAAGTGTGCCATGTGGCAGACATACATGCCCTTAGGGCATGTATGTGTGCCACATGTGCACACATGCAAGATTCAGGGGTGCAACAGGGTGTCAATGTGACACCCTGCCACCCTTGTATATGCTCCCCCATTACCGAATCGGTATTTACCGATTCGGTAATGAGGCATACCTTCCCATTGATTCCTATGGGCCTCCAGGTAAACTTTACCGAATCATTACCTACATCACATTTACCGATTCATAAATACCGAATCAGTAAAATTCGGTATTTATGAATCGGTAAATGTGAGGCTACCTACATATGGCCCTATGTCCTCTTTTCTCTGTAAGCTCTACCAATCTGCATCGCACGTCGTAAAGAGGAAGTGTCTTTCCGTTTCCTCTAATGACGCCGATTGCCTCCACATCGCGATGGAATCAGGTGTATTTTTTTGGAGTGGGAGACCCCCCTACCCCCGTTTTTGTTGTGCATGCTATTTTTGGGGGTGGGGAGACCCCACAAAGCCCACTCGTATCTCGTAGTAAAGGTATGCGTGGTAAAGGCTTTTCGTGGTAACCACGCATGCGTTGTAATGCATGCGTGGTTATGGTTATACGTGGAAACGGCCGCGTTGTAGTGGCCGTTTCCTGTGCTAGGCAGCTATTTTTAGCACCAGCGCAAGAGAAAACACAGGGGTGCACCGTATTGTTGTAAATATTGCACATGCCTGTGTTTTGGAAATGGCGTAGTGCAGCACTGAGAAATTTGTGCTCTGCCATTTTGTTGTAAATATGCCTCTTTGTCTGTAGTTTCAAAATCATTGCTTTTTAACACAAATCATATCCTTCATTGCTGTACCTCTCCCTTTCCACCTACATCATGCATCATGCAACATCAAACAGACAATGTGTAATTTCTGTGAATCTGAAAGAAACACGTTAGTTAGATTCCTCACCTTAGAATATCCCCAGGTGTCAGACTGGATCCGGAAGATTTTTCGTCAGCAATACCCCTTGCGCGTCGCTAGGCGTCATCTGCGGCTCCGCGTCCGTCGTCGGCGTCGTGCGCCGGAATGACGTCGTCGGAGTACTTAGCCGCCGCCCTCGCGCGCTGACGTCAGTTCTTCTTTTTTCCGCGCCAGTAAGCGCAGATCCGGGAGAGCTACCCCTTTTAGTCTTTTTTGACTAAGTTTTTTGATCCTTTTTTGATCTTGTCTCGACTCCGGTGCCGGTAGGATGCCTGGTTTCAAAGCCTGTGCTGACTGCAACCGCTTGATGTCGGTTACGGATCATCACCGCCGGTGCCTTTACTGTTTGGGCTTCGACCACGACGCGGAGTCGTGTTCGGACTGCAAGGCCCTGACCTCGAAGGCTAGACGGGAGCGGTCCCGTAAGCTCCTCGAGATTCGCCACTCGGCTCCGTGCCCCTCTCGATCCCGGTCCAGGAGGAGGTCCAAGGATCGGTCGCGGAGCTGCAGCCGACGTCATCATCGCTCGTCTGGCTCCAAGTCTTCGGGTAAGTCGAAGCACTCCAAGAAGTCCAAGAGGCGACACCGCTCTTCGGACTCCCCTCGCCGGTCGCGTGACTCGGCCGAGGGTCAGGGTGGTTCCACCCCCGCGGCTCCAGCGGAGCCGCAGGCGCCGCGCAAGTCCCCATACCCGCCGGTCCCTGGGACTGACGCGACGCCGGCGGAAGTCAGTGCCTTCCTCTCGGCCATGAGGAGCCTGGCTCTGCCGTCGACGCCCGCTGGCGCGCCTTCGGGCCCCGCGGACCCGACTGGGCAACCTTGCATGCCGGCGGCTCCGGCCCCGGCGCTGTGGCCGGCTTCGGCCCCGACACCGCAGGTTCCCGAGGGACTCGTACCCGAGTCCCCGTCGACGCCGGTAGACCTCGTCACGCCTCCTCCGCCGGCGTCGACACCGGTTCCTCCTCCGAGCCCCAGTTCAGCCCCGCTCCGGATCCGGCGCCGTTACGGCGTCGATGGACGCCGCGTACGGCGCCGTTAGAGACACATTATGTCTATCGTCCGGCTCCGATCCTTCCTCCTGTTTACCAGGAATCGGATGACGGGGGCGACTGGGAGGGGTCCGATGACCCTATGGCCGTTCAGGCTCAGCTGTCCCAGGACTGGGCAGATGAACTGGGGGAGGCCAGTGGTCTGGATACCTCACCAGACACTGGATTAATCTCTCCTCCGACTGTGGCTTCGGAGGAGGGAGCCGCTTTCTCTGTGGTGCTGCGCAAGGCGGCCGCAGCCCTTGGGCTCGAGCTGCCTGCCGTGGCTGTGAGGACTAACGTCCTCACTGAGGTGCTTCAGTCTGCAGCAAGCTCCACTGAGCCTCTGCTGCAATTCAATGAGGCCCTCATTGACGTTCTGCAGGGCACCTGGTCCAAGCCCTCCACAGTCCCTCCTGTGGACAGGAACGTCGCCAGGCGCCACCGCCCTGCTCCGGGCGACCCCAGTTTTCTGTCCCAACACCCCACCCCCGAGAGCCTGGTTATCCAGGCTTCTACCTCCCAATCCTCCTTCCCGACCGCTCCGCCGGACCGGGATTCCAAGAGACTGGAACAGTTTTTCAAAAAGCTGTTCTCCTCCCTTAGTTTGGGTCTGCGGTCCTTGAATACCGCCTGTCTTTTGGACCGTTATTCCCACTCTCTGTGGGATACGGTGGAGGACGTGCTGCCCCTGTGCCCGGAGGAGGTCCAGACACGACTTACCCAGGCTCTGGCCGATGGGAGGGATGCAGCACGACATGCAATCCGATGTGGGCTTGACACTACGGACTCGCTGGGTAGGGCGATTTCTACCACGGTGGCGCTTAGACGTCACGCCTGGCTGCGGTCCACGTCCTTTTCGGGGGATGTCCAGAGCACTCTCATGGACATGCCCTTTGATGGCACTCGCCTTTTTGGTGAGAAAGCGGACAGTGCGCTGAATCGCTTTAAGGACTCCCGGGCTACGGCCAAGTCCTTGGGCCTCTCTGCCCCGCGGTCGCAAACTTCCGCCTTTCGCCCCTTTCGTGGCCAAGGAAGGGGTGCCTCCTCACGTCAGCCTAGTGTTCTGCTTGGGTTTTCGGATCAGATAGAACCCGCTCATCAGAGCCTCTCTAACCCAGCCAGAACGTTACCCTCTCCCTAGGGCCTATTCACAACAAGTAACCACCGATATATACCACCTAAGGACAGGGAATTCCTAATATATATATATATATCTAGACCTTTTATAATACAAGTGGCGGCCTCGCGATCCCAGACGGACCCAGAACTTCCTACCCAGACGGCAGCCTCAGCCTCGCGGTCCCAGACGGACCCAGGACTTCCTACCCAGACGGCAGCCTCAGCCTCGCGGTCCCAGACGGACCCAGGACTTCCTACCCAGACGGCAGCCTCAGCCTCGCGGTCCCAGACGGACCCAGGACTTCCTACCCAGACGGCAGCCTCAGCCTCACGGTCCCAGACGGACCCAGGACTTCCTACCCAGACGGTAGCCTCAGCCTCGCGGTCCCAGACGGACCCAGGACTTCCTACCCAGACGGCAGCCTCAGCCTCGCGGTCCCAGACGGACCCAGGACTTCCTACCCAGACGGCAGCCTCAGCCTCGCGGTCCCAGACGGACCCAGGACTTCCTACCCAGACGGCAGCCTCAGCCTCGCGGTCCCAGACGGACCCAGGACTTCCTACCCAGACGGCAGCCTCAGCCTCGCGGTCCCAGACGGACCCAGGACTTCCTACCCAGACGGCAGCCTCAGCACAAGTTCATCCTATGATTACCATAACATACAGCAGGGGAATCAGTTCTACTATTTACCAGATCACACAAGAACTGCCAGTTTGAGCACAACCTGTTCTCTGGTTCGAGGGGTTCCTCTCTCCCTTATTCAGTTACCACTTACCTGATCAGGGTTAACATCTGTTCATGTCAAGTCACAGCTGACTAGAAGAATAGGCTACCCTCTTATACAGAAACACGCAGCACATGTTGATTCACTACAAACTGAATACTTTATTATTTATTATATACGCAATCACATAACATTACTGTGTAACACATAACCTGCAAAGAAAAGTGAAAGATTAGGTTGTACACTCTAATAAGAAAGGGGTCGACATCACCTTAGTCGTGTGTAGCCTGCACTCAATGGTCATCTAGGTTCCCTTCTCGTCTGTGCCTCGGCTCGCCTGGAGATCACACCTCCGTAGCTCCCTTCTCCGAGTCACTGGGACCTCTTCCTCATCGGCTACTCTCTCCTCTCTGGCAATTCTGCTAGAAGAGTATCTGTCTCTCGGTTTTTCTCCGCCTTCAAGTTTGTCATCTGTCTTCCCTGGAATAAGTAGTAGCTTTACTGCTAACGGCAAGATGCCGCCTACGGACTGAAGTAAGTGCCTCGTAACTGCCTCAGACTTTTACTAATATAGAGGTGCATTTCCTCATGGAAAATTCCGGCCCGTAACCTGCCGCCCACCAAATTCTTGTACCTCCCCATGCCAATGACACTTTCCCAGCCGGCCGGCCTGATGTAGCGTCTTCGGCATGAAGAAAAATACAATCCTTCGATAAGGGCCGGTCTGAACCGGTTCTCTCCAAGCGAATAACACCTCATAACTAAAACATCCCCTTTAACCTAGAAGCATCTCAAGCTGCCGGAGCAGAAAGAAAGATGGAGTCTCCCCCGTTTGAGGCCTACCAGGCCTGAATTCAGCACGGCTCCATGAAATACCCTCACTACAGGGCAGGTTATCCCTAATACTAACGAATCTATCCCCTAGGATATGTGTGCAAGCCCTAATCTATGGGGAAGAACACAGGATCATGTCGAAGTGCCTAGTAAATAGACTTCATTCACTACTCTAACCCTTAGGCTTGAATGGTAGAGAGACTGAAGTCACCCTAATCACCCATCAACACAATAGGGCCGGGAAAATCGAGCAGTACATTTCACCCTTGACTTCAGTCTATTATACATTCATTAAACAGAACTAACATCTGTGGAGGAATAATATGAAACAAAGCTAACTGATCTATGTCTAGCACCAAATGTGCAAAATTGAAGTAGTGAAGGAATACACTGAATAAAGCAACAAATAGAAATCAAAACAGCGATGGTAATTAGAATACCTCCTAATATTCGACGTAACAGATACAGGTCAGGTAACCAATTAAAGAGCCAGTCAAACCAGCCCTGGTCAATGTGTTTTCTAACTTCCTCCGTCAAGTCATGTAGCCTGTTAATGTGAGCGCGAATAGATTGTGTATGATCAGACAAGTTAAAACAACAAAGACCCTCAAAATCGGAGCAGTCGTGTCCATGTTTAAGCAAAAGATAATCAATGGCCGCTCAATTTTGCAAGATGGCTCTCCGTTCACCCTGGGCGTCTAACAGCATGTCAGATAGGACTGTAGAAGTATTATTAATGGATTTTACCATCCAGCAGGCCATTTTCTCAATAGATTTAGCATTATAAACCGCGAAAGCAGGAACACCAATAATTGAAATAGCCAGGCTAAGGTATTCAGACTTGGAATATAAATGCAAAGATGAGTCACAATCCTCCTGTAACATCACTGTATCTCGAATCACACGAGAATTGGCATTCGGATGTGACGAGAACATCAGTAAGCTGAGTCTCGTAATGGCACAGGGGCCACCAGAAATATTTGCGGGGACATATGGCCAAGAAGTATTACCACATGAGAAAAGCCATCCGGCAGGTAGCAACATCGTGCGATAATGACTAGGGGTAACTACCAAACTCTTGAAAGTCATATTGTTCAGGACCGAAGCACATGTTTTCGGTGTCCTTTGAAAGCACAAAGTTAGCTCATGAAGGGTGAAGGAAGTAGCACCTTTCAATTTCAGACGTAGACATTCAGAAATTGCACTAGGATTACATGTAAGGAAAAAACACATATCTCCTTGTGTGATATTATAGGTAACTATTTGGGACTGGACGGGGGGTATCTAGTCCGGTAGTTCAGTACATAAGGGGCAATACGCATGGGTGGCAAAATCGCCCAGAAGAACATTGGGGCGAGCCTTTGAAATGTTGAAAATATTAGTTAGAGTTTCCAGCGAAGCAGGGACAGCAACCAGACAGGTCGCTAAGATGTCGTGTACAGATCTCATCGGCGTCAAACAAAAGTGAGGGGCATCGGTCACCCTTTTCGCCAGTAGGGTCCAAAAGTTCGATGACGAATCCCATGCAGCGAGGGAACGCGACACTCGGGCGCGTAGCTCATCCGGGGTTGACGGGAGTCCTCCTCTCTCGTCGAACCAACCCGAAAATAGTCCGGCGACGACACATCCTGCAGCAACAGTCCAAAGAATGATCTGAAAGAGAATCAAATACAGGCATTAATCATTCTCGTAAGTAACATTTGTCAGCCGGGACCGCTTCCCAGCTATCTTTCCCTGGTCTCATAACTAAAATGGTGTTATCATGACCGGTGGCGATGACCTCTGCCTGTTCAGGGGGAGTCTTAGGCGACTGCACCCAAACCCTGGCCCCAGGGTTATCTGTGGAGCCAAAACCTTTCTGGCCTCGTACAGTTAGCAAAGTTGGGGCAGTGCCTTTTACCATCCCACCACTGAAGACAGGCATTATGAGTAATTGAGCCACTCGGTCAGTTCGATAGATCAGCAAATCAGCCTCACTGCTATTTAGCAGGAGCACCTTAATCTCTCCCTGATAATCACTGTCAATGACCCCTCCAAGTACCTGAATGCCTTTTACAGCCAGCCCCGATCTAGGGGCGATTAATCCAAAATTCCCGGGTGGTATATGAACACCAACACCGGTCGCGATGATGACCCGATCTTTACCTTTTATAACGGTGTCATCCATGGCATGCAAGTCTAAACCTGCCGACCCTGGGGTCGCTCTACATGGAGCCAAAGCTCCGGGAGTAATCTCCCAGTACATCACAGTCTCTCTGATTTCATTTGGCTGAGCATTAACATTCGGAGGGAACAAACGCATAAGTGGAGATTCAGCATTTAGAAAAGGACGATTATTCAAAATTAATAGCGCTTGGGACAAAAAGTCTCGCCAATTCTTATATTTGTCATCAGTTAATTTACGCAGCTGCCCCTTCAGCAGACCATTCAATCTCTCCACAAGACCCGAGGCCTGTGGATAGTATGGGACATGAAACACCCAGTCAATATTGTTTTCCACACAGAATTCCTGTACCAATCTTCCACGAAAATGGGATGCATTATCAGATTGAATTTGGAATGGCACACCATAATACATGATAATCAATTCCAATGTTTTAATGGTATTCAATTGGGTAGCTTGCTTACAGGGAAGGGCTACCAACAAGCCACTGTATGTATTAACAATAGTGCAAACATATTGACAATTCCTACTCATGGGAAGTGGACCGATGTAATCAATTTGCCAAATTTGAGCGGGCAGTTTCCCGCGATGTAAATGACCTTTAACAATTTGGGGCACTTTGCGCTGTCTGATATGCTGACAAATGGGACAATGTAAAATAACATTCTTGATCAAATCTAAGGGAATATAAATTCCTCGATCAGCAGCCCACCTGCTAGTGGCTTTCTCTCCAAAATGTCCTGCCTTCTGGTGGGCCCATTTCGCCAATCCCGCAATATCAGAATCTTGCCTGTCCACCACTGCCTCAGCAATTTTAGATTTCTCATCTGCAATGTTATGAAAAAATTTGTCAAGAGAATCTATAGGGGTGTGAGCATCCACATGGAAGATTGTAACAGTACTCTGTGGGAGCATCTCCCAAATCTCCTGCCATAATTCTTTTCCCCACAACTGTTTTGAATGCAATTCCCAATTATGGGAATGCCAAGTCGGTAACCAAACTGCCAGTCCATTGGCAGTAGACCAAGAGTCGGTGAAAATATGACATGTGCCGGGTAATTCTTGTTTCAGGACTTGATAAACAGCATACAGTTCAGCAAATTGACTGCTCTTACCTTCACCAGTTGTGCTCAGCAGTTTTTGTGTGATCGGATTATAGGACACCGCTTTCCAGTGCCGTGTCGGCCCTATGAACCTTGCTGAACCATCCGTAAACCAGACATGGTTCCTGTCCTCCGCGGACAAATCATCAAAATGTCTACCCCACTTGACAGGAGACTCCTGTACTAAAGGTACGGAACATACACTCTCAGTCTCAGTCGATGGCGCTCGCGCCACCTGCTCATGTAAAGATGCAACTCCTTTTTGTCCCACACGTGCCCTGTCTTGTATATACCATTTCCATTTAATTACACTCGCCTCTTGAGCGTGTCCAATTCGGTGAGTTTTCGGCGAACTCATAACCCACTGCATAATAGGAATCTCAGGTCGCAAAACTATATCATGTCCCAAAGTCAATTGCTCGGTATCCACCAGAGCCCAATAACATGCAAGTAACTGTTTCTCAAAAGGTGTATAACGCTCACCAGCATCAGGTAACTTTTTGGTCCAGAAACCCAACGGAACTCTACTCCTGCCTTGCTTCTGCCACAAACTCCAATTCGCATAAAGGCCCTGTACAGACACATTCAAATCTACCTCACCATCACGTACGGGCCATAAATCCAAAGCATGTTGAATTGCCTCTTTTGCTAGGTTGAACGCATCTTGCTGTGGTTTATCCCAATCAAATGCATTCTTTTTACGGGTGACACGGTACAAGGGGGCCAATATTTGACTCAAATGAGGAATATGCTGACGCCAAAAACCAAATAAACCAATGAAGCTTTGGGCTTCTTTCCTATTCCTTGGAACTGCAAAATCAAGAATTTTCTGTTTAACCTGAGGGATCACTTCACGGTGCCCTTCATGCCAATTAATACCCAAAAATGTTACAGCCTGGGACGGGCCTTGTAGTTTATCCGGATTGATTTCCCAACCTTTCTCACGCAGGCACCCAATGACTCTGTCCAATTGGGTCTGAACTTCCTCTTGTGTTTCGCCTTGGATCAAAACATCATCAATATAATGACACATCTGAACTTGCGGATGAACCGGTACCTCAGCCAAATGCTCTGCCACCAGCCGGTGACATATCGTAGGGCTATGCACATAGCCCTGAGGAAGACTTCTAAACGTCATCTGACGCCCATTCCACGTAAAACTGAACTGTTCCTGACACTCAGGGGCAATCGGAATCGAAAAGAAAGCATTAGCAATATCAATTGACGCATACCATGTACCTGGATGTTTTTGGATTCTTTCAAGTAGAGTAATGACATCCGGTACTGCAACGGTCAAAGAGGGTGTGTGTTTGTTCAATTCTCGATAATCAACAGTCATACGCCAAGAATTATCACTCTTACGTACAGGCCAAACAGGATTATTCCAAGCAGAAGTAACTGGGGCTATAACACCTGCATCCACCAACTCTTGAATAGTGGTACTAATCTCCTCATGACCACCTGGAATACGATACTGCTTCTCATAAACCACTTTTGTCGCCTGAGGAACTTTTATGGGGGGCATTCGTAAACGACCAACCCGTATAGGCCTGGACGATATATAATGCGTAGTTCCAAATTGGTAACATCCATCATCTAAATGCAAAGTCATTCCTTTCAAAATATCAATTCCAATTATGAATTCCAAGAGAGGCACCACTAGTACAGAGTATTCTTTTCTAGGGATTCTACCTATTCTCATTTCAAGTAAGGTTTGAACTGCGGGAGTTTCCTTTCCACCTAATCCGGTAATTGTAAAAGGCTGACCTTTAAACTTCTTTGATTTTCCATGAATAAGAGTGGCCTCCGCTCCTGTATCTACCAATGCTCGGGCCCTTTGGATATTACGATGTCTCCAATAAATTTCAATATCTACATAGGGTCTATTATCTCTGTGTGCCCATCTGTGTACTGGAGCTTGACCTATTTCCTAGTCATGTTTACTGCATTCTGTATACCAGGATAAATCAGGATAAAGACTCTCACGTTTCTTAGGTATCGGTACCTCCTGTTCATATCCATTCCCAGTACGAAATGGATTCGTGTCTTCTGCAGTACACTGCTGGTTTCGATCGGCCAAATTATGACGATCCTCTCTCCTCCTCAACTCAGGGGATTGATCCCTATCATCTCTACGTCTGCTGTAAATATAATCATTTTTTCCCCTCTCTCTTTCCTCTTCTCTCTCTCTGTCTCTCTCTCGACGGGGGGACATATCACGTACATAACGTCGGTCATCACGACGAACAGAGCGCCCACGGCGGTCGTCATCACCGCTACCGTCAGAACCACCACGATCACACTCAGACATCCGAACACGCCGGGCACCCTCCTTCCGATCCAAGCCACGTTTGCGAAACAACTCCCACAAACGAGCAGTAGTCTCACCGTCAATGTCCTCCCTCCGCACACCATCGGCCAGAAGACCAGAAAAGATATCACGTCTAGTAAGTTTATTGTCACCAGGAGTACGAGTGTCAGGCCGGGACTGACGTTCAGGTTTAAACCACTCGCCTAACTCACCGAGTTGGCGTACCGATTCCAGTACCGTAGATAACACGTTACCAGTTTGATTAATCAATAAAGTCATCATGACCTGCTTATAAGCAACAGGGGAAGAACGAATAATACGATTCCGCACAGAAGATGTCAACGAACCATCAAGCAACCTGTCAGCAGTACCCAGAAAAATTGCAGTTTTCATCACCTCCTCTTTGAGACGTTGTGCAGCGTCGCGCAAAGTATACCACGGTTTGTCATTCACAGGCCAATCAGACTCAGTAGGGTACTTTATATTACAACCCTCAGTCGCCAGTTGAAGTAAAGAAATTTGACCACCACCATTATAGTTACGAAAATGATCCTGTACAGTAGAATCCGAACTCAAGGAACAAAACTTCAAACAATCGCCATTATCTAACATAATGCCAGCAGCGCACAGTTCATAAAGGCGCACCATCCATGTGAGTAAGGTCTCACCAGCTCGCTGCCGAAATCGCTGCAAAATATCACTAATTTCCTGTTGAGTAAAGTCCTCTAAAGAGTTTAAAGAAACACCCTGCGGAGCAGCGGGAGACTGCTGCAATTTCCGACGAAAAACTGGATGCACCCAGACCGCGGGATGAGCATCACAAGGAGCTCGACCAGTACACGTAGAGGAACAATCAGTGGAAGAAGCATCAACCCCACTCGAAGAACGAGCGCAATCACGGGGTGCACCATCAGGGGTGCGAGAAGCAGGCTTACAATTATGGCGGGAGCGGGAGGACTCGCGCTTGACACATTCCTCACCCGAGGAACAAGAATCACTCGAATTCCAGATATTACCATCCCATTCATCAGGATTCCAATCCAGTCCGGCTTTCGCCACGACCAGACGCACCTTTCGCGTCGAAACCCGACCGCGCCGATTCTTGTATTTATAACGGGCAATTCGCACAGCCGCCCTCTCGGCAATAGTCTGGTAAGTCTCAAGTTTGTCAGCAAGCAACTTATTTTGACACCGCAACAAAGTATGAGAATTCTGAATCTCAACAAAGTGCGCTTCCACATCCTTAAGAAATATCTGTAGCTTCAACAACCTTTCATGCAGAATCCTGTACGCAGACAGAACAATCCAACCTCTGCGCCCCAAAATGGGAATCTCCTCACCCTTCGAGATGGGTGCCTTCTGTAAACAAGTAATCACATTAGCCGGGTCCGCCAGCTCCAAAGAAGAATTCCAATTCTCACTCAAACCAGTAGAATCAGCCCACTCACGGGCTAAGGCTTCATAAGGCGTTGAATCCCATCCGGGAATATCAACGGGCAACTTAAAAGTAGATTTTGACTTTCTAGAAAACATCGTGAAAAAGAAAGAAGAAAAGAAAGAAAAAGAAAAGATAGAACCCGCTCATCAGAGCCTCTCTAACCCAGCCAGAACGTTACCTTCTCCCTAGGGCCTATTCACAACAAGTAACCACCGATATATACCACCTAAGGACAGGGAATTCCTAATATATATATATATATCTAGACCTTTTATAATACAAGTGGCGGCCTCGCGATCCTACCCAGACGGCAGCCTCAGCCTCGCGGTCCCAGACGGACCCAGGACTTCCTACCCAGACGGCAGCCTCAGCCTCGCGGTCCCAGACGGACCCAGGACTTCCTACCCAGACGGCAGCCTCAGCCTCGCGGTCCCAGACGGACCCAGGACTTCCTACCCAGACGGTAGCCTCAGCCTCGCGGTCCCAGACGGACCCAGGACTTCCTACCCAGACGGCAGCCTCAGCCTCGCGGTCCCAGACGGACCCAGGACTTCCTACCCAGACGGCAGCCTCAGCCTCGCGGTCCCAGACGGACCCAGGACTTCCTACCCAGACGGCAGCCTCAGCCTCGCGGTCCCAGACGGACCCAGGACTTCCTACCCAGACGGCAGCCTCAGCCTCGCGGTCCCAGACGGACCCAGGACTTCCTACCCAGACGGCAGCCTCAGCCTCGCGGTCCCAGTCGGACCCAGGTCTTCCTACCCAGACGGCAGCCTCAGCACAAGTTCATCCTATGATTACCATAACATACAGCAGGGGAATCAGTTCTACTATTTACCAGATCACACAAGAACTGCCAGTTTGAGCACAACCTGTTCTCTGGTTCGAGGGGTTCCTCTCTCCCTTATTCAGTTACCACTTACCTGATCAGGGTTAACATCTGTTCATGTCAAGTCACAGCTGACTAGAAGAATAGGCTACCCTCTTATACAGAAACACGCAGCACATGTTGATTCACTACAAACTGAATACTTTATTATTTATTATATACGCAATCACATAACATTACTGTGTAACACATAACCTGCAAAGAAAAGTGAAAGATTAGGTTGTACACTCTAATAAGAAAGGGGTCGACATCACCTTAGTCGTGTGTAGCCTGCACTCAATGGTCATCTAGGTTCCCTTCTCGTCTGTGCCTCGGCTCGCCTGGAGATCACACCTCCGTAGCTCCCTTCTCCGAGTCACTGGGACCTCTTCCTCATCGGCTACTCTCTCCTCTCTGGCAATTCTGCTAGAAGAGTATCTGTCTCTCGGTTTTTCTCCGCCTTCAAGTTTGTCATCTGTCTTCCCTGGAATAAGTAGTAGCTTTACTGCTAACGGCAAGATGCCGCCTACGGACTGAAGTAAGTGCCTCGTAACTGCCTCAGACTTTTACTAATATAGAGGTGCATTTCCTCATGGAAAATTCCGGCCCGTAACCTGCCGCCCACCAAATTCTTGTACCTCCCCGTGCCAAGGACACTTTCCCAGCCGGCCGGCCTGATGTAGCGTCTTCGGCATGAAGAAAAATACAATCCTTCGATAAGGGCCGGTCTGAACCGGTTCTCTCCAAGCGAATAACACCTCATAACTAAAACATCCCCTTTAACCTAGAAGCATCTCAAGCTGCCGGAGCAGAAAGAAAGATGGAGTCTCCCCCGTTTGAGGCCTACCAGGCCTGAATTCAGCACGGCTCCATGAAATACCCTCACTACAGGGCAGGTTATCCCTAATACTAACGAATCTATCCCCTAGGATATGTGTGCAAGCCCTAATCTATGGGGAAGAACACAGGATCATGTCGAAGTGCCTAGTAAATAGACTTCATTCACTACTCTAACCCTTAGGCTTGAATGGTAGAGAGACTGAAGTCACCCTAATCACCCATCAACACAATAGGGCCGGGAAAATCGAGCAGTACACCTAGCCACCAGCCGCAGAACCAACCTGCGCGCGGTCGCGGACGTGGTTTCCGCCGAGGCGGTTCTGGAGGACGACGCGGTCAGCCCACATCCACCCCGGCAGCATCCGCCTCAAAGCCTTCCTAGTCCGAGCTTTCAGGCCCATTCCACGCCAGTGGGCGGCAGAGTTCGCCATCACCTGCTCCACTGGCGGTCCATCACATCGGACAGGTGGGTGCTGCAAATCGTCCGAAGGGGCTACTCCCTCCCCTTCGAGACGACCCCTCCAGCCATGCCACCGCAGCACCACCGTATCTCGGGGGATCATTTGAATCTTCTCCATGAGGAAGTTTCGGCCCTCTTGGCCAAGGGGGCCGTCGAGCGCGTTCCGAGCCCAGAAGTAGGTCGTGGTTGTTATTCCCACTACTTTCTGGTGCCCAAGAAGGGCAAAGGGGGCCTGCGCCCTATCTTGGACCTCCGGAACGTCAATGCCTTCCTCCGGAAGGAAAGGTTCAAAATGTTAACTTTGGCTCAGGTTCTAGCTGCCCTAGACCCTGGAGACTGGATGGTAGCGTTGGACTTGCAGGACGCATATTTCCACATCCCCGTCCTGCTGGCCCACCGGCGTTACCTGCGGTTCACGGTGGGTCAGGAGCACTTTCAGTTTACCGTGCTCCCCTTCGGCCTTACCAGTGCCCCTCGGGTGTTCACGAAAGTGATGGCGGTGGTCGCAGCTCATCTGCGCAGATCAGGGGTTCCAGTCTTCCCCTATCTCGACGACTGGTTGTTGAAGGCGGGCTCGCCCCAGGGAGTCGTCTCCCACCTCCAGACTACGGCGGATCTCCTGCATTTGCTGGGGTTTTCCATCAACGTGCCGAAGTCACACCTGAGTCCCTCTCAGAAGCTCCTCTTCATCGGAGCGGTTCTCGATTCGGCGCAGTTCCGGGTCTATCCGCCGGAACAGCGGGTCCGGGATATTCAGGCCCTGATTCCCATCTTTCGGCCTCTATCCTGGGTTTCGGTCAGGCTAGTGTTGCGGCTTCTGGGGCTGATGGCCTCCTGCATCCTACTAGTGCATCACGCCAGGCGGCGCATGCGGGCTCTGCAGTGGGACCTGAAGTTTCAGTGGGCCCAGCATCACGGCAACCTGTCCGACCATGTCTTGATCTCGGAGGGCACTGCACAGCAGTTGCAGTGGTGGCTCATGGACCGCGATTGGGTCACGGGCAGGAGCCTCTCCCTTCCCCAACCGGAGCATGTCGTGGTGACGGATGCGTCCCTCCTGGGATGGGGTGGCCATATGGGAGAGGCGGAGATCAGAGGACTTTGGTCTCCGGCGGAGTCTCGCCTCCACATCAACCTGTTGGAGTTGAGAGCGATCCGACTTGCACTGAAAGCCTTCCTTCCCTCTGTCAGGGGAAGTGTCGTGCAGGTGTTCACGGACAACACCACCGCCATGTGGTATTGCAACAAACAGGGCGGGGTGGGGTCGTGGACCCTTTGTCAGGAGGCTCTGCGCCTCGGGACGTGGCTGGAACACCAGGGCGTCACCCTAGTGGTTCAACATCTGGCGGGCTCTCTGAACGCCAGAGCAGACAAACTCAGCCGCCGGTGCATGATGGATCACGAACGGCGTCTGAACTCCGAAGTGGTGCAAGGTCTCTTTCAGCAGTGGGGAGAGCCTTGGTTAGATCTATTCGCCACCGACGAGAACGCGCAATGTCAGCAGTTCTGCGTGTTGGAGTTTCCAAGGCGGCACTCGCTCGGCGACGCTTTTCGTCACGAGTGGAGTTGCGGTCTGTTGTACGCCTTTCCGCCTATACCACTTCTGCCCAGAGTGCTGAAGAAGATCAGGCACGACCGGGCCCAAGTCATCTTGGTGGCTCCGGAGTGGGCACGAAGGTACTGGTATCCCGAGCTACTCAGTATGTTGACCGATCCTCCGATACGTCTGCCCCTTCGGTAGGATCTTCTGTCGCAGCAGCAGGGGACGGTCCTCCACCCGAACCTGTCCAGCCTCCACCTCCATGCGTGGAGATTGAGCGGCGGCAGTTGATGCCATTTGACCTGCCTCCTGAAGTCTGTGATATCATTCTGGCAGCCAGGCGTCCCTCCACAAAGACGGTATACGCCTGCCGGTGGAACAAATTTGTGGCATGGTGCACAGCAAAGGCTGTGGATCCCCTTTCCGCCCCTCTTTCTGAGGTTCTCCTCTTTCTTCTTTCTTTGGCCCAGCAGGGCTCTACCCTGGGCACCTTGAAAGGTTATCTTGCTGCCATCTCTGCCTTCTTGCGGCTTCCTGATCAGCCTTCTCTTTTCAAGTCCCCTGTAGTTACACGCTTTCTAAAAGGCATTACTCACGCGTTCCCTCCTGTCCCTTTTGTAATGCCTCAGTGGGACTTGAATCTTGTTCTCACATTTCTAATGTGCGCTCCCTTTGAGCCTCTTCATAATTGTCCTCTTCGTCTGCTGACGCTTAAGACTGCTTTTCTGGTAGCCATCACCTCGGCTAGACGGGTGAGTGAGCTCCAGGCTTTATCATCAAAGCCTCCTTTTCTCTCTGTTCATCCGGACAAGGTTGTCCTTCGGCCTCGTCCCTCCTTTCTTCCGAAAGTGGTGACCCCCTTTCATCTTGGGCAGTCTGTCACCTTGCCCACCTTCTTTCCATCTCCGCATCCTTCCAAAGAGGAAGAGAGGCTCCACCGTCTGGACCCAAAACGTGCGCTCTCCTTTTATCTGGACCGCACAAAGCAGTTCCGGGTGGACGACCAACTTTTCGTTGGATACGTGGGTGCTAAGAAGGGGAAAGCTGTGCACAAACGGACCATCTCTCGGTGGGTCGTTTTGTGCATCAAAATTTGTTATTCCTTGGCAAAAAAGGACCCTCCTGTTGGGCTGCGCGCCCATTCTACTCGGGCCACAGCGGCTACTACTGCTTTGGGACGGGGTGTCCCTTTGCAGGACATCTGTCAGGCGGCAACGTGGGCTTCGCTACACTCGTTTGCCAGGCATTATTGCCTTGACAGCCAAGTCCGAAGGGATGGCTTCTTTAGCCGTTCTGTCCTCCAGGACTTTCTGGTGTGATCTTGGTTCGGAGACCCACCACCGGGGATGGTATTGCTTGGGTATCTATTCTAAGGTGAGGAATCTAACTAACGTGTTTCTTTCAGATGAACAAGTTACTTACCTTCGGTAACGATGTATCTGTAAGAAACATTAGTTAGTTAGATTCCTCACCGACCCACCCATCCTCCCCGTTCTGAGAACTGACATCTAGGGTTAAGGCTATCCCTTTCAGGGCCCTAGACTTTTTTGGCACCAGTGTCGGTATCTTGCATGGCTCTGCGTTCCTGGCGTGGAAGGCTATGTACAAGAACTGACGTCAGCGCGCGAGGGCGGCGTCTAAGTACTCCGACGACGTCATTCCGGCGCACGACGCCGACGACGGACGCGGAGCCACAGACGACGCCTAGCGACGCGCAAGGGGTATTGCTGACGAAAAATCTTCCGGATCCAGTCTGACGCCTGGGGATATTCTAAGGTGAGGAATCTAACTAACTAATGTTTCTTACAGATACATCGTTACCGAAGGTAAGTAACTTGTTCTTTAGTTGCACAAATATCTACATAAGTCAGCATAATCGTGTATGATTAGGTCTTATGGTAGTTGGGATTCCTACATGACACGTCTTAAACCAGAAGTGTAAATTGGGATAAAAGTGAGTGCTGTGCAGTGTTTTAAGGCAAGACCAGATAATAATATGCACACTTGAACGAGTAGTGAGAGCATCTTTGGGAAACTGTCAGGACTGTGTGACGCAGACTTAGCAGATATTCGAAAACATTTCGTCGTGTGGTTACAGATTGGACATTTCAAGTTTTCTCCTCAGTAGATTCACTGTGAGAAAGATCTTCAAAATAGAGTATAATGCAAATTTCAGATGTTTCTGCTCAGTGGCTCTGCAAAGACTTCTTGTTTCTTGCCTTGAATGAGATGATAGGTGGTAAATTATTTGATGGCGTTATTGTCAAATTTGTGATTATGAAAATAATATTGTTAAAGTGTCTAAGAGCCTGTTTTTTCTTAAATTCTCGTATACCATCCACGGTAGATTCTTTTTTCCTTAATTGTTCACTAGTTATCCTTCGGGTAATGTTGCCATTTTGATCACACGCACCGAACCAATTCAATTTACCTTTATCATCATGGAGGATGAATACATCAAACCACGCATTCGAGCAATCTTCAAAAGTAACGGACAGTCCGCGTGCTACCGTCCAAACGGATCACTCTGGTGAGTGTAAACTGTTTTCTACAATAACCGGCATGGAATAAAGATCCGTTACCCACTGTTAGAATATAATTGATATTAAATCAAAAGATGAATAAAATGATGAAGTCAAAAAAGTTCCTGAATAAAAGTATGATATAAATACTTCATAGAAATGATTACATAAAAGAGCATCCAAAAATTAAAAAGAGGGCCAATTCACCAAAGCATGAGTAAGTGCGATCAGTAGTACTACAGGAGTACTCTTTTACAAACTTTTATATAACTTCGGCCCGAAACATCCTCCTTGCTATCAGTAAAAGTGTAAAGACTGCTTTCTATTTGTATTAATTGTAAATGAATGTTCCATGATTATTCCCATGTTAGATGTTTTGGAGCGAATTTACTAATGCAGGTTAGACCCAGTGGCGGCCGGCGCACATAAGAGCAGTAGGGTGGGGGCTGGGCGGGGGTCAGGGAAATCAACAAACGGCGGGATAAGTTACATTGAATAAAAAATTAATACAACCACTTACCTTGCACTCGCCGCATCGCCGATGCGGGGAGTGCAAGGTAAGTGGTTATATTTTATGTTTAATTTATTAATTTAACTTATCCCATTGTATGTAGACTTCCCCGCCCCCACCCCGCCCTAACACTCTTACCTGTGTAGACTATGTAAAAGAGTACTAGAATAGCACTCATTCATGTACTCTTACATGCCTTTATTAATTGGCCCGCTGAGTTTTTACACACAAGAGGACTCCTCTCAGTTCCACACCTCTTCAAGTTCTGCTCTTAAATGTTCTTTGTATTGTATACATACATAATTGCTTTGAAGTTTTCATAGAAGTTATTTTTAGTAACATCTTTGCTCACAATATCTTGGAAACTATTGTTGAATGGTCATTCTAAATTTTGATTTGCAGACGATTGTTTTGCTTAGTACCCATTGCTAGGATCTCTAACAAAGGATTATGGAGTAACATAGCATACAAATGTGCCCTTTTATTTCATGTTCCCGCAAAGCTATTATCGGTTTGGCTCTAGAAATGGATTGGTTAGTATCTGCAATAGCGAAATATTTGTAGTGTTTAGTTATGGGAATGTTGGAATGTACTTAGAAACATTCCTTGTAAGGTTATTCTTTGAACTGTTCACTAACGCAATCCTATTATTTATATGAACAAAATGTGTTGCGTTTAGTTTGATAATCTTGTGTATAATTTGAAAATCTCTTCATCAGTGCGGTTGGCACTGGTAAGAGCGGTGGGCAGCTTCTTCCTGTGCAGGTAAGAGTGGGGGGACCGGGTGGGAGGGATTTTGACGGACGATGGCGCGGGAAAATTAAAGAAATAATTAATTTTCCCTCGTCTTTCGAAATCCCCGCTCCCTGCCCCACCACCCGCCCCTCTTACCTGCACGTGCAACGGCTGGTGGTTGGGCGGGACGGTGGGGGAGAATCGATAGACAATGGGATAGGAAAATTAAATAAGTAATACCACTTACCTTGCGCTCGCCGCCAGCGCAAGGTAAGTGGATTCATTTAAATAATTTGACCTATCCGGTCATCTGTCAAATCCACCCCCCACTGCCCCGCCTCATCGCTCTTACCTGTGCTGGCCGCGCCTGGTCTTCATGAAATTATTTGCTCTGCAAACACAGCAAGATAATGGACCGAGTGCTGAAATGTTTCAACCACTCACCCCCAGTCAAGAGATCTGGGTTAAATCCATCATTCTTTTGCTCACTGTGCCACCCCAGTTTGGACCCAGCCACATGCAAATCAGTCTTGACCCTACTCCTCATGGGAACAGTCCTGCCTGAACCGCCAGGTCAGGTCTTCTCTGGACCGGAAATAAGCATCCTGGGACTGGTTTTGCTCTATCCCCCTTCATAAGCTAGGCTAGCTTGAATCTAGTGGCACAGCGAGCAAGGGACCCACATCTGGGCATATCCTTAGCCGTTTAAGGCAGACAGTTTGCTGTAATAGAGGCTGGTAGGATGTCACATTCAAGGGATCCTGTCCCGGTTTGGGAAGGACTACTATCACCACTTCCCTCATAGAAATTGGCAAGGTTCCGCCGGCCAGTGCACCTTCATATACTTGAAGGAGACACAGGGAGAGTTGGGCACGGTAGTGAATACAGAATTCGATCAGGAACCCATCGGTACCCGGAACCTTCCCTCAAGCTATCTGTATTATCGCCTCCTACACTTCTTCCAGTGTAACTGGGCTATCTAACTCCTGTCACTGCAGGAGGTTAACTGTAGAGGTGTGTACAGGTGTAAAATATGTAGTGAGTGCGTTACGGTCAGTCGCTGAGGGTTCCCTATATAAACCCCTTTAATAATTTTCAAATTCTCCATTGATGTCCTCCTGAGTATTCACTATCTGCCCTGTCGATAGTCAGATTGCAGCGATCGGGATTCTGAGGGTTTCTGAGCGCAACAACCACACTACCAAATGGCCCGCCTTACCCCCATGTTCGTTCTGTAACTGTGTGTACACTTTATGATAGAATTTGGACAGCTTAGTCACTAGTTGCCTGTGTTCTTTTTCTGTGGCCGAGAGAGTCCGGTATTGGTCACCATCCATCAGACATGCTCATTCCAATTGTCTCGGGCGGTCCTCCATGGCTGCCACCTCATCATTCACCCCCTTCCATACCCCATAAGATGTTTTCATACATAACCCATGTAATACAACTTTAAATGTATCCCATTCAACCAATACATTTTACACTATCCCCTGGTTATCCTGGAAGTAATTATCAATGGCCTCACTTATCTGTGAGCTGAACCCCATGTCTGCTAAAGCTTCAGTGTGTAAGCGCCAAGTAGGGATCTTTGGTCCCAGAGCCACGCACACACGTTACCAGTCCACAACATTATCACAAACTCCCTTCCCCAGGTTGCTGAGCCAACAGTGCAGCAACAAGCCAGAAACCCCCACAAAGTATTTAAACTAAACTATTAAAGAGTCCAGCGGGGGGGGGGGGTCTGGGGGTAATACATGGTCACCATAAATCGTTGCAGAAAAAAAATCGCTTATGCTATCCAGTAGTGCCATTACCATTATAAGTTGTTCCCTGTCCCACTTCCCCTGGTCCGCCGGAAGATGCACCCCTTTGGATTCCAGCCAGTTCCAGGCCTCATTGGCAGTTTGAAAAACAAGCACCTTGTCACCATCCAGAACTCGAAGTTTAGCTGGGAAAATTAATGCATATTTGATCCCCAGTTGTCAAAATTTGAACTTCACAGTACAGTAGGAAGCCCTACGTTTCTGAACCTCTGCACTGCAGTCCGGTAATATAGTAACTGAATGGTTCTCCACTTGCCATGGACCTTTAGTATGAGCAAACTGTAGTATCCTATCTCTATCCCAGTAATTGAAGAGACGCGCCACCACTGGCCGTGGAAGCGACCCTCAAGGTGGAGGTCAGGCCTATTCCCGGTGAGACCTTTTGACTGAAAATAAAGTGGACATCTTGCCCCCCCAAGACTGTTTGTGCCAGCAAGTGCTCCAGATATAGAGTTGTGCTTTCAGTTTATCATGTTCCTCGCGCATGTAAATCATGTCTATGATCAAAGAGTCTAGTTTCAGCTCAAGTGTCGCTTGTAAGGCCTCTACAGCTTCAAGAAGTTCAGTGAACATTGCATTAGTGTCCAGCAGCACATGGCCAGTTCTGGGGGGTAAGCCCATCTGGGGTGTCTCAATCTCGAACAGGATGGGAGCCACCTGGGTGTCCCCTGGCTTGGAGCCTTTAGGGCACACCATCATGGCATGGAAGATGCTGTGGTCATAGCGGCGGGTGGTGCGCACAGTGTTTCCCCCACCTCAAGTAAGTAGAAGGATGGATTTGGTTTCCCATACTAATTCAATGCCAGCTAGGAACAATCATACCCCTTGCATGTTCCTCCCCAGGAGCAAGGAGACCTCCCCTGGTGTGTAGTGGACCACTGTCCCCCAGTCTATGGGTCAGTTAGTCTCCTCCTCGACCTTGCGTTTGAGTGTACGACCTCTTCAGGAGTGCAGGACGGGGGAAGAAGAGAGCCTAACACGTTGATAAGGCTCACAGATCCTCATCAGTCGCCTAGCAACATGGGGAGATGCTCCTCCTATTGTCCAAACGACAACCATCATGCTGAGGAATTAAGGGGGAAGGGGCCTGCTCAGCACCACGAGCCCCAGCACCATTCCGTAGACCAAATCACTCCAGTGAAGGAATGAGTATATTTGTAAAGAGCAACGTTCACTCCAAGAAGCACCTTGGCGCTAGCGAAAAAGACCTAGAAAGATCTGTGGTGGGGGACGGCTGAGGTTAACGCTTGGGATGAGTGTCAGATGAGAGATAGCACAGTATTATCTGGGGCAGCAAAGATCCATGTTTTTAGCAGTTTTTTTAACATAAGTTCAGATTGTGCAAGTCTCACCTGGGAGGGCAAGGTATTCCAGGCTTTTGTTCCCAGTACAGCCATAGCCTTCCCTCCTCTCGATTTCAGACAAAAGGTAGGGGATGCTAAGAAGTTTCCAGAAGATGACCGCAAGAGGCGTTGAGTGGTATAGGAATTGATTCTGAACCTTAGATATTTCTGCCCCGTTGCCTTGGTGGTCTTGTAGATGATTATTAGAATTTTGAAAATAATCCTTTTGTGGATTGGTAGCCAGTGCAGGATTTTGAGTGCTGCTGCTGAAGAAGAACCCTTAGGTAGCTTAAGCACTAACCTAGCTGCCGCATTCTGGACCACCTGTAGTCTTTTCAAAACAGTTTAATTCGCTTCTGAATACAGGCTGTTGCAGTAGTCCAGATGGGACAGGATTAGTGCTACAGCTACTGCCTTCCTAGCGTTCGTAGGAAGTAGATCGAGGAATTTTCTCAAGATCTTTATCGTGTGGAAGCACATACCTGCCACCACAAGAGCTTGCTTGTGGAAAAATAGTGTGGGATCAAACTTGATCTCGAAATTCCTCACGGTGTCTACTGTGTTTGGGGGTGGAGCCATATTTGATGGTCACCATTGATTGGGAGTGAAGAGGTTAGATTTTCCAAACAGCATGATTTCCGTTTTTTGGCTGTTACATATAAGATAGTTGAGTTTCATCCAATCCATGACTGCAGTTAGACAGTGATGGAATTTCTCTTCAGCCATTGTGGAATTCTTGTCTAAGGTAAGAATTAGCTGTGTATCGTCTGCCTATGAAATAGATTCGATATCGAAAGTGTCCACCAAGGTGAACAGCGGTGTCATATAAAGATTGAATAACGTTTGGCTTAGGGATGAGCCCTGAGGGACCCCCGATGACAGCTGTCTTTCTGTGGATTTGTGACAACAAAGTGTTACTGGATCCTTGCCCTGATCTAGGGCAAACTTTAGGGTTTCAGTTGTGTGTAGCAGCACTGATTATGTTAAATGGCAAGGCCTAAAACCAGATTGTTTTGGGTGTAAAATATTTTCTTGCTGCAGAAAGCTATTCAGTTTTTCAGTTTGCCACCTTCTCTGCTATTTTGCTCAGACACGTTGCCCGGATCGCGTCTCCACCTGGAGTCCCCCGGCAAGAAAAGCTGAATATACGCGGGCAGTGAGCCACTTGCCTGTCGGGGGCTGCAGTGTCCGGGCCAACCGTATCATCCATTATCGCTGGCACCACGAATGCCTTAAGTCGTGTTCGCAGTGTTCCCAGGTAAACAACCAGTTTGGACAGTGTCTGCTACAGGGCAGCAGGACACAGGGTATTGGGTAGGGCCAGGAGACGTGCAGTGCAGGATGGAGCTCGCATTCATGCGACTGCTCCTGCCGCCATCTTGGCTACGCCCCCTGTAAATGCGCATACATAAAGCAAAGTGGTGGGAGATACATTGTATCCTGGTTCACCGGTTTATGTCTGCTCTGTTTGTCAGATCGCTGTAAGAAGGGGCGAAAGAGTGTGTTCAAGGATAAGGCTAGAAGTGCGGATGAATTTCGTCTATGAACAGTGGCAGTGGAAAGGAAGGCTTCCAGCTTGTGTCTTCTTCTGAACTACAACTGACTGGAGGGCTAGGCAAGCATTCAGATTTAGTCACTTATAACCTGTCGGGTAAAATCGCCACATGGGCATGGAACCCTCGTTTTCTCATTCCCTTTAAGAATTTGAAAACAAAATCTATTTAAAGAGTTGCTTTAATTAATGTGATGAGAAAACATTATAGGTGTTAGAATTGTTAACGTAGAGAATTATTGTGATCTAACCATAAAAACCAATGAAGACTTCCTAAATTTCCTAAAAAAGCTTCTCAATAGGTTTGCAAAAAGGCCATGTTATTAACTGTGCCTAAGTGTAAATACATGAAATAACTTAGTGCAGTGATCCCCAAACAGTAGGTCGCCTCCCACCGTGGGTCAAAATGCAGTTGTGATACATCACCAAGTAATAATGTCACTATTCTGTGTCAGGTGCAGTTAGGATTCTTTACATCAAAACTTAGCTCAGGTCTGGGTATCTATGACAGAGAAGTCATGCATAACTGAAAAGAAAGCACGTTTAAAGCACTTATCAATACCAAGACAGATAATAACTAAGAGACAGAGCAAGCTAAAAATTCCACTTCAATTTTAAAAATATTATGTATTTGTATCTTTTCATAGACACCAAAATTGCAAACATCAGATGAAGGGAACTGGAGTTATGATTTTTGCAAGATTTTCATAATCACTGATTATAAAAGAATAAAAAAGTTTTGTAAATTTCTGCTTTTCACTTTTAGCAGTAGTTTATGAGCATCGAATGTCAGGGTCCGGGACAAAGTCAAAGATTCAGGCTGACCACGATGGAAGTCAGGGTGGGATACGGTTGCCGGGGAGGTCTAGGTCAAGATTGTACCTTCCCTCGTTAAATACAAATTAACCAAATATGCCTCTGGTGAGAGATATATAAAGAGGGGCCTACATATAATGTTTAATGATCTTGGAAGTACTGTAAGTATCAAAATGAAGATAACAGTTACCCCGATTCACAGAACGAATTCAGGCCATTTGTCTTTTGTTAAGTTTATATGGGGTAAATCAGTAACCAGTTGAGAAAAAACCTAAATTCAAGGTAATGGAATGGTCAGTTATTCATATCAAACAATATTGGAAGACGAGGAGACAAATCATCAGGTCAGTCATATTATAAAATCAATTTTTTTTCAAAAATGAAGTGGAGGTTTGCTGTACTGAAACACAAGAAGACGTATCAGGCATATCGCAATCTGATACTTAAAATAAAATGGTGGGAGGAAGCATTGTATCCTGGCTCTCCTGATTATGTCTACTCTGGATGATTTTTCTGTAAGAAGGGGCTACAGAGGGGCATATTTTCAAGGGCAGTGGCAGAGTGAGGCGTTAGCCTTCCTGGCTGAACGCCGCACTTCGCCACTTCATAAACGCAGGGCTGCACCATATTTACAAGAATATGGTGCAGCCCTGCATTTCCCCCTGTGCATGCACTAAACTTAGCAGCCTAGCGCCAACGCAGGCACCCTTGCACCATAGTGCAAGGGTGTCTGCGTTGAGGGGAAGATACCTGCACATAAACAATCTTAAATTCTGTTTTGTAACATCTATGTGTGCTGCTTAATGCAGCACACATAGAAGTTGCAAAACTGCATTTTTTTTTTAAATGATTGTTTATGTGCGGGAAGGGGGACCTTATTGTACATAAACAATAATTGGCGTTTTCCTGTTTCCATGTGTGCTGCACAACACAGCACACATGATAACAGACAAAACGAGGAGAAATTAAGCATTTCTCCTCGTTGTGCCACGGTAAGACCAGGTTTTCCCTGGTCTTAATTTTGGCACTGCCCCATATTTACACTGCCCTTGTAAATATGGGGCAGCATCAAAATCAATGGGTGTTGCAGTGGAACGCCCACAGCAACTCCCATTGCCCTCCCCTTTCACGCTAACCATAGCATGAAAGGGGGCCTTATTTACAGGGCAGCTGCCTTGTAAATAAGGCAAAGCCCCTATGCCACAGGAACGTCGTAAAAAGTGACGTTCCCATGGCGATAGAGGCTTGTAAATATGCCCCAGAGAATGTTTGAAGACAACGCTAAAAGTATGGATGAATCTTGTCAATGAACTGTGGCTCCCGAAAGGAAGGCTGTCACTCGTGTCTGTGTCTATATCACAATTGACTGGAGGGCCAGGCAAGCATTCTGATTAAGCCACTTATAACCAGTCGGGTACAAACGCCACACCGGCATAGAACCCACATTTTGCTCATTCGCTTGAGAAATTGAAAACATTAAATCTATTTAAAGAGATGTTGTGGACTAATATAATGCAAAAACATTACATCTGGCTGAATCGTTTACTTACGAATTTATGGGGCTTAACCATTAAAAAAAAAAAAAGACTTTACAAAAATTCTAAACAGGGCCCAGGAATAGGTTTGTGAAAAGGTGGCGTTATTATGTTCGCTTTAAGCGAAAATACTTGAAATGACTTAGGCAGTGTTTCTTAAACTGTAGATCAAGGTCCACTGGTAGGTCACAAGTTTATTTTGGTGGGTCATGAAAGTCCAAGCAATAAATCAAGATGCCTTTAAATTCTGTATTTATCCTGTCACATTTGCTGTGCTTCAAAGTCAGAGGTCAAATGTCATGGTACATCTGATAAAGTGCTGCTTATGTTTTCTAATATGTAGTGTAGTGTTTACAAGCTCTTCTAACTTTGCAGTCAGAGAAAGAAGAGTAAAGTGAACTATGTGATAATCTTGCTGGGTGACAGAGCATGAAAGGAAAGGCAGCACAATGTCTTTTTTGCACCACACAACAAAATGTAAGTTCCTGTAAATGCAATTAGGAAAGCAAACTTGAAGCACATTTTTTGTAATTGTGAAGTATGATGGAAACAAAGATTGTAATAGGATCAAAACAATTGAAGACAATTTACTTAGTGATGCACAAATGATATTCATTGAAACCCATTTTCCTCACATTATCATTTGTGTGAAATGTAGTTTTATCAGTAAAACAGTATCTCTGTGCAAACTTGGTGGCCATTTCAATGGAAAATGTGCTGTCTGTAAACAACTGTGTGCTACCACAGGATGCTTTAAATCGCTGCCTCATGTCCATCAAAGTTAGGTAAGCCACAAAAGTTTATTGTTCCAAAAATTGAATCGTGGTTCTAAAATGTTTGGGAAGCACTGACATGGAAGGCAGGAAATTATGTGTTCCAGTTACAATAGTGTTATAACAGTGTTACAAATTATTCTTAATTGGATTGGTATAGTACTAGCCAAATAGCTACACAATTATACTATAAAGAGGCCTCATTCTGTCAACCAATTTTCACTGAGTGAAGACAATAATTATTATGCATGTATATAAAAACTGGTTTCAATATAATATAGTAGCAGCACATCACAACAATTACACATACTGATGCATACTGACACATATTTGTGGTTCCAAAGTAAAATGTCCTCAGAGTAAGCGTCATAGACAGTTATATACGGGGTACGTCCCTTGCAGTTGAGCAGCTGCCATGGATAATACGTGAGAAAAGACGGGGTAACCCAGTATTCATCCTGGTGCTTGCAGGGTGAAGTGAATTTATTAAGTGTACAAATGTAAAACAGAGACTTTTGAAAAAGTATTTGGGCCATTGTTCTGGCTGTGCCATTTGCAGTAGAATTTTTTGTCCAGGCCACATAAATTAGCGCTAATACTATTCACCACTAGTCAACATTGATCTTCCCTGACTAGAGTGATAGAACATGCGTTTACCATATTTATGCACACTTTGGGCAACATACTGCTTCCTTTACTGTTCTCTGGAGTATAATTAATTTATAATTAATGTACTGGCTGGATATCTGCCTTTTCTTTATGGCCACCAAAGATTTGTTTTGACCATTTATGGATTATTTGCCTGGTATTATGACTCTGTGCCCTGTGGCTAATTAGATATTTGTTACCTTTTGTGGAAACGTATCCCTAGAAAAGTGGATTTTTTTCTGCTTGAAAGTGAACTGTTTTAGAACTGGTTTTTCTCACAGCCCAGCTCCATAGACTGAATGCACATTCCTGGCTGGTTTTTAACAACCCTTCTTCTGGGAGACCATGGTTTGTCTACTGGCAGCAAGATGGCGAGAGTAGTGTTGACAGTTTGCATCTAGCAGGGAATAGTGATTTAGGAGGGAGGAAGGTACAGTTGGCAGCCTAAAAGGCATCTTTGACAGCTCCTCCTTTGAAGTGGAGATCCCAAATGGGCCCGGCCAGGTGAGGAACTGCAAACATCGATTTTCTAGGATTTCTATCTGTATCCCCAATACAGTTCTAGCGCTGATAGAGGTGAGAACACCTTATCTCAGGCTAGAGCTGGAATTAGACTAGGGCCATTTCAGTTGAGTGATTCTTGGAAGATTTGCAGTGAATTGTAAACAAACTGTTGAAAAGGGAGGAGGGAAAATCTGCAAGAAAGTAGCTCAGGCTAGTTGGAGGAAATTCTCTATTGACTGGCTAGTACATATAATATGACAGATTCCTCACCATCACCTCCTCAAATCCTTCCTGGACGTGGAACCTGGGAAGATAATAGGTAAAGAAAAAAGACACGTCCGGACAGCAGGAAAGAAGAAAGCCAAAGTACTGGTGACTCCTACTGACACTGTGGGGATACATACAACAGCTCTCCAAAGGTCAGGTAGTTGGCCTCCTGTTACTTACTACAGGATCACAAAAAGATGAAGGAGTCCTGAGTCCAAGAAAGCCCTGGCGACCTTCAACAGCTTCAGCCTTGGACCATTTCCCTCTGTACGCCTGTGAGTTCCACAAAAGTGAATGAGTTCCAAGGTAAGAACTTGGACCAAGATGACCCGCTTGGTGTATTCAATCTTCATTCCATCATGGTGAGCCTGAAATTGCACCTAGGTCAAACTGATATTTTTCACTGGTTCTTTACTATATCTAGGTGCCACTAGCCCTAAAATCATATCTCTATTCCCTTTATCTAATTTTGATCATATTGGTGTCTTTTTGCATATTCCATTTTTCCATTTTTCTAAACTGGTTTGGGAATTTGATTATGTTCTATTCTTTTTTTTAATTGCTTAATACGTCAGTATAGCTGCGCAGGAGAGAATAATCACAATCACAATATTCCAGTATCTCGTTCTCCACCATATTGCATTTCCAGGTCCACCGATGGGGAAACACATAGATTACCACGATATAGATTCCATTTACCTCATTTCCTATCCCATTTTTTGGGACACCCTTGTGACTTGAATACCTCCATCTCTGCAATCATTCACTTATCAAACTCTTTCACACACATTCGGGGAGATGGTGTTTCTATTGCTCCCCAACCTCTCGCAATTTCCCTCTTAACCAGGGTATAGCCTAGTGTGGTCAGTTGTTGCTCCACCTCTGTAAGGTCAGTCAGTGCCCAGATGTTAAGAAGACCTAGTTGCGATGTAAGGATTATGTCTTTCCCCAGGGCACTCTGGATGTGAGTTGTGGCCCCTCCCATATTTGCCTCAACTCTGGGCATTCCCAAATCGTGTGATAGAAGGTAGCAGATTGTTGGCAGCCCCTAAGGCAGAGTGCGTCTAATCTAGCACCTATCTTTGCCAAGGTAACCCCTGTCATGTATGATCTATGTAAGATTCTATGTTGTATCAGTCTGAAGCGGAGGGTAATAGCTGCTTCTCTGGGGGACATTAATGCCGTTTGCCAGTCCTCATCATCAATGGATCCCAAGTCTCTCTACCACTGCCCTCTAAGTTTGTGTAATGTGTCAGGTAGGTTATTGCATAGTTTTTTATAAGTTAGTGATATGGCTTTCAAGTGCAGCGGCCCATCGAGCAGTCGATCTTCTAACGGTGCCGACTCCGGTATGTCTGTGAGATCAGGTAGGACAGTGGTGAGGGCATGCCTAACTTGCAGATATCTGAATATTTCTCCTTGGGCCATGTCATATTTCTCCCTTCGCTCCTCGAACCTAAGGATTGAACCTTTTTAATTAAATCCCCGACAGTGGAAATCCCTATAGTATCCCACTTATCAAGATTATGTAATATTCTTGATTCAAAAAGTGTTGGTACTAAAAAGTGTTGGTACTACTTAAACTTAACACGCATTTTTCTGGGTAATTGCCTGCTGCTTGTACGATTGCTATCAGGAATTACGCTGAGGTTCTCTTAGAACTGTTTTATCGCCTTCCCAAATTGTGTATATTAAGTTGGTAGCGTACATCTTCCAAAACTAATAACCACATTTCTGACACTGATCATGCATTTTTTTTATCTTCAACATATTTCAAAGTATAATTTAATGTAAAACCTGATCTGTCAAGGGTTGAAGTTAACTGTGCTGGGCTAGCGGACTTTATTTTATTTTTCATCTTACTATGGAGCATCCCTCCAGAGATGGCTAGGCCATAGCTTGCCTACCCTCGACCTGAACCATGTTGCAAAGACAAATGTTGGTGACCTAATGTTGTTGATTCAACAAATGATTCTTCTAGCAATCAAGGAAGAGCACACGCACACACACATTGATGCATGGCTAACGCTTAAGGGGCACATGACATTCCACTTGTCAATGCGGCCAGTTGAAATGTGATAACAGCCTATCTGCCTCTCCAGTTTGCCCACGGTCTTCGGCTCACTGTGGAAGGGTTATGAGTCCTATGACAGGTTTTTGAAGAAGATAGCAGTGTGTAGCAGCGCTACCCTTTTCTGCTCTACCATCTCCAATAATGTACTGGGGGAAAAGTGAGATTAATGGGTGCCACATTCATAGGTGATTATTGGACTGCAAGGAAGGTCAAAGATTGCCCCGCAATGCAGCAGATTATGGTGGACTAAAGGTAAAAGTCTTACATTACCAGTGGCTATGCAGGTTTGCAAATAACTGGAACAGATTTCTTCTTTTTATCCTATCACACTAAAAACACTGATAGTCTGGTGTTAAATGGCATTTTTTTTCAATAGCAGTGTTACGTTACTAATGTGTGAATTTCTTGTGCAGGTTGAATTTGGATCCCAGTGGTGGTTATTACTTTAATAAGAATGGAACACGTTCGACCCACTGGATGTGGAAGGATCGTGTGAATCACGTTCACGCTCCTCCAATTCAGCCAATCACCTTAAAGTTGAATCCTCGCATTGAGATCCGCATTGTAACGCAGGATCAAATTCACTTAACATTTTCTACCAAGAGAAGTGGCTTGAAATTCAATGTGGGAGCCAAGCTAAAGGTAAGAACTTGGAAATATAACATCTAATGATGTGCATTCTACGGTAGGTGCAAACTTAAATAATTGTGAGCCTAAGTAAGGACACAACTATAAGGGCATTTTATCGCAGCCAGTAATTATGTCATGTATTATGGTGTGGACTCTAAATCCTAAAACCGATCTAGTGCTGGAAAGGTCAGGCTATATGTGCATCGGTTTGCATCTATTCTCCAGTAGTCTGATATTATGAGGAGTTAGGAAAAAGATTCATGCTTGATTAGGTATGGTCCATACACTGTGCTTATAACTAGCTCTAGAGCAGTAATACTTTTTTTTAAGGGTCTATAGTCTTACATACTACAACCTGTTAGAATATAATGGGTAAAAAGAGTTTAGGTTTGGGTTCCAAATATCGAACTATAAGTTCTGTTAATGAATAACACGCTAAAGAATTGTTCTTGTTAAAAATCTGCACTGTTAAAAATGTGCTGCTTTACAGCTACTTACTTATAAAACAGTACTTACTTCTAATACAACAAGCAAAACATATCCCCTGCACAGTTTTGCTCATTAAAACAAAGTAATGCCACTCATACAATTTATATTGGACCCCCTATGTTCTTAGATGTCTGTCGTCATAGATTCCCAAGCGTTGAAAGCAAGACCATCTCACAGCTGTGCACAATGATCCATGAAACTCTTTTTATTATGACTTTTACTTAAAAAACACAGAAGTGCATTTTAAACCATATCACCTGTGGCTGCTTACTAGGATGTGAAAAGCAATTTCTTTTCATTCTGCTCATAAGCAAAGTAATAAAAAAAGGGGTTCACTAAACAACTCAATATCATCTGGAAATCAACAACCTTCTGCGCAGCCCCAATCTGAATTCAGGCCAGAAAGAGAAAGAATTAGCACTAAAATATTTCTATGAAAACATCTTCTCAGCTCTGGAAAGACATCCAGAAGTGTTGATCCTTCTTGATCTTTAAGCTGCATACAACACTATGGACTATCACAGTCACCTGAAGTATTGGATAGGACTGTCAGGATTCACTCTAGATTTGAGAACCTCATTCCTATCACATAGAAAATCCATCAGAATCCTTCTGGAAATATTGGCTAAATGTGTGTTTCTCTGGGCTCATTATTGTCCTCTCTTTATTCAATTGCTATATGTGCCAGATCATCAACACCTGCCAGCTGAATTTCTATTCTGTGATGGAAACATATCTACCCACAACAGTATACCTTTTTACTTGAGACACATTAACTCATAAGAAGAAACAGAGGTCCTTATGTGAATGATAACTTAACCATGGTGTCCTAGGCGGCAAATCAATCCCAGATTCAACATTTGTAGCAAACCCCCATTCTGCATAGAATGTGTGGCTGTAGATATACTCTGTACATCCAGCATTGGGCACAAGATCTCTCATGACTCTTCCCCTGGCCCACAATGCACCAGGACAAAGACTCCACCACAGATTGTATTTTCCATCATCGGGTTCAGATTTTCCAGTTCATCGACAAATCCTCTGGGATCTTCAGTACCAGTTGTTGAGAATTCAGCCCAGCATTGGTGACCGCATGGGATTCAACTTCAAACTGACTCAGCATAGCTTCTTCAACGCAAATCAGGTTGGATCGATGTTATGGAGAAAACACTCTTGCAATTGTGTCCTAAATGCAACAACAACCTTCCATGGTTTAATCAGCATTAGGTCTACAAACTGTCAAGGAGTTGAACTGCTCAGAGTGTATAGCATTCATGTGCAAAAAGACTATCTGATCTCAACGTGAACACCACTGGTCCCAAACTAAAACTGCAGGGTCAAGACCCCCTGAGGAATTGGACCTATTAGGTCTAAAGGACTTCAAAGACACCAAACAAGAAGCGGGTGGTCCTACCGGCAATCAGCGGGTGCAGAGAAACTGAAGCTCCATGATCTTGTATTGTTGTGAGGCCTCAGAGGTCAAGGAGGAGGAATATCCATTGTGCCAGAGCATAGACCTCAGGACAAAAGCAATCCCTAGAGCCTCCATTTTGCCACACTTACTCAAGGCTCAACATCAAAGTTTTCACATGATGAGGCCAAGCACAGCATTTGATAGAATCAGGCCTCAAGCCCAGATTTGAGTCAAAATAGGCACCAAGTTTCGGGTCTGGCTTCAAGCACTGAAACCTCTTGACCTTGAGAAACCCCCCTTCCACTCCAGGAAAGCATCTAGTGACCTCTGCCAATATACCTGGCTTTCAAACCCTATGACAAGCCAAAAAATATATTGACCTTCGGATCAAGCTCCAGGCCCTAACACTTTCTGAACCCGAGAGCCCCCTCTCAGCTCCAAGAAAGCCTCCAGTGACCGACCATTCCTAACTGAATCTAGCTTTGATCCCAGAGACAAGTCAAAAGAGGCATTGACCATCAGGTCCGTCTCCAGGCCAGGTGATATCTTGACCACCAAGAGATCCTCTTTGCTCCAGGAGAGCTTCAGTGATGCTGCCTTTCTGGATTGACTCCGAATCTAGGAGAAACCTTTGCTAGAGTCAAACATGGCTCCAAAGCGGACTCCAAAACTAACTCAAAGCTAGCTCAGTGCCGAGGTGCCTGATGTCAGGCAACAATAGATCTTCATGCATCCCTCCACTAGGAATAGCTTAGCTCATTAAGCCCTGTACTGCAGGCAGGGTCCCATACACCTCCGACAGAGAAGGGCAGAAAGCTCACATTCAAAGAGCAGATATTAAAGAAACTAGAGTTCTATCTGGTTCCTAAAAGGTGAAGGACAAGGCCACCAGTTCACCACCACAGCTCCCAATCCCCAGGCCCCAACCTCAGCCCCCACCGCACACACTACCACAACCTCCTTATTCATCACAGATGTCTATTTCTTTAGATCACACTGACTCGGACCAGGATAGTCCTATGATCCACCTGACCCTTTGACAGCAAGAGATGGAGATGATCCTGGAGAGGATTATGACATGTCCTCAGGGGAAAACAAGCCTCAAGCCTTATCTTGTGAAGCGCTCCCCCTATTTGACACCACTGCGTACCATATAGTTATCCAGAGGATGGGACAACACCATACAGGTAATCTCCATGTGACAGGGGAGGAGTATGCCTTCTTAGCCAAATCTCTTTCTAAAACCTTGACTTCTGTCCAGTACTTGCATTTGATAAAAATCATGACAAAGTGCAATACTGACAACTTTAAGGACCCCGTCAAAAAGCGAGAAATAATCTTGAGGATCATGAGTGGCCATGTCCCATCTGACTCTTTGGGTGTACACACTGCCAGAAAGAGAGCTTCATCACAGGCATGTAGGAATGTTCCTCCTCCAGACAAGGAAACTAATAAGATTGATGTAGCAGGGAGGTGAGTGCCAAAGAGGAGAATCACTCACTGGAAAATTGCCAGGTCAGTTGAACTGCTCTCTAGGTATGATCACAATCACTGGAAGAAGATGGAGGAGTAGGTCAAGCACCTCCCTGATGCTTATTGCAAAGGAAAAAATAACTTGTCACAGAGGGGAAAGTATCTCACACGCCATTATTCAATGCACCCTTTACTCAGCTTACACTGCCTGTAGTGAGATTAACACTAGCATCCTGCTGCAATGCCACAACTTTCTCACAGTATTCTACTTTAGACTAACACCTCATTACCGTCCCCTGTGAGGTTGAGCATCTAGTCTGCCTTCAGGTCAATGGTATGTTTGAAAACAATTCTGAAAAAAACACAGAGACAGTTAAGGCTATGGGAGCTCTGCGGATCCAAACAACCAGTTTTGCCGTCTTTAAGGAGCAGGCAAGAAGAGGTCCCAAATCCTCTGCTCCTAACCAAAGGTAGGATATCAACCACAGCAGTCTCTACTCAATACTTGGGTACCCAAGTCCTTCAGTAAATGTGGCTACCATGAAAATCACAGAGGCATGGGTAGAGGTGGCTCTGGCAAGTGTGCTGCTACCTCGAAGCAGTGACTTGCCCATAATTCCCTCCGACCACACAATACCTGTCACTGGAAGATTCCTTTCACAATTGGGATCAATAACCTCAGACATATCAGTTCTGTCTCTGATACAGGAGGCATATTGCATGGAATTCCATACCACACTCTCAAATATACCACCTCCTTGCACAAAATGAATCAAGACCACCTACGACCCTTGGAGGGAGCACAAAGGCTCCTCACCGACAGGGCCAAGAAGTCTACTTCATGTACTTCTTATCCTCAAAAAGGATTGAACTCCATGGCCTGTCCTAGACACCTGCCCCTTGCACTGCTGCATCTTGTCATAACACTTCAAAATAACAACCCTGCATGACATCATTCCTCTGCACTGCACAGAAGATCACATGGTACCCTCAACCTGAAGTACGTATCCTTCCACATACCCATGCATCTGGTACATCACCACTACATGCACTTTCTAATAAGTGGGAAACACTACCAATGCAAAGATCTACCCTTTGGTGTCACTAAAGGTACCTAGAGGGGGTAGCTGCACAGCTCTTCAGAAAAGCCTCTCACTTCTTTTCTTACCTGAACGATTGGCTGATAAATGATGGCAGATGAGAGCAATGCATAGCACTCACTCGTGCAGCAATGTTCCTGTTACACAGAATAGGGTTCAAAGTCAATGGCAACAGGCACATCTCTTGCCACAGCAGATCCAACCTTTCTAGGAGCTGTGTCAGGGAAAGCCTATCCAGACCAAGAGAGGATAGTGACAGTCCAAGGGCACCATATTGCCTTGTGGTGAGTATGAAAATGAAACTGTCGGGAAGATGGCTTTGTGCATAGCGATAGTGCTGCATGCAACACTGTATATGCATCTACTGCAAAACTGCCTTGCGAGGCAATGGTCATAAGAGGAGGATCAATAGGAAGATCCATCACCACGGATGTCTCACCCATATGGTGAAGAGCAAATCTCAATCGCATGACTATTCAGTGTACCTAGGCTCAAGAACAACAGACTTATCAATCAATTGCTTAGAGTATGCAGCATTTCAAGTGATACTCAGAGTGTTTTACACTCTATTTTGCGGCAAAGAAAGACAGAGAACATGATAATGATGTATTATATCACAGATGTCAGCATTGGCCCAAACAACTTGGCATTGGGCTATTCAGAATCACATTTTGGTTCTAGTGGACAGTTATTTTATAGGCTTGTTAAACAAGGCTGTAGTAGCACTCTTTAAACCTTAAAGAATGTCTCCCATGTGCACTCATGTATGATTGTCAGACAGTTTATGTAACTATCAAAAAAAGTCTTCAAATGTTGTTGAGTATCATTGTTTTTTTGATTATTCGCAAAGTTCATCATTAATCATTATGGTTCATTGGAACGCACGTAGAGATCCTTTGAATTACTCTTCATTCAAAAATTTGTGTTGCCCAATGCATTTCGGGCCAGTAAGCCCTTCGTCAGGGGAGAACATGCTGTAAATGAGGGGATAAGGTATCAGCACACTGAAACAAACTTATAATATAATCACGAAATGTTGTTAAGCACGTGTCTCATGTGAGAATTTAAAAATGTTATCACGTGTTTCGTGATTAAATAGTTATGGAAGTTATGTTGCTGAAATTGAAAACCATGAACTGTAATCATGTAAGCACTCAAACGTGATGATTTTAGGGATGCCGTCTGTGTGCGTGATTATTAGTGATAAGGTTGGTGGATAAGGAAGCATGCTTTACGAATACGGGGATCTTGCGTGTTTATCAACGTGCACGCGGTGTGGCCGGTGTTTGCTACAGGTAGCACTTATGGGAAAGCGTACTTACAAAAACGTGTCGCAAAGGATAAATTTGCGTTGGTAAATTCAAGGATAACCCTTATCTGTAAAAGATTGCATGTCATGAGGCTCATCAACAAGTCCATGAATGGAAGTTGAATTACCAAGTACTTCATGAGTACTTTTGCAAATAGGGCCAATCCCACTTTCAATCTGTTAGCACCCACACAAAATGCCAAAACTTCGCCTCTAGGTATCCACAAACAGTTCATGGGTTATAGGCTATGGATTAATTGGTCTGGGATAGTTGCCAAGGCTTTTCCTCCATTTCCTCTGATCCCATATGCTGTGAGAAAAATGAGAAAAGTATAGATGACCTTCATTCTGGTGGCTTCAACTTGGGTGAGGCGGCTGTGTTATTCGAAGCTGCTGGTAATGTCTGCAGATCCTCACAGAAACAACTACGGAAACCAGATCCCATGTCTCAAGATCAATGACAGCTCACCCCTCAGGCAGTTGAATTTACTAATCAGGCACCCGAAGTCTTAGAGTTTGGCTACCTTAAACTCCCAGATAAATGTATGCAAATCCTCCATGAGGCAGGTAAATCCATCACCAATGCATTGAATGCTGCAAATTGGAAATAATTTGCTCATTTCGGTTTAGGAAAATATATAAACTGCCTCAAGATATCACGTCAAGACATTTTTGCTACTTACTGTAGTTATATAAGGCGGTATTTCAATACACTTCTATCCGTTTACACTTAACTGCAGAGACATCATACATAATTTGAGCATACTGCCAAAATACACATAATTTTAAACCAGTATATACATGCTTTTTTTCAATACAAGTCAAAAGAGTATAATCATGTGATGGAAACTTGTTAGTCTCAGCAAGCACTTATCTAATGATAAGGTGGGTGGGTCCTCTCCCAGAGGAAGAGCTGAACATCCTTGAGGAGAAGATATCACTCATACATACAATACTGGGCTAATTATTCTCCTGAAATCTCGTTTCTGCTCGTCATGTCCGAAAGTGTGGCTGTGCTTCAAGGCAATGTGCAGCCCTATGTATTATGACTTCCTGGCCTACTTGAGCCATTAAAATTAGCAAGCATATTCAAAGCCACAATATGCGCCCCACTACTTTGAGCCATAGATATTAGTACATTCTTCATTATATATGTGAATATTAAAACTACTGCATTGTGGAGTATGTGAACATGATAGAAACAGGATTTAAGTTTTCACATACCTGCATAGAGTATCTTAAAAGAGTGATTCCTCCAAGAACTCCTCAGTGCCAGTCTGGAATCGAAATATAGTTTTGATGAGACTCCTGGCACCTCCTTTTGAGCCATTACACTAATTGTGTATGCAGTTCCTGTCTTGAAAAGTAGCCTTCTTTGTTGGTATCAACTCTCTAAGGAGAATCAGTGAGCTGCAAGCAATAAAAGTAGAGAAAGTTTTTTTCATATACAGAGAGAGAGAATAGTTTTGAGATCATACCCAAAGTTTCTACCAAACGTGGTATCCCCTTCATGTAAACCAGATAATTGAGATCCCCCATCTTCTTTACACACCTAGAAACTATGGCACCCTTCATGCCAAGAAAACAGTTCCGGGCAGATTTACAAGCCCCTTGCGTCACTTTTGCACCGCCGCTGTGTCACGTTTTGTGACGCAGCGGCGGCATAAACAATGAGCCATGTTGCTGCCCATTTACAATGTGACGCATCTAGGGAGATGCGTCACGTTGTAAAGCCCTGTGCCACATTATGCCTGCGTCAGGTATATTGTATGCAGGGTGGGCATTCCCATGCAGGAAAGCCTTGTAGAACTAATGCAGTGCAAATCAACAAGGTTTCACTGCGCCACTTCTAGGACGCCACTGCGTCAAAACCTAAGGAGGGATGCAGCACAATAAGTATAGGCCTCCCCATGCATTGCTGGAGTTGCGTTGTGCTTGCGACAGAACTCCAGCAATGCATGACTTTTGCACACCAACAGATGCGTCAGAATTTCTGATGCATATGTCAATCCTTTATTTTTCTTGGAGTTTTATATAGGGCAACTAGACCCGAGGCATTGGGTATCAGAGCACTTTACATGAGCACCAGTTGGACACATTCATTTTTGTTAGGCACGTGTAGATTAAGTGATTTGTCCAGAATAACAGGATGTTGAGTGTCGTTGCCGAGACTCGAACCTGGTTCCCTTGCTTCGAGGTCGACCACTCTAGCCACAAAACTACATCCTCTCCCTACATCCTTGAGCCATGGTGCGCCGTATTGTAAATACGATGCATCCATGGTGGCGCAAGGGTTTTGCGCGCAGGGATACTGGCGCATCTCTGCTCTAACGCAGAGATGCGTCAGTTTCTTGTAAATCTGCCCCTTACATACTACATTGATAGAACTAAATTCATCTGCAAAACATCTGTTGGCTGCTCTTAAGAAACCTCACTTAGCAAACTCTATTTCCAAGGGCAGTGTACTTTCATGGATTTTAGATTTATACAAACATGTTATACTAAGGCTAAGCATACATTACATGTAGTACACATAGTGAATTCCACTCAAAAGAAGACAGCTACTATAGTGTTCTTAGGGAACATTCCCATAGCAGACTTATGTTAGGCTGTTACATGGTCAAAACCACACACATTCACCAAATTCTACTGGGTGGATATTCAAGCCCGTCAGGGGGTTTCATTTGGCCAAAGAGTAGTAGGCCCTTTCTTCCAAACATCTGTATCATCTGCACACTATCCACAGCTTAGGGGAGGTACTGCTTAGTAACCTATGCATAACATGTGTTTCTACGGCAGGAGTCTCCAACCTTTTCTGTAATAATAGCTACTTGTGTTCAATAACAATCATCCTTAGCTACTAATACCCTTGGTGCTGTAATAGTGACCACATCAGACAAGATAACATTAGTGCCCATCCCATGCAAGTTTGTTACCAGTGATCACCACAGTTCATCAGGCAGGGTTACTAGCAGTTTTTTTAAAAGGCTTTATCAACTTAGAGAATGCCTCTACATTTTCCTTTCTCTTTTAGGGTTTGCCTGCACAGCGCTTGTGCCGTGCTTGTGAAATCTATTGTATTTATTATATCTTAAAAGGGGTCCACAACCTGCTTTTACTTTTCATTTGTTGCTGTGCTTGCCACTTGCTTTTCCTCTGTTTCTATTGGCTGTCGCATACTATTGTCTGTTCTTTCCTTGTGTGTTTCTCTTATCAGTTTCCCATGGCCCAAGTACTCCTTTACATCTGCTTTAGCAAGGGGAGCTTCTTTTTTTAGGTTTGCCTGCACAGCTTTTACTGTTTATCTTTTCCTAATCTTTTTTGGTTTGTTTGTCCGACGTCTTTCATTTAATGCCCTTGTGTCAGCACACATTTCAAGCGTCCTTGTCAGCTGCATGTTTTTTTTTGTTTCTCTGACGCCTTTTAAGTAATCTTCTTATTTTGTTTGTCCAACGTATCTTATTTAATGTCCATGTATCAGCACGCATTTCAAGCTTGCTTGTTTTATTTTTGTTTCTTCAATGCCTTTTAACAAGGGGAAGAGGCCGGGGCTCCCAGAGTGAGGCCATCTTTTCTTCTCTCCAGCTCTCGAAGAGTTTAGGGGTGAATGACTGCGGGGCTGCCGTCTCCGTATGTAAAAAGTTGCTGTTGCTATGGTTTGCCCTTCTCCCATTTGTCTCAGTCGAGATTGAAGCATCCCCCTCCTGTGTCCTCCATTGTTTACTCACAGAAATTGCCACCTTCCCTCCATTACTGACATAATTTTGTTTTTATTCCTGTCGCCCGTTTATTAAGACCGAGCTGCTGATATGACATTAACTTCTTTGAAGATTACAGGCTTTAAAGCTCCCTTCACCCGTTCACTTTATTAATGGATGGGAAGGTTTTCTATTCTTTTTTACTTCACAGACCTCTACTGATTCAGCCATTCATGCTTTAATTTGTTAGTGATGTCAGACACAAATGGGGAGTGCTTAACTCGCTTCAATATCTTGCAACTTTTCTCAAAACATGAGTTCCAGAAGAAACTTTCTTTTCTATTGTTAACAGGCTTCCATGTATTATTTCACTGAGCGGTTATTAGAACGTCTACCCAGTGTTCTTTTATCAGTCAACAATCACAGAGAATGGTTGGTGGACACGTGAAATGGCAAAGGTTTTTTTTTCAATTGTGCATGATGAGTTAATTTTGGTAAGTGCAGTATGTTACATCTTGAAAATGCAGACACTTTGCTGAAGTTCAAAAACTGGGCACAGCAAGATAATTCTGCTCTATAATAATAAGGAGACAAAATGTAGGTTTTTGGTAAAGAAAAGTGGCCTTTATCCCAAACAATCACAGAAGCAACTTTTGTTTGAAGTTTCAACCATATTTTTCATTAATAAAGTTCATATGTTATGCTGTGACCCTCTACCATTTAATTTACTGAATGTGATGTATGGCACTTGAAAGTTTCAGTGTGGCCAGCATTTTAATGCCAGAAGGCCCCTATTACAATGATCACAGGTCGTGACCAACTTACATTAATACAACTTGCAATAAGGAAAGAGTTGTTTTAGCCAAGTTTGTCTCTGGATAAGATGTAAACTGTTACTAGAAGTAAGCATTACACTATCGGGAGAGGATGTGGTGTAATGGCCAGAGCTGCTGACTTTGGAGTGGGGTGCCGGGTTTGAGTCTCTGCGTTGGCTTAACATCCTGTGATTCTGGGTAAATCACGTAATCTTCCCTGTGCTTACTAAAGATGAATGTGTCCTTGTATAATGTAATTGGTGCTTCGGCCTGAGTTTTTATTTAAAACTGCAACAAAAAAAAGTACAAAGGACTTTTTTTTCAAAGCTTTTTTATAAGAAGGGAGCGGCGATTAATTAAGTGTTGAAGGAATGCATCTCTTCAGCTGAGTGTCAGATACTGAGAAGTTCTCCCATGCTTGGCTGACTTTATGTATGGTTCAGTGTGGCTCCACAATGTCCTCGATATCTATGCCTGATAGTCTGTACATAACACGAGGTGGCACATTTGAAATGCAACTTTGCACCTACCTGCCAAACGTACTGTCACATTTGCCTGACAAACTGCCTGGTGTTTTGTGCAAAGTGTGGGCTTGTCTCTTTAAGCCATGTTACTCAGCAGCTCACACTCCTGTGCAACATGTAAAAACATTGACAAAGCTAACATGTTTTGCATAGGCTAAACCTATTTCTTTTGCCAATGCTTGTTTAGTTGTAATTCTTCAATTATATTAAATGCATTTAATTAATCCAAATGCCACTCTGACCTGACTCAAAATTGACAATGATTTCTTCCATAATCATAATTGATTGTTTACAACGACAGTTAAACTCTTTTTCAAGGACCATGTTACAATCTAATAACCAGTTCATTTCATCGATGTTTGTACTCTTTCTTCAGGGTTTTTACATTGGCTACAAGATAAATAATTGTTGTTTGAAACTTAATTACACCCATGTTAGATACTGCACAAACTTTTTTTAAGTGAAAACCAAGCCCGTACTGGCTGGACCGGGCATTGGGCGTTTCCCCGGTAGGCGCGAAATGTGGGAGGCCGGTTTTGTTAGTGAGGGCCGGCTTTGTAGCAGTGCAGCTGTCTTAAAAGTAATGTAGAGTTCCTTGTATATTCAGCAGTTTTTAAGCAACAATAAAAAGGTCAAGCTAACTCTGGTAATTAATGTAACGGCTGGAGAGCGATGGGAGTTTTGTTTAGTGGCAGTTTTCACTCGTCTAAGGTAGTGCAGAGGGTTGACAAGCCTTCTGCAAAGAATGTGTACCATGCATATCAAAGAACAATAGTTTATGTGCATAACTTAGTGTGTTAGTGCTTGTGTGACAGAGATTCTTTTGCTACTGTGCAGTTTGTAAATTACAATCGTAATCTAGCACAGTGAGCTTCGAACTGCCATCATCAAGCAGCATGCAAGCTGCATGGTACAGATTAGAAAGTTATGTTTTATCCCAGTCTTTCATTACCCTCATGTTCCTGAAAAAGGTTTGCTTAGGTAGAAATAAATTCCTAATATTTAAGTCAACCCTAACCACTGTGTTATGTTCTGAATCCTGAGTTTGTTAATCTCCAGACCAAGCAATCTTAAAAAAGTGCCAACCAGTATGGCTGTCATGTGAATCCAACAGCTTGTAGTCCCCTTTGCCTTATGTAACATGTTCTATTCAGTAATATACACATGTATTATTCATTATCTATGTATGTTTGTGTGATGTAAAGTGCTCTGGCACCCTATGCTGATATAAGAGGTGCTACATAGCAAATAAAATACAAAGAGAGAGAGCTATGGAGAGAGGAGAGACACTGGTGGAGGGTGATAGTGAGGGAATCATTGAAGAGCCACAACAAAGATTGTTATATCCTGGTGCACAGTAAGGTAATCATTTACTATGCTTTAAAAGTGTATACAATTGAAAATACAATGACAAATGTGTTGTAGAATTAACCAACCATTTTCCCCCAAATTTTCCTAGTAGGAGAACCCCCCCCCCCCCCCACCCAACCCCCCTTTTGCATTGGTCAGGCTCAGTCGCTGCACTCACTATGCACCCTACAGGGGCTGGTCTGACAAAAGTTGTCAGGGCTGCTTTGGGTTTCTAGTCCAGCCCTGGAGAAAACCACTTAGAATATTCAATAAATATTTTACATATCTTCCATACCATATCCATAATTGAATAAAGGTAAGCAAAATATTTAAAATACTTTACATTTAAAACATTGTGTTTACTTTATTCTCACTTGAATACGTTATTACAACTTTCCAGCATTGAAGATCTACCTAGCCCCACATTGTCTATTGGAAAGTTAGAATAGTGAAATTGCTCCAAAGTCTTGCATTATACCATATGCATCTGTTCTATTTCATACTTATTACACCCCTCATACCTAGAGATCTTGGGCCTAATTCACAAACATATTTGCACATCTTTTGTGAATTTACTGTCTACATCATGACTAGAGGTATTTTGGAAGCAGAAAATGCATTCCTGATATCTGAAAATTCAGCAGTTCAAAGGATCGTACAATGTTGCCTTTTTAGGATTGGCCAAGCAAACCACATTTCATACCCATAATCACAGGTACATTTTGACTCTGCTGAAGAGTTTGCTATGTAATGAAAGGATACACATAGTTGCATTTGAGCAGATAAGACTACATATTGAGTCAGGGCGGGGCTGGGGCTTCAGACTTCGAGCTATACTACTTTGCCACACAGTACTATTTGTGGCTAGATGTTACCAATAGTCCCAGTTGTGAGAGTACAATATTTGGCCGGTAGTGTGAAACCAGGCACAATATGGGGCACTTTGTTTGACAGACAAAGCATGGAATGAAACACCATGTACATGCCAGTTTTGATATGCTGTATCAAAGGCAGGTTGTATGTTAGAACTCGTACACACCTTTAACAAGGTGAGACATGACAACTGAATACAACTGGATACCACCTGACCAGTTCTTTTCTTATGGCCAATGGATCAGGGTAATGGCACCCTTGTTGGAAAGAGGGGATGTCTAACACAAGAGTTCTGCACTAATTATTGACAATGGGCAAGAGGGAAGATAAGTAATCATGACATTGTACACAAACTTGTTGGAAACCAATGCCAACACTTTGTCATCCAAAGTATCCTACAATTCAGCTACCTATACTAAACATATCTACCCCCTACCACAATACACAGGATATGTATTCAGATTGTTGCCCTATTTGGCACGCCTTGGAGGCGAACTACCTACACTTGGTGTAGGAATGTGTGACGTTGGCCTCCATTTTGGGAATAATTATTGATAATGTTAAGGAAGCTATTGCGGGAAACTTGACACTGTCTCCAGAGGAATGCTTACTTGGGCTTTTTCCACACTTTATCCTGCACTCCTGTTGGCAAAGTTTTAAGTGGTTATGGGGAGTAAAACTCTACAGATGGAGATGTGGCACTCTGATGTTGTTAAATGGTCTTCCGATGAAATACATTTTTTGCTGAATTTAAATCCTAGATTTGGGGGGAGGGGCGCACAGAGTGAGGGAAGTAATATGAGACAAATTCACATGGAACTCAGATTACCTATTCCTGTGACTCACATTGGCACCCTGACAATGAGATTGTGCATATGTTAGGACACAACTGAACGAAAGTATTTCAGGGTGGCACGCTGAGTGGTTGGCCATCTCTCATCCCCGGTATCTGGTACTGCTGGAAAATTAAATCTTCCCCATTAATGTAACCATGAAACCCAAATTGTCATGTTGTGCTACTGTCTAGAACCTACACTACTACGTTTGATATTGTCAGCCTTATCACCTGGTGAGTTGCCCCATAATTGCACCCACTAATTATTTGATGTGCTTCTATGACTGACCAGTGTATTGTTATTGTTGATAAAACAATATGAGTAAATAGGTATGAAAAGAGAAAATTAACCAAAGTTTGCTTATAAAAAAAGAAAAGATCAAACTCAAGGTTGTATGAGTTCAAGAAACAAAGGAGCACTACTTGGGCTGCCCCCTACACGTTAGTGGAAGACTGTGCATAGTGAATGCTGAGCACTCATGCTGCCAAATTGCTCTGAAATCTAAGCACTTATGGTCTCCTGGGAGGAGTGTTCTGCGAGTAGCCTAAACAGTCAGACATGAAAGGTGGCAGATGAGTCCTTGAATGCAGAGAATGTCAAACTTCTTCTAAATCCAGACAAAAGCAATGCATCTCTGAAAAACAGCGTGGAGAAGCCTTATAACCAGCCCTTCTCAAGAGGGTGGCTTGACAATAGAAACAGGATTTGAGTTTCCTAATCGAAGATGGAGTTTGTGTCTTTTCTTGTGACGTCAGTTCATATTTATCCATCTATATTGAAAACAGTCACAAGATGAAGATGTAGCAAAGGCATTTGTTCCCTTATTTCTTATGGTGTTCTGCACAGCCTTGCTACTATTTTTGCCCCAGATTTTTGCTTTCAGCAGATGATCTTCTTCAGGGTTTATCACCTTGATTCTTGTTTGTCTTTTTTCTCATTCCTGTTCTCAGGAGGAATTTGGTGCTTTGCTTACTGCTTCAATGTCAATCTTCATGATCAAGATCTATCAAGAGCTATAGGATCTCCAAGGAAGTCCTTTCTCTCTAATGGGTTTTTCCTCCTCTCTGGAACTCTTTTAAGGAGACGTTTGACACCTTTCACGTATGCAGTTCTATGTGGCACTCTGGCAATTTGGGGTCACCCACCCCTCAAACAATCAAGAATGCAACTCAACAGACCTTCTTTGTGTCAGGTTTTTGATATTAAACGTCTTTCAGTGTGCTGGATGCATTTGTGATACTAGGCTGATAGTCAGCAATTTTGAAAGTTCTGGGAATGTTAGATTTGTATGGAGCATATATACTTTATGCTGAAGGGGTCATCTTGCAAATGTTTTGCCATATTTATTTTCTTAATTACAGGTTGCGTATTTGTGATCGAGGTGTACCAGAGAGCAGAAAGTTGTGGTGTCAAGCAGGGGAGTTTTATGGGGACTGGATTTTTGGAAAATAAGTGGTATTACGTGAATGTGGATAATAAGGTTTCATAAGGTTTCATGTACACACAATTTCGGAGGGCTGAGCAGTTTAAGTGTCTTCATGATGATGGTATAATAGGAAATAGGATATGGGACTTTTTTCTTCAGATGCTTTCAGTGATGTTTCTGTTGCATCTGGTATTGGTTTCTTCCTTTTCAAGCTGGGACTGTGGCAGTAAATAGCTGCTCTCTTTTGATCAGCTGAATAAGTGACTAAGAAAATCCTTCTCTGGAGGTAAGGATTCAAAGGCACAGCCTCAACTCAAATTCGTTATTTGTTCTTCTGTATGAACATGGAAAAACATCAACGATACAGAAGTGTGACCTTCCCGTGATCCACATCAGTTCACTGTGCTTTTGCCATGTAAAGGTCAGACATGTGTATGGAAGATCCAAAAAATTGTGTGATATACAACAAACTACTTTACATGCATAGTAATCAGTTATGCATGCTGAATTTATCCCAGTATTTATAAATGAACCCCCGAAGAACAGGGTCGTATTGGAAAAAAAAATTAGGCCTGGGCACCAACAGAAAAAGTGGCTCACATTTGTGGATAATGACCTTTCATGAAACATTGCTTAGTATTGGGAGTAATTTTGGGAGACATCTCTGATAAATGTAGCTTTCAAAGCTCATGGGGTCAGTAGCATTGGCCAAGACTAGACACACTACTAGACACACCATAATTCCACTGCAACTCACCCACAGGTCACCTCACCTAATCTTCACGTCAATACATTTCTCTACTTCAGCTGCCAGAATTTGTTAGTAATCTATTGGTCCCTTAGTCTGTGCTCCCCCACCCACCCAAATGATCCCTGAATGTCCTGTATTATATCAGGCCAGGAGTCAGAGAACCATGTGCATCCTTCATGTGTGGAGGTTTCTGTTCACACCCGGGAGCCTCCCTGCAAGCGTCTTTGGAAATTGCCTACAGTTTCGTACTTAATGTCTTTTGTTTTGTGTGTAGAGACTTGATTTAAATCTAGAAAAGAAAAGCCACAGGAATTCACTCTAAATGTCTCTCTGTCTCTATACCCCTTTCTTAATTGCTGCATACACCTCTCTCATTACCTCTGTCACTTTTGTGCCCCTCTCTCTAGTTCTTCCCTTTTCTCTCATACTCTACTTATTTTCCTCTCGTTAGTGTCTGTCATTCTACCTGTGTCCTTCACTCAGTCTCTCACATTTCCCCTCTGTTTTTTCCTATCTTTCTCTCTGTCTATAAATCCCCCTCTCTCTCCCACTCCTGTCTCCCCTGTGAGCTCCTTCTTCAGTTATTTTTATTTCTCTCTTGCCCTTATTTCTCCTGTCATTTTGTATCTCTCCTTGAAGTTTTATTCCATTTCTCTGACCTGCAAACCTTCCCTTTTTCTGTTGTCTTGCTCTCTCATGTCAGCCTCTTTCATCTCCCTTTCCCCTTTAAATTCCTTTGTACTATACCTAATATTATATGTTCATGTGCTCCCTTAATTACTTTGCTGCTGACTGTAACAGAAAGTCCTCCTGTGCCTGGAGGCAGCGTTTACACCAAAGGAATATCCGCAAGTGGAATATCATTTATTTTTCCATGAAGAAATGTCCACTGGTGGATTGTAATCTACATTTAGTACTACCTTCAGGAATGCCAACAACCTCAAAAATAAGCAGTAGACTGCGGGAGAGAATTAGGATAGTGCATGTGAGGTGGTAATCATCCTTCCTTTTTTCTCATAGACCAGGAAATGGTTGGCACCCTCTTCTACTTTCCTCTCCATCATTTCCTTCATCATTCACTTTGAATTTGTAATTTGATATAGCGCAAAAGCTACTCAACGGTATTGAAGCACTTTACATTGACACATTCATTTTTGTTTTTAGGCACAGGGATTTTAAGTGATTTCCCCAGAATTACAGGATGTTGAAAGGACGCCGAGACTCAAACCCGGTTTTGAAGTACAGCTCTGGCCATTAAACCACATCCTCTACCACTTTTCTGTCTCCCTCTTCTCTATTGGCGCTTTCCAGCTTTCTTTCTATCTTTAACAATTTCTGCCCTTCTCTCCACTGCCTTTCATTACTTCTTCTCCCTAATCTCTCTCCCCACACTCCCTCCATCTGTGTGCATCTCTAGCTTTCTTATCCTCTAACCTCTACCCTTACTTCCTCCCTTGATTTCCTTTTACTCTTCCAATATTTTGGTCATTCTTCCCCACTCTGCTGTCTCACTTCTCCATTTGTCGTACTCCACATTGCTCTCCTCACTCAATCAAATTTGTTAATCTCCTGCCATGTCTATTCTTCCTTCCCTTTGCCATTTTGCCCCAGAATTAATGTTTTTCACAGTAATGTTTTTAAAAAAACAATTTGTTTTGTGTTGTCAATTTTTTTTTCTTTTTGCTAATTTTGGTTGTTTGTTGTTTTTTTATTTTTTTTCCAGTGGTGAACAATAGTCCCCTCCCAGTTTTAAAGGTGACAAGATGGGATCTGTCTGCTGCTGAAGACAAAAGTAGAGCCTCTCATATGGCCACCATTCGTAATCTGTTTCTCTGCACCGGCCCCTTTCACCCCACCCCAGGCAACATTACTGCTAGGTGTGATGCTCAAAAAGAGCCCAGCCACTCCTAGTGGCCTCACTGTCACTCAGAGAGACTAGGGGCTGGAGTAGTCCCACCACATGCTGTGGCGGCTCAGTTTGGCCTTTGTCCTACTGCACAAGAAAATGAGCCAGCCATTCTCTGTACTTAGTTATAATGAGCTCCTATCTCTCCTCTAAGGCTGCAGAAGCCTGTAGGGTGAATCACCAGCAGCCAAGCTGGCCCAGGCAAATGTGATTTTATCTACAGCTCAAAAATATGGACCACCAGTTGGCCTTGGCCTCAGACCTCCCAGGCAATAGCTGAATGCCCGCCCTGGCAATCCGATGCTGCCAAAGAGTATGGACATCTCCAAGTGGGAAGGTCGGAGAAATGAGGTGCAAATGGGATGACTAACTTTATAGCTGTTCCATTATGTGATATGACAAACATGCCCAATGCCTTTCACACACTATTTCGCACTTTACTTTCAAATTTGCTACTAAGTCACCCAGGTGTAAGTGATGTAGTCAGTGTGAGAAGGGAAGCAATATTCCCTACGATTTCAAGGGGAGTAAGCATAGAAAGTTATATTATGGAAAATTGTTTTCGATATAAATCAGGACATAAAAGGAATGCCTAAAATGGGTGTTAACACTATACATTTATGCACATAAGTGCCAACATACTGTGAGAGCCTACACGTATTCCTGGGTGGCGTGAACGTAGAAAACAGTAGTTCCAATGTATGTGGAGATGTATTCATTTTGGCGAGTTTGTCCTCTAGGAAGCTGGATTTTTAAACTGGAGAAGAGAGGCCTTTCTTGATGTGAGCTGTGGCTCAGCTGCCACAGGAGGGCGCCATAATCTGGCCAATAAAAGGTAAACAGGATTCCAAGAGGAATCCACCCTCACCTTTAGTAGCTTGGCTCCAGGAGCAATTCCTTCCTCAGAGAAATGCATGGGGTACGTGCGCCGTAATTAAGCAAAGTAACATCGTAGTTAAGAAAGCAAAGTAAACGGATCAAACATAACAGTTGGGAAAGCAAAGTAAAAGGTCCAAGTAAAGTTAGTGAAAAAGATAAGAATTGGCTAATGCAATACCCCCTCAAAAAACAGAGGAGATCTGGTGCAGGGTTCAAAGTTTATAGAAAGAATAAATTGGGATTACCTTGTACAAAACATCTCTCTTCATTCAAAGAAAATAATTATCTTCACAAAATGGCATTCATTAATGGCACTTAAAGAAATGGTCCCTCCAGCCAGACTGGAGAGTACATATTTGAAAAGGGAAAAGCCCTGCTCCCTTGCAGCACTTTGATTCACAGGACATGTTATTACCAAAGGTACCCTAATAACGAGTACCACAACTTCAGGACTAATTCCTCCGATGACTGTCCTTGTTGTCCAGTTGCAGTACACAACTCCAGGACAGCTGGCAGAAGAATGGGCAGTAAGCAAGGGTTCTCAGGATTACCTTCCAGCAACAAAAGCCTCAGCTACCCTGCTGACATTCTGCACAGGAGAGAGAAGCCACAGGGTTCATTAAGAGAAATGTGCAGTTATAACCGATGCATAGCTTCTCTTTCAGACAGGCCAGAACATCCAATGTCCTTGTGACCTCTTGCACGCATCACCGACAGATGAGAGTGTCAAAGCAGGCATCACCACCTGTCTTCCTACCCTTGGATGTCAGAAAGAGACTGGTGCCACAAGCCGTGGAGCTGTGTTGTATGCCAGAGGTTGAAAGCAGAAGTGGGGGTACCTCTCAAACAATAGCCTGTTGGGCAGGCAGGAATTATGCGGTAAAGTAAGAAGGTGAATCTTCGACTGTTCTATGTAGCTCTCTCCTGAAAAGTGAGTTAAGTGGAAAATGTTAATGTGTGACACCAGTCAGCCATTGCTGATGATCCTCAAGTGAGTAGGACTAACATTTCAAGCCCTACCCCTCCAAATGTTTGCAGCAATGAGGACTAGTTACTATTGTAGAGATATGCTCTCTCTTGAAAACTGTTATTATCCCAGAATCCCTTTCATCAAATAAACTGACATTGTAGAAGATTTCTTCACTTGTGCTTAGCTCTACAGGTCTCCATGCCCACCCTAAGCCAGCCCTGCTACTTCACCCCCAAAAAAAGCCATTTTGTATAGTCCGGACATGAAGTTTGGCTCTGAGGGTCCATTTTCTGATTATCAATTGAAAACAGGGCTGGACTGGCCACAGTAGGCACCGGGCATTTCCCTGGTGGGCCGCTAGGGTGGCCGTTTTTGTTACAGGGCCTCTGTAACAAAATCGTCCGAAATCGGCCCTGCTAAATAGCTCGGCTGCACCCCCAACCCCCCGGGCGGGGGTGCAGCAAGCAGTTTTGGTTCCCAGTCCGGCCCTGATTGAAAAGGGGGATAATTTTACACAGGCAGATGCGACTTCTAAGGCCAGTAATGATTCTTCCCTTCCATCGTGTCCTATTACGGAGTCTTCCTGTGAAGCAGCTCTTGCTGTCTCTCCTGCCAAAGGTGTGAAATAAATGTGAATGGTAGACGCTCAGCCAAGAAGATCAATGTTTTTTGTTAAGCACTTTGTCTGAGCTTAGGCTCAAAGACAATGGGCCTCATTTAAGAAAAGTGTTGCATCACTGCGAGAAAACAGCGATGCAACCCTTTTGAGTGTGCCTTCCTTGCAACACCATGGAAATGCCGTTTTTACTGTACGGCGCTCCATGTCGCAAGGCTTACTAATATGTCAGTGCTCCTGACGTATCTGTAGGCGCATAAGTGGCGCATTGCTAGGGTGTGTCTGAAAACAGAGGCAACTCCAGCAATGTGTCCTTTCACATGGGTCAAGCCCCATGTGAAAGGGCCTGCATCAGTCTCATTGATTTCACTGCAACACTTCTACGAGCCTTTTTTTGTGGGGAACGTCCACCCTGCATACATTATACCTGACGCATGTATAATGTAGAGCAGGAGTTTACAAAGTGATGCATCTACTTAGATATTTCACTTTGTAAATATGTCACAGTGTGGTGCCTATTTTACGCAACCGGTGCGTCACAAAATGTGACCCAGCGGCAGCGCAAGGGGCTGATAAATAAGCCCCAATATTTCTCCAAAACAGCTCTGTTCACATCTGCCAGCCCTCAGAACTTTGACACCATACATCACCTTCGAATACTTCGAAAGGCTCACCTTCTCAAAAAATACCTACTTATAATGCTCTGCATCGAACTGTCGCTTTCCCTCTCATGTTGGTCTTTTACATTACAAACTACTGAAAACACAAATATACAAAAATCAAATTAAATTACTGACTCCACAGTCCCACAACACCTTCAAACTTCATAGAAAAAGCCATGCATCACTTCCATTAGTAAGCACATTACAATACATTATCATACTGCCCAAGTCTCATAATAAGGTAAGAATAAATGAACACACTACAGATTACAGCAGGACACCCAGATTGTTTTCCCATTTTAATATCAGCTGTCGTATAGTACTGCTCCCCTAGGGGTGAGTAAACCCCTGGTACAATGCCCTCTCACCTTTTTATGCACTTTCCACAACTTCAACACCAAAGGTGCATTTCATCATTGAACATATTCAAGGTAAAATATATTTATCGAATTTTAGTTGATCTATTTGTGGTTTCTCAGCATATCTTGGACCTGCCATCTTCCAATACTGCTTAGCAACATTGCCAGACATGTTGTCTTTGATACCAGCTCTTTTATCAGAAAGGCACAACGGTGGCTCCTCCGCAATGGCGGAGAAAGGTTGCCCCACTGCCTGGCTCAGAATCAGCAAATGTAAAATAAAACTATATTCTTGCATCATTTTATTTTGCATTTTCCGGCTCTTAGCCAGCGATGCAAGGAGGGGCGGGGCCTAGCCATGGAAGGGGGAGGAGGAGTGCTACGTGCACTCCACTCCCTAAGTGCTCATGTGTGTTTGGCAGGCCGACCAAAACACACATGCGCACTTAGGTTTTCCTCAGCCCAGCTGCATTGAACGGCCAGGCTGGAGAAACCCTGGCAGACTCATGTTAGACCTGGCACCATTGGCGTGGGTCTCCCATCCATTTTTTGCTGTTGCCTCCTGTGTCTTTGCTATATGTTTTGCTGGTCTAGATGCTTTTGGGCACTGTGCCACTCCTATTCAGTGCCACATTGCAAGTGCTCCCTATTGTAAAGTGTCGTATTGGATTAGTGACTCCATTACTGGTTTATTTGATTTACTTGTCTGACCCTAGTACAGTGCACCATGTGTGCCCAGGGCATGTAAATCAAATGCTGCTGGTGGGATTGCAGCACTGGCTCTGCCACCCACAGAAGCAGCTTGTAAAGTGTGTCTCAGGCCTGCCATTGCAGAGCCTGTGTGCAGTCTGTGACTGCCATGTCGACTTGGCAAGTGCACTCACTTGCCAGTCCCTAAACCTTCCCTTTTCTACATATTAGTCACCCCCTAAGGTAGACCCAAGGGCAGGGTGCATTGTATGTAAAAGGTAGGACATGCCCTGATGTGTGTGACATGTCCTGATAGTGAATTACAGCCAATTTTGTTTTTCACTATTGCAAGGATATCTGTTCCTATAGGCCAGAACATCTTATAATCCTAACTGACTCAGGGAACTAGGTAGAAATTTGAGTTTAGTATGCCTGAACTCAGAATGATAAAATACATCTTTTAGTGAAGTTGGTTTTAACATTCTGTGTTTGAAAATACCACTTTTAGAAAGTAGATATTTTCTTGCCTAACCATCCAAGCCTGCCTCTGCTAGGTTGTGTATTCCATGTCTGGTTTGTGAGTGACAGGGGCTGGGATGGCTCCAGGAGACAGGGTGAGTCAGCACAAGGCTGAATAGACCTATCTGCATGAGGAGTGGTGGGTGGAGTAGCACCTGGGCCTGAATAGGGCTGTGCCTGCCTTCCACAATGCTGGCTCCACCTCCTGTGGTGCGTCTGATGACCCTGGCCCACACCGTCAAAGGAAAGAAGGAGTCCTGTAAACAGAGTGCTTCAGGACTGCACAGAACTGGTTTGGACTAGGTACAGACACTCTCTGCCTTCAGAGGCAAATGATTTTGGTGTATAAAAGGGGGGACTCAGACCCCAGAACTTTAGATCACTTCTGGGAATCAAGACGACCCTTTGCCAAGGAGAAGAACCAAGGAAACTGAAGGAGGAGACTGCCCCTGTGCTCTTCTGTTTGGGTTGGCCTGCAGTGGTTACTTTATTGCCAAGGAAAGGAGAAAGGGAACTTTGTGTGTACTCTTGCAATCTTGAAGAAGAATCTCCAAGGGCTTGAACTGAGCTTGCCTCCTGCCTGAAGTCTCAGGGATAGAAGACTTCACCACCAGCTCCTCTGAATTCCCTTGCTGTGGAATATTGCCTACAGAGAGGTGCCTACTGTTGTTTGGGCCCTCTGAGAAGACTATGAGTCGCTGGGAGCTGGAATTCGACGCAACGAGGAGAAGTATGTCCCCGCCGCAGCAGTTGCTGTCGCATCGCCAAAGAAGCGTGCCGCCGCTGCAGCTGTTGGCCATCGCATCACCGTAGAAGCGTGTCGCAGGGCCTGTCGCGGCTCAGATGGTACCGAGTTCGCTGCACGGCCGTCGATTGTGCACGCATCACATCCAACGTTGTCGCATCACATCAAGGCACCATTTTCTCCCATCGCACAGTATCGTTGCATCGCATCGAGGTGCCATCTTGTCGCATCGCACCGGATCACAATAAGAAACCGACGCATCACCTCCCCTGCGCTGCAGTAAGGAACCGAAGCATCACCTCCCCGAAGCAAGGGACCGACACCTCACCTTCCCTGCGACCCTTTTGTTTGTATTGCATGACACATCCAAGGTACTTTGAGAGTAATGTGTCGCACTTACATCTACATTGAACTAAGCTATTTCTACCATTTTAAAGTCTATTTTTGATTACAGTATTGTGGATTTTTGTTGTTTGGTCTTGTGTTAAGTCTAGTAAAGATTACTTATTTTTCTAAACTGGTGTGGTGTCCATTTGTAGTGCTTTCACTGTATTACTGAATGTGTTCACAAATGCTCACACACTGCCTCTGAGATAAGACTGTCTGCTCATGCTAAGCTACCAAGGGGGTGAGAAGGTTTTTTTTTAGGAGTATACCCCCTTACCCTGACTAGAAGCAAGGGTCCCTATTTGGTGAAAGGTACCTACCTCTGCCAACTAGAGACCCCCAGTTCTAACATTGGTGGTCAGCGGTGAGTATTTGGACTTGCATTTGTGACTCATATACAGTGATTGGTGTACACTACTAGTGAGTGCAGACCATAACGCGACCACATACTTTTTGGTAGAATTTTCCTTGTAACTTCTTTTTGCTTTTTGATAAATACCAACTGTTTTTCACCATGGGTAAAGCAGCATCTGTTGCACCTGTTGACATTGACATTGATTTTGAAGAGGATAGGATTTATACCTACACTGTGCCAGACTTCAAAGCTGCTTGCAAGAAATTTAAAATCTCTATAAAGGGCCTCACCAGGAAGGAGGAATGCCAAAAGGCGCTGAGGGCCTGGGTAGAATCTAGGAATGCCAGTGAGCATCCTGAAGAGCCTAGGGAGGAGGTAGAGAATTTAGATGGGCAGCTAGAGGGGCCATTGGGCCTGGTTGGGAGGAAAGTGCCTTCCAGAACAGGCAGCAGTGTTTATTCAAAAGGCCTGTAGAGGACAGGGAGAGAGATAGGGTGCATAAGATGGAGCTGGCCAAGCTCAAAATAGGTGGGCAGACGGAGTTGGCGAATAAGAAGTTGGCCTTGGAGGAACAAAGAATGCATTTGGAGCATGAGAGAATGTTGAGGGAATTGGAATTGAAAGATAAGAGTTTAGAGATTTCTCCCTCTGGTGGCAGCGCTCCATCCGTGCCTGTGGAAACAAGAGTGTTCATTCCCAAGGATGTTATTAAGGAGTTTCATAAGAATATAGATATTGGGCAATGGTTCAAGGCCTATGAGGTAGCTATATCCTCCCACCGGGTCCCTGAGAAGGATTGGGGAGCGGGGTTGTGGGCGCAGTTCCTCAGTGATGGGCGGTACACTTTATTAGATTTGCCTTGTGAAGAGCAGAATTCTTATGTACACATGAAAGAGGCCTTAATTGTCCAGATATGGGTTGACCCCTGAGCTTTATAGACAAAGGTTTAGGAATTGTAAGAAACTGGGGTCTAGCACTTGGGTAGAATATGTTTCTTTCTTTGGCAGAGCATTGGATGGTTGGGTGAAGGGTAGCAAAGTGAATGATTTTGAAGTGCTCTATAATTTGATTTCATGGGAGCACTTGTCAAATAATTGTTTTCCAGATCTACGCCAGCACCTCATTGATAGCAAGCTGACTAACCCTAGGAAGCTTGCTGAGGAGGCAGACCGCTTGGTGAGCACCCTTGTCCAGAAGGGTCATGTGGGAGACTCCGCCAAAGGTGGGCAGGGTCCCCAGCAGAAGAGTGGGGGGACAAGGGCAAACAGAGGGAGTTCCAGAAAGCGCCCCAAAGTAATCCCCAAGGAAACCAAGGAAAAGGTTCCCAGCCTCCCCCTGAGAAAAAGCCCGGGGCCCAGACAGGTAAACCTGTTCATAGGGGACCCCTGAAGTGCTTGAAGTGTGGTGAAGTGGGCCATAGGTTTTATGATCCCCAGTGCCCACAGAGGGACAAGACAGCACCCACTGGTGCACCACCCCGGCAGATGGCGAGTTTTTGCCCTGGGGTAGGAGATGGGTACCCAAGGTGGGTGGGGTCCCTCAGAGATATCCCTTGTCTCTTTAGGAGATTGTGAGGTGGTCCCCAGGACCCAGCTGCCTGATAACACTAAGAAGTACAGGCAGCGGGTGACCATCAATGGCCATAGAGTGGAGACTCTTAGAGACACCGGAGCCAGTGTGACAGCTGTCAGGTGTCACCTGGTGTCTGAAGGGCAGGTGGTCCCCAATGCATTTTACCCAATTGTTGCCGCTGACAACACAGAGAGCCACTGCAAGGTGGCTCAGGTTCCCTTCGAGTGGGGGGTCTCTGGTACTCTTCAAGTAGCTGTGAGGCCAGCCATGCCTGTGGACTGTCTGTTGGGTAACGATTTGGAGAGCTCCCCTTGGGCTAAGGTGGAGCGAAGTGCTCATTTGGAGATGTTGGGTCTGCCTGAGTGGGCGTTTGTGACCACACAGTCCATGGCAGCCAGTAAGTGTGTTCAAGAGGACCTGGAGCCTGAAAGAGTGGCCCAGGTGCCCGCCTTAAAGAGAAGAGGCTGGGAGCGCGGGAAACCCGCCCCCACAGTTCCCACGGTCCAGGAGGAGGCAGAACTTGCGGGGGATGCCGTGGAACCTACAGGGGAGCAGCTAGCTGACCCATTGGCAGCAGGAAGGAGGACCCTCCAGGGAGGAGTTCTGCGAGGAGCAGAAGAAGTGCCCTTCTCTTGTGGGTTTGCGGCAGCAGGCTGCAAACCAGGCAGCAGGTGATCAGTCTGGATCACATTGGATGTACTGGGAGAATGGTCTCCTGTATAGTGAGCCTAAGGTTCCTACTGGGGCTGGCTCAGGATGTGCCTTTAGCAGGACATTTGGGGCAGGACAAGACCTTTGAAAGGCTTGTCACCCACTTTTATTGGCCCCAAATGTGCAAGAGTTCAGATACTCATTGCAGGACCTGTCAGACTTGTCAGGCAAGTGGAAAGAGTGGGAGGAAGCAAAAGGCTAATCTCCAGCCATTCCCTGTGGTCATCACCCCCTTTGAAAGGGTGACCATTGACATTGTGGGGCCTCTGGATCCCAAGACAGCCATGGGCAACAGGTTCATCCTGGTTTTGGTCGGCCATGCCACCCGGTACCCGGAAGCCGGCGCCTGTGGTGGGACGGGCACTGATGGAGATTTTCTCCCGTGTGGGGTTACCCAGAGAGGTGGTGTCAAACCGTGGTACAAACTTCATTTCTAAGTATATGAAGTCCCTGTGGCAGGAGTGGGGTAACTTATAAGTTCACCACTCCTTACCACCCCCAAGGTAATGGGCTGGTTGAGAGATTCAACTGGACCCTCAAAGGCATGATTCTGGGTCTTGAGGAACCCATGAGGCGTAAGTGGGACGTCCTCTTGCCATGCCTTCTCTTTGCTTACAGAGAGGTGCCACAGAAGTCCTTAGGGTTCAGCCCCTTTGAACTGCTCTATGGTCACCTTGTAAGAGGACCTCTGAGTTTGGTAAGGGAAGGCTGGGAGAAAGCTCCCAGGAAACCTCCACAGAATGTATATATAGTTACATGCTGGCCTTCAGAAACCAAACCTGGCGTTTCAGGCAACTCCCCCTGGCGAATCTGGAAGCCAGCCAGGAAGAGATGAAGTGGTGGTACAATCAGAATGCCACTCTGATTGAGCTTCAGCCTGGTTAGAAAGTTTGGGTCATGGCCCCCGTGATGCCCTGTGCGCTCCAGGATAAGTGGACCGGACATTTGAAGTGGTGGAGCGCAAGAGTGATGTCACCTACTTGGTGGACTTGCGGTCTCCAAGGAACACTTTGCGGGTCCTGCATGTCAACCGCCTGAAGCCCCACTTAGAAAGGTCCGAAGTGGGCATGCTCCTAGAGACAGATGCTGGAATGGAGGAGGAGTCTGAGCCTCTTCCTGACCTCCTGTCTGCAATAGAGCAAGATGGGTCAGTGGATGGTGTTAACCTCACTTCCACCCTGACCCCTGAGCCGCAGAATGACTGTCGCCAGTTGTTGGGACAGTTTTCTGATTTGTTCTCCGTGATTCCCAGTGTCACTGATTGGTGTGTCCATGATGTAGACACTGGAGACAGTCCTCCTGTTAAGCACAAAACCTACAGAGTGACTGACAGGGTGAGAGCTTGCATCAAGGAGGAGGTCTCCAAGATGCTTGCATTGGGGGTGATTGAGTCCTCTAAAAGTCCTTGGGCCAGCCCAGTGGTCTTGGTCCCAAAGGCTGCCGAACCGGGTGCCACGCCAGATCTGCCGTTCTGTGTGGACTTCTGAGGGCTCATTTCAGTCACCAGGACTGACGCGCACCACATCCCCAGAGCTGATGAGCTCATTGATCGGTTAGGGGCTGCCCAGTACCTCAGCACGTTTGATCTAATGTCTGGGTACTGGCAGATCGCCTTGACTGATGGGGCAAGAGAGAGGTCAGCATTCTCCATACCAGATGGGCACTACCAATTCCGGGTTATGCCCTTTGGGATGAAGAATGCCCCTGCCACCTTTCAGAGGTTGGTCAATCGGGTGTTGGCTGGACTGGAAGAGTTCAGTGCCGCCTACCTGGATGACATTGCAGTGTTGAGTGCCGGATGGGAAGAACATCTGTGCCACCTCTGGGAAGTGTTGATGGCACTGTTTAGAGCAGGCCTCACGATCAAAGCGAGTAAGTGCCAGATCGGGCAGGGTTCTGTGGTGTACTTGGGACACCAGGTTGGGAGCAGCCAGGTGGCGCCCCTATAGCCCAAGATTGCGACCATCCTGGCTTGGGAACCCCCCAAAACCCAGACAGAGGTGAGAGCCTTTTTAGGACTCACTGGGTATTACAGGAGGTTTGTCAAGGGGTATAGCAGCATCGTTGCACCCTTGACAGAGCTGACTTCCAGGAAGCAGCCCAAGAAAATGAACTGGACTGACACCTGTCAGAAAGCTTTTGATTCCCTGAAGACTCCCGTCTGGCACCCAACTTCTCTAAAGAGTTCATTGTACAGACAGACGCTTCAGAGCATGGTGTGGGGACTGTTCTTTCACAGATGAATGAGGGGACCTAGACCAACCTGTAGCCTTTATTAGTAGAAGGTTACTTCCACAGGAACAGAGGTGGAGTGCAATTGAGCGTGAGGCATTTGCTGTGGTCTGGGCTGTGAAGAAGTTGAGACCATACTTGTTTGGGACCGGGTTCCGGGTTCAGACAGACCACAGGCCCCTCAGATGAGGGGTGAGAATCCAAAACTGTTGAGGTGGTCCATTTTCCTACAGGGGATGGACTTCACGGTGGAACACCGCCCTGGTACAGAACGCGCCAATGCTGATGGTCTGTCCTGATTTTTCCGCCTTAGTGAAGAGAACTCCTAAGGGGTGGGCAGTTCCACCCACATTTCAGCTGGAGGGGACACGTGTTAGACCTGGCACCATTGGCGTGGGTCTCCCTTCCATTTTTTGCTGTTGCCTCATGTGTCTTTGCTATATGTTTTGCTGGTCTAGATGCTTTTGGGCACTGTTCCACTGCTATTCAGTGCCACAGTGTCATTGCTCCCTAGTGTAAAGTGTTGTATTGGATTAGTGACTCCATGATTGTTTTAATTGATTTACTTATCAGACCTTAGTACAGGGCATGTAAATCAAATGCTGCTGGTGGGATTGCAGCACTGGCTGTGCCACCCACAGAAGCAGCTTGTAAAGTGTGTCTCAGACCTGCCATTGCAGAGCCTGTGTGCAGTCTGTGACTGCCATGTCGACTTGGCAAGTGCACCCACTTGCCAGTCCCTAAACCTTCCCTTTTATACATATTAGTCACCCCTAAAATAGGCCCATGGGCAGGGTGCATTGTATGTAAAAGGTTGGACATGCCCTGATGTGTGTGACATGTCCTGATAGTGAATTACAGCCAATGTCATGTTTCACTATTGCAAGGATACCTGTTCCCATAGGCCAGATTGGACAGTTTGATTATAACATCTTATAATCCTAACTGACTCAGGGAACTACGTAGAAATTCGAGTTTAGTATGCCTGAACTCAGAATGATAAAATACATCTTTTAGTGAAGTTGGTTTTAACATTCTGTGTTTGAAAATACCACTTTTAGAAAGTAGGTATTTTCTTGCCTAACCATCCAAGCCTGCCTCTGCTAGGTTGTATATTCCATGACTGGTTTGTGGGTGACAGGGGCTGGGGTGGCTCCAGGAGACAGGGTGAGTCGACACAAGACTGAATAGACCTATCTGCATGAGGAGTGGTGGGTGGAGTAGCACCTGGGCCTGAACAGGGCTGTGCCTGCCTTCACTGCATGAGGAGTGGTGGGTGGAGTAGCACCTGGGCCTGAACAGGGCTGTGCCTGCCTTCCACAATGCTGGCTTCACCTCCTGTGGTGCGTCTGATGACCCTGGCCCACACCGTCAAAGGAAAGAAGGAGTCCTGTAAACAAAGTACTCCAGGACTGCACAGAACTGGTTTGGACTAGGTACAGACACACTCTGCCTTCAGAGAAAAACGATTTAGGTGTATAAAAGTGGGAACCCAGAACTTTAGATCACTTCTGGGAATCAAGACGACCCTTTGCCAAGGAGAAGAACCAAGGAAACTTAAGGAGGAGACTGCCCCTGTGCTGTGCTGTTGGAGTTGGCCTGCAGTGGTTACTTTATTGCCAAGGAAAGGAGAAAGAGAACTTTGTGTGTACTCTTGCAATCTTGAAGAAGAATCTCCTAGGGCTTGAACTGAGCTTGCCTCCTGCCTGATGTCTCAGGGATAGAAGACTTCACCACCAGCTCCCCTGAATTCCCTCGCTGTGGAATTCGACCTGCAGAGAGGTGCCTACTGTTGTTTGGGCCCTCTGAGAAGACTGCGAGTTGCTGGGAGCTGGAAGCGCGATGCAATGAGGAGAAGCATATCGCCGCCGCAGCAGTTGCTGTCACATCGTAGAAGAAGCGTGCCGCCGCTGCAGCTGTTCGCCGTCGCATCATCAACAAAGAGCGTCACATCACCGGACAAGCGTGCCGCCGAGGTCGCCAGCGCATCACCAGAGAAGCGTGTCGCAGGGCCTGTCGCGGCTCAGGAGGTACCGAGTTCTCCGCACGGCCGTTGGGCGTGCACGCATCGCATCCAACGTTGTTGCATCGCTTTAAGACACAATTTTCTCGCATCGCACCAGATCGTCGCATCGCATCGAGGTGCCATCTTGTCGCATCGCACCGGATCACAGTAAGAAACCGACGCATCACCTCCTCTCCGGTAAGGAACCGATGCATCACCTCCTCCAAATCAAGGAACCGACGCCTCACCTTCCCTGTGACCATTTTGTTTGTATTGCATGACACATCCAAGGTACTTTGAAAGTAAAGTGTTGCACTTACCATCTACATTGAACTAAACTATTTCTACCATTTTAAAGTCTATTTTTGATTACAGTATTGTGGATTTTTGTTGTTTGGTCTTGTGTTAAGTCTAGTTAAGATTACTTATTTTTCTAAACTGGTGTGGTGTCCATTTGTAGTGTTTTCACTGTATTACTGTATGTGTTCACAAATGCTTTACACACTGCCTCTCAGATAAACCTGTCTGCTCGTGCTGAGCTACCAAGGGGGTGAGCAGGGGTTATTTTAGGAATGTACTCCCTTACCCTGACTAGGAGCAAGGGTCCCTATTTGGTCAAAGGTACCTACCTCTGCCAACTAGAGACCCCCAGTTCTAACAACTCCCTAATCTGAGCCGGCCATCTTTTGTGCCCGCTCAGGCCAATCCCCGTGCTGCTCTGTGGCACGAGGATTGGAGGGGAGTCTGTCCCAGGGGCTGCTGGGACCCAGGAAGAGGAGAGGCGGTGAACGCGACGCTGGAGGCGGCCGGAAGCTAAAGGTACTTAAAAAAAAATGTATTATTTCTAACCACCCCCTCCCGCGCGACGCCTCCCCCCGTGAGTTTCCTTTCACCCCACCACCCTTTATTTGTGGCGGCATCCACTGGAAAGGCAGGATATGGACATTGGATGTTCTTTGTGCTTGGTATTAAGGTTTGTTGGATATTGTTGAAAAGCAACACATGCAGTCTTCAAATAAACTGATTTGTAAGGATAGGTGGAATTGAGGGGTTAAAAATGTGCTCCTGTCACAAACAGCACTCTACAAAACACATAAACAACAAAAGTGAATGAAGCACCAGATTCATTCATTTTAGTTGTTTTATAGGGCGCAGGAATGATGCCACCCTGCACATGCAAGAAGCTTACAAAGATCAAGTCTTACCAATGCTTATCGTTTGATCCTGTTCATGAAATCTCTAAACTATTCTTTTCACCTTGGTGGAACAGTATTTGTGCAAACCATAGAACTGATCGAGCATGTGCTCTGTCAACTGAAGTGTGGTAAATATTTAAATTACCTGTACTATTTTTTATGCGGTAAAGTCTAGTAAGAATAACTCAGTCAAAATAAGAGGCAGAATCCGTGGTATTAGAGGTTCTGAAAAGGGCTTTATTCCTTACAAAGGAATTATAGTTCGAACTAGGCAACCATATTCCATCACCACGAAGGTTCAGGAAGGGATCAGCAATACATTATTGACAAGTAACAGTATATATATAAAAAGCATTGCATTAAGACAGATGCAGGAGGCGTAACAACTGATAATACAGATAAGAATACACATACGTAATGAAAATAGGCGTAAATACAGGCGTATACTAGAAACGTCATTTAAAATGATGTCACAAGTGGGTGGATCCATAAGAGAATCCTGCAGTGTCAGCAGAAATATTTGGCAGAGATGCGCGCGCAGCCGCATGACGTGTGATTGACGTACAACTAGAGGGTGAAGGGAACTTGACATTTGGCCCTACATGTGGAGACAGAAGTCTGGGGTGTCAGGACAACCTAGTCCTAAATCATATCTAATATCTTGTGTTTAAGGAACTATATTATCTGGAAGGAAGGGTCTTCTCGGACAGATCCTATTCTATACTGACTGTTAGTGCGTGTACAAGCGTCTATGTGTCTACATGTGATGCGAGGGGGCAGGAATCTTCCATAGTAACAGGGGCTATGAATTACTTACAAAAAGACAGCGAGGCCGAGCCTTTTGCTCGGTAGCTGGAGGGATGTTTACCTAAACTACTAGACAGGAATGCATTGGATGAGGAGCGGAGCAGATAATTTGAAGGCTGAGTACAGTTTTTGGCAGACAACAGGCCGCGTCAGGCACCGTTAGCCGCGCAGGGAGTAAGACAAAGTTCATGGACACGGATGCAGGTCCAAGCTGGAGCATTTCAGAGGCAGAAACAGAAAAAGGCTTGATGGCAGAATTCAGGGCCTACTCGCCCGAACTATAAAACTGGAAAAGTGAACCACATAAAGTCGGTGGCCTTTCATACTTAGGAATGGCATACTCGACCCATTCATGGCGGATCTGAAAGAGGGCATGTTGACGTTGAACGCACATGTATTTGTGTCTTCATAGCTGGAACTGGAGGGAACATACATGTACTTATAGCATGTACATGGAGCCGTTGGGGTCTAAGATAGGGGACACAATTGACCATAAAAATTCATATTTCCACATTCCCTCCTTGTCCCCTACGGACCCTCATGAAATATTCATCTTCATCAATCCATCAATCTGTTCATATAGCATCATTTGTTCTTCTTTCTTCTTCCGGGATCTTGAATGAAAATTTGAAGGCGGGATACACGATGTGGCACACAGACCACAAATCGCTGGCCCACATTGTAGACACAAGCAGCAACTGAATAGTATGAGAAAGCCAATACCTAAGAAGGATAGGATCCTCCATCCCCAGGCTGACAACACGCTCCAGAACCAACCGGACCAAGTCCAGGTGCCTGGATTCTGGTGTATCTGGCTTACGATCTTATGAAGTCGAGTTATGGCTTTATATACTGACGGCGCGTTTTCTGGTATGAAAACACAGCAACTTGATCCGATGACCCTACAAGCTCCGCCCCTATCGGCCAGAATGACGTCAAGGACAAGACGAGAACAACAATCCGCATCACAGACTGCTCCTCCGTTAAGTTGCCCAAAGCGGAAGTAGTTTCATTCACTACTGCTTCAAGGGTTCTAGTTAATCTACGTATCAGCTTACTATTGGTGACTGTACCTATGTAAGGAAAGAAACCTTTATTGAAATCTGTGTATTTCTCCCATGCTGTTTCAGTGTAGTCGACAATCGGGAGGTCTCTCTGCTGTCTATTGTGTACTAAATGGGTGTTCCTATGATAATCAGGCGGGGCTAGGAAAACAGGTGGCAGAAGGAATGCAATGTAACAGGTACCATCCCAATCTAGGGGTAGGCGTATGTATGCGGTGTGACCACAGATGAAGTAGGAGTGACGGGAAGCTCTAAATGTAGATTTGCCTTTATCACTGAATTCTATTACAGTGGTACATTTACTATGGCCCATGTGTATTGAACCATTCTTTCTTACACATAATTCGCCTCTAACTGGAAATACTGACATAGCGGGCAAGATCGGTGTAGCTTCGGATTCAATATTCAGGATCATAAGATTAAGTGTAAAGTTACCTAATCCATATACTTCATTTTCTAGATCAGTTCCTGTTCTTTTGGGAAGTCCCTCCTTGTTAGGGTAGCAGACTTTAAGTAAAACTAGGTTCAGGTTTCCCCATACCCAATTGTCTTGATAAACTACTGAATTTGAATCTAGGGAATTAATCAAACTAAACCATGCTCCACAGGAGCCATTGTGTGTGAACGGATGCGGAAAGAGGGGCAGAACTCCCTTGTATTTCTGATAGGGAGGGAGTCGGCCACATATCCAACAATTTGTAGCATTGCTGGTCTGATGAGAATGATGTAACATACTAATGAATGTGTTGTTGCGCAGCGCAAATCTATAGGACAACTCATGTGGGGGTAATTCACTAAAAGAATGTTCGGCAGTAGCATTGAAAACATGCTTGGAGATAGGGTAATACATGTGTAATAATATACCGGAGATAATAATCAGAAGACTTGGAAAAAACATAATTAACAATGTCACTATGCAGTGACTACGAAGTGATTTACAGTACGCATGTGTCCTGAGCTGTTTCTGTCCATTTTTCTCTCTATTTCGGTCTAGAGGATACATGTCAGAGACAAATTCAACCGATTCACCTTGGAGAGGACTTAAACAATCAAATTGTCTGACTTGCTAGACCTTAGTTTCAGTTTATAGTTTTCATTCTTGGTTTTTTCAACCAGGGGTAGTTTTGAATCAGTCTGTGAGGGAATGCAGGGCTGAGGGTTCACGTCGGACGGTAGTCCATAAAATTTTTTGATGTGGCTCGAGTGCAACCACCCTTTACGTCCCTCAATCTTCACGGCTGTCCTTGTGGTCAATAAGACGAGCTTCGGTGACTGCCACCGAGGCTCCAGCTGGCTCCTCCTGTCAAAATTCCTCACAAACACGAGGTCCCCCGGAACCACGTCGTGGGGCTTCACCTCAGTGTTGTCGGGAAAAGCTGCAGCTACCTGTGAACGACAAGATTGTAGTGCAGACATCAAGGAAGCCAGGTAATCTGTCAGCATATTACAATCAACATCAGTTATTTTACGAGGTATAGGCGTCCCCCACATATTTGGTGGTCTACCGAAGATCACCTCATACGGGGATAGCCCTGTTCGAGAGTGTGCTACCATTCTCATGTAAAAGAGCGCAACTGGTAAAGCTACTATCCAGTCGACACCTTTTTCTCTACATACTTTGGACAGTCTAATTTTCAGAGTTTGATTATGTTGTTCCACTAGACCTGCTGCCTCGGGATGTCGGACACAGTGGAATTTCCATTGGTAGCCTAACAGAAGTGAAACATGTTTCATTAGCTCGGATGAGAACGGTTGGCCATTATCTGAGTACACGATACGGGGCAAACCATACCGTGGGAAGAATTCTCGAACTAACTGTTTGGCAGTAGTCGGGGCAGTGTAATCTGAGACGGGATACGCCTCTGTCCACCGGGAAAGAGCGCATACAACTACGAGGACATATTTGAATCCTCGACAACGTTCCATCTGGATATAATCCATCTGGAGGACTTCAAAAGGGTGATCGGGGGGTTGAAATCCACCCTGGTCTACAGGTACGCCTTTTCCTGGATTGAACTGACAACAAATCATGCAGGTACGTACTTTCTGTTTAGCTGCTGCTCGCAAGTGTTTATTGAACCAAATGTGTTGAATACTGTCTAGCATAGCTTTCTCTCCTAGGTGCGCTGGACTATGTATTGTGTTAATGATGACCTGAACCATTGAGTCGGGGAGAAACCATATAGATTTTCCCTTCGTCATCCATCCTTGATCCGTTTGGATCCCTCCTAATTCAGTCCATCTCTTTATTTCTTCTGGTGTAGCATGTGTCTGTATGTCAATTACATCAAGGGCGGGATCCTTAACTGTCATGCAGTGTGTTGGTGTCGGAACTATTGTTTTTGTCGTGTCAATTGGACGAGTCTGATTCTGAGCAGTCTGTTTAGCTGTTCTGTCAGCTAGGTCGTTACCCTGAGAAATAATGTCCGTCACTTTCGTATGGGCTTTGCACTTCATGATAGATATTGAAGTAGGCAGATGTATTGCATCTAACAGAGCTTGAATAAGGGGACCGTGCTGGATGTGGGCACCGTGAGAAGTTAAATAACCTCTCTCTCGCCACAGCACGCCGAAGTCATGGACGACTCCGAATGCATAACGTGAATCTGTGTATATGTTGACTTTCTTATTTTTGGCTTGAATACAGGCTTGTGTCAGAGCGATGAGCTATGCTGCTTGGGCTGACAAGGTATCGATACAATTTGTTTCAATAATTTCAGTGTCTGTTGTGACTGCATAAGCGGCCACTAATTCTCCTGTATTTGTTCTCATGCATGAACCATCTACATACAATGTCAGGTCTGGGTCTGATAATGGAATATCTGTCAAGTCTTGTCTGGGTTTCGTCGTAATAGTAATGACTTTAATACAATCATGTGCCAATGGGTCTGTTCCATTTAATGGCAAAAGTGTGGCAGGATTTAATGTACTACAGCGTCTGATTTCTATGTGTGGCTGGAATAATGTTAATTCGTCACCCGTCAGTCTTGCTATAGTCAAGTGTTGTGTTTGGGTCCGGTTCAGGAGAACCTCTACTGCGTGTGGTACTTGTACTGTCAATTGATGTCCTAACACTATGGCGTCGCTTTGTCTGATTGCTAAAGCTGTTGCTGCGACTGATTTCAGGCACGCAGGAAGAGCCTGAGCTACGGGATCTAATGTACTAGAAAAATAAGCACATGGCTTGTGTGATCCTGCTTGTTCCTGCGTGAGTACTGACAAAGCAGTACCTTCACGTTCTGTAACAAAAAGTGTAAAACGTTTGCTGTAACATGGCGTTGCTAAAACAGGTGCTTGGCATAAAGCTTTCTTTAAGCTTTCAAAAGCTTGTGTATGTTCCTGAGTCCAAGGGAGGACAGTCGGTGTCGCTGCCTCCTGTGTTGTTAACTGAATGAGTGGTTTAGCTAAAAATGCATATTGGGGGATCCACTGCCTACAGTACGAAGTGAGGCCTATGAAGGCCCGTACCTCCTTTTGTGTCTTGGGTGGTGGCATGTTTACAATTAACTGGATGCGATCAGGTGTGAGCTGTCTCCCCCATTTGGACAGCAAGTGCCCTAGGTACACAACTTGCTGGACACAGAATTGTAGTTTCGAAGGGGACACTTTGTGCCCCTTGTCGGCTAAGAAATGTAAAACCGTCAGTGATGCTTTTTCACATTCAGGTTCGCTTCGTGCGGTGATCAGCAGATCATCGACGTATTGAAGCAGGGCAGTGTTAGCTGGCATGTGAATACTGTCAAGTTCTCTTTTCAGTGCTTGGCTATAGATGCTGGGGCTTTCTGTGAATCCTTGAGGTGCGCGTGTGAATTTAAAACTTCGTCCATTTAAACTGAATCCGAACAAATATTGGCTTTCCGGATCGATTGGGACGCTAAAGAAAGCGTTCTTGAGATCAATTACAGTAAAGAACGTTGCTTCTGAATCTATGGCCGTTAATAATGAAGAGATATCTGGGACCACGGGGTATTGTGGTACAATGCATTTATTTAATTCTCGCAGATCAATAACTAATCGATATACTGGTGGTGCTTTTGGATCGGTTCGTTTAAGAATCGGAATTATCGGGGAATTACATATATTGGAGTTGGTTTCTACAACCACTCCTTGTGCGATGAGCTCGTCAATGATTTGCAGTAAAGCCACAACAGCATCTGGCGGTAATTTGTATTGTCGCATTCGTGGTAGTACCACTCCTGTTTTGAGTGTGACTCGATATGGTGTAATGTGCATACAACCTACATCAGTGGGGCCTTGTGCCCATAAATGTGCAGGTAGATTCTGTAACCGGTGATCCATGTCTCTAGACACGTAGTGACCTTTAAAGTCACGCAAAAATAGTCGTACTCCTTCCGGAGAACAACATATTACAGCTCCTAGAGCCTTCAATGTTTTTATACCTAACAAGTTTTCTGGACATGATTTCGTAAGTAATAGATCTGTAGTCCGTGTTAATGGACCGACTGTAAATGCAAGTGGTTGCGATACTTCGTTAACAGTAGGCTTTCCCGAAAAACCAAGGGAAATATTTTGTGAGCCTGAGAGGGGTACCCCTGGGACTTCGCTGTGACGGATAGTGGTTCTGCTTGCCCCTGTATCGAGTAGAAACTTTCTATCTTTCCCTAATAACTGACTTTGTACATAAGGACCCTCTTGATCTACTGGAACCTCAATAAGGGGTAAGCCAACTTCCCTCTCTAGGCTATTTCATGTGTAGCGCTGATACTCTGGATAGTCATTTTGTGCATACTGGTACATCTGTTGTGTCGTGTTTTGTGTTGCAGCAATAGGCTGTGGCTGTTGTTGTAGTTGTTGTTGTGGTTGTGGTGCGGTCTGTTGTACAGCTGGCATAGGCTGTATATTCTGAGGTATTTGTTGTTGGATCTGATCCTGTCTAGGCGGACGTGGTCTCTCTTTCGTTATACCCGTAGAGATATTATGTTTCAGAACTGCGCAATCGTGTATATAATGACCTGGCTGTTTACAATAGTTGCATGTCCCTCTAACAGGACCTACTGAATCATTGGACTGTGTCATACCCTTTTTATGACCGTCAGCTGGAACTGACTGAGCAACAAGCATTTTCATTTTCGTGTCTTTCATACGTCTTTGTTCATGTTCTTGTTCTTCCCTAATTCTATTGTGATGATATTGTAACATTTGTAACATCTGTGACGGTGTGTTTCCTTGCCAGGTACTCTCGAATTTCAGTACTCTACACTTGACTTGGGGCAGGGAATTCTCAACTAATTTTGTCACAAACAGATGTGGATACGATTCACTGTATGCTTTTATGCCACTATTAATACCAAAACATTTTTCAAATCGGGAATAGAAATCACTAGTGTCTTCATCTTGTTTTTGTTTACAGGCTGAGATTGCACCCCAGTCTTCCTTTTTCGTAGTTAATAAACGTGGTAGTACCTGCACTAGTAATCCTGGTAATGCTGTAGTCCTTTCCCCAAGCCCTGAACCTGCAGCTCGGGCCTTTTCTTCGTTTTCTAATACTGTCCAATCTATCTTTTGGTCTCCCACCTCCCATTCCTTTTCTTTGAGTTTCTCGTAAATACCGGCGGGTAATAGGACTTTTAATATTTTCATAAGGTCCGGGTAAGTATACTCTCCCATGAGTAACATGTCTTTTATCTCACGGTGAAAACCTGCTGGGTCTTTGTCATGGCTAGGTACTACTTTCTTCATCTCTAATAATTCAATTTTAGTTATGGGCGCGTACACAAACACGCGTTTAAAAATATTGTCCTCACCTCTGACTGGGTGCACTTCGCGTAAGGGATTCTGTCTGTCTATGTGATACGTTTTTCTTTCCAACTTGGGGGGAACTGAAACATGCTCTGGGCATACGAAGACAATGTACTGGTGTCGATATTCTAGAATTTCCTTAATTAAATCAGTACCTGAACCTCTCCATTTATTCGTGAGTAATTCTATCAGTATATCAGGTAGGGGACCGGGATCGGAGTGTTGGCTTCTATATAATATAACGAGATGTTGTATCATGTATATACCAGCTAAACGCTGTTCGTCTGGGGTAAGATTCAAAAACGTGTGTGCCAACGCATCATCACTGTATTTTTCAGAACTGTCAGCCCATTGTACTGCTGACCTGGCTAATTCTTGTTCATCCATAGAATCGAGCATATGATACCCCCTTCGGTCTCGAAGTAATTTATCAGCAGCCTGGAATAAGTGTTCAGGGGACTTCGTATTTAACATAGGGACTTGGAAATGTCTATTACATTCTGGACGTATCGGACGTGTCGGGTCATTAAAGTATCGGATATTGTTACAAGGTCTTCCCCTACCTACATAAGCTATCGTTTCTAATTGTCCTGTGGGCATTTCTGATTCTTCCTCCTCCTCTCCCTCTGACTCAGTTTTGTCTGCCTCTAATCTGGCTTTATGTATTCGTTCTACTTCTTTGCGGATCTTTCGGCACATAACTACTATGCATGTCTGTTTATCATGCTTTCCCTCGGATATATTCTGACCCCATCGGGTAAGTACTTGCATTTCATCCTGGTCTACCTCGGACCTATCTCTGTCTCTGATCAAGCAGTTTATGAAGAAACGTAACAGTTGTCTCTGTATATCCGCTTTCTGGTATTCCATGGCTTCGTCAATACTTTCAGGGCCTTGCCCTGTTTGGACAAAGCGATATATATTGTCTAAATGTTTAATCATTCCTGGTAGCGTCGTTAAATATAGTGAAGCTCGTCGTATACGTAGTGATGATAGTAGCATTCTATCATTTTTACCGGGCACTGGATCATATCTACAATCTACAAGATGTTCCTTAAACATGTCGGATGTTGCTATTTGGGGTGTACGTTGGTTTGCTAAATCTCTAAGAGATGATTTACTTCGTGATGGTGGCGTAGCAAAAATTGCTGTCGCACCTTCTGAGGTGCTAGGCACAAAAGGATTTGTGGGGTGTAAGGTAGAGACTGTGGATGCAGGAAAAGCGGTGGAAACAGATGGACCTGTTGGATTGTGCGGAGGAGTTTGTTGTTGCGGAGGTGGGGGCAGATGATCTCGGTGTTGAGCTCCAACGACAGGTGGCGTGTGTGGTGGATCATTAACATATTCGGCAGCTACGTCGTCTAAATAGGAGGAAAGGAAAATATCTTTTGCGGTCTTAGGATGTGCTTTAGTCGGGAGTAATGGGGGTGGCAAATCTTTCGGTATTTCCGGGGTGGCCTTAGGTAAACCTTCGGCCAAAAGAGGATACATACCATTCATAAGAGTGTTTCGTTGTCTGTCTACTTGTTCTGTTTTTACTCGGATACCTTCCTCAACTAATACGTTTTCTCGGGCTCTATTTGAGTTCTCCCTACTTTTCTCTTCCAGTCTGAGCGCTTTCTCTGTACGCCTATGCGATTCTTTACGCCATAACTCAATAGCATCTTTCTGTGACTGTCTGGCTTTCTTTTTCCATAATTCTTCTTCTACTCTCATGATGCAATCTGCATCCCATGTCCCAGCTGCGGGCCACCTCTGACTTTCTGCTAGATCCTTGGTGTAGTCCACCCATAAGTCAAGATATAATACGGCATCTAGGCCATGTTTATGATACATAAAATACCCTGGAGTGTCCCTAGGTGGAATGGGAACAGCTTCTTCGAGTACTCCTTTTCTAGTTTTGATCTGTCTTAATTTTGAAAAGAACGGCATCTTTAAACCTTGTTACTTGGTTCTTACTCGAACTGGACTTGAACACAATTAATACGATAAACACAATATTGATCACTCATTCATACCACAATTTTTGGACACAGTAAAACATTTAACATTTAATTTTTAACAAACAATGATAATTTAGAAGAAAACTAGTTACTGACATAATACTAATACTAGATAATACTGAATTATATACATGAACATACTGGATATACTGCTAAACAGTACAGATACACTGCTAAAACAGTGCAGACCGGATCTGTGTACCCAAACCCGTCAGGACCGGCACAAATTAATGTGCACGTCTAACTGCCTCCCCAGCAACGGTACTCACCGGGTAGCACGGAACGGAAGGCCTCGGAACTGAACTGAACTGGACCGGACTGGACTCGACTCGACTCGGAACTTCGGAACCTGGTGGGCCTCTGTATACCTCGGATCTTGCTCTCTCAGCTAGGCTCTGGTCGGAATACTTCGCACTTCTCACCGCCTCGTCTGGGTGTTGATCGCAGCCTCAGTCACCCCCGCTTGGTCGGAGGGAGATACAGGAAATCCTGCGGGTACGCGTTGTTGTCCGTCCGGCTGTGGCAGGAGACCGGGCCTGCAACGCACCTCCGGCGCGTGAGATGAGAAAGTGTCCCTGTTCGGGCGCCAATTTATGTGGTAAATATTTAAATTACCTGTACTATTTTTTATGCGGTAAAGTCTAGTAAGAATAACTCAGTCAAAATAAGAGGCAGAATCCGTGGTATTAGAGGTTCTGAAAAGGGCTTTATTCCTTACAAAGGAATTATAGTTCGAACTAGGCAACCATATTCCATCACCACGAAGGTTCAGGAAGGGATCAGCAATACATTATTGACAAGTAACAGTATATATATAAAAAGCATTGCATTAAGACAGATGCAGGAGGCGTAACAACTGATAATACAGATAAGAATACACATACGTAATGAAAATAGGCGTAAATACAGGCGTATACTAGAAACGTCATTTAAAATGATGTCACAAGTGGGTGGATCCATAAGAGAATCCTGCAGTGTCAGCAGAAATATTTGGCAGAGATGCGCGCGCAGCCGCATGACGTGTGATTGACGTACAACTAGAGGGTGAAGGGAACTTGACATTTGGCCCTACATGTGGAGACAGAAGTCTGGGGTGTCAGGACAACCTAGTCCTAAATCATATCTAATATCTTGTGTTTAAGGAACTATATTATCTGGAAGGAAGGGTCTTCTCGGACAGATCCTATTCTATACTGACTGTTAGTGCGTGTACAAGCGTCTATGTGTCTACATGTGATGCGAGGGGGCAGGAATCTTCCATAGTAACAGGGGCTATGAATTACTTACAAAAAGACAGCGAGGCCGAGCCTTTTGCTCGGTAGCTGGAGGGATGTTTACCTAAACTACTAGACAGGAATGCATTGGATGAGGAGCGGAGCAGATAATTTGAAGGCTGAGTACAGTTTTTGGCAGACAACAGGCCGCGTCAGGCACCGTTAGCCGCGCAGGGAGTAAGACAAAGTTCATGGACACGGATGCAGGTCCAAGCTGGAGCATTTCAGAGGCAGAAACAGAAAAAGGCTTGATGGCAGAATTCAGGGCCTACTCGCCCGAACTATAAAACTGGAAAAGTGAACCACATAAAGTCGGTGGCCTTTCATACTTAGGAATGGCATATTCGACCCATTCATGGCGGATCTGAAAGAGGGCATGTTGACGTTGAACGCACATGTATTTGCGTCTTCATAGCTGGAACTGGAGGGAACATACATGTACTTATAGCATGTACATGGAGCCGTTGGGGTCTAAGATAGGGGACACAATTGACCATAAAAATTCATATTTCCACAAAAGACCATATCAAAAGGCACATTTTTGGGTAATCTTTTGCGAACTTTTCATCATCTAGGGGCAGGGATTACCACTCAGAAGAAGTTCACAAACCCCCTTGAAATCCATGTTCATTGCTATGCCTTGTTTTATTCCATTCCTCCTCCATATTATATCCTTCAAATGTGTATAAATTGAATTCGCCTTCCCTATAAAGACTTTTTCTTAAATTAAGGTGTTAAGTAATTACATTCGTGTTTGTGTTTTTTCATGTATGCATTAATCTTAGGATAATATTCTTCGTTCACATACCTAGTTTTATTTATGAAGTTTGTGAAGACGTATTTAATCTTTAGGGTCAGAATTTATTAAAATATATATTTTATTTTTTACATGAACTGTTGCAGCAGAACGACCCAGAGGAAGCGTTGGCAGTACCAATGAGCGATGAACAGCAGCTCCTCCGTCAGAAGTCCCCTCTGATCCAGACCCTGCTCGCGAGCATCAAAATTGAATTGCGCCGCTCAAAGAGTTACAGTTTACACAAAAATCCGAGTGGAAATTTGCCCAATCCAGCATCACCCGCAAGCCCACAAGCATCTAAGGTGAAAGCGTCCAGCAGTGTCGGGCAAAGCAAATCAGGTCTAGAACAGCATCAGGGGAAGCAAAGCCCCCAGGGGACACTTGGCAGAGCAACTAAGAACCCTTATAGCGTCATCAAACCGAGGGGCAAGGAACAACTAGACCCTCAGCAGGGCAAGGCGAAAAGCAAGGAGCAGCTGCGGACTTCAAGGCGTAGCTCTGCAGCATCATCAACCCGTCTACCAGCATCAAAGTCCCAGAGCTCCAACGCCACCAAGCTGAACTTATGAACTGTGTCAATGACCCAATATCATGAAACAAATACCTCACCAGACCAAAAATGGGCACATCTTGCAATGGCTGCCGTCCCCAGCGGCATACTGCCAAGCAACTCGTTTTCAAAGCAGGGCATCCAAGTGGCAAAGTGAGTTTGCATCTGATGGTGGCTTTCTGCACATGAAAATAAAGTGGTGTCTCCAGTGCAGAGGGCTCCTCTAAAATAAATAAAGTGCATATTTGGCTCAAAAACTGTGTTTTAATCCTGCGAAACCATTTGATCCCAGAAATCATAATCAAATCCTTTGCACTGATTGATGAGAAGGGGAAATATTTGTTACCAATTCTCAGCTCAACATACATGCCTTCCAGAGACACCATGAGCCTTTGTGCACACACAAATTCAGTTTGTGGAACTGTGCTACAATACACCATTCATTCATTCATCCAGTCAGCTTTTAAAGCATTAATTCCTTCAGATCATACTCATAGAGCCTGTTAGTTTTTAGCCACTTGGAGGTTTCAGGGAGCGATTTCTACACCCTCTCTTTTAAATTCTGTGAACTGAGCCATCTTCTCTGACACCAACATATCCTTCCCTATGACACCAATAGCATTTTCATTCATTCCTCACCATGGTATCCTTCACAAAAAGTGCAAAAGAGATCAATTCGTCACATAACAGTTAGTGCAGTGCCACAAACCTCTCCACAGCTCTCAAGTCAAAGAGCAGCCAACAGTCCCAAATTAAGTCTCGAGGTCCCATCCAACATCCCACCTCACACCAGCTCCCTACATCATACTTATCAGCAACTGCTCTGCATGCCCTTCTTGAGATTGGGAGGACCTGGACTGGCAGTACTGGCTGGATGGATCTTATTGGAGCAGGGTTAAGACTGATTTGCATATGACTAGGTCCAAATTAAAGGGACACAGTGTGCAAAATAACGCTGGACTGGGATGTGGCCTGAGTAATTGCTAGTGGCTGAGATTAATTCAAGCAGTCCATCCATCACATTTTTGGATAGTACAGTACGCCACCCTAAGTGTATGCCCAGACTTGTGTCCCATACTCACTGTGCCACTGAACACCTAGCTGATATAACTCCCAATCAGGACGAATCTGGTCTTGATTGCTTGTGTTCTGATTTATCCTGGGCCTGGCTTGGCACTTTTGTATATGCTAATGATCAAGCAGCAAGGAAGATCAAATAGAAAGGAAGATGCAGCCCCATGACTGCCTGTTTTTGCTGCTTAGATTATGCTTGGCAGTATTCTTTTCAAGGGCTACATCAAATCAAATGATGTACTCCTATAAATCTCAGGGGGATCTAAGCATCTTACCAGAGCAGGATTGAATGATTCTGACACTGCAGGTAGCCTTACTCAATGTGCAATTTACATCCATCACCGATATTTTTAATTAAAATGTAGTGCCCTGTATTCAAGAAAGATAATAATCAAGTCAAATATAACTTTATTTCGGAGAAGATCTCCATAAAAGATACATAACATTATACAATTGTACTGTTATTAAAATATTTAAGAAAAAAAAACATGCATAAAATTGATTAAGAGATAATAAAATATTTAAAACATTTAGAACCAGGACACCTGTATGGCCACTCATTACAACAAACATATACAGTTTGAGCCAGTACAAATAAAATCAAGTGAGCGTTTTCAAGTACCGTCTCCTTGTTTGCCAGAAAGCCCCCAGAAATTTGGCCACAGCAAACACAATGTGGGGAGCCATTTCACTCTTCAGGATTCTGAAGGCTTCATGGCACCTAGTAAAACCCAAATTCCTACAAGTGGGGACAATCCATTTTCTCCGCACCTCGCTATAGACCGGACAGAAAAATATGATATGCAGTTCAGTTTCATCACTTATTCTGCAGGCCGGGCAGGTGCTAGGGGCGGACTCAATCCAATGGCTAGTAAATGCACGGATTGGCAGGGACCCATGCCTCCATTGCAAGAACAGCTTCCTTATTTGTACTGGATATATATTATCCAAGGCTGGTTCCAGACTATAAACATTTTTAGTACAAATAAATTGCTCCGTAAGGGTCCCAGAAGTTGTAGAGGGGAGCGATGCGGGAGCCTTGGAATCATAGTAGATTTTGGTGAGGGCCTTTTTTGAAAGCCTAGGGCAAGCCTCAAGAGGGTCATTCCATATGGTATCAAGGCCTAAGCCCATCAAACTACTCCTTACAAATTTGAGCCAGCTAATATTCCCCGAATTCGGAAGGCTGAGGACTTCCTGCAAGCCCTGCCTGTAGTGGGTCAATTCGGGCACCGTCCACAATCTACGCCAGTAGATCAAAGGTCGGAGCGCCAGATCTTCTTCCAGGGGTCTAATACCTAGGTCAAGTCTTAATGGCACTAACGGTGTGCTTGGGGGGAGGGCTACTAAGCACCTAAGAAACCTGTTCTCCTCCTTAGCCAGACAAGACGAGACTTTATGGCCCCATAGTTCACTGCCATAAGTAACGGCTCCTCTGGCTTGGGCCCTATAAATGTGAAGCGGAGGGCCTATAGGTTTAAGAGTCGACCTATTCTTCCCCAACAGCCTCAATATCCCACCCACGTGTTGAACTAGTTTTAGCTTTGCTTTCTCCTGATGCGGACCCCACCCCATTTTCTCATTAAGGGTAACACCAAGATATTCAAAGGTGTTGACCCTTTCTAGCGTATTATTTCCAATACGGGGAATGCAGTGGAACCTAAGCGGGGGGTTGAAGGCCATAAATTTGGTCTTCGTGGTGTTAATCTCCAGTCCGTGCTCTCTACAGAAGTCCACAAAGCCGTCCAGAACACGCTGGATTCCCATCGGTGACTTGGAGAGGAGGAGGGTGTCATCCGCGAACATAATTGCCGGAACCCTCCTTCCTGCCAGCTTTGGGACGTCAGAATTAGGGACCCCATTAAGGTGATCGATGACCCCGTTGACAAAGAGGCAGAACAGGGTCGGTGCGAGTACGCACCCCTGTCTTACCCCTCTGCCAACGGGAAACTTGTTGGATAGGGCGCCCTGCTTACCACACCTAATTTGAGCATAGGTGTTGGTATGAAGTCGAATAATCATCGACAATAAGCCACTGGGTACCCCCATTCTAGTCAGCACTTCCCACAGCTTACCTCGTGGAACCAGGTCAAAGGCCGCCCTCAGGTCCACAAACACAGTATAGAGGCTGCCACCCTCCAACTGTATTGTTTTCCAATATATGAGGGAAAGCCTGAAGACCTGGTCCACGGTAGAAACCTTTTGTCGAAACCCAGCCTGAAGAGGGCTCAAGATTTCCCTATCTTCGATCCAGTCCGAAAGCCGATCCAACAGAAGCCTCGCGAAAAGCTTCTGGGGGACGTCTATCAGGCTGATCGGTCTGTAGTTGGCCGGAAGCAGAGGTGAACCCCTTTTAGAATATAGGGACAATCTCTGCCCCCAGCCAAGTAGAGGGAACCGGCATACCGTGGACGATGGCATTGAAGAGTACGAGGAAGTAGGGGGCCCAGATTCTAACCTCGTGTTTTAAGAGGTCTCCTGGGAGCTTATCAAGTCCTGGCGCTTTTCCCGAGGAAAGGCGAGCAATCGCCATTTCCAAATCCTTTAAGTTAAAATCTTCCATCATGGGCGAATTGCCAATGGTTAGGGACGCTATCTCTCCAGCCTCGGTTCCCAGGTGATCCAGCCCTGCTACACTATAGAGGGAAGAAAAGTGTTCCTCCCACACTACGGGCGCAATATTAGCCTCTATAGCCAGAGCAGGCTCGACAGAGCCATATTTCACTATTTGCCAGAACTTCCTGGGGTCTCTGACTTTGAGAGCAGATGTCATTTCTGACCAGTTCTCCCAGTCCCACTCTATTTTGGCATTTTCGAGGAGGAGCTTGTAAGCGGCCCGCCTTTCCGTAATAGCCAGATGGGCCTCCCTATTTTTAAGTGCCTGGAGGAGGTCTGCCTTGGCTTTCCTGCAGCTAGCATTGAACCAAGATGCTTTTTCCCTTCTCCCTTTCCTCTCCCGAACCACTGGGTTCAATACCTCAGCAAGGTTATTACACAGGGTCAGATGAATATCCCCCAAGGAACGACATCCATCGGGCGAAGACAATTGTGGGAGGAGCCTACCCACCTTTTCGAGGGCTGGGGCCACTAGCTTATAAATCGCCTGGATGCGATATGGCTTTTCCAAAAGTTTTTCCCACCTTATTCTTCGCCTGTTACTGGATATAGTTAAACTTGTCGCCACTGCTTTGTTTTCTACCACAACAGGGTAAAGGAATCCTTCGGCTGCTAAGGAGAGGGACAGGCCATTGTGATCACTATCCGGCCTAGGGACTATTTTAAATTCTTTAACTAGTTTCCAGTCCTGTAATCTAGTTAGTATATAGTCTATCCGGGACTCATGGCCTAGTCTGTTAAAAGTTGGTCGCGGTGGTATGTCACCTTTGAACCTGCCGTTGCAAGCTCTAAGTGAGTTTGCAAGGGTTATAGTTGTTAGTTGGGATACAAGTGGTGAACATGCCCTGACCGGGGGGCCCGCAATAGTTGGAATGTCCCAGAGATCGTCCTCCTCACTACTGACCCCGTCTAGATATGCCGGGAGTGGTTCATACTGGATGTTAAAATCGCCTCCGACGAGAAGTGTTACTGAGCTAGAGACAGAGTCAAAAAATGTAGCCAGGTCCTCCATTGTCCCTGAAGTGCCCGCTACTCCAACCGGTCTTGAATATACATTTACTAGTGTTAGACCCATCCCAGTGGGCCAACACAAGGCCACACACAGAATATCCAAAGAGTTGGTTTCTACAATCTCTGCCTTGCAGCCGAGATGAGAACCGACCCATATTGACAGGCCACCGGACGGACGTCCCTTCCCACCCCATGTGGCTAAAACATTAAAAGTTGCGAACCCAGCATAGCAGTGGTTCTCTCTGGCCCATGTCTCCTGGAACATACATATATCATAATTTTTGATGAAGTCTTCCCATTCACAACAATCTAGTTTGTTGGGTTGCCCCGCTATGTTCCAGGATAGGATTTCTAGAGACCTCAAATCCTTATCTGTATTTGTGGCAATCTCGGCGGGAATAGTTTGGTCTGACCCGGGGCGGGCCGAATCCCCAGTGGTAGAGTGTTCACAGCCTAGGATAGCCCGTGGCGAAGAGACCTTCCTTGGTAAGCACCCTCCCACCCCTATATTCCTCTCACCCCCAGAGGTTGGACAGACAGTATGCTCCCCTTTGGAATTATACCGTCAATCCACAGCATCAAGGCAGTCAAATCTGTTAAAGTGAGTAAAGTGAGTAAATGGGACCCCATTCAGACCCAAGGTTGGTTGGTTCCATCTATTTATGCCCCGGGGATCCCCTTGGGGAAGGACTCTTCTCCCTTGGTGCAACTTTCTCGGGCCCACCCATGTCCAACCCTCATCGCCTCCCTCCGCAAACCGCTCTAATCTGTCGGGGTAGAAGGCCGATAAGGGAAGTGTCTGTATGGTGGTATATGGGGAGCCCCCGACCCAATTACAGATGTAAGCAACTGTTCTTGGGTCTCTGAAATTAACCAGGACGCAGTCCCCTATGCCCCTTTTAACTGACTCACCTACCCACGGAACCCGCCTTGCCAGAATAACCTCATTGTGCATACCCGGGGGTAGGGGCCTGAATTTGTTGAGCCAATCTATGGTCTTATTTTTAATGGAAGTGGGAGTCTCATTGGAGCCCTCAGCAAGCTCAGGGACACCAGTAAGGACTACCACATAGGGAGCGGCACCTGGAGGTAGATGGGGTGGTCTCCTGGCGGAGTTAGAATCAGGGATCTTCATTAGAGGTTGCATGGTTTGCTCCCTAGGATATGGATTGGGTCCCTTTGGCAAATTTACCGGGGGATTAGGTCCCTGCAACTGAATAGCAGGAGTTGCTGTCACAGGGATTTTGTTGATAGTGTCCCCCCTAGGAGGTATAGATGGGGGGAGTGGTGGGGAAGGGTTTGGAATACCCCGTGGTGTGTAGTTGCTTGGGACTAAATTGTTGGAACCAGATGTAGTAGGTAGAGTAGTGGCTGAACTGAATGGATTCGTTGGGAGGGTAGATGATGTTGCGGGAGCTAAATCTCCCCTCGCTACACACTTCAAGCAGGTACCACTGCTGTTATGCGGTACCTTCAGTGTCCCCACACCCTTTACCAGTTCTTTTATTAAATCCTCTAATCTAGTCAGCCTCCCCTCTACTTTCCCTAGCCCACGGGTAGATTCCGTAAGGATTTGCTGAGTAGCATTTATACCTTCCTCAATACCACTTAGTCTAACCTCTAGCCGTGTTAATCTGGCTTCAAGGAGGTCCATCAAGCATTCTGTAACGGAGCTCAGGTCTCTATCCCCCAATTGCACTTCCCCGTCAACGTTGGAAGTTGTGGAAAGACTGCTTGACAGTAGGGGAGTAGGTTCTGCCCTCGGGTTGGTGTTATATACCTGGGGGTTCCTCCCTTGTCCCTTACTCATATTCTGTAAAAATTGGAGTTTATCTTGCTTTGGCATTTTGGATTTTTTGGGTTTTTCCCCCCTCAGACCCCCTGTGTATTGTTTCCTTTTCTTAATTGCACCTTCGCGTTGACCTAGCTCTGGGGTCTTATTCCTAAGTACAGGGCCTTGTGGAGGTTGGGTAAAGGGGACAAGGAGGGGACTTTGGGAATCACCTTGAGTATCGGAGATAACAATGTTAGTTAGGGGTTGTGCATCACCAACTAACCCTAATAATGGAGGTGTTAAGCTCAAGTCCCTGGAATTCGCCGGAGGACCCTGCTGAATGGGTGATATAGCCCTAGCAATAGCCCCAAGGGCTATTGCTAGGCCTATGCAGGCCTATGCAGGCCCTGTGAAAGTCTCCTCTCTAGTGTGGTAATTTCTTTGTCCAGTACAGAATTGGCCCTTATAATGAAGCTGTCCATAGTCCCCAAGGTGGAAAGTGTTTGAGCTCCAGACCTTGCAGCGGTGCTCCTGGTTTCCCTTGCCGCCATGGCCAGCTGTTCGTGACAAAAATGATATGATAAACACAACTCGGACCTATCCCCTGGTAATTCCTTTGTCTGAAGTGAGGCCATGAAGAGGGGACCAGTCAAATCTCGGGCTGCTTGCAACTTGCCCGATCTAAACAACAATGACCATTGCTTATGGCCTTTAATGGAGAGCACTCACCCAGAGGGATGTCCAGTCCTGTCTCTTACTGTCTCAAACGGCCCGCTCTTTGCCCGGTCTTCGCCCCGGCTATCGTCCCGCACGCGTCCCGCTATCGCGTGAGGGCAATGATGTGGTAATGAAGACAAAGTAAGGGGCGGAGATAGGGGAGGAGTCAGGAAGAGGACCAGGTGCAGCCAATGTGCAGCGCGCACAGCTCCCTGGTCCTCGCAGTCCTGGATGCGGTGATAGCAGATGGCAAACTCTCCCCTACGGCAGCTGTGAGCAGGCAACAGGGCGTCCTACGCGGTGATGGTATCCAAATAGCGGAGGCAAGCCCCAGAGTCCCGTGGCCAGGCAACAATCCTCGAGCGGCATAATCAGAATCATTCATTTTTAAATTTGGGCCTTGTAAATGTCCAGAGTACATGAGCCAATCACAAAAAGGAGGATGCACTATGACAGTGACCTATTTCAAGTGTGAAATAGCGAAAACACAAGTTACTAAACAAGGTTGCAGGACTTTTTTGTAGCCAGTGTTTCCTGGTCCCTTATGATAGCAAGGAACATGGGCATCCTCTTCCACAGTTGGACAATAAAATACAGCCCTGATTGGGGTGTAGAGGGCCACTCACTTGCCTGGGCCCAGGAGCCCCTAAACATACTGCACAATTAATAGCTATGCCCGTAGTAGCAGCCTTCTGTGTGTGCCGTGCTCACGTCACAGGCACACAATAAAAGCAGCGTATCTGTGTGCAGTGGCATCCTAATGCAAGTAAAGGAAGTTCTCACCCTTCATTAATGGTTGAGTCTCCAGATCCCCCAGCTTAGGTGTGTATCAAAATATTGCAGTCAAAATTATGGACCTAATGGAATGACGTCTTCAGAGTATGGACTGCCACTATATTTTCAAGCAGGGTCAGAATGGGAGAGAAAACATCCCGGTGACAAAATGAAGGTGCGCCCCATTAGACAATCAGAAAGCTAATATAGTGGCACATCTTTGCAAATTGGGGCAGTTTTGAACTTGTAAAGACATGCTGTATGTGTTATGCAAGGTATGGAAGTCTGCATGGATTTGAGCTTGTTGTAGGCAATTTTTGTTTCAATATCAGGGAGCTGCACAGTAAAACCCGGCCCAGCAAACCATAAAACTAACCCATAAACAGCCAAAAAACAAGCCACTCACTGACCTGTCAGGTGAGCCCATCAGGCACTGCCTGATTGCCCTATAGGCGAGTCCAACTCTGTTGTGAAGGTAAAAATATTTTTATATTTATTTATGTATTCTTTTAGAACGAGGTCTACCCACACGTATACATAGAGAAGTGTAGATTTACTATTTTTAGTTCCACATCTACTTATTTTGCTATGTATCTGCTTATATATAGCACTTATATATATTCTTTGAGTTTTATATTGCTATATATACACATATATCAAAGTAAGTAAATATGGACTTGATGTAGACTTACATATATATAGTATATACTGGTCTTGATGGTACAGTGGTGGGCGACAATATTCCTAGTGTGATATTAAAAACTCTTATTGTGGTGGAACACCCCAGTCCGTCCAGCTTGAGTGGGTTGTTGTTGACACTTTCTTGATCAGAGATGATTTCATTTTTGGGTCAAGCTACAGTGCGCGCATGCGCTGTCTGCAAGACCTGCAGTTATCAGTAATACCACTTTTTTCCTGCCTCCCACTTACCATTGGTTCATTCCACTGTTGCTTTTCTTTGCTGCCACCTAACTTGTTGCTTTGCTGATACACCACTTCCCTGTGAGGCTTAGGCGCACCAGCCATTCATAGTTTCATTTGGCTGTCCCTCTTCAAATGCATGTGAGAACTCTTTTTTTTAATTGGTACTCTCTGCCGCCGCTCGTCTCTGCTTGTATTTACTGTTGCAGCGAGCAATTCTTGACAGGTGCCGGCACCTGTTGTGTTGGCTACAGAGTTGTGTGGCACAGTCTCTGGCGCCACAAGGACAAGGTCACGTCCTGCTGCAGTGCCGGAGTTTGTTGTGCGAGGGCGGCTGGATTGTTTGCTCAGGGCAATCATGGCACTGGCGGTGTTGCCTGAGTGCTTGCACCAGCCGCCGTCAGATGAGCTGCAGTATTAACAAGCATTGGCATAGCCAATAGGTCTCGCCTTTGGGATCGAATAAGTGTTTAGCCATGCAATAGTTAATGTTGTTGCACCGAGCATATTGTGCTGGATACCGAAACACGTATAAGGTCCCAAAGGCGAGACCTATTGGCTATGCAAATGCTTGTTGATGTAGCACGGTTAACAAGGTAAGCAGCTGACTAACAGAAGAAATTTGGAGGAAAAAAAAGATTCAAGTCTATGCGCTGTTGCAATCCCCTCACATCAATGACTGGTCTTCAGCAGGTGGCAGGAACCATCACATAAATGGAAAACCATTGCTTCTGATGTGCAGAGAACACTAGTAACTTTTTTTTTTAAACAGTTAATCTGCTCTAGAATTTAATTTTTTCACAAAGACTGCATATTATAATGTCTTACAGGGTGAAGACACCTGCTGCAGAGATCACTGTGTACCCAGCAATTTTTTTATTTTATTTTTTACATTTTCTGGAGCATTTTGATTTGTACAAAAGAAGAGAAAATACATCCACTAATCAAATGAAAAAAGTAAAGAGTAGTACAATGAGTTTTATTTATCACCCGTGAATCAGCGGTAAGTCAATATCAACAAGATCCCTTGGGTAGCTTTGGTGATAAATTAGTTGGAGGATTAGTACTGGATGAGAGAAGCTGGGTGACATTTGTTGAGTTTCAGTGGTTGCCAGCAGAAGCACAGTAGTCGGTTGGGATTATACTTAGAGTAAAAATGATAGTGAGGATAAAAGAAGTAAAACAAAGGGTGATATGAAAGGGAAAAAGGGGAGGGGAGATATCCAGTCGCATAAAATAGTTTTGACACCCTGTGTGAGAAGCAGGTCACATAAGAGCAGTTCTGTTGCATTGAGTGGTGGGGGATTGGGGCGAGCCCAGGGTCCTAGAGCGATTAGCACCGGGGCCAGCACAACGTTACAGTGGAAGATGCTGTTTAAAGTTTTATTGATGCTTTCCCCAGTAGGAGTGGAGCATTGGCCAGTAGAAAATCATATGATTGATGTCGCCCACATGCGAGGAGCACTTCCAACATCTGTTTGAGTTCAGCAGGCCTACTTTGCACAGTTTAGGAGGAGTCTAAAAGTATAGTAACCAGTATTTGCACTGCAGTATGGCCGGGGAGATCCTGAGCTTGGTAGCGTGCTTCCAGATGAGCGACCAGCTGTTTTCCGTTACGTGGGTATTTCCTTTAAGGCAGGAGTTATGCCCTGTGTTTTGGTATTTGGAATGTGGTTAGCTGGCAATTCCTAAAGAGTGTTATATTATTATTGTGGGAACCCAGGAAGTGAGCAACAGCAAAGGAGTTCCCACAGGACAGCCTTGGCGGAGCAGAAATGCCTGAGCGGTGGAGCGGGCAGGTGAAGGAGCAGAAATGCCTTAGCGGTGGAGAGGGCAGGTGATGGAGCATAAATGCCTGAGCGGTGGAGAGGGCAGGTGATGGAGCATAAATCCCTGAGCGGTGGAGAGGGCAGGTGAAGGAGCAGAAATGCCTGAGCGGTGGAGAGGGCAGGTGAAGGAGCAGAAATGCTTGAGCGGTGGCGAGAGTAGATGATGGAGCATAAATGCCTGAGCAGTGGAGAGGGCAGGTGAAGGAGCAGAAATGCCTGAGTGGTGGCGAGAGTAGGTGATGGAGCAGAAATGCCTGAGCGGTGGAGAGGGCAGGTAAAGGAGCAGAAATGCCTGAGCGGTGGAGAAGGTAGGTGATGGAGCAGAAATGCCTGAGCAGTGGAGAGGGTAGGTGATGAAGAAGAAATACCTGAGCGGTGGAGAGGGCAGGTGAAGGATGATGGAGCAGAAATGCCCGAGGGGTGGAGAGGGCAGGTGATGGAGCAGAAATGCCCGAGGGGTGGAGAGGGCAGGTGAAGGAGCAGAAATGCCTGAGCGGTGGCGAGAGTAGGTGATGGAGCAGAAATGCCTGAGCGGTGGAGAGGGCAGGTGAAGGAGCAGAAATGCTTTCGCGGTGGAGATGGCAGGTGATGGAGCAGAAATGCCTGAGCGGTGGAGAGGGCAGGTGATGGAGCAGAAATGCCTGAGCGGTGGAGAGGGCAGGTGAAGGAGCAGAAATGCTTGAGCGGTGGCGAGAGTAGATGATGGAGCATAAATGCCTGAGCAGTGGAGAGGGCAGGTGAAGGAGCAGAAATGCCTGAGTGGTGGCGAGAGTAGGTGATGGAGCAGAAATGCCTGAGCGGTGGAGAGGGCAGGTAAAGGAGCAGAAATGCCTGAGCGGTGGAGAAGGTAGGTGATGGAGCAGAAATGCCTGAGCAGTGGAGAGGGTAGGTGATGAAGAAGAAATACCTGAGCGGTGGAGAGGGCAGGTGAAGGATGATGGAGCAGAAATGCCCGAGGGGTGGAGAGGGCAGGTGATGGAGCAGAAATGCCCGAGGGGTGGAGAGGGCAGGTGAAGGAGCAGAAATGCCTGAGCGGTGGCGAGAGTAGGTGATGGAGCAGAAATGCCTGAGCGGTGGAGAGGGCAGGTAAAGGAGCAGAAATGCCTGAGCGGTGGAGAAGGTAGGTGATGGAGCAGAAATGCCTGAGCAGTGGAGAGGGTAGGTGATGAAGAAGAAATACCTGAGCGGTGGAGAGGGCAGGTGAAGGATGATGGAGCAGAAATGCCCGAGGGGTGGAGAGGGCAGGTGATGGAGCAGAAATGCCCGAGGGGTGGAGAGGGCAGGTGAAGGAGCAGAAATGCATGAGCGGTGGAGAGGGTAGGTGATGGAGCAGAAATGCCCGAGGGGGGGAGAGGGCCGGTGAAGGAGCAGAAATGCATGAGCGGTGGAGAGGGCAGGTGAAAGGATACTAAAATAAAGTGGTAACTGGTGGAAACCACTTTATTTGCAGTTCAGACCTACTGTGTGTTTCTTTGTGAAAAATTATTTTCAAATGACAATCTTCTTGTAGGGAAAACTACTTGTGTTTCTTTACAAAAAAAATTATAATTAAACAGAAAAAACAACAATCTCAGGGATTCCTACAAACGAGCCATGCTTGGTGAATGTGGTGAGAAGAACAACAATAGAATGGGTATTATAACGAGTCAGCCAGAAATACTGGAATTCGGGGAAAGTTGCATTGAATAAAGAGGGTTTTCGCTACAAAAAAAGCCTTGTGTAGCTAGAGGGCCTAACTACTTAGATGGATTTAAAAATGTACCGGACATTATCCATGGCAAAAACCATGGCTAATGCCGAAAGAGATCAAGGAAAATCATGCCGCCCCAACCCCTTAAAACACCCTACTGCAGACAAGCTTCTATGTTCGAATTGGTAATTCCTCTCTACTCAAAGGAACGGGGTCTGCACTCTAAGTTAATAAACCCCACAGGAATTTCACAGGTCCGATGATTTTCAGAAAAACCAGGCAAATAAACAGAACTAGAATACCTGAAATCCGCATGCCCCTCTTACCTTGCAATACTCTGGATTAAACAGACCTAAAATATGATACTCAAAAAGGTTGTGAAAGTCCAGCCAAGGGTTTACGATGGTGGATTTTCTCTCTCTAATTTACAGAACTATTATTGATCGGCAAATAATCCCGGTGGGAGAAGGGAGCCCTACGGCACAGGACGAGCTCTAAGGCACAGGATGAACTCGCTGCACCTGCACAGATACAGAATGGGAGGAGTCGGATATTTACACTATAGGTGTCGAGATAGATTTTGGCCGTGATGCTAAATCCTACTTAAGTAGTTGTCAAAGTAGAGGAAACCACAAGCTCCTGCATGGGAGGGAAAGGGAAGTAACCCAGGAAACCCCACTTTGGGGCAGAAACTACATGCGAGAAGTCGCTGGACTTTCTGAATGTAGGCAGTGTGACCCCATAGGCCTTTTAAAAGTAGGAGACTTCTGGGGGAGATACGGGAGGAGGTCGTTCAAGCAATTAAGCTAAGGAATCGAACTTCACCTAAATAATTTTTTAGATACATCCAAGTAAGACATGCAGTGAGTAACTAGGTCCAAATGTGGAAGGTGCTCCCTGAAGCGCCCTACTGGAAGATGCATCGCTGGTGGGCACGGAAACCAATGGTGCAGTGCGAAAGATTAAGGCGTTAATGAACAACGCACCGAATACAAAGACCAAGTGGGAGAAAGATGTAGCAGGACCATCCAGTGGCTGCAACCAAACAGTTTGATTGTATTATATTGAGGAGGATTTGAGGTGTGGGTGGAGGAGGTGGGGGGTTGCCTGAAAGCCACAGAAACCAATGGGAGGGTTATTTCTCCCCAAAAAGTTGCCCTTTTGGTCCTGCCACAGTTCTGCGTGAGAAGAGATCACTGCAGAAATACTAGCCAATAAAAAGCACGCATTCAAGAAGGGGGTGGGAGACTTGTTCAGAGTCGCAACAGTTGAAAACACTTGGGATGACTTGGGTGGGAGGCCTGAATATATTTCGGTTTTCCCAACAGCATCCTCAACATTGGGATACAAGGACAGCAATCTCCAGTGACCACAGGAGAACTCGGGCAGGAGCCACCAGAAAAAAAAATAATAATAATTTTAGGTGGTGGTGGTGGGGGGGGGGGGATAGGGGCGAAAATAACCATATAGAATCCCATAAACAGCCCCCAAGTCAACTCTTAAATGAGGAAGATTGTGAGAAAATGTGTTTAACCCTTCACACAGGTACTATACATAGCCTGTCTGGGGCAGGGCCGGCTCTAGGGCGGAGCGACCGCACCGGGTGTTGAGTTGGGGTGGGGGCGTCACCTGCCGTCGCCACCGCTCAGGCATTTCTGCTCCGCCTGCTGCCTTGTTCCTGGCCTCCAACAACTTTCAGACATCAATTAAAATGTCGAGAAGTCCCGTGATTAATCGTCTTCCTGGAAAGAGACCAGAGGTTTGTCTAGTAGAAATTTGGACTCATCCTAAGGTAGCACAGAGGGTTAAAATGCCTGCTGCTAAGAAAGTGTACCATGGAGATAACGAAGTACATATAATGTAAATAGGTCAGTGGGTTACTGCTTCTGTAAGAGTGCTCCTTGTGTTACTTGTCGTTTATGTCAAAATCCTAATATAGAACATTGAGCTATTATCTAACACCCTAGAGCTGCTGCAAACTGCAAGTTATATGTTAAAGATATATGTTTTTTTGCCCAGTCTTTCATTATCCTAATCTTGTGAAAAGGGTTCATTTGGGTAGAAAACAATTCTTATTATGAAAGAGAACCCTTAACAATGATGTTGCGTTTTAAATTCTGAATGTGTGCCTTTCCTGAATAAGAACATTAACTATATTGCCTACCAGTATTGATGACATGCCACTCCTACACTACTATGATGTATCATTTCCTATACACCGATTTACACACATATGATTGTCTCTGTGCAATGTGTGTGGTAATAAGTGCTCTGACACCTTACACTAGGAGTGGTGCTATAAAACTAAATGGATCTAAGAGACAGTGGTTATGGAGACTTGAGAGGCACTGTTAAAGGGTGCTAGTGAGGGAATCCATGACAGAGGTGGTCATTGGGGGGGCACCAACAGACATTGTCGCGCAGGGCACCACCAGCGCTAAAGCAGGCCCTGGTCTGGGGCAGACCTCAGCATGGCCAGGAGCGCTGCGCAGGAAAACACAGCGCGCAACGCCGTCCATTCAGAAATGAGTTGTGTACCAACACGGACTACTCACCAGATAAATAACATTCTGCCATAAGATCGCACAAGGTACCAAGTCCCGTTAGCTCCGAGGATATTTCAAGTCAGCAGGGATTTCTGTGATCACGCAGAGGCAAGAGGGTGCTGCCAGAAAGGACTACGGGAGCTGAGCACTTTATTCCTTAATTAATTAGCATCTAATAGCAGGCGCGTTCTGATACCAGAAATGCCCTGAAAAAAGCATAAAACTTGTGAGAATTATCGACTATATCCTTCCACTAAAACCCTTTAGGAGAAATACAGCTGGAATTCCCTGTGCCACTTTTATATGCGCACTGACGTGTACAAACTACGCAAGGGCTTTTTCAAAGCACACTTTTTGAAGCCCTGCCAAGATTATGTGAAATGTCTGAAGGGCACGTTTAAAGGAATAAAGGGGGTGTGCCCTAGAGTCATTTACTGGGATGTTAAACATTTCAACTGGTGGTCACACCTCCAAACGTTGAAGACTTCAAGCCTGTCCGAGTCCAGACACCAACAGCATGGTTCAAAAAGACGTGTTTGTTTGAGCCTGTCGTTGCAAAAGCAAATTTCAAATGAGGACTTTAAAATGATTGGCCATGAAAGAGACCAGTGACCGACGCCCCCCCCCAGATACCCCCTCGTGCTCTCCCTCTTGCACACTCTCTGCTGGGGTATGGCTGCCTGGCATGCAGCCATTCACGAGCGCCTTTCACGTGTACCAATGCCGTTTGTAGCGCTAAAATCCGGGCATACTGGTTTTGCTAGTGCTGGAACAAAGTAAAAATAATAGCTTTCGGTATACATGAGGATTGAGTGTTTTTTTTAGATGCAAGTCAGGCCTGCATTCTAAGAAATACTTCCAGAAGACAAAAATACGGTAGCATGATGGGAGTTTTATTCCCTGGGTAAAAAGTAAAGCTCACTGTGCCTATTTTAAACAGCTGGTAACAATAAGACTTGCAGACAGCTGATGTGTCGGACCAGACCTAAAACTGGCGATGGTCGAGAACTGAAACACGAGAAGAAAAAAAAATATACAGAAAGTTTTGTTGAATAAACAAGGACGAATGAGGATTTTTATTTTTTTATCCCCGAGGGGGGTTTTTAGTTTGGCGCAGCAACAATTAATCAAAAACTGCACAGAACCAATGAACTTGTGACAACAGTTTTTCGAAATAGGAGGGCAAAAAAACCAAAAACAAGCATTGGCCGTGCGGCCATGAAAGTGACACGGCCGCGAATGTGATCGCGATCAAGCGTGGCGAGCGATGCAAGCATTGGCCGCGCGCGAGCGGCCGCGAGAAGCCATCTGTGGTGGGGGAGGGGGAGAAGCGGGAGTTATGTGATGGAGGAAAGACAGATGGCTGCTGCGCGCGTGCACGCTCACGTGCACGGCTAGCTTGGGGCCACCAAAAGCCTGTGGGGGCACTTTCAAAAGCCACTTACTAAATGTCTTGCAGATCAGCGCATGAGCTGGCTCAGGCGAGACCTAAAAACAATGCGCCCCCCGTCCCCGTGAATTCAATTTCTCCTGATGCGCAGCAGAGACTGAGTGTGACCGTTGCAGCGGGCACCGGCCGCTGGCAACTGTCAGCAGTATTTAAAACACTGCGCCCCCCCTTGGTGACACAGCCATCTTGTAATCCTAATGATTTGCTTACACATATTTTTAGCTTAGTGAAGTTCCTCTCGTAGATCAAGACATTTGCACATGGAAGCTGCACTTCTATGTAGAAATTGATTTACGAATAACACCCTCTGTCTGCGGGGCACAGTGGTGTCAAAGGAGAGAGTTGAGACTCCTGCGTTCACACACTTTCCTGAAATCTCAGACTCATTGAACAGCTTGTTCAACTTGTGCTGCAGTTTTCATTGGTACTTTGATGACCGCTACCTGCCACTGGTAACCTGGTAAATATTCATTAGTACAGAAAGAAGCCCTTCTGTTCTAGCTGGTTTAAAACACTTTAGCGTGCTGACAATCAAGGTACAGCATACTGGCACCTCTTTTTCCTCCAGAGGTATCTTGTATTCGTGTCACTTTCTTAGCAACAAGTTATAACATTTTATGGAGGAAAAGAACAGTGAAAGGAAAGTCAAAGCCTGGTATTTTATCTCTTGGAATTCTGCGCCAATAGCCTTGTAGTTGTAATGGGAAAAGCAATACTACAGGTACTAGATTGCAACAATTTCCATGCAAAAACGCTTACTTCTAACTAGGAAGGAACAATTTGCTCGAAAGGCATACCTCTGTTCAGGGTTACTTGGCACACTTCCTCGCTCTCAGTAACACAGAGGTGCCTTGTGGCACAAAATGTATGGTAAATGTTTTAATCTAATGTGAGGTTTCTCGAGTCCTCATGGAAGAGGCCCCCTTTTCACTGTTAACACAAGCACAGCAGTGTCATTGCCTCCTTACCTCCACATTACTGAGGTGATCACCAAATTGTTTTAGACCATTAAAGTGGTCTCGCATTTGCGAAATTTGAACTATTAGCATTAGAAATGAAAATTAGCATTAGAAAAGACAATGCCTTTTATATATGTGTTGGTTTGAAAAACATAAATAAAAGTTATTATTATTTCCAATGACAATAGCTTAAAATCTCGCAATTGCGAGACCTACTGCATTGCAAATGCTTATTTCAAGGTGCTGCTACTTAAGCTTTTTTCAAATAAAAAATAGTGGAAAGTTGTGAATTTAAGAATTTTTCAAAGGTCATTCGCCAAGCCACTAAAAAGCCAATATCCTATGTAACATGCTAAGGCAGTCCTGGCCTTTGAGTTAACAGCACCATGCATGCTTGGGGCCATGCTTACCAAGATAAAATCAACATTAAAAGCCCATGAATGCACTGAGCAACTTGGCAGATGTGCATTGAACAGATAATGGTTAACTTTAATAAAAATGTTGTTGCTTCGATTGAAAGCACACATGACGTTGGTCAAGAATGGAGAAGCTTTAAAAATCATTTTAGAGTGAAGAGGTGGAGGGTAGTGGTTATTCCTAGCAAGATCATGAATAAATGTGAGAAACTGATCAAATTTAAAATCACAAAGGAGCAGCAAAAGGGGTAAAACAAAACACCCTAGCCCTTATTTTAAGGAAAATAAAGATGAAAAAGCATGCTAAAAAGAGCATTTGACAAAATAAATAGCTTCCAATATGAAGGTGCTGAAGACAATTCCAAAGAGGGCTTGATCTTGAAAGTAACTTAATATTTCTATCTCACACACATCAGAGACACCTACCTATAGCCAAGGATGGTAATCAACAAAACATCTCCCAGAACCTCACACTTCCAACAATAGTCAAATTGGCTCAGTTTCCAAAGTTTCAGGCAGAGATGTCCCCAGCTTCCACAATACTGCTGTAAATCACATATATTCATAATTTCCACGACACTTCCCAATTTCTATGATGCTATTGCTGCAGGAATGTTTTTTTTAGTTTTCACTGTGCTGTTGTAATACATATTTCGCCTAATATCCAAAACGATGCTGCATAGGGTTTATTTGTAGGCGTAACATAATTCTGCTGTTATTGGCAATTTTGCATATTTCCCACAATGATGGAATGCACATATTTGACCAATTTCTACAATGTCACACTAATGGATATTTGACCAGTTTCCACAGCGCTCTGCTAACGCCCATTTGGGTATCTACAACGACGCAGAAAAGCACAATTATCCACGTTTCCACAGTGCTGAACTAATGCGCAATTCACACTACATTCCCATTGTAGTCTTTCGATTTAGATGTCCGTACATAGGTTTTCCTAAATCATGTGCTTATATAGGCACAATTCGCATTGCCCTTATTTAGGCATAGAATCCAAGTCCTTATTTAGGCATTAGCCATGCTATCCAAATACAGGCATGGTCACCTACATCAGTCCATCCCCATGTCACAACGAGTTCTTAGAAACCAGACCCTTAAGCCATTGGGACTTTCCCTAGCTAGGATTATTGATTTCTCCAAGAACTCATCTATTATGCATGAACTACTATTCCTTAGGGGTTCATTCATGAGGTCTTCCTCTGCCCGACTTTACGTCAATGCTAACATTCCTAAGCACCTTCCAGGTATAAATATACCTTCCCTTACCATCGCAAACCACGGCTAGGCTGCACAGCTTGATACGGCTCACCACGGCTAGTTCGGAAGAATTCGAGTCCCCGCCTGACGCACTGACCAGACGCTGTCATCCCTGCTTGCAGAGAATCCAGCTTCCAGTGTTCTGCCTCCCTTCGTGGGGTGTTAGAGTTTGAGACCCGGAAAGAGATTCCCACCTCTCTCATTCTAAGGTATTGAGCTAACAAGAACCTAGAGGGACTCTTGGCATTTCTGACTTAGCATATGCAAAACTATAGCATACCATACTACAGAATGCAGCACCTACTTCTTACCCTGTACTACACTTAGGTTAGGAACACTGGGGTAGAACTATTTGGAAACATCAAATGAGTATCCACTTTTTAGCCTATGTTATTTATGTATGGTTATATGAATATATGCCATAGCTAGAAGACAATGCTGTTGCAGTATTATTTCTTCGTACTGCTTGCGCTGTACGTATTATATCTCGCTTACTGTCTTGCGATTGTAACAGCTCATATCTCTTACAAGAGAAACAAGACTCTTCAATAAATCCTTTTTATTGAAACGCCCGTCTATCTATTTCTGTGTAACTCTGAAGAAACTAAGCATGCACGATTGACTGAGTGAAACTGTTATCTGTTGTTTCCACGATTCTGAGACATGTTCCAATTCTAAGGGAAACAAAGTTGTCATGTTTATGCGGTTGACAGAAACTATTCCCTTCTTGTTTATTCAAGGAGTTTCTAGTGGCCTCTGAGTTAGCTGGCACACAAAGTAATTAAGTTTAATGTACACCATAGAGGCATACTAACCTCAGTCCTATGCCACAACCATAGTGTATATTATTCCAATGCGCAGAGCCTATAAGGGAAATAGGAACTACACTACATGGCGCCCAACGGGTTTGGTAAGGCCCTAATTTAACACTAGATACTGAAGTAACTCAGTCGTGCTTTTCTCAGAGATCCCTACTCATAATACTCCATAAGACGTCTGGAGTGGGTAGGGTTATTATCCGCCATAGCTGAGTAGGACGAAAATCCTATGTATTAGCTGTTCGGTTTGTTCAACGTTGAAGGATACAGTGTTCCAAAATATTATGCACCTTATCTTTGTTTCCTTGAAACTTGTTCTACATTTTTCAAAAACAATGTCCCAAAACGGGGATAATAATACCGTGACCGGAGAGGCTACGACTAACCGTGTCGTAACAGCTTTTAATCTTACAGGTTTAAATGAAACCGATGAGGGTGTTATAAACATCCATACAATTTTAAGGAGAGCCATCACTCTAAAACTTATAAAACACGGCCTAACACCAAGAGGTGGTAGAGCAGTTTTTGTGATAGAGGCACATGAATCTTTTCAGACAGAGGTATTCTATTCATGGATAGTATTCCCAGAATCAAATCCAGTAACAAAAGTGTTTCACTTCTATAAAGAAGATGAACCACCTGAGGAATATATTCCCTTCGAGGATGTTGAAATTCCACTCACATACCAGGAACATAATCTCTGGTTTAAAGGCGCCTTAAAACATTACAATCACATCACCAGACTCGGTCCACGAGGTAGACCAGGAGCAACGTGGCCGATTTTTGCCGGCTACACACCTCATCCTGACATCGAAGAGATGTCAGACGATGAATTACTCACTCAACTTAAAGAGTTTATAAAAATGTACAGACAGTTAGTCCAATATGTCATGCGGACTTTCACAGTCCAACCACCATTAACAATTCCAAATCAAACCCCTCACAAGGGAAATACACTCAAAATTACTCCACCGACTTTACACGCAGTCATGGGTAAAATGCCCACAAAACGTGAACAAATTCTATTCTGGATAGCTCAAAAAATTTGCTCAATTCGAAGCAGTATTTCCTAATACTAGCCCTTATGAGAAACACAGAATCCTAATAATCTGTTTACCAATGGGGATCACACCACATCTGGAAGACTTCACCACTTGGGGAACAGTCTTTGCTGCCATCTATTCTAAAACACATGGCGTTCCGTCTATTGCGGTAATACCTGATGACCTGAAACAAATTTAAAAGGAATACGGGGCAGAGCCTGCTCTTAATTTAGGTATGAAATTACTAAAAAACTTCGACCAGGTCTCAACAATAATATTATCTAATATTAAAGGGGAGGCAGCATCAGTGGCGATCCGCCAACGCTTGAGGGAATTTGATGTACCAGATCATCAACAAGAACTACCCAGAATCATAGAAAAATCCTATGAAGAATAAGGCAGAGATAGTTTGGGTGGGAAACCAGTTAAACCACAACTGTCTGAAGGTCCTGAGAAGGACTCTATTAAACACAATCCTATATCTTCTAAAAAGAAGTGGGAAAATAACAAACAACTTTTAAAAGAGAAACGTTCTCAATCCCGAGGTAGGTCTCCTCAAAAGGAGCCCTCTGAAAGGAGGTATAACCTCACGAATAGGGATAATTTGAGAAAACCTGACAGGTATCAAGATACTGATACACGTTCCTCTCGTACCTTTCAGATATAGTCACAGACATCCGAAAGAAGAGGACGTCAGATCACAAAGAAGAACGCGTGAAGTCCAAAGACGATCAACACGTTCAGAAAAACCAACCAAAACCTCAATTCACTAAGAAGAAGGTAGCAGGTCTGAAGATCAGACATGCAGAGAATTCTGAGAACACAACTCAAGAACGGAGAACGGGCTCAGACAATGCTGGACGGCGCACCAGAAGTAACAATAGATCATCAGAACCTGAAGGAACTTCTGGAGATAGTGGACTTGAATGAGTACATCACAGTTGAGACTGTAGACACCAGGGTTAGTACTCCCCAAAGGTTATATGAAATAACACTCCGGATGTAGGGAGACATACCAAGAAAAGTGAGAACACTCTTTTGGGACAAACTTTCAAGGGGTTATGATATACTTCTAGCAGAACAGGACTGGCCACCAGAATTTGTCAGGGAGTGCCCGCATGGCAAAGACATCATTATGCCAGCCTTCTCCAACCATGTTCCAATACACCTAAAATATACATATGCCAGGAAATGGGCTGTTGCCCAGGCCCCAGCACTATAAAAAAAATCATGTAGGATGGGATGAGGACTCACCTCACCAAAATATACAGTTAAAAAATCAACCTACTGCACAACGGCAGCACCCAATTAGGCAAGAAGCTAAAAAACAGGTCAGGGAGATCTTAGATCAACTTGAATACCAAGGGGTGATTGAAACATGTACCTCATCAATGAACAATCCTTTGTTTCCTGTCTCCAAACCAGACAATACATATCGTCTAGTTTTGGATTATAGACACCTGAACACTTGTTCTAAGACATTTGCAGTGCAAAATGCACACAGTACAGCATTAATGAATAACATTGTGCTTAAAAAATATAAAACCACATTAGACATTTCAAATGGGTTCTTTTGTCAAAACATAGCACCTGAAAGTAGGTACTTGACAGCTTTCTCAATAATGGGGACCCAGGGTCACTTTTGTCGACTCCCTCAAGGGTTCAAGAACAGCCCGGTGTTATTCTCAGCAAGAGTAACAGAGATACTACAAATTTATGATGACGAGGCATTGTCATATGTCGATGATATCTTTCTGACAGACGATGACCTGGATAGGCACTTGAACAGGGTGAATACCATTATACTGGGCTCACCTCTGAGGGCTATAAATTCAACTTTAAAAAATCCAGAATTGCCCATCTCAATGTCCTTTTCCTAGGATATGAGCTTTCAAGTGAAGGCAAAAGCCTGGCAGCTAACTTTTTAGAAAGGTGTGCGCTGCTCCAACCTCCAAAAACGCAGAAAAACTTAGTCGATTCTAGGTTTCCTGAAGTTTGGAAGAACTTACAGTCTATATTACGCAGAAAGGGTTAAACCTCTCTACGAATTATTCAAACCCGATTTCAAAATCAAAGATTGGACACAGGAACACACAGATATCCTGCATTCACTTCAAGCTGACATGTTAGCAACAAATCACTTACAAACACGCGTAAATACACGCAATTTAGTGATCCGAATAATTTCAGGTCAATGCGGATTCACCTACTTCACTTTTAATGAAGGTGAAAAAATACCAATTGCATACAAATCACATTTGTATACACAAGCGGAAATGCGCTTCACTTCGACAGAAAAAATTCTGACAGCAGTTCAAACCACTGTAGCAAAAGAAAGAGCTCTAACTCAGGGGAAACGAATTATTGTCGTGACTCCGGTACCAGCATTAGAGGCAGTTACAAAAGCGAGCATTCCAAATGCAAAAGCTTTACATCCAAGATGGATACAATGGGTTAATTCTCTTGCTGCAATGGATGTTGAATATGTTTTTGATCCTTATTTAAAAACACATGCATTCCTGCAATATGAACATGAATGTACTCTTCCTAGTGAGGTTCTCCCTCTTGATCAGTACAAATTTATAATTTATACTGACGGATCAGCACAACCCGCTAAGGGAAGTAAGTAAGCTTACAGTGCAGCGTGCGCAATCGTTAAAGGTCGCATGCGCGATGATAAATTCCGACCAATGGTCACTAAAACACAATCTCATGGAGATTGTACAGGTCAGCGAGCTGAACTACAAGCATTCAAATTGGCACGTGAAAATACGGATCGCGAATTCCCCACACTTATAGTGTGCAATTCTTTTTACTTTGTTCAATCATATAATGAATATTTACAGAATTGGCTTCAAAATGGTTTCAAAGATGCAAAAGGTGGCACAATCAAGCATAAAACGCTTTGGGAACAAGTAGTTCAGTTGCGAGATGGACTACAAAACACTCACGTGATACACACGCTGAGTCATCAACATGATGGCGTTCACGTTGCAGGGAATTCATTGGCTGACGAAGCCGTGAAGGGGGCTGTGCAAACGGCTTCCGTAGCTGCGATCACTCGTTCAAAAATTAGAATAAACAGTGAGATATTATTGGCTGTCAATGCTTCAAGCAAAGGCAGTGGTGCAGCGTTACCTAAAAATTTCCACTCAAATACTCGTATATTATTGATGTGAACAACGTTCCGTTTGCTCGAATCCCTGGAGTGGAGGATAGGGTAATTCTAAACATGGAACGTAGAGCAGCTTTGATTTATGAAGCACATCTGGCACAGGGTCTGTCACATCAGGGGATCTCTAAAACCATATTAACATTAAAAGAGATGTACTGGTGGCCTGGAATGAATACACTGATTAACATCTTCATCAATAACTGCATAGACTGTAATAGAGATCGCAGTGCAGAACGCCACCAGACACCAGGCTGCAAAGTAGCCTGCCCAGTAGAGACACCATTGTTAGACAGCATTAGACTATCTACGCGCAGGCGTCCGTTTGGACAAATGCAATCCCAAAAACACTAGTTCAAGGTTCCTATGGATGTGGCCTAAGCGCTCGGCTGACGCTCGAACTGTTATAAAAGATTTGTGAGTCTTTATCGGCACATACGCGATTGGCACACTACATTCTGACCAGGGCCCTGCGTTTAGCTCTCGAGCTTACAAAGAAGCCATGGCCAGTTTGGGCGTTGCATTGCGGTACTCCTCTCCATTCCATCCTGAGGGAAATTCTGTTGTGGAAAGGAAAAACCGGGACATAAAGCAGTCTATAGCAGCTAGGGTATTAGGTTCGGGTGATGGGCGGGTCAAACATCTTTATGGGGTCCAACGCTCATTAAACAATTTGCCAAGAAGTTCTCTAGGGGGGGATCACTCCATATGAGGTCCTATTTGGGACAAGATAGTGGGTTCCAGATCTCGAATGAAAAGGCACAGTGGTGGATAATAAACCATTTGATATCAAAGATCGTTTGCCTGTTTTACAGGACTTAAATGAACTAAGATCAAAGCAAAGCAACGTGCTCCTGAAGCCAAACACCACTGGGGAAATTCCAGCCATCCCAGCAAGGCCTGATTGGATCCCAAAACTTGGGGATCTAGTCAGAGAGAAGATCGTGGACAAGAAGGAATTTGGGCCTTCTTACAGACAACCAGTATCTGTCCTAGCCATCCACGGAACAAGAACAGTACTTCTACCCGCCCCTTGCTGGAAAAAAGGAGAAAAGATTTGTGTCAATCGACCTCATCAAACCACACTATGTGGCCAATACTAAACCGTAGGCCATGTGGACTCCGACCAAGTAGCAGACGCACTCCTCTAGCTACCATTCCGGAGGTTCAAACTGAAAGACTTATCACCATCGAGGAGTCAGCAGTAAGAAATGAAGGACTAAGCACCAATGCTACGGAACTCATTCCTCTTGAAACCCAAATAACAGTTCGTCCTGATACACCTGTCTACACCAACGTAACACGTGATCAACTGGTGCCAGCAATTTCAATGAATCCTGATGCAATTTCAACCATTGACAGAACTGCCTCTGGCTATTTCATTAACTTTGATGCGTTTTCTGAGGATCCAAGCGAACCGGAAACGATGCCAGCCAAAACAACTTTCAAAGAACGAGCACAAGACTTTTTTCATCTCCTGGGAAAGACTTATCTGGTTTCACCATGGATTGAACTATGGATTATTTCTGGAATACTTTTCTTTCTGCTTTGGCTAGCTTTAGTAATGACTCTGAGCACGCTGATAAATGGAAGATATATTCAATTGGACACAGAAAGTAAAAATGTGAACTTACATTTGAAACCACACAAATCATCCGATCGTGAAGCAAGAGACTTGTCAGCAGTGAACATCACAGCCGTTCCTATACAATATGGTATAGTTTGGGACAAAACGGATTATGATATATTCGGCCCGTCTGAACTTTTGAAGATTCCACACTTATTTAAGATTTCATTAAGTGACTTTATTACCTCCAGTACCTATTCTGATGATTGGGACTTTGAGACTGTTAATAACATGATGTCTGATCTAGAAAGGTCTGCTGCATTCTCTAACCATGAATACTTAGAGGGTTCAACAGACTGTGAACAGCTTTATTGTTACAACCACTATGGTCATCATTTCTTGCATAAATCTGCAACACCTAGAAATGTATTTATGTATAACCAATGGTACATTGTCCTACACCACCAAGGGGTAGCTCAAAAACTTTTGCAATGAAGTTTCCATATTTTTTTGGGTACAATACATCCAATCCGGAAACGTTTTACTTTAAAAATGTGAACAAAACAGGAACGCAAAATATGTTAAATAATACAAAACAGATTTATTCTGCAGCCTTTATTGCCCAACTGTAGACAGGGTTTCGACTTTTGGAAAGACACAATTGACACGAAATCTGTCTGGGGTACAAAAGATTGGCAAGTGCAGGAGATAGAAGCTTTGTTTAGAGCCTGCATCATCCTACAGCAAATAATGTTTTTGAATGACACTGTCCAACAAACGTCTTGCCTTGGGTTAGCCAAGATCAAAGACATGAACACACCATCCATACCTACACCTGCAAGTAATAGCACTACACAGGGGGAGGTCGACGTACATACAATTTTACAAAACAACAGATCAGATCCTGAATGGGAAAAATGGTTGCTCTGGCCCACAGACACAAACATCTGTCAAGAAAGATTCCTGAACAGAATACAGGGTTTTACAATCAATAGGCCAGACCCACGCATCCAGGGATAGTAACAACATACAGTGTAGGAAAATTATGCCTTGATTGTATACATAAATCTACAAACCCGCGTCAAAAACATTTCGTATATGCCGGCATCTATGCTGCTTATAATGAAATATGGAAAGTTACCCAAGCATACGCCGCAGAAAGATTACGAGAAATTGATCGTATTCATTTAGAGAAATCTCTTGCTGTGGTCGAAAATGGGTTAACGACTCTGTCATCCAGGATATATTCACTGGGTAACATTGTATCCTCTGCGATAGACATTGTGGAACAAGATTTGGCCCTGCTGCGACAAGGCCAGTCTCAATTACGTTCTATTCTGTTATTAGGCTGGACGCTACAAAACTGTGCATTGGCGTTTCATCAACACATCGTCTCTGTTTTCAGAATACAATCTCACTGATAAACAGATCGAACTGGCACAAAGGGGAGCAAAGTATACAGTGCTGAGCATTGAAAAACTGGAAAAATTGCCATTTACAGTAGCAGAAAAAACAGCTACCGAATGGATCATTCATGGCAAAATAACTCTTTTTTTATTTTTTTTTTATTTTATTTTTTACATTTTATTTTTGCATTTTTAGAACAAAAACATACAGCTGTATTCGAAAGAGCGACATCAGGTACATATAATATCATGGAGGTGGAGAGGGTAGTAAAGGTCGGGCAGGTCCGGCGAGATCAACATTATGCGGCCAGTGCAAAGCAACAGCCAGGGACATACCCACATCAGTCATATCATGGTGTACTCATCCCGGGAGGGGGGGGGGCCTATACTCTGACACTCCGTACAAGAAAATCGCATCATGCGAGCCGGATCGGATAACCACAGCCTAAGCTCCCATAGCACCACAGCACCCAGCCTACAGCCCCGGGAAGTCACCCCCCCAAGCACTGAAGGTCAAAAGCTCGAGATCATCCAGTTATCAGCATTTCGTCCGCGGCCGTCGCCCCGGCCAGGAGATAGCATCGCAGCGGAGCCCAAATGTCTGTGGGCCTTGACGCTGGCGGCATAAGCTCAGAGTACGTACAGATCTGGTCCTGACAGTACACAAGATCTCGCATCCAGTCCTTAAATTTGGGGGCCCTGCCTCTGCCCCAACGACACGCCACCCTTCTCTTAGCAAGCAAAAAAGCAAGCGCAATGAATTTACGATGCGTCGCCTGAATAGGCTCTACATAGCCCAGGAGGGCCAGGAGGGGGGCGGGCACCAACACTGTGTCGATCATTTTAGAGAGTGCTTCAAACACCTGGCTCCAATAGCGGTGCACTGAGTCACATGCTCATGCCAGGTGGAGAAAATCCGCACCAGGAGCCCGGCATCTTTCGCATCTATCATCCTCGCGGAGTCGATAGCCGTGAAGTCGGACCGGCGTATAGTACAGTCTATGAATGTATTTATAATGGATAATTCTGAGGCGGCTACTAGAGGAGACGCGGTCCGTCTGCATTAAGCAGAATAGCCATTGTTTATCCGTCAATGGGGCCTGCAACTCACGGTCCCATTTCTCCCTGGCTGCCAACTGCGGTGCAGGCGTGGAGGAATGCACCGATCGGTATATTTTGGAAACAAGCTTGGCTGGCGTGTCATCGCTAAGCATGCGGTACAGCGGAGCCATATGCGGGGGCTCTTGTGGGAAGCTGGGCATGAGTGCCCTCACTCCCTGACGGAGGCGGAGGTATAGGAAAACATCGAGGGGAGTTGGCTGTATGTTGTCAAACAAGTGTTCCATGGATCGGAACGTGCCATTGTGGTATAAGTCCCCCCATGTCTCCACATGTATAGTCTGAAGCAATTTCCGGAAGCCCGCCTCCTGCAGCAGGGGCATACTCGGGTGGTAAACAAGAGGCAAGAGTGGCGCGTATACCAGGTCAAGACCTAGGGCCGTCGCCAGCTGATTCCACGCGGACACTGTACTAATCAATGTCGAGGGCGTCTTGTCTCTACCCTGCACTGGGATGTACAACGCTCCCTCTATAGGAATGGGGTGTGCCAGCCAGTGTTCGGCTGCAAGCTGCGGCATATATCGAGGCTGCCGTATCCAGAAGTAAGCGTAATGCGCCTGGGCCGCCTGATAATAGAGCTCAAAGTTGGGGACGCCGAATCCGCCCTGGTCGTAGGGCTTAATAAGGATCTCCCATTTGAGCCGGGGCGACTTCCCACCCCATACTAGTCTTATGAGTTCCGAGCGGAGTTGTCGAAAGAAAAAGGTACCGGGATAGAAAGGAATATTCAGAAAGAGGTACAAAAGCTGCGGCAGGACTACCATCTTAATCAATGACGACCGGCCAGCCATGGAGAGGGGCAGAGAGATCCACCGAGTAACGCAATCCGTAATACGGGACATCGCTGTCCCATAATTAGCCCTCAGGAGCTCTTCCCTGTTTTTTTCTATACGGATGCCAAGATATTTGAAGTCCCCCTCACACCAGGCAAGGGGGAAGTCCGTATCAAATCGCCCAGTAGAAGCCGTCAGGGGGAACAGACAGGACTTGCTCCAGTTGATCTGGATTCCAGAAATCATGCCAAATCGAATGAATTCCCGGAGGATCGGTTTGAGATTTTCCTTCGGGTCGCGCACGTAGAGGGTGATATCATCAGCGTACATGGATACCAATATCTGCCTCTGGAAACAGCGCAACGCCTTGTCCCGATGATGTTGCCGCAATTTGGCCGCCAGCGGCTCCATGGCCAAAGCAAACAGCAGGGGTGAAAGAGGACACCCCTGTCTAGTGCCTCTGGTAATAGGAAACGCAGAGGAGAGCTGGCCGTTCACAAGTACCTTTGCCTCAGGAGCGGCGTATAACAACCTGATCCATGAAATAAATATACTCGGGAAGCCCATGCGCCCCAAAACTTGGAACAAGTAGTCCCACTCGAGGGAGTCAAAAGCCTTCGTGGCGTCAAGGAACACGGCGGCCATAGGCAGGTCATCATGCACAGAGTTGAGGATCGAGAAGAAAGTGCGTAGATTATGGGACGTGGCCCTGCCTGGCACAAACCCGGCCTGATCGGGCAGGATCAGGTTAGGGAGTAGCAAATTAATGCGAGTGGCTATGAGCTTGGCCAGGATTTTCACGTCGCAATTGAGCAGGGAGAGAGGCCTATAGGAGTCACAGTCAGTCGCCCCCTTCCCCGGTTTGAGGAGCGACGTAATGAGGGCCATGCGCATCGAAGGGGGCAGATGGCCCACCTCCAACGCATCCTCATAAACCTCCCTCAGGACTGGTGCCATAAAGTCAATGTAGGTTTTGTAGAATTCGATAGGTATCCCATCCAGTCCGGCGGTCTTGCCTGACCGCATGTGCATGATGGCCTCCCGCACCTCGTCCAATTCAAAGGGGGAACTCAGAAACTCTCTTTGCGTGTCACTTAGCCACCCCAGGGATACATCCTCCAGGTATTCGTCAAGTCGAAGTTCCTCAGTCCTAGTTGACGCATACAGCACGCGATAGTGTGTCACAAACGTGTTGAGAATTTGCGCAGTATCCCTGTACAATGTGCCGTCCGCCCCAACAATCTCCATGATAGTATTAGATGGTCGCACTAGCCTCATTGTCGCAGCCAGGGCTTTCCCCGGCCTCTCGCCTTCACCATAACTCCGGGTGATCCAATATTTGCCTCTAAATTTAGTTTCCCTAGCGGCCTCAGCAGTATACTCCGTTACTTTGTCACGAATGCTTGCCAGCGTGGCATCATCAGGGCCTGAAGCCAACGACGCCTCAAGCGTCCTAAGGTCAGTCTCCAAGGCGTGCAGACGCGCCATAATACACACCAGCACACCCGACCCTTTGGCAATACACAGACCTCGCAGGGTAACCTTAAACGCATCCCAAATGGTCTCACAATCCTGTACGGAGTCCTTGTTACGCTTAAAGAAATCCAGGCAATCCTCCCGCAGCTCCTCCTGGAAGGGGGCATCGAGGAGCATCATGGGCTGCAGGCGCCAAGCCGTCCGCGGGGGGCCAAGGGCCGCAGCCCGCAAGGTAGCTCGTACAGGCGCGTGATCCGAGAAGGTACGTGGGAGGTGTCGCGCCCCCACCAGCGCCCCATGAAACTGTGGGGCCAGGAAGACATAGTCGAGCCGGGCCCAGGAGCGCGCCTGTGCCGTGAAGTGCGTGCCTTCACGGACCTCCGCGTGGAGGTGTCTCCACGTGTCAATCAGTCTATGCTCTTCTATGATTTCTGAGAGCGCCCCCCGGGACCGGGTAAAATGATGTGGGGCCGGGTGGGATCTGTCCAACGTCGGGTCGAGCGTGATAGTGAAATCTCCCCCCATATGAGGTGCTGCGTGCCCACACCCACTATGTCTGCGCCGAGGTCCACGAAGACGGAAGGGTCGTCCACATTGGGACCGTAGAGGCAGGCCATGGTGACCATTCTATGCCCTAGTCTACCCCACATCAGGCAGTACCTGCCTTTGGTATCACTTTTCGTACCTGATAGAATGAAGGGTGTTCCTCGCTTGACCAGAATGGCAACACCACGAGAATATGATGAGTAGGAAGAAAAGGCGGTATACTTTGCCCATCTACCAGCAAAGGTAGGAGCAGATTGCGCCCTGAAGTGGGTCTCCTGAAGAAACGCAATGTGTATTGTATGGCGATCTAGATAGGACAGGATGTGTCTACGTTTCCTAGGGTCACCCAGGCCTCTGACATTCCATGTGATGATGTTCAAGTCAGTGTCCCCCATAGACAGGCCGATGGGAACCAGGAGTAAGGTGCACTGGGAAAGAGCATTCGTTCATACATCCCCCCCCAATCGCGCACGCCATTCGCTCCACTCATCTTACGCGGAGATACCATCGCTCCGCGGCCTATAGCATCAGTAAAGCCCAGACCGTAACCACCTCCAATAGGTGCGTGCACTCCATGCCCCATTGGGGGGCTGCGTTGCGAACATGTAGCAAAAACATTTGGCAACTCCGTGGGCGGTAACGCCCCGAACACAGCTGTGCACAACAATAGAACAATGTTAAGAAACACCCCACCACCCCTCCCCGCACACACCCCAAACATGCATCTTGCGCCAGTTGCACATACAATTCCATCTGATGGGACAGCAGTAACAAACCCAAAAGGAACAGGAACAGGAACTCGTCTCAACCACCAGCAATTCACATCCCAGCATACCTCCCCAGACTCGATATACAATCCAGCAAAGAACGCCCGCTCCGTAACCCCTAAGCTAATTAGTCTGTTCCTCGTGAGTGGTGAAACCTCAGAACTATGAAAGAGAGAAGAGGACACCACGGGCGTCACGCAACAGCCCATCCCACCCCCCACCCACTGAAGCAGCCCCAACATGCCAGAAATCTCCTCCCGCCCCCCTCCCAGAAGAGTCACAAAAACGCTCAACAGGAGCAACATAGTCTGTTTGTTCATTGGGGTACACCCTTTGGGGGTCATCAAAGGGACACACATTTCCACCCATCTCGTCCCGCCACCCATCAAAGACAGGAGAAGGGGGGGGAGGGTGGTGCCTGGAATACGTTACCAGCCCCCGGCCTGCACCCGACCAGGGAGATCATACTCAGCCTTGGTGTCGTCCCTCAGCTGGGCCCGAGCGGCGGACCATAAGGATAGCGTCCGCCAAATCGCCCCCATGTCCAGAGGCTCAGCAACAGAAGTTAGCCAACAGTAGCTACTGTTCGTCCTCATTTTCGGCCACCACCTCTACTCGTTGCTCAGCCCGTGCAGTCCGTAGTGATTTCAAAAAGTCTTCCACCTGCTGTGGGTTCCTAAAGAAGTGTTGTTTAGCTTGATGAGTGACTCTCAGCCTCGCCGGATACAGCAATGCGTAGTCAATTTGCAGAGCCCTGAGTTTTTTCTTTACATCAATGAATATACGCCTCTGTTCCTGGACGACTGGCGTGAAATCAGGATACACGGTGAAGCTGACACCATCATACGTTAGCATGTGGTTCAAGCGTGCGGCCCGCAGAGCAGCATCCCGATCTCGGTAGTTAAGGAGCCGTGCAATGATGGGTCTGGGAGGGGCTCCAGGTCTCGGCCTCGGCCCCAGGGAGCGGTGCGCCCTCTCAACGATGAATTGGTTAGAGAACTTGTCCGATCCAATGGAGGCCAGGAGCATCTTCTCCACATATTCTTCCATGCGCCCGGTGTTGGTGGACTCCGCTACGCCCACCACGCGTATGTTATTCCGCCGGCTACGAGCCTCCAACTCCTCATTCTTGGCGGCGATAACTCTCAGGACATTGTCCATTCGCGAGAGTTGCGTACTGTGTGCGGTGGTAGTATCATCATTATCAGAGATCCGTCTCTCCGCTTCCGTGATACGTTCTTCATGGACATCCATTTTCTGCGCGATAGCATCCATACGCGAGGAGAGGCGGTCCACTTTGTCAACGACGGTAGCAAAGCCTTGCCTCATCTCTTGCATCAGTTGCTGCAGGTCCGGCGGTGGAGGGCCAGAGCCCGCGGCGGCCTCCGGTGGGGCGCGCGAGCCTCCCGGTTCCTGCGTACCCCGCACCCCCTTCTTAGCCGCCGGGGCATCAAATGACAGCTTAGGCTGCTTACTGTCCTGTTTGCCCATCCTGGGCCTTCAGTGGGGGCCCACGGCCAAGTACGCAAAGGGGGGGGGCGTCTCCAGGCCAAGGAGGCGAGACAAAGGCGACGGACCACAGGTATGCCAGAGCACGCCCACGCACAGCCGGCCACCGCACACAGAGCAGTCCGAGAAGCAGGGACCTGTAGGGAGGGGGTTAGCCACTACCGGCCTCTCCAGAGTAGTGCTGGCCGCCAAAGTCCACCAAGAGCCGCCACACCCCCAGTGGGAGAGCAGGACTCCTTCTTCAAAGCTCGCACGCAGCTGGCACTCACCAGCGCCTCAGGAAAGCCGCCAGTGAGGGAGGCTCAATCGCACAGGAGGCCAAGCACGCAACACCGGCAAGGCACATCGGCAGCCCGTCCCAATCCGGGCCAGTGCACTAGCGTTGACCGTCTCACGGCATCAGCAAGGGTAACAGGCCATAGCCGCAGGGCCGGGGAGTCCACAACAGGGGAGGGACTGGTCACCTCAGAATGCCCGCCCCTCAGCCGCTAAACGCGCTCTAATTCTCTGGTCGGGGCCCTCGCTCCGCATCACCAACCTGAGTTCTTCGGCGCCTCGCCCCTGCCAGCAGTCCACCGCAGGTCGTCACAGTGCCCCCAGCAATGGGGCTCTCCACGCACTTGGCCCCCCTTTCACGAGGCTCGGTCCGCTCTCCGCACACCAGTGTCTATGGGCCAGTCTCAGCAAGCGGTGTCTAGCAGAGCACCGAGGCGCCAACAGGCCAACAGCAGGCAGAACCGCACGCGCGGTCAGCACGGGGAGGGGGGTGTCGGGCACCTCTCCCCCGGTACAGCACCAGACACGGCCACCAGGCTCCGGCATCAGCGCGGCGAGGCGGGGGCGGGCAAGGATGCCTTACCGAAAGCGGCGCCCCCCCGGCCACCAGCACCCACCGATCACCAGCAGACCGCCAAAATACTCCTCGCAGAGGTCATCAGTCTCAGGCCGTGCGCCAACAACGGCGCCGCATCCCCCGCTCACCACTTCCAGTCCTCGCTTGCAATACATGGGAGGTCCGCACTATCGATTCGCCATCCGAGGCCCACCTGCCTCGTGGGGCGTCCCGGCCTCGCGTAGCTCCACGGCCCGGCCGCCTGCTCCGCCTCACGTCCGCCCGGGGCTCGGGGAATACTGCTCCGCCTCTAGCTCCGGTCCAGACACACGCTTCGCTCTCATACCGCCACCGGAGCTGCAGGAGAGGGTTAGCAACTGCCACAATCCATTTGTTTCGGGAAGGCAGGCCGGTAAGGAGGATAAATGAAGGATAATGATTCCAAGCTGCAGGAGCCTCACGAGAGTGCGGCCATACTGCTTGTGCGCCCTCTAGCGCCCCCGTGGCAAAATAACTCTGCCTGTTACAACTTTCCATTTTCAGTATTGCCTCAAAACTTTTCATTTTCAGTATTGCCTCAAACAAATGCAAGCAAGCAAATATGAAAGGTTGGGTAAAGAATACATCAAGACATCCTGGGATTTACCTGACACACACAGATGTTGGAGTGGGGGGGTGTGAAGTGTTTCTTAGTAGTACACACAGTGAAAATGCACTGAGCGGTTCACTTATATGTCGGGATATTAGTTTACATGGGGCCTGTAGCTGCAAATTTATCCTGCCACCTGCAAGGTTCACCAGCCACTGTGATTAATGCAACGTTTGGCCAACTTTCAAATGGGAGTTACCTCATGTTGAATGATCAGAGCTGTTGTGGCATGTTGCCAGGTATCTCATGTCTAGTAACGGTTGGCTCCAGGGTCACTTGCTGTATGCAAGTTTTGTTCCCCCAAATAGACACAGTCAGGGAGTCACCTTTATGGCCTTCACTGAACATCTCTTCTATACGAATTGATACTTTAAGCAGAATGAAAGCCATTCTTTTACAAGAGACCGTGCCTTTGACCTCGGACAAACAAACCTATGATCTACAAATTGCAAGGACTTTGGCTGAGATTTAGGCTCTGTTACGTACAAACTGCCCTACACAGTTCACAGGAATGTTGGGACGTATCTTAAACATGTCTGATACGAGCGGTATTGTGCATGTATTTAAGACCAAATGTTCAGGACTGGTAACACCTTTTCAAGCAGTCCTCGGAATCATTCAAAACTTTGTGCACTCGGTGTTTGGTGGTCTGCTGTTAATTCTAGCACTCGTTGCAGGAATCCTGTTTTTATTCATACTACTACGCTATGGCAGGCCAATCCACCAGCGTCACTCCCAGCACCTTGGAGAAAGCTCTCCTGGAACGGAAATGTCATGAGCGCATAGTACAACTTTTGGGCTTACCTCGTCTACGAGAATTAAATAGCACATGGTTTCCGTCATTCAGACCAATCTGGCAAGATTGCATCTTACCTGTTCTACGCTACCCGCTTTGCGGTGAAGAATGCATGCTAGACATCTGTCTAACACTCCCATCAGTCATGCCAACGGATATCGATACTCTGCTGGACCCGATAGCGGCCCATGCTCTGTATTGTCCACAGAGGCTACCAATCCTAATGACGGCATTTGTTGAGATCTCACAGACGCAACATCCTACTGCTGAGGTACGAGATGGATCAACAGGCACACAAGTAACATTGGAAATAAACATTGCTACTGGCGATGCTTCACATCTATGTGCAGTTAATCTTCTAAACGAGGTATTTCAACTATCACCGACATCGGTAGATGATTTTTTGTCTACAGGAATAAAGGATTTCATGTTTTCACCAGCCCCTTACACTGACTTTTGATTTGGCTCACAGTGTACCGGGAAAGCTACGAATTTGGCCTTCATTTTTCAAAACAAAGACAAAACCTTGGAACTTTTTCCTATGATTAATTTTTTTTCTAAATTTGAATTTTTCTTTTTATGGCAAAGTAATCTGCTTACAGTAGAACTATTCATAGAGAACAGACTTCTTTGAACACTTCCAGGGACACATTGTCACCTTTATTCACAACAATTTCATTTATGTACCATGACATAAAATGGCTTTGACCTTTTCTTCTGTAATCGTGAGCCATTTCATCAGATGTGTATATATTTATGTTCATTCAGTTAGCATTCACTGTAAACATATGCTTAGAATGAAACATTGCTTTAATATGTACAGCACCTTTTTGCATTTCATGTCTAGCAAATGTTTTTGACAAAGACTTATTTTAGTATGCTTTTACAAAAGTTTTTAGCAACATGCGGTACGCAGTTTTAAATGTTTAGTATTTAGTATTATCGTTCATTCGATAGTGGAGTGGGTGTTGTGTTTCGATTTAGAAGTCCGTACATAGGTTTCCCTAAATCATGTCCTTATATAGGCACAATTTGCATTGCCCTTATTTATGCATAGAATCCCAGTCCTTATTTAGACATTTGCCATGCTATCCAAATACAGGCATGGTCACCTACATCCGTCCATCCCCACGTCACAACGAGTTCTTAGAAACCAGACCCTTAAGCCATTGGGACTTTCCCTAGCTAGGATTATTGATTTGTCCAAGAACTCATATATTATGCATGAACTACTATTCCTTAGGGGTTCATTCATGACGTCTTCCTCTGCCGACTTTACATCAATGCTAACATTCCTAAGCACAGCTCGATACGGCTCGCCACGGCAAGTTCAGTAGAATTCGAGTCCCCGTCTGACGCACTGACCAGACGCTGTCATCCCTGCTTGCAGAGAATCCAGCTTCCAGTGTTCTGACTCCCTTCGCGGGGTGTTAGAGTTTGAGAACCGTAAAGAGATTCCCACCTCTCTCATTCTAAGGTATGGAGCTGACAAGAACCTAGAGGGACTCTTGGCATATCTGACTTAGCATATGCAAAACTACAGCATACCATACTATAGAATACAGCACCTATTTCTTACCTTGTACTACACTTAGGTTAGGTACACTGGGCTAGAACTATTTAGAAACATCAAACGAGAATCCACTTTTTAGCCTATGTTATTTATGTATGTGTATATGAATATATGTCATAGCTAGAAGACAATGCTGTTGCAGTATTATTTCTTCTTACTGCTTACGCTGTATGTATTATATCTTGCATACTGTCTTGCGATTGTAACAGCTCATTTCTCTTGCACGAGAAAAAAGACTGTTCAATACATTCTTTTTATTGAAACGCCCGTCTATGTATTTCTGTGTAACTCTGAAGAAACTAAGCATGCGCAATTGACTAAGTGAAACTGTTGTTTCCACGATTCTGAGACATGTTCCAATTCTAAGAGAAACAAAGTTGTTATGTTTATGCGGTTGCCAGAAACTACTCCCTTCTTGTTTATTCAAGGAGTTTCTAGTGGCCTCTGAGTTAGCTGGCACACAAAGTAATTAAATTTAATGTACTCGATAGAGGCATACTGACCTCAGTCCTATGCCACAACTATAGTGTATATTATTCCAATGCGCAGAGCCTATAAGGGAAATAGGAACTACACTACACCATGACCCAATAACATACATTTACAGGTTCCTAGTAAGGCACATCTTGACCTAATTTCATAGTTGTACGTTTCCACAATTCACCTTTAAACAAACATTATTAACTGATGTCTATCCAGACTGTCCAACACTGACAAGCACATCAGTGGACACACAGATACAGAGTGCAATCAGACACAGGTAAACCAGACTCCAGGAAAGTATACACACAAAGGCCCATACACGAACAGGAAAGCTAACAGACACACAACCAGAGGCATATGCACAGAAATAATTCAGACGTACAAATATGCCTATAGTGACTTGGGCAAGTAGGCGTACATACACAGACAGAAGCCCAAAGAGGTGTTGTAGCTCTAGACACACATATATCCTCAACGCATTGGCTGGCACACCCAGAGGCACATACACAAGCAATTTGACCACTGCATCATTTTAAAAGGGTGTGGGGGTATTGTCTCCGACTTTCCATTAAGTGGTGTTTTGCGGGTGTACCCTCAATCCATAATTGTCCTGTCCGCTCGCGGTCTTTCTTCATCTAGATTTGAGTGCTCGTTGGAGGGTATCTGGCTTCAGCAAGTAGGGAGAAAAAAAATAGTGATTACATTAAGAGTGGCTGATTGCTCCACAACAGGCTACTGTGGAATACGTTTGAGGTACAAACTGGAGGTCTTCAAATAGTTTTGTTCTGAATCCCCATAGGCGAAATGTTTTGAATTCGGACTCCCTTCCAAAACATTATAGCAAGGATTATGGAAGGGGGTGGAGGGGTGGGCAGGGATCAGTGCAAGGAAGGGGTTTATGCAGTATCTAATTTGTAAAATAATAAGTGACAGGGCCCTGTCAGGAGGCCACTGCAGTTTGCAACACACATTCCCCCTGCCAGATCTGCCAATGCCTGTACCAACACAACTACTAAGCATCACAAGCCTACAAGTATCATAATTCCGACTATACCAGGCCCCCAAAGCCATAAGAATGTAATTGGGCAACAGGTATTAGTTTAATGTATTTTGAACTAATATACAACTGTTGGTACGCTCATCTCTAAATTAGGCAAACAGAGCCACCATGTGGCAGACTGTCATAAGTGCCAGGTGTTGAAAATTAAGTGCTGGTTCCAAGCACCGGAAACCACCAGCTCAAATTAGGCACTTTCACTGGTACTTTTCATATACCTCATAAACCATATTAAATGTGAAAATTCTAAAAGAGCAAATGCATCAAACAAAAACAGAGACTGGCCAAAAAAACTGCTACCCATAAATGGGGTGATGTGAGCCTACCAATACCCTTTTGATTCCTGCCCAATAGCAGAGGTTTCTACAACTTTTAGTTATTTTTGTGCCCTCGTCTAGTTAAAGGTTTTCAAACACAGGTTAAAACAACTGTGCATTACGGAGAGGAGGTGGACAAGGGGTCTGTTAACAATATTCAGTGTATTCATCAGTTTTGTGTTTTCCAGGTAAGAGCGGGAGGCTGAAGTTCAAAGATAACATGGCACCATTACTTGTATTTTTGGTTTTATAGGGAATGAAGAAGGGTAAATTGCATAGGCCTTGTATATTTACATTCCTCTGAACATGTTCCAACCCATTCTTTAGTCATAACTCCAATTCTACAGACAGCGCCACATCTAAATATTCTTGCTTGTCCACTTTGAGGGTGAAATGAGAAGTGGAAAAGAGCAGTTTGCCCTGCAAGTGTTAAAACCTGTCATGTATGGTGTATGCACAGAACTCAGCAAGATGAGTCATAGAGCTGTGTGTGTGGGACTGGAGCATGCAACCTGCAGGTTACAGATATATTCATAGAGCAGGCAACACACTGCCCCCTCAGGTGTCTCACAGGGATTGGAAGTTGTCACCTGCAAGCAGTGCTTGAAATGGAAAAACTGAAGTGTAGGTACCCTGTAACAGAGTACCTGCTTGTTTCTGAGAAATGCAGGTACTCTACAATTAAAAGTATTACGTCACTCTTGAAGTGCAGGTACTCTCCCTCTCAAAATAAAGAAGTGCCAGTACTCAGTACCGGACAGTGCCAGCCCATTTAGAGCACTCCTTATCTGCTTTGCTCGTATGGGGGTGCACCCTGAATATCAAAGCCAGAATCTCGAGGGAGGCAAATATTGAGGACAAAATATTGAATCCTAAACATTGAAAGGTATGTATACGTTTTCTATACCTATATCTATATATATGTACCTTGACGATATAAGGTAATTAGACATGGAGTTACAAATAGTAAATCTATATTTCCTCTATATGTACCAACCTTTCTATATTTTGGTCTTCGATATTTGTGTCCATAATATTCTTCTACTGAGAATCGACCACTGCCACCTAGTGCAGGAATCTGTGGTAACTCCCTCACCGGCAAACAACCATACCATCCTCATGTGCAAAGTGTCGCTCCCACAGTGCCTCAGCTGATTGAGAAAGAAAGCAACCTGGAATCTGTAATAAAAGTACGGTGTACCTTGGACCGTCAGGACATAATTAAAGAGAGGGTGGACCTTTTACTATATAATTTGAAGCAAGAGTCCAATGATCAATTGACTGCAATATCGTGGGAAATGGCAGTGGAAGACCTTAGAGAAAACTTAGCCATAAAGACAACTAAAGGGCCAAACAAACCCACGATAAAAAAACTCACCACTCTAATGAGCACATGCAAACCACAATGAAAATAAAATGCAAATTAAACAACCTATTGCGTAGGCGCACCTATGAAGACACTGAACACAAATTTCATCGCGAGCAGATATCGATTACTCGCAAGGAGTACAGGAAAGCAAGATTCACCTACCAGAGGATGAAAGAAGAACACCTCTGGGCAACCACTCACGAAATAATAAAATCAATGGACCAAAGGAGATTCTGGAGCTGGGTTAACAAAGGAGCTAAACCTGCCCAACCCTAACTGTAACAAACATTGCTCCATCCGAATGGGAGGCTCACATTGAAACACTCTACGTAGTGCCCATTAGCAGTAATCGTATTGGCCTCTATTAAGATTACACCAACCCAAGTCGCACTTATTATTTAAAAAAATGTGCCCAGGAGGGGCACCAGGCCCAAAAGGCATACAGACAAAGGTGTACAAAGCCTCGACGCACAAGTGGGCTGCACTTGGCCACCCTATCCGAGGCAAGTAGACTGGGCGGGCCAATTCCTGACTCCTGGTGAGGTTCTCTCCTCGTCCCCATTCACAAAAAAAGGTCCCTGGTCTAGCTCCGATAAATACCGGATGATCACTCTCCTCGATGTCGAAGGGAAGGCCTACGCAAGTACTCTACTTCAAAAATTGACCTCCTGGGTGGAAGACGCAAATTGATACCATATACTGAAACCGGCTTTCAAAAGGAATGCCGCATTGAAGACAACTTGATCTGTCTAGCTCACATGATCGAGGGTCCGCTTGCTACACAAGGAAAGTCGTTTTATCTGGGGTTCATCGACTTCCGAACCGCTTTTGACAGCGTTGTCCGTCCCAGATTGTGGGAAAAATTTAAGAACCGGGGTACCCCACATTCCCTATTGAATGCTCTTATCGCTCTGCAGACTCACACCTGGGTAAAAATAAGATTCCCTTCTGGGTGGTCAATGACCAATAAAATCATGACAAACAGAGGCTTAAAACAAGGGTGCATTTTGGCCCCACTACTCTTCAATCGGTACCTAGCAGACCTGCTCGAGTGGCTGGCTCTCTCTTGAGCATTTCTGCCCAAAATTGCATCTACTAAAATTCAATCAATGCAATATGCAGGTAATACGATTCTCCTCGATCAAACTAAAGTGGGCCTCCAGAGGCTCTTTGTCTCATTGGCCTCATATTGCCAAACAAACGCTTTAGAGATCAACATCGCCAAAACAAAGGTGATGACGGTATCGAGACAACGAGGAAGAGAGCGCTTCTGGTACATCGATGGGAAACCCATAGAGGTAGTGATCCACATATAAGTATCTGGAAGTCTGGATAGCTCATAGAGGAGGATCGGCACAGCATTTGGCAGCAATGCAAGGGGTGGCCCACAGCCTGGAGGGGGCCTTCTTAAGAACCAAGAAAGCCTTCAATTCTCCGGATTTCTCGCTGTTAATTTGAGTGATAGGTGCCAAACTTTTACCGACATTAGCTTTTGGTGCGCTGACTTTTAAAGACAAAATGTTCATATGGCTAGACAGAGCGCAGTCAGCCTGTTTTCACAGAGTGTTCCATCTACCCAATTCGACCTCTCATGCCCAAATCAGCATGGAGTTTAGTCTGGCTTCTCAACATTGGATCATGAAAGCAAGATTTATTGCCTACTACTTAAAAAACAAAAAGGCCTGTGACCTTACTTTAAACAGTTACATCTAGTCTCTGTTAAACAATCCTAGAACCACTTGGAGTCAATTTTTAACACACTGTTTGGATGCACCGGAAACCCACGACATATAGTCCAGTTCGCTACCCATAGGTGTGGCCACAAAAGTGTTGACTAAACAAGTAAAGATCTTGTCAGCGGAACACGATGCACTAGCCATGTAAAATCTTTCCCATGGCAGTTGGGCGTCAAAACTCTACGATCGTGAAACCCTACCACACAATTTATCATCCACCATGAAGACATCAGTGAAACATCATTTAATGAGACTACGTTTTGGTCTAATCCCCCCGATGGTCAGAGGTATAAGGAAGATACGCCCTCTCTATGCCGTTTTTGCGGCAATAGGGAAGAAACTTTAACCCACGTTGTATGCATTTGCAAGACCCTGCGCCCCTTGCGAATGTTTTGGCTCCGTCCAATTTGGCACATCCTCAACGTGCGGATATGCCAAGAGGTCCTAGAGGAGTGCATGAAGGGTGACTCTGCTCAGATGGCCGCCCATTTTTTTAAAATGTATGTCTGCAATCAAATCTACTCTCCCTGCAGAAGATCGCTATGAATTCTAGCCATGCCAGACACAAACTCTTTCTAACAGAGAATGAAAATTGTTTTTAATATCTTTTTGTAAGAATTGCAGTGATTTTAAGTAATTGTGCAATAAAATGTATCTTAATTATCTTCTACTGAGATATTGATGGACTTAATATTCAGTAGTACGATCACTGGTACTGAATGCATAATCCTATTTTTAGAAAATGCAATTCCCAGTTCCACAGTTCAGGGAGCATGATCAACTCACCCAGCTGTTTCAAGCGTATTTTAGGTAGTCAGCACTGGGAATTTAGGGGATTGAGCAGGTCAGAAAAATGCTTAGTGTGAACTCTTTAGCTCACAGCAGTGGGATAGCAGTCCATGTTGCAAATCAGGTGAATGTCTCAATACTTTGATATCGTTGTCTGGTGGAAGTCATAATAGAGGGGCATTGTGAGGGCTCTGTGAAGGTCTTCGTAGTGGGACTGTGGTGCTTGATACAGATATCCCTAGCAGAGCATCACAAGGGCTGTGAGAAAGGATATTGGTGCACAGTACACGACAGTACAGTCGAGCATCATGAGTCATCATGGGAGCCCTATGAAAGTCTCAATACTGGGACATGGATGCATAGCACAGGTTCGTATAGTGGGTTATCATGAGTGCCCTGTGAATGTCTCAATTGTGGAGGTCGATGCATTGCACAGGTCATTTTGTATTGGAGCATCATGAGAGTCCTGTAAATGTCTCAATACTGGGATATCTATGCACAGCACAGGTCAGAATGGTGAGCCATCATGAGTCCTGTGAGTATCTCAGTACTGGTATAACGATGCACACCACAGTTCAGTACAGTGGGACATCACAAGGCAATATAAGAGACCTGTGAATGTCTCAGTACTGAGATATCGATGCACATCACAGGTCAGTATGGTGGGACATCATGAGAGCCCTGTGAATGTCTCCATACTGGGATATCGATGCACAGCACAGTTCAGTACAGTCGGAGATCAGGAGAGCCCTGTGAATGTCTCCATACTGGAATATCGTTGCACGCCACAGGTCAGTACAGTGGGACATCATGGGAGTCCTGTGGATGGCTCAGTACTAGGATATCGATGCATTGCACAGGTCAGTACAGTTGGACATCATAAGAGCCCTGTGAATGTCCCCATACTGGGCTATCGATGCACAGCACAGGTCGGTGTGGTGGGACAGTATGAGAGCCCTGTGAATGTCTTCATACTGGGATATCGATGCACAGCACAGGTCAGTACAGTTGGACATCCTGAGAGCCCTGTGAATATCTCAATCCTGGGATATCGATGCACAACACAGGTCAGTACAGTGGGACATCATGAGGCATCATAAGAGTCCTGTGAATGTCTCAGTACTGGGATATCGATTCATAACACAGATCAGTATGGTGGGACATCATGAGAGTTATGTGAACGTCTCAGTACAGGGATATCGATGCACCGCACAGGTCAGTACAATCGGGCATCATGAGAGCCCTGTGAATGTCTCCATACTGGAATATCGATGCACGCCACAGGTCAGGACAGTCGGACATCATGAGAGCCTGGCGAATGTCTCAATACTGAGATATCGGTGCACAGCACAGGTCAGTGCAGTTGGGCATCATGAGGCATGATGAGTCCATCACAGGTGCTGCTGAATACCATGATTGCCAAATATAAAGGGGTGTACTCTTGACTGCACTTCATTACTCTTTATTCCATCACTCTACTGTTCCAGTGCTTTATCTCCCTAAGTCACCTTTTTTGTATCTTTTAATTCTTCCTTCTTTCTTTATTTCCTGCCTTCCTCTCTCTTGCTTGGGGTCAATTTTGGATAAGGAAAAATATGTCCTGAACCCAGGACCAACTTTGGTGTTGGTTGCACCTGGTGCAATGATCTTTGTTGGAACCTTCCCAATGATCTCTGTCTCCATGGATTCCCACCCAAGAGTTGGCACCTGGTGAAGAAGCACTGGTCACTCCACCCTAAAACCCGGCACTGCCTGAGCTCCAATAATGAGTGTTAGTGTTCACCACCTGAAACCATCTCCACAAATGAAGCACTGATTATGCTTCCTATGTGGCACGTGGCAACAGCCAGTGTAGTGGGACTCCTCTTTTCCGAGGGCCTTAGGGCCACTGCAGTGGCTCCACTATTGATGGATAAACTGTGGCAACAAAGGTTAAACATGTCAAAAACCAGGACCTCTAGGGTGGGGACGAGAGCAAGAAGCAAAGGAAAGTGGTTCAGACAGAGGAAGAGGATCACTGTATTGAGAGGGTAGAGGAGTACAAATGTTTGGCTTCACAACCACTAAACTTAAAATCAAGGAGGAAAGGGTCAGGTGATCCAGAGTTATTAACAATAATGCCTTTAGTTGATGTAGTAAATAATGAAGGGTGCAAGATTTAGATGGTTAGAAATTAGGAGATTATCTCAACCAAATTGCTATCATAAACCAAGAAATCCAGAGGTGGGTGCAGAGATGCCACTCCCTGACCCTTCTGAGTAGCGGGCCCTTGACTTTACAGCCACATCAAGTACATGGAGGGCTCTGACAACTTGGAAAGTCTGAGTTACATAGGGACAGCACAAACCGAAATTTAACTGCGTGGGTCAGCCCTCATTAGCTAAAGTTCCTGAAATGGTGCACTATCTGTGGTATTTTTAATTTCTGCAGATTTTAACTTCATTTTATTTTTCAGGAAAGCACACTGCTGCCCCAAAGCCTTCCTGACACTGGGGCTAATAATGCTAAGCAAAGCACCATATCCATGGTGCAGTGCACAGAGCTTAAATGCAGAAAAGCTAAGTTTTCAAACCCTATCTAAGATTCAGGAAGTCAGATTTGAGTCCAAGGAAATGAAAAAGGGAGTTTCAGATATTAGAAACTAAGAGACTTATTTAGAGTTTGGCAGACATGATACTTTGTTAAAACGTTGTAGATAGCCCTTTCCATTGGCTATAATGGACTTGTAATACAGTGGACTGGACATTTGCCATGTTTGTGATGGAGTACCCCTCTGCCATGCTCTAAATATGGCCCTAAGTAAGAGGATGATCTAGCACAACAAGACATGCCACTGGGAGACATGCCACTTAAGCTGAAGGTGGGGCAAAACCTCTGCGAGCTTGAAGAGAAAGAACCAGAACTTTGAATATGGATTTTTGGCAACTGGTAGCCACGCAGTTGACTAAGATGGTCTGATATGGATTCACTGTGATGGAACCCCAAAGAAATCAGGACGCTACGTTCTGAAGTATCTCAACCCTCTACAGAGCATTTTTGGCCTAAATACAGTGAATTGCTATAATTGGAACGGAAGAACACGGTAGGGCAGATTGGCAAAGTTTTGACACAAAACAGTTGTTGCAATGCATTGGGTGAAAGGGCGGGAGAAAAACAGCACCAGATCGACTTAGATAGTCCGCAGTTTAGGCTTCCATGCACCAATGCACATATCCTTGTAAGACTGTGTACTTTCTGTCAAACATAGATTTGGTACTAAAAGGGGACTCTTCCAGTACAAAATCTATACTTCAATACTTTTCCTACTTTTTATGTGTGCTGCATATTGCAGCACACATGCACATTTGTACAAATTTGGAGATTTTTAAAAGCTGCTCCCCTGTTATGCTTGCTCTAAGGAAGCATTATTTTTTGGTGCTAATCCCCATCAACAAATGTTACTAAGTAGGGATTTGTGTCGAATCCCATGGATGTTTGCATGCACTGAACTGCTGCCCTCATGATATGCCCCCATGACGCAAAGTAGCACATAGTGCTTCTTTGTGTTACTTTATGCAGCTTTCCAATGCAAAGCATGATTTATATTGCAAAGTATATCCTCCGATAATACTTTGCACTGTGCTTGTGGCAGTTTGTGATGCAAACCCAGAACAAAGTGTTAGTACGTTTAGGAAGTAGAAAACGAATTGTCTTTAGCGTTCAAATGGAATAGACACAAGTATCAGTCACAGTACAAATCTGCAGTGTCACGTGGTTCAGTCAGACCGGGGGAGACACACTGCTATTTTACCACACACACGTTTCTTAAGTTGCCTTCTCTTTCACATGCTGACTTTTGACACACATTTGCGTGTGTGGCAGTGCAGGATTAGTTTCCCTGAACTACATTGCCTAGAAATTCCGCTCAGTAAGAACACTATTCCGACACCTTGAACATCTAGTACAAGGTCCGGACCTACATTGTGCAAATGTGGTTGTTTGTTATTCGTCCCTGAGGCGATGCAGCTATCAATAGATCATAAACAATTGTGGCCTGACTAAGGTCTCGACTCGGGAGCAAGGATGCTTTTTGTTATATATAAACAAGCATTTCTGGGTTGGGGCAGAGGAGCACTTGCTGTCATTGTGAGGTCACTATGTACTGCAACCTCAGCCCATGCTGCTTGCTGATCCCTCTGTCCAGCCTGTGACTAAGACGGGACCTACACACTTCCCTTCAGGTAATGGGGGTTGGATCATCCAATAGATGATTCTTAGCAGAACACACACACTGTAGGCATCTAGGTTAGGGAACGCATAGTAGGAGTAAGCTATATATATTGTTTGATATGCTTGCATATATACATTGTCTTAGCAAGTGGTGTAATAAATAGCATCTGTTGCCAAGCATGCCAAAACTACGTGTGGCTTAAAAACGCAGTCAATACCATGACTGTGTTGTTACCACAAGTTCCATTACAAAACAAGTTGTTACAACAACTTGCTTTAGGGAAGCGATGGACTTTGGAATAGTTTAAATTACTATTCCAACTCCAGTTGGTGTATCAGTAGGAAAGGTGTTGGACTTAAAATCCAACACCAGTCCCACACCGCATTCCCTAAAGCAAGTCGTTGTAATGACTTGGGTTGTAATAGAACTCATGGTAACATCGCAATTGTGATACTAACTGCATTGTAAAGGCACTATGATGTAATACCTGCATTATAATAGATGTTTCCCTGTTGTAATTATATGTTTTGTTCACTGTCCTTTTACTGCTAATCACTTTCATTTGATCTGTCTATTGATCATTGCAGCACATATATCCTATACAAGAATCACGATGGTTCATAAAAATTGAAACGGCCCCTCTATGTATTGCTCGTATGTTTCACTCATGCATGTTCAAAATGTGGCATGTTTTATGCAACATTTGTAGGTCCGATGTCACCCAAGACCTTTTGATTTTCCTAAACCTATATGTACAGTAAGCATACTTATAGGGGCTTATAGCCAGACTTCTTCATCCATTCATCTGATGTTGTGTCATCCACATTTTTCTTCCACCCTCTACAGCATACACCATTGGGAAATGAATCAAACCACTTCAGCTATTGGCTAACTTCACTGTGAATTCTGCCCTTTCACAAGGACTACATCCACAGAGGAAAGTAGTTCCCTTAAGTGCTAGAGTCTGTTTTGGTAAAGTTTGCTTTTTGAGACAAAACATTTTTTTTAGCTTTCAGTCAATTTCTTTTTCTGATTGATTAGGGCCTGGCACCATCCCCGACAATAAAGAGTTTAGAAAAATAGTCACAAAATCAAACAAGGATTAGCAAAGCCAAAATGCTGTGGGAAGACCTATAGGATTTGCCAATGTTTGTTACATTGGATTTGGCCCTGCCTCCTAATCACTTTATTATGCAGCTTCATCTCGGGCCAATACTCATCATACACAAATCTAACACTCCAACTGATCACAAAACCATATTTACTGGGACTATCCCCCTTAAGAAAAAAACACACAATGTTAAAAAAAAGTGGTGTTACTAATGCTGCTATTGGCCAAAAGGGAAACATTTAAAGTGCAATAGTTTGTGTTTGCTGTTCAGGGAAACTTCTTTAGTTTGGGTACAGCAGAAAGCCCAATGTTCATCCTCTATGGGATGGCCCAGATCTCGTTCCCAGGTCTCTCGTATCTTGGTATCCCTGCTGTGGACTAGTGCCATGGAAGCTTTATATAATTTAGAAATGAGATGGCCTCCCTCTTTGTGTGTGATGAGTAGGGTCAGTGGTGCAAAGGACTCAGGCTCAAGGGGAAATTCAATTACCCTAGTTCTCAACCCATGCCATAGTTGAACAGCCGATTCCCCTTAAATTCCCATTCCCATAAAATTTGTGTTGTACTGTACCTCTGCTCTCAGACTGTGATTCTTGTTTTTTGTGTTACCTCTATTGCTTCTGTCTTCTTCCCCCCCTCTTCCCCAAGTAAGATCACATTCTATGTTTCAATGTGTACTCATTCACTATTGGATTGTGTTCATACATATGCTATGACAGTGAAACTAAACCTCTCCCAATGACACATTTTATTCAGAGCAAATGTACTAATAGACACACATTCACACATTTATTAGTACAGATGAAAGGCCACATCGTCTTTTTTACCACAGTACAGCAGCACTGACATAAATATGTTTATTGGCTTGCAGATTGCATGTAACAATTTCTTCACATGGGGAAACAACTATCCTTACTGTCAGGAGTTCCCTTCAAAGTGATTTTACCATATTGCACAAATTTAACCCCATGCATTCTGGTTCAGGTTAAATATCATTTGTTTAAAAATTTAGACATGAAAACATGCCAATATGCTATCTCTTACCATTGTTGAGGGAGGGGAGGAGCACCATGACTCACTTGAAACTTTGCCTCTCGGAAGTCATGACCCCACCCTCCACGATGGTAATAAATTGCATATTACACTCTGCACATCTAGATGGATAGATAGACAGACACCCTTTGTTGTCTAACTTCACATTGTTGTCTTCTTTGTTATTTGCTGTACAAATATTAAAAGACATTGAAATAAAAGATATGAATGTTTCAGCAGGTTCTTCAAAGTGTCCTGCAAAAGGCACACAGATGATGGACGGAATGCAGAGCACATCAAACATTCACCCCCAGTAAACAGATCTGGGTTAAATCCATTGTTCTTTTGCTCACCATGCCACCTCAGCTTGGACCCAGCCATATGCAAATCAGTCTTGACCCTGTGCCTCATGGGAACAGTCCAGCCCGAACTGTCAAGCCAGGTCCTCCCTGGACCGGAAACAAGTATCCTGGGACCGGTGTTCTGTCAATGCTATTCTCTTAGTATTGAGAAATAAAGAATTAGATAGCCTATGGAAAGATTTCACTGATACACAGTTGCAGCTATAGACTGTCCAGGCTTCTATATAAAATATTTATGAAATTTCATTTCAGCGTTATAACCCTTTTTAGATCCATTAATCTCCCTTTCCTACTCCAGTCTTCTTTCTCATGACACCATAATCACCATACTTAGATTGATTGTCAATCTCCACAGATACATAGCATTTCTAGCATTTCTGGCTTTATAGTTACAAAGCACTGGTTTTAGCCACTAGAATCTAAAACCCAGATATACTAAGGTTTGCACCGTGCTCCTGGGCTCTAAGCAGTGTTTCAAGACGCAAAGCGGCACAAACCGCATCGACAATTGACATTTTTGCACTGAAAGTTGACACCAGGGCAGTGCCAAATCCTTCTACATTGTGGAGTTCCAAACCCCTGAAAATGTATGGTAAGGGGGAATTACATGGTGTGAATAGCACAACCACCCCCTCTGATTCCATCAAAAACCAAATCGCAAAAAGGTAGCGGGATCTGGCCATTGTGTGGAATCTTAACACTAAAAGAAACCAATGGAAAACAATGGGCAAGTGAATTATTGTGGGATAATCGCATAATGAGTGATTCTTGAGAATTTACACAGTTTGTGGCTCTTACGTTGGGCTGATTCTCCTTGTATACAACACAAATTCGTACTGGAGTGCGTACCTTGAGTACACATCTGACACAAGACACTGCTTGCTCACCTTTGTACCATGGCGCCATGCTAAAATGGCATAGTTTGTGTAAGTGCAGCCATCAGTGCATGACTCCCTAAATAGGGCGCTGCACAATTTTTCCTTAGCCACACAGCCCTGCAATTTCTATGCAGTGCTGTGCTGTACGATGTTTAGTAAGTCAGAGTCAAAGAACAGATTGAGAAAAATGAACAATGCTAATTTAGAAAATGCAAGTGGGCCAGACTACTATCTGACTATCATTTTCTCTTTGGTAATGTAGCAATGGGCAAAACTCTCAGTGTAAATCGAATGTAAAGAGTGTTATTACAAAAGTGTAAGAAATTGGGTTGTTAGTTCAGGTGGTTGGACGCCCCACTCAAACAAGACAATTCGTGTCAGTGTGACCACAAAAGTCACTAAATAAACCCCGTGCTTAACCCTTTGGTAGTTTGGCAAAAAGGCAGTCAGGCTTAATTTAGAGGAAATGAGTAAAGTATTTATGCAGCACTCGAACAGTATAAAGAAGAAACAGCACACAAGAAAAATCCCAAACCAATTTAGAAAAATGTAATAAATAAAATGATAACAAAACGACAAAAATCAGAAATATGACTTTTTAAAGTTTGAGGTAAAAATAGAGCCAAAACATCACTTGCGCTTATCTGGTCGTGCTGGAATGGGGGAAAGTCACAAGTTCAGGCCTACTGAAATGGAGTGCAGATCAGATACAGGGATAAGGTTCATCCTGCTGAAGAATTACCTTCACAAGTCCACACAAATAGCTGCTGTTTGTGTTGGCGGGGTTTACAAGGAGGTCGTTGATGGCGTGAGATGCAAGTCAGACATTGCGGACAGTCGCTGCTGTAGCACAAAGCTATCCCAGTCATTGTTGGAGCTTCATGTTGAACGTTGTAGGAGACAGTCGCTGTTGGCGACAAGGACCAGGTCCTGCTGGAGCTTTGCGTTAGCAGTCAATGGATCGCCGATTCTCAGCGGGAGCAGTTCTCTTTGCTGTCGCAAGGAGCCCAGAACTTCTGTATTTTCAGCTTTTATTTTAAGAGGAGTACTGACGCCAGACAAGGGTTCAGGATCATCGGGCACATCTTGGGGGTAAGCACTCACTCCAGCGAAGACCAGCAGCAGGGCTCAGGTGGGTCAGGCAGGTCCATCTGGTGCTGGGGCCGGCAGCAGGGCTCAGGTAGGTGCAGGCAGGTCCACCTGGTGCTGGTTAGCTGGGCAGTTGTAGGGCAGGCATATAGAAGCTTGTTGTGTCCCTGTATCTCAAACATTAGGTCAGCCAACTGACTCTTGGAGTCACTTCTTGGAGTCTTGGGTTACAAGGCAAGCAGGCCAAGTCTTCCTTCTATCATATAGCAGAACAGTCCTTCTGAATCTTCAACAGGTCTAGGAGTGTTCGGATAAGAAGTTCTGAAGGTGCTACATTTATAATTGGTGTCAGCCTGTGTGTGTGGGAATTCCCTGGTCTACCCTAAAATTGGCTCTGGTCAGTTCTTCACTTTCCCCTGGTCCTGCCTCCAAACTTTCTAGGGCAATGGTTCTTAACCTGTGGATCAGGCACCTTTGCAGGTTTGCAATGCCTACTCAGGGTTTCAGCGACTGCTTAGAAAATTAAATATTATTCACAGACGAATAAAGTGCGTATATATATTAGGACGCAAAATGTATATCTAAAAAATGTAAGTTGTTTTCTTGAGAATGATTAGTGGGAGCAGTGCACATGCATTAAACAAAATATAGTATGAACGACGGGTGACCTCATTTAATTTAGGAAAGCAATAACCTTATTAACATAAAAATATAGATTTGTTTATATTTATTTGTTAATTAAATTAAATATTCCATCATTTGTGCATTTGGTTGATGAATATTAGCTTCTGTATTTTTGTGTATTGTTTTGCAGGTCAAATCACTAAAATTATTTAGGCCAGGGTCCCTGCCTTCAAGCAATTACTCAGTGGGGGTTCCTGGATTCCAATAATGATTCCATGGGGGACCCCAGATTCCAGTAATGGTTAAGTGGGGGTTCACAGAAGTCAAAAGCCTAAGAAACACTGTACTAAATGACCACTGTACTAGGTTGATAAAGGCCAGTACAGGCCTAGTGCCAGGTACCTTTGTGTGTGCTGCAGGTAGGGTCCTTTGAGGTGTAATCAGAGCAGGGCACAACTCCTACCAAGCCTTCCCATCAGGAAGACATTTTCCATCCCCACCTAGGCCTCCTTTGTCTCAATATTAAGAAGCAATACACAAAATACCACAGGAAAGCCATTTAAAGTCATGTGACGCTAGACACAGTCATAAATCACATTTGGGTTGGGGCATAAAAATGCCAACTTTCCAAAAGTGGTATTTTTCAGAATAGTAACTTAAAATCCTACTTTACCATTAAAAAGGATTTTACATTACAATTCATTTGAGTCAAAACAGTATTTCTCTCTCTGGTTACAAACTGAAGTTAGCTCTTATTAAGTGTAACAAGTTCATCCAGTTTGAAACTATGGGAGAGATAGCCTTACAGCAGTGAAAAACAACGTCAGGAGTTTTTCCTTGCCCGCACGCGTAAAACTTAAACACACAGGTCCTAGCTTTTAAATACCATACACCCTTCTAATGGTGTGGTTAGGGCCTTCCTCAGGGTTGATTTTTAAGCATATACATTCTGCTAAAAGGTTTATTTTCCCTGGTCGAATGGCAATTTAAAACTGCACAAAGGCTGAAGTGGCATGCTCCTGACATGTTTTAAAAGGCTACTTTAGTGGATGGCACAATGAGTGCTGCAGCCCACTAGGACCATTTAATTTGCAGGCCCTGGGTACATTTAGGGCCTGATTTATATCTTAGCAGTAATGGTACACTTGTCAATTTTTTTTGACAGATTCCACATCCACCTACTAGCTGGTTCGCCCGCTATATTTAGATGCGGTGGTTTGGCGTACTAAAGACCGTCGGAGTGCCGCCGACTCTGCCGGGTATGTTCACTCACGTCAAAGGCGCATGGGCAAAAGCAGCTGTCGAAGGGCGAACCACCAGTTTCTCCTCTGGGCCAACCCCACTGACGTCACTGTGGCAGTAAAACCTCCACACCTGAGTTGGCGGATAGTAAGGGATATAAGGCACAAACTCACCTTTTCCCACTTCCTGTTCCACCATAAACCCGATCTTCCAACCCAGCCGCTGCTGCTTGATGACGAACAAAATCAATACCGTTGTGGCCGGAATCAACAGTAAGCTCCACTTTTACCCATTACCTTTTGACTCGACTGTTGACATATGCACTGGGCTTGTGCATTTTTAAAGCTCTCTTACAAGCAATAGCATACCAATGTGTGATGCCTATGTGTGTGTAATGTTGACCTTTAAAAAAAAAAAAAGAAACACATCTGTATGATTACATTGTATTTCTAAATTTGGAGAAAGCTGCCTTCAAAATAATGGACACTCGCACAAAAAATTATATCTATCAGAAAGTCACCATACTGGTGTGTTTAAATACATTTTGAAAACTGTCAGATTAAAAACATATGCATTACATCATTGGCATAAGTGCAATGTAACAAGGGGTGGAAATTGCACTAGATAAGGTGTAAACTTTGCCTTATTAATTACCTGTCAAATCAATGTCATTCCCAAATTCGAATCATTCAACATATTAATCCATGTAACATTTCCCCTTGTCTAGTGCAAGTCCTGTATTGTATCCAATTTCCAGTGTCACATTATTTTATAAGGTGTAATGCATCTGTGTTCATTCTTATCAGTAATCAAGGTGAAACAAACACACCTGTAGTAACACTAAACTAAATTTACACATCTATTTATTGGTGAAAGTGCCCTTTATCATGATGTATGCCTGCACCTAAATTCAAATGGCCATCACGTGCTATTTTAGCCATTGTATGCACTTAACAAAGTAGACATTAAAAACAAATGTTGTATTTCCTGCCATAATGGTAAATAAATTTATGTATCTCACATTTTAGTCAGAAACATTTCTAGCAATCAAACAATTGCAAAGGAAAATAATTGGCAGGACAACCTTGGTGAAATGAACATTAGATATTTATTCAAACAATGAGATACATCTCTCAAAATAAAACCGAACCAAGTGGCAGTCCATGACAAGATAAAAAGGTCCAGTGCACTGTTGTGCTGTTGTGCTGTGACACTAAGCGTGCCTCCTAAAGCACTGCCAAGGGGAACCTCCTCAGGAAGCGGCATCTAGTGAGCACAGAGCAGGCACCTCAATGATCTTACTTCGGAGTGAGTGGTTTGGGTTTGGGAGGGGGTCTTGGGTTTGGGAGGGGTGCTCTTGGGTATGGGTTTGGAAGGGGTCAAGGCAAGGGAAACAAGCATTGGCATAGCCAATAGTTTTCGCCTTTGGGACCTTATACGTGTTTAGCCATGAAACGGTTGATTTGTTGCACCAAGGATATTGTGCTGCATAACTAAATACTTATAATGTCCCAAAAGCAAGACCTATTGGTAATGCCAATTCTTGTTTTCATTATTATTTTTTAGAGGGCCTGCCAACTGCAGTTTGCTGCCGGGTTGCTCCTTTTACACAATGCATTTTTGGAAAGGCTCGTTTTATTTTTATTCGTCGTTCCAAGATCTGTGCCTACCATAATGGATTAGTAAATATAAAAAATAAACAAAATGGAGGATCTCTCATTTCGTATGTATGCGCATGAGTTGTGATGCGCGCATGTACATGTGTCATTATAGCTGTGAGGGTAAAATATGGTTTTAGCTTTTGTTTTCAATATTTCGCTACATATGCAAAAAGTATTGGCAAAGACATTAGCTCTACATTGACAAACAAAAGGCAAGACAATTGTCTTTGCCAATCCTTGTTATTTTTTAGAAAGCCTTAGAAGAACATCAGCAAAATGTGCTGGGCAGCAATCACTTTGTTTCACTTCTATGAAATTTGCACCAAATGTTTTGAAAAATTGATGAGAAGGAAGGCAAAAGGGAAACATAGGGGAGAGTTAGGTTTAGGTTGGAAATTTGTTTTGTTTGGAGTCAAGGTTAGACTTATTACATGTGTTAAGATTAGATTTAGGGGCAGGGAAGTTTAAGAAACGCAATTTTCAAATCATTAGCTTTCAATTCTTTTGATTTCCAACTAAATCCAATGCGAGCTAATTGGTCTAGATGCTTGTGTCGTGAGAGTTGGCGGTGTTGAGGTAGCTTGTCTTGGCCTATCAGGCGTACAGGCCCTTGGCACAGGGTTATTCTGTGACCTCTAGGACTGGGGGGTGTCTGAGACACTTAGTTTTGACACCGCATCTCACATGGCATCTTGAAATATCCTTGAAGAGGTGTGAGCTTGGAGTTAGTTTGCTCACCCTGGAATGGGAACGGGAACACCCGTGGTGCAATCCTGGCTTCCCTCCTGCCCAAAGTAGGTACCCTGGGGCAGTTTGCAAAAGTCGGAAGTGCTTCAGGCTTTTGCTTTACAAAGATGTTAAAGAAAGGCATAAAGCAAGTTGTTTATTCGTAAAACACTTTAAAGGCAGTGATGTTTCGGCATTACACATCAATGCAGCACACTGCTGGAATAAGCCTCACAATGGCGCCGTTTAAAGGACATTAACTTTAACAAAGATTGCGCGCTGGGCTTGGCAAGGCCGGGAAAGGAGTTTCTAGGGAGCCGAGCTCCGGTGACATTTGTGGCGCTGTTCCTGCTCCGAGAATCAGAGTGAGGACTAGAAGCACACACTGCCCGGGAGACATGCAACCCGGCACTTAAGAGGTGTGCTTCGGTTTAACACATAAGCCGCTTGTTGGAGGCAGTGCCGGAGGAATCCTTTCCTAACAGACTGAGCACGCTGCTGTGAAGGAGGGGGGAGCTTGAAGGAGGGTGAAAGTGAGGAGGTATGTGTGGAGAACAGCTGGGACGAGACAGTAAGGGATGTTAGAAACCCATGGGAGGTGAAAAAAATAGTGAAAAGTGGACTCTCGAAAGAAGTTCTTGGCGGCACATGAAAATAATGAACAAGCGTGAGGGAGCTAGGCGCGGCCCCATGGCCAGAAAGAGCAGGCTAATGCGCTTGTGCTGGCATCCGCCTTGCGGGAGCGAGCAGCGGCGGCGCGAGAGCCGTATGTTTTTAATTATCATGCGCGCTGCTGCTTGCTCCTGCAAGGTGGATGCCAGCACAAGCACGAGTGTGCTTGAAAAGGAGCAGACCGATGGTTAAAGGCCCTCCAAGAGCAGCGCATGCGCGCTGCCTAGGCGAGACCTAAAAAGTACATCTTCACTGGAAAAACGGGTAGGATGGTCGGTAGGGAGTTGGGTTTAGGAGGTAGAGAGAGTGGCAGTGGGTGATGTGAATGTGTCTGTTGAGGCTGCAGGTGCCTGTGGATCTCGTGTATGTGGTGTATCTTTGTGGGGGTCTGTTCCTAGGTGTGTGTTGTTCGGGTGAGTGTGGGCATTTGTTTTTTGTGGGTGTTGTTTCTAATATATGCGTGTATGTGTGAATGGGTGTGTTGTTGGGGTGCTGGGTGTGGTTGTGGTGTATGTGTATGTGGTGGTGCATATACCAAGATATAGCTCTAAGAACACACCCAAAAAAAATTAAAATACACAACACATACAAATGTTGTTGTGTTCTCTAATCATAGAGTGCTAAAAAACTCAAACCATCATTGTTCTATGTAATTTAAAAAATAAATGACACTTCACTTCAATCACTAAACTTCACTTAGGAAGTCAAAGGGACATTCTAGCCTGTGTTTTATATACAAACTAGTTAGACAGATTTACTAATACATTTTCAACATGTACCTGTTCCTCTGGTGAGCCATAGAGCTGTCTGTACAGAGACAGAACCTCTGTTGCCAGCAACTCCAGCTTCTCTGGCGAGAAACTGAGCCCTCTTCAGCCCTGCCAAGTACCACGCATCAGGCATTAGACTAACACATTTTAGTGTGGTGGACCGCATCACCACACTAAAATGCAAAGTCCCACATTAATAGCGCTGCTATAATTAGCACCAAGCAAAGCCGCACGGACCGGACCGCATGCTGCTCTGGCAGCCGCACAGTGTTTGATTGACAGACTGATTGCTGCAGGCCTGCGGACTAGCCCAGCTGTGCTCATTGGCTCTTTATTCACCTCGGCATTCGCGTGACATGATGGCATCATGGAGAATGTAAGAATGATTTGCCCAATTGCATGCAGATACAGGACTTGATGGGCGGCAGTTAGGTTTCCTAAGTAAGTTTAGCAGCCCTCCAGCTGCTCACACCGCTACCTGTTGTGCCGAAAATACTTCAGTACCTGCAGCCTCTCATGATGAGTGTCACGTGAGTCTGGAATGGATCCGCGTCCGCAGTGACTCGCCAGCCCATACCCCGCTAACTCTGTGAGACTGTCACTAACGCTCTCAGGTCTGTAATCTATTATTTATCCTTGTTGAAAATATATTTAGTTTGGTCAGAGCGTCCTCACCGGGGTCCAACTTTCAAGCCAACAACAGTACAATATATAATGAGGGTGTCACTGAGTGTCTGAGCCTCAGCTTACTGCTCTCAGGCTGCGCTTGTGCCGTGATGGGCTGGGCAGCGCTCTGACCACTCAGTTGACAGACAGTGAAGTCTGTTAATAAATTATGAAGTTGTTGAAAATATTGTTACACAAGACAATTGCAAGCATTAATTTGTACAGGCTAGGCCTACATTACCTACTCATCTCCCTCGCCTCGGTCCAATAATAATAAAAAAATGCAGACCAAGAACCCTGACCTCTGCATCTCGAAACATCCTTCTCTTGACTTTTTTATCCATGCAAAAGGGCTGCATTTTGACCGACTTTCTAATTTTTTGTTTGTTCTTGGAAGCTTTCGGTCCTTTCTTTTGGTTTCTCATAAGTGCTCTGGCCCGTGTGCTTTTAGTATTTCTTAGTCTCTAAACAATGCTTGGGCCATCACAGTATTTATGAAACCACTTTTTATGGCAAAGTGTTTTTTTCTGCAGCAGGGGCCTTTGTTTGCAGTGCATGGGTGCATAGTATCTGTTTGAAAAACGCCTGTGACGCTTTTCCCGGATGAAGAGGCATGTAAGGAGAGTCTGGTTTCGGCTGTTTGTGTTTATTTGGCGTAGGGTCCTGTATATACTTGAAACGCCCAGACTTCTGACAGTGCAATGACCCTCACAGATGAAATTAAGGACAGTAAGGTGTGCCATTGTAATGAAGGGTTGCGTGAACATATCCTTTCATGTGCCATCCTAACACAGAAAAACATTCAAACTGCGCCCACATCTTCAGGTGTGCAGATTCGAAGCCCAATTACACGAGGCGCTGCTGTTTGCAACTTCAAGTGATGGTTACACCAGAGGCCGTATTATGGAAGTGCCCCGAGGGGTGCAATGAGCGTTTGTGCCTGCTTTGCGCACACCAGGGGCACTTAGGTATTACAGATGGAGCCCTAGACGCTTGTGTCCCTTTCTGTAATATCGGTAGTGCTGGTGCACATAAATCTAGCAGTACACCCCCTGATTGCATCCCTCTGGAGGGTGAAAGGGGGTCCCATGGACCCCCCAGACATCCCCTTGCAGGTGGGTACAATCACTCACGGCACCCACCTGCAAGGGGATCTCTAATCCCCTTTAAAAGTGAAAGGCTGGTTGCCGCCTGCACTGTGAAACATGGAATGACTTCAAAGCAGCCGCTATGTTTTTCACAAGAATGCCCTGCCCCCAGGGCAGTGTGAATTTGAGGCTGCCCTGGGGGCAGCCCATTCATGTTAATATGGTGCATTTTCATTGTTCGCGCTAGGTGCACCTTTCAATAGGTGCACCCGGAGCAAACAATGAAAATGCACTGGTTGTATAATACGGCCCCTGATGTGAAAATCTGCAGATTTACAAATAATGCTGCACTTACTGCTTCTGGTTTAATGATTTAAAGTACTGTAAAATGGCAGGTGTTATTTTTACTTTAAACATTAACAAAACAGTGACTCGAAAATATGAGTATATAGCCAGTTTTGGCAAAATCATACTGTAATGGATATATTGAGTATACAGTCTTTGGCTTGTACCTTTGACACGCAATAAATAACAGGTGTAATATTTTATCACATGGGTAACACAGAATCTCTAATATTCGATCATTGGTTAGTGCCTCTGGCATGTAGCTTTTAGCACTCTATTTTATTATCATCCTTCTATCAATCTATGCAGTATGATAGCTGCAGAGTGAGCTTTCTGTTACTAAGAACTGCAGTCACGCAGTCTGTCTCTGGTTAACGCTCTTCCATTTCTGGTGCTTTTCAGGATTTTTGTAACTTCAAAAGAACATTTTATTGAGAGTAGTAAAGGTGTCAATAAGCAATACATAAAAGCACGCCACATATTTACAGTTTAAGACTATTACACTCATTTTACATGAATTAGACTAAATAATAAAATGAGAAAAAAGCATAGCATATAAATACAATAATAGCATCAATGGAATATAAAAGTTTTGGAACACTCAGGGGGTCAAGGAGGTTTAGAAACTTCCTGTTGAGATAATTGTAATTTGAAGCTTCGTTTAGCACTTGTATCATTATCATTTGTAACGGGTAACCACAAGTTTATTCGTTTGGTTGCCAATTGTAAGAGGTAAACAAAGGAAGTATCCAACCTATGATTATGACAAACAGCATACCACCAGGCCTTATAAGAGATTTTTTGTAAAGTCTTTCCAGTTGATGGTAATCTGCTGTAAAGCAACTGCTAGCAACAAATCAAGAATTTTAAAATCAAATATAAGATTTTCACAAATAGATGAGAGACTTCCTAAAAATATATGAATAAAGGCGAAAGAAAATTTAGTACCAAAAATAAAGTCAATTTGATTCCAAACTTGTTTCCAGAAATTATGTACACATGGACAAGAGAATAACATATGAAATAAATCTGCATTTGAGGACGAGCACGTCCAACAAGTGTCTGATATGGTCAAAATCCTTTTACTTAAAACAGTTGGTGTTACTAGAAGACTGTTATATACAAAACACAAGGTTTGTGTTGTATCCGCTGCCCTGGATGATTTACGTAGTTTAATCCAGATATTTTGCCAAATTGATAATGACCAAGATGTTCTGAAGTCAGTATCCCATGCTTCCTCTATTTTAGATTTCTGTCTAGCAGAGAGGTTACCTTGTAAATAACTATATATGGTAGATGCTCTAGGTTTGTTTTTTAATAAGGCGTGAAGATGTGGATTAGTGTCTGAGAGAGTAGATATACTGGATACAGTAGTGAATTGAGTATATGCGGCCATCACAGCTGTCTTAAGTGAGATATATTTATGATAGAATGAAGCAGGTAAATTGAATGCGTGACTAAATGAAAAAAGATAAAAAGTCAGATCCTGAAAATAATTGATGAAGCCATAGCAATCCCTTTTTCCTCCAAGTCTTCCAGTAAAAGGGTTTATTTCGAATAAGCACATTTTTATTGTGCCATATTGTTGAGTTAAGGAACAAATCTATAGTATTATGGGATGCAGGAGAGATTGAATCCAAAAGTTTGGATGTCCATTTGATTATGGGAGTAGAGAGGGACTGTGGTCTTCGCGAGAAGGAAAGGTATTCATGAAAGGAGAAGGGAGATAAAAACTGACGTTCCATTAAAGTCCAAAGAGGGCATTTTTCTGTGGAGTCAAGCAACCAATAAGAGGCTTGATGTAGAAGGAATACCTTCTGATATGTCGGAAAATCTGGAAAATTATCTCCACCCTCTGCCTTGGGGCGAATCAGTTTTGATAATGACATACAGGGCTTCTTGTTATTCTGTATAAAAGAAGAGAGGATGGAATTAACCCTCTTAAAAAGTTTGGCCGTAATAGGAACTGGAATATTAGAAATAGTGTATAAAACTATGGGGGACAACTTCATCTTTATAGTGTCCAATCTACCCCACCAGGATAAATAGAGAGGATGCCATTTGGTAGTTAATTCTGAAATTTTCTGAATGCATTTATTCATGCAGAGTGCTACTGTGTCCTTAATTGAAGAAGTGAAGTGTAATCCTGAATATTTAATATGGGTGGGACTCCCAGTGAAATTAGAAGTGTTAAAGTCCGCTTTAAAAGTGTACTTAGTTAAGGGTAGAGTTTCACACTTATCGTTATTCAGTTTGTAGCTAGAAACGAGGGAGAATGATCTCACTTCCTCCAAGAAAGCTGGAATTGAATCATCTGGTTTTGATATAAAAAGTAAGATATCGTCAGCATAAGCTGCGACTTTAATGTGAAAATTCGATGTTTGGAAACCATGTATACTTGGGTTTTGACGTAATTTGGAGAGAAATGGTTCTAAAGCCAAATTAAAAAGGAAAGGGGAAAGAGGAAAACCTTGTCGTACTACTCTTCCTAAATCGAAAAAAGGGGAAATCAAGCCATTGGCACAAACTGCAGCACGGGGATTGGAATAGAGGAGAGATACCAGAGATATAAATTTGGGGCCAAAACCGAACCATTTAAGAGTATAAAACAAATAATTCCATTCAACTCTATCAATTCGCTTTATCCGCGTCTAATGCTATTGCTGCGAGAGGTTGTTTTAAGTGTGAAGATTTTGAGAGGACATCAAAGAAAAGCTGTGTGTTATCAGTTATAAATCTTCCTTTAACGAAGCCAGATTGTTCTTTGCCTAACAGGTTCGGTAGGTGGGAATCTAAGCGAAGGGCTAATGCTTTGGAGTACATTTTGTAATCAATGTTTACCAAAGATATAGGTCTGTAGTTTTTACAATATTTAGGGTCTTTGCCTTCCTTAGGAATGAGACATATGTGAGCTTCTGAGAAAAAACCGATAGAACTATTGAAGGAGCAAAAAGAATTTATCAGGGAGTGCAGTTTAGGTATTAAAAGCTTAGAAAAGTAGAGATAGAATTCAACAGTGAAACCGTCTGGACCTGGTGGTTTGTCTTTTTTAAGGCATTGGAGCGCTTTCAAAAGTTCTTGTTGTGATAAGTCTAATTCAAGAGATGTCAAATCGGGAGGATATTGTTGAGGTTTCTGAATTGTGGAGAAAAAGTGTGACAATGAGTGTTCTGTGGACTGTGTTTCAGATGCATATAATGATTTATAAAAGAGAGAAAATTAATTCAATATTTCTACGTCTTTAAATTTTAGAGCGGCGTGTTCATCATAGATGGACTCGATATTTAACTTATTATGTCGGATTTTCAAATAATTAGCCAAAATTTTCCCTGCTTTATTTTTGCCCCCGTAAAATTTTGCGCTTGCTTTTAACAAGTATAGGGAAGCATTACCTGTGGATTTTGTATTAAATCACAATTTAGCATCAATAAGAGCAGTTAGACAATCTTTCGAGTGGGACGTGTAATATGAATGTTCCAATCTCTTAATGTCATTAAGAAGATCATCGGCAAGTTTGCGTGCATTTTTTCGTTTTTTGGCAGTAAAACCAATAATGAAGTCTCTTGCTGAAGCTTTAAAAGCATCCCATATGATTGAGAGTGACAAGGAATCATTTTGGTTCATTGCAAAGTACTCATTGAAGAAGGTGGTGAAGGAGGCGATGAACGTTGGGTATAAAAGCAGTGAATTATTAAAACGCCATCTTCAAGGGGCATTAACTTTACGCAACAAATCAAGGTTAAGGATAACAGGGGCATGGTCTGATAATAGAATAGGTCCAATTTCTGCATTCATGGGATTTTGTGAAATATTATGAGAAACAAAAATATAATATATTCTTGATTGAGTTTGATGAACTGGGGAGTAAAAAGTGTATTCTCCGATGGACGGATTAAATAAGTGCCATGCGTCAAGGAGTTTATGCTGAGTAATAGTATGAACAAAAGACTTGTGGGGCTTATTGGGAACAACAGTAACTTTGAAATTTCTGTCAATAAATGGGTCACAAACCTGACTGCAATCGCCAGCCAATATAAAATGATCTTCAATGCAATGAGTAATTTGCTACGCGATTGAATGCCAGAATGATGCATCATCACCAGTAGGAGCATATACATTGAGAAGAGAAAGTGAAACACCATTTAAGGACAATTTAACATTCAACCACCTGCCATTGTCATCTGATTCTTGTGATAGGATTTTAACTGGAAGCGTTTTACGACAGAGAATCACAACTCCATTACATTTACCATCTCCTTGAGAAAAAAGGACCTCTCCTACCCAACCTCTTATAAATTTTACGGATTCGATCTCAATAAGATGCGTTTCTTGCAAAAAATACTATATTAGCACTTAATTTAGCTAGATGAGTTAAAACTCTCTGCCGTTTGATAGGAGAATTTAATCCCCTAATGTTCCAAGATATCAATTTTAAAGGCATGAGATATCAAAGAGAAAAAGAAATAAGAAAATGAAACAAGAGTACACATTTTTAAAGTTGAGAAAGATTATGAAAGGAAAGAAGAGAAAAGAATAATGAGTAATAATGACACCTGAAAAAAGAACAGGAAAGATGTTTGGATAGGAAGAAGGACATGAAGATAAAAACAGGAAAAAAAGGTGTAGATTAAACATACCTACACAAGAAGGATGCAGGGAAACACGAGGGGGGGGTGAAATCACATGTAGCAAACGGGGTATCCGGGTATGACCACACGGGGGACCAGGGGGAAAGCCACGCCATGAGGGTAATAAATCTGTGGAAGCGAAGGACAATAATTATTAAGAGAATTGGTAAAGCCCAATATGAACATTATACCAAACGAAGATACATATTTTAGGTCAAGAATAAAACAGTAATTCATCCTTATTCTGATAAGTAACACTCCCTGTGTGAGAACATGCTTCAAGGAGAAGACGGAAACTAAAGAACCTGTGTGTAATATGCATAAAATCAAACATTAGATGAGTACAAAGGCCCAAAGGGAACCATAACAACCACCTTACATAAGATTTAAGTACATTGTTGTTACATCAAATACAAAAAGTCAAGTGGTATTCGAAGATGAAGGTCTTGAGGAGTCCATAGCATTTGGACTGCATGAATTTATGAAACTCTGTAGTCGCAACGGATCCTCATATGTTGTTGTCCTGTTATTATAAGTGACTTTAAAGAGGCATGGGTGAAATAGACCGTAGCGAGCACCCATTGATCGAAGATCTGGCCTCATACTTAGAAATGCTTTGCGTCTGTTAGCAGTGGCCTTGGCATAATCCTGAGCAAAGAATAAGGTTGAGCTGACCAAGTGATTTGTTGAAAAGATTTGACTGCGGATAGGACCTTTAACAGATCTGTGTATTCTAGGAAGTATAAGATGACTCCTCTTGGTCGTTGTGAGGGTGAAATGTTTGAAGAAGGTCAACCTATTCTGTGTGCTCTTTGAATTTTGAGTACTGTATCCTCTGCTAGGTGTAACAATTTGGGGACGAAAGATTTAAAAAAGGTGAGGGGATCTGACCCCTCAACTCCCTCCACCAAACTATAGATACGTAGATTATTCCTCCTATTCCGATTTTCGAGGTCCTCAATCTGCCTTTGGAGCGTAGATACTTGAGAGTGAAGCTGGGACACGTTCGCACTTGTATTCGTAAAGGAGGATATACTGTGTTCAACTGCAGTGACTCTTGTATCAAGTTGAGACCAATTGTCTGTGAGGATTTGTAGCTTAGAGTTGGTTTCCTCCATAAAGGGTCGAAGGGCCCTGATTTCTTCCAACACCATCTCCATGGAAGCAGGTGAGACTGATTTAGGAGGAGAAGGAGGGTTTTGCTTTAGACGTTTAGTAACAGACTTTCCAGACGGTGCCGATGAGGGATCCATAGTTGTCACCACAGTTTCAGATGAAGACAACAAAGAATCTTCCAACGTAGAATATGCAGTAAAGATCTTTGAGTTCTTGACAAAAATATGCTTTGGATGCTGCTGCGTAGAAAGAGCACCTCTCGTTCTGCCCATAGATCCAACGATTCAGCTTCCAAGCAAAAAGAAGCGTAAGGTTGATCAATATGAATTAAAATTCAAAAGGAAAAAGAGAACCATGCACAGAATATGCAGATGTGACAGCCAGGGTCAGTCTCATAACGCCTTCTGAAAATTGAGCAGGATAATCAAGTTAGCAATTGCAGTAGTAAGTCTTCAAAGCGTAAGAAAGATAGCCATTATTGCCCAAACGTTAGCAAATAGAGCAGCAGAGCAGGAGACGTAAGGCCATCACATCTTTCTAATAAGGTGAAATGTAAATTGCATCATAAGAATGATGAGGGATGAAGACAGCAAAGAGTCTCTAAACTTAGAAATAGCAGTGAAGGTCTTTAAGCCCTTGACAAATATATGCTTTAGTTGCTGCTGTGTAGAAGGAGCACCTTTCAATCTGCCCATAGATCCAACAGCTCAACTTCCAGGCAAAAAGAGGCATAAGGTTAATCAATATGAATTAAAATTCAAAAGGAAAAAAAGAACCATGCCCAGAATATGTAAGTATGACATTCAAAATCAGTCTCATAACTCCTTCTGAAAATTGAGAGGTTAATCAAATTCACAATTGCATCAGTAGTTCTTCAAAATGTGGGAAAGAAAGTCATTGTTGCCCAAACTTTGGCAAATAGAGCGGTAATGTAGGGGGCATAAGGCTATCAAACATTCCCAGTAAGGTGAAATGTAAATTGTGGCAAAAGGATGATGAGGGGTGAACAAAATGGCTGCCAATTTTCCCTTTCAGTCAGTATAACTAAGTGCTGGAGCTTAAAGCCACACACCTCTACCCAAGGATCCAGTGCAAAGGCAATGAAAAGACATTAATCAGGGCATGCTGGAAAAAACTTTCAAGTAGGTTTGGGCAACTTCGCAAACGTGAGGAGCGCTGCCACTCGGGCGGAAAACAAAATGGTGGCCGCAATATCGCGTTTCCGCTAAGAGAGACTTACTTTGATTAAAAATGATGTTTCCTCGCTTTGTGCAGGAGCGTCGGAGCTCACAAGGTGCGCTGCATGTCTTCAATTATCGTGTGCGCGTCTTTGTTCGCGGGTATCAGCTGTTTAGCGCAGAACCGCCTGGTCCTGCCAGAGAGCCTCACCCGGACGCCGCCATTCCCCTCGGGCACCAAGCCACACCCCCCCCTTTTCAGGAGTTTTAAGACCTTCTTAGAGTTTAGAGTTTATGTTTCCCTCGTCTTCATTGGTTTATTGCTTGATTATGCTCACGAGAAAGTGCCACTTATATTCATTGAATATCACTCATAATTACACTGAAATTATGAAAATGTCACACATAGAAATCTGAAACCTTGGCAGCTATGCCTGTCACCTGCTCTTCCTTGTGGATGAATGTCTGCCATCATGGATTCATAGGCTTTAATCGACCATACCACACACAATTTCGGAACATCAGGAAAGAACAGATATGAAACCAGTTTGGAGTTACACTTCTTTCTCTTGGAAATATAAATGGCTAACAGCCTAATCCTCGCCTCCAGTCCTGGCATAGAATTCAATCCATGGGACCACTGCCTACTCTTAAAAAATATTTGACAGTCACAAAGGGAAAGGGGTTGTTGCAGACTTCTTCCCATTTGCAAATGGCTTACTACCTCCATTGAGGAGGTGGTAAAAGATTAATCTTCTGTGCCCAGAATTCGGTCACATAACTTTAATAGATACCAATGTGAATTGGAATTTGGAAGGGATGTCTTACACGGGCCCCTTTCAAATACTGATTGTAGACCCTTATTACCGAATCGCAATTTGTGGTATGTAAAAATAGAAAATCCTTTTTGCGGTTGCAAACAGCCCGAATCTGTGAATCTGACCTTTTGTGACCAAAGAAAGGCTACCATTGGGTTGTAATTATGAATTGGATGAGAGGGAGAAATGTAGTAAACCTCCAGCCCTGCCAAACTTATGATTCCCCTTGCTCGACTTTTCGTCAGGGATACTGCTTGTTATACCTTTTTATTTTTTTATTTTTTTTTATCAGCATTTTAATTGTATACAATCAAATACAACCATAACATTTCGGTCACAGTACAACAGCATCCGTCATCCATTCTTGCTGTTCCATTCCTAATCAGAGGCCCCCCACGCCCACCGCCCCTTAACACATGTAATAACAGCGGTCAATGCACTTGATGCAATTGCAAATATTGGGTTAGGTACTTCCAGTAGTCTCTTGGTTTCGACCTGGCAGGAAGTTCTTCTTCATAGGTCTTTAGGGTATCTCTACAGTACGTTAAATCTGCAAGCCACTCTTTAGGTTTCAGGATCTGCCTGCCATTCCAGCAGAGCGAGACCCTCCTTTTGGCCATGAGCAACGCTATCACACAGAATCTACGCTTTAAGGCCCTAAACCCGGGCAGTAGGCCCAGCAAACAGGTTTTGACCTCACAGCACACCTCACCGCCCACCATAGCCCCCAGCAGCTGCGCCACTTGCACCCAGTATTCCCCAATTGCCCCGCAGGACCACGCCAGATGAACGAAGTCCGCCCCCTCTGCACCACAGCGGCCACATCTAGAATCCTCCCACAGCCCATATCTGTGTAGCCTGGCAGGCGTGTAATACGTCTGGTGTAGGTACTTGAAATGAAGGATGCGGAGATTGCCATTGGGCGTTAACATGCCAGTTAATGTACAGGCAGTAGCCCATTCATCCTCTGTTAGTGGAGTATCTAAGCAGCTATTCCACTTCTCCATAGAGGCATTTGTATTTGCCGCTATGTCAGCTTGAATTTTCGTATACAGGGTAGATACCAAATGCTTGGCCGCGGGTGTGGTGATTAGCCACTGTAGAGCGGTCAATTCCGGTGGTTCCGCCGGATACGTTGGGTACAGCTGTTTCACAGCTTTTTGTAGCCTGTGACCCCACCGCCTCCTGAGTGACTGAAATTTCCGGATGCCATTGGAGCCGGAGCGCCGGGGCATATAGCGGTAGTTTATTAGCTTTCCTGCCCATAATATGCCATGCTTTGTTCTTGGCATCTATTGTGTTAATGTCTTTCTTGTGTAAGGGAGGCCTGCGATGAGGTATAACCGCTTCTAGCGGGATTGGCAGAGCGTCCCCTTCTTCGATTGCAGTATGGGTGAGGAATGGGACTTTGTGGTACCAAAAATGCGCATATTGCGCTTGCGCACAAAGGTAGTAGAGTAAAAAATCGGGAACTCCGAACCCTCCCTGGCTGTAAGGCAGTGTAAGCGTCCGCATCTCAACCCTAGCCGTCTTTCCCGCCCATATGAGCCGGAGTACCATCGAGGTAATACGTCGAAAAACCTCTGCTGGAGGGTGGATGGGGATGTTATTGAAAAGGTATAGTAGCTTAGGCAACACTACCATTTTGACAATGGCAATGCGATCCGCCAGAGACAGTGGCAATTGAATCCATCTCCCCACTTTCTCCTCCAAGGCATCATTTGCCCTCCCATAGTTAGTCCGGATCACGATTTCTGGGTCTCTGTGGTACCACACACCCAAATATTTTATCGGGTCAGTCTTCCACTCCAGAGGGTAGTCCACGGGGTGCGGCTGCGTGCTGTCCATCAAAGGAATAATCATGGACTTGGCCCAGTTTATAGTAACACCGGAGTGGCGCGCAAATTTAATATATTCCCTCAATAACGGGTTCAAGTTGTCCCTTGGGTCCCTCACATATAGCAACATATCGTCGGCATACAATGATATGTGCAACGGCCGTTGCGGAAATTGCAGAGCCGAGTAATGATGCCCCTGCCGGATTTTGCACGCTAGTGGCTCTAGCGCCAGTGCGAACAGGAGAGGGGACAGAGGGCACCCCTGCCTGGTCCCCCTCCGAATGTCGATGGACTCTGATATATAGTTATTCACCCGAACCCGCGCCACTGGCGCGTCATATAATAATTGTATCCACTGGAGGAACATGGGTGGAAAGCCCATCCTCCGCAGCACCGTATTCAGATAGGTCCACTCCAACGAATCAAAGGCCTTGGCCGCGTCCAAGAAGAACGCCGCAGCCTTTGTCGCGGGTGTTAGATAGTGCGAGAGCGCGAACAGTGTCTGGGTATTGTGCGCAGTGGAGCGCGATGGTATGAACCCGGGCAAGATCAGGTTGGGCATTAAAGGGTTCAGTCGGGCAGCAAGCAGTTTGGCCAGGATCTTATTGTCCACGTTTATAAGGGACAAGGGTCTGTACGAATCACAGAGCTCCGGATCTTTTTGCGGTTTGAGCAGCGCCAATAATAATGCTTCCCGTAGGGTTGGTGGCAGGCTCTGCTGCTCGTGGGTATTGCCATACATCTCCACCAGACGAGGGGCTAGCTGGTCCACAAAGGCCTTATAAAATTTGCATGTGAACCCATCTGGGCCTGGGGCCTTACCATTCGGCAGCGATCTAATCACGTCCGTGACCTCTTCTACCGTGATAGGCAGAGATAGATATTCCTGGTGCGTGTCCGACAGCCACGCTATCGCCACATCATCCAAATACTCCACAATTTCGACCGAAGTGGCCGTGGGCCTAGAGGCATACATCGCTCCATATGTGGCCACGAACTCGCTCAATATTGCCTGCTCGCCATACTTCCTCTCTCCCTACTGATTTCGAATCATCTGAATGTTCTGTGGGGCGCGTCCTTCACATATGTTAGCTGCCAGGTGTCTGCCCAGTCTACCACCCTCCCCATAGGCCCTCGCTACCTGTCTCTTCGCTGTATATTTAATTTCATCTTCCGCGAAGCTTTGGAACTCGGAAAGTGTATTTCTAATATCCCCTAGTATATGAACGTTTTGTGTTTTCTCATAGTCCCGTTCTAAATTTCGCAGTTTTTCCTCCCTCATCTGGAGCTGTTGCCGTATGTCTTTGAGGATACCAGCGTTTGTGCTAATACAGACGCCGCGAATTGTGGCTTTAAAAGCCTCCCAGAGCACACCCGGATCTTTTGTAGTAGGTGCATTGTGGTAAAAATAATCCTGCACTGCCTGCCCAATGGTGTCGACATATAAGGGATCTAGTAGTGCTTTAGCGTTAAATCTCCAACTGAAGGGAGGTGGCGTATAGTTCGGGAGTTCCAGGGAAAGGAGCACCGGGCTGTGATCCAACAGCGTTCTAGGCAGATGTCGAACCTCCCGTGTCCATAAGGCAATATCCCCAGTCACCAACCAGTAATCTATGCGGGACCAGCTACCGTGCGCCGCAGATGCATGTGTGGCTTCTCTTCCCTCTGGATGTCTACTTCTCCAAATATCAGTAAGTCCCCTGTCCACCATTATGTCCTGTAGGACATGCAGTGCGCGTCTGTGAGGTTCCGTTGTCGCTCCAGATCTATCTACGTCATCACAAAGCGCAATGTTGAAATCTCCTCCCCAAATCACGTGGGAGGTTTGCAGATCTCGCAGTTTACCCCACAGTGAGTGGTAGAACTGCGGGTCATCCACATTTGGCCCATATACATTCACAACAGCCAGCCTCTGTCCCCGCAGGAGACCTGATAGAATGACAAATCGCCCCATGTCATCCGCCTCAACCGCGTCTATCGCATATTTTAGTCCCTTTCTAACCAGTATCAATACCCCCGGTGCATAGGATGAGTACGAAGAGTGATGTACCGACTCAGCCCACCTCCGTCCTATACTGGCTTGATGAGTCGGTGCACAGTGAGTCTCCTGTATGAGTGCAATGTCGACGTGTAGCCTGTCTAAGTATGCCAGTGTCTGCCTAATTTTCTTGGGGTTACCGAGACCCCGCACATTCCACGTGAGCAGTCGGAGGCACCCAGCTCCTAACCTTTTCTCAGCCATGTCCCAGAATGATATTATTGCACCATTCAAACCCGCAGTTAGTGAGCGCGCCCCAGTGATTATCTAGGCATGGAAGGACCCCAGTGTTCCTCCCCAGTAGTACTTGGATTTCAGCGATGCGTCTCATGCACAGTGACCAACATAACAACTTCCCAACCCCGTCCCATCTCCCCCCACCCACTTCAGCACCCCAACCATGCCAAAGACACACCCACAGATGAAAACAAACATAAAATGAACTGAGTTCGGGGATCACCCGCTTCGGGGGACCGCCTAGAGCACACTTCTCCATCCAACTCAATGTATGTGGACGGGGACAGAATATGATTTGGAGCCCAAAAGGCCCCATAGCTGTGCAGGCATCGTCACGTCCTATACCAGGGCCCGCAGTGACCACATTACCTATCCATGCCGGCCAACCCGCAGCACCACCCTCCCGCTGTTAGATGAACAGTAATCCAACCCCCAGCCAACGAGCATCTATCCCTCCCAGTGTTGTCACTTGTACCAGGGACCCAGCCTCAGCCATCAGAGCCCAGTCCTCCAACGGCCCAGCTAGCCCGTTATCTCCCATTCCCACGGGCTTCATGTGACCACAACAGAGAGCATCAATGTTTACCAGTAGGTGGGCCCCAGCTTGTTATAGAATTACCTCCTCGGCATTCTGTAATCAAAAAGCTACCTTAGTCCCACCAGGGCTTGAACATCATTAGAGTTACCAGTTATCAGCAGGGTGTGGGCGCGGGCAACCCAGTTCGTGGCACTTGCACGTGCAGTCTCCGACAGTCCAAAGAGGCCACCGCTGTCCGTGCCGACCCATATTGGCCTCCCCGTCGGGGTTGCAGAACCGCCTCATGATGGGCAGCGCAGCTGCCACCTCCCGAGCAGCTCTCCTCTTCAAGCTACTAGTCGGTGTCAGCAGCCTGGTCGTTTCTCTGCCTCTCTTTGCGCTTGGCTCCAATTTTTTGGACGAGGTCCTGTGCCGCCTGAGGCGTGTGACACAGCATTGCACGGCCCCCATGCGTTATACGAAGCCTGGCGGGATAGAGCATGGCGTAGTCGATACCGAGGTCGCGCAGTTTCTTCTTGACTGGATTGAACTCCTTCCGCGCTAGCTGGACTGCGACCGTGAAGTCCGGATAGAATTCCAGAGTATTACCCTAGTGTGTGATCTGCCTTTTTTCTCGCGCTAGTCTGAGGATGACATTGCGGTCCCTATAGTTTAGGACTCTGGCAACTATAGGACGCGGGGGCGCCCCAGTTTTCGGCCTCGGGGCCAGCGACCGATGCGCTCTTTCAATCAGGAACATCAGGGAGAGGTGCTCCGTGCCAAGAACGCTGCGAATCAGCTCCTCGACGTACGTTTCCATCCGGCCAGTGTTGGTGGACTCCGGAACCCCCGTGATTCTCACGTTATTGCACCACGATCGCGCCTCCAAATCCTCCGTCTTGTTTTTTAGCGCCTCCAGCAGTCGCTCGGTCTCCGCACACTTTTTGGCCGTGGCCTGCGAGACATCCTCCACCGCTCCAATGCGGGTCTCCGCCTTCGTCAGCCGCTCGCCGTATCCATCCAGCTTGGCCGCCATGTTGTCGACGCGCAGCGTGATGGTGTCCAGTTTGCCATGGATGTCCTGCAGGCTTTGCTGGATGGCCTTCAGAACTCCCTCCATACCTTGGGGTGTCGTCTCTCCACCGTCCATGGCAGTGTCCGACAACGCCGCAGCGCCCTTGGTCTGACGTTTGGTTTCAAATTGGAGTTTGGTTTGCGTCTTTTCCGGTTTGCCCATCTCGCGGCCTTCCACCTTCAGTCACCCGGGGAGCCGGCTTGCAAATCTATCAGACGGAGGCGGCGCACTCGCAGATGTAGTGAGCCCCAGTCCAGCAGGGCACCAGTCTCAAAGGCCCTCTCAGCTCCCCAGATGATCGCGTCCACACCTCTGCAACTCACACTGCCCACACCCCTCCGATCCCGCCCAGCCTCGATGGCAGCCAGACCACGCGGTGCCTCCCCCGCCTGGTCGGTGCTCAATGGAGGCAGGGCGCAAGTGTGCAGCGTGGTTCGCAATGTCCGGCAGCCCAGTCGTCCTCCGGACTCCGCATGCGGCTTGGGGAGGGGGCGAGGAGCAATCCGCTAGGTGCAGGCAGGGGCGGCTGTTATCTCACGCTCCCCAGGCCAACGTGAAACCCTCCAGGTTCTCCCGTGCAGTGATGGCCGATAGGGCCGGCGGTCCCAGGACAGACCCCAGCAGTTGTGCTAGGCCGCAGTTGTCTCGTCAGCGCCTCAGCGCGAAGCCAGCGTCACCCGAGAGGGCAATGTCACAGCAGCCACAGGGTCAGCACTCACCCTCATCTCAGGCAGGCGGGCAGCGCGCAGCGGCCTCCAGAGCCGATCCCGCATCGTCCTCGGACTCCATCGTCGTCCTCACCGCGGGGCGCCCTCACCCGGCCGCAGCAGCCACCACGCGCCGCTCCACACTCCGGGTCACACACTGCCACAGAGCCCCCAGAGCACCAGCGCGGGCCCAACCTGTGGAGGCAGCAGTCAATGCAGAAGTCTCAATCCCCAGGGGCAGTCCGCATCCGAGGTCATAGCGGCTCCCGACATCAGCGCGCCTCCGTCCTCCTGGGCGCCGCCATCTTGCCAGCCGATAGTTGCGCCCGCGGCGGGATGCTCAACACCGCATTGCCGGGGCTACCGGGCCGCTCGAGCGATCCCCGCACTTGCCACGGGTGGACGCCGATATCGGATCACTGAGGCATCGATTTCGAGCGGCGGCGCCTCTCGGATCACGCCCATCGCGCCATTAGTTCTCCCCATCCGGCGGAGCTGTCTCAGGAGGCAGCCATTCCGCTGTGTGCCCTCTAGCGCCCCCCTGCTTGTTATACCTTTGCTGTCTCTGCCATGTGGTTATCCCTGATTTGGCAGTCTGTATACTACAGGAACTCTGGCACTCAGTACTGGTCAGCCCACAGTATTGATGGTAGGATTACTGTCTTATAGTTTCCCTGCCCGTGTCAGAAATGGCCAAGGAAAAATATTAAATACCCCCAGGCAGAAGGAAATAGCACTGAGCATGCAAGGCTATGTACATTTGTTCAACAAAAATAACTCCTCCTTTGGGAGTTTGTTTTCCGTGAACAAAACATGTTTGTCGAGCAGGCATTTTAAAAACATATCCTGCTCAGCAAACTTAGCCATTTCAAAGGGAGGTGCAGTGGCTCCTATCTGATAGAGACTTCTAGCTGCAGATTCCTTACCTTTGAATTACCCAGACATCAGGCAGGATCCAGAGACTTTTGCTGAGCAATACCCCTTGCGTGCGGCGTCGGGTGGCTCCATTCGACTCTGCATGATGTAATCGGCAGCGCCGGTTATGACGTTGTGGTGCCTATGTAGGCCCCACCGAGGCACATGGACGTCAGTTCTTTTCTTTCCGTGCCAGTTAAGCGCTGATCCTGGAAGAGCTACCCCTCTCTTACTTTTTGGCAGGTTTTTTCCCAACCTTTGTCGAATTCAGAATTATTTTTCGAATTCGTGTGCAAGGGATGTCTTTGAGGAAGACAGGTTTCAAACCGTGCGGTGCTTGCCACCTCATGATCTCTTTACCGATTCCCATCTAGTCTGTCTCTGGCGTTTCGAGCGCGACCATGATTCGAAGTCGTGCTCGGACTGCCGGGCCATGACGCCGAAGGTCTTGAGGGAGCGAGTGATGAAGCTTCTTGCGGCCCGGCAGTTGGCATCGACCAGCGAGACTCCGAGTCCCGATCGAAGAAGAGGAGGTTGCAGGAATACTTCCTCTTCATCCCACTCGAGGTCATCGGGACACTCGAGGAAGAGGCATAAGAAGAAGTCCAAACTGATTTCATTTTCACATCGTCTGACGTCTGTCATCGAGAGAGGTAAAGAGCCCCGACTCTCTAGGCACGGTTCTGCAGAGCCGGAGTCAGAGTCGACTTTGCGCCTACCACCCTTTCAGGGAGCCGGAGCGACTCCCACTCAAATAAAATAATTTTATGAGGCCATGCACCGCATATTTGAGCAGAACGGCCCCGCTGGTGAGCCCTCAGGCCCCACGGAGTCGGAAGGGGCCCCATCGAGTTCTACGCCATCAGCTCCAGCCACATTGCTGGTGGGGCCTCAAGAATCAGATTACGGATCGGGGTCAATGCCAGTCGTGACATCGCGACCTTCCCTGGCGTCGGACCCGAAGTCGGTGCCGCCGGTGCCCACAGGCGGCGCCAGCCCCATTCCCATCCCCGATGACATGGAGCTGGAACAATGCCGCTTGGTGTCGATTTCGGCGCCGATTGAACCCAAAGGTTCTCTGTTGTTGCCTGAGCACTTTCAGGATGTGCTAGGCTAAGGAAGGGAATGGGAGGAGGGTCTATGGACCCTCTGGAACACCAGGATGTCTCTGAGAAGAACTTAGACTGGTATGGGGAACTTGGGGAGGCCAGTTGACTGGACACCTCCCCAGATACTGGCATGCTCTCTCCGCCAACAGTGGCTACGGAGGAGGGGGTATCATATGCGTTCGTAGTAAAGAGGGCATCTGAGGTCCTTGGACTGGAGCTGCCCTCAGTGCAGGTCAGGACTAATCTCCTGACCAGCCTATCACAGGGGCTCCAGTGAATAGGATGACTGCACGCCACAATCGCACAGCTCCGGGCAACCCTAAGTTCCTCAGCCAACACCCCACCCCAGAAAGTTTAGTGGTACAGGCCTCTATGTCCCAGGGGGTGTTCCCTTCCACCCCTCCGGATAGGGAAACTAAATGGTTGGATGCATTTGGGAAGAAATAGTTTTCTTCCTCCAGCCTGGCATTGTGGTATGCTTATTGGGCCGTTTCTCCCACTCCCTTTGGGAGACGGTTGCGCAAGAGCTGCGACAGGTCCTGGAGGAGGCCCGGGCTGTGCTCTCTCAAGCAATCAAGGATGGGAGAGATGCATCAAAGTTCCTCCTACTGCATGACTTAGATACGACCGATGCACTGGGCAGGTCAATTTCAACGACAGTGGCATTGAGGCACCACACCTGGCTTCAAACAACTGGCTTCTTGGGAGAGGTCCAGGATAATTTGATGGACCTGCACTTTGATGGAACCCAACTTTTTGGGGAAAAGGCAGACTGAGCCCTGGTCAGGTTCAAGGACACTCGCGCTACGGCCAGATCCTTGGGCCTCTCCTTCACTCCTCGTGGCCAGTCTTCCTTTCGCCCCTTTCGTGGCAACAGAAGGGGTTTCCAACTGCGTCAGCCCTATCCCAGCCACCGCCCTGTACAGTGTGCCCAAGCCGTGCCAGGACATGGACGCGATGCATTCCGATCCAGGAATGGAGGCCAGAAGTCGTCGGCCACACTGCCCCCAGCAGCCACAGCCACCAAGCACTCCTAGGCTGATTCTGCAGGGCCACACTACTCCAGTTGGTGGGAGAATTCATCATCATCTCCCACACTCAAGATCCATAACATCAGACAAGTGGGTCTTGCAGATCGTCCCGAAGGGATATTTTCTGCCTTTCGTTTCCTCCTCTCATTCTGCCAAATCAGGAACGGCTGATGGAGGATCAATTAAAGTTGCTCCAAGAGGAAGTTACAGCTCTCTTGGCCACGGGAGTTATAGAAAGGGTCCCGATTTCAGAAGTAGGCAGTGGTTGTTATTCCCGCTACTTTCTGATTCCGAAGAAGAACAAAGGGTTACGGCCCATTTTTAAACCTTTGGACTGTCAATCTCTTACTCAAGAAGGAGAAGTTCAAGATACTCACTCTAGCTCAAGTCTTGTCTGCCCTATACCAAGAAGACTGGATGGTAGTGTTGGATGGTAGGATGGGGATGTGCGTATTTTCACATCCCCATCCTGCTGGGCCAAAGGCATTACTTGCGGTTCAAGGTAGGCCGCAAGCACTTTCAGTTTACTGTGCTCCCCTTCAGACTTACCAGTGCCCCTCTGGGGTTCACCAAGGTGATGGCGGTGGTCACAGCTCATCTGCGCAGGTTAGGGGTATCAGTCTTCCCCTATCTTGACAACTGGCTGTTGAAAGCGTCTTAGCACCAGGCAGTCGTCTCCCACTTTCAGACTGCGGCAAACCTCCCATATTCACTGGGGTTCTCTATAAACGTGCCAAAGTCACACCTGGCTCCTTCTCAGATGCTCCCTTTCACTGGGGCAGTTCTGGACACAGTGCAGTTTCGGGCCTATCCTCTCAAGCAGCGAGTTTGGAATATTCAGGTTGTGATACTGATGTTTCGCCCTCTATCCTGGATTTCAGTGAGACTGACTCTGAGGCTGTTGGGCCTCATGGCCTCCTCCATCCTGATGGTGAAGCATGCCAGGTGGCGTATGCGGGCTCTGCAGTAGGACCTGAAGTTCCAATGGGCACAGCATTGGAAAATTCTCACTGACATTGTCCAGATCTCAGAAGGAACTGAGAGAGAACTGCAGTGGTGGTTCTCGAACCGTGATTGGGTCAATGGCAGACCCCTCTCCCTTCCCAAACCAGATCTTACAGTTGTGACAGACGCATCATTTCTGGGATGGGGCGGCCATCTGGGAGAAGTGGAGAGCAGAGGACACTGGTCTCCGGCAGAGTCGAGGCTCCAAATAAATTTGTTAGAGCTCAGAGCGATTTGGTTGCCATTGAGAGCATTTCTGCCCTCTGTCAAGGGGAAGCTAGTGCAGGTGTTCACAGCCAACACCAACGCCATTTGGTACTGCAACAAGCAGGGTGGGGTGGTGAACCCTTTGTCGAGAGGCCCTGCGACTCTGCATATGGCTGGAACAGGGTATAACCCTGGCGGTTCAACACGTGGGAGGTTTCCCGAATGCCAGGGCCAACAAACTCAGCCGTCGATGCCTAGCAGATCATGAATGGCGTCTCCATTACGGCCTCTGATCTCTGCCTCTCCCATGCGGCCCCCCATCCCAGGAGGGACGCATCCGTCACCACTACGTGCTCCGGTTGGGGTAGGGAGAGGGATCTGCCACTGACCCAATCACGGTCCGTGAGCCACCACTGCAACTGTCTCGCAGTGCCCTCCGAGATCAGGAAGTGGTCAGACAGGTTGCCCCGATGCTGGGCCCACTGAAACTTCAGGGCCCACTGAAACTTCAGGTTCCACTGCAGAGCCCGCATTCGCCATCTGGTGTGAAGCACCAACAGGATGCAGGAGGCCATCAGACTCAGAAGCCGCAGCACCAACCTGACCGAAACCCGGGATAGAGGCCGAAAGGTGGGAATCAGAGCCTGAATATCCCGGACCCGCTGTTCCGGAGGATAGGCCCGGAACTGCGCCGAGTCCAGAACCGCTTCGATGAAGATGAGCTGCTGGGAGGGACTCAGATGCGACTTCGGCACATTGATGGAGAACCCCAGCAAATGCAAGGTCGGCTGTAGTCTGGAGGTGGGAGATGACTGCCTGGGGCGAGCCCGCCTTCAACAACCAGTCGTCGAGATAGGGGAAGACTGGAACCCCTAATCTGCGCAGATGAGCTGCGACCACCGCCATCACTTTCGTGAACACCTGAGGGGCACTGGTGAGGCCGAAGGGGAGCACGGTAAACTGAAAATGCTCCTGGCCCACCGTGAACCGCAGGTAACGCCGGTGGACCGGCAGGACGGGGATGTGGAAATAAGCGTCCTGCAACGCTACCATCCAGTCTCCAGGGTCTAGGGCAGCCAGATCCTGAGCTACAGTGAGCATCTTGAAGTTCTCCTTCTGGAGGAAGGTGTTGACGCTCCTGAGGTCCAAGATAGGGCGTAGGCCCCCTTTGCTCTTCTTGGGAACCAGAAAGTAGTGGGAATAACAACCACGACCTACATCTGGACCAGGAACCCGCTCGATGGCCCCCTTGGCCAAGAGGACCGTAACTTCTTCCTGCAGAAGTTGCAAGTAATCCCCCGAAATTCGGTGGCACTGCGGTGGCATGGCTGGAGGGGTCGCCTCGAAGGGGAAGGAGTAGCCCCTTCGGACGATTTGCAGCACCCACCTGTCCGATGTGATGGTGCGCCAGTGGAGCAGGTGATGGCAAACTCTGCCTCCCACTGCCGTGGAATGGGCCTGAAAGCTCGGACTAGGAGGGCTTTGAGGCGGATGCTGCTGGGATAGATGTGGACGGACCGGCACGTCGTCCCCCTGTACCGCCTTGGCGGAATCCACGTCTGCGACCGCTCGGAGGATGGTTCTGCAGCCTGTGGCTAGTCGGACGTGAGGGGGAGCCCCTTCCTTGTCCACGAAAGGGACGAAAAGCGGAAGTTTGCGGGCGCGGGCCGAAAGGCCCAAGGACTTGGCCGTAGCCCTGGAGTTCTTAAAGCGCTCCAGCGCACTATCCGCTTTGTCGCCAAAAAGATGACTGCCATCGAAGGGCATGTCCATGAGGGTGCTCTGGACATCCCCAGAAAAACTCTTGGACCGCAGCCAGGTGTGGCGACGAAGCGCCACCGTGGTCGACATTGCCCTTCCAAGCGAGTCCGTTGTGTCCAGTCCACATCGGATTGCTTGCCGTGCCGCATCCCTCCCCTCGGCAAGAGCCTGGGCAAGTCGTGTCTGGGCCTCCTCTGGACACTGGGGCAGCACGTCCTCCACCATATCCCACAGGGAGTGGGAGTAACGGTCCAAAAGACACGCAGTGTTGATAGACCGCAACCCCAAACTAAGAGAGGAGAACAGCTTCTTCCCAAACTGTTCTAGCCTTTTGGATTCCCGATCCGGGGGAGCGGACGGGAAGTAGGTCTGGGAGTTAGAGGCCTGGATAACCAGGCTCTCGGGCGTGGGGTTTTGGGACAGAAAACTGGGGTTGCCCTATGCAGGGTGGTGGCACCGGGCCACGTTCCGGTCCACAGGAGGAACTGTGGAGGGCTTGGACCAGGTGCCCTTCAGAACATCAATGAGTGCTTCATTGAACTGCAGCAGAGCCTCCAAGGAGCTTGCTGACGGTTGAAGCACTTCGGTGGGGAGGTTCGTCCTCACGGCCACAGCAGGCAGTTCTAGCACCACAGAAAATGCAGCACCTTCCTCCGAAGCCACGGTCGGAGGAGAGATGAAGCCAGTGTCAGGGGAGGTGTCAAGACCACTGGCATCCCCCAGCTCGTCTGCCCAGTCCTGAGATAACTGGCCCTGCCGGGTCAGAGGGTCCTCAGACTGCTCCCAGTCGTCACCGTCATCTGATTCCTGGTATACAGGTGGAATGATCGGAGCCCGACGGAAGATGAAATTGCCACCCATCGGCGTCGGGTGCAGCGCCAGACGGCGCCTCTCCGACACCGGGCCCGGACCGGGACTAAACTGGGGAACGGCATCGTCCGGGGACAGCGCCGGGGGTGGCACCGGAGGAGTCGGCACAGGCGGAGGGGTCGTGAGGTCTACCGGCGCCGACTGGGATCCAGGCCTGGATCCCCCGGGGACCTGCGGTGTCGGGACCGGAGTCGACGATGGGGCCGGAGCCGCTGGCTCACTAGGCCTCCCAGTCGAGCCAGCGGGGCCTGAAGGCGCGCCGGCAGGCGTCGACGGCGGAGCCAGGTTCCTCATGGCGATGAGGAAGGCACTGACCTCCGCCGGAGTCGCGTCAGTCCCAGGGACAGGAGAGTATGGGGACAGACGGGACCCCTGCGGCTCCGACGGAGCCGTGCGGGTGGTGCCACCCGAACCCTCAGCCGAGTCGCGCGACCGGCGAGGGGAGTCAGAAGAGCGATGTCGCTTCTTCGACTTCTTGCTGTGCTTCGACTTACCGGATTTCGAAGACTTGGACCCCGACGAGCGGTGGGGGCTGCCGGTACTTGAGTAGATTTCGAAGTCAAGGCCCGGCAGTCGAGGCACGACTCGGCGTCGTGGTTGGTTCCAAGGTAATAGAGGCACCGGCGGTGGTGTTCCGTGACCGACATCAGTCAGTGACAGGAGTCACAAGCCTTAAAGCCAGGCATCCCTACCAGCACCAGAGTCGATGTCGACAAGAATAGAACCAAAAGAGTTCAAAAAAGTTTAGTCAAAAAGTGGCTAAAAGGGTATGCTAACTGGCGCGGAAAAAAGAAGAACTGACGTCGGCGTGCGAGGGCGGCGTCCAAGTCCTCCTCCGACGTCATCCCGGCGATTGCGATGCCGACGACGGACGCGGAGCCGCAGACGACGCCTAGCGACGCGCAAGGGTATTGCTGACGAAAAATCTTTCCGGATCCAGACTGACGCCTGGGGATATTCTAAGGTGAGGAATCTAACTAACGTGTTTCAGATACTGCAAATGTATATACAACTGTGCAATTTAAAAGAAATTGTAGATTGTGCTGTGTTGCAATGTTTGAGATACATTCTTCCAATCATCCATCAAATCTAGACTTCCACTGTCTAGTCCCAACCGATTCCTACACCCCTTGCAGTTCAGTGCACTTCAGTTGATGAATAAAGGACTTCGACTACAATATTTTTCTCTGTAAAAGCGCATTACTGCATTTTGGAGCTAGACCTATGTTACACGAGTTAACCATGAAATAGCACAAATACCTCTTGTTCTTGATTTAGTTTTACCACTGTTCATATATCTCTAAAAATGGGCAATCAGTCACCTTCTTCCAATGGAACACCAGTTCGGGAAATGAAGTTTAATCATAGGGGTGCATTATAACTACACATGCAGAGTGCACACACATATATTCCTTTGTCGTATTAACGTGAAGTGTTAGAATTTGAAATGTGATGTGTTTAGGCCATTGAATAGTAACTTGGAGAATTAACGTTGAAAGTTAATGTGACTAGCTGCAGACATAAACGTGATGAGTTTGTGTTGTGTAACTGACCATCATTCATTTATTAAATGTGTTTAAGTTGTTGTCTACATGTAGGTAAATGTATTAACTGATTGTGCCTTATTTTCCTATGCAATTTCGTAAAGCTCACGTAATTTCCTTATGTTTACCAAATCTTGTAGGCTCTCGCTTTAGAATTTCATGTGTGCTGTGGGATTTGTTCTTTCTCACGTTTTGGGTTGCAAGTGAAAAAAGCGCACATTAGCTAGAATAATGTCTTTGTTTTATTTGTCAGAAAAGAGGGAGAAAAAGTTACATTGTACTGTCTGAATGAATAAATGAAGGCTGATGTCCTTCCCATAGGAGAAGGCTTTGGAACCAAGGGCAAATGTGGTGAGAAGAAAAACAGCCCTATCCCATGCAAAACGACCTTTAGGACAGTACCCAGAGTGGATTGCGTGACCTGCAAAGGATCTTGGGATGGTTCTCTTCAATATTGTGTTGTTGGGAGTAGGGAGAGAGCCCACTTCTCTTTCTACCTTCGGAGAGAGAGCACCTTAGAACATGCCCTTTTTCAAATAGGTATATGCTATTTGAACAAGCGATGGTGGAGAGGCTCCTAGGAAGACTCCCCACGCTAACACTTTTTATTTCTTGTCCCTGAAGATGCTTAAGTTGGGATGTCATTTTAGCGTTAGTATAGGGATAGATTAATGCTTTATATTCATCAACCCTGATGCAGGGCAACTTGGACTCATGCTTTCAGATGCTCTGTATTCTGCTTTTTGAATTGTTTTGTTTATGCTGCACCGTTCAAACTGGATGCGCAGATTTGGCTTTATGCTGTATCCGATGTATTTCTACACTTTCATCTTGAGGTATCTTTATTTCCAGGTATTTTTGGCTTTGTAATAAATTAACTATCCTTATGCAGGTTACTATGTGTCCAGAGAAATTCCTGTTGAAATGATTGATCATAATAACGACTTTCTCCCCTCTACGTTTACATGCTGCTAAAAAGAACCATTGGATTGTGATCCTAGAATAGGTCTAGAACTTATGGGCCCAGCCCTTTCACCAATTTGAAGTTCATAATGTATATATTCGGGGCTGTGCATCTGCTTCTGTATTAGTAAGTATAACTTGATCTGAGGAAAGAGTAACATATTTATAGAGAAATCAGATCCCTCCAAGATGCTCATTGGAAGCTGTTATCTAGCGAGACTACTCTTGTGCTATGGAAATATTAGAAAAAAGACAGAATTTCAGAAATAATGTACAGACCAAATTCATTGAGACGACTTGGCTCAAGTAGCAGCCCACTTGTAATGTGTCTTACAAATACAGTCGGTGCTCTGGACCCATTATGGCTCTCATGGGGAAAGACAGGCAATCTCATTATCAAACTAACAGCATACAGGGGGAAAATAGGGTCCTCCTACAGAACCAATGAAAATAAAACTGGTCTTCATTCAATACTACTCCAATCAATATAAAGAGAAAGGATGTAGTACTCAACTTGGTTTGAACCCCCATCATCTACTTGTTAATTTTAAGCTATATATTATATGAGAAAAAGTTGGGATTGATCTCTGTAGCCGTTATTTCGGCAGAATTCAGAGGCAATACTCCTATTTCCAGCTAGGAAAGCCACAGGTGATGATAGCATTCCAGTGGAGTTTAACAGATTCTCTCAGATATTTTATCACCAATTTTATTGCAGATAATTCCGCAGGCTATAGGTTCAACAATCATTTCAACATTCTGGTTACTCGTAAATATTGCCATACATATACGTTTTTCTAAACTGCGACGTTTTCCTCTCTACGCTTACATGCGGCTAAAAACAACCATCGAATTGTGATTCTAGAACATGTCCAGAACTTATGGGCCTAGCCCTTTCAGTTGGTAGCAGAGTAGGAGGGTTAGCACATGAAGCGAGGGGAGAATCCAGAAATCAAGCTAGAATAGCGAAACCCCAGAACCCCAAAATAGAGCCCAATGATCGAGAACAGAGAGTGACGAAATTCGGCGGAGACTGCTGTAGTCTGATGTGTGGCAAAATCAGCTGCGAACAGAGGAGTGAGTATTAGTAGGGTGTATGCTGAGTTAGATTGAAGAAATAAATTGATTGTATGATGTCTGGCGGAGTTGGTCTGAGAATCGAGTGAATGTGGTTTCGGGTGGATTTTTACCAAGGATTGAGATTTGAGATTTAGGTCCCGAAGTTGCTAAGATCCCTGGATATATTAAATGGTGCAGAAGACACCGAGATAGAAGGTGATTGTCTGACCGAAAAATTGAGGAGTTGTCGTGGGGCATCATCGGCAGGGAGACCTTCCTGCAAATAAACCATCTTCCCCTGAACGCTGCACTATGGTGCAAGGGTGCCTGCGTTGGCGCTAGGCTGCTAAATGTAGCGCCAACACAGCGGGAAACGCAGGGATGCACCATATTGTTGTAAATATGGTGCAGCCCAGAATTTTAGAAGTGGCAGAGCGTGGCGATAAGCAAAGGAGGCTAATGCCACGCTCTGTCACTTCCCTAGTAAGTATGCCCCCCGTTTGAAATTGTGGTCACCAGTGATCGAGGGTTTGCATGTAAAATTGCCATTGAGTGGCTTGCTGCTGAGCCAGAGAGGGACCCTGTAACTCATGGTCCTTCACCCTTGGTTATGAAGAAGTATGAGCAGGTGATCACATGGTTGCAGGCCAAAATAGCCCCTCAAGACATCGATTGGGTTAAGATGGATCGAACATTTTTGTCACAAGATTAGGCATTGGAAGCACGAGTGCCACTTAAATCCTGCGAATCAGGTGCAGGAGGGAGAACTCGTGCAAGTGACAGATGTGGTTAATCAGTTACCGATAGTGACGAGGCAAAGATCCCTTAATGCATGGGAAATAAGAACCATTTAGAGTAAGTGCCCCCAACCTCCGAATCTCGCAGGGAAATCAAACTTGCCATCAGATGCCCTTAATGGAAGTACTAGATAGATTTGATCAGGACCCGCCCATATGAAGGTGGCTGAGGGGGAGGAAGAATGCACACTAGGAGCAGTCTTGGAGGTGGACCATATGTAGAAGCTGACAAAGATGGTTATCCCATTACATTCTTGATTTATACTGGTGCTACCCGCTCAACTGTGAGATCTGCAGTAGTCCCAAACCTACCCCTCTTGGGAAAATCAAAAGAATGGCGTGAAAGCATTGTGATGGGTCATCCACTGACTGTATATGTACCGCACTCAGTTGAACTCCTGATGACAAAAACCAAAACACAGCATTTGGCTAACAGGCTGATAAGATAGGAACAGATGTTGCTTGCAGCAGAGAATGTTACTGTGAAGCGCTGTTCTGTGTTAAATCCTGCTACCTTGTTACCTGTTCGAAATGTTGATGTGGAAGATTGTGAAGACCATGACTGTCTAGACGTTATTGAGCTTTGCACCAAGCCGAGACCGGACATTGTCGATGAACCAGTGTCTGGTCCGGATCAAGTCCTTTTTGTTTATGGTTCAGTTCTAAGAGACAATGAAGGTAATTTGAGAGCAGTGTTTGTGTTTTTACCATCTCTAGAGTTGTGGAAGCTGCTTGTTTAGAGGGAGTACACTCCGCGCAGGTAGAACAAATCATTGCTTTGACCCATGCATGTCTGGTCTCTGGGCAGAACAGAGTCACCATTTAAACCGATAGCCAGTACGGTTTCAGTGTAGTTCATGACTTTGGACAGCTATGGTCACAGAGAGAGTTTCTAACGTCATCAGGCTCTCCTATTACGAACGGGGAATATATGAGACAATTGTTGGAAGCATGGCAATTACCAAAGGAAGTGACTGTTGTTAAATGCACTGCCCATGGGAAGGGAGATGACTGTCAGGACGGGAAACCGCTATGCGGATGAAGTTGCTTGCTTCTGTGCTACACATACATGCATTTTCGATGGGGTATATGTTGGTGAAAGTGCATAGAAGACCAAACTCAACATGATGCTAGCTGTCGCAGACACATGGGATGAAGTTAGATGTTTGCAAATGGAAGCAACAGGTCAGGAACAAGCGGGTTGGATCAGAGTAGGCTGTGAGAAAGGAGAAACTGACATATGGGTTTCAACTGATGATAGGGCAGTGTTAACTGATTGTTTGCTGGACAAAATGGCAAGGCAGATTCATGGAGCAGCTCACATAAAAGGAATGCAATGGTGAGATTGTTCAGGCAGACTTGGTTCAATCCGAAGTTCTGTGTTATTGCAGAAGCAGTGTGTTGTAGGTGTGTCACATGCCAACAGATGAATGCGAGGAAAAAGACGGTTGTTGCTTTGAGTTACATTGGCAGATCAGTGGGTCCCTTCAATCGGATCCAATTGGACTTTGTTGAGATGCCTGAGTGTAATGAGTTGAGGTACATCTTGGTTGTTGTGTGCATCTTTACTCAGTGGGTGGAACCTTATCCAACTAGAAGGTGTGACAGTCTCACAGTAGCAAAGCTATTGTTGAGGGAGTTTAAACCTCATTTCGGATTTTCAACTACATTGGAGTCTGATAGAGGAACTCACTTCCACAGCGCGAGATCATGATGCTTTTGTGTACTGCCTTGAGTGTGGATCAAAGACTGCATTGTAGTTACAGGCCAGAGGCATCAAGCATTGTGGAGCAAATCAATGGGACTTCAAAGGCGAGGTTGGCAAAAGTGTGTGCTTCAACATCTTTAAAATGGCCTGATGAGTTGTCCTTGGTTCTAATGAGCTTGAGCAGCATTCCTAACATGAGAACTGGGTTATCACTGAATGAAATTGTAATGGGATGGGCGATGCACTTGCCTACAGTGCCAGTGACCGCTTTGATAAATATCACAGATGACTTGATCCTTGACTACTGCAAAGGATTGGCTGATGTGGTTCGTTCTGTGTCTCATCAGGTTGAAGCAACAATTGTACCAACATCGAAAGACCTTTGCCACAACCTGACCCCCGGGGACTGAGTGCTTGTCAGAAAGCATGTAAGGAAGAACTGTGTTGACTCTCGGTGGCGTGGACCAGGTGATATTGGTGATGAATACTGCTGTGAAGTGTGAAGGAGTGCCAAACTGGATCCACGCTTCCCATACCAGACGAGTCACAGGTCCCGCCGATGGAAGAGCTCCACTCCCAGAAGTAGTTCCAGCCATGATTGGAAGGTCCCTGGAGAGAGCAAGCCAAGCTGTGGAGGTTCCTGACGAGGCTGGATACCCAACAGATCAAGCAGAGGGGGGTCAAGCTACACAAGACAAAGGTATAGACTCTGAGGAAGACGGTAAAACTGTGAGTGGTGTAGAGTTTGACTCAGTGGAAGAGACTGGTGTGGAAATCGGGCGTGTGTAGTCATGAAAGAAAGATCTCTCAGATGCAACATGGCCTGTGAGACAGTAAAGCAGGAAGAGACTTGCATTTGAAAGAGAACTTGCACCAAAATGTTTATCATCTGAGTCTGATCTGAGCGAGTCCGAGCAAGCCCCAGGAAGTGTAAGGAGATCAAGGTGAACAAGAGTGCAGTGTCGGAAGTATTCCTCTCCCGAGTGGACGTATCAGGTTGCCGATGCCAGGAAGAGCGAGGTCCGAGTTCTCGATAACGATCGTCGAGATCTTGCAGAGAGTTCCCGGAGTAGAGGCTAATGCAATCCTGTCATTCACTGTGCCTTATCCACCAAGGTAGAGTGGTTTATGGACTCTGATTCTTGAAGACATTGAGTTTCTGAGCTTCGGAATTCCACCATCTCCTCAAGCAGTTGCAGCATTGAGAGCTGAACTGTTACAGCGCGTCATTGGGGAAATTGGCTCTGACCTCATAATGGATGTCAATTGAACTTTTCAACTGTAAATAAGTTCTTTGAGACAAGATAAGCTAGGCCGGAGTTGAATAAGAATACAAATAAGGACTTTTCATTTAGAAGAAGAAAGAGGGCAAAGGAAGTCTTCCAAGCTGTGTAAATTCTGTGCCAAAGACTGCAACGGAATTTTCCAAGATCCAAAAGAAAGCTGCTTATGGACTTTTGCTGCACAAAAAGAAGAGGCGGAGAAAAGAGACTCTGTGTGTTGATCCTCTTACAGCTATAATCCGAGCCACTTTAAAAATGGAGTCTGGAAATCCGAATCGTAGGCACAAATGTATTATAGGTACACTTATTGTAAGGAATAAACATAGTAATAGCTGGAGTCAATTATTGAGTCCATTTTAAGTGCAAAGTTGAAGAACAGGGAGAAGGGGTACATGGGACATCCACATCTGCCACTGCTGCCTCAAAAGAGGGTACATTAGGATCTGATAAAGGCTCAATAGAGCAAACTAGGTGTTTCCTGCATGTAGATTTGTCTTAAGGGGATTACACTCTGGATGCTTATGCTAAACTGTTGTACGAATATGGGAATACTATGGATGTGAGAGATTGTTATGGGTGTATGCAGCAATTGCCTGCTTCAGTTGAGGGGATCAGGTACCATCATCTACCCCCGACGTATGGTATTAGTTGTAGTTTGCTCCTCAGCATGTTTTATGGAAAGGGTCTTTACGAGTACTATTTCTCGAATTATGATTTGGTACTCTCAGAAGATCCAGTCTATAACATCTGAACAAACATGATTAGCATTTTGTACCCACAGTAACATTAAATACTGCTTATGCACATAGACACAACTTAACCTGCACATTAACATAGAAAATACATTTGTAGATCAAGTAGAGGATATAACAATAGGGAAGGAAACTTTGAATGGACCAAGGAGAAGTTAGCTCACAAGGCTAAGGCAGCTATGGTCCTACAGCTCTGGATTGGAAACAACGAGGCAAGCCTTGCATGCTGCAAGTACAGACCTGTTATGACACTTTCTGTGTGGCAGTTTCTAACAAGAACATATCTATGAAAATTCCACATGGAGTGAACATTTGTTTATGTATTGTCGGTACATTGACAACATATTTTTTATTAGGTCCCATACAGAAGAATCTTTGAAAAAAAATCATGTTGTTAAACACCAAAAACAACAGGATTTAATTCACGCATACCATCAGCAATACTCAACTACCATTTTTGGATGTCCTGGTTGAAAAAAACGATCAAGGAATAAACACTAGTGTATTTGTTGAGCCAACTGACCGAAACAATACACTTTTATTTCAAATCTTCCATTCTCCTCATTTGATTCAGAATTTACCATATTCACAAATGATGCGTATAAAAAAGATTGCTTCTACGAGAGAGAAATGCGACCATGACATTGCCCGTATCAAACAAAGATTCTTACAACGAGGGTACCCTTGGGATATCATGCGGAAAGCGGAGAGACGCATTCAAAACATCGGAGTGAGTTACTGATCACCAAACAAAAAACTGTTACTAAAAGCATTGTTTTTTTGTCAAAATTCTCCTCCAGATCTAGAAGCATTAAGAAGGCGATCAGTAAGAGGTGGGAATTACAACATTATGAACCGGATTTCGGCAATTCATTTCTCGAGCCACCATTATTTGCCTATACTAGAAGCAAAAACCTCAAGGAGTTGCTATCTGCCCAAAAAAAAAAACGCATTTCCAATCACCTAGGATGAGAAAATGCAGCAATTGCATTCTTTGCAATAACGTGATCCAGCAGTATTTTATTACACATCCCAGAACAGGAGAAAAGGTCATACTGAGACACTCATCAGACCGCAACACCACTAACGCTATTTACTGCATAAAATGTCCCTGCGGATAACTCTATATAGGGAAAAACGAAAGAAAAATCTAAATAAGGATTGGAGAACACAAACGCATGATCCGGGCCAAGAATACCAATTGCAATCTGGTAGTCCACTGTTTGGAGTAATGTCACAATATAGGCCAAGTACGATTCCTGATTCTAGAAAAAGCGCAACCTAAAGAGGGTTTTGACCCAAGCAAAACTTTGTCCCAAAAAGAAGTCTTTTGGATAAAGAAATTCAATACAATGATGCCACTGGGTCTCAATGATAAACTGGACTTAAGTTGCTTTCTATAAATCAGATTAGGAAGAATGTCCATCTTCACCTTTTCAACCACTCACTTTTTTGAACCTACTACACATAGGACTAGGAATTCAAAAACATTAACTTTATTTGACTCTTCATGTTCGGTATAACAGAGATTCTGTTTCAATAATGCTGCCCATTGTTTAATGAGAAGGGCATAGCATAGTTTATGTATTACTTATATCATACTGTAATAATTTCAGACCACTTTGTGATTAATTATCCACAACAACAGTGTTAAACGGATGCAATAGGATTGTGATGTTCAGTAGTTACGTTGCATTCTTATCTTTGCTGAATAGTACTATGCAACGATACCCCTTGGGGATAATATCATTATTATGTTACTGTATGCATTTCTTTCACATCAGGATCAATACATTTGGTCTAACCAGGTTACTGGTTGCATTTACACTTGCATCAGGTGGTAGGTTCCATTTCACATCGCACACATGTCCACGTCAGCTGCACGATGTGTACTGTACCAGGACTTTGATCTGGGAGGTTTGTGTACTTGGTACGATATAGATACTTTGGATATTGTGCTCCTATGTGTACGATTAATTTATGGCAACTGTGGTCTTGTTCGTCACTTCCACTGCACCCTCATTATTATATACACTGTTTGGCTACCATAAACGGTTAGATTGCTCTTTTAACACAGTTGTTGAAAGTACCCTTTAAATATGGCCGCTGTAAAGTTGAGGACATTTGAATGATGTTCACTTGGAGCGGAGTAACGATCAGGCGACCGTTCCAACTCGGGCGCGGGAGTATTTTCGTATATATTTGGAAGACAACAGACAGCGTCTTCCAACACTTCACTACTTGTTTTTCCCAGACGAAGATTACTCCTGTTTCGGTAAGATCAGTGCGTGAGGGGACAGATTCCTGTTGTTAACGTGCAGATTCACGTAATTCATACGTATCTTTTATTTACGCTGTTTAGGTTCAGCCAAACGCAGCGGATATTTCGTAAGGTATTTTTACTTTTGCCACTGTTTGTGGCAGTAAGCTTTGCGCAGTATCTTCATCTCTTTGATTTACATGCGATTAAGTTTGTAGGAACACAAAGCTTTATTTCTTTCATACAATTTTCACAAGCTGTCTACGTGTGGCAGTAAGGATCGGTTGGTGTTATGACTCTATACTCGGTTCACATCTAGCATGCTCACGATGTATTAGGAATTGTGAGCACATTTAAATCATTCAAGCTCATTGTAAAAGTTTGTTCAGCACCTCGTGCATGCAATGGAGGACACTTGTGCTACATTGGCTCTAACCATGTGGGGCACATTAGGAGCTATTTAATGCCCAGTAGCATTGATTTGTTAAGCAGCTACATATCATTTATGATGTTTGGAAGTTTGGTATGCATGCAAGGGTTCTGCATGCCATGAATCATGCACCACGAAGGGGTTAGTTCACCCAACAGGGTGTGGCAAACAATTTGGTAGCCTTTATCAGTAGTTATTTCAATGCAGTAGTAATCATTGGTTACATTTTGTTCATTTCACAGTGTCCCCTGAAGAAGGGACGATCTGTCCCGAAATGCATAGGGCATAACACAATTGAGTGGAACTCAAATCAAGAAGATTGTACTACATTGTATGATTTTGTATCATGTATGGAGTTAACCATACCACATGGTTTAATTCAACTGTAATTGCTTATTACCAACTGATATTAATGTGATACTGTTTGTTTTGAGAAGCAATGAAAATGTCTATGCATACTCACTTTTGACTAGGTAGTTCCTTTGTGTTCACATTGTTTAATGTTGCATGATTTATGATCAAGAATTGCTATAAAATTGTTAAAGTATTTTCTCAGTAGAGCACACAGTGTCTTCAGGCAACTTTCTGCTTGATCTATCACTCTACCAGTTTGTATGATAACAACTTCCTAATTGAGGCTTCTCCAAAGAAGTTCCTCCAAGAACCAGTGCAAGTGGTGCCAAGAGTATATTTTGTGTGTGGGAAGAATGCATATGTTCGGCTTTTGAATAATTGGTATGGTACTTGCTATGTGGCAGTTGTGTTTCCAAAGATATATCATGTGGAGGATTTGGAGAGTTTGGAGGGAAAATCAAACCATAGAGAAAAACGTGGACTGAGTGGTGGTTAAATTGTGGGAGACTTATTTGGAGCAATGATACCTAGTTTGGGTGTGGTGTTGAATGACATCAAAATTATAAGGTTGTCTACCATTGTTGATATGTTGTTGGTTAACACAGCTCAGTCATTGTTCCTCATTGATGGAGAAATGGTTTCGATAAGGGTGATGGTGATGCAAAACTGTCTTGCTTTAGATGTGTTATTAGCAAAAGAGGGTGGAGTCTATCAGATGTGGAAGGTCCAACAGTGTTGTACTTACATTCCTGATAAAAGCAAATATCTGAGAGGGGTATATAAGTAATATCACTGAGATACATCATGAGATACATGACTTGGCAACTGAAGAGGTTTGTGATAAGGTTGGAAAAGGATTTGGAGTAGTTGGAAGTTGGTTGCTAATTTAGGTAGGGGAATTCTTGGATATATCTTGAAGCCTATAATAATTGTTGTGGTCTGTGTTATCGTCTTGCTAGATATGATAAGAGCATACAAATGGAACAAGGCCCTGCCAACTGAGGATTCCTTTAGGGAGAGAGAAAGAAGGATGGAAAGACTACAGGACAGTCATTATGAGAATCTGAAACGTTTGGAGGAATTCAGACAGAGGAGACTAGCTACTACATCTGTTTAGATCGGTCTACTCTACCGGGATTTTAGGAGTTTTGTGGCGACATCATCATCAGAGGAGGAACTGATGTAGCAGAAAAGGAAGTTTAATCATAGGGGTGCATTATAACTATCGCACCTGCATATGTTCCTTTGTCGCATTAAAATACAAAATTACAGAAATAAAAAACACCCAATTCCTTGAGAAGACATGGCGTAAGTAGCAGCTCACTTGTAATGTGGCTTACAAATACAGTCAATGCTTTGGATGCATTAAAGCTCTCATGGAGAAAGACAGGAAACCTTAATATCAAATTAATAAACTACAGGGGAAAATGGGGTTCTTCCTACAGAACCAATAAAAACAATACTTTTCTTCAGTCAATACTACTCCAATCTATATAAAGAGAAAGGCTGTAGTACTCAACTTGGTTTGAACCCCTATCATTTACTTGTTAATTTTAAGCTATATATTATATGAGAAAAAGTTGGGATTGATCTCTGTAACTCAGTTATTTCAGCAGAAGATTGTAGCTAAGGCCCTATTGGTAAATGGCTTGTGGCACCGTGCTGCGCTACTTTGTTGTAGATAAGGCCCTAAGGGTGCCGTAAGCCATTTGGCTGCATCACACTGGTTTACTTAGGAAACAAAGGGATGAGTCATATCTGCAACGATATGACAGATCCCTTTGCTTTCCCCCTCTGGAGCACAATGGGCTGCCATGCGCCGACACAGGCACCCTTGCACCATCTTGCATGGGTGCCTGCGTTGCGGGGATGATTGTTTCTGTGCAGGAAGGGACACCTTCCTGCACTAAAACAATCATAAGAGGTGATTTCCTCTTTCTATGCATGCTGCATTATGCAGCACAAATAGAAAGAGGAATAAATGAGGAGAAATGAAAATATTTCTCATTGTTGCGCCTCCCCACGCCTCCCCTGGGGAGGCGTAGCATTCTGATGCATTTCCAGGTTCACGATTTCTCATAAATCTTGAATTACGGCAGAAGCCATTGGTGTTGGGTGGGAACACCCACAGGAACACCCATTGCACGCCTCTTTCACACATAGTGCTGCATGTAAAGGGGCCGTATTTACAAGGACATGAAAAGCCACGCAGGGTGGCTTTATGTGTCCTTGTAAATATGGGACACCAAGATGTGCCGCTGGTGCGTCACAATAAGTGACACACCCCAGGCGCATGGGGCTTTTAAATAAGCCCCTAAGTACTTATTCAGGGCACAAACTGAATGGTGATAAATAAAAGAAGCTTGTTTCCATTGTTACTTCTAGTAACTTAACTATCAAACCAGTTGCTGCGTATTTAGTGGCGATGATCCCTTCTGATTATGAGTGCTTAAGGGCTATTAATTTTGAGGCTTTACTGAGAAGGCTAAACTATTTTTAAAGAAAATTTCAAAAGTTACCACTCCCCATATAAGTGTGGGTTTATTTTATTAATAAATATATTTTTTCAAGTTTTTTTTATATGTTCCAAGCACAGACATGCTCAACACCCCTCTTTCCTAAAAAAAAAAACTCCAGGTTTTTATGTCCTCATTCATTTGGCAATGAGGACAGTCACAGAAAAATTATAAAACATTATGGGCCATATGCAAGTAGCATACTATTTACCGATTCATAAATACCGAATTTTACCGATTCGGTATTTATGAACCGGTAAATAGTATGTAGGTAAACAATCGGTAATTATTACCGATTCGGTAAATATCGGTATTTATGAATCGGTATTTACCAAATCGATAATAATGCATCCCTTCCCAGGAGGCCCATAGGAATGAATGGGAAGCCATTTACTATTACCGATTCGGTAAATACCGAATCGGTAATAGGGGAAGCATAATCATGGGTGGCAGGGTGTCACATTGACACCCTGTTGCACCCCTGATTCGTGCCTGTGTGCACATGTGGCGCACATACATGCCCTAAGGGCATGTATGTCTGCCACATGGCACTGTCAAAACAGCCAAAAATAGATTTTTGAAAGGTTTACCGATTCGGTATTTTACCGATCCATTACCGATTCGGTAAATTACCGAAACCTTAAATCATGCCTCCTACATCTCATATGCCTAAATACCGGTCGGTAACGGGATATTTACCGAATTTCGGCCGTTACCGACCGGTATTTAGCTACCTACATGAGGCCCTATGTCTCTCAATTGAGAAGGGTACATGAATTCTCCTGGACTTTCGCAGGCACTATTGAACTGCCTTGGGGAGCAAATTTAGAACACTTTAAAATACACTTACTGGAACCCCCTGTACATGTATTTATGTTTATCTCTGAGCAAGAGCATCAGGGTTCTTTTGGGAAGTTGATTCACATGCTTCTTTAAACAGGTTAAAGAAAATTCTGACTCTTTTTAGTGTCCGATATGACTAAGACTCAGGGCTTTTGCGCAATCTCTTATGTGGCTCCAATTTAAACTTTTAACTCATTGGTTAGAGCCAGGTATTTTCAGTCTAGTCCTATTAGGAAGATAATAGATTACTGTCTTTGGGTAATTTGACAGCACACTACAAGATTATTGTTAATCGATTATTGAAATATATATGTATATGTATGTATATGTGGATATATATATGTATGTATGTGTGTGTGTATATATATATATATTATCCACTGGCGGTCGCCAGTAGATAGTTAAAGTTAGGACTTATTTTCCATAGGAAATCCGCAACAATCTATTGGGAATATCTTTGGTGCCGATTGACGAATCTTGGCAAAATTTTCCAAACATTTGGCCAGCTCCGCTCCGCTCCTACCCTGAAAGTTTTGCGGGGATTCGTCAAGCGGGGGCTGAGAAAAAAGGGGGGTCCCAAAACACGTTTTCCCCATGCAATTTCCCATAGGATCTGTTGTTGCAGCTACAGCCCGAACCACTGAACGGAATGAAACCAAATTTGGCAAAGAGGTAGTCCTCAGTTCGGACTCGTGCCTGTTTCATATATGGTGTGAATCTGTTCAGTAGTTCCTGAGAAAATTAGAGTTAAAAGTACATAAATAGCTATGGCCACGGAGGATCCGCGGACCGCACACGCACCGTACGCGCACCCTCCCCAAACCGAGCGTGCACCCTCCCGATCGCGCGCTGAATGCTAATTGGCTGTCGAGTGTCTCTCTACATTCGAAACCAGGAACTGTTGGCGGCCATTTTCTGCCTCGGTAGAAGCGAGGCTGAAGAAGCAAGGGGAAAAAGTGTGGAAAACATATAAAGGGGGAAGAGTGGAAATACTCTGACCCTCTAGAGGTGCTTAGGGGGTCCTAGATGGACCCCCTGGGGCCCCCCTTTTTAAAAAAAAAAGAAAACGGCAAAATGCGCGCATCCTATCGCGTTGGATGCACAGATGCTCTAGCGGTGAGCTCGCGGATCCAAGGGAAAAAAATGAAATTGTTGGGAGATAAAGATTAAGCTTAAGTGTTTTGTTCTTGAGTGGCTCTAAAAAAAGCCGTTGTGTTCATTGAGAGTTTTGGTACTTATAAGTAAGTACCTATACAGAGTCTAAAGTTGTTGAGGAAGACTCAGTTTCCTTCATCAGGAAAGTGTACTCCATCTCTCCTATACATCTCTTGCATATGAAAGCGCAAATTGTTATTGTAATTGGACCCCATTCTGTAGTCTCGGAGAAAAGCAGAAACAGATTTATTCACGTGTTTCCTAGCTTTCTCAATCTGTGGACAAAAATGATCGGACCAGTTCCATTTCTGCCTTTGGCATATGTTAGAATACACAAAGGCAGTTTTAGGGAAAAGTGAAATCAGTTCTGCAAAGGTGTCCTTCATAAGCATTTCCAGACCTACCCCAGTCAAAGTGCCTAGGTCATTGCCACCACAGTGCACTATTATGAGGTCATGGTGTTGGATTTGCATGAAGGATTACACCAATGGCATCAATTGGTGCCACTTTAACCCTCTCTGTCCAATCCATTTAATGTCTACATTTGGCAAACCTAGGTCTTTGTGAATGCCTTTGTTTTCTGCATACCTTTGGCTCCAGAAAATGTAGCTGTGTCCCACAATCCACACTGTAAGCATCTTGTAAGGAGGTCTGGATGCACTCAGATGGTCTCTGTAAATGAAATGGCAGTTTGGAAAGTAAGATGTTTCTAAAATGGTGGCTAAGATGCAATTTTGAAAAAAGACAAGAAATCATTGGTTGTTTGACAACCTTCTACACTGAAAGGTAGGGTGCCTATTTCTGTTTTTTAAACGCATGATTCTTATTGGTTAACAAAAACTGATTGTAAGGAATATTATATATGATAAGCTGATATGTTGAAAAGTCAAGCACACTTGCTGTTTTGATTAGCAACATTGTGTGTGCTGAACTTGTGACCTGTGACCTGTGTGCTCAGTACAGTGTTCCATGACCTGTTTCTATGGTAACGGGCAGAAGGCAGATTGGGGGAAGGGTTGAAGTTTATGTCATTTGGAAAGGGTTGAAATGTTTAACCAATAGAAATGTGTGTTTGCTTTTGAATTTATGTGGGAAGGAATGTGATTTGATGTTTACATGTATATGTGTGGAAAATGAGAGGTAATCTTTGCCATTCTTTGGTTCTGCTGACAGGTGTACAGTGCAGAGATTCTGTATAAGAAAATCTGGTGTGTGACTGATATACTTCTTAATCTACAAAACATCTTGAAAGGTGAGATATTTAATTGTGAGGGAATGTATGTAGACTATTTTTATTTTAATCAGACTAATGTATTTCTTCTGCTAAAGTGTAGGGAGTACTTTTTTTCTCTACAATCTTATTGACAGTGTGTGTGCATGTAGGAACCATTTTGTGATAAGGATTTGTTTTTTTCATGTGTTTGTAGACAGATAACTATGCAGTTTTTATATTTTGGTAGAATTAGAAACCACTCATTGTTTATGAATTTGTGAAATGAGTTATGTTTCTGCAGTAAAATGTAGTACTCCTTCTAGATGAAGAAATGTGTTTTGGTATAGTGCAAGGGATAGTGTTGTTTGTCTAGAATCACACAGAGAGCCTGTGTGCATTTGGGAACCACTGTGAGAGAAGCATTTAGTAACATCTTGTATTTGCTGACAGATAACTCTTTTAAAACCTGTCATGTTGTCAAGTTTTAGTAGCATTAGAAGGCAGTCTTTGCTTATGCGTTGATTAAATGAGTCAGGCTTTGACACAAAAGTGCACTTTTGAAATATGCACATTGTGTGCAGTTCCCTTACCACTTCCATAGTAGTAAATGAGGTTTGGTAAACTCGTAGGGATAGTGGTGTTTGTCTAGAATCACAATGTGAGCCTGTGTACATTTGGGAACCACTGTGAGAGAAACGTTTGGTAACATTGTGTATTTGCTGACAGATAACTGTTTTAAAACATGTCATGTTGTCAAGTTTTAGTAGCATTAGAAGACAGTTATGGCTTATGCTTTCATTAAATGAGTCAGGCATTGACACTAAAGTGTAGTCGTGAAATATGTAGATTGTGTGCAGTTCCCTTACCACTTGCACTGTAGTGAATGAGTTTTGGTAAACTCCTAGGGATAGTGGTGTTTGTCTAGAATCACACTGTGAGTCTGTGTACATTTAGGAACCACTGTGAGAGAAACGTTTGGTAACATTGTGTATTTGCTGACAGATAACTGTTTTAAAACATGTCATGTTGTCAAGTTTCAGTAGCATTAGAAGACAGTTATGGCTTATGCTTTCATTAAATGAGCCAGGCATTGACAGTAAAGTGCAGTTGTGAAATATGTAGATTGTGTGCAGTTCCCTTACCACTTCCACTGTAGTGAATGAGTTTTGGTAAACTCCTAGGGATAGTGGTGTTTGTCTAGAATCACACTGTGAGTCTGTGTACATTTAGGAACCACTGTGAGAGAAACGTTTGGTAACATTGTGTATTTGCTGACAGATAACTGTTTTAAAACATGTCATGTTGTCAAGTTTTAGTAGCATTAGAAGACAGTTACGGCTTATGCTTTCATTAAATGAGTCAGGCATTGACAGTAAAGTGCAGTTGTGAAATATGTAGATTGTGTGCAGTTCCCTTACCACTTCCACTGTAGTGAATGAGTTTTGGTAAACACCTAGGGATAGTGGTGCTTGTCTAGAATCACACTGTGAGTCTGTGTGCATTTGGGAACCACTGTGAGAGGAGCATTTGGTAACATTGTGTATTTGGTGACAGTGTTTTAAAACCTGTCATGTTGTCAAGTTTTAGTAGCATTAGAAGCCAGTGTTTGCTTATGCATTGATAAAATGAGCCATGCTTTGACACTAAAGTGCAGTACCATGTAGTATTGCCTTCACTGCACCAGAACTGTAAATTTAAAATGTTTACCCAGACACTGTCCTAGAAGTAGTCTGATGATTTAGTCAGTTTCTAAGTACTTATGTTGTGAACCATTCATTACCAAATAATCTGCTTCAAATGTCTATGAAGTATGCATGTAGTTCTCTAACCACCTACACAGTTGTTTTTCACACCTTCAATTCCCTAGTCAGTATCTATACACTTCCAGGAAACACCCTGTCACTCCCTCTGCAGTCTTCTAGTGACCCATTCAGCAGCATGTAGTAATCCATTCCCTGTGCCAAAACAAACAATTCACCAAGACACTGTCTTTCCAGTACTCTAATCATTCACTCAGTGCCTAAGTATTCATGCACTGAGCCAGGCCTTAGCACATGGACTGCTTCAAACCCCTATCCACTATGCATGCAGTCTTCTAACCACCTAGACACTTGTCTTTCACACCTTCAATTCCCTAGTCAGTATCCATACAGTCCAGCAAACATCTTGTCACTGCCTTTGCACTCCTCTAGTGACCCATTCAGTACCAAGTACTAATCCATTCCCTGTGCGAAAAGCCTACCACTTATAAATTCATCCAGGCAGTCTCCTTGCTGTAGTCTAATTATTCAGTCAGTACCCAAGTACTCATGCAGTGAGCCAGGCCTTAGCACATGGACTGCTTTAAATGCATATCCAGTATGCATTCAGTCCTCTAATCAGCTGCACAGTTGTCTTTCACAACTTCAATTCCCCAGTTAGTATTCATACACTTCTAGCAAACACCCTGTTACTCACCCAGTGTGTCTCCTTTTAGTACTGTAATCATTCAGTCAGTTAGCTTGTAGTCATTTAGTGAGGTAGGCTTTAGGGCATGAACTGCTTCAAAGTAGTATGCACTATGTATGTAGTGTTTTAATCATCATCACACTTGTGGTTCAGGGCTATAGTTTCCTTGTCAGTTTTTATATAAAATGTGTTTGTACAGTAATGGAATACTGTAAATTTGAAAGTTATTAATATACATTTATTTCTGATTCTTTTTTGCAGATACTGTTTTTCAACGTTAAAATAGAGAAATTATGCCAGAAAGAAAAAGAAAAGAACAGAGACAGGAGGATTATTTGAAGAAACATGAACCACAAGTATTGAATGAACAAGATAATGTAGCTAAAAGGAAAAATTCTTCTGGTAAGATCACGAAGCAATTTATTAAAAATGTTTGTAGGAGCAAACAGAATGTAGATAATGCTGCAAGTTCAGAGAATTTTTTTTTTTTTTTTTTTTTCCAAAAACCTTTATTCTTTTAATTCAGTGACACAGCTATTCAGCCGACAACCCGGAGGTACGGCAGCTTTAGAAACACAACACATGCGAGCGTCCACATTTCACTGACAGGAGAGTCAAAGGTTCAGTTTTAAATAAACACAAACCCAAACCTAAACACAAGCAAGGCGATAAGTACTGAAAGCATAAAAAGGGTTCCCATCAGGGGGAGCGAGCCCCATTTCGTCCAACAGACACAGGTCTATAACAAGGGAAAGGAGGGGAAGTCAGAGACTCAAGAAGACAAACACATTCCAGCAAGAAGTACAAAGCCGGAAAGAAAGCTAAGGGGAGAGCTGCTCCTCAGGCGGGTCCGGGTCTGGGGGCAGGCATATGCCCCCTCTGTACTGGTTCCATCGCCCCCATACAGAGTGCCATTTCCGAGGGCGCCCTCGAGTACAATACACTGTCTTCTCCCTAAACATGCTCCAATCCATGTTTTCCATCCACGCTGTCAATGTAGGAGGCTTAGTAGAGCCCCACAGACGAGCGATGTCGCGCTTGGCTACCATGTTCCCTAGGGTCACCCACTGAGTCTGTGCCACGTCGTGGTCAGTAGGACCCCAAACATTCAGGAGACAACACCGCGCCTCAGGCTGCATGACGATGCCCGTCACCTCCCCCATCACATCGTGGATTCGCTTCCAAAACTCCATAATCGCACCGCATTCCCAAATAATATGTAGGAAGGTGCCCACCATACCACAGCCTCTCTTACATAAGCCCTCCTCAGAGAAACCCATATGGACCAGCCTGGGCCCCGTCACGTAGACCCTATGGAGTATTTTAAGCTGCACCAGCCGCAGGCGCGCGGGGATCGCGACCTCTTTGGGAGAAGAAACTGCATACTGCCAATCCTCATCATCGAGTTCGAGGCCATCCCTGGTCCATTGATAGCGCAACCCTAGAAGAAGATCCGCCCGAACATTAATTAGTTTCTTATAAATGAGCGAGATCGTACTCTCTGGCATATGGCCATCCAGGATCCGGTCCTCTAACGGAGAGGACTCAGGCACCTTCTCCCCTTCTACAAGGACTGACCGCAAGGCGTGGCCCACTTGGGCGTATCGGAAGAACTCCGTGCTCCCTAGCTCATATTCCTTCTGCAGCTCCTCGAATGACTTTATCCTACCCTTAACCAAAAGGTCTCCAACCCTGGATATGCCGATCAGGTCCCATTTCTCAAACCCTTTTGTATGCCAAAGCTTTCCCAGAATATCGGAGTCAAACAGAGGGGTGCCAAGGGTAAGCTTACCCTTCCAGCCCAGTGAATCCGTTGCCACCTTCCATACATGCACGGCCGCCCTGGTGGGCCCCGTAAGGGTTAAGTCCGACGACTTCGAGTACAACGCTCTGTGGTAATTACCCCCACGTAGTAACCATCGGTCCATGGCGAAGCCGGAGGCTCAGCGCCGGACCATATACACCATGGTTAATCGCGCTCAACTGAGTGGCCCAATAATAACGTTGAATGTCTGGAAGCGCGATACCACCGTCATACCATGGAAGCGTCAACTTAGCAATTGCTATGCGCGGACAACCTTCCCACAATAGCGCGCGCTGGTGGCTTGCGACCTCACGGAAATAACTGGCCGGGACCAAGTCAAGGGTATTCTGCAGGGCATAGAGGAAACGGGGAAGAGACATCATTTTAAACAGGGCGGCACGGCCAAGGAGGGAAAGCGGCAACCGCCGACAGCCCGCCACGTCCCGTCACAGACGTGCCAAGGGAGGGAGCAAGTTCTTCTCGTATCGTAAAATGGGGTCGGTGGAAATATAGATCCCCAAATACAAAAAACCCTGCTGGGCTATCTGGATCGAGCAGTTGCGCGGGACAGGCGGGACATCCCCACACAGGACATACAAGTATGACTTCCCCCAATTGATGACAAGACCAGAGTTCCTACTGAAAGAAGTCAAGACGTCACAAACCACTATAAGAGATTTCTTAGGCGAGGCGAGGTATAACAGAATATCGTCGGCGTAAAGTGAAATACGGTCTTCGTGGTCAGGCGACCAACGAATCCCACGTATATCGGGGTGCCATCGTATCCACGTCGCCAGCGGCTCAAGTGCAAGGGCGAACAACAACGGCGACAGGGGACAACCCTGCCGGGTGCCTCTCCCGAGCTCGAACGGTGTCGACGCCCGCCCGTTCACCACGACGCTAGCAAGAGGCCCCTCATAGAGCAACCTCACCCAGCCTACAAATCCAGGCCCAAAGCTGAACTTGGCTAGCACAGCCCACAGGTATGCCCACTCCACCGTATCGAAGGCCATCGTGGCATCGAGGGACGCCACAATAGCCGGCTCTCGCATCGTGCCCGTCCTAGCAATCACCCCATGGAGACGTCTAAGATTCAGTGCAGTGTTACGGTGCGGGATAAAGCCCGACTGATCCGGGTGGATCAAGTCGCCAAACACCCGGACCAGGCGGTTAGCAAGGATCTTAGCAAGGATTTTCGGCTCGGCGTTGAGAAGTGATATCGGCCGATAGGAGCCACACTTGTCCCGGGGCTTACCGTCTTTATGTATGACCACAATCGTCGCCAGCCGTTGATCAAGCGGAAGAAACCCATTCACCCGCGCCTCCACGAACATGGCGCGCAGGTGAGGAGCCAACTTATCCGGACGAAGCTTATACAGCTCAATCGGCAAACCATTTGGGCCCGAGGCCTTACCGGAGCGCAACGCACGGATAGCACACGCCACTTCGTCTACAGTTATATCGCCATCGAGGTCATCCCTATCAATGGCAGAAAGGCAGGGCAGAGTGATATCACGCAGAAGGTCACACGAGTCCTCAGTCGGCCTATCCGAGACCGAGGTGTATACCGTACGAAAATAGTCTGAGAAACACTGAACTATACCGTCGGGGTCAGTGACAACCTCTCCCCCATCCATCGACAACTCCGGCACCACTCGATTAACACGCTATTTTTTATCCAACCACGCCAGCAATTTCCCGGCCTTATCACCAACATCGTACAATCGACCCTGCTGCTCCCTATTGAGGAAAAAAGTTAAACAAACAGGGGTAACCCTATAACCCAAGGAACCTGGGCTTTATCAACAAAATATGAACAATGGTTCCAAAAGGGAAGCAATTATTTACATTTGAAAAAAATAAAAATTCACAAAACACAGCATTAGTAGATCAAAGGATTAATCAATATTAAACGATGAATAATATTTGCAAAAAACACAATAGTTTATTTTTTGAGATTCATTTGAATATCAACTCATTTATCAATTCTTTGGAATATGGACGAAAAATGAAGAAGGCTGTATATACAATAATATTTACAAAAAAACGACGCAGTGACAAAGTGAATAAGGTGACTCTGTGTAGTAGTGAAGATGCAGGTATTTACAATATATATACGTGGTTGTCAATAAAATACACAAACAATTTTTGCAAAGAATCACAAAAAACGTCCTCAGCTAAATTATGGATAAAGAATAAACCTTGTAAGGCACACGTCCTAATTATTTTATGGTATATACAAGGAATTCCAATTGATACGGGACTGTAGAACCGTCAACGTTTCGACCCTATAGTAACCAGTCGATGTACATAGTCATATCGGGTCTTCTTCAGGACACAGGAATTGTATAACAGCCTATACAAGATAAACATAGATAGATCAGTATCTAAGCTGTGTTAAGGATTTTGTGACAAGGAAAACAAAAAGTTTTCCATCAACTCACCAAAGGTTCAGGTGACGAAACAGATGTTTCCCAAATTGCAGTTATTGCCACTCGATTTCACTCTGAAGGGACTACCTGGTGACATGAGTACACATTAATACGTATATACTAAATGCGAAAGGTATTTAATTTACGGCATTGGGAACATAAAAAGTTAATTACCAGAGTCGTGGAGAGTCTTGATTAGTCTTGGTCTAATTTGTAACTTTTTCCGGTCTCTTTATACTCTGATTATCAGGACCTGTTGAGGATATAAACCCAAAAGGGGATAATCCGAATTCTATTCATATGACTAAGATCAGGTGCCTTTATAAATTAGTGAACCCCGTAATTGCTCACCTGACTTCAAGGTGGAAATTTGGCTTATAGTGCTGTGGACATCAGGACACAAGTTCAACTGTAAAAAGCATGAAGTAACCCAAATTTAGTACCACGGGAGTTGCTTGGTCTATTCAGACGTTAAATCTAGGTCAAGTGTTCCAAAAATGTAAACATGCCGTAAATACTTGCAAAAAACAATTTTAGATATAGTATTTTCAATGTTTCTCACAATGGATAATCACTCTCCAAGTGGCCAAGACTATTGAAGAGTCGATGTGTACGATAAATAACTGTACTCCCCAGGTCGTAACGAGCGACTAAACAATCAGGCAACGGGTAGGCACCGAGTAGGCTAACGTCCAAAGACTACAACCAAACTAAATGATCCGACGTCACTTGTCAAGGAGATTATTCTACTAGCGACAAAAGTGTCCAGCAGAGCGAATTTTGTATGCTTCCAGCAAAGCAAATTTGTCTGCTTCCTACCTGATGTCTTCCGAATTAATCTTTCAGTCAGAAGGAGTCCGTCTGTTGCATGCAGCCGGCAGCGAGCCGAGCGTGCAGCAGCTATATTAGAGCTATCAACGGACATAGAAACAGGACTGATGAGGGCCAATCCGATTGGTCTTTTCAGTAACAACCCCAATACTCGTTCGTTTAAGGCAATTGTTTGAGCACTTGATATCTTATAAACAAACTAACATGATTATAGAGTATTTAAAATTCGTGGCATCCTATAAATTTTCTGAATATAATTTCAAGGACTTTCCTTATTAGTGAAAGCTTCAATATATATTAATGACAACATTCAGTATGCCTAATTATTTTGAACCGTCTAAGTGCTCGATATATTAGTCTGGCAAAGAACATCTAGATTATAGATTATTTGTAGCATATCTCGACAAAGGGATAGGACTTCTCAACCTCGCACGACTTTTAGGAATATGACATTTTCGATACACATTAGATAATTCACCCACAGTTATATCATGTAACAAAGTCATGCCTCCAAGGACATACGTGGTTCTATTGCCCACGGTGGACAGATTTGTCAGCTCCGGCAATTCACATAAAACAGTTCAAGCATTGTTCTGCACAGTACATACACACAAAAGATAATGTTATGAAAAGGACTAATTGTTTTGTATTGGAATTTGGATTCATCTAAATAGTTTCATTTGAAGTACTTTTTGCAAAAAAACCTATGTACAATGCGCATTTGGACCGACACAATGAACATGACACGGAGCTATAATTAGGTAAGTATATCAGCTCAGGCAGTGTACATAGGCCAGTTGGTACATTGCTTTACACAGTGTGTATATACAAACCGTAGGTTTACATTCTATATATACCATGTGTGCGTCGCACATTAGAAAGATACAGTGAACATGACAGATATCAGGAGATAGACAGGCTTATCTCGGACAAACGAGGCATAGGATAAGTCTGTACTTATCTAAAGCATAACATTCCCAGTTGTTTATTGGTCTCCTCATTTTCATTGAGTCCTGTATTTACAGAGTCCAAAGAGTGGATCCATCTACACTCCTTATAGTTGAGAATGGAATGAATGTTACCACCTCTCGGATGCAGCCGCACCCTCTCGATTACTGTCCATCTCATGCTTTCCGGTAAATGATTGAGATTTACAAAGTGATCCACCAGAGGAGCCCCTTGTGTTCTACATTTGATCCTGCTCATGTGTTGTAAGATTCTACACTTAATTTTTTGTGTAGTTTGCCCTACATACACTTTATTGCATGGGCAATAGATTGCATAAATAACGTTGTTGCTATTGCAGTTGGTAAATGTAGGTCGTGTGTAGCTTTTTGTATCATAAACATGAGGGTCTTGGCAGCGTTCGTCACCAGATCCCTATATTCCAATTGCTTCAAGCTCAAATTATGCAGTGTGGCCGTTGCAACATCCTCTTCCAAGGCCACTTCCAAAGCCGCTATCTCGTCCTCTACTTGTGTCACCTCGGCGTCTCTCCGCCGCTTGGCGGCCACTACCAAGGACAGGGCCTCCCCTCTCAATATAGTCTTAAAAGCTTCCCACAAGGACACCGCAGATTCAACTGAACCCTGATTATCTTGAAAATAGTGATCAACTGTCTTCAGCAACGCACTGCGCAGCTTGGGGTCACAAAAGTACCAGGGGTTAATGGGAGCCACCCTGCCCCCCACCACCCGGCCAATATCCAGGCGGGCCCACACCGGCGAATGATCAGATATGCCCCGTGCCATGTGCCTAGCCTCAGATACCAATGAGGCGTGCGCAGCCAGAGTGAGCAAGTAATCGATCCGAGAGAGACTCCCGTGGGCCCCGGAATGAAAGGTATATTGTCGCTGAGTGGGGTGTCGTAGCCTCCAACAGTCTACCAGACCAAAAGTATCTATAAAGTCGGGAAGCCACTTCTGAGCACCCCCGGTGTCCCTGGGCGGGTACCTATCGAGCATTCCAGATCCAACCGCATTGAAGTCTCCTCCCACCACTAGCATCCCTTCGGGGAGTTCCAACAAGGCCTTGCCCAGATCAGCAAACGTGGAGGCCTGCAGGGTAGGGGGGACATAAACAGAAACCAATACCAACGTTCTGCCCTCCCACCTCCCCGCCACAGCCACAAAGCGCCCCCTGTCATCAGCGATGGTGGAGTCAACCTCAAATGGTAGGGAAGCTCTAACAAATATGCCCACACCCCTGGAGCCCGAGGAGAACCCCGAGTGAGCAATGAATTTATAACCCTTTCTGTTAAGTGCATAACACGTATTCTCTATAAGGTGGGTCTCCTGCAGGAGGACCACGTCTGGCGAGGTCCGTTTCAAGAATTGCAGGACTATCCCCCGTTTAATACGATCCCCTAAGCCATTAACATTCCAGCTAATTATGTTTAAGCCCCTATCCCCCATCCCCAAACACAAAGAGACCTCCACCCCCCCCGGAGAACCACGATCGGACAATACTGACAACAATTGCTACGCCTTGCAAGAAAAAAACAACCCCCAACAACAACCCCAACATCCCGAATCCCCCCCCCTCCCTGCACCAGCTTACAAAGCCCCCCCAACTTGCAGTGTGCCTGTCGCCCTATCAAAAAACAAATCTACAAAAAGTACCCCAAGGGAGGAAAGAGCTCCTATCTTCCCCCCGCCGCCCTCCCATTACTGCAGTAGGGTGCGAGTCACTGTCCGGGGCTGAGTCAAAACAGACCGACACCGGAGGTGTCACTTCTGTCCATCCCGGTCGCCTTCCGCTCCATCCACGCGGTCCCGGCCGGGCTGTCGCCGAGGGAGCGCATCCAACCAGTCCCCTGCCATGTCCGGTGATTCGAAGAAGAAAGTCCGATCCTCATACACCACACGTAGCCTGGCGGGGAAAAGCATGGCATACTTCAGGTCCATCTCCCTAAGCCGCCGCTTCACCCCCAGGAAACTCTGCCTCTGTTTCTGCACCATCTGGGTGAAGTCAGGATAAAAGCTCACAGAGGCATTCTGAAAAGGCACCGGGCCTGTCACCCTCGATGCTTGCAGGATAGCGTCTCGATCCCGAAAATTAAAGATCCGGGCGACAATCGGCCGCGGGGGGGCTCCCACCTTAGGCCGTCCGCCAGGCACTCGGTGAGCCCGCTCAACCGCAAAAAACCTGCCGAGGCCCTTAGGGGCAAGATGATTCACCACCAAGTCCTCGACGAGTAAATCCACGGAGAGCTCCTCCGAAGTTTCCGGGACCCCAATAAGGCGCACATTGTTGCGCCGGGCCCGACCTTCAAAGTCTTCGAGCCGGCGGGCGGAGAGGTCATTCGCGGTTCGTAACTTACGAACCTCAGCCTGGAGTTCCGAGACATCGTCCGCGAGGCCAGTAGTCTTGAGGTCCAGGGACTTGACCCGCTCATTGGTTTTGCCCAGGTCCGCGCGAATCAAGTTGACATCAACTAAAATCATGTCCACCTTGTGCGCCAGGGTCTCAAACTGTCGCCCAAATCGAAGATTGCATCCCATCTATCGCCCCCTTGATATCCTGCCATGATAACTCCGAGGCTGGGGATGAATCGGCCTTCTGTGCTTCCAGCGACTGTCCCGATCCACCAGGCGACCCCTTCTGCTGGGCATAGCGATCCATATTGTTGGATTGGGTATAGCCTCCCCGCCTGGTAGTCTTAGACTTCGGCTTGTCTGCCTCCGATTTGGTCGACATCTCGAACAGCAGGGCGGTCAGTCGCAAAAAGACGTCCCTCACTCAGCCAGAGGAAACAGGGTCAACTAGGACTTCAGCAGCCAGCCAGGGTCGAGCGGAGGTCTTCCAGATAACAGGGGATCGGCATGAAGCACTCCCAACCCAGAGCAAGCAAAGGGCGAGAAAGCGAAAGTGAAAGTGCAGCGGCACCCGTCCGCCAGTTCACACCTCCCAAGGCCGCTGTTGTTCAATTAGTGGCCGGGCATCCTGCCAACGCAAGCCCCTGGCATCCTTCGGAGGTAGGCCGCAATCTTCTGCCATGCACAACTTCGGCCCCCGGTGGGCGATCTTAGCCCGGACAACGTCAATCGCCCCAGCTGTGACTCATCTGCAGGATTCCGTGCATGAAAATCAGGATTTAGGACAGGATGATTGCAGGAGGGCGCGAGGGTCGCGGGAGCTCAAGGCTCACGCGGCCATCTTGGTCAAGCGCTAGGCTCCTCCCCCTCAGAGAATTATTATTATTTTATTTTTTTGAAACCTTTATTACAGAATGCAAAAGATATACAAAGATGGGCCTACAACCTTCAGGCCAGCCGCTAGCAAACAGTGAGAGCATAAAATACAGTCATTAAACACAAGAGGCAAGTGATAAAAGTCCCAGAAGTCGAGGGAAGCGTTGGCGGCCACACCGGCCAGACCAACTAAATGGCGGTTCCATTTTTTATATAAGAAACCACAAACAAATCCACAAGGCAGCAAAAGTCAAAGCAGCATTATGAGCTCCCCTGGGGAGGACCCTACTGATCCACGGGAATAGGGGGGGGGGGACAGGCCGGGACAGAAACAAAGTAGACACAATGCCCAGAACCAAGGTGACAAGCAGACTAGGAAAACTGGGCCACTGCCAAGTCAGGCGTCAGCGGCGGGGTACAAATCCCGCCACGATAGGAGTTCCAGGGGCCCCACACCTTCACCCATTTCCCAGGCTTACCTCTCGCCGCATACACTACCTTCTCCCGAAACATACACCAATCCATGTTGTCCTTCCACACCGAAACCGTTGGTGACCTCTGGGAGCCCCACAATTGTGCTATGTCACGCTTGGCCACCATATATCCCAGAGTCACCCACCACGTCTGCGGCACCGTATAATCAGTCGGCTCCCACACATTTAGCAGACATCTCCTAGCCTCGGGAAACAGCGCCACATGCGTGACCGCTTGCAACACCGCATGTACACCACGCCAGAATCGCGCCACCTCCGGGCATTCCCACAAAATATGGATAAAGGTCCCTAACAAACCACACCCACGCTTACACAGTCCATCCACGGCATATCCCATACGCATCAGACCCGGCCCCGAAACATAGACCCTGTGGAGTATTTTGAGCTGGACGAAGCGAAGGCGGGCCGGTATGGCCACCTCTTTCGGGGAGGCCACCGCAGACACCCAGTCCTCGTCATCCAGCTCCAATCCATCGGCGACCCATGCCTCACGAAGGCTAGTCAGCAGTCCGGAGCGATCGTTGATGAGCTTTTTATAAATCAATGAGATAGTGCCATCCGGTACATGCCCATCTAGCACTCTATCTTCCAGAGGGGAGCACTCCGGGATGGAGGCAACATCCGGGAATACAGAACACAGCGCGTGACGAACCTGTACATATCGGAAGTACTCCCTGTCCTGCAACTGGAATTCCTTCTGCAGCACATCGAACGTTTTGAATCCCCCCCTCGTCCAGAGATCGCCCACCCTGCTGATGCCTATCATGTCCCACTTCTCAAAGCCTTTTGAGGTCCACAAGCAGCCCAGTCGCTCAGATGCATACAGTGGCGTCGCCCGGGTCAACCGATCCTTCCACCCCATAGCCAAGTTTGCCGCGTGCCACACCCGTACCGCGACCCGCGTAGGGCCTGTCAAACGTGCGTCGAGCGATGTAGAAGAGAATTTTTTAAGTAAGAAAAAAAATCAAAATGAGAGGAAAAGTAAAAAAGCAAATGTTCAGTCAAAGGAGATAAAGTATGGTAAAAGAAGGGCGCGTTACCCTTTCACTCGTTACTGCCGGTTATTATGCTGTAGGAAACACGTTCTTGATCTATTTCAGGTAAATGTTTATTCATACATCCTGCCCACATATTTGTTGTTTGCTGTCTTACGAGTATGTCGTGCCTTTTCTCTGATGTGTGATTATCGGCTACGATCCGGTACGATACACTTTCCCACTTGGTTCTAATTAAATGCGTATTGGAATGCTGTTTATTCGCTATACACTTTGTGCCCTTATTCTGAGCTGGCGACTAACGATAGATGCCCCCTTGTCATTTGCTTCCCGTTTTTTGGGATATTTTTTTCCCTTCGGCCCCCTCTTCCCATGACTTTTGTGAAATACCCACTTTACGAGCAACTTCACTTTTCTTTTTCTTGGCCTTCGATTAACTCCTTTTCCTACGATCCTTAGGTCCAAAGAAGGGGCGTTATTATTTTTGATTTCTAATTTTTGATTCGATTATGCCAGTTTTTAGGCTTCAGGCTACATGTTGTCATTGTTTTCTAATGGAGAGTGCTGAGTGACCTTTTTCCCCACTGCTTTCTTCTCAAGAAATGATTTTTGTGATTTGCCTTGCTTAGAGAGTGATTTGAGTTGATGTTTTCCGTTCCTCAAATCAATTCAAACTGATTTATTAGTCTCTGACACTGGTTTGCACTAGGGATAAAACCACTCGTATCTGTGTGTTTTTCGATTTAATTTGCTAATCGCATACAGGTGGGTAAAGGCTCATTTTGGGCTCTTTGCCCTGTCATATCAATAGAAATGGGAATCCATCTTGGAGTTTGTCGTTTCATTGACTCTATGTTTCATATGAATACATGCTTAAATTCGGTTCTTCATTATTATTTTTACCTTTAGTTTTACTTTTATTTTATTTTATTATTTATTTTTTCTGATTTTGTCGTTAACACAAGTGTGTTATCATTGAATCTATGGACCTACGCAGATCGCTTGTATTTTAAATGTTCAGTGAATATTTACAGCCTTTCTTGCCCTTCTCGTTTCTTCTTGTTTATAGATAATTTCTTCGCACTAAATACAAGTGAGTAGTGAAGTTCTCGCTAATCAGTCTACTGGGACTGTTTGCCCGGAGAGAGCTCGATACTTGCCATACTATCTTGAGGCCAATTGTGGATTAACTACTTAGGAGGTGAGAGCTTTCCTAAGAGTTTTTTTGATGTACTTAGAACGTAGTCGAATTTAATTCTTAATTAATATGGACAATTGACCTAGAGAAGGAGTCATTGGTTTTAAAAAAAAGTTTTGGAGCTTGGCACATCATTAATTGTGTGAGATTACATATTCTCAGGTATTTACCCCTTAATGGTTTGCTGCATACATATGCTTACTGGTATGCGCTAATGTATCATGTTTCTTCTTTTTCTCCTTCCCATTGTCTCCCCCCCTCTTTTTGATGTGCTGTTTAATGTGTTATTACAAATGTGGTTTTTTAAATGTGTCTCAATTGTTCTTCAATTATATGTTTATTTATGTTTTCTCCTAATGTCTTTTGAAATGTTATTTTTGTGTATGCATATACTGTTGCTCATTCTTTGTCCCATACGATGTTTGTATTATCCTACCCTAAGGGTGAGATTCTTCTTACACCAGAATTTGTCTGTCTAGTTTTGTTGGTTGGTTTAATTGTGGTTTTGCTTTTCGTTGGGTCATCTATGTATATTATACATGTATGTCAGTTTTATTATGATTGTTTCATTTGTTCAATACTATGTGTTATTTATGTCGTCTTTTATCTATAATGTTACAGCCCTGATGAAGTTCCCACTGGCAAAGAATCGGGAACGAAACGCGTTGGCTGTCTGACAGTTTTGGACAACTTGTTGAATAAAAGGACTTTTGTATGGAATAAGTGATTTATTTCATTTTTTGACTCCGAAACGAGTGCACCTTCCAATCTCTCTTTTGTTGATCTATGCTTCATCTTCTGTTTGAAAGTGACTTGTCTGGACTTTCATATGCAGTAAATCACGTTTTAAAAACTGGAATGCATCTGTAAAATGTAACTGCAAAGGATTTTATGGATAAAGTGCATCAGAGAGATGATCATTTAGAATCTCAGTTGATTAATCTGATAGCATGTCAGCGTGGGACTAATGAATATTGGTACCGTCGACATGGAGAACTGAAATGTATGCTACGGAACTTGGGAACTCCTACATGGTTTGTTACACTAAGCTGTGCTGAGTATGCTTGGGATGATTTACTTGAATTTCTTCGAGAGGCAAATTCCAATATAAAAAATATTGAATACAAGACATCTGGAGAATTGTGCTCTTTGGATCCTGTGAATGTATGAAGATATTTCAATCATAGATTTGAAGCTATGATGTATTTCATCTGCAATAAAAAGAATCCTCCTCTTGGAGAAGTTGTGGATTTCTTTTGGAGAAAGGAGTATCAAGCAAGAGGTGCTCCTCACATACATATGTTGTTATGGGTCAAGGACGCCCCCAAATTTGGAACAGATTCACATGAAACTGTTTTGTCTTTCATTGAAGATTATGCTACATGTGCTCTTCCAAATAGCAGAGAAGAGAAAAACTTAAAACAACAAGTCTTACGATTTCAAAGCCACAGGTGTGGAAAATACTGTCGACGAAAGTACAAGTCAAAGCATAAGTTCTATACCAAATGTCGTTTTGGATTTCCACGTCCTGTATTAGCCAAAGGAAGAGTGAACAGTTTTATGTCAGCTGTACGACATACCATCACAAGAAAGTCTCCGAAAAACACCTACAACTTAAGAAGAAGCGAAGAAACAAAATACATAAATGACTACAATCCAGTTATTTTATCCATGTGGAACGCTAACATGGATATTCAGTATGTTGCGGACAATTCCATTGCTGTTGCTAGATATGCAACGTCTTACATTACTAAATCAGAAAAGACTGAATTGAAAGAAATGTGGGAAGAGATTTCTCACGAGAAGACTCTAAGTAAGAAATGATACAGTTTCAGTTTGAAGATGTTATCGCATCGTGAAATTGGAGCATATGAATGTTCAGATAGGTTATCATCTGCAAGTCTATATTCCAAAAGTAGAAGAATCATTTGGGTGAGTCTAGGTCTTGCAGGAATGCAAAATCGGGTACTGAGATCTGTTCAAGAAATTGAATATTTAGCAGAAAATGACCCTGAAAGTACAGATATTTTGAAAACCAATATGTTGGACACATACTATCCAAAGAGAAGTCATCATCTTGAGAACATGTGTCTCTATGAAGTGCTGCAAAACTACACTTTTAAACGGAATATTACAGAGAACATCAACGATGGAAAATATGGAGTGATTGGTTCTGAAGGATGTCTGGTGAAACAAAGGAAAGGAAATTTAATTAATCACAGAAAGCTGAGTTGCGACACTGGTGACAAAAGGGAATTTTACTATTTAGCCCTTTTGCCAATGTTCAAACCATGGTGTTCTGAACTGGAATTACTTGGAGATTTTTCCAGCTATGAAGATTCATTTAATGCTTGTAAAGATAGCATACAATGCAGTGCTTTAGCAAATTATGTCAAAATGTTGAATGATGAAATTGATCAAGAAGCTACAATTGCAGCTGAGATTGCTAGAGACAGTTCTCAAGACAGTCAAAGTTCTGCTGCACTGAGTCAAGATCCACTAGGACAACCAATTGTTGAAAATGAAGCAGTGATTGCAATGAATGAGGTGGAAACAGCAATGTATCAAGCACAAGAAGATGCAATACAGTTAGGAAACTTGGAAGAGCAACTAAATGTTGAACAGAAACAAATATATCAGCAAGTGAAAGAGCAGAATGACCATGGATTGCTTAATGAAAAGAGTGTGCTCATGTACATCATTTCAACCTATCCGAATGTATGTGAGTGGTCAAGCTGGAACAGGAAAGAGTTTCTTAATTAAAGTAATTACAAGTTATCTGCAAAAAACAACTGAGTCGGATTTGTCTTGTGTTGTCACTGCTCCAACTGGGTTGGCAGCACATAACATTAAAGGAATTACTTTACATCGTTTACTAATGCTGCCAGTAGAGCATGAGAACAAATTGGAATACCACAAGCTATCTGGAGAAGCTTGTTGTGAAGTTTCAAGAGTGCAGAAGAAAATGAAACTTCTCATTATTGATGAGGTGAGCATGGTTTCAAACTTGATGCTTGCCTTTGTGCATTTAAGAATGCAGCAAATTCTTAAAACAGAGTATGACGTGTTATTTGGAGGAAAACACGTCATAGTTTTTGGAGATCTACTGCAACTGACACCGGTAAAAGGACAACCGGTATTTAAAACACTTGCCCATGAAGATACCAGAAAGTCTCTTGGCAGTAATTTTGAATACAAAGAACTGAAAACAAATATGCGACAGGCAAATGATGCTGAATATGGAAGTATTCTTCAAGATATAAGAATTGGAATTCTTTCAAAAAAAGGCAAAGAAGCTTTGGAGAGTCGATTACTTTGCAATGTCTTTCCAAATGACAATGCAGTTCCTGCAAAAGTGTACGTGGAAATTGCAAAAAATAAGTCAGTGATCTGCTTAATGCCGACACTGCGTGAGTGTTCAATATTCAACAAAGAATTATTAAAATTGGAAAATGGAGATATTGTAAAAATGGAAGCCATCGATAAAATACTACATGAAGGAATCACTATTATTTTGACGGGTGAGTTGACATCAAAACTAGATTGTTTAGAAAAAAATATATCTAAAACTGCTGGTTTGGAAAAGACACTGTATGCATGTGTAAACTCTCGGGTAATGTTAAGGCGTAATTTGGATGTAGAGAAAGGTTTAGTTAATGGTGCAATGGGCAAAGTGGTGGATTTTGTGAATTATCAGAAAAAAGAAGGAATTGAATTTTTAAAAATTAAATTTGATCAGATTGATGAAGTTAAAGAAATTGGTTGTTGTTCAGTTCGTTTTTTGCTTGTTAAAGATTTATATGTCCGTAGGAAACAATTTCCATTTTCTCTGGCATATGCAGTGACTATTCATAAATCTCAAGGATTAAGTGTAGACAGTGCATTGGTGAACATTTGATCTACTGTATTTAAAGAGGGTATGGCATATGTTGCTTTGTCACGAGTCAGACCATTATCTGGTTTGTTTTTGATTGATTTTGATGAGACAAAGGTTACTGCAGATGCAAACTGTGTAAAAGAGTATAATAGGTTAAGAAGGGTGTATGCTCCAAATTTAGGTCAATACCCTGTATTTGAAAAGCGTATGGTTGGTCGAAAAAGGTTAGAAAATATCTGTTCTGAAGGTATCAAGAAAAGAACAAGATAATGTTGTGATTGCAGGTAAAAAGAAATTGGACACTGTTGAAGAGATTGTTGGTTATCAGTTTGAAAATAGTTCTGGTGTCAACTGCTATGCTAATGTAGTGGTAAATGTTGTTTATTATCTGGAAGGTTTGCAAGCACAAATTATGCAGAATCGGGAAAAAAGATTTTGTTCTCTGTTGCATTCTGTTTATGAAAGATTGACAACAGATAGAAGTAATATACAATCTGGTTCAGATGTTCGTAGTCTTTTGGATGTGTGTTCTGGTTCTACACAATTTACACAAAATATCCAACAAGATGCTCAGGAATTTTTAATGTATATGCTTTCCATTTTTGAAAATGAAGGTGTAGAAATAGAAAATATTTATGGCCTTTCTTACAAATGGGAACATTATTGTGAAAATTGCATGTATACATATAGCACCAATGTAGACACTGAGAGATTTCTGTATTTAACATTACCAGACTGTAAATCAGTGTCTTTCAATAAATTAGTGAAAGGTGCAATTCAAAACATGGAATGTTATCCACATTATTCTTAACAAAATATGGAAAATACATAAGTTTAATGATGCAACGTTGTACAGCTGACGGAAGAAAATTGGATACTTTAATAAAACAATTTGTAGCAGCACAACTATCAATATCAGGAAGGACTTTTGTAGCAATTGCAATAATTTTCCATGATGGTCCTTGCACCACATCTGGACATTACACTGCCTATCTCAAATGTGACAAAGGCTGGACACTTTGTAATGATGCCCAGTTGGTTTTCAAACAACGTTTGCCTAGTGAATTACCAAATTCCTACCTAATATTTTTAAAGCCAAAGTTTTAGGAAGATAATTCACTCTCTGAGGAATTTATTATTATAATTTAATAGGACTACCATTGGACAATTTACATAAAGAAGGAGTGCAAAAATACCATTTGGCCTCAAGGAAAGGTATATTTTTGAATTATGGACTTTTTGGTGGTCATTCATTCGGTGATTATTTTAATGCGGCAACATTTACAGTTTTTACAAGTTAAAGTTATAAAATTTTGTAATCTGTAAGCATTTCATATATGTGTGAGTTGTATTTTCTGGTATTTTACTGAGAATAGTATGTTGGTATTTTTTTATAACAATCCTTCTGATTGTTTTTTTTTTTGCCTGCTGTTAAGTGATGAGTACCATTGAAATCAATATTGCTAGTGAAATTCAATATATTCTGAGAACAGCAAAAAAGGCAAACAAATTACTTTGTGGAAATTATGTTGTGTTGTAAAAAATGTATTATATGTTATAATTTTTTTTTCTTTTCTTTCACAGATCCAAATTTTAAAATAAACAATTTTTAAGAATTGATATTTGAATGAAAAATAGAATAAAAATGTATACCATTTTTTATTCCTATTACTGTGAAGGTAAGTTTAACTAAGTCTCAATATGCAGGATGAAGAGGCCTGCAAGAAGCTACAAAGTTGAAACACGTTTCTAAAAACACTCTGTTTATGTAGTTTTGAAATCTGACCATAATCAGATATCATGTGACCTGCAAAAAAAGAGATTTGAGGGGTTCATAATATTTCACCTTTTTAGCTGTTGAAGGACTGCAATCATTTCAGTCATTCTTCTTTGAACATGTTTGCAGACAAAACTCTGTGCTTACTTTCTATCATTCACAAGGAAATTAAAAAATGGAAATATGCCACATTTTTATATCTTCCATGCATGCTAAAATGTTCAGCATACATTGAAGGAGAAAAATAAATTTTCTCATTGTTTTTGTGCAGGAAGGTGTGTCTTCCTGCAGAAAAACAAACAGCACATGACACAGATATCCTTGCACTATGGTGCAAGGGTGCCTGTGTCACCACATGGCTGCAGTTTAAGCAGCCGTGCAGAGAGAAGCATAGATTTGCAACATATTTATGTACATATGTTGCATCCCTGTGCTTCGGAAGTACTACAGCACACTGCAGTTAAAGAGGCTACTCTGTGATGCTGCAGCACTTCCTTATATTTCTGCACTTATACATTCACCATATGCTACTAATGCATTCATTCAGTCAATTACGTACTACACATACATTCATCTAAACTTTCACACACTAACAAAGAAATTTAGCTCTTTTTTAAACCAGGAAAGTTAGTTCTTACAAAAAAAATTTTTTTTCTTCTTTCTTTTATAATTTTTGGGGGGTTTTCTAAACAATTTTTAAATTATTTTGGTTTTTCTGCAACAAAAAAAAACAAAAACAAAACAGGAGAAACCAAACAATGAACTTCAGGGAACAATAAAAAAAAACAAACTAGCAAATGTGACTTTCTTGGCGGCAGCAGATCAGATCGATCGACTGCTCACCATTGCACTTGGTGCAGAGCACTTTTAAAAATTGAAATTGAGGATGGATGTCCAAGGTTTGGGATGATGGATGCACTCTTGATGTGCTCGGCTGCGATGAGGTGGATGATGCAGGAGCAGGAGTGTTTCTCATCTGTCGGCACTCTTCTTTTGCAAGATTGTTTGGATGAAGGGTCCTCATGTGCTTCATCATACTTGCCGTGCCGCAAGAGTATTTCTTGTTAGGATCCCCTCTCGATAGGACTCTTTTGCAAATCTTGCACGTGACCAAGGTGGCATTGGTCTTATTCTGCCCCTCGGGAAAAGTAAAAAATTTCCATACCACTGAAGAAAAACGTTTTTTGAGTGTTGCCTCAGAACTATGAGGTGATGCAGGTGATGCCTGCTACCCTGAAGCCATTTTTGGTTGAAAAAAGTTAGAGCTAAGTGTAAACTTAGTCTAAAAAATCTTCTTCTCTCCAAAGAGGTGGTTCTCCAAAGAAGCTCAAAGAAGAATGATTGAAATAGGTGGGGTCTTTCAGTAGTTAGAACAGGAAGTGTAATGAACCAATCAAATCTCTTTTTTTGCAGGTCACATGGGATCCGCGCACCCTGCACGTACGCAGCATGCACCTAGCGCGCATCGGCGAAATTTTATTAAAAAGGAATATAAGATTAGATGTCAAAACATATTACTTTTAAGACTAGTTTAGAGTTTGTCTTCAATTAATATTCACATGAAATACATAAATATGTTTTTTTAAATGTTAAATACTTCGCGGGATCCGCGCACCCACCGCGTCATAGACTCAGATGACGCATCGCGGAAGCGCGTAAACGTCGCGTTACGTACATCGAACGTGTCGCGTATAGGCTGGGAGTCGCGTAGCGGTCGCATTGGAATCGCGCACTAACCACGTACCCGGCGCATACCATGCGCGGATGCTATCGCGTAGGGATCGAGAACGGTGCGCGGATCCAAAAACATGGAAAAAAATATATAAAATAAAGTTTTGCACATATAGTTAAAAAAATATTTTGAAAAATATAAAAACATATGTTTGAAAAACCCATTAAGTTCAAATAATATTTTTTAATTTTTAAAAGAATTAATTGAAAAAATACGTTTAAAAAATGGTGATAAAGTATTTTTAAAAAAATGTAATTAATGAAATGACACACTGAATTTGAAAAATATAGAAATCCAATCAAAATCATTAAACATGATATCTTCAGAGATACGTTATAGTTAGAAATTAGCATTTAAAAAACCTTTGAAATTCACTGAAAAAACCATAGGTTTCATGCACGTTATAGTTAGGAATTGGCATCTAAAAAACCTTTGAAATTCACTGAAAAAACCATAGGTTTCAGGCACGTTATAGTTAGGAATTGGCATTTAAAAAACCTTAGAAATTCACTTAAAAAACCATAGGTTTCAGGGGTGTTATAGTTAGCTGGACATTTCCCTCGTACAAAACCTTAGAAATTCCCCTGTTATAGTTAGTTCAGCTAACTATAACTCGCACCCCCGCAATGCACTGCTGATGACGTCACATATTACATCACTCATGACATGGTCAGTGACATCACTCATGACATCACTGATGACATCTCAAATGACATCACTGATGACATCACTGTTGAAATCATCCATGTGATAAATTACTGCATCTTCTCACACCCTAATTTAACCTTTGATACACCAACTCAAAATTTCAGACGTCCATTCTCAAAACCATGGATACTCCAATACCAATAGCTACATACCCACTCATTAACTCTTAGGTCTACATACACCTCCACTCACTCACCTGTACAGTCACTCATACTTACAGTCACTCCGTACAAGACTATCATATGCATTTATACACCTATATAGACACTCACAGACTGCCAATCATCCATTGAGGTACTGACACACCTAGTCAGTCGTGCAAGTAATTAAACACAGTCCAATTTACTCACCTATACAGTTAAACACACTCAAGTTCACTTACTCAATAACCCATATACACTCAAATAGCTATTCACAAAACCATGCAGCCACTTATACAACAACACACAGACACATACAGACATTCACACAGTTTAGTCACTAGTTTACATTTAATGATTCACTTATAGAGTCAGTTACGCACCTAGAAAATCATCCATTCACACACTTGTACACCCACTCATTCTTCCACCGGCCTTTCACTATAAATATATAAAATATATTTAAACTTTACAGAAACACACAGTCGCTGGATGACGTCATCAGTGATGTCATCAGTGATGTCATTTGAGATGTCATCAGTGATGTCATGAGTGATGTCACTGACCATGTCATGAGTGATATAATATGTGACGTCATCAGCAGTGCATTGCGGGGGCGCGAGTTATAGTTAGCTGAACTAACTATAACAGCGGAATTTCGTTTTGTACGAGGGAAATGTCCAGCTAACTATAACACCCCTGAAACCTATGGTTTTTTAAGTGAATATATATCTACATTGTCCCCTTTCTTCTCAGGGTAAGTTCTCTATTTCCCCTTTGGGGGTCTCTAGGCACTTGCTCCATACCATACAATCCAAACGATCTATGCCCATCCTGCTTGTCACGTCATAATGTGTGCGGCTATAGGATATCTCATGTCATTGTGTATTACCGCTCTCATGTTCGCTAAACATCTCACTGAGAGTTCTGATAGTGTTCCCACATATCTGCATTTACATTTGCATTCTATTGCATCGATCACAAATTTGCTATTGCAGTTTATCTAATTTCATTTTTTTTTTTTAAATTGTCATAACCCTCAAATCCTTTTTTCTTGTTGTGAGCCCATTTGCAAACTCCGCAATGACCACATTTATATAAACCTTGTGTTTATAGGGCAAATGTAAACAAAGATGTGTGGGGAGAGGATTAGCAACCACATGAGAGCGGTAATACACAATGACCTGAGATATCCTATAGCCGAACACATTATGACATGACATGTGTCAAGCAGGATAGGCATAGATCATTTGGATTTTATGGTATGGGGCAGGTGCCTAGAGTCCCTGAGGGGGAAATAGAGAACTTACCCTGAGAAGAAAGGAGGCAATGTGGATTTTGCATCTGAGATGTGTTGAACTGGGTCTCAACACAGATCATGAGCTCCAATATTTCTTGGGAAACTAAAGATATATGTACAGTATTGTGCTCATTTATTATGGCTGTACAATGTGATATATGTATATTCAAAAGACTATAATATTGACAGGTCTCCTCAAACCATTACAAGGTGGTGGTCACTATGAACTCATGAGAAGTAAGCATTGTTTTTATTGATAGGTCTCCTCAAACCACTACATGGTGGCGGTCACTATTAACTCATGAGAAGTAAACATTGTTTTTAATTACGATAAATAAGGTCATATTAAAGTTCTTAGTATACTCTGTTTTTGTTATAATGTGCCAAAAAATATGTTTAATCTAATATGATTGGGACATTACGCATTTAATTATTTGCAATCATTTGGCAACTGGTATCTAATATGTACAGTTTTCCTCCAATGACTACCATTTGATTCTAAATTGGTAAAGTAAAGCAAAAAAAACACCAAACACTATGGGCTTTTGGGTTTGGATACATATGAAGTACATATGGACAACAGAATGTAGAGGCAGGAATATGGACACAAGAGGAACAATCAGGCAATCTACGTAGTTTTAGCCACATTTAGTGATCCTGACAGTAGATAGATTAGGGACGCGCTACACTGACTCGGACTGCCGTGAGGGGAACGGCCAACATTTACCCTTCTCACTGCTCTCGCTTTGCTTCCTGCTGGGAGACCGGTGGCACGGGCGCTAGCTGTACCGCCATACTGCCGTGAGGGGAACGGCCAGACGGAGAACCACATTCCCCAGAAGTCCCTGTGCGGCGCCGGCAACCAGCGTCATTGGAGGGCGTCCAAGGACCTAATAGCCAGCGCAGCACTCCTGCTGCGCGGGATGCGCTACACTGACTCAGACTGCCATGAGGGGAACGGCCAACATTTACCCTTCTCACTGCTCTCGCTTTGCTTCCTGCTAGGAGACCGGTGGCACGGGCGCTAGCTGTACCGCCATACCACCGTGAGGGGAACGGCCAGGCAGAGAACCACATTCCCCAGAAGTTCCTGTGCGGCGCTGGCAACCAGCGTCATCGGAGGGCGTCCAATGGCCCTCATAGCCAACGCGGCTCTCCTGCTGCGTGGGACCCGCACGGGCGTGCCCGGGCACCGCCCGGACCAAGGATGGGCCCGTCCGTGCCTGTCAGCGGCAGGAAGAGGCCGGGCCGGGCCACCCCACTGATAATGCACGCTCCAGGCAGGACTTCAGCAATTATACAAGGTATCGATTCGTATGGGGGTAGGGGCGTATTTGTAATCACTCACTAGTGCCCATTAGTCATTCCATCATTTCCTTTGGTTTTTGCTTTGTTCGCCATAAGTTGGCAGGGTATGCTCAGACGCGAGTCCCTTGCTCACTTTGCCACTGGATTCATGCAAGCCTGGCTGAAGACGGCTGAAATGCCAGAAACCGGTCCTAGGAAGCTTGTTTCCGGTCCAGGGAAGACATGGCTTGGCAGTTCGGGCTGGACTGTTCCCATGAGGCACAGGGTCAGACTGATTTGCATATGGCCATGTCTGAACTGGGTTGGCAGAGTGGGCTAAAGAACGGTGATGGATTAAACCCAGATCAGTTGACTGGGGGTGAGTGCTTGCAATGTTCAACACTCCGTCCATCATTTCCTTTGGTTTTTGCTTTGTTCGCCATAAGTTGGCAGGGTATGTTCAGACGTGAGTCCCTTGCTCACTTTGCCACTGGATTCAAGCAAGCCTGGCTGAAGACGGCTGAAATGCCAGAAACCGGTCCTAGGAAGCTTGTTTCCGGTCCAGGGAAGACATGGCTCGGCAGTTCGGGCTGGACTGTTCCCATGAGGCACAGGGTCAGACTGATTTGCATATGGCCATGTCTGAACTGGGGTGGCAGAGTGGGCTAAAGAACGGTGATGGATTAAACCCAGATCAGTTGACTGGGGGTGAGTGCTTGCAATGTTCAACACTCCGTCCATCATTTCCTTTGGTTTTTGCTTTGTTCAACATTAAAGACCATAGACACATACTAATGGCAAGGAGATTATCTTGGGTCGGTGGCACAAGAAAAGCTTTCTCAGGGGGCTGCGTGATTGTGACACTTAGGTTCCCCAAACTCGTGCGTAAAACCCAGGCCCAGAGTAGAAGGCCTTTTTTACCTACTGCGGACTCAAGCATCAAAATACTTCCGCTGGGTTATTTTTTATAGATATTCGGTTAATCCGAACATGCCTTATGAACATGTGGGCTGGCAGGAGGGTGAGCCTCGGCAGGCTAATATAGTGCCGATAAGTAACACCTTTGCACCACTTAGAGATCTGGACGATATTGACTGACTAATTCGGGCAGAGGAAGCAGCTAGCGCTTTTCATAACAGGGTGCTTAGCACAGATCAAAGATGGAGGGGCAGAGAGCCTAGTCTGGGGACAGATGAAGATCAAGACAATTGGAATCCCCAGGTGGCAAATGACTCTGAGGTTAAGGGTAGAAGTAAGCCAATTGATAGGCCGCAAAACTCTCAGGCGACTGTTAATAGAGATAGGCTAAGTGGGAAAGACATAAAAATAGTCTCCTGAAATATAGCAGGCTTGTCTTCTATTTTAAGGACCAGCAATGGCTGCTCTATATACGGGAGTTTCAGATAATTTGCCTACAAGAAACCTGGGAACCTGTTAATAACAACCTCTTTCCAGAAGGATATAAAACCTTCTTTTGGCCAGCACAAAAGGCCTTGTCAGGTAGGGCTAGGGGAGGGTTGGTCATTTATGTAGATCTTACATTACAGGGAAGATAGCTGGACCTAGCATGGGGCTCGGAAGTTGCGCAGGGGTTAAAAAATTTTAATAAATGTTACAGGTTACTTTTTATTAACTTTTATAATGCTAACTCAAATGGACAGGGCTGCACAAGTTTGCACAAACTAGATACAAGAATTAACCAGTCACAGGTGCAAGGGCAGTTGTCTCTTCGGCTGGTTTTAGCAGGTGACTTTAACTGTCACTTGTGTCCAAATCTGAGAGCCTCGTTTGGGGATTGGACAACATGTATGCTACAGGATGATCCACATCTGGAACATACAAAGGAGGGAAAGGAACTCAGTGGCCTTCTAGATACATATGCATTAACACACACAATGGATCTAGGCACTACTAAGCAGGACAAAACGGTTCACCCCACAGAGGCTGTGCCTCTTTTATCGATTACATTTTTGTCTCTACATCACTTAAAAACTGTGTGACTCTGTTCAGTATTGATTGTAGCGCATTCAGTGACCATAATCCTCTCGCCTTATCACTTGTCAATGGAGGCCAGGCACAGATTCTTCCCGGGGTAGGGAGGGGGGTGACCAGGACCACTGGTCAAGGAAGGAGGTTGCGCTGGACACAGGTTGATGGAGAGGCTTTTTATGAATCCTTTTTAAAGGAGGACAATCTTGCTATCCAGAGGTGCTTAGACCCTGAAACGGAAGGGGTAGAATTAGTGGACGCTTTCAAAGATGTTGCCCAAATAGTCAACAGTCTGTTGAGAGTCCCAGTCCGTAAGGTTAACCTGGACACCCCAAGATGGTTTGACCATCAATGTTCACGTGCTCTAAGGGAACTGAAAAACGCCTTAAAAATGTCCCCTAGAAACAGGGAGCGGGTGACCACTGGGGTCAGGTCACACCCCCTTTAAGATTTTCACTGGGAGAGATAAAAACTGGAATTGGAGGCCTAACTAGGAATAAGGCCCCGGGCCCAGATGGGATTCCACCCGACCTCTTTATCAGCAAAGTAGATCTTTGGGCGCCAATCTTGACCAGGGTCATAAATGCAGCAGTGGACACGGTAATGCCAGTATCCTGGACCACCGCTACAATTGTCCCCATTTTTAAAAAAGGCAATAGGAACAGCCCGCAGTGTTATCGCCCGATCTCCCTCATTGATGTGTCAGCGAAGGTGTTAGGACGGGTGGTTTTAAACCGACTGATTGATTGGGCAGACGAGCAACGGATTATAAGCAATCTACAATTTGGTTTTAGATCCGGAAAATCTACTACCGACCAATGTCTCAATCTGTATCTGATCTCAGCCAAATATACAATAGTTAAGCAAGGAACGATGTATTTGGCATTTATGGACCTGACCGCGGCCTTCGACAGAGTCAATCGAGGGAAAGTGCGGGCGCTCATGGGTGGGCTTGGTGTGGATCCAGGGCTCATTAACATCCTAAAATCCTTGCATTCGCATACCACAGCAGTGGTCAGATATAGCCAGGTGGGGAATACAACAGAACCCTTCTTGTGTTCTAGTGGGGTCAGACAGGGTTGCTAGCATTGGACCGTGAACTAAGCATGTTACAGGTGGACACCCCTAGGATAGGTACCCGGGGGATCCCTGTTCTGTTTTATGCAGATGACGCGGTACTTTTAGCTCGTACCCCCAAAGGCTTGCAGCTTTTAATTGATGGGTTCGTGTCATTCATGGAGAATCTGGACTTATCGCCCAACCTGGCAAAGTCATATATAATGGAGGGGGGGAATAAAAAGATTAAATCTTATAAGTATAAAACTGGATCGCATCAGTTAGGAAAGGTACAGTCTTTTTCATATCTGGGGATTTTATTTGATCATCAATTACATTTTAAATATCTAATAGATGAAAAGCTGCGGGTCATGACCAGTTGTAACGGGTCCATAATGAGCTTTGCGCACAGGTTAGGTCGCTGGTAGATATTAAGATTATATAATGCTACGTGCTGTGCCAAAGTTCTGTATGGAAGCGAGGTGTGGGGCTTTACCCAGGCCACACAGATGCAAACTGAAGAGAATATATATCTACGGCGTCTGCTAAAAGTACCTCAAAGCACGCCAGCCCACATTGTCCATGAAGAACTGGGTGTCCGATATATCAGTCACAATATGGCAGTCAAACCCTTCGTCTGTTGGATAAAGATTTGGGCAAACGAGAAGGCTGCTTTTAGTAGGCAGGTTATAGAAGACTGCCTCTCCCTGGATCACGGGCTAAAAATTCCCTGGCTTAAATACGTGAAGGAGACTTTGGAGAAGTTTGGCTCTGTAGACCTATTTGCCAACCCCTCCAAAGTGGGTATGAAATGTGGTAAATAAAATTCCTTTACCTGGACTTAATTTGATACAGAAACATAATAAAATAGCTCATTAAAATGAGAGGCAGAATCCGTGGTATTAGAGGTTCGGAATGGGCTTTATTCCAATAATCGATTATAATCGGTTGCTCCAAGTTCCATCACCACGGAGGTTCAGGAAGTGAAGTACATACTTTATTGACAAGAAGTAACTTTTATAGTACATACATTACAATGAAGCGAATGCAGTAGGCGTAACAATTGATAAGGAAAATGACGATTTATCTGCGTAACCAAAAATGGGTGTAATAAGGAGTAAAAAGGAACATAATTGGTTATGATGTCACATTTAGGTGGATCTATAAGATAATACTTGGCATAGATGCGCGCGCAGCAGCATGACGTGTAATTGACGTGTAACTAGGGGGTGAAGGGGACTTGACATTTAGCTCTACATGTGGAGACAAAAAGTCTGGGGGGTCAAGTCAACCTAATCCCAAATCATATCTAACATCCTATGTTTAAAGAACTATGTTATCCACAAAAGAAGGACTCTCGGACAGAATCTATTCTATACTGACTGTGCGTGCGTGTACAAGCGTCTAAGTGTCTACACTGAATGCGAGGGGGTAGGAATATTCCCTGGTAACAGGGCTATGAATTACTTGCATGAGGACAGAGAAGCCGGGCCTTTTGCTCGGTAACTGGAAGAATGTTTACTTAAACTACTAGGCAGGAATGCATCGGCTGAGGGGGAAGCAGATAATTCGAAGGTGAAATACAGTTCTTGGCAGAGAATAGGCTGATGTCAGGCTTCGGGAGCCGCGCAGAGAATGAGACAAAGTTCATGGTCACAGATGCAGGCTCAGACTGGAGGTTTCAGAGGCAGAAGGCAAGAAGAGTCTGATGACAGAATCAGGGCCTACTTGCCTGGACTGTAAAAAGGCATAAGTGAACCATATAAAGCCGGTGGCCTTTCATATTTAGGAATGGAATATCCGGCCTATTCATGGCGGATCTGACAGAGGACATGTTGACGGTGGACGCACATGTATTTGCGTCTTCATAACTGGACCTGGAGGGAACATACATGTACTTGTGACAGGCACATAGAACCGTTGGGGTCCAAGATAGGGGACATAACTGACCAGAAAAATCCATATTTCCACATTCCCTCCTTGTCCCCTACTTGCCCGTTAAGAGATATCAATCTTCATCAATCCATTGATCTGTTCATATAGCATCATTTGTTCTTCTTTCTTCTTCCGTGACGAATGAAATCTTGGTGGTGGAATACACGATGTGGCACACAGACCACAAATCGCTGGTCCACATTGTAGACATAGACAGCAACTGAATAGTATGAGAAGGCCAATACCTAGGAAGGATAAAACTCTCCATCCCCAGGCTGATATCACACTCCAAAACCAACTGGACCAAGTCCAAGTGCCTGGGTTCTGGTGTATCTGGTTTACAATCTTATGAAGGCTGGAACCTAGTACACTCCTGAGGCGGAAGCCGGGAGCTCTACGAGGCTGCTATTTTTAAACATTGTATTGTCACTAAATATCTTGTATTTTAAACTTTGCACCGCCTCCTGGCATACTTTGAACCACAGTAGAAACCCCTCACTCACCTCACAGCGGATGTAACGCTGGGTGTAGAATCGAGCGAGGACGCAAACGAGATCGCCATTTCCAACGAGGCGCGAGGCGACGCCCACTCCGAGGCCACGCCCCCCGCCCGCACAGAGTATAAAAACACTGATTGAGAGTGCTTTTTTACCTGGAACCTAGTACACTCCTGAGGCGGAAGCCGGGAGCTCTACGAGGCTGCTATTTTTAAACATTGTATTGTCACTAAATATCTTGTATTTTAAACTTTGCACCGCCTCCTGGCATACTTTGAACCACAGTAGAAACCCCTCACTCACCTCACTGCGGATGTAACGCTGGGTGTAGAATCGAGCGAGGACGCAAACGAGATCGCCATTTCCAACGAGGCGCGAGGCGACGCCCACTCCGAGGCCACGCCCCCCGCCCGCACAGAGTATAAAAACACTGATTGAGAGTGCTTTTTTACCTGGAACCTGGTACACTCCTGAGGCGGAAGCCGGGAGCTCTACGAGGCTGCTATTTTTAAACATTGTATTGTCACTAAATATCTTGTATTTTAAACTTTGCACCGCCTCCTGGCATACTTTGAACCACAGTAGAAACCCCTCACTCACCTCACAGCGGATGTAACGCTGGGTGTAGAATCGAGCGAGGACGCAAACGAGATCGCCATTTCCAACGAGGCGCGAGGCGACGCCCACTCCGAGGCCACGCCCCCCGCCCTCTTTACCCCCTCAAATATGTGCAACTACCGTACGCGCAGCGGACGGGCGCAGCGGGCGCGCCGCATGCGCGCCGAAGGCGCGCCAAAGGCAAGCCCGTCTGGGCCCGTCCGGACCCGGACGGCCCGTGGCCCCGTTACTCTACCAGGTGACCCTCGGGAGCGAGTGATGTATACAGCTGATACACTACGAGCCCTACGTCCGAAAACCACCCTGACTTGCTACCACACGGCTACGGAAGGTAAGGTCTTCTCGACCTGCTCATACTGCAATCCGACCCCCCCCCCCTAAAATCACCAGGCCGGCTTTGAAAGCTGGACTCCTTAACTGCCGCTCCCTCCCGAAACACGCCACCGAAGTAAATCTCCTAATCCAAAATCAGGATTTCGACCTAATGTTCCTAACAGAGACATGGCTTTCTGACTGCACCGATCCGGATGTCGTCACAGCCCTCCCCACAGGTTATCTCTGCCAAACGCTAAATAGACCTAAAGGGAGGGGAGGCGGGATAGCCATAATCCACAGGGAACGATACGTCTGTAGGATGATTAACGCTGATATCGAGGATTGTGAGTGCGGCCAGTTCTCCATCCAAATCTCCCCAGCCTGCACTGTGGCGGGGCTTCTGACCTATCGTCCCCCTGGGGCCCCAGGCAATTTCCCCAACTCCATAGTTGAATCCATTTCCCAACTAGCTTCCTCCACCTCCAACTTCCTGCTATTAGGTGATCTCAATCTCCACTTCCTTGATCCAACGGATCGTGTCGCCGCGGACATCAGGCATGACCTTACAGTTCTAGAGGTATGTCTGGTGAACAACGAGCCCACCCACGAGAAGGGCCACCTATTGGACCCCATCTTCACCAATATTCCAACGATGACCACCAACCCTCCAGTGACCCTTCCATGGACTGACCACTTTCTGGTTCCGTTCTTCTGGGAAACTCCCATATCTAATCACCTAACGCCTAAAACCCAGGTTACCGACCGCCAATGGCACAAATTGTCATCTGATATATGGGCCCGTTCTCTTACAGACTCCACTCCCGAGCTGTCTTCGGACCCGAATGCGGCCGATAAACAATTCAGCGACTGGATTACGTCGTCTCTTGACGCTTTGCTTCCAAAAACCACTACTTTTAAACAGCTTAAAAAAATATCCCCAGCTCCATGGTACACTCCAGAGCTTAAAGCCCTACGGCAAGAATGCAAAAAAACCGAACGCTCATGGAGACGGGATAAAACAGGAGCAAATAAAAAGATCTACTCCATCTCTCTTCTCAATTACAAAACCGCTATCCGGAAAACCAAAAGCGTGTTTTTTCAGGAGAGAATAGAGAGAGCGGGTGGCTCCGGGAAGGAAGCATTCGCTATCCTCAAAGAACTTTCAAAACCTCCAGAACAAGAACGGGGACCCCCTTCTGACCCTAAAGCTGACCAAGAGAAATGCCAACAATTGGCTAACTTTTTCCAGGACAAAATTCGATTAATCCTGGATTCAATTCCTCCCCTGAGCCCGAGGGAAGAAACTGTTCTCCCATATCCGACTTCTTCCACCGGCCTGTCCACATGGGGCCAGGTCACCTCAGACGAAGTACGGACAACGCTCAACTCCATGAAGAGCGGCTCTCCCAGAGATCCTGCTCCTCTTCGGATCCTTAAAGAGGTAGCCCCCTCTATCATTCCCTCCCTCACGCAGTTGATTAACACGTCACTTCAACAGGGAGTTGTGCCCCTGAGCTGGAAGAAGGCGGTGGTAAAGGCCTTACTGAAGAAACCCACTCTTGACCCTGATAACCTGGCGAATTACCGGCCCATTTCCTTACTCCCAGGAGTAAGTAAAATCGCGGAAAAACTCATCAACAAGAAACTTTCGCAGTACCTAGAGGCTAACAACAAACTGAAAAATTCCCAGACGGGCTTCCGACCAGGTCAGGGCACGGACATCGCCCTCCTGGCGGCGGTAGAGGAAGCCAGAACGCTGCTGGATGGAGGAGGATCAGTGGCAGTGATCCTCCTCGACCTTAGCGCAGCGTTCGATACCGTTGACCACCAACTCCTCATCGAAAGGCTGGCAAGAGTTGGTCTGGAAGGCGCAGCCTTATCCTGGCTCTCATCCTTCCTAACACAACGATCGTATCAGATCTGGGAGAAGAGCGCCCGCTCCTCCGAAATGCCCCTCCAATGTGGTGTGCCTCAGGGCTCCTCCCTGAGCCCCACATTATTTAATATCTATATGTCCACATTGGAGGAGGTTATCACCCCTTTCGGAGTGAGCGTCATCAGCTATGCTGACGACACACAATTAGTGGTGTCTCTGTCCCACCCTAAACAACAGAAAGCTGATCTCCTCAAATGCCTCACGCAGGTCCATCAGTGGATGAATAGATCAGCGCTAAAATTAAACGGGACAAAAACCGAGGTCCTGGTACTCGGCTCAAAAGGAACCTCACTTCCTCTGGACATGTGGCCAACATGTCTAGGTCCTCCCCCAGACCCAAAGACAGAGGTGAAAAGTCTGGGTATTTGGATTGACTCGGAACTCTCATTTGCCCCGCAAGCAAAGAAGGTCGTAGGGACCTGTTTCGGTCTGCTAAAATCCTTGAGGAAAGTCCTGCCCCTTCTTCCTCCGAAATCACAAAAACTATTAGTCCAGGGTCTTATTATATCAAGACTGGACTATAGTAATGCGATTTACCTAGGCGCACCGGAAGCAACACTGAATAAACTGCAAAGGATTCAGAATACTGCTGCCCGGATCATTACCAACACCCCGGCCAGATCATCGGCCAAACCTGCCCTCAAACTCCTGCATTGGCTCCCTATCAGGGAGAGAATTAAATTCAAAGCCCTGTGTTTGGTGCACAAAACTTTGAACAACCAAGGCCCTCCAGTTCTCCGCAACTTCATCACCCCTTACATAGCCACGAGATCCCTCCGTTCCAACGCAGAAAATCTCATCAACACCCCAAGGTTTAGGAAAGCACGTTCAGGGGGAAGACGGTTTTCGGTCCATGCGGCCCGTCTTTGGAACTCCCTTCCTCGGGCTCTCCGTCTGGAACCCCAATACCTTCGCTTTAGGAAACTGCTTAAGACACATCTTTTTCCCTAGCTTCTATGTCCCCCTCGTGAACTCAGCCTCGGTCCTCAGCTTCACTTTTTTAGGGTTCCTCAGCGCTGGGATACCTCCTGGTGACTATGCGCTTTATAAAAATAAATAATAATAATAATAATAATAATAATAATATACAGATGGCGAATTTTCTGGTATGAATACGCAGCAGCTTGATCCGATGACCCTACAAGCTCCGCCCCTATCAGCCAGGATGACGTCAAGGACAAGACGATTTTGAAGCACAACAATCCGCATAGCAGACTGCTCTTCTGTTAAATTGCCTAAGGCGGAAATAGTCTCATTCACTACTGCTTCAAGGGTTCTAGTTAATCTACGTATCAGCTTACTATTAGTAACAGTACCTATATAGGGAAAGATGCCTTTATTAAAATCTACATACTTGTCCCATGCCGTCTCAGTGTAATCGACAATGGGGAGATCTCTCCGCTCTCTGTTGTGTACTAAATGAATATTTCTGTAATAATCAGGAGGAGCTAGGAAAACAGGTGGCAAAAGGAATGCAATGTAGCAGGTACCATCCCAATCTAGAGGTAGACGCATATATGCAGTCTGACCACATATAAAGTAGGAGTGGCGATAAGCTCTAAATGAAGATTTGCCTTGATCACTGAATTCTACTATAGTAGTGCATTTACTATGGCCCATATGTATGGAACCAACCTTTCTTACACACAATTCACCCTTCGCTGGGAATACTGACATGGTGGGTAAGACTAGTTCAACTTCGGATACGACATTTAGGATCATGAGATTAGGTGTAAAATTACCTAATCCATATACTTCATTTTCTAGATCAGTTCCTGTTCTCTTGGGGCGACCCTCCTTGCCAGGGTAGCAGACCTTGAGTAAAACTAGGTTCAGGTTTCCCCATACCCAATGATCTTGGTAAACTGCTGTGTCTGAGTCTATGGAATTGATTAAACTAAACCATGCTCCACAGGAGCCATTATGTGTAAATGGGTGTGGAAAGAATGGCAGGACTCCTTCATAATTCTGATAGGGAGGGAGCCGACCACACACCCAGCAATTAGTAGCATTACTAGTCTGATGGGAATGATGTAACATACTAATGAAAGTGTTATTGCGCAGCGCAAGTCTATAAGACAATTCATGCGGAGGTAAGTCACTAAAAGAATGTTCAGCAGTAACATTGTAAACATTTCTGGCAATAGGGTAATATATGTGCAACAATATACTTGCAGTAATTATTAAAAGACTTAAGGAAAACAAAATTAATAATGTCACTATGCAGTGGCTACGCAGTGATTTACAATACGCCTGTCGTTTCATCATTTTTCGCGACTGTCCGTTATTCAGGTCTAGAGGATACATGTCAGAGACAGATTCAACCGCTTCACCTTGGAGAGGACTTAAACAATCAAATTGTCTGACGTTCTAGGCCTCAATTTTACTTTATAGAGTTCGGTTTCAGTCTTTTCAACCAAAGGAAGTTTTGTATCAGTCTGTGAGGGAGTGCAGGGCACAATGTCTATATCCGAGGATAGTCCATGAAATTTCTTGATATGACTTGAATGAATCCAGCCCTTGCGGCCCTCGATCTTCACGGCTGTCCTTGTGGTCAGCAGGACCAACTTGGGTGATTTCCACCTGGGCTCCAGCTGAGTCTTTCGGTCGAAATTCCTCACAAAGACGAGATCACCTGGAACTACGTCATGGGGTTTCACCTCAGTGTTGTCGGGAAAGGCTGCAGCTACCTGTGAACGACAAGATTGTAGTGCAGACATCAAGGAAGCCAAGTAATCTGTCAGCATATTACAGTCAACATCAGTGATTTTACGAGGTATAGGCGTCCCCCACATATTTGGTGGTCTACCGAAGATCACCTCATACGGGGATAGCCCTGTTCGAGAGTGTGCTACCATTCTCATGTAAAAGAGTGCAACTGGTAACGCTACTATCCAGTCGACACCTTTCTCTCTGCATATTTTGGACAATCTGATTTTCAGTATCTGATTATGTCTTTCTACGAGACCTGCTGCCTCGGGATGTCGGACACAGTGGAATTTCCACTGATATCCTAACAGAAGTGAAACGTGTTTCATTAATTCGGATGAGAACGGCTGGCCGTTATCTGAGTGAACAACACGTGGTAAACCGTATCGTGGGAAGAATTCTCGAACCAACTGTTTGGCAGTAGTCGGGGCAGTGTAATCTGAAACCGGGTATGCCTCCGTCCAACGGGACAGAGTGCAGACAACTACAAGAACATATTTGAATCCTCGACATCGTTCCATCTGGATATAATCCATCTGGAGGACTTCAAAAGGGTGATTAGGAGGATGAAATCCACCCTGTTCTACAGGAACGCTTTTTCCTGGGTTGAACTGGCAACAGATCATACAGGTACGGACCTTTTGTTTGGCTGCTGCTCGTAAATGTTTATTGAACCAAATGTGTTGAATGCTGTCTAGCATAGCTTTTTCTCCTAGATGTGCCGGACTATGTATAGTGTTAATTATAACTTGGACCATTGAATCAGGAAGGAACCATACAGACTTTTCCTTCATCATCCATCCTTGGTCCGTTTGGATCCCTCCTAATTCAGTCCATTTCTTTATTTCGTCTGGTGTAGCATGTGTCTGTATGTCAATTACGTCAAGAGTAGGATCTTTAACTGTCATACAATGTGTCGGTGTCGGGACTATTGTCTTTGTCATGTCGGGGGTTTGAGTTTGAGCAGTCTGTTTAGCTGTTCTGTCGGCTAGATCATTGCCTTGGGAAATGATATCAGTAACCTTCGTATGAGCCTTACATTTCATAATTGATATTGCAGTGGGTAGATGTATTGCATCTAATAAGGCATGAATGAGGGGTCCGTGCTGAATGTGGGCACCGTGAGAAGTTAAATAACCTCTCTCTCGCCACAGCACGCCGAAGTCATGTACAACTCCGAATGCATAACGTGAATCAGTGTATATGTTGACTTTTTTATTCGTGGCTTGAATACAGGCTTGTGTCAGAGCGATAAGCTCTGCGGCTTGAGCTGACAAAGTATTTATACGATTAGTTTCAATGACTTCAGTATCTGTTGTGACTGCGTAAGCGGCCACTAACTCTCCTGTACTTGTTCTCATACATGAACCATCTACATACAATGTCAGGTCTGGATCTGACAATGGGACATCGGTTAAGTCTTGTCTGGGTTTTGTCGTTATTGTAATAACTTCAATACAGTCATGGGCTAGTGGATCTGTTCCGGTTACTGGCAAAAGTGTGGCAGGATTCAATGTGTTACAGCGTCGGATTTCTATATGTGGCTGAAACAATGTAAGTTCGTACCCTGTAAGTCGCGCTATAGTCAAGTGTTGTGTTTGCGTTCTATTTACAAGAACCTCTACTGCGTGTGGTACTTGAACTGTCAATGGATGTCCTAACACTATGGCATCGCTTTGTCTGATTGCTAAAGCTGTCGCTGCTACTGATTTCAGGCATGCAGGCAAAGCCTGAGCTACGGGATCTAATGTACTAGAAAAATAAGCACATGGTTTGTGTGCTCCTGCTTGTTCCTGTGTGAGTACTGACAAGGCAGTACCTTCGCGTTCTGTAACAAAGAGTGTAAACTGTTTTCTGTAACATGGTGTTGCTAAGACAGGTGCTTGACATAAAGCTTTCTTTAGGCTTTCAAAAGCTTGTGTATGTTCCTGAGTCCAAGGGAGAACAGTCGATGTGGCTGCCTCCTGTGTGGTTAACTGAATGAGTGGTTTTGCTAGAAATGCATACTGAGGGATCCACTGCCTGCAATATGAAGTGAGGCCTATGAAAGCTCGTACTTCCTTTTGTGTCTTGGGTATTGGCATGTTAGCTATTAACTGAATGCGGTCGGGTGTAAGCTGCCTTCCCTCCTTGGACAGCGAGTGTCCAAGATAAACAACTCGCTGGACACAGAATTGCAGCTTAGAAGGGGACACCTTGTGCCCCTTTTCGGCCAGAAATTGTAAAACTGTCAGTGATGCTTTCTCACATTCGGGTTCGCTTCTCGCGGTGATCAGCAGATCATCGACGTATTGGAGCAAGGCGGTGTTAACTGGCATGTGGATACTATCTAGTTCTCGTTTCAGTGCTTGGCTATAGATGCTGGGGCTTTCTGTAAATCCTTGAGGTGCGCGTGAGAATTTAAAGCTACGCCCATTTAAACTAAATCCGAACAAATATTGGCTTTCCGGATCTATTGGGACGCTGAAAAAGGCATTCTTGAGATCAATTACAGTAAAGAATGTTGCTTCGGAATCAATAGCTGTCAGTAATGACGAGATATCTGGGACCACAGGAAATTGTGGCACAATGCATTTGTTTAACTCGCGCAGATCAATAACCAATCGATATACTGGCGGGGCCTTTGGATCTGTTCGTTTAAGAATCGGAATTATCGGTGAATTACATACATTGGAGTCTGTTTCTACAACTACTCCTTGGACAATAAGTTCGTCAATGATTTGTAGTAAAGCCACTACAGCATCTGGTGGTAACTTGTATTGTCGCATTCGTGGTAGCACCACTCCTGCCTTTAATGTGACTCGATATGGTGTAATATTCATGCAACCAACATCAGTAGGGCCTTGTGCCCATAGACGTGTAGGTAAAGTCTGCAGTCGGGGATCCATGTCTCTAGACACATAGTGACCTTTAAAATCACGTAAAAACAACCTTACACCTTCCGGAGAACAACATATTATGGCTCCTAGAGCTTTCAGGGTCTTTATTCCTAACAAGTTTTCTGGACATGATTTAGTAAGCAATAAATCTGTAGTTCGGGTCAGAGGTCCTATCGTAAGTGGAAGAGGCTGTGATACTTCATTAACAATAGGTTTTCCTGAAAAACCAAGGGAAATATTCTGAGAGCCTGAGAGGGGTGCCCCTGGAACTTCACTACGTTTTATAGTTGTTCGACTTGCCCCTGTATCGAGTAAAAATTTTCTATCTTGGCCTAATAATTCACTATGTACATAAGGTCCTTCTTGATCTACTGGAATCTCGATAAGGGGTAAGTCCACTTCCCTCTCTAGGCTAGTTCATGCGTAACGCTGATACTCAGGATATTCATACTGTGCGGTCTGATACATTTGTCGTGTTGTTGTCTGTGTGGCAGCAACAGGTAACGGTGGTGCAGCTGGTACAAACTGTATTGGCTGTTGTGCGGCTGGCATGGCCTGGGCATGCTGCAGAGCTCCTTGTTCATTCTGATCTTGTCTGAGTGGCCGCGATCTTTCTTGTGTTTTACCTATGGCGATATTATGTTTTAAAACTGGACAATCGTGTACATAATGACCTGGCTTTTTACAATAATTGCATGTCCCTTTTACAGGTCCTGCTGAATCGGAATGTGTCATACCCTTTTTATGTCCTTCAGCTGGAACTGTCTGGGAAACTAGCCTTTTCATTTTCGTGTCTTTCATGCGTCTGTGCTCATGTTCTTGTTCCTCTCTAATTCTATTGTGATGGTACTGTAACATTTGTAACATTTGTGATGGAGTGTTACCTTGCCAGGTACTTTCGAATTTTAATACTCTATTCTTTACTGGGGGCAGGGCATTTTCTACTAATTTTGTTACAAACAGATGCGGGTATGATTCGCTACTTGCTTTTATGCCACTATTTATACCAAAACATTTTTCAAATCGGGCATAGTAATCACTAGTGTCTTCATCTTGCTTCTGCTTACAGGCTGAAATTGTACCCCAATCTTCCTTTTTCGTAGTTAACAAACGTGGCAGTACCTGTACTAATAAACCTGGTAATGCTTTAGTTTTATCCCCAAGTCCTGCTCCTGCAGTTTGGGCCTTTTCTTCCGCTTCTAACACTGACCATTCTATCTTTTGGTCTCCTACCTCCCACTCTTTTTCCTTGAGTTTCTCATAAATGCCAGCAGGCATCAATACCTTTAATATTGTCATAATGTCGGGATAGGTATACTCTCCCATGAGTAACATGTCTTTAATTTCTCGGTGAAAACCCGCTGGATCTTTGTCATGACTGGGTACCACTTTCTTCATTTGTAACAATTCTATTTTTGATATGGGCGTATATACAAATACGCGCCTAAACTCGTTGTCCTCGCCTTTTATTGGGTGCACTTCTCGTAAGGGATTCTGTCTATCCATGTGATACGTGGTTCTTTCCTTGACGGGCAATGAGACATGCTCTGAGCATACAAAAAGAATATACTGCTTTCTTGATTCTAGAATTTCTTTAATTAATTTAGTACCTGGACCTCTCCATTTATTCATAAGCAATTCAGTCAATATGTCAGGTAAGGGACCAGGGTCCGAATGCTGACTCCGATATAGTATAATGAGTTGTTGAATCATATAAATCCCAGCTAACCTCTGTTCATCTGGGGTAAGATTCAAAAATGTGCGTACTACTGTATCATCACTATATTTTCCGGGACTGTCCACCCAATGGACAGCTGCCCTGGCTAAATCTTGTTCATCCATAGAATCGAGAAAATGATAACCCCTTCGTTCTCGGAGTAGCTTGTCGGCGGTTTGGAACGAATGCTCGTTAGACCTTATATTAATTATAGGTATTTGGAAATTCCTGTTATTATCTGGACATATCGGACGTATTGAGTCAGTATGACATCTAGTCTGATTCCTATTACAAGATCTTCCTCTACCTACATAGGCTATGGTGTCCGACTGTCCCGTGGACAGTCCTGACCCTTCTTCCTCGCTTTGTTCGAACTCGTCTGCCTCTAATCTCTCTTCGTGTAGGCGTTCTATTTCTTTACGGATCTTTCGGCACATGGCTATTATACAATTTTGCTTATCATGTCTCCCTTCTGATATATTCTGGCTCCATCTTGTAAGAATTTGCATTGCTTCCGGGTCTACCCCCGGTCGTTCTTGATTTCTGATCACACAGTTTATGAGGAAACGTAACAGTTCCCCCTGTATCTCTACTTTCTGATATTCCATAGCTCTGTTAATACATTCTGGATCTCGCCCTGTTTGGACAAAATGATATATTTTATCTAGATGCGCAGTCATTCCTGGTAACTTCCCTAAATACACTGCGGCTCGTCTGATACGCAATGATGCCAGGGTCATTTCGTCCTCTTTACCGGGCACAGGGTCATATCTGCAATCTATAAGAAGTTCCTTCAGCGTACGGGCACTTATGAGTTTGGGTGTACGTGAATGTGCTGACTCTTGGAAAGTAAGTTTATTTATTCTGGGTGGCGTAGAAAAAATATTGGTAGCACCTCCCGTGGCCCCATCTGGGGTGTCGGGTGTGAAAGGATTCGTCGAACGTGACACAGCAACTACAGGTGTGGACACAGCTATAGAAGTAGCTGTAGGAGCGGAGGCAGAAACAGATGTGCTTGCCGGAATTTGTGACTCGATTTGTTGCTGTAGGGATACGGGTACTGGATCTTGGCGTTGGACCTCCCTGGTATGCGGTCTATGTGGAGCGGAATTAGCATACTCGGGAGCTGCGTCATCTAAATATGAGGAAAGAAAAACATCTTCTGCGGTTCTAGGATGCCCCTTAGGATGTACCTTGATTGGGAATAATGGGGTTGGCAAGTCTTTCGGTATCTCTGGAGTAGCCTTAGGTAATCCTTCGGCTAGAAGGGGATACATACCATTCATAAGGGCATTTCTTTGCCTATCCACTTGTTCTGATTTCACTCGGATACCTTCCTCAATTAATAGATTTTCTCGAACTTTACTTGAACTTTCTTTATTCTTTTCTTCCTGTCTACGTGCTTTTTCTGTGCGTCTATGAGATTCTTTACGCCATAACTCGACGGCGTCTTTCTGTGACTGTCTGACTTTCCTTTTCCATAACTCTTCCTCGACTTTCATGATGCACTCTGCATCCCAGGTCCCCGCTGCGGGCCACCTCTGACTTTCTGGTAATCCCTTGGTGTAGTCTACCCATAAATCAAGAAATAATATAGCATCTAAGCCATGTTTGTGGTACATGAAGTGCCCTGGAGTGTCCCTAGGAGGAATAGGGACGGCTTCTTCGAGAACCCCTTTTCTAGTAGTGATCTGTCTTAATTTCGAAAAGAGCGGCATATTGACAACTGATCCGATACTTAATCTTGAACACACTTAATACAAAAGCACAATAATGAACAACCATTCATACCACAATATGCAGGACGTTTTTAAACACATTAAACATTAAACATTAAACCTTTAACTGAAACAACAATGATGATCGTCTGCATAACTAATCACCAAGCTTAATTCTTGACAATAACTAGATACTTCGGAATACTTGATATACTGCTAAACAGTACAGATACACTGCTAAAACAGTGCAGACCGGATTTGTGTACCCAAACCCGTCTTGACCGGCACAACCTATGTGCACGTCAGAAATGCCTCCCCAGTAATGGTACTCACCGGGTAGCTTCGGAAACGGAAGGCCTCGGTAACTTGAACTTGAACCGGACTGGACTCGACTCGTCGGACACTGGGCTTGACTTCGAACTGGTGGGTCTCTGTATACCTCGGATCTTGCTCTCTCAGCTAGGCTCTGGTCGGGATACTTCGCACTTCTCACCGCCTCGTCTGGGTGTTGATCGCAGTCTCAGTCGCCCCCGCTTGACCGGAGGGAGATACAGGAAATCCTGCTGGTACGCGTTATTGTCCGTCCAGCTGTGGCAGGAGACCGGGCCTGCAACTCACCGCCGGCGCGTGAGATGAGAAAGTGTCCCTGTTCGGGCGCCATCATGTGGTAAATAAAATTCCTTTACCTGGACTTAATTTGATACAGAAACATAATAAAATAGCTCATTAAAATGAGAGGCAGAATCCGTGGTATTAGAGGTTCGGAATGGGCTTTATTCCAATAATCGATTATAATCGGTTGCTCCAAGTTCCATCACCACGGAGGTTCAGGAAGTGAAGTACATACTTTATTGACAAGAAGTAACTTTTATAGTACATACATTACAATGAAGCGAATGCAGTAGGCGTAACAATTGATAAGGAAAATGACGATTTATCTGCGTAACCAAAAATGGGTGTAATAAGGAGTAAAAAGGAACATAATTGGTTATGATGTCACATTTAGGTGGATCTATAAGATAATACTTGGCATAGATGCGCGCGCAGCAGCATGACGTGTAATTGACGTGTAACTAGGGGGTGAAGGGGACTTGACATTTAGCTCTACATGTGGAGACAAAAAGTCTGGGGGGTCAAGTCAACCTAATCCCAAATCATATCTAACATCCTATGTTTAAAGAACTATGTTATCCACAAAAGAAGGACTCTCGGACAGAATCTATTCTATACTGACTGTGCGTGCGTGTACAAGCGTCTAAGTGTCTACACTGAATGCGAGGGGGTAGGAATATTCCCTGGTAACAGGGCTATGAATTACTTGCATGAGGACAGAGAAGCCGGGCCTTTTGCTCGGTAACTGGAAGAATGTTTACTTAAACTACTAGGCAGGAATGCATCGGCTGAGGGGGAAGCAGATAATTCGAAGGTGAAATACAGTTCTTGGCAGAGAATAGGCTGATGTCAGGCTTCGGGAGCCGCGCAGAGAATGAGACAAAGTTCATGGTCACAGATGCAGGCTCAGACTGGAGGTTTCAGAGGCAGAAGGCAAGAAGAGTCTGATGACAGAATCAGGGCCTACTTGCCTGGACTGTAAAAAGGCATAAGTGAACCATATAAAGCCGGTGGCCTTTCATATTTAGGAATGGAATATCCGGCCTATTCATGGCGGATCTGACAGAGGACATGTTGACGGTGGACGCACATGTATTTGCGTCTTCATAACTGGACCTGGAGGGAACATACATGTACTTGTGACAGGCACATAGAACCGTTGGGGTCCAAGATAGGGGACATAACTGACCAGAAATCCATATTTCCACAGAAAGACAAGGCTTTGGTTAAGGACCAGTCTTTTAAATATGCACTAATGCTCCGGGAAGACACAGAGCTGGTCAAGCAGTCGGTCAGGGAACACCAAGTAGTTAGGTCTGTTAGAGGCATTGAACCATACCTGTGTCTTGCATAAACAGTGCACATGATAGATTTTTAATGACCTGTTTCAGGTTGAATCTCTTGCATCACGTTTTAGCGGACCCGGCAGGGTTCACACCTTCCATAGAAATGAAGGGGCCCTGTGGCTGCGATCATAGCTCTCCTCAGGACACCCTTCATTTCATTTTATTATGCCCTTTTTTCTCTTACCCCAGGAGATTTTTCCTGAAGGGAATTTTAAAGAAAGCTAGATTCAAACAGGCACAGGTGGCACCGTTATTTTTAAAGTTGGCCCCAGATACTTTTACACTGTTTTGTACTATTAACCTCTCAAGGGCTGCATTCAGACTAAGAAACACAAAGGGCAGCGGTAACCCGTAGATTCCCGGTTATAATTACTTATCATTTTTATGAATGATCCCCATACCTATAGATGAATTGGTTGGATATGTGATAAGGATAATGTAACCTTTTAATGTTTGGATGGGAACTGTATCATATGGTTTTTAGAATGATGCATTATTAACCTTTTTTTTTTTTAACTTGTACCTGTAACTGGTTTTGACAAATTTGGTTGCTTTTATGGTATTTATATATATCAAATAAAGTTTTCTAATAATAATTATTTCTTGGGAAACTAAAGAAACTATGTATATATGTACAGCATTGTGCTCATTCATTATGGCTGTACAATGTGATATATGTATATTCAAAAGACTATAATATTGACAGGTCTCCTCAAACCATTACAAGTTGGTGGTCACTATGAACTCATGAGAAGTAAGCATTGTTTTTATTGATAGGTCTCCTCAAACCACTACATGGTGGTGGTCACTATGAACTCATGAGAAGTAAACATTGTTTTTAATTACGATAAATAAGGTCATATTAAAGTTCTTAGTATACTCTGTTTTTGTTATAATGTGCCAAAAATATGTTTAATCTAATATGATTGGGACATAACGCATTTAATTATTTGCAATCTTTTGACAACTGGTATCTAATATGTACAGTTTTTCTCCAATTATTACCATTTGATTCTAAATTGGTAAAGTAAAGCAAACAAAACACCAAACATTATGGGCTTTTGGGTTTGGATACATATAAAGTACATATAAAGTACAATCTACGTAGTTTTAGCCACAATTATTGATCCTGACAGTAGATATATAAAGAGAGTGATACAGAAAGAACACGCTAAACATAAGAATTTAAGCCAATCAGGAATATTCAAAGATGGCGCTCATTTAGGCTAGTCGAGTGCAGGAGGCACAGAAGTACTCTTTTTCTGTCTATGATGCAATACCCTGAAACTCACATGGGCCTGTCTTAGGCAGAAACAGGAGGGTACTTGCGAGCAGAACAACAATGGTCATTACTCTGGTAAGTCTGAGGACTCTGATCTGCTCTTCTCCATGTAGTGTATGGAGACGCTTAGACGTAGCTTAAGAGGAAATTAACTTCCTGTTTGGATTATATCTTAGGAAATAGGGCACGCAAGAAAAACACGTAATATCCAAACGCAGGAGGAACCCACCGTCTAACCGAGATTTGCATAATTGCAGGCCGTGTGGAATTCTAACCGGCAGGAAGGTAGGGGTGTGTTACTTAACACATTAATGAACAATAAACAGAAATATACTGAAAATGTTGCCTTTTGTTATATATTGATGGAATGTCCTGACAATCTTGCTCTTACTTTTTTGACATACGAAACGAAAATCAACAGGTACAAGTCTATGTCGTATCACACTTCGATATAGAGGGAATTTGCACACAATGTACTGGAGGTTATGGCTTCACTGTAGGTTTGTCACAGTGTGGGGAGACAATGTATGGTAGCACATAAGTTTATATGACAAACAATTGACAAAGTACACTATATAGGATCACATGTAAGTGCAAATCGCTTGAGCTCACTCTACAACAATAAGCTGCTTATGGAAATGTAATTTATGGAAATGTCAATGATAACTATATAATGAGAATTAAAACTGGAATACGTCTATAAATATTTTATTTTGCACCCAACTTCATTTTAAATCATATATGGGTTGCCACATTTAATTTTACTTAAATTATTCTACTCAGATTAAGAGTAGAGTAATACTTTGACATCAATGTCACTATGATGGAGATGGAATTGGAATTATAAAAACCTCATTAGATTATACTATATGATTGTATATTTTTCATGTATTTTAGCTCTGATGAAGTTGCGGGATTGATTCCCAGAGGCGACGAAACACGTGTTGGCTAAGAACGGCTAAGGACCTAAGAAAAATTAGAGAACAAATGAACAAAAGAATCTGTGGAATGTTTAGACATTACTGTTCGTTACTATGTGTTGATATTAGCGTGTGCTGGAGTGTAATAAGTATTATTTCGTCGGCAGGAGTATACCGATTTCGTGGAGGAACACCTGGCTGCTAGAATAACTTCACAGGAGGAAGGTCAAAAGCGATCAACTGTCACCGCTCAATCCCCACGCAAAGAGGCGGAGAGTGGACAGGTTTGGGAGGAGGACCCTCCCCTACTGCTGCGACAGAAGACCTACCGAAGAGGCAGCTTGAACGGTGGATCGATGCTCATATCCACAAGCTCAGCATAACAAACTTTCAGTGCCCAATCCGGAGCCACAAGAATAACTTGTGCCTGGTCGCTCCTGATCTTTTTGAACACTCTGGGCAGGAGTGGTATGGGCGGAAAGGCGTACAGGAAGCCTGAGCTCCACTCGGGACGAAAAGCATCGCCGAGTGAGAGCCGCCTTGGAAACTCCAGCACACAACTGCTGACACTGCACGTTCTCTTCAGAAGCGAACAGATCTAACCAAGGCTCTCCCCACTGTTGAAAGAGACCTTGTACCACATCCGGATGGAGACACAACTCGTGATCCGCAAGGCACCTTCGGTTGTGTTGGTCTGCTCTGGTGTCCAGAGAACCGGCCAGATGTTGAACCATCAGGGAAATGCCCTGTTGTTCCTGCCAAGTCCAGAGGTGCAGGGCCTCTTGACAGAGTCCACGACCCCACGCCGCCCTGTTTGTTGCAGTACCACATGGCGGTAGTGTTGTCCGTGAATACCTGAACTAGCCTTCCTTTGATGGATGGTAAAAAGGCTTTCAGTGCCGATCGGATCGCACGAATCTCCAATAGGTTGGCATGGAGCTTGGCTTCTGCTAGAGACCAGAGTCCTCGAACCTCCACCTCCCCCAGATAGCCACCCGATTCCAGAACAGAGGCATCCGTCACTACTGTGAGATCTGGGTAGGGAAGGGAGAGGGGTCTGCCTCTGACCCAATCATGATTTGTCAACCACCCCTGCAGGTCTTTCGCAGTGCCCGCTGATATCTGAACCAAGTCGGTGAGATTTCCTCGATGCTGTGCCCATTAGAACTTCAGCTCCCACTGCAGAGTCCACCAGCAGGATGCAGGAGGCCAAGAGGCCCAACAGCCTCAGAGTCATTCTCACCGAAATCCAGGATAGAGGCTGAAACATCAGAATCATAGCCTGAATATCCTGGACTCGTCGTTCGGGAGGATAGGCCCGAAACTGCAACGTCTCCAGAACCGCTCCAATAAAAAGGGGCATCTGAGAGGGAGTCAGTTGTGACTTTGGCACGTTGATGGTGAACTCCAGCAAATGCAGGAGGTTTGCCGTAGTCTGGAGGTGGGAGACGGCTGCTTGGGATGAGCCTGCCTTCAACAACCAGTCGTCGAGATGGGGGGAAGATTGGAGAACCCTGATCTCAGTAGATGGGCTACGACCACCCCCATCACCCTCATAAATACCCAAGGTAAGGCCGAAGGGGAGCACTGCAAACTGAAAATGCTTGTGGCTCACCGTAAACCTCAGGTAGTGACGATGGGTGGGCAGGACAGGGATATGAAATAGGCATTCTGCAAATCCAGCGCTACCATCCAGTCTCCCGGGCCTAGGGAAGACAGGACCTTAGCTAGGGTGAACATCTTGAAATTCTTTTTTTTTTTTTTATCTGTTTTTATTGAATTTTAAGTTGCATGTACAGAAAGGCAACATACATTTTAAGACTGTAAGTGCATTGGGTCACATATCAACGTTGGAAACTTACTACTGGTGCATGGGTTCAAGCATTTCAAGTAGTCAGGGGGCGCCTAGTGCACCCAAACGCATGGGAATCCAGTGTTGAGCACAGTCCATGAACAATAGTGATTACAGTGTCATGATAACATGGTCCCATTAATCCAGTGCGTAAGTCTTTCAGAGAGATCAATATGAACTTCCGAACAGATACCGTGTGATGAAACAGTTTAAAACCAACAACCGCAACATAGGCCGTTGCCAATACAAATATCCCCCCCTCCCCCTTCCGCCGCCCCTCCGCCCCCCTCTCATAGCGTTACATCATGCAAGTTTGACTGTCACCCTCGCATGACGGCGTCTACGTTGATCGCCTGTAGTGTCAGTTTGGGTATGCAGGTGTACATGAAACACCATGGCCGCCCCCAGACACGGACCCCGTCTCCTACTCTGCGCTTTCGTCCCTCTCCTCAGGCTGTTCCCCTGTACATATCTCTGCAGTTAGCTGGAGTGCTTGGAGCAGTCCCTCCCATTTGGTAGCCATGGGTTCCTTCCTCAGTCCCAGGGTCTCTTCTCGTCGTATAGCTGTCCCCCTCTGCCCTGGCCCATGCGGTGAGCGAGTGTCTCCATGCCCGTGTGTGGAGGGGTGGGGGGGTCTTGTGCCTTCCACTTCCTGGTGACCACTAACCCCAGGTCTAGGAACCGGGATGTTACTTTTGTGGCCGGAGTCCTGCGGAAATGATGCAGCAAGTACACCGTCCAGTCAAAGGGTATGTCGCGCCCAGTGCTTACGCGCAGCAGCTCACCGATTATGCGCCAATATGTGTGTAGCCTGCGGCAGCTCCATAGCATATGGATTAGCCCAGCCCCGGGTTCGTCAAATCTAGGGCACAATGCATCAGTGCGATGAAAGTATCTATTGATTGTTTCAGGCGTAAGGTATGCCCTGTGCACGATGAACAATTGTATTTTCCAAAACCTCATATTTCTGGGTATGCACACTGGACTCTTCAATACCCGTTCCTATTCCTTGTCCTCTGGTTGCCTCCCCAGGTCTAGTTCCCATTTTCGTCGAAGGGGGTCTAGAGTAATCGCCGCATGAGTGCGTAGTGACGCCACGAACCAACGGATCAGGTGATGGCCTCTCCCCATAACGTGAAGGTATTGAATGGTAAGGTGCTGGCTGGGTTCTGTGGACTGTCCTCCAATTTTGCAGTCAGGGTCGCGATTAGTGAGCGGTGGAGTAGGAATTGCCCCGGCGGCAATCCCTAATCGGCAACCAGGGAGTCATATGGGATGAATGTGCCATCACGGTACAGATCTCCCATAGTCTGCATATCAGCATCCCGCCAACTCGCAAGCATGGTAGGGGTGAGTGTCCCCATCCCACTAGGGGAGCCCTCCAGGGGCGTCGCCGGTAAGTAAGGAATCAGGGCCTTAGTGAGGTAAAGGCTCCTACGGTAGCATCTGTACGCTACCGCCAGAAGGAGCGGCGCCGGCACCACAGCCTTGGTGGCTGGGTGGAACAGTGTTAGTATCTGTTCCACGGAGCGTGGGGGTAGTGTAGATGCTGTGTCTTCCCGACCCTTATCCGCCAGCCAGCGGGCGATCCACTGCAGCTGTGCAGTTAAGTAGTAATGCTTGAAGCAAGGTGCTGCTTGAACTTTTCCTTTATGAGGAAGTAGTTGAGGGCTCTGAGGTCGAGGATAGGACAAAGGCCCCCGCGTCCTTCTTAGGAATCAGAAAATAGCAGGAATAGCAACCACAGCCTATTTCTGGCCCTGGAACCCTCTCTATAGCTCCCTTGGCCAACAGAGTCTTGACTTATTCGCGGAGTAAGGCAAGGTGATTAACCATCAGCCAATAGTAGACTGGAGGAATGGATGGAGGGATAGTCTCAAAGGGGAGGGAGTAGCCCTTCAGGCTATTTGCAACACCCACCTGTCCGAGGTGTTGTTTTGCCTGTGGTGGCGAGGATAACGTATTCTACCACCAACTGGCAGTAAATGATCCTGAAGGATTGGACTAGGAGGGTTTTGCAGTGGAGGAGGGGACAGTGGCTTGGCTCGACTTCTGGCCTCCCGAACCGCATCCACGTGCCGTAGTGGTGGTTATATTGGCGACGCAAACGTCACGATAACGATAAATAACGCCAATGACGTCACGTGTTGTCAACGAAGCCACCTTTCGGCGTGCAGAGGTACTGCCGCGAAAAATCGTCCAGATCTAGCCTGATGCCTGGAAGTTCAAAGGAAAGGAATCTGAGCCTATATGTCTCTATCAGAGTCAGCCATGCGTGTTTTCTGAGGGTGGTACCTGTGCACATCTGCCCGTTGGCAGTATCTGCAGTGTCCAGTGACGACTTGAGGCAGGAGTTGGCGATGTTTTTGCTCTCCTGGATCACTGCCGTGGCCCACTTTTTACCCTACTCCAGAAGGTTTTGCATGAGGCATTCTATCTCCTCCCATTGTTGATGGCCGCAGCAGCTGAGGAGTGCATTAGAATACACAATTCTCCATTGCTTAGCCGCTTCTCTTTCCATCTTCCTTCCCAACAAATCCATTGTCTTGCTCTACTTTTTTGGTGGTGGCCCAGTTGATGTGGGCACATTGTTCCTCCTCCTGGCTATCACCACTATAATGGAGTTTGCTGGCACACTTCTCCTAATGTACAGAGGATGTTTTGTGGAGTGTTTGTACTTTTTTCTCCACTTGTGGAGTAATAGCCCTTGTGGCGCTTGTTTGCCTGAATGCTTCCTTATCTTGTGTCCAGAATGATGGGAAGCATGGGAAGATAAAGGTTTTATGGCATCAGGGTTTCAAGGAGGAAGAATGATACCTTCCTCCCCTCCTCGAGCTGGACCCCAAATTTGTTTTCCACTCTCTTGATGAGTCCATTATACATGGTAAGGTCGTCCAGAGGTGAGGGTTTCGAGGGTTAGTTGTTGACATCCACTTTGCAGTATTCGGGGATCAAAATCCTGTTGTGCGTTGTCAAACTGCACCTGTCCCTCAAGCGAGTTAGATTTCTCCTCGTAGTTAAAGAGATCTACCTGCTCCTCTTTGTGTGGCTCCAGTGTCAAGGGCATCACGCTGTCCGGTACGTCATCCCCCATCTTGCTGGACTCCCAACGATTTCAACGGAATGCGGAATCCTTTCAAGAAGCCGTCAAACTCCTCCTTCCGCTGCAGGAGAGCTGCCATCTCGGCTTCAAGGCAGTGCTTCTTCGGTTTGATCTCAAGCAAACCATTCGTTTTAGCAGCTGAAGGGGTCTTCCTCTTCGAGGTGGCATGTTCTTTGGGTTTCGGATTCCTGTCCCCCTCCTCCGTCTCTTCTTTTGTAGCCGCTCACATCAAGGGTAGGCTGAAGGTTTGCTCACATCATTTTCCTTTGGTAGGAACCTATGCAGCTCTTTATGCTTGTTTTGACCTTTAGTCGTCGAGTGTTTCGATGCCAACATGGGTGGCTTTTGATGATTTAATTTATGTGCCTTTCAGCGTTTTTTGTTACCTTCTACCACTTGGCCTTCCTGTCATCTCTCGACACTCTCCTGGGGGCCTGGATCCTCTTGATGTTGTTAACGTTCTCCTCGGTCTACGACTCTCTGCCCTCTGCTGGCTCGATGTTCCCCCTCCTCATCTTCACTGGAGAGGCCTAGGTCCTGAGGTACTCTTGGTTCCTTTAGGTGTCGACCATAGCATGGTGTGCTGGACGTTTAAGTCTTGCCTTTAAGGTTTTTGGGTTGAATTATGCACAGGCCTCAAAGTCCTGTGGTCCTTTGGGAGACACAAGTTACACACCTCTTGCGTGTGCTCTTTGGTGCTTCTCGGTGGAAAAAACATCAATGTTTTTCGATGTTTGAAGAACCATTGTGCTTCCAGACACAACGGCGTATAAAAGAATCTGAAGATGGCGACCACGCACAGGAACTTCCAGTTCACACGTCAGACAGGGGAAGGACTTACCACCAAACAGTGGTTGACACCACCCACAGAAAAGAAAAAACAAGGAGAGAAGAAAGACAAGACACGATTCCGGGTCCAATCACTAAATGGCGGAATAGAAGCACAGCATGTGATTCCAGAAATGGATTGTAAGGTGATTTTCCTACAGTTTACCAATAACTGGGAAGAAAAACGTTTTTATTAGGAGGCAACTCCGGTGCATATTTAATACCCTCTCTAGGTCTCCACCCATACTTGTTACAAAACAAGAGTCATTCCAATCTCTTCCATCACAATGACGGCAGAGGCTGGTCTCTCATTATGACACTGGCTTGACTATCTAGGTCTCTTCCCTTATAGAGTGACTGCAGTGTGCTCTCTTCAGAACCTTCTATTTTTATCCTGTCTTTTCTCAGATTAATCTCTGCATATCCTAGAGTTTTGGTACTAAATTCTAATTTTCATAAAGAAATCTTATATATTACTTAGAAATAGCACTCATTACAAAAGAAGAAATGCAACCAATAAGGATGCTTCTACAAAATTACAAAACCGTGTTTCCAATGCAAATTCCACCATAACCATGGTCTTGCCAGGGAGGTGTATCAGTTAATTTGATTCTGTCAAAGTGATAGCTGGAGAATGGAGGGTGAAGTAAAAATGGTAGTCGTGGGTCAGGGGTTGTATTCAAGGTAAACAACTTTAGCATTTTAAAATATGAAAAGAAACATTCTCAGAACGTTAGAAATCAAACCCTTTATTTAAAAAACCTTTAATAATAAAACTGTAGGATTCCATGGAGAATATAAAGCATTCTAAATTATTCTTTGAACATATGTACAATATTGGTTTTACAAAGAAATACTGAATATGTACATGTAGAGATAAATCTGGATTTACTAATTATACTCTCCAATTGTAGCTTTGCATAAGTGATTTCAGATATGTTTATTTCGAGACTAGAGTTTTCTGACACATGAATTGACTCTTGTTTAACATAACCCCAATTCACCCTTTCCCTGTACAGTAAATTAAAATAGCCTATGCTTTATACAGAAACCATCCCATTCAGAAACCATACAATGGAACACATTTACATATATTACAAGGCACTGGATACTAATGTAGTCTATCCATTTGTACTAAAGTCCACATAAATAAGTGCATGGCATAAGGGTGCATTATTTCAATTCCTGAAACCTAGTAAGACTGAACTCTTATTTCTCAGATGTTCATTACTCATTACGTGTCAGTCAGTTAGGTTTGCTGCATTCATCCTGAAAGGTCAGCGAGGTTCGTAATTTGGAATACCCTTAAAACAAACTCATAAGATCCAAATACAAAAAGAAATTTCAATTATGTGATTAGCTTGTAATCCAAAGGTGACTGTGCAAAAAGCTACTCTCTGGACCTTTTATGGTTCAAGAAGCAAACATAGGTGTAAATGTTAACAGCTGTTTAGTGATATTTATGTGAAGGAAGACAGAAAAATTCACATGCTCAAGCCATTTTTCACAACTGAGCCCGATCTGAAAACCTACTAAGACGAATCAGTAATGTTTTATCATAGCTAATACTGTAAAATACAGATTAGTCCCCAGTGCAAAATTACTCTTATCACCAAGCAACGGAATCTCACATGATAAAAAGAGGTGAGGCAGCTTTAGTTCTCTCAAAATATCTATTTGAATTCGATCTCACACCTGGCTTGCAGTATAGTTTTTTTGCTCTGCTTAGCTCGGACACTATGAGCAGATAAGCCAGCTATCTCAAGATCCCAATGTTCTTTCACTGCAGGGCTGAATGTTCACAAAATATTGGGCTCTCTTTGGATTTCAAAATTGTAACAAAACAAGGAAAACAGAAACAATGAGCTTATGGGATTATTCTAAAGAGTGTATGTAGCTTCCTGTAAGATTTATCTAAGCGACTTAAATGTATGTAGGATTCATTCCACTTGCATACTTCTCAAATTCAGCAATACATTTAAACAACTTGCCATAGTTTTCCTTTCAGCCTTCTAACTCGCCAAGATATGTTTCAGTTTTTACTTCCTTCTAGAATACTGCGGTTTTTGGTCTCTCTTCAGCGCACTTCACTCCCCACAAAAGGCAGTCATTTGTAACTTTAATCCCGATAAAAATTTCTTTCCGTATGGATAACTGGCTGACTATTGATGGCCCCTGGACATCTCCTTAAAGTGCAAGCCACATAGCATTGGCAGGCTCCAACCCAACCAAATGCATAGGGTTCTCTGGCTGAGCCAAACACGTCTTTTGTGGAGGGCCTGAAAAGGCTACTGCTTGATGCAGCTCCATTGCATTTCAGCTCCATCGCATGTCATCTTCACTGCCACACAGCATGTAACATAGACGTCCAGAAGCAAGGCTCATGGCCTATTTAGATATGGATAGAAGTAAATTCACCTGAAAGATACAAATGCAAATAAATACATTACATAAATCCTGTTTGCACAGAAATCAACATCACGGATGAACAATAAGCTAAAAGCAAAGAAAACATTTTATGCAAGTTATCATTGAGAAAACATTGTCCATTCCAGCATGAGAAGTGAGCCCTCACCCAGGAAGCTATTAAAGTATTTATGTAGATTTTTTTTCTAGTTTTTTGCAGCAAGGCCAAGCTCTAGAAACCCCGAAGGTGCATGCATAGGCCATTAAAGTATTTATGTAGATTTTTGTTATAGTTTTTTGCAGCAAGGCCACGCTCTAGAGCTCTAGAAACCCCGAAGATGCATGGATAGGCCATGAAGATGCATGGGAGAGGGTTGGGAGGAAACCAAGGGTGGGCTCAGAGACAGAAAGATAGGTGCATGTGATAACACCAGTTTTTATGAGATACCGAATGTTCTCTGCCACCTGTTTTATTTTTCAAATAGCCCAATAATAAAGTTGGGAACCTAGAACATTTTTCACACTCTAATTCTGAGGATTCTGGAGAGTGCTAGTGGGAAAAAAACATGTATATGGGCAAGGCCCTGTGTCTTCAGGGAAAAGCCTTGCCCAGTGGGTATTGTGACCAATGGTACTTGACATGTTTGAAGGACATGCAGTTGAGGCAAGGTACATTGTGGTTTCATATCTATCCATAACTTGTGAAATCACTGTTCCAAGGTTTGGGCTATTAACCATTAGGTCTCTGCAACTCAAGATTTTTCGAGATGTATTTATTTCCTGTCTGGTTGTTATTATCATAATACATCCAGTTGTAGTTTAAAAACTCTTACTTTATTAAATGTCATTTTGATAGTATATTCTAGGATACAACCATATTCTGCAATACCGCTTTCAACACACACTTTTTTGTTTGGAAAAAACAGGAAGCGTAAAAAGGAAATAGAGAATGTATGCCAGAAAACTTTAAAATAAATTAGTAAGCAAACGTAACATACATACTATGTTCTAAACCTAGCAGTAATAACCAATATGGTTTTACCTGTTCCATTGAGGGGCAAGCAATGATCTGTAAATCTTCATTAGCGAATTCCTCCTTGAGCATCGAATGGATTCTTTGGAACACTTGTTGAATGTTATTCTTTAAGGAACAAAAGAATATAGGTCTTTAATTGATGGTAAAATTGAAAGAACACAACATTCAAACCAAATCAGTACAGTAGAATGATAAGACGAGTATTACAACAAAGGGCTTGGCCGCAAAATTTCTACTTTTACTTTGCAACTCTTATCCCACAGGATTCCTGAATAGCTGACATACTGTTCATGAACTGGAATAAAGTTAGAGACTGCATCCATAACCTATAGCGGTGTACATAATCAAGGAGGACAGATGTTCTACATCTGTAATACTGGTCATTGTTGGAATGATGGAGAACCAAATGTAAGGTCTTAATGATATTTTAAAGCTTAAAATCTAAACATGTTTGTATTGAAAGGAGTATTGCCTTTAATAGAAACTTTTTAAATGGCATAATCTTTTCAATAAAAACTTGTTTTAAATCGAAGTCATTCTACGCCTTCGCTCTCCTACCTCCCTAATCTCCTGTTTTGCATATTTTGGAGTCCTGAGCAGGATACAATTATTACTTCTCAAGTTTCTAGTGAACAAAGGAGTGTCCCATGTGTAAACCATAACGCTATCATGTCAGCTACCACATCTTTCCGCTCCAAAATACATTCCAACCATGTAAAAGTAAAAAAGGGAATAGATGGAACTTCTGCACGCTTCTGCCACTTTCATCACATACGTTTATGTGAATAAGGGGGAGGGGTATGTGTAAAAGTAGATGCTAGCAGTTTAACAGACTTAACTGTTCATCAGCAACTCAGGTAATTATTGCCCTCATTCCCTAACTGATCAAAATGTTTGAAACAAAGGTTCAGGGAAAGTTCATAGGATTGGGGTAAGAAAGTAAATAAAGAAATATAATCCATGGAAATATAAACTTATTAGAGGGGGTCAGGCAAATAATTTTTTATTCTCTGTTTAAGTGGTTTGTTTCTGGCTGTGCTTTGGCCACTTTACGTTTTTTGGTTGATCATATTGTGATGGATTTGGCGGCTCAGTCTATTTGCACGTCTTTTCCTAATCCGATTGATGTTTTCTCAGGGAAAATAGTGGTTTGTCTGATACATTGCATTGGCATGCATTTCACCTAAATGTTAGTTTTCTTTGCCATTTAGTTTAATCTTTTACCACAATACCAAATTAATGACTATCAAAAAATCACATTCACAAGTATTTTACTGAAAATAAGTGAAGAGCAGTTGTGAGCAGTATAATTAATCATAACTTAAGCACTTAAATTGAGTTACAGCATGCAAAACTGGGATATATGAAGAGATGTGGGAAAGAACCAATGATAAAATACAACTGAGTGACTCCTGATAATATTGCTATGTTATTGTTTTATTCAAATTGGAGGGGCACTTTTCTATAAAACATAGGCACACTGCACTAACAGTGCAACAACAGAAAATACTTTGTCTCAATTCCCAGAGATTTTCAAAGTCATTGAATTAACTTGAGCTCAATCCCCTGGTAGGTATGGCACGGAGCAGACAGGCTTAATTTAGGGCAATGTGTAAGTATTGACACAATATGAAAACAGTGATAAAGCTGAAATGCAAAACAAAAGAAATACCAAACTAAAAAAAGGAGTGAAATGTAATGAAGAAAACAACGCCAACATGACAAAACTGCAATAAGGGGAACCAGAGATATGATATTTTAAAGTTTTAAGTAGGAATAGCACCAAGAAGTGCAGAGTGCCCATGATAGCCAAAGGCCGCAATAGACCGTGACCTAGGCGCAATTTGAGGCCGAATGCGATGGAGCACAGGTCGAATACATCAACCAGGTTCCGCCTGGTCAAACATATTACCTTCTGGTGTAGACTTTTAAGTCCCAATCCAGCACATGATAACACTTCTAAAGCTGCCTAGTACCTCAGGGGAGCACCTTAAAATTCACAGTGTCAGGAAGAGGCCAACAGCTGGGTTCAGTCCAGGTCCAATTGCCACTGATCAGCTGGCCAGTTGCAGGAAGGGCTTCTTGAAGTATGTTGTATATCTGTAGTTTGAACAGGAGGTTAGCTCTATGACCCCTGTAGTCCACTTTGTCCAGGGTACAAGAGAAAGCAAGTCCAGTCCTTCAAGAGTACTCTCTAAGAAACAGCAGGCCCAGTCCTCCTCAGGTCCAGAATGTGCCTGGAGTTGCCACATTTATGCCTGACATGAGCTAGTGGGTGGGAACGACTCCTGGGCATGCCTTAGCCAATGGGGTAAAAGTTCAGAGGGGAACACTTTGGGCACTTTCAAGATGACGAATATCTTCTGCCACACTAAACTTGGGCTGTGCAAGCGGAGGATGTATATGGGGAGTGCACTGTGGTAATCATAATGTCCTCGCACACCAAAATCCAGTTTGAAGCAGGCACAATACCTGTCTGAAAACTCAGAGGCAAAAGACTGGTAGGACAAACTCGGGTTTCCAAACAACTAGACAGTGGATAGACAAAAGGAAACCCCCAATGTTAAATGTAAAACCCAGAAACAGAAGCCGGATAGAACTAGAGTATGGTGTTTCAGCAACAAGACAGTGGATACATGTGTTTTGGCATCCTGTTTCCCTTCCTTTCATGTTTTCCCTAAAGTGTTATATGAAATACAGTAGACCTGCCAAGCAGGATTTAACATTCAAGCAGGATTTGAGAGTTTGATGCCAAAAAGATGGCCACAGCCCCCACTATGCATATTCTGGGAGGTTCACAGGAGTCATCTCTACCCAGGTCAGCCAATTGTTTACTACTGGGAAGAGTTTCACACCTTTTTTACACCCATTCAAATGCTAGTTACTGGCTGGCTGACGAGGGACAACAAATGTAAATTTAGCCTTCAGGAACTTTAGGCAGGTAACAGGTAACTTTCTCAAAGGCACTTTCCTTAATATTTACTAAAATCCTACTTCTCAATTGAATTTGATTTCAATAGCTATTAAAAATAGTTGTTTAATTATTTTTCTAGCTAGTCCCATTCCGGATATACAGTATTAGGATTTTAATATGTACTCTGCATTTCTACATTGGACAGCTAGGCCTACCAGAGTGAAAAATAGCTTTTGGGTGATAGTGGCTGTAAGGGCATGTTAACACTACATTTCTACATGACCTACTTTTACATATCATACATCCCAAGTTTTGGTTATAAGGCCTACAGAGTTGACTTACTAATATTTAAAAAGGAGGTTGTGGTGGGCATTGCCAAGCAAGATGGCCGGCAGGACGAGCTTCTGAGAGGCTCGGGGATATCGTGCAGCATCCTGCCGTACCTACCTCATTTACCCCTGTCACTGGACTGCTGTCCCCCTTGCTCACTTGGCGCCTTGAGTGGGCCAGGGGCAGACAGACTGGAGAAGTGGAAGACCACATACGCTGCCTCGGAGGTTGCGGCCTGTGGGGACGTTTGGAGCCGTGGCCTCAAGCGGCCTGGGCTGCCGGGCGGTGCTTGGCGCTTCGCCCACCCACCGAGGCTACTCTAAGTGGGCCGCCAGCAGTAAGAGGCATCGAGGGCAGGAATGTGAGGGAGCCCCTACCCTGGACTGGAACCTTGAGGGAAGGAGTCTCCCCTTGCGCCTGTGATCAGCCATGCTGTGCCGAACCCTGAACACTGGCTGCGACCTAGATCTCGCAGGCTATCGCTTGGGACACCTGAATTCCAAGGTTGCTTCCCTCATTGAGGATCATAGAGGGGGTGCACGCCGGTGGGAGACAGCTGGCCCTGAAACTGCTGCCTAGTCACCCTGTGCCGCACTTGGCTGGAATTGAGTGGCCATTCGCTGCGGCGAGGTGGCAATATTCCGGTGGACGTCTTGGCCCTGGGTTCTCTTGGGGGGGGCCTGTGCCCTTGCCTGCGCACCAGCAGCAGGCTGGAATTGCTGGAGTGCGGGGGCCACTGTTGTGATGAGGTGAGTTTGTATGGAAGGGATCCTGCTCCTGGAGACGTGCTGGCCTTAGTAGCCCTAGGGGAGGAATAAGAACCGAGAGCCCATGGTCATCCTGGCAAGGACACTAGTCTTATAGCTTGGCCTGGGTCCCCCATTGGAGCCTATTTACAGAAGGGGCCTTGTTACTCAACTGGACTACAGGGCAGAGGACCCGAGTGATTACTTTTATGTTCCCTCTTCACATGACCACCCCGGGACAGTGAGCACTGGGTGGGGGGCCGGTCATATGTGCTTTACAAGATTGTAGGGTTTGCCATCAGGGGCTTGTGTTCTTTGGCCCCTTACATACTGTAACTCTGGTGGCTGGGGAGCGAGTGATGGGTAGGCGGTGCACTCTGCTGGGGACTGCTGCGTCTTTAGTGTGGTGTCCCTGCCACCCCTGGACCTAGAGTGGTAAGAATGCTGGCCCACCTCTGATGGGGAGGAATAAGCAGCCCACCCCTTCGTAGGGAAACACAATAAAGCAGTATACCATGCAGGTCCTCTCTTCACAGCTGCAGACGTGACAGGCTGGTTTCAGGGAGGATTCGGTGACTGGTCCGTCCTCTGAGGAGTCCTCCAGGGTGGAGCTGCTTGCCATGATTCATGGATCCAGGGCGGCCCTTAAGAGGAAGACTCAGACAGTGGCGATCGAGGTCAACCTCCTCTAGGCAGAATTCAGATCGGTGTCATATAAGGCACAGGTTGCGGAGGGCTCCACCTCTGAACTCCAGTCTGAGTAGCCGCACTTCAGAAACATATAGCCGAGGTCACTTCTAGAGTGGGGACCCTTGGGGCGTGAATGGAGGATGCGAAGGGCAGTTCCAACCACAATAATGTCCGCTTTCTTGGGTTCCTAGAGCGGACTGAGGGAAATGCCGCAGAAGCATTTGTGGAGCGCTGGATCCGAGATATGCTGAAGCTGGCTTGATTGTCCCCTCTATTTGTGATAGAAAGGGTGCACCAGGCCCTGGTGGCCCCCCTAGACGCCGGCGTGAGTTATCATTGCCTGCATCCTGAACTATAAAGACAGGGACTGTATTCTTCGTGATGCTCGGGAGACAGATGTTGCCCACTTTGACAATCACAGGATCACCATTTATCTAGCTTATACCAACAAAGTTCAGGGGTCTCAGAAGGGGTTCCAGGAGGTCAAGGCCAAGCTGCACCTGATGGGCCTCCACTCCATTTTATAGTACCTGGATCGTTTGAGTGTCCTGTCTGGGGGCAAGTCTCCCTTCTTTGATACCCAGCAGATGTGTGGAGATGGCTGGAGGTTTAGGATAAGGTACCCCGGAAGGGAAAGTGGGATCCTGGCGGGTTGGCTCAGGGAGTGCCTGTGGAGCCCACAGCCTGAACTGAAGGATCCCGGGGGAACGGTACGCTGGGAGGATCGTCACAACGCAGATATGGGAGCGAGACAAGAACTGAGATCCAGTGAGATGGCACCATGGCGCTGATGCCTTAGGACTCTGAGCCTGTTTTGATGAGGACTGTGCCCGCCAAGGGGCCAGGCCCGGACTTGGGTGACTCTGCCAGCTGATTGCATATCCTTTCCATGTGTCGATTTCTAGTACTTTTCCCACATGTTCTACCTCCTGTCTATTCTTTCTACTTTCCTGAGGTGTGGAGCGATGGCCCTGTGAGGCTGCTATCATTGTAGGGTACTGTACGTGTTCTGTTGACTATATTTGGTAACTGGTATGGGTTTTGCTTTATCTACAGGGCAGGGAGTGCCTCTTTCCACGTTAAGTGGTAGGCTATGTTTGTGGGTCTTCGGCTTAGGCTGGTGGTCCTCATAGCATGGAATATGAAGGACGTGCGATGTGAGTTATTCCTGTGCAATTTGTTGCTTGCAGTGAGTGTGGGAGTCTGGGCTACACCTTTGTAATGGATCAGAGGGTCTATGTGGACTGCTGGTTTGGGAGGGGGGGGGAGGCAGAGTCCAGTCTGTTCAAAAAAGCATTGTAAATATTCATTACTCAATCTACAAATATCTTGACATGGAATGTTTGGGGCTTGAATGGTTACTCTAAAAGGTGTAGGATTCACTCATTCCTCCAACGTCATGTGGTGCAGATAGCCTGTCTGCAGGAAACTCATCTCTTGGGGGATGAGTCCCAAAGGCTGGAGAAGAAATGGAGGGGGGAAATTGTTTTTAGCTACTTATCTCTCCCATGCACAGGGGATTGCCACTTGTTTTGCATCTGGGGTACCCTTTTGAAAAACCTAGAGAGGCAGATATAGAGGGGTGCTACCTTCTGGGCCAGGGCATGCTGGATGGTAAGGCCGTTACACTCCTCAATATCTATGCGCCTAACGTTGACGATAAAGAGTTTTATGACAGCATTCAGGATCTCCTGGAGGATAGTTTAGGGACTCCGGTAATTTGGATGGGGGATTACAACTGTATCCTGGATGGGGATGTGGGTCGCTACCAGTCCAAGCAAGGTACTAAGCCATTGATGTTGTCCTCCCTTGCAGGGTTTATGCAAAACTTGGGATACTGCAACAGCTGGCGGCATCTGCACCCTGAGGGCCGCAAGTATACCTGTCACTCCATGACCCATAACTCTTAGTCACCTGGGTCACATACTACTTGGCGGAACAGACATACAGAACTAGGTGAGGGTGATGCATCTGGGGCAGATTCTCTCCGATCATGCACCGGTGCTGCTCAACTTACAATGGGGCACAGATGTGTGCCCTGTGCGCAACTGGGTATGTCTTCCTGCCACTTGGCACACACTGTGTCATGATGCATTGGCGACATTCCTTACTGACTATCTGGATGTTACCTGGGGGTCTGTCGCTGCTAGAGATATGGATTGGGAGGCTCTCAAGGCAGTCATGCGCATAGGAACCCCCTGTGGCATACAACGACAACTGAAGGCTGATCTGGGGGTGCAGAAGCGTCAATTGGCAGATCCCCAAGGTTCGGAGATGTTCTCGTCGGGGGTACTCCTGGCTTAGCTGGAGGGGCGGGCAGCCAGGAACTCCTTGGATAAGTGCACGATCAGGGCATACCATCAATGTCTCCACAGGAAGGGAGACAAATCCGGTAGATTTTTGGCATGGATATTGAGGCATGAGCAAGAGGTCCCTCCTATCCTTCATGTTCGAGCTCCTAGTGGAGAACTGGTGACTATTCGGCGGGATATCCTGGGGGTCTTGGTAGAACACCTCCAGGGAGTGTATCGTGCAGGAGAGGGGGATGCACAGGGGCAGATTGAAACCTTTTGGACAGGCGTGGAGTTGCCTACCTTGGCTCCAGATTCTGTGCAGAACTTGAAGAGTGAGATTTCCTTGGAGGAAATGGATGTGGCCATTAAGGCCCTCAATAGATCCAAGAATCCAAGTGGTGATGGATTCCCTGTAGAATTCTATCAGACCTACTCTGTCACACTTAGGAAAAAATTGATAGAGGTCTTTCAGGAGGCATGGCAAATGGGATACTTTCGCACACTTTGAGGGAGGTTATTATCTGCCTTCTACTGAAGCCTGGGGGCTACGCTGCTAACTCTTTGCCGTATAGACCACTCACGATCCTCAACACAGATGTCAAAATACTATCTAAACTGTTAGCATCCTGATTGAGGGGAGTAATTCATGATTTGGTGCGCGGTGACCAATGCGGCTTTATGCCAGCCCGACAGTACCACCTTTAAACTCCGGAGGCTCATGCACATCCGGCATGAAAGAGTGGATGATGATCATGAATTGGCCATGGTTTTCCTTGATCAGGAAAAAGCATTTGATACGGTGGAGTGGCCATTTCTGATGTAGCTGGGTGCAGCTCTTACATGCTAGCCCCATGGTCGGCATCAAGATTGGAGGTGATCTCTCTGAGGGACAGGAGGTTGGGAGGGGCATCGGGCAGGGTTGTCCTTTTCGCCACTCCTGTTTTGTCTTGCCACTGAGCCGCCGGAAGTTCTCCTCTCCTGCGTAAACTATTGGAGCCGTGGGGAATTTGAGTGGGAGTTTCCACGCATGTTCTCTTTCTCCAAGTGGATGACGCGCTGGTATAAGTCTGCTCCCCTGTCAGGCGGTACCGATATTAATGGGGCTCATCAGGGCCTTTGGTAGGGTCTTAAGCCTTCGGGTTAATCTCAGGAAATTACTCATTTCCACTTGGGCGGTCTCATTGGGGTACCTGCTGCCAGGGCTCAGCCTCCACTGGGAAACGGAGGGCTTTAGATACTTGGGTATATGGGTAGCTCACACTGAGGACGTTTACCGGCATCTGAATGAGGACAGACTTGCAGCAGGTATTAAGGATTCCGTAGCATTCTAGAATAGACTCCCTTGTCAGTGATAGGTAGGGCTGCAGTGGCCAAGACAGTCTTTCTCCTTCCTTGCCTTTATCTGGTCTAGAATGCAATGTTTCCACTCCAACCGCACTTCTTTTGCAAATTAGATAGCTTACTTTTTTCCCTAGTCTGGGCAGGGTGGTGTAGTAGAGTGGGGCTATCCGTGCTCAAGCTTAATATGGAGGACGGCGGTCTTGCTATACCGGATATAAGGCACTACTATTATGCGGCCAACCTACAACATGCAGTGAAGTGGTTGGCAGAACCGGATAATTGGAAAAAGAGATTGTTCCTTGACATGCTGAGGGATGACGCACTGGCTGGCTTGCTGATGCAAGGGGGTCGGTCTCAGCGTGCAGTCCCTTACGTGGTGCGGGAGACTGCATCGATATGGGAGGCAATGGTGCCCCTCTGTCCATGGATCTCTGGAGGGCTGCCATGTGGCCGGGGACCTGTATGCCAAGGAGGTCTTTATCATGTTCCAGGAGACTGGGGGAGTCCTCTGAGATGGGACTGGGCCACTTCCTTCATTATGCCAAGTTGGAGAGCGTCAATCGGGAGGTCTGGGCTGGTTCCCTGCGGCTCCCCACCCTCCCTGATGTTGGGTGTTCTACTTCGATCTGGAGAGGGGAGGCATCTCATTTCCTTATTTTACAAGTCGATCTGGGGTGACATGATGAATGCTCCATACGCCTCACAAGGGGCCTGGGAACGCAAGTTGGGGAGAGCCCACTGAGGATGTTGACTGGATGCATACATGTGCATTGGTGAGAAGGGTGTCTAGCAATCATAGGTTCAAGTGGCTCCATTTTTTTTTCCACATCGCACTTATGTGACTCCTAGGAACTTGAACAGGATGGACACCTCTAGGGAAGCGCAATGTGCATGATATGGGGAGCTGGGAGCCACCTTCTTGCACTTGGCCTGGGCATGTTCTGTGATTCAGGGATTCTGAAGGGATATGGTGCCTAAAATAGTTAAGGTGACAGACACCGAGATTCCTCTGACTCCTGGCGTGTTGTAGGCGGAGGCAAGATGGCCGCTGACTAAACACCACGGAAGGCAGCGCTGTCCTCTCTCCCCTCTCCCCTTTTTAAATGACCCACGCTGGTTAACCCGAATGAATCATAAGAGACATGTTACGTGAGCTTCGTGCCATCATTCTCACATTTCCAGCAGCTTTCTCCCTGAGCCTTCATCCTCTCGGTCTGCATGTCAAGGGAAGCCTGCAGACCCGGGCTTCAGAGTTTTTGCCTCCCTACCTGCGCAGCCATCATAGCCTTTGCAGGAGAACTGACGGTTGCGGATATTTCCCGGATTCACTGCTGCTTTCCCGGTTGGTGCGGCGTTCTGCATTTTTCCTTCGACGCTGGCTGCAAACGAGAATGGCTCCAAAGACAGTAAAAAACCCTAAAGAGCAGGGTACCGCGAACCCTCAATCACAAGATGTTGCTGGAGGATCTAAAACTCGGAGGGAACCAAGGAGAGAGCGACCAGGGGGGCCGGCTATGGATTCTGGGATAAACCAAGGACAGACACGGTTTGGCGGCCCTAAAAAGAAAGGTGAGGTGGGCAGAATGATTGATGATGGGGCAGCCGGAGTAGCAGGCGGGACAAGATTACGGACGGCTAATGCCAACGAGGGCGCTCTCCGTCAGCCATCGGTAATCGAGGCATTTGGAATATCAAGTATGGCAGTGGCACCCCCTGGGACTAATATGAATCTGTTTGCCCCCCTGCTTTGACTGCTTCCCTGCGATCGGAAACCATTCCACAGAGGTTTGATTTAGTATCATCAATGGACAAGCTGGCTATACCTACTACCGCTCCAGTGCATTCTGGGATCGGTAGTTCTTTCGTTGTTTCTTTGCCCCAGCGGGGTGATAACATTGATTTGGAGTCCAGTAGTACGAGGCAGCACGTGGGTGCAGAGGTTGATAGGCCACCTGGGTTAGCTGGATCGCATATAGCGTTGACGCTGGAGGGAGAGAATCCTCTGCCAAGTCCCCATGACATGAGCACCTACAATAACAGCCAGGGCAGTGGCAATGGGGAGGCGTTAAATAAGGATTTAAGCGGATGTCACAATAATACTTTAATAGCTGACATGAGAATAGAAGGCGTGTGCGAGGCTGCAGTATCACTCCCACAAATAATTCATGATAAACCTGCTACATCTAACCAGATTCATTGCAATGTGGAACCGTCTGATCTCGAGCTTGGAAACATAAATAGCACTTCCTGCGAGCTAGACAACCAAGGGTCTGACTTGGCCCGGTCATGTGTGCCTTTGCTCTCACCTGAGGGCGATAGGTTTTTCTCGCTGAATGATGATTTTGATGCATCTCAGAATAGTGAGCTGGATTCGACACAGGAGAGTGTCTATGGAGAAGAGTCCCCGGTAGCGCAGCAGCAATATCACACCCAGTCTAAGTCTAAGACCTCTAAGCGTCGGGCAAGGACCAAAGGCCAATCTTCGGATTCAACTAGTAGACGGCTTGAGTGAGATTATTCCGCTTCAGCTCTTGCAGCTTGCTCGGGTAGTGGGCTTGGGGGTGACAATGGAACAAGAAGAACCAACGATCCAGGTAACGTGCCTACATCACCAACATTGGAGCTACTGTATGCAACTTTAAAACAGATGCAGTGCGAGGCCCGGCAGGAGAGCAAGAGATCGCAACTTGCGACTAATAAGCTACAAAGGGCAATTCGCAAAACGAACAAACTATGCTCTGACATGTCTGAGCGGATAACCCATGTAGAAGCACGAACGGTAGCCGTGGAGGAAGATGTCGGGAAACTGCATATGTTTAAAGTTGCTCAGGAAAAGTTTTCACAGGATGTGGACTGGAAACTTGAGGATTTTGAAAATCGGCAGCGTCGAAACAATGTCCGGCTTCTTGGCCTAGAGGAAAAAGTGGAGGGGAAGTATATTTTGGCGTTTGTGGTGAAGCTACTGAAGGCGGCTTTTCCAGACCTGGCCCACTGGAACTGGGAGATGGAAGTGCAGAGGGCACACCGCTTTCCAATGTTTAGGAAAAACCAGCCCAACAGTCAGCGAGATCATCCTAGAGCGATTCTCATTTTCATTGGTAACTTTCTGCTGAGACAGGCAATTCTTGATCGCGCTAGACCTGATTCTAAGATAACAGCAGAGGGGCATACCTTCTTCGCTCGGCCGGATTTTTGCCATACTACGGTCGAGCGGAGATGGATGCTACGTCAGCTGATTACTGCATTTCAAGGGGCAGGCTGTGATGCTTTTCTGCTGTTCCCTGTCCGGCTGAAGGTTATCCACAAAGGCCGGGTTAGAATCTTTTTCTCTGAAATAAAAGCCCAAGAGTTTCTCACTGATCTAACAGAATCACGAGGGGCGAGCGCATTGACCAATGTAACCGAAAGCGATAAGGGTGATCTAGGGAAGGACTGATGTGTCTTTTCAATTGTTGGTAAAATTTGATGATTTCTTTGCTAAAATGTTGGGGCCTGGGCTGGGGGTAATGTACATTACAATTTGTTAGTTTTGAGAAGGGTTATTCTTTGCTGGAATATTCGAAGTGGTGGCTTTTTGGGGGTTATTTTAATTTGGGGGGGGGGGGGTGAGGACTGGTGTTATTTTTTTAGGAGTTGTCTCGGCCATATTTAGGTCTCGGTTGACCCAATTGACTGTAAGGGAGGTAATGGGGGGGGGGGGGGGTGGGTTGGGGGGTTGGAAGTCTCAGTGGTCAGGTTGCTCGGGGTGGGGGGGGGGATCAGCACAGGTCAAGGTGTTTCAATTTGTGAGGCAACTAAAGAGGCAGAACTGTAATCAAGTTGACCTGGTTAGGCCACTTTGGGAGGTTCGAATAACGAGTATGAATGGCAAGGTAGGGTCTGATGGATTAACAGCAAAATGGGTCTATTGTAAGAATCTAAAGGGGAAGAATAAACAATCTTTAAGACATGAATTTGCGAGTTTTGACAGTGAACATTTGTGGGCTCAACGACCAGAATAAGAGGAATAAGGCAGCAATTTGGTTGAAATCCTTACGTATAGATTTATTATGTATTCAAGAAACACATATGGAGGGCAACAGAGCTTATATAATGGAACAGCTTGGTTTTAGATTGCTGGCATATACTACACAGGGCTCCCGAAATCGGGGGGTGGCAATTCTCACTCGGAGAAATGATATGAAAGTCAGCTGATCAATGGGGTCGGTGGGTAATGATCGAATGCTTGCTTAATAATTTTAAATTCACACTGCTCGGTGTACGGCTCAACTTGTGATGACCCGGAACTGTTAGAGAAAATAGATTCTAGCTTGGCATTGTGGTCCGTTCCGGTAATCCTATGTGGGGATTTTAATATTAATGGTCTGGGGGAACAATGGGGTACCCAAGGAAATAATTATTTAGGAAAAAAAAGAAAAGTTAGTATTGCCTTATCTAATTTAGTTTGTAATAATGGTCTGACTGACGCTTGGGCTTATTTGAAACCTACTGATCCAGGTAGTACCTTTTTTCTGCTCCACATAAAGTTGTCTCCCGCTTGGATTATTTTTTTGTGTCCAATCAATTTATTACTAATTTAGCTATTGAGAAGCACCCGCGTATTATCTCAGATCATAACCCATTGGTTTTGACGGTTAATTTTAGGTTGTTGGAAAAAAAAAATGTTGGTTGGACCTTTGAAAGAAGGTTATTATATGATCCTGACTATATTGTCTATATGAAGGAATGGGCTAAAGAATTCTGGGATTTTAATCGGGGGAGCACAGGGGTCGGAATTGTTTGGGACGCTTTTAAGGCGGGGGTCAGTGGGGAAACTATAAGCTTCAGTTTGCGTCGTCAAAAGATGGAGCTGCTTAGGGAACGGGAGATAAGGGAGGAATTAAATAATCTCGAGGGAATATTAGCTATTGCCATCAGCACCGGAGAAAGGATAGATAGAATACTTTTGCAGTTGGCTATTAAAAAGGCCGAGGCAGGTGATCACCTAGCTAAAAAAGCAGCGGAGATCTATCTGTCTAAAAAGCAACACTGCTATGAATTTAACGAGCGGGTAGGTCATACTTTGGCTGTTAGAGTTAGGCAAAAAGTTTCATCTGGGGAGGTATCTGAAATTTATGATGCTAGTAGGAAGGTCATCACAGACGCAGGAGGTATTCGGGAAGCCTTCAGGCTTTTTTATCAGCAATTATACACTGGCGGACCAGCTGTTACACTTGGGGGCATCCGTGAATATTTAGACAAAGTACCCACCCAGAAGGTTGATCCTATAGATATGGAGGAACTCGAGATGATGTTTTCTGAAGAAGAAATAATGGGTGCTTTACAAAATCTACCGTCTGGTAAAGCTGTTGGGCCCGACCAGATCCCGTTGGAATTTTATAAATTTTTTAAAGACTCAATAAGACAGGATCTTGTAGAGGTTATGTTGTCAGCACAAAGGGGTGATTCCGCCCCTGATTCATGGACGGGGGCAGATGTCGTCGTTTTTCTGAAAAAAGATAAACCAGCTAAAGAACCCGGCTCTTACCGCCCAATCACTTTAATGAACAGGGATGTTAAAATCTTTTCTAAAATTTTGGCTATGAGACTAAATGGTATTTTTTTTAAAAAAACTATTCATCTGTGCCAACATGGGTTTATCACGGGCCGTGGAACAACACAACATATACGGCGAGTGATCACCCTTTTTGATGCGATGGAGATCTCAGGAGACCCTATGGCCGTGTTGTTATTAAATGCTGAAAAGGCATTTGATAGGGTCTCCTGGGATTTTCTTTGGGAAGCCATGAGGTGGTTTGGGCTAGGGGAAGGATTTATCAAATCTGTCCAAGTGTTATACGCGGCCCCTACTGCTCGCTTGAAGATCAATGGCAATTATACATCCCCTTTTAACATACAGAGGGGGACCCGGCAGGGCTGCCCCTCCACTCCGCTGTTGTTCGCCATATATATGGACCCCCTGATACGATTATTTGAGGCCAACAGTGGAATTCGCCCAGTTGTATGTCAGGGGATCGAATCCAAAGTCCTTGCCTATGCCGATGACGTGGCTATTATCACCACAGATCCAAAACTGGCATTGGAAACGGTGGAGTCAAATTCAAGTGAGTTTGGTATCTTTACGGGGTATGCACTAAATAAGTCCAAGACTCAAGTTATAAAGAATCGATTTATTAATTTTGAAGATACCCGTGTCATTGATTCAGCAGTCTATTTGGGTATACGAGTTACTTCAGATCTAGGGAAATTGGTGGCTGCAAATATGGAACCAGTAATCAGGAAGGCGAGGGTGGATTTTGACAGATTGAATAACCTCCATCTTTCTCTCGTGGGACGATGTAACGTCATTAAGATGCTGTTTTTACCGAAAGTACTGTATTTGTTTAGGTCAATCCCTTTAGAATTTCAAAAATCTTGGTTTATTATTCTAGAAGGCTTAATCAATCGTTTTATCTGGGCACACAGGAAAACTAGGCGGGTTCTTCGGTTTATGTGTTTACCACGGGGAAAAGGTGGTTTCTCGGTTCCTGATTTTCGTAGTTATTAATGGGCGGCAGCCTTGCAATATATGGGGATACTGGTAGGGTCGTGTCCTGGGGAAAGGGAAGGGGAAGACGATCTCCCGGATGTCTATAAATTATTATTGGGTAAAAATGCTGAGAATTGCTTTCTCAAATTTACAGAGCCTAGCTATTACAAGCGGACAAAATGTAAGACGTTGATAGCTGCCTTTAAGATTTGGGAGGTGCTAAAGAAGAAGATTGGATTAGGGAGGCTTAATTTTTATACAGTTTTGTTTAAAAACCCAATGCTTCCAGAGATATTTTCGGATGAAATCATGGCCGGATGGGCTACCAAGGGTATCCATCAGGCTGGGGATGTAATTGAAAAGCAAGGGTTTCGCCAATTTAAAGATATACAAAAGGACTTCGGGCTGGAAAGAGGCAGCTTTTTTAAATACTTACAGCTTCGTAGCTTTTTTTGCAAAACAAACGGTGGGGCATGTGGGTTCGCTAGTAATATAATAATTGGCATCATGCAAGGCAGGACCAAGGGGACGATTAAGTTGATTTATGCAGAGCTGATTAATCTGAAACAAGATGATTTAACTAAACACGAGGGTAAATGGGCTGAGCGTGTGGGGGCTGCGCCCGGAATAGTCTTGAAATCTTTAGAGATGGGTCAGTCAGTTCTATTTGTGGCTGGGCTTCAGGCACAACATTTTAAAACAGTTTTTTCTTTATATTATACGCCGGCCAGAATAGCACAATGGGGTGGCTCAACAGGCACTTCATGCCCACGCTGTGTGGGATTGGAAGCAGATCTGGTGCATATGTTTGCTTCCTGCCCTCGTTCCCAGGTACTGCTGGATCTAATTATGGAATATCTAGACTATGTACTCGGGGTGAAAACAATATTAACCCCGGAAGTAATTCTGTTAGGAATAAGTGGTACAAATCAAAAGGAGATTGCTTACCAATTTCTTTTTATCGCTATGGCTGTCTTAAGGATTAATATCGCCTCTGCCTGGCTAGACCCCCTCCCCCCCACCTTTCAGCAATGGCTGGCTCGCCTACTTTCCATATATACAATGGAAAGAGCAATTTATGAAAGGAAGGGAAAGGAAGCAAAATTACTAGGCAGACATATCTGGGCACCCTTAATAAAATGGAAGGAATCTGTATAATTTAAGGTAATTGGGGTGGGAAGTTATCTGTTGTTGTTCTTTTTATTTTCTTAAACTGATGGTATGTTTCTTTGTCTTTGGACATTTGCTCTCTGCCTCAAGTAGTATAATTTTGTGGTTTCTGTTTGTTTTTTGTTGATATTATGTATTTGTGCTGATATCTCGCTGGGAAAAAAATGGGGAAAAATCTCAATAAAGATAATTAAAAAAATAAAAAAGATTCCTCTGACTCCAATGGCTCTTGGGGGTGGTGGTGAAACCCAGGAGGCAAAAGATTCCCTACAGGCTGGCCTACTTGCACTGCTACTGGCCAAAAGGAGAGTGGCCATCGGAAGGATGGGCACCCGAACACCGTTGGTGTCTTTGTGGCAGCAGGAACTCCTTGAATGGGGGGTTAAATAGAGTTTAAAAAAAAGGGTGTTGGGACCTCTGAAAAAGCTCATTTTGACAAGTCAAATTGTGTTTTTACACTTCTATAGTCAAGCTACAATGGCTAGGCATGAAATCATGTTTTACACTGTCACTGTAGAGGATGGGACAATAGGCGCTGCCATCCACTAATGACATTTAACTTACAGTCCCTGGGTACGTTTTGTACCACATGAGAGACTTTAGGTACCTTAAATATACCAGTTATGAACATACCAATTTCATCATGTTGAAAGGGAAGCACAGGCACTTTACCATCAGCTAGCAGGGGTAAACTGCACAATATTTTAAAGCCAGCAAAAACTTAGGGTCCAGCAAAAGGCTAAAAATCCAGGGTGCCCAGGCAGATAAGGTATATTTCCTACAATAGTGCAACCGGGTTAGAAGTAAATGACTGACTGTTTGAAAAGTTTTCTTACATTCAGTAGAATATTACTAACTATCCTAAACCTCTCATCTATTTAGTAGTTACAATTTGGATTTGAGGCTCCTGGGTGCAGTTTGAACAGAGAGCACATTAATTAGAAATCCATCTTTAAAGATGGCTGAAGAATTATGAAGACTGATATGAAGCAACATATAGTAGAGACCACTTTTCATTTTGATAGACCATCCTCATTTTGATTTTATATTAAACTTTCACATTCATAGATAAGCATGGTTGTTCACTCAAGTATTCTACCTTTCCCACACACATTCACAATTTCTGAAAACTATTTATAGTACCAATTTTGTCTGTTACTTAAGTATGCATATTTATCTAACAGTTCAGTCTAGCTATTGAAATCACCAATCCTCTTTAAATCTTCTATCAGTGAACCTTCTTTATCTCATTAATGAAAGAGAACCAGTTTCTCGATTTTAACTGAGAGTGGCGAATGCAAAACAAAACCACCATGGTTGCTGGATCGCCTCCATGCATCCAAACTGGCCCTGGCCTATCTTATGGACCTATCTCTTGCCGCTCATGTCGATGGTCAAGCCTGGGTCAACTTCCAACTGATCATCACACACTCCCCACCAGCAACCAGCTGGAACTGAAATGCCTATACTTTAATGCCAGATCTCTTCCCAAACATGCATTAGACATCTGGGACATACTAACATTTAGGACCCCTGATCTGGTCTTTATTACCGAAACATGGTTATCTGACTCCAGTGCTCCAGACCTGGCCAACGCCCTTCCCCCCGAATACAAAATAATCACACATAATAGACAAAGCCAAAAAAAAGGAGGTGGAGTTGCTGTGATTTTCAGAGACCACCTAACATGTCTCATGGAAACAACACCTGTCTACCCCGAACATGAGATTCTTCCATTTAAAATCATCGCGGAGAACCTCATCATACTAGCCGGTGCAGTTGTCTATAACCCGCCAGGACAACAAACCAGCATAGGCACCAAACTACTGAATCAATTGCTTCCATCCTGCCTGAAACACAAAAATTACATGGTCATTGGTGACTTCAATGTCCACTATGAAAATACTAATGCACCCGGATCGTCACAGTTGAAGTATGACATGGAAATACTGCAACTTAAGCAGTTGGTTGAGGGCCCCACACACTCAGCAGGACACACCCTGGATCTCCTTTTTACTAACATTGAGTCGACTACCATGAAGGAAATCCTCCCCCTGTCCTGGTCTGATCATTCCATGCTATCCTTCTCCTTTAAACTCCTCGGTAAATCCGCGAAGCCTAGATCCACCCCTCTCACCACCAACAGAGCTTGGAGACTAATCAATGACTCCAACTTTCAAAATCACTTTCTTGAGATAGATGTCATATTGCAGGATGACTCCTCCGTCTGTAATAACCTCACTTTGCTAGAAACCAGAATTCGCCAAACTTTAGATAAACTAGCACCCATGCGGGAACTAAGAAAAAAAACAACTACCAGGGAAAAATGGTACACCCCTCTCCTTAAAAGCCTCAAAAAGGAATGCCAGAAAACTGAACATCGATGGAGACAAACCAAAGATTCAGAAACCAGAGCAGACTATGTCACTAAGCGGAAACAATATATTCTTGCCATTCGAGATGCGAAAAAAGCATTCTTCACGCAACGAATCCATGAAAACCACAACTCCGCAAAAGAACTGTTCAAAATTGTAAAGGAGCTTAGTAATCCATCCAGCACCTCACAAACCCTCACCCCCTCAACTGAGGCCTGCGAACGTATTAGCACCTTCTTTGTCGAGAAGATTAATAAAATTTACTCCACCTTCACCCCTTCACATTCCTCTTCCCTGCCCGATAACCCCGACGAAAATTCGCCAATATCAGACAAAGATAATGTCCATCCGGACGCAGGCAATTCCCCACGTCTAACCAATTTTCAACCACTTTCTGAAAACGAGGTACTATCGGTTCTAAAGACAATTAAATCAGGCTCTCCTGCAGACCCATGTCCTCATTTTGTGTTTTCTGAAATTGCACCGACACTCTGCCCTTTCATCACCAAACTTTTTAACCAGTCCCTCACCACCGCGTCTTTTCCAGAAACCTGGAAGCACGCATCTGTAACCCCCCTCCTGCAGAAAGCCGGATCCGACATCCTCAACCCGGAGAATTACAGGCCAATTTCCCAGCTTCCTTACCTCTCCAAGGCTTTGGAAAAAATGGTTAATATACAACTTTCCAAATACCTGGAAGACAATTCACTTCTGGACCCCTCCCAGACCGGCTTTAGAGCCAATAACAGCACCGAGGCAACGTTGCTGGCAGTGTCAGACAGTGTCAGATGCATCACAGATCAAGGGGGATCTGTGGCTCTGATACTGCTAGACCTGTCAGCGGCGTTTGACACGGTATCACACGACTGCCTAATAAACATCCTCCTGAGCAAAGGAGTGCAATCCACAGCGTTAAGATGGATTAAATCATTCCTTAGCAATCGCACCCAATCTGTGCGCATGGGCCAATTTCACTCAAAACCCTGTCCCATCGGCTGTGGGGTCCCACAAGGGGCCTCACTAAGCCCCACTCTCTTTAATGTCTACGTTTCATCTCTGGCTGACATTGGAAGAAAGTGGGGCATCGGCATATGTTCCTATGCCGATGACACTCAGCTGATGGTGACAATGGAAGGGTCGGAAACAACTAAGAAAAAACTACACAGCTGTCTCTCCGAAATGGCAGAATGGATGCGCAACCACTGCCTAAAATTAAATGCCGGAAAATCGGAGATACTACTGTTCGGAGGAGCCAAACTCTCATGGAACGACACGTGGTGGCCACCGTCTCTGGGATCAGCCCCCGTCCCGAAACAGTATGCCAGAAATCTTGGCATCATGATGGACGACGCCCTGTCCATGAAAGACCACATCCGCATACTCTGGGGCAAAGGTTTTGCAATTCTCAAACTCTTGGCAAAAATTTTCTCCTGGATACCTTTTGACTGTCGACGCACAATCACCCAGGCCCTCCTGGTTAGCCGCCTAGATTACGGCAATGCCCTGTTCGACGGGATGAACGAGCAACTGTTCTCCCGCCTACAGGTCCTACAAAACCAGGCGGCTAAACTGGTCTGTAACAAAGGCAAGTGAGATTCGGCCTCTGCATGCCTAAAAAAACTTCACTGGCTACCAATGCGTCAGAGGGCCACCTTCAAATTACTTTGCCATGCGCACAGAGCCCTTCATAAAATAGGCCCCATTATCCTTCAAGAGAAAATTGAATTTTATATCCCCAACAGGAATCTAAGATCCAACAACTCAGCTCTGGCGAAACCCAAGCGCATTTACAAAGTAAGGACTGGTGGACGCGCCTTCTCATACTTGGCGGCTAAAAGATGGAATGAGTTACCTGTGGACCTCAGACATACCACTAACTACCTCCAATTCCGCCAAAAATTAAAAACTCACCTCTTTCCCAAAAACTAACCCCCCAGCACAGTTTCAGTAGTCTTCTTTTCTTACAGCGCCGTGATATCCCATGGGACGAGTGTTGCGCTTTATAAATACCAAAAATAAAAATAATAAATAAATAAATAAATAATGTTGGTTACCTTAAGCACATATTATTTGATGGAGCAAAAGTTGGGCTCCACTGAAAAAGAGTGCTTGTACTGCACTTTTTGCCACGCATATGCGTTGATACAGCATTATGCTGGAAAGCCAATGAGCAAGTCTATAGGCCTGATCAGTTTATTTTGATAAAGGCAGTGATCCAGATATGTCTATTGTGAACAGCATATGTTAAAGTCAATAAACATTTAAGAGTGGATTGTTATTTCTCTGTATTAATGATTGCTGAGATATTTTGTTACATGGAATCTTACAAACTACCATAGTAAGCAAGGGTTTTGATGTTGGGTACTCCCGCAGCCAAACTGTGAGGATCGAAGATTTGCACTATGAGAATCCTTGTTGCTCTTCTCATGACAGAAAGTATTCTGCTCTGCCAAATGTAATTTTGTAAACATTTATAATTTTCCGACTGCATGCCTGACACTGGGCCTGAGTGAGAAGAGAACAATAAACACTATAGGATTGACTGGTTCCTTGGACAGTAATATCCCAAGCCAAAAGGTCTGATCTGTTGTGACAAAGGCAGTAGATAGGGCTTATTTATTGTGAAAAGCAATTGTAAAATCTAATAGGCCATTAAAGGTGTATTGCCATCACACTGTGTTAAAGGCTGGGGACAGGTATTTTGTTACGTGAAATGTTATGTTACATGTCAGGCAAAATCTCACAGATAACTGTAGTAAGCAAGGGTTTTCAGGTTGGCCCGCCTTCTCACCCTTGACAATCCCTTGGGGTAGAACATTTTCGCACTTGTAATCCTTACTAGACCTTTTTGAAAAAGGTTGTATATTGTTATGCAAATTGTAATTTTGTACATATTTGTAATTTTATACCTTGATGCATAACGGTTACCAGCTTATGCAGACTGTGACCAGCATTGGTTATGGTATGAAGCAAATGTTGAAAGCTAAAGGCAATATTGGTTAATTTGTGAAATGTTATGTCAGATTCCATAGGTTTGATCTGTTTCTTATGAAAAGTTATGACAAAGCCAGAAGGCCTGTCTTACTCTGAAAAGCATATTCTGAAGGCAGTAGTCTTAATATATGATTGGCGGCTTGAAACCAGGCTAAAAATGCTATGGCTGCCATTCCAGGACTCGGGGCGCTCAGACCACGTGTCCTGAAAAAGTGAGGTATAATGGGGCAAAATAGGGACACCCTGACCACCTGCTAGTTGTGGAGGGCAGAAAGCGGTGGGGGGGGGGGGGGGGGGGGGGGTTGGAATAGAGGTTACCAGATGAACACCCTCTCAGGGACAAAATGTTTTTATAAGATAATTCTACGGGTACTGCAGGATTACCATCTTAAAGGTTCACATTATCCACAATTTTAAATCAATAGGGTAACACATATACATTTGCACTGTACAGACTCCTTCTGATAGGACCAATGGATAACAAATCCGAGATGGGTATAATGGCATACACGCTATATCAATAAAGAGGGGCACACTCCAACCACATCCATTAAGGGGATCCTACACGTCTGCTGTACATCTCATCCAGTGCCTTAAGAAACATTATCACATCACCCCCATCCTGATGGAACTCCATGGCTCCCCTTGTCAGCCAGCACCATCTTCAAAACCAGCTGCCCAGTTAAAGTTATAACAACCAGCATTCCCATTTAGCTTGTAGACAAGCCATCACCAGTGGTTTCTGGTATACCCGGAGCCAGAATACCATCACACTGTAGACCAAGAGGTGAATGATTTTTTTTGTTTTTAAAAGAACAAGCCAATAGGCTTTTTTGATCTATTCACCCAGGATCTAGAACAACATCCCTGTATCCATGAGGACCAGCCAACCCTGCTCCAAATTAGAAAAGAGTTGAAGGCTCAACTCTTAAAAGATTAATACATCACAATTAATTAACTGTCCACAACTCAGCTTCTTCTCCTATTACTTGCTGAATTTAAGCTTGCATTTGATCATGTACAGCGCTCTGCTGCCTTTTGGCTGGGCTCATGCTACAGTATATATATATACATATACATATACAATTCAACAAAACATCCCCAGTTGAAAACGCACTGAAAGAGCAGATGAATTCCGCTGATTCTTTAATAAAAGGAAACCGGCATATTCATTCAGATGCATATCTTGCATTACGAGTTTCAGGGCACAGCTCCTTGGTCACAGGCTTCATGATACTGCACAGAAATGGTGAATAGGCACTCCTCTCTGCATGTCCATTTAATTGACCCTCGGTGGGCCTCACAGGTGAGTTCAACTAAGTGTTGCATTCTGGGATCAGTAGTGCACTTTCAAAATTCCTACAGCACAGAAACCTATTAAAGATAAAGGAATTTCCTTCCCTACCTCCTTGAAAGCCTCCAAGGACAGATGAAAACACACTCAGGTGGAATCTCTTCTTCTTCATTTTATCCTTCAAGAACCAAACATCAAACACGTTTTGGCTGTAGCTAACCTTTCTCAATATACATATACACACGTGTCATGGCGACTTTTAGAATGGGGATAGGTGAATGGTTTGCCGAAGGCATTCCTACTACAGGTGACAAAATCCCTGGGCAAATGTCAGTCATCCTTTGAACAATTCCATAATTCTGGATCCTTTACAAGGCCACCCAATGAAGCTCATAAAGTTGACCACAGAGGTCACAACAACACTACATGCCACACAAACAAAATGAAAAAGAATCTCCTGAAGGAAAGGAAAACACTAAAAAGAAGCCTTCCATTGCTATATTTGACCTCCTAGAACAAGTTGTCTCTTGTTCATCTTCAACCGCCTGCCAAAGCTCATTTTTCTGTGAAGAATTTAAACCTCCTTTCTCCACCAATACCTGCCCTAAAAGCTTGGCATTTGACATTCAGCTCCAAAGGGCTGTGAGCTGCGCCACAGAGGACGACATCATCATACGCATCTTCAATGGCGAGTAGGTGGCTAGGAAGTGGAGGTGAGACCTTGCCAGGTGACGTGACTTCAGGGCCTAGGGAGGTCCTGGAGATCTTTATGGTCATAGATGGAGGCATTGTCAATGCAGCCACTAATGTCACTGCAGACGTGGTCGTTGGAAACAGCGTTGCTGGTAATGATGTCAACAGGATTGTCGATGACGGGGCGTGGACTGTAACTTTGTAGATGACTGGATCTTAGTCGACGAGATAGGAGTATTGATGGCTACTGTTGTAGTCGCCTTCACTGTCAATGGCGATATGGTAGTGGATGTGGTTGACGGAGATTTTGAAGCAAACTTGTGCTTCAAAGAAGGGTCGTTGGAAGAAGAATGAGGACGGTCTCTGTCCTTGACAGAAGGCGTAGCCGGACCAGATACAGTGTCTCTGAGGAGAAATTTCTTTACTTCTCATTTTTTTGGAGCTGTGAGGTACATAGAAAGTCTTAATAGATTTTCTGGACTTTTCAGAAGCTCCTTCAAGAGATCGGGATCTCTTGTGAGACCTGGCAGAGGAATCACTGTCAATTGACGTTTTTTGACTCTTGGCCTTCTGAAGCCGTAAAGGTAGCCTGCCTTCCCTGTCCCTCAAAGCTTTTGAGGAGAAAGTGTGTAAAATCTTGCACTCTCTTACCTCATACTTAGGATGAAGGCAGTAGAGGCAATCCTTAAGTGGTTCATCCACATGAAGTCTTTTCTTGCAAGGACGAAAAATGCCTTTACTCTGACATATTTTAAATATTCAGTTGAATAAAGCTTTGAAAATGAGAAAAAACTGAGCAGAGCTCAAGGAGATTCCCTTCACACACGACATGCGGTGAAAATCTGAGGGACTCAGCCTCTCTTGGGAGTGTTCTAGAGGGTGCTAGCAACTGATTGGTTATAGTTCAAGTTTGTTCCTTTTTAAAATAAAAAAAAAATGGACATAGATAGGCTATTAAACTGACGGCCTAGAGCCATTCTAGCTAATGACAACTTATATATTACTGCTTGATTATTGTACTGTGGGACTCCCAATTTGACGACGGGGAATGATTCAAGCATTTGAATTTATGAAAGATACCCCAATACATACTTTCTGTTCCAGGGTGGAACACAAATCTAATATTTTAGCTCAGAATTTGCATGTGCATAGTCAATAATGTTACCCAATTATTGACTCTTCTAATTCTGCTTCAGCTAGTGGCTGCCAATGCAAATAAACACATGCACTCTCTTACCTCATGCTTGGGATGAAGGGAGTAGAGGCAACCCTTATGTGGTTCATCCACATGAATTCTTTTCTTCCCACAAGTCTTGCAGGAACAGAAAATGCCTTTACTCTCAGACATATTTAAATATTCAGTTGAATAAAGCTTTGAAAATGAGAAAAAACTGAGCAGAGCTCAAGGAGACTCCCTACACACACGACATGCGGTGAAAATCTGAGGGACTCAGCTTCTCTTGGGAGTGTTCAGTAAATGGTTGAGTTGAGTGATCCAGCGTTGGTCCCAGTTCTCAAAGATCAGCTCTTGTTTGACTTTAACCAAAGGATCTCTCTATGTCCTGGAGATATTTATAAACCAGTTTAAATTACTTTTTCTAACCGTTTTCTTTTTCTAAACCAAAAAACATTCAACATCCTAAAGACTGCTTAGGCAATCGTGCTGCATTCAATCCTTTCCTCTCTGATTCTGGTAAGCCATAATTTGTTAGCAGTACATTGATACCTAATAACTGTAAGAAACCATTTCTTCTTGCAATACTTGTTGCAAGCATATTATTACCTTCTCAATCCATTTTTTACACACCTTCTCTCTCTTAATCTATATGTGTGGGTGTCAAATATACAACCATCTGATTTGAGCTATCCCCTTCATTCCTCACCTAATCATTATTTGACCCCAAACTTTCCTTTCAAGGATAACGCATAGGTATTGGTTTAGTAAAGAATTCTTCAATTTCCAACCAACTAGTTGCAATACAAACCTAATGTAAAGTCTGCTCTTAAATCCTACTGAAATTAATATAATGACAATTCTGTGTCCAACACATTGAAATGGCCAGCGATTACCCAATAATAGATCAATTATAAGTGCCTAACCATATTGATCATAAAGACACTCTGGTATGTACATATTATTTAAACTGGATAACAACCCTTCTCTAACACAGCCTCACCTCACATATTTCTTTGTGACTACTTCACTTTAACTATGACTGGATTTAACCATCAAGGAAAGACAATGAATTTCAGCAAGCAAATTTAGCAGATGTAACCATGGACCCACAGATGTGTACAGCACTAACTGAGATCTAAAATTTCCGTTCTGTGAGTTTTATCTTTCAACATAATAACATTCATCTTACACAAAGCTGTTAAGAGTATTTCTGTAAACTCTAGTTTTTAGACAGAAGTGACCATGCACACAACAAAAAACACAAAAACTACTCTATC